>NC_090931.1:455891259-465512192 GCF_040938575.1 Ambystoma mexicanum
AGTCGGGAGAGGAAACCATGGCAATTCAAGGGTGGGGCCCTGGCGGAAACACTGTTAAGCGAAGGCATATTGAAATCTATAGATACCTTCGAGACTAATGAGGGCTCGGTGGAGTCAGCGGGAATCCCATGGGAGAGTGAAGTGTGTGATACGGGGGGAATGTATCGCCAAAGAGGTGGGGAAGCTGAAACAGATCAGACGCAAGCTGGGTGTCGTAGAATCTCGCTTATGCACACTACAGGCGACCAGGGGCCCAGGGACCCTCAGCCAACAGGCGGAGACAAAGCAACTAATGGAGCAGTTTAAAACGCTGGTACACAGGAAGGCATAACTACTTGGGTGGGGTGCAGCCGTAGGGCAGTACAGGTAAGGGTAGAACTCGGGCAGAATACTAGCTAGGGCTGCAAAGCTGGAAATATGCAAGGGACGGATCACATCAATTACAGATGAGCAGGGAGCAGAGAGAGATTTGCCGATGAGGCGATAATGGAGGAGTTCCATCTTTTCTACAAAGACCTGTATGCAAGTCTCCCAAGAAGCGTTAGAGGGATACTTAGACCAAGTGGCCTTGTATTGGTGCTCAGAGGATTACAGAGCGGGATTGAACCATCAAATAACCTTAGAAGAAGTTCTAACGGCCATTAGGTCTCTGCCCTCCAGGAAGGTTCCCGGCCCGACGAGTTCGAGGCAGAATTTTATAAATACTATGCAGCCAAGATAGGTCCCTACCTCTTAAACATGTATTATCAAAGTGCCCGGGAAGTGAGACTCCCGGAGTCCCTGAGGGAGGCCCTAGTTACAGTCTTACCCAAACCTGGTAAGCCGCCAAACAACCGTGGATCGTACAGGCCGATCTCCCTTATTATTTTAGATAACAAGATCCTAGCTAAGATACTGGCTTCCAGATTGGCACCCCTAATGAGCAAGATGGTGAGAGCTGACCAGGCTGGATTTATCCCGGGAAGCTCCATATCTTTTGGGCTATGCAGAATGTTCGGACTGATATCAGCAACCAGTCAGGAGGTTCAGGAGTACCACACAGTTGCAGCACTGCTAGATGCCACTAAGGCATTCTACTCAGTGGAATGGCCCTTTTTGTTCATGGTCGTGCGTAGAATGGGGCAGGGAGAACAATACAGGTCTATGGTATCGCTACTATACGAGTCACCCGTTGCCAGGGTGCGAGTGAATGGTCAACTTAGCCTATGGAAAACTCTGAAGAGGGGTACAAGACAGGGGTGCCCCCCTCTCCCTGCTGCTTTTTGCCTTGGCGATTGAGCCACTGGCCGAGAGAGTGCGGGAGGCCCACATACACAGGCGCATCCAACTCTTCAAACATAAGGTGGTTATCTCACTATATGCGGATGACATGGTGCTGTTCATAAGGGTCCCTGAGCGGAACCTGGTCAGCATCCTGGAGGATGTCAAGTGTGGCTCTACTCGGGCCTCGTGATCAATGCGATGAAAGAAGTCCTTGTCCCGCTAACAAAGTGTGGTACAGTATGCTGATAAAGGAGGGTTTCAGTGGCACATCACAAACTAGTTACCTGGGGGTCAATATAGCCTGCGACGCGAACATAGCATTCGAAAGTAACTACTAAAGGGCACTTAACCAAGCGAGGGAGGCGACAATCAGGTGGAAGAGCTTACCAAGGAACCTATACAGCAGAATCTCCCTGATCAAGATTATATTGCTTCACCAATTTCTTTATGTATTTCTCAACGTACCCATAGCAATCCCATCAGAATACTTCCGGGAGGTAAAATCGTTAATCATTCAGTTCATATGGGCCGGAAAGCAGCCAAGACTATTGTGGGATAACTTGATACCACCAATACAGGGGGGAGGCCTGGCCCTGCCGGACCTGGAAACGTACTATACTGTGACACAGGCTGAGTTTGCTCTTTACTGGTTTGGAGATCAAAGGGAAAGGAGGCACGTAGAGGTGGAGAGGCCACTGGCGGCAATATTCCGATTACGATCGGGCATGCTCACTGCTCCCGAAAGAGGGAATAGAGCAGGGAATATGGTGGAACTCACTTGCACAGCATGGACACGAATAGAGCATAAGTCGAGGACAGAGGTCCTCTATTCTCCAGTACTCCCGATCCTGTTCAACCCGGGTATACCACTCACCTCAAAGAGGGGCTTTGTCAATCTCATGCGGAAATTGGAGATACATAGCTACCGCGATTTGTTTCCCGAAGGGAGGTTCATAACATTAGATTAGATGAGGGCCAAAGGGGGTCTAAACTAATTGGAGGCGATTTTATATATAGGCTAAAAACGTTGCTTCAAAAGATATTCCTGACCTTTCCAGAGCAACCAACAGCGGCACCAATACTCGATAGAATAATCTCCGGGGGCAGCACATGAGGGTGGTTTCGGTCATGTACGCTATGTGCCTAGACTCTAAGGCACAGATTTCGTCCTCTAGAGAAAAGTGGGAACGGTCCCTGGGGCATGAGGTATCCAGAGACGAATGGAGATATTGCTGCGAGGGAACCAGGAAGGTGGCAATAAACGCTAGATATAAACTAATCCATTGGAAATACCTACACCAATTCTATTATACCCCTACCCAAATCCACGACTACTTTCCACGGGCAGCCGCCAGCTGTGTCAGATGCAATGAACCAATGGCAGACTTTATACACATGGCCTGGTGGTGCCCAGTGATACACACTTTTTGGGAAGAAGCATGTAAAACTATTGGAGACATTATTGGCAAGGAGCTAGTCCCAAACCCCATGAAAGCATTACTGGGATATACTAAACTCATCCCCAAGGGCAGGAGGTGATTGGCTGGGCTACTCCTATTGTTAACCAAAAGGAGGGTGGCAATACACGGGAAGAGCCCTGCACACCCCAAAATAGAAGACTGGCTTTCAGATGTGGTGCAATGCAATGATATGGAGGTGGAAAACAGAGGTTTATCATCCTACCGCTTAAGATCACCAAACATGTGGCACACGGATGTACACTACTACCGGCTGAATCAGACAGAAGAAGAGTCAAGAGCCATAAGAGGGAATAATTTAATGAAACCACCATCATGCTACTCTACACTACGCAAAGAGAATGATCACTGACTCCCATAGCCTTTATTTTCATGCAACCAACATAACTGATGAGGAGACAGTTTATCTATGTGGCCCTAATGTAACCTACTTGGTGAGAGAAAAAAGGATTGTCACTAATGCAAAGAACCAACTGAACTCACGATAACTGAAAAAGGGAATGGTGGAATTCACACTGACACTGTGATGCTTTTTCTCTTGTATGTTTTGTCCTAACTTTTAGGCGTTACGTTGTTAATGTTTATTAAATGCCAATAAAAAGAGTTATAAAAAAAAAGGGTTGATTTAGATCTTTCCAAAAGGACAAATAGTGGATGTTCCACAAACAAGGCAACAGAGCAGCCCATGACAATCGTGGAACTTTTCTCTATCGCAAACGCAGCCTCTGCGAGTGCTTGTTCGCACGCAAACTGTCCCTGCATGACAGAGTCGGGGGTCCCACTATAATAAGCCAATGGCTTGGGGCCGATTGTGCTCTTTTGGGTTAATACTGCTGTCATGAGCTGTCCATCAGAGTGGGAAAATAAATAAAACTTTGGTGTATAATCCAGAGTTTCTAAAAAAGGGGCCGTGCAAATAGCTTCTTTCATGTCCTCAAATTGTCTAGTCATTTCTTCACTCCATTTAAATTAACCATTTTTTTTCCTCTGTCCTTCTCTGAAACTTTGTAACAGCAACCTTGTGTAGGCTGCCTAGTCTATTATCCATGCCCTACAATAATTACATTAGCCCAAAACTGCTGCATTTCCTAGACAGTACTGGGCCTAGGGGTGGCACGTACTGCCGCCGCCCTATGTGGTAATATTTTTTTCCCATTTGCAGAAATAAGTTGGGCCAAGTATAGTACCTCCTGTTGCCAGTATTGTAGCTTCTTTTTGTCTGCCTTATACCCTTTGTGAGCCAGCAATTGCAATAATGCAACAAAATCCCTCCTGCATTGTTGCTCATTTTCACTACATACCAGCAGATCATCCACATACTGGATGATTGTGCTAGGCACCTGAATCTTTTCCCAAGTCGACATGCAGTACTCTATTGAAAATACTCAAGACTTTCAAAGTACCCTTGAGGCAATCTCGTGTGCTCAAAGCACTGTTGACCATGAGAAAACGCAGTGAGATATCATGAATCAGGGTGAAGTGGGATTGAGAAGAACGCATTCTTTAGATCCACCACTGTGAAGTATGTTGCTGTCTTGGGAATGCTACATAGGATTGTCGCCGGATTTGGAACTACCAGAAACTTCTTCTGCCCATGTCATTAAGAGGACGCAGATCCTGGATCATCCTCCAACAACCCCCTGTTAATTTCTTGACTGGGTATATGGCCGTATTACGCAGAGACGTAGATGGCACAATGATCCCTTGCTCTAATAGAGCCTGAATAGTGCCTTTTATCCCTTTCTTTGCCTCCCTTGACAACGGGTACTGCTGCACCCTCAGGAGTACTGCTCCTGACTTCAATGTAATCTGTACTGGGGTCACATCTCTCAGTAACCCAACATCATGTGGATTGACAGTCCCTAATTGTGCTGGCACATATTGCATGTCCTCCTCAAAAAATAAAGACGGGGTAATAACCACTGACATCAAGTGGCACTGTACCTTCCTATACTGCACCATGATATCACAGGGGATGCAGATTTCCAAAATAATCTCCCCATTTTGCTCACTGTCCTCAAATAACTCATCAGTCATTTCCTTCAATTATACTGTCGGGGTCTACGCATAGTACTGTGCGCCATGTGCACCGGTCCTGCTCTGTATCAATCAGGACTACTCTTTTGTCTGACACTACTAGTCCATGCAAATCTAATGACAATATTGTCCCTGCCACCATCTTGGGTGGCACCATGGGTCGGAAAATAAAATCTGTGGACACTCGTCAACATTTTGTCGCAATTTGAGGCACTGCTTTTGCTAGTACCTTGATGCCATAGGCAAATATGTCTGGGCATACAGGAACCCCACGGACTGACCCCCTTGACATTGCATGGATTATTATCATTGCTCAAGCTATACACATCCCTGGAGTGGAACACACTACCCCTCGATCTGTGAATAGTTACATTTAGTTTACTGAGCCGCTCCCTACCCAATATGTTAACAGGGGAACTCTCTGAATATAACAAGGGGGCTCGTACTACCGCCCCTCCCACTTTTATATCCAGTACCTCAGTGTATGGAACCATAGAAATAGCCCCAGAGAATCCCTGCGTGTCAAGAGTTTTACCTGATAATGGAAAGTTCCCCTCCATAATGCACGATTTAGTTGCACCCGAATCTACCATAAATATAAATTGCTTGTTTCCTGTTTCTGCCTCCAGCAAGGGCTCCTCTTCAGGGTGTGCGGTTGTGAACAGGACTGGACAGGTGAGTGAATGAAAAACTGCTGCCCGCGCCTGCTGCCCGCGCCATTGTACCTCCTTGGAACGGGGCGCCTGTTCCCCGTGCCATCCTGTTAAACTGTGTTCCCTCACCCTGCTGCGGTGGTTGGCCTGCCAGCACCATAAGGGAACTGATTTTGAGCACCTTGCCCAAATTGCTGTTGTCCCATTCCTTGAAGCTCTTGGAATCTCTGCCATGGAAGTGATGGCCCATAATTAAATTCCATCCCAGTCCTGTTCCTGCATTCCTTTGTGAAATGCCCCCATCTCCCACAATACCAGAACTGTGATGTTCCCAATCATCCTCCCCATGCCCTATCCTCCAAAGCCTCATGGCTCTTGCTCCTAGAATCTTCCTCTTCCCCTTGGTCCTCCTTCATAGTGCCACTGTGGGTGTATAGGGTACTGTCTTCCCACACCCCATAGTAGCGCAATTGTGGCATTCACACTTTGTTGAGTGCTTCCTGTCCTTTCCCCCTTAATGCTTGGATGACCTTATTTAGTTTCTTTTCCACTAGTTTTGCCTTGTCCGTTTGCCGCTTCTGGGCCGCCTCCCTGTCCGACTCCTTTATTCTCTTACAATGGTGGACTATTATACTTTGTATCTCCGCCCACCCTTTAGCTTCAACGCCCACAATTTTATCTAGTGCCTTCTGGACCTCTTTTGGTAATCGCTCTACACTATAAAATAGAGAAATGGTACAGAGTGGTCCCCATTGGCCTCCTGTCTCAACTCTCCACATTTCCTATAATTTAAGAATAAACCTAACTGGGTCCTCATTATCACCCATTGTGCATTGCATTAAAGAATTTAAGTCAGGAGGATCTGGGTACATCTTTCGTAGGGCATCCCATACCCTTACTTCATTGAAGGCTACTCCATTATGTTCATTATCTGTAAAACTTAAAAGCCTGGTCCCAAACTATGGCGACCAATAAACTCTTAAGGTCTCCGTTAGGGTTGGCTTCCTTCTGGTGAGTTTGACGCGTGTTAGGGTTGGCTCTTATGCTTGCATGTGGGCTGTGCCAGGATTGATGTCATCTTCAGAATGTAGGCTGTGAGTGTGGAGTGTGAGGTTAGAATGTTTGGGGTTGAATTGGTTCTAACCCAGGCAGTTACAATATGTGAGCCTGGGTGGTGGGAGCCAGTGGGCTCAATGTCCCTGATCCTCTTGATAGCTCAATGACTTGATGACATCTGATCCTGTAACTAAGAAGCTAATAAAGTAACCACTAAGAGTACCTGGCCTGAGTATATCCTGAGTGTCCTTGATGAGTGAACCCTATGACCAAGGAGAGGTCATAACAGTCTCCTAGTGCCAAGGCTACCCCCCTGCTGTTTGTTTTTCAAATTCATAGATCCATTTACTGGCTCTGTCTGTAAGCTGAGGGAGAGCTTTAATCAAATTATTTTTAGCATTTGAGGCCATGGCAATTACTGCGTTATCCCTGCTGCTTTATGTATAAGAGGCATCTGCATGTCTATTTTGCTTTCTTGCCCTTTTTAAATATGTTTCTGATCTTGCACTACCACCATTAAATCTGGATTACTTCTTGTTCTATCCCTTCTGAGTGCCTCTTGTGGCAGGGATGGGTTTCTCGCCGCCTCCTCTCCTGCCTCTTCATTATTTCTACCGCCTTGAGCTCCCCCTTCATTTTCCCTTGCTTGTTCTACTTCTTGTCCCAGGACTGCCCATACCCTCTCCCCATAATTTTTTTCAACACAAACATTTCTTATTGCCCCAGGGTTGAATCTAACCCAAAAATCTCCTGACTTTCAATACCCTATTTTCTGCACTGGTACCCTTATTTTTGGTGATACTTTTTCAGGTTCGTGTAACCTGACTAACCTTTCCTGCAACACTCTTTAACTCATTGTTTATATCTGCTTGTGGACAACCTGGGTACACTGATGCTACGGGCATGTCAACGCTTGTGGATGGGTTATAAGGAGGTGGAGGTGCAAAAGCCCTCGAGTCCCCCTCCCGGTTGTTGCTAATCCTGATAATCCTGTTGACACTCCGACACTGGAGGCTTATAGACTGGATTTGTATACCCTACTGCAGGTTTAGGTGTTACAGGGTATATCCCCTTACATTGGATATCTTTTTCATCTTCCTGATCTTCCATATCCTCAAATAAATTGCCAGAGATCTAGAATCTCTTTCCTCTTTTGGAAGTTTTTCCCTTTATGTTTTGCTGCTAAAAAGATGGACATTTTTTCTAGAATGTTTCTGTTATGGGCGCCCTGCTCTGGCCAGGAGCAGAACATCTGCCCTTCCATTGTTTCCAATACCAATTGTTTAGGATACTTATTTATCCTGTCACAATACAGTAGCAGGGCCCTATGCATGTGTTTTATTGGGGTTTGTTCCCCGAAAATGTTGCGTGCGCCCCTAATGCTTCACTCAGACATTACTACTATGTTGTGCACGCTACTGCTTGTTACACAAAAATACAGATCAACCCACTTTTTCCCCCACCCCCTTTTATTTTTTTCCACTTTGATATCACACACACACACACACACACACACACACACACACACACACACACACACACACACACACACACACACACACACACACACACACACACACACACACACACACACACACACACACACACACACACACACACACACACACACACACACACACACACACACACACACACACACACACACACACACACACACACACACACACACTAAAATCCAGGCCCATTCCTTATTCCGAACCACTACTTATTTTTCTTATATCCTTGTAATACCACCTTCCCAGCTTTTTTAATATGCTGAGGATCCCATTTCTTTTATAGTCATAAAGAAATAATGCGTGGTTCTACCTTCTGAACCTATTATGGCCGAGGATCCCTTTCCTCTCCGTCTTTATACGCTGAGGCTCCCTTTTTCCATAATGAAAAGTAGAAAAACAGAAATACGTGCCAATTTCGAAACATAACCCACCTCCTATACAATAAACTCCTTAACACATCACCTGAAATCCTATTCAATCTATACAATTGACTTCGTACTTCGTACTTCATCAACATACTGTCATACATACATGTCCCCTTGTTGTTATAACTTACAAGAGTATACTCGCGTGCATGTTCACTCGAGTTTTCCTCAGTTACGAAATCCCATTACTGGCCTGTCTTTCTCTCTGGAGCCACGGCCCTGCTTCAGTGAACAGAAAGGATTTCTTTTAAAATGGCTCCTACTAGAACCATTCAGGAAACATGTTATGTCTTTTTTATTTTGGGGACCTGTCTCTCTAGATGGATGTGACTCCTTCCTGGTGAATGGCCTGAGCTTTAGTAAAGTATGAGGGCAAAACTGAGATTGCGTCGGGGCATCACCACTGTAGGGGTGGCCCTAATTAAGGGTGTCCCTAATTAAGCTGAGTTTATAATAAATACACCCCTCTAGGGAAGTAAGGCCAAGAGTCTATCTTGTAAGAATAACACATTTAATCTATACAAAAATGAGGATGGTACTGCCTGAACGATGGTTCCCTGTGCCTCACCCGTTCCTTTCTCCTGCCAAACTGGTGCCAGGCAGCTTAGTCTGGTCTTGCTGTAGTGGCGTCACTGGATACAGGCTTTGGCTCCAACCAAATCCATCATTCTTTCATGCAAGAGATGCTCCAAAGTCTTCCTTCCTTCATTCATTGTCAGCGATTTCTGTCCGAACATGCCGCTCTTCCTTTTGCTAGCCTATGCAAAAATGCACTGTAGCTCATGCTTTCCTTCATTTTGCTACCTATGAATATTTGTATGTACAAAAACATTTTCCAGTCATTCTCTCAATCGCCCACTCATTCTAATCGTTTTTTTTCTGGTCCTATAATCTCCTTTTAAGCCTTATTTTCATAATTCTGCATTTTGTGCATCCAGCCTGTAAATCCCATTTTAGCTTGCATGGGCTCTTGACGGACAGCAGACAGCTGGTGAGTGAATTTGTGCTGCTAGTGCTAGCACTGTCACGCTCACCTGATTCCCACGGAGGCGCAGGTCTGGTTTCGAGTGCTGATGCTTCTTCTATGGTGAAGCGCAGGACTCTGAAGATGGACTCACTGGCTCGCGGGAATATTCCCCTGTGCGTGAATAGGGAGTATTACCTACTGACGGAATAATGCTCAAGCCTCCCACTCCCTTCCAACCCTCCACGATACCCTTCCTCGATTCCCCGTGAAGTCTCACCTTAGGGTCTGGAAGGATGAGTTCTCCATCCTGCTTCTGATGCAGGGGCGCTTTGAAACCCAGTTACTTCACTGGATTGAGGTTTGATGGGAGTTCAAATAAGCTTGACTATTCAGGTAAGGTGCTGTAAGAGTTCAAGCTTAATAATAATGTTCATTGTCTTATTGCAGCAAGCGCTAACGCTCATGTCTTTTTCCCCTTAGGGGCCGGGGTTCAGAATGCCGGAGATATGGCGCCGACCCGAAGTGAAACGTGCAGTTCCAGTAAATGACAGGTAAGTTCTGGATGAGCGTTCGGGTAATGTCTTTGCATTCGCTCATTCAATGTCTGTCTTTTTTCCCCATAGGGGCCGGGGTCCGGAATGCCAGGAAGCGGCAGGACCCGAAATGAAATGGGAAAGACCCAACAGGTAAGTCTTAGAAGGAAACTGAGCTTTTCCTATTCCCTTCCTTCTCTCACCTTGTGTTCTTGTCTTTTTCTCTCTAGGCTCTGGGAAGTGGCTGCGGTTCCGGATGATCGCTGCTGAAGATGGAGGTGCCCAGAAAAGGTGAGTGAAATGCAGCCCTGCAGCGATCAGAGCGAAATGCTTTTAAAAAGATGTCTTCCCTTCCAGGATCGTCGGTGTGAAGTCTCTGTGATGCAGCTTTAGCAGGTAATGTCTTCTTTCTCTCCAATTCTCTCTTAGCAGGTGACCCAGGATGCTGACAGGCGTGGCTGAAGTCCAGATGCAGGAGCTGACACGGTGAGCGTCCAGCTGCGAGGAGCAGAACAACGCGAAGCGTGAGTTGCTGATCGGGCGTGGTTTAAATAGCTTTGGAAGAAGTTCCAGGTATGTATCCTTCCACCGATCAGGTATGTATCCTTCCCCGACCACACCCAGGGGAAAGTAGTTCCACAGGTAAAGTAGTTCCATTCAGGCCTCAAGAGGGCCTGGATGTAGCAGCATGGTCTGCATCAGGTAAGTGCACCTTAAAACACTTGAACACATGTCTAGCTTTATGAGCCTGGCACCTAAGGCGCCAGGACAGGGGTCCAACATGAGCCTGACGCCTAAAGCGCCAGGACTGTGTCCAAAGGGCCCCAGCTTGGGCCCGCTGGCACTTCCCTGGGGGAAATGATGCCTGCCTCTGGGGTTGCTGGGTCGGACCTGGCTCCTTGGAGGTAGGCATCATGACAGCACAAACACTGCAGAAGCCTGTAGTCCTATTTTTAGCACAGGTTGCATTCTTTCTGTGAGAGAGCTTGCATCTACCGTGCTAAGATTCTTAAAATGCATAGGATCTTCACATTACAAATGTATCCAGCTAATAGTTAATTGTGCTTTATATTTAAATAACTGCCTTCCTTAGTGCCTGCCTATGTCTGTGTATATGATTATATTTGCATGAGAGAGCTTTCCCAGTGCCTAGTTCTAAACCGCTTGGGGGTGCGGGAGGACCCTAATTTCTTCCCAACAGGAGAGCCACCCCCATTGAGGATAGGGAGGTTAGCCTGCTCCGCAATAATCTCCCTAGAGGTTTGGGCAAGCGGGACCTCACTGAGAGTATCTCACCCTTTTGAGGCAAGGACTTCAGAGTAGGTTTGAAACCCTATAGAATCTGTACTCTTAGCCTACATGAGGACTGTATAAGTTGTAAAGGTGATACATTCTGTTTGTAGGACTGTTATACCCTCCTCAGACTCAAAATCTTATAATCAGAAGCATGTTACCTCTCGTAGTAAAGAGTATAAAAACACTGAAGTCCTCAGCTGGAGGAGGAAGTTCCATGACGCATAGCTGAACGGCAGGGGAGGAGACCGGCAGAGCAGATACTGCCACTGGAGTGCAGAACATTGTGCCTGGATGTGGTACCACGCAGAGGATGTGGTGGGCCTGGAGCCAGTGAGAACTTTTCAGCCTTGTGCCGAGGACAGAGTGGAGAGAGAGAGAGACTGATGAGCAGCGACAAGGACCCAAGAAGGCTGGCAACTCGGATATCACAAACTGCACTGGTGGAAGCGCCGTGAGAGAGCAGGTATGCGGGGCACCGAGGAAGAAGTGAAGCAGGCAATTGACTGCTATGAGAGGGTAATCCAAACCCCAAACTCTTATCTGACTAAGGAGTCCGCAAATAGTATAGATCAGGGCAAGAGAGTGCAGAGTGAGATAAAACAATCTTCGAGTGTAGAAAGTGTAAGGAAGCAGATTACCAAATCACAACAGGAGAAAGCAACACAATCTCAGTCAAGAAGCTACAAGAGGGGTCAAGGGGCTAGAGAGCCTTCACATATAGGTTAACAAAAATTGATAATCAAAAGAACTTTGATGTTGAATTGCAATGTGTCACATCCATACCCTGCAGTGAGAAATCTCAAGGGAGCGTAGTGGGCTTCAAGATTGTTCGAGCAGGATAAATCGAATATCCCACCGGATACAAGGACTGAGTAACTTTGCTCCTTTTTGGTTAAGGAACTGAGAGATCTGTACCTTTTGTGTGAAATGTTGCAGTGAAACAGGCCAGCAACCATGTCCTTGGAGGAACATTTATTTGAAGATTGTCTGAAGCAGAGGCAGTCAGACTACAATTTTTTCCTAATGCCTCAGTAGCCAAACCTGATCCATTGGCCCCTAAAGTGTTTAAGACGATGCCTTGCTGGTGACATGTATAATCGTCACATTCTTGGTTCAACTGTTTACAGGTCATTACTTCAGGAAGCAAGCATTTGCACACTTCAGCACAAAAAGCTAGGGTGGAGGATTAATCTTCTCTGTTGAGAAAGGAGTACCCTTTGCTGAAGGAATTGAGAATCACCCTTATGCATAAACAGTCCGGTAATAAATCATCTCCGCACCATCAAGATAAGTCCAGTCAGCCTAGTACCCCAGACACATGACAGGACCCCACGGAACAACAAGAAATGAAAGACCAAAGGATCCCTACCTGCATGAAGACAATAATGATTAGGAACGCACCAAGTACATACATGCCTTTGGAATTAAGATCACAAGAGAAATTGCCCATGTGTTGAGTGTTTTGAAACATAAGGTGGCACAATCAATTGCTGATTACATCTTAGCACAAAGTTGTTTCTACTCATTAGGCAATTGAGCGACAATAGTTCTAAACATATTTAAGTTTTATCATGTTGGCATACCACATTTTTTAATCTTTGTGGATGGACACCATGTTAGATTTCAAATTGGCCCTTGACACAGTCACGGACTGCCACATACATAACGGAACACAGATCTACAACTTCCCAGTGGTGATGAGTAAGACATTAACTAAGGTAGCGGAATATAAAATAATTATATTGTATTTGCAGTAGGTGTATATGCACAAACAAGTGGAAATATTAAAGGTATTCATAAAGGAATCAAATAAAAGTAGAAGTACAATGGAACCTAGTGGATTATGAACATTCGATCAAGAGCAATCTGCCCAAAATCCAATCTGAGCTGGACAAATATCATGAATCAACATAATGTTTAATGTTTGGATCACAGATTTAATGGAAGGCAAAATGAGGAAAGAGATGGGTGGGGCAAGCTAAACTAGAAAATGCAGAATTAGATGCAGTAATTAAGCATCCAGATTACAGAGGATGAAGGAGACATGTTTAGATAGAGGGACAAGATGAAGGTCTTCCTTTTTTTTTTACTCTCAGAAACAGCACAGTATTAAACCGACTAAAGCAGAATATTAAGGAAGATCTTAAGTAAGTCGGAACCTACCTTGAGAGGCACAGTACACAAAATATTGGCTATGCTGATCAAAGCTGAAATAAATTAAATTAAATCAACAATCAAGGTCGAAGCCCAGAGTAAAGCCCTAAGCTTCACCATTATATTTTAAGGACAAATGTGGCTACAACTTTCTCCACATGCTTAAAAGAAGCACTTGAAAAATGATTCCTTCACTTGTCTATTTGCAAACCTTTGATAACACTATAGCCAAGCCCACAGATGTGAATTTCTGGTAGACCATCAATCATAAGCAGTGATAGTAACATCACGGCCAAAAGACTATCTGGAAGACTTTCTCCGTACATTATCCCACCACAAGCAGTAGTATAGCATATAGTTAGGTTTACATATGAACATACAAACATGTTTTCCTCTAACATTTGTACTAGTCCACGCATGCAAAGATCCAGGGCAGAATTGGTAGTTTAGCTGAAAGTTCTCTGTTGACCAATGCAGAGTTTTGTCCGGATAAAGTACCTATTGAGAGAACCTCATACGCATAAAGGACCATTTCTGCCCTTCTGCCCTACATAGTTGTATACGAGTTTGGAATACAAATGTGCTCGTTTCTGCTGTGGCCCATGAAAGGTCACCGAATTTAACATACAAATGACTTGCCACATCAAAACGCTCATGCCAAATTTGGTGACGTTTCATCGACTTCTTCCAGCCAAAAATGATTGCTGAAAAAACGATTCTTGGCACCCATCTGAGGCTGAAGTAGTGCACCTCGTAACAATTTTCGAAAAATTATATCATCCAAACTACTGCTATTCACATTTTACGGCCCCAAAAATCTATTGATGTTCTGATCTTTACAGACAAGTTCAGTAGGTGTGGGGGACACACGGAATGAAAAATATGCCACAAAATGCACAAAAACATCTTCAGCACCAACACGTACACCCACGCAAAAAACACAAACAAACAATCCTATTCAGGCTTGGGCAGTAGGGTCAAATGGACAATATGAAATGAAAAATAGCAAAATAAAAACGAGTACAACAACAATTGCAGCCTACAGCCATTAATACACACCTCTAGTCGGGCATGTGCACTAGGTTCAGGGGAACACAACTAAATTAAACACATTAGGTGAAAAGTAGAAAGGTCCTCAAAACACACAAACACAGAGCAGACCAATACACACTATTATGCGCAATAGGGTTTGGGGGACAACATGAAATAGTATTCTGCTAATCGCACAAGATGATCTGCCGCAACAAAATGTGCGCACCTACTGTGCACAGTAGAATTGGAGGTACAAAAAAAGAAAAAACATTCAGCAAAATGAAAGATATTTTGCACAACACAAAAACATCTCCATCCCCATAACACGCAGGAAAGATGCCTTCCATGAGCAGGAGGGTCAGATGGACAAAATTAAGAAAATAATACATTCCACAAAATTAATAATATTCCATAAAATGTACATGACAGGCCAAATCCAACATGCAGTGCGGCTACGGTACATTTTCAGTAAGGAAAGAGACGAAAAGAAATCAAAAAATTTTATGAAATGAAAATTATTCTGCAAAACATATCAAATGATCCAGCGCAACTAACACAAATTTATGAACTGAACTCGCACACAAATTAGACAACACTCCATTAAAGAACAGAGAAACCGTCAGGGATTTTCTTTTTTTTTTTATTAAGATTACAGCCTATAAATAGCTA
Source organism: Ambystoma mexicanum (assembly GCF_040938575.1). Lineage (NCBI taxonomy): Eukaryota > Metazoa > Chordata > Amphibia > Caudata > Ambystomatidae > Ambystoma > Ambystoma mexicanum. Next base: position 455,906,340 of record NC_090931.1, read on the forward strand.
ATTATACATGTTGGGATTGTCAATATTAAGATTTAACATATTCAATTCACGTTTATTTCAGAATAACATTCCATAAAAACAAGGAAGCGCAACAGAAACATTACAAAAACACATTCTTCGACCAACTAATAACAAGGCAATAAAATCAATAAAATCATTAAAAATCCATAAAAATATGAATTGACTAACTTCCCATAAAGTACTATACATAATCTAAATGAGCATTATTAGATGATTTACTGTGAATACATAAACACTAAAGTGCATATAGTTAGATTATTTCGAATTGGTGAGCATTTATCATAAATGGATAAAAACATCTTTTAAAACGAATAATTATTTCCTTCTATTCCGAGCCTGCAGCAATGCAACAATAAAACCAAACTAGTCCTAGGTGAGTAGGCCCATAACTAATGCATCGGGGCAGGGCGACATTGGGTAAAACTCGACTCACGTAATATCAGAGTTAATGTATAAGCTGGGCAAATAAGAATAAAGTGTAGAAGATCTTCTGCCGGGGCTCGGCGTAAACAGCATTGTTTGCCATTTGCATCGCCTGACCATAGGGAGGCTGTTGCTCCAAAGGGGAGGCAGTTGAATTTGGCTCTAGAGATTATGTTCCTTTCATTAGGACTATTAGCCCACACCAGATTGTTTTGTATCAGGGGTTCTGAAATTATCACACGTTTTCGGTTACTAGGTTGTACAATTTCCACTGATTCCTCCACTGAGCCGTATACAAATTAAACTGGGATTTCAAATGCCAAGAGGAGTCAGCGTGGAGGGATTGATAAAGTGCTGAGGTGCATTTCATTTCTCAAGAGAAGTTTTTACATATTGGAGCCATGGGATATTCAAGACTCTGGGTTTTAATAATAGTTATGTTAAGATTAATTGTGAAAGCCCAGCTTTGGATTCCTCAAGACACGGAGCCAATGCAGAATTGGTTGAGCCATTATGTAATCTTCTAAAAAAGAGGTACCTAATTCCATGTGAATATTATTAAACACTAACAATAACATCAAATAAAACCAACGTTGTCAGATCTTTAACCGACTCTCACAAATGTTAAGTAAAAGAAGATATGTCAGCACATATAAAAATATCTTCATAACATACACCATTGCAAACCAACATATATAGCAAAGAAACAATACATTTTTCGACAAACACATATTACAGTTTAATTACTAATAACATACCCCTTAAATTAAATTGTCTCCAAAACATAAACCCACACTTCATAAAATCACTAGCTCACAACTACAATCTTCATACCTTCATACAAGAATACAAAATGTGCACTCTCCACTAGCCAGCGGGTAGTGATCATTGGCAAACTAAAATGGTGCGCTGTGAGCATGTGGAGAATTGAGGGAAGAGTGACAGTTTATGCCTGGCTAGCAGCTTGCAAAATAAAATGTATACCAATATTCATATGTTCGTGGTGTCTGAGGACACATCACAGCAACGGAACTGTAAGTATTCTTGGATAATCCAGGAGGGCCTTGGACCTTTATTTCACCGTCCACCGCTTCCCCTTGCCACCCCAGTTCCCCGAGGTCTGTGAAAAAGGCCTCACCTATATAGGTGGCATAAGCACCACCTATAAGCCGAAATTATTGCATTAAAGTAGAACTAGTATGAAATGGCATATGAGGAGGTGCTTGTAGGTGTTGTTTGGTTATTTACCTACCAATCATTGGCCTATGGCTGTGCTAATCCCTATGGCCATTCCAACCCACTTCCTGTCCCACCCATTTCCTGCCCCACCCCGCCCCCAAAACACATCCTCCTGGTATCTCTTTGCGCTCACTTTATAAAGCCTTACCATCAAACGTAGTGCTCGAAGGACCTGCCAGTGTTTTTCAAAGCAGTCTTCTGAGAGTTAATGACTTAATTAGAGCTGTAAATGCACTACTGGTGTAATACAAAATGCCTTAACAAGGTCTGCTTTCAGCCACTCGATTTGGACGCAGTGTGCATGTCCTTCAATTAAATCCTGTTAAAAACAAGTATTGGCAAAGCCATCACTTTTGTGCTCTGTATAGTTATATGGCATTTGCATGGGACTGCTACGATCAGTGAATCGTTAATGCCACTACGGAAATGCCTGACAAATGCCTTTTTGGCTTACTGCACAAAAACCCAGACTCATTTAAAAGTGTAAAAGGTCGCTTTAATGTGACAGGCCAAAGCTTACAATTAAACGCTTACCTGGCTCCATGGCCTTACAAACTACAGACATATTTCAAACAACCAATTAAATAATTAAACATTCTCATTTTTTACCCAACAATTAAATAATTAAAATAAAGCCATTTCCTCCCTAACTATCCCTTGGACCCTACCGTCTACTTACCCCTTTTCCAGGCGTCCCGCTTTCTCCCCGGGGCCATGCCCCTCCAGGCTCAATACCTTCCCCCGAGGTGGCCCGATTGTGCAAACAGCGCCATCCCATCCTTTCCCGTGTCATTCCCCCATTGTGCTTCCCTCCCCCCACATCAAAAGGGGCCATGCCCCCGGCACCAGAAAAACCCTCCCCGAGGTGTTCTTTCTGCCCCACCCCCCCCACCAATTTTCCTACCTCCAACTCCTCAACCAATCTCCCCGCCAAGAGCACAAGTCCGTCAGATGATTGTTCCCCAAAAACCGGAAAGTTTACCCATCCTCTCTAAATCTCATCAATCCTTCCTAAACCATCTCCTTATGGTCCAAACCTGTACTGCCACCGATGTGCAAAACTCTACCATTTCTCTGTTTATCCACTTCCTTGCCTGCTCTATCGGACCCGCATTTCTCGCTCCCCTCCCACTGTCTGTGGCAAACACTTAGACCCCACTACCGTTGCTTGAGGCCACACTTGTCGGACCCATAACAAAAAAAAACCTTCTTTTTTTTTTTAAGAGCCACACCCGAATCACTTACCAGATCATGTTCCCCACCAAGACTAATCCCCCCCCCCCCGTCTGGAGGCCCATAACTTTCCCTCAACCCAGCCAACATAGGAAGCAACTGATCCCAGCCCAACCCCCCAAACCCGTACCATCTTACCATAACATCTTTATAGTTGCACCCCAGTTGCCTGCCAACAACCCTTTTCTCAGCTTCTTTCCCCGCCCACTAACCCTAGAATGCACAAACCCAATTTTTGACATCTGACCGGACCTCCTAGCAGCATCTGAAAAAGAAATTACAAAATCACTTCCAAATCAACATCCATATAAATGCAACACTCCTGCTACCTACTGAAAAATCCTATAAAGCCATCCCGTTTGCCCCAGTCCCCGACATACCCTTTGTATCTCCCTTACTTCCAACGTCCAAAACTTTGCACCTATTCCTCTCAATAGCCCAGCTTGCTACAGATGCTGCACCCCTCCTAAATGAATGAGTTCCAACCTCCTAACCTTTCCCACACCACTAGTAACACCTCCTCATTACCTTATCCTTCCTGGTCATCTCCTTATCCCTCTCCGGAAACACCCCCGGTCCTCTCCTGCCTGTCCCCCTATATTTCGCACCTTCCGCCGAACCTTTAAACAATACACCTAAACCCACTTCGCCCCCCTTTTTCCTCTAAACTATTACCCTCCTGCTCACCCTTGCCACCCCACCTTATTAATTTGGCCCTACGTTGCCCCCCCCCTGCACCGGGGGCCCACGTGCACCCCGTCCATGCAGGCCCTTTACTTTATTACTCCTCTCGCCACTGCACCAGGGGCCAAACCTGCACCCCCGTCCATGCAGTCCCTTCCATATAACTAATCTTCAAGCTCCCTGCGTCCATTACCACCCGTTTCCCACCTGCACCAGGGGCCCTAGTGCACCTCCGTCCATGGAGGGCCCCTTTTTTTTTTTTGCCTTACTCCTCTCCACCGCTGCACCAGGGGCCAAACCTGCGCCCCCGTCTGTGCAGACCATTCTACATAAATTCCTCTTCCAACACCTTGTTTCGTTGCTCCACTTTTTTCCCCCAGCTGCACTACGGGCCCTAGTGCACCCCCGTCCATGCAGACCCAACTCATGACTTCCCCCTGCTGCACCAGAGGCGCTCCCGCACCTCCGTCCATGCAGCCTGAAGCTTACTCACCTTGTCGTGCGGCAAGCGTGAGGGCTTCGCCACCGTCAACCATGCCCTCCAAACGACGGCCACTACCCCTTAACAATTACCACAGTTACACCCCCCTGTGGCCCTCCCCTACCTACCATTCTTCCTCCTCACCCCTCTCCTACCCCCTTAAATCGCCCCAAAACCTTTCATCAACCCTTGTGCCCCCCCCTCCTTTTACTATAAACTGAGCCCGACCTACCAGCACACCCCAGTTTACCTGGCATGCGGTCCTTACCCCCCACCTCCTTTCCCGCACCTCGCCCTGACCCACTGTCCCCTGCCAGAAAACAATCCGTAACCGGATACCGACCCGCACACCTGCTGCACTCGTGTTTAAATTTGCACATCCACCTCGTGCAGCCTTCTTTATTGAACGACCAACATACTGTCGAGGGCTGTCCTCCGCCTCCTCCCCCAGCCCCCTCCTGGGCGGGGCGACCAAGAAAGGGCCGGTAAGCCACAGACAGCCCACTTGCTGTGTGCAATGTCGGGGCAGGCCTCGTTGGAGCCATCCATTGCAGCCAAAAATCCATGTCCATCTCCCCCCAGACCGCCTGACTGTCCTCCGCCATTCTCGCTCTGAATTCCTCATCATAGCGTACCCAGGCCAAACCCCCAGAACTCGTGAACGCCTTCCTAATTAGGTCCATATATTTAAACAGGGCCACGCAACGCTCTGCGAATTTTTCACAATATACACTGGCATAAATGATAAATGCTGACGTCCAATTCTCAATAGTTACCGGGACCCTTGGGCGCGAAGCCAGTTCCCTCTCTTCTTCTTTAGACCCCTCCTTTGCTCTCACTTCCCTATGGAACAACTTAAAAACATCTACAAATTCCCCCGCCTGAATCTTCTCCCTGGTCGCTGCCATCAAGTGCGCCCCTAACGGTTTTGGTATACCCATGTAAGGCAGTTTTTTCTCCTTGCCATTCACTTCAACCTCCTTTTCTTTTCCCACTTGCACCTCGAGCACCAATGGCTCCACTACCTCCACTGAGCAAATGCTCTTCTCATCCCCCAAGGCTCCAATGGCCTGTACACCAATTTCTTTCCTTACCCCTTGCAGTACAAACCCTTCATTTCCTGTCCCCCTTCTCGTGTTCCCTCTCTGCCATGTAGATGACCATTCCCTTTCCCGCTCACCTCTTTCAACACAGGCCTTCTGGCGTCCACACCGATGCTCCTCATCTCCTTTCTTAGGGGGCTCCTACTGCGGGACAAAACATGTCAGCAGACTCACCAAGCCAATAGTTACCCCGACCTCTTGCCCCCCAAGCACTCTGCACCTGCCTTTCCCGATTCCACCTCAAAGTTCTACTCTCCTCCCACCTTTCCCTTACAGCCCTATAACCCTCTACCTCCCACTGCCCCACATAATCCACCAATCCAACTTCATCACCCGTTAAATACCATTGTGGATGCAAGCTCATGCCAGAGTTGAGTTGAACTTCTTTGTGTGAACCCGGGGCGTCCGCCCCGCCACTCCTTTGACGTCTTCTCGGCGGGGTCGCAGAAACCCCTGCCTGGTCCTCTTCTCTCGGGCGAGGCGTGCCGTCCTCCACCCTGTAATCCTCATCGCTAGGGGCCGTGCTGCACCCTCTAGGCTCTCCTTGCGCTGACCGAGGAGGGGCCGTACCAAAACCCTCTCCCTCCACCTGAACAGCGGGGGCTGCGCAGCGCCCTCCGCCCTCACTCCTCCTACCCGGGAGGGCCGTTCCGCGCCCCACTCCAACCTCCTCACTTGATGGGGACCTCTCCCTCCTTCTACCACCTGCAGGTATTTACCCCCTTTTCCCCTCTGCCTTGTCGCCCCCTTCTGCGCCCCATCACCGCCCCCACCGTGGCTCCCTTGACCCACCCCTTTTTGAGCCCTCCTAACATCCTGAAGGTACGCATACATATGTAATGTTGTGCTCACACTTGGAGTTTGTACTAATCACCATATGTGTTAAAAGAATGTAATCTTTTGTTAAAAGAAGAGGCATTCTCTTTATGCAGCGGCGTTTAAGACCTGTTGACCTGGCAAGAACTTGTTTTTAACAGAAGAATTGTGTTTGGTCACTGTATGTCGAAGCATGCTGAGCCTGCTAAAACTATCTGCAGATTACGGGTGGGGGAAGGAATGAGTAAGCACAGCCTCGTGCACAGAGATAAGGACACAGAGGGGCACGAGAGAGAGCGAATAACAGATAACAGGAAACCACAATAGCAGATGTTGAACTGTTGACCGTTGATGCAAAGTTATGACTGGGAGGAACTGCCTTCTGGTGGACATAATCTATGTGCAGCAATGTATGACAATGTAAAACAGATGGGTATAAAAGGACCACGATGTGCAGGGGAAAAGGGCGGCACTTTGACGACTTGCTTTGCGAGACGGTTGAACTTGTGGCCCATTCGCGAATGCTTGTGTGTTAATAAAGCAATGTTTACTCAACTCTTTTCTGTTTGAGTTTTTATAGGGTCCCTTTTGTACTGGTTATGGTGATGGCGAGAAATCGCACCCACAATCCCCTAGCTCCCCTCGGCCCTCATTTGTACCATCCCTCACGTGCTCCCCACCCGAACTCATTTCTCCCCTGGCTGCTCTCCTGTCTATCTCCCTCCTCGTCTTCCTGCCCCTGGATTCCCAAACCTCCCCTCTCCCCGCCACGGGGGTGCCAGCCACCACTGCTGCGAGAGCCCCATCTGCCGCAGCTCTACGCTGCGGCCTACCACCACCTAACTCCAACTCACCCGTGACCTCCACCACCGCCCCTTCCAGCTGGGCCTTAGACGCCCTGCTGATAATTTCCAGGGCCTCCCTCAGAGCCCTGGCATCCCCCAAACCCGCCTTACTTGCTTCCTGACCCACCATGATGCACTGAAATACTATGGTAGCGCAATAAATATATGCCCCTTGGATAGTCCCCGACTTAACTAGCACTCCCGAGCCAGAACCTACAGCACCAATACAATAAAACTCCCAGCAAACGGCAGAAAACACGCCAAATATAGCCCTCGAGCCAGCACCTACCCGTGGAACAATAAACTTCTGCTGGGTGGCCCATGAAAAGAAATTGGGATATAAACTAAAATCTCCCCTTACAGAGTTAAACCAACTCTATAATTCCACATAGACAAAGTAGAACAATTATTCTCCGAGGAAAAATATATATATATATATATATATATATATATATATATATATATATCCCTAAAAAAAAAAAATTATATACACCCCCGCCCCCGCACCTAAATAACACCCCTGCCCTGGGAAAACCCCTCCCTTCGCTCCACAACTGCCCCAAGCGAAAAAACACACCAAAACCAACACCCGCGGTCACTTTGGTGCCGAAAAACGGATATATGCCACTGCCCCGTGGCTGCTCGCAGGCCGCACCGCACCCCCACCCTTCCTTCTCTGCTGCAAAACAAAACGGTCCCGTTAAGGGCACCGCACTGCCCCCTTGCGCCCCGCCACTGCTACCGCGCACAGGGCTACGGTTAGAAGCAGGGAGAAACACCTGCGGACAAAAGCACTCTGAAATGGATCCCCACGGCCGCGGCCCCAAGATCACCCACGCCAAACCGCAGCGGCTCCCGCAATCCCCGTGCCTCACCCAGTAGTCGGGAAGCAGAAACCGCTCGTGCCCGACAAAGGGCCACAGAAGCCGACCCTCGAACCCCCCCTGGGCCTCACAGAAGCCCCAGAAAGCGGACAACGAACGGCGCCCGCAAGATCAGGAGGAGGTACCTTATTTACGATACCTCCGCTAACGTATAAACCCGATTGAAATATAGTATTATTATTTTATTTATTTATTTATTTTTTTTTACCTGCCCCGAATAACTAATACCCTTCTACCCAGCTCCTCACCTCTACTCAACAAAACCCCCTCACAGGCCCCAATCAGGGAAGGCTCGGGAGCATGCGACAGGACTGACAAACACCAAGTCCAACCGTCGCCTGTCTCCCGAACCTTCCCTGGCCCTTAAATAACCTAGTGAGGCGCTCTGCCCCCCACGGCCACTCGCTGGCCGTGTGCAGCGCCAAAAACTTCCCCCTTCCCATGTCTGCACAAAAACTAAAACTGTTCGCATTGCCAATGCTCGTTTTTCCTGCGTTAACACCCGTCTATAAAATTGCGGCCGTGATTTAAATATCTCCTCCCTCCAGCACAGCACACTGGCTTTGCGGAATTGTTCTGCGAAATTAGAGGCAGCAGAGTGGCTGTCACCAGTGGTGACAACACGCATGCAAGATGGCAGAATGTCTATGTGCCAATTGCCACAATTTGAATGACAAGCACTGGCACGAGCTACTGAACACTACAGAGATGCAGTCCATGCTTCAGAAGCTCAAGCAGTTTTCCACCTTGGATCCACCATCTTGTGCTTACGATCATATAGCTTTACATGATGAATTGTGACATTTTTGCATTCCGTTTATTTTAGCTTCCACTTATATTTCAAAGCGTGGTGCAAAAGCTATTTCATAGTTAGGGCGCAGTGGTTTATTTCAAAATGTATTTTGGCCAGCATATCCACCCGAGGCTGATCATGACAACATGTTTAAGGCCGGACTCCCAAAGTCGCGCTGGTTGCCTTTCATCTATCAAATTGTTCTTTTTAAAGCCAAACTGCCACTCTTGGCCCTTATGGTGACTCTTGATAACTGCCCATCTACTTTAAGTTTGCCACCCACTCTACCATAACCTACCCTCACTAGCACCCTGGTGTTGCCTCTCCTTTTGTGTCCGAAATGCAATTTTCTTTATTAAAGGAGTTTCAGCAATTTCTCAGACACCTCGGCGGCATGTGTTCATCGTTTGGTGGACAACAAGCATCCACAGCAATACCACTTCATAATGAACAAGTGGTTTATTTTCTGTGCATTCTGAAGTACGAAATAAAATGCATGCAAATGTCCGGGTATAACACAGGTCCGGTCAAGTTTACGGAAACGGGGAATGACTAAATTAAGGCAACGTACCTGCAGGCTTTGCACAAAGGCAGGGAATGCAGGCCTAGTGACTGAACAATGAAGTAAGAACGATCAGATTGTGCAAACCTCAGAGCTTCAACTGGGGCAGCCTTTCTCACTGTAACATCTACCCCCATTTTCCATGTCATGTTACCCTTAATATTCTAGCCTTCTAACTGCACTGATTTAATCACTAGGTCGCATTGCTGTACAGCACTGCGTTGTTTTACAGTTGGGAAGCTGTGCACTATACAAAACTCTAGACATACACATTTCAATCATTTCTAAAGCCCTTTCTATTTCAGGCAGCATTTGTCGATCTTTGCCTCTCTCTGTTTCTCTCCTCTAATGCCCTTGGATCCTATCTGCATGGTAGCTGCACAGGAACTCAAAATACTGGAAAATAGAACACATCTGCAGCACCGTGTAGTAAGGTGGTCTCTAAGTAACTATCTGTTCAGAGAAGTTCAGTGAGCAAGTATATATAAATGATGATCATAATGTGTTGTTTCCACAATGCTCGCTGTAAATAACAGGCGTTTCAACAAATCAGTATAATAATTCACCATTCTGTACCTTGGAAGGATGAAGGGCTGAGTCGGTCTGGTGACAAGCACACCGATCTCTGTAACTAATACAGCGAGCACATAATTCCCGAGCTTTCGAATGGTTGATGACTATCATCCCAGCCATCTACCAACATGTTCTTCCTCAATTTTTATTGTTACATGATGCTCACACACACACCCGATTGACAGCGTCACGTGCACGTGATTTTGAGCTAACAGGAACTATAAATGAAGACATTTCGGTTTAAGAAAACCACATCCTCAGTAGGTTTCTGCATAAAAAAGATAATGCGAATTGGGGGGATAAATCATTGAGCGGACATAGCATGCTATTACGCAACCAACCTGTGAATGCTGGAAGTCACTGTATGGTGCTCCAAGCAAGGCAGGAGAGTTTTCATAGCCCTCTTTGTTTGCCCCCAAAAGAACAGAACCGTACGTTCATGATAGCTTCTGTACTCCCATGGCATTACTGTAATTTGGTTAGTCATTGAGTGCGAGCCCCAGCAACGACGCGCTGTACATCGTATGTGTTACATGCACATCTACGGTGGGGGGTGGGAGGGAAGAGGAGGGGTGGGGGCGCGGTACTTACAACATAACAAGCAAACAATACATAAATAAATAACAGACATTATGTGCATAATATTGAATGCAGCTGGTAATAGTTAACATTTATAGTTTGTGTGGACACGTAGAGGCTGTAAAGGGTCGTTTTAGAAAGGTATACTGGGCAAGGTGGGTTCGGGGAAGGAAAGCTCTTTTTACACTCTTTTTACATACAAGCAATACAAGCACACCAATAAATACATGAGTGCACATTGTTGAAATGTTCGGTTGGGGCTGGGGGGGAGGGGAGGCTTTTACAGTGTGTCTGGACGAATTGAAGGCGTGTGACATGTGTGTTATCCGGAGGTTCCCAGGCCTGAGCTTTGCCTGGCCAAGGCACTACACATGAGTGGTGGTGTTGAGGTGGGGGTGTGGAGGGGTACTGGTAGGGTCGGATTGGCCATTAAGGCAATGCCCGAATTGCATGCCTAACATGCTGGTGTGGGCCCGTTATTTTGGTCAAAATGGGCCTATTTCTTCGGTTAATGCACTAAACGGCTATTCGTTTTGATCAGGGTTACTGAACACATATTCCTTAAAATGCAGAATTTCCAACAAATTTGATCAAAACTCCCACTAGGATACTACTTAAAACAGTCTTTCCGAAAATGTTATGCCCCTGTCCGTCCCTGCTCATCGTGTCCTAGGTCTGCAGTCATTTGGAATGGGCAGTGTGTTGAGGGGAGGTGCGGCACTGGGATGACGACTTAATAGGAGAAGGTTAAATCCAAGTAGTGCTGGCAGAGATATGTGAGGGGGCTGGCATGAAAGTCATGGAAGACTTGAGTGGAAGTAAGGAACTAGTTGCTTACATGTAACTATTGTTCTCCAGCATGGGTCTGGCATGGATTCCCATGCTCATGAATATTCCCCGTCAGACTGGGAAGCCTCAGTAAAAAGAATAACTGTTTTCTTTTCACTTACAAACTGTATTTCTCCTCTAAACCAATCACTGTCCACTGGGTCATACTGCCCCACCATCCAATGAAATCCCTCTCTATAAACCCCACCTCTGGCAGCCATCTTCAGATTTGGTAAGCATGTAAAGTGCCAGTATGACCAAGAAGAGCATCGGAGGGGACGGAGGGAGAGTTCGCATGTGAATCCATGCCAGACCCATGCTGTAGAACAATAGTTACAGATAAGTAACTTGTTCCTTCTCCAGCATGGGGTCTGGCATGGATTCACATGCTCATGAATAGCGAATACACAGCAGTACAACATTACACAACCACGGGAGGTGGCAAGGCTCAACAGAAGCAAATAACTTTTACCTCTGGACTCACCTCAAGCGAACAGGTTGCGTAGCACTGCGTGGCCGACTCTTGACTCCTCCAAGGAATCCCTGTCGACGCAGTAGAACCTTGTGAAGGTGTGCATGGACCACCACGTAGCAGCACTGCAGATGTCCAGCAGGGGCACACCAGCTAGGAACACTGTCATTGCAGCAATCGCTCTGGTGGAGTGAGCTCTCGGACGGCCGGGCAGCAGTCGGTTCGTCAACCGTTGACAGTGCATGATGCAGCCAGTTATCCACCTTGAGATGGAAGCCTTGGACAAGGTCTTCCCATGGTTCACAGGAACAAAGTTCAAGAACAGCTGTGAAGTCTTTGGAAAACTCTTTGCGAGTGCCATGTAGAACTTCAGGGCATGAGCAACGTCCAGCGAGTGAAAGGCCCTCTCAGCCGGTGACGTAGGTTTTGGGAAACAAAACAGGTAACATCAAAGATTAGTTGAGGTGGAATTCTGACGGAACCTTTGACATGAAAGAGGGGTGCATCTGCAGCACCACCACCGATTCGTGGAAAGTCAGGTATGGCTGTTTGCAGGATAGGGCCTGTATCTCACCCACCCTCCTGGCAGAGGTGATGGCCACACGGAAAGCCGTTTTCCACGAGAGGAACTTGAGAGGGGCCTGAGGCATAGGCTCTAAGGGGGCCCCCATGAGCCTCGTCAGAACCACGTTAAGTTCCCAAGCAGGGGCAGGAGCCTTCACCGCGGGAAAGAATGAAGAAGTCCTTTGAGGAATTCCTTGACGAGTCAATGAGACCAAAGTGAAGACCTTCCTAGAGACCTGGTGTAGAGGGAGATAGCCACCAGATGTAACATGATCGAGGCATGCACCACTCAGGCCTTGGCCATGGATAGCAAATACGGAAGAATCTGCATGGCTGTGACCCTCAGAGAGGTAATCTTCTGCGACTGGCACCACGTAGCGAAACTCTACCACTTGGCAAAGATGTGGTCCACCTGGTCCTGCCCAAGTTCCCACTCGTGGCAAAAGCGCAATTCCCTGCTGAGGGAATCCGCGATGGTGTTCTTGACTCCTGCCAGGTGAAGAGGGACGAGGAACATTTCTTGTCGGACGGCCCAGTGATATAATTCCTGCGCTACCCTGGAAAGCACCGGGGATCGAATGCCCCCTTGTTTCCTGATGTAGAACATCATGGTGGTGTTGTCCATGAAGATCCTCACCACCTTGCCCTTCAGAGATGGAAGGAATTACTTGAGGGCCCAGAACACTGCCCCTAGCTCCAGGATGTTGACATGGAGATCCTTCTCCTGCGGTAGCCACATGCCTCTGGCGTGCATACGTCCAGTGTGGGCTCCCCAGACTACCAGGGAAGCATCCATCGTGACCGTTTCCTGGAATGGAGGGTTCTGAAACCCTGTGCCCGGGGCGATGTTGGAGCGTACGCCCCACCACCTTATCGCCCAATGGAACTTATCGTCCAGAGTGATCTTGTCTGCAAAGTTTCCTGACACTTGTACCCAGCGAGCGTTCAGGAACTCCTGAAGAGGTTGCATCTGTAACCTGCAGAGCCAGATGAGGTAGATGCAGGATGACACCATGCCGAGCAACGACTTGATGGGCCGCACCGTGTCAGTCTTCCTCGACAACAGCTAGTGCGTTGGCCGCCTTGATGGTGGACGCTGCTGTGTAAATCACCTTCCTTCCCATAGCATCCATTTCTTACCCTCGATGTCCGGAGGGACTGAAGAGGAGGATGGGTTAGATGACCACTTCCTCGCCGCTGCCGAAACCACCGAATCCGGCGATGGCTGCGACCTCAGGCACTTGGGTGTGGATTTTGATACCTGGTACTACTTCTCCAGTATATCACACTTGGCTGGAGCCATGCAAGGGTTCTTCAAGGGGGCCAGGCCCTCCTCCCACACATCGTCCAGGAGGGGCACAGCCATGATTGTCTTCCTCTTGGCCTTGCGCCTTTAGTACAGGAAACCCTCCTTCCTGGTTTCTTCGGGCACAAGCTGGAACAGCTCGGAGGCTCTCGCGATCATGGAATGGAACAACCCCCAGCTCATCTGGTGGAGGACGCCCAAGGCTGCGGGGACCCAATAGCTGCTCCGATGATATTGGCAGTGTCTTCCGTCATCGTGGCAGTATCCGTCCCCATATCCATGTCTGGGTCTGCTGGGGGAGATGGGGCCCGACGCAGATTTGGAGGCTGAAATGGGGGCGTCGGTTGGCACATCCTCTTCTTCGTCAGCGGTTGGTCGAGAGCTGACGAACAGTTCCCGTTGCACCGTTGGAACAGGCTCTTGTGGCATCCTCCTCTGGATCTCAGACACCAAGGTGTGGACGGTTGATAGGATGTCCAGAGACACATCCCTCAGCTGAACTGGCGTGATCGGACTAGGCTCGCGCCATAATCGCTGTCGCTGTCCTCCTCCTCCTCCTCCTCTTCTTCTTCTTCTTCTTCTTCCACATCCTTGTGGACCGTGTGTAGGGACTCCCAAGTCCTCGTCGTCCATGGATGAAATGTCCATTCTTGGGCCACGGGCTGGGCCTGATCAGGGGCCTCCTTGCCGCCCCTTTTTTTTCCACCCTGAGGGGCTGGAATCGGGTTCTAAGACGGTGTACCCTTCTCCGGTGTACTGGCAGACCTTGTCAAAGTCGCCACGGTGGCCTTGCGCCTCAGATAGAGGGATACATTCAGCGCTGTTGTGGCTACCTTCTCAGGGTCAGCCCTTTTAGCGTTCAAGTGAGCAGCCACCACTAGCTCTATTGACGACAAAGACTTATCCTGACCCGCCTGGGCCTTCTTGGGCAGCTCAGCCTTCTTCTCCTCCATCCGTGGCTTCTCCCCCAGCTTAGCTGGTTTGAACGACATTCTCTTTGAGGAGGAGCTCAATTGCCGGCTGGCAATAGAGGCGGAAGGTGATGTCGATCACGTCCTGTCAGCTGTGAGACACTTCTGCGGCAGCCCCGGTGGACCAGACTTGCAGTGCTTGGCCTCATCTTTGGCCCCCGTGGATGAGCCACCCGCACAGGACGTAGAAGACCGCTCCTGGGACCGACCGGCCTTGGCTGAGGCATGACCCTGCTCAGAGCATGAGGTCGAGGCCTTGGCGTTCAGCCACGCCGCCAGTCTACTGTGCCCATCCTTTGTCGTCTTCTTGGAAAAGCCGCAGCATATCTCACAATCTCCTTCCTTTTGTTCCCGAGGCAGGTAGTAGAGGCATTGCATTTCAAAACCTGCACTTGGTGCATGACTTGAAGAAGGACCTTCCTCCCTTCTTCTCCTCCCTAAAGGATGGCCTTCTGGAAACTTTGACGATCTTCGGCCTTGAGGGGCGCTGAACTTTACCGACAACGAATCCCTGCTGTCGGAAGATGGAGAGAAGAGCATACAGGCTCTTCTGGAACAAAAATAGGACCTTTTTTCGTGAAAAACATGAAACAACGTAGATGTAGCTCGCAGAGCAAACTCTAAGGACCACCAACACTAAAAGCGTTTGGTAATAATCTGAAGATGGCTGCCAGAGGAGGGACTTAGGGAGATGTCTGTCATTGGATAGGAGCAGTATGGCCCAGAGGACAGCGATTGGTTTAGGGGAGAAATACAGTTTGTAAGTGAAAGTGAAACTGTTTTTCTTTTTACTGAGGATTCCCAGCCTGACGACAGGGAATATTCATGAGCATGTGAATCCATGGCAGACCCCATACAACTTCTGTTGTGTCACCTAGCATACTGCTCTGCCAGAAATTCTCTGGTGGGTTCTTCAGATCCCGTGGTTTAGTTCCCTGCCAGGTATCTTCGCACAGTTCTCAAAATGCTAGGTAGTTTTGACTGCTAGAACATCTTGTGTGCATCTCTTCTTTAGAGGACTACTTGGTATACTCCTTTGTTAGAAATCTTCTTATGGGGTTCTTCGGAATCCCTGGTATATTCCCCTGCCAGGTATCTTCGCCAAGTGTTACATTTATTTACATTGTTTTTAAAGACCTGGTGTATTTGACTGCCAGGGCCTCTCTTTATGACCTTCTTAGATCCCCTGGTAGAATCCCTTGGCAAGAATCCTGCCACAATGTTCAATCTCTTCACAACTTCAATGGATTGCCTTATATACTCCCCTGCCATGAATCATTTCACAATGACACAGTCTTATCACTGGAGGTATTACAGATTCCCTGGTATACTCCCCTGCCAGGTACTTTTCCCCCAAATGTCATCTGCATGGTGCCTTCTCCTTACCAGAACTTCTCTATTAGCTTTACTGTTACTTTCAATACGTCACATAAGCAAATATATTGGACAGAACAAAAACAGATGCTAAATGAAAATACTTGCTTCAGCTCTTCCCTACTTCGTCATTTCACACATATGTTATTATTCTGATTTTGTTTTGCACGTTTTATTATCTGTATTCAAATCTTCTTGTTCTTAAATCTTGATCTAACATTAGGTTTTGCCTGTGTTTGAATCGGTTTTGAATATTGTTGAAATGTCAATCTCACATACTTCATTCAATTGGTTTTTTGTTTGTTGGCAGGCCCCGGGGTCCCCAAAGGCTCTGTGCCGACTCGTTGGTGGTTTGTGGCGTCCCCAGCTCACAGCGTGACTCTGCAGTAAAGCTTCCTCCCTGGATTGGCTTCCCAGGCACTGAGGGTGTCTCTTCAGCGTTCCCTGCGGCTTTGTGTCTACTCTCTGGCTTCCTTCTGCATCAAGGACCGGATAACGCTGCCTCCCGACTCGACCGTACCTCCAGGAGCTCTGTTGTGCAAACGAAGGTGAATTGAACAACTAATCTGCTCTTTGGACTTTGCTTAATGTGCATTAACTCTTCCCTCTTCCTCTTCCTCTTCGTCTCTGTACTTTAGGCGTCATGAGAACTGAAGTCCATAGATGTAATTGGATTTCCAACAGGCTGTTGTTCTAAAACTTCACCTGCAGAAAAGTCAGAAACAGGTGTTTTCTGTGTGTTGTGAATGTTGTCTAGAGTGACAAAAGATGGGGTTTCACATTTTTACGATAGAAGGGATCTCTGGGGTGACAACAAGCCATCAAGAACTTGGGTATTATAGGGTCTTCATCAGGGACAAAGGAGAAATACAGAGTCTCATTCAATGGAATCCTCTCCTTCCCTGCTAGTTGTCCTCTTCCATGTGATCCTCCCTCATATAACCAGGCCCAGGGTCAGGATCAGGATCAGGAAGTGGCTGCCATCCCCTGGCCACATGGGAAGAGGTCACCACTGGGAAATCAGTGACGAGTCTATTGGATTCATCACAGCTGCGGTTACCTGATACTGCTAATATAGGACAGCTTGCACATCTTGGGTAAAAACAGGGGCGTTAAGTTTGGTCACCATATTACATTTCCAGATCTACTTTCTGTTCCTGTGTTTTTTATCTATTTGCTAGTTTGGATGAGTGCTACCTGCCACCTTATGGCTCTTTTAAGTTGCTTCAATATTAGATATTAGAACACAAGTCGGGGGCAGCAATGGCAAAAGGGAGTGGGAGGCTCGTGCCACTCGGTTCTGTCTAGGGGCGGGTGGGCCGGCCACCGTTTGCAGGGTTCCAGGGCGTGGCCGGTGTTTGGAAGTGACGCCATAAACAGGGTACTTGAGGAAGGGAGAACATCAGCCTCCACTCCTTGGACTCCTGCGCCACCTGGTACTCTACCCCAGTCGCTGCACCCGTTGAGGTTTACTGGGAAGTGGTCTTTGTGGCAGTCATGCCCGCCGTCGATTCCATATCAATGTAGTTCCCTGGGCTGCTGCTTCCTGGTCGAGGGACTGCGCTGTGTTTTGTGAGGTTGGACCTCGGGAGGATACCTGGAGAGGTAAGGAGGTTTGCTGGGGGAGGTGCAGTGTCGTTGTGGCGGGGATAGTTTTTGCGTTGTGTGACTGGGAGAGAGGTGGCCTGGAAGGCTTGGGAAATGTTTGTGGTCTTTTTCGTGCATTGCAGGGAGAACCGCAGGGATTGTAAACGTTTATATGCCTTGTATTTGTAAGTGAGAAGGGAGCGTACTGTTGCTGGGGTGTTGTGCATCCAGGCTTAAGGATAGAAAGAGGGAGTGCTCTGATCCTTCTCACACCAGAGAGCTGCAGTTATTGTGAGCCTCCCAGAGAATGTATTTGCTTGCTCCATTTGTTTGCATGTACAGAGCATTCCTGAAATGTTGAGTGGTAAACATCGGTGGCAGTGGATTCAACAACACAGTAGTGGGTGTATTCAGGACCTGCCGTTTTTGCCGGGACGCAATAGGGAGAGGCAACAAGCGGGTGGAGTAGTGGGCAACGTAATAGTGTGTGGGTTTTTCTTGCGAATCCAACATGGCTGCCATGAAGGTTGCGGCTTTGTTTGCAAGGAACAGGGCAATCCCCTCAGCCTTCTGCTGAACTGGGGATGGATCAGGGTGCCGGCGCCCGATGAGGAAGAATGTCCCTCCTAGAGAACCTTTCCCTCCATTAAAGAGGAAAAAGGTGTGCAATAAAGAGGAAAGAAGAGGGCAGAGCAGGGTTTGCAAAGGTATGAATAGCGGCAACACCAGCGCAGGGCACCGTAGGGGTGAGCCCTGCAGCAGGACCAGCAGACCTGGCAAAAGGGAGGCAGGCCCTCTCAGCAATGGGGCAAGCAGGGGCCCATTCTGCGGTGGGTGGGCAGACCAGGGTAGGTTGCTCACAGTGGGGCCAGCTCAGGACGGAGACAACACTACATAGTCCGAATATCCAGGGGGAGACCACCCGTCCAACAGGGGGTTTTACGAGGGGCGATACAGGGGAGGGGACAGGCTGGGGTTTGTAGGGGGGTCAAATCTGGATGGGGAAATCCTATGAAGCTAGCAGGGCAGCAGTGCACTACAGCTTTGGGCAGGGACCGCAAATACTATGGGTTTTCAGGGTTCTTGTTCAGGGCCGATCTTTTCAAGAGGTGGACCAGCTGGTGGAATGGGGCATGCCGGTGCCACAATGGATGGTAGCAGGGCGTGATCCCTGCACCAGTCGGCTAGGGAAGGTTGCAGCAGGGTGTGCATGCCAGTCCCACAATGGACGGAAGAGGTGCGTCGTTTCGGCACCGATTGGCCAAAGTGTGGGTCCATGGAACGGGTGGAGGTGGCTCCCGCAGTGGGGCAGAACGGGTCTGATCTTTCCCCCTTAGGGCCCACAGTGGAATGGATCGGGTCATGGGGGGAGGGTTCAGGGCATGGCACAACTACAAGGAGGCACTGTTGTAGGGGGGGCATAGGGAAGTTCACCAATAAAATGTCATGAGCCATTTGAGGATGTACCTCACAGGGTGCGACAAGTACAGGTTGCCATGGTAGAGTCTCCACCAATTGGGGGAGGGGCATAGGAGGCGTGGATCTCCAAGACTATAGTACTGCCGCATTAGAATGATAGGGGACACAAAGTTTCATACCACCCTGAGCACAGTGCAAGAGGCAAGTGATGCAAGGCTCCTTCCGCATACATTTGCGGCCAAATTGACAAAGAACAAAAAAATTGACGTATTCGTTGAAATCTGTTCAATGAAATCACATAGAACCGCTGTCTGCAAGTTCACGCATGCATGTGCCTTCTGTGGTATGTCAAGAAACCCAGAGATTACATGTATCAAACATGCTAAAGAAAGGGAGCACAAGTAAAGATGAGGATCTCGCACCGGGCGCCAGGTATTTACCTACGCCAGCGCGAAGTGACATTTTGCGTGTGTGGGCAAATGACTATCCAAAAGTGAGTGACGCCACACCTTTAGTTGAAGGGTTTCTTTGTTTTTTTTGTACAGGGTTTGATTATCCCTGGTATCCCAAAAAACAGTTTTTGTCCACTAGCCGACCTGGATCGGGGGACCTTTTGAGCATCCCCTTTCCAGTCTTTTGTATGTTGCCCGCTGAGCATAGTACCAAAAAAGTAGTGTTAGGTTTTGCATGATTCATAATTTATTATTCCCCAAGGGGCTTCCGTGAATGATGCCATAGATGAGAAAGTCTACTCAGTAAAATATACATCTTTTAATAAAGTACTTGGACAATTGCAAACTTTGGGGAAGAGGGCGCTATTAGCTAAATCTGACAGTCTGCTTTTTGGCTGTGTACCCAGACGACTATCACTTGCTTGGTTTTCAGCTGGGTGGCAGTTTTTATTTTGAAGTGTATGCCTACGGGGTGCCCCATATCTTGCAGTTATTTTTATACGTTCAGTACTTTCCTGGAATGGGTTACCAACCGGGAATGCAGGGGGGGGGGGGCAGGTTTCTGCATTATTTGGACGATTTTTTGTTTATGGGTGAGCCAGGCATGATTCAATGCAGGGAGGCGCTGTGGGCATTCTAAGAGATAACGGGTTGGTTGCCATAAGCAAAGGACAAGACTGACGGCCCAGTGACCACATTGACATTCCTGGGGATTTAAATGGATTCAGGTCAAGGTGTATGCCGACCTACAGGCAGATAAAGTGTTAGAATTCAAGGACTCTTTGGCACAATGCTTACGCGCAAAGAAGTTAACATTTGGGCAGTTAAAAAGCCTAGTGGGGCAGCTGAATTTCACACTTCGGATAATCCTGATGGGAAGACCATTCTCGCAGGTAATTGTCAGGGCAATGTCTGGGTTGATGGAAAAAAACACCATCATACTAGATTGTTCAAGTTGTTGAAGAAAAATCTCAAGACGTGGGATTCCTTTCTATCTGATTTTAATGGGACACAGGTATGGCCTGAGGAGGCCAAATCAAATGCTCAAATGTGGTTGCACACTGACGCCGCAGGTAGCATAGGCTTCGGAGCAATTCTGGGGAAGTGATGCAGCCAAGTCTGCTCCCGTAAACCCGCCAACCCCCGCGTGTGTTTTGGCTGGGGGTTCCCTCAGAACGTAACCTACTTTGAACTGTTCCGGATGATAGTGGCACTAACCATTCGGGCAGATGAGCTGCGAGCGAGGAACATGATATTTTGGTCAGATGGTACGTCACTAGTGCAGGCGTTTAACAGCATACAGGTAACATGCCCGATGGTGTTGAGATTGCTAAAGGAACTAGTGCTATTGTGTCTGAAAGGTAACATACAATTTCAGGCAAGACATTTACTGGGTATGTTGAATAAATCATAAGTTACTCACTGTAGTGACTAACGTACTCTTAGTCCATAGTCTCCTTTCCTCCATACTGTATGGGCGTCCCTTCCAAGGGACGGGAGACGGAACCTTTTTCCCCAGAAAAAAACCTTCTTCCCCTTTAAATTTAGAGGCGCGCTGGGGCACGGCCCAGGGAGCATGCGCTGCCCTGACTCCGCCGCAACACCTCAGTCCCCATTGACACGTCGATAATAGATTTAACATTGCCTAATGACACCAGTATTATTAGGGGGGAGGTTGGTGGGACGTATGGCGGATAGGGGACTATGGACTAAGAGTACGTTAGTCACTACAGTGAGCAATTTATAATTACTCTTTCGTCCCGACCCCTTTCCTCCATACTGTATAGGCAACTGATTGTAGCCCCAGGGTGGATAGGAGACCCTCCTTAAGCAAATAGGTTCCTGGGAACCGCCTGTCCGAAAGCGGCATCAGATCTAGAGCCGGCATCAATAATGCTTGCAGAAAGCTGATGGAGAGGCCCAAGTGGCAGCCGTCCTTATGACTTGCCACAGGACATGGCGTTGGAATGCGATGGCCGTTGCCTTGGCCCTGACTTTGTGGGCATGCATGTTGGCCGGGAGCGGCTTGTGCTGACCCTCATGCGCTTCTTTGATGGCAGAGACTATCCAGCGGGATATGGAAGCCTTGAAGGCCTGATAGCCTGGCCTTGAGCCGCCGAACGTGACGAATAGGGGCGTTAGGCAGAAACCTATGCAGTTCTCTTAGGGACCACTGCAAAAGGCTTAAGACTACAGGTGTTGGCAGTAAACCCAATTGGTAGCAGTCTGTACCACCCAGATTTACCTGGTAGCTGTGGCTGAGCAGCCAGACTTCTCTCAAGAAGAGTTAGACAGTATATAGAGTATACAAGATAGGTACCAAAATACAGTAGCACAAGCAAACACTGACCAGAGCTTTGGTATCAAGTATAGAATTATTTATTTAAACACACTTAGAAATACTCTAGCACTGTTATTATAAGTAAGTTCAACAACACAATCACTATTATCATATGTACAACCCTTATTCCTTATTAGACAAGTCTTAGTTAACACCACTTATTTCCAGACAGAGGTGAGCGCTTAACTAAAGATGGCACTCCAATAAGTTTATGAAAAAGGGAGGGAAAAGGCAGAAATTAGGAACAGCACAAAACACAACCCTTCAGAAGCACTTAGCAAGGCAGGAAAGTCAAAGTCTACTTGTGAGCAAAAAGGTCAGAGGCCAGGCTCCCTCTTGGAGAGAGTAGAACACCACTGTGCCCAAGGTCACAAAGTTTAAAAGGCTTGGAGAGTCTTGCAGAGAGTTCAGAAAGGAATCAGTTCAGTTTAGAAAAGTTCAGTTAGCCAGCCTAGGGCCAACCCAAGTGGTAAGTTGAGGCTTTAAGAGCCACCCCACACAGACCGTTGCGAGGGAGGCCAGGCGGACACAGTACCTTTAAAGTGGAGAGGATCCTCCAGCGGGGGGCAGTTGTTCCTGGCAGCGGGTGCAAGTCACAGCGTCGTCCAGAGGAAGAGATGATCTCGACATGGAGGAAGGCTGAAGGTCGTTGCACTGCCAGGGAAGAAACCAGCTGCAGAGTTCTCCGGTTAAAAGGTACTACCCTTTTATTCGAGGTAGTGGAGAAAACGTGGTATCCCGGTTGCCAGGGTGCTTGGCACAGGCAAGGCAGCCACAAGATGATCCAGGAAGGCGAAAAGGCGGGCAAACTGGTTATCCCCACCAGTCAAAGGAAGAAGACTCTTCAGATTGAAGATCTCCTCTATCGTCGGGAAAAGTGTTGAGACGGTTCAGCAGGGCTCCACCGGTGGTGTCGTCGTTGCAGGTCGGCTCAGCTTCTCCCTCTTCGGATTCTTTGGTCCTGTGGCGACATCTGAAGTTCCAGTCCCCAAAGCCCTACTTTTATGCAGAAAACCCCCATTCATCAGTCCTAGCTGTCACTCAAACATGCTAAGTGGTGAGCCGGGCGGCTCACCACTGGGCCATTCACACCAGAGTGCGACTTGAGTTGCCAAGGCAACTCATCCAGGGTGCCTAAACCCCCTCCCACGCCCCCTGTGGTACCAAGACAGAGTGGCACCACTTTTGGAGGATCCACTGCCACAAGCCAAAACTCGCTCGAGGGGCCTGAACAGTGCCCCCTCGAACAACAGACCCCGGGGCAATCGAATTGCCCCGACCAGTACGTCCACAATATGATGGTTTGTACTGGTTCTGTTCACAATTTAAGACTAGTAAAGCCAATGGTGACTTTACATGCCCTGGGAGACAGTAGTCAGTCCCAGGGTATGGAGTCTATGTTTGTGGGTCGCTACAACACACCTGGGTTACTGCACGGAGCATGCTGTGCAACCCACATACCAAAAAAACATGAAGCCCTATGGGGTAAAGGACCCCATAGCCCATAAAGCACATACAAAGTCAAAGGAACACCTCAAATCATGTCTAAGAGTGGGAGAAAAAGAGTCTCACTCTTAGCAGGAGAACAACATAAACCCCAAAAATCCAGCAATGCTGCTGTGGGACTAACTAGGTTTGGGAAATTAGCCTTAACAGAGAATTCTCCCTAACAAGGGGCGTACCAATTGCGGAAGCCCTTGGTCCTGTCCATGTTGAATTTAGGGCACGCCTGACATCCAGGCAGTGCAGCACTCTCTGTGCTTCATCCTTGGAATCGGGAAAGAACATAGGAAGGACTATTTCCTCGTTCAAGTGAAATGCAGAAGGAACCTTGGGCAGAAATGCCGGGTGCATCTGCAGGACTACCTTGTCCTTGTGAAAGGTGGTATATGGTTCAGAGGCGACCAGTGCTTGAATCTCACTGACTCGCTGGGGTAAGACCGACTAGTAAGGCCGTCTTGATGGTGACAAGCCTTATGTCCACAGACGCCATTGGCGCGAATGGTTTGTGCGCAAGGCCGCCTAAGACTATATTAAGGTCCCACACATGGTGCGGTCTCTTGACGGGCGGGTAGAACCTAGTGAGACCTGTCAGATGTTTCTTGACGATAGGGTTGGAGGAGAAAAAATTCCCTTCCTCCGAGTTCTTGTAAGCCCCAATGGCTGCAAGGTATGTACGGCAGGTGTCGACCTGTACTCCCAAATGAGCGAGGTGTTCCGAAAAAGAGTACGTCTTCCAAATTGCAGGCCAAGGGGTCAATTCCTTTGGAGTCTGCCCAGTGGCAGAACCTAGTCCATTTGCTCTTGTACTGGGCCCTGGTGGCTTTGCTCCTGGAGCCCTGTATGATCTCCAGATTGGCCTCTGAGAGGCTAAGGTGCCGAAGCGTTACCTGCTCAGGTACCACGCTGCGAGGGCTAGTTTCCCTTGCGCTGGATGGATGATTCTGCCCCCCTGCTGCGCCAGAAGATGTGCTGGGCCCGTCGGAAGGTGTATAGGTGTCGCCTCCGAGAGGCTGAGGAGCTCCGAAAACCATGGCCGGCCACCATGGAGCTTTCAGAATGATGCAGAGTCGGTGGGACTCCTTGATCTTGCAAATTACTCTGTGTATCTGTAGGTATTTGGAAATGGGAAGACCAGCCTTCAACACTTTAGACATACTGACTTTTATTTGCAGAAACAACAAGCTTCTTTAATTCTGGGGAAAATGGGGGACAACATTCCGTTTGCTTTTCTTTCTCTAAAAGGTGAAGATACTGTTCACAAATCATTCTGTTGAGGATAACGGTGTTCTCCAAGAGATGAAACTCTATTGCCTTTTATTCTCTGGAAACTGTTTTCCTAGGGATCATTCATCATCAATTCCTCAAAGTCTCGTATTGTCTCTCAAGCCTCCCTATTCATTTCTCTCTAGTTCTCCAGAGATGAGGTCTCCAGCTCACATTCTCACTGGTGTTGGTTGTACTCCAGCCTCCTTGGCCCAGCCCCTCCCCTTGTTGGGAAGGCTTCCTGGACAACTGTTAGCACGGTCCTCTGCCTCTCTGTTCATTCAGTCTTCCTCTCATTCACTCGACGCTCACCTTTGTTTCCGGATGACAGAGGCCTCCAGCTGGGTCTCAAGTGCTGTTAGGGCCGTCAGCAGCAACTCTCTCACGGCTAACTTCTTCTTTGGGGATAAATGTCTTAGTAAGTCTCTATAAACGGGTTATAACAGGATAGGGCACAACGGGTGCAACTTGGACTACTGTTTCCTTATGGTCGGACGTCAATAGGCCCACTCATAGGCCACCTCCTCCTCAAGCCCCGGGCCCTCCTCCAACTCTTCCCTCTAATTCAAAAGACAAACACCAGAGACCTGCATCAGTAGGACATCCTTGGAATCTTTCTTGTTCTAGAGGATTACCATTGGTCCAATTGTCTGTCTCTCCCAGGTTGTAGCCTCCCTCCATTATGACCTCATCCCCCAAGGTCTCCCAGGTTGTAGCCTCTCTCCATTATTACCTCATCCGCCAAGGTCTGATTGGCTTCTTGCTAGAGGTCTTGTCCTGGCTCTGATCTTCCTTCCTTTCCACCGCCTTGTCACAGTATCAGAGAAGTGGGCGGAAAGGCATAGGCTTTAATGCCGCCCCACGGTAGTTGAAATGCGTCGCCCAGCGAGCCGGGCCCTGCCCTTGCCAGGATGCGAACTGGGGACACTTCTTGTTGTGCCAGGTGGTAAAGAGATCCACGTGGGGGTGACACCACCTCCTGAAGATTTACTGAGTAACGAGTTTGTTTAGCTGCCACTCGTAATTGTCCGCTCCCAGCCTGCTAAGCCTGTCCGCCTCCAGGTTGGATTCCCCCGGGAGGTGGACTGCCGAGAGGTAAATTTATTTTTCCAAGGCTCATTCCCACATGCTGATGGCCAGGCTGCACAGAGGAGGGGATCTGGTGCCTCCCCTGCTTGTTGACGTAGTACATGCTGGTCGAGATGTCTGTCTGGATGAGGACAACCTTCCCCTGAGGAGGGGGAGGAATGCTTTGAGCGCTAGCCAGATGGCATTCAGCTCCAACCAATTGATGTGGTATTCCTGCTCCTGTCGAGTCCAGGTGCAGTGGACCGGAGATCGTCCAGGGTGGCACCCCAGCCCTTGAGCGAGGAGTCTGTGGTGATGGTGGCCTGCGGAGGGGGAGGACGAAAGGGCTTGCCCATTCGTAGGTTGCAGTCCATGGACCACCAGGTTAGGTCCGGGTGGAGAATTGGAAGAACGTTGATCCTCTCTGATTGCGAGCCTCACTCCGGATTCCATGAAGCCGTAAAGTGCAGCTGAATCCTTCTCATCCTTAGTCTCGTGTGCAGCACCGCTAACAGATTTGCTGCTAGTAGACCCAGGAGATGTTGGTACCACCATGCCGAGGTCACTTCTCTGCTGAAGAAGTGGGCGGAGGCCCTCTGGATGGCCGAGATCTTGTCTTCCGACGGGAAAACCCTCTTGGAGTATGTGTCCCAGACGAGTCCCAGGAATGTCAGAATCTGCTTAGGGAGCAGCTGTGACTTCTTGAGGTTGAGCGAGAAGACCAGGTTGTGCAGTGTTTTCATTAGGGCATGGCACTGCCTCCGCAGATGTATCCCTGACAAGCCAGTCGTCGAGGTATGGGTAGATGTGGAGGCCCTGCGCTCTGAGGAGGGCTGCTACAGCGTTCATGAGCCTGGTAAAGACCCTGGGGGCTGAGTTGAGGCCAAACAGAAGGACTTTGTATTGGAAATGGTAGCCCATGATTCTGAACCGTAGGAAAGAAGGATGGGGCTGCCAAATTGGGACGTGCAAGTACGCGTCCTTCAGATCTAGGGAGCACATCCAGTCGCCCTTGTCCAATGTCTCGGCTATAAATGCTGGCGTAACCATCTTGAATTTTTGCAGGGGTAAGGAGAGGTTGAGGGTGGAAAGGTCCAGCACAACTCTCAGGCTTACCCGTGTCTTCTTCTGAATGGCGAAAATCCTGGAATAGAAGCCAAAGCCTTGCTGGGAAGCTGGATTTTCCTCCACTGCCTGGCTCTGTACGAGCAACCGGATCTCCGCCAGAAGAGTTGTTGTCCCAACCTGTGGGAGTGGAGGGGAGGAGGGAGGAGAGGCTGGGATGGGTAGGTGGACCACGTGGATACTACGGAGAGGATCCAGGGGTCTGTGAAATTCTGGCACCAGAAATGTGCGTAAAGAGCAAGCCTGCCCCCCACCGGAGACACGTGGACCCGAAGGGGCGTGTCATGCCTTCTTTCCCTCAGAGGCTGAGGAGGGGGTCTGGAAAAAGCCCTTACCTCCCCCCGCCCCCTTTTGTTGTTTAAGCCGGCTCTGGGATGACGAGCAGTCTGGCTACCTGGAGCTGCATTCATGGATGCCGTGGAACCCCCCATATGTACGACCCTTCTCTGAGCGCTGCTGAGATTGGGTGTTAGATTTGGGCGTGGTCTTTGTAAGAATGGACAAGGACTTTGGCGTTTGTTGTGAGCTGCTGTTCTGCTTGTCCAGCTTGTCGTCCGTAGACGAGTGGAAGAGGCCCCCCCCCCTCGAAAAGCAGATCTAGGATGCGCTCCTGGACGTCCAGGTTGAATTTCCTCGTCTGGAGCCAGGCCGTGCGCCTCATGCCTGTGGCAATGCAGATGGCACTGCCCCAGGTATCGATATGTGCTACTGTGGATTTCATGAGGTCGTGCGCCAGGAGCTTGGTCTCCGCTAGCCCCGCCTTAAAGCGAGATTGGCATTGGGAGGAGAGTTCCGGGAGGAGGTCTGCAATTTCCTGCCATAACCGTTGGTTGGTGGCAGCCAGCATGGCATCTGCGTTGGCCTGACGCAGCTTCAAGGAGGCGTTGGAGTAGATCTTCTTGCCGTAAGCCTCCAAGATCTTCTCCTCCTTGTCTAGCAGCGCCGCAGAGGACGAGGCTGAGGACAACTGAGGCTTGGAGTATAGTGATGCTGCAGCGATCACCGAGGAGTGTGGCTGAGGATGGGTCGAGAGCAACAGTGTAATCCCCTGCATCTGCCTGCCTTGGCGTCCAGGCGTCCGTTAACCGGCTGGACTGAGTGGGGCTTGAGCCAACTCTTCTTGGCCAGGGAGACATCGGTTTGCAGTGGAATCCCCGTGTTGGCAGAGGGGTATCTTGTGAGGACTTCAGCCAGAACCCCTTCTGCCAATTGTTCGACCTCGGGCTGAGGGAGGCCCAGGTACTCTGCCAGGCCAGCAAGACGTTCATGGAAGGCCCTACCTGAGGATGGTGTGTCCGGATCCTCTTCTTCCTCCATGTCCTGCGGATCCGGGCGATCTTGTGGAGGAGGAGCGGTAGATGGAGCCGGAGGCTGGGGTACAGAGACCGCAGCTGGAGGCTGAGGAGGCGGAGTTTGTGGAGCCAGAGGAGGCGGCTGCACCGGGGCCTGGGGGCCCGATGAAGGCTTCTGTGGTGCCTCTAGCATGGCGGGAAGGACTTCCCTGACAGCGTCCTTGATGATCGCCCCCAACTGTAGTGACCTCATGAGGCTGAGGAATTTGTCGAAGAGCACCTCCTCACTGGCCGAAGAGGTGGTAGGGGATACCGACGGGCAGTGGGGGACTGCTGGAGCCGCTGCGTACCATGTCCATTTGGACGCATGGGAAAGCTGCCCTGTGCATATGAAGGGTAGACTGTAGGCCACGTACCTGGTTGCAACCAGTCCCACCTTGACACTCATTCTTCGCCGAATTCATGAAGTGGCATTGGACGGGTGTTCCGGATTGGCGCGGCGGACATTTTGTCGAGCTGCCTGCCACGTGCCTGCAACGTGCTGCCCAGCCCACTGGGTCTGGCCTTGTCCAAGACTCTCGCATGTGGATCAATGGGCCTACCCTGCTCCTCGGGTCTCGGCCCAGTAGGTGTGACACCCTCGACCCGGGGGTCGGTAGAGCTACGTTCAGGCGCCCCCTCAGACTTATTGCCGGTATTAGGGAATAGCCCCTCAGATGTATTGCCGGTGTTAGGGTGTAGCCCCTCTGCCATCACGCCGGGCGGAGCCTCTCAGGGGTAAGCCCGGTACAAGAACCTTCTTGTCCCTCGACACTGCGTCTGGGAGGATCCGAGGACCACTCGACCCGAGGGCCGGTAGCTGTAGCAGCCTCGGTGCACGTGCCGGTAGAAGGACCTGGCCGGTCCATCCCGCGCAGGAGTGCCCTTGAGAAGGAGTCTCCCTTGCGGGGTACGCTGGAATATATCGGCCCTACCTTGGACCTGGGACGATGCTTCACGGAGTTCTTAAGATCCTCTGGAGGCGACTTCTGGAAGAGCTCCCTCCACCTGGCTAGTCTGTTCTTCAGAGCATTCGAGGACAGCAAGTCACACGCCGAACATGATTGCCAACCGTGGTCTGGGCCAAGGCAACGTAGGCAGAGGGCGTGGGGGTCTGAAGTTGGGAAGAGCCTGTTGCAGGATGGACACCTGCTGAACCCTGTAGAAGTCGACATGCGCCGGGGAGGAGCGCGACGCCTGAGGACCGAGTACCTGATAGAAAAGACAAAAACGATAAAGAGAAGAGGTATCCCTGCGTGGAATTACATGGCCGAAGCCAAACCCAGGAGCGCTGGTGAATTCGTCCCATTCCCGTCGATGCAGAAAAGGGGACTGGGGTGTGGCGCCGGAGGGAGGGGTCAGGGCAGCGCATGCTCCCTCGGCTGCATCTCTAAATTTAATGGGGAAGAAGGTTTTTTTCTGGGGAAAGAGGTTCCGTCTCCCATCCCTTGCAAGGGACGCCCATACAGTATGGAGGAAAGGGGACGGGATATAAGAGTATGCTGCTGATGCTTTATCTCGTTAAAATATGCAGGAATTCCGGCACTGGCTGAGGACGTGATGACTGTTTTTCCAGAGAAACGTTGGAAGCTTGGTGCCCTTTGTTGGAGCCTCTTATTGGGTACTCTTTGTCTAAGAAAATGAAATCGTTCTACGAGAAGCTTTCAGGGAGTTCAGAGAATTTTTCAGGGAGTGGGGGTTTGGGGATGTGTTTCACAAGAATGCCGTGAGATGGCGCCTGGGCCACTTGCAAGCACAGGGGGTGTCTGGAGGAACTGCTAGGGAGGAAGGTGGCAGCCGCACACGCTTCTTTGCTGGGTTGCACGATTTTGGGGTAAAGAGAAGATTGGCAGGATGGAAAAGGGTGAAGGTGTCGTAGAAAGACACAAGGAGGCCTTTGGAGCCCCAAAGACTAGATGCTATGGTCCAGGGATTGTGGGGGTTCTGTAGGAACGGATACAAGGCGACAATGTTTTGGGTAGGGTTTGTCAACGTCTTCTTTGGGACGAGATTGTGGGGAACTCCACAAGGGATATGGAAGGGGGATCGGTTTTTGCTGGCGTGGTAATCATGGATGGGGTTGTCCTTCAGTTGTGGCTAAGGAGTTACAAGACAGATCAACAAAGGAAAGGGGCCAGGGTGTTTCTTGAAAGACATGTCAAGGCGCATATTTGACCCATAAGAGGCATGGTGGACTTTTTCATTCTCACGGTTGCAGCGGGCGGTCTGCTCTTTCTTTATCAGGACGGGTCAGCGGTTTCCAGTTTTCAATTCCAAAGGGTGTTCAAGAAGGCCTTAGAGGAAGCCGGGATTCGGGATCTGGGTTTCACCCCACATTCTTTTCAGATTGGTGCAGCCACTACGGTGGCAGGGCTGAGGTTGGAGAAGGAATGCATTATGAAGATCGGGCTTTGGAAGTCAGGGACATTTAAAGGTTACATTGGGCCAAATTTACCTTTCTGGCTTCAGACAGGAAACATGCCCCTGGGAATACTAGGGTATGGCTCATGGGTTGATCAACTTCCTGCAGATCTAGGGTGCTCCTTGTGGTCTGTTTGCTGTTTAGGGGGGGGGGTCTTCAAATTCTTGCGTGCAGTGGGTTATAACATTTTGCCTAATGGTTTTTCTCTCTTACCCGTGTCTCTTAGAAGATGCTATCCAAGAGAGTGGTGTGGATCCAGGGGCCACTCCATCAGGAGGATTGAAAGGAAGGTGCACGAACGTCCAAAGCTGCTGACGCGCTCCAGGTGGATGTATTTTGGATTCTACGACAAGACAGGAGGCGAGCATTATGCTTCAACTTCTTTTATTACTACTCCTCGGCAGTTTCAACAACTATAACAAAACTTCTGAAAAATGTCCAAAGTGACCTTTATTTCCTTGAACTACAACTCCCATAGTCTCTGTAGTCCATCTCCACACCAACTCAGCTATGACCACATCCTGTCCCCGAGCTCCTCCTCCTCTTTTACTGCTCTACAAGCAGATAAGTACTATTTTGTCACCTCTTCATAATATGATCTCTAATGTCATTTTATTTTGCAGGGGTACTTAGGAAAGAAATGCTATGCAGGGACATAAGCAGTATTGCTAGCAGGTCAGCAGTTCGAATTGTGA
Source organism: Ambystoma mexicanum (assembly GCF_040938575.1). NCBI lineage: Eukaryota > Metazoa > Chordata > Amphibia > Caudata > Ambystomatidae > Ambystoma > Ambystoma mexicanum. Next base: position 455,937,297 of record NC_090931.1, read on the forward strand.
GGAATATATATATTCAATGAAAAAACTTTGTTAAAGGGACATTATGGTTAAGTTGCACTAATAAAAACCTATGAAATTCAATGAAAAAACGTTGTTAAAGGGACGTTATGGTTAAGTTGCGCTACTAAAAACCTATGAAATTCAGTGAAAAAACTTTGTTAAAGGGACGTTATGGTTACATGTAAAACCGAAAAAAAAACTTGAAATTCGCCAGTTATGCTAAGCGAAGCAACCATAACTCGCGCCACCACCGTGCACTGCTAAAACACCCACGACATTAAAGATGACATCACAAATGTCATTGATGACATCACTGATGACATCACATGTCTGGCTCACGCTTTATTTCTTTACTGACAAATCTAGGGCACATGGTTTTATTCAGTAGCAGGCAGGAAATAACAATTGAAAAAGGTACTATATTTGTAGAGTTATACCTCAAGTATATTTTTATAGAAATGTTATTAGGGTCCAGTCATATCATATGAAACATATACATAAGGGAAGACACAGGCTTGAAAGACAGTTATCCTTTCTGTGCATGAACATAATCAGTAGAATTATCAGCACTTTCTGATAGTTCTGTTTTTTTTATTACTGTACTTTCCCTGTATATGCTCATATTTGTATACATTGTACTCACACTACTTTCCTTAGGGTCCAGTCACATCATGTGATACATATACATAGGGTAAATAGCAGCTTTGAAACAGAGCAATCATTGATTTGCATAAAGATAATCAGTTAGGTTATAAATTCTTTCTGCTACTACTTCTGCTTTTTTGCTTACTTCACTTTCCCTGTATATACCCATATTTGGATGTGTTATTGTGTCTTTGTGTTTTGTCTGTAATAATTAAATTATGTAATACGTGGGTTTTATTAGCTACTTATTACGTATTTCACAGTACACAAAACTTTAATAAGAAAACAGTTATCATTTCATTATTCAACATATCAACATTATGAATATTATACCTTTATTATTTATTCTGCACACAATGCCTATGTTTCTGCATGAGTAGCTTAGTATACTGGATAGAACTTCATAATAGAATGCTATTTATATCAATGCATTGCTTAATGCACTAATTAGCTCTTGATATTTATTCCAATGATCTTTGACACTTTTTTCTCAACATTATAATAAGAATCCCTTGTACAGACATTTCATGAAAAGTAAATGCATATGTGATGTCATCAGTGATGTCATCAATGACATTTGTGATGTCATCTTTGATGTCGTGGGTGTTATTCATAGCAGTGCACGGTGGTGGCGCGAGTTATGGTTGCTTAGCTTACCATAACTGGCGAATTTCAAGGGTTTTTTGGTTTTACTTGGAACCATAACGTCCCTTTAACAAAGTTTTTTCATTGAATTTCATAGGTTTTTATTAGTGCAACTTAACCATAATGTCCCTTTAACAAAGTTTTTTAATTGAATTTCATAGGTTTTTATTAGTGCAACGCAACCATAACGTCCTTTTCAATAGATGAAGACCACTAGCATCCTAGGTCCTCAAAGTGGGAACCCCGGGTGGTAAAAAAAAAGATTTTTACCAAGATGGCCACCATGGAAAGAGAAGGCAGGGTGTAAAAAGAGAACACAACAGGGCATCAGCGGAGGGTGGGGGGGGGGAAGGAGGGAGAGACAGGGCATGAGCAGGGAGTGGGGGGGAACGGAGGTAGACACGGGCCATGAGCGGGGGGTGGGGGGAAAAAGGAGGGAGACACGGGCCCTGAGTGGGGGGTAGGGGAACAGTAGGGAGACACGGGGCATGAGCAGGGGGTGGGGGGGAACAGGGGAGACACGTGCGTGGGCATGAGCGGGGGGTGGGAGGAACAGGGGAGACACGTGGGCATGAGCAGGGGTTGGGGGGAAACAGGGGAGACAAGGGGCATGAGCGGGGGTGGGGGGGAAAGGAGGGAGACATGGGGCAGGGGTGGGGGGGAACCGGGGAGACACGTGGGCATGAGCGGGGGGTGGGGGGAACAGGGGAGACACAGGCCATGAGCGGGGTGGTGGGGGGGAAAAGGAGGGAGACACGGGCCATGAGCAGGGGGTGGGGGGGAACAGGGGAGACACATGAGCATGAGCAGGGGTGGGGGGAACAGGGGAGACACGTGAGCATGAGCGGGGGTGGGGGGAACAGGGGAGACGTGGGCATGAGATGGGGGTGGGGGGGACAGGGGAGACACGGGGCATGAGATGGGGGGAACAGGGGAGACACGGGGCATGAGCGGGGGGTGGGAGGGAAGAGGGAGACAAGGCATGAGCGGGGGGGAACAGGGGAGACACGTGGGCATGAACGGGGGTGGGGGAGACAGGGGAGACATGTGGGCATGAGCGGAGGGTGGGGGAATAGGGGATACACGGGGCATGAGCGGGGGTGGGGGGAACGGGAGAGAGACAAGGGGCATGAGCGGGGGTGGGGGGAGCGGGAGGGAGACACGGGGCATGAGTGGGGAGGAACAGGGCACACACGGGGCATGAGCGGGGGTGAGGGGGACAGGGGAGACACGGGGCATGAGCGGGGGGGTGGGGGGGAAGGAGGGAGACACGGGGCATGAGCGGGGGGTGGGGGAACGGGAAGGAGACACGGGGCATGAGCGGGGGTGGGGGGTACAAGAGGGAGTCACAGGGAATGAGCGGGGGGTGGGAACAAAAGAGGCACTGGGCATGAGCAGGGGGTGGGGGGGAAAGGAGGAAGACACGGGGCATGAGCGGGGGGTGGGGGCAACAGGGGAGACACGGGCATGAACGGGGGTTTGGGGGAAAAGGAGGGAGATACGGGGCATGAGTGGGGGGGAACAGGGGAGACACAGGGCATGAGTGGGGGGGAACAGGGGAGACACAGGGCATGAGTGGGGGGTGGGGGGAAAAGGGGAGACATGGGGCATGAGCGGGGGGTGGGGGGGAACAGGGGAGACACGTGGGCATGAGCAGAGGGTGGGGGAATAGGGGAGACATGGGGCATGAGCGGGGGGTGGGGGGAAAAGGAGGGAGACACGGGGCATGAGCGGGGGTGGGGGGAACAGAGGTAGACACGGGGCATGAGCGGGGGGTGGGGGGGAACAAGAGAGAGACACGGGGCATGAGTGGGGGTGGGGGGGAACAAGAGAGACACGGAGCATGAGCAGGGGGTGGGGGGCACACGAGGGAGACACAGGGCATGAGCAGGGGGTGGGGCGACAGCAGGAGGGAGACAGGGCATGAGCGGGGGTGGGGGGTAACACGAGGGAGACACGGGGCATGAGCGGGGTGGGGGGAACAGGAGGGAGACACAGGGCATGAGCGGGGGGTGGGGGTAACACAAGGGAGACACGGGGCATGAGCGGGGGTTGGGGGGAACAGGGCAGATACGGGGCATGAGCGGGGGGTGGGGGAACAGGAGGGAGACACTGGGCATGAGCGGGGGGTGAGGGGCAACACGAGGGAGACATGGGGCATGAGCGTGAGGGTGGGGGTACAGGAGGGAAACACAGGGAATGAGTGGGGGGTAGGAGAACACGAGGGAGACACGGGGCATGAGCAGGGGTGGGGGGCAACAGGAGAGACACGGGGCATGAGCAGGGGGTGGGGCGACAGCAGGAGGGAGACAGGGCATGAGCGGGGGTGGGGGGTAACACGAGGGAGACACGGGGCATGAGCGGGGTGGGGGGAACAGGAGGGAGACACAGGGCATGAGCGGGGGGTGGGGGTAACACAAGGGAGACACGGGGCATGAGCGGGGGTTGGGGGGAACAGGGCAGATACGGGGCATGAGCGGGGGGTGGGGGAACAGGAGGGAGACACTGGGCATGAGCGGGGGGTGAGGGGCAACACGAGGGAGACATGGGGCATGAGCGTGAGGGTGGGGGTACAGGAGGGAAACACAGGGAATGAGTGGGGGGTGGGAGAACACGAGGGAGACACGGGGCATGAGCAGGGGTGGGGGGCAACAGGAGAGACACGGGGCATGAGCGGGGGGTGGGGGGTACACGAGGTATACACGGGGCATGAGCGGGGGGTGGGGGAACACGGGGCATGAGCGGGGAGTAACATGGGAGACACGGGGCATGAGCGGGGGGTGGGGGGAATGGTAGGGAGACACGGGGCATGAGCGGGGGGTGGGGGGGAACAGGGGAGACACGGGGCATGAGCGGGGGGTGGGGGAAAAGGAGCAAGACACGGGGCATGAGCGGGGGTGGGGGGAAACACGGGGCATGAGCGGGGGGTGGGGGAACGGGAGAGAGATCCGGGCCATGAGCGGGGGTGGGGGAACGGGAGAGAGACAAGGGGCATGAGCGGGGGTGGGGGAGCAGGAGGGATACACGGGGCATGAGCGGGGGTGGCGGGAGGGAGACACGGGGCATGAGCGGGGGGTGGGGGGAACAGGGGAGACACGTGGGCATGAGCAGAGGGTGGGGGGAATAGGGGAGACACGGGGCATGAGCGGGGGTGGGGGGAACAGAGGTAGACACGGGGCATGAGCGGGGGGTGGGGGGAACAAGAGAGAGACACGGGGCATGAGTGGGGGTGGGGGGAACAAGAGAGACACGGAGCATGAGCAGGGGGTGGGGGGCACACGAGGGAGACACAGGGCATAAGCAGGGGGTGGGGCGACAGCAGGAGGGAGACAGGGCATGAGCGGGGGGTGGGGGTAACACGAGGGAGACACGGGGCATGAGCGGGGTGGGGGGAACAGGAGGGAGACACAGGGCATGAGCGGGGGGTGGGGGTAACACAAGGGAGACACAGGGCATGAGCGGGGGTTGGGGGGAACAGGGCAGACATGGGGCATGAGCAGGGGGGTGGGGGGAACGAGAGAGATACGGGGCATGAGCGGGGGGTGGGGGGAACAGGAGGGAGACACTGGGCATGAGCGGGGGGTGAGGGGCAACACGAGGGAGACATGGGGCATGAGCGTGAGGGTGGGGGTACAGGAGGGAAACACAGGGCATGAGTGGGGGGTGGGAGAACACGAGGGAGACACGGGGCATGAGCAGGGGTGGGGGGCAACAGGAGAGACACGGGGCATGAGCAGGGGGTGGGGGGTACACGAGGTAGACACGGGGCATGAGCGGGGGGTGGGGGAGCACGAGGGAGACACGGGGCATGAGCGGGGAGTAACATGGGAGACACGGGGCATGAGCGGGGGGTGGGGGGAATGGTAGGGAGACACGGGGCATGAGCGGGGGGTCGGGGGGAACAGGGGAGACACGGGGCATGAGCGGGGGGTGGGGGAAAAGGAGCAAGACACGGGGCATGAGCGGGGGTGGGGGAACGGGAGAGAGATCCGGGCCATGAGCGGGGGAACGGGAGAGAGACAAGGGGCATGAGCAGGGGGTGGGGGAGCAGGAGGGATACACGGGGCATGAGCGGGGGTGGCGGGAGCGGGAGGGAGACACGGGGCATGAGCGGGGGGTGGGGGGAACAGGAGGAAGACACGGAGCTTACTATGCAGCGCACTGATGCAAACGATAAACAAAGATGGCGGGCGTCTCTCACAATACAACGCACTGCATGCTTCACCGCAGCCAATAGGAAAGCACGTCAGATGACCGCGGACATCACGCAAGCAGCTTGCCCAATCTCCGTCCTGTCCGCGGACAGAACAGGGAAGTGTGTCCGCGAAGCGGACACAGATATCACTAATTTTTTTCACTTACATTTTTGTCATTTTTAAAAAAAAAAACGACTGGAAGCATTTACACCAAATAATAAAAAGCACGCTTTTGGTGTAAATCCGTCCAGCGGTTTGGGCTGTAGGTGTGAGCAAAGTTTTTTTCCATTATGTCTATGGGAAAAAAAGAAGTTTTGGGACCCCCCCTATAACTTTGCCCCCCCTGGACCAAACCTCACTAAACCTTGCAAAACAATTCAGAGTGGGCCATATACTTTTTTTGCAAAGTTTGGTGAGGATTCGTCCACGGGGAGCGAAGTTATAAGCCACCCCAAAAAGTGCTCTTCCTATGGAAACAGCAACTTAACCATAACTACATGGCCACTACCGTGGCCATGTAATATATATATATATTGCTTATTTGAGTAGGAAGGATGGCGCGCCTTCGGCAACATGAATAGGAGCGACTGCGGTGAGTTCCGGAGCCGCGCCATTAGCAAGTAAGTCATTTTGCTAATCTCCGCAGCGGGTGGCCCCATGCCATATTACTGGCACGTTAGGGGTTAGGCGCCGCCACGGAGCTCAGCGTGCAGCTGAGAGGCCTCGGTTTTACAGAGAGGCAAAAGAAGAACGCCCCAGGCTCCCACCCTTGGGGAGGCGGAGCCAGAGCCTCTTCAGCACCGTAATCGCATTTCAATCTGCGACACGGCAGTGAGAGGAAGCCGGCCCCGGCGGTGAACATCCCGCTCATATCGAGAGCATTTGAAAGGGATATATTTATTATCACATCGCTGCGACGCGGCCCAACAAACAGGGAATCAGCTGTGAATCGGATCGGTCCGCGAGGGGAAGTAAACCCCTCCTCTTACGAGCAAGGCAGATTTTAGCCTCATCAGGCACACGGAGCCTCGCCTAAGAGGCAGCCTACATTCAGCCTAACGCAGGCAGTGAAAAGATAGTAGTCCGGTGCAGCCACAAGTATACCAAAAAAAAAAAAAATTCAAAGAAATAAGAATAAAAGATCATTAAAATAATATAAATAAGAAGCATACAGATATCAGACCAAGCAGCATGGGCGTTCCAATACACCGTCACAGGTACCAGGCACACAGCACACTCCCGAGGAGGTCGGAGTTCGAATGGAGCAAGGAGGAGCAGTCCCTAGATCTCGCTGCCAGTTTTAAGGAGGAGCTGGGAAATTCGCTGATCGATGCAGTGGCACAAGGGGTGAAAGCCCTGCAAGAAAGGCTGGAGACTCTGGAGGCAATGCTGAACCAGCCCAATGATAGCACCAAAGAGACTGTACGCACGCCCACAGAACCCTCAGAGACCGGGTCTAAGGGGAGTAGTCAGGCCCGAAAGAGGAAATCTGCTGGCAAACCAGCACCAAAGAGACTGTACGCACGCCCAGAGAACCCTCAGAGACCGGGTCTAAGGTGAGTAGTCAGGCCCGAAAGAGGAAATCTGCTGGCAAACCCCAGGGCCCATTTGATGGGGCAAAAGAAAAGGCCCCAGAGGTTGCCAACGCCTTCGCAAAGCTCAGGGACACCTATTTGCAGCACCAGGCAGTGCCAAACCTCACAACCCCCACTACAGGGGAAGAAAATTGTGGAGAAGATGGCCCAGGCCTCGGAAGAAGAGCCGGCAGAGGGAGACAACTCATCACAGGAGGGAGAGGAGAGAAGGGAGGAAGATTGGGCTAAACCCAGCGGGGGAAAGAGAGCCCGCAAGGTTCCTCCATACTGTATGGGCATCCCTTCCAAGGGACTGGAGACAGAACCTTTTTCCCCAGAATAAAACCTTCTTCCCCTTTAAATTTAGAGGCATGCATTGCCGAAGAGGATCAGGAGCACATGTTTGACCCGGACAGTATCCGGAACCCAAGATCCTCAGACTGGCAACCGTCTCCCAGAGTTGCGCAATACATGACAGTGAGATTGAGGAAGGCACTAGACAAGGAAGTTAGACAACGCGTACGTGCAGAATGTCCTTGGCCAGACCTTCCCGGGAAGGTGGCGGAGACCCCCCCGAGCTGGATCCTAAAATGCTGAAATGTGTGTCCAAGCAACACCCCCACAAGGGTATTGACAGATCGTGGAAGAGCTGCCAAGAGAAAGTGCTGGATTTGACAGGCCCTCTCGTGAAGATTATGGATCTAGCGGAGAGAGCTAAGGATACGGGGAGGAAGTGGACCCCGACGCCTTAGCAGACTGGGCACAGAGAGCCATCTGCTTTCTGGGGAATGCTAACTGCGCTATTGCCTCAGAGAGAAGGAGAGGTCTGCTGCTCAAGATCGACCCGAAGCTGGCGACCTCGCTTCATACGAAGCAGGAGAGGCAGCACAAGGCCTCCTTTTTGGAGAAAACTTTGAGAAGGAGATGGGCCGGTTTGTCGGTACTTACACTTCATTGGAGAAGGCGCAGGCCTCCATTCGGAAGATATTCCCGAACAGAGTTTGTGCCAGGACCGGCTGCTTTAGGGGTCGTGCAGCTGGTCACAATCAAGGAGGGAGAAGACCCCCCCCCAATCCCAGAGCACAGTACTGGGAAAACAGACAGCAGGATGCTTTCTTTCCGGCCAGGAGTCGTACCCCTAGAGGACGCATAGGAAGAGAATCCAGTCGAGGCCAAGGATTTAGACCAGGTGAGAGCAATATCTTACCCTCCTGTTGGGGGGAGGACCAGTATGTTCTGGGCAAATTAGCGTGCGCTTTCCAGTAATGCTTGGATTTTGCAAACCGTAAGAGGCCTTCAACTAGAGTTTATAGAACCGCTGGTGCAGGCGCGCTGGCCTAGCACACACAGAGCAAAGGTGCCTAGATTGCGAGCTATCCCAACTAGCCCTCTGCTTTATAAGCAACATGTTTCTAGTGCACAGAAAAGAGAAGGTCGGCCAGTGATAAATCTGAAAGAATTTAACAGATGGATCGTCTACCATCATTTCAAAATGGAAGGCATTTATCAGCTCAGAGACTCCCTGAGAGAGGGAGACTGGCTGACAAGACTGGACCTGAACGATGCCTACCTGACGATCCCAGTGCAGGTGAGCTACAGAACGTTTCTAGCTTTTTGCTGGAGCAAGCAGTTCTGGTTATTCAAGACGATGCCCTTCGAGCTTGCGTCAGCGCCCTGGGCTTTCACCAAATTGATGAAGCCAGTGGCGGCTGCGATTTGAGAGAAAGGTATAAGATTGATCATATACCTGGACGATCCGTTACTCCTGGCAGAAGACCGAGAAGCACTAATATATCAGACGAGATGGGTACAAGACCTGCTCTAGTCCTTGGGGTTCATAGTGAACGTGGAAAAATCAGACACCATGCCGGCACAAAGGCTAGAGTTTCTGGGATTTATCCTAGACACCAAGAGAGCTACTCTGGAGCTTCCAGCACGGAAGATACGACATATCAAGAGGGAGATCAAAGGATGCCTGAGAAAGCAGGTGATTTCCTTCAGAGTCCTAGCAAGGATAGTAGGACTGTTAGCCTCCATTCAGGCCATATTTCCAGGTCCTTTACACTATCGAGTGCTACAGAGGCTGAACATGAGATACTTGCAGCAAGGTTTGAAGTATCAACAGCAAGTGCCTTTGGACCCAGAGTCCATCACGGAACTGGAATGGTGGTTGCAGAATATGGACGCTTGGAATGGGTGTGCCATTTTCGGGGACCGGCCAGCCTTGATCATAGAATCAGATGCCAGCCGACTAGGCTGGGGGGCAAGATGCGGAAATCTGCAGACAGGGGGCAAGTGGAGCGAAGAGGAGCTTTGTCTTCACATAAACTGCCTAGAGCATCTGGCGGTATCTTTCACAATCAAAGCGTTTACGAGAGACAAGGTGGAATCATGTGCCCTGCTGAAGATGGACAACATCTCGGCAGTCCGATACATAAATCACCTAGGAGGAACAAGGTCCAAGTTGCTGGCCGAGCTGGCGATTGACTTTTGGCATTTTTGCCTGCAGCCAGGAACGTCAAAGACAGCATAGTATCTGCCTGGGGCACTGAACGTAGTGGCCGACTGTAGTAGTACCTTACGGACTCCAGCGATTGGAAGCTGGACCCAACAGTGTTTCAGATGCTGGATCGGAGGTGGGGTCCAATGCACATGGATCTTTTTGCGTCTTGCCTCAATACGCAGACAGCAGATTACTTCAGCTGGAGGCTGGATCCAGGAGCTCGAGGAACGGACTCATTCCTGCATAGTTGGTCGAGCGACCTACACTACGCTTTTCCTCCCTTCATGATGCTGAGCAGAGTTCTAGCGAAGTGTCAGAGGGCGCGAGCAGAGTTAATTTTAGTAGCACCGCTATGCAAGTCACAAGTGTGGTTCCCAACAGATGGAGCTCGCAATAGACCTGCCGAGAGTGCTCCCCGAAGGACACCACCTGCTCACCGACCCAGCTGGGTTGTGTAATCCTCAGAGTGAGAGGGAGACACCCGCTCATCGTGTGCAGGATATCAGGAGACGCTGGGCGCTGCTAGGCATTTCAGTGCAAGCTGCAGAGCTTATTGCAGAATCCTGGGCTTCTTCCACTAGGAGGAGCTACGACGCAGCTTGGGCCAAGTGGACTAATTGGTGTAAAGGGAGAAAGAAATCTTCATCCCATTTCAGCCCCTGTAGTGGCCATAATGAATTTTTTAGCGCAGTTATTGCAGGACGGAAAAGCCTTTCATACCATAGGATTGTACAGATCGGCGATTTCAGCAGGACATCTGCCGATTGAAGGAGTGCCAGCGGGAGAACAACCGGCAGTAGTAAGGCTCATCAGAGGAGCTAGATTTAAAGTGCCTCCAGAGCCTAGATATAATACATTATGAGACATGAAAGCGGTACTGCGTCTGTTGTAGAGCTGGCCAACGGACAGATACTTGTCCCTTAAGCAGTTGGCAGGAAAGCTGGCAATGCTGCGATTGTCTCGTATCCTGTAAGCATGTATCAGATGTCAGAGCACTGGAGATTAATAGGAAATCCTCTGGGCCAGAAGGAGTAACCTTTTCAGTAGTGAAAAGCACTAAGACAGGGACCTCAACGATTCATTATCCTTATTTTCCAAGTAATACCAAATGGTGTGTAGCGAGCTGCATTAAGGAGTATGAGAATAGGACCGCGGAGAGCAGAGCAGCGAGTACTACCCAGTTGCTCATAGCGCGTAGGAAGCCGTTTGGCGCAGTGACGACAGCTACCATTGCTAGATGGGTCAAGGAAGTGATGCAGGCAGCAGGTATTGACTTAAGGTATGGAGCTCACTCTGTAAGAGGCGCCATGGCCTCGAGGGCCTTTATGACAGGAGTATCATTGCAAGAGATTATGTTAGCAGCAGATTGGGCTAGTGATCGTACTTTTAAAGAGTTTTACTTTAAGCCAACTGAGAGTCTAGCGTTACAGTGTTGGGGAAGCTTTGAACAAGCATAATGCTTGCCTCCAGTCTTGTCATAGAATGAAGATTACCCCTGCTAGCTGCGCAGGGAGTATTCATTCTATTGAAGACTAGGAGGCGAGCATTCATTGCCTGCCCAAGCATGTATTGTTGATTATTATGTTCGGTAAAATGATAATGCATGGACCCTTATGTTCTGCTTTGTATTTTCCTTAGGAGAGGAGCAGAAGAATAATTTAGAAGGGAGGCTAGTCGCCAAGGTTCAAGCAGTTAGCCTGAGAAGTATCAGCGCTCCAGTTTTGAGTGGAAGAAGAAGTCTTTGCGCTGTTGGCGGGACAGAGTTATGGAATTTGAGTGACAGTTCAGAGCACGTAAAAGAGAAGAGAAGCTCAGGGACAGGATGTGGTAACAGCTGAGTTGCTGTGGGGATGGACTACAGAGACTATGGGACTTGTAGTTCAAGGAAAGAAAGGTCACTTTGGAAATTTTTCTGAAGTTTTGTTATCGTTGTTGAAAATGCTGAGGAGTAGTAATAAAAGACGTTGAAGCATAATGCTCCCTGCACAGCTAGAAGGGGTAATCTTCATTGGTGTGGGGGGTGCATGTGGGTCGGACCGGTCCGACAGATCGTGGTGAAACAAAGCATGGGGTGCTGACTGCCCCACCCTGACCTGGGCTTTTTGCACATCAGGGAAATTATTTGGTGCCATTGGGGAGGGAAGGAGAGAGAGCTGAGGGAATGTTTGATTTCTCTCTTCTTCTGGTTGGGATGTTTCAGCCCAAAGGATGTGCTTGCTTGGTCCCAGATTATCCCTCGGACTCTGTGGGAGCAGCCGGGGTCGGCGCGGCACCTGAACTTTCAGCAATGAAATTGAATAATGAAGTGGCTCAGCTGCCATCTTGCCACGGGCGCTTAAGTATTGTGGCCAACAGGCTGGTGAGAGGGTCGGACAATTTTCACCAGGATGGTGTGCACTTGTTGGACAAGGGAACCAAACTGATGCTCAGGAACTTTTTGGCCTTCATTCGCACAGCATGGCAAGGGTTACCCCGGACTGGTGGGTTTGAGCCCATGTGGCAGGTGGGAGACCATATGCACATCGAGTTGCCCCTCCTAGGGACCCCGTGGGCCAGTAAGGTATTGTAATTATTTTTGATCATGCCGGACACCAGTTTCTAAGCGCAAGAGCAGGATTCAAAACTGTGTTGCGTTGCGTTGTCTTGCTTCCAAGACAAACGTGTTGCCTGTGAGCTCAGTGGTGAGGGCTGGCTGCCTCTCTCGGCGTACGTTTCTGTCAGATGGGGGACCCAGGTGGGGGTCGGGATCAGGAGGAAGTAGATGCAGGGGGGAGTATTGGCCTCCTGGTATTGCTCACGTAAAGAGGGCATGGCAGGGAGTCAGGCAGGTCGGAGGGCCTCACTGCCATCCACGGCCCAGGGGGGAGAGTTTATGCGCCACCTGTCAGAACACAAAAATTGTGAGATGTTTCTGTTGATAAATTGTGATGTCAAATGTATTTGGGTATTTGGGGGTTATTGGGTGGCATTTTGAGTGTGGAGTGTATTTTCTGAAAAAATAAAATGTTGCCGGGACTCTTGTCGATTTACATATTGGTGACCATGTAATGCTGAACATCAGAATTAACCTCCCAGTTAATCTGCATATGTTACACCCTAATCTATCTTTTCTTGAAGTTGACAGAGGGGGATCTGTCAGAGTTGCAGAGTGAAATTGACATGGTGGGCTGCTTGCAATATGGAAAGTCATTTGAATCGTTTAATACATTGATGCTGCAGTGCCTGATGGTGGTTTCTGGTAACAAAATATTGCTTTAGTTTGGGACTCCATTTCATGTCTCCGTTTCCAGGATAAGGGACGCTAAATGCCTCAAAAGACAACAATTTTGGGAGCTGGGCAAGGGCAAGGGAAAACTCTCAGATCGGAACTACCAGAAGGCTAAAAAAAACTGTTACTGGCATTTTCTGAAATCTATCAGGTTTAATAGGCTCCACAACGACAACTGGGCTACGAGGGAGAAACTTAGGTCTCACAGTTGGGTAAATTTCTGGTCTACCATTAACAAAAAGACGACTACTTCTGTGCCCTATTTGCTTTGTGTAATAACAGAGGAAACATGGGTAGGTTTTTTTTACTAACAAGTTTTCAAGTCCTGATGGGTATCTGACTCAGGAGATTTGTGCTCTGGAGACAGAACCCGATGTACACCTTTTTCATGGCTAGAGGATGTCGTGGTATGGACCATTAAGAAGTCGAGGGCCTCAAGGGCGCCAGGCCCGGATGGTCTGGCGCTGGTGGTTATTAAGAGTGATCCCCTTCGATGGGCAAGGGTTATGTGACCCCTGTTTAGAACTATATGGTAATCCAACTAGGTGCCTACACATTTTGGCGGAAATCAGTGATCATTCTAATACATAAAAAGGAAGACATAGTCGATTCTAACAATTCTAGACTGATAGCATTGTTAGATTCTGTGAGCAAAGCCTTTGCCACTCTCCTATTGAAAGAGCTCAACGATTTGTTTCGGAGCTTGGGGTCGATTTCAGGATACCAAGTTGAATTCGAGTTGGGCATGAGAACTATGCTGAACGTTACCAACATGGCTCATCTTAGGGCAATGATTAGAGGCGTAGGTCATGGTCCAGAATATATGGCCTCTCTGGATATGACGTCAGCCTTTGACAGTCAACCATGGTGTTACATGGAGAAAACTGTTGAGCGGGCAGGTTCCAACCAAATTAGTTTTATTAGTGAAACAACTACACACTGATCCATCTCTGATGGGGAGGCTAACGAGGGAAGGGCTATGTACAGGGCCAGTACCAACCCATGTGGGTGTTAAGCAGGGTTGCGTCCTGGCCCCTTTACTCTTTAATGCTTATCTTTCTGATCTAGACATGCTTTGGTCAGAGGACGTCACTTACCCAGTTAGAATGGGCTATCTGAAGCTCAACTGGATGGCATTTGCAGATGATTTTGTTATTTTCGATCGAACAGCAATCAGTCCTCAGAGAAAACACAATCTATTTTCCACCTCTGTAGAGAAAAGCAACTTGCTAGTTAACTGCTCAAAGTCTAAGGGGGGTCATTATTTCAAATGGCCAGAGACCAAAGACCATGTGTTGGGTCGCTGGAGAAAGTATTGTCGACACGCTACCTTGGCTATACCAATTTAAGTTCATTGGTGGAAATGGGGGACATGTTGAGGACAAAAGTAAAACAGTTTCTCAAAGCGGATTTAATAATCTTTGTAGATTCTCTCTTCTGCTACTTATTACATTTCACTTAGCAAAGGTAGAACCAATAGTTCTCTATGGCCTGGATTTATCATTACTGAAACGGGGAGTTATCCTTGATTCAATCCAAGGGATGGTGTGGAAAGTCTCTGAGCTTGCTGCTAAGGGCTTCCAAATGCAATAATCTGCCACGAGTTATGTCTGGTGTCTTTGAGCTCAAGATACTCATGGAGACAGTTGGGTAATTATGCAAAGATTGTTAGCCCACCTTTGCACTCATATGATGATTTGGGGGTCATTTGCCAGCATGAGACGGTTTATTTGTTGGCTATCTTCAAAAATGCCATGTGAACTCTCCTGTGTGAAATTAATTCAGATGAAGACGAGTTGGTGAATAGGCCAGCCCTAACCAAAGGTAAATTGTTCACGCTAAACTAGGGCAGAAAAATGTAAAAAAATTGGGTTCCCACTCGTTTTACAGGGAGTACGCAAACTTTCCCAGGAAAAGATATAATTTGTCTACATATATTTGTCTGTTTCCCTCACCAACTATGCAAAGCCTATACATGCGATTAAATTAAATTCATTGTCAACATTGGATCGTACTAGCAAATGGGGGAACAATCAGGCAGCGACTTCATCTTGCCGACTCTGTAAATAAACAACATGTACAGAAACCTTAAAACATCTAACGACCTTTTGTTCTAGCTTGACTAACGCAGAATCTTTTTTGGGGGACCTTCTTGGGATTGTAGGGTGAGTATTCGGGGGAACTATTTTGGGCCCTGTTAATGTGGGGGGGATAATACCTCACTCATTTTAGCAGTTCATAACTTCTTACATGAAATAAGAAAACTTAAGAATGCTGAGAATGTATGATGTTTTTATATTTCTAAGACTTTTTTTAATGATGTATTGTGTAATAATGTGTCAAATTATCTTTTTCTTTTCGTCTTTTTGTGAAAGGCTTGCTTTGTACTTTTGTTCAACAAGTCATAACACAATCAAGAAAATGAAAAATGGGTCTGTGTTTTTTAATCCAGAAAATTGGATCTGTATTTTTTTGCTCTTGCGCCGCCCCCTGCTAAGCCCATCGAACATCACATGCAATTGTCTAATCTTAAGTGACTGAACCAGCCAGTATAAACGGAAACCAGCATCAATTTCCATAGAATAAATGAAGACAGATTGAATAAATACATAAAAATGCAAGTGAAGAACAGTCAATACCCAAGCAGATTCCATTTAACATGCATTTAGCTTTAAAAACGAAACACGCATATTCCAGCCGAAAAACATGACACAGCGCATCATAGCAAAGCAAGTATAGCATACCAAACCTAAGCAGGTGTACAATTTCAAAGCAGCGTAGAATACAGACAATTCAGCAGAGTGCAGACACACTGCAAAACATGACACAGCTTAGCATATAAATAATAATGCAACCCAGCAACAACAACACTGCAAAGCTGGTGTGCCTAGATCTACCCCACTACACACACACACACACACAACACAGTCTGAAGACTATACCAATAACATATGACTGAGGATGAAATGAGTTGTACTATGACTTATATGGCAGTGTGCCACGCAACTAGGCAAGCAAACCATTACACTGAATATGCCCGGCTGTCCGTTCACCTAAAAGCTTTGAGTGACCAGCTGCGCCCCCACTCTCTTAGAGTTCTGTTCAGCACTCCCGCATCAGCGGCACACATTTTGAGAAATGCCTGAAACTGGAGATGGCCTGATTCCTGCCCAAAGGCAGCAAAGAATATAGATGTATACTACACAGAGATACCAATGTATTGTTGTACATTCAGTCAGCATAGCCAAGAACCTGTGCACCAACTTCGATAATGTCACCAATTAGCAACCAACAATGCTGTAGGTGGAGTGACAACGTAAATGCTATAAGTGCTGTGTAGATTTATTTTAAAAACATCAGTTATTCTTATTAAAGTTAGAACATTTCAGTAAGCACTGTTCTTACCTTTGGTGGGGCGTAAAACTCAAGCAGGAAGCGCTCCCCGTCCATGCGCACAGCTTTGCGGAGCAGCAAACGACACTTCTGCCACTGTGAGCTGCCCACACAGTTGGTGTCATCGGCCACCATATACCGTACTGTGCCCTCCCTCTGAATGTCCAGAAGCTCCACCTTGGCAGACTGAGTTTTGGAGAGCCGCAGTTTGCGGGACCATTTTTCACGTGGCTCCATGTGCTCCTTGGTGCCCGATGCCAAGTGTTCTCTGTCGGAGCGCCGAACCTGAGTGGTGTCCACGCCAGGCTCCGGGGACGATTTGCGATGCCACATCTCCTTCATGCCATCCACGACGCACAAGCTCATGTTCCGCAGCGAGAAACCTTTCTTAAATTTGGGCTTGGAGGTATCATGCACAGAGACGTCTTCGGAGCTGCGTGAGTGGCCATAAGAAGACACTTTGTGGACACGGGCCTGCGTCTGGCTGCAGTACCTATGTGAGCCGACAGCCTGCTCCATGCTGTCCAAAGACTCGGTAGAGGTCTCCTCGCGTCTCTGCAGAATGTCCCGCCCGAACGGCACCTGACAGTTCTGGAGGCCGACGAAAGGGACAATGTTGTACTTAGTTGGGGAATCCGAAACATAGACCCTGCAGACTTCAAAACTGAAGAAGTCCAAGAAATTAGCAGCAAAATGGTGGGAGAAGGAGGTCTCTGCCCCAGGGGTGTCGTAGTGTGGGTTCTCCTTCAAGAATTGGCAGAACTTCTGTGCAAAGTCCACGGCAGCCGACTGGGCGTGAAGCTCGCAGAACTCCTTCCAGTCAGGAAGCTGTGAGGAAGTCTCCTGACTGTCAGCATCACCATTCATGGCTGAGCCATTTCAACACTAGCAAACTGCAAGGCAAGCAGAGACAACGAAAGCATTACAATTTTTTTTAAAAGAAACTCAGTTTATCCCCTGCAGACAGTGCAGTTCAATGCCCATCCTACAATGCACTCGCATTCATGGCTCATACTACAATCCTATATTCGCTACATGTCACACCTGCATCTCCCCGCTCATAATGTTCTTTCACACCTCCTGCGTGGCACCCCAATGTGCTCCTCACAATGTACATCGGTGTACTCCTCACAAAAAGGCACTTTCTACTCGCACTGGATCAATTAAAAACCTAGAGCGCTCGTTCACCAAATGGGATAGACCATACAGCTAACACAGCTACATGACTCCAATCAAGGAAACAACTGTGCGATGAGTTGCTCCCAAAGAAGAAGGGATACACCTAGGCTAAATATTACCGGAGGCTAGCCTTTAAATGTTACACATTCTAATGAGACTACTCTCGAGCAGCTTCAATGTTACAAGCAGTTAACTTTTGCCTTCACGTCAGAAACCACATTCTTAAGGCCTGCTGTGAGAATGATCCACCGACTGCCCCCCCCCCTACCCTTCTAATCACTCCCATGGCATCCAAGGACTAACACCCCATAACGATTTCAATTGCCTAAAATGTATGCATAAGAATGCAGGTGCTAATAATGAAACGTTTTGCACTAGAAATGTATAGTAAAATCCCAAAAGGTTTTGGGTCTGGGTAGAAAGCTCACCTTAAGAAATGTTTTATTGAATGTGCTTGGAGCATGATGATGGATAAATGCCTGAAGGGGGAAAACAGAGGTTTATTTGCAACTTAAAAAGGTGAGGGGGTTGGCACCATTCTCGGATTACCAGCTGTCCTCAGTCCTTAAAAGTTGGTATGCAAAATTCAGTTTGGGTGTCCTCCCGTTGGCCATGGTTGCTGACAAGTGGACTAAGGGCCACTTCGCCTGTCCTTTCCGCTCTGATGTAAGCGACGAAGAAGAGCATTTCTTTCTCCTTTGCCCCCCTCATCGAGCTGGGAGGCTGCGTTTGCTCGGGCCATTATAGGCGCAGCAAAAAGTTACGTCAATCCCCCTGGCCCTTGCCGTTTTAAAATGCTGTTCTTCTTTGCCAGCTGTGAAAGCTGTTTCTGTATTCATATGGTCTGTTTTTAATAAGAAGTATTTTGTCTAACAATGTTTAATGATTTTAAATGGCTTTGGTGGGGTTATATTGTAAATGGTTTGGGGGATTTGGGGATTTATTGTCCGAGATCTAAACACGTTTTCCTCATTTTTAATAAGTATGTTTGTAATATTTGTGTTTTTGTTATGATCTTTTATAGCGTTTCTGCAGAAATAAAGATAATTAGTAATTGCTGGGCCCTTGTTAACTGTGCAGCCGCCAGCACCGTTTATTGTCTGTGTCCTGTCCTGCCAGGCTCTGTGGGTGACCCGGGTCAAGTCAATATAGCCCACATTTTTGGGGGAGGCTAAAGCCCGATCTGCCCAATGGTCGTTGCGCCAATGCAAAGGACCCTCGAAGCCTGATAAAACTGGAGAAGGGGAGTTCCACATTGAAGGGGGTAAGCAGAGAGTTTCGTTGATGCACACAAGTCCTGGAAGGAGAGTAGCTTGCATTGTGGGTAAAGCAGTCATGTAAACACTGCGCTGCACTCAGCTGAGAGCCAATGCATGGAACGAAAAGCAGGTGCGACACCATCACGTTTCTAACACTAATGGGATTCTAGCAGCCATGTGGTGCACACCCCGCCTTGGGCAAGCGCAGATAGACTGACGCAGTAGCCAGTTCACGCTGAAATAAAAGGGGTTGTAGAGTTCCTCAAAAGAATGCAGTCTCACATCTTCTGCACTATGACTTTCCATGGCCCACTCACTGCGCACACCCCTCTCCGCCTCACACTGCACCGGCGTCTCCCCCACATACCTCGCATGTAGTACCTCAATCGCCTCATCAGACTACGCCTACTTCGTGTTTTTTTATTCTGCACGTCCAAGCTTGGTTTGATTGGGTATAATATAAAGCCTGCTAGCTGTACCCATGCTGCAAAGGTGCTCAGTGATGACCCAGATGCTAGATGGCAGGGGAAAAAACTGGAAAGAAACAGCTGCCCCCCCCCCATGAAAAGGAGGGGCTATTAAAAGGTCGCCACAACCAGAGTGACCCCGGGCCCCGACCATAATGCCCAGGGCGAAAAGTGCCATAACAACAGCATAGATAGTGCATGAGATGCCATAAAACACGCGGGGGCAGCATGCGGTCTGTTTTTTTCCCCAGACTTGACTCCCACAGGTCGTCACTTTAGTGCTGCCACGGGACCAGCCCCCAAACCCCTCCCTCCAGCACTGGAATTCCATGTTTCCACCTTCTTTCTCCCCCATCATGTACTACACTTCAAAACAACGGAACCAACGAGTGATTTTAACATGAATTAACGCAATGTGATGTACTTCCATTCTAAATAATTACTCATGTGGCCTTCAACTCTGCACTACACTGGAAGACTCGGCAGTTGAAAATATGCCTCCCAACATGTGGGGAAAGGTTACCCATTTTCGAGACAGTGAACCATCGGCCATTACTTTATCTGCGCACCAAGCGTTGCGCCCACGGCCATGACACAACACCCCAGCCTACAGTTAGGACAATAGAGACTGTGTGGGAGAATGGCCATTATCTGACCACCCTGCACGTGAACGCTATATTTACCCCCCTCAAACCAACTCCATGTAGATGGAGTACCGTTCTTTCCAGGAAAGCAATTGCGCAGCGCAAATAAAGATATAATAATAAATATCGGGTATAATGTGACTAAACTTTTTCAGTGGCAGGAATATTGCTAAATGACCATTTATTATTTTAAGTTAAGTTATCCAAAAAATAAGAAAATAAGACCCAAAAAATGCATGCAAAAAAATTAAAGAAAAAAATACTTAGAAGTATTTTAAGAAAAAATATTTTTTTAAACATAAATGGTAGTGTCCAACACGATACTCGCGACATCCAATTTGAATACAAAAAAGAGGCGCGTTCGCAACATCAACTTCAAATAAATATGTAATTCGTGCTGCTTGATTTTAAACACTCTGATGTTTGAATTTTTTTTCTTGATTGGTTTCAAGTACCTTTCTAACTGTGTCATTTGCTTTGTTTAATACAACAAAACGATAACCCTTAAAAGCAAGCAACATCTTCAAACTACAATTGCACCTACTCTTATTAGAAAGCAATGCGAACAATTACAAACGCACCCTGAATACATGTCAAACGCACCGAATACATGGTGAAAATATTCGATTTGTCTGACAACCAAGTGATTAACATTTGTGAATTACATGAAGAAACTAACAGAAGGCAAGAGTGCTTGTACTCACGCTCTCTTGTCGCTATAACCAATGCAGTGCGTACTGGGCAGAAGTCAGTTCACTGCATGGATGTCAAATAATGGCTGACAGCCCTACATGAAGAAGCAGGTTCGACTTAGCCTCTATGGACCCTTTGCCAACCTCAGCATTCCAAAGGGCCTTAATGGAGTGTCACACCAAGCAATAATGAAGAGCACGGTTGCTGTTCATAACAGGACACTTCGCACCTTCCCTGTAACACTGCAAGTTGGTATTGATGTAGTCATGTCACGAGTCTCTCAGTTGGCTTTAGGTTATGAGGCCTACATACTGCGGCTTCAGCCATTTGCAAAATTCTTCACACTTTGGGTCCTGTAAGGAAGAGTTGGGGAAGTTAATAAAGATATCAACGTTTGTACTACTACAAGGATAGTACCATGCAATTCAAAGACACAAATACACTGCATACAGGTAGTTAAGTATCAAGAAATCTGTGGTAATGTGTGTATTACAGGGTCAGATCTCAGGGCAGCTGTGTTGCTTCTTGCCACGTGCAGAGACGTTTCCCATGGACATGAATGAGAAGGCCCCCCAGTCCCGTTTATTCCCTTTGGATATTGGAACTTGCAGTTGCTTCGTTCCCATTGGAAATCTAGGAAAACGTAAAGTCTCAGAATTCCATGCAAAAACAGAACTGGGTGGCCTAACACATGACCACAAGAAACTTGAGAGCTCTACAGATGACATCCACAGGCCTCATATCCCTTGTCTGAGAATGTGCATGATCTGGGGGAGATGGGGGGGGTTTCTTGATGTGTGCACTGTGTTAAGATCAAGGGACGGTAGGGGTTTTGACGTGCATGGTACTTGCTATTCTTCAAGGATAGAGTAATAGGTGGAGGATGGTGGATTCCAGTCCTGTAGCATGCTAGTGTGGAGCAACTGGATTGTTGCTTTAGGTACAAGACTGATAATTCGATTTTAGTTCTGGATCTAGGGTTGCCTCAGAACTGAGAGAAGGCCCGTGAAAGGGGTATTTGGAGTTCGTTGCTGGATCGGATGTGGGCTGCAGCCTGAAAGGTTAGGCCTGAATGTACGAAGGGCAGGGCGTTCAACAAGTGAAGCACCATTCCAAGGAATTGTGGGGCCTATATGACAAAAGACGTGCAAGCCCTCTAATGTGCTTATGTTTTGACATGACATCAAACTTTGATACCCAAGGGAACCTTGGCAAGTTACATTACAAAACGTTATGACTAAGCCAACAGACAAATATCTTCAAGAGAGTACTTTGAAAATGATGAACTTTTAAGCCCTCCCTATTTTGGCAGGTAAGGCACAGGGAACTATATTCATTTCCCCAGGATCACACACTTCTATATTCATTTCCCCAGGATCACACACTTCCGTTAAATAGTGATGCCAGGATTTGAATCCAGTCTGAGATTTTGGCACTTGACCACCTATCTTCTCACATCAGGTTGGTATAAATATGCATGAAAGATTGACTTTCAAGTGCCAAATAACATTGCTTTATAGTGGTGACTAGGAAAGTACACAAATCACATATTAACCAAACAAATATACAAATCCTTATAGAAGCACGCAGGCAAAGAATGAGATTTTAGTTGTATTTTTCCACTCAGAATGGAGAAAGTAATGCAAACCTTAAAAATCTCACAGGATTTACAACTGTGCCTATGTGACTTAAAGACAACCTTCAAAACAAGCAGTGTTGTAAAATGACCTACTCGTAGTCACAGTCACCGTTTGGCCGAGCTATGCAGATGCTTACTAGGCAATTTTAAGTCATGACAAAAAAAGTGTGTCACAAGCATAGTCCATTGAAGTAAAATAGATGGTTTAAAAAGTGGTGTATATTGTCTGATGGCTCAGTTCAACTGTCTTGGGGAGGAAATGAGTTTGAATAGCTAACAGGAGCTGCGTCCGGGATTGCACATGTAAAAGCTGTAACATTGCCATTCTTTTCACATTTACTTAAAGGACCAATTGACTAAACCCCAGCCCCAAAGCATTTTAGTGTCATGTTTCTTTCTTTTCACAAGGGGTGATGGTCGGTGAACAGCTGGACCTTGAAGGGGTTTTGGGAAGGGGGGTGGGAGAAGGAAGCCATAGTGATGGGAAGAAGTTCCTTTACACCCCGCTCTCGAGGCCAGCAAAGTAGTTAGGCAGTTGCAACTGCTGCCTGCGGGGCCCTCACGAACACAAGGCATTCGGCAACTGCCTATATGGCTCCTGCCTAGGGCCAGCGCGGGAGCCACACTCTGGTTCTTTGGAAAGCAGCACAGCTTCGAATACGTCTCCAGGATACAGGTTTTGGTTAGTTTAGTGGAACAGCTGGTTCTAAAGGTTGGTTGTGTAAACTGGTAGGTTTGGTGTCATCAATCGTTGTTAAGTCTGCACGGGACTTCAATGTGACTCTTGCATTGGATTTTCCAGAGTCACATTGAGTTAAAGGGTCCCCGGAAACCCAGATTATATTCTGCTCAGGGCTGTGGTATCCAGAGATCATTTTTACCGACACATCATCAGGTTAATTACTCCACTGGGCTAGTAGCTTATTGAAGGTGACTTCTGCAACCCTCGTGTCTCACCACATTATCAAGTTTTCAGGGCCAAAGAAGAACCTACAGGATGGCGCTAGTAAGTCAACTAATGCTGTTCCAAAGAAAGTGTGATGTGTTTTCTAGAACAAGCGGTGTGTGCTTCCTGTACAACTATTGGTGGGTGTTCTAGTGTTACCACTATGTGCCTAGTTTAGTTTAGTTTATTATTTGTAGGGCGCACCAAGCCCTGGAGCATCAGGGCGCACAAGACAAGAATATGCTCAACTTTGTTACAGGTACATCTACATAATCATAGTACATTCTGCAATAAATAAAATATATACAGGTACATGTGCATGGTCATAATGCAGTATACAATAAGCAAGAATGAGCAGGGCTGGAGCTAGGTCCAGACAAGAGGTGATAAGGGTACAGGAATATTTAACAATGTGGAGGTGATATACAGTGGAATAAGTACAGTAATATACAATGGTGTAAAATACAGAACGTGGTATCAGAGCTGGGGCATGCAAGTGGATCGCTAGTAGGGACAGTCAGGTCAAGCAGGTCGGATTAGTTAGATGTCATTAGCTCTCAGCCACTTGGTCAAATTCTGCCTGAATTTCGCAAAGGGCTGGGGTTCTCTTATGTCATGTGGTAGGGAGTTCCAAAGCTGTGCTGCTTTGACTGCGAAGCTATGTCCTCCAATAGTGGCACGTTTAAAGCGAGGGACATAGAGGCAATTCGCATTGAACATTCTTGTTGGTCTAGGTGAGGTTCTTAAGTGTAGCCTGTCCATGAGGTAGGGTGGTGCCATGTTATTGAGGCACTTGTGAGTAAGGGAGGCAATTTTGAGTTGGATTTTGTCCTGAGTGGATAGCCATTTATATTCTCTTCTTATAGAGGAGATATGCTCTTTCCTGTTGATCTTAAGCGCGGCTCTCAAGGCATTATTCTGTAGGACCTGGATTTTTTGGATAGTCTGTTTGTTAGCCCCAATGTAGAGACCATTACAGTAGTCCAATTTGGACAGTGTAAGGGCTCTGGCAAGTGTGATGCAGCTGTCTGTAGAGAGGAATTGCTTGCTGGCTCTAATAAGTTTGCAAGTATATGCTGTAGAAGAGGCTAGGGAGTTGACTTGTTTGCCAAAGTTTAAGGTGGCGTCAAGGTAAAAGCCTCGGGTCTTGACTTCCTTTGCTACTTTGATATTGTTCCCATTGATAATGAAGCTGGCATAGTCAGTTTTAAGTTTAGTTATGTATGTCGGGGTGCCTAGGATTATGAGCTCAGTTTTGTCGTCGTTCAGGCATAAGCCGTGTGTGGCCATCCATGCCTGAACGATGCTGTAAATTTTATTCACTAAAGCCAGATCCACGACGTAATCTCCTGAAAGCGGAAGGAGGATCTGGGTATCGTCTGCATAGTTGGTGTAGGCGATACCCAGATGATCCATTTCGTCAAAGAGCGGCTTTGTGAATATGTTATAGAGGGTTGGTGATACACAAGATCCCTGGGGTACACCGCACGTTATAGGGATCGGGTCAGCTGAGGCTGATGGAGAGAAGACTCTCATGGTGCGGTTATTCAGGAAGGATTTGATCCATAATATGGCCTCTTTAGAGAAGTGAGCAGCAGAGTCTAGGTGGCTGCATAAGACTGTATGGTCGACTAAATCGAACGCTGCTGAGAGGTCTAGCAAGAGGAGTAAGGCTGCTTGGCCATTGTCCCTACATTGATCTATTTGGGCCTTGAGATCGATAAGGGCAGTCTCTGTTCCATGCTGGGGACGGAATCCAGATTGGCGGGTTCCGAGCAGGTGGTTGGATTCAAGGAAATTTTGTATTTGCAT
This sequence comes from Ambystoma mexicanum, assembly GCF_040938575.1. Lineage (NCBI taxonomy): Eukaryota > Metazoa > Chordata > Amphibia > Caudata > Ambystomatidae > Ambystoma > Ambystoma mexicanum. Next base: position 455,962,160 of record NC_090931.1, read on the forward strand.
GTATGCCACTTTGTCTAAAATTTTTAGAAGAAAGGGCACAGTCGTGATAGGCCTAAAATTGGTGGGAATGGCAGGGTTGAGGGTTTGCTTCTTTAGGAGTGGCAGGACCCACGACTCTAAGATTGTTCGGTACAATGACGGTAGTGAAGGATGAGTTGATGAGTTTTAGTTATGAATGGCGATAGTTCTCTCGCAGCATCCTTAATTAATTGGGCAGGGCATTGGTCACCTTTACAGTTGGATGGTTTAAGTCCCAGGATCACTTTTTCGACTTCAATGGTAGATACCTTGGAGAAGCAGAAACGTGTTATTTGTTTAGATTTAAGTAGGGGTGCTGGGGTTAGAGCGTCCTGAGGTGTGAGAGATGCTTTTTTGAAGGCGATTTTAGTTTGTAGGTTGACTACTTTGTTGGTAAGGGCAAACTGAATGTCAGAGCACCATTTTTTGTCCTTGGTGCAGTTTTCTTGGGGAATGATGGGTGTTTCCAGCTCTTTCAAGATACTGAACAGTTCTCTGACACTTGATTTAGATTGGGATATTCTGGTATTGTATGTTTCCTGTTTGGCTTGTAGGATATCTTTTTTGTATTGGGATGATATCTTTGCAAGGTTTAGTTTGTTTTCTACTGTAGGAGTAAGTCTCCATTTGGATTCTAGTTTTCTTTTGGTTAACCTGAGATTTTTTAGGTGGGGGGTGAACCATGAGTTGAGATGTTTTTTCGGTTTACTAGTCCGTAATTTGAGCGGTGCTATGTGATCAAGGGCTGAGTTCATAGTTTCATTGAATTGATCAACTAGCATATCAGGCTCCGTGTTAGCTGGGAGCGAGTTTAGTTGGGGTAGTATGATTGGCAACAATTTTTCCGTGGTTATTAGCTTTTTGTTCCTCGTGGGTATAGGAGGGGCAGGTGTGGGCTTGACTGTGGCTAAGTTAGTATCTACTGTAAATAGAAGTAGAAAGTGGTCCGTCCAGATCTGGGGAACAGTGTCTGTAATGGTTACTCCACAGTTGTGATCAGCTATCCAGTCAAGGATGCGACCTTTATTATGAGTGGGACAGGTGACTCTTTGGGCAAAGCCCAGCTCTTTTAGGATCAGAGCAGTAGCTGTGGACTGGGTGTCTTTAATATCATTGTAGCCTAGGTTGAAGTCTCCTAGCACTATAGTTTGGGAGGTGTTTTTCAAATTGTTGGACAGGGTGGTGGAGAGGTCCTCAACAAAGGTTCCAATAGGACCAGGAGGTCTGTAGAGCAGGACAATGTTTAATGTTTGGGAGCTGGCGGTGGCTATTTTGACCGAAAGGCATTCACAAGGTTTCGTGATGGGGGATGTGGAGACTGATCTTGGCAATAATGGCTAGACCCCCGCCTCGGGAGGTGTGTCTGTCAGCTTGTATGATGGTATAATTGTCGGGAACTGCTAAGGAGAGGGCGGGATCCGCTGCATCGTGAAGCCATGATTCTGATATGGCTAGGAAGTCTAGGTGGTGTCCGAGAATAATATCGGAGATTTCTGTAGCATGAGCGACTAGGGACCTAGCATTTATGAGTGCACCTTTGAGGTGATGTTTAGTGAGCATGGTGCATGCTATAATGGTAGGTTTGGAGCATTTTTGTGTGGGTCTTTTAGGGATATGAGCTTTCCTAGTGTGTTCTGCAGTGGTTTTCGGCTGTATGTTCATTTTTAGGAAGTTGATTTGTTCAATTTGCTTTGCTGGTAGTTCGTACAATTTTGGTAGGCGAGCACGAAGTTTGAGGTTTCTGTCTGTGGTACTACAGGCCCTGTATGTGGTAGTATCATCTTGATATTGGTTTACTATAGGTCCAATGGTTTGTTGAGAAATAGGCATGGTCAGGTAGGAGAGTGATAATACCACTAATATGATGAGGGAGGCAGCGTAGAGAGTTAACTTAGCTGTCCTATCTAGTGCAGTGATACTTAGTATGTTTGGTTTTGGAGAGTACATGCTAGCTGACTAAGTCAGGTGCGCAGATAGCAGCACAGTTAGATATAGCTTTCGCTATTAACCTGAAGATAGGGAGTTGCGGCATGCGAATAGAGGCACAGCTAGATTCAGCTTTAAACTAAAGGTATGCAGTTGTAGAATGCAACTAAAAACATAGCTAGGTTCTAAGTTCCATTTTAGCGACTAGAAACATATCACTAAATGCAATTTTAACCTGCAATTGAATGGTCTGTAAGCGACCTTAAGGCACAACACAATTGAAATGGTCTGTAAGCGACCTTAAGGCACAACACAATTGAAATGGTCTGTAAGCGACCTTAAGGCACAACACAATTGAATGGTCTGTAAGCGACCTTAAGGCACAACACAATTGAAATGGTCTGTAAGCGACCTTAAGGCACAACACAATTGAAATGGTCTGTAAGCGACCTTAAGGCACAACACAATTGAATGGTCTGTAAGCGACCTTAAGGCACAACACAATTAGGGTTGCTGCGGCAGGGTCAATTAAGAAATAACCCCAGAGAGGGCTGACCTAGTGCGGCTTGGAGAGTATGCATAGCAGGCCAGCAGCATCGTATAAATGGCTGCAGATGGCTCAGGTCTATAGACTATAATCTCGGGCAGCACACAAGACATTGATCATGGGGGGACCATAGCAAGATGAGGTAACAATAGGTGCAGCCACCTAGGTTCAAGAGTTAGCGAGTGTCATAGTGTAAGGCTAGTGGTAAAGGCAGTACAGAAGTTCAATGGAGAGCATGTAGATCAGGTTGGGTAGAGAGGTAGGTGCGGCCAAGCATGCAGAGCATAAAAATGATGGTAAAGTGTTTACAGTAGAGAGTGATGCAACGTTGCAAATCTGAACCTACGGGCAGCGTTGTCGACAGAATGGCTGCGAAGAGGGGGAGGACAGAGGTATGTGTGGAGTTGCGCTTGATGCTGTGCATGGATTAGGAGCAAGGGGAGCAACATATGCAGTGCGAAGTATCTTTGGGCTCAGATACATCATGCAATAAGGCATGAGTGCACGAGAATGGCATTAAGAAGCTTGTGGTAACAAAGCCTTTTCAAGAATCAAAGCAGTTCAATTTATCCACGGGCTGCGTAAGCGAAGTGGCGTTTACCGTTGTGGTTGGTCTGGAATCCGGCAGGGGGTCCGGGCGAATGGCGAGGAAGGCTGGGACAGGTGAAGACAGGTATTGGCCTTATTATCCTGGGCCTTGCTGGGAGTGGGCCGGCTTCGCCTACCGGCTGGCGATAGGCTGCTTAAGGTGGCTCAATGGCCAATCGGATGCGAGGACAGTCGGCTGTGCTCAGTTAGGCACTGGGGTTCCTTGAGACATGGCGGGCGGCCATCTTGGAAGTGTAAAAACCTTGTGGTGGCTGATGGTGGCAGGGGCAAACACAGCAGCTGTTGGCATCAATTTTAAAACATGCAGGCTGTGTAGATATTCTTGCAGGTCGGCGGATCAGTGGTGCAATTAGCAGCGAGAAAAAACGAATCTCGCACGGAATAATGATGCTTACCCGAATTCGAGGGCAATTCAGGATGGATCCAGGAAAGGGAGACCACTGCTCCTGCAGGGTCCGGGGGAGCTCCTGCTCCTCTGGTGAAGGAGGGGGTCTGCTCCACGGCTGGGGGGCTAGTGCAACAACCCTTGCCTGTAAACGCGGGCAAAAGAAAAGTAATTTGCCAGCACACCCCTTTTCCTTGCCGTGTTTATTCCCGGCTGGCTGCATGCTTTTAGCTACTGGAAATCTCATCCGCATTACGAATCGAATATTCAGGGTCCGTGAACGCATGTGTGAGGAATCAGATCTTTCTGGACAGTGCATGCCATCTGTTGCACTGGGTGTTGCTCGAGACGGTCCGCCTCCTGGCACCAAAGGTGCAGGTACCCAAAGCTCATCATAAAAGTGCAATTTCCGAACAGGAGAAGCCATTGTCCGACTACCGATCTTGTAAGTAAAATGATCGCTTTTCCTAATCCTTTTCTCAAGTGTTCCGGTTTAAGAGATTTCCTCTCCAAAAACGCTTTAGGTAGGGCTCTGGCCTTCCCCATCTGACAAAGCAGCAGACTACTCTAAAGAAAGCCAAGCCAGACTCTCTGCCATACACAGATGAAGCATTTAACGAGGCAGAGAAAAGTGCTCTGGTAAAACTGGATTCGTTTCTGGAAACCGAGTGTTGCTAAATTAACACCAGCCTGTAGCCAATCTCAAACCCCGCTCTACCCCAGGTGCTGCAATGAAACAATGAAACCAAGACAAAACTAGTGAGCCTGCAAAAGTGGTTGCTCCCAGGAGGGTCTCGACTATGCCTAACAAATCTTTAAGTATTGACGTGGCATGTTACAATCTCGCAGTGGCAACTATGAGGAGGAGTGCACCATTTGTTGGGCCGGGAAGTGGGGATCGACTAAATGCTAGAGAGTTGACAACGTTCGCACCAGAAGAAGGTTATAGCGAAACACAAACATGTGTAGGGGGAATCCCCCACCACAATTATTGGGAAAGGAAGATGGACCAGGAGCCGGTTTCTCCGATGAATATTGGCTCTCGCACGTAGATGCCAGACAAAAACCCAATCTGGGTCAGCACACGGCCAACTTGGATTTAACATGCTTTGCGGATGCTAAATAGATCAAGATCATTGAGAGCAAGCCCAAGGCTGCGGGCCCCTTCCTTAAACGTTCATTGCTGTTGGAATTGTTGCATTTTATTCCTGGCCTTTGCAATATTATCTCCAGAGATATTGTGAGCTTGGAACTTCCTAAATGCTCCAGTGCAACAAATTGGGTGGTGGCCTCCTTTGTCTCACCGATAGTGGTGGAACGCATCTGCAATCATGAGGAGACTTTCTCTGGTTTGGGCTTTAAATTTGCTGTTTTCGGGCCTTTGAATTTTGTAGAGAAGTACGCTGAAACATTGGGGTTGGTATTAATAAGGACTATGGCATGAGGCGGGAGGCAGAGCGTTTAGCAGTCTCTTTAATGAAGCTGCATCGACCCACACAATGATATAAACACAGTTTTCCTGAGAATTTGTTCTGTCTGATATCATGGAATACACGTGGGTACAGCTCTTATTTGTATAATGCCACAACTCTTGAGAACCTGAATCTATTCTTCCTCCAAGAGACATGGCTGACTGCCCCGTTCAACCTTGATGGTTATGTACTACTTTGTTTTTGCTTTCCTCCATCTACAGCAGGCCATCACAAGGGTGAACTTTGTATTGGGGCTTGCGTACCCTGTAACGCAGAAGGAAATGTCAAACATTAAGAGACATAGAAAAATCTTCTGAGCTGAAATGGTCTGCCCCCTTTTGGTAAAAGCCCAGTTATGGTTGTTACACTGTATGACCCCCCCCCCGTGGTGGTAATCTTACTTCTAGTTTGTGTGACACATTAGCTGATTCAATTAGATCATGGTCCTCGCCAAGGGTGGCATTATTGAACAGGTAACTTTAATGCAGACTGCAGGGCCTTACCATCTTCCCTTAGAGGAACCACTAGAGACCAATTAGATAATAGAGGCAAAAGATGGCATGATACCATGGCAGAATTTGATCTGCAACTGGTTATGACTGAGCAAGATGGCCCGTTGAACACTTGGCCCAACAGGATTTATAACAGCTATATGGATTTCATCTTTGTAAATTTGGCAGTTAAAAAAAGATCTTCCTCTGCTCGATATTACCTACCAGCACTAGTGACCATGCTATTCTAGAACTGGAATTGCAGAAAAAAAAAGTTAAAAAAATACTACTGCCAAGAAAATACTTCCGCATAATCCCACAGTAAATAGCCAAGAAACAATTAGTCGGCAGTAGATATTGATTATTTTAACACTGCCCGCGCCTCTTTGGGGATATCAGGGGGTGGGGGAGGGGGGGTGGGGGAGGATCTGCTGTTAGAGTATAAATGGGAGCGTGAAAATATGGTGAATGTATATGGTCAACAGTCATGCAGTTATGTTCACAGAAGTGCCGCTCACAATAAAGAGGGGAGAAAAGAAAAAAAAAAGGAGCTGTATGCGTCTCTACGAAAGGTTAAGAGAAATAAGGATATGAATTTACTCACCAAGAAGGTGAATTGTACTAAACTCAAAACAGAGTATAGGTCTTGGCTGCACAGTTACCGATCCAGCAAAGATTGTGCAAGGTGGAAATACATAAACCAACTTATGACTGGTGATTCCAGAAAGTTTTGGCACATGATATGCACATTTAGAGCAGAGTCGCTTGCAATAGAAATATTGTGCGTTTCTGAAGCAGCATGAGCAAACCATCTGAAAATTATATTCTGAAACCAATAAGAGCCTCTTGTGGAGACCAATTATATATCCATGATCGGTTCCACAGTTTGGCACCAAATAAAAGAGGCCGACCTAATCAACACGAGCAGTTGCCACTGGCGGTTTAAAAAAACGTTCCGCTAAAGAGTGATCCGGTCCTATGGGCCAACCTCCTCTACTTGCTTTTCCTCAATACGATATCTGTGAGACTGGTAGATTGCAACGGTCTTGGCACCAGTGAATTTTGATCCCAGTTCATAAAAATGGTCCTCGGCAGCTGCCAGAGAATTATAGGCTAGCAATGTTAGACAGTAGTTCCAAGATTTTTTTTCTGCCCTGCTCTTGGACCTTTTAACAATTTGGGCAGATGAAAACAATCTGTTGAATAAGACAGACTGGTTTTAGGAAAAAATGTAGCATGTTGCATTCTATAGCATTGTAATCTCAAGGCTGTGGGAAAAGTTAAGTAGGTGGGGGATCGATTCTTCTATTCTTTACTTCCTTAAATGACTATATAATGATACATAAGTCTGAGTTCGTTTGCCCCAAATGGGAGACCTATCCAACTCTTTTCCTACTAACGGGAGCCTAAAACCGGGGTGTGTCCTCGCCCCCATGTTATACAATCTTCATGTCTCTGACTTTATAGAGGCATTGCAAAAGGTACAGACCCCCCCCCCCACCCCCGCTTTGGTAATGAGGACACCTACTCTAGTATATGCTGACAACACTGTAATCATAAACCGCACCCGGATTGGCATCCAACGATCATTGGATGTGCTTACCCAATATGCTGAGCTGAACTGCTTACAGAATATTATCAATAAAACCAAGATGATGACTGTTGGGAAACGAGTGTGTGTAAAAAACAGCCTGTGTTTGGAATATTAGGATCTGCAGCTGCAACAGGTTGACTATTCACCCGTAATACAACGTCTTTTACACATCTATCTGAAGGGGTCCCTACAAAGGCTTGGAAGAATGGTTGGCGATTAGGAAAACCATTGATGCCTATGGGGGGAGGGGGAAATCGATTGAGGCCAACATTCGGGCCTATAGGGTTTCCATAATTCCGGCAATTCTATATGCCCTGGAAATATACCCTGAAAGAGCAGTGATATGGTTGACCAAAATAGAGGCAAAGATACTGCACTCTCTTCTGGACCTACTGGGGTGTTACCAGTTGAGGCTATTAGATTGGAACTGGGTCTACAATCTTTAATATATTAATGGAAAGTATCAGCATGTTGATTTTGGGCAAGCATTAGATATGCAAGCCCCTGTAACTCTGTCCTTATGGCCCAGACGACTGAACATGCACGCAGGTGCTCACGCAGCATCTGGTACAAGGATATGGAGTGTGCCGTTTTAAAAAATCTTGAGGATATTGGTCTGAGAGCATGTCCCAGCACTCCCGTGGACTACTTTTACTTCTCTGGATACGAGGAGAGTTTGATCAAATACAATCCCTAGACTATTTGGCCGCCATCCATAAATATGCAACGTATTTCCGTCTGGTGACCTTACAGAACAGCCACAAAGGAACTGACTAATTTTTGATATCCCTCATACACATGTTTTGTTTTATGCCTAAGGCTTGAGACCCTCACTGTTTTTGCAAACATTGGCGCATGGAGGGGTATTGTGAGGAAGGAGGGTTTGTGCAGGGTATGTAAAACTCACATGGAAACATCACGGCACATTCTTACCCAGTGCCCATCACTGATTGAACTAAATGGCAAGGCATATGCAAATTTCAGTGACTTTCATTTGGATCAGTCTTGGAGCATGATCTATGGTGCGGACTCGCCGGTAGCCACTACTGCTGTATTTCACAAATGGCAGCTGGTGAAACCAAGATTGTCATTGTAAAGTCAAATGCCTGCAGTTTCCCTCTTGGTTCTCCCCCGTACTTTGTACTCATTTTAAATCATGTTTAAAGTTGGTATGAATAATGAACTTTGTACTATTATTCCTTTTTTTAACTTTGAGGTATTGATCTATTGTCCGTTTTTATATAGTGTTTGTAAATTAAATGATTTTATTGTATAATTTAATTGTGTGAAAGGTTGTTTTAACCATATGCAATTCATTTAAAGATTAATTGTATCTTAATTTTATTGATGTTGTATTTATGAGTTGATCGCCAATGAATATTATGGATCTTAGGTTTTGATTTTATGGATCGATGAATTATCTATCTGTATGTTTCACATGTGCCTTTTGATCGTGTATGTACGTTTTTATGGCTTTATAGCCGAATACAACTAAAGGAAACAAAACGAAACACCATTCCTCACTGATGCCCGCAAATGATGGAGGACAAAAGAAGAAGCTAGGCAGAATTTACAACAGTCCGTCCCTGTTTAAAAAGAGGAAGGCTCATCATTCGTCATCGATTAGCGCGCGTGGGAGACAGCTGGCAAGAAGCCAAACTCCATTTACTGCATGTCCACTCTATTGATTTCGGAGGGAGACATCTGGTCATGGGGAATTGTAAATTCACTTGCGCTGAACAATCGATTTTAATTTAAGAAAGTGGCAACAAATAACTTAAACATTTGCTAAACACCGGGAAGCGCATTCGCGGGCACTAAGAGGCCACCCTTACAATACTTTGGGGAATGTGTCGCCAAGGCAGCACCTGCCAGGGATTTTAAGAGCAATGCGCAATCCCTGTTTTTGTACAACACCATCTTAACATGTTGGGGAAACCGAACAAACGAAGCAAAAGTAATGATAACACCAGGGCAGGCTTTCAATGAATTTCCAGGGAGCTGCCGCTAGCTTATACACTCAGCGAGTTAAGCCGTCACCTTGGCTTTTGTGCATGACCTGCAGACTGAGGTTCGAATACAAACCATGGTGACAACCACTCACCATTCTGGTGCTGATAAATGAAGTACTAAGTGGGAAATAATAACGTCACTTAGGGCAGTGCTTTGAATCTGGCAGCCATATAAAGCTATAAAAAGACATTTTATCATCAGGCTCATCATCCTCATCATCACTGACGAGAGTAGCAAAGGGGGATATGCAGAGTATGACGCACAGCTTTTACGGGATGCATTTTATAGCAGGAAGGGCATGGGTGCCTTCATCTTTTTAAGGAAGCCGATTGTCGAAAACAAAAAGGGAAGTATGCAAGTCTGGTGTTCTTTGCGATTATGACACTTGAGTGGGCGGGGGGAAGGGTGGGGAAGGGTGGGGGGGGCGACACGTGCGAGTTTCGTACAGTGCAAGACCTGCACAGACAACGCTTTTGACCAAAGGCGGCAACCAATGGGTTAAGTTCTGAAGTGCCTTTGCAGCTTTGCTTAAGATTGCACAGGTCCACCACCCCCATTTTGGCAAAAAATCCCTTGAAATTCATTCAAGAAAGCCGGCCCATTAAATATGGGTAAGTACATTAGCAGGTCAACTCCCTTACTCTTTCATGTCCAGTTTCATACAAGCAATTTTAAATTTTCTAAATGTTTAACTTTTAATTTCCCGTCCATACAGGTTCATTCATAGAGAGTATATATAGGCCACGAGGAGTACTTCAAAAGTGAAACATGGCCACAACGCGCATGTGCCCACAGAGCTGTGGGGGAAGTGGACACGTCAGAATACTTTAGCGGTTGACTTTAAAACACGCAGGAAGCGTCATTGGCGTTACTTCGTAAATGTGCATCTCACCACCAGCAACAGCAATAATATCACGTTGTCATATAGCGTCCTATGCCAATTCTGTGTACTTTGTAAACGGCACTGCATGTTTGTTAGGAAAGATTTCGTAATTGTAGGTAATTTTCCTTCCATGTGGCAACCCCTAAACTTTTTGCTGTTGTTTTTCACCTTGTTCTTGACTTTGCCAGAGAAGTGCAGTCTTCTGCCGCACTCCTCTGGGCTTTCGCTCCTTTTCTTATGGGGAAACTGACATGCCCTTAAGACAGTCAGTACCGGGGAACGCTGTTTCCCGTAGTTTCTTTTATCATGTTGCGGCTTTAGTGCAACATGACACAAGAGGGCACTGTAAGCTAAGTTACAGCTCTCTTGGGTCTCTAGCCTTCTACAGGCCCTAGCTACTCGTTTAGGATGGTATTTGATCGGTGCAAGTCATTCAGGGACTGGAATGGTGGCAGCGATCGTTTTGTGTATTTTGAGCTCCTTTTGGCGTTCTGAGCGTATTTTTCGCGCTGAACCCAAAATGGTGGCCTGGCTCCCAAAATGGCCAGACCACGAGGCTCCTTTGTCCTGTCCACTGACCGTCTTGCTCCCTTCACCTTCCCCAGGTCGAGCGACCCGGGGCCTTCCTTATTTGGGCATGTACTTTCCCGCGAAACACGGATGCTTTCGCGGGCTTCTACATGTCTTTTGTGTGCCTCCAGGGTGTGGGCTGGGATGTCTGGTCCCAATACACATCCTGGGTGCCAGAGAGTCTAGGGTAGTGTGAATGCCTGGGACCACCGTGGTCCGTGATTGGTCCACGAATGGTGTGTGTGTTGATGAGCGGATCTCCCATTGGCTCCCCTCCGTTTTGGCGCGAAGGGAACCGTGGATAAAGGGGGCTGGAAACACCACTACCATGTCGATCTCCTGAGTTCTCACGAACGAAGGAATACAGGAGCCAAGTATCCTGCAACCAAGAGGCTGGACCGAGGAATCGCTGGTGACCCGCTGAAGGACTCCTCCTTTGCACTGCTGTCGTCCTGTGAAACCCTTTCCTCCTTTGATCGAACCAGAAGGCCTGTACTGGTGCTTCGACCTTTGGAATAGCAGGAACAGCTATTCCCGGCGACTTCATCATCTCCTGCCAGTAAGCCTTCGGAAGCGTCTCTGGGCCATCCAGTTGACTGACCAGCTTACAAGGGAGTCCTGCTCTGTAACCGCCGCCAGGTTGTGTTGTATTTCGAGTCCTAGTCACTCTCACACGCTTAGTACACTTGGCGTTCCCAAGTCTGAAGTGAGTAGTGTACATTTGGCTCAGATACACACGGCCGCTCCGTTGCCCTGCTGTGGTGACAAAACTGTGCAGGTTTCTTCGATTGGGACGTATTTTTTTCTCTACACGACGACGAGGCATTCCCGGCTGTTCTGAACCTGCCAGCTGCTGAAACTAACGTGGAGAAGCCTGGGTCTGCTTGCACCGGGGACCGGTGAGTAGTATAGCTAGGATCTGGTCGCCCTCCTGCAGTAGCCCATTGCTTTTCCCCGCTGTGTAAAAACAGCCCCCTTTTGTCCGTACTCGCGCTCTGCTTCTGCTCACTGTGGAGGCTGCGCTTGAGTCGCGGAACCTGTTCTTCTTCCATTGTGCACTAGCCCGAACTGCCTGACTTCCTCCAAAGAGCTTCTCCTTTTGCCCGTTGGCACCAGCGTGTGCAGGTACTTTGAGCACAAGGCTCCACTCTTCGCAGGGCTCGGACTTCCATCTAGTTAGGTGCCTCTGAAGGCGAACTGAGTCTAAAGCATTATCGCACTGCCCGTTTTCCTTCCCTTTTAGGTGGACTACACATTTCGTGCATATAACGCTTGCGACTGTCGTATTTGTATATATATTGTATTGGTATGGTATGTGTTGGCTTAATATTGTGATATTGTGATTTTCTCGCTACGGTCATTATTTTAAAGGCCTTAAAATAAATGTGTATATATTTTTGATATAACAACTGTTTGGAGTAGTTTGTAAGCGCTCTTGCTTTGTGTGCTCATTGCGGGCTTTCAGTCACCCTCACCCCTCTTGAGACCTAGTCTTGACCGCCGCGATCGCTACCTTGATTGGTCTGGCTCGTCCAGAGGTTACCCTGTTCCAAGTAATTAGGTTGGCCTTCTGAACTTCTGCGCCACCAGGACAGAGTTCAGAAATCCGTCTTAACAATGTTTGAGAAGGAAACCGAGGGCAGCACCATCCTGGATGCTTGCAAGAAATGCCCGACATGCTAGAGGGCAGATCTGCTCTCCCGTCTCATGTCCACCTACCAAATTGTCTTTTCCCAACCCCAAGAAAAGCCAGACCCACAACGTTTACCAGACGTAGCACGGGATAGATGGGAAGGCCTAGGCCTAAGCGGAAGTGGGACTTGACCCCCCCCCCCACGACCACCCCCAAGACTAAATGTTTGTGGTGGCAAATGCCCATTTCTGAGAAAAAACACAGCAGATTGCCTTTTAACGATACAAATAGCTCGACTGTCCTTCGGAAGGTTGTTTTGCATGAACCCTGCAAAAAAGATTTATGCTGTACCCTAAAAATATGACCTTCCCTGTTGGCAGTTGATATATGTGTCGGCTTTCAATTACGCATGGGTAAAAATGCAATATTCTGTGGCAATGATATGAGATGTTGCCCCTTGCCGAGGTTCTTTGGACTCTGGGACACATAGCAGCACGAATGTCCTTTTCCTTATTAAGCTGCTTCTTCAAGTTTCCAGGTCTCGGGAGGATAGCTCAGTAGCAACACGCTCGCCGTGGAAGCAAGACGAGGTGGAGCAACACAGGTTCGGTCCACACTTAAAAACCTCTGGGTATTAAGCGCGTTATAAATAACCTATTACAATAGGCCACTGGCTAGAGAATGAATCTAGGGTATGAAAGACCTGCAATCGAGCAAAATTTGCAAATTAAGCACTTACAACTGGGATCTAAGCGCAGCCTGCAGTAACCTGTTCAAAACCCAGCAGGGTCCACTCAGACCTTCATATTCACTGGGTCACTAAATTCAGTATCATGAAGTCGGGTAAGAAAACCTAAGGGTGAGGCAGCAACCAATTGGGCCGCCTAGAACACGGGCTGTATCTGCTGCTAGTGCAAACTCTCATTTCATCCCCGCCACCTCAACTTCGCCCCCAGGACTGCCACATTATTTCTAGGCTAAGTAGTGCAGGCACCATGCTTTCTTTCATACCCCCAAATAGAAACAAAAACGACATACCGTTCTGTGTAGAATAAAAATTGTCCGTAGGCTTTTATTATTATTTACAGCAATAATAACCACAAGACAAAAAACAGGTGTGCTTTTGCACAACCCATGTCCGAGGTGAGTGATGCCTTGCATCAGCCAATTGTTCGTCAGAACTCGTTCATGCCTTTCCACCGTTCTTCGAGCTCTGCCCGCAAGTCCTTTTCTTTGCGTTCATGCAAGCCGGACCTTTGCCTGTATTCTTGGCTGGTTCCTTTCGCTCAGCCCAAATGGCATCCTCTCCTTAGACACGTGCCGTCTACAACTTGACCGGGTACCAAACCCGCTACCCGGTGTCTTATTCACTACGTTCTTTTCCAAGGTGGGAAAAAGGGAAAGCTCCCTTCCTTTCCTTCCAGCAAGCTTTACCCAAACTGGGTATGCTTGCTTTCTATTGTGCCTGCACCTTCCAGGGGGCCCTTTTTATTCCCTACCCCCATTGCCTTTGTTATGCTTCTGGGGCCCGGGCCCTCCCCCGGTCCCCCCCGTTTTTTTTCAAACCTTTCTTTTCTTTTTCTTTCAAGCCACCTTTTTGTTGCCATGGCAATTGACTGGTGACCGCGCCTAACGGATTCCCTCCCCCTGTGAGGACCCCTCTGCCTTCCCACTACGCCTAAACCCCCGGCCCTCTATCTTCCCGTCCCTATGGGACGCACAATGGCCTGTGGCCTAGACGAAGTAGTGCAGGCACCCAGGCTCTCTTTCATACCCCGAAAGAGTAACAAAAACTACATACCTTTCTGTGTGGAACAAAAATTGACCCTAGGCTTTTATTATTATTTACAGCAATAACCACAAGATAAAAAAACAGGTGTGCTTTTGGACACACCGTATCCGAGGTGAGTGATGCCTTGCACCAGCCGATTGTTCTTCAGAGCTCGTTCATGCTCTCCGTTAGTGGTATAAGGAATTCATGGTGGCAACAGTAAAGACAGACACAAGTGATCACAGTTCAAGGGTGTTTATTAAACTGTATGTCCAGGTTGGAAAAACGCCTAATCAAACCCTAAATCTAAGATTGGAGCAAGCTTCGACCGTCAAATAATAATAAGGGAGTCCTAGTGGCGTCTTGTCAAATAAAAGGGCCTATACTAAAAAATAAAATAAAAATAAAACATTGATAATCCTTACAACTAAATACAAAAGAGTGTGGGATAGTGTTCACAAGAAAGAAAGAAGTGTTCACAAATGATAAGTCAGGATGCGGTATCCTGTGGTCTCCCTTCCCTATGTTTTGAGCACAGGACAAGACGGGGCTCCCGAGCACAGCCCACTCTCGAGCTTTCCAGCACGAGACAACAGTTCTGTTTTCAACTATAAGGACCGTCGGTGGCGAAGTCTCTTTTCTACAAAAAGTGTCTTGCCTCCGAGGACCGGATGTGTTCAAAATAACAAACAAAACGCTCCTTTCCAAACCCTGGATCCCCCTCTTCCAGGCTCAGATCCCCAAAAGTTCCTAGCGATATCAGGACCATCAGTGGTTAAGTTTCTTGCTTCCGAAGGGCCTGGTGTATTCAAAATAACAAAACAAAAAAATCCTTTTTGATTGTACTTGGGCAATGATTCTTTACCTCTGGGTCTCCCTCTTCCGGGCTCAGAACCCTCTTGAATATCAGCCTCCCTACGTTGGGTTTTACTCTGGCTTGTATTAAAAAAGATTTCTCTGTTGTATTCACCTGTCGATGGGTTGCTGGCTTTTCACCCCTGGATCCCCCTCTTCGGTACTCAGATCCCTTTCGAAGTGCAGCCTCCCTCTGTCGGGTTCACTAAGGCTCTTATTTATACGCTTTCTCCTTTTGCATTCACAAATCTTTGGGTGACGGCTTTTCACCCTTGGATCCCCCTCTTCCGGGCTCAGACCCTTCTTGAATGTTAGCCTCCCATGTCGGGTTCACTATGGCTTGCTATTCAAAACAATTTCACCTTTCACATGTACAAGTCTTAATGTCTTTTTCAACAGTTAATTGTGTGGACATCCCTCTGTCGGGTTTACTTTTGCCAATCTTAGACTTTCGACTGTACAGGGGGTTTTGCTAAGGAGAACCCACGTGGTGCCGGCCCTCTCTGTAGCTGGTTTTCCCTTAATGTTAACAGGTCTTTGAACTTTCCTTAAATTGCCGTTTGCAACTTTCGTTCAACACAGTTCTGTTTCTTATCGGCTCTTCCCTCTACTCACCGGCTGCAATGAAACGCTTGGCTTTTCTTTTCTCTGGAGTCAAGGCCGGTAGCAAGCGTCTCTCCCTGTTCCGATTATCGGTGTAGGCGTGCTCCGTGTACCGTTGACATCTGCTGCAACACATGCTGGCTATTGTCGCGGTTTTACGATTCCTTTCAGGGAGGCTTCATGGGACTGGGTCAGAAAGGGCAAGGTCTCTTCTCTCCTTGTCACCCTTTCGGTTCTCACCACCTTTCTCCTCCTCTTGAACTGCCGTTCTTGGATAGCTGTTTCGTAGTGCCGTCTGCCTTGCTTGTCATGTGCTCTTGTGCTCCACCTTTTATCCCTGTGGGGAACGGAAGGGGCTGTCAGTTGTGAGATTCTGGTCAATTGCCTGACTTTACACGACCCTTGTGTTGGGACATGTCAAGTAAACGGCTCAGGTGTTAGTCCGTTGTCTTTCATGATGTGCGAAAGTGTTTGTGTCGGAAAAGGGGGCAGGGGTAGTGTGTCTGTATCGTACATGGCAGGATTGGGAAAAGGTGTTAGAAGAAGGGGGATACCGCGTCTCAGCTGTCAGGGTCCCACTTCCACTCCCCGAGGAACCCCACCCATGTGATCCTCCCTCACTGGTCCACCCCCAGGAACTGGATCCAATAGCGATGGCCGTGTCATGGCCACCTGGATGACAGATCCCTGGGCACTAGTTAGGGAGACACCTCCAGGTTTCTCTGTGGTCTTTACACTGTTCATCGAGCTCTGCCGGCAAGTCCTTTTCTTTGCGTTCATGCAAGCCGGACTTTGCCTCTATTCTTGGCTGGTTCCTTTCCTTAGACACGTGCCGCCACACCTGAGTGGCAACCTCGGCCTCTCAGGTTCCCCCAAAAGTACCCTTATCTGGACTCCCTATTCCCCAGTGCCTTAAAGATGCTATCCGTGAACAGCTCCATCCCTTTTCTTTGGGTTGTTCTGGGACAGGCCGTGCCTGATGATGTGCAGACCTTTGTTCCTGGAGAACATTTCCAGAGTTTTGATCAGCTTACTTTTAGAGGTTTCTACTGCCTTTCTGCATACTGCACCAGGTCATAACCTCCTGGGTACTATTTCAGACATGAATATTTCGGTCCCCCTCCAACAGTGTGCTATGTTGTGTAAAGATTCGCAAATGTCCCTCTGCAATTGTCCCCTTACCATCCGTGTCAGGTCGTTGCCCGGCAGGTGTGTTACCAAATTTTCCGGAGGGTCTCTGAAACCAATTAGATCTGACAATGTCCTCCCAATCCACAGGGGCAACATGCTGGTCTTGGAAGCAAGACCACACAGAGCAACAGAGGTTTGAATTCCAGATCCGCGCTTAGAAACCAAACTCCGCTATTAAGCGAGTTATAAAAAAACAATACAAAAAAAGAAATGTTATTGTTTTCAGGAAGTGCAACCCTTGTTTTGTGTCCTCCATCCATCGCCCCGCCCGGGTCACGAATGAACAGGGCAGTATCCATGCCGATCTGTACGGCCATCATCTGTGGAGGGCGGGGAACGTGATGCTTACTATACGAGTTCCTCTCTTACATTTTTTTTTAAAAACAGTTGGATTTCCATCCCCCAATTCTCTTGACCCCTATGGCTCCCCTATTCTGAATGAGAGTACTCTACTCTGTTGGGTCCCACGGGACATTCCCAATCGCTTTCTTTAATACCGCCTGGAATTGGTACCTGTTGAGGGCTTTCCCATCCTTGTGTATTGGTAGTTGACCCCCCCTGGTCTGGCTGTTTTTCCAAAAACGACTTTGTGATGCATCTGGGGAAGTAGCCCTTCTCTTTGATGCATCTTAATTCTGTCTTCCTTTACCCATTTGGTCGGTTTTGGACTTCCTTAAGTATATCGTCATGTTTTCATCCCCATGCTAATATCGCCGACAGACAGACCATCTCCCACTATTGTGTTCTGTGCCACTAATTCTCCAACCCCAAGAGCCCCAAAGTATGCTAGCGCAAATGCTGCCCTGAATAATGCTGTTTCGTATGCGTCGAAGCATGTTCCTTCGAGCGCTGCTAACAGGCAAACTATTTTCCCAA
Source organism: Ambystoma mexicanum (assembly GCF_040938575.1). Classification (NCBI taxonomy): domain Eukaryota; kingdom Metazoa; phylum Chordata; class Amphibia; order Caudata; family Ambystomatidae; genus Ambystoma; species Ambystoma mexicanum. The sequence continues at coordinate 455,979,597 of NC_090931.1, forward strand.
AGTTCAGGGGTCTCCTGTTGTCTGGTTTGTTCCCTTCTACTTGGCCCACCACCGCATTGCATATTTTTATCAATGGGATGTCAGTTTGATCTGTTCCTCCAGCTACCTCAACTGCATATGCCACTGACACTAGATGAGCTGCGGCCCAACTTTTCCTTTTCCCCTGTGTAAATGCCCATTCCAAAGATCTACACATATCACTTGCTATTATGTCAATCTCATTGCGTTTTTCAATCACCGTTTTTACATCCAGCAAGTGCATCTCGTGTTGCTTACCCGTTTTTTTGGCCAAAGTGTTTTTAGCAAGGTTTCTCATGACCTGCCTGGACCTTTTCCCAGGACTTTCTGGGCCTTCCTTTGATCTTTTCCTTTCTGCCATGCCTGACTTTGGGCTCTGTTCTCCTTCTCTTGATGCAATAGTAGCGGCACCCATGCATCCATTGGTGTCGGCGTCTTTTGTTCTTCTACGTCTGGCCTCAGATGCCTGAATACCCACCACTGTGAACAAGACAGGGCATCAGCGACATCATTTACCTCGCCGGCGATGTGCCTGGCTCTCAAACATGTTATTTTTCAATGCTTTCAATATAATTGCCCTCAATATCTCCAGCACCAGAGGGCAGGATGCACTCCCTTCGTTCGACACCTGCACTACTGCCATATTGTCTGACCACACCACCACCTCCTTGTTACTCAGCTCGCCACAGCATGCGCATACCGCCACCTATGTTGGAAATAGCTCCAGTAGCGTGATGTTCGTGGTCCTTTCTAGGGCTTGCCATTTCTCCGGTCATTCCTCTGGGAACCATTTAATTCCCAATAATACGCCAAAACCACAGGTAGTATATAAATCAAACTGTCAATTTGAAGACCCTACACAAGAAGATAAAAAGCTTAAGGCAGAGTTCTCAACAACACGGCTCCATCAATGTGATTCAACTCAATGGCAAATCGAAGACTCTACATAGCAACCAAAACTCATCAAAGGATAAGGATAGAAGAGGACCTCCTAGTCCTAGGTTTTAAGGTCCAGGATATTAATTACCATCCTTAGCGTTGCCAGTATCAAAGAGGCTTTTGATCCAGCAGAGATGCTCGACCATAGATGAGCACATGCAGGTGGCCTGACCTTGTCAAATAGTTGTTTTAAAAAAATAATCAATGTAACTTAGGGCAGTAAATAACTGGGTGTTGCAGAGGGATCTATGTGATTATTGCGACCCAGTTTACTGCGCCAGCCACAAATGCCGACTTTTTTTCGACCCCCTTTTCACAGGCTATATATGCGTGGGGATAGCCCCCGCAACCCCCCATACTCCCCCAACATTAATTATTTACTTTACCCCATCCCCAACATATATATTTTGAGAAATGGGGTTAAAAAAAATAATAAACTCGGCATTTTCGGCCGGCGCAGTAAACTCGGCATAGTAATTGTATGATTCCTTGCAGAGTTTCTATTGCCTCTGTATTACTGCAAAAGCGGCAGATAAGGCTATCACACAGCATTTTCAATCTTAGCCTTATAACCTCCCTTTCAGGCAATAGGTTGAAACATGCACCTTGAAACACATTGTGTATAGGCGCATTTTAAATACAGAATAAATACAAAATAAATAAAACACAAGAATAAGGCTCTACATTTATGACAAGGAAATTGGGTCAAATAGGGTTTTATACTATCAGCTGCTACGATGTACGAGAGACAATACAGGCAGAACATGTCTCTAGTAGTACACCAGTCCAGATCATAAATGGCTTTTTTGATGGCATCTGGTCTGTCCTGCAGCGTTTTGCGTGAAGAGGTCAACGTTACCAATATTCGCTCACAATTTCTAACCCAATTGTCAAGAACCAGGACTTTATCTCGCAGCATTAAAGGTAAGACATGGTATAGGGATTCGGCTGGGGGGCACAGCACTTTGCTATAAAGTGCCAGTATTCTCCAGGTAACCTGAGCTTCTAAGGAGAGAGAAGTCAAGTTTGTACTGCAAGGCTTACGTGGGTAGGCATTTGGGGAGACCCAGTGTTCCCTTCCAGATCAACCCCTCCAGATTAGTCCAAAAAGTTTTTCCCTTTTGGTTACAAAGTCTGCCCCATATTGTAGACTTGGAAATACCTTTGTCTTATAGTATGGTAATAATGGGGTTAGAGAAAACTGGCAGGATCTGCAATTAATTATCTTAATTTGGTCAGTAAGCTTCACGCATTTGTTACACAGCCTAATCATTGCCTGGGAAAATCTTAGATTTTTTTTCAAAAATAAAGTCTATATAGGTGAATTCATCTACAACTTCCAATTGTGTAAGTTTCAAATGCAAAGAGCAACTATAAGGATTTAAGACTTGCTGCAAATTATTTTTAATTAATTCTCAACCATATAGTACAGAAGGGCATTCAAGCTTCTTTGAAGCCCTATTGAAGTTCTAAGATCAAAAGGTATTCGGCGTAAGCGAGATAATATATTTGCAGCTGTCCCAATCTAGGTGGGAATACTTTTGCTACGTCTAGTTTAGGGCCCATGTACTATATATACGCACTGAAAAGTGCAGCGGCCAAGATACACCCCTGCAGTAGGCCCCTGTGGGCATCAATAGTATCTGACATCCTATCCAAGCTGTTCAGTCTAATCACTGTGTTAGAATAAAGTTGAATGATAAAACGTAGCAGATTTCTTTCGGGTTGCCCCAAGATTCTTTTCTAAAGTGGGTAGCTATTGACCAAATCAAAGGCTCTCGAAAGGTCAATAAATGGCATATAAATTGGCATTTTTCTTCTAGAGATCCCTGTTGGAGAGTTGTAAAACTTAACACAGTGATTCGAGGTCTTGGTCCAAACATTCAATTCTGTCAGTGTAATAGCCTCACCCACTAACCTTACCCGCCACATCAAGTAGGGCAATTGGGCGAAAATTCACAGGATGTTGTTGATTGCTCTTCTTGAAGATTGGGACAACGTATGGCGCTTTCCAGGAGGTAGGAATTGTCCTGCATTGCTAGATTTTATGATAAAGTACAGACAGGACTGAAGTCCATAAAGTAGGGTTTCCTTTTACGATTAAACTAGAGAGGCAAACAGGGCACACTGCTTTTGATAGCTTAAGCTTCATAATAAACGTTTTTATGTTTTCCTATGGCAAATCCAAGGTACAGATCTTGCTCAGATCATAGATAATTGTCTCGTAGTTGCTACCTGGACCTGAATAGAGCTCACTGTATTGCTCCCCTCCAGGTGTTTTCTGCGATGGAATTGAAATGCAGCGTCATAATTAACTTCCATTGAGTTTAAGAGTCTCTAGAGACAATGGGGGTCATTATGAGGTTGGAGGTAACCATGCCGCAATTTGCGGCGTGGTTACCTCCTTACCGGGTACCGGGTCCGGGTTCCTCAAACGAGGACTTACCGGGCCATTCCAACCTTGGAGGATCCGGTAATTTCTCATTCGAGGAACCCGGACCCAGTACATCCCCCATTCCCATTTGAGCCCCCATAGGACTGAATGGGAATGGGGAAGGAGCTAACAACGGGCCCGTTAATAACAGTGCCCGTTGTTAGCTCCTTAGTCTGCTAGCGGGACCGGCTAAGGGCACCTGGTTTTACCAGGCACCCTTTGCGGGTCCCGTGAGCAGACTCGTAATAGGGCGGTAAGGGGTTAACGGCACCGGCACCATTACCTGCGCCGTTAACCACTTAGCGCCCAGCTCGTAACGACCTCCATTGACCTTGCTTATTTAAGATGACACATGGCATAAGGCTTCCGACATTTGCCTAAGTGGTGTATTTATAATTCTTAAGCCAATATCTATGTTGTTTCAAAATGTTCATGAAACCCAAGACGTCAGGAGGATTGTTCTTTATAAGACCTTGTTATGTTCTTGCTCAGTGCTTTTTTAGCCTCCTATATATTCAGATCAAAGGTTTGTCTTAACAATGGAAATTTAGAACAGGGAACTATTTTAGACTATGTTAAATCTCTCAATAGTTTTGAGAAAATATCCATCCCAAAATATAGATTTTTTTTATCTCCCTCAGTCAGTGTGTCAAAAAATTGTTGACGTTTCTTGTTAAATTTGCCAATTTCATTAGGCCTCCATATGATGCGCCTGCCCAATTTATCAGTAGAAAGGTCCTGTTGGCAAGGCAATGAGATTATTTTTTACATTATGGTTTTAGAATGAATATACCAATGCCTAAGTAATCATTATGTTTAGATTGCAGGAACTTAAACTCAGTACAAGTATCATGTAGAGCTTGTATCAGAAAGATGTAGTCAATTATTGATGTTTGGTCACTTCTCTGCCAAGTCGCTACGTTGGAATTACTTGCCCTATTTGTTCTAATTCTACCAACACCCTATTTTCTTGATCAAGATGCAGAAGAGAAACCGACAACCTAGTATCATTTTAGATATAATCTAAGCCTTCTGCCTAATCGAGAGAACATGAAATTTAAAGATGAAAGACCAGTCTATACCACACTGTAGCATAATTATCATATTAAACTAGACAATAAAACAATCAATTGGAAAGAATGGCAACACACAGGGATACACATAGTTAAAGATCTATGGGATGGAGAATGCCCACTGCCTATCACCTAACTCAAAGCAAGATATCCCCTTCAGAACACATAATTTTATTTAAAAAAACCTTTTTTTAAAGTGCAAGCCTCAAAAACTCCTCTGAGAAATGCCACACCGGACATCATTGCAATATTTATGGCAGAAGTTGTGTGTGGGTTGGTGGCGCGAAACGTTGTTCCTCATACAATTTCACACCGTTTCACCAATCTGCACCAAATTTTGCAAAGTCTGATGGTGTTTCACGATTCAGCCGGCCCGGTTGAGCCCAGAAGACTGAGATCAGGAGACTGAGCCCAGGAGAGTCAAAATGAAAGTCCCGGCCATTGCTGCACCTTTCGTTTTAAGTCTCCCGGGCTCCCCCGGATCGGGGGAGCCCGGGAGACTTAAATCAAAGTACTGGCAAAACCACCAGGGGGCGCAGAGATGCACTGACGCATCTCCTCTCGTCTCCTCCGAAGGGTGCCGTTTTTGGGACTTGAGCCCCCCCAGAACCTCCCGGAGTGAGGTGCTGACCCCCACCACAGCCTTGTAACATCCTGGGGCACCTGAATACCCCAACTCCCATCTCCCGACGTGGCACCTTTGCTGCGCAGCGAGCCCGCGAAGATCGAAGGGAGGGAGTGCCCCGCCTCCCCGGCGCCGCGGATCCGCACGAAAACAACGGAGAGCCGCGGATGAGGTGAGGCCTGCAACTTCATCGGACAGCGTGGGGAGAGCAGCCCCCCCCCCCAAAAAACCTGACCGCAAAGGTCCCCCGTGCCTCATGGGGCCCAGGCAGGGCAACGCGACACTTTGGACAACTTCCCGCCACTGGGGCCGAAAACCCCGGAGCAGCGCATCGGGCGCTTCGGCCTGCGCTTCGGCCTGGGGCCCCAGCGCTCACTGGACTCGGCCGAGGAGGGCCCATTGGAGAGCTAATTCACGCCCTCGACCCCCCCTACCCCTTCATCGGAGTCCGGCAAGAGCGGAACCCCTCCGCCGGCGATTTGGAAGAGCGAGCAACCCACCCATCCCCCTCCCTTGACCTGGCGTTGGATCGTGTGTCGTGCCGAGGGGGCATCGGAGCCCCCATGAGGTGAGAGGCTACCCTACAGCGCTGTATTATATCGGGGGAAAGAGGGCCGGCCATTGACTTAGAACTGGAGAATAGGCCTGAATAACCCCCCCCCCCCTCCTCAACAGTGGGCGTGGGGCCTGGTCGACGAGCAGGCAGGGCCTCCTCTGAGGCATATTGTGGCCCCCCGGCGGCGGTGCCCATTGGACTTGGGGCTCCTAGAGGTGGACCCCGCGGGGAGGAGAGGAGCCGGGGAAGGCCTGTAAACTGGAAAGATTCACTGCAGAAATTCCGACGTTTGAACCCTGGCCCCCCGACTCGCCCCGTGATGGCCGCCTCGACACATCAGGAACTAACAGACACTAGCACGGTCACCAGGGGCATGGCCGCCCTCCTCGAGGAGATCAGAGGCTTCAGGGCGGATATAACGCTACGTCTGGACACTTTGGACAAAAAAGTGGACAATATAGATGACAGGGTTCAGGCGCTGGAAAACAACTCTGCCTCGAACGACATCTTCGAGACGCAATTTGACATGCGCCTGGCGGAGCTCGAGAGGAGGGAAGAGAAATGTTCCCTAAAGCTTGATGACCTGGAGAACAGTGAACGCTGATGTAACCTGCGCTTTTTAGGCTTCCCGGAACGTGAGGGCGAAACCCAAGCTGACATTATAAAAGCTGTTAACGCGGTGGTGCAATCACTTTTTGAAGGGGCTAACACGAACGAACCGTCTATTGACAGAGCCCATAGAGCAGGTGCAGCAAACAGAGGCCCCAGATCCATTCTAGTACGATTCCAGTACTTTGCGGAGAAAAGCAAAATTCTTGAACTTGCCCGCAAGAAAGGCCCGGTGGACTGGGAGGGGGCCCAGATCTCGGTGTATCAGGATCGCTCTGCCTTTACCCTGGCGAGACGACGGCTCTGCACCCCACTGACGAAAATTCTTCAGACCTAAGGGGTCCAATATAGGTGGGGATACCCTTTCTCACTTTCATTTGAGCTAGACGGCTACAAGTATGCCCTGGTCACGGAGGACAATATTCGCAGGGTGTCGAGGGAACTCCTGGATGATCCAAACATGGAATTAGGTGAACGAGAACGCGAGAGAGTCCCAGCTGGCCCCAGACGGACGAGGGCCCCACAGGAAAGGCGTAAAGTCCGAGGCCACAGGAAATTCAGAAGAGTGGCGCCGGCATCCCCGGAGCAGCCCAACACTTGAAGAGCCCCCGGGAGCCCGACGACCAAGTGTGTACCTGATTCTGTGAGTGGGGAGGCAACACATCTGTTTATGGACAGATATGGACAAGGGGGTGAGGGGGGCTCGAATTGTTGCTTTTGAAGAGTTTGGGAACCCGGAGGGGGGAGACAATGGTGGCCTGGACTGGCAACAGGATGCAGCCGCTAAGCAACCAGGCGTTCAGAGGGGAGTGGGGAGGGAAAAGTTGGGGTTTGTTGATTGGGGATTTTGTTGGGTCACACCAGGTTTTCAGGTCCACTTTGCATTTATAGAAGTGTTTCTGGGCACCAGCAGGGTGAGGAAGTACTGCGGGAGCTTTGTCATTTTGCGCTTCTAGGAGGGAGCCATGAGCCTTTATCATCGGTTTGATGGATGATTCGCTTCAATTCTTGACAGTGGGGTCGTTAAATGTACGCGGGCTTAACTCACCTACAAAGAGGTCGCTGGTAGTGAGAGAATTTTCAAGGCTCCGCCTTCATTTCCTGTTTGTACAAGAAACTCACTGGGTGCGGGGCAAGGAACCCAAGCTAAGGGCCAAGAACATCATTCAGGTGTATGTGGCGTCCTTCCGGGCTAAAAAACGTGGAGTAGCCCTCCTGGTCTCTCCTGGGGCCCACTTCGTGGCCAAAGCTCAGAAGTCGGACCTGGAAGGACGATATATTATGGTCAAGGGGTAGGTGAGGGGCCGGCTGTTCACCTTGGTTTGTATTTATGCTCCAAATGAAGCTCAGGATGTCTTTTGGGAAGGGATGAAAGAGAAAATTATGGCTTTCTCCGAGGGCACCCTATTGGTAGGTGGGGACTTTAACATGGTTCTTTGCCCCGAGAGGGATAGGAAGTCAGTAAACCCATGTCCAAACTTGCGTTACCACAAAAAGTTGGCAGAAGTTTTCCAAGAAGTCAACGGAGAACTGGGCCTGAGTGATCCACAATCCTTTAAGCAAGGCTGAGACCCCAACTTCACCTTCTACTCAAAGCCTCATGACGCATTCTCCCGTATCGATTACATCCTGGTTGACGCCACGCTCCGGGGTGAGGTTACGGACTCAGGGGTGGAGACTGTCCCTTGGTCAGATCACGACTTGGTTAGATTAAAACTGGGCATTCCCCCAGCCCCCGCATCCGGATCCCTGTGGAGGTGCAACGACCTCTTCCTGCACGATAAGGAAGTACGCCAAACCCTTTTAGAAGCCATAAAAGATTACTTCTCTACCAATGACAATGGGGAGGTTGGTGTCCTGGGTGTCTGGGAGGCATTCAAGGCAACCATTAGGGGCGTCCTTATAGAGATAGGCTCGAGAAAAAAGAGGGAGAGGGGCCACGAGGAGAAGCTATTGAGGGAAAAGGTAGAGGCTATCCAACCGGGGGGGAAACTGAAAACGCAGATGTTCCCCGGACAATGGGACGAACTACAAAGATTGCGTTCTGGGCTGGCGGACCTCCAGGTGGGACAAACGGAAAGGAAGCTGTCCTTCTTGAAACAGAAATACACGGAAAAGGGGGAAAAAGCGGATAAGACACTAGCTTGGAGGCTCCGCGAGCTCAGAAATAGTAGGAGGTGAACTCCATACGCACCCCAGAAGGGGACTCGACAGTGAGGGACAGTAAGATAGCTGAACAATTCAGACAATATTACGAACAGCTGTATTGCTCGGAGTATGCAGGGGACGGGACCGAAATAGATGACTTCCTGGACTCCCTCCCGATCCCAGGCCTCTCACCCGACAAGGCAGAAACACTGGAACTTCCCATAACCCCACAAGAAATAATAGATACCATATCCTCCTTAAAGAGTGGTACAGCCCCGGGGGATGATGGGTTCATTGTCAAGTTTTACAAGACCTACCGGTCTATGTTGGCCCCGTTCATGGCCAGTATGTTCAACTCGGCACTGGAACTGGGATTCCTCCCACCCACGATGATGTCCGCCTTGATAGTAATGCTCCCCAAAGAGGGGAAGGACCCCTCTCAGTGCCAATCATACCGCCCTATATCCCTCCTCAATGGCGACGTAAAGATATTGGCCAAACTTTTAGCAAACAGACTGGCGAGACTCCTCCCTTCCCTAGTACACGGAGATCAAGTGGGCTTCATCCCGGGTCGTCAGGGATCTGACAACATACGGAAGACCCTGGATCTCATGCATGAGGCTTCAAGGCAGGGGGTGGAGGGCTATCTCCTCTCACTAGATTCGGAAAAGGCCTTTGACCGCATCGAGTGGCCTTATATGGGTAGAGTCCTCCGGAAAATGGGTCTGGGAGACAATTTCTGTGGTTGGGTTTCAGGTCTTTACAATGGCCCATCAGCAAGAGTCCTGGTCAATGGTGGCACCTCAGACCCGTTGGTCCTGTCTAGAGGCACCGGTCAAGGCTGTCCCTTGTCTCCCCTTCTCTACGCCTTGGCAATGGAGCCCCTGGCCATAGCGATCAGAACTGACCAACAAATCACAGGGATTAGATGCAACAATTGTGACTTTAAACTCTCCCTGTTTGCAGACTACATCCTGGGATACCTGACTAACCTTCAGGACTCTCTACCCTGACTATTTGGACTCAGACTACTATGGCACCTTTTCGGGGCTCAAGGTGTGAACACGTCCAAGTCTAGCATTAAGCCCATGGGTCCCGGGGACCATGACATCGGGGGTAACTCCGAAATCCTGGGAGTAAGAATAGAACGGACTTCCACCAGGTATTTGGGCACCACCATTCCCAGGGATCTGTCACAACTCTATCACTGTAACTTCCCGGGGATCTTGGCCAAGATTAGTAGTGATCTCAAACGATGGGCACCGCTCACACTCTCCTGGTTTGGGCGTATGGTCACGGTTAAAATGAATATCCTGCCCCGCTTACTCTACCTCTTCGCGGCCCTCCCCGTGGTGATCCCGGAGGCCTTCTTTGAGACACTACAGTCCCGAGTCCTTCAGTTCATCTGGGCTGGCAAAAGAGCAAAGGTCAAATTCTCCACCTTAACTCTCCCCAAGTCTCATGGTGGATTTGGCCACCCAGACTTTAGACTTTACTACAAAGCAGCTCAACTCCGGGTGATGTTGGAGCACATGAGGGACGACCTGGGGACATACTGGACTTTCATTGAGGATGTCCACACCCACCCGAAAAAAGTCAGGGACCTGCTACGGGCCCCTCCTAAGGCCCTCCCCTCCCACCTCAGAGCGCACCCAACCTTAGTGACCCTCTGGGCAGTCTGGAAGCCGAACAAGGACAACAAGCTGCTGTCTTTCCTGGCCATCTCCCTTAACATCGCTGGGGGGTCTCCCCCTCGATCTAGACACCAAGGGCTTTAGAGACACACAGGCATGGTCGGACTCGGGCCTGGAGAGGGCCTCTCAACTCTCTCGGGAGGAGGGTTTCATAGAATATGAACAGCTGACCGAGGCACTGGGCGACAACCCGCCCTCTGTCTCTGAATATTTGCGCCTGAAAGGGATCCTGACCCACCCTCGGTGGGATGCCGACCTCAAATGCCCCCTCACACCTTTTGAATCTATCCTAGCTAAAAGCACATCTCGGAAAGGCTCCTTATCTTAAGTTCTATGGCACATTGATAACTGCTAATCTGGAGGGTAGGCAGCCCTTCTAACGAATTTGGGAAGAAAGGCTGGGCATGAAGCTGGACGACCACACATGGTCGGCAATCTGTAAAGCTATATTCACGGGTTCATTGTATACCGCTGCCATGGAACATAGTTTTAAGATACTCCACTCATGGCATCGCCCTCCAGCCACCCTGTCCAAGATGTTTAAGGAGGTGTCCCCCTTTTGCCCTAGGACATGTCAACAACGGGGCACTTGGTTTCACATGTGGTGGGGATGCCCGGTCATCCAGGTGTACTGGTCGGAACTGCTTAGCTGGATCAAGGACTTAGAAGGGTACTCCCCGACCTTACAGCCACTGGAAATCCTCCTGGGTACTCCTATGCCGGAGACAGAACCGTCCGCATTCCCAAGGGTCATTGGGGCCATGTTGAGGGCAGGGAGGCTAGCACTGAATGTCTAATAACGTATTGTTTTCTGAACGCTCTCTCTGCAGCTTCTATAACCCGCGAAACCTCTGGACCTGGTATGTTCAAAAAAGTTGGGGGGGAGGTAGGGGGGAGTTGGATTAAAAAAAAAATAATCAAAAATGTAAACTGCCATCTATGCTTGTTCAATGTATTGCTGGCAGGGATTGCCCATGCACCCTACCTTATATGTATGATGTCAATAAAAACAAAGTAAAAAAAAAAAAGTACTGGCAATTATGAATACAACAGCGTTGTATTTTTAATTGCTGCACCTTTCGTACCGGCAATTTGAACTACAACAGTGTTGTATTTTTAATTGCTGTGTCTTTCGGTTTAAATCTCCCAGGCTGCCCCGAGCCTAGGGAAGCCCAGGAGATTTCAAACAAACGTTGCAGCAATAATAAATACAACAATGTTGTATTCATAATTGCTCCGCCTTTCATTTTAAATCTCCCGGGCTACCCCGACCCTGGAGGAGCCTGGGAGACTTCAAACAAAAGCCCCTGCAATTATGAATACTTCGCCGGCCGAGTATCCATAATTTCTGCCACTTTTGTGTTCAGTTGAAAGTTACAGCAATTATGAAGAATACGCCGGCGGCCGGCGAAGTATTTATAATTGCTGTGTCTTCCATTTTACGTTTTCTGTGTTCCCCTGGGTCTGGGGCGCACAGAAAACAAAAAGAAAGTCAAGGCAATTACTGTGGCGGCCTCCTCTTCATGTTAAGCTCTGCTCTCTGGCAGCAGTAAGCAAAAGCTCCCAGTAGGGGGATTTTGCTTGATTAGTGCCGCAAGAGCAGAGCTTAACATGAACAGAGAAGGCTGCTTCATTTCAAAACCTTGAGCCTCATTTCCCCAAATTTTACATAGGAACTTTCTTTGAGTGAACTACCCCTTTAATTTATCTCAAAATGTTCAACTTGTAAAAGTATGTACAGTTGTTAAGAGGCACCAATTAAAAGATAGCTGCTATTCGTATGGATTTATGCTTCAGTGAGTGATGCGACAAAGGTACTGTGACGAATCATGAGATGTTGTCACTTCTCCCCTAGGGGGAGCACCTTCCCATGAAGCCGGTGAGGCTGCTACCCGAAAGTCCCCTTGATGGTGATACGCAGCGGGAGGATCTCATGGGAGGAGATTCCCCCTCTAGGGACAAGGGAGGAAGTCTTGTGAGAATGAGGTTTGACACCCCTCACCCAACAACCTAACCACCTATATACCCCATAGACCCCAACACATTATCTAGTACCCCCATGTACCTGTGCAGGACCAGTGACTCAAGATCCACTGAAACAAGGAAAAGTAGGGAATCCATAAGATTGACTCCCTCATCAAGGACTGAGAGGAGAAGGAGGAGGAGCTGCAGAACAATGAAGAGAGTCACAATGAGAAATTGTCCATTTAGAATATAGAACTTACTCAAGGGTCGAGCACTCCCTGGAGGAACCACAAGCGAGGAAGCAGTTCGGCAGAGTCCAGAGCGGAGACCGCTGATCGGGACCAAGCGAGGGAGCCGTAACGTCAAAGTCTGGTGAGGAAGGACCACACGGAAGACTGGCAAGCCACAGGTCCAGGCGAGCCTGGACGGTGCGCTCAAGTGCAGATACGCACGACGAGAGAAACTACATGCTGCAGAGCCCGCCAGAGAACAAGAGAAACCAGAGGAAGACCGAAACCCAGAGAAGCACAGACCTACTGGAGAGAGCCAGCAAGAACCTGAAAGGTACCAGGGTTGCTGGGAGAGTTGGTGAAGGAGTCATAGAGGACTACAAACACAGCGAGCAGGGGCAAGAAGGAAAACCCTGGGAAAACAGCACACACATGGGTCTGGGACCCTCGCTCCCAAAATAAAGAGCCAGATAAATCTGGCAGGAGAGTGAACCAGGTCTGCCAAAACGAAGGGATACAAGAAGCCAGGGGAAGGGAGTCACTCCCCCTGGTGTTATGAACTGTGGTAAAGTTAGTGGAAGAAAGGCCAGGGGGAAGGGGGCACACCCTCTGGCATTGTTAAACCCTGAAACAAAGATACCAGGAGAAGGGAGGCATTCTCCTGGCAATCAAGAAAGACCAGGGCAAGGGCGTCATTCTCCGTGGTTGTGTGACACTGGGAAGTCAAGATACCAGGAGAAGGGAGTCATTCTCCTGCTAACCAAAAACTATAAAGACTTATGATGCAAAGTGTTAAGAGCTAGGCAGTGTGTCTGTTAAGGAGAAGTGCTTGACTTTGCCTTTTTGTGTTGGAGGACAATTTTGACCCAAAAAAGGGAACCATTCCCTTTAAGAAGAAACTTACACCTGAAGTGAACTTTTATCCTCAGTCCAGAAGAAGGGAGTCATTCTTCTGAACTAAAGTGGTTATATTATCTTTAGTTTAGTTTTAAGTGTAAGGGACAGAAGTATGCATTTTGACACATGACTGTGGACTATTGATTTATACTGACATTGTGACCAAACACTTAGTATTTTAGTTGAGGCAGGGAAACCCCACTTAGAGATAGGGATCATACGGTGTTCTCTTTATTTTCTTGACTATTAAAAGTCTATAACAATTACAATGCCACTTGTGTGTCAGTCTCCTCCTTCTGCATCCTTACAGTACGTACCCATTTTACAGTACGTACCTATACAAATGTTCTATGGGTTGCACCAAACTAGCACGGTTTTGGTCCAGTGTCAGAAACCATTACATTGGGTGGGAGAGCTAGAGTGACAACCAAGATGACAACAATGTGCTAAGGCTTGGGTATAGATCTGCACATCCTTCAAAGAATATCTTTCTAAATTGCCTAATTTTTACCCTTCAATTGAATTAATGCTGTCCAGAATAAGCAGTGCTCCTCGGAACACCTTGTGGCTAGGAGGACTGCTCTCCTATATTGTGCTAGGACGGTGGTGAGGCCTATGTGCTGTGTTCCTGGATCGCTGGGAACCCCACCCGTTCTTGAAATCATGGGGATGGCACCACAGTTCATCCGAGGCCTCCACTTAGTCCTCACTAATCCCTGCTTCTCTCACTCATGTTGTGATGTGATCTTGGGTGGCCCCACGGATTGGGAAAGGGGTAAGGCAGAAGACAGACAGAGGCATGAACCAAGCTGCGGTAGGGCAGGTGCATCTACACCTGTAGAGGAGCCATCTTGGAATCCCCAAAGCTTGTTAATCTAATGTTCCATCTCTCTCCTGAAAGAAGCATGGTTGTAGCGTGAAACCCCAGGCAGTACCTTGCTGTGCCATTAGCCTGCAACCCGGACATACTCATATACACGGGGCACCCACATCCTAGTCAAGCCTTGTAAGCCAGTGGAAACCTAAAATACATTTCTTGGATTGGAGTGAGGTAGAAAGCGAAACCTCTCTTGGTGCAAGAGCAAACATCTGTCTACTAGCTCTACGAACTGCAGAGGACAGCCGAGACTGCCATTGGAAACCAAGAAATGTGAGTGTCCCCCTCTTCTTTAAACCTGACCCGAGACCGTTACTGTGGTTTCACAGAGTCACCATAACCTTAATAGAAGACCTCAGCTTCAGCTCTCATGTAAAAGAGGGGAGTGGCGTGTAGGGCCCTGCTGTGAGTTGAAGGTCATGTACACATGGAGCAGCAATTTCTATGGTGACTCTTTAGACTAACATGTGTTTTGTTATCCATTAACTTACCTACAACTTTGATCAACTTAGAAAAAATATGCCATGATGTTCCCTGCTAAATTCAAACTATGCATAATGGGAAAGCCAATTTCTTTACGACCCCCTCATTGGCAATCTGCTTTTTAGATACACGTCAGAAGGTCTAGCCTTCCATGATGATCTGCAGTTAAGACCTTGGTTATTCATGTGGACATACATGCAGTCATTGGTGTCAGTATGAGGTGCTTCTTTCTTAATATCTGTATTCATAATGTCCCCCAAAGTTAAATGCTACTGCTGATAACATGGCAATCCAGAAAACACTGGGCCCTAACTGACGTCCGTACAATGCTAGAGCTCCAATTGCACGTACTGCAACACAAACACCTATTATGTTCAGTAATACAACTGTGCAATTTGTTTGGGTTTGTTTTTGACATTCAGTCGCTGGATGTTGGGGTGTAACCAGTGGGTGGACCAGTATGCTGGATCTGTTTTGCTTCAGTTTATAGGTGGTAACCAAACGGAGTTAAAAATATGTAAGTGCAGTAGACCACAAGTTGGGATTCTTGGGTAAGTGGTGGGTATTGCAGATGCACATGACCGATGTATTTTGTGTTGGCGACATGTCACAACCACACTAACATTAACAGCATTGGCACAGGACTTTACTACGCTGTTAAAGGCAGCACTGAAACGGTGCATGTCAGGGCTGTGAGGGGCAGGTGGCAAATCGACGGTCCATGTTCGGGCTGGGCTGGGACATGGAGGTGGAATGGGGTGAAGAAAATAGTGAACTCCGAGCAGAAATGTGGGCGAGGGGGGCAGAGAACTGAACATTGGAGAGTGAAGGGGGAACCATAGTTCGAACAAAGAAGGGGAAGCGGTGAGATTATGAAGGCAGGTGACTCCCCCTTCGAACGCAATGAAGGCTGAAAAGCAGGAATCCCAAACAACAGCTTAACAAATAATCGCACAGTAGGGACCCATGTAGTTGCAGCACAGGAATTGGTGTATCGTTAAGACATGGAACCACTGTGCTTAAAGTCTGTATATGGGTTTAGACACATTCTGTGCAATTACCTTGAATGTGGGAGGGGTAAGTAATCAAGTAAATGATAGAAAAGTCTTGGTGTGCTTGAATCAACACAATGTCAAGAAAACCTCACATCAGGAAATGCAACTTTTGAACGAGGGACACTAAGCGTCTGCCAATGTGTGAACGAAAGTGTGTTGGATTCTAGCTTCATATCAAACTCAGGGGGGTTCAAATATTGGTACACAGGGACCTGCGATTCCACCGAGTTATGGCATTTCTGACCCAAAGGGCCAGTATGTTATGGTGTTGGGTAGTTTAAATGGTCTTAGTGTAATGCTGCTTAAAATACACAGTACGAATTATGACTCACCAGAATGTTTGTATCACCTTTTTTTATACAAATGTCACAAACTTACTGGTTCAGAGTTCCAGTAGGAGGTAATTGTAATATGAGTTAATATGATGCTAGGTACTACTCTAGACAAAACATCTACATCATCAAGTGCAACTGTCAATCGGCTAAAGTGGTGCTACAACATATGGAATGGTCTGAACGAAGATAACTGGAGTCCAATCTACAGCTCAGCCAAGGTGTATACACATTACTCTTCAGTACATGATTCCTTCTCAAGGCTCAACTTATGACTAACTTCATTAACCATCTTCCCGGCAGGTACTGATCGTACAATGCGTTCACAAACTCAGATCATTCACCATTGACATTAGAGATCTCCTTGGACATGATACAATTTAGACTTGAATTTTGCTGGTTTACGCCAGATGACCTGCTTGATCCAGCATTCAGAACATAGCTTGATGGGTAGATTGGAAGAAAATGAAGGGCTGGCTACATCTTTTGGTACTATTTAGGAAAACTTTAACACATATAATCGCAGAATATGCATTTGCGAAAGAATTTGGGGTACTCTGTTCCCGTCACGATTAAATTAACACCCCACAGAAAGAAATAAGGAAATTGGCAGGTGCCTGCAATCGACTGGGGAACTAGGGCATTCTCCCCAAAATTAGAGGAGGAAAACAGACTGTTCTCAACTGTGGTAGAGAGAAAAGATATGTTTCTAGCCTAAAGAGGTGTGGCTCGCAAATATGGAGAGAGCGATTACCCTAGGATACCATTTTGCTGGGTAATTCAGATAGAACACAAGGAGAGGGAAATGTAAAGAAATAGAGAATTAAGATGGTACACTAGTTTCCAGAGACAAACACCAACGAGGCCTTTGCCTCTTATTAAGGGTTCTTGTATTCCTCAATGTGCAATACCTCCCCAGATCAAATTAAAGCTTTCCTGAACTGTAGCACACTAATTTGACTAGAGGATTCCCACAGGGATTATTGGGTGCAACCATTGCTGACATTGAGATAATAAAAAGCAATCTAGGACCTGGCCTTCTGTAAGATCCCTGGCCCAGATGAGCTAGCAGAGAGTTATACTATGAGTACCCTGGTCCCCTTGTTTCTAAAGGAGGGTGTTTTTATATCATGAGGTGGTATGGAATGGTCGGCTTCCTTAATCTGTTAGATCTCCCTGTATTATGGTGCGTACAAAGTCGGTCAAGGACAAAAAATGTCAGTCTTACACACCTCTGTCACTACTAAATGAGGATAATAAAATCCTAGCCTGAATACTCGCCAATTGTTTGCTCCCACTCATTTCCAAGATGGTCTGGCTAGTCCAGTCTGGATTTATACCAGGCAGGGACGGTGTGACGAATCCAGGGAATTCGTCCGTTCTTCCCAAGGGGGAGCCACCCCCTCTGGGACTATGGAGGTGAGTCTGCTACATGATCCCCTCCGTAGAAGTCTGAGCAAGTGGGTCCCCACTGGGGATGACCCCCAATCGTCTCTGGAGACAAGGAATGCCCAAGGCTGGGCTCCATCCCACCTCTCTACCCATCCCTTCCAAGACGTCAATGTTGATTGGTAACCTCTTTAATTCCCATAAAAACCAATGTACAGGGCCGCTTTAAAGTGGATGGCTTGTTACTGACTCATACTCATTTTCAACTGCTGAAGAAGCAGATGACCAATGGACTTCTCAACTTTACTCCACGAGGAAGTTAAAGCCGGAAGGAAGCCAGCTGATTAAGGGAGAATCGGCCGGATAGTGTGGAACTCCTGCCCTTGCACAAATGCAGAAGAGGGAGACAGTTTCTCGACCGGAGAGTGAAAAACCATAACAAAGACGTGATTGGCAGGGATTGAGGGCTCCCCAAGGAATGATGCCGCTTCGATAAGGCAGGCACCCCAAGTCGATGGGGTCCACTAAGGCAGGAAGCGCGCAGAGAAGTACCACCAGGGACCGACATTGTGATGGTCAGAAGCCGAAGTCCAGAACTGGAGAAAGAGAAGCCGAAGAGAGGATCACACATCATAAAGCAGAAACAAGGGTATGGTTCGCAGGAACCATAGACACGGACGCCAGTACAGAGTCAGGCCACTAGAGAGAAGGTAAGTAGCTACCAAGGGGGACTGGTTGACGGGTGGAGAAAGCGCCACGAAACAAGGCTGACCAAGTCAATAGCCCACCTGGGTCTGAGAAACCGAGAACCCTGTGAGCAGGTAGAAAAGAGATAATGAGCCGGGCTGAAGTAGTTCATTGGTCTGCCTGAGGCTGATAAACTAAAGACCCTGAAAGTTGGTGAAAAGGAGAAAACTAGCAGGGCTGAACGAGCCCATAGCCAGACTGGGGGTGAATGAAGGAGCGCTCTGCAGAGGTGAAGAATTATTCTGCATAGAACAGAATGAGCCTATAGCCCAACCAGGGCTGAGATATTGAGCACCCCATGAGGTGAAGAAAGACGAGGCACAGTAGGCGGGGTGGAACAGGTCTACAACCTAGCTACTTACAACCAAGTTGCACAAGGACAAAGCAATAAAGACTGAACTTTTTAAAAATGTTGCTATAACCCTCATTTTACTGGAGTCAGGCGAATACAAACCCAAAAGGGGGATCATTTGCATTCTTTTAGGAATACCTGATCAAGACAATATTATCCAAAGTCAAGAGACGCATCTTTCTTTTTAAACTGGACTTTTGGTGTGAACTATCTACCAGGCTAGGAACTCAGAGAGACTTTAAGAATATTGCGGAAGGGGGTCAGAAAACCAGCCACCAGTAATCTTTCAAGAGGGAGTAACTCTTAGAGCAAGTTAAGACTTCTTTCTTTCTTGTAAGTAGGTGTTGACAGAGGACAGAATGTATTTTTCTAAGAAGTCCTGACGAGCACCCTTTTATTGTTTTTTAACCTTGGGAATTCTAGGTTGCGCCTAGAAACACAAACACTTGTGAACAGGCGCGTTATAAGTGCCATATCATATCATAAGAATAGGACCTAGAGTAGGTTTTCTTCAAGTTGGTATGATATGATAGTTTATTTATATAGCGCCTATACACAATGTGTTTCAAAGCGCTTCAAGGCAAGGGAGGGATCAAGGGAAAATACAATGACATTCTTACAGGCCATGGACAGTAAGGATGTGAAATTAACTATCGTACTCGGACCTGACGACATTTCACATAGTGCAAGAGCTAAGACATAGATAAGGAAGGGAGGGGGAGAGTGGGAAGAAAATGTAAACAGACAGGCGAGTACCGTACTAGGCCTGACGACATTTCTGGTAGAGCCGGAGAAAAACAAAAAGGTGGGGGAGAGGGGTGCAGAAAGGGAGGGGAGGAACAAAACAAGTGACTATCGTACTAGGTCTCACAACATTTCAGATAGTGCTGGGGGGTGGCAAAATTAAGGGGATGGGAGGAGACAGACGAGGTTGCTATCATAGCAGGTCATGGGACACTTCTGATAGAGTAAGTATATAGAAGAAAGTAAGAGGAAGGGGAAAGGGAGAAAGGGAGAGGAGGAGAGAACAGAGTAAGCAGTCAAAAAGAGTGGAGAAGCAAGAGGGGAGAGCGAATACAATTGTAGAAGGTGAATAAAGTAACTTGTTCAACAATGTCCACTAGTCTGCCTGCTCTCTCTGACTTACCACAACACCCACACAAACCTCTGGTGAGATTTTAATGTCCTAGCTTTCCCTGACCAGCCCCCAGATTCCTGCCCACACTAGGTTACTTGAAGTCATGAGATTCTGTAGTGTGGGCATTGCCGTTTGCTACACTGCACAGAATGTTGGTAGGTGAAAGCTTTTTAACTCATTGGTGAAACTGCTGTATCGAAACCCAGTACCAAGCGTCTCCAATAATGGTTTCCCCTCTCCATCATTTCAACTTGCTCAGGGTAAGAGGAAGGTCTGCTTTCTTTCCCGCTGATCTTTGCTTTGGCTGTAGAGCCATAGGCCTGTGTTCTTTGGGAGGTGCACTCAAACGACTTCCTGCTTCATGTTCGTGCTCAGGATGTTAACTTATGAAATATATCTCAGGAAGTTAAAGACATTGACACCCTGTCGAGACTACAAATGAATTGGAGCAGATCCAAACTGTTCCCCCTCTCACCTTCTACACGCCGAACAGGGAAGGATCTAAGATTTAGATGGTGCTCATAGAAAGTCTGATATTTAGGAATCCATGCGGTCAGAGACAACTTAACACTCTATCAAGCTAACTATACACCCTTGCTACTAGAGACGGCAAGATAGGTAAATAAAGGAAACAAGCTTTGCGTGTCCCTCATGGGTAAAGTTGCTCTGATAAAAATTGTACTTTTACTAAAGTATCTGTAATACGTTTTACAAATGACCCTCTTAAACCACCTGCTGCTTTTCTCTACACTCTTGGTTTTCAAATTATATGGATAATGTGGGCTGGTGAACATCCCTGTCCTAAATGGAAATATACCATTATATTATGCGCAGGCATATAATGCCGTCAACTGATATGCAGCATGTGAACCTTGAGAGGGCAATGGCTCTTTCGGAAAACCTAGAAACGATTTTGGTGGGCACACCAAGCTCAGTAGAAATTATCAAAATCCTGTGAGTTTAATGGTTTGGGCAATGTACAAAATTTGCACTACCCACTGGTTAATGATAAAAGTCTATTGGAAGTAAGAAATAGTGTGCTTTGTGTATGTGTAAAACATGAGGATGCAAGTGATTTTTATGGCTGGCTAGAAGCTTACAACTTGAAATTTGTTCCCCTGGGTTTGGCCATGCTACAGGCGACAACACTGAATTACAGAAACCTCAATAGTATAGCTCTGACTGTTATTCATAACAAATACTGGAATTACCTTCTTGATAAACGATTAGTGAGAGAGCTTTGGATATTAGGGCTGGTAACAATAGACTACTTACTTGAGAATTTGTTTTTCGCTTGATGGATTGCTTTCAATGTCTGGGGCATGGGGGCATGGCCATAGGCAACCATGTATATAAATATATATCTGTGCTCGAGAGGAATGATATCTGCAAAGTTTTCCGCCTTTAGAAAGATGCATATAGGTAGTGCTACAATGGCACGCATAGTTCAACTGCTAAATGTAGACAGGACCATCTTATTACTGCTAAATGTAGGCAGGACCATCTTATTATTGTACAAGGTTGTATGCAGTGAAAATTATCACACACAATGCACAAAGAAGTATGGTTGGGAGAGCGTATTGGGGTTAGAGTTTGATGAAAATGCGTGGTCTAAAATTTGCTCTAAATCTAAAAAAAATTTTCTTTACAGCAAGTGTTGACAATTACATTTTAAGTCTCTAATGTTCTATATACCATTGAATATTTTTTTAATTACCCTTCTGACTCTTGGGCTTGCCCAGGATGTAAGCTAAACGAGGCAGATTTTGTGCAACTGGCTGGCTTGGACTTGTTTGAACATCAGAGACATCTGGGCTCAAGTACTCAAAAGGAATATGTTTGGATCACTGAGGAAGCGATTGCTGTGGACCCATTATTATGTCTTTTGGCTTTCACACAAATCCTGCTCAAACCGTTACAATGGTTTGTTGCAAATCCATTAGCAGTAACCTGATAGCATTACACTGGATGCATTCCTTCCATCCAACAGGTAAAGCTGGATTTAATGAGTTTATATGCATTAAAGATCTTGACAGAACATATGCTGAGCCATTTGTTAAGCATCATCAAACCAAGAATAAATGGTTGGTATTTACAGCTTATCTGTCCTTGCTGGCCAATGCAGCTGAAATTGAGCAATTGCAAGCACAATTATATTGTCATGTTTGCTGAATGATAATGATGTGAACAACCCCTGGGGAGGTTCATCAAGCTTCCTACGACTCGATGTACTGCCACGTTTACTTTGCTCTTAATTAACATGTATGCCATTTTGTTTCATTTGTGGTTTGTTTTAAGTGCACTTGAAACACTATGAAAAAAGAAACCATTACACTGTGTACTGGTAAAAAACTGCCAAGGTACCACTCTTGTAAACATTGTCAGCCTCCATTTCAGAAGCATGTTATTCTTAGATCTGTAACAGCTTGACCACCCTGAGCAACGAGATGACCTAACACTTTCTAAGGAAAGAATTGCATATGCCTTTAGTGCCACATCCCAAACTCAACATTTCACGGCTTCCAATGGGATAGCACCCTTGTCAAATATATGGCTAAAATCGGCTTAGTGCGAAGGGAAGTTTTTTTTTTTTAACTCTTTTTATTAGTGGTCACAAAAGATACACAGCACTCATCACATCATTTTCACAGTTTACAACAATGATGTGATACATATCTCATTTCAATATTAAAGATCACACCGTCTCGTCATCCTCAGAAATCATGCCGCATAAGTACATTCTGAAGGGGCCCCATATGTCTTTGGGCCTACTTGCAGCTGGCCGGGTAAGAACAAATTGTTCCTCTGTCTCGTTTACATACGTTAGTTCCCAAAGGAAATGTTTCATGCTCGGTGGACCAGTACTTTTTCAATTTTGTAAAATGCATTTTTTTGGCCACCGCAGATGAGATATTAAACAGTCTCCTGATTTTTTCGGAGCACTTGCCTATGTCACCAAATAGGTATTTCTGTGGGGTTAGTACAGGGGGAACCTGTGTAATTTCTTCTAACATCTCCGCCACCTCCCTCCAGAAGCCCGCCACTACCGGACACCCCCAGTACATGTGGAATGCACCCGCCTGAGGTGCTCCACATTTGGGACATTCACCCGAACCATCCAGCGTGAACTTGGCTATTTTAGAAGGAGTGTAGTGTAGCCTATTTAAAATCTTAAACTGGATTAAACGCAGGCCAGCATTTAAGGATACCTTTTTGGTTAAGTGAGCAATATCTGTCCCAGGTTTTATCATCAGTGGGGGCCTGTAGATCTCTCTCCCACTTGTCTTTAACCAGGTTTGTCGTGGGGGCATGTGCTTGGACCGCCACATATAGTTTGGAAATCCCCAGGCTGTCTTTAGCCGTTGCCTGCTGAGTACATGGATGTGTAAGGGGCTCATCCGAGAAAAGTGGCCAGTGCCTCTGGAAAGCTGATCTCATGCGATAATAGTGAAGTGTCTTAACTGGTCCCCCGCCCAATGCCCCCAACATGTCTTTTAAGGTCGCAAATTTCCTGTTAATGAACATGTCACCCAGTTTCATTTCGTTATTGGGATCCCAGGATTCCTGTAGGCTGTTATCATGTGTTGAAGGTATGCCCGGGTAGTTCCAGAGGGGAAAGCTCTGGGTTATAAGGGGTTTCCAAGCCCAGTCTTTTGAATATAGCCTTCCATGCCCCGACGGTGCAGCTCACTGGGTTGTAATCGCATGTGTCTCTATAGTGTGTATCGAAAATTACAGACTGTATATTCGTAGGGTATGTGGTGTGTTCTTCTATCCACGCATGGGGTGGGCCATCAGTCTCACTGTACCAGTATTTCGCAAATTGGGCTTGGGCAACGTAGTTATATAGTTCAAAATCGGGCGCCGCTATGCCGCCTGAGGAGTATGGTTCAATTATTTTTTCCCACCCTATCCTTGCATTCTTCCCGTTCCAGAGAAAAGTTACCACCATGGATCGAAGCCTGGCAAAGAAGGGTCGTCCCGGCCATATAGGGATGTTCACGAAAAAATACAGCAATTTGGGTAAAATTATCATTTTAAGAACTGCGACTCTGCCATGAAGCGAGATCGGAAGGCGTCCCCACATCAGTAATTTGGTATTTAAAGTGTGTAACGCGCTTTCATGGTTATCTGTGTACAATGTATGTCTATCCCTAGAGACAAGTATCCCCAGGTATCTGATAGTTTGTTCGGACCATTTAAGTCCACACCGAGTGTCTGGACATTTGGTTGCCGGTGTAAGTGGGAATAGCTCAGATTTGGCATTATTTATAGTATATCCAGAGTAAACTGCAAATTCCTGAATCTCTGCCATGATGGGTGCAATATTGTTTTCTGGCTCACGAACATATAAGAGCGTATCATCCGCGAATAGGAAGATTAGTTGGGTAGAGCCTTTCAGATTTATCCTCCTGCCTGAGTGTCTAAGTCTAATCGCGATTGAAATTGGCTCTATCGTCAGTGCAAATAATATAGGTGAGAATGGGCACCTCGGCCTGGTGCCGCTCCCCAGCAGGAATAATTCAGAGATGGATCGGTTAGTTAATACTCTTGCACCAGGTTCCGTGTATAACAGCTTCACATATCTAATAAAATTAGGGCCCATCCCAAAGGCTTCCAATACCGCCAACAGATAAATCCATGACACCGAATAAAAGGCCTTTTTGGCGTCCAGGGATATGGCCACTGTGTTTCTTCCCGGGTCTATCCGTGCCATAATGCCAAAAAGTCTACGGAGATTCATGGCCATGGATCTAACAGGGATAAACCCGTTTTGGTCGGGATGGACAAGTGTCGGGACTGCCGGCAAGAGCCGATTG
Organism: Ambystoma mexicanum; assembly: GCF_040938575.1. Classification (NCBI taxonomy): domain Eukaryota; kingdom Metazoa; phylum Chordata; class Amphibia; order Caudata; family Ambystomatidae; genus Ambystoma; species Ambystoma mexicanum. Next base: position 456,003,978 of record NC_090931.1, read on the forward strand.
GCCAGTACTTTTGCAAATATCTTGGTATCAGTGTTTATAAGAGAAAGGGGCCTGTAGGATGATATATCTTGCGGTGGACGACGAGGTTTAGGGCACACGGTTATTACAGCCTCTCTCATTGTCGGCGGTAGAATATTGCTCTGGAGGGTTTCCCCCCATACCTGCAACAGACTGGTACCAGCTCCTCACTGAACTCTTTATAGAATTCAGCGCTCAATTTGTCTGACCCTGGAGCCTTACCCGACGCCAATGCCTTAACCGCCTCAGCGATTTCCTCAGCGGTAACAGGCTGTTCCATTGCCAGTCGGGCCTCCTCAGGGAGTTTTGGCATGGAGAGTTCCTCTAAGTAAGATTTAATTTGACAAGTTTTAAGTATAGTTAAACAAATGACTATGTTGACTATTTCTTAAAGGAAAGCGGTTGGACTAAAACACCTACAGGATGTAGCACACAATCTACAAACTATCAGGAGGATTCTACAGTTAAGTGTCAGGGATAGATCATCACAAAGGGGGCTTTCATCAAAAGTCCGACATCTTCAGATATCAGTGTGCAAATCATAAAGTTCCTAAACTACACTCGTTAAGTTCTCGCCTCTCCTTGAGACACCCTACCCAACAAAGTAATGTCTGACTGAGGTAGCCAACAGAATGTCCCAAGAGCTAATCTGAACGAGTCTTTTAGCCTCCCGGCTCCCCAAGCTTCAACACAAATGTTCCAATGTTTGGCCAACAAAAGAGTTCCTAAAATATTTAGGTCAAATATCTGGCTTTAAAAAAGCAAAACAAGTATGTATTCCTGTGAAGGCTCTTCTGTGGGGGGGGGGATTACTCACAGTCTGAACTCTATTCCAGCTTTCCTGCTTACCAGCTCTCTAAAAACCTCTTCCAAGCATCAGGCTCTTTGGTTTCTTTCATTGGGCTTCTTCCATCAAACTCTGGTTACCTCAATGTGCACTAGGCTAACAACCCCCCCCTTACTCTCCCAGAACTTGGGTTTTCAACAGTAGGTCTTGCACACATATTGGGTTCCCCCCGCTTTCACAGTAGGCCCAATAACCACATTGTCTGAATCCTTGTGTCTGCAAGTTTGGGAACTTGCTTGTTTCTTGCACGCTTACGTGTCCAAATGCTATGCAGGTTGGACATACAAGTACCTAAATTGTGTGATCTGTATACGAGTAGTGGGTCTAACATGGGGAGTGGTTACTATGTTATGCTTGGCTTGCTTTTGCATATTAAGGACGTAATAGGCAAGGTTGCTTGGGAATTTTGTTTTAAGTCTTGTTTAGAAAACCCTGATATTATTGTCTTGGGGTTTTAGAAGCAGATATCTGTTAACACACGGTGGGTCCCACACAACGACTTGGTGGGGGTGGAAAGCCACTCCTTCCACCCTCAGGGAAGCACCCCAGGTAGCAGCCGAACCAGCCCAGACCCTAGCAGCTCCCCCGTCACATAATAATATTGGAAGTTCTCGCAACTCACCACCATTTACAGCATAACATAGAAAATCTAACGCTTTATAGCAGCTAGGTAGCGCATACTAATCCTGGTGATTCGCGGACTTTATGAGGGTTACGCAAAGTTTGAATGCAGTACCCTCTGGGAACACTACACACAACTATGACTACAGATGTAAGCAAACCAACCTTTGGTATAAGTCTGTACAACATAGTTTTGGTAGCGTGTTGAGCAGGCAGGCTTATCTCAAGTGGGGAAATGTGCGCAGTAATGATGTTACACAGGTCTATAATCACAGGTGTTCAAATAAACTCTTACACTCAAGGTTTCTTGGTTAAATAGATATTAATTTATTAACCATTCAATTATAAAACATTCAATAGAAAGAGGCAATCATATAATAACACACAAATATACTTCAATACTGTACACTCTAAGTTTCTGACTCAGATAAGACCCTTTTGGGATGGCCCACAGACACAACCTACAATCACAGGTAACTTTAGTAACAAGGGTGCTGGGGACATGAATATCTTACTGTTGGCATTCAGAATACTTTTCAAGAGGAGTAAAAGGCAAAGGTTATTAGAATATAAAAAGGTTACAATTATTCTTAGACAGTGCAAATATTTTTAGTTCACCAGAAGAGTCAGTTCAATTCAATAGGCTAGTCCAAAGTCAATGGGATAAAGTCTTGGATAGGACAAAACAGTTCTGGTAAGTAGACGCAAAAGTCTCTGCACAAGTTCTTAGAAGTAGTTTGTAGAAAGAAGAATCAAATGTTGGGTCACAAGCCGATTACGCCTGTGAGTTGCAAAAGTTTCAAGCACTTTCACTGCGAGAGGTAAGTACTCTCAGTCTGATTTTACAGTACCTTACAATGAAGAAAAAGAGGAAGCTGATTACTTCTGTTCCTGTTGTTCCTGCAGATCTCGCTGTTCCTGGGCCTCAGTCGTGGGGACAAGAGGGAGGACATCGGGGGACTCCTGCACTGCACTTGGACAGTCAAAAGCTCGCAACTGGCAACTTCAATTCCAGTGGCTGTAAGTAACGCAAACAAATGGGGTCCCTCTCCCTGGTTCTACAGTTTCCTGCAGCAACTCTGAGGAAATTCAACCAGCTCCGGGATTGGGTGTCCAGGTGGCTTACTGTTGAGTTGATTGGTCCCACCAACTCAAAAGGGGGAAGTCGTCCTTGCAGGGGCTTCTCGGTCGATGCAAACACTGGCGATTCAGACCTGCAGGAGGGCTTCACCGGGCAAACCAACGGTCCAGGAGTTGCAGCAGCCGTCCTCTTCAAGCTCTTCTACGGTTCTTTCGTTCCAGTGGTCGACTCTGCCTTCCAAGTCAAGAGACTAGCCTTTTATTTAGTTCTCTCCCATTCATTCCAGCCTAGCTGTCACTCACCTAGCAGGGTGGCTTGTCCTTGCCGGACAGTCAGCAGCCTATCACCACAGAGTGCATTTGGATCTCCTAGGGGACTAAGCAGAGGGAGTTTGGGCACCTCCCTCACTTCCTGCCCACCCCAGACATTCGGGCGCCAGAGGCGGTCTTCACTCCTGAAACCTACCAAAGGCGAATGAACAAAGGGACCAAACTAGGTTTGGCACGCAGAGACAAACTCTAGAAGGACCTTACCGAAAAGAAATGGCGAAAAAAGACCGGGACCTGTTTAAACAAAGGGGTCTCAGACGGCATCTGAAAAAACATGGCTCCTGCAATTTAACGCTACCGGAGCTACGAATAGTTCGCGGTCGGGAAAAATCATGGTAGTTTGCTGTAAAACCACTGCCACCAGCCATTTTGAGAGGAAAGGGTAGCATTTGACTGCTACATGAGTATCTAGACATACCCCTCCAGTACTCTATTGTAAGATAGGGTGTGCTGGGTCTAGCAATTTCACTTTACTTACTCTGGAAAACAGTAGTTTATCCCAGAGAAGGTATTTAAACCTTGGGAAAGCCTGAAAAGGTTTCCCTGTGCCACTGCACTGAGAATGCTGTGTGACATAAAATGAAAGGATGATGCCTATGGAGTTGGTTAGACTCCATAACCAAAGAAAACACAGAGGTGAAACACATATCAAAATACATGAGAGAGTGGGAGAAAGGCTCACATTCTCCAGGTAAAAAAAATCAAGTCCTCAAAATCCAGCAAAGTTGCTGGGGGTCTCTAAGGTGAAGGGAATTAGCAAATTTTTTAGAATTCTCCCAAACAATGAGAAATTCATTTTGAAGTTGTAAATGTTTACTATAGGGAAACTGGGTTCCGGAAAGCTGCCCACCGGAAAGAAGGAGCCAGACGAGGCCGGTAGTGTGCCATGGAAAGAAGGCCAGCTTCCCCATAATAAACTCTTACAACTTCAACATGAATTTCTCATAAAAGAGTCAATGAATCACCAGAATCAGTATGATCTACCTAACTTCTAGAAACCCAACAAGGTATTCATAAAATGATGAACAATTCAATACAGAGGATCATTGATAATCGTGCATGCTAGAAATACTCTTTGGTAGGACATTGAAATGTCAGAATGGAGAAGGGAATACTTTGCTTGATAGATTAAAAGTAATTTAGACAAGTACATAATCTTCAGCACCGACAACCTTGAGAAAGCCCACAGATGTCAAAACACGTCTTGTCTTACAAAGGAACACACAACTTGATATGCCTAAAAAAATAAAATAAAATCCTAGCATATAATGGTCTATAGTCATTATTGATTCGGAATAGCACATTAGGAGGATTATCAAAATCAAAAAACTTCAGTGTGATTTGTGTATGTCTTAATACATCAGAAAATTGTATATGGAATAATATATGACACGAACAATTCGAACAGTAGACAGGCATTGTACTAGATAATGTTTGAATATCAATAGGAAGACTGCATGAGATTTTAAGACAATTAAGCTTCATAACAATATTAGTTGCTCGACAATGGCCCTGATTGAGACGGGGGAGACATACCCTTTCAGAAGCATGAAGCAAGAGGTTGCAGAGAGGCCTGTGTAGATAGTTTGAGGTGCATGAAATGCTAAAGGAGGTCTAGAAAGCAGTACCACAACACAAAAGGCTAAAGAATAGTGTAGGCCAAGGGCATATTGTGAAATCAGAAAGAACAGAGTGGAAGCTGGATTGTGAACAACCCGTGGAGGGGCCTCTGCAAATAGCTCTCATCTGTTTTCCAAGAATAGGAATGGTTTTCTGAAGGAAGGATTTGTGATCTATTGTTGGCCATCTGTTGAAGACCAATACGTTTTAGACAAGGGTAACCAGGAGGCTAAGCTTTTTTGACATTCGTTGTAGGATAGGGTCTCCACAATGGGGAGGGGAGAAGACCTTAATAGTAGGATTATAAACCTTATGTCATAGTATACTCGAGGCAGTCAATATATCGCTAATTGATCAGTTACCTTCTGCTGTCTCAACATGATACTTGAGTAGAACCTCCTTTTGGCAGTGCTATCCCTAGTTCCTGCAGGCATTAAACCAACCTTTAACCTGGGAAACCACTGAATAAAGCTTGGACAAAACACAAACAATGTGGTTGTCGAATGCATCATTATTCGACCTTCCTAAATGATGTATAGACTGACAGCCCTTTGTTTGAAATGCTCTAATAATGCAAGTATTTCTTTGGCTCAGGCATTAACATCCTCTGCAGTGTCATGGTAAGACTAAATCACACACAGGAGAGCCAATGCATTTCGAACTACTTTCCTAGATCCCATGCAACCAGGTTCTATAAAAAGAAAACCTTAAATTGGTTTGAGTTTTGAACTGTAGCTCCACTGGGTGCAAAACATTGGAATTTCTTGAGGCCAGCTAAGAACTTTATGGAGATAGCGGCACAGTGTGGGAGGCAGGATTCCTATTTGGTTGCAGCTGTGCTCTTCTGTCAGTTAAATGCATAATCTAGTATGGTCTATGCTTCCCCCAACCTGGGCTAGAGTTACCTTGACGTGTTAACAGAGGACAGCCTGGGAGACTGCTGTCAGGAGCTATGACCCTTAGAAAGACAGATGCCCTGAAACCTCCTTTCTCCGGTCTTTCTTACATGGGTGGTGTAAGGGATCAAGAGTAAGACTCGGACACAGTGGCATGTTAAGTGTTAGTTATAGACTTTTATTTATCACAAAATAAGAAGGGTTGGGGGAAATCCCTGCCTCAACAAAACAAAGGACTGTCAGGATTTTAAACAAAAGAGCGTCCCCCGTCCTGTGTCAAAAACGCTAAACTGACCCTTACACGCTAAACTCAAGATAAGGTGAAAAAGGGGATCTCTATAAGCTATGAACTTGTAGCTTTCTTTCAAAGTTCCAAAATATATGGTTTTAAGGTGCAGAAAAGAAAAGTAATACAATTTCACCAGGAAAGGGGTTCTCCCTTCCCCTAGATTTCGTCTAGAGGTTTGTATGTCAATTTATCACTGTTTGTTCAAGGGGGAAGACTTTTACCTTGAATCTCCTTTAAACACACAGTTTACTGTTCTATAAATTCAAGGAGGGGTTTTGAGCCCTGAGCATTCTCAATCCTTTTCCTACCCATGGTATAGTATCCTGCCAGGTTATTGAGACCTCATCACTTATCCTTTGGGATATGGTCTTCCCTTTTGTATTGGTTAACACTGTTTCACAATTTCAGGGTGGGGGTTTTACCCCCGACTTTTCTTACGTTTCTTCTTATCCCTGGTTTACTCTCCTGCCAGGGTATCAAAACCTTTTTGCTGAGTGTGTCCCCCAGACGTGCGCAGTACCTGGTTTACTTCCTTGCCAGAGCTTGTTATATCCTCTCATGGGTGTGAGTCCCAGACTCACTGTTTGCCTGGTTCATGAGTCGGTCAGGGCATTTCCGTTCTCAACGTACTCTTTCTTTCATCCAGGAAATAATGCTTCTTCAGTATTGGGTCACTGACCCTTCCTTAACAATGTTGGCGCTTGTATACATTCTTCCAGTTACTTCAATTGGGCTCTCTCGCGCTGCCAACGGTATGTGTAATTCGCCCTGATGCGCCCCGATATCCCATTCGCTTTCCCAGGGCTTACCGGTCTTCACTGGCGGTTTTGGCGTTCTTTGCATATTTCCGTTTTCTCCCCTTTCAGTCTGCTGACTGGGAGTGCGTCCCGTTAGCCGCTTGATTTCCGATTTGCCTTCCTCTGCTTCTGGAGGCTCCAGCAGCCTGTGGCAATCATGCGGTGAACTGCTCTTGACACCGTCTCTCTGCATGCTGTTTTCGTCAGCCTCCGGGTTGTCTCCTGCAGTCTGTACACCTCTGGTGTTTCAACCACCGTCAGAACAGTTTGGATTCAGGTGCAGTCTCCGTCTCTCTCTCGTATTCTGTTTAGCAGTGTCAGTTTTAAACTTCCCGCCATTGGTTAGCAGTTTCCAAAGACTGGAACGCAGCGTTGGTTTACAGCTTTTGGTCACCCTCATTACTGCATCCCTCTTCCTCGTCTCAGTATTATAGATGGAGAGCAGGGGCAGGGCGGTAAATAAGGTTGTTAGCTAAGAAAGCCTGGGAATTCTCTATCCACATTACAATAGGCCATACAGGTATGTTGAAAAAAGGCACATGGGTGTCATTAAGAATTATAGCTGAAGGGTGGTTTTGATCTAGTGCTTTCCTGCCTCTTTGCAGTTTGTCCTCCATCACGTGGTCCTCTTGCCGATAGCCACTCCCAGGGTCAGAAACAGGTAGTTTCTGCCTTTCCCTGGCCACGTAAGAGAAGCTTCCCTTCCAGAAAATCTGTTGCTAGAGCCGTCACAGTGGGCATGAGAACACATTCAAGGAGTGGAATGGAGTTGATTGAAATGTAAGGTAATGACATGTGCGTGACAAGGTGTTCAATGAGTCGCAAGACAAACCCAATAGATTTTCAGTTATTATAAAAATGATGTTACAAAAACAGGCAATTGTCGCTCACAGTCTAGGTAGGATCCCTGTACATCTTTCATTCAACCCCTTTATTGTGGCTCCCACCTACGTAGCCCAGTTGCCTTAAGTCATATTGCAGTGCAAATTCATTAGAGCCACGTTACCCAGACTGTCTGGTCTATTCCTATCCTATCGAGGGCCAAAAAGGCTGGGGGGCCTTGTCTCCAGGACTCCCTTGGGGAATTCATAGGTGACCTAGTGGGGTAGTCACCCTTTCCTCTCCACATGACAGCTTCTCAATCTTTTCCTTAATTATCTGTCTTCTATATCTGCTATTCGGCTTTGTCCCACACTCCTTCTCCTGGCCATCTCTCTCTTCTCCTTCTACCGCATCAACTCCCTTCTGATCTGATCAGCTTCAATCCAAAGCTCACGCCCAGCAACACTCCGCTCCCCTAATGTCCCTCCCTTACCTCTCAAACATCCCCCCTCCCACTCCTTGTCTCAACCCCACCTCCTGTTTCCATTCAAAACTACCTTCAATTTCTCTCCCACTTACTCGCAAACTGCCATTGTGAAACCACTCCCTAAATCCCAACACTTCATTCTTTACAAATACTCCAAAAGTGCCCTCCAAGTCGCCTCCATCTGTTGCACGCTCCTCTCATGTCTCTTTAGTCGCCCTCAACTATGCCAACCTCACCAAAACACCCATCACTGTAAACTGACTCTTCATGCTTTTTATCGCCTCCACACCTCCATCTGCCTTGAAGCTTCACTCTGCTCTCATTGGTTACCAGAGTCAACTAATTCCCTAAGACAGTCTCCCTGGGTCGGGAATTCTCCTGTAAGTGTTCATAAGGACAGGTGGACCCACCTAATTTTCAGCCTCTATCTTGGCAACACAGTCCAGTGCAGTCACAGTGTTAGTTTGTTTCTCGTCTCTCCCCTTTAATTGTAAGTCAGTGGTCCAACACGGTTTGGGGAGTGTGCCTACATCTCCCATTCTCTTGGGCAGTCTCTCGCTTGTTGCTCAACCACAGCTGCCCCATTGTTCTCCTGTGGCCAAGCTGTAGTTTGTAGGATAGGTATTGGGTCTCCCATTTGGCTCCTGAATAGGGAAGCCTAGTCAAATTTCTATTTGAGCAACCAGTTAGTCCCCTCCTGTTCCAGGCTGGTTCTTGTCCATTGGCCCCAAATGCATTGTGGTACTTGCAGCTTTTATCAGAATGGTGCTGTTTCCCAGGAGTTATTATCCATCCCAGGTATCTCAGACGTCTGCTCCATTATGTTGCTACAGGCTCTTAAGTGCCACCTAGAAGAGAAGAGAAAGACCTGGCCTGGGCAGAGGCTGATCGCCACTGGGTCAGAGAAAGGGGCACCCATGTGCATACACCGCTCCAGGCAGAATGGGGAGCTGGGGGTTCTTTTAAATCCCTGCACCGCTCAACAGGGTCCTCTACAGGACCCTGTTGCATGTTAGAAGTTGTGTATACTCCACCAAATGTAATGTTATGTTAAAAAGCTTAGAATGCAGAAGGAACCTAGGAGTAGCAGATGATTTGTCACTGTCACCCGAGCTAGAAATTCAGGTGATACACATGAAAAATAAAAAGCTAAATGCTCATGTGCAAATAGGGATTTTAAAATGATGGTTTTAGTAATTTAAAGACACGCCTAACGGAAAACACCAAGCAAATGGCACAAGAAAACTAACATTAAAGAACAATGCACGTCAGTGTTGTAGCTGGAGAATGGGGGAGGGGTTACATGTGTTATGGGTGCCATATATAGGCAAAATGGCAGCACCTCTGGTTTATCCCCACCCACCTACCACAATCCCGATGTTCATATCAGGTCAACAAGCACTTCACCAGAATTCAATAAGCTAGCCTGTACACAGTAAATTCATATGCAATTGGGTCTAAGGGCCCAACACAGTGAAGAGAATTTGCTTTCAAGCACTGCAGTGGATTTGCGATGTGCCTTGGGCAGACTGGATCACATTGATATGCAGAGAGCACCGACAGCAAGAAGCAAAAGACACATCAAAATGCTGAACATAAGTTTGTGGCTTCCCCTAAAATCCTTTTCATGTGAGATCAGATAGCACCAGAACTTGCCAGATTAATAAACTAGTGTGCTGGTGCAACCTTACAGGTGGTTTTGTCAAAACTGTTGGGGTCAAGAATGTTCTCACATTCCTGCCATACAGGCATGCTGCAACGTGAGGATGGATGGAAGAAAGCAGCTGCTGGCATTCCACTCGGATGAGGGCCAAGGACAGAAATTCAAACCACAACAAATGTGCAAGGCTGCGGAAAGAGCACGCAAAATTTGTCTAGCAAAGAGAGCCGGTATCAATTTTGTATTAGAAAGATTTTTCGACAAGGTTGTTCTGTAGTGGGTCACACCTGAGTGAAGTGCCAACATGACTGAGAAGAAGTAAGGAACATACTGTGGGATGCCCAGATTTAGCTGTGACCACCCCCAGTCATCCTACCCTCTATGAACTATAACTGCAGGGTTCGAAATTGGTGAGAGCAGGGAGTTTTATTTAGCCCCTGCTTGTAGCCTAGCAGAGCACGATTAGCTTTCCACCAGCAGCTTCCACGAGATACATTTGACTTGTAGGCAAATGTATGCCATACAAACGTGCCTATGAAATCTGTGTGCGTGGAAATGCATACAAAGGTGTATTTGGTTACACGTAAGACACAAATTATAACATAATATAACAATGTAATATATATGATGGGCAGAAAGTAGTAGTTTGCACCGTATGTATACGTTGGATTTGCCTCACGCTATAATCAAGCTCTTCATTTGTCAGAGTTAGCTCCTTCTTACTGAGCGAGGCCTGAATCACAGGAGCTGCTTTCAACGCCTGTTCATCAAATCAAAAATCTTAGTTTCGATCCCTGAACTGTGTCTGAAAATGGTCACTTTAACAAGCACGGACAGAGAGATTCTGTCTAAAACTAGGACTGCGATATCAATAGACAGTGAAAAGTTCTGGGACATCAGCTCCTGTTGCAGTTTTTTGCATTGGATTGCACAATCACATAATAGGCATCTTGCCAGAGATTAATGCAGACTCACGAAGGAAGCTACTGAGTCAGGAATTAGGCTAAATCTCTTGCAAATCAGTGACAGAGTAAGATTTTATTGCGAGTGAGGGTAGGTACTCCTGAGAGGGCACCAGTATTGTAAACAATGAACACTTCACAACATGAAGCTGTACAAACAATATATGATACCATTGCCACTGTAGATCACATTCACAATGCTATGCACACAATATATGCTATTGCTGCCACCATAAATCACGTTCATAAATGTTTGCCCACACTGCCACTGAAAATCTCATTCCTCAGAGAGCGAGTTCAAAGGGCTGTCGAAGCAGAAAAGGCTGCTCCTATAAGCTCAAGCTATCACTCATTAACTATCACACATTTCGAAGTGATGCATTCCTCCAGAGCCAGCTCAATTATGTGAAGGTATTTAAGCCACCTAAGAACATTGAAAACTATGCCAATCTCTGAGCTGCTGTGCTATTGCAAGCTTGAAAGGCTTTCTTGCAGGAATGATTAGAGGATACAGTATTTCAAACACCACTGCGTCTGTCGAAAAATAATAAATGACTGAAAAACAGTCTGTTCTGGCCCCAGTACAATGATTTTCCTTTGAGAAGATGCTTTCCAGGCTGTTGATTAGAGAGCTTGGTATCCTTACCAAAAAAACGAATTAAAAAAATAGAAAAGAAAATTAGAGATGTTGTCCTCTTGGTCCTTATTCAGTGTGAGAAGAGGATCAGATGACAGTTTACAGCGAAATCGCTCATCTGCCCTAGCAGAACGCTCTCAAAACGACTTGCCGACATCAAATGGCAGACAACCCTTCCTTGGCCTACCGGTTAACGGTCTGTCTAAAAAGAGATGGTGGAGAATATTCATCCTAATCAACTGGACTTGTTCTGTGAAGAAGCGCTTGAGGCCATTCATGGTCATCTCGGTCCTGGTTCTAGTAGAAGGACTTATATCGAAGATAAAGATCTTCTGTCTGTTGATGGCACAGAAAATGTGTATTCATCAAGTAGATGAATGTCCCTCCCCAAGAAAAGAAATTCATATGGCTAGATTAGATGACCTGATCTTAATAGATACATTTCTTGCTGAAAATCTGGGTAAAAGTTCCTAAAAAAGAGATTAATTAGGCTATATTATTAGTGCTGATTCGAATAGATCGATCTCTCCTGGTCTAAACAGACTGGTCACTGCAAAGAAGCAGCTCTGCCAGCCACTGATGGTTGAGAGAATCTTGGGCTAGGTGCTGGTAAATTGGCTAGTTGGCTGAAGGCAAAAACCCTTTCCATTGGACTCCAGTGGACCACTGAACTGAGATGCCATACATTCACAGCATGTGCGTTCTTGATATAGCTTCAGAACATTGATGGATGGCATACCTGCAAAGTAGAGATCCAGCTTGCAGTGAGCAGACCCAAAGTGCCAGAGGTGCTGTTGGAGTATCCCAGAACCTTTCCACTACTTAGGAAGGACATGCCGCTATGACCAAGCTTGGGATTTCAGAATTATATGGTTTTAACGCCCATCGTGTTTCTGGAGAAGAGCGCAAGGAAGAAGGTAAGGCATACAGCTGCTTGTAGTCTGGCAAACTCCTTGTTTACCAAATTGTTACGACTGATAGAAGCTGAAGACATGGCTAGGTGACAGGTGGCTTGTAGCCTATGTAAATAGATACTGCTCACAACTGCTTGCAGAGCACTTAATGTTAGAAATCAAGGGAAGCTGCAGCCCATCATGCAACATGCAAGTTGTCTCGGTTCAAGGTCACTCAATGGGAACAGTCAAGGAGGATGCAGTATTCTTTCTTTGGACACACCTGCCTTGCAAAGAACCCCTTTCCACCCTGAATGAATTCCCCTCTCCTAAAACCCCTTGTGAATAACTTGTTGCCCTCCCTGCTGCTGGCGTCCCTCCCATTTCTGCACACTAATCACATAGGAGTGTGGCTAATGTCTGGTGCTGCTTGTGTAAAATGTAGTGCAGAACAAGGCTACATTAATAAAGTAAGTTAAAGGTCAGCAGAGCATGGATTAAAGTAGTGCAGTTTGAGGGGCAGCCTGTTCAGGAAGTGGCTAGGGAGCCACAGAGCGTGCAAGATGATGATGTGCCAAGCACAGCTGAGGGCATGCAAAGCATGGTTCCGGGCATGTAGTCAATGGCTGCGGGCATGCCAAACACGGATGAGGGCATGAAAACACGAGATGATGGCAGGCAGAGAGAAACGGGTAACCAAAAGGAGAGCGTGTGAAGAACGTGGCTGAGAGAGTGCAGAGTGGTGCAGCGCAGGCTCGGACTGGCCTAGAGGGCAATAGGGCAATGCCAGAACCAAAAGCGCAACATGTTAGTGTGTGGGGCAGTTTTGGGGTCAAAGTGCGCCACTATTTTGGTCCATGTGGGCCAGTTTTATAAGTTGCTTCACCATGCGGCTAGTAGTTTTGACCAGTGTTACTGAATGAATATTCTTTAAAATGCACAATTTGCATCATATTTTATCACAAACCTTCCCCCTTGGATATTACCGAAAAGAATCTGTCACAAAAGGAATGAATTGCCATTTGCAACTGTGGGACACCGTTTCATTGGTGCCCGAGACAATTGTATGCCCCAGTCGAACCTGTTGCAGCGTGTGCATGACACTTCCGAAAAAACAGTGTGGAAGCTTTTGAACTCATGTTTCAGTAGTGCAATACTGAAGTCTCCTTAATGTTAATGCATACACCTAAAAATACATATGGAAAAAGCTTGGCGATAAACTAGAAAAAAATATTTCATTTCTAAAACGACAGTCCATTTGCCATGCTTAAGTAGGTTGCCCTGCGGAGTGTCACCGTCAGCCTATCAGACTACAATGCAATGGTACAAAGGCCATCTGGTGTTCGCCAGAAGAGACAGTTATTGATTCCTGGTAAAAACGTTATCTCTATGCTGGGCAGCCCAAGACGTTAGCCTGAATATTTTACTACTCTGGTTAGTGGAGAGCATAAGGCGCACATAAAGTGCCATGGCAATACAATGTCAAAGTTTAAGAGAAACACAGCACTTACTTATGTAGTCCTTCATTCCAGATTTTTCACAGTTTTAAGCAGTGTAATAGCCATTAATAGCCAATTTAAAAGTACTCAAATGTATTGGCCTCAGAATAATGAAGGTTTGGGTCATTCTTGCCAGCATTCACACTTGCAAAAGGAAGATTTGCCCCATCTCAAAGCAAGAACTTTGTCCGTGAGCGATTACATAGTGTCAAATATTCTATGCTAAAACTCCATGATGTTAGGACTGCTCTAGTTCCCAGTGTAAAGACCCCATCCAAAACGTATGATTTGTTTGTTACCAGCAGTATCTTCTGTGGAGTCATGAAAAAAGTACAGCAACAAGAAAATAAGATGGATCATTACGCCATAAAAGTTAGCTAGCTGTAGAGAGAATTTTCTTCAGGGCATTATCCCTTTGGGGACCACTTTCTTCTAAAGGAAAAATGTAAGCAGCATTTCATCAATCTTTTTCAATGAAGAACACCATAAGAAATCGAAGGGGTGGGAAAGAGGTTTCTGGCATAACCACCCTTAGAGTGTCTATCAAGCAAGGACATCTCTCCTCTGAAGGGATCCCACTACGTGCATGAGCATCAGGTGGGATTATTTTTCATTAACAGAGAGCTCCAAGGTGTGGATCTGGTGTGAGGTGCTCTCGCAGTTCCTACTAATCTCTTCCGTGGCTGGAGCTTCTAAGGACCGTTGTACCAGCATAGGAAGCTTGCAATGGCAGTTTTCTGGGAGAAAGAGCAAATACCCACAGGCTATTTGTGAAACTGGGGGAGTTGCACAAGGGCATTAGAGCAAAAACTTCGACTAGTTGTGAAAGAATACCATAAACCAGCAAGACAAAGAGGTGATGGTTGGTGTTGTGAGAAACCTGAAGGTGTCTCCCCGACTAGTCCTCGGGGATCCGTCATCCCGGTGGCCAGGACACGGCCATCACTATTGGATCCAGTTCCTGGGGGTGGACCAGTGAGGGAGGATCATCTGGATGGGGGGTCTTCGGGGAGTGGAAGTGGGGCACGACGGGTGAGGCGCAGTATCCCCCTTCTTACAACACCTTTTCCCCCATCCTACCACGTAGGATATTCAAACACTCTATCCCCCTCCCCCTTTTCAACACAAACACTTTCACACATCACAAAAGACGACGGACAAACACCAGAGCCGTTTACCTGACTTGTCCCAACACAAGGGTCAGGCAAAGTCAGGCAATTGACCGGAATCACACACACCGGACGGCCCTTTCCCTTCCCCACAGGGATCAAAGTTGGAGCAACGAGAGCACAATAGGAGCAAGGCAGACCGCATGACGACAGAGCTATCCAAGTACGGCAGTTCAAGAGGAGGAGAAAGGCGGTGGGAACCAAAAGGGTGACAAGGGGAGAAGCAACCTTGCCCTTTCCGACCAAGGCCGTGAAACCTCCAAGCAAGGAATCGGAAGACCGCAAACAATAGCCAGCGTGTGTTGCAGCAGATGTCAACAGTACACGGGGCCCTCTTTCCCTGATAACCAAGCCAGGGAGAGACGCCTGCTATGGTGGTACCGTCCTTGACTCCAGAGACAACAAAAAGCCAAGCGGTTCATCACAGCCGGTGAGTCAAGGGGAGAGATGATTAAGAAACTGAACTGTGTTGAACAAAAGTAGCAAACGGCTAATTGAGGAAAATACAAAGAACTGTTGCTACGAGAGGGGAAAACCAGCGACAGAGTGGTCCAGCACCACTTGGGTGCTCTCTCGAGAAGCTCTGGGTGAATACCCTATTGTTGAAACTATCGTTATCAGAAGACCTTGGGAAAGGCACGAGAAAGGGGTCAAAGTGGTCTTACGGGGGTCTAGCAAAATCCTCTGTACAGCAAAAGTCTTTAACCGGCAGATGAATGTAAAGCTAAGGGAAATGAATCCCACACTGCACGATTGGCAAAAGTTGTCAAGAGTGAAACCGAGGAAGGGATGTCGATGGAAAGGGGCAACGCCTAAAGTCCCAATGAACAGTGTGTTGACAAAGGTGAACCCGACAGAGGGATGTCCACAGTGAACTGTTTAAAAAGACATGTAGATTTGTGAATG
This sequence comes from Ambystoma mexicanum, assembly GCF_040938575.1. Classification (NCBI taxonomy): domain Eukaryota; kingdom Metazoa; phylum Chordata; class Amphibia; order Caudata; family Ambystomatidae; genus Ambystoma; species Ambystoma mexicanum. The sequence continues at coordinate 456,019,511 of NC_090931.1, forward strand.
CCATAATGGAAGCTGATTTGAAGAAAGCCGGAATGAACCCGACAGAGGGAGGCTAACATTCGAGAAGAGACTAAACCCGGAAGAGGGGTATCCAAGGGTTGATAAAGCATCACCCAACATGCAAATGGAAAGGAACTTTTGTTTATTATTTTGAGACACATCTGGTCCTCGAGGTAAGAGACTTTTTGTAGAAAAGAGACTCAACTCACCGAAATTCCTGATAGCTGAAAAGCGGAACTGTCGTCTCGTGCTGTGGAAGCTCGAGCGTGTGCTGTGCTCAGGAGCCCCGTCTTGTCCCGTGCTCAAATTAAGGGGAAGGGAGAACCCCAGCTACCTCATCCTGGCTAATCATTTGTGAACACTTCTTTGTTTTTTGTGAACATTATCCCACACTCTTTTGCATTTAGATGTAAGGATTGGCAATAGGTTTTTTCTTAGTATAGGCCCTTTTTATTTGACAAGACGCCACTAGGACTGCCTTATTATTTGATGGTCGAAGCTTGCTCCCATCTTAGATTTAGGTTTGGATTAGGCGTTTTCCAAACTACCTATAAAGTTTAATAAACACCCTTGAACTGTCATCACTTGTGTCTGTCTTTACCGTTGCCACCATGAATTCCTTAGTGTTCACAAGGCCACCAACAAAACAAGCCTTCATCTTTGAAAGTTACGTTATGTTATGTTATGTTATGTTACTGGGTTTCATACCATGCATCTCTGCCATTTGGATGGGCTCCAGGTGCTCTGGTGGATCGGGAAGAGAGGCAGGGGTTGGGCTATGTGAGTCGGAGAGGGGGAAATGCAAGATAGCTCAGCAGGCTGCTTTGCTGCTTGCAGTTCAGAAATGCCCAGGAACTGCATGCAGATCTGTTCCTAGATGGTCTGTGCCCACATGCACTCATCTCACACGAATGGCGAGGACACCAGTGTTATGATATGATAGTTTATTTATATAGCGCCTATACACAATGTGTTTCAAAGCGCTTCAAGGCAAGGGAGGGAAAAAGGGAAAAAACAATGACATTCTTACAGGCCATGAACAGTAAGGATGTGAAATTAACTATCGTACTCGGCCTGACGACATTTCAGATAGTGCAAGAGCTAAAACATAGATAAGGAATGGAGGGGGAGAGTGGGAAGGAAATGGAAACAGACAGGCAACTACCGTACTAGGCCTGACGACATTTCTAGTAGAGCCGGAAAAAAACAAGAGGTGAGGGAGAGGGGTGCAGAAAGGTAGGGGAGGAACAAAACAAGCGACTATCATATTAGGCCTGACGACATTTCGGATAGTGCTGGAGGGGAGTTGGGGAGGAAAACACCAGTAAGGGGAGGGAGGAGGAGACAGACGAGGTTGCTATCATACTAGGTCCAGGGACAATTCTGATATAGTAAGTGCATAGAAGAAAGTAAGGGGAGGAGATAGAAAAAGGGAGAAGGGAAAGGAGTAGAGAACAGAGAGTTAGCAGTCAAAAGAGTGGAGAAGCAAGAGGGGAGAGTGAATACAATTGCAGAAGTCAGTAGTAACACATAATGTTGCAAGCCAGGATACAAGACGAAGATGGGAACAGCATGATTCAGGGCCACCATGAGTACAAGATGCAAAAGAAGTTCAGCATGAGAGTTGAGAAAGGGTGACGCAACATGAATGAATGAAGTCCATAAAAGTCAAATCCAGTATTGTCCACAAGACGGTGATGGTGAAACCAGAATGTATCAGGAGATACTCCTGCAGAAGTAGGCTTGAGTGGGGTGAAGGGGGAGCTGGGTAGAAGAATTAAGCAAAACAGGCAACACCTGTGTGCGAGAATGGGGGGGGGGGGGCACAAGGGAACATCACGGGGGGACCAGAGGGAGTAACACATGTTGGTGCATGCCTACCTGCTGTCTGAGCAGGGGGTCGGGCCTGGGTCCTCCTGGTCTGAACAGGTGCAAACAGGAATTCCCCTTTTCTTCGTCTGCCCTTCGCTTAGGACGCCCGGGCAAGAGACACCCTTGATCTAATAGTTAGGAGCAGGAAGGAAGAGGCAGGGCTAAGAAGGTGGGTGGTGCTTGCTAAGTGGTGAAAAAGAGCGTCAAACAGGAAGGCACCAGGAGGGCGGGGCTTGCTAAGTGGTGGAAGGCACCAGGTGGGCGGGGCTTAGGCCAGGTGACCTAGATCCACTTGCACCTGCTCCCCGTCTGCAAAGGAAAAGAGGCTGGAGGGCTCCTTAAGTAGGAAAAAAGAGCGGCAAACAGGAAGGCACCAGGTGGGCGGGGCTTGCTAAGTGGTGAAAAAGAGCGGCAGGCAGGAAGGCACCAAGTGGGCGTGGCTTAGGCCAGGAAAAGGGCAGTCTGCAGTCTGGAAAGGAGTTTAGATTCACAGACATACAGTAAAAGTCCATTAAAACAGTAATAAGTAACACTGCTCACAGGTGGTAGTAGTAGGCTTGAGGGAGGTGTGGCGAGAGACATGAGGAGTATTTCATACGTATTTCACTTTGTCCAATTTTCTTCTCTTTTTTAATAAACATTTGAGTAGATTTTAGGTTCCCTTTAGTTAGAAGCGGTGGGGCCACATGTTGGGAATGCGAAACAATACAGTTCTCTGGTAACTTCTGGTTGAAGGGTAGCTGGCAAAATATATTGTGAAAAAGGAAGTAATGCATGAGAGAGACGTTTTAGGGTACATTATATCGGGTGAGCCAAGTATTCCCTTTGTGGTGTTCTAGCTAGGACGCAGTTCAATGATGCTCCCGAGGCTGTGACGCTGTTACAGATCACGTGCAAGTGAACTATCATAATTGCAAAGCTGCGTCTTCTACCCACACATTAAGTGATAAGAGTTGGCTACTGGGTGATGGGCAAGGGAGGACCGACCTGGATGAAAGAATGGCACAAATTCCGGGCAGTGCAACACTTATTTCAAGCTGAACCGATAACTCTCTGGTTAAACGGCCTCCTTTTAACTGTATCAGAGACATACAAGCAGGTTAATTAAACAAATTGACAGACACTGAATTAATAAAATATATTTGCTTTCTCAACAAATAAAAACGTCGTCTCGGGAATGCAAATGATAGCCCGTGTGCATGTTCAACGTAATACAAATCCAAGAGGGGAGAGGCATCCACATAGTTAATGACCGAAGACGGAAATCACCGCTTGCTTGCTTCGCCTCGGAACACTAATTCAGTAAGAGTGGTCAAAACTACTAGCCGCATGGTAAGTTAACTTATCAAACTGTGAGACATGCGCCAAAAAATTGACCACTTCGATCCAAAAAACGGGCCCACGCCAGCATTCTGCGCCTTTGGTTCGGGCATTGACCTGCAAGTCAGTCGGGCATGATTTTAACCCTCCCACAAATACTTCTTACATCTTTTTCAGGGCGAAGCGCGCGCCTGGTCGTGGTTCACTGACGGAACGTGCTAAGGTTCGGAACTGAAATCGCCGTGTTTGTGTGCCCCGGGCACGACACGCTGTGGAGAGCTTTCCTCTCAGTCCAACTGCTGCCTTCGAACACACGCAGTGACCTTTACTAAGCTCTGCTGACAGAAGGGGACGCGAGCCAAGACGCGGATAATTCCAGAGTCATCAAGCGCAAGGAAGGAAGTCAGCAGGAACCCTTGCCTGTACAGGAAGCAATTCTGCAGGACCAGGATGCTGGCAGCCACCGACCCCTCCAGGGACGCAGGCAGCCGGAGAGAGCGTTGTGGAACACAGGGCTTGCACACGGCTATTTACAGAACGCACAGCTATTTTAAAGTGCTCAGGAGAAGAGTTTGTATAACAAACTAAGGGCTTCTCCACCCCCACGCCCACCACCCCCGGCAAGAATAGATCTTCCTATCTGCACTACGACTAATCAATGTACCGGAATTCCTTGTATTTGACTTATGTTAACATATACATACAGTATGCATAGCCTAGAGTTCTTCTCTCTTTACTATATATAGCTCACCAATAGGCTTGCTTCACTATTGCTGTTCTTAATGTGTGTGGTGTTAGCTGTCAAACAAGAGATGGGCAGAATATTAAGCAACTTTGGGTCGATACCACCTACAGTCTATCTAGTGTCTTAGGTTGGTGTAGTGTAGTCTACAGTGTAGAATGTCTACAAACAGTGTCGCATTTTCTCAACATGTTATTTGTTTTTCTCCAAGGCCTCCACTCTCTAAAGGAAGCAGAGATAGTTCACTTTGATTAGTATTGATTATAACCAAGTCATCTTTTATTTAAATATGAACAAAATAAAAGTGCATAATATGCTAACTGATCTACAAACCCAGCCTTTTCATCATGCAAAGTGAGTCCGCCCCAAACTTAGCCCTTTAGTTCCTATTCTTCTGCTGTGAACTCTGAATCAGTCGAGCATTCTATAGCCCGATCTTCCTTCTCACACTACATTCCCTCATCTCTCACTCTACCAAAATAGATCCTCAACCTGCTACACTACATATGTTTCTGACTACAACTCCCATGATCCCCTACATTGACTAGGCTGGCTAGTGCTGCTGGGAGCTGCAGTCCAGTCTAGAAACCTAGCTAGCCAAAGGTTGTAGACAGACCACCCCCACCACCTGCTACAGGCTCTTCTGGTGCTCATACCACATAGTAATTTTGCTCATCCCATGCCATTCCCATCATAGCATCACTTGAACACAGGGGTTACGGATTTCAGGCACCATCATGGACTGACCTAGTACTAAACTTCACGAAAAGTGCAAATAAACCTCATTTTTTCAGCTAGATTTCTTCTCAACCCATGAAGGCTATCCAGAGAGTGATCGACCAAAGTTCAGTCGTGAAATCACAGGGCTTTGTGGCGTTTTGCTACAGGTGTTCATTGCCCCGTTGTCCCCAATGGCCAGGATCACCCAAACCAAGCTTTGGTTTTTTTTCCATGTGGAATAAGTGTCAAGCTGCCTTGTACCTATATTAAGGTGAATTTTCTGAAATCTTCCAGCAGATACTCAAAGCCTGGACATCCTTTCAGTCCTTTCCAGCAGGTTAACCTAAACACAAGCTAGACAGTCATCTACTTGCATTACCAAACATTCATCACACTCCTTAACAGAGAGCATACCAGACCTCCTACACATCTCTCAGGGAAAGACAGCCACACTGAGGATGCTACTACCTAAAGACTCGCTGACAGTCGCTTAGGAGTTGTGATCTGGTACTGGGGAAAAGGAAGTAGCATGCGGCTCTTCCGCGCCAGATGGAAAAAGATCACCTGAACAGGCGAAATATCTGCAGCCCTTAGTCTCAGGTTGAAACCACTTCATCTGCAGGTGCACGCAACTCTACTAGATCACATTTCTCAAGAGTCGCAACCCTCTACCTACACAGATATACACGTTATCTGCTCTGGTCAAATACCTGCCTTTTTAATCCAGAAAATACATGCTCTTCTGACATCACACTCATCCTTTCCAGTGGCAACCAGATTGTCATGATCTCTGCTTCCAAAAGGTCAGGGTTTTCCCAACTCCCTTGGAAGCAGATCCATAACCCAGGTTCCGAGTGCCAACCAGTCCCAATTGGGACCTTTTGGACCCAGTCCTGGCGCCAGTGGCACCAGGCTCATAAATATGCCCAGTCCCAGCGCTGGAAGCGCCGGGCTCATAATGCTTGGGTGGACTTACCTGCAGCAGACCATGCTGCTTACTTGCCTGCCAGTTGAGCCTCTGATCCTCTTCTGTTTGGAACTACTTTTCCTGTTGGGTGGGGCAGGAGCCACTCCCTAGATTCAGAACACTGGAACTCTTCTGGAAAGCAGGAACTCTTTTCTTACCTAGGCGTGGCTGTGGAAGGAGACACCTAAGCACTACAGGAGGCTATTTAAACCACACCCGATGAATGAATCTTGCTTTGCGTTATTCTGCATCCTCTGCAGCAGAACGCTCATCGTGTCTTCTGCATCTGATCCTGGGCCTAAGGAAAAAGGCTTACCATCCTGAATCCAGTCTTCAGCAACACCTATAAAGACAAGAAAGAACAGGTTAGCATTACGGTCTTCAGTGACAGCTCTTCACTTACCTGGTCCATCGGCTGTCACCAACGCCTCGCGCTGCATTCCGGCATCTGAAAGACAAAGGCTTACCTACTCTTCGTGCGCTCCGGAGGTCTTCACACTGCATTCCGGCATCTGAAAGACAAAAGCTTACCAACTCTTTGCACGCTCCGGAGGCCTTCGGCGCTGCATCCCGCATCTGAAAGTCAAAACAAGGTGCGTTTAAAGACATTGGGGAACTTTAATACTCACGTGCCATTACTCCTTCCCACGCCGAACCCAGTGGGTATTCCGGCACCCTGCAGCCGCTCCGAACTTGTACCTGCAAAATAAAAAGACAGTTAGAGAGCATCGTGAAGCAGGCAACAAGCGCTTACTTACGTGCTTCCAGGCGCTTCTATTCATCACACGGGCTCCATCTTCAACTCACTTCAGCCCGTCATCCGCCATCGCCGGAACCCTGCAAAACAAGAAACATCATTACTAAAGACTTTAAAGACATTAGAATTACTCGAAACTTACCGTTCGTGCAGTAAACGACGGACAGCAGTCCTCTGAAGTTCAAGAGGCCTGCTCCCCTTATCCAGTGAAGAAACTGGTTACAGCACCCTGCCCCGAGGCAGATGGAGAGCACGGCGTTCACTTACCTAAGGTGAGAGCGTTAACCTTTGGGGTTCTACAGGAGAAGAGAAAGGGAAGAAGAGAGAGACATTCAATAACCCAGTTCCTTAATCCCATATTTTCTATCTGCAGACATCTTACCCTTCGAGTCAGTCATACAGTGCCCAGAGGTCCAGCCCAAAGAGCCAGCCGTGTGTTACACATCACCTTTGAAGATACGGTATACGCCAATCAAGACCGGCGCCTCTACGGGAATCAGGTGAGCGTTACAGAACGCAAAGCCTACCACAAAACTCCCGTCCAGGCGCTATGGAAACCTCGGATACCGACCAGCTAGCCCAGTTACTTGGGGAACTAAGGGCATAAGTGCATGCAGCCCGTCAGGAAACGAACGCTCTAAGAAGGGAACTGATTATTTCCAAGGAGCGAACAGGTGATCTCGCTAGACAATTGCTACAGTCACAAGCCGGACAGACCCCGTTACCCGCATCTGGGGGAAATCTTCCTTCTACATCCTCTATGAATCCAGTGCAGATCAACCTACCTGGGAATGTACCTCTGGCTCCGTCCGAACGATTTTCTGGTGACCCAAAGAGGTTTGCAGTATTTATCAATCAGTGCCGGCTGCATTTCTTATGCCGGCCAGCAGCCTTTCCAACTGATCAAGCTAAAGTAGCTTTCCGGCTTTCGTACCTTAGTGGCAATGCGGCAGACTGGTCGATCCCTCTAGTAAATCAAGATGATCCCGTCCTCCATGATTTTCAAGCTTTTCAGCTCAGTATGGAAAAACTGTTCGCAAGACATTCACAGGGGCAGGCCTTGGACAATGAGCTTCTTTCGTTGCGACAAGGTAATCAAGACCTTTTGGCTTATATTGCGTCTTTCAACAGACTGATAGTGGAAACTCAATGGCCTGAGGACAAAAGGATTACGCCGATTTATAGAGGTCTACGTGGAGAGCTCAAAGATGTGTTAGCCCAAGTAGTGAATCCCCCACAAGATTGTTCGGACTATATAGACTTAGTCATTCAAATAGATCACAGACTGCAGAACAGGAAGGCCGATCGTTCCAAGTTTGATGCTCGAGTATTTTCCAAACCGCCAACTCCTTCCAAAGGAGTAGACTCCGGGGAACCCATGCAAATAGGGGGTCTGAAAGGTCCTCTAACACAAAAGGAGCGGGAAAGGAGAAAACAGTTGCAATTATGCCTCTATTGCGGAAACTCAGGGCACTTTCTTCGAGACTGTCCGGTGAAACCTGCCAAGAAGGCAGTAGGAGCTGCAGTTACCAAAGTTACAAACTCTGAGCAGGGAAACGACCTCGCCCGACAAGAATAGAGGTCCTCTTGCCGAGCGTGAAAACCAGTTCCGTGACCTCGCATTTCGTGATACCTATGGTCCTCATTAGCCCTGATAATCCGGATCGATTACATGCAATTGAAGCTTACGTCGACAGCGGTGCCATCGGCAATTATGTGGATCATGAAATGGTTTTGAGGATGAATCCAACTCTTTGTCCCAAGGCTGTAAAGGACGTCATTACTACGGTGGATGGTACGGAGATAGCCTCCGGGCCAGTAACGCATACCACTCAAGAGGTGACGCTAGTAAGTCAAGATGGACACCATGAGAAGATCGTGTTCGATGTGATCAAGGCCCCTTAGTTTCAGATTATTCTAGGAATACCTTGGTTAGAGAAACACAATCCTCTGATCGATTGGCGAGCAAGAACGGTCCAGTTTCCAGAATGTGTCTCTACTTGTCACCCTCCACCTTGTGTTGCACTGGCAGCAATTTCTTCAGAGACTCCCCAGTTACCTCCCGAATACCTAGAATACCAAGATGTTTTCCGAAGGATCAGGCTAACTCTCTACCTCCTCATAGGTCTTATGACTGCCAGATAGACCTGATACCTGGATCTACTCCTCCTTGTAGTAGAATGTATGCCCTCACCGAGCCTGAGAACCTTCACCTTCGACAATACCTGGATCAATACCTGGCAAATGGGTTTATTCGTCCTTCCAAGTCCCCTGCTTCTTCAGCTTTGTTCTTCGTTCCAAAAAAGGAAGGAGACCTTAGAACTTGTATAGATTATCGCTCCCTGAACCAGATCACCGTTAAGAATAGATATCCGTTACCTTTGATCCCTGAACTCCTGGACCAAGTCAGAAAAGCATGCATATATACAAAGCTGGATCTTAGAGGAGCTTACCACTTGGTACGAGTAAAAGAGGGCGATGAATGGAAGACGGCCTTCCGCACCAAGTATGGGCTATTTGAATATCAGGTCATGCCCTTCGGACTTTGCAATGCCCCGGCTGCCTTTCAATATTTTATGAACGATGTCCTCAGAGAGCTCATAGATGTGTGTGTTGTTGTTTACATTGACGACATCCTCGTTCATTCTTCATCGGAATCTGAACATCGGAAACACGTGAAAATGGTCCTCGAAAGATTGCGTCAACACAAACTTTTCGCTAAGTTGGAAAAATGTGTTTTCAACGTGACTTAAGTTGAATTATTGGGATTCATATTATCACCTGGCGGAGTGCGTATGGATTCAAAGAAGGTCGATGCAGTTCTCAAATGGCCATCACCATCCTCCGTAAAAGGTGTGCAAAGCATGTTAGGCTTCGCTAACTTTTACCGCAGGTTTATCCCCGAATTCTCTCGAATAGTCCAGCCCATCACTGCCTTGTTAAAGAAAAACAAACGTTTTGAATGGTCTACCGAGGCGGAACAAGCTTTCCAGGATTTGAAGACTAAATTTATCTCTGCACCAATCTTAAAACACCCTCGCCCCGAACTCCCCTACATCGTGGAAACTAATGCTTCAAGCCTTGCCATGGGGGCAGTTCTATCACAAAAGGACCCGGTAACCAATCAGGTGCATCCCGTGGCATTTTGGTCCCGCAAATTCTCGCCTCCTGAAATCAATTACACGATTACTGACAAGGAACTTCTGGCTATCAAGTCTGCCTTTAAGGCTTGGCGGCATTATCTGCTGGGGGCCCGACACACCGTTACTGTGATTACGGATCACCGAAACCTGCAATATTTGAAGACCGCAAAAGCCCAATCCTCTAGACAACTCCGTTGGGCATTATTCTTTGCCGAGTTTGACTTCATAATTACCTATCGACCTGGTACAAAGAACGGTAAAGCTGATGCCCTTTCTCGGATGGGAGTGGAAGAACACTTGATCAACCCTAAACCTGTACCAATCATTCCCGAACAAAGAATTCTGGGTGTAATCGCCACAGAATCCATGGAGGAAGTTAAGGATAAAGTCAGGCAACTTGTAACTCCAGCAGACATACAGAATTGGCATCTGCAGGGAAAGGACTTTGCAGTAAAGGACAACTTATTGTATTTCCAAGAACGATTATACCTACCCAGCACAGATTTACAGAAAAAAGTAATCTCTTGTTATCACGATTCTTTAATGGAAGGACATCCCGGTATGGCCAAGACCTCAGAAAAGATCAAGCGCTACTTCTGGTGGCCGTCTTGGAAAAAAGATATCAGAGACTTTATAATGTCCTGTGGAGTATGCGCCCAAAACAAGAGTCAAAAGGAAAGACCAGCAGGCCTCTTACGCCCTATTGACATCCCACCTCGCCCTTGGCATACGCTTTCTATGGACTTCATCACCGATCTACCTCCATGCTCCGGATACAATACGATTCTAGTAATCGTGGACTTATTCTCCAAGATGGCGCATTTCATTCCGCTCAAAGGCTTGCCAACAGCAGCAACTCTGGCCCGAGAATTTCTCGAAAACATCGTCCGACTGCACGGTTTTCCTTCGGTTCTAATTTCGGATCGAGGTAGTCAATTTATTTCTCATTTTTGGCGAAGTTGCTGTCGGTCGGCTCAAATTGATGTGAGACTATCGACCAGTCACCACCCTCAGACCGACGGACAAACCGAGAGGACCAATCAAACTCTGGAACAGTATTTACGCTGCATGCTGCAACAAACTGAAAAAACTTGGAAAGACATCCTTTGGATAGCCGAATATGCCTACAATAACTCTGTCCATTCGAGAACTGGGAAAACCCCGTTTTTTCTTTTGTACGGCAGTCACCCTCGAACCTTTGAGTTGGATCCTCTCCAAGATCTTGAAACACCAGCAGTAGACTACCTGCATTCTACAATCACCCAAGCCTTTAAGGAAGCTGTTTCTCCCCTTCAAAGGGCTAAAGAACAATACAAGAAAGGAGCAGATCAACATCGGAAGGAAGCCCCTCAATATCAAGTAGGGGATCAAGTCTGGTTATCCACCAAATATCTACCTCTAAAAGGGCCACGCACATTCAACCCAAGATACCTTGGTCCCTATTCCATCACTACCATAGTAAACCCAGTAGCGGTCAAGTTGGACTTGCCCCCGCACATGAAGATACATCCGGTCTTCCACGTCTCTCTATTAAAACCTGTGCAACCTCAAACCCGACTAACTAAATCTCCAAAACCTATCCTAGTTGATGGAGAACTCGAGTTTGAAGTCAAAAGCATTCTGGACTCCAAGATCTCCAAATCTAAACTATTTTACCTAATTGACTGGAAAGGCTACGGCCCCTAAGAGAGATCCTGGGAACCTGCTGAATATGTCCACGCTCCTCGCCTAATCAAAAGATTTCACCGAACATTTCCTGACAAGCCAAAACCCCCGGAGAAGCCCGGTTTGGGAGGGGCCTTGAGGGGGGGGTACTGTCATGATCTCTGCTTCCAAAAGGTCAGGGTTTTCCCAACTCCCTTGGAAGCAGATCCATAACCCAGGTTCCGAGTGCCAATCAGTCCCAATTGGGACCTTTTGGACCCAGTCCTGGTGCCAGTGGCACCAGGCTCATAAATATGCCCAGTCCCAGCGCTGGAAGCGCCGGGCTCATAATGCTTGGGTGGACTTACCTGCCGCAGACCATGCTGCTTACTTGCCTGCCAGTTGAGCCTCTGATCCTCTTCTGTTTGGAACTACTTTTCCTGTTGGGTGGGGCAGGAGCCACTCCCTAGATTCAGAACACTGGAACTCTTCTGGAAAGCAGGAACTCTTTTCCTACCTAGGCGTGGCTGTGGAAGGAGACACCTAAGCACTACAGGAGGCTATTTAAACCACACCCGATGGATGAATCTCTGCAGCAGAACGCTCATCGTGTCTTCTGCATCTGATCCTGGGCCTAAGGAAAAAGGCTTACCATCCTGAATCCAGTCTTCAGCAACACCTATAAAGACAAGAAAGAACAGGTTAGCATTACGGTCTTCAGTGACAACTCTTCACTTACCTGGTCCATCGGCTGTCACCAACGCCCCGCGCTGCATTCCGGCATCTGAAAGACAAAAGCTTACCAACTCTTCGCACGCTCCGGAGGCCTTCGGCGCTGCATCCCGCATCTGAAAGTCAAAACAAGGTGCGTTTAAAGACATTGGGGAACTTTAATACTCAAGTGCCATTACTGCTTCCCACGCCGAACCCAGTGGGTATTCCGGCACCCTGCAGCCGCTCCGAACTTGTACCTGCAAAATAAAAAGACAGTTAGAGCGCATCGTGAAGCAGGCAACAAGCGCTTACTTACGTGCTTCCAGGCGCTTCTATTCATCACACGGGCTCCATCTTCAACTCACTTCAGCCCGTCATCCGCCATCGCCGGAACCCTGCAAAACAAGAAACATCATTACTAAAGACTTTAAAGACATTAGAATTACTCGAAACTTACCGTTCGTGCAGTAAACGACGGACAGCAGTCCTCTGAAGTTCAAGAGGCCTGCTCCCCTTATCCAGTGAAGAAACTGGTTACACACCCTGCCCCGAGGCAGATGGAGAGCACGGCGTTCACTTACCTAAGGTGAGAGCGTTAACCTTTGGGGTTCTACAGGAGAAGAGAAAGGGAAGAAGAGAGACACATTCAATAACCCAGTTCCTTAATCCCATATTTTCTATCTGCAGACATCTTACCCTTCGAGTCAGTCATACAGTGCCCAGAGGTCCAGCCCAAAGAGCCAGCCGTGTGTTACACATCACCTTTGAAGATACGGTATACGCCCAGTCAAGACCGGCGCCTCTACGGGAATCAGGTGAGCGTTACACAGATTTACTGCAATACAACATGCCCCCTACAGTGATTAGAACACGAGACAAGTTCATACAAACCTAAAAAGGAAAGATTCATGAACTTTATCAAAAATACTTGGCCATGTGTCAACGCTCACATCCCATCCCTTTCTGGTTCTGGCCACAAATAAAACATTTCGCCAAAGTGGATCCAACACAATAGAAAAAAACAGTTTGGGGACCTACACGCCCACAGCGCTGTCTGGTTGCAGAGAAAAGCCCCAGATTTGAGCATTATGATCCCAAGATGAAGATGCAGATCTTGGAATAGGTAACGCCCCTCTACAGGAGTTAAGGGAGATCTGTGACCATGGGAAGATTTTATTCGTAGGTAGAGGTTACTCTATATTTCTAGAAGCACAGAGTGGGAATCCATGCTTTTGAGCCATGCTTTAGCATTAAATCCATTTGGGGTGTAGTCTGCTTTTTTAACTCTGAACCCACGACCTAGCCAAACTTAGAAACGGTGAACACCTTAAAATTGCTTTATGAATAAGAAATACCAATGGGTTCTGCCTGCTCCTCTGCGATCACAAAGGCACATACAAAGGCAATTCACTTCCATGTTTAACCCCAGGATAAATGCATCGATTTATGGGATCCTTATTCCTACTCTTGTAATAAGTTCAGAGGACAGTGCCCTAAATCGATAAAAAAACAATCATTTACCAAGATATACGACAGTGTCACTATACAATAATGCCAATGTAAGCACACAATGTCATTATTAAAGAACTGAAAATGCCTTACAGATTGAATATTTAAGATTAAACCGAAAAAAGAAATGCTTAAAGTTCATTATTAGCTCTCTGTAAACATGGAAAATCTTCATTCACAAGTGTCGACTTGCATGAAGAATAGGTGCCGATCCTTTTTAGCTATTAAACCATTCAAGGACTCATTTGATAACTGCAGGACAGCTCATATAATAACCTACTAAACATTACAAATACCGGTATCTGTAGGAATGATCAAATGTAAAATAACAAATGGAAAAATTACAAAAAATGTTAACGCAATTTGGGGACATTTTACTAAAATATAGGTGTGGGCTGGGGTAAGAGGGTCTCCCCCTCCCGCATTATTAAAAAAAAAAAAAAAATACTAAAAAATCAGTCATTTATCCATTCGATCATTTCATAGTCATTCGAAATACCTGCTCTTTGCTCACCTATTACTTAACCAAATCGCTCATCTCCACTGTTGAATTCAATGAACTGGTCTACTGCTTCAGCCTACAACTAACCCTACCTCTGTCTTCTTTGTTAGTCCATGAAAAAATCCTCAACTTGGTTTCCTTTACTCTATTATATTCCAAAGTCCTCTCCCAATGCTCCTCGATGTCTCCATGTCAGTTTTGCCTCCATGCGCAATCCCTCCATCTTCAAATTCCAATTACTAGTCTTTAAAGGCATACCTGGGCTATCCCTCGTCACCAGTGGTTCCTGATCACTCTGTTCCCCTCTACAATCACCAATTCTAGTGTTCCTTACCAATCCTGTGCTTCCTCCCATTTCTAATTCTTCTCCCTACTTGTCCGTCTCTCATCAGTGAAACTCCTTATTCCCAGATATCAAAAATATCACCAGCATCCATGCTTTCAGATCAGAATTTAAATACACAATCCCCTCCCTAACTCCATTTCATGATGTCACTATGGCACAATCCCCCAACACTGCATATTCCCCCCCCCCCATTAACGTTTTTCAGGTTAGTCCCTGGTTTATATCCCAACACCTGCATCCCCAGACTGCTGCATAGTAACCGATAGTCTTATTTCTACATAAGGCACCTAGCCTTAGGACTGACACAATTATTGTATATGATTGTGTAGGAAGTTAGAAAAAAATGTTTACAAAGCGCACTGTGCTGCGTTCCGTCTGCTTCTAAACACTGTATTGCATATATTGCTCAATATAAGGGATTCACCCAGTCGAACAGAATATATTCAACCAATGAACATGGTTTGTGGGAAATATTTAATAATAAGTCATTCCATGAATTAAAGTGCAAAACTACAGGACACCCCTCCTAGAACTCAGTCTAGCATCACCTGCTATAGTTAAACAGATAATCTAAATAACAATCCAGCATGGCACCATCCGTACTTAAAAGCAAGTCTTGACAACACAACCACACTACCCACTAGGATACCTCAAATAATTTCCAGAAATAACTGCAACATCACCATAGAGAACCTTAGACCTCTTCTCGTACCTATCAGTAAAGCTAATCTACCTACGCAGAATGACAACCCATCAGCCATTGTAGACTTATACAACAATACTCTAGAACTAGCTCTCAACCAGATAGCTCCTCTTAAACAACGAAAAGCCAAACCCATTGCCCACTCCAACAAATGGTTCTCGGCAGAATTAAAGGCTCTCTGCAATATCAAAAGAACTGCAGAAACTAGTTGGAGAAAATCCCCTTCTCGTTCCACTAAAGATAAATTCGCTTCAGCAGACTCCACCTACAAATCTGCCATCTTAAACACAAAAAAAGAGATCTATAACATGAGAATACAAAATGCCAAATCTGGCACTAAAGAACTATTCTCTATACTAAGGGAACTCAAATCACCACTGCCTTCTACAGAGGACTGCACTAAAGACAAGGCCTGGTGTAATAATATCCAGCTTGCCCTCGCTAACAAAATTGCCCTCCTCCAAACTAAGATAGAGGCAAAAAAAGCCAACCTTGCCTCCAAACAGAACCCCAACAGCAAAAATAGACCACACCACCCCTAATTGCCCCTCCTTCCACTTCTCACCAGTCACAGAAGAGGAAGTAATCAAGATAATCGCCAGTCTCAAACCATCCAACTGCAAAGGTGACATTTGTCCCTCCCCGTCATCAAAGACGGGGCTAATGAGTTAGCCCCTCTCATCACCTCTTTGATCAATATTTCCTTCAAAAACTCAGTGGTCCCAAATAACCTCAAAGAAGCGTGGGTCCTCCCCCTGCTCAAAAAACCTAACCTAGACCCGAACATCCCCACAAATTACAGACCCATCACCACAGTCCCATTTCTCCTCAAAATCTTGGACAGGGTAGCCTACCTCCAAATACAACAACATTTGGAAGACAACAACCTCCTAGGCCTGCGACAATCCGGCTTTAGACCAAGGCACGGGACTGAAACTGCCCTCTTGGATCTAAAAATCCAAATGGATGATGCCAAAGACAAGGGCAAACTGTCCATTTTGCTCTTGTTGGATCTATCCGCTGCCTTCGATCTGGTTGACCACCAGATCCTCACTCAACACCTCTCCTCGGCTGCTGCATTCTCTCAGAATGCCACTAAGTGGATCCAGTCATTTCTGTCTGACAGGTCGACTAGGGTCTTCGCCCCCTCCGCGGCTGCGGACCCTATCCCAATTACATGTGGAGTGCCCCAAGGCTCCTGCATTTCTCCCACACTTTACAACATCTTCACAAAGCTCCTCTATGACCGCCTTGACGATCTGGGTGTCAGCTACACTAATTACGCGGATGACACCCGGGTCCTCATCACTCTCACTGGCAGCTATGAAGAAGATGTTGCAAAGCTTAATGAAATCTACTTAGAAATCCAAGCCTGGATGGCCACACACAGTCTTTGCCTCCATGACGATAAGACAGAACTGCTTATCGTAGGTTCCTAGGCTCGCCTCAACAAACTGGACCAAAGGTACCAATCCTTTACCATTGATGGCAACATCATAAAAGTTTCCAAAGAGGTCAAAACACTAGGTGTGTACCTCGACTCCACCTTGTCACTATAAAAACAAATAAACTCCACCACCTCAGCCACCACCTACACCAATAAACTGATAAATGCCTGCAGGCCTTTTCTCTCCCCCTCAAGCTACCTCACCTTATCTAGAGCATTGATATTGCCTAAATTAGACTATTACAACACACTCTACCTAGGCACTACCACATAAAACTTGAACAGGCTCCAGATCATGCAAAATAATGCATTAAGATGTGCCCTTAACCTCTCACGCAAGGCTCACATATCCACGGTTAGCGAAGAAGTCCACCGGCTCCCGATCCGTGACAGAATTAAGCCAAGAACCCTGGTCATCACCCATAAGGGTCTGTCACGCACTGCCCCTCGCTACCTCTCAGATACATTTTCTAGACACTGCTCCAATACACCCACCAGAACCCCTTACCTGCACCAACTAAAGATCCCCAACTACAACCTAAAAACAGCAGGAGGTTCCAGTTTCCCAGTTCTCGCAGCACAATGCTGGAACACTCTCCCTCTTGCAATTAGATCGGAAGCCGTGTTCTGGCCATTCAGAGCCATGGTGAAATCATGGCTATTAGCTTAAACATCTAGTCGCTCACCTACACGCTCGGCCAGCCGCCGCTCTCCACCATGTAGTAATGTTTACCCTGTCTATATCCTATTCAGGACCACCCTCTAACCCGGTCCTCACTCTCCACTGTAACATCTTGTACCATGTTTTCTGTATATTCTACTCTCTGTATGTAACTACTCAGAGCTTGGACTAATGTATGTACCCTGCTCTGATTTCTGTATTAATGTGTTTGTGTAAGGATATGTAACTCTGCTGTGCACATGATTATGCGCCCAGCTACCTGAGGGTTCGGACGCGCTTTATGAATAAACTAACTAAACTCAAACACCTGGCCCGAAGAGATTCCACAGGAGGAAAAAGGCATCATCAGAAATGGTTTCTTCAAACTCCACAACTTAACAAGCATCACAGCTTATTTATTGTTTACCCACAGGTCCATGGCTGAGACATTACTTTGCTAATAAGTCCGACTATGTGAGCTGCATCTATCTTAGACTCTTGCAGTATCTCATGACAAAAATAAAAAAAAGCAAAAAATGCGGCACACAGGCTACTTATTAGAATGAAAACATTTGAACACCTCACCCCAGCACTACAATAAACTCCAGTCGCTCACTGTAAAGAAATATACATCTCAAACCATTCTGCATTGCCCATCAAACATACCATGGCAAGGGCCAAGACGCCTTCACAAGGAAGTTCCAGCACTCTACAATTCCCCAGGACAGAACAGTCCAGCAACACTGCACTAGTTCCTAAATTCAACAGGAAACAACAAGGATGATCCTTCTGGCGCACAAACCATGGAATGCGGTACCTAAGCATCTCCTCTTGGAAGAGAATCACCTGTCATTCAGGAAACGGCACAGACATGGATCTTCACTAACCAAATTACAGAAACAGCAACTAACCAAGATTAACACAAGATATTACCAATCCACATGCCACATCTCGTACATGGACAAGGACTCTGCTCAAACACAAAGGGTATTGTTAAAGACTGGGCGGTCCATTTCGACATTCCTACCATCAAAGGAACAACATGGTAACACTCTATAACAGTTTTGGAGAAAACATCTGGGTGATGTATATCACCTATTGTTAGTTGCACATGCGAAAAAGCTGTCCCCTATTAGAAGAACACCCTGTCCCGTTCTCTCCTGGATCTTGCCCTAGGCTCGAGGTGTTGCACCGCCTATCTAAAAGGGATAGGGTAGAGAAACTGTCCCTATTGTAACAAATGTTTAGCTAAAAAATATATAACAAATACAAGAAAGTGGTGTAAAATGAGAGTAACGGAATGGGGAATTTTCCATTATCCAGGTCCCATTATTTTACTGTGCCTGCATTTCAAGGATTTTGTTTCTCCCCTATAGAGACTGATGCATTCCTCACTGAGCCCTTTAATCATTCTGGCTACTCTACCCTGATATGACTCATCTAGATGTATGCATATTATTTTAATAAATCAACTGTAGTAGCTAGTTGAGCTTATCAATGCAGGGGTAAAAATATAATAAAATGCTGAGGCAGGAATATTTTACTTACTTCTTTTAGATGTTGGGCCAAAAGAAGGAAATGTTAGTGAGCAAAAAGTGGTTCCCATTATCAACTGTAGTATTTATAATAAAGTTAAAATAGAATTCTAATTTTAAACCCATCATTTATTTTAATTTAATATTTCCAGTTAAGTAGGAGGCAACATTTCAAGTTGCAAGTTACTGGTCAACTATAAAAAAAAAAGTAAAAAAAAAGAAAAACCCCAAAAATAAATCACTCACCACCACGAATCTACACATACACACAATATACTATTTCTTAATGAACAGGTGTGCATTTTCACTAGTCAATTGCTATTGGAGAATGCAATTTATGAGCCCTGCACCAATATATTGACTGACTGGAGTTGTGATATCAGCCTGAGAATCAAATATCGCGCTCAATATCATTATGTATGTTCCGTCATTGAGATTTATACTGCACACGACTTCCATTTGCATGTGCTCAAGTATATCTGAAAGGGGTAAAAAAGGGAATGGGGAGATCAGATGTTCTTAGCTGTTCATACATATAGAACCAGGAGCAACCAGCATCTGTTTTGGGGGAATTTTCTAGGTGGGTATTGATTTGTACACCAGAGATCTATAATTTACAGATTAGAAACCTCAAGTGGTTTGCAAGTTGATTCCAGAGATATAGGTCCTCATTACGAGGTTGCCGGTAGGCTGCCGGCTTCAGTGATTTATCTGCCGGTAGAGGTTTGAACTAGTGGCAGGCCTGACCTGCTGGCTGTGCACTACCCTTACCGGCACACTCCGAGTAAGCCGGTAACCATTGTTACCGGTAGCTTTTTCCAGACCGGCATACCCGTAATGAGGCCTATAGAGTTGAGACTGTTTTGGTGAGGGTTTGGTCTAGCCATTTGTGTTGATGTGGGTGGTGAGGACATGGTGAGTGTAGGCTATTGAGCATGAGGTTGTTAGTGGGTTATGTTCTTTCTGGCGGTTTGTTAAGTTTATTTTGACATGCCAGGATCTTGCTCAATTGGGTTGGCTACAGAGATGTTTGACTAAGGGCTCTTTACCTTTATTTTGGTTTTGGTTGCTGCGGCAAAAACCCTGGCCAATGGGCTTGAGGGGCTGACCCTTAATGACATGCTAGTCCAAGGCGTTTTAAGTAAACACCATTTGAGTTTTCATGCAGATTTGTTCATTGTTGTCCATTTGTTTCTTGTGTTCTTCCGGGTTGGATTTTCGCTGTTGGATAGCATGCTATACCAAAGTGATTCCAGCTAATGGAATTTGTTTTTTGTAGGTTTGTTCCTTTTTGAGTGTGGGTTCCTCAAGTTCATTCTGTTGGGACGTTTGTTGAGATAGTGTCAGATGTTCTGATGGGGGAGCTTTAGGTCTTGTTGGGTCTGTGCCATTTCCCACGGTGATGATGGTGTTAGATCGGCTGCACCTGAATGGCATGCTAGTTCAAAGCAATTACAGTTGGTGTGATGTGGGTATTTGTAGGTTTGTTCCTTGTTTAGTGTTTGTTTCTTATGTTCATTCTGGTTAGAGGTTTGTTGGGCGGGTGCCAGATCGTCAGAAGGGAACACTACATGATGTTATATATTTTGTTTTGCGCTCAGTTGCGAGTTGTCCTATACCCAATGTATTAAAATGCTAGTTTATTTAGCATTTTTCTGAATGTTGGTCAGTCTTCTGTTGTCCAGTTCCTTCAAGGATGGCTTTCCACAATGTTGCTATGAGGGTACAGAACTCTGTATTTGTGATAAATAACCTCACCAACGCATTACACCAAACCATCTCCCTCAATAGCTTTAACCATCATTGGCGCCCTCATTAGAACACCACATCATTACTGCAATCAACAATGTCCCATCACTAATGCTTCCATCACCATGGCACCAATCCACACGAAACCTCAACCCTTAAGTTCATGGAATGAATTTTCTGCAGGCCTGCACAACCCATGCCCACAAGCGCAGATATTACAAATGGTTCCTCAGAGGACAGGCTAGGAAGCACCTGTGGTGTCCTGTCCAGAGAGCTCTTCATTGCAGTGCAGACAGTTCGGTTGTGCATTACTTTTCCTTATACCCCTTATACACATGATCATAGTTTCTGCTACTGCCAGCTTTACAAAACTCTTTGAACATTTATCAGAAACATTTCTAGTAGATAGGTCCGTTTATGTAAGGAAAATAGCAATAGTCAACTAACATTATAACAAAATAGGATTGGTTGTGTTAAAGCAAAACAATGCATGGTATAAAGCATAAAAGGAACTACTAATGTTACAAAATCCAGCTCACTGAAGCATAGCATGGTATGATCAACTTTAAAGCTTCACTCTTATAGCACTCAATAATTGGACCATTTCCACAAAGACTGCAGGAATTTAGGGCAGTGTAGAACTACAGAAGTTGCCTACATCAGAAAATTCCTTCTCAATCGATCCCTTCTGTCATCCTGCATGAGGACGTTGGGTTACCCTACATTGAAGAACTACTGCCAATACAGCCGATTTCACTGTGGTGCTCAATTTGAGGCAAACCAGAAATAGGCCATACTGACAGACATCATGAATAGTGGCACAGCAAATCCAATACAGTACCAGAGTCATGATAAAAAAATTAAATCATGAATAGTGGCACAGCAAATCCAATACAGTACCAGAGTCATGATAAAAAAATTAAAAAAAATACCTGAATGAAATTGGTCTGGCAGGGTGGTTCACAAATTCAGATTTCATTCCTCGGACCCACAAAACACTGATTAGAGATACATATTTTACACTTTGCCAAAAACTGCAAAACTGGCTTGCCTATAGAAACACACTAGAAGGCAGTATTTCACTCTGAAAAGTACACCAGACACAGAGCCATATTTACTCTGGACTAGGAACACACTATCACGCACACTTATAATCAAGTTCTGTTTTAATGTACTGCCTTTAAACATTGTTAAATGAACATGGGAGCTTGGCCCAAAAGAAAGAGCATTATGCACTTGCACTTTGAATATCCCTGAGGATTGAATGCGCTTGTGATATTTTGTCAGTGGCCTGTGGAGGACCTTTTACACTTTGTGCTGTTTTGCCCAAATTACACGGACTTGAGAAGGAAAACACTATTGCCACTACTTAGGTCGGCTGGCATGACCCAGGCAAGGCCTGCCTTATGTTATTTGCTCTCAGCTGCTATGCTGCCAGTAGCTTGGGATTCAGTGGACTATTTGAGAAAAGCCTGGCATCGGAGAACTACAATTTTTTCTCAAAATTTGATTGAACACTGAAGATTTAGTGACCACTTCAGATCTCCACTGGTGGACAATAATCAGAATTCACACATGCACCCTTTAATTTTTTAACATATGAAATATGTCTGAGCCATTGATTTCCAAATGATGAATTGAATTTTGTACTGTTTTATGTATTTTATCTTGCATTTGCTGTTTATGGATAATAATTTGCTTCCGAATAAACATATCCATTGATAGTTTGCCCAAAGTACACTGAGATATGACAATGTACACTGTTACCCACCCTGAGGAAATATGGTTTTATACACTGTCGCCCAGCACTAGTATTTCTGCTATTATTTAATGAACTGCTGGTCTGTTCGGCAGTTGAAAAATAGATGTTTTTAGCAATGAAAAATTCGGCCTCTAAAATTTTGTATACATTTTTACACTGTTTTATTTAGTATTTTGTGCTAGTCTTCTGCAACGATAAATTTAACTAATGAAATAACATAGTAACTGTTTAACACTGATGGAAATTGTGCATTTCATAAATAAAGTATTTATTGATAAATTGACCTTAAAATATCACAAAACCTCTTCACTTCTGCTCACATTGGTAAATGCTGCATGTCTTGGCTAATAAAGCTGATTTGGATCAGATTATGTGTTCTTGGAGACCCAAAAATTGGACCCGAAACAGCAACGTATTGTGATGATCTAATAAAGAGTTACCAATGCTTCCAATGAACGTTTAACCTTTTAATCAAGTTTGGTATTTCTTCTATTTTCATTAGGAGGTTGCATTAAAAAAAGTATTGGCCCATCCAGCAAGGATCACAAGGAAAATATTTTTTCAGTTATTTTCATTTGAGCAACACCAGAAAAAGATGTCGAGAACAAGTACCTGCTGGTATTAATTATAGTGTAGAGAAGGAGAAAGTCACAGTAGAGGATCCTGTGAGCTGTGGCAGCATTGGAACTCTGTGGGCAACCACGTTGGAACGGTCAAAAGATTCTATATTGGAAAGTTATGGTGTATGTCCATAAGTAAAACAACACAATATGGGAATGTGCAGGTCAACGCTTTGTTATAGCTAAAAACAGTAAAGGGTGTTTTGTTTTGAAGCATTCAACTTTTTCCAGTGCCGGGATGTGTGGCTCAAGAATCCAAGAATCAGAGCAAGTGAGAAGTCAGGAGCATGGCTCTTGCCTCTTGGATCCATAACTGATAAATATGGAACTAGACCACTGTGCCGCCACCCATCGTTCTGCAACTCATGTTGTAACTTCAATACGGCAGAACTCTTGGGAATGCCGTCGCCCAACAGTAACTGCTGCTGAAACATTATCGAAACTTGGTAACGCATGCCAGTCAAAAAACACAATTGTTGTTGATATGCACTTTTGGATTTCTCCATAATGGCACTTCAAAGAACACAACAATGGGTATAGAACACTGCTGGGATTCAATAGTAAAAAACGGACATTGAATGATTGTTTAGCATTATGTTGTGTGCTGACAAAAGCAAGTTCTGTTTTATTAAGGTTGAGGCTAAGCCAGTCCTGCTGTGTACAGCTTTGTAATTGCATTGAGACAGTGACTAAACAGTGATATCCAATCTTCAAACTGTATAGTAGGTCACGGAACGGATTAGTGTAGATGTTGAATAGTGAGGGGACAAACCTGGCAGCATTAGCATGCCCGGCAACAGCTGAATTTTGTCTGCAGATCATACAGACCTAGGCGATCGGTGGTAAACAATCGACAGCATTTCAATTACTGATTGTACGCCTCAGCCACTGAACACAATCTATGAAGGAGGGTCCCGCAGTCCAAGGTGTTGAATGCACCCGACAGGATCAAAGAGTACCTCAAATTCTTCTTTCAGCGAGCAGTAGTAACTCAATGTTCTCATTGGTAAGCACTAAATAAGGAGTCTGGGGCTTCCTATGGACTAGCTCTGAGGTCTCCACATTTCCCATGTCCAAACACACTTCAAATCAACAGTCACGTAAAAATTTCATTTTTTTTAAACCATGCCAGAAAAATAGATCAGTAACTTTATGACAAAAGTCGATATATATTAACACTGCAGACCTCAGCACCACATCTCAGCCCTGAGACTATTTCCAATGTAGAGTCTGCGTCAGGACCTAAAATATTTATAGCTCTGCAACCTTCCCAATGATGGATCATTCAGGGAACAGATGTCTGAGCTATCTCTCTGCAGTAATTACCTATAAATGCAGGTTTTGACTCCATGCCCAGTCTCACAAAACTTGCAAGCCTGCCTAGAAATTAATCAGATCTTCGTCCTCATGGCAGAGGTGCCTCTGTGACTGCATTAGGAGCCAGCGAAAAGGCTCAGTTCAACTCAGACAAATACGGAAAATGATCAAAGGCTTTCAAATGGAAAACTCACATGGCTGGGACTCAGCCATCAACCATTGGGCAATGTGCTCCAACAGAACAAATATGCGCTACAGCAGCAGCAGACATTGATGTACGGCAGACATGGCTTGATTTAAATTAAGATATCAATTAAGATATCCAGCGCTGACACTCTTATTGTACCTTAAACCCTTTTCGAAGATAGTCCATATACTTGTTTTTTAAACTTTATTTATTAAGGTTCACATCTCACTCGGGTAAATTTGTGACATCAAATTTCGACTGTATAGTGCATTGAATCACAACAGACAGCAGCGTCATGGACGACGCACGCTCATCAACAAAAAGAGACACAGTTACCATTGCGTCTTAACCTGAGGAACCCAGCCGCTCACCCTCAGAAGCAGGTCGTTGAGCACGGAGATAAGCCACCAGGGGACCCCAGTTGTCTCTGGCCCAATTTGTCGCTCCACAAAGTGCCCATACTCTACATCACTAAGCCAAATCCTATCTTCCAACCAAACCGTGGGATCAGGACCGGCGGGGCCAGTCCAACGAATCAAGATGCACCTACGTGTTATTATCATGCCCGTAGTTAGCATATTCCGGTAGCCCTTAGGCAGACCCGGAAGCCACCCAACCATGGAGCATAGCAACTCACAAGGAACCTCATGGACCAACATTTGCATAAAAATTGTTGTCACAACTTCCCAAAAGTCCTGCAAAGATCACATCATATGGAGAAAGCCTGCAGCCTCCCTGTGGCTTCTTGGGCACCTGTCATTTCTAGTGGGGTCAACGAGCCAAAGGCAGGCGGGAGCTAAATATGTCCTGTGAAGGTTCTTAAAGGCATGGTCTAGTAAAAATGTTTATTGTCCCTACGGGTCGGCCATGTTTTTTTAAGCCTAAGTGGCTCGATTTTAGAAAACTTTCCTATGGATCTTACCCGAGTTTTCGTCCATTAAACGCACGCAAAAAACAAGCACCAGGGAGTCGCCATTTTCTGATAATCCTATCTTTTCCCCGATCGCCCTGGCTGACCTGCTTTTGCGGCACTAAATCAATTCCCCCCACCCTGAGCCTGTCATCAGCAGACTCGTACTGCCCATTTCCCACGTCTCGTGTCAACATTCGCTGTGCTTCAGCTAATGACGTGTCGCCATGGAAATGGCAGGACGCCTCTTTCCTCAATAAGTATAAACAAACCATTTCACAACACACAGCAGCAGATTTTCGATTCCATTCCTCCCTCTGTGTTACTTTGAGTATTCTGTGACTCGTTTCAGTGCTCTGGTCAGCTACATTTGCCGCTTGTAGCCCGTGTGAACAGATACCAGTACCACCGCTATAAATTATTTTAGTTTGTTTAACACACAATGGCTACAATAATGCCCTACATGTACGAGCCCGAGTATACCGAGGAGGAACTACTGGAAAGGGAAGCACGCGAAAACCATGGGGATTCGGACGGCAGTTGGCAGGACGAATCAACAGATGAAGAGCCTGGGCCTAGTCGTATGGCCGGCGTCTCCACCTGGTGCACATGCAATCGGTGCGAGCTAATGCCAAATGAGGACAAGAACTGCTGCTGCCGAGAAAACTCGGGATGCCTGGCCTACATTTCGGAAGGCGAGCCACGACCGCAATGCATCACCGAGCTGCCAGACTTCAGGGCAGCCTGCCTCACACGGGCCGTGTTGAGAATAATGATGGTGCTTATGCACGAACTTCGCGCAACTGTTCGTCCTCGTAATCCGAGTAACGAGTAAGTATACTCTGCTTGTCATGCCACTCCTATTTCATGTTCTTCTACTATATCCAAAATTACATCTACATATCATTGTAACGCATGTAAGTCGTTCAAAAGTGTGCATTGTCTAGATAGCATTTGTCCGTGCAGAATGCCATTAGTTACAAGAATTGTCATTGACAACAAACATTTATTAAACTTATCTTGGTCATTTAAAAACAGTTTGTTTCATTCCTTTTCACAGGTGGTACCGGCTGGTGGCCTATCGTTCCTTTACATGATAGCTCCACGGGAGGCTTGGATACCGCGTCCGAAGAGTGATACCCGCCTGTGCCGTTCGTGCCATTAGAGAAAAATTCCCGAGTGACAGCGGTCAGTACAGGGGATTTTCTCTCGCTGTGCTGCAACCTGACCTGTATAATCTTTAAAGTCTTGTATTTTTGTGTCATGAAAATAAGATACAAAATAAAACACCACATATATTTTAACAATGTTTGTTTTCGATTTTTTAAATGAATCAAGTGTGTCTCCATTCAAGGATGGACGTCAGACATCTGTGCTCTGAATGGGTGAAGGTCTGGTCGCTGTGAAGCAGGGTGGTCACTATCTATCTAAGCTAACATAACATATTCTCGATAATGCATGCACTAAATAACACTTGTTCAAAGTCTTTCAGTAGGTTATGTCTCTATAAAAGTCACACATATATCTATACTAACAATTACCATTGGATTATACAGGCCTTAGGGTCTTGACCACTATAATACACTGGTTGAAGTGTGGGTCTGTGCTCACAAGAATCTCCGGTATGTGGCATTTGTTATTGATAAGCAACGATATACTATCATTGATATACAGGCGATATACTATATATTGATATAAAGGCGGTTCGCGCCGGTGGATGCGCGCTGGCATGGGGGGCTGTGATGGGCGCAAACGGCCAAGGTGCCAAACTACATGTACACTTCAAAAGGTGTCCCACGCCAAGGGGCCATCGGTCACATGGCCTCCTCAGACCCCGTGTCTCCAGCCAGGCCTCCCCTTGAAGCAGGCCGCCCCCTGCAATCCACATAAGTGTGTCTCCATTCAGCAGTCTTCCTGTGCCTTATCTGCACGCCCCAGGGCCATCCATCCCACCACCCTGTATCAAAGGCGTTTCGCGCCGGTGGATGCGCGCTGGCATGGGGGACTGTGACGGGCGCATACGGCCAAGGTGCCAAACTACATGTACACTTCAAAAGGTGTCCCACGCCAAGGGGCCATCAGTCACATGGCCTCCTCAGACCCCGTGTCTCCATGCAGGCCTCCCCTTCAAGCAGGCCGCCCCCCTAATACCACGACATACATACGTCATTCATTCACAAACACACCCCAGTTTCTAATACTTTAAAAACCACACGATATGTCTCATGAGAACATCTTTGTGCTTTGCAAGTCAACTCCTAAACGTGCTACCTGGGAATCTGATCGTCGTCGTGCTATCCGTGAACTTCTGTGACCGCTTCGAGCATACCCATCAGTGCGCTACCTGTGGCCATCCACCTATTCTCCCGCAACATACTGCTCTGCTTGCTGAATCCAACTGTTTGTTGGTCAAGGTAAGGCCATGTATCCTGGTCATATTTCTCAGATTTTTAAATATTTATCTATTTGCGAGTAGAGTACCCAATGGTGCTATGTTCATTGGTCTCATTGCTATTGACTTCAATTTCCATTGCTATGCTATCAATAGATCTAATTATTTTCATCTTTGTCTATTGTCATCGAATTGCATCCTTCGGGGGTCCAGTCTATGATGTAAGCATGTTTCCTTCTCGTGCAATACAGAACATCCAAGGGATGAGTCACATGTTCAGTTTTTAGTCACATCATTTATACATTTCTGCAATTTATGCAAATACTAAGCCGCACATAATGAACTGGTATAGTTCCTGCAACCAAAACAAACCTTGCATTGATCATTGTATGATTCATTTACTTTTGTATCAAATCTTTATTCTTGAAGATTGTATAATAATGTCGATATTTACTTTTCAGATTTATCAACAATGCCTGCCTGTTCGATAAGCGGTTGCCCTTCGAAGACCCATGCTAAATCTGAAGGCACTACAATGCATGTATTCCCGAAAACTGTTGATCGAATAAGAGAATGGGCCAGACATTGTGGATAACCACTGGATGAGCTGGAAAGTAGAGTCCAACAAGTCTTACATGACAAGAGGGGTGATCGATACCGCATCTGCAGCCGGCACTTTTCCATGGACATGTACACAACATCTTGGGTAACAAAGAAGAATAAACGGCGAACGACACGGAAATTGCTCGAAAACGCTATTCCCACTCTATTCGTCCACATTCCGCCACCAGTGAGTCAAGTGTCCGGATTTAGCTTTAGCCCTTGTGTGTAGGTATCCGAACGGATTAATTGATATTGTAGGTGTTCTATCCCTTGTAATAATTTCGATATTGATATGATTGTATAGTTTTTTGAATAATGACATTTACCAATATATTCTTTTTCGATTTCATAACCCACAAACGCAATGTATATATATATGGGAACAGGGAACTGTGCGGTATTGAGCATTTTACAAGTATTCTGTCGCCTTACATGGCTATTTTTAATATTGGCATTTCATTATCAATCATTAATTTACCTTTACAACTTCTTGACTATCCCTTGAATCTGAAGCAAGAACATTCTACATCCTTGACGTGGTTACAGTTATCAACCACTTCTAGCGCGTATCAGGTAATCTTACTAGGCTAATCCGCTACAGACCTGTTTTATGCATGTCAATTAATATTTTTATTTTATCGTGTAATCATTTTACCGAATGTTTGGTTAGTGCTTTCCAATTGATATACACCTTAGTTATCGTCCACTGGTGTTTGTTTTCGGTTAGAATAAGTGTTATCCATACTAATGCAAGTACTGTCTTTCAGGGAGATGCTGAAGCGTCCGCCACATCTACAACATTTCTAGATGTTCTTCAACAGCAGGAGGTATGGATACTGACAGCTCCATCGAGCGTCATCATCAGAGCTGGAATTCTTGTCGTTTGATTGTTCTACACAATGTTTCATTCGTGGTTAACCGTTGATATGTACCTGTGCTGTCGACCCCAGGTGTGTGTTATGTTTTCACTATTGTAATCCTCACTAATGCAAGTACTATGTTTCAGGCAGTTGATGGAGCGTCAACCCCTGCACTTGATGCAGAGCCTGACATTCCATTCAAGTAATTCCAGGGGAAGTGGAAGCGGGACCATGCGTATACGAATCGGCGCAACAGCTTTCGGAAGTGCGCACTACATTTGCAACATCCATAGATATTCTTTAGCAGCACGAGGTATGGATAATGACAGCTCCATCATGCGTGATCATATAACGTGATTCCATTTGCTATACTTTCTTCCCTATTAATGCAAGTGCTGTGTTTCAGGGAGACGACGGAGCTTCCACCACAATCACAACATCTCATTTAGATGATGCAGATGTAAAGGAATCGTTGAAATAAGTCGATGAAATGTGATCATATTTGTATTTTCCTTGATTCTTTTGGACAATGCATCCTTTGTGGTTATCTCTTTATATGTTCCTGTGCGTTCGACCCCAAGTTTGTGTTATGTTTCCAATATTGAAAACCATACTAATCCAAGTACTATGTTTCAGGGAGACGACGGAGCTTCCACCACAATCACATCTCATTTAGATGATGCAGATGTAAAGGAATCGTTGAAATAAGTCGATGAAATGTGATCATATTTGGATTTTCCTTGATTCTTTTGGACAATGCATCATTTGTGGTTATCTCTTTATATGTACCTGTGTTGTCGACCCCAAGTGGGTGTTGTGTTTCCGATATTGAAAAGCATACTAATGCAAGTACTGTGTTTCAGGGAGATGTGGATGCCTCCTCTCCAATACTACCATTCATGGCAGTCCATGCAGAGCCAGAGGTATGGATACTGACAGTTCCATCGAAATAGATCATCACTGGTCGAATACTTGTCGTTTGATTGTTGCACACAATGTTTAAATCGTGTTTGGCTATTGAGATGTACCTGTGTGGACGTCCTCACGTGTGTTTTATGCTAACAATATTTTGATACATAGTAATGAAGTACTATGTTTCAGGGAGTCGATGGAGCCTCATTCCGTGCTGTCTATGCGGATACAGAAAATATAGTCGTTGCAGCGCAAGAGGAAGGGAGGACATGCGGAAAATGAATCGAAGCTACAGCGTGCAGATGTTGAAGGTCGAGTCAAAAAAGTTGCAAAGAAAAAAAAACAAAAAAAAAGGTTAGTTACAAACAGTTCATAACTTTAAAAAAAATGTTTGTGCTGGGGACTATTTTATGTTATTTTCCAGTCAATTCTACTACACTCCATCTTGTGTTTAAACTGAACATCCCTTTTCCAATCTCTCCTCCAGTTACCCGTGGGTGTCAGAATTATACACACACAGAAAGTGAAGCGAATGAGAGGTGTGGCTTGCCAGACCCTGTACACTATGGAGGAACTATTAATTGAGGCGAGGCGTGTTCAGGCTCGAGATGCTCATGTCCAATGGCCAGAACATGAATTAACTGTGTTTGGAGACTACAGCAAAGTTGCATTGGACCATAGCTACAGTGCGACCGCACCACCACAAGAAGATGTTATTGAATGTATTGAAGATAGCTCTGAAGTAGTTGCAGATCAATTTACACAATCTACACCCGCCAAAAATTTGCCACCAAAAAACCTGTCCACATTGTTGTGTTCTCCCATCAATGTTGAAGTAATAGATGTCGAAATGACAGAGAATGAACCAGCCGCAGCATCCATATACGCATCAGAACTTGATATCAGCGATATTACTTTCCAATGTGTTGAAATCTCCACAACGTCACAGGCCGAAACAACGTTGACGCAGGATGACAGTCTAATGAAAGAGAGCAAATACATTGTATTCGACAGTTGTTTGATGGAAATTATAAGTATGCTGAAATGTGTGCATTCCATTAGAGGGAAAGTATGTGGGAAGCCACTGATTAATGTGACTCGTCAAATAAAAGGCAGTAACGTCAAAATAAATGCCGCCTGTAGATTAAATCATAGGTTCTCCTGGTCTGCACAACCGATGCTGGGGAAACTGCCAGCAGGCAATCTACTGTGTGCAGCTGCATCACTTTTTAGTGGCTCCAGTTTTAGAAAGTTAGAGGCTTTCTTTCAGTTTGTGGGACTCCATTTCATTTCTAAAGCGCTGTACTACATATACCAACGTGATTATCTGTTTCCGTCCATTAGTGATGCTTGGAAAATTGAACAATTGTCTCTAGCAAGTACATTCAAAGGCAAACGATTCAGGCTAGCCGGCGATGGACAGTGCGACAGCCCTGGATTTTCTGCCAAGTACTGCACCTACCACTTTCAGGACATGGATAGTAAGAAAATTGCGAGTTTGGTGGTCGTGCAGGTAACACAATGTACATCCTCAGTGGCCATGGAGAAACTAGGTTTTATAAAATCAGTGGAATATCTACAATCGAGGGGAATGCACATCGACCTCATAGCCACGGATAGACACGTTTCAATTGCCAAGACAAAGAGAGCAGTTCCCACATATTAAACATCAATTTGACGTATGTCATCTTGCTAAATCAATCAATAAGAAAATCTCGGCTGCAGGGAAAAAAAAAGGTTTTGAAAGTATTTTGTAGTGGTCACATTCTATCACCAACCATCTTTGGTGGAGCTCAAAAACTTGTGAGGGGTCAGTGGAAATACTACTTGAAAAATGGCGGTCACTGATGCACCACTTTACCAACGTTCACCGCTGGACAGCAAATGAACATTTCCACCAATGTGAACATGGCCCTTTGTCCCCAGAGGAGGCACGGAAGAAGAAGTGGTTGATTCCATCTTCACCGACACACAAAGCCATTGAGAAGATTGTTTTCGACAAAACTCTATCAAGAGATTTGAGAGGACTGACAGAATTCTGTCACACAGGAGATTTGGAGGTGTTCCACAATATGTGCCTAAAGTACAGGCCAAAGCACTTACATTTTAGCTTTCGGGGCATGAAACATCGCACTCTACTAGCGGTCTTGGCCCATAACAGCAATGTCGGACGTGAACAATCTAGGACTAGGGGTAAAGTAAGGATGCCTCGCTACACTAAGGTGTTTTCAAAACGAAGTAAGCAATGGGTGATCAAACCAGTCTATGATGAAATGCAGTTCGACTTTGTGAAAGGCCTTATTGTTGCTGTGTTAGAGAAGCACAGATATGGAATTTTGGACGTTTCTGTGCAGAGCAATGATCCATTGCCACCGAACATTGCGACTGTGCCATGCCCAGCCGAAGAACAGCTGATTGTGAAGTACAAATCCCGGTTTAAATAATTGCAATACGATTGTCTTTTTGTAAATAAATGTTATTGTACAGTGTACCTGTAAACCTAACCCCTACCTTCACCATCATGGGTGGCGAACAAGCTGGGTGCCATCTTTGAATTCTCTCTATTCACCTCACATATGTGTATGTATATATTTTGTTCATGTCTCATCTCATGTAAATGTAAATGCTGCGCACTGTTAACGGAGGGGACGCTTGCGTATTGCAAATAATAAAACAAACAAACAAACAATAAATCTCACTTTTAACTCAACTCCTGTGGTACTTTATACTTTCCCTGACCTTACACCAAAAATTAAATGTCTCAATTCGGGCTGCAAAGCTCGCAGACAACGGGGACAAAATTGGGGCACTTAGAACGCGCCAGCCAAGCGGGCCGTGGCATTTGGGAGAGAAGCCAGTTCGCATTTGCACATTGAGACGCACTACATAGACGGATTCTAAACTTCAAGTTCTCACAGATGCCTATACTACGTGATGTTGCAAATAAAGAATGCGAAGGGCAGCGCCCAGATGAGGCCCACAAGTCGCACTGGAAGTATAAGGGTCTATTGTTTTTTGACCTTGAGACAGGGACCATGCCGAAAGAACTACATTTGAAGGGAGTGCGCAATAACTTAAGAGAGACGATAAGGCAGAAAATTCAGAAACTAGACCGAGTTTCAGTTTTAGGTCAGTATACGAAAAATCATTGTCAAGAGCACGGTCCGTTTTACAGACTGCATTACGAAGAGACACAATGGAAATTTCAAATACAATGTAAGTAAATCTTTACACGCTTTTATACCGGAATGAAGATTTAATGAATGGATGCATGAATAAATGAATGAAGAGCTAGGAAAAGCAAGTAAAACTGTTCGTAGTGGGCACATGGGCATGCAGGTCCACTGGTCTCACCGATCTCGGTCCTTGGCCAAGCCACTTTTCCCTGCACTACGGGACTGTCTCTGTATCCTTCAGCCCCTTCTCCCGGCATTTACCTTGCACTTGCCACCAGCTGGCCCTATTATTTAATTTGTATTCAACTAACCATGTACAGCCCTTCCCCATGCGCGATCAGAAAGACACCTGGCCTAGTAGGATCATTGTCTGTCTGCCCTTGTTCCCCACCTGCCTCGTCACGCCTAGAAACACTTGAGTATAGGTGCGTTACAAATGCCATATCATACATCATATCATTCCTCACGCATGTAGACTAACTGTCGTTTATCATTGTGTGTTTGCCTCGATTTATCTCATTACTTTTCGCATTGATTTTAGAGACGAACATACTCCATTGAACTATCCTTGCAAGCAAATAGTTTCTGATCGGCCATAATAAATAAAATGAGTAATATTAATGAAGTTCGGCTAGCGAGACTAATTATCATTTTTTTGTTTTCATAACAGGTATTTGATCCCTTTCTGCCACTGCCATCTGTTTGAGACACCGGCGGATGGATTCTTCAGCAGACACCTGCAGCTTCTTGTCAACAACTGGAGCACGATCACCATATTATGGGACGATCGTCAAGGGCCCACATGCCCTTACGCTGTACTAGTGGCTAGAAGCAACATATCAACCTTTAGGCTGGACTAGTGCCTAGTTGATGGAACAGCCTTGCGGTTCACCGTGCTTCCAAAGTAATTCTTTTTTATGAAAATGAACACCCTGTGTACCATAAAGGAACAGCGCGTGACTCAAGATGAAACGGAACAGTTATTGCGGATACAGATAAAAGAAAATAAATGGCTTACGGAGTTCATATGGCAATTGCTGAATATTCTGTAAACATTTAATGTCAAATAAATGTACTTTACCAAATGTACCGTGTGGCTGTTTCATTTTAAAGTACAGGTTCATATTCCGAATTGTGGCGCGCTGTGTTGTGAGTTGATCTGTGTTGGTTTCCGGGTTCTGTGTGGAGTCGCGCAGAAGACGACTGGGCGCGTTTGCCTACGCAGCACAGTAACGTCACGGGGAGAGGCGGGGAATATGAATGTTTGGATAATGTCAGGCTCAGGGGCGGGGGAATTGATTTAGTGCCGCAAAAGCAGGTCAGCCAGGGCGATCGGGGAAAAGATAGGATTATCAGAAAATGGCGGCTCCCTGGTGCTCGTTTTCGCGTGCGTTTAATGGACGAAAACTCAGGTAAGGTCCATAGGAAAGTTTTCTAAAATCGAGCCACTTAGGCTTAAAAAAACATGGCCGACCCGTAGGGACAATAAAAATTTTTACTAGACCATGCCTCTAACCTGAATTAGCTTAAACCTGGTATTCGCAGCTTGGCTGTGACTGCGATCACACAGCAAGCCCCACTGCTTGTCCGTGAATAGCAAGCCGACATCCTCCTCCCATCTTGCCCAACACTTCATATTCGCCCTCGGGGAGCCTCGCAGGATTAGTCTATACAAGGCAGAAACATTATGCTTTGCCGAAGCCGAGTTCAGGAGGTACTGCAACAAGAGCAATGCGGTAGATCCATCCGGGAAAAAAGTAGACGAGGCTTTAAAAGCAGCCTGCAGAAGAAGTATTGGAACCAGTTGCGGAACCCGGCACCCATCTTAACTGCAAATTGCTCCTGGGATATAAATGATACATGTGCCCGATACCCAACTCCCCCTATGAGGCTATTGCATCATCGCAGGTCAGCCTTTAACACTCTATATTCCAAAGCCCTAGCGCTACAGCATAAGGAGTATTCGCCCCTAACGGCTTAAGGGCCCTATTCCAAGCATGAATAGTACAAGCCACTGGGTCAAATTTGCACTGATCTGCAACCCTCCTAAATACCAACGTGCCCTGAAGGGAAAATGGGCTAACCAAGCACTACTCCACATGTACATGCGGGTAAAAGAGCAAACCCGGCATCCAGTATGACACAAAATATAACGGCACTGCCCAAAAATATTATTCCAAATCTGGAGCTCTGATCCCACAACCATCCCAAGACAGAATCAGCATATCCGAGAAGATCCGGGGGGGGGACTTAGGGTGCCACGCCAACCTGATCATTAAAGCCTTTAGCTGAGAAAAAAAAGTTGCTCCCGGCCAAATCGGAACATTCTGGAAAATGTACAATAGTTTAGGGACGACCACCATTTTGGCCAAGGCCACGTGTTCCATCAGAGTGAGGGGTAGGATACACCATCTATCTATTTTTGCTGGAGAAAATGCAAATAGGTCAAATGGTTCTTCCGCAAAAGAGTCAAAACTCCTGCTAACCGGCATTCACAGGTATTACACCAAGAGCTGCTCCCAGCTGTACCCACCTATGTCATCCAGTCTCGTCGTAGCATCATTCAGCGGACACAAGATCGACTTCGACCAGTTAATGCAGAGCCCTGAGACACAGCCAAACTCCCAACACCTACAGCGTTAGGGGGCCCAAATTGGTAGCTGAATCCTTAAAATACAAAATCGAGTCATCCACACACAAGGAGACCAGCTTCCTCCACCCAGAGCCTAACACCCTTCACGGTGAAATGTCCTAATCCTAGCCACCAATGATTCAATAGTTATTGCAAAAAGGAGAGGCGAAAGCGGTCAGCCCTGCGGCCCAATGCAAAAGATGTCGACCGCTTACCAAAAAGGTATATCTGGGTGTTCGCCGCAGCATAAAAGAAACATACTACACCTAAAGAATACTCTGAGATGCCCACCTGTCACAACGCTGCAAAACAAATAGGCCCACCCAATGGAATCAAAGGCCTTTTCTGCATCCAGTAGGTGTGTCATCGCCTGCACGTTGGGGTCGATCTGAGATAAACTAACAAAGAATTGGTGTAAATTCAGTGAAGTCGACCTACCAGGGACAAACCCAGATTATCTGAATAGAATATGGTCGATAAATATGGAAGCAGCCTGTCAACCAGCAG
The DNA here is from genome assembly GCF_040938575.1 of Ambystoma mexicanum. Taxonomy (NCBI): domain Eukaryota; kingdom Metazoa; phylum Chordata; class Amphibia; order Caudata; family Ambystomatidae; genus Ambystoma; species Ambystoma mexicanum. The sequence goes on from NC_090931.1 coordinate 456,055,720, forward strand.
CATTGCAACATTTTTTTCATATTTAAGTTGAGTAGCGATTTTGGCCTATACGACTCACATTCCTGGGGATCTTTCTCAGGCTTTAATATCAGAGTAACCACTGCCTCGCGAGACGCAGGAGGAAACAAACTGGCACCCATCGCCTCCTGCCACATGCTCAGCATATATCCAGTGACCTCGGAGCCAAACTCCTTGTAAAACTCTTCAGTAATACCATCGGTCCCGGAGGCCTTAGCCATAAGCAGCGCTCTTATAGCAACCAGAATATCATCCGTTCTGAGCCGTTCTACGCTGCTATATCCGCGCTACCCCCATCATCACAGCCAGATGTCGCCCAGGCCTCCCTTCCTCCCCTTACTTCCTAGCCATAGCGGGCCGTGCCAAGTATTTAATCTCGCAGTCCGCGCCTCCGGTCCAGCGCTCCTTTCAATAGTGCCCTGGTATCAGCATCTCTAGTTTCCCCCCCAGCCGAAGCTCCAAATACTTGATCCAAATCCAACCCCAATAGTTGCCGTTGAATTGCCTTCAACATGCCACATTCCAGCGACATGCACCTGACTCGCAGAATATGGTGGCCACAGACTCAACCAATCCCAAAATAACCTAAAAGGTAGGACGGGATCGTGGCTACCACCTCACTACGTAACACTATGGCAGAGAGCACAGCAGCCTTAAGCCGTCACCAGGGTCTAGGTACCCCCTCCCTACCCAGGTCTATTGACCAGAAAACGAGGAGTGGTCCGACAACGTCCTCTGGAGCAAGATACACTCCACTAATGTCAAGCCCACAAGAATATAATCGATGTGGGAGAACATGTCGTGGACTGTCGAATCATTTTTTACATTTTTTTTTAAAAAGAGTATTCCTTGTCCTTAGGATGGAGCGTCCACCACACATCCAGCAACTACAAACCATTCATACTCTGCAAAATGGTGAATGCTGTTCATGAAGGGGCCCAGGCACTGCCTGCAGATATATCCCTAGCCCATCTAGAGCCACACTCCGATCCCCAGCCCATACGATATTGGTATGTGTGTATTTGCAGCAACTATGGAGGAGTGTCCCATAAAACTCAGGGTCATCAACATTGGGACTGTAGATATTCACAATGGTTTTCTTTTTTTTAATACATTTTTATTAAGTTTTGCACATCATAACCACAATACCACACAAAGCAACAGGCTCTAACACATGTTAAACCATTTCTATACATATTAGTCTAACTACCACCCCATCATAACACCCCCCCGCTCAGCCTTCACATTTGTTCATCAATAAGTTACGAGTGTTGCATCCACATCCTCCAATTATTGGACACTATCCTTCTCTCCAACATTTGCGAACAGTGTTACCGTCAGTGCTATTCATCTTTGCAGGTCTATACCGGTCTCTGTATTTTGCATTTTAAGAGCCTTCTCCCATACCCCTGTTGCCGCTATGCACCACTTTTCCAACTCTGTCCACCACCTGTGTATGCTCGGTTCTCTTGTCTCTTTCCATCCCATAGCTATGCTACGCTTGGTCCAGATATACATCAGGTCTTTCAGTTTATTCAATGGCTTGTCTTTCGTATCTTTCGAATATCGCCCCAGCATGCAGGCCTCCAGTGTCTCAACATCTAGTTCAATGCCTCCCCGGACTGCCTTGGTTGCTACCTTCTTCCAGAACCCTTGTATAACTGGGCATCCCCAAAACATGCGTGAGGCCAGCATCCTGCCCCATGCATTTGGGCACACTTGTTTCCCAGCCCCTTTGAACGTGAAGACAACAGCAAGTGTGAAGTATGCCCGTTGCACTATACACATTTGTATTAAATGTAGCCTAGCGTTTCTGGACACCGTCTTGTGATATCTCTTTATTTCTCCACACTCTTTCTCCTCGAACACCTTACCCAGTTCCCTTTCCCATTTACCCTTACAGTAGATGTTCACATGGTAATAGGAATATGAGCAGGGTACCTGACATGATCACAAACCTACCACCCAGGATCCACAACCTTTTCCACTTAGCGGAAGCCCAAGGACTTATGTAAAAGTATCATGACCTCACCAGAATAAGTAGAGAAAAACGTAAAATATCTGTTGGTACCCCACAATCTAGCCACACCTTAATTTTCCACCCCTTTGCCACGCCCTTTGCCACGCCCTTTGCCACCCCCACCAGTTGGATCTCCTGCAATAGGATAATTTTGGCCCCATGTCTTTCACAGTAGTTAACAACTTTACGTACTTTACGCGGGTTAAGCGCGTGAACACTCCAGTTTACCATCACGCAAGCAGCCAGAGACATGATATAGAGAAGTAAAAAGCACAGTTTTGCCTGCGCCGTACCCGGCTACCAGCAAATCTTGCGCAGAGCCAACTACATCCCATCAACACTCCCCTGAGATGTGAATCACTTTTCAAGAACATACCCACCCACCCACCCAGCCACCCCCTCGACCCCTCTCTCCCTCCCTGCCTGCCTCTTTACCTCCCCACTAGCTCCCCCGTGCAACCCTAACCCGCCCGTAACCCCAGCACACCCCCCTCCACCCAGACTGCTCAACCATAACTCGCAGTGAAATTCCCCTCCCTTACATGCACCACCCTACCCCACCCAACTGCCATGGACCAAAAAGGGTAACCACCCGGGGGTGCCAAACTCAACCACCTCATAGACCTGATCTTCGTCGACTCCTGCCAGTGGAGGCCAACTTCTCCACAACTCCTAGCAACTGGACTGCATCGTTACATAGACAACTAAGTAAATACTGCACCGCACACGCCAATATTCCAACACAAAAGTAAGCAGAGCCCCCAGACATGTCCGCAGCAATGCACCCTTTAACAAACCAGGTGGCATGCATCACATAACATCCCGAACACCATCAATGTCTCCAGTCAATGATATCTTCACACTAATTGCAGTGTTCTCCTAGACCAACACCTCACTCCTTTGGCAAGGCTTCCAGAAAATGTTGCACCTCCGAGGGATCCGTGAAGAAGTGAGACTTATTGTTATGGACCACACGCAGCCTGAACAGATACAGCATAGTGCACTGCAGGCCACGCTCCCAAGGAGTGCATGTTTGTCGTCAAGAAGGAAAGGCAGCCCTCTGGACTGATGAAGTAAAATCTGGGTAGAATGAAATGGAGCCTCCTTATACTGTAGGTTGCCACAGTCTTGGGCCATGTGGAGAATCACAACACGGTGCCTATAATTCAAGGGGCGAGCTATAACCGGTCGAGGATTCTGGCACGGCCTGGGCACCTGCAGCGACACCCAGTGTGCTCTTTCTAAAAGACACTGGGATGACAGTGGAGGATCGCCCAGCACTTCTCGTATACATTCTTCCATGAAGACCTCCATGTTCTGTTGCGACACCAACTCAGGGATCCCCACCACCCATAAATTTTGTCTGTGAGACCTCGCCTTGAGATCCTCATTGTTCTCTTTAATCTCCTTAACCTCCTGCTGCAGTGTGCGGATTGCCTGTGTCACCTCTTCTCCAGTGTCCACGAGCACCCATACCCTGTGCTCTGCCTCTGAAATCCATCCGCTCTCTTTTTCTATGAATTCCTGCATATGATCCACCTTGTAGGCCATTCCGTCCAGCTTGGTGTTGATGGAGGCAAATCCGCTCTGCATCTCAGCCAGCACTATGCCGAGATCCGAAGCCGAGGCGCAGCCACTCTGGCCAGGACCCGCATCACGAGAGAAGCCTAGGTCCTGTCTTTCCACAGCCATTCTAGGCAAAGGCATCTTCTCCCTGCTGGTAGGCAAACCCTCCTAGTGGGAAAACAGCAATCAGGACGTTTTGCCCTTCGCCATGTAAGGAATACATTACGCTACTCAGTCCAAGCAATTCAGAACACCACCAAGGGGTTCAGCAATACACAGCCAAAAGTTCCAAAACAGGTAGGTAGCAGCACCCCACCCCCTCTGCCCCCAGAAGGCAGATCCCCAGCCTTACCAAACCACAAATCCGGGATCCAGTACAGGGCCACCCACAAGTGTGCCCATGCAGCACAGGTCCTCACAAGCATTCCTGGACCCCACCAGAATGCTGCCACCAATCCTCCATGCCAGGCTGGCAGGGTGCAACCCTCCACCAAATGTTTGCTACTGCAGGGGGCCAGGACACAATATGACAGGCTCACTGGCGCAGCAGGCAGTGGCACCACCCTGCCAGCAACCCAGTGATGTCAGAGGCGGAGATAGACAAGTCCTGCAGGCCTCCCAGCAGCTCAGGTTGTCCCACGGCTAGTAGAGCAAGCCAGCAAGCCAAGGCAGCACCGCAGGGGAGAAGTTACAGAGGAGGCACTGCACGAACACCCAACTGCAGCCCCAAAGCAGCACTACAGCAGGCCTCTCCAACGTGACAGAGTGGGGAGGGGGGGGCTCATTGGGCGCACCCCCGGCATCCTTTCAATAATCAGTGGCCCTCCAGTAGCAGTTCTGTGGAGCCCACCACCAACACTGTGCCCGAAGCAGCACTTCCGAACTATGGCCCCTCAGATCGCATGGGCAGAGGAGGTCCATACCCCGGTCTAGGGCCTACAGCTCCTGCACTGCCTCAATTAACAAATGTGGGAAGCCTGCGAGGGACACAGGGACACCCACCCACCCTCGGCCCCCCTCCACAAGGTCTGTGTCCCTGACTGGGACAACAGAGGGCCGAGGATATCTGGCAGTGCACCTTGGGGGAGCGAGTTGTGAGAGCGTGAAGCAGCCCGTCCTCTCCCCCAGTCACAGTTGCAGCCCCCGGAACAGTGGCCACAGCCAGTCTGAGTTGGAATGGAGCCAGCTGTACGCTCAGTCTACCAGACCCTGCCTCGCATCGATCGGGCTCCTAATCAAGTATGTAGACACAAAGCAGCAACTGGCAGCTACCTGGCAGCTCCACCTCAATGCCACTCGGTCCAGCCCCACTCCGCTCTGCACGCTGCAGAGACTGCCAAACCAGGCCTCAGGTCGCCCCTCCTGCCAGCTTCCTTCCAGTTTGCTGATCACCTCCAATCTCGCTCCACCAGTGGGGCTTCAAGGATATTACCGCATAAAATGAAACATCTACGGTCGTGGTGCACGCTCTGGGCAACCTCCATCTCTCAACGTCTCACCACCAAGGAGCTCAAAGAGCAGGGGCCATTCCAGTCGCCCGGTCTATTTAGAAAGGTGCCGAAGTCTCTGTATCTGGATATTTAAATCAGTCTAACTGATTGGGTGTGTTATGGATTCATGTGTTCCTTTAAACAGAATGTGGGCTAGAAATGTACCCATCATGACTAAGATATTTTTTGCTGTGTTGTTTTGTTTACTAAGGTTTTTTCCTATTCGTATATCTATTGTTATGATGCCTGTTCCCATTTGAAATTTTGAAAACCCATTTGGCTGCTGCTCTTCATGCTGCATAAGGCACTCGGCTTTCTTTGGTGGGAAGTTTCACACTATGATAGGCATACACAAATGATCAATGCCCCAACAGGCATTTACATAAATTACATGTAAAAGAGCTTGGTTTTCATTTTTTCACTTGAAAGGCATTTCAGGGTGCACTGTTGCACAACGACCAAGATGGCCATCTCCATCTGACACTCTATGCCCTGAGCCGCAAGAACTCTGTATGCACCTACTGAATACAAGGTTTTCGGCGAGTGAATACTCCTCTTGTACGGGCCAGCAGGTGCTGCCCTGCTGTGTGGCTCTGTAGTGTGGCCAAGGATCAGAATTGGTGTGTAACAATCCTCTGATATCAGTGGCCTGCTGATGCCCTGAATCGCTGCATGTGTCAGCAGAGTGGAGGATCCCGCCCCTATCCAGAAAGGCTGGATGTGTCGGTACATGGCTCGGCGGTGAGGGATTGATTTTCCTTCATCCCGGTGACTGCTCAGTATGCCTGGCGTGGGAAGGCGGCAGGGCGTAGGGTGCCATACATTGGGGGTGGCCGGTGCAGCCCATTATCATGGACTGGAGCCCCTGATGCTTAACATTGTAGTGAGTGGAGAGGGAGAAAGAGAGGAGAACCCTGGCTCCTTCCCGGACAGCTTACTGTTTCAGATCATGCTCACGTTTTGAGGTAGTACTCCGCTATTTCTCCTGGACACTCCCCCCGCCCCCTGCCTAGGGGCTGAGGCGGATATCGGATGACCCGCTGAAGATTCCAATATGCCCCTTTCGTTGGGTGGGTGAACCTGCGGTTAGGCCCTCAGCCAAACTGGATTTTCTCCTGGTGTGAAGGCCACATGTCTGGGGGCAGGAAAACAGCCAAGGGAGCACACAGAAAATAGGGCAGCATGGACACTTACAGCAGGGCAGCACAGAGAACTCCTGAACAGCCCCCTCTACCCCCTGACTGTCGCCCACAAACCTGGCAGTGTGCACGCCCGGACTAGTAGGACACCCGGATTCTCTGCCATCAACAGTAAACTGTATGACGTAAAAACAAATATCAACACCCTCAATAACAAGCAGCAGAAGGCAACTGACTGTATCACTGAGATGGAAACAAGAGGTGGGGGGGGGGTCGAAGACAACGTGGCAGGAACTGGACACCCTTACCAAGGCGACCAAGATGACGCAGAGAAAGAGCGATGACCTTGAATCACGGTCTTGCCGCAATAATATACACCTACTGGGGGTTCCCAAGGGCCCATCAAGGGGGCAATATGGAACAGCTGGTTGAAAGGACTCTCTTGGATGTTCTTGGCCAACCCCTCTTGTCCCCTTTCTTTCATATGGAGCACGCCCACCAGTCGCTGGTGGCCCCACTTAAGACAAGTGCAGCACCCAGTCACATAATTGCCAGGATCCTGAGCTATAGAGACAGGGACACTATTCTGCGGGCAGCTAGGGATAAGGGAGAGAGCTGCACATGGGATCCCACTAAGTGTATCCAGACTTAACGGTAGCCGTGCAGCAGGATCGCAAGACATTTCTTGGGGTGAAGAAGCTACAGAGGGGCACATCTATCCAATGCTCAATGTATCCTGCAAAGTTGCGCTTTGCTTTTCATAACAAGACATACTTTTTCACATTGCTGGAAAAAGCTTCCTCCTTCATTCAGAATAACATTCCAGGTTTGCTGAAGAAAGGCGGGAAGTGAGCCGCCATGAATTATGCAACACGTTTATTAAGGTGCATGATTGGACATACTTGGTAATAATCCTCTAATTCAGAGTTCGGGCGGCAGTGCATAGGCCTCCTACAGCTTACCCCAAGTTATTGGGAAAAATCCTTCTCTGTGTTTGCAGGCGGAAAGATATCTACACCTTGCAGCTGTTGGCATGGTGGGTAATCGGTGGATAATACAAATCAATGTGCCTTGTGTAATAGGAGACTATGGGGTGTCAGTCTAGAAAAGTACACAATCCTCCAACAGAAGGCTTATGCAGGATAATTGGTTGGCCGAAGACCAACCGCCTCATTTGAAGTATAAAGAATATATGCTCATTACGTAGCTATTAGTTTAACTAGAGTGCACCCATTTTAAGGTAACCAGAATCGCCATTTTGTTTTCTCTATGTTTCTCTTTAACATCGCCACTTTTGCCTCATGTAAAACTGCTTTGCTGTAGATATTATTTCGCTTCAATGGTCCAAGGTTATTAAAGACATGTTGAAACATTGCGCGAGGAGCCAGACAGAAAAGCCTGTTTCCCTCCTTTACATATCCTTGGAAGCGGGGAGCAAGGCAATCTTATCAGTACACGGGTGCCAGTGAGTCTCCTTAAAAGAATAGCAATGTACGAAACGAATATTAAAGGGTTTGAATTATGCTCTTCTTAACGGCCCCCCTTCTGAGCGCTGTGAGCCCCCGGAGAGCAAGCTGACCTCTAGAGCGTGAATCGAAACCAGGAGCTAGTAAGGCCTGGAAAGTGCCAGTCCCCCTACGCGCAGCTTGTCCATGAAAACAGAAGCGCCGTGTTCTCGCAAATAAAGAATAGTGTCTGTAAATTTGAGATTGAAAACTGTTACTAAATATGGTGATCTAAAATGTCATATTCGTCACCATTGTCAATCATCGCCTCCACTTCAAAGGGAATGAATTAGGGGTGGCATTGAATGTGTCAAATGTGTCATTACTGATTGTGAGATGCTCATTTTGCATATATGTAGCTGATGTACAATTTTCGTCTCTTGCGTCCCCAGAGGTCTGTTAGACACATGTCGCGGGGCATGTGACCATTTGGCCAACTGGGACTATTTGTTTTTTGCAATAAACCCTAGATTTTGGGAATACAACCTCGTGTTTGACGTATCAGTTCGTGTGTGGTGATTGTGCCTTGTTTCCACATCCAAGGGTCCCTCAGGGGCCCCTTCAAGATGGCACCCGAATAGGGACCCTCCCCCACTTGTTCCATCATGTACGTTGCAAACTTATGAAGGCGACAAGAACGGCGAGGATGGGAGCGATCAAGCCGGGATCAAAAGGTGTCCGGGGCGCCCTGCGAAAGTGATGAGACTCCTTTGCAGATCTGCACACAGCTGATCCCTGATCGATGTGCCTGGCCAGCGAACAAGGGGTCAAGGGTCCCGAAACGAGGCAGTGCTGAGATACGCAGATACAACGTCATTGGTTGCGTCAGTATACGGACGAATTGTGTCTTGAAAAGACAAATTGACTAATCAGGTGAGTTGTGCCCCGATTCGTAAGTGATCCCGATTTTGGTTGAGAGTTCATTTTGCAAAATCAAACGCCCAGAGTAAGTTTGATTAGCCAAGGGAAAGGTTAAAACATGCCTGGGATATTGTCCACCTTAGCGGGTTTTTTCCGCTGCGGCGAACAATCTTTGGAAACTGGCCAGGTTGCGCCTCCGGGGGGGGGAACGTCAGCTTATGATATGTATGTGAAGTATGGTGTGGGAGCAATAAAGTTTTGTGAAATTTGGCATAAGCAAACCAAAAAGCAGAAAGACCTTCAATGGCCGAGGAATGGTAGTTTTGAGATGGATTGGATAGATAACCTGGAAAAGGTTTTGATAAGTAAGAAAGCGCGTCCTGTGGCACTTGATATCCTTAGGGATTGGAGGAGGGAAGCAATGCTCCGATGTAGAAGTAGAGAGAAACATGCGCGCAGGCATAAGCCAAAAGCAGAGAGAGCGTAGGAAAAAGAGGAGGAGTGGAGCAATAGTTTGAGAAAGGCAAATAGACGCGACCAGTTGAATATTGAAAAAATATATCCACAGAGTTACATGCATCAGACGAATTAATAAACAAAATACTAACCGAGACAAAACAAGGCCCGAGAAGTGAAACTAAGTAGATTACGTCAGTAGCCGTCATCCAACCCCCTCCTATTGCTCAACCTGTCCAAACTCCTATACAGACAGAGGCAGCGTTAGTAATGGTACCGCCCTCTAGTCAGCCAGCCCCGAGTGTTTCACAACCATCACAGACCCAGCCGATTTCTCCCGTGCCCACACCTTCCACTCAAGGGGGTATTTCTGTTCCGACTGCACCCCCCATAAGCGAATTAGAACAAAGCGAGTGTATGAGAGTGACCGGCAGCGCGATTAGCAAGGAGAGAAAGCGTGAGCTGCAAGAACAGGCGGAAATGTATATAGACGAGAACGATGGGACGGCCATGTTAGCGTCAATACATGACTTCAGGAAGAGCAACGAAAAACAGGTATTGTTGGAATGCATGGGGGAATATTTGTCGGCAGAATGGAAAAAGTTAGTTGGGAAGTTACCACCTCAGCGATTGTTGGATTTGAATGCATTGGCCCGTTGTAGAGGGAGAGATGAGGAAATAGAAGAGCATGTGAAGCGACTGTTTGAATTAAAAAATGAACTTGATGAAGAATATTCTGAAATACTTGTCACACCAGGGTACAGGAGAAAAGATATTGAGAGAACTAGGAAGAAAGCGGCAGGGATTTATATGCAGAAATCCTTGCCACCACCGGGACAGATAGGTGATAGGCAAGGATTGCGAGTGTGTATGCGGGAAACAATGAGATGGATGTCAAGCCCGAGGATTTCTGTGGGTGAAATAAATGAGATATGTAATGAGTACCCTTTACAAATAAGAATAGAAGCCCTGCGAACAATAGTGGGAGTGTTACTTCAGCAGGTAGCAGGACATAACAGGGGAAGGGGAAATGTGCAGAGCAGGGGCAATTTGAATATGCATGGAGGGCCTCTGGGCTTAAACCAATGTGCATATTGTAGAGAGGAAGGACACTGGCGGGCACAATGCCCACCCTTGCAAAATAGAGGCGGATATGGCCAGAGGAGACAGCACAGAGGGCATCCAGGAACAAATGGCCATAATAGAAACCATATGCAGCAGCACCAGAATAGTCATGGGAATGGTGCACAAAATCAGGGCCAGGCGCCGAATCAAAATGCTTTTACTCAGAGTCAAAACCATCAGGCCAATCAAAGTGGAAACAAAGGAAGAGGCAGAAATATTTTTGATACTCAGACAGGTGCATACTATAGTAATAGTAAAGATTACACCTCGGATGATGTGTTGTCACCCCAATAGGACAGCGCAGGACAGGGGTCAGAACCAGTATCCATTCCCGTGAATCAGAAAGGACCCTACGTAGAAATTAAAGTTGGGAATGAAGAGCATAGATTCCTCGTAGACACGGGGGCACAGAGGTGCTCGATAGATCATCACTTGGTTCCAGATAAACCTCTGTCAGGGCGACAAAATATCTTAGTAGGGTTCGCAGGCACCCCAGTAATAAATCCTGAGCCCAAACCAGTAGCAGTGGCAATAGGGCCTTTTACTGAACATTGTCCATTTCTTTTGACAGAGAATTGTGGGGAAAACCTCCTAGGATTGAATCTATTGAAAAGGTTAAGCTCGGTTAACCACTGCACACCAGATGGGGTATTTTTGACCATTTCTCCTCAGAGTGGGCCGACTTCTGAATTTGTGACAAGATCTTTAACAGGGGAATTGAGTGAGGTGCCAACTTGTATTTGGGCCGCTACCACGATGTTTGCAAGCTGTTGCAGCGGCTGCTGCGTCAGCGAAACAAACAGAAGGGATGGTATTGGGGCACACTTTAATTCTAATGGTGCCACATGCCGTAGATGTTCTACTTAATAGAACGCAGACGCAACACCTCACCTCTGCTAGATTGGCTAGATATGAAATTGTATTGTCCGCCCCCCACATCCAAATCGTGATGCCCGGGGAAAACATTGATGAGACTGAATCACCTCCCCATGATTGCTTAATGGTTACTGAGGAAGAAACAAAAGGGAGAATTGATCTGCACGATACGCCACTAAAAGAACCAGATGCAGAACTGTTTTGTGATGGTTCTTGCTTTAAATTACCTGACGGCACTTCAACCGCCGCATACGCTATCACCACGTTAAAAAGCATTGTGGAGAGTAAAAGAATCCCATACAACTCTGCCCAAGCAGCAGAAATAATTGCCTTAACAAGAGCTTGTGAAATTTCAGAGAACTTGAGCGTAAATATCTACACGGATAGCCAGTACGCCTTTGGCGTGGTTCATAACTTCGGCCGGGTGTGGGCCGAGAGAGGGTTCCTAACATCACATGGGGCTAGAATTCAACATGGCCCTTTGATTGTATGATTACTGTCTGCACTTGCGTGTCCAAAGCACCTGGCGATAGTGAAATGCGAGGCGCATAAAAAGGTGACATGCAAAGTGGGAGAAGGAAACGCATTTGCAGACAGAATTGCGAAACAAACTGCCACTGATCTGAATACAAAAATGTTAACAGTACAATCGAAGGAAGTACCCTGTATGATAGAAGATAGAATTGTAACTGTTAGAGAGATGCAGGCGGAAGCTACCGCCGACGAAATACAGGGATGGGCCAATGGCTCTGCAGAACTAGACTTGCAGGGTTGTTGGGTGGACAAGAAGAGCGGGAATTGGATGTTGCCGAATGCTTATGTAAATGCGATGGTAACAATGGTTCACAGTCCCACCCACATCTGTGCGAAGAAAATAGTCCAACATTTGGCCACTGTCTGGGAAAATCCTCTCATAAAAAAGAATGCCGAAAGGCTAGTACAGAACTGCATAACGTGCCTAGAGCACAATGTGGGGAAGTATACGGTGACTCCAACAGCAAGTTTCGGACCTCCCTCTATGCCATTCGAAGTGATTCCCTTTGACTTCATAGAAATTGAGAGATGCCAGAACCTGAAGTATGTTCTGGTGATCATATGTGCATTCAGCAAATGGGTGGAAGCGTATCCGTTGAAAGGCTGCACAGCCATGAGCACGGCGAAAGTAATGCTAAAAGAGTATTTCTCTCGCTTCGGTCTGCCCCGTGTCATATGGTCGGACAATGGTCAGCATTTTGTAGGTGCAGTAATATTACAGATTTGTGCAGGTCTCCAGATCGATAAGCGATTCCATTGCTCCAAGCATCCCATGAGTGCCGGACTTATTGAACGTCACAACGGCATCCTGAAATCCAAAATAAGTAAGATTTGTGCAATCAGCAAGCTAAGTTGGGTATATGCATTGCCAATAGCGTTACTGTGTATGCGAACATCAGTGCAAGCCAGAACTGGTCTCTCCCCATATGAAATCATAATGGGAAGACCAGCGAATGTGTGGTGTGCACCCCAGCCGAAAAGAATGTGAGGTAGAATACCCTGTACTCAGCATTTATTGTAATTTGTTAGTAAAAAAACTGCGTTTGATTCATCAGCAGGTGCAGGAGGCATTGCCGGTGAGGTACACTGGTCCAGGACATGCATTGGAGCCAGGAACCTGGGTGCTGATTAGAAATTATAAGCGGAAAACATCGCTGGCACCAAGGTGGCATGGGCCCTACCAAATCCTTTTGACCACGCAGAAAGCGATACGCGTGGATGGGCGGAAAGCGTGGATTCACGCCACGCACACCAAGAAAGTCCCAACGCAATTTGACACTTCGACTGATCGGGACAAAGACCAGAAAGAGACAGCAGCGGCTCCAGAAACGAAAAATGAAATTGCCAGTTCTTTGCCACAAAAACTGCCTGATTCTGAAACAAAGCCTGATGAGATTGCCATAAGAGAGTAAGGGCAAAGGGCGCCCCAACGTTGTCCAGCAGATTCTGTATCACTGATGGCCGATATCAAGCGTATACCTCTGTGGCACCCACCATCTTCTGTTGCGCCGCAGCCTGCATCGTCACCTGGGCATTCATCATCATCTGCCATTGTGCCCCAGACGGACTCCAAGCTTGACACCGGAAGTGCACCCGCACTATTTGTCGACCACACGATAACGGGAGCAAATCGGTATAACGTGCGGAGCAGAAAAATAGAGTGATCACATTTTCAGCTTTTGTGATTTTATTGCCTCCGTTTCCTATTCTCAGATGAAGTAGGAACCGGAGGACTAGAGGAGAGTGGCGTGAGAGTTGTGCAAGTTAAACAGCTCAACAAACGCAACTCCTCGGTGCTAAATCCATGTGTCCGGAACCCGAGCGGACAAGCGGGACGCACATGGTACAAAGGCAACTGCTCTGAAACTCTAGAGAAATGTGCAAATGCACGGGAATCTTACCAAACAGATAAGCAATCCAGGTTGAAAGAGAACTGGCATGGAAGGACTGTAGAAATTTATCGAACTCTCTGACATTGCAACAAGCGCATCGGCAGGAGATATTCACAACGAACACGGTGAAAGCAGAACGACGAGGGAAGATGCCGGAGCCAGCCAATGTCTCCTTCTGCACCAATGCTGATAGCGAGTTAAATGCAGTACATAGAAAGGTGAAAAAGGGACATGGGCGAAAAAATTGTATGTTGGGTTTAACGATAATAATGTGTATAATGAGTATATTAGCCCCAATATTGACCATATCAGTATTATGGTACCTAGAAGAAATGCACCCCCTTGAAGTACTGTTGCCTACTGTGAACATTTCCACGACGGAAAGTCCAGTCCATGCGATTTCCTATACCTTGTCCCCAATGGAAGAGAGACATAGGGAAGAATATGGGAACACCACATTACTATTGATAATGAACATGACACACTCAATACTAAGAAAGAACAACTGTTGGGTCTGTGCCCACCTGCCGCAGCATGGTGGTCAGGGAATAGGATTGTATACAGCCCCTGCCATTAACTTCTGCATGTTATGCTTCTCTGAGTGCCTTATATTATGGAAAATGGAACGAAAGTGAAACTGGTCAATTAGACAAAACAAACATGAATGAATTTGAGGAAGTGATTATGAAACCGGTGGGTTGTTCCATATTCCATAAAAGACGATTAATTACACCAGCAATAATGCCACAGGATAGATTGTCTGTACCTTATAAATCTTCTGTGATCACGTTCCACATGAACCCACATGGGAATAAGGATGCGGAACCCCCTTCATATACAGTGAATTATAACCCTCATTCTGTTTAAAGAAAAACGGTTCTTTCCAGGTAGGAACATTTACCAGATGCAGGAACATAGCATTCCTTGATAAAGAAGTGGAACCAATATATGTGGGCGATCCTGTTTATTTTATATGTGGAGAAAAAGCATATCCTTGGTTACCTAGGAACTGGGGAGGCACGTGTTATTTAGGCTTTCTGTTTCCTGGGGTGTTTCTTTTAAAAACTTCAGACATAACCAAATTGATCAGGTCACGACCTCGCTGGAAAATTGAACACGGGTTGATTGTAGGGGACATAGCAAAATCATTCATACCATTTTGGGGCCAGGCGATAAACTCCTATAACATAAGACGACTGTCTAGAATATTGGAAGAAACAATAAATGGAACCACAGATATATTAAATAATATGACTCTTGAGGAAAAAGGAATTAGATTGATGTCACTTCAAAATAGAATGGCCCTTGATATAATCTTAGTTGATCGCGGCGGTGTTTACAAAATCGTGGGATCAGCGTGTTGCGTATTTGTAAGTGACTCCTCCCCCCACGATGTTCGAAGCCATAAGAAAATTGCATGTATTAAGCTCTGATCTTCACCCTCCTGCGAGTGGTTGGAGTTAAATATAAGCTCCTGGTTCTGGGAAGTGTTACGGTCCTGGGGATGGAAGCTATTTGCAATCTTAGTAGCAATTTTAGGAATATTCATAACGTGTTGTTGTTGCATACATTGCCTCCCCATAGTATGCACAGAAATTAGTGAAGAATGTGTTCAAATGGTAGAACGAAAACACATTACTAGACCAAATACCCACAATAATAATGAATCCAAAACCATTAAAGAATTCATGGCAATTAATATCGATGATGAAAAGGAGGAATCTGAGAGCGAATATGAGTCAGAGTGTTAATCAGATTCCGAGCCTGATCTAAACACTTAGTCGGAGGAAGATGCAATGTATGGATGAGGCGTTTGGCATACGGCCAAGAGGAAGGTTTGTCAGTCTAGAAAAGTAGACAACCCTGCAACAGAAGGCTTATGCAGGATAATTGGTTGGCCGAAGATCAACCGCCTCATTTGAAGTATAAAGAATATATGCTCAATACTCATTACGTAGCTATTAGTTTAACTAGAGTGTGCCCATTTTAAGGTTACCAGAATCGCCATTTTGTTTTCTCTATGTTTCTCTTTAACATCGCCACTTTTGCCTCATGTAAAACTGCTTTGCTGTAGATATTATTTTGCTTCAATGGTCCAAGGTTATTAAAGACATGTTGAAACATTGCGCGAGGAGCCAGACAGAAAAGCCGTTTCCCTCCTTCACATATCCTTGGAAGCGGGGAGCAAGGCATTCTTATCAGTACACGGATGTCAATGAGTCTCCTTAAAAGAATAGCAATGTACGAAACTAATATTAACGGGTTTGAATTATGCTCTTCTTAACGGCCCCCCTTCTGAGCGCTGTGAGCCCCCGGAGAGCAAGCAGACCTCTAGAGCGTGAATCGAAACCAGGAGATAGTAAGGCCTTGAATGTGCCAGTCCCCCTACGCGCAGCTTGTCCATGAAAACAGAAGCTCTGTGTTCTCGCAAATAAAGAATAGTGTCTGTAAATTTGAGATTGCAAACTGTTACTAAATATGCTGATCTAAAATGTCATATTCGTCACCATTGTCAATCATCGCCTCCACTTCCAAGGGAATGAATTAGGGGCGGCATCGAATGTGTCAAATGTGTCATTACTGATTGTGAGATGCTCATTTTGTATATATGTAACTGATGTACAATTTTCATCTCTTGCGTCCCCCGAGGTCTGTTAGACACACGTCACGGGGCGTGGGACCATTTGGCCAACTGGGACTATTTGTTTTTTGCAATAAACCCTAGATTTTGGGAATACAACCTTGTGTCTGACGTATCAGTTCGTGTGTGGTGATTGTGCCTTGTTTCCACATCCTAGGGTCCCTCAGAGGCCCCTTCAGGGGAATGAGGTACTGTGCATGAGCTGGAATGTTCGAGGAATATGGAACGTCATTAAGATGCGGCAGCTGGCGGCATATGTAGAGCGTCATAAAGTTGGGGTCCTGTGACTCCAAGAAACACATGGTATGTAAGCGATTAATGCCCGGTTTTCACGCATGCGGTGGATGGGGGGTGGCAAAGGTACCATACCTCATATTCCATGCAGTCCAGGGGAGTACTGATCTTGGTACATAAGCGCCTCATGTCTGGGCACATAATGGCCGTCACAGATCCACAGGGCCAATACGTGGTGGTACATGGTTAGAAATTAGGGTAGGGAGATTCTGACGATTACAACCTATGGGCCCAATCTCGATGATCCCCAATTTGACTTCACTTGCTTAGAGTGTGCTGTTCGTTCTCTCAGATTCCAGTATTGTAGGGAGGGGGGATTTCAATATGATTTTGGATAATTATTGGGTTCGTTCTGGATCATTTCCATGGTGCAGGTATGGGCAGCTCGGGTACTGTTGGAGGGCATGTCTGAACTAGATCTGACTGGCACCATCCTGGAAAACGCGAATGCACATATACTCCACTGTCCATGACTGATCCTCTAGAATAGACCTATTGCTCTTATCTCCGGCAATCACAAGCAACATTACCTCAACTACCATACTGCCACGGACCTACTCTGATCAGGCTTTTATCTTGGTTAACTTGGATCTTTACATAGGGGATCAAAACCGGCGGAATTGGCAGTTTAAGTCACTGGCACTACAGGATGTTGTTTTTGACACCACCATCCGTGACAATATACAGATTTTTTTCTAGACAAACATGGAGACGATGCAGGGGACGGGGGTTCTATGGCACGCTTTTAAGGCACCCATTAGGGGGATGGCCAAGTCCACAGAGTTTGAGGTTCTGAAAACAATATGCAGAGATATAACAATAATAAAACTGAATTGCACCAGCTGGAAAGAGGTTACTCAGCTGGCCCCTCCTCGGACAAACTACATCTCATAGGGGTGGCACTAGAGAAATTCCATGTCAATGCTGATAGGGAACTAAAATATCTGGAGACTCCGGTAGCAGCTTGCAGATATGGCGGGTGTTGGCAAGAATGGGAGGTCAGGATACGGGGGAAGGGGGATTCAATACACTAAAGATCTGGAAGGAAAGGTGGTGCTTACTGGCTATGTAATGGGTTTGAGGATTTCTACACTATGCTATATAACCAAGAAGACGCATGTTCTACACCTGAGAAAATGCAGCAGACACATGCACGGGCGCAGGTCCTGCCGCTGCCAACCATGCACATATTTAAAAAACGAGGTGAGGTTAACTTCCAGGGAAGAAACAGGCATTTCTTAGAAGGTTTGACATTCTGAAATGGGTGTAGTGTTAGGTTCAGGAGTGACCAAGCCAATTCAGCAGTTAACTTGCATCCCTCTCTCTGTAGTTGTGTATGACTAAATTAGGGAAAACTTGTTTAAGTGCGAGAGGCTGGACACTGTAAGGTGCCTTCGCAGCTGTGCTGGTGACAAAAAAAATATATGAAAGAACACAGAAGAGAAATAGCTGTAGCATCTGCACTGTCATTGTAAGCAGCAGCAGCGTTATGGGTCAGTCGGCTCCGATTTATCAGACAGCTGTGCTTCTAGCTGTGAATTACTTAAAATTATTCTATTACAGATGTGTTGCTCTGCCTTTGCTCTCTCAGCCCACACTTAAAAATACTCTGCCATCTTAGTACTCTGTATTCGTTTACGGTATTCGCAGATTTCTGGCATGTATGTATAAGAATGTTCTCTTCAATGCCATTTCCCTTTTTATTATACATCTGGTTACAAATCTGGGAGATGGGTCCCCGTCCCTCCTCCCCACTGCTGGGTGACAGTACTTGCACGGGCTAGACTGACTGCAATCATTACACCAGCACTGTCACGCTGCTACGACGCTGGTCTCTCTGGCAGCGCCACTGGGTATGCGGTGTGATACGATTCAACATATCCAAGATGGCCGCTGATTTCCGTGCTGTTACTATAGACAGCGGTGTAGACTCTACAAGCTCCCTAGAGACGTGGATGGCTGCTCACGTGATCTTATATAGTGAAGGAAGTACTACCATTCGCTGCGTTGCTACTGCTGATTTCGGTGCTCCGTAAGTTCGCTGCTAGGCTATCTAACCTTGCTGATTTATGTGAATTCTCACTCTCTCTGACTTCTCTCTGTTTATTCGTCTTCCTATCAGACTCTCTTCTCCTCTCTCGACTCGGCTTCAATACTGGACCTCGTCTTTTCCCGGCAAGTTTACCACCTCCAACATCCATTCTAAACTCCTCACACTCTCTCCCTCCCCCTCCAAAGTAAGTTGGCGTTTTCTAAACACCAGCCCTCGACCTTACTTTCCCTTGTTACTGCTGCAGGAAGATAATGATCTCTTTCTCTAAGGGTGGGCTCGCTTTCTCTGTTTCGGAACCTCAGTGTTGGAAATCCAGTGTTCCAGATCCCATTATAGTTTTTTAGTAGATTCTGCAAAATCCTCCAGTAAGTGCCAGCCTACCATTCATCTTGTTTCTTCCATTGGCTCTCTCCTGACTATTGAAATCTTACCTGTCTTGTCTATACCTGTAGAGAATCCATCTCCACCACAAGCCTTCCATTATACCGAAGACCTCCTCTGATCTCAAGACCTCTTCCAGAACTCCTGTGAGCGGCATCGTCCAGGGTTTTCTTCCCCTGAGGGTTTCCCTGGGGGGTGTGCACCTTCCCTCATTGGTATATTATTTCCGGTGAGGGGAGGGCAGAACTTTCCGGGGGGGGCTTTCATTTCAGCATTTGTATTCTCCGTGGGAAGTTGCTGTCTGATCAGGTCAGTGATACCTTTGATATCGGATTCTAACCAAATAGTTAACAATTATAACAAGCGCTCCAGGAAAAAAGTTGCATCACTTAGAAGTGGGAACGGGTGGCCATTGACAAAGTGTGGTGAAAACAAAATGGTAAACTAGTGTTAAGTGACTGGGGGGTAGCCCAGACGAAACACACTCGTCTTACAAGACTACACTGAGCAGCACGGGTTCGAAATCCAGTCCCGGTCCTACACTTAGAGGTTGGAGTCCAGCATGACGTGAGATAAGAAACCAATTAAATATTTGTGTAAGTGCATCAAGGCAGCAGGTACGCTTTCTAGCCTGGTGCCCCCTGCGCCTTTAGCCAACTTTTTACATCTGCTTTTATGGAGCGAGAGCCTTGCACCTTCCCCGACCCCCTTTGTGATTCCTGTCCCCGTCCTGCCTCCCACACCCTCCCCCAGGCTGTGATTGGTCCGTTTGCATCCCATCCACAAAGAGGGCCTGCAAACCACTTCCTGCGCCATATCACATCGAAGCAGCAGGTAAGCGTTCTACCCTGGTGCCCCCTGCGCCTTTAACAAACATTTTCCAGCTGCTTTTGTGGAGCGCTGCCCTCACGCCTTCCCCAGCACCCTTTCTGTGATTCCTGTCCCCGTTCAGCCTCCCGTGCCCTGCCGCAAACCCGGATTGGTCTGTTTGCATCCCATCCACAAAGAGGGGCTAACCCTCTGCAAACCGCACCCTGCACCATTTAACATCAATGCAGCAGGTAAGCGTTCTACCCTGGTGCCTCCTCCGCCTTTAGCAAACTTTTTCCAGCTGCTTTTGTGGAGCACGACCCTCACACCTTCCCCAACACCCTTTCTGCGATTCCTGCCCCCGTCCCACCTGCCGCGCCCTCCCCCAGGCCCTGATTAGTCCATTCTCCTTTAACCTACACTCGACCTGGGCAGCTCCCCTGCCCAGCAGCCCCCGTGGCCAATGGCCAAGGGCCCCAAAGCAAAGGGCAGCCCCAAAAAGCCAGCCCAGGATGAAGGTGTCAGCAGGGGAAGCAGGCAGCCACCCACCAACAACTAACCCAGTCTAAACTGCCACCCATCCCCCCACTCCTCAAGCGCACACAAACCCAAATCAACCTGCTGTCCCCCATTGCCTGGCTTCCACCATATGCGAACCACAAGAAATAGGTCAGTAGTTTACCCACCTAGTACACCGGTCGCAGTGTCAAACCCTGCCTATTCCCTAAGCAGCAGCCAACGTGTCCCTCATTTCAACTACTACCCATCGAGGTGGTTGCATAAGCATAATCCCACTAGAGACAGACAGAAGCTGCCTGCGACAGTGTCCAGGTGTACCAAACAACGAAGTCTGCCGGTTTCAGACAGGGAAGCAGGGAACAGGCAGCAGTCAGCCTTACAGAAAAAGTAAGTGGGTACGGACAGGGGATACAGCAAATACTGTGCCCACAAAAACTGGACCACCTCTCCCCTACCTTATTCACAACACTGAATAGCTGGTAACGTACATGTACTCATTTACATTTTGCAACTGTTGCCCCCACATAGACTCACAGAGCTGTGAACTGTGTTGCCAAGTCACGGCTCACATCAAGAGAACTATTAGCAAGCTACATCTCACAACTAATTAGACCAGATAAAATTGTCTATATGTGCCGGCACCGCATCAGAACAGAGCTGTAAAGGTAGACTTTGTGTCACATCTGGACAGAGATGTAATAGTGGATTGCGACAATCGATTGTACAAGTTAGCCTTAACTCACATCTAACCCGATTGTTGACAATTACCCTTACTGTGTAAGTCAGTCATATCCCTGCACTTACATAAAATGTGTTACCTAGGCATTTAATGAATTGAGACAGATTGTATGGTTGAACTTAGCCCTTTTCTCACATTATGTGGGAATCTCAAATTTAGGTGTGCTTTCTCATT
Organism: Ambystoma mexicanum; assembly: GCF_040938575.1. Lineage (NCBI taxonomy): Eukaryota > Metazoa > Chordata > Amphibia > Caudata > Ambystomatidae > Ambystoma > Ambystoma mexicanum. The sequence goes on from NC_090931.1 coordinate 456,076,813, forward strand.
GAGTATCATTCTGTGAGACATGGGCCTGTCTCCATTTATCTGGGGACCTCGAATCATGGTGTGTTTTCAATCATAGATCTTGAGAAAGGTACTCAAAAGGTAAAGAGCTAAGAAAGAAAACTATACAACAAATCCACTAACACAACTCTAAAACCTCAACCTTCCGCATACACTTAACACACAAAAACTCACACAACCACTTCTCTGCACAGCAACCCGCACATACTTCACCACTTTGCAACAACAGACAACGCATAATTCGCCACAACAGCACACTGGGAAGTCGCACCGACAGGAAACCGCACTTAAGCCCAGCAAACGGGGAAAACCGTACTGAAGCTGCCAAAAGGACATCACAATTCCCACTCTCATTTTCCCACTACACCCTACTAACCCCCACTCTTCCCCTTTTTCAGATCCACCAGAGCGCCCGGGGGCCACTTCCGGGTGATGACGGTGCGCGGTACAAATACCTTGAACATTAAAATATACCAACTTGTATACTTTTATACCCGTCATAACCGCGTGAAGAGAACAATGCTAGCCTCAGCCATCATGAGTAGCATTAAAGGGTTTTACACAACATTAGCCTCTCTGCCATGAAGTAAAATCACTAATAAGGATTCCAGCTGTTTTACAAGTAAGGAAAAACCCTTTTTAAGAAAGAAAACCTGAAGACTACTATTAGTGTACAATCAATCTGCCCAGCTTTTATCATAGCAAAAAAGCCCTTCTCCGCCCAGCATTTTTTTAAAGAATCAAGATGGAGTGGAGGCAGATTTTCTCCATGCAGATTAAACTGCATATGTGGACAACTGAAAGAAAAGGCTTCTCCACATGGAATGAATTCAATACAAAGGGGAATTGAGCCTTGGTTTCAGTTTGTTACATAACAAAAACTAAAGAGGTGCGTTGTTACTGACATTCTGAAAGAATAGATTGGTGCCCCCACTTCTCCACTTTGTTGGCCTCTGAGGAAGGACTTCAAACACCAACTCTTGCTAATAAAATACATGTTGTCTGTTGTGAGGCAAACTGTGCACGATTTTGAATGCAATAATTAGAGCATCAGCAGATCTCAAGCCTTTACTCTGCTGCATAATCTCTTCAATTTATTTACCGAAAATCGCTCTCCTTTACAAATACTTCTTTCGAACAGGACCGCTGTGCACAAGTACTCCAACTCCTCTTTGGGTATCCCAAACGACTTCTAATTGGAACCACTTGCTGATCCCCATTTTGCCTTGACTGCATCTTACTCCGAAGGATTGGGCAGGAAGGATACAACTGATGGCCCAGCAGCTTCCTATAAATCCTCATACAAAAACGAAGGGGTTGGAATTTACCTGGGCATCAATCAAGTGCACAAACAGTTTTGGATCCCTAGACTGGAAACGCTTAGTGGCGATTGCCATGATGCTCAAATTGCATTTGTTTTCACTCCATAGTGGAGTGCTCACGACTAACTGGCCGATTCATGGAATGAATGTGCGCTGATAATTTCCGCGCAAGCGTGCGAATCGCAGCACAAGTGCAAAAATCGCAGCGAAACCCGCGCACATCGATTCATGGAAGTCTGTGCGCATGTAAATCCATGGATGTGCACTGAAATCTTGCGTGGCGCACGCAGGCGCTCACTTCACCAAACAGCGTGTGCTACACGCACAGCGAAAGCGCACATAGCGCGGCGCACACAACAAAAGTAGGCGGAACACGGGGCGTAACACGCGGAATGGGGAACAACGCATGAAAATGTGGCTGTAACGGGGGAAGTACAGGAGGCAAATGCGTGGATCGCCAACACGCGCGCCTACAACACGTATTCATGGAATCGAACAGGGCCAACGCGTGTGTCAAAAAAGACGCGCTAATCCGGAAACACGTACGCCAGCAGGAAGCAGGCGTACGCGGACCCGCGCAGCATAAAAGTGCGTGCAAACAACAAACAAGCTCAGACGCAACAATGGATATACCGTTCTTCGCAGCAGTGGTCGTGGGATACCGCAGGAGGAGGATAGTCAGGGCCAGAATTTTTACACCCAGAACCAGCCTTTTTGGGATCCCCGATGACCAGGTGTATGGGAGGTACAGGTTTCCACCTCACATAATACTCAACCTGGTGAGTGAGTGGGAGGATGACCTCACATTACCCACCCTATGCTCCCAAGCACTGAGTCCCCTGGAAAAGGTGCTTAATGTACTGCACTTCTTGGCCACTGGATCAAATCAGCGGACAAGTGCCATAGTGGGGGGGGGGTTGTCACATGCCACGCAGTCACGCTGCCTACACCAGGTGTTCGCCATCATGACTGCACGCCCATTAGTCCTCAGGCACATACCTGCCCAGAACACCTGCAGAAAGGCAGGCTGCTGTCCAGGATTTTTACGTGGTGGCACACTTTCCCAAAGTGCTAGGTGCCATTAATTGCACCCATGTGGCTCTACGTCCCCCCCCCCCAGGGCATCTGAGCACATCTATAGAAACCGCAAGCACTGGCATTCCATCAACATGCAGGTAGTATGTGATGCCAAGGGAATCATCAGCTCAGTATATGCCAACTATCCAGGGTCCACCCATGACAGTTTCATTTACAGAATGGCAACCCTAAACCGGGACATAGAAGCTGGGCGGCATGGCGATACATGGCTGCTTGGTGAGTATAAATGCCTGGGCACATGCATGCATGTCAAATACTGATTACTGTCACAACCCCACTAATGATACCCATCATCACCTCCCCAGGGGACAGTGCCTACCCTCTGAGCACCCACATGATGACGCCAATTCGGAACCCCACCACACCACCCGAGGTAAGATACAACACAGCCCATATTGCAACCCGGGGCATAGTGGAGCGCACATTTGGAGTGCTCAAGTCACGCTTTCGCTCCCTAGACCGCTCTGGTGGGCATCTGCTATACGCTCCCCCAGTAGTGTGCAGGTTCATAGTGGCAGCATGTGTCCTACACAACGTTGCAACACGTCAGGGCCTGCCGGTGGACATGGTGGTGCCCCCAAATCCCCAACCACATGCACGGCCGCTGCGCATGGGAGGTGAAAGGGCACGTGGTGAGGCAGCCCGTACGCAGCTGGTGGCTAATTACTTCACCTAATATCACACCCCTGTGGAGTGCAGCTGGTGGCTAATTACTTCACCTAATATCACACCCCTGTGGAGTGCACACAGGCCTGCCACATACCAGCTGACAATCAATGATGATGACATAAGGGACAGTCTACTGTCACAACCATACTAGCCTGAGATTGGTCATCTGGAAGTGTAACATTGTGTGCATCCCTACCTACCGAAAGACAACCAATGCTGTGTCACTAAAAGACATACATCAATGCTGCATGAATGATCACCCCCTTGCAAAATACAACATTCAAACAGCGCCATGTCACCCAACGCCTCCCCATCTCCGCCACCCAACACACCATGGCATGTCATGCAATGTGAAAGCAAACAAAGGAATGCACAACACCTGACACAAGTGTCACAAAGTGCACTGTCCCAAATGGAAACTGGCCACAGACAATATGCTCCCAGTAATCAATAACAAACAGCACATGGTATCAGGTAATATTATCCCCATGTATATGGTCGCCGTAAATAATATCACCGGGAAAAGGTCGCGGCGCTATTATATGGGCAACCATATATATGGGGATATATATATGGGGACAGGGGCAAAAAAAAAATGTTTAAAAAAAGAAAAAAAAATATTTGGGGGTTGCGGGGTTGTCCCCCGCATGTTCCATGAAATAATGTCGCCACAAAAAACTGCCATTTTTCGGTGATATTTTTGCATGGCAAGATTTTTGTGGCGACATTATTACATGGAACCCAGCACACATGAACAAAAACTCGCCAGCAACACAATACAGCAACACAGCATGAAACATTGCAAAAATATGACAGTACAAAGTCAAAGTAGCAAAGTAGTGGTAGTCATACAACCTGAATAAGCCAGCACATCGACCCCTTCAAACTGCATAGTGTTGCTGCCACTCAAATGTGTCAGTGTACTGCATACAACATGAACTGCATCTGCAAAGGAGACGGCCTTGTGAAGACATGAAGAAGGTACCTGCGAATAAGGAGGAAGACATGGATGCACAAGCACATATCAATACACCATGCAGTGTTCAATACAACAACAATACCCACTAGGGATGTACAGTCACTGTCACTTGGTCACACCCTTTGCAAGCCCATGGAAACGGGAAGCAGGAGGTGTGTGTGTGTGTGTGTGTCAGGAACCCAAGCATCTAACCCAAACTCAGGACAAGCCTGCATGTGCCCAGCCGGAATACACAGTGGATGCCCACGGACCCACACAAGGCACCACACTGTATATAAAAAAAAAAATTGCCATGTGGGGGCATGAGGGGGGGGGGGAGGCCACCCAGGAGGTTCGAGGACAGGGTGCACACCAACACCCACCTGCGTGGATGTTGCGGAAAAAAAATACCTCCATGGGCTCATGGCCTGCACGGCCTTGCCATTGTGGGAGAACTGCTGTCGGTCTCTTCACCCTCTGCTGCTGCATCAGGAGGTGGTGGCACTATGGGAGGCAGCCCACGCAAAGCCCTGGTATGGTCCTCCATGGCAGCAAGCATGCGGGTCTGGAAGGTCTGATTCTGGAGGATTATAGTGCGGAGATCCCCATGCAGCACCTCACGGGTTGCCTGCATTTCTGCACGCATGGCCTCGCGTTATGCCCAGATCTCCTCACGGGTTGCCTGCAGCTCAGCTGAGAGCGAACGTGTGAGCTGCTCAAACTGCTGTTCTGCCCTAAAATTTCGGGAAGCCTCAAGTTCAAGCAGACTCTCCCTGAGCTTATGGAGTTCTACCCTCAGGGCTTCCCTGTGGCCCTGTGACTCTATTGATATGGCTTCGCGCACAGTCTCCAGTGCTGCCCGTCGGTCCCTGTTGGACGCCAACATGTCTTCCCTGTGTGATTGGCAAATGGAGGCTGTTGCCTGCTGTTGTTGCTCCATCTGCCTTTCAGTGGGGATAATGGAAGTGGCCACCCTCTCCATTGCCCGAGACATCATTTCAACTGATGCTGCCTGTTGGGTTGGCATACCGTACATGGAGTTTTCCCATACAGTATTGCCTGGGGGCGCACGGCCACCGCGTTGGCGGGCACCACACCTGTTTGGGGCAAGGCGATCTGCACCTTGCTGTGCTGGCACTGCCTGAGGCTGCAGGACTGCATTCCCCCTCTGATCCTCTGGCCCCGGAACAGGATCAGTTGTTGTGGAATGTGACCCTGCATCCGTAACCGCCAAAGACGGACCTACCAACACTGACATCCCCATAGAGGGTTCTACCCCTGGTGCAGGTGGGTTGGACAGAACAGAATCCCTGCCAGAAGCACTCACCTGCGACAGCACATTAGTCTCATCATCCGACTCAGCACCTGAATAGAGGTCTGGGGAGGTGCACCCAGAGACACCCCTGGACAATATGGTCTGCAGTAACAAAGGGTTTTCACCCACCACCACACCACGCCCTCCACTGGTGTCTGGGATTCCTCCTGGGTCTGCACCATCTCCTCAACCTCACCAGCATCAAGTGCGTCATCACCTGCAAAACCATGAAATACAACAAATGGAAACGGGCATGAGCACCATAGCACACACATAGGCTTGACAAGACAGAGATCCTGTACATGGTTTACACATGTCCCACATGATTATAACCCTGGCATGCATGCACTGTCAATGAGTTGGAGGGGAGTCAAAAAGGCAGACACTGAGGACAACAAGATGGAACAGCAACACATTTGCTGCATGGTGGGTAGCACTGGCATCACACATTAGCCTGTAGTGGCATGTCCAATACACATACATGACACATGCCAGCACACAGATGGCATGTAGCATAGCCATGGTAAATTAGACAACTACAGTGATATGTCAGTGAATGAGTACCGTCACCCATCCATGTGAGATGGACATGATGAGATGAAAAATGCTAAATAGTGTGGCAAAATATGCATGTGCCACACACTGCAACACATCCAGTGTACAATAATACAGTGATTGAAGGCAGATGTACACATGAATGGTTGGTCACTTTAACATAACAGGAAACAACTATCATGTTCCATATGCAAATAGGCCCTAAAAATAAATGTGCACAGGCCAATACTCTATCGCCCTGAATGGTCAAATCATTCACATAAACAGGTAACAATTGGGGCCCATTGTGGGGTGTAAACAATGACAGAAGCATGTCACATATGTGGCATTAGGGCTGAAAAATGCGTTGCAAAAATGGGAAAATTTAAACAATCAGCCTGAATGAACACTGAAAAAAATCAGAACAATGTTGTTGCAAGATGACAGTTCAAGGGCAACTGCAGTAATGTGGGGCTAATTGGCTACTGTGGGCAGAAGCAATAGTGTCATACCCAAATCCAAGGCACGTGAATGTATTGGAGGAAGGACATGGGTGACCCATACCACTCAGGCGTACACACCCTCACCTGGCACTCAATCAGAACCTGTCACCCAAACAACATACACATGCATTACACACACATGCATGGGCACGCACCGGACAATGCGTCGTAATCAGGTAGGTCCCCCACGCCTTGGATCTGTTCCTCTGTGACGAAGGTTCCAGCAACAGACTCATGTTCAGTGAGTTGGTTGTCCTCTGGTGGAGACCCACCGCCAGTCACCAGAGTAGAGGCATGATTTGAGGCCAGCTTGTTCTTTGCTCAGGTCATTCCACCGCTTGTAGCAATCATCAGCTGTGCGCCTCACAAATCCAAGGGCACTTATGTGGTCCGCGATAGTCTGCCAGTGTGCCCTACGTTGACCAGGTGTGGTCTTGCACCCTGCAGTCACCACCATTTCGCGGCTATGTACCGACACATAGGCCACAAGTGCATCAAGTTCGGTGTCATTAAAGCTAGGCTTCCTTGACATGCCGGAGTGTGTAGGCGTGTCTGGGGTCTCAGCCTGTAGTGCCAGAGCACCCTTCTTCCTCTTGCACCGGTGGACTGTGTAATAGGAGTGTGCGAAGGCATAATGACCATAGGTCTTGGTGCAGGCATTGGCTGCAGGGTGATGTTGGCAAGGGCAACGTCGGTTTGATGGACCTGGATCGACACTGTCCCGGCTGGGAGACTCAGATCTGGGGTGGATAGAGCTGCAGCTGCCCCTGCAGCCTCCCCACCCTGCCTACTTGGGGCAGCAGATGACATTGCTGCTCCAGATCCACGTGGCCTGGTGACAACAACTTACACCGCCACACGTGGCTTAGACTTGCTGACATGGAAGTCAGCCTGGGAGTCATCCTGTGCCGGTTCAGGTTCCACAATGGGCCGGTCCAACAAGGGCTGAGCTGGGATGGTGTCAGCTACGTTTCCCACAACCATGGCGGGGTGGGGCATGGGTGTCCCTGATTGTTCCTCCACACATGGGGGTCTAGGGGCACCCTGCAAATCCTGACCACGTCCCCTACCGTGCCCACCACGCCCACCTTTTGAAGGTCGGCCACCTTTGCCTCCCTTACCGCTAGGTCGCCTCCCAAACATGGCTGATGTTGTTGTGCATATTGGAGTAGCAGTAAACTATTGTCCTGGGCAATTGGGAGTGAAAGGGGTAGGGTACTAGATGGAATTCGTACCCTAGTGCTCTAGCAAGGCTGTCTGAGACCCCTGGGGGAAGATGACGGGTCATGCAACGCACAGGCACCCCGAAAACAAAAATTAACGTGCACGCAACCCCTCGTAGACCACGTGCGTGGAAAAATGAACCCGCACTACGCTGTGGCACCCAGAAACACAAAAATAAGCGTACGCGTAATACACGCCGCCTACAATGACCTTTGAAGGGGTATGCGACACACTGGGCAAGCACAGTTGGTAAATACGTGCGCGACTCACCGTATGCCTGGAAAAAGAATGTGAAAAAGACACGCGTGTGCGCGTTGGCAACACCCCAAAAAATTGTACGCTGTCTGAAGAAACAGGACAAAAGAAGAAGTGAACGCTGTTTGAGGAAACAGGCCCAACAAAAAAATAGAATGCTGTCAGAGGTAACAGGGAGTACAAACTTGAAAAGCTGTGAAGTAATCGCGTGTGAACCGACAAGTACAAAATTCACCCACTCGCTCTCCACGAAAAGCACGTACAAGAAAATGGCATCCTACACGTACCTTTTAAAGCGGCCCACACGTGCAACGTCACTTACGCGTGTACCCGCCTCAGACGTGCAGTTTTTGCACGTGTACAATGAACATGCACCCGTGTTGAGGGAAACGCCCTTGCGTGTCACGTCACAGACGCGCTTACGCGATAAGGGCCTTTGGTCCAATGAATTCGGGTACATGCTGTGTCTTCACGTGCTGATTCACTATGCACCCGTCATGAAGGAACACCCGCGCGCGTAACGTTACAGACGCGCTTAGGTCCTTTCCTCGAATTACACGCTGACGTGCAATTTTTTCACTTGTCAAATCACTCCGTATCAAGCTGGCCACGCAACAACACACAAAGACCACGCTCCTGCCCAGAAGGCCAAATTACTGCCCCCCAGAGCCCCGAGCACGCTCCCACCTGCCATCTGCTGCTGCCTGCCTGCTGCCCACGTGCCCTGCTATTTGGTTCCTGCACGTCAGCCAGGGTTCCAGTTGCTGTGTCCACCCCTGCTGGAACAGAGGACTCCAGACTGGGATACCATTGCTCCACAGCCCAGCCCCAGGACCCAGTTGCCCACCCAAGCCTGGCTCGGGGGTCGCCATGTCGGTGCAAACACCATCTGAGACAACTGGCGACCCCCAGCCAGAGAGGCAGAGGGCCACCAGCTTCAGTGAGAAGGAAGTTGGTATCCTGGTGCAGAATGTCCTGGGGCATTTTGATGCCCTCTTCGGAACATCACGCGCCAACAAGGAAGGACGGATAGGATCTGGGACGACATAGTGGTTGCCATTAACGAGGAGGGGGTGGCAACCCGCGACATCAAGCATGTCAAAAATCGCTGGGAGGACTTCAGGTCCAGGACCCTCTACAAGGCCTGGCGCCTCGCGGAGGGGGGCCGGGTCAGCATGAGTGGCATCCAGATGAGGGTCCTGGAACGCGTATGCCCAGAGCTCCACGCCCAGATCCTTTGGAAGAAGACCCGTCTGGAGTTGAGCGGTAGGTGGCCAAGCATTGCTGTGTGAGACAGGGCATGTTGCAGTGTGCTGGTAGTCTGAAACTTGCCTGTATGTGTGACATAGGCCATGTATGTATGTGTGTGTAGGGACATCATGGTCATGCATGTGAGACCAGTAATGTGTGAACCACATGGTTGGTGCATGTGCTACAATGCAAAATGGGGAGCTGTATGCGGAATGCACACATGAAAGCATGCCAGTCTCTGTTCTTGGACATGGAGGGGGTGTAAGGGATGGGTGCTGCTGTCATGTACATGTATGGTGCACATGTGTGTGTGTCTGAGAAGTGTGTGTGTGACTTTGAAACGCCATCGATGCATGACACATGTCCGTGATGATGTGTAGATTCACTCATGCAGTGCGGTCACCGTTGTATCCACTGTGTCTATCCACTGTGTCTGTGGTGTACAAGCCATGATGCATGACCCTCCGGTGATGTGTGCATGGCATCAGTGTGAGCCATGATGCATGCGAGTTTGAAGGCAACATTTTGGTTAATAGAGGCCCTTGTACATGGATGCTGATGTTGATTGCAGGCGCCAGCACTGTTTCTGCATGTGTGTTGCCTGCATTCACCCATGTGTTGTGGAGGGACAGGATGGAAGTGACTTTTGACAGTGCCACTCATGTGTTATTGTTTCCTGTCTAGGGGAATATTGTACTGTACCCTGATGCTTGTGTTCTAGGTCTCCCTCTACGCAGCGTCAAGGGAAGAAGAGGGCGGAGATGGCGCTGTGGAGCCAAGCGGCAGGGATGCCTCCACCGGGCGGCGACGCAAGGCCCAGCCACCCTCCCAGGACTTGCCATCATCAGGGAGCGAGGGGGCTGGTGCCGCGTCTGCCACTACGGCTGTGGCGGAAGGGCCGGGTGAGCCCCCACAGGGGCTTGCAATGGCGGAAGACGGTGTGGAGACATCCAGGTTGGTGATCTCCACAGAGGAGGAGGAGCCCGCTACTGAGCCGCACATGGGGCCTGGTGGGGGTAGTACCACTGGTGCAAGTGGTGCAGTCCAGGGCCAAGGTCAGGAGGCAGCACAGGTCACCGCGGAGGGGCCTATGCATGTCGCTGTCCTTGACCCTGTGACTGCACCACCATGCACCAGCAGGGATGCCCCGTCCCAGGCCCGTCCGCAGGTAGGAGAGAGTGCCATGTCATCTGCCTCTCCACTACCTGCGGACGAGGGGTCCCATGACCGTATGGGCTCCGTCCTGATTGGTGTCGCGTTGCGCATGCGTGACATTCATGATGACGTGCGTTCTTCCTGGGCGGAGAACGCACGCCATCACGAACAGCAGCGTCGCGACATGGCACTGTTGGGAGGGGCCCTGGTTGGTGGGTTCCTACATGTGACGCGCACTCTGGCGGACCTCTCCTCCTCTGTGGAGACTTTGCACCAGTCGTTCTCCCTGCCGTCTTCCGGCCCAGATTCCATCAGGGCCCCCTGTGCACCTGGCCTGACCAACACAGCCAGCTTGGTGGAGATTCCATCCCTGCCACAGTCGGGAGTCGGCGGTCCAGCAGGGGTGGACACCACATCTGGAGACCAGCTGATGGAGGATGTGCAGGCATCATCGGACAGGGCACATGGACAGCAGCAGGAGCAGGTTCTAGGTGGGAGCAATGATGGCTCGGGGCCATCGACATCAGGGGGCTGGCATCGGCCAGAGGGCAGGAGGACCCTGGAATGGGTGTGTCTTCTGTGTGGCTGCGGTTGGGCCAGCGTATAGGTGCGGAGCGGCGGCAGGGGCGTGGCTCACCATGGTCAGGGCGGAGTTCTCCATGCGTCAGGCGTTGAGGCGGGCAGAGTGCCTCGAGGCAACTCGCAGGGAGTTGGAACAGGCCATGAGTGCTTCCCTGCGAGACCTTGGGGCCAGGACAGAGGCCTGCCTCCAGCAAATAGACATGGAGTTCGATGATGCCCTGGCCAAAAACATCACTGAGTGAGCCGCAGGACTTGCCCGCCGCCATTGTAAATAGTTATAGTGTTAGGTTTCCTTTTCTTTTTTTTCTTTTGGGGCTTTTGGACTATGCCCCACATTTTTGTATATAGTTTTGTTGTTAGGTAAGTTATTAGATAGGTTTCATTTATTTTGTTGGGCTCATGGACCCTTGAAAATTGGATTGCACATAGTTGGACGTTGGATTTATTTGGACTTTTTTGTTTCATTTCACCATGGCTCAATGGATTTACCTTTTTGTGTTTCATTTGGATTTGGTTTGGTGGATAGAGAGTTTTGGCCATTTTTCTTTTGCATTACTTGGGATTTATTCGGGATTTCATTATTTTTTCAATTGGACATGCATTTCATGTTTGCCATTATTTTATGCTTTAATTTCTTTACATTGATTTTCATATTAATACATTTGGATGTTTTACTTCAATGTGTGGGATTCACGCATGTCAACATGTGGGTTTACTCAATCAATGGCAACGTGTGTGTGTGTGTGTGTGTGTGTGTGTGTGTGTGTGGGTGTGTGTGTGTGTGTGTGTGTGTGTGTGAGAGACGGACATGTGTTGATGTACATAGTTGACCTTCGGTTTGTGTCATGAGATAGGCATGTCACTGCCGGGTGGGCGGGTGGGGGGACATGACTGGGGGTCTGCTGGCAGGTGCCCCTCACTGCTGGGGGGTGGGGGTGCTGGGGGACATGAGTGGGGACCTGCTGGGGGGTGGGAGTGCAGGGGGACATGAGTGGGACATGAGTGGGGGCCTGCTGGCAGGTGACCCTCACTGCTGGGGGGTGGGGTGCAGGGGGACATGAGTGGGGGCCTGCTGGCAGGTGCCCGTCACTGCTGGGGGGTGGGGGTGCTGGGGGACATGAGTGGGACATGTGTGGGGGCTTGCTGGCAGGTGACCCTCACTGCTTGGGGGTGGGGGTGCAGGGGGACATGAGTGGGGACCTGCTGGCAGGTGTCCCTCACTGCTGGGGGGTGGGGGTGGTGGGGGACATCAGTGGGACATGAGTGGGGGCCTGCTGGCAGGTGCCCCTCACTGCTGGGGGGTGGGGGTGCTGGGGGACATGAGTGGGACATGTGTGGGGGCCTGCTAGCAGGTGACCCTGAATGCTGGGGGGTGGGGGTGCAGGGGGACATGAGTGGGGGCCTGCTGGCAGGTGCCCCTCACTGCTGGGGGTGGGGGTGCTGGGGACATGAGTGGGGGCCTGCTGACAGGTGACCCTCACTGCTGGGGGGTGGGGGTGCAGGGGGACATGAGTGGGGGCCTGCTGGCAGGTGCCCCTCACTGCTGGGGGGTGGGGATGCTGGGGGACATGAGTGGGACATGAGTGAGGGCCTGCTGGCAGGTGCCCGTCACTGCTGGGGGGTGGGGGGGTGCTGGGGGACATGAGTTGGTGATCATATTGCAAGGTGACATGTGGCTTGGCTGGGGGGGATGCCCATGGTGGATGCGCTGCCTGAGGGACATATCCAGGGGTTCAGGGTAGTCCCCTGTGGTGTGGGCTGCCTGCAGGGGCCATGGAGGGGGTAGAGAGGACACCTGGGAGGACCCACACTGCCAATTCACGTGTTAAACTTCCCGCAAACCCCAGTAATACACGTACACCGCTCGTACAGGGCCAATCGCGTGTGAAACTCCCCGTGCACCCCAGTAATACACGTACCCCGCTCGCACAGGGCCAATCGTGTGTGAAACTTTCCGCGCACCCCCTGAAATACACGTACCCCGCTCGCACAGGGCCAAATCGTGTGTAAAACTTCCCTGCGAACCCCCGAAATACACGTACCCCGCTCTGACAGCAAAATCACGTGTTAAACTTCCCACGAACCCCAGTAATACACGTACACCGCTCGCACAGGGCCAATCGCGTGTGAAACTCCCCGCGCCGGGGTATAAATGTATTCGGAGGGGTGCACGGGGAGTTTTGCAGGCTTTACGTGGTTGGGGGGCTGTATGCTGCTCCAATGGCCTGTGCGCCATGTACAGGATTTTTGCGCTGTGCATGGTGCACGGGGAAGGGTTGGGGGCGTAACCGGCGCTGCTGCAGGGTCGCTGCGCCACTCTGTGCCATGGCTGGTTTTGGATGTTGAAATCCATGAATACGCTGTGCGCGGAAATGGATTTTAGCGCACACTGTGCGCCAGCCGCGTGCGCCACTTGTGCGCTGGATTCAATGAATTACCCCCGAGAGTGATTCCGTGTCATTTTCAGCAGATCCCTTTTCGGGGGAATCATAGCAACTCTTTATTCATGAGCGAGAAGAGAGGTGGTCTATCATTTTCATTTTTTTGTTTTCACTTTTGGTTGTGATTCAGTTTACATAAAAACTTTCACAATAATAAAAAAAAGTCAACATTTTACAACATTATTGCATGATTACACAATATAAATAAGCTGTTCACAAATTTCATTCAAAAAGGATACTAAAGCAATCGACTAGGACAAATGATTAGTAACTGATTAGTGACTAATAAACGTGACCCCAAATTGTTCTTAAACACAAAAACGAGGTGGAGTGGATAAAGTGATTAAAATATAGTATACATTTTGGTAACAGTGCTTCATATTCCAAGATGAGATGGTACAAAGTTTCCTTCTCGCCAGTTTTACAAAGCCTACAAAACGGGGACTCAACATCTCCAGAATGGGGAAACAGTTCAGCCGAAAGCCTACTATACAATCCCTAAAAACCCTTGGGGGGCTTTCACCACATACCTATGATGGGATGCACTTGTGTTTTCCTTATAGAGCACAACACCACTCAACGTATTCCAATGTTCTATAAAGTCCCACATTTTTTACTTTTTCTTCCTGACAAACAATTCAGAGTCCAAGGGAATTGCAGTTCCTACCAATAAAGCCTGACATTCATTCACAAAATGTTGGACCTTCTCGGACCCAGCTCGGTACAAGTATCACCACATGCTTTGAAGATATTCGCCTCACATTCCGTCCAGATCCTGTGATCCAGCCTTAATTAGCTCAATTTATACGAATATCACCAGGAGTCCAGACTGAGCTCCATGGGAACAGCCACTGTAGGTACCGAGCGAGGCAGGTCAAGCACCGCACACCAAATGTACCCTTTCAAAAAATTAAGAAACTTCTGAATTCCAGAAGGTACGATTTCAATGCCTTACAATAGCACAGACGTGACCTTCAGTCTATAAAATTCAATCACTGGCAATAATGAGTAATATCAATAATTTCTTTGAATCATCCTCATTTGTACTGTAATTGGTCATTGCTCCTTTCAGGATTCAAGCAAATTATTAGGTAAGACTGCAAGTTGAACTGCCCTAAAGTAGGATTCTACCTCTGGGAAGCAGATGTTACTGATACATTAGCTTATCTTACCTTCCATTCCCCAACCCCTTTTCCTTTGCATCTGCCGTGGGTAAGCAACAGATGACTTGCATAGTTTTAAAAGATGAAAGGCAGTTAAGGTGCCATCATACACTTCAAGGCTCCACCCTCATCACATCACAAACCTCACCCTTACAATACCCATCCCAACCTGCCAATATTTGTATTTTACTTCCAAGACTTTACTGCCTCAGTGCAAACAGTACATATTAAAACGTATCCTTCGGCTAATTGGTTCACAGTGCAGTTCAAGGAATAAAAACAGACTACCCAGGGTCCAAAAAGCTATGGCTCAACATTAAGCTAACAGTTCCGTTCTCTTTGCAGACTATAGACATCTCATGTTCACAATCTTAAGTCACTATCTGATTAATCAAATTAGTCCGCCCTTAAATCAACCTTAAAAACCTTTTAAAGTATTTGAGCACTCTTTAGATACTTTCCTCGTTCCAAAATAAGATCTTTCTTTTCTACTCAAGTTAACTTAATACATGCTGTGTAGAGAAAGTGAAAAATATTCAATCACGATTTTTACGTTTCCTAACCTACTTACGATCCCCTTCCTACATAGTGGTTTAGATATATCCCTGATGCTATTTCTCTATTTTGGCTCCCTTGGATTAATGCTTCCTCCAATAAATAAATAAAACTAGGCTCAACCCTCTGCACAAAACCAACTACCAACCCATTGCATTGTTGCCTTTGCCAGGACAAGTGTTCAGTTGCTCAACTTGCCTATCACCACTCCAATCACTGTTTGTTGTGGGACTATCAGCCTGGCTTCCATCACGGGGCAGCACCACAACAGTCAACCTTTATGTGGTGGAAGAAACCTTGCACATGCTGGACAGTAGAAGGGCCTGTTTACTTGTTGTTTTGGATCGGTCAGCTGTGTTTGAACTGGTTGATCATGAGGTTCTGCTCAACGTCTTATCCTCCTATAGGCAATGTTCATCCGGGCCACTTCCCACTCATTCCTGTGAAAGGAGATTAAACCAGGTTGGACTCCTTTCCTATGTTGTGTAGTGTTAGTTAAGGGTCAATCCGGTCACCCAAGTTTTTTAACATGTGCATGGGGCCCTTAAGTGCCAGGTCTGCCTCCAGGTTCATAGTATGTTGACAACACCCTGGTTTACCTTCAGGTATCATGCCAAGCGGCCACCTCTATCTGTGGCACTGCATCGTGCTATCAACAACTGGATGAATGCTTTACTCTGTCAAACTTAATCCTTCTAAAAAAAGAGTTTCATTTGGCCTCTTCTTCTTTGGTTGCATATTTGCACGGGTGACTTCTGCTCTACTATGAAATCTCTCGGGATTCGCTCTAGTTTCTCACCTTAGCCTTTATTTTCATTTTTCTGATATATATATATATATATATATATACACACTCTCCCCTCATACCCCTTGGTGTACAGGCTCTGGTTTAATTTCACATGGACAGTGGAAGACCGTTCTTCTCTGGCCTATCAGTCTAATCCTTGGCACTTTTGAGGGCTGTCTTACATTAGACAGCTCATTTGATTTGTGGCACACTAAAATTCAAGCACATTTTTCCCCGTTTTAATTTCTCTGCAGTGGCTTCTTATTCACTACAGAGCACTCTTGAAGATCTTCTGCATTCCTGAGGTTTTGGGTGAGATGGCTTACTTAGCAGTAAAAGTGCAACTCTCTGGTGGGTCACGGCTTTCCTGGAGCTCTGACATTCTTAGAACCTCCATTCCTTCTTTGAGCCATGCCTGTATTTCTGCCCATGTGTTTTTCTGTTGTATCCCCCACCCCTGCCCATGTCATCGAGTTCTTTTCTACTTTGTTGGCTTTTCAGAATGCTGTTAAAACATAAGTAATTTCTCTTGTATACTCTTAACTTTGTTCTGGCCTTGCTGTTCATAATTTCTCACCGTTTAATGTTATGCAATTCATTTTTATGGTTGTCCAATTGTTTTGTTATTGTATATGTTAATTAGATGTCTTATTCAAGTCTTCTATATGTTTGATTGTCCAACCCTAAACTACCATAGGTTACGATGCAGCTCTTTAAAAGTGGGTGGGATTCAGTAATTTCAAAACCAACTGTAAATGAACACACAGTACTTGAATAAACCAAACATATACAGTAAATACTTTGAACATTCACAAAATGTCTGGAAGTTAATGTTTGCACACACCTATTAGTTATAGACTTAGCAAAAAGGACTTCTGTACACTCAGTGAATATATGCCTTTTACTGGGTCTATTAATAATGTATGTGTCTGCAGATAAACTTGTAAAAATGTTAGGGACTAAGTAATTACTGGTATTTAAATCCGGGATCAAAATAAGGATTGGACTAGCAGGAGCTGACAGCAGCACCTGGCTATTCAGCAACACCCAGTAAACAGGAGCTATGTATGGGGAAATAGGAGTCGTTATATAGCGTTCTGTAAATGTAACTCCCAAAAAGATGCAAACTTCAACTTTGTCAGTTATATATGGCCAGTTATGCTTTAACTGTCTTTTAGATAAATCCTAATGTTCATTTATACACATGCTCAAAGGCACAGATGTAATGCCACATAGATATGTTTGCATAGCACCAGTTGGTTCGCAGAGCCAACATTTGTAGCTACCGTAAATTGATGTGTAAACTCAACCAAGTTCTCCTATACTTTAACCAGGACTTTAATAGCTCCCAGCAATTTCAAACCATGTTTTATGGTCAAGGTATTAACTGCATTCACAGGGTTAAAAATTACTGGGAGCCATATGGCTCCTGGTTATAGTTCCTGCACTTCTGCTATCCGTTCATGCCCACACTTGCGTCATCAACAATACCCAAAGGTCGTGCATCCATACATTATTTTCATTTCTTGGCAAATATTAGCATACAGATTTGTCCTGTATAAATGCCACATGTTGTGCAGCGCTGTTACCTGCTAGCTATGCTCTCTGGATGCGATTGCTAGCCCTCAACTGGAACGTGATGCAATGCTGTGCACCAGAATAAAATTACATTACCCATGCCGTATTATGCAAAGCATGCATCTTTATTCTGTAACTAACATCCAACTCCAAAGTTCACCGACACACACAACTCGTCATTAGCTCCCATCACCTGGCTTCTCCTATTCGTGCAGCATGCACAAATCAGGTATTCAGTAACATTTCACAACACTACCAAACTCCTACCCCCTTCATTTACCGGCTTATATTAATTTGCATGTGGGCAACGGTCTCCGGCCTGCTGTGCATCTACACCCAATGGCAACATGATGTTCTACCAGCTATACACCCTACCACTGTACACATGCAGGCAACGGGTGCTGAACAACAAAACCCAGCAAAAACTCAAACACTTACGGTACACACTCTTCTGTGCCAGGACAATCATAGCTGGTGATTTTGTGTTTTTTTTTTGTTTGTTTTTTTTTAAATTGGAGGGGTGTACACATTTCCCATGATTATGCAGGAGTGACCGAGCTTAGCAGGAAAACCAAACCAACTACGAGGTGTTGGCGAGAGGGATTCTCCCGCTGAGAACATTTTTAAAGCAATGGGTTAAAAGGGTGCATTGTACTGCACACTTTAAACAATTGCTTGAAAAACCACACAGTTTACAATCCATTTGGTCAGGTAACAAATTACAAGATCAAGTGGTGGTCACCAAAAGAGGAGCATTTTTCTATTTAATTTAATAATGCCTTTGCTTACAACATATGCCAGTATAAAACATGTTCATGCTGGCTGTGCTCATACATGTCCATGCTTGCTATATATATATATATATATATATATATATATATATATATATATATATATATATATATATATATATATATATCTTTATTCAAGGTAATAGAAACTTGGAAACATCGGCAGCTATAATGCACACTGCACTTTGGTAATGGCATTTGAGATTTTACGCTGTGGTAACTTAAATGGAAGTGACCTTCTCTCAAAAGAATGTTGGTCATATTTTTGATATCTTGTTAATACATGACCTATGACAGCACGAATTGTTTGAGAAGTGTGGAAACACATATTGTCATATTGCACAATGCACTTTATTGAAAGCGCAAGGCACTTTAGATATATGGAAATTGCAATAAGGGAAGAAGATAAGGCAGTATCTCTATAAATGAGTCATTATGGACAATTTGGGGATTGCAATGTTTGTTGTCAAAACAAAAAAACATATGAAAAAAACACAGGAAAACGCTAAATATTACAAAATAATGTATAATTAAAAATACGATTGATATGGGGATAATATATTAGCCTATGAGTATCTTGGTTGGTATTTTGTAACATCTTTAAAAGCAACACATTGGATGTAAAATATATATGTATATACCTTTTACCATTCCAAGATGTCACTCAGAGAAACACGCATTAGGTCTGAGAGGGAAACTCAAGGGAAAGCAAAGAAGGACTCTTTTCTCGTATGCACAAGTGTTTAAATGAGAAGCCTGTCATTTATGTTTACAACCAGACGAAGCCCGTTTGGGTGAAACGCGTAGTTGTTTTAGTTCTCTCCTGAGCAACTTGTCCACTGTACTTAACAAATAAAGGACGTTTGATGGAGATCCTTTTTTTTGACATATTTTGATTGTTATGATTGAGGAAGAGTGCCGTCCCAGGAAGCAGTATTTACTTACTTACTTACTTACACACACACACACACACACTTTGGTTATAATGTAATTTACTCTAGTATAAGAAAACATACCCATGCTGGCTCTGCCAATATTTGCCAGCCTCCCCTGTAATAGCATATTCCTGTTTTTGCCCAGAAAGTCAGTAAACATGCCATGCCACTGCAGGAAAACAAGTCCATACTGAATGCACCAATTAAGGCTCCTGGTGCGTTTGTAACAACTCCTCAACCCATTGTGCATTGCATTTCTGTGCTTCTGGTGAAATTCGAATCCCGGTGAGTTTGTAAAAACTCTCACCCCCATTGTGCATTGCATTGCATTTCTGTGCTTTTGGTGAAATTCGAATCCAGGTGTGTTTGTAACAACTCTTCACCTTCATTCTTGGGGTTCAAGTGTTTCTACTGCATCTGTTTTCCCGCTTCCGACTACTAGGCCGTCTGGTGAGTTAATTGGTGCTGTGCAGTCCCTCTAGCGTCTATCCTATCACCACCCCTATGGCACACACCATCTCCACTATCCATTCTAACTGCTATCACATATCCTCTCTCTTTCACGAAGTCTGGATGAAAAAAGTTTTTAAAAAGACATCTTGACCACCAACCCGGGTCTACCAATTGCAGATACCTACGTCATCGCAACTTCCAGACAGATTGTCATCGATATCCTCTTTTCAGTCCCCTTCTGAACTCCTCATCTTGTCTCTACTCTCTCTCTCTCTCTCTCTCTAAACACATCTTTATCCATTAATAGTGGCATTAGATGGGAAGTACTCTTGGCAGGTCTCTCATCATCCAGGTGTATCATTAATGTCTATCGTAATGGCACTATCATGGCTCAGGGTTCTCAAGTCAACCTCCTCTTCAACCGGCGCTTGCGGTTCTTCACCAACTTCCTTCCTACACCTACTACTCCTTCTTCCTCTCTCTTTGTCCCCTCTCCTCTGACGGGTGTATCACGCCCCTGAACACCTCATCGGAAAACCTTCAAAGGCAGTGACCGGCTGCCTCTAGCCACACTTAATGCTCGCTCTGCTATCAAACACTCTGCCAATATCTGCCTCCTTCTTGAAGACCTTGATATAGCTATCCTCATTCTCACTGAGACATGGTCCAAGGCAAGCTCAGTCACTGCTTTTGACTCCCTTCTCCCTGATGACTTCAAGATCATCTCCAAATCGCGACCTAACCGTGCTGACGGTGAGGTCGCTCTGATCTTCCCTGAGCGAGTCCCTTTGTACCTCATTCCTACCCAGCCATACACCTCCTTCAAGAGCCTGGTCTGCATACTGGTCATCTCTCCCACTTCCTCCCTGTCCATTGGCACTATCTCCAGGCCACCTGGCTTTATCACCCTGTTCCTCATAGAACGCGGCAATTTCTCCTCCTCTCTCCTCATAACCACCTCCAAACTCCTTCTACTGGGCGACTTCAACATCCATAATGACTCATCATTCACACTGTGCAATCTCTTCCATGATCTCTGCACCTTGCTCTCCCTCTCCATTCTCCCCCTCTGGTTCTACCCACTCAGCTGAACACACTCTCAATGCACTGATATTGTGCTCCCCACCACTCACCATCCCACGCCCTTGGTTAGAGCATTCCCTCCTCTCCTCAGACCTGGGTCCTCACTGCCACCCGACTGCACCCTCCCTCCCCCACCGGCGCTGCCAACTTGGTTCACGGACATCTGCCTGATGAAACGAGTGCCAGCTGCTGCCTTTGCAGCCACCTCCATCTCTCCTTCACCCCCGCCGCAGACTCTACCTCTGGCTCCGCCCTCAGCAACCTCCATCTTGCCATCACTAACACGCTCAACATTCTTGCCCCAGTTATGAGGATCCGCCAGACAAATGCCTCTGACACCTGGTAACACTGAACTTGCAGTCCTGAAACTCAAGTACAGAACTGCGGAACGGAAGTGGCAGAACTCAGGCTCACTCTTTGACAAACTGGCCTGTTGCCTTCTCCAAAGACAATACCGACTTGCCATCCGTGGCAATAAAAGGGCCCACATCAAGGCTCTCATCTCTGGTGCTTCCAACAGCATGGCTGAACTCTTTAAATCTGCAAGACGCTAGCCAACCCCTCAGCAGTCTACACCTCAACTCTTCCCTCTCAAACCCTCTGCAATGCATTGGCCACTCACTTCACTGCAAAAACTCAGGACACCCTGAGCACTCTCTTCCATCTCCGCCTCCACTCCTCCTATTCCCCTTGCCACCTATGGTCTCCTAGCCTCCCTCTGCCTTTCTCTCCTCCTTCTCTCCTATCACAGCCGACAAGGTCACTAAAGTGGTCTGCTCTATGCAAGTCTCCTACAAACCGATCTCACCCTGTTCTTCCAGAACTATTAAGGTCAATATTGGCTCTCTTGCCCCTGCAGTATTTCCGCAATCACTCTCTTGCTACTGGCTCTTTTCCCTCTTCCCCAAAGCACTCTGTTGTGCGCCCCTTCTGAAAAAAAACCTTTGGCCAACCCCTCGCGTCCAGCTAACTGCCACCCCATCTCTCTCACCCACTCCTTGGGAAACACTTGGAGAAACTGGCCTACCCCCAACTTGCTCAGCATACTGAGCTTGTTTGTTGTCTACACGACCATCAATCTGGATTCCGAGCATCCAGAGGCACAGAAACTGCTCCCCTGAACACCTGTGAAGAACTGCTTGCATTTCTTGACTAACGCTCCAGCTGTTCTCATTCTACTTGATCTCTCCTCTGCATTTGATACGGTCAACCGCACCATCCTCATAAAATGGCTCCACGATACCCTGGGTATCTCGGAGTGGGCACTGGACTGGCTGACCTCCTTCCTCACGGAACGTCCCTCCCCGGTTATCCTAGGCTCTTTCTCCTCTCCCACCTCCATCTCCACCTGTGGTATTCCCCACGGTTCCAACCTTTCTCTCTGGCTCTTTAACATATATCTTTCCCCACCGCACACCTAATTTTCACTTTCTCATCTTACTTCCAGTGTCATGCAGACGATACACAACTCCTTCAAACTTCCCTCTGATCCTCTCCTTACTCCTTCATCATTCCTGACTGACCATCTGCCATCCAGTCCTGGTGCGCCTCCAATGATCCCTGCCTCAACGCCAGAAAGAACAAGATCCTTCCCATCGGAAACCTGCTCCGTCTTTCTTCCCGTCACTCTGGCCACCCTCTATGGGCTCTCCCCCTTCTTCTGAAGCCATAAACCTTGGAGTCATCTTCGACTCCTCTTTTTCCATCCTCCTTCACGTCCAGAACCATGCCAAGAAGGCCCACTTTCAACTCCACCTCCTCAAAGGAATGCTTCCTTTCCTGACATTCCCCCAGAAGCTCAATGTCTTTAGAGCTCTGGTGCCCTCTATGCTGGACTAATGCAACAGCCTCTTCATTAATCTATCCTCTTCCTCTCTACGTCCACTCCAACCTGTCCAGATTAGGGCTGCAAGATTTATCCTTGGCCTCAAGCCCATAGACTGCATCTCTTCAGCCCTAAAATCCCTTCACTGGCTTGCGGTTGCTGCAAGGATCAAATTAAAATCCCTCTACATCATCCATAAGGCAATCAACAATGGTCTCTCACCAAATACTCCCCCTCTAGACCCTTACGCTCATCCAAACCAGCGCCAACTCTCTGTGTGTCAAGCGCTTCTCTAAACAGCGAGCTGACAGCCGATCTCTCATCAGCTGGCTCCCTCCTCTGGAACAGCCTCCCCCTTCAGCCGGATCTCCACTAATTTCCAGAAGCTCCTCAAGACTTTCCTTTTCACTTCATCCTTCCCCCCTCTACCTCACTTGCTAAACCCCAGTCGCTGAGATTGGTGACCAGGGCCCTCAGGTGTCCTTCTGGGTCCTGGCCTCTGCCCCCATCCCAATTGGCCCTAGCCTCCGCCCACTCCCAGCACTTGCCTTTGGGCATCAATGGCCGGTGCTGCCTCACAGGCCTTTCCTTATTGTATTGGCAGTTGACCACTCTTACCAAGTGATCTCTGCCAGGCCCTTAACAGCTGCTTGCAACTCACTCCCGAGCACTTACCTCTGTGGAACTCCTAGCACTTACCCCCCTGCCTCGTCCCTTCTCTCTCTCTGCACTAGCATGCTCTGAAAGCTCACAAGGCCTAGTAGGACCGCCTCTTTCTGTTTTCATTGTTGTTATAATATTTGCCTTTCCTTCCCATGTTCCCTCCCCTTTGCCCTGTGAGTGCTTTGAAACTTGATGTAGAAGCACCTTACAAATGCACAGTAAATACAATAAACAGTTAAATGAAGGCAGTCAGCAGTCTAATTTCTCATCGCAAAGAACATGCCCAGCATGGGCCTCGGCTATCCAAGCTCTTCTCACATATAATAGGAGCAGCATAAACATAGCAGTAGGAGCACCACCCACATAGAACAGGAACTGTTAATTGCATTTGCAGTGCAAACTCCTCCCAGATAGAACTAATAACGTATGGATAGCGACTAGCCCAAATATGTTGGCTAACTCCGCTTCTGGAATCAGAAAATCGCTACATAGTAGGAATTTAGTGAACTGTAATAACAAGGAATTCAACATTAAAACAACACATGATTTAGGGACCAATTCCTAGCCGCTCTACAGCTGCTTTACTTCCTAAACCATGTTATAGAAGGGGATGATGTTATTAAAAAGGAGGCTAGGTCACTCAATATGCCTTTCATTATTGTTTTACAAAAGGTCTGCACCTTTGATCTCGGCTGCACATATTTTCTTTTTTAAGACCCACACAAATCTGGTCAATTACATGGTAAAGCACACATGGCTTGTAATATGTGTTTTAAGGTCCGACATTAGAATTGTTTCTTCTTTATGAATAATGAAAATGTCCTAATTTCAGAGAACTAGTGCTACTTCATGGTATGCCCTTGTGATACAAAACTGCAGTGGTCCATATGCAATACTAAAATCTATATCAAATGTCATGGTCAAATGTTGGCTCATACGCGTAAACATGACATCCTTCAGAGGTTGGTAAACTGGCTATCTGTTAAAGATAATAATGAATACAGTGCTTGGAAGTTGGACAAACTCTGCATGAAGCGCTACATAAAAAAGTTAAATGTATGTCTGGATTACCACTACAGGGCTATGTTTTGCAGTGTTTCTATTCAGTTGCAAATGTAAACCATTTGTGTTTGTTTTGTAACTGCACTTGCAATGGCTGGAGTCAGTCAGGTTTTGAATATTTGAATTGTAGGTTTGAAGATTTTCATGATTTACCACATTGACTCCAAGTTAAGGTTGAATGACTGTTTAAACTCAACATTGCAAACTCATTCATGCCCCATATGAGGTTTTGAGGTGGAAGTATTTTACACTGTTTTTTATGATTAGAGTGCAAGCATATTAAATTGTAAGAGTAAAATGATTTGCCATTAATATGTATAAACACACCATCCAGATGCATCTTGATGATAAATGCACACTACAAATAGTACTCAAGTATAAGTATACATTCACTGTAAAAAGCATAATTTCTTATAAACAATACTTTCACTTCCTAATTGGAACTAAGACCTGATCACTAATATCCTAAAATGGTACAAAAAATAAATATGCATGCATGCTCGTCTCCATGAACACATACAGACACAAAACATCAGAGGTTGAACAGAAAGAAACAATTCCTTATCTCGCATTGTGCTTCCTTATTTCGGACTTGGTGCACACAACTCAGAGAATAAAAGTCTGTTTTCAGAACACTGAAAGAGGTGTTCTGGTTTCTATTGAGTCACCCGTCCTTTGCACTGACCTCTGCGCTCAACATGTGCGAAAATGGTATGCATCTAAAGATAAAAGGTGTCGTATTCACAAGATTTTTATTCAGGAAAAGGCCTGGTAGGACCCTTATCTGAGGCCAGGGCACAACATATACTCTCTCATTTACAAGCTAACTGCTTTTATATATGGACATACACCCCAAAACAACATACACACTGCTGCCTCATTCACACAGACACAATCCGTTGCAAGCACACTTACATGTATGTAACATACAGACACTACAAAAGGTTTTTTCTGTTTGCCCCATCTCCAGTTCTAAATTCCAAATGCTACCTGCATGCTGCCACAATAGCCCTCCCGGTTCCACGAAATACTCAAAAAGGAACCCGGAAACAGAGAGAGCTTCCCGATTTCTGACATACGCCATGGAACTAGAACATCATCATGTGACGCCCTAGGCCATTTGAATGTATGAGGTGGTGCAGTGGTGCCACTTATGCACATTTGGTTTTACAGTAACTAACTAACCCTCGAGGGTGCCCTTTAGTATCAGGGATATCAGCAGTATTGGAACCACTGTACTAACATTCATATTTGTTCCTTAAAGGAATGGTTCGGTCAAAAAAATGTTATTGTCCTACGGGTCGGCCATGTGTTTTTAAGCCTAAGTCGCTCGATTTTAGAAAAATTTCCTATGGACCTTACCCGAGTTTTCGTCCATTAAACGCATGTGAAAACAGACACCAGGGCGCTGCCATTTTGTGATAATCCTATCATTTGCCCCATCGCCCTGGCTGACCTGCTTTTGCGGCACTAAATCATATCCCCCGCCTCTGAGCCTGTCATCAGCAGACGCGTACCGCCCATTTCACAACGCCAAAGCACGTCTCGTGTCAACAATCGCTGCGCTTCAGCTAATGACGTGTCGCCATGGAAATGGCAAGACGCCTCTTTCCTCAATAAGTATAAACAGACCGTTTCACAACACACAGCAGCAGATTTTCGATTCCATTCCTCTCTCTGTGTTACTTTGAGTATTCTGTGACTCGTTTCTGTGCCCTGGTCAGCTACCTTTGCCGCTTGTAGCCAGTGTGAACACCTGTACCATCGCCATAAATTATTTTAGTTTGTTTACCACACAATGGCTACAATAATGTCCTACATGTATGAGCCAGCGTATACCGAGGAGGAACTACTGGAAAGGGAAACACGCAAAAACAATGGGGCTTCGGACGGCAGTTGGCAGGACGAATCAACGGATGAAGACACTGGACCTAGTCGCATGGACGGTGTTTCCACCTGGTGCACATGCAATCGGTGCAAGCTAATGCCAACCGAGGAGCAGAACTGCTGCTGCTGTAAAAACTCGGAATGCGTGGCCTACATTTCGGAAGGCGAGCCACGACCGCAATGCATCACCGAGCTGCCAGACTTCAGGGTAGCCTGTCTCACACGGTCCGTGTTGAGGATAATGATGGTGCTTATGCACGAACTTCGCGCAACTGTTCGCCCTTGTAATCAGAGTAACGAGTAAGTATAATCTGCTTGTGATGCCACTAGTATTTCATGGTTGTCTCCTATATCCAAAATTACATCTACATATCATTGTAACGTATGAAAGTCGTTCAATAGTGTGCATTGTCTAGATAGCATTTGTCCAAGCAGAATGCCATTAGTTACAAGAATTGTCATTGACCACAAACGTCAAATCAACTTATCTTAGTCATTTAAAAACAGTTTGTATCATTATTTCACAGGTGGTACCGGCTGGTGGCCTATCGTTCCTTTACATGGTGGCTTCACGGGAGGCTTGGACACGCGTTCGAAGAGTAATACCCGCCTGTGCCGTTCATGCCATAAGAGAAACTTTCCTGAGTGACAGCGGTCAGTACAGGGGATTTTCCCTCGCTGTGCTGCAACCTGACCTGTACAATGTGTAAAGTTTTGTATTTTTGTGCCATCAAAAAAAGAAACAAAATAAAACACCACATATATTTTAACAACGGTTGTTTTCGATTTTTTAAATGAATCAAGTGTGTCTCCATTCAGCAGTGTTCCTGTGCCTTGTCTGCACGCCCACCGGCCCATCCATCCATCCATCCATCCATCCACTCCCCTCCCCTATCAAATGCGAAGTATAACTATATAAAGTATAAAAATGTGGTTAGTTTAACAAAAACAAAAGTCCATAACAACAAGTCCAGTGGGTGCGCGCTGCCATGGGGGGCTGTCAGGGGCACAAACGGCCAAGGTGCCAAACAGCATGTACACTTCAAAAGGTATCCCACGCCAAGGGCCCATCGCTCACATGGCCTCCTCAGACTCTGTGTCTCCAGGCAGGGCTCCCCCTTGAAGCAGGCCGCCCCCCTGCAATCCACATAAGTGTGTCTCCATTCAGCAGTCTTCCTGTGCCTTATTTGCACGCCCCAGGCCCATCCATCCCACTCCTCTTTATCAAAGGCGGTTCGCGCCAGTGGATGCGCGCTGCCATGGGGGGCTGTCAGGGGCGCGAAAGGCCAAGGTGCCAAACAGCATATAGACTTCAAAAGGTATCCCACACAACTCAGAGAATAAAAGTCTGTTTTCAGAACACTGAAAGAGGTGTTCTGGTTTCTATTGAGTCACCCGTCCTTTGCACTGACCTCTGCGCTCAAACTGTGCGAAAATGGTATGCATCTAAAGATAAAAGGTGTCGTATTCACAAGATTTTTATTCAGGAAAAGGCCTGGTAGGACCCTTATCTGAGGCCAGGGCACAACATATACTCTCTCATTTACAAGCTAACTGCTTTTATATATGGACATATACCCCAAAACAACATACACACTGCTGCCTCATTCACACAGACACAATCCGTTGCAAGCACACTTACATGTATGTAACATACAGACACTACAAAAGGTTTTTTCTGTTTGCCCCATCTCCAGTTCTAAATTCCAAATGCTACCTGCATGCTGCCACAATTGCCCTCCCGGTTCCACGAAATACTCAAAAAGGAACCCGGAAACAGAGAGAGCTTCCCGATTTCTGACAAACGCCATGGAACTAGAACATCATCATGTGACGCCCTAGGCCATTTGAATGTACGAGGTGGTGCAGTGGTGCCACTTATGCACATTTGGTTTTACAGTAACTAACTAACCCTCGAGGGTGCCCTTTAGTATCAGGGATATCAGCAGTATTGGAACCACTGTACTAACATTCATATTTGTTCCTTAAAGGAATGGTTCGGTCAAAAAAATGTTATTGTCCTACGGGTCGGCCATGTGTTTTTAAGCCTAAGTCGCTCGATTTTAGAAAAATTTCCTATGGACCTTACCCGAGTTTTCGTCCATTAAACGCATGTGAAAACAGACACCAGGGCGCTGCCATTTTGTGATAATCCTATCATTTGCCCCATCGCCCTGGCTGACCTGCTTTTGCGGCACTAAATCATATCCCCCGCCTCTGAGCCTGTCATCAGCAGACGCGTACCGCCCATTTCACAACGCCAAAGCACGTCTCGTGTCAACAATCGCTGCGCTTCAGCTAATGACGTGTCGCCATGGAAATGGCAAGACGCCTCTTTCCTCAATAAGTATAAACAGACCGTTTCACAACACACAGCAGCAGATTTTCGATTCCATTCCTCTCTCTGTGTTACTTTGAGTATTCTGTGACTCGTTTCTGTGCCCTGGTCAGCTACCTTTGCCGCTTGTAGCCAGTGTGAACACCTGTACCATCGCCATAAATTATTTTAGTTTGTTTACCACACAATGGCTACAATAATGTCCTACATGTATGAGCCAGCGTATACCGAGGAGGAACTACTGGAAAGGGAAACACGCAAAAACAATGGGGCTTCGGACGGCAGTTGGCAGGACGAATCAACGGATGAAGACACTGGACCTAGTCGCATGGACGGTGTTTCCACCTGGTGCACATGCAATCGGTGCAAGCTAATGCCAACCGAGGAGCAGAACTGCTGCTGCTGTAAAAACTCGGAATGCGTGGCCTACATTTCGGAAGGCGAGCCACGACCGCAATGCATCACCGAGCTGCCAGACTTCAGGGTAGCCTGTCTCACACGGTCCGTGTTGAGGATAATGATGGTGCTTATGCACGAACTTCGCGCAACTGTTCGCCCTTGTAATCAGAGTAACGAGTAAGTATAATCTGCTTGTGATGCCACTAGTATTTCATGGTTGTCTCCTATATCCAAAATTACATCTACATATCATTGTAACGTATGAAAGTCGTTCAATAGTGTGCATTGTCTAGATAGCATTTGTCCAAGCAGAATGCCATTAGTTACAAGAATTGTCATTGACCACAAACGTCAAATCAACTTATCTTAGTCATTTAAAAACAGTTTGTATCATTATTTCACAGGTGGTACCGGCTGGTGGCCTATCGTTCCTTTACATGGTGGCTTCACGGGAGGCTTGGACACGCGTTCGAAGAGTAATACCCGCCTGTGCCGTTCATGCCATAAGAGAAACTTTCCTGAGTGACAGCGGTCAGTACAGGGGATTTTCCCTCGCTGTGCTGCAACCTGACCTGTACAATGTGTAAAGTTTTGTATTTTTGTGCCATCAAAAAAAGAAACAAAATAAAACACCACATATATTTTAACAACGGTTGTTTTCGATTTTTTAAATGAATCAAGTGTGTCTCCATTCAGCAGTGTTCCTGTGCCTTGTCTGCACGCCCACCGGCCCATCCATCCATCCATCCATCCATCCACTCCCCTCCCCTATCAAATGCGAAGTATAACTATATAAAGTATAAAAATGTGGTTAGTTTAACAAAAACAAAAGTCCATAACAACAAGTCCAGTGGGTGCGCGCTGCCATGGGGGGCTGTCAGGGGCACAAACGGCCAAGGTGCCAAACAGCATGTACACTTCAAAAGGTATCCCACGCCAAGGGCCCATCGCTCACATGGCCTCCTCAGACTCTGTGTCTCCAGGCAGGGCTCCCCCTTGAAGCAGGCCGCCCCCCTGCAATCCACATAAGTGTGTCTCCATTCAGCAGTCTTCCTGTGCCTTATTTGCACGCCCCAGGCCCATCCATCCCACTCCTCTTTATCAAAGGCGGTTCGCGCCAGTGGATGCGCGCTGCCATGGGGGGCTGTCAGGGGCGCGAAAGGCCAAGGTGCCAAACAGCATATAGACTTCAAAAGGTATCCCACGCCAAGGGCCCATCGCTCACATGGCCTCCTCAGACCCAGTGTGTCCGGCCAGGACCCCCCCTCACGCTGGCCGGCCCCCGGCAAACCACATACACACGTCATTCATTCACAAACACACCCCTGTTCGTAATACTTTATAAACCACTTGATATGTCTCATGAACAGCTTTGTGCTTTGCAAGTGAACTCCTGAACGTGCTACCTGACAACCACTGAGATCTATGCTAAT
This sequence comes from Ambystoma mexicanum, assembly GCF_040938575.1. Taxonomy (NCBI): domain Eukaryota; kingdom Metazoa; phylum Chordata; class Amphibia; order Caudata; family Ambystomatidae; genus Ambystoma; species Ambystoma mexicanum. Next base: position 456,107,090 of record NC_090931.1, read on the forward strand.
CTGCTCGTCGTCATGCTATCTGTGAACTTCTGTGACCGCTTCGAGCAAACCTGTGGCCATCTACCTATTCTCCTGCAACATACTGCTCTGCTTGCTGAATCCAACTGTTTGTTGGTCAAGGTAAGGCCATGTATCCTAGTCATATTTCGTTATTTTTAAATTTCTATCTATTTGCGAGTAGAGTACTCAATAGTGCTATGTTCATTGGTCTCATTGATATTGACTTGAGTTTCCATTGTTATGCTATCAATAGATCTATTTATTTTCATCTGTGTCAATTGTCATTGAATCGCATCCTTCGGGGGTCCAGTCTATAATGTAAGGATGTTTCCTCCTCGTGCAAGACAGAACATACAAGGGACGAGTCACATGTTCAGAGTTTAGTCACATCATTTATAAATTTCTGCAATTTACGCAAATACTAAGCCGCACACGATGAACTGGTATAGTTCCTGCGACCAAAACAAACCTTTCATTGAACATTGTATGGTTCATTTACTTTTGTATCACATTTTTATTCATCAAGATTGCATAATAATGTCGACATTTACTTTTCAGAATTTTCAACAATGCCTGCCTGTTCGATTAGCGGTTGCCCTTCGAAGACCCATGCTAAATCTGAAGGCACTACAATGCATGTATTCCTGAAAACGGTTGATCGAATAAGAGAATGGGTCAGACATTGCGGATATCCACTGGATGAGCTGGAAAGTAGAGTCCAACAAGTCATAGAGGACAAGAGGGGTGATCGATCTGCAGCCAGCACTTTTCCTCGAACATGTACACATCTTGGGTAACAAAGAAGAATAAACGGCGAACGACACGAAAATTGCTCGCGAACGCTATTCCCACTCTATTCGTCCACATTCCGCCACTGGTGAGTCAAGTGTCCGGATTTACCTTTAGGCCTTGCGGTAGTGTGTAGGTAGCCGAATGGATTTATTGATATGTTAGGTGGTGTGTCCCTTGTAATACTTTCAACATTGATATGAGTGTATAGCTTTTTGAATAATGACATTTATCAATATATTCTTTTTCGATTTCATAACCCACAAACGAAATCTATATATGGGCACAGGGAACTGTGCTATATTGCGCATTTTCAATAGCATTACTCTCAAGTATTCTGTCTCCTTACATGGGAATTTTTAATATTGGCATTTCATTATCAATCAATAATTTAGCTTTACAACTGCTTGACTATCCCTTGAATCTGAAGCAAGAACATTCTACATCCGTGACATGCTCGCAGTTATCAACCACTTCTAGCGCGTATCAGGTAATCTTACTTGGCTATTCCGCTACAGACTTGTTTTATGCATGTCAAGTAATATTTTTATTGTATCGTCTAATCATTTTATCGAATCTTTTGTTAGTGCTTTCAAATTGATATACACCTTAGTTATCGTCCACTGGTGTTTGTTTTCAGTTATGGTTAGTGTTATCCATAGTAATGCAAGTACTGTCTTTCAGGGAGATGCTGAAGCGTCCACCACATTGACAACATCCCTAGATGTTCTTCAGCAGCACGAGGTATGGATACTGACAGCTCTATCGAACTAGATCATCAGAGCTGGAATACTTATCGTTTGATTGTTCTACACAATGTTTCATTCGTGGTTAGCCATTGATATGTACCTGTGCGGTCGACCCCAAGTGTATGTTATGTTTTCAATATTGTAATCCTTACTAATGCAAGTACTATCTTTCAGGCAGTTGATGGAGCGTCAACCCCTGCACTTGATGCAGAGCCTGACATTCAAGTAATGTGGAAGCGGGACCTTGCATATACGAATCGGCGCAACAGCTTTCGGAAGTGCACACTACATTTACAACATCCCTACATATTCTTCGGCAGCATGAGGTTTGGATACTGACAGCTCCATCGAGCGTCATCATATAACGTGATTCCATTTGCTATACTTTCTTCCCTATTAACGCAAGTACTGTGTTTCAGGGAGACGACGGAGCTTTCTCTACAATTACAACATCCCTTGTAGGTGATGCAGATGTAAAGAAATCGGAGAAATAAGTCGATGAAATCTGATCATATTTAGATATTCCTTGATTCTTTTAGACAATGCATCATTTGAGGTTATCTCTTTATATGCACTTGTGTCGTCGACCCCAAGTGTGTGTTATGTTTCCAATATTGAAAACCATACTAATGCAAGTACTGTGTTTCAGGTAGTTGCTGATGCCTCCTCTCCAATACAACCATTCATGGCAGTCCATGCGGAGCCAGAGGTATGGATACTGACAGTTCCATCGAACTAGATCATCAGAGCTCGAATACTGGTCATTTGATTGTTCTACAGAATGTTTAATTTGTGTTTAGCTATTGAGATGTACCTGTCTGTCCTCACGTGTTTTATGTTTTCAATATTGTGATACATAGTAATGAAAGTACTATGTTTCAGGGAGTCAATGGAGCATCATTCCGTGCTGTCTATGCGGATCCAGAAAATATAGTCGTTGCAGCGCAAGAGGAAGGGATGACATGCGGAAATGAATCGGAGCAACAGCGTGCAGATATTGAAGTTCGTGTCAAGAAAGTTGCAAAGAAAAGAAACAAAAATAAGGTTAGTTACAAACAGTTCATCATTTTAGGAATTGTTTTGTGCTGGGGACTATATTATGTTTTTTTCCTGTCAATTGTACTATACTTTATATTGTGTTTAAAATGAACATCCCTTTTCCAATCTGTCCTCTGGTTAACCGTGGGTCTACGAACCATACATACACAGACAGTGAAGCAAATGAAAGATGTTGCTTGCCAGACCATTTACACTATGGAGGAACTATTAATTCAGACGCGGCGTGTTGAGACTCGAGATGCTCATGTCCAATGGCCAGAACATGAATTTAATGTGTCCGGAGAATCCAGTAAAGTTGTATTGGACCATTGCTACAGTTCGACTGCACCACCAAAAGAAGATTATACTGAATGTATTGAAGATAGCTCTGAAGTAGTCGCAGATCAATTCACACAATCTACACCCGCCAAAAAAATGCCACCCAAAAAGCTGTCGACACTGTTGTGTTCTCCCATCAATGATGAAGTAACAGATGTTGAAATGACAGAGAATGAACCAGCAGCAGCACCCAACTACGCATCAGAACTTGATATCAGCGATATTTCTTTCAAATTTGTGTGATATGTCCTAAACGGCACAGTCCGAAACAAATTTCACGCCGGATGACAGTCTAATGAAAGAGGGCAAATACATAGTATTTGACAGTTGTTTGATGGATATTATAAGCATGCTGAAATGTGGGTATTCAGTTGGAGGGGAAGTATGTGGGGAGCCATTGATTCATGTGACTCGTCAAAAACAAGGCAGTAACGTCAAAATACATGCCGCCTGTAGATTAAATCATGCGTTCTCATGGTCTGCACAACCGATGCTGGGGAAGCTGCCAGCAGGCAATCTATTGTGTGCAGCTGCCTCACTTTTTAGTGGGTCCAGTTTTAGAAAGTTAGAGTCTTTCTTTCAGTTTGTGGGACTCCATTTCCTTTCTAAAACGCAGTACTACAAATACCAACATGATTATCTGTTTGCGGCCATTAATGATGCTTGGAAAATTGAACAATTATCTCTAGCAAATACATTCAAAGGGAAACGATTCAGGCTAGCCGGCGATGGACAGTGCGACAGCCTTGGATTTTCTGCCAAGTACTGCACCTACCACTTTTAGGACATGGATAGTAAGAAAATTGTGAGTTCGGCGGTCGTGCAGGTGTCCCAATGTAAATCCTCAGTGGCCATGGAGAAACTAGGATTTATAAAATCATTGCAATATCTACAATCAAGGGGAATGCACATCGACCTCTGTTAAGCAGAAACCTGTGCAGTTCCCTCTGGGACCACTGAAAAAGATTTAGGCCTACAGGTGTTTGGCAGTAAACCCACTTGGTAGCAGTCTGTACCACACAGATTCACTTGGTAGCTGCTGCTGAGCAGTCAGACTTCCCTCAAGAAGAGTGTGGCAGTATGTGGAGTATACAAAATAGGGCAATTTACACAGTAGAACAAGCAGACACGGAACAGAGCTTGGGTGTAAAGATATATAATTATTTATTTTAAAAACACATCTATGAAAAACACACTGACACTAATACGGCAAACAACTTCAATTACAATTACTATAAGTATATCAATCCCCTAACAATATTTCGACAAGTCTAGGTTCAACGGCACCACTTATTTGCAGACAGAGGTGAATGCTTTAACCTAGATGGCAATCTAATATTCGTTAGAACGGGAGAGAAAATGCAGGGTATCAAAACCAACTCGGTACCAACACTTTTTCGAAGCAAATGCAAGGCAAGTAAGGCAGGGTCTACTGTTGATCACAAAGTCAGAGGCCAGGCCCACTCGGAGAGAGGCAAGACGATATGTCCCAAAAAGTATCACAGTGGAAATGCACTTCGAGTCTTTGTTAAGAAGGTCTAGAGGCGACCCAATGGAAAGGTAAGGATTTAAGACACCTCACGCTAACCGTCACAAGGGAAGCCAGGCGGACACGGTACCTTGTAAGTGCAGAGACAGTTCCGGCGGGGGCAGTTGTTCCTGATGGTGGATGCAAGTCGGGGCTTTGCCAAGAGATGAGACGGTCTCGTCGTCGAAGGAAAGTTGAAGATCGTTACACCACCAGGGAAGAGACCAGCCGCAGAGTGCTCCGTCACAAGGCACCACCTTTTGGTCGCGGTACAGTTGTTAGTGGCTATCCGATTGCCGGGGCGCTCAGCACAGGCAATTCGACCACTATGTCCTGGAAGCGAAGAAAAAGCAAGGGACCGGTTGTTCCCACCAGTCAAGGGAAGAAGACTCTCCAGCAGGGAGATCTCCTCTGTCGTTGGGAAGTGGTGAGTCGGTTCAGCAGGGCTCCACCGGAGGTGTCGTCGTTGCAGGTCGGCTCAGCTTTACCCTCGTCGGATTCTTAGGTCCTGTGGCGACTTCTGAAGATCCGGTCCCAAAAGCCCTGCTTTTATGCAGAAAACCCCCATTCATTCAGCCTAGCTGTCAATCAAAACACGCTACGTGGTGAGCGGGGTGGCTCACCACTTGGGCCAATCACACCAGAGTGCGACTTGAGTTGGCAAGGCAACTCAGTCCAGGGTGCCTAAACCCCCTCCCACGCCCCCTGTGGTACCCAGACAGAATGGCACCACTTTGGAGGGCTTCTGTGCAGAAGCCCGACAAAAGTGGAACAAAGGGCTCAACCTTTGGTTCAGAGTTACAGAGGCGAACACAGACGCCATTTTAAAAAATGAGTTCTGGCAGAAAATACCAACCGGTAGATTTATTTAAGACAAATAAACCGGCGGTATGTTAGAGACTAACGGGAAAAAGTATTAGCCCCCAACAATGGGAAGAATCCCATAGAATTATATTCGGGGGTCGAATATAACAAGTAGTTTCCACTGCCACCAGCCAAAACTCGACGAGGGGGGACGGGACAGTGCCCCCTCGAACAACAGACCCAGGGGTAATCGAATTACCCCTACCAGTACGTCCACAATAGGATGGTTTGTACTAGTTCTGTTAGTAAATTTAGGTCTAGTAAAGCCAATGGTGACTTTACATGCCCTGGGAGACAGTAGTCAGTTTCAGGGTATGGAGTCTATGGTGGGGATCCTCGAGGACACCCCAGTGTTACGGCACAGAGGGTGCGGTGTAACACACATAGCAAAACACATGAGACCCTATGGAGTAAAAGACCCCATAGCCCATAGAACACATTGACATTCAAAGGAATTAACCACATTCATGTCCAAGAGTGGGAGAAAAGAGTCTCACTCTTGGCAGGATGGAAAAAAACAAACTCCAGAAATCCAGCAAAGCTGCTGGGGGACTCACTAGGTTAGGAAATTCAGCCTAAACAGAGAATTCTCCCTAACAACCTCATAGCCACGGACAGACACGTTTCAATTGCCAAGACAATGAGAGAGCATTTCCCACATATCAAACATTAATTTGATGTATGGCATCTTGCTAAATCAATCAATAAGAAAATCTGGGCTGCAGGGGAAAAAAAAGGTTTTGAAAGTATTTCACAATGGTCCCAGTCTACCAGCAACCATCTTTGGTGGAGCTCCAAAACTTGTGAAGGGTCAGTGGAAATCCTACTTGAAAAATGGCGGTCACTGATGCACTACTGTACCAACATTCACCGCTGGACAGAAAACCAACATTTCCACCAATGTGAACATGGCCCTTTGTCCACAGAGGAGGCGCGGAAGAAGTGGTTGATTGCATCTTCACCTACACACAAAGCCATTGAGAAGATTGTTTTCGATAAAACTCTATCAAGAGATTTGAGGGGACTGACAGAATTCTGTCACACAGGAGAATTGGAGGTGTTCCACAATATGTGCCTAAAGTACAGGCCAAAGCGATTGCATTTCAGCTTACAGGGCATGAAACATAGGACTCTACTAGCGGTCTTGGCCCATAACGAGAATGTGGGCCGTGAACAGTTTAGGACTACGGGAAATGTAGGGATGCCTCGCTACACTACGACCTTTGGAAAAAGAACTAAGAAATGGGGGGTAAAATCAGTATATGAGGAAATGGAGTTCGACTTTGTTAAAGGCCTTATTTTTAGTGTACTAGAGAAGCACAGATATGGAATTTTGAGCGTTTCTGTGCAGAGCACCGATGCATTGCCACCAAACATTGCCACTGTGCCATGTCCACCCAAAGCAGAGCTCGTTGAGAAGTTCAAATCCCGGTTTAAATAAATCATTGTAATCTGATTGTCTTTTTGAAAATAATGTTATTGTACAGTGTGCATACAAAGTATTCTAACCCTAAACCCTCCATTCACCATCCTGGGTGGCGAACAACATGGGTGTCATCTTTAACTTCTCTCTCTATTCACCTCACATCGCTGACCTTGTGAATATGTGAATGTATATATTTTTGTTGCTGTAACTAAGTTTCGCAATCTCATGTAAATGATGCGCACTTTTAACCGAGGGGAGGCTTGCGTATTGCAAATAATAAAACAAATAAACAAAAAGGGGCCGATTCATGGAACAAACGTGCGCCGAAAATCTACGCGCAAGCAGGCGCAAGCAGGCGCAAGCGGAAAAAAACAGGCGCACGCGCGTGCGATTCATGGAAGTCCCTGCGCGTGTTCACCGCGGGATGTGCGCCAAACCCGTGCATGGCGCACAAGTCACTGCAACATCGCGAAAGGCGTGCGCGACGCGCACAGTGAAAGCGCACAACCTCAGCGCACACACCAGAAAGTGGGCGGGACATGGGGCGTAACGCGCGGAATGGGGAACAACACGCGAAAATAAGGGCGTAACTGGGGATGTACTGCAGGGAAGCAGACGGAACGCCCACACGCACTCGAACCACACGTATTCATGGAATCGAATAGGGCAAAGCCACGCACAGCCAACGACACGCACAAGCTGAAACACGGCCGCCACACGAAGGCAGGCGGTAGAGTCCCAGCGCATCAAAAAAGTGGCGCGCGGGAAGTTAAATACGCGATTGAGCGGGGTACGTGGATTTCAGGGGTGCGCGAGAAATTCTACACGTGATTGGCCTGGGTACGTGTATTACAGGGGTGCGCGAGAAAATCTACACGCGATTGGCCTGGGTACGTGGATTCCAGGGGTGCGCGAGAAATTCTACACGTGATTGGCCTGGCTACGTGTATTACAGGGGTGCGCGAGAAAATCTACACGCGATTGGCCTGGGTACGTGGATTTCAGGGGTGCGCGAGAAATGCTACACGCGATTGGCCTGGGTACATGTATTACAGGGGTGCGCGAGAAAATCTACACGCGATTGGCCTGGGTACGTGGATTTCAGGGGTGCGCGAGAAAATCTACACGCGATTGGCCTGGGTACGTGTATTACAGGGGTGCGCGAGAAATCCTACACGCGATTGGGCCTGTGCGAGTGGGGCAGTGTATTACGTGGGTGTGTGGGAAGTTGAAGAGGTGAATTGCCAGTGTGGGTCCTCCCAGGTCTCCCCTCTACCCCCTCCACGACCTCTGCAGGCAGCCCACACCACAGGGGACTACCCTGCACCCCTGTCATGTCCCGCAGGCAGCCCATCCACCATGGGCATGCCCCCCAGCCAAGCCACATGTCCCCTTGCACCCCCACCCCCCAGCACTGTGGGGCACCTGCCAGCAGGCCCCCAACCATGTCCCACTCATGTCCCCTTGCACCCCCACCCCCCAGCAGGCCCCCACTCATGTCCCCTTGCACCCCCACCCCCCAGCACTGTGGGGCACCTGCCAGCAGGCCCCCAACCATGTCCCACTCATGTCCCCTTGCACCCCCACCCCCCAGCAGGCCCCCACTCATGTCCCCTTGCACCCCCACCCCCCAGCACTGTGGGGCACCTGCCAGCAGGCCCCCAACCATGTCCCCTTGCACCCCCACCCCCCAGCAGGCCCCCACTCATGTCCCCTTGCACCCCCACCCCCCAGCACTGTGGGGCACCTGCCAGCAGGCCCCCAACCATGTCCCACTCATGTCCCCTTGCACCCCCACCCCCCAGCAGGCCCCCACTCATGTCCCCTTGCACCCCCACCCCCCTGCAGGCCCCCACTCATGTCCCCCTGCACCCCCACCCCCCAGCACTGTGGGGCACCTGCCAGCAGGCCCCCAACCATGTCCCACTCATGTCCCCTTGCACCCCCACCCCCCAGCAGGCCCCCACTCATGTCCCCTTGCACCCCCACCCCCCAGCACTGTGGGGCACCTGCCAGCAGGCCCCCAACCATGTCCCACTCATGTCCCCCTGCACCCCCACCCCCCAGCACTGTGGGGCACCTGCCAGCAGGCCCCCAACCATGTCCCACTCATGTCCACTTGCACCCCCACCCCCCTGCAGGCCCCCACTCATGTCCCCCTGCACCCCCACCCCCCAGCACTGTGGGGCACCTGCCAGCAGGCCCCCAACCATGTCCCACTCATGTCCCCTTGCACCCCCAGCAGGCCTCCACTCATGTCCCCTTGCACCCCCACCCCCCAGCACTGTGGGGCACCTGCCAGCAGGCCCCCAACCATGTCCCCTTGCACCCCCACCCCCCAGCAGGCCCCCACTCATGTCCCCCTGCACCCCCACCCCCCAGCACTGTGGGGCACCTGCCAGCAGGCCCCCAACCATGTCCCACTCATGTCCCCTTGCACCCCCACCCCCCTGCAGGCCCCCACTCATGTCCCCTTGCACCCCCACCCCCCAGCACTGTGGGGCACCTGCCAGCAGGCCCCCAACCATGTCCCACTCATGTCCCCTTGCACCCCCACCCCCCAGCAGGCCCCCACTCATGTCCCCTTGCACCCCCACCCCCCAGCACTGTGGGGCACCTGCCAGCAGGCCCCCAACCATGTCCCCTTGCACCCCCACCCCCCTGCAGGCCCCCACTCATGTCCCCTTGCACCCCCACCCCCCAGCACTGTGGGGCACCTGCCAGCAGGCCCCCAACCATGTCCCACTCATGTCCCCTTGCACCCCCAGCAGGCCCCTACTCATGTCCCCTTGCACCCCCACCCCCCAGCACTGTGGGGCACCTGCCAGCAGGCCCCCAACCATGTCCCCTTGCACCCCCACCCCCCTGCAGGCCCCCACTCATGTCCCCTTGCACCCCCACCCCCCAGCACTGTGGGGCACCTGCCAGCAGGCCCCCAACCATGTCCCACTCATGTCCCCTTGCACCCCCAGCAGGCCCCCACTCAGGTCCCCTTGCACCCCCACCCCCCCAGCACTGTGGGGCACCTGCCAGCAGGCCCCCAACCATGTCCCCTTGCACCCCCACCCCCCTGCAGGCCCCCACTCATGTCCCCTTGCACCCCCACCCCCCAGCACTGTGGGGCACCTGCCAGCAGGCCCCCAACCATGTCCCACTCATGTCCCCTTGCACCCCCAGCAGGCCCCCACTCATGTCCCCTTGCACCCCCACCCCCCAGCACTGTGGGGCACCTGCCAGCAGGCCCCCAACCATGTCCCCTTGCACCCCCACCCCCCAGCAGGCCCCCACTCATGTCCCCCTGCACCCCCACCCCCCAGCACTGTGGGGCACCTGCCAGCAGGCCCCCAACCATGTCCCACTCATGTCCCCTTGCACCCCCACCCCCCAGCACTGTGGGGCACCTGCCAGCAGGCCCCCAACCATGTCCCCTTGCACCCCCACCCCCCTGCAGGCCCCCACTCATGTCCCCCCTGCACCCCCACCCCCCAGCACTGTGGGGCACCTGCCAGCAGGCCCCCAACCATGTCCCACTCATGCCCCCTTGCACCCCCAGCAGGCCCCCACTCATGTCCCCTTGCACCCCCACCCCCCAGCACTGTGGGGCACCTGCCAGCAGGCCCCCAACCATGTCCCCTTGCACCCCCACCCCCCAGCAGGCCCCCACTCATGTCCCCCTGCACCCCCACCCCCCAGCACTGTGGGGCACCTGCCAGCAGGCCCCCAACCATGTCCCCTTGCACCCCCACCCCCCAGCAGGCCCCCACTCATGTCCCCCTGCACCCCCACCCCCCAGCACTGTGGGGCACCTGCCAGCAGGCCCCCAACCATGTCCCCTTGCACCCCCACCCCCCAGCAGGCCCCCACTCATGTCCCCCTGCACCCCCACCCCCCAGCACTGTGGGGCACCTGCCAGCAGGCCCCCAACCATGTCCCCTTGCACCCCCACCCCCCAGCTGGCCCCCACTCATGTCCCCCTGCACCCCCACCCCCCAGCACTGTGGGGCACCTGCCAGCAGGCCCCCAACCATGTCCCACTCATGTACCCTTGCACCCCCACCCCCCAGCACTGTGGGGCACCTGCCAGCAGGCCCCCAACCATGTCCCCTTGCACCCCCACCCCCCAGCAGGCCCCCACTCATGTCCCTCTGCCCCCAGGTCCTGACGAAACGCAATCATGGCAGTAATGGGCAGCATACCCAGCACAAACACCCAGCCAAGGATTGCATCCACCCACATAGTAGATGCAATTACATGATACAACCCCAATGGCAAGTATGTAAATGAACACATGTCCCTCACACACACATACACAATGGGTGCAAGTGAATGTCAAAACCCATATCATGACATGCATGAAACCAATGAGAAAATACCACAAATGTAAGTAATAAATATATGTATTAAAGATTAAAATGAAGTAAAGAAATTAAACACACAACAATGGGGATGACAAAACAAATGGTCCATGTCCGAGAACTAATAGAAAAAATCAAAAAACAAAGGAATCCAAAAACTAATGTAGTCCAAAGCAAAATAATGGGGGGAAAAATAAGGAAAAACCATTGCCTCATGGTGAACACAAATATAAATCCAACAAATGTTTTCCAAACATCAAACTATGTACAAGAATATCCCAGGGTCCATGAGCCCAACACCATAAATTAAACCTACTACTACTAACTAATAATAAAAATATATACAGAAAAGTGGCCATTGTCCGAGCGGTCCAAAAAAAACTTAAAAAATAAAGGAAACCTAACACTAACTAACTAACTAAAGAACTATATACAATGGCAGCGGGCAAGTCCTGCGGCTCACTCTGTGATGTTGCCGGCCAGGGCATCCTCGAACTCCATGTCGATGTCCCGGAGGCGGGACTCTGTCCTGGCCCCGAGGTCTCGCAGGGACAACCCAGTGTCCACCTCAAACTCCCTGCGAGCTTCCTCGAGGCACTCAGCCCGCCTCAACGCCCGACGCATGGAGAACTCCGCCCTGACCATGGTGAGCCGCTCCTCTTCCGCCCGCTGCCGCTCCGCACCTATCCGCTGGACCAACTGCTCCCACACGGAAGACACTGCCATCCCAGGGTTCTCCTGCCCTCCGGCCGATGCCTGCCCCTCTGATCTTGATGGCCCCGAGCCATGATGCCTCCCACGTCGAGCCTGCTGCTGCCTCCGACGCCACTGCCTCTGCCAGCACGACGGCATCCAGGCTGATGGAATCCACCGATGCCGTCGTGCACGTGCCCTGCCAGATGATGCCGGCACATCCTCCATCTGCAGGGGGACAGTTGCTGGTGTGTCCACCCCTGCTGGACCTTCGACTCCCGACTGTGGCAGGGATGGGGTCCCCACCGAGCTGGCTGCGTTGGTCGGGGCAGGTCCACAGGGGGCCCTGGTGGCATCTGGGCCGGAAGACGGCATGGAGCACGACTGGCGCATAGCCTCCACAGAGGAGGAGAGGGTCGCCAGAAGGCCACACACATGTAGGAAACCCCAGACCATGGCGGCTCCCAAATGGTTCACGTACGCACGGTGCTCTTCGTGATGATGTGCATGCTCCTCCCGGGAAGCATGCACCTCATCACGAATGCCAGCCGTGCGCAACGCGACACCAATCAGGACCCTCTCCACACGGCCAGGGGTCCCCTCGTCCGCAGGTAGAGGAGTGTCAGATGACATGGACATCTCCCCTACCTGCGGACGGGCCTGGGATGGGGCATCCCTGCTGGTGCATGGTGGTGCAGTCACAGTGTCAGGGACAGTGACATGCACAGGCACCTCCACGGCGACCTGTGCTGCCTCCTGCCCCTGGCCCTGGACTGCACCACTTGCACCAGCGGGGATGCCCCCACCAGGCCCCATGTGTGGCTCAGTAGCGGCCTCCTCCCCCTCTGTGGAAACCACCAACCTGGATGTCTCCACGCCGTCTTCCGCCGGTGCAAGCCCCTGTGGGGGCTCACCCACCCCTTCCGCTGCAGCCGTGGTGGCATCCCCGCGGCTCTGCTCCACAGCGCCTTCTCCGCCCTCTTTTTCACTTGCCACTGTGTAGAGGGAGACATAGAACACAAGCATCAGGGTACTGTACAATGGTCCCCTAGACAGGAAGCAACAGCAGATGAGTGGCACTGTCATACATCACTTCCATCATGTCCCTCCACAACACATGGGTCAGTGCAGGCAAAACACATACAGTAACAGGCATGGCGCATGCCATGGACATTGGCATACATGACCAAGGGACTCATGATTCATACAATGTTGGTTTTAAACTCACATGCATCATGGGTCTTGCCATCACATGCACACACCTCACCGTAGTTCCATCCATCTGGCCTCGTACACCACAGACGCAGTGGATACAAGGATGACTAGGCTGCATCAGTGAATCTGAACATTGTCACAGACATGTGTCATGCATCCATGGCAGTTACAAGTCACAGACACGCAGTTCAGACACACACACATGGGCACCATACGTGTACATGGGACCAGCACCCATCCCTCACCCCCACCCATGTCCAGGAACAGAGACTGCCATGCTTCCATGTGTCCATTCCGCACAGAGCCCCCCATGTTGCAATAGAACACATGCACCAACCATGTGGTTCACACATCACTGTAGTCACATGCCTGACCATGATGTCCCTGCACACACACATACGTACATGGCCTATGTCACACATACAGGCAGGTATCAGACAACCAGCACACTGCAACATGCCCTGTCTCACACAGTAATGCTTGGCCACTTGCCGGCCAACTCCAGATGGGTCTGCCTCCGAAGGATCTGGGCGTGGAGCGCTGGGTGTACGCGTTCCAGGACCCTCATCTGGATGTCACTCAGGCGTGCCCGGCCCCCCTCCGCGAGGCGCCGGGCCTTATTGAGGGTCCTGGACCTCAAGTCCTCCCAGCGCTTCTTGATGTGCTTGATGTCGCGGGTTGCCACCCCCTCCGCGTTGATGGCAACCACTACATCGTCCCAGATCCTCTCCCGTCCTTCCTTGTTGGCGCGTGGTCTTCCGAAGAGGGCATCATAATGCCCCAGGACATGCTCCACCAGGACACCAACTTCCTTCTCACTGAAGCTGGGCCCTCTGCCTCTCTGGCTGGGGGTCGCCACTGGTCTCAGATGGTGCTTGCCCCGACATGGCGACCCCCGAGGCAGGCGTGGGTGGGCAACTGGGTCCTGGGGCTGGGCTGTGGAGCGATGGTATCCCAGTCGGGAGTCTACTGTTCCAGCAGGGGTCGACACAGCAACTGGACCCCTGCAGATGGCTGATGTGCAGGCACCAAATGGCAGGGCACGGTGGCAGCAGGCAGGCAGCAGCAGATGGCACGTGGGAGGCTGCTCGGGGCACTGGGGGGCAGTGATTCGGCCTTCTGGGCAGGAGCGTGGTCTTCCGTGTGTATTCGCGTGGCCAGCTTGATACGGAGTGATTTGGCACGTGAAAAATCTGCACGTCAGCGTGTAATTCGAGGACAGGCCCGTAGCGCGTAAGCGCGTCTGCACGCATACGCATTTTCATTGGACCAAAGGCCCTGAGCGCGTGAGCGCGTCTGTGACGTGTCGTGCGAGGGTGTATCCCTCATTGCACGTGATGACAGAACACACGTGGATTTCAACCAATCGCGTGTGAAAGTTCACGCCACCCCGGAACACACGTACCCAGGCTAATCGCGTGTGGAACTACCCACACACCCGGAAAAACACGTACCCAGGCTAATCGCGTGGGGAAAACTCCACGTCCGCGTGTAATGCGCGTAATCGCGCGTGAAAAACTGCACGTCCGCGTGTAATGCGCGTAATCGCGCATGAAAAACTGCACGTCCGCATGTGACGTGACGCGCGCGTGCGTTTCCCTCAGCACGGGTTAAAGGTGAGCGGGCCCAGCAGTTCGCTGTACGTGCCTTCCGTGGAGACCGACGTGTGTTGCTGCTTCCAGTTGTTTCGCGCACCATCTACTTCACAGCTCTCAAGGACGTATCTCTTCTTTTGGCGGGGGTATTGGCTACGCGTGTTTTTCTGCATCGCGCTAGTCAGACGGTGAGTCGCAAACGCTCCTTTTCCCACTGCGGGTGCCCCTGTGTATTGCACCCATTTTCGATGTCATCGTAGCCTGCGTGTCCCACGCGTACGCGTTATTCGTGTTACTGGGTGCCACCGCGTACTGCGGGAGGTCAAATCCACGCACGTAGGCTGCAGGGTTGCGTGCACGGTTTTACTGCAGTTTTGGGGTGCCTGAGCGTTGCGTGACCCGTCACCACATCACCGGGGTCACATACAGCCTTGCAGGTGCAGGGGGGCTGTTAACATCTTGCTTCCCACCCCCTTCACCCCAATTGCCCAGGACAATTGTGGTGTACACCTCCCATTGGCACCACTCCATCTGTGCCAGCACTATTACATCTGTGCCATGGTTGGGAGGCCACCAAAGGTGAGGGGCGCCTCAGCTGGGCGTACTCCTCGTGGCGGGCGTGGTCGGGGACGTGGCCGTGGTGACCAGGGAGTAGGGGGACTCCAGGGTGTCCAGGGCAGCCACAGAGGGGGAAGAGGCAGGGGTGCGCCACTTGAGCACAATGTTGTGCCATGTGTTGGTGCAGCCATGCCACCACCCCCTGTGGTTCCGGGGGATGCAGCTCCTGCATCTGGCACCGGCACCCGTATGACCCAGCAGTCCGTTCCATCGACTGCCACGGGCCCAAGGGTAGCGGTAGCTGCAGGTGCAGCTGTGGACACCGCCACCCAGGCTCAGGGTCTGCCAGCGCAGGCTGCGTTGGCACTTGAAGAGCCCTTGGTAGATCTCCAACAGGCCAGGGGGGAAACCATAGGGGCACGCCGGGCTGCTCAGACCAAGACACGTGTCCCTGGGGCAGTCATGTCATCTGCTGCCCCGAACAGCCGGGTGTTGGCAAGTGCAGGGGCAGATGCACCCAACAGCACCCTGGTTGTGAGTCTGCCAACCAGGACCGTTGCGGTCAATGACCCTGCCACAGCTGATGTTGCTGCGCAGGGTCCATTAGTGGGCACCCAGCTGCCACTGACACAAGTCAGGCCTTTGGTCATCCCTCCACCTGCCACTCCCTCAGCTCAATCCACCGAACCCACTGGCCATACTGGTCAGGGCGGCATTAGCCAGCCAGGGTCTGCGCCACAGTCCAAGAGGAGGAAGGTTGCACCTGCAGCACAGGCTGGGACCCCACACACAGCCACGACCTCCTGCACTTTGAGGAAGAAGCCTTTCTGTAAGCAGGAACTGGACTTCCTCGTGGACTACGTGCGGGGACACAGCTGTGACATGCTAGTGGGTGCCAATAGTCAGACTACGGCTGCCCAACGTGACCCCCACTGGAAGCATGTTGCGGAACATGTCAGTTCATTCGGCCATGAGGTGCGCACGGCGCAGGAGTGCAAAAAGCGCTGGAATGACATCAAGCGCAGCACTAAGGCTAAGCGTGCCTCAAATTACAACTTGACTCTGGTGACTGGCGGTGGGCCTGCACCAGAGGAGGAAGAACTCACTCCGCATGAGGCTCTCGTTGCGGAGTTCATACCACCAGAATTGGTCGAAGGTGTGGGAGAGATGCTGGACTTTGATGCCCAGTCCAGTGAGTGTTGATGCGTAGTTGTTGAGGACGTGTGTGTTTCACTTGTGGGATGTGTTGTGCATGATTGCTGCTACATGTGACGTGTACATGGTTCTGATGTGTAAGTAATGCAATGCTACCGTCATGCATGTCTCCTCTGCCTGCATGCGGGACTCCATGTGGGCATGCTCCCTTGCCCCTCCTCCGCCACTCTGCACCCCAGTTCCACCTTTGCACTGGTCTGCTACATTCTTGCCAATGTGTAGTTTCTTGTTCATGTGTCCTGTGTAGATGCTAACTTCAAGCTTAGAAACTGCCAGACATATGCCGTGTGGTACAGCCTTAGTACTCGATGCAGGGTATCCCACTTGTACTGTGCATGGGTCAGATGTCCCGCAGGGACATGAGTGCCCATTCATGCTCCATGTGCATTGCACGCATGCCCCTATGTGTCCTTGACTGGATGATCACTGTAATATGAGTCCTTGGTTACATACATTGCCTGCCATATTATCGGCCTCCCCATGTCAACTGTGGCTCAGTCCTGTGTTGCACACATGTTTAGGCAATGACAATCTGTGTGGCTCACAGGCCTCAGCCTGTTCAATGGCCAATGACTCTGTCCAACTCTTGTCGTGTCTTCTTCACACGTGGCTGGCCTCCGGATCTTCCATCATGTGTCCTGCCCACTGTCCCAGCATCATTAGCAGTGTTGTAATTTGATTCACATTAAGCTGTTGATGCCAGTCAACACTGCTTGTCAATACACAGGTGTATGGGCAGCCTTTTGATACCATGCTAGGCATCCCTGCTTTGGTACTGGGGTGGAGGGGTGCTTGGCTGCTAGACATGGTACACATTGAATACACAATGCACGTGATGTCTGAATTTGACATTGCACTGCCTTCACATTTCCTGGCACACACCATGGAGTGCTTGTACATGTAGGTAGTGAGTGGCGTACACATTTTCAGCACTGCATAGACCCACTTCCATGCAAACTGCCACCTTTCAACAGGTCTGATCACAGTGGCTATTCAAAGTAGACCCAGCATGCATGCCAGGTCATATGTTGTGTGTCACATGTCTGCCGGATGCCTTTGCTGTCGGTGTGTGTGTGTGTTGTGTGCTTCTGACATGTGTAGTGACCTTTTCCTCTCTATTTTTCAGGTGACGCAATGGATGCAGAGGATGGTGTTGTCATGCCAGACACAGGGTTGGTAAGACCACATCAACCCGGCACTAGTGGGGGTCGTGGGGTGGTAGGCCACGAAAACCCCCAAGTGCTGCAGTCCATCCTGTCTCTGGCTGCCTATGAGTCCAGCCTTGATGACGACTCTGACGTCCATGTTGAGTTGGATGAGCATCAAGTCCATGTGTCGGGGGTGAGTGATTCTGATGTGGACACTCCTCTGTCTGCGACACCTGCACTGAGGGATCAGACAGTCTTGGTTCCTTCCGCCCGTGGTGGATCGGGACGCAGGGTCACCCTCCACACCAGTCACTGATGTGCCTGGGACATCACGTCGACGGGGGCATGTAGTCGTGCAGCCGCAGGCGGTGCCAACACAGCGAGGACCTCCGGTCCTTGGGTCCCGCAGGAGTCAAGCCCGGCAACGCGGTCGCGGCGCGCAACCGCTGTATACTGAGTGGGAGCAAGACATGACTGCCAATTCCGAACGGCAGGGGGCAGCAATGGAGAACATCGCTGACAGCATGGAGCGTGTGGCCCGATCTGTGCTCCCCCCTGCTAGGCAGGTGCTTCTCCAGCAGGAGGCGGCACGGTCCACGGCCCGCTCGCTCAGGCTGGGCATGGCGGCCTCAGACAGGGCACGCCAGGCTGAAATGTCGTCTCTGCGTCAAGCAATTGCTGCTCACGCAGAGGCGCACATGGATGCCCTGAGGGAGGAGTATGCCTCCCTCAGATCCACTCTGGGTGTCCTTATGATGTCCCAGAGGCAGCAGGCAGAGGAGAGGTTTGCACAGCTTGAGCGCACCATCTCGGCTGAGCTACAGGCTTGCCGGGAGGTGCAGCGGTTGTCCAGCCAGGCCTTGCAGGAGGAACTCCGTGTTACACGTGCTACCTTGCAAGAGGAAGCACGTGTATCACGTGAGGTTCTGCATGCAGACCTATGTAACATCGCCACACAGAACCAGGCTCACCTGTCCGGCAGACTTGCTGCCGACGAGGGGCAAGCTGCGGCTAGGCGTGGCCAGGCTACTGTGCCACGTCCTCCTTTCCAGGATGAGCCAGACTCGGACGACCATCTATCTCCCACATAGGTCGTGCTGTGCAGGCGTTGAGCCCATGGAGGTATTTTTTTTTGGCTCAGCATCATCGCATGTGGATGTTGAGCAGTACCCTGTACCTCCCCCCTCCTGGGTGCCTCCCCTCCCCCCCGGGTCGTATGTGGCCATTTTTGATTTTTCTTTTAGTTTAGTTAGTTAAGTTTCTGTTTGATAGTTAGTTTAAATAGGTAATGTAGGTTTTCCATAGTTAGTGTAATTAGTTAATAGTTGAGTTAGTTTAAAATTTGTAGTCTATTGTGCTTTCATGTGACAGTGCGGTGCCTTGTGGTTTTTGAAGGCATCCACTGTCTGTTCCAGCTGGGCCCTTCATGGTTGTCTTGTGTATGTGTTTGCTGCTTGGGTTCCTTGACTCACATATGCCACTCCTGCCTCCCTTATCCATGGGCTCGCAAGGATGGTTCGGTGTTACAGAATTTTACACAAGGGCTTTGGACTGTCATATCTGTGGCATGTCTGGTGCTTTGTGACTTGTGTTGACACCCCTAGTGGGGATGATTTAGGTGTAATTGTCCACTGTTCAGCTTTTGCTAGATGGGGTGTGTCATGATTAATGTGGACATTGATTGCTATGCATTGTGTATTATGTCTCATATCTTTCCTGTACACGTGCCTGTTGCAATTCATGCTGTAGATAGTGTTCCACACTTTGGAAGTCAAAGACGGACTGATGGTGTGATTTGTGATGTGACTCTCTGACATGGTCAAGTAATGAGATGCCTGATGAGACACACACAGATCACTTTGATGCATTAATCATTTGTTTCATGAACTTTCTGCAGGGGGATGAGGCACCAGAGCACCTTTGCCAGCAGACATGGCCCATTGGACGACGGAATTCCTGACCCGTTTGTTGGTGCCCACATGCACATGTGTGCACGAGCAGAGACACAGTGATTGCAGACCCACATCCTAGAACTGCTGACATGTTCCAAGGAACTCCAGGCAAGGTGAGCATCACAGGGGGGCCACGACACAGCAAAGCTTGCACCAGGCGAGTTGCACATGCAGGCTTAGTCACAGCACTGAGGGTGAGCTTAGACGAATATTGGTGTTGAAGCACACAATGCAGCTCAGATGTGTTTGTGGACTGATGGCTGTTGATAGTAGGGTTGTCTGGGACACATGCAGGGGCAGTGGCACATACCCTGCGGTACACCAAGGTTCATTGAGGCACTTGTATCAACCATGTAGCCTTCCAAGACATGGAAAGGGGCAGCTCACAGGGACATACAGCAAGGGACATACTTGGGTGCAGTGCATGTCTATTCCACGTACTTCATGATAAATGCACTGCCAACTTTGTTTTGGTCATGGTGGTACGCAACTTGCTCTGTAGTCATGGCTTGCCATATGGGTCTGTCTGCTTACCCAGGGAACATTGCATGTTGTGTGAATTGTGACACATTGGTGTTCCATTTGCCACGCACCCACCAGCGCCTGACTTACTGCATTGACTGTGTATGACCTGTCACAGGGGTGATGTTATATATGGGTACGAAGCATCGAGCACTGATTGTCTGTTTGTAGAGTAGTTTGTTGCTATGGGGCATGTTTTGTGTTGTGTTTTCGTGTAATTGGCACATACAGGTTGTTGACTGTGTCTCTCTTTGCAGCATTGCAGTGCTCCTGTAACCGGCCCTGAGAGTGCGCAGGCAGGAGGCCAGCACTCAAAACCAGAGCTAAGTGTCTTGTTGTTTTCCTTACAAACTGCCCTGCATAGGCTTGCTGGGGAGTGTACTGATGCACGGATGTATGTGTGGTCCTTTTTGGTATGTTTTTTTCCCTAATCACCCGTGATCCTATGCAATTATGAAACCTGTACCCTCTACCCGGTGTTCCTGCTTCCCGTGCCTATCCAAGCAACGTTCCCTGACCCTCTTTCCCCACTGGGGTTGCGGATGCCTGTGTAAGCCCCGAACTTGCAGGCGCCAAAACCCTAGAGGGGGTGGTTGGTTCGTACCACTCCTGAGCCTGGACTACAGAAAGCCATGACAATGATGTCCAAGTTTGTTTGGATTGTGTATGTGTTCATGCAGGTTGTACATTTTCGTGCATTCCCTAGTTTCATGTGTCATTCCTCCTCCCCTCACCTGCCACTCATTCCAGTCATCCAGTGTGTCTACACCTGTCCCGACTGCATATCCCTGAACCTCATTCCCCACCATGATCTCAGGGGCCTGTGTGAGTTTGACCTTGCAGGCACCCGGGACATGGTGTGGGTGGTTGTTTCATGAGACTCCCGCGCCTGTACAGGGGACCTGTGACAGTACACATCCATTCATGGTGCATCATCCTATGTCATGTACCACACATGTCTCACATCCTGTCGTGACATTGTTCTGCTGTGCTACCTTGGTTGTTGCATCATTGTGGTAGTACTTGGCGTTTGTGAGGTACTGCTACGTCAAGTCATCTACTGGAGGGTGTTTGGGTTCGTTTTCATGCCTTGGATTTTGTGATTTTGGAAATGAGTGTGGATTCTGAGGGTTCAGGCATCTTTTTACACACAAGGTGGGAGATGGACACGAAGGGTAAAGGTGATCCTGTGGCCAGGTGGAAATGAGGGTTGGAGGCTCCATGACCCAGGTGCAGTTGTTCAGCGGGTCATGGTCATTTGCGCGGGAGGGGGGGTTGTTGTTGATAGTTGCATTGCCCTGCAGTGTGATGGGAACTCTGACATTGTAATGTTGTTGTCCTATGTACATGTTGTGTTCTGCTGATCAATGCCTGTTCATGTGTTGTGTTTTCCTTTCAGGTGCGAGGGGATAGTTGTGGTTTGACATGCTGGGGTGTACACATGGTGGATGTTCACATGTGATGTGTAGGGAACACTGATGGTCACTTGAGTGCACATGCATATGTGGAGTGCATGTCCCTGCAGAACCACACACTTGCACTCGGATGCACTCCATGTACTCCCACCCTTGCATATCCACGTGTACACTGTTTGCCTTCTGGTGCCCACTGTGTCCCGGCAGCACATGTTCTGTGACCGATTATGGTTCCAGTACATGCCAAATTTGATGTTTGATGTAGTCTGTCACTTAGATGTGATGCTCAGGGTGTGCATCACACGCAATGGCTGTTCACTGTGCTGTGCGCTGAGCAGTGTGATGCAGGAGTGGGACACTGCACACATGAGCTGCAGTGTTGATTTTGCAATGCATAATGTGCATATAGACAGGCATTCATTGTGATGTTACGTCTACGACTGTTGCAATGCATTTGGAAACGACTTATTTTGGGTGGGACATTTTGTTGGTCTGTCATTTCATCTGATTCCGGGTCAGGCATCATTGTCCGATGCCACTGTACATTTAGGACATGGCAATGTGTACCTTATTGTTACTGCGTCAGTGTATGGGTATTGCTTGCCATGTCATGTTGATGTTTGGGAGGGTTTGAGTGACATGACAGTGATGGCCATGGCCTGTTTTGCAGGTGTGTGTGATGCACACCTTGCATGTCCAGGTCATCCGCTTCTCAGAGCAACTAGCTGGGGGTAGGTTTCTCTCCGCAGCAGGGCCCTCCCCCTGGAACAGACTTCCTGCCTGACTTGAACTTGAGGGGAACCATCTCCATTTCTGGAAGCACCTCAAGACCTTCCTCTTTGCTTCTGCTTACTCTCTGCCTCTCCCTTGCAGAATTCTTCACTGGAACTGCACAGGAGATGCTACTGGGACACTCTCACCAACCTCGGTCCCTGGCCCAGCCACTGTCCACTTGCACTGCCACCCTGGCAACCCCTGCACTGCAGTACTGTCTCTCTATCCCTACAGCCCTCCCTTCCCAGCACTTGTCTGCACTTATCTTTGCAGTTGCCACCAGGCGACCTATGTATTATTCTTTTGGCCTACTTCCCCTGTACTGGACTCCCCCCCACCCTTCCCCTTGCACTTTTCCCTTCCCCCTACCCCTGCACTTGCACAATCTCAATGACACCTGGCCTAGTAGTACCGTTCTCTGTGTTCCCTTGTCCCTCCCCCCCCCTGCCTCATTGCGCCTTGGAATACTTGTGTATGGCCCATGTCATGTCACATGTCATATGTGTGCATTTTGGTTGCACAGGATAGCTTGTGTTTAAGTAGCTAGGGATGCAGACGATGTGGCACTTCCATGGCAACTATCTCAGGGTGGTAGGGTTGTGACAGTTGACTGTCACTTTGTCATCATCGATTGTCACCTGGTATGTGCCAGGCCTGTGTGCACTCCGCAGGGGTGGGAGTTTAGGTGAAAAATGTGGCCACAAGCTGGGTCCGGGCTTCCTCGCCACGTGCCCTGTCCCCTCCCATGGGCAGCGCCTGTGCCTGTGGTTGGGGATGTGGGGGCACCACCATGTCCACCGGGACGCCCTGCCGTGTTGCAACATTGTGCAGGACACATGCTGCCACAATGATCCTGCACACTACTGGTGGTGCATAGAGTAGTTGCCCACCAGAGCGGTCAAGGGAGCGGAAACGTGACTTGAGCACTCCGAATGTGCGCTCCACTATGCCCCTGGTTGCAATATGGGCGGCGTTGTATCTTACCTGGGGTGGTGTGGTGGGGTTCCGGATTGGCGTCATCATGTGGTTGCTCAGAGGGTAGGCACTGTCCCCTGGGGAGGTGATAATAATTGAGATTATTAGGGTTGGGATATTTGTCTGTGTGTGACTTGCATGCATGTGCAAGGGCATTTGTACTGACCTAGGAGCCATGTGTCGCCATGCTGCCCAGCTTCCAGGGCCCGGCTCAGGGCGGACATTCTGTATATGAAACTGTCATGGGTGGAGCCAGGGTAGTTTGCATAGACAGAGGTGATGATTCCCTTTGCATCGCATACCACCTGTACATTGATGGAATGCCAGTGCTTGCGGTTTCGGTAGATGTGCTCAGTGGCCCTAGGTGGACGTAGGGCCACATGGGTGCAATCTATGGCACCGAGCACTTTGGGGAAGTGTGCCACCCTGAAAAAATCCAGGACAACGGCCTGCCTTTCTGCGGGTGTTCTGGGCATGTATATGTGCCTGCGGACTGAGGGGCACGCTGTCATGATTGCCAGTACCTGGTGTAGGCAGCGTGACTGCGTGGCCTGTGAGACCCCCCCCACTATGGCAGTGGTCCGCTGAAACGACCCAGTGGCCAAAAAATGCAAGACATTGAGCAGCTTCTCCAAGGGGCTCAATGCTTGGGAGCAAAGGGTGGGGGATGTGAGGTCATCTTCCCACTCCCTGACCAGGTCTAGGATGATATGGGGTGGAAACCTATACCTGCCGTAGACCTGGTCGTCAGGCATCCCAAAAAGGCTTGTCCGTGGTGCAAAAATGCGTGCCCTGGCTATTCTCCTCCTCCTGCGGTGTCCCACAATCAGTGCAGCAACAAATGGGGCATTCATCGTCGCTGTATATACGCGTTTGTTGTTTGCGCGCACTTTTATGCTGTGCGCGGGCGCGAGACGCCTCCGTGTGGGCGGACTCGTTGGTTTCCCGTATTCGGGTGTCATCGCGTGTGATCGGAGGGGAGCGAGCGTACACGCGATTGGCCTGGGTACGTGTGTTTCGGGGTGCGCGGGTAGTTCCACACGCCATTGGCCTGGGTACGTGTGTTTCGGGGTGCGCGGGTAGTTCCACACGCCATTGGCCTGGGTACGTGTGTTTCGGGGTGCGCGGGTAGTTCCACACGCCATTGGCCTGGGTATGTGTGTTTCGGGGTGCGCGGGTAGTTCCACACGCCATTGGCCTGGGTACGTGTGTTTCGGGGTGCGCGGGTAGTTCCACACGCCATTGGCCTGGGTACGTGACGCCATTGGCCTGGGTACGTGTGTTCCGGGGTGCCGTGAACTTTCACACGCGATTGGTTGAAATCCACGTGTGTTCTGTCATCACGTGCAATGAGGGATACTCCCTCGCACGTCACGTCACAGACGCGCTCACGCGCTGAGGGCCTTTGGTCCAATGAAAATGCGTATGCGTGCAGACGCGCTTACGCGCTAAGGGCCTTTCCTCGAATTACACGCTGACGTGCAGAATTTTCACGTGCCAAATCACTCCGTATCAAGCTGGCCACGCGTAAGAACACGGAAGACCACGCTCCTGCCCAGAAGGCCGAACTACTGCCCCCCAGAGCCCCGAGCACGCTCCCACGTGCCATCTGCTGCTGCCTGACTGCCTGCTGCCCACGTGCCCTGCCATTTGCTGCCTGCACATCAGCCAGGGGTGCTGTTGGTGTGACCACCCCTGCTGGAACCAAAGACTCCCGACTGGGATTCCATCGCTCCACAGCCCAGCCCCAGGACCCAGTTGCCCACCCACTCCTGCCTCTGGGGTTGTCATGTTGGGGCAAACTCCATCTGTGACCACTGACAACCCCCGGCCAGAGAGGCAGAGGGGCACCAGCTTCAGTGCCACCGAAGTTGGTGTCCTGGTGGAGCAAGTCCTGGGGCAGTATGATGCCCTCTTCGGAAGTTCCCGCGCCGACAAGGAAGGACGGACTCGGATCTGGACTGACATCGTGACTGCCATCAACGCGGAGGGGATGGCAGTCCGCGACTTCCAACATGTCAAGAAGCGCTGGGAGGACTTCAGGTCCAGGACCCTGAACAAGGCCCGGTGCCTCTTGAAGGCAGCGGATGCCAAGGGGCGCCGGGGCCACTTGTAGGAGGAACAGATGAGGGTCCTGGAACACATATCCCCAGCGCTCCACGTCCAGGTCCTTGAGAGGCAGACCCGTCTGGAGTCGAGCGGTGAGTGTACATGCATCCTGATTGTGAGCAGTGCGTGTGGTGATTGTTCAGTAATGTGCAGGTTGCACATCTGTTTGTATGGGGTCGAGTATGGGTGCGGGTGTACAGGTCCGTGGGGCTGACACATGCGAGGGCTGTAATGTGTGAGACATGGATGGTGCCTGTGTGTGTGGGCTTGCATGCCAAATGCAGTTGTGTGGGCACACAAGTTTGTATGAATGTGTATGTGAGTAGACATGTCCGTGATGTCACGCATGTATGTTGTTTTCAGCTGCATGTATCAGCGCTGTGTACATGTGCATGTGTGTGTATTTGACAAGGGTGCAACAGTGATGCAACATGGATGCATGTGACAGCGGTATGTGGAAGCCTGATGGGCAGATGTGACATGGATGCCCGTCTGAACACTGCGACACTTGCCAGAGGTGTACACATGCATGCAAGTGTGGTGGTGTGTGTACATGTGTGGTGCACTTCCTGTGTTGCATGTGATGTCTGGCTCACCTTTGGCTGCTCATGCTGTTGTATGTGTATGGATGGTGTTGGCAGTTGCGATATGGCTGTGGTATGGCTCGTGTGTGCGAGTTGTAATGACATGTGTGTTGGGGATCGTGATGACATGTCTGAGGTTTGCCAATGCCACTCATGTACAACTGTCATGTGTGTATGTGTCCATTGTACATTGCCCTGATGCGTGTGTTTCGTTTCTCCCTGTCTGCAGCGTCAACTGATGAAGAGGGCGTAGAAGGTGCTGTGGAGCACAGCAGCGGGGATCCCACCGCCAGCCGGAGACGCAAGGCCCGGCTCCCCTCCCATGTTGTCATCTCGTCGGGGAGTGAGGAGTCCGGTGCCGCGTCCCAGGCCGCAGCTGCCGGGGGGAGGTCCAAGAGGCGGAGGTTGCAGTTGGACTCCTCGGCAGCAGAAGGGGCAGCTGGGACCCCACAGGGCCCAACGGGGAAAGATGGCACAGAGTCATCCAGGTTGGTGGGGGGTTTGGTGGAGGAGGAGGCCGTGCAAGCACCAGAGACGGGGTCTGAGGGTGGGGATCCCACTGGTGCTAGTGGTGCAGTGCAGGACCAGGGACAGGAGGCAGCACAGGCCGCCGCGGAGGTGCCTGTGTGCAATCCTGTCCCTGATCCTGTCCCTGCATCATCTTGCACCAGCAGGGATGCCTATGTCCAGACCAGTTTTCAGGCAGGGGATGAGCTGACGTCAACTGGCCTTCCTCTGCCTGCGGACGTGGCTATCCAGGCCCGGGTTGAGCCTGTCCTGGCTGGTGTGGCGTTGCGTCAACGGGCCATGCGAGGTGACCTGCAGTCTTTTCATGAAGAGACTGCACGTCATCTCGAATGGCTCGTTGACCACGTCAGCCTGCTGGGACAGGTCACCCAGGCCGGATTCCTACGTCTGATGGGGCTTGCCACGACCCCCTCCTCAGCTGGACCCCCTACGCGCCAGTCGTACTCTGTGCCATCTTCCCACCCATCAGTCACCTGGGTGCCCTGTGGAGCTGCCTCTGACGGTGCGGCCAGGCTGGTGGAGGAGGCATCCCTGCCACAGTCGGGAGTCGGACGTCCAGCAGGGGTGGCCACGTCAACGACTGCACCCCAGCCGGCGGAGGATGTGCAGGCAGCAGGAGGCAGTGCAGGGGCAGAGGCACAGCAGCAGCAGCACCATGGTGGGAGCCATGAAGGCTCGGGGCCTTCGACATCGGAGGGGCAGGCATCGGCCGGAGGGCAGGAGGACCCAGGACAAAAAGTGTCTTCCATGTGGCAGCGGTTGGGCCACGCCATAGATGCGGAGCGGCAGCGGGCGGAAGAGGCACGGCTCTCAATGGTCAGGGCGGAGAACTCCATGCAGAGGGCCCTGAGGCGGGCCGAGTGCCTCAAGGCAATCCGCAGGGGTTTGGAGGTGGACACGTCGACGGCCCTGCGGACCCTCGGGGCCATGGAGGAGGACCGCCTCCGGGACATTGAGGAGGAGTTCGATGATGCCCTGGCCCGGCACATCCAGAAGTGAGCCGTGGAACTAGCCCGCTGCCCTTGTACATAGTTATGTAGGTAGTGTTAGGTTTCATTT
This sequence comes from Ambystoma mexicanum, assembly GCF_040938575.1. NCBI lineage: Eukaryota > Metazoa > Chordata > Amphibia > Caudata > Ambystomatidae > Ambystoma > Ambystoma mexicanum. The sequence continues at coordinate 456,134,520 of NC_090931.1, forward strand.
TTGTTTTTGTTTCATTTGGACCTTTTGGACATTGGCCACATTTTTGTATATATTTTTTTTATTAGTTAGTGTAGTTAGATAGGTTTCCTTTATTTTGTTGGGATAATGGACCCTGGCTTCTTGCATTGTACATAGTTGTAGACTTGTACATACTTTCTTTTTTAACATTCTCCATGGATCAATGGCTTTTATTTTTATTTCCCATTGGATTTTGTTTTGTGGACATTGACCTTGTACAACATTACTTTGGATTTCAATATTTTTTTTTTTTTTTTAATTTTGAACGGACATGCTTCTTTTCATTTTTTTACATTCACATTTCTGTTTCTTCATTTTTGATTCTATTCATGTTTCCTTTAATACATTATTTTTTTGTTGAACTTCAATGTGTGGTATCTCATTGTTTTCATGCATTTCATGTTATGTGTTTTGAGATTCACTGACACCCATTGGGTGTATGTGAGGGACATGTGTTTGTTTCGGAACTTGCAATTGGTGTTCTGTGATGTGATTGCAAATTATGAGTGGGTGGATGCAATACTCGGGTGGGTGTTTTGCATTTGGGGGCTGACCATAGAGACCAGGGTTCTGATTGTGATGACATGTTGGGTGGGGAACATGAGTTGGACATGGGTGGGGGCCTGGTGGAGGCTGCCCCTGGTGACTGGAGGGGTGGGGGTGCTGGGAGACATGGGTGGGGGCCTGATGGAGGCTGCCCCTGGTGACTGGGGGGTGGGGGTGGTGGGAGACATGGGTGGGGGCCTGGTGGGGGGTGGGGGTGGTGGGAGACATGGGTGGGGGCCTGGTGGAGGCTGCCCCTGCACTGCTGGGGGGTGGGGGTGCTGGGAGACATAGGTTGGACATGGGTGGGGGCCTGGTGGAGGCTGCCCCTGCACTGCTGGGGGGTGGGGGTGCTGGGAGACATGGGTGGGGGCCTGGTGGAGGCTGCCCCTGGTGACTGGGGGGTGGGGGTGGTGGGAGACATGGGTGGGGGCCTGGTGGAGGCTGCCCCTGCACTGCTGGGGGGTGGGGGTGCTGGGAGACATGGGTTGGACATGGGTGGGGGCCTGGTGGAGGCTGCCCCTGCACTGCTGGGGGGTGGGGGTGGTGGGAGACATGGGTGGGGGCCTGGTGGAGGCTGCCCCTGCACTGCTGGGGGGTGGGGGTGGTGGGAGACATGGGTGGGGGCCTGGTGGAGGCTGCCCCTGGTGACTGGGGGGTGGGGGTGGTGGGAGACATGGGTGGGGGCCTGGTGGAGGCTGCGCCTGCACTGCTGGGGGGTGGGGGTGCTGGGAGACATGGGTTAGACATGGGTGGGGGCCTGCTGGCAGGTGCCCCACAGTGCTGGGGGGGTGGGGGTGGTGGGAGACATGGGTGGGGGCCTGGTGGAGGCTGCCCCTGCACTGCTGGGGGGTGGGGGTGCTGGGAGACATGGGTGGGGGCCTGGTGGAGGCTGCCCCTGGTGACTGGGGGGGGTGGGGGTGCTGGGAGACATGGGTGGGGGCCTGGTGGAGGCTGCCCCTGCACTGCTGGGGGGTGGGGGTGGTGGGAGACATGGGTGGGGGCCTGGTGGAGGCTGCCCCTGGTGACTGGGGGGTGGGGGTGGTGGGAGACATGGGTGGGGGCCTGGTGGGGGGTATGGGTGGGGGCCTGGTGGAGGCTGCCCCTGCACTGCTGGGGGGTGGGGGTGCTGGGAGACATGGGTTGGACATGGGTGGGGGCCTGGTGGAGGCTGCCCCTGCACTGCTGGGGGGTGGGGGTGCTGGGAGACATGGGTGGGGGCCTGGTGGAGGCTGCCCCTGGTGACTGGGGGGGTGGGGGTGGTGGGAGACATGGGTGGGGGCCTGGTGGAGGCTGCCCCTGCACTGCTGGGGGGTGGGGGTGCTGGGAGACATGGGTTGGACATGGGTGGGGGCCTGGTGGAGGCTGCCCCTGCACTGCTGGGGGGTGGGGGTGGTGGGAGACATGGGTGGGGGCCTGGTGGAGGCTGCCCCTGCACTGCTGGGGGGTGGGGGTGCTGGGAGACATGGGTGGGGGCCTGGTGGAGGCTGCCCCTGGTGACTGGGGGGTGGGGGTGGTGGGAGACATGGGTGGGGGCCTGGTGGAGGCTGCCCCTGCACTGCTGGGGGGTGGGGGTGCTGGGAGACATGGGTTGGACATGGGTGGGGGCCTGCTGGCAGGTGCCCCACAGTGCTGGGGGGTGGGGGTGGTGGGAGACATGGGTGGGGGCCTGGTGGAGGCTGCCCCTGCACTGCTGGGGGGTGGGGGTGCTGGGAGACATGGGTGGGGGCCTGGTGGAGGCTGCCCCTGGTGACTGGGGGGGTGGGGGTGCTGGGAGACATGGGTGGGGGCCTGGTGGAGGCTGCCCCTGCACTGCTGGGGGGTGGGGGTGGTGTGAGACATGGGTGGGGGCCTGGTGGAGGCTGCCCCTGCACTGCTGGGGGGTGGGGGTGCTGGGAGACATGGGTGGGGGCCTGGTGGAGGCTGCCCCTGCACTGCTGGGGTTGTGGGGGTGCAGGGGGACATGAGTGGGGGCCTGCTGGGGGGTGGGGGTGCAAGGGGACATGTGGCTTGGCTGGGGGGCATGCCCATGGTGGATGGGCTGCCTGCGGGACATGACCAGGGGTGCAGGGTAGTCCCCTGTGGTGTGGGCTGCCTGCAGAGGTCGTGGAGGGGGTAGAGGGGAGACCTGGGAGGACCCACACTGGGAATTCACCTCTTCAACTTCCCGCACACCTACGTAATACACTGCCCCACTCGCACAGGCCCAATCGCGTGTAGGATTTCTCACGCACCCCTGAAATCCACGTACCCAGCCCAATCGCGTGTAGATTTTCTCGCGCACCCCTGAAATCCACGTACCCAGCCCAATCGCGTGTAGATTTTCTCGCGCACCCCTGAAATCCACGTACCCAGGCCAATCGCGTGTAGAATTTCTCGCGCACCCCTGAAATCCACGTACCCAGCCCAATCGCGTGTAGATTTTCTCGCGCACCCCTGAAATCCACGTACCCAGGCCAATCGCGTGTAGAATTTCTCACGCACCCCTGAAATCCACGTACCCAGCCCAATCGCGTGTATATTTTCTCGCGCACCCCTGAAATCCACGTACCCAGGCCAATCGCGTGTAGAATTTCTCGCGCACCCCTGAAATCCATGTACCCAGGCCAATCGCGTGTAGAATTTCTCGCGCACCCCTGAAATCCACGAACCCAGCCCAATCGCATGTAGATTTTCTCGCGCACCCCTGAAATCCACGTACCCAGGCCAATCGCGTGTAGAATTTCTCGCGCACCCCTGAAATCCACGTACCCAGGCCAATCGCGTGTAGAATTTCTCGCGCACCCCTGAAATCCACGTACCCAGCCCAATCGCGTGTAGATTTTCTCGCGCACCCCTGAAATCCACGTACCCAGGCCAATCGCGTGTAGAATTTCTCGCGCACCCCTGAAATCCACGTACCCAGCCCAATCGCGTGTAGATTTTCTCGCGCACCCCTGAAATCCACGTACCCAGGCCAATCGCGTGTAGAATTTCTCGCGCACCCCTGAAATCCACGTACCCAGGCCAATCGCGTGTAGAATTTCTCGCGCACCCCTGTAATACACGTACCCAGGCCAATCGCGTGTAGAATTTCTCGCGCACCCCTGAAATCCACGTACCCAGGCCAATCGCGTGTAGATTTTCTCGCGCACCCCTGTAATACACGTACCCAGGCCTATCGCGTGTGGGGACACCCGCACACCCCTGAAATACACGCTCCCCGCTCTGCGTTTGCTGCTGCCCTTTGCGCTGGATTGGGGATTTTGATGGCTTTTCCCTGCGCAAGGGGCGTTCTTGGGGGCGTAACTGACGCTGCTGCAGGGTCGCTGCGCCACTCTGCGCCACGGCTGGTTGTGGATGTTGGAATCCATGAATACGCTGTGCGCCTGAATGTGTTTCGGCGCACGCGGCTGGCGCAGACTACCGCACGTGCACACTGTGCGCCAGCCGCGTGCGCCACTTGTGCGCCGAATTCTATGAATTGGCCCCTAAATCTCACTTTCAACTCAAATCCTCGGGTACTTTATACTTTCCCTGACCTTCCCCCAAAAAGTCAATGTCTCCATAGTTTTGGTTCTCTAGGGCTGCAAAGCTCGCAGACAACGAGGACAAAATTGGGGGCCTTAGAACACGCCAAGCGAGGCGTTGCAGATGGGAGAGAAGCCAGTTCGCATTTGCACATTAAGGCCTAGTACAAACATGGAGTCGAAAATTCAAGTTCTCACAGATGGCTTTAGACACGATGTTGCAAAGTAAGAATGTACGCTCATGCAGAGTGAAGGTCAGCGGCTTTGATTTTTTGCTCGTGGGCTGAAGAGGCCCGCGAATCGCACTGGCAGTATAAGGTTCTATTGTTTTTTGACCTTGAGAGACAGGGACCATGCCGAAAGGACTTTATTTGAAGGAGGGGGTCAATAACGTAAGAGACGATAAGGCTGAAAATTCTGAAACTAGATCGAGTTTCATGTTAGTTCAGTATATGAAAAATCGCTGGCACGAACACAGTCGGATTTACGGACTGCATTACGCAGAGATACAATGGAAATGGCTAATATAATTTAAGTAACTCTTTAGACGCTTTTGTATCGGAATGAATGAACGAATGAACGAACGAACGAAACAACGAATGAATCATTTGTGGCATCGTCTTTCTACCGGGCACATGGGCATGCATGTGCCCATTCGACACGCATGTAGACAAAGAGTCGTTTCTCAGTGGTTCAACGGTAAAAGAAATCATTATTTTGTGCGTTTCCCTCGATTTATTTAGTTAGTTTTCGCATTGCTTTTAGAGCCGAACATACTCCATTGCACTATCCTCGCAAGCAAATAGTTTCAACTAGCCCGTAAAAAATAAAATGAATAATAGTAATAAAGATCGGCTGGTGAGACTAATTTCAATTTTTATGTTTTCTAAACAGGTGCATCCTACCGTACCTCCACTGCCACCTATTCCAGACCCCGGCAGACGGATTTTTCAACCGCCAGCTGTCAGCTGCAGCTTCTTGTAAACAACTGCACTACATTGACCATTTTATGGGACGATCGCCAAGGGGCCATACGCCCTTACGCGGTACTAGCGGCTAGAAGCAACATATCGACCTTTACGGTGGCCTAGTGCCTAGTTGATGGAACAGCCTTGCGGTTCACTGTGCGTCCAATGTGCTTCTTTTAACGAAAACCAACACCCTGTGTACCATAAAGGAACAGCGCGTGACTCACGATAAACTTTTCCGGATTTGCGGATCGAGAGAAAAGAAAAAAAATTCCATTCCGATTTAATATGCCAATTGCTGAATATTCTCTAAACATTTAATGTCAAATAAATGTACTTTACCAAATGTACCGTATTGCTGTTTGATTTTAAAGTAAAGTTTCACATTCTGAATTGTGGAGCGCTGTGTTGTAAGTTGATCTGTGTTGGTTTCCGGGTTCTGTGTGAAGTCGCATAGAAGACGACTGGGCGCGTTTGCCTACGCAGCACAGTAACGTCACGGAGAGAGACGGGAATATGAATGTTTTGATAATGTCAGGCTCAGGGGCGGGGGATATGATTTAGTGCCGCAAAAGCAGGTCAGCCAGGGCGATGGGGCAAGTGATAGGATTATCACAAAATGGCAGTGACCTGGTGCCTGTTTTCGCGTGCGTTTAATGGACGAAAACTCAGGTAAGGTCCATAGGAAATTTTTCTAAAATCGAGCGACTTAGGCTTAAAAACACATTGCCGACCCGTAGAGACAATAAACATTTTTGACCGAACCATTCCTTTAATTCCCATCTGAAAGATTTTGCTAGTAAGATTCAGCATCCTTTCGATAATAATATTGACATCTTAATCACTCTAGATAGAATCCCTGTATAGACTGATTCCATAATGAGCCACTGTTAAAGACGTATAAGAAAAGTCTATTAAAAAGACGGGATTCCACCCGGTCCCTAACTCATTCATCCTATGGTGCACAGAGTTAGAATTAACTGAAAACTATTTTAAATTCTTCGCTCCATTTACAAACAAGTTAACAGTACAGTTAAGGGGGCGATGATGGCCACAAGTCTAGCCGATCTGTAGGTCAACACCTTTGAGCTCAAAGAAATATATGAAGACATTCATAGATACTATGGCCCTCATTACAAGTTTGCCGGTCTGGAAACAACGGTGCCTATAAGCTTGCCGGCACCTTTGATTCCGGACTGGCACACTACGAGTTCTGCGGGCGGGTGCCGCCCCGCCCGCCAGGTCAGAACTGGCGGGTGAAATGGCACCCGCCTGCAGAGTTTCACGGAAGCACCGGCATCGTTGCAAACGGTGCCAGTGCTTCCGTGGTCCCCATTCCCGTGGAGTCCTATTGGACTCCACGGGAATGGGGATTAACAGAATTGCTGACCCTGGATTTACCGGACCACCAGGGCTATAATGCCCCGGTAAATGCGGCGCTGTTAAATCACTATGGGTCTGGCGGCAGCCTGACGGTATTACCGGCACGGCTACTGCCGGACTCATAATGAGCCCCTATGTGTTATTGATGTGGTCTGGCAGTGATGAACTAGCCAAGAAATTTACAGTTTGGCTTAACAGTAGGAATCACTACCTAAGGTTCACATTTACATTGAGTAAAGTAGCAGTAAATTACTTGGATCCAACTATCCATGTCAAAGATGATCCCCTCAAAGCCAAACTATACAATAAACCAAACACACCAGAGCGTATTATTGCACTATAACAGCAATCAAGCACGACATGTAAAATAAAACCTACCTTTTGGTCAATTCCTCAGATAGAAACATAACAGCAGCAAAATACATACATATACTCCAGAAGCAGATTTAAGCACCACTAAATTCCTACAAAGAGGTTATCCCAAAAAAGTAGTTAAAACACAGCTCAGAGAGCCTACTACTATGATAGAAGTGCATCTCTTGTCAATGACAAGATCAGAATAAACCTTTTCTTCCCATATGTGTAACAACTTTCTCACATCTATCATATACAATTAAAAGACAGTAGTAAGAATTGGGAAGCATGCTACACCGAAAATATCAATGGAGGCAACCCACCCATGTTTTCTTTTATAAACAATCACAACAATAGGCAACTTAGTAATAAAAAAAAATGACAAGAGACAAGATAGAAATAAAAAATCGTTGACCAAGAGCTGGTGTCTCGAACCTATCACAAGGACACTATATGTGCAGTAAATGGACAGTCTGTGATTTGACCAAAGAAAGCACAGAAGTAGTGATTGGTCTAACTAAATCATGGAGTCAAACTGCGCTCCGAAACTGCGATACCAAGACCGTACTCTACATGATACAATGGCCTCGTAGAATGAGATACATTTGCAAAACGGCACGAAAAGTGAAAACCAGAATTATTGAACATCAGAGCCAACTAAAGAATACTACTGAGACAGCCTTTTGGTAAAATATTTTCAAGAAGGTTCACATAAATTTGATGATTTTTATTGGACAATCATTCTGAAAGTGACAGGTAGCAACGAAAGACAAAAAATAAATTGGGAAGTTAGAACAGAAGTTAATCTATCTTACAAAGAGCCACAGTAGAGGAAAATATAGAGTGGCATAATGGCAACCAAGGATTGAGAATAAACAGGATATTGAGCATTAAAACCGTATCCATCCTTTTTTCTACCTAGTCCGGTATGAGAGATAGATATGTCACCACCTACACAACATGGGGACAACAATGTAACCACATATCCTACAGGTAATTCTATTGATACATGTAGCGTGTAGACACATTTGATTCCCTAGAGGGAGGCCTTATTACATCTAGTGCATATACTGTGAGAATTAATATATCTTAAGATCCCTATGCATATCTGTTTCAACAAATCCATAAATGCAGATTATATCAAAATGTAAAATAAATAAGCATTGAAAAATGCATATCACAATAAGAAGAGCTTCAATTGAATCAAACAGAGCTAAATTGTATAAAAATTATACTGTTTCAACATGTTCACCATACGCAATAACTGAAGCATATGTGGCATATTGTTACGAAGTATATGCATAGACACATTTTGAAACCACTCTCTGCCGCTTTGAAAGATACCTCTCCCAAACACGGAATGAGCAGATGTTCCTAAAAAAAAAAATGTCTCGCTTCAAAAGGCACACCTTAATCACTTTGTTAAAAATGCATTTGACCTCATCTAAAAATAAATCAACAAAAGGCAGAACAAATGATTAGACTCAGTCAGTCAGTCAATATGTTTCGGATCAAACAATCCATCAAACACATACAAAATACAATGACACAAAACATGATGACATAGAATTACTGCTCCCAATTACATATAAAAAAACATTTTCCAAAAATGAAGTAACTGATCAAAACACAGCTCTCTATAAAAGTGGATAAAATCACATGACATACAAAAAGGTCATACATGCCAATACAGATTCAATCCAATATGGTGCATACTTAACAATTCATCAGGTTTAACATCCAGGGAAAAGTATCTTAGTAGAGCCCCAAATTAAATAGGGCTGATCTCCTCTACCCAGCCGATCACTGCATGCACTCTATCTGAATAAGTTGCGAACTCCATGAAATCTCTTTTCCTCTTAAACACTTCTCGCATACTGCTTTTTTAGGATCTCATTTGGCTTTTAGTCAACAGACTCACTGGAGGTTGGAGTGCCCAAATATTCCACTGCTCAATGCTCCATGAATGTAGGAGAGCCACAGGATTTTCCTACAGTTATCCCTAACAATTAGGGAATAAGGTGGCATACGGATGCATACTCATTTGCCCAAATCCTAATCCAAAACGTTATTGGAGCTAAGGCCCACTCGTCCTCCCAGAATTCCACTCCCAGTTCCCGATAAATAGAGATACAGAGAGTTGATCCCGGAAGCCTCAATAGCCTTGTAAAAAATGTCTTCTCTTTCACCTGGATCTCGGAGGCTTTCTGGAAGACCCAAAAAGATGCTCCATACAAAGTGACTGCTTTCGTCTGGAAGGAGTACATTTTTAGGACAACATCCAAAGGTTGTCCCTGGCAGCGGGACAAAAATTGATGTTTATCCCTCCCACTTGTTAACTAAACTTGGCAGATTGTCTCCTAATATGTGCCATGCCCGTGATTGTCTCCGAGAATCTGACCCCTAGTCAAATTCCTTCACTCTGGGAATGATTTCCCCATTGCAGAGCATTGGATGCATCTTCGCTGACCTCCTTCGCCACATGCATCCCATTACTGCAGATTTCTTAGTGTTGATTTTAAGCCCCAGATTTTCCATAAAGGCTGCATAAGGGGAGATCAGCACCTGGAGGGCCCTTGGGGTTCTGGCAATTAGCACAGTGTCATCTGCGTGTGCCTGAACCGGAAATGCCCTGCCCCCCAGATACGGAATATCCACCCTTGTGTCCACCAAAGCCTTTGGAAGGCCATTAATATATAGAGGGTGAAAAGGATCAGAGCTAGGACCCTTGGCGGACACCACAACCAACCCTGAAACATGCAGTGCAGTGTCCCCCCCGCACCATTGCGCACACATGCCTCATTCTCCCTGTGAAGTGCCTGCAGTACCACCAAGATATCCTCCGGGCAGGCCATGGAGCTGAGCAGGATCCACAATCCTGATCTATCCACTTTGTGGAAAGCAGTGCTCAGATCCATGAAAGCAAAATACACTCCCTCCCCCCTACGGAACACTGAATTGGAAACAAGCAAGTAAAGATTGAGGCTCTGTTGCATGGTACTCACCCCAGGGCGAAATCCAAACTGGAAGTCCGAAGGAACTGACCTCTCCAACCAGGACTCAATATGTCTCAGCAAAACCCTTCCAAAGATTTTAAACGAGGTGTCCAGTAGTGAGATCGGTCTGTAGAATATAGGGCTCGATGGGTCCCCCTTCTTAAAGATGGGAAAAATAATGGCTGACTTCCACGAGGGTGGGTATAAGCCCAATCCATACAAGCACTGAATACCCAAGTCAGCAAAGGAGCCCAAAGTTCCAGATGGTCCTGAAAGAGATCTGAAGGGATAGCGTCCGGGCCCGGTGCTCGATTATGGGCCTGTTGCGTGATGGCCCGAGACACCTCCTCCAACCCAAACCGTAAAGGAAGGTCACTTCTCCCTTGACTTTCGGCTTGAGACCCACCACCAAACAGGTCACCAAAGTACCCCACCCATGCCACATCTTCCACATACATGCCACAAGGCCTCTCCACTTTGGAAACGGATGGATCCCCTTTCACAAACTCCCAAAATACCTTCTGGTCATTCCACCTCGAGGCATCCAGGAAGCCCTCCCATAGCTCCCCTTCTATTTCATTCTTCCTTCTCTTTTACTCCTCACGATAGCGATCTCCCTTCTTGCACAGATCGGTGCTTTCAAGGCCCCTAGAAGAGCTTTCTTGGCGGCAGTGCAAGCCTCATCAAACCACCCTCTATTATAGGGCTTATCCTTCCTCTTATAGTTGGTCGTAAATCCCTTGGCCAATACCCCCTGTAGCTTCATAAACTGTTCTACTACAGGACCAGCAGTTGCAGTACTGTCCAGAATATCATGAATAAAGGATAGGTTCTCTGACAAGATGTGTAAATGTAGATTAATTTCCTGTATTCTTTCCCATTTGATTCTCTTGGTCAGGACTGAGTTTGGGCTTACTAGGCAAACTGGGATGTCTTTGAGGTCCAACCCCCCTATCACACCCTATAATTTTAAACATATAGGATGATGGTCACTGCTAACATCCATCAGCACCTCAAAGCCCACTATTCTAGAGAGATACAGAACTAGTCAATCGTCGAGGAATCCTGATGATTGTGGAATGTAAGGTTACCTGGTATGATATGGGTACATCTCCAACATACCTGCTACGCAAACACACGTCGCGGCAGTACACAAGTTGAATGTGATGACATTTTCAAATCGCTGTTTGTCCCACGGAAAGCATGATGTTTGAACGTGGGACAATCAAGCAGCTGAATGAAGGAAAGTTTTCCCTTCAAATATACGAACAAACTAAGCAAGTCAAAAAGGTAAATAACTGAGTTAACATTTTTTCTTAAAATGTGATGTATCTCTTTGTAGCTTTAAGAAGAATAACTTAGCTAATTCTAAAAAGGATTATACACAGAACAACGCATTGCTTAGCAAAGAGCTGGATAGGAGAGTTTAAGCTATGTTCCTTAATGGAATTACACTTCAACAACCAAAGAAATACATTCGAGATAAACACCCCGTAGAACATAAGGTATTACTTAGCAAACAATCACAACTATACTCTATCTCTCTTTTTGTTGATCACAAGGGAGGTTGGACTACTTATGTAATAGTAATGGGCAGAACTGCAGATATGATTTTGAAGTAGGAGTATTTTATTTTTCAAAGTTGGGAATAAAATTATTTTTTTTGTTTTCTTTTTTTTTTTTTTTAAAGGGAGAAACATTCTAAATCCAATTCCCAGTGGGAGTATTTTATAAGTGAATACAAATGTTTTAACTGGAAAACTGAAATGTTTTTGTGATAATTATTTATTTGCACCTAGTTATTCATACACATCAAATGATGCATGTTTACTTCTTCTGATCCGGCAGTAATAATAGTAGTTTCTTTCTGTGGTACTATGTGCACTAATGGTCCAAACATATCCATGGAGCTGTGAGGGTGAAGGCAGGAGCACAAGGTCTTATGTGTCCGTTTCCTATTTTTTGGAGGGAGTATTTTTTGGGAGTATTTGCTTATTTTTTTTATGTAAAAGTGTCCGATACACCCCTTATCTGTAGGGCTGGTAGTGGGTGCAAGTTTGCATTTCAGGAGAAGAAATAGCCTGCAAAACCATCTGTTAACATATGGGGCTGGAGGATTTATTCTGCGGCCCATTAGCAACATTATGTTCAATTCACATTAATTTAAATAGAGATATTGACTTACTGCGTGTAAATACATTTAAGTAATATAAATCCTTTGGATTACCGTGTTGATGAACACAGTGACACGTGAAGAAAATAATTCAAGACAAATATAACAGAAGAAGGCGAACAATGTAGGAACATTGATATGCAGACTCTGTTTGGACACATGCAAATAGCAAAAAGACATATGGGCAAATTGTGACCCACAAAACTGTATAATAAAGATGTCCCCGATTAATGTCTACAACCAAGGATGATAGAAATATGTTGGAAGATGTGTAGTACAAGATGTTTCACATGCCGATATTGTAAATAGATCATACATTTTGATCTACTTAAAGAACTATGAGACCAAACTAATTGTGTCAAGGGCATAGTAGATACCAATATTAAAAAATCAATTTTGTGAAGTATGAGTCACTGTAGATAAATAGAGGTGTGGAATTTAGAAAATTGTTTGCGATAGGGTAAACGTTTAACCAAATGAAGATACTTCAGGTATCACTACATTGTGAATTATGATCAAATATTAAAAGTGAGTAAATAAGGGCCTTAGGTATCAGCAACATGTTCAGAAACAAATATTTAGACCCTTCAGGAGTATAAAGAGGACAGGAATCAACCCCCATATCAACCAAGCTGCCACACGGCCTCTAATCATTCGTGAAACTAATGGCTTTGTGCACCACCCAAAAGGGGTTGAGCTCTAACCTATACAAGATCCTGATGACACCAGAGGGCCTCCCCTGAGATCCTATATGATTAAATGGGAATGCGCCCTGGGGAGAATTATAGAACAGAGGGAATGGGAGGAAGTAGCAGAGAACATGAAAAGGGCTACCATGTGCACACAGTATAAATAAACCAACTACAAGCTCTTCAATCGAGCCTGCATGGCCCCAGTGAGACTAGCTAGAATGTCCCCTTGGTTGTCCAACTGATGTTGGCAAAAGTGCAGTGGTAGAGGGACGTTGATACATATTTTTGAGAGTACCCAAAAATCCAACTATTCTTAACTGACAATCATATTAGCGTTATGGAGATGATTAGTAGTGGCATACCTTGGGAGCCTGGAATTATGCTACTGCATCTAGGCCCCCCGGGTGTGCGGTTCCATCTCCTGAATCCTCGACACCTAAAATCAAAGCTTTCGCTGCTGCAAGAGTGGTGGTTGGAGGGTCTTGGAGGAGACAGTTACAGCAAGTCTCAGAAACACCCTACCAGCTTTTGCCAGCAAGTGGGCCGTTTGGTTGAGTACCTGGCCGAAGAGAATAGAGTTTTAACATGCCCAGTGAGACTCTGTGCTCTGAATCTTTTGGGCCTAGAGTGAATCATGAGCTACTCTTATGGGCCAAAGGGAGGAAATTAGACCCCACGATCCAATGTCTCTCTAACAAGCTTGAATGATGTAATGGATAGAAATACAACTAGTCAAGCCCATGCAGCCCTGGGTGGGTTAGTAAAGAACGCGCATCCTCCGTTGGACACTCTGTCAATTTAGACAGAGCGAATGGGGAGGATAAAAGGAAGAGAGTTTAAGGATGTTTGTTCAAGGGTTATGTTAATTTAATTATTGGCATGTTGCAATGCAAACAAATTCTCAGTTCAGACAACTGAAACAAAAAGATCACAGCAACAAAGTGAGTAAATAGCGGTGGGCAGGCTTCATATGTTCAGTAGAATTATGAAATCTAGGTGCAGTATGGCAATTTTTACCCTGGATTCTTGAGGTATGGAGCTACTCTTTCTAAACCATAAGCGTCCCTATGCGGGGGTAGGGTGTAAATGTTGTCAGTTGCCCCAGACCCCGGTGAATAACACCTTTCAGTATTCTTACAAGATGCTCCTCCAACCACCCGGCATTCAGGTTACAGCCTCTTTGTGTGCTTAGCTTCTCCATTCTTTGGAGTAGCTGGGCCATGAATATCATTGAGGTGGGAGCCCATCGATATTAAACGCGGGCTTCCTACATATTGAGCATGCGGTTTGCTATTAAATATGAACCAACAAAAACTATTCTAAAGTGAAAGATGGCTCTTAAATTTAAAGCCACCAGTTGATTACGGTATTCTGCATTTAGGTCTTTTGTGTGAACACCTCACAAAAACCATGCCATTTTGTTGCCCTTGTTTTGATAATGTTATTGAAGGGTATACTTTTAAAGCAGGGGGCTAAAATTCAATTTGCAAGAAACTAGAAAGCCGTAAAAAGTGTCACTCACCACCTCGATTCTATACATACAGACAGACTACCATTACTTTGTTGCCAAGAACAAAATATCACTAGCAAATGGCTAGTGGAGAGTGCACATTTTGCACCCTGTTTTAAAGATGTTATTGGCTTTTCAAAATGCTACATTGAAATGAAATGCTTTTATTGTGTTGGCAGCAGTGATTAAGATCGGTGCTGTGGGTTCCTGGGTCCCGACCTTTAATTTCCACTATGGGGCAAAAATTCCTCCACACCCCACCTTGAACTGTGCATTTTACAGGACATATTTTGTTTACATGGAATTGCAAAAAGCCACATAGAATGTGCAGGCAGCATTAAACATAACATCACCCTGAGGCGCTACCTTTTAATCTTTCTGCTTTCGCATGCAGCGCTCTGCTTTTAGAGAATTAAAAATCACCTATGGATTCCTGTTAATACTCAAAATCACTCCATTACCAGCAGTGCAGTTCATGCGCATGACTTTAATGCCAATAGTGTTCAACCTCCAACCGCAATGACACGGTGCACAGTTCAATTTAGAATGTAAAGTCAGAAACTGAAAACTGTCAACATCTCTATGGAGGCAAAGTTATTTATTATTTATTTATATAGCGCACCTGACCGTGAAGTATCTGGGCGCAAAGCAAATGGTTATACAAAGTAAAACAAGACAAACAATGGAACAGGAGAGTATGTACAATACAAGTAGCAACATTGCAGAAGTAATCTCAAAAGTGAGCAAGACAGTCAGAATGACCAGTAATACAGAAAGAATGAATTACAGGATGTCACAGAAAGGTAGGTTAAGGTATATACAGTTAGCTAGACATTATCATGCCTCTTGAGGCTATCAGGTAAGAAAATTGCGGCAAAAATGTCACTGCTAAAAAAAAAAAAAATGCTGCAAAAATGCTGTGGTTTGACCCAGTAAAGGTTTACCCCATTATACCATTTAAGAGGAGCAGGGGTTGCGGGGGTATCCCCGCTCTCCTTAAATGGTATAATGGGTCCGGAGGTTGCGGGGGTGTCCCACGCATCCTTTACTTGAGTGTGGCGCAAAAATCCACAGCATTTTTGCCACAATATTCTGTATTCACTGCCATTTTTTCCGCGATTTTAAGACATGGAACCCTCTTTAGTAGCGAGCCATTTTTTAAATTATTCCTGAAGGTTCTACTGTCAACGGTACAGGCAGAGAGTTCCAAAGTTTCGCTGCTAATACAGGGAAGCTGCTCCCACCTGCTTTCTGTAATTTAAATTTTGGGATTTTGAGACAGTGTAGCGGAGGCGTTCTAGTGGGCCGGTCCGGGAAGTTTCTAGAAAATTTGAAGGCTACATATTCTGGGGCTACGTTCGCTAGGCATTTATGCGCGAGTGTTAATGCTTTAAAAGCAATTCTGTCCTTGACACACAGCCACTGTGCATTTCGTCTAGCCGCCGAGATGTGGTGTGTTTTTGGTATGTTTAAGACAGTTTAAAGGGCATCATTTTGTAGAATTTGCTATTCTTTTAAGTTACGCCTATTGGTTCCTAAGTACAAAGTGTTACAATAATCTAATTTGTATAAAATAAGTGCTCTGGCCAAGGTAATGCGACTTGCCGACGACAGGAAGGGTCTGCAGGCATTTATTAATTTGCAGGTGTAAGCGGTCGCAGAGGCTGTTGCATTGATTTGTTTAGTCAGTGTTAGTGAGGAGTTAAGATAGATACCCAGTGTTTTCACATCCTTAGATACATTAATGTTAGTACCATCTATAATGAAGGATTTAAAATTGACTGTCTAGTTTGTATAGTCTAGACTGAGAGCCCAGAAGGAGTAGCTCAGTTTTATCATCATTTAAGCAAAGGCCATGTGTGGCCATCCAAGCTTGGATGATTAGATAGATTCTGGTTAGCAGTTTGGGATCTGTGTCATAATCCCCAGAGATAGGGATGAGTATTTGGGTGTCATCTGCATAATTCGTGTAGGTGACACCCAAATAGTCAAGGTTATGGAAGAGGGGCTTAGTCACTATATTGTAGAGCGTCTAGGAGACGCAAGAGCTCTGCGGTACGCCACATGTGACCGGTGCAAGATCGGCTGCTGCTATTTGGGAAAACACGCTCATGGTTCTGCTATCCAGGAAGGATTGGATACACAGAGTAGCTTCCGCTGAATATAGATGATTGCACAAGACTTTGTGGTTAACCAAGTCGAAGGCGGGCGAGAGGTCAAGTTAGGTTCCTACTCCCATTTATAAAGAAATAAGGGGTAGGGATACCCTTGCCCCCTTGTACTTGACGCTGAATAGTTACACCTCTGTTAAACGGACTGTATGGAAAACATTATTTGAAGCTGAGCTACGAGTGATGCCTCTTCTCAGGGGTGAAGATTTCAAGTTTTGAGAAACAAGCCATTCATAAAAAGCCACGGGGAGGGGGGAATTGATCAATACTACCCTTAGTAGAAAGGAGGCTACCCTATATATTGCATTTGTGGATTTCGACAGTGCCTTCGATCAAGTGGTCCGTGAGATTCTCTGGACTAAGCTCAAAACCTTGAACTGTTCTAGCTGGATTTTGCATGTCCTGATTGCTTTACACAGCGATAATACCACCAGCGTTAGATTGAACAACGAGGGGGAAATGATGGACCCTATTCATATCAACATGGGAGTTAAGCAGGGGTGCGTTGCTGCCCCCATGCTGTATAATCTTTATATTGCCGACTTTCTCCCTCATATGGCATTAAAATCTAATTGGCCTCCTAAGTTAGGAAACTTCCCCATTGTGAGAATGCTTTACGGTGATGACCTGGTATTATTTGACCGTACTATATCAGGCATAAAGAATATGCTGGATGAGCTGTCGGTTTATGTATCCCAGCTGGGCTTAACTATCAACTCGGAGAAGACCAAGATAATCGCGATTGCAAGAAAGGGGCCGGCCGTTCCGGAATTGATATGACTTTGGGCACGACTGACTGCACACAGTCCTACCCTTATTTAGGTTTGGATTCTGATGCTCTGCCGAATTACAATTTGATCATCTCTTGTAAAAAGAGGCGAGCCAAACTACTTACCCTCCAGGCTTGTAAATTTGCCAGGGGGTCTGAAAGCTATAGTATGGCTGGTATTGTAAAATTATACCAGCAATGCTTTGTACTGGCCATTCTATATGGCTTAGATGCCCTGGCAATGCAGAACCTGAATTGGTTAAATCTACTTAAGGGCCATTATTGGCACTCGTTATTGGGTTTGGGCACCTCGTGTCCTATGCAATATCTCTGTCTGGAACTAGGCCTGATCTCATTGAGGGGTATGGCCCTGCACGACCGGGGATTGTTTCACCTAAAAGCATGTGCCTCCCCAGTTTGTAAATGACTTGCTTCTGCGGGTCGTAATTATGATTCCGAGAAGGTCCTGTGAGGCTCTAACTTTAAAACAGCTAAATGAGGCTTTATTCTTGGAGAGTGATTGGCCCTTCTTCAGGAAGGGAGACATGCCATAAATCCACTTGAAGAAATCCTTCGAACACAAGTTGAATAGATGGGACTGGTGTGAAAATTATACCCACTTGTCCAAACTAAAAGGGTATAAGGCAGTATCCCATGTTGTGCATAGATACAGGAAGATTCAACCTTACCTGGTACTGTGCAGTAAGTAAGGCAATTCATGCTAAGGCTGCGCACCAATCAACTCCAGGTATTAGCAGTCACCGGACCACGCTTGGGGGTGTCACGCGAACAAAGGACCTGTCGTAATTTAACTAGGTCTCATGGAAACATCTAGACATGTCCTTTCCCTATGTCCAAAACTGGGTTCAGTCTATATGTGCCTGCTTGGCAAGCTGGTACATAGATATGAGTCTATTAAGGGGGAATCGTTTTGGGATTACTGTCTCAACTCCAACACTATCACGGTTCAGCTTGCCCTATTTAGGGTATGGTCCCATGTTTGGACACTCCTACCTGCCTAGAGTCTAATACTAGACTGTACTAATCCCCTGCACATGACCCCGTTCTCTACTTTACTTTGTCGATGGTCATATGTATTTGAGTCTGGATAGAGCATATACCTATGAGCCTTTTTATATGGTTTATTTGATTTGTTTTATATGTTTATATGTTCATGTGGTGATATGTTAATATCATGTAATATTGTATTTTATTGTACTCATTTATATGTTTGTGTAAAGACCGAATTTCGGTCTATAACACAATAAAATTATTATTTCATTACTCGTCACGTGTCAATTATCACTCACCAATGGCTAGAGACGAGTGCACGTTTCGAAGCTTGTCTTCTACTAAGCATAGGCTCTAAATATATAGATTTTAGTTACATGTAAGCTTTTCCGTTAGAGTGCAAACTATTGGCTGCGTCAACTGTGGATAACGTCTTCTTGCTGAAGATATGGGGCCTGATTCATGGAAGTGTTTTATAATGGCACAATCCCATAGGAAAACGTTCCATGAATCAGACCCATGGTATGTTTTGCTTGCATGCACAGCATGCATAAAAAGCTACATTGCTTACTTCACATGCATGACCCTGCAGGAAGAGTAAAGTAATCTCAAATTGGCCAAGTCAGGGGTGATATGATAAATCAGTACTTATGTTGCATACTAGAACATTTAAACCCGATTTTATAGTCTGAAACTAAAACTGCAATTACTTAAAAAGAAAACTGAATGAACTATGCTGAAAGCAAAGACGTGGACATCGCACCCCTTGCTGTGCGCACAACTTAAACGTTTTGTTTCTTCATAAATAAGAAACAGTGCATCTGTCCTTATAGTAATTCCTCCATACGGCTAAGATATTTCCAGGACAAAAATGGGACTGTTATAAATGTGCGTCATTGGCATGTAATTATCTGGTCAATCTTGTCGACCCCTGCTGACACACAACTACACATGTTAACAATCAATCTAAGTGCACATAAATAGCGGGATGCTACTTTAAGAGTAGTCTAGGAGAGGGAGGGTCTACCTAACAAATATATAATCTTCACTGATGCACAGGTAGGATTACTGCACCTACTCAGCCACCCTGACTGAAAAGAACAAGCATTGGTAATTACAACAGTTTGGGCTTTTGTGTATGCATGGGAAAGGTACTTGCCAGGCATTGCTATAGTGGTACAACTGCCAATTCATCGTAGCAGATGCAAAATGATGCCAGTATCTGGGCATCTAATAGCAGTGTCTGGAAAATGCCTAACACAAGCCAAAACCTTTGGCTTTGCCTATGCTTGTTTTTAACAGGACTTCAGTGAACGACACACATAGTGCTCACAAATCGAGTGCTCACAAATCGAGTGGCTCAAGGCAGACCCGATTTGCACATTTCAAATTACACCAGTAGCGTGTTTACAAATCCAATTAAATATTTAACTCCCCGAAGACTAATTCTAAAAAACACCGGCAAGCACTTCAAGTGCAAAGCTTGATGGTAATGCTCGATTCAAACGATTTTAAAGAGTTCCCATGAGAAGTTGTTTTGGGCCCACGAGGGGCAAGAACTGGGTGGGAATGGCAAAGGTATTAACATGGCCATGGACAGTCAATGGGAGAACAACCTAACACCTACAAGCTTTGTGTCCCCTCCTCATATGACATTTCTCCCCATCTGTACTCTAATGCAATAGCTTTTGCTTATAGGTGGCTCTGCCAACTAATAGCCCAAACTAATGAGATTTAGAGCAGCACGAACAGCAACAGATCCTGGGCAGCAGTAGTAAAAGCTTCTCTCAATCAGAACAGGTGCAATAATTGAAAGCTTCATCTAAACCTGCATCACCCCCCTTCCCCAATGAGCCGCCACCCAATGACTTAACTCCCCCTCAAACCCCTCTACTGTAATGTCAATGTTGGCCATTTATTTACATGCAGCTAACCTACAGAAACCCAATACTTATTCTCCTATATGGTTACACTTGTATAATGCCCAAGTAATGTTTGCTTTCAAGGTAGCCCCGGAACCTGTAGTTTCTTAGCTATTTGGACCCCACACCTAATAGTCTGTGTGAGTTAGTCTGGCCCAAAGATTGAAAAATGACCAATCGCGAGTATATCGGGATCCAGAATAGGGATTCAATAAAGGAATAATGTAGGTAGATATTTTGGAACCACGGATTAAGTCTAGCAGCATGATTTCTGACTAATTAAGCACTCGCATGTTTCAATTTGGCCCTTAAGCCTTCAGAATTCAATAAACTGAGTACCTTGAAGATACTCCATCTAAAGATACTGCCATCTAAAGACCAGGCCAAGCTGAACTTTCAACCTCTAGCAACCCAGGCTGGGACTCTAAGGCCCACTTGTGTTCTTCAACTCTCAAAGGATCGCCCACTCAGGATTTTAACAATGCAACAGCTATGGCAAATCTGGACAGAAAGACTGATGAAACCTTTCAGTTCACAATCGAGGAGCAAATAGAGAGTGAACCATTTTGGTCAGACTCACGGACACATGCAAACAGCCTTTCAGATAAAGAGCGTATCGGCCACTTTTACTCCCTAAAACTAGGCAAATACTCCCACAAAATAAAAACAGGGAGTAAAAATACTCCCACACAGCTCCATAAATGTGTTTGGACTAGTAGTGTACATAATACCACGGAAAGAAATTATTCTAAGTGCCTGATCGGAAGAAGTAAACTTGTATCTTTGAATGCATAATAGCCAGGTGCGAAGACGTTATTATTAAAAAAAATGTACGTTTTCGAGTTAAAACATTTGTCCTTGCTTATAAAATACTCTCATTGGGAATTGGACCTACATGTTTACTCCCAAAAAAAATCATTTTACTGCTAACTTTAAAAAATAGAGAGTAAAAAACTCTCACTTCAAAATCTTACCTGGCCACTGTGTGCAACCCACCCATGCACAACACTTAAAATCAAGAACATCTTGAAGATTGGAACCCTGTGCCAACTTTTTATTCCCATCACATGTAAGACCTTAGCACCACTCCACAATCATAATAAATTAGAATCCAGAACAGTAACAAGACCTTAGCTCAATCGAACAACACAATTAACTCTACCGTTTCAGTCTATCCCAACACTCAAATAACCGGACTCCTCAGGAGCCCCAAACCACCTTCCTATTCGCCAAATGATCAACTCACTTTTCAATATACTAGAACTATATCCACCTAACACAACGCACAAAGCAGATTTATGCATATTACCACCACTTAGGCTATGGGAACCTTGGGAGAGCAGATAATTGCACGGCCTGCTAGATATTTACATTGATCACATACTGTGCCCTGCCAGCGGCTCTCTCAGGGCCCCAGCACTGTCATCTAGCATATATTGACTTGTTCCCTATGGATAGCACACATACCCAAAAATGTCAATGCCACAAAATACCAGAACCATACCAGCACCTGGTAACTCATCAACACTACTTTCCACACCCGTCTCGCCCTTATAATCACCCCCTCTTTCGTTGGCAGAACCACACAACACATTTCAGAGATGTGCTATACTAGACTACTTTACATTACCATTACATTCGGTGGTAATCACGCTTATTACAGTGCTTACACAAGAGAGGTTTCAGTACAGATAAAAACATGAGTGTTAAAATTGAAACAATGAAGAAGGGTTATATGGAACATTGTTATGAGTTATCTGCTTAAACACATTGAGTGGGCACTTTAAAGAAGACGATTGAAATGTCATGTTGGAGATGAAATATGCAAGTCAGGTGTTGAACTTTGAAGGCACCTGATAAGGGTAAGGGTGGGAAGCGATTGCAGACTTATTTTCCTTTGGTATGTCTTTTCTAATGAATTCTTTTAAAAGCAACAAAAGATGGTAAAATGTGTTGATGAAACAAACACATAGTAAATTGTTAAATAAAGCCAGTGGTTGTTTTTACGAGGGCCTTTTTGCCAACTTTTAAACATGTCACTTTTTGTGGTGTATATTAACTCGATGAAAACATTGAATTGTCCTAACCCTACGCAGAACTACCATTATGTAACTTTTTTTTAAATAAATACAAACAGTTTGGTCAAATATATGATTACGTAAGGCCCTTAGGCCTTTCCTCATCTTGCCCCCGTAGCTCTATTTGTGCTCTTAGACTGCCCCCGCCCCCATTATTGATTTCTACTGACGCCACTGTTAGAAGCACATTACCCGGTAAACAAACAGCACACAAAAGGAGACACATCTACTAATAACAATGTAAATCTTGAACCCATAAATTCATGGAATTATAGCTTCTGTGTGATGCATCCGCACTCTGCCAAACGCTCTCCAATCTTTCATTATGGACCCCAAGTCACAATGTCCTGTGCCACCAGTCTTCCATGACTTAACTCCAATATTTACATAAAGTACTACTCAGACAGCAGGTGTACCCTAAATGATACAAACACCGCCAAATCTTATAAAACACCCCAAATCTGTACAATATCCTATTATTAGCTTTTTATGTAATACACACCCAGTCATTCCAAAGTACACCATTTACATGGAAAAGACTAGCATATGATTGAGCACACCGCAATCTAACGTGATCGATCCCTGCGTTTGCATGATGCACCCAGCCTGTGCATTGTAGGCAACCCTATATGTACATCAAGCACTCCTTAGTCTTTTCTTGGTGAATTCCAATTTGCACAAATCACTCTGTGCATGATGCATCTCTGTGTGTGCATGATTAATCCCTAGTCTTTGCACGGTGCAACCTTGTTAGGACAAGCATATTGCATTATTTGTGGGATGCCCAATCTGCACGACACACCCGTCGCAACAGTTTTTCCTAGATACACCCCTGTCCCCTCCCCCGTTCTTTGTACGATCTCGCTGTGCTCAGGTGATAGGAGACTGTCCTGGAGAATACACACAGTCACACTGAGCTCTAATGGAGAAGAACTGTGCATTGATTGCGTAAAATCACAGCCTCCGAAAGCACTCACCTCATACAACTCCACTCACCCTTTCCCGGGCCCCACGCTTCGCTTTCGCCTGCTCCGTTATTATGGTAAGGACCGCGCGCTCACGCGCCGTGGCACGGCACCTCATTCCTCTGAGATTCCCTGCTCGTGCCCGTCCATCCCTCACAGCAGGCCACGCCCACTAGTGAGAGTCGGGAGACGCCCACAGCCAAAGGGCAAGCCATGGCCTCCTCTGTCGTGTCTAGTTTCCATCCGAAAAACGGACCCTAGCAACGCTCGCGTCAACTTGTCACGTGACCAGGAACACGTTACGTTCCTAAGTTATGTAAGAAACATCTTTCTCTCAGCTTATTACAGCTTGAGGGAGAAGGCATGTAGGTTGGAACTTGGATGCGTTTCAGTGTGTGGTAGTACCTCAGCATCTCTGGCTTGTACTCATGTAGAGAACACCACATATGCAGATTGTTTTGCGTAGAATACAAACTTCTTATGAGCAACATACTTTCAAAATTCTCAGCAGATTTTAGATATCGCCTGCAGATTTTGAAATGTTTCGATAGTCCGGCCTATTCTCTCTCTGTAACTATGGAATTTCGGACTCACAGGCAGATTTTCACAAAGTTTTTTGTGGATTTGCACTGCCTGTGTACATTGGCTTTTTCTGAGGCTGGAGAGTTCTCTCAGCAAGCAGAGCCTGGTGAAGTGTACCAGATGGAGATGGAGGAGCTGACTGAAGATATTTAAGTATGCTCCATGTGAGTATGGATGGCCAATGAGGGATTCAGAAAAGAACAGTGGATGAAGCAATTAATAGTGAATTGCTCTCAGCGCTTTATGGGCTCCAGGCTGGTTGAAAACACCCGATTTTCTTTTGGATTTGTGAAAGCTAATTTACTTAAATGGGCGGGTAGGGAGCTGTGTGGCCGAGAGCTGCTTACAGGGCTTGTTAAACCCGGCGATAGCATGTGAGTTGAGTGGTCTGATGGCGTTAATATAAACTGGTCAGAGGGAGCCAGTGAAGCAGGTGGTTGGACAAGGGCTATTTTAGAGGGTAATCTGATGTAGATTGATGAAAGTTGTGGATGGATGTGTAAATGGAATACAAAGTCAATGTGCCCAAATTAATTACATGTCATCTGCCTGCTGCGAGATGTATTTTAAGTAATTTTCTTTCTAAATTGGCTAAATTGTACACATACAGCCCCCCTTTTTCTTCCTGCACTTATCGGACCTACCCTGTCTGCTGCCTTAAACCTAGCACTTGCAAATTGCTGGCTGCATTACCACTGTTTGTTGCCTTTATTATTTATGTATTGTTATTTATCTGTTTCTCCTCTGCTACGCACTTTCCACCTCTCCCCCCCTTCCATGCATTTTTCCCCTCCCCCCTCTCCCATGCACTTGCGCGTTCTCAATGTCACTGGGCCTAGTAAGATCGCTGTTTTGTTCTCCCCTGTTCCCCTCCCTTGCCTTGTCGCGCTCTGAAACACTTGTGTACGAGCGCAATAGAAATAAAATATCAATCAATTAGAGCGGTTTTCACTGATATCCTTTTCTCTGTCCCCTCTCCTGATCTTTGGACCCCCCATCTCATCTCCGCTCTCGCCTCTTCCACACACTCCTATTAATGGTGGCACCAAGTGGAAAGTCCTCTTGACCCGTTTCGTATCCTCATGTTGCTTGGTTAATATCTATCACACTGTTGCCATTCTGGTTCAGGGTCCACAACCCAACCTCCTTCTCTTTGACTGCATCCTGCCTTCTCTCATTAACTTCCTTCGCCTACATCTTCCCTTCTACTCTCCCTCCTCTGAATGGTGTCCCATGTCCCTGTACCCCACCTCAGAAAACCTTCACAAGCACTAACCGCCTCCACCAGGCGACTCTCGACGCCCGCTCAGCCAACAAACACTCCTCTGACGTCTGTCTCCTTCTTGAAGATATTGACCTCGACATTCACTCTTACCGAGACTTGCTTCAATGGCAGCTCAGTCACTGCCTTTGACTCCCTCCTCTCTAATGGATTCAAGATCATCTCCAAATCTCAACCTCACCGCACTGGTGGGGGGGGTTGCCTTAATCTTCCCCGAGTGGCACCTTGCTTCCATCTTACCTATCCAGGCCTATTCCTCCTTTTGAAAGCGTGGTTTGCAAGTTGGTTACCTCTCCCACCTCCACCCTGACCATTGCTACCATCTACTGGCCTCCAGGCGCCACCTCCCGGTTCCTCTGTGAATGGGCCGACTCCTGCTCTTTTTTACTTTCATCCACCTCCAACCTTCTCCTGGTTGATTTCAATCTTCAACTGGACTCCACTGGCTCTGCATCCACTCTATTCACTGACCTCTGCTCTTCGCTTTCCCTCTCCACCTCCCTTCTGGGCCAACCCACACAGCTGGACACACTCTGGATGCCCTCATACACTCTGACCCGTCTCTCTTCTCCCGATTAGTCACACCTCTCTCCTGGTCAGACCACTCTATCCTCTCCTCACATCTGGGTCCCATTGGCCCCCTCACTGCCCCCCCCAAAAGTCCCACCAACCTCGTTCACTAACATCCGCCCGATGAAACAAGTGACTGCGGCTGCCTTTGCCTCCACCTTCACCCTCCCTCATCGCCCCCACCTCTGACTCTGCAAGCTCCATCTTTCCATCACCAACACTCTTGACATTCTTGCCCCAGTGATGAGGATCCATCTGAAACCTCCCTCAAAATATAACAATTGGTACGACTCTGAACTTGTAGCCCTGAAACGAAAGTGCAGGGCAGCAGAACATCAGTGGCTAACCTCAGGATCATCCTCTGACAAACTGGCCTGCCGCCTACTCCAAAGGCAATACAGACTCGCCATCTGTTCAAAGAAAAGAGCCCACATTCAGGCACGGGTCTCAGGCGCGTCCAATATCTCGGGTGAACTTTTCAAAATCTGCAGGGAACTTGCCAACCCCTCAGCAGTCTCCTCTTCCCAGGCCCACTGCAATGCACTGGCCTCACACTTTGCCACCAAAACTCAGGACATTGTGACCACCCTTTCTACACTCCCCCACAACCCATCCCACACCCCCACCACACTGCACCCCCTCCCTCCTCCTTCCTCCTTCTCTCCTGTTACACCTGAAGAAGTTACCAGAGTTGTGCACTCCATAAAGGTCTCTTCTAAACAGGTCTCCCTTTGCTCATCCAGGACCATCAAGGAAAACATTGGCTCTCTTTCCTCTGCTCTCGCTGATTTCTGCAATCACTCTTTGGCAGTAGATCTTTCCCCTCCCCCTTAAGCACTCCCTTGTGCGCCCACTCCTGAAAAAACATCCTCTGACCCTACCTACCCTGCCAGCTATCGCCCTATCTCCATCACCCCCTTCTTGGGGAAACTGCTTGAGAAGCTTGGCTTGTCCCAACTCAACTCTCACACCAAACGTGTTGGTGGCCTCCAGGGCCATCAATCTGGATTTCGAGCATCCAGAGGCACGGAAACTGCTCTTCTGAACACCTGTGAAGAATTGCTTGCATCTCTGGACTCCAACTCCCCAGCTGTCCTTGTCCTTCTCAATCTCTCCTCTGCATTTTACACAGTAAACCAATCCATCCTCATACAAAGGCTTCACTATACACTTGGTATCTCGGAACGGCAATAGATTGGCTGTACTCTTTCCTGACTAACCGCTCTTCCCAAGTCATCCTGCGCACCTTCTGCTCGCCTACTTCTATCTTCACCTGTGGTGTCCCCCAGGGCTCTATACTCTCCCCCTGGTCTTTAACATCTACTTTTCTCTCCTTGCACGCCTCATCTCCTCTTTCTCCTCCAACTTCAAGTGGTATGCAGATGACACACAGCTCTTCTTCAGACTCCCTGCTGACACTCATGCACCCTCCATCATCCCTGACTGCCTGACTGCCTACCTGCCATCCAGTCCTGGTGCGCATCCAATGATCTCTGCCTCAATGCCTGTAAAACTGAGATATTTCCCATTGGACCATTCCTCTCTCCTTCTTCCCCTCACTCTGGCCTTCCTCCTTGGGCTCTCCTCCTGTGCCTTGAACTGAAGCTAGAAACCTTGGAGTCATCTTCTACTCCTCTCTCTCCTTCCTCTCACACACTCGTGACATTGCCGAAGTCCAACTATCCGCTCTTCCTTCTCAAAGGAATTCTCCCTTTTCTCACTTTCCTTCAGAGCCTCAATGTGACTCAAGCCCTGGTTGGCTCTAGACCTGACTACTGTAACAGCCTTCTTCCACTCTGCGACCCCCTCAGCTTATCCAGAATAGGGCAGCTAGACATATCCTTGGCCTTAAACCCAGCCACTGCATCTCTCCTGGACTAAAAAGTCTTCACTGGCTTCCGGTTGCTGCACGGATTAAATTCAAATACTTCTGCATCATCCACAAGGCTGTCGGGGCCCGGGGACACACTATCTTCAACTTTATCTCACTAAATACTCTCCCTCTAGACCTCTTTGCTCCAACTGTTTGTGTGTGAATAATTTTGCTAACGGGGCAGGGGTCGCACACTTTCTTCTGTGGGTTACCTCCTTTGGAATAGCCTCCCCCCTGCGCTTTGAGCAGGATCTTCTCAAATTCCAGAATCTCCTCAAGACTTTCCTCTTTTCCTCTGCTAATCCCACAGATGCTGAATCAGTGTCCTTGGCACTTATGCATCCTCGGGACCTTGAAATCCCACACCGATTCTTCCCAGCCCCTGTTATCCACAGCACTTTGCATCTGCACGTCCTTTGCTCTCAGGGCTCGCACTTACACCTCCCGTGGCCCAGGCCGTGTAGCACTCAACATTCCTAGCACTTCGTCTATGGCTCACCCACGAGCTTGGCCTCCCAGCACTTACCCCCTCTTCCCTCTCCTTTCTGCACTTGCACGTTCTGAATACTAACATGGCATAGTAGGTTTGTCCCTCTCACCCCTCTGCTCTTAAATATGGTGTTGTAATGTTTTTCCCACCGTCATTCCCTCCCTCCCTGATGGCCTGTGCAATGCCCTGCTAAAAGAAATCCCCCGAGCTCTGAAGTGATCTACTTACATCTATTAGCAAAGGGGCAGCAATGCCTAAGACCTGGTCCCACAATGTAGTTTTAAATGTCCAAAAAAAGGTAGCCACTCCCCGCCTGAAAATTAAAGTTTGCTGGCAATACTCTCACAGCAAAAAAAAAAACTTGCATCAAGTTTTATTGAGCAAACTAAAAGGGAGGATTATGTATGGGAATATACCACCAACAAATCAAACTGGCTTCAGAAAAGCCATCCTACTTTGTCTAATGAGCAGGCATTATCATTGATAAAAAGGTCACAAAGGTGCTATAACAACCACAGCCCTAGGGATCAACATGCCTAGAAATCTGGTGAACTCTCTAGCAGCCAGATATCCCATCCCATGGGTTAAATCCCACATCAGCTACCTGGGAGTCCAGATCCCAAGCAAAATCGAAAGAACCGCCACTGTTCAGAGAACTACTCTGTGACCTAGCGTGCTGGCAAAAACAAGAAGTGTCATGGCTGGGGAGAATCACAGTGCTAAAGATGAATCTAGTACCCAGATTGATCTGCTATTGTCTGGCCTTCCCAACAGCCATTCCTAAAAAGGCCCTACAGAATCTAGAAATGGGCATCCTAAAATACGTCTGGTGCGGGAAGAAGCCGCAAATAGCTAAAAAAAATAAGGCTCCGAAGCTCAGGATCGGGTGGTTTAGGTCTGCTGGACGTCGCCAGATACTGCCTCACGACACATCTTTCACAGGTCTTCACATAGAACTTAACCACCAACCCTACTGGAAAAAGCTGGAGGAAGACTGGAGTCGGAACCCATTAGAATCACTCCCACACATAGTAAAGCCTCGGGATCCCCCCCAACAGTGGCCCTCTGACCAATTTGGGACAACCCGGACTTCACACCAGGAATCACGCCAAACGGCTTCATGGAAGGAAGGAGGCTTAAAGAACATAGCAGATTTCCTATCGAATGGTACCCTACTAAACTTCAAAGCATGTAAAACTAAATTTCAGGTATCAGAATCCGAAAGATTCCGCTACGCGCCGCTTAGGCACTACGACACAATACAAATGAAAGGAGGCAGAGAATTAATGGCACTACAGCAAACTCTAACAGCAAACTCTCCCTCAGGTAAAATATCCACCCTGTATAAACTACTAGACCGAGCTGACCCCAGCAAAAAAGAAGCATACATGCAGAAATGTGAAAACAACATAGGAAAAGAACTAGGACTGGAGGAATGGTGCCGCATCTGGACATGAACACGCAAACGTTCAAAGTGCGTCACTAACAAAGAGGGAGCGATCAAAGTATGTTACAGATGGTACTTAACACCGGAGATCCTGAACAAAAACAATCCAGCCATCCCATCGCAATGCTGGAGAGGCTTTTCAACCACACGCACGCTATTCCATCACTTGTTGTCGTGCCCCAAAGTCACACAGGTCTGGAAAGAAATACTAGAACAAATCAGACTGATCACAGGCCTATCAATCCCATGGGACCGGGGCATAGTCCCACTAGGAGCCATGAGTGAAGGGAAGTTCCCAATGACTGGCCGCCTAGCGGAACTGTGTTCTCACTTACAGCAGCAAAAATCTCAATTGCAAGACTATGGAAACATCCAGAGGTCCCAGCAGTTCCCATGTGGTGGACCAAGTGCTGGGACATAGCAGTAGCAGAAAAAATAACAGCCTTTCGATTCTGAAACAGAAGCAAATTCTACAATGTATGGGCACCCTTCTTAGATTATGCGCAGCAATTCCCCGGAGTGGTGAGACAACCCTTCACTGGCTAGCAAAACATGACTGACAACAACCAACCACTTGCAGGAGGCACTTTCAGGCCCTCTTCCGAGCCAGTGCTCACAAGAAACCAGAACTCGGCCCCATATGTACACTTTTGATCCCAACTCCATAAACATTATGTCTGGAGTGTCGGACCTCCAAGATGCCCCTATCACAACCGACCAAGCATTTATGCTGTCTCCCCCCCCCCCCGTTCCCTCCATTTCCCCCAGACTTACTCTGTTGTGTTTTTTGTTTGTTTTGTTATAAGTTTATTTTCTGTCTCTGCACAAGCTGCACGATACCTAAAGCTATTTCTGTATGTTTAAAATTCAATAAAAAGATTATTTGAAAAAAAGGTGCTATAACAAGCCTTTATACGTAAGATACATAGATTTTTTTCAGCAGCCTTAATTATTCCCTGCTATGGACTAAGCTTTAGAAATGGGATATACTATCAGGTGTATTGAAAATATCAGTGGCCCTGCACAACAATACAAGTTAGTATGTATGTGTGTGTGTATATGTGTATATATATATATATATATATATATATATATATATATATTTTCAAAACAAAGCTTTTCAAAAGAAAGGCAGCTTGTGGAATGCACTCCAGTGAGCAGCTGTAGGGGGCAAATGTCCCTGCAGCAATTAAGAGGAAAGAAAGCACCACTGTGATTCCTGGCAACACAGTATTTCTTTATTCATATAAATGCGTCCGGAAAAGGAAACATCCTGGCTAAAAAAACGACGCGTTTCTCTGTATGCAAACCGCTTCATCACGTAGGTTACATATAGGCAAAAACCTGAGTTGCTATGATGCTATAGTGGTCTGCGTGTAGCGCAGAGAGAGACGAGCACAGTTTGCCTTGGGTGTGTAGGATAGCTCCTCACTCCTTCTGTCGGAAGCGGCTACTCTGTGGTGCGGCTTGACAGACAACTTGAACGTTGCTACGTCCTTTCCTCTAGCCACTTCGAAGCAGCGAGCAGAGGTGAAACGGAGGGGTGAGTGCCCAGCAACTATATGGTATGCTGCCTGCAGTGCAAGCCCTCCATCCTAGACCAGTAGCACTGTGCACAGCGCCTCACTGTTCCAGCCTCCTCGCAAGCTTCAGAGCCTGAAGGTGGAAGAGGTGCCTGTGTCTGTGTGTGGAGTGCCTGGCAGCGCAGCAGCAAGGTAACAGTCTAGGGGCACCTATCCCCCAAGTATCCTAATCACGGCCCTGTGATGACCTTACTTACAGTGAGTGCAACCGCACCCTGCTGTTAAGGGTCCGGTCGGTACGCCCAGCTAAGTTAGAGGATTTTTGTATTGAGCTCACCTCTGCCCACCTCCGGTTGGACAACTGACGCTGAACTCAGGCGGGCACTGCTGGCAACGGTACATGCCCAAACTGGTGGGGAGTCGTTGAGGTGTGTACGAAGTGGAGGGGGGAGTAAGCTAGTACTGCACTTCCCGTCATAATACCAGATTCTCCTTTAATACCCTTCCTATATTCCTTCCCTGCCAATAACCTTTTTGTCATTTCCATTCCTCCTCTCCACTCACTCCCATCCCCTGCTGGCCTCCCTATGCTTACTGAGGGATTTACTGAGGAAATTGATTTATCGGCTGCTGACCCACCTAATCGTGGCCTGGTTAAGACTCAGAACCAAGACTCACTGACAGTATAACCAGCCCAGTCTCACATCAGCTCATCTGGTTGGGTGACTATGAAGACCTGGGCACAAGGCAAACGTCCCCACAGTGCAGTAGTGATGGTGGGGAAAAGAGCCTGCAGTCCAGTGGGAAAGAAAAGTGCCATCAAGGGGGCGTCTTGAGCAAAAAAGAGTGCAATAGATCATTATGCCCCAAAGAATGGCACAACCCAACCCAAAATCCCATTCTTTTTCTCTAATGTGAACCATGCATCCCTCATTATTCTGAGAGAAGCTGCTATAGCTCAGAATATGATTGATCTTCCATTATCAGTGACTTCTGAGGTAGAACAAGTGACCATATTCGGCAGTCTAATTTTAATACGTCAGGAGGATTAGACAATAATGGATCATTCATGAACCTATGCTACCAGATAAAAGGGAACTCATTAGGCCCACTATCTACTCTTGCAGAAAAAGCAAAGAGCCCTAACCTATCGACCACTCCCAACTTGGAGGCATTGGTGTTGTGCTTGGAGAGAACGACAGTAAGAGACAACGAGCCAGTGCCAAAATAAAGAAGACCACCGACCTCGCAAAGGGCCCTCAGTGAAATTTCATCGATATTGGCCTTCTTGGTGACTAGAGTGGACATGCTTATGGCCCTTTATCGGAATATATTGAGCGACCAGTGGGTCTTAAAGGAAATTGTCTCCAAAATAGCTAATCCTAATGCCATGGCAGAAAATCATAGCCTAACCAAAGCCATAGGTATAGCTATACAGCCAGAAGACACAGGCCACTTGGTGGGGGTCCACAAAGTAGGGCAATGCAGCCTATTATTAAGACGACTACCGCCAAAGGCTCAGAGGCGGGGGAAATGGAAGACACTGTCTCACCATTGCATGACCCTGTGTCTATTAATTCCACAAACAATGATTATTGGAGGATTACGGCCAAAAATGAGGAAGACGCACTTGTGGCGCTTTGCAATGAAATCGCGCTACTTAACAGTTCCCTGCAAATCCAGAAGGAAAACAGAAAGCTGAGTCCGGCAAAGCTCCGGACAATCCCTCTCCATCGGGAGCAAACTATTACTGGCCCAGAAGGTAACAAGAAACCTGGCCCAATTAAAACCCTAAGTAGACCTAAGGGGTCGCAAACAGTTTCATTTTCAAACAATCTCGGAGATGAGATTCATAGAAAGGATGAACTGCAGGGACCATTGGACAAATGGGTTCAGCCCCAGACGGATCCCATAGGCAAAAAATCAACAATGATGACCCACACCCTTGAGGATTCTCGGCAAGCCCAAAGTAGGCCCAATACTGATCATACCATTGTAGCTGAAGCTAGGAAATGTAGGTGCCGGGAACATCTAGGGAATTTCCCCCAGAGAGCCTATCAAAGCAAGCCCATAATCGAAGACCAATATACTATTGTAGGGTAGAACTTCAGTCCCTTGACCAAGGAGTGCTTCACACCTAAAGGATTTATAACGGTAGGGAAAAGGAGGCCTGTATTTGCTGGATTGGAGCCAGTGGTTAAAATTGAAGAACTGCACCTGAAGCAGGACAGCCATTTCCTGAATCGCACTAGATTGCTGGAGATATGGGGAAAAATTCCAGACCTGCCATCGATTTCCTCGAGTGATATTTGTGGTGTGGAACTCCCAAGGTGGGATAGCTGGGACAACTGGGCTATTATACAATTTCAAATGCTGGCAATTGCGTAACTTCTACATATCTGCTCGAATGCCTTAGCAGAAATGGATTTCAAATTAACAGTCTGTCCGAGTATGGGAAGGAAGGTCGGGGTGAGACCAAATGTCACTAGATGGAATACGTGTTTGTCTAAACCTAGTGTATCGCAAGGTATGAGTGTTGGCTAGGGGGGATACCAAAAAACAATTGATTATTCTTGTAATATTGAGGAGATCACTTTTACCGGTTGGAATACCAGAAGATACAGGTCTTTTCTTTCCCATCCCCATGGAATGGAGATCATCGAGACTAGTGACATTTTCTTGCTACAAGAGCCATGGTTGCGACACGATCTCCTCATTGGTGGGTATACTATAATTTCTGTCCATGCAGTAGGTGGTAAACAAGGGCGTCTATCGGGTGGGATGAGTATTGGCGTAAGGACTTATATAGATCCTTTCATGCCAGAGTTAGCCTCCAAATCAGTATTAGCAGCTATTATGGGCCAGGGGTCATATTTTGTTTTTTGATTGTTCATATTTACTCAGCATCAGGTACGGAGGGATACATGGAGGACATAATTGTATTGCTAAATATATTAAATAACTGGTATGAAAAACACCCCGCTGGCAGGGTAATTGCAGCCAGTGATTTAAATGCTCCACGATTGATTAATGAATGTGACCTTGTCAATTAGGAAATTGCAGGTGAACCCCGGGCCATAGTTAAGGACAGGGTGGTATCTGGGCCGGGTTGTTCTTGGAGAACTATTCTGTCTGTCTCAATAGGATTGCGCTGGGTGGCGGTACAAGATTTCAAACCTGGTCAAATGGCAATAGTAGGTCTTGTCTTGATAACGTTTTTTTGTTGACAGGATAACACAAGAGACAGCTAAAGAGCTTGAGATCCCTACCACCGCCCTAAGTGATCATGCTGTTATGACATGGACCCTTACACTGCCGAATCTGTACAAGGTTAATAAAATTAATTGCCAGGTGAATGTAAATCCTACAGGAAATCGTACCTCGTGGAATGACAAGAGCATTCTTAAAATTAGTAACTTTATAATTAATCACAAGACACGGTTAATTGGCTTAGGAATAATAACTGGGATCTGTCGCTATTCATATACCGGTTCAGATATTTCCTAAGCCTTTCGAAGCAGCAGGAAAACCTGTTTGATCCGGAGAGCCAATCAGCCAAAAATATATTGAGTAAGCTCCATAGAGCTATTGATAAGAACATCAGCAACACTGTTTTGGATAAAAAGCAGCTTAAAAGTCACTCAAATCGGCGAACTGGCTTGTCCCCTATAAGCTCATTAGAATGGGGGATGACAAAAACTTTTGGGGAATGGTTAGAAGATTTCAAAATAACTCCTCTAGGATTGAACTATGCCCGATTGGTGAGTCAGTGTGGCATTCGACTATTAGGAACATGTTCTACGATGTATCCGCTCAGGACAAGACATATGGTAAGTATATACCCTGCCCCAAATTCAATGAGGATTTTGGGTGGAAAAATCTTTTACTAATTATTAAGTTTTAAAAAAACTCAGGTACGCCAGGATTTGATTCATTGGCAAACATTGTATTTAAAACTAATCCGTGCTTCTTGGTGCATATATTGGAACAATTGTTCAGTCACATCTTGGATGAGGGCGAAATTCCCCAGTCTTGGAAAAGGGCTATTCTAATATCGGTTTTTAAAAGGGGTAC
The DNA here is from genome assembly GCF_040938575.1 of Ambystoma mexicanum. Lineage (NCBI taxonomy): Eukaryota > Metazoa > Chordata > Amphibia > Caudata > Ambystomatidae > Ambystoma > Ambystoma mexicanum. Next base: position 456,169,423 of record NC_090931.1, read on the forward strand.
ATGAGCTGACCCTGCAAATGATCGCCTTCTGGCAATGCTTAACGCTAGTCGGAACATCTTTGCTAGTATATTATTGAAGAAGGTGACCAAATCGTCCATAGAAGCCGGGGTCTTTCCCCCTTTCAATCCGGATTCAGAAAAGGCTTCAATACTCTCTATAATATTAGTATTCTACAATATATCATCCTTGAGAGTAACAAAAAAATACGCAAAGAAAAATTATGCATATGTTTCATTGATTATTGTCGAGCGTTTTACATGGTCCCTCTCCAGAAACTTTGCGAAAAGCCAGACGCTGGGGCATGAATAGTTCTCTTCTGTTAATCATCTCACTCTTATTCTCTGAGAATAGTGTGGCTATTAGTTTGAACCACGAGGGGGCGTTAACCACAGACATTCAAATGAATGTTTGTGTTAGACAAGGCTGGGTACTTGCTTCCCTTTTGTATAATCTGCATGTGAGTAAGGGAGGCATATATGGGGGAGGCAATTTCCACGGCAAGAAACTTTCCACCAAAGCTGGGTCCTATAAAGGTACTATGGCTCAGCTACGCAGATGACAGTATTCTATTAGATAAAACGGCTATTGGTCGTCAATGTTCCATTCTAGCCATTGCAAATTATTCGCAGGTAAACAATTTAAAGATTAACATTGGAAAAACCAAAATAACACTAGGTAACCAACATAAATCAGATAACTATAACTGGTATATGAATGGAAGTCTCCTGGAAGTGTTTAGATAAATACACCTGTTTGGGTTTTCAAATATCTAAATTGCCCTCTAGTGATTTCTGTTGTAACATTGTGAGCTCTAAGGCGATATAAGGCCAAGTATCCTTATATATTGTAAGAGTATTGTTCTAGCTATACTCTACGGACTGGCTATTCTCCCGCAAACCATGATAACATGGTTAGATAAACTTGAGGGTAGAATACTTAGATCGATCTTAGAAGTCCCTCAATCAGTTCCTGTACAAGCCCTAATATATGAGTTGGGTGTTCAATCGTTGAGAACGTATTGGATAATCCAACGATGCCAACTGTATATCACAATATGCCTAGTGGCTGAATCCCCAGACTCTCTCTACCAGTACTTGGCCCGGTTGGATGTCTTAGGTTGTAGTAATACATTTTTACAAGGGTTGAGGCAATCTGCAATAGGGCACATGGCATTGATGATAAACATGCATCAAGAATTGAGGAACCTCCCTAATTGGTTGACTCTAGTAAGGAAGAGAACCAAACGCTGAGCTGTGTCTAACAGCTTAGATTCCCTTACAGCTAAATCTATTTATACAGAATACTGCAAGCAATCATTTAGGGGGCACCATGTCAACAGCTATCTGCTAAAATTGTGCCCCTTTTTCCTGAAAATGTATAACCCATCTCTGTTTTAACATAATACCCACATTGGAGCATAGAGGGAGGTGGAAAAAGATTCCCCGGGAAAAACGACTGTCGTGTGTGTGGGAGTGAAATTGAGACTGCCCGCCATGTACTAACACAGTGTCAAAAGATATCCAAATGTTATGACAAGGGTTATGCACAGTTTCTTGCAACTTCACAGCAGTGAGAGGGAGAACAATTCTGGAGCTCCATTATGGGTGCGGAATCTGTTGTAACTATGGCTGCTGTTTTCTATATATGGAAATGTGTCAACTGTATAAAGGACATTTATTGATTCTTGAGCTTTCACAAATGTTGGTGTTAAGTCCATGTTTTGAACATTTTATAACGATTGTTGGTAATAAGTATCCAGCAATTAATTTATTCAGATTTATTTTCCTGCACTGCTATAGCATTTTGCATTTTGTATGTAGGTTTTTAAATATTTTACAAATGTTTTTTATTAACAAATGTGTATAAGGTTTATTTTAACTAATATTGCCCAATAAAACAAAAAACCTTAGTTGCGGGGACATTAAAGTGAGCAATACATTGTGTGAAAACCTTTTGAAATTCAGGTAAAATCATTTAGTTGCAGGGGCGATAAGGTGAAAATTTAACGCAACAAAGCCCTGAAATTCAGCTGAAACTACTTTAACTTTGTGACCCTGTTGTGACTCTGTTGCACAGCTTGTGACTATAATGAAGACATTGCAGATGACATCCTTTACATGATTGTTGGAGTATAGTAACTGCACGATATGTAGCAACCCCAGGTCTATTCCCCATCCAGCACATTTTTATCATAATCTCTTTTTCTATCAACGTTGTCGAAGGCTGAGGACAGATCCAGGCTTGCCACGTACAGTGTTCTCTCCGTATCTCTTCCTGCTTCAGCCATACAGGCAGAGAATGTGAAACCACTCGGTGCGGTACCCACTCCCCTCCTGTATCCAGTTTGTAAAGGAGAGAACCTTTATATTTTTTCTGCCCACTTTGTAAGGTCTTTCAGTACAGGATTTGCTAGTATTTTAGAGGAAATGTCTATAAGAGAGATCGGTCTATAACTTGAGGGATCTTCTCTCTTCCATTTTCTTTAAAAAGGGAAATTATAATTGCATGGTTCCATGACTCTGGGACAGTTTCTGTACTCATTACCTGTGTAAACAGGTTAAATAGTACTTCTGACCAAACCTCTGAGTTGTGCTTTCATAAACCATTTGTCATTCCATCGAGACCACTGTCTCAAGATCACTTCAGATAATCAATGATGGACTTTGACACATTTATCAAACTCGTAAGACCGTCTCTCTCCTGTGTTTCTTACTTCCTGAGAAGTCTTAATGGAATCTAATTCTTTATTGTCAAAGATTAGTGAAAAGTATCTGACCCAGTCTCCTTCTACTATGCATGAGGATAACAATTTGGTTTGAACCAAATCTCTATTGTTCAGTTTCCACCAAATTGATTTGGCATCTTCTTTAGACATTACTGCCAAGAACTCTTGGTTTCCTTTGATGCAATTTAAATTGTTATAGTTCTTTATCCAGTTTTTATGGTTCTACCTTAGGGACCAAATTTTCCCCTTCTTCTCAGTCCAATCACACTTGGATTGTATTCATCTACTTGTGTTTGCTCTAATGTGTGTTTGTTTGAATTAACCACTCTGTCAAAACTGTGATCTCTGATGGGTCCAAATATCTTCTTCCTCCAGGTTCCCACCATGTTTACTCAGGCTTTCAACATTGTTAGTGTATTGAAAACTGTGGTGGGTGCACATTGTAGAGGCTTCTCTTCCTTTGTTAACATACCCCACCATTTGGCTACCTGCTTGATAAGCTTCTCATTATTTTCGCTAGAATGCAGTGCCCTATTGCCAGCTATATTTTGCGCCATGTCCATACATGTTGACTTCTCTGCTGCCTTGCTGTCTCCCGGCACCAGGAAGGGCGCTATTAACATAGCATGATCACGAACATCAATGCTAGAGACTGAGGAGATTCCCAACCGGGTTGGCAGTGGGCTTGATCCCTTAGTAAACTGACTGTTCAATTGGTAGACATCCCATCTGGCAAGAAAACTGGCCCAAATGAACCCGTCCTTCTCTTCATTCCCCTGCGCATTGACTGCCCGAGTGCAAGCCTCCCCTACATCTTCATTTAATTAATCGAACGAGATATCCATATTTGGGCACATGCTGTTAAAATCCCCAGCTATCATTATTGGACTATGATCATTTGCACTGGTCCAGTCTATCAATATGTTCTCGAGTTCATTGATGACTTCATCTGTAACAGCACGCACAGGATTAAAATAGATATTTATTATTAAGTCATTACATGCCCGTTTCCCCATGTGGTGGCAAGAACAGTCACCAACAACGTGTCAGAAGACATCTTAATATTTTGAAGTGAGGAAGGATAGCTCGGGGGCAACGCATTTGTCTTGAAAGCAAGACAACGCAGTGCATCACGGGTTCGAATCCCAATCCCGTGCTTAGAAACCACTCGCCGGTATTAAGCGCATTATAAAGGAACAATTATTATAATATAACACTTCCCTGATTGTTTTTGACTGCCATCAGCAGTCCTCCAAATGGTCTGATTTCTTTGCATTCCTAACGACAATCATGAACCCGTCTAACACTGCCATACCATTCGACCATGTTTCTAGAATCAACACTAGTGATAATCCAAAAACACTTTACTCATCTTGATGTTTAAAAAACTGGTATGACCAAAGTTAACAAAACATCGAAGCAAACTGACATCTCCACGCTGCTGAACATGCCGGCAGGAGGGGAGAAAAACAAGAAGAGTGAGCGCGGTGCGGGGGGAATGGGAAATCCCCTGCCCGAGAGCCAAGCTTCCACGGCTTCCCAGTCGGTCACAAAAGCCGATTTGCACGATCTCTTATCTGCCCTCACCAGAGAATTCCAAAAAGGGATGGAAGAAGTAAAAACCCAAATTGCTAGTCTAGACAAGAGAGTGGAAGAGATCGAGTCAAGAACAGAGGAAATCAAAACAACGCTCTGCGAACAGAACTTTGAGATCGGAGAGGGAGCTGATAGAATTAGGGCCCTGGAGTGCAGATGTGAGGCACTCGAAGCCAGGCAGGAAGATGCCGAAAACCGCTCTAGGCGGAAAAATATTAGGATCCGAGGCATTCCCCTAGTGATCCCGGAGAAAGACCTTCCAGCTTATGTAGCGGATCTCCTCCCGTCACATCATCACCCTTCCAGACGACGCCCCCCTAGATCTTGACAGGGTGCACAGTACCAGACCCAGACAAAATCCTAATGGCTCAGCAGATGTGCTGGTCAGAGTCCACTTATATAAGCTCAAGGAGGAGATAATGCAAGAAGCCAGGGCCATGGGACAGATACACTTCCGGGACTCAGAGATATCCCTTTTCCAAGACTTGGCAGCAGCGACATTAGCTAAACGTAGAGCGCTCAAACCAATGGATGACTGGCTTCGCGAACGCAAGATATCCTACCGCTGGAACTTCCCCTCAGGCCTCTCCTTCACGTGGGAGGGGAAAACCCGACAAATCCTGTCCCCGCAAGACGTGGAACTATTCATGAACCCGGAGGCGACTACGGAAGCCCCTGGGAGCTCTGGACGCTCGCCCGAGGGAACTAACGGAGAGTCCCTTCGCTCGTGGTCCCGAGTGGAGGGTCGTCGTAAGATGCGCGGCCCACCCCCAGGGGGAAGAATAGCAACAATCGCTGAAGCCGACCCCCTTCTAACCACCGCAGACTCGTCTTCGGCGGCAGGTACTCAGAGAATAGGGGTGTTCAAGCCTGCTTGAGCCCTTGGCGGAAATGACTAGCCATATTCCATCCCGCTCTATCATTTTTTCACCGACAACACACGAGGACCCAGGGTCTCCCATCTAGCTGGTAGCCACGGCCCAGCCGACAGCCCGTTGGTAGAAGGCTGGTCTGGATACCGATACATGTTCCTTGTTTCAGGTTTTGTTCTAGTTTTTCATGTTTGTTCACCATGGTCAGAAGGAAGGGGGAAGCTGGAACCAAGAAGACATCTGTAGGTGTGGGCGAACCGGGGGTCAGGACGCAAGCTGCAATGGGTTTTCTCCCCCTACATGAGGCCTTCGAAATATGCACAGCCCGTCCCACCTGGGAAGAGGTGGCCTCTGCTCCTCACTCGGACAGAAGCAGGGGATATCCACTACCTGTCTTACCTAAAAATGGCCCTGGCGGATAGAGAGCTATCTGTGTTAACCTGGAATGTCCAAGGCCTGAACGCTCCTCGGAAGAGGAAATCCGTAGAACACAGGCTCTCCCAGCTAGCACCGGATATTATATTACTTCAGGAGACACACCTTCTCAGGACGGACGAGCGCCGGATGGCCTTCCAACTCTACCCTAAACGCTTCTTCACCTCGGCGGGCCTCAAGAAAAGAGGGGTGGCCATCTTGATAAGCCGAAACCTCCCGCTGACGAATATAACGATCAAAGGAGATCCAGAGGGGGGGTATATTCTCCTGAAAGGCCGGCTAGTGGAGCTTCCCATCACCATAGCAGCTATATTCTGCCCAAACACAGAACAAAGCCTATTCCTGTGAAACCTCCTTCCTGTACTTAAAACCTTTACCGAAGGGCAGCTGCTCATAGGGGGTGACTTCAACCTGACTCCAGACCGTAATCTGGATAAAACACTCCCTCCAGCCAAGGAAGACTTCAGCAAAGCCCTTGCTATGGCAGAATTCTTGAGGGAAACCGACTTCATAGATGTTTGGAGATGGGCTAACATGGGGACCAGGGATTACACATTTTTCTCCCACGCCCATCTGGGGCATTCAAGGATTGATCTGCTGCTCCTATCCAGCTCTCTAGTCCCCTGTGTTGAAACCATCCAAATAGGACACAGAGCCCTCTCCGACCACGCTCCGGTCATAATGAAATTGAGGGTACAGAGCTTCACCGAGCCAACCCAGCGACATTGGAAACTTCAAGACCAGATTTTGGCAGACATGGCAATCAGAACGGAAATGGCAGAAGCCCTCAAGAATTACTTTAAGGAACACACCACTAAAGACACTTCTATTTCCACGATCTGGGATGCCATGAAACCTGTGATCACGGGCACAGCTAACGACTGCACCGCCAGGCTGCGACACCTACGCAAACTACAGCAGGACAAACTCGAAGCGGAGGTGCTCGAGGCGGAACGCATCGTGAAGCGGGGTCAGAACAGGAGAGCAAGCCGCGCGCTCCAGAGAGCAAAACTATCTCTAGAAATGCATCTAGCAGATAAGCCAGCCAGAGCACTCACATACACCAAACAATTCTACAATGTGCACAGTAACAAAGCAAATCGCCTCCTGGCCCACAAATTGAAAAAGCTGCACTCGCGGAACACCATCCAATGCCTCCAGGACGCCCAGGGTACACCACGCTACGCCAACCCAGAGAAAATGGAGATCATGACTGCGCACCATCGGGTTATCATGTCGGGTTCCCCCACGGCTGCAGAGGCACATTCACAATACCTAGCTGGGATACAGCCGTGCGACCCACACCCTCGCCTGGCAGCCCTGGAAGCTCCTATCACGGCGGATGAAGTAAGCAAGGTCATAGCAAAACCGAAAATCTCTTCGCCCGGGCCGGATGGTCTCACAGCTCCATTCTACAAAAAGTTTTCATATATACTCGCCCCCCATCTGGCGGCCCTCTTCAACTCCTTCCTTTCGTCGGGAACTACCACCCCCTCAATGGAAGAGTCGCTAACAGTGCTGCTTCTTAAACCAGGCAGGGACCGGAGCCTCTGTGCCTCGTACAGACCCATCACGCTCCTGAACTACGACGCCAAAATCTTCGCCAAAACCCTAGCAAACAGGCTGGCTCCCCTACTCCCGGACATCATACACCCGGACCAAACCGCGTTCATCCCCGGCTGTCGCACTCACGACAATATTAGAAGATCCTTAAATGTTATCGAATCAGCCAACAGGAAGGGTCAGGAGCTGATGGTTCTCTCGCTCGATGCTCATAAACTTTTGACAGGCTAGACTGGGGCTACATACACAATACATTAAGGCACTTTGGCTTCGGCCCCAAATTCATAAAATGGACACTAGCTAACTATCAGCACCCATCCACCAGGCTGCGAATTAACGGAACCAGATCCGACACAATCCACATTTCAAGAGGCACAAGACAAGGGTGTCCCCTCTCCCCATTGATCTTTGCCCTCTCTATGGAGCCGTTCGCAAGCAGAGTGCGGCAAAATGCTGCAATCCAAGGCCTGACGATCAAAGCCCAAATATACAAAGTGGCCTTATACGCCGATGATGTACTCTTAACATTAACTAAGCCCAGGGAATCCATGAAAGCGCTGTGGTCTGAATTGAAAGAAATTGGGGAAGCTTCAGGGTTCAAGGTGAACCTTTCCAAATCATCGGTGCTGGGTATCAACCTACCTCGATCTATGATCTCGGACATTGCAAAGGAATATCTCATTCCCTGGACCGAAAAGCACCTATCATACCTAGGGGTCCAACTACCAGGCTCGCCCAACAATGTATATAAAGCTAACTTTCCCCCTCTGTTCAAAAGTGATCTAACACGCTGGCAGAAGCAGGAAATCTCCTGGTTCGGAAGAATTACAGCTCTGAAAATGAACCTCATTCCAAGACTGCTTCACCACTGCTCAGCCCTGCCAATGGCTATCCCGGAGCAAGCGGTACAGAAACTCCAAAGGAACATCATGAGATACATCTGGGATGGAAAACAGCCTCGGATCCCAAGGAAACACATGCTGCGGGGTCGGGCTGTGGGGGGACTGGGAGCACCTGATGTGGCCAGATATATCCTAGCCGCCCAGCTCTCGCCCGCATTCGCCTGGCCATTGGCCAATCTAAAACCCTGCTGGCTGGAGCTGGAGGAGGCCTGGAGCCCAGTCCCGATAACCTCACTACCACATATAAAATGCTCCAGTGACGGTCTGGACAGCGGGCCACTCTCAGCAACCGAAAACACGGTGGCGAACTGGAAGAAGGCGGCGCGGCTATGGAAAGTCTGCAGTACTACGGGCCCACTCACCCCGATCTGGGGGAATCTGGAATTTTCACCGGGCACCAGCCCCAAGGACTTCTTGAGATGGAGGGAGGGAGGATTGGAGAAAGTTGGTGACTTCTTTGAGGAGGGTAATCCTCTGGACTTCGAGGCCTGCAAGGCGAAATTCAGGGTTCCTGAAAACGAGAGGTTCAGATACACCCAATTTAGGCATTGGCTCTCAAGCAGGAGCATGAAAAACCTGGGAAGCAGAGACCTAACAGCCCTAGAGCAGACCCTCACATCACCTCCCCCCAAGGGTAAGATCTCCACCCTCTACAAGATCCTAGATAGAACCGACACGACCCACAAGGAACCATACATGCTCAAATGGGAGAGAGACATTGGTAGACCCATTGAGCCGGACGAATGGGCCCAGATCTGGACTACAGCAAATAGAAGCTCGAAATGTGTGTCCAATAAGGAGGGAGCATTCAAGGTATGCTACAGGTGGTACCGGACTCCAGAATCCCTCAGCAAATGCAACCCAGCGATCCCACCAACGTGCTGGAGAGGGTGCCCGGACAAAGGCACACTATACCATCTGTTTTGGAAAGCAGTGTTAGAGCGAATCAATGAGATCACGGGATTGGCAATCCCTTGGGACCCAGGGATCGTATTGCTCGGAGTGAGCGGCGAGGGCCAATTCCCCCGATCAGGCCACAGAGCAGAACTCTGCTCCCACCTGCTGACTGCGGCCAAGATTTCAGTGGCAAGGCTCTGGAAAAACCCAGAGGGCCCTTCAGTCCAAATGTGGTGGACTAAATGTTGGGACATAATAGCGGCGGAAAAAATCACCGCCCTCCGGTTTGGGAACAGAGACAAATTCTACCAGACTTGGTCCCCCTTCTTGGATTACGCACAGTCATACCCAGGTCTGGCTCGACAGCCGCCCTCCCTACGTTGGATGGACAAATGGGACTGAAATAAATTACGGAGGGATATTCGGGGGCGCCCGGCTGGGGAGGTCTGCCCCTGCCAGCAAAATAAAGTTGAAACAGCGAAAGCCTGGATCTAAAGGGAGGCCTTCTCCCCTCCCCCCAGCAGGACCCTGTAGCATGCCCCACCTCCAGGAGTTCTGAATCCGATGAGGGGCCTCGTGGGGATCACTCCAACCGAACTTTGGCCTCCTCACACAGCTAAACCTTCTGCACTGACCAATTGTTTTGTTTATGTTTTATGTTTGCTTGTTTAATTTGTATTCTCAAGCGAGACTTCACAGATTGAAATTCCTTAATTGCACATGACATAATATATAACTTGCTTGTCCAAAACCAATAAATATGTTTAAAAAAAAAAAAAACTGTTATGAGCACGTGCATTCCAGCAAATTAGTTTGCATTCCTTTTTTTCCCCAAACCGGGTCTAGTCCCAACAGTGGCTAACAATGAGATTGCCAGCCCAGCTAATTCACTGATTCTTTGTCAAATAAAACTTGCCTCCGTCCCTGGTTATCACATGTGCATTTTATATTTGTTATCTTTCCCTAATGTAAGTGATTCTTCTGCAGTATCTTGCATGTCCTTCCCATTTTGAGAACAAGAACTTTCATAACCCCTTATCAGGATCTTTCTATAACTTTCACATACCAACATTTTTACAAGTTTTGAATAAAAATATACACCACATATATTTCCTCAAACAAGTGCACACGCTGTAGATCTGAGGTCAAAACATCTCTTAACTCGGGTATAGTAGCAAGTAAGGACAGTAATCATGCCCTGTTAACAGGTGCTTCTTTTTCTTCCTGAAACGAAGATTCAACATTTATAGGCAATGATATGTTTAAGTTGTCCCCTGTTAGACTAATTTTAGGGACCCCTCTCATTCAACCTCACAACATTTCGTTCGACAAATGTAATTACATTTCCATCTTACATCACTCTTCCTGATGTAAAGTTAGCCCCTTTTTCTGCCATCCTGTGCCTTTCTTTTCTATCTGTTACATCACTAACAAGTTCTATTTTTCAGTTGGCTACAACTTCATTCTGTCCCACTTCACAATCACTGTCTTTATCACTGTCCTCTTTGGCTCACTGAAATAATCTCCTTATCTCTTTCATCTAAGATCTCTTCTTGTTCTTCTTTTTTTGTTTGATTTTCAACTATTTCTTTCCGGGCTTTATGATTCTCAATGCATTGTCGAAGTGTCGTCTTTTTCTTCATCCATTGCCTCTATTATCTGTTCTTCCTGTTTTTATTTATCTATGACTATTGTGTTGTAGGGAGCACCTCATTATCTCTTCTTTCTGAAACCTGAGGTTTTCTCCGATGGGTTGTACTTGGAATATTTCTTAAAAGTTTTAGAGACCCCCTGTTCATTATTGTTGCCTGGCCTTTCATGTTTTTAGTTTTCCTTACATTATGGTTACACATTAATTTCTTTACTGGCCCTTGAGGCAGCCCAACCTCAAAGGACTTCACCTTCTCTGTCAAGTTAGAGGGTTCATAGTCATTTTTTCGAGAAAAATAAATGTCGAGAAAAAAAAATCGCATTTCTTTTTCAATACCTTTTTTTTTCAAAATGGGGGGATTCCCCCCAAACTCTCCTTTTTTTTTTTTTTTTATTTTACCCCCCTTTTTTTTTGTCCCGGACCCCAAAATAAATATATAATTAAAAAAAAGAATTTGACTTTTTTTTTCGATATTTTTTTTTCAACATTGTCTTTCGACATTATGTTTTCGAAAAAATGACTGCACACCAAGTTAGAGATCAGCCCAACTGAATTCGGGTGTCACGCCTACCATTTTTTTTAATGACATCAATGTTGCCTGATCAAGTAACAGTAGCCTCTCAATTCCTTTGATATACTTGTGTTCGATCTTACTTCAAGAACCGCAATATCGTGGAGCCTTATAAATGATTGTAGTACTATTTCCAGTACTACCAAAGAACTGCTTCCTGCTTGTGAGGTCTCATGATTGAAAGTATCCTCTCCTTGAAACGTAGTGACGATCTTTCCTCCAACACAGTGGGCTCCTGCATGTTGTCCACAAACGGAGTATAATGGTCCCTTGTGGCACAATTTTCCGGGGACTCAATCAAATTAGGAGAAACACTGAGCCTTGATGGGGGGGGGAATCTCCAAGGCCTGGATTTCATCCTTCTAACTGATATAAACCTAAAACAATGATGTGCTTGCACGTCTTTCTACGTTTCTTAATACAGAGCTGGAGATTTCAATTCCTTCATTAATGTAATTTCCTACACACAGCATAACTAAGTCTGGAATTGATAACCGAGCCCAACTATATGATTTTGTTTGAGCCTGGGAAGAAAATGAAATGATCTTGTCCTGATTTCCATGCTTCGCCTTCATTCTTTCAGACCATAGGTTTTGCATTACTTACTTGTCTAGAGGAGTAGGTTCAGAGCTTTGCAGATTATGGGTCTAATACACATAACGTTTTCCTATGGCATTGCACCATTATAAAACACTTCCATGAATCAGGCCCTATATATCTTAGCTTTTCTTCTCATTGTTTTAAAACTGGTAACCTCTCTAAACCGCAAATGTTGACTCACTCAAGTGACTACATTAAAAATGGGCCGTATTAACGGCGTATGTACAAAGAACCAGGGAGTCTCCAAACTTCACAACCATATAAACAGAATAAGTATGCACACTAAGTGTGGCAAAACCACTTTTCCTGTTTGCCAAAAACGTGTGTGCATGTCTCAAGCCTCTGCTGCAGTGGAAAGGTAATAATTTAAGAAGTGTGGAGATTGAGTGTTGTCGGCAGTGGAGGAGACGGACTTTCACCAGCAGTGTTTTTTCACTGACAGCCCCTGTGTAGGATGAGTTGGAAGTTTCATCCTCAAATTTAGTCTCCCAGCGCAGAGCGTGGCGATAGAGTGTGGTCGGCAGTGGAGGCGAATAACTTTCCCTAGCAGTCCCTGTGTATGAGGAGTTGGACGTTTTCATCCTCAAATTCAGTCTCCCAGCACGGAGCGCAGCGTGGAGTGTGGATATCGAGTGTGGTCGGCAGTGGGACCTGGGCCAGACCAGCTCTGGACATAAGTACCATTGGAGAGCTGCTTGGTGTCTTAAAACTGACATTTATATTGACATTCAAGCATTTGCTCTTGGTGCTGTGGCTATTGTAAACGTGCAACAGGGCGAGCTAAGAAAAGCCCCTGTACTGTCCTCTTGGCAAACTGGTTTGTGGTCTGGGGAGGAGTGAAGTGGCTGAATAGTCCATTTTCTGCATCTTGTACGTTTGGTATTTTGGTATTGTGAAGTCGACAGCGCTGTTAAGTGACGTGATCAGCCAGCCTCCACAGATAAAATGGTGCATGTATACAACCTAAGAAGTAGATTTTTGTGCGATGGAATTTGACGATCTGGTCATTACAAAGACAATGGTAAAACCAGCAAGGAAAGGGCAGTGGCAGCCTCGGAGCTATGCTCTTAATGTTCAGGCCCAAATAATTAGAGGAACCCAAACATCAGCAGATCCTTTGGATCAGGGTCTTATTTGGGCTGCTACTAGTCCACCAAAAGTAGCCCATGATCTGCAAATGGCCTGGATTGTACTGTAACAGCCACAACAATAATTCTAAATTCTGTTGTTTCAGCAGTGGAGCTTATTTATTCTGAAGTGTAGGGTATTCTAGCTGCTAGAGTGAACATGAGGGGAACCACAATTCCCCATTTATAGCTGGAGGTTGAAGGTAAACTCGACCAACTCGCTTGTCAAATGAAGAAGCTCTTTTACATGTAGTGTACATTTTTTATAGTTTCCTTAGTAAAGTTTTATATAGGCAAGGTGATTTCTTCATTGATCTATGGTATGGATATAAAATATGTATCTAGATTAATCAATTGGATGAGAATAGAAGGGAAACTATGGACGAAAGCCTAAGATATGAGGTGGGCCTTCAGTCCTTGCAGGTGCATATAGATTGGAAAGTTGTGTCAAATTATACACTGATTTTTAACTCCACAAAAGGATTCTCTTTATGAGGACATTGGTTGGTTATTAAATAATGCATCAAATTCATTTCTGGTCCAACTCGAGTCCGATGTGTTAGAAATCTTGCAGGACTATGATCAGTCGGCAAACGACTTGGTCTTGAATTGGTTGGGGGTTAAGGCGGCACTGATCTGAATGTACTGTATACAAACAATGACAGCAATGTGTAGCAATGTGTAGCCTGTCAATAGCAAAATCATGATCTATTTTTGACAAACCAAAAGGATATTTGCCAAAGTATTTAAGTCGTTTTCCCTATTCACGTTGGAGGATGGAATGTTTAAGACTTCAACTCAATTTGTTACCCACTCGTGAAATCCAGTTTATTCTGAACAAAGCTGCCTGGGAGGACAACTTATGCACTTCATGTAAAAAATCAGGAGAACAGAACCTGAAATACTTAATGATTGGTTGTGGGGGGCTTGGGAATTGAGAGTTACGTTTGTATCCCAATTTGTGGCAGGTGAACAGTGGTTGACCTCTGGAGAGACTTGTAGCAGGCTATGAAGTGTATTTATTGATTGAAGTTTTAAAAGTGCTTAAAGTGCTTGGTTTTAATCATTTATAGTTATGTATTTAATCTATTGTTCATTAATGTTGGAATAGATTGTATTAATTATTACTTTGGACCATTTAACCAACTCGGACAAAGAGCATGCAGTGATTAGCCGGACAAAGGAGATGCAGCCTTATTTAATTTGGGACACCACTAGGAAAGATCGATGGCTGATCACCCGCAGGAGATTTGACTGTCCCCTCTTTAGGGGAACCACAGCCAAATGGAGAGGATACCCCGATTTGATTGGGTGCCCGGTGTGCGGCCACAAAAAAGAGTACTTGGCTCACCTGTTATTGTTCTGCCCTGGATATAGCTGGATAAAATGGTCCACTTTATTGCTGGTCCTAAGGGAAGCTAACATTTGCACCTACAGGCCTGCAATTTTGTTTCTTTTGAGTGCTGATTCTGTTCTGACAGCGTGGGCATTATCTTTCTTGAAAAGAGCCTTTTATACAGGAAGGGGCTGCTGAATGAATGAATCTAAATGTCTAGTTTGTTTTAATTGTCTGGATACTGTATAACCCTCCAACAATTAAGAGATTTGAGTATTTGTCCGCTCTCTTCTGTATGGCCGGTTGATGCTGCTATGAAAGCCCGTTTCTTGAAAATTGTTCATTCTGTTCTCCGTTTTATATTTTTAGTATTGAATTTTGTAGATTGATATATAATGTGATTTGACTGTATTTTATGTGAAATTTTATCAGGGAAGGGATTTTATGGATTCTGTGTTTTGTACATTTTATGTGTTTGATGGACTTTGCATCGGAATCAACATATTGACTGACTGACTTGTTGATTTTTGTGATAAGAAATGTGAAAAGTCTAATATTCGATTAATCGCAGTTAAAAAAAAAACAAACAATATAAAACATTATCATTTAGGCAAGCTGGGCCCAAAAGACGAGGCCTAATCAATCACAGCTAATGCTTTACTTTCTTCTCAATGGCACAAAAAGTGGCAGCGACTCAACGTTTCATAATTATACAAGGGGAGCTGTGCAGTTCAAAGGGATTACTCTGCAGTCACTGAACACGCGCTCTCAGTTGCAATGTTCAAATTCTAGTCTCTTCAAAGCCAACCGGTTTTCAAGTAGTTTTTCTTGTTGAAAGTGATGATTCACCAATGTTTCGAATGGGTAGGTCCAACAGTCACTGGTGTGACTCTCTTACTTATATGACCGATGTGAGGCTGCTCTGCTCTTAAGGTTATCAGCCCTTAACTTCAAGAAACTAAAAAATGTGCGTGCAGAGCTAAACAGCTCAAAGGGAATGACCATTCAGTCACTGTTTAGCATGCATGCAAGGCTAACGTCAATGGTTTCTTCTCCGTCTGCCAGCTGCTTACTCTTCACAATGGATCCCCACAAAAATGTCAGTGCAAAGACTGTCTTACTCACTTTTGGGTCGGCATGAACCTCAGACGCTATTCTTGCTTTTTAATGAACAAGAATTTGGTGCTCCGTCCTCCGTCTTCCTGCTGACTGCAGACTGCCACTATCCGCTCCACTTCGTGGCTGCCTGATGATTTAATTGCTTGACAGGGAGCCAATGTGAAACAAGAAGCTCGGCTTCAGAGATACTCCGAGTGACGCTGTCCACACCACACTGCTCTCTGTCAGCGTTTCTCTGCTGACTGCCCCTTTCCG
Organism: Ambystoma mexicanum; assembly: GCF_040938575.1. Taxonomy (NCBI): domain Eukaryota; kingdom Metazoa; phylum Chordata; class Amphibia; order Caudata; family Ambystomatidae; genus Ambystoma; species Ambystoma mexicanum. The sequence continues at coordinate 456,185,073 of NC_090931.1, forward strand.
CATGGTGTTTCTCATGCTGAATGTAATTCACACGGTCTGGTACTGGCAGCTTCAGTGGTAACATTGGGGCTATTGAAAAGTGTATTACTATTTTCTGTGGTTTCTTTTAAATTTGGTTAAGGACTTTTTGGCAGATGATAAGACCTCAACTGGTGCAGTAACTGTTTTTGTTTCTGTTATAAATTGTTCTTTATATTTTTGACTATTTCTTCAGTGACATTACCAACAGTTGATATAGTTGTAATGTCGTTGGTGAGAATTTTTATTTCAACATCTTGTTGGTTAGTTATGTGTGCTTTTATGCTTTTTTTAATTCCTTTTTTGTGGAATGTTTGTGGGGTTTTTCTTTTTTCTTCTACTCTTTTCATGCTTATTTTCCTGCTGCAATTAAACAAAAAGGTACAAATTGTTTATTAAAAAACGATTTTGTTTTTTAATGTATTTTTTAATTTTCAGGTATAAAAAACAATAGTGTTTTTTGTGCGCAAAACACATTCAATGATGGTTTTTATAATAAATTATACTTACAAGATTTATGATGTTTTTGTTCTTTTTTTTTTCTCATCTTCCCATCATGTTGATGCTTCACCTATACAAAAGAAAACATGTTAAAATATAAAATGTGCTGTTTACAATATACACCTGTATGTTATAATTGTAAATACATTTGATGCTGCTGCTTACATTCGCATTTTGTATATAGTGCTATGTACGGTACGCTAGTGCCTACAGTCGTATTGCCATTTTGTAAATTGTACTATTAAAAGTACACTAGAGGCTTTATGTGTATTCCCTTTTACCTTACAAAACAGCCAAAAATTATAATGCGTAATTATCCACTTCCTGTTGTTACAATAGTTAATCAAAAAGACATCAATTTACTTCAAATAGCAAAATATTGTATTTTAATAGCAATCAATTTAAAACAATGCAATGTTTAAGTCCGCTTTTTTTGGCTGACGCGTTTCGAGAACATGTCAGTATTGTGTTCATTAAGAGTTGGTTTACAGTCACTTATAACAAACCTAGAGTGCTGTTGTTGGCAATGAGGTGCATTTTCATGACACCGTTCGTTCTGTAATAACTCATGAGGTGTCTTCTGCCTGTAGGTTGTAGCTATTTTTAGCAAATTACTAGAGCACGTAGATGTTCTAGCCCCGGTGTCCTAACACTGCCTACCATTTCTATTTGAGGCCGAAAAGAAATATTGGTGAGCAACATTGTTTGGTACTATCATATAACACTAGGTTAAGGGGAAGAAAGAATGGCATCAATAACCTGAACTACAGGGACCTATTTTTGGGACAATTCAACTATATTGGCTATTTAAGGCAGTTTTGCATACAAATTGGGTCACATCCAGTTGGCTCCATCATTAATGCTTAATTAAATAATGCATCCATAATGGCTTAGTAAAATCCATGCCGTTCAATTGATCAGCTACAAGTGACTGTAAACCAACTCTTAATGAACACAATACTGACATGTTCTTCCACATGATACTTTTTTTGCAGTCCGTAAGGCTCAAGAAGAAGAGGTGCATACCTCGAAACGCATCAACTAAAAATGTGGACTTAAACATTGTATTGTTTTATATTGATTGCTATTAAAATACAATTTTTCGCTATTTGAAGTAAATGGATGTCTTTTTGATTGACTAACTATTGTAACAACAAAAAGTGGATAATTATGCAATTTTGATTTTTGGCTGTTTTGTACAGTATTTGAAGTGCGCAGGGGATGGGAAGATTCGACTTTTGGATCTTCTTTTCTTCTTTGTAACTCGTGGTGGTTCTGCTTTAATTTTTGCTTTAAAAATTTTGCTTTAAAATCCTGCATTTCGGATTCCAAAATGGCGGCAGAGCAGAGCAGACGCGAGTGAGAGGCGCTCCGTCTCCCAGCTCAAGGCTGCGTAATTAAGATCGATAAATTAGCAGCGCTGCGGTCCCGGGAGAGGTGTTGGAACCCAGTAGACAGTAGACAGGGTGGACGAGCAAACCAGGCACGGAGGCACAGAACCAGGAGCGGTCCCAGGACGAAGAGACAGACGCGGAGGCCTCTGTCCAAACAGCACTCTGGCAGAAGCAAGAGGACCTCCCCTGGCAGGATCCAGGCCGTCGGGTGTAAACGAGGGGGTGACACGGGGCAGGAAGAAGCACACCCCCCCCTCCAGATCCCAGGGGAGAGCAGAGACGGTCCGGCAGGGAAGCTGGAAAGCAACGCCCCGTCATCGTCATCCCGCAGAGAGGAACGGCGCGAACGGCGGCCCCCCCCCCACAGCACAGCATCTGGAGTTGCTCATCAGACCAACATGAACAGGTCATAGCAGCACCCCGCCGGTACGGAAACCATCCGGGGGGGGCCAAAAGAGGAAATAAAATATTTTTTTAAAAACTGCGGCACATACGGACGCACGGGGGATCCAGAGCCGGCGAAATTGGGACCCCCGCGAAGCCCTCAGAACAGCGGGATTGAAGCGGTGAGCGGCAACACACAGGATTATATAAAAACAAGGACTTTTAGTTTGTTTTTAAACTTTGGTAAATGTCTTTACAAGTTTTCACACACTGTAGTGTATGTTTTACAAGGTTCAGAGTGGTCAGGAGCTAGGCGCTAGGCCAGTCTGAGTGGTATGTGTGAGTCACACCAGGTTAGTCTGAGTGGTGTGTGTGAGTATTATCATGTAATAATATCCCTATGTATATGGTCACCATATATAATGTCGCTGGGAAAAGGTCATGGGGACATTATATAGGTGACCATATATATAGGGACAGGTGGAGCGGGGTTGCGGGGGTGTCCCCCCGGTCCGATTGAAAAAAGAAAAAGGGGTTGGGTGTTGCAGGGGTGTCCCCCGCATGTTCCATCTAATAATGTCCCTGCAAAAAACAGCCATTTTTCGGCAATTATTTTGCATGGCGTTATTTTTGAGGGGACATTATTACATGGAACCGTGTGAGTCACGTCAGGTCAGTAAGAGTGGTGTGTGTGAGTCACGCCAGGTTAATCTGAGTGGTGTGTGTGGGGGACAAGCCAGGTTTTTGAGGTACAGTTTAGGTAGAGAGGGAGGGATGCCTTCTGGTTTGTGTAATCTAAGTTAAAGGGGAGGAGGGACGCCTCTGTCTGTTCTACAGAGTTGCCTTCTCTCTAAACAAGATGCTTTGTGTGTTGGGTGAGCGTAGTGTTTCAGTATGGATGGGAGATGTGTTGTGATGTGCCTCTGTGTGTAGTGTATTTATAAGTAAGGGAGATGTGTTGTGATGTGCTTGTGAGTGTATGCGGAAGTCTATGATGTCATGTGGAATCTTATGGTGTGTATGAATGTGTGTGGTGAGGGTTCCAAGCTCAGGCAGTTAGAGAACCCCTGCCTGGGTGATGGGTGCCAGTGTATTGTTCTATGTAACCTAAATCTCTTCTTCTCTTCAGCAAAACCTCTTTAGTTAAAAGCAGATTCCAACGTAACCTAGCAGCAATGTACGGTAAAATTGATGCAGAAATGTATTTAAAATAGTTGAGATTGTGCCACACTTTTTATGTTCATGTAAAAGATGATACTCATGGAATCGGTCCACTGTCTCACACCAATCCGTCATATAATGTATTCTTGAATTTGTCAGGATTTGTCAGTAATGTTAGCTGATCTATTGAGAGATTACACAGAATCCTGTCACAATTCCTAGCAGTGAATGCAGCCACATCACTGATTTTACCCACCTGTATCTTTTGTACCCATATACGCCCCCAGAACTTTGTGAAGTGAATCAATAATAGGAATAATCAGTTTCCTAAACAAAGCTAGAAGTCTCCAGCACACACGTGTACTGTGCGAAAGGTGGCCCAAATCAAATCTAATGGCAGATACTGGAATGGAATTTGAAATGTATAAAACCATTCTTCACAATACGCCTTCTATAGTGTCCAGCCACTAAAAAATGACAACCGGCTGTAATTGTAAGCCATATATAAGTAGAGGCACAATCTTGACTTCATAAAAGTCAAGTGTGGGCTTGATAGAGGAATCTGCCAAATTTCTGATCGATCTTAACCAATTGGTTACAGAAAGCAGAGGATGTTTGTTTCAAAATGTCATGAACGTTTTTTAAAACAGGCTGGGCGGAAACATGAAATCCAAAATAAGTCAGACTAAGTGAACACTCTATTGGAGTCATCTCTAAGAACCACCAACAAGACACCCACTTCCTCCCCCTCAACAACGCCAGGATCTTTTACTAGGATTCTTCAATCCATTAACCTTGGCATAGATTTAAAATAGCCCTGCACGATTCTCTGCAGGCCGACCCGTGTATTGTGAAAGAGGAGGAAATCGTCACCATATGCAAACCATGGGACACTGAAATTGCCCAATTTTGGTGGAACAAAAGCAATAAACACTAGCATTTGAATGACTTTGTTGACACAGGATTGTGTTATTTCTTTATTCACCTAAAAACAATCTAATGAAGCCCGGCATCTAAGCCCGCTGTTTGTTGCTCTATGGGCGGACCCCCTGAAACACGTCCATATTTGAATGTCTGAGTGTTCATATGTGAGGTCTCCATAGAGTCCTCGATCGACCGACTTGGAGCGAAACGGAGAACGCCATGGCCTCAGCAGCTAACGGGTAAGAGGGAGGGTATCAAAGACTGCAGCCTGCCCACCGTGAGCATCGCTTTGATTATCTCCCTGGAACACTTTGCCAAACCTTTATAGAAATTTGACATGCCCAGCTCACACACTTCTAACATTGTTTACAAGGTCTACAGTGGCAAATGTTATTAAATTACTTTCACCTAATGCTACAAGCATCTTTAGTACCCATTTGCCCTTGATGTGTGCTTAAAAGATTGTGCATCAAAGGTATTACTGAAAGTTCCACTCTTGCTTGTAATGGCTATAAGCAGGTGGTGTGCGAAATTTACCTTGGTCCTTTTTTTCATCACACAGCCTTAGAGTCTCTAAAAAACGTTCACTGGCCCTACATGCTCGGACCTCTGAACTATTTGGATTTTTGGAGTGGCTCCATCTGGCGCTGGGTGTCTGGTGTCTGTTTCCTGTTCAAAGTTTGAAACCTAAAACCGTGCACTTTAAAGAGGAAATGTAATGCTGTGTGAATGGGCCTTTGTTAATAACTCTTTTAAGATGTGTCTGGAAAGAAGTGTGTACATTTTCATTTATTATTCCACATCTATCACCCACCAATTAGCAACTTGACTTTGTCTGATTCTTATGAACCCTCATTGACAATTTATTACATCTAATGCACCTAGTTGCAGGCGAGGGAGGGGAGACAGACTCTGGCTCCCCTTTAGCAGTCGAGCGTGCCTCGCCTGGATTGGTGTGAATTTGGGTAATCTTGGGTGTGACTCTGGGGGAGATTCCTGGAGGTGTCTCACTGGAGTTGGCAGCACACACTGTGGTGAGGGAGGGGGAGACTGACTCTGACTGCTCCTCAAGTAGTCAAGGGTGCCTCGCCAAGTTATTTGGCTTGTTATCTGGTTACATCCTAGGATCAGTAACTGGCATCAAGAGACAGTCTGATTCTTAATTGATTTTTATTTGACTTTTTTGACTTTTTATTGGCCTTCATAATTACTTTGGGGGAGTGTATACCACTTACACCAAACCGATTTGGATTCTTGAGGTCTTTGAGATTTTTTTTTTAATCATTTTAGTATTTTATTATTTGGTGAACCATAAGCTCCTAAGTAGGCTAATTGAAGCAGCACATCTTAGTTGTATGTTGTGTAACTACTTGTGTTGTTCATTTTGAGTGCTTTTTAAGGAACATATTGTTTTAGTAGTATTTGGTCTCAGCATCCGGTTTTAGAGTATTTTAGAGTATCTAGGTTTATACTCTATTTGCCACTATGTCTAAACGCAAAGCAACCAATCCTCCTCCTAACTTCCAACAAGGCAAAAGGGCAGCCGTACCAATTGATCCTATTGACCAAGCAAAGGCCATGATTAATGAGATTACATCTTTGTTCTGTGATCTTGATACCTTACCTCAGGCATAAAACTATGTTCAAACCAGAAGTTGGAAACTGAAAAGCATTGATCATTCTGCAACTAATAGTGTGGCAGTGGCAAGTATGCATTTGAAACAAATTAGTACCTCACCTTTTAAGAAGGAGGTTAATGTCCTGGCGTGCCCTAAGCAGTTAGTCACAGAGACAGATATGTGTATGAACACAAAACTAGATCTTGGTGCCGACAAAGTATCTTTACCTGACTTGGCAGAAGTGGGTTCTATTCTTCCAGGCTACGAGATCCCCACACCCCTCGCCCAAAGCAAAGGCAAATTGTTTTATCCCTGTTAAATGCAATAAAGTGCCAGTAACTGGTAATCTCAAAGTAAATGAAGGAAAAGTAGACACCCAGACCAGAAGGGGGGTGGCGGTTATAATGGCGCCCACCCACAATACGTTTACCCCACTGGTCGTAAAGGAGAAGGGGGAGGTAGCGGATAGTCAAGTACTCAGAGAGTCAGAGGGCAGATTACTGTTCCTTCAGGCCAGGGTCCTCCTGATCATTTTGGGGCTTGTGCATGTATCTTAGCAGAACTCCAGACGGTAAAATGGGACAAGAGGCTATTTGAGGAAATTGCTGCACTCAAGACCGCATTAAAGGAATTGAGGGCAGGCAATTGCCCCAAAGGCATGGCTCCCGAACTAAGAAAGGTTGTTTTAACAAATGGTACTCATGAGGGGCCAATTCCCCGAGTATCACTCTTACAACCCGGTTCAACAATGTTATTAATGCATTTGAGTGTAAAACTTGCATAACCCAGGTTTTTGGGCCTTCCAAATGTGTGGATGGAACTTTAATCAAGGCTTCGACCCGGTTCCTCCCTCAGAATGGTACCTTCGGTTTTTATTTAGTTAACGTCCCAAGAACATCAAGTCACTTCAAGGAATCAGACAAGCGACAAGGTATGTCATTGGTTGAGAGCCAAGAAGGGGGTGCTTGTCAATAATCAGGAGTGTATTGTTAGGTGTTCACGCCTCTCTTCCACTACGTTTAGGAGTGATATTAAAGTCAAATTATTATCTCCACAGTTAGTAGAGAGATTATTGTCCATGGAGCAGAGACCTCGACCACCAAGCCACCTGGAAATATCGATTAATTTAAGCATACCGGCTCCCCTAGTGACAGTCCAGTTAAAATTGCCGGGGCCAGTTGGCCGTAATGGGGATAGGTCGGGGGGGCAAATTGAACATGTTGAGTCTCAACAAGGATGTCATAGAAAACACTGGATTGAGTTCTGGTACTGATCCCACCCAACGCTAGTCCCCAATAGTAGAAAGCTACTTGGCCCCAAACTAATCCTGGTGGTGGAAGGAGCGGCCGTGTGAGCTAACTAGTCGAATACAGGCAAAGGGAGATGATCAAGGGGGAGTGATACATTATTCAGTGCTGGGTGTTTGGATTGGCAGGAGGTGCTAGCAACCACCCCTGGGAAGAATGGGATCCCCAGCTTGGGTATCCGTTTGAGCATTGGTATGCAAGTAGGAGAGAGTAGGGCCATTTCGTAGATTGATTTGCAATTGTTATCGTGGAATATAGCTAGTGTCCACAAGCACATGGATGATGAGAGATGGACCCAATTTATGCACACTATTATTAGTTTACAGGCGACATGGGCTCCGACGTCCCCTAACGTACAGGGCTATGACCTTTTCTACAATAGCAGCTGTCCAAGGGAGGTGTGACCAAGCAGGGGCTTGCTTATTTGGGACAGAACTGATGTTCTTTCTTCAGTCTATGTGGCAAAAGCTGACTCTAAAGACTTCTTGGAACTGCACCTAAGTAGTTTGGACGGTTCCAGTTGTTATTTAATATGTATAATCAACAGGAGAACTACGGTGGGCTTACCTTGTTTTGGCCTGGAAGAAAGACGCAGGGTCTGGAGGGAGGAACACTTAGGGTTGGCAAAAATAATAATTATGGGTGACTTCAACATACAATTTGAACCCCTAGAGATTATCATAGTACTTGCTGAGGATGAAGATAAACTGGTGGGGTATTGAGTATCTGGGTTCTGAGCTCCCGAAACGGAAATATAAAAATGGTGAAATAGCTGCAAGCTCGATTATGTCCTCGGATTTAAGAGCATGTAAGAGTTTGCTTAAAAGTGACAATCCAGTAGGGAAAACCTTTAGAGATAATGGAAAATCCAGCTTGATTGATTACATTTTAGTGAATGTAGAAGTATGTAATTGGGTCTGTAACTTCATGGTAATAGACTGTAAAGCAACCATCATCCATTTGCTCTTACTGTATTGGGAATCTTGCAGGGATTGACCCCTAATGCTAGTGATTCAGTCCCAATTGTTATCATGGGTGGAGCTAGGCGCACAATAAAGTGGAAGGCCTTTGACCTGGGGATGAGATTACCTGAAATATAGCTCAATATTTTGCCAAAATTAGAATCCTTTTTCTTGGTCAAGAACATGGCCATTAAACCATATTTCATTAAGCTATTTAATGCGGCACTGGCAGTAAACAAGGTACCAATATTCAAGAAGGGGGATAGTGTCTCCTTCCAACTACAGACCCATCGCTCTTCTGGATGCAGCGGGCAACATGTATTCAAGGCAGTTTTGATTCACCTAGAGGTTTGGATGTTGGAGGTGGGTCAATTAACCACAGGCAGGATGGGTTTAAGCAAAATATTAGTACCATCGACCAGTGCCTCAGACTATACTTGATAACAGAGTGTGAACCTAAGGAACAGGAATGTGTTTGTAACCTTTGTTGACCTTAGGAGAGTGTTTGATAGTGTTCCAAGAACACAATCGTGGAGGGTATTAATCGATTTTGGCCTTCTGAACACAATTCTGAAAGCTATCCAAATTCTCTATACAGGGAATGGAGCTGTGATCAGGCACTCCCTGGATGGTCATACAACCCTGAGAGTGAATATTGAAATAGGCGTCAGACAGGGATGGGTTCTAGCCCCTAACTTGTTGTGTTTTTTTATTAATGGCGTCATTGGTAAGCTGCTCTTTAGGCCAACTGATGCACCCACTCTGGCGGGTGAGAAAGTTTAAATTTTGCTATTTGCTGATGACTCCGTCTTGCTCTCTCTTACTCCGCGGGGAGTGGTGTTACGCACACAGTTGAATTTTTTTTAAATGTTTGTGCCCAAAATGGCTTAGCTATCAATGTCCAAAATACAAAAATGATAGCATTTAGGAGGCCCTCGTCAAAGAAAACCTATAGATTTGAAGTTGAGAGATGGGTCTATAGAGCAAGTCGGGTGCTAAGATTATCTAATGTTTATAGTTACAAATGATTGTTTCTGGGGGTTCAAGTAGAGCGCGCCATTTTAACATTGACCAGACTTTGTGGCGCAATATTGAGATTTGCGACAGAGCGTGGGGATGGAGCGACGGGCGTCACCTTGGAAACTCATAAGGGCCAAGCTAGGCAAGCCGCTTTATATGGGGCAGAACTGTGGGGGATGAATAACACCGTAAAACTCCAGACTGCAGAACAGACATTTCTTAATTATATCCTAGGGCTACCCCCAATGAGCCAAATCTCACACCATTTATGGAAATGAACCTGCATAACATCGATTTCATTTGTAACGCAAAGCCAGTCCATTTCTGGGCCTGGGTGTGGGCTAATCCCATCTTGGGCAAATATAGGGACGCATTAAAGGATTTATTGACCAAAGACTGGGGGACATAGTTTATCATGGTTTGCGGCCATCAAAATGGAACTGGCATTAATTGGGTTGACTAGTTATTGGCTGAATCCAGAATCAATTCCAGCAAGCTATAAAATAAAATAAAATGAGCTTATGCGGCAAGATCGGAAAGAGAAACTGCAGCCAAAATAGTGCATTCTAGCAGCCTTAATAGCTATTGGCTCCGAAAGGAAACATGGGTTCGAACCATGCTTGCATGTTATGCATTCCAACCAAATGATGGCACTGTATAATAAATTCTGAATGGGCTTTCTCCCTCTTCCAAGTCTGAGAAGCAATTGGAAAGAGAAAAATTCACCAGATTGCTCCCATTGTCAAAATACAATAAAAAGTGTGACCCATTTTTTCATAGTGTATCCAAGGTATGCTGACATAAGAAAAAAGTATTTGAGACTGTTGTTTAAGGAATTTAGTGTTGTGAGTGCTTGATGTGCAATCTTTTTGTGTCTGGCAGAGAAGAACTCGCTGTCAAGCCATTGCTTAGATAATTTTGTTTTACAAGCCTGGAGGAGAAGGAGGAAGGCTCTCATCTGCTAGACTGATGTTATGGTCTAATCTGTGTATATGTATTCACATGTTGAATAATTTGTTTTAATGTATTATTGTGAACGCGACACTGTGTCATTGGTCCTTGTATTGATTATTTTCTCTCATAATTAATTGGATTTTGTGCATATTTTATCCTGTTGATGATCATATTTTATTGTATGTTTTTGTTGTACGTGCTTTTATGGCACTTTTGGGCCCGAAATAAAGGGTTTTCCATGACATGACTGAATTCTTCTTTTTTTCTAATAATGCCGGGGGAGACCCCTTCATCCCCCCCTTCCTTTACTAATACCCTTGCCTCACCTCAACCCTATATTTTAATACAAACGACCCAACATTTCGAAAAAATTGGTAAACAAATGCAGTCATTTCTTCCTCGTTTTTTAATATTCGATCATTTATACAGATACCGAAATAAAGTAAAGTAAATTAACATTTTCCATATAGTGCTATTAACAGTACCATAGTGTCTATAGTGGCCACGTCCATATTGATTTTTAACTGAATTTTACATACACACTTGTTCAAGCTATGCAGCCTATGAAAATTAGTGGCCCGTCCAATTGTTTACTGTACACACCTGTATGTTATAATTATAAGGACATTGCATGCTACTGCTTACATTTGTATTAACGTTTTCTATCTAATACTATTAATAGTACGCTAGTGCCACCATTTGTATTGACATTTTGTACATGGTGCTATTAACTATACTCTAATGGTTACACTCATTTTGTTATCTATTCTTAATGTTAATGTTTCACCCATACAAAAGAAGACATGTTAAAATATAAAATTTACTGTTTACTGTATACACCTGTATATTATAATTGTAAGGAAATGTGATGCTACTGATTACATTTGTATTAACATTTTGCATATCCTCTGTTATAATTGTAAGGGCATTAGATGCTACTGCTTAAATTTGTATTAAGATTTTCTATCTATTACTATTTATAGTATGCTAGTGTCTATTGACCTTTTGTATATAGTGCTAGCAATAGTACGCTAGTGTGTAGATTTGTATTGCCATTTTGTATATAGTGCTATTAACAGCATGCTAGTGGCTACATTGATATACATTTTTATCTAGCATTACAAACACAACTGAATTTTGCATACACACTTGTTGAAGCTATGCAGTTTATGAAGCATATTGACTTGTCGAAAAAAATAATAGCATGCTACTTTTAAAGTTGTATTTACAGTTTATATTTTGTTGTAAGGCATTATAAAATGAGTAATAGGGTAAATATTATTATTTACAATGTTAACATTTAAACAATAGTTGCATTCACTGGTAAAAAAGTGATTTAAAAGAAATATTTACAAATCTGGCTCTGTTGTAGGCTCTAAAGGAGGTGGTGGTGTTCATATTTTGAAATTTGCTGCAATTAATTTGCAATACATTATTTTAAAGTGTAAAATTAAATTCACAAGTTTAACATTATTATTAAAAATGTTTGTAGGGTGCTTACTTTCCATCCGCACTGATCACTGTCTTCAGTTTGATATTGATAATGGTTGAATAAGTTGGCCATTTGTGTATGGTCTAAAGCAAAATGGCACGTGTAGGTGCTGTAACGTAACTTCAGCAGAGTATTTCTGTATGTTGATTGGTTGATGTACATTACGCATGCACACTTGGTAATTGTTTGCATGTACCGTTTGTAAATCAAGAAGTGTTTTTATTCCACTATAGTTCGTGTTGCAGTTTTTTCAAAATGGAACACCAGGTAAGTGTATAAGCAAAAGTGTTGTGTATGTATTGTGTACTGTCAATATTAAGTTGTGACGTGTATTTAGCACTACACATAAATGCGTATTTGTAATGATGAAGCGTTATTCCCGTCACATGAGTATAAATATAGGTGCAACATTAGTACAAGTATACATGTACACAATGTTTGTGTATGAAATTATGCGTATTGTACATTAGGTATGCATGCACCTATGTTGTTTTGTATGTAATGCACATTATTGAACTTTACATTTCGTATGCTAGTTTGTATATTTTGATCCACCTGTCTTTTAATATGTATTTTTCACATGCCTGGGGTTATTGAAACCTTTTATCTTCAAATGTAGGGAAAAAATTGTTGATTGTTGGCGACGGCCTGGATGTACTGGCTGAAGCGTTATGTACACCGACTACTAAATATTTTGCCATTTGGTAAATTATGCTATTTGTGATGTGTGAGAAATCCTGAGGGTATTCTCACTTCTAAAGAAGCGAGGGAAGATCACCTGGGTAGAGGGTCCTCTGAGATTGTGAGTGGGGATACCCACATGCGAGACATGGTATCCCCCTTTCCCTATTGATGACCAACTAGCCCTCCCCCGATGGCTACTGGCAAGACCTCTTTTATGGGCTACTGCAAGACCTCTCCCCTCATTTCCCCACCTTTAACATTTAAAAGTACTGGGATAAGGAAGAGGAAGAGGAGACTGAGAGTAATCAACACTACACCTCATTTTACCACTTTGTTACTGGGACGAAGAAGATGCCTGCAGAGTATAGTGAGAGTCAGGCATGGTCAGGAAAACTGAGGTAAGGATCCACACCTGCAACCTCTTAAGTGGTTCCAGGTGTATAAAATGAGGGTCAGAGAACAGGGGCAGGAGCTGAAGAAGCTGTGTGGGCTGCACAACCTTTGGATCCTGGTTGCTTGACCTGTGATTGGTGGACCGTTTGGTCTGACAACTGCGCCTAGACCAGTGAGCCTTGAATGAGGGAACATCAAAGACATTGTGAAACAAACCAAAGAGAACCATTGTGAATGAGCTGGTGAAGCAAACCAGAAGGAGGTCCAGGCTGACCTCGAGTTATGTTACACTTTTGAAAAGACTGAAACAAACTTGGCGGAATTAAAAGTCTTGGGCAAGGTAACCCTGAGATGTGAAGAATTGTATGAACCGTCTTGAGAACAGAGTTTCAAGACCTCCTTTTTTTTTAACTGTTTTGCTTGGAACTGGGACAAGGAAACCTGGATGATTGTTTGGAACTGTATTGCCTTGCACTTGAGAAAGGTAATCTTGAGACTTGAGACTTTTGTGGAACTTTCTTGCACTTGGTGAAGAGGAACTGGAAGAAGCTCAGAACTTCGAGTTAAACACTAATTCTTTTGTTAATGACATCCCTACACATTGTTAGCTTCGTTCAGGTTGATGTCCTGGGTGTTAGTCTTAGTCTGCATTGTGGAGGGGCGCGAGTTATGGTTGCATAGCTTACCATAACTGGTGAATTTCTTTGCTTTTTTTTATTTAACCCTGCAATCATAACGTCCCTTTAACAATGTTTTTTTTCAATTAATTTGAGGGTTTTTATTAATGCAGTCTAACCATAATGCCCCTTTAACAATGTTTCTTCAGTAAATTTCAATGGTTTTTATAAGTGAAAATGTTTCATGATGTTGCAGCACTGTGTACAAGTTATTAATAATTCCTCTTTTAACATATATGAAAGAACTATAAACCTCCTTTCACAAACATATTTTCAGCAGGGCATGCTGCGGATACAAGTCATGGTTGAATTGCCTAGGGCATGAGGCTCGACCATGACCCTGAGCCCCACCAAACCAACCCTGGTATCCACTGCAGCTAGCCTGCATACTAGTCCAGTGTCCACTATGCCCCATAATGTAACCAATGGCCAGTGCTCTCCACAATCCATGGGGTATGGGCTTTGGCCATGCTGCGTGCACTAATAAGCAAATCAGAGTAGACATTTGTCCTTGCCGAGGGCCAGGCCCACTGCCCAGCCACCAAAGTTGTATCACTATTTTTGTACATACATTTGGACACTTTGGAAAAATTATACACAGGCCAGATTTGCAAAATCATGCTTTCCGGTCCTTACTGATGCTCCTTGCGCAGGTTTGCTGCAATCATGTCCAGCACTTGTAGCCGCAAGCAGAATTATTTTTCTCATTCAAGGCTATCCCGATTTCGAAAAACTTTAACACATAGCCGGTCCCTGGTGGCCATGCCCAGTTTAACCCCATTGCCCGTCCCTTGAGGCCATGGCCATGCCCTCGGACAATCTGGCCACTGGCCATGGCCGTAGGCTGTACCACAGCCACCAAAGGTAAATCACTATTTTGTGTACCTACATTATGACACTTTTCAAAAAATAAAACGGGCACATTTGCGAAACCATGCTTTTGGGTCCTTGCCACTGCTCCTCTCACAAGTTTGCTGCAAATCTGTCCTTGTTTTATTTTTTGACAAGTATGAACATGCAGCTAAACAAATAGTGATATAACATAGTTCCCACTTCATAAAATCCATTCAAACTTTGCACAATCATTCAAAGTTGAGTCTATAATCAATTTGAAAAACTTTGTGCAGTTTCCTCAAACAGCCACAAAGTTATAAGCCATCTAAAAATGTTGGGAACCCCTCGTCTAATTTTGCCCCTCTTGAAAAAATCCCACCAAATTTGGCAAAAAAACATAAAAAGTTGTGTCTACAATCTTTTTGCAAACTTGTACTCTGATTCGTCAAACAGCACTAAATGTATAAGCCGTGCAAACATTTTGGGTCCCTCTTAGCAAAACGGCACCAAACTTTGCAAACGCTTTTAGAGTTATATTACAAAATTGCATGCAATTTCTTTGAATGGCGCCAAAGTTATGTCAACCAAAAACTTCTCTTGACAGACCCTGAAATGCAGAAATATGCATGGATGTCCTGAACTTTTGTCAAGCTTGCGAACATCACAGCAATGTCTCCGAAGATCTGAGAAGAAAAAACACCCAATTTTTGGCTTTTTGTTGCCATATCCCATCTCATCCTCATCACACCTCACCTTGCCAAAGATTGTTTAATTTGTTTGACAAGTCTAAGGTTGTGTTTTTTAATATGTTCTTACCGCGATGTCCATGGGCTAAATAAAGGGACAGCTTGCAAATCCAACATAGCGTGTGTTTCAAATGTTTTGCCACCTCACGTTTTTATTTATCCAATCAGCGGGTGTGTACAATATGAGCGAATGTCACGTAGCTCCCCGATTGGTTGAAAGGCATCCGCGGACACCAAACCAGGAAGTGAGTCTGAGGACCAGATGCAGATATTACTAATTTTTATAGACCAACGTTTTGGCCATTTTAAAAAAAAATTACTGGACGGATTTATAGCTAAGCACGATTTTGGGACCAGGCCGCTACTCCTCACACAAGTTTGGTGCAAATCCGTCCAGTGGTTTGGGCGGTAGCCACATGCACATTTACATCAAATGTATAAACTGGGCAAACATTTTGGGCCCCTCCTATAATTTTGCCCACTCTTGGCGAAACGGCACCACACTTTACAAATGCATCTGGGGTTGGGTCTAAATTATATTACAGAATTGCATGCAGTTTCGTTGAATGGCGCCAAAGGTATAAGCATATAAAAACTGCTCTTCACTGACCATGTAATGCAGAAATATGCATGGATGTATGCGAACAGTTGGCAAGCTCGCAAACATCACAGCAATGTCTCCAAACATCTGAGATGTAAGCGGACATTGGAGAAGAAAAAACACCAGATTTTGGGCTTTTTCTTGCCATATCCAATCCCATCCTCATCACCTCCCCAGATATTGTTTTATTTGTTTGACAAGTGTAATGTTGTGTTTTTTAATATGATTTTACCACAATGTCCACGGACTACGGGCACAGTTTGCAAATCCAACATGGCGCCCGTTTCAAAAGTTTTGAGACTCCTCACGATTTTAATTGACCAAACAGCGAGGTGTACGATGTCTGCGAATATCACGCGGCTGTCTGATTGGTTCAGGAAGTGAGTCTGCGGACAAGAAGCAGATATCACACATTTTTATTGACCCACTTTTTAGCCATTTTCAAAAAATCTACATGACGGATTTACACCAAATTTCCAAAATCATGCTTCTGGGACTAGGCCACTGCTCGTCACACAAGTTTGGTGCAAATGCATCCAGTGTTTTGGGCAAATTGTTTTCAATTCATGTTTGTTTGTTTGATTATTTGTAATGCACACCAGACCCGAGGGTATCAGGGCACAGAAGAAACATTAATATTTTCAGCTTTGGTTACACAGTTGTGCAGATATATACAGCAAGGATAAACAGAGTAACACGTCAAAGGCATTTGGATATTATATACAGGCAAAGACCTAACATCGAGATATTACGAGAAGCATAAATATGTACAATGCAGGGTACCGGGGTTGAAACCGGCAGGTGGTCGCTGAACGGTTTTAGCGGTCATTTTCTTTAATCCAATTGATAATATTGTGTCTAAAGTGCGGGTAGGTTGGTCTGCCCTCAGGGAAGGGGTCAGAGAGCTCCAGAGCTGTGCAGCTTTGACTGGGAAGCTACACCCTCCAATTTAGGTAAGTTTAAACCTTAGTACCATCAGGCAATTAGAATTGGCAGTTCCTGTTGGCCGATTGGAGGATTTTCTATTGAATCTCTCTGAGATAGCGTTGAGCGGCGTTGTTTAGGCACGTGTGTTAACGAGGCAGTTTTTAGCAAGATTCTATCGTTAGTGGTGAGCCAATTATTCTGTCTCCTTATCTCTGATATATATGTTCTTTTTTTGCTATACTCAATGCTGCTCTAAGGGCGTTGTTTTGGAGAATCTGAATTTGGCTAGTGATGTACTTATTGGCGCCCAGGTATAGGGAGTTACAGTAGTCCAGTTTGGATAGAATTAGAGCTTTGGCCAAAGGGGTGCAACTGTTTGTGGATAGAAATGGCTTGACAGCTCTGATTTGCTTGCAAGTGTAAGCAGTGGCGGAGGCCATGGAGTTGACCTATTTGGTAAAGGTGAGGGTGGTGTCTAGATAAAAGCCTAAGGTTTTTACCTCTTTGGCAACTTTGATGGTGTTGCAATCGATGTTGAAGGTGGTGAGCTCAGTTTTGTCATCATTCAGGCATAGAGCATGGGCGGCCATCCATGCCTAGATGATGAGGTATACTCTATTCACCAAGGCCAAATCCTTGTCATAATTTCCCGTAAGTGGTATGAGAATCTGGGTAGTTGCATAGTTAGTATAGGTGATACGAAGACCGTCAAGATCATCGAAAATGGGCTTAGTGAATATATTATACATTGTGAGTGAGACACATGAACACTATGGCACTCCCCAAGTAATGGGAATGGGGTGAGCAGATGCTGATGGTGAAAAGACTTGCATAGTCCTATTATTCAAAAAGGATTGTATCCAGCCTATGGCCTCTTGAGAAAAGTGAGCTGCTGAATCCAAGTGATTACAAAGGACCTTGTGGTCCACCATATCGAACGCAGCCGAAAGATCAAGTAGAAGTAGCAAGGCAGATTTTCCATTGTCCTTGAGTGCGTCGATTCGGGCCTTAAGGTCTATCAGTGCGGTTTCCGTCCCATATTGGGGCCTCAAGCCTGACTGACGGACTCCTAGTAGTTGGTTCTGTTCTAAGTAATCCTGTATTTGGAGGTAGCCTACCCTGTCTAATATTTTGAGCAGGAATGGTTCTGTGGTAATCGGCCTGTAGTTGGTGGGTATGGTTGGATCTAGTGACTGTTTTTTGAGGAGTGGGAGTACCCAGGACTCCTTTAGGTTGCTAGGGATAGTGTCAGTGGAGAAAGATGCATTAATTAGCTTTGATATGAAAGGTGATCGGTCTCTGGCAGCATCTTTAATGATTTGGACTGGGCATTTCTCACCCTGACAGTTTGTCTATCCGGCTTTCAAATGGTTTGGGACCCCCCTTATAACTTTGCCACTGTATATTTTAAAACCATATTGGACCTCTAGCCAGTGCACATGTTCCCCAATTATTTTCTTTTGGACCCTCTAGGTGGCCACAGCCGTTTATAAATGTCTTTCGGGCCCACTAGCAAGGACCTTCGGCTGTGCCCACTGTATATTTTAAAACTCTACCAGGCCACTAGCCATGGCCTTCGGACGAGTGCAATGTACATGTTCCCCAAAAATGTTTCTTTTGGACCCATTAGAGGGCCGAACCACTGGCCATGGCCACTATACATATCTTTTGTTCCCACTAGCCAGGGCCTTCGGCCATGTCCACTTCCCATATTGCACCACTTGACATGTTGCCCCAATAGGTTTCGTTGGGCCCCACTAGCCATGGCCTTCGGCCGTGTCCACTTTCCATATTGCACTATTCGGTTCCTTAAAGTAACACAGTGCCTTCGGCCACACCCACTACCCCCACCTTGCTGTAGCTGTAAAATTCCTCTTTTTTTGTGTTAATCTAACTTTTTTACTCTCTTGTTTTTTAAAACCCTTTTTTCTCACAACCCATTATCCATAACCGCCCATGAGAGCATGGGAAGTCATGACGCTATATAAATAAAACAGACAAACAAATTTAGCGCGTTGCCATTGCAAAGCCCCTGAGAGAATACATATTACAAGAGATGGGATTCACAATGGCATACAAAATGGCATTATGCAGGACATAGCATTATGGGGGACATCAATGGGAATTCGCTGATTTAAGCTGGTCATGACTTCCCACATCTGCTGAATTTCAAGGGTTTTGTTGTGTTAAATCTGCGCACCTTAGCTGCACCTTAACTAGTTTTTTTTCAGTGAATATATATATATATATATACGGCCCTGTAGTTATGGTTAAGTTGCTCAACCCATAGTACGAATCCTCACCAAACTTTGCAAAAACAAGTATATGGCCCCCTCAGATTGATTCTGCAAAGTCTGGTGAGGTTTCGTTCAGCGGGGGGCAAAGTTATAGGGGTCCCAAAATGTGTGGTTTTCCTCATAGACTGAATGGAAAAAAGATTTTGCTCACGCCTACAGCCCAAACCTCTGGATGTTTTTTCTCCAAATTTAGTGTAAATCTGTCCAGTAGTTATTTTTAAAATGGGCAAAAAGTAGGTAAAAAACAAAATGTTCGGTACGCAGAATCACTTCCCTATACGGTCCGCAGACAACCCCCTGTACCAATCCGGGTCCGGCGTGATATCCACTGGCATTGGACTTGCCTGATGATTTGGGTGGTGAAAAGCGTTACGTGCGTTATATTTTTTTATTCAATAGTCGTCATGTTGGATCTCCGGACAGCCGGTGGTGGCCGCGGATAGCGTGATGGCGGAAAAAGTCTGGAAAAACATTGGGTTATTTGATGGCCAAAAGAGGACCTAGAAAAGGGTGGGGAAGTGGAATAAAGATGATAAGGAGGCTATTTTTATAAGTGAAAAAAGGGAGTGCATGTGCCATTGAGTTCTCAGACACTGCAGTAGTCGATGGACATTTTTAGAAGACACATTTGGGGTTATTTTATTTTTGAAAGCCAGTGTACAAAGGGTAGGGAAGTAGAATAAAGATGATATGTTAAGGGTTTGCAGGTGATACCAAGTACGCAGTCCATTTCGGTTTCCATGGACACCAATTCAATGGCAGGGGGTTCAGGGCGAGTTTTGATTTGAAGGTTTATTGTATGTACTTGTTATATGGTGTAATTCTTTTTTTTTATTCCGGTTGTTTTTAGTTTGTAAACAAACTTTTACAACATAAAAAGATTTTGCATATTACAAAATATATAAAATTACTAAGACAGTTCATCATAAAATCTCTTGAAACAAAATTCTGTTAAATTCTAAAAGAGTATTTGTAATATAACATTCAAGTTAAAATTAATAGAGATCAGGGTAGCAAATTTGTTGCTTCCGAAATACATTTTGCTCGCATAGATACACTCTGAAGTGAACATGCAAATTATTTTTAAGAATGTAAAAGTAGCTAAATAATTAGCAGGTCATCAAGATAAAAAACATATGCATCATAATATGCCAAAACGTCAACATGTGAGTAAGTTATATTTACAGGACAATGGACCATAAACATAGCTCAATGAGTTTGTAGAATAAATTAAGAGAAAGCTCTTTACTTAGAAACCCCAAATTTTAGACTGGTGTGTATGAATGCAAAAGGGGCAAACACTACAAAGAGTATGAATTGCATAGAGATAGATTAACATTCAGTGGGTGCAGGTTTATGGCACCTACCCACACATGCTAAAAATAATAATTATATCAATTAGATTTCTCGGAACATAATCATAGTTTAAGCGCAAGCTGCTCATTAATAATTGCAAGAAGTCTAGTTAATGAGAGGACCAAGCTGGTGCTGGTGCGGCATGCCCCCCATACAAGTTATCCATAGCCAATCTCTTGTCGATTGAGTGAGGCCAATATTATTATGGCCAAATGTATTCATTCTATGCACTTCAAAGAAATCACAAAAAATAACGATGTTTAATAGTTTATTTTTGGGATTAGCTATTATAGAACCTGCAGGTGCCATTGAATGCCTCTTTAATGTTGGGGTACCAATGTTTGTTTCATAGGTGGCTATCTGGTTCAATTTTAATCTAAGATAAAGGTCACATGCCTTGTTGCATGGAAAGCGAATAAGATAGTGTTGATGACGCAGTCTTTTGGTTATGAATTGTGCAGTTTCCTTATAGCTGTGATAGGTAGTTATCAGTTCAACAGTGTGACACCAGTCTAGTTCATATAGTTTTTTTTTAACATAACCTAGCCTGAGTTGCAGATCGTCAACATTTAATTCAATTGCCTGAAGCAAGTGTAGCATTCTGTCATGGTATTTTGCAACTGATGGGGGGGGTTGCGTTCTGCTATCAAAGTGCAAAGATTCTCATATAGCGAATTGGTGGGAGGAAACATCATTTTGCCAAAGTTATTAAGTAGTCCCCCTTGGTATCTTGCTGACAAAGCAGAGAGACCCAATTCATGTCTTAATATGGCATTCAGTCACAAATTTGCTAGTCTCAATGTTTGTTTCCATAAAGACCCTTGAATTTGGTCGAGAATGGCTTCGTTGTTGGTCTGGCACATGTCCAGTCCATAGAGGATAATTGCCTCTACTTTTAAGATGTAAAAATCGATTAGAGGCAACATTGAATATTTGCAATATTTATTGTAAATCATTTGCATCTGTACGAGTAGAAGGGTGATTTTCTTGCGGAGTGCAAGCCTCCACATAGTTAATGAGTTTGAATCTCCTAGATCGTATCCCAGATATTTAACCAATTTTGCTCGAGCAACGTGAACTCCACCAATGGACCAGTTAAAAGAGGATATTTTCCTTTTAAGATTGTTGAAAATTATGATTCGCGATTTGTTCACATTAAAGTGAAAATTGTGAGCCTGTGAATAATGTGTGGAGAGATCAAGTTTGACTTGTAACCCATATGGTGTGCGATCGAAGATGAGAATATCATCGGCAAATGCCAACCAGGGTAGCTGTAAGTTCATAAATTTGGCCAGGAAGCCAGTTTCTTGGTGCCGTAGATTATCGATATCGCACAGATACAAGTTGAATAGGATTGCGGCTAAATTACAGCCCTGCTTAACATCTACGCAAGTGGATATTGGCTGGGTCATGGCACCATGTTGGTTAACTTTAACCAAGTAGCAAGTATTCTGATGCAGTTTAGATATTAAAGTAATCAGTTGTGGAGAAAAGCTGAGTTTCAAAAATGTTTCCAACAATAAATTGCGAATCACGCAGTTGAAAGCAGCTGAAAGATCGATGGATGCCATGTATATCGGACCAGAGTTGCACGATTTGCTTTTGGCGAGTAGTTGGGCTAGAATAGTGGCATTTAAAGACGTGCCCATTTGCTTGCGGAAGCCAATTTGAAAGCGGGAAAGAATTTGATTGTGGTTTATGTGGTATTCCAACTCTCTTAGAAGCAGGATAGATAAAACCTTGGCTGAGGCATCCAGAAGTCCAATACGGCGGAAGTTTTCCAGATCAGCAGGATTACCCTTTTTGAAAATAGGGACATTGATGGATTGAAGCCAAGAGCGTTCTAAAGTAGTGGATCCATAGATATTATTTGGTTTTAAGAACAGCCCAAAAGCTGGGATCCTTTTTAAGCACACATGGAGGGATACCATCCGGTCCGGGGGCTTTTGAGTGATTCAGCCTGGAGATGGCCCTTTCTATATCTATAACAGGAGAAAGAGTGGAATTAAGTCTAAGGGAGACAGTTAGCATTACATGATGACATTTGGATGGCATTAGATATTTGTTAGTGAAATAGTTTGTCCACAGATCAGCAGATATAGATGAAGAATAATTGTTGCTGCACTTGGAAGAGACTTCTCTTAGAATCGCCCATACTGATCTTCTGTCATGGCAACATAAATAAGAGATCATCTCTGGCTGAGAAGAGTATGTAGGTGATGTTTAATGTTTGAGCAAGAGTTTCTATAAGAATTGCAAATTGCTTTTTTTATTATGGAGAAAAGAAACAAGCGGTAAATTGAGTGATTTTAAATACCTTAATGACTTGTTTTTTGAGTGTTTTAACAAGCAAATCTCTGTACTCTGTGCATGACCATGTGAGGATTTGGAGGATACTTGTGCTTGCGTTAGTTGGATAAGCACAGAGGTAATTATCTGGTTATGCCTGTCTTCGGTTTGCTAAATAGACAGTTGTTTAAAGCCGGCGTGCAAGTCAGCTTTCAGCTGTTTGTCAATCATGCGAATTAGCTTATCGCACAAATGCGGATTCCAGCGTATAGAAAGACTGGGCTGATCACATTCAATAAGAGTTAAATTAGAGTCAATTTGAAGAGAAGGAATGGCCTGTTTGAAGAAGTAAAGATATCTAGATGATCCACAAGGCCAGGATTTATAGTCCGTACCGGTTTGCAAAGGCCTAATAAATTGGTGGCCACTGCAAATAAATCTATGCAGGAGGCTTTAGTGCCGCAATGCCATGTGAAGTGAGAGGCTCAAGAGTCAAAGCTTAGAATAGAGATGTCCCACTGGCTAGGTAGGCAATCCATCGATTACCCCTAGTATTGGGGATTGAATTTTGTTCATTGGGTCGCATAAATCCTAAGGTGGCAGCTGAAGATGAACAGGCATTAAAATCACCCCCTAGGATAATCCTGCAGTTGGGATCTGACAGAAGTGCCTCTTTGAATATCCTAGTGAGGTGTGAGAATATTTTGGCAAGCGGTTGACGAGCAGGGTTCCAGTAAAGAGAGATTATTAGGTAGGGTACCTGGGGGATATTGGCAGGAGTTACTACAATGGCTAAGATGTCAGGAGACATCGTGAGAGTTTTTGATGTGGCCAGGAAGCCGTTATTCACTCAAATAGCAAGGCCTTCCTAAAAGCCCCTTTTCTGCACTAACAAAATGCGATGTGAAGTCGTTAATCTGAAGAATTTGTAGTTTCATTATTTCCTGGCATAAAATAATGGAAAATTGATTATTGGAAGATGTAGCGTTCAGCCAGGAAGATGCATTACAGAATCCGCAGGAGTTCCATGAGGCGATCCATAATAAAGCTGGGCTACGCTGGTATAGTTGGTTCCTTAGCGATTTTAAGACTGTTAGCCAAGGCTGCCAGCCATGACTAGTCTTTGATGACATTGGACAAAGCTGCGAGTTGTACGATCACATAAGGGTCAGGAAGAGTTTGGGGTTAGATTACAAGAAGGTGGTTTGGTGGGTTCTGTAGGAAGAATATCAAAGTTTCAATGAAGCTGTTTGCATCCGCTTTAGATTTAATTAAGTGTGGCATTTGGCCAATGTGTGTAAGATCTAATCTGTGTGCCCATATTATTTGGTTATGATTCGAGAATGAAACTCACAAATCATAAAGTTATTGTTAATGATGGTGAGTGTGATCCAATCAATATCTTCAGAGTTGAGGCTTCTCAACACAGGAATATTAAGGAATGCCCGTAGGATGAAAGAGCGGTTGAGTCTCCTTCCCCCATTGATAGTCACTCAGCCAGCCAATGATGTTAGACGTGTCGGCTGTGAAGTTGGTACCATCGAAGGCACTAGGTAAGAGTTTTTCCTGATTCTCCTTCTTTGGGGGCTCTTGTTGGGAGCTATTGCATGCAGCTATAGGTTGCAAAAGGTTTGTGGTTTTGGTGTCTGTAGATAAGGAAACGGAAGAATTCACAGATGGCAAAATAACAGTTAGTTACTACCAGAGCTGATGGAAGGGTGGATGGAGCGTCCTCAATGTGAGACAAAGACCGTGGAGGCCAGAAGGTCCGATGGAAGCTTGAAGGATGATATTTGTTTTTTTGTTAGGAATCTGTGGGTAAAATGTAGAAAGTTGGGTCTGCCGGGATGCTACAAGTGCAGAGGTGGAGACCAAAGAGGTATCTATGGTCGCAATGCCATTGGCATTGCCTGTTACATCAGATTTGACCTCTGAATTGGGTGGAACTTCTCGTAAGGTCTCATTGGTTGTAGTGTTCATCGTAGCTACTTGTCAGTTTTAAAAAAATGTTTTTTTAGGTCTAGCGTGGGGGGTGTTGCTTTCATTTGCAGAGCTGCTTCGCTCATTAAGCTGGCTAAGATCGAGAATCGCCTCTTCATTTGATAAATTAAGAATGTTTTTAATTAGTGAGTTGTGTCCTCTGATCTTAACTGTAGTGATATTGTTTTGATTTTATTTCTGTGACTTTTTGTGAAGCTTGTCTAAGAGCACTTCGTTTGAGTGCTCGGAGTTGCAGTAGTTTGTCTTTGAGTGATAAAATGTGTTTGGAGGAGCACGTTTCAATCAACTCAACAGAAGCATCATGTCGCTCTCTGCCAGTAAGAGCACCTCCTGAGTCCTAATCTATTAAGTTAGTTAAAGCAGAAGGACTGTCTGGGTGATCAGAAGTATGCAGCGCTTCTATGATCATATCTTGGGGCTGCGCACAGCAGTTAGGTAGATCGCCGTTAGGTGGAGAAAAAGACATTTTGTATAATCTTTGCAGCTGTACAATTTTTGCTGATTTAATAGAGACGTTCTGACATAATTGTAGATAGTCGATTTGATTACTATCGGGTGTTTCAGCCGAATCAACAAGAACTTGTGCGTAAGAGCGTGGAGCTAAGTTGCTATCTTGCTCGATGCAAGATGTTTGAGTTGATTTTGAGGAGATTGAGTTCTCCACCGTTTGAGATCCTAGCGATCTTGTAAACTCCTGATGTGAATTAAAGACTTTAGCAGTGTTATGGGCCATTATAGTTGTTTCAGCATACATAAAACCTTGAAGCTTATATAGCTTAGCCAAGATATTGGGCATCAATGTTTTAAGATCCCTTAGCTCATAATGGGTGAAATTGTGGCCCTTATCTAGCAAGTTCAAGATTCTTGTAAGTACAGGAAATGAGGATTCAAGACTCTAAGTCATGCATTAAATGCGAGTTGTTCATTGGGGGAGTCGATGCAGGATCATGCATATTCAATGATATTTGTTGGGATTGCAAAGACTTATTAAAATCAGAAGGTGCTTTAATGCAATGTTGATTTTGCTGCAAGTGATTGCAAGCACGTAGCTTAGGCGAGCTTGTAGTGGTCCGCGAGGGAATCAAAATATTGTAAGCCTCGTCCATGTGCGTGGTATTAGTGTCAGCTGACATGCCACGCCTATGGAGGTACAAGTGCACATTATCAATTCCGCCAGCTGCAACGGCAGCTGGCGTGGGAGGGCTGAGAGAAGGGCGCACTCTTTTCTCCAATTCTGCCATTACTGCGGGAGCAAGAATAGATGCATTAGACGGTGGAGCATTTAGTAGGTCAATTGATGGAGCAGTGGAAGACGTATATGAGTGCTCACGCATACTAAGAAAACTCTGTTGTTGGGGGAGATCAATGTCAAAGGCCTTTTGGAGTTGGAAAGAGTGCGGCTTTTGAACAGCATCCGGGGTGTGTGCATTTGAGCATGCATGTGGGCAAAAGCTGTATCATGTAGGGTAGCGTCATCCTCATTGCGCTTAGAGACCTAATTGAGATTGGAGTCATGTGGTACAGGCATAGAGGAGTGAGATGAGCTCTGAAGCTCAGGCGAGTTGTCGGGAGCCATCGGAAGAGCCGAGGGCTGCAAGGAGGAAGTGGTCATGGTAGAGTCTTTGCGGTCTTGGTTTTAACAGATTCTACCGCTTCTAAGACTACCAACCACGCTTAACTGAATTTGCCAGTAAGTGGCAGCGATGGCTTCGTGGAGATGGACCGGCTTCCTTATGCACGTTGCACAGATAGTGAGGTATGAAGCACCAGGAGGATGGGCCATGCCAATTTGCGCATGTAATTCAGGTGCAGCAGTGTAAGCTAGTACTTAGCTAGGTGTCCCATCTGCTATGAACAGGGGCCTCAACAGATAATTACCATGTGGTCAAAGCGATAAGTGCTTTGAGAAAAACCGCCTATCAAAGCAATGCTAACGATGTAAGACTTACTGTTATAAGGCCACAATATGCAGTGATAATTGTGTAAGCATACCATCTAGTCAGAGTGGGTGAATCGGCAGGTAGTTATAGCGTGGTAGGAATGACACGAGCTAGGAGATCGATTGCATATCACGCATGCTAATACATGGCTCACATATAGAAACAGATTTAACAGTTTCGCAAAGAACAGCAAGAGCACATGCTCAGAGGGAACACGTAAAGATGCGATAAAGGGAAGTTGGCAAAAAGCCACTACTTTACAGAGTTTCCGAGAGTTGTAGAATCACAGGCGGACAAACGGCAGTATGAAAGCATCTTCCTGTGCGACCCATGCCCCACTCACCCGAACAGCCAAACAGCACACTGCCCAATGCTGAAGTAGGGCTGCTGGGAGGAAGTGGGTGGTACCGGGCGGCAACTGTGTAATTGAAGAGTAAAAAAAGAATTTAGTTACTTGATGGCAGTCCAAAGGAGACGAAGTAAGTGAGGAGCTATTACATGTCACGTTCAAATGAAAAGTTTCGCCGTATAGCAGCGTGCTTTTGCTTCCTCGTGCGCATGGTGAGCCAGGCAGGAACCGACAGGGAAGCCAGCCAAACAGCACACTTCAGCCGCACTTCTGGTGCGTGTGCCCGATGCTGAAGTAGGGCTGCTTGGAGGAGGTGGGCGGGGCCGGGCGAAAACTGTGTAATTGAAGAGAAAAAAAAAGAATTTAGTTACTTGATTGCAGTCCAAAGGAGACGAAGTAAGTGAGGAGCTATTACATGTCACGTTCAAATGAAAAGTAGCGCTGTATAGCAGCATGCTATTGCTTTCTCGTGCACATGGATAGTGAGCCAGGCAGAAACCGACAGGGAAGCCAGCCAAACAGCACACTTCGGGCTTACTTCTGGTGCACGCGCGCTGGTGCGTGTCCCCGATGCTGAAGTAGGGCTGCTAGGAGGAGGGGGGCGGGGCGAGGCAGCAGCTCTGTAATTGAAGAGAAAAAAAAGAATGTAGTTACTTGATGGCAGTTCAAAGGAGACTAAAGAGTCCAAGAGTAATGTAGACAAAGTAAGTGAGGAGCTATTACATGTCACGTTCAAATTAAAGGTTTCGCCATATATTGCATCATGCTATTGCTTCCTCGTGCGCATGGAGAGTGAGCCAGGCAGGAGCCGATAGGGAACCCAGCCAAATGGAACACTTCGGGCTCACTTCTATATGGTGTAATTATATTTTGCCATGCCCCCAAAAATCTGGCCACTGGCAACACATACTATAGTAATATGTGCATAGTAATTATAGGTACTGTAGGGGAGTAGAAAGTATGTGGTGTTTATGAATGTAGTATAATTGAGAATAGTGCTTATAGAATATGTATTTGTTTACACTTGATAGTTACTTAGTTGTATACAGTAGTAAAGCTGGAATCTGTGGTTTGTTTTCTGTGAAAGAAAACAGTATCATTTGCTAACCAGGATAGTTGAAAAGATTTAACTGCATACAATTTTACATACACAGTTACTTTTTCTGACCCTCATAAACAGTACATTATGTGTACTATGTTTGGTACAAACTTAGTGCGTACTACACTGTTGTTGTATTGACTTGAATAATCATTGTGGAAAAAAGATCCATAGAGGTGTACAAAAAAATTACTGCAATTATCTAAGTGTGTAGTATGTTTGTTTGAAGTGTGTTGTTATTAAGGGAATGTTTAAAGTAGCTAGATACCTGGTAGTGTATCCTAACTAGATTAGACTTTATAGGAAGTTTTGTAGTAACAAGAATTGTGACGGCGTATTTCAAGTGTATTGCAATGAAGGGTATTTTTTAAGTTGTTAGATACCTGTTGGCGTATCCTTACTGTTTATTGTGCTACAGTTTAGTGAGTAAATCTGGGTTGAAGGAATATTAATAGGTTTTTGTTGGATTTGCTGGTAACCTATGTTTTGGAGTAACAGAAGTGTTGTTACATTCAAACCAACCACTTCTTTTTTTGACATATGCAGTATGGTGTCCTGAACTGGTTGTAAAACCAGTGTGTTTTATTATAGATTCTTGCCCGTGTGTGAAGCCAGTAAGCTTAGTTATTTTTGGTACTGTCTGCATTGTACCTTAGAAGCATTAGTATGACATATTGGCTATGTGAGGTGATTTGCATGCTGGAACGGTTGTCGGAATTACAAAAATGGCATAATATGCTGTGATTTGCTTTCTGCAGAAGCTGCTGAAATGGAATGGATTCACAATTTGGTATGGATACATATACAATCGTTCATGAGGGAAACATGTATGTTTCCACGTGTATGACATTTGGAAGATTCCATTTTTATAAGGATGATTTTGCTTTCCAGTACTTGCAGAAAGTACATTAGTAATTCCTGTGGGTCTTGCTGTGTGTAAATGGTAAATTTCATCATTCCTGCCCATTATTCTAATTCTTGTCTTATACCTGAGACACTGTAAGTGTTGTCAAGATTATTTGTGGCATTTCTATGTAGGATGCGGATTTGCAAACACAACTGGTCCGAGCCGTTTATGTAAATGCTGTGAACGATTGGTGGTAATTGGAAGAGAAGATTGATTGTTACATTTGTATAGCAATTTACTTCAGTTGTGTTGCTGAATTTATTACATATGAGAACCCTAGGCTCCAAGGACTTGAAGAAGGATCTTAGGATGATTTGACAAGGCGTTGGCAGAACTCTAACAGAACTATTATGAGTGGAGCATAATTGGATGTTTATTATTGCACATTGCTTATAACTGTGAACTTTTGTGTGACGAGACACAACACAATTGAACATTCTACTATCAGTATTTTTTCTTCCTTTTGAAACTGTCATTTGAAATCTGGTTGATTTGAATTTGAGTTTGGAGAATTCCCACATTTTGCTTTATGGAGTGGTGATTGGGCTTAACCCAACCCCTATTACAAATGCACATGCTTACTATAACAGAGTATACCTTGAGAAGATACTGAACTTTAATTGAATGACTGTAAATATTGAGGAATTGTTTAGGGATTTCTTGAGATCCCACAGGCATGTTTATAGAGGTTACCTGCTGGCATACAGCAGGTCTTGCTTTTGCTAAATTTAAATGGACCAGGTCTGTGCATTGTTTGATGGGCCTGCAGATGTTCTTAAAAAAGAGACATTTGTCTCTGTTCTTTCGGATAGACGTGCAGTTGTACTAGACAGTTTTGTAGTTGTATTATTTGATGGAGAAGGAGCTGGTTGTTGTTTCTTAAGCGGTATTGTTGGGAGATCTGTTGTACATTCTGTTTGTATTAGTTTTCATTTCAAAAGTTTAATTATTTGAGGGACAGGTTACATATCTAGATGGGGGTGTACAGTGTACGTAGCTTGTTGTATTCTAGGATGCAAGGAATGTCAAAGTCAACTAGGAATAGACCATTGAGTATAGTTAGAGGTGAAAGTGCTAAGTAGCTCATACCTTCCTTAAAGACTGCGTTGCCAATGTCAATCAATGCGTGATCGATGGTTAGACTTTGCGATTTGTGAATAGTGACAGCATATGCAAGAGATACAGAAAATTGTTCTCTGCGTACGTGCATGTCTTTGAAAAGAAGGAAATATGCTATTGTGCAGGCAATTATTTTAACTTCTGTGAGAAAGTGTCAAAGTGGATGTTGACAAACTGTTGTCATGTGGATATTTTTGGAATCCAACAACTGTACCAATTGCTCCATTGACTAAACCTTGTTCTACATCAAAGTTACGTTTTAGAATTACTCTTCAGTTCAGGCTCAAAGTTAATATTTTCTCCAAACCAGCTGTTTTGGAGATAGATTTTTCTAAGCTATTTAGTCGTGCTGTTGCTTTTTGAAACATAGGGAGTGTCATGCAGCCGTGCACTACTAGTTCGTCTGTGGAGCTGATATGCAGTATGGGTTGCATTTCTTTTTTTAACATTGTCTCGTTGAATTGACTACAACTTGCAAGGGTTGGACATGCATTTTAGATTTTGTTTAGTTAATTGTTCCATCACATCAGGAGCAGATGTCTTTCCCCCATATAGATCATGGATTGGTCTACTATTTAAGATGCATTTTGCATCTTTAGTAAGCAGACCAGTTCGAATGCTTTTTTAAATGTTAGCATAGGTGAGGTCTGCAGACTGACACATGTTCTGAGTTAGTTCTCTGTACTGAAAATGTTGCCAGAGATTTACATTTCCAATGCTGTCGAGTGTGTTGCGGCATTGTTTGTGTCCTAATGTTTTGAAAAAAGGTTGACCTTTTACTGGTGTTAACTGTAGGAGATTGCTGAAAAAAATAACGTGTTTTCCTCCAAACAGTCCTTCGCAGTCGGTTTGTAGGACTGCCTGCATTCTGGCATGAATTAAAACCAACATGAGGTTGGAAACCATGCTTACTTCATCTATTAGGAGCACTTTCATTTGTTTCAGAATTCTATGTACTTTAGTAGAAGCCTCTGCTGATAATTTGTAGTATTCTAATCCTTTTGGTGTTCTACTGGAAGGAGCAGTAGTCAGTATAAAGTTACACCTCCTATGTTGTAGGCAGCTAAACCTATGGGGGCTGCGGTTATTGTGGTATAGCTTGCACATTTGTATAAGCATTGTCTTAAATATTATTTTGCCAGGAAAAGTCAGAATTTCAACAAGACACAACGCACAAAGAAGAACACATCACCAAGAAGTTGTCTTAGTTCTTCTTACAAACATGTATTTTAGTTTTTACTCAATGGACCAGGAGGCCCAATTTAACTTTGTAAACAATACAACCTTTTTAGAAGTTTAACTAAGGAAGTAGGAGGCCAAGACATGTATGACCATAGGGTCTCAAAGTATGATGGCTGGAAAGATTTCAAATCAATCAATTGCAGGCATAGCTCTGGGCCATCACCCAGACCAGACTATCATTTTTCAAGATCAACCTGCCATCACAGAAGGAAGAACGCCCAATGTGCACATTCACAGGCCGATTCATGGAATAAATGTGCGCCGAAAATCCCGGCGCAGAGGGGCCAATACGTGCGCTGCGCCGAAAATTAGCGCAAAGCGCAGGGAAACCAGCGCACGTCGATTCATGGAAGTCCGTGCGCAAGAAAAGCAGAGGACGTGCGCTGAAAAAGCACGCGGCGCAGGCCGGCGCACAGGTCAACCAACGTCGTGCGCCACGGCCACTGCGCTATCACTCCGAGCGCAGCGCACAGCTCTAAAGTAGGCGGAACACAGGGCGGGACACTCGGAATGGGGAATAAAATGGGGCACAACACTCGGAATGGGGAAGAATGTGGGCGGCACGGGGAAAGTTTAGGAGGCAAGTGCGCGGAACGCCCACACGCTCGCATACAACACGTATTCATGGAATAGAATAGGGCAAAAAAGCGCACGCTCAAAGCAGCGC
This sequence comes from Ambystoma mexicanum, assembly GCF_040938575.1. Taxonomy (NCBI): domain Eukaryota; kingdom Metazoa; phylum Chordata; class Amphibia; order Caudata; family Ambystomatidae; genus Ambystoma; species Ambystoma mexicanum. The sequence continues at coordinate 456,216,937 of NC_090931.1, forward strand.
AAAGGCACAAACAGGCACAAACACGACCGCCACAAGAAAGCAGGCGGTAGCGTCTCTGCGCCTGCAAGAAATGTGCGCTGAAAGGTGCGCCAACAAATAGCACCTATATACAGACATGATCAATGTCCAATACTGTGGCCCTCCAGGACAAATGACGTACAAAGGGGTACCCACAAACACAGACACGCGCTGAGAGAAAAAATAAACGTGTGCGTGTATACCGGGGTGCGCGGGAAGTTGCACACGCGATATGGCCGGGTACGTGGATTTCAGGGGTGCGCGGGAAGTTCCACACGCGATTAGTCAGGGTACGTGGATTGCAGGGGTGCGCGGGAAGTTGCACACGCGATATGTCCGGGTACGTGGATTTCAGGGGTGCGCGGGAAGTTCCACACGCGATTAGTCAGGGTACGTGGATTGCAGGGGTGCGCGGGAAGTTGCACACGCGATATGGCCGGGTACGTGGATTTCAGGGGTGCGCGGGAAGTTCCACACGCGATATGGCCGGCTACGTGGATTTCAGGGGTGCGCGGGAAGTTCCACACGCGATATGGCAGGGTACGTGGATTTCAGGGGTGCGCGGGAAGTTCCACACGCGATATGGCCGGCTACGTGGATTTCAGGGGTGCGCGGGAAGTTCCACACGCGATTAGTCAGGGTACGTGGATTGCAGGGGTGCGCGGGAAGTTGCACACGCGATATGTCCGGGTACGTGGATTTCAGGGGTGCGCGGGAAGTTCCACACGCGATTAGTCAGGGTACGTGGATTGCAGGGGTGCGCGGGAAGTTCCACACGCGATATGGCCGGGTACGTGGATTTCAGGGGTGCGCGGGAAGTTCCACACGCGATTAGTCAGGGTACGTGGATTGCAGGGGTGCGCGGGAAGTTCCACACGCGATATGGCCGGGTACGTGGATTTCAGGGGTGCGCGGGAAGTTCCACACGCGATATGGCCGGCTACGTGGATTTCAGGGGTGCGCGGGAAGTTCCACACGCGATATGGCAGGGTACGTGGATTTCAGGGGTGCGCGGGAAGTTCCACACGCGATATGGCCGGCTACGTGGATTTCAGGGGTGCGCGGGAAGTTCCACACGCGATATGGCAGGGTACGTGGATTTCAGGGGTGCGCGGGAAGTTCCACACGCGATATGGCCGGCTACGTGGATTTCAGGGGTGCGCGGGAAGTTCCACACGCGATATGGCCGGCTACGTGGATTTCAGGGGTGCGCGGGAAGTTCCACACGCGATTAGTCAGGGTACGTGGATTGCAGGGGTGCGCGGTAAGTTGCACACGCGATATGGCCGTGTACGTGGATTTCAGGGGTGCGCGGGAAGTTCCACACGCGATATGGCCGGGTACGTGGATTTCAGGGGTGCGCGGGAAGTTCCACACGCGAATTGGCTGTGTGCTCCCAGGCATTACCTGTACACCCTCCACGGCCCCTGCAGGCAGCACACACCACAGGGAACTACCCTGCACACCTGCTCATGTCTCCCACCACCCCCACCCCCCATCCACCAGGGACACCCTCCACCAGGCCCCCACCCATGTCTCCCACCACCCCCACCCCCCATCCACCAGGGACACCCTCCACCAGGCCCCCACCCATGTCTCCCACCACCCCCACCCCCAATCCACCAGGGGCACCCTCCACCAGGCCCCCACCCATGTCTCCCACCACCCCCAGCACTGTGGGGAACCTGCCAGCAGGCCCCCACCCATGTCCAACCCATGTCTCCCACCACCCCCACCCCCCATCCACCAGGGACACCCTCCACCAGGCCCCCACCCATGTCTCCCACCACCCCCACCCCCCACCCCCCAGGGACACCCTCCACCAGGCCCCCACCCATGTCTCCCACCACCCCCACCCCCCATCCACCAGGGACACCCTCCACCAGGCCCCCACCCATGTCTCCCACCACCCCCACCAGGGACACCCTCCACCAGGCCCCCACCCATGTCTCCCACCACCCCCACCCCCCATCCACCAGGGACACCCTCCACCAGGCCCCCACCCATGTCTCCCACCACCCCCACCCCCAGCACTGTGGGGAACCTGCCAGCAGGCCCCCACCCATGTCCAACCCATGTCTCCCACCACCCCCACCCCCATCCACCAGGGACACCCTCCACCAGGCCCCCACCCATGTCTCCCACCACCCCACCCCCACCCCCCAGGGACACCCTCCACCAGGCCCCCACCCATGTCTCCCACCACCCCCACCCCCCATCCACCAGGGACACCCTCCACCAGGCCCCCACCCATGTCTCCCACCACCCCCACCCCCCATCCACCAGGGACACCCTCCACCAGGCCCCCACCCATGTCTCCCATCCCCCCCACCCCCCATCCACCAGGGACACCCTCCACCAGGCCCCCACCCATGTCTCCCACCACCCCCACCCCCCACCCCCCAGGGACACCCTCCACCAGGCCCCCACCCATGTCTCCCACCACCCCCACCCCCAGCACTGTGGGGAACCTGCCAGCAGGCCCCCACCCATGTCCAACCCATGTCTCCCACCACCCCCACCCCCCCTCCACCAGGCCCCCACCCATGTCTCCCACCACCCCCACCCCCCACCCCCCAGGGACACCCTCCACCAGGCCCCCACCCATGTCTCCCACCACCCCCATCCACCAGGGACACCCTCCACCAGGCCCCCACCCATGTCTCCCACCCCCCCCACCCCCCACCCCCCAGGGACACCCTCCACCAGGCCCCCACCCATGTCTCCCACCACCCCCACCCCCCATCCACCAGGGACACCCTCCACCAGGCCCCCACCCATGTCTCCCACCACCCCCACCCCCCATCCACCAGGGACACCCTCCACCAGGCCCCCACCCATGTCTCCCACCACCCCCACCCCCCACCCCCCAGGGACACCCTCCACCAGGCCCCCACCCATGTCTCCCACCACCCCCAGCACTGTGGGGAACCTGCCAGCAGGCTCCCACCCATGTCCCCCTGGCCCCAGGTCCTGACGATACACAATCATGGCAGTAATGGCCAGCATACCCAGCACAAACACCCAGGCAAGGATTGCATGCACCCACATAGTGAATGCAATCACATGACACAACCCCAAAGGCAAGTATGCAAAAGAACACATGTCCGTCACACACACATACACAATGGGTGCAAGTGAATGTCAAAACCCATATCATGACATGTAAGAAACCAAAGAGAAAATAACACAAGTGTAAGATAATATAAAAATGTATTAAAAAAATAAATTAAGTAAACCAATAAAACATACAACTATGTGGCAAAGTAAATAAAAGGTCCATGTCCGAGAACAAAAATGATAAACCAAAAAACAAAGGATTAAAAAATCAATAGAATTTGTCCAAAGCAAAACCATGTAGTAGGAAATCAAAGAAAAACCATTACGTCATGGTGTAAACAATAAGAAAATAAAAAAATGTATCTCCCAAAAAATAACAATATATACAGGAATGTTCCAGGGTCCATGAGCCCAACACCACAAATGAAACCTAATACTAACTAATAAAAAAAATATGTACAAAAAAGTGGCCATTGTCCGAGCGGTCCAAAATAATAAAAATTAATAAAGGAAACCTAGCACTAACTAACTAAAAAACTATATACAAAGGCAGCGGGCTAGTCCTGCGGCTCACTTGGTGATGCTGGCCAGGGCATCCTCGAACTCCATGTCAATGTCCTGGAGGCGGGACTCTGTCCTGGCCCCGAGGTCTCGCAGGGACAACCCCATGTGCTCACCAAAATCCCTGCGAGCCTCCTCGAGGCACTCAGCCCGCCTCAATGCCCGACGCATGGAGATCTCCGCCCTGGCCATGGCGAGCCGCTCCTCTTCCGCCCGCTGCCCCTCCGCACCTATCCGCTGGCCAAACTCCTCCCACACGGAACACACCGCCATGCCAGGGTTGCCCTGCCCTCCGGCCGATGCCTGCCCCTCTGATCTTGATGGCCCTGAGCCATGATGCCTCCCACGTCGAGCCCGCTGCTGCCTCCGACGCCACTGCCTCTGCCAGCACGACGGCATCCAGGCTGATGGTAACCACCGACGCCGTCGTGCACGTGCCCTGCCCGATGATGCCGGCACATCTTCCATCTGCTGGGGTCCACTTGCTGTGTTGTCCACCCCTGCTGGACCTCCGACTCCCAACTGTGGCAGGGATGGGATCCCCACCGAGCTGGCTGCATTGGTCGGGGCAGGTCCACAGGGGGCCATGGTGGCATCTGGGCTGGAAGACGGCAAGGAGAACGACCGGTGGATAGCCTGCACAGAGGAGGAGAGGGCCGTCAGATTGGCCAACACATGCAGGAACCCCCCGAACATGGCCGATCCCAATTGGGCCACGTCGGCACGGTGCACTTCGTGATGACGTGCGTGCTCCTCCCGGGAAGCACGCACGGCATCACGAATCACAGCCGTGCGCATCGCGACCCCAATCAGGACCTGCTCCACGCGGCCAGGGGTTCCCACGGCCGCAGGTGGAGGGGAGTCAGTTGACATGGACATCCCCTCTACCTGCGGACGGGCCTGGGACGGGGCATCCCTGCTGGTGCATGGTGGTGCACTCACAGGGTCAGGGACAGCGACATGCACCGGCACCTCCACGGTGACCTGTGCTGCCTCCTGCCCCTGGCCCTGGACTGCACCACTTGCACCAGCAGGGATGCTCCCACCAGGCCCCATGTGTGCACCAGTGTCGGCCTCCTCCTCCTCTGTGCAAACCACCAACCTGGATGGCTCCTCACCGTCTTCCGCCGTAGCAGGCCCCTGTGGGGGCTCACCCACCCCTTCCGCTGCAGCCGTGGGGGCATCCCCGCCGCCTTGCTCCACAGCGCCGTCTCCGCCCTCTTCTTCACTAGCCGCTGCGTAGAGGGAGACAAAGGACACAAGCATCAGGCTACTGTAAAATGGTCCCCTAGACAGGAAGCAATAGCAGATGAGCACCCCTGTCAAAGTACACTTCCATCATGTCCCTCCACAACACATGGGCCAGTCCAGGCAAAACACACACAGTAACAGGCATGGTGCATGCCATGCACATTTCCATGCATGTCCAATTGACTCTTGAAACATTCAATGATATGTAACTCACATGCATCATGGCTCATGCATATCACATGCACACACTTCACCTCAGTTACATCCATCTGGCCCCAAACACTACGAACACAGGCGAAACAAGGGTAAGTTGGGTGCGTCACTGAATCTGTGCATTGTCACACACATGTGTCATGCATCCATGGCATGCACAAGTCACAGACACGCAGGTCAGGCACACAGACATGGCTACCATATATGTACCTGGCATCAGCACCCATCCTTCACCCCCATCCATGTCCAGGTACAGAGACTGGCATGCTCTCATGTCCTAAATCTGCATAGGGCTCCCCATGCCGCATTTCAACACATGCAACAACCATGTGGGTCACACATCACTGGTCGCACATGCATTACCATGATGTCCCTGCACACATACATGCATACATGGCCCATGGCACACATACAGGCAAGTATCATAGAACCAGCACACCGCAACATGCCCTGTCTCACACAGTAATGCTTGCACACTTACCGCTCAACTCCAGACGGGCCTCCCTCTCAAGGACCTGGGCGTGGAGCGCTGGGCGTACGCGTTCCAGGACCCTCTTCTGGATGGAACTCATGCGGCCCCGGCCCCCCTCCACGAGGCGCCGGGCCTTCACAAGGGTCCTGGACCTCAAGTCCTCCCAGCTCTTCTTGATCTTCTGGACGTTGCGGGTTGCCACCCCCTCCGCGTTGATGGCAACCACACAGTCGGCCCAGATCCTCTCCCGTCCTTCCTTGCTGGCGCGGGACGATCCAAAGAGGGCATCATACTGCCCCAGGACATGCTCCACCAGGACACCAACTTCGGTGGCAGTGAAGCTGGTGCCCCTCTGGCCTGGGGTTGCCACTGGTGCCAGATGTGGAAGTGCCCGACATGGCAACCCCAGAGGCAGGTGTGGGTGGGCAACTGGGTCCTGGGGCTGGGCTGTGGAGCGATGTAATCCCAGTTGGGAGTCTTCAGTTCCAGCAGGGGTGGACACAGCAACTGGACCCCTGCAGATGGCTGATGTGCAGGCACCAAATGGCAGGGCACGGTGGCAGCAGGCAGGCAGGCAGGCAGGCAGCAGCAGATAGCACGTGGGAGGCTGCTCAAGGCACTGGGGGGGGCAGTAACTCGGCCTTCTGGGCAGGAGCGTGGTGTTCCGTGTGTTTTCGGGTGGCCAGCTTGATACGGAGTGATTTGGCACGTGAAATTCCTGCACGTCAGCGTGAAATCCGAGGAAAGGCCCTTAGCGCGTAAGTGCGTCAGCACGCATACGCGATTCTATTGGACCAGAGTCCCTCACCGCGTAAGCGCGTCTGACGTGATCCGCACGGGCGTTCCCCACTCAGCACGTGATGACGGAGCACACGTGGAAATACTGCACGTCAGAGTGTCATCGCGTGTAATTGGCCAAAAGTGCGCGTACACGCGATTGGCCTATGTACGTGTATTTCATCGCGTGTAATTGGCCGAAAGTGCGCGTACACGCCATTGGCCTATGTACGTGTATTTCAGGGGTGCGCGGGCACTTACACACGCAAGTACGTCAGCGCACCTGTATGCCTGCTGCGTGGGAATTTCCACACGCTATTGGAGTGGGAACTAGATTCCAGGGGTGCGAGGGTCACACGCTCGCCTAGAACACGCGCAAGGCATTAATTTGCGCACTTATCAATAAACAAGCCAGATGCCAGGATGAACATACCGTTCCTAGCAGCAGTGGCAGTGGGCTACCAAAGGAGGAGGAGGAGGAGAGTCAGGGCCAGAATATTCACACCCAGAACCAGCCTATTCGGGATGCCTGATGACCAGGTGTATGGGAGGTACAGGTTTCCAGCACACATCATACTGGACCTGGTCAGTGAGTGGGAGGATGACCTCACATCACCCACCCTGTGCTCCCAAGCACTCAGCCCCCTGCAGAAGGTCCTGAATGTACTGCACTTCTTGGCCACTGGATCCTTTCAGCGGACAAGTGCCATAGTGGGTGGTGTGTCACAGGCCACGCAGTCACGCTGCCTACACCAGGTCTTGAACATCATCACTGCACGGCCATCAGTCCGCAGGCACATATATCTCCCCAGGACTCATGCAGAAAGGCGGACGTGCATCCAGGAATTCTATGGTGTGGCTCAATTCCCCAAAGTGCTTGGTGCAATTGACTGCACACATGTGGCTCTACGTCCACCCAGGGCAACAGAGCACATCTATAGAAACCGCAAGCACTGGCATTCCATCAACGTGCAAGTTGTATGCAATGCCAAGGGAATAATCACATCAGTATATGCCAACTATCCCGGGTCCACCCACGACAGCTTCATCTACAGAATGTCTACCCTATGCCGGGACCTAGAGGCTGGCCAGCATGGAGATACATGGCTGCTTGGTGAGCATGAATGCCACTGCACATGCATGCATGTCAGATACTGGGTCATGACACAACACCACTAATGATACCCATCACCACCTCCGCAGGGGACAGTGCCTACCCTATCAGCCCCCACATGATGACCCCAATCCGGAACCCCACCACGCCACCCGAGGTAAGGTACAACACAGCCCACATTGCAACACGGGGCATAGTGGAGCGCACATTCGGAGTGCTGAAGTCACGCTTTCGCTCCCTTGACCGTTCTGGCGGGCAGCTGTTATATGCTCCCCGAATAGTGTGCAGGATCATAGTGGCAGCATGTGTCCTGCACAACGTTGCAACACGCCGGGGCCTGCCCGTGGACATGGTGGTGCCCCCACATCCACAACCACATGCACGCCCGCTGCGCATGGGAGGGGAAAGGGCACGGGGGGAGGCAGCCCGTACGCAACTGGTGGCCAACTTCTTCACCTAGGAATCACAGTGCTGGCTAGTGCACACTGCTCTGGCACATACCATCTGACAATCAATGATGACACTACCTGACAATGTCACAAAATTACTTGACAATAAACTGTCAGATACACATCAGCCTGAGATTGTTAACATGGAAGTGTCACTATGTGTGCACCCCTACCTACACATACACCAGCAATGCATCACAACGAAAAGACACAACTCCATCAATCAAATATGCATTGCCACAGGCGATTCACTACATGACAACATTGCCATGTCACCCATTCCCTTCACAGTCCCGCCACTGAGGACACCATGTCATGGTATGTGAGAGCAAACAAACTGGCCATCACAACATGACACCGGTGTCACAAATAGCAGTGCCCCAAATGGTACATAGCCGCACTTGAACAGCTAACCGCGCTGGAGCCACTACTACACACCTGTGTAAGAGTAATTTCAATCAAATTACACACCAACCCACCCCGAAGCCCACCCAAACAAGACACAATGCATGTAATCAATGGTAGTCTCATTACCTGATTCTGCTGGTATGTCCTCACCGTCCAGATGTACAGTGATGGCGCCACGCAAAAGTGTCAGTGCACATCTACCGACATGTAGTCTGACTCCAGAGAGTATGCCCGTGTGAAGAACTGTGTGAAATACCTGCAAAACATGAGCAACATATGTAAGTAGAGGCACATATCAAACCATCATGCATAGTTAGGTGCAACAACAATGTACACTATGAATGTCTACACAGTATTGACTATGGACTGGCCAACAGCTCATGGGAGTCCAATGTCACCGTGTAATTTGCTGTCACTTGGGCACACCCTTTGCAAGCCCATGGAAACGGAAGCAGGAGGGGTGTGGATGTCTGCTACCCAAGCATCGAAACCAAACTCAGGACAATCCTGCATGTGCCCAGCCACAATACAGTGTATGCCCAGGTACCCACACAAGGCAACACTCTTGGAAAAGTAAAAAAAATATTGAGAAAAAATGGCCATGAAAGGGCCGGCGGGGGGGGGGGGAGGGGGCCACCTATGAGGTCCGAGGACAGGATGCACGCCACAATCCACCTGTGTGGATCATGGGAAACTAAAACACCCCATAGGCTCGTGGCCCACACGGCTACTCTGTTGTGGGAGATGAGTCGCTATCGCTCTGGCCAGACCCTGCAGCTGACTCAGGAGGTGGGGGAGCTGCCTCAGAAGATGGTGTGACAATGGGAGGCAGCCCACGCAAAGCACGAGTTTGCTCCTCCATGGCTGCAAGCAGGCGGGTCTGGTAGTTCTGGTTCTGGGTTGTAATCATGCGGAGGTCCCCATGCAGTAACTTCCGGGATGACCTGACCTCCGCACGAGTTGCCTGCATCTCGGCCGAGAGCGTCCGTGTCAGACGCTCCAGCTGCTCCTCTGTCCTTCTATGGGATGAAGCCTCAAGCTCTAACAGGGTCGACCTGAGGTGATGGAATTCTTCCCTCAGGCCTTCCCTGTGGCGCTGGGACTCCATGGAAAGTGATTCCCGCAGAGTCGCCAGTGCCGCCCGCCTGTCCATGTTGGACGCCAACATATCCTCCCTGTGTGCCTGGCAGATGGACTCTGTAGCCTGCTCCAGTCGCTCCATCAGCCTTTCTGGGGGGACAATGGAAGTGGCCACCCTATCCATGGCTTGTGCAATCATCTCGGATGATGCTGCCTGTTGGTTGGCCATACCGTAGATGGATTGCTCCCAAGCGGTATTGCCAGGTGGCATACGGCCACCACGTTGACGGGCACCACACCTGCCTGGGGCAAGGCGGACTGCGCCTTGCTGTGCCGGCAAGGCCTCAGGCTGCAGGACTGCATTCCCTCTCTGATCTGCAGCCCCAGGAACAGGATCAGAGATTGTGTGGTGTGGCCCTGCATCCGTAACCACCGGAGGCTGAGCTGCCGACACTGACATCCCCATTGAGGGCAATGGCCCGGCTGCAGGTGGGTCGGACAGAGGAGATTTTCTCCCAAGAACACTCACCTGCGACTGCACATAGGTGTCATCCTCCGAGTCTACACCTGAATACTGCTCGGGGGAGGAACCCCCAGAGACACCCCTCGACAGCACGACCTGCAGCACTTGTGGGTTTTCACCCACAAACACACCACGTCCCTCACTTGTGGAAGGTCGGCCCGGGTTGCCCTCCTGGGACGGCTCAACCACCACATCCCCAGCATCAACAAGTGCTTCGTCCCCTGCAAAGACATGAAAGAGAAAAATGGAAACAGGCATTGGCACCATGGCATGCAACAAGGGCTGATGAACAACAGAGGCAGTAGTTCTACGACACATGTCCCACATGACTGGGAGACCTCCTATGCATTCACCATCACTGGGTCTGTAGGGGAGGCTCAGGGCATACAATGTACAGATTGGAGAGCAACGCCTGCTCACCATGCTGCCTAGCACTGCCATCACACATTGGCCGGTGATTGCCATGTCAAAGGCACATGCCATCACACACATGGCATGTGACATAGCCACCAAGTGAAGAGGGAGAGGAGGGCAACTTTTTTGGATTTCAACCACTCTGGTCCTGACATTGCATCATCACATCAATAAGTTAACATGTTGTACGTGGATCTGCTAGTCCAAATTGGCCACGATGCACAGTGCCTTGTCTACATCAACAAAATGCAGTAAACAATGAGATTCCACCTCCCCATCACCTGTAAAGGAATCATATAGCATTCGTGAAGCACCGGTCCAGAAATGTATGAAGGTACAGCGGAGCACTGAGGGGTGGTGGGGCAGAAGGGGATGCCAGTCAACAATCCTACTCGTGCTGGTGTCATTCATGTCACGCAAGTGCAGGGGTGGGTGGCACAATGAAGTGCAAGGGGAAGTGGCGGCTGGAAGTGCTGTACAAGGTAAGTAGGACTTAACGTCAAGGGCAGATGGTGTTAGGCGCAGACAAGTGCTGGGGGGGTGGCCTATAGGGGTACAGAGACAATCATGCAGTGCTGTGGGCTCGGAGGGGACAGGGGAGGTACACACTGCATCTGGCTCGGCAAGGTCCTTGCAGATTTCTATGTGTCCTGCAGAGTTGTCACATGCCGCAGATATGTGCCCTTGGATTGGGGATCTCATCTTGGTGAAAAGGGTGAGGCGCTATTGCCTTTGGAGCATGTGGCAGGCCAGTTTGCCAGAGGATGAGCATGATGCAGGACATTCCCTCTCTGCCACCCGGCACCTGTGGTCTGGGTTCACAGGATCCGAGTCATGCCAGGACTCTGCATTGGCATGGGGCTTCAGACAGGTGGTCATGACCGTGGCAAAGACATCCAGTGTACCTGACATAGAGTGGAGCATGGAGTGGGCCCTGTCAGGATGGGAGTGAGCCTAAGGGGGAGCTGGATGGGGGGGAGATCTTGGCAGCATGAGCCTCGACTGACACACACTTCATGGGTTGGAATACCAAGAAGGTGTGTGACAGTGGTGAGGGTGGCTTTGCCTGTGGGGTGGTGAGGGTGAGCTGGGAGGAGAGGAGAATGTGATCACTCCAGGAGAGAGGAGTGCAGAGATGGACGGAGAGGGGAAAGTCAGATGAGATCAGAGCATCAAGAGTGTGCCCTGCAGAATGAGTAGGGACAGACGGGAGTCTAGAGGGTGAGAGGGAGTTGCTGAGGTCACAGAAAGGTCACGTGGGGGGGTCAACAAGCATGCAGGTGGATGCGTACAGCACCAAGGAAGAGGATTTCTGTGTCTGGGGACATGAGTGAGGAGGAGAGGTGAGGACACTCAGAAAGGAAGTAGTACATTTGACCAGTTTTCCCAGACACAGTACGCACAGTTTGTGAATGTCAAGGTGTGGTAGAGAGAGACGTCACACAAGCCATTCCAGAGTGGAGTAGGTCTAAGTAGGAGTGACAGTGGCAGGAATACCCTCAGGGAAGCCAAGGGCACACCCCCCCTGCACAGTAGTGGCGGGCCAGGGAGAGGGTCTCCTGAACATCAGGTAGGAGTGTGTGAAGGATGCAGACAGAGCTGGCCGTCAGACATGTTTCCATGAGACCAAGGATGTCAAGGTGCATAACCTCATGTAAGTGACAGATATCGGAGGAATGCCTGATGCAGCCGCAGTGAAAGGAGTGTAATTGTGGAGGAGGTTGACAGCCTTGGAGGACTTACGGGGAGTGCTAGAGATCAGAGGTGCAGCATGTGTAGGAGTTGGAGTGGGAGGCGGAGAAGGATCATGGGAGGGTGCAGGGAGGCAGTGCAGGATTGATGAGGAGAGAGGAGGGGGGACAGCAGGAGAGGAAAGGAAGTTGATGAGATGTGGGTAGCATTTCTCAAGGAGAATGAGGTTGGCCTAAGGGCCTTGGACTGAGATGCTCCCATTACCATGCACATCAATTGTGGCCTCTGAGGATTGGAAGGAGGCCAGGAGTACACCCCAACGGGTCCCACCATTGATGGTGGAAGAGGAGCAAGGAGAGAGGACAGGGACCATGTGAAGGGTCTATGGGACAGGCAAAGGCATGTATGAGCAGATGTCAGTGAGAGTTAGCTTTGAGTAGGCTCAGATGCACTTGTCAGCAATAGGGTGGGTCGCATTGGAGGGCAGGGTGCCCTCATTTGACTGTTAGCAAGCAGGTGTCGTGAGTAGGGCACGATGGTCTGAACTGTAGAAGTCAGGGAAGATAGACCATGAAGAGCAGCATGGAGTGTGAGGGAATGGGGCTCGAAACCAGACGGTACCAAAGCACACAGGTAGGAGGTGGATGTCAAGGCAACATCCACAGTATGACAGCATGTTGGTTGGCATTTATATACAGAGGACGCATTAGCATGTGGTATCATTGCATGTCAGGCATGTGAAGATGAAACTTGATTGGCTGGGGGAAAGTATAGGAATGGTATGTAAGACATCAGATGAATAGACAGGGGAGTATGAGCAACAATGTAGTGACAAAATGACAATTCAAGGGCAACTTCCATGGTGTAGGGCCATATGTGCACTGTTGCCAGTTGGGATAGTGCTGTGGGCAGATGGTGTTGCACTGAACATACTGGATGAGGCACATGGGTGCCACTATCAACTCTGCCACACACCCCCTTGACAGGCACCCAACATGAATGCTTCACACACACACCATGCACATGGATAATACACACATGCATGTGCACTCACCGGATGATGCCTCGTAATCAGGGAGATCTCCCACACCTTGGAGTTGTCCCTCGGTGACGTAGGATCCAGCTACGGACTCGTGTGGTGTGAGTTCTATTTCCTGTGCTGGGGACCCACCTCCAGTCACCAAGGTTGCGGCATGACTTGAGGCCAGCTTATCCTTTGCCCTGCGCTTAAGGTCATTCCAGCGCTTCTGGCAATCACTAGCTGTGCGCCTCACTACTCCAAGGGCACTTATTCTGTCAGCAATGGTCTGCCAGTGTGCCTGGCGTCTGGCATGTGTGGTCTTGGACCCTGCAACGATGACCATTTCCCTATCATGATCTGACACATACTGAACAAGTGCATTCAGTTCGGCGTCTGTGAAGCTTGGCTTCCTTGATGGGCCGGACTGTGCAGCCGTGCCTGGGGCATCAGCCTGTGCCGGACGTGCACTCTTCCTCTTGCGCTTGGAAGGGGGTGGGGATCCAGAGTGTCCTACGCCGCTGTCGACACTAGGGGCAGGAGCCGTGGTGGACTCAGTACTGGGTGTGTGGGATTGCACACTCAGCATGGGAGTAGGTGCAGGCATTGGGGGTAGTGGGATGGGGTCAGGCCTGATCTGAGGTGCATGAACTAGGACCGACACAGTCTTGGCAGGGTGTATGAGAGGTGGGGTGGATGGAGCCACACCCTGGCTACGGGGGCCAGCAGATGACCTATCTGGCATAGATGCGCGTGCCCTGATGACACCAATGTGCACCGGTGCACGTGCAGTGGACCTGCTGACCTGGATGTCAGCGATGGGATCACCCTCGGACAGGTCTGGTGCCACAATGGGCTGGTCCGACAAGGGCTGATCAGGGTTGGTATCAGCCACATGACCCTCAACTGGGGGGTGTGGGGGGGGGCATGGGTGTCCCTGACTGGTCCTCCAGACTGGGGGGGGACAGGGGCACCCTGCAAGTCACAACCACGTCCCCTAGTGGATCCTCCACGGCCACCACGTGTGGCTCGGCCACCTTTGCCACCCTTACGGCTTGCACGCCTCCCAACCATGGCACTGATGTTATTGTGCGTATGGGAGTCGGTGTGCACAATTGTCCTGGGCAATTGGGTGTCAAAGGGGTTGGGTACCAGATGGTATTCGTACCCTAGTGCAGTGGCAAGGCTATATGACACCCCTGGGGAAAGATGACGGGTCACGCAACGCACAGGCACCCCAGAAAAGTTAACGAACGTGCACAATACCCCTCCTAGACCACGTGTGCTGATGGAAAACCCTGCACTACGCTGTGGCATCCAGTAACACAATGAACGTATGCCTGTCACACGCAGCCTAGAATGACCTCTGAAGGGGTAGGCTACACACGGGGCAAGCACAGAAGTTAGATACGTGCGTGACTCACCGTCTGCCAGGTAAAAGAGCGTGAAAAATGAGCGCGTTTGGTTGGCAACACCCCCGCCAAAAGAAGATGTGTACGCTGTCTGAGGAGACAGGACAACAGTAGAAGGGGACACTGTTTGAGGGAACAGGCCCAGGTAAACCAGTACAAGAGGAAAAAGAGAAAAAGCTATCAGAGGTAACAGGGAGTACGAACTGGAAACGCCGTGAAGTAAATCGCGTGTGAAACGACAAGAAGTACAGAATTCACCCACTCGCTCTCCACGAAAAGCACGTACAGGGAAATGGTGTTCTACACTACCTTATATACAGGCCCACACGTACAGCATCACTTACGGCGTGTACGTGCTTGGCCCATGTTCACCAATCACACGCTTTGTCACTTCTGCGTGTGGATCCTTTTTCACCAATCACACGCTTTGACACTCCTGCGTGTAGCTCACTTTTCACCAATCACACGCTTTGTCACTCCTGCGTGTAGATCCATTTTCACCAATCACACGCTTTGTCACTCCTGCGTGTAGATCCATTTTCACCAATCACACGCTTTGACACTGCCCGTGCAGGTAACTATAGACGCACATATGCTGGTGACGGGTTTTCGCGCGATTCGCTGAGTGTGGGGTTTTCACGTGCAAAATCACTCCCTATCAGGCTGTCCACGCGTTCAAACACGAAAGACCACGCTCCTGGCCAGGAGGCCAAATTACAGTCCCCCAGAGCCCTGAGCACGCTCCCACCTGCCATCTGCTGCTGCCTGACTGCCTGCTGGCCACGTGCCCCACAGTGCTGGTGGGTGGGGGTGGTGGGAGACATGGGTGGGGGCCTGGTGGAGGGTGCCCCTGGTGGATGGGGGGTGGGGGTGGTGGGAGACATGGGTGGGGGCCTGCTGGCAGGTGCCCCTGCACTGCTGGGGGGTGGGGGTGGTGGGAGACATGGGTGGGGGCCTGGTGGAGGGTGCCCCTGGTGGATGGGGGTGCAGGGGGACATGATCAGGTGTGCAGGGTAGTCCCCTGTTTTGTGGGCTGCCTGCAGGGGCCGTGGAGGGTGTACAGGGTACACCTGTGAGGGCCCACCCAGCCTATTCGCGTTCGATAATTCCCTCGCACCCCTGTAATACACGTACCCTGGCCAATCGCGTGTTCTACTTCACGCGTACCCCTGTAATACACGTACCCTGGCCAATCGCGTGTTGAACTTCCCGCTACCCCTGTAATACACGCACCCTGGCTGTTCGCGTGTGATCATTCCCGCGTACCCCTGTAATACACGTTCCCTGGCCTATCGCGTGTTCTACTTCACGCGTACCCCTGTAATACACGTTCCCTGGCCTATCGCGTGTTCTACTTCACGCGTACCCCTGTAATACGCGTTCCCTGGCTGTTCGCGTGTGATAATTCCCGCGTACCCCTGTAATTCACGTTCCCTGCCTAGTCGCGTGTAGAACTTCCCGCGTACTCCTGATTTGAAGATTGCCCGCTTTGCTTTCCTTGTTTGCCTGCCCTGTGAAGTGGTCCAGGGTTAGCGCAGCCCTTAGCGATGATTTGGCGATTTTGATGGCTTTTCCTTGCGCGAGGGCGTTCTTGGGGGCGTTACTGGCGCTGCTGCAGGCTCGCTGCGATTCTCTGCGCCACGGCTGGTTTGGGAGCATGAAATCCATGAGCGCGGAAATCAGTTTTAGCGCACGTGCCTGGCGCAGACTATCGCAGGCGCACGCTGTGCGCCAGCCGCGTGCGCTACTTGTGCGCTGGATTCTATGAATTACCCTGTCAATGTTTTGTTCCTTCTGAAGATCTATGGTCAGAGATGGGGTGCCCAGAGGGTCTATGCCAAACCTTTTGTTTTGCTGAATTATGTCTGAAAAGATTCTAGGTATTACACTGCAAGTCTGAGTGAGCAGCAGACAAACCTTTTTTTTTTTTTAGAAAAAAAAATCACAAATTATGATGCAGAAATAGCATGTTTAAATGCTCTGTAGATAGTCTGCTCCTAAAAGGTGACAATATATAGCCACTTCTACTGAAGACCCGTTCAGAAGGAACATCACTTGCTGGGATGCACAGGTATTTTGGGCTAGATATGACAGAATGGATACATTCTTTTGATGTTGTTTCCACCAAATGAGGGGATCCTCATTTCCCGGGAAGGATTGGCAGAACTCTGTAGTATTTGACTTGGTTCAGTCTGCTGCCGGAAAAGTGGACGGTTTCACACACTCTGTGATTTCCCACAGTAAATCATGTAGGATTTTTCTGGGAATAACATCAACTGTTTTTTTTCTTGCTAGTATTGGAGTTGGACTTGTTTTTGGAAGGCTTTGCAGCTGCTGCTCACTCTGTTGTTCTTCACTACCTTGGGGGTTGAGGGGTCCTATTTCTTGCCATGGCAGTGGTAAAATCTGATTCCTGATCCTCACCTTCTTCCAAGCTGAATTTTTCTTGTAAATCATTTTCTTTTATTGCTTCTGCTGTATCAGTGACATTAGTGAGGAAGTGTTCTTTGAACCTTGGATCCAGGAATGTACAGATGTCAAGCAACACTCGTGTTTCAGGTGCCTAGTATCTACTGCTCAGGTGTGCTGCAATAGTTTCTTTTATTTCTCTCGCTAGTGGACAATCAGTGGGAGCACAAACCAGAATGTTATACAATAGATGATTTAATATTGGTATGATTGCTTATGCAGTGACACGTGTGCCACGCCACTAGCAAGGGAATCTGTGAACATGTGGACTGATCCAAGTACTAATGAAATGTCATCAAGGTTTGTCATGTCATTTTATTTTGGCATCAAATGCCACAGATTTCTATCTGCTGCAAGAACTGCACACACTGCTTGCTGCTGCTCAATGAAGTGCTCTATCATGTCACATGTTGAGCCCCACCTTGTGACTACATCATAAATCAGTGATTGTTCAGGAATGTTGAGTTCAGTTTGTTTTAAGGTTAGCTCTCCTCTTTTTTTCCAGCTGCAGCTGAATGACTCAACCAGCCGTCTGCAACTTTTCACTGCTGTGTCAACGTGCTGAATTGTTAAACACTTTTGAATCCCTAAATTTAAGTTGTTGCCAAATCAGCTTGAGCGTAGTACTTTACGTACCTGTTGAAATGCTTTCTTCATGATTGAGGCGTTCTCTGTGCAAATACAAGTAAGTCTATTAATGCCTAGTTGCCATTGTTGTAGCATGCCATCAAATATTTCAGCTATGTGTTCTGCAGTATGGTCTTCGTGCACATACAGTGTCTCCAAGCAGTGAGACTGCATGACCCACTCTGGTGAGATGTGGTGGAGTGTCAGGCTAATGTATGGCTCCCCTCTGCCACCATTGCTTATCCAAAGATCAGTAGTTTCTGCAAACCACCTGTCTCTGCCAACAGCTACAATACAATTTTGGGATTTCTTTTCCAGAAAAAAAGTTTTGCAATGGAAGTTCATATTAAGGATTCAACTGGTTTACTAAAACGCTTGAAACCTGGTCTTTCTACTATATAATAGGGAACCATATCTTTTGCAATGAAGAAAGCAACAGCAGCATTCATTTGTTGTGCAGATTTAGGGGTACGGTCACATTTCTTTTGCTTCTCAAACATTATTTCCATTGTAAATTGAGTGAGGTTTTCTGGAGTTTTGGGGGCACTGCTGCAAATGCAAATACAAAAAAAAATTAACTCAAAAGTAAACAAAATCATCTACAAGTGGACAGCCCGACACACCTTTCTGCCAAGGCAGCAGCACCTCGCCAGTCCAAGCTGGGCCTGTGTGCTGCTGCGTGTGATGCAGTGCACTGTACTAGTGCGCAATGCACACGTTACACTCCTCATCATGAATTATTTTATTTGGTGATGAATGTTGACGAGGTTTAAAACAAAAAATATCTTTGTACTGGATGATGCTTCTGTGGAATCTGCTGTAGTAGTGAAAGTGGCAGGAGGAGCAAGTAATTTCCTTTTGATGGACCGCTGCGTTTCTAGAAAAAGGGATGGATGGTGCTCTCGAAGATGCGTAAACATATTAGATGTGTTTCCAACCTTAGCTGACTTTTTTTGTACAGGCATGGCAAATGGGAAAGCCATCTTCTTTTTTCTCCTCTGATTTTAGCGTAGCCAAAGTAGTCCACACTGCTGAGGTTCGATGTTTCATGGTAGGGTACAGCAGCATTTCCTCACATGATGGGCTGGCAGTGTCAGTGTCAAGGTGGACATCTACCTCTTCCATCATTGTTGGATTTGGTTGTTATTCACTACTTCACCTAACAGTTGCTCTAGCTGCACTTGTATAAATATGGCTCATTATTTGACCCTAGAATTGGAAATAAAATAGCCTTATTGCGTCTGTGGCGGTGATAGTACAGTAATAGTCAACAAGCAACTATAACTCTGATAGATGATTCAAGTTATTAGTCTATGAGGTCATTCCTCTCTCCTTTTAAGTAGAATCGTTACAGTACTTTTAGACTGACACCTCATGTGATGCCTGATGTGACATTTTATTTTACACAGACAGGAAATGGAATACATAAAGGAGAGACAAAGAAATACATACAGTGGTGGGCGGGCTGCTGATTGAAGGCTCTTGAATAATCTGTGGCTACAATATAATGACCCCACCCACCGGCTGTTTTTCTTTTGTCTCCATTATAATGTATACTCTAACCCCACAGGTGCCTCTGACTGCCGTAGTGAGTCTAGTGACAAAGAAGGATTTATAGTTATGGGCATTGGGCAGGCAATTGTGCATTTAGTGTTTCCGATCCCTGTTGGATGTCCATCTTGTGTCTTGAATCAAGACAGTCACAAGAGATGGCCACCCAGCACGGATCTGAAACACTACATGCCCAATTGCCCATGGCCTTGACATAGCTAAGAAGTGGTACAGATGATTGCTAAGGCAATAACTGAGGTGATAACACGGGAGGAAAATGACAGCCGCAGGAATCCAGCAAACACAGCTTGAAGTTGTAAGGCGAGCCCTCAAAGGAATATATCGCTGTGTTTTATCACGGACTGTGGTGCTTCAAATAATGGGAGCAGCAGCTGTAGAGTAACCCCCTTGAGATTGACTCATGGCGCCTTTACACCTGAAGGGTTTAAATACCCTGGTGCCATGTGGCATGCACTGCAGTGCAGAGTCACAGAACCCGTCCGACAGCCTCAAGCAGGGAGAAGAGACATGTCATTTGCTAACTAAAATGATGGGATGGAGAACCACTAACCCCAGTCACCCCTATCTCTCGTCATTTTAATTTACAAATGACTGCATCCCCCACCACTGGGCGCAATAAAGCCACATGAACATGTAAACCCCTACAGCAGAATGTTAAGCCAAAATTATATTGTGTCTTTAAATTTTACATCCAGAATGGTAAATTATAAGTCCCAGAATGCAAAATAATGTCGACCTGAAAAAACTATTTAAGCCCACTGTACTTTCAGTGATTTTAAGACATGTAATAAAAGAAGTTGTGTAATAAACATGCATAGATATGCAGATTCTTTGCAACAAACCTCCAGCTATTTGGTGCAAGTATAAGATCATATGAGGTAAGGTTTTTAATTATAAACGTATGACAAACCCACATGTAACTCGCTCAGAAAGAACTTTTGTAGGACAGACTCATTTGGATAGTGGCATAGTTGTACTGCACCAAACTTACCTTCCAGCCACAATGTTAAATCATGCCGGTTGGTAAGCCTGCAAGGTTCTTGGACCCTTGCAGAAGTTAACACAGGCCAACAGGCCCAATCACGTAGCATGGTTGGGGAAGGAGGCGGTCGGATTGAAGGCAGGAGTGGACTCGGAACCAAAAGAGGGCCTGAAAAGAATTTTCAAAGTGTCCTCATATTACACATTTTTCAACAAGCCCAAGTTTTTCGCCACGAGAAAATGTGGAAATAAAATAGGTTATCACACAAAAGAGGCCCAGGGTGCAGAGGCCTACCGGAAAATCTCCCGAGTTCGCTATAGGCCAGTCCACCCCTGATTGAAGTTACTGGGAAGGGGGTTGGGGTGGGAGTGAGTCTGCAAGCGCTAGAAGCGTGTTTGCTCAACAACAAAAACCGAAATGCATACCTTTTGCCAAAGTAGCCAAACAGACCTGTCAGGCTGGGGGCCTAAGGCATAGTGCTGCTACACAAGTACACATACGCGCATATGTGCACTTTGGATGCATGCACAAACTCCCTTAGGGACACGTTGGGAACTTGGCCACTCCTCTTGCTTTGTTTCGAAATGCCACCCGCGCACACCGCTTGTCCACAAAATTCCTCGTTGTAGGTCGCCCCAGACCCAATAACAACTGTGTGAGCTATTGTCCGACCGTTTTCATGGCCACTGTATCATGCAGCCCAACAGCCACTCACACAGCTGTTTCGTGCAGCTCTGAAGCACCATTTACTTGCCACAAAAAGTCTGCACTCTGGCCGTCCACCAACGCAAATCCTACATGGTGCTCCACGTTCGTGGAGCATCCCAAAAGAAGGTTGCTCTCAGATAGAACATTGCGTTCCAACTGCCCACGCTGGTATGTGAGCTGCCCGCCCACCGACGTCACCAAACAGTCTGCAGGCATCAGGGAGTAAACACCACCATGAGCGCCATCCACGCCTGCAACACCCATGCCCCAGACCAACAGTACCTGCACCACTCGACCCGTGGTAATCATCGGAATTGTCCCCATGTGTCTGCAAAAGCTCTGCTCTGAACTACCTTGATCACAGTCACTGTACTCCATCACAGCTTCAACCCCCGCTGCAGACGGAAAATCCAGATCCTCTCCGCCGCAGCTCCAGGGGCACGAGGAGTAATGGGTGTGGTCGATCCGACCCACGTCAACTGCAGTGCCTCCCCGCCGAAGCTCCTGCAACACCGACTCACAAGCCGGCCAGCCCCTCAGCCTGTCCACAACCTGACCGCCAGCACACGGACCGTGCCTTGTCAGTTGGTGCTCGGTCCCAGCTCCAAGCCACACATTCAGCCTGATATGCTGGACAACATTAATAGGCCATCGCCAACGACAGCAAGCCGCCTCAGCCCACTGCACAGCCACTTGAAACATGGACGAAACGGCGCCCCCAGCCGTTCCTCCTTCCTGGAACACTAGACCTCGTGCTCCAACAGATCCTCAGGGCCCCCGTCCTGGACCCTGACTTTGGACCTCTGCCACTCCTGCACCGCCCGGCTTACAGTATTCACACAGGCCAACTCCCTCTGACCAATGCAGGACTAGAACCACTGGATGGACGTCTCCCAGGAAGACCGTGCTCCTCACCCGCTGCTCCTTCCCAGCAGGAATCCCACCCTCGTCACCAGTGATGTAACATGGCTCACCAAGCCAGACCAGAAGGTAGATTTACTGGTAAGTTTATTCCTTGTAGTTATATAGTAGAGAAAGCACTGGGACATCCACCCAACCAAGCTCATTAGGTCCCACTGACATCCGTGGAACCTCACACACATCATATCCATCAACACTCCACACTCCAAATGACATCACCAGCCAACCCACAGATCCAATTACAACACTATATCATAGAACGGAGTTGGCTAGTTTGGGAGAAAATTCCAGGAATTAGATATAAATCTACACAGACCAAAAACACTGGGTGGAATGTGGGGTTCACGGTCTTGCTCGCGGACCAATTCAAAGACCTGTGCTAGCCTACAAGTGTGTAAACTACGAGTTTTTCGGTAATAGGTTCTGTGCGCTCATTGTAACATGATTCATAGTATTTCACATCCTCATCTGCTGACAGGTATTGCGCACCATGCACATTCAGTCTCACAAAAAACACACGATCTAGAGAATAACAACACATTTACAAAGTCGCACTTTGTATTAAGGTCTCATTAATCGCACAACGCTAGATTTCAACAAAGTGGGGAATCGGGACAGAAGGGTGGACAGAGGGAAAGAAGGCCATGAGATAGAAAGTGAGAGAAGAAAAAGAGGATAGCGGTCCTGGTGTGGGGTGGTAGCATTGGGCTAGGAAGAGTTTTCAAGGCAAGGGCAAAGATGGAAACGAAGCATATGAGCAGACATTCCATCTCTGGCTTGGCTGGGGGTTTTCTCCTGCTCACCAGCTTGATCCCCTTTTGACCCCCTTTAACATGCCCCCTCGCTGCTTGTGCAGACCCCCACATGATATTTACATGCAAAAACCTGAACAATTGGTGGCAAGATATTCAACAGCATGTGTCAACGCACAGACACAAATATTAACATTTTGAAAGATGATCTTTTGAATAGCATACCCCAAGATCGAATGCAAAACTTGCCAAATCACCTGAGACGAAGGCCTTATGATTGCAAAAAAAAGTTGCATTTAAGCATTGGACGGACAACTTCCAGTTCCAAATAGATTTGTGGCTAATAGTATTGTCAGACCTTTTACACTCCGATTGACTTACAAACGGCAGCACTGCAGTTAAGAAAAAAAAAACATACCTTTCTTTTTCTGCTCATGCTGTGTGCGCTTCTGAATCCAAACACCCACCTATCACAGCAGTAAAAGCTGAGATTTTAAAATAAAATTAGGGGTTTTATGGAGCCCGAACGGAGTGCTGCTCAGCATACTGTCTGACAGTCACACGTGCGTCGGGATTCGGGAATGTTCCAAGCTGCCTGGGCCTGGGCAAACTCTACCTCCTCCAGCCCCTGGCTCGCTGCACACAGAAAGAAGGCAGCCCAGACCCAGTGCCAGCCCTACTTGCAATTTGCAAATGCATTCATTGAAATGCACTGCACACTGAGTTTGCACCATCGGTCGGAAAATAAAATCTGTGGGCACTCACCAACATTTTGTCGCAATTTGAGGCACTGCTTTTACTAATACCTTGATAACATAGAAAAATATGTTTGGGACCACAGGAACCCGACGGACTACTGACTCCCTTGCCATTGCATTGATTACTACCATTGCTCGAGCTACACACATCCCTAGAGTGGAACACACTTCCCCTTGATCTGTGAATGATAGTTATATTTAGTTTACTGAGCATATCCCTACCCAACAAGTTAACAGGGCAACTCTATGACTATAACAAGGGGGCTCATACTACCTTCCCATCCCACTTTTATATCCAGCTCTTTAGTGTATGGAACCGTCGAAATAGCCCCAGAGAATCCTTGCGTGTCAAGAGTTTTACCTGACAATGGAAAGTTCCCCTCCATAATACATGATTTAGTTGCACCTAAATTACCACAAATATAAATTGCTTATTTCCTATTTCCGCCTCCACAATGTGCGGTTGTCAATAGGATTGGACACGCGAGTGCTCTCTGTGGGCTATCCTAATCAGAATATGTATTTGTCCCGGGGAATGAAAAGGGCCGGCCCGGTCATTG
Source organism: Ambystoma mexicanum (assembly GCF_040938575.1). Taxonomy (NCBI): domain Eukaryota; kingdom Metazoa; phylum Chordata; class Amphibia; order Caudata; family Ambystomatidae; genus Ambystoma; species Ambystoma mexicanum. The sequence goes on from NC_090931.1 coordinate 456,240,748, forward strand.
TAACTCCTTGGAAGGGGGTGCCTGTTCCCCATGCTCTCCTGTTAAACTGTGTTCCCTCACCCTGCTGTAGTTGTTTCCCACGTTGCCCTTGCCTGTCAGCCCCATAAGGGAACTGATTTTGCCCCCTTGCCCAAATTACTGTTGTCCCATTCGTTGAGGCCCTTGGAATCCTTGCCCTGGAGGTGATGGCCCATATTTAAATCCCATCCAGGGACTGTTCATGCATTCCCTTGCGAAATGCCCCCCCTCTCCCGCAATACCAGCACTGTGATGTTCCCAATCCTCCTCCCCGGGGCTCTATCCCCCATAGCCTTCTGCTCTTGCTGCTCGAAATCCTCCTCTTCCCCTTGGTTCTCCTTCATACAGCCACTGTGGGTTGGGCTACTGCCCCACCCCCCCTAACCCATTGTCCCTGTCCTCCTTCACCTCATAGTGCTGCAATTGTGGCATTCACAATTTGTTGAGTGTCCTTTCCCCCTGAACCGGTGCCGTCGCTGTTGCCTGGGTGACAACCTTATTTAGTTTATTTTCCACTAGTTTTACCTCATCCGTTTGCTGGTTCTGGGCTGTCTCCCTTTCCCGCTCCTTGATTGTTTTACAATGGCGGACTATTATACTTTGTATCTCTGCCCATCCTTTGGCTTCTATTCCCACAATGTTATCTAGTTCCTTATGGACATATTTTGGTAATCCCCTCTTTACGATAAAATAGAAAAATGGCATTGCCCCTGATCTCAACTCTCCACATCTCCTGTAACTTAAGAATAGACATAACTGGGTCCTCAGCATCACCCATTGTACATTACATTAAGGAATGTAAGTCAGGGGTATCTGGGTACATCCTTCGTAGGGCATCCCATACTCTTGCCATTACCTCATTAAAGGCTGCTCCATGATGTTCATTATCTGCAAGACTTGCCCCAAAGCCCACAGTCCTTCTCCATATGCCCCCAGCCTGATCCCCAACTGTGGCGACCAGTAAACACTAAGGTCTCCTAGTGCTAAGGCTACCCCTGCTGTTTGTTTTTCAAATTCATAGATCCATTTATTAGCTCTGGCTATAAGCTGGGGGAGAGCTTTAATCAATTTTTTTCTGTCCATTTGAGGCCATGGCACATACTGCATTATCCCTACTCCTTTATGTATAAGAGGCATCTGCATATGTATTTTGTCTTCCCCGTTCTTTAGTATTTCTTCTGATCTTGCACTGCCACCATTAACTCTGGTCTATTTCTTGGTCTATCCCTCCTCACTGCCTCCTGTGGTATGACGGGTTTCTCGCTGCCTCTTCTCCTTGATCTCCTTCTTGCCCTGACTCTTCATTATTTCTACCACCTTGATCGCCCCCTTCATTTTCCCTTGCTTGATCTACTTGTTATCCCAGGACCGTCCATTCTCTTGGCCCATGATCTTTTTCAACACAAACATTTCGTATCGCCCCAGGGTTGAATCTAAACAAAAAATGTCCTGACTTCCAATCCCCTATTTTCTGCACCTGTACCCTTATTCCTGGTGATACTTCAAGTTCTTGTAACCTGACCAACCTTTCCCGCAACGCTCTTAACTCGTTGTCTATGTCTACTTGTGGACCCTCTGGGTACACTGATGCTACGGGCATGTCAGCACTTGTGCATGGGTGTATATGGAGGTGGAGGTGCAAAAGCTCTTGCGTCCCCCCCACAGTTGCTAATCCTGATAATCCTGTTATTGACACTCTCTCTGCCACTGGATGCTTATAGACGGGGTTTGTATACTCTACTGCAGGTTTAGGCGTTATGGGGTATATCCCCTTGCATTGGATTTTTCATTTTCCTGATCTTCCATATCCTCGAATAATCGGCAGAGATCTAAAATTTCCTTTCTATTTTGTAATTATTTTCCTTTATATTTTGCTGCTAAAAAGATGGACATTTTTTCTAGCATGTTTTTGTTATGGGAGCCCTGCTCTGGCCGGGAGCAGGACATCCCCTGTTCCTTTCCTTTGTTTCTACTATTCATTATTTGTGGTACTTCTTTATTATGTCACACTACAGTGGCAGAACCCTATGCATGTATTTTATTGGGGTTTCTTCCTTCATAATGTTGTGCGTGTCCCTAATACTTCACTTAGACCCTATTGCTATGCTGCGCAGGCTGCTACTTGTTACACAAAAAATACAGATCAACCCACTTTTTCCCCCACGCCCCCTTATATTTTTACGCTTTGATTTCACACACACACACCGCAACGCATCCACCTTCCTTCCCTTTTTACCACAAAAGACAGCAAAAGAAAATATACAAAAATAATTGACTAAAATCCAGACCCATTCCTTATACAGAGCCACTACTTTTTCCCTTATATCCTTGTAATACCACTTTCCCAGCTTTTTTAATATGCTGAGGATTCCATTGCTTTTATCGTCATAAAAGAATAATGCGTGGTACTACCTTCTCAACCTATTATGGCTGAAGATCCCTTATTTCCCAGTCCTTATATGCTGAGGCCCCCTTTCCTCTTAGTCATTATATGCGGAGGCTCCCTTTTTCCATTATAAAAAGTAGAAAACCAGAAATACGCAAACATTTCAATACATAACCCACCACCTATCCAATCTACTCCTTAATACATCACCTGAAATCCTATCCAATCTATTCCTGATCACATCACCAAAAATCTTATTCCATAATACATTACCAAAAGTCCTATTCCATCTATTCCATTGACCTCGTACATCATCCACATCACCATACTATCATACATTCATACATACATGTTCCCATGTTGTTATCACTTGCAAGAGTATACTCACATGTGCATGTTTTACTTGAGCTTCCTCCGTTACGAAGCTGGCATGTCTTTCTGGAGCCACGCCCACTGTAAAACCTTACCAAACTCCAGACTGTCCAGAATAATGCCCTTAGAGAAGTCACTGTCATCTCCAAAAGGGAACACACATCTGAAACCAGGAAGCAGGTTCACTGGCTTTCCTTGAAAAGAGAGGATAGTCTTCAAAGCTCTTGCTCTAACACACAAATGTGTCCACAACCGGGCTCCTCTATACCTGGCTCAAAGAGTTGTCAAGCTGTTTCCTACTAGACCCATAAGAGTGGCCTACTCCAATAGGATATCCGTTCCTAAAACTAGGAGAGTGTATGCAGGAGGATCTAGTTTCCCAGTGTTGGCAGTGACACATTGGAATGCCTTGCCCCCCAGGGCAGAAATGTCTAATCACACTTAGCCTTCAGGAAGATAATTAAAACATTGCTGTTCACCTAATGCTGTTCACCTAACCACCTTTGTCCTAGGAGTAGTGCATTTTCCATTCTTGTACCTCCCACTGGAACTGTACCATGCTCACTGTAACCAAGAGCGAAGTATCCCTTTGTAACTAAGACATTCTCCTGTAACTAAGACAATCTCATGTAACTGCGCCTCAATGCCCTTGGGCTGCTAGTGCGCTTTACAAATACAAATAAATACATTTAGTGAGCAGAGAGGATTTCTTTTCAAATGGCTCCTACTAAAATCACTCGGGATACATGCGTTTTTTATTTATTTAGGGGACCGATCACTATAGATGGCCGTGGCTCTTTCCTAGTGACTGGCCTACTGCTTTGCAAACTACAGGGGCAAAAAACTAAGATCATGTCGGGTCGTCATCACTGTAAGGGCAGCCCAATTTACAGGGGTAGCCCTTAATTATACGGGTACCCCTAATCATGTTCACACCAGAGTAAAGAACACTCCTCTAGGGAAATGAGGCCAATAGCCTATCTTGCAAGGATAACAAATGTATTCTTTACAGAAATGAGGATGGGGCAAAGAACTCTGCTCCCTGAACAGCCTCATGTCCCTCTTCCGTTCCTTGCTCCTGGCAACTGGAGCCAGACAGGAGCTTTTATACTCTTGGCTTTGTCACTGTATCTAGGCATGGCTCCATCCCACACCGTCCTGCTTCCATACAAGGGATGCTGCAAAGTTTCCTACCGTTATGGTCGGGCTTTCTGTTTAGGACACACTATTTTACATATTACTCCCTTACAAAGACACACACTGCAGCCCTTCAGACTTTTACAAACCTTGAGGCTTAGCCTAGGATAAACAAAATATTTCTATAACAAATTTTCATTCATACTCCACTCATTGTACTCATATTTTTATGTGGTCCTGTCATTTCTTTTAAACCTGTTTTCGTATTTCTGCATGTCGTACATTGAGCATGTTAAAATCCCATTTTAGCATACATGGGATTTTGACTGACAGCAGGCAACTGGTGAGCCACTTTGTGTGCTCTCCCTGAGCTATCCTTAGTGACGCAACACTGCATGAACTCTGCAATCCATTTTTAGGACAGACCACATTCCAGCCTGCTTTGAGATTTTTAAAACTAAATAGTATTTTACAAATGTATTCAGCTAATAGTTATTTACACCTTATATTTAAATAACTGTCTTCTTTTAGTGCCTGCCCCATGTCTGTGTATATGATTATATTTGTATGAAAAAGCTTTCTCAGTGCACCTCCTGCCTCCTGATCTGTTGTAGTGCCTAGAATCAGTCAAAATAAGTCTTGCCTAATTCTAAAGTGCTTGGGAATGAAGGAAGGCTCTAGCTCCTTCCCAACAATAGGATTCCCAAGCTTCATAGTTCCTTAGTGAATTCTAAAAAAACAATACACTCTGGAGGCATGCTACTTGGTGAGAAACACAAACCTCAACTCGCCCACCAAATCTGGTGCACACCCCGACACACCCAGAAATGTTGGGCCACAACCCCACAGACACATACAAATCCAGACACATGCAGAAATACACCCACAATATACTCAACACACTCACAGAAACACCCATATGACATGACTTGACATGTGGAACTTCGATCCTGAAGATACTGAGGCGGAAAGATTGCCAAATGACAGCGCAAATTCCACCAAATTCACAAACCGATTCATGCCACATAACACAGTGGAAACAGGCTACAAACAGCGCACAACATGCAGAACACTAACATCATAAGCACATCACTCCCCAATCACATACACCATCAATCACATGCAAAGGCACAAATGGACACCTAACACATACCAACATTCTCACCCAAGCAGCCGCCTCATAACTCCATGCCACAACAATTGCCAAACAAGGCTCACACATGGAAACCAGCAAGCGCCCAAAGCACCTGTCCCACAAACACCTGACTCCTCCATGCAATTACCACAAAACATTTGACTGCCACAATCACCCAGAAAGAAGCACCCGGCGCAATCAGCATCAAACACTTCCACCTACCACACAAAGGCACAATAAAAGGAAACAAACAATTGGGCCCAATCACAGCATAGTCTGTGATGGCCAGCAATATTGAGGCAGTGTAAACATTCTGCAGGTAGCAGAACTTCTCCGAACAGGAGCTACAGCAAATAGTGGACTTAATAACTGACTATAAGGCCGTCATGATCAAGACACCAGGCCACCACTCCACCCAGAGCCAGCAGGATGCCCTTTGGGAGATGCTCACATAAGACATCAGTGTCCTGGGCATGGAGTCATGAACTGCAAAAGACCCCAAAAAGAATTGGGGGATGAGAAGCGCCAGGTGAAGCTAAACACTGCTGGATCGCTCTGGACCAACCTCTCTAAGGAAACCCACCAGTCCACACAGAACTCATGCCGAGGGAAAAGGTGATCCTCTGCATCATCCCAGAAGAGGCCCTCAAAGGGACACGAGGCACTGTAGCAACCAAGGGGTTGAGCGGTAACGACTTCACTTTTATATCATGACACACATATCCATGTCTACCATTACTCTATCCCCTAGAACAGTGCATGCGGTGTTCTCCAAGGGCCCAAAACATGAACATACAATGACCCTCTACTGTGAAGAACAAACATGATGTAGTTGCCAAAGTCGTCTTTTTAGCATTGCACATTTCACCACAACATGTCTTCAAACCAAACCACAACAATGAATGAGTATAGGGGCACACAATGCAATGACATGCCGTCACGCATGACACCCATACTTCACACAGCTCAGTCACCCACCCTCCCCATCTGCAGAAAGGTCCTCTGGCCACAGCAAAAGGACATAGGCACAATGTCAAACACATATGCTGACTACAATCAAACCACCATCTCACACAGGACTCAGTCATCCATATGCACTGTGAATAATGGCCACCTGCAAAATCATACACCACGCAGTCGGGTGTGCAAAAGCACTACCACATGTGTTAATATATGGATTGATTACAGACAACTCTAAAACACACAGCGCAACACTACATGCATGAAAACAGGACCCGCTCATGTTAACTACTACTTTTCACATAACATGTGCCCTGCCTCCCATTGACTTCAGCCATCAACACGATCACATGCCACTCCCAGTGCACATGTGCACTGAACTGCTTCCATTGGATAACAAGTTGGCTACATCTGCCAACAGCGAGATGGACCGTCCTAATTAAAAACGCCACATGTGCCCTAAGCCACCGATCTGTACAGAAGAGAACTCATAATCACTCACACAACCAGACCTCCCCCCCAGATAAAGCCCTCCCTTCGACAAGCCCATGTACAACAAACACCATGATAAGCCAGGCACTGCTGTACCATGCATATCAGCAGCCTACTCGCAGGCCATGTTCCTCAAAACCACTTGGACAAGTGGGAACAATCCAACAATGCAGGCATCACACTGGAGTCCTGCCCTGACACCACCCTCCCCCTCTGCCATCAAGCCATACATTCACAAGAGCACCTTGTGATTCACCCAGGACACACGTGAAAGTAAAATGGATGGGAGAAGAGTTGGCGGCATATCCGCATACTCAAGGCGGAGTGTACGCCATTGCCAGGCTGCATCACAACAAACACAGGATTAACAATAGCGTGAAGGTACGAACAAAAGACAACATCTATGAAATCTGTGTGCACACATCCATCCCCTGACACACAGTGCACCCTGGCACCATGAAGACACATCGACAGTGGTGAGACATCGTCAACAACAGGGGACACACCTTGCCATACTCGCATAGCCATACAATGATGCACCAAGAAGATGTATTACTAACACAACAAACCTTCATGCAGAGCCCAATTCTCACTGAAACTTTACCTCCTCATTGCCAACTGCAGCAACACCTCACTTACGGCTCACGCAAACATCCACTCATATACGTAGCCCTCCTTAACTGCACAAAAACCATTCCTGCTCCTAAATCTCAGAAAACCAAACATGATGGTGAATAAAAGCACCCACATGGCCACTCAATGAACCTGTGCATGTCAACATGAAAACATGGCAACAGACACCAGACCAGCAGCCATGACATACCATAGCCACCCACATGATGGATACCCGGCATACAATGGAGGGACCATTATCATGAACATGCACCACACACATCGCCCCAACTGCCAGCCATATTTGACATTCATGCCAGCCACTCAGTTGGACACTAAACCAGAGAAGGGAGTGCACATACCACTAACACGTGCCATTAAGGAACCCGTGACCTAGGGATACCATAACATCAGCAGCACCAATGGCACCCTTTCACAGCTCAGGAATAGTCAAATTCACGCAATCCATCATCATCCTCATGGTAATGTAATGTAACAAAATGTGTGGAGCGCAGACTAAAGTCCAGAGGCATCTAGGCGCTAGGAGAACAGCAGATGAAATAAAAACAGCACTAAACAATATAAAAGAAACATTCTATAAAAAATGATATGTTTTTAAAGCTTGAATGATCACTTATTTACCATAGGTGCCCAGGAAGGAAATTCCACATAGCCGTTGCCAGAGTCGACAAAGTTCAACCTCCTGCCCTTGCTAGACAGTATTGTGGAACTACCAGAAGATTTTGAGAGGCTGACCTCAGGGGTGTAAGTGATCAGTTTATCTTGAAGATATTCCACACCGGCATGATAAGCATGGTGAGCAGTGCAGAAAGTCTTACATTTAACATGACTTCTAACTGGGAGCCAGTGAAGCTAACGAAGAAGGTCCTGTGAGTGAGCCAAGCAGGTAGCTCCCAAGGCCAGTCTGGCTGCAGCATTTTGCAGTAGCTGCAGCCACTGGATTAGAAAGGCTGGTTGACCAAAATGGATGCCATTGCAATAATCTAATGATCCTAATGTGGAAGCTGCTACAACTTTAGCTCGAGAATCTGGGGAAAGAAAAGGTAATGTTTTCTTCAGGATTTTTAACTTTAAAAAGCCTGAATTGCATGGGGCCGAGAATTGAAGCTCACGGGAGCCATAAGACAAGATTTTGACACCCAAGCTTTTGAGTGATTTGCTAGGTTGGGGCAAGGTCTGAGAAATTCAGGCCAGAACGCTTTGGTCCAGGCAGCCTGTGCTGTGACAGAGTCTGAGACCATGATCTCTGTTTTTTCTCCATTGGGTTTTAACCAATTGCTGGCCATCCACTTCCCTAATGCTTGCAGGCAGTTACAAAGCTAAGGAGGGTGTTGTGTACTGGGGAGTCCAAATGAAAAAGCAGCTGTGTATCAGCAGCATATGTGTAAAACCGTATTCCGTGTTCCTGAATAAGATCTGCGAGTGGGCGGAGATGCAGATTAAAAAGGAGAGGCGACAGTGACGACCCTTGGGGGACACCACAAGTGCGGGCAATTGGAGGGGATTGGAAAGGAGACGGAGAAACAGTTTGTGTTCGTTCTGATAAAAAAGAAGTGAGCCAGGCCAGAGTGAGGCGAGAGATTCCTGCCTGTGCTAGGCATTGAAGCAGGATGTTGTGGTCGATTGTTTCAAACACTGCAGAGAGGTCAAGGAGAATTAAAACTCCAAGCTCTCTGCAGTCCTGGAGAAGGGCAATCTAATCTAGGACAGAAACCAACACTGCCTCAGTACCACTAGCAGGACAGAAACCAGATTGAAATGGATGAAGAAGAGCCTGGGATTCAAGGAAACAGGACAATTGGGGTTGATGATGGCTTCCATTAGCTTCTTTTTTTATTATTGGTTACAAATGAACCTTTAATATTTTAAAAATAGTAAATCATCAATCGTCCATTGCATTGCTTAATACAGTAAAAATAGCATGTCCAGATTTAAAAAAAATGTCAAGCACGCCAACTACAAATATCATACGTACAAATATATCCTAAAAAAGTACATTTAGACAACACACATTTTCATTTTAATCTCTAAACATATTTAAGTGCAACCTTTTAATATTCATAAAATCAAACAAAACAGTATTACAAACCTAGCAAAAGAACCACAACTATTCATTCCCTTATCTGACCAATCAAAAGTCCTCAAAAAAACCAACCACTGCATTCATGTCAGAAGTTACGTTTCCGCCTAAGCTTCTACCCCAAAAATATTCTAAATCGCCCCATTACAGACTGTGAAAAAAATGTTGGAACACAAATTACTAATTCATTGAATCTGAGGACTCTCTACAACCAAATGTTTGATGGTTCCTAACTTATTTTCTGTTTCACAAAATCTACAGATCTTTTCCTCTAGCTATTTTATTATTTCTGAGGAGGATCTCTTTCACTGGAATTAAATTCCAACAAAATCTTAAGAAATCACTCCTCAGGGGGGGCGTGGCCAACCGCCATGTAGAGCGGACGCGACTTCGGCAAGCTCCGCAAGATGAGCCATCGATAAGCTGTTTTTCCTGTATTTAAGCCGGCCTCAGCGCCTACAAATCATCCCGAGAGCCGCCGGCGGCGACGAGAACCTCCTGGACCCTTCACACGCGAGGGTGGAAGCCCGGGAGCCGAGCTGAGAGGATCGCACACCCCACGACGCGGACAGCCAAGATGGCGGCTCACATCTGCTGAGCCATCCGAGAGAGGGCCGCCCTGCGCCGCCGAGCGGAACGGCGAGGGGGTGCCCCTGCTGACCCCCCGGTGGCCACCCCTGCGGTAGGCTCGGGAGCCCCAAGCCCGAAAACGAGTGATCGACTGAGGCGGACGAGGGCGCCTGCTGGCCCCGCTGTCGGAACCGCAGGGGACGGAGGCCCGGCTGGAACCGAGGCCCAGAGATCGCGCACTACACCGAGTGCGAGTGCACCGGCCACCTCGCGCTGCCCCGGTTGGCGATACCACCGGAGCTGCGCACCCCTGCCCGAATTGCGCCACGGGGGGCGGAGTGCTGGAACCGCGGCATTCGGAACGGGCAGCTACAGAAAGGAGTTCCCCCCCCCCACCGGGCACCGAGAAAAGCAGCGCGGGCCGAAACGCGAAGACTTTCCACGAACTACCATATCAGGCCTAGCCAGGCCGTATCGCACCCCGCGGTGCCTGGAGGCCCTTGAGAACCGGCGCCGGAGCGCTTGACGCCCCGCGGGAGGGCCCGAAGCGTGGACCATAACCCTCCGAGCGCCGGAGGACATCAAGCGGGCAACTTCCACAGCGAGGTGAGGGGATGTCCTGCCCGGATAAGTCAGCGGGGAGGGGGACCAGGTGTCAAGCTGATTGGCCCGAGAGGACCGCGTACCTGTAGTCTTGGTGGTTGGTCTCGCAGAGGTCGCCAGTCTGGAGTCCAGGAACTGATGAGATAGCGGCACGAGGAATCAGCCTCTCCACCACCCAAATGAGGAACTGGGTGAAGGATGGACCAACCCCCAATGTCACAAAGGCACTCTCCCAGGTAAGCGTGACAAGAGGATGTAGGCTCAGATGGAGGGAACCATAGTCCAGGTAGAGCTTGTTGTCCAGACCATGAATCTTCCAAGAACCTCAGTGCAGCGACAGTTGATAGATAGACCAGTGTAGCAGAAAGGTATTCGTAGTAGGCAAAGGAGCTTGGCTGGTGCAGATAGTTCCAATGGTACACAGGATGAGATTCGGAGTCAGGCAAGACAGGAAAGAGTGAGGACAGTTGGAACTAGTTGTCTGGCCAATTAGAGAACTGTAGGAACGTGCCCAAGATGGAACAGGGGGAATGCAGGCTAGTGTGGGATAAGTCCCCTCTACACAATGATGACTCAGGACAGAACTCCGGAATGGGCTGAGGGAAGACTGACCCAGGGCAAAACCTAGGTAGTAGCTGGAGGCTGGCTGGCCCAGGGCCGAACCCAGGTGAGGATTGAAGGCAGGCAGGCCCAGGACAGGACCCGGATAAGAACTGGAGTCAGGCTGGCCCAGGGCAGGCCACAGGTAAGGACTGGAGGCAGGCAGGCCCAGGACAGGCCACCGGTAAGGCCGGAGGCAGGTAGGCCCAGGACAGGCCACAGGTAAGGCTGGAGGCAGGTAGGCCCAGGACAGGCCACAGGTAAGGCTGGAGGCAGGTAGGCCCAGGACAGGCCACAGGTAAGGCTGGAGGCAGGTAGGCCCAGGACAGGCCACAGGTAAGGCTGGAGGCAGGTAGGCCCAGGACAGGCCACAGGTAAGGCTGGAGGCAGGTAGGCCCAGGACAGGCCACAGGTAAGGCTGGGCAGGAACAACGAGGAAAGCGAAGCAAACCGCGTTGAGACGCGGGCAGCTTTGACTAGCGGCCTCTTTTATGGGCCGCCGGCGCCCGAGAGGCCTGGAACGCAAACCGTTCCGTTTCCGGGCGCCGGCGAACCCAGAACGAGGCTTGGAAGGCAAGCCCCCACGGCGCATGCGCGGAACCGAGAGAGAGGACCTCCGCGCATGCGCCGAAGGCCGCCGGCCCTGTAATCCGTTGCTCCCCTCCCGGCGAGTCCCCAGACGCGAACGCGCGGGTAGACTCGCCAGGAGGAAATGGGAGCGGCAGACCCCAGTCTCCCGCGTGACATGACACCAGGTCTAAACAGCGGCAGACCACCCTGGATGCCTACACAGCCCCCGAACCCCCCAGCCCTGAGTGCCCGACCATGGCGACTGCCGCAGGGGACACGAGCGCTACTCCAGCGACGCCTGAACCCACTAACTTGCAACTCTTGGAGGCCATCAAGCTAATCCAAACGACTATGGTGAATAAAATCGACGCAGTGGCCATAGATCTGGGACTCCTCCGCCAAGACGTCCGCTCCCTGGCTAATCGAACGGAGGCACTCGAGACTCAAGTACGCGAGAATTCCGAAGCGAACACCCAACTTCTCCATGACATGGAAGGCCTCCAGCAAACGGTCAAAAACCTCGAGAACAAGGTGGAAGAGGCCGAAGGGAGGGCCCGCCGGAATAACATCCGGCTGCTCGGACTGCCTGAGGGCATCGAAGGCCCAGACCCCACCAACTACGTGGAAAACCTCCTGCTGCAGGAAATCGGCGCAGAGAAACTATCGCAGGGGTTCTCCATCGAAAGGGCCCATAGGTCGCTTGCCAAGAGGCCCCCGCCAGGTGGCCCACCCAGGCCCATGATTGCTAAAGTGTTAAACTACAGAGACCGCGAGGTCGCCCTGGCGTACTCTCGGTCAGGGGGCCAGATATTGAGAAATTCGGCCAGGATCGCCATCTACCCCGACTACACTTTTCAAGTGCAGATGAGCAGGGCCCAGTTCATCTACACCAAAGCCAGGTTGAAGGCCGCTGGTTTGAAATACATGCTCCTTTACCCTGCTAGGTTGAAAGTAATACACAAGAACAGAGCCCACCTATTCGACACACCGGAACAAGCCCGGGACTGGATGGACGAGCAGCAACTACCAGACATAGACGACAAGAGGCGCAGGCCGCGCTGATACACCTACCTAAGACTACTGTATTATACCGCACCATAAGAACACTGCAATCCAACCCCAGGAGCAGCTGAAGGGATCCTACCACGCGGAACACCGAGGTTTTAGCTCCCTCAACCCCCCAGGAGCTTGTGTTTTTCTGTTTTTTCAGGGTACGTTTACCCACCCGTAGGGCACCCGAAGACCATGCCAGGTCCTAGGGAGCGGAAACGGGACAGTCACGACGAGGAGCACCTTGTTAGACCAGTTATTTGTTGGGGAAGTTCTTTCTTAGGGAAAGGGGTGCCGGATATCCGCACCCTAGTTGGGATCCCTAAAGTTGACACACCGAGACCACAGGACTCCTCCAATACCACAGCACCTCCAATGAGGCCTCGACCGGGACCTGGACTAGTGAGAGTACACCACCTTGACTATGGCTGAGAGAGTGAAAGTGATGACATGGAACGTCAGAGGCATGAATAGCTACGTGAAACAGCGAAGAATTCAAGCATACCTGCGACGATGCAAGGTAGGGATCGCCATGCTTCAGGAGACACACCTAACGGAGGCTAAACTGACTGCGCTAGCCAAAACCTGGCGGGGGACCTTGGTGGGATCCTCCTACTCCTCATATGCTAGGGGGGTCCTGGTGTGGATTAACCCGTCAGTCCCTTTTAAAGTCACGGACACAAAAACGGATAACGAGGGTAGGATGGCGCTGGTGCAGGGTACCATGGAGGGAAGAGACCTATGCCTGATTAGCACATACGCACCCAACCATGACGCCACAGCTTTTTTCCGCTCCTTGAGCCCTAGACTATGCCCCCACGCAAACAGCACCATGATCTGGGGCGGGGACCACAACTGCACTTTAGACCCCCTCAAAGATAGGTCAGACACCAAACACTCCCGCCCGTCCCCCCCCGCCAAGATACTATCCAAACTGATTTCCAATCTGTCCCTTAGCGACCTGTGGAGGGAACTGAACCCGGAGAGACGGGAATACTCCTTCTTCTCCCCGCCACATAACGTCCACACTAGGCTGGACTACATGCTAGTCAGCCTGGAGCAGCAAGCCACTTTCAGCGAGGCACAATACTTACCCAGAGTATTATCAGACCACTCACCCCTGTCGGTCACTTGGGAGGTACACCCGCCCAGACCCCCTATCCCTACATGGAGACTGCGAGCAGAAGCATTGCTTGACGCGGCCTTCAGGGACCACGTACAAGACAGCACAGACGAATATTGGCTACACAATCTAGGCAGCGTAGATCGCATCAGCACCGCTTGGGAGGCGTATAAGGTGGTCATGAGAGGGGACATGCTGGCAGCGGTAGGGGGAACCCAAAAGGCCATCACGAACGCCCTGGCAAAAGCAGAAAGTAAGCTGGGGGAGCTGGAGAATAGAGCGAACCCGACCCCCGAGCAGGTACGGGAAATAATAGCGCAGAGACAAGCCTGTCTGTCACACTGGGAGTCCCTGGGGAAACTAAGCTACGCCAAGCACACGGAAAGGACACACGCCCTGGGAGACAAGCCCGGCAAACTCCTGGCCTGGCTGTACAAAAGGGAATCCCCTAGGACCCCCATCTGCCACATCCTCAGACCAGATGGCACTGCGGTGCACACCCAGGCTGATATTAATATGGTCTTCTCCGAATACTACCAGGACTTATATTCTCAAGCCCCGCCCCCGTTAGACACCGGGATCGAGGACGCCCTAGACTGCATAGAGTTACCCAAACTAGACCCACAGTTGGCCGCAACCCTGGAAGACCCAATCACCCCAGACGAGGTCAAGGCAACCATTAGATCTTTACCCTCTGGGAAAGCCCCAGGTATGGATGGTCTCCCGGGGGAATTCTATAAGACATATGAGGAGACCCTCGCCCCGCTGCTGGCACAAGTGTACAATGAGGCTTTCGAACGCGGCATACTCCCTGACTCCATGAGGGAAGCTGTAATCATCCCCTTGCTGAAGCCCGGCAAAGATGGAACAGATTGCGGTTCCTATAGACCTCTCTCCATGCTCAATGTCGACTGCAAAATACTTTCGGCACTCCTCGCCAACAGGCTACGCAAGGTGATCCCCCTGTTGATTCACCACGACCAAACTGGCTATGTACCTGGGCGCTCTATCACTGAAAATTTACGCAGGTTGCACCACATCATATACCGCACTGAGCATGACACCCAGAAATACGCGGTGGCATCACTAGACGCCACCAAGGCCTTTGATTCGGTTAATTGGGAATGGTTGTACGCCACCATGGCCAGGATGGGCATTGGACCCGCCTTTCTTAAATGGACCCATTTGCTTTACACACACCCCGAGGCTAGAGTGCGTACCAACAAGACGTACTCTGACAAATGGCCCCTCCACAGAGGCACACGACAGGGATGTCCCTTATCTCCCATGCTCTATATCATTGCTGCTGAGCCAGTGGCCGCGTACATCCGGCAGGAATACGGTGGGGGAGGCATTATACTTGATGGAGTGACTCACATCATCTCCATGTACGCGGACGACACCCTCCTCTACCTCAATAACCCTGAGCATCTCCTGCCCTACATCTTGGAGACTCTGGACTGCTTCCAAAAACACACAGGCATCCAGATAAACAAAGACAAGTCGTGTCTCTACCCCCTCGCAGCGCTACACAGCAATGAGGGCGGACCCCTGCCCCCACTGGCTCTCCAGTGGCAGGTAACGTCCTTTAAATACTTGGGCATTGTCATACACCGTAGCCCGTACACAGAACACATCCTCAACACAGCCAGATCAAAGGACGCACTCACCAACTCCATGGCCTTCTGGGGCAAACTTCCCCTTTCTGTGGCGGGGAGGGCGGGTCTCCTCAAAATGGTAGCGCTCCCACGCCTACTGCATTGCTTCACCAATGTCCCCTACAACATCCCCTCAGCCTTTTTCAGAGAATTGAACAAACTCTGCAGAGAATTCCTGTGGCAGGGAGGCAGGCACAGGGTGGGGCTTGACATCCTCCAGAGACCCTACGAGAGGGGCGGACTGAAAGTCCCTAATTTCGAACTATATTATCTGGCCAGCCAATTGAAACACGTAACGCACTGGATGGCGGATGAAACCACCACTGACACCAGACTTCTCCAGCCGGCCCTGCCACTACTGCTACTTAGAGACTTGTTGTGGGTCGGGAAGGGGGCTCCACAACGTCACCCATACCTGGCCATGTTGGGAACCCAGCTCTGGAAGAGGGCCTGTAAGGCTGTGGGGCTGCGAGATCCGTACTCCCCACAGATCCCCATCGCTGCAGTCATGGCGACACCCTCATGGGGGCACACCGAGGCTCGCTCGGTATGGGAGCCCCACGGAGTAGCGACGCTGGGCGACCTCATGCACGAACACGAACTTTCTACATTCTCCGACCTCTGCGAGTCGACGGGCCTGCCCATCGGGCAGTTCTTGCTCCACGGGGCAATAACTCGGGCCTTAAGGAAGAGATGGCCTGAGGCAGACAATCGATTTACAGAGAATGAAACCATCGAAACCTTGCTGGACACAGCCGAGGGAGGCCACGAAACCTCCAGAATATACGAGGCCCTGTTACAGGCAACAACAACGAATGAACTGAAATGCAAAAAGAGATGGGAGAGCGAAATGGGCCTTGTATTCGAGGACAACGCATGGGAAAAGATTACCCACTACCACAAAAAGACCTCCAGAAATGCACGCCTCCAATTAATACAGCTATACATCACGAACCGAGCCTACCTCACACCTGACGCCATATCTAAGTTCAAGGGGGCCTCGCCACAATCATGCCCCAAGTGCCATGCGCCACAAGCAGGAATGACCCATATGTTCTGGAGCTGCCCCATGGTCCTGAGGTTCTGGACCCAGGTACGAGATAGGGTGGCGCTGGCCGGGATAGAAGTCGAAATTCACGAACCAGCAGCTTGCATACTGGGGGCTTACAAGCGAAGCACCAAGAACAAGCCCCTAAATAGACTCCTGGACTTGATTTACATAACGGCGAAAAGGCGCATAGCCATGAGCTGGAAGAGCGCACGAGGACCTGGTGAGGCCCTTTGGTGGTACGATCTCAAGAGATGGGTCGCCGCGGAGACGGCGGCTTGGGAAATGGCCATCCAGGTACAAAAACTTGACTCCAGTGCAGATCTTCTCCGCTGGGTAGAACTGACTGAGCCGCTCCTCCGTTCAGCGACATCGGCCAGCACTCCAAACAGTCCTGGTAGTCCCTGCTCGACACATGAGCATATTGAATGATTGGGGACTGACCTGTGGTCTCGGGGGGAGGGGGGCGGAACGGGTGGGGAGGGATTGTTGAGGTTGTTGGGGTTTTTTTTTTTTTTTTTTTTTTTTGTGTGGGTGTTACACATATTACACCGCCATACCACGCACTGTTTGTTATATGTTTTGAAAAACCAATAAAAATTTTTCAAAAAAAAAAAAAAAGAAATCACTCCTCACACTTCTACTCGTGTAGATGGATATAAAGGGAGCCAAGACTCCTACTTTCTTGTGTGCTCCCACCAGATGAATTGGTGAGGAGTAAGAATGCTTTTTTCTATTGTGGCGTACCAATCTCAAATACCTTTTTAGTACTATCTGGACTCATTAGCAACTCTTCACGACTAGACCCGATTTCCACTAATACACCTTCACAAAATACATTCAGGGCTTTCAGCAGGCACAAACCATTCTGTTTTGGGCCATGGTTCATTGCCAGATTTAGATCCCAATAAAACCTATTTCTGCTTTCATGATTTTATACAGTAAATTAGATTTTCCATACTCCCCTACTTCTTAGCGACTGAATCCCCAATTTATAACTAATAGGGGCAATAGGGAACGATTTTGGCAATCTTAAAACTCTTCGCCAAATTTGCCCTTCAAGTATTGGCAAATAGTCTAGAATAGAGGTACCTTAGAGTTCTATGCCATATGTTTATTTGGGAACAATTTTCCTTTATAGAATCTTAAGGCCGGGATGATAGAAAACATGCCATATTTACAGTCTACCTTAATGATCTGATTCACCAATCCAGTGGTTTTTCTTAAAAGATGTTCCCTCATCGCTAATTTTGCCGGCTTACAAAATATTGGGAAACCCAAGTAAATGAAGCTATCAACCGTTTCCAATCTTTGGGTGCCACACCACCAGGCTAAAGATTTAACTTTTTTCTCCGTTGTAAACTGAATCACCTTTGTCTTACAAGTGTTTACAGCTAATGAATTTACATGTGTGTGGTTTCCAAAAGCCTTAATTGGTCTTTTTAACTCAACCGGAGTTCTCTCAAAAAGTAAGAAAATCGTTAGTGTAGGAGCGCCAGATCAATTTCTCATCATTCAGATTAGGTGACACAAACACTGAATCGGCCAAAGACTCTCCCACGTCCGAAGTATACAAATTAAATAGACAGGGAGCCAAAATGTGTCCCTATCTTACTCCTGTGAAGGTTGACATTTTTTGCGATAGGTCCCCGGTGTACTTCGTCGAACCTGAATGTTTGAGTCTGCATGCGGAGACACTATAAGCCCTACTGTATATTCTATATCTGCAATCTCTTTCAGAACCATATTGGCTAATCAGTTGGGTCCCGGGGCTCTAGAATTACTAATACTTTGAATTACCACAGTTATGATCTCCTCAGTGATGTCGGGGTACCAGTCATTTTGTTAGCTCTCTCCCAAGCGATTATTACTCCCCCCCCCCCCATCCATTTCCCCCCCCAAATATTGAATCAAAATGCCCCACCCACTGGTCCTCCCTTATTGGATTTAGTTGAAGCTCTACTTGATTCATACCCAGGTCATTGACCAAGAGCCAGAAAGATGCAGTATTTGTATTACATAGAGCTCCCAACATGATTTTGGCATCTCTGTCATAAATGTTCTCTTTGCATGCAAATCCAATTGTAGTATATTTGTTTAGCCACTTCTATCTCTGCAATTCTTTCGCATTGGTCCTTTTCTGGCCTGCTCTTACTGGCCCTTATCTTTGCTCTTAATAGTTGTTTCTGTTCTTTTACCTCCTTATCAAATTGATGCAGGTGTCTACGAGGAGCAAAAAGAGACTTTGTTACCACCCCTCTAAAGATTTCTTCCAGAAATGAATCCTAATTATTTGTGTTGAATGTATTTGTCATGAAAACTCTGGTTTGCCAGTGCTCGGACCGATAGAGGGGCCGCCATAGACTGTTCCATCACGCCCACTTCCGGATGTGACAGCCGGTCTAGTCTTTCTCCCGTTCTACTTCTCTGCTACATATGCATCGGCTCTGCCACCTTTTCTCGCGTTGCAACGTTCTCGCTTTCAAGTGTCCAACGCTGTGAGTTCCTGCTACAGTTTCCTTCTACCGCTTCATGGCTGCCTTGATTCCCTTGCTTGTTTCTGCCTTCCTGAAGTCTCTCCTATTCCCTGCTTTGGAGTCAAACCCCCCTGCTGCTCTGCCATTCCTACTTCCCACGCTGCAGCTCTCCAGCCTGTTTGCTTTCCACCTTGCTTTCCACTTTTCTCGCTGCATATCCCCCTGCAGTCCTTCCTGGATGTACACCTTACTGCTGCCTTAGATCTTTTTCGCATTGCAGCTCTACCTGGATGAAAATCAACTTTCTTCTGGATTCCATACTTTCAGAGAAACACCACTTCTCTGGGGTTTATGCGCTTTTTGGCTTTTTCCCCGTATTTGTGCTGTATCCAGAGGTAACACCATTCATTCCTTTTGTATAATACACAGAAAAGTCTGGCGTCCTCTAGGAACATACCCTACCTCTTCGAAAAGAAGGGAAATCCTTTGCGTCGTTCAAAGGACACCATTGCTGAGGATTCCAAGCAGTCTGATTCAGCCTCCTCATCAGGTGAGAGGGAAGTGGAATCTATCAAACAGATTGAAAGTATTGACATACCTGATGGTATTCAACTTCCAATCATAGGATGTATTGGCCATTACTGAGGTAACATTATCTCTTATAATGGTCATCTTATGCTTGCTCCTGCTGACCCGATTACGCCCCAGGCCGACCTGTAACCCAGCTGTCACTTTATCTCTAATGTGTCTATGCAGTATTTTAAATTCAGACAAAATAATCCGATGATCACTCCACTCACAGAGTAGAACCTCAAACGAACTACAACCCAGGTATATGATATGATATGTCATTTATAATGCGCCTGTACACAAGTGTTTCTAGGGGCAACAATACAGGGGAGGAAAGACAGAGGGGAGGACAAGACAAATAATCTTAGTAGGCCTTGTGTCCTTCAGATCGTGGAAGTGTGAGAACGAGAAGTGCAAGGGGAAAGGGAAGGGGGAGGGCAGGGAGAGGGGAGGGGAAAGCAGGGCAGCGCAGCACTGGGTAGTGCTTGGAGAACAAAGTACTGCAGGGTTAAAGTTACAGCCCCTAAGTGCATGGTAGGCCCTGAGGCAGTGCAAGGGTGACTGATCAAGAAACAGCCTGGTACCAAGTGAGACTCTGAGGGTAGACAAGCAACCAGTCGGTACAGCAGACAGGTAGGTCAGCAGGAGAGGGAGAGAGAGAAAGCAGAGGAGACAAGGAAAGTTTTGAGCTCCTTCCGGAACTTCAGGTGGTCCAGGCCAAGTTTGAGAGGGGCAGAGAGGCCATTCCAGAGGGAGGCACCTGCAGAGGAGAGAGATCTACTCCCCACTCTCTGCCTGGAGAAGCGTCTAACCCGTAGAGAGTTGGAGCTAGCTGAGCAATGGGCTCGAGAAGGAAGGTATTTTGGAAGAGAGCGTTGGATGCAGTGCGGACCCCGGTCCCAGAAAGCATTGTGGACAATGCAAAGGGTATTGAACTTGATCCTTGCAGCCACCGGGAGCCAGTGGAGAGATTTCAGGGCTGGAGAGATACAGTCCCTGGGTTTGAGGCCAAGGAGAAGTCTTTCAGTCCTGTTCTGGATTAGTTGCAGAGGGCAGACAGTAGACTTAGTCACATTGAGAAAGAGGCTGTTGCAATAGTCCAGTTAGAGATAGTGAGTTGAGATCGCCACCCAAAATAATTATACATTCATCCTGTTCGGCTAACCATTCTGTCACAAATGATGTCAACAAAGTAAGAGACTCCTCTAGACAACAGAATAGCTGATGCCATTACACATTAATAACATTTTGAAGTTCACCCTTTTCATTACTAGAGTGCCCTGGACTGCCAAAATGCTCTTCCCCACCTGAATATGCAGAACACTCTCAATGCCATATGAGATATTGATCAGGGTGAGCAGAACGCCCGGTGGTTGACCCCTCACACCCTTCACGGCTGCCTGGTAAATAGAAATGTATCCATCAAACACTTGAGGGTCAGTGATCCAGGTTTCCTGTAAGAAGATAATCAGGGATTCTTGTAAAACCTTCCCCAACCATCCTTCCTGGATGTACACCTTACTGCTGCCTTAGATCTTTTTCGCATTGAAGCTCTACCTGGATGAAAATCAACTTTCTTCCGTATTCCATACTTTCAGAGAAACACCACTTCTCTGGGGTTTTTGCGCCTTTTGGCTTTTTCCCCGTATTTGTGCTGTATCCTGAGGTAACACCATTCATTCCTTTTGTATAATACACAGGAAAGTCTGGCGTCCTCTAGGAACATACCCTACCTCTTTGAAAAGAAGGGAAATCCTTTGTGTCGTTCAAAGGACACCATTGCTGAGGATTCCAAGAAGTCTGATTCAGCATCCTCATCAGGTGAGAGTGAAGGGGAATCTATCAGACAGATTGAAAGTATTGACATACCTGACGGTTTTCAACTTCCAATCATAGGATGTATTGGCCATTACTGAGGTAACATTATCTCTTATAATGGTCGGCTCATTCTTGTTCCTGCTGACCCGATTACGCCCCAGGCCGACCTGTAACCCAGCTGTCACTTTATCTGTAATGTTTCTATGCAGTATTTTAAATTTAGACAAAATAATCTGATGATCACTCCACTCACAGAGTAGAACCTCAAACGATCTACAACCTAGGTGTATATATATATATATATATATATATATATATATATATGCTGTTTCTTGATCAGTCACCCTTGCACTGCCTCAGGGCCTACCATGCACTTAAGGGCTGTAACTTTAACCCTGCCTAGAGGCTGTTGCAATAGTCCAGCCCAGAGAGAACCAGGGCCCTGGAGACAGTGAGCTTCTGGGGGAAAGTGAGAAAGGGAAAAGTCCCTTTGAGACAGTGAGCTTCTGGGGGAAAGTGAGAAAGGGAAAAGTCCCTTTGAGGAGGTGCAGCAGGTAGTGGGACTTCTTGACGATGTATGAGATGTGAGGAGAGAAAAAGAGAGAGGGTGGAACAGTTCATTAAAATACGTGTAGTCGAGAGTGGAGTGGCTTAACCGCCTAGACCTGGTTGACTGACTTGACTGATCCCATTAATAGTTCAGTTTAACCTATGCAAGCCCAGAGACTCAAGGCAGTTCGTCCAATTTACACCATTTTCTTTCTTTTTACAGTAGTCTTGTCACCGTTCACATTGCCCCCATTATCCACTAGATGTAACAGTTTGAGTTGAGATCGCCACCCAAAATAATTATACATTCATCCTGTTCGGCTAACCATTCTGTCACAAATGATGTCAACAAAGTAAGAGACTCCTCTAGACAACAGAATAGCTGATGCCATTACACATTAATAACATTTTAAAGTTCACTCTTTTCATTACTATAGTGCCCTGGACTGCCAAAATGCTCTTCCCCACCTGAATATGCAGAACACTCTCAATGCCATATGAGGTATTGATCAGGGTGAGCAGAACGCCCGGTGGTTGACCCCTCACACCCTTCACGGCTGCCTGGTAAATAGAAATGAATCCATCAAACACTTGAGGGTCAGTGATCCAGGTTTCCTGTAAGAAGATAATCAGGGATTCTTGTAAAACCTTCCCCAATACCGTATTCGTAAACCAATGCGAATTCCCCTAGCTGTTCCATGACAAAACATCCAAGGAAAGGTTGGTCGCTGGCTGCAGGAGAGGGGTGTAACCTATTGAATGAGCGAGCCACCCAAGACCGATTCTCCACCTGCCTATCCTCCTCTATATTTGCTGACCCATGGCTGACCTCATATTCCTCTCTTGTAGCAATGATTTCAGCTGATAATTTCTATCATTTGCATTTATCTTGTGCTCTCTACCAAATCGCATGGTGCACTATTATTTAAAAGAGACATTTAATTACCGAATTAACAGATTGAATGAGAATCTTTAAGGATCAGATCATATACTATTTTTGATAGGCAGGTAACAATCGCCACATCGGTTCTTATTGGATAGAAGAAGTCTACGCGATCTAAGTACTTTGTGGATAATGGTCTTAACGAGGGGCCATTGCTAGGAGAGAGAGAATGCTTTAGCAATTCATTACAATGTATCTACTCTCAGGTAGTAGGCATGTCACTTTCATTTTCCACCCCATGTTCTTGGTGATGTTCTTTTTTTTTATTATTTGATTCACTTGAGGGTTCTTCAACCCATTACCGGCTTTGTAACTTTGGGTGGTGATTTCACTGTCTCTGCTTGAATCCTGTTCCCACAGATCTGTTCCTCAGGCTCCTCTCACGAAGCAGGTGATCAATCTAGATCTTTGCGAAGGGGGAAGGGATCTAGACGAATGCCAATTTTCCAAGTCTATTGGATTGTTTCTCTCGATTACCATGTCTTTGAGCGTTCACTATTGGATTAAAGGTTATTTCCTCCTCACTATGAACCTTATTGTTTTGAGTCCCAAGAGCATTCCCTCTCACAATCTCTTCTGGTGTAATACAAATGGGCTGGGGGCCCCATTTCACATTTATTCTGGAGTCTGAATTTCCACTTTCCAGCCTTATGAAGGCAAGTCCCTGTTTACGCTCACACCAGAATGAATACAGCCCTCTAGGGAAAGAAGCTAGGAGATAGCTTGCAGGGATAACAAGGTTTAATTGTAAAGAATATCAGCAAAGGACTCTGCTGCTCGAGAACGTTCTGCCAGACTTTGCATGAACAATACAATATAAGGGCACACAGCGTCATCAGATACATCATTACTTACAGTCAAAATTTGCAAGACTGGTTGTTGAGGCCCTATGCATGGACCTGCTCCATTGGGCATGCCAGGCTACAATTGGTTGGCAATCTCCGTCATCCCCACGGGGGTCAGCTGGGCTCATCGCTCCACGGAGTGAAGGTCAGGTCTCTCATAAGTTACATTGTAAGAACTGTTATGATACGCTAAGCCTAATACTACATCACTATGGCATGCACCTGGGACACTCGGGCTGCAGCCAGGGCGAAGGGAGGAAGAAATACAGTCACACTGACCCACACATTCTGTGCTTTGTTGATACCGCTCCTCTCGCACCCAAGGTTTCCACCCTCATTTTGATCTATAATGTATTCCTCCCTGTACCTCATGTTACAAAGGATGTATTTATGTGATGAGGTGAAACAGATCGCACATGCGTAGATCTTTTATGGCCAGTAGGTTTACGATTTCGGTTGGGGACGTTCACTAACTTAGGGGATCAGTAGGGGATCAGGTCAGTGGTGTGGGCCATGACTCTGGGTAGGCTCGGTGGGGGTTAGAGGCCTGCTGGCAGCTTGGCTGTGATAAATGGACACTGTGAGGAGCCTGGTGTTGTCTCACAGCCTTGCAGGGCGCATTCCTCCCAGTGATACTAAGTAATTGCAACAATGGAGGGACAAGATTCTGCTTCCGTGAGAACTGGTTATACAGACCTATCCTGTCTTAATGAGCTGGGCCTAATCGAGTCCTTTCATGGAGATAAGAGTTGTGCAGCCATGCAAGACTTTGCATCTGCCATAATTACAAAATGGCGTTTCTTTCTGTGCGCACACTAGGGTTATGCATCTGTCGTTCACGTTATATAATTCTGTTCCCTGCCTCGTGTGCGGCAAGATGGCGATCTCTCCTTAACGCTCATGAGACTGTTCCTCCACCTTCCACAACTCGCCTCAGGATCAGGAGTCTACTCTTTCGGGTCATCGACGACCTCCTCATGGTCGCTGGTCTGTATCTAGCACCCGTTCTGAAGACCCGGCTGCGACCTCCTATCTAGCAACCTTGTCTGGTCTTCGAAACCAGGAGTGACTGGGTCTTGTCACCATCGACCCGTGGTGGCGCTGCCCGACAGACACTGGATCACCTTACTGAGCCGTGCTCCTCTCGCCTGCTACTGCGTGTGACTCCTTCTTTGCTCCTTCCCCACAGCGAGGCCGCAATGTGATCGCTGTTCCCGGGCTCTCTGAGGGCGTGGCACCCCCTCTTCCACAGCATCCACCTGCCTCCTTCCTCGCTTACACCCACAGCAGTGACCGCCAGTACTGACACGGCCTCTGTTTTCAGCTGCTCGGCAGCCTTCTTCTCTCCGGCGACCGCGGCTCCACCCGATCCACCCATTGGAGCCCTCCTCCTTCACTGCTTGCCCTGAGCGAGGCCTTCACTACTGCTGCTGTTCCCGAGATATTCAGAGGCACCACCATCGACCTGTGATGGCGCTGCCCGGCAGCCACTGGATCACTTTACAGTGCCGCTCTCTTCTCGCCTGCAACTGCGTTTGCCTCCTTCCTCGTTCCTTGCCCACAGCGAGGCCGCACTGTGACCGATGTTGCTGGGCTCTTCGAGGGTGCGGCTACCCCACTCCAATGGCATCAACCCGCCTCCTCCCTCGCTCACACCCACAGTGGTGACCGCCAGTGCTGATGCAGTCTCTTGACTGGACTGCTCGGCTGCCTTCTTCTCACTGGCGACTACGGCTCCACCCGACCCATTCATTGGAGCCCTCCTTCTTCACTCCTTGCCCACAGTGAAGTCTTCACTACTGCTGCTGTTCCCAAGCTCTTCAGAGGTTCTGTGCCCACCTCTCCCACAGCCTCCTTCCTTCACTCCTGCAGCTATAGCCACCGGGACTGCACAGCCTCTGGACTGAGCTTTTAGCTAGCTCATAGTGGCTCCACACCTCTTTCTGAACTGAAACTTCCTCAGTGTGCTCCCTCAACACTACAGCGTCTTCCATCACCTCCAGTAAGGAGTCCCTGCTTTGAGGCACATCTCTCGGTGTTTGTCTACACCCCTTTTTTCCCTCGCCTCCTCAGCCGACGCCTTCATCATCACGGCTTCTTCTGTTGCCTCCAGTATTGAAGCATATCCTTTGCCGGTTGACTGCCCCCTTCTTCCCCCGCCTCCCCTTCAAGAGTCTCTCAGACTGGTACCTCGTGCCCTACAGCTCCGTTTCACTCCCTCCGATCTAATCCTCTACCACCTGGTTCCTTCTGCCGATGCAACCCTTATCTGCCTGGACTGTGCCTCAGCCCCTGTCTCCTCTGAACGCTTTCCCGCACATCTGGCTGCCCCAACCCGGATCAACGCTCTCCTGAATTACTTTTAACACTTCACTTTCAAATCTCCAGTTTGTTCAATTAACTGTTGTTACCTAACTACTACTCCCACTCTACTACCCCCATACAGTCACTATGCTCTCACCCCCTGTGAATACAGTATCCCATTTACTACATATCGGCCCACACCACTCCACTCCTATTGTCCTCCCTGACATGCATTATATCTCCCACCAGCCTCGCCCTTTTCTCCCCTCCACCCCTGCTTTCCTGCCCTGCCCTCCCCCAAGTCTCTATGTCTCATCATCATGAGTATCTCCTCTTTTAACATTCCCTCACCCCTCCTGGCCCAACGCCCTAACACCACAATTCGACATCACAACCTCATCTATCCACAAATGACGAACACTTCCAACATCATTGACGTCGCCTTGTGGAATGCTACATCTCTCTGTAACAAAACTGCTGCTGTCCTGGACCTATTCCTACATCTGAACTTCTACTTCCTCTGTATTACCGAAACCTGGACCACCCCACAACACTTCTGTTCCTGCAGCTCTCACTTTCTCCTCATCTTCCTTAGCCCATGTACCTCGACCGAAAGGTCATGGAGGTGGCATTGGTCGTCTTTCATCCCAAATCCCTTACTACTCCCTGTCCCACTCCTCTTCCAGTCCTTCCCTCCTTTGAGTTTATGTATAAAATGTTCAACTCCCCGCACGCCATTTCTTTTCTCATTATTTACCGTCCTCTTAGATCCTTCTGTGAGGATATTGACCACCTCCTTGGCCTTATCTCCCCCAGTCCCGCACCTCTAAATTCTTGGCGACTTTAACCTCCATCTCTCCACTAATCCCCCAACTTCTCCTCTCCTATCCATACTTGACTCCTACCTTCTTCCCCCTCCCCCTCTCCCTTTCCCACCCACACACCTTTCTGGCTCCACTCTCGCCCTTATCTTTATCTCTTCTTTCTCTGCCTCATCGATATCCACCCTACCAACTATCTATCCGAACACTCTTTACTTTCATTCACCCTCGACCCCCCCCTTCCTCTTCTCCCCACCCCCTCACCCTCCACCTCTTTCTCCCGGCGTGACATTTGTAACTTTAATCCTTCTCTTTTTTATGCCCCCTGCCCCTCTTCCTTCCCCCCCTCTCTCTCATTTCTCCTCTCTCTCGGCTAATGATGCTTCTTCCACCTTATCCTCTTCCCTTACTTTACACTCTGTCTCCCTTTCGCCCTTCTTGCAAAACTGCCCAACCATGGCTTTCTCCTCACCTTTCCTCCATGCGCCGCCTCCTCAGATGCCTTGAACGACGCTGGCTTAAAAACCCCTGAAGTATGCGGGAGTCAAGGTAAGTAATAAACTTTTCTTTATTTACTTATTAGCCGGTGCCCCGCACAGCGTCCTTCCCATCTACCCCGTCTCTCGCCAACCGTCCTCTGTAGAACGTTCCCTCTCACACCCAACATTCTATATACCTTAGAGCTCGCGCGCAGGCGAGGAGCCAGTGTGTATTACATTAATTATTAGAATATACTTGGAATACAACATCATCCCCCCCCTTACAAACTTGAGTAAGAGAAAGGTTCTACCTTATAAAAATGTAAACACATGTGTGCTAGGTATAATAATCAAGACATTTCAAACATAACACATTTGTGCGGAAAGGTACAACGGTACCAATTAATACATATAAGAGATTAACACAATATAGAATTCCTTTACCAACAACCTGTGTACGGAAATTACTTAGCTCTGCATGACATAATCTCTAGACCAAAACGGTAACCTCTTTTCCCTAGAACTACGCACGCTCTTATTATCAAAAGCGACCACAGCTCGTTGAGTGTTAACATCTTCAACCTGTCTCAACACGTTACCGTTCATACTCACATTTTCTAATCCATATTGAATATGATCATCTCCAAATAAATCTCTTCTTTCGAATCTAACCTGTTTCATTCTTTCATTCTCACCATTCCACATCCATTTACTAACCCTGTCCAAATTCCATACTGATCCTCCCGCAACTCTAACTGCTCTCCTGAACACTTGTAACACCTTGACAGGACTGCTGTATTTAGAGTCACCTTTCTTAACATTTCGTCCAAGCCTGATTCGCACAAAATCTCCTGGTGATATTCTCAACTTAAACCTTTCAGAAGACATAGTCTTTCCTGGAGACATACTACTCCTAATTACGTTTTCATCAGAATTACGTAATCCTGTGTTTCCACTTCTACTATGATTAACCCAAACAGGATTAAGCAAAGTATTTGGAGCTCTTCCCCTCATTAATTCAAAAGGAGAAACCTTTATTCCTCTTTTAACAGACATCCTGGTACTCCATACTCTCTCCTTAAGAACCTCGTCCACCGGCATGTTGTTACTTAAGGCTAACTCCACTGCCTCTACAATTACACGGTTATATCTCTCCACCAACCCATTGGTTTGTGGGTGATACAACGACGAAAATCTCCATCTCTTGGCAAATTCTCTCATTTCTCCACTTCTAAACTGAACTCCATTATCACTCATTATTATTTTGGGAAATCCTTCCCTTCTGCAGATTTGCATTATGAATTTTATCACCTCATCAGTATCGACTTTTCTCACCGCTTTGACTTCCCCCCATCCTGAATAGTAATCAACCAAAACCAATATGAATTTCTTCTCTCCAATTAACTTCACGTATGGTCCAATGATATCAATTCCTACCATCTCCCATGGTGCATCACCTTTGTCAATACACATCGGCTTAGACTTCACTATCTTGCAGCTCTTGTCACTGTTCTGACATGGCCAACAATTTCTAATAAACCTCTCAATCATGAGATCCATGCCTGTCCACCAGTATTTCAAACGCACATTGTTTTTAGTGACAGTAATACCAGGATGACCCTGGTGCGCTTTCTCAATAAGGTCATTCCAAAACTTACGTGGGGGAATCAACTTGTCTCCCCTCACTAAAAATCCATCTTCCATAGACAATTCATCCTTAACCTCCCAATATCTTCTACAACTTTCGCTAATCTCTCTTTTTTCAGGCCACCCTGATTCGGAGTATCTTATCTCTTGTAATTCATCATCTTTATTTAATTCTTCAATCCACATTTCCTTAGACGTAACCTCAAAACGACCGCCACCATCTCTTCATCCAGATCCACACTTGCTTCATCACTCCTTAATGGCAATCTAGATAAATAATCAGCAACAATATTCCTTTTCCCTGGCACATATTTCACTGAGAAATTGTAATCCTGTAATTTCAGACTAAGCCTGGCTAACCTGGGAGAAGCTTTACACATTCCTTTCACTGTGAGTACTTCAATTAAGGGCTTGTGATCTGTCTGAATTACAAATTTGCTTCCCCACAAATATTTCCTAAAGTAATTCACCGCCCACGAACAGGCTAATAATTCCTTTTCAATCACAGAATATCTGCTTTCTGTTTCCGAAATAGCTCTAGAAGCATGACTGATCACCTTCTCATATGCATCTTCATTTATTTGTGTTAAAACTGCTCCTATACCACTCCCACTGGCATCCACCGTAATCTTTGTCAACCTTCCAAACTCGAATCCTCCCAATTCCAAAGAGTCACAAATTTCTCCTTTTATGCTTTCAACCGCCTTACTACATTCAGCACCCCATGTAAATTTTGCATCCTTTTTTAACAACTTTCTCAATGGTTCTGTTATACTCGCAAATTATTTTACAAACCTGTTGTAATATTCGCATAACCCTAAAAACGATCTTAATTCGTCTTTATTGTTAGGATTCGGTGACTCTCTGATCACCTTCATAGCATCTCTTTTGGGTTTATAACCTTTACCATTCACAGTATGCCCTAAATACTCCACTTCTTCCAACCCAAATTTGCTTTTCTCAACTTTCAACCCGACTTCTTGCAATCTCTTCAACACTTCTTTCAACCTCCCATCATGTTCCTCAGATCCCTTACCAAATACAATTATATCATCCTGATATACCATTGTTCCACTTAAACCTTTCAGCACATGCATCATAATTCTTTGAAATACTGCTGCCGCAGACGCTAATCCAAACGGCATACATCTATACCTAAACAACTTGTGTGGCGTTATAAATGCTGTAATGTCCCTACAATCCTCTGTCAAAGAGATTTGATGGTAAGCACTCGAAAGATCTAATGTAGAAAATACATCAGCATTACCAATACGATTCAACATTTCAGATATGATAGGGAGTGGAAAAATGTCAGTTACGATATTCTTGTTGACGTCTCTCAAGTCTACGCAAATTCTGAGTTTGCCACTTTTCTTCAATGCAACCACAATGGGGCTCACCCATTCAGATGATTCAATTTTTTCTATAACTCCTTCAGACTCCAATGATGCAAGTTCTTGCTCAACCCTATCAGCAATGGCAAATGGAATTGGCCTGGATTTCGTGTGTTTAACAGGTATTGCTCCCTTCTTGAGACGAATCCTGTGCGCAAAGTTTTTTAGCAAACCCAATTTTACTGTCTCCATTTCCTCTTCTCTAACATTCTCATTACCTTGCGCTTGGCTCCCGTTTACCACTAGGATTTGTTCTTCATCACATGGATCCAACCTGATCCTCAGTCCAGCTTTGTCTCTCCAACCCAGTACATTCACACCCTTTTCTGCTACGTACACCTTCACTTGAGACCGTCTGTCTTTAAACTGAACAATACACGAAAACCATCCAATCATCTTGATCTTGGATCCTTCAAACCCACCAGGATTTGGTATGTCTGACATCTCCATCTTACTTTTGAGACCTCGTGTCACTAAATTCTTCCATGTTTTCTTGGTAATAATCGTCCAAGGTGAACAACTGTCAACCTTCACTTTAAGTTTCCAATTATCAAAAATTACTTCACAACTCGGGCATTTAAATTCTCCAGTTGGTGGCTCACGTATCAAAAACACTCTCTCTTCCTCCGATTCTTCCTCTTCTTCCATAATGGCAGATACTTTCTTCCTCCTTCTACATGTGACCGCGAAATTACCTCTTATGCCACAATTTCCACATTTTTGCCCCAATGCTGGGCACTGTTTAGCGTAGGCATAATGACCCACTCTGCCACAATTATAGCATCTGTCTCCTTCTCTCGGCTGGACATTCTGAAATCTTTGTTCATATTGAACTTTTGGTTAATTCTTTACCCAATTCTTTCCTCGATTTGAACTCCCTCTCTGCTCAAAGTTCTTCATTTTGTTATTTCTTCCTGCATTGACCTTGACTTTATCTTTGTTTTTAACGTTTGCTCCACCTCTGTCCTTTGACCGTAGTACGTTAACCTGGCCTTGTTCTTCTGTTTCTTTTTCCTGTATCTCTTTACTACTATGCTTCTGCATGCTTTGCACAACCTCCTCTTTCTTGCTCTTCATTTCCTTCGAGCACAACTGACTGTGTTCTACATGTTTAGCAATCGTTATTGTTTCCAGTAGGGATGGATTGCCAACCATCCACAGTCTGTCTTGGTCTAGATTGTCCTTAGAGTGAATAATGATCTGATCCCTTATTAACTCATCAAGGGTGATACCATTGCCAAATTGGCAAGTCCGCGATAACACTCTCAATGAAGAAACATATTCTTCAATGCTTTCATGTTCTTTTTGTACCCGCGTCTAGAATTTGTATCTATTTACGGCTACATTAGTTTCTGGAGCATAGTATTTGTCCAATTGCCTTATGGCCCTATCATGCTCATCACCATCACCCGCCTCATCTACAGTCAATTCTGGTAGCTCTCTGAACTTCCTCTGCCCTTCCAACCCTAGTGCATGCAGTAATAATAACTTCTTCTTTCTAGACGTGAGATCTTCATGTTCAACTGCTTGGATGTAGTTTAACCAGAATTCTTTCCATTTGACCATAAAACTACAGGTTGGCCTGGCGCCGGAAGAAAACTTGCTGGCGGTTGAATGTTGATACCTTGCATAGCTCTGTGGATTATTGATCCTTAGTGATCTATTATCGACAATATTGCAATATATGCTTGGAAAACTTCAATTCTCCCACACTAGCTTGTAATATGTTAGATATCACCAATTGCAGAGTATGGATTTACTATTGCCACAATTTATTTTCAATCTCCAAGAAGTACTGCGATGAAAATGAACGGATCACTGTCTCCTCTTCATTATGTTAATTTCCTGATTGAGCTGTCACATGACCTCAAGCTTCCTGACGGGTCCTTTCTTCTAACTTCATTAATATGGACGCATCCCACTTTTCGGGTCTCCGCACAAACCAACGCGAAGTACGCGTCAGTTCGGAGCATCCGCTCTCCCCATGTGATCAGCTGTGGACCCAGGCACCAGCACAAGTCAACACAGCTACAAAGCGTCGACTCGGAGCTTCCGCTCTCGCTTTTTCCTGAAAGGCCACAATCAGCACGATCCTACTCAACACTGCGCAATGGTTCGGAGCAGCTGCTCTACACCAGTCTTCTCCTCGTGGGTCCTCAGGACGCCGGCATCCTCGTCGCCATGTGAAATATGCGGGAGTCAAGGTAAGTAATAAACTTTTCTTTATTTACTTAATATTAGCCGGCGCCCCGCACAGCTTCCTTCCCATCCACCCCGTCTCTCGCCAACCGTCCTCTGTAGAACGTTCCCTCTCACACCCAACATTCTATATACCTTAGAGCTCGCGCGCAGGTGAGGAGCCAGTGTGTATTACATTAATTATTAGAATATACTTGGAATACAACAACCCCCTCCACTACTAACCAATCCAATTACTTCTCCTACCATACCCTCTTTGACAACTGCCTTTACTCTGCTAAACGAACATACTTCTCAGACCTTCTCCACTCTCAATCTTCTCACCCTCGCGGAATCTTCCAAACTCTGACTCGCCTTCTCTCTCCCCTACCCCTGATCATTCTATTGCCTCTCCTCTCTCAGCCACTGATCTTGCATGTTTCTTTTCTGCTAAAGCCCTCACTCTACGTCAGAACATTCTCTGCTCCCCTTCCTACTCTCACCCAGCACCTCTTCCCTCCACCCCATCCTCTACCATGCCTCCTTCACTTCTGTTACTCAATCTGAGGTTTCCCTCCTCCTGTATAAAACTCACCCTACCGCTGCTCCCTGTGATCCCATTCCTACCTTTCTGACTCCTCAAATGTACCCCCTCCTTATACCTTACCTTACCTCCTTCTTCAACACTTGTCTAGCTACCTCTACCTTTCCTTCAAGCACGCAACCATCATCCCTATTCCTCAGCCAACCCCCCACCTGGCTTCCAATTTTCGTGCCATTTCTCTTTTACCCTTCCTGTCTAATCTCCTTGAACGCATTGTCTATTCTCAACTCTCCTCCTTCGTCTCCAACCTCTCTCTTCTCCCCTCTACCCAATCTGGATTTCACCCTAACCACTCCACTGAAACTGCTCTCACCTCTGTACTCAACTCCCTCCTTTCTGCTTGATACTCTAAGCAGTGCTCAATTCTCATTCTTCTTGACCTCTCAGCTGCCTTTGGCACTGTCGATCACCCTCTACTCCTTGACTCTCTATCATCCTTTGGCCTTAAAGACTCCGTCCTTAACTGGTTCACCTCTTATCTTTCCAATCGTACCTTTGCTGTCTCCTGGGGTGGTAACACCTTCCCCACCTATTCTCTAAACTGCGGTGTCCCCCAAGGATCTGTCCTCTGCCCCTTTCTCTTCTCACTCTACATTTCTCTCCTAGCTCCAATCATCTCTTCCTTTGGTGTTTCTCACCACTTCTACGCTGATGACACCCAGCTTTTTCACTCCTTCTCTTCCTTTACCCCTGACATCCATCTTAAGCTCTGTTCCTGCCGCTCTGCTATCAAGTCCTGGATGTCCTCCCACTTTCTTACCTTAAATACTGACAAAACTGAAGTCCTATTCTTTCCTGCTAACCCCCTCTCACCCCCCTCCCTACCTCCCTCTATCCTTTTTCCTCCTTCCCAGCTCCTCCTTTCCCCCCATACCCGCAATCTTGGCCTACGCATAGACTCTAACCTCTCCCTTACTCGCCACATCTCTCTCACCTCCCATTCCTGTCACTTCCACCTCTACAACATCTGCACAATCCGACCCTTCCTTACCTTTCACGCCACTAAACTCCTAATTTCCTCCCTTATCTTCTCTAGACTTTTCTACTGCTCTGCTCTCCTTTTCGGTCCGCCCTTTTCACATCTAACCCCCCTTAAATCCATCTACCACTCTGCCATCCGTTCTTTCTGCCTTCTCTCTCTTCATGAGTCCATCTCTTCCTCCCTCACTTCTCTGAGCTGGCTCTCCTTTTATTCCCAGCTCAAATTCAACTTCCTCTGTCTTGTCTTTAAATCTCTCTACGGTCTTGCTCCTCCCTACCTTTCCTCCCTCCTCACTTTCTACTCTCCTTCTTGCCCACTTTGCTCTGCCGATCACTTCCTACTCCCTCTTACTCCTGCACCCTGCACTCCTTCCCGTTTCTGCTCCTTCCAACTTCTTGTTCCTTTCCACTGGAACCGTGTCCCTCTCCCTATCTGGTCCATCACCTCCTACTCCTCCTTCCGTACTTCTTCAAAATCTCACCTTCTTCAATCTTCATCCTAACACCTCTATACTATCCTCTCTCACTACTGTCCTATACTACACATGTTAACCCATAATTCTCATGTAAATTGTTCTGCATGCTGTTCTCAGTTACTTGATTCATGATTTGTTATGTAACGCTTGCAATGTATTCTCTGTTGTTTCATTTAAAGTGCTTTGGCTTAAAGCGCTATATAAAATTTAATAAATACAAGCACAAATTATATCTCTGCTGAGTTTCATAGCACGGTTCTCTCCCCCCTTGTACACTACACAATTTCATATGTCATGCCAAGTGTCCATAAGCAGTTTCTTTACTTGTCCTGTTTTATACATGTTTGTTCATTTGTCTTTGTGTTCGCGCCCCAATGCCTGTGGGCTTTCGGCACAATATAAACCAATACATTAATAAATATGGGATTCATCTTACCTTAAAGCACCTAGGAGGGTGGGATAGGCTCATTTTCATCCCAATACTCCCCCCTTTCATTACTTCTACAGTACCAAATTCTTCCCCATATTTGCGCTCATTTCCCTCCTCATTGCATCCTCATATGCAGGTGTTCCTTTTATAGCCATCCAGGCTCTACACACATTTTTCAAGCTTTCTCCTGCTCGCACATACTCCTCAGGTGTACATGTCATATAGATGCAACCCCCATCCCCTGCCAGGTCAACCCACACTGCTTTGTAATTTTAAGGTTCGGGGGGAGGGGCAACGGTTATGTGATACAATCGGTCAACTACATCTCCCACAGGGTTAGGGACCATGTGAGGGATGGGGTGATTGCTCTGCACCTCTCCTTCATTTGTATTACGAGGTACCTTTGGACCGCCAATAGAAGCCATCATCATTGCGCTAGTAGGCACTGCTTTGGCACAACATCGGAGAACCAATTGGCACGTGCAGAAGATCGCCAGGACAAACACAGTGATGGGCACCAACCTTTTTACCAATGTTCTGAGACAAGATGGGGCCCAATCGAACGCTAGTGAGAACCAATCTTCTTCTTGGACCTCGGCTTCCTTTTTCATCTTCACACCTAGATCATGTACTGCAGCAATAACGTGTGACAATGTCCCATTTTCAGCATCTTCGGAAGGTACGAATGTGCAATATGAACTCCCGATCTTTTTGCAGACACCACCGTCCATTGCGGTCAGCCGAATCAGTACGTACCAGTTCTGCATTGTCATCAGCTTGAGGGCACGCAAAGCTCCACTCTTATGACGTTGAAACCTTGCTCGGTATCGTTGGCCAATTTGATCAGCTCCCAACAAATGATCTGGAGCCATTTGGTGTTTGCTCGTGTTTATATACTGGGTATTAGCGATGCGAAAAATGTCTCTGCGATGTGTAGAGCTTGTACTCATCTGGTATTTGTGTGAGCAGTTAGGATGAGTATGTTGATATGTAATTTGATGCTCTTTTTCTTCGCATTTGATCATATGGTTCTTTCCCAGGAAGGATGCGAAAGTCTGGTGGTGGTAACGTATGCTCTGCTTTGATTGTTGGGTGCACTATGGGTGCTTCGTCAGGCAGTGGCCCCCCTTTCAGGTGGTGTTCTGGGACTACTAACAGGGCTGAGTGCAGCATAGCAAGCGAACCGTAGCCCCTCCAGGCAGCTGGAAGGTCCAAGTACGTCTGTTGGCCACACAACCAGTAGTAGTCAAACAGCACGGCTGTCCCCTTCTTAAGGTCTGGAATCAGCATGATTCAGTTACATCATTAGTTTGAGCCGACCGAAATAGTTCCTTCACTGGAAAAGCACAGTTCATAAGTCCTTTCCTGGTGCACTTTTACTGACTTCTCTTTGGCTGCAATCTAGGTCAGTTTTGTGACATGCTCTGTCCATGTTTGTGCACACATCTGGTCATAAGTGCCACAGTCTTTTCTGGAAACCCTAGAGGTCCTTCAACTTTGCACGTGAGTGTTGTTTCTTGCCACTTGTTGATGTATTTTGCCCCTTCAATCATCAAGTAGGGCTGTTTTAAACAGTTGGTGTTGGTCTCGCTCGTTTTTCACTTCTGGGCGTTCGGAGCAACAAGTTCTAGGTGGATGTTGCATGCCTGGAAAGTGCCTCTGGTCGAACATAGCAAAAGATAAATTGGCATTGGGGTTCTATAATTGGTACTTCCCGTGGTACTAAAACCTCGGGTGCCCCAGATGCATGCAGTATTATGGAGCACACATAGCAACTGCTATTCATTGTTCATCTTCCCACTGTACTCATGTCAGTGCACCAACTGTTGGAGTGTTTGGGATGACGGATATCTTCAACCGCATCCAGGCCTAGGCCATGGTATGCATCGTATTTGGGTTTGCGTCCTTTCTGTATGATATGGCGTGATATATGCCTTTTTGCAAACCTGTTTTGCTGTTTGTAATATTTACATTACTGCTTACATTACACAAAAGGCTTTTGGCATTTGGAAGTAATATTTCAAACATTCTACTTGTACACACAGTTTCTGGAAGTTGCTATCTTTGTCGGGGTCACATTATACATGGTTCTGGTCATGTTTTCGGGTTCTGTTAAATTAAAGAGCGTGCCTTCATTCTTTCATTCAAGTTCAGGCTTGGGGCGTTTATGTTAAGGGGTGTACTTTCATTTACGTTCCAGTTCCCCATGTTCTTCCCCCTCTTCTTTTAGATGGCCTGCACAGATAAAGAATGCCCCCCCCCCAATATATACCCAATAAGAACATTAGAAAGGTAAACAAAATGGCAGTGAGGTGCAGGCCACACTCATATGAATACATTCTGGTGCTACTAACAACATTACTAGTTCAAGACAATGAACAATTTGACATTGTTGTCTTCATCTTTGTAACACCTGTAGTGGGGAAAAACGTAGAAAATAAAGGGCTAGGAGGGTATTGGTATTTTAGGGTAAGAGTGGATAAACTGGGTGGGGAAAGGAAGGCAAGGGGGATAGAGGGAGCGAGAGACAGTTTTAATTCTTAGGTAGCTGATGCTTTCAGCAGCAATGCATGTTTGGTTATCTTTTGTACATGCACTTATGTAATCAGCATTGAGCTATGTTAATTGAGGTAGACTTGTTGCATTACTCTTGTGTTGTCTGTTTGGAATTGGGTGGGGCCCTGCGATTGTCTGAAAGGTGTATCCAATGTCGGAGCCCTTTCACCTTTACTGTGAGAGGGGTGGAAAACACAACTTCGTAGGGCCCGTGGAACCTGGGATTGTTCAATTTTCTGACAAAGCTTCTGACATATACCAGTTCCCCCAGCAACAATGATTGGGTGGGTGCTGGATCAGTCTGTGAATCTGCCATGTTTTGTGTGTCCTCTGGGTGTGGTGGTGCCATCTGTCGTGACACACACCTGATTGCATGTGTGTCAAGTACTGCTTGAATTCCTCTCTCAGAACTGCTGCTGCTCTATGGGCATCTGATGCCCTCCTCACAAGGGAGATGGGCATTTGCATGCGTCTGCCAGTTACCATTTCATGGGGGGGGAGGTGGTGATACTTGCTGGGCTGAGTGCGCAAATGAAACGGGGCAATGGCTAGGCTGAATACCGCATTCTTTTTCAGGGTGTGGCATAATTTGGAGAGCCTGCTCTTGAGGAGGCTGTTGATACGTTCCACCACACCATTTGCTTGTGGGTGGTAAATCAAACACATGTGGTGCTTTATGCCCAATAGTGTTGTGATCTCTTTGAAGAGTTAATTGAAACAATTGTTGCCATTGTCAGACCTCAAAACATCACACACCCCCTATCGGGGGAAAACATCACGTACAAGGAATGGTGCAGCACACTTGGCATCCGTGTGGGCGCATGTACCAGCCTCAACCCACCTGGAGATACCACAATTAGGTATTGAGCCCCATTACATCTCTCCTCCATTTCTGCATAGTCAATATGCAGCTCATGAAATGGTCGGATGGGGCGGGGTAGGATGCCTCGCAATGTTCTCAGTGTCACCCTAAACACTCGGCAGGGGGTACATTGGACGACCATTGTTGAAAGGTGTTCTTGGAGATTGGGAATAAACCAACCTTCCTGGATGTCTGCTGCCATGTGTTGCTTGGAGCTGGATCTGTGAGAAGGGTAGTGTAATTGCTCAAAAGCTGTGCATCACTACTTTCCCTGTACTTTGCTGCCTCATAAGAGGTCAGTTGGAGATTACACACATCCACATTTGAGCCCTGTCTCTTGCTCTACCTGGGGTGCCCTACATTGAAGCTCTATCACTTGGGTTATGGGCATGGCTGTGTATGGATCTGTGAAGCAGTAGACTAGATACTAAACCTAGTCACACAACCGCTCTCCATTTACACCCAGCATGGGTCATATGTTTCAAAACAGGTTGATTAAATCAATTTGAGTACACTTCTCAAATTTTATCATTTGTATACAAATTCAAATGAATTCGGAGTCTTGATTGGAGAAATAAATGTTTTATCAAAGAAATGTCCAAAAAATCAAAAAAGGATCACTAATACAGTCTTGGTGAGGACGTAGCTGACACATCTCAAAATATGAATAGACTTATAATGCCAATGCATTTCGGAGTATTAAACTCCTTCTTCAGGGCAAGTCTATGCTAGTGTTAGTAAATAACAACAACACAGGACATGGAATATAATATAATGGTAGAATAACATACGGTGAGTAATAAACAACACATTAAAATGCATACAAAGGTAAACAAATTGAAATAATTACATACCCATAAAGGAAAGGATACAGATCAAGGTGAAATATGTGGAAAGAAAGAAAGAAATAATGGGTAAATAATGTCTCGTGTTCAGTTTACTGCAAGTGCTCACAGAAATGAAAGGTTACCTCATGTGATGTAGCAAAAATATGGGATGGGGTTAAGGTCAGTGCCAGACGTAAAGTCTTCAAGGGAATTGAATAACTGCCTCGTGATCGTGTGCTGGACAGGATCCAATCTGTAAAATTGAGGCTGAATTAAGTGCAAGCCATAAGGGTAGGGAACAGGCAAGTAATGCGAGAAGCCTCTGTATACCTGAGTATTCAACACAGAAGCTACGGCTGCCGGAGGAACGCCGGAGTGCATCGCCGAGAGAAGGCGTTGCCTAGGGAACACTACTATAAATAGACACGTGACCGCAATGCGTTGGAAAGGAGCGCGATGCGGCACGAAAGTTGAAAGGCAGCATGTGAACTCCAGGGGCATAGGAGGAACACAAAAATTAATTGTCTGATCTGCCGGGGTAAAAAGAGGAATTAAGGGGAGGTTGAAAGAGAAAAAAATAAAAAAGAAGCATAGACATAGAAGAAATACTAATGTACAACAACAGGCGTAATAATAATAATAATAATAATGCAAACAAACGCCACGAGAATGTGCATAAAATAAACATGGAAGGTAATTCCTCTTTTTACTTCCTGATTTAATCAACCTGTTTTGAAACATATGACCCATGCTGGGTGTAAACGGAGAGAGGTTCTGTGACTAGGTTTAGTATCTAGTCTACTGCTTCACTTGTTCTTGAGTCAGGGTGTCTCCAGACTCATCATAGCCAGCTCCTGTGAGTTTTACTGACTCTACTATTTTTTTCAAGCTTGAAGATTCACACAGATTCATACAAATACTTGACTGTAAAACGAATCTACCTAGTGGTGCCCACCTATTTTCTTCTTGTGTATGGATCTGTGTCTGGTCTTGCAGCCACTGCTGCGATTACATATTCAGCAGGCATGGGCACCGGGAGGTATGCTGCAGCTTTGGGTGCTGCATCAGCAGCTGCTTTCCCCAACAAGATTTCATCAGTGTTATGTGCTGCGCATTTAACAACCACTACTACAGATGTTTTGGCAAGGGTGGAAATCAGTGTATTGAGCATGGCTGTCATGATGCCTACCCCCAGAGCACCAGGACAGGCCCAGCACCCCCGGGAGCAGGCATCATGCCCCCGGATAAAAGCCCAGCAGCCCCTTATAGGGGCTCTTTGGACTCTGTCCTGGCGCCGTTGGCACCAGGCTCATGTTGGACATCAGTCCTGGCGCCATAGGCGCCAGGCTCATAAAGGAAGGTGTTTTGTGCACTTACCTGATGCAGACCATGCTGCAAGATTCAGGCCTCCCTGAGACCTGAAAGGGACTATTTTTTTCATTGGGACTATTTTGCCACTCGGGCGTGGCCAGGAAAGGATACTTACCCGGAACTACTTTGGGGGCTATTTAAGCCACGCCCAGACAGTAGCTCACGCTTCGCGTTGTTCTGCATCCAAGCAGCTGAACGCTTACCGTGTCTGCTCCTGCATCTGGTCTCCAGCCACGCCGCCTCGATCCTGGAACACCTGTAAGGAAAGAAGAGAAGAGAAAGGTGAAAACCAAGAATTTCATCAAACTTCTTACCTGCAACCGGAACCTCCACGCCAGCGTTCCTGAGAAAAGACTTTCATTTAAAAGCACCGCGTTACTCGCTGCAGCGCCGCGCTTCACTCACCTGTCCTCGGGAGTTCTGGCTCCACCGCGACTGCCTGCACCGGTCGCCACATCTCTGCGCCTAGGGGAGAGAAGAAGAGACAAAAGGTGAGCAGAAGGAACATATGAGGAAAGCCTAATTTTCCGCCATAACACTTACCGGTCTTCTGTTGGTGGACCATTCCTCATTTCAGGTCAGCGCTGCTTCGTTGGCAGGTACCGCACCCCGGCCCATATGGGGAAAGGACAAAAGACATTACTGGAGGAATATAAAGACATTAAGAGGGATCGCCCCCATCGCTAACTCACCTGAGATTACCATCGGCATTTCAATCCCTCAACGCATCGCCTTCATTCTGCACCTGAAATAAAGGACAGATCACAGGTTAGGAAGGCAACAGAAAAGGAGGCTCAACACTTGAACTTTTGTAATCTTCATAACTACGGCGTTCTGCTCGGAAAAGTCAAGTGGATTTTGCCAGCGCCATTCTGAAAACCAGTGAAGTAACTGGACAAACACGCGCCCCTGCACCAGAAGCAGGATGGAGAGTTCATCCTTTCAAACCATAAGGTGAGCTTCAACCAGGGATTTCGGAGGAAGTTAGAGAGGAACGAAGGGGGGAAGGGGGGAGCAAGCACACTATTCTGCAGACTGTTAATCCCCTTTCTCATCTGCAGAAGGATATTCCTACTGGCCAGACGAGCAAGATTTGAGGGTCCTGTTCAGTGGTTGTTCCGAGTTCTGTGCATCTTGCAACCCAGAGTAGACCAGCGCCTCCGTGGGAGTCAGGTGAGCATTACAGAACGCAAAGCCTTCCTACAAATTCCCACCCAGGCGCTATGGAAACTTCTGAGACTGATCAGTTGGCCCAACTACTGGGGGAATTACGGGCCGAAGTACACGCTGCTCGTCAAGAGACTAATGCTCTCAGGAGGGAAGTGATTGTATCAAAGGAAAGAACTGATGACCTGGCTAGACAGTTTTTGCAAGGTCAAGCTGGACACACTCCGCTACCCGGTTCCGGGGGGAACCCCGCTCCTGTGGTTCCCAGTAACCCTGTGCAGATTAATCTACCTGGAAGCATGCCGCTGGCCCCACCCGAACGCTTTGCTGGGGACCCCAAACGATTTGCCGTATTCATGAATCAGTGTCGTTTGCACTTCCTATGCAGACCTGGGGCCTTCCCTAATGACCAAACCAAGGTAGCCTTTGTATTGTCATATCTCAGCGGCTGTGCTGCCGATTGGTCAGTTCCACTGGTTACTCAAGATGACCCGATTCTCTGTGATTTTCAAGGATTTCAAGCAAGCATGGAAAGGTTATTTGCTCGACACTCTCAGGGGCAGGCTCTGGATGATGAACTCCTATCCCTGCGACAGGGCAATCAGGACCTCCTATCCTACATTGCAACCTTTAATAGACTAAATGGGGAAACCGGGTGGCCACAGGATAAAAGAATCACGTTATTTTATCGAGGTCTACGCGGAGAACTTAAGGATGTCCTGGCCCAAGTTGTAAATCCGCCCCAAGAATGCACAGAATATATAGACTTAGTGGTCCAATTGGATCACAGACTTCAAAACAGAAAAGCAGATCGGTCCAAGTTTGAGACCCGGGTGTTGGTCAAGACCCACGCTAACCCCAAGGGTGCTGATGTCTCTGAGCCTATGCAAATCGGAGGGGTTAAAGGACCTTTAACTCAAAAAGAACGTGAAAGAAGACGGCAGATGCAATTATGTCTTTATTGTGGGTCCTCGGGACACTTTCTACGAGATTGCCCGGCAAAACCGCCCAAGAAGGTGGTAGGAGCCGCTGATAAAAACCATGAAAACTCTGTTTCGGGAAACGACCACGCCCGACAAGCGTAGGGGTCCGCTTGCCGAGCTTGAAAACTAACTCTCAGACCTCGCATTTCATTGTGCCAATGGTCCTCGTAGATCCGGAACAGCCTAAGCGGTTGCATGCAATAAAGGCATACATCGATAGTGGGGCTATAGGAAATTATGTGGATCGTGAATTGGTCACTAGGATTAACCTCCCTCTGCTTCCTAAAACCAGCAAAGATGTCATCACCACAGTCGATGGAACCGAAATTGCCTCTGGACCGGTAACACATTCCACTGCTGAGGTGACACTTATAGGTCCGGACGGCCATCGGGAGGCAGTTGTGTTTGATGTAATCGAGGCTCCACAGTTTCAGGTTATTCTCGGAATCCCTTTGTTAGAGACACATAATCCTTGAATTGATTGGCGAGCAAAGAGAATAACCTTCCCGGATTGTGCACAAACCTGCTACCCAGAAAATCTGAAGATCAGGCTAGCGTCTGTAACCTCTGTCTCCATGCAACTACCTCCGGAATACCAAGACTTTCAGGACGTCTTCCAAAAGGAACAGGCCAACAGGTTACCTCCCCACAGATCGTACGATTGCCAAATCGATCTGGTGCCCGGTGCACAACCCCCTTGTAGCAGGATTTATGCCCTTACTGAACCTGAGAATCTGCATTTGAGACAATATTTAGATCAATACCTAGCCAATGGTTTCATTCGCCCGTCAAAGTCTCCGGCATCCTCGGCTTTCTTCTTCATGCCCAAAAAAGAAGGCGACCTTAGAACTTGTATCAACTACCGCGCATTGAACCAGATAACTGGTAAAAACCGTTACCCTCTGCCTCTGAATCCTGAACTCCTTGACCAGGTGAAGGACGCTTGCGTATACACCAAGTTAGATCTCCGGGGGGCTTATCTGGTGCGAGTAAAAGAAGGCGACAAATGGAAAATGGCCTTCCGTACAAAATATGGATTATTCGAATACCAGGTGATGCCTTTCAGGTTGTGCAACGCGCCTGCTGCCTTCCAATTCTTCATGAACGATGTCCTTCGGGAACTCATCGATGTTTGTGTTGTCGTATATATCGATGACATTCTTGTGTACTCCTCTTCGGAATCTGATCACAGAAAGCATGTGAGGGCCGTCCTTGAGAAACTGGGCCAGCACAAACTGTTTGCAAAGCTGGAAAAGTGCGTTTTCCATACCACCGAGGTTGAGTTTCTTGGATTCATCCTGACACCTAAAGGGGTCCGAATGGAC
The DNA here is from genome assembly GCF_040938575.1 of Ambystoma mexicanum. Lineage (NCBI taxonomy): Eukaryota > Metazoa > Chordata > Amphibia > Caudata > Ambystomatidae > Ambystoma > Ambystoma mexicanum. Next base: position 456,284,790 of record NC_090931.1, read on the forward strand.
TCACGAAAAGTGGATGCCATCCTCAAATGGCCATCACCTAGTTCGGTGAAAGGTGTCCAAAGCATTCTTGGTTTTGCTAATTTTTATCGCAGATTTATCCCGGAATTTTCACGTGTGGTACAACCCATCACTGCACTCTTGCGAAAAAATAAACGCTTCCAATGGACCGAGGAAGCCGAACAGGCATTTCAGGAACTGAAAGCTAAATTCACATCCGCACCTATTTTGAAGCACCCGCGTCCCGATCTTCCTTATATAGCCGAAACCGACGCGTCCAGCTTAGCAATGGGAGCTGTCCTGTCTCAGAGAGACCCTGAAACCAACCAACTGCACCCCGTAGCATTTTGGTCCAGAAAGTTCTCGCCGCCTGAGGTAAATTATGCAATCACCGACAAGGAATTATTAGCCATTAAGTCCGCCTTTAAGGCTTGGCGGCATTATCTTCTTGGCGCTAGGCATACCATCACCGTGATCACTGATCACCGAAACTTACAATATTTAAAAACTGCCAAGGCTCAATCGTCACGTCGGCTCCGATGGGCTTTGTTCTTTGCTGAGTTCGATTTTGTAATCACTTACCGCCCCGGCTGTAGGAATGGCAAAGCGGACGCGCTATCTCGAATAGGAATGGGAGAAATAGACACAAACTCAGAACCTGTGCCGATAATTCCCGAACAAAGAATTTTGGGGATAACCTCTTTACAAACCCTTGAAGACATTCAAGCACGGGTAAAACAACTCCTGGACTCTACAGCCTTGCAGGATTGGATCCAAAGGGGGTCTTACTTTTCGGTCAACAATGGCCTACCTTACTTCGGAGGACGCTTATTTCTGCCAGAAAAGGAATTGCAAGAACTGGTTATTTCCCGTCATCATGATACCCTGATGGAAGGACATCCTGGCATTGCCAAAACTGAGGAAAAAATTAAACGACAATTCTGGTGGCCTTCCTGGCGAAAGGATATTAAATCTTTCGTGATGTCCTGTGGAGTTTGCACCCAAAACAAAGGCCAAAAGACAAAACCCGCCGGTCTTCTTCAGCCTTTAGACATTCCACCAGCACCTTGGCACACCTTGTCACTAGATTTTATCACGGACCTGCCCCCTTGTAATGGATACAATACTATTCTGGTTGTGGTGGATTTATTTTCCAAGATGGCCCATTTTATTCCGTTGAAAGGATTACCTTCAGCTTCTGTCCTAGCCAAGGAATTCCTTGTAAATATCATCCGTTTGCATGGATTCCCGTCCATACTAGTCTCTGACCGGGGAAGCCAGTTTATTTCTCATTTTTGGAGAAAGTGTTGTCAAGTGGCACAAATCGACGTAAGACTCTCAACCAGCCACCACCCACAGACCGATGGTCAGACGGAGAGAACGAACCAGACCCTTGAACAATACCTACGATGTATGTTGCACCAATCAGAGGGTAATTGGAAGGATATTTTATGGGTGGCCGAATATGCATACAATAACTCGGTACACTCTGGAACTGGACAAAGCCCATTTTATACCCTATATGGACATCACCCTCGTACTTCAGACCTGGACTCACCTCTGAGCCTTGAAATGCCCGCAGTGGACCATTTGCATTCCACGATAACTCAAGCCTTCAAGGATGCAACTGCACATTTGCAACAAGCGAAAGGGAAATACAAAATAAATGCAGATCTGCATCGGAGTGAGGCGCCTCCATACCAAATAGGGGATCAAGTATGGTTGGCTACCAAACACTTATTGCTCAAGGGACCTCGAACTTTTAATCCAAGGTATTTGGGCCCTTACTCGATCAAAGCTATAATTAACCCAGTGGCAGTCAAGCTCGATCTACCAGCTAACATGCCGATTCACCCCGTTTTTCATGTATCACTTTTGAAACCAGTGCAACCAGGAACCAGATTAATAAAGCCACCAGAACCAATCCAGATAGATGGGGAGCCTGAATTCGAGGTGAAGAACATTTTGGATTCTAAGATCTCAAAATCAAAACTTTTCTATCTAATTGATTGGAAAGGGTACGGGCCTCAGGAAAGGTCTTGGGAACCCAGCGACCACGTACATGCACCTCGGCTGGTAAAAAGGTTCCATCGGAATTTCCCAAACAAACCGAAACCTCCCGAGGGAACGACCTTGGGAGGGGCTTTGGGGGGGGGGGAGTGCTGTCATGATGCCTACCCCTGGAGCACCAGGCCAGGCCCAGCACCCCCGGGAGCAGGCATCATGCCCCCGGGTAAAAGCCCAGCGGCCCCTTATAGGGGCTCTTTGGACTCTATCCTGGCGTCGTTGGCGCCAGGCTCATGTTGGACATCAGTCCTGGCGCCATAGGCGCCAGGCTCATAAAGGAAGGTGTTTTGAGCACTTACCTGATGCAAACCATGCTGCAAGATTCAGGCCTCCCTGAGACCTGAAAGGGACTATTTTTTTAATTGGGACTATTTTGCCACTCAGGCGTGGCCAGGGAAGGATACTTACCTGGAACTACTTTGGGGGCTATTTAAGCCACGGCCAGACAGTAGCTCACGCTTCGCGTTGTTCTGCATCCAAGCAGCTGAACGTTCACCGTGTCTGCTCCTGCATCTGGTCTCCAGCCACGCCCGCCTCAATCCTGGAACACCTGTAAGGAAAGAAGAGAAGAGAAAGGTGAAAACCAAGAATTTCATCAAACTTCTTACCTGCATCCGGAACCTCCACGCCAGCGTTCCTGAGAAAAGACTTTCATTTAAAAGCACCGCGTTGCTCGCTGCAGCGCCGCCCTTCACTCACCTGTCCTCGGGATTTCTTCTGGCTCCACCGCGACTGCCTGCACCGGTCGCCACATCTCTGCGCCTAGGGGAGAGAAGAAGAGACAAAAGGTGAGCAGAAGGAACATATGAGGAAAGCCTAATTTTCCGCCATAACACTTACCGGTCTTCTGTTGGTGGACCATTCCTCATTTCGGGTCGGCGCAGCTTCGTTGGCAGGTACCGCAACTCGGCCCCTGTGGGGAAAGGACAAAAGACATTACTGGGGAAATATAAAGACATTAAGAGGGATCGCCCCCATCGCTAACTCACCTGAGTTTACCATCGGCAATTCAATCCCTCAACGCATCGCCTTCATTCTGCACCTGAAATAAAGGACAGATCACAGGTTAGGAAGGCAACAGAAAAGAAGGCTCAACACTTGAACTTTTGTAATCTTCATACTTACGGCGTTCCGCTCGGAAAAGTCAAGTGGATTTTGCCAGCGCCATTCTGAAAACCAGTGAAGTAACTGAACAAACACGCGCCCCTGCACCAGAAGCAGGATGGAGAGTTCATCCTTTCAAACCATAAGGTGAGCTTCAAACGGGGATTTCGGAGGAAGTTGGAGAGGAACGAAGGGGGGAGCAAGCACACTATTCTGCAGACTGTTAATCCCCTTTCTCATCTGCAGAAGGATATTCCTACTGGCCAGACAAGCAAGATTTGAGGGTCCTGTTCAGTCGGTGTCCTGAGTTCTGCGCATCTTGCAACCCAGACTAGACCAGCGCCTCCGTGGGAGTCAGGTGAGCGTTACAATGGCGGCATAATGCGCTGGGGAGCCGTCTGCCTGCCCGAAGCCCGTCCTTCTCCAGCGTGAAAGACCTGCAGGCACCGTTGTGGTGGTGACGTATGCAGAGTCTGAGTAGATGGTGGCATAGCAGCCCTTGAATGCCCGAAGGGCCTCAATAAGTGCTACGAGCTCCGCTGCCTGAGCTAAGTAGTGCATGGGCAGCTTTTTGATGACCAGTGTTTCATAATCATCACCCTCCAATCGCACCACTGCTGCCCCAACATGTCTCTGCCCTGTGTCCTGGTCAATTGTTGCTGACCCGTGAACAAAAAGTACTTCCCCATCCTCTAAATGTGTTTTGGCTTTATGGATATCATCTTCCTCACCCTCATATGTTGCACAGTCATGTAGTTGTAAATCCTCGTCAGTGCACGGCTCTGTGAGGAATGTGGCAGGGTTCACTTTTATACACCTCACAACATGGATGTGTGGGCTTGAGAGAATGATCTTGTATGCTGATGCCCTCTAGGTGTTAAGGGTGGATTTTGAGCGGTCGAGGATGGCAAATACTGATTGCTCCACATACAAAGTTACTGAACACCCCCATCACAATCGTGGAGCTTTTTTTGATTGCAAAGGCTGCAGCGGCGAGAGCTTGTTCGCACACAAACCGCCCTTGCATCATTGAGTCTAATGTGCCGCTGTAATAGACCAGTGAATTAATGAGCGAAATCTTTAAAAAATGCAACAACACAAGAGAAATTCCAGCCTCTTGGAGAGAAGCCACGGTAATTCCTTTCTTCAAAAGAGGTGCAAGGGACGACCCAGCCCAATATCGGTCGATCGCACTATTGGATGTAATTGGCAAGGTGTTTGGGTCTCTGGCTCTTGACGCTTTTCAGACTTGGCTAAAAGCAGCCGATTTGGCCAACCCTTTTCAATCTGGCTTCACAAAAAACACGGGGACCACAACAAATATTTTGCTGGTGAGTGCCATAAAAGCAAAAACACTCCAGAAAGGTCTGATTGTTTATTTAGCACTAATAGATCTGGTGCAAGCGTTTGACCGAGCATGCAGAGAAAGGCTATGGAAAAAACTGGAAAATAACAACTGCCCAGAAGCAATTACAGGGCCAATACAAGCATTGTATCATAACATTACAATGCGAGTAAGACTGAACAAAGCAGGGGAACTATCAGAAGAGATAAAAAACAGCCAGGGGCGTGAAGCATGGTTGCCCGTTGGCCCCTGCTTTATATAACGCTTATATTGCAGACTTTGCAGATACTGAGAAAGAGCTGAGAATCTTTCCCCCCAACAGTATGCGGTGTAAAGGTCTATAGAATCATCTATGCTGATGATATTATTTTGCTTGACATGACACCGGTGGGCCTTCAAAGGCAAATGAACAACTTGACAAACTACTTGGAGAGAAACAATCTAGAAATAAACAAAATAAAAACCAAAATGTTTGTCTTTGGAGAAAACAAAAAACAAGTAAATTAAACAGAGCTGGACTGCGAATGGTGCAGCTCTAGAAAAAGTTGAGGTGTTTTAAATACCTAGGCTTGACGCTAAGCACCAGAGCTCTGGAACAACCAATGCAGGAAGTCCTTTTTTCAAAAGTACAAATGTTAACAACGCAGGCAAAAGCCATTGATAACAAATATGGCTGATTCTCTCTAATTCCAGTGATTGATTTTTACAAATTGAAAGTAACAACAAGCTTACTATATGGAACCGATGCCATGCCACAACTCCCAGAACATATTTGGGTTAAAATAGAGAGCTATTTTTGGAGGAAGATTCTTGGCCTATCAAAAAACCACATCTATAACACTAATCGGAGAGAACTGTGTTTATCATCATTAATGGCAATGGCGGCAAGAAATAGGCTGATGCTTTTCAGGAAAACGCTCACTGAACCAAAAACAAAGATAATGCAAATTATCAAGGCAGAAATGGAGAGTGGAAAGAACGTTGTTATAAGTAAATGGGCAACAAAAAACAAGCAGATGCTGATAGACATAAATATTTCAATCGAAGAATTATCTACAAACCCAAACAAAGCCATTAAGAAATTGCTGGAAACTGACTGGATTGCGACCTTGGATCTGGCAGAGCAGAACAAGCCTATAAGAGACATTCCAACTATTCCTGCAAAAGTGAACACAGTAAGAAACTTTTTGGCTAAATTCCCAGATAAAAAACTAATCAGATTATTGCTGAGTTTCAGACTAAATCAAATTCTGACAAATGAAGTAAAAGCAAGAAGGAACCAAGCAGTTGCAAATAACTGCCGGTTTTGTGCAGGAAATGACATAATTGAAACGTCTCGTCATTTGCTATTGGCTTGCCCGGGCACCAACTTACAAAGAGAACAACACCTGTCAAAAATGTTGGCAAGCAGAGACTCTTACAACGCAGAGACATGGTGGAATACATTGGCAAGTGTGTCGAACACAAGATGGGCAATAGGGGTAGCTCTTTTTTTCTGTTCCCTGATGTTAGATCAACACGATGAACAATGAACAAATGTGAATAAATGAGCTCAAAGATGGAAAGAACATAAGAAACGTATGGAATTGGTTAAAAACCTTTTTTGTAAAAATTGTAATACAATTAAACAAATAAAAAAAAATAAAAAATAGACCAGTGGCTTGTGGCCCATTGTGCTCTTTTGTGTGAGTACAGCTGTCACAAGGGAGCCATTTGAGTGTGAGAAGATTTAAAACTCCTGAGTGTAATCTGGGGTGGCAAGGAGTTGAAATTACTCCTTTTAAGTCATTCTTGATCATATCTGTGGTCGTTGATCTTGCTGTTCTCCTTTTGTGCTTCTTTGAGGCCCTGTAAGAGTGGCGTTGTCTATGCTGAATAGTCAATACTCCATGCCCAACAGTTATTACATAATCCTCAGAATGTCTGCATGTCTTTCACTGTGAGCGGTTTGGGAGTGGCATGCACTGTTGCTGCCATGTCAGGGATTATTCATTTTCCGTCTGCAGAGATAAGCTGCCCTTGGTAGAGTACTTCCAGTTGGCAGTACTGGAGGTTTGCCTTGTCTACCTTGTACCCCTTACGTGCTAACAGTTGCAATAGCGCAATGGAGTCTATTCGGCAGCTCTGCTCACTATCACTACATACCAGTAAATCATCAACGTATTGAATTATCGTGCTGGGTACCTGGATGTTACCTAAGCCTTCGTGCAGTATTCTATTGAATATGCTGGGGCTTTTGAAGTACCCCTGAGGCAAACAAGTGTGTTTGTTGCACTTTCCACCCAGGCTAAATGCAGTGAGGTACTGTGAGTCTGGGTTTAGGGCACTGAAAAGAAGGTGTTCTTCCAAGTCCATAACTGTGAAATGGGCTGCTTCTTTTGGGATGCTGCACAAAATAGACGCCGGGTTGGAGACAAGTGGAAACTCCTTCTGCACTACGTCATTAAGGGGGCAGAGATCCTGGATCATCCTCCAAATTCCCCCCTGATGCCTTTTCTGATAGGGTATATCGCTGTGTTGCATGGTGAGGTCGAGGGTACTATATGATCCCTTGGTGTAACAAAGCCTGTATTGTTTCCCTGATCCCTTTCTCTGCTTTCATTTACAATGGGTATTGCTTCACCCGGGGGAGTAGTGCCCCCGCCTTAAGTGTGATTCTTCCCTACATCATGTGAGTTAGTTGTCCATAAGTGTGTGGAACGTGTTGTAAGTCTGCCTGGCTAAATGCGGGTGGTGAGACTACAGCCATGAGGGGGGGTCATACTCTTCAGTATTGCACCATAATCTTATAGGGTATGCACATTTTGAGGATGATCTCCCCATCATTGTAGCAGAAGAAAAGACCTAGGCTATTTACCCATCGGTGTGGGCCGCACACCCTTATACCCGCTTGGGGTTTTGTAAACTTTTACAATTCTTGTCTTGTGTAAGTAATAATAATCTTCATTCTCTTCACAATCTGTTTTCCAACAGTTATTATTCAATTCTTTAAAAAGAGTGTTTTATCCATAAGTTTTACTGGGCCAATGCATTTCGGACATGTGTCCTTCGTGAGGGCCCTGTGTAATCCATCAAATCAACAATCAATAGCATGCGATCACACATTGATGATCAAAACATTTTTTTTGTACAGTGGACGAAGCCAATTATCAAACAGCCACATGTCAATAAATAAATAGAGCATTTAGGTCATGAACAGGTTACCCACAAGACAAACACAATACATTGAGAGAAGAGAACACATAGGAGAATGTACAACAAAAATTTGGGTCACATGTATCAAATGAACAAACTCTTTCAGCATTTCTCTGTATGTACCATCACGGTGATGTTGTGTAAATGTCATTTTCTAGCATGCTATTCTTAATAAAAATCTTCTAATTGTCATTGTTGTCATCTTCAAAAAGCTCTGCATCGGACAATTCTTTGAGGGGCACAATGGAATGTATACATAAAACAGTGCGCAACTGGCATCCGTGGGGGTTAGTCCCTAACACTACAAATCTTTTCGCTGACACTAGTAGGCCCTCTATATCCAGGGAGAGTATTGTTCGAGCAACTAACTCTGGGAACACCACAGGTCGGAAGAGGAAATCAGTGGTTACTCTCCAGCAAGTTCTGGTGCGAGCACTTTGATGCCGTAAACGAACAAATCCGGATTGACCGGGATGCCTCGTACCGCTACATCACATGCCATGGTGTGTATCACGAGCATGGCCCTCAGTGAGCACATGCCAGGTGTGGCGCAGACGATACTGCTGTCTGTGAATGACATTGTCATATTTAACTTACTTAGCAGAACCCTACTAAGCAGGTTGACAGGAGAACTCAGAGTATAAGAGGATGGCCCTTACGACCTTCCCTCCCATCTTCACATCTAAGTCTTTTGTGTATGGAACCTTCAAAACTGCCCCAGAGAATCCCTGCGTTTCGAGAGTTTTTCCTGATATCAGAAAGTCACCTTCAATGATGCACAACTTTTCCACTCCTGAGCCCACCATAAAGATTAATTATTTGTTCCCTATCTCTGCCCCCACCAACGGTTCCTTTTCTGAATGCAGGGTCATTGATAGGAGCTGGACATGCAAGTGCTCTCTGTCGGCTGTCCTAGTCAGGGTATGTGTCTGTCCCAGGGAACAGGAAAGGGTTTCCTCCTACCACCGTAGTGCCTTGAAACAGGGCCACTGTGTCGTTAGACGCAGTATCGGAAGTCTTCCTGTTCTCTACTTTCTGTGGATGGGGGGGTTGGTACTGTTGCACTGCATGCTGTTGGTGCTGTGGAGGACAGGGGCCTGCGATTTGTGGGGGTAGCTGCGTGTAAGCCTGGTGAATCACATATGGTATCAAAGTAATTGTAGGAGGTAGCCCTTGGGGATTCCCTTGATGTGGAGGGCCATAGTTCTGCTGATTGTAGTAGTTGGAGATCCCCCTAAACCCCCCTTCACCACCGGCACTCCCTTGAAAAAAAAATGTCCCCACCTCCCGCAGGTCCAGCACTGCCCTGGTCCCCCTCCTCTTGGTCACGGACCCCCAAACCCACTCCCTGTAGACCCTTGGAACCCACCTCACTCTCGTTGCTGTTCTCCTTGCCACTGTGGTCCAGAGAATTGCTGGTTGCCTCCCCACTGTCCTTGTCCTCCTTCAGCTCACACTGCCGCTATTCTTGAATGTGCTGCATTAGAGGCGTACCATCCCTCTTCCGCCTATTCTGGCGTTGGCCCTGTCAATACTGCAGCTACGTTCACTAGTTTATTTTGGACCAGTTCCGCTTCCTCAGCCAGTCGCCTCTGAATCATTCCTTTTTCACGCTCTTTTATTCTCCTACAGTCGTGAACTATGATACTTTGAATTTCGGCCCATCCTTTGGCTTCTACCCCCACTATGTTGTCAAGTGCTTTCTGTACTTTAGGTAGGCCCTTTATTTACTATAACCTAGAAAAGTGAGGTTGATTGGCCCCAGGCACTGCCTGTTTATGTCCTCCACATCTGAATGTACTGAGCTGTGTCTTCATCATCCCCATTGTGCACTGCATGATCGATTGGAAGTCTGGGGTATCTGGGAACGTTTGCCGCAACGCATCCCATACCCTTGCTCTAATATTGTTAAATGAGTATCATTGCACAGTGTTACTCTTGGGTACCCTGCTTTGACCCACACATTTTCTGCATGGACCCTGACCGCGGCCGCCAACAGACCTTTAATATCCCCTATTGCGTAGGGCACCCCTGCTGTGTTCTCTTTAAATGCGTAAATCCACTTCCCAGCCGAGCCCGTGCCGTGAATTGTGGGAGGGCCTTGAGGGGGTTATCTTTCTCCATTTGTGCCCAGGGTACATAGTGAGGCCTCCCTGCACCCTTGTGTATCAGTGGCCTTTGCATTTTCATCTTCCCTTTTCCACCCTTAGGTGCACTTCCCTTTTTCCATGCTAATGCTATCCTGCCAAACCTCTCCCTCAACCTTCCGTCCCATAAACTTTCTAGCCTCGATGTGCGCTCTGGCCCCCTGCTTGGCGTCACCGTCCCCCTCTTCTTCTTCAATCTCATCAAAATCACTCCAATATTCCTCACCTCCTCTTCAGGACCCTACATTCTCATAGCCTAAGCTGTCTGTTTCTCTGCCACGCTCTACGTGAACAGTTCTTAAGGGTGCGCTGTCTATTCTAAATAAGAAATCACCCGACTTCCACTCATCTACTGCTGGATGTACTGGCGCCCCGATAGGCGGCACTGATGTATCTTCTTTGGTTGCATCGCATGCTGCCCTCGCATGCTGCCCTCAGTCTTGCTAATTAAGTCCGTGTTGATGCCAGTGCTACTTCTAGGTCTCTTGCGCTCACCCAAATGTGGGCAGTAACATCTGGGGGTGAGACATATGGCATGGGTGGGGCTGTACATGGTGTTGCTACCATTGTGTCCGCCGATACATACGTTGGGTTCGTATACACTTCCGCTGGTCGATTTGCTAGTGGATATATCCCTTTTCTCGCCTCCATATTCTTTCGATTTTCTCCTGAGCCTGTCTCTTTGCTTCTTTCTTGGGTCGCCCCTTCCCCCTTCGGATCCTCCTGTGTCTGAAACATTTTCCAAAGGTGTGATTCTCCCTTCGTATTTTGCTGTCAGGTATGTGGACATACGTTCCAACACGCTTCTGTAAAAAGAGCCCTTATCTGGCCAAGAGTGAGGCATTCCCACCCCTCTGGTCTCAGTCACCCATTGGTTGTGGTATTTCACCCTAAGCTACTGCGCCACAGTTAGACAGTAATTCGTTCAGTTCAATGGATATACAGTTCAGTTTCGTCTCTAATATATCTTAAGGTGTCCAGTCATTTGTTCGAATAGAAACGTTTAGAAAGGCAAACTTTCGAATCTTTTTTTTTCAAAATACAAAAGTTTCGATTTACAATTTGATCGAAAAAAAATTCGAAAGTTTGCCTTTCGAAACTTAGAGTTAGGGTTAGGGTTGGGGGTGGGAGGGTGGCGTGGGGGTTGGGGAGCTGGAGGGGAACCCCCCCAATATCCACTAAAACCTTGCAACGTTGCATGGAGCTGTCCAGTGTGGAAATTACAGGACTGGACAGCTCCATATACCGTTTCAAAGTGTTTTGTGTATATTGCCATTTAAATGCCAATATACACAAAACACTTTGAAACGTTATATGGAGCTGTCCAGTCCTGTAATTACAGCACTGGACAGCTCCATGCAACGTTTGAACATTAGAAACAAAAAGGCATTGAAATGCTACTTTTAATATGTAAAAGTGCATTTCAGTTGAAACCAATGCATGACTATGGTCGATGGATTGGTTTAGTAAGAAATGCACTTTCCATGTTAAACATAGCATGTCGTAGCTTTTGATTTCAAAACTTTTGTTTAGAAACTTTGACTATTCAAATCTTTTGATTCAAACGAATTACCATAAACCATAGCTTAACACCGTCAATAAGTTTCACAGAGCAAAATTCATCATTTCACTTTCCCCCTTACCACTGTCCCCAAATAGAGATTCTTACTTATGCACCTCACGCTTTCCTGATACTTCCACACACACACACCCTACCTATGCGCCTCTCCTGGTCCTCCTCCCAACACTTTCAAAAACAGCAACAAAACAAACTAAAATAACAAGCTAAAACAACAACCACTACTATTCGTGAGCTCTCTAATTATGTGGAACTCCTATGTTTAGCCTTACATTTTTCCAAGCACTGGTCGAGATAGTGCAAGTGGCGCCACCTTCCCACCCTCACCCGGGGATGTGGGGAGCTCCGTCTATTCCGTTTTCCTTTACCTTCATATCCTTAAAAATGTATAATACAAAAACGAAAAATCGACACACTCCATAAACATGCCACATTCTTAACTTCAGTCACTGCATGTTCACACTATACACTCTGCCCCATACACCCAACCCTACTTTGTTATTCCTTGCAGGCTATACTCAGGGTCACAGGGTTCCACAACTGGCCTGCACCCTGCTCCAAAGATCAGGTGGGATTCTGCAAAGACGGCTTCCACAAGACCACTCTGAGTATGCGTTTTGGGACTGGTCACTATAGGTGGGCACTGCCCTTCCGGAGAGGCTGCCTGGATACCTCTGCAGGTATGGGGGCGATGGGATCACTTTGACAGGGTCACCAAGTGAAGGCAAGTCCCTGTTTACGCTCATTCCAGAATTAATACAACCCTCTAGGGAAAGAAGCCAAGAGATAGCTAGCAGGTGTAATTGTACAGAATACAGAATATCAGCAAAGGACTCTGCTGCTCGAGAACGTTCTGCCAGAGTCTGCAAGAACAATACATTATAAGGGCACACAGCATCATCAGTGACATCATTACATACAGTCGAAATTCGCAAGACGGGTTGGTGAGGGCTTATGCATGGAACTGCTCCATAGGGGATGCCAGGCTACAAATGATTTGCTTTCTATGCCGTCCGTCAGTCCCACGTGGGTCAGTTGGGCTCATCTCTCCACAGAGTGAAGGTCAGGTCTCCCATAAATTACATTGTAAAAACTGTTATGATACGCTAAGCCTAATACTACATCACTATGGCATGCACCTGGGAGGCTCGGGCTGTAGCCAGGGGGAAGGGAGGTAGAAATACAGTCACACTGACCCACACATTATGTGCTTTGTTGATACCACTCCTCTCACACCCAAGGTTTCTACCATCTTTTTCAATCTATAATTTATTCCTCCCCCCTGTACCTCATGTTACAAAGGATGTATTTATGTGACAAGGTGAAATAGTTGCTCATGCTTAGATCTTTTATGGCCAGTAGGTTTACAATTTGGGCTGGGGTCGTTCACTATCTTAGAATGCAGGAATCTGGGGATCAGGTCAGTGGTGTGGGTCATGACTCTGGGTAGGCGGGGTAGGAGTTAGAGGCCTGCTGGCAGCTTAGCTGTGATAAATGGGCACTGCGAGGAGCCTGGTGTTGGCTCACGACCTTGCAGGGCACATTCCTCCCAGTAATACTAAGTAATTGCAACAATGGAGGGACAAGAGGCCGCTTATGTGAGAACCGATTATGAGGACCCATCCTGTCTTAATGTTCTGGGCTTAATTGAGTCCCTTCATGGAGCTAAGAGTTGTGCAGCATGGCCATGCAAAACTTTGCATCTGCCATAATTACAAAATGGCTTTTCTTTCTATGCGCACACTAGGATTATGTATCTATCTTTCCCGCTATATTATATCCGTGCTGAGTTTCATAGAACGGTCCTCTCCCCCCTTGTACACTACACAATTTCATATGGGATTTTTCTCACCTTAAAGCGCCTAGGGGGGTGCGATAGGCTAATTTCCATCCCAACACTTACAACTCTTTTAATCGGCTGCCCACTTTCGAGTCCCACTAATTTGCATTACATTTAATTATATTGAGTTTGTTTGCTCCAAAACTGGCATGTTAGAGCTGCTGAGTCTCCAGGTCCCACAATGGGTGTTGGGGAACCCAACTCAATAATCTGAATATCATCCGTCTGAGTGGAGTTACCACTATTTTGTCCTCCCTATTACAATCTTCCAGAGTTTTCTCAAGGGGAACTTTGTTATTCATCAGATCTTTTAATGGCATAGACAATGACTTAGAAATATTCTCGTACTTGCATTAGAAACCTTCTGAGATTTCCCCGTTCTGCAGACTGTTTTATTCTTGAAACATTACTCACTTCATTAGGGTTTAAACAATGAACTACCTTGGAGAAGTTTGGAATGCTAGTCTCCGCCCTGGTCACACAGGCTCCTCCCTCATGTGGGATATTTAATTTTGCTCATATAAGATCAAGCACCGGCGAGTTAGTTCTCTCATCGCGCTGCAGATTTTCAACTATGGACAACATTGCAATTCACTTAAAATTGGGTCTTGCCTTCTCACTAACGTTGTTTCCATTAGATCAATTTTATTTAACATGGTAGACAAGTTATTTTGTTTAAGTGGAGCTGGCGTAGATGCATAGGACGTGTCGGATGAGTCAGAGTCCGCCACTTCTGAGAAGATGGGGGAAGGAGGGTGTTTAATTAAAAGTCCTCTCGGCCGATCCTTCCTCGCAACATTCCGACACCACAAGCAGCTTTGAATCATGAGCTGCCAGCAGCTAGAGAAATGGGCATGATTTCAGTCGCAAATGGAGTAACAGTTCCAGATATTGACGGCATTTGTTTATCAACCTTCAGTTTTGTGGATAGGCAGTTAACAAGTCGCAATAGATTGAGTTGTTAATTTCTTAGTCTTTATTGTATTTCCATCTCTGCCTTTTTAGTCACTGCTGCTTCTGTCGTTTCATGACATTCATTCATAGGAAGGGAGCTCATGTCCAGCACTTCCACTGGTGACCGAGGTAACGGTACTGCCATGGCGAGATTCATGGTGGCCAAGGCGTCCAGTAATGAAACGTTGAGACCCCTCCTCCTTTTTCCCTACTAGGAAGATCGTAGTTCGATTTTATTCTGTGCATTACACTTCTTGCCCATTATTATACCAGGACAGCGATGGCAAAGGGTCACAGACTATAGATTGTATGACTGCAGATTCTAAAAGCAGAAAAAAAAGTCAATTTTGCTTATGCTCGCCAGTCCAATGCTTCGTAGATGTGACAACACTGTGCGGACTGTAGACTTCTCAACTTTGCAGTCAACTTTGCTGCCGCTTCGTGGACGGGAGCGAGGCTTTTTGGAGACAGAGGAGGAACCTCAGTGGAACAGCCTCTGTGAAGCCAACTGCTGCTGTGAATGCTGTCGATCCACACTGCAGGTACTGCAGACTGTTCAACTTTGCAGTCAATTTCACAGCTGCTTCGTGGACGGGATCAAGAATTTATGGAGACAGAGGTGGAGCCTCAGTGGAACAGCCTCCGTGAACCCAACTGCTGCTGTGAATGCGGTCAATCCGCACTGAAGGTACTGCAGACTGCTCAACTTTGCAGTCAACTTCGCTTCCATGAGCTTCATGATACAAGGCAGCAGTGAGATGAGTCAAAAGTTGACTGCAAGAGCAGCATCGATCTGTGGTTTCTTCAATAAAGGAGAAACAAGTGCATGCTTAAGGGCAGCAGGAATAGAGCCCATCGTAAAAGATGCATTAACTGCAGCTGTGAGCAGTGGAATAACTACTGTAAGCAGGTACTGGATAAACCAGAGGGGAATCGAGTCAGCTGGTGAAGAAGATTTCATCTTTCTAAGAGACTTCAAAATAATATCATCTGTAACAGACTCAAAAGAAGCCATCCTAGCTTTTTTACTTATTGGAAAAGAGTCAGGATAGTCTCTAGACAGCCCACTCCACCATCTGCTATGGCTTGCCAAATGTTTTAATTGAAAAACAAACTAATAGCGTCACATTGTGCTTGTGACTGAAGAGGGTCAATTGTCGCAAAAACACTTGAAAGCTCCTTTGCAGCTTTAAAAGATCATGAGCCGCACAGGGGGCTGATTAAATGTGGTTAGCATAATACTGAGATTTAGCAACCTTAATTGCTTCCTGGCGTTGAACCACCGACAGTTTGTTTGCTGTCTTAAAATGTTCATCAAACTCACGCTGCCATCTACACTCAGGCTTGCTTAAGGGTGTGAAGCTCTGAATTAAACCAGGGCACTGATGGTTTAGCACAAGTGAAACTGGACTTCGTGGGTGCAAACATTTTGCAATACCTGCCATGGCTCCAAGGAGGGTGTGACATGGGTCGAGACTGTCCTTAGACATGAACTGATTGGTACTAGTTACCCAAAAATGTGAGGCGGGCAAACCCTACCTCAATGCCGTCTCTGTGAGGAGATTTTTGAGAAGTGCTGAGAAGCAGAGGTCATAGAGGCAATAGTAAACGGGAGACTAAGATGATCAGACCAAAGAAGTGGAATGGGGTTGAAAGCCATCACACAAGTTTTCTTTTTTTAAATTAGATCTAACACATTTCCCCCCTTGTGTGTAAGGAGGTTGTTACATAATTCTAGATCCATGTCCGCTAACAGGCTGATCACATTGATTGCATGAGTTTCAGTAGGATTGTTGGGTTTAACGTTAATGTCTTTAGTTAAGATTTTAGGAAGGTTTTGAGCTCTGATGGCTTTGGTACATCATTAAGCTACATTCTGAAAAATGAAGGACCAATCTGACACTGATTGCTTGACATTAATCATTTATATATTCCTCTACAGCCAATAGGTGTTTCGGCCACTACTAGGCCTCCCTCAGGGCTGTAACAAACACATGTACATAGTGTACATAGATTATAATATTGAATTAAACAAATTATCATGGGGTGTATTTCCATTAGCCAAAATATAGAACACACATTAATTGTCATAACACCAAATATCCATAATGTGGAATGTTACACATATCACAAACATATACAAATGTTGGCAATTGTGATCCAATTTAGAAAGTCACCCATTAGCATCAGGTCAGGATAGGTCATCACCAAATCAGCAACCAATTGTGCAAACCTAAGTGCAAAGTAGACAAGGTGAGAAAAAGCAGGGGGTCTATAGACTAATAAGATATAAGTGGAGATTCATGGTGAACTTTGCAGCCTAATTAGGGTGAGTTCACATGGCACATTGTGGCTAAATAAGACCATAGTACAGTTTAAAGATGCATGATATATCAATGCTAGTCCTCCTCCGAATGTTGAAGTTAGTCTATCAAAGCAAAGAATATTATAGTTCGGGGGAAGCATCTGTACAATATCAGATTCGGAGTGGGGAGGAACAAGGTTTCAATTATACGTAGCATATCCAGTACAAAGTACTCCAACAAGGTAAAACTCTCCTGGCGATGTGTCCCTGCTGATCTAGTGTTAATTGGTAGACCAGTAAAGCTGCAAAGAGCTTTTCTCAATGTGTCCTTCCAAGTGGTCATTGGGCCTGGATCTAAAAATCAGCCTTAGTGAAACACTCTGCTCAACCTGCTGTTATTTCAAAGCCATTGGGAAGCCTGGCCTCACTAGGTAAAAAGCAGAGGAGCTCAGCCTGGGCATAATGAAGTGTTGCATTACTGACAGCCTGATGGTTTGTAGGAACGTAAAAACCGAATCCTGAAATGCTGCAAGAGCCCAAGGCCCATCTGGCTCCTGGACGGGCACAGACTGGCTTGCCTTAAGCATGCGTTTGGTGGGCTGACAGCACGCCCGCTGCGCCCATCCACTACGCGGGCGATCCCGCCAGCCCATATGTGCTGTGAAGGAGGAAGAGGAGGTGATGCGCGAAGCCGCCATGGTGTAGAGCTGGTAGACAGACAGACAGTCAACACTAATCAGGCAACACCTGGCATCATTCCCCTCACCACGCAGAACCCAGGCCCTATACCTGGCATCCTGCCTCCCCTGCACCAGAACCCATGCCCCATACCTGGCATCCTGCCTCCCCACACTATACCAGTCCTTGCGCCCCCTCACCGCCACCTCCTCAACAGAGGCCAGACCACAAGCCGCATACCTGGCATCCTGCCTCTCTGCCACCAGAGCCCAAGTCCTATACCTGGCATCCTTCCCCAACACATAGAACCCAAGCACCGTACCAGGCATCCTTCCCCAACACATAGAACCCAAGCACCGTACCAGGCATCCTACCTCCCCACCACCAGAGCCCAAGCCCGATTCCTGGCATCCTGCCTCCTCAACAGCCAGAGGGCAGAATGCAAGCTGCATACCTGGCATCCCACCTCCCCACCACCATAGTCTAGGCCCATACATGGCGTCCTGCCTCCCCACCAACTTAGCCCAGGCCCCATGTCTGCCATTTCTGCAGCCCCACCACTAGAAACCAAGCTCTATACCTGGAATACTGCCTCCTCAACAGCCATAGGCCCGAACACAAGCCCCAAACATGTCATCCATTCCCCCACTACACCACAGCTTAAGCCCCATAATGTTTTTCATTGATATAAGGAAATAAATTACTGTGATTTTTCCAAAGTGAAAAAGGTTGCTCCCAGTTCTTATCAGGTGGTCTGTTGAAAAATGTATGGCAACAGTAACTACCTGAAAATCATTCTACACCCCCCTAACAAACAACCCATCTTTACATACAACTCCTCACTGAATCAATACAGATTACACAATAGAACACATACCACCCAAAGAAATTCCCTAAATGGCACACTAACCTACCACAGATACACAAATTCAGCTCCCCACACTCCTTAAACACCACAAGGACAGACACAATAATCATATAACCTATTCAAGTTGCCAACCTGGAGCGCACATTAACTACTACTCCAAACAACTCACAAAAACGTGCACACCACAGAGAATCCTATCTTTTCAGATCATGCACATATCAACATTGCAACAAAGCAACCTTCCTCTGATTAGTCTCATACCCCACCTCTTGAAGATCCTGAAAACCCAAGAAACTGTGAATATGTGGACTGTTTACTATACAAAACCAATAACATAGCATAACAGGGAATAGCCATTTTTTTCACTCATTCTGCTGTGGGACCAAACTATGGATGGCCCATACCATTATGGTGACTGGCAGCAATACAGGAAGAAATAATTGTTGGCTCTGCTGAGGTCAGTCAACTATACATGAAGAGATTACGTTATTTGTCCAGGATCACACACTTTGAGGTCAAACAGTAAAACTGTGATTGTAACGCAATCTACAGTTTTGACATCTGAACACACAACTTTCAAGCTTGCTACAAATATGTACATTTTGGATTTCAAAGCCTACAATAATACTGCCTGATAGAGCAGAGAACTCAATTTTCCCATGGCCATGCGCAAGAAGGCGGCCCAGCCCAGTTTATGCTTGTAATTGTGAGATATGTAGTTTTCCTAAATTTCGAATGGGTTAGAAGAAAATAAGTGCAGAATCCAGAGGGTGGAAAACAGGACAGGATGGTCTTCTTATGCCTGGCCACTGGAAACTTGAGAGTTCTGATAGTTTACTTGCTATTTACTCACAAATCAAATGAAAGTAAACATACAATATGTAAATCCTTAGTGAAACATGTTAAGCCAAAAGAATATTGTTGTAGTTTTATTTTCGTCGTTTTGAAAGGAAAAATAGAAGTTGCAGAATGCAAAAGAATGACAAAAGCCCTCTTTTTAGACAACTGTACTTTTCCCACTTTAAGAATCAATAAAGAAAGTTGTCTAGTAAAGTCAAAGGATAAAGATAACATTTGTCACAAACTTCCAGCTTGTTATGCAACTTTTAAAGAACATTTAGGGCCTAATTCAGAGAAGTGGTTTATAATGGCAAAACCCCATTAATGAATGCTGTGTGAATAAGGGCCTTAATATCCCTATCTGATTTTTCCATGTTAACGTAGTAGACTTAAATACTAACTTTAAAAAAACCATCTTTCTTGTGAAGTGTACACCCACTGCTAGGTAAGCCAGCTGTTAGGAGTCTCTCCGGTGGAATACAGAACCCATCAGATAAGACAAAGGAGTAAGTGCAGGCCATTAAGGTCATGCTGACCAGTGACGGAACTGTGTTCAGCTGAGATGTAATGGGCTTTGCTGCAAAGTCAACAAGCCCACTTTAAGCTGACTTAGCAACACTCCCAGGGCAGGTCTTCCCCTGTTCCTGGGTAGGGGGGCACTACATTTTGCAGGGGAGGCCAGTGTTCCACCCCCCCACTCCCACCCTACCATAGCAACGCCACTGCTTGCCCCACTTTCTTCCGTTCACAGTGCTGGTACTGGTGATTCTGTTCAGGGCTTTCAATCCTTTCTGACCACATATCTTAGTTAACTGGAAAAATGTTCAGTCTCGCTCAGTCCCTTTACCTTTTTGGGTTCCTAATAGGAACGGTTGTATTCTCTCTCTCTATACAACTCACTTCACTGACATGATTTCTTCTTTCAGTTTCCACACAGCTCTAATGCACAGGGCTCTATTTGTTTCCATTGTCATTACCTCTGAACGCCTGAGTAAACTTTCTTGATGCCTATCTGCACTTGAGTCATTGGTTACACGTATCCCTTTTCTTTGTCTCAAAACCTAAACAAGATTGTTGTTTTGTTTCCGCCTCATTTCCAACTGCTCACTCTCTGATTATCCTCGGCTGTTGTCCTTCTCTTGTTTCTTTCTCCTACTGACGTAATCTTAGCAGTATAAAACTCTTTAAGTTTCAAAATCAAATTGCCAACGTTACTCAAGTTACATAAACTCTTACTTCAATCCCTTTGGGCCTGATTTATACAAATGTTTTAACATCGGAAAGTCTCATTGAAAAGATTTTTGTAAATCAGGTCCTTTATCTTTCATGTATTAACTACTGTTGCTTTCTTTACATTCAGCTTATTGGAACCAGCCTTTTCAGTTCTTTCGTAATTTTTCAATCCGTATTCTTTTCAGACCAACCTATTTGGCGCATATGTCTATTTTGCAAACCTAAAGTGGCTTCTGTGATGTCCTCATTAGTTTCCTCCTGAGGACAGAAGTCCTCTGTTTGTGTTCATGGTTATTTCGCGGGCTGCGACCCGCGCATGTTTAGGGGCGGGGTTACCGCCCGAAAGGCAGTTCGAGCCTTGCTGTGAAAGAATAAAGATGTGTTGCACCCCAGCTCTGTGTCGGTCCTCTTTCAGAGTGGAGAGAGTTGAATCCGACAGCAGAGCTTGAGGCGGTCCACGGTCGGGCATATTACACTGGCGACGAGGCGGACGAGAAGTCCCGCCGTGCCTGCGCTCTCCGATCCGCCGCTCGTGGTGTGCCACCTGACACCACTGGGAGCCCCGGAGTTTAGGGTGCCTGGAGGCCTGCCAAGGTGGGTGGAGCGCAAAGGCTCCCCATCATCCGCCCTCCGGCGCGAGCGCCACAACAAACCAGCGGGGAGCAGCTGTGACAGCTCCCCGCAAGAGCGTGTCATCCGGCGGCAGAAATCGCCGACGGCAATGTCTGGGAGGCCCAGTCCACACACGCTCCAGACACCAGCGGGTGGAGCGGAGACTCCCCGTTTTGCATTTCCCGGGCGGGAGAGGAGCACTGACCTCCCGCCAACGGCAACACATGCAAACGAGCACGCAAACATCAGCGGGTGGAACGGAGACTCCCCGTTTTGCATTTCCCGGGCGGGAGAGGAGCACTGGCCTCCCGCCAACGGCAACACGTGCAGACGAGCACGCGCAGACGAGCGGTGGAGGCGCGAACCTCCCGCTCCATCAAAACACATCAAAGGGTAAGAACATAGCCCCTCTCCTCTCCACCACAAGTTTGAACAAGCACGCCAGAGACTTGCAACCCATTTGCAGCGCCCTCCTGCTGGCACCAAGGCCCCACCGCGCTAGGCAAAGGGAACCACCATTCAGGTCAGCTAAAATAACACGTGTGAACTGCTTCTCATGAGCAATTCAGAAGAAGACTCACCATTCCAGTGACGCCAGTTAGCACCAGCCACGGGAGAATGACGGACAGCCTTTTAACCCAGCTGCCAGCCAATTTCGACCTCACTGACACAGGCACCCTTGGCTCAAGGTGGAAGAGGTGGCTGAGGGACTTCGGAGTGTGTCTCAAAGCGGCAGGTACTTTAGAAGACGAACAAAAGCTTAACCTTCTAAATCACGCCGTAGGGTCAAATGTGCGAGACATTCTTGAAGAAATACCTGAGAGCAACATAGACACGTACGTCAAGTGAAAAACGACGCTCACCGAATATTTCACACCACACACAAATGTAGACTATGAACAGCACGTGTTCCACACCACCAAACAGCACAAAGGTGAAACCCTAGACGCATTCGTCATGAGACTAAGAGCGAAGATGAAACACTGTGATTTCAACAATTACTCCAATGAGGAGGCCCTCAGGTCGCAAATCATAGTGGGGTGTGAAAGCGCCGACTTCCGCAAACGACTGCTGCAGCAGCCGTGCAACCTAGACGAAATCCTACGACTGGCGCGATCCGACGCGGCCCTCGCCGCACAAGTTGAAGGCCTGGATGACATAAAAATCACCCATGGAAAACACGAGAGCCTCAACAAACTGGAGGGGACCACAAGAAACAGTGATCCTTTCTGCTACCGATGCGGACACAAGTACCCCCACGAAGGAACATGCCCGCAATGGGCCAGAACTGCTCCGCGTGTGGTGGAGAAAACCATTACAAAGCCGTGTGCCTGATCTTCCGCAGCAAAATGAGAGGAGCAGGAAGAAACTACAAGTCCATGCCTGAACCGGAACAAAGTCAAGCAACACCCCACCATCACCGAGGAGCACGCCAGCCCCATGAACCAGGGCGCCACAAACCACATGATGAACTAACAGAAAGAAGGCACGACAGGAGAGAATGGAGGGAAAACAAGACCCCACTTCCCAAGGCAAGAAGAAGACCCCGAAGGTACATAAAGTGCCTCATCGAACAGTCAGTCTGACAGCCTGTCAAGTGCTTCATCCGATGAAAAAGCACACCAACTAGAAAGACACCAGGAAATGCCAAGAAAGAAGGGATACCTATACGCCCTAGGAAACAGCACAGCAAAAGAACATAGCCCAATACTCTGAATACAAGTAAATCAGACAGCAGCAGAATTTCTAATTGACACGGGGGCAACCGTAAATGTGATCAGTGAAGAGGTCTATGAAAATATACCAAATGCCCCCCGCCTGCAACCAGCTCGAACACTCATCTTTCCATATGGATCAAAAACCCTGCTGGCATGCAAAGGGTTCTTCATGGCGTCGTGTCGATACAAGGAACACGAAAAGAAGATCCCCATGCACGTTCTGGAGGCAGCCACTGAGAGCGGATGCATACTGAGTTATCAAGCAGCAATAGAAATGGGACTAATCCACATACTGTACCGCCTCATGGTACACAAATATCTAGACCCCACGGCAAGCATAGACCAAGTTTTCCCATCACTGTTCAAAGGCCTCGGAAAATTAAAGGACAGGCAGATAGAACTCCACATCGACACCAATGTCCCACCCATAGCCCAACCCTACCGAGGAATACCCATCAATATTCAAAAACAAGTGGAAAAATGAACTGACTAAGCTGCTGGAGGCAGACATCATTGAGCCGGCGGAAGGGCCCACCCCATGGGTCTCTCCAATTGTACCCGTGCCCAAAAAGGACTCCCATCCGAATATGTGTGGACATGAGAAGGCCAAATGAGGCCATATTAAGGGAACGCCACCAAGCCCCTAGAATAACCGATATGGTACACCTGTTGAATGGGGCAACCGTGTTCTCAAAACTGGACCTCAACAAAGGGTACCACCAGTTGGAACTCTGCAAAAGCTCCCGATATATAACCACCTTCGCCACCCATCTAGGACTCTTCCGCTACAAGCGGTTATGTTTTGGTGTGTCATCCGCGGCCGAAATCTTTCAGTCTGAAATTCATAACGTCATCAAGCATGTGCCCAACTGCTTGAACTACAGCAACGACATCCTGGTTTTCGGGCAAAACCAAGAGCAACATGATGACACGCTAATGAGAGTGTGCATGGCTTTGGAAGAGGCACGGCTCACACTAAACAAAGACAAGTGCGAATTTCGTAAGAAAACACTCCGCTTCTTCGGTCACATATTCTCTGAGAAGGGAATGACACCCGACCCGGAGAAGGTCAGCGCACTCAGAGAAGCCAAGCCGCCTGCCACCACATCAGACCTCAGGTCATTCTTGGGTCTTGTAAGTTACTGCACCAGATACATAAAGGACTTCGCCTCCATCAGCGAACCCCTCCGAGCGCTCACCAAGCTCAACACCGACTTCACATGGACACCACAGTGCCAAGAAGCGTTTCAAGCAATCAAAGACCGCATCTCCGACGCCTGGAACATGGCATATTTCGACCCCAAAAGAACAACAGAGTTCATCGTCGACGCCAGTCCAGTCGGTCTAGGCGCCATCTTGACACAACTGGATGACCGAGAAGAAAGCAGAAAACACATAGTGTCCTATGCCAGTCGAAGCCTCTCCAAAACCGAACAAGCCTACTCCCAGGCTGAGAAGGAGGGTCTGGCTGTAGTTTGGGCCTTCGAACATTTTCATTTGTTCCTATATGGGAAACCTTTTGTAGTCGTAACGGACCATCAAGTCCTCGTCTTCATCTTTGGCAACCCTCAGGCAAAAATGCCACCACGAATAGCTCGATGGGCTCTCTGACTACAAGACTATCAGTTCTCCATCACCCACAGATCGGGAAAGGAGCAGAACCCCGCCGACTTCCTCTCGAGACATCCGAAAGACGAGTGTGGGCCAGAACCATCCATAGCTGACCAGTACATACGTTATGTCATCCACAGCAACACGCCACAAGGACTAGACATGGATCACATAACCCGTGAGTCAAACACGGACCAAGGGATACAAACCATCCTCCGATGCTTAGAAACGGGCCGATGGAAGCATGCAAAACAAATTCGAGAGACCATGAATGAAGACATCAAGCAGGACATCACCTGTTTCTTAGCCGTGAAGGAAGAACTTGCAAAATCAGATGAAGGTATGCTGCTCAAAGGAACAAAGCTCGTGATACCACGCAGCCTGTGCCAGAAGGTACTAGAACTCGCCCACGAAGGACACCGAGGGATCGTATCCACCAAAAGGATGCTGAGGCAAAAGCTATGGTTCCCTCAACTAGACACTGCAGTAGAAGAACTACTACGAGACTGCCCCACCTGTGCACTCGTAAAGCCACACACCTTCCCAGAACCCCTAAACATGACTGCACTACCCGAGGGGACATGGGAAGAGATAGCAGTGGATCATTTCGGGCCCATGGAGGGAGGAGAATACATTCTGGTGGCCGTCGATGAATATTCAAGATACCCTGACCTACAGATAGTGCCGTCGACATCAGCCCATCACACCATACCAGCCCTGGATCGAATGTTTGCAATCTACGGAGTACCCAAGGTAGTGAAGTCCGACAATGGACCCCCCTTCACCGGACAGGACTTCCAAAGATTCGCCGAATACATGGGTTTCAGGCACAGGAAGGTGACACCCCTATGGCCCCAGGCCAATGGAACAGTCAAGCGTTTCATGAGCAACATCAAACGAAACACCCAAATTGCTCGCATTACAGGAGAACCTGTTGAGAAGCTATTATACCAACTCATGCGAGACTACAGAAATACACCACACAGCACCACCGGGAAAACACCCTCAGAGGTGATGTTTGGGCGAACGATAAAAACACGCATACCCCATGTGGCCGTTGAGGAAGATCAATATGAAAGAGACGCAGAAATGAGGGAAAAGGACAAATGCATGAAGGAGAACATGAAAAGAGCTGCGGATACCACACGACGAGCCAAGACAAATGATCTGGCGCCAGGAGACATGGTGGTAGTCCGCCAGCCCCAACACCGGAAGAACATAGCACCATTCAACGAGAACCCTCTCCTCATCGTCCACAAGAAAGGGTCACTCATCACTGCAGAAGGAGACCGCAAGTCAATAACGAGAAACTCATCTCACTTCAGGCGGGTGTTGAGGGCCTCAATGCTCGAGGACGCACATCCGAATGATGCGAGTGATGAACTCACTACATGGGATGCTCCATATGAAGGAGACCGAGAAAACTCGGAAGGAGAAGTACTTCCCGAGGACTGGACAAACCAGTCGGCCCGAATCGAGTGTCGACCAACGAGAACGAGAAAGAAACCCCATCGCCTCATTGAGGAAATGAACTGAGCCGGACTTAATGTTTAGTGACGGGAGGGTGTGATGTCCTCATTCGTTTTCTCCTGAGGACAGAAGTCCTCTGTTTGTGTTCATGGTTATTTCGCGGGCTGCGACCCGCGCATGTTTAGGGGCGGGGTTACCGCCCAGAAAGGCAGTTCGAGCCTCGCTGTGAAAGAATAAAGATGTGTTGCACCCCAGCTCTGTGTCGGTCCTCTTTCAGAGTGGAGAGAGTTGAATCCGACAGCAGAGCGTGAGGCGGTCCACGTTCGGGCATATTACAGCTTCCTATGTTATTTTCTTTTTAGTTCAATTGTAGACATGATCTTGCCTGACGCTGTCAAACCTTAACCTACTAATATTCTCAGATCGACTTCACTTGTTCTTTCCTCGTCATCAGCGCCATGTGTGCTCTGTTAGTTCCGCTCGTTTTCACTTCCTGTTGCTATACTGTGCAACTCTATTCTTTATTCCATTGGACTTGTTCGTACGTAAATTAGCCTTAAATCTTACTTCCTTCCCTTATTTTTTTACTGTTAACACATTTTTTTCCTGTGCCTAGTACCCAGGGTGTTTATTATATAGTATTATGTATTACCTCTGTGTATTAACTAATGAATACTGTACTGCTTTGTAGACTTTCGGACAATGCTTGATTTAAAAAAAAAAAACATATCTATTCAATCGATATGTGTGTAAAGACCCCAGGCGCAGAGACAGCTGCCAGTCGTGAGGGCGCTGTGAAGACAAACTAAAAGGGTGTTCCAAGTGATTGCGCAATGCCATTTAGGTGTGTCCAGAAACATCAGCTGAATTTTTTTCATGCCGTACTTTGATTTACTAATATCCCACATTTACCTCCATAACATGCCCATGTTTTGCCACACAGCAGTAATCTACGTGTGAAGCAACAAAACATAGCTGCTGAGACTATACATTTAAAAGAAACATAAAAGCAAATGGTGACGAAACAGCTCACAGAAAAGCTTACAAGTTATATTGTGCGATCTTAGTTTCTTGAATCGTCATTTTGCATTTGTGTACAGTACTTGTTATGTATCCACATTATAACATCGACATCAATAAGCAGAATACAATATGAAGTGTTACTAAAAGCCAAGACTTGCTCTTTCCCACCTGGTAAGAGAACAACTTGAGATTGTTGTAAACTGTCCTGGCAGTTATTTAACTTTTAAAATTTAAAATATGAAGACACAACCGAGAAGAGGCTGTGTGACAAAGTCACTGTGCCAAGTCAGAATTCAAAACTTTGTCTCGAAGATGCAGTCATTGTTTGGAAAATGATGCTGCAGGAGCAGGCGTGAGGCATTTCGGAATGACTCTGCAAGACTAGTTTACTATAATTTTGTCAATATTTTGTGAGGGCTTCAGCACTGCTAAGCTTGTGGCTGACATTACCCAACCTTGTCTGAGCCAATTCTTGTATACATTGTTCCTTGGTAGGAGCAGTGCATGCTTAAATCTGACCTTGCAGAGGTAGGGCCTCAAGTTTTAAATATAAACTTGCCGTGGAAGGTGTCCATTTTTAAATCTAGCCTTGGCCACTGACTAAATTCGTAATGCCTGAAATAGTCAATATATAAATGACACGCTTGTTTGTGGCAGGTCATATTTATGTCTGCCATTGCCCAGTCTATTTCTAAATTGCCTATGGCCCCAAGAGAGTAACTGTGAAGAATCCTGAGGGATCATTACTGCTTTAGATGGGGGAGGCCGTTCCCATGGGGCCAGGTACTCCGTGGGGGGATCTCAGGACCCCATTGAGAGCAGTGATCACTTCGGGAGAATGTGGTATCCCCTGGACCCTCCCACCTTCCCTCAAGACCCTTACTATTCCCCATTACCTATTACTTCCATGTGCTATCGTAGCATATCCCCAATGAGAACCACTGGAACGAGGAAGAGGCCATGAGGAATGATGATCCCTAGCTAGAACGAGTACATGCGTTCTAGTCTCCCAGACTCGCCTCTTGGTCCACTGTCAGTTGAAGTAAGAGAGGGAAGAGAACGATTACGTCTTCAACATTGGCCCATCACGGACCGAGAACTCAGCGAGGACTGTGCAGACCCAGAGTGCAGAATGCCAGACTGTTTCCTGGAAGGCAGTACGCTTGCATAAGAGCTCTCAGAAAGCATATAAGGCAAGCAGCAGACCGGAGGGAAAGCAAGACACTCACCGGTAACCGAGGTGGTTGTCATGCAAGAAAACTGCCAGAGAATTGCAGGGAAGGGATACAGAAGACAGAGGGAAGTCCTGAGAGGCCAGGAAAGCAGTTGAAGCCCCTGTGAGACCTGTGAGCAGCCAGAAGGTGATGGCCCGGACCCTACAGGTACAGGGGTGGCTGGTCACAGGGCTGGGGAGACCCAAGGAGTGAGAGGGGCCGGAAGCGAAGCAGGAACACATCCACCAAGGCAGAGTAACCTAGTGAAGGGTCCTGGCACCAATACAGCGAAGGCATACCCCTCTTATTGAATAAGGGGATGGTGAACTATACAAACATAAGTGGCACACATAGTCCTTGGCAGGAGAGTAAACCAATGCTGTCGATCAAGGGGTGAATAAGCCAAGAGAACGTGGTATATAAGAAAGTGAAGCAGGGTCTGTGACCCACATAAGAAAAGAATGAGTGACTCAGGGTCTGTGACCCACATAAGGAAAGCATGCCTGACTAGAAATAAAGGGGAATGCAAACTGGGCAATCTTGAGTGACCCGCTCTGACCTTGGCAGGAGAGTAAACCAAGGCTATGGAAGAAAGAGAGATTAAACAGCGTGAACATTTTGAACCATCACATGAAAGAATCTGGGACCCAGGTTGGGGTAGAATACCCCAAGTTACAAATAAGAGGAATGCAGAGGCTGTATATACAAGGGACACTCAAAGACCTTAGAAGGAGAGTAAGGCTCTGGTGGAAAGAAATACTGAGAGACAGAACTGTGAAACCAAATACACGGATAGATACCCTACCTAGCAGGTGAGGGCACCAAGGTGAGGGGTACTGAGAATAGAGTCTGTGACCCTCCAACCTGTTTGGCCAAGGGGACCAGGCTATTCTTCCTTATTGCAGGACTTGGATGTCTGGTCTGTCAAGGAAAGATAAAGGCACTCTTTACGACCCTGGCATTAAGGGATTACCGATACTGGTAAGGGTACCGGTAATCCCTTAACGCCTGATTACGAGGTCCCTTTGTGGGTCCCGACCTTAACGGCTGGTCTGTACCAGCCGTTAAGGTAAGGACCTGCAAAGAGACCTTGAAGATGATCACGGTACCGCATTTTGCGGTACCGTAATTACCGCCTTCCTCATTCCCATTGAGCCCTATGGGGCATAAATGGGAATGGGGAAGGGCCAATGGTAAATGGGGAATTACCGCCCCGCCAACCTTGGAATGGGGTGGTAATTCCCCATCTCACCATGGCGGATCCGGTAAATTACTGCCGTTAACCATGGCGCTAATAGCGCCATTGGTTAACGCCAGGGTTGTAATGAGGGCCAAAGACTCTTTCATCTATTAAAGACACAGATATGAAGTTGGAAAGACTCTGGGGAAACAACAACCCCTTGAGTATTGTGGAACTTTTGTTTGTTATCTACACCTTTTGGAACTTTGGTTTGGATCTGCAAAGTCAGGCTGCAGGTCGGCAGTCAAAGAGATATTTACATTTTCAAGTTATGCTGAATTTAGCATGTGAGGGACAGGTTAGGATTTGGACACAGGACGGTGAACTTTACTTTGGACATTATGACACAGGACAGTTTAATTAGCTAGTTTTATTGAGGCAGGGAAACCGTGCTTAGCAGTCGGGCTAAATAGGATTTCCTCCAACCCCCCTATTTTGGTTGTTAATAAAAGTTCTTGCCAATCAACATGCCAGCTTTGTGTCCGTCTCTGACTCCTAGACCCTCACAATACCACTTCTTGCATGGGTCAATATTATTTAAATGACTCCTTGCCTGGGGCAATTAAGTTCTAAAAACACATTTGTCTGAAGCACTAAATCTTCACATTTCCATTGCCCATGAAAGCAATGACTAAATGCCTCTCACCCAGGGGCAGTCAATATGTAAATTAGTCCTTGCCCAGAGCAGTTGATGTTTAAATGCACTAGCAGTCTATGTATAAATCCTCCTTTGCCTGTTGACTCACATACCTATCTGCCCCTTGCCCTGGACACTCATGTCTAAACTGAATGTGCCCGGGCTCTCGCAGTCCATGCATAAATACCCCCTTGTGCAGTGAGTGCTCAAACCCAGTAGTACCTGCAATAGCCCATGTTTTAATGCCTCCTTGACAAGGCAGTCATTGCTATGCATACATGTCTAAATCGGCTGCCCAGGCTTTCACTGCTAATTACCCCCTTTGCATTAGCAATCCAAGTCTTAATCAGCCACTGTCAGGTGCATGCTTAAATTGACCCTTTTTAGGGCATACCATCTCTATAACCGTCGTTGCCCAGGCCAATCTACTTGTAAATCCGGTATTTATTGAGCAGTCTGTCTAAGAAGACGTCCAAGCAAACATCAGCCACTGTCTGAGGAAATCCATGTTTAAATGCACCCGTGCCAGAGCAGTGCATGTATGTCTAAATAATATACTAGTCATATGCCCAGGGCAGGCAGTGCACACAACGCTTCAACCACCGAAATGGAAGACCCGGCTCTCAGCCTGAGGTTAAAAGTGCTTCAGCTGCGCTCCGTTTTACTGGATCTGACACACTCTAAAACCTAATGATTTTCTATATGAGGGGAAAAGTAATGTATTTTTCAATTTTTAATGTGGATCCATTACAGATGACATCATGCATCGAGCCGCTTTTCGTGGTAGCCATGCAATCATATTCACAGTCATTTAAAGGGCAGGGCTGTGGACTGAAGTTAGCCGAACCAAAAGCAGCGCAAAATCCACACCCTATAAAAAATTGGATCACAGATGGTGCCTCAGCAGCCAGGCAGGGACCGAGAAATGCATCTTTTATCGATGGAAAATATACAAAGTGGGTCAGGTGGTCTTTGAGAAGTAGTTTGTTGCCGTGTCTCAGCTTCCGTCAGTGCTTAGGCAGCAAGTACAGAACATGGTGTGCAGATAGTCCCCGCTTGCTTTACCGCCCTCTGGCGTGTGCTGATGCTGAGCCCGCTGACGTATACAAATAATCTCCATGTGAAATCGGAATGCAGCTAATCTCGGCCCCCACGCGATCTGCAGCTCTCGAAGAAGAGAGGCCATATCGCTTATGATAGGAAGTTCAACATTACATGCTGCAATGCAAGAAAGTTATTATCCTCTGGACGTGATCTAAAAAGATCAAGTAATCAGATAGAGGAACTGAATGGATGCTTAGTGCAATAAAAAGGAACAAACAAAAGATATCGGTGTTGATTACAAGTATGGCGGTGCAGGAAATATTTGGCGGTAACGGAATTACTGCCACTTTTCCAGCACCGCCATACTACGAGTATGGCCCTGGCGTGGGGGTTTTGCCTCCAGCAACATGCTCGAGGTAAATCTAACTGCCGAAACATTTACAAAATTAGCAGATTCTGGAAAAATGCAGATTAACTCAGCCACTTGTAATCCTCCGGTAATTCCCTGGACCAAGTGACAGTAATAATTTACAGTTTAGTGGCATCTGGGCGGATTTACTGCCCAGGATACCATCAAACTCGTAATGAGACCCTATAGAACTGCATTTGCTGACTCTGCTTCTTCTGGCGGGACAGTGATACTCCAAATCGAGAAAAGCTTTACTTGAAAACTCGGGTTACTATTTAAGAGCGCAGTGCATTATATACAATACTAAAAAAATCCTGTCTTCGTCTCCTTGCACACAAACTAGCCGAACAAATGGAAGTATTACAATTCACACACCCACACTTCCCCCAGGCGCTGCCGTTAGGAAAGACCCACAGCCGAACAGTCTCCTACCTTTTTTGCTCGTTGGCCTGTCTTAATGCCCCCTCCCCACCCGCCGACTCTGATCCTAACGTGCAGTGCCATTGGACCCATCAAACGTCCTCTTCTGTATTTAATGGCACCTTATCTTACAATGTTGTGCAACCGAAGGGTCCTCTTTGGCATGTCCTTAGCTAAGGTACAAGTGCCCTTACATAGTGCATGGTTTTCTGAACCTAATCAGTTAAACTTTACATATTTTCCTCATGGCAGTTCCTTGGCAATTTATTGTAGGAGCCTGTACCCACGTTAAACCACAGGTGGATAAAGGGCTGTTTGGCTTGTTTAATCCGGGTGCTCTGCCAAATTGTGACGATTTCCCTTCTGCCATCTGATCCCTGAGTCAACATAGCTGACTCCAACCTGCTGCTCTAATGGCCTTTTTGCACTTTGCCCACCAAAGGTTCAAGAGCACAACAGCACTTCTTCTGTATATGAATTGGTATATAATCCCCTGCCAACTGGTGTCTACTGTAGCAAAGTCCCCTTCCTGGCTCTGTGGGCGGTTGAGGGAGTGACCTAGGGGGCCGGGCACCTCGCTGAGCCAGAGGATAATGGGCTTGGACTGAAATAAGGAGGACCCCTATGGCACTCTCCCTCTGACAGGGTGCTTACAGGGATCTGTCACAGTGACACCACAAACATCCTTCTAAAGGTAGGCCACACATTATCGGGGCCCTATCCAAATCAGTCCCACAGAGCAAACTACCTCTGGCCCTATAAAGCATTGAGAGGCACCAACATTGTCCCCCACACCCCCAGAGCACCCCAAGTGCACTTTCTGTGTGCTCCACAAGCCTGTAAAGATCCTTTGACCCACCTGTGGGGATACAGACCCGTAAAGTCCTCATACCTGCAAGCACACTGGTCCAATGTTAAGCATATGAGTGATATGAAAGAGACAAAGGAAACATCTCCCAAAATAACTTTACCTGACCAAAACTCAGTTACAAGCAGACACTGGATGCAGGCAGCTCTCCCTGACTCATTACATAAACAAGAGGCTTCCATAATGGCTGCTCGGATCTATACACACTTAGGCCGACTTTTGCAGCCTAAGTCTGCCCACAGGAAGGCAAGAACCACAGGCAATCATAGCCGTTACCTAACCACTCACAGCTGAAGGCCCCTAATGGAAGACCCATCCAAGAATTGGAGGGCAAGTCAAATATAAGCTAGATAGCGGTAGCAGGGCTTTGGAGCGCATTGCTAGGACGGTGGAGGATGTTGGAGACGAGACGCAGAGAAGGAGCCAGGAGGAGAAGGCAGTGGTGAAGAGGTGGAGGTGGTGGCATCATGAGGAGGTGGCAAACGTTTGAAAGAAGAGGAACCATCAGAGGACAGTAGGGAGGAGGTAAAGCTAGACTGGAGTGGAAGAAGTGAACAGTGTAGGAGGAAAGTAGGGAGGAGATGACACCTGAGCAGAGTAGAAGCTGGGAGTAACATCAGAGGAAATGAGGTAAAAGCTGAAGTGGAGTGGAAGGAGGGAGTAACATCAGAGGGGAAGAGGTAAAATGTGGAGAGGAAGGAGACAGTAGATTCTGTAGTGCTGGAGCAGAGGTGGCGTGAAACAGCTGGAGATGGTAACAACTCACAGAAACACATGCAGGAAGGATCGAGGAGGACGGGTTGATGCAAGACAGGTGAAAGAGACAGTATGAGGCTCAAGACACAGGCAGGGAAGTCGGGAGCACAGAGGAGTCTACCAGATCTGGTGTATAGAGAAGGGTAGGAAAGACTACTGACTCCTACCCGAGTTTGGTCAAGGCAACGCAGCAGTGCCTTAACCAGGGGTCATGAGGAGGTGACCCAAACTTGAACTTGGTGGAGACTCTTGCTAGCTAGCCATGGGTACGGAATTTAGGAGCGCACACAACTAAGTAGTCGGCCAAAGAAGCAGTGAGCAACCTGGGATGAGAGGGTGAGAGACTTGGTTGTCTTTCCTTGGTCATACTGAAGATTCATTTGGATCTTTGGGCTTTTTGTGCACTGCGTAATTAAAAGTCCAGTCGTTTGCATTTCCCACTCTGGCCTTCTTGATGCTACCTAGGAATACCATATTGTGTCCTTTGAAATGTCGCCTTGACCTTCTATTGCTGCTGCGACCAAACACATGCGTTTCAAACTATAATGGAACACAATCCAACGATAACCCTTTCCTACTTATTGTCATGAAACTTAATAACGTGTTACTCTACTTACATATTCAAACTGAAAGGCTTTCCATTTCACCAACCCCTGTCCGCCTCCTCATCAGACATTGTCTATGGGCCATGATCATGCAGATTAACACATCCACACAGTCCTTGCGTATGACTAATTCCCAGACTAATTCCCCAGTTGATCTCATTTCATGTTCCTATTTTAATACTCCTCGCTTTCATGTCATTGTAATATCCAGCACGGTCAAGCCTACATTGTCTTAACTAGCCAAATACTTCAATGACAAAATCGCAGTGAACAGTCCTTGATGGACATGCCATCCCCAAGTGGCCCAAAGACCTCTTCCAGCATTGTTGCATTCACTAGCTTTGGAACTTCCTGTTTCTACTGGATCTTCTAGCCCATCCTTCTCCTCTCTATATGCCTCCTGACTGTTCACACCGCTGTCTCCTCAGTGCCACTTACCCAAACATGGAACAACTTAAATCTTGGTAGTTCTGCCAATCCCTTCTTAATGAAACCTAATCTGATCTTGATGGCACAACCATTTATTTTTTCACGTGTTCCTTACTCTCACTATCCTAGTAAGTGTTGCTTTGTTTTTTTGTCACTACCCCCTGTTGCTTGATATAACAATGTTTGAACCAGCTCCATTATCATATTCAAAGTTAAACAATCGTTATTTTGAAGACAGCGTTACTACACAAGATAACATATATCTTACAAACATCCTAAAATAAAGCTACCACTCACAAATCTTTTAAAAAAAATTGTCAAACAAACTTATCAAACCATTCAAATGATCAACACCTTGATCTAAAACAGTCCATAAATAAATTGTTACAAGGCCTTGTATTCTTTCCTTAGAAAGTGAAAGTAAACACGTTCTGTAAAACGGTACAACGCATATGCAGTGTGCCTATTATGCAGAGAAATGTAATAAAATAAAGCTGGCCGTACATTTTTAATGCCAGTATGCCTCAAAATCGGGACTAGTTATTTTTTATGGACAGATATTCCGGGCAAAACAAGATGGATGTAATACACTGTCCTTTGTCGCCCTGTCACATAGAGAGTCGTTTTTTTTGGAGATCTATGTTCACCCCAGCTATCATCTGCCAAATATAACAGACTAGTTCTCAAACTAAATGGATCGAACCCTGCGCGAGTGAAGCTTAACGGACCAGGTAGAATTCCCCTATCAAGTATCACCTGAATTAACTAATAAGTAATGCCAGACAGAACGAGAGAGGGAAATCTGCATGAGGACCTGCCTCTGCATTCCTGGATGTTTTAGAAGGGCTACGGTATGCAAAAGAACAGCCCACAGGAGAAAGTACCTTCTTAGCAAATCTCAACCAGCTACAAGATGAAGCCACATCAGAATTCACCAGCTCAAGAACAATGTAATGTGTTCAATGATCATCACAAAGCCAGAACACTAGCAGCCTCCGGCTAATTAGGTCGCGTACAAAACTCAATGCACGCTGTAGGTGGGTCGGGAGCGCATGAGTCTCACGCGGCCACCCCAAAAGTGTACACAAAAAAGAATTCTCCTTAATTTTATTCAAAATAGTGTGGGTGTACGTCCAAACGTCAGAGCCACACATTGCAATGGGGATCGATTTGGCACAGTAAGTATGTAGGGAATAGACCATCTAGAAACCTCCCAAACTTCTTCCGGGTGTAACCAATGCCCCATTCACCTAGGCCAGGTTTACAGCTTGGGCAGTCACGTGGGTAGTCTAATTTAGGTTGGAAGAAAATTCTAAGCCCAAATATGTTACATGCTTACCCCATGCCAGGGTGCCCCCAAGTACCTTAATTGGGAGGAGGGTTTGTCGGCGGTTTCCGACCCACATGACATGATTTTTTAACTTTCAGCTTCAGATCCGCTGCTGGCATTTTGTTTATTAGCCCGTAAACAGATCCTAAAAAGCTTGGGGTGTAGCCCACAGTGTGATATTCCGCCTTCCAATCCTTGGGGTGTCTTGGGTAATTTTCTTTAATTCCATAGGAATTGTCATATAAATTAAATAACATGGGAGCCAAGACACACCCCTGTCTAACTCCCAGAGAGATTAGTTAAAGGAGCTGAATAATCAGTAATTTGTTCATAGCAAACTCTAGCA
Source organism: Ambystoma mexicanum (assembly GCF_040938575.1). Classification (NCBI taxonomy): domain Eukaryota; kingdom Metazoa; phylum Chordata; class Amphibia; order Caudata; family Ambystomatidae; genus Ambystoma; species Ambystoma mexicanum. The sequence goes on from NC_090931.1 coordinate 456,320,674, forward strand.
GAGGGATCACAGTGCATCCCTGAGAAAATATCCTCTAACTCCTATGGCATTCCCATAGATGCCAGAGTGATCCGTTGTTTTGTACAATTAACACAGTCGAACACAGCAGCCAGATTCCTGAACCCTAGACACATTCTGCAATTAGATTCCAGCACATACTTATCAAGTGTGAAACTAAGGTTCAGGATCCCTCAGGCACTCGCAGAAATCATGCGAGAACTTGTCCATTTAACAGCTTGCCAAACCATTGTTACGAGGAGTCAAGGATGGAGATTGGATGGTAACACAAAAACTGGTACAATAAGAGCCTGCCTCCAACTTGATGGGAAGTTACCAGTGGACACTTCTTCACTAAAGATATTAGTAAATACTGGGACTTCGGTCTTGTTCTCAAACCTGAACATATCCACAGGGACTAAGTCTGTGGAAAGCGCCTTTGAATTTGCAGATGCTGCCAGGGCAACCTGGACCTCCTTACTGGTACAAAATGTGGATTTATAAAAGATACTTTCCTCTGGGTGCCCACATTGTTTTAGAGGCGGATGCTCTTGAGAAATTACACAGTTGGCCTTTCCCGAGCTAATCAAAATGGAAAAGTGGTTAAACCATTTCAACGGGGAAACATGGAAAACAGTCTCTGGTGGGTAGGGATATTGCCTCAATCCAAGGGTAACAAGTTTACCAGAACTCACTGCAATCTTTATTATGTGCAGCCCATGCAAGAACTCGCCACAATTCTGTTTCATGTGCGTTTTCCCCTTGATCAGTGCTCGTTTATAGTCCTATATAGAGGCGCTTACCAATGATACCTCTATGGAAATACCCTTTAGAGCAAGTAGAAGAATGGAGGTGGCTGACTTACATTCCTTATTATACAACTTAGGGGGGGCAACTAGACCTTCTCTGCACATGCCATAAGGCTGTAAGATTCATACAAGTAGCATCCATGATTTAAAGTAAGGCAAACTGCTTAAGTTCTGGCGAGGAGCCACCTGCCAAGCAAACTTCAAGCTTGGTGAGTGATAAGGAAATAATGCTATCTGTTTTTTGCTTGTTCAATTATCTTTACCTAGTTCAAACACCTACAGGGTCGAGTTGGAGTAACTACAGGAGCTCTCGTCATGAGTCCAAATGAGCAATTGTCCAAGTGGCTAAGTATTTTGGTCACTATCCAGCCTCTCAACTGCTGCAAAATTCAACATTTTATGCCAGAACTCATTCTGAACGAAAAAATAATCAATAATTGAAGAATATCAACTGTTCAAGTAAGTAAACTAACAACGTTGGATGGCTGGCAGCGGCTCATGATGTCCAAATAAGAGTAGTGCTCCAGTAAGCATAGCTGTTTCACGGCTCTGCTCAGCACAGTGGAATTATGACAGCCTAGTCAACCCTGCAGCTTGCGGCAGACCACCAAGATGGAGTGGGCCCACAGCAATGATTAGGGAGAGCACCAGTGATTCTCTAGGTACAGAGAGTGCTTCGGAGCAGCGTTAGGAGTAACACATAAAATGGCAGTCTCCGAAGTAGGGCCACGTCCAGAAGCTGATCTAATTTCTTCTGTTCTGAGATTATTCAAGAAACGAGACAAGGAGCATGGGTCTTCAAAAGTCATGGTTCTTTCGTTGGGAGTAATCTTGCATTTATCTGGATGGAGAATGCCATACAGTATGCCTAGCTGTTTCATTTTACGCTTCAGATCTAAGAATTGTTTCTTTCTTGCTACAGTTGCCTTTGAGAGGTCCTGTGAGATATAAGTGTTGTGAGCCATCCATGTCACTCTCTTTTTTTCCTCGCAACTTCAAGGTCTTGCATGGTGTGTGTATATTCCAGAAAATACATGATCTAACCTCTGGGCCACGAGATGCAGGCATTGGAGAAGTTATTTCTCTGACCCAGGCGTTGGGCTCGTTGGATGTTTAGATTGATTCTGGGAACTAATTCAAGTATTTGGGTAGAAGTGATTGCAGAAAACACCTTAGATCATCTTTCTCTTGTCCCTCTGCAATCTTGTAAAGATGGACGTTGTTTTTTCTGTTGCGATTTTCATTGTCTTCACACCATTTTTGTATATTGCAGATTTCTACTTCCATTGTTTTCATTTTGGGTGTGAGACATTCTAATGTCTCTACTCGTTTCTCATTCTCTTGGGCTTTAGTTCCATTTGATTGTATTTTTCTTCTATGGTGTTCAATTTGGCAGTGGTCGTCTTCAGAAAGGTTATGAGACTTTTGAGTTCAGCAAGAATTGTGTCCAGCTAAGTCATTATCTGTGAGAGATTCAAAGCGCGATGCATTGTTCATCGGGCGCTGCATGACCAGAGGACAGAATTTCTTAGAGTAAAGTTTACTCGCTACTGTCCTGCGACTCTGTGTGCCCTCCTACCGCCATGTGCGGATTGGAGGCTATGCTTTTTCTATTGCATCAGCTCTGCTCTGGAATGAACTCCCAACAGCTATAAAAAAGATTTCTATCCATCTGGCCTTAGGAAGGCTGTTAAGACCCATTTGCTTTAAACAGAGTTTCTTTGTTATGGCTGGCCTCGTCCTCTAGTGCCAAGATACCTTAGGGTGACCGTGCACTGTAGAAGTGTCTTTAAGATAACATAACAGAGTGGAGTTTATATTCATAGATTTAGGAGGAGTGAGGAGAGAGTTTAGGGTGCCCTGCAGCTGGCGAGAATGGTTAGAGTGAGAGTCAATGAGGGTTAGGTAGAATTCCCTTTTCGCTCTATCAAGAGAGGACTTGAGAGAGTTCAGGGAAGAGAGGTAGAGTTGCAGGTCCTCATGCAAGTGGGTACGCCTCCATTTGCGCAGCAGCCAGCGCATGTCTGTGTGGACAGAGCATATGAATGAAGTGACCTATTGTTGAGGATGATGAGACTTAGGAGTGAAAGTAAGCAGTGGAAGTGAGATGAGAGTGAGTCATATGGTAGGGATTGGAAGCTGTAGAAGGCAGTGTTGGTGGAAGAGGTATTGGGTGTGAAGGAGGAGAGTGAGAACTGTAGGACGGAGAGAAGGCGTGAATGGCAGAAGGTTTAAATTTCCTTTTAGAAATAGGTGAAGCAAGTGGCGAGGTCAGGTCAGAGGGTGGAAAGGATATGGTGGTGGAAACAATTGAGTGATCAGATATGGATGGTGTTACAGTACTATTAGTGGCTGGGAGAGGTGGAGATGAATAAAAGATCCAAAGAGTTACCTCCTGTGTGGGTAGATAGGTTATGCATAGAGTGGAGAGTGTGGTCACTAAGACTGAAGGACAGATTTCTGAGAAGTGGTTGGAGAGGGGAGGTTAAAGTCACCTAAAGAAATGAGGTGATGTTTAGTGGAAAGAGAATCAAGGAGGTGCCCAAGATCATTAAAGAATGGTCCAGTGAGACCGGGAGGGCGATAGATAGAGATGATGTGAACAGAATGAGGCAGAGCAAAAGTAGAGATGGTGAATTAGAAAGAAATAGAAGAGGACGTGGCCTTGGAGATATGTGATGCACTGAGGCGGGATGTGAGTAGGTGTCCGATGCCTCCACCTCTGCTAGTCAGCCGAGGGACGTGAAGGAATGGTGAAGGGTCGCCAGTGTCAGATGGACAAATCCAGGTTTAAGTGGAAGCAAGAAGGCCTAAGGGAAGAGAGCTTGAGTGAAAGTAGTCGGTGATAAGATATGTTTTGTTGCATACAGATTGAGCATTCCAGAGGGCAAATGATGAGGTAAGGAAGAGTTGAGAAGTTGAGTCTCTGAGGAAGAGAGGCAAGGTGGATAGGTATTTGAGGAGGTATGGTTAACTCGTTGGCTTTGCTTGTTGGAAGGAGGAGGAAGATAAATGGAGTAGTGGGAGTTTCAAGTTGTGAGTTTTATAATAGGGATATATGATATGATAGGTTATTTATAACACGCTTAATACCCAGAGGTTTCTAAGCGCGGACCCGGGGATCGAACCTGTGTTGCTCAGTGTTGTCTTGCTTCCAAGATAGGAAACAAGGAAGTTGTAGCGTGATTGAAGAAAGCATAGGGAGCGGTGAGTAGGTGGAGCAGCAGTAGGAGGAGCAGGAGTGAATGCATTATAGGTGAATAGCACAGTGTGGACACACAGTGCAGTACTTAGGGAGTTTAGGGTACTCACAGGTACAACAGGGAGATGGGCAAAAGCAAAGGCTCATAGCTGAAGAGGCAAAGAGGCTGGTCAATGGCTGGTCTTCACCCTTAACTGTTCCGTCCTAACTGGGATGCCCCTTGGAAATTCATATCCATGCATTAATATTAACTGGGTAAGGATCAAGTTTTGTTCGTGAGATTGGGTGTTGAGGCTCACTTAACTGACTATGCCAACTATATCCCTAGTTGTGGGTGTCGGATGGTTCCTCTCGATCCTCTTTAGGCCTTCGTCAATAAGGAGCGTCCCTTGTGGGAATTATAACGTACTCCCTGCTTTTTTTCATATAGAACATTTTACTTTGTATTGGTTGTATGTTTCAATGTGGAATTAACTGATTTCGGTACTCCCCAAACCAGAGAAAGATCCAGAGTTATGTTCTTCATATAGATCTACAGCTTTACTGAACCTAGATTCCAAACTGTATGCCAAGCATGCTACTGGAAGAGCAGTGCAATTTTTTTTCTAAATAGGCAGGCAGCAGACACTATTTGCAAGGTGATTAACCTGATATTGCACACAAGAAAATTGTCCCCCCATTTAATTCACATTAGATGCAGAACTCCTAAAGATGGTACTGGCAGAGGTAAGTCTGAGGAAGTCATGTATTGATGCTGTTTTGGTACTTTACGCTAAACCAGTGCAAGAACGAATTTGGTACTGGCCCCCCTTTGTTCACAAGAGGACACCGCCCGGGATGCCCCTAGTCATTGATGTTCTTTACCCTTTCAGTTGAGCCTTTGGTGGAAGCTATTAGTACTAACTCTAACATTTATGGTATAGCATATGATGAACATATCTCCAAACATCCCTATTTACTAATGGTGTATTGCTGACGTTGACAATGCCAGAAATCTCAATTGCTGCAAAGGAATCGTTGCTGACCAACTATGGGAAAGTTTACTGTTTCAAAGTTAACCTTAAAAACCTGAAATGTCTAATTTCTCAATGCCTGAGTTTAAATGGGAAGCACTAAAATGAATCACTCCTCTTAAAGCAGTAGACTTGCATGCAAGCTACTTGTGAGTTCATCTTGCAACTAAAACCCCCGATCTATACAGAACCAACCACCATAAATATCTGTCTGCTGTGGTGGAGGATCTACGATTCTTATGGAAAACACTATCAATCACATGGTTCAGGTGGATAGCCTTAGTGAAGATGGATGCCTCCCTATGTTACTCTGTGTTTTTCAAAAACTACTGATTAAACTACTCAGGAAGGTTTGGTTATCCATTCTGAGGGGAAAGTTTAGGCAGTTTATCTGGCAATAACGCAAACTAAGGATCGCTCAGAGGACACTGTTTAGACCCAGGGACTTGGGTGGTCTGGCCTTGCCGAATATCCGATGGTACTAACAGGTTTCGCAGTTGGGTGTTTTTGCAGAATGCCTTATCCTGTTATCAAGAAAGATGTTGAAGCTTAGTAATGATTGAGCAAAAGGGATAATCCTGAGACATGTGCTAAGGCTTCCTCCAAAAGAAAATCTTTTGTGGTGTACAAACTCCCAAAAACTAGATCCACCATGCAAATTTGGCACAGACTTGCCGCTAAACTCTTCCTCGTTTCATTTGCTCCGATAAGCGTAATCCCCAATTTACCCGTGCATACAATATAAAACATTTTACTTGGCTTGAGGGCAGCTGCAAGTTTCCATCACACCACTTTCAGGGGGAGAAATCCGCTCCCTTGAGCAATGCAAGGACCTGTTTGGATTAAGAGACTGATGTATATGCAAATCATACATTGACTACTGAATCAGCAAGTTCAAATGCAGGTGCTCAGACCCACCTTTAATTTCAAGAAACTAGTTTGCTTGTACTTGTTGTCGGAGGGTCTGATTTCAAACATGTATAGAATTATAGCTATTGAAACATATTTGGCGTAGGATGCACAAAGCGTCAACATGCATGCAACACAAGGCTCAATATTACAAAATGTTATATAGATGTACCAGACTCCTGAAATTTAAAAACATTTTGATGTAGTCTACCTGGTTATACTGAGAGGCTTTGATTGCGCAGGTTCTTTCCCGCACATTTGGTGGAATTGCACTAAGATCGTTACATTTTGGAAGCTGATCTGTGTGGAAATAGCCACAGTTTGTCAGCGTATCCATTAGCGAAAAGGCATCAGGATTTGTTTTCTAAATGTATACTATCGGCAAAATAATTGATCGCAGCCCATTGGCAATCAATCCGCATCTTGACAATTGGTATTGAAAATGATGGTCCATCGTGATAAATGAAAAAAACACACAGCGTACACGTTTGTTAGAATTTGGAAATCCTTTTTGGATCTTGTTAAGAGCACCAACAAGGACTACACTTGCCAGTATAGACCATTGGCTTCCTGGACTTTTCAGTACAGTTGTGTAAAGTGTGGCGAGAAAAAACATAATCCTCGCAGAGGCGTCCTGGGGCAGAGAGTTGGTTCAAAAAGGCATTCCAGACAAAGAGCTAACGATTTTTTGGCTTGATGGCTTTGCTGACCCAGTCACTAGATGCAAACGGAGAGATGTTCTGACATTAAGCTTAAGTCTCTTCTTCTCTTATATATTGGTGGGGGAAGAGCAGGAGGGGAGTTTCTTCAGTATTTGGGAAAGGTTGTAGTTTACAGGACTGGTTACTGTTTCTGCTCTAGTCCTATAACAAGTCATTACAAATGATTGTAATCCTGCATATTCTCGGTGGACTATTACTAATAATCATAAAAAGATTTCAAACAAAAGTAAGTAAACTGACCATGATTATCTGAATTAAACCTACTGTTTACTGGCCAATTAATTTAGAAATTGCTCCTCCTTCATATTCCTAGTTGTGTCCCATTACGGAAGGATGTATGCCAACAGCCGCTTCCTCCTCAGTTACAGAGGAACTAGCAGATGCGCAATTCCCCATTTTCAAGTTAAAATCAAAACATATAATAAACAGGGGACTTTGGCGATCTGACCCATTGAAGTGTACAATTTATTGCCTAATTTGTCTACTAGTTTGCTCAAATGGGGGCCAAGGCCATGCACATGATCGGCATGTTAAAAAATAATCAGTAGAAAGAAGCGTGGAGCTGCGCTTCACATTCAGCACTACTTAAAAAAAAAAGTCGACGAACAAAGCAAGCTGTTCTTATCCAAAAATGCGCTAAGCCACCACTGTTTGAACGCCTTCAGTTTGCTTTCATTGGAACATGGAAACCGCAAAAACCATGCAATGAAGGTGATATACAGCCAACCTCTTGTGAAACATTATAACATCAAACCTATTTAGAGAACCTACACAATCAGGGGTGACTATTTTACTCTCTAGGCCTACAATACTCCAGGAGACTAAAGTATTTGAGGGGGCCAAAGAGGCTTGTACTGACTAAAGTGAATTTATTTGTCTGTATACTTCTCTAGCGTTAGTTGAACATTCTAATGCTGGCCTTCTTTCCCAACATCCTCTCCTAAACAGATGTATTTATATCAATGTTTTCAGATGTGGACAATATATTGGGGATACACACGGTGTAAAGAGCCCTTAAAAAGAGGACTTTCCATTTTTTTCTGAATTGAAGGTGCATTGGCCTGTCATGCAGATGTCAACATTTCATTCTTATATCAATGTAGGCATCTAGTCTTGTACTAGAAGGAATGTCTCTTTTATAACACACCAAATTACATATTTTTTGATCTGCAGAGGACACTCTTATGCGGAACACGCCAAACTACATATATTCAGAAAATCTACGCAATATAGGACGCATATCATCTGAGACTCCTAAAGGTCCGACAGAGCAATCGGCAACCTGATGGGGCTGTGACCACAAAGTGAAAGTGGAGGGCAGGATGCCTAAGGAACAACGACAAGACCACCCAAATTGGAAGCTTGCCGTTTCTGAGCCGCTGTGCCAGAGTGGAACAGGAGTCTGACGCGTACCCATGGAAATGAAGCAGAAAAGGCAAGAGCGAGAGAGAATCAGCCCGAGCGAGTGCCGACCCCGACCACCGTTCCCCCATCAAGAAAGATATTGGGGAACCGGGAGGCCTGCGGGTTTCCATTATGAATCAGAAGAAACTGGTTCTAGTCACGACAATGAGAAAGTGGGACTAAAACTATGTTGTAAGCAAATAACAAAGATCCCTGAGGGGAAAGAGAACTATTGTATGAAAGTGAAACCTCGTACCAGTGCACAAGACCTGGGAATGAATATAAATCAGAAACGGAGTGTCAAGAAATATTACCCTGGAGGAGCCAATAACCTGAGAAACACAGAAAGCAACCCCTGTGATAGAAAGCAACCCCAATCTCCTTCCGTAATACTTGAGAATTCTGGAAGTGTTGAGGAAGTGGAGAAAACTGACACCAATAAATCAGATGAGAGGGAAGAAGCGACATGTAGAGACTCTCAAACCCAGACCCTAGTCTCAACCTTTGACCTCAAAACTACCCAAGGATTCAGAGAGTGAGGTGGAACCTGCATGGAAAACCTGAGACAGTGACACATCTGATGAATGGGAGGACACTGAAGGGGAAGATTCCCCAGATTTACCCACTAGTAGTAAAGCAGAATACAATATGAACAACCCCCTGGAAAACGTATTAGATTGTTTGGTAGATCACCAGCTACAGACAGCTCAGCGGTTCCATAAAGGCGTACTTAAGACATGACCCTGACAACAGATATTGTCCCATGGGGTATTGCAGCGGTATCAAGAAAGAGAAGATCTGGGGGCCTTCTTCATCAATTTTTAAAGATTTGCCATACAGTTTGGGTGGGATGACGGTCTTAAAATATGTTACTTAGCCCCCTTGCTAAAAGGAGAATTACAAGCCTCCTATCAGACCATAAATCCCCACGGAATTACACCATCCCCCGAAATAAAAAGAACGTTATTGGAATGGGAACGTAAAACTGAACAATTTTACAGGCAAACATTTCAGAAAGTACACCTATCCACCACTGAAACACCATTAGTGTTAGGGGACCATGTACAAAATACCTTTGAACAGTTGGTGGGTGATAAAACACTTCCTGAAGTATTGTAAGCCCTAGCTCTTGTACAATTTGTAAATGCCCTTCTGCACTTACTACAGCGAGGAGTGTTACTGCGACACCAACCTACCTTCACCCAAGCGATACAGGTAGCCCAAGCTCATGCTGAGGCTGCTAAGTATCTACGAACAATTAACAAACCTGGGCAAGTAAATACAGATCTTAAACCCATGCCCAAACCAAACCCCTTCCCAGATAAGTGGGGAAAAATAGACAGGCTTCCTTCCAGAAACCACCCAAATAGGGAAGACTTTAAAAGAAAATCCCCCTCCGAAGAATGTAAAACATCAATGCCCTTCTCCCCTATTTGTTTTTCATGTGGTGAAAAGGGACACCTTGTAGGGACTGCCCTAACAATAGGTCTGAGGAACCAATGGAGGTTGGATGGACCTCTGTGGAACCTTGTCAGAGGAGGAGGGGAAATAGAAAAGGAAGTTGAAAGTGTAAAGGCCTATCTATATAGAACTTCCCATTTCAAAATCTTTGAGAACATTTCAGTGAATGGGTTGGAAACGATTGCATTGGTAGATTCAGGAAGCAAGCAAACTGCAGTTCGGACTGACTTGATCTACCCAGAAGAATTAGAGGGGTAGGGGGGGGCACCCTGTAAGTAACACTTGTGTTCACAAATATGCAGAGATTTATCCCAAGATTCATGTGACCCTGAAAGTTACAAGACAATCAATATAAATAAAATTGGCCATAGTACCAGGTTGACTCGCAGAAGTTATTATAGGCACAGATTTTCCTAACTTCAGCCAATTGTTAAAAACTTCACAATCCTCAGGAAGTAAAAATTCACCTTTTTATTATTGGGAGTCTTACATCAATTTTTAAGGTGGAGCCCCTTGGCAATGGGGGGAGGAAAGTAGAAAGTCCAGGAAAGAGAAGGGGAAGCCAGTGAATCAAGGAAAAGGGTATGCAATGAATCACAGGATTCTGTCACTTCTCCCCAAGGTGGGACCTTTCCTTGTGAGGCTAGGGAGGTGAGCCCGCTACGCAACATCCTCCCTAGGGGTAGAGGCAAGTGTGACCTCACCAGGAAAGGCTCCCTCTTTGGGGACAAGGACTCCCGTTCCAGTGAGCTACTCCTTAAACCCAAGATCATGATACCCTCTTTTTCAAGATCTTGTGAGGAAAGACATGAAGAACAAGCCCAAATTCGTTATTGTCAACCAAGTACTCCTTTAAGATCTGTAGGGGAAACTGGGATGAAGAAGATCATTTGAGCCATAATGAATGAACAAGTGAAAGAGAAGAAGAACTTATGCAAATGCTCAGGGAAGCCCGAGTAGGACATCCTAAAACTGAGAGGCGGGGACCCATCAGTAAGAGAGGATGACTAAGAAGTTCAAATCGGTTTGTGCTGCCTAGATGATGAGTTACTAGTCATGCAGCATCCTTTCACAGAGACGAGAACCCGGAGAGAAGCCCAAAGTGTCATTTTGGGTAAGGGAAGCCACACTGCAGACCAAAGTGGGGATGAAGAGCGCAGAGAAAATGGGAGAACGGAAGAAGGGTACCAACGTGCTGTGTTGGGAATGGAGAGAGAATGAGAACATACTGACAGATGTCCTGGTACCATGAGAGACGGTGGTGGCGTGACCGCAAGAGAGACGTGGTGGACCCGTTGGTCCATGAACTGCGGCAAGACCACAGAAGAGAAGCAGATCAAGAACAAAACGAAGGAGGGTCCAGCCAAGCAACAAGCTGGTCGGTTACCAGCAAGAGAGGCCATCCGACACAGAGAGAAAGAAACACCAGTCTTCGCAGGACCCCGGTGATGTTACCCTGACAAATCAGAGGTGAGGGGGAGAACAGGAGGCCCAGTAGGAGAGCAATACACAAGAAGCTTTAAAGATGCCCAGAGAGAATAAGCCTTAGAACTATTATCTACTGTCTATTCCGGAAAGACACTGACTTTTTATGATGCCTACAAATAAACTCAGTGAACAGCACTTGTTTCTTTCACCTTCTCTCTCTCACATGTACTCTCTTATCTGATTGTCTCCCACAGGGTTACAGTGGTCAACATCCTAGTTTCATCCAGACTAGACTATGAAAATTGCAGCTACCTGCGCCTCCTCTTTGCTCTGCTTCATAAACATCAAAAACATCAAAGAGTACAGAATGTTGCTGCCCACCTACCCTACATCTCAAGAGAGATATCACATCACACCTGCTCTGCCCTCTGCCCACTGACTACTTGTTCCTAGATGCATCACCTTCAAATTCCTTTTGATCAGTCACTACAACTACTACAAGAAGAGACCCAACCTCATCTCATCTGAATTTGAACAATTCCCTCCGACCAGAGATCTTCATTCCTCAACCAGTTCCCGTCTCAAGACCCATCCGTCACTAAATCCCACATGAGAGGCTTCACATTCATTGCTCATGCCTATAGAATTTGGAACCGCCTTCCCCAAGAAGTTTGTAGACCACTTCTCCTACAAATGAGCCCTATAAACTGGCTCTTCCATCAAAATTGACTCTCCTGAACTCTGTCCTCATCACCCGGTTATCCTTCAAATACTTAGGTGGGTGGTGTGATTAGTCTGCTGAAACAAGAAAATCCCATCCGTGGGACTGGACTGAGCGTCAAAGATGACCCGATCTCCTATTCACTAGTGTGCTTGGGGTACATGCATGATCATTCTGAGATATAGATGAACAGATACATCTGCAAGGATATTGTAAAGAGCTTGACTGACGACGAGCTGAAGTGTGCAGTGGGAGAAACCTGAAGGTGTCTCCCTAGCTAGTCCCCAGGGATCTGTCCTCCAGGTGGCCAGGACACGGCCATCACTACTGGATCCAGTTTCTGGGGGTGGACCAGATGGGTGGTCCTCAGGGACTGGAAGTGGGACACCGAGGTGTGAGAGGCGGTATCCCCTTCTTCCAACACCTTTTCCCCATCCTTCCACGTATGACATTTAGAAACACTGCCTCCCCTTTTTGCACACAAACACTCTCACACACCATGAAAGACAACGGACTAACTTTAGAGCTGGTAACCTGACATGTCCCGGCACAAGGGTCAGGCAAAGTCAGACAATTGACCAGAATCAAGCGGTTCATCACAGCCGGTGAGTCAAAGGGGAACCGCTAAAAGAAACCGAAATGTGTTGAATGGAAATCACAAAGTGGCACATTGAGGAAAGTTCAAAGAACTGCAAATTGTTATGGGAAGACCACCAGCAGAAATGCCCGGCACCACGTGGGTGCTCCCTCGAGAGATTCTGGTTCATCCCACATTGAATGAAACTACTGATACCAGAAGGCCCTCGCAGAGCCGCAGAGGTTAGAGTGGTCATACAGGGCTCTAGCAAAATCCCTGTACAGTCTAAGGTCTTTGAACGACAACCCATTGAAAACACAAGGGAAGTAAATCCTGCATCAGAAGAAAGTAAAAGGAATTGTGAAATGGCAAGAGTGAACCCGGCAGAGGGAAGCCAATAAAGAAGGGCAAAGTCCCAAGAAATAGTGTGTTGTCAAAAGTGAACCCGGGATGAGGGATGATGTCCACGGGGAACTATTTAAACAGACATTAAGATTTGTGAGTGCTAAAAGAAAATTTGATTTGTGAAAAGCCATAGTTGAACCCGATGGGTGGGAACTTGACATTCGAGAGGGGTCTACGCACGGAAGAGGGGGGCCCAGGGGTGAACCACCAACACCCAACATACATTTGGAACAGAACTTATTTTGTTGGTTATTTTTTAAACCCATCAGGTCCTTGGGGGACGAGACTTTTTGTATAAAAGAGACTCAACCACTGAAGGTCCTGATACGTGAACCGGAACTGTTGTCTCGTGCTGGGAAAGCTCCAGAGTGTGCTGTGCTCAGGACTCCCGTCTTGTCCCGTGCTCAAAACGTGGGGAAGGGACACCCCCAGCTAACACATCCTGACTTATCATTTGTGAACACTTCTTTCTTTCTTGTGAACCCCCATCCCACACTCTTTTGTATTTAGCATAAGGATTGGCAATAGGTTTTTGGCATGGGAGAGCTTCCATGACTGCGTTGATGGCCACTATAAGGATATTTGGTGTCTTTTCAGAGTTGAACATAAATATGTCTAAATCCAAGGTATTGCCGATTGTATTGATAGACTCGAGCCTTGACGGGGAGACGGAGGTACTTGGTATGAAAATATAGAAAGAGAACATAAAGACTACCTGGGAGTTGAAATGACTAGAGTCTTGTTGAACTTATGTTCCTTAAATTCCACCCCACTACTTGACAACATGCAGACCGACCTCAGACGTTGGAGTTCATTTATTCTCTGTTGGTTTGGTAGGATGACTGCAGTGAAAATGAATATTCTGCCTCACTGCCTGTATTTATTTACTGTCATACAGATACCCCAGCCTGATCATTTTTCTTTAGACCTAGACCATGTGGTTTATAGATCAATGTGGGTGGGTATGAAACCACGGATCAAGAGATCGACTTTAACTCTCCCCAAAGACCAGGGATATTTTGGGTTCTCAGACTTCTACAAAGCAGCCTAGCTTCGAGTACTGTTGGAACATCTGAGAGATTATCTTGGAACATATTGGACATAATTGGCGGACTGGGCGGTTCATCCTAAAAAAATGAGGGGATATCTGTGGGCTCCAATGAATAGGATTCCCAGTGCACTCTGATCCCACCCGACCCTTTGGGTCTTAAGATCCCTATTAAAGAAAGATATATGTGATGAGGCCCTCACTACACGGCCCTTCCATTTGAGCTCAACCTGGGGTGAACCTTTTAACTTGAATAAAGCAGTATTTCGTAAAGCACAATCCTGGTCAGATAGGGGCCCAGATAGAGTGGGCCAACTGTTTCATGAAGCTAAGTTTAAAGACTACAGTGACATTTGTGAGATTTTGGGATGGGAATCCATGAATATTTTTGAGTACTTGAGACTGAAGGGCTGCATTTTGGACTCCAAATGGAGCATCAACCTGGAAAGGGTCCTTATATCTTTTGAAAAAGACATTGATGACTCGGTAAAGGAATAGCATCAAGACTGTACAAAGCGTTGGTAATGACAGATGTAGTGGGCAGACAGGACTTCAGGAAGTATTGGGTAGATTTAACAGGGGGGAGAAGTCCAGGATTTCATCTGGGATAAGGTTTATATGGTCACTTCTCATGGGAACCTCTCCACTTCAGCAATGGAGCACAATTTTAAGATCCTTCATGGCTGGCACAGAGATCCCCAGAAACTCCCAAGAGTGTTTCCCCATTATGTCCGGACGGATGTGGAGTTGTGGGATTTTTAAAACATACTTGGTGGACAAGATCTAGAGTTCAGATTTATTGGTCGAAACTACTGAGTTGGATTAAGGCGTTTAAAGGTGTAGGGTTGTAAATATACACGTTATTAGTTTTACTGGGAATACCCTCAATGTACAGGGAGGAATACCGATTCCCCAAGATGTGGGAAGCCTGGCTGAGAGTAGGGAGAAAAGCGTTGGCTCAAAAATGGAAAAATCTGACAGTCCCGAATAAGGAGGAATGGTTACAGAAGGTCTGGGATTTTTTTACAATGGAAAAGCTAACCTATTTAGTTCATGATGATTTGGGGACCTTTAACGAAGAATAGGGAGAGTTTATGAGTAAATGCAGGGTTCAGTAGGAACTAGCAAAATGCGGCAAGCTTACGTGAAGTTTGGATATTCACATGAAAGGGGTGATGGTTTGATATATCCCTGAATACAATTTAATTAAAAGATGTTATGATGCTCCAGTAAGGAGCCAATTACGAAGAGGTCAACAAAATCTCCCAATTCAACAGCGCGATAACCTTAGCAGGGTAGTACCCCAATGACTCTAATATGCTGGACTTAACAGTCATTTAGTCTGTTCACTTATGTTGTTCATGCTCACCTGACAAGAAAAGTGTATGGGGGTGTTCGGGGAGGGAGAGGGAAGGGACACAAATGTAATCTCTCAAATTGACTTTTTTATATGGTTGTGTCTTCTTTCTTGAAGTACCGTATTATGAGAGTCCACAAAAATACAAATGAAATAAAAATATGTTTAAAGGAGATAATTCGGGCAGAGATGGCTTTCATTCTGCAGATAGGTTTGGGAGGGGCTCTTCGTGATAAACTCTCAGTGCGACCCCACGGGTGAGTAATCAGAGAGAGCTCCAATTCCTATGTCGCTATTGGAAATTAGAGGTACTAAGGAGGAAAAAACCAGGATCATATCTATTTGTGTCTGTGATCTACGGATATGAGAAAAGAAAGAGAAACCTCTCTCTTGTTCATGTTGGAGTCTCCAGAGGTCTATCATGTTCAAATCTCTAATACAATTTAGCACTGCACATACTTTTTAAAAATCAGCTAAGGTGGCGTGCAGCAACTTATCTGTAGGATTGAGTCGTATAGTCTCCACCTACTACTAGGTATCCTCTCAAGAAAGCTGCTCTTCTAGGGATTGGGTGCAGGAAGAAACTGTCTTGCTTCCTGTTAGGGGCATAGTTTATAATTATGCAGATTAAAAAAGCAAAGATCAATCCACATGTGATTTTACAATATTAATATGTGAGGAGAGTGATCAATATATGCTGCTTTGGCCACTGTGGTACCCAGGCTCTTGAGATGTATAAAATGGGTTACGAATACAAAATCAATAAACAAACAAACAAACGTGGGCATACATGATATGGTAAATCATGTAATGTGGAATTCAGGACATTTCAAAAAGATGAATGTCATGGCCACTATTTTAAGTCTATAATTATTGTTAAGCTCCCCAGCCAGTATTGAGAATGTACACGTGCCTTGTAAAAGCGTCCCAGCCCTGAGGATTCAGGAGAAATGTAATAGTAAGGACTATTTTCTAAAAGGTCACATCAGGTACAAATATATTGAAAGTTAAAGCAGTATTGCAAATTTTTTTTTCAAACTTCTTTTTATTAGTTTTACATAGAAAGTTACTGCACCCCCTCCAGCATCGGCCCGAAATATGCGGTCTCAGCTTGTGGAGCCTCTAAGGTGTGTAGTGCCATTGATACATACGTTTTAGCCAGAATTCCCTAGTCTGGATCGATGCTGTTAGGTGGCGGATGTCTGACCAGGGCGAGGCCCAACCATTTTCTGCGACTGTGGCCCCTAATGTGTGCTCCCTTCTGCTTTGGAACACAAGCAGCTTAGAGTGGAGGGGGCGTCCACCAGAAACCTGTATATTTGCGAGATGAGATGTTTGTCCCCTGGGTTCGAAATCAAAAATCTTTCAAAGGGTGCGAGTTATCTCACCGCTGCCGCTCAGTTAGAGGGGGCCATGATCCAGTGGCGAACCTGATAGTATGGGAAGCGCTGAGATTCTTGTAGCCCCAATTCCTCTTTGCAGGTGTCCAATGATTTGACTTCCTCCCCCAGAAACATATCCCTCGGTTTTGTACAGCCCGCCGCCCTCCACTGGGGGCATGCATGTGGATCCAGGCCTGGTGAGAACTGCGCGTTATCAAAGAGTGGGGTGAATGGGGAGGTGAAGGTCGTGATGTGATGGAGGTTTACTGTTTGATCCCATGTGTCCTCTACTGCTTTTGTAATGTCGCTATGGTGTATATTGCGTGGTCGATCTGCTCTCAGAAGCCAATATTTTTCTCCCATGAGGGGTCCAGCGACCACCCTCTCCATCTGCGCCCACCTCTTGTCCTTATTTTCACCAAACCATTCCTTAATAACCCTAAACTGCACCCCCGGTAGTATTCCTAGAAGTTCAGGAGGCCTATTCCTCCTCTGTTGCGGGGAGCATTAGAGTGCTCAGAGCGATTCGAGGAGTTTTGTTTGCCCTTATGTATTTAGAGATCAGCTTGTTCAGGGACCAAGAGAAGGTTGTCGGGACAGGGACTGGGAGAGCCTGGAATAGGAACAGGATTCTTGGCAGTATCACCATCTTAATTGCATTAACTCTACCCAGCCAGGATACCGATATCGGGGGCCATGTATGTAACTGCGCCTGAATCGGGGCGAGCAAGGAGTGGAAGTTAGAGGGATAGAGGCCCCTTAATGTGCGTGTGATGGTTACCCCCAGGACTCGAATATTATCGGGGGCCCATTTGAGTTGCGTCACGTCTTTTGCAGCTGCAGCCTCCTCCTGGTTGACCAATAGGTTTAGGATCTTTGACTTTGTGACATTCATTTTTAAACCTGCAGCCGTGCTGAACCCGCTAGTTCTTGCAGTGCTGAGGGGAGAGTAGAGACCGGCTCAGTGAGGGTGAGCAGCATGTCGTACGGCATCAACTTGGCGACCTCCTCCCCAAAGGATATGCCCTTGACTACTGCTGAACCGCTGAGCTTCGACAGGAGCGGCTCTAGTTGGAGCGCATTAAGCAGCGGGATAGGGGCAGCCCTACCTAGTTCCCCTGCTAAAATGGACCGGGAGTGAGAGCTGTCAATTCACCAGGAGCCTAGCCGTGGGATAGGCATAGTTTGCCATGATCCTCTTTATACATTTATGGCCAAACCCCATGCTGTGCAGAGTATTGAAGAGAAAGTTCACTTTGTCACGGTTGAATGCCTTTTCCGCATCCAGGCTTACTAACACTGCCGGGTCACCTTTCTTCGCCACTTTTTCTAGCAGGTGACACATCCTCCTGAGATTGTGTGTTTGGCTGCCCTTAATAAACCCAATCGATGAATCAGAGTCGGCATCAACTGCGCCACACTGTTGGCGAGAATCTTGGTGTAAATCTTAGCATCCATGTTAATGAGGACAATAGGGCGGTAGGATCCACAGCTAGTGGGTCCTTCCCTGCCTTAGGGAAGATAATCATCTTGGCTTCTGTCATAGTGTCCGTGGTCCTTCCTGAGTCTACAAAGGAGTTAAAAAGAGCTACCATTTTGGGAGCCAGGGTCCACCTAAACCGCTTGTAGAACGCGACCGGGAAACCATTCGGGCCCAGTGCTTTATTCAGCGGTAGGTTCGTGATTGCGAGGAGTACTTCCTCACGTGTGATGTCCTCCTCTAGGGAGTCTCTGTCTGAGGGGGTTAGGATCTGTAGGGGAGCGGATTCAATGTACTTGCGCTGACTATTCTGGTCGGATTGGTCCGAGGGCTGAGTAGTAAGAGTGAAACTGTGTGCTTATTTGTTCTCTGGAGGTTAACTTCTTGCTGGGTGCAACTTTGATTGCCTGGATCATTTGGGCTGCCTTTTATGTCTGCCTTATTGGCCTTAATATAATATTTTTGCTTTGCGTTTTGTAAAATTATTTCGGCTTGTTTGGTATGGAGAAGGTCAATCTTCCCCTTGGCGCATCTGTACTGCCTACGCAAGCCTGAGGAGGAATCAGTCTCCATTCTATTCATGATCCGCTTCACATCTGCTTCGAGATCCGACTCCATCATCCTCTGAAACCGTGTCCTATGTGCCTGTGCTGTGATAAGCGCCCCCCTCATGGTTGCTTTGAACGTGTCCCATATTACCCCCACCGGGGACACTGCCCCTGAGTTAATATCAAAGAATTCTAAAATTTTGCCTTCCAGGGAGTTGCATAAGGGATGATTGGATAATAGGGCCACTGGAAAGGACCACTTCCAAAGCTTAGATTGGTGTGAGGGTATGCTGCGAACTAAGGTAATCGGGGCATGATCTGAGATGGTTCTATTGTTTCGAATCGCCCCATGAGCGTGGCGGAAGCCCATACATAGTCGATTCTGGAGAATGTGTTGTGTACATGCGAGTGGTGGGTATATGCAACCTCTTCCCCTCCCCTCCCCTAAGGGATGTCCACAAGTCCCTTAGTGTCCGTCCCTGAAACCATGCGCTGCGAGTCCGCGAAGCCGGGGGCTGGACACATTTTGTGACTTTGTTCCTATCTCTGGCCAGGTCCCATGCTATGTTCAAATCATCCAGGAAGATTATGGGCCTCATTACGAGTATGGAGGCAGCCATCCCCTTAATAAGGGCATGGCTGCCTCCATACTGGGTTCCAGTACTGGGTTCCTCCAATGAGGAGTTACCGGGCTATTCCAACCATGGAGGACCCGGTAAGTCCTCATTGGAAAAACCCATCCCCATTCGAGCCCCCATAGGGCTCAATGGGAATGGGGAGGGAGCTAATAACCTGCCTGTTAATAACGGGCATGTTAGCTCCCTGGTCCCCTCGCGGGACCCGCTAAGGATGCCTAGTTTTACCAGGCGTCCTTACCGGGTCCCGCAAAGGGAACCTCGTAATAGAGCGTCCCGTAATGAAGGGTGCCGGTCCCGTACTGGCACCCTTCATTACGGGAGCCCCATGGCCGTAATGAGGCCCTATGTCTCCAGCACTGAAGTGTTCCAGTTCGGAGATAACCATTTTCAGGAACCCTTCTTGGCCTACGTTCGAGGCATAAATCAAGGCCACTGTGAGGATGAGAGGGCCGAGTTGTATGAGGAGAAACAGTTAACGGCCCGCGGAGTCTGCTTGGGTTTTCATGATGGACACTTGTACAGATCGTTTAAATGCTATAAGTACCCCCACCCTCTTTGTCCTGCATTCTCCTGCAATACCTTATGGTATTGGCTCAGCTTCAACTTGTCCCTGTGCTGCCTTTTGATATGGGTCTCCTGAAGAGCCACTACATTGGGTTGAAATTTAGATAGGAGACCCTACAGTTTCCTCCTTTTGACTGGGGTGTTTAGCCCCCGAATGTTAAGCGTCAACAATGGAGGGTGTTTCCGCCGTTGGGTGTATTTGTGGCCATGTCCCCGCTCAAATTAGTAGCTGTGCAATGCCTTTGGGTGTCTGAGTGTGCCCTTGTCCCTCCCCTCCGCACCCACTTCCTAGCCGCCCCTCCCTTCCCTCCCCCCCGTTCCCTACCCTTTCCTGGTGTAGGCCACCCGTGCTACTTCAACTGCAGGTTCCCTCCGTGGGGGAGACCTACTAACATTACAGGACCAAGTGTGGGGTATCTTAAAACCCCACATTTGATTCCAACTCACCCCTCCCATCCCAGAGTCCTGCAATGTTGCCTCCTTTGGTCGTCCTCCCCATGCGTATTATGTTATGACTGGCCCTAGTTCCTCTGTAGGGTCCTTCGCCCCGGGGGGTGCATGGCCTCACACGGCCCCCAATCCCCAGGCCTTTGAGGAGGGGTTGGTACACCCTCCTGTTTCTCTTTGTACGGATTGTAGACCATTCCCATCTGTTTGGCTTGTTTTGGCTGCTCGTAGTGGATGCACTCGTAGCCTGCTGCTCTTCCTCTAAGCCCAGCATTTTAGTCCCTTCGTCCAGTGAGCCGATCCGTTGCTGCTTGTCTAGCCACCCAAACACCATCCCAAATGGGAAGGTCAATCTGTAGCAAATGTCTTTGTCCCGAAGGGCTCTGGTTACTGGAGCCATTTATTTCCTCTTTGCCAGCATTATCAGGGATAGATCTTGAAAGAGAGTGATATGTGACCCATTGTAGGAAATTTGTTTCTGATTCTTTGCGCAAGCCAGGATCCTCTACTTTGTGGTATAATCGTGGAATACTGCCAGGACTTCCCTTGGCCGAGCTCCGGGGTCTGTTTTCCGTGGGCCCACTCTGTGTATTCTGTCCAGTCTGACCTCCGTCGCTGCGTCCTCCTCCAAAAGATCAGTGAAAATGTTTTGAATCACTACCTTTAGGTCCCTGTCAGGGATGTCCTCTGATAGGGATTCTATAAGGATGTTAGATCTTCTGGATCGATTTTCAAGGTCCTCTGTCTGCAATTCGAGGTTGTGTGTTGCAGTCGCCAGTTGTTCCAGCAGCGTATCTGACTTCCTGGCATTGTCCGCCATTTCCTGGAGTGCTCTTTCATTGATATCCACCCTCTCGTCTATTTTACTTTCATCCGCTTTTATTTCCTATAGCGCTGCTGCCAGGTCCTCTCTCATTTTGTCCATCTGCGTTTGGACGGTGTTGGCGATCTTGTCCCCAAATTCTGTGAAGAAGTGTTTGAGAACCGCAGGTGTAATTGCCTGGTCTTGTGCTTCAGGTAGTGGAGGGTCTTTGCTGTCTGGCTGTTCCAGCGGGGGCCCTGAAAAGGGGGGAGAGGCTGATACTCACCCCCACATTTTCTGTATCCCGCTCTCCTGGGTCTTCTTGCTGCCTTTTGCAGTGTGTGGGGGGGGGGTCTTTCCCCATAGATTTCGACATTGCCCTCTCGAGGATGCGGATTGCCGACCCACAGGGAGACACAGATCGGGGCCCTCCTGGAAGGAGGCTGGGCCCCCATCTGCATTTTTAATTGATGGTATTTTCCTTAGTGAAAGCAAAGTCCAATCCACATAAAGGCCTGACTTACAAAAGAGTTTTGCAATATGAATTCGAGAGTTGAGGTTTCATTATCTTCTGCTTGTTAGCTGAGCTCCTGCAGTATACCAGGATCTTGAGATGGATAATATGGGTTATGTGGGCATACATTATGAGATACATCATCTAATGAGGAATTTGCAATCTAAAAAAAAGGTAAATGACATTGCTGCTATTTTAAGTCTAGAATTCTTGTTAAGCTCTTCAGTCAGTATTGAGAATGTACACACACCTGATAAAAGCGTCCCAGGAGGGCAGGGTCCAGAGAAATGTAACAGTGAGGACTATTTACTAACTAGTCATATGAGTTAGAAATATATTGAAACTTACAATAAATGTATAGCTGTTTTGACCTACTCTACAGCACATAGACAGGAAAAGCATTGTAAACAACCATATGACAGTGTGGTAGTAACAGAAAAGAAATCTTGTGTGAAAGACCGTAGAACAATTAAGCAATATGCCAATCGCGGCGGGGGCATTACCGGGTCAGGTAATGCCCCGGGCCCATACTTATAGGCCCGAGCGAAGCCTTGAGGGGCATACTGCTATTAGTACCCCGGCCCGCAAGGTCTGCGAGACTGGGGTACAAAAAGCATTTTTTTCTGTCCCAGAAAAAAAAACAATGACTGAGAAAATGGCTGCCGGGGAAGGGAAAACGGAGTCCATTTTCCCTTTCCATGGTGGCGGCCATCCGGAGCGGATGCGCTGGGAAGACTTCTGTTCCCAGCATGTCCGCTCTAGAAAAAGTAAAGAGAAGAAGGTAAGAGGTGTTAGATGGGTGGAAGGAAGTGAAAAAAAAACACACCTTGGTCCCCGGCTGTGGACGATGGAAGCCTCCAGCCGTGTGGAGGCTCAGAGCAGCATGGCCCCGCTCCGAGGCTCCACACGGCTGGAGGCTGCCATTGTCCCCCACTGGGGACAAAGCAGGCTGATGGTAAGTGGGGTTGGGAGGACGGGGAGGACAAACAAAAATATAAAACATACCTGAATCCCCAGGGGACGAAGGCAGCCTCCAGCCGTGTGGAGGCTCGGAGAGGGGATGGCCCCGCTTCGAGCCTCCTCATTGGCTGAGATGCTGCCACGCCCCCGCCGGGGACAAAGGCGTGGAATCTGAGGGATTCCCGGCCAGGTAATGCCCCGGCGAGGGCCAATCAGAATGGTTCTTCATTCTGATTCTCACTTGCTGGGTACTAATATTGAGTAATGGCTTGTCACGTAGAGCACAAATAGAGGGCTGTAAAAGCAGAAAACTAAAATACAAGAAGTGGTTGATGCGGTACTCGAGAACTAAAAATATTGAAAGATGGCAGGAGCTAATTGATATAATTAATGTGCATAATTCTTTCAAGTTTTGGACCAGGATAAACGGTCAGACTATACGAGAGCAGACCATTGTAGGGGCCTCTAAGTGTAACTGGGAATATTATGTAGTATCTACTATTAGGACAGCATAATTTATAGAATTTGTACCAAAGCAAATCTGTAGTGCCTGCTGGAGATACAATGCTATTCCAAAGGATATTATACATTGAGTACACTGAGGAACTCGACTGCATCACGCTCTGATGGGCTCTTTAATGCACTATTAAGTGGTCAGCATACTAGTGTTTGTAGAACAATGCCCACCAGTTGGCTGCATAGTATAATAGTACTGGTACATAAATAAGTATGTAGAGCTGATTTAAGGAGCTATATAATATTGGCTATGTTGGATGCTCCATCTAAAGGGTTCACTTTGGCTTTACTAAATTAATTAAGTGAATGAATGGATAGATTTTATATCCTTCCCTTTTAACCAGAAAATAATTCAGAAAGGCTCATTCACTCTGACAAATATATTGGGCCTCATTACGATCCTGGCGGTAAGGGGTTAACGGTGCCGTAAAAGGTGTCGGCGCCATTAAACCCTTACCGCCTAATTAAGAGGTCTCTTTGCGGGCCCCGACCTTAACGGCTGGTTTTACCAGCCGTTAAGGAAGGAACCCGCAAAGGGACTTTCGAGGTAATTACCGTACCGCAATTTGCGGTACCATAATTACCGCCTTCCCCATTCCCATTGAGCCCTATGGGGGCAAAAATGGGGAAGGGCCAATGGTGAATGGGGAATTACCGCCCCGCCAACCTTGGAATGGGGCGGTAATTCCGCCATTCCCCATGGCGGAGTTGGTAAAATACCGGCGTCAACCATGGCACTAATAGCGCCATGGTTAATGCCAGGGTCGTAATGAGGCCCATTGTCTCTAGTGACTATTATAAAGCTGGCTGGAACTACTATAGTCGGCCTGTATATTTACCATTCATTGACTTTAGATCTGCCTTCGACATAGTATGTTGTAATAAATTATAGGGTAAATTATATGATTGGGAGATACCTTGGGGGTTTCCAAAAAGAAAATGGAGCTTCATAATAATATGAGTGTGGGTGTACGTTTGTGCCAAAAAGTGAGTTTAAGCAGTCCAGTTGATACAAATGTAGGCCTCAAACAGAGCTGTGTCCTGGCCCACACATTATTCAGCCTCCACTTAGCAGATTTAACATTATCAACATTCAACGGCTGGGATATGCAGACGATTTGGTATTGCTAGATTATATTACCAAGGGTTTGCAAATATATGCAGAGAAATAGGGATTAGTATTAATTGTCGGAAAACTCAAAGCATGATGTTTAGTTCTAGGCATTTGGCTAACAATCATTGAGTGTTCAATGGAAATCGAGTTGTGGTTGACCTCTATTATCCTCATCTTGTAGATATCTGTACAATTAAAATACAGCCAATTGTGGTATAAGGAGCAGAAATTTGGGGACCCACTAAATTCACTGTTTATGTATAGTAGAAAATATCTATCCAGAAAAGATATTTGTCCTACCCAAACATTTGTCAGTTAAATAGTTACAAGCAGATTTGCTTCTATTAAATATTTGTTAATCCAGAGAAGGCTGAATTTGCTTAACAAATTAGTAACGGCCGGATTGCATACATTAGCCTATTGCATAGTTGGAAATATAGTCCCTGCATCCCTGAAGTGGGAATAATCCCTAAACATTTGAAAGCGGTTACCTGGAACATCATTTGGTAGAATTATTTATGGTATCAGGAGCCTGGGCTAAATTTAATTAAAAACATTTTGGGGATTAATTGCTGCCAAGTTAGCTGTCTGCATGTGAAGTATTTCAAGCTGTGCAACCATGTTGATATGCAGGGATGAGGGAATATATATATTGAATCATTTAATGATTGCGTGCAATGTCAATGTGATTTGTTATACGATCAGACTTTGTAAAGAAATTAAACCCAAAGACACAATGTGCGCCAACCATTCCTTTCTTCTTCTGATAGAGGACCCCTAGGTCATACTTCTGTGGATGGAGAAGATCCAGATGGAGTTGGTTGACTAGGCATGGAGCAGGGAACCGAGGACTGTGTCTTACGGTGTTCTTGTCTTCTTTCTTGAAGGCAATAGTCTACCTGTAATGCAGTTGTTACCAGGGCAGTAAAAGCAGCAGGACTATGAATCCTTGCTAATTCATCCTTTAAATCCTCATTTAGGCCTCGCCGGAAAAGGGTTACATGGGTGCTTTCTGGCCATTCTGCTTCAGACGCTAATTGCTTGAATTCGGAGATATGAATCATAATATCTATAGAGCCTTGGCTGAAATCCGGTAGATGTTCCTGCGCTGTAGTCAGATCAAGATGGTTAAATAGCTCCCACAACACAGTAATACAGTTCTGGTACTGATCCAGGAGAGGGCTGTTTGAGGTAACCAGTGGAGTATCCCTTGATAGGGCGTTTTTGCGATGTGTGAAATCATAAGTCCCACTTTAGAGCGATCAGAAGCGTAAAGATGGGTGGAAGGTGACATGCACAATACAGGCATCTAGAAAGTTGTGTAGGTGCTAAAGGTTCCCAGAATAGTTATCCAAGGCAACATGGTTAAGGATTCCTGGGATTCCAGAAATTGCCGGAGTGTGGTGTTTTTGGTTTTTAATGTCTGTACTTTGGCTCTTCTTGACTGTACAGCCTGCATGAGTTCCTGAACCTGTGTTGGGTCCATTTTAGCAGAGGTAGGAGAAAGGTGGCATCACAAACACCCAGGAGGTGAACTTACTGTGCTCTTCTATGTGCGACAAGCAGTGTAGAGGTAAGGTCGTACCCTATAAGTGGCCTCTTTGTCCCCCTTGTGGAAACAAGAAGGGGAAGAACTAGTAACCACGGAGGAATGAACAAAAATAGGGAGAAAGTCCACCACCACAAGTGGTGGGGGAAAAACCCAGGACGGAGTAGGCCACAAAAGATCCAAGCAGGATGGAGCTGGAGAAGTCCAGGCATATGAGGAGCATTTGAGATTGGTAAGAAGGGGGTATGGTAGAACCAGGAGGAACAGAGGAGAATTGTGAGCAGAACAACCGGGGAGCATCAAGGTTGGGTAATGGGATTTATCAGCGTTGGCACGCTGCGAAGGTCCTGTTTGGTGGTGCTAAAAGCACTAGGAAACTGAAGTTGGCAATTGACTAGACCACTCGCCTACGTTCCTAACGTATGTGATGGCACGGATAGGCTGGAGCGCTGTACGAATGCGTGCCTCGGCTGCAGCCTCCAGCAACACAGGCTGAGTGTCCCATGACATATGGTGGCATCACAATAAAAGAACGTTATGACCATGGTTCTGTAAAATTACGATAATTTACCTAAAGTGTTCACAACTTATAAATACACTACTAGCCCACCCTTATAGGGGCGAACACAGAGAAAGCAGACTTCAGAATAAAGGGGTATTCTGAGTTTGTAGGCCAGGGTCAGGGAACGTTTTTACAACAAAATGTCAATGTTTATGGATATGCCTTTGAAAGGTAAAGAAGCATGGCTTAAAAGTCACAGTGTCCTTTAAGGCAGACCTGGAGGACAAGCTTTGTTCAAATAACGTGTTATGGACAAACAGCTGTCAAGGTGGTTTGGAGATGCAGGGAGAGCCAAGGGTTACTTCCTCGGTTCTGATTGTGCTTTGAGAATAATTCTCAGGGAGAAGGTAAGTCCTTTTTTGTCCTCCTCAACCTGAAAGGTTTTTAGCGATCACTTGCAGGGCTTTTTCTCCTCCAGTGAGCCCGGTCCTGGGACCCATGACTCAGTTGTAGTAGGCCTTATCCATCAAGCTGGTCATTCCACATAGGCCATGTGGAAGGTTAGGGACAAGAACGTGCCTCTTGCTTTGAATCTCTATCTACACCTCTATTGCATAGGACTTTGTAATAGACTGTAGCCCCAACATAGTTCCAGGTGAATTCCTCTTGGTTTGAAGTCCAAAGTTGAATCAACTAAAAACAGGATGCCCCTCTTATGAAGGGGAAATGCTATAGCAGCTTGTTCCAGAGTGAGCCTGCTTTCAGGGGTCTGATGCAGGCTGATGTAACAAGTGCCCTTTGCCTTCTGATGTACTACCCAGAGTGCTCTGTCTGCAGGAAGTGGGGTGAGGGTAAGAATATTAGGGATCCCTAGAAGAATCCGAGATGGTGGAACCACTCTCTGGGCTAGATGTCTCTTCTGGGTTACTCTGCGTCCAACTCCTTACCCTGTCTGCCTACTTCAAAAGGACTCCAGTGATCAGCACCCTGGTGTGAAAACGCCATTGTCATGTCAGGTCAGGACAGTGTGTGAAGCACTGGTTCTCTGCGGCCCTTCCCGGGAGAGTTCATGTGCTTTGCAGGAAGGTGTCAGCCTTTCCGCATTGGATCAAAGGTGCTGTGTCCTTGGCAGGATCCCACATGGGTGTTTTGGGTCCATAAAGGCAAGACAGCTAATGCACACCCATCCGTGTCACAAGTGAATCGAAACTGAAAGTACAATGACATCCAACTGATGTGGCTGCATAAATGTGTAACCTCAGCGGCCGCCATGGCATAACTAGGTATGGCTTTTGTTTAGAATTGGCTGTGTCACCAGGTGGCTGGGGTATACATCTTTGTTTTGACCCACAGGTGCACACAATTAAAAAGCAATCTCTACCTGTTGGAAGTGTGTGTTTCAGTAGCTGTCAGGAATGCACATGGGACCTTTGACCCTGCCCTTCTGGAATTGCAGGGCAGTTGCTGGAAAAGGCATGAGACAGTCAACTCAAAGGCCCATGACTGCAGTGTGATTCTGTCATGGAGCATTATAAAAGGAGAGTCACATTTGCAGGCCTCTTTCAGAAACAGAATTACACTTACCATTTTATTTCTAAAAATCAATCAAAACAGTTTAGGCTATCTTACCCTCTCCAGATGGCATTCTGTCACAGTAGGCCTTGACTCCTCTGGTAACTTGGCCTTCTGACACACATTCTTCCTATGTGCCTCTGGGTGATTTTGGGTATTTGGAGGTTTTCTAGGCCAAATCAAATATTATCTTTTTTGAGGGAATCTCAGCCATGCCAGTGGGATGCTCATCGCTTCTTAAACAAGCTCAGGACAAGCCCCAATGAATTTAGCCACACTGGGGGACACCCCATCTCTGCAGGTCCTCTTTTTTGCCCCTGTTCTGGGACCCTAAGAAATTCCTCCAGTAAATGTAGCCCATAATTGGGTATCTTTAGCCTTGCAGGTGTTTGCCTTAAACCTGGAGCAGGAAACCTTGGGGATCTCCAGCCCCTGAGTAGGGAACCTCTGAACTCGCTCTGGTATCAAGTTTAGTCACCTTGCAAGGTACTTCAGGACCAGTCCCAGTAGTGCTAGGACCGAAAGATCCCTCCTGACACTGAAGAATCCTGCAAAATGGCCACCAGTCATCTACTGGTCTACAATGCTTTTCATTGCTACATTCCTTGCAATGCCTAGGTACCAAGTGCCAAAACAATTCCTCTCATTGTTGACGTTGTTGGCTGAGTGCGTGTATCTATAATGTGTGCAATCGAAACAGGTGTCCCACTGGTGATTAGGACCAGACAGATTGTACAGGGATCTGATGCTATATAAAGTGACGCTCACATGTGGAGCATGTACACACCCCTTTTGACCAGGCATAGATGGTCAGAAAACAGACCACAAAGCCCAGTTGAGAATAGAATTAAAAAAACAACAGGGAAAAAGTCTGCTGGTGCGCCACGCATCTGATCTTGAGCACTTGGAGAAAAGGACAAAAGGGGGAAGCTGGAGCGCGGCTGCACATTCACTGGTCTCTGCATAAAATAAAAAAAGGATAAGAATTTATTTTTTGGTTATACAAAAAATGATCCGGTTCCATCCAGTTGAGCAGAATGTCCAAAAAGTATGCACAAGGTTAGACTTTTAGCCATCCTCCAGCAGACCTTTTAAAAATGTTTGCAGACAGCCACTAAACCCTGGTCAAAAATGTCAATGGATTTCATTGTACAGGATTCACCACCGTTTTGGTGGTTGTATTGGTGTTGTTGATTCCTTGATATAACTTGTGCACATGATATGATTACAAAAACTCCCCCCTACGTCCAAATTGCTGCGTGTTATATTACAAGAAATCATCAGACTGCCCTGTCTCTCTTGACTGCACACAGTTGATTACAAAATTCTTGGCTGGGCTATCGAAAACAGAGACCAAGGCAACACATCCCTACCTTATTTTCAATATTCTGATGGCTAGACTGAATGGGTAAACCAGTCTTTAGAGCAATTCTTATGGGTTTTTTTTTAGGATTAGAAAACATTTCTACTGTGACAGCTTTAACAGAAAGATTAACATAAATCTAGAACACATATAAAGAACCATATACCTAATGCGCCAAAATGTACAAAAAACTGCTGATAAAGAGATCGGAAAAAGCCACATGTTTAGTGGGTGAATCGGCATGGTTATTGGCTCTGTTTCTGAACATTCCATAGGTTTTTTCACTAAATTTGCAACACATTATATAGTTCCTTTTGAATTGATTTCAGTAATTAGTCAACTTAAGCTAACAGCAAAGTGGAAAACACACCCAGTGTTTCACAGGTAATTATTATTAAAACCAGTGATGCATACATGACTACAAAATGTTCCCCTTGTGGTGTAGTAGATGTTGCAGATCATACAGAATTTGACTCAAATAGAGTGAAATGACGCCTGCAATATCTCCTTGACTGTGAATGGTATAGTTATGAGGAGAGGCCTTCACAAACAGCATTGTTTATACATGTCCCCTCACTTGTGATGCAGGTTCCCACCACATTTTTACACAAGTCAGCCTAGGTGGGGAATGGGCATGAAAGGGAGGTTTCTCTTAGCATATGAAAAAGTACAAATGCGCCTGAAAGATTTGGGATGAATGGAAACAGAGTAGGTACTGAGATATAGGGTAGTGTGTAGTATACTCTCACCCCCTGCCCCCCCGCTGCTCTCTCTCTCGCTTTTCCCCATAGTGTCCCTCCCTGGTACATGTCACATACCTTCTTGGCACAGATGAATGCAGAGGAGCAGCGAAAGAGAAAACGTGGCCAGGGTAGGATTGGCCCATCGGCCGTTCGGCCCGTGGCCGTGCCGAAATCATTTGGAGGCGGGTGAGGGTCCGTTTTAAAGTACATGCCTGGGCCAGTCTCGCGCCAGCTCAGGGCTCCCTGCAGACTCTGCCTACTCTGATCTGCTCTGCATGATCAGGGCCTGCAGGCAGCGAGACACCATGGTGCCAGCTGCCACTTTGCCAGTGAAGGAAGTGTTACTTCTTTTACAAAACACTGGTAGTGGGCCGGGCTGGCCTCAGCCCGGCCCACTCCAGGTGTTTTGTAAAAAAGTAACATCCTGCAACTGCTCGCTCGCCCGCCCTTGAAGGACCTGGGGCAGCAGGCAGGCTGCTGGAGGAGCATGGAGGCTGCACGTAGGCTGGCCCTGGCCCTGGAGCGATAAAAGCTGCTCATTGCCGGTCACTGCTGAATAGGGGGATAGCTTTTGTCTGGGTGCAACTCGAGGGTGCACGTCGATGGACAGCACCCTTTCCTTTTCTTCAAAGGGCAGACAGTGCTGTGTGCTGGGGGGTTTTGAGGGCCAGAGGAGAAAGAAAATATAAGGTAGTATCCCAAAGTGCAGACTCAAACACAGGTCATCGGTTTGAAAAAGATGTCATAGTGGTATTTTGCTCTTAAAGGGTACTAATTTCATGCAAATTCCTGGGTTTAGGAATGCTAGCTTGTATACTTGTATTGGAGACTCTCTTTCATTTTATCTTGTGGAGTTGAGGAGTACACTTCTGAATGGCAAACGCGCGTTTGTCCCATGCACTTTCTTCAATTAGGAACGGCCAATTGAATGAAATGTGCATGTTTCACGTTCATGTTT
Organism: Ambystoma mexicanum; assembly: GCF_040938575.1. Taxonomy (NCBI): domain Eukaryota; kingdom Metazoa; phylum Chordata; class Amphibia; order Caudata; family Ambystomatidae; genus Ambystoma; species Ambystoma mexicanum. The sequence goes on from NC_090931.1 coordinate 456,351,379, forward strand.
TAATTTCTTACGGTGTCACACTGGGTTGCATATGTCGATAGCCCCAACACTATTTTTTAAGACTTGTGTCCTGCTCTTGTCTTCCAGAGTCTTCAGTTTGCACGGTCACCCAGGCACACCTTTATCTCCAGCGTGTGTATTACTTCCCATTGACTTCAATGGGACTTGCGGCCACACACATCTGCTTTCACTCACCTCGGGGTCGCCACAGGTGGAGAGGTTGTTGGAAACAAATGATGCTGGAAGCTTTACAGGGAGTGAGGCCACTTATTTTCCTTCCCATTTCCCGTAGCACTGCCTTTATAAAGGGAAAAGCAAACCCATTTAGCCAACACACATTTGCTGTGCCTTCTCTCTGCACAAGGACAGGGGGCTGACCTGTGTGGGCACACATATAGCCAAGACATATTTGCTGTGCCATTTGCATGGGGACAGGAGCGTGTGTGGGCTGAAGTCCTCACGCCGAGGTGCGCGTTCTTTCTTGTTCCTTTGGGGGCGGGGTAACCCCGCTGCATGACAAAGTGAATTCTTTAGATACAGGAACATGCATTGTGTGGAAAGCAGTGCCCAGCAAAGACCCAGAATTACCCTGGCTGAAACTGGCACGGAATGGAAATCGGAAGCAGAAGGGATGTGAAGGCTCTCCGATTGGTGTTTTATAAGAATATGTTTGTGAGTGCATAAAATAGCCATTCTTGATAATTTCAAATATTTTCATTGGCCGTAGATTAACACAAGATTCCATGAAACTAGAGAACATGATGGAAAGCCTACAGAAAGTTTACTTGGGATAAATGATAATCTTGAAGTCATGATTTCTGTGCAGCTGTAAGTAGTAGGGGAATTCTTCTTCACTCAAAAGTCCTTCTCCCCATCCATGTTCTGCGCCACCAGTGTGGTTAGGCACTGGTTCGATTTTTCATTTAAGAGTCAAACAACGGGTGTTATGTTCCTGTTCCCGGCCGATGCGTCGACGGGAAACAGGGTTGAAGGCCTTGGGCTACAAGGCCGTGCTGCGCAGCTCCAGCGGGAGCAGTAAAGTCACGGACACGGCTGTGTTGCTGTCCTGCCCCGGAACTGCCCACACGGAGCGGGGTCGGGGCTTTTATAAAGGACGCCTTACGTCACCGCGTTGCGGGACGTAAGGCGGATGTAACCTTCCTCCCTTTTTCCAATAAAACATTAACCAAACAAGGATGCCTTCAACAAGTGATTCAAACAATGAGATAGGTTGCCTCTGGGGCTAGTCTTTTACCACTCATAGTCTTTGAGTCTTTCCGGACGTCTGGGTGCAGTTCTTAGAGCATACCGCCCACCCCTAGGTGCTACCACGAGACTCCCATTGGGTTGCTCACCTTCATTGTTCTGCCCATCAACCTCTTTTTCATTCAGTGGCTCTTCCCCCCTGCCATCCATGGTCGTATCGTCTTCCTGACGGTCGCGTTCATCTTCGTTTTGCAGGTCTTCCTCTTCCGATGATCGTGGCTCGCCGTCAGTCCACAGGTCTTTTGGTACTTTCTTAAACCAAGATGCATTTCTCGTGACTTGTCTCTGTCCCCTTGTACCGGTTATCATGGTCACGTGCTTTTGGGTTATGGTCCATGGGACGGAGTCGTACTGGGTGTCCAATTTTGACTTGGATGAGTTTCTCACCATTACCACTTGGTCACCGACTCGGTGGTTAGACCTCTTGGCATTCCTCTTGATGCTCATGTGTTCGTTCGCCACGGTCCTCCTTTGTTCTGTGCGTGCCCTGTCATACGTGTCCATGCCCCTGCTCGGGTGGTGTGGAATGGATGAGTTGATTATGGTTCCGTACATCATGTCTGCCCGTGGTATCCCCGTTGTGATGTGGGGTGTGACTCTGTAATTCCTCAGGAACCTGTATAGGTCCACTCTCCAGGGACTCGAGTTGACACGAGATAATTGCAGAACTTTGTTGACTGTTCGCATGAAACTTTCTACGTCGCTGTTGACCTGCGGCCATCTAGGCATTATGTGGTGGTAGCGGATGTTGAGGTCGGTGATGTACTTTTTGAATACCTCTCCTTGGAACGGTGGGCCATTGTCACTCCGTATCCGCGTTGGTAGGCCGTGAGTGGTGAACATTTTCTCCATTGCGGGAATTACTACTTCCGCTGCCGTGGAGTTTACGATTTCGACCTCCGGGTACCTGGAGTGGTCTTCGATTGCCACCAATAGGTACGTGCCCTCTTGTATCTTGCAAAAGTCTACACTGATGGTGTCCCAACTGGAGGATCCTCGCTCCGCCGATAGTATGGGCTCGTGTTTGGGCAGGGGCCCCGTTATTTGGCATGGGAGGCATGTTGTGATGACCTGTTCCACTTTTTCATCGATGTGTGAGAACCAAACACGGTGTCTGATTCGGGCCTTGGTTCTTACCATGCCCTGGTGACCTTCCTGCGCCAACGCTACGACTCTGTCCTGCATGCTTGGAGGGATCACGATTCGGTTCCCTCTTAGAATGAGTCCTTCCTCTGTGATTGATAGGTCTTGTCTTACTCCGAAGATGCCAGCAAGGAATTCTTTGGCTTCAGTCGTTCGGTTGTGAATGTTCCGTCGGAAAGATTTCCACTCCCCCGTGATGATTGTGTTCTTCACAAGGTCACAGCATGGGTCGGCTTGTGTGGCCTCCACAATGTCATCAATTCCGATGGCTCTTGGCTTCATTGTGTGGATCACCTGGCAGATGTGTTCTTCCGTTTCCTCTGCCACGTGTATCTCGCCCGGCGTGGCAGCTCTTGGGTGCCTGGACAAGAAATCTGCTGGGTTTCCGCTGCCTGGTTGGTATGCTAACTTGAAGTTATATTGTTGTAGGTGTAGAAGCCATTTTCCGATCCTGGCTGGGGGGTGTGATGAAGAGCCAGTAAAAATGGGGAGGAGTGGCTTATGGTCTGTGTAGGCCTTGAACTTACGGCCGTACAGGTATAAATGAAAATGGAGGCAACCCCACAGCACTGTGATTGCTTCCTTTTCAATGTGCGAATAGCGTTGCTCCGTCGGGGTCAGGGCGCGGGAGGCATATGCGATAGGCAAAAGACACGGACACGGCTGTGTTGCTGTCCTGCCCGGGAACTGCCCTCGCGGAGCGGGGGCAGAGCTTTTATTAAGGACGCCTTACGTCACCACGTAGCGGGATGTAAGGCGGATGTAACAACGGGCACAACATATTAGAAAATCAGCGCTATGACGTAAGCTTGTTTTTTAGTTGGAAAAGGATGTAATATTGATGTAAGGCAGGATCGGAGGAATCACAGAAAGATTTGCCTGTTCAAGGGTTTACGAATGGAAATGCAATATGCCCACTGTAGTAATCTGTATCATGTACTTTTATGGCGCTCAGAGCTTGACTGAGCCTGTACACTGTCACTGCTCATGGTCCCTTCAATGAAAACAAACAGGCTATTGTTCTGCATGTGCTTAGTGAACGGCTGCTTCCATTTATGGATTTTAATATTTGGTACCCCGGCTCATGATTACTTTATTTCCTCTCGTTTTGTGTTCTTATGAAGTTATAAAATCGTGTGGCAAGAACCCGGAATTAAAGAGATGAGGAAGTAAACATAGGTTTATCACCCCGTGCATGAATTGTACTTCATAGTGTTCAGCGTAACGGATGTGGACTCTAAAAAGCAAACAAGCAACCGCCTCTCTTTCAATGAGCAATACATGCAAGATTACAGAGTAAGATATTCTACGGTACAACAAATCACTAACAGAAATCCTGCAATGCCACTGCTTTATTTTGTTGTTGAAAAAGTAGCTATTTTATTCTGTCCGCAGCATGGATTTCTGCGAACAAAGTGCTGCGTTAGGGGGGCATTATCTGCTTCTCGGTGAGTTGATGTGATATTGAGAATGCTATATGCAATGGAAATTATATTTATTTATTTCATTTATTTAACATTTGTAGCGTGCGCCAAACCGGTGGGTATCTGGGCGCTGGAGAGCAGGTCATACACATTACAGGGGTTACCCACAGGCAACAATAGAAAACATATGTTTGGCATAAATCATGTTAAGCATATTTACAGACATAAGATATTTACAGATACATTGTTCCCGTCGGTGCATAATCAGTAATATTTACATGTGTAATCTTATTCACATAGGTAATTTGCAAATGGTTAGAGCAGATGTATTTGCAGAAGCATATTGTATAAGGATGATACTGTGAGTATTGAGGCACAGGAGGCTACACACTGGAGGTGAAGAACCAGGCTTTAAGTTTTCTGTGGAATGAAGTGTGACCTGTTGTTTTTTAAATGTTGCTGGTTGCAGTGCCAGCCAGGAGGATATTACAATAGTCGAGTTTCGAAAGAATGAGGGCTCTTTCTAAGGTTAGGCAGCTGTCTGCTGATAAGTAGGGTCTGCAGGCATTAATGAGCTTGGCTGTGTAGGCTGCTGATGAGATTGTGGAGTTAACTTGTCCAGAGAAGGTTAAGGAGGAGTCCAAGTACACGCCCAGCGTTTTAACTTCTTTAGAAAGGGTATGAAGTGTTTGTATTTGGGGTCACGTTTTTTTAGGTGCGTTTGGGTGCCGACCAACTCCGTTTTGTCATCGTTTAGACAAGGTTCATGTTGGGCCATCCAGGATTGGATCATCAGGTAAATGTCATTGAGGATGGTAGAGTCTGTGTACTAGTCTCCAGTTAGGTGGATTAGAATTTGTGTATCGTCCAAGTAGTTTGTATAGGACACTCCACATTCCTCAAGCAGTGGCCTTTTTGGAGAGACCTTTTGAGAACATCAGGAAGGTTTTAGGTTCCTTTATTAAAGGGTCAGTAGAACTCAAATAGGCATGATTTATACTTGTTTAATGATAACATTGAAATAAGAGAGATGTATATGGGTGTCATTTTATAAAAAAAGGTTATGCAGCGGTCAGTCAGCGTTTTGGGTCACTTTGACGCAATATTTTTCGCACAATAGTGTTTAAAAGTGAAATGTAAATCCAGGGTAAATCAACTGTACTCTTCGCTTTTACTCTGTTGTGTTAAAAATGCAAATGACGCCTCCAAATTATGTTTTGCAGATAGCCGTTACAAACAGATTCCTGTGGAATCCGCCTGCTGTTAGCAGGTGTTAATGCAGGCAGATTCCATATGAATGCATTCGTTTTTTGCACCTGAATGAACATCTATTGAAGATTTGAAACAAACTGTACTGTCAAGATTGAGGGGGAAAGCTCAGTGGAGAAGTTTACTCTGCTTCGCGCCGCTTCTTTCGGCTTGAATTGATAATGGGCTGCAGTGGTAAATCAAGGGGCAAAAGTATTACGCCTTCCCTTAATGCCTTCATATAGAATGATGCTCTTTTTATTATAGCTGATGTGATAGCTCAGTGGGTTGAGCGCTCGCTGCTGTGGAGTGTGTGTGATCTGCAGGTTGCAGGTTCGAATCCCAGCAAGGGCATCTCAGCCTTTCATCCTTCTGAGGTGAATAAATTAGTATCAACATAGGTTGGGTGATATTGTATGCATATTTGTTTTATAAAAAAGAGCTTAAGTGCTATAAAATAACTTATTATCATTTGGCCTTGGACGTCTGCTTGCATTCACAGTAATTTGACAATATGGATCTATACACACAGATATTAATGATACATATGGTGATCCATTCTTGTATGAAATGTAAATCACATTAGTGAAATCAGAACCGTATTTTTCGTTGTGTACTTAGGAACAATGCTATTTGATGCCCACGTTCTGTTTTGTTACGTGGTGAAAGGTCGTGTTTCATTAATTGCACTGATTTTGTAGAAACATCTGTGTTTGCGCAGTGAGAAGCGTGATAGGCACTGCATTCCTTTATATAGCGTTGCACTTTGCTGGGCACAGATTCATCAGTCAGGGTTCACTCTGTATCAAGTCTCACTCACACACACACATTGTTTTTTACAAGCCCTTGCAGTTGCAGTGTATTTGAAATCTTATATTCAAATGACCTTTACCTGTTTACTGCAATCCCAGTTCCCTGCACTAGCACGTTATTATCTGGAAATCCTTTAGCAATTTGCATCCTCCAGACGAAACAAGGAACACATCAACTTGTCACAAATCATTCTCTATTGTTAGGCATTGACTTGCAGCAGGTCCCAAACCTGCAGTGATGGTAGTTGGTTCATGCCACTCCTGCGCCTCGGAGCTGTGGACCCTGTCACAGAACTGCATGCAAAGTTGTTATTTTATGAGTTGTGTTGTAATGTAACAGACACATGAACCCTTCATAAGTAGCATTTTCTGTAAAGTCGGGAATTGACGCGATTCACGGATGATGGTTTGCGGGCCGCTTTTTTTGAGGTGCAGGGTAGGCCACTTTTTTGAGGCGAGGGGTGGGCCACTTTTTTTTTGGCATCCGGGCCTATTTCGTCTCCCAGTCTATGACGCAGTCGTTCCTATGGTGAGAAGGTAGCTCAGAGTATTCCGACACCGAAAATACATCCTGGTAAGGGAGTTGGGGTATCTGGATTTCCTGGATCTGGTTGAGCACAGTGGATGTCGTAGAATCCCGAACAACGGGAGATGGCGGAGGGAATCCGATAGCCCCATGGGTCAACCATTTAGCCAGACAATATTCTGACCCTAGAAAGAAGGTGTATACCGTCCAGTTAACATAAGGATTGTGAATCCGCAAACATGGCAACCCCAGAATGATAGGATAGTGAGCAGTCTTGATTAAGTCTAATGCAATGTTCTCCTTGTGAGAGGACATCGACATCTCCAGAACTTGAGTTTGTTCCACGATGGGACCCGAAGTCAAGGCGTTACCATCGACACTTTCGACTAGAATGGCAATGGCCTTGGGGGAACAGGGAACACCATGCAGGACAGCCCACCTATTGTCCATAAAACTTCCTGCAGCCCCACTGTCAACCAGAGCCAGCACCTGAGTGACTTCCGTGTTTCCACAGGAAAAGGAGACAAGTATGACTACCATAACAGGATCAGAATGGTTGGAAGGAGGAACAGGAATATGGTGGACTGGGGAACCCTTGGATGGCTCCGAAACGTGGTTCCCTTACGTTGGACGCTGGCGTTTCCCAATCGCCTGGGAGGGGCCACTGGACAATCGCGTAGAATATGACTGTTGTCACCACAATACATACATAAGCCTAACAACCTCCTCCAAGCACGTTCCTCAGGAGTCAAGGGACCTCGAGCCGTACCCAGTTGCATGGGTTCCTCGGGGGGGGGGGTTCCCCCAGAAGTTGGGGGTTTACTATTCGGATGGGTAGTTTCGAAGGGGAGGCGAGGGCTGTGGTGTCTCCTTCTTTCTATCTGGCGTTCATATATGCAATATTCTAATTGCATTGTTAAAGCGATCATCTCAGCAAGATTAGGGGGACGAGGTACACGAGATACCTCGTCCTTCAATTCCTCAGTAAGCCCTCTGTGGAAGAGAGTAATTAATGCGTCGTCTGGCCATGAGGTGTCGGTGGCCATCTGTTTAAAGGATGTAGTATAGGAAAGCAGATCTTGACTACCTTGTTTAAAGTCTAACAAACGTTCCTGTGAGGCTACCGTGATCTCTTGTCGACCAAATTTAGACCTTAGACTATTTACGAAAGTGGGGTAAGCATCCAGTATAAGATTGCTAGAGGTTACAAGAGGAGTGGCCCTGGCCAACGCTGGTCCTGTTAAATGGGAGATCATATGGCCTACCCTATCACGATCGGTAGGAAAAAAGGCTGCCTCAAAAGTAAACTGTATCGTGCAAGACTCAATAAATTCCTTCGACTTGTGGGGATTACCAACGAATCGACCACACAGAAGTGGTCCTGGAGGGATTTCAGAGCTTTGTGGCGAACGGACCATGTGTTGGCATAGCGCTGCGTTTTCTTGTTTTAACGCCTGCACTTCTGCCGTGAGTGCTTGTACTGCGGCCATCAACTGCTGTGTCTGATCCATGTTTCTCAATAAGCGTTGCTATCTGTGACAACTTGTATATATGAAGAACTGGTAATAGTCTCTACCCACCTCAGTTAAGACCTGGATCTGATACAGCAGTGAGTAGATCGGAGAATCCCCCTGGTAACACTATGCCCCTGCGCCTGATTACAGTTGCAGCAGTACAGGACTCCCGGGGAAATCCTCTGGGGAAGAAAACTCTGTGCATGATCCCTGGAAGCTCAAGTCCCTCTGCTGGCGGTAGGTCCGTTCTCTAGATGTGTGCAGGAAGCCTCAATGGAAGTCTGGAGGGAGAGGGTGCTGAAATCGGATGAGAAAGTGGAGGATAGAATTAGTCCACAGAAAGCGGAAGACTGGAAGGACCTGCCTGAAAGAATTCCATTCATAAGAGTGGTGTACCTCTGCTTTGAGCCACCGGAGAGAGGAATGACTATGTAGTCCAGAATGAAGCCGGAAGGAGTTCTGCCAAAGCCTGTGATGGTGTAAGAAATGAGAATTAAGACCTTGATAGCAGAAAGAGAAATGGTAGGAAACCATAACACTACCTAGCCAGTGGTGGAGCTATGCCGTGCTTTATGGTAGTGATCGCGGCAGTGTTGAAATGCCTGCCGTGTGTCAGGCGTTCTGCAAAGGAGGAAGGGATGGCCTGACGCCTGCCGTATGTTGGGCGTTCTTCCATGATGGGAAATATGCCGTGCAATATAGTAGTGATACCCAAGGTTCGTAGACTACAGATCCTCGCAACTACCTGCAGGATTGCTTTGGAATAGAAGAAAGATAGCTTCAGAGCGTGAGAGTAACCAAACGTTGCCAAGGCAACCAATCAGTGGCTTCCTAGCTGAAGGGGGACGAACGATTGAACTTGCTTGCTTGGCAATGAATAGAGGCAATGCGAACGGAATGGATCTAAGGGAGTAAGAGAGATAGATCACAAGGAACAGGCAAGGATAGAGGATTCATAAGACAGAAAGATTCAAACGTACCCAGTGTTCGCTAATAGCAGTAGCAACGCAGTGAGTACCGTGTTCTGTAGCCAGAAAAGCCTTCTCTTGGATACGGGGCGGAGCCAAGCGACCACATGGCTCCTGAAGCACTGTAACGCAGCATGCACCAGAAGACGCCATCTTGGGAGGATGTAACCAGGCAGAAGCAATGCTTCTCCATCGGTGCCATGACGACCAACGGAACTGGTTCCGCATGACACTGGGACCTGCCAGTACCCTTTGGTTAAGTCTATGCAAAGCCTCCAGGAATGGTCAGGTTTGGTGACCATTACTATAGGGGAGGACCATGGGCTTGAAGAGGGTTCGATTATATATGCTCTTGACATTTTATTCACTTCCTCAACCACTATCTTTTTATCGGCTTCTGGGATTCTATATGGTTTCAGATGGACCACTTTTCCGTTGGGTAGTCTAATGTAGTGATATTTGCCTTTCACTCTTAATGGTTTCTCCGAGAATAGATACATTGGGAAATTATATAACTAAATCCTTTAAATCTTCTTGTTGTTGATTAGATAGCTCTTGAGGAATTAATTCAAAGTTACCTATTTCTTCAGGTACCAAACAGGATAGTATGATATGAAATGACATTTATAGTGCACCTATACATAGGTGTTTCAAGGCGCGATGAGGCAATGGAGGGGAACAAAGGGAGGCCAAGACAACAATCTTACTAGGCCAAGTGACATTGAGATTGCGCACGTGCAGGGGAGAGGGAAGGGGAAAAATGCCAGGAGAAAGGGAGGAGGAGAAAGTGCAAGCCATACGATTAAAACACCGAAAAACAAGAAGTGCTGCCAGCAGGTGGCAGGGCAGGGGTTAAGTGCAGACAACAAGTGTTAGATAAGTGCAGGTAGGGGGACTGGAGGGTTTCAGATACCGCCCCAGGTGCAGGGTTGGCAGGAGGCAGTGCAGGTGTGCAACTGGGAGGGCAGTATCAGACAGGAGATTAGCAGGGAAGAGGATAAGAGAAGGCAGAAGCAAAGAGGAAAGTCTTGCGCTGCTCCCAGAACCAGAGATGGTGCTGCTCAAGTTTTAGAGAGGCAGGGAGGCTGTCCAGAGGGAGGCGCCAGCCGAAGAGAGAGATCTGCCCCCAACTCGTTGCTTGGAAAAGCGACTGACCCTCAAGGAGTTGTCATGACCCGTAGGACGCGCCCTTTTTGGTCTTCCTGGTCCTTATCACAAAGGGCCTTGCATTCCCTGGCACTCCCAACATGGCCGTCCAGCGTGACACGCCTTCCGCGGTCTATACATTGGACGTAACGTATTCTACTAATAGATTGCACCCCCGCGGCTCCGCGCCTCTCAATGTGATTGCCAAGTAGCGATCAAACGTGTGCTCCGTAGTTTGCTGTATTGCTTTCCTGGTTCCTAGCTTTTCTACTTCCATTCCTTGCCCCTTTCCTCTTGCTTCCTGGACTTGTGCGCCATCAGCACGTCTTCTTTGTTTCCCGGATCCCCGGATTGCTGCATCCTGGAATCTTAAACGCACGCTGGAGTCGGAAGAGACTCGCTCAGCCTTAATTCAAGTCCAGGTCTGTCCGCAAGAAGACACCGCCCACGGAGTCCAGCAAGGATCGGTCTCAGGTGAGAACGGGGGAACTCTGTGACAGTTTGAGACAACTACCGACCGTACTCGAAGTCGACGGGGAAGCGGCCGTCCAGGACCTGATGCGAGGTATGCAAGAATTAACCAACGCGGTGCAGAATTTAAAGGTGGAAAACGCTGCTCTCAAGCAATTAGTTCTATCCCGTGATTCAGCCGCAAAAGAAAGTGTGTTACTGGGCGGCATTGTTGACATATACGATGGGTCGGCAAAAACCCTTTGTGGATTCCTGGACTCATGTTTGGTTCACTTTACATTTAAGCCCTATTACTTTTCTACTCCCAGGGCTAAGGTGGGTTTCATAATCTCTCACCTTTCCGGAAATGCTTTAACCTGGGCTACACCCCTAGTTAACTCCGGCGACGCTCTCCTAGATGACTACAATGGTTTCATACAGGCCCTATAGACCATGTTTGATCGCCCATAGCAGGTCTTTGGTGCCCAGGAACGCCTCTTAGACTTTCAGCAGAGATCCCAGGATGTGCTCACGTATGTAACCCGATTCAAGCAATTGGTCAAGGAAGCTGATTGTTCTCCACAGGCAAGTTTTACCCTTTTCAGGAAAGGACTAAATGAGGAGATTAAAGATGAGTTAGCCAGAGTGGCCCGACCGAACTCATTCCAGTCTCTTATAGACCTTGCCATGCAAATAGACTTTCGCATCCAGGAAAGGAAGTCAGAGAAGAATAAATCTAGAGGAAACCCTCCAAAGGTGTCCTTTGAGAGTACCTCCAAATCTGACACAAACCCAGGATCAGTCACCGAACCAGAACCCATGCAGATAGGAGCCTTCCCTGGACCCATATACCCGCAAGAAAGGATGAGAATGATTAATACGGGGTTGTGCATGTATTGTGCCTCAGACAAACACTTGGTTAGAGAATGCCCTCTGGCCCCTCCTCGGCATTCGGGAAACGCCAACTCCTGATCCTAGATGGAGCAGGGCTTCGGGAGAGAGATATTTGCTCCACATCAATTCCATCCTTGAACTCTCATGGACAAAACAATCTAGTGATACTACAGGCCTTCCTATCAACCTCCGGGAATAAGACCTATCCTGTTATGGCCTTGGTAGACTGCAGGGCTATGGGAATATTCACTGATCAAGATTGGGTTTTTAGTCACTACATCCCATACGAAACACGAAGCATCATGCAGCCGGTGGAAGCGATTGATGGAAGACCCCTCACTTCGGGGCCCATAAGCCTGCAGACCAAAGAGATCCAGCTTTCAATTAACCACCACCAAGAGCGGATTCGATTCGACATTATTAAGTCAGCTCATTACCCCATGGTACTGGGCATGCCCTGGTTACAGAAACACAATCCGTATATCAATTGGACAGCAGGATCACTATTCCTCGGCTCAGAGTTTTGTATGTCTCACTGTCTAATCCTGGATCCCTCCTTGACCCCTTCCAAAGAACCACCAATAGACCATCAAACACCTCTCATGGTTTCCAATATCGTGCAGGTTCCTAAGGCCTATCAGGGATTTGTTGATGTGTTCTCAACTGCCATAGTCCAGGCCTTACCCCCTCACAGGCCTGAAGACTGCACCATAGACACGGATCCCTCAGCAGTGATTCCCTTTGGCAGGGTGTTCATCCTTTCCGAACCTGAGAAAAAGGCCCTCCGAGAATACTTGGATACCAACCTTGAGAATGGCACCATAAGACCTTCAAAATCTGCAGCTGGAGCTTCATTGTTCTTTGTTCCTAAGAAGGACACTAAGGAACTCAGACCCTGCCTCGATTATCGTGGATTAAATCAATGCACCCTCAAGGACCGGTACCCTTTACCCTTAATCTCGGATATCCTGGAAGCGGTCAGAGGCGCTGTGATTTTCACGAAACTGGACCTCCGGGGTGCCTATCATTTGATTCGTATCCGGGAAGGAGACTAATGGAAAACAGCATTCAGAACACCCTTTGGTCACTTTGAATATCTGGTCATGCCCTTTGGATTAGCTAATGCCCCAGCAGTCTTTCAACGTTTTATGGACAGGGTGTTCTCTGACATGCTATTCATCTTCGTCATCGTCTACCTGGACGACATTTTGATCTACTCCAAGGACCTTCTAAAGCATGAAGAGCATGTAAAGGACAACGACTATGTGAACATAAACTCTTGGCCAAACCCGAGAAATGTCTGTTTCACGTTGCTTCTGTTCATTACCTAGGATTTATCCTTACTCCAGAGGGAATTGGCATGGACCCTTCAAAGGTAAAGGCTATATTATCCTGGCCTGCTCCCACATCCGTGAAACAAGTTCAATCCTTCCTGGGGCTTGCCAATTTCTACCAGAAGTTTATACCCACCTTCTCTGAGATTGTTCAACCGATTGTTGCTCTCCTGAAGAAAGACACCCCGATTGTCTGGTCAAATCCGCAAGATAAGGCATTCCAACTCTTGAAGACAAGATTTACTCAAGCCCCCATTCTGGCCCAACCCGACATTGATCGACCATTCCTTGTGGAAAGGGATGCCTCTAACTACGCCATTGGAGCGGTGTTGAAGCAAGAATTTGAGGATAAACTAGAACACCCCATTGCTTACCTTTCACGAACCCTGACTCCCAGTGAGACACACTACTCCGTCCTGGAAAAATAACTTTTAGCCATCCGCCAAGCCTTCACTGAGTGGCAACATCTACTCCTGGGAGCTAGATATCCAGTCCAGGTCCGCACGGACCACCGAAATCTTCAAATTCTACAGTCATTAGAGTGTCGGAACAGTCGTCAGGCTCGTTGGGCCTTCTTCTTTGCCCCCCAGTACCAGTTCCACATCACTCATGTTCCTGGATCACAAAACTTGATTGCTGATGCCTTATCTCGACGGCCTGACTATGAAACTACCGAAGATAAGGCCTATCCTAAGATGTTTCCCCACACAATTTTTGTAGCTCAAGCAGTCAATTTCCTGGAAGAAATCCGAGTACAAACCCAATCCTCTGAACTCTGGAAGAATATTTCAAGAAAGAATCAATGGAACCTGAGAGTCAAGGAAGGATATTTGTTCAAGGACAACGCTCTGCTCATTCCTACACAAAAATTACAACAAAGAATGATAAACCTCTGTCATGATACCCTTCACTCCGGACATCGTGGCATCACCAACACCCTCCACCTCATACAAAGACAATTTTGGTGGCCTAAAATGAAGACTGACGTACAACTATACGTCCGAGCTTGTGCAATCTGTAGTCAGAATAAACATGACAACAAGAGACCGGCGGGTCTTCTGCTACAACCTGCACTGCCAACAAGGCCATGGGAATTTATCGCTACAGACTTCATTGTGGAATTACCGCCTTCCAGAGGGTACACCACCATCATGGTCACCATTGACTTGTTCACTCATATGGCTCATTTCACACCCCTCAGTAAGCTACCATCCTCATCTGAACTGGCTGGAATCTTCCTGGAGCACATATTCCGCCTTCATGGACTTCCTTCCAAGATAATTTCCTATCGAGGACCTCAATACATCTCACAATTCTGGATACACCTTTGTCAAATATTAGGAATCCAACGCGCTCTTTCATCAGGTTATCACCCTCAAACCAACGGGGCCAAAGAACGTGCTAATCAGACTCTGGAACAATATCTTCGATGTTTTGCCACTAAGGTTCAGGATGACTGGTCGCTCCTGATACCCGTGGCTGAATTCGCCTATAACAATTCCGATCATTCAGCAGTTAAGACCAGTCCCTTTTATTGCAGCCAAGGATTCCATCCATCAGTTCTGCCCTCTGTTCTTCCACAACCCACACCGGTACCTACTGTCGACTCCTGGATTGAAACACTCATCAACATACATAAGGAGACCAAAGAGCACTTAGAGAAGGCCAGAACACAGACCAAGAGATATGCAGAATCCAAAAGAAGACCCGGGCCTTTTTATTCAGTTGGAGATCAAGTCTGGTAGTCCTCGAAATTACTACCCCGACATCTACGGCCAAACAAATTGGCCCCCCGGTATTATGGTCCGTTTTCCATCAAGGAAATTATAAACCCAGTCTCATACCGGATCAAGCTACCAGGATCCTGGAAAAAGATTCACCCAGTTTTTCACACCTCCTTATTAAAACCTTACATTCAATCCTCCCGGAAATCCTGCAGACCCACTCCTGTGGTGGTGGACAATCAACTGGAATATGAAGTGTCCCGGAAATGCGACTCCAGGTATAAATGGGGTCAGCTTCAATACCTGGTTGAATGGAAAGGATATCCCCCCAGTGAAAGAACTTGGGAACCACTTTCTAATCTGAATACCCCTCGACTGCTCAGAAGATACCACCTCATACACCCAGGCAAACCTGGAGGAACAGGTTTTCGGAGGAGACATGCTGTCATGACCCACAGGACGCACCCCTTTTGGTCTTCCTGGTCCTTATCGCAATGGGCCTTGCATTCCCTGACACTCCCAACATGGCCGTCCAGAGTGACACGCCTTCCGCGGTCTATACGTTGGATGTAACGTATTCTACTAATAGACCGCACCCCCGCGGCTCTGCGCGTCTCAATGCGATTGCCAAGTAGCGATCAGACGTGTGCTCCATAGTTCACTGTATTGCTTTTCTGGTTCCTAGCTTTTCTACCTCCATTCCTTGCCCCTTTCCCTTTCCTCTTGCTTCCTGGACTTGTGCGCCATCAGCACGTCTTCTTTGTTTCCCGGATCCCCGGATTGCTGCATCCCGGAATCTTAAACGCACGCTGGAGTCGGAAGAGACTCACTCAGCCTTATTCAAGTCCAGGTCTGTCCACAAGAAGACACCGCCCACGGAGTCCAGCAAGGATCGGTCTCAGGTGAGAAGGGAGGACTCCGTGACAGGAGTTGGAGGTGGGGGAGCGAAGAGCTCGAGTAGGAAGATACTTCCGAAGAGAAAGCTGGAGATATTTTGGTCCCAGGCCCCAGAAGGCCTTGTGGAGAATGCAAAGGGTCTTGAACTTGATCCTTGCATCCACTGGGAGCCAATGGAGAGATTTCAGTGCTGGAGAGATATGATCCCTGGGCTTGAGGCCTGTTCTGGATGAGTTGCAGAGGACTGAGAGTAGAGGCGGGCAGATTTAAAAAGAGGCTGTTACAGTAGTCAAGCCTAGAGAGAACCAGAGCGCTGGAGACAGTGAACTTCTGGGGGAAGGAGATGAAAGGAAGAATATTTATTTATTTATTTACTTGCTTTTAATCGAAAATGTTAACGATTTTTACAAGAACCGTTCTTCTTCTTCAGATGCGCCAAGGCGCTTTTCATGGTCGTTTTTGCGATGGCAATTCTCAGGTCATAGTCATTTTACGCCTTCTCTCTCAGGATTACTCTGTTATTTAATTGTTCCTCGTATTTAGCTTACAATAGGCGATTTCACTGGCCCGGCCACCTCTGCTGTTTTCATATGGGCCTGTGTGTTGGAAATCATTTCGAAAGCTAGGTCTATCAATTTTACTGCCGCTATGGTCCATCTCGTTGTTTCTCCTGAGATTAGCCTATTCCAGTCCGCCTCTTCATCTAGCGTCGTCGCCCCTTGCAGACATGATTGTAAATATCTGTCTCTGTTTGTACTGGTTTTTGGGCATCTTAGGACTAGATGTTGCAATGTTTCCACTTCTTCTTTATTTTTGCATAGGTGGCAGCTGTTATCCATTTTCGATGATCTGATGGCTAGAATTTGGTGGGTCATCAGCAGGTTTATTGTTGTCTTCAAAAATGTGGTCCTCATCTTTTTATTTGGAAAATTTTTGCAGTAATTCAGTGGCTCTTTGACCCTGTTAAAAGTCGGTGGCAGGTGGGTGAGTAGCTTATTTACTCTCGCTGTGTCTACAGTACGGATCCAATCCATGAGTTCAATTTTTATCTTTACTCGATCTGGATTTGTTTTGAGATCTTCTTCTGTGCATGATATATCATTTAGCGTTTCTTGTATTGTTGCTGCCCAGTTGTTGAGCGCTTTAGAGGTGCCCATTTTCAATTCTTCTAATATCACCGCAAATATTGGTAAGGAATCGGCCATTATGATTTTTCTATATAGTCTCAGCTTGCTTTGTTTCACTGATGAGGCCAAAGAGACCAGGCCCAATTCCCTTCTAATTGCGGGCATGGAGGTTGATTTGGGTAGGCCTAATACTGCCTTCCACACGTGCCCTTCCAATTTTTGCCATATTGAGTTCGGTAAGTTGAAGGCGGCTTCCATACCATAGATGATAGAAGGCACAACCGTTGCCTTGTAAAACTTTATCGCTGGGACAATGGAGAATTTCCCAATTTTTTTGTCAACCAGTCTAGTTTGTGCTGTAAGTCTTTTAACTTTGTCCCATAACTGATCTTGTATTGCTTTGTCGCCTGATGATCCATCTAAGGTTACCCCTAGGTATTTAAACTTGTCGACTACTTCCAATTTGGCGTTCTCCAAATGCCAATTCAGCTGCTTCGTATTTTTGTTTGCGTTTTTTTCGAAGACCATCACTTTAGTTTTTGTTGTATTAATTTCCAAATTATTTGTTGACATATAGTTTGCCAGATTGTTCAATTTTCGTTGCAGCCCAATTGGAGTTTGGTCGATAATGATGGCATCGTCTGCGTACAATAATCGTGGTATGATTTCATTTCCAATTTTTGGTGGGAAAGCTCGGGTTTTTTCCTCTTCAATCTGATAGTCACCCAAAAAAGCAATGAACAGGGCTGGAGCTAGTGGGCAGCCCTGTTTTACACCTCGCTGGATTGCAACCTCTTCCGACAAGATGCCTTGTTTGCTCAATTTTACTCTAATTTTTGTATTTTCATGAAGCGCTTTTATTGGGGCCATGATGGATGTTGGGCATTTCCACTTGCTCAGTTTTAGCCATAGTTTTTCTCGGTCGATTTTATCAAAAGCTTTTGATAGATCTACGAATGCTAGGTAGATTCTTGGGGCTCCTTCTTTTACTTTCGCTTCCAAGATCTGTAGGATCAGTATATTTATTGTCGTGCCTCCCTTCTTCTGAAATCCTGTCTGAAAAATGTTAATGCAGGGTGCAGTATTTGCCCATGTTCTGAAATGGATCAACAGCTGGGTTGCATAGATTTTGCCCACAATGTCTAACAGCCTATGGGCCTGTAGCTTTCCGGGTCTTCTCTTTCGCCTTTTTTATACACTGGCACAATTATGGCCTTTAGCCATGTTTCCGGGACCATTTTTGTCTGGGCACAATGTGAGAAGATTTTACTTATTATCACTGCCCAAGCATGCTTTAGGTTGACATTTGACAACCCGTCGGGTCCGGGGGCCCTTGATGTTTTTACATTTTTGATAGTCCTTTCAATGTCTGTAGCGTTTGCCATGTTCACCCAAGTGGCTGTCGGGTCCGATAATCCTTTAGTTGTTTGTGTTTTCGGTCGCTCAAATTGTGCCGTTAGATATGCTTTCCAACTTGACTCAGGGACTTGATTTGTCAGTTCCGGTGGCTTCGAGGGATTTGTTGCTTTGATTATTGTCCAGAAATCGCTTGTTTTCTTTGAGCCAAGACTTTTCAACATTCTTTCTGCTTCTTGTTGGTACATCCGTAATCTATGTTGCTTTAGCCACTGATTATATTTCTTAGCCTCCATCTGCCAGTTTTCCCAGTCTTCCTGCTGGTCTTTTTATTGCATTTTTTCTTAACCTCCTCACCACTTTTCTTCTTTCAACCACCAGTTTATCATATGTGTGCAATGCATTTGACGTTTTCTTCTGTTGACTCCTCGCTGGTTTTTTGTATGGTATTAGCAATGGTAGGTAGTTCGGTCAAATAAATATGCATTTGACGTTTTCTTCTGTTGACTCCTCGCTGGTTTTTTGTATGGTATTAGCAATGGTAGGTAGTTCGGTCAAATAAATATGTGGTGCTTGTCCTTGGGCTTCATCTGGAAGTCTATATCTTACTGTTATCGTTTTTACATCTTCTTCTGTTAGACGAACTTTAGATTGCTGGTTGTTTATTTCGAGATTGTGTTTGTACACATGATTTTCTGTTTGTGATCCTTACCATTTACATGTCAGCAAATTATGATCACTGTGTGTGGTTCTTTGAACTTTGTATTCTTCAATTCTGGGTAGGAATTCTGTCGACACAAAGATGTAATCAAGGGTAGCTTTTGCATTCAAGCTCTCCCAAGTTGGAATGTTCTTTTGCTTCGGAAATAGAGCTGCAATGTTATGAAGATTTCTTGGTTTAATTAAGGTCTCCCATGCGATACCTCTCTCCCGGGTCGTGCCTTGACACTTCCCCAACTTTGTTTCTTCGTTCCCCTCTCTACAATCGGCGTTTAAGTCACCACATATGATGATGTCCGCATTCATGTGTTCTGTTTTGATTTCGTCTATCATCTCTGCCATTTTTGCGCAGTACGTTTTGTTTGTCATCTTTTGGGGGTTCCAATACGTGTTTATTATGATGACTTGGTTGCCAATCATCTTGCTCTTTGATTTTCCTTCGTTGGTCCATGTGGTCAGTATTACTAGCATCTCATATGATTCATGCAGTTTTATTGGTGTTCCCAGGCCCACTCCCATTTTCGTTGCTGTCAACAGACCTGAGGATGGTCAGCCTAACAAGCCCTTGCTTGCAGGTGCTATTTCCAGTACATAGCCGTCTAGGCCAGGTTTTTCTTGTAACCAAGTTTCTTGTAGACATATGATGTCTAGTGCGCCTAATTCCACGTCGCCCGGTCTGGTTAAATGAGTGTATCCTCTTGTGTTCCATGACCCCAGGATGAAACATTTTTTGCTTTCTTTTTGGTCACCACTACTTAGTTCATCCCACGTAGGTGCCGGTGACCGCGTTAATTGCTAGTTCTCTGTTTTGCGCATTAAGGCTGCTTTTAGCCATGCTAGGGGGCCCGTGTTCATTGACATTTCCTTTGTTTGTCTCGGGGGTGATTTCTTTGCTCTCTCGTTTCTACTGTGGCGGCCAATTCTCTCTGGGCTAAAATGTCTCTGAAAGCGTATTGGTTCCGCTCTCCGGTGTAGGTTATGATATTCTGAGCCTGTGTCCTGGTGCTCCTTCCTTGACTGCGTGTTTTGTTGTTGTTTTTCGTCCTTATGGTATCTTCGGTTCTCTTTTCTGTCTTCCGTTCGTCCATACTCCAATTCCAAATCGGTACCATTTTCTTCTCTATGTTTTCCTATTCTATTAGATCGATACGGCTCTTCAGTCCGTGAAGTAAAATGGTGTGGCCTTTTTTCTTTTTGATCGTACTGAGGCTCTTTCTTTTCTTTTTGTATTTCCCGATTTGATTGGTATATTTGTAGGGGTTTGGACCTTTCCTCCATCACTTCCTTTATCTCATGGTCTCCTTTGTGTCTATCTGTGGTTGCAGCCTTTTTACTTTCCAACTCCGATTTTTTAGTTTTCTGATCCTCCTCCTCCGTCCCCCTTTTTAAGCACTCAATTTGTTTCTTTAAGTCCTCCAGTTCTTTTTCCCACCCTTTCTTGTAGGCGTCATTTCTTTCTTCTACAGCTGTGATGTATCCTTCTATATGCGTGATTTTTGTGGACATAGAGGCCAGAATTGATGTGTTATCTTGTATTCCTTCTTTTATTGCTTCATATAGTTTGCAATATGGGGCCAGTGCGATCGTTATTGCAGACATGATTGTTAGTAGGTCCGGTTTTTTACTTGGGGACTCCTTTTGTATCGGCGTGCCTAATTCACTTATCCTTCTGTTTTTCGGCGATTTCGGTGTGCTGGCTATTTTCCCTGGCGTTGCCATTGCTTCTATAAATAGGCTATCGCTTAACCTGGTTCTGTGTGATTTTCCTCCATCCCTGTGCACTTAGGTTGTTCTTTCTGTGTTTCTCTTTGCTGGTTCACTCCATGTAGTTCTCTTACTTTCTCCGGGGTACGAAGTAGCTGGTCTAAATTCGGGTGTGCTTTTGCCCAATCTGGGCAATCCGCGTTTTGACGTTGCTCTTTTGGTTGGAACACCCTCTCCCGGGCCAGGGCCTCTCTTTGGTTGTCGTCTTCAGTTCTTAAGGTATTCCCCCCTCCTTCAGAGGGCGCCTCCTGATGTTCTTTTAAGGTGCTTAGCTTCTGTCTTTCTTCTCTTTCTTCTATTTGCCGCCGGATTGCTTTCGCCGCATTCTTTTTTTCCTGCAGGAGCTGCGACAAACCTATAGCTGGTAATCCTTCTAGCCCCATGGTGACCCCGGGGGTCTGTCGGCTATCCCCTCTGGGATTTACCTCGACCGCTTCCAGCAGTTCTGCATCCGATAGATCTTTTTCCGGGTCTAATTTTCGTTTCTGCTGGTTAGAGAAAAATGCTTTCAATGTTCCTGACAAGGATGCTGGCAATGGTCCTTTTTGCATTCCCTCATTTTTTTTTGCGGTTTCTTTTTTATATTTTCTCCTGTCGTTTTCGTTTTTCCTAGCTGTGCACATCCTCTTTCTTGGGTGTTTTTTGCTGTTTTCATTTTATTCGTCTTTTCTTTGCGTTGTTGGTTTATTGGTAGTTATCCTTTTTTTCTGTTTTGCTTCGAGGGCTTTTTTCTCCAGTTCCGTTTCCGAATCTGAATCTGACGTCCCTGTTTCACTTTCTCTCCAACTTTCTTCTGTACTGCTTTCTTTCCCTTCGTGCCTGATGGATTTATTGATTGGCACTTGCATCTGATTTTCCTCCCTTTGTTTTGTCTCTTCTCCTATTGCGTTCTCACTTATGCCTAATTCCTCATCAATGTCAGCAGACCCTGGATTCCTGTGTACACTTGCTTGTACAACTGTTTTGGGAACCTTCTCTTGTGGCCAGTCAAGCCTTCTTCCTTCCTCATTCTCTTGTGGTAAACTGTCCACATCCACACTTTCCCTTTCTTGAGTGGCAGTCAGATTATTAGCCTGGCTCTTTGCTAATTCCGCTATCTGTGTCCCTTTGGTATTCTCGTTTGGGCTATCTGTTTGACCTCGGACTTTCTCACGGCGTTTCTCTAGGCCACTCCCCTCCGTGTTCCCCGTCTGCGTGGGGCTCCTCCCAGCCCGCCCACGGTCAGGCAAGCCTGTCTGTCCTGCTCCGCGGTTTGCTGGCTGTTCCTGTGATTTCTTCTCCCTCCGGTCCCTCCGGTCCTCGGCGTCGCGGCGCTCCTGCTGAGGGTCTGTCAGCGGCTGCCCTCCGGCTGCCGTTTTCAGAAACCCACTCGCCTTAACGGCGGTGTGCAGGGCACTGGTCACCTCGGATCCTGGTAGGTCTTGTTTTCTTTCACCGCTTGGGTTTATTTGCGGGACTTGTGGTTCTGTTGTTACTTGTGCGTCTTCCGCCTCTGGTTCGAAGACGCACAAAGCTGCCGTCGTGCAAGCCTCTCTGAGCTCGTTGTTCATGCTTTTATAACGAGTCCTCGGAGTATGTGGCTCCTTTTTTCCCTCGTGGGCAGTTTCTTCACTGAGAGGCGTCTTGGATTTCAGCCGCCTGGCTGGCGATTTCACACTCCTTAGACGCCGTTTGCTGTTGTCAGTATCTGAATCTGCTACCACCTCGTCCGATTTTTCATTTCTACTATTTTTTCGCCCTTGATGTAGCGGTGGTCTCTCAGATTTCTGGGCTGCGTCCATATTGCGTCTGCCTCTGCCCCCGCAGGCTCCCGCGGACTCCAGCAGACTCAACTCTCCTCGCCCAACTCCGCTCACCGCTCCGCTCTGGGTGCAGGGTTTTTAAGCCCTCCCACACGCTGTAGTAGACAGGGGAGAGAGACTCCAGCAGACTCAACTCTCCTCACCCAACTCCGCTCACCGCTCCGCTCTGGATGCAGGGTTTTTAAGCCCTCCCACACGCTGTAGTAGACAGGGGAGAGAGACTCCAGCAGACTCAACTCTCCTCACCCAACTCCGCTATTCTGAGTTGGTGCAGTTGGTAGTTTGACTTCTTAGAGAGGTCGGAAATGTGAGGAGAGAAGGAGAGTGTGGAGTCGAAGATAACCCCGAGATTATTAGCCTCACAGGTGGAAGCGGGAAGAGGGCCAAGGGAAGCCGTCCAGAAAGTGGCGGTAAAGAGGGGTACAGGTGTGCCGATGAGGATCTCAGTTTTACTGGCATTGATGCATATATCATTGGCGGCACACCACTCCTGCATTGCAGACAGACAATACGGGATGAGAGAAGGAGAAGAGGCGGCAGAGGGGACCCTGAAAGCGAGCGGAGTGTCGTCCGCATAGCACTGGAATTTGGAGCAGAGAGCAGCAATGGGGTGGGCGTGAGGTGCTAGTTATTGGTTGAATAACCAGGGAGAAAGGTTGGATCCCTGGGGAACACCACAGGTGGAGAAAGAGATAGAGGAGAGGAAGGATCCAAGTTGTACCCGTGAGGGTCGGTCCGAGAAGAAAGAAGTAAGCCAGGCCAGAGCCTGATCAGTGATACCCAGGTTATCACAGAGCCAGTTGAGCAGGATGGCATGGTTGACTGTAACAAAAGCAGAAGAGAGATCAAGTAGGATGAGGATAGAGGGGAGATTAGAGTCAAAGTTAGACAGCAGGTCTTCACAGATGTTCAGGAGAGCAGTTTCCGTGCTTCTGGTTGCTCTGAAGCCAGACTGATGGCATGGAGACAACCAACAGATTCAGTGTGAATATTAAGCTGGGAGATGGCCAGCTTTTCCAGGAGTTTTCCCAGAAAAGGAGTGATGGAGATCGGGCGATAATTAGCCGGAAGGGAGGGGTCGGCTGAGGGTTTCTTGAGAAGAGAGTTCACAAGAGAGTACTTCAGGGGTGAGGGGAAGGTCCCAGAGGCAAAAGAGTGGTTGCTGAAGTCAGCCAAGGCTGGGGCGAGGGTGTCAATGTGGTCCTTGATTGTTTTGGAAGAACAGGGAAGAACCTGTTTTGATGAGGTTTTCATAGATCGGACTTGTCTAAAAACCTTGTCAGGGGACAAGAGAGGAAAGGCAGAGAAGGGATGGGTGGGGTGATCGGAGGGGGGCCAGAGGAAGAGGAGAGAGTGGAGGGAGAAGCAGAGAGGGTGGACAGGAAGTCCTGGGTTTTAGAGATGAAGTGAGAAGCCAGGGCCGTACAGAGAGCCTGGGAAGGGAACAGGAGAGGTAGAGACTGTGGCTGGATTGGCCAGCTCCTTGCAGATTTTAAAGAGTTTGTCTGAGTTGTTAGATGCCGCAGAAACACAGGCTTGGATGTGAACTCTCTTCTTAGTGAGGACAGAGAGACAATATTTCCTCTTGAGCAGGCTGCAGGCCAGTTTGTCAAAGGATGTACAAGATACCAACCATTTCCTCTCATCCACCCTTCACTTGCGTTTAAGGGTGACGATGTCTGAGTCGTACTAGAAGTTGTACTTGATTTTAGGCTTCAAGCAGATCCTCATGACCGGGGCAAGTACATCGAGAGTATCAGAGCTGGCAGAGTGGAGCATGGAAAGGGCTGTGTCAGGGTGTGAGTCAGCCAGAGGTGCAGGAGGGGGAGAGAAAGATGCAGCGAAAGCCTCAACTGACACACGCTTCATGGATCGAATGACTGAGAAGGTGGGTGGCATTGTGGGGGTAGGCTTGGCCTGAGGGGTAGAGAGAAATTAGATGAGGAGAGGAGAAAGTGGTCACTCCAGGAGAGAGGAGTGGTGAGAGGGTTAGAGAGGGGGAGGTCTGAGGATATCAGAACATCAAGAGTGAGTTGGGCCAGAAGGAAGAATAGAGAGAGAGTCACAAAGGTTGCGAAAGAGTCCCATGGTGGGTCAAGAAGTATCCAGGTGGAAGTTGAAGTCACCAAGGTGGAGGAGTTGAGTGGTTGAGGGCATGAGGGAGGAAGAGAGGTCTGCCCAATCGGAGAGGAAGGAGGTGATCTGACCAGGTGGCCGGTAGATAGTCACCACTGTGAGAGAGTGGCCAGGAGAGAGAGAAAGCCTACAGGTCAGACATTCAAAGGAGGTGTAGGCCTGCATAGGAATGATAGAGGCTGGAATCCAATCCAGGAAGATCAAAGCTACACCCCCACCAGAACGATTGGATCTGGGCACAGAGAGGATCTTGTAGCCATCAGGAAGGAGTGTGTCAAAGCCCGTAACAGAGCTCGCCGTGAACCATGTCTTGGTGAGACCAAGCACATCAAGGTCGATTTCTTCCAGGACATGGCAGATGTCAGAGGAGTGTTTGACAGCTGAGCGAGAGTAAAGAGTGGTGAGGTGGAGAAGCTTGCCATCCTTGAAAGACTTCCGTGGAGGGGTACAAATCAGATGTACTCCCTGCATAGGTGTAGAAGGAGCCCAAGGGAGTGCAGAGGGGGTGGAGGTAAAGGACAAGGTAGCTGAGAAGGAGCAAGAGGGCACCAGAGAAGTGACAGAGGGTTGAGGCAAGGAAGCTGAAGAAGGAAGAGAAGGGACAGCGGTAGAGGAAAGGAAATTGATAATGCGTGGGAAGCGTCTATCAAAGAGAAGGAGGTTGGCCTGGTGGCCTTTGACAAAGGCGATGCCATTAAGGTAAACATTAATGATGACCTTAAAGGAGTGGAAGGAAGCCAGGAGGGCCTCTCACCGGGTGCCACCATTATTGGGAGAGGAAGAGAAAGGAGAGAGCACAGAGACCATATGAAGAGTCCATAGGTCTAGCGAAGGAACGACACAGAGGATGTCGGTGAGGGTCTGTCTAGAGGTAGGGCTGGTGTAGGTATTAGCGATAGGGAGGCCTAGGTTGGAGACCAGGATATTTTTTTTTAACTTATTGCTACCAGACTTAGTGAGAAGGGTAGGATAGTCGATAGAGAAACAGTTGGAGAAGATCGGAGAAACAGAGAGCACCATAGGTGATGTTGAGGAGGAGGAGGAGAGTGAGGGGGTGGGTGGGGAATGAGAGAAGAGCGTGGGGATGCAGACACTGGGGGAGAACACAGGGGTGGTGCAAGCAAAAGAGACGGAACAAGACAGGAACAGCAGGACAGAATGAAACACAATGCAGTCACTGGGCACAGCTAAGTTTAAAATTAGCAGGACAGAATAAAAACACAATGCAGCCACTGGGCACAGTTAGAGGTATTGAGAGTGGGAGTCCAGGTGTGACAGAGTGAGGGACAGTCAGCGGTGTAGGAAGCTTGTTTTAGTAGAGGCATCTAACACACAGGGAAGTAAAGTGTCACAATGTTTTTAGTCGGCTCTGAAAGAGTGCAGGTTCACATAGGCCAACCTGCGTATCATGGCATTGGTGGCAGATGTGTTTTCCTTCCACTCTTTTAAGAGATTTACGTGATATAGATGGATCTTTTGTTTCCTATCAGGTTGTGCTACCTTATAAGTACAGGTTCCTGTTCGTTAGAATATTTCATATGGCCCATGCCACTTAGAGACAGGTTTGTTTTCCAAAAACAATCTTAAGTTTACCTTTTTGTCATAGGTGGACTTTTGTTGGATTTGAGCCGTTTCTATATGAGTATAGACTAGATTTCGAACAAGTCTCATATGCTCTCGCAATCTGGTAGCAGTTTGCGAAAGGGGAATGGGTGCCTCTTCTTTCTTCCCAGGTCTCCCAGAGCATGTCCAGGACATCTATAGGTTCTCTACCATAAAGTAGTTCAAAAGGAAACAATCCAGTGGATGCCTGAGGGATT
Organism: Ambystoma mexicanum; assembly: GCF_040938575.1. Taxonomy (NCBI): domain Eukaryota; kingdom Metazoa; phylum Chordata; class Amphibia; order Caudata; family Ambystomatidae; genus Ambystoma; species Ambystoma mexicanum. The sequence goes on from NC_090931.1 coordinate 456,377,450, forward strand.
TTCCTTACTGCAAATAGTGCCTTAGGGATCATACGGTCCCAGTCCTTCCCGTCCTTATCTACCAACTTTCTTAGGATTATTTTGAGTGTTTTGTCGAATCTTCCTACCAATCCGTCTGTTTGGGGATGGTAAACCGAAGTTTGGAAGGTCGTAATATGGAGGAGCTTCTTGACTTCACCCATGAGCTTGCTCATGAAATTGGATCCTTGATCCGTTAGGATTTCCATAGGAAAGCCAACCCTGGAAAAATATGGTAGGAGGTGCTTTAGAATCTGCTGGGTGGTGGTGTTCCGCATAGGGAATGCCTTGGGGTATCTGGTTGCGTAGTCGGCAATCACGAGGACGTATTTGTTACGCTGTCTAGACATTTCTAAAGACCCAATGATTTCCATCCCAATTCTTCAGAAAGGGACTTCTATTATTGGTAAAGGATTCAGAGGGGCAGGCAATGGGATGTGAGTACTGGTTTTTTGACATATTTCACATGTCTGAATAAAGGTTTATATATCAACATGGATACCTGGCCAGTAAAACTTCCCACGGATGTGTACCTGGGCCTTGGATTGTCCTAAGTGTCCCCCTGTCAGATGGGAATGCTCAACCTCTAGTACGATCTTCCAGTGGGTTTTGGGGATTGCTAACTGAGTTTTACTTAGGCCTTCTGTGGATGTTTCTTTTCTATACAGCTATACAGCAATCCTTGCTTTAAGAAGAAAAAAGGACCTCCCTTCTCTACTCCCTCTCCTTCGGGAATTGCTTGTAAGAAAGCCTCAGCAAGGGCTAAGTCATTTTGCAGGACGAATGCAAGGTCGGGAAAGATGGTAAGCTCTTCTTCCCTTTTCTCTTCAGTGGTAGATGGTTCAATAGTTTCTCCAAAGCCTAAGGTACATCTCTCTGTTTGTTCTAGTTCACTCTCTTTAAAATGAGAAAAGAGCCTTTTCAAGAATTCCTTGTGCAATTTTGTCCCCATGATGTACTTCAAATGGGACTTCACCATGGTTCTGTAAGAAAACCTTTGTCTCCCCGGAAGCAGGGATCGATGACGCATGCTAGAACGTCTACACTGAACTGCCAGGCCAGGCCAGGCCAGATATTGTAGCCAATATTTTATAACACACAGGAGGGGATATCAAAACAAGGTCAGTGGGAATCATTCCCCTTCCCCTTTTCCCAGGAGGGATAGTAACCTCTCTGATGCTACAGATGTAAAAGCCTATTGGTTCTTTTGTGGCAATAGAGGGATCTGAGGCTCTATGACTAAGATTCTGGAATTGTAGGGTTCCCCACTATGTTTCAATTGAGTCACATCCCACTCCTGACACCACATTTAAGGAAGGCGTGGTATCAACAGGAAGATAGACACAAGTGACCACAGTTCAAGGGTGTTTATTGAACTTCAACAACGTTATGATAAACGCCTATCTAATCCTAAATCTACAGATGGGAGCAACCTACGACCATCAAATAATAATAAAGCAGTCCTAGTGGTGTCTTTTCAAAATAAAAGGGCCTATACTAAAAAAAACTATTGCCAATCCTTACTTCCGAGTACAAATATTGTGGGGGTAATGTTTATGAAAAAGAAAGAAGTGTTCACAAAAATGACAAGTCGGGATGTTCAGGCCGTTGGCCTCCCTTCCTCACGTTTCCAGCAGGGGACCAGGCAGTTCACTCGAGCGTAGCACAATCTATGGCTTCTGCGGCACAGGGATACATTTCAATTACTAGTATCTCTTCAGATTTCTCTATACAATGTTTCTGCTTGCAACCTTGGCTCTTATACAGACTAGTCTGGTAGTAATCTCCCCGACCCACAGGCTGTGCTGACTTTACTAGCGCTGCTGTGTTGTAGGAGTCAAGGACAGTACCATGGTGGCAAACGCTCATCCCCACCTTGGTTATTGATGCGAGAGAGCCCCGGGTACCTCCGACACACGCTGCAGGTTTCTTCAGCTTTAATTACAGGTCTTATGTTTCTTATTCTCAAAGGCTCATGAAGGTAACTGTCTTTCTCTGAAAATGTCAAGAGCATTTTTTTCCTTACAAACCTCTCGGGTCGTGCCGTTTTTCTACTCGTTTTAAACTGCCATCTTGGAACTGCCGCTTCCTCGTGTGCTTCTGTGCTTCGCCTTTTATCCGTGTGGGGAAGTGTGATGGAAGTCAGGTGTCTGTAATGATCAGTAATTGCCTGACTCTGCCTGACCATTGTGTTGGGACATGTCAGGTATACGGCTCCGGTGTTATTCTCTTTTCTCTCACAGTGAGCTGTCCGCGAGAAAGTGTTCGTTTCGGGAAAGTGGGGAGGGAGTTGAGTTCCTTAGTATCCTACCTGGTAGGCTGGGGAAAGGTGTTAAAGGGAAGGGGATACCGCATCTTGCCATGCAGTGTCCCACTTCCACTCCCCAAAGACCCCTCATCCAGATGATCCGCCCGCACTGGTCCAACCCCAGGAATTGGATCCAAAAGCGAGGGCCATATCCTGGCCATGTGGATGACTGATCCCCAGGGACTTGCAGGTGAGCGTTCAGGTTTCTCACAATTCACATGGGAATAATTCACATGGGAATTTTCTGCAGCTTCTATGCAGATCAGAAAGTGAACCTTTTGGATCTGGTCCAGGTATACCTCCTGACCAATAGGTGAATTGTAGGGGCCATGGTTTCCAGATTTGTAGTTTTCATGACTGAGCTGTGTGACTTGGCCTGGCAATACCACTGGTCTTAACAACCTGGCATCTCCACGTTCATGTGATGATGACTTTGAGGTTACATTAAAAAAAAGGCTAGCCAGTTGAACAAGGTGTCCTTGAAGCCAAAGGAGGAGAAGGAGGTGCTTGCTGCTCAGTCACAGGTAATCGCTTTGAAAATCGGCCTCGACCTCCATTATTTTGGAACCACATGGCATGGGCATCATGGCCCCTCTCTGCAATCAGTCATAAAAGTTTGTTTTGATAACGCTTTATCACATTAAAGGGTCTGAAAGCCCATGTCATTGTGTTTCTTTTGTCAAAATTTCATAGCCAACATACACTCACCGAAAGGTTGCATATTGATCAAATCACTATAGCTTGTTTACCATCTGCCTGGTGTATTATAAAGGTCTGATGTTGGAGTCTCCACTGACCATGTAATCCTAACAAGACATCATTCAGTGGGCGCTGTTGATTTCTTTCTTGATTCTTGCAATACATGTTCATTTACCTTCTTAAAGAAAGTGGCACAAAAACAGTTTGAAAATGACAAAGTTAAAATACATATCGGCACAAATATGGACTAGACCACCACATCACCACAGCCCGATCATTACCATTTCCCCCAGGTCTGAGTGCATTAGGACCCTTGTCATGTGAGTTGAGATGGAGGAAAGCTTTCATGGGTGGTGTCACAAATCGAGGAAAGACCTGAGAAATATCTCACCCCCATTGCTCTGGATACTTCAAATTGAATGTAGAATCTGTCCTGCCTGCTTGAGTCAGTGCCATATGCAGAAGGCAGGTGAAGGATCAAGCGAAGCAACACCTCTTGTGCCAATGTGTAAATCTACACGGAGGACAGTAGGGGGGGGGCAGTTTGTATACTAGCACAAAGCACTGATAGGCTCAATGTTCATACAGTCTACAGAGCTAACGTTTTTTGTAGACATGCATCAGAAGGGCATCCAGTTCATCCCCCCCTTTGAATTCTGGGATGTGTAGTTCCCCTTTTCTTCAAATTGGTAGGAAAACTACAAATCGGCTGATCTTTAACCCGACTCTACTAATCACAGAGAAAGAGAGGTCACAGCATCAAAGCTGCATTTACTAATGTGGCTTCACTGGTGCTCTTGTCTGCCAAACGCCACATTCCACAGTGCAAGATCCAGAATGGGCAGCACTTGCTTGCTGCAGCCTTTCCAAATCAGATTGAAAAGCTCACTTAATAGCTGCAGGCCCTAAAACGGTATACCGGTATAAACAACGTGACGGTTATTATAGTTCAATTAAGCTGTTCACGGTATCTATAATGGTATACCATTACACCCCGTATAGTGCTTGAATTGAGGCAAAACTTGAGAAATGGATCTGGGTGCCTACGAACTGTTTGTAGTTTTATTTTATCAATGTTTTAGTATGAAATACTTAAAAGAAAATGCTGATAAAAAATATAGTTGACACAGATTTATTTATTTATATTTATAAAGTGCACCTAGCCCTCAGGCATCTAGGCGCTTGTACTTATGAAGTTGGTTACATTGGCTCAGGCATTTGACCACTATTACTTAAGAAGTCGGTTGTATTGCAGTTTAGTCACAGGCTTAGGCATCAGAGCACTAATACTTAAAAAGTTGGTTACATCACATACTTAGTCAAGTTACTGGGCTTAAGGGGTTACGTTGGTTCAGTGCTTCAACAATACAATCCTTGCATGCATAGGTTAAACAGTGGTCACAATCTTATGACAATGCATTATGTTAGTTTTGCTGTTACATTCTCCGAGAATGTAGTGGTTTAATAGAAGTTTTTGCTACAGAGACAAGTGTTGAGGTTTCTACAGAAAGACCAGAGAGAAGGGTCTACTCTTAACTCTTGGGGCATGGTATTCCAATATTTGGCTGCGATAACTGGGAAGCTGGAACCTCCTGCTTTTCGTCGTTTGAATCTCTGGGTGGCTAAATGGCCTGTATATGATGAACGGGTGGGTCTTGTAGATTGGACTTTGGAGATTTGTTTTGTCAGGTATAACGGAGCAGTGTTGGATAGACATTAATGTGTTGGGGATGATATTTTAAGTTTAATTCGGTCCCTCACTGGTAGCCAGTGGATGTTTCTTCTGACGGATATTTTCGGGATATTGAGTGCGGCTCTAATTGCGTTATTCGGTACTATCTGGCGTTTGTTCTTGTTTTTGGCTGTAGTTCCTGCAAAGAGGGAGTTGCAATAATCAATGCTGGAAAGAATTAGAGCTCTGGCAAGTGTGATGCAATTGTCCGTGGTTAATAAGGGTCTGCAAGGGGTAATGAGTTTGGCAGTATGCTGATGCCGATGTGATGGCGTTCACTTGTCTGGTTTGGGTAAGTGACAAATCCAGATATACACCTAAGGTTTTTACTTTTTTGGCTACCGTAATGTTATTGCCATCAATGTCAAATGATTTGTAGGCTGGTGGTAAGTTCCTTAGCCTGGATAAGCTGCCAACAATGAGGAGCTCTATTTTATCGTCATTTAGGCAAAGTTCATGTTGCGCCATCCAGGCTTGGATGGTTAGGTAGATAGTGTTCAAAGACCTGGTGTCTAGTAAGTGATTTCCAGTGATAGGAAGCAATATTTGAGTGTCATGCTCATAATTGGTATAGATGACATCCAATTTGTCAAGGGGAACGAAGAGAGTTTTTGTAAATATATTGTGCAGGTAGGGGATACACAGGAGCCTTGGGGGACTCCACATGTGACAGGGGTGGGAGGGGCTGAGGTAGTGGTAGAGAAGACTCTCATGGTGTGATTGGAGAGTAAGGATTTGATCCAATTGATGGCATTCTTTGAAAAGTATGCAGCCTGAGCTAAGTGTTGGCACAGGATGTTGTGGTTTACTAAGTTGAATGCAGCCGACAGGTCCAGGTGGAGGAGGATGGCTAAGTCGCTTGTGTCTCTGATTGGATCCATTTTGAATTTTTCCCAGGGCTTTAAGTGGGGTAAGAAATCGAGGGGGGGGCCCTCATTTGGGGGCGTGGCTTGTGGGAGGGGCATGGCCTAAAAAGTACGCAAATCGTAGGGTATACACACAAATATATATAAATGTTATATATTTGTGTGCATACCTTACTATGTAACATATTTCTACGTTTATAAAAGATGGCTTGCATAGTACACAAACCATAGTAAGGTACGCACACAAATATATAACATTTATATATATTTGTGTGCATACCGTACGGTTTGCCTAGTTTTCAGGCCATCTTTTTTAAACATTTCGGGTTCATAAAAGATGGCTTTGAAAGTACACAATGCCTCAAAACCTCGAAATATGTCAAGGAATCCCCAGGTTCGCCTAGGGTTAAAGACGCCTCGGCGACCTGGGGAAACAAAAGCACAGTAACTGCGGCTGGTGATCTCTCGCGCGAGGGGTCACCAGATGCAGTTACTATGACTGACGGAAGTGGCAGGCAGTCACAGCGTCGCTGTGGCTGGCTGCCACTTCTGTCAGCTTGCCTGACTTCATTGCAGGATAATGCATCCCGCCAATGTTGCTGTAGGACGGGGGACCCCGGCAGGGCCCCGGCTCAGTCCCACATTTTGGAGACTGCCGGGGCCCGGCCCCGGCAGGACCCGGCCCACTTTAAGCACTGATTTTTCGGTCCAATATGGCCGCTTCCGTTCCGTGGCCAGGGCGGAAACCTGATTGGCGGAGGCCAAGAAGGTTAGGGGTTTCAAGGTAGTTCTGAATTTTAATGTATGCTACTCTGTCAATTATTTAAGTAGAAAGAGTACTGTAGTAATAGGCAGTTAATTGGTAGGCACATTCGGGTCTAATGTAGGCTTCTTTAGCAGTGGGAATACCCAAGCTTCTTTCAGATATTCTGGTACTTCATTGGAGGTGAAGGAGTTATTGATCAGAGTTGTGGTAAATGGGGCCAGACTGTCAATGCAGTCTGAGTTTGGCTGGACAAGCATCACCTTGGCATCTCAAGGACTTTAATCCCTTTATGATTTTGATAGTTTTAGCCGTGAATTCAAACCTTGGGTGTGAGGTTGGTGGTGAGGTGGTGAGGAGTCTGGGGCGCTAGTATGGACTGTCATAGCGAGCTTGAGTTTTTTTGTTTTGATCTTATTTTGTAGAAGAGTGATCTTGTCAGTGAGCCCCTTTTGTATGTTCCTGCACCATAGCTGATCTTTGGTACAGTTGTCTGGGGACAGGGATGGTGATTCCAGTTCTCGTAGAATGGTGAAAGGTTCTCTCGGGCCTGAGGTGGCGTTCTCAATTCTCATGTTGTATGGATTTCTCTTGGCTTGTATGGTGGATACTTTATATTTTATAGCTAGTGTATTGAACTGCTGTTTATTATCAGGCGTGGGCAGTTTTTTCCACAGTCTCTCGACATTTCTTTTTTTACTGCGTAGGTGTTTAACACTAGAGGTGTACCAGCAGTTGGTGTGTGCTAAGGGTTTGGCTTTACAATTGCCCAGTGGCACCACTTCGTCGATAGCTGCCACCATCGTTTGGTTGTAGAGGGCCACTAAGAATGTCAGATTAGTGGTATGGTCCAAGTGGGCGCTGAAAGGTAGTAGTAGGGGGAGCACATTGTCAGGTGTGATATTGTGATGGTTGCGGACGAGTACAGCTGGAGCAAGAAGGGTGGATATGCTATGCTGGGAGATGGTGCTGATGGTGAAGAGTGTAACATTATGGCCTGACCAAGGGCAGGGATCGTTATTGGATATATTGGTGCTGCTGTAAAGATCAGTGAGCCAGTCCAACGTGCAGCCTTTAGAGTGAGTTGGGTTGGTGATGTGCAAGGTGAAGCCCTGTGCTTCAATAGTGTTAGCTGCTGAGAAGACTTGGGTGTCTGTGATGTCATTAAGTCCTAGGTTGAAGTCCCCTAAAATGACCACTTTGGACAATGACTTTATGTCTGTTGCTAGGAGAGAGGCATGAATTGGATTATGTTTAGCATGTAATAAATCCTTTGTCAGTTACTCAAGACACGTATCTACAATGAACAGGTAGAAATATTATCAGAGTCTATGGAGTCTCAGTTTCAACTAGAATTCAGTTTCTATGGCATAGTACCAATCTTGTTAGCTTGCTATGTTACCTTACTCTCTTCAATTGTGTTCCAAAGAATCTAGTGGCACACTAAATGCAACAGAAGCCACCAGGCAAAATTGCATGGAATAGCAAACCAAACACGAAAGCCTCGACTTAATCTTAGCTTAATTAAAAAGCACAGAGTCTTTGCAGAATTGGTTTTTATATGCGCTGTTGACTGTTTGCTTAGATAGTGTAATTTTTTGCTCGTTTGTGTTGGCTGTATATTGTAATTTGAGAATACAAATTTAAATCCGCAAAAAAAAAGCACAGATTGCATAGGTTAATTATTATTAAATTAACCTCCATAAGATTACACTATTAGCAGAACTCCCATTAAACAGTTCTAAGCAGCTCGAAATGCTTACATTATAAAGCAATTTCTCCCGTTTCTTCTAAACAACCGAATATGCCCTTTAAAATACAATGTATTTTATATAAATCACAGATGTCACATTTCCCACTAAATCAGTGGACATTTCTTTTAATGTCCTCACTTGAACGCTAGTCCGCCTGTCTCAGCCAGCATGAGGGGGGAGGGGATACTTATATCCACATTGGACCTACAAAAATGCTCACAGGTTCTGTTGTGTGCGTCTTTTCAAAATTGCATAGAAAATCCCAAGCCTGGCTCTGCATGCCTCACAGCGGCAGGGGCCGGCCTCTTCTAGCTTCAATCCTTGTTCCATTTAGGTAATCCCTGGCATCTCTGGCTGCCTCACACTCACAATAACAGCTGTTCATCTCTTCCCAGTGCCCCTTCTGCTTCAGCCTCATTCATACCCCAGCCAGCAACATCTCCAACAGCATCCTTCCATCTTCTACATGAGTTCAGGGCCTCATCACGGGTTGGGCGATATCCTGGCAGTATTACTGCCGTGATACCGCCCGTGCTAATAGTGTTACCGCATTACCGCCACCCGGTCCGGCCCACTTAAAGCCCTGGAGGTAGCAACTTCCTTTAATATCTCTTCCAAAAAAATACAGTAGGGGTGTTTTCTAATGAATTCAGCTCTTTGCTAGGACCTCATTACGGTTTACCGGTCTGGAAAAAATGCTGCTAAATCCGGCACCAGCATTGTTTCTGGACCGGCAAAACACAGGTTTGGTGGTGGGAGGGGCAGGGATCTCCTGGCAGGCCTGCCCTTCCAGTAAATCTGGCCCTTACAGGCAAAGAAAGGCCTAAATTCAGGCAATCCCATCCCATGGAGTCCTCTAGGACTCCATGGGAATGTGAACTTACCCGCTCTATGTCACCCATAATAACCTGGTCATTCCGGGATATCAGATGGCGGGGACGGTAAGGGCAATTTGCTGGTATCCTGCAGGTAATACCGGCGGGCTGCCGGCAAACTCTTAATGATAGCCATGTCTAAATAGAACAAAACAAAATCGTTCTTATTTAAAAGACATTCCCGATGGTGCGAGTACACCTAAGTAACATCACTTAATGTACAACACATGTTTAAATATCAGTCCTCATGTCTATTTGAATACAGTGTTTTACAGTGCTTTAGGAAGGCCACCTTTGGGCTTGCTTTTACTGCTTGATATTGTGTCGGAAATCACACAATTTAACAGCTGCTTCAAGAGAATGTTTTTTATGCAGTAAAGGAACACAACTACACTTGAGTTAACCTATTATTATAAATTCTTACATGATAATAATGGGCCTCATTACGATGTTGGAGGTAACCATGGCGCTATTAGCACCATGGCTGCCTCCAAAACCTTACCGACTCAGCCCTAGTAAATGGAGCTATTACCGGCCCATTCCAAGGTTGGCGGTACCGTTATTTGCTCCAGAGTCCCTTTGCGGGTTCTGTCCTTAACGCCTGGAAAAACCAGGTGTTAAGGGAGGACCCACAAAGGGAACTCGTAGTAGAGCGGTAAGGGATTACCGGCACCGGTGCCCTTACTGGTGCCGGTAATCCCTTACCGCCCGCCTCGTAATGAGGCCCAATGTCTAAACTAAACTGTTTAATACATAGAACTAGGCTGTAAACCAAGGCACCATGACAAAGTCAATTATTAAATCATGTTAAAATAATGTGAATCCTTGACAGCAAACATGCTGGCTTCTGCACTGGGTCAGCACCAAATAAGCAGGGTTGGATTGGCCCCTCTGCCTTTCGGCTCGTGTCTGGGACAAAATCGTCCCTAGGAAGTGGGGCTGGTTTCTGGCCATGCCTGGGCCGAATTGGACAACAACAAAAAAATTGAAAAAAATAATATCTGAAAGGGCATAATTCATCAAAGCAAGGTAACAGATAGTTATCTTGCTTTGATGATTTATTTGCATGCATGATGTGTGCATCACAAATTATGATGCATGCATCATTCACATGCTGCTGTAGCATGCCAAGTTGAGGGGCCGGGGCTGCCGCCGGGCTGGCATCTATCACAGTGCCGCCACTCCACGGGGCCCCCTGGAGTTGCTGTGCTGTTGTATTAGTGATAAATATATATTAGTGATAAACAATTTTAAAGTAAAATAAGCATCCATTTCGGATTATGTATTTTGCCTTTCGCAAGTTGCAGTAATAGCATATTTTTTTTCTGCCATTGTCTCTGTTAGGATCATCACAAGACATTCCATCTCTGTGTCCTCGGTCACTTGACAAAATCCTTGTGCCTAAAAGCTTCTGTACAATGTAGAAATATTTGACCCTAGCGCATCCAGTGGCCATTGACTTCATTGTGCCACAATGAATGCTTTGTTGTAATGTGTCTATCTTTCCCATCTCACTGGCATGCTGTTCAGGATGTTTGTTTGCATGTATGAGGTAACAAGTGCTCAGAGTATGGGATGTCCTGTGAGTGCACTGCTTTTCCTATGTTGCCAACCTCTGAAGCCTTAAAGTAGATGGATGCAGGTTTGACATGCGGCCAACTTTGCACCAGACCTGCAAATGAACTTAACTGGTCTAGTGTTGAATCTCAGTTACCAGTTTAATGGTATCCATTACAGAATAATTGGTAATTTTACTATAGCCGATATGATAGCTCAATGGGTTGAGCACTCGCTGCTTCGATGTGTGTGCGATGTGCAGGTTTGAATCCCAGCAAGGCCATCTCAGCCTTTCATCCTTCTTAGATCGATAAATGAGTACCAACACAAGCTGGGTGATATTGTATGCATATTTGTTCTATAAAAAAAGAGCTTAAGCATAAGTGCTATACAATAACATTATGATTTGGCCTTGGACGTCTGCTTGCATTCACAGTAATTTGACAATTTGGATGTATACACACAGATATTAATGATACATATGATGATCCATTCTTCCAAAACAATGCGATCAGGATTATTAAAAGGAAGTCCAAAAAGGAACACATAAGCGAGGACGGAAAGAATCTACACTGTTTAGCCATTGAGGAAAGAATTGCATTTAAGGCTATGACGCTGACACACAGATGCATACACGGGTCTGCCGCGTCTTACCTGAAAATCAAACTGGTCACAAACATACCAAGACGGACACTCAGGTCAAATCGAAATTGCCAGATTCAAAAAGGCTAACGAACTTGGAAAAGCCTTCTATATTAAAGCATTCTCGATGTGGAACAACTTACCCATCTCTGTAAGACTAGAACAAAAATACACAAGCTTCTGGAAAAAACTCAAGACTCAACTGTTCAAATGATAATCCGGTCCTAAGAAAATGATACCCCTAACGACTTTTTGAGCGCCTTGTCCTATGATTTTATATGTTTTGTCCCTTCGTGTATATGTCAGCGCCCTGATGCTTGCGAGCTGCTGGAGCTATATAAACTAACAAATAAATAAATTAGTGAAATCATAACCATATTTTTCGTAGTGTTCTTAGGAACAATGCTATTTGATGCCACTTCCTGTTTTGTTAAGGGGTGAAAGGTCGTGTTTCATTGCTTCCCGGGATGTCACTTTGGGGTGGGGTCAAATGGCATCACTTCCGGTGAGGTCATCAGAGGTCAAGGGTCGTGAGGCGAGGGGTGTGCCACTTTTTTGAGGCAAGGGGTGAGCCACTTTATTTTGGGTGTCCGTGCCTATTTCTTGTCCCTGTCCGACCATGCAAATAAGTGGTGCTCTCGATAACTCATGACATCAGGAGGATGGTAGACAGTAGTGGTGTCTCTCAGCTGCATTCAACACATACATTTCTCCAGGGTTGACGCCAACACTTTGCAATGACTGGAACTGTGCTCTCCTAGATCCAGGAGTTTATCTACATCGGTTTCTTTAACTACTCTGTCCTTTTGGCCAGCTCTGGGTTCCACCAGGGAGCCAAGATCTCCCGATTAGCCATTAATCTATGGGCCTCATTACGCAGTAGGAGGTAGCCATGGTGCTATTAGCACCATGGCTACCCCCTTACCGCATTCCGGGTCCAGGTTCCCGAAATAGGGATTTACCGGGTCATTCCAACCTTGGAGGACCCGGTAAGTCCCCATTCCGAGAACCATTCCCATTCGAACCCCCCCATAGGGCTCAATGGGAATGGGGATGGAGCTAATAACGGTACTGCAATTTGCGGTACCGTTATTAGCTGGAAAGGCCCTTAACGGGTCCCGTCCTTAACACCTGGTCAGACCTGGTGCCCTTACCGGTGCTGGTAATCTCTTACCACCTACCGCGTAATGATGTATAGCCAATGACCAAGTCATAAAATACTTTTGGTATAGAATGTATACCTATGCAGTCTTCTGCCAGATTCTTTGGCATCTTGAAGAATTCCATCTTCTCTCTGTGTACGACCGCGGTATGTGGCTGGATGGATGAAACAAGAATGAAATTAATACTATGAGAACTGAGATTCCCCTTGATGCCCCATTGGCAGTACCTGGCATCATGCTTTTTGACCTTCAGCTCTTGCGCCATGCCCTCAGCCCTCTGAAACAAATGTGCAGCTTGTTAGTAAACAGTTCACAATGATCCCCCAAGTACACAACATGGTTGGCTCCTTTTCGGGGTACTTAAGATCGCCCATAAATCTCCCCCCTCTCTTCTCGTTTAGCCAGCAGGTGTAACTAGTGAATGCCTTTGGCTCATCGAGTTTTTATTTTTGTAATGCCATCTACCGTAACCTCCTTAAATATTGTTTAATGAAAATAAAGGGAGTTCAAAATGCATTGACAAGAATTCTTCTTTAATTCTCTAGCAGTGTACTAAAGCCTCCACCTTTCGACAATTGCAGTAGCTACCTTTTTCTGATTGCGTACAACTGAAAGCACATTAGATCTCATTAATAATATGGTGTTGTGGTAAAATAGTACTGCACCACCATATACGGTGGTATGTTTGAGAAAATGTCTCTAGCACTTAGCTAGAGGTATTCTCCCAGAAAAACAGAGGATTCACAGACAGTGGAATTACTGCATGTGGTAAATCTACCAAACCTCAGTGGAATCTATAATGAGGAATAACACCACCTACCCACCACTCGTAATATGCCAGATTTACTGATAAACTAGTGTTGGTGGATTTGCAACGTGGAAATCCAGCAAACTCATAATGAGGAGCTTTGTATGGCCCACATCACATGTTACCTGGGACGGTATACATATATCATGAATACCTTTTTCTTAAATACATGCCCAGCAGATGTCTTTGATCAGCTGATCCTTATTTTCTGATTCTGCCCAACAGACGCTATGTCGACTGAGAAAATATTCTTTCACTGCCCAGGCATCATCACACTATACGTCTATTGCTGTTTACATTAATGCAAGAATTATTGAGCAAAGTCTACACTAGCAATTCAGAAGAATCATCTGAAGACCCACTAAGGATCTACAAGGCCATAAGCCCACATCCCAGACTTTCCCTTTCTCTAATCGCTCCTCAGCTCATCAAGGGAACAAGAAGTTGTCCTGTGAGCCTTCAAAAGTGAAACCGAATCCACCCGCTCTTCCATATGGGCCACACTAAAAAAAACAACACAGTCACAGGATCTGCAGCCTTCCCACTGTTATCCATACTATCCTGCTAAAAAGACAAATGGACATTGGATTAGGCAGGACCGTGGTGCGTTATATTACATCTTTCCTTTCAGACAAAACAGAGACTACGCACATGACCCACTTCAAGTCACTCCCCGCAACATCACCAGGGAGTGTCCAGGGGATCCAGCTTCTCTCAACTACCTTTCAACGCCTACATGACCCCCACACTCCTTTTGGAAATCAACAGCAACTACACAGATGATATTCAGATCATCTACAAACTCACCCACACTTCAATTAAGAATCAACTGGGCCTTGGCACCTCCCTCTCACATGTTTACCCAGGGCTGATAACAAAGTGATCAAAACTAAACACAATAAGACAGAACATATTATTTATGACATCACAACAACTAACCTGTTATCAGTCCCCTATAATGAAGACATGGGAACCCACTCAGAGGCAACTACGAAAACACCTTAAACCTCAGACCCTTCAAGGACAGTGTCCTCACACTCAATGCCCAAGTTAAAGCAATAGTGAGCAGCTACTTCTTCAAACTCCAAACTATCCATCTCATCACACCATACTTGATTTTCCACACAGAGCCATGGCAATCATTGCCCTTTTCTTTGCCAGGCTTTATTACACCAACAACCTCTTTCTGGTCCTCCCAGAATATTTGCCAAACTATCTGCCAAGAGCACACGATGCTACAGATACGCTCCTCCTAAGATTGCAAAGATGGGAACACATCACACTGGCTCTTTGAATACTCCACTGACTCCATGTGAAATGCAGGACCAAGGGGAAATGCATCCATTACAAGCCTAATAGAATATGGCGCTCCAGCAATGTAGCAGTACCATGCTTTAAGCAGTAAAAACCAACCAGGATCCTCCTCCTCATTCCTATCAAACAAGCTATGGAACTCAATGCCTAGGCAACTCCACACAGAGGAAGATCGCTTGCCTTCATAAAATCTCTCAAAACTCGTCTACTCACCTGAATGCAATGGACAAACTAGCATAGCACCCTCCAAATGCACGTCCAATCTGAATCTTTCAAATCGATAGACGCGCAAGGCTGATAGTCTAAAATCCACTTGAACCACTCAGACTAATCAATACAGCCATTGCAACTCCCAAACAGTGGACCACTCAGACTTTAAAAACATCAGGTACTCTGACTCAAACAATGATCAACGCCCACAACAAGTCAAGAAATAGAGACATGGCTGAGTCTAGTCAGCATCATTGACACTTGCAATACTCCAGTGCACAACGCTTAAATCAAGAAGAACTTGGAGATTTGTCTCAGTCAGGCCAGTCTCTTTAACCTTTTCACCACATCAGACAACGACCCCACAATTATCAAAACATAGATCCAAAAATATTCCTAATGCATAACGAGGAACTCTACCTTTAGCCCAATGGTAGATCTGTACTCAAATGATTCAGTCTAACCTTAAACTCCAATAACAGGACTTTTCAAAGCCATCAGACCACATTTTACTACCCCAATTAATCGATTCACCGTTCTCAATGTGAGGCCGGAGCATAGCCAAAGGCTATGCCAGGTTAGTTAGTGCCCACTTTAGGGGGCATGTAGCAACTCTGGGCAGCAAGGAGGTATGCAGGGCATGGACAAAGGTTTTGCATCTGTCCCCTCCTTGGCTAGTGCCTAATTCCGTTGGCACAGTGGACAGTTACTGCAATAGTTTGAGAGGGGCCTTCACCATGTTCCATGGCTATTTCAGGGGCTGACTCCATGTGAAATGCAGGACCAAGGGGAAATGCATCCATTACAAGCCTAATAGAATATGGCGCTCCAGCAATGTAGCAGTACCATGCTTTAAGCAGTAAAAACCAACCAGGATCCTCCTCCTCATTCCTATCAAACAAGCTATGGAACTCAATGCCTAGGCAACTCCACACAGAGGAAGATCGCTTGCCTTCATAAAATCTCTCAAAACTCGTCTACTCACCTGAATGCAATGGACAAACTAGCATAGCACCCTCCAAATGCACGTCCAATCTGAATCTTTCAAATCGATAGACGCGCAAGGCTGATAGTCTAAAATCCACTTGAACCACTCAGACTAATCAATACAGCCATTGCAACTCCCAAACAGTGGACCACTCAGACTTTAAAAACATCAGGTACTCTGACTCAAACAATGATCAACGCCCACAACAAGTCAAGAAATAGAGACATGGCTGAGTCTAGTCAGCATCATTGACACTTGCAATACTCCAGTGCACAACGCTTAAATCAAGAAGAACTTGGAGATTTGTCTCAGTCAGGCCAGTCTCTTTAACCTTTTCACCACATCAGACAACGACCCCAAAATTATCAAAACATAGATCCAAAAATATTCCTAATGCATAACGAGGAACTCTACCTTTAGCCCAATGGTAGATCTGTACTCAAATGATTCAGTCTAACCTTAAACTCCAATAACAGGACTTTTCAAAGCCATCAGACCACATTTTACTACCCCAATTAATCGATTCACCGTTCTCAATGTGAGGCCGGAGCATAGCCAAAGGCTATGCCAGGTTAGTTAGTGCCCACTTTAGGGGGCATGTAGCAACTCTGGGCAGCAAGGAGGTATGCAGGGCATGGACAAAGGTTTTGCATCTGTCCCCTCCTTGGCTAGTGCCTAATTCCGTTGGCACAGTGGACAGTTACTGCAATAGTTTGAGAGGGGCCTTCACCATGTTCCATGGCTATTTCAGGGGGCATAGTGGCCACTGATCATGGCCAGAAACCTGCCTAGGAGGCGTAGAGGGCGAGGGGCATTGTCAAAAGCCATGTCCCATACCCGGATGCTGGGGCTAGTGCCCACTTCGAGCACCACAACATGAGGGAAAGTTTGTTTTGGGTATAGCCAAAGGTCAGACCCTTGCCCTAACGACATTCACAGGGGGGCAAGTGGACCACTAACTACTATGGGTCGTTTGGGAGTGCTTAGGGCATTGAAAGCCAGGCCCTATCCAAACGGGGACTGCCCGTGCCCAGTCTATGAGGTAAAGGAAAGCTACAACATGGCCAAAGAACAAGCCCGAGTTCATTTAGCCACCTGGTATAGCCGCAGACCATGCTCAGTGGGACTACGCAGTTGAATGCGGCTTTACAGGGCAAGGATGAAGGTCCTCCATGGAGCATCTCTCGGATGCCCTTGAATCCATCTTTGTGAGATGCATCTGCATGTCAGCATCGCCAGGGTGTCCCAGTCATCTCCACGTTTGCTCTGGTACATGGCTTGGTGAATCAGGCATAAAGACGCATGGGCAAATCGGAGATAATCAAAAGACATCTCCTAATTTGCTCCTGTGCAAATCTTTGTGAATCAGGCCGATAATGTGATTTGTATGTCGGAATGTTGTTGTTGCCAAAAAAAAACTGCTGTAAAAGGAAATTTTGAAAAACGTGTGTGCCATAAGGGATTCGTTCCAGCGTATTTGAATCTGGCAAGACACCATGCAGGAGCAGAAGCTAACATCGCAGCTTGACTTCAAAGAGGGTGTCGTGCAGCACTGACACAGTACAATGACTAAAGGCAGCAGTGAGAAGATTCGCCAATGCTCATCACAGTCACCTGTCAATACACTTGGCAGACAAGCGGAGATGAGGGAATGCATAAAGACATTAAGGCGGCGGGCAGCTGCAATAATCAATAGACCTTGTCTAAGCTTGTTAGACATGTCTGATCAGCAGATTCCCACAATGTTTCAATGTACTGTTACTGCACTTCTTACGCTATAAACTACATACACAATACTGTATATAGTACAGCGGGAGGAGTGTACCAAAAACGGTGGTGGAACTGTGACCTGGCCGGAGAGCAACGTGCAACACGTTTTTCAAGGGTTGCAGCAATGCTTGTTGACAGCCAATTGAGTTGAAACGGATTTCAGTTTAGCTGCAACTACTATTGGGTGGCAAAATGAAGAAATGTGATGTAACTTCACAAAGAACAGTTGCGGAATGGTGAAAATGGTTGCAAAAAGTAGTGCAACAGTTAACAGTAAAAAATAAAAGTAGTGGACCTCGGCTCCCGACCGTTCGCGCTCACTTCGACCACTGATATAGTATACCCCATACAGTGTAGGCTATGCACACTCTAACCAAACACTTTTCTTCCTGCACTGCCATGAGAACGACACTGAACCCGTGGCAGTAGCGTTCTGCACCAAGGCACCATTTCAAAGCACAATGGACTTGCCAAATGAGATTTTGCAGCCAGTCATCTTTCTCCCACAACCAAATTCACTTTTTCACAGTTGGTGCCACAATGAAAGCTTACATTGAATGCATATAAAACATAAAATGTGTGTTTTCCACACCATCATATGTTATACCGTTTTCCCATGTTCATTTAACGTTACCGCCTCTCCGGACCTTGGCGTTACCACAGGATTACGAGTGGTGGCATGGCTGAGTTAGTCCCAATTTTGGAGTCCATAATACTCCATGGGAGTTTTTGGCAGATTTACCACAAGCGGTAGTAATTCCACGCATTTTTTGCATTAAAGTGGAGGATTTTCCTCCAGCATTTTACGGTGGTAAATTCACCACTTCAAGGTCAAACTCTGAATTCAGCAATGCAGTAAACGTCTTGGTAATTCTGTTACCACTCAAAAAAGTGTCAGTAATGCAATTACCACTAAACTTATATATTTGAAGCAGGAAACTATACTTTTGGAAATAGCTGACATGTATGTCATGCACCTTTTTCAACACTAACTCAACTCTGTTCATTTAAACCATTATTTTTAAGGTAAATGTTCTCATATCATTGCCAATATATTGACATCTTTTAATAACCTTTGTTAACTTGTCAAGCTAAGCACTAAGAGCTGTCCATCTGACCTTCAAAGCGTCCAAACTAGTATGGGAAATGTTATTTCACCCGCTGTCCAGTTGCACTGTTCCAAATCAAATTGTCCACAGGGTTTACACCATTTTCAATTTTAAAAAAGGATGCTCTTCAGCTCACACGACGACGCTGTCTTGTTTTTGCTTGTTTTTGTATATTTTCTAATGCTAAACCCAACAAGTTTACAGAGGACATTTAAAGATAATATTCGATTTCATTTGAGAACATGTTATCTCATAAGATGTTTGGGAAGGCATCTCATTAATGTTTTTGTCCTCATTCCTTGCACACATTTGGAAAAGACAAGGCAATAGGAATCCCAGACTGAGGTTAATTGGCTGCAACCCTGCTCTGCAAATCTCGGTTCTGCTTGTTAGGTACTTTAGACAATGATACACATCACGCTTAAAGTGTGCGTCAAGATATCATTAATTACTACTAGATTATTTAGGATTTGCGTATGCCTATAAGAACTCAGGAAAAACTTATGATAAAATAAGGATGGATCTAAACAGACAGCAGGCAGAACAGGTCAATACAAAAATTGAGTTCCTTTTAGGCATTCGCCACCAATGTTTCCTCAAACAAATCAAAAAGTTAAAACGCTACTTATCGAGGGGCGTTGTCAGTACTCACCAAACACATCCCTAGGGAACGAACCGAGGCATTTAGGATTAGTAGACTGTTAATCCCAGCCTAAAATCGTGTCTCCTCTCTTGAGGGCGACCTTTCCTTTGATGTACTCATCTATTTGATTAACTGTGACAAATTAGAGGTGTAATTCAATTAAAAGAGCAAAACATCCCAACAGGGAAATGCTAAGCTGTTAAAATAAAGGAAGACTTTATAATCTAAATTTGCGCAACAGTATGTAAGCAAATACAGGGGACAATGCTGACATGAGGAGCTTTAAGACGCTGCAGATAAACCTACGACGTCTGGTGGACAAAAAGGCTCTAACAGAAGGAGAATTAATGGTCTGTGATATATGTAAAGCAGCAAAATCCATAACCCTGGCATCTGTCCATTGGTAACCAACATACCCAAAGTTCATTTCCTTTTCCCCCCAGAAAAGTGTAAAATGAGACCTGTTTGTTTTTTTGGCATGAAGAGCCGCAGATTTATTCCACAGGAACACCAAACAAAAATCACACTGCACACGTTTGTGGAAAATGACTCATAAGATGCGGCGACTGCTCCGTGTGACCGCTTCCCCCTTTCCTTCCCCAAGTGTTCCGAGTAGGCCCAACTCTCCCCACCTTTGCGTCCGAGCCTCTCCTGCCCCTACAGGTGCTCCTGGGCGGGGAGAGTGCCGTTTCCTTGGGGGAAGCTGAGCCTTAGTTGTTCCTCCCCAACGCCCCTGCCGCTTAGGCTCCCAAGGGGTGCTGGGTCTAAGAAGAGCGAAGACCCTTCTTGCTTTCTCCTGGCTCCTCCGGAGTCTGTCTCATGTGTTTGTCCGGCCAAACACCGCCACGCCACGAGTGGGTTACCGCCCACCGTGGCTCCCCCTTCCTCCTATAGCTCCAATATTTTTGTGCAGATATTCCAAAAGAACAGTTCCATGCCCAGAGGGGCCAAATGCACCCCATCCTTGTGGAAGTACTCCGGGGATTTCAGGTTGATCAGGCCATGCCTAATCTGCCCAAAGCCCCTGCCTTTGTAGAACTTCGCCATTGCGCAGTTCAGTTTTCCCCTGGATCTTTCCACAGCTGCGTGCTTCTCTGCTCCTCGCCATTCCGGCCTCGGAATGATTTCAGACCAAACAATTTCTGTTTCCCCCAATTGACCCGCTAGTTTCTGTAATGAAGACATTATTTCACGCATCAAAGCCCCTCTCCCCAAGTTTGTGAGATCATTGCCCCCTAAATGAATAACCAATATCTCTGGTTTTTCTACGTTTCTCAGCAAATTGCGCACCTGCCCGTGCAATTGAGCCCATTTCATCCCCGGCACCCCGTGCCAACCTATCCTGAATTCGCCTGCCGTCAGTTTCTCTCGTTCCTCTATCCAGCTTGCCCCAGCTCTAGACACAAAAGAGTGTCCTACCACCCAAACAAATACTGAAAGATCCGGAATGGAAGGAAGTGGGATATTAGTAGGTTAGTAGGGACATGTTTCCAGGTGGCATCAGGGTACACTAGGGGGGCAGACCAGCCCACACTGAAGAGTGTCCAATTACTGAATCCCAACACAGAGTCCAGAAATATCCAAAGAGGTAATCCAAGGAGACAACCATCCGACGGGAAATCTAAAATCGGTCCGAGGGACAGACCAAAATTCGTAGCCAGGAATACAAGGAATGAAGACCAGAAGGAGGATCCAAAAGACAGTCCGGGAAACAAACATGGGGTCAGGGATTATTAGCTTAGACAAGGCACAAAAACGAACAACGAGCACTAACGATAATCAGAAGCACTGCCGCCATTTTAAGGTGACTTCTTACGTCCATGAGTGCAGCAGTACAGCCTGTTGATGTTGGGCCTCTTGTCGGGTAACCATGGTGACAAGAGGTCATACCCGACGCAAGGACGCACCATATGGAGCACGTTGTGCATCTCTGCTGCTCGAAGTAGACACCATGGCAACCACCAATGCTGTAGGAATGGAGTTGCAGAACTACGATAATTGCGTAGCGATCGTGCTACAGAGTGACGAAGGCCTGGCCTGGTGGGCATGGAGAAAACATGGCCGTCTGTGTGCCTCCTGCACCTCCAGGAACATCGGCTGACGAAGCCCCTGTTTATGGCAGGCGACTGTCCTTAGAAGCAGCGTCTGGCTGCAGCAGCGACTTGCTGCGTCCTCAGGATGAGCATGGAGGACGGCACAATCCATTGTTGCAGCCTGTTCTATCGCTTTGAGCCGGCCCCACTGCCAATGCACTCCGGTGCTCGCTGGCTACACTACACACAGAGGCACAGCCGGCACGGAGCCCAACAGCAATGAGGGGCTCGTGCCCAATGAGCATCTTGGGGCTCACATTATTCCTCACACACCCTGACACTGCAAGCCGGCCGGCGCAGAAGCTCAAATCTCAGTGAAGCAGCTTCTCTGCATGACCCCCGGTGGCCTGTCCCACAGTTAAAACTGTCAGTCGAGGAGGCCTGGGGGTTGCACCCTTCCCCTGCCAGACAGAAATAATGGGTGAGCTGGAGCCAAAGCCCCACGGACCGGCGCAGTGGACAGCTTGGGCTGTGGAAGAACCGCTCCCATTGCAGGGTACTTTTGAAATATGATTTTTGGGGTGGATTGAGGGAAGGCCCCAGCTATGTCTGAGTCCTGCAATGCAAGCATCACGAGCCAGACCTGGTGGAGCCAACCCCGGTGAGGTGGGGAAGTGTCCTGGGCCTACACAAACCCATTTACTGATAGGGCCCGTGATAGCACCAATACAAACAGCAGAAGTGGTCCTACTGCACGCTCTCTGAGGGCTGTTTCACTGTTGTACCACAAGTCCCTTGCTGGGGGCTCCTTCCCCGCTCTTGCCTTTAAGCCCAAACAGCGAGGGATACGCCTGTGGGAGGCCTGTCCTGGGTGTTTGGCGGCTGGTGGGGCCCCATGGGCTGTAAACTGCAGACTACATCCGAGGGGCCGGGCACCTGAGACTTGGATGCTTACCGAGGCTCCACAATAAGAGAGTCCCCCAGACCCTAAGGCACAACGGGTCTCTCGCTACCATGCTCTCTGCCACGCAGACACTCACTGAATCATGCACAATATAACAGCGGTGCGCCTCCGTGGCGTCATCTCTGGGGACTTTTGTTTTCACCCAACTTTCGTGCCCTCTTCGACTGGCCTCACTTTAAATCCTCGCTATGGTGAAATCAGGGAAGTCAGAAATCAGGGCACACTGCCTCCCTTCTTCACATCCAACACAAAGGGAAGAAGGTCCTAACCACCGTAGCCCAGGTCCACTGAGAAAATCCATCACTCTCAGAGCCACAATGGGCCCTGAGAACCGACCTTCAATCATGGCTTGCCGAAATTAAGTCTGAGATCCAAGGAAGCCTGGCAGAGATGTCAGGTAAAATTGTGTCGATAGATAAGCGGTGGATGCCACCGAATGACGCATCGAAGAGGTTGAACATTCTCTGTGTGAGCAATCCTACGAAGTTGGCGAATGGGCCCAGCGAATAAAGCTTCTTGAAGACAAGGTGTTCTTGCTAGAAACTGAATATGAAGACTTAGAGAACCGTTCCCGCTGGAGCACTCTCTGCCCCACATGAGAGAGCAGGATCAGAGTAGCCCCTGGACCAGGGTGGGGAAGGGACGCGTGTACAGAGGAAGAGTGTGAGTCGCCCCACAGATCCTACATGACACAACGGTGTTGGACCAGCAGGTTTGACTTGCCTGCGGAACGCTGTTGAGACTTGTGGCTTGAGAGCCCCTCTGACCTTTTGACGGCCACTACCAAATTACTGTTGGGCCAGCCTAGAAGCAAGCACACCCACTTCTACATGTTTGTTGCCATTGTTCCTGGCTGTGGGTTACCCAAAATTGTTATCTAGTCGTATTATGACTGGCAAATGTTCATTACTTTTATTTGTTTATTTGTATGCATTTTAGAGGAGTCAGGGGGTGGGGGGAATGTATTTTGTTGGGGTAGAAAATTGGGACAGAAGGGGGCAGCATGTTACACATACACAAGACAACTAGCGAAGACGGCGAGCATTGCTGGCACATTGACACACAGCCTCGATGGCAGATTCACATGATCCTCGCTTAGATCGTTCCCTGCCTGTGTTGACCTGGAATGCCCAGGGAATAAACTCCTGATAAAATGCAAATCCATCCCTGCGAAACTCGTAGACTTCATTCCAGCAGTGGTCTTTTTGCAGTTAACTCACCTACCCAAAAAGGAAGAGGAGTGTCTTGCACATGAATACCTTTCTGTGCTGTTCTATACCTCCGGGGATGAGGGGGGGTTAAGAAAAGGGGAGTGTAAATATTAATCAACAAAACCATCCCCTTTGTGAATTCAGGGTACTTGAGGGATGCGAACGGGCAGTTCCGGAGAGTGAAGGGAACGTTTCTGGGAAACACTTTCACGTCTGTGGTGGTATATACGCCAAATGACTGGTAGGACCACTTCCTTGTGGACCTACTGAACTGCCTAGAGCCCTTTGCCGAAGGGGCTCTTTTTATCTGAGGCGACTTCAACCAACACCCTAACCCTGCCACAGATAATACCCTGCGAGCCACTAAGACAGTCTACCGAAACACTGTGGCATTCGCCAGGGTATTCCGGGAGTTGAACCTGATTGATATTTGGAGGTTCTGCAATGACAAACGAAGAGACTACACTCATTATTCTCATGTGGACAGAGGATTCTCCCGTAGCGACACAATCTTGACCTCCTAATCACCGGTTCCCGCTATGCCTGAGGCCACCATCCACGTTACAGCTCTCTCTGTCCGGATCAGTCTCAGGCTTGCCGCCCCTGGTTGCAGGCCTTGGAGCTGTTCAACCCTGTGCTTAAAGATATGGTGATACGGCAAGCAGTAAACGACGGGCTTCTCTCGTACTTTGAAAATACCCTCACTGATGGTATCTCTTACAGCCTGATATGGGATACGATGAAAGTTAGGAGGGAACTCCTGAAACCTACTTCGGCCTACGTTGAAGCCGGGACTTGCCCCCGATTAGAACTGGAGGCAGAAGTCTGGACCAAAGAAAAAATGCATAAACTCTTGCGCTCCCTAAAAGACAGATGTCAACTGATAATCAGTAGAACCAAACTAGAAGCGCACTTCTCAGAGCACACCTCGCAGGTTTTATTAAGGTTTAAGCAATACTACTATACCAGAGGTAACCGAGCCAATAAACTTTGCGTTCGCAAACTAGCTAAGCTGGAGGTCTGCAACAACATAACGGCCCTATTAAACGATGAGTCAAAGGCGAGCAAAGCATACTAAACTTGCTCCATAAATATCATGTAATGACAAACAAAGCTGTGGATCGGCTATTAACTCCCTTAAGAACACCACCCCAGGTCCAGATGGGTTCACTGCAGAGTTCTATAAAAATGTACTGCAAGGTTCTTTCCCCATACTTCACTGGGCTTTTCAACAAATGCCCAGAAACAGGGACCACAACTTAATCGAGGCTGGAGACGGCTACAATTCTAATCCTAAAATCCAATTAAGACCCCAAAATACTACATTCTTACTGCCTGATCACCCTCATCAACAATGAAGCCAAAATATATTCCAAAATCCTGGCTACGCACCTGATGATGGTCGTACCGTCACTTGTCCATCAAGATCAGACAGGCTTCATCACGTGGGCGATGTACCCAAGGCAATATCAGAAAAACTCTGAACCTGTTGGGTCATAGCCATGGATGCCCACAAGGCATTTGACTGCCTTGACTGCTCCTACCTGAAAGCCCTTCTCCAGCGGGTGGGCGTTGACCCGTAATTCTGTGCTTACGTAATAGTGAACTACTCCACACCCACCACCCGGATTGTGATGAATGGGAATTCAACCCCCCCTAACCCCTGGTGAATGTAGCCAGAGGTACCAGACAAGGTTGTCCCATATCCCCTCTACTCTTTGCCCCTTCAATGGAGCCTCTTGTGATCCGGGTTCGCAAACAATCAAGCCATCAGAGGGTTCCCATCACAGGGCCAGGAGCATAAGATCTCCCTATAGGTTGATGATGTCCTGGTGACAGTGACAGCGGCCAATAACTCAGTAGCCAGCCTGATGGCCAAACTTGACAGTTTCAGTCAGGTCTCCGGATTTGAAGTCAACTACTCAAAATCTCATGGGGTGGCAATAGCCCTTTCACTGGGAGGAATTCAGGCTCTAACTACGCTGTGTCCTATCCCTTGGGAACAATATTACATTGGGTACCTGGGTGTCACTATTCCTAGTAGGATCAATGCCATAGATGACATCAACTACACCGCCCATTTGAAAAGGTGGGACTAGCAAATAATCTCGTGGCTGGGGCAGGCGAAGGCAATCAAAATGGCCTCGATCCCAAAACTCCTCTATTACTTTGTGGCCCTCCCGACCAACATCCCCATACATAAACGTCACGCTCTGCAGGGAAAGCTTCTCGCCTTCATCTGGCAGCATCGCAAGCCCCGAATAGCGAGAAAGGTCCTTTTGAGAAGGGATTATCTAAGCGGTTTGGGAGTTCCAGACATATATAGATACCACTTGGCCGCTTAACTTTCACATGTATTTACATGAACTCCACTGAGAAATTCCCCAATATGGGCCCCAATGGAGCAAACACTGATCCAGGTCCCATTGCAGCAGCTCCTTTTCATGACACCTTCCCAGGACTCCCCTGGATCTGCCCTCCTATCCTCTACTAAACATACTCTTGCATGTTGCAACATAGCGACGAAGAGATGGGGTGCTTCACCTGGCATAGGCCCATGCTGTAAAATGATGGTGTATTGGTGGGACAAGGTCAAGGGGAGTCAGTCGGGAGAGGGTGGTGGTCTGTTCCATGTGCATTAAATGTTCCACCGTGTTGCCCTGCTTGAACTGAAATTGAACTCAATGTCTTCTCTCATTGATTCTGCTCTGCCCACTGTCTATCTCTTAAAATAAATATATCTATTTATTTTTTGAAAAAGGTACTTTTCTCTTCCCCGATACACCTTACGCTAGAAAGTAATGTCCAAATGAAGTGGCAGATACAAAGCCCCAACTTCTAATCTTCATATGTCCTTTGCCTCCAGACTACCATAAAATGTAAACAAATGTCTTAAGATTTGGCCCTTACAACGTTACTTTAACATATTCTTCACAAGTACATGCCTAAGCAATCGGAAACCTAAACCAACCAGTACCTCCTGAAGCAACTTTTCTTTTTTAAAACTTTTTTAAAACTCTTTATTTATAATTTTGAGATAGCAAACATATTACAACCATCGATACAGAGTCAGTAAGATACACCATAACAATTCAGATGGCAGCTTTGTCAAAGGGAAAACATAGGCTAATTCCCATACTCCTACTTCCTGTCCCCTTTGCTGCATACTTTTGGGACATTCCGTCCATTGGTATGGGACTGGAGCACTTTTGAAGCATCAAAAATAATTGTTGTCCTTCTTTTATTTATACGTGGGGCCACCGCACGTGACTTTAGCCATGCCTTCCTGAGGTCCGCCCCGCGCATCATACTTCAGTCCTTTTCTCCGAGTGTTCGGGTTCGGACGCACTTGCATCATAGGGAGTTTTTCTTTTTATTCCCTTGTCCTTCATCTTCCTGCTCCGGTTCCACGGTCTTCTTTACGCCGTCTATGGCAGAGTGTCTGAGATTTGTGTTCTGTTCTTTGTGCGAACATCGTTTCGCGAGGGCGGATCCCCATTCTCTCAGTCTGGAGAACTTGGGCCCGCGACATCAGTGGGACTCTTGCTTCTACTGCGCCTCCCTCTCCGCCCGGGCACTCCAGAGACGGCCCGTCAGGTGGGAGGAGGTGTTCCAATGGATTCCCTCTCCACATTTACAGTAGATGAAAAAAGGAAGCGTCCTGTAAGTTCCTTTCTTTTTAGGGTACCCCGGCCAAGGGACTGCTTCTCTGGGTCTTCTAGTTCTGGGAGGGGCCCAAGGGGCTCTGGTACCAGGGTTCTCCCGAGGTGACCTGAAAGGGATCTAACCTGTATTCCGGAGTTGACACTGAGACCCTTGTCAAGGGGCTGTCAAGACCGGATATTTATCCAAAGTTCCCCATCAGGGCTAAGGTTAAGTCCAACATTTCTGGGGCTTTTTTGACTGGGGTTATTCCTGAGGTTTCCTAGTCTGGAACTAAACGTACAATGCCTAGTCTCAAGGTTTCCTGTACAGTGACTAAAGGCACAAGGGTTAAAGGGTAATCCAGAGGATTCCTCCAAGAGCTCTGGCTAAGGGGAGTGACCCTAAGCCTTCCCACAAACAGTCTTGTGGTTGAACCGATCCTGCTGAGGGGTCAAAGAAGGAGGGAAAAGGCCCTAAGCCTTC
This sequence comes from Ambystoma mexicanum, assembly GCF_040938575.1. NCBI lineage: Eukaryota > Metazoa > Chordata > Amphibia > Caudata > Ambystomatidae > Ambystoma > Ambystoma mexicanum. Next base: position 456,405,005 of record NC_090931.1, read on the forward strand.
AAGCACCGGCCCTGCCGAGGTTGCCTCATTGAGGGCTAATTCTTCCACAGAAACCAAAACGGCTGAAAGGTGCTCCAGGTCTGCTAGTACCAGCTCTGCCGAGGTTCCTTGTCAAAGGGCTAAAACCAATCAAAAAGCCCCTGCATTCCATGTAGAGTCAATGGCCTCACTAAAACCTCTGACGCAGATCACTTCAGGCAATGACAAAATGGCATTTCAACTCACGCGGTCTGAAGCAGCCATTTTGACAAGCTCTTCTACACCAACATTCGCAAAGGCTGATACAGAGGGGCCTACCTTTGGGGTCAATGCCAGAGTTTCATAGTGGAGGACAGAATTGCAGATTGATCAACTGCGTGCTTTCTTTCCTGAACTCCGCCCTCAGGTCAGCATGGTGGTTCCAGAGACTCCTGGGCCTGATGGCTTCATGTGTCCTAGCTTTACCTCTTGCAGAACTGAAGATGAGGCATGCTTAGCTCGTGCTACAGAGCTGCTGGTCCCAAACTTTGGACCCAGACTCCAAAAGGATTCTGTTACCATCCTTCATAACGGCGCAACTTCCAGCAACCTTTCAGTGGTAACCACCTTCCAGGAGCCCTTCCCAAAGATTACGGATACAATAGACTCCTCCCTTCTAGGGTAGGGAGCGACGTTGGGTCACCTCGAGGTGTGTGATCTGTGGCCCCCAGGACATAATGTCTCATATCAATTACCTAGAACTACTGGCAGTTTATCTGGCATTGAAAGCTTTCCAGCCTTCTATCATCAACAGAGTGGTGCGAATTTGCACAGACAATTCTGTAGCTTTATTCTACGTAAACAAACAGCGGGGCACCAGGGCACCTCCTCTGGTGGATCTAGCTATCCAGATTTGGAATTGGGCAGTCCAACACAATGTCTGGGGCTGCTTCATCCGGGGTTATTCCTGAGGTTCCCAGCCTGGATCTAAATGTACCGAGCCTAGTCTCGAGTTTTCCTGTAAGGTGACTAAAGGACCGGGGCTAATTCTGAGGATCCCCAAACAGGGGCTATAATCAAAACCAGCAGGATAGTAGGGCCCCATTTAGGAACACTGGCTTCTGGATGTGACCCTAAGCTTTCCCACAACCAATCTTGTGGTTGTACCAGGTCCTGCTGAGGGGGCAAAGAAGGAGGGCAAGGGTCCTAAGTCCTCAAGCACTGGCCCTGCTGAGGTTCCCTCACTTAGGGCTATTTCTTCTGCAGAAACTAAAGGGGCTGAACAGCACCCAAGGTCTGCCAATACCGGCTCTCCCAAGGTTCCAGATAACAAAGCCCCTACAATCTATCTGGTAACAATGGCCACACTAAAACCTGTGATACAGATCACTTCATGCGGTAACAAAATGGCAGTTCAACCCATGTGGTCATACTGCAGGAGGCAAGTTAGCCTTCTACAAGAGCGCAGTACAAAAAGTAAATGGCTTTCTGTTTACTGTGTCTTGCCTTTTATATCTGACCTTGCAACCTCTGGCATCCTAGTCTTATCGTGCAAAACATATCTGTCAGCCATGGCAGCTTATCTTTCTACAGATAATTACTCTTTTCTCTGACACATCCAGTAATCAACAGGCATTCAGCTGGCTTCTGCTGGTCAGGCCCCCTCACCCAAAATGGGAAAAAATGTGGTCCTTACCGCTTTGTGTCACAATCAATTTGAACCAATGGCCACTACGGAGCTCAAGTTTCTCTCCTGGAAAGTGGCCTACTTGATTGCAGTAACAACTGTGAGAAGAATAAGCGAGTTTCAAACTCTGTCGAACACCCGTTCTTGACCTTTCACAAGGATACGGTTTTGCTTCGCACTCATCCTTCTTTCCTTCCAAAAATTGTCTCAGAGTTCCACATAAATCTGTTCATATCCCTACGGGTTTTCTTTCTGAACCCGGCTTCTGATGTGGAAAGGGTTCTCCATAACCTGGATGTCAGAAGACCTCTGAAGTTTTACCTTGACAGAACAAGCAAACTTAGAAGTTCCTCACTACTCTTATTTTCAGGGACCCAAAGGGGAAACCGGCTTAAAAGCATCTATCTCACGGTGGATCGCTTCATGCATCTCAGCGGCGTATACAATTCAAGGCCTCCAGCCCCAAGAGGCATTCATGCACATTTGGTCCATGGCAAAGTGGCTGCTATTGCCTTCCAGAAATATGTTCCTTGAGAGTCCATAGCCAGGGCTGCTACGTGGGCTTCTCTCTCGGTTTTCTGCAGACACTATTGTCTTGACCTAAGCTCCCAGGCTGATGACCAGTTCAGCCAGGCAGTTCTTAAGAACCTGTTCCAGTAAGGGAAATTTCCATCCTCCCGTTTCTTTTGGTCAGTGCTTGGGAATCTCCCAAAAGTATAGAGGAAAGGGGACGGGACATAGGAGTATAACAAAGTTACTCACCGTAATGACTAGCTGACTCCTAGTCTATAGTCCCCTTTTCTACACACTCCCGCACGCCGTCCCCTCTAAAAAGTATCCTCTATTTTGCTAATGGTCCTTTAAGGATGAAGGGTGATGCACGGGGTGGAGCTCGGGAAGGCAGGGCTACGGTCACGTGCGGTGGCCCTGTGTAAAATTAAAAGATGGACAAAAAGGTTTTTTGTTCAAAAGTGCTCCGGTTCTGGCCCGATGGATGGAATGTCCCAAAATATGGAGGAAAGGGGACTATGGACTAGGTGTAAGGTAGTAAATACGGTGAGTAACTGTTATTTTTCTTTATGGAGTCACATATCTTAAAGTCACCATCTACAACCAACCCTATGAAATATGACTAAAATGAAAAAACATATATATATATATATATATATATATACAACACAGCATGACTCACAAGCATACATACACACAGTTATCGCACACGCCTACATCCCCACAAATCACGCTTTTGGCTCAACTCTCAACTATTTCAAGGAAAACACTAACCTCAGCCGTACAGTTCTTTAAATGGTCCCCACATCTCCAAATAATCACCCTTGCATTTCAACTTTTGCATCATGAATTTCTCATAGCTGGACAAAGTTTGCAAATCTGACAGCCAGCACTCTGCCTTTGGTTTTTTCCTTGTTTTCCAAACCCTCAAGATTTGCTTAGCTGCCACCACTAGCGCTTTATCTATCCAAATACCATCAGCCCCGAGCCACATTACATCTCCCCGAATCTGAAAGCAGAATCACTGACTAAGGCGATGTAGGAAACACCACTCTCAAAATTGTGTCTAACCTGTCCAGAACTTCTCTCCAAAATCCAATCATTCTTGGGCACTCCCATAGCATATGTAACAGGGTACCTCCCCTTTGAGCACAGCCCCAGCAGGATTCCTCATTTCTCATGGCCAACTCAAGTATTTGCACTGGTGTCCAGTACAGACGGCTCAGAATCCTCTGATAAATGAATCGCAGATTCAAATCCATCTTTGACTTTGTTCACACTTTCAATATACTATCCCATTCCTTGACGGTATGTCTCTACCCAATTCTTTCATCCATGCTTGCTGTAATCTTTCCCAGGAGGCAGCCCAGGAGACATGCCTAGGTATCATTCTTAGAAACATTGATAACATGCAAGGCGGCGAGCCAAACATATTACAGGCCATCGGTTTACCTCTCATTGGCCCATTTAACATCCCTTGTCTCTGTGTCAGAAGATACTCTAACTCGGTATACCTTCTTAATTCCTTATCCCCAAACCAAAATGGATTCTAAGAAAGTCAAAAGAAACCATCTGCCCATCATTCCAAGCATCACAAATTCTTAAAATCCCTACCGTTATCCAACTTCACCAGCGCAGAGTCTTATTCTCAATTTGCACCACAGAGAGGCTCCATAATGAATCCATAAATTCTCACCACAGCCTACAATCCGTGAAACAAGTGCATCTCTAGTTGCCTCAGTAGTGGGAAATTTAGTAGCTAAGTTGGTAATTTTCCCCATGGAATATACATCACGTAAAGAATATGGTGAAAATGTAGCTCTTCCTATAAACATCCAAAGCGGCATGCAATCATCCCTCTCAGCAAAATAAAATTCAGACTTCTTCAATAGAAACCCCCTTTGATAATGTTTTAGATTAGGGTCTCCAAAACCCCCCTCGCGTACTGCACGCACTAAAATGTATCCTGGGATCCTATGTCTCTTTCCCTCTTCCAATAAATACATTCAGAAAAATTCTATCAATACGCCTGAGCACCTTCTTTGGAAATTTAAGAGGGAGTGTCTGAATAATGTAAAGAACCTTAGGTAAAAGCACCATCTTAATTGCGTTAATCTTTGCTCAAATATTAAGCGTCAGGCGATCCCATTTTTGCACATCCTGTTGAAGTACCTCTATTAATTTAACTACATTAGATTCAACAATCCTCTTCAGATCTCGAACCAGGTGAACTCCCAAGTACTTTACACTCGATCTGCACACTGACAATTCCACGCAGTCAAGTCTCCACATGGGCGAGAAGTATCAAGGGTAAAGACCACAGATTTCTCCCAGTTAATTTTGTGGCCTGATAAAAGACCTACCTCCTCAAACATACTTCTTAATCTTTCACCCTCTTCTTTTGGGTTGGCCAGAATCACAGTAATATCATCCGCATAACACAGAACTTTAATTTCCCTATATCCTACCCTTAGGCCTCGAAGACTCGGTTCTTGTCTGATAAAAGCCACTGGAGGCTACAGTGGCAGGTTAAAGAAAAAGGGCGTAAGTGGACATCACTTCCTGGTACCTCTAGACAAGGGAGGGGAGCCGAAAGTTCCCCATTCACCCATACCCTGGTGCAAATTGATAAATGCAAAACTCCAACTGCCCTCAAAAAAGTACTTCCAAACCCCATTTTAATTAATGTATAATCTAGGAATTTCCAATTGACATGATCAAATGCTTTTTCTGCATCCATAAAAATCAATAGACTCTTTTCCACCTCTCTCTTCGGGAGTCCCAAGATGTCTGTAATGGTTCTGATGTGATGATAGCTATGCCTCTCTGGCATAAACCCGACCTGAGATTGGTCAATCAAATCACCAATCTACTTATTTACAGCCTCATTACGACTTCGGCGGTAGCCATGCCGCTATTGGTGGCATGGCTGCTGCCGAAATCGGGTCCGGGTTCCCAAAATGGGGAATTATCGGGCCATTCCTAGTTCGGAGGGCCCGGTAATTCCTCCCTCCAGGAACCCGGGCCCGGACCTTCCCCCATTTCCATCTGAGCCCCCATAGGGCTCAATGGGAATGGGAGAGGGAGCAAACAGGCCGATTACGAGCGGCCCTTTGTTTGCTCCCTCTTCCCCTCGCGGGACCCGGTAAGGATGTCTAGTTTGACCAGGCGCTACTTACCGGGTCCGATGAGGGGAGCTTGTAATGATGCGGAACGGGTTTAACGGGTCCGCCTCCTTTAGCGGAACCCGTTAACATGTTCCGCCGCACTCGTAATGAGGCCCATAGTCTATTAGGACCCTGGTAAAGATTTTAACATCTACATTAAGTAACAAGAACGGCCTGTAGTTACTGCACTTTGAATGGTTCCTGCCGGTTTTGGAATCAGGGTAATAACAGTCTCCCTCATGGATGGGCACAGAGAACCTTCCATTAAAAAACAGTTATATAGCCCACATAAGAATGGAGTCAATTGAGGTTTAAAAGCTCTATAAAATTCAACTGGTAAACCATCCAAACCTGGAGATTTAGCTGTATTAAACTGGTCAATGGCAAGTAGATTCTCAGTTTAACTAATCTGTTGGTCAAGGGCTGCTGCATTCTCTGCAGTCAATTTTGGCATTTCAATTTTACTAAAGAAATCATCTAAATTAGACATTGATGGTAATTGAGTTTCAGTGTACAAATACTAATAAAAGCTCTGAAAGCTTTCTCAGATATCCACCCTTTTCACCACTACGTCACCATGCTCATTAACAACTCTTTGAACATACAACTTCTCAACCATGCCTTTTAACCTGTTAAAGAGTCGGTGCCTTTATCTCATCCTCACAGTATTTCTGTTTCCTATAAAACAATCCTTTTTCCGCCTCTAGATCTGTTTTACATCTCAGAGCTTCTCTTGCTCTGTCCATCCTGGTCTTCCCCTGCATATTTTTTGATAGTTGATATTTCTATAGTTACTCACCAAGAACACTCTCCAAACGCCTCAGCTCTCCTAACCCTACCTTTCTGGCACAAGGTGTCAAGTTCATCAACTCCCCACGAATAGTCACCTTAAAACTGTCCCAAAACACTTATTCATTGGCTGAACCACCATTGACATTAAAGAAAAAGCGAATAAACATCTCTAAATGTTACAAAGTGCCACCTAGTGAAGGTTGACCTTAAACCACCCAGATTTAACCCTAATTCTATCATAGAGTGATCCAATAGTCTTCTTGAGTCTATTCACAGTCCAGACTTCTTTCAGTCTTCCTAGTTTCTCCTAGCTTCTAGAATTCCCCTCCCTGGTATCAGTTTCAACCGTTCCGTGAAGCAGGTGATTTATTAAGCAGCATTTACAAAGGGTCCCTTCGAACCTCGGGTTCCAGGGTTCGAAATAGGCCTCCTCACAGAGCTTACATTTTCACAATTCATAACAGGTCTCTCCAAGACCATGGGCTTCTCAGTATGAATGAATATTTCGCAGACCCCTCATCCAAGGTCCTTTCCAGGCAGCTGATATTCCTGTCACCCTCCTCCCATGGGGTCTCAGTCCTTGTCCATGGGAGGCGAGTGCAAAACCGTTGGCTCTGGCTGAGGACTTGAGAAGGGTTGTTGTCCCATCCTGGTCAGCCTTTTTCCTCCAGGTATTCAGGGAATTATCAGCTATCTACCTCTCCTTCCAGCATCTCCAGGCTTGCACTGTCTTCCTCCAGGCAGCAGTCCTTGCAGTGCACCTCCGCTCAGTAGCCTCCCCTTGTATAAAGCATCAAAGCATCAGCAGGTAATTGTAATTGTTTATTTGTAAAGTGCTTATACACGAGTGAAGTGCTTCAAAGCGCTTCAAGGCAGGAAGGGAACAAGGGGATATTGGGCCTCATTACAAGTTTGCCGGTCTGGGATCTACTGTACCGGTAAGCTTGCCGGTACCGTAGTTTACGGACCAGCAAACTACGAGTTGTGCTCGCAGGTGCCTTTCTGCCCGCCACATCGGACCTGGGGGCAGAGCAGCACCCGCGAACACAGCATGTCGGATGTACCGGCACTGTTATTAACGGTGCCGGTGCATCCGACCTCCCCATTCCCATTCGGCCCTTTTGGGGCGAATGGGAATGGGGAGCATCTTTTTTCCGGTGCCCACGAATGGGCAATTACCGGGTCCGTCCGGGTCGTAATGACCCGGTAATTGCCCATTTGCGGGTGCTGGAAAAAATGTCCCGGCAAGGCTACTGCCAACCTTGTAATGAGGCCCATTGTCGTCATTCTTAGGCCTTGAAGATTCTGAATGATCTAACAGCAATAACTAGCATACTAGGCCAGGGCATTTTTACCAGTGTAAGTGCATGACAAAGAGTGGGGGAAGAAGTGGGCGGGGGAACACACAAGACAAAAAATGTTGGCCATCAATGCGCCTATCCATGCAGGCAGAGCAAGCTATGGAGGGGAGATCGAGGAAGACAGGACAGACAAACATGCTAAGCCCAGTTAATTCAAGAACGTGCAAATGCGCAGACAGAAGTGCGAGTGCGGGGGAGGGATCCAGCAGGGGCCAGTGTTAAGTGCAGAGTGGGTGCCACTCTCATGGAACGTATTCCGAATGCAGTAATGCAAGGCAGAGAGCGGAGGCCCAGAGGCAAGTGCAGGACTGGCGGGGGAGCCTGGGAGCTGTGATGCTCTGGAGGTGCTCCAGGCGACCAGTCAGCTGACTGAACAGGTTGGGGATGAGAACAAAGAGGGAAGCAAGAGAGAATAGAAAGGAGGTTAGCAAGGGAGAGGGAGCGAGGAAGAGAAGAGGAATGTCTTGAGTTTACAGAACTTAAGGAGGTCCTGCTCAAGATGGAGAGAGGCAGGTAGGCTGTTCCAGGAGGAGGCACCAGTAGAGGATAAGGATCTACCCCCAAATCTCTGTTTGGAAAAGCGGCTCACCCGCAGAGAGTTGGAGGAGTCGACCGGAGGGCTCTAGAAGGAGAGTATTTAAGAAGAGAGAGTTGTAGATGGTAGGGGCACGGCCTCAGAAAGTCTTGTGGACTATGCAGAGAGACTTGAACTTGATCCTTGCAGCTACATGGAGCCAGTGGAGGGATTTCAGCACCAGAGAGATGCAGTCCCTGGGCTTGAGGCCAAGGATAAGTCTTGTGGCTCTGTTCTGGATAAGCTGAATGGATCGAAGAGTAGATGAAAATGAGACTGTTGGAGTAGTTTAGTCTGGAGAGAACCAGGGCTCTGGAGACAGTGAGCCTCTGGAGGAAGGTGAGAATACCTCTGAGGATGAGCAGTTGGTAGTGGGACTTTTTAGACATGTCCGAGATGTAATTAGAGAAGAAGAGTGTAGAGTCGAAGATGACCCCCAGATTCTTTGCCTCACTAGTTGGTGAGGGTGCAGGACCAAGGGTGGTCGGCCAAAGAGAAAGTGGGAAAACGGGAGCAGGGGTCCCTATGAGGATGATCTCTGTCTTAGTGGCATTAAGACAGAGATCATTGGCAGCACACCTGGACTGGACTGCGGACAGATACTCTTGGATGAGCTAGCAGGAGGAAGAGGCCATGGGTAGCCTGAAAGAGAGCTGTGTGTCATCCGCATAACACTGAAAGTTGGAGGTGAAGGCAGAGATCATGTGGGCCAAAGGCGCCATGTAGACATTGAAAAACCAGGGGGATAGATTAGATCCCTGGGGGGCACCACAAGTAGAGAGAGTAATAGCAGAGAGAAAGGAACCGAGTTATACCTGGGAAGGACAGTCAGAGAGAAAGGATGCTAGCCACAGCAGGGCTTGATCAGTGATGCCCAGGGTCTCACGGAGACGGGAGATCAGGATGTTGTGGTTTACCGTATCGAAAGCAGAGGATAGGTCAAGAAGAATGAGGACAGAGGAAGAGTTAGTCAAGGTTTGAGAGCAGGTATGTCTGATTCCTCTTGGTCCAAGACACTGAATAAACGTTCCCAGTCCCTTTTGTGCCCATCAGGCATTGCTCCAGCTTCTAAGCCAGCTCCCGATGGGTTACTCCCCAGGCTAATGTGTTTTTTTCCTAGGGATTGGTTAGTACTCATAGAACTCTTAATTTATCTAGTTAGTCTGTTGGCAGCCAGGTCTCTTTATTGACGAATGAGTTTATTGGTTATATTAGCATTGACGCAGAGCTGTGAGCTTTCAAAGACATCCACAGCATGCAGCGCCATACTGGATTTCCTTTGATCAAAGGCAGGGGCACCTCAGCATCAGGTGGTCTGCGTCTTGAGAGGTTTGTCGTTCCTGTACGTTAACTGCTTTGTTCCCTCATGAGGTGTTCTAGGAACCGAAGCCCTCTGGTTGAGTGACAGGCCGAGCCACCTTGGGTAGAAAGTCACTGCTTCTCTCTGGGACACCTGGTGTGGGTATTTCAATCTTGTGCCCCTCATGCGAGACAAGCGTAGCGCCTCACCCCAGCTACTGGTCAATGGAATTCACTGAGGTGGTGGTGGCTGAATGCAGCAACGTGGACTCTGCAATGAACTGATCATGTGTTCTCTGAGAAGGGGACAAGGTTCCAGTAAGGCCTTCTCCAACCACTGTCAGGCCACATCGGGTAGCGGGTGGACCAGACCAGTCTACTTTAACTCGCCCCTCTCCCAAAAAGAAATGTGGGGGATTCCCCCAACTCACCACATGCTGTTTTATTTGAATTTATTGGGACCTTTGGGCAGACAATTCCAGTCAGTCAATCAGTGTCTTTTGCCACACTGAGTGCTATTAAGGCATGCCCTCTGCAACAACAGGATTTCCAAGTGTCCTGTAAGGTAGTGAGTGAACACAAGACAAATAATTACACCAACGCTACGGGAACATGTCTTCGATGAAAGAAAATGTAGAAGACCATCAACATACATGTTCTCTGTGATGTAGACCGAAACATCATTCATTGTGTGCCAGACCCCAGGATCCAGTCATGGTGCTTTCACATAATAGGGTTCCGCACCTGCTAGCACAGCGCACCACTGAACATGCTTCTAATAAGTTAAGTCATGGATCAGTCAATATGCATATGACAATCAGCTATACAAAGGGTCACCACCTGTGAAGACATTGGGCTAGTCTGGCACTTGTTTTTTGTATAGCGCTTCATGCACCTTCCAAAAGCATCTTAGCACTGCAAAAATATACAGATCAAATATATTTAGCAATCTAATGATCACGGAAATTCGAATGTTTTTATATAACAGTGCCACTCTAAATGATTTGGGATGAGGTTGTACTGATGAGCAGCGACCACCCCATATCACATGTCCTGCTTTGAGCACAGTCTGCAATGTGCTTGTGACCTAAGTATTCTTGTTGGGATGTTTTTCGTGAAATGATTCTGCAGAAATCATGGGGCCTTGTCATAACCTTTATGTACTAGGCATAGTGCTTTACATCCAATGTGCTTAGCAACTACCTTTGCAGGCCACCTGCTGGTGGCTGTGCATCCAACCTTGGGATTCCTCTGCCATAGCACTTAGCCAGTGGCCTCCTCCATGGAACCCCTTGGCACTTCCCTTCCGGGCCCCCACCAGCACTTGCCCATTCCTTGCCCCCCCCCTTCCCATCTCCTGCACTTCTCCACTGCACTTGCAAGTCTGAATGCCACAAGGCCTAGTAGGACCACGATTGTATACTTACTGTTTTTGCCACTGTTTATTACTCCCCTTGTCCCTCCCCACTTGCCTTGTGGCACCCGGAAACATCATTTTGTTGTATCGGCGCCTAACAAATGCTCAATAAAGAAATAAACTGTTACCTGGCACAGTGCTCTAAGAGCATGTGATTTATGATTCCTGCGATTGAAATAAAACATAGTCCGGATGCTGCATTCTGAATTATATTAAGTTTGTATATTAAGGTCTTTGTTAATCCATGGTCGATGGCAACGCAGAGGTCCATTCAACTGGAAACAAAGGAATTGATCAATTGAAAAGTCTAAAAGGGCGATTTATGGAATTAATGTGCACTGAAAATGTCAGCGCAAGCGTGCAAAAGCGTGCGAATCGCAGTGCAAGAGTGAAAATCGCAGCGAAACCCGCGCACATCGATTCATGGAAGTCCGTGCGCGTGGATATCCATGGATGTGCGCTAAAATCCTGCTTGGCGCACACGTCTTCAAAGAGCGTGCGGTAAGCGCACATAGCGCGGCGCACACAACAAAAGTAGGCGTAACACGGTGCGTGACACGCGGAATGGGGAACAACGTGTGAAAATGTTGGCGTCACGGGGGAAGTACAGGAGGCAAGTGCACGGAACGCCCACACGCTCGCCTACAACACGTATTCATGGAATCGAACGGGGCCAACGCGTGCGCCAAAAAAGACGCGCTAATCCGGAAACATGTACGCCAGCAGGAAGCAGGCATATGTGGACCCGCGCAGCATAAAAGTGCACGCAAACAACAAACAAGCTCAGACCAGGATGAATATACCGTTCCTAGCAGCAGTGGTCGTGGGATACCGCAGGAGGAGGAGGATAGTCGGGCCCAGAATTTTTACACCCAGAACCAGCGTTTTTGGGATGCCTGATGACCAGGTGTATGGGAGGTACAGGTTTCCACCTCACATAATACTCGACCTGGTGAGTGAGTGGGAGGATGACCTCACATCACCCACCCTGTGCTCCCAAGCACTCAGCCCCCTGGAGAAGGTCCTTAATGTACTGCACTTCTTGGCCACTGGATCATTTCAGCGGACAACTGCCATAGTGGGGGGGGGGGGTCACAGGTAGTATGCAATGCCAAGAGAATCATCACCTCGGTATATGCCAACTATCCAGAGTCCACCCATGACAGTTTCATTTACAGAATGTCAACTCTAAACCGGGACCTAGAAGCTGGGCGGCATGGCGATACATGGCTGCTTGGGGAGTATAAATGCCACTGCACATGCATGCATGTCAGATACTGAGTAATATCACAACCCCACTAATGATACCCATCACCACCTCCCCAGGGGACAGTGCCTACCCTCTGAGCACCCACATGATGACGCCAATTCGGAACCCCACCACGACACCCGAGGTAAGATACAACACAGCCCATATTGCAACCCGGGGCATAGTGGAGCGCACATTTGGAGTGCTCAAGTCACGCTTTTGCTCCCTTGACTGCTCTGGTGGACAGCTGCTATACGCACCCCCAGTAGTGTGCAGGATCATAGTGGCAGCATGTGCCCTGCACAACGTTGCAACACGCCGGGGCCTGCCGGTGGACATGGTGGTGCCCCCACATCCCTAACCACATGCACGCCCGCTGCGCATGGGAGGGGAAAGGGCACGTGGTGAGGCAGCCCGTACGCAGCTGGTGGCTAATTACTTCACATAAAATCACACCCCTGTGGAGTGCACACAGCACTGACACATACCAGCTGACAATCAATGATGATGACATAAGGGACAGTCAACTGTCATAACCATACCAGCCTGAGATTGGTCACCTGGAAGTGTTACATTGTGTGCATCCCTACCTACCCAAACACCACCAATGCTGTGTCATCAAAAGACATACATCTATGCTGAAAAACTCATTACCCCCTTGCAAAATACAACATGAGAACAGCGCCATGTCACCCAACCCCTCCCCAGCTCCACCACCAAACACACCATGGCATGTCATGCAATGTGAAAGCAAACAAAGCAATGCACAAAACCTGACACAAGTGTCACAAAGTACACTCTCCCTAATGGAAAGTGCCCACACATAATATGCTCCCAGTAATGTAGACCCAACAACACACATGACGAAATACTTACCAACAATACAATGCAGCAACACATCAAAAATAGCAAAAACATGACAGTACTAAGTTAAAGTAGTGGTAGCCTTACAACCTGATTATGTCAGCACATCAACCCCTTCCAACTGAACTGTGTTGCTGCCACGCAAATGTGTAAGTGTACTGCATACAACATAAACTCCATCTTCAAAGTAGACGGCCTTGTGAAGACATGAGGAATGAACCTGCAAATTAGGAGGAAGACATGGATGCACAAGCACATATCAATACACCATGCAGTGTAGAATACAACAACAATATCCACTAGGAATGTATACACAGTATTGACTACAGACTGCCCACACAGCTCATGGGAGCCCAACGTCACACTGTAATTCACTGTCACTTGGGCACACCCTTTGCAAGCCCATGGAAACGGGAAGCAGGAGGGGTGTGTGTCTCACGAACCCAAGCATCTAACCCAAACTCAGGACAAGCCTGCATGTGCCCAGCCGGAATACAGTGGATGCCCACGGGAGCCACACAAGGCAACACACTGTAAAAGAAATTTTAAAAAAATGGCCATGTGGGGGACAGGGGGTATGGGGGAGGCCACCCAGGTGGTTCGAGGACAGTGTGCACACCAACACCCACCTGCGTGGATGTTGCAAAAAAAAAAATACCTCCTTGGGCTCATGGCCTGCACGGCTATGCCATTGTGGGAGAACTGCTGTCGCTCTCTTCAGCCTCTGCTGCTGCATCAGGAGGTGGTGGCACTATGGGAGGCAGTCCACGCAAAGCCCTGGTATGGTCCTCAATGGCAGCAAGCTTGCGGGTCTGGAAGGTCTGATTCTGGAGGATTAAAGTGCGGAGATCCCCATGCACCACCTCACGGGTTGCATGCATTTCTGCATGCATGGCCTCGCGTGATGCCCGGATCTCCTCACGTGTTGCCTGCATCTAAGCTGAGAGCGAACGTGTGAGCTGCTCCAGCTGCTGTTCTGCCCTAAAATTACTGGAAGCCTCAAGGTCAAGCAGACTCTGCCTGAGGTTATGTAGTTCTTCCCTCAGGGCTTCCCTGTGGGCCTGGGACTCTATTGATATGGATTGGCACAGAGTCTCCAGAGCCGCCCGTCGGTCCCTGTTGGATGCCAACATGTCTTCCCTGTGTGATTGGCAAATGGAGTCTGTTGCCTTCTGTTGTTGCTCAAGCTGCCTTTCAGGGGGGATAATGGAAGTGGCCACCCTCTCCATTGCCTGAGCCATCATTTCAACTGATGCTGCCTGTTGGGTCGCCATACCATACATGGATCTCTCCCATATGGTATTGCCTGGTGGTGTACGGCCACTGCGTCGACGGAGACCACACCTGTTTGGGGCAAGGCAATCTGCACCTTGCTGTGCTGGCACTGCCTGAGGCTGCAGGACTGCATTCCCCCTCTGATCTGCTGGCCCAGGAACAGGATCAGATGCTGTGGAGTGTGACCCTGCATCCGTAACCGCCAAAGGCGGACATACCAACACTGACATCCCCATAGAGGGTTCTACCCCTGGTGCAGGTGGGTTGGACAGAACAGAATCCCTGCCAGAAACACTTACCTGCGACGGCACATGAGTCTCATCATCCAATTCAGCACTTGAATAGAGGTCTGGGGAGGTGCACCCAGAGACACCCCTGGACAGAATGGTCTGCAGCAAGATTGGGTTCCCACCCACCACCACACCACGTCCCCCACTGGTGCCCGGTCGTGCCTCAGATTCCTCCTGGGTCTGCACCACCTCCTCAACCTCAACAACATCAAGTGCGTCATCACCTGCACAAACATGAAAGACAACAAATGGAAACAGCCATGAACACCATAGCACACACATAGGCCTGACAAGCCAGAGATCCAGTACATGATTTACACATGTCCCACATTACTATAACCCTGGCATGCATCCACTGTCAATGAGTTGGAAGGGGAGGCAAAAAGCACACACAGAGGACACCAAGATGGAAAAGCAAGATATTTGCTGCATGCTGGGTAGCACTGGCATCACGCATTAGCCTGTGAGTGGCATGTCCAATACACATACATGACACATGCCATTACACAGATGGCATGTACCAAAGCCATGGTACATTCCACAAGTACATCCATATGTCAGTGAATGAGTACTGTCAGCCATCCATGTGAGATGGACATGATGAGATGAAAAATGCTACATAGTGCGACAAAATACGCATGTGCCACACACTGCAACACATCCAGTGTACAAAAATAAAGTGATTGCAGGCCGATGTTCACATCAATGGTTGTGCACTTCAACATGACAGGAAACAACTATCATGTTCCGCTTTCAAACAGGCCCCAAAAATGTATGTGAGCAGGCCAATACTCAATCAGCCTGAATGGTCAAATCATTCACCTAACAAGGTAACAAATGTGGCCCAATGTGGGGTGTAATCAATGACAGAAGCATGTCACATATGTGACAATGGTGAAAAATGTGTTGCAAAAGTGGGAGAATTTAAACAATCATCCTGAATGAACACTTAAAAAATCAGAACAATGTTGTTGCAATATGACAGTTCAAGGGCAACTGCACTAATGTGGCGCTTAACGGCTACTCTCGCCAGAAGGGATACTGTCATACCCAAATCCAAGGCACGTGAATGTATGGGAGGAAGCACATGGGTGACCCATACCACTCAGGTGCACACACCCTCACCTGCCACTCAATCAGAACCCCTCACCCAAACAACATACACATGGATTACACACACATGCATGGCCACTCACCGGACAATGCGTCGTAATCAGGTAGTTCTCCCACACCTTGGATCTGTTCCTCTGTGACGAAGGCCCCAGCAACAGACTCATGTTCAGTGAGTTCGTTGTCCTCTGGTGGAGACCCACCGCCAGTCACCAGAGTAGCGGCATGATTTGAGGCCAGCTTGTTCTTTGTTCTGCGTTTCAGGTCATTCCACCGCTTGTAGCAATCATCATCTGTGCACCTCACAAATCCAAGGGCACTTATGCGGTCCGCGATGATCTGCCAGTGTGCTTTACGTTGACCAGTTGTGGTCTTGCACCCTGCAGTCACCAGCATTTCGTGCTTATGTGCCAACACATAGCCCACAAGTGCATCAAGTTCCGGGTCATTAAAGCTATGTGCCGGAGTGTGTAGCCGTGCCTGGGGTCTCAGCCTGTAGTGCTAGAGCACCCTTCTTCCTCTTTTTTAAAGGTGGAGCTGAGCCTGAGTGGCTTACGCCACTCTGGTCAGTAGGGGCAGAAGCGCCGGTGGACTGGGTAGTAGGAGTGTGCGAATGCACAATGACCATAGGACTTGGTGCAGGCATTGGCTGAAGTGCAATGTTGGCAGGGGGAACATCAGTTTGATGGACCAGGACCGACACTGTCCTGGCTGGGACAGTCAGAGCTGGGGTGGATGGAGCTGCAGCTGCCCCTGCAGCCTCCCCTCCCTGCCTACTTGGGGCAGCAGATGACATAGCTGCCCCCGATCCACGTGGCCTGTGGACACCAACTTGCACCGCCACACGTGGCCTAGACTTGCTGACCTGGAAGTCAGCCTGGGAGTCATCCTGTGCCAGGTCAGGTGCCACAATGGGCTGGTCCAACAAGGGCTGAGCTGAGATGGTGTCAGCCACGTTTCCCTCAACCATGGGTGGGGGGCATGGGCGTCCCTGATTGCTCCTCCACACATGGGGATCTAGGGGCGCCCTGCAAATTGTGGCCACGTCCCCTACCGCACCCACCACGTCCACCTTTTGAAGGTCGCCCACCTTTGCCTCCCTTACCGCTTGGTCGCCTCCAAACCATGGCACTGATATTGTTGTGCATATGGGAGGAGCAGTAAACTATTGTCCTGGGCAATTGGGGGTGAAAGGGGTAGGGTACTAGATGGAATTCGTACCCTAGTGCTCTAACAAGGCTGTCTGTGACCCCTGGGGGAAGATGACGGGTCACGCAACGCACAGGCAGTCCAAAAACAAAAACTAACGTGCACGCAACCCGTCGTAGACCACGTGTGTGGAAAAATGAACCCGCACTACGCTGTGGCACCCAGAAACACAAAAATAAGCGTACGCATAATACACGCCGCCTACAATGACCTCTGAAGGGGTACGCGACACACGGGGCAAGCACAGTTGGTAAATACATGCGCAACTCACCATCTGCCTGGAAAAAGAAAGTGAAAAAGACACGCGTGTGCGCGTTGGCAACACCCCCGCCAAAAGAAGAATTGTACGCTGTCTGAGGAGACAGGACAAAAGAAGAAGTGAACGCTGTTTGAGGAAACAGGCCCAACAAAAAAAGAAGAAAGCTGGCAGAGGTAACAGGGAGTACGAACTTGAAACGCTGTGAAAAAATCGCGTGTGAACCGACACGAAGTACAGAATTCACACACTCGCTCTCCACGAAAAGCACGTACAAGAAAATGGCGTCCTACACGTACCTTTTAAACCGGCCCACACGTACACGTCACTTACGTGTGTACACGGGCCCTTTCCTCCAATTACACGTGCTGACACTCGGACGTGCATTTTTTCCATGTGGGCTCTGTCATCACGTGCTATGAGGGAAACACTGCGCGTGTCACGTCACAGACGCGCTTACGTGCTAAGGGCCTTTGGTCCAATGAAACCGTGTACGTGTGCTGACGTGCTTACACGCTAAGGGCCTTTCCTCGAATTACACGCAGACATGCAAGATTTTCACATGCCAAATCACTCCTTACCAGGCTGGCCATGCAACAACACACGGAAGACCACGCTCCTGCCCAGAAGGCCGAATTACTGCCCCCCAGAGCCCTGAGCACGCTCCCACCTGCCATCTGCTGCTGCCTGACTGCCTGCTGCGCACATGCCCTGCTATTTTCTGCCTGCATATCGGCCAGGGGTGCAGTTGCTGGGACCACCCCTGCTGGAACCAAAGACTCCCGACTGGGATACCATAGCTCCACAGCCCAGCCCCAGGACCCAGTTGCCCACCCACTCCTGCCTCTGGGGTTGCCATGTCGGGCACAACATCATCTAGCACCACTGGCAACCCCCAGCCAGAGAGGCATAGGGCCACCAGCTTTACTGCCACCGAAGTTGGTGTCCTGGTGGAGCAAGTCCTTACAACATGTCAAGAAGCGCTGGGAGGACTTCAGGTCCAGGACCCTCAACAAGGCCAGGCGCCTCTTGAAGGCAGCGGATGCTAAGGGGCACCGGGGCCACCTGTCGAATGAGGGTCCTGGAACGCATATGCCCAGCGCTCCACATCCAGGTCCTTGAGAGGCAGACCCGTCTGGAGTCGAGCGGTAAGTGTACAAGCATACTGATTGTACGCTGTGCGTGTCGTGGTGTGCCTGTAGTGGGCAGGTTGCACATGTGTTTTTGTAGGGCCATGTATGGATGTGTATGTACAGGGGGGTGATGCTGACACATGCGAGTCCTCCCATGTGTGAGACAAATGGATGGTGTATGTGTGGGTAAGCATGCAGGCCAAATGCAGATGTGGGAGCACACATGTTTGAAATTCTGTGTATGTACGTTGGCATGATTGTGGTGTCACACATGGATGGTGGTTCCTGCTGCATGTATCTGCACTGTGTACATGTGCATGTGTGTGTATTTGACAAGTGTGCAACTGTGATGCAACTTTGATGCATGTGACACTGAAATGTAGGAGGCTGAATGCCAGATGTGACATGGATGGCGATCTCATCACTGTGACAGTTGGTGGACATGTACACATGCATGTAAGTGTGGTGGTGTGTGTGCATGTGTTGTGCACTCCCCTTGTTTCATGTGACGTCAGGCTCACCTTCAGATGCTCATGCTGTCGTATGTGTATGGATGGTGCTGGCTGGTGCGATATGGCTGTGGAATTGCTCATGTGTGTGAGATGAAATGACGTGTGTTGGGGATTATGATGCCATGTCTGACGTTTGACACTGCCACTCATGTGCAACTGTCATGTGTGTATCAGTCCATTGTACAGTGCCCTGATGCCTGTGTTCTATCTCTCCCTGTCTGCAGCGTGAACTGATGAAGAGGGCGGAGAGGGTGCTGTGGAGCACAGCGGCAGGGATCGCAACGCCAGCCAGAGACGCAAGGCCCGGCTCCCCTCCCAAGTTGTCATCTCATCAGGGAGTGAGGAGTCCGGTGCCACGTCCCAGGCCGCAGCTGCCGAGGGTAGGTTCAAGAAGCAGAGGTCAGAGTTAGACTCCTCGGCAGCAGAAGGGGCAGCTGAGACCCCACAGGGTCCGATGGAGAAGATGGCACAGAGTCATCCAGGTTGGTGGGGGGTTTGGTGGAGGAGGAGGCCGTGCAAGGGACAGAGACGGGGTCTGGAGGTGGGGTTTCCACTGGTGCTAGTGGTGCAGTGGAGGGACAGGGGGCAGCACAGGCCGCCGCGGAGGTGCTGTGTGTAATCCTGTCCCCGATCCTGTGACTGCATCATCCTGCACCAGCAGGGATGCCTACGTCCAGACCCGTTTTCAGGGAGGGGATCCGCTTACAACAACTGGCCTTCCCTCCCTGCGGACGTGGCTATCCGGGACCGGGTTGAGCTTGTCCTGGGTAGGATGGCGTTGCGTCAACGGGCCATGCGAGGTGACCTGCAGTCTTTTCATGAGGAGACTGCACGTCATCTCGAATGTCTCGTTGGCCGCCTTCACCTACTGGGACAGGTCACCACGGCCGGATTCCTCCGTTTGCTGGACCTTGTTCCAACCCCCTCCTCACCTGAACCCCCTATGCGCCAGTCGTCCTCCATGCCATCTTCCCACCCATGTGTCACCTGGGTACCCTGTGGAGCTGCCTCTGACCCTGCGGCCAGGCTGGTGGAGGACACATCCCTGCCACAGTCGGGAGTCGGACGTCCAGCAGGGGTGGCCACCTCAACAACTGCACCCCATCCGGAGGAGGATGTGCAGGCAGCAAGAGCCAGGGCACAGGCACAGCAGCAACAGCAACAAGGTGGGAGCCATGATGGCTTGGGGCCTTCAACAACGGAGGGGCAGGCATCGGCCAGAGGGCAGGAGGACCCAGGACTGGAAGTTTCTTCCGTGTGGCAGCGGTTAGGCCATGCTATAGATGCGGAGCGGCAGCGGGCAGAAGAGGCATGGCTCACGATGGTCAGGGCGGAGAACTCCATGCGTAGGGCTCTGAGGCGGGCCGAGTGCCTCGAGGCAATTCGCAGGGACCTGGAGGTCCAGATGTCATCGTCCCTGCGAACCCTCAGGGCCATCGAGCAGGAGTTCGATGATGCCCTGGCCCGGGAAATCGGGAAGTGAGCCGCCGGACTAGCCCGCTGCCATTGTAAATAGTGTTTGGAGTTAGGTTTCCTTTTCGTTTTCCTTTTATTTGTGGTGAATGGACAATGCCACACAAATTTGTATATAGTTGTATTTTTAGGTAGTTTGTTAGATAGGTTTCATTTGTTTGGTTGGGCTCATGGACCCTTTTCATACTCCGACAATGGATTTATTTGAAATTTTTTGGGGGATTTTGCACATGGATTAATGGTTTTTTTTTGTTCCACATTGGATTGTAAATAGTTGGACTATGGATTCATTTGAATTTTTTTTTTTTCATCATGAACATGAAGCAATGGATTTTCTTTTCCTTTCCTTTGGATTTGCGTTGGTGGAGGGAGAGCTTGGACTGTTTTTCTTGCAAATTTTTTTGGATTGGTTATGATTTTCATTCGCTCATCTTTTGCACATGCTTTTCATTTAATTTTTGCTATTTTGGTATGATTTCTTTTCATTGATTTATTTATGTACATAATACATTTTCATATTTTAGTTCCATGTGTGGGATTCCCTCATTGGGTTGATGCATGTGAAAATGTGAGCTTACACAATCAATGCCAACCAGTGTATGTGTGTGACGAACATGTGTTGATGTACATAGTTGACTTTTGGTTTGTGTCTTGAGAGAGGCATGTCAGTGTGGGGTGGATTGGGAAATCATTGCGTCTCAAGAATGGGGTGGCGTGAAGTGGTTTTTTGGTGTAGAAGTGGGCCATGATTGTGCACCATTATTTTATGTAGGGGGGACATGAGTGGGGGCCTGCTGGCAGGTGCCCCTCACTGCTGAGGGTGGGGGTGCAGGGGGACATGAGTTTGTGATCACTAGTGGAAGGTGACATGTGTGCTGGCTCGGGGGCATGCCCAGGGATGCGGGGTAGTCCCCTGTGTTGTGGTTTGCCTGCAGGGGCCGTGGATGGGGTAGAGGGCACACCTGGGAGGACCCACACTGCCAATTCACGTGTGGGACTCCCCGTGCACCCCTCTAGATACACGTACCCACTGTGACAGTGAAATCGTGGGGTACGTGTATTTGGAGGGGTGCACGGGAAGTATTAGACGCGATTGGCCCTGTGCCAGCAGGGTATGTGTATTTCGGGGGTGCGCGGGAGGTTTAACACGCGATAGGCCCTGTGCGACCGGGGTACCACTCAACGTCTGCCTTGCATGTAGAAGAAGAACACATAGGCAACACCCACCCGCTGTGAAGTAATAGCGTGTGAACCGCAATGCCTGGAAAACACACGCACCACACCCCACGAAAAGCAGTACAGAGCAATGGAAACACACGTGGGATCTTCAACCCGTACCAGGGCAACGCCCGTGCGCGATACGTCACTTATGCGCTTACGCGCTAAGGGCCTTTGGTCCAATGAAACTGCATACGTGTGCTTACGCGCTAAGGGCCTTTCCTCGAATTACACGCAGACGTGCAAGATTTTCACTTGCCAAATCACTCCGTATTAAGCTGGCCACGCGTACACACACGGAAGACCACGCTCCTGCCCAAAAGGCCATTTTCCTGCCCCCAAGAGCCCCGAGCATGCTCCCACCAGCCATCTGCTGCTGCCTGCCTGCTGCACACGTGCCCTGCTATTTGGTGCCTGCAAGTCAGCCATCTCCAGGGGTCCAGTTGCTGTGTCCACCCCTGCTGGAACAGAAGACTCCCGACTGGGATACCATCACTCCACAGCCCAGCCCCAGGACCCAGTTGCCCACCCACGCCTGCCTCGGGGTCGCCATGTCGGGGCAAACACCATCTGAGACCACTGGCGACCCCCAGCCAGAGAGGCAGAGGGCCACCAGCTTCAGTGAGAAGGAAGTTGGTGTCCTGGTGGAGAATGTCCTGGGGCATTATGATGCCCTCTTCGGAACAACACGTGCCAACAAGGAATGACGGGAGAGGATATGGGAGGACGCAGTGGTTGCCATCAACGCGGAGGGGGTGGCAACCCGCGACATCAAGCACGTCCGGAAGCGCTGGGAGGACTTCAGGTCCAGGACCCTCTACAAGGCCCGGCGCCTCGCCAGCCTGAGCAACATCCAGATGAGGGTCCTGGAACGCATAGGCCCAGCGCTCCACGCCCAGATCCTTCGGAGGCAGACCCGTCTGGAGTTGAGCTGTAAGTGGCCAAGCATTGCTGTGTGAGACAGAGCATGTTGCAGTGTGCTGGTAGTCTGCTACTTGCCTGTATGTGTGACATATGCCATGTATGGATGTGTGTGTGCAGGGACATCATGGTCATGCATGTGAGACCAGTAATGTGTGAACCACATGGTTGGTGCATGTGTTCCAATGCAACATGGGGAGCTGTATGCGGAATGCACACATGTAAGCTTGACAGTCTCTGTTCTTGGACATGGAGGGGGTGGTGAGGGATGGGTGCTGCTGTCATGTACATGTATGGTGCACATGTGTGTGTGTGTGTCTGAGAAGTGTGTGTGTGACTTTGAAACGCCATGGATGCATGACTCATGTCCGTAATGATGTGTAAATTCACTCATGCAGTGCCGTCACCTTTGTCTCCACTGTGTCTATCCACTGTGTCTGTGGTGTACATGCCATGATGCATGGCCCTCCGGTGATGTGTGTGCATGGGATCAGTGTGAGCCATGTTGCATGTGACTTTGAAGGCAACATCTTGGTTAACAGAGGCCCTTGTACATGGATGCTGATGTTGATTGCAGGCGCCGGGACTGTTTCTGCATGTGTATTGCGTGCATTCACCCATGTGTTGTGCAGGGACAGGATGGAAGTGACATTTGACAGTGCCACTCATGTGTTATTGCTTCCTGTCTAGGGGAATTTTGTACTGTACCCTGATGCTTGTGTTCTATGTCTCCCTCTACGCAGCGTCAAGTGAAGAAGAGGGTGGAGACGGCGCTGTGGAGCCAAGCAGCGGGGATGCCTCCACTGGGCGGCAATGCAAGGCCCAGCCACCCTCCCAGGAATTGCCATCATCCAGGAGCGATGGGGCTGGTGCCGCGTCTGCCACTACGGCTGTAGCGGAAGGGCCGGGTGAGCCCCCACAGGGGCTTCCAATGGTGGAAGACGGTGCAGAGACATCCAGGTTGGTGGTCTCCAGAGAGGAGGAGGAGCCCGCTACTGAGCCGACGAGGTGTCCCGTGACCGTGACCGTATGGGCTCCGTCCTGGTTGTTGTCGCGTTGCGCACGCGTGTCATTCGTGATGACG
Organism: Ambystoma mexicanum; assembly: GCF_040938575.1. Classification (NCBI taxonomy): domain Eukaryota; kingdom Metazoa; phylum Chordata; class Amphibia; order Caudata; family Ambystomatidae; genus Ambystoma; species Ambystoma mexicanum. The sequence continues at coordinate 456,428,364 of NC_090931.1, forward strand.
TGCGTTCTTCCTGGGTGGAGAACGCACGCCAGCAGTGTCGTGACGTGGCACTGCTTGGAGGGGCCCTGGTCGGTGGGTTCCTACATGTGTCGTGCACTCTGGCGGACCTCTCCTCCTCTGTGTAGATTATGCACCAGTCGTTCTCCACACCGTCTTCCAGCCCAGATTCCACCAGGGCCCCCTGTGGACCTGGCCTGACCAACACAGCCAGCTTAGTGGAGATCCCATCCCTGCCACAGTCGGGAGTCGGCGGTCCAGCAGGGGTGGACACCACAACTGGAGACCAGCTGATGGAGGATGTGCAGGCATCATCGGACCGGGCACATGGACAGCAGCAGCAGCAGGCTCTAGGTGGGAGAAATGATGGCTCGGGCCATCAACATCGGAGGGGCAGGCATCGGCCAGAGGGCAGGAGGACCCAGGAATGGGAGCGTCTTCCGTGTGGCGGCGGTTGGGCCAGCAGATAGGTGCGGAGCAGCGGCGGGCGGAAGAGGCGCGGCTCACCATGGTCAGGGCGGAGTTCTCCATGCGTCGGGCGTTGAAGCGGGCAGAGTGCCTCGAGGAAACTTGCAGGGAGTTGGAACAGGCCATGAGTTCCTCCCTGCAAGACCTCGGGGTCAGGACAGAGGCCCGCCTCCAGCAAATAGACATGGAGTTCGATGATGCCCTGGCCGACAACATCACTGAGTGAGCCGCAGGACTTGCCCTCTGCCATTGTATATAGTTCATAGTGTTAGGTTTCCTTTGTTTTTTTTTTATTTTGGGGCTTTTGGACTATGCACCACACTCTTGTATATAGTTTTTTGTTTAGGTAGGTTATTAGATAGGTTTCCTTTCTTTCGTTGGGCTCATGGACCCTTGAAAAAGAATTGTACATAGTAGGACGTTGGATTTATTTGGACTTTTTCATTTCATTTCACCATGGATCAATGGATTTTCCTTTTTGCGTTTCATTTGGATTTGATTTGGTGGACAGAGACTTTTAGACATTTTTCTTTTGGATTAATTTGGATTTTTTCTGCATTTCATAATTTTTTTATTGTACATGCATTTCATTTAATGTTTGCCATTATTGTATCCTTTCATTTCTTTACATTGATTATCATATTAATACATTGTGATATTTTACTTCAATGTGTGGGATTCGCTCATTGGGTTCATGCATGTCAAAATGTGGGTTTACTCATTCAATGGCTGTGTGTGTGTGTGTGTGTGTGTGTGTGTGTGTGTGTGTGTGTGTGTGTGTGTGTGTGTGTGTGTGTGTGTGTGTGTGTGTGTGTGTGTGTGTGTGTGTGTGTGTGTGTGTGTGTGTGTGTGTGTGTGTGTGTGTGTGTGTGTGTGTGTGTGTGTGTGTGTGTGTGTGTGTGTGTGTGTGTGTGTGTGTGTGTGTGTGTGTGTGTGTGTGTGTGTGTGTGTCGGACATGTGTTGATGTACATAGTTGACTTTTGGTTTGTGTCATGAGATAGGCATGTCACTGCTGGGGGGTGGGGGTGCAGGGGGAAATGAGTGTGACATGAGTGGGGGCCTGCTGGCAGGTGCCCCACACTTCTGGGTGGTGTGGGTGCAGGGGGACATGGGTGGGGGCCTGCAGGAAAGTGCCCCTGACTGCTGGGGGGTGGGGGTGCAGGGGGACATGGGTGGGGGCCTGCTGGAAGGTGCCCCTGACTGCTGGGGGGGGGTGCTGGGGGACATGAGTGGAACATGGATGGGGCCTGCTGGCAGGTGCCCCTGACTGCTGTGGGGTGGGGGTGCTGGGGGACATGAGTGGAACATGGTTGGGGGCCTGCTGGCAGGTGCCCCTGACTGCTGGGGGGTGGGGTGCTGGGGGACATGAGTGGAACATGGGTGGGGGCCTGCTGCAAGGTGCCCCTGACTGCTGGGGGGTGGGGGTGGGGGTGGGGGTGCTGGGGGACATGAGTGGGGGCCTGCTGGCAGGTGCCCCTGACTGCTGGGGGGTGGGGGTGCTGGGGGACATGAGTGGAACATGGGTGGGGGCCTGCTGGCAGGTGCCCCTGACTGCTGGGGGGTGGGGGTACTAGGGGACATGAGTGGGGGCCTGCTGGCAGGTGCCCCTGACTGCTGGGGGAGTAAGGGTGCTGGGGGACAAGAGTGGGGGCCTGCTGGCAGGTGCCCCTGACTGCTGGGGGCTGGGGGTGCTGGGGGACATGAGTGGGACATGGGTGGGGGCCTGCTGGCAGGTGCCCCTGACTGCTGGGTGGTGGGGTTGCTGGGGGACATGAGTGGGGCCCTGCTGGCAGGTGCCCCTGACTGCTGGGGGTTGGGGGGACATTGGTGGGGGCCTGCTGGAAGGTGCCCCTGACTGCTGGGGGGTGGGGGTGCAGGGGGACATGAGTGGAACATGGGTGGGGGCCTGCTGGCAGGTGCCCCTGACTGCTGGGGGGTGGGGGTGCTGGGGGACATGAGTGGAACATGGGTGGGGGCCTGCTGGCAGGTGCCCCTGACTGCTGGGGGGTGGGGGTGCAGAGGGACATGAGTGGGGGCCTGCTGGCAGGTGCCCCTGACTGCTGGGGGGTGGGGGTGCTGGGGGACATGAGTGGGACATGGGTGGGGGCCTGCTGGCAGGTGCCCCTGACTGCTGGGTGGTGGGGGTGCTGGGGGACATGAGTGGGGGCCTGCTGGCAGGTGCCCCTGACTGCTGGGGGTTGGGGGGACATTGGTGGGGGCCTGCTGGAAGGTGCCCCTGACTGCTGGGGGGTGGGAGTGGAGGGGGACATGAGTGGAACATGGGTGGGGGCCTGCTGGCAGGTGCCCCTGACTGCTGGGAGGTGGGGGTTCTGGGGGACATGAGTGGAACATGGGTGGGGGCCTGCTGGAAGGTGCCGCTGACTGCTGGGGGGTGGGGTTTCTGGGGGACATGAGTGGAACATGGGTGGGGGCCTGCTGGAAGGTGCCCCTGACTGCTGGGGGGTGGGGGTGCTAGGGGACATGAGTGGAACATGGGTGGGGGCCTGCTGGCAGGTGCCCCTGACTGCTGGGGGGGGGTGCTGGGGGACATGAGTGGAACATGGATGGGGCCTGCTGGCAGGTGCCCCTGACTGCTGTGGGGTGGGGGTGCTGGGGGACATGAGTGGAACATGGTTGGGGGCCTGCTGGCAGGTGCCCCTGACTGCTGGGGGGTGGGGTGCTGGGGGACATGAGTGGAACATGGGTGGGGGCCTGCTGCAAGGTGCCCCTGACTGCTGGGGGGTGGGGGTGGGGGTGGGGGTGCTGGGGGACATGAGTGGGGGCCTGCTGGCAGGTGCCCCTGACTGCTGGGGGGTGGGGGTGCTGGGGGACATGAGTGGAACATGGGTGGGGGCCTGCTGGCAGGTGCCCCTGACTGCTGGGGGGTGGGGGTACTAGGGGACATGAGTGGGGGCCTGCTGGCAGGTGCCCCTGACTGCTGGGGGAGTAAGGGTGCTGGGGGACAAGAGTGGGGGCCTGCTGGCAGGTGCCCCTGACTGCTGGGGGCTGGGGGTGCTGGGGGACATGAGTGGGACATGGGTGGGGGCCTGCTGGCAGGTGCCCCTGACTGCTGGGTGGTGGGGTTGCTGGGGGACATGAGTGGGGCCCTGCTGGCAGGTGCCCCTGACTGCTGGGGGTTGGGGGGACATTGGTGGGGGCCTGCTGGAAGGTGCCCCTGACTGCTGGGGGGTGGGGGTGCAGGGGGACATGAGTGGAACATGGGTGGGGGCCTGCTGGCAGGTGCCCCTGACTGCTGGGGGGTGGGGGTGCTGGGGGACATGAGTGGAACATGGGTGGGGGCCTGCTGGCAGGTGCCCCTGACTGCTGGGGGGTGGGGGTGCAGAGGGACATGAGTGGGGGCCTGCTGGCAGGTGCCCCTGACTGCTGGGGGGTGGGGGTGCTGGGGGACATGAGTGGGACATGGGTGGGGGCCTGCTGGCAGGTGCCCCTGACTGCTGGGTGGTGGGGGTGCTGGGGGACATGAGTGGGGGCCTGCTGGCAGGTGCCCCTGACTGCTGGGGGTTGGGGGGACATTGGTGGGGGCCTGCTGGAAGGTGCCCCTGACTGCTGGGGGGTGGGAGTGGAGGGGGACATGAGTGGAACATGGGTGGGGGCCTGCTGGCAGGTGCCCCTGACTGCTGGGAGGTGGGGGTTCTGGGGGACATGAGTGGAACATGGGTGGGGGCCTGCTGGAAGGTGCCGCTGACTGCTGGGGGGTGGGGTTTCTGGGGGACATGAGTGGAACATGGGTGGGGGCCTGCTGGAAGGTGCCCCTGACTGCTGGGGGGTGGGGGTGCTAGGGGACATGAGTGGAACATGGGTGGGGGCCTGCTGGCAGGTGCCCCTGACTGCTGGGGGGTGGGGGTGCTGGGGGACTTGAGTGGAACATGGGTGGGGACCTGCTGGCAGGTGCCCCTGACTGCTGGGGTGTGGGGGTGCTGGGGGACATGAGTGGGCGCCTGCTGGCAGGTGTCCCTGACTGCTGGGGTGTGGGGGTGCAGGGGGACATGGGTGGGGGCCTGCTGGAAGGTGCCCCTGACTGCTGGGGGGTGGGGGTGCAGAGGGACATGAGTGGGGGCCTGCTGGAAGGTGCCCCTGACTACTGGTGGTGGGGGTGCTGGGGGACATGAGTGGAACATGGGTGGGGGCCTGCTGGCAGGTGCCCCTGACTGCTGGGGGATGAGGGTGCAGGGGGACATGGGTGGGGGCCTGCTGGAAGGTGCCCCTGACTGCTGGGGGAGGGGGGTGCTGGGGGACATGAGTGGGGGCCTGCTGGCAGTTGCCCCTGACTGCTGGGGGGTGGGGGTGCAGGGGGACATGAGTGGAACATGGGTGGGGGCCTGCTGGCAGGTGCCCCTGACTGCTGGGGGGTGGGGGTGCTGGGGGACATGAGTGGGGGCCTGTTGGCAGGTGCCCCTGACTGCTGGGGGGTGGGGGTTTAGGGGGACATGAGTGGAACATGGGTGGGGGCCTGCTGGCAGGTGCCCCTGACTGCTGGGGGGTGGGGGTGCTGGGGGACATGAGTGGGGGCCTGCTGGCAGGTGCCCATGACTGCTGGGGGGGTGGGGGTGCTGGGGGACATGAGTGGGACATGGGTGGGGGCCTGCTGGCAGGTGCCCCTGACTGCTGGGTGGTGGGGGTGCTGGGGGACATGAGTGGGGGCCTGCTGGCAGGTGCCCCTGACTGCTGGGGGTTGGGGGGACATTGGTGGGGGCCTGCTGGAAGGTGCCCCTGACTGCTGGGGGGTGGGAGTGGAGGGGGACATGAGTGGAACATGGGTGGGGGCCTGCTGGCAGGTGCCCCTGACTGCTGGGAGGTGGGGGTTCTGGGGGACATGAGTGGAACATGGGTGGGGGCCTGCTGGAAGGTGCCGCTGACTGCTGGGGGGTGGGGTTTCTGGGGGACATGAGTGGAACATGGGTGGGGGCCTGCTGGAAGGTGCCCCTGACTGCTGGGGGGTGGGGGTGCTGGGGGACATGAGTGGAACATGGGTGGGGGCCTGCTGGCAGGTGCCCCTGACTGCTGGGGGGTGGGGGTGCTGGGGGACTTGAGTGGAACATGGGTGGGGACCTGCTGGCAGGTGCCCCTGACTGCTGGGGTGTGGGGGTGCTGGGGGACATGAGTGGGCGCCTGCTGGCAGGTGTCCCTGACTGCTGGGGTGTGGGGGTGCAGGGGGACATGGGTGGGGGCCTGCTGGAAGGTGCCCCTGACTGCTGGGGGGTGGGGGTGCAGAGGGACATGAGTGGGGGCCTGCTGGAAGGTGCCCTTGACTACTGGTGGTGGGGGTGCTGGGGGACATGAGTGGAACATGGGTGGGGGCCTGCTGGCAGGTGCCCCTGACTGCTGGGGGATGAGGGTGCAGGGGGACATGGGTGCGGGCCTGCTGGAAGGTGCCCCTGACTGCTGGGGGAGGGGGGTGCTGGGGGACATGAGTGGGGGCCTGCTGGCAGTTGCCCCTGACTGCTGGGGGGTGGGGGTGCAGGGGGACATGAGTGGAACATGGGTGGGGGCCTGCTGGCAGGTGCCCCTGACTGCTGGGGGGTGGGGGTGCTGGGGGACATGAGTGGGGGCCTGTTGGCAGGTGCCCCTGACTGCTGGGGGGTGGGGGTTTAGGGGGACATGAGTGGAACATGGGTGGGGGCCTGCTGGCAGGTGCCCCTGACTGCTGGGGGGTGGGGGTGCTGGGGGACATGAGTGCGGGCCTGCTGGCAGGTGCCCCTGACTGCTGGGGGGTGGGGGTGCTGGGGGACATGAGTGGGGGCCTGCTGGCAGGTGCCCATGACTGCTGGGGGGGTGGGGGTGCTGGGGGACATGAGTTGGTGATCAGTGGTGCAAGCTGACATGTGGCTTGGCTGGGGGGCATGCCCATGGTGGATGGGCTGCCTGCGGGACATGACCAGGGGTGCGGGGTAGACCCTGTGGTGTGGGCTGCCTGCAGGGTCCGTGGAGGGTGTAGAGGGAACACCTGGGAGGACCCACACTGCCAATTCACGTGTAGGACTCCCTGCGCACCCCTGAAATAAACGTACCCTGCTCAAATCGCGTGTGAAACTTCCCACACCCCCTGAAATACACTTACCCCACTCACACAGGGCCTATTGCGTGTGAAACTTCCCGCGCACCCCTGCAATACACGTACCCCACTCACACAGGGCCTATCACGTGTGAAACATCCCGCCCAGCCCTGAAATACACATACCCTGCTCAAATCGCGTGTGAAACTTCCCACGCACCCCTGAAATACACGTACCCCACTCACACAGGGCCTATCACGTGTGAAACTTCCCGCCCACCCCCGAAATACACGTACCCTGCTCAAATCACGTGTGAAACTTCCAGCGCACCCCTGAAATACACGTACCCCACTCACACAGGGCCTATCGCGTGTGAAACTTCCCGCGCACCCCTGAAATACACGTACCCTGCTCAAATCACGTGTGAAACTTCCCGCGCACCCCTGAAATACACGTACCCTGCTCAAATCACGTGTGAAACTTCCCGCGAACCCCAGTAATACACGTTCCCCGCTTGCCGTGTGCTGTGTGGCAGCCCTGTATACTGGTACAGGGTTAGCGTAGCCCTTTGCGCTGGATTGGGGATTTTGATCGCTTTTCCTTGACCGAGGGGCGTTCTTGTGGGCGTTACTGCTGCAGGGTCTCTGCGCCACTGTGCGCCACGGCTGGTTTTGGCAGCTAAAATCCATGAATACGCTGTGCACGGAAATGGATTTTAGCGCACGTGGCTGGCGCAGAGATTCGCACGCGCACACTGTGCGCCAGCCGCGTGCGCCGCTTGTGCGCGATATTCTATGAATTACCCCCTAAGAGTCTCATAGAAAGAGTCCGCGCTAGACACCTGACTAACGTGGAGGTTCATTGATAGTGCCGAGTTGAACCATACCCCAAGATTTCTGCCTTTCTAGAAAGGACAGGGCAAGGGCCAAAGACAGTAGGCCAGCAGCTTTTGTTTTTTCTATTCATTGGGTTTTTATAATGCGCCTATACACAATGTGCTTCAAGGCGCAACAAGACAAGGGGATTTGGGGGGTGGACAGGGATAATAAAACAAAAACGGTCCTACTAGGTCTTGTGACATTCGGATCATGCAAGTGCAGTAAACAGAAGTGCAGGGGAGAGTGACGTGGCGAGGGAGGAAGTGCCAGAGGGTTAAGCAAGTGCCTGGGGAGGCCAGGTGGACAGCACCTGGGGAGAAGAGAATGCAGCTGTAGCAGGTCCATGTGCTAAGTGCGAGGTACAGGGCTGGAAGGACTCATGGAGTGCAGGTCCAGCCAGGCTAGTGCAGGGGGAGGTAGCCCAGAAGGGTAACTGCGGGTGGGGGGGGAGTCATAGGAGACCAGGTGCAGGGGTTGACTGAGACTTGTTGTGGAGGGCCAGGTGCCCTGTAAGAATTTGAAGGAACCAGGCAGCCAGTTAAGAGCCATTAGCAGCGAAGGGAGAGAGGGAAGGAGGAAGAGAAAAGGACAGTCTTGAGAAGCTTCCAGAATTTAAGGAGATCCGGCTAAAGTTTGAGAGGGGCAGGGAGGCCTTTCCAGAGGGAGGCACCTGCGGAGGAAAGAGATCTAACCCCTAGTCTCTGCTTGAAGAAGCGTTTGATCTGCAGAGAGTTGGAGCTAGAAGACGGAAGGGCTCTAGCAGGGAGGTATTTAGGGAGGGAGAGTTGGATGTAGTGAGGTCGCAGGCCCCAGAAAGCCTTGTAGATGATGCAGAGGGCTTTGCACTTGATCCTTGCAACAAATAAGAGCCAGTGGAGAGATTTAGGGCTGAGGAGATGAGGTCCCTGGGCTTCAGGCCAAGGATAAGTCTTGCAGTCCTTTTCTGCAGTAGTTGAAGGGGGCAAAGGGAGGAGTTAGGCAGGTTGAGGAAGAAGCTGTTGCAGTAGCCTGCAGAGGACCAGCGATATTCAATGTCTTGTGAAAGGTGAGGAAAGGGAGAAGGCCTCTGAGGAGGTGAAGCTAAAAGTGGGCCTTCTTTTTTTAATTTTTTAATTTCTTATTTATTTATTTGGTTGTTTCTAGTTTGATTCACAATCTTTTTACAACGATCACATTGCACACTTCTTGGTAATGGCATATGAGCGATAATTTCAGTTCTTCATACATTTACATATATTCATTAATAACGATTCATCTTATCAACATGTTTACAGTTATGTTACAAATATTTAAAAATAATAAGTATACTTCCCAGAATTAAAAAACGTTTCAAACTGTGAAGCCGCAGATTCATACTTCCCCACGGCATTCCAGTTGCATATAAAATCCCAATGAAAAGGCATTTAATCTAAAATAACCAGGTTCTAACAACCTGATGTCTAAAAGTTATTCAGTTGTTATTACATATACCGTACATCGTCAATGCGAGCATTTACACTTACTTTTTTCTTCTTATTTTTTTTTTCTGTAGTTCTAAATCAAGTATTTTCAGAAAACGTACCAAGCCCAACATCAAAGTAACATTTGATACCCACATACAACGCATCCACAACATTTCTCTCCCGAACGCAGTGGGGCTGATATTTCTATCACCAAAAGATTGGATACGAGAAATCTCAAAGTATGTACAGTACACCGCCCAGTGTTTTAGTGATTCCAATTGTGAAGATTTTCCACATAATAGACATGTTCCATTATTATTACAGTTATTATCTGTGTGCCAGAATTGCCTTTTTTCATTTGTGAAGGTACAAATCACGGGCAATATTGCCCGCAAACTGTATTAGATATTTTTGTCGAGTAATACGTTTGGTGATAAAACGTGTGACTTCAGTGTACTTACTGTTTATATTTTGGAATAGTCTCAATGGTACTTATCCAGTCATTTTCGAAAAGTTTTGATTTCACATAAACTGGGTGTTCCCTTAGATCAAGGTTCGTCACATTGATTTGCTCCAGCAATCCCAACAACTCTTCATTATATTTCTTGATGGAGCATGGGGTGAATTCGAAGGAGGGTCTCGGATTTTTGAGAAGTTAAGTTTCCTCCAATTAAATCTTGCTGCTAATGATATAATGCTTAGTTCGTGTCACAAAATTGCATTTGGTAGTGGTTTTGCAAGCCTGAGTGTGTGTTTCCAAATTAGTGCTGGCATCTGATTTAAAAAGGGTCTGATTTTCTGCGAATACTTGTCTAGCCCATAATAGTATCACCGCCTCGACTTTTAATGTATAAAATTCAAATATTGGAGTCATAGGGGGTCATTACAAGGTTTGGCGGTAAGGGGTTAACGGCACCGATAATGGTGCTGGAGCCGTCAACCCCTTGCCGCCCCTTTACGACTCTGCTCGCGGGACCCGCAAAGTGCGCCTGGTAAAAATGTTTTATTTTGTTTCGATATGTTGTAGAACAAGGATTGAGAATATGTTTTCTGAGGCATCTACTAGCGCAAGTGCGCGATAACTGCCTCGATCTTCCCGGTCCCCTTTTTTCCAAATAGGCACCACAATAGCGAAATGGCAAGACGTCGGTATCTTGCATGCACTAAAAATAGTTGGGCCCAAAAACTAGGGTCCTGCTTCATAACACAAGCAGGGATCCCACCTGGGCCTCCACAAAAAAGGAAATCCAAATGGAAGCAGAGATAGGAGATTCAAGTCCAACTGCCTTGGTTGGAGAACCCAAGCGCAACATTGGCCATATAGATCTCCTATTGTTACTACACAAATAGGAAACCATATTATGGTTATCTGCCATTCTTAAATAAAATTTTATGTTGCAACATTTGTCAGTGAATGAATTGCGTATTTTCTTTGTGCCAGCCAAATACCCTTCAATAGGCAACCCACACTTCTTCAATTCACAAATCTGTTTGTTTTTAAGACATTTCAAAGTATGTATCTCGTAATTACGGCTGGGAGTTTTGATAGAACTTACTGCTGATGGAGTTTGCTTAGTCAGAGCAATATAGCGGCAATCGCCTTGGAACATTGCTCCTCAAGCCTACCAATATCCCAAGAGGGGCTGTTCAGCAGATAGAAATACTTTTTTAGCATACTATTTAGCTTTTGACACAGGTGATTATTCCATCTCACAAATATTAGTGGACGGTCAGTCTCTATACATCTTAACACAGAGTCAGTCTGTAGAACTGGTACAGTGGAAGTAATAATGGTACTGATTATAGTATGGTTTCCCAAATGCACATATGTGGTGGTAATAGAGCAAGCGATTGAGCATATAGAATTCGATACTGGAAATAGTCAATCTTGGAATATCTATTAGCCCGCCACCAGGTATACGGTAATGCATCATGGGAGAATTCCTGGAAGTAAATGTCCCAGGTTGCTAGGAACTCTCTACACCTCTCTCCAATTTCCTGCGCCTTGATTTGGTTGGCAGATATCAGGTCATGCCCATTATATGAGGGGGGGCGTGGCCTGCTGAACATGGTACGCGGACGCTGATCTCCTGAGCTCCGGTCCAGCCACGCAGTCCGATCCTGTACTAGGTGCCTAAAACCTTTTTTCACCATCCACTCTTCGGGGCAGATTTACATTGGGCGTACTACAACACCCTGCGACTTGCTCCGACAGAAATCGGACGCCAGGATCCCTCTGAGATACTCTGGCCCGGCTCCCCCCCTCCTCTGGGGGGAGCACACAAGAATCGGCCGACCCGCGTTTCGAGACTCTGCTGAGGGTACCCTAAACCCTTCCACACCACTCATCCTTCGGTGCAGGGGTACATCAGGCGATTGCCTGCACCCGACACCTTTGTCTGACAGAAATCGGAAGTCGAGGACCTACCGAGACACTCCGGCTCCTCTCCCCCTCCTCCCTGCAGGAGGCGCCCGGAGCCCAGTTGAGCCGTCCTGCTCGATCCTGCCTTCGGTGCCGGAGAGACATTTATATCACTGATCCTTCGATGCAGTGATACATCGGGCGATTTACTACGCTCGGTGCCTTAGTCCGACGGTGATCAGAGGACAGGGACCCACTGGGGCGCTCCGGCCCGGCTCCCCCTCCCCCCCGGGGAGACCCACAAGATGGCGGCCGCATTTCGCTAGCGGATCTGCTGCGACCGAGACAGACGCACTTCTACGGAGCCAAACCCCGACCATCCATGCAACTTCCCCGCTACTCGTTGTGGCCCGGAGACACAGGAGGCACAGGGCACTCATCGAGGTGGACCAGCTTGCCCTACGGAAACATCCGCAAGTGGTGGGTGAAGGACGAGTCAGGGGATCACGCGCCTGCCGCTAAACACCCTGGCACCTGGCGTCGACATCTCAACCCCATACGGAGCTGGGGTTCGCCCAGCACAAACCCTCCACAGCCTCCCTACCGGTTATCCCGGACCACCCGCTGAGACCCCGATCCGATCCCCAGCTGACCACACAGGACTGAACCCTGCATTCCCCAAGTGAAGAGTGCAGGGAATGGGGAACGGGGAGTGTGTCCTCCTTGATCCTTCAAGAACACGCGCTCATCAGGGCAGCCACTTGTAGAGGATCCAGGTCCTTCTTCCGGAGCACGCACTGGAGCCACAGCAAGAATCGCCTCTCACGGGTGAGACTCTCCCCCTCCACGGGACCCAAATCCACCATATTCCTAACCGTGGGTCGAACCCCCTCAGACTCCTTGCTGGGTCTGACAAATTAGTCACTACTTTACGGGATACACCTGCCTACCCTGGCCAGCAACAAGAGACCACGCTGGACTACTCCCCTAGTCCTGCCTGCTCTATAGCACCCCACGTCTCTCCAGCCCCCCACAATACACCAAAAGGCCAGACCTGTGGCACAGTTAATGAAACCGCCCTAGACGTCAGGGTCACAACTTTTCCTTTGCCACGGAGGCAGGGGTCCATGTTCTCTGAACCCCCAGGACCTGCACTCCATTAAGCAGGGAGATCTCGCGCCATTAACCAAAGAGAGTGAACACAATTATATGCCCTGCCAGGGAACTCTTGAACCCCTGTGCTGTCAAACGTGATTAAGACAATACATTATGGCCGCAGCAAGGAACAAAGCCAAAAATGCCACTCTAGACCCTTTTATTACCTCGAAATCTCACCCCACCGCCCAGCCTATATCAAACGACCCAACAACCCGGGACACCCCGGAGGTGGATGCCAGACACAATCAGGTGTTGGGGGCGATCGAGGCCCTAAGGTCGTTTATAGATACGAAGATTGGCGAAGTAAAAGCCGACATCCAGTTGATAAGGCAGGATGCCCGTAATTTGACGGAATGGGTCACTATCATTGAGTCTTCCCAGCAGGACACGGCAAGTGACACGGCAGCCCTGAAAACCGAAGTCGCAGACCTCAAAACCAAGGTATCCCTCCTAGAAGCAAGGTCCGAGGAGGCGGAGGGCCGCGCTAGGTGCAGTAACATTAGAATGCTAGGCATACCAGAAGGGACGGAGACTACAGACCCGACGACCTTCGTGGAATCACCAATACAACAGGAAATCGGGGTGGCAAACCTTTCACAGGGCTTTGCCATAGAGAGAGCCCACAGGTCGCTCCACAAGAAACCCCCTCCAGGCTCCTACCCCCGTCCTATCATAGCGAAGGTCCTCAACTTTCGAGACCGTGAGGTGATCCTGAAGTTTTCAAGAGATTGCGGGGAAATTGAACGGAACAACTCAAAAATCCCCATATACCCCGATTACACCCAGTCGGTCCAAAGAGCGAGGAACTCCTTTGTTCCAATTAAGGCCAGGCTCAGGATACTGAACCTGAAATATATGCTGCTCTATCCCTCGAGACTGAAAGTAATATATAAGGGTAAAGCAGTATTCCTAGAGACTCCAACAGCGGCTACCATGTGGATGGAACATAATAACCTGGCTGAGGTCCCTATCGAATCCAATCACGGGAAACTCAATGAAGACACCCAAGAATGAGGGCTACACCCCCTGACACAGACACAGGCACCCTACATGACATACACGAGAACTTTTAGAACCACCACTATCAACGAAGCAAAACTACGAAAGGAGAATGCTGAATGACTGCAGGGCTCACCCGTCCCTCCACACATGCCCGCGGACCACGACCCCATGAAAGTCCAGTGCCGACCAGTTGTCAGCACACACCTACTCGCGCCAGACACCCGGATCGGGGCAGACAGCGCGGGAGCGCCTGAGCACTCCACTTCGGTGATAGTAGCTGGGTGCACCAGTTATATTTGTTTTATACAAGTTGTTATTGTTTTGACTACCCTAACTCTGAGGACCTTTAACCAATCTGAAATGAACCCGGAACTAAACACTGGAGTAGACCACTCCACACAAATAGATTCAGGCAAAGCTCACAACGACATACTATTAAGCCGCAGGGAAGGCAGGGATCCCTCCTTGGCAATTAATACAACCATGAAATGGCATCAAAACTCAGGGTGATCACATGGAACGTCAGAGGGATGGGATCCTACCTCCGTAGAAACCGGATACACTCCTACCTGAAGAGAAAGAAGGTATCATTTGCCCTCCTACAGGAAACACACCTCTCCTCTGACACTGCAGACAAACTCTCAAACTACTGGGTAGGCCAAGGTAACAGCTCATCATACTCGAAATACGCAAGAGGAGTATACACATGGGTGAGCCCAGGCACACCATTTCAACAGATGGGGGTAGAATCAGACAAAGAGGGCAGGTATCTGCTGGTGTGGGGCATGCTGGAGAATACCCGAATATGCATAACAAAGTCATATTTCCCCCAACACGGCATACCTTCCTACCTTAAGAACTTATGCGCCAAAGTTATGCTCCACAGAGAATACACCCTTCTGTGGGGAGGCGATTTCAATTGCGTCATGAGTGTAGCAATGGACAGATCCGCCACTCCACGAATACAGAATAATCTTCATACACAGGCCCTACACAGAGCGGTTGAGGACTTGCATCTGATAGATATCTGGCGAGACCTTCACCCCGCTGACAGATCCTACTCATTCTACTCAACCCCTCACAACGTACACACCAGGATAGACTACCTCTTTATAAATAATGAGCTAACTCCACAAATCGAGTCTGTGGATTACCTGGGCAGATCAATCTCGGATCACTCTCCACTAATGATACAACTCTGTCTCCGTCCTCCCCGACCTCCCATCCCAATGTGGCGAATGCCAGTAGAGTCATTAACCGACCCCGCATTAAAGGAGACCTTGGCCGAGAAACTGGAAGAGTACATTGAGCTTAACAAGGGAACGGTGGAAAAATGGAGCACTCTCTGGGAAGCATTGAAGGTGGTGACAAGGGGAGAGGTGATCGCTGAGGCAGGCGGGATCAGGAGGCAACTGAGAAAGGAATTAGAGGCTGAGGAGGAAAGGATCAGGCACCTTGAAAATACCCCCTCTCCCACAATTGAGACGGAAAACGAGCTGAGGGAGATTAGGGAGGAATGCAGAACCGCATGGGATAGGCTTGCGAAATTCGACTACTCTACTCGCACCATGAAAGCTCATAAAGAAGCAGATAAACCGGGTAGGATATTAGCCTGGTTGTGTAGAAAGGAACACCCAAAGCTGGCCCTCAATGAGATTGAAGATGGCAATGGCATAATCCACAGAACACAACAAGCAATAAATGATGTTTTTTCCGACTTCTATGAGGAACTATATACTCACAGCGACCCAGTACCTGAGACAGACATTAGAGATACCTTGGCAGAAGGTGACCTCCCTACACTGAACCAGGAGCAAAAAGACATGCTGGGACAAACCATCACGAAAGAAGACATCTCCGAGGCGATACGCTCTCTTTCCACGAGTAAAACGCCTGGGACCGATGGCCTTACCCCAGAGTTCTACAAGGCATACGAGGAGATACTGTCCCCCATACTGCATGAAGTCTATGCGGAGGCATTCGAGACTGGAACACTATCAGGTACAATGAGAGAAACCCTCACAGTGCCAATGCTCAAACCTGGCAAACCACCTACAAAATGTGACTCTTATCGCCAGCTGGTGCTCCTGAACTACGACAGCAAAATGTTAACAACCATTCTGGCCAAGAGGCTCGCAAGGGTGATAGGTTCATTAGTACATGCGGATCAGAGCGGTTTTGTACCAGGGCGCAACACCACAGCCAACCTGAGAAGGCTCCAGCACATAATGGCACAAACAGAGGAATCTAAAGAAGACCTGGCGGTCCTTTCATTAGATGCCATCAAGGCTTTTGGTTCAATTTTCTGGGAGTGGCTGTTTGAGACCCTGAGGGAGTTTGGACTTGGCGAACACTTTATCAGATGGGTCAAGGTACTATACAACAATCCAGAGGCAAGGGTAAAGACAGGGGGCTTGGTATCCGGGACATGGGCTCTTCAGAGAGGGACCAGGCAGGGGTGCCCGCTCTCGCCAATGTTATATATCCTAGGCCTGGAGCCGATAGCAATCTATTTTAGGAAACAGCTTTTCGACGCAGGCATCAACATCAGTGGAACAGACAACATCATCTCCCTGTATGACGACGATGTTCTTTTATATCTTCGAGACCCTCAAAAAAATGCTCCCACAGCCCTAGACATCCTAGATAATTTTGCAAAATACTCAGGGATAATGTTCAGCCGGCAGAAATCATGTGCCTTCCCTTTAGCTGGACTCAGGGGAAAGAGCATAGAAGAACTCCCTAAGATCGGGATACAATGGCAAGTCGAGGCCTTTCGCTACCTGGGCCTTACCATCAAGCACACACCAACCTCCACTCACGAATGCAACACAGAGGCCAAAGTCTCAGGGGTGCGCAGATCCATCAAATTCTGGCTGAAACTACCGCTCTCAGTGATGGGTAGAGCGGCAATATCTAAAATGATAATACTGCCCAGATTTCTCTATTATTTCACCAATATAACATACTATACCCCCCCATCCTTCTTCAGGAAGCTGGAATCCATAATCGAAGACTTTCTCTGGGGGAAGACCAGGCACAGACTCACATTAAACATCCTCACATTGCCCTATGCCACAGGGGGCATTCAGTTAACCGATTTCCAAGGATATTATCTAGCAGCACAATTGTCCCATGTAGCTAAATGGCTATGCGACGAACCCACAGCCGAGACGAATCTCCTCAGCCAACTAACCTCACCCATGCATCCAAAGGAACTGATCTGGAACACTAAAATTGGGCTTCCCAACCCGCCCATGATTGTACAAGTGGGGCGACAGGTGTGGAAAACGGTCACCTCTATGCTGGGGCTACAACAATCGTACTCGCCGGAGATCCCCATCCTAGCAGATGTATGCATGACCCCCAGCGACTTACCCACAATGAGAAGATGGGAGAGCCATGGCCTCTACACGTGAGGAGACATGTTCGAGGAGGGGCTATTTAGAGACTTTGAATCACTTCAGGGGAAGGACGGACTCCCCCCGGGACAATTCTTATGGTACCAGAAGGTGAAGCTTATCGCCAAGGAAAAATGGAATGTGTGGCCCGAGGAGCCTGAAACCCACGCCCTCGTGCAGGAGATCTATGGTGTTAGCGATGGCTGGAAACCGACTTCGAGATTATACACCCAAATAAATGATAGACCCAACCCAAGGAGCGCACGTCTGAAAGAGAGGTGGGAGGCCGACCTGGGGCTGGAAATTGCAGAGGGGGAATGGTTGAGAGCCTTATCATACCCTAAAGAGGTCTTTAGGAACGCTAGATTCAGGCTAATTCAGCTCAATGTCCTATATAGGACCTATATGACTCCGCACAGAATATCCACATTTAACAACAGGTCCAGACCGACATGCCCATGGTGCCCCTCTGATCGGGCCGATATGATCCACATGTTCTGGACATGCCCCAAATCACAGAAACTCTGGTTTGCCGCTGAACAGACCTATAGGAAAGCTGGCCTGGAGGCATACGAATGGACACCTAAAGAGTGCCTCCTGGGCACCCACCCGAGACTGGGTAAAATCAAACACCTGGTGAAGCTTATGGACATAGCATGTGTGCTCACAAAAAGGACGATTGCCATGGCTTGGAAATTGCCACGAGGTCCCAGGTACGAACCCTGGATCAGGGAGATGGAAAGATGGACGTCAGCTGAAACCAGAGCCTGGGAGGAAGGGAACAATAGGGGTGGGGAAGACTCGAGCACTACACTGGAGGCTTGGAAGACCCTTCTGCGAGACATGATCTTCTCAACAAGCTACAAACCTCCCTGAACTTACCCCTCGGGACATACATGACAGCTCAACCCACGAACTGCAGCAGTAATTCCACATCCACTCCCCCACCATGACCCCCGGAGAGCAAACCGAGCCCAACAGACTAGAGGTCGAGATCCGACTACAAAGCTTGGGGCCAAGTAACTCGGAGGACAAAAAGGACAGTCAAGTTATTACTGTTTTTTGTTATTTGTTTATTGTTTAAAATGCTTATGCTTATTTGGCACAGGTGTATTGTAACCCAAGCCCTGACCCATACCATGAACGTAATGAATATGTCTCTAAAATAAATGCCAATAAAAACATTTAAAAATAAAAATGCCCATTATATGAGAGTTTGCCAAGGCAGCACACGTTAAAGTCGCCTCCTAAAATGATGTTACGATGCACATGTCGTGAATAGATGTCTTGCAGGATTAAGTTCAGCTGGTCTAAAATCGCATCCTTACATTGCTTTAGAGGATTCCAGTAAATAGCAATCACTATATAGGGAGTAAACATACCATTTCTAAAGGAAAATTCAGTAACCATCGTGTTTTCAGTGGCAAGGACTAGTCTTGAGATTATATCAAGTTTGTTGTTGAAGCATATAGCAAGGCCACCATAAGGATGTCCTCTGCAGCCAAGCCTTGCAGCTGACACATATGTAGTAAATCCATCAATTACAAACATGCGAGTGTTCATAGTTTCCTGTACCATAATAACTTAAATTTGAGTATGGTGAGGAGAATTATTCAACCATGCATGTAAGTTATGAAAACCATGTGTGTTCCAAGATATAATTGACAAATCATGGTTACTATGCAGGTTTGTTAGCTGGGTTTACTCCGTTTAGGGTGTTTGCTAACGGGATCATCCATGACCAATCCTTAATTGCAGCTGTAAGATTGGCTAGTTGAGAGAGAACTGAGATTTCTGTATCTTTAAGTCCTAAACTGACGGGGGGAGTTACTTCGGTTTCTGTGAGGATGAGTTTTTGGAATTGAAGAAATCGTTTAGCTGCCTCGTGGGAGTCAAACTGATACAATTCAAACCCAAGCTGTTCAAAGTCCTTACAGTGTTCCCACAGCATCTTAGTCACTATGTTCGAATGAGTTGGCAGACCATTCTGTTGTTATTACTGTTGTTCAGCTCAATCCCATCAATATCCTCTGATCTTAAGAGTCTTAATGAAGGGATGGCATTGAATGTCTGGAGTAACTGAGAACAATTGATTCTTTTCTTACCATTTACATCCACTTAGCCAGCCAATTACATTCATCTTTTCCTGATTTGATTCATTGGTAGGCAGCTTTGGGATGTCATGTGAATGAACAGTGGAGTGAGCTTGTCTCCTAGAGCCCTCAGAGTTGCATGGGATGTTAGGTGTGGCATTGGTGTTGGCATTCTGTTCAATGTCAACGCACTTCCTGATTAGAGCGGGGCGATAAGGTAGCCCCAGGCTCCAACTCTCTAGCAGATGATTGAACTCCCTCAGCATCACATCTCGTGGCTGCTTTCGATTTGAGAGTGCTTATACTTTTGTTTTGAGGAGGTTGTTTTATCGGGTAGAATGATGAAAGTTGGGATTGCTTAGTTGGTTTTGATTCCCCATCCAGCCTGGATGGATTGGCCAGTTGTGTTACTGCCTTGCTCCCTGCTACTTTAGTTAATTCTGTGTCTTTCACTATATTTTCTTTAGCCAATCTGCGTTTGCGTTTTTATTAGCTTTTTTGGGGGGGGGGTTTCGGGCCATTTGGTTTGGTAGAATCAGTCGATGCTCCAGTTGGTATGGAAGATAGTTGAAGGGCTCTCTTGCTTTCATCATCCAGTTGTTCTAGGTCTAACACCCCATCTTCTAATGTTATGTCACTGGAGGCACCTACTGTTGACTTCTGTCCAATACTACTTTGCAGCATGTTTTTCTTTTTTTTTTTACCACTCCCTTCACTTTCAAATTAATTCGAGTATTTATTTTAATTGTTCTCATGTAAGTACGTTTTTGCTTTCGAGACATATAGGGGCCAGAGGTATGCCCTGTGTTATCACTATGATCTATGGAGCATTCATGTTGTGGGATGTTTGCTTCATCTGCCACGGCAAAGCCAACTTCCTTCTGCTCCATCAGATCAGTTAAAGCAGACAGGCTATCCAATTTCTCTGTACCTGAAAATATCCTGATCATCGAATTATGCGTGGAGCTGCTGGTTGAGGCTTGAGAAAACATATTTACCAACGTTATTATCAAGCTCTCCATCACCTCCAATTTGTTGTTTGTCTCATCGATAGCGGATTTCTCCTGATGGGGTGATTCAGCTTACGCACTTTTATTCATCGTCGGGATCTTGTTAAGAGCAATAGCATATGATCTTGATGATACCGCAAATGGTTTCTCAGAGAGGTTTGTTTGCAAAGTTTTAGACTGGAAATTGGTTTGCTGTGTTTGGGTACTCTGGGATATTGCAATACCAATTCCGCGGGCACTATTGTGTTGTCCTTATTTAGGGGGCAATTCATTTTCCCCAATAGAATCCCCTCTATTTTACTGATTTTTGCAAGACTTTCCATATTTAGTTTCAATTCTTTTATTTCCAAATGGGTAAACTCGTGGCCCTTATCGAGTAAGTTTAGAATCCTGGATAAGACAAGGAAAGACTGCTCTGCCATCTCAAACTCGTTGGGAGCAATAGAGGCTCCGATAGAAGCAATTTGTGAAGCTTCTTGTAATGGCAGTGATACCAGATTTGTATCTACCAGGCTTGAGCATATCCTTTCCCCTACCGCAAGCTCTTGAGTCACCTCAAACTGTTGAAGATCATTGGCCACAGAGCGTTTATTAAGAGATACACTAGATAACGGTAGAGGGTGGGCATTGTCACTAACTTTGGGAGTATGTGGCATGTTCCTGCCAGTAAATCTTGCACCAAAGAGGTGAACGTCTTCAATGCCACCTTGTCTTCCACTGGCAGGAGTCGAAGGCCCCAGTGATATTCGAACTCGTTTACTCAATTCAGCCATAATAGTTGGAGCCAACATAGAATCATCTGTGATATCTTTGTTTACAATGTCCCCCGTTGGGAGCGGAAGACATTTTGTAGTAGACATTTCTCGCATGCTCAGGAAGCTCCGCTCTACGGAACGTTCACCATTGTACATTTATTTAAGGGGAAATATCAGTGAATCGCACGTACTCGCACAAGAGGCATGTACCTGAGCATGTACAAGGACGTCCTCTGAAGACAGACCTTGAGTCTCCGCCACCTTATGCATCTACATATTGTCTGGGACTGCACAGGTTGTTGGAATATCTGCTTCACGAATTTGGGGATGTTTGTCTACTCCGTACTTGGCAGCAGTATCAGAGCCTAGAAGGGCCTCTGGTTGCGTACCCTTATTCATCACTTTTGGGTACTTTGCATACTTTCCCACTTCTAAGGCTAGAAGCCATTATTAGGAGAAGTAGGCAAGAGATTTATACGATTCACCTCGGAGTATGCAAATGGTAGTCTCATTAATCTCTCTAAGTGGGGCTTCTTGGCAAGGTCAGTGATGTGAGTAGAGAAGGAGAGAGAGGAGTTGAAGATGACACCAAGGTTTTCTGGCTCATAGGACGGTGAGTGGAGGGGGGCCATTGAGGGCAGCCAGAGTTTAGGAGGGAAGGAGGGAGCTGGGGTCCCAATGAGAAGGATCTCACTCTAACTGGCATTAAGGAAGAGAGTGTTGGCAGCGCGCCATGCCTGAATAGCAAACAGACAGTCAGGAATGAGAGAGGCAGAGGAGGGGAGTTGCATGTCATCCACATAACACTGGAAGTTAGGGAGAAGGCAGAGATCAAATGGGCTAGGGGGGCAAGGTAGATGTTGAAAAGCCAAAGGCGAGAGAATAGAGCCCTGGGGGACACCACAGGTGGAGAGTGAGATGGAGAAGAGAAAAGGGCCCAGTTGAATCTGGGAAAGTCGTTCTGAGAGGAAGGAGGTCAGCCTGTCCAGAGCCAGGTCCGTGATGCCAAGGGTATCATGAAGCCGATTTATAAGGGTGGCATGATTACCGTATCAAAGGCAGAGGAAAGGTCAAGAAGGATAAGAACTGAAGGAGAGTTGGAATAGAGATTAGAGAACAAGTCTTCACAAGTGTTCAGGAGTGCAGTTTCCATGCCTCTGGCAGCTCTAAAGCAAGACTGGTGGTTGTGTAGACAACCAACAGATTCAGTGTGGTGGATAAGCTAGGAGATGGCCAGCTTCTCCAAGAGTTTGCCCAGGAAGAGGGTAATGGAGATAGGGCGGTAGTTAGCCAGACAGGAAGGATCGGTAGAAGGCTTTTGAGGAGACCACAACTTCAAACCAAGAACATTAGAAAATGCTCCTTATACCACTCGCACCACTTCACGAAAACATAGCCACGGTAATTCCCATTAGGAAGACCAATTGACATCCTCTCTCACTCATTCCAATATAACCATCCACTCTGCACATTGTCTAAATACAGGAGTTAAGATATATCAAACCACATCACTCAATTTCTATGATAATGTGTATTGACTGCCACTTACAGCCCACATCAGCTTTTAAATATGATGCATGTGAAGGGCCAGGAAGGTGCGAGAGGAGGTAAGATCAAGAAAGCAGAGTAAGGAGGAAGGTGAAGGAATAGGAGGGCATTAGAGAAATGACAATGGAAATCAAGTTGATGGAGGTTGGAGAAGAGCATGGGCATAGGACAGAGAGGGACACGGGGGACAAATCCCCCCACAATTTTAAGTGGGGGGGATACAATGGCATTTATCCCCCCAAGATGTGTCTCTCTCTCTGCAGCATGCAAAATACGGTCTGCAGCGGCAGCCTGTCTATGCAGTGATGCGTGCAAACTTCAGACTGTCTTCAGGCCGCAGCAGTGGGTAAAACAAGAAATCTGCTTGCTCATGCATGCCCCCCCGCGCCTGCGCATTTGGAGTGTACCCGGGCCAGGGAACAACATACTGCATGTGCCCTGAGTGCGCAGTGCACAGCTGCGCAGCCTTCGGGTAGCTTCCAGAACAAAGGAGATTGGAGAAGCAAGCCAGGAAGCGAAGCGTGCTCCGAGTCCTGAGAGTGTGAGCGTGTGTATCGAGGTGGCCCCGGTAGAGAGACATAGTGAGACTGCTGAGACTCAACCTCGTGAGAGACCTCAGCAGGCTCGGTTTAGCTTCTACTGTACTTTTAAGGTAAGTCAAAGTGGCCCCTAAGCCCTCTCTGCCCAGGTGAAGCACCTCATGGCCGTGAGGACAGGGGGTGGATGAGAGGGGCACAGCCTCTGCTCCATTTGCACACTGTTAAGTATAAAAAAGTTGCAGGCTGATTACAATGCAGGGGGTTAATACGCTGCATGCACATAGTGCCCATTCTTCTGGGTCTCTGTTTATCAGCACCCACTGCCTCATTCCTGCACCTCGTCGTGCAAAAATACACATAGCAATAAAGGTTGTTTAGCGCTGCTGTCTGGTTTAAGGCGGTGGGCGGGGGAGCTTAGGCATTGGTAAAATGTGGCCCACCACCACTGATCGCTGCATCCTGAGATGTCTGAAACAAGTGGGTTGTGAGAGGTGGGAGGGCCGGGCATGGGTGGGAGACCAGGTGTGATCTATAGAGGTTCTGCGGTAGGGGGTGGGGGATTGGTAGACCAAACTAGCCTGGCTTAGTGGTATTCTCTCAGGTCACGGTGCAGAGTGTGTCTCATTCTTGCCTTAGGGGCCTCGCAGTGGATTTCATATTCCATAGCCATTTGGTGTATCGGGGGCTCTATGCTGATACTGAAAGCAACAATACAATATTAAAGGTTACACATCTCTCTTAAGACAACATGGCACGGCCCATTCAAGTACAGCAGCAGCTCAGCTCACAATGGCTAGCACTGCCATGTTACTGAGACATGAGACTGATGCCCCATTAAAAGACTAAAAGCCTTGTTCAAACATGCAGAACTGCCTCAGAAAGACTAGAGGGATTCTGCTCACAAGTGCTGCTACTGTGCCTTTAAAAGAATATCCCTGCTCTGGACCTCCCATTCAGCTCAAGGGTTGGAAGAGGTGCATGCTGGGTGTACCACCGCATTTGTGTCAATTTTGTCTCTTTGTGCAGCCCACCCACCAAAGCTGCACAGAATCCACAAAACAACCCAGGTGTTTCCTCCAATCTAAATGGCTAACGTGCTATAAGATAAACATGGTGGTTGCAAATCTGATTGGCTAGAGCACCTATGGCTGGGGACATCAAAAGGAGCAGAATGTGATGCATTCCATGTTGGTAGGTGGAGCAGAATGTGATGCATTCCATGTTGGTAGGTAGAGCAGAATGTGATGCATTCCATGTTGGTAGGTAGAGTAGAAAGTGTTGTATTTCATGTTGGTAGGTGGAGCAGAATGTGATGCATTCCATGTTGGTAGGTGTAGCAGAATGTGTTGCATTCCATGTTGGTAGGTGGAGCATAATGTGATGCACACCATGTTGGTGGGTGGAGCAGAATGTGATGCATTCCATGTTGGTAGATGGAGCATAATGTGATGCATTCAATGTTGGTAGGTGGCGCATAATGGGATGCATTCCATGTTGGTAGGTGGAGGAGGTTGTGTTGCGGGTTCACCTCCTCTACAAGCAGAAGGTGCCACATACACTTACTCTCCTTAAATGTGGTAACATTGCTGTGACATGTTGCTTTTGTCCCAGTACATGTATTTAGGCTCTGATGATTACTAACATATAATCCTAGCAGCATCAGCATTAATGTGCTATTGAATCCCATTAAAGGACTGTTGGATAAACAGGCACATTGGCTCGGCTGGGTTTCAACTTGTAGCCTGCATATTAAACATATATCTCTGCAGAGACACACAAAAGCTGTATCCCCCAGCCTTGGATCCTAGGACTTGCAGGTTAAATGTAGATCTCTGCAGCAGGTGCAGTTACCCCCTGAGCTGTATGTACAAACCGGTGTGCACGGCTGTAAGGCTCCTAAGGTTGAAGCAATGCCAGTAGTAAGCAAGGATTGCCTGACTTTTGAATGGCTGTGCGTCAGCTTTACTGGTGACTTAAAAGAATATCCCATACAGGAATCAAGAGATCAATAAACCGTCCGTGCCTCTGAAGGACTGGTAGGCCTAAGGTCTGCACAGTAATGCAGGCTACACACACTGCCCAGCATTGTACAACATACATGCCCACACAGGGGGACAAATATATTCAAACACTGTTCCTGTTTAGTGTTTTTGTTCTCTTCTTGGCAGCAAATGTTGGTTCTGCGCCATTATAAGCATAGAAGCTCTTCTGAGAAGTGCAAGTACTGCTCCTACGATTATGTACATCTGTCCTGCTGGAAAGTGCTGGCACTTGAGCAGCATTCCTTAAAAAGCATTGGCAATGCCAATCCTTTTGGCGTTCATATGTTCTTTGCATGTTGCATTTATATGCACCAGGGTTCAAGGAGGAGAGCGCAAAGTTTGAAGGGAGGATGGGATAAGGGGTGCTGGATGAGAAGGGGAATAGATCAAGGGAGGAAGCCATTGATAGAAGGTGCCACTGATGATGAGCAAGAGGAAATAGGAGCAAGAAAGGGTACAAGTGAAAGGGTAACAAATAACGCAACAGTGTGAGAGAAGAATGAGAGAGGAGGTAAGGTACGTTGGTGAGGGAATAGAGGGTATAGGTTGGGGGGGGCTGGAGAGCTAGAAGGGGTAGGTGTGTGTGGGTGTAGCTATGCCAGAAAAATGCACCAAAACCAAAACATCAAGAAGTAAAGCATCACTTAAATGCAACCTTCAAACTGCACAGAGCTCTGCTTCCAGCCTACCCTGTGCCTGTACCAGCATCGCCAGCTGGCTGTGTACCTCCCAGCAACTGGAAAAAACAAGTATTGGCAATGCCAACAGTTTGGGCTATTGTAGAGGCATGGGGAATGCACTTGCCAGGCACTGCCATGGTGGTATTAGCTGGCCATTGAAGGTAGCCAGTGTGAGTACTTAGGCGTCTAATAGCAGTGCCTTGCAAATGCCTAATACTTGTATGCAAGCCACAACTGTTGACTTTGCCAATGCTTGTTTATTCCTTTGTGTGAACGAACTGGCTGTGGGTTTGCTGCTCTGCAACCTATTTTTCACACATATAACTGTCTCTTAGCATGCATCTAGGATGTTTAGAGCAGGATGTTGCAATGATTTTCATGGTGTGGGTGGTGGCAGGTCATCTTTTGCTGGATTACAAATAATGGTAAGCAGGCCGGCATGGGTTGGGAGGATTTATTGGAGGGAACTTCATATTTATACAGTTAACACGCGCAATTTGCAAACGGAAGTTGAAACAGAGAAGGAGATGCTTCCTCTGTCATTATCCAGGCAGACAGTACATGTAACACTGTGCCTCGACTCAATACAGTGCTCTGTGTAAGCGAGAAACATCAACACAATGAAAGACTAAAACACAATAAATAATTTAAAAAAGCAAAGTCCCAAAGTTTCCCCTGTCCCCCCCCAGATTTTATGGGTCTCCTATGCCCCTGGAGAAGAGACAGAGCTAGAAGCAGTAGAAGGTTATCAGTGGCAATGGAAGAAACAAAGTAATTACAGGTTTATAAGTCTGCTTTGGCCAAACCAAATGGGTTAGCAGTTAAGAGGGATGCTTAGAAGTGAAAGGTGAAAACAGTGGGGGCAGAGACGGGAGCAGCTAAGGTACCAAGGCTATAGTAACGGAGAATCTTGTGGACCTGGGACCAGAGACTAGGAGGAAAACCTAAAGACTTGAAGAAAGCGGATATATAATAGGAAGAGAAGTGATAAACTATGGGGGAGCCAGGGTCTAGTTGGGCTAGCAAGCACACCAAGGATAGCATATAGGATTGTGCGGGAGGATAGCTAGGCTGCAACGTGCTTGCCTTGGAAGCAAGACGACAAGGAGCAACACAGGTTCGATCCCCTGGTCTGCGCTAAGAAACCTCTGGGTATTAAGCGCGGCGTTATAAATAACCTATCATATCAAATATAAGACTTGCCTGTGATCGCTGGCTGGAAAAAGAGAAATTGCCTAGTTGGGAGCCATTGACCATAGGCTGGTGCCATTGGCAATCACATCAAAGAGAATAAATAAGACTATCTTGCTAGTGAAGGCAACAAATAGAAACAGAGACTGGTTTACTACAGTGTGGAAGCATCAAAGACAGGAAAGTATCACGAAAGCCAAGCAGTGGGCTCAAAGTGAGGAGACCTAATGTTTCATCCAGATTCTCAACCGCAAATGTACCATAGGTGCTCTGAACCAAAAGGAACCAGAGTACTCCAAGCTGTAGAGGTTCCCGGGCGGATTCTTCCTGAATGCCAGTGACCATTGGACTCCAAGCATCAAACCAGAGAGACACCTGTGGTGGGCTTGAGGGACATGTAAACTGGCATTGCCCCCGGGAAAATTCTTGTTAGAAACAGATGCCACACCTCAATTCCATCATACCTGGCTGTGGGGGTAAAAAGACTGATCTCTGGAAATCATTGAGGGACAAACCTTTTATTTTTTTATTAGTATGAACTGAACGCTAGGGATGTTATTTTGATGGGAAATGATGTTCATGTGAAGTAGTGTGGATAAGCAAGGCAATCTCTGCACTGGGTGCCTTTACAATAGTTGGGGGATGTATGCATGAGAGTAACCAGCTGAAGTAGAAGCAGTATAAAGAAAAAGACTGAACAGAGACTAGCGACAGATACATAGGCTAAACACAAGGAGCCTAGTGTTTTTACAACTGAACAACATACATATTTCCAATTATTACATATGGGAGTGATGTTCTCAGGAGCTATAGGCTGAGTTGAGTTGGTGAGGGACATTGAGGGGCTGGGGATGCTTAGGTCTGGTCTTACATAATTCCACTCATGGGCTGGCTTTAATGTATGGTTGCAGGGCATTCCAGTTGATGAGGCCAAGTAGAAAAAAGCAGTGGTACTAGGATGAGTGACAGAGAAGGCAGGGGTGGAGAGGTCAAGGAGACAGTAGGGCTGCAGCGTTTGCGCAGGAAAGTAGTGAGAGATGCAGTCTTCTATGTAGGACGGGTGGCGGGGAGTCCATGCATACATTTGTGGACTATAGTTTAACCTCGGATGTTACGAACATTCCTCTCGCTTCTTTTGTTACACTAATTCACTCACATCCTTCTAAGGCGTAGTATCTGTGTTTAGATCAACATTTGTTGTAACCCATTTGATTGTAATGAATCAAGATACCCTCGTTTGTGACAATCTCCCGCAGCAAAACCTGCATTTTGACGTTGTAACTCTGTAACAATGAATTCAGCTGATCCTGCTTACTTACTGAACACAGTCAATGTCACTGCACCAGCCTACGACACTGCAGGAGGCAAGGCACAGTGCTTCCATCATCCATCATCCATCATCAGAACCAGTCCACTGTGGGATGGTGGGGCATAGCAAACGTCTTTACATAAGATTTGCTGCATCACAGTTTTGTCCTGCATCTTGTACAACATAGTCATCCTTAAGAGTGTATTAGTCAGGGGCAATTCTGTCTCCATCTCTTCTCCCCAGCATTTCACCGTGGAAGGCTTAAGCCCATCAGCTCTACGCGAGTGAAGGTCTGCGTCTCCAACTGGTGCTTCTGCCACAGGACTACGATGGAGGTATAGAGAGAATGTATCTTATATGTCATTGAAATTTAAACCAAGTCAGTTCACCATGGAAGGATTGCGGTGCAACACACAGCCTGGGAGCAAAATAAGGGCTCTGCCTTTTGGAGTCCATAGTGCTCCATGGGGAAATTTGCAGATTCATAGTGAGGGGTAAATCTGCTGTTCTGCCTTTTCGTGGGCCACAGCCTCTGTCTTTCTTCTCTGGTGATCAGGTGCCCACACTTGCCTACTTTTCTACCGCCTTTTCCTTTGTCACAGTCTCTGTCTGTACATGGGATATGGCCTCTTTATTTCCTCTCTGGGAATAACGTTTACGGCTCACTTTATACTCTCGGGGTAAGCCAACCCACTCATCACTTTCACTCCATCTTCGCCCCCTATTTGGGTTTTCTCTTGCATTCCATCTCCCTTTAGTCTCTGGTGTTCTCTTTCATCTGACCTTCCTCCACTTTCTGGGTTTTCTTTTTTCACTCTACTTTCCTCCACTCTCCACATCTTACAGGTTCTTTCCTCCTCACTCTTCAGATGGATCCCTCCTCCACTCCACAGTCCTTGCCTCTTTGTCCAACAGTTCTCATCTCTCCAATAGTATAACTCACTATATCTGCACTCCAACACTCCCTTTCTATGCTGTCCTGCAAGCTTGCTTTCAACCCAGGCTTGGTCTGAATAATTTCTCTCTGAGTGGAGGAAAATGCCAGGTGTCCTGCCTGAACATGCTCAGTACCAGAGATGTGTTGTAATCCTGAGTTTGGAAAAGGAGTCTTTAAATAGGCCAGCTGCCATTTTGGATTTCTTTTCCATGTGGCCTGGAAAAACTGCTGTGGTACTTCTGTCTTGATTCATCGCCTCTGCTTGCAGGACTTCCCTTTCTCGGAGTCCAGCCTGGCTGGACCCTGTACTTAACACGATCCTTTCTGTGCAATAAAGACCCATTTTTGGAGTTTGGAAAAACGTTTCCCTATTTTCTGTTGTGTGTGTTTCTCGTATTGATACCCATGTGTTCGTTGGCTGCAGGAGACTCTCTTTAGTTTTCCTTTCCTCATGTCTCCCTGTAATTTGGCACATAAGTGGAGCCTTTTAGTGTGTCTGGTTGTTGCACAGGCATGAGTTGCACGTCTCTCTGCCCCCCACCCTCCGGGGGCCTCAACAGCAGAGAGTTTCAAACCCCCTAGAACCGTTATATTCCAGGTGGGGAAGGTACTTCTAGGGATTGAGAAGGGTTTCACCATAGTCTTCCTTTCCTTGAATCTGCAGTTGTATTTCACGGACACACTCCAAGTTTTCCCTCTGTGAGAGAAGGGGGTTCTGTCAAATGTGGTGCTTATTTGTTGGTTCTTCAGAATGTTCTGAGAACTTGTCTTTTGGATATGTTTACAATAAACCTTCCTAGTTTTGCAGAACTAGTGGTATCATACCAAAGTCCTTTTTTGATGACTGGATGGTCATCTTGTCACAATACACAGAAACGCTTTGGTCTGTGTGTACAGAATCATATGTATTGGAAGCCACAAACATTGTCACCCGAGTGTTGGTTGTTACAGTTTTGCAGCGATGACAAACGTGGACGTTTCACTTTCCTTTCATCACGGTCACAGCAGGTGCTGTCATCATGACTGTCACTTCTTCAGCTGCAGCTGCTATGGGAAAGATCCAGTTACCATGTGCATATCTTACACAGTATTCATCACTAATAAACAAGAAAACAATGCCAACGGGACTGATAGATGTAAATCCAGCGCACACTTACACATCTTTGAATATATATTGTCAATGTTGGCTGAAGGGTATTTATGTTTCATGGAGCCACTCTCAAGGAATTGCATGCAGGGATTCTTGCCTGGTAATAGCATGGCGTGCCCTCATATTGCAACACATATATCATCCAATTGCCCTCGAACATACAGAAGTCATAGTTTAAGCGGACATAAACGACCGTTTTGATAATCAGACTGCAGTTAGTCAAATACGCCCTTTCAAATCAGAGCTGATAAAGTTACTGTAGAGGCTCCTGTAGTAGAAGTCCTAAAACCAATAATTGTGTAATGTATACATGACCCCCTTTTTGTCTGTGATCCTTGAGTTTGCACTAAAGTGCCCATCTCGTTCTTACACACGACAATGAGTTTCCTCGACTCCTTGGTCACTACATAAAAGAACCAACTGGCCTTGAGTCGACTTTTGTCTGCAAATGTGTGCTCGTACATATTGATATATAATAAGAAAATGTTGATATGACAGAAACATGCAGTTATACTTTACAGGTAGAAAGGACGCTCATGGCTGTGCAATCTAGCGCTCCTCTCTGCATCCTTCGCCACCTATTTTCTTTACTGTGCATGGTTGAAATGTGAGAGTCATGCTGGATCTAAAGATTGCCTTTACACCGTGTTACAGGCCAAGGAATCACTGGGTGACTTGAAGCCAGATTTTAAAGACAAAGGTTTTTTATTATGCCAAAGAAAACGGAGCGATTAAGTTGAATGGATGTACTTGGGTGCAGAAAGAGCACATGAAACTTCCATTCAAGATGCGGGCTACAGCCTGCTGTCTGCCTTAGGTTCTCCTTTCTGTGAGGGTCAGAAATGCTGAGCGGTCACAAAGTGGTAATAATCTCAACATTAGCAATTTTATTAACAGAAAGGGGTTTGGATAAAGGCCTAACTTTCCTTATCCTGACGTGAATGTCCCTTCCAATGAAACTAAAACTTAAGCAGGCTGACCTTGTGTCCAAACTAATTCTGACACTCACACTAGCAGACACAAGCAAAAAGTGCAAGGTAAATGTTTTAAAGTTCAACTCAACAGAGTTGTGCAAAGACTCAAACCTATAACTTCAACCTAAACAATCCTTGTGTTCAGGGGTTGGTTCCCTTCCCCTGGATTGTTTCAGGAAAACGGTTCACAATGATCTGTGTCAAAACCAGTCTCTTAAGGGCACAACCAATGTCTCTTTTACCTAATACTTTCCTCAGGATGGCAAAACAAACGTTCCTTCCACAACACTGGTTGGAATATGGCAAAGGAAAGTCTTTCCTACTTTTCAGGATGGCAAACCAAAATGTCTTTTTCACAACACTGGTTGGAATATGGCAAAGGAAAGTCTTTCCTATTTTTCAGGGTGGCTAATGAAATGTCTTTTCTCCAATAATGATTAAAGTATGGCAAAAAAGTATTTTCAAAGTCTATTATACTGAAAAAATGTTCAATTGAAACAAGAACTTAATATGACCAAGTCTCTCCTCACCACACCAGTTCAAAGTGAGTTTACTGGTACACTCGCCTGCAGGAAACTTCTCAACTGAAAACTCTTGATATCCTGGTTTACTGTCCTGCCAGGAATATCCCCATTTTGGCTCTCATAGATGCCCTGGTTTACTCGCCTGTCGGGTATATCTTTTCAAAAAGGTTCACTAACTGATACTCTTATCAGGCCTCTCTGCAACATTCACATTCTCCTTAGGTATCACACAATTGTTCTCCTTCAATAGCAGAACTTTGTTGACTTCAATTGTTACTTGTGCCAATCCTCCCATATTGATATCCCATATATATGAGTTTGTTCAAGTTCTGTTTGTCAACCTTGTTTTCAATGTCTCTTGGCTCTTGGCAGTGCTTGTTCAAAGTTTCACCTAACTGATATCTAATTTCAGGAGAATTGTACAACTCTTGCCTCTTTGTTTCTCTAAGAGTGTCTTTTAGCTTACGGCAATGCGGGTTCCAGGTTTCCCCCAACTGACCTCTCATGTCAGTAGAATTGTACCATATTTGCCCTTGTTGTTGTTTGCATGTCCCGGGCCTCCTATGCTTCTAGGCTGACTCACCGGTTGACTGTGCGGCTTCTGCAAGGAGTTTTCACACATTAAGCTTCTTCTTCTTGACAGAGGCTCATTTAGTTCCTGCATCGTCCTCCAAGTCCTTCGCCACCAGAACCAGCATAGCTCGGCAGGACTGTGTCTCCTCTGGAGCCTCTATGCACTGCTTGCCTGCACCTCCTCTTCTCCAGCTCCAAACGCTGCCAGTCTGCCACCAGCCAAAACAAAGAGGTGATGGCTGGAAGGTTTAGACTGAATCTTAACCACTGGCGTTGCTCTGGGCAACCTTCCAGACCATCGTTCTTCGCCTGCCAAGCCATTACAGAAGGGCAAAAACCAAATGCAAATCAGGCTTGGTCCCACCCCAAAAGGGGCAGTCCAGTCTGAACTGCTAGGTCACATCCCTTCTGCACGAGACCACAAGCATCCCCAAACATGTTTCGGCCTTGTTGGGCCTAATCAGTGAGGAGTAGCTTGGGTCTCTAGGCTCAGCAGGCACAAGACCCACGTCTGGGCATACCCATCCCACTCAGGGTGACAAACCAAAAACAAAGAGGTGATGGCTGGAAGGTTTAGACTGAATCTTAACCACTGCCGTTGCTCTGGGCAACCTTCCAGACCAGCATTCTTCGCCTGCCAAGCCATTACAGAAGGGGAAAAACCATATGCAAATCAGGCTTGCCACCAGCCAACTTTCCCTACTTTCCCCGCGGCTCCTTTCCATGAGGTTGTCTCAGCCTTAGAACTTGCTTTCTGTTCCACGTACTCTGCAGCCGGTCTTCTCTCTCCTTTTCTAAATATCTTGCTGCAGGTTATCCGTGGGTTTAAAAGAAAGTCCTGCTCAGCGGATTAAGTTCATGACAACTAGACTGCACATTACTCTTAGCATCACATTTCCTCCACATGGACTCCTTGCTCCTCTTCCTCATAGTAGTACCTGAGGCTTTCTGGGACTTGCAGTCCCAGGAAGTTTCAACTGTTTTTAAGTCACATTGTTTAACAGTTGCATTTAAAATACAATCACCATAAACATCAGATGTTTAATATTTAATTATTTGCATTTGTAAACCGCCCAAGCCCAAACGCATCAGGGCGCTGTTTCAATTGCTTACACTCATCTTATAAACATAGCCACGGCTGTTTCCACTATTTACATATATCTTGTAGGGGTAGGAAACACAGGGGTGCAGACACACACCCAGTCAGCCTCGGCTTGGAAATATACATACATGTCATACATATTCATGGACAGTGTCCTAAAGGTAGTTAGGGCGCAGCCAGTCCAATAATGATTCGCTCAGGTGTCAGAGCTCGGGAGCATCTAGGCAAACAGCCAAGCCTTTAGGGCTTTACAGAAGGGCCGGTATGAAGTTTCTTCTCTTAGGTCAGGAGGGAGGGCGTTCCAATGGGTTGCAGCTATTGTGGGGAAGCTGGACCCTCCTCCCCTTACTCTATTCGCCTTGGGTATGGTGAGACGGTGTGCATAGGAGATTCTTACTGGTCTAGTGGGTTTCAATCTTTTGATGTTCCGGGACAGGTAGTTGGGGGCTGTGTTGGATAGGCATTTATACGTAACAGGGAGGGTTTTGAAAATGATCCATTCCCGAATGGGGAGCCAATGGGCTTTATTTCTGGTAGCTGAGATATGATCTAGTTTGGAGATGTTCAGGGCAGGTCGCAAGATGTTATTTTGCATTACCTGTAATCTGATAAGGTGCTGTTTGCAGGTTCCTGCAAAGAGGACATTGCAGTAGTCCATTCTCTCTCATATAATGGCTCTGGCGATGGTTAGGTAGCTAGTCAGAGAGAGGAAGTGTCTGAATGTATTGATAAGTTTCGTTGTGTAGGAGGAAGAAGAGACAATTGCTTTAACTTGTTTGATGAGTGAGAGTGTGGCATCCAGGTGGACACAGTGTTTTTACCACAGAGGATACAGAGATTCGGGTACCATCTATGGTATCATTCAGGCATAGATGGTTCGAGCCCATCCAGCTCTGGATGGTTGAGTAGATTGTGTTGGTGGTAAGGGCATCTTTGTGGAAGGAACCTGTCAGGGGGATGAGGATTTGGGTGTTGTCAGCGTAATTGGAATGGGAAATGCCACATCAGTCGAGGCGGTTGAAGAGGGGTTTGGTGAAGATATTGTAGAGTGAGGGAGATACACAGGAGCCTTGGGGAACGGTGCATTGGTATGGGGTTGGGTAGGGCATTGGCAGTGCCCGAGAAGACACTCATGGACCTATTTTCCAGGAAGGAAGCTTCAAGGGAAATGTTGGCTGAGGCTGTGAGGTGCTGGCATAGTGTGGTTTATTTTACCAATCCAAAGGCTGCTGATAGGCCGAGGAGGAGGAGGAGAGCAGGCTTGCTTTTGTCTTTGAATGAGTCAAGTTTTAAGGTCTAGGAGAGCTAACTCAGTTCTGTGAACTGCGTGAAAGCCAGATTGACGCATTCCTAGGATGTGATAAGTTTCTAAATAGGACTGTATTTGTAAGTATGCTGCTCTGTCAAGAATCTTTAGAAGGAATGGAACTGTGGTGATGGGTCTGTAATTGTTAGGCACAAGGGGGTCCAGTGAGTTTTTTTTTTATAGCAGTAGGAGTACCCATGATTCTTTCAGGTTGGCTGGGACCAGGCTGGATGAGGAGGAGGATAAAACCTTGTCGAGAATGGGACTACTGTTTCCGCGCATTCTTTGATTATCCTGGCTGGGCATATATCCCCTTTACATTTGGAGGGTTTTAAGTTTTTGGGGATATTTGCCACTTCTACTTCAGACACTTGCCTGAAGTTAAATTCTGTGGTGGAATGAGTTATCACGGGGCTGTCCAAGACGTGGGAGGGATTCATTGATGCTCGTTTCTTTTTGATTTTCTTTTGCAGGGAGATTATTTTTGCTTGCATGACATTCTGAATGCTAATGCACCAAGTCTCATCCTTGGAGATGGTGCTTGGAGGCGGGGCTGGAGTTTCAAGTTCTCTGAGGATTTTAAATAGCTCACGTGAGTTGAAGCTGGCATTGGCTATCCTTGCGTTGTATACTGCTGCTTTAGCTTTTATGATGGCCTGTTTGTATTCCTTGGCTAATGTGGTGAACGTGGTCTTGGTATGGTGAGTGGGGTTTTTCTTCCATGTGTTTTCTGTCTGTCTTTTCTTAGAGTGCAGGACTGATGTCTGCAGTGAAGCAAGAATTAATCTGAGCTATTGGTTCTAGGTTCACCGTGTACACATTAAGACTGGATAGGGTTTTGTTTAAACCAAGTGGCTTTTCTGAGTTTTACCATTGGATGGTTCTGAATAATAACAGCAAGCCAATATAAAACTCTGGGATTAAGGGATCTTCCTCACAAGAAAGAGAAATATACCGCCTCTCTCCTGTTGGAGTCACCACTATTCCCTGACAGCCATTTGCTCCCATGTGATCCACCCTGAGAATACCACCGCCATGGTCAGGATCCGGTAGTTGCTGCCTTCCGCTGACCACATAGGAGGAGACTTTAGGCTGGGGATCAGTGATGACTGCAGGATTCATCACAATTCCTAGTGGTGAACAGAAGGTTACCCCGCAGTCCCTGGACCTTTAGGTGCTCCATACTTTTTTCTTGGCAGTGATGGGTTTCTTGTCAGAATATCGCTCATCGGCGGAGTTGGAAGCTGAGGTGGAAGCAGTCTGGTGCAGTCCCCCCTGTGCTGAGCAGTCTGTTGTCCATTGCCATTGCTATTGGAGGAGGAGCCCACCCTTGAAAAACCACCAAACACCGCGGAGCGGCCGCGGAGATGGAAGCTGAGGTGGAAGCAGTCTGGTGCAGTCCGGGGCTGCACGGGGTGGCCTGCCCGGTTGCCTGTACCCAAAATGGAGGATACAGGACGAAGCACGCGGAGCAAACGACCTGGTCGTGAGGACTTCGGTTTAGACAAGAGAAGCCTGCTGAAGCAGTTACTCAGACTGCGCCAACGACGACTAGTCTCACCGTCACCGTCACCTATAAACATACAGGTGGAGCCATGTACGCAACAGAACATTTTTCTTTTTCCTAAATCAACGCTCCACAACATAACCTCTCATGCTCCCCCACCACTTGTAGAAACATCTGAAACAATTAAAATATTTCAAAATTCCACGATCGTAAACGAGGAAGAAAAGGAGAACGTGGAAAACGCTCATGAGCAAGTTTTTTCCTCCTCTCCTGCCCCCTCCCCCTTCCTCATGGTCGGCAAAAACATAAACACTACCTTAAAACACCCACGAACACCCCTTCAATCTTCCCGCCGAACCGTGGAGTCCCCCCTACATTGTGGTGAGTCTGGAGAAGTGGTGGGGGGTGCGGGAGTCGGGGAGGTCGGCACGCTCCCAGTCGGAGCGGGAGGAAGTCCTCCGGTGCTCCCCGGCGTGGACGAACAGCCGTCTTCACCCTTCCTGCAGGAGCCGCCGCTGGAGCGGCGGTTTTCGTCGGGAGGGGGCACGGAGGGAGAGAGGAGCCCAGTCCTAACAGTGGGCGAAGCTGAGCCGCTTGACGAGGCAGGAGGGGCGGAGCCCCAGGGCCCGTCGTCACCGGGAGTCGGGGGGGGGCGTGGCCCAAGAGTCGCTCTCACCAGACCAGCCCACGGAGGGGGTGGCACAGACCCTAAGCACGGCAACTTCTAAGAGAGTCGCAAGTGTTGGCACAGTAAAAGTCAACCCGAATAACGTGTCGAACGTTATTATTCAGAGTCAGGACCAGACCTAATTAGTCCAAGTGAAGAACTCAGAACAGAAAACCAACTGTCGCCAGGGGCCATTCATGTACTAAAGCTCACTGATGGAAAGGGTACAAACATAGACAAAGAAGATGGTCTGGGAGATTGTAATGGAGAGGAACTTGAAGAAGCAGAACAAAGCAACAACTCCCCACTATTAGAGGATAAACCAATGACTCCAAACCCTAAAGGAAAGCACTTTAGGGAAAATTTCGCAAGAAAAGGTAGCACAAAAAGAACCGCTAAATTGACGTATATAACGTCCTTCTTTGAATCCTCAAAGCTAAGTAACAGGAGAGCAACTAGCAAAACCATCCCGAGAGGGAGAGCAAAGACTGCAGCTTTACATTCAACGCCAAGATTCCCCCAAAACACGTTAGGGAAGGACCTAACGATGCTGGACGAAGTGTCTGACGTGGACTTACTGGATGGGACCAGCATGTCTATAAATGAAACCCCACTAAGGGGGGAGTGTGTATGGCCAGGAACCAAAACGTACCCTTCCGGTCCATTCCTAAAAACAGGAATTCGATACTTCAAAGACCCCGAATTACAACTGGAAGGGAACCAAAAACCTAAATGGTCCACAACCACCGAATCACAAGAAGACCCGACGAGGCCCCGGACTGACGTTCCGGGGACAAACAAAAACCACACGACAAACGGAAGTGTTCTGGCCCCGAGTGAAAATATTAAGGCAAATATAGACAAGAGCCTTGAATCAACCCCTAGACAAGAAGCACTCCACACAACGACATTTGATAA
Organism: Ambystoma mexicanum; assembly: GCF_040938575.1. NCBI lineage: Eukaryota > Metazoa > Chordata > Amphibia > Caudata > Ambystomatidae > Ambystoma > Ambystoma mexicanum. The sequence goes on from NC_090931.1 coordinate 456,465,912, forward strand.
AGATTTCCCTTTAAGAGAAACAAACTCGAGGCCCAGCTCGAAGGAAACGCCAAGGATTGGCGTGGACCAAAGGAAGCAACCACCGGGAGTCCCATGGAACGTGATCAGTGACGCTGAGAAACATACAAAAAACACAGAACAGGGGTTGAATACCTTGTATAATACCCATCCACAATCTCCATCGAGGAAGAGGAGATCTTCAACCCTGAACTCGAACAACGAGAAAGAAACGTCCACAAAACAAGTCGACATCTTGACAGTAATGTCGGCAATAACTATCGCTTTGACACCATACTGCAAATTGTACGAATCCATTCATGAGGCATTAAAGGACCAGACAACTTTGGTAGCAATGCTTTATACAAAAATGACATTTATTGAAGGATACATTACAGCATTAGAAATAAGAAATGGGAGAAGTACGCCAGCTAATAAACCACAGGGTGATGCCACAGGAAACACGGACAATCCGGCCGTGGTAGTGGAGAATGAGACGATATTAGGGAAAATCACGCTGGCTGGACAAACGAAGATACCTACAAAAGTAGCCTCAGTTACAATCGTGACAGATGATGTGCAGCTACCGAGGGAACAACAGAACGAAGTAGAAAAATCAAAACCCTTAGAGGAAGTTAAGGAAACCCTGGAAATAGTGCAGCCAGCAAAAGTACCCAAAGAACAGAGGCTCGCCGCCCCGCTTTTATCCAAGAAGCATCAATCAAATGGCTGTGTAACTACGTTTGCAGAAAACGATTCATTCAGTATAGAGGAGATCGGGGAGGGACCGGAAACAGAGCCACAAAGCAAATCCCACAGATCAAACAATCCCGGACCCAGGGATCAAAAAGAACTCGATAATCGAGGGATGACCACGAAATTATACCCGCTCTTTGCAAAGGGAAAAAGTTTGTCGAACAAGCGAGTGGAAAAGGTAACAACTGAAGACCCCCAACCCTCTAAGGTAGTATCAGGAAAGAACCAAAGAGAAATCCAGAAAACAAAGGTTAGGGAAAACAAAGAACTAAAAAACAGAGTGGTGGTATTCCAGTTCACGGAACCATCAAACACAGAAGAAACGAGTTTGGCCGACAACCCGACCAAGAACTATCAGATCATAGATGAGTCTGTAGAAAGTATCGATTTATTGGATTTGTCGGTATACTCGGTTGAAAACTCGGAACTAGAATCCCTATCAGAGAGGCAAGAAATGAGCGTTCCGAGAAAGGACTGCGGAATCGAAGCAAATGAAGATGCCCAAAACCTGAGCCCTTTCCTTACTTTGGCAGAAAGACGGGAAAAAGTAGCTAAGGCATACGGCAGAAAACAACTTTCAAATCAATATCCTCTGGAATCGGCGAACTCAGAGAAAGACCCCAAAAGGAGCACCAGGACAGCTGTAGCAATAAACCTGAAGCCTGCAGCCCCTTATACCAAAGGAGACATGAACTGCCACATAGAGGAGAAGTCGCAATCTGGAACCCATAACAACAAAGAGGAAAAGAGCAGATTCATAGTGGATCAAACTAAGGAGCGCAACACAAAGACTGATAGAAACCAAGCTCAAGTCAGAGAACGAGATACCCACACCCCGTACAGTAAAAAGCTAGACAGCGAAAGAACTTTTAAACTGGAACGGGTAGGAGAGAACAGAGATAACCTGATCCTGAATCGGAAAAACATCATGTCCCTATTTAACTGCATTCCAAAACTAAGGCAGATCAACACTGAAGACATCAAGATCGTGGAGTTCAGTACCACGGGTAAAAGAGACCGTGTTTACTTACATATTCCCCCCCGGTAATTAGACAAATGCTGACCTCGGAACAAGAAAGCTTTCAAATGTTGGGCTATGACTTATTGGACTGCCGAACAACTGGCGCGAAACTACAACAGTCACAAAACGCAAACCTGAGATTAAGCCAAAAAGATTAATTTAATAATCAGGACGAGACTACTTTTGGCTCAACCAAAGAGCGGACACAGAGAAAAGAAGGAACAAAGATAGAGAAGCAGACACGCATCCAAGACAGATATGATCAAAGAGTAAAATCAAACAGCATGAATGAAGACGCAAGCACTGATCACAATGCTGTGAATAACGACAGATATCCAAAAGGTCCCCTACGGAAGATAAAAATTACATTCGCTCAGGAAGTTAGTGAAACGGTCAACGATGAATCAGCAGCAAGTATCAACCCTGGAGATGGAGAAGACCTGAACCTTAAGACGGCTGCCGCGAAAGCATCAGGAAAAAGAAGGTAGCCATGCAAGACACGGAAGGATACCAAGGCAGGACCCGGGACCGACGTCGTGAGGCCTCTGGAAGAGGACAACATCGTCATGGCATGTTGGAATACTCGGGGATTCAGCCACCTCCTGACAGAGAGTGACGTCAACTTGGGAGAGTTTGACGTCATCTGCCTGCAGGAAACGTGGCTAACTAAGAAGCCATTTTTGGAGGGTTATGAAACCTACCTAGCCCCCACGGATCGTTCAAACAAAGGGCGCCCTTCCTCGGGCCTGTTGACAGCCATTAGATCTGGATCGGGACTACACTACGTCGAATCGGTGATCTCAAACAGCCATTTCCAGGGGTCTCTATTGAACTGGTCGAACCAGCTGTCAGTAAATAGTAAAAACACTGCAAAGGACGAAGTCATCATTGTGTTGAACACATATTGGATTCCCGCAGTGAATAAAAACGAGGACTACTTGGAAATGGCAGATAACATTCTAGAAAGAATACACCTGGAATGGACACCGAAATTTGTCATTCTATGTGGAGGCCTTAATGCGATCTGCCCAAAACCCAACTCGAAATACGGGACTTGTAAGAAGGTGCCATTGAATATGGTACATGGGCATCTTTGGATTAAGGCAATGACTGCCTGGGGTCTGCAGAGCGTACAAACATCAGTACACACAGATAACACAAGAATACCGACATGGGAGAGAGATAACTCTGCAGCAAACCTAGACCATATCTTTGTTTCTGATGAGCTACTTAAAACTATAACAGAGTACGAGGTTGTGAGAACGACCAATAGTGATCACAACCTATTAAAGGTAAAATGGGCATGTACAAGAAGAACAAAACCAATCATGGAAGCAAAAATTGAGACCGACAGTAGTGGTACAAAACTAAGACTGTCGGCTAATGCAGTTGTGGAGCTAACAGACTCATACAAAAACACTAGCAAAGCATACAACCGAGCAACCACGAAAAACAATATCGACTATCAACCTTTGTTAAAAGTATATGAAGTCAAAAGAAAGTTCCGGCAAAATGATAAATCAAAAATCCACCGACACGAATTTAACAAAGGAATTGTGGAAGAAAGGAACAAAAATGAGGAAACTAAAGCAACAAGTTAAGAAATCACCTACTGATGAACTAGTCAATGAAATGAAAATAGCAACAAGGGCCTACAAAAACTGGCTGAGACAACACAGAGAAAGCATGAACCAAGCTGATGCAGCAGGTATGCTGAAGACAATATGCAGTAGGAGAACCAGAGATTTCTGGACCCTAATCAGGAATACGTCAGACTCACAAAAAGATCCGATAAATAATTATGTGGGAGAAGAAGCATGGTCAACCCACTTTACGAAAGTATTCCGGAAAAAGAGCTACGTCGATCTTCCCAACAACGAACATGGTTTTTTGCGCGATAACCAAGAAATGCCAAACTCAACTTGGGAAAATGCATGGGATCAGGACGACATAAGAAGAAAACTCGTCCGACTGAAGAACTCAAGAGCCCCTGGGCCCGACGGTATCACTAACGCAGACCTGAAGGAACATGCTGTAGAATGGTCAAACTTTACACACGAGGTACTTAAAAAATGCAATGAAACAAGATCGATACCCGTGTCATGGACTACAGCAACAATTGTCCCAATTTACAAGTCGGGGCCAAGAGACCAACCTAAGAACTATCGACCGATTGCATTGTTAGACGTTGTTGGGAAGGTGTTCGGCTCACTGTTGTTAGAAAACTTTCAAAAATGGTCCAGAGAATCAGGGCATGAGGACCCCCTACAATCAGGGTTCGTGAAAGATGGGGGAACGGCACCAAACATTCTCCTACTAACCACCCTAAAAAGCAAGAAACAAGAAGGAGACCAAAAGATCTACCTTGCTTTCATTGACCTGGTCCAGGCTTTTGACCAGGTCAACCGTGAAACACTTTGGGGAAAACTAACAGCGAGAAATTGCCCAGAAAACATCTTGGGGCCCATTAGAGCATTGCACCAGAACACCTCCATAAGAGTGCATTTAAACCAAGGAGGGATGTTAACTGAGTCAATCCCTACGGCGAGAGGTGTAAAGCAAGGATGCCCTCTTGCACCAACACTGTTCAACTCCTATCTCTGGGATATCGAAGAAAGCGGCCAGGAGATACAGTCTTTTCCACCTACAGTAGGGAAGGTAAAGATCCCAAGATTACTCTATGCGGACAACCTTATTTTAATGGACTATACTCCGATTGGTCTACAGCGTCAACTAAACGCTTTGGCACTATATATAGAGAAGAACAACTTGGAGATTAATAGGGCCAAAACCAAAGTGATGATCATGGAGAAACAAACCACCCGCACAGAGAATTTTAGCTGGACCCTGGAAGGTGAGAAAATAGAACAAGTGGTGCAATTTAAATACCTGGGGGTAATCCTCAGCAATAACAAACAAGAGCACCCTATGCAACTGCACCTTCTAGAGAAGGCAAAAAAATTGGCACGTCAAGCAAAAATAATCGACAAGATTTGGCCGATTCACAGCAATCCCACTGATTCAATTTTACAAAGGGAAGGTGGTCCCGTCCTTGATCTACGGTGCAGACGCACTACTGGCGATACCCTCAGATTTCTGGAAACGATTAGAAGGCGTGTTCTGGAAACACACTTTGAACCTACCGCAATCCACACCGGCTAAGACCATACGCCAGGAACTGTGTCTGCAATCACTGGAATCGATGGTTGCTAGAAACTCACTAATGCTATACAGGAAATCACTGACTAGCACTTGCCCGAATGTAATGTCTATTATCCACACGGAAATCGAAGCACAGAAAAGCAAAATTCTGATGTGTTGGATGAAAGAACATTAAAAAAAACTGGTGGAAATAAATAGCTCTGAGGAAGAACTCATCCTGAATCCGAATAAAGTAAAACGAAAATTGCAGGAATACGACTGGATACAGACAACATCCTTGGACCAAAGAAGTAAACTGATAAGCCACTTGCCACCAATAACGAGAGGCTTAAATGACCTACCGAAATACTTAAAAAAATTCTGAAGTAAAACTGTACGTGAAACCTTCCTAAGAGTGCAAATGAATCTCCTGCCTACAAATGAGATCAAAGCGATCAGGAAATTAACATCCGACAACAGTTGCCGATTCTGTAAAAACAAGACGCAACCAGAGACGCTGCGCCACCTACTCTTAGTGTGTAGCGCTTTAATAAGGCTGAGAACGGCACACTTGGGCCACTTATTCAAGGAGTCAAGAACGTGCAACGAGGAGGACTGGTGGAACCGCTTAATCGAGGGAGACAACACCAGTTACGTAATAGCGGTCTCCCAGTTCTTCATGAATTTGAAACTCTAAAAACACAAGGTGGAATCATTCGGGGGAGGTGACCTGAAAAAGAAAAAAAGATCCGTCTATGGGTTACCTGAAACCACTGATGCTACCAGACAGACGAAGTGATGAGACAATTGGAGTAGAGCATTGTACCATATTCTCTTTTTCTTTTCTTGTAAACATTTTTTGTAAATTATAACAAGTAAAATAAAAAAAAAATAAAAAAAGATCGCTCATCGGCTTCTCGTACACAATTACTTTGGCAACACAACCTCTGGGCCTTGCATCGTTAGGATATGGCCAGTCCAACTTCTTAAGATTCTTTTCAGGATCACATTTGGCCTCTGGGTTATAGGACTCACCCCTTCTCTGTCTACTAGAGCTCAATCTCCTCCAAAAACCCAGGTGTTTCCTAAGAACCACAGTTCCAGCCCAGCCCTCGGCCCTCTCCACCTCCATTTGGTCTCTACTGAAGTTCTCTATCTGACTTAAACATTTACCATGCTTTAGAGTAGCTTCATTCTCTCCCTTTTTAAGTAAGCCTCGACTTCCTCTTTCTTCTCCTCCTCCTTAACATTCTTTTTTATCTTTGTTGTTTCCTTCTCCTCTCTGCCTTTCTCACATATTCTCTCCACTATCTTCTTTTAACACCTTTCCCTTTGCCAGCCGGCTGTTCTCACTGATGTTCTCACCCCCCACAGTCAACAAGGTCTGTATCCATGCCAGTTCACCAGGAACTGCCATTGTAGATTCTGGAGTCACATATTCCTTTCACTTCATACTCAGGATGACCGTCTCTAATGACAGGAAGTTGTGGAGCCTTCTGCTGTTTGGGAACCCTGCTGGGTAAGAATTTCTTCAAAAGAGAATTGTGGAATACCGGGTGAATGCTTCGCCAGACGGTGTGAAAACAGAATCAAAATATTGAGGCGGAGTACCCCAAAAGGAAATACACCGAACACAGGTTACAAAGGAACATACAGAGTATTTTATTTTATACAGAATCCAGTTACAAAAACAGAGCAAAATCAGATAGCTATCGGCCCTCAGTACAACACAACGAACTCCAGCGCGGTTCAGTGTGTTCAGAGAGACGTTGTACATTAGAATGCATTCGCTTTATATACACTTGGTGGGCGCGATTTCCAGCCCCACTTCGGGTTAATATTCCTTTTAATACATCACCGATCTAGGGTTTGTGCCAAGTCTCAAACAACCGCATATAACTGGTTTGCCTTTAATACATGTATCAACAAGCCTATGCAATAACTGTGTATTCTAAGATTTTCCATGCAGGCCTTCTTAAACATTAATACAATGTAGTTAAACAAATGTTCTTCGTTCAGTATTTGAATACATTGTCTCAAAATATGTTCGTGGATTAGTTTCATTGTACGAGTAATCCTTCTACATATAGGTCAACGAAGGACGAGGTCTCAGTTCACGACCTCAACAAGTGGCCTGCAGGCAAGTTACACATTATCTATGTACAGAGGTCAAGACGGCCATGTTGTATTCTGGAATGACATCGTCCACCATTTTAACTCACAGGGTGACTTTTACACAGCGAATCCTAAAATGGCGGTTTGACCTAAAATGGCGGCTTACATGGATTTAAGGTCAGGACCTTGCAGCACGGATTTCTTTCGCAAGCGACTTTCGAGCAGCTTGGCGTAGGCCAATATTAATTTATTTATTACAATAGGAGGCACGAAATACTTTCTCTTTCGACAAACCCTCTTTTTGGCTTATGCCAAGTGCTAAAAACTACTTTGGATCTCCTTGCAAATAACTCCATGCTTCATCGTCCATGCACCCTGAATCACTATCGGAAATATCTATTGTCATTAGGTCATTTGCTAAAATATCCTTCAACACATATTCTTTGGAAGTCTTATCTGGGGCATACACTTTATGGCCTATCGAACCTATCGCTTGTGCGCAACATCCCCCTAGCATCGAACACATACCAGGTAGACACTGAATACAGCAACAAAGAGACAACAGGATTCCCAAAATAATTAGTAAGACCGAAAGTACCTTCCAACCCCAAGATCGCAAGAAGTCCCAGAACCAAGCGCTTAGATCCCAATTTCCCTCGGGAACACGCACTTCGGAACTAAGGATGTGCAGATTCTGTATTGCCTTAAAGATAGTTGGGGAGGAATCTGGAACGAAAACACAGCAAGCGGACCCTACTAATTTGCACACTCCACCACGCTGAGCTAGAATGACATCTAATGCCATTCGGTTTTGAAGTGCTACCAATCTTATCGCCTTTTGTTCTAACGTCATATTATAGAGTATGTCCGTGGTCCGGTTGATGGTTCTCTCCAGTCCTCTCGCTAGTTTTCTGATATCTTCTGAATTCGCCATCTGCCCCCAAAATGGCACAACTGATTTAGCTATATCTCCCAAGATTTGTGCTGGGGTGTCACCATTCTCGTCCCACCGTGGACGCTTCGAAACTTCTTTTGTACTAGCTATAAACACCCCAGGTAACAGGATCCCTAAATAACAGGTTCCCTGTCAATCCCTGTGCAACCATGGGAATGCTACATTACCGCAGACAAAGTAGACAGGTTCGCCTACATACAAAGGTCTGTTTTCCCCAGTCAAATTTGCAAAGTTGGCACAACCTAGAAAATTTCCCATCGACTGAGTTCCATTTCTCTGTATGCAAAAAGAAACTGAATCGGGGCTATGGTTAACAGTGTAAGAAGGAGGCATGGCGTCCTTATTGCCTATTGGAGCCATTTTAAAAGAAATCAAAGATTGGAAAGGACGAGACAATTTATCAGAAGGCCTAATAGAAGCAACATTCGGTTTACTCCTATTTGCAAAAAGCGAGCATCCCAGGGGAGTCAAAACACGTTTCTCAAAACTATTCAAATTGGTGCCATCAAAGTTCCCTGAGATGCTATCATTCCATCGGTCAAAAAACAGTGCTCTAAGAGAAGCATAGCAAGCAGTTGTCAACGGTAAAGGATGAATATACCAACCTAGCCACTTATCTCCGTGTTGCGGTAAATGTGAGCAGACCCAACAGTTAGATTTATTAAAAATGGCATGTGTAGCATTCATGATAAGCAGTAAAGTGTTATTGTGGTACCTTTGTCTGTGCTGGGAATCCCAGGGGGATAGAGTATGCAAATGTACAAAGGGAGTAGGAACAATGGGCGCACTTTCAGTAGGCAACAAAAGTTCTAGAGAGTGAGTTTCTTCGAGGTACCACAATCCTAAGGCAGTGACTATTAAAAAACCAAATATCATTATAAGAATACAGCAATACATTTTCGGGGACCAGGCATTTTGTCCATTGTCCTGGTTGGTCACCCCCTTATTTACAAGTCCCATATGAGCGGTGGCGGGCATCGTAGTCTTCAAACGGACACTCCAAAGTTTGTTGCTGGCGACCTCCGGATCAAGCGACTTCTTAGTCCTTCCACAACCCTAGCCAACAGAATCCCCTTTCTCAAATTTGGGCAATAAGCAAGCCCTTGATGACTCTTTTCCTTCTCCGAATGCACAGCCGAACCGTGCCGTAAGTCTATCAGATGCACAGCAAAACCGTCCCGTAAAACTATCAAATGCACAGCAAAACCGTGCCGTAAGTCTATCAAATGCACAGCAAAACCGTGCTGTAAGTCTATCTTTGTGGTCATAGATTATATTGTACTTTTCCTGGTACTGATTGATCCGGAAACAATATGTCGTCACTTCCTGCTGGAAGCAATGTGTCGGAGGCAAGTGAAGGGGCTGAATTCGAAACAGCAGTTTCCGGGTGCAAAATTTGTGGAGAGTACGGAGACAAAATGGCAGCTTCCCCAAGCCTCTCAGGCTCAGAGAGATTCTCCGACACACTCTCAGTCCTGCTTACTGCTTTGGGATCATTGGTTGCAGTGTCAGCGAGGGGTTCTGTTTCTTCTGTAACGTGTGGCACAGGGTGAGGAAGTTACTTGATGTGGGACGTGTGGATCCAGTTCTTTCGCCCAGCGACCCGCACCGCTGTCTGGGTGACCAACAGGATTGGAATGGGCCACGCCAGCGAGGCAAGAGGTGCGCTCAAACGATTTGACGAGCACCCAATTCCCAGGCCGTATGTCGTGGCCCGGGCCTTTGTATCGTAACAGGTAAAGATTCTCGTACCTGGTGATAAATCAAATACAGGTTTTTAGTCAATTGGCTACAATAATCTGAAAGTAGTACATTTTCAACATTTCTTAACGAGTTACATTTAGGAAGGTTCCAAATATTGGCAGGTCTCCCCATTACCACCTCAAATGGAGAGAGCCCAGTCAGTTTGAGGGGTTGTGCGCATAGATAACACCACGATCGGTAAGGCGTCCGGCCATTTTAGTTTGGTGCCGGCACACGTCTTAGCGAGCTTGTTCTTGATGATACCGTTGTGTCTTTCTACTAGTCCGGCGCTCTGAGCATGTCTGGCTGACTGGAACCGTTTGTCAATTCCTAATGCTGTACATATCTGTAGAATTACAGCGGCGATGAAATGTGGACCATTGTCCGACCAGATAACTCTTGGCAAACCGAACCGTGGAAAGTATTCTTTTAACATGATTTTCGCAGTAGTCATAGCTGTAGCATCTTTAACAGGGAAAGCCTCAACCCATTTTCTAAAAGCACAGATAACCACCAGTACATATTTCTTATTATCGCATTGTTCCATTTCAATGAAATCAAAGTGGATCACTTCGAAGGGGACAGAGGATGGCCCAAAACTACCCCTTGGAGTTACTGTCCCCTTTCCCATGTTGTGTTGCAGGCAAATCATGCACTCCCGGACGTAGCGCTGGGCAATTTTCGAAATTTTATCATTTACCCAAACTTTTTCCAACATTTTTGTCATTTTCTGGGCACATACATGCGTAGGACCATGGGCCATGATGACCATCATCATGACGTACGCGTTGGGGAGTAGCCATTTTCCTTCTACTATGTCCACCCAACACCCGTCATCAAGTTTCCCCAAGCCTTCAGCACACCTTTTGGATTCTTCTAACGTGGCATCAGCTTGGATATCCCATACAGACCCAACACCCTCATCTATTGTATAAGCATCTGCAGATTCCCTTGAAACATACATCTCCGTAAGGAGATCGGTAGCAGTTTGCCTAGCTATCTGATCAGCGAAAGCATTCCCTTTCCCTATATCATCTGTAATCTTTCGATGTGCTGCACATTTCATAACTGCTAACTGAGTAGGGAGCGCAAGCGCTGAGAGTAGTTGTACTATTAGGGAACCATGTTGAATTTTGGTGCCATGCGAAGTTAGGAACCCTCTCTCTGACCAAAGTCTCCCAAAGTTGTGGACCACCCCAAAGGCATACTGACTATCAGTATATATATTTACTGCAAGCCCTTCTGAAAGTTCACAAGCTCGGGTCAATGCTATAATCTCTGCGGCCTACGCAGAATTATGCGTGATTCTCTTAGTTTCCACAACCGTGCTCAATGTAGTGATCGCATAAGCAGCTGTGGATGTACCATCCGGAAGTTTGAAGCAGGAGCCGTCACAAAACAGCTCTCCTTGCGGATTATCCAAGGGAGTATCTTTCAAATCAATTCTACCCTTTGTCTCTTGTTCGGTCGTATATAAACAGTCATGTGGCACTTCATCGCCGCAAGTAGCATCTTGCGGGAAAGGTAGGAGTTCAGCCAGATTAAGGACACAACACCTCTTAATTTGAATGTGAGGAGCAAACAAGATCAATTCAAATCTTGTCAACCATGCAGAAGTGAGGTGTTGCGTTTGAGTTTGGTTCAGTAGAACATCTACAGAGTAAGGCACCATCAGGGTTAGATCATGGCCTAGGACCATTCCCTCACTCTGTTTTACAGACGCGGCACCAGCAGCGACAGCTCGCAAACATCTTGGCAAAGCGCATGCCACAGGATCAAGGGCGGAAGAAAAGTAACCGCACAGCCTATTCTTCCCTCCATGTTCCTGCGTTAATACAGCCAAAGCACATCCATCACATTCATGCACAAACAACACAAAGGCCTTTTCATAGTTTGGTGTGTCCAAAACTGGTGCAGAGCATAATGCAGTCTTAAGCAAGTCAAACGACTGCTGGTGTACCGCGTTCCATGGCAATGGCGAAGAAATGCCCTTCTTCGTCAAAGCCAACATCGGTTTGATCACTAGTGAGAAATTCGGGATCCACAACCTACAGTAAGAAGCCATACCTATCAAGGCTCTAACTTCCTTCTGTGTATTTGGGACAGACATGCCAGAAATGTGTTTTATTCTTTCAGGTGTCAATCTTCTTCCCTCCTTTGACAGTAGATAGCCTAAATAGGCGACCTCCTTACAACAATATTTTTTAAGCAAAGCTTTGTGACCATGCTTAGCTAGATGAATAAGCAACAACACAGTGCCCTCCTTACAGGCACTCTGAGTCAGCAGCTAGGAGCAAATCATCAACGTACTGAAGCAAAGTACAGGTAGAGGGTAATTCAAGGGTATCAAGTTGCTCTTTCAAAGCACTACTATAAATGCTAGGACTCTCTGTGTACCCTTGAGGTGCACGAGTAAATGTAAACGAGCGTCCCCCTAAGGTGAACGTGAACAAATATCTACTATCCTTGTGTATAGGAATACTAAAGAAAGCATTCTTCAGGTCCACAACACTAAAGTAAGTAGCTGTAGCTGGAATCATGGTTAAAATTGTCGTTCCATCACAATTGGAAATTGTGGTGCCACAACTTTATTAACGTAATCAATTATGAAACGGAATGGAATTGCATTATGGCCTTTCTTGTACATGGGTAAAATCGGACTGTTACACAAACTTCCTGAAATTTCTTCAATTACCCCGCGTTGCACAAAATCGGAAACAATACATTTCAAAGCTCGCTTGCCCTCAACCGAAATCTTATACTGAGGAATGCGTGGCAGCACAATTCCATGTTTCAAAACTATTTTGACAGGCTCAATCTGTAAAAACACTGACATCATTGTCGTCGACAGCCCACAAGCTCTCTGGTACATCAATGAATTCTGGAGGCAAAGGTCTAGTCAAGAATTGCGAGGCAGAAAATTGCTGTGGTGAAATCGTCAAGCGCACTCCATCAGAAGAACAATAAATCACTGCATTTAATTCTTTTAACAGATTCAACCCGAGCAAGTTCTCACCGCAATCCGAAGTCAACAGAAATGGACAATGGTCCATAAAGGGACCCAAAGAAATAGGTACCGGCATAGAAACTGGACAAACAACTGGTGTAACAGAAAACCCTACAGAAACATTGGTTTGCCCTGACAGTGGAATGTTTGGAACCCGTGAATGATCAATGGAACACTTCTGTTCTCCAGTCTCTATCAAAAACTGATGTTTCCTATTTCCCACCACCATTTCAACATAGGGACCTTTCTGATTGACAAACCCTGCTTCGGGCAATCCTAACGAAACAGAATATCACCAAAAGGAAGCTCTTCAGATAAATATGCAGCAGAAGGATGATCAAATATGTTCCTCATGTCCACACTCGGAGTCTGATTGTCCTGCGAAAAAGGGTGCTGAGGGTCCTGTGTAAACTGACCTCTACCAGGGCCCCCTATGCCGGGCGGCCTCTGGATCGCCTACCCATATTCCCAAATGTATTATTCGACCTTTGTTGAAGGACGGGGCATTGCGCTCGCCAATGACCCTCTCGACGACAAAAATCGCACTGATTAATGTTCACAGGACCCAAGGGCACATTCCCCTGTGGGACATACTGACCTCTAACCTGAGAACAACCCCCTATGGGGCCCCTAACAATTTGCTGCAATAGCACTTTAGTTTTCAAATCACCTTTCCGTTTTTCAATCCTATCTTTTTCATTGGTGACACGGCTCTCGTAGTACTGAGCCATGTGCAGTACTTCTGATTGTGATTTCGCCTGCCAAGCGCTCTCAGAAGACATAATTTGTGACTGGTTGTCAGGCAGCAATCCACGTACAAATTTGTCCACAAATAATCTTTTCCCAGACTCTGTGCCTAAGTCTTGTCCACTGAAATCCGAGAATACCTGTTCCAACCGATTAAAGAACTCGGTGGCACCCTCAGACTTTCCTTGGACACAGGTCGTAAGCTTGTCCCAAATAATTCTCTTTTCAGGAATTATGGTTTTTAATTTAGCAACGATTCTATCAGGCAAAGTTAATATCACCTGAGGCGGTCTTTCGCCAGCTGGCCTTTCCCCATCGAGTCTAGTTATATTCACCCATGTATCTCCCAACCCGGGTACGTCATCAATAGTTCTGACTTGTTTCCATAAATCTACGGGCAGGAGTACAGGAAACAACAAATCAATGTCACCTAAGGTGAACACTGAGGACTGCAAAACGGATTCTATCTCTTTATAGAACCCTGTCAGATTTTTCCTAATATCAGGAATAGATTGCCTAATAGTATTCACTTCCTGTCTTGAGAACGGGACGTGAACGAACTGCGATACATAATGTGCAGGAATGTCCACAGCGACTATACCCCGTGCAGCATCGGCCGCAATCTCAACCTTTGGGACAAATGTCAGAGGAACCTCTCTCATAGGCAACTGAGAAGTAGGTGACTCCGAACGCTTACTAAGCAACAGAGCCAAGTCGAGCGCTAAAGCAGTCGAAGAAGTGTCAAGTGAAAAAGCTCTCTTATAAATGCTCAGTAACTCTGTGGGACAACTAATCTTCCTTTTTACACACTCATCCTGCAGGTACTCTACCATTACATGTATCACTTTCCTCTGCATTTCTAGCGTATATTGACTATATGTGTCATATACTTCAACTGGAGTTATCGATACGTCTGAAATCCATCTAATCGCGTCTTTCTTACAAATTCGCATTTCATCAGATATCGGTTTACGACACGGAAGGAACCGTTTCTTTACATACATATTTTCCTCTTCGTCATCCTCATTCTGTAACTTTTCTAACTCCTTTCTATACCCAAATAACCTCTCGACATGCTCATTTACCTTCTCCACAGTGTTTCTAGAAAGCGCTAGAGTATTTAGATCCCTTAACCCTTGCAGAAAATCTGCATTATTTAATCTTCCCCACATTATACATAACTGAATCCCTAAACCTTCAATTAAAACATTTTTCTCAGGAAAGTTAGCCGTATTACAAAGTGTGGCAAAAACACTAGCTTGATCATCCTTCTCCATACAATGCTTAGCCCATGCAATTAACTAACGTTTCTACTCCGGTGGTACGGTATTGCGAGTGACAACCTTTGTTCCTGTACCTCGATCGATTACAAGCGGCTCAGGACCACTTGGAAGAGAGGGAACAGGCATATTTGATGGAGGTACTATAACTGGTGCGATAAAAAGACGTGGGGGAGCTGGAGGAAGGGGAACATTAGGCGGAGCAAGAACAACGGGAACAACAACAGGTGGAGCAGGAATAATAGGAGGAAGAGGAATAACAGCAGGAAGAGGAACATACGGAGGTGGCGCAGAGGCACCAGGCCTTCGTTCATTCAATATTTTGTCAATAAACTCATCAGAAATATGAATATCTTTAGAAGGATAGATTTTCTGAATACCGAGTGAAAAAGCCCTATCCATATTTTTAGTCGCCTCAGACTGTTTGTCCTGATCATATAACAACGCTTTTTCAGCGTTCGTTTTATAACGGCATGCATGTTTCTCTCTTCTTTTAAGTTGTTGCAACGCTTCTTTTTTCCAATTCTGCAAAACATCAAATGCTGCAGGTCTAGCCTTTTTCTTTAATAGAATTGACTCTAAATACTAAATACGAGGGATTTCAAAGCTACCATTGATTGGCCACTGAAGTTCGGAGGCATGTCTGGTTTGTCTGTGTCAAATGTCATTAAATACTATACTTCCAATGCCATGCTTACAGTACATAGTACACGCTGGCGACCCCTCCTGTGGTGCGGGACGGCTAAATTCCAAAGATTGTCTATCACTGCGGAATAATGCCCTAAAGCAGGTAGACAATTTCCCAGGCATATCTCAAACTCTTGTTGTTACCTGGTCAATAATTGTGTCTGCAGATACAATGCGCCAAAATTCAAATTGTCAGGGTTAAATTAAGAATCGGGTTACGACTCACCTGACCAAACCTAAGGAGGTCCGATCGGATTTCTAAGAATCTTACCTAACTAATCTTACCTCGTGTATGGTGATTTCGGCGAATCTGCCCGCCTCGATAAGTGGACCCTCGTCAAGATGCCGTCTCAGACCACACGCTTATCGTCCAAGGATGGGGTCGTGCAGCGCTGCTGAGGTGTCGCGTCTTGTTCAGGGGGCACCTTATGTCACACCATCCGATCCCGGTCCGATAGCGTGCGTCAACCTTCAACAATCCGGCATCAATCTTGAGGGTCCCTATTCGGGCGGCAACTGTGAAAACAGAATCAAAATATCGAGGCTGAGTACCCCAAAAGGAAATACACCGAACACAGGTTACAAAGGAACATACAAAGTACTTTATTTTATACTGAATCCAGTTACCAAAACAGAGCAAAATCAAAAAGCTATCAGCCCTCAGTACAACACAACGAACTCCAGCATGGTTCAGTGTGTTCAGTGAGAGACGTTGTGCATTAGAATGCATTCGCTTTTTATACACTTGGTGGGGGCGATGTCCAGCACCACTTCGGGTTAATATTCCTTTTAATACATCACCGATCTAGGGTTCGTGCCAAGTCTCAAACAACCGCATATAACTGGTTTGCCTTTAATACATGTATCAACAATCAATGCAGGCCTTCTTAAACATTAATACAATGTAGTTAAATGTTCTTCGTTCAGTATTTGAATACATTGTCACAACATATGTTCGTGGATTAGTTTCATTACACGAGTAATCCTTCTACATATAGGTCAACGAAGGACAAGGTCTCAGTTAACAACCTCAACAAGTGGCCTGCAGGCAAGTTACACATAAGCTATGTACAGAGGTCAAGACGGCCATGTTGTATTCTGGAATGACATCGTCCACCATTTTAACTCACAGGGTGGCTTTTACACAGTGAATCCTAAAATGGCGGCTTACATGGATTTAAGGTCAGGACCTTGCAGCACGGATTTCTTTCGCAAGCGACTTTCAAGCAGCCTGGCGTAGGCCAATATTAATATATTTATTACAATAGGAGGCACAATATACTTTCTCTTTCGACAACGGGGGCAACTTGAGTTTATAGGAAAACTGATTTCCAATGAGTATGCAAAAGGGTCCAAAATACCTTGATGCCAAACTTGTGAAGTGAGATGCTTGGGCAGAAATGTAGCTGCTAGCAAGACCATTGTAACGCTCACCTGGCTCCCACGGAGGCGCTGGTCTGGTCTGGGTTGCTGTGGCCTCTTCAAGCGTGATGCGCAGAATTCGGACCACCGATTGAACAGGACCCCCAAATCTTGCTTGTCTGGCCCGTAGGAATATCCTTCTGCAGATGAGAAAGGGGATTAACTGTCTGCTGAATAGTGTGCTTTCCCCCTTCGTTCTTCTCTGACTTCCTCCAAAACCCCCGGTTTAAGCTCACCTTATGGTATGGAGGGATGAACTCTCCATCCTGCGTCTGGTGCAGGGGCGCGCGTTCGTCCAGTTACTTCACTGGTTCTCAGAAAGGCGCTGGCACATCCACTTGACTTTTCTGAGCGATACGCCGTAAGTATAAAGATGCAAAAGTTCAAGTGTGAGCCTCCTTTTATGTTGTTTTTTTCTGTCCTTTATTTCAGGTGCAGAATAAAGGCGATGCGTTTAGGGGTTAAATTGACGGTGGTAAAATCAGGTGAGTTAGTGATGAGGGCGACCCCTCTAAATGTCTTTATAATTCCCCAGTAATGTCTTTTGTCCTTTCCCCATAGGGGCCGGGGTGCGGTACCTGCCAAAGATGCGGCGCCGACCCGAGATGTGGAATGGTTCACCAAGAAAAGCCGGTAAGTAATATGGATGAAAATTCGGCTTTCCTCTTGAGTTCCGTTGCTCACCTTTTGTCTCTTCTTCTCTCCCCTAGGTGCAGAGATGTGGCGACCGGTGCTGAGAGTCGCGATGGAGACAGGCGGCGTCTCGGGAACAGGTGAGTGAAGCGTGGCGCTGCAGCGAGCAACGCAGTGCTTTCAAATGGAAGTCTTCCTTCAGGAATGCTGGCGTGAAGATTCCGGATGCAGGTAAGAAGGTTGAATAAGTTCTTGGTTTTCACCTTTCTCTTCTCTTATTCCCTTACAGGTGTTCCAGGTTCGAAGCAGGCGTGGCTGGAGTCCAGGTGCAGGAGCAGACACGGTGAGCGTTCAGCTGCTGGGATGCAGAACAACGCGAAGCACGTGTGGCTGTCCGGGCGTGGCTTTAATAGCTTTGGAAGAAGTTCCAGGTGAGTATTCTTCCACAGCCCCACCCAAGTAACAAAATAGTTCCTTCAGAAAAACAGTCCCTCCTAAGCCTCATTTGGCTTGGTTCTTCATGCAGCATGGTCTGCATCAGGTGAGTGTGCAGCATGGTCTGCTTCAGGTAAGTGCACCAAACACTTCCCCTTATGAGCCTGGCGCCTATGGCGCCAGGACTGATGTCCAACATGAGCCTGGCGCCAACGGCGCCAGGACAGAGTCCAAAGAGCCCCTATAAAGGGCCGCTGGGCTTTTACCCGGGGGTGTGATGCCTGCTCCTGGGGGTGCTCGGCCTGGCCTGGTGCTCCGGGGGTAGGCATCATGACAACCATATCGCCAACTGCATAGCTCATTTCTTGTGTTCTACACTTGTTAGCAGCCATCTTGGTCCTGAGGCAGGTAACCTTTAAACATTCCAGAGCTTTTTGGTGTCCCTCTTGGATGACAAGTCTGGGCTGGTCTATGGAAGAACAAGGTAAGCATATTGGCCCTCATTACGACCCTGGCGGAAATCGAAAAACGATGGCGGAAATGCAATACCGCCATCGAATAGCGCTCGGTGCGACTATGACCCGTCACCGCAAAGTACGAAGCCATTAGCGACACCGTAGTGAACGCCAACGCTAACTGCACCAAGCACGCGCGCGCGCGCCATGCCAAACCGCAAACACCACCATGGTGCAACGGTACGCCAATTCCGACCCTAGCGGACATGTACCTAACGCCATCAGGCATGGCGGAATGTACCATTCCGCCATGGCGAGAAGTACGGCATCGCGAATCAACCGTAAACGGCCCCACTGAGTGCCTGTACACCGCTCCCTGCCCACAAAGTACAACTCCCCGTAGGTGCAATGAAGCCACAATGCAACCATTGAAATGTACAAGTCACCCATGCATGCCAACGAACAAAAGAAACACAACAGGGGCCAATGGGAGCTGCAGGGCACAGATGGCACGAATACAGAAGCCATCCCAATGGACATGACCACAGTCCCCCACCAAGAAACGCACGCAAACACAGGCACCTGTGACCAGCAATATACCGAAAACCACATCATTCAACCAGTCCACCTGGCTGACCGGCATCTGTTACACAAAACCCAATCCCCCGCCCCTGAGCATGACAACATTCAAACTGGCATATTGGCAGCCCCCATCCCTGACCTCACTGGGCTTCGTAGGCAAACGCGCACAGCACAGTACCACGCAACTAAACCCCGAAGCTGGAACCCAATGCAGATCTCCTCACAATACATCGCCCCCCAAATAGGCATATGCCACATCACTTGCAAAGAAAAACGCTACACGGGCCAAATCAGAATAGATATTTATGCACATCAAAATCACCAAGCACATACAGCCATCAGGCCATGAAATCCAAAACACCAATCACCATTGTGGGCTGCTTCCGCAAGAAATGACCAGCCACTACCTGTGTGTCGCCCTGTTCCCCCATGGTACACAGAGCCACATTCACGTCCGAAAAGGCAACATGGAAGCGCACAGAACCGCAGGGCCGTCCCAATGGGGAGGCACTAGTCCAGCTGAAAGGCCGAAATGTTGCTCCGAGCCACCAGTACTGCGTAAGGGCATGTGGCCCATTGGCGATCGTCCCATAAGATCGTAATGCTGCTCCACTGATTAACACGAAGCAGCAGGTGTCGGGAGTAAAATCCATCTGCAGGAGTGGCATACAGATGGCAGTGGCAAAAGGGGAGGAGATACCTGTCAACCAAAAGAAAAGAAAAAGAACAGAATGGCCATCAGAACTACATACCAACAACTCACTTCAATGATCACACGAAATCCACAGCCATATGCATGCTAGCCCACTCCAAAGGAACATCACCACCCCAAAACCACTTGCGACTCATAACCATCTATATCGAGGTGCAAACACCATCGCAAACGAGTGTCTGAGGGCGCCTCGAGACAGGGAGGGCTCAACAAGGCCAGATGGACGAAGGTCCCACTATGGCAGCCCTGCATCACATAGCGTAGGGGAGGCGGATAGATCCCAAGAAGCCCTGTACATGGCAAACTCTGTATCAAATCACCTGCCCATGCATCCATCCATCATTCCCTCATCCCGGGATCAAAATGCCTGAATAATTACTCACATGACATTAGAAACATCCATTGAGTCTGTGCGTTATGCAGCCTGCTAAATCCACAGTGCCCCAGCCCGTAATTCCAGTGTTGTGAAGTAACATGTATTTGGGAACGGACGGCCTCATCGCCCATGTAGCTATTGCGCATCCCAAACTATTCATATCAATCATTGCTCCCTCGCCATGGGCCCTGTCTCAAGGACATTGAACAATAGAACGTTATATTTGCAGTCAGACCTGTGGGCATCTCCTCGCCGCTAGCTGGAAACCGAAAGCGCCGCCCTTCGAATTCCTCATTTGCAACATCACGTCGAAAAGGCATCTGTGGCCGTTTGAAATCACTAATTATCCCATCGAGTGCGGCTGTGTGTGAAAATGGCAACTGCCTTCACCCACGAATGGGACGCCCCGCCCGTCGTTGCAACTCGGTACAGTGATGCATGAGGGCCCACCGTTACTCGAGTACTACGTCCCACTGACCCCTCACAAGTCTGTTCGCGACTGCACAGATAGTATGTGAAACAATGGGACCACAGCAGAATGAACATATCAACCAATCTTACACGGCCATCGGGTACTAATACATGATTGCAATAGCAAGATACAATTCCCCGAATTGCAGCGTTGTGCGCGGGACGTGCTCGGCCAAAGGGGAGAGCAGTTTGCACAGGTGGAATCAATCACCACAGGTGGAGGCCATACAGCCTGAAAACACATAAATTGCACAGCCAGTCTCCTCCCACAACCACACCGAAATGCTACCGGCAGGACTCGCGATGTTGGCCCTGGGGGACCTGATAGCACTGCAAGTGCTCCGACTCCAAGAAGTAGACGAACACCAACTACAACCAGCCGCACGGAGGAGACGCAGGAGGAGGAGGAGGCCAAGGCAGGGCCAGCAAGGCCCACCAGCACAGCCACTACCACCACGCAGGCAGCCCGCAATTCAACGCCTCCGAGCACATCCGTTCAACCTCACTGATGAGCAGATCCACACCCTCTACCGTCTGGACCGGGACACCATAGCCGCCATTGTGGACATGACACAGGCTGACCTTGTCAGCATGATAGATAGCCCAACCGCCATCCCACCCCTACTGAAGGTGGTGTCTGTACTCCACTTCCTGGCCACAGGCACCTACCAGCACACAGTCGGACAGTTGCATGGCATTTCTCAGCCACTGTTCTCACGGACACTATTGCAAGTGCTCGATGCCCTCCTGAAGCACGCAGACGACTACATCTCTCTACCACGCTCGGAGCAGGAAATTACCAACACAAAAGTGGGATTCCATGCACTTGCCGGCATACCGGGTTGCATTGGTGCCATCGACTGCACCCATGTGGAATTGGTCGTCCCACATGCCATGGAGGCCCAGTACCGCAACCGAAAACAATTTCATTCCCTGAATGTACAGATGGTGTGTGACTCCAACAGGATCATTACACATTGTTGTGCCCGATTCCCTGGATCAACCCATGATTCTATGGTCTTGAGGAACTCTACAATACCACGCTACATGGAACGACACGCAGGGAACAGATCCTGGCTACTCGGTGAGTCTCATTACATGCATGATGATGTGGGGTATGTGAATTGGCAATGAACTGCCAGGAAGGGGGGGGGGGGGTGTGCGTACGTATCAATGGCATTCCACATCATACGTTTCTCGTCCACATACAGGTGATGCTGGATATCCACTGAAGAGATGGCTCCTCACACCAGTCCGGAACCCACGGGACCAGCATGAGGAGGACTACAACCATGCCCACTCACGTACCCGTGTAGTCATAGAACAGGCATTCGGCCTACTGAAGACTCGTTTCCGCTGCCTCAGCAGGTCTGGCGGGGCACTCCTGTACCGCCATGAGAAGGTTGCAAAGATGGTGATGGCATGTGTCATGCTCCACAACATGTGCGTACGTAGAAATGTGCCCATGCCCCCTGACGCAGAACTGCAAGCACCTGATGATGGTCATGATGAGGGTGGGGATGTGGCAGCAGCTCATGGAGTCTGCGAGGCACCGGAGGGCCGTGACATTCGTCAGCATCTCATTGATGTATGCTTCTAGCACTCACGCCTGGTGGCTGATGCATGGACACGGGACTCGTGGCACTGCGTGTGTCTGGGACATGCACAATATGGACTGTACGCCTATGATGGCCTAGTACACAAGGATCAATGTCCACACTTCTCATTGGTTGATCGTGCACTTTTTATGGCATATGTGATATCATGTTGAACACCCTATCGACCCGCCACCCAAGTGAGCCCAACACACCCCCTCCACCCTCCTACCTCCCACCCGAACACCAGTGTCCAAAGATGCTCATTGTCAGTGGGCTGTCGCTATTGCATGCCCCCTCTGCGGGTATCAGGGGCACCCCTGCCTGTGGAGCGCAGGTTCCTTCCAGATCTACGTTGGGGGCTGCCCTGGACGGAACTTGCAACGGATGATGTGTCTGCCTGCTCACGTCCATGCATGTCCCTAAGGGTTTGCGAGAGCTCAGTGAGCACACGGCGCACTGCGGCAAGTTCGGCACATACGTCTTTGGACGTCGCATGCAGTTCCCCCCTCAGGCTATCGGTGCTACTCTCCATTTGGACTCTCAGGCTCTCGGTGCTACTCTCAATTTGTGCCCTTAGCGTCTCTGTACCTCTCTCCATTTCTGCCCTAAGTGTCTCTGTTGATGTTTCTATGTCTGCCTTGGTGCCCCCACATTCATCGGCATGGCCCTTGAGGAGTGTGGCCATTTGCTGCTGTTGGACGATTAACTTGTCGAGGGACTGTTGCCTCTGCTGGGCCATGGCCATTTGCGGTGGTGTCACAGAGGGGCTGTTGTCCTCATGTTGCCTTGCCACAGGGCTTGTGGGGGATGGCCAGTCGTCGTCTTGTGGCTGCACCTGCGTGGTATCCTCATGTTGTACGGGAGGGGACAGACAGGGGGATTGGGACAGGTCATGGATGGATCTGACCTCGACATCCCCGTCTTCTGTGTCCGAGCATGCTGCCATCAATGGGGTGTCACCTATGGTGCTGCTGCCACCAGAGGCAGTGCCTTCTGTGGCATCCATTGGGGGGACCTGTGGTGGTGGTGTTGTGGCCATGCTGGCTGCTGGGGTGCCTGTTGATGTTCCCTCCTCTGTGCTGCCACCTGATTTGTGCTGCTGCCGTGTCTTGATGCGTGCAGCTGAGGTGGAGGGTCTCTGGCCGTTGGTCTTGGCCCTCTTTGCAGGTGTGCTGGTAGGGGTGTCCTGTAGCTCGTCGTTTGGATCGGACCCTGTGGTGGAGTAAAGGAGGGCGAGGGTTATTGATGGGTCAGTGGGAATTGGAATGGCATTGTATCACATGCATTGGGGTGGTACCTGAGGGTGATTTGGGTCGGGGTCTTGGAGGTGCTTTGATTTGTGTGTGGAGTGAGGGTGCAGTTGTTTGGCAGCCTGCAGTTAGGGTGTGCCTGCTGCACGTGTAGTGCGTGTATTAGGGGTTTTTAATTATTTATGTATTTATTGTGGGTTTTGACGTGCGCTTTCAGGCCGATGTGTGTGGACGTTCTCCTGGACATGTGTTTCTGTTGCACTATGTGGACGCATGGTACTTCACATGGTTGGACTTTGTGGATTTGGCATTGTTTTATCTGGCCCTCCTACCTGAATCTTCGGATGTCTGCACTCCTTTCTCCATCCCTCCGACTCCCTCTATGCTCTCCATTCCGATGGTGGAGGCACAGATTTCTTCCCAGGGGGTCAACTTGATGGGTGATTCAGGACCTCCCCCGGTGGCTGTGGCAATGTTGCGGTTGGCAGAGAGTATGCTGCGGACGCGTATCCGCAGGTCGTCCCATCGCTTGCGGCATTGCTGTGGGGTGCGGGGTGCGGTCCCCACCGCACTTACCCGCTGTGCCACCAGAGCCCATATGGCCTTCTTGTTTGCAAGTGCCGTCCTGGTCATTTGCGTGGAGAAGACGACGGCTGCATTCTCCTGGAGGGTCTCTGTTAGCACGGTGAGTTCCTCACGGGAGAAGTGGACCTGCCGCTTGCGGTCGCACGCTTTCTTCGCTACTTTTCCCATTTTTCGTGGTTTCGCTAGGGTGGTTGACGGGTTGGGGTGTGTTTCAGGGTAGTGATTTTAGTGGTTGTGTGGTTTTGGTGTTTTTATAGGTGTACGCCGGGATGTTTCCCGTTCCGGGCCCATGTTTTAACTTCCGTTTCCGTATATTTCCGGGCACCGTACTTTCCGGTAGGCGCACACTGCGGTGACCGCTAAGTGGGGTGGCGGTATTGCACCTAGGGCGCCGTACGGCGGCGGTGTGGGCCGTTTTGGGGTCATTTCCGCCATCGCGGACTTTGCACTTCCGCCGTGGCGTGGTGCTCGTGCCCGATGGGTCGGAATGGGCCGCACTTTGCTCCTTCGTACAATGGCGGAAACGCTATTTACGCTGTGGCGCTCCGGTCAGTCGCTTTCCGCCAGGGTCGTAATGAGGGCCATTGTCAAGTTATAGGGAACATCTGCGGATGCTACCCTTATGAACAATAGAAGATGCTGGTGTTTATAGCTAAATTAATCTAATTGTTGTATTCGAACTCCAAAGGGAGCAGCGGATACCAATTGTCTTGTGTTATAGAGGCGAAGCATCATAGATATTGCTTGAGAATCTGATTTAGTCGTTCTGTACATCCATTCGTTTTTGGGTAGTAGCCAGAGAAAACAGACGGTCAATTTCCCCAATAGTATGCATAGAGCTCCCCGAAACCTGAAGCTGTCTTGTGCACCATGATCAGAAATTATACCAAAAGGAATACCATGCTGTCCAAATACATCCCTAAGAAACAACTCTACCTTGACTTTTGTGGTTGATACTTGCGTAACGGCAGATGAATGCACCAGCAAGATGAATCTGTCCAGAGTCAACATGGTAATGGTTTTCCCTTCAGATGGTGTTAACTCAACAATCGTATCTGTAGAGAATTCTCACCATGGGGCTTTGGGTAACTCAGTTTACATATCTTGCCTATAAGTAGGAATCATGATACCTTATTCTGTGCACACACTGGGAAGGAACTCACATATTGCTGCACATCTCAATGTCAGGTCACCACCAGTAATTCGATTGGACCAACTCCCTTCTGTCCAGTGCTTGGGAGTCATAACACAACTGAAGTACAAACTGTATTAACAGTGTTGAGGGAATATAGAGTCCATGTCCCTGGTACCAGCAACCCTGGTACAGATGTGAGGAATGCCAGTGAGCACACAATGGGGTGTAAGTCTGATTTTCTTTAACGTCTTCAAAGAACCTGTTCACTACATAAATTAACCTCTTGCCTTCTAAGATCTTAGTCGGATCCAAAACTTCACCAGGTTCTGTGCCCTCTTTGCAGGATAGGTTGTCTGCCACTACCTTGACGAATGCAGGAATATAGGATACAAAGATGATATACTGGGCAAAGAAATATACAGCTTGTCTGCTATTGTAG
Organism: Ambystoma mexicanum; assembly: GCF_040938575.1. Lineage (NCBI taxonomy): Eukaryota > Metazoa > Chordata > Amphibia > Caudata > Ambystomatidae > Ambystoma > Ambystoma mexicanum. The sequence continues at coordinate 456,491,454 of NC_090931.1, forward strand.
CACTCAAATAGCTGGAGAACCTGCCGATTGCAGTGATCTGAATGGATTTCTGCTGGGTGGAGTGCCCCCAATAGACATTTCCTTCATTCCTTAACAGCACATTTTATGGCTAGAAACTCCTTTTCGATCACTGAGCTCTGCGTCTGTCATTTTCATGAATAGTATGCCAAAACATGTTCTAGAGAGTCTTCCTGGACTTGTTTTATAACCGCCACTGCAGCTGAATTAGAGGCACCAACCTTGACGATAAAAGTTTTATGAGAATCAGGTTGATGCAGAACTGGTGCATTACTAAACAAGGATTTTACATGTCCTGAAAACAGTGTTACACTCATCACCCTAGCACATCCTGATCGGATGATAAACCCCTAGGAGGTCGAGTTTCATTAAGATGATAGCATCTTGAGCAGCTGTGAGGATGTCTTGAAGTTACTTGTCTTTAATTGTAAACTTGTGGAGACCTCTTAAATCTGGGCAAGTACGCCAGACCTTGATATCCATTTTGCGAACAAAAAATAGGGACGCCGCACCCAGAGACTTTGATTCTGTGATACGACCGTCACATAGATTATTGTCCAGATATACTTTTAGGGCTAGCTTCTCATTCTCGGGTAGAGCATATATTCATCCAAAAGGTACCCTAGATCCTGGTAACAAATCTATGGAGCATCCTCTCCTCGATATGGAGATAGTGTACATTCTCCCAACCCACAAAAAAGTCCAGAAATTCCTGATACTGAAGGGGAACAGTGTTAAGGTTATGCACCCTGTCTTCACCATCTTGTGTGCCATGTTCTAAGGCATTGTGGGAATAGGTGAGGTTATAGTACAATCCTGGGTACACCTTTCAGAGCCCAAGAATAAGGTACCAGCTGTCCAGTTGATCTATGGATTGTGATGACGCAACCTTATAATGCCTCAAATGATAGCCCTATACTGGGCAAAGAAATATACAGCTTGTCTGCTATTGTAGCACTCAAATAGCTGGAGAACCTGCCAATTGCAGTGATCTGAGTTGTATTCCTTTACTGTGTCTGCTTTCTTGGCTTAAGGTAGCACTTGTGCCAACTTTCCCCACATTGATATCTCATATATGGAGACTTGTTCAAGCTCTATCTTTTAACTCCTTCACTAGGTTTCATTGGCATGTGGCAATACTTGCTCCAACCTTCCCTATTTTGACATCGCATACATGAGGAATCGGGCAAATTATGTCTTTGTATTCTACTTTATTTATTTTTTTAAACAATTTTTATTGGTTTATTCAAACAAACAAAAAATACAAACCAAACTTGCCGTGCACATATCGGCAGCTCAGTTATACATCGCTTAATTCCGGTCACTGCTCCCTTTATCCCACCCCCCATTCCGAGCCTATTACTTTTCTCATTCCGTTCCTGCATCTTGTGGTAGGGTCTCCCCTTCCATGGGTTCTGCTGGGTCTTGTATTGACCCAAACAACTGTGCTATTAATAATTTACAGGCCATCCGGGTCCCCGCCTCCTCCTCTCCCCCTACATTGCTCGCTTCTTGCCATACCATGGTTTATGCATCCGCCCATTTCTGCAACTCTTTCCACCACACCTCCACCCGTGGTCTGTGGCATGTCTTCCACCCCATGGCAATTCTTCTTTTTGTGAGCACATATGCTAGATCTTTCAATTTACTCACATGCTTGAGTTTCTACGATCTGGGGAATCCCCCCAACAAACAGGCCCACACTGTATCCACCACAATCTTGACCCCCCTTTCCGCTAGTTTCTGCGCTACTTCACCCCAGAAGTGCTCAATAACCGGGCATGACCAAAACACGTGTACCATGCCAGCCTTTTCTTCATCGCATTTGGGACATGCTTGTCGTCCTGCATTTTCAAACCTAGATATCCTCTGGGGTGTCATATATGCCCTATGCGTTATATACAGTTGTATCTGTTTCAATCTCGCATTCCTCAACACCTTTTTATGGTACCCCTGGGCACGTTCCCCCATCCCGTCCTCCATCTGGGCTCCTACTTCCGCTTCCCAGTCTAGTCTCAATTGTGTTAATTCCTTCCCACCTTAGACATCATCATCTCGTATAGTCTAGAGATCTCGTGCCCCCCTCCGTTATATCATATATTATATCTATGGTAGCGTCTGGTTCTTCTTCCAGTACTGTTTCGGGCCATGTTCTCCTAATTCTCTGCACCATTCTGTGATACGTAATATACTGGCCCGTGTGTAACCCCATTTCCTCCCCAAGCGCTTCAAAATCTGTGATGGTCCCCTCTCGCCAGATATCACCCATTGTTACTAGCCCAACCGGTTCCCGGTGGTTCCCGATTATCATCCTTAGCTGCTCTTCTCCCCCTGCCAGTGCAACTATTGGTACCTGGGGGGAACATGGGAATGGGTTCTCCATCATCTGGCATGCCTGGCGCCACATCTTCCACCCAAGCATCATCATCTTGGGGCACCCTTCCATTTCCGTCGTGGGCAACCAGATCATCTCTCGTAAGTAAAATGGGGCACAGTCTTGTCCAAACAACCTGGATTCGGGGGTCATTTCATCTGAGAGCCATTTAGCGATATACTGCAGTTGGCTTGCTACATAATAGACCTCATAACTAGGCAGTTTTATCCCCCCTTTTTCATAAAAGTTCAGTAGCTTCCATAGTGCCACTCTATTTCGTGTACCATGCCACAAGAAGTCCCTGCACATACTGTTCAGTTTAATGAAGAACCTCTTGGGTATCAGGTATTGTATATTCCCAAAATAGTGCAGGAGCCTAGGTCGGACCACCATCTTCAACATTGCTCCATGTCCCATCATTGCTAGGGGCAACTTCACCCAAAATCTCATGCAATTCTCAATTTTCTTCATGGCTACCACCGTGTTGTGCCTATGCTCCTCCTCCACTGTGTGGTACACGTCTATCCCAAGATAACGAAAAGTACTAACCGCCCATGGTATCTGTAACACCGGTAACCGTTCCACTGGAATCCCCCTGTAACCGCCTAGTGGGAAAATGCTAGATTTCTGAGGATTCACCGCAATACCAGACAACCCTGCATATCTCTCCACTTCCAAAATGAATTGGAGATTTTCCTCCGGGTGCCGCAAGTACAGCAACACATCCTCCGAATATAAGGAGATCAAATGCTGTTCCCCTCCCACAGGTATACCTATGATATCATATTGTTGTCTCAGGTATATTGCTAGGTGTTCCAGGGCCAATATATAGAGCATTGGAGACCATGGACATCCCTGTCTGGTGCCTCTATGGAGTTGCCATCACTCTGATATCACCGTTCCCGTTCTAGCTCTGGCCAGCGGTTCACTATATAGCATCTTCGCCCATTGTATATATCCAGGCCCCATCCCATAGCCCACCAGGGCTGCCAGTAGCCATGGTCACTTGACCAAGTCGAAGGCCTTTACTGCGTCCAAAGACACAATTGCCATTTCACCCTCGTTCCCGCTCCCAAACTCAATAACCAGCTGGAGTTGTCTATGATTATTAGTTATATTCCTATGCGGGACATAGTCCGTCTGGTTGGGGTGTATTAGTTTACCTATAACTCTCCTCAGTCTATATGCCAAAATAGCCGTCAGTATCTTGCTGTCCTGGTTCAACATCGACAAAGGTCTATAGGAACCACAGCTATGCCCAGGCTTGTTGGGTTTGGGAAGCGGTATTATGATTGCTTCTCTAAGTGACTCTGGCAGTCTTCCCACCTCAAAGGCTTTATTTAACATTTCTAACATTGGGGGGAGCACCTCTTCTTTATATACTTTATAAAATTCACTTGGGAGTCCATCAGCCCCTGGAGTCTTACTAGTGGGCAGCTGCCTCACCACCTCTTCTAACTCCTCCAAAGTAATCGGTGCATCCAACTACTCTCTTTCCTCAGCGCTTATCTTGGGCAGTCCTATATCCTCCAGTGTTTCTGTTATCATCGCGTGACCACTTCCCCCCTCATCCCCATATAGTAACCTATCATAATCTGCAAACTCCTGATTAACTCCCTCTTGAGTGTCAGCTACACTACCATCTTCCCTCGTTAGTCTTCTAATCCTGGGTCTGGGGGTTTCGCTCTTGTATAACCATGCCAGGAGTCTCCCTGTTTTATCCCCTCCCGCATGCTGTCTATATATCTTTTATAGTTGAGGTTACACAGTCTTTCCCAGTGCCACTCACATTTATGCTGCAGTTTAAGTATCAGTTCCATGTCTTCCTTAGTGTTACTTCCTTTTTTCAATACCTTTTCCAGTTCCCTTTCTGTTTCTTGTAGGTCAGCCAAGATCCCCCCCTGCAGACCTTTAGATTTTGCAATGGCTACCCCTCTCATCACAACTTTGAAGGCTTCCCATAATGTGCCCGCCAAATCCACGCTACCAGTATTCAATTCAAAATAGTTTATAATCTCCTCCCTCATATCCTCCCTAAAAAAGGGATCCCTGAGTGCCTGCTCTCGGGGGAAATATTGCCATCCGAGGACCAGAGGCGAGTGGTCCGAAAGGACCCTCGCTTTGTATTCCGCTTGCGTAATCTCTGTTATTAACTCTGACGTAGCAAAGATATAGTCGAGCCTCGTATGTAGCTGCTGCGGGGCTGAGTAATGTGACTATTGCCTTTCTTGGGGGGGTCTCGTCCTCCACACATCTCCCAGACCAAAGTCATCCAGTAATGTCTGCAACGCTTTGGCAGCTGGGGTGGGTCTATCTATCTTCCCATCTGATCTATCCACCCTAGGGTTTAACACGCAATTAAAGTCCCCTGCCCGGATCACCGTACTCCCCATACACATGCTTAGGTTGGTACACAGCGTTCTGAAATATGCCGCTGTGTTTTGATTTGGGGCGTACGTATTCACAATGCTCATCTCCCTATTCTCTACCAGTCCCCTCATTATGACCATCCTCCCATCCGTCTCCGCTACTTCCTGCAACAGTTGAAACGGGACATGCATCGCCACCCAGATAAGCACTCCCCTTGCTAAGCAGAATATGACGAGCCCGCCATCTTTTCCCGTGTCAGGTGAGTTTCCTGTAACAGTGCAATGTCTATCTTTTGTCTACGTAGGTACAACAAGACCTTGTTCCTCTTTAAATAACTGCTAAGCCCTCTGACATTCCACGTGATTATTATAAGGTCCCCCATAGCCTATCAGAGTTCCCCCCCACCAGTGCAGTCCAGATTGAGCCTCCATCTCAGTCTACATAGGCTTGTTTCCCAATTTAAACTCCCCTTAACTACAAACACCCCAAACACCCCTTTCCCCTTTCCTCCCACCTCCCTTCCCTTCCCCAACATTACCCCCCCCCAACTGTTGCCCAGCTCCATCCCTGGATCTCAGGCACCCCTGCATCTAGCTCTTTCTGGCGATAGCCTGTACTCGAAGCTCAGCAGGGTGAGGTCGCCCTAATGGCTATCCTGCTACTACTACTGCTACTCGGGGGGGGTAAGGTGCCTGTGTCCTGCCGCTCCTATTTGCTTCAATTCAACCACGCATTGCTATTTAGTTTACTTATGTGTTCAATGCTCTATATTCCAGTCCATCAGGTTTCAACAAAATCAAGGATACCATAGCCTAGTTTCAACGCTACCCATCCGTACCCGTCTATCAGTGTCTTTACCAAGTCTCTACTGGGATATCCCGCTATGTGACAACCCAGTATACATGTAGCACCCCAATCACTTATCATGCTCTTCTTGGGCCCGTTCCGCATCTCGTTCACTTGCGGCTCGGGACGCGGACCGGCACACATCTGAGACATCTCTCCACAGCGATGGCCTCACTCTATACCCCGTTTTGAAACGGGATCTCCAGCCACGATCTGTTACTGGCCCGGGAATGATCCACTTGTCCATAGGTTTTACATCATTTTCATACCCGCCCCTGGGTTGGACTGATTGACGCGCACGCCGACTTCTGACATGACTCTCAGCTTGTCCGAAAGCGACATCCGCAGGTCCAGATGAAGGCAGCCTTCACTGCCCGCCGAAACGTATTATTGGACACATAATTGCTATACGGCCCACTTTTCAAAATCAGCAGGAATACAACCACCGACGTTGACCTAGGATTGATCTCTTTGTAAACTCCCATCAGCTGATCCTCCAAGTCACCAGGAGGACCTGACCGCTGGCACTGGTTTGGAACCACGTATGCCCTGGGCTCCAAACCTTAGGACTTCACATTTGGTTCTTTGGCCGTGGCCACAAATACACCAGACTCTGGTGGGGGTCGCATTTGGTTGCTTTGCCCTATCAAACACAACCAGGACGTGTTGGGGTTTTTGCTTTGTTTTTCCTTTCTTTTGTTTTGCTTTATTTTTCATTAGATAGACTGTTCGTTCAGCTATACACCTTGTGGATGGTTTGTGTTTGAAAATGTTTATTTCTTGCCAACACCAGAGTATATGTTCTATACTATCTGATGTAATTTATTGTGCATTTTAATGACCACTGCTTCTTTTTGAAAGTATCATCTTTGTAAATGCTCCTTTGGGAGATCATGTTCATTTGTTAGACAACAACTGTAAAACTAATAAATAGCCACTGAGCTATTACAGTATTTTCCTTTATGTATTGTCTTTCGCTCCAAGGCAGCAACACTGGATGCTTCGGAGTAGCCTGGGATATCAAATTAATCAGATATCCAGAGTATTTGGGTTCAACATTCATTGGTTTATAGGTGAATTAGTCTTAAGCCCTCTGCTCGCAGAGTACCACACGGGAAGAAATAGTGTGTGTTATAATAAAAGAATATTTTTACCGGGATGAGGTCAGCTCCTTGTTTGTATAACCGCATCTTGTTCCGGGCAGTCCTGTAGGTCCAGCCATGTCGCTGCTTCCTCCGGGGTGTCAAAAAAGAACATTCTACTTTTGTGCAATACTTTCAATCTTGCAGGGTACAGAAGCATATATTTGATGCCGGCAATGCACAGCCTCCTCTTTACCGCCACATAGCTATACCGTTGTCTCTGGACCAGCATTGTATAATCAGGATACGCTGTTATAGTAGCCGAGGCTCTTTCGATCGTTCCTCCTTTTCGAAAGTACTCCAAAATCTTCCTGCAATCTTTATAGTTCAGTATCTTGGCAATTATTGCGCGGGGAGGGGCTCCAGGCTTCGGTTTTCTCATGAGGACTCTATGCGCTCGCTCCACTGTGAATCCTTAAGAGAGTTTGTCGGCCCCCATTTCCTTCAGGATCACATTCTCAACATAATCCGTAGGGTCCTGGCCTTCTTCTCCCTCCGGCAGGCCAACCACACAGATGTTATTCCGTCTCGCCCTTCCTTCACCTTCCTCCGCACGATTCTCCAGGTTAGCCACTTGCTGCTATGTGGACCTCCTTTGCGTTATCAGTGCTGGTGTCTTTGATAGTTTTGACCGCACTCTCCAGACGGCTCATCCTGTCCGCCAGTGCCCTGACTTTTTGTTGCAGCAGGTTGACGTCTATCCCCATTGCGTCTATTTTAGCCTCCAAGGAGGTTCGCAGGTCCGCCATTGCTATCCCCCATGAGTATCTTAGCTCTGTTATAGCCGTTAGTATCTGATGGTTTTCGCTCCCCGGGGAACTTTCCGTGGGTGCATTTGCACCACTGTGCGCCAACGCCGCTGGAGACTGCTGTGTCTTAGCAAACACTTCCATCGTGGGTTGTTTGCTTTTGCCCTTGATTACTCTCCCTGTCATCTTGCGATCTTGGTCAAGTATCCGAGGTTACTTTGTTCGTGGTGCGGCAATTCTGTTTCGCTGTCCCGCCGTGACACTTGTGAGTCACTCCAGACCTAGGCTGTTATCCTTGAAGTTCCCCGTATGGATTCGTATGCGCTGAGCTATGTCTTCGGGTGGGTTATGTCCTCCCACGTTTCTATTTATCCTTACTGCTTCTTGTAGATTGCTACTGGTCCCGGATGGACCATCTGTCTCTTGGACTCCTTATACTCAGCGCACCACTGTCTGTGTCCGCCGAGGCCACTCTCGTGCCATCTGCCACCTAGCTCAGCCCTGTACCTCATGCTCTCCAGTATTAGCTCTCAGTGTACAGCCCCTGCACTCTTCGAGACCCTTTGCTCCTTCTCGACGCCCCAGGGTACTTATGGCAGAGAAACCACTCAGGCATCCATCCCAGGCAAAGCGGGGAGTCCTCTTCTTCCCCCTTGGCATCTAGCACTTTTTTCCAAGCACGATGGTGTGATTCAGACTGTATGAGGTGCCCACCTGGCAACCCTAATGATTGAAAGCCGCCACAGTTAGTGTCTTGCCACAGGTCCCATATGTACTTATGGCCGAAAATGTATTCAGTGTGCCGCGCTGACTCTTCTTCAGCGCGGCTCCTGTGCTGCCTTATGTGGTTCGCGTGTGCAATCTCCCCCCTGGCAGTTGCCCTTGCCGGCAGTTCACCGCGTGCACAGTTAGTCCATCCCTGCTACCATTATTGCACCTCGTGGGGCTGCGCTCGCTGCGCCGGCGTTCAGCACACTTTGGGTTTCCCAGTGTTATTTGTTCATTTCGCTCTTGAAATCCACTGTGCCTTTCTCAAGCCCTATTTGCCTCTCCATGCAATATTGAGCTTTCAGTATTTCTGGGCTCGCTCTTTAACCATCTCTTTTAGGGGCTGAGTTCAGTCGTTCACTTTCCTTCTGTAGTTGCACATGCTCACTTTAGTTCCTGTCCCAGGGGGCCCTGCGACCAGTGCCCCACCTCTAGTGTGCTGGCAGGCGCCCAAGCCCTCCTCTATCTGATCAGGTTCCCTGGTCTTTGCAATCCTCTTGTGCCCGCTTCGATCACTGGGGGCTCTTACACATAGACCCCAGCTGGGTGTGATACGAACTCCTCCAGCAGCTCTGGTCTCCTCCGTGTGCACTTATATACAGGCAGCTGGTGTTGTCAGTGCCTGTACATACACGTACCATGTGTAATAAGAAGGCTGTACACTGTCAAATCCTGCATGTCCTGTGCTCTTCTTGTTAGCAAATGTGAGCTCTCGCAGCTGCCCGTCACTTTAGTGTAGCTTGGGGTGCCCACAACATGTTTGTTCCGCTGCAATGTCAATTATCGTATCCAGCCTCACCGAAGGAGCGGCATTGGATAACATTGTATCTTCTCCGCATATTGTTCCTGATCTCTGCATCGTAGAGCAGCCGCGGCCAGCCCGCGTATAGTCGTCTCCGGTGCTCATGTAACCCAGAACCAATGCTCTATCTGCTTCACCGCAGTTTCCTACGCGTCCTTCATGCTCGCGTAGGTCGCATCAGGGGCCAGCCCCTGCATCCATTTTTGTACACAGTGCCCCACCGCAAGCCGTGCTAATGCCGAGCTCCGATCAGGGAAATCAGCATGTGTTTCTGGTTCTGCTCACCCGGCCGCTGCCGAACACCATCTCCAATGCTCACTTTGCAGCACCCCGTAAGTCTGTCACAGTTCTTCGATGTCCTTTGTTTCCTTTGTCCGACGGGCGGCAGCCATCTTCATTTCCTTTTTGGGTACGCCTCGGGATATTCTCGGGCTTCAAGCTCCGTAATTCTTACAGCAGGCAACGTGATAATGCATCCTAGCTTGTCTCAGAGTGTCCCACACTCGCCATTTAAATAATTAGTCTTGCACGTCCGTATTCTCGCAGCAATGTCAGGATGTTGAATGGATTATCAGGAGCCACAGTGAAGACGCGCTCTTTCACATGGCTGCTTAGCCACGCCCCCGTCTTTGTATTCTACTTGATCGGTATTCAAAATAAGTTCTTAATGGCTCACATTCCTGTTGGTACCCCCTGGGATCTCAAACATCTGTGGGTAGACTCACCAGTGTCTGGTAGCGTTCCCAACCTGTGGCACCTTACCCCAGTGAAGCATTCACTCTGAGACTGTTTCCCGCTCTTCAGACCTTCTTTCAGCTCTCCATTCACCCGCCGGTGAGCCTGCTGCTTCTGGACACAACTGCGCTCGTGATTCTCCCATGGTGCCTGCTGTGTCTTCTGTGGCCTTGCGCCACGCCGGTAGGTGCTGTTTGCGAGCAGCAGTCTGAGAGTGCCCCTCTGCTCTAGCACAGTCCGTTCCCGTGCTGCTGCCTTCTCCCTTGGGTCGGCTTCCTTCTTCTGTTCTGCTTCTCTCATTTCCTCCAATGCGGACACTATTTTTATATGTCCCGCACACTTGGAACTCATCACAACAAGTAGCCTGCATGTTCAGCTTAGTGTTTACTTTGATCCATATCAACCCTTTCTCCCTCTTCCTCGTCTCAGTACTTGAGGCTTTGAGAGTTGGAGTGCATAGGATTTATAGGACTTTTAGGGTGATTTTGTTTAGGATTTTTGGTTAGCACAAAAACATCAGACACAGGAGATGGTATATGTGTGTTATGTTTATATAGGTTGTCAATGGTATTGTTCTGCTTAGTGTGCTTTGCAGGAAAGGGGTTTTAAAATGGGAGGGGCTTGTATAGCAACAACAAGCCATCAATAATTGTGCAATTATGAGGTCTTCCTCTTTAGAAAGGGAAGACTACTGTGACTCTCCTGATGGGGTCACCACCTCTCCCTGATAGCTGTCTCCTCCCATGTGATACTCACTCAGAATACCACCCCCAGGGTCAGGATCAGGAAGGGGCTACTGTCCATTGGCCACATGCGTGGAGATCTCTGACTTGGGATCAGTGATAACTCCACAGGATTTATCACATAACACACATAAGGACACCTTGGGAGCTCTGAGGTAATTCGAGCAGGGCTTCTTGAGCTGGATAAGTCAGATCTGGTAGACCAAACATCCCTTTAAGGACAGCCACAGTGCTTAAAGTGGGCCGGGGCCTGCCGGGGCTGGGCCCCGGCAGTCTCCAAAAAGTGGGACTGAGCCGGGGCCCTGCCGGGGCCCCCAATCCCACACAACATTGGCGGGATGCAGTATCCCGCCGTGACGGGAGATGCACCCGCCAGTTTAATTTCAGGCGAGCTGACAGAAGTGCCAGCCAGGCACAGCATCGCTGAGGCTGGCTGGCACTTCTGTCAGTCACTGTAACTTCCCTGATGACCCCTCATCTGAGGGGTCATCAGGGAAGTTACAGTTCCTTTGTTTGCCCTCGCCAGGTCACTGACCCTCAGCGAACCTGCGGGCTCCATGATCTAATATGCAGATTAGATCACGGAGCCCGCGGGTTTGCAGAGGGTGAAAGGCGCCTCGGGCTCTGTGATCTCATCAGAGCAGATAGATCACAGAGCCCGAGGTGTCTGTCTCCGCTGACAAATCTTTATAAAAGATGCCTTGAATTGTGTACGTTTCAAGCCATCTTTTATAAACGTAGAAATATTTCTATGTTTATAAAAGACCGCTTGAAACGTGCACAATTCAAGGCATCTTTTATAAAGCTTTGTCGATGGACAAAGCCACCTCGGGTTTTGTCCGTCCTCAACGCTTTATAAAAGATGCCTTGAATTGTTTACGTTTCAAGCCGTCTTTTATAAACATAGAAATATGTTATAAATCTCTATGCTTATAAAAGGTGGCTTGAAAAGTGCACAAACCATAGTAAGGTAAGCACACAAGTGTGCGTAAATTACTATGGTCTGTGCACTTTTCAAGCCACCTTTTTATAAACATAAACATTGGTATGTTTATAAGGCTTGAAAGGTACACAAACCATAGTAGTACGCATACAAATATATAAATGCTCACATACATTTATATATTTGTTTGCGCACCTTACAATGATTTGTGCTCGTTTTAGGCCACGCCCACAATGGAAGCCATGCCCCCAAACGAGGGCCCCCCCTCAATTTCTTACCCCACTTAAAGCACTGGACAGCCACAAATGGGTTGCCCAACTAGGAGCACTCTTAGTCATGTTACTAATCATACACCCCACTTTGCAGAGATCAGTCAAAAACTCAGAAAGATGAAAGGTATAGGAATTCATAATTTGCTTTAATCACTTGGAGTTTCCATTAAATGCCCCTAGTGCCAGTGGATGGTAACACAGGTTCATGATGACTTGATCTCTTTTACTAACAGTCGCTGAAGGGCTTTCAGAGCCTGCACTTCCGCAGTCCAAACCTGTATGTCGATAACCAGTTCCTGGAATTGGTTCATAGTCTATAAATGTTTGCTGTCACATCTCTCAATTCCAGGCCTCACTGTGTCTGTCTACCTGAGTTCTGGTGAATAGCTGTACGGCCTGTCCTTCCTTGAAGCCACCCTGGCTGAGTAGATTAGTAACACTCTTGGTACGCGTGGTATCCAGGACTGCAGGAACAATGGAGGCAAACGAGCAAGCTGGAAAAAAACCTGTGATGGACTTGGTGGAAGTTCTGTTGTAGACTGGCTATACACATTCCAGGAGGGGAGTAGAATCGTATCTGACAAGATGGAATAGACTTGGTAAACACAGGTTCCAGGGGCGGCTGAAACCTAGATGTCGACGAAGGATTTAGATGGCGGGGAAGGAAGCGGGTGACAGAGGAAGGTAGACAAAGGCAACAGCAAGAGAAAAGAAGTACTGAAGACAGATGAGGGACCATGGGGAAACGCAAGGAAAAAAACAGCAGGACTAGAGGAATACTCATGGGAGCACTAGGGAAAAGCATTCACGCGGCACAGAGTGATGAGACGCACCTGAACCGTAGCGAGAATGCCAGTCACCTTCCAGGATTGTGTGTCAAGGCCACGTAACACGCACATATCTGATGGTCATCTTTGAATGGGTGGTGTATGCCACAATTTGCAGATTAGTTTTCATGCACCCGCTGGATTGACCATAACACATCGCACAGAGAGGTGGATAGTGTTAAGCGATGATCCACAGTCCCATGGTCCCCCAAATCCATCCCCAAGACTAAGAAATGGCACAACACACATTGCCACCAAAAGCTACTTGTATTAAAACACAAAATTGCATAGTACTTCCTCGACTCTCAATGAGGTACTAATGGTAATATGGGCCACTCAGGCCAAATGTGTGATTAATATATTGATAAAAACCTGGCAAGGTAGCAGGAAAGCCTTATGGGATTTATTTAAAGAAATGCTAAAAGCTACCCCGAGTGGAAATAAGAAGGCATTTGCTCTTCATATTGTATGGCCTCAAACTGGAGTCAACAACACTATGTTGTAATAGTACCTTATATTTGTCACTTACTAACACAAACCTCACAGGATATGATATATGTGGCTGTGTTAAGTACAAAAGAATAGTTCCGTTTATTCTGCCTTAATAAACTGGACACCTAACTGTATACGCAACCGGATACTTTTTTTCTTGGAGTGCTTGCAAAGGGATGTACCCACTTCTAACCCTGGAAATAAGAAGGGGTTTGCCCAAAAACATGTTATGTTCTTGAATGAGCTTGAAATAAGAGGAGATTATTTCAGAAACTGTTAAGCTTAGGTCTACAGTAAAACTAATAAATTGTGATCGATTGAATCTTGTGAAAGCCCATAAGTGCAAAATGGGCCACAGGAATTTATTAAGATGAAGTCCTTTGACGCCTAGATATGTTGAGATGTTTTCAAACGCCTGATGCATTATAAAGTGGTACATACTAATGAGACCACGGTGTCCTGGTGGGAAATTAAACGGGAGAAATGAACAAGTAGGATGTGTAACAATGGCTAGTTCTTTGGCAGTTTGTTTAACATCCTAACGGGACACGAGGTGCAGAGCGGTGAAAGTTTCTTTCATGGTGGGAGCACAAAGTTGAGAATTAAGTCCTGGCAGCCTTGTCGGGAATTTCGAAGAACCCATTCATGAATAAAACATATCTTTTATCTCAAAAAACAACCTATATGAAGAAATTAGAAAAACTACAAAAATTAAGATCAGATCAAAGTGCTTGCATAGAGAAAAAAGAAAACACGGGCAGAAAATGTTGCAACTGGTCCAATGCATTTTGGACGTTTGTCCTTCTTCAGGGAAACATGCTGCAGATAAACAAGAATATAAGCAACACTAAGCAAGTGGAAAATGGCATTAATGCCAACAATATATTAAACATTGCTGAGAAGGATAATGTGAGATTCATTTTACCTGCCTGCTTCTATTGCATCTTGTTCATTAGAAGAAATAGTATACCCCGGTGCGTGACTTGGCACACCCCCATTGGCCAATTTCTGGACTATATGAGCTGATATGGCTCAGAAAATTCATATATCTCAGAAATGTGCCAATTAGTGCAGGCCTTGCCATTTCCGGTGTCAGCTGGTGACATTTGAAAGTGGTGGGGCGTAAATGTTGTTTCCAATGATGTACGTGCGAGCGAAGCTAGCAAGACCGACTCCAACAAGTGATTTCTGGGAATTGGTGGAAATGGGACATTTTCCAGCACAATTGCCAAGAAAAGTTGCCAAAAAAGTCATAGGATTTAGAAGGACTTCCCTAGGGGGAACCAATGAAATATTCCAATAATACAGGTATCAGGTCCCCAAAAGTACACATTACCTGGGCAATCTAGTTCAAATGAATACCCAAATATGGAGATAGCCCTCCCCGGATCATGATGAGAAGTGCAGTGCATACTGACTGCAATATAAATCAATTTCATAAAAAATTCAAACATTTCGCACTTCCAGTTGGCCAACACTCTGAGCTACTTTTCCTCTTCATTATATCCATTCCCACTCTGCCATATCTCAGTCTGATACTTTCATTCTAACACATAACAATGGGCAGACTAGAATGCCACCATCTCCTTGGGCAGTATGGAGCTCCTGCCCAATTCAAGACAATTTGAAATATTCCCACCCACAGATACCACTTAAACGTCTCTGCCCTAAGAAGCTCTGCCACAAAAAAGTTCTGCAACCAATGCTAAAATGACTCTGTCCCCATTTAATGGACTTTGCTATGAATCAGTCAGCATACAGAAGCAGGGCACCCATGCCATGGTAAAAATAAACATAACTGGCATTAGCATCTATATGCATACGTATTTGCACCTACAAAACCGGCAGCACTGCAAGCCTCCGTGAGTCCACAAGGCATTACTACTTTCCAGATTGCCGTGGCGCAGCACAGGTAAGCCCAGCTGGTCTTCGTTAGAATTAAATTGTGCTCCTGAATATAGTGCGTCCCCGGGTAGCTTACATACAATAGTTTTGGCCAATCAACATAATGAAACCTGTACGTTTGATCCGGTCCGCACAACCGTAAATGCCTGGACCCGGATATTTAAAAGGTTGGGCGTCCCTGAGCCATTCGTAGGAGAAATCCTGCTCTGGAATTGCCCAGGGCTCCCTCTTACATATGATAAGGCTATTCAGAGGGGGTGGGATCCCTGAAGACACTATGACATTACATTACCTCTTCCCGGAGGGTTCTTTTGTTACGCAGGCAGACTTCTCTGAAAAGCTGGGCACAGGACCCATTAAGACTCTTCAATATTATAGAGTGAGAGGAGCTGTCAGGGGGCGCTGGCCATCGTTTCCAAGGGAACCCGAGGAATGTCAAGTACTGGACATGTTGGTAACAGGCGGGAACCCCAGAGGGCTGGTCTCCAGGTTATATAAGAAATGCCAAGGAGCGCTAACCTAACCCTTGAAAGCCAAAGAGAAATGGGAAATACATATAGGCACCCCCGGGATGATACTCAGTGGATCCGCTGGTGTCGCCTGACCAAGGAAGTGTCCCTCAATGCCTGACACATACTCATTCAGTTTAAGATGCTCAATAGGCTGCACTACACCCCTGCAAAAATTGCTAGGTTCTTCCTTATGGCGAACAGAGGCTGCATTAAATGAAACACAGACATAGCTGATGCACATCACATGTATTGGAACTGTCCCTGAGTAGCCCAATTTTGGCAGGAGGTTGCTAATAATTTACAGTAATGTACGGGTGTTCCTCCCACTCTGTCACTCCCAAAATACTTATTTGGGGATATTGGAGAGGTTACAGTTAAATTGAGGCGTCTCTTTAATCATGGATGTTTGTTACCCAAAAAATGCATATTGCTTAAATGGAAATCTGTGACAGCTCCGGACATTGGACTGTGGGTCAGAGAAATGACGAATGTCAATGAGTGCGAGCAGGCCTATGTGTCACTTGTGACACCGAGCTGCAGGTCAAAGGATATTTGAGAGCCTTTTGTGCATAATTAAGCAAGCGAAGAACTGTACAATGACAACCATGCACAGAGCAGGGACGCTCTGTGGGGGGGCAAACAGGGCACGTCTCCCATGCCCCCATCCTGGTGACCATGGAGGTGGCCCCCACAGATCCTGGAGTGTGAGAATAACACGTGCCAGCCTGCCTGCAGCAGGAGACACCGGTACACAGCTCCCCCTCCACGGCCGTGACCTTAATTTAAAGTTCAATCAAAACTCAAAGGCCAAGAAGTAAGCAACAACATAGTGCTCTCCTCTCTGTGACCCCACCACCACTGATTTCGAGTTGAAAACAACGAGTGAAGTCACGTGAGTGGCAGTCTTCCTCTTCGCTTGGATCATAAATCATTGTTGCAGGACATGGCTGGTCCTGGGAGGGACCTGCAATAGCAATGCAACAAGAAACTGTTACAAACAGCCAATGAAAACTACCATTCTGTTGTTACTATGCAGTATTTGATACATTCTGTATAGTAACACAGAATGTGCAGTTTTCATTGGCTGCAGTGAAATGACATGGTGATGTGTTGGTGTTGCCACAGGAGGCAGCGCAGCGCTACCTTCATTTCAGGAGTTACTGTGAAGGTGTCTAGGCGTGGCGTTGGTCTTGAAACAGAGAGCCTGCTGCACTGCCTGGTGCGTGCGTGCGGCCTAGTTGCTGGGGCCCTGCCAGTGTGCCACTGCCAGTGTCACTACTACTAATTGCCAGCCGTGTGCACCAGCCGCCCCAACCCCTGAGGCCCGACAGGAGACAGAGTCCCCGCCGGCAGCCGAGCCAACTCCAAATCAGGTAAAGTGACCGTAAGTGCCCTCAAAGTGATTCCAACCAAGGCCCCCAGTTCCGGTGCTTACGGTCCCTGCTGGTGTCCTGACTCCTGGTCCTCCTGGGCCCAGGGCCCTGGCCAGGACCCAGCACCCAGGAGGCGTCAGGACAACACCAGGGGGCCGCGCTGCCGCCCAGGCCCGGCTATCTGTGTGACCTGACCTGCTGCTGCTGCTGCTAGTAGTGCCAGGCCGGGCCCAGGTCACCGATTCTGTGACCAGGGCCGGTCGTGGGGGGCAGACAGAGCCATTTGTATGCCGTGTGCATCCGTTTAGCCAGTGCGATAGTGGCTGATGCTGGCCTGTCCGTACACGCGGCCATGAAATGCATGCACTGGGGGTGCAGCAGATTCCAGAAAGGAGCTTGGGCGCAGAGCATGTATGCAGGGTGTATTATAGACAAGAGAGACATTGGCAGTGAGGGGGTTGCACAGCACCTCCCCTCATTTCCCTAAGAGCATGGCAAGGGGTTCTGCAAGTCGTGCACATTTGTCTGAAACGCAAAGATCTGCCGGCAATAAAAAGCGTAGGACCCTAGTTCGCATTTCTTAGAATTTGAGATGGCACTCAGAGTTGTCTCAGGCGTAACCCTACCTTTCATTGGAGATGTGCTCAATGGACAACCTGGGCTCTCTGCCTGCCGTTCCTCAGGCGATCGGGGCTTGGGTCACAATCCCCAGTCCCTCTTCCTTTGCCCCAGTAGGGCCTCCGGCAAGTTGTTTTCTAAAACGAATCTTACCTGAACATGCTGCTAAAATGGGTATATTTTCAGTAGCGGTACAGGGCGTATAAAGGGTGGGCGTTCGAGGAGTAGTCACATAGTGGGGGAATATGGACATATGAACCAAGGCAGCAGGCTGTATGGAGCAGGAGCGGGGTGGGGACGTTCGAGGCAAAACACAGCAATAGAGCCTGTTGTGAAAATCCAACAGGCTCCATTATCACCAACCCCCCCAATGAGACCATCTTGTAGGTTCTCTGAATATGGCTCTGTCATATAAGCACAGCCCTGTCCCTTGGATCTCTGACAAACCTCCCCTTTGCCCCACACAACTCCCCTACACTCCAATGGCATATGAATACAGTGTATTCCCTGTATTTGTGAGGGTAGGATAACCCGTCACCTGAGTATGTTATAACTCCTCAATGCAGCTAGACCCTTCCTATCCCAACTGAATTGCCTCACCATTGCTAGGGCGATAATGGGGTCAAGGCTGGACTACTGCAATGCCCTCTTTGTTGGCACCTCCCAAAAAAGTCTTGCCAAACTTCAACTAGCACAGAATAATGCCCTGAGGGCTGCAACTGGCATCTCAAGGCGAGGGCCATCTCTGAGGTCAGGAGGAAGGTCCACTGGCTTCCTGTCAAGGAAATAATTACTTTCAAGACACTAGCCTTGATACACAAATGCCTTCATGGCCTTGCTCCTCCCTACCTAGCTCAAATAATTGCCCTCCACAGCCCATCCATACCCTCTAGAGCTGCCTATACTAACAAAATCACTGTACCCCTGACCCGCAGAGTGCGGGTGGGCGGTACCAGCTTCCCTAACATGGCGGCCAGTTACTGGAACTCCCTCCTCCCTTCCATAAGGATGATTGATTCCCATGCAACCTTCAGGAAAGCCATCAAAACCAGGCTGTTTGTGTGACATTGCACTTGTTCCATATGCTGTTTAACCTTTCATGAAAATGTCCTTGATAACTGCAACTAAGCTCGTTGTACTAAGTATTTCTGTGCTGTGCCGCATTCTTGTAACCCTGAATCAAGTCTGCTTACGTTTCCTCATAGCGCCTCGATGCCGGTGGGCTGTAGTGCGCTCTACAAATCCAAAAAAAAAAAAAAAAAAAATAACCTCTAGACCTGTGACTGGTACACCCCACACCCAGGCATGTGCGGCCATGCCACCGTTGTAGTGTCTGTGATTGCCATCCAGGCTCCTCGAGTCTTTAGGGATACCCATTTAACCCCTCGAATCTTATTGCCACTAAATCCTTCCTCGGCGGGGTCGACTGGTTATTTGTCAGGGGCCCCTGGCTGGTATATTTTGCAGGTGTGGATGTGTGTAACGCTCACCTGATTCCCGCAGAGGCGCCGGTCTTGACTGGGTGAATGCCGTATCTTCAAAGGTGATGTGTAACACACGGTTGGCTCTTTGGGCTGGACCTCTGTGCACTGTATGTCTGACTTGAAGAGTAAGATGTCTGCAGATAGAAAATATGGGATTAATGAACTGGGGTTATTGGGTGCCTCTCTCCTCTTCCCTTTCTCTTCTCCTGTAGAACCCCAAAGGTTAACGCCCTCACCTTAGATAAGTGAACGCCGAGCTCTCCATCTGCCTCGGGGCAGGGTGCCGTAACCAGTTTCTTCACTGGATAAGGGTGCAGGCCTCTTGACCTCAGAGGACTGCTGTCCGTCGTTAACTGCACGAACGGTAAGTTCTGGGCACTTCAAATGTCTTAAAAGTCTTTTGTAATGATATCTCTTGTTTTGCAGGGTTCCGGCGATGGCGGATGGCGGGCTGATGAGAGTTGAGGATCGAACCCGCGTGAGGAATAGAAGCGCCTGGAAGCACGTAAGTAAGCGCTTGTAGCCTGCTTCACGATGCACACTAACTGTCCCTTTTATCTTGCAGGTACAAGTTCGGAGCTTTAGAGAAGCTGAAGGTTGCTGGAATACCCACTGGATTCGGCGTGGGAAGGAGTAATGGCACGTGAGTAATAAAGTTGACCAATGTCTTTAAACGCACCTTCTTTTGTCTTTCAGATGCGGGATGCAGCGCCGAAGGCCTCCGGAGCGTGCGAAGAGCTGGTAAGCTTTTGTCTTTCAGATGCCGGAATGCAGTGCGAGGCGTTGGTGACAGCCGATGGACCAGGTAAGAGATGCGCTGCCACTGAAGACCGTAGTGCTAACCTGTTCTTTCTTTGTCTTTACAGGTGCTGCTGAAGACTGGATTCCAGGATGGTAAGCCTTTGTTCCCTTAGGCCCAGGATCAGAATCAGAAGACACGATGAGCGTTCTGCTGCAGAGAATGCAGAATAACACAAAGCAAGATTCATCCATCGGGTGTGGTTTAAATAGCCTCCTGTAGTGCTTAGGTGTCTCCTTCCACAGCCACGCCTAGGTAAGAAAAGAGTTCCTGCTTTCCAGAAGAGTTCCAGTGTTCTGAACCTAGGGAGTGGCTCCTGCCCCACCCAACAGGAAAAGTAGTCCCAAACAGAAGAGGATCAGGGGTTCAACTGGCAGGTAAGTAAGCAGCATGGTCTGCTGCAGGTAAGTCCACCCAAGCATTATGAGCCCGGCGCTTCCAGCGCTGGGACTGGGCATCTTTATGAGCCTGGTGCCACTGGCGCCAGGACAGGGTCCAAAAGGTCCCAATTGGGACTGGCTGGCACTCGGAAACGGGGTTATGGGTCTGCTTCCAAGGGAGTCGGGCAAGTCCTGATCTTTTGGAAGCAGAGATCATGACAGCGTGCGCTCGCACATCCTCGAGGTCTCTTAAGTCTCGTGTCTGTGGCCATGGATAGCATCTCTTGTCTTGTTGCCCCTCTGAGTCAGGGGCCTGGAGTCATTGGACCACAGCTGGCTTCCCTAAAGAGCTATGCCTTTGAGTGCATCCTAAAGGGTCTTGTAGTCCTTGTGCTTGGGGCCGCCAACTTGGCAGTCCTGTCTTACAGTCTCAGTGCAAGACTCTTCGCTTGTGGTCTTTTGACCTGAATCACTCCACATTGTCCGGGGTCTCTGACTCTTAGCCCTTGGCTGGCTCCCATTGTCTGTTTTTCTAGGACACACCCTTTATCTGTCTTAATATTGTAAAAGTTGAAATTTATTTTAACCATAAAAAAAAATTAAAAAATGGCATTTCTTATTTTCTATGAATACCTTTTACTTGCTGCTTACCATTTCTATAGGTGGCATAGCTGGGTGACCATGAGGACATTTCACGTGTGGGTGGACTACGGTTTGCAAGTCTTGTCCTCACATTGATGTAGGTAGAACAGGAGTGAGAGAAGTGGAGACCAGAGGTGGGGTGGGAAGCAACCACCTTCAGTCTAGGTTCTGTTGCATGTTTGGTTGTTTATCAAATGCTTAGCAACACCTAGAGCCGGTTTCAAAGCACTTTGGGGGAAAACGGAAAGGGATGTGCGGGGAAGGCACGAAGGTAACAGGAGAGGCATAATGGCTGCATCATTCAAATTGCATATATTATATACTATGGTAGGTTGGTTTGATAAATTGCGACTCATGCCTTTGAGTAATAGAAACATCTGTTATTTACAATATTCTACAATGGCAAACTATGGTACATGAAATGAAATGACTGAGTTTGAATGGCCTGGATTGTAGCAAGTTATTTACAAGGTAGGTAAACATAACTGCAGCAGGTACAGTAACTCTTGAATCTACCTTGCTGCTTATGTTGTGTGGCACTTGTAAAGTGCTTAACTATTGGTGTATCCCCGAAGTGATGCAAAAAAGATCTGTGATTCAGGAGCACCGTGGGCCGACATTGTATTTCATAATAAATGCATGAATTTAGAAACAGACACAATTGCATTAGCCGATGAAAGAAAAGTTTCACATAGGCAATACGGAAATTATAATGTGCCGGGATGGGATGGCGGTGTGCCTATCTGCTTCCAGGTTATGGTGGGTGAATGCCTGAGGGGTCACAAACGGGGATCACCCAGCTGGCTGGTAAGTGATGCAGCCTAGCAGGTAATGCGCGGCAGGAGATATGATATTGGAGTGAACTTTCCTATTATAATATTATCTAATAACATATAGTTTTATATAGCACTACAAACCCTCGGGTATCCTAGGTTATTATTATCCCACACTGTGTGGTAGTCAATTTATGATCGACCTCGAAAGGATAAAGGGCTGAGTTGGTCATGACAGGATTTGAACCGGCATCAGCAAGCTACGCACAGATGTCAGAATGAGCACTCAACTTTCTGTGCTATCTGACAAGCTACTGCAGCTCTTTGAAGTTAAGAAAATATTTCAGTGGATTGCTCACAAGTGTATTGTTCACACTATAGCAAACATTCCATAACGACACCTAACATAGCGAAACATAACATGACCCAGAACAGTATACCATAGTTTAATAAAAGAAGCATAGCGTGGAGTACCATAGCACAGCATACTTGCATAACAAGGCTAATGAACATACCTTAATTCATTTAATTAAATAACACAACTAAGTATAGCAATGAATCATAGCATAACCGCGCATAAGGGTGTGTCATGATGAACACGTGTCACTTCCTTTAACAGTGATCGAATGTATACAACAAGTCTTTATCTAGGCTATGCTGCAAGGTGGTATGGGTTATTGAAGTACAACTATGCAAGTGCTGTGTGGGTTACATGCATATCACAGAACATTGCTGCTTAACACTCATTGGCTGCTTAAACACCCTTTACAGCTGGACAATTGGCCTTGTGACTCCTTTGGCCCTGCAATTGCTGCAGGTATGGGATATAGCGTAACGTGACACAAGCCCTTAGCTACTACCCTCTGCCCAAATGTCCACCTATTTCGATGCAGAAATATTTATTTATGAGATTCTTGATTTTCCTCCTGTAGCGGTATCAGTATTGTTTGATAACCATACACCTTGCCCGGAGCTCTCATTCGCTGACCTTTTTATAGACCTTGCCTTATCCTCCACTCATTTTAGTGCCCCTGGGGACTTTAACATGTGGGCTGATTGCACCATGCATCCCCAGGTGAGCCCTTTCATTTCTAACATGGAAACATTGCACACTCAGCAGCTTCTGGGAACTCCAAATTTTGCGAGTCACACTCTACTGTGTAGCTCCCCCTTTTACTCTGGAATGCACTTACCATTGGAGTTTCCATTCCATATAGCTTCATGTCATATATTCGGTGGGAACAAATGTGAATCAGGAGTCGGACTGAGCAACTTTAACTCTTAGATTTCTACTGCTTTAGATATTCTTAATCCACCTAAACTAGCTAAACGCAGTTCTCCAAAATGCCAGGGGTAGCGAAAGTGACATTACAAGTAAAGCAGTCTAGAGGCCTGGTACTAGCCTCTAAAAAGGTCTGAGGGGCATTAACAACTGGGCACAAGAGGGAATAGGAATGGGGTCTCTCTCCACCACCTTCCACCTCAGGGGTAAGACTTGCTCTGGCAACTACCCTGGTATGCCTCCCAGTGCAGCACGCCAAGGTATGAGGTGCTGCAGGAGGCACAAGCATCATCGGCCATGGCGCTGGTTTCTAAGTTCGGGCCCAGGGATTGAACTTGTGTTGCTCCGACTCGTCTTGCTTCCAAGGCAAGCATGTTGCCCCTAAGCTATCCTCCTTCCACATTGTGCCCTGTAGTTCTGAGCACCTCAAACATGCACCACTATAACCAACTGAGCTCAATCAATTACAATGACATCTTGCATTTTCTGCAATGATTTGCTCCTTATACCTGCCCTGCACATACATGGTACACCGCCTGCTGCATATCTTGCAGTGCTTTGTCCCTTTAACCATTGTGTTTCCTTCAGTGTTTTGCACCCCATTCAGTGTGTGTGTACTCCAAACAAGTCATTAACTCTCAGAAGACTGATGTGAACAAACCCTGGCAGGAACTTTAAATGCAATACAAATAACACCTACAGAGACTGTGTCCCTCCTCCTACGTCATTCCACCCTGTCTGTGCGCCAATGCAATACTTCTGGATTATATGTGTCGCAAGAGACACCTGACAGTCCAAAATAAAAAGGGCAGCGCTGGAGCATCACAGAGTCATCTTTGTTTAAAGAGCGGACTTGTGTCTGCAGCTTTGCCGCCCAAGCTGTATACAAAGAACCATATATGACATGTTTAATGAACAACTGAAGCATAATATTAAGTGGGCTGTCAGTTAGTACAGTCGGACTGCAACCTAAATACGGACTGCTGTTATTATAACTCATGTGTTGTACCAGACCTATTGACCACAAAAGGATTAATGCTGATAAATGAAGGGTTCTCCGTGTACGAGATTCCATGCATGTTGCTACGTATAACAATAATGCCCATTCATAGGTGCATCACAAAGTTATGTTTCTTGGCTTACTCAAGACAACCTGTTTTGATGTCAATGTCTATGATACATAGACTTGAGTATCAAAGTAATCACCCTTACTGTCTTCAGACCATCTTCATTTGTCGTCTAATAATAATCATTTAGTGTGTGAGCTAAGCAAACCCTCAGGATTATCCCCATTTTCATAGAGATTTATCACCACACAAGCCGGGATATGGAGGACCCTTACCTTACCCCCATATTTTAATTTATGGCATGTTTTAAACTTCAAAGGTACAATACTGAAATTATTCCCTTGTACTCTGCCTTTTCAGGTTCACAATCCACGAGAAGAAGATGCCACAAGACAGCGTTTTTAAAGTCTATCTGAATGAAAGGCTCTGCTCCTGCTAAATTAAGTTTTAGCAAAGAAAAAAAGCCAATCAATACATGATCTCACAATGAGGCGTTCATATGAAAGTGGAGGTGCCAAAAGGAAAAAAGTAGAAAGAAAAGAGAAGCATGGTGATCAACAAAAACTGTCTTCCTTTTTCTCGGTACAACCAAAACCATCTAGTAGTGAAACTTCTATTGAGGAGCAACCACAATGCGAAAGTGAGCACATTGAGGCTCATGCTGAGTCCACCGAGGGGTTATTTGCTGTTCCCACTTCACCTAGCAGTGGTCATCTACAAATAGTGGCTGAGCAACATTCCCCTGTACCAGGAGGAGAAGAAGATGGCAACCAGCCTGCAGAAATATTGGAAACTGCATCAGTGAGCATGGTCATCTACAAATAGAGGCTGAGCAGCATTCCCCCGCACCAGGAGGAGGAGGAGAAGAAGATGACAACCAGCCTGCAGAAATATTGGAAACTGCATCAGTGAGCTTCACATGTTCTTCCACAGATCCTGCACTATGGGATCCTATCACAAACTAATTGCGGTATTATTGGATTAAAAAAGGTTCGTCAGCCTGTCAAAACCTCAACAGCAATTTTTCCAAGTCAACCCGTGTTTATGTACTTGGTGACAAAAGAAAAAAAAGATGCTTAACACAAGCCTTATTTAAGCGAAAAATGAAGATTGGTGAACTTGTAAACTGCAAATGGTTGGTATACTCCCCATCACAAGCTTCAGTTTACTGCTTTGTCTGCTGTTTGTTTTCTAGTACTGATTCCTCGTTCAGTAGAACTGGTTTTAATGACTGGAAGGATGCATCTTTCTGCATTCATGAACATGAACATGCTACTGAGCATGAAAGGTGCTTGGTAATACTTTGGAAACGTCAAAAGGAAACTGGCCGCATTGACTCAGCATTAGCTGAATAGTTAAAACATGGCAGGATGTGCTTAAGAGTTGTAGCAGTTATAAAGTTCATGTCATCGCGGGGTCTAGCATTCCGAGGAGAAAATCAGATTATAGGATCACAGCACAATGGAAATTATTTAGGTATTTTGAAGCTGATCAGCCAATTTGATCCCTTCATGGACGAACACATCAAAAAATATGGAAATGCTGTTTAGGGAAATCCATCCTGTCAGCAAATATTTGTGAAGAATTCATCCCACTGATGCTATTATTTCAGAACTGAGAGAAGCTAAGTATTATTCACTTAGCGTGGACTCCACTCCAGATGTGGGTCACATCGACCAGTTGACTTTTACGGTGCGATATGTAAAGGATGATGCTCCAAAGGAGAGATTTCTGGAGTTTCTCCCAATTCATGGCTATGGAGCAGAGTACCTTGCAGATGTTGTCCTCCAGTTCTTGGAAGGGGCAGGTATCCCCATATCAGATTGCCATGGCCAGTCATACAACAATGCATCCAGTTTGGCAGAACAGTACTCAGGCTTGCAGGCAAGGATAAAAGAGATCAACAAATGTACTGTTTATGTTCCCTGTGCAGAACCTTCTTTGACTCCAGCTGGTGCCAAGGCTGCCAAGTGAAACATGCAGGTAGTTTCTTATTTTGACTTTGTTCAACATTTGTACACATTTTCTTCTGCTTCCACTCATCCCTGGAATGTGTTGGTGTCTTCTGTAGGTACAGCTCACAAGATTGTGAAGCGCTTGTCTGACACTAGATGGTCAGCTCATGCAGATGCAGTTAATGCTCTGTGTGATAGCTATGAAACAATTCAAGCTGCTCTTGATTCACTGAGTAGTGATAACACACAAACAAAAGACACCACACACGATGCACTAAGTCTTCTTAAAAGAATGGAGAATCTGGAAAACATTTTTCTAACCATTGTTTGGAATGACATTGTTAGGTTTCAATGAAACAAGCAAAATTGTTCAGAAAGAAGATATCAAACTCTCTGTTACAATTAATATAATCCAGTCATTGAAGTTGTATGTACAAGAAATAAGAGACACATTTAATGAATATGAAGTCAAGGCAAAGGCAAAAGCGCCAGAGGCATATAACCTTGACCAAGGTAAACGTGTGAAACAGCGAAGCTCTCGTCTAACTGGCTATGAAGGAGCTGCTAGTGACACGGTAACTTCAAGGACGGCAGAAATTTCACATAGAAACATACTTGCCAATCATGGTCCCAATAATTAATGGGTTAACAAGACGAGGTGACGCATACAAAGATATCAGCAATAGATTTGGATTCCTCATGAACCTGAGAGACATGGATGGAAAAGAAATTAGTGAACATTGTATAAAGCTGGCCTCTTACTACCACCAAGATCTTGAGAGATCAAACCTAATTTCTGAATGGAAGCAATTTAAGCATTATACATTTAAAAAGAAAGAAACCATGTCAATTTAATGTATTTACAAGATAATAAACAATGATAAGCTTGGCACTGCATTCCCAAATCTAGAAATTGCATTAAGAATATTCCTTTCTATGATGGTGACACATTGCAGTGGAGAGCGTTCATTTTCAAAATTGAAGTTGATAAAAAGTGAACTACGAAATCGTATGCTTCATGCCAGGCTGAATGCTTTGGCTCTGTTAAGCATTGAACCTGAAATGGTTCAAGAGATAGAATTTTCAGAAATAATTAAGGATTTTGCAGTATGCAAATCTAGAAGGAAACACATAGTTTAATGTTGGTGGTGTAAAAAGCATATCCTCACTGTCATCTCATTCTTTCTAGGATTACTTGAATTTGTTTGCCGCGTAGGCATTAAATTAAATGCCAAGTGAATTTTGATGTTTTGTTACATGCTTTTGTCATTTCTGTACTGCTTTATTTATTTCATGTTTTTCCAAGTGCTTGTACTTTGGACACATTCATAAAGGAAAGAAAGTTCATGTTGAACTGTTAGGTTTTCATTTTGTTTAATAAATACTTGCTTAAAATCCTTTTCCTTTATTTTCTTTCAAAATTAATATATTATTCAAAACAAAAACAAAGTGAAATGTCCTTAGTATAGCATCCTTTTGGGGAAACAGATCACAGATGTATAATGTTTATATTTTATTAACAACTAGATAATCTATTTAAATCTTAGAGGAGTATCTGTTGAATTGGACTTGAGATATGTAATCCCTTCATGTTTCATATTGGGAGGGGGCATGGGTGTCGTGTCGCGGGGGGCGACATGGGTTTGGAGGGGGGTGGGAGTTGGACATGGGTTTCGGGGGGCGACATGGGATTCGGGGGGGGAAAGGCTGTCTGTGCCCTGGCCCCAAAACTGTTAAGATGGCTCTGGCACGGAGTAAATATATTCAGACAAATGTGATTCATACATTATTTGCATATGTGGATACTAAAACCCAGGAATGTTGTAAACATAGCAATGTTATTTATCACTGTATCTGAGGATATATGTTCTGCTCTGCACTAAAATAAAGTTAAAAAAAAAAGAATTATATTGTGCTCCTTGTGCAACGATGAGTTTTGCTATAACCATCTACCAAATTGCCCCGTGGGTATCATCTGCAATTTCTTATTTGGGCTGTAGCTGCATTAATTCTCGTTGCTGCCTTATCATCATAGTAGCCCAGTGGAGCTGTTGTAGTCCATGTGGCCATACTATCTTCAACATGGGCGACGCCATGTCCCACAATGGAGAGCCTCGCCAGACTGCCTTGCCTGTACCATAATTGGCCATTCCTGCAGCCTTAAGCCCAAACAGGGAGCCAGCAGACTAAGCTGGCCCCCCGACAAAGGCCCACGACTAGGCCATTGTGTGTTCTGCTCCTTGCCTTACTTCTCACCGGCACCTACACAGCCGGCAGCACTGCAAGCCCCATCAGACCAGGAGGCATTTCTACCTTCCAGATCGCCACAACACAGGTAAGCCCAGCTGGACCCTGTTACAATTAAATTGCACTCCTTGTGCAACAATGACTTTTTCTTCAACCATCTACTAAATTGCCCCGTGGATATCATCTGCAATTTTTCATTTGTGCTGTGGTTGCATTAATTCTCTTTTCTTCTTTATCATCACAGCAGCCCAATGGGGCTGTTGTAGTCTGTGTGGCCATACTATCTTCAACATGGCCGACACCATGTCCCACAATGCAGTGCCTCACCCATTCCTGCAGCCTTAAGCCCAGTCAGGGAGCCGGCAGGCTGAACTGGCTCCCCAACAAAGGTCCACCACTAGGCGCCTGTCTGGCCTGTCCGGCAGTGGCTGCAGAGGCCACAGGCCCCCACTGCCACATGCCTGCAATGTTTCTACTCTCCCGCTCTCCTCTTCTCTAGATAGGGTAAGAAGCACTGTTTATGCCCTACTAACCTGTACCCCATTATCTCACCTCTGGCACCATTGCAGCACTCCACATGCCCACAAAGCGGCTCGCACTATGTCCTGGCTTACTGTGGGTCCCCTTTCTGCTGGCCCATGCCTGCCGCCTCTACCTCGCTGCCTCCTCCTGTCTGCTCTTTGAACAACATGACTCACTGCAGTCTGTGTGAGAAACCTGAAGGTATCTCCCTGACTAGTCCCCGGGGATCTTTCATTCAAGTGGCCAGGACACGGCCATCGCTATTGGATCCACTTCCTGGGCATGGACCAGTGAGGGAGCATCACCTGAATGGGGGGTCCTCGTGAAGTGGGACACAGACTGGTGAGACACAGTATCCCCCTTCTTATGACACCTTTCCCCAACCTACCACGGAGGAGACACAAACACACTACCCTCCCTTTTCTGATGCAAACACTTTCGCATATCACGAAGGACGACAGACTAACACCCGCGCCATTTACCTGACCTGTCCCAACACAAGGGTCAGGCAAAATAAGTCATTTGACCAGAATCATACACACCCGATGGTCCTTTCCCTTCCACACACAGATAAAAGGTGGAGCACAAGAGCACAATACGAGCAAGTCAGACCGCAAGTCGAGAGAGCTAACTCAGCACAGCAGTTCAAGAGGAGGAGAAAGACGGCACAAACCGAGTGAGTGACAAGGAGAGAAGTTACCTTGCCCTTTCCGACCAAGGCCTGTGAAACCTCCACGGAAGGGATCGTAAGGCCGCGAACAATAGCCAGCGTGTGTTGCAGCAGATATCAAGGGTACACAAGACCGTCCTCTGCTGATAACCAAGCCAGGGAGAGATACTTGTCTCCGTGGTACCAACCTTGGCGCCAGAGAGAACAAGAGGCTAGCGGTTCATCGCAGGTGGTGAATCTTGGGAAGAGCCGATAAGAAACTGAACTGTGTTGAATGAAAAGTAGCAAACAGCTAATTGAACTGTGAAAGTACAAAGAACTATTGATACCAAAAGGGGGAAAATTAGCAACAGAGGAGTTCGGCACCAGGTGGGTGCACACTCAGGAAACTCTGGGCGATTACTGGATTGTTGAAACTACCGTTACCAGAAGACCTTGGGAAAGGTGAGAAAGTGGTCGTACAGGGGTCTAGTAAAATCCTCTGTACAGTCGAAAGTCTTTGACCGACAGATGATTGTGAAGCTAAGGGAAGTGAATCCTGCCTCGTAAAAATGGATGACAAAGTTTCGCAAGAGTAAATCCGAAGGAGGGATGCCAATAAACAGTATAAAGTCCTGATATAAAGTGCGTTGACAAGAGTGAATCTGGCAGAAGGATGTCCACAGTAAACTGTTTAAAAGGACATTAAGATTCGTGAATGTCACAGACGAAATTGCATTGAAAGCCATAGTGAACCCAACAAAGGGAAGCTACCATAAGAGAAGGGTCTGAGCCCTGAAAATGGGGACCCAGGGGTGAAAAGGTCCTCAGGGGCCAGAGACTTTTTGTAGCAAAGATACTTAACCACTGATTGCTGAGAGTGGAACTGTTGGCTCATGCTGGGAAAGCTCGAGCATGTGCAGTGCTCCAGAATCCTACCTTGTCCCGTGCTTAAAACGTGGGTAAGGGAGACCCTGACTACCTCATCCTGACTTATTATTTGTGAACACTTCCTTGTTTCTTAGGAACATTATCCCACACTCCTTTTGTATTTAGCGTAAGGATTGGCCATAGGTTTTCTTAGTATAGGCCGTTTTATTTGACAAAGACACCACTAGGACTGCCTTATTATTGTTTGATGGTCGAAGCTTCTTCCCAGCTTATATTTAGGTTTAGATTAGCTGTTTCTCCAACCTACTTATACAGTTTAATAAATACTCTTGAACTGTGATCACTTGTGTCTGTCTTTACTGTTGCCAGTATGAGTTCCTTACAGCTGGCAGCCTACTCCCCTGACCAGCACAACCTTCACCCTTCCAGGGCCCTCCACCGCCAGCACCTTTAACTCTCCTCCTCACTTTCTGACTCATGAAGCCTTTTTTTCACTTGTACCTTCTGCACCACCTGTAAACTGAAGCTTGCTGTGTTCTAAACCTGTGCAGTGTTTGTTTCTTGCTGCATTTTAGTGTTTACCTCAACAGTCAAATTTAGATGTGCCTCTAAACCTGTGCACTGATTGTTTTTCGCTGCATATTAGCACCCACCCAGTCTGGGTTACTGAAATGTTTCTACCCTGTGCATATCTTGTATAAATCCCCACCTTCACCTGTGCCTGGCTGGATTCTAGGCTGCCTGGTGAGCTTATTTGTGCACTGTGCAGCTCCTCTTTCTGTCTCTTTCCTTCCCCACCGTCACTCATATGACACTCACCATCACCCCTATCTATTCTAACGGCTATTCTACCACCTATCCTAGCTCTCTCACAAAGTCTGGAAGAAAAAGCTTAAAAAAGCTCTCGTGTTCTCTAATCCAAGCCTACCGATTGCTGACACCTACGCCAATGCTGCTTCCAGGCAGACTATTACTGACATCCTCTTAACCGTCCCCTCCCGGGACCTATGGACTCCCCACCTGGTCTCCACTCTCTCTCCTTTCTCCTCTTCACCCCTTAATGGTGGCACTAGATGGGAAGTACTCTTGGCATACTTCTCATCCTCTAGGTGCATCCTTAATGTCTAGCACAACAGCACTTTATATCGGCCCAAGGTTCTCAACCTACTCTCCTCCTCCTTGACCAGTGCCGGCCCTCTCTCATTAACTTTCTCCCTTCTCCTGCTACTCCTCCTTCCTCCTCTCCTCTACCCTCTCCACCACAACTGATGGGAGTACCAAGCCCCTCTACCCCCTTCGGAAAACTTTCAAAGGGGGTTCCTAGCTTCACTTAGCTACCCTGAATGCACACTCTGCTGTCAAATACTCCTCTGACATCTGTCCCCTTCTTGAAGACCTTGACCTCGACATCCTCACCCTCACCAAGACGTGATTCAGGGACAGCTGTGTCACTGCTCCTGACACTCTCCTTCCTGAGGGATACAACATCCTCTCCAAACCCAGACCCAATCTGCCTGGAGGTGGAGAGGCCCTGATTTTCCCCGAGTGGGTCCCTGCTTCTATCATACCTTCCCAATCCTACTCCTCTTTTGAATGCCTCATCTGTAGGCTCTGGACTATCCTACTTTCTCACTCACTGTTGCTGCCATCTGCAGCCCCCCCATCCCCCCGGCCTCATCTCTCTCTCTTGCTCTCTGAATTGCTGGGCACACCTCCTCCCTCTTGACCTCTTCTTCCAAACTCCTCCTCCTCTGTGATTTCAACATCCTCCTCGACTCTCCTGATTCAGCCACCTCACAGTTCCATGACCTCTGTGACTCCCTCTCTCTCTCACTATTCTCCCCTCTGGTCTGACCCACTCAGCCGGACACACCTTGGATGCCTTCATCTATGGAGACATCCCTCTCTCCAACCCAGTCACCACCACGTCTCCTGGTCTGACCACTCTCTCCTCCCGGTTGTGGCCCCTCAGTCCTCTGTCTGATCCTGTCATGATCTCTGCTTCCAAAAGGTCAGGGTTTTCCCATGGAAAGCATGGGAAGCAGATCCATAACCCAGGTTCCGAGTGCCAACCAGTCCCAATTGGGACCTTTTGGACCCAGTCCTGGCGCCAGTGGCACCAGGCTCATAAATATGCCCAGTCCCAGCGCTGGAAGCGCCGGGCTCATAATGCTTGGGTGGACTTACCTGCAGCAGACCATGCTGCTTACTTACCTGCCAGTTGAACCCCTGATCCTCTTCTGTTTGGGACTACTTTTCCTGTTGGGTGGGGCAGGAGCCACTCCCTAGATTCAGAACACTGGAACTCTTCTGGAAAGCAGGAACTCTTTTCTTACCTAGGCGTGGCTGTGGAAGGAGACACCTAAGCACTACAGGAGGCTATTTAAACCACACCCGATGGATGAATCTTGCTTTGCGTTATTCTGCATCCTCTGCAGCAGAACGCTCATCGTGTCTTCTGCATCTGATCCTGGGCCTAAGGAAAAAGGCTTACCATCCTGAATCCAGTCTTCAGCAACACCTATAAAGACAAGAAAGAACAGGTTAGCATTACGGTCTTCAGTGACAGCTCTTCACTTACCTGGTCCATCGGCTGTCACCAACGCCTCGCGCTGCATTCCGGCATCTGAAAGACAAAGGCTTACCTACTCTTCGTGCGCTCCGGAGGTCTTCACACTGCATTCCGGCATCTGAAAGACAAAAGCTTACCAACTCTTCGCACGCTCCGGAGGCCTTCGGCGCTGCATCCCGCATCTGAAAGACAAAACAAGGTGCGTTTAAAGACATTGGGGAACTTTAATACTCCCGTGCCATTACTCCCTTCCACATCTAACCCAGTGGGTATTCCGGCACCCTGCAGCCGCTCCAAACTTGTACCTGCAAAATAAAAAGACAGTTAGAGCGCATCGTGAAGCAGGCAACAAGCGCTTACTTACGTGCTTCCAGGCGCTTCTATTCATCACACGGGCTCCATATTCAACTCACTTCAGCCCGTCATCCGCCATCGCCGGAACCCTGCAAAACAAGAAACATCATTACTAAAGACTTTAAAGACATTAGAATTACTCGAAACTTACCGTTCGTGCAGTAAACGACGGACAGCAGTCCTCTGAAGTCAAGAGGCCTGCTCCCCTTATCCAGTGAAGAAACTGGTTACAGCACCCTGCCCCGAGGCAGATGGAGAGCACGGCGTTCACTTAACTAAGGTGAGAGCGTTAACCTTTGGGGTTCTACAGGAGAAGAGAAAGGGAAGAAGAGAGAGACATTCAATAACCCAGTTCCTTAATCCCATATTTTCTATCTGCAGACATCTTACCCTTCGAGTCAGACATACAGTGCACAGAGGTCCAGCCTAAAGAGCCAGCCGTGTGTTACACATCACCTTTGAAGATACGGTATACGCCCAGTCAAGACCGGCGCCTCTACGGGAATCAGGTGAGCGTTACAGAACGCAAAGACTACCACAAAACTCCCGTCCAGGCGCTATGGAAACCTCGGATACCGACCAGCTAGCCCAGTTACTTGGGGAACTAAGGGCAGAAGTGCATGCAGCCCGTCAGGAAACGAACGCTCTAAGAAGGGAACTGATTATTTCCAAGGAGCGAACAGATGATCTCGCTAGACAATTGCTACAGTCACAAGCCGGACAGACCCCGTTACCCGCATCTGGGGGAAATCTTCCTTCTACATCCTCTATGAATTCAGTGCAGATCAACCTACCTGGGAATGTACCTCTGGCTCCGCCCGAACGATTTTCTGGTGACCCAAAGAGGTTTGCAGTATTTATCAATCAGTGCCGGTTGCATTTCTTATGCCGGCCAGCAGCCTTTCCAACTGATCAAGCTAAAGTAGCTTTCATGCTTTCGTACCTTAGTGGCAATGCGGCAGACTGGTCGATCCCTCTAGTAAATCAAGATGATCCGATCCTCCATGATTTTCAAGCTTTTCAGCTTAGTATGGAAAAACTGTTCGCAAGACATTCACAGGGGCAGGCCTTGGACAATGAGCTTCTTTCGTTGCGACAAGGTAATCAAGACCTTTTGGCTTATATTGCGTCTTTCAACAGACTGATAGTGGAAACTCAATGGCCTGAGGACAAAAGGATTACGCTGTTTTATAGAGGTCTACATGGAGAGCTCAAAGATGTGTTAGCCCAAGTAGTGAATCCCCCACAAGATTGTTCGGACTATATAGACTTAGTCGTTCAAATAGATCACAGACTGCAGAACAGGAAGGCCGATCGTTCCAAGTTTGATGCTCGAGTATTTTCCAAACCGCCAACTCCTTCCAAAGGAGTAGACTCCGGGGAACCCATGCAAATAGGGGGTCTGAAAGGTCCTCTAACACAAAAGGAGCGGGAAAGGAGAAAACAGTTGCAATTATGCCTCTATTGAGGAAACTCAGGGCACTTTCTTCGAGACTGTCCGGTGAAACCTGCCAAGAAGGCAGTAGGAGCTGCAGTTACCAAAGTTACAAACTCTGAGCAGGGAAACGACCTCGCCCAACAAGGCCGAGCGTGAAAACCAGTTCCGTGACCTCGCATTTCGTGATACCTATGGTCCTCATTAGCCCTGATAATCCGGATCGATTACATGCAATTGAAGCTTACGTCGACAGCGGTGCCATCGGCAATTATGTGGATCATGAAATGGTTTTGAGGATGAATCTAACTCTTTGTCCCAAGGCTGTAAAGGACGTCATTACTACGGTGGATGGTACGGAGATAGCCTCCGGGCCAGTAACGCATACCACCCAAGAAGTGACGCTAGTAAGTCAAGATGGACACCATGAGAAGATCGTGTTCGATGTGATCAAGGCCCCTCAGTTTCAGATTATTCTAGGAATACCTTGGTTAGAGAAACACAATCCTCTGATCGATTGGCGAGCAAGAACGGTCCAGTTTCCAGAATGTGTCTCTACTTGTCACCCTCCACCTGGTGTTGCACTGGCAGCAATTTCTTCAGAGACTCCCCAGTTACCGCCCGAATACCTAGAATACCAAGATGTTTTCCGGAAGGATCAGGCTAACTCTCTACCTCCTCATAGGTCTTATGACTGCCAGATAGACCTGATACCTGGATCTACTCCTCCTTGTAGTAGGATTTATGCCCTCACCGAGCCTGAGAACCTTCACCTTCGACAATACCTGGATCAATACCTGGCAAATGGGTTTATTCGTCCTTCCAAGTCCCCTGCTTCTTCAGCTTTGTTCTTCGTTCCAAAAAAGGAAGGAGACCTTAGAACTTGTATCGATTATCGCTCCCTGAACCAGATCACCGTTAAGAATAGATATCCGTTACCTTTGATCCCTGAACTCCTGGACCAAGTCAGAAAAGCATGCATATATACAAAGCTGGATCTTAGAGGAGCTTACCACCTGGTACGAGTAAAAGAGGGCGATGAATGGAAGACGGCCTTCCGCACCAAGTATGGGCTATTTGAATATCAGGTCATGCCCTTCGGACTTTGCAATGCCCCGGCCGCCTTTCAATATTTTATGAACGATGTCCTCAGAGAGCTCATAGATGTGTGTGTTGTTGTTTACATTGACGACATCCTCGTTTATTCTTCATCGGAATCTGAACATCGGAAACACGTGAAAATGGTCCTCGAAAGATTGCGTCAACACAAACTTTTCGCTAAGTTGGAAAAATGTGTTTTCAACGTGACTGAAGTTGAATTCTTGGGATTCATATTATCACCTGGCGGAGTGCGTATGGATTCAAAGAAGGTCGATGCAGTTCTCAAATGGCCATCACCATCCTCCGTAAAAGGTGTGCAAAGCATGTTAGGCTTTGCTAACTTTTACCGCAGGTTTATCCCCGAATTCTCTCGAATAGTCCAGCCCATCACTGCCTTGTTAAAAAAAAACAAACGTTTTGAATGGTCTACCGAGGCGGAACAAGCTTTCCAGGATTTGGAGACTAAATTTATCTCTGCACCAATCTTAAAACACCCTCGCCCCGAACTCCCCTACATCGTGGAAACTGATGCTTCAAGCCTTGCCACGGGGACAGTTCTATCACAAAAGGACCCGGTAACCAATCAGTTGCATCCCGTGGCATTTTGGTCCCGCAAATTCTCGCCTCCTGAAATCAATTACACGATTACTGACAAGGAACTTCTGGCTATCAAGTCTGCCTTTAAGGCTTGGCGGCATTATCTGCTGGGGGCCCGACACACCGTTACTGTGATTACGGATCACCGAAACCTGCAATATTTGAAAACCGCAAAAGCCCAATCCTCTAGACAACTCCGTTGGGCATTATTCTTTGCCGAGTTTGACTTCATAATTACCTATCGACCTGGTACAAAGAACGGTAAAGCTGATGCCCTTTCTCGGATGGGAGTGGAAGAACACTTGATCAACCCTAAACCTGTACCAATCATTCCCGAACAAAGAATTCTGGGTGTAATCGCCACAGAATCCATAGAGGAAGTTAAGGATAAAGCCAGGCAACTTGTAACTCCAGCAGACATACAGAATTGGCATCTGCAGGGAAAGGACTTTGCAGTAAAGGACAACTTATTGTATTTCCAAGAACGATTATACCTACCCAGCACAGATTTACAGAAAAAAGTAATCTCTTGTTATCACGATTCTTTAATGGAAGGACATCCCGGTATGGCCAAGACCTCAGAAAAGATCAAGCGCTACTTCTGGTGGCCGTCTTGGAAAAAAGATATCAGAGACTTTATAATGTCCTGTGGAGTATGCGCCCAAA
The DNA here is from genome assembly GCF_040938575.1 of Ambystoma mexicanum. NCBI lineage: Eukaryota > Metazoa > Chordata > Amphibia > Caudata > Ambystomatidae > Ambystoma > Ambystoma mexicanum. The sequence continues at coordinate 456,528,359 of NC_090931.1, forward strand.
ACAAGAGTCAAAAGGAAAGACCAGCAGGCCTCTTACGCCCTATTGACATCCCACCTTGCCCTTGGCATACGCTTTCTATGGACTTCATCACCGATCCACCTCCATGCTCTGGATACAATACGATTCTAGTAATCGTGGACTTATTCTCCAAGATGGTGCATTTCATTCCGCTCAAAGGCTTGCCAAAAGCAGCAACTCTGGCCCGAGAATTTCTCGAAAACATCGTCCGACTGCACGGTTTTCCTTCGGTTCTAATTTCGGATCGAGGTAGTCAATTTATTTCTCATTTTTGGCGAAGTTGCTGTCGGTCGGCTCAAATTGATGTGAGACTATCGACCAGTCACCACCCTCAGACCGACGGACAAACCGAGAGGACCAATCAAACTCTGGAACAGTATTTACGCTGCATGCTGCAACAAACTGAAAAAACTTGGAAAGACATCCTTTGGATAGCCGAATATGCCTACAATAACTCTGTCCATTCGGGAACTGGGCAAACCCCATTTTCTCTTTTGTAAGGCAGTCACCCTCGAACCTCGGAGTTGGATCCCCTCCAAGATCTTGAAACACCAGCAGTAGACTACCTGCATTCTACAATCACCCAAGCCTTTAAGGAAGCTGTTTCTCACATTCAAAGGGCTAAAGAACAATACAAGAAAGGAGCAGATCAACATCGGAAGGAAGCCCCTCAATATCAAGTAGGGGATCAAGTCTGGTTATCCACCAAATATCTACCTCTAAAAGGGCCACGCACATTCAACCCAAGATACCTTGGTCCCTATTCCATCACTACCATAGTAAACCCAGTAGCGGTCAAGTTGGACTTGCCCCCGCACATGAAGATACATCCGGTCTTCCACGTCTCTCTATTAAAACCCGTGCAACCTCAAACCCGACTAACTAAATCTCCAAAACCTATCCTAGTTGATGGAGAACTCGAGTTTGAAGTCAAAAGCATTCTGGACTCCAAGATCTCCAAATCTAAACTATTTTACCTAATTGACTGGAAAGGCTACTGCCCCCAAGAGAGATCCTGGGAACCTGCTGAATATGTCCACGCTCCTCGCCTAATCAAAAGATTTCACCGAACATTTCCTGACAAGCCAAAACCCCCGGAGAAGCCCGGTTTGGGAGGGGCCTTGAGGGGGGGGTACTGTCATGATCTCTGCTTCCAAAAGGTCAGGGTTTTCCCAACTCCCTTGGAAGCAGATCCATAACCCAGGTTCCGAGTGCCAACCAGTCCCAATTGGGACCTTTTGGACCCAGTCCTGGCGCCAGTGGCACCAGGCTCATAAATATGCCCAGTCCCAGCGCTGGAAGCGCCGGGCTCATAATGCTTGGGTGGACTTACCTGCAGCAGACCATGCTGCTTACTTGCCTGCCAGTTGAGCCTCTGATCCTCTTCTGTTTAGAACTACTTTTCCTGTTGGGTGGGGCAGGAGCCACTCCCTAGATTCAGAACACTGGAACTCTTCTGGAAAGCAGGAACTCTTTTCTTACCTAGGCGTGGCTGTGGAAGGAGACACCTAAGCACTACAGGAGGCTATTTAAACCACACCCGATGGATGAATCTTGCTTTGCGTTATTCTGCATCCTCTGCAGCAGAACGCTCATCGTGTCTTCTGCATCTGATCCTGGGCCTAAGGAAAAAGGCTTACCATCCTGAATCCAGTCTTCAGCAACACCTATAAAGACAAGAAAGAACAGGTTAGCATTACGGTCTTCAGTGACAGCTCTTCACTTACCTGGTCCATCGGCTGTCACCAACGCCTCGCGCTGCATTCCGGCATCTGAAAGACAAAAGCTTACCAACTCTTCGCACGCTCCGGAGGCCTTCGGCGCTGCATCCCGCATCTGAAAGACAAAACAAGGTGCGTTTAAAGACATTGGGGAACTTTAATACTCACGTGCCATTACTCCTTTCCACATCTAACCCAGTGGGTATTCCTGCACCCTGCAGCCGCTCCGAACTTGTACCTGCAAAATAAAAAGACAGTTAGAGCGCATTGTGAAGCAGGCAACAAGTGCTTACTTACGTGCTTCCAGGCGCTTCTATTAATCACACGGGCTCCATCTTCAACTCACTTCAGCCCGTCATCCGCCATCGCCGGAACCCTGCAAAACAAGAAACATCATTACTAAAGACTTTAAAGACATTAGAATTACTCGAAACTTACCGTTCGTGCAGTAAACGACGGACAGCAGTCCTCTGAAGTCAAGAGGCCTGCTCCCCTTATCCAGTGAAGAAACTGGTTACAGCACCCTGCCCCGAGGCAGATGGAGAGCACGGCGTTCACTTACCTAAGGTGAGAGCGTTAACCTTTGGGGTTCTATAGGAGAAGAGAAAGGGAAGAAGAGAGAGACATTCAATAACCCAGTTCCTTAATCCCATATTTTCTATCTGCAGACATCTTACCCTTCGAGTCAGACATACAGTGCACAGAGGTCCAGCCCAAAGAGCCAGCCGTGTGTTACACATCACCTTTGAAGATACGGTATACGCCCAGTCAAGACCGGCGCCTCTACGGGAATCAGGTGAGCGTTACAGATCCACCCCAGCACTGTTGGTCTCCTTCGCCGTCATTTGACCGGTGAAGTGAGTATCAGTTGCTGCTTTTGCCTCTACTTTCATCTCCCAGTCCACCCCTGCCTCTCCCTCTGACTCTGTCCTCATTAACCTGCACCTCTCTATCACAAACAACCTCGACATCCTTGCCCCTGTGATGAGGATCTGCCTGAAACCTGCCTCCAAGTGCAACAGCTGGTACAACTCTGATCTAGCATCTCTGAAACAAAAGTGCAGAGTTGCTTAACGGAATTGGCAGACCTCAGGCTCATCCTCTGACAAACTGACCTGTCGCCTACGACAAAGGCAATATCATTTTTCTATCCACTTCAAGAAGAGGGCCCACATCCAAGCTTGCATGTCTGGAGCCACTAACAAAATGGGTAAACTTTTCAAAATCAACAGGGAACTCACAAAACCAACTGCAGTCTCCACCTCTCTCCTTCCTTCCCAGGCTCTCAGTAGCGCTTTGGCCTCCAACTTTGCATCTAAAACTCAGGACATCCTATCCTCACTCACCATCACCCCCACCTCCAGCCCCATGCCTGCATCCATTGGCTCCCCTCCTTCCACTCCCGCACTCTCCTCCCTCCTGCCCGTAGCACCCGATCAGGTCTCTAAAGTTGTTCGCTCTATGAAGGTCTCAACCAAACAGGTGCTCCTCTGCTCCTCTAGAACCATTAAGGACAACAACTTCTCTTTTACCCTGGCTCTTGCCGATCTCTGCAACCACTCCTTCGCCACTGGCTCTTTCCCTCTATCCCTCTCTTGTGCACCCTCTACTAAAGAATCCTCCTGCTGACCCTTCCTGTCGGCTAACTATCGCCCCATCTCCAACACCCTCTTCCTGAGTAAACTTCTGGAGATGTTGGTCCTCCCCCAACTGATCCCTCATGCTGAACTCGTTGGTTGCCTCCATGACCACCAATCTGGATTACGGGCATCCAGAGGCATGGAAAATACTCTCCTGAACACTTGTGGAGACATGCTTGCAAACCTTGACTCTAACTCTCCTGCTGTCCTCATCCTCCTTGATCGCTCCTCTGTCTTTGACATGGTCAACCATTCTATCCCCATAAAACGGTTCTGTGATGCCCTTGGAATCATGTACCGGGAACTGGATTGGCTGACCTCCTTCCTCACTTAATGTCCCTCCCAGCTGCAGCTTGACCCTTTATCCTCCACCACTTCACTTTCCACCTGTGGCGTCCCCCAAGGCTCTATCCTTTCACGATGTCTCTTCAATATCTATCTTGCCGCTATTCCTCACCTTATTTCCTCCTTCTCTCCTCATTTCCAGTGTTATGCTGACGACACACAACTTTCCTTCCACAAACTTTCCTCTACTACCTCCTCCTCCTCTCTCTTCCCTGATTGTCTGACTGTTATGCAGACATGGTGTTCAGCCAACCACCTCTGTCTTAATGCTAGTAAGACAGAGATCCTTCTTATTGGGACACTTATGCCCTGTTTCCCTCCTACCCTCTGGCCGCCTTCCTTGGGCCCTCTACCTTCACCGTCGTGTGAGGCCAAAAACCTTGGAGTCCTCTTCGACTCCTCCCTCTCCTTTACACCCCTCCCATCCTGGACCTTGCCAAGAAGGCCCACTTCCAGCTTCACCTCCTCAGAGGCATTCTCCATATCCTCACCTTTCCCCAAAAGCTCAACGTTTCCAGAGCTCTGGTCCGCTCTAGGCTGGACTCCTGCAACAGCCTCTTCCACAATCTCCTCCTTTCCCTCCATTCACCCTTCAGCTAATCCAGAATAGGGCTGCAAGAATTATCCTTGGCACCTCAAACCCAGGGACCGTATCTCTCCAGCCCTAAGATCTCTCTGCTGGCTCACAGTTGCCACAAGGATCAGATTCAAGACCCTGCATCATCCACAAGGCTTTTGGGGGCCAAGCTATCTGCTTCTTTCTCTCCCTAAATACATCCCTGCTAGGCCCTCCGCTCCTCTAACTCCATTTCTCTGCTTGTTAAACGCTTCTCCAAGCAGAGAGTGGGGACAAGTGTCGCTCTTCTGCTTGTGCCTCTCTTTGGAACAGTCTCCCTGCCCCTCTCAGACTCGAGCCGAACCTCCTTAAGTTCTGGAAACTTCTCAAAACTCTGCTTATGTCTACCTCTTTCCCTCCCCTGCTAATAACCCCACTGTGCTGAGACTGGTGGCCTGGACCACAGGTTACCAAGCCCCTACCCAGTCGACACCAGTACCCACCCTCCGCACTGCCCCTGTGGGCCCCCAACTAGGTGGCTGTGCACCCCTGCTTGGGATTCCTCCGCCCTTGCACTTAGCCAGCACCCTCCTCCCCTGGCGCCCCTCGGCACATCCCTGCCAGGCGCTCACTAGCACTCATCCATTCCTCACCTATCTCCTGCACTTCTTTTCACTGCACGTCCGAATGTCACAAGGCCTAGACGGATCAAAAATGTATATTTACTGTCCCTTGTTCCCTCCCTACTTGTCTTGTGGCGCATGGAAAAACTATTTTGTTGTATAGGTGCATAGAAAATGTGCAATAAAATAAAAAAATAATATTAAGTCTATGCCACATTTAAATAGATATAATTCAGTGTGAGCACAGATCTCACAGGTGTTGGACGTTTTTCCCGCATCCAAAGGTTTGCATGAACCAAAAGTTCGAACCTTTGGTGGTAGCATTGTAAAAAAAAAAAAGAAACGGGGGCTGCAGGGGTGTCCCCCACAAGGCCCTGCTCACTATACTTTACAGTATATTGAGCTGGGGTTGCGGGGGAAACCCCTGCAGCCTTCCGTTAAAATAAAAAAAAGACGGGGGCTGCGGGGGTGTCCCCCGCAACACCCCACTCACTATACTTAACAGTATAGTGAGTGGGGTGTTGCGGGGGACACCCCCGCAGCCCCCGTAAAAGAAAAAATAAAGAAAGAAAAGGACTCTGCAGCGCCGGTTCCTGATCACAGAAGTTAAAGGAACTGGCGCCGCAGGGACTTAACGTGAAGAAAAAGGTAAGTGGGGTTTGTTTATGTTGGGGATGTGGGGGTGTGTTGAGGGTGTGGGTATGTACGTGTGTTCGCATGAGAAAGGTGCAAACATTTGGTGGTTCGCACCTTTCTCATGGAAACTTTCAGGCTGTGGGCAAATCATCCACAGTCGGATCCGATCTCAATAACAAGTGCCTACCACATTGAGCTGTCTGTCGTACAGGTGATCATGTGCTGTGTAGCTGTAGATGACTATATGTATCTACAGATGTTACCATCTGTTGACACTGATGACTGTTGGTGGTAGGACCTGCTAATATATGATTTTCTTTTGTCTCTGTTCAGGCAGTCCTAGAATTGAGAGGAAAGACAGGGTTGGGAGGGGGGTGGTAGCCGGCATCCTTGAAGCAGCAAGAGACCAGCTCTCGAGTCTGATATTGCTGGCTGGCCCACAGGGCAAACAACGGCCTGTTAGTAGAAGAGTTGGCTTATGATTAAACTGTCTCAGATTATGTTAAAACAGTGTCGTGGACGAGTCTTACAGGTGAGCACAAGGCTTACCAGTTGCATGCTTTCTTGCCTGTGCTTGGGTGGTGTTACATTCACTAAATCCATATTGCTGTCTGGTTTTACAAGCAGGTTTACAGCACTAAGCACATAACTAGCGTCATGTGATTGAAACCAGGCATGCATACAAGTATGTATTGTGCCTTGTGCTATTGTTTTTTTTACATTGCATTCTGGTATTTGTAGTCATGAATTCATAACGGAAAAACTGAATGAACTGTAATTCAAAGAAATAATAACAGGGCTGCGTAACCCACTTGCAGGTGATTTCTGACAATTTAAGCTGTCAAATGTTTGGGCTCTGCTGTCAATGGGGTGTGTGCTAATCTGGGGAAAGCCCTGTTTCTTCGGGAAGGAAGAACTATCACCAATGTTCATTGTGGTGCAGGCTCACAGAATTCCAGCATTGCGTCCTATCCCGTGGGGCGCCACCATGTCCCATAATTGCAAGAATCCCGAACTACAAGGACCGGGACAAGATTCTCCAGATGTCAAGAGACAGGGGTGATCTCACTTTCGATGGGGACCACATATAGATCTTCCTGGATTTCTCAGCATCGGTGCAGGTGGCGGGGAGAACCTTTGCGGGAGTGAAACCCAGGCTTTGAGATCTAGACATCAGATACGGAATGATATTCACAGCCAAGCTCAGGATCCAGTATGCCTGGAAGGCGCACTTCTTTGTTACCAGGGAATAGGCCAGTACTTTTTAGATGGCTTCCCCAGGAAGGGGACCAGTGGTAGCCGGGCACCTCGCATTCCAGATCATGAATCCGCTGGACCTTCCCAATATCAGACCTGGCAAGGTTTTGGGGGGTTGTTTATGTTCTTCAGAGTAACCTCTTGTTTACAACCGCCAGTACGATTTTGTGGTGGAAGTCCAGATGAGCCTCTACAGGATTGGCCACTCTGCTGAAGCAGGGATTGGTGTTTCCAGCACCCTGAATGGTTCCGGATAGTGGTGGGGTGAAAAGGGTAAAAAGCTTCAGGATGATCACCTGGAATATATACGGGGATAACCGCCCAGCCAAGGTCAGGAAGGTTCTTCAATATATGAGGCAGCAGGTTACAAAGGTTACATTTCTTCAGGGGACCCATCTAGTGGGTCAGGGTGAAAGTAAATGGGCGGCGCAATGGGGGTGCCACAGATGCTAGTCATCATACTCCTCATATGCAAGGGGAGTGGTCATGCTGGTCCATATTTCACATAGGTTTCGCCTTTTAGAGTTGGCCAAAGACAAAGAAGGTAGGGCACTACTGCTCACAGAATATATTGAAATGCTGAAGGTCTCGCTCCTCAAAATGTACAACCCTTTATTCTTCGATTCGGTTGCATCCCAATTATCTCAGATGGCAGATTCCCTGATTCTCTGGGGGGAGATTTTAACACCCTCTTGGATGAGGTACTAGACAGGTCCACTAGCGGGCTACACCGTCAATCCAAAGCCAGTCGGCAAGTTTTGGAAATTTGCACAATATATGACCTCATAGATGTATGGCGGACGCAACTCACCACACTACGAGAGTACACATTTCACTCATGGGTACACCACTCGGCTTCTCAAACATAGCTCACAATGGCGTCCAGGCAATCGAAAATGCACCTGGGGCCTTGTGAAATCTTACCAAGGACACACTCTGATCATTCTCCAGTGAAGCTGGTAGTGAGGGGGGCAAACTCGCATTTTAAGTCTGAAGCGCTTAGGGATATGGTCTTTCACAATGAGTTGCACGCAGATATACAGGCTTTTTCGCCACCAACAGCAATACAGTAGAATCTCCGGGGTTTCTGTGGGAAGCCTTCAAATGTTATGTCCGTGGAATGGGTCTGGGGAAAGAGACAGGGATACTGAAATGGATCAGGACCAAACTGGAGGCCAATGAAAACAAATTGAAAGACTGAGATCGCATATATCAGGAGAGGGGAGGTGACACACTGCTGGCGGACATTAGAAGGGAAGTTGATGCGTTCCAGCCGAATACGTTGGGAGTGGTTTGCTATCTGTGTAGATCTTCCCTGGTTCAACAGTATGGGGAGGGCCAGAAGACGGGGGCACTTTTGGCATAGCTTCTGGCGGCTGAGAGGAGACCGACCCATGTTGATTATGTAAAGATTTCTTAGGGTCGGGGGGGTATGTTTTAGGGCCAATGACATTGGGGAGACATTCCAAAAATAGTATAGCGCCCTCTACTCTTCCAAACGGATGCATTCTGAGGATGGTATAAGGCAATACTTGGGGGAGGGGTGGTAGAACTGTATTGGTTGTCACCAGAGCAGTGGGAATACCTGGACAAGGAACTCATGCTAGACAAAATCATGGAGGTGATCAAGGGGTTACCTGGGGCTAAATCTCTGGGTCCAGATGCCCTTACTTGTGAATTCTATAAGGCCTGCAGCCATATAGTGGCTCCGTACCTGCTTCTAGTATGGCAGTGCAGCGTGGCGTCCTTCCGTCGACACTCCAGGAAGCTGTGATAACGATCTTGCAAACGGAAGGGAAACCGGCAGAGACTTGCTTCTCTTATATGCCTATATCCCTCAAACATTTGGATAATAAAATTGTGGCAAAATTGTTAGCAAATAGGCTCCTTCCCCTCATGCGCAACTTAGTGTTGGCGGATCAGTCGGGGTTCATCCCCAGGAGGAAAACCACTTATGGGTTACAACAATTGTTTGGCCTTCTCGAGGAGATAGATCAGGGGGTGCTGGCAATTGCAGTTCTATTAGATGCAGAGAAGGCATTTGATTCGGTTAAATGGGCGTTTAGGTTCTGTACGCTCAGGCAGATGGGCTTGGGTCGCAGGTTCCCAGATTATGTAGCCTTATTATATACAACCCCCACTGAACGAATAGCCATCAATGGGGAGCGCACAGCACCCTCGTAGATGGTGAGAGGGACTCACCAGGGCTGCCATCTCTCGCTGCTCCCATTTGCGCTTCATATCGAGCCGTTGGCTGCAGTGCTTAGGAAGCAACACTTAGAGAGGGGCATTCAGCTATACCCTCACAGGGTTATCTTTTCCCTTTATGTGGACGACATAGATCTATTCTTGAAAAACCCTAGAGGAAACTTTAACCATGTAATGTGGCAGATAATTAAGTTTGGAGAACTGTCTGGCTTAAACATTAATTATGATAAATCAGTGATATTCCCTCTGACGGCTGGGGTAATGCGCAGTCGGAGGAGGGGAGGCTCCGGGGTAGTGGCTGGCACATGTGTGGCGGAGATGGGGTGGAGATGTTTTACTCCCCGGCACTCCCAGGTAAGTTCATCCGAGGACTGGGAATTGCTAATGAGCGGGTTTGCACAGCTCTGGTAGACAAACAGGGAATTGTGAGGATGGGTGACTTCTATGGGAACAAAGTATTCCAGAGCTTGGACTACTATAAGGAGAGGGTGTGGTGTCCTCCCTAGATGTATTTCTTTATTTCAGGATTAGGAATGAGTTCAAGGCTTTCTTCCCCACATTCCATCAGCAGCCACCGACCTTACCCCTTCTGCGTGAGGTGATTGAGGCACAGGGTGAAGGGAAGTTTATCTCTCAGATCTATGAGAAGATGAAGGCCGCAATCCTGTGCTTGGGGGATATAGCGAAGTGGAGGTGGGAGAGAGCATTGGGAGTGACGATTGAGGATGGAGAATGGAATTACATCAAAGTCTGTGTCAGGGGGTGTCACTTAATGCCCGGTATAAACAGGTACACTTTAATTATGTACACCAGATCTATTGAGTGCTCATAATGTAAGACGGCCGAGGCAGATTTTGTGCACTTCGCATGGAAATGTATGCCAATTGTGCAGTCCTGGGGGGAGGTATTTGAGACTCTGTCCGTTATACTCAAAGATACAGTGGTGTTTGACCCTGCTGTTGGCGCTGCTTGGTGTGACTATGGGGTTGGCCAGACCGTTTAGGAAACTGGCATGCCTATTGCTGATTCTGGTCCGGAAATGGATAGCTATGGCGTGGTGGAAGGGGCAGTGCCAAAAAAGGCACAATGCATGGGGGATATTACGTATTGCCATGACTTTGATGTGGTCTATATCCATACGTTACCACAGCATGCATGCCCACAGACATTTGGGGACCATATGTTCAATTTCTGTTACATGAGTCTGGAAGGCTTGCTCCACCAGACTGATTATGCGGGCAATAAATAATGTATGCAGTGTGGGGGTAGGAGGACAATCATGGACTTATCATACTGACTGTAAAAACGCTGTGCTGGACTGGAGTGTAGGTGGGGAGGACACGAGTGGTTATCTGCCTGTTCGCTGGCTTTATAACTCCTCCTCACTGGACATTGACTTTCTCCGGCTTCATATCAGGGTTAATGGGTATTTCTCCCCCACGACCCCCACATTCAAGATCCTTGTTAGGTATTCAATATTATTTCACTCTACTGCCACTTGTCCATGCTAACTCCTCTCCCAGGATTGGTAAGCCTTGACCAGGGGCTTACCAATTCCCTCAGTGCTCTGGGAGGTGTGTGAGTACACCTTCAGGCAAGTCTCCCTCCTCAGGGCTTAGTAGCTGCCAGGATCTTTTTTCAAGCATTTAAATGTTGGTCCACCTTTTCAAGACAGCGGTTTCTTAAAGGGGTAGTTCGGTCAGAAATGTTATTGGCCCAAAGGATCGGGCATTTCTCACTGACTTTAACACATGTGAAAACAATGGCTCGGGTACCGCCATCTTGTGCTATTCTTATCCGTTGATCTAACGCCCTAAATCCAAGTGCCCTTGTGACACTGCTTCAGTTTGCCCGCTGCTAACGCTGACATCACTAGACGCTCACACCCCATTTCACTACGCCACAACACTTTTCATGTCAACGTCCTCTATTGACGTGTCTCCATGGAAATACCAAGACGCCTCGTTTCTTAAAGTGTAACAAACCTTTTCTGAGCACACAACGTTGGAGTTTCTCTTACCTTTGTGTCAGTGTATTTCATTTCGAGCTTCCCTGACTCGTTTCTGCTCTGTTCAGCTGTCTGCCAAGCACAACACACTGAGAACAGATACTTATACGGCCTAAAATCAATTAACCCAGTAGTTGCTTTTCATTTCTTATATTATGTACAGAGGTCTTTAACAAACCATATTTAGACATGTGTCCATAGGAATTTTTACAGTTTGAGACTATTACTCTTGCCTTTTTACGATGTGCTTTTTATGGCATAGGCATTTCTTTGCTTGTCTTTCTTTCACATTCAATGTGAAACCTCTTTTCTTTGCTTTACATGAACAAAAAGGTTTTTATTTGCTTCTCTGTTGATTCTGTCCCTCTTCACTATTCAGGAACTATGGCAACAATTCAACCCTACATGTACAAGCCCAAATACTCAGAAGAGGAGATACTTGAAAGAGAGAAAAGCCGAGACGACGTGGAATCGGAGAAATGTCATGAGGATTAATCACTGGAGCCTGAACCCTGTCGCATGGAACACGTTTCCACCTGGTGTACCTACCATCGTTGTGAGCTTTTGCCTACTCTGCTGGAGAATTGCTGTTGCAGAGAAACCTCTGGCTGCTTGGCCTACATTGCCGAAGGAGACACACCGCCTGTATGCGTTACTGAGCTGCATGACTTTCGGGCTGCCTGCCTTACAAGATAGGTGCTGCGAATGACGAAGGTCCTTATGCACGAACTTCGAGCTACAGTTTGCCCTCATAATCCAAGTAACAAGGAAGTTCACTCTTTATATGTTATTTGTTTAACAATAGAGACGGGTGACATATGTTGTTCACCCAGATCAATATAAGATCACTGAGGCAAGAATGTTTCTGTAAATTGAATAATTTACTCATTGCAAACTGAAGCCAAAGTGTTCCACTTTAGATTTATCATCCAAACTATTATATTTTTTCACTTTGAAATATCTCCCAAACTTTGTTTTCTTTAATGTGCATTCACATTTGTAAATGATCCGTACTTGAAGTCACAAGTACTGTCGATACGTTGTATAAAAAGGTACTTTTTAAATCAAGACAATGCCATACATTTTACAAGGTAGTGCAAATAAAAAAAAAATCAAATTATAGTGTTAATTCCAGTAAACTATGAATCTCTTACACAGGTGGTACAGGCTTGTGGCATATTGCTTGTTTACATGGTGGATTCATTGAAGACTGGGATTTCACGCCCAAAGAGTAATACCTGCCTTTGTGGTTAGAGCCATTTGTGATGAATTCCCCAGTGACAGCAGACAATGCCTTTGATTTATGCAGGCAGTACCTCAACTGCAGAAGTATAATGTGTAGTGTCATTGACATCCACCTTACCAAACTAAATACAAAAAGAAAAAATAATTCAAGCTGGACAGTAGTGAGAACCTTTTTGTGAGTCCACTACACATCAAAACATAGAAGAGTATCGTAGGATATTGGTGTGCAATAACACATGTATTTGCCTATTGTGCTCTCCTTATCCACCACCGTTGAGCATCAATGGCAGCTCTCACCTGTGACCGTGTGCTCGCAAGGGGACTGGGTGTATGGGAAGGCTCAATGTGCCAAACACCAGGTACACCTCAAAGGTATATTCCGCACTGCGACCATTGTCTACATGGCCACCGCAGACCTGGTGTCTCCAGATTCCCCTTTGAAGTCCCCGTCCCTGCAATCAACATATGTATGTGTCCCTTGAACATTGCTCTGGGCCTATCGTGCTCACCCGATCCTCATCCATCCCCCCTCAGTGTCAATAGCAGTTTGCACATGTGACTGTGAGCTCACAAGAGGGCTGGGTGGATAGGAAGGCTCAAGGTGTTGCCGAACACCATGTGCACCACAAAGGCATCTTCTGCACTGCAACTATTGTACACATGGCCACCTCGAACCCAGTGTCTCCAGGCTCCCCTTTGAAGACCCTCTCCCTGCAATTAACATATGTATGTGTCCCTTGAACATTGCTCTGGGCCTATCACGCTTGCTCCATCCTCATCCATCCCCCTCCAGTATCAATGGCAGTTCGCATGGGGCTGCACTGGCGGGATTGAGAAGGTCAAACATTGTGATAGAAGTCTGGTGAGTGCAAACAAACACATCAGACATTCACATACACACCCCACTTCAGTAAGCCTTTATAAAGACTTTTGAAATTACCATGAGAACATCTTTGAAATCGACAACGGATATCGGCATCTCTCCACTTCTTACCTTGCATGCTGAATCAGCTCATCTGTTATTCCAAGTAACGGTTAGTCAACTTTTTGTGTAGTTTTCTGTATTGTCAAATGTCTCAACTAGGACACTTTCTATTGCTTTATACTCCAATGTATACCTTATTGCCACTTTATTTAATTTAAAAAGTCTACACCATTATCAATAGGCCTATGCATGTTTATCTCTATAATTAGCAAATGACATTGCAGAGTATTGTTTTTAAATGTAATTTTTATTATCAGAGGGATGTGGTGTTTGGTTTACTCACTGTGATACTTATTTAATATTAATAATTTTTATATTTCTATAACAGATCATAAGGGCAATCAACTAATGCCTTCTTGTATCGTTTTCAGTTGCAGTAATACCAGCCATTCTAAAAGTGATAGTACAGTCGTTCATGTTTTAAATTCAAAAGGATTAAAATTTAATAAGAAAATGAAAAGCAAATTTCCAGTGTCCGAAATTGAAAGCATAGCCAAGAATTTCTTTGATGACGTGAGGTGCAATCTATTCTGCATCTGCACTTCCCCGAAGATATGTACAAGGAATCACAGTACACCAAAAAGCGTCACCCGAGAGTACTTCTAAAAATACTGCCCAATGCCGTTCCAACTAAATTTCAGCCCACGCTGACCGAGGTGAGTAGTGGATGCTAAATTTTTTTATGTATTTTAGCATTTTCTAGGTTTGCATGTATAATACGTCTTTGAAGTGAACACTCATATGGAAATAGTCTATGAGCAGGTACCATGAATAACGGTTTTCAGTTTTTGTGGAATAATTCATTTGATATTTCATTGCATGTCTTTCCTTGTTGACAGAATATTCTTTGGTTTAATAATTTCTAAATTTAGACTACTTTATGAGATACTTGAATAGCTCTGAGCAATGGGAGCCTTACCAAACACACACTTCCATCGCGTCTTTGAAAAATTATTCGGTAAATTACCATGTCTGTCTTCACGTAGACCAGACAGATGGAAGTACAGACCGTTACCATGGTGGAAACAACAGACATGACCAACATCCTAATGGTGAGGCCAAGTGACTGGCAAACGTCTTCTTTTTTGTTTTTGATGTGGTCTGAGTTATGAAACCAATGTACATTTTCTAACTAACAATGTACTGACTATAATATAATATAATTGAATAAAGGACCAGGATTATACATCGACCACTATTCCGGAATCAACAGTGACCTCACTCACCTTTTAAATACATTTTTTAGAATAATCCTGCAGGTGATACTAAACAAAATATGTATTTGTTCAAGTTCCACCTAAAACATATTGACTATGGATATTTATAATGTTAACTTTTAGGCTTCTTTGTCAATACCAACCTTTTTAATGTAATTTATTTTGAATAGTGAGATCGAAAGCTTTCAACATTACATTGTATAAAAATGTATTCAATGTTCTTTGAATTTATTATGTACAAGGACTGTGCTAGTGAAGTGGCTGCAATTGAAGACACATGGACAAGAGGTATATATAACATATTATAAAATATCAATAATCATCCACTTTAACAGTAATGTAATATTTAATATGTTGTAGTTGCTTCCGTAGTGACATTTTGTTATATTTGGATATAGGGATATATGATTCCTTCGGTGGAAGAGCAAATGTCAAAGTATATACAATTTTAAAATGTCTTTTTTCAGCTTGGTCTGGTGGTCGGCAAATCCAATTTGACAGTTTCAAGGAAATTCCACAAAACAAGGGTACATAACAAAGGCTTTAAGGAAAAATGTGTTTAGAACTTATTCCATTGATATTACATTTTCAAGTTGTAATTGATCTATTCTGTATGTGTGCTATAAATTAAGCATGTTTTTTCTCTTAAATTATAGGCCTAAGACGAAGAGGAGAATAAAGACTCAGACAACTACACTAACCAATGATGTTTGTTGTCAAACAGACGTGACTTGGGAGCAGCACATGTTGAGGCTGAGCATGGTTCACGCAAGATTCGGTGTCATGATGCAGCAGCCCAGTAGCTGTAATTTGAATTAAATGTTAGCAGTGACCAATGAAAAGTATGCCTGGATGATTGTTACACCACACAACGTCACGCAGAAGAGACAGACAACACAGCAGATGTTTCTGAATTGCTTGCAGAACCTCCCACACAATGAACACCCTATAAACAAATTATTTCTAGGAACCTGAAAATGATCCCTGTTTCCCTAATATATGTGGACATATCGGAAGTATCACACACAGAAATAACTGAAGCATATTTGCCACTAATTGATGATTGTGCTTGTGATGAGGATTTCACTCTTCCTAGTGTTGAGGACTTATCCACCTCAATGGAATCGCAATCCACTATACCTCTGGGCGATTGGCTACTAAAGGAACCAAAATAAATTATATTCGACTGCTGCCTGATTGAGATAATGAAAACGGTTAAATGTGATCATAAATTGCGTGGGAAGATTTGTGGGGAGCCATTGGTGGAGTTTAGTCATGTAGTTAAAGGCACCAACATGCAGATCAAGGGTAGCTGTGTACACCACCATAACTCATTTTCATGGTCTGCTCAACCTATACTCAGACAAGTGCCTGCTGGAAATGTACTTTGTTCATTTGCATTGTGTAAAGACTGGAGGGCGGTGTCTGTACTCCTGCTCTCTATACGGCAGAGGAGAAGCACAGAGGACCCCAGACAAAATTCTCTATTGCTGATAGCAATGGACGAGCAATCAAGGCCTAGCTTCTCAGGAGGTTATGCAGGCTAGTTCTTAAGTACACTGTAGTCCCCAGGCACCCACAAAGGAATGTCCACACAATATGTTAGTTAAAACACAGCTCTTTATATAAATAAGGTTCACGTTATATAGACAATCACAATAACACACTTTGTGCTCCGACAATTATAAAATGGCAAATATATACGCAGTTCTACGTGGTACCACAATTACTATCAGATTTCATTAAAGTGCATCAACTTGACTTAATTTAAATGTCACACAAATCAGGTAATCAAGAGAACCAACAATAGAAATAGGAGGAAAAGCAGTTGGTTAGAACAATTGGCAGACTACTGAGCCCCTATCAGCAGGCACAGTTCTGTATGAGGATCCCCCCACCTGGGCAACCTGTAAATAAAGATATATCGTACAAGCCCAGTCCATATATTGTTCACAAGGGTCTTACTTCCTTCAAAATAGTTCTACAACCCCAATGTACCTGGAATAGCATAGTTCGACGTCGGGTCGTCGATGGATCCTTCTTGAGCGGCTCCCTTTAAGGCAGGAGCCACAGATCGTCGAGATCCCACAAGGAAAAAGGGTGAACAATGTCATTGCGGCAGCAGCTTCGGTTCTTGCGTTGCTCGTTGACGATCGGTCAAAAACGTCCTGCAAGGGGAGGCGTGCGGTGCACCTCGACAACAAGTGTTCATTGCCGCAAAAGGTCAATGAAGAACTTTGGCCCAGCAAGGGTGTTCGGCGTCTAGCATTGGCGAACAGGACGGGACCATGGCTGGCTTCAGTAGCTTCATCTGCGTCTCTGAGGTCTTCGGGTGGTGGGAAACCCACTGGCGGATTCTCGTCAATCAGCGGCAGCCTTGACTTTCTCCGGCAGGATGAAAGCAGTCGACGATGATGAGCAAGGGAGTTCTCGGATCAACATGTTCTTAGGCAAAGTGTCGGCAATGGTGGACGGCTGTCCGGGGCTTCTCTTTGTTCTTCTCGGCAGTCCCCTTCTCCGGCCGGCAGCCTTTCATAGGTCTGTCTACCAGGGAGCTTTGGCAAAGATCAGCTGGTGCACGATGGTCCCTCGTAGCTCGGGAAGAGGTCTCCTAGCCAGGTCCTCTCTTGGATCAGTTCTTTGAAGGCACAGCAGCTTTCAGATTAGCGAAGGACAGCAGTAGCAGTTGTTCTTCTTCCAGTGGGCTTCAAAGTTAAGCATCAGTTTCAACTTCAGCTTCTGAACAGTGTCAGTTTTGATGTCAGTTTCTACTTCAGCTTCTGAACGATATCTAGTAGTGAGAGGCCCCCAGATATACTGTTGATCTCCCATTCACTCTGCTGGGTCACACTCAGGCAACCAATCACTCAGAAGGGCATTCAGGCAGTCAAGCAACTAATCAGGTGCACAGTGCATTCAGGCCATTCTTCTCCATCCAGACACTCAACACAGAATGTGGATTCAGACAAGCACTCTGCCAATCAGCACTACACACTGCATTCATACCAGTTTTGGGCAGGGTTGTCTCAGTCATTGGGGGTCATTACGAGTTTGGAGGCAGCCATGGTGCTATTAGACCATGTCTGGGTTCCTTGAATGGGGATTTACCGGGTCATTCCAACCTTGGAGGACCTGGTAAGTTCCCATTCAAAATACCCATCCCCATTCGAGCCCCCACAGGGCTCAATGGGAATGGGGAGGGAGCTAATAATGGCCTGTTAATAACGGGCCTGTTATTAGCTCCCTGGTCCTTTAGCGGTTCCCACTAAGGGACCTCGTAATGCGGCAATAAGGGGGTTAACGGCACTGGCATCCTTACCGGCACCGTTAACCCCTTACCGGCGCACTCGTAATGACCCCCATTGTGTCAAACACCACATACTAGACACCCACAACACAGAATGCGTATTTGTCACACACTCCATTCACCCAGGTCCCACCCCACCGGCATACCCACAACATACAGTCATTGGGAAGGCTCCAGCCAGTCTGGCCTGGACTTCCCCACACCACCATATATGAAACTTCCACCCAACAGCCATTCAGGGGGAAGGGACAGAGTCAGGGCTTCCTGGGACTTCGGGAAAAGTAAGGTATCAGGCGATAGAAAGCAAGAGGCCACAGGGGCCATCTTGTTTCCTATCAGGAATCCACCGATTCCAATGACTGGGCCTGAGCATCCCAGAATGGAGGATGCTCAGGGCACCTGTCAATTCAGCATGGAGCTGTCATCAGCCTGTACCCTGCTCTGTGGGCCACCCACAGGTGACCAAAAACATACACTAGGAGTACAGGGTTGTACTCCCACCCTTGGGTTCCATAAGGGTATCCCAAGGGTCTGCTCACCAAACCAATTACAGGAAGAGCCGCACCGCCCGGAGTCCCCCATGAACCCCTTCACAGAAAACAAGATGGAACACATGATAAAAATCAATAAAGGACAAGGATTCAGAGGCCCTGTCCCTCTGATACATTTCCAGCATCACAGCTGTGTATACCACCATAACTCATTTTCATGGTCTGCTCAACCTATACTCGGAAAAGTGTCTGCTGGAAATGTACTTTGTTCATCTGCATTATTGTTTAGCAGATCAACGTTCAGTACACTTTCACATTTTTCTAACTTTGTGGGACACCAGTTCCTTTCAAAAACCCAATACTACAAATATCAGAAGAATTTCTTGTTCCCCTCTATAAGACAGCCATGGACACTGGAACAGTTGGCAATAGATAATGCTCTCGCTGGCAAAAGGCGCTGACTTGCTGGTGATGGATAGTGAGACAGTCCTATTTTATCTGCTAAATACTGCACTTACCACTTCCAAGACATGGAAACCAAACAAATAGTGAGTTTGGTGGTTGTGCAAGTAACCAAATGTACATCTGTTGTTGCCATGGAAAAATATGGTTTGATCAAATCCATTTAACTTCTGCAATTGAGAGGAATGCACATAGACCTGATAGCCACTGACAGGCACGTTTCAGTTGCCAAGGCCATGCAAGAGCAGATTCCAGACATAAAGCATCAATATTATGTATGGCACGTTGCAAAATCAATTTTGAAAATAATTACAGCTGTTGTAAAAAAAAAAAAGGCCAGAGAAAACATTTTAAATTGGTCACAGTCTTTAAGCAACCATTTTTGGTGGAGCTCAAAAACTTGTCAAGGATCTGTTGATAATCTGCTTGAAAATGGCTTTCAGTGATGCACCATTGTTCTAACGTACACTCTTGGCAAGAAAGTGAATATTTCGATGAATGTGCACATGGACCATTGAGCAAGGAGCAGTAGCGTAAGAAAAGGTGGTTGGTTACAGGCTCCTTTTCTCACACAGCACTTGAGAAGACTGTTTTTGTCAAAACACTTTCAAGAAACATGAGGTAACGCACTGAATTCTGCCACACTGGAGAATTGGAGGTGTTCCACAATATGTGCCTAAATTACCGGGCTAAACAGTTACATTTTTGCATAGACAGTATGAAGGCCAGAACAAGACTGGCTTTACTTGCACACAACGTAAAGGGAACACCGTGGGTGTCAAAGCCAATCTACCAGCAGATGGATTTTGAATTTGTGAAAGAAATGACATTGAATGTGCTGGCCATGCAAACGCATGGAATTGATCCAGATTGTGTGCCGCGTAACATTGCAAAAGAAGGTTGCCCTCCCAAACTTGAACCTGTGGAAAGGTTGAATTTGAGATTTAAATGATGTGTGTCTCCCTTTACAATGTTTAACAAAGGCAGTTTCAAGCTTTCGTACAGTGCCTGCAAGCTGTTTTCATTGTACAAAAAATGAAATTGTATGTGACTTGAGGTGTAATTGATAAAAAAATGTGCTTTTTAATGAATTACTATTTGTGAAGTAATGTCACTTGATAGGCATAAACATTTCTACTTTTCGTTGCATTTTCTATTTTAAACCATCAAAATAAATTATTTATTTTTTAACAATAAATGCCAGTCTGATTATTCCAATTATTTCACTCAAATGATCTCTGTCTCAATGCCATCAAGACTGAAATCCTTTCTATTAGGACTGCTGTTCGCTCTTGCCTCAATTCACTCTAGCCAATCTGCCTGGGCTCTCCTCCCTCCCCTTCCTCTGAAGCCAGAAATCTTGGAGTTATCTTCGACTCCTCTATCTCTCTTTGCTTCCTCACATCCTGGAGTTTACCAAGAAGGCCATTTTCCAACTTCACCTCCTTAGAGGTAGCCTCCCATTGCTCACTTTTACCCAGAAACTCAATGTTTCTAGAGCTCTGGTACTCGCTAGGCCAGTGATGGTGAACCTATGACACGCGTGTCAGTGCTGACACGCATAGCCATTTGGGGTGACACGCGCAGGATTTCATGCGATTCATCCTCGGCTCCTGCACGGCTGCCGAGGATGAAAGAATCTGTGCTGGAGGAACGGTAGGGGGGGCGGCAGTGGTGGCCACCCCCCTATCTAGGACCCCCCCCACCAGGTGCGAGTATTTTAACAGATTCAGAAGACGTTCAGAAGTTCTTCTGAAATGGTTTGTATTTGCCAGCAGCAGGGGGTGCTGTGGTGACAATTACCTTCCTATTGTTGCTGCCGGCCCATGAATAGGATTCCTATTCATGGGTCGGCTCACTGGAACAGCGGGGCGCGTCCCATTTTGCATTGTTTTTGCCAATAGTAAAGTGCGTGGAGCTCATAGCTCCACGCACTTTACGTAACCCTTTTAAGTTGGAGGCTGGCGGGGCGCTTGAGGGGTGGCCCCGCCAGTATCACTATGTGCGCAAACAGCGCACCGAAGATCTAATCTCCCTCCCTCCCTTCCTAGATACAGTAATGTCATTGGCTGTTTGCCAATGGCTGACAAACAGCCAATGAAATTACTGTATCTATGCAGGCAACAGCCAATGAGTTGAGCGTGGGGGTGGGGTGCATGAGTCATCCACACTTCTCTAGTCTATTCCATCGTCCTGCACGTGTTGTTCGTGTTTGTGCTGTGCTGAGCTGCCCTGCCCTGCCCACCAGAGAGAAAGAAAAGTGAGCAGAGCAGGCCAAAGAAATGTGCCCTCCTACTTAGTCCGCTGCAGTAAGTACACTGTTCACTGTTCTGTATTGGCCACGGCAACTTTTACTTGTTGCTTGCAATGCTTGGCCTTATAGTGCAGAGCTCGCGTGAGTCCGCTCCATTAGAAGCCAGTCGGGCACCTCTCGTCATGTGAGAGAGGTGCCGACCGCTTCTCAAGGTGTACTGTCTCCAGCATTGCTGGAGACAGTACACCTTGGGGCCTGTGGAGCAGCCCTCGGCCCTGGTAGTGTAGTGCTCCCCCAACTGTCCGTGCGCTGCTGGAGACAGTACACATTGAGGCCTGTGGGGCAGTCCTTGGCCCTGATAGTGCTCCACCGGAGCCTCTGACTTCGGGCCCTTCTACTAACAAGCAGCTAAACGGGCCTTCGAGGGCGAGGGGCCGGCACAACCAGAGAGGAGGCCTCAGGAAAGGAGGGTGGTGAGAGCTTCTGGCGAGTCACTGCTGGATGTGTCGTGTGTCTTACTGTCTTCCTGACTGGAGGTGACGACACATTGCTGCAGATCCGTGGTGCGGTTGGTGTGGCGGTTTATGGAGCGTGTGTAGAAATGCTGCATCCGTCCCAGGGCAACCCTGCAGTGCCATTTGGTTTGGAGTGTGTGTAGAATCATGTCTGAAAAGTCTCTTATTGGCCAATGACCGCACAAGTTCTCTGCAAGCAACACGTTTGTAAATGGATGACGGCAGTAAACCCTTATTCTGTGTGGTTTAACGATCCGCTGCTTGCAGACGCCTGTACAGAAAGGAAGGTTGCTACCGTGGACGTGGAAAGGCATACTGTCACAGGACAACACGTGCTTATTCTAAAAAAAACAAGTGCAAATTAAAAAAATAAGTGCCGAATTGCACCTTTTTTATTTGCACTTGTTTGCCAAATGTGCAAGTAATCTTATTCATTAAGACCACATGCATATTTCAGTGGAGCAGGACCACAGTGCAAAAGATGCGCTATCCAGGAAAGCACCCTTGCATAAATTAGTGCTACCGCCCTGGTCGTGTTGGCCGACGCTGTGCAGTGAATGATAGGCTGAAGCCGGCCTGGCAGTCCATGGCCTTCCCTGGTTAGTGGGTAGGTTTCCTATAAAGTCCCCTTGTGTGTGTGTATATATAACTCAAACTATGGTGCTGCTACTTTATAGAAGCTTGCCCATCGGTGCCCGGGGCTGCCCCCATCCTTTTTGCAAAGGTCTGAAAATGTGGACGTTTAAAAACCGCAACATGAACATAAGGAATTTCAGGGCACTGACTGCTGTGTGAATCATCTTGCCTGCAGCCTTAGACACTCTGCAATGCACACTTTAGTAGGCCACGTGTAGTCTGTCAGTATTACTTTGTCAATCCTTAAATGTGCAAGAACTTGTGGCATTTGGAGTACATGTATGTAGAGTGGAAAATAAACATTTTCTTGTGGCACAACGAAACCAGCACAGTATGTTATGTGGCAAAAATGCTTACAGGCACACTAGACGCGCCATATACAGTTGTCAGGCACACACACCCTTAAGACTCCAAATGCCATTCCATGTGCTTTGGCGCTTCAACACAGCTCTAAAGGAGATCCCATATAACAACTCATTCTCTGCATGCTTGTTAATAACAAGCATACAGAGAATCGGACGGACACTGTTGGCAAGGTTGCACCTTCGGGGCATGCTGCGACGGTGCACGCTCCGAACCTGCCATGAACAAGATGAAAATCTGCTCCTGCACGAGGAGCATGTGTGGTCACAGGTGATTTTCGCCAAACCCTCTGCTCTCGCGCAGAGACCAGGTCCGCGAGGAACCTCCTCAAGGACTTTGATCATTTAAAGCATTGTGTCTGTGCTGGTGGGAGCCAATGTATCCGGCTCTCACGTGGTTTGTAATGTGATTGTTCAAACTCAAAATAACAAAGGCAGGCAAGAGGCGAATGTCTGAGCCACATGGCAATATGAATCAAAGCTAAACTATTTTGCCCCAATGGCTGCTAGGTTTCCTGACCCTTTCCATCGGCAGCAGTAGTGCAACTAAACACTCATTTCATGGGTGGAGGGGGCTACTCTTCAAACGTGAGGAGAGGGGGTAACTTCACAGACTGTGTGGGGAGGTGCAAGCTTACTTGTGTGGTGGAATCTAACTTTTTAACACGTTCTAAAGAGAGTCTTCTTCTGGTAAAGCTTCAATGTTAAAAGCAGCTACCTCGCTGGATAATGTCTGAAATCACACACTTAAGGACTGCTGTAAGAATGAGCTGTCTACTGTCCCCTCTTCCAATCACTCCCCTGACCTGCAAGTTCTAACATCCCATCACCATTTCAGTTGCCTAAAAATGTGTGCATATGAACGCAGTTGCAAACAACGAAAGGCCTTACATTTGTTAACAGTGCAGAGCAGACTCAAGTAATGCTTATCCCCTGCGCCCTGTCCTGCCTGCCAAGGGCCCTGTACCTGAGCCAGGTCAAGTCAACACAAACTAGAATTTCACGGGGTCTAAAGCCCTGTTTGCCCAGAGATCCACATAGCCAATGAAATTCAGTAACAAAAAAGTCACTAATAGGCAGGTTAGTTAAAGAATTCGCCCTTCCCCTCACTTATCTCAGTTCACGGGAGGGCTGTGGAGTCTGCTGCTTCCAGCTCCACGTCCTCATCAGCATGCCGCTCCGGCCCGCCCCCGCTATGAATATTCATAATCTTCGCCCTCACGTCACTAGGAATATTCATAGCACGGGCGGGCTGGAGCGGCATGTTGATGAGGACATGGAGCTGGAAGCAGCCGACTCCACAGCCCTGGTTCACGGCACCCCAAACAAGTTCAATAATATCAAAGGCAACATACGAAATCGACTGATGAACAAAGAAGTTACTAAGCAGGTATGTTAAATAATTTGTTTTTGGTTTATTAAATACAATTATATAGTGCAATTATACATTTTTGTAGTTTAAACTATAAATTGCGCAAAATTATGTTTTTTTGTCGAAGTGACACACCACGCGAGTTATGCTCGATTTTTTTGCCGATTTTTGACACACCACGCCAAAAAGGTTGCCCATCACTGCTCTAGGCTGTACTTTTGCAACAGCCTTTGCCTTACTCTACAAGCTTCCTCTCTCAGCCCCCTCTAGCTAATCCAATATAGGGTTGTGAGACTTATCCTTGGCCTCAAGAACAGGTACTGCATATCTCAGCCTGGCTCTTCAACCTTTACTTGGCACCTCAGACCCACCTCATCTCTACATTCTGTCGTAACTTTCAGTGTTATACAGATGACACTAAGCTCTCCTTCAAGCTCTGCACTGCCTCCTCTTTTCTCTCACGTATTCCTGACTCTCTCTCCGTGATTCAGGAATGGTGTGCCTCCAACAATCTCTGCTTTAATGCCAGTAAGACTGAGATCCTCCTCATTGGGACCCCTGCTCCCGCTTTCCCTCTTTCACTGCGGCCACATCCTTGGTCCCTCTACCTGTGCCTTCCAGTGAGGCAAAACACCTGGGTGTCATCTTCGACTCCACCCTCTCTTTCTCTCCTCACATCACGGGTGTCTGTAAGAAGCCCCACTACCAGCTTCACCTCCCCAGAGGTATTCTTCCTTTTCTCACTTTCCCCCAGAAGCTCACTGTCTCAAGAGCCGTAGTTCTCTATAGGCTGGACTATTGCAACACCCTCTTTCTGAATCTTCCTGCCTCTACTCTTCTCCCTCTACAACGTACCCAGAACAGGACTGCAAGAGTTGTCCTTGGTCTCAAGCCAAGTGATCGTATCTCTCCAGCCCGACATCTCTCCGCTGGCTCCCGGTGGCTGCAAGGATCAAGTTCAAGACCCTCTGCATTGTTCACAAGGCTTTCTTGGGCAGGGAACCACACTACATCCAACTCTCTCTTTATAAGCACTTTGGTTCTCAAGCCCTCCGCTCATCCACCTTTGAGGGTCAGATGCTTCTCCAGGCAGCGAGTGGGGGTAGATCTCTCTTCTCGGCTGGTGCCTCCCTCTGGAAAAGTCTCCCTGCTTCTCTCAAACTTGAGCAGGAACACCTCAGGTTCCAGAAGCAACTGGAGACCTTCCTTTATGCTTCTGCTTTCTCTCACTCGCCCCTGCTGATGTTCTAGTTCTGCTGTGCTAACTAGTTACCTGGCCACCCTGTGAACCTTATGGGGAACAGGCTCCCTCATGACTAGTAGCCCCATATACTGCATCGGGGCCCACCGCACACTATGGACTGTATCTGCAACCCTACAGGTGCGTCATAAATGACTTATCATATTGTTGTTTTCTTCCTTAACCCCCCACCCTTTTTTGGTCTTGTGGTGACTTTAAACAACATTATTTGGTGCAGGCGCTTCACAAATAACCAATAACTAAATAAAGTACTATGGAAATTAGGAACCAAGATAAGTGGCTGCAGATTTGCGATAGACCAAAGGTTTATGTGCCACAGTGTTAGCCAAGATTGAAATAATGGCCGTAGGTATATGTATTGCCAATGTGCATTATGAACATGAACCTGTGGCCTTTGCCCATTTAAATCTTACTGTGGAGGCCAACCAGGCCACCCTGCATCAATGCAGAAATCGATATGATTGTGTGAATAGATCTACACAGAAGCTAGTAAGCCTTTACTGACATCTGCCTCCTTCTTGAAGACTTTGATTGCAACGTCCTCACTCTCACCGGGACATGGTTCAATGCCAGCTCTGTCACTGCTTTTGACTCCCTCCTCAATGATGTCTAAGGGATCCTCGCAAAGTCTGGGCCCAACTGATCTGACGGTGGAGTAGCCCTGCTCTCCCCTGAGTTGGTCCCTACCTCTCTCATACCCACCTAGCGCTATTCCTCCATTGAAAGTCTTGGCTGCAAGCTGGGCATCTCTATGACTCTCTCTCTCACCATTGCCACTATGGGCATACCCCACAGTCCTGTGCCTGTCTTCCTTTCTGAATGGGATGACTTCCCACCCTCTCCTGTGACTGACTTCTGCCTCCGAACTACTCCTTGTTGACTTCAACATGCAACTCAAATCCACTGTTCATGCCTCCACACTCTTCCGTGATCCCTGGACCTCTCTCTCTCTCCCTCACTATTATCCCTTCAGGCCCCAGCCATTCTGCTGGACAAACTCTGATGCCTTTGTGGTTGCTTCAAGCATCAAATTCAAGACCCTTTGTATCATCCACAAGGCTGTCTTCTGCGTGGGAACACACTACCTGCAGCTCTCTCAAACAAACTACTTTCTTCATGATACCTTTGATCCTCTCGCTCCAACTCTCTTCTGGGCAAACGCTTCTCCAAGCAGAGATCTCAGGGCAGATCACTATTGACGTACAGGGAAATCTGTGCCTGTGTGCACTGCGCCTCAGGTCGTCTTTGAAAGAAAACGTATATATAGTGGGAACAGGCGCATTGATACCGGTAAAATGGAAGTAAATATTGACATATGTATACTTGAAATATTTCATTGTTTTTCAGTACACTGATCGCCACTAATATTGTTCATTTTTGCAGCATGTATTACCAAAAACGAAACTGACTTAGGCACGCTGTGAACGCTAAGTGAAGGGTTCCATTGATATGTGTCCTTGAATACACCACACTAAGAATTTGAAGGACCAAATGTGTCAAAAATCTACAAAAAAAATGATAAGATTCACTATATTGAAAGCTTACGCCGGAAAGTAAAGTTCTCTATTACAGAAAACTGTCTTTCCAAGTGGTTGGTCCTCCGCAACACATCAATAGAATGCAATCTCAAAACACAATGTAAGCCAGATTTTAAATAATATGTATGCAAGTGTGGATGGAAAGTGTGCTGTGTGCTACATGATGAATGTTCAATTTGACACAAAGAATAGCCATCGTCCGTGTTAATTGTAACTTGGATTGATGGCCAACATAAGAATGTCCTCTGTATATTGGATAAGGTGAGGTGTGAAACTAATAGCAGTATTGCTGAGGTGACGAGTGACCTGGTATGTAATCCGAATGACACTGATAAGAGAAGGGAATTGAAGAAGCTGAAAAAGGAATTGAATGACATTTTAGGTGCTAGAGCTGAGAGAGATTTATATAGGATCAAATGTGCCTACTTCAAACGGGGGGAAAAATGTGACAGATGGCTTGCCTACAGGCTAAGACAACAGCTTGCAGAGGGGGCTATTACTTCTATAAAAGGTATGAATGGAGTGGCCACCTTTAAACCACGTGAGATTAATACAGTCTTCAAGGATTTCTACACAAATTTATATGAGAATGAGGCTGGGATTACAGGTCGAGGTGAATGTTTCTTGGGTAATATGAATATTCCAAGAATTTCAGATGAAGAAAAGGTGGGTCTAAATAGGCAGGTGCCTATTGATGAGATTAGGTCTGCTATTAGTGGTCTGAATTCTGGGAAAACACCAGGGCCTGATGGATTACCAGTTGAGTTTTATAAGATTCTTCCTGAGGCGGCATTGGGGCTCTTGAGAGAGATGTATAAACTTAAAGTAGGCCCCTCATTGTACATTTCAACGCCTCCCATGTAATATTTTTACTAAGCTCATCAGATTGATTTTCTTTCACAAAGTATTCAGCCTCAGCCCTGATTTTCTCCAATAGAGCCTCATCATGAAGAATCGAGATATTCATTTTCCATTGAAAGGTCCTACAATATTCAAAGTTCAAAGCCAAGCTCATAAAAATAGGTGCATGGTTGGTGACTGCAATACAACCCATTCTACTAGTCAAAAGATTTGCAGTCATTTTGACCGCTGTAAAAAGCACATCAATTCTCGAATATGTATCGTGTGACCCAGAATAAAATGTGAATTCCCTGGTATCAGGATGTTGCAATCTCCAGCAATCCTTTAAGTCGAATTCTTGAACAAGTGCCCGAAACGAGCAAAAATGTGTATCCTTTCTCTGTAATGTCCTTTGTCTAGTACGGTCTGTAGATGGATCATCAACCAAGTTAAAATCACCACCAAGAATGATATTAGGGGAGTTCAAATCAAGTATTAATTGCGCCACATCTATAAAAAAAGAACCATCGCCCATAGAGGGAGCATAAATAATGCACAATACATGTTGAACACCCTGTATATCCACTAAAAGTGCAACAACTCTGCCTTGCCAATCACAGCTAGTTTTCAGAATTTTTATTGGAGAGCTTTTCCATAAAAGGATCGCAACCCCCTTACTCTTAGAGGAGTAACAGGAGGCAACAACGTCACCTATCCATTTCTTACGCAAGACACCAATATCTTCCAACAAAAGGCGAGTCTCCTGCAGAAAATAAACATCACTTTTCATATCTTCCATACAATTCAGAATGTTCTGACTTTTGACAGGATTATTCATTCCATTGACAAACTGTGCATGTCACACTGAGTCTGGTAACTGGACTGGGAAGCAGCTCAGGCAGGGGCCTCAGGGTGAAAAGGGACAAGTGTCTGGAGAGAGAGACTCAGCCAAGGGTGTCGGAAAGGAAGCAACACACGGCCGGTGGTGTAACTATACTTGCCTGAAGCTGCCATGTAAGTGCCTTTCCTTCACTCTGTGACTACCCTGCAAGGCGAGGTGATTTTGTGCAACTTTACTTGCCTGAGGCTGCCATGTAAGTGCCTTTCCTTCACTCTTTGACTACCGTGCAAGGTGAGGTACATACTGTAGGCTGTGCATACCAGCAGCACCATGGACACACCCTAGATTACAGCGGTCTCCAACCAGTAGGTCGTGAGCTACTGGTAGCTCACCTGAGGCTTCCCAGTAGCTCTTTGATCAGACAACAAAATTAGCCCTGTGTGTTTATTTTGCTGTCTGAAGTCCCTGGGACTTTTCCCCTGCCCCCTCCCACTCCTCTTCATGTAAAGTAAACAGTTAAAAGCTGTGTGTATAGTGAGAGGAGGGGCTACATCTGGGCTTGAAGGGTGTGGGCAGCGTCTCAACATAGGGTTAACTATCAATAACAAAAGTAAATGGGAAATGTGTGCTGTGGCCATTGTCACCAAGAGGTACAAATGATGGGGGATTAGAAAGGGCCTGGGTGCATAAATCTGCATGCTGTGTAAAACAAAGTTTGGTCTGTGATTGTTTCAGTCTCACTGTGTTTCTTTAGATTTATTTCAGCTAGCATTACTTTGCATGCTGGAAATTGTAGTCTTTCAATCAGAATGGGGGAAATAAAGATACAGCTGTAATCGCTTTCTCAGCACGCATGTATGTGTGTGCATAGAAAAATAACAATCTGTGTGAGTCCCAGCTTGCAAGAAAAAAGGTAAATCTTGCTTTGCTTGTTTATGGTAACTGTGAATTATTTTTTATATTTTCAGATATTGAGTTCCCGGTTTTAAAGCACTAGTACCAAAACTGTTTTAAAGCTTAGGATGGAATATGGCATGATATGAAGAAGCCCACCTCTATGGATGTCCCAAAACAGTAATTCAAGCGATAACTGCAATTTTACATTTATGTAAACATGGAACACTACTAGCTGCACTACATTCTGGTGCTTGTCCACTTACATTTATAAAAACTAAACATGAATGGAAAGTGACATGTCTAGCAATACCAGAACATGTGAGATGTTTTACGAAACGATAGTTGGAACTAAGTGTCCTTAAATGCTCTTTTACAGATGGTGCAGTTGTGAAGGGCACAGTGACTCCCGTGGCTGAGTCTGTTGTAAGCAAGTTTAAAAACTGTCCTGAATGTATGTCTGCCATGTTGGGTGTGCAATCACTATGGCTAAAAAGGTATCTGCACTATCAGCCAATGTGATTGCCCGTCTCTGTGAATCTGACTTTTTCAGATGAACTTCCTGAAATCAAAACCTTGATCCCGTTTTACAGCATCTGAGTGCTGTTGCTGTTTCAAGCTTTACACCAGATTACTGAGCACCGGTGGACAGCATGTAGGTTAAGCCTTCACAATAAATGTCTTATTTTCCTACTTCTGATATGCTTAATATTTTTTAGGAAACAGCATCTAATAAAAAATAATAAAATAAACATGAAGTTATTGATATATGAATATCACAGTAAATACACACAGTATTCCTTTTCTATATGAAGAGCAAATAAACTGCCCAAAAACATCTTGGTCGAAATTCTCATACTCATGGATATCACCACCCTAGTAGCTCCCGCCTTTTGGCTATTAACTACAAGTAGCTCTTGCAACGAAAAGGTTGGAGACCCCTGCCCTAGAAGCTGCTACCTAAACTCCCTAGCTGGGGAATGGCAAGCGGGGGGGCCTCTCTGGAGCCAGGAGTTCAGAAGTGAGCACTATGTGTCAAGTAACATACACACAACAAAAAATCATCATATGTTCCAGCATTGAGAAGGAATGAAAGAGGTAAAACCCACTGTATGTGCTTGTACTTAAATGGATATGTTCGTATACAAATATCACTACAAGGGGGTAGGGTAAGGGGGTTACTTCTTTCTTATATTTTAGATAATTCAATATCCGTTTAGCAGGTATAAAATAAGAAAAGCAACTAGGAAGTCTGCGCTGTGGTTGATCTGGTGTGGTCTTTCGCATGATAGGGAAAGCATCTATGGGGAAAAGTGGCAATAAGCATGCTCACTAGGAGGGGGGCAGGGGGAAGACGCAGGACACAATTGTTAGGAAATAGCATCGTACCTTATCCACCTGCTACACAGAAATCGTAGAAATGACCGAAGAAAAAAAACAAATGGGATATTTATTACTATGAAGGACCCTGCAGCGCTGGTTCCCATGCACGTAAGTGAAGGGAACCGGCATCACAGAGAAATGGAGCAGTCAGCAGTAATGTTCGTTTTTCGTTTTTCCCTCCCTCGCACATTTCTCATTCAAACAAATCATGGACAACCCTGCTACACTTGTATTTTAGAGACATGTACCATGATTGGCAGTTGCCGACACAATAAAGGCCAAATAATGGGATACGTGTATCTAATGTTTTCTAAGGAAAACATGCACGCATAGGGCTACAATAACAAAGATGGTACTCTAAAGTAAACTAAGGTTGTCAATATGGCCTTTACCCATGGTGTGATCCTAGTTATGGAGACTTAAAACA
Source organism: Ambystoma mexicanum (assembly GCF_040938575.1). Taxonomy (NCBI): domain Eukaryota; kingdom Metazoa; phylum Chordata; class Amphibia; order Caudata; family Ambystomatidae; genus Ambystoma; species Ambystoma mexicanum. Next base: position 456,559,401 of record NC_090931.1, read on the forward strand.
GTGTCTTAATAAATGTTCTCTCCATTCTTCCCAGGCCCAGGATGGTCACTTCCCAAGGCTTAATGGGATGACAAGACAGATGTGGAGTATACAGTTTAACTGAAGCAAACTAGTTTTTGTTTTGTTAATTTTTATTGGTTTGAATTCAAACCTTTAAAATATTTCACAAAGCAAAATTAAAAATAATACATTAACCTTTATCATTTCTCCCCAATTAACCTCCTCCCTTTTAACCCCAAATCTTGACATTGCTCGATCGTTCTTAATGCAAGCAAACTAGTTCCAAAATAAAAACTCATCGCAATTCCTTCCGTGGTTTCTCAGTGTCTCCATCCGGCAGTCTCATCAAAGTCTCAGTCTCCAGTTGTAGGAAGCCTCCTCCATCTGCATCTATAGACGGTTTCCAGGCCTGGAAGTTACTCAGTAGTATACAGTGGCTTGGAGCTGCTCTGACACACAACAGGAGCACAAAGAAGACAGACGGCAAACCTAAATTTTTTCTGGGGTTCTTCAGGGCTCTCAAAAATTCCCTCCCACAGGCCTTGGGTCTTTGGCACTCCAGTGCCCAATATTCCTACTTGAAAGTCAGCCAGGTGCTCATTAGTCTGGCCACCACTGACCTTCACTTGCAACCTTCTCCCAAAGCTCTCCTCATCCTCGCACCTTTGAATCCAATTACCTCTTCAAACTCCTATCAGCGCCTTCCAACGTTACCTACTCTTACCAGATCTATTATAATTCCTGACAGGCCAATTTCACCGTGTTGAACACTTGTGTCCACAGCCTGCCAAATCCATCTCCTAATGCTGACCTCCTTAGTGTCGTGCCCTGGCATTGAGGGAGTTAACCCTCCGGAAGACACAGCTGATGGAAGCGCATCAGCATCAATGAGAGTGGCTGATTGCGCGCATGCATGCTAGAGAATTTAGGTCACGCTGCAACGGCAGGTTGCGCGCATAAGAAATAAAGAAGGTTCCCTCGAACACTGGTTGTGCGCATTTCTGTTCTTGCTGAATACCCCATGTCTCCAAGGATGAGAGACAACACAAACTGGCGACAAGGATGGGATGGTGTCTCTACTGTCTTTGGCAGAAGTATGTTGATCAATCTCGTGGGGGTGGGTGGGGGGGGGGAGTTGAAGATCTCATTCACACTTTCCTCCTGACCGGATTGACTCTCACACCGGACTGGAAGGAGCTTTAAACAACGATCACCAACAGCACACATTTAATATTGCTTGACAGTTGATGGGAGGTTCCATGGATGCAGGTGCAATCACCTTTGCAAGTTAGTAGCCCACTGTGGCTTTCACAAATTCACGACTGAAGAGGCCATCCATCTCCAAATTATAGGAGGATGCTGGTCATACTCATTCAGGAAGAAACTACTGTGGCAACTGCTTCCTCTCGCCACAATCTTACTCATGGCCAGAACAGAAGCCAGAGCAGAGGCCCAAGCCACTCAGATAGCTACTGGCAAGGAGCCCAAAGGGCAGCCAGTATATCAAGTTTCTCATTTGACAAAGAAGTACTCAAGCAACGTGCACACGAGGATGTGCTTGTCGAGTGGGAGATGGTATCTATGTGGTCTATTTTTCCCACATGACAAAAGAGTGAAATATTCGGTGATTGGTAAAAATGCAATGACTGTGACAGGGAAAACCATTTGGCCATTGCTTTTAATTTAGTATCCCCAAGATCAAGATGAAACAACTCCATAGCGGTTTGGCAGGATACTCATAAGTATAGATCTGCACCAGCAAGAAAAGAGGTAAATGCAAGAAGAGTACTAGTGAGTCATGTTCGACAAGTGACTGGGCAGCGATCATCATCTCCACCTTTTCGGCACAGCTAGAGTGATGTTGACCTGCTGGTGGGTCACACACCCAAATTTGTCATTTACACAGGTGCGACACTGAACATCATGTGTGTTTCTGAATTCAACAAGATGACTCATCCGCTGCGGTTTGTACCTCCTGAGTTGAGTGTGTTTCAGTGGGCTGCAAACAGTGCCATGATATATCATGTGAAGTTTCACACAATGCTTCCATATGAAGAAAAAATGGTCTTCTGAAATTCACGTTTTTCAAAGTGAAGTGCCAGGAAGCAACCTGTTGGGATGTGCGACTGTCATTGTAATGAACATTGCAACCATGATGTACACTATGCAACACACCCATCCAGTAGTACGGAAATGTCCCTCTCAAAGGAGACCAGGGGTACTTCACACTGATGAACCAATCACCACAGTGGTGCAACTCCCTCAGAAAATTCCTATTCACCTTCAACCACAAGTCAAGGAGGAAATGAATTGTCTTCTGGCAAATGATATCATTGAATCGGAGTCCGGTCCTACTCCGTGGGTATCGCACATAGTAACAGTCCCGAAGAAAGGTGGAATGAAGGATATATTCATATGTGTGGATATGAGACAGACCAACAAAGCAATCGGTGGGTTGGGGGGGAAGACACCCAGGAATGCATCTGGATGGGATGTTCAGTTTGATGAATCAAACACGATTCTTCTCGAAAATCGACCCAAACAAGGGAAACTATCAGATTGAACTTGACATGCACTCGAGATACATCACCATGTTTGCCAATCATATGGGTCTTTTTCGATATAAATGGCTAAACTTTGGCATCTCCTCGGCTGCCGAGATATTCCAAGAGAGCAGCCGCATATAATACGGCAGATACAGAACTGCTTTAATTGCAGTGGGGACATTCTGATTTTTGGATCCACGATCGAACAACATACATGTTCAAGTACTGTCTCCAGTGTGTGCTGGGCTGATGGATGCAAGTTTGACTCTGAACCTAGGAAAATGTGCATTCCGCAAGTTGCACCTAATGTTCTTCGTACAAATTTTCTCTCACAGTGGAAAGAATCCTCATCTGGGTAAAGTACAACCCCTTTCAGAAATGTCGCCGCCTGATGATGATAGATAAGTTATATCCCTTCAGGAGATGGCCAATTATTGGAGCAGATACATTAGAGATTTCACTACTAACTAGCATGCCACAGAGAGCTCACCAAGAAAGGAATTGCATTTCAATGGTCTCAACAGTGTGATGAGGCGTATTACATAATCAAGCAGGACATTGCATTGGACAATCACATGGCCTCCTTTCGTCCTTCACTCTGCACAGAACTGACGGCAGAGCCCAGCCCCATTGGTCTGGGGGCCATATTAGCTCAGAACAAACCTGGTAGAGAGTCCTTTAGAACAGTAATAGCTTATGCCAGCAAAGGCTTGTTGGATGCAGAAAGACAGTATTCGCAATCTGAAAAGGAAAGGGCTGGCTGCAGTTTGGACTTGCAAGCACTTTCATACGTTCATGCTTGGCAAACCTTTCACCATAGTGGCAGATCATCATGAGTTGATCGCCATATATGGAAACCCATGGTGCAAGATGTCACCATGAATAGAGAGAGATGTGGGGCCTTCATCTGCAAGACAATGATTTCAACTTCATTCACAAGCCAGGCAAGGAATACAACTCAGCATCTGATCTGAAAGCTGATGTCTCCACAGCAGAAGAATATGTCAATTTTCTCACTCAGATGCTCCTGTCTTGGTCCTATAACATCAGCTATCAGTGGGGAGTGTGCTCAAGAGAGATAACACACTGAGCTGAGGTACAAGAGCTGATTGTGTCCAGAAGATGGGGAACATCGTTTCCTGGAGGCTTGCAAGAAAGAAGGATCTCAATAGTTAACCTTGGTGCCTTCGAAGATATGAAGGATAAACTCTATGTCCGCAGAAGGGCTTATCATGAGAGGCACCCTGAGCTTCGACAGCAAATTGTCGATTTATCATATGAAGGTCATTGTGGAGTTGTTGCTACAAAGCGGCAGATCCTAGGCACCATGTGGTTTCCCGGGATTGATGTGCTTGTTGAACGCACCATCAGATTGTGTAATCAGTTTCAGAGCACAACGCAGCTGGACAAACTGGAGGCCCTTCGAATTGTCTGAGTTGTCAGGTGCCGTGTGGAGTCACCTGGTAGTTGTCTTCAGAGCCTTCAAAGATGGCAAGTACTGGCTGGATGGATGTGCTCCAGTATGACAACCAACCCCCATTTAGTAGACTGGAGTTTGCTTGATTCATGCAGTACATGGGAATTCACCTTAGGAATATTACTCCTGTTGAGCCTCAGGCCAATGGCATAGTCAAAGAATCAAGGGAAGTCTCACGACGGTAATACAGCAAAATAAGTTACACTTCATGTCACTTAACCATGCACTATGCAACATGTCACGAGACTATAGGAATTCACCACATGGGAACACAGGCAGGTGTCCTGAAGAGCTGATATTGGGGAGAAAACTGAGGACACAGCTTCTTCATCACAGGTATTGTCCCCGATCAAGATGTGACATGGATGCTGGGCCTGAAAGACGCATGGAGGGACCTCCATCCAGGCGAGAAACAATTCTCTTTCCACTCCGGTGCACAGGGGTCGATATCCAGGATAGACTACTTCTTTCTCCCCAGTGTAACTGTGCACAAAGTAATTGAGGCAACTCTGCAGCCCCGAGGAATATCGGATCACTCCCCACTCACGATGCTGCTTGAGACAGAAAGACCCCAACCCCCACTGAAGTGGCGATTAAATGCATACTACCTAGGATTCCCAGAACTAACAGAGAAAATCCAAGAAGCGACCGCAACGTACTTTGAACTAAATCAGGATTCTGTGGATGATGCTGGAATTGTATGGGAAGCATATAAGGCAACTCTAAGGGATGAAATTCTGAGCTGGACTTCAGCAAACAAAAAATCACACCAGCAAGAAGTGGAAGGAGCAGAAGCAGACGTGAGACGTGCTGAGGAGAACCTCATAAGATCAGGAACGGCAGATGACAACACATCTCTACAAGTGGCACAAAAGAAACTATACAATGTGGCGCTGACATGCACAAAACAGGCGCACAGAACTACACGAGCAAGGATATATGAAACAGGAGACAAAGCCAGCAAAATGCTGGCATGGTTGGAAAGGAGAGAGGAAAACCAGCTCCAGGTACGACGGATAGGCATCACAAACACTGAATGGGTCTCAACGGACTCCGGCATAGCGGAGGCCTTTGGAACCTACTATGAAAGACTATACGCCCCACCGACGACTCCGCTGGACCCCACCATATTGGACACAGCGACCATCCCAGCACTAAACGAAACCCAGAGGCTGAATCTGGAAGCCGCAATAACGAAGGAGGAATTGACGACAGCCATCTCCCAGCTTCAGAATGGGAAAACCCCAGGGCCGAATGGCCTTCCAGTATAAATATGGAAGAAAATTGGCACTGGAGAAATGCGCCACACATGCTTAAAATGTTCCTACAGGCAAAGGAGAAAGGCATCCTACCACTGGACTTAAGGAAAGCCAACATAGTAGTAATACACAAAGAAGGCAAACCTCCAGATGCATGCAGCTCGTACCGCTCAATCTCTCTCATTAACACTGAAACCAAAATATTGGCAAAAATACTGGCCAACAGACTGTAAACAGTGATACCCTCCCTGGTCCACCCGGACCAATGCGGCCTCATACCACAAAGATCCACGCTAATGAATATTCACAGACTTCACTCTGCCATTGAAAGGTCGCCCACTCTACAGGACCCATTGGCACTGCTTACTATTGACTTTGAGAAGGCCTTCGATTCGGTCCATTGGGAGGCCCTGTGGCTCATCATGGGCAAAATGGGATTTGGAGAGCAATTCACAAACTGGGTCAAACTCCTATACAATGCCCCGATAGCAGAAATTAGAGTCAACGGCTGGTCCTCACGAACCATAAAACTTGGAAAGGGCACCAGACAGGGATGTCCCCTCTCTGCAATGTTATTTGCACTCGCAATTGAACCACTGGCGATAATGCTGAGGGAGTCCCTGGATTGGAAGGGGTTCCAATGGGCACAGAATTGGGAGGACAGGGTGTCCTTATATGCAGATGACCTCCTAATCTACCTCAGTGACCCGGCGGTCTCCTGTCCCATTGTAACGAATATACTAAGCACATATGGAACCTTTAGCGGGTTAAGGGTAAACTATGATAAATCCCTGATCTTTCCAATAAAGGGACTCGATGCAGCAACCTTAGATAACAGCCCATTTAAGACCGAGAAAGAGCAGTTCCAATATCTGGGGATACAAATCTCAACAGACCTAACACAGCATATAGGGAAAAACCTGCACCCAGTAAGGGATAGATTTGTAAATGACGTAAAGCACTGGATGACCCTTCCGCTCACCCTACTAGGAAGAGCTGCCTTATTCAAGATGCTGGCCCTCCCCCGATTTTTATACGTCCTGCAGAACGCACCGCTATACATACCCAAAAAGAGTTCCACAAAATAGATGAATCACTCAGGAAACTGCTATGGGGAGGGGGCATCCACGAATTGCTCTTAAAACTCTACAGCGCTCAATATGGGAGGGAGGAATCGGACTTCCACACCTGCGGATGTATTACTGGGCAGCCCAAATGTCAGTGGTCAATGATAGCCTGCATGCCAATCCAATGATACCACACAACAGAGCAGACGCCCAGACGGACCATGGAATCACCCCGCTAGGAAGCCTCTATCAAAAGAAAACCCGACAGGCCACACCCACAATGGTGGCTCAGAGAACGCAGATTTGGATGGATGCGCACAAATACCTGGGATGGGAGGGGAAGGTCACATTGAAACAACCCCTGTGGGGTAATAAACACCTCCCGGAACTTAAAGAAATTCCCAAATGGGTAGCCTGGGAGGAGGCGGGGATACAGACATTAGAGGATTTGGTACAGGATGGAGAAATCAAGACATTCCAAGTCCTGAAAGACGAATTCAACCTTCCCATTACGGAGAATTTCCACTATATACAGATAAGAGACACACTCACTGCAAGCGAAATAGACCTCCCAAATGTGCCAGAATGCACCCCGATCGAGAGGAACATAGTGATGGAACGAATTGGACACAAAGTAACATCCACAATGTACACTGCCATCAACTCGTTTGCCACGAAAGAGCTCATAGGATTTAAAGAGAAATGGGAAAGAGATGTGGGTCAAATACAAGCAGAGGACTGGACAGTGGCACTTATGTACCCCCGAGAATCAGCAATTTCAGCCAGAATCAGGCTGGTCCAGCTAAAAATCCTAGACAGGATTTACTATCCTAGAGAGGCCTTGCACCAATGGGGAAGGGCGACGGACCCAAACTGCTTAAGATGTCACCACCTGAGAAGAACCTTCTTCCACATTTTATGGGAATGCCCATGGATACAGGACTTTTGGCAACAATGCTGCGATAGGCTGTCAACAGTACTCGACCGCGAAATACCGATGGATCCCATACTCCTGATACTGGGAATAGATGCGGATATAGAGCTATCCAGATATGAAAAACTCATGTTTGCAACGACCACGAGTCTCGCAAAAAGAAACATAGCTCAATTATGGGGCTCACCCATACCGCCACAGTATGCCAAATGGGTAACGGACGTGGACGTGTGTGTCCCAATGGAAACAAGAGTATACACCACAAGAGGATGCCCAGAGAAAGCGGCCAAGATATGGCAAAGATGGGAGGACAACTGAAGGCAAACAAAGAAAGCCATAGGGACACTGAGTGCCGAGCAATGAACTGATACTAGCCATCGGAACAAACTCAAGAAACATTATATGTAACAACCTTACAATATATGCAAACATAAATTAGATGCCAGGAAGACATGAATACCTGTGTGTTTAAATGTTTAAATGGTTAAGTGTATTGACCAAATGTCAACTACTTACCGTTGTTGTGTTTGTTTGTTTGTGCCCACAAAACAATAAAAAATATTTTATTAAAAAAAAGATGTGACATGGATGGATCGGGTCAAGAAAAAAGGCATGAAGAGATACTCTGATCAGTGGAGGCATGTTGCGCGATTCTCAATACAGGCAGGTGATCGGATACTGGTCAGTCATAGGCAAGAGAGGAAATTCGATTCCAGGTTCAATCTGATACCCATAATAGTCTCAGATATAAACAGGTCAATGGTAACAGCCTGATCTCCTGATCGTGTGATCCCCCGGAATGTGTCCCATTTTAAAAGGTACTTCGAAAGAGAGGATGAAGTGCTGGGGAATGAGCAGCAGCCATGAGAAGAAGGTGAGCAGACAGATGTACCTTTCCCACCAGTCCGGTGCATCAGAAGGGCAATGCGTCTTATTGAAGAAATATATAACCTGGGATGTCTGAAGGAACATGTTCATTTTGTTCGCCCTGGGGAGATGTGTCCTGACATTGAGGGGTTTAACCCTTGGGCAGACACGGCTGTTGGAAGCACGCCATAGAAAGCACCCAATGAAGGCGAACGATTCTGCACATGCGAGCTAGAGAATTAAGGTTACGCAGGGACAGAAGTTCATGCGCATAAGAAATGAAGACGCTTCACTCGACCACGGCCTCTGTGCATTTCTGTTCCCCCTGAATACCCAGTTTCTCTAAAGTGGAGACGCATCACACTTTGCTCCTCCAGCCACCACCTCTTTTTCTTAACCCTCCTCCTCCATTGTGTTTTCCAGATTCTCTGCCATCTCACTAATTCTTCAATAAGCTTGGTGTCCATTCTCTTAATCGCCTCCCTCCTTCCTTCTCCAATCCTCGTCACTATGGACCTGCTCTTCTTTGAGCATCTTCCTCTGCCCAAATTCCTACCGATTTTCTTCATGCTATGCCTTCTTAACCTTTATGTTCTCAGTCCTCTGTGTCACTCTCCACCCTACCTTCTGTGTTGCTCTCTCACCAGCCATATATATCTCTACCCTTCCAACCTTCTGGGCCATCTCTAGCTCAACTTCAAAAACATCCTTTTCCTCAATCTCCTGGATCTGCTACTGCCATTCTATGGATTCCCCCACTGGGTCTACTTCTCACCAGACTGCTGGTATTCTCTTCCATGCTTCTGCCTCATGTTAGTCCACACACATGTTTTGCTCTAGCATTCTGCCATAGGCTTATACCAGCTCATTGGTCTCTCTATTGGCCTCCTACCTCCTGCTTAATCCAGACCTTTGGGTCTTTGTCAGGGCCTCCAACCTTCTCCTTACCCCAGCTTTTCATGCCTCTGTCTGGGCCTCCCAGGTCTCTTCTCTGACCTCCTGCCGCCTACTCCAGCACCTTATCTCATGCTCCTCTCCAGCCATCTATGCATGATATTGGGCCTAATTACGACCCTGCCGGTCCGGAAAGAATGTAAAACCGCCACCACCATTGTTTCCGGACCGGCTGATTCAGAGTCCTGCAGGCGGGAGGTGTCACTCCCGCCAGGTCTGACCTGGCGGGATTAACACCAACCGCCTGCAGGCGGACATGGAAACACAGGCTCTGTCATAGACGGAACCAGTGTTTCCATGGTCCCCATCCTTATGGAGTCCTATGGGACTCCATGGGAATGGGGATTTACATAAGTCTGCCTCTGGAATTTCCGGGTCACCGGGGTTGTACGGCAGCCTTTCGGTTTTTCCGGCACGGCTACCGCTGGACTCGTAATGAGGCCCATTGTGTTTCTAACTACCCCAGCCTTCTATAGGGCTTTGTACCTTCCCCCAGCCTCTTTCTGGGCACTGTGGTATGTTACCTAGGATGGGACTAGTTGTCAGACTCAGCCCCTGGGGATGCTTACAGCCCTAATGTGGGACTTGAGATTGCTCATCCTTCCCCTTAGGCGATCCTCTCTTTGCTTGCCACACACTGGCCCTGGCTTCCAGCTTCCCTATGGGGTAAGGGAATGTGGTTACCTCTCTAGGCAGCTGATATAGGGATTGGATGGTGGGGCTCACCCCTGAACATGGTTTCTGTTCTGATCAAAATCTGTTGGTACCTACATCCCGCTTTGTCCATCGTGGCGATAGGTGATTTTCTGTATTCGTCCTCGGGACTGTCTTCCCATATTACAGAAAAAGCTTAAAACACATCTCTTTCTCTAAATTTCTCCAATAATTTAGGCTGCATGTTCTCCTCCATTTAGATCATCTGCGTCCAGATGCAGTCTCTCAGGCTCATTATGAGTTTGGTAGCATCTCGGCAGTAAAACCACGACTGAAATACCACCAAATGGTATTACCATTACTGCCACTTGGTAATACCACTAGATTACAAGCGGCAGTGTAAATCCCCATTTTATGGCATCCATAAAACTCCTTCAGTATTACCTCGTCCAGAATTACCGGATGGTAATACCACTGATTTTTGGAGGTAAAGTGAAGGAGTTATCTCCTCCACTTTACCTCCAAAAATCGGTTCAAACTGTAGTTTTATTTGTTCCTAAAAGGGACATCTAGAGAGAGGACTACCAAAGAGGGAGGAATGTCAACTCCTCCACATATCGATGGTATGACCATCCAGTAATTAAGCCGGAGGTTTGGCGGTGTGGGAAAAATAGAGGTAAACTGAACTACCTCCACTTTTTTCCCACACTGCCAAATTCGTAATGAAGCCATATGTCCGGTTTTCCTCCCGGAGGAATTTGCGCTATGCAAATAACTGAAATGAAATGAAAATTTGACATTTGGGGTTGTCAATTCCTCCCTCTTTGGTAGTCCTCTCTCTAGATATCACACCCTGACCATATAAGGTGCTGCTGGGAACAAATAAAACAACCTTCATGAATGTGAAAGTCTGACCCACTCCGGATGCGCTCATCTCAGCTGACTTTTTTATTTTTATTTTTTTTAATTTTTTTTTAATTTATCTCTCTCTCTCTCTCTCTCTCTCTCTCTCTCCCTCTCCCCCCCCACCCCCCACTGGCTCTTTCCCACAACCACTCCCTTGTTCACATCCTCTTAAAAAAGCTGTCTGCTGACCCTTCCTGCTAGGCTAACTACCGCCCTATTTCCACTACCCCCTTCTTAGGCAAACTATTGGATAAGTTGGCCATCTCCCAACTAACCCACCACACTGAAGCTGTTGGCTATCTACATGACCAGCAGTCTGGCTTCAGAGCTGCCAGTGGCACGGAAACTGCTCTCCAGAACACCTGTGATGACTTGCTCTCTTATCCAGACTCCTGCTCTCGTCCTGCTGGATCTGTCCTCTGCCTTCAACACCGTCGATCATGCCACCCTCTTAAATCGTCTCTGTGATACTTTGGTATATCAGACCGGGCACTGGCTTGGCTAACCGTATTTCTTTCAAATCGGCCCTCCCAGGTTGAAATGGGCCCTTTTCTCTCCTCTACCTCTCTCTCTAACTGCGGCCTCCCTCAGGGCTCTATCCGCTCGCCGTGGCTTTTCAACATTTACCTTGCCACTATTTCCCACTTGATCACCTTGTCTCCTCACTTCCAGTGTTATGCCGATGACGCACAGCTTTCCTTTAAGCTGCCCTCCTCTACCTCCCCTCCTTCCTCTCTCTTTTCCGATTGTCTGACTGCTATTGAGGGGACTTCAACTGCTCTCTCTCATTCTCACTTCTAATTTTGGACCTTGCCAAGAACGCCCACTTTCAGTTCTACCTCCTCAGAGGCATTCTCCCTTTCCTCATCTTCTGCCAGAAACTCAATGTCTCCAGAGCTCTGGTTCTCTCTAGGCTGGACTATTGCAATAGCCTCTTCCTCAATCTATTTCTCTCCTCCCTCCGCCCTCTTCAACAAATCCAGAATAGGATTGCAAGACTTATGCTTGGCATCAAGCCCAGGGACTGCATCTCTCCAGCCCTAAAATCTCTCCATTGGCTCCAAGTAGCTGCACGTTTCAAATTCAAGACCCTCTGCATCACCCACAAGGCTTTCTGGGGGCTGGGACCACACTATATCCAACTCTCTGCTGCCCTAAATACTTCCCTGCTTGAGTCCTTCGGTCCTCTAGCTCTAACTCTCTGTAGGTCAAATGATTCTCCAAACAGAGAGTGCCAGGTAGATCTCTTTCCTCAGCAGGAGCCTCCCTCTGGAATGGCCTCCCTGTCCCTCTCAGACTTGAGCCGGATCTCCTTAAGTTCCGGAAACTCCTCAAAACGTTCCTCTTCTCCTCCTTTCCCTTCCCCCTCCCATACTAATTCCCCCTGCTGCTGTGACTGGTTGTTTGGTCCCTCTGAGTCCTAAGGGGCCAGGCCCCCCCTTATACCAGCCTTCCATAGTTCCCCATTACCAGCACTTGCCTTTGGGCACCTTGTCCTGACTAGCCTACTGAGTCTGGTCCCTCCTGCTCCTCACACTTTTACCCTTACCCCTGTTACCCCCCCCCCCCATCACTTGCCCTCCAAGGGCTCCCCTAGCACTACCCTGCCTCATTCCTGGGGCCTCCTCTATACCCCCCCCACCCATTCACTTTATTTACTGCACTTTGTCTCGGGAGGACAGCTCAGCAGCAACGTGCTCGCCTTAGAAGCAAGATAACACGGAGCAACACAGGCTCGATCCCCGGGTCCACGCTTAGAAACCTCTGGGTATTAAGCGCGTTATAAATAAACTATCATATCACTTGCACGATCTGAATGTCAAAAGGCCTAGTAGGACCGTTTCTTGTTTATCCTGCATTATTCCCCCTCCCCCTTTGTCTTGTGGAGCCTGGAAACACTTTCAGCTGTGTAGGCGCCTTCACAAATGTCCAATAAAGAAATGAAATAAAGTGTGTTGAACAGGAGCCTGGTATACAGCCCCTTCAACAAGCATTTCACAGTTAGGCCACAAGATGGCAGTCTAGTGTAACAATAAAATAAAGGACCGGCACTGTAAGCATGGTTGCTATTGTTTAGCAAGAACGTGTACGCCTGCTTTCTTTCGCAGTGTGTCAGGTTTCCATTTTACAGAAAGGAAAGCCGGGAGCGTTCTTTCTGCACCGACTTTAGGAAGCTTTACAACCTGATAGTAGGGCAACTTCCCCCAACTTCTTCTGTTACCATCCCATTGGCAGAAAAAAGGATTTGGGGTGGGGAATGCCCTCTTTTCTTGCGGTCTATTCACTGGCAATCAGATTCGGACCCCTCTACCAACGAAGATGTCAAAACTAAACTATCCCCGATCATCTGTAATATGTTTGACAATTGACACAACAGACGCACGCTCAGTAGTTGTGCACACTGGATAATTGTTTACCTTCTCTTGTTTGGGCCATCATCCGAAAACAAGAATTTGGCAAAGCCAATATCTCTTGCTTTTCAATGCGAGTATGTGAAGGAGGCGATTAGGTGGATGTATTTGAGGGGCTATGCAAGGAAGGATGGATGGATGGGTGGGTGTGATTAATAGGTGAGATGATGTGGGTGCAATGTTGTAAACTGGTGTATGGGTGCGATTGGATGTATGGACGATTATTATTGAAAGGGTCTGCTTATGTCCAAATATATACATGGGTGTGCTTGGTGCAGGAGTGTGAACGTGTGACTGATGTATGCAATTGTGTGGATCGAGGTTTGAGGTGGATTCACTTCTTGTGGGCATCAGCAGCAGCAAGCAGTGCCCTCACCCAGGACACAGAACTGAAGGTAATGCCCCCTTCTAGGTAGACAATGCTGGCAGACAGTAATGCACCCTCCCACTGCTGCACAGGCTATCCCCTCTTCCGCAGGTTATCTACATGTATTGCACGCATGGTAATACTGTTATTGCCCCACTCAAACAGGACTAGGGAGTACTACTCCTAGGGCGTACCCGGCCCGAGGGCCCTCGTCTGTAAATATCCTTCCTCACCCATCATCCCTATGGATGGCCAGTCCTGTATGGTGCTGCGGGTAGCATCACATGTCAGTAGATGCAAGGACTGCATGCAGTGCCCCTGCACATCACTGCACAGTGCTGGGGGTAATACATGCCTCTGCAGATATTTGCTGCTGTAGGTACCAACTCCTCCCCATATACATATGTGGCTATTGAAGGCAATGGACCTCACCCATTTCATGCATAACAAGCTTGCCAGCATTGAACTACACATGGTTAGATTTTGCATTAGAAATAAGCAGTTTCGTGTCATTTCGACGCCAGTAATTACGTCAGATTTCTATTTGAATTGGGGGGTCCCTCCATCTCCCTCCATTCCCCAACACTACTACCTCTACCCCAAAACCCCTCACCACCCTTTGTCTCCTTTACCCACAACCCCTTAGATATTTTTGAAGTATTGTCGAAGTAATTACATAGAAGTAAATTACTTTGAAGTAATTACTGGCGTTGTAACTAAGGGATACCGAAATATGGACAGTTCAATTTGCTCAAAGCGTCACAATACTCCTAAGTATATTTAAAAAGCAAGAAAAGTTGTGAAATATCATGGCTGGGTTATGAAAAGATGGGAGCCCCTTTGCAAAGTCAAGAGTACGCCTGTATGTCCATACCGGATCATGTGACAGAGGGCTGACTTTCATTGTGCTTGCATTCCAGCTCTGGTGAATCCTCACCCTAGACTAGAGACCCAGCTGACTTCATGGATACTTGGAGCACTGGCTCCCAGACCTGCCAGTTTAGGCACAGAGTGTGCCAAGGGACTGAAATGAGAGATAACTGTGCACGGAACAAGCCAGAAAGCCTCTCTTGCAAGATGTATTTATTTCATTTGTAAAGCGCCTATGCCCAAGGGTATCAGGGCGCTGTTGCAATCCGGCGAGGGAACCATGCGGTGCAAGCGCTCCTCCCGGCAGAGTATGAGTGATGCGCATTGCCATTTACAAGCACAATAGCCCACCTTCTGAAAGCATAACTTCAGTTGGCCTTCATTGGGCAAAAGAACCCCTTATTGTTTGATATGGCAGACAACAGAAGACTAAACAAATTGTGCTTCAGTTCATGCATGCTGCAAGCATTGGCAGTTGTTAGCCTGATAGTCTGCTTCCCAACACCCTAACATGGAGCAAAAACAAAACAAACTAAGGGCCTCATTACACGGACAGCGGTGGACCAAGGTGCTATTAGCACCTTGGTCCATGCCAGTAAAATACCGGCACCGCCTTGGAGGAAAGGGGAATTACCGCCCTATTCCAAGGTTGGTGGGGCGGTAATTCCCCCTTCCCCCATTGCCCTTCCCCATTCCCATTTTTGCCCCATAGGGCATAATGGGAATTGGGAAGGTGCTAATTACGGCACTGCAAATTGCGGTACCGTAATTGGCTCCCTGGTCCCTTTGCGGGTTGGTTTTTAACGCCTGCAAAAAGCAGGCGTTAAAGTCTCCAACCTGCAAAGGAACCTCGTAGTAAGGCGGTAAGTGTTAACGGTCACCGGTACCATTAACGGTGACCGTTAAGGTGACCGTTAACCCTTACCGCCGTCCGTGTAATGAGGCCCTTAAAATATTTTGGGAATGTCACAGGTCAATGTTGTCCTGCCTCACTGGAAGAAAGTAGTTCTTGTAGGATCAATTCAGTATCACCCTTTAGCATCACAATAGGATTCTAGCGATGAGCAGAAAATAAGCGTCTGGAAACACTTGTGTATAGGCGCCATATACATGTCCAATAAATAAATAAGAGACCATTTGAAATATGGGAGTCTTCTTTTATAGTTGTCAATGCTGTTTATTTTCAGTGTGAAGCAGCTGTAGGGATTTAAGAAAACAGAGAAGTATGTGTCTGTCGAATATGTATGCGCAAACAATCGGAGCATCTGCTGTGAGGATTTAGGGAGTGCATGGAGGAAAAAATAATCCTGAAAAATGGGCTTCCTTTATGAAGCTCATTCTTAATAGTACCAGTCTCAAACTGTTACATATATGAAAGTCTTTATAAGAAATGCCGTACCTAGTCATTGCATCGAATGCAAGACCATCGAATGCCTTACCATAGAAAAAATGCACCGAAAAAAAGCATCAAATGCATTATTTTAAAGGTAAAGCGTTTATTTTAATTATAATGGGTTTTAAATGTTTTTTTTTCCTATGGCAAGGCACTCGATGGTCTTGCATTTGCTGCAATGACTATAAACCGAAATGCCAATCCTGCCCTATTTCAAGAAAGAAATATCAATATCTTCCCTTTGGAAGCATGGCAGGTCTTTCGGCAAGTGATACTATTATGCCATTAGAAAAAGCCAGCATCATCTCAATGAAGGGTCAGCAGGCCTACTGGGAGAGATTCCAACTGCATCTCACAAGACATAGAGGGCAATTCATAGAAATTCGCACAAAAGTGGCGCACGCGGCTGGCGCACAGTGTCCCCGTGCGATACACTTCACCAGCCGCGTGCGAAAAAATCCTTTTCATCGCACAGCGTATTCATGGATTTTAGCCTCCGAAACCAGCCGTGGCGCAGCTACCCTGCAGCAGCGCCAGTTACGCCCCCAA
Organism: Ambystoma mexicanum; assembly: GCF_040938575.1. NCBI lineage: Eukaryota > Metazoa > Chordata > Amphibia > Caudata > Ambystomatidae > Ambystoma > Ambystoma mexicanum. Next base: position 456,575,655 of record NC_090931.1, read on the forward strand.
GAACGCCCTCGCGCAAGGAAAAGCCTTCAAAATTCACAAATCATTGCAAGGGGCTGCGCTAACCCTGGACCAGTTCACAGTGCTGCCAAACAGCAAACGCCAAGCGGGGAACGTGTATTTCAGTGGTTCGCGGGAAGTTTCACACGCGATTGTCCTGGGTACGTGTACATCAGGGGTGCGTGGGAAGTAACACACGCGATTTCATCAGGGCACGTGTATTCCAGGGGTGCGCGGGAAGTATCACACGCAAAAACAGCAGGGTACGTGCATTTCAGGGGTGCACGGGAAGTATCACACGCGATTCCATCAGGGTACGTGGCAGCAGGGTACGTGTATTCCAGGGGTGCGCAGGGAGCACCACACGTGAATTGCAGGTGTGGGTCCTCCCAGGTGTTCCCTCTACACCCTCCACGGCCCCTGCAGGCGGCCCACACCACAGGGGCCTACCCTGCACATGTCCCGCAGGCAGCCCATCCACCATGCCCATGCCCCCAGCCAACCCACATGTCACCTTGCACTACTGCCCACCAACGCATGTCCCCCTGCACCCCCAGCCCCTAGGGGCACCCTCCACCAGGCCCCCACTCATGTCCAACTCATGTCTCCCTGCACCCCCACCCCCCAGCATCCAGGGGCACCCTCCACCAGGCCCCCACTCATGTTTCCCTGCACCCCCAACCCCCAGCAGTGCAGGGCACCCTCCACCAGGCCCCCACTCATGTCCAACTCATGTCTCCCTGCACTCCCACCCTGCAGCATCCAGGGGCACCCTCCACCAGGCCCCCACTCATGTCTCCCTGCACCCCCAACCCCCAGCAGTGCAGGGCACCCTCCACCAGGCCCCCACTTATGTCCAACTCATTTCTCCCACCACCCCCACCCCCCAGCAGTGCAGGGCGCCCTCCACCAGGCCCCCACTCATGTCCAACTCATGTCTCCCTGCACCCCCACCCCCCAGCATCCAGGGGCAGCCTCCACCAGGCCCCCACTCATGTCTCCCACCACCCCCACCCCCCCAGCAGTGCAGGGCACCCTCCACCAGGCCCCACACATGTCTCCCATCACCCCCACCCCACAGCAGTGCAGGGGCACCCTCCACCAGGCCCCCACTCATGTCTCCCACCACCCCCCAGCAGTGCAGGGGCAGCCTCCACCAGGCCCCCACTCATGTCTCCCATCACCCCCACCCCCCAGCAGTGCAGGGCACCCTCCACCAGGCCCCCACTCATGTCCAACTCATGTCTCCCTGCACCCCCACCCCCCAGCATCCAGGGGCAGCCTCCACCAGGCCCCCACACGTCTCCCATCACCCCCACCACCCAGCAGTGCAGGGGCACCCTCCACCAGGCCCCCACTCATGTCCAACTCATGTCTCCCACCACCCCACCACCTAGCATCCAGGGGCACCCTCCACCAGGCCCCCACACATGTCTCCCATCACCCCCACCACCCAGCAGTGCAGGGGCACCCTCCACCAGGCCCCCACGCATGTCTCCCACCACCCCCACCCTCCAGCAGTGCAGGGACAGCCTCCACCAGGCCCCCACTCATGTCTCCCACCACCCCCACCCCCCAGCATCCAGGGGCACCCTCCACCAGGCCCCCACTCATGTCTCCCACCACCCCACCCCCCAGCAGTGCAGGGAAACCTCCACCAGGCCCCCACACATGTCTCCCATCACCCCCTCCCCCCAGCAGTGCAGGGGCAGCCTCCACCAGGCCCCCACTCATGTCTCCCATCACCCCCACCCCCCAGCAGTGCAGGGGCAGCCTCCACCAGGCCCCCACTCATGTCTCCCATCACCCCCACTCCCCAGCAGTGCAGGGCAGCCTCCACCAGGCCCCCACTCATGTCTCCCACCACCCCCACCCCCCAACAGTGCAGGGGCACCCTCCACCAGGCCCCCACTCATGTCCAACTCATGTCTCCCTGCACCCCCACCCCCCAGCATCCAGGGGCACCCTCCACCAGGCCCCCACTCATGTCTCCCTGCACCCCCAACCCCCAGCAGTGCAGGGGCAGCCTCCACCAGGCCCCCACTCATGTCTCCCAGCCAACATGTCACCACAATCTAGATCCCTGGCCCTTATGGTCAGCCTCCAAATGCCAAACACCCACCTGAGTATTGCATCCACCCACTTAGAAATGGCAAAAACATGATAGAACCCCAATTGCAAGTTTGGAAATGAACACATGTCCCTCACATACACCCAATGGGTGTCAGTGAATGTCAAAACCCATATCATGATATGCATGAAACCAATGAGATGATACTACACATTGAAGTTTGAAGAAAAAATATGTATTAAAAGCAACATAAATTGAATCAAAAATAAACAAACAATAATGGAAATTTAAAAAAATGGAAATTTAAAAAAAATAAACCAGCAGGTCCGTGAAATAATGCAAAACCACAAATCATAATCCAAAGGAAAGGTGTCCAAAGTCACAGTCCACAAAAGTAAATCCAATGGAAAATTAAAATCGAAAACCATTGCTCCATGGGGAAATCATAAAAAAAATTGAAAATCCAAAAGTCAACTATATACAGATAAACAATCCAGGGTCCATGATCCCAACCGAAGAAATGAAACCTATCTAATAACACTACCTAAAAAAAAAAACTATATACAAAAATGTAGCCCATTGTCCAAAAGGTCCAAAAAAAATGCAAAACCAAAGGAAACCTAACACTAACTACAGAATTATTTACAAGGGCAGCGGGCTAGTCCGACGGCTCACTTCGGGATGTTCCGGGCCAGGGCATCATCGAACTCCTGCTCAATGTCCCGGATGCGGTCCTCCTCCATGGCCCTGAGGGTCCGCAGGGCCGTCCACATGTTCACCCCAAACTCCCTGCGGATTGCCTCGAGGCACTCGGCCCGCCTCAGGGCCCTCCGCATGGAGTTCTCCGCCCTGACCATCGTGAGCCGTGCCTCTTCCGCCCGCTGCCGCTCCGCATCTATGGCGTGGCCCAACCGCTGCCACATGGAAGACACTTCCCGTCCGGGGTCCTCCTGCCCTCCGGCCGATGCCTGCCCCTCCGATGTCGAAGGCCCCGAGCCATCATGGCTCCCACCACGTTGCTGCTGCTGCTGTGCCTCTGCCCGTGCACTGCCTCCTGCTGCCTGCACATCCTCCGCTGGCTGGGGTGCAGTCGTTGATGTGGCCACCCCTGCTGGACGTCCGACTCCGACTGTGGCAGGGATGCCTCCTCCACCAGCCTGGCCGCACCGTCAGAGGCAGCTCCACAGGGCACCCAGGTGACTGATGGGTGGGAAGATGGCACGGAGGACGACTGGCGCATAGGGGGTTCAGTTGAGGAGGGGGTCGTAGCAAGCCCCATCAAACGGAGGAATCCGGCCTGGGTGACCTGTCCCAGTAGGCCGACGCGGTCAACGAGCCATTCGAGATGACGTGCAGTCTCCTCATGAAAAGACTGCAGGTCACCTCGCATGGCCCGTTGACGCAACGCCACACCAGTCAGGACAGGCTCAACCCGGACCCGGATAGCCACGTCCGCAGGCAGAGGAAGGCCAGTTGTCGTGAGCTCATCCCCTGCCCGAAAACGGGTCTGGACATAGGCATCCCTGTTGGTGCAAGATGATGCAGTGACAGGATCAGGGACAGGATTGCATACAGGCACCTCCACGGCGACCTGTGCTGCCTCCTGTCCCTGGTCCTGCACTGCACCACTAGCACCAGTGGAATCCCCACCTCCAGACCCCGTCTCTGTTGCTTGCATGGCCTCCTCCTCCACCAAACCCCCCACCAACCTGGATGACTGCATGCCATCTTCCCCTGTTGGGCCCTGTGGGGTCCCAGCTGCCCCTTCTGCTGCCGAGGAGTCCAACTCTGACCTCCGCCTCTTGGACCTCCCCCCGGCAGCTTGGCCTGGGATGCGGCACCGGACTCCTCACTCCCCAACGAGATCACAACCTGGGAGGGGAGCCGGGCCTTGCGTCTCCGACTGGCGGTGCGATCCCCGCCGCTGTACTCCACAGCACCTTCTCCGCCCTCTTCATCAGTTGACGCTGCAGACAGGGAGAAATAAAACACAGGCATCAGGGCACTGTACAATGGACACATACACACACATGACAGTTGCACATGAGTGGCATTGGCAAACCTCAGACATGGCATCACAATTGGCAACACACACGTCATTTCAACTTGCACACATGAGCCATACCACAGCCACATCGCAACTGCCAGCACCATCCATACACAAACAACAGCATGAGCAGGCAAAGGTGAGCCAGACATCACATGCAACACAGGGAGTGCACTACACATGCACGCACACCAACACACTTGCATGCATGTGTACACCTCAGTCAACTGTCGCAGTGTTCAGATGGGCATCCATGTCCCATCTGCCAATCAGGCTTCCACATACCGCTGACACATGCATCCATGTTGTATCACTGTTGCACCCTTGTCAAATACACACACATGCACATGTACACAGTGCTGATACATGCAGCTGAAAACAACATACATGCGTGACATCACGAACATGCCTACTTACATACACATTCATCCAAACATGTGTGCCCACACAACTGCATTTGGCATGCAAGCCTACACACACAAGCATCCTCCATGTCTCACACATTACAGCCCTCGCATGTGTTATCCTCACGGCCCTGTACACCCCCACCCATACTCGGCCCATACAAACAGATGTGCAACCGGCACACTACTGGCACATCACCACACGCACAGCTTACAATCATGATGCATGTACACTTACCCCTCGACTCCAGACGGTCTGCCTCTCAAGGACCTGGACATTGAGAGCTGGGGATATGCGTTCCAGGACTCATCTGATCTTCCGACAAGTGGCCCCGGCGTCCCTTAGCATCCGCTGCCTTCAAGAGGCGCCGGGCCTTGTTCAGGGTCCTGGACCTGAAGTCCTCGCAGCGCTTCTTGACATGTTGGAAGTCGCGGACTGGAACCCCCTCCACGTTGATGGCAGTCACGATGTCTGTTAAGATCCGAGTCCGTCCTTCCTTGTCGGCGCGCACACTTCTGAAGAGGGCTTCATACTGCCCCAGGACTTGCTCCACCAGGACACCAACTTCCCTGTCACTGAAGCTGGTGCCCCTCTGCCTCTCTGGCCGGGGGTTGTCAGTGGTGCCAGATGTTGCAGTGCCCAGAGGCAGGAGTGGGTGGGCAACTGGGTCCTGGAGCTGGGCTGTGGAGCGATGGAATCCCAGTCGGGAGTCTCCGGTTCCAGCAGGGGTGGTCACAGCAACAGCACCCCTGGCTGATGTGCAGGCAGCAAATGGCAGGGCACGTGGGCAGCAGGCAGTCGGGCAGCAGCAGATGGCAGGTGGGAGCGTGCTCGGGGCTCTGGGGGGCAGTAAATTGGCTTTCTGGGCAGGAGCGTGGTCTTCCGTGTGCTTACGCGTGGCCAGCTTGATACGGAGTGATTTGGCACGTGAAAATCCTGCACGTCTGCGTGTGATTCGAGGAAAGGCCCTTAGGGTGTAAGCGTGTCTGCACGGATATGCGATTTCATTGGCCCAAAGGCCCCCATGCGCAGCTATGATGTCACGCGCATGGCCGTGGAGAATGGCGCATGTAAAAAAAAAAGATACACGTCCGAGTGTCAAAGCGTGTAATTGGTGGAAATGGCCTCATTGCGTATGCGCGTCTGTGACGTGTGTATAAAAGGTGTTGAACGCCATTTCCTTGTACGTGCTTTTCGTGGAGAGCGAGTGGGTGAAATCTGTACTTCTTGTCGGTTCACACGTGATTTACTTCACAGCGTTTCAAGTTCGTACTCCCTGTTACTTCTGACAGCTTTTTCTCTTTTCCTCTTTTTCCTGGGCCCGTTTCCTCAAACAGCGTTCCCTTCTACTGTTGTCCTGTCTCTTCAGACAGCGTACAATTCTTCTTTTGGCGGGGGTGTTGCCAACACGCACAGGCGCATATTTTTCACGCTTTTGTTCCTGGCAGACGGTGAGTCACGCACGTATTTAACATCTGTGCTTGCCCCGTGTGTCGCATACCCCTTCAGAGGTCATTCTAGGCTGCGTGTGACACGCATACGTTCATTGTTGTGTTTCTGGGTGCCACAGCGTAGTGCAGGTTTATTTTTCCACACACGTGGTCTAGGAGGGGTTGCGTGCACCTTACTTCCCTTTTTTGGGATGCCTGTGCGTTGCGTGACCCGTCATCCTTCTCCAGGGGTGACATACAGCCTTGCTAGAGCACTAGGGTACGATTACCATCTGGTACCCAACCCTTTTGACCCCCAATTGCCCAGGACAATAGTTCACATCGACTCCCATACGCACAATAACATCAGTGCCATGGCTGGGAGGCGAACAAGCCGTAAGGGTGGCAAAGGTGGCCGAGCCCCAAGTGGTGGCCGTGGTGGATCCGGTAGGGGACGTGGCCGTGACTTGCAGGGTGCCCCTAGCCCCCCATGTGTGGAGGAGCAGTCAGGGACACCCATGCCCCCCCTGGTTGAGGGTAACGTGGCTGACACCATCCATGCTCAGCCCTTGTTGGACCAGCCCACTGTGGAACCAGACCTGGCACAGGGTGACTCCATGGCTGACTTCCAGGTCAGCAGGTCTAGGCCACGTGCGACGGTGCACGTTGGTGTCATCAGGCCACGTGGATCAGGGTCAGCTATGTCATCTGCTGCCCCGCGTAGGGAGGGTTGGGGAGTCTCCAGGGGCAGCTGCGGCTCCATCCACCCCACCTCTCACACACCCAGCCAGGACAGTGTCGGTCCAAGTCCATCATGCTGACATTCCCCCTGACACCATCACACTTGAGCTAATGCCTGCACCAACTCCCATGCTGAGTGTGCAATCCCACACTCTTAGTACAGAGTCCACCGGGGCTCCTGCCCCTAGTGTCCAGAGTGACGTAGGACACTCAGGATCCCCACCACCTTCCAAGCGGAAGAGGAAGAGTGCTCGTCCAGTAGAGGCTGATGCCCCAGACACGGCTACACAGTCCGGCCCGTCAAGGAAGTCCAGCTTCAATGAGGCCGAACTGAATGCACTTGTAGAGTATGTGTCCGCACATGACCGCGAAATGGTGATTGTTGCAGGATCCAAGACCACACCTGCACAACATCAGGCACACTGGCAGACCATCGCGGACATCATAAGTGCCCTTGGAATCGTGAGGCGCACAGCTACTGAATGCTACAAGCGCTGGAATGACCTGAAGCGCTGGACAAAGAATAAGCTGGCCTCAAGTCATGCCGCAACTCTAGTGACTGGAGGTGGGTCTCCAGCAGAGGACATAGAACTCACTCCACATGAGCAGGTTGCTGGGACCTACGTCACGGAGGAACAGATCCAAGGCGTGGGAGAACTGGCAGATTACGAGGCATTGTCCGGTGAGTGCACATGCATGTGTGTGTCATCCATGTGCATGGTGTGTGTGGGAGGGCTTCTGTTTGGGTGCCAGGTGAGGGTGTGTGTGCCTGAGTGGTTTGGGTCACCCATGTGCCTCATCCAATACATTCTGCGCACCAGCATTTGGGTATAGCAGTATCCCTTCTGCCAACATTAGACTTCCAGCCCAACACCACGCCAGTTGCCCTTGAAGTGTCATCTTGCCACAACATTGTTGCTTATTTTCCTCTGTTTATTCAGGCAGATTGTTTGCATAACACCACTTTTACTCTGCATTTCTCAGTCCTATTGTCACATGTCTGACATGGCTATGGTACAGAGGACTGGCTTTGTTTCCTGGACATGATTTGTTTAGACATGTCCCTGTGCTATAGGACCATTTTGGACTGGCAGCTCCAGGTTAAACATTTGAATCATTTCAATGAAAAAATCAATTTCATGAGCAAACTGGACTGAATGAACAATTGGTGCCCTCCTCTCCCTCTTCACTTCATGGCTAGGGTACATGCCATCTGTTTGATGGCATGTGTATTTGACCTGCCAATCACTGGCCAATGTGTGATGCCACTGCTAGGCAGCATGCAGCAAATGTGTTCATCTTCCATCTTGGTGTCATCAATGTGTGCCATCTGCCTACCCTTCACACGCAGTGACGGTGCATGCATGGGAGGGTTTTAGTCATGTGGGACATGTGTCAATCAAGTACTGTTTCTGTAGCTTCTCAGCCCTAATTGTGTGCCATAGTGCTAATGCCTGTTTCCATTTGTTTTCTTTTATGTCTTTGCAGGGGATGACGCACTTGATAATGCTGGGGTTGTGGAGATGGTGCAGACCCAGGAGGGGTCTCAGGCCCGACCGACCACCAGTGAGGGACGTGGTGTGGTGGTGGGTGAGAACCCACAACTGCTGCAGGTCGTGCTCTCAAGGGGTGTCTCTGGCTGCACCTCCCCCGAGCTGTATTCAGGTGTCGATTCGGATGATGAGACCTATGTGCCATCACAGGTGAGTGTTCTTGGGAGGGATTCTGTTCTGTCCGACCCACCTGCACCAGGGTTAGAACCCTCAATGGGGATGTCAATGTTGGCAGGTACGCCTTTGGTGGTTACGGATGCAGGGTCACACTCCGCAACATCTGATCCTGTTCCTGGGCCAGCAGATCAGAGGGGGAATGCAGTCCTTCAGCCTCAGGCAGTGCCAGCACAGCAAGGCGCAGTTCGCCTTGCCCCAGACAGGTGTGGTGCCCGCCGACGTGGTGGCCGTACGCCACCTGGCAATACCGCATGGGAGCAATCCATAGATGGTATGGCAACCCAACAGGCAGCATCATCAGAGATGATGGCTCAGGCCATGGATAGGGTGGCCACTTCCATTGTTCCCCCGAAAGGCTGATGGAGCGACTACAGCAGGCAACAGACTCCATCTGCCAGTCACACAGGGAGGACATGTTGGCGTCTGACAGGGACAGGCGGGCGGCACTGGCGACTCTGCGGGAAGCCATTTCCATAGAGTCCCAGGGCCACAGGGAAGCCCTGAGGGTGGAACTCCTTCACCTCAGGACGACTCTTGTTGAGCTTGAGGCTTCAACAAACAGAAGGACAGAACAGCAGCTGGAGCGTCTCACACGTACGCTCTCAGCTGAGATGCAGGCAACTAGGGCGAAGGTCCTGGCATCCCGTGAGTTGTTGCATGGGGACCTACGCACAATTATCCTCCAGAACGAGACCTACCACACCCGCATACTTGCTGCCATGGAGGAACAGACTAGGGCTTTGCGTGGGCTGCCTCCCATAGTGCCACCACCTCCTGATGCAGCTGCAGAGGGTGAGGAGAGCGACAGCAGTGATTCTCTCACAATAGGGTAGCTGTGTAGGCCATGAGCCCATGGAGGTGTTTTTTTTCGCAAGATCCACACAGGTGGGTTTTGGTGTGCACCCTCTCCTCGGACCTCCTGAGTGGCCTCCCCCACCCCCATTAATGGCCATTTATTTTTTTTAAAACAATTTTTTATTTTTTTTATTTTTGTTTTTTTGACAGTATGTTGCCTTGTGTGGCTCCCATGGGCATACGCTGTATTGTGGCTGGGCACATGCAGGCTTGTCATGAATTTGGTTCAGATTCTTGGGTTTGTGTGACACACACCCCTCCTGCTTCCCGTTTCCATGGGCTTGCAAAGGGTGTGCCCAAGTGACATTGACGTACATGGTGACGTTGGACTCCCATTCGATGTGTGGGCAGTCTGTAGCCAATACTGTGTATACATTCATAGTGCTTATTGTTGTTGTATTGTACACCGCATGGTGTATTGATATGTGCCTCTGCATCCATCTCATTTTCCTAATTTGCAGGTCCATTTCTCATGTCTTCACAAGGCGGTCCACCTTGGAACTGGAGTTGTAAGCAGTGCACCTACACTCTTGCGTGGCGCTAACACTGTATACTTGGAAGTGTTCGAAGTGCTGGCATCATCAGGTAGTGAGGCTACCAATTTTTTAAGTCTGTAATGTCATCTTTAAGGTAGGTTGGAAGTTGTGTAGGTGATTGGTATTCTTGGTAAGTATTTGGTAATGTGTGTTGTAGGTCCTGATTTACTGTGAGCATTTCATGTGTGGCCATGTTTCCATTAGGGACACTGTAGCTGGTGACACTTGGGGCATGTTGTGGGGATTAATTTGTTTGCTCTCACATTGCATGCCATGGTGTGTTGTGTGGCCGTGCCGGGGAGGGGTTGGGTGACATGGCACTGTTCTCATGTAGTATTTTGCAAGTGGGTATTCATTTCTGCAGAATGGAAGTGTGTCTTTTGATGACACTGCATTGGTGGTGTTTGTGTAGGTAGGGATGCACACATTGTGACACTTCCACATGAACAATCTCAGGCTGCTATGGTTCTGACAGTTGACTGTCCCTTTGTTCGTCATAATTGTCAGGTCGAGTCATCATTGCTTATCAGATGGTATGTGCCAGGGCTGTGTGCACTCCACAGGGGTGTGATTTCTATGTGAAGTAATTAGCCACCAGCTGCGTACGGGCTGCCTCACCCCGTGCCCTTTCCCCTCCCATGCGCAGCGTGCGTGCATGTGGTTGGAGATGTGGGGGCACCACTATGTCCACAGCCAGGCCCCGGCGTGTTTCAACATTGTGCAGGACACATGCTGCCACTATGATCCTGCACACTACTGAGGGCGCATATAACAGCTGCCCGCCAGAACGGTCAAGGGAGCGAAAGCGTGACTTTAGCACTCCGAATGTGCGCTCCACTATGCCCCGGGTTGCAATATGGGCTGTGTTGTATCTTACCTCGGGAGGCGTGATGGGGTTCCGAATTGGCGTCATCATGTGGGTGCTCAGAGGGTAGGCCCTGTCCCCTGGTGAGGAGGTGATGGGTATCATTAGTGGGATAGTGACATAACTCTGCATCTGACATGCATGCATGTGCAGTGGCATTCATACTCACCAAGCAGCCATGTATCGCCATGCCGCCCAGCTTCTAGGTCCCGGCTTAGGGTAGACATTCGGTAAATGAAGCTGTCGTGGGTGGACCCTGGATAGTTGGCATATACTGAGGTGATGATTCCCTTGGCATTACATACTACCTGCACGTTGATGGAATGCCAGTGCTTGCGGTTCCTATAGATGTGCTCATATGCCCTGGGGGGACTTAGTGCCACATGGGTGCAGTCAATGGCACCTAGCACTTTGGGGAATTGTGCCACACCGTAGAAATCAAGGGCGGCAGCCTGCCTTTCTGCAGGTGTCCTGGGCAGGTATATGTGCCTGCGGACCGGTGGGCGTGCAGTGATGATGTTCAAGACCTGGTGTAGGCAGCGTGACTGCGTGGCCTGTGACACCCCACCCACTATGGCACTTGTCCGCTGAAATGATCATGTGGCCAAGAAGTGCAGTACATTGAGGACCTTCTCCAGGGGGCTGAGTGCTTGGGAGCTTAGGGTGGGTGATGTGAGGTCATCCTCCCACTCACTGACCAGGTCCAGTATTATGTGTGGTGGAAACCTGTACCTCCCATACACCTGGTCATCAGGCATCCCAAAAAGGCTGGTTCTGGGAGTGAAAATTCGGGCCCTCACTATCCTCCTCCTCCTCCTTTGGTAACCCACGGCCACTGCTGCTAGGAACGGTATATTCATCCTGGCGTCTGAGCTTGTTTGTTGCTTGCGCGCACTTTTATGCTGCGCGGGTCGACGTACGCCTGCTTCATGCTGGCGTACGTGTTTCAGGATTGGACCATTTATTTTTCGGCGCGTTGTAGGCGAACGTGTGAATCTTCCCGCCCACCCCAGGAATACATGTAACACGCTCTCCCAGGCCCAGTCATGAGTAAATATTCCCGCCCACCCCTGGAATACACGTACCCCACTCTCACAGGCCCAGTTGCGTGTGGAAGTCCACGCGCACACCGAAATACACGTACCCTGCAAAATCGCATGTGAAACTTCACACGCACCCCGAAATACACATACCCAGGGCAATCGCGCGTGGAACTTCCCGCGAACCCCGTAATACACGTAGCCTGCTGCTATCGCGTGTGGAAGTTCACGCGGACCCATAATACACGTACCGTGATGGTATAGCATGGGAGACTACCCACGTACCCCAGGAATACACGTACCCAGGGCAATCGCATGTGGAACTTCCCGTCAACCCCGTAATATACGTAGCCTGCTGGTATCGCGTGTGGAAGTTCACGCGGACCCATAATACACGTACCCTGATGGTAGACTACCCGAGCACTCCAGGAATACACGTACCCAGGGCAATCGCGTGTGGAACTTCCTGCAAACCCCATAATACACGTAGCCTGCTGGTATCGCGTGTGGAAGTTCACGTGGACCCATAATACACGTACCCTGATGGTATCGCATGGGAGACTACCCACGCACCCCAGGAATACACGTACCCAGGCAAATCGCACAGCTGGGGGGTGGGGGTGGTGGGAGACATGAGTGGGGGCCTGGTGGAGGCTGCCCCTGCACTGCTGGGGGGTGGGGGTGGTGGGAGACATGAGTGGGGGCCTGGTGGAGGGTGCCCCTGGATGCTGGGGGTTGGGGGTGGTGGGAGACATGAGTAGGGGCCTGGTGGAGGGTGCCCCTGGATGCTGGGGGGTGGGGGTGGTGGGAGACATGTGTGGGGGCCTGGTGGAGGGTGCCCTGCACTGCTGACGGGTGGGGGTGGTGGGAGGCATGAGTGGGGGCCTGGTGGAGGGTGCCCCTGGATGCTGGGGGGTAGGGGTGGTGGGAGACATGTGTGGGGGCCTAGTGGAGGGTGCCCTGCACTGCTGGGGGGTGGGGGCGCAGGGGGACTTGAGTGGGGCCCTGGTGGAGGGTGCCCTGCACTGCTGGGGGGTGGGGGTGGTGGGAGACATGAGTGGGGGCCTGGTGGAGGGTGCCCCTGCACTGCTGGGGGTGGTGGGAGACATGTGTGGGGGCCTGGTGGAGGGTTCCCTGCACTGGTGGGGGTGCAGGGCGACATGAGTGGGGGCCTGGTGGAGGGTGCCCCTGCGCTGCTGGGGGGTGGGGGTGGTGGGAGACATGAGTGGGGGCCTGGTGGAGGGTGCCCCTGCACTGCTGGGGGGTGGGGGTGGTGGGAGACATGTGTGGGGGCCTGGTGGAGGGTGCCCCTGGATGCTGGGGGGTGGTGGGAGACATGAGTGGGGGCCTGGTGGAGGGTGCCCCTGGATGCTGGGGGGTGGGGGTGCTGGGGGACATGAGTTGGACATGAGTCGGGGCCTGGTGGAGGCTGCCCCTTTACTGCTGGGGGGTGGGGGTGGTGGGAGACATGAGTGAGGGCCTGGTGGAGGGTGCCCCTGGATGCTGGGGGGTGGGGGTGGTGGGAGACATGTGTGGGGGCCTGGTGGAGGGTGCCCCTGGATGCTGGGGGGTGGGGGTGGTGGGAGACATGAGTGGGGGCCTGGTGGAGGGTGCCCCTGGATGTTGGGGGGTGGGGGTGCTGGGGGACATGAGTTGGACATGAGTGGGGGCCTGGTGGAGGGTGCCCCTGCACTGCTGGGTTAGACATGAGTGGGGGCCTGGTGGAGGGTGCCCCTGGATGCTGGGGGGTGGGGGTGGTGGGAGACATGTGTGGGGGCCTGGTGGAGGGTGCCCTGCACTGCTGGGGTGTGGGGGTGATGGGAGACATAAGTGGGGGCCTGGTGGAGGGTGCCCCTGCACTGCTGGGGGGTGGGGGTGGTGGGAGACATGTGTGGGGGCCTGGTGGAGGGTGCCCCTGGATGCTGGGGGGTGGGGGTTCAGGGGGACATGTGTGGGGGCCTGGTGGAGGGTGCCCTGCACTGGTGGGGGTGGTGGGAGACATGAGTGGGGGCCTGGTGGAGGGTGCCCCTGGATGCTGGGGGGTGGGGGTGCTGGGGGACATGAGTTGGACATGAGTGGGGGCCTGGTGGAGGCTGCCCCTGCACTTCTGGGGCTGGGGTGGTGGGAGACATGAGTGGGGGCCTGATGGAGGGTGCCCCTGGATGCTGGGGGGTGGGGGTGGTGGGAGACATGTGTGGGGGCCTGGTGGAAGGTGCCCTGCACTGCTGGGGGGGTGGGGGTGCAGGGGGACATGAGTGGGGGCCTGGTGGAGGATGCCCCTGCACTGCTGAGGGGTGGGGGTGGTGGGAGACATGTGTGGGGGCCTGGTGGAGGATGCCCCTGGATGCTGGCGGGTGGGGGTGCAGGGAGACATGTGTGGGGGCCTGGTGGAGGGTGCCCCTGCACTGGTGGGGGTGCAGGGGAACATGTGTGGGGGCCTGGTGGAGGGTGCCTCTGCACTGCTGGGGGGTGGGGTGGTGGGAGACATGTGTGGGGGCCTGGTGGAGGGTGCGTCTGGATGCTGAGGGGTGGGGGTGGTGGGAGACATGAGTGTGGGCCTGGTGGAGGGTGCCCCTGGATGCTGGGGGGTGGGGGTGCTGGGGGACACGAGTTGGACATGAGTGGGGGCCTGGTGGAGGCTGCCCTTGCACTGCTGGGGGCTGGGGGTGGTGGGAGACATGAGTGGGGGCCTGGTGGAGGGTGCCCCTGGATGCTGGGGGTGGGGGTTCAGGGGGACATGTGTGGGGGCCTGGTGGAGGGTGCCCTGCACTGCTGGGGGGTGGTGGGAGACATGTGTGGGGGCCTGGTGGAGGGTGCCCTGCACTGCTGGTGGGTGGGGGTGCTGGGGGACATGAGTGGGGGCCTGGTGGAGGGTGCCCTGAACTGCTGGGGGGTGGGGGTGGTGGGAGACATGTGTGGGGGCCTGGTGGAGGGTGCCCCTGGATGCTGGGGGGTGGGGGTCGTGGGAGACATGAGTGGGGGCCTGGTGGAGGGTGCCCCTGGATGCTGGGGGGTGGGGGTGCTGGGGGACATGAGTTGGACATGAGTGGGGGCCTGGTGGAGACTGCCCCTGCACTGCTGGGGCTGGGGGTGGTGGGAGACATGAGTGGGGGCCTGGTGGAGGGTGCCCCTGGATGCTGGGGGGTGGGGGTGGTGGGAGACATGTGTGGGGGCCTGGTGGAGGGTGCCCTGCACTGCTTGGGGGTGGGGGTGATGGGAGACATGAGTGGGGGCCTGGTGGAGGGTGCCCTGCACTGCTGGTGGGTGGGGGTGCTGGGGGACATGAGTGGGGGCCTGGTGGAGGCTGCCCCTGCACTGCTGGGGGGTGGGGGTGGTGGGAGACATGTGTGGGGGCCTGGTGGAGGGTGCCCTGCACTGCTGGGGGGTGAGGGTGCAGGGGGACATGAGTGGGGGCCTGGTGGAGGGTGCCCCTGCACTGCTGGGGGGTGGGGGTGGTGGGAGACATGTGTGGGGGCCTGGTGGAGGGTGCCCCTGGATGCTGGGGGGTGGGGGTGGTGGGAGACATGAGTGGGGGCCTGGTGGAGGGTGCCCCTGGATGCTGGGGGGTGGGGGTGCTGGGGGACATGAGTTGGACATGAGTGAGGGCCTGGTGGAGGCTGCCCCTGCACTGCTGGGGGTGGGGGTGGTGGGAGACATGAGAGGGGGCCTGGTGGAGGGTGCCCCTGGATGCTGGGGGGTGGGAGACATGTGTGGGTGCCTGGTGGAGGGTGCCCTGCAATGCTGGGGGGTGGGGGTGCAGGGGGACATGAGTGGGGGCCAGGTGGAGGGTGCTCCTGCACTGCTGGGGGGTGGGAGACATGTGTGGGGGCCTGGTGGAGGCTGCCCCTGGATGCTGGGGGGTGGGGTTGAAGGGGGGCATGAGTGGGGGCCTGGTGGAGGGTGCCCCTGGATGCTGGGGGGTGGAGGTGCAGGGGGACATGAGTGGGGGCCTGGTGGAGGGTGCCCCTGCACTGCTGGGGGGTGGGGTGGTGGGAGACATGTGTGGGGGCCTGGTGGAGGGTGCCCTGCACTGCTGGTGGGTGGGGGTGATGGGAGACATGAGTGGGGGCCTGGTGGAGGGTGCCCCTGGATGCTGGGGGGTGGGGGTGCTGGGAGACATGTGTTGGTGATCAGTAGTGCAAGGCATGTGGGTTGGCTGGGGGGCATGCCCATGGTGGATGGGTTGCCTGTGGGACATGAGCAGGGGTGCAGGGTAGTCCCCTGTGGTGTGGGCTGCCTGCAGGGGCCGTGGAGGGTGTAGAGGGAACACCTGGGAGGACCCACACGGCCAAATCACGTGTAGCATTCCCCGGCACCACCGAAATACACATACCCTGCTGAAATCGCATGTGAATCTTCCCGCGCACCTCGGAATACACGTACCCAGGCAATCGCGTGTGGAACTTCCCGCGCATCCCGAAGTACACGTACCCAGGCCAATCGCGTGTGGAACTTCCCTCGCACCCCGAAGTACACGTACCCAGGCCAATCGCGTGTGGAACTTCCCACGCACCCAGAAACACACGCACACACTATTTTTCACACAGCGGGTGTCCGTGTTTGTCGGTAACCCTTTGCACCTCATTTGTCCTAGAGGGCCACTGTATGGACCATTCATCATGGCTGTGTATGGGTGCTTTTTGTTAGCGCACATTTTGGCGCACATTTATTTCAGGCGCAGGGACGCTACCGCCTGCTTTCTTGTGGCGTACTTGTTTGGCCCTGTGCGCGTCTTTCACCGTGCGCTGGTTTGCCCTATTCGATTCCATGAATACGGGTTGTAAGCGA
Organism: Ambystoma mexicanum; assembly: GCF_040938575.1. Taxonomy (NCBI): domain Eukaryota; kingdom Metazoa; phylum Chordata; class Amphibia; order Caudata; family Ambystomatidae; genus Ambystoma; species Ambystoma mexicanum. Next base: position 456,592,160 of record NC_090931.1, read on the forward strand.
GCGTGTGGGCGTTCCGCGCACTTGCCTCCTGTACTTCCCCCGTGACGCCCATGTTTTCACGCGTTGTTCCCCATTTCGAGTGTTACGCCCCGTGTTCCGCCTACTTTTGTGATGTGCGCCGCGCTACGTGCGATTTCGCAGTGGGCGTGGCGCACGCAGTTGGATGACCTGCGCGCCGGCGTGCGCGGCGCACTTTTTCAGCGCACATCCAATGTTTTTCTCGCGCACGGACTTCCATGAATCGATGTGCGCTGGTTTCCCTGCGATTTTCGCACTTGCACTGCGATTTTCGCACTTGCACTGCGAATCGCACGTTTTGGCACCTCTGCGCGGGAATTTTCGGCGCACATTAATTCCATGAATCGACCCCATAGCCTCTACTGCTAAGCGGTTCCAGTGTGCGCTGATGGAGATGCAGCAGTCTTGCCAAGAGCTTCCAGTACCCACAAAAGGCATGGCAGTATTGCTGAGAAGAGCAAGTGGTCCCTCACTAAAGGTGTAGTATTGCCGACTAGAAGTGACATTGCTATTCCACTAGAGTAGCAATCCTGCTGGGAAGAAAAAGGGTATATCTGGTCAGATAACCAAACACGTGCATCGCAATGCAATGCAAAAAGGCACAACGATGCAAGAATTCTCAAAGGAAACACCCAAACATGCCCCATGCACAAGATAGCACCGAGACAGGAGACAGGGGTGTGCTAGAGAGGGGAGCTGGGGAAGTGGCAGCATGAGAGAGGGGGAGGTGATCGTTAGAAAAGAAAGAGGTGAGATTTAAAGTTTTGGAATTGTTCCCATCACCCAAGAGTTCATTCAGTGAATACCAACCAGCTCTTGGTAGTGCAAAGTCCCAGCGGTCTGCTGGGATCTCTCCAAATGCGGTGTTGGTCACCTAGGGGCTATCTCATGCTCGTCAGATGCACAATTCCACGCAGGGGGCACTAGAGTGGCAGCTGGCATAGCAAGCCTCCCCTCTGCCCCCCATTGCGTTGGACTCTCCTCCCCTCGCCTGAAAGGGTGTCAAATGGACGTGCCCCCCAAAGCCCGGTCGGAAACAGCCGGGCCTGGGGAGGCACTTAAAAAGCCTAGGCTGAGAGGGCCAGGACTCTTCCCAGTCCAGGCACCAGCAGCAGAAAGGAGCGTCTTTGTCAGAAGGAAACATCCAGGCAACAGCAGCGAAAAGGAGCGTCTTTGTCAGAAGGAAACATCCAGGCAACAGCAGCTGAAAGGAGCGTCTTTGTCGGTAGGAGCGTTTCAGGTAATATGTGAGATCTGAGTCGAGTAGACCTTCCGTGGGGATGGAGGACACAACTGGATAAGGAGTCCCCGTTGTTCATAATGTCCCTGGGAAGTTTTGCTTGCATTAAGTATCCCTGCTGCCAGGACGGTGCGGTTGTTAAGATGGATTTCTGAACTCTGACCTGGTGGGCAGAAGTTAAGAAGGCCAGCCTAGTTTCTTGGAACAGGGTAACCTTCTGGACAAGCCAGACTAATCAAGGTAGCATTGGTGGCGGTCAAGACTAGGTCCTAGGAGGGGTGAGGGTGATCGAAAGCCCACAATGAGCTCACACAGTAAATTGCACTACAAATGTCTCTGTCAGGTGTATATATCAAAAATACATATACATTTATTAAAGGCCTTTTAAATAAAACAAAGCAAATATCATCAGTAATAACTAAAGGAACACAACACTACTATTAAACATATAAACAATCACCAACAGCCTAAAGGAATGTCACAGTATGGGTCTTCAACCTGCAAAGAAAGTGAGCATACCATGCATATATCGTTTAGGGAGTCCTTCACAAATCAAACCCTAACTGAGAGGCAGTCCAATCCCTAAAATGAGTGGAGCCTTGTGCTCAAAAGTACTTTTGGTGCTGGTGCACGCGATCGTGCGGTTGAGCCAAAATGGGGTCTCTTGCAGGGGCTGTAGCAACTCAGGAAGGTGGGTGAGGCAGTGAAGAATAAGTACCCACTATTCAACAACGGTCTCCCCAAGAGGGCAGAACAGGATCCAATAGTTGGGAATAGCTCAGTAGCACAGGCTACCTCAATAAAGGAGAGTGGCCCTCAGGGGACACTCGAGCGTAAAGATTGATGGATGCGCCAGGTGCCAACGGTAAGGGTTGCAAGTACTGACCCTCAGTGCACTCCGGACCAAACTTCAGCAGTCAAATCCACTTCAGTAGCAGGTTCAAATCCTGTAGTTGCGCTGCTCTGCGGCTTTCAGGGTCTGTGTTGCAAGAATTATTCTGTGGCGGGACAGTGGCGATTTCTCTGCTCCTGGTGAAGGGATCAGGCCAATTCTGCTGAAGTGAGTCTGAAGTCGCAGGGGAGGCACAGCAGCAAGGCACCCACAAAGTTCGTCCTCACAGCTGGGCAACACAGTGACCACATATGCTTGGGCTCAGGCATACTCTCCTAATTCCTGACCTAGAAATGCTAGGTCAGCGGGACAGTGCATTTTACCCAGAGCTTACAGTCTTCAAATGCTCAACTGTCAAGTTGAGACAGCAGTGGTTCCAGAGCAAAGGTCCCGTGCTAGCTGGTCAGTTCACTGAGCGGTCCAGGAACACTTACGAAAAGGCTCCCTTACAGGTTAAATTGGAGGTGGCGAGAACAGTTAGTCCCACTTTCCCGATGGGTCGAAGTGCCTTTGCAGACCTTCTAGATTCGATCAGAAACAGGAAGTCCAACGGGACGACAACTGGCTCAAGGTGCCAAACCTTCCTGCGGGTCACCAGCGGTTCCTCAGCTCTGCTTCTTGGTTTCAGGATACTTTGCTCCTTTCCTAAGTTCGGTGTGAACTCAAGTGATTGACCTGGAATGGGTGTAAGAGGCCTTCTCTTGTCCAGAATCTCCTTTGCGCCAAAATGAAGAGGACCTAATGAGAGATCTGTTCACATACAGCCATCCCAGACGTGGACCAATCATGGACCACGGTGGTCCCAGTCGGTCCCAGTACACCAGATATCCTGGTACCAAGGATGTGTATTGGAACTAGACAGTCCAGCCCACATCCTGGAGGCACACACACAAGGAATGCAGAAGCCCACGAAAACTTCGGTTTGTGCGGGGGTCTGCATGACCAAATAAGGAATTTCCCGGGTCTGCTCGACATGGGGAAGGCAATGGGACAAGATGGCCAAAGGACAGAACAAAGGACATTATGGCATGGTCATTTTAGGCACTGACCTCTGTGCTGGGCCAAATGTGGTAAATGTGGTATGGACCATGGGAAAAGGGTTAAAAATACATGCCACCAGCCCTGTCCAAGGCACATTTGTACATCTACCGAAAAATCATTTGAGTGTGTATAGGGCCTTACAAATGAAAGGAAGATCATGCAGTAATATGGACAGCAATAATTGTGTAAATGTTCATAGGTCACTTGCAGGCACCGATTTAGCCCGCCATGCCGCATCGAAGTGCATAATGCAATTGATGTGAAGGTATATGATGAAGCGGGTGACAGGTTAAATTACAAGCGCCATGCGGCATTAAGTGGAAGGGATTAAGTAGCTCTGGTCACGAGCATAAGGGCCCTCACCGCAAGTTTGCAATTACCTTTACAAGATGGTTGGGGGGGTTTTGTACGGGAACATGTGTGCGGTCGCGGTCCTGCTGGGTGCATGGGGATCATGCAAAGACAAGTGTGCCATGTCAAGTAAACTCTCTTGGTTAATTTAAAAAAAAAATAAATAAAAATATATAAAATGTCAGTTTTCACACCACAAGTGCAGGTTTGTCTGGGAAATATGTGCCTCGGCGGGTGCTGCGCCATGTTGCCACTTGCAGAGTAAAGCAATTTTCACTTAAGGGATTTTGGACTATCACTGAAGAGGGCGCAAGGCTAACATGGTCCACGGCCGTGAAAGGGAATAAGTATTGATTGGGGAGAGATGCATAAGACTGCATGATGGGTCAGCGGCACGTTTACCAGAGGGTTTCCGGACAAGTTGTTCAAGGTTGGCTGAGCGGCTGAACCCAGCTCATAGGGAAAGAGTTACTGATTAGGAGATATTTGCATAGCATGGGCGCGCTCGCCGTGCCGCTAGCTGTAGTGGCCTAAAGCCGGAGCGGGCTCCGGCAAAGGCATGTGGACAGCAGTGAAGCCTTGAGGTCGATGGGCAGGCGAGAGGGTGCGCTCCGCCACAGGATTCCGAGCTGGAATGAGGGCGTTTTGGAACTCACAAGTGTAACTTTAAAAATGCATTTCTCAGAATCAGAAGTTGGCTAATTTTGGTAAGGATGGCGATAATGGAAGCAGCGGATGATTTACTGTTTTTCGGTTTTCAAGTTTGTAGTGGGGAGGATCAAGAAAAAGAGTCTAGATTTGACAAGAATGGAAGAAACAGACAAGGAAAAAAGAAGGAACGAACTGTGGGCTCACATGAGTACAAAGTGAGTACAAAGTGCCCATTGAATATGGTAGTAAAGTCAAATAGCCAATATCTTAGTGTGGATTTCACTGACTGTAGCTACCAACTGATGTCATGGAATACCCGAGGTTTCACACATCTTTTCCAAGAAAGATGGCAATTTCCAGAACAAAATTTTATAAAATGCATGCAAGAAACATGGTTGCGTGACTGTCCGGTGTGTGACGGATACACAGTCCTTCTGAATCCAGCAAAAAATAACTTATTTTGCGTTCATTCTCTGGATTAGTCACAGTGGTAAAAAATTCCAATGACTGGAAGATTTTATCATCGAAAAATCTTAGCATGTTTGTACAAGTCACCACAATCCAAAACAGTCGGTCCTCAAACTTAGGTGAGGATGTGATCTTGCTAATAAACCTATATTGGAATTCAGCAATTATATCACAAATTGCCTTTATTGCAGCTGTAATGTCAGCAGTAGACGACTGCTTACTAGTGTTTAAAGATCCAACAATCTTGATATGTGGAGACTTTAACTATGCTTGGTTAAATAACCCAGGAATAAAGCCCAAAAGAGCTGGGAAAAACAGCGACCTTTTACACCTGGATCGCGGACATCGATGGGCACTTGAGATTGCTCAGAGAGATGTTATCATGATAAATGGGAGCACACGCGGAGACATTCCTCCAAGTTTCACCTGGAAGCGAGGTGACTATAAGAAGACACTTGATTACATCTGGGCGTCAAGCAACTTTTTAGATAAAGTGACACAGTTTAAAGTCCTAAAGACAGAAAAGAGTGATCACGATGCTCTGTTGCTGTCTTGGAAGATGGCACCAAGGACAGTAAAGAACAGATATAGAGGTAGCATCACAGTAAATAATGGTGCAAACAGAGTACGTTTAAATGCTCCTCAGTTGGCCTTGATGACAAAGAATTTCCTAAATGATAATTCAACTACGGCGAGTATAAAGTACTCGATGTTGTTTCACAACTTTAAAACAGGGAAAAACAGCTGCAAAGAGAAAGAAATTGAATTGAAATACCCTTTTAACTCAACTATAAACAGAGAAAAGAAAAAATTAAGGGATGACGTGAGATTGATAGAATTTTCCAAGCAGAAACCTCGCCCAAATAAAAAGTCAGTGCCAACAATATCGAAATTGGATCAAATCGTTCAATCTGATTCGGGATCAAGATCAAGCCGAACAAATGTTAAAATTAATTCTAAAGAATGACAGTCGCCGTATCTGGGAGATCATTAACACAGGCAGCATAAAACATACTTACGCTATGTCAAACGGCGTGAATGGAGCATGTTGGGTTGAACACTTTTCAAAAGTATTTGATGATCACGACTGTACTATTGTCCCAGATCCATTGATAACTGTGGAAAGGTGGAATGTGGCTGACTCCAAAGACGATATAAAGTGGGCGATCCAGAAGCTAAACCCCTCTAGGGCTGCCGGCCCTGATGGCATCTCAAATGTAATGTTGAAGACCCATTGTGGCCTCTGGGCAAATTTGATGACCACTCTCTTTGAAAGAATTGCATCGGGGAAAGTGCTGCCAGAGTTGTGGTTAAAAGCTGTAGTTGTGCCTGTGTTTAAGAAGGGCAATCGGAACGATCCTAATAACTATCGCCCGATTGCCCTTCTGGATACTATCGGAAAGGTCTTTGCTTCTTTCTTGCAAAAACGACTAGCACGTTGGGCAGCTGAGAATGCAGTCATTGATCCACGTCAAACAGGATTCACAAAGGGAGTGGGTATTGAGTTGAACCTGTTCCTCTTCAACAGCTTGAAATTGGACACAATGAAGCAGAAAAGAAAGAGGTTTATTGCCTTTATTGACTTGAGCTTAGCGTTCGACAGTATAAACCGTAATCTACTATGGAAAAAATTAATCTCTTGGAAGTGTCCGAGTGATTTACTGTCACCGCTGATTGCTTTGCACACAAACACGTCCGTCCGCGTACGGCTGAATGAGGAAGGCGAGCTGTCTGATGAAATTATAACAAAAAGAGGCGTAAAACAGGGCTGTCCGCTGGCAGCACAACTTTTCAAGTTATTTATTTCAGATTTGTCGTTGTCCTTCACTGATCTAAGGATTTTTCCACCTACAGTAAATGGGCAAAACATAAGCTGGGCCATTTACGCAGATGACATCGTGCTTATAGACACCGCCCAAATTGGTCTGCAGCGACTCTTAAATGCCCTACAAGACTATTGTGTCCATAATGATTTAAAAATCAACACAAAAAAGTCCAAAATCATTACTATTGGCCAAAGAAATTCAAGGAGACCCATTAACTTTGCATGGAGGATAAATGATGAACGTCTGGAAGTATCAAATAGCATACGTTATCTAGGTGTATTATTTAACACCTCAATACGTGAGTGGGAATAGACGCAAGATCTGGTGAGTCGAATGCACACGTTTGCTTTACAAGGTGCGAAATTACACACAGCCTATGGAAAATTCACCATGAAGCCAATATTATCTTTCTATCTTCAAAAGGTGGTTCCCGCAATATCCTTTGGGGTTGAAACCAGCTGGAACTTTCCACATGAGCAGTGGGACAAGCTCGAGTGGATATTCTGGTGGAAAGGGCTAATATTACCAAAGAATACGTCAATCATTGCAATACGACACAAGCTATGTATAGATTCGCTTTATGGTTCAGTACTATGGAAAGCAATTTCGATCTTCAGGAAAATGCACCTAACGCCGGTTGTTAAGCCTTATGAAATATTACATGGAGTTCTAAACCATCCATCGTCTTCCCTTTTGAATGAATGGACAACAAAAACTCATGTGTGTTTTAGACTATGCTGATATCTCCCTAGACACCTTGCTGCTACGCCCTCAAGAAGCAAAAAAGAAATTGCAGTATAGAAATTGGATATTAAATGAAGAAAAATGAATTAATCTAGTAATAGCTTTCGATTTTGGAAATGTTTTAAATAAACTTGATGTGATCCCTAAATATTTGGCAAAATTTCCATCACATTACCATCGGGATATGTTTCTACGATTACACCTTAATCTTTACAAAACAAAGGCGATTCAAATGTTGAGGCGAGATCCTTCAGTCCAAGATCCACAATGTCGTTTTTGTAAACAAGCTAAAGAATCTGTGAGACACTTAATCACTGGTTGTGAGGCAATAATAGTACAGCGATCTCTGCATTTGGCGGACTTTGCACCACTATCAAGAAACATGGACGCTTGGTGGAGTTACTTGATTACAGGAATTAACACTAAATTAACCTGCACAATAATAAACGTCATGATATGATATGATAAGGCATTTGTAACGCGCCTATACACAAGTGTTTCAAGGCGCGACGAGGCAGGGGGGGGAACAAGGGGAGACAGACAACGATCTTAATAGGCCAGGTGTCATTCAGATCGTGCAAGTGCAAGGGTAGAGGGGAAGGGAAAAGTGCATGGGGGAAAGGGAGAGGGGAAAGTGCAGTACAGGGTTATTAGCATACAGCATACAGGATAAATAACAAGGGCCAGCTGGTGGCAAGTGCGAGGTAAGTGCAGACAAGTGCTGGGAAGGGGGGCTGTATGGATACAGACACAGTCCCGTAGTGCAGGGGTTGCCGTGGAGGCAGTGCAGGGGAGAGTGGCTGGGCCGAGAACAGTGAATGGCCCAGTTGCAGATCCAGTGCAGTTTCAGTAGTATTAGCAGGGGAGAGGGGGAGAGAAAACAGAGGCAAAGAGGAAGGTTTTGAGGTGCTTCCGGAACCAGAGGTGGTTCTCCTCAAGTTTCAGGGAGGTAGGAAGGCTACCAGAGGGAGGGCCCCTGCAGTGGAAAGAGATCTGCCCCCAACTCGTTGTTTGGAGAAGCGGCTGACCCTGAGGGAGTTGGAGGCGGATTAGCGAAGAGCTCGAGAAGGAAGATATTTAAGAAGAGAGAGTTGAAGGTATTTTGGCCCAAGGCCCCAGACGGCCTTGTGGACAATGCAGAAGGTTTTGAACTTGATCCTCGCAGTCACTGGGAGCCAGTGTAGTGATTTCAGTCCTGGAGAGATACGGTCCCTGGGCTTGAGGCCAAGGCCAAGGACAAGTCTTGCAGTCCTGTTCTGGATGAGTTGCAAAGGGCGGAGAGTAGAGGCGGGCAGATTAAGATAGAGGCTGTTACAGTAGTCCATCTTAGAGAGAACCAGGGCACTAGAGACAGTGAGCTTCTGGGGGAAGGAGAGGAAAGGAAGGATACCTCTGAGGAGGTGTAGCTGGTAGTGTGACTTCTTAGATACGTCGGATATGTGAGGAGAGAAGGAGAGTGTGGAGTCGAAGATGACCACAAGGTTTTTTGCCTTGCAGGTAGGAGCAGGAAGAGGGCCCAGAGAGGCCGGCCAGAGAGCAGAAGGGAAGGAGGGAGTGGGAGTGCCGATGAGTAGAATCTCAGTCTTACTGGCATTAAGGCAGAGGTCGTTGGCGGCACACCATTCCTGGATAGCAGAAAGACAGTCAGAGATGAGGGAAGGAGAAGAGGAGGCCGAGGGTAGCCTGAAAATGAGTTGGGTATCATCCGCATAGCACTGAAAGTAGGGGCAGAGAGCGGCGATGTGGTGGGCGAGAAGTGCCAGATACTGGTTGAACAGCCAGGGAGAGAGGTTAGATCCCTGGGGGACACCACAGGTAGAGAAGAAGATGTCAGAGAGGAAAGACCCCAGTTGGACCTGGGAGGGTCGATTTGAGAGGAAAGAGGTCAGCCACGTCAGAGCCTGACCAGTGATACCGAGGTTATCGCGGATACGGTTGAGCAGGATGGTATGGTTGACAGTATCAAAGGCAGAAGAGAGATCAAGCAAAATGAGAACACATGGAATGTTAGAGTCAAGGTTCGAGAGCAGGTCCTCACGGATGTTCAGGAGAGCAGTTTCCGTGCTTCTGGCAGTTCTGAAGCCAGACTGATGGTCATGAAGACTACCAAGACATTCAGCATGGAGATTAAGCTGGGAGATGGCCAGTTTCTCCAGGAGCTTGCCCAGGAAGGGAGTGATAGAGATTGGGCGATAGTTAGCTGGGCAGGCAGGGTCGGAAGAGAGTTTCTTAAGAAGGGGGTGCACAAGGGAGTGCTTGAGAGGGGATGGGAAGACTCCAGAGGCGAAGGAGTGATTGCAGAAGTCAGCAAGGGCAGGAGCCAAGGAGTAAATGTGGTCCTTGATAGTTTTGGAGGAACAGGGGTGGACCTGTTTTGACGAGACTTTCATAGATCGGACTTGTCTTGAAACCTCGTCAGCAGAAAAAAGGGGAAAGGAAGAGAAGGAGAGAGGAGGGGTGGCTGCAGAAGAGCCAGAGGAAGGGCAGGGAATAGAGGGGGGGGGGTTATAGGAGGAGAGTGAGGACAGGATGGCCTGAGTGTTTGAAATGAAGTGAGAGGCTAGTGCCGTGCAGAGGGCCTGGGAGGGGACAGGAGAGGTAGAAACTGCAGCAGGGTTGGCCAGCTCCTTGCAGATTTTAAAGAGTTTGGCCGATTTGTTAGATGCCGCAGAGATGCGGGCTTGGATAAGGGCTCTCTTCTTGGTGAGAACGGAGAGCTGGTATTGCCTTTGGAGCAGGCGACAGGCCAGTTTGTCAGAGGATGAACATGAAGCATGCCATTTCCTCTCTGCCACCCTGCACTTGCGTTTAAGGGTGACGAGATCCGAGTCATACCAGGAGTTACATTTGGCTTTGGGCTTCAGGCGGATTCTCATGACAGGGGCAAGGATATCAAGAGTATCAGATATAGCAGAGTGGAGAGGGCTGTGTCAGGGTGGGAGTCAGCCGAAGGGGGAGGAGGGGGCAAGAAGGTGGCAGCGAAAGCCTCAACTGACACGCGCTTCATGGGTCGGATGACCGAGAAGGAAGGTGGCAGTGATGGGGGTGGCTTTGCCTGTGGGCTAGGGAGGGTGAGGTGGGAGGAGAGGAGAAAGTGATCACTTCAGGAGAGAGGAGTGGAGAGAGGGACAGAGAGGGGAAGGTCAGAGGAGATCAGGGCATCAAGAGTGTGCCCTGCAGAATGAGTCGGCCCAGACAGGAGAATAGAGAGTGAGAGAGAGTCGCAGAGGTTGCGAAAGAGTCCAGAGGGGGGACAGGAGGTATCCAGGTGGATGTTGAAGTCTCCAAGAAAGAGGAGTTGAGTGGTTGAGGACAGGAGTGAGGAGGAGAGGTCCGCCCACTTGGAGAGGAAGGAGGAAATTTGACCAGGTGGCCGATAGATAGTAGCCACGGGAAGGGAATGGCTAGGAGAGAGAGAGAGTCGGCAGACAAGACATTCAAAAGAGGAATAGGTCTGCGTGGGAGTAACAGTGGCAGGAATCCACTCAGGGAAGATAAGGGCCACACCTCCCCCCGCACGGTTGGGCCTGGGCACAGAGAGTATCTTGTAACCGTCGGGTAGGAGTGTGTCAAAGCTGTTGACAGAGCTGGCCGTGAACCATGTCTCAGTGAGACCGAGTACGTCAAGGTCAAGTTCCTCAAGAAGGCGGCAGATATCAGAGGAATGTTTGACGGCAGAGCGAGAGTTAAGAGTGGCAATGTGGAGAAGTTTGCCATCTTTGAAGGACTTCCGGGGAGGGGTACAGGTCAGAGGTACGCCCTGCGGAGGTGAAGAAGGAGCACGAGAGGGGGTGGGGAGGGAGGGAAGAGGCAAGTTAGTCGAGGACAGAGGAGGGGGCACAGCAGGAGAGGAAAGGAAGTTGATGAGGCGTGGGAAGCGTCTATCGAAGAGGTGAAGGTTGGCCTGAGGGCCTTGGACCAAGACGGTCCCATTAGCATAGACATTAATGATGGCCTTAGAGGAGTGGAAGGAAGCCAAGAGGACATCCCAACGGGTGCCACCATTAACGGGAGAAGAGGAGAAAGGAGAGAGCACAGAGACCATATGAAGGGTGCATAGGTCAGGAGAAGGCACGAAAAAGATGATGTCAGTGAGAGTTTCCTTGGAGGAGGCACTAGTGTAGGTGTCAGCGATAGGGAGGCCTGGGTTGGAGACCAGGATGTCCTTTTTAAACTTTTTCCTACCAGATTTAGTGAGGAGAGCAGGATAGTCAATGGAGAAGCAGTTAGAAAAGATTGGTGAGATAGAGAGCACCATAGAATAGGAGGGAGTGGGTGAGGGAAGATAGGACAAGCGCAAGCGGACAGGAAGAGAGCGGCAGGCGTTAGTTTACCACAAATTCAGAACATAGTAAGCGTATCAGGTACACAGTGGAGAGGCCACCTAAGTTTGAAAATCCTGCAGAGGGAGAAAAAACCCTAGTTTACCACAAATTAGGAACACGGTGAACACAGTAAGGTGTATCAGGTACACAGTGGAGAGGCCACCTAAGTTTGAAAATCCTGCAGAGGGAGAAAAACCCTAGTTTACCACAAATTCGGAACACGGTGAACACAGTAAGGGGTATCAGGTACACAGTGGAGAGGCCACCTAAGTCATGGACGCTTTGATGTTAGAAAAACAATGTACATTAATTGATGATTAACAGATGGAATTAAAAGGGGGCGACGATGTGAGAGGATGATGGATATAGTTTTCACTATTACTTTTCCTCCTTCTTGCCTTTCTTCTTTTTCTTATTTCCCCTCCCTGAGCAACCTTTTGATGGTGACAAGCTGTAACTTAAAGTTTTTTCTTCTTTTGTATTAAACTAATGTTACAATAAAATAAAAAAATAAAAAATAAAACATTTTTTGATACGAATGCCTTCAACGATTGGGGGACCTGGCTACAATGCAGACAGATACCCTGACCCGCGCAGGGCGTTAGGGGGCCGCTGGCAAGAGTTTCTAGGTGACTGGGATAAGGATTTATTCATGGGCTGTTTAAGCACACCACACATTTGTAAAGGATTAACACGTAGTTTACCCATATGCTATCGCAGGTTCATCCGCTACACCACCACAGGGACGGATTAATCACGGCAGGTTTGTCCAGAGAGTAAAGAGAGGAATACAAAAGTGGTAAGAATTGCATAACCAGTGTACAGGCAAGTAGGGACTCATGCATGTAGGAAAAGAAAGCCGCTTTAAGGGACAAGTGGAGGAGGAACAGAAGCAGAATTCAAAAGCGAAGGGGGAGAAGGTGACTGGTGTTGTACATTCTGGAAGCAAGAGCAGGCAGTGTTCGCATTGGCGGTGGGTGACCAATGGGCCGGTTGTGGTTTTAAGACTTTTCTCTATACTATACATATAGGTTCAAATGTTACAATGTCCAGCCATGGGTCTATGAGCTTGTTCGACATTGGGGAGGGCACCTCTGACAGCGGAGGGTGCCAGGAGAGCAGTGAATCGGCAGAGCTTATGGCGCTGTTCCAGGAGAGAGTGCTCAGCATGGGGACAGGCTGGTCAAAGAAACTGCTGGGGGAAACCAGAAGAGGGACATGTCCGGGACACGCCTCCAGCCGCAGCTGGAAATCCCCGGGTACCGGAGCTGGCAGCGGCCACACCTGCAAAAAAGAAAAGGGCTCAGAGACAAGCAAAGGATAAGGTTGTCGCGATTGAGATGAACATACAGCTTGTATGTTAACGCTTGTACTTTGCACTATGTGATTTTATTATATCTGTGATTTTAACCATTGCTATTTTATTTGGTCCGCTTCCCTGCTCCCCAAAACTTCCTGTGTGTTCTGTTGGATATTGTTTTCACCACGGCATTGGAAGGATGCAAAGTTAGCATTTGATATACATCTGATAGACTACACTTCATAGTCTTTCTTTGCTGGCCGCGTAGATCGTGGTCATGTGGCCCTCACTACACAGCTCTTATGTTCTTCCCTGCCCGATGGCCGGGCGGGCACAGCAGGCACGCCAGATGCGGCCGAAGGCGCGCATAAGGCAAGCCCGTCTGTGCCCATCCGGGACCCGGCAGGGTGGCTGGGACAGGCTGTATCTTCTGCTGTGGTTAATAAGGCCACGCCACTTAGTAGACGGTGGCAACTTATTGATTTAGCCCCTTCTGATACTTGCTGGCCTGTGGGCTTTTCAGGTAAACCTGCTATTATCATTGTAGAGACTGGGCTTAATTCACACTACCTTAATTGTTTACTATGAAACGCGAGATCATTGGTCGCCCACACTGCAGACTGCTATGATCTTCTATTGGATTACCAACCAGATTGCCTATTTGTCTGCGAAACTTGGCTCTCTGAGTCTTCGGGACCCGCAGTGGTAGCAATGCTCCTTGCTGGTTATAACATACTGAGATCAGAGCGAGCATCTAGGCATCCAGGGGGTGCTGTTGCCTTTATTGGAAAATTCACATTTGCATCTAGTGTAATTCCCTTGACCCTCTTTTACAGGTTTGAAGCACTTTTTGTGCTTTTTGACGCTATCGGCTTCTAAGACTGTTCATGTCTTAATTGTCTATTGACCCCCTGGTTATGACTCTTCATTTGTTGATATTTTTATCAATTTTGTTGCGTCATTGCATTTACAGTACTCCAACCGGATTGTTGTTGGCGATTTTAACTATAAATGCAACGACCCATCTGACAAAATTACTGCCAAATTGATTGCTGCCATGGATGATTTGTCTCTGTGGCAGTTTGTTACTGAACCTACCCATAATCTGGGCAATCAGCTAGATCTGGTATTCGCTAAACGTGATTTCCTTACGGTATTTTCCCCTGTTCGTATTACATGGTCCGATCATTTCATTATACCCTTTGTACTGGACTGGTCTGACCCCCCCATTAGCCTTTGCGAAACAGAGGGTTAAGAAGCGGAACTGGCGGGTGGTTGATACTTCCTCGCTTGCCACACACATTATACGAGCTGCAGTATAGCACCTTTTGCTGACTTTGGTGCCCTATCTGAAATCTTTTCCAGCACTGCTGATCTGTTTGCACCTTTGGCTGAGTCTTTCGCTAAAAATGTTGAGGGGGACATGACATCTGAAGAAAAGGTCAATGTTCAAAGACCTTGGCCGTGAGGCCAGCGGTGCGGGCTGCACTCCTATATCCACTTAGAAGTGGCTTATTTCAAGTGAGTCAGAAAATCAATCTCACTGGTACACACAATCTGATGCAGAATGCTTGTGTTATATATATACGATTTATTCGAACAAAAAAGCAATTGTTGTCAATTAATATCTCCTCTTAATGCAAATGCTTTCTGGGATAGGCCAATGCATTTCGGACTAAATCCTTCATCAGGGCCTGTATATAGTCATAAGTTACACAAGTTAAAGTCACAGTAATACCAAAAAAAATAATTAAAACAAGCAATATCAAGTCCATAGTCAAAGTTGTCAAGTATGCACACAGGTGCAAAACATAGCAGTCGATGAATACCACATTACCAGAGCGTTTATCCCACATATAAATAAATAAATATGTATCACCAATAACATGAAATAAAAGTGCCACCATTTCAAACCCATCAGTGCACAAACCAGAAGAAATATTAAATATACGTACGGAAAAGAGGAATGTTGAGATATTGAGCGTATAACCATACCAAAGGAGAGAAGACAGAAATGTCATTTAGTCATTACCCACGGTCACATCACTTAGGCATAATGCTAGGAAACTGATATTTACACTAACCTCGTCTCCCTGTTAATAAATGAAGCCTTCAAAAATGGCTGTGCGTTCACTAGCAGAGATCGCAGTATTTCCTCTGGCACGAACGATTTTCAAAACAACAATCTATAAATATATGTATCAATTAGGTATTACTCATATAGGGTCTACTCTTCTTATTATCCATATTGCTGGAGACACGAGCTTACCTGATGCTGTGTATATACTCGTCTCAATACACGGTGAAGCCGCAGAAACTCGCGTTTCACTGAATGTCTACTGTTGTTTAAAGATTACCATGGAACCCCCATGGTGCTAATGCCTTTGCTAGGCCAACCAAAAATGGCGGCCATATTGGAGTGGTGTATTCGCTGCCTATCTCAAATGAATCTTAGTGGAAATTCGAGTGTACATCACAACAATACATAAATCCTCTAATTTAGGATTGACACCTAAGCCTGTGCGTCCTAATTCTGGAATATAGATGAAAAAATAAAAATTAAGAAAAATCCTATTACATAGAAGAAGAACTATACTTAACCAGACTGAACCTGACTTAGAAGTGGCTTATTTCAAGTGAGTCAGAAAATCAATCTCACTGGTACACACAATCTGATGCAGAATGCTTGTTAGAGAAAGGCTTGAAATTTGTACCTACTCATAGCACCACAAAATTTCAGACAAAAGTGGAATTGTATAAACTTATACGTAAATTGAAATTAAAATCCTTTTTTTCTGAAACGGCTAATGCACCGATTCCTGAACCAGAAAGTGAGTACTTAGAGTTCAAACCTAAGAGTACATTTTGTGCGCCGGTCCATATACCGGCCATAGATATTTTTGAAAAAATGGTGTTGAAAGACCTATCCCAGATCCAATTCAAAAATCCCAACAGATACAACTTGAGTCGAGGAGAGTTATCCCAAATTAAAAGTTTGTTTACCGACGACTCCATTACAATTAGGCCAGCGGACAAGGGTGGCGCTATAGTAATACAAAACACTGGAGATTACTATAATGAATGCCTCAGACAACTAGCGGATGTAAATACATATGAAGTATTGTTACACGATCCTACTTTGGAAATAAGAAATGGACTCAAATTACTCCTAGATGAGGCTTTGGAGAACCAATGGATCACAGAAAAAACTAAATCATATTTATTCACAGCTCACCCCAAAATGCCGCATCTATACACCTTGCCAAAGATACATAAAGGAATGGAAAAACCCCCGGGAAGACCAATCGTGGCAGCAACAGAGAGTATCTTACAGCCCCTTGGCACGTATATAGACTATTTCTTGCAACCCATCATACAAAATACTCATACTTATGTTAAAGACACCACTCATTCCTTACAGACACTTAACCAGATACAATTGGAAGAAAAGGATATCCTTTTTACGATCGAAGTGGTCAGTTTGTATACCAGTATACCTCATGATCAAGGCCAAGAAGCAGTCCAGAATCTTCTACTTCAAACAGGAGATATCGGAGCAAACAAGGAGTTCCTGATGATCTTACTACAGTTTATCGCCACACATTCTTGTTTTCAGTATGATCACAAATACTATAGACAGATATCCGGAACAGCTATGGGGGCAACCATGGCGCCAGCTTATGCCAACAGTTTCATGTATGCATTTGAAAGCCAGAATATTCTTGAAAACGAAAGATGGAAACCGTACTTGAAAACTTGGATTCGATATATCAATGACATTTTTGGAATATGGTCAGGCAAAAGAGAAGATTTGGATAGTTTCTTAGGATACCTTAACAGCATAGATACACGTTTACAATTCACACTTGAAATTGGTGATCCTAATATACACTATCTAGATGTACAAACAGTGATCAACGGGAACAGGATCGACACCACGCTTTACACAAAAAAGACTGATCGCAACAATCTCCTTCACCGTATGAGTTTCCACCCTCCGAACATGTTACGCAATTTACCTTTTGGCCAAATGCTAAGAATAAAAAGGATTATTAGCAATCCAGAAGATTACGAGAGACAATTGGAACATCTTAAAGAAAGATTAAAAGAAAGAGGTTACCCTGAAGTAGATCTGCAAGCAGCAACTGTTAAGACAGGAACAATGACTAGAGAAGAATTGCTCACCAAAAGAAAAGAAAAGACTAAACCGGAACTTGTCTTTGTTACGACATATGCTATACAAAGTAACAAAATAAAGGACATAATTCGGAACAGGTGGAATGTCTTGACGAGTGACTCCCGAATTAAGGATCTGTTCCCACAACCACCCATTTTTGCCTACAAAAGAAGCAACAATTTACGGAATATGCTGGTGAACACAAGAGGCAAAGACTCAAACAGAAAACCAGATAAGCACCCCGGTACTTATCCCTGTATGAGTTGCAGCAATTGTAACAATGTGATGAAGGGAAATACAATAATGCACCCTAAAACTGGTGCCAAAATTAAATTGAGGTACCATGCAACTTGTTTGTCAGAGAATGTTGTCTATGCCATTAGATGCCCTTGTGGCATCTATTATGTAGGAGAAACAGCACGTAAAATAAGGATAAGAATAAATGAACATAAATCATGCATCTGCAATAATAACATGACTTCGGCCGTGGCTAGACATTTTAAAGCAAATGGACATTCTCTTACACAATTGAGATATGCAGTACTGGAGGTGTTATCCACGAAAAGACATAACAAAGATATGAAGAAATGGAGGGCACAACAAGAAGCCTTTTGGATAGACAAATTGGATGCTCTTGCTCCTGATGGAATTAACGAGGAGTTGGATTTGAGTTGCTTTCTATGAGAATGTTTTCTTTTTGAGATGTTATAACTATGTGTTAGAATTCATTGAAGGTCCATGCTAGCACACAGGATGACAGACTCTCCACATTAATGTATTATCCAACTAGGATCGGGGTTTTTGAGAGATGAGACTCAATTTTGTAGTATGAATGGATTTGGTCTCTAAAGTTGGTCCAGAGTTACCACTGCTATTTTTGTTTACATTCACAGGGGTTTACTATGTGATTTTATTGATTGACATTCTATTATTCT
Organism: Ambystoma mexicanum; assembly: GCF_040938575.1. Taxonomy (NCBI): domain Eukaryota; kingdom Metazoa; phylum Chordata; class Amphibia; order Caudata; family Ambystomatidae; genus Ambystoma; species Ambystoma mexicanum. Next base: position 456,610,128 of record NC_090931.1, read on the forward strand.
GGATGATTCCAAAGTTTTCCTAAACATGCTACACTAAGTAAAAGGGTTGTGCTGTGGGGTGAAATTTGGCACTCGGTAACGTAATATGAATTACTGCAGATAACAAGAAGGGAGTTTTTTCTGAGTTTTAGCTACTGAGCAGCTCTCATAGTTATCCTACCCACTGTCTTTGAATATAGAGGTGCACTCGCCGCCATTCATGATGATCCCAGACAGCAGTTTACTATACTTTATTCTTTATTTTTCATTCCTTATTTTACCACTCTTTTCTCTATTACACTATACGTACGTGACAAGCGAGTAGTCATTCTGCTTTTTCTTTTCCTTTTCTTTTTTTCGCTCGTACACGTGTCCACGTAAGATATACTAGCTCGCAGTAACATGTGTGTCTTCGCTATTTACTTTTGTTTATAATACACTTTCTCTGATACATTCTTTAATAATTAGGCACTAGCACTGCCACACTTGAGGATTTCAGACAGCAGTGATTCCAGATACCGTTGTTTAGCAACGTCTTTTCCATCGTACCACACGGACGTGACACGTTGATACATCAGTTTCCTTTTCCTTATCCCGTTTTACCTCTGCTCCTTCCCGTGCCCACGATAGACAGACACAACATAAGCATTAGGTTTTGTACACTGAAGACTCTTTATTATATCAGTCTGGTTAAGTATAGTTCTTCTATGTAATAGGATTTTTCTTAATTTTTATTTTTTCATCTATATTCCAGAATTAGGACGCACAGGCTTAGGTGTCAATCCTAAATTAGAGGATTTATGTATTGTTGTGATGTACACTCGAATTTCCACTAAGATTAATTTGAGATAGGCAGCGAATACACCACTCCAATATGGCCGCCATTTTTGGTTGGCCTAGCAAAGGCATTAGCACCATGGGGGTTCCATGGTAATCTTTAAACAACAGTAGACATTCAGTGAAACGCGAGTTTCTGCGGCTTCACCGTGTATTGAGACGAGTATATACACAGCATCAGGTAAGCTCGTGTCTCCAGCAGTATGGATGATAAGAAGAGTAGACCCTATATGAGTAATACCTAATGGATACATATATTTATAGATTGTTGTTTTGAAAATCGTTCGTGCCAGAGGAAATACTGCGATCTCTGCTAGTGAACGCAGAGCCATTTTTGAAGGCTTCATTTATTTACAGGGAGACCAGGTTAGTTTAAATATCAGTTTCCTAGCATTATGCCTAAGTGATGTGACCGTGGGTAATGACTAAATGACATTTCTGTCTTCTCTCCTTTGGTATGGTTATACGCTCAATATCTCAACATTCCTCTTTTCCGTACGTATATTTAATATTTCTTCTGGTTTGTGCACTGATGGGTTTGAAATGGTGGCACTTTTATTTCATGTTATTGGTGATACATATTTATTTATTTATATGTGGGATAAACGCTCTGGTAATGTGGTATTCATCGACTGCTATGTTTTGCACCTGTGTGCATACTTGACAACTTTGACTATGGACTTGATATTGCTTGTTTTAATTATTTTTTTTGGTATTACTGTGACTTTAACTTGCGTAACTTATGACTATATACAGGCCCTGATGAAGGATTTAGTCCGAAATGCATTGGCCTATCCCAGAAAGCATTTGCATTAAGAGGAGATATTAATTGACAACAATTGCTTTTTTGTTCGAATAAATCGTATATATATAACACAAGCATTCTGCATCAGATTGTGTGTACCAGTGAGATTGATTTTCTGACTCACTTGAAATAAGCCACTTCTAAGTGGATATAGGAGTGCAGCCCGCACCGCTGGCCTCACGGCCAAGGTCTTTGAACATTGTCACTTTCAGTGCTACTCCACGGAGGCACTATTTACAGCGGGTTTGCACCCTGAACTTCAAGAATTTTTACTGAAATATTAAAGAAGATATCACGAAAGATTGGTTGTGCGTACTCACTTCAATCACCCATCTGAAGAAAAGGTGCCACGCCCCAGCCAAATGAATGGGGCCAAAATAGTGTGCCATAAAAGTTGGGAGGACAAACACCCCTGTCCCCCCGTAAAATTACGCCCATGCCGTAAGCGGCCGTCCTAGCCTTGGTTTAATGAGGACCTTAAGTCCCTGTGCCTCAAATTTAGGCAAGCAGAACACAAATGGCGTTCCTCCTATACGGTGGAGGATCGGCCTGCTTTTTTGTGCTTTTACTTCGCTGTATCATGCAGCGTTTAAGCTATTAAGCTTGCCAAGCAAATCTATTTTACCTCTCAAATCGAAAAGAGCTGTTTAGAGTAGTTTGTTCTCTTTCTACCAGGGACTCCTCTGACAACCCTATGCCTCCTTCCCAAGAGCACTGTGACTTGTTAGCTAAATTCTTTATTCACAAAATGTATCAAATTCGTGATCATATTTTGTTGGACCATGATCGTCCTGGGGTCATGTCTGGTTCCGCCTCTCCTGCTGCTCTGGGTATTATGCCATCCTCTGATGCCTGTTGGGATTCTTTTCCGTTGTTTACTGCAGTAGACCTGACCTTAGCAGTTGCAGGTATGAAGTCAGCTTCTCCCACCGACGCTATCCCTTTGTCAGTGGTGAAAGATAATTTTCCTCTGTTCCTGCTGCAGTTACTGCTGCGGTCAACCTTTTGTGCTCATCTGGGATTATTCCCTCTGCTCTGAATTGTCCCACAGTGATTCCTCTCATGAACAAGCCGGCTCTTGACCCACTCCTGCCTGCTAATTATCACCCTATGTCTCTTTTACCATTCTTTATGAAGTTGCTTGAATCATTGGTGTCCCCTCTATTAGTGAGGTTCTGCAAGTCTAGGGTGGTGCATGACGTTTTCCAGTCCGGCTTTGGACCAGGCTGGGGCACTGAGACTGTTTAGGTCTGAGTGCTTGACGATCTGATGCTTATTGCAGATCAGGATGGAGTGGCGGCTCTAATCCATTTGGATCGATCGGCTGCATTTAATACCCTCGATCACGCTATCCTGGTCAGCTGTCTGTCAGCTGCTGGTATGTCGGGTCCTGCCCTCTTATGGTTTCGTTCTTTTCTCTCTGACTGGTCCCAGCGGCTATTACTTCAACCTTTTCTCTCTGCAGTTGCGACTCTGTTGTGTGAGGTTCCGCATGGCTCAGCCTTGTCTCCCACATTGTTTAATATCTATATTCAGCCTCTTATCGCTCTGATCCGCACTCACATCTTTAGATGCTTCTCGTATGCTGACAATACTCAAATCTTGGTTCGGCTTCATCTACACTATCCTGAAAATGCCACCCAGCTGTGAGATTGCTCATCAGCTGTGGGATGCTGGATGAGTGAAAATTGGGTGAAACTAAATAGAGGGGGCGTGGCTTGATGGCTACGTGAGAGGACGCTCCTTGGAGGAGCTCCCGATGATCCGATTTTGATCCTGGGAAGATGTGATGGTTTTTGGCGGACTTTCGAGCCCACGGTGCATCCAAGGGTGCATGAAAGTGGGGGGCACATGGTGATTGCCCTCCCCACCAGCGAGACTGCATATCCACAGAACTAGACTTCGAAGAAGGTGGTGGCCGTGCAGTGGAAGGGCAGCACCCAAGATGGCCGCTCGTGGACAAAGGGCCATAAATGGTCCGTGGAGCTGAGGAAGACAGAGCTGGCCGGAGCGGGGGCGAGCCCATCTAGAGGGACGTGTCGCATGTGTCTCTGGCTTGTGGCAAGAACATAAGTGCGGGCCCCACTGAGGAGGCCCTGGATTGTGGCGTGCCAGCAGAGCGAACCCGAGTTCAGTGGAGCCTTGCTGAGAAGGGGCGCGAGCGGACCCACCGGGCACTATCCAGGAGGTGCTGGCAGCAATTGCCGACTTAAAGGTGGCTTGGGAAACGAAGTTGGGCCTGGCCATGAAAGAGCTGCAGGAGGGCATAGACCTTAAGATCGGAGCGGTCCAAGAAGAGGTGAACCTGTTGCGACAGGACGTGCAGGAACTGGAGAAGGAGATGGCCCCGACCACAGAGGCGTGCAATGCACATGCTAAGGAGCTTCATGCCCTCGTGCAACGAGTGGGCAATCTGGAGGACAGAGCAGAGCAGGCAGAGGGACGCGCCAGGCGCAACAACATTCGCATAGTGGGTGTTCGAGGGAATGGAAGGATCGAACCCCACGGAATACGTTGAAACCATGCTCTTGCAGGAGATTACAGGCGGGGAGCTGACCCAGGGGTTCGCGGTTGAAAGGGCGCATAGGGCCCTGACCAGGAGACCGGCCCCAGGAGCCCCCCCGCAGCCGTTGATCGCGAAGATCTTGAACTATCGTGACCGCGAAAAGATCCTCGAATTTTTCCGGAATGAGGTACGATAGAAAGGGGGTCAGCGAAAATAACAGCGTATCCGGACTATACGCTGCTTGTACAGCGGAGTCGAATGAACTTTGGAACGGTGAAAAGGAGGCTTAGAGAAGCAGGCCATCGCTACATGTTGCTCTACCCCGCTAGGTTAAAGGTGTTTTATAAGAATATATCCCTCTTCTTTGAGACGCCGACCGAAGCGATGGAGTGGCTGGATATGGAGGGTCGACCTCAGGAACCGAATGCCCAGACAGAAGCGGCTGGAGATAAGTAGCACGTTGCTGAGCCACCCGTGAGGCCATAGTTCTGACATTGGGACTGGAATATAGTACGATATTGTGCTTGTGGGGAGGAAGTCATGGTATCTGCCGGCGGGTCCCGTTGAATGCACTTCTCCTAAATAGATGACTGGGAGCTCCTGGGAAGCACCCTCTGAACCCAATAGTAGTACACTTAGTTAGGTCACTGTTAGATAGGTGACGCCCTGCGGGGTCCTTGTCCTCGGATACGAGACAGGTCCAGACGTGGGTAGGCCTGAGATCCAGGGATGGAGCTGGGCTATTGTTGGGGGTTGGCGGGGAGGGGGGGGGGGAGTTGTGTGCAGTGGTGTGAAGTTGGGGGGGAAACGAACTAGCACGGGGAGCATTATGGGAAGGGATGGGATGGGGATAGTCCGACCAGATGGCATCGGGTAATCTCAGAATTGTGACCTGGAATGTACGGGGCCTTAACAGCTACCCGAAACGTAATAAAGTGATGCTGTACTTAAAGAGGATGCGTGTAGACAGCCCTGCTGCAGGAGACCCACCTTACTAGGGAAAGGCTGGAGGTGGTCAGGAGAAAATGGAAGGGCAACGTTGTGGGGGAGGCCTACTCGGCGTACGCTAGAGGGGTCATTACTTGGGTGGCGCCTCATGTGCCGTTTCGAGTGCTTGACTCTATGGTGGACTCGGAGGGTAGAATGGTGGTGGTAACGGGTCTCCTGGAAAACAGGGAAGTGCATATCATAAATTTGTACGCCCCCAATAATGACACATCGGCTTACTTTAGGACCCTCTACAGTAAACTAGGCCCCCTGGCAGGGGGTACGGTACTGTGGGTGGGGGGACTTTAACTGTTCAGTGAATCCCAGAATGGACAGGTCCAAGGACAGGGTAGGGAAAACGGCACCGGCGGGCAAAGCGCTGGGTACCTTACTGAAAGACCTAGGCCTAGAGGATGCGTGGAGAAGGCTGCATCCCACGGATAGGCAGTATTCACACTACGCAGCGCCACATGATTTGCACACAAGGTTAGATTACATTTTTGTAACAGCCGACATAGTGAGAGACATAGAGGGAGCGGAATACAAGGCCCGAGTACTATCTGACCACTCGCCCTTGGTGGTAGACTGGAGACACCAGCCCCCAAGACCGCGGATCCCTACATGGAGACTCAGGACCGAGGCTCTGCAGGACGAGGGGTTTCGAGAGGGCCTGAGGGATGCCATCGAAGAATACTTTGATATAAATACGGGAAGCGTAAGCTCTGTGGGCACACTGTGAGAAGCGTTTAAGGTGGTGGTGCACATGGTAGCCATTTCCAAAGCTGAGGGGCTACAGGGGAGTATCGAAAGGGAACTCCAAGAAGCGGAAAGGGAGCTAGAGGATCTCACACGCTGTGAGAGCACCGCTCATGATTACAGAACCAAAGTAAAGGAGCTACAGTTGTCCTGCAGCGTACTCTGGGATAGGCTATGCAGACTCAATTACAGGAAATCTACGGAGAGGATACACGCAGGGAGCGACAAGCCGGGCAGACTGCTGGCCTGGCTGTATAAGAGTGAAACCCCCCGCTCGGTGATCAGTGAGATTAAGGATGAGAGAGGTTGCATCTGCAACACCCAGGAAGAGATAAATGAGGAGTTCCTTAAGTTTTACAGACACTTGTATGAGGACACGGGGGAGGATATGTGTCAAGATATACTGGACACATTGGAGGACATAGAACTGCCCACCCTGGATGACCTAGAACGCGCGGAGTTAGACGCACCCGTCACCTCGGATGAGCTGGAGGTGGTGATTCAGAATTTGCCCAATTGCAAGGCGCCTGGTTTGGATGGGCTGCCTAGTGAGTTCTACAAAACATACAAGCAAGAGTTGCTTCATCCACTGCTTGCCACTTTCAACGAGGCCTATTAGCGGGGGGAACTCCCATTGTCCCTCTGCGAGGCTGTGATCATCCCACTCTTGAAACCAGGCAAGCCGGCCGTGGAGTGCGGAACTTACAGACCATTGTCCATGCTTAACCAGGACAGCAAAATACTTACGGCAGTGCTGGCTAATAGACTGAAGAAGGTGATTAGGAAACTGATACACCCAGATCAGACGGGATATGTTCCAGGCAGGAACATCACCGATAACCACAGGAGGCTACACCATATCATTAACCAAACTGAGGAGGACACGGACGAGCTGGCTATAGTGTCGTTAGACGCGGTCAAGGCCTTCGACTCGGTAAGATGGCCCTGGCTGAAAGCGGTCCTGAAGGAGTACGGAATGGGTCCTGGATACCTCAGATGGGTTCAGTTGTTTTACAGCACCCCAATGGCGAGAGTCAAAACAGGGTCCACAGTCTCAGATACCTGGCAACTTTGCAGGGGGACCAGACAGGGATACCCCTGGTCACCCATGCTATATATACTGGCATTAGAGCCGCTGGCAATATGCCTGCGAGAACAATATGGGGAGGTGGGCATAAGCACTGTCAGTGGAGGGCACCTGATATCACTATATGCTGATGATATGCTCCTTTATTTGCGTTATCCAGAAGAAAACCTGCAGTATGTGCTGGAGGTAATAGAACGGTACGCCACCCTTTCGGGCATATCGGTGAACCCTAGAAAGTCTAGTCTGTTTCCTTTGGGCAGATACAGGAATGTCCCGGTACAGAGACTGCCTGTCCTGCCAGTACCATGGCAGCCCGTGAGATTTAGGTACTTGGGAATAAATATTTACCACAGGGTCGAGGCAGAACACAAGCATAACACGGAAAAAGCGATAGAGGGGATCAAGAACAGCATGGTATTTTGGTCTAGATTGCCCCTGACCATGATGGGGAGGGCGGCCTTGCTCAAGATGGTGGTCCTGCCTAGACTCTTGCACTTTTTCGTGAATGTCCCGTTTTTGATACATAGGAGCCTATTCGCGAAGCTTCACAGCGTGTGTAGGGGTTTCGTGTGGGGCAGCTCTAGGAATAGGGTTGCTCTGTGGAAGCTCCAGAACCCATGTGACAAGGGGGGGGATAGGCCTGCCTAATTTTGAACTCTATTACCTGGCGGGGCAGCTGCAGTATGTGGCTAGGTGGCTTTTGGCTGAAGACTCGGCGGAGGCTAGGCTTCTGCGTGGAGACTCAGCCCCATACTTTCTGATGGAAGTGGTGTGGTTGCGCAGAGACAAACTGGTGGGCAGGGGGCGGCTACGGAGGCTGGGCTGGGAGATCTGGCACAGGACATGGAAGATTGGGGGGGATTCGGAGCCGTACTCCCAGCAGGCCCCTTTGGCGGCGCTGTGCGGGAGCGACTCTCAACTACTTGAATCGGTCCGTAGATACTGGGAACAGGTAGGCCTGGCCACCCTCGGAGACATATGGCAGGAAGGGGAGGCATTGGACTTTCAGAGGTTGCAGGAAGAGACAGGGGTACATGGTGGCCAATATATAACCTACACTAGGCTTGTGAAAAAGACTAGAGAAAGATGGCCCGAGACAGTGCTAGCGGAAGACCCTGAGGCCTCCCTGGAAACTATGTATGATGTATCGGAGGGCGGGCACGAAATATCGAGGATATACAAGCTCCTGCGAGTAAGGGCAGGGAAGGAGTTGCTTCAATTGAGACAAGATTGGGAGGAAGAGGTGGGAGGACCCATGACAGACAGGCAATGGGCCCAGAGGTACCATAAAAAGGAGTCCCGGAACGCGAGATTCCAACAGCTTCAATTGTACGTTACCCACAGGGCTTATTTAACTCCCGGGAAGATTGCAAAGTTTGGGGGACCAGCTACGCAGCAATGCCCCAGGTGTGGGGAGGTGAATGCGGGAATACTACACATGTTTTGGGCTTGCCCGGAAGTGCACAAATTTTGGGACGAGGTTAAGACGAAACTGGCTGGTGTGGGGGGGGGTGGTGCTGGATGTGGAATCGGCCTGGTCGTGCATGCTTGGGCTTTTTCCTAGACCCCGACATTCAAAACACATAAGCAAGATGAAGGACCTGGCTTGTGTTTCGGCCAAGCGCAGGATTGCCATGGGCTGGAAGGCGGCCCACAGACCTAGGGTGGAGCTATGGTGGGCGGACCTCTTGAGGTGGGCGGAAGCTGAATCTGTAGTCTGGTTTGAAGCGGTCACTAGGGGGGTGCGAGGAGGAAGTAGGGCCCTTGCTGGCCTGGTGGCAATTGGTGGCCTCTGTGGCAAACTCTCATCAGGGTAACAACGGAACAGAGGACCCGGATGATGACTGCCTTAATACTGTGCTACCCGATGATGCTCCTGTAAATGACATGCGAGAACCGGCTCTAGTTCAAGGGGGGTGGGGGGAGTTGGGGCGTTCTAATGAAAATGTGTTGGTCTAATGATGCTTTCTATGTTTTGAAACAGTTGTAGTGTGTTTGTTTGATTTCAAAATAAAATAAAACATTAAAAAAAAAAAAAGAAACTAAATGGAGATAAGACAGGGGTTATCATGGTGGGTGCTGCCACTTCCCTGTCTCTCTGGACTCCTTCTTTTGGCCATCTGCGGTGGGCACCTTTCCTGTGGCGGTCTTGACAATTAAGAATCTAGGTGTTAAAAGTTTTGCCTTTAATTACATCTCCCCTGCGCGCCCCAGTGGTCTCTGCTCTGGTTCTTAGCATAATTGACTACTGCAACTCTTTATATCTGGCTCAGCCAGATTATTGAGTACATCGTCGACAGGTGCTTCAGAATTCTGCTGCATGCCTTGCCACTGGTACTACGTATCGGGAGCATAACTCACCTGCTCTCAGGTCTCTCCATTGGCTCCCAGTGGCTAAGCGTGTGGTTTTCAAATCCCATTGCTTGGTCCACAGGGCTTTTTATGTTGTGGGTCTGGAGTATTTGCAGTCTAAATTCCGTCCTTATATTCCTGCCCAGACCCTGTGCTATGTGGACCACTCTCTTTTGGCTGTCCCCAGAGTCCGACGTGCAAGAATTGGTGACCGTTCTTTCTCGGTCAGAGCGGCCATGTTATGGAATGCCTTTCCGGCTGCCCTGCGTGCCTGCCCGATTCATATACATTTCAGGAAAGCTCTGAAACTATACTTTTTTTTAGCTTCTTCTCTTCGGCAATACTTTTGTTTTCAGTCATAGCACAAAGTTGCCTTTTTTGATGTTGGTTGCACTGTACCTTGGTACAAAATAATCTAACATAACAGCGCAAGGTCATTGCACCTCTGTCGCCTATAGGGCCGATTCGTTATGAGTTCCCAGGGTGGCAGTCTGAGGGCATGGTGCAAGAATGACCTGCAGTGCCTTTGGTTAATACAGTACTGGTAGCTCTGCCAGGGGCCAATGCACCTTTGGCATCGCCAGGGCCGGTGGAGTGTGGGGATGCCAGTAGGGCAAGAAGGAACATCCCTCAGCAATAGCACACAATGGGCAAAAATAGAAATGGGTAGGCTCATGGAGCAAATGCTGAAACCGTTGAAGGGGGGGTGCTTTTGCATGGGCACAGAGTGTTTTTTTTGGGGTTGGGCCTCAGGAAAGGGTGATGGTACCAATGAGTGGGGAGGTTGCACTTCCTGGGTCCTTTATTTCTATTTCATTTATATTGCACCGGTAACTCGCAAGTCTCGGTGCGCAGAAACATGAACACACGTAATACCATCATAAGACACGGGACAATACAAAGAATGTAGCTAGATGTAAAATCAGGGTTAATTAGCTAAAAATATGAGCCTTCACGTGCTTCCTAAAGCTTAAGTAATTCACTTCTTTTCTTATATTAATGGGTAAGTTGTTCTAAACACCTGCAGTAACTGTCGGGAAGGATTTGCCTAGGCCTAGTTTACGATTATGCTTCTCTACCACCACTTTGTTTTGGTCAGCCGATCTAAGAGAGCGAGTGGGTACATATGTGTGAATTTTTGCTTTCAAATACACACGAGCTTTGCCGTAAATGCAGCGATGTGCGATAAGGGCTTTGAATTGAATTCTATTCTCTATTCTAAGCCAATGCAATTCTCTCCTGAAATTTCTAATATGATCGCGTTTGGATATGCACTTAATAATCCTGACTGCGTTGTTTTGTATAATCTGGAAGACTTTAATGCATTTATTGTTTGCTCCTACCAATAGAGCATTTCCATAATCCAGCCGAGATAGGATGGTTGCCCCAGCCATTGTAGCGCAATTATCCTCTGAGAGATAGGGCCTGATGATTTTAAGGAGTCTAAGATAGTATCAGCAAGTTTTTTTGTGATTGATGCTTCAATCATTATGCCGAGCATTTTAACTTTATCAAGGACCTTGATTGGTGTGTTATCTAGCTGAAAAGATTTGTATTCTGGGGAAAGGGAGTTTCTGACCTGCTGGGAACCGAAGACTATCAACTCAGTTTCCTTTCCGTTTAAACACATCCAGTTCAGATCCATCCACTGCTCAATGCTGGAGTAGAAGTTAAGTAGATTTTCATTATCCTTCTTATGATCTCCACAAAGTTCAATCACTGAGTATCATCTGCATAGTTTGTAAAGTAGAAATGTAACTGCTCCAATACAAGGCAGAGAAATCTAAGATACAAGTTATACAACAGGGGAGACATGCCGGCTCCCTGGGGAAGCCCACAGAGGATTTCACTTTCTGACGAAAATTTGTCACCCCAGTGAACCTGAGATGTCTTATTCTTAAGAAATGACATTATCCACCCCTTAGCTGCCTTAGAGCAGTTGGCTGTTTTACTCAGTGCCACTTTGAGAAGGTCATGGTCTAGAAGATCGAAGGCCGCACTGAGCTCCAATAAGACCAGGAGGCCTGCTTTCCCATTGTCCATAATACTCAGCATCTTTGTATGAAGGTCTAACATTGCCGTCTCAGTACTATGAGCCGGCCTAAAGCCTGACTGTTGGGGATGAAGAGATTCAGATGCTTCTACATGCGCCTGTAATTGTTGAGTGGCTATCCTATCCATCATTTTCAAAAGAAAATTACAGTTAGTAATTGGCCTGAGATTAATAGGGTTTCTGGGATCCAGACTGGTTTCTTAACCAGTGAAGTAACAATAATCCTTTTTATGTCCGAAGGGACTATTTTGTCCCTAAAAGAAGCGTTAATAATTTCGGATAATATAGGTGAAAAGAGATCAGAGTTGTCCAAGATCATTTTTGCTGGAAGAACATTTTCAGCGCAAGAAGTTGGCTTCATGGTAGCAAGTGTTTTTTTCATCTCCTCTGGCGTAATATATTAGAGAAGTTGAAAATGTTCACTTTGTCAGCGGCCTCTTCCCTAGGTAGATTTGAGTTTTTAGGTTTATCTAATTTGGATTTAGTAATTAACTCTCTAACAGCTTCAATTTTCGTGAAAAATGCTTGTTGTGTATTCTCACAATCTTGTTGGGACGGGATGTAGGGGGATGAAATGGCTTTAGGCTTTCCAATAGACTTCAGGATACTGAACAGTTTGCCTGTTGCATTACCAGCGGAAGTAATTTGGTTATTGTAGTACTGTTTTTTTGCCTCAATGATCTCTTTCTTATATTTCTGCTCTATATTCTTCCATTTTTCCTTGTTCTGTACTGTAGGGCTTTTTTTCCATACATTTTCTAACTTTCTTTTTTCCCTTTTTTGTTCTAGCAAATCTTTAGTAAACCAAGTAAGGGGTTTAGCAATTGATCGGCGAGTTTTAGACCTCTTTATGGGCCAACAGTGGGCATGGCAGTGACTGAGTTAGAGCCGGCACAGGCATCTTCAGGGGGAGAGGGGCCACTGGTGACAATTGCCCCCACTATTATCAGGGAGCTCATCGCTGGCATGGCACATCCCTAGACAGGTGAAGGAGCACATTTGAGCAAGGGAATATTTCAATTTGTTTTCACTATTATCACTAGAGACAGCAGGCGCAGATGTTATAATAACTAAGGAGGAGGAGAAGAGGAGGCAGGCACGATATAGAGCTGAGGAGACAGTTGGAAACTGGACCAAGGCGTTCTCCTTTGGCAGCAGTTACAATGGAAAGGTTCCTTGAGCAAAGGCCACCATTATGGAAGTACAGGGACACAATGATAGAGGAGCATAAGTGCTACGGGTCCACAGGTTGGATAGAGTATGACAGGGACTTCAAGTTAAAAATGGCACAGGTACCCAGCATGACCTGGCATCAAAAGGATATGGAGGGTTGGGTAGCATACTTGGGCCTGAGAGAAAGAGCCAGCAGGCCAAGCAGCGAGGAGGACAAAACTCCACATTGTGTATGGCAGGGTAAGTATGGCAAAGGAAGGAAGGAGAATTGGCGGCCCTTTCGGCAGAGCAGGCAGAATCCCAGAGGTAGGGAATGGTCGCTCAAGAATGGATACAAACGAGGTGCGTCCTGCCTGTGATATTTATTAATTGCAATGTATTTAAATGCAAATTCAGTCAATAATGATACAGAACATTCATGGACAATACTAATTTGGGCCATATAATGTACTAATGTGCAAGGTACTCACATACATACATTCAGTATTGGTAATGTAGCTCAGCTTTTCAGTTTGCTGAAGCTATATATTTTTTTTATTATTATTGTAGACTTTTTGCGAGCGGAAGCCTAACTGTAGTTGGTAATACCTTAATCTATTTGACAGGAGGGTGGTATAACTCATTCCCTCTGTACAAGTATCTTTTTTTAAAAAAAATGTTTTTATTTGATTTAATTGTCTCAACAAAAGACATTTTTTACAAAAAGAATTCCACAATTCCTATCCACAAAGATGAAAAAAAAAAAACCAATGTCCGTTTAATCTAATTCTCCACTAGGCTTCACCCTAGAGGCAGGGAAGCGTTCCTGTGGTTTGTTCTTTATTTTCTGTAGTTATTTATTAGGCCTATCTGTTTAAAGAAAGTGACAACGGCTATTACCCAAGTCGTTTTTTCGCCTCCCATCAGGCGAGACCACCATTCCTTTCCTCGTAGACATAGGCATCATCCAGAAGGTGATTTAGCCAGTGGTGTCGTTCTCTTTTTAGGCCAGGACACGATAGAAAGAGATGTTTTGAGGTTTCCACCCAGGTAGTGGACTCACAGAACTGACAGAGGTTTGACTTTGAGAGACCTCTTCTGGCTCGAATCTCATTGGTGTTCATCAGGTTTAGTCTAATCCTCAAAAGATTTGCTGCAAACATGGGTTTGGGCATTTCAATAGGTATGATGGAATTTTGTTGAGTTTTCCGGTCTTGTTGGAATATCTTGAGTGATCTTGTAGGCGGCAGCCTCGTCCAGAGTTTCTATCCCATCCATTTCCAGTAATTTATTATTCACCTTTTGGGGATTCTGGATTAGCTCTTCTCCTGAACTGCTTATCCAGTCAAGAATGGTCCTATTGCAATGAGTTGGACAGGTGCGCAGCTTCAGAGCGCCGGATCTATAATGCACGGGGCTGCCCCCGTAAATTTGAAAAAGTATGGGGTAAATGGCTAGATGTTCACTGAGCCCTAAGTAGCACGATTAACACTGTTTGCCTACCTTGTCCTATTGATGTCTTGCGATCCTTGGCCCGGCGTGCCTATGTAAACTGTTTCTACCACCATGCTACCTTCATCCTATGTATGCCAAAGATTCACGTCTCATTTATTGTTGTTTCTTCATGTTGTGTTGCTCAAACTCAATAAACAGACTTTAAAAAAAAAGAATGGTCCTATTGGTTTGTTTCCAATCAATGAGCATCTTGTTCTTTTTTTCCTCCATTTTGATATTGATAATCTTGAACAGGAATTTGCGCGGAGCTTCTAAAGTTTTCCTATAAAGCAGAAGTCCATTCCTTTCAACAGATGCTTTAATGGATGGTGTGCCCAATTCTCTGCAGATTAGTGCCATGGGTATCGACTGAGGCAGGTTCAAGACACACTTCCAAAACCGACCTTCCAATCTCTACCAAAGAGCATCTGGCAGGAGTGGATTAGCTTCAGAGAGCAACAAAGAGAGGGTGCCAACAAGCTACCTTTCGATATCCTCACCGGAGGTGACACAACTGGGTCTCACACCAAAACCATGTATTCACAGACCATCAATCTTTTAGCAAATATAAAGAGATGGCAGGCTCAATTTTAACAAAAATATCTCATGTATTTATTGTATTTTGTAATAAAACAGACCATTTTGTCACATTTGCAAAACTCATTATACATAAAAAACACAAATAAAAGAGACAATTGAACTACAATTTAGATCTTGTGTTCATTCATATAATGCTTTGTAACAGAAATTGTGATGTTAGTAACACATGGATGACTTTGAATTAGCCTGCTCGTATTTTGCTAAACAATCCCCATTATACTTGTGTCGACGTGCATCAGTTCTTTACCAGCCTTAATTTTTAATCCCATACCGACTTGTCCCTGTTTTTGTATTGATTGGTCGTGTATGTAAGGCTTTCTTCAGGACACAGTATTCAAGAGTACAGAATGTCACACAATCAAATGTGCAATGTCTCGAGGTATCTATAAAAAACAGAGGAAAACTATATCAGTGTATAGCTAATCTCAGACAACACAAAAAGAGCCTATCATTAATTTTCATACATGCATTAGTGGTAGAGAACCTATGTTTTACCTCTCTATCTATTTAGGCCGGTATCCTTGGGTCAACAAACACATACTGCACTAGTGTTAGCTACTTAGTGAAACAAAAACAAGTCATTTTACTCTTCATTTCACATCAGAGTTATTCTATTTATTCTAGCTAGCGTTGTTCAGCCTGTCTTTAAATGACATAGAAAAAGCCATTAGGTTCGACATACCTAGGGTCTGGCGACCATTCAACCTGGATCGCAGATCATACGAGATATTTTTCTGCGGCAGCGCAGAGACCAACACATTTTTTTTTTAAACTTTGGTTTTATTAGCATTTTCTTATTGTTACAAACTGGGCAGAGCCGAGATACATAAGATACAAAAGGTACAATCAATTGACCCGTTCCATTCCCTTGTCCCCCCCCCCTTTCCCTCCTCCCCACCTCTGGCCCTCTCCCCCTCCCCCTTAATCATACCAAAACTTTAAACTCGGGAGACGTTAAATGTTCTCTTTGATTCCTATACTTAGGAGATGATGTGGTTGGTGGCCATTTTTACCGGCTGAATTACTGTTGCCGCTCCCCGGGACGTGAGCACTCAGTCTGTTTACAGCCCCTGCCTGTTCCCCACCTCCTCTCCCCCCAGACATGGTCACATGCTGGGTATCAGTGGACGTCCCATCCCCAAGACTGCTGCACTCCATACCAGTTTTCCAGGAAAGTACCGGAGTCATTGTTCACCATTGCAGTAAGTGTGTCCATCAAGAACATGTTCTTTACCTTTTTCAACCATTCCTCCTTGGGGGGGGGTTTCCGGGCTTTTCCACTTCTGTGCCAGGGCCACCCTTCCCGCCCACAACATTGTTTCTGTCATCCTTGGGTATCTATATATTTCCATATCCTCCGCGGGGAGGCCCAGCAGCATCGACAGAGGGTTCATAGGGAGAGGCTCCTCCGACACCTCCACAATCCAGGTCCGAACCCTCCCCCAGAAGTCCTGGACCTTAGGGCAAAGCCACCACATGTGTTCCCTTGACCCCACCTGACCACATCCCCTCGGGCATCTCGGTGATACGCCTGAGAACATTTTTGATAGTTTCACTGGGTCCCTCTGCGACACCTGCAAAATCTTAAAATTACGTTCCATGTCCGAGGTGAATAGGTTCCCGTGGAAGGCAATCTTAAAAAGCCTGGACCACGCATCCTCTGAGATAACCTCCCCAGCCAGATCATTCCAGAATGAATGGAAGCTCTGTCTCTAGGGGAGGTTAATGGTATTCAAAATTTTATACATATTCAATACCACGCCCTTCCTCGAGGACGCTGTGTCCAGGAACTTTTCAAAGGGGGTCAGCTGCCACCTCAGATTTTGCCCCCAAGATTGGTCACACAATATGCCCTTGAGGTGGAAGTATTCAAAAATGGTAAGGGACCCTTGACCCAGGGCATTCCTCAGTTCCTCGTAAGGCAGGAATTCTCCCTCCCTAAACATCTGCCCCGCCCATTCCATTCCCATGTCTGACCAGATCTGAGAGTTCCGAAACCCCCTGTTACCCAGGTTAAGGGGGAGTCCCCAGAGGGAGGACATCAGGGATGGCCATGAAGTAAGATAAGCCATCTGTGGGCCCTCCCTCCAGCTTTCCCAAAGAACTCCCAGGGTCGGATGGGTTCTCAGCTTTCCCGGGATAGACTTACGCGGGGCCCACAGGAGGTCCCTGACCTTTAGGGGGTGGGTGTCCATGTCCTCTAAGTACGACCAATACGTCCCCATCCCTTCATTCATATGTTCCAGGAGGACTCTCAACTGGGCAGCTCGGAAGTAAAGGCGGAAATCAGGGAGCCCAAACCCCCCCTGCTCCCTCGGCAGCGTCAGGATCGCCCTCCCAGTCCTCAGGGTTTTCCCTTGCCATATGAATTCTCGGACTGCGTGCTGTAGATCCCTAAAGGTCTGCCCTGGGACTATGGTGGGGAGTGTTTTGAATAGGTACAGAAGTCTTGGCAGGACGTTCATCTTGACTACTGTCATCCGGCCATACCATGACAGGATCATCTTACCCCATCTCCTCAGGTCCGATGTGATTCCTGCCATTATGGGGTCGTAGTTGGTACTAGCAAGATTAGCCAGGTCCCTGGTCAGCAGAACGCCCAAGTATCGTATGGAGACTTACTCACTGCTATCCAGCGGGTCCATCTCTGGGTCCCGTACTTTCATTGGGAGCAGAACTGACTTTGTTGGGTTAATTTTCAGCCCTGAGAAGCACCCAAACGTGGCCACCAGGGACAAGAAGGGGGAGGAGTGAGGAGGCAGGGTTCACCATATAAGCCAGAATGTCGTCAGCAAACAGGGATAACTTAAATTCCACCTCTCCTCTGCTAATCCCCTTGATGGCCGGGTGTGCTCTAATCGCTATGGCTAGTGGTTCCATCGTGAGGACGTATATCAAAGGGGAGAGCGGGCAACCCTGCCTGGTCCCTCGCGAGAGAGGAAAGGACTCAGACAACTGCCCATTCACTTGAACCCTTGCTGTGGGGGCTCTGTAGAGTGCGGACACCCAGCTCCTAATATGTGCCCCGAAGCCCATTTTCTGGAGGAGGAGTTCCATACACCTCCATTCCACCCTATCGAAGGCTTTTTCCGAGTCAAGGGAAAGGACACATGCGTCCAGGTCGGATTCCTGTACATAATGAAACAGGTCTATCGTTTTGCGGATGTTGTCCGCCTCCTGCCTCCCTCTAATGAAACCCACTTGATCACCATGGACCAGCTTCGGCATTATCCCTTCCATCCGCTTCCCCACCACCTTGGCCAGGATCTTCACGTCCGTGTTTAGCAATGATATTGGGCAGTAAGAGGAGCACTCTGCGGGGTCCTTACCCTCCTTGGGCAACACTGCTATAATGGCTCCCATCATGGACTCGGGGTGAATGCACCCCTCCAGTATTGAGTTTAAAACCTTCACCAGGCGCAGGGCTAGGGTGGAGCGGAACCTTTTGTAAAAGTACACCGTGAAACCGTCCTCCCCCGGGGAGGTTCCCACATTCATCCTGCTAATTACCTTGTCTATCTCCTCCTCGGTGACCGGGCCCTCCAACCCCTCCGACATCTCTCTCGTTAAGGCCAGGACTTGAATGAACCCCAGGAAGTCCTCTATTTGAGAATCGCCCTTGTCATATTCTGACGTGTACAATTTTTCGTAGTATTGGCGGAAGGCCTCCCCTATATGGGGAGCATTGTAGCCCATTGTCCCCTGAGCGTTCCTCATCGCCTTCACCATTCTACTATGCTGGACCTCCCTTAACTTCCAGGCTAGGATCCTGTCCGCCTTGTCTCCCTTCTCGTAATATTTTTGTTTAACCATCTGGAGACTTATCTCTGTTTTGTGCAGGAGGAGCTCCTTCAATTGGAGCCTGTAGTTCTCCAGGGCGGCGACCCGGCCACGGAGGGTTGCCTTGAAAGCATCCCACAACGTGTGTATGCCAACCTCCCCATTATCATTTAGCTCAAAGAACTCCGTTATGGCCTCTAGCACTTCCTGGGCGAGGACCTCATCTTTCAGTAGGGCGTCGTTGCATTTCCAACGTCCTCTGCGTTCCTTGCGCCAGCCCTCAGCAATAGTGACACAAACCATGTCATGGTCAGACCAGGGGACCGGGTCAACCCTGTGGCCCGAGATATAGGGGCGGAGGGTCTCGTCCACCAGGATGTAATCAATTCTAGAGTACGAGGTATGTATGGCCGTGTAGTACGTAAATGAGGGGATGTCTGTCCTAGGGGTTGGGACTGTGTCTACCAGGCCCAGCTCTAAATTAACCTTCTGGAAATTACGCGCCATGGCCTCCTCCGCGGGCCTGATGATTGGGGGACCCACTCGTCTTCTCTCTGAGGACGGGTCCAGAACCATATCAAAGTCTCCCCCCACTCACACCGTGCCGTGCACAAAAAGTTTCAGTCTCTCCCTTACTTCCTCCCAGAACTGAGCTTGACCCTCATTCGAGCCATATACGACTGTGAGAGTTAGGGGGGCGCCCTGTAGAGAACCCCTTACCAGTAGGTAGCGGCCTTCGGGGTCCTTCAGTGTGGCCTCCTGTTCAAAGACTACACCCCTTGCTAGAAGGATAGCCACTCCCCTCTTCTTAGACCTGTGTGATGCAAAGCAACTCGCCAATTCCTCCTCCCCTCATCTTGGGTTCCTTCCCCCCCCCCGAGCCCAATGTGTCTCCTGCAAAAAAAGCAGGTCCAGTTTAGCCCTCCTGAATTCTCAACAGACTAGAGATCTCTTGGTGGGGGTGTTCAGTACCCGCACATTCAAGGTGCCCACCCCCAGGGCCGGCAAGCCTTCAGCCATAGTCCATGCAATTCTCCCATGTGGCTACCCACATCACATCGAAACTCCCGTTTCGCTTCTTTTGTCTTGCACCTTGATTGTTTGAATTCTCCCTCCCTCTTCCTCGAGGGGCCCTAAAACTCTTCCTCCAGGACCTTGGTCTTTTCCGTGTAGTAGTGGAACCGGGCAAGGACAGACCGGGATTTCCCGCCTTTCCCCCTGCTCTGTGCACCCTGTCGAACATGAGTTCTGTGGTCATCTCCTCTGCAAACAGAAGGGTAATGCTCTCTCTCACCACTCGGGTTAAGTCCCTCTCAGATTCCCCTTCTGTCTCTGGTATCCCGAAAAATCTTAGGCTGTTCCTCCGCTCCCTGTTTTCATAGTCATCCATCTGCCTGGCTCTCTCCTCGTCCCTTTTCTCCAGGGCTGATAGCCTCATGTCTATTTGGATCTCCTGGGCTGCTGATGAGGACTGGTTGGTTTCCACTTTTAGGAGCCTATCCTCAACTTTGTCCACCCTTTGGTCCATCTTTTCAAACTTCTGGGCGATGTCTGACCGCATTTCCCTAATTTCTTGTAGGATGGAGGCGAAGCCCCTTTCCATCGCCGCCGTGGACTTCGTCGAGGCCTCTGGGTGAGCCATGACACCAGTGCCAGAGAAGGCAGGACTCCCCGTCTCCCTGTAGCGGAATGCCTGCAGGATCTCTAGCCAGTGCACACAGTCCTCTGTTGCGCACCCTGCGGGGTCCTCCGCTGTCCTGGAGCTGTGGGGGATTTCCCCGGGGCCCCTCCCTGTAGTGCCAGGTCGAGGTTTTTTCTGGGGTAGCCCGTGGGGGGCAGGTGCCCCTGTGCAGGGAGGGGTGGCCTCCAGGCGGGCACACGGCCCACCAACGCCGGGTGGGGGCCTCACACCCGGGCCTCTCCTCGTCTCGGTGTAGTCTTGCAGGGTAGGGGGACCACCGGCGCTGTTCCCCTGTCTCGGTCCGTTGCCTCTGTTCTCCTTCCAGGAAGTGACTGGTGGGCACACGCCCTGGGGCTTGGCCCAGAGGCCACCACCTGTTTGGGCCAGAGCAGATGGATGTCTTCTCTTTTCTGGGCCGCCCTCTTTTCACTGTGCTTGGCTCCCGGGGATGTCGAGGCCCGCTACCGCAATCTCCGAGACCCAGAGGCCGGGATCTGTGCTGCCTCACCGCTCCTCCCACAGGGCCCGCTCTGTCTGGGATATGCGCCCGGTCGGCCACCTCACCTCAGCGCTTCTTCTTCCCGCGTCCCAGCGCCTGTTGGAGGTGAAACCGGTCGGCAGGCCGTCTCTCCTTCCTAAGGCCCGCTGGGGGCCAGATCCACCCGCTGAATTTGTTCGCTTCGGCGGGCCCCACTGCCTTCTCGGGTGCCGCGGCCCGTCGGGGGGCCTGGTCTGCAGGCTGGTCTCCTCTCTCCGGCGGGCCGCTCCTCCTCCCTGGTCGATGAGCCGGGTGCTCTCTCTAGGCCGCACCTCCGTCACGGCCCGTTCTCTAGTCTCCCGAAGGCCTCGAGCTCCGCTCTTTTGGGCGGGGGTGCCACGGAGGGGTCACTGACACGAACAAGCCCGGTGAATCCGCCTGGGGAGTCTCGGGGGGGGCTCAATCCCCATTAAAGTCCCAGCCTCAGCGGGAGCACGGCACCTAGGCAGCCATTACCTATGCGCCCCCTGGTCGAAATTTAACCAGTTATTGTAGGCGTGAATATGTTGAAACTCGCTTTGCTGCTAGGTGGTAGATTTAAAGTACAGACACCTTACACCCCTTTTTTGTAAAGACTGTTGCGTGTCTTTTTCTCTCTCTTTTTAGTCAAATTAATTACTGACAAATTACAACGGCCCATTGAAGTTCTGGCGTTTTTGAAGTCGCAACTCAATAGTTTGCGAAAAAGGAGTGGAAATAGGTATGTCAAACCTAATTGCTTTTTCTATGTCATTTAAAGACAGGCTGAACAATGCTAGCTAGAATAAATAGAATAACTGATGTGAAATGAAGAGTAAAATGACTTGTTTTTGTTGCACTAAGTAGCTAACACTAGTGCAGTATGTGTTTGTTGACCCAAGGATACCCGCCTAAATAGATAGAGAGGTGAAACATAGGTTCTCTACCACTAATGCATGTATGAAAATTAATGATAGGCTCTTTTTGGGTTGTCTGAGATTAGCTATACACGGATATAGTTTTCCTCTGTTTTTTATAGATACATCGAGACATTGCACATTTGATTGTGTGACATTCTGTACTCTTGAATAATGTGTCCCGAAGAAAGCCTTACATACACGACCAATCAATACAAAAACAGGGACAAGTCGGTATGGGATTAAAAATTAAGGCTGGAAACAAATTGATGCACGTTGACACAAGGATAATGGGGATTGTTTAGCAAAATACGAACAGGCTAATTCAAAGTCACCCATGTGTTACTAACATCACAATTTCTGTTACAAAGCATTATATGAATGAACACAAGATCTAAATTGTAGTTCAATTGTCTCTTTTATTTGTGTTTTTTATGTATAATGAGTTTTGCAAATGTGACCAAATGGTCTGTTTTATTACTAAATACAATAAATACATGAGATATTTTTGTTAAAATTGAGCCTGCCATCTCTTTATATTTGCTAAAAGATTGATGGTCTGTGAATACATGGTTTTGGTGCGATACCCAGTTGTGTCACCTCCGGTGAGGATATCGAAAGGTAGCTTGTTGGTACCCTCTCTTTGTTTCTCTCTGTATCTAGTTCTTTACCAACAAGCCCTTATTTAAAAAAAAAAAGAGGACTCATGCTGTAAAAGCATGCTCACTGTTTTGTATAAGTGGCATAGCTTCAGCTCCATACGTTATATATTTTAGCTTTGAAGAAATAGATGATCGGTTTTAGAGAAAAGTGGCCAAACTTCCGGTTGATCACTTTGGATTGTGCGACCAGGGAGGGGATTTTGCCCTCCAGAAATTCCTGCATTGGGTATTCATTCTTGCTGTTGATTAGCAAGATTCCCAAATACTTGAAGCTTTAAACCATCTCGAGCTTACATGCCTCCACAAAAAGACTTGGTGGCTTTTGAGCAGATGCACATTTGCTTAGGGTCATGCTTTTTGTTTTGTCTTTATCTAGTTCCAGGTTATTGTCTTTTAGATATGAAGTAAGATTGGCGAGTTGTCTTTGGAGACCTACCGCCATCTGATCAATAAGAATGATGTCATCCGCATAGAGGATTCTCGATATTGCTAAATTGCCAATTGGCAGTCGAAAGGTTTGGAGCCCATTCTGTGTGTCCTTGTCGTCCGCTGTATAGGCATTGTACAGAGCCGGGGCTAACAGGTATCCCTGTTTAACACCTCGAGCCGTTGATATCTCTTTGGACAGGAGACCTGCTTTTGTTCAATCTCACATTCATAAATTTTGAGGTGTAGAGTGATTAGATTGGTCCCAATATTGATTCAGGGCAGCTATGATGGTTCCGTTTGTCCCAGAGCTTTCCTCTATTGACCCTATCAAAGGCCTGGACCAAGTCGACGAGTACTAAGTGTATCGTGGGTTTTCCTTCCAAGACCTTTGATTTGAGGGCACTCAACAAGAGAATATTAGCTGTCGTGCCCATTACTTTCACGAAGCCGGTAGGTAGGTGGTCTGAGCAATTCGATTCCTTTGTCCATTTTGAAAGATTTTCCAAAGCGAGGGAACCAAAGATTTTCCCCAACGTGTCCAAGAGCGCTATAGGTCAGTAGTGTCCTAGGACATCTCTCGCCCCTTTCTTATAGATGGGGACCACAAGTGCTTTTGTCCACGATATTGGGACCTCACTGGTTTATACGCATTTCTTGAAAACTTGGCTTGTAAAGGATGCCCAAGCTTCCAGATGTTTTTAAGTTCTAGATCCGTAACACCGTCTGGACCGGCTCCCCTAAAGTTGTTTAGTTTCTTAATTCTATGGGCAAAGGTTGATGTGTCAGTTGGAATCTCCCATCTACCTTCTCTTTTGTTGCCAGTCATGGGGTGAGTGCCTGGTGGTTTTGTGTATAAATCTGAGAAGTGGGCAACCCAGGCATGCTCTGCTACGTTATTCTCCAAGTTTGATTTGGCTTTATTGGTACAAGATCTTATCAATACCCAAAAGTCCCTGGATCGCTTCCCACTCAGTGTTCGCAACATCTCCTCTGCATCCGCTTGATTTATACTATCTCGTTGGAGACGCAGCCAGTTTTTGTATAGTGTTTCCTGCTACTTCACCTCTTTTATCAGAGTAGGGTCCAGTGATATCTTTGCCCGCTTTTTGGCCTTTCTTACTTCTTTTCTTCTGTCCACTATGGTCTTATTATATGCGTGGAGGTTGTTCTTGGGCGGGACTGTGTGTCTTGAATTAACAAGCTGGGGATGTAGTATGTATCTTCAGGCCTACCCTGCATATCAGCGACTGAAGCTGCAAGGTATTTCTCTGACAGCCTTAATTGCTTTCTCGTTAAATCTCACCCTGGTGTTGTTATTGCAGGCTCCAGGATCTGGGGGCATGAAGTCTATTAATAATCTGGGTGGTTTACAAGTGACAAGCTGAATGTTATGGTCACTGTTCCTTGTTTTGATGACTGTGACACTTTGTATTTGGGCAAGAAATTCACGGGTGGCGAAGGTGTGGTCCAAAGTTAGGCCAAGGCCATTTCTTTCCCATGTCGGGCATAATGGTTTGGTAGAGTCTCTTAACCGAAGTAGATTGTGCAAATCATTCGATTCCATTAAGAGATTCCATTTAGAGCCTCTGGCTTGTGCACTTATCATTGACCTGCTTTGAACTAGGGACGATTTTTCTTCCAGACAAAGGGCGTTGAGGTCACCCGTGATGATTACATGATCAATGCTATGCGCCTCTTGTGCTCCTAGTAAGAGAGTCTCCATCATTTTGAGATAGAATGTAGTTGTTATAGATGCAGGATTCCAATATGTATTAATCAAAAGGATCATTTCTTGTTCAGATTTTATCTTCGAGCCATAAGCCCTCTCTTTTGACATTAGGATAGCTTGAATCCATTCTGAGGTAAATATGGACTTCCTCTGCTGGAGACCTCTGCCCGAGCGGATGGCTATTAAGAGGCCTGCTGAAGGTCTTCCTTTATTGCCTTTCTTAGCCGGAACGTGGGCAATGTCATACCCGTCGAGGCACAGTTCATCTTGTAGCCATGTCTCTTGGAGACAAAGTACATTGAAGTTTCCCAAATTCACGTCCGATGGAGTTGTTAGATGGGAAAATCCACGCATATTCCAAGAGCCAAAAACAAATGGGTCTGAGGTCATTATACTCTCCGCGTGGACTCTTGAGTGCCCTTTCCCTCCATTCACACTATCATTTAGTGGCTAGATCTCTTTATGATT
Source organism: Ambystoma mexicanum (assembly GCF_040938575.1). NCBI lineage: Eukaryota > Metazoa > Chordata > Amphibia > Caudata > Ambystomatidae > Ambystoma > Ambystoma mexicanum. Next base: position 456,634,898 of record NC_090931.1, read on the forward strand.
CTCCACCGCTCTGGAGATCCATGTCCATTTCTTTGTTTGCCCGTTGTTGGTGTTTGCCATTTGGTCACTAATCTCCTCCTGGGCTTGTTCTCTTTTTCTTTTGGTTTCTCCCGTGTCCTGTTCAAAGGTAATCTCAGTGAGGGCTAAAGTTCCTGTTGGATATCTATCACACTTCTGTTCTACTTTCCTATCTTCCATGACATTTGGATGTGGTTTATGGCTCGGGCCCATTTTGTTGTAAATTTTTCTACTGACCGGGCTATTTCCTTTGTTCTTCTTTGGCGCTGACTCAATTTTCCTATTGAGGTACACCTCTCGTTTCGTTTCTTCCCTTTCCCCTCTTTCGGTTTTACCTTGTCTTGCGTTCCCATGGTCACCTCTGACCATTCTTTCTGGAAGGTGTTTTAACTTGCCCTGAACGTTCTGTAGTTTGTTTGGCACTGTTCTGCTCACCTCTGAGTTCATACCAAAGTGAGCGAAAATGAGTTGCTGCTTTCCACATTGATTGCTTGACTTTAGATGAACTGATGTGTAAATATGATGCATCTTTGTGCTCTTCATTCACTGGTTTGACTATTTTTAAATAGTCCGAGTGTAGATGCCTTAGTGTTGGTATGTAGTCACAAATTTTCAGGAGAGTTCTTCGGTTTAAGATTAGATTGTCTTTTTTTAAAACAATTCTTTGCAGCTTGAAAGTCCTTGTGTCGATGATTGCTCCTCCCGGTCTCTCGTTGTTACGGTGAGCTTGTTTGTGGAAATCATCTTGTCTTGGGTCATTGAGTGTCCCAGGGACGTCATTCCATCAAAATGCCAGGGGTAGCGGAAGTGATATCACATGACCCTTGACCCCATGATGACATCACAGGTAGTGATGTCATTTGACCCCACCCCAAAGTGATATCACAGGAAGTGATGGAACACAATCTTTCCCCCGTTGACATATCACTATAATGTGATGTACATTTCATACAAGAATGGATTGCCATATGTATCGCTAAGATCAGTGTGTATAAGCCCATATTACCAAATTACTGTGAATGCAAGCAACGTCCATGACCAAACAGAAGTAAAGAGCCACATGGTGCTGGCCACAGCCCAGGAGCATGCATTATAAAAAAAAAAATAATAATTTTTCTGGTTTTTATTTTACAGGTCACAAGTGAGATATCAGAGGTCGCAGTTGCGACCTCTGGTGACCCCTAAATGACATCCGTGGAGTGTACGTGAATCGGGTCATGTTCGGGCTCTGGGCAGTCGGATTTCTAAGCAGTTTCACCTGTCTGTATTTGTCCTGTGGTGGTGATCTCTGCCTGACATGTTTGCTACCTCTTTCGTTTTGAGATCTGTGCTTTTCGTCCATAGTTCGAAACGGTGGTGAAAATTGCTTTGCTTCGTGGTTTTTTTTTCTCAGCGTGGTTATTAGGGGAGATTCTTTTTTCTTTTTTGGGGGTTGCGTCAGAAACTCAGAGTCTGAATCCTCAATCGTGCACAGGCTCAGATCCATTAGATCTGTTGATTTGTGTTCTCTTCCGCTTATTGTTTCTGGTGGGTCCTGTTCCTCTTCCGGCCTAATTTTGGCTGAGGTTTTTTGAGAGAAATACACCGCTCGTCTGTCTCCTTTGGGTCCTATCAGAGGTTTACTTAGAGTGTTTTTGCCAGTGATGTCTGGGTTTCCATCTTTATGGCAGCTTTCCTCACCTCCTTGCACTTTCCTTCGCCTCGAGTGCCGCACAGCGTTTTTGAAAATTACCAGGTTACTCACCGTAGTGACCACTTTACTCCTAGTCCATAGTCCCCTTTCCTCCATACTTGTGGGACATCTCTCCGTCCTGTGGGACGAAACCGGAGCACTTTGTAAAAAGCATCCACATTTTTTTCAAACATTTGTCCCTCCTCTCTTTCCTGCGTGGGGCTCGGCACTTGGCCGTAGCCCCGCCCACCTTGGCTCCGCCCCACGCATCGCCCATCAGTCCTTTTCTATCGCAGGGTCGAAGACCCATTAGCAATAACAGAGGAACCTTATTAGAGGGGACGGCGGGCGGTCGTATGGAAGAAAGGGGACTATGGACTAGGAGTAAGGTGGTCACTATGGTGAGTAACCTGGTAATACTCCTACGTCCCGTCCCCTTTCCTCCATACTTGTGGGAGATTCCCAAGCACTCCTTACAGGAACTATGGGTGGATGGAAATACCCCTTACTGAAACAGGTTCTTTAGCACAGCCTGACCAAACTGAGCGTCAACTCTAGAGCTCATATCGAGGCAGTAATGCTTACAGAAAGCAGATGGGGAGGCCCAAGTAGTTGCTTTAGCGATGGACTCCCAGGGAACATATTTCTGAAAAGCACCCGCGGCTGCCTTGCCCCGCACCAGGTGTGCATGGATACCTTTAGGAGGTTTCAGCTTTTGGACGGTGAAAGACTCCGTGATACAGGCGGCAATCCATCTGGAAATAGATGCCTTAGACGCCGGCCTGCCCTGAGGGTTACTGAAGGTCACAAAAAGTTGAGAAGAGCTCTGAAGCTCGGAAGTCCTGTCCAGGTAGAACTTAAGAGTTCTTCAGACGTCCAGACAGTGTATAACACTTTCAGCCTCCGAGGCAGGGTTCGGAAAAAAGACCGGAAGGGAGATTGACTGATTCAGATGGAATTCAGTCACTACCTTCGGTAGGAAAGCCGTGTTTGTCCGAAGGACTATTGTCCTTGTGAAAGACCAAGAAAGGATGCTCCACCGACAATGCCTGGAGCTCACTCACTCTCATCACTGACGTAACGGCGACCGGAAAGGACACTTTCCAGGACACGTACTTGAGGTCAACCGTAGCCATTGGCTCAAAGGGTTTATGGCACAGCGCCGTCAGGAGTACATTTAGGTCCCAAGGCGGGTGCGGACTACGAACCGGAAAGTAGAGATGTGTCAAGCCAGCAAAATGTCTCTTCACCACCGGGTTAGTTCGAGAATATGAACACAGGTCTGTAGAAAGGTAAGCGGAAACCGCTGAGAGATAAGTCCTGCAAGACAGAACATGAACCCCTGACTCTGCTAGGGAGGATATGAAGGACAGCACTCTGTCAATCGTTGCCACCCTCGGATCCAACTCTTTCTCCAAACACCAATGACAGAACCTGAGCCATTTACTCTTGTATTGAGATCTGGTCGAGGGTTTCCTGGCTGCCTGGATAATGCGCATGTTATCCGCAGACAGACTCAAATGCTCTAAAGACTTGAACTCAGGCACCATGCCGCCAAGATGAGCGATTGTGGGAAGGAGTGCCACATCTGTTGTTCCCCTTGGTGAAGAAGATCAGGAGTTACTGGTAACTTGATCGGCGGACACACCGACAGGTGTTGAAGTTCTGAGAACCAAAACCTGGCCGGCCACCACGGAGCTATCAGTAGAAGAGAAGAGTTCACAGAGTTCTTCAACTTCCAAATTGCTCGATGAACTAGGGGCAGAGGAGGGAAGGCATAAGCTCTCATGTTGTGCCATGGAATCTCAAGAGCATCCCCCAGAGAGGAGGCTCCTAGCCCCCCTCTGGAGGCGTACTGAGGAAGCTTCTTGTTTACCGCTGTGGCGAAGAGGTCCACCTCTGGTGTGCCTCAACGTGAGAAAATCCATGAGAGGATCTCCGCCTTGAACTCCCACTCGTAGCTGACCACTGTCCGCCGGCTGAGGGCATCCGCTGTGACATTCATCTGGCCCGGGATGTGCACTGCAAGCAGCCAGACCCCATGAAGCACGGCCCACTCCCAAATCTGTATGGACAGGTCCACGAGAGGGGGAGACTTCGTTCCCCCTTGCTTGTTTATGTAATACATTGATACCACATTGTCCGTTCTTATGTGGACCACCTTGTTGACAATGAACGGTCTGAACGCCTTGAGCAGCAGAAAGATCGCCAGAAGCTCCAAATGATTTATGTGCAGGAGCTTGTCCTGAGGCGACCAGAGGTCCGAGACCTGAAGGAGATCTAACGTCGCACCCCACCCCAAAAGGGAGGAGTCCGTCGTGATCGTCACCATGGGGGCTGGGTCCTGAAACCCCGTGCCCACTGACAGGTTGCTGAGAGATGACCACCAGTCCAGGTCCACTCTCATGGAATCCGGAATCATTATCCGCTTGGAATCCGGGTCCACAGCCTGACGCCAGGAACTCCGAAGAGCCACCTGGGTCTGTCTCATTTTGAGACGAGCAAGAGGAAGAGCCAGTACACACGAGGCCATGAGGCCCAGAAGCCTCTGGAACCACCAGGCCGACATGCTCTCCGAATGCGCAAACATCTGACACGTGGCCAACAGATCCGCCATTCTGTTCCCGGTCAGATACACTCGGCAGTCGATCGTGTTCCAACGAAAACCCAGGAAAGTCAGGTCCTGTGAGACCGTCATGGAGGATTTCTGCCAGTTCACCGACAGCCCAAGATGGAACAGGAGCTGAAGGAGAGACTGGCGGTTGCCCACTGCTGCCAACGGACAAGGGCTGCGTAAGAGCCAGTTGTCCAAATAGGGATACACATGGATAACCTGGAGACGAAGATAGGCCGCAATCACCAACATCATCTTCGTGAAGACACGCGGCGCCGAGCTGAGGCCAAAAGGAAGCACCCGAAACTGGAAGTGCTCCTCTCCCAAAGAGAAGCGGAGGTATCTCCTGTGTGGATTCCAAATCAGGATATGCATGTATGCATCCTGAAGATCCACCACGCTGAGCCAATCGCCCATCTGCAAAGAGGAGCAAATCTGGCCAGGCGTGGTCATCTTGAACTTCTCTTGGGGTAGGAAAAGATTGAACTGGGAAAGGTCTAGGATGGTGCACAGGCCAGCCTGGTTGGGTTTGGGCACCGTAAATAGCCAGGAGTAAAAGCCCTTCCCTCGCTCCCCAAGAGGAACGGGTTCCACAGCTCTGAGGTGCAGAAGTTTCTGAACCTCGGCCTTGAGGGAGGGTGAGCCTGACAGCTGAAAAGGAGGGTTGAGGGGTGGGGTAGGGGGTAAAGGCAAGCGGAAGCCCGCTCGAGCCACTGACAAGACCCATCTGTCTTCTGTGATGGTCTGCCACGCCTCCCAATGAGACGCAATGCATCCTCTCACCGGGGTCTCGTGCGAGCGTGGAAAACCCTCTATTGGTAGGCTTATCGGTGGTGGTGCAGCCTGAACCTGATGAGGAGGCTGAGGAGTGGGAGAAAAACCACGTACGCTGTTGTCTACGGCGGTTATTCCCCGCAGGAGTATCTACACTGCGAGATTTGCGGTCGAGGAAGCCCCTAAAACCAGAGGAAGGTCGACTTTGCGAAAACGGTCTCCGGGATTTGAAATGAACTTTAACCAGAACAGACAATGATTTAGCTGTCTGAGTGCTATCCTAGGTTTTGGGGAGCTCTACAACAGTAGAAGAGTGAAAAAGCTCCTTACCATCCAATGGAAGGTCCAGTACCTTGTCTTGCACTTCCTTTGAAAACTTAGTGGCATGCAGCCACGCTTGCCGCGAGGTATCAACCCCAAGCATCAGGCTCTGAGCCGAGGTGTCTACGTGATGAGCCGCAGCCTCCAGGAGATCCTGGGCCAAGACCCTAGCATCGGAAAGGCCACCTCTGAAATCTTCCAACTTCTCGACCGGAATGTGCTCCTCAAACTCCGACAGACCTTTCCACATCCGCATGTTAGCTCCCGCCAAAATCAATTCTGCATTGGCCTGCCTGAGCTGCAAGGCCGAATTGGCAAAGATTTTCCTCCCTAGGGAGTCCAGGAGCTTGTCCTCCTTTCCCAAGACCTGAGTAGCCGTCGCGGAAGAGGATGCTGCAGGTCTGGATTGCAACGTAGCCGCAGCCACCACTGTGGAGGAGGGAGGCGAACAAGACGACAAGGCCACTTCTTCCGAAGAATGCAGCCTGTACCTCGCGTCAATCTTTTCATTGACAAAAAGTCCCGAGTGTGGCTTTTCCCAAACTCTTCGGACCTCGGCCAGAACGTCCTTCTGCAGGAACAGGCCAGTACGCTCCAAGGGAGACAAGGTGAACACCCCAGAAAGCACGCCCTCATGGAAGGCTCTGATAGAGCGGGGAAGGTCCTCGTTGTCCTGATCGCCTTGAGGGTCATCTGACAGGTCAGGATCCTGCTGAGCCGTGCCAGGCACTGCCTTGTCCACTGGGGACAATGGTGGCAAAGGCGGAAGAGCAGGGGGAGGCACCACGAGCAAGGGAGGCGCCGGCGGAACCACTGGAGAAACAGGTGGAGCCGGAGGCGCAGGTGGACATATCTCCTTGAAAAGCCCTTTGAAATATTCCCTCATGGGGTCGGTGCGCATAAGCGCTTGAAATTTACCGAAAAAGGCGTCCTCAGGAGATTGTTTCAGAACCTGAGGAGGCCTCTCATGAGGTGGACAAATCCAGGGATGTAACGGAGAAGGGTGCCCCACCGGCCACTCCACAGACGTATCCACATAAATCAAGGGAGCCGCCCCCGCGGGCAACGAAACATTGTGCGGAAGAGGCATCCGGGCGTTCCAATTATAAACCGGCTGGTAAGGATGCGCACAAGGGACCTTAGGTTCACCCAAAGGACCGAACCCTACGCCAGGGGCTGATGGCGCAGTTGTAGGGGTAGTACCTAAAATGGCCGCCGTGGTCGTGGCGGGAACGGCCGCCATTTTGTCCTCATCTGAGGGGAACTGTGGCACGTGAGGAAGTGAGGCAGTGGTCCCCATCGATGGGTCAGGGGTCTTAATTTTAGCCTTAATGTAAGGAACCTCGGCAGAGCCGGTATTATGAGGCCTGGAATGTTTCTGCGACATAACCACCAACTGAGCCTTCGAAGGAAGGGCCTCGGCACTGCCGGTAAAAGAAGAACCTTTCTTCTTTGTCCCCTCAACAGATCCAGTGTCACCACAAGAGCGGGAACGGTGAGCAACCGCTTTCAGCAACAGGGCCTTGCCCGGCCCCTCAGAACTATTGGTAGCCTTAGCCTCTGTACGAGGGACCTCGGACCTAGGCCCGGTAAAAGCCTTATCGGCACGGGCCTCGAACATCCGTTCGGTAACCACAAGCCCAGCCAAGGCCTCGGGCGCACCCCGGTTTTGTTTTTGAGGGAAGCCGAAAGAGAGGCCTCAGAGCAAGCTCCAGTACCCCACGACTCAGTAGAACTGGGCCTACAAACAGCCCCCACAGGAGGGGCCTCGGAGCATACTCTGGTGTACACAGGCCCCTTACGGAGACCCTCGGAGAAAAAACTCTGGTAGAATTATTAAGCCCGACAGGCACCTCAGGGCGAACCCCGGTAACAGAGCGATCAACGCCCCACACGGGCCGAGAGGAACCTGGGAAGGTATCCCCCGGTCGGGGTGCGCTGAAAAGTAAAGAACTTACTGGGCGTTTCTTCTTCTCGTCGATGAACGCCTGAAAATGAGAAGGAGGAGTTCGTCCGAACACCTCCTCCCACTGCTCCAACCGAAAGGGAGTCACAGTAAAAACAGGAGTCCCAACGGTGTTCCGGACCCAAACACTCTAAACAAAGAGGATGGGGATCCGCCCTCGCGAAGCGACGGTGAGACGATGAACAGTCTGGAAAATCTAGTTTAAATGACATAGATAGACTAGTAAACTAACGCTAGCAAGAGCCAGAGAGGAAAACAGGGAAGAAAATCTTTCGAGGATGCAAGTGTGTCCGGCCCCGATCGTGCGGAGAAAAGGACTGATGGGTGATGCGCGGGGCGGAGCCAAGGGGGCAGGGTTACGGCTGCGTGCTGGGCCCTGCGCAGGAAAGAGAGGAGGGACACATTTTTGAAAAAATTTTGGATGCTTTTTACAAAGTGCTCCGCTCCCGTCCCACAGGCGGAGAGATGTCCCACAAGTATGGAGGAAAGGGGACGGGACGTAGGAATAGATGCCGTACAAAGGACCGCCAGATTTTTCCTTTTCTTGGTTGGGTTTGGAGCTAGGATGATGGTAAGTATTTGCAGCAACTTTCAGTAAAGCTGGTTCCTTTTTTCTTTTATTGTTTCTTTGTCTCGTCCCATCGTCTGCTTTTGGACCACTGATGTTTGAGCTAATCCCAATATTTGGATTAGTAATGTTAATTGTTGGCTCCAGCACCACCCTTTGATTCACAACCTTTTCTACTTCTGTTTGGGTATATTTTGCGGTCCCTTTGAAAGAGGGTTGCTTTTCTGTAATCACGTCTGTTTGTACAGCCGTTTCCCTGTAGGTGTTTTCATGCATTGATGGCGAGTCTTCTGCCATCTTCTGCCTAATGAGCGTGTCCAGTGTCGTCATCTCGGTATGCAACGTGGTCATGATCAATGTGTGATCCACCATGGTTTCGTGAAGCGATTTGTATAATTTACAAAATGGGGCCAAGGCAATCGTCACTGTGGACATGATCGCCATTTGGTCTGTTTTTTTTGCTGGTGTGTCTTTAATTATTGGCAATGAGATCTCACTCCGGCGCCGGTGAAACAGCGTTTGTTCATAAGATTGTTCTTGTACCGGTGGAGAGTCAAAAGGTATCTCTTTTCCCTTGAGGTCTGCCCTGGTCGAGAATAGTATTTTTTGTGGCTCTTTTCTTTGGGTTTTCGATCCCCTCAGCTGGTGATGAAGGGTCCCATGGAATTCTATATAGGGAAGCCAGTGACTTATTTTTTTTTATTGATTAGGCTGTCGGTGAGTTGGCCTTCCACTGTTACTTTTTGTATTAAATCGGCAGTGCATTCTTTCCATTCCGGGTCCGACGGTCTTGATCCATTCTGGTCAGATAGTCTACCCTTTGCATGCTCTTCGGTTTGCAAGGTCTTGATTGAATCTGAAGGCTGACTGTGGGTTAAAGCCTGTTCTGATTCCTTTGAAGCCCCGACCTTCCCATAGTGCCATCTTTGTGGCGGTGCGGTGGGGATATCCAGGACGAGGGGGATGATTTTTTCAGACCCGTCGTCATGGTGCGGGTCCTGTAGATGAATTGGTCCTTGAGGTGGCGAAATTGTTACCTCAGCGGTGGTGGAAATAATCAAGGCTGAGGGAGTTATTTTCTCTGACTCGATATCGTTGGGAGAGTCCTGTAGTTGTTGATTTCCTTGGGGCTTGTCGTCCTTGTTCGATGACTGGGGAGACTGGATCATCGCTTCCATGGTAGCCAACGATTCTACTCCCTCAATCAGTTCTGCGTCAGAAATTTCCATGTTAAGAATGCTTCTTCCGAGCAATATTTGTTTCTTGAATTCTTTTTCCAAAGTGTTGGATAGAGCGAGCTCCTGTTGAGCTAAGTGGTGTCTCTCTCTACCTCTTTCGTGTTTTAATTTGCTTAAAGCTTTTCTGTGGTTTTTCCCTTGCTTTGATTGGGCAATGGGACCTTTGTGGCCTGTCTTTGTTGTTTTCTTCTGGTTTTGATAGGCTATGCGAAGATCCCTCTGGGGGGTATGGCCTTCCCGTTCTGGGGAGCGCAGGTCCAAAGAGACGTTTAGCTTGAAGGGAGAGTCTTTCTTTTTTTCCCTTGGCTGTTGAACTTGGACCAGCTCCAATTCAACAGGCCAGACAGAGTGGATTCCCTTTTCGTGATCCAATGGGAGAAGCTTAAGTGGGGCTGCTACATCTATCACTTCCGGAGTGCAATCCCCGCCCTGGGAGATCTTCTTAGCCAGGCTGGCGAGGCCTGGCATCTCAGGAGTTGGTGGACCTTGATGTTGACTCTCTGGTCCACCTGCGACCCGGGGCTGCCTAACCTAGTGTGCCCCTTGCATGGTGAATCGCCCCTCGGGTAGTCACTTTGTTGGTGTCCGTTAACAGCCTCTGAGGGGCTGCATGGTTGCTCAGCCCTGTTGCCCCTTGGGGCAGGTAAGTCCTGATCAATGTCTCCTGTGATACCTTTTTCATGGGGCCCGTAAGGACCAGTGGGATGGGTTTCTGTCTCTCTAGGTGCCCTTTTCACCTGTGGTATAGGTGGGGTAAGGGGGACTGATAGCAACATTTGCTCCTTGCAAATTTCTGTTAGGTCTTTACCTGTGTCTGGAGTGTGGACAGAAGATGCCTCAGCAAGGGTTCCTGGAGTCAGGTGGCGGATGTGCGTGGAATGCATTAAACGCAGCTCTGGCTCCGTAAGGCGGAGACGTCCGCTGCGCAGGAGAAGCGTTTCCTCCTCCATGTCTGCGGCTGGCCTCAGGAATGAATCAATTAAGGATAATCAAGGTTCAAAATATGAAAGAAGAAACCAGACAGGCGAGCGAGCGGCCAGCCCCAGCAGCAGCGAAACACCAGGTTTTCCCCTGCGCCCTCGACTTGCTTACTTTGTGAAACAAAAATTGTGAACAACATAAGCAAAGACAAAAGTTCAAAGATAGCATTACTTCATGCAACAAGTCAAATTAGTGCAAAGCAATGCAAGATTAGAACAACAATGTGGACCACGTAGACAGAGAAAAGAGTCCACAGTAAGCATTACTTCATGCAAATAGATAAATTAGTGCAAAGCAATGTAAATTAGTGCAAAACAATATAACATTTATCAAGAAATGTGAACATAGCTGAACTAACTTGAAGCAACTGATCCTATACGAACACTAAAGCTTTGTTTAGTTTCAAAATCCTAGAAAAGATCATCACTAATATAGCTGATCTAGGGAAAAAGACCTTAGAAAGGCCTACCAGTGCCAGGCTAAAGGGTGACCTTGTAATGGGTCTTTCTTTTTCTTTGTTTTCCTTATATTTCGCCAATAGGTATGGTTATACTAGTTCAAGTTTGACGTTTTTAATATCCTTGGCTAGTTTTTATGCTTTTTCTTCCAGTGTGCTTGACATAAATAAATCTAGAGTTTTGTCTATTTCTTTGAGTTTCTCACAAATTGGGCACAGGGGGCAGGGAGGGGCAACATGGGAGGGTGCAGGAACAGAGGCAAGGGGGTTTAACGGGGACCATTGCCGCTTTGGACATGAGTGCATATTTGCCCATTTATGCAAGAAATGTAAGGGGTCACACCTGGCCGCAGCAAGGTAGCAGGCAAAACAGAGGGGCACGATAGTAGGTGCTGGATTAAAGGGACCTCACCGATAAACAGGACGGAATTGCACAGTTGGTTGAATGATTACCCCAGGGTTAAAGAAAGGGAATTGTATAGGGGGTCTAGGGATGGATTCAAAATTCCTTATGAGGGGCCACTCACGACAAGACCTGCATGGAACCTACCCTCAGCTGACAAATTACTTGAGGTTGTGACTGGGAAGTTAGAGAAAGAAAGAAGACTGGGGAGAATAATGGGACCATTTGCATCACCACCACTGCCCAACTTTAGAGTGTTCCCACTGGGGGTGGTCCTCAAAACAGAAAAAGGAAAATACAGGCTTATCCACTATCTGTCCTATCCAAAGGGAGAGTCTGTCAACGATTGGTTGAACCCAGACTACTGTTCAGTAAGCTATTCCACCTTCGACCAGGCAGTGGAGCTTGTCACAAAGGCGGGGAAGGGGGTGCTTTTGGTGAAAGTGGACATTGAGTCTGCCTTTAGACTGCTGCCGGTCCACCCGGAAAGTTTTCACTTAGTGGGATTTCAATGGCAAGGGCAGTTTTATTTTGATAGCTGTCTGCCAATTACACAGTATCATGTGCCTTCTTTGAACAGTTCAGCTATTTCCTGGAATGGGCCGTGATCATGAGGGAACAGAGAGGGGCCATCATGCACTATTTCGATTATTTCTTGTTTGTGCGAGAAGGGGAGCTCTGAAGACTGTTGGACTGCACTGGTATCCTTTCAGGCCTTCACGGGAGAATTGAACATTCCACTTGTGCACAATAAAACGCAGTACCCTCTGCATGTTTTGACATTTCTGGGGATTGAAAGTGACACTGGGAAGGGGACATGTAGGTTACTAAGGGACAAAGTTGATGGACTGATTGAGATGAACAACAAATTAGTTGAGGACAGGTCGCCACTGGGTCAAGTGCAGCAACTTTTGGGGAAGCTTAACTGTGCAGCCAGGATAGTGCCGGTTGGCAGGGTGTTTACCAGAAGGTTGGCAAGAGCACAATGGGAATAACATGTAAACATCAGCACATCTGGTTGAGTGCACCCATGAAAGAGGATTTGTGCATGTGGTGCAGGTTCCTGCTGGGGTTCAATGGGATCAGCCTGTGGCAGACGTCGTTTACCATCGGAGAGTTACAGTTGTACACCGATACTTCTGAGGAGGAAGGTTTTGGGGTTATCCTGGTCACAAAGTGGTGCATCCAGTAATGACCTACACAGCAGCGAAAAAAGGGGAGGTTGGGGAATATAATGGCGCTGGAACTATTCCCCATTGTGATAGCCCTGCTGCTGTGGCCAGTTGAGTTATGCAACAGGAGGGTAAGGTTTTGGTCCGATAACAGGTCGGTGGTCCAGGCCATTAACCTACAACCTGCCTCATGCCCCGGGGTCCTGGGATTGTTAAGAAAGCTGGTGGAGGTGTGTTTGTACCAGAATATTGAATGCAGGGCACACCATGTACCAGGAACTGTCAATGTTGCGGCTGACACTCTTTCTTGTTTTCAGTGGGAGAGGTTACTGAAGGCTCATCCAGGGGCACAGCAGCAGGGCAAGGAGTTCAGAACGGAATGGTGGCACCTACTATCGTGGACCCAATGCTCTTGGAACTTGGGGAGCGCTCGCTCACACCAAGAGAACAGTCCAGATAGACAGAGAGGCTACAGTAAGGTTGTGAGCGTGGCGCAGGAATTGGGGTGTGCATATAGGGCTTTGGAGGAGCAGGTGGAACAGTTTCTCATGTGGGCTCACATAGAGGGGGGAGGACCAGGAGCTGGGTGTTGGGGCACCTGGCAGCTTTAACATTTTACACCAATCTGAAGGAGACCCTACTAAGGGCTTCTCATTGCGGATCGCGATTAAATGTCAGGGGAAATAAGACGGACCCAAGAAGGACTGCCGCAAGCCGATTGACTTTGAGGTACTAATGAGGCTACTGGGTGCATTAGACGGGGTCTGCTCGAACGGGTTTGAGGTCACACTCTTCAGGGCTGCGTTTACAGTGACATTTTTTGGGGCACTTCCGGTAAGGCAAGCTGGTCGGGACTGGGAGGGAGGATAAATATGGAAGGGCATTGGCAATGTCAGATTTACGGTGATGGGTGTAAATATAAGGGTAGGGAGGTCTAAGACAGATCAAGTGGGAAAAGGTAGCTCTATACCGTGCAACAAATAAAGACAGTTGCCCCACTTGGTTACCCCCTCAATACATATTGTACAGGCCATCTGGGGGGAAGTACCTGCTGTGGTGCACAACGATGGATCCCCTTTAACTATGTTTCAATTTCGCAGAGTGTTGGCAGCTGCGTTGAAGAAAGTGGGGTGTAATGGAGACGGGTGGTCTTCACACAGGTTCAGGATAGGGGCAGCAATGACAGCATTCCAGGTTGGAATGGTGGTGTCATCCATTAAAAGGGTTGGTAGATGGGAATCAAAGTGTTATAGGTTATATATTAGGGACAAAGGGCAGGACATCAAATGGCCACCTCTGAAGAGGGGGACATGTAGAAGGATGCTGGGAGTGTGGGTGGATTAGGAGGGATCTGTAGAGAAGTATAACATTTGGTGTTTTTGTTTTTCATTCCTATATTGATCAGCATGGATACCCAAAGGGGGCATGGCTATGTGGGCTTAGCCAGTTCTCGGTACCCCCAATTCAGACTGGCTCCCCCTGGTTGAAGCACCAATTCTCTGGCTTTCGCATCCATTCTTGCTGGAAAACCTTCTGAAAGCATTGGACTAAATAACTCTGTGGGCACATATTACGAATCTGACTAAGTCTCTAATCTTAAAACAACATTTTACCACAAAAGATCCTTGGTTGCACAAATAGGTTTGAAGTTTAAATAGAAAGACTCTCAGTCGGGGCCCCTTCCTACAAGTTGGCAACAATTCTTTAGTAATTTACAGAATGGGGATTTGAGTGTCCCTACACTAATCTCTCAACTCCTGGTTCTGTCATTTTGGATGTTTTGCTTCTCACCTGGTCACTTGAACTCCTACTAGATCCCTCCACCTGGTTGTCATGGCCCAGGTGTGCTTGCATGTTAGGTCTTGAAATCAGAATACTTCTTTCCACTGTTCTCCGCCCTCTACATTTGTCACCTCCTCGATGCTCTGCCATATGCTTGTACCTCATCACCTACATAACTCCATCTATCATGCCTGCAGTGTGCTGCTTTCTCCTCCATAACTACTTCAGTCCCTTCTAGGCTATATCTCCTCTCCCCCTCGCTACCTCCAAGTATCTGTCACCACTCAACTGAATTTTCTTTCAACCTTCTCCAATGCAGTCTTGTTCTCTCTGGTTCTCCCCCCAGCCCCCGTTTGACTCTCCCCCCCTCCTAATCTTTCCCGTTCTGCCTTCTCACCCCTCCTCCTTATTCTTCACTACCTCCTTGATGTTCCTCACTTTCTTACTCTCTACCTCCTCCTTGATGGTCCCCATATCCTCACTTGCCTCCTCATTTGTCACCTCCTTCTCACTCTCTGCCTTCTCCTATCTGGCCGCACCCTGCCCTGTCTTGCTCCACCTCCTCCTCCTGCCTCCATCATGTTTCTGCTGCCTGTAAACATACTTATTCGTCTGAAAACAACAGCGACATATAAAGGGGGCTGGGCGCACCACTGGGATCTGAAATCTCCTGACAGTTCTCAGGTGTTAGTCAAAGTTTACTATTCTGTGGCTTAACTGCCGCTCAGGTGTTCCGCCTCTCTACTGTGCAGACCCACAGTCCATGCCTTCATAAAGGCTGGCACCATCTTGGAAACTAATTTTGTACAAAGGTGCCGCCACAGCAAAGCTCCACATGCTCACCTCCTATAACCAGATTATGTACAAAGTTCAATAATTTGGAAGGCTCCTGGGTGCAGCATCTCAGACACATAGTATTAGCATGTTTGTCTCCCGAACCAGTCTCTCGCTGCTAGCAGGGCCAAGCAGTTCCCTGCTCCCTGGTGGGCTAGGTTTTTCTCCGACCATGCATTCGGGCGGTCCTACCTGGACTTTGCTGAGGGATCAGGGGTGTCACAAATTCAGGACAAGGCATGGCTTGGGAACAACTGTGTCAAGGGAAGGCTGTGTGTTTCAAGGGTCCACTTATATCAGAAGGGTCCCTCATATGGACTGAACCATGGTGGTTCTCCTTATAGAAAGCCCCTGCTACATGGCAGTAGTATTCTGGAGCCCAGCATCATTTATTTAGCAGGTGGCACGCCCTTCACAGCAAGAGTCAGGCAGGGGAGTGTGTCGCAAGAGCAACAACAGGTGTCTAGTTGCCTTATCAACCTTCAGATTGCTTTACCTTCTATATAATAACACCCTTATCTCTCTGAGAAAAGGACCCATCATCCTGGCGTCTTCCTCCACTGGGATCACTTGATCAAGCACATTTCATCAGATGGCATCACTGCTTAGTGCGGCAACAGACTTTGGGAAATGAGGAAGGCCCCTAGTGGCCCCTCCGTCCTGTAATAGTAATGAGGACATTGCTGTTCCCATAGAGGAAAGGACACTGGTTTCTACTAGTTTGCAAATTCTACTCCCGGGAAGGTGGGCAATTTTGGCATCAACATTGGAGCTGTGTTAGTTGATGTTATAGGGGACTGGGCAAGTCCTTTGACCTCCAGAAGGAAGTTGGCTTAACAAATGGACTAGGCAACCAAATCCCTTACTTGGTCCAGGAACTGTGCTCTTAGCTATTTATGAGGAGGACCATCACCTCCCCTTATAGTCTTTGTTAACTAACACAGCTCCCATGTTGATGCCAACATTTATACCACTCCCGGGAGTAGAATTTGCAAACCAGTAGAAACCAGTGTCCTCCAAGACTTGTAGATTACTTGCCATCACCACACCTGGTGACCTAGATCTTCATGACAGGGTTAAGATGTCAGACTCTTTTCTCCAGTTGGATTCAAAGGTATTCCACCTCCTACTTCCTTCTGGCCAATCCACACCCTGGGTCTAGAGTCAACATTTAACCACCTAGCCCTCCTGCATACAAGTCTCCTAAGTTATCCGAGTCTAGGGTGGTGGCCTAATGGGAACATTCTGCTTCCCTATCTCTCTTCTTCCACTCTTCACTCTCTATTTTCACTTTCACCACACCACTCTTTCGCTTTTCCACCTCTACTTGTCTTTCCTTTTCCCCCATGGTTGTGTCATCTTTCTCCTTTACCTCTGCTCTCCTTTTGTATCTCACCTTTAAAGCTCCTTTTCTCTTTTCACTTCCCTCTCCACCACCATCATCATTGTTTGTTCCACTTCCTTCTCCTCCAATCCTTCCTTGACCACCTCCTCTCCATCCTTTCTCCACCTCACTTCTTGTCAATCTCAATTCTCTTTCACAATGCATTACCATAATACTATTGTCCTGCACCCCCCCTCTGACACCTTACTCCCAAACCCACCCTTCTCTACTTTCAACTTTTACAGGCCACCCGTTTTTGGGCCTGCATTGTGTACTGTTTGATGGAGTGGAGCTGTCTGCGCAATGAGAGCGTGTCTCCAGAATGGGTATACGTTGTATGAACTACTGTTTTCCCAGCTGTATGATACCCGCTCACAGACCACACCGCAAGTCAGTGAACCGTGCCTGCTGAGCTTGCACCTGCCATCTTGGATTCACTCAGACGTTACACTACGTCCCTATAGCTGCCTCTTCCATTCCACCTCTCTGTCTGGTAATACATGGTCAATTTGGGGTCTCACAGGCCTTCACAAGCAGGGTCCACAGTGATTTCAGTGGCCACACAGCTCCACATCCACATCTATGAAACTCCTCGCACTTTGTTGGACTGAGCATGCAACCACAGATGGCGACAGAGCCACAAGTTAAGGAATATTTCTCGCCACAGACAAACTTTCTTACTGACAAGGTTCTGCAGGTAGCAAAGAAGTGGGAACCTGGGAATTGCTAGTCAAGCACACAAATGTACGAATGGGCTGGGAAGCCTTGGGGTTCCTCCCAATACCACCTCCTGGTCCTTCATCACACTGCAGGTGGCAGTACCTGGCTCCTAGCATCACCCCAGTATAGTGATTCAGTTAAGCCCATTTTGGACATTTTTAAGACCAGAAAAAGTTCCAAAAAATAGAGACCCGGAAGGCAAAGAATTCCATGGAATAAAGTGTTTGAAACATGACTTCTTTTTTTCTTTTTTTATTTATTGGGCCACAATTGGTTTAGCAAATTGAAAACCTTAAGCCAAAACACAAACATATGAATAAAAAAAAGATTTTTTTTACACAGTCATTTTCATATTCACGTTGTTGGTTACCAAACGCACTCCCAAGACTGCGTGTCTAACCACGCTTTCTCAGGTGGAATTCTGTGAGGTTCTGTGAGGTTTTCTATTTTCTTAAAAATCATGATTATAAATCTGACCAGAGCCAAGTTAGTCGTGATTTTCTCCCCTTCCATGAAAACATTCCACCATGTGTCTACGTCTCTGTTTGCAGTACTTTTTACTATATCTCTCAAACATAGTTCTCTTTCCTTTAGTAGACCTTTACATTCTAAGGTTAGATGTTTAAGTGATTCCACTGTGTTAGGTTTAAGACAAATTCTGCATTTTAGGGTTACATTTTCTTTTGATCTTCTTTGGATCACTTCTCCCGAAGGCAGAATATTTAAATGGAACCTCATCAGTTGTGACCTGAAAAACCAGTATGGGAAGAGTTTTAAATATCCCGGAAGCATTTTCTCAGTGTCCACCAATAGTCTTCGTAACTCTTGTATCTGGTTAACGCCTCCAATGTCTGTATCCAATCTTTTGTATAGAGTTTTTTTGTTTGTTTTTGAAGGGTTAGTTACCAGGTCTTCGTTTGTTTCATTTAGCTCCTTTAGAAGTAATTCACATTTGGCTTGCCATTTTTGCAGTTGTGTGTACTTGTTTTTTCAAGGCATTATTCAGTGCCTTGAAACCTCCCGTTAAGGGATTTTCGTGGCATTTTCTGTAAAGTGAGATGGTCTTCCAATCCACTATCGCTTTCAGTGATGTCAAGCCAAGTTCTCTTCTTATAGCTTGTATTGGCAGCGATTTTGGCAGTTGCAATACCGCTCTCCAGAACGTGCCTTCATACTGTGCCCACTTATCAGGTAAATCGGGTGTGGTTTCTGCTCCATACGCCAAAATTGGAATCACTTTCATTCCGTAGAAGCTCATTAACGGTGCCATTGAAAATCTGCAATATTTCCTTAGGAAGATTCGTCCTTGGGCGCACAAGGTTTTAACCTTTTTGTATAGATGGTCTTTTCGGGGCGCCTCAGTGCAACTGTTGTTAACCCAAACTCCCAGGTATATGATCGAGTTTACCTCTAGCTGTCTGTTCCCTTTGAGAAACCAAACAAACTCATTTTTTTATTGGTACTGTCACAACCTCTACCTTAATTGCCCCTGTCCCCATCAAGCCAGTAGCCCATCCACACACACGTGCCCCAAGATTCCCTTATTGGGCTTCACAATACCTCCTCACAGGATATGAGAAGAAACTCAGTTGGACCAGGGCATGGCGCTCCTGGAACAAGCTATGCCAATCAACACTGAGCTATCACCCAACATGGAGGGGGAAGCAGCATGCCGAGGCATCAGGAACAACAGACTAGTCTCTGCCAAAGCTCTGGGTGTGGCTGCCTATATAAACCACACCCAGGCAGGATTCCACGCTTCGCGTTACACTGCCTATGGCAGCAGAACACTCACCGTGGTTCAGGAGCATCTACTTCTGCAATCAACTTTACTTTACCATACGCTCAGGTCTTCAGGCCTTCGGCTCCGCAGCGGCACTGACCCATCCTCATCCGATCTGTGGCCCAGCTGCTCTGCTTTGCGGGTCTTTGGCTTCTCAGCTTCCAGTTACCAAGGGCTTGTCACTCCACAGTATCCGGCTCGCTCCGGGCCCCGCTCAGCTCCGAATCCTGCAAAGGAAAGAAAACACACGTTACGGCATGATAAGGACAAAAGCAAACAAACAATGAAAGCAGGCAAGAGGCAAGAAAAGACACTGGGCCTCATTACGACCCTTGCGGAAATGGAAAAATGATGGCGGAAATGCAATACCGCCATCGAACACCGCTCGTTGCGATCATGACCCGTCACCGTAAAGTACGATGCCATTAGCGACACCGCAGTGAACGGCAACGCTAACTGCACCAAGTACGCGCACGCGCGCCTTGCAAAACCGGAATCACCGCCATGGCGCAACGGTACGCGAATTCTGACCCTAGCGGACATGTACTGAACGCCATCAAGCACGTCGTAAAGTACCATTCCGCCATGGCGAGAAATACGGCAACGTGAACCAACCGTAAATGTCCCACTGAGTGCCTGTACTCCACTCCCTGGCCTCATTGCACAACTCCTGGCAGGCGCAATGTACTCACACTATGCAACCAGTGAAATCCACAATTCACCCATGCATGCCAACGTAGAAAAGCATGCAGGGGCTCAAAGCGCCCCGTGAGTGGGCATCCATGTACGGCATGTCACCATAGCCGTACTGACGCAGCACAGGCATGTGAAGGTACAATACATCAAAATGAAAATCAAGAACACATGACACAAAACAACAGTAGTCCCCCATCGCTTGCCACCAGCGCAAGGCAACATCCAAAACAGCATCCTGAGGGGGATTGCACCAGCCCTGTACTCATGCCAGTAAACAAACCAACCATCAGCAGAAGCATGTACCACACAAGTCGGCAGAGTGACTGAGCAGCCAGGCTCATCCCAAGAGGGGCCGATGGGAGCTGCAGGGCACAGATGGCATCAATACAGAAGCTATTCCAATGGACATGACCCCAGTCCCCCTCCAACAAACGCAGGCAAACACAGTCACCTGTGACCAGCCACATTCTGAACAACCCATCATTCCACCAATCGACCTGGCTGACAGGCACCAGTCGGCCAAAAGCCAATCCCCCGCCCCTGAACAGCACATCATGTAAACAGACACAATGGCAGCCCCTATCCGTGACCATACTGTGCTACGTAGGCAAACGCGGCCAGTACTGTACCACACAACTCAACTCAGAAGGCGGAACACAATGCAGATCATCTCGCAATACATACCGCCACAAAGCGAAAATCGCCACATCACCTGCAAAGAACAACGCAACACGACAAATATCGGAATACAATTTAAATGCACATCCAAATGACAAAGGCCCCACAGCAATTTGCAAAATACCACCAAAACAACCATCATCACCGAGGGCTGCATCTGCAATAATTGACCGGCTTCCACTTGTGTGACGCCCTGTACCATCATGGCACACAGGGCCTACATCAACGTTCCAAAAGGCAACATGGAAGCGGCAAGAACCGCAGGTCCGTCCCATGAGGCAGGCACTAGTCGAGCTGAAAGGCCGAAATGTTGCACCTAGCCACCAGTACAGCGTAAGGGCATGTGGCCCATTGGCGATCGTCCCATATGATCGAAATGGTGCTCCACTGATTCACCCGAAGCTGCAGGAGTCGAGAGTAAAAACCATCTGGAGGAGTGGCGTAGAGATGGCATCTGCAATAGGGCAGGAGATACCTGTCACCCAAAAGAAACACAAATCAACCGATTGCATTACGGGACTCATGATGCATTACAATCTTCATTCAACACACCAAATCCACACCCATATGCATGCTAGCCCACTCCAAAGGAATATACACACCCCTAAATCAGTATCGAATCATAACGAAACCAATCGAGCTAAATACACCATTGGCAACGTCGGTTACTGTGCATGCGTCCGTCAAGATAGAACCCATGACATGGGATTAGTAACGTGCCTAGACACAAGTGTATGAAGGCGCGTCGAGACAGGGAGGATCCGACAAGGGCAGATAGACGTATGTCCCACTATGGCAGCCTTGCATCACATAACGCAGGGGAAGGGGAGTGAATCAAAAAACCCATGTACATGGCAGACCCTAAACGGAATCATCAGTCCATGCATCCATTCATCATTCCCTCATCCCGCAATGAAAACGCATGAATATTCACTCACATAATATGTGAAACTTCCATCGCGTCTGTGCGTAATGCAGTCCGCAAAAACCACTGTGCCCCTGGCCGGATCTGTAGTGTTGTGAAGCAAGATGGATTTGGGAACGTCCTGCCTTATCGTCCACTACGCTATTGCGCATCCCATTCAATTCATATCATTCATTGCCTGCTCGTTATGGGCCATGTCCCAAGGACATTCTACAATAGAACGTTACATTTCCAGCCAGACCTGTGGGCGTATCCTCGCCGCTACTTCAAAACCCAAAATGCTGGCCTTCGAATTCCTCACTTGCAACATTACGTCGAAAAGGCTTCTGTGAACGCTTGCATTCACAATTACATCAATGTAGTGCGGCTGTGTGTCATGATGCTAACTGGCTGCAATCACAAATGGGACGCCACGCCCGTCGGTGAAGTACGTTACTGTGCTGCATGAGGGTCGGCCATCGATCGAGCCCTACATACCACTGACTCTTCACAGGTATGTAAGCGGCTGCAATCATAGCATGTGTAACAATGGGAGCATACCATGAAGATCAGTCAAAGTACATCACACTGCCATCGGGATTAGATACATGATTCCAATCCCAAGATGCCATGCGGCCAAATGCAGCCTTACGTGCGGGACGTGCTCGGCCAGAAGGGATTGCATCTGCCACAGATTCATTCAATCAGCACAGGTGGAGGCCATACAGGCCGACAGCACATATATTGCAGACCCAAACCCCTCCCACAACCACTCCCACTCCAAAATGCTACCGGCAGGACTAGCGATGTTGGGCCTGGGGGACCAGATAGCACTGCAAGTGCTACAACTACAAGAAGACGACGAACAACAACAGGTACAACAACCGGGCGCACAGGGGAGACGGAGGAGAAGGAGGAGGAGGAGGGCAAGGCAGGGTCAGCAAGGCCCACAAGCACTGCCACTACCACCACGCAGGCGGCCCGCAATCCCACGCCTCCGAGCCGATCCGTTCAACCTCACTGCTGAGCAGATCCACACCCTCTACCGTTTGGACCGGGACACCATAATCGCCATTGTGGACATGACACATGCTGACCTCGTGAGCATGATAGATAGCCCAACCGCCATCCCACCCCTACTGAAGGTGGTGTCTGCACTCCACTTCCTGGCCACAGGCACCTACCAGCACACAGTGGGACAGTTGCATGGCATTTCACAGCCACTGTTCTCACGGACACTCTTCCAAGTGCACGATGCCCTCCTGAAGCACGCCGACGACCACATCACACTACCACGCACGTACCAGGAGATTACCAACGCTAAAGTGGGATTCCATGCACTTGGCGGCATCCCGGGTTGCATTGGTGCCATCGACTGCACCCATGTTGAATTGGTTGTCCCACATGCCATGGAGGTCCAGTACCGCAACCGGAAACAATTTCATTCAATCAATGTGCAAATGGTGTGTGACTCCAACAAGATATTTACGCATTGTTGTGCCAGATTTCCAGGATCTACCCATGATTCTATGGTCCTGAGGAACACAAGAATACCACGCTACATGGAGCGACACGCAGGGCACAGATCCTGGCTACTCGGTGAGTCTCATTCCATGCATGACATCGTGGCCCATTTGATGCGTCAATGACCTTGCAGGGGGGGGGGGGGCTACTTAGCACTATCATTCCACTGACACCCTTTATTCGTCTCATACAGGTGATGCCGGGTATCCACTGAAGAGATGGCTCCTTACACCAATCCGGAACCCACAGAACGAGCATGAGGAGGACTACAACCATGCCCACTCACGTACCCGTGTGGTCATTGAACAGGCATTCGGCCTACTGAAGGCTCGTTTCCGCAGCCTCAGCAGGTCTGGCGGGGCACTCATGTACAGCCATGAGAAGGTTTCTAAGATGGTCATGGCATGTGTCATGCTGCACAACATGTGCATACGTAGGAATGTGCCCATGCCCCCTGACGCTGTACTGCATGCACCTGAAGATGATGATGATGATGAGGGTGGGGATGTGGAGGCACCTCAAGGAGTCCATGAGGCACAGGATGCACGTGCAATCCGACAGAGCATCATAGATGCATGCTTCTAGCAACCACGCATGGTGCCTATTACACGGAAAGGGGACCTGTGGCACTGTGTGTGTGTAGTACAGGCACATTGTGGACTGTACGCCTATGAAGGCCTCGTACGCAAATATCAATGTCCACACATGTCATTGGATGATTATGAGATGCTGTATTGTGAATGTGATTTGATTCATACACCCTATGGACCCGCCACCCAGTGAAGCACAACACACCCCCTCCACCCTACTACCTCCCCCCCCAACACCAGTGTCCAAATATGCATGCTGTCCGTGGGTAGACGCTATTGCAAGCCCCCTCTACGGGTATCAGGGGCACCCCTGCCCGTGGAGCGCAGGTTCCTGCCAGATCTGCGTTGGGGGCTGCCCTGGACGGAACTTGCCACGGATGATGTCTCTGCCTGCTCGCGTCCATGCATGTCTCTGAGGGTTTGTGAGAGCTCCGAGAGCACACGGCGCACAGCAGCAAGTTCAGCACAAACGTCTTTGGACGTCGCATGCAGTTCCCCCCTCAGGCTCTCGGTGCTTTTCTCCATTTGTGCTCTCAGGCTCTCGGTGCTTTTCTCCATTTGTGCTCTCAGGCTCTCGGTGCTTCTCTCCATTTCTCCCCTGAGGCTCTCACTACTTTTCTCTATTTGTGCCCTGAGTGTCTCGGTGGATGTTTCCATGGCTGCCCTGGAACCCCCGCATTCATTTGCATGGTCCTTGAGTAGCGTGGACGCTTCCTGCTGTTGCTCGATCAGCAGGTCGAGGGACTGTTGCCTCTGCTGGGCCATGGACATTTGCGGTGGTGTGACAGGGGGGCTGCTCAACACATGTTGCCTTGGCACAGGACTTGTGGGGGTTGGCCAGTCGTCGTCTTCAGGGTGCCCCTGCGTGGTTTCGTCATGGTGTAGGGGATGGAACATGCAGGGGGATTGGGAAAGGTCATGGATGGTACCTACGTCGCCAGCACTGTTTTCCGTGTCGGAGCATGCTGGCATGACAGCTGTGTCACCTATGGTGCTGCTACCACCAGAGGCAGTGCCATCAGATACGTTCTTTGGGGGGACCTGTGGTGCTGGGGTTGTGGACTTGCTGGCTGCTGGGGTGCCTGTTGCAGTCCCCTCCAGTGTGCTGCCACTTGATTCCTGCTGCTGCCGTGTCTTGATCCTTGCACCTGAGGTGGAGGCTCTTGGGACGTTGGTCCTGGCCCTCTTTGCAGGCGTGCTGGTAGGGGTGTCCTGCAGCTCGTCGTTGGTATCGGACCCTGTGGTGGAGTAAAGAGGGGCGAGCGTTAGTTATGGGTCTGTCGGATTTGGAATGGCAACGTATCAAATGCATTGGGGTGGTACATGAGGCTGATTTGGGACTGGGCCTTGGAGGTGGTCTCATTTTCGTGTGGATTGAGGATGCATTCATTTGGCTGCCTGCAGTTAGGGGGTGCATGCTGCACATGTAGGGGTTGTTTATGGCTTCTTGATTGATTTGTTTGTTCATTCTGACTTTTAGAGGGCGCTGTCAGGGCAAAGTATGTATTGCACTATGGGGTCACATGGTACTGCACATGTTCGTGGTTTGTGGATTTCGCATTGTTTCTCTTGGCCAACCTACCTGATTCTCCGGATGTCGGCACTCCTTTCTCCATCCCTCCGACTCCCTCTATGCTCTCCATTCCTATGGTGGAGGCGCAGATTTCCTCCCAGGGGGTCAACTTGATGGGCGACTCTGAACCCCCCCCGGTAGCTGTGGCGATGTTCCTGTTCGCAGAAAGTATGCTGCGTACGCGGATCCGCAGGTCGTCCCACCGCTTGCGGCATTGCTGTGGCGTGCGGGGTGTTGTCCCCACCGCACTTACGCGCTGTGCCACCAGGGCCCATATGGCCTTCTTGTTGGCAAGGGCCGTCCTGGTCATTTGACTGGAGAAGACGACGGCGGCATTTTCCTGGAGGGTCTCGGTGAGCACGGTCAGTTCCTCTCGGGAGAAGTGTACCTGCCGCTTGCGGTCACACGCTTTCTTGGCTACCTTTCCCATATTTATTTTTTTAACTGGGGTTGCTAACGGGTTGGGATGTGTGTCAGGGTCGGATTTTTAATGGTTGTGTTGGGATTCGGATTTTATAGTTGTGCGGCGTGCTGTTTCCCGTTCCGGCCACATGCTTTTACTTCCGTTTCCGTATATTTACGGTGGCCGTAATTTGCGGTGCACGCTCGTTACGGTGACCGCTCATTACGGTGACCGCTAAGATGGGTGGCGGTATTGCACCTGGTGCAGCGTACGGCGGCGGTAAGGGCCGTTTTGGGGTCATTTCCGCCATCGCAGCCTTTCGGATTCCGCCATGGCGTAATGCTCGTGCCCGATGGGTCGTGATTAGCCGCACTTTGCTCCTTCGTGCAATGGCGGAAACGCTATTTACGCTGTTGCGGTCCGGTCAGTCACTTTCCGCCAGGGTCGTAATGAGGCCCACACAGAACATAATAAGGCAAAGGCAGCAAACTTAAGGACTGCAAAGGATACAAGTGAACAAGTAAGAAGGAACAAGTGAACAAGATAGAAGGAAAGACTTAAACTAGACAATAGGAAGAGACATTCCAACAAAGACCACCTCTCCAAAAGGATAGCAGCATTTTCCAAACCACAGCAGGACTGGGCTGGAAGAAACATCAGTGAAGTAACTGTTGCCACAGGACAAACGCGCCTCTGCTGAAGTAAGTAAGAAGGAACAAGTGAACAAGATAGAAGGAAAGACTTAAACTAGACAATAGGAAGAGACATTCCAACAAAGGCCACCTCTCCAAAAGGATAGCAGCATTTTCCAAGCCACAGCAGGACTGGGCTGGAAGAAACATCAGTGAAGTAACTGGTGCCACAGGACAAACGCGCCCCTGCTGAAAACAGAAAAAAAGCAGGACAGAGAGCCTACCTTCAAAACATATGAGGTGAGCACGCACACGCGCACACAAGGGGTGGGAAAGGCAATAGAGGAAGTGTGTAGAAGCTTGTTCACCAATACTTAGCCCCCGGAACTCACTGTTACTTTTCATCCTTGAATCCATAGATCAGCCATCCTAGAGAAGACAACCAGGGAAAGAGTGTTGCACAGAGGTTCCGGATACCCCCGCAGAGCTAAGGTGAGCGTAACAGGTTTTCGTTTTTGACAGAGTCATTATTTGGGTTTTTCCAGGTTAATTCTTAGTCCATTTGTCTCAATATACCTAAGCAAGGCCTCCAGTTGGCGTTGGAGTCCTATTGGCGTCTGATCAATTAAGACGATATCATCCGCGTACAGAAGTCTCCGTACCGATGTTCCTCCAATCTGCTGAAGAAATATCCGTATGTCACAAAATGTATCATCCATGTCAGAAGTGTATAGATTATATAGGTCAGGGTCTAGTGGACAGCCTTGTTTTAATCCCGTATTAGTATCTATTTGGTCCGATTTTAACCCTGACTTGTCCAGTCGTATTTTTACAGAAGTGTTAGCATATAGTTGTTTTATGTTCTCCAAGACTACCGGGGGGGCACTGCCATTTTACCCGTTTTTTCCATAGAATTACCCTATTGAGCATGTCAAAGGCCTTTGATAGGTCCACAAATACTATATGTTTTCGTTGATTTATTTTTTAGTAGATTCATTAGAAATATGTTAAGGGAGGTCCCTCTCCCCTTCACAAATCCTGATTGCCACAGGTCTCTTCTGCCTGTTTCCACGCTCCAAGATGTTAATGATTTCAGCAATACTGATGCAGAGAGTTTCCCCAGGACATCAAGGAGGGCTTTAGGGTTAGGGCTTTCGTTCTCTGGGCTTGTCCTAAAACCCTTCTTGTATATGGGCACAATCACTGCGTTTTTCCAAGAATTCGGTACCTTTCCCCCTTTTATTACATGTTCCAATAAATGGTTCAAGAAGGTTGCCCATTCTCGTGGATAAGTTTTTAACATCACGTTTGTGAGGTCATCTGGTCCAGGTGTCCTCGAAATTTGAAGTTTCTTGATCATGTCCTCTATTGTAGCTGTAGAGTAATCTAATTGGGTGTCTTTCATTTAGGGTTAGTTCCGATGTGTATGTGCTTACAGGCTGCTGCATTTATTCGTAAAATTTGCACCATGTACCTGCTGTTATTGGGTGGAACATCAAGGCGTCTTGGGGAGCATTCATTCATTTATGATTCTCCAAAATTCGTTGCTACTTTTACTCTTGATTTTTTCTAGCATGAATATGGAATCTTGATTTAGCATAGACTTTTTGTGAATACATAGTCAATTTCTATATTTTTGTTTGGCTTTCTTTATTTCCTCCTCTGAATTTAGGCTTTTTTTAATTAGATTTTTTTATTGTTTTCTTCAAAAGCTTTTTCCGATTAATAATTGCTTTATCGTGTACATGCTTATGTGTAGTTGACCCTTTGTTGTTTCCTAACTTTTGAGTTGTGGTAAACACTTTCAGTTGCAGCAAATAGTCAATTGTGTTATTTTCAGCTTCTGTTTGTCTCTTCTTAATTAAATTTCTCAGGTTAAGGTTCAAGTCGGGCAGCTTATCCGCCTTAATTCTTAGTCTATTTCATCCCGTGTTCACATACAATGAGAGATCTTCACCGTGTTTACTTGTTTTATTGTCACTCAACTTTTTACATGTCAGCTGTAAAATGTTATGGTCACTTGTGACGGTGTCATTTACCTCTAATTCTTCGGTTCTATGAGACAGGTTTGAGGAAATGTATATGTAGTCAAGGATTGCTGTAGAAAAGATACCTCTTCATGTTGGCTTTGCTGGAACATCCCCTTTCAATGCTCCGTTTAATAAGACACAGTCTTTTGAGGTTAGTGCGTTGGTCCATCTTGTGCCACGTTTTTGTTTGTTTGTACTATTAAATAGTTCTTCGTTCTCCAGGGTGCCCAAATGTATGCATGAGCAGTTTAAGTCACCGACTATTATAAAAGTCGGATATGGTCATTTTTCCCTGGATTTGTCTATCCAACTGCCTACATCTTCTGGTAATTTCTCATTCACCGGTGATACCAGATTCCGGTAAACATTGATAATTATCGGAACTCTCTGTGCACTTATTGGCACTTGTTCTGTCTTAATTGTTAGTACCTGGATGTAAGGGGTAGGATTTGTCTCATCCAGCATTTCCCAATTCAGATCGTTCTTTATGGCAATCAGGAGGCCTGCCTGAGGTCTTCCCTTTTGGTCCTTTATGGCTGGATTTGTCGATACATGATAACCCTCTATCATCAGTGTTTCAACCAGCCATGTTTCCTGTAGGCACATCACCTGGGCCCTTAACATTTGGAGGTCACCTTGCATGTAAAGATGGGGGAAGCCTCTAGTATTCCAACTTAAGAGCTTCCATTGGTCTTCTGTCTCTCCTTTTAAACTAAATTTTTGTTGCATTTTTGCAGCTACCAATGTAGCTAGCCAGTTCCATTTATCGTCATCCTCATCTGTTGTTTTTGTTTTTCCCCTGGGTGATTTTTGGACTCCTTTCTTTTTTGTTCTTATTCTTTTCTTGCTCTTTGTTTCTTTTTCCTTTAGTTGGTTCCCTATCTCTAGGTTTTGTGTTACGTGAATTCATGTCTTCTTTTTTTTTGGTAGTACGTAGTTGTTCATACTTAGATCAAAGCCCATTGGTCTTAGATGTGCAGCTTCTTCCAAAAGCAGATTTTTGACCAATCTCGAGACTGTGTGGAGCAGTACTTTGTATGTGCGGTCTTCATCGATGAATTCCACCATGGCTTTATCATTTGATGTTATCAGTCTCAAAGCTGGGATGTGATGTAGTAGCCTGATCACATTGGATCTATTCAGGATCAGGCCGTCATTATAATGCTACATTCTCTCCAGAATGAAGCCATCTTGTTGATCACTATTCCTCCCCCTTAAATCGGTGTCTTTTCCAGATTCTACATTGTTTAATTGATTGTCTTTATGATTTTCCAAATTTTATAGGTTATTGGGCGTAGTTCTTCTCCTCTTGGGTGGCCCTAACCTCAGTGGTGATGGCACTTGACAGTTTCCATTTAGATGTCGGTTTTCAGTCAACACGTCTTTAGAATTCACTGCTATTTTTTCTGATTCTAATTTCTGGGTTGGGACCTTTGGGAGTCTATCGCTGTTTTTCTTTTCCAGGCTTCGCTTTTTTCCTGCGTTCCTACCTTTCATTTGTGGATCTTCTCTCTCACCTTCGTCTTCTGAATCACTTTTATCAATCTCCACGTCTGTTGAATTGTCTGATTTTATTTCCTGATCTCTCTCATATATAGTTTCAAGTTCTTCCGTCTGACCTTCCTCATCCAGTATAGAGTGCATGGTGAGGTCCAACAGATTTTGCTGTTTCCTCATCTTCCGAACATTCTTTGATCTCAGGTATTTGTATTTCAACTGTTTTCTTTTTTTTTCTCTTCATTCGGGAGAGCCTCTCTACCCTAATTGGTGGTTGAGGGACATTGCAGTGGTGTTGTTAATTTTTTGAAGAACTCTTGACTTTTGTGATTAGGCGGTGATGGTTGGTTCTTTGGTTTTTTCATTGTTGTACTTCCTTTGCCTTCCTTGGTCTTGGAGTCTGATACTTTTTTTGGTTTTGCTTCCTGCGGTTTCTGCTTTTCCATTTGTTTCGGTTTTACAAAAATGTTAATTTTTTTTTCTTTGTCCTCATGTATTTCTCTCCGAGTCCCCACAGGTGTTTCTTGTATGTAAGTTAGTGGTTTTGTCTCCTCCGCTGAAGTGTTCGCCTCACCGATCTTTTTGGAATTTTGGGGCGCCTCTGTCACTATCTCCTTGTTGTCTTTGTTAATGCTTGGACTATTTTCCTTTATTAGTTGTGTAACTAGCTGTTTTTTTCCGGTATTTAATGGTTCGCAAAAGGCCTCAGTATCTTGGTTGGGTTCACTAATGTCCCAGTTCATGTTGTTGGCCAAATGCCGTCTGTTTTTGGTTCCGGGGACATTACACTTGATTCCCTCCTTTCTGCTAGTTTTCTTTCTTTTCTATCCTTTACGATTGGCTCAAGTATGTCCTGTAACAGTTGTGCCACCCTCGCATTGCTATTGTCAAGGTAGGTTTGTACTGCTGTTATGAAGCCTTCCACAAAAATTATCTTCGAGTGGAGCATGGCTAACAGCGTAGTTTGGTCTTGTAATTTACCAGCTAGGTCCTCATAAAGCTTCATGAAGGGTTCTAGGATGGCCACCATTGTTGAGACTAATAAGAATTTTTCTTCTGGGTACCCTTGTTAGTTTGGACCTTTTATTATTGGGTCTTTATTAAAGTCAGTCCATGTTTGGCGTATCTATTTTCCTGTTTTTTATGTCTGTGTTAATTAAGGGTTTGTCTTTATTTGGAGACGTTTGCAAAGCTTTGTCATTAAAGAGTTTTTGTGTGTCATTAGTACAAGGCGATGTCTCGTCAGCCTTGTCATAAGTTGTTCCTGAGGATGAAAGTTTTTTTTTTTTCCTGCTAATTTTTGATGGCGTTTTTGCCTGCGTTATTAGATTTACCTTGTCTTCCATTGATCTTGAGGTCACTAATATGACAAGCGTGGTCATTCCGAGTTGGGTGGTAAGGGATACCGGGCACCGGTAAGGAGACCGGTGCCGGTAATCCCTTACTGCCCATTTCCAAGGTCCCTTAGCGGGAACAGTAAAGGACGTGTGGTCTGATCACATGTCCTTTAGGTCCAGCTAAGAGACCACGGCGCTAATAACGGGCCTGCTATTCGCGGGCCCGTTATTAGCGCCTTCCCCATTCCCATTGAGCCCTATGGGGGTTCATGATGCCTGCCCCCGGAAGACCAGACCTGGCCCAGCAGCCCCGGAAACAGGCATCATGCCACTTGGAGCATGCCCAAACGTCCCAGTTAGGGGCTGTTTGGGTGCAGTCCTGGCGCCTATGGCGCCAGGCTCATAAAGATAAAGTCAGTCCTGGCGCCATGGGCGCCAGGCTCATTATTGATAACTTACCTGAAGCAGACCATGCTGCATACTCACCTGAGACAGACCATGCTGCATGAAGACTCAAGCCAAATGAGGCTTAGGAGGGACTATTTTACTGAAGGGACTATTTTGTTACTTGGGTGGGGCTGTGGAAGAATACTTATCTGGAACTTCTTCCAAGGCTATTTAAACCACGCCCGGACAGCCACACGTGCTTTGCGTTATTCTGCTTGCTGCAGCGTAACGCTCACCGTGTTTTCAGCAGCTCCAGTCTTCAGCCACGCCCGCTTCAGTCCTGGGACTCCTGAAACAAGAAGAAAAGAAGGATAAAGATTAGAACAGGAGTTTTAACTTTAATCCTTACCTGAATCCTGATCCATCTCGCCACAGAGCTGAAAGACAGAAGTCTTTGAAGCATCGCTTCGCATTCCTACGGCACCGCGCTGAACTCACCTGCTTGGCGGTACTTCAGCATTCCATCACGCTCTCTCCATCTCGCGGCCGCCCTCCGACACCTAAGGAGACAAAGACAGCAAGGTGAGCAAGGGGACTCTCTAAGGCTATACAAGCTACCCCCAAGGACTTACCTGATTTACCACGGGGGGTACTCACCTCATCTCGGGTCGGCGCAGTCAACTCTGCTTCATCGCCGTACCCCGGCCCCTAAGGGGAAAACCACAATAGACTTACCTGAACCTTACCAATTGCCATTTGGAAATCTTCGAGTGGATTAATCGGCAACCTGCAAGGAATCGGACAGAGTGAAGATCAGACATTTGAACTCTTATGAACAATTGGACTTTAGAGTCAATACTGGAACTCACCAATTCCTCTACGCCAGTGAAGTAACTGGTCATCAACGCGCCCCTGCGGTCGACTCAGGATGGAGAGCTCATCCTTCCAAACCATCAGGTGAGACTAAGGAGGGGACATCAAGAGTGATCTGTGGGAAGACAACGGGAGTGGGGAAGGTGGGTTGACACTCAATTCCACGGGTGGTTAATTCCCCTTCTCCTTTGCAGAATATTCCTGCGAGCCAGACGAACTAGGCTGAGCGGGCCAGTCCAGTCAGTCATCTCGGCGCTAGACGTCACGCTGGTGGAAACAACAGCGGCCCATTTCTGGTCGACGCCCCCGTGGGTGAGCGTAACAGAACGCAAAGCCTACCCACAAATACCCACCTGGGCGTCATGGAGATCTCGTAAACTGATCAGTTGGCCCAATTATTAGGGGAATTAAGGGCCGAAGTGCATTCCGCCCGCCAAGAAACCAATGCCCTCAGGAGGGAACTGATACTGTCAAAAGAACGAACTGATGAGTTGGCCAGACAACTATTACAGAGCCAGGCTGGACAAACACCTCTACCAGGACTTGGGGCAAGTCCAGCTCCTGTACCATCGAGTAACCCGGTGCAGATAAATTTACCTGGAGCCGTTCCTTTGGCTCCGCCTGAACGCTTTGCCGGAGACCCAAAAGGGTTTGCAACATTCATGAATCAATGCTGCTTGCACTTTTTATGTAGACCTGGAGCTTTCCCAAACGATCAGGCCAAGGTAGCCTTTGTAGTGTCATATCTCAGCGGCAGTGCAGCGGATTGGTCCATTCCACTAGTTAACCAGGATGACCCGATTCTTCGAGATTTCCAGGGTTTTCGAACAAGCATGGAAAGACTATTCGCCCGACACTCCCGAGGACAGGCTTTGGACAACAAACTTTTATCCCTACGGCAAGGTAACCAGGATCTTTTATCTTACATTGCAACTTTCAATAGATTAGTAGTGGAAACCGAATGGCCTGAAGCCAAGCGAATCACATTATTCCATCGAGGACTTCGGGGAGAACTCATAGATGTTTTGGCCCAAATCATGAACCCGCCTCAAGACTGTGCTGAATAAATAGATCTAGTGGTCCAGCTCGATCACAGACTTCAAACCAGGAAGGCTGACCGAACCAAGTTTGAGAACAGGGTGTTGGTTAAAACCCACGTAAGCTCCAAGGGAGTAGATGTCTCAGAACCTATGCAAATCGGGGGGGTTAAAGGACCCTTATCTCAGAAGGAAAGAGATAGAAGACGGCAACTGCAATTATGTTTATATTGCGGAACTACTGGTCATTTTCTTCGGAACTGCCCTGTAAAACCACCCAAGAAAGTTATAGGAGCAGCAGACGATAACCATGTGAAATCTGACTCGGGAAACGACCACGCCCGGCAAGCGTAGAGGTCCGCTTTCCGAGCTTAAAGAAGGACACTCTGACCTCGCATTTCACCATACCCATGGTCCTTGTAGATCCAGAGCAGCCATCACGCATGCACACGGTAAAGGCGTACGTAGACAGTGGAGCCATAGGAAATTACTTGGACTGGGAATTGGCTACCAGGATGAATCTATCTCTCACCCGCAAGACCACGGCCGATGTCACCACTGTAGATGGAACGGAAATTGCCTCTGGACCCGTAACTCATTCCACTGCAGAGATGACATTGCTGAGTCAAGATGGGCATCAAGAGGCTATGGTGTTTGACTTAATCAAGGCCCCACAGTTTCAGCTGATACTGGGGATACCTTGGTTGGAAAAACATAATCCCTGTATTGATTGGCGAGAGAAGAGACTAACCTTCCCAGAATGTGCTCACACCTGCTACCCAAGGAAAACTCAAAACTCAGTCCTGGCCCCAGTAATTCCAGTAGCCATACAATTACCTGTTGAATACCAAGACTTTCTGGATGTCTTCCAAAAGGTACAGGCAAACACCTTACCACCTCACAGATCGTATGATTGTCAAATAGATCTTGTACCTGGAGCACAACCACCTTGCAGCAGAATCTATGCCCTTACAGAACCCGAAAATCTCCATTTGCGCCAGTACCTAGACCAGTACCTTGCTAATGGCTTCATTCGCCCGTCCAAGTCCCCTGCATCTTCAGCTTTGTTCTTCGTACCGAAAAAGGAAGGCGTCCTTAGAACATGTATAGACTAACGCGCACTGAATCAGATAACCATCAAGAATCGATACCCATTGCCTTTGATCCTAGAACTACTAGACCAGGTGAAGGACGCTTGTATATACACGAAACTAGACCTTCGGGGGGCATATCATCTGGTACGTGTCAAAGAGGGTGACAAATGGAAGACTGCTTTTCGCACCAAGTACGGACTATTTGAGTACCAGGTGATGCCCTTCGGACTATGCAATGCACCAGCAGCCTTCCAGTTCTTCATGAACGATGTCCTCCGAGAGCTTATCGACGTTTGTGTGGTCGTTTACATCGACGACATCTTAGTATACTCTTTATCAGAATCTGAGCATGTAAAACACGTCCGAGCAGTCCTAGAGAAGTTACGCCAGCATAAATTATATGCTAAACTGGAAAAGTGCATCTTCCACACTACGGAAGTGGAATTCCTTGGATTTATTCTGACCCCGAGAGGAATCCGGATGGATACACAAAAAGTGGATGCCATTCTTAATTGACCTTCGCCAAGTTCAATCAAAGGAGTTCAAAGCATGCTTGGCTTTGCCAATTTCTACCGCAGGTTTATCCCGGACTTCTCACACATTGTACATCCCATTACAACGCTATTGCGAAAAAACAAATGCTTTGTGTGGACAGAGGAAGACGAGAACGCCTTCCAAGAGTTAAAAGCTAAATTCACATCTGCTCCCATATTAAGGCACCTGCACCCCGAGCTTCCCTACATAGTGGAAACAGATGCATCCAGCTCAGCCATGGGAGCAGTTCTTTCCCAAAAGGATCCCGAAACTAACCAGCTTCACCCAGTGGCATTTTGGTCACGAAAATTTTCAGCCCCCGAATTAAATTATGCCATAACCGACAAGGAGCTGCTGGCCATCAAGTCTGCCTTCAAGGCTTGGCGGCACTATCTACTGGGTGCCAGACATTCCATCACGGTCATCACCGATCACCGCAACTTACAATACCTAAAGACAGCCAAAGCCCAATCTTTGCGCCAACTCCGTTGGGCATTGTTCTTCGCCGAGTTTGATTTTGTAATAACCTATCGACCAGATTGTAAGAATGGTAAAGCAGACGCCTTGTCCCGGATTGGAATGGGAGAAGCAGAAATAACTTTAGAACCCGTACCCATAATTCCGGAACAGAGAATCCTTGGCCTGACAGCCATACAGACACTGGAGGACATTCAAAACAAGGTCCACCAACTCTTTGATTCCGTTGCCCTACAGGACTGGGCAAAGAAAGGCCCAGAGTACTCTGTCATCAATGATTTACCTTATTACCAAGGCCGGCTATTTTTACCGCAAAAAGAACTACAGGAACTTGTCATTTCCCATTACCATGACACCTTAATAGAAGGGCATCCGGGTATTGCAAAAACCGAAGCTAAAATTAGGAAGCAATTTTGGTGGCCCATTTGGCGAAAAGGATGTCAAGTCATTTGTCATGTCTTGTGGCATTTGCGCACCAAATAAAGGGCAAAAGAAAAAACATGCTGGATTATTGCACCATTAGACATGCCACCTACCCCTTGGCATACCCTGTCATTAGACTTTATCACAGATTTACCCCCGTACCAAGGTTACAATACCATTCTAGTTATTGTAGATCTTTTTTCTAAAATGGCCCACTTCATTCCTTTAAAAGGGATACCTTCAGCTTCGATCCTGGCCAAGGAAGTCCTTGAAAATGTTGTCCGCCTGCATGGCTTTCCTTCAGTGTTAATTTCAGATCGGGGCAGTCAATTAATTTCACATTTTTGGAGGAAATGCTGCCAACTGGCACAAATTGATGTTAGGCTTTCGACGAGGCACCACCCTCAGAACGACGGTCAAACGGAGAGGACCAACCAGACTCTTGAACAGTACCTCCGTTGTATGCTACAGCAGTCTGAGGGGAATTGGAAAGACATTCTGTGGATCGCAGAGTATGCATACAATAATTCCGTACACTCAGGAACTGGACAAAGTCCTTTTTTTACCATTTATGGGCACCATCCTCGAACCTCGGATTTGGACTCACCCCAGCATTTAGAGATGCCCGCAGTGGACCATCTCCACGCTGTTATTACACAAGCCTTTAAAGAAGCAACCATCCATTTGCAAAAAGCTAAGGAAAAATACAAAAAGGATGCGGATCAGCACAGAAGTGAAGCTCCTCAATACCAAATAGGGGACCAAGTATGGTTAGCCACTAAGCACTTACCACTCAAGGGGACTCGGACCTTTAACCCCAGGTATTTGGGACCTTTTTCTGTCAAGGCAATTATTAACCCAGTGGCCGTCAAGTTGGAGCTACCTGCTCATATGCGAATCCATCCCGTCTTCCACGTGTCTCTTTTGAAGCCAGTGCAACCAGGAACTAGGCTAACCACTCCACCTGAACCTATCCTCATAGACGGAGAGCCTGAGTTCGAAGTCAAGAATATTTTGGACTCAAAAAGAGTGAGATCAAAACTCTTTTACCTAATTGACTGGAAAGGTTATGGTCCGCAGGAAAGGTCTTGGGAACCTAGTGACCACGTGCATGCACCTCGTTTAGTGAAGAGGTTCCATCAGGAATTTCCAGACAAACCACGGCCAAGGGGGAGAATGACTTTAGGAAGGGCCTTGAGGGGGAGTGCTGTCATGATGCCTGCCCCCGGAAGACCAGACCTGGCCCAGCAGCCCCGGAAACAGGCATCATGCCACTTAGAGCATGCCCAAACGCCCCAGTTAGGGGCTGTTTGGGTGCAGTCCTGGCGCCTATGGCGCCAGGCTCATAAAGATAAAGTCAGTCCTGGCGCCATGGGCGCCAGGCTCATTATTGATAACTTACCTGAAGCAGACCATGCTGCATACTCACCTGAGACAGACCATGCTGCATGAAGACTACCGCCAAATGAGGCTTAGGAGGGACTATTTTACTGAAGGGACTATTTTGTTACTTGGGTAGGGCTGTGGAAGAATACTTACCTGGAACTTCTTCCAAGGCTATTTAAACCACGCCCGGACAGCCACACGTGCTTCGCGTTATTCTGCTTGCTGCAGCGTAACGCTCACCGTGTTTTCAGCAGCTCCAGTCTTCAGCCACGCCCGCTTCAGTCCTGGGACTCCTGAAACAAGAAGAAAAGAAGGATAAAGGTTAGAACAGGAGTTTTAACTTTAATCCTTACCTGAATCCTGATCCATCTCGCCATGGAGCTGAAAGACAGAAGTCTTTGAAGCATTGCTTCGCATTCCTACGGCGCCGCGCTGAACTCACCTGCTGGCGGTACTTCAGCATTCCATCACGCTCTCTCCATCTCGCGGCCGCCCTCCGACACCTAAGGAGACAAAGACAGCAAGGTGAGCAAGGGGACTCTCTAAGGCTATACAAGCTACCCCCAAGGACTTACCTGATTTACCACGGGGGGTACTCACCTCATCTCGGGTCGGCGCAGTCAACTCTGCTTCATCACCGTACCCCGGCCCCTAAGGGGAAAACCACAATAGACTTACCTGAATCTTACCAATTACCATTTGGAAATCTTCGAGTGGATTAATCAGCAACCTGCAAGGAATCGGACAGAGTGAAGATCAGACATTTGAACTCTTATGAACAATTGGACTTTAGAGTCAATACTGGAACTCACCAATTCCTCTACGCCAGTGAAGTAACTGGTCATCAACGCGCCCCTGCGTTCGACGCAGGATGGAGAGCTCATCCTTCCAAACCATCAGGTGAGACTAAGGAGGGGACATCAAGAGTGATCTGTGGGAAGACAACGGGAGTGGGGAAGGTGGGTTGACACTCAATTCCACGGGTGGTTAATTCCCCTTCTCCTTTGCAGAATATTCCTGCGAGCCAGACAAACTAGGCTGAGCGGG
Organism: Ambystoma mexicanum; assembly: GCF_040938575.1. Taxonomy (NCBI): domain Eukaryota; kingdom Metazoa; phylum Chordata; class Amphibia; order Caudata; family Ambystomatidae; genus Ambystoma; species Ambystoma mexicanum. The sequence goes on from NC_090931.1 coordinate 456,672,707, forward strand.
CCAGTCCAGTCAGTCATCTCGGCGCTACACGTCACGCTGGTGGAAACAACAGCGGCCCAGTTCCGGTCGACGCCCCCGTGGGAACCAGGTGAGCGTAACAGGGGGCTCAAATGGGAATGGGGAATGGTTGGTTGAAGGGGGACTTAACGGGTCCTCCAGGGTCGGAATGCCCCGGTAAGTCCCCATTCAGCCACACTGGACCCGGACCCGGTATGCGAGGCAGCCATAGTGTTAATAGCACCATGGCTACCGCCCAACTCGGAATGACCTCCTTTGTCTGGAATTTCAAGATGATCTTTATTAGCCAGTCTTTGTCCTGGCTGTTTTTGGTAGCTAGAGAAAGGGGATTGCTTATCCTGCAGTTGGGTTCTGTTGAAAACGAAGCGGCAGGGTCTTAGGGCGTCGTTCAGTTTCTGGGTTTTCCGGATAACTCTTTATTTTTTTGTTATTTGTGGGGATTCAGATAGCGTATTTCGACTCTGTTGTCTTGTTTGGTAGCCACATTCTTGGTTCGTTGATTTTTTTGTAAAGGGGAACTCTTCGTCTGGATCGTGTCTTTAACCCTCTGATGGTCTAGAGGGCGCTAGAGAGCCAACCAAGATGGCCGCTTCCTGAGAGAGCTCTGCAGGGCTCTAATGAATCCTGTAACATCGACGCTCCTGTGATGGTTGGAATGACCCATCCTACAGCTGTGCACCTTCACAAAGCTCCACTGATCATTTTGAGATAAATCTCGACTCAGACACCTGCCTACAGCCCGAGATACTCGCTCGCAAATCTGAGGCATGCCGGCTGACGGATTGGGCGGTACGGCCCCTGCGTGTGTGCGGAGCGGCGGACGCGGGCACTTGGCGGGAGTCTCGGCGGCGGGACCAGGAGCAGCGCCGTGCAAGCAGAGTGGACGTGTGCGTACTGGCACCCGCGAGACAGAGGAGGTCTCCGTCCCACGCGGCGGCCCGTCGCGAGGGCAGTGGAGCGACGAGCCGGGGTGCCAGAGTCCCGAGACAACCCAGGTAGGAGCAGACTGCAGCACGGGCGGGCTCGGCGCGGCCGCTGGGTGGGCCCGCCTGTCCCGCAGCTTAGTCTGCACGGCCCCTGCCAACGGCTGGCCGCGCTGTGGCGCAGACCTGGTGCGCAGCGCGGAGGAGCTAACCACACTCGGGGGCGCTTTCTAGAAACCAGAGGCACGGCACCCGTCCCGGCGAGACCTCCCACGACGCCCATCCGTTCAGCTGCAGGTGCGGAGAGGCCTGGTCTGGTTAACCGGATATCTGAAAGCTAGTAAACCCCGGCGGCATTGATCCTGGGCATAAGAAGATGCAGCCGACCCAAGATGGCTGGGCCTGACTCTCTGATACACGCCGCTGATTGCACCGTGTGCCGCGGCCCCTCGGCGCTGCTGGTATAGAAGGCCTGTGGCAAACTCTGGCAGCGCGCCGTGCAGGCCCCACGCTCGGTGCACGGACTCTCCACATCAAGCACCAAAGGCATCGTGCTAACATCCGGACCAAGACAGTCGGAACTCAGCATGGACACTCTCCCCAAGCTACCATGGGGAAAGTAGACAAGAATCAGAAGAAACTGACTTTCGAAGCCAGCTCACAGGCCAAGCCCAAGACCAGCAGCAGACCCAACTCCCCGCCACCTGACACGATGTCAGCCGAGGACCAGGGCCCACATTTTGATATAAGGGAGATTCTGATGGACCTGAAGGCCGGTATCAGCGGCCTGGGATGCAAGTTGGACACCCTATCGACGAAGGTGGACCAGCTTCAGCAAAGGCTAGATAAACAAGCCGATCGGCAGTCAAGCGACGCCTGCAGGAATTGGCAGTCGTGACCAGCGCACCTTCTGCTTCTATGCTCAATATACATCACAGGAACGAAATTACGTCGCCATAGGAAGCCCGGTACCCTCTTGGCAGGCTACTAGTGCCCCTAGCGCGGCTATGCTTGCAACTCTGTTCTACATGGGGGGATTACTGTGGGCCAGTTGGGGGTTGCCCACACAAGGGAGGGACTCGGGCCAGACGCGGCCGCTTTACTCACCCCGCTCCCATTTCGCAACGTTGATGTTATATAACTTTGATAACCTGGAAGCCAAACCCACTAGCCACTCCACTGCCTCAAGGCACCATTTTCGCTTTCACGTCCGGACAGGCGAGAATTCACCCGGCCTTCGGAATGCCAGCCATAACATTTAAAATTGCCACCTGGAACATCCGCGGCGGCAACCAGCCAGCAAAGAACAGGAAAATCCTTCAGTGTCTCCGTAGGCACAAGGTTAACATCGCCATTCTTCAGGAAACCCATCTCCTGCCAGCATCGGAATCACAGTGGGCCAAGTCCTGGGGTTGTCACAGGTACTTTTCATCGTACTCGTCCTTTGCCAGAGGGGTTGCCATTTTGATTGATAGGAGAACAAACTTCAGTCTCATTGAATCGGTGAAGGACACTGAAGGCAGGGGCCTGCTAGTGAGGGGAATAATTGCAGGGAAAGAAGTGGTGATTGTAAATTCCTACGCTCCCAACACTGATGGACCCGACAATTTTAACTGGGTGATGTCCCAACTAGGGAAGTCCAACGCAGGAACAATCATATGGGGTGCAGACCTTAACACACCGATGGACCCTACTCTAGACAAATCCCATAACACCACTGGGAATCGGTCCAAAGCCAGTGGCCAAGTTCGTGAGATATGTCAAGCGTTCGACCTGTCTGACACATGGCAGCATCACAATCGAGATGCGAAAGACTTTACATTCTACTCGCCCGTTCACAACACCAGCTCCAGGATAGATTACATCATGGCCTCCACCCATTGTCCTTTTACCTGGGGAACGGGCCAAATTCTACCACGCACGCTATCCGACCACTCAATGGTCACACTTGACGCCTCCATGGTGGGCGCAACGGTCCCCGGATTGAACTGGAGATTCAAGCTGGGTGCGCTTTCAGACAAAGCTTTTGCAGATGAACTGCGAGAGGAAATAACATCCTTCATTGAGAGAAATCAAGGCTCAGTCAAGTCGACCAGCATCATCTGGGAAACGCTGAAGTGCTTTGTGCGCGGAATATGTTTGGTTAAGGAAAATGGTGTACTGAAGCTGATCCGCAGTGAACTTTACGACAGCGAAACCCGTCTGAAGGATCTAGAGATGAAGGCCATCTCAGCTCCAAGCCCGCAAATCCAGGCAGAACTGAAGGAGGAGCTCCAGAGGTTCAGGGAAACAGCCGAAAGAGAGCTAAAATTCCTAGGGCGGAAACACCAGATCCGACAATATGGAGAGGGTCAGAAGCCAGGTGCCCTGCTCGCCTGATTACTATTGGTGGACAAAACCCAGACCCGGGTGGAATGTGTTAAAAACGCACAAGGCCAGCATGTCTATGCAGAAGTGGACATCGCAAGGCATTTCGAGACTTCTACCAGGACCTGTACAGCTCTAGAGGCAATTCGGACTGTGAATCTCTGCAAGCATACCTAGTCGACACTGACCTGTACTGGGTGGAGGCAGACCTACGAGAACCTCTCAACGCCCCGATAATAACAGAAGAAATACTGGAAGCAATAAAGTCCCTCCCGAGCTCCAAGGCACCAGGTACGGACGGACTTACCGGAGAGTTTTACAAGGCTTACGGTTTTCCCTGGCCCCTCTCTTGCTACGCGTATATGAAGAATCCATTGAAAGCGGATGCCTTCCCCCGACACTACTGGAAGCCAAAATAATTCTCCTACACAAAGCCGGCAGACCCGCTGACGAATGTGCATCCGATAGACCAATTTCTTTGATCAACCTAGACAATAAAATCCTGGCCAAAATTCTTGCTTCCAGGCTCCTCCCCCTTATGCCGGCTCTAGTGATTGGAGACCAAGCCGGATTTATTCCAGGGCGCAGCACCACCTATGGCATCAGGCGTCTGTTTGGCGTCATGGAGGCCCTGGACCCATCGCAACAGGCAATAGCGGTGCTTCTTGACGCCGAGAAGGCATTTGACTCTGTGGAATGGCCATTCATGCTAGCAACGCTTAGACAAATAGGTTTTGGCAACTTCTTTATTAAATTGGTGTCATTATTGTACAACAGCCCCCGATCCTATATTACACTAGGGAACACTAGATCCACATGCATTTCACTTGAACGCGGAACGAGGCAGGGATGCCCACTTTCAGCTCTGATCTTTGCTCTCATTATGGAACCCCTGGCTTCCAGACTACGCAAATTCCAAATACACAGAGGCCTCAAATTAGGTCCCCACAAATTGATTGTCTCCCTCTATGCTGACGATGTTATATTATTTGTCAGCAATCCTCAGGAGAACCTTAACCCAGTTATGCGGGAGGTATTAAGATTTGGGCAAATGTCGGGACTGAAAATCAACCACTCTAAATCTGTGATATTCCCCCTGATCCCTCACACGGTGCAATTCGCTTATGACCATGGTTTTAAATGGGAGAACTAAGGGGTATGCTACCTAGGTATATTCATGTCACGTAACCATCACGAGATATATAAAGACAACTATGTCTCCACGCTCACCTCCATTCAGGAACGGGTGCACAGGTGGAAAACGCTCCCACTAACACTGTGGGGTAGGACCTCTCTTACGAAGATGGTTATACTCCCCAAGCTTCTGTACTTGTTTACCAATATCCCGCTACTCCTCCCCAAATCCTTCCTCCTGAAAATCAAGGCTGCAGTCCTGGAACTGCTATGGGCCGGTAAACCGGCGTGCGTGGCCTACGACACCCTGGTTCTGCTGACGTCAAAAGGAGGCCTTGCGCTCCCGGACATTGAGAAGTACTATTGGGCATCTCAGGCACAGATTTTAAGCCACTGGTACACGATCCACTTTGTGCGTCCTCATGTGCAGGTGGAACGTGCTCTGGCCTCTCCCGACTTGCTCAGTGCCGTTATCATTAGTCAAATCCCAGTTCCGTACAACACTCTAAATACAGTCCTCTCTACGTACGCAGTCTGGAAGAAAATGGCTGCCAAGTATGGGGTGACCGTGAGATACTCCCCTCTGCTACCGATCAGGTTCATCCCGGGTGTTCCGCTCACGAATGAAAAAGCATTTTTAATATGGGCCGACAAGCTTAATATCCACTCCTTCAGTGATGTCTTCCCGGGAGGCACCTTCCTAACGCCTCAGATGGCCAAAGAAAGGGGCGGAAGCACCTCACTAAACATCTTTCTTTATTTCAGACTGCGCTATACCCTGCAAAAAATACTGCCCTCTTTTCCTGCACAACCCCCCACATGGGATCTGCTGCACAAAACCATCCAGGCTGGGGGAGAGGGGAGGTTGGTCTTGGCACTTTACCGGTCCCTGGTGGCAGACACCGGGCCACCCAATGCCAGAACTCAACAAAGATGGGAATCGGACCTCCAGATGACGATAGAGACTGGGGACTGGTCCTACATTCTATATCAAACCCAGAAAGTTGCGGTGAATACACGATATAAACTAATACACTTTAATTACGTGCACCAAACATATTACACCCCTGCCAAGAAATACCATCATCACCCTGAAGTATCGGCCCAATGTGAACGTTGTACAGCGGCGCATGCCGACTTTTTCCACCTGGCATGAGATTGCCCCGGAATCCAGCGGTTCTGGGCCTCAGTCCTGCAGATCGTCGCCGATATTATTGGGGAACAAGTAGCCCCGTTACCGTTGGCAGCCCTCCTCAGCCTCACAAAATACCTGCGTCCCGCATCCCGCAGACTGGCAGCGCTCCTCCTGGGGTTGGCCCGTAGGCGGATAGCTATGGCCTGGAGCCGGGGCCCCCGACCCAAAATTGAAGATTGGAAAAAAGACATTACCTATTGTCAGGATGTAGAGAGCGAATTTATAAGAACCCTACAACTGCATGCTCGACCACCCGACATCTGGGGGCCGTATATTACATATCTGCTAAACAGTGCAGCTCCTTCCACTACTGAGAGCTCCTGATTCCGAAAGGGATCTGTGAGATTGGGAGACACTATATATTTGTGCCTTAATGGTTATTGACAATTAACCAGGAAAGTCCTTATGCTTGTTGTTGTGGTCATGAGTGGGGTGGGGCGGCTCCGCGGTTGAACCCGGCAGCGGGAAATGTTATGTTTTCTTTTCGCTTTATTCTATTCCCTTCCTTTCCCTACCCTCTCTTCAATTCGTCCCCTTTTCTCCTCTGTCTCGCCTTGCTACGTTAGTGCACCCTGATGGTGTGCTTGTGTTTTCTGTTCTGTAAAATTTCAAAAATAAAGTTTTAAAAAAAAATAAAAAAAACCTCTGATGGTCTGTCAACTACGGTTCCTTCCTGTTGGATTCCTCCTCTTTTGTTAAGATGTTATCTCTAGGGTATTGTTGTACAGGTTCCTTTGCGTCTCTTCTTTTCGGTGTTGATGAATCCTAAGCCTCTTTTACTCCACTTTCCTCTCCTGATGTTTAGTAGTCAGTGTCATTTTGTTCTGGTGGACCCTCTTCCTCGTACTCCTCTTTACTTTTACCGTTTTTTTCTTCTAGTACGTTCTCTTGGGCTCCGGCGGGGCTGTTAATATGCCGTATGGGGTCCTGTTGATGCTCAATGGCACCTTTTGGTTGATTGATAGGGGGCTCTTGGTCTTCCCACACGTTTCCTTTCGCATTCAGGGGGTAATCCACACTTTGCTGGCTGGAACTATCTTGTTTGTGTGGTTCTAAATTGGTTACTTGCAGCTGAGTTAATGGGTTTACTGGGCTGCGTTCACCCTTTTGGTGTAATCTCACTTCATCTCCATGTTTGTCAATAAAGGAGGCGTACTTGCTCCTATATTGACTGTGACGTTGAATGGAAACTTTGACAGTATTCCCCCCATTTGTACTGTCATGTGGTTTTTTTATACGATCTGTCATTGTGACTGCCGAGTTTGGTTCCGCCGCCCATGACAGCGTAGAGGAGTCTACTGGTTCTAGGGTTTCGTTGTGTAACTTCTCGTTGTCTCCATGGGGGGCCTCCATGCTTGTAAGTAGTTTAAGTCTCACACAGTTTTTTTGGGCAACTATACTTACCTTGGTTTTGGTCCTTCACCGGTGGTCGCCTTCCGCTGTCACCTGACAAACTGACACTCGGACCACACTCCGCTACGCTTCGCTCCCAACCCGCTATTTGTCCTGGGGCGAGCGTCAGCGGAGGCAAGCAGTCAGAGGTGGGGCCAACAGGCAGCAAGTAGAGAAAGACTTCACAGCGTCCTTCAGCTGTAAGTGAACAAAAGAAAGACTTATCCACGGGGTCAGTTGCAGTAGATTTGCTGCTCTTAAAGCTCTCCCAGCAAGATAGCAAGACAGAGGTCTCGCCACACCGGACACTCTGACCACACTCCGCTAAATTTTGCTCCCAACCCGCTATTTGTCCTGGGGCGAGCATCGGCATCAGCGGAGGCAGGCAGTCAGAGGAGGAGCAAGCAGGCAGCAAGTAGAGAAAGACTTCACTGCGTCCTTCAGCTTATGTCCTGGGGTGCAACTTTTCCTCCTGCCTGTAACATGACTTCTAGTTTTGAAGCCCCAGGAGTATTCTTAATCATGCATGTATGAATGGGATTTCTAAAGCACAAACCTAGCTGGGAAACAACGGAGCGCTGTAAATACAGGATGCACCCATGAAGTTACAAGTAAGGGTGAAAGGGTAGCATATCTGTGGTGGATAGGGGTCCCAATACCATCACTCAGCCGCTAGCCTGGGACTTTGTAACAGCAGACAGAAGCAAACTTGGGAGGATACTGGCAGGTACAGATAAAGTCACATGCTGTTATGGCTAATGAAAATAAATATGGATGATACAGTTAGCATTTGGTATGACATGTTAGGTTAACAGACTTCTCCAATTCCATCAGTTTCAGAAGGTGCAACCCCTAAGGTTTGATAGCTGTGACATCAATGCTGATCTATATTGCCATATAAAGATGATGATAAATTGACTTACATGACCTGCTGCCCTGCAGCCATTGATTGATGAAGGTCACCTATAAGGGGAAGTGTCGGACTGTGAATGTGTCCAAATCAAATCTGATGTACATAGACTGTAGGACAAAAACTATTTAAATTGTGTATGCATGGAGGGATTTATTGGGCCTATGGGAATTCTATGATTACCTCAGCATTTGTTTTGGGAAAACCAAGTAGGCAGGCGGCTCATATAGCTAGAAAGGATACAAGGATGGGTTAGGTAGATTTTCAGAGAATAAGAGCATGCAGCCAGCCACTTCTGTGCTACAAATATATGAAGCAAAGTATATCACAGCAGCATCATATAGGATAGGCATAGGGAAAAGAAGTGAGAAGTCTATGTAGCGCTTCAAATGGAGGAGAATACTTTGTAATCTATATGGATTCCCTCATAAAACCTCCACTCTAAAGGTGCATCTTCATTCTGCTAGGAGTAGGTTTCTGACAGACCACATGCAAGCTTATCTGATGACAAAAGCTTTGATAAACATCTTATATTAAGGGATGCCCCCATCGGTAATCCACCAAAATGTTGAAAAGAAAATGCTGAATGTGCTGTCACGGTGCATTCGGCAAGAACAAAAATGCTGAATCCCATGATACCGAATCAGGGTTGAAGGGGTGTCCCTCGCACTCCATGTTCGGTATCATGGATTCGGGGCCAGCGGGGGTGTCCTTGCTTCCAAAGGAAGGAGTGCGTCAACTGGGAATGCTAAAGTATAACAAATATTTAAACAAACAACCCTGCAACGGAAATACCTACCCACTTTAGGGGCAGGAGACAAACGTTGCAGGGTGGATGCGCGAGAGGAGGATCAGACAAGAGAAATGGTAAATAGGAACAGGCAAAGGTAAGGAGGGAGCGGGGGTCGCATGTAGGGGGAAAGTTACACAGAGTGAGCCATGTGCTCACTGCACTGCTCTGTTTTCGGATTCGACATTTTCAGATTTGAATAAACAGGCCATGCAGTGATGACGTACAACCACCCACATTAACACATAACCTTCCCTTGTCTTCTGCCCCTGATCCTCCTCTTACTTTTACCCTCTGGCTCTCTCTCCCTTTTAGCCCTCCCTGGCCCCTGCCCATATTTTTTTCTTTTCTGAAGATAGAGGGCCTCATTAGGAGTTTGCCAGTGTGGTAATAACATGGCAGTAGTTTTGTTTACTGCACTGGCAAACTCCAAGTTTGCCGGTGGGGTGGCCGGAATGACCTCCAGCCAAGAGCTTACGGTAATTCTGACAACCCGCAAGCAAAAAATACCGGAAAATCCCCCCATGGAGTCCCTTTGGACTCCATGGAATGTGGATTTACCACCCTTACCACCACTTTTAATCTGTTGGTAATTCCGGCAGACGAAGTGGCGGTAACGGTGCTACCAGTTGCCGGTATCCTGTCAGTATTACCGCTAGGATACGGGCAATCTCATAATGAGGCCTATAGTTTGAAGAGATTTTACATCACTAGACATGCACACGTATATAGTCTGCAATTCTACAGGTCTATCTATACACTGTAAAAATATAAGGAATTTAGAGAATAATCAAATTTAATATTAAAAAAGGATACACCTTAATTTCTGCTTCATGAAGCTCCACTCATGGAAATGCTTCAGAGCGCAGCAGAAGGGGCTATTTTGTTAAAGTTAATTCCTAAATATTTCAGTTTATGGGGTTACATTCCAGAGCCAGTGAATTTGCAGACATGTTAGAATCTGGTAAACAATATAGCTTCAATTTTCCCATATAACGTATAACCAGAAACCTTTGAGGATTTTCTAATTAGGTTCAAGAACCAAAGCCAAGAGTTTTTAGATTGGGTCAACGTACACAAGGATATAACCTTGTAGGCTGATACTTTAAGAGTGATGGGGTTTACATCAATTTCCTTGACTCACTCATGCTAATATATACCATAAGGATCTTGAGGGCAAGAATACAAAGGAGAGATGGGGTGGGGTAAGGCAGCTTTGACTTGGCTCAATAAACTGCATGAATGTGACAAAATGTCTAACCCTCTAAATCCTTTTCAGTCTACACCTATATTCCCTGTACTTTCATGGCCACTTTCTTATCTCGACTAAATCAACAAATAGTCCATAAGCGCCACTCGGGGAGAACGAACACGGCCAATTGACCTGTTCTATGGGAAGGTACCCACCCATCTCTATTCAAGTCTTCTCTTTCCAGTGGCATATTGTCTCATTTTCCTGAGTCTGCTACTATCCTAATTTTACATGTCCTTAAACTACCATCTCCTGCCCTTTCTCATCCAGTGAACTACAATTCCAATTTGCTTCTCACTTCATTCTAAATTACTCCAGCTTGCTGCCTATCTCCCACTCTGTCGCTACCTTAGTCCAATTCTTTCTACCTACCCTGTCTTCAATCTGGTTTCCACTCTTCTCACTTCACTGAAATGTCTCTGCTTCAGGTCACATAATTCCTCACTTCTGCTCATCACACCATACAGTCTTACATGTTATTGCTTCTTGATCTAGCTGCTTGCTTTGTTTGATTCTGTTGATCACTCTTCTGCTCATTCCTCTCTTTATTTTTTTAGCTCTGGCTCTGTTCTTTCCTGGTTCTCTTCTAGCTTTCTAGATGTTCCTACTCTGTAGTTTCAACTGGTGCTTCCACTCTATCTAGGTGTTAGCCCCCCCACCCCAGCCTTAGTCACTCCTTTAACCATTTATCTCTTGTTCATTTTTTTAATATTGTGCTCTATATTGTCACTTCTATGCCAACTACTTTCACTTCTTCCTTGTCTTCTCTTCCTTTCCCTCACTCGTATATCTCAGACTGTCTTTTTGCTATCAGGAAATGGATGCTCTCCCACTCACTTCACAAACTCATCCACAGCTGAAATCATCTTCATTTCTGTTTCTCTAACAACCCTACCTCTCTATTCTATGTTTTTCCCATCACTCTGCTTCTTCCAATTGCTCACGTCATTTGTGGGATCTGTCATTCCTCTATACAATTTTTTTATGCACCTTTCCCTTTCCCTTTCCCATTTTGCCCACAGTTGTTATCAACTTCACCGAATCCGTAATATCATAGTTGTGTATTGCATATAAATGTGCCTCTGGTCTTGCTCCTCCCCAAGTTTTGTCCCTTGTTAATCTCCTTCTTGCCCGCTTTGTCTCTATTTTTCCCATCACCTTGTGCTCAATCCTGCAATCCTCCTTCTCTACTAGTACTCCAACTCTAGCATGCTCTGGCCGACCACCAGATACCATCTGTTTTCAAATCCTATCTCTTCTTCTCATTGTCTGTAATTGTTGCCTCGTATTGTCCTAACTTATTCCCTCATTCTTTGTTTAATAAGTATTTGTATAACTATGTAGAGGGCTTTGGAGAAAGTGTGTTGTACATTTCAATAATTACATATTGTGTGTGGCAAATACAGTCAATTTAGTTTGTTATGCAATATAAGGAACTATACATTACCATCAAATAATAAACTAATACACTCCATAATCATTTTGCTACTATGGACAAATGGATTTGTTTTTTGATAAAAACTTAATTCCACAAGGTAATTCAATTAATTTGTGTAAAAACAACTTTCCTAATTGAAAATATCCACTCATCTTATAACAAAAAAAAGCCATGAGAAAAAAGATAATGAAGTAATGAAAGTCTATTTTATTTTAAATTGCAAGTTAAAAGGTACAATTATTATCCTTTCGTTTGATCAATCAAGCTGCATTAAATGCCTCAGGTTTCACTGAACCCAGTTGTTCATAAGGTCTAGTCTTTCCTTCCAGTGTGCCCTTTAAGAAGGAACCGACTTGTCAAGAGTGTTGGAGAATTGATGTGACACACATAGCTCCAAAAACAGTTACGAAACATCAAATCTTTAACTATTTTTGATTCAGTGTCTAACGTCCGGTTCTGTGCACAAAATGATTGAACCAGATTACGGATGTGCTATAGATGAATTTACATTTATGATCATGTGCATGTGTGAAATTAACTTTTCATGACAAATCTTTACCTCTAATAATTCTAAACATGAAGCAGTATTTCTGTGATTATTATATTTTAAGTTATACGGAAAATAAAACAAACATCTACTATATCAACAAACAATACATTTCCCAAATTTTAAAGAACTAGAAATAGAACAAAAATCAAATTACACATTAGAAGTGAACAATGCAGATACTACATGCTCCCAAAAGCAGGACCACCCAAAACAATGTGCATGTGTTCAGGACTCAAACAAAGTCATTGCTCTCAATTTATGCCCACGTCTGATGCATGTCTTGTGCATGGAAATAGTAGAGGACTTGCATGAAGTCTGATCACAAGAAGAATGGAAAGTAATCTGGAAATTAAGTCAAGGCCAGTACTGTGGGCAAAGGAAATTTAAGGCAACGATTAAGAGCAGCTGTTAAGAGAAGTTGTGAAGGAAAATGGGTAGGAGATGTTCACAAGTGCATTTCTAGGTTGTTTAACGAAGGAGTTAATTACTTTTTGTGGTTATTTTGTATGATGAGCTTTTTTCACCAAGAACTGACCAGAGGTTCACCGGAACAATGACATAGGCAACAAGGATAACATTCCTTAATGTGGTCAGGAACATTTAAGGCTGTTCTCGTGGGAGGCTGCTGAGAGGTACTGCCTGCTGCTTTCATGAGAAATGAATGAGAGGTACTTATGGTTATGATGTGCATATCATTATAGCCATATGTATATAAACACAAATTGCTGAACTGAAAAGAAGACAGGATAAATTAGGTTTTCTGCAGGCTCAATTTTCTTGAAGATATTATTAACAATTGTTCACATTTAGTACTTGATCAGTCCCAATCATGCACACACAATTCTGGACAATCCCATTAATTTATTAAGAAATTAGAAAATTATCTAATTTGATTGAAATTTGAAATTATCTAGCAAGAGAACAGTAAAAACAAATCACCTAAATAACATATAGGTTTATAAACTAAGTAACAAAATGGTTTCTTTTGTAACGGATCAAAGTAAATCAAACAGAACAATGCAGTAAAAGGGTCCCTTCTTCCGTAGATGCATAAATGACCGTCTGTTGCAGGATCCATTTTCACTGCCACAAGGCTCCATTATCTCCATTCTCATGAAATTTATGCAGATGATCAGAATATCTGGAAAGAAAAAAACAGTCAGCGAAAAATAGCAAATACCAGCACTTGTTCGAAGGTTATAATGTATCTGTATGTCATACTTTGAAAATGATCTCAGGTTGAAAGAAAATTACTAAAACACTACAGTATGGATTTCTTTTACAGGCCCTTTGTTCTCGATGGGTGATGGATTGTTACATAGGATAAACACATTGATTACAAGTAAAACGCGGTTTGGGGAACCCTGTCGTTCCTGGCGCTGGAATAGTTGAGGTGAGATTCATTAGGCTGGTGCGTGGAGCGCATTCAAATGATAAGTCATGGCACCGCTATCTGTAGTGCAGAGGTTTTTTATTTCATACATATGGACAGGCTAGTTTCTCCACGTGTTTCGAAAGATCACCGGACCGCTCATCTCAAACCCGTTGGCGTCACTGGCCCATCAGCTGCCCACCAGCCCCCTTATAAAGGGTCCACCAATCATACACTGACCACGCCTTGATAAAGACCTTTTGGGTCGAAACACGTGTTGGCTTTGCTCATGGAGAAACCAGCGTGTCCATACGTATGAAATAAAAAAACACTGCACTACAGATAATGATGGCATGACATCATTTGAATGCGTTCCACGCACCAGCCTAATGAATCTCACCTCAAGTATTCCAGCGCCAGGACCGACAGGGTTCCCCCAAACTCCCTTTTTCTTGCTTCTAACATAGGGCACCTTGAGCAACGCCCATGGGGAACTGTGCATCAGGAAGGAATTATAACAAGACCAGCGCAGCAATCCATTGATTTTTCTTGCTCCAGCCGCACTATACGTCATTGATTACAAGTAACACTGATTTTCTTGCCTGCAGATCTTCAATGATTTCAAGATTTGTTCTTCTCACAATCTTAAATCCACACAGCCGTGTCTTGTGAAGCCATATTTGACTTCCCCCCAGGTTGTGGATCATGTTAATAACACGTTTAAAAATAATTGTGCCCTCATATGACAGAGGCATTTATAAACCTAATCACTGATGTAAACTTGGTAATTTCTCTGCTCTTCATCCATTCATACATTGAGTAACATCAAAATATATAATAAATCACAGCGCTTAGAAGTGGGAGGGATCTGGCATGAAGCCCTGAATAAAAACCTGATTTTATTAATCATATGGAATGGTTCCTTTTGTTGAAGGTGAATGTGAATTTATGGCAGTAGGTTTCATATATGCCTAAATCTTCATTTTAATGTTTTTGTTCTGCATCCCATATATGATTGTCAACATATCTCATTCAAACTAAGGTATGCATCCATTTATTTAATTTAGAACACACTCTTACATATGAATGGATTCCTTGGTGCTACGAAGCATGCAACATCAGCAACAATCCCTTCATGACAGGGGAAGAGAACAGCCAGGAACTTTATTCCCAACAAAAAGAAAGGAGTTAGAGTTTGTTCAAAGAGGAAGTGAGTTCCAGAGCTGACAGACCGAAGATGAAAAAGATCTGTCACCTAGACGAAAACACTTAAAGTGAGGCACTTTCAGCACAAGGCTCCTGCTAAACAATCAGTTCTGGAAGGCAGATTTGGAACCAAAGAATAGCAGGGGCATAGTTGTAAAAGTAACAATGCACCATGGATAAAAACTTAACCAAGATTTACGGTTTATAGAAAACCAATGAAGTTTGTGCAGTGTACGCGGCACATGCGCTCATTGAGGGAATGAGGAAATAAACCTCACAACAGTATTTTGAACAATTTGCGACTTTGATTTGAAATAGGCAGGAAGTCCCATATACAATGCATTGCAATAGTCTAAGGGAAACTAAACAGTGATAATAAGCAGGCAAATTTGGGAAAAGTGGTTAAGGTGCAGGAAGATTTGCTCAAGTGCCCACAGCTGATAATAACAAGAAAAGGTAACCGGTATGATCTGAGGCACCAAAGTGAGTCGAGCTATTTTTAGTCACACATTTTTAACCACTGCCGAAAGGGTGGAACAAGGACCCTAAGTACTGTGCCAGATCTGGGGGCACCAAAGCTTCATCACCAACTAAAGGAGCCTGGCTTGGTCACAGTTGAGCTTAATATTCAAGGACATCCTAAGGGCAATAGTGCTACTGCACTGTTTGAATTTCGCAGAGACGCTAGATAGGTCCCTATGAAGTCTAATCAGCAACTGCATGTCATCAACCTTTTATTGAAAATAAGACCTATTATACTTAACTCAAAGGATCATGGCATCACCTGCTCCCCAAAAGACATAAGTACGCTTGTGTAGCCAGTTTATTTTTGACCTACCAATTTTATAGGTCAATGGAACTACAGAAGACAACTTCTAAATGTGAACTGAATGGCTTGAAGATCTTCAGGATAAGACATGTTATGCCACAAACCATGCACTGAAAAAGGAAATAAACCTGTGCAGTTTAAGAGAGCATTCTGTGAATTGACAGATTTGTTTAAAAAAAGATTCTGAGCCACCTCTGGAGATGCCTTGAATGGGACTAGGAAACTCTGGTGGGGCAGGGAGGGGGTGTGTGGCAGAGAAAGCGACCATGATATGACCCGACCCTTGGAGGTGTTATAAATGTGCACCCTGCCACGCACCCTAAAGTCACTTCTTCAGGGTGCTTTTCTTAGAGTAGCCTAAAAGGAAACTTAGGGTAGCCCAACAAGAAAGGTATTGCATGAGAAATTAGGCAAATAGCCCTGCAGTAGCACAATGCAGTGGTGTTAGCGAGAAGAAACACCAAGAAAAAAAGCCTCAGCGAAGGTTGCTTAGAATACTGCATAGACTGGAAGTCTACCGCTCACTTTACAAGTCTACTTGTGTAGGACCACTGTGGGCCCGATTCTGAGGTGCAAGCAAAAATAAGTGCTATTCCATGAAGGGAAAACAGTTTCCTTAAAAAGCACCATGTACTGTTAAAGTGAAAATGTGGCAGCCTGGCATCAAAGCCTCGACCTTTGCGCATGTGCCTGATTCACAGCTTGAAAACAGCCTTAACAACCATCAGCAATGCATGAGGGGATTCTCCTTCCAAAAGACTTGGTTCTGCCTGTCACGAAAAGGAGTTAAAATACGGCACCTGTGAGGTGCACTTTATCTCTAATGCACACATTTTCCCTTTAGAAAAATATAATTTCCTCGACTGCACCATGACTTTTCAAGTTTACTGAAAAGTTACAACATTTTGCTTTAATTAGAAAAGTGTTAGTCTTTTAATAAATGCTTGCAGTGCCGCTGGTGAACATGTTTCTATCAAAAGGGTAGATTTGAGTAGCTTTTGTGCAGGCACTGGAGTCTTTTGCGGACCGAAGTCCGAATAAAAGGCAGCAGCAAGGAGTACAGGAAAACAAATAGGGATACCAGCACCACTCAAATGGAATTTTAGCATGCGAGTGCAATTACTGAAGCCACCAGCAGCAGATCCTGAGCCAAAATGCATTATAAGAAGAGCTATAATATTTCATGACACACAGGATGAAGGCACATTTACAGACGGAGCAGGTGAACCTACTTGGGCCACACTAATCATGCAAACCTTTGCTGATGGGAAAACAACATCCACCAATCAGAACGTTTAATGGAACAATTAGTGCCAAATACTTAATATAAAAAGAGGCATAGCCCACTATGTTGTGTGGGATTTTGTAAAGGCGTTCCAGCGAATCTGTGTTTGTCTGTGTCAGGGACATGCTGGGCAGCAGATTGTGCATGTTCTGAGCTCAAAGCACCTCAAGGGTCCACCAGGCACAGGGCACCACCATTTAGGAAAAAGGGGTCCTCTATGAGTTCAGGGTTGCCATCTGTGCTCAATGCCGAAGAGAGAGGAGAAGGCGCAGGAAGAAGAAAGCCTCATCGGACTACAATTCCCAGTAAAGGTCTGCCGCAAAAATAAAAACTGGTGGCCATGTTGAGCCCATACTGAGATACATACCAGACCAGATGCAGGATCTTGGGACTCCTCTGCGGCAGGCAAACAATGGGGGCAACAACCTCCACAAACAACTGTCTGCAGAGCTGCTCAGGTGTTTGGCGGGTGTGTTGCCCCTCTTCTGTGCACAGTAGAAAAGAGCTCAGATTCTGGTAAAATAAGTGTCTGGGGACATCTAGGAGACAAGTCGTGGAGGACAGAGGCTAAGTCTGAGGACCAAACCTTACTGGGCACTCATATGACGCAACACCAATGGTCACAGTTCTACTGCCCAGCATAATTCATAGACAAGTGTACTAAAGAGCATGTTGGGGAAAAATACTGTGAAAAATAGATCCAAAAAAAAGATAATAGTACTTAAGTCTAACAATAGAGACAATTGTTAATGAGAGTTTATTTTTATGAGCATGATAATTGAGGTACTGCACTGCTTCTTGCAAATCGAATGCATCATTGCACATGTACACCCGCATAAGATGAATATGTGATACAACTGGACACTAGCAGAGCCACTTGAGTAAGCTAAGTAATTAAACACATTCTCCTTAAGACTAATGCGTGAGGTTAGCACATTTGGGGGACAAGTATACTGATAAGGGAATGATAAGGGCTAAAGCATGCAAATGTTCTCTCTAACCAATGCATGCTTATGTTATAGTGTGCAATTAACACTGTTAAAAGAATCAATGGGATGTTTAAATAATTCTGCAATTAGGAACATAGTGTGAGATGATGGGGCTTCAGTGGTAACATGCTTAAATTAGCAACTGTTTGAAGTTGTACTACGAATCCCTATATTCTGAAGATATTACCCCAGCATCCAGTGATTTGGATATTTTTCAAGAAAATTACTTTGCCTGTTTTGTCTGAAGAAAAAAGTCTGAAACAGGAAGAAAATATCTCAGAGACTGAGATTATTACAGCTATTGGTCAGTAACAAACAGGTTAATCACCTGGTCTGGATCGTGGTCAATCACCTGGTCTGGATGGTTTAACTGTTGAGTTTTAGCAATCATTTGGGGCCAACTTTCTTCAGTATTCTGTGATTTGTATAATTTCTTATTGGAGAGAGGGGAATTGTTCCCAACGATGAAAGAAGCCCTGATAACTTTGATCCCAAATCCTTAGAAAGACCATACTAAATGTGAAAATGACCGTCTAAGTTCATTGCTTAATGTGGATATGAACACGTTGGCAAAGGTTTATGCGAATAGGCTAAATACATGCATTGGCGATGTGATTAATATCTAACAGTTAGGGTTTATAAGCCAAAGGTATGGTTATGATAATATTAGGATGCTTATTGATGTACTGGGATATAAACTCAATTGTAATTATAAGGCTGCTTTCATTTTTTTAGATGCTGAGAAAGCGTTTGACAGTCAATTGGCCATTTTTGAAATTTACTTTTTGTAAAATGGGTTCTGGTGACACCTTTATTAAAATGGTGAACTGTTTACACAATAGTGCATTGGCCAAAATCTGGGTAAATGGCACTGTATCTGAAGAATTCAAATTATACAGAGGTACAAGATGGGGTTGTCCGCCGTCTCCCTTCTTGTTTAATATTGCCCTAGAACCCTTGATAGCGTTTATATGCCAAGATGCAGGGCTTCAGGGGTTAAGGATAGGGACATTTGATCTTAGGGGGTTATCCTACTCAGATTATTTAGCTGTGGCTCTTTCTAACCTGCAAGAATGCGGTTCTCATTTGAGAAATATGTTTGATGAAGTTGGGAAATTGTCTGGACACAAAATAAATTGGTCAAAAACAGAGATTTTACCCTTAAGTGACAAATGTTGTAGGGAGAAAAACACAAGAGGTGATGTTGTAGGGAGGACTTTCCTGGTTGGGAATGCAAATGGTCCAATGAAAGCACGAAATATTTAGCGATTGCCTTGATAAAGGATTTAAGGAAATTGGTACAGATTAATGTCAATAAAGTAGCCAATAGTATGAAGATAGATCTTGATAAATGGGATAATGCAAGTCTGAATATGTGGGGTAAAACCAATGCCATGAAAATGGTGTTGCTTCCTAAAGCTCTCTAGATTATTCAGTGGCGGCCGTTACCCTTTCCAACGAAATTGCTGAATAAGATGGATAGGATCTTTAAAAGGTTTTTGTGGAAAGAAGATAAAAAGGATCCCTGACTATGTTTTGGCTCGCGATGTTGCAGCTGGGGGCTTTGGTTACCCTGATCTGGGCAGATATCACAAGGGTTTTATTCTTAAGAAATCGTTATATTTTAGTTAGTGTGAAATGTCTTCAACAATTTTGTTAGTTATGGAGGCTCAGGCGGTTATGCCCTTTAAACTTGTGAATATTTACTCTGTGACTGAACTGCCGGAGAGAAATAAGATATGGCAGACAATAATAACAACTCCGAGGTACTGACTGCTTGGTTGAAAGAAAACACCACATTTGGTTGCATAGAAATGCTTCCTTTTTGGCAAAATCCAGCACTTCATTTATGCAATAAGACGATATGCTGGTGGAGTTGGATCTCCAGGGGTATTTTGAAAGTGAATAATGTTTTGGAGTATGATCAGCTTTGATAGATTGCCATATACATTTAATTTAGATGCAAAAGAGAGGAAGAGGTTCTCAAATGTGAGCATACCATTGTCACAAAGAGCCGTTATGACGAATGCCCCTCTAGCTGATGGACCAGAGTTATGTAAGATCTTTGCCTGTCCTCCCCGAATGGTATCTACTTTTTTTTAAGCTTATGCCTGTTGTAAGTGATGGATGGGATCGCCTTCAGTTAAAATGGTCTGTAGAGTTGGATAACGAAATACCTTAGAGAAATGGGAAGGGGCGACTAGACTAGGAACCCTGATGAAAATTGATCTTAACTTGTGCCTAATAGGTCAGAAAACTCTGGGCAGATTGTATTGGACCCCAGACAGGATGCATTCATTGGGTCTACAGGATAATGACTTATGTTGGGGTTGTGGGAGGGGGACATAACTGCATATACTGTGGACTTGCTCCAAAATTGGTGATTTATGGATCAAAGTTCTCGACTGGATAGATCTAGTGACAAACGTTGGAATGATTAGATGTCCTGAGCGTGCAATACTGCTCTTGGTTGGAATACAATGTGGGTATGAAATATAGGATGGAAATGTGTATTGTTAGAGCAATAATAGCTCATAAACAGATCTTAAAGGTGTGGAAAACCTGAAAAAACTCACACTGAAGCTTGGTTGAATGATTTGCGAATACTGTCTAACTATGAGAAAATAATGTATAAGAAGAGGGAACAATCTGATTTATTTGAGGATGTCTGGTTATCTTTTAATGATCTGCACCAACAGCTCTAAATCAATTAATGGACCTTATGCTGTTGGGGTCTTGATATAATGTCGTGTTCAGATATCATTTCTTTTTTTTTTTGGTTTCTGTAAGTTTGTGTCAGTTTGTTGTTTCCTTAGAACTAGTTTTATGTTTGTTCACTGCCTATCAATTTTTAAACATGCAGGTTCTTAATTTGTTGAATTTCTCGCTCATACAATAACATTGTGGTAGTAATATTGTTGTTCTTGCTTTGTTTTTGAGGTAAAATATATGTGATTTACAAAGAACAACATTGTTCTCTGTAATATGGCATTTAATTTGTATTTAAAAATCACAACTTAACTTTTTTTTAAACAAAAAAAATCTAGGAAGGGTGTGTGAGTGATCAATGGCCAAAATAAGTGAGTAAGCAAAACACAAAAGAATCCAAAAGGAAAACAGGCATAGCCTAACCTAATATTCCCCTACCCATCCATTACCACTACTCAAGCCTCTTATCAGTCTCTATAAAAACCCCATACCTTTCCAACCATCAAATTGCCAACCCACTTTCCCTATAGACGGGTCAACTCTCTGTGTGGACACTTGTGCAGTTCCCAAGACCTTAGAGGGAACAGTTGTGTTCAAGCTACCTGTGTGCAAGATAGCATAGGTGGCAACAGCAGACCATGACAGTGCTGCAGCCATAAGGAACAAATGAACAGTAGAAGTGAGCATGGAGGGAGAACTGGAAGGTCAAGAAATAGGAGGCAGGCATGCCAAATAGTCTACACTGTGAAATAGGTATTACTCGCAAGAGAACAGAAGGATGCCTTTACCCAGAAGCTGGACAGAGGATAGTGAAGAAAAGCAGCAAGGGAGTTGCCTGCTGGTGGCCTTCACCTAGATCCTGGTGGTAGCTGCAAAGTCACCAGTGGTGACAGGAAGCTTATTGTTACTGGCTGTAGCCCACAAGGACATTCTTTGAAGGGTGGCTTACGACTGCAGCCTGACCCATGTGGGGAGAGGAACCCTGCCCAAGGAAACCCCCTCTACGAAGAACAATAAATGGCACCAGCTTGCCCCATTTGGAATGTTTTACACAGCTGCAAATTCCCAGATGAAGGAGTGGATTTAAGGAGTGGATTCACATAGTTCCAGGGTGCTGCAACTCTAACTGTGAAATGGAACAGTGATTGGATATTAGACTATGGACATTAGATACTTTTGATTGATTTGATGCATGAATCCATCCTGACAGTAGTGTAGAGGAGGAACCAAGTACCTCTACCGGATGTTCCGCCCCTATTCTGCCTATATGCCGGCAACCCGAAATCGCAATATGCACAAAGCCAATAATGGTGCCTATATTGTGAAAAGTGCTTGAAACAAGGTATCCATTGAGAAAACCCCATATGTATCCACAGAGAAATAACGGTCTAAGAAGAATAAGAAGTGTGAAAATGAATGAAAGAGGATTGGTGAGGTCACATGAAGCAGAAGTGACACACCCAGAAGAGATGCCAATGAAGAAAGAATGGAGACCTTACTGATTCTGATGCCGAAGTAGCGAAATGAGCAACATTTCGGGAGCGAAATGAAGATTACATGTGCGGAGAAGCAATGAAGAAAACGCAAAACCATTTTACAAATGTACAGACGCAGCAACGCAAGTAGACGAAGTAATCATAAGGCTGGCTGTGTAGTGAATAGATTGCAGGCGATGAGCCAATGTATATATATAGGAATGTATAGAATCTGGATGTTCCACAATGTATTTTAGCAAACTTGGACCCCGTGAATTAAAGGGCTGGAAGTGTGGGGCATCAGAATAAGAATAGCTGACGGCGAAGGAAGATTCGAGAAAGGCTTACCTGGCCCAGTGTCAAGAGTCAGGGCCGCCAAGAGCCTAGTTATCTATTCGAGAGGATACAATAACGTGAGAAGCAAGCTGGGCTCCTGTTTGAGGTGTAATGAAAACGACTGAGGGTGCCAAGATTTCTTCATTTAATAATATCAAATACAATGAAGGAGCTCAAAAACGGGGTCTCCAGTCAGATGAAAATAGACTTTGGGGCGAGCTGCACCAAGACCAGAAGATAAGACCATGCCACACTCCCTTTTATTCTCAGGCACAGTGAGCCTCTGCAAAGTCGAGTTCAAAAAACAAATTGAATGGCAGACCGCAGGAGTGATGATGGATGATGTGCTAGTTGGGTGGGGAGGTATGACCAGGCCAACCCAACAGCACCTGGGGTACCAGCTTGCATGCTGCTAGCAAGTGGAATAATCCAGAAGGGAACAAGCGTGCCAGCCAATTATACCGGGCCAGGTATTAAGGAGCCCTATAGTTTGAGAAGCCAATAGTATGTCGTGCATTAGCCTGACACGGAAGATGACTTTCACTTGGGGTGGGCTTAATTGTCCACCTGATCTTAGAGACCCAATCACGTCCCTGTATCCATTAGAAAGTATATTTAGATGTTCCCCGTAGACCAACCATAACCCCTAGTAGGTTTTCTTATTTTGCCACATAGCATGACACCACTTATGATTAATTTTTAGTATAAAAGAAGGGAGTAGTTTCTTGCCTGTAACTCCATTTCTCCAGCGTTGGTATCTTTCATGGAATCACATGCTGTGAATATTTCCCGTCGTCAGGCTGGGAAACCTCAGTAACTTTAACATAGCTTTTTCCTATGGAAAACTTCAACACTTTAGTGTTTATCGACGTCTTTTTGGGTGCTTTAGGCTACACCAATAGGACGTCTGGTATACATAGCCCCGCCCCCACAGCTTCCCTTCAGATTTTAACCTCCAAAGTAGAGAAAACCCAAACCCAGGTTTGCCTGCAGGGGCGGCCAGCGGGCGCATGTAAATCCATGAAAGATACCAACGCTGGACAAATGGAGTTACAGGTAAGAAACTACTACCTTCTCTAGCATTGGATCTTACATGGATTCACATGTTGTGAATAGATTACATAGCAGTATGACAACCTGGAGGTGCATGGCAGGCAGACCAACCCCATGCCCCCGGGCAGAGTCATCAACACAATAAACATAATCCAACAACATGCATGACAACAAAACCCAGCAATATACAGAACAAAAAACCCCGGAAACTGCAGGGCCTACCTTATTGAAACAGGCGCTGGAGGTCTGCCCGTTCCACCTGCACATCTTCCACATGCTGCTGTCCCATACAGTAGTGTCTGGTGAAAGTATGCAGCAACGCCCAAGATGCAGTTTGGCAAATGTCACTGAGCGGTATCCCTGCCCAGAGCGCCGCAGAAGAGGCCGTGGACCTCGTAGAGTGGGCCTTAAGAGTTCCCCTCAAAGGCTTGCCAGCCTACCCGTGGCAAAAGGAAATTGTAGAGGAGACCCAACTGGAAAGTCCTTGCTTGGAAAGTGACTGCCCCTTGTTGGAGGGACCGTAAGCCACAAAACGCTGTCTCGACTTCCTGAAGACTTGAGTACGGTCGAGATAAATCTTCAGCGCCCTCTTGACGTCGAGGGAATGGAGCACCCTCTCCGCCGGAGTGGTAGCCTTAGCGAAGAACGTGGGCAAGGCAATAGTAGACTGTTTGTGAAACTCAAATGGAACTTTAGGGATAAAGAGAGGATTAGTAGCCAGGAGAACTTTGTCCCTCATGAATCGCAGATACGGCGTTTCAATGACCAGAGCTTGAAGTTCCGACATCCTCCTGGCAGAAGTAATAGCCACCAAAAAAGCAGCTTTCCACAAGAGGTACTTCAATGACGCCGTCGACATAGGTTCAAACGGCAGCTTCATGAGAGAGGAGAGCACCACATTGAGACTCCATACCGGACCAAACCTCTTCTCCAGGGGAAATGTCCTAAAAAGTCCTTTAAGGAAATGCTTGACCAACCGGTCACTGAATAGAGGAGTAGAGTTGCGCCGTCTCATGAACCAGGAGATGGCAGCCAAATGCACCCTGTTCGATGACAATGCCAGGCCCCCTTTCACCAGTAGCAGCATATATGAGAGGATCTGGGCTGGAGACACCTCCAAAGGCTGGACGCCCGGCTGCTCCTTGCACCAGGCACAGAACTTAGTCCATTTCCTACTGTAAGAGACATTGGTAAATGGCGCCCTTGCCGCCAACAGGATCCGACTACAATCCTCTGGGATCCCTAGATGTCCAAACTCGGCGTGGTCAGGAGCAACGCTGCCAGGCTGATTGACGCCGAGTCGTGATGCCACACCTTTCCGTCATCCTGCGATAGCAGATCCGGATCCGACCCTAGACGAAGCAGCTCGTCCACTGCGAGGTGAAGGAGATCTGAGAACCAAGTCTTCCTGGGCCAGACAGGGGCCACCAAGATCACTTTGCACCGGTACTTGTGCACCAACTGGATCGTCTCCAAATCAGGGGAAAGGGAGGAAACGCGTACACGAACAGGCCCGTCCATGGGAACGAGCAGGCATCCCCCTTCGATTCCAGATGAGCCACCCTGCTGGCAAAGAGAGGGCACTGCTTGTTGGCCGGTGTGGCGAACAATTCCAGCGGATTAGACCCCCCATTACTCTTACGTCCCATCCCCTTTCCACCATACTGCATGGGCATCCCTTCCAAGGGACAGGAGATGGAACATTTTTCACCAGAAAAAACCTTCTTCCCTTTTAAATTTAGAAGTGTGCATGCGTGCGGCCCTGGGAGTATGTGCTGCCCTGACTCCGCCCTCCGGTGTCCCCTTTTCCGCGTCGACGGGAACAGGCCGAATTCATCAGCGCCCCGGGTTTGGCCATGTAATTCCACGCGTGGATAATTTCTCTCTTCTGTCTTTTTATCATTCAGGTACTCAGTCCTCAGGCATCACACTCCTCCCCGGTGCATGTCGACTTCTATAGGGTTCAGCAGGTGTCCATTCTTTGATGGGCTCTTCCCGACTAAAGACCCCCACTCCCTCTCCCTACGGTGCCTTGGCCCAGACCACGGCTGGCAAGCTTGTACCGCTTGCAATGCACTTTCCTCGAGGTCTCTGAAGAACAGACTAGCCAGGTGGAAGGAGCTCTTCCAGAGATCACCTCCAAAGGACCTAAAGGTCTTCATCTATCATTGATCCAGGCCCAAGGTAGGGCCGCTCTTTTCTAGTGCACCCCCCAAGGGAGACTCCTTTCTAAGGATTCGCCCGCGCGGGAGGGACCGCCCAGGTCCTGGTACCAGCACAAGTACCGAGGCTGAATCAGCCACCGGCCGACAGGCCTAGGGGTCTGTAGATCATGCTGGTGACAGTGCTGAGGGACGGAAGGTTGTTTTACCGGGTCTTCACCCGAGGGCTATGTCCTAGTACCGGCAACATGTCTGAGGGGGCGCCTATACGCAGTTCTACCGACAGTTCCACTGAGGGCGCAATGCCTACCGTGCCTCGGCCTGAGGAACAGCGTAGACCCCATTATCCACACTCAAGAGTCCTGGTCGGGGCGGAGCCCAGTGAGCCGAGCAACACAACGCAGGCATGTGGAAGGCAGCTTGACAAAATGGCCATGTGCCAGAAAATCCAGACATCCGGCATACGCCTCTCCAGGGAAGGCAGCAGGTGGAGGAACGTGTGTCAAGGTGGGACGGTGGTCGGTCAAAATCTCGAAAAAAAAATCTCGACTAACAACAAGGTCGAAAAAAAAGACCAAAAAAAAAGTCAAATTTCTCTTTTTTTTAATTATATATTCATTTTGGGGTCCGGGATTTTAAAAATAAATGGTAAAAAAAGGGGAGTTGGGGGGGAACCCCCTCATTTCGAATAAAAAACATCATTAAAACAAATTCGACTTTTTTTTTTCTGGCTTTTTTTTTCGCGATTTTTTTTGGGAGAAATTTTTTTCTCGGTTTTATGACCATAAACCGGTGGGACTGGTGTCAGCCAGGTATGTGGCCTACAGCTTACCCTTCCTTCGCGCAAGGCAGGTTCCGGCTGCGTCCATATGGGCAGGGCACGCATCGGCTCCAGCAGCCGCTCGCTACCCCGTCAATATCGCTTCCCACCACTTCAGCCTGCGAGGACAGGTTCTTTGAACGGTTCCTCGGGCTCATGAAATCTCCTCAGATGGGGGACATCCTGAGGGACGCCATCAGGGACATACTCTCGCCAATGGCTCTGGCACTGCAGGCTCTGATACAGGTGCCCTTCAGCCCTGTTCAGCCTTATGTCCAGGGGGTGCCGCAACAGCCTCTGCCACAGCCTCCGGTCTCCACTCCGCAGCCCCGGCTCCCAACTCCCCTCATCCGGTCCCAGACCAACAGGACCCTCAGGCGGACACAGATGAGGAGGAGGAACCCAACTCGCCATCTTCAGCCAAGGCCTTCCATGAACGCCTTGCAGGGCTGGCAGAGTACTTGGGCCTTCCTCAACCCGAGGTTGAGCAACCAGCAGAGGGGGTCCTCGCAGAGGTCCTCATGCTACGTCCCGTGACCAGAATGGGTATCCCGATGCAGAAGGATGTAGTTGCCTTGGCCAAGAAGGGTTGGCTCAAGCCTCACTCAGTCCAGCCGGTGAATAAACGCCTGGACGCCAAGTACAGGCAGATGGAAGGGGATACACACTTGCTATCGACCCATCCTCAGCCACACTCCTTGGTGATCGCTGCGGCATCACTACACTCCAAGCCTCAATTGTCCTCAGCCTCCTTGGATCTTGGAGGCGTACGGGAAGAAGCTGTATTCCAACGTGTCTTTGCACCTTCGTCAAGCCAACACGGATGCCATGCTGGCATCAGTTAACCAGAGGATCTGGCGGGAAATTGCGGATTTCCTCCCAGAGCTTCCAGCACAGAGCCAATCACAATTCAAGGCGGGATTGACAGAGGCCAAGATGGTGGCTCAGGACATCATGGGGTCCACCGTGGCCCACATTGACAGCTCTGGACGTGCACCTGGGATGTGCTTTTGGTCTTTAACAATGGTTTTTAGTATTTAGGTTACGTGGCGCTGTAAACTCAAGGATGTCTGATTTATTAGACAGATAGGGCCAGTATGGTTGTACTGGACTTCGCTCTCTCAAATTGAATGTATCCACTGTGTCACTTATGTATGAGCCTATCAATTTGATATTTTCACTTATCTACCAGATTGGGGATTTGTCCTCCTCTGTTCGAATATTTTGCTCATAAATTTCAAAAAGGTGATATGATTGTGAATGACTTATTGCTAAATGCAGATATACAATGTGGGATATAGGTACTAAGAGTGAATGTATGCATTTTCACATTGTTTTATCCATTCATATATGCTTTGCTTTATCTGTATAATTACAAACAGGTTAAATTAGCATTTTTATGGTTGAAGTTGTACGTAATAAATTATGAATAATGATATGTAAACAAAAACACTACTTTGTGTCTGCTGTTCTTTGAGGTAAATTAGAAGCCCATTGAATATGGCCAGGTTGATGTAAAAACGAGGCAATTGAATCAGTTGTTTAAGTGGTTCATTTGGGGACTCCCCTTTGCGTGTTCAATCTGCATTGCCACGGACATGAGAAGAACGGCTGGCTCTGTGCTACGAAATTCAATGTGGATGTCCAGGATCGCATTTTAGATCTTCCGTTCAAAGGGGGTGACCTCTTCCACTCCACAACGGGCGAGGAGCTGGACAAAAAGAAAAACAGCTCACAAACGATCAAGTCTTTATCCATCTTGACAAAGACTACGCCCGAAATGTACTCCCAGTCACAGCAGCGCTCGGACAAGGGCCGTACATACAGAGGGTTCGGCGGCTTCCAACAGCGGAGGTCCAGGCAGCCTGTCCGTTCGCCGACTCAACATCAGCGCAAGCAACAATAAGAAGGGGGTGAGGGGGAGTAAGGGCTTTTTCCAATCCCCCTCCGCCGCAACAGCCTCAGAGGGAAAGAAGGCATGACACGCCGCTGCGGGTCCACATGTCTCCAGTGGGGGGCAGGCTTGCCCTCCATGCACATTTCTGGCACCAGTATTTCGCGGACACCTGGATCCTCTCTGTAGTCTCCACGGTGTACCGCCTCCCTATCACAGTCTCTCCTCCCTCCTCCCCTCCACTCCCACAGGTTTGGACAGCAACTATAACGCTCACCTGGTATTCACGGGGACGTCACTCAGCCTGTTCTGACCTCTTACGACCTCGAACCCTTCCCTGGAGGCTACTCGACTGGAGACTGGGCCTGAAACACAGGATTGGTAGCGTTTAACTCCCTATTGTCTCAGTGTGCTTGAACCCCTTCTTCCCCGGGGTCCAACCCTTCCCTTTGATCCACAGCTCACCTTGTTTTCTTGGATAGTGTGCTCTCCGTCCTGCTTTCAGCACAGGGGCGCGTTGATTTATGTGGGCTCGTTGCTGCCTAGTTACTTCACTGGCAAGAGTCCGACAAGTAAGTATAATGAGTCTTTTGAACAGTTCTCTAACTTTGTTCCTTTCCTTCCTTAGATGATGGCCGGCATTCGGGGAAGGCGGCGTGCTGCTGAGATGAGTAGCGCTGAAGGTGAGTGAGAGCGCGATGCACCCCTTTCGTATTTGTATTGACCTGAGTTACTTTTCTGTGTCTTTTAGGTGCTGCAAAGTTTTCAGCGTGGATGCCGGTTATGAAGAACAAATGCGGTGAGTAAGCACGGTATGCGGCGCCTCTAGATGTTTCCAAGCTAACCTGGAGTGTCTTTTCCCTCTTACAGATGGATGAGAAGTTCCGGAGACAGAGTTCCCCCAGAGCGGCTGGGATTCAGGTAAGCTTTTGAAGCTCGTATAGTCTTTAAAAATAAGCGAAGATTTGCAGAATGCTTACTAATGTATTTTTTTCTGTTCTTTTCCATTTTCCTTAGGAAGCTGCGTGCCGGGATGGGAATGACACCGCCGAAGATGCCCGCAGACCAGAAGGAGCGATGAATGAAGGGCAGAAGCGCTGCAGCGTAAGGCTGTTCTTAACGGTGTTCTTGTTCTTGCAGGAGCTGAGCGCAGAAGAAAGAGGCAGGCCTACTGGAGACCGATCCGAACACGGTGAGTGTCACGCTGCAGGTGCAGAAAACGCAGAGCATGTTTCTCAGCCTGTGCGTGGCTTAAATAGTCTCTGGGTATCCCAGGTGTCTCTTGCCTGAACCACACCCAAAAGATTAGACTGCACATACAGTTCTGGGAAGCGAAATATGTGGGGGCATCCATCTTGTCCCCATCAATGCACTACAAGTCCAATCCCCAATGTTATCCTATGGGAGTGAGTGAGTGAGTCTGGTGCCACAAGCGCCAAATCTGACTCCAAGTGGGTCTTTGGAGGGATGGAGAGGCCCTTGAGGGCCATGTAGGTGATCGTGGCCTGTTTCCAGCCTGACATCTTGGAGGGCTGGGGACATGAGGGGCAGGAATCCTGACAGCAACTCTTTTGGCGGAGGCCCAGTCGCTCGTACAGAGCCAGGCAGTGGAGGAAGTCCCAGCCCCCCAGCGAGGCGTGGGCTTTTACTCCAGGATTTTCACCGTTCAGAAGAAGAACCAGGCGGGCCTGAGAGTTGTGCTAGACCTTTTCCACCCTCAACCTCTTCCTACCTCTAAAAGAATTCAAGATGGTTACGCAAGCTTTGATAGTGGAGATTCTGTGCAGGGGAGAGTGGATGTGCTCCCTGGATCTGAAGGACGCGTACCTACACGTCCCAATCTGGCAGCCCCATCATTCCTTTCTCTGATTCAGGCTCATGGGCTACCATTTCCAATACAAGGTGCTTCCTTTTGGCCTCAACTCGGCCCCCAGGGTCTTCACCAGGCTGATGAACACAGTGGCGGCCCTCCTCAGGTCGCAGGGCCACCACATCTACCCGTACCTCAAAGACTGGCTCGTCAGGGCGACATCCCCCGGAAGCAGTGCACCATACTTCCCACGCTCTCATGAACACACTGCACGAGCTGGGTTTTTTACTAAACCTCAAGAAGTTGCAGCTGCAGCCCATGCAGAGACTGGCCTTCTTGGGTCTCATTTGGGACACATGCTCAGAGAGAGTTTTTCCCTCAGAGAACAAGATCACAGCCCTCAAGAGGGCCACTGCACACTTCCTCAGCAGAGAAGTGACCTCAGCCTGGTGGCACCAACACCTACAGGGTCTCATGGCAGCAGTCCTCTTAGCCGTCCCCCACACAAGACTCAGGATGAGGAGGATACAGCTGCACTTGGCAGCCTCTTGGAACCAGGAGCGAGGCTCTCAGTCAGAGATGATCAACGTTCCTCCATTACTTCACCCGGACCTCACATCGTGGTCCAGGGACGACAACCTGCGGCTGAGCAAGCCTTTCCGGCAACCTACCCCGCAGGTCACCACAGACTCCTCTCTCGAGGGTTGGGGGGCCACCCTGGACAACCACTGTGTCCATGGAACCTGGACCTGGCAGGAGCAGGAGTACCACATCAATTGGCTGGAACTGAGGTGATCTGCCTGGCTCTCAGGGCCTTCCTTCTTGTTATTGAGGGCAAAGTGGTCCTCATTCAGACAGACAACTTGACCAGCATATTCTATGTCAACATGCACGGAGGTACCAGATCCCCCCCCGCTGTGTAGGCCTGCAGTCAGCATGTGGGAATGGGCCCTGGAGAACAGCATCTGTCCACCTGCTGGGGAATCCAACCTGGAGGCAGACAGGCTTAGCAAGAGCTCTCTCCGCAGCACCAGCAGACATCAAGATGTCTTCCGTGAAACCTCCGCACTGCAGGAGCAGCCGAGGTAAGAACGCGCATCAGGCATCAGCATAGGTGAGCCACTGCACCAGGCTCGTTAGCCTGCTTCAAAGAATCCAGCCAGCAAGATCGCCCACCCTCCTAGAGCCATGCTTTCATTTTGCCACTTCACCATTTGCCCATGATTTCCAGGCCACAGCCTGCTCCCAAGATGGCCGCCCGCACCCTAACAAGGGATGGCTTCATGTTGCTTGGCAACTAACCCGAAATAACTGCCAGCCCTTTCCACCGGCAGGTGGAAGCCGGCCCGTGTCCGGCAAGGCCCGTGGAGGATAAGGCCCTGATTGCGCCTGATCGCGCATGGACGCGCCATAACAGACTTGCCGAATCATCGTGGGACGGTAAACCCCTAACCCATTCCGCCTCTTGACTTAAAAAAATAAATAAAAAAAACTTACTGAAGGTGCCTGCTAATCATTGCCACCGCACCGGCTCTGCCTCATACCCTGATACACTACTACACCTATGCTACCTTCCCACAGTAGCCGCCATTAGCCTCCTCATTGTAATGACTCCATCCACTGCTGATATGTGCACTGCCCACCTTCTCACAGGTTGCTGCCACACTCTGTTGATGTGTATGCTGCCCATTTAGAATTGCTCACCAGCCACCTCTTTAAAAATTGTTGACCATACTGAATGATTGCCAACTACTATTGAACTGTTTATTGCTCGCCATCTCCAAACAGCCACTGCCCAGCTCAAATTGGAAGCGGCCCTCACCTAACCACACGCTGTTTACCTTGAGAAACCACTAGGCGAGTCACACACAGTCCCAGCCACTAACTATATCACTCCAGCCTACTCAGTAGCACCAACGCTTAATCCACCAGCAGGCTACATCATCCTGCGCCAAGAAAGAACCTCCAGCAAAGGCGGAGGGGTAGCATTAATTCTCAGGGAATCCATTAACGCCAGGCAACTAAAAACCACTGAGTCAGACAACTTTGACTTGCTATCAGTAAAGATATCACCCTCGCCAAATGATACCATAACACTCCACATTGTCTACCGTACTCCAGACCCAACCAACGACTTCCAACCCAAAATCACCCATATCCTAGGAGACAACCTAAAAATGAACACAAGAGCTATGCTCTTAGGCGACCTTAACCTGGGCTTCCAAGACCCCAAAGACAAGAAAGGCAAAGCCCTTGCCAAAGCTCTCCTAGACCTAGGCTTCACCCAAATAATCAATGACCCGACCCACACCAAAGGTCGAAAATTAGTTTGGGTCGCAGATCACAACTGTGCCGCTGACCTCAGCTCCAACACCCCACGCCCATGGACTGACCACCAACTACTACACTTCTTACCCTCTAAACCAATAGTGAACCCAAACCCACCCGCACCAGCCACCAAGGCCAGAGCCAAGAAACTACTCACTGCAGAAAGAATCCTCCCCCTCATTGAAACCTCTGCACTCGCCCACCCCACTTCCAATGATCCCACAGAACTAGTTGAAATCTATAACGCCACTTTCAAAGAGGTATTAGATACCATCGCTCCATTGGAAAAGAAAAAAGCCAAGCATACTCTCCATGCAAACTCATGGTTCACTCAAGAACTTCTTGATGCCCGCTCCGCAAAAAGAGCAGCACTAACCTCTTGGCAAAAGAACCCCTCCACCACCACAAGAGACGCCTACTGCATAACCACCAGACTTTACAAATAGGCCATCTCCAAAGCTAAAGCTGCCACATACAACTCTAGAATTGAGAAAGCGCAATCCCAATCTAAAGAGTTATTTGCCATTCATAACAAGCTGACCATCCCCCCTACCTCCACACAACCCACTGAGAAAAACGAATCCTGGTGCAACAATAGTCAACACACCATGCTAAACAAAATCAAAACACTCCAAAACAAAATCAAGACCCAATTTGACAATCTGCCTAAAGCCACCATACCCACACCTAAGCCCTCAGCCACACGACCAGTGGCTGACGATCAACCTGGCACAAACATTCCCACACCCTTTACATTTAGCGAAATAACAATCCCGGAAGTCCTACTGATCATGAAACACATCAAACCGTCGCTATGTAAAGGTGACACATGCCCAGCCAACTTAGTCAAGGACTGTGCTACAGACTTGGCCCCTTTCATCACCACTTTTATCAACGCCTACTTCACCAACAGCACCGTCCCACTCTCCCTCAAGGAATCCTGGGTTCGCCCACTACTAAAGAAACCTACCCTTGACCCAGACTCCCCTAACAACTACCGTACTATTACCACTGTGCCCTTCCTGTTAAAAATCCTGGATAAGGCTGCCTACTTGCAGATCCAATCTTACCTGGAAACCCACAACATCCCTGGAAAAAGACAATCGGGATTCCGCCCCCGTCATGGCACAGAATCAGCACTTCTAGACCTCAAGAATCAATTACTCGAAGCCATGGACAAAGGCAAATCCTCACTCCTCCTACTCTTGGATCTTTCGGCTGCCTTTGACCTGGTTGACCACAAGATCCTATGTAAACATCTCACTGACACCGCCCACTTCTTCCAGGAAGCCACCGCCTGGATAACCTCCTTCTTGGAAGGCCGAGCGATGAGGGTCTTCTCCGACCATGCTTCAGCCACTCCATCGCCCATTGACTGTGGAGTGCCACAAGGATCCTGTACCTCGCCCACTATATACAATCTATTCACCCTCCCACTGTTCAGTGACCTAGAAGAATTCAGCATAGCCTTTACTAACTATGCCGACGACACACAAATTCTTCTTCCGCTTACAGGGAACTATGATCAAGACCTCAACACACTTCAGAAGACATATGCACGCATCCAGGCTTGGATGGCAGCCTGGTCTCTGTCTAAATGGGGAAAAAACTGAAATTCTACTGATAGACCCCAAAGAATCCCTAAAAAAATTAGACGATAAGTACAGTTCTTTCAGCATTGAGCATACTGTTATCACAGCTTCAACCACAGTGAAAACCCTTGGGGTATATCTGGATGCTACCCTATCTATGGACAGGCAAGTTAATGCCATTTTATCTTCCGCAGCATTCACAGCAAAAATCATGAATGCAGTAAAACCCCACTTATCACCAACCAACTGCCTTAACATCGCGAGAGCCACCATTGGAGCAAACCTTGACTATTGCAACATCTTACTCCTAGGCACCTCCGCAAAAAACATTAACAAACTGCAAACAGCACAAAACAGGGCCCTCAGAGCCGCTGTTACGCTCACCTGGTTCCCACAGGGGCGTCGATCGGACCCGGACAGCTGCGGTCTCCACCAACGTGATGCGTAGTGCAGAGATGACAGTCTGGACTGGCCCGCCTAATCTTGTCTGCTGGACTCGTAGAAGTATTCTCCTACAAGTGGAGAAAGGGATTTAGCCACCCGTGGACTTTAGTGATGGCCCCCCAACTGTTATCGTTCTTCTCACTAATCACCTCCGATATCCCCTCCTGGTAACCTCACCTTATGTTTTTAAATGATGAGCTCTCCATCCTGCATGGCATGCAGGGCCGCGTAGATACCAGTTACTTCACTGGTTTGAAGGTACTGGAGGAGTTCCGGAGGAATATTGACTCCAGTGTCTATTAAGTTCAAAGAGTTCAATATGTCCGATGTTCACTCTTGTTCCATTCCCTCGTTAGGTTGTAGCTGGGTCCAAAAGAATATTGCCTGGAGGCAGCTGATGGCGTTCAGGTAAGAGTCTGTATTACCAAACACTGTCCGGTAAAAGTTGCATGAGTTTAACTTGCTGTTTTCTCTCCCTTTATAGGTGCAGCATAGGAAGATGTGGCGAATTAAAGGATAATACCTCCGGTGGTAAAGCAGGTAAGCCTATGGTGGCAAGAGATTGTCTTTGTCGGTTTCTCAGCTCACCTTGTTATTCCTTTTGTTTTCCCCCAGGTGCTGGGTTTCGACGAAGAAAATGATGGAGGCAGCGCCGAGTCGAAAGATGTGGTGGACTGGTGAGTATAACGTGGCGTTGCTGCTGGCGAAGCGACGCATGCTGAAATAATGTCCTTTCCAGGCTCGGAGCTGTGCTGGGTCCGTAATCAGGTGAGGAATCAAATAATGTCCGTGATCTAACCTCTTCTCCTTTTGTCTAGGAGCTCTGGATTCGAGGCAGGCGTGGCAGAAGACTCGATGCTGACTTGCAGACACGGTGAGCGTTACGCTGCTGGATGCAGAATAACACGAAGCATGGGCTGCTGTTCGGGCGTGGTTTAAATAGCCTGCAAAGTAGTCCCAGGTAAGAAGTTCCCCAGAACCACACCCGAGTGAAAAATAGTCCCTGTAATAAAATAGTCCCATCCAGGCCTCATGTTGGCT
This sequence comes from Ambystoma mexicanum, assembly GCF_040938575.1. NCBI lineage: Eukaryota > Metazoa > Chordata > Amphibia > Caudata > Ambystomatidae > Ambystoma > Ambystoma mexicanum. Next base: position 456,708,021 of record NC_090931.1, read on the forward strand.
TGGACTCATTTGCAGCATGGTCTGCATCAGGTAAGTAAAGTCTATGAGCCAGGCGCCTATGGCGCCAGGACTGATTTCTATGATGAGCCTGGTGCCTAAGGCGCCAGGACTGAATCCAAACAGCCCCCAGCCGGGGCTGTTGGGGTTTTAATAAGTATCTGGATGCCTGCTCCCGGGGCTGATGGACTTGATCCGGATGCCCGGGGGTAGGCATCATGACACCCGCCCTTAGCATCCCTAGGAGAGAACACATCTCACAGGTGAGAAAAAATGCCCATTGGCTCCTAATCAAAGAACGCATAACTTTCAAAGCCCTCACAATCACCCACAAATTAATTGCCCAGACCGCCCCTGCCTACCTGACTGAAAGAATACACCATGCTCTGGCCCACAGACCAAGACGGGACCAATACTCCCACCTACTCTCAGTCCCAACATTCAACAGAGCCAAAGCTGGCGGCTCTAGTTTTGAAGCACTAGCCCCAAAAGCCTGGAAGGCACTCCCGTCCAGTCTATGGCACGAAGAATCCCTCACAGTTTTCAGGTACTAAAAACTAATCTGTTTAATTAAACTGATTCCACAATGCTTTTAACATGTGTTACTGCCTGTGTAGATATCCTTCCCAAATCTGTATCGCTGCTCTGAAATTTAACTTGTACTAAGTGAATATTCTGTAACAGCGCCACGATGCCCCTGGGCCGTTGGGTGCTTTATAAATTCAAATAAATAAATAAATAAGCAGACTGGGTGCAGACAACTACGAGTGGCAGTTGAACGACCTAGTACTGCAGGAAATCTTCTACAAATGGGGACACCCCCAGGTGGACCTCTTTGCCTCCCGGGACAACAGGAGGTGCCAACTGTTCGCTTCCTGGCAGGGTCAGGGCCAAGGCTCCCAGGGCGATGCATTCCAGATTCAGTGGGACGGAATGACAGCATACGCCTTCCCACCCACTCCACTGATACACAAGGTGATATGCAAGATCAAGGAATCTCGCCACCACAGTGGCATTCTCATAGCACCGTGGTGGCCGGCCAGGGCATGGTTCTCAGAGCCGTTCAGCCTCTCTGAGAGGCGCCCATTCCCCTCCCGACGGGCCCAGCACATCATCTGGCGCAGCAGGGGGCAGGGTCATCCACCCCTCTCCACAGAAACTAGCCCTTACAGCATGGTTCCTGAAGAAGTCACGCTAGGTCACCTCTGCCTTTCCCAGGCTAACCTAGAGATCATACAGAGTGCCAGAAGCAAGTCTACCAGGGCCCAGTATAAGAGCAAGTGGAGCAGGTTCTGCCACTGGGCAGACTCTAAGGGTATCAACCCCCTTGCATGTACCTTGCACGACATGCTCTCCTTCTCGGCGCACATCGCTCTTTCAGGCGTACAGGTGGACACTTGCCGGGCTTACAGAAACTCGGAAGAGGAGATTTTTTCCTCTTCCAAACCAATTGTCAGGAAACATTTGACGGGACTCACCAGGCTCAACCTGTCCATCAAGAGGCCACACCCCATGTGGGACCTCAACATAGTTCTGGCTGCGCTGGCGCACAAACCATTTGAACCAATGCCATCCGAAGACATCGGGCTAGTCACCATAAAGACGGCCTTGCTAGTCAGCCTCACCTCGGCTCGCACAATCAGGAAAATCCAGGCGCTGGTCACCTCAGAGCCATATACTACCTTCCACAGAGATAAAGTAGTCCTGCGGACACACCCAGCATTCTTGCCCAAGATACCTTCCACATTCCATCTGAACGAAGAAATAGAGCTCCCTACGTTTTTTGCTGAGCCCAAAGACGAGGCACAGAGTGTTCTGCACTGCCTTGATGTCAGGCGTGCCCTGAAATTTTACTTGGACAGGACCAAGGGCTTCCGCGAGACGGACGCACTTTTTGTCACCTTCGGCAGATCAAGACCGTAGTATCAGGCCTCTAAGGCCTCCAGAGCCCGTTGGATGGTCCTGGTCATCAAAGAAGCTTATGAGGGACAGCACAAGCCACTGCCGGCCGACATGCATGCCCACACGGTCAGAGCCAAGGCAACGGCCATCGCTTTCCAGCAGCATGTCCCCGGGCAAGTCATAAGCAGGGTGGCCACATGGCAAGCACTACTGTTTGGATGCCGGTTCTAGATCAGATGCAGCTTTCGGGCAGGCGGTTCTTAGAAACCTGTTTGCTTAAGGAGGGTCTCCTCTCCACCCTGGGACTACACTCAGTCGTAATCGCCCATGCAGTATGGGCAGATACAGTGGTTTCCTAACTTTAACCATATCTGTCTGCGCACTGGGCCTGAATAAATTATATACACAGTGGCCCCCTTCTCCCAGGTGCGCCACGCATGGGGAGGATTTATTTGTTGTAAACACGAATCCACAAACGTAGACAAATAATACACAGCGGCGGCACTGCTGTTTAATATTTAATGCATTACCAGAGACTGTTCTCGAAGTCACGCCAATGGCTGGCCCGGATGCGTGACGCCGGCCCATTCAAGAAGTATGATGCACTGCACAGCCATGGATGTCAGTGCGTAACCCAATAGTTTTATGTGAATCGATATACTCCTGACCCCGGAGGTTGTTGTGTTGGGGTTTTGGCCCACCCCAGGGACACAGCGTTTAAGGGAGCCTGGGGGATTAAAGGTCCATATGAGGAGGCGTATTTTGAGAAGTTTCTTTGAACAGGTCATATGTGTTTCTGATGTTTTGCCGAAAGATTTGGACATGTTCTAGTGGTGCTGCCAGAATTTCCTTTATGTTCAGCGCAGTCATAGTTTATGGATGACCAGCACTGGCACATGCGTTCTCTACATCACTGTGAATTTATTAAACTCACTCCAGTCCCCACCTCTGCAAGATTTCAGCACCTGCCACGAGTACAAGGCTGCGTCCCTGGATACTAATAAAAGCTTTTCACACTACCCACCAGAGTAAAGTCGTCACACTGCTTATAAGTACACACTCTCACACTGCCCATCAGTCCAAGCTTCTCACGAAGCCAACAAGTGCAAGGCCATCACATTGCCGACCAATGCGAGGGCATCCCCTATTTCCCAACGCAAGCTTTTCAGACTGTCCACCAGTGCCAGCTTTTCACAACATCCACTTCATCCTAGGCATTTTTTTATTAGATTGCCCACATGAAAACCATTTCTGGTAATTTGTTTGCAAGTGGGCAGGTGGCCAACACACAGTGGTCGACCTCGGCTAGGGTGGAGGAAGCATGACAGCACCAGTATTTACACTGAGGACTCCATATACTAGTGAATTCTTATAGAGAAATGTAGGTGAACTTAAATCGCACCATGCCCTGAAAAGTTGAAAAGGTGGATGCTTTGAGCTTTGTCCTCCATGTTTGAAGTTTGTGTTCTCATCATAAGGTGTGTGGTAGAAAGTGGAAGAGTTCCAGAGTCACAGGGCTGAGCCACAAAGCAAACGTCTACTCTGTTTGAGCATCATACAATAGCGGCACAGGATGATGAGATTGGATGGGTTGAGGCGAGGAGGTATCCGGGGGATACCGTATCATTTTGCGGTCACAGTGTCTTAAAACTGTCCATTGAATCCATGTATGTATGGTGCACAGGGCACTGAAGAACGCTAGTGCTTTGGCCTGAAGCCAGCACACATTTTTCTGGGCGGTGTGGCCCCTAATGTTTCTCTCTTGGTGTATCAGAGTAATACAACTATCTAGGTGTCTGGGATTATGGCACCTATTTGGCATTATGGCATATGAACCTCTGGGACAGTGGCAGCTATGAGAGTGTCTGTGGCTAGAGTATCTGAGCACCTGTGACTATGACATCTGACTGTCTTGGAAAATGGCACCAATCTGGGTCTCAAACCCTGGCAAAGGGATGCACATTTAGTAGTCTCCCCCAATAGAGGAACCTCGGCCGAACCTATGATTGGACAGCACCTGAAACAGGAATGGCCACCACACAGTTAAGAACATATTCTGCATGTCCAAATAAACTGGCAACAGCCTGCAACTCTGGGGGCATTTGGGCAATGACATTATAAAGCCAGGAGGTTCAGCGCAGTCAACCGATCCGGTATGAATCCAGATTGATCAGGATGGACAATGTGGGGCATTAAAGGGGGAGCCGCATTGCCAGAAAATGTGAGTGTCAGTGTTTATGAGAGACAGTGGCCTGCAGGATCCAGAGTCTTCAGCCACCTTATCAGGTTTAAGAAGAACTATAATGGCTTCTCCGACCGTGTCGGGCAGTGTCCCTTTCACAGTGTCTCCTCTCATAGTTGTAGCCGATGCAGGGACAACACATCTAGGTACTCTTTGTAAAGCTCTGCCCCCAGCCCATCAGAACCGGGAGCCTTACCGCTAGGCAGCTCTGCTATAGCTGCACAGATCTCTTCAAGCGACAGAGGTGCCTCGAGCGTGTCACACGCTGCGCTGGAAAGCAGGGTAGTCAGTATCCCATTCAAATACTGCTCAGTTTCGTTCTGGGTAGCACTCCCCTTAGGTTGATACAAGGCCCAGCAGAAGTCATAAAAAACCTTATTGATGTCAGCGTCAGTATGAACTGTCCAGCCATCAGCCTTCCTGATATAAGGTATATGTGCCCTCCCAGCTACTGACTTAATCAGGTGAGCCAACGTCCAGATGGCCTGTTCGACTCCGCATACCAGCTGGACAACATCAGTCTGTCCATGAACTTCAGTTCCCTCTTCACCATGTCCCAGTGCAGATTGCATCCCTATGTGCAGACCCGGAGATAGGGACTGTGCATACCTCGGCTATAACACCTTCAGCACTACCTCGTTCGCAGCTAAACCCCTTCTGAGGCATTTGAGGATCCCACATCCAGGTGATATAGCAACTTCCCTCACATACACCTTGAATGCCTGCCAGAGAGTCGCAACTGATGAGACAGACTATGTTATTGTCGAGGGAGGTTACGTGGTGGCACAAATTCAATGAGAATGCTGTATCTAAAAGTGCAGCCGGTTTGAACTGCCAGGGCGGACAAGACACCCAGTCTGTCGACAAGCACAGTGGCAAAAGCACTGCAGAATGGTCTGTGAAGGTTTGGGGCAGTATGGAGCACTGCACCCCCATAATAAGCAATGAAGCAGACGTTAACCATCAGTCTATGCGTGAGTGCATATTATGTACAAAGGAGTAAAAGGAATACTCCCTGTACCTGACATGCGGCGTCCATCAAACATCTGGCAGGACCAGCAACTGCATGTTGCGTAATATTTCTTACACAGCCCTAGTCAGTCAGTGAAGGCGACGAGGTGCTAGAGCGACCCAACACTGTGTCTCATATAGTGTTCACATCGCCACCAAGCATTATTTCCACCATTAGGTATGAAGTGCACAACACAAACACCACTCCCCCATGAAAGTCTGGATCGTCTACATTCTGCCCATACCCATTGAGCAGGAGACCGACTTTCTTGTGGAGGATCCGTGTACCAGCCCGTACCTGACCCCCTCATGCACTCTAGTGTAAAGATGTGTGAATCGTAGCGAGCTGTATATATCAGAATAATAGTGCTTCTAGCATTCGTACAATAAGATGTGTGATATCGTGGGGAACCCCAGCTCAGTGCCAAGCTGAGTGCCTGCCGCTTCAGCACGTGTGTTTCTTATAAGAACAGAACCTGGGCACCCTTCCCATTGGCGTAAGCTACAGTCTTGCTGGCCTTGATCGGGTTACTTCATTGTTTTATTTGTGTTTGGTTTCAGAAACAAAACCTTTACAAACATTTTTTGGAATATGATAAAAGAATATACATACAAAATAACATACAGAATAAAGATAGGGGATAAAACACATTTAAAAAACTTGTTTTCTTCAGTTACATTATTACATTATTTCATCATTACATCTTTTTTACATCATTTTTATAAAAGGAAATATTTAAAATAATCTTAATCTTAAAGTAAATCTTAGAATAAAATCATTCTTGAACAATGAGACCACAGACAATCGATAAGAATCATACAATTGCTATTTTTAAAGAGATTGATTTCCCATGCATCATGTTCCACCAAATTACCTCTGGGAAATATCTTTCTGTTTGTGACACAAATTTTCTGAAGTAAGTTTCACGTTCCTCACAAATGGACTCACAATCTAGTAATAGATGTCTTAGTGTTTCCTTTACAATAGTGCTTTTACAAAAGCGGCAGGGCACATGCCCTTTTCCCATTTTGTCTCTAATTTCTTGGATTTGACCAGTTGGCAGTACATTAAAACGAAACCGCATAAGATTACACCTCCATTTCCTATCAGGACATTTATTTAGGTGTGGTTCCAAGGTACCCACCAGCTTCCAATCTTATACCAAATGACAATACAGGGATGAGATCTTTACTTTTTCATTGGTTTCAGCCCAATAAGCCCATCTGATTCAACTTTTTACTTGCATTGGGTTCCTAATGAGGAGTTCAAAATCTATACCAATTTGGTCAAGTAAATTTCTAGTGGACTCATACAAAGATAGTAAAAATATTTGATTTAGTTTTGCCCAATCTCGGTTGCAGGCGCAGAATCGCATATAAATTATTTCCTGTTCCCAATAACCGTTTTCTGACTAGTGCCATTTTTTTTCCATTCAATTACACTCTTAAGTGATTGTAGGCCTAATTCATACCTAATATCTGACATTGGGATACATTTTGGGAGATAATACAATATACTTCTCCAAAACTTTCCTTCGATCTTAACGATACTAATTTTTACACATTTTGTGAAGGATTCTAGACCATAACTGAGTTTGGGAATAACTTTCGAGGTATAGAAACGTAGCAGGGGTATTATAGAAAATGTACAGTACATCCTGTCAATTCTTTCAGTCTGTGCAATCAATGTGATCAGTCGTTCTTCCAAAACATTCCAGTATGCACATTTTTTTTTTGTCAACATCTTTTTATTGAATCATCAATCAAAGTTCATCACAGAAAGTATGACAGAATAAATCATGGATCATTTTCTTAAACCAGTCGCTTCAAAATTTCATTTTAACTTGGTAATAGTTCATTTGTTGCTTGAAACTTCATCATCACGCTCAGAAAGATTTGAATGAACACAACATAAAATCGCAGAGGGAGGGATCAAATGAGAGAGGGAGAGGGAGGGAAAAAAAACAATTTTCCATCAACACCATTTACGCCATTGCGTCCTGAGGGGGTAAAGGTTGCTCAGATCGAGATTCCACGCATGAAATGTTCAGGCCTTTTCCAGTGTTCGTCACGGTTTAAGGAGGAACTTGATCATCTTCGGTTGGAAAAACATATGTTCTTTTTCGGTTACATATTCCAGGAATGGCTCCCATACACAGGAAAACTTGGATGACTTGCCCTCCAATGTGGCTGTTAGCTTTCCCATTCCAAGTAGTTCCCAGACTTTCACCCACCAATAGGCTATGTGGGGACCCTCTAACTCTTTCCAAAAACAGGCCCGTTTGAGACTAGCTGCGATGAGTAGTTGAGTTATCAGTTCACCTCTGGGGCCCGACCGTGGATAAGATCCATAGTCCGGTGTGTCCCCCAGCAGCAGTATACGTGGATCCATGGGTAACAGAGCCCAACAAATGTCCTTGATCTTCGATCTGATTTCCAGCCAGAAGGATTGAATAATAGGGCAGTGCCATCACAAATGCCCCAGGTCTCCCTTAGCTCCACACCCATGCCAGCATGTGTCAGGGTAGTCTGGGTTCATCGCATGGAGCTTCTGTGGGGAGAAATACCATCTAAAGCATAGCTTAAGTGCGCCCTCTCTCACTTCAGTGCACCTTGAAGACTTATGAGCCCTATCCTTAATCCGCTGCCAAGATTCCTGGGATACATCGGTCCCCAGCTCCCTCTCCCATGCTAGCATATAAGGGAGCTTTTCATCTTCCGGAACATTTTCCAGTAGATGATAACAGGTAGCTATTCTGCGTGTACGCTGACCCTCTGAAGCCATTAATTCCAATCCTGTGGCTGCCCTTTTCGTATTTGGGTTAGTTATCCAGTGACAGAGTTGTATGTACCTAAACCTCTCAGTTTCTGGGAGGTTGAACTTCTCTTTGCATTGGGCAAAGGTCAGGGGTGAGTCATCTGCATAAAGCTTGTGTAATCTTAATATCTTCCCATTTGACCATAGGTGAAATGAGTTGGGCTGGAGCCCAGGAGAGAAGGCTGGGTTCCACGTGACCGGGGAAAGTGGACCCAGACCTGACGTGAAGCCACTCCGTGAGCAGAACTTATCCCGACATCGAAGCGTAGTTACTGTGGTGGGAAGGAGGGTTCCCCGGTAAGTATGCGCGCCCCGTGGGAGGAAGGTTAAATGGTCAAGGGGGGCCCAGATCTGTTTCTGTTCAATGTCTTGCCACTTGGGGGGCTCCACTGGATCAGTCCAGCTCAGAATGGCGGCAATTTGGGCTGCTTGAAAATATCTTGGGATAGAGGGGAGCCCCAGTCCCACCAGCATCTGCCCACGAGTTATTAGTTTCCGTTGAATCCTTGGCGTTTTCCCCTGCCAAACAAAACAACCTATTTCCTTCTGTAGTTTGTGGAGATCACGCTCTGGGATCGTTATAGGGAGGGCCTGGAATGTATATAAAAGCCTAGGAAGCAAGACTAACTTGATAGCGCTCATGCGTCCAAGCCAAGATATGTCTTGTGGGAGCCATCTCTGCAAGGCTTCTTTAGAGTCTTTTAATAGATTAGGGATATTGGCCTTCAACAGGCCCTAAAGGTTAGGGTCAAGTGTACTCCTAGGTACATAATAGTCATACTCTTCCAGTGGAGGGAGTAAATATCCTGTAGGGTAACCAGAGTGTCCGGGGCCTCCGACAAGTTCAAACCTGTTGACTTGGCCAGATTTATTGTGAAGCCTGAGACCAGTGCAAACTGATCCAGTAGGTCGATAAGGGGAGGGACTGAGGTGCTGGCCTCCTTCAGAAAGCAGAGCACATCATCCGCTTATAGCGTGACTTTGTGACATTGCCCTCCTACTTTAAACCCTTGAATCTCTAGGTGGAGACGAATTTGTTGGGCTATGGGCTCCATTGCTAGCGCAAATACCAACGGGGATAGAGGGCAACCTTGTCTGGTTCCCTTACCTAAGGCTATCTGTGGTGTCCATTGTGAGTTAACTTGTATGCTAGTTGTGGGGATATGAAAGTTTGATAGGATTAGCCTCAAAAATTTCGGACCAAAGCCAAAGGACCTTAACACCAAATTCAAATAGTCCCAGGACATGCTATCGAACGCCCTGTGGGCATCCAAGGATAACAAAGAGAGAGGGCATGGGGTTGTGGGGCAAGGGCTATCAAGTCTATTGCTCTGTGGATATTATGTGCAGAACGACCTTAAATGAAGCCAGTCTGGTCTCTGTCTATTATTGTAGGCAATACCTCCCCCAGCAGCAGAGCTATAATTTTGCTGAACCATTTTGCATCAGTATTAAGTAAAGCTATAGGGCGATAGGGTCTTTCCCAGGTTTCAGGTCGTAGCCAATTCCGCCATTGATTGTGTGACAGTGCCTGTATCCCAAAGAAAGTTAAACAGTCTTGTGAGGTGGGGCATGAGCTCTGCACAAAAGGTCTTATAAAATGTATTTGTAAACCCATCTGGGCCCGGAGCTTTCCCAAGGGGAAGGGATTTAATTGCCATTTCTACCTTGTGTGTGGATATCGGATGTTCCAGAGGGTCTCGGAGGGCCTGAGGGACTTGTGGGAGGTTCGCTTTTGCTACAAAATCTTTGGAGGCCTGTGGGTCTCTCAGATGCGGAGCTGCTTGTTCCCTAAAGAAAGCTTCAATAATTTGGAGCTTGCCATTCTCTGAAGAGACATACCTGCCTCCCCCATTACATAGGGTGCCTATCCTGTTTTGTTTTCCCTGTTTTCTTAATTTAGCTGCTAGCAACTTGTTGGCCTTATTACCCCTCGTGTAGAAGTACTGCTTAGTAAGCATCATATGGTAGGCTGCCCTTCCCGTGTGGTGTGCCTCAAGTGTTCGCTTAGCTATCCGCAGGTCTCGTAAGGAGTGCCACGAGCCCTTCTCTTTATGCATTTCCTCAAACCTGCGGGCCTCACACTCCACCTGCACCTGTAAAAGTCTCCTGGCCCTCCCCCTCTGTGCCGCCTGTTCAATCAGATGCCCCCTAATCACTGCCTTACTTGCCTCCCATACCAAACCCCAGTTGATGCCGCCTATATCGTTCTCCTCAAAATACAGTTCCATGGCCTCTCTTATATGGGCCCGGGTTAATGGGTCGTCCAATAAGAAGTCATTCAATCTCCAGGGGGGGTTTTGGGGTGGGACTGTATGAAACAGGGACATTTATCAACCTTACCGGGGCGTGGTCCGAAAGAGCCTCTGGAATTATTTCTGCGTCTATAACCAAGGGTATTAATGAGTCCGAAATAAAAAACATATCTAATCTGGAGAACCCCACCATGCACTGCCGCGAAAAAAGTGTATTCACGCTCCTCCTGATGGCAATAACGCCATATCTCAATGAGTGAGTGTTCCCGCAGTAGCGTGGTCAGCGCTCTAACACTGCTCCTATCATTAGCCGTTGGGGGCAGAGTTCTGTCTACTAAGGGGTTAATTACAGCATTGAAATCCCCACCTAAAAGTATTTCCCCCCCTCCATGGTCAGACAGAGCTTTAGACAATTTTGCGAAAAATGTACCTTGCTTTACATTTGGAGCGTATACAGAAACCAAAGTGATTTTGCACCCATTTAACATGGCCACTACCAACAAGAACCTTCCTTCCTCATCCCGAACCACTTCCAAAGTCTTGAAGGGGTTGCCCTTACGAACCAGAATGGCGACCCCTCGTTTCTTTACGCCACTGGAAGCAAAACATTTCGTGGGGTATAGCTTATTGTTAAGGTGAAATTCATCAGCAGGCCTTAGGTGAGTTTCCTGAAGAAACAGAAATGTTGCATCGAGAGTCGCTAACCTGTGGAGTAAGGCATTATGTTTTAAAGGGGAGTTTAGGTCTTGCACATTGAGAGTGATAAGTTTAACGTCCGGGGTCGCCAAATAAGGCTCACTTAGGTCTCAGTGACCTGCTTAGTGGTAAAGGCTCATCTGTCATGATCTCTGCTTCCAAAAGGTCAGGGTTTTCCCAACTCCCTTGGAAGCAGATCCATAACCCAGGTTCCGAGTGCCAACCAGTCCCAATTGGGACCTTTTGGACCCAGTCCTGGCGCCAGTGGCACCAGGCTCATAAATATGCCCAGTCCCAGCGCTGGAAGCGCCGGGCTCATAATGCTTGGGTGGACTTACCTGCAGCAGACCATGCTGCTTACTTGCCTGCCAGTTGAGCCTCTGATCCTCTTCTGTTTGGAACTACTTTTCCTGTTGGGTGGGGCAGGAGCCACTCCCTAGATTCAGAACACTGGAACTCTTCTGGAAAGCAGGAACTCTTTTCTTACCTAGGCGTGGCTGTGGAAGGAGACACCTAAGCACTACAGGAGGCTATTTAAACCACACCCGATGGATGAATCTTGCTTTGCGTTATTCTGCATCCTCTGCAGCAGAACGCTCATCGTGTCTTCTGCATCTGATCCTGGGCCTAAGGAAAAAGGCTTACCATCCTGAATCCAGTCTTCAGCAACACCTATAAAGACAAGAAAGAACAGGTTAGCATTACGGTCTTCAGTGACAGCTCTTCACTTACCTGGTCCATCGGCTGTCACCAACGCCTCGCGCTGCATTCCGGCATCTGAAAGACAAAAACTTACCAACTCTTCGCACGCTCCGGAGGCCTTCGGCGCTGCATCCCGCATCTGAAAGACAAAACAAGGTGCGTTTAAAGACATTGGGGAACTTTAATACTCACGTGCCATTACTCCTTTCCACATCTAACCCAGTGGGTATTCCGGCACCCTGCAGCCGCTCCGAACTTGTACCTGCAAAATAAAAAGACAGTTAGAGCGCATCGTGAAGCAGGCAACAAGCGCTTACTTACGTGCTTCCAGTCGCTTCTATTCATCACACGGGCTCCATCTTCAACTCACTTCAGCCCGTCATCCGCCATCGCCGCAACCCTGCAAAACAAGAAACATCATTACTAAAGACTTTAAAGACATTAGAATTACTCGAAACTTACCGTTCGTGCAGTAAACGACGGACAGCAGTCCTCTGAAGTCAAGAGGCCTGCTCCCCTTATCCAGTGAAGAAACTGGTTACAGCACCCTGCCCCGAGGCAGATGGAGAGCACGGCGTTCACTTACCTAAGGTGAGAGCGTTAACCTTTGGGGTTCTACAGGAGAAGAGAAAGGGAAGAAGAGAGAGACATTCAATAACCCAGTTCCTTAATCCCATATTTTCTATCTGCAGACATCTTACCCTTCGAGTCAGACATACAGTGCACAGAGGTCCAGCCCAAAGAGCGAGCCGTGTGTTACACATCACCTTTGAAGATATGGTATACGCCCAGTCAAGACCGGCGCCTCTACGGGAACCAGGTGAGCGTTACATCATCACCCAAGAAGGCCCCCCCACCCTCGACAACTTTCTCTCGGGGTCCATGGACGTTGTGTAAAGGTAGCCCGCTCCCCGTAAGGGCAAACAGTGGAGGGCCAATAAGGGAGGTCAAGAGAGAGAAACCCAAGAGGACTTTCATCGTGGCACAGTTCATAGGAATCAAATGGTGTATGTGGTCATAACTCAAACTTAATGACATCATGGTGAGAAGAAAATAAAAAAACAAAGAATAAGCAGATAAAGGATGAAAAAACATTGTCGAGGCGCTTAATAGCCTCGTTTTCCAAACTAATTTTAACAGGTGCCCAAATCCGCTAAAACAAGAACTCCTCTTATCTTAAACATTCTAGCCTCCAGTATTTAGAAGTCACAGCTCTCTGGGTTGCCCACCAGACCATAGCCTGAACCAACATGAATTCTCCCTGTGGGCTTCTCAAGCTATGAGAGGTCAGGCGAGTGATAGGTAGGGCTGAAACGGAAGGGGAAGCAAACTCATGGCTCCAGGTCCGCTCAGTCAGTTGTCCTGGGAGGCTTCGCCCCTGGGGGGAGAGCATCGTCCCTTAGGTATGGGTGAATGGGGAACCAACTTTTCGCCCGTTGAAGAGCATTGGGTGAAAATCTTACTGGCTCAACTGGCCATAAGGCTATCCTCCCTCGCTGCCCGGGGGGCCTCAGATCCGCGCCGCCCACCAGCTCCTTCCGCCGACTCTGATTCCTGGGGAGGGCCTGCCTCTAGGCGACGCCAGCCCTGAATTTTTCTCTGCTTGTGTTATGTTGTGGGGCTGGAGGAGGGGTCCTCCAGGTCTTGGGTACAGGGTTCTGCGGGGCTGTCGCTGGGACACTCTGACATTAGTTTAATTGCCTCATCTTCTGAAGAGATTGCGTGATGTTGATTATGAAGGTCAAAGAGTAACTTGCACAGGAAACCCCAGTGATATCAAGTCTTTTTAGTCCTTAACCAGGCCATCACCTTCTGCAGTCGTCTTCTGCTCGCTAGGGTAAACGGGGAGAGATCCTGAAAAAGCTGCACTTTCGCCCCTCTAAATTGTATCAAGACTGAATTCCTAGCTGCCTTCTGACAGAAGAAATGCACACGAGTAAGGACATCCGGTATTAGGTTCTTTTTAAGCTGGGCCGTGGAATAAACTCGGTGGGTTCTATTCTTTCCAGCGTCAGGTCCTTAACTGGCGGGAGGTCAATAAGGGATCTAAATAGAGATTTCACGTATTCCGGCAGATCCTGGTCTGAGACCTGCCAGGGAATACCTCGCAGGCGCACGTTATTCCATCATGACCCGTTTTCGAGGTCCGCCTGTTTCGCCCACATGTCCTCCAGTTGTTCCTCGATGATCCTTACCCTTTCTGCGAGGACTTCACTGTCATGTGTTTGCTCACAAGTTAAGTTTTCTATCTCATTGACTCTGGTCTCCAGACCCCCCAAGGCGTGACGTCAAGTCTGCAAGTGACTGAGCTAGAGAGTCTTTGGAGGTTTTGATTTCCGTTTTAATTTCTTGGGTTATATCTTGTTTAAAGGACCGAAGCATATCCTCGAAGTCCTCCCTAGAAAGGGCCATGTCTGAATGTTGCTTCAGAGCAGGGACCGGATGAACATCGGCTGTAACTATGTGTGAGCAGGGTGAGGTTGCTGGGTGCAGCGTCAGGAAGGCTTGTGTCCCATGCGCTTTACTTTTCCCTGCAGCCTTAGGCATCGCCTGTATTCCCCAGTGTGGGCTGCGTTAATGCATTCAGAGCGCAGAGGTTTGTGCGTAGTCAGAGGGGGAAGGAATGAATAACTCCAGCAGTAGCCAATCTTGACACTCCAGCCTGGGCCAAAGGAGGCACAGGGGGTATTTTCTATGTCGCTGCTCAAGATTCCCAAGTTTCCCGCAGGGATATTACAGCGTGTGGAGATCGCGCTGGCCCCATCGAGCAACCATTGAGTTCAGAGCGGGAGTCCATCTGCTTCTAATGCTTTCTACTGTGCATCTCATAGCTATGTAAACACTCACCTGCCAATCGCCGTTCCCAGTTGTGGATAGGTCGGGCTGCAGGGCAGAGCAGGCTGGGGCCCGTGCCCAGCGTTCATATAATGTTCTCTCTGGATCCCAAGGGTCCCCACTAGAGTCCGGCCTCAGGTACATGCGCAGCAGGTGCAATCGACAAGGAAGAAGGTCGCGTCGCAGGGCGCCATGACTCCACTCGCCCGGGTATTCTCCCTCTCTAAGATCTTCCTTCAGGTTATAGTGAGAGGGGCAGCAGTATTCAGTCATCGATGCGTTGGGCCAGAGGACGCGGTCCGCTCCCGCTGGGGCTCCTGATCAGCTCTGCTCGCCGCTCCGGTCCTCCTCCCCCACCACCAAGGTGGGAGGCTCCATAACACAGCGATTCAGATCATGCGAGAGTCACACCGAGGGAGCACCAGCTCTTCCTCCCCACTCGGTACCACTGGTGAGTCGTTGCGGCGTGGCGCGGCCCGTCTCCCCGTTCAGGTCGCTCAGGTACCTCCGCGGTTCGGCGGGGAGCCCGGGTCTCTGGCGTTCTAACTTTCCCTCTGCCTCAGAGTGCGCTGCCATTTTCTCTAGGCCCGCACAGCATCCTTTTCACGTGTAGAACCTCTGATTTCAGGGATCAGGACACTCCAAACTTGAATTCACTGCCGCTACACATTCTCCCACATCCCCTGGAGGCAAATCAGGCGAGAAGTCCTAATTTAAGGCATCCGCAATGGTTGATTTGGACACCGAGCCGCATGGCGTGTCGCCTAGCCATGCCCCCGCACATTTTTTATATTTTTGCAAACACAGGATAACCCAAATACACAAATGTTCGTCTAATTTCGAGTTTGTCATTTTATAAATACCAGCTGAATCTTGTAGATTTTTTACTTGATTCCAAAATAAGAATGATAGATTTCCTTTCATTTATACTTAAACCGTTCACATATATGTATTCTTTAAATTTGTTTATCATTCGTTGTAATCCTATCTGCGTTCTATCAATCAGTAGGAAGTCATCTGCATAGGAGCACCAATTTAGTTTTATCCCTTCTATTTGTGGTGAGATAAACAAAGCCATGTCCAGAGGGGTCCCCACATCAGATACAAATAGATTGAACAGAGTAGGGCCAAAGATACAGCCTTGCCTCAAGCCATTCCATTTGCGTATTGGAATTGATAATTTGCCTTCCTGATTCAGTCGAACTTTAATCACAGATCCTGTGTGCAAATGGATAAGAAGAGATAGTATATTCCCAGGCATTCCAAGTAATAACATTTTGACCATAGTAGAGACCTATTCACCCTGTCAAACGCTTGGGATAGGTCTATACTTGCCACATACGTCAAAGGAGCATTTTTCTCACATGGATTTTCCTGAAGAAGTGAGAACATAAGTCCTCCCAATTCTGTCCCCATTTGCTTTCTGAAGCCAAATTGCTTGTACTGGAATATTGCCTCTGTTTCTATCCATTTGTCTATCAACCTCAATACCAAACCAGCAAATATCTTAGAGTCAGCATCCAATAGTGTTATGGGCCTATAATTTTGTGGATCGCTTCTATCACCCTTTTTATATATGGGGATAACATACGAAATTCTCCAAGAGGATGGAATATGCTTTGTTAGAACAATATTCCTGAACAACATAAAGAGGGCATTTGCCCACTGAAATGGATTCCCCTTAAAGATGTCATTTGCTAAACCGTTAGGTCCTTCCGCTCTGGATGGATTTTATTTTATTATTTGGGTGGGTCATGATCTCAGCCTCTGTAAAGTAACACTTCCAATCTATTTCATATATTCCAGGGAGAGTTATAGGAGGAATCTTATTTGCTGCATAGATATCCCCAAAATGTCCTACCCAAACATCTTCTGAGACACTATTCACTTGTGACATCATAAGCGGGGATTCCATTGAATGTATAAGCTTCTAAAAATTTCTAGAGGAGCCATCTTTAAGAGCTCTTAGCATAGACTCACTGTCTGATTGTAACATCTGGCCCTTATGTAATTATAGCCAATTTTTAAATTTTTGTCTTTCTTTACGAATTTCCATCTTTTTTTCCTCCCAGGAAATAGGAAGAATTTTAATTTTCCAGATTTTTTTTTACACTGTTTATGTTCATTAACTAGAAGATCAAAAGCGTGTGGATGTTTAACACTTACAAATATCCTCTTTGAACTGATGGATCTGCTAATTGTTTTCCCAATGTAAATACTAAATTCATCACTAGAGAATAAGTGTCATCTTTCCTCTAACTGTAACTTTTGGCAATCAGTAATAAAAACGGAGTTTATTTTCACCACATTTCCCGGATTCCAGGTTATTCTATTTCTTTTTGTATTCACTTCTATATTTCTTTTATACTGGTTCCTTATTTGTTGTTGAAGTCCAATGTTCATTTTGGGTTTGCAGAATTCTGTGATCGCTAAAGTCATTATTGATCAATTCGAAGGATATACATACTTGGAATAGATTGCTAGACATGAATATATGGTCAATTGTAGAATTGTATAAGCCATTCGGCCAGGTGTAGGTGACATCCATACTCTTTGTCAGAGAGTTCACATGGTATAAACCCCAATTCAGGAAGAATTCATACCATATATGACCTCGGAGTACTTTCCTAGTACAGCCCGTTGGGCCGCCTCCTATTGTTTGCCCTTCCTCTCCCCCTACAAAAGACAAGGTACCAATGTTGTATTCCAGATTTGTACTCCTATTATCTGGAATGGGAATTTCAGCGTTCAGATCACCAGTGATTATTACATGAAGGCCTTTATATTTAATGTTTAATTAGACCAGAAGAGAATTAATCTTCTTGATTTTATTAGATAAGTTATTTGAGTATATATTCACCACCAAAACATACATTTTCACCCAGTCTTGTGTCATTTCCAGAACCACAGCCAAGACCCCAGATACCGGAGAGATTGTTTCGAGGATTTTTAAACCTTTGCCTATCTTGACTGCGATAATTAACCCCCCTCAGGGACGACCCCTACTGGATTTGGTTGCTAATTGAAACCTTGAATTAAAGCCATCCATATGGAATTTACGTGTCATCCATGATTCCTGTATAGAAATACTATTGGTTACAAGTTCAGCACACAACTCTTTGGAAGATGTTAAATGGGAATAACCCTGAGAGTTCCAGGATAATAGATAGATCTTATTAAAGTCGAGATTTTAAATTTTTAAGTTCTGCAACTGATTCCTTCAAGGTGTGTGCCAACCACATCCCTGAATTAATATCATACATTTTAGGGGGGAGCCAGTTGCTTTCATGAACATTTCCTTCTTTCCTGTCATCTCTAGCTGCGTCCACCTGTACATAAGGGCCATTCCCAAAATTCCTGCTGTACCCTTCTTTCTCTAAGATCATCCCTCTTATTTCCATTGGGCATAAAACCCTGAGTTTGTGTATTTAAGACCAGGTTAAAATCTTTTACATCATATCCCAATTTATTCAGTTCCATGAATTCCAAGAACCCAATCATGCACAGTTCGGGAGTGAAAAACTATGCGTACAAAATCAAAATGTTCTGGATGAATATAATCAATTAGTTTTAAGTCAGCAGATGTAAGAAGTCTCAATTTAGGAACTTCCCTGAACAAGGAGAGCACACAATTTCTGTTTAGGGAGGGAGGGCCACCATAGTCAAATAAGAAGAATAAAAATAGTCTTGGATAGTCTGTCATTATTAGTCTATGCCAACAGATTTTGCCAAAGTCCTCCATCACTGGAGGGTTAAATATATTTCCCTCAAAATCCGCATTATATTGTGAAAATTGAACGTTAATGTGTTTTTCACTATTGCTACCAAGGAAGTTCCCTGTTTTTGAGACTCCGTTATCAATGGATCACTAGTGCCTTGTCCGAGTGTGGCACTAGCTTTAACCATCAAATTTCCTACTACAATGTCATTTTTGACTTGCATGGGATTTGGGTGTTGTAATAGGGTTTGTTTTATAGTACTTTTAATCAAGGAAACCCATGATCCAAAACTTGCTGACCTTCTGCCTTACATCTATCTATCAATCCTTTGTCAATCAAGCCAACACTTAATTCTGATTTTTGATCAGTACCATCTTTTGGGGGCAGACATTTAGCTGAAGTTATTTGTTCATTAAATACCTCCAAGAATGTATTTGGTCCAACTAACTGATCCTTATTCGAATTTATGATTAAGTTTGAGTCGTTAACTTTCTTCTTTACATCTAATAGAGCCGGTGTTACATAGATGTTTTTTGCTTGAACACACACACCTTTTGGGAGTTTACTAAAAAGCCCTGTATTTTGTTCAGGTATATTTATTTTAGATGTACGACTATCAGATCGAATCTGGGATTTCAAGCCAGTACCATGTGGTACTTTCTGTGGAGGTTCTTATATTCGCAGATTTTTGGAGAACAGCTGGTATGACTGTTTACTTTCAGTCACCTTAAATCCCCGAGTGCCCTTATGCCTCATGTCCTCTGTGAAGGTATTAGATACAGTACACACATCAATTTCCTTTGAGTCTGCGGGATCCAGAATGTCCCGAGCAGAGGTCAAAAAAGGGTCCATGGGCCTATTTCCTTTATTCTCTTTCCGGGCTTTATTCACAATAGAATCAGTTTTACTACTTTCATTGATACCCTCATTATTTTTTTCCAACAAATTGCTCTTATTAAATATTTGGGGGCCAGTTACCGGCTTCAAAGGTTTTCTAGGGTTTGTTGTTAGCATAATACCTAATAGGGACTTGGATTCCTCATCCGGCTGGTGAAGGTCCTTCAAGACATCATCGCACGACTGGTTTTTCAGTTTCTTTTCATATTTATTACGATTTTTTTTTAGAATTTATATTTTGTTTTGTTCTGCGTTTCTCTAAACGCATCACAGAGCGTCTTTTTTTATGAGTAAGTGCCACAATTGGGGTACCATCTGTATGAGTCTCCCCCTCCCATTCCTTGTGATTACTCTGCATTCCAGCCTTGCCAACCTCCATCTCTAGGTCTATTAAATCAGTCAAAACAGACAGACTATCCTGAGTTGCGATGACCTCCTGGGAGGAGGAACTAAAAGTTGCTTCCATACTTTGCATAAATTGCAAAGATTTTATTTCATTCGTGAGATAGTTACCCGCAATATCAGTTCACTGATTTTCTCGGAATTTGCTGCTACTTCTTTAATCAGACTCCCGTCCTCCAGCTCTTCCCCTTTCACCACCCCTCTACTTTTTAATCCTGGGACAAGTTTTCGAGAGTTACCCGGGTTTGTGTTTCCCCCCACCTCTTTATCATCCTATGTACCTACTGCTGTAGGCTGTGGGAGTACCCCATTGGTCAGTACGTTCTTACATGGTTCACAACTAGATTAATTCTGTTCCATTATCATTGACACTATAACATCACATGTAAACATCGCTCTATCCATTTTGTTTAATTTTGCCATAATTTCCGCCAATGTATTTTTCATTGTCCTTATTGCCCAATGGGTTTGGTCGTGCCCCTTGTCTAGCAGGTTCAATATGCGAGTAATTACAGGGAAAGTATGCTTGGAATTCGTTACTCTTACTCCCATTACCATAATTTGAATTTATTTCCAGGTCAATATCTATGTCCCCAGGTTTTATGTTTAACTCATGAACAGGGGAACTCGACTTTACATTAGTTGATACAGTGGAGTCCTGATAACCCAACACTTTCCTTTCACAATTTCCAGTGTCAATTGCCGATACTTTTGCTTCATTGTTATTCTCACCAGAACTCTTAAACATGAAAACATTTTCAACACCTATTGGT
The DNA here is from genome assembly GCF_040938575.1 of Ambystoma mexicanum. Lineage (NCBI taxonomy): Eukaryota > Metazoa > Chordata > Amphibia > Caudata > Ambystomatidae > Ambystoma > Ambystoma mexicanum. The sequence continues at coordinate 456,728,270 of NC_090931.1, forward strand.
CTCAGCTGAACCGGAGTAGAGGGACCCAAGGCGAGGCGAATACGTCTTCCCAATTACGCCTCTATAACTGGAGCGATTAAGTAGCAGTCCGAGATCTTATTTTCGAACGGTTCGTGCAGCACTCCATCCACATAGGAGTCCCATACTCCCCTGTCTCCCCCCCAGTTCACTTTTTGCACTAATAGCCTGATGCATGTCATTCATTTCCTTCAATGTGTACGTTAGGGGAATACTATCACCAACAACATTCATTTGGGCACCCTTCAAACTAATATCATTTATTTCACTTTTATCATCATTAACTTCCGGGCTACGATGAGTTTGCGCAACTACCTCAGTGCCCATACATTCTGTACCTTCCGTTAATTTTTCTTGGATGCCCGATATTTCCAATTCAACTATATCTTGTTTATCCATATTCACATATAGTGGAGTGCCTGTGAGCTTTCTACCTCTCCTTAGCTCGTTGACCATTTTATCCCTGATTTATAATTTTTACAAAGTTGAGGTAATTCAAATCTTTTTGTTGATTCAATTGCTACCAGCCAGATAAATGTGCAGGAAGGAGATCGCTGTGTAAATATTTATACAAATCTTCGCGCAGATACCGGATTGCCAATCGCCTCACTTACAATTTACATAAGTAACATTAGTGATTAATACCCGACTCCACTCAATCAAAGTACCTATATTTTTACCTGCTACCTGTCTGTCCCGGCCCCGCGCCTCCACGCCTAACAGCCCAACAGTCCACTTGTTCCCACTTGGGTACGCGTGTCAGAGGTTAGTTGAAGGCTTGCTGAGTAGGCGGGGGGCGGGGCCAGTGTGTACGTGAGAAAACGCTGCAGGGAAGACAACAAGGAGCAACAGGTAAGCCAGGCGCAGGATATATTAATAAGTCCTCAGAACAAACAAAAGAGATCTGCCGTATGTTAGGGGATCTACGCGGAAACAAATGAATATTTACTTTTCAAGGATGATTATAGTCTGTGTAGTCCGTGTCACAGCACCAGTTAGAATTCCTCTTGAGGACGGCAGGGACCAGTGAGAAAGAGTCTCAGCCCAACAGTCCACTTGTTCCCACTTACCCAAACCCATAACATTCAGACTAAGAAATATGACCTCCTGCGTCATTTCCATCCGTTAAGTCATGAGCACACACAGAGATCGAACCACATTGCGCATGGATACACACGCAAGCCATGTTCCATTGCAAGTTTCACCAAGTGTAGTTTTAAAGTACACAACTTTGCTCCCCCCCACCTTCACTGCTCCCCGAAATGGGGCAGTGCCAACCCCACCCCTAGATTGGGGAATTTAATGCCAAAATTAGGGAACTCAGATAAGGTGGCTTTCAATCAAGCAGGCAGGGTTTCAGACACGTTAAGGAAGACACTCAACCTGGTGGAGTTGTCTAAGGGGAAGGGGGGACCCAATACTTTTGGCTATTGATGCTGAGAAAGCCTTCAATCGGATAAATTAGGAATTCCTACACAATGTTTTGGAAAAATATGGATTTGGGTAACTGATTCTCAATGGATTTGCAGCCCTGCACTCAGACCCAAAAGTGTGGGTGGTTGTGAAGCGGAGGAAGTCAGTGCAGTTTGGTCTACGGCGGGGCCTCAGGCAGGGCTGTCCCCTTTCCCCCCTGTTCTTTGTATCATCGTTAGAACAACTTGGGGAAAACATACAACGGAATATAGGGGTGAATGGCATAACAGTGGATGAAAGAGTTCCAACTCTTAATGTATTCAGACGATATTATGTTACATCTGACATACCCTTTGGATTCCATACAGGAGACATTTTCAGTATTGAGAGGTATGAGTCTCTCTCTTGCTTTCAGGTGAATTAATGGAAGTCAGTTTTATTCCTGTTAATATTGATTTGGAGGAGGAAGCAAAACATCTGGGAGGCATTGCATTTACTGGTCCAGAGAACCAGCCTTAGATATCTTGGGATAATGGTAACTAGGACGCTAGAGGGCATTAAATTTCCCGCCATTACTGACAAGGATATCTGGAAAGATGGGGGGTCCTTTCATTGTCCTGGAAGGGTATATTGAACACGCTTAAAATGAACATAATTGATATTGATGTTTTATTTCACTCGCTCGTATACAAGTGTTTCAGAGCGTGACAAAGCAACAGTGGAGAACAAAACAACAATCTTACTAGGCCCAGTGACATTGAGAATGTGCAAGTGCGAGGCGGAGGGGAAAAGTGCATGGAAGGGGGGAGAAGTGTAGAGTGCGGAGCAAAGGTTAAACGGATAATAAATAAATAAAAAATAAATAATAAAGGCAACAAACAGTGGTAGTGCAGCCAGCAATTGGCAAGTGCTGAGTTTAAGGCAGCAGCCAGGGTAGGTCTGATAAGTGCAGGAAGGAGAAAAAGGGGGGGGGCTATATGGGTACAGATACAGACCCCAGTGCAAGGGGTGGCCCGGAGGCAGTGTGGGAGGGTGGCAGGGTGAGCAGGTACCTGGGCCCAAAGGACAGAGGGTGGCCAGGGGCACTGTGCCAAGAGAGAACAGATCAGCAGCGGAGAGGGGGAGCAAAGGCAGAAGCAAAGAGGAAGGTCTTGAGGTGCTTCCGGAACCGGAGATGGTTCTCCTCAAGTTTCAGAGTGGCAGGGAGGCTGCTCTAGAGGGAGGCCCCAGCCGAAGACAGATCTACCCCCAGCTTGTTTCTTTGAAAAAACTACTGACCCTGAGGGAGTTAGAGGTAGAGGAGTGAAGAGCTTGAGAGGGGAGGTATTTGCGGAGGGATAGCTGAAGGTATTTTGGACCCAGGCCCCAGAAAGCCTTGTGGACACTGAAGAGGGTTTTGAATTTAATCCTTGCATCCACTGAGAGCCAATAGAGAGATTTTAGAGCTGGAGCGATACGATCCCAGGGCTTGAGGCCAAGGACAAGTCCCACAGTATCTTCCGGATTAGTCGCAGATTGCGGAGAGTACTTGCAGGTAGATTTAGAAAGAGGCTGTTACAATAGTGCTAGAGAGAACCAGAGCTTGGGTCCATGAGCTTATGGGGGAAGGAGAGGAAAGGCAGAGTACCTCTGAGGAGGTGCAGTAGGAAGTTTGACTTTTTAGAGACATCAGAGATGAGGGCAGAGAAGGAAAGTGTGGAGTCAAAGATGACCCTGAGGTTCTTAGCTTTGCAGGTGGGAAAGGAGGCGGCCGCCCAGACAGTGAGGGGAAAGGATGGTGAAGGTGTGCTGATGAGGAGGATCTCCGTCTTGCTGGCATTGAGACAAAGATCATTGGCAGCACACCAATCTTGAATGGCAGTTAGGCAATCAGAGTTGAGAGAGGGAGAGGAGGTGGCCGAGGACAGCCTGAAAATTAGTTGAGTGTCGTCAGCATAGCACTGGAAATATGAGCAGAAAATGGCAATGCAGTGGGCGAGATTTGCCAGGTACTGGTTGAAAAGCCAGGGCAAGAGGTTAGACCCCTGGGGAACACCACAGGTAGAGAGGAAGCTAGATGATAGGAAGAACCCAAGTTGGACCTGGGAGGGTCAATCAGAGAGTAAGCAAGGCCAGAGCCTGATCAGTGATACCCAGGTTATCACGGAGACGGTTGAGCAGGATGGTATGGTTGATCGATGAGGACAAAGGGAATGTTAGCGTCAAGGTTGAAGAGCAGAGAGCAGTTTCTGTGCTTCTGGCAGCTCTGAACAATAGTTTCTCTCAAGTTCAACACCAAAAACCCTAGCGGGTAGCATCAGGAGCACATATAGGATCCTTGGCATTCTTCCATCCAACCATCTGAAGCCAGGCTGGTGGTCATGGAAACAGCCAAAAGAATTGGAATGAAGGTTAAGCTGAGAGATGGCCAACTTTTCCAGGGGTTTGCCCAAAAAGGAAGTAATGGAAATTGGGTGATAATTAGCCAGACAAGAAGGATCAGCAGTGGGTTTTTTGACAAGAGGATGCAGAAGGGAGTGCTTCAGAGGGGAGGGGAAGGATCCTGAGGCAAAAGAGTGGTTGCAAAAATCAGCAAGGGCTGGAGCGAGGGTGTCAATGTGGTCCTTGATGGTTTTAGAGGAACAGGGATGAACCTGTTTTGACAAGGCTTTCATAGATCTGACTTGTCTAGCGACCTCATCAGGGGAGAAAAGAGAAAAGGACGAGAAGGAGGGTGGGGGGTGGCTGAAGGGGGGCCAGCAAGCACAGACGGAGAGGGGGAGAGGTGGAGAGGGCAGACAGGTTGTCCTGGGTTTTTGAGATAAAGTGAGAGCCAAGGGCATTGCAAAGAGCCTGGGAAGTAACAGGAGGGTAGAGACTGCAGCAGAGTTGACCAGCTCCTTGCAGATTTTAAAGAGTTCGGCCGAGTTGTTAGATGCCGCAGAGACACAAGCTTGAATGTGGACTCTCTTCTTGGTGAGGACAGAGTCGGTATTGACTTTGGAGCAGACGACTGGCCAGTTTGTCAGAGAATGAACAAGAAGCCCTCCATTTCTTCTCAGCCACCCTACACTTACGTTTAAGTGTAGCTAGGTCTGAGCCATACCAGGAATTACACTTGGCTTTGGACTTCAAATGGATCCTCATGACAGGAGCAAGAGCATCAAGAGTATCAGAAATTGAAGAGTAGAGCAGAGACGGGGCTGTGTCAGGAAGTGAGACAGCCAGAGGTGGGGGGGGATGACGGTGAAAGCCTCAAATGACACACGCTTCATGAGCTGGATGTTAGAGAAGGTAGGTGACAGTGTTGGGGTAGGCTTGGCTTGTGGGGAAGAGAGGGAGAGATGAGAGGAGAGGAGGGAGTGATCGCTCCAGGAGAGAGGAGTGGTCAGAGGGATGGAGAGGAGGAGGTCAGAGGAGATCAATACATCGAGTGTGTGCCCTGCAGAGTGAGTCAGGCCAGAGGGGTGGATGGACAGGGAGAGGGAGTCACAGAGGTCACAGAAGAGTACACAAGAGGACCAAGGAGAGTCTAAATGGATATTGAGGTCATCGAGGAGGAGAAGTTGAGTGGTAGAGGCCAGGAGGGAGGAGGAAAGGTCCGCCCACTCAGAGAGAAATGAAGTGATTTGACCAGGAGGCCGGTAGATGGTAGCCACAGTAAGAGAATGGGTAGGAGAGAGAGAGAGCCAACAGACAAGGCATTCAAAAGAGGAGCAGGTCTGAGTGGGAATGATAGAGGCAGGAATCCACTCGATCAGGGCTACCCCCCCCAACCGGACCGGGAGGATCTGGGTGCAGAGAGGATCTTGTAGCCATCAGGGAGGAGAGTGCCAAAGCTCATGACAGAGCTGGCCTTGAACCATGTCTCAGTAAGACCAAGGACATCAAGGTCTAGTTCTTCAAGGATGTGGCAAATGTCAGAGGAGTGTTTGACAGCAGAGCGAGAGTTGAGAGTGCAAGATGAAGAAGGTTGCCAGCCTTAAAGACCTTTCGGGGAGGGGTACAGATCAGAAGTACGCCCTGCGGAGGAGAAGGAGCCCTAGGAGGGGCAGAGGAGGAGGCGAGAGAGAGAGCAAGGTAGCCAAGGGGGAGAGGAGGAGACAGTAGGAGATGAGAGGCAATTGATGAGGCGAGGGAAGCGCCTATCACAGAGGAGGAGATTGGCCTGAGGACCTTGGACCATGACATTACCATTAAGGTAGACACTAATGATGACTTTAGAGGAGTTGAAGGAAACCATGACAACTTTCCAGCGAATGCCACCATTAATGGGAGAGGAGGAGATAAGACAGAGCACAGAGATCATATGAAGAGTCCATAGATCTGACGAAGGAACAACAAAGAGGATGTCGGTGAGGGTCTGTCTGGAGGAAGTCTTGGAGTAGGTGTCGGCGATAGGAAGACCAGTGTTAGAGGCCACAATATCCTTTTTTAACTTCTTCCTACCAGACCTAGTGAGAAGGGAAGGATAGTCAAAGGAAAAACAGTTGGAAAAGATAGGAGAAACAGAAAGCGCCATGGGGTTGGAAGCGAGGAGAGGATGGAGAAACGGGGGGCGGCTAAGGCAGGTAGGTGTGGGACGAAAGAGAGTGGTGAGGTCACTGGGCTGGCAAGTTACAGAGAAGCAACAGTATACAAGCAAAATACTGAGAATTTAGCAAAAACAGCACGATTTTACTTTCCAGCAAGAAGCAAAAACAGCAAGATTTGACTTTCCAGCAAGAAGCAAAAACAGCAAGATTTGACTTTCCAATCAGGGATTCAGATGTTAGGCTAAGGGCGTTTAAGAAGCACTGCGCTTCAGGATGACAACATGGGAGCAACAAGCAGAAAGAACAGTAATAGTAAAAGGTGGTAGGAGAGAGTCCAGAAGGAGGGAACTAACCATAGTTCTGGAGGGGACAATGTCAAGGCATTCCGGATTTCTTAGAGTAGTGTGCTGGCAGCATCATTGTGGTTAAGGAGCAGGGAAGACTCCAATTAGCGTTCTGAAAGCGGACAGGATGCAGAAAGGGGCCGTAGAAGTGAGCCTTTGCTGAGAGGGCCGGCTAAAGCCTGCCCGTCCCTAGTTAGATGGAAGAAAGCACTCAGCAACCAATGGGAGTGCTGCACAGGGAGAAGTAGTTCAGGCAGCATGCCTACACAGCAAAGAAAACTAAGGCAACCATCTTGGAAGGGCCAAACATCCGTCAAATAAGCAGGCAATAGTGGGAAAACTCGTGCCTTCTAAATAGCAAGGCAGCGTCAGGTATTAAAAAGCTCAAAAAACGGCAGCGCGATGAAAATGCCCAACAAAAAAAGTGTTTCTCCAACTATTTTAAGCAATTTTAGTTTTTCTTCTTTTTTTCAATTTTCGATTTTTTTTACACTGTTTACGTTCATTAACTAGATGATCAAAAGCGTGTGGATGTTTAACACTTACAAAGCACTCAGCAACCAATGGGAGTGCTGCACAGGGAGATGTAGTTCAGGCAGTCTGCCTACACAACAAAGAAAACCAAGGCAGCCATCTTGGAAGGGCCAAACATCAGTCAAATAAGCAGGCAATAGTGGGAAAACTCGTGCCTTCTAAATAGCAAGGCAGCGTCAGGTATTAAAAAGCTCAAAAAACGGCAGCGCGATGAAAATGCCCAACAAAAAAAGTGTTTCTCCAACAATTTTAAGCAATTTTAGTTTTTCTTTTTTCAATTTTCGATTTTTCAGATTCAGTAATTCCCCTGGAGGTGCAGTAATGCACGGAAAGTGCACCTACCTAATGGAGGGGTCAGCAGCCAGGCACAAACTCCACATGTGCAGGAAACAACAGATGGCCAAGAGGTTGGAAACAGGACCTCACTCTCATTGAAAAGCAGATGAAAGAAACCATATCCAGCCAGTTGGCCTTGCTGAGACGGCCGGCTAAAGCCTAAAGCTAAAGCTAAAACCATCAAGGACCACATTGACACCCTCGCTCCAGCCCTTGCTGATTTTTGCAACCACTCCTTTGCCTCAGGATCCTTCCCCTCCCCTCTGAAGCACTCCCTTCTGCATCCTCTTGTCAAGAAACCCACTGCTGATCCTTCTTGTATGGCTAATTATCACCCAATTTCCATTACTCCCTTTCTGGGCAAACCCCTGGAAAAGTTGGCCATCTCTCAGCTTAACCTTCATTCCAATTCTTTTGGCTGTTTCCATGACCACCAGTCTGGCTTCAGATGGTTGGATGGAAGAATGCCAAGGATCCTATATGTGCTCCTGATGCTACCCGCTAGGGTTTTGGTGTTGAACTTGAGAGAAACTATTGTTTGGTTTGTACAATTTCTATGGCAGGATAAGCAGCAATGAATTGCCTACGAGCCATTGATCCTCCCAAAAAATATAGGAAGTGTGGGGTTACTGAAACCCAGAATGTTACTACATGGCCTCTCAAATGGGGGCCTTTTTATTGGCCCACATCAAAAATGACGATGTTAAACAATGGTTATTCCTGGAAAACTATTGGTGAGACCGGTGCTGTCGGGGAATGGCTTTGGGTGCCACTGAGGACTTTGCAGAAAAGGTAAGGACCCATGCCATATTAGGAATGATATGAGACATCTGGAAACAGCAGAAGGGTATGTACGAGACCATGACATGGCCCTTACAGCTAAGCCATATATGGGCCCTGCCGATTAGATTTCAGAGGTGGTTTGAAGCTGTTCTTGAAAGGGCTGCACAGTTGTGGCAGAGAAACAAATTTGTTACAGTACAGAAACTTGGGGAGTATCTTAATATTGGGAAGTTGTCCACATTCCTTTACTTATAACTAAATGGGGTTATCATAGCAGAAAAGTGGGGGATAGATCTACAAGGAGAACAGACTCGGACTGAACAAGTATTGATAACACACGATGGCTCTAGATGTTTGATTAGAGGGATTTATGCCCTAGGAACGGTTCTGGGCTGAAAGGGACTCGGGAGTTAATAGGAAAAGGATTTGGGGATGGAAATAGAACAGAGATTATGGGAAAAGTTGTGTATGAGAACAGACAAGACATCAATGGCTTGCCAATACAAATCACATGGAATTAAACTCCCGCAGAGATGGCATTACGGCCCGGTGAAGCTTTCCAAGATGTTCCCTGTAGTGAGCCCCCTATTGTTGGAAGAAATACAGAGAAAATGCCAATTATTGGCACATGTGGTGGTCCTGCAGTAGAGCCCACTACTACTGGAAGGAAGTCTTGGGTTGGGGGTGATACATAGGGAATTAGATCTGATTTTAGTCCTCTGTGAGTTAGAAAAGCGGGAGGATAGCTGGGTCACCCTCCCACATATGACTCATTTTTTGTTATTGGCAGGCCAGGTATATTTAACAAAAAGTGTGTTCCTACAGAATGAAAAAGAATGGGCGATTAAATCTGGTGACATATTTGATATGGAGAACATTATGGCTATGTTGCATGTGCCTCAGTACTCTAGGGAAATGGAATGGGCTCCATTTTTACAATAATACTGTATGAAGGGTCCAATGGGAGAGTTAATAGAGCCACAGCACACTAAGAGTAGTGCTGACCAATGAGGAGTAGCTGAATGAATATCCTCTGGAGTAAAAGTGGTGGAGGTAGAGATGGTAGTGTAGATATACCGCAATGTACCTAATAGGTGCATGAGAGACTCACTCTGTTAGTTGTCTGATTCAGATAACAGACATTCTTGCAGCTGAGGGACGGAGCAAAAAAGTTGATGATTGTAAACGGTTGTGAGGTAATAAAAAGAAATTTTGCACACACACACACACACAAAAAATAATACTCCTCAGCAATCTGTTTGCCCCAGGGCAAAAGAACCAAGCAAGGAGATGTTACTGTTAGGCAATGAAGGCCATTTACGGTCTCATATATCCGATCAGTTTGAGCTACAGTCAGCCTGGAACAAAATGGCAGGGCAATTTGGGCTAAACTTCTAGATGTGCACAAAGAGGCTTCCGTTTTCAGACTGACCACGCTTGGTACATTTTGCAACCATGAAATTCATCTGAAGAAAATAAAATACAGACGTTCATTTTGCATCAGCCAAACCTCTACATACTTTTTAGCACAGTAAGCAGAGCAGTCTCTTTCCACGCTTTCGCTCCAGGCGGTCTTGTACAGAACCTGTTGATTGAATAAACATAACATTTACAAAACTTTCCCTTACTGATGTAACAAAGTTCAAATGCTTTAATGCAGTTGCACAGTAGAAAACAGTTTTCAACAAACACATGCCATTCAATTTTGTTTTCAAGTTCGGTAGTTTGCTTTCGATACCATGAAAATTATCTTTTGTGTTTGGCCCAAGTTAATCACATGATCTATAGATTTTTTGCCTCACATTTTTATCAACTTGTTTGTTTATTTTTAATTAATAAATGTGGAGACCTATACAAAAACATCCTGAGCCGAAAATACCTTTAGAAGAAAATGGACCGGGCACATAAGTGATATTGCAGCATTCATTTGAGCTGGGTCAAATAGTAAACCTTCCTAATGGTCTGGTAAAATGGGACCAGGTGTACAGGGTTGTAAGTCAGCATTATTGCCCGTAGCAGAGGGCTCCAACAGGCTTTGTAGACTAAGGGAATCAGAGGCGGACACCAGATATGAAGGTACATTAAAGAGCCCTTAATTCAGATAAAATACTTGTCGGGTCAATTCCTGTAAAACTTAAATAACAAGTTAATTTCTTCCTTTTTTTATTAAGGAGATGTTCTTCTGAGACCACAGGTCTCACTCTGGGACCTGCACTGGATAGACCTTAGTAGGCCCAATAAAATCCTCTCTCTTCACTCTCTACGTCCGTGTCCTGCAAGATGCAGAAGCAGAATGACACACTGTATCCAGCTTACCCTGCTTTATTGTGCGGGCTTCCCTTACTGTCCAATCATTGTTAGAATGTTTCTTAAGAGATGTGAGCCTAACTCCACCCCCCTGGTTTGGAGCCCTTTTCCACAGCTTTTCCCGTTGCTAGCCCGCCCAGCTGGGAACATCTTCTGTTCTACCGCTGCTAGTCCCTGGGCGTCGGAGCTCTGCTTCACTGGCAGCAGTGAGTTGCTGTGTTTGAGCCTGCCACAAGTCTTCCTGATACCCGCCTTCTGCAACTCCAGGTAAATTGGCCCTGTAGCGTCTGTGTTTTGTTCTGCTGCTGTTCCCTGGGCCGTTGTGCGCAATATGTCGGAGTATGGAGAGGCAGGCCCGAACTTCCTGGCTGTACCTTTGGGTGTCCAAGCGCTGGTGGTCCAGTCTCTGTAGTCGGCGGTTGGGTTTACCGACTGTCTCTCTACCAATTCCGGCCTGGTCATTCTGGCCACCGAGATCGGGCTTCACTCTCCGGAATTGCATGTAAAACAGAGTGTTTGGGTCGCTGCCACGGGTACAAACTCCCATGAACCCCCATCAAAGGATCCAGCCGCTCGGGCAGAGCAGAAGCACAAGGCAGATAATCTGCAACAACTTGAAATGCAGGCAGCTTGTGGAGAGTCCGAAAGTTAAAGGGTTACAATGTAAGGTACCACTGTGAGATACCCTGAAGTCTTTCTGGATGGCCAACCACTGCAACGGAGCATGGTCGGTGAAGATAGTAAAGGACCGCCCCAGCAGATAGCACCAGAGAGATTTGGAAGTCCACTTTAAGGCCAAGCACTCCTTTTCTATGGTAGAATAAGCCAACTTGTGAGGAAGCAGTTTACGGCTACTAAAAGCCACCAGAGAGAGTTAATCCACACGTCCCTGTGACAGTACTGCTCCTAAACCGCTTCCAGATGCATCGGTTGCAGATAGAACTCCATTGTGAAGCTTGGACATCTCAATACTGGATGAGAAGAAATGATGGTCTTGAGGTGTTGAAAGGCTTGGATAGCCTTTTCGTCTGTGGTCAGGTCTCTCGTGTGCATAGATTTGAGAGCATCAGTAAGGGGTGCGGCTATTGAGGAAAAGAAAGAGGAATACATCACTGATAGTAGCCGACAAACCCCAGAAACGCTCCAATAGCTTTCTTGGTGGTTGGTACTGGTAACTAACTGTAGGATGTCCTTGACCTTGTTGATTTGCGGTTGTATCTCCCCCTCTACATACGGTGTAGCCCAGGTATTTGGTTTGGCTGGCCCCTAACACAGTTTTCTTTAGGTTGATGTGTAGACCACTTTCTCAAGGTGTTTTATATGATTAGCCCAAATGGTGCTGAAAATGATGATGTCATCTAAGTATGTGGATGCAAAGGCAGTTTGTGGCCTGCTCACCAAGTGTCATGAAGACACAGGGAAACACCACCAGTGACACCAATATGTTTCAAGGATAGTGTGTTTATTACAGTTTTATTGGCATTTGGGATGGTGAAAAAAATTAAAGACATCCTCTAATGAGAGTTGTTGAATCTTAAAGAAACATAATAGGACCATCTACGAGTTCATTCTTCCTCCACCACCCGCTTGTACCCCCAAAAGGCTTTAGTAATTAATCCCCCTCATGTTGACACTTGCATATAATGTCTTTAGTCAGGATGTTACTGTTTCTAGCAATTGTACCCAGGTTTCCCTTCCATCACACTAGTTATAACAGCACTGAATTCTCACCTTGAACGTCTAATAACTGTACCGGAATAATACGTTTCCCAGCTCCCATATTGAGGTATTTCCCCTCTGGCTCTCTGGCTTGTTTAACATTTAAGGTTGCATCTTTGGCTTCTGCCAATCTTCACAAACGGGAAATCTAGGGCTCCTGTGAACCACGTTATTTTGTCTCTCTTCGTTTTGTTCCTCTCGCTTCCCTCGACCCTGAGCAAACCCTGGTACCTTTAATGCCTTCGCGTGTGCTCCAGTGAAGTGGCATCTCAGCGGGCACGTGGACGTTCGCCCCGCTCATTGGTGTTATCGCCTACTAATGACTTGCTTCTGGTATTCTGCCTCTCGCTACACACACTCAGCGGTCTTTGCCCTGAGAGTGGAAGTTTTGTTCCTCAATTGCCTGCTGGTCTTGCCATCTGTTCGCAGACCCCAGGCTCACCATGGCTGCAACTTGGACATGCCATCAGGTAAGACTATCGTTTTTCCATCTTAGCAGTATCGCCATTTCTGATGCCGGCCTCCCAGCACCTGTCCCTCTCGTTTCTTGGTTCCTACACGCCACTGCTAGTTCTGCTTTGTAGCGCGGGTCCACCCTTCCAGGACATTCTCCCGTCAGATGCTTGCCTCTGCGTAAGATTCTTCTCTCTGCATCCAAGATTCCTTGTCTTTTTATTCTCGCCACAGTACTTAAAAGGGGTGTATTGTCCTCCATCAGCTGCTGAGTTTGTGAGGATTCCAACATTATGGCAGCAATGTCCTGTGTTAGATAAGGGTGCCTTATCTTTTAGACTCATGTGTGCGTAAACCATCAATTATTTTGTTGTATAAGAAATTTAACAGTGTTTAACCATAGGAGTCAAGGAATCATGTGTGGGAAGAATTTTAACATTAAAATTGAATAGTAGTTCATCAGGTGTCTGTGTAAAATCCACCTACCTGTAAGAGATGTATAGAATTCTGAAGAGTCTCTCAAAGATACAGTGCAGATTCTAAGAGAGATTCTAAAGAAATCATTAAGGTTTGTAGAGAACGTTTTCAATGCGCTCTTATCACCTGTAGAATATTTAAAATATAGCAAAACATGAGCATACCATGAAACTAGAAATAGCAATGGATGTTTCAGTTCCATTTTGAAATCTAGGCACAAGTCTAAAAGATGGCCAGCGGAAAGTGTGGCCTTAAGTTTACAACCTAACATTTGAAGAGTCGCTATGGTCCAAATCAAGGTTTAAATCGCAGAGAGAAATATTCTTTGAGCCTAGCAACTGCAACCCCACACGTATTTCCTGAATTTGAGAAATAAACACAGCTACATTTCCTAAGGGGCAGTAGAGGGTGGCATAAGCCATGAGCGGTTCTTTGCCATAGCCCTTCAGCATTGTGGGGGAGACTAGGTGATCCTCCCTATAACATCCCGGGTTCCCGTCATGTAGCAGAGGGTGGTGCCCCGTGTCCCAAGCAACTAGCACACACAAATTGTGGGTCAAGCGGGTACATATTCACACCACGTAAGGCCCAAGGGGCAGGCAAAGACCTAAAATGAGGGGGACCGGGTATATAATGGCTGATATGGTCCTCAGTGGAAGGGCTTTAAATACTATTAGAATAACAAGTTACTTACTTACCTGGTAACGTTCTTTCGATGGGATGGTCCGACGACGTATTCCATATCTATGACATGTAATCACCACAGCTGTGCTGCTTCGGAAACTTTTTCGGCGTCTGCGTCCTGCGTCGATGACATCGATGCACCGTCGTCGAGGACCCCCTCCGACGTCCGACGTCATCCGATGTGATAATCAGGACGCACGACGCCCGTAGCCTCAGTTGTAGTTTTTTCCCCCAGAACGTGTGACATTAGTCAACTGCCAGTCAGACACCAAGCCTTGTGGAACGTAAGCTGCAATCGCAAAAGAAATTCTGCAGCGGGGAAGGCAGGGAGGGAGCGATATGGAATGCGTCGTCGGACCATCCCATCGAAAGAACGTTACCAGGTAAGAAAGTAACTTGTTCTTCGAGGGGATTGGGTCCTCCGACGTATTCCATATCTATGACAGACTCCCAAAGCAGTACCAGAGCAAGGAGGAGGGAAAGAATTTAGAATCAAAATTTAGAATTGCCAATCAAATAGCAGAGCAAAGGACCGCCTTGCCAAAGGCCAGATCCTGTCCTCGGATGGAATCGAGGGAATAGTGACGTACAAATGTATGTACTGAAGCCCAGGTGGCTGCATCACAGTTGTTGTGAATAGGAACACCCCTCTGCAGGGCAGTAGATGCAGCCATACCCCTGGTAGAATGGGCCCGCAAGCCAGCCGGTGGGTCCTTACCCGCCAAGCGGTAACACTCCGAGATGGGCAAAATAATCCAGCGAGCCAAAGTCTGGTTCGTCACAGCTATCCCAAACGCTTTCCAGCGTAACCAATAAAGAGCTGATCGTCCACTCTGACCCGGGACATGCGTGAAACATAAAAGCTTAAAGCTCTCCTAGGATCAAGCCTATGGAGCCTCACCTCTTCCTTACCAGGATGCAGAGGAGGATAGAATGCCGGAAGAACAACCTTCTGGGCCAAATGAAATTCCGTCACTACCTTCGGAAAAAAAAGAAGGATGAACTCTAAGGACAACCCTGTCCTTGTGAAATACAGTGAAGGGTGGCTTAACCGAAAGTGCCTGTAACACACTCACTCTGCGAGCGTAACCGCAACTAAAAACACCGTTTTCAGAGTTAACAGCCTCAAAGGGCAAGAATGTAAAGGCTCAAACGGAGCACCCATAAGAAACTTAAGAACAAGGTTTCAATCCCAACCGGGCACCAGGAAAGGTGACGGAGGGAACACATTAGTGAGCCCTTTCAGAAACTGTGAAATTAAAGGGATTTTAAAGTAGGAACACTCTTCAGACGAGCGCTTAAAGATGGACAGCGCCGCCAGGTAACCTTTAATGGTACCCACTTGCAAGCCCCCGTGGGCCAAAGAAAGTAAAAAGGACAAAACCATGGGGATGTCACATGCAAAAGGATCACATTCTGAACTCTGCACGAGTCGCAGAACTTACGCCAACGGTACAGAGACTTTGTTGCTGGCCGTCGGGCCGAGAGCAACACCTCCATCACGTCTTCAGGGAGGTCCCAATCCTTATACCTCAACATTTCAGAAGCCAAGCGTGAAGGTTGAGGGATCTGACCTCTGGATGGAGAACCTGACCCCCCTCCTGTGAGAGCAGATCGTCTCGGTAGGGAAGACGACATGGAGGGCAGATGGACAAGTCGAGAAGGTCCGGGTACCACGTCCTCCGAGCCCACGCCGGAGCAATGAGGATCATCCGGGAACCGAACTTCCGTAACCTCCGCAGCACTTGCGGGATGACGGGGACTGGAGGAAACGCGTACAGCAGCGGGAAAGACCACTCCACCACGAACGCGTCTCCTAAGGCTCCTTTTGGAGGAAATTCCCGCGAGCAGAACCTCTCGCACTACCGGTTGACACTGGAGGCGAAGATATCCACTTGAGGGGTCCCCCAAAGGGTGAAGATCTCCAGGAGAATCTCCTGAGCCAAATCCCACTCGTGAGAGATCGTGCTCTGCCTGCTCAGAGCGTCCGCCGTCACGTTTTTGTCTCCGGCCAGATGAACTGCCGAGGCCGAAACTTCCTGATGGATGGCCCAGAACTCGAGCTGCATCGCCTCCCTGCACAGAGGAAGTGACCCTGCCCCCCCCTTTTTGTTGAGGTAGTGCATGGCCACTGTGCTGTCCGTCAGGATCAGGACACTCTTTCCTCGCACAGTCGGCAGAAAAGCCTTCAGGGCTAGCCTGACGGCCCTCAGCTCCAACAGATTGATATGGAGTCTGGACTCCGACGGAGACCAACGACCGCTGACTGTCAGCCCGTTGGCATGAGCTCCCCATCCCATGAGGGATGCATCCGTCACGATCGTCACCTCTGGCCAGGGAAACTAAAATGGAGCCCCCTTCATCAAGTTGCCTTCGACGGCCCACCACAGAAGGTCCTGGGCGACCAAGGGCGGCACCTGAACCGGGTCCGACATCCTGCCGGAGGACTGCGACCATTGCATCTTGAGTGCCCACTGCAAACATCTCATCCGCAGGCGAGCCTCTGGCACCAGAAGAATACAGGATGCCATGAGGCCGAGCAACCTCAAGAACTCGAACGCTGGGAGCGTCTGGGCATGCTGAAACTTGTGCACCATGTGCTGAATGTGAAGAGCCCTCACCTGGGGAGGGAAACACTGCCCCAGGGAAGTGTCGAGCACTGCTCCGATGTACTGGAGCCGCTGTGTTGGCGTCAAATGGGACTTTTTAATTGAGGGAGAAGCCCAGCCTGTGAAGGGAGTGGCAGGTGACGGACAGATGATCCAGGACTTGCTCGGGAGAGCTCCCCCTGATCAACCAATCGTCCAGGTAGGGGTAGACGTGAATCCCCCCTTGCCTGAGATGCGCTGCCACCACCACCATGAGCTTAGTGAAAACCCTCGGGGCGGAGGTCAATCCGAACGGCAGGACCCGAAACTGAAAGTGCGAGTCGCCAACCGCGAACCTCAGGTACTTCTTCTGCTTGGGATGGATCGGCACATGGAAGTATACATCCTTGAGGTTGAGAGACACCAACCAGTCCTGAAGCTGAAGGGCCTGGAGGACTTGAGAGAGAGTAACCATCTTGAACTTGTCCTTCCTGAGGAGTTTGTTCAAACCGCGCAAGTCCATGATGGGTCTCAATCCCCCGTCTTTCTTCGAAAACAAAAAATAAGGGGAATACCATCCCTTGTTCCTCTCCGCTACAGGCACCAGTTCTATGGCGCCTTTCTCCAGCAGGGCTTGAATTTCCTGCGCAAGGAGCGGATCCGGACTCTGCAAAGAGAGGTTCCCCGGTGGATTGTCGCGAGGCCTGTGCCGAAAGGGAAGACAGTAGCCGTGGGTTATGATCTCCAGAACCCACACATCTGAAGTAATGGCACGCCACTCTACAAGATGCTGCGCCAGCCTTCCCCCAACCGGCGAACCATGGGACATGGCCTCATGACTGAGTGGTAGCAGCTGCGGCGTTACCTGAGGGCAAAGAGGCAACTGCCCAAGCGGCCTTGGCACCACGGGTACCCTGTCGTCCACCTTTGGTACCCCTGCGTTGGCCTCTTTGACTGCCAGCTCCTCTCGCTTTACTGAAGGACGAGTAATAGCGAAAGGAACCACCCCTCCATTGCTGTCCCCTAGGACGAAAAGGCGGAGGTTGGCGAACAGCAGCGCCCAACGACTTCGCTGCAGCTTTTGAGGTCTGCAATCTCTCAAGGCTCTCGTCAACCTTGCTGCCAAAAAGGTGTTCACCGTCAAAGGGCATGTTGAGGAGCCGGGACTGCACATCAGGAGCAAACCCCCGACTTCCGCAACCACGCAAACCTGCGTATCACGGTGCTCGCCGCCATTCAGCCAAGTCCAAACCCGACTGAACGGACTCACACATGGCATCCTTACCATCCTGGACCATAGCAAGGAAACCATCCCTTTCGTCCCCTTCGGGAATATGTTCAGCCGCTAACGCAACACAGTTCCACAGAGTGTGTGTGAAACGAGACAAGGCACAAATAGAGATGGCCGCCTGAAGCGCCATAACACCAGAAGAAAACACTTTCTTCGCCCAGCCATCAAAACGTTTGTCGTCCCTATCAGGAGGGATGGTAGGGCACGACGCTTGCTTTGCCAGGGCCGTGGGCGCCTGCACCACCAAACTCTCCGGAGTGGGGTGCCTGGTCAAGTAGCAGGGGTCGCTACTGGCTGGACGGTATTTTCGCGACAAGGACCTGCCCACTGCCGGGAGACTCTCCGGAGCAGTCCAAGCTGCCGCCACCCTTCTCTGTAAAGCCATATGGAACGGCAGTACCGGGTCAGTTGGGGGACCAACATCAAGGATGTCGTGAGATCATCCTGCACAAACTCCCCTGGGGGAGCAGACCATCCCAAGTACTCAGAAACCCTAGCCATAAGGCGTCGGTACGAGGAATCGGCATGAGAGCCAGGCTCAGGCCTACAAAACTCCACCTCCGGAGAGATGTCCAGTCCACTGGCATCATGCAGTGACTGCCTCAAATCGTCAAACTGACTATGGCCCGAGACAATTTCATCTGGAACCTGACTAGTAACCAGGCCATCAGAATCCTCATCCGCCTCCGAAATATATTCCAGGTGGCGAAAAGAAGGCACCCGAGAGTGCTTGCTCTTAACTAGAGCCTTCCTAGGGGGTTCCCCCGTGCCACGGGGTACCTCTGACACCCCGGCCTCGAAAGGCGTCGAGTGAATCGGCGCCAGCGTCGAGAGAACAGGCATCGGCGCCGAGAGGATTGGCGTCGACGTTGAGTAAATCGGTGTCGACGTCAGATGCAGCGCCGCCAGCATCGGCGGCGTCGACACAGTCCTCGAAGCCGGAGCTCCGAGCGTGTCCTTCGATGACCTCGAAGACATCACAGGTGCACACGGTCTCGAACGCGTCGAGGACCGGGACCTGGAACGGGTACGTCGAGAACGAGTCCCCTTGTCCGAACGGAACCTCTCCCGTGACTCGTGCCCACCACTCTTGCGAACGGTGTCTCTCGACCTCTCACGACCGACCCCACTCGGGGGCGCGGACGGCTTAGTACCCTGCGACTCGAGAATCGCCAGCATTTTCTTCCCGAAGGGAGCCCATTCCTCCGGCGTCGCACGGCTGGTGGGGTAAGCAATGTGCTGGGCAGAGTCCTCCGAAGAGGACCTGGAAGACGACCGGTGTCGGCGCTTCCGAGAATGCCTCGAAGAGGCTGAGGAGTGGCGAGACCGACTCCTAGAAGGAGACCCACGAGACTTCCGACGATGACGCGGAGAGTCTCCTCTCGAATCATCCGTTGAAAGCCCCGCAGACTTCGACTTCCGGGGCTTGGACACCCGACCTACCGACAATTTCTTCTTACGTTCACATAAGGCTTTGGACGTGAGCGACTGGCAGTCGATACAGTCATCCGTGTCGTGGGCCTCCCTGAGGCAGGCGTCTTGCGAGTCCGTCACCGACATCTTGGACCCACACTCCCCGCACTTTTTGAAGCCCGGAACCGGGGTCGAAGACGAAGTAGAAGACATCTTCACACGAAGGATTTTAACAAAAACGAACAGGTTCGAAGAACCGAGAAGAACAGAACTCCAAAGAGTCGAGGCGTTAACCGAGATTCACGAAGCAATTGACGTCATCGACGCAGGACGCAGACGCCGAAAAAGTTTCCGAAGCAGTACAGCTGTGGTGATTACATGTCATAGAT
Source organism: Ambystoma mexicanum (assembly GCF_040938575.1). Taxonomy (NCBI): domain Eukaryota; kingdom Metazoa; phylum Chordata; class Amphibia; order Caudata; family Ambystomatidae; genus Ambystoma; species Ambystoma mexicanum. The sequence goes on from NC_090931.1 coordinate 456,747,533, forward strand.
ATGGAATACGTCGCAGGACCCAATCCCCCTCGAACATGTATTTATTTATTAAGCATTTGTTAAGAGCCTATACAAAGAAATAGTGTTTCCAGGCACCAAAAGGAAAAATGGGGAGGGAACAAGGGGAGTAAATAACATGGCAAAAAGAGTGAATATACAATTGTGATCCTACAAGGCCTTGTGACATTTGGATGTGCAAGTGCAGTGATGAGAAGTGCAGGAGAGAGGGATGGGGGGGATATGGAGCAAGGAACAGAATAGGCAAGTGCTGTGGGGCCCGGGAGGGAAGTGGCCGAATCCTGGGGGGGGTGCATAGCCGCCAGGCAGGGGGCAGTACTAGGGGGGGCTGGTGTCGACTAGGTAGGGTGCCTGTATCCTGTAAGTCTCAGCGGCAGAGGGTGATTAGCAAGGAAGGGAGAGAGGGAAAGATGTAGAGAAAAGCATTGTTTTAAGAAGTTTCCGGAACTTAAGGAGGTCAGGGTCAAATCTGAGAGGGTCAGGGAGGCTGTTCCAAAGCGAGGCACCAGCCAAAGAGAGAGACCTGGCCCTCGTTCTCTGCAGAGTGTTAGAGTTAGAGGAGCAGTGGGCTCTAGCGGGGGAGTATTTAAGGAGGGAAAGTTGGAGAGGGCGAGGTACTAGGCCCCAGAATGCCTTGCGGATGATGCAGCGGGTCTTGAATTTAATCCTTGCGGCCACTGGGAGCCAGGGAGAGATTTAAGGGCTGGATAGAAATTGAAGAGCAACGGTGATAGGATAGAGGCCTGGAAAACGCTGCAGGTGGAGACTGTGGTGGTGGAGGAGAAAGGGCACAGTTGCTATTAGGAAAGGCGGTTAGTGAGCAAAGAGGTCACTTATGCAGGGCAGATGGTTCTAATTAAAACAGCAAAGAAGAAACATTGGACTATTTGGGCAAAGGGCATATACAAGCCATAACAAACCAAATGCCTTGAATGTCACTCCTAATATTCCACTGTTTTATTCATGCCTTCAATGATATAACTGGGGACAGTGATTTGCAGTATCTGAGTGTAGGGAATCGTTCTGTGCATTTTACGTTCAATGAATCAATGGACTAGCTGACGCTTTCAGGTTCCAGGTTTTGTAGAATATTTTAGCTCTACCCCATCTCACTGTGGGCATCCAGTCTTTTCACCATGTACCTTAGTACGTGCATTAAAAAGACTGATTTTCCAAGAGCGCCTCTAAAGTCCACCCCATGTAATTTGAGTGACCACCCTCCGGAACCAAGAAGTAGCCTCTGTGGAGACCAGGCATTAGAGATGGTAGGTGTGTAAGGGGGCCAGATGGTGTCACAGGCGTGTGCAGAGGCGGGGGGGTAATCTCTGGGGTGGAACGAGATTACACTGACACTGTGGGAACGGGTGGTTGGCCAGGCAAGCATCTTACCACGAGGTTCGGAGGATGAATCACCCAATGAATCACACCAGGGAGGATGAGGTGAAGGGTTCAGAGTGTGAATACTCCTTGATGTCAGCACATTCCCTCCTGGTGAAGGCAAATCCAAGGAGGCCTACAAAATACTGTTGTTTTTGGGAGCTGCCTTCAACGGGCAGATTTGTGACCTAGCACCACTACTGCATTGGACATTTTACTGTATTTTACCACAGCCTTACTATGGCGGGCTGCCCTCATGCCCCTTGATCTACAGCCTAGACACTCACCTTTACCATGTAGCTGCCAACACCCTATCATAATACCCACTTTCCCCTGTACCCACTGTGAGAAACCTGAGGGTATTCTCCCAAGCAAGCCTCTAGAATGCCTTAATCAGGTGGCTTGGGAAGGGCCCATGCTCTCAAACCCCAACCCAAGGGACGGACGAGCGAGAGAGGATCACCTGGATGGGGGAGCCCTGGCTTGTACTCGGGGGGAGGAGGGGAGGGAGGAGGCAGGGGGGACCCCATGTGAGACGTGGTATTATACCAGGGAAGAAGGAGAGGACGACAAGATCCCCAAGATCTTTGAAGGTGGCACTACATCTACCTCCCTTCCTCCCATTGAATCTTTCTTGCCCAGACACCACCCCTGTATACAACCAATCCCCTAGAATCTCAAACCTTGTTACACCCAGAAACTATCCCTCCCAGAATCTGTGTTTCCTGTGTCCTACACGAATACTCCCGTTCATTCTTTTCCATGTCGCTCTGGTTATTATTTCCGAACTCCCAGTCAGCATTGACAAAACACTACTGTTTCCATAATTCCCCCTATTAATTTCACAAATGTCACCTACCACCCGTAGGACAAAGAATATAATTTCCCCTTCTTATAACAACTTTTCCCCATCCTACCATGTAGAATACTTAGAAACTCTACCCCTTCCTTTTCCAACACCACTAACACTAAGGCCGTTTACCAGACATGTCCCAAACGAAGGGTCAGGCAATTGACCAGAGAAGCACACACCTGACGGCCCTTTCCTTTACCCACAGGGAGAGCTAACTCAGCACGGCAGTTCAAGAGGAGGAGAAATATGGCGCGAACCGAAAGGATGACAAAGAAAGAAGCGACCTTGCCCTTTCCGAGCCAGGCCAGTGAAACCTCAGCGGAACGAATCGTAAGACTGCGAACAATAGCCAGATTCATGAATGCCACAGAAGAGACGGTTTTGATAAGCAATAGTGAACCTGACCGAGAGAGGCTGATATTCGAGAGGGGTCTGAGCCGGGAACAAGGGCACCCAGGGGTGGAGAGCTATCACCCAAGTACAATCAGAGAAGAACTTTGGAACTTTTGTTAACCTTTTGTTTATTATTTTGAACATGTCAGACCCTCGGAAGTAAGAAACCTAAGTACCGAAGGTCCCGATATAACTAAGCACATTTGGTGGATCTGAGCCCAGTAGAGGGGGATTCAGGGGTGAAAGGCATCACTCAGCATGCAAGCAGAAAGGGCCTTTTATTATTTTTGGAACACATCAGGTCCGCAGGGCAAGATACTTTTTTGTAGAAAAGAGACAACCACCGAAGGTTCTGATCACTGAGAGAGGAACTGTTGGCTCATACTGGGAAAGCTGGAGCATGTGCTATGCTCCAGAGTGCTGTCTTGTCCCATGCTCAAAACGTGAGCAAGGGAGACCCCCGGCTAACACATCATCACTTATCATCTGTGAACACTTCTTTCTTTCCTGTGAATCCTATCCCACACTCTGTATTTAGTCTAAGGATTGGCAATAGGGTTTTCTTAGCATAGGCCCTTTTTATTTCACAAGACTCCACTAGGACTGCCTATTATTTGATGGTCGTAGCTTCCTCCCATCTTAGATTTAGATTAGGTGTTTTTCCAACCCGCATATACAGTTTAATAAACGCCTTTGAACTGTGATCACTTTTGTTTGTCTTTACTGTTCCCACCATGAGTTCCTTACACCACTTAACATCTACTGTGGTAAAACGTGCTCTAAAATGCTATATAATGACAGCGGTGGGATGGGTGGATACTAATATTTCAGCCCTAATCCAGCCACTATGGCAGCGGTGATCTAGCAGTCTTCTACACGAATCCTTTGAAAGCAGTTTCTTGATTTGAATGTAAATTGCTCTGCTCCCATTAGCATATGACTTACCTCTCAGATGGACGTTCCTCCCACAGATTCCTCATGTTAGATATCCATCTCTCAGCACAGATATCTCCGTCATATCTCTGCGTCAGCTCCATCCATCCATCGTCTCTACACGCCATATGCCCATCCGGACAAATATATATAGAGACATCATCCCCAGTGACCTTAGTTCTATCCTTTTCCCTAGCAATCTGCCACTGACGTCCTGCAGCACCAGGATGGACACACTATCCCCCAAGTAGAGCAGCTACGTAGGGCAATGAGGAATCTGTGGGAGAAACACCCATCAGAAAGATCATTACTGAGGGGTAAGTAATTAGTCCTTCTAATGGATTCTTTCCTCCATTGGGTTCCTAATCTTTGATAAGACTCCCAAAGCATGAACATCCTAAGCAGACAGAGAATCCAAGCAGTAATGTTTAGATCACATGTGAAAAAAGCCCGCTTGGCAAATGTCCACAACTGGTACTCCATGCTGCCGAGACGAGGCAGCAGCCAGTCCACTGAGGGAGTGTGCCCCGAGACCCTCCGTTACCTCCTTAACCAGCCACATCATAGCTTTCTGAGATTCAGAGAATGTTCCCCCTTAACTGGGTCTCTTGTCACAGCACTGCCAACAAAGGCACCAGCATAATCAACGAAAAGTGGATAATCTTTCCTTGTATCTCTCGTCCAAAAGACATAGCTGAGGGCCGGCACTGGGTCCAGCCGTTGGGATCGTTCCTCTACCTATGATTGATGAGGCAGAGGGAAAAAAACAGGATGAAGAATCTTTTGAGAGAGATGGAATCTAAATGTCACCGTTTCTTTGGAGAAAACCACCTATGAAGGTTTAACTAACAAAACCTGGAGCTCGCTCAACCTTCCAGTGGGATTGATAACGATCAGGAAAATCACCTTAAGGGTGAGAAATCTTAAAGAGCAAGAATGAAGGGGCTGAAACGAAGCTCCCATAAAAAACGTTAACACTAAATTTAAATCTCACGCTGGAACAACAAACTGGCACGTGGGAAACTGATTGTACAGACCCTGCAGAAATAGCATGACTGTCATGATCGTGAAGAAGTAGCCCTGCTTCGGGTCCTCTTGGAAAAGGAAATGGCAGCAAGTTACCTCTTCAAAGTGCCAATCTGAAGGCCCGCGCCGGACAAAGAAAGCAGAAAATCCTGAACAGAGGATGTGGAGCAGTTAAAGGGATCCAGATGCCTAATCCTGGCACCAAGCCGAAAACAAACTCCACCTGCAGGCACAAATAGAGTTGGTGGTGGGTCTCCTAGCAGAGGGGATTATGTCCAGGACATCCTTCAACAAATCCCACTCCTTATACCTCAACATTTCAGTAACCATGCATGAATGTTCAGGCTGTAGAGATTCGGATGCAGGACCTGCCCGTTCGAAAAGAGAGAAGGTCCGGTCTCTGCGGTAGGCACATTGGAGGGCAGATGGCCATTTCCAGCATCTCCAGGTACCCTATTCTCTGAGCCCAATCCAGAGTTATCAAGATCATCGTGGACCCGAACAGGCGTAGCCTCCTGAGACCCACCAGTATGACAGGGATCAACAGGAACACAGAAAGCAGGTCAAAGTTCCATTCGACTGTCGAGGCCCCCCCAAAACTCCCAGCTGAGGAAATTCCCTGAATCAGAACCACTTGCACTTCCTGTTCACACTAAGTGAGGAGATCAACTTGAGTTGCACAGCGGGAGAAAATCTCTTCCAGAACTTCCTAGACAGAGCTTCCACACGTGGGAGGTCAAGGACTGTCTGCTCAAGTTGTCCGATAGCAATTTCTCCTTGCCAACCAGATGATCTGCCATCAGAGAGACGCTGTTCTTCAGAGCCCAGAACCACAACCACATTGCTTCTCTGCAATGATCACCCTCAGCTCCAGGCAGATTGAAGTGCTCCTGCACTCCGACAGGGGCCACAAGTTGCTCACAGTTTACTCACCACAAGGTCTTGGAGGTGGGTGTACAATTCCTTAAGGAATGCATCTTTGACTAGAGTCAGTTGGGCCAAGGTTGTCAGAACAACGCCTCAGGCAGTACAATGTCTCTTTGCAACCACCATTCTTGGCAAATAGATACCTTTGCAGAGGCTTGGAGAATATCCAATGGTCGCCCCTGAAACAGAGACCACTGGCAACATAGAAGCCATTGAAGCAACCTCAGGCGCAAGCAGGCCTCTGGCACTACAACGATGCAGGAGGCCATGAGACCCAGTGTAAGATGGATTTCTCAACAATCGCCTGGTGGACAGAGTTTAGCAGGTGACCCTAGTTATAGTGAAGACAGGAAACTGAGAGCTTAGCCAAACCAATCAAGGTAGCATGGAGAGTGGTCTCAGGAGAGGTGAGTGGGGTCAGGGGTTCACAATGAGCAATCAAAGATAACACTTAGACAGGTAAGTACACAATTACTATATTATTGGCCAAATAACACACTATTAAAATGACTTAGAACAGGTAATAATATCACACTATACTAATAATATAAAACAATGATACAGTCATTGTTCGTGTAGAATAATCAATTCACCCCCACAATACCTGAAAGGGAAGGTAAGTAATTGGTCATAACACCAACAGTCCACAGCATTAGTGACCCTAACTTGTAAAGTCCAATCCTAAATGGACAGGGGCATTGTGCCCAAAGGTTCAAAATGTTCCAATAGTTTTAGGAGTTAGGAAACAGTTAGGGAATGGGTCCTCTGGATGTGAAGTTTGGTCCAAAGGGCTGTCCAAGGCGTGTACTGGTGAGTAAAATGCTTTTCCAGCTTTTGGAGGGCTTTTCAATGAGTGTTGGCAAAGCCAAAAGTATGGTAAAACAAAGTATTGTTATTACTCACTACCCATACTCCCATTTTTCCTCAGACGTGGCAGGTCAAATGAGGGTCGCTTGTGGTAGGTTCTCCCATGGCTGTTTTTGGTCAACGATCCCTAGGAGGTGCGGGTGCAAGAGATGTTCTGGTCGGGTCCAGGAGCTGTGTGCAACCTCTTTCTGCGGAACGATGCAGCAGACACTGATGCAGGACTCTTTAAGTCACTGAAAGAGATGGGGAGCTGGTTTAAGCGACGTTCACCGCTGCACAGCGATAGCAGGCGTCACAGATGTCGTGGTTGAAGAAATCTTTCTATCTCGGGACCCATTGATGCTGGGACTACGAAATCCCACAGGAAGACCCCTGAAGTTCGAGTCAAAATGCAGAACGTTGACACTTCTACTGCGGAAGCCTAAATTGGAGTTGCTCAGTCCACTGGATGGCCGCGGAAGCTACTAACGACTCCTGCCTGCATGGCTCCAAGACGACATTGAGACTGGTTGTACTCACCAATCCAAGGGGTCGAAGCACCAATGAGGGTCTTCTAAGATCAGTAGCCACAGGGCTCCACCGGGACTGCAGCAAGAGTTGGTCGCCAGACCTCTTCAGGACAGGTCCACGGGTCTTCCTTTGTCTGCATAGCTACACAGGATACTTGGCTCGTCTTAAGATCTCTCGGGAATTGCTGCAGGACTCCTCTTATCCTAGCATTGGTACAATCGGGGACCACTGTGGGCAAACTCATGCATACACTATAGACAGACTAAAACCAGTTAGTGGATTGGGACCAGACAGTCCCAATCTACTTCCTGGTTCCAACACACATGGACTGCACTAGCCTGCAAAAAGCAAGGCTTTACCAGGTAAGTGCATGACCAAAAAAGTAATTTCCTGACCTGGCAAGCAGCGAAGCAGGCCAATGAACAAAATGGCCAAAGAACAAGCGAAAAACGTTGTGGCACAGCCATGTTAGGACACTAGCCACAGTTAGTAGCCAAACGCGATAAACGGAAGAGGGCTAAATTAAAATACAGTAAAAATTGTAAAAATCTTACTACCACCAGCAACCAAAAATCTTTTGAGTTTATGTCTAGGGTGGTACAAAAGTATCCCCATTGCACTGCATGGGAGGATGCATTGTGCAATATGAAAAAGTTACGCAAAATAGATAACATGTAAAAAGAAAAGGGAAACAGTCTCCCAGTACTAACAGTCTGAAGAACTAGTCAGTTTCTCCATAACAAATTATCAAAATGCCAGTGGAGTGAAGCTGAAGGCTTCACTTCACTGTAAAAAATCAGGACAAGGTGAAAAAACAAAAGCAACACATTTGGGGATCCATAGAATAAGGAGGCAAAGCTGCTCCAAGACAAAACGTTCTTAAAACTCAGCAAGGTTAGAAAAGCTGAGGAAGGAACCCTTTCCTGTGATTGGAAGACATGAACCATCTTGGAGATGTTCGCCACTTTGTCCTGAGCCGGGAAGTCCTGGCCTAGGCAAGTGCCCAAGAATGCCCCAATGAATCGGGGAGACTGCGGCGTAGAAACCTGAGACTTTAAGTTCAGGGAGAAGCCCAATCTGTGCAATAGACTGCACGTCCGGTACAAGTGTGCCCCCACCGGTTCTTGGGAGCGAGTGTCGAGACAGGGAAGGAACAAGTTACTTACCTGTAACTGTTGTTCTCCAACATGGGTCAGGCATGGATACACATGCTCGTGAATATTCCCCGTCGTCAGGCTGGGAATCCTCAGTAAAAGAAAAAACAGTTTCAGTTTCGTTTCTAAACTGTCTTTCTCCTATAAACCAATCACTGAGCCCTGGGTCATAATGCCCCAGCCAATGACTGCCCTCTACCTAAGCCCCACATCAGGCAGACATCTTCAGATTTGGTAGCACGTAAAGTGGCAGTAGAACCAAGAGACGAGCTGCAGTGGGGCAGGCGGGAGGGTTCGCATGTGAATACCTTCCAGACCCATGCTGGAGAACAACAGTTACAGGAAAGTAACTTGTTCCTTCTCCAGCATGAGGTCTGGCATGGATTTGCATACTCATGAATAAAGAATAGACAACAGTACATAATTACACAACCACGGGAGGTGGCAAGGCTCAACAGAAGCAATCTCTTACCTCCTCAGCAGGCTCAACTTAAAGCGGACAGGTTTCACAGCACTGCTTGGCCGACTCTGGACTCCTCCCTGGAATCCCTTTTGAGCAGTAGAATTTCGTAAAGGTGTGCGTCGACCTCCACGTAGCAGCCCTGCAGATGTCCAGCAGGGGCACACCAAACAGGAACGCCGTTGTAGCAGCGATCACTCTGGTGGAATGGGCTCTCGGATGGCCAGGCAGCGGTCGGTTTGGCAACCGGTGACGAGTGAAACAGCCGGAGAGCCACCTGGAAATGGAAGCCTTGGACAGGGCCTTCCCATGGTTCACAGAAACAAAGTTCACAAAAAGCTGAGAAGTTTTCCGGAAACTCTTTGTGTGGGACACATAAAACTTCAGCGCTCGGGCTACATCCAGCGAGTGCTAGGTCCTTTCAGCTGGCGACCAAGCGTCGGAAAAAACACAGGTAACACCAAGGGCTCGTTGAGATGAAATTCTGACGGAACCTCGTATCGTGGAACATTAAGTAAGCCTGCTTTCAGGACAGGGCCTGGATCTCACCTACTCTTCGTGCGGAGGTGAAGGCCACAAGGAAAGCTGTCTTCCAAGACAGAAACTTGAGCAGGGCTGAATGCATAGCTTTGAATGGGGCCCCCCATGAGCCTAGTCAGCACCACGTTGAGTTCCCACGCCAGGGCCAGATTCCTCACTGGTGGGAACGAACGGAACAGTCCCTTGATGAATTCTTTTACTAGACGGTGCAACCACAGGTCTTCACAATGGAATGAGAATGCGTCCTCCATGCTCCCCAGCTGGGGGAACCTGCTGGCAGACCTCCGGCACTTGGTCTTCGTCGCCGTCGCAAACAGATCAATCTGGGGACTGCCCCATTTGAGGAAAGGGTTGTCCACTTGCTGCTGCCGAAGCTCCCACTCGTGGTAAGAGTGCAGGACCCAGCTGAGAGAATCGGCAATGGTGTTCTTTACTCCTGTCAGGTGAAAAGGGATGAGGAACATCCCCTGGGCGACGGCCCAGTGCTACAAGTGCCACAAGTCCTGTGCCTCTTTGGAGAGCGCTGGAGATCTGGTGTCCCCCTGCTTCCGGATGTAAAATATCATGGTGGTATCTCGTCCCTGAAGACCCTCACCTCTTTGCCCTTGAAGGATGGCAGAAAAGACCTGAGGGCCCAAAACACGGCCCATAGTTCCAGGACGTTATGTAGCGTCTTCTCTTCCGGTATCCATAGACCTCTTGAGTGAAGACGCCTGGTGTGGGCTCCCCATCCTTCCAAGGAAGCGCCTGTCATGACTGTCTCCTGTTACGGCGGGCTCCTGAAGTCCGTGCCTCTGGTGATGTTGCCACACCACCTTATCGCTCGATGGAACTCTTCGTCGAGCGCGATTCTGTCCTGGAAGCCTTCAGACACCTGGACCCAACGGGCATCGAGGAATTCCTGTAGTGGATGCATCTGCAATCTGCAGAGCCGAATCAGGTATATGCATGACGACAGCATGCCAAGCAATGACTTGATGGTCTTCATCTTGGCGACCCTCAGTGCTAAAAGCCGTTGCACTTTGCCCAAGATGGCCCCTATCCTCTCCTCCGTTGGTGACACCAGGCAGGATACCATGTTGAGCCTGGATCCCATGAACAGGGTGTCCTGCGATGGAGTCAAGCAGGACTTCGCATAATTCACAAAGAGCCCCAGGTCCGTCAGCAGTCGGACGGTCTTCGGGGTGTGGTCGATGGCGATGTCCCTTGACTTGGCCATGATGAGCCAGTCGTCCAGGTAGGGATACACATGGATCCCTTGCAGTCGCAGATGGGCCGTCACCGGAGCCAGGCACCACAGAAGCTGAGGGATGTGTTGTTACTGCGAGGCCACCAGTGGTATTCGCAGACACTTCAGTTGAAATTTGAAAGTGTGTCCGTGGGCGAGAGCATCCAGCACCCATTGATCGGTGGAGATGGTCTCCCACATGCTCGCCAGCCGGCTTCCCACCGGGGTGCAGGGGTGGGGGCCCGACGTCTTGGGTGGTTCAGTCTTGCTTAGTGGTCGGTGCGCTGCCCTGGGAGCCTCAACGACGATGGCCACGTCCAAAGGCCTTGGAGCAACCCCTGTTGGCTTCCTGGGTAGAGGAATGGGAGGGATGGCGGTAAGAGGATGAGCCCCCAACGAAAACCTTCAAAGACCTGCCAGACTTCCCTCTTGAGGAACGAAATGACGGCCGATGTTACAGGGTGCCCAAGGCACGGGCCGTCTCTGTATCGGTCTTGATGGCCTGGAGGGATTCAACTGCCTTCCCCGAACAGGGTGTCACCATCTAACAGCATGTCCAGAAACCTCATCTGGACCTCCTGTCTAAAGTTGGTGGCCTTGAACCAGCCAAGGCGGCAAAGGCAAACCCTGTTTCCTATCTGGCGGAAGCCCGTTTCCGCTATGTCCAGGGCCAACGTGATAGTGTGGTCCGACGCTATCTTGCCTTCCTGGAGGATCTCCAAAGCCACAACCCGTTTGTCATCAGGGAAGAAATCCAGGAGTGGAGCCATATTGTACCAAAGCAGCTGTTAGGTAGAATTCTCTGTTAAGGCTAATATCCCAAACCTAGTGAGTCCCCCAACAGCTTTGTTGGATTTTTGGGGTTCATTTTTTTCTCCTGCTAAGAGTGAGACTCTTTTTCTCCCACTCTTAGGCATGATTTGAGAATGTCCTTTGACTGTGAATGTGTTTTATGGGCTATGGGGTCTTTTACTCCATAGGGCTTCATGTGTTTTTGGTATGTGTGTTACACAGCACCCTCAGTTCAGTAACACAGGGGTGTCGGAGAGGCCACCAGGGGGCGCACAGGCAATGGCTGCCTGAACACCGTGCTCCTGCCAAAGCTGGGCCACTATAGGGGATTGCACCCCCCCCGAACCACCCATGCAAATTTACGGGGTCGGACCATCTCGGCGACCCCCACGAGCCTCCCCCGACCGAAAGAGCGGATCTCGGGGACCCCGGATTGACAGAGAATGGGCCTTGCGGCCCACAACGGCAGAGCGGCGGGAAGATCCTGTGGCCGCGGCGTCAGCGGAGGAGGCGTTGCCCATCTGGTCGGGGGATCCTTGGCGGAGAGCCAGGCCCTCGCCGCGGATCCGCTCCCCTCCCCCCACAGGTGGAATCCGTGAACGAGAGACAGCTGCACCGAGGCGGGGTGCGGGCTCCTGTCACCCCCCCCCCCGAATCAGAGTGTGTATTACGGCGAATGAAGGCAAGCGGACAGTGACCCCACGCAACACCCGGACGCGGCATCCGGATCTTGGAGGCACAGGCATCAGAGGCCAGCAATTCCAGCCAACCCGGGGCCTGCAGGAGTGCTTGGGCTGTAGTGGGGCTGGCCCGGGAGCAGAGGCCCCCCATGTTCCTCCCCGCAGCAGATCCAGGACGGCCATGCCCTGGCAAACACAGGCCCCTAACAGCGCATACCACGAGCTTGCCGAAGGCCTCCACAACACAGCTGGGCAGACAGGTGAAGGGATAGGCATCGGCAGCACCGGACTACGGCAGGTGGTGGCCCCTGGGCTCTCTCCCAGGGCGTGTGCCCGCCTAGCATTACCCGAGAAGGGGCACGGAGGCGGCGGGTGAGGGCGGTGGAGCCCTCCCAGCTCAGGGTGAGTGACCCCAGATACTCCTCCCCCCCCGAATGGGCCCCAACAAAATTCTCCTCTCTCCCCTGGGGACAAACAGGAACACACCGCCAACCTCTGGGTAGACCTTGGTGTGAGGCCCCTACCTGGAACCGGTGGGGCGTGTGCCCGCCAAGCAGCTGCCTTCCTCCCGAGACGCCCCAACTTGGACTCCAACACCACCGGACAGCGGCGATCTCTGTGGTGGGTGTACCAGACCACCGAATGCATTGGCAGGAAGCCCTACAGGCTTACCGTTATAAGGTGACAGGGAGCAATACTAACAACCCCACCCGAGCAGGGGACATGTCCCACCCAGAAGCCTCGATGCAGTCCACTACAGCGATGGAAAGGGGCTTCGCCTCCATCCTTCAGGAAATCAGGGACATGCGCTCAGATATCACTCAGAAATTTGAAAAAATGGACCATAGGGTGGACAAGGTCGAGGATAGGCTTCTTCAGGTGGAGACCAAACAGTCGACCTCGGCAACCCAGGAGGTGCAAATGGGTATGCGGTTAGCGGCCCTGGAGAAGAGGGACAAAGAAAGAGCCAGGCAGATGGATGACTTTGAAAACAGGGAAAGGAGGAACAACCTCAGATTTTTTGGGATCCCTGAAGCGGAGGGGGAAACGGAGAGAGATCTAGTCTGAGTGGTCAGAGACATTATCACCATACTGTTCGCAGAGGAGATGACCACGGAACTCACGTTTGATCGGGTTCACAGGGTGGGGGAAAGGCTGGTAGCCCTCGATCGGTCTTGGCCCGGTTTCACTACTACACTGAGAAGGCAAAGGTACTGGAAGAAGCATGGAACGCTGGTGTGATCATCTATAACAATGCCCAGATCACAATTTTTCAGGACCTCTCCGCCTTTACACTGGCCAAACGCAGAATTTGCCGCCCCCTAACGCAACTCCTAAAGGAGAAGGGTGTGCGCTACAGGTGGGGGTACCCCTTCTCCCTGGCCTTCGAATATATGGGCCAACGGACAATGCTCGCCACAGAAGAGGACATAAGGGGGGCCATCCAGGACTATGTGTCGGACCCGACCCCCAGGAGGGGCCCAGTTGGGCTGGATGCGATCGGCGAGGGTGCCTCTGGCATGCCGGGTGCCAGAAGAAAGAAAACCAGTTCAAGGAAGTACAGAAAGCTGAACACCCCACCGTCCGCAAGGGAAGGAGAGCGTAACGACTAGGATGGCTGAAGATCGGGGTGTCCCGACCGACCGAGAATGGCAGTTCGAGAGGTTACTGTAATGCTCACCTGGCTCCCACGGAGGCGCTGGTCTGGTCTGGGTTGCTGTGGCCTCTTCAAGCGTGATGCGCAGAATTCGGACCACCGATTGAACAGGACCCCCAAATCTTGCATGTCTGGCCCGTAGGAATATCCTTCTGCAGATGAGAAAGGGGATTAACTGTCTGCTGAATAGTGTGCTTGCTCCCCCCTCTCCCCCTTCGTTCTTCTCTGACTTCCTCCAAAACCCCTGGTTTAAGCTCACCTTATGTTTGGAAGGATGAACTCTCCATCCTGCTTCTGGTGCAGGGGCGAGCGTTCGTCCAGTTACTTCACTGGTTTTCAGAATGGCGCTGGCAAATCCACTTGACTTTTCTGAGCGATACGCCGTAAGTATGAAGATGCAAAAGGTAAAGTGTGAGCCTCCTTTTATGTTGTTTTTCCTAACCTGTGATCTGTCCTTTATTTCAGGTGCAGAACAAAGGCGATGCGTTGAGGGGTTAAATTGCCGGTGGTAAAATCAGGTGAGTTAGTGATGAGGGCGACCCCTCTAAATGTCTTTATAATTCCCCAGTAATGTCTTTTGTCCTTTCCCCATAGGGGCCGGGGTGCTGTACCTGCCAAAGATGCAGCGCCGACCCGAGATGTGGAATGGTTCACCAAGAAAAGCCAGTAAGTAATATGGCTGAAAATTTGGCTTTCCTCTTCTGTTCCCTTGCTCACCTCTTGTCTCTTCTTCTCTCCCCTAGGTGCAGAGATGTGGCGACCGGTGCTGAGAGCCGCGATGGAGCCGGGCGGCGTCTCGGGAACAGATGAGTGAAGCGCGGTGCTGCAGCGAGCAACACGGTGCTTTTAAATGGAAGTCTTCCTTCAGGAATGCTGGCGTGAAGATTCCGGATGCAGGTAAGAAGGTTGAATAAGTTCTTGGTTTTCACCTTTCTCTTCACTTCTTTCCTTACAGGTGTTCAAGGTTCGAGGCGGGCGTGGCTTGAGTCCAGGTGCAGGAGCAGACACGGTGAGCGTTCAGCTGCTGGGATGCAGAACAACGCGAAGCACGTGTGGCTGTCCGGGCGTGGCTTAAATAGCCTTGGAAGAAGTTCCAGGTGAGTATTCTTCCACAGCCCCACCCAAGTAACAAAATAGTTCCTTCAGAAAAATAGTCCCTCCTAAGCCTCATTTGGCTTGGTTCTTCATGCAGCATGGTCTGCATCAGGTGAGTGTGCAGCATGGTCTGCTTCAGGTAAGTGCACCAAACACTTCCCCATATGAGCCTGGCACCTATGGCGCCAGGACTGATGTCCAACATGAGCCTGGCGCCAAGGGCGCCAGGACAGAGTCCAAAGAGCCCCTATAAAGGGCCGCTGGGCTTTTACCCGGGGGCGTGATGCCTGCTCCCGGGGGTGCTGGGCCTGGCCTGGTGCTCCGGGGGTAGGCATCATGACAGCTACGCCAAAAGAACAAGTTACTCTCTTACCTGGTAACGTTCTTTTGATGGGATGGTCGGACGACGTATTCCATAGCTATGCCAGGTAATGTCCACAGCTGTGCTGCTTGGGGAAATTTTCGGCGTCTGCGTCCTGTGTCGATGCGCCGTCCCCGAGGACCTCCTCCGAGGGCCGACGTCACCTGATGTGATAAGTAGGACGCACAACGCCCGTAGCCTCAGTTGTAGGTTTTTCCCCCAGAACGTGTGACACCAGTTTTCTGCCAGTCAGACACACAAGGCCTTGCGGAACGCAAGCTGCAATCGCATAAGAAATTCTGCAGCGGGAAAGGTAGGGAGGGAGCGATATGGAATACGTCGTCAGACCATCCCATCGAAAGAATGTTACCAGATAACAGAGTAACTTGTTCTTCGAGGGGATTGGGTCCTCCGACGTATTCCATATCTATGACAGACTCCCAAAGCAGTACCAAGCAAGGAGGTGGGAAAAGAATTTAGAACACAAATTTAGCATGCCCAATCAAATTGCGGAATAAAGGACTGCCTTGCCAAAGGCCAGATCCTGCCCTCGGATGGAATCGAGGGAGTAGTTACGTACACAAGTATGTACCGAAGCCCAGGTGGTTGCATCACAGATGTGACGAATAGGAACACCCCTCTGCAGGGCAGTAGACGCAGCCACTGGTAGAATGGGCCCGCAAGCCAGCCAGGGGGTCCTTACCCGCCAAGCAGTAACACTCGAAGATAGCTAAAATAATCCAACGAGACAAAGTCTGTTTCGTCACAGCTTGTCCCAAACGCTTTCCAGCGTAACCAATGAAAAGTTGATCGTCCACTCTGACTCGGGACATGCGCGAAATATAAAAGCTCAACGCTGTCCTAGGATCAAGCCTATGGAGTCTCTCCTCTTCCTTACCAGGATGTGGAGGAGGATAGAACGCCGGAAGAACAACCTTCTGGCTCAAATGAAATTCCGAAACCACCTTCGGAAGAAAGGAAGGACGAACTCTAAGGACAACCCTGTCCTTATGAAACACAGTGAAGGGTGGCTTAAGTGAAAGTGCCTGTAACTCACTCACTCTGCGAGCGGAAGTAACCGCAACCAAAAACACAGTTTTCAGAGTTAACAGTCTCAAAGGGCAAGAATGCAAAGGCTCAAATGGAGCACCCATAAGAAACTTAAGAACAAGGTTCAAATCCCAACCGGGCACCAGAAAAGGTGACTGAGGGAACAAATTAGTGAGCCCTTTCAAAAACTGAGAAATTAAAGGAATCTTAAAATAGGAACATTCTTCAGACGAGCGCTTAAATATGGACAGTGCCGCCAGGTAACCTTTAATGGTCCCCACTTGCAAGCCCATGTGGGCCAAGGAAAGCAAAAAAGACAGAACCATGGGAATGTCACACTCAAAAGGATCCACATTCTTAACTCTGCACCAGTCGCAGAACTTTCTCCCACGGCAACGGTACAGAGACTTTGTTGCCGGCCGCCTGGCCGAGAGCAACACCTCCATCACGTCTTCAGGGAGGTCCCAATCCTTATACCTCAACCTTTCAGAAGCCAAGCGTGAAGGTTGAGGGATCTGACCTCTGGATGGAGAACCTGACCCCCCTCCCGTGAGAGCAGATCGTCTCGGTAGGGAAGACGACGTGGATGGCAGATGGACAAGTCGAGAAGGTCCGGGTACCATGTCCTCCGGGCCCACGCCGAAGCAATGAGGATCATCAGGGAACCAAACCTCTGTAACCTCCACAGTACTTGTGGGTTGACGGGGACTGGAGAAAACGCGTACAGCAGTGGGAATGACCACTCCACCACAAACGCGTCTCCCAATGCTCCTTTTGGAGGAAATTCCCGCGAGCAGAACCTCTTGCACTTCCGGTTGACGCTGGAGGCGAAGAGATCAACTTGAGGGGTCCCCCAAAGGGCGAAGATCTCCAAGAGAATCTCCTGAGCCAACTCCCACTCGTGAGAGATCGTGCTCTGCCTGCTCAGAGCGTCCGCCGTCTCGTTGTCGTCTCCGGCCAGATGAACAGCCGAGATCGAAACTTCCTGCTGGATGGCCCAGAACTCGAGCTGCATCGCCTCCCTGCACAGATGAAGTGACCCTGCTCCCCCCTTTTGTTGAGGTAGTGCATGGCCACCGTGTTGTCCGTTAGAATCAGGACAATCTTTCCTCGCACAGTCGGCAGAAAAGCCTTCAGGGCAAGCCTGACGGCCCTCAGCTCCAACAGATTGATATGGAGTCTGGACTCCGACGGAGACCAACAACCGCTGACTGTCAACTCGTTGGCATGAGCTCCCCATCCCGTGAGGGATGCGTCCGTCATGATGGTCACCTCCGGCCAGGGCAGCCAAAATGGGGCCCTCTTCATCAGATTGCCTTCGACAGCCCACCACAGAAGGTCCTGGGCGACCGAGGGCGGCACCTGAACAGGGTCCGACATCCTGCCGGAGGACTGAGACCACTGGAGCGTGAGTGCCCACTGCAAAGATCTCATCCGCAGATGAGCCTCTGGCACCAGAAGAATGCAGGATACCATGAGGCCGAGCAGTCTCAAGAACTCGGACGCTGGGAGAGTCTGGGCAAGTTGAAACTTGTGCACCATCTGCTGAATGTGAAGAGCCCTCACCTGGGGAGGAAAACACTGCCCGAGGGATGTGTCGAGCACTGCTCCGATGTACTGGAGCCGCTGTGTTGGCGTCACATGGGACTTCTTTAAATTGAGGGAGAAGCCCAGCTTGTGAAGGGAGTGGCAGGTGACGGACAGATGATCCATGACTTGCTCGGGAGAGCTCCCCCTGATCAACCAATCGTCCAGGTAGGGGTAGACGTGAATCCCCCCTTTCCTGAGATGCGCTGCCACCACCACCATGAGCTTGGTGAAAACCCTCGGGCGGAGGTCAATCCGAATGGCAGTACCCCGAAACTGAAAGTGCGAGTCGCCAACCGCGAACCTCAGGTACTTTTTGTGTTTGGGATGGATCGGCACATGGAAGTAAGCGTCCATGAGGTCGAGAGACACCAACCAGTCCTAAGTTGAAGGGCCTGCAGGACTTGAGAGAGAGTAACCATCTTGAACGTGTCCTTCCTGAGGAGTTTGTTTAAACCGTGCAAGTCCATGATGGGTCTCAATCCCCCGTCTTTCTTCGAAATCAAAAAATAAGGGGAATACCATCCCTTGTTCCTCTCCGCTACAGGCACCAGTTCTATGGTGCCTTTCTCCAGCAGGGCTTGAATTTCCTGCACAAGGAGCGGATCCAGACTCTACAAAGAGAGGTTCCCAGGTGGATTGTCGTGAGGCCTCTGCTGAAAGGGAAGACAGTAGCCGTGGGTTATGATCTCCAGAACCCACACATCTGAAGTAATGGCACGCCACTCTACAAGATGCTGCGGCAGCCTTCCCCCAACCGGCGAACCATGGGACCTGGCCTCATGACTGAGTGGTAGCGGCTGCGGCGTTGCCTGAGGGAAAAGAGGCAACTGCCCGAGCGGCCTTGGCACCTCGAGTACCCTGTTTTCCACCTCTGGCACTCTTACGGTGGCCTCTTTGACTGACAGCTCCTCTCGCTTTACTGAAGGATAAGTAATAGCGAAAGGAACCTCCCCTCCATTGTTGCCCCTTAGGACGAAAAGGCGGAGGTTGTCGAACTGCAGCGCCCAACGACTTTGCTGCAGCTTTGGAGGTCTGCAACCTCTCAAGGCTCTCGTCAGCCTTGCTGCCAAAAAGATGTTCACCGTCAAAGGGCATGTTGATGAGCCGGGACTGCACATCAGGAGCGAACCCAGACTTCCGCAACCACTCAAACCTGCGTATTTTACGGTGCTTGCCGCCATGGACCGGCTGACAAAATCTGCCATGTCCAAACCCGACTGAACGGCCTCACACATGGCATCCTTGCCATCCTGAACCATAGCAAGGAAACCATCCCGTTCGTCCCCTTCGGGAATATGTTCAGCCGCTAATGCAACATAGTTCCACAGAGAGTGTGTGAAACGAGACAAGGCACATACGGAGTTGGCTGCCTGAAGCGCCATACCCCCTGAAGAAAACACTTTCTTCGCCCAGCCGTCAAAACGTTTGTCGTCCCTATCCAGAGGGATGGTAGGATACGACACCTGCTTTGCCGGGGCCGTAGCCGCCTGCACCACCAAACTCTCCGGAGTGGGGTGCCTGGACAAGTAGCAGGGGTCGCTACTGGCTGGATGGTATTTTTGCGACAAAGACTTGCCCACTGCCGGGAGACTCTCCGGAGTAGTCCAAGCCACCGCCACCCTTCTCTGCAGAGCCATATGAAACGGCAGTACCGGGTCAGTGGGGGGACCAATATCAAGGATGTCCGTGAGATCATCCTGAACAAACTCCCCTGGGGGAGCCGACCATCCCAAGTACTCGGTGACCCGAGACATGAGGCGCCGGTACGAAGAATCGGCATGAGTGCAAGGCTCCGGCCTACAAAACTCCACCTCCGAAGAGGTGTTCAGTCCACTGGCATCATGCAGTGACTGCCTCAGGTCATCAAACTGGCTATGGCCCGAGAGAAGCTCATCTGGCACCGGAACCAAGCCTTCATCAGAGCCTTCATCACCCTCTGAAATGTACTCCCCACGGTGAGAGGAAGACAACTGGGGACCAAAGCTATGCCTGACCTTAGCCAGAGCCTTTCTAGGGGCTAACCCCGTACCACGGGGCCCCTCCGACACCACCGCCTCGAAAGGCGTCGAGGGCGCCGAACGAGTCGGCGCCGAGAGAATCGGCATCGACGTCGAGTGAATCGGCGTCAACGTCAGCTGCAGCGCCTCCAGCATCAGAGCATCAGCATCAGCCAGAGCTCGATCGTGTCTCTCGACAGCGTTGATGACCCCCTCGGAGGCGGAGCCTCGAGAGAGATCGTCGACGACCTCGGCGCCACAGGCGTCGACGTCTTCCTCGAAGACGGCACAGGATCACGCAGTCTCGAGCGCGTCGAGGACCGGGACCTGGAACAGGCATGGTGAGAACGGCTACCCTTGTCCGAGCGGGACCTCTCCCGCGAGCCGTGCCAACCACCCGAGCCCGAAGACGTACGGGCGGTGCCTCTCGACCGGTGCCAACCGACCCCACTTGGAGGCACGGACGGACCGGTGCCCTGTGATTCGAGAATCGCCAACATTAACTTCCCGAAAGAAGCCCATTCCTCCGATGTCGCTTGCATGGTGGGATAAGCGACGCGCCGACGGGCGGAGTCCTCGGAAGAGGACGGGGAAGGCGACCGATGCCGGCGCTTCCGGGAATGACTCGAAGAGGCTGAGGAGTGGTGAGACCGACTCCTGGAAGGAGACCCACTGGACTTCCGACGATGACGCGGAGAGTCGCCTCTCGAGTCATCCGTCGAAAGCCCCGTGGACCTCGACTTCCGGGGCTTAGACACCCGACCTACCGACAACTTCTTCTTGCGCTCCCGCAAGGCCTTGGTCGTGAGCGACTGGCAGACGACGCAGTCGTCCGTATCGTGGGCCTCCCCAAGGCACCAGAGGCAGGCGTTGTGCGAGTCCGTGACCGACATCTTGGACCCACAGTCCCCACATTTCTTGAAGCCTGGACGCGTGGTGGAAGACGAGGTAGACATCGTATCGCAAACAGGTTTTCACAAAAACCAAACAGGTTCAAAGGAACCGAGAAGAATACAACAAACTCCAAAGAATCGAGGCGTACCGAGATTCACGAAGCGAACACGTTCGCGGAAAAAACGGAACTGAGGCTACGGGCGTTGTGCGTCCTACTTATCACATCGGGTGACGTTGGCCGTCGGAGGAGGTCCTCGGGGACGGCGCATCGATGTCATTGACGCAGGAGCCGAACATTTTCCAAAGCAGCACAGCTGTGGACATTACCGGTCATAGATAGGGAATACGTTGGAGGACCCAATCCCCTCGAAACAGAGTCCCCTTGAACAGCAAGTAAAGGAGGGGCAATCGAGGGGTCTAAGCAGTGGGGGGAGGGGGGACTCATAGAAAGAAGCGTTTCACTGAATGCCTGGCCGAGGAGGGCAGGCTGGTGGTCCGGCCAAATGCCAGCAATGGCGGAACTAACTGTCTGGACGCCGGGTTGGGGGGAGGGGGATCACAACTTAGTTGGGGTTGTTTTGTTAGGATCTGGGGGGCAATAGGGGGAAAGTTCAAGGCCCACCCGAGGGCGGGGTAGGGGGAACGGGGATGATCAAGAAGTGAAACAAAGGGAGCGTGGGTACCTTGAATGTGAGGGGCCTGAATACCCCCACCAAAAGGACTCTGGTTTGCAGAGAATTCAGGAGGGCGAAACTGGACCTGCTTTTCGTGCAAGAGACACACTGGGCACGGGGGAAGGAATCCAAAATGCAGATGGGAGGTGGGGCAAGGGGTTACTGGATCGGTTGAATGTATTAATTTCGATTTTGCACTGTTCCCTTTCTGTAACAATAAGAAAATGCTAATAAAACCAAAGTTTAAAAAAAAACACTGGGGTGTCATAGTGACCCCCAAACTTAGACTCCATACCCTGGGACTTACTACTGTCTCCGAGGGCATGTAAAGTCACCATTGGCTTTACTAGTCTTAAATTGTGAACAAGACCAGTACAAACCATCATATTGTGGAAGTACTGGTAGGGGAAATTCGATTGCACCTGGTCTGTTTTCTAAGGGGGCACTGTCCAGTCCCCCCTTGTCGAGTTTCTGGCTGGTGGCAGTGGATACCACGCAAAATATTCCACCAGAATATTTCTTATGGGATTTTCCCATTGATTTTAAACGCACCACTTTTTACCGCTGGGTTATTTATTTAATATTTATTCCCCGGTTGGATCTTTTTGCCAGGACTCGGTTTTAAAATGGCGTTTGTGTTCGCCTCTGAAACTCTAACCCAAGACGAGCCCTTTGTACCACTTTTTGGCGGGCTTCTGCACAGAAGCCCTCCAAATGGTGCCACTCTGTCTGGGGTCTACAGGATGTGTGGGAGGGAGATTAGGCACCCTGGACTGAGTTGCCTTGGCAACTCAAGTCGCACTCTTGTGTGATTGGCCCAGTGGTGAGCCTCCTGGCTCACCACTTAGCATGTTTGAGGGACAGCTAGGCTGTTGAATGGGGGTTTTTCTGCATAAAAGCAGGGCTTTGGGGACTGGAACTTCAGAAGTCGCCATAGGACCTAAAGAATCCAAAGAGGGGAGAAGCTGAGCCATCTACAACAACACCACCGGTGGAGCCCTGCTGTACGAACTCACCACTTCCCCGACAACAGAGGAGATCTTCTTCCAGGAGAGTCTTCTTCCCTTTGAGCTGGTGGGACCAACCAGTTCGCCTTTTTCGCCTTCTTGGACGTCTCGTGGTCGAATCGCCTGTGCCAAGCACCCCGGCGGCCGGATAGCCACGCTTCACCACTAACCGCGAATAAAAGGGTGGTACCTTTTAATCGAGAACTCTGCGGCTGGTTTCTTCCCTGACAGTGCAACGATCTCCAGCTTTCTTCCTCGTGGAGATCATCTCTTCCTCTGGTCGAAGCCACGACTTGCACCCGCTGCCAGGAACAACTGCCACCACTGGAGCTTTCTCACCATTTCAGGTGCTGTGTCCAGCCTGGTCTCCCTCTCAACGGATTGTCCAAGGTGTCCCGTAAATCCTTGACCTTCCAACTGGGTTGACTTCAGACCTGCTAACTTTGCCTTTCTGAACTGATCCAACCTCTTTTTGACTTTTCTGCTAAGACTTTGAGTGCATTTCCACTGTGTGATCTTGGGCACATTCCGCCTTGCTCCCTCCAAGAGTGGGCCTGGTCTATGAACTTTTCTCTCTACAGTAGACCCTGCCTTTCTTGACTTGCTGTGGTTTCTTAAAAGTGTTGGTACTGTGTTATTTCCATACACTGCCTTTTCTCTCCCTTTTTAAACAAATTATAGGAGTGCCATCTAAGGATACACGCTCACCTCTATTTTTCTAATAAGTGGTGTCTTAACCTAAACTTGTCGAATAATTAACTAGGGAGGTGTATATACTAATAGTGACTGTGTTTGAACTTGCTTGATAAATTAGTGTCAGTGTATTTTCATAAGTATGTTTTTAAATAAACAATTATACACTTTTATACCAAAGCTCTGGTCAGTGTTTACTTGTTCTACTGTATTTTTGGCCCTATTGTGTATACTCTATATACTGCCTAACTCTTCTTGAGAGAAGTCTGACTGCTCAGCCACCGCAACCAGGTAGATCTGGGTGGTGCGGACTGCTACCAATTGGGTTTACTGCTTACTCCTGTGGTCTTAAACTTTTTGCAGTGGTCCCTAAGGGAACTGCACAGGTTTCTGCCCAACAGAAGCTCCCAGTGGTATCTGGCCACGATCGCTAAGGCATTGGCTGCATTGACCATCGTCACCGCCGAGTAGATGAACTTTCTACCCATGGACTCCAATTTCTTCCCCTCGTTGTCCGGAGGTGCAGATTAAGAAGACAACGTACTGGACGGCGGCGGCTGCCGAGACCACCGAGTCTTGCAGCGGCTGAGACCGGAGACACTTGGGTGCAGACTTCAGCACCCCATACTTCGTTTTAAGCCGGTCTCTCTTCACTGGGGCTGAGGCAGGGTTCCTCAGTAGAGCCAGCCCTTCATCCCAGATGTCGTCCAGGAGCTGGACCGACAGGATGGTCTTCCTGGTTGCCTCCCAGACCGCCTGGGCCTTAGTTGAAAGGACGGACACATTGTCCTGCTTTGCCTCCTCTGGTTTCTCCCACAGCTTCCCCGGGGTAGCTGACTTTCTCTTTGACGAAGAGCTGGAGCAGTGGCTGGAGATTGAGGCGAGACGATGAACGTGCCCTGTCCATCGTGGGACCCGCTGACGTGACAACCCCCACAGAAGCAGACTTGTGCTGCTTGGCCTTGTGTTGGGCCCCCACGGATGGCGCGCCCTCAAAGGACTTAGAAGCCTGCTCAGGTTGGCTGGATCTGAAAGAGGCATGCCCTTCTGAATCATCTGGGGTAGAGGCCCTGGTCCTGAGCCACACCGCCAACCGAACGTGTTGATCCTTCATCGTGTGCATGGTGAAGCCACAGCAGATCTCGGTCTTCTTCTTTATGCATCGAGTGTAGACAATACAGGCACGGGGAATGCTTGTCATCCGAGAAAACAATCGGCAAACAGCAGCTGGTGCACAGCTTGAAGAGGGAAGCTTCGTCCTCCTTCTCCTCCGACATGATCCGGCACAGTGTAGGCCTGAGAACTTCTGGAAGCTTCCAAGAAGAAACATTCGACGATTTCTGCCCTTGAGGGGCGATGAAAGATGCAGAAAAACGGGTCCTTGTTAATCGGAAGGATAAGCGATGGGGCACACAGACTAGATTGAACCAAAAACAGACTTTTCCAGCCAAAAACGCAAAATAAAACGCAGAAAGCTTGAAGAGTGAAACGCGAGGACGCCCAACACTTGAATGTGCGGTAAAATTCTGAAGATGGCTGCCTGAGGAGGGGCTTAGGTAGAGGGCAGTCAATGGCCTGGGCAGTATGACCCAGAGCTCAGTGATTGGTTTATAGGAGAAAGACAGTTTACAGACAAAACTGAAACTGTTTTTTCTTTTACCGAGGATTACTAGCCTGACAACGGGAAATATTCATGAGCATGTGAATCCATGGCAGACCCCATGCTGGCGAAAGACATGAATGCACTCCCTTCCAAGGCAAGCTCCTACCACTGCCAGCAGCTTGGTGAAGGCCCTGGTTGCCGGAGAAAGGCCGAATGGCACAACCTTGATTTGGTAATGGCAATTTCCCACCTTGGATCTCAGGTACTTTGTGTGTTTTCTATGGATGGACATGTGGAAGCATCCACTCCTTCAGCTCTAGGGCTTGGAAGATCTGGGCTAGGGTGAACATCTTGAACTTGTCCTTGCCTAAGTACAAGTTCAAAATACCCAGATCTAGGATGGCACGAAGACCCATGTCCTTTTCTCGGAACCGGAAAATAGGTTGAATACCAGCCCTTGCCTCGTTCCGAGCAAGGTACTGGGTGTATGGGATCTTTTACTAGAAGCTGACTGACCTCCTTAGGCAGGAGAGGATCCAGGGGCAAGAAATGGTTGTCTGGCTGGTGATCCTGAGAGGGAAGAGCAAAAGAGAAAGTATCCCTGGTGAATGACCTGTAGGGCCCGTGCATCAGAAGTGGTAATCCTCCATTCCTCGCTGAATTGAGATAATCTACCTCCCACAGGGGACGAGTGGTGGAAGTCCAACTCTTAGAGGCTTTGCAGCTGGGGCAGAGGAAGGCAAGGTGGACGTTGCGACACCTCCACCCAGTTCCATGTTCGAGAGGCATTGCACCCGTTTTCCCTGTGGGCGTAGGCAGTGAAGGGGAGAAAACCCCTGCCCGTGGGGCTTGCATGTTGCTGCTGTTGGACAGCCAGCCGCAGAGACTGCACAGTCATCTTTGAAGCTGGGAATTTTGCCATGAGTATCAAGATTGTGTTGGTAGTCATTGTTCTGTCTACACAGTCTGCGGTATCCAAGTCCGACTGGGGGATCTGTCAAGAGGTCTCCTTGCAGTCATTGACTCGAGCCTCAAATCCATCCCTCATGTCACATACACGGATGTGTTTAGCCGCATCCATTATGATGGTGCAAAGCCCGAAAGAGAATTTGTTAAGTGCACAGGAAGCCTTCATGCAACACAGGCTCAAGCTTGCAGGGCCAACAACTTTCCTGCACCAGGTATACAGTTGTTTGTTGTTCTTATCAAGAGGCAAAGAAGGAAAGGAGGCAGTTTTCAGACTTGCCCTGGCAGCCTGCACAACCAAGAGCTCTGGTGATGTCTGGGCAGGCAGGACTATCAGGTCTGAGGATGCTGGTCATTTCCTTTTTTGCAAGATCATGGTTGACAGTCATGACTGAAGCCAGTTTAGACCATAGCTCTAGGACTGGTGCTTCTACTGACTGGTTGAAAGACAATCTGTTTTCCATCTTTGGGCCTTTGTCCAGAATGTCCGTCAGCTCATATTGTACCTTGGGATGAGAGGGTGCCGACAGCCCTAAAATATATACCAACATAGTAAGAAGGTGCTGAAAAGGTGCCTGCGGTTTGCCCTGGGTAGGAGCCAGGAGCATGTCCACTTTTGGCGAGGTGTCCAGGCCATTTGAATCCTGCAAGTCAGCCGCAAGACCTACCAAGTCCCCTCAATCACTAAAGAACTGCTCTGGGAAGTTTCAATCCTCCCTACGTTGGAAGACTTCCATATCAAAACAAATGGGGTCTTCATTGTTATCATGAATGTCTTCTAGGCGAAACATGAATGTACCCCTTAGGAGTGGGGCATTGTCCTGGGGAGCTCCGATGTCAATGGCAGCATGGAGGGAAGAGTAGTGGCCTAAGGACCTACATCCAAAGACGGAAGGGTGTAGCCATGAGACACTATCTTGCCTCGCGACAGAGTCTCTGCTGGCTCATCCAAGCTCAGTGAACTCTGTGTTAGCCGAGGTCAACGTCGTTGGCGTTGGATCCAGCGCCATCAGCGCTGACGTCAGCACCATGGCATTGGCAAAGATGTCAAGCATCTTAAACCTGAAGCCCTCCCACTGCACTGGTGTGGGTGATTGGGTGGGTAAAGGTGCCTGTGGAGCTTGACCATCAGGGGAATCCTTGGAGTGGTGGCTCCTATTCTTGGATGATGAAGAATGGTGCTTGGAAGAACCACCTTGGGACTGAGATATCTTGCACTACTTTTTCCTTTTTGCCCTTGCGGTCCGGGGTTCATTCTTCAATGTGGCAATTTGTACCGGGCAACCTTGAACGAGTCTGCTTATTGCCCTTCATCTTGTGGACGAAGGTGAACATCTTCGCCTCACATTCCCAAATCACCTTCAATCCTGCGTGTCGTGCCCATCATCAAGGCAGTAAAGACAAATATGGCGAGGATATGAAACAGACTCCGGAAGTCGGTGCAGAGTTTGAACCACGAAGACTTCATCGGATGCAGTCTATTGTCAGAAAAAATTCAAAGCAATAACTTCAAAGTGGTGTTCCTAAAATGAGCAGGGTGCGTGGAAAAAAGGTACTAAGGTCATGGGGCGCTGCACCTCTATATACTGGCACCGATGCCATGTCCGGTGCAGTGCGCTTGGAAGCATTGGGTGGAGCACTGCAACCCCTGAGGCGGAAATGTTTCCGAAGAGCATCTGCGCTAGGAAGGAAACAATCCATTTAAAACATATATTATCTCTCAGATAAAAGCTAACCTGCTACAGAAAGACTAAAAAAATGTTATCAATACTAAAAGGGAAAGACTCGTCTCTTTTGGGAGACAGTGAATTCCGCAACCAATCCCCAATGTTGACACCAGGAGAATGCTGTCTCAGAACTTTGTTGGGTCCTTTACTTCAAGTCTCTGTACACAAGCAAGGGTCCTCTGAGGCTAGACACCTATGAAATTCCTTTGTATTCAGATACTGTCCCCTTGCTTTCAAAAGTGGATCCCGGATCCCAAGGAGATTTCTATATTGATCAGGAAAGCAAAATCCTCTAGTGCACCGGGTCCAAATGGTCTCTCCATAAATCTACTGAAAAAAGATCCACATGTCTGGACCATCTTCCTAAGTATCCTCTTTGCAAGCATCATTGACACAGTAGTGATTCCCATCTCTTGGGGCCTGTCGCGCATTGTGCCCATCAATAAGAGAGATGAGAGATCAGAGCCACTGAACTACATACCCAGCGCCCTACTGGAAGTCGAAAGCAAGATCTTTGCAGGAGTCCTGCTAGGCCATTTGGAAAAATTGACAAATAAGGCGTGTTAACTAAATTGCTTCCAGACCGATTTTCGGTGTAATCACTCAACACTGGCAGAGCGGTCTTGTGAGAAATACAACAAGCGGCCTGGAGCACTCAAAATAAAAATATCTACGTTTCGTCAAAAGACCTCTCTGCCGACAAAGTAGATTGTAATCTGTTGTGGTCGAAACTTGCTTAATGGAGGCTTCTGGAAGGCATGCTGCGGCTAATCATTTGTTTATATTCTAACACTACCATATGTATTCGATTAAACAAAGCATGTTACCTTTCACGCAGCATTCCAATCAATCAAGGCTTCAGACAAGGATGTGTGCTAGCCGCCTATCTTTTCAACCTATATGTCTCTGACATTGGCGAGTTCCTCAACCCAGCCGTCCTAATTCCCCCCAAGTTTGGTACACTTAAAATGTCTTGGTTGGCCCATACGGATGATTTTTTATTATTCGATCAAGATAAGATCGTTATGCGAAGGCTTCTACTAGCATTTACAAACTATGCAAATGAGAATGCATTAACAATCAACCAACAAAAGACCAAAATGATGGTTCTATCTAGGGCTAGAAAACCCAATTCGGGTAAATGGCTGCTGCAGTCAAAGGAACTAGAAGTTTCTCCAACGTAACATATCTAGGCTTCCAATTCTAGTCAAGACCGAATTTCACAGCCATACAGGCCTCAGTAATCTGTAAGGCAAAAAATATGACCAATCAACTGGCTTTGATGGACAGAAAATTTGGAACACACTATCAAAGCAACCCTAAAATTCTATATGGGGAAGGTAATTCCAAAGTTTACATATGGGTTGGAACTATTGCCCACCAAACCTCAACTTTGGCTAGACTCCCTAGAAGGTAAAATGTGGAGCCAGATTCTGCGTGTACCTAATGCGGTTCCAACCGCCTCCTTACGATTCGATCTGGGCTTTTTCTCATTAAAAGCCCATGTTTGGTAGCAGATACTACTCCTATACTATAAAATCCGTACATCTGTTGCCGGCTCTCTCTAAGCCCATTAAGTTTGCCAACTTCTTTCCGTATCTGCCCCGTCTGGCTTTTTGCAGAAATTGAAAATTCATTGCAATAAAATATTTTCTGATTTAGGTTTAGGCAGCTTATCAAATTGCACCAAAAAAGGTTACAATTGCCCTATATATAAGCAGGACTGGCCTGAAACAAGCGATACACTACGAGCACAAACGTAGAGACACGGTTACCCCCTTGCTCTTGACTTTTCAAAATATATATTACCCTACAATGATACTTTATCCACGTTGGAACTTATTTCACACGAAGTAGATCCTGATCACGAGGGGGGCCTCTGATCCCTCAGACTTTACTTGTAGAAACTGTAATGATGCTGAAATCAGTGAAACATAAAACATCTGTTCATGAATTGTCCTGGCTTTCACTTTGAATGGGTTTATTTTCATAAAATTGTGGGCGCAACTAAAAACTTTGATTTGATCGAACTGTGGAAACAGTTATTGAATCCGACATCTTTAGCTGACGCGTTTGCAGTTGCGGCATTTGCAAAATAATGGCAGATCCCAAGATTCGAAGAATAGTAACAAAAAAATGAAATTTGTTTGCCTATGTATACACAATGTTCATATGATGTTGTCACTATTAAGTGTTTTTCTTTATTTCTCATTGTAATAAGTAACTTTTGTACCAAGCTTGAAATGAAACTCAATCTTTTCTTGCTCTTTTTTCTTCTTTTTTTCTTCTCTCTTCTTGTAAAGGTTTTTATAAACCACATACAAATAAAAAAAAAATCTCATATCGAAAAAAATATATTTATACCCTTTCAAAGCTCAATCGAAGATGGTTCTTTACAAAAAAGATATAACGTTCTCTGTGTAGCTACATGAATAAGACTCAGGCAATATGGAGATGCAGTTAACCCTGAGAATAATCTTTTTGGCCCACTGAATCATAAAGCAACCGTTTAGCTGATTAAATAAAATATATGAATTCACAGTTTTGTGCTAGACTAAATGATGGGCCTGTAGTGAACGTTCTCAGAGCCCAGGCGTTTACCAAGTGATAGTTTCGGCTTTTGTATAGTGGGCAGTTTCTTTTTTTTATTAGGGACGAGTATTATACCTGGTAATACTATCACAAGCTCAAATAGTTCCACAGATATTACAAGTGGCAAACATAAGTTATAGAGTCAAACATTTGCACAAACACGAAGAGTATTTTGGTGCACATGAAATCCCTAAACGAAGGAAGATAGCTCAACGTGTTAAGCGATCACCTCATATCTATGTGCAGCACCGAAACAGATTCAAATCCTTGCGTTCATACTTTATTCTTCCGAAGTTGATACATTATGTACTAGTAGACTGGTGAACAATAACACCTATCATTACAGTGCGTAGAAGGAGGAGTATGGTAAGAAGCACTATATAAAATACAAACAATTATGTGCCCAATAACGTGTGTTCATTTCTGCTGGCCTCAAGCGGACTGCCTGCAATAGGCAGTCACTTCACGCGACATCTTCATGGTAAGGACATATTTGGGACTAAAAGCAATTGAGGTCCCACTTACTCTAACTAGCACTAACCGAGAGCTGGTCTATGACATCATTTGTGATAGGAGGAGGAAAGTGTGAGGAGCGTTTCGAATGAGAAAGCAACAGGTTTGTTTTGCTCCACCGGAAGCATTTTAGCTACAATGGTTCGTTCCTTCAACAATCTTTTCTGACATTGAATTGCATTAACATGCATACCCATCCTGAGACCCAAGAGAACTTACTAGGAATATCAGACAATGTAGAAACACGGTATAGAAGAAAGTGACTGTTCGAGCCGTTTTGCTTGATAGAATAAGCCGCCCCTAAAGAAAAAAAGAGAAACAAAAAGACAATTCTGTTGAAAAACAAGACAATGTTGAAACTTTTTTAAAATGTGGAATTGCACCAAAAACATTTTTTTTTCTAATTAAAACAAGGGAGCTGGCTCTTGTACCTTGATAGTGCTCTGTGTTGCAATTCAGAGAGGCTCAAGGCTCAGAGTAGATACAGGGCTTGTGGCAAACTGCTGTCTTGGGACCTGGGCTCTAATCATGGCTTTAATTGATTTTAATTTACCAATCAAAATTCTGCGATTCTGTGCATGGCCTGAATGTAAATGTGCTATGTAGATAAAGCTTCTTTAAATGGATCTTCTTACTTAACACTTCAAGCCTTTCACCCGAGATCTGAAACTCAAACTCTAGTCGAAACTATGAGAACTACAACATTTTAAGTCAACATCTGAAATCTGCCCTTGTCCACCAATCGTTCGACTGTTAGTCTGCCATCACCATTCCTCAGGATGGCTGCCCCACCCACTCCACTGCAAATTGCCGTACTTCTGTCTAAATGTTTTTGATCAATATAGCAAATGTGTGCACAATAGGAGTTTTCAGCAGTCAAACAGCTGTGGCATGACAATTGCCAAATCACTATACATACATACATCCTATTACTACGTGGTTTAGAGAAGAACAAATTACTTAACTCTCGGAAATGCTCTTTCTGATGAATGTTGCCATGACCTCAGTTCAGACAGTTTCCATAGCACGCAGCTACTGAAGTATAGGACAGATGAGGTGTCCATGCCATCTGTCAAGAGGGGCAGGTCGGGAGGGCTATGAGGAATGTGAGCGAGGAACATCCACCAGAAAGAACATTACCAACAGTACTTCTAATGGATTCCTCCCTTCCACAGACTCCTCATCTGCAATAGTCTCCTATAGCAGTACTAAGACCTGGAGGATGGATTATAACGAGGAGACACCGCCTAGATCAGAAAATGCTAGAAGACGGCTTGACTGAACCAAGCATCATGACCTGAAAAGGAGTCTAAAGTGATTGCTTGACAAAAATCCTCAAGGGGGACCTCCCTCTGCAGGGAAGAGATGGCAGAAAGCCTTCTGTTGACTCAGCACGAGAACCCCAGGTACATATTTCTCCAACCTAATCAAAGCATTTCGAGATGTAGAGAATGTTCCACTTTGACAGGGTCTTTTTAGTGTCGGCCCTGCAAGCACGAGCACCAGTATAATCCACAAAAAGCTGGTAAGCTTTTCTGACGTCCCTTATATAAAAGAGGGGTAGTAGTTGAGGTGCCACGTTGAGTCCAGCCAACAGAATTGCTCCTCCATTTTGGAAATGTGTGGAGGAAGAAAAAACACAGAAAGATAGATCTTCCGAGAGAAGAAAGTCCAGAAACCACCTTGGGGAGGAAGGATAGTCTCACTCTCAAAGTCACCTTCTCATTAGAAAGCACCATAGATTTAACAGATAATGATTTGAAGCTCAGTCACTCATCCTGCAGAAATGAAGGCTACTCGAAAGATCCCCGTAAGGGTGAGAATTAATGAACACTAATGCAGGGGTACTCAAATGGAACCACCTTGAGAAAAGTCAGAACTAAAGTTAAATCCAAAGCAGGAAAAAAAACTGGTGTGGTGGAAACTGTTTGCACAGTTTCTGCAAGAAATGCATGACAGTAAAGAAAGAGTTCTGCTCCGTAGTCCTCTTGAACACAAGAGATGATACCTGGTTATATCTTCACAGTAACAATCTGTAGACCTGGCCAGTCCAAAGAAAGCAGAACATCCACAACGGAGAAGGCATGATAGGTGAAAGGGTCCAGACCACTTTCCCAACATCAAGACAAGAATGTACGCTACATCCAGGTATACAATAATTTGGTAGCTGGCCTCCAATCTGACAGGAGCACGGCCAGGACGTTGTTCGACAAATTACATTCTTTATATCTCAGCAGCTAAGCATGAAACTTCATGCTGCTGAGGTTTCGGGTGGAGGACTTGCCACCCCTCCCTACCCCCGACTGGGAGAGTAGGTCCAATCTCCTCGGTAGGTGCCAGGGAGGACAGACTGTTCCCTTAGCCTCTGGACATGTCAATGTCGCCCGGACCCAGTCCAGAACTATCAAAACGATAGTGGACCTGAACATTAGCCATCTACCGAGAGCTAGAAGACTGACAGGGATCAGTGGGGATTCACACTGATGGGGATGGATGGGGATGGAGGCAACCAGGGCTAGCCCCATTGCTTAGAAAAGTGATTTCTGGTTGTCTGCAGGAAACCAAAGTACCACCACCAGGTCTAGCGGGTTAGCACCTGATAATAAGTCTTTCTGCAAAAGTGCAGAATTGTGGTTGCAGCCCAAATCGGATAGGGGCACCAACTTAGTGAAAAAAAAGAGATTTGTTACATGAATTTGGAGATTGGAAGCAGGGAATATTCTACTGGTGCGCTGGAGGCATCAAGGAAAGGGGGGCTGGCACCGGGAGCTCAATGCCCGAATGGCGTAGCATCACAGTGCTGGTCTGAGTCAGAGACCGTCAAAGCAGAGGCCGAGATCATAGTGGTCTCTGCTGGCTCCTTCAAGCGTGGTGGGTCAGGCTGGTGCAGCCAAAGCCATCGGCAGGGGCCTGGAAAAGATGTCAAGCATCTTCATCCAAACGCTTTACCAGTCCTCCGAGGTCTGTTTTCGACCCCCATGGGATCTGTTTATACTGTTCACGGCCTATTGGCAGCAATCTTTAAGACTGTGAACAGAAGGCCAGAGAGCTGCGAGGTTAAGACCCGCCCAACGCAGCACACAAGTATGTGCAAGGGCTGACAAACCCAGCCTCAGAGCTCCCACGAAGATGCCAGCACAGAGTCGAAAGTAAGTGTTTGTGTGTGTATGGTTGCATGTGTATGTCTATAGGTGTATTGTAAGGAACTCATGGTGGCAACAGTAAAGACACAAGTGATCACAGTTCAAGGGTTTTTATTAAACTTTATATGCGGGTTGGAAAAACAACTAATCTAAACCTAAAACTAAGATGGGAGCAAGCTACGATTATCAAATAATAATAAGGCAGTCCTAATGGCGTCTTGTCAAATAAAGCGGCCTATACTAAGAAAAACCTATTGCCAATCTTTACGCCAAATACAAACAAAGAGTGTGGGATAGGATTTACAGGAAAGAAAAAAGGGTTCCCAAATGATAAGTCAGGACGTGTTAGCCGGGGGTCTCCCTTCCCCAAGGCAGGACTCTGGGGCACAGCACACACTCGAGCTTTCCCAGCAAGAGCCAACAGTTCCGCTCTCAGTTATCAGAGCCTTCGGTGGTTAAGTCTCTTTTCTACAAAAAAGTCTCTTGCCTCCGAGAAACTGATGTGTTCCAAAAATAATAAACAAAGTTCCTTTATTGCACGTTGGCCGATGCCTTTTCATCCCTTGATCCCCCTCTTCCGGGTTCAGAGCCATCTCAATTCAGCCTCCCTCCGTTGGGTTCACTACAGCTTCTCAAAACAATCTCTGGTGTAACATTCCCAAATCTAAATGCCTTTTTAAACAGTTCACTGTGGACATTCCTCTGCCAGGTTCACTCTTGTCAACACACTGCACACTGTGACTTAAGACTTTGCCCCCTTTTCATCAGCATCCCTCCGTCAGGTTCACACTTGCCAACTCATGCAAATCACACATTGCGGGATTCACCTCCCTTAGCTCTACCTTCATTTGCCAATCAAAGACTTTTGACTGTACAGAGGATTTTGCTAGACCCCAGTATGACCACTTTGACCCTCTTCTCGCGCCTTTCCCAAGGCCTTCTGGTAACAGTAGTTTCAACAATAGGGTAATCGCTCAGAGTTTCCTGAGTACCCACGTGGCGCCTAACTGCTCAGTAGCTGGTTTTCCCCTCTCACAATAACAGTCCTTTGTACTTTCTTCAATTAGCCGCTTGCTACTTTTGTTCAACACAGTTCGGCTTCTTATCGGCTCTCCCCTCGACTCACCAGGTGTGATGAACCGCTTGGCTTTTCTTGTCTCTGGAGTCAAGGCCAGTACCACAGTGGCAAGTGTCTCTCCCTGGCTTGGTTATTAGCGGAGGAAGGCTCTGTGTACCGTTGACATCTGCAACACACGCTGGCTATTGTTCGCGGTCTTATGATTCCTTCTGTGGAGGTTTCACGGTCCTGGCTTCGAAAGGGCAAGGTCCCTTCTCTCCGTTCTCACCCTCTCAGTTTGTGCTGTCTTTCTCCTCCTCTTGAACTCCTGTGCTGAGTAAGCTCTCTCCTCGTGCAGTCTTTCTTGCTCGTAGTGTGCTCTCGTGCTCCACCTTTTATCCCTGTGGGGGAGGGAAGGGGCCGTCAGGTGTGTTTGATTCTAGTCAGTTGCATGACATTGCCTGACTCTTGTGGTGGGACATGTCAGGTAAACGGCTTTGGTATTTGTCTGTCTTTCGTGGTGTACGAAAGTGTTTGTGTCAGTAAAGGGGCGGGAGATTAATGTTCGAGTATCCTATGGGGTAGGATGGGGAAAAGGTGTTATAAGAAGGGGTATATTGTGTCTCACCCGTCAGTGTCCCACTTGCACTCCCCGAGGATCCCCATCCAGGTGATCCTCCCGCACTGGTCCAACCCCAGGAACTGGATCCAATAGCGATGGCCGTGTCCTGGCCACCTGGATGATAGATCCCTGGGGACGAGTCAGGGAGACACCTTCAGGTTTCTCACAGTATTTATGAGTGATGTGAGGGGTTGGGCACTAAAGGGGAGTTCAGGGGGCGAAACCTCCCAGTTTAAAAGTAAATCCTGCAAATGCAGGAGGGGTGGGCAGTGAGTGGGGGGGCTCTGTGTTTGTGGGGTAAAACTCCTCAAAAACAGCCACTTTCCAGCCCGTTGAAGGCTGCACCAAAATCGGCCTAATAAATGCAGCATTTAACAGGCGATATTTA
This sequence comes from Ambystoma mexicanum, assembly GCF_040938575.1. Taxonomy (NCBI): domain Eukaryota; kingdom Metazoa; phylum Chordata; class Amphibia; order Caudata; family Ambystomatidae; genus Ambystoma; species Ambystoma mexicanum. Next base: position 456,782,920 of record NC_090931.1, read on the forward strand.
GTCACAGAACCATTTATGTGCGGGTAATGTCAGTCCATGAACCCAAAGGCTTCAAGAAAGCGCGCCACAAATCTCTTTATCTTTGGCCACAGAAGTGAAAAAAGGACTCCTACAAAGTCACTGGGTGTGGAGCGAAGGTGAGAGGAAGACCAATCCCTGAGCCTCAAAGACAAGAAGTAGAAACACTGCAAGAGGTCCCACTCTCCAAACGGTTTTTTCAAGACATTTTTCTTGGTAGCGTGACAAGGTGGAGTGAGGAGGCAAGTCAACAGGATGGCATTTTGGCTATAGACTTATTATTAGGAAAAGGAAAAAGAAAATATCTTTCCCTATTTCTATAAGGTTATCCCTACTTAAACACATAATAGCTAGGGTGCTTGTCGTGAGGATGCATGTCAAAAACAAAACACTGTCCTCTGTCCAAATCAACTACTCTTTCCCTGCCACTAAAAAACAAACAAAAGGATTCAAAAACCTCTTGACAAAGATACCAGGAGAATGACTCCCTTCTCCTGGTGTAAGAAATCAGTCTTCGGCTGGGTTAACAGCAGTCTTTTGCAATAGGGTCTGATTTTACCAATATGACCTGGAGAATGACTCCCTTCTCCTGGTCTACACATTGAGGATTATTGAAGGCAGTTTCATTACAGTCTTTTACACCAGTCTTTAAAAGTCTCCCCACTTCCTCCCTGGGATTCTTAGGGCTCTGCCTCGAAATTCTACCAACTCTTCTTCTTATGTTCCTTATACTGTCAGGGCTCACTGGGCCCTGTTTCGGCTCTTGATTGTTGGGGAGCTTGCTCCCAGACAGTTCTTGATTTAATAGATGTTTTCCATGCTTATTAGGTTTACCACTGTCACGAGGGACTTCACTCGCGTGGCACTCTCGGCTTCTACTACTTTTGTTGTCAAAACTGTGACGGGGGAGATCACTCCTGATGCCCTCTATACTTTTGCTACTTTGTAGAGTACTTTTGTAACAAGGGAGATTCGTCCTGTGACTTCCTTGACTCGTGGTTTGCTGGGTGTCACTATTATGACCAGGGAGATTACCCCTGGAGAAGAATTGACTCTTGGTTCTCTGGGTATCACTACCGTGACAAGGAAGTTCACTCCCAAGGAATGCTCGACTCTTGTAGCTCCACCTCCACCGGACTCCACCGGCTTGCCTACAACTCCTGTTACCTTCACCTTGACTGGGCAGTGTGACCGGTTCTTCCCAGGTCTCAGGTCAGCTTCCCCAGTGTGCTTTTCTGCTGCTTTACTTCAGTCACTGCGACTCTGCAGTGCTGTTTCCATGCAGTCTCAGCATTGTTAATTGACCATTCTGTTTACCTCTGGAGGTTACACCACCACTGGATTATTCCGGCTTTAGAGTCGGTCTCCCACTGACTGACTGTCTTTGGGGACTTCGGATGCTAGGGGTTTGAACTTCCTAGGCTGCGCAGGACAGACGCTAGCTTCCCTCTCGGCCACGTATCCTTCCCCACCAGATAATGATAAAAATTAGTATTAATGAAAACACTACATTACACATTTTTAATATCTATTGACCACCATCTTGTACCAAAGAATTTGAGGAATGACTACTTGCCTTCATTAACAGTTCCATAAAACCCACCTCCCAGACTATTATTCTGGGAGACTTTAACTTGTGAGATCACGATGAGAACGACTCTCAGGCCCCACCACTGATGGCATCCCTTGAGACCTTTGGATTCTCACAAAAAGTCAACGCTGCTACTCATCAAAAAGGCCATGTATTTGCCTGGGTTCTAAACTTCACCTTACCGTATTCTTGCCTGTTACCGACAGCTGTCCCTGGTCTGATCATTGTCATGTCTCATTCGAGCTTGATACCCCATGTCGCAAAAATAACAACATTCCTGCTCCTATTGTGGAATATACCTCCAGAAACCTAAAAGGTGTTTCTCAGCCTGCCTTTCAAGCTCTTATTTCTGCTTGTTTAGCCTTATGTGTGCCCACCAGCGACATTAGTTCTCTGGTAACACAACTCACTGTAGTCACCTCATCAGCTACTAATACTCTTGCTCCCCTTCTCTTGAAGAAGACAAAAAGTGTTCACGACACCATGTTGTATTAACAGACTACCTATTAGACGCCAGGAAACAAAAAAAGAACTTTGGAAAGAGCGTGGAGGAAAAATCCATGCCCTGATTCTCAAGCCAAATGTGAAGTTGGAGCTGCATACTACAAAAAAGCACTATTTCTACTAAGAAACTGCATTTTGAAACTAGAATTGCTAATGCGAAATCCAACAAAAAAGATATATTTAAAATTCTGGAAGATATTTAAGACCAGAAAAAAACTACCCCCAAGTCCAAGCTAGTGACCCATGGTGCTCAGAAATATAGCAGGGTTTCTATAACTAAATAAGGAAGCACTAACTGAAAATCCTTACTCAACAGAACATCACTGCACCTACTCAACTAAATATTTAGTATTTAGTATTTTATTTATTTCTATAGCGCACCAGGCCCAGGGGCAACCGGGCGCTTAACTTAGTTACAACAAGATGAAAGCATGACAAGGCAATGTGACAGAGTATTACAGGATTATTACAGGAAGATTTACAAAATTTACAAAATATACATTCAAACGAATATCGATAAGGCAGTGATTTACAGGATAGTTAATAAGGGATGCAGAGTAGGTCAAAGTGCAAGTAGGGCAGTAAGCTGGTGTTGGCAGTCTTGGGCGGATAGCCAAGCTTTGGTAAGGTATTTGAATTTCAGGAAGGAAGGTTCTGCTCTAAGGTCATTGGGGAGTGAGTTCCAAAGTTTGGCTGCCAGGATGGGGAAGCTGGTTCCACCAGATCTTTGGAGATTAAAACGCGGGATGTCAAGGCATTTGGCTTGGGCCGCTCTGCGAGGTCTGGTGGAATTGTGGAAAGAGAATCTGTTTGCCAGGTAGCGAGGGGCTTGGTTGTGGAGGCATTTGTGTGTGAGAGCTAAGGACTTCAAGGAGATGCGATGTGGAATAGAGAGCCAGTGCAGGTTGCGCCTGGTGTCAGATATATGCTGGCGCCTAGGAATGTTAAGGGCCGCTCTGATCGCATTGTTTTGGACAATTTGTAGCTTGTTTAAGTTGCGGAGATTAGTACCTAGATAGAGGGCATTACAGTAGTCGACCTTGGATAGTACAAGGGTCCTGGCCAAGGTTACGCAGTTGGCAGTGGTTAGGAACGGGCGACAGGCGGTGATGAGCTTGCAAGTATGCGCTGCTGCAGATGAGACTGCGTTGGATTGTCTAGTCAAGGATAGGGTTGAGTCGATGTAAATCCCTAGGGTTTTCGTGTCCTTAGCAATCGGGATGGTGTTCCCATCAATGGTGAAAGACTTGAAGGCAGGGTCAAGTTTAGTGAGTTTTTGTGGTGAACCAAGAATGAGGAGCTCTGTCTTTTCATCATTTAGGCAGAGGCCGTGTTGGGCCATCCACGCTTGGATGACCTGGTAGATGGCGTTGATGGCAAGGGAGTCAGTTGTGTAGTCTCCTGTGATGGGGATTAGTATCTGTGTGTCGTCAGCGTAATTGGTATACGTGACGCCCAAATGGTCCAAAATATCAAAAAGGGGTTTGGTAAACACGTTATATAACGTGGGCGAGACACAGGACCCTTGAGGCACACCACAAGAGACCGGAGCGGGTGGTGCGGCCGCAAGTGGGGAGAACACGCGCATTGATCTATTATCCAGGAAGGATCTGATCCAAGTGGCGGCATTTTCTGAGAAGTGTGCGGCTGATTTGAGGTGATGGCAGAGAATTTTGTGATTGACAAGATCAAAAGCAGCAGAGAGGTCCAGGAGAAGTAATAACGCCAGTTTGCCTTTGTCTTTGAGATCTTCGATCTGCGTTTTTAAATCAATAAGGGCGGTCTCAGTGCCATGGCGAGGCCGGAAGCCTGATTGCCTGAGTCCCAGAAGTTTATTTGATTCAAGGTATTCCTGAATTTGTAGGTAGGCCGCGCGGTCAAGGATTTTTAGTAAAAAAGGTACAGTGGTAATTGGTCTGTAGTTTGTGGGTATGCTGGGATCCAGGGTAGGTTTTTTCAGAAGCGGGATGACCCATGCATCCTTAAGATTGTCCGGTACAATCCCAGAGCTAAAGGAGGAGTTGATGAGCGTAGTGATGAATGGTGCTAGGTCGTGAGCAGCTTCCTTAATAATAGGTGCAGGACAAAGGTCACCCTGACAATTGGACGGTTTAAGGCTAGTGATAATCTTTTCCACTTCGAGAATGGAGAGTGGAGAGAAGCTAAAAGGAGTCAGAGAGTCTGTGATAGAGAGGTTTATGGTAGGTATAGGGATCTGTAGAGGGTTGGATTGAAGGCTAGATTGTTTGTTGTTGATTTTAATTTGGAGAGTGGCAATCTTACCTAGGAGAGCTTCTTGGATTTTGGAGCACCAGGTGCTATCTTTGGTACATGTGTCAGGTGGAGTAACAGGAGTTTCAAGTTCTTTTAGGATTTTAAACAATTCTTTGGTGTTAGATTTGGCTTGCTCGATGCGTTTGTTATATGTGTCTTTTTTTGCCTGGAATATAGCTTCCTTGTAGTTAAGGGTGGCCAGGAGTACGCGTGATTTGTTAGCTAGAGAGTGATTGCTTCTCCAGTGGGATTCTGCAATTCGTTTTTCTTTGCGTAGTGCTCTGAGATGGGGTGTAAACCAAGAGTTTAGGTGGGCTCGAGGTTTAGATTTTCTCAGTTTCGAGGGTGCAATGGTGTCTAAGGCTGTAAGCATGGCCCGGTTGAATGTGTCGACCAGGGCCGTAGGGTCAGAGCATGAGGGATCCCGAACAATGAGAGCTGGAAGGAGGAGGGGGAGGAGTCTATCGCAGGTAATGTTGCGTTTGTTACGGGTGGCCATAGCCGGGGCAATGTTGTGAGGGAGGCTGATAGGTTTGGACTCAATATTGAATGTAATTAAGTTGTGGTCTGTCCAGGCGCACTGTTGGTTAGAGGTGATGTTGATGGGACAGTTGAGGGTGGCTAGCCAGTCAAGGGTTCTGCCCTTGTTGTGGGTAGGTTGGTTTAGGAACTGAGTGAATCCAGCATTAGTGAGGATGTTGTCAATAGACGAAGCAGCAGTGTCCTTGGGGTCGTGGAGGCCTAAGTTGAAATCCCCCAGTATCATGACCTGGGAGATAGCTTTGGTGTTGTGTGTGAAGATGTTGGAGAGGTCCTCCGCGAAGGTGGATAGTGGGCCGGGTGGCCGGTAGAGTAGATGGAAGGTGATAGAATGGTTGGGTGTGAGAGCTAGTTTAGCTGTCAGTGCTTCCAGAGTGGAGGAGTGATGTGTGGCTGAGAGGTGGAAGTTCAGAGCGTTTTTGTGGATGATGGCGATGCCACCTCCTTTAGATTGGATGGAATTACGGTCATGTCTGATAATGTTGTAGTCAGGAGGGATAGCGAGGGAGAGAAGAGGACCTGAAGCTGGGTGGAGCCAGGTTTCAGTGATTGCTATAAAGTCGAGGTCAAGGTTGAGGATCAAGTCAGCTACTTCTAGGGCGTGAGCCGGGAGTGATCTGGCGTTGATTAGCGCGCCTTTGATATTGTTTAAGTTAGGGGAATTGGAAGATGGTGGTAGATTAGGTGAAAGTGTAGGTGGTGACAAAGGGAGAGGCAGTTTGATGCGGTGAGCTAAATGATGGGAAGCGTGGGTAAGACGCGAGCCAAGTCTAGCATTTCTCAAGGAGATAGAGCAGGGTAGGTTAGGTAAAGGTCTGGTGGCGAAGTGCTGGATCCAGAGGGCTGGGTTGTTAAGATAAGGGTTGGTGTGGTGAGCGTGGGATGGCATAGTGGAGGTGTGATGCAAGTAAGAGTGGTAGATAGAGGTGGTGGTATGGTATAGTGCAGTGCAGCCAGGGTGCAGTATAAGGATGAGAAGGGTAGGCAGCAGTCTGGTAAGTAGGGTACTGAAAGAGTACAGTGGTGAGTTTGCAGTAGTTAGACTGTTGGTGGGGGGCATGTTGACCTAGTAGAGTCTAAGCGCGCGTGGTCTGGTAAGGAATGCGAGGGCGACCATATGACATTTACACAATAACACTAGTCTGTTAGTGACCAGGGGCACAACACAGTTGCAGTGGTCAGTTAGCGACCATAAGGCACAACACAATTGCAGTGGTCAGTTAGCGACCATAAGGCACAACACAATTGCAGTGGTCAGTTAGCGACCATAAGGCACAACACAATTGCAGTGGTCAGTTAGCAACCATAAGGCACAACACAATTGCAGTGGTCAGTTAGTGACCAAAGGCACAACACAATTGCAGTGGTCAGTTAGCGACCATAAGGCACAACACAATTGCAGTGGTCAGTTAGTGACCAAAGGCACAACACAATTGCAGTGGTCAGTTAGCGACCATAAGGCACAACACAATTGCAGTGGTCAGTTAGCGACCATAAGGCACAACACAATTGCAGTGGTCAGTTAGCGACCATAAGGCACAACACAATTGCAGTGGTCAGTTAGCGACCATAAGGCACAACACAATTGCAGTGGTCAGTTAGCGACCATAAGGCACAACACAATTGCAGTGGTCCGTAGGCGACCAAAGGGCACAGCCAGTAGCAGTCATGAGGCATACAGCATTAGGGGCAGAAAGTGACTGTACTATTGAGAGGTGGCAGTAACGCAAAGAGGCAGCAGAGTTGGAGGCATAAGTGTATGTAGCAAACAGTTATCGAGGGTGAAGAAAAACCGAGTTTAAATGTTTGTGATTGCGGAGTAGCAGAAGACATACCAGAAAGCACAATAGTGTAGACTGAGGGTATCCCCTCTACTCACAATGGATTAAAGGTCCGAGTAGACACTGGCTCCAAGGCTCCGGAGGCGAACAGGGGGCAAACAGGGGCCTTAGTGCGGGCCTTTGTTGAGAGGCCGGCGTTCCCGCCTGCCGGCGGAAGGGGATAAATATGAAAGGGGAGGTCAACAGCTGATTCGTGCGGCCAGAGCCTCGCTCTGGTGCCGCGATGCGCCCGCCATTGCTGGGCCAGGCGGAAGAGTCTGACGGAGTCAGTCGATTCTCAAGAAGCGTTGCGCTTCAGAAATCGACGAGCAGCTGGAAATCAATAAATATGCACGATGGCCATACCTGACTGAGATATGATGGCAACCCTCGCCCTTGAGGGAAATCGGTGAGGCAGGGTGATCTGACGCACGGCCGAACCGTGTGTAGCTGGAGATGCTCCTCGGCTCAGGAGGCTAGTGCTCCTGCCCCTCCTCCGTGGTGTGCTGCTGCGGCTGGAGCGGTAAGGGCAGAGTTCCTGGCCCCTGGCTCCTGTGGCTCCGAACAGGCTCTCAACAGGCCTTTGTATGGCCTTCGTAAGGGCCGCCGGCAGATCCGCCTGCCGGCGGATGTAGTGGCGTGGATAAGCGAGGCTTAGCCTCGTTGTGGCGCCGCGATGCGCCCGGCATGCGGGGGTCAGGCAGGAAGTAGGACAAGGCCAGGCAGGCCTTCGTTGCAGCTTACCAGCTGTTGCGGTTTCCGACGATGGGGAAAGGGCTCCTGCCCTCTTCCCTTGGATGGGGCGACGAAGTTGGACAATTGTTGGACAATTCCTACAATAGGTCAAAGACCCCCCCTTGAGGTTCCGCTTTTTGAGCTTTTGGTACCTTCTGTGGAGACCATAAAGAAGGTCGAACTCAACCCAACCTGTATTTTAGATATTTGTAAATCTGGGTTAGTCCAGGAATTTATTCACTTTCTCGCACCTCTAATCTCTAAAATCATTGAAGCATCCTTCACTACATTGGTAGTTCCACTTTGCCTGAAGGAAGTCTGGATAACCCTTATCCTTAAAAAGTCCTCTTTGGGCCCCAACATTGTTGGTAACTATCGTCCTATCACTAACATTCTGTTTCTTCTAAAAATATTGGACCGCATTGCCTACATGCAGCTTCAGGATAATATTGAACAATATGCATTCTTAGTCCCCCCCCAGTTGGAGACGGCCTTGATTGACCTGCACGCCAACTTGGCAGAAATAGCAGAGAAAGGCAAACTTGCCCTCCTGGCCCTATTGGATTTGTCATCTGCTTTTGACCTACTGGATCATTCACTTCCCTTGACTAGGATGAGATATTTTGTCAAATGCTCAGATTCTACTACGGCATGGATTGCTTCCTTTCTTGGGCCTAGGACAGCACAAGTGGTGATCAGTAATTTTAAGGCTCCACAGCAACTATTATCCTGTGGAGTAGCACAGGGTGCTTGCTTCTCCCCCACTCTATACAATGTTTATACTCGCCCATTATTTGATATGCTCGACAATACTGGTGTTGTCTATACTAATTATACTAATGATACTCAGCTTGTCCTAGAACTTGAAGGACATAATGACTGAGACCTTGCTTATGTGAACAAAGTCCATAACATAATTCAGAACTGGATGACCCACAACTCCCTGGCTCTGAACACCGGGAAAACTGAGCTAACAATAGTGGGCACATCTCAGAGAATTCAGAAACTTGATACACGTCATTCCCACTTTTCTATTTCGGCTGTCGCATTTCAGTTAGCCCTTATGTTAAGACTCTTGGTTTCATCCTGGACTCTGGACTTACTATGATCCAACACCTTGCCCAAGTTAAATCTTCATGTTCATATTCCAACAAACTGCTGAGGCAGATTAAATCATACTTGACCACAGAAAGCACTGCCTCTCTTGCCATCGCACTCGTCAACTCTCGCCTTGATTACTGCAATTGCCTTCTTGCCGGAACCTCGAAAAAGAACTTTCATGGTCTTCAAGTGGCTCTGAATAATGCTATAATAACCAGTTGCAATCTGAATCCGCGTAACCATGTCACCCAAGCTAGTCAAGATTTCTATTGGCTGCCTGTTCACCACTGTGTTTCTCACAAAATACTGACCTTGTCATACAAGTGTATTTCTCATAAAGCTCCTACTAATGTCATTAATAGAATCACCAAGCCCACTGTAACCCGTAACCTCAGATCATCTGAGGCTTTCCATGCCGTGGTTCAAGCTTAAGAGCTTTGGTGGCCACTGCTTTGCTGTTCAGGCTCCTATCTTATGGAACTCATTGCCTGTAACTGTGCATCATGCATCATGTATTACAGGCTTTAAAAAGGCATTTAAGACTTTTTTGTTCAACTATAATGACTAGATCCTGTTCCTGCTCCATCTCGCTTCATTCTGCCGACCTCCGATCTTGTTCCCTGGACTCCTCTTTTCTGTTAGCGCACCTACGGGCGTGTTGCGCTCTATAAGAGATTATTAACATAACATTAGTCCTTCCTCAGTCATTAAGTTATATAGCTGGGCCACCCCAGCGTAATGTCAATGTCTTTCTTTGGTATTCTTGCAATCTCATTCCTCCTTTCGGCCACCTCAACACAGTCTCCTGGTATATGGTTACTCTGCATGTTTCCTTGGCTCTTACTCGTCTCAATCAAAACAGATCTTGAAGGTGAGATAGAGACTTTACAACAAACAGTAGCACTGTCAGTTTGGATGTTAGATGGCTTTACCAGGGTCGTGGCTTATGGGGAAACTGGTATAGGGAGGTCCTTCACGGGACAGAGTCCTTATCCCCAGGAGGGGAGTTTCTCTGTGAGGTCCCGCATTCCACCATCCCTAGGGAAACTATTGGGTAGCGGCCCCACCTCACTAGCCTTACAGGGAAGTGTCCTCCCTGGGATGACGAGATCCTGTGAATCATCACCATTCTATACCATATGTCAAGTATATATCTGATGATTTCATCTGTACACACCCATGGTATCACTGCATTATCAATGTGTTAAATCCCAGCAATCGAATAGTGTATATACTTGACATATGGCATAGAATGGAAATGGGCAGTCATGAAGCATAGAGCATAATTGTATATAGTTTGGTACTTACACGGTATGCACTTCAGTGTATTCTTTAAAGATTTTCAGAGAATGTATTTATTTATTGATGAATCGTAAATGAAATTGTTTTTAATACTTGAAGTATTTTATTTCAGTACTAGAATTGAGATAACAAATGTGTGGTGCACTGTCCAGGTAAGATGTTGTATCGTTCGTTAGGTGTGCAAGCTCGGTATGTTCCCTGGACAGCACTCCCCGATTATTTAGGATTAATCTTTACATCTCAGAATTTCTTTGGATATTATATGTGTTTGATATATAACCATCTATTTAAAATAAGAAGATCTTTTTTTTAAAAAACACATATGCTTGTGGTGCACCCTTCTTGATCCAGCTATGCCATCTAACTATGAAATGAGGCTGCTTTTTCAACCAATGGGTAATTCCAAAACCTGTGCCCTGCTAATCTGATTGCTTCATTTATTTCCTTAACATCAGCTGAATATTTTCAAAGCTTTTAACCACAGAGCAGTCACCACTTATCATATGCTCACCTACAGCTTTATCTTTAAATCGCCTCAGCTATTCTATGACGTTTGTCGTGGTCTTCCCCAATCAACTAATCTTATCCCAATTGTCAGCCAATCAAAATCCTCATAATGATATACTTCCAATATACATATTGCGAGTTGTAGGCAGGTTAAGAAATTATTACTATCTGAACAATAAGTGAACGTTAAATGGCAATCCTGATCCCCAAAAAGAACTATAGATGAATATATAGTCGATCAAGCAGGAGAGATATGTTGGTTGGGCGGGAATAAGGCACACAAACCTTAATTTACTATAAGAGTTCATAAGTCTGCAGAAAATCTGTACACTCCCTCCACTGATTTCGTGAACAAGGCCATAGTACTCGAGCTGGAATATTGCACACATTATTCATAAACTACATGTCACTGTGATATATGCAAGACGAATTGCACTATCGTTTGGTTCATTTTATTACTTGCCGCGATAATCTGTGTTGAACTTTTCCAGAAACATCATCAAACAGAGCGGGGAACTGCATACATTATTAAGCCAGAGACCTTTGTGGACGCTTTATGTCATTCTTAAACTCAATCAAGATCGAGTTTGAGCATGGAGGCTTAACATGTGTGGCTGTACATTTGTAACGTTTAATTTCGATCTACTTCAACGCCATGCCACCTTTTGGTTGGTCATTGGTTTATTGCCAAGTTATGAGATGAGCTGTAACCTTTGTGCTCACGTTCTACCATAGAGCCAGGTCACCTGGGACATGACGTACTGCGCTTTGAGAAACTCCCAAAGGTAATCATGTTGAATATGCTTCTTTAGGTCTGTAATGTTTTAGCACAGGACCCCTTGTTTCTGAGGTGAGGAAATAATATCAGACATGGGCAGAGAACTTTGTCTGGAAACCGCATAACTGTCATGTCCAACAGTGAACAGTCCCAAAATTATTTATTGCGAATGGAGATTTTTTATCTTGGGATTTACATGGGCAAGTGCTGTAGAGCCACCCCTCAAGCATTATCTTTTCCAGCCCCATTCACACCTTAAATCCACAACCTCAGACAATGTACACCTGAGTCTACAGCTTATCTCTATTGCTATAACAAACACAAATATCTCTAAACAAGACACTCCTAAAAAGGTTGATTGAAAGTATAATTAAGAAATGGCAGGGTATTCCTTCATAGATTCCACTAAGCCGTCCATCAAACACAATCGGGGCAAGTCACTGTCTCTGGGGTTTACATGGTGCAGCACTGCTGTTTCTTGGCATCTGCTGTGTCGTTCTTGGCTGTTATCCAATGACATTTACTCTATGTGCAGGTTATTCTGGGTCATCTTGACAGGGGTCAGGCTCTTAAGAACCATTGCACCCCAGGGTACTTTCACATTTCCCTCCTAACCAGGGTCCAGTGCCCAGACTCTCCTGTGGCTTTCACAACACGTAGTCCCTGGCTGTACCAACGCGTTTGCTCTGTAGATAAGCTGAATATTTGGTGCCAAAGACTTTGGGCCACTTTCACATCCAAGTTCACTTTGTCTCCTTCTAAGTCCAATATTTCCACACCCAGCAATTGGGATAGGGGTTCCTTTCATTCTAGCTTGACACCTTCCTCCTCCTCAGTGTGTTAGCTTCCCCCTTTCAGAAGTTGTCCATACTTTTTTTCCTCCAGTGTGTCTCTCCCCCTTTCTAAACATTTCCTTCTTTTCTCGCTCAGAGGGAACTACACCCCCTCCCCTTTCTCCTCCACTCTGCCTTCTTTTCTTCGCTGTGGTCACTTTATCACTGCTTTCAAATGGCTTTCCCCTTCTCCTATGCATTCAAACACAATTCGTGAGGTTTCCTGCTGGTGTGCTTTTGGATACTTTCTTTCATTGTTTCCCCCAATGCCTCTTTCTCAATTCTTTCCTTTCACATTTCTGAACACAACTTCTGAGAACTTTAGAGTTTGCTGTTCGCTCCCCTTTATTTACCCATTCTACTTTTCTGCTGTCTTTACGTACTTCCCCCCACCTTTTCCATTCTTTTGCTTCTGCTTCAATGCTTCTCTCTTCACAACCTGCTCTGCTACATCTTCTCCCCTCCTTGCTATTCAGCCAGGGTTTCTTTCTTCTCCTCTGCTTGTCTATTCCTTTCACTCTCTCAATTTGTACTCTTTCCGTCGTTTTCCCTGCCAGGTTAGGTTTCTTCCTCCTTTTCTTTCGCCTTTCCTCTCACTCGCATAGCCCCTGTCTTCACTTTCTCTACTTTACCATACACCTCTGCTGATCTTCCCTTTCTTCTCCCCAACCTCTTGTTTCTCGTCTGCTTATGGCCTACCCTACGTTTCCTCTATTCGGAGATTCACACAGACACACACATACACCACCCTACCTCTTGGGCATATTGAATCTGTTTTTATACTCAAGTGGCAAAAATTCAGGTTGCAAGCTAATAGCCAGCCATAAAAAAGTCACCACCCCAATTCTATGTATACACACAGCACCCCATTCAAATATCACTAGCAAATTGCTAGTAGCGAGTGCAGATATTGCACCGTTATATATTCCTCACTTTCTCCATCAACCAATTGCACCCGTGTGTGGCGGTGGAAAGCACAGGTCTCTTTCTAGGTGTAGGTATTGACCCTATGTTCTTGACTCTGTGGATCAAGCTGTCAAAGTATCAGTCTGCTATCTACTGAAAGATGGCATTAATAGGGAGGTTGCGTGGCTATTCTGGTAACACAACCCACCCCAGGTTCCTCTAACAGGTTTTCCCAGGCTTATTTACACTCGTCTTCCTTTTGTACCATGGGGAATCTAGGGCTAGTCCACCGCCATCCCTCCACCTCGACTAGGCAACTACATAAAGCATGGCTTCTCTGCTCTGCACATACCATGTGCTCCAACCTGTGAGAGGGTTAACAGGAAACCAACTGGGGGGGGATTGTTGGCTGACCCATCTCCCAGTACTATGGGGTTCTGGAGCCTATATCACTTAGTTTCAGAGCCCTCCCCAGGCTTTTCTGAAGAATGGTGTGTATGACACAGTCACATGGTCCAACACATGGATGTGTTCATGCCATGCCTCTGGCAATTTTGGCCCACCAGTCAAAATGTTCGACCCAAAATAAATCTTCTGAAATGCCTGGTGGGCGAGTCCTTTTATGTTGGGTTCCTTTACTTTGGCCCTCAACTTTCTTGCATTACATGAATGCCATGTGACATACATGTACCCAGCATTTACGCAGATTATAATTATCAGTACAATTTTGTTAATACTTGGTTTTTATATACAGAAAATACTTGGAAGGAATCGAATTTGTGTCACTAAACTACATTGCTAGAACATGTCTGAGGGGGTTGAAAGTGGGCGGGAGAAAGGAATAAAATCTATAATATTTTATGGCAATAAACTGCTGGAGCTCTACCATAGTTGAGGCTCAAACACCATGTTCATGGAGGGATTTGAAAGGCATTGCAAGTGTTCAAAAGCAGACCATTGACAACAAAAGTCCTTACATGAGGCCTATTCTATCTGCTGCAAATGTGGGTATTCAAAAACACTTACCATGCCAAGGGTGACTTTGTCCCAAGGACTAAGATTCTGATACTTTCTCTGACGTTCCTGAAATTAAAAAAAAAAAACAGTCCCTATTCACTTCACTGCTTAAATTCTCATGTTTACCTTCAAATCAAACATTCACGCTCTTCACTTTGGGGTTAAGTGAGACAATGTGTATTTGCAATGCTCCCTGAAACCCCAGAACAACTGTCAGATACGTCTACTGGGTTTATGGTAGACCCATCTGGCAAATCCAGCCTGCACGCTCAAGAATAACATTGAAATTGAAGTTTTGGCGCCGGGAACAGATAACATGAAATAGAAATAATACACACTTGTATTCCTCCTAAAAGTTGGACAAAATCCATCTTGGTCCCCATTCACAAAAAAGGTGACTGATTAGAGCCCTCGAACTTTAGACTGTTGGCAATGTTGGACACTTGTGCAAAGATATTCACCTCCCTATTGCTGAGTAAGCTTCAATCCTGGGCAGAAACAAGTCACTTGTTAAATAAATACCAGTTTTAGAAAATCCCACAGCACAGTACTGAGCACCTGTGTATTGCAGTATTTTGGCATGTAGATGATCTCCACAAAGTGAAGCTTATACCTGTGCTATGTGGATTTCGCCAAAGCATTTGACACAATCTCTAGGCCATTGCTCTGGGAAAAACTCAGAAATTGGGGCCTTGATCGCTCCCTGTTATGGTTCATTATGGCATTACATCATGACAGTAGTGTGTCCATCTGGTTGAATCAAGAGGGAGCTACCTCTTCGGAAATAAACAAATGTTGGACTCAAACAGGGCTGTGAATTAGCACCACTTTTATATAACCTCTACGTCTCTGACTTAGATGAAGCCCTGAGAGAGACCCGCAATTTTCGACCAGAATTGGGACTACGCCAGTACCCTGGCTGATGTTAGCGGATTATACCGTCCTTATGGACTGCATGCAAATTGGGCTTTGACGCCTAATCAATGCGTTTTGAAGTTATGCCACTGCCAACCATCTTGTCATAAATGCAGTTAAGACTAAAATAATGATCCCGAGGAAGAGTAATAGAAGGACCTCAACCTTTGTATGGAAATTGGACGATATAAGATTGGAAGTGGTAGAGAAATATGTATACCTGGGCTTTCTGATGTACACAACCCCTACTCAAATGAATTACAGGGATCATAGCAGAGGGAAAGCCTTAAGAAAAGTGGGGGCTATCCAAGGATATATAGCAACACATGGAGGGAATAACATTGAAAGTTAACTCACTGTTTATAATAGCAGTATAACACCAGGTCTTTTGTACGGGCTGGAACTTCTCGCAGAGCACCATACAAGATGGTTGGAAAGGTTAGAAGGGAAAATCCTTAGAACAATATTTGGTATCCCCAAATGTGTCCCAGTGGAGGCTCTTTGTCTGGAACTAGGAGTCCAGACGTTAAGAGCCAATAGGTGTGTTAAACGCTGTAGGTTATATATATAACTCTGAGCACAGCTTCAAACACAAGACTTTCAACTGGTTGGTTTATTTGCGGGAAGACTTCAGTCCCCCAACCTTAATCCATTCCTAGGAGCTCTTAAAAAAACAGTACATGAACACTTTAATAACATAAATTTGGATATCGACATGAGTGGAGATGCTTCTACAAGTAAAATTTAAAGCAAAAACACTTGCCCAATTTAGGAAGAAAAAGTGATACTCAGAATACAGCAGACAAGGTTTTGTATGCAATAAACCTTGTATGTATGTCGCCAAGTGCTATGCAGATTTGTGAGCTATCTCCGTTTCAATATATTGCCCACATATGAATATACAGGGGTCTGGGGAGGAGTACCCAGAGATATGAGACTGTGTAGATTGTGAAAGACACAGACGGAATCTGCCAGACACATCTTAACACAGTGTACTATACTTACTGGGCAGTATTACAAGGGATATAATTCACTGGTTCAAGACATACAGAATATAGAGGGTGATCAATTTTGGCGCTCGCTCATGGGAGCCAGTTCCTTGTAATATCCAATGCTGCCCTGTGTGTGGAAAAAGGCACAAACTAAGATAGATAATGGCTTCGATGATTGAACTGTGTTGTATATTAATGCTTATTTTTCAAGATGAATGTTATGGTAACTGTATATGTACATCAACTGGAGATTGATGTATTATTATAACTCTTTCCCAATTTTAATGCTTTCTTTTATGGCGAATGTAGCTTTTTAAGGATAAATTGATTGATTAGTTACTGTACTTTTAAGATTTCATATGATTGATTATTGAATGTATGCTTAAAGTTGTATTGCTAACCTAATGCACAATAAAAAAAGTAATCTATGAAATAGCACACAATTACAGTTCTTATGGTATTATAACCATCTAAGAAAAATTGCCTGCCCAACCTAGCAATCAAAGATTTTTCAGTATGGAACAATGTTCATTATGTGGCTGGTCTAGCTCACACCTCTGAACTCATTTCTGCATTTCAAAGATAAAGGGCAAATGTACAACATCAAGAGTGAGAAGTCATGCGCTTGAATGACCATACACTACATGAGAATAAAAAACACTCCTGAGTACATGGTACATCTGATCCATTGTGATAGATTGCTCCAAGCCTCATCTTTTCCTTGTAATGCAATCTGCATGTTCAACCAGATTAGTTTATTTTTATCTACAACCAGGAATTCAAAGGCCTCAAAAGCTTAATATGCCACAGATGCAGCAGTGGCTTAGATCTTTGGTGTCGTTCGACATATTTGCCCAACAGATTCCCCAAAAAGTAAAGAACCAGCTCATGTACCGTGGTTTCATCCCAACAAATTACAAAGTGGCTGTGTAGCTTCATCAAGGGACGAGGGCGGTGGTTGGATGGCCAAGCTACATGGAAGTTCCAAAACACGTTTCTCCTTTCATTCTCCATAGACAATCAACTTTTTGGTCACAGCTACAGCTTGAATCGCTAGTTGGATATGTGGCAAACATTTACAAGGACTCGGCTGGTCTGTCTCACAGTCCTATTGTGCGTTGGTGTAAATCTGTCCAGCGGTTAGCCAAAGTTTGATTAACTATATGTGGATTCACCCGGTATGTTCAAAGACACACATATAGCAATCACTCTTCCGGGGAGCCAAAACTCTGGTCCTCAGACCTGTTAAGGAACAACCAGAATACCTGAAAAAAGAGCCAATCTGGTTGATGGCAGGGGAGCACTGTTGAGAGGGCCACATACTGGCCCACAGACATTAACATACTAAAAAGGGGTATTATGTACCCATGCGGGGTTCACATTGACCATGGGGTGACAAAATGGGACACAGTAAACAAAAATGTAATTTGGCTGTTTGTCTTGCAGACCACTAGGTAGATCTGGAGACCTCCAGTGGTCCAAAGACCCACTTGATGATCAGATGACTTCCAGTGGGGTCAGTGGGGTCAATGTGGTCACTGGGCCTGGCCACATGGCAGGCCAAGTGCCTACTTCGTGGGCTGTGGACAATAAGTGACATGGTCGAAGGCCTTGAAAAAGGCCAGTGGCCATTTAATGGGCAGATTGACTAGTCATAATCACCATGTATTTTATTTCGATTAGTGAATAACCATAAAAGTACAAAACTCACTAAAAATACATTTGATAGAACTCATAAAACCATTCTGTATGTACAGTAAGTAGTAGTTAAAATCGCTTCGTCTATTTCACAATTGATACAAATATCCTAAAAGTTATAAAATACATCTATTCTGATTTCATTAGAGGGATATAAATGTATAAATGGAGGACAAGTTATACACATTTACTAAACTCATTATCAATATTTCATAAATAATGGCAAGTAGCCGTGCTTTAAATTTAACTTCATGGGTATACATTGGAGATGTACATATACATATATATAGTTACTTCGTGATTGAGGGTAAAAACAGCCATCAGGCACCATTTCTCTTTAATTACTTTGCATTGACTGGTTCCGGGTGTAGCGGAAGATCTACTTCTCAATCACCAATCCTGTGCCAGATAAGTGGAACTAGCAAAGATAAGACCTACATCTACAGATCGTTTACATAACAGTTCAGTAGCATTTAGGGTTCTGTACCTCTGTTATATAAACTTAAGTTCAGATTCCTCTCACGCACCCTTCTATATCTGGAGCATAAAAAGAGGAAGTGTTGGATACTTTCTTTCATAGTCAGGCAGAATGTACAACAGTCAGACCCATCCTTATTCCAACTCTACCTGAAGGAGGCAATTGGTAATGTACCCAGCCAAAATCTTACATATAATGACTTTTGAATTGGGGCATTAATAAGGCGCAGATACATTTCCACAGAACTATCGGTTTGATTTTAAGATATATATAGCCTGTCGAAAGCACCAGGCAGTTGCTGATATTCTTTCCCATGGGCCACTGAGAAAGGTTGTCAATTACAAGTTGTCTGCAATTTGGGGTAATTAATGCAGGCTTCAACCAATATTCCTCCAGGTGAAGCTTATATAGATGATTCTTTATTTGCTTGAACAATGGGAGGGGTCTAGTTTCTGGATACCTCAAATTATATAACATAGCACCATTTTATTTAGGCAGAAGTGGATTACCAGACCGGATAAGTATCCAATTAAGTGACATTTTTTCAGATGGACATTGCCTATGATCAGAGGTAGACCGGATTAAAAGTGTAATGGTATTTTCGGTGTGTGCTAGGGGGTACTGCAGTTAACTTCTTCAGACATTTATTTTCAGTTGTTCCCAGTAAGGAGATATTGCAGTGCCTCTAGTGTTCTGCACCTGTAGGGAAGGTATGGTATCACACGTATTGACACTGACACAATCAATACAATTTGTAAAACCTTTATTAAAAATGTTCGCGTTGGAGAAACTCCTATTCTGCCCTACAACGAAGATGGGAGTAGTCTCGACCATCAAACAAACAAAACAGTCATAGTGGAGTCTGTCAAATCAAAATGGCCTATACTAACAAAAACCTAATGCTTGCCCTATCTCTTGTACAAAAAGTGTAAAAAGGAGAAAATATATGCAAAAAGGAAAAGTCAGTGCTCAAATGATAACGTGGCTGCACCAGCTCTCCTCCCCACGTTAGGCCTCACGCGGTAAGGCGATTCTTGAAGGCAGGATGACACACTCTGGCTCAGCTTCCAACAAAGTACACAGTTCAAAGCCGTGGATCGAGGCCCGCTTGGCCTTCCACGTTTTAAGCTCCTTTCTCTGAATTTCAAAACAATGTTTCAACCAAAATGTTCACAAAGGTCCCCCTCTGCCAGGCTCAGACCTCTCATGATGCAGTTTACACAAAGTTGCAAGGGGGCTCCCTTCCCCAAGCTTAATACAATTCAGGTCTCTCTCAATCATGCTTGGACCACTTTCAGATGTCCAAGTCTTTCAAATGGGTGTGGCTTTTGGTTACAGACCACTGCAGGACTACTTTGACTCAACGTTCACTATTTACTTTCACTCTTGCTGTTTGTTCGCCCTTTTGCTTCAAACAATGCACTTTGACTTTCGAATGGGCTACTTCCTTTCACTGGACCACTCTGTTACTTAGTATCGCTAAACTTGCAGTGTATGTTATTTTTAAGTTTATTCATGGGTCTGCCTTTCTTCGTGTCTTATTGACATGCGTGCAGCCTTCACTTTTGATATGATGTTGCTACTTCATTCACTTTAACACACACCAGTCTCTCAGGTCGCTTGCTAACTCACCGGCTGTGTGTGCTTCTTTCTTGTTTCACATTTTCCAATTTTTGAACCAAGTTTAGAACCACAAGCTTCACCTCGCCTTCCCAACTTTGCCTTACACCTGGGAGGGTCGCTGGCATCCTTGAAACACAATGCAATCTTCACTTGTGGGATCTGGCTTTCTCCATGTGTCTTTCGTGGTCTGCTGGAGGCAACGACCTCCAGTAGGGAAGCCTTGGTGTTTTCGGCCCGCTGCTCTCACCCCTTGGTCCGTTGCTCTGCTCCATTAGGTATGCCTTTGTCCCAGAAGTTCTCCTCTCGCCTTTTATTCACGTGAGGAGACCTAATTGGTATCAGGTGTATGCATTTAGGGTAAAGTGCCTGACCCGATTAACGGGACATATCGAGTACAATGTGAGAGAGTTAATTTGGTTACTCTCAGTCACCCTCTTCCTCGGCCCGGTGTTTGTGTAAAAAGGGGGCGGGGATGAGTTGGGACTTTGGAAAATGCAAAAAATAGGATGGGGTAGATGAACAAAAAAGGGGGGGAATACTGCATCTCACCATCGGCTATCTCAACCCCACTCCCTGAAGACCCTTCACCCACGTGAACCTCCCACACTGGTCCACCCCCAGAAAGTGGATCCAAAAGCGATGGGCTTGTTCTGGCCACCACCTGGGCATCAACGATCAGGCCCTGGCGTGGCCGACGACCTTCCTATCTGATCGGCCCGCTCAGGTCCAACTTGGGTGCTTCCTCTCCTCTATCTCTACCTGTGGTGTTCCCCAGGGGTCTAACCTCTCGCCCTGGCTGTTCAACCAATACTTGGCACTTCTTGCCCAATGCATTGCCGTTCTCTGCCCCAACTATGCAGATGACACTCAGACTCAGCTCATTTTCAGTCTCTCCCCCCTAGCCACCTCTTGTCCTTCTCTCATCTCTGTCTGTCCGCCATCCAGGAATGGTGTGGCGCCAATGATCTCTGCCTTAATGCCAGTAAGACCGAGATTCGCCTCATCGGCACACCTGCTCCCTCCTTTCCTGTCACTCTCTGGCCGGCCTCTCTTGTCCCTCTTCCTGCTCCCACGTGTGAGGCTAAAAACCTCTGTGTCATCTTCGACTCCACACTTTCCTTCTCTCCTCACATCTCTGCCGTCTCTAAGAAGTCAAACTACCAGTTGCACCTCCTCAGAGGTTTTCTACCTTTCCTCTCCTTCCCCCAGAAGCTCAACTGTCTCCAGAGCTCTGGTTCTCTCTAGGATGGACTACTGCAACAGCCTCTTTCTAAATCTGCCTGCCTCTACTCTCCGCCCTCTGCAACTCATCCAAAACAGGACTTCAAGACTTGTTCTTGGCCTCAAGCCTAGGGACCGTATCTCTCCAGGACTGAAATCTCTGCAATGGCTCCCTGTGGCGACGAGGATCAAGTTCAAAACCCTCTGCATTGTCCACAAGGCCTTGTGGGGCCTGGGACATTAATACCTTCAACTCGCTAATCCTAAGTATCTTCCTTCTTCGCTCATCCGCCTCCAACTCCCTCAGGGTTAGTCGCTACTCCAAGCAGCGAGTTGGTGGTAGATCTCTTTCTTCTGCTGGGGCCTCCCTCTGGAACAGCCTCCCTGCCTCTCTGGAACTTAAGGAGAACTATCTCCAGTTCTGGAAGCAACTCAAGACCTTCCTCTTTGCTTCTGCTTTCTCTCCTCCTCTCCCCTGCTGATCTTCTGGCTGATTCTGAAACTGCACTGGTTACCTCGCTTCCCTCTGATCTCATGCCCCGGACCCCTGCACTTTGCGCAATCTCAATGTCACCCAGCCTAGTAGGATAATTTTATCTGTCTTCCCTGTTTTCCCTCTCTTGCCTCGTCGCGCCTTGAAACATTTGTGTATAGGCGTGGTATAAATGCCATATCATATCACCCTGATGACAAGTCCCAGAGGACTAGCGGGTGAGATATACTTTGGTTTCTTACACACCTTACAACTCTGCCAACACTATATGCCGAACCGTCAGATCGGCTTCTGCCTGTTTATTGACCATTCCCAAATTGAGATATCAAAAGTGGGGTGGACGCTCTTTTTCTGTGCAATGCATCAGAGTTATGGAATGCACTGCCCCCCCCGCCATCAGCCTGCTTGAAGACCACCTTGTCTTCATGACAAATCCCCCAAAAAACCTCCCTTTTAGCAGGTAATGTCACCATGCCTGTATGTAGAAGTCCTGTTGTAGTTTGTCTCTAAATATTCTGTGCCTTGATGCCCCTTAGGTGGTGAGATATTGTGCATAGTACACATCTTGTATACATACACAGATTCAATGGAAGTTAAGGGAGGGCTGGGGCATGGCAGAGGCCCCTGGCTTGGTTCCTTTGGCTAGTGGACATTTTAGGGGTACACCCATGGCCACCGGCTACTTTGGGAGTCAGATGGTCAGGGCACAGCAAAGGGCAATGTCCTGGGCCCTTGGGCCACTAGCTATAACTACAGTTGGTATTTCAGGGGCAGCAGGCCATATCCTGTGGGTTATGTAGATACATTATATATCATTAATAAAACATTAACATTTAGTGAAAATAAGGCACAGTATGGTTACGTTTACCTTCAAAAAAGCATGTAACGGGAGAGCACGAGGGGACGCATGGATGCTTGCAGTGTAAATGCCATGGCTGCAGAGCCGCAGGGCATGAGAGCCCCCAGTTTCACGCCTGCAAGGCGGGGGTTTACAGAGGTTCTCACTCCCTGGGGAGTCTGGAGGCCCACAACTGAAATTCCAGAGTAAAGGCTTCAATATAAGCCCAGTCAGCGGGACTGGGAAAAAGCTGCATGCTTTCAACACAGAAGGAACCCAACAGTGGCACCAGAGCATAGCCACGCTTCACTGAGGCCTCAGAGACCCGCCACACGGGGAAGGGGTGGCACATGGAAGCGCAAGGTGCGGACCCCGGCGGATCTCGTTGTGACCTGGGATAGGGGATCCTCTGCTCCCCTGGGTGCTGAAGATCACAAGAACACTTGAACGCTAGCTCTGTGCACTGTCCTGCATACAGCGCTCTCGTGGAAGCCTGGGCCCCGTGCACATCACTATAAGTTGAGAGAAACGCAGGGGAGGGCCCGGACGCCACATATATGAATCCATGTGGTCGGCAGAAACAAAGACAGGGGGCGCCAGACCTCAGCGTAAGGGGCACTGAATTGAATACACACAGAGCCCTGGCGATTCTTCTCCTCCCCCTCTAATCTGGACACGTAGATACCCCCACACCGGGAGCGCTCAGGAGTGAAGAGCCAATATTAGATTTAGTGCTTGTGGACAAAGAGGCGACCCGCACAACCACTCATTACCTCCCACGTTGCTTTGCTGTGATTCCTACAGGGAAAAGAGGTAACTGAGTATGACCTTCAGCAACGAATCTGAGGGCCTGGGCTCCTAATAATTATCTGGCCGTCGAGAAAGCTGACCAGCTCATGGTTTGAGATTCAAAATGTCCACTGCATGGTAGACCAATAAGGGATTTGGCCAGACTTTATTAGGGACTTCTGGCGGCCTGAAACCAACATGAAGCCTCCGAATTTAAGCCCCTTCAGGGGTACAGAGCTAGTGAAGTGTTGTCACAGTCTTGCCTCAGCGTGCCTTGCCTTTGGTTTCACCTCGGCACAGACGCTCGGCCTGTTTCAATCATGTAAAGTCCTCCCCTTTCCTGCAACAACGCAATTTGCCCTGGCAACAGTGGGGATGCTACATACGGAGGCCACGCTCTGCAGCTCTGCTTTCCGTCAACACGCTATTCGCGCGGCAACGTGATCACCTGACTACCCAACTTGCAATTGACACGACGCGCCTCAGGCCCATAATACCCAGCCGAACGCCGGCACTTGCGCTTCTGATTGAAGTTGGTGCTCAGCACTCTTGTTTCCTGCTCTTTGATTCTGCTTCCTGTGTAACTGACATTTTATACTTGAAGTTCTGTCCCGCTCCTGACCATACGGTAAACGATTCTAATCGTTATCACGGAGTGCATATTCCTAATGTTTGCACTTCTGCTGACCACATGCTGCCAACCATTAGCTTTGAAATCACAGACTGCATTATCTTAAAGTTTTGTACTTCTGCTGAGCATGCTACAAACTAGAGCTGCTCTCTACTCACAGTGGACTTCTACACTACCTGGTTATCTTTGTTTAACCTGAACTCCTTTCTGAATTTCATAGAATCATTCAGTGCACTGCATTAGAGACGACTTGCTGTAATCACGCGTGCACATCCCCGTCAGAGCTTCCTTGTGCCTCCGGGGTTTCAGGTCCTTTCTAACCCTACTAATTTCCCCTTCCTTTTTTTCATTTTTGTTTGTTTTCCTTTGGATTAACATTGAGAGTCCCTCTGAGACTGGTTTCCCACTTCAACTGCACATCCCTATTATAGGTAAAAATCTCTACAAGCCCATAACACCTTCCTTGAATCTGCTAAGTGTCTTATCATTTCCGCATTTGGTTTATAGTGGAAACCAACCAGAAGACAAAACCCACACCATCAGACGACACGCGTAGTTCCTGCACCCAAATAGAAAGGTTAGTCCTCCTCTACTTTTAGTTCTTGTATAAGATCGATCCGCCACACAATACTAAGACCTGCCTTTTCTTACAGATGGTGTATGCCTTATGGTGTTGGTGTTTTCTCCTGCTCTTTTGATTAATTAACGCATGTGTTCTTAGATATTGTTACGAATAGAAGGGTACATTAATAGAAAGGTCTCCCTCCAAGAGGAGACTAAGACCTTTTCGGTCTGAGTTACGCAGCAGTTTGGACCTAGCAACTTCGGTGACTGGCTCCATTGGTGAGTACTAACATGTGTTCCCATAGCTCGGAGTCCCCTTGATTTAGGTGGTGTGGTGATTGGTTGGGGGGTGCAGTATCTGAAGAGGCATTCCTCCTTAGCCCAGTCACATACTTGGCCATTGGTGGTGCTGTGGATGGCCTGGAGAATAGACTGACTCAAGGTACAGTATGTTGCTAGGGGAGTGAGGCAGGCATCCGCCTGGTTGGATGTTTGTTTATTTATTTATATGGCGCACCGGACCAGAGGGTATGAGGGCGCAAACATTACAAGTATATTCTCAACTTAGTTACATTGCTGTACATTATTTACATTATTATACAAGGACACAGTGAGGTAATGCAGTTACAAAGGAGACAGTGAAGTACATTTGCGAAAGAGTTACAGGTTGAGCAGATTTGCAGTGATTACAATAAGGTGACAGTTATTGGTCTTTGTTCTTTAGCCACTGGATGTAGTTACACCTAAATTGGTGGTAGGTTTGTGGTGCTCTAACGGAGGGTGGTAATGTGTTCCAGTGTTGGGCTGCTTTCACCTGGAAGCTATTGCCGCCCATTTTCGTTCACTTGAATCTGGGAACAGCGAGCAGGTTAGCATTGCTGTTTCTGGTGTGTCTGTTGGGCATGTATCTGGTTATTCTGTCGGCTAAGTAACGGGGAGCTGCATTGTTAAGGCATTTGTGAGTGAGGGAGGCTACCTTAAGCAGGATTTTGTCCGAGGTGGTGAGCCAGTTGTGAGTTGTCTTAATATTTGAGATGGGTTCTCTTTTAGGGAAGCTAAGTGCTGCTCTGAGAGCATTGCTCTGTAGGATCTGGATTTTGTTGGTTATCTGTTTGTTAGCACCTACATAGAGGGAGTTACAGTAGTCCAGTTTGGATAGTATGAGGGCTCTGGCTAGAGTAATACAGCTTTGGGTGGAAAGGAAGGGTTTGGCTGAGCGTATGAGCTTGCATGTGTAGGCTGTGGAGGAGGCCATGGAATTGACCTGTTTATGGAAGGAGAGGGTGGAATCGAGGTAGATGCCAAGGGTTTTCACTTCCTTGGCTACCTTTATAGAGTTGCCGTCTATGGTGAAGATGGAGTAGTTGAGGTCCAGTTTGTTTAGGTTCGTGGCTGATCCCAGGATGATAAGTTTGGTCTTGTCATCATTCAGGCATAGATTATGGGACGCCATCCATGCCTGGATGATGAGGTACACCTTGTTCACCAAGGCCAAATCCGTGTTGTAGTCTCCTGTCAGCGGGATGAGGATCTGGGTATCATCAGCATAGTTAGTGTAGGTGATACCCAGACCGTCGAGATTATCAAACAGGGGCTTAGTGAACACGTTGTACAGTGTGGGGGAGACACATGACCCCTGAGGGACCCCACATGTGATGGGGATGGGATCAGCGGAGGCTGTGGTGGAAAAGATGCGCATGAATCTATTGCTCAGGAATGATTTGATCCAGCCAATACCTTCTTGGGAGAAGTGGGCAGCCGAGTCTAAGTGGCTACATAGGATATTATGATCGACAAGATCAAATGCTGCCAAGAGGTCTAGGAGGAGCAGTAAGGCAGTTTTCCCATTGTCTCTCAGAGTTTCGATTTGGGCCTTGAGGTCAATGTGAGAGGTTTCTGTGCCGTGTTGGGGTCTGAATCCTGATTGCCGGACTCCTAGGAGGTGGTTTTGTTCAAGATTTTTTTTAATTTGTAGATAGGCTGTCTTGTCAAGGATTTTGAGAAGGAAGGGAACGGTGGTGATAGGTCTGTAGTTAGTGGGTACGGCTGGGTCTAGTGAGGGTTTTTTTTAGTAGGGGGAGGACCCAGGATTCTTTGAGGTTGTTGGGGATAGTGCCAGATGAGAAGGAGGCGTTAATAAGTTTGGTAATGAATGGAGATAGGTCTCTGGCTGCGTCTTTGATGATTTGAGGTGGGCATAAGTCGCCTTGGTAGTTAGATGGTTTGAGACAAGAGTATGATTTTTTCCACTTCTAGCGAGGAAACTTTGGAGAAGCTGAAGCGAGTGAGGGGGTTGGGGGGAGGGTATTGAGGGTCGTGCGTGAGGGGGTGTTGTTGGGTTTGGAAGAGTTGGATAAAGTCTCTTTTTTGTTATTAATTTTGATTTGGAGGCCTGCAACTTTGTTGGATAGGGCATTTTGGATGCTGGTGCACCATTGTTCATCTTTCTTACAGGTGTCTGGGGCAGGGATGGGTGTCTCTAGCTCTATTAATATGGTAAACAGTTCTTTAGTGCTGGATTTGGCATGAAGTATTCTCAGGTTGTACGATTCTTGTTTGGCACGGACGATTTCTATTTTGTAGGTAGAAACTATTTTGTTGAGGATCAGCTTATTGCTGTCTGTGGGAGCTTGTCTCCAAATGTGTTCCTTTTTGCGTTTCTCTGATCTGAGGGCTTTTAGGTGGGCCGTGAACCAGGTATTCAAGTGTTTTATCGGCTTGCATTTTCTCAGCTTTAGTGGTGCGATGGTGTCTAGGGCTAGGCGCATGCTATTGTTGTAACTTTCAACAAGGTGGTGGGGGTTGGAGTTGGCTGGGAGTTGGTTCAGTGTTGGTAGAATGAGAGGGATGAGTTTTTCCACCGTTATGTTTTTCTTGCTTCTAGTCGGGATGGCTGTGGCCAGGGAGTTGTTAGTGATTGGGCTAGATGCTTCGAGTGTAAAGGAGAGAAGGTGGTGGTCGGACCAAGGTTGCGGGGTGATGGCAGTGATGGAAATCACACAGTTGTGGTCTGCTATCCAATCAAGGGTTCTCCCTTTGTTATGAGTGGGGGTAGAAATGATTTGGGTGTAGCCTAGTTCTGACAGTATGTTACTAATGGCGGACGCTTGGGGGTCTTTAGGGTCATTGTAGCCAAGGTTAAAGTCTCCTAAGAGAAGGCATTGGGAGGTATTTTTTAAGTTGTTAGAGAGGATGGAGTTGAGGTCTTCCTCGAAGGAGCCTATGGGTCCCGGGGATCTGTATAGTAGGTGGATGGTGATGGTTTGGGAGTTAGTGGTGGGGAGCTTGGCTGTGAGAAATTCACATGAGGAGTAGTGATCAGTGGTGTTAGGTTTGAGGTTGAGGTGGGTTTTGGCGGTTATAGTGAGGCCACCGCCTCTGGAATCTGTTCTGTCTGCTCGGAGGATGGAGAAGTTCTCAGGGATGGCTAGCGCCAGGGCTGGACCAGGTGCTGCACGAAGCCAGGTCTCAGAGATGGCTAAGAAGTCTAGTTCTTCTGTTAAGATGAGGTCTGCTGTGTCTGTCGCATGGGCTACTACCGATCTCACATTGATTAGAGCACCTCTTACAGGTGTAGTGGCAAGTTTACTAGCATTGGGTGTAGAGGTTGATGATCGAGTCTTATGTTTGGTCGAAGTATTGGTTTGGCTGGGCTTGGTTAAGTCTGTGCGGTTGTTGGAGGGGGTAGCCACAATATAAGGCTTGGGCCAGTTAGATGATTTGGTATGGGTAATATCCCTAGCTCTGGGCTCATATATTTTGGGGAGTCTGGCACGTAGTTTGGAGTTTCTAGTAGAAAGGTTGCACGGTGTAGAGAGGTACATGGCGAGAGGGGAGGTAGTGACCAAGCTCGTTGGGCCAAGGGGGGGGGGCTGAGATGGCTAGATGCGTGGATAAGGTGGAGGATGACTCTCAGCAATACTGAGTATATGCCCAGTAGGTACATTCTGGTGGGGGGAGGTGAGGACAGTGGGCATGTGTCTACTATCAGCTGGTTCTTGAGTTGCTAGGTTCCTAAGGGTACCCAACTATCTAGTGTCACACTGGATTGAATTGACTAAGTGGGGCCAGGATTCACCTAGATGTGAAAATCAAGTACACAGCTAAAACACACTAGTTTGCATTGACTATGTGGGGCAAGGATTCACCTAAATGTGAAAATCAAGTACACAGCTAGAACACACTAGTTTGCATTGACTAAGAGGGCCACAGATTCACCTAGATGCGAAAATCAAGTACACAGCTAAAACACACTAGTTCGTATTGACAATGTGGGACAGAGATTCACCAAATGTGGAAATCAAGTGCACAGCTAGAGCACATTAGTATGCATTGACTAAGTGGGGCAAGGATTCACCTAGATGTGAGAATCAAGTACACAGCTAGAACACACTAGATTGCATTGACTATGTGGGGCAAGGATTCACCTAGATGTGAGAATCAAGTACACAGCTAGAACACACTAGATTGCAATGGCTAGGTAGCGTTTCGCTAGATACCGTCCACACATATACAGCACGGATCACATGGTTTTGTATATTAGTTATTAGGGTCACTGCAAAGCGGAGGGCGAGGCATGAGTAGGCGGAGTTGCAGAGCAGTAGTTTGTTACATACGCAGCTCATGGAGAGCCAAATTGAACGGAGTACACTTACAGTATGTGGCTGTTTATGCACTAGGGCAGGTGCTTGCGGATCGTTCTGAGTTCATGTGGTAGATGGACTCCTCGGGTCGTGTGGGCGGGAGGTTATGCAGGAGTGACTGACTTTGCGCCGAGTGGGGTTAGTTGAGTATGCGTTGGGCAGTATGGTGGGCCCTGCGGCCGTGTCAGGCCAAGATAGGCACAGACAGGACGGACTCTTTCGCTGCAGCCCTTCCGAGGAAGGCCGGCTATCGCCTTCCAGTGGGGCGGTCTTGAGGAAATGGGCAGCTGCAGCCAATAGGGAGGCGGCATGGTTGCTTAGCAACCATACAACAAAGTGGCGGCGGCCATTTTCAGGGCTGCTCGTCGCTGTTGCACGGCGTCTCGTGGCGGCAAAATGGGGCAGCGCTTTGAGGTAGGCACAATGGTTAGCCAGGGGCTGTTGCTCATCGGGGGAGGCAGCTGCAGTATGAGGCGAGCCTCGTGGTCACCCGTTGCAGATGTCTTTCCCTTCCTTCATGCGTGTGTTCGCCACGCGGGATGCGGGATGGCCGAGATGATGCTGGGGAGAGAGAGGGCTCCTGCCCTTCTCTTCTGAAGTGCAGAACTAGTATGGAGAGTGACACAGACAGGCCTGACCCTGTAGACTGTAGACTCCCCTCTTGCCTGCTCAGTTATGCCTACTGGTGCCGTCTCTTGGGGGTCTCCTTTCCAAGAAGCATGCAGCTGGTTGTACAGGAGGGCCTGGCCTCAGGGGCGTACAAGCATGTCCTGGTCTCTTGGGGAGCTTCCAGCCCAGACAAATTGCAGGGACTCTTGGACCACCTGCTGCCTCCTGTGCTGGGCAAGTGCCTGGGACGCTGGCTGATCTACTTGAGGGACCTAGGGCATTGTCAATCTGATAGACTGGACATCTTTCCAGAGATTTAAATTGGGGAGTTTGCATTTCACCCCACTGAGGTCAGAAGTATGAGTGGCGACAATGTCAGAGTCGGGCGCTGTCCCTGTGTCAACCAAAAAAGTAATCGCAGCACTGCAGCAGGAGATACAGGGGGATCCGTGCTGACATTGGGATTAGGATGGACACCCTGAGGAAAAATGTGGACAAAATTGATGACAGATTGCAGAACTTGGAAAATAACCAGACCTCACTCGACACTATGGAGGTACAGATCGACATGCGGCTCTCGGAGCTGGAGAGGAGTGAATCTACAGTGTTTGAATGTTAGGGGTAGGACCCGGTGAAACAGGTTTTTCCTGGTGGTTCGGTCCAAAGCCAGTAATGTAAGTCGGCTGCACTGATTCCTGGGGTGGGGGAAAGGGGTGTCACAATCCATGCCCCTGACCCCGCTCAGGTATAACAGCCCCATGGTAGCAGTGGGGCTAAAGCCCTTCACACTGGCCCAAAGGGCCTTAAAACTCCACCAGAAACATACATGGAGTCAGTCCTGGCGCCTTTGTAGCCAGGCTCATTATCAGGAATAAAGCAATACCAGTTTTGGACCTTAATCCAACATGGAGGCCTATTACACAGCTCAGTTCTTTAGAACCAAGCCATGCATGTCTAGTGTTTTGGGTGTGGCTGGGCCTGGAACTACTTGGCCTGGAACTACTTTACCTAGGCTATTTAAACCACACCCAAACAGCAGAACATGCTTCGCGTTATTCTGCACTCCTGCAGCAGCGTAACGCTCACTGTGTCCAGCTCCTGCTCATCTGCTTCTCCGGCGGCCCGATCCGGATTCCATTAATAACCTGGAAGAACAAGAACAGCATTAGCGAGCAAGAACACTTACCTGTGAAGTAACCATCCTTGAATCCATCCTGCGCTTCGCTTACCTCGCCCATCTCCAGAGTTCGCCGCAACCTGCAAAGATAAAGAAACATGGACAGCATTAATCACATTTCTTACCTGGGCAAGCAGCGAGTCCTGGCAGCACCCTACGCTTCTCTTACCTCGCCCATCTCCGGGTTTCACCGCAACCTGCAAGGGAGAAGGAACAAGGTCAGCATTAACAAAGCACTTACCTGGGCAAGCAGCGCTTCGATCGCACATCGCTCCAGAACATCACTGCAACCTGTACAAAGAAGAGAACACAGGTTAGCAATTAACACCAATAAACAGCACAGCGCTCCGCGCATCAATACCACACCGTGGTCTTCGCTATCAGCGCGGCAACTCCGAGATCGCAACCATCCCTGTGAAAACAAAAAGAGACATTGTTAGGGAACAGCGTAGTGGAGGAAGACGCAGAGAAGACAGAGAAAATGGAGGGAAAGAAAGAGACAGAATAAAGACGGAAAAGACATTATTACTCACCTTGAAGACAGCAAGCAGATTCAGAGTCACAGCCGGTTTGGACCCGGCTTAAGGGCACATGGACCAGTGAAGCAACTAGGTCCACGGAATGGCCGCAACAACCACACGCCCCTGCACAGAGATGCAGGACAGAGTTCAATGCACAAAAACCTAAGGTGAGCAATAACCCCAAGGGAGGGTATTTGGACCAGAGGGAGGTGGGAGTCCACCCATCACAGAACCAGTTTCTTAACCCTCCATTCTCCTGTTATAGGCGCTACCCAACGTCTGGCACATAACCAAGCAGAGAGGGGTCGGGATAGAGCTTAGACCTCCATCCAGTATCGTGTGGTGTCCCCGTGGATACCAGGTGAGCATAACAAAGGGTCGTTATAACTTGGGGTGGGAGGTTGAGGGGGGACTTGTCCGCGAGGAGATGGAAGTTGGTTTTTTGGATTGTGATAAGGGTGCTTGGAAAGCTCGAGCTTCGATGTTTGCAGCAGGCATGGTTTATTTGGTGACATTACAGTTAACCGGATGTGAATATTATTGGGAATGTAATGCGTTTTACTGGCTGGTGTGAATGTTGACTTGGTGGTGGGGTCTCTCAATGCCCGGGGTCTAAATTCCCCCACAAAGTGGTCTCTCATACTCCGAGAATTCAGGAGGGCTAAGTTGAACCTACTCCTTTTACAGGAAACACATTGGGCTAGGGGCGTTCCTCCGGGGCAGAAATCCAGATACATCGGGGAGGTATATCAGTCCTCGGTACCGGTTAAGAAGAGAGGGATAGCAATAGGTGTGGCATCCTCACTCGGACTGATAGTTAACAGAACATTGCAGGAGACAGAGGGAAGGTAAATTGCTGTCAGGGGCCTGTTGAGTGGCAGTTCAATCACTGTTGTGTTGGTATATGGGCAAAATGAGGGACAGATTCTTTTCGGAGATGAGCTCAAGGAGGAATTGGAATAGTTTATTGAGGGCCAACTGATAATTGGGGGTGACTTCAATATGATCCTGGACCCACAAAGAGATAGAAAAAGGCCTAGGGGAAGGAGGTATCCCGAGCTGAGTGTTCCCAATCAGGAAGTTTCATGCCATTAACGCAGACCTGGGGGTAACGTATTGTTACGCTCACCTGACTCCCACAGAGGCGCCGGTCTGGTCTGGACTGCTGTGGCCTCCTCCAGTGTTATGCGTAGGACTGAGATGATGGACTGGACTAGCCCTCCTAGTTTCGTCTGTCTGGCCCGTAGGAATATTCTTCTGTGAATGGAGAAGGGGGGAATTAACCACCTATGGAGTATAACGTGAAACACCCCCTACACCCCCAGTTGTCCTCTCTACTGACCACCTCTGATGTTTCCTCAAAAGTCTCACCTTATGGTTTGAAAGGATGAGCTCTCCATCCTGCTTCGAGCGCAGGGGCGCGAGAAGGACCAGTTGCTTCACTGGTCGACGGAATTGGTGAGTTCCTGAGCTATCTTGACTCTCCCGGCAAGGCGCCGTAAGTATGCAGTTCGTAAGAGTTCAATTGCCAGACCTTCACTCTTAACCGATTCCGTAATCTGTGGTCTTTTCCCTTTTTAGGTGCTGAGTTAAGACAAGAGTCGAGGTGAATACCTCCGGCGGTAAAATCCGGTAAGTCTATAGCGGGAGGTGGCTCCTCTTAATAGTCCCTTTAATTCACCCTGTTGTGCTTTGTTTTTTCCCCTTAGGGGCCGGGGTGCGGCGATGGTGCAGTGGGAGCTGCGCCGACCCGAGAAGAGGATTGGTTCCCCCCGGTGGTAAGTCAGGTAAGTCTTTGGGTGGTAACCAGTAATCCTCTTTAAGTTCCCTTGGCTCACCTTAATGTCTTTTGCTTTCTCCTAGGAGCAGGAGTGCGGCGGGAACATGCCGGAGACTGCAGCGAAGCGTGAAGATGCTGCGAAGAACGGTGAGTGTAGCGCGGTGCTGCTGCTGACAATGCGACTCCTTTAAAATAAGGCCTTTCCTTTAGTTCGATGATGCGGTGGCCTTGGAATCAGGTAAGAAGCTGGTCCTGATCTTCTTCTAACCTTTCTCTTTTCTTTCCCCTGTTTCTAGGTGCTCCGGGTCCGAGGTGGGCGTGGCTGAAGTCTGGATGCTGCTGCAGGCACGGTGAGCGTTACGCTGCTGGATGCAGAATAACGCGAAGCTTGTGCTGCTGTCCGGGCATGGTTTAAATAGCCTTGGAAGTAGTCCCAGGTAAGTATTCTTCCACAGCCCCACCCGAGTAAAAAGTAGTCCCTTAGGTAAAATAGTCCTTCCTAAGCCTCATTTGGCTTATGGCTTCTTGCAGCATGGTCTGCATCAGGTAAGTATGCAGCTTGGTCTGCCTCAGGTAGGTTCCCGCTTATGAGTCGAATTCAGGTTCCCCGTCTACGAGGATGGGGTCAGGTGGCTTGGTTAATCTTGTCCCGGGTTGTACTGGCTTTAGAAGTGAGACATGGAAGACGGGATGAATTTGCATATTAGCAGGTAACTCCAATTTGACAGCCACCGGGTTGATATTAGCTTTGATAGTGTAAGGTCCCAAATATCGAGGGTTAAAGGTCTGTGTACCTTTTAGAGGTAGGCGCTTTGTGGCCAGCCAAACTTGGTCCCCAATCTGGTATGATGGAGCATCACTTCTATGTTGATCGGCCTTTTTCTTGTACCTTTCTTTTGCTTGCTTCAAATGTTCCGCTGCTTCCTTAAAGGCTTGTGTAATAGTAGCATGCAGATGGTTCACTGCAGGCATTTCTAAGTATTGGGGTGAGTCAAGTTCTGAGGTTCACGGATTATGCCCATATAGGGTATAAAAGGGTCTTTGTCCAGTTCCTGAATGTACAGAGTTATTGTATGCATATTCAGAGATCCAAAGAATATCCTTCCAATTACCTTCAGTCTGGTGTAGCACACAACGCAGGTACTGCTCAAGCGTCTGGTTGGTCCTCTCCGTTTGACCATCGGTCTGGGGATGGTGACTGGTTGATAACCTCACATCAATTCGCGCCAATTGGCAGCATTTTTTCCAGAACTGCGAAATAAACTGGCTACCTCGGTCAGAGATTAATACGGAAGGAAATCCATGTATTCGTACAATGTTTCCGAGAAACACCTTCGCCAGGATCGAAGCAGAAGGTAACCCTTTTAAGGGAATGAAGTGAGCCATTTTGGAAAAAAGATCCACTATAACTAGAATAGTGTTAAATCCGTTACATGGGGGCAGATCTGTAATAAAGTCTAATGACAAGGTGTGCCAAGGTGTAGGCGGAACTTCCAAAGGTTGTAAAAGGCCAGCTGGCTTCTTCTTTTGGCTTTTGTTTTGGGCACAGATACCACAAGAGAGCACGAAGGATTTCACGTCCTTTCGCCAAGTGGGCCACCAAAATTGTCTCCTAATTTTAGCTTCTGTCTTTGCGATTCCTGGGTGTCCTTCAATGAGCGCATCGTGGTAATTAGAAATAACCAGTTCTTGTAGTTCTTTGTGCGGTAAAATAGACGACCTTGATATTAAGGTAAGTCATTGCTGACAGAATAATCCTGACCTTTCTTTAACCAGTCTTGCAGGGCAGCTGAATCGAAAAGTCGTTGAACCTTTAGGTCAGGGGTGCACAACTGATTTTGACAGAGGGCCGAAAGTACCTTACATGAGGGCTATAGTGGGCCGAAAAGTAAATGTGGGCGGGGCGGTAGGCGGGGCGTGGCAGGAGGCTTTTTAAACCCCCAATTTGTACTAAACACATGGAAAAAGAATGTTTTTGAGGGGTAACGATTTTTATTTGCATTTCAAACTTACATTTTGTACTACACATTTTCCATTGTTATAATTTATTTCTATTTAGTTATTGTATCTCGCCTGTTTAACTTATATATATTTTATTGACCCTAGATACACTATGCCCCATGGCCCCCTCACCCCAACCAAACACTATGCCCCCCCATGGCCTCCTCACCCCCAACCAAACACTATGCCCCATGGCCCCCTCACCCCCAACCAAACACTAAGCCCCATGGCCCCCTCACCCCCAACCAAACATTATGCCCCATGTCCCCCTCACCCCCAACCAAACACTATGCCCCATGTCCCTCACCCCCAACCAAACACTATGCCCCATGTCCCTCACCCCCAACCAAACACTATGCCCCATGGCCCCCTCACCCCAACCAAACACTATGCCCCATGGCCCCCTCACCCCCAACCAAACACTATGCCCCATGGCCCCCTTACCCCCAACCAAACACTATGCCCCATGGCCTCCTCACCCCCAACCAAACACTATGCCCCTTGGCCCCCTCACCGCCAACCAAACTCCCCAACTCAGCACACACACAAACATGCACCAATACAGACCCGAACCCCCACCCCCCAACTCAGCACACACACAAACATGCAACCATACAGACCTGAACCCCCCCACCCCAGCACACAAACATGCACCCATACAGACCCGAACACCCCGCCCCCCAAATCAGCACACACACAAACATGCACCCATACAGACCCGAACCCCCGCCCTCCAACTCAGCACACACACAAACATGCACCCATACAGACCCGAACCCCCCACCCCACAACTCAGCACACACACAAACATGCACCCATACAGACCCGAACCCCCCCGCCTCCCAAATCAGCACACACACAAACATGCACCCATACAGACCCGAACACCCCACCCGCCAAATCAGCACACACACAAACATGCACCCATACAGACCCGAACCCCCCACCCTCCCCAACTCCAAACCCCCACCCCCAACTCAGCACACACACACTCAAGCATGCACCCATACAGACCCGAACCCCCACCCCCCAACTCAGCACACAAAATACATTCAAATCAAAACATTCATACACATCCGACACCCCCCCACCCCCGCATCTCAACATACACACAAAATACATTCAAATACAAACATTCACACACACCCCCCACATCTCAACATACACACAAAATACATTCAAATACAAACATTCACACACCCCTCCACATCTCAACATACACACAAAATACATTCAAATACATCCATACACATCCGACAACCCCCCACCCCCGCATCTCAACATACACACAAAATACATTCAAACACAAACATTCATACACATCCGACACACCCCCCCACCCCCGCATCTCAACATACACACAAAATACATTCAAACACAAACATTCATACACATCCGACACACCCCCCCACCCCCGCATCTCAACATACACACAAAATACATTCAAACACAAACATTCATACACATCCGACACACCCCCCACCCCCGCATCTCAACATACACACAAAATACATTCAAACACAAACATTCATACACATCAGACACACCCCCCCCCGCATCTCAACATACACACAAAATACATTCAAACACAAACATTCATACACATCCGACACACCCCCCCACCTCAACATACACACAAAATACATTCAAACACAAACATTCATACACATCCGACACACCCCCCACCCCCGCATCTCAACATACACACAAAATACATTCAAATACAAACATTCATACACATCCAACACACCCCCCCACCCCCGCATCTCAACATACACACAAAATACATTCAAACACAAACATTCATACACATCCGACACCCCCCCCCCGCAACATACACACACAAACAAAGCAAAACAAACCCGACACACAAACACAAACAGACCACTTACCAGAGACGTGCTGGAAGGCAGGCAGGTAAGCTGGAACGCTGGAATCGCACTACGACTGGCGTGGTCCAAGGCTGAAATGCCTTCCGGCATCAAGCCTTATGGACCACGTCAGCCGTAGTGCTGGCCCTCCATTGGTGCAGCACACACGCATTACGTGGCTCGTAGGAGCGACGTGATGCGTGTGTGTGCTGAGCCAATGAGGGCCAGTGTTTTCACCGGCCCGGAAGACAACAAAGACTTTCCTAATGGAGGGCGGCCGCGGGCCGCCCTCCATTAGTAAAGTCTTTGTGCCTCGCGGGACGGTCAACAGGGCATGGCGGGCCGCAACTGGCCCGCGGGCCGTATGTTGTGCACCCATGCTTTAGGTGAATATCTTCCAGTGTGTGCAGAGTGGTTGCACCCAGAATCCTTTTTTCAGAAATGATGGGCACTGGTTCGGGATTCGAATAAGTTTCTCCCATCCCTATACGGGATAAGGCATCTGCTTTGCCATTTTTACTACCTGGTCGATAGGTGATCACAAAGTCGAATTCTGCAAAAAATAGCGCCCATCTAAGCTGGCGTGAAGATTGGGCCTTGGCAGTCTTTAGATATTGCAAATTCCTGTGATCGGTGATTACTGTGATCGTATGTCTGGCTCCGAGAAGGTAATGTCGCTAAGCTTTGAAGGCAGATTTGATGGCCAACAACTCCTTATCGGTGACTGCATAGTTTAATTCAGGCAGCGAAAACTTTCTCGACCAGAATGCCACTGGATGAAGTTAGCCGGTTTCAGGGTCCTTTTGAGAAAGAACAGCTCCCATGGCTAAACTGGATGCATCGGTTTCCACTACATATGGAAGTTCAGGACGTGGGTGTTTTCAAACAGGTGCAGAGGTGAATTTGCTTTTCAGATTTTGGAAGGCCTCTTCTGCCTCTTCGGTCCATAGAAAGCGTTTGTTTTTTCGCAAGAGTGCAGTGATGGGATGCATAATACGTGAAAATTCAGGAATAAACCGGCGATAGAAATTAGCAAATCCAAGCATGCTTTGTACTCCTTTAACTGAGCTGGGCGAAGGCCATTTGAGGATAGCGTCCACTTTTCGAGAGTCCATTCCAACTCCTTTTGGGGTCTAGATAAATCCAAGGAATTCGACTTCCGTAGAATGAAAAACACATTTTTCCAATTTTGCATATAACTTATGCTGGCGTAGTTTCTCAAGAACGGCTCAAACGTGCTTCACGTGGTTGGATTCTGAGGAGGAGTACACTAGGATATCATCTATGTATACAACGACACAGACGTCGATGAGTTCACGAAGGACATCGTTCATAAAATACTGGAAGGCTGCCGGTGCGTTACACAACCCGAAAGGCATCACCTGATATTCAAATAGTCCGTACTTAGTGCGAAAGACAGTCTTCCATTCGTCGCCTTTCTTAACACTTACCAGATGATATGCCCCACGGAGGTCCAACTTGGTGTAGATGCAGGCATTTTTTACTTGATCCAGTAATTCGGGAATCAGAGGCAAAGGGTATTGTTTTTTTACCGTAATTTGGTTTAATGCGCGGTAGTCTATACATGTTCTAAGGTCTCCTTCCTTTTTGGGCATGAAGAACAAAGCTGAAGATGCAGGGGACTTGGATGGGCGAATAAAACCATTTGCAAGGTACTGGTCTAAATACTGTCGTAGGTGAAGATTCTCGGGTTCCGTAAGGGCATAAATCCTACTACAAGGGGGTTGTGCACCGGGAACAAGATCGATTTGACAATCGTACGATCTGTGGGGAGGTAAGGTGTTAGCCTGTTCCTTTTGGAAGACGTCCTGGAATTCTCGGTATTCTGGAGGTAGTTGCAAGACTGCGGTGATTATGGTAGCCAGGCCTGCGTTCGGATTTTTCTTTGCATAACAGGTTTGTGCACAATCCGGGAAGGTTATTCTCTTCTCTCGCCAATCAATACAAGGATTATGTGTTTCTAACCAAGGTATCCCCAGTATTATCTGGAACTGTGGAGTTTTGATTACATCAAACAAAATAGTCTCTCGATGCCCGTCCTGACCCACTAGTGTCATCTTTGCGGTGG
Organism: Ambystoma mexicanum; assembly: GCF_040938575.1. Lineage (NCBI taxonomy): Eukaryota > Metazoa > Chordata > Amphibia > Caudata > Ambystomatidae > Ambystoma > Ambystoma mexicanum. Next base: position 456,821,779 of record NC_090931.1, read on the forward strand.
AGTGAGTTACAGGCCCAGAGGCAATTTCGGTTCCATCGACTGTGGTGATGACATCGGAGGTGGCTTTCCGGCAGAGAGGCAGATTCATCCTGGAAGCCAATTCGCAGTCCAAATAGTTTCCTATGGCCCCACTATCGATGTATGCTTTTACTGCATGCATACGTGATGGCTGCTCTGGATCTACGAGGACCATTGGCATGATGAAATGCGAGGTCTGAGTATCCTTCTTCGAGCTCGGCAAGCGGACCTCTACGCTTGTCGGGCGTGGTCGTTTCCCGAGTCTGACTCCATATGACTTATCAGTGGCTCCTACCACCTTCTTGGGCGGTTTTACAGAGCAATCTCGTAGAAAATGCCCGGGGCTACCACAATAAAGACACAATTGCATTTGTCTCCTCTCTCTTTCCTTCTGGGTTAAGGGTTTTTTTATTCCTCCGATTTGCATGGGTTCTGAACCATCGGCTCCTTTGGGGTTCACATGGGTTTTGACCAAAACCCGATTCTCAAGCTTGGCCCGATCTGCTTTTCTGTTCTGAAGTCTGTGATCTAACTGGACCACTAAGTCTATATATTCAGCACAGTCTTGAGGCAGGTTCACGACTTGAGCCAGGACATCCTTGAGTTCCCCTCGAAGTCCTCGATGAAATAACGTGATTCGTTTTTCCTCAGGCCACCCCGTTTCCACGATCAACCTATTAAAGGTTGCGATGTAGGATAGGAGATCCTGATTACCCTGTCGTAGGGACAGAAGTTCGTTATCCAGGGCCTGTCCCTGGGAGTGCCGGGCAAATAGTCTTTCCATGCTTATTTGAAAGCCCCGAAAGTCCCGGAGAATTGGGTCGTCCTGAGTAACCAGTGGGATTGACCAATCGGCTGCACTGCCGCTGAGATATGACAATACAAAAGCTACCTTGGCTTGATCATTTGGGAAGGCCCCTGGTCTGCATAAAAAGTGCAAGCGACATTGGTTCATAAACACGGCGAACCTTTTGGGATCTCCGGCAAAACGTTCGGGTGGAGCCAATGCTATATTTCCAGGTAGATTTATTTGCACAGGGTTGCTTGATACCGCAGGAGCTGGATTTCCCCCAGAACCAGGCAGGGGTGCTTGTCCTGCCTGATTTTGTAATAGTTGTCTAGCAAGGTCATCTGTTCGCTCCTTTGACAGGATCAGTTCTCTCCTAAGAGCATTGGTCTCCTGACGAGCGGAATGCACTTCAGCCCTTAATTCCCCTAGTAATTGGGCTAGTTGGTCTGTTTCTGAGGTCTCCATAACGCCCGGTGGGAAATTGTATTTAGGCTTCGCGTTCTGTTACGCTCACCTGACTCCCACAGAGGCGCCAGTCTGGTCTGGACTGCTGTGGCCTCCTCCAGTGTTATGCATAGGACTGAGATGATGGACTGGACTGGCCCTCCTAGTTTGGTCTGTCTGGCCCGTAGGAATATTCTTCTGTGAATGGAGAAGGGGGGAATTAACCACCTATGGAGTATAACGTGAAACACGCCCTCCACCCCCAGTTGTCCTCTCTACTGACCACCTCTGATGTTCCCTCAAAAGTCTCACCTTATGGTTTGAAAGGATGAGCTCTCCATCCTGCTTCGAGCGCAGGGGCGCGAGAAACGGACCAGTTGCTTCACTGGTCGACGGAATTGGTGAGTTCCTGAGCTATCTTGACTCTCCCGGCACGGCCCCGTAAGTATGCAGTTCGTAAGAGTTCAATTGCCAGACCTTCACTCTTAACCGATTCCGTAATCTGTGGTCTTTTCCCTTTTTAGGTGCTGAGTTAAGACAAGAGTCGAGGTGAATTCCTCCGGCGGTAAAATCCGGTAAGTCTATAGCGGGAGGTGGCTCCTCTTAATAGTCCCTTTAATTCACCCTGTTGTTTTTTTTTTTATCCCCTTGGGGGCCGGGGTGCGGCGATGGTGCAGTGGGAGCTGCCCCGACCCGAGAAGAGGATTGGTTCCCCCCGGTGGTAAGTCAAGTAAGTCTTTGGGTGGTAACCAGTAATCCTCTTTAAGTTCCCTTGGCTCACCTTAATGTCGTTTGCTTTCTCCTAGGAGCCGGAGTGCGGCGGGAACATGCCGGAGACTGCGGCGAAGCGCGAAGATGCTGCGAAGAACGGTGAGTGTAGCGCGGCGCTGCTGCTGACAATGCAACGCCTTTAAAATAAGGCCTTTCCTTTAGTTCGATGATGCGGTGGCCTTGGAATCAGGTAAGAAGCTGGTCCTGATCTTCTTCTCACCTTTCTCTTTTCTTTCCCTTGTTTCTAGGTGCTCCGGGTCCGAGGCGGGCGTGGCTGAAGTCTGGATGCTGCTGCAGGCAAGGTGAGCGTTACGCTGCTGGATGCAGAATAACGCGAAGCGTGTGCTGCTGTCCGGGCGTGGTTTAAATAGCCTTGGAAGTAGTCCCAGGTAAGTATTCTTCCACAGCCCCACCCGAGTAAAAAGTAGTCCCTTAGGTAAAATAGTCCTTCCTAAGCCTCATTTGGCTTATGGCTTCTTGCCGCATGGTCTGTATCAGGTAAGTATGCAGCATGGTATGCCTCAGGTAGGTTCCCGCTTATGAGCCTGGCGCCTCTGGCGCCAGGACTGATGACTCCTATGAGCCTGGCGCCAAAGGCACCAGGACTGAGTCCAGATGGCCCCTAACAGGGGTTGTTGGGCCCTTACCAGGGAACATGATGCCTGCTCTCGGGTCTGATGGATTTGCTCTGGATGCCCGGGGGTAGGCATCATGACACGTATGCACTAATGTTGGAAGCAGATGAGGAGCGCCCCTTTACTTTTTATTCTCTAGCCCCATGACTCTTACTCTAGAATTGACATTGTTTTGGTGGACTCTGCCTTTAAGGGGTTCGTCGACTCGATTACTGTGCCCCTGGTCCATGGTCGGATCATGATTTGTTATGGGTGGTATTGGGGGATGGTTGGGCAGGCAGGCCCCGGGGAGGTTGATGTGCAATGACCTTTTGTGGAAGCACAAAGATAGCTCAGACCCTTTGGGCCCACATTATGGAATACTTTGAGTTTAACAATGGGGTTGATCCAGGGCCCGGTTTGTGTGGGAAGTGTTCAAGGCTACGATTAGAGGGGTGCTTTTTGGCCTGGGAGCACAGAAGAAGCGAGAGTAGCAAAGCTAAGAGGTGGACCTGCGATCTAAGATAGAGAAACCCAGTCCGCGGGGTAACAGGGCAAGCAGGCAAAACACACAACGGATAGCACAACTGCACCTCTATAAATCAAGGCTGAAAGATTTGCTGGTTCAGGATACGGAAAAGAAGCTGAAGTTCTTGAAGCAGAAGTACCATGAAAAGGGAGATAGGGCAGATAGAATTCTGACATGGCGGTTACGAGAGGTGCGGAAATCTAATTGGTTAACAGAATCAAAAGCCCGGACGGGTTGGACCTCTTCGATCCGGGGCAATAAGAGAGGAGTTCCGAAAAATTCGATGAGGCCCTATAAACAGAATTCTCTGGGGATTGCGCTCCTAGGTCCCAATTCATAGGCTCTCTTCGGATGCCGGGTTTATCCGACCTCGTGGCTGACAGTATTGATGGCTGACAGTATTGATGACCCGATCACCCCAGCAGAGAAGGCCCTCACAATAATGGGATTGAAATCAAGACACCACTTCAGGAGATGATGTTTTTTCCGTGAAATTCGACAAGATGTATCATTCTTTCCTAGCCCCACCCATCTGGCGAAGGTTTTTAATAAAGTACTAGAGGGTGAAATACTTTCGGATTCTATGTTGAGCGCCATCATTGTGGTCATCCATAAACCAGGGAAGGATCTGGGAAGAGTGTTCTTCATATAAACCCATATCGGTTCTTAATACAGATGTGAAGATATTAGCAAAACTCCTGGGATGGAAGCTTGAGGAGTCTTACCCAACGCTGATCCACTGGGCCAGGTAGGTTTTATCCAGGGATGCCAGGGATCTGAGAACATCAGGAAGACCATTGACCTGACGCACGTGGTGCAAGCAGAGGACATAGACGCTGCAGTGATCTCAATGGACTCAGAAAAGGCATTCAACCGTGTTGAATGGAAGGAACAAGTTACTTACCTGTAACTGTTGTTCTCCAGCATGGGTCTGGCATGGATTCACATGCTCATGAATATTCCCAGTCATCAGGCTGAGAATCCTCGGTAAAGACAAAATCAGTTTCACTTCTGGAACTGTCTTTCTCCTAACAACCAATCACTGGTTTCTGGGTCATACTGCCCCCAGCCAATGACTGCCCTAAACCTAAGCACCTCCTCAGGCAGCCATCTTCAGATTTGGCAGCATGTAAAAAGTGGCAGTAGGACCAAGAAAAGAGCCGCAGAGGGGCAGGCAGGAGGGTTCGCATGTGAATCCATGCCAGACCCATGCTGGAGAACAACAGTTACAGGTAAGTAACTTGTTCCTTCTCCAGCATGGGGTCTGGCATGGATTCACATGCTCATTAATAAAGAATGCATAGCAGTAGACATATGCACAACCACAGGAGGTGGCAAGGCTCAACATTTAGCATCTCTTACCGCCTCACCAGGCTCACCTTCAAGCGAACAGGTTGTGCAGCACTGCTTGGCCGACTCTGTACTCCTCGCTGGAATCCCTGTCGACACAGTAGAACTTTGTGAAGGTGTGTGTCCACGTAGCAGCCCTGCAGATGTCATGCAAGGGCACACCAGACAGGAACGCCGTAGTTGCAGCGATTGCTCTGGTCGAGTGGGCCAGGCAACGGTCAGTTTGCCAATCGGTGACAATAGGTGATGCAGCTGGAGAGCCACCTGGAAATGGAAGCCTTGGAGAGGGCCTTCCCATGGTTCACAGGGCCAAAGTTCACAAAAAGTTGCGATGTCTTCCGGAAACTCTTTGTGCGGTCTACATAGAACTTCAGCTGTCTAGCCACATCCAGCAAGTGCAAAGTCCTCTCAGCGGCGACAAAGGCGTCGGGAAGAATACAGGTCATACTAAGGGCTTGTTTAGATGAATGTCCAACGGCACCTTGGGCATGAAGGATGGGTGCGTCCGTAGCACCACCCTCGTCTCGTGGAATGTCAAATAGGGTGGTTTACAAGAGAGGGCCTGGATCTCTCCCACTCGTCGTGCAGAGGTTATGGCCACAAGAAAAGCTACTTTCCACAACAAAAATGTCAGTGGCTCCGAATGCATGGGCTCGAACGGAGGAGCCATGAGCCAAGTCAGCACCACATTGAGCTCCCGTGCCGGGCCAGAGGCTTCTCCAGCAGGAACGAGCGAAATAGTCCTTTGATAAACTCCTTGACCAATCGATACAACCATAAGGATGATCGTCCAGGAGATCTGGTGTAGCAGGAAATAGCCGACAGATGAACTTTGATGGAAGCATGGGCCAGTCCTGCTTTGGCCAACGACAACAAATACGGAAAGCACCTGCAGAGCAGTGACCCGTAGAGGGTCGATCTTCTGAGTATGGCACCAAACAGCAAACCTCTTCTACTTGTGCCCGTAGCATTTGAGAGTAGACAAAGCTCTGGCCTTGGCGAGCACCTCCTTACAATCCGCTGGGAGATCGTAGCCCCCAAACTCTAGTGCTGCAGGAGGCAGGCCTTCAGGTTCAGCATTCCTGGGTCATGGTGCAGAATCATGCCTCCTTTCCTGGTGAGAAGATCTGTGACCGCAGAAGCTTGACTGGAGTGGACGCTGACATGTCCAGAAGGTCCAAGTACCATATCTGTCTAGGCCACGCCGGTGCGAGGAGTATCATCCTACACCGGGATCGTCTGAGTCGATTGACTAATCGAAGGAGCAACAGCAACAGAGGGAACTCATACAGAAACAGGCTGTCCCAGTGGAAAGAGAATGCACCCCCATGCTTACCGGCTGGGGAAACCTGCTGGCGAACCTCGGGCACTAGGTGTTCATCGCCGTCGCAAACAGATCGATCTGGGGATTGCCCCATCTGCGGAACAGGTGATCCACTTGATCCTGGCAAAATTCCCACCTCGTGGAAACGGGATGAGGAACATCCCCTGGACTATGGCCCAGTGCCAAAGGTACTGCACCTCTTTGGAGAGTGCCAGGGATCTGGTTCCCCCCTGTATACTGATGTAGAACATTGTGGTGGTGTTATCTGTGAAGACCCGTACCAACTTGCCCTTGAGGGACGGATGAAAGGACCTGAGGGCCCAAAACACTGCCCGCAGCTCCAAAACGATGTGCAACGTCTTCTTCCTCCGGTAGCCACAGGCCTCTTGCATGAAGATTTCCAGTGTGCACTCCCCATCCTTCCAGGGCGGCATCTGTCGTGACCATCTCCTGATGAGGTGGGGTCTGGAAATCCGAGCCGGCGGACAGATGTGCGCGCACTCCCCACCACTTTATCGCTCAACGGAAACTCTTGTTGAGTGTGACCTTGTCCCCGAAGCTTCCCAACACTTGTATCCAACGGGCGTCGAGGAATTGCAGTGGACGCATCCGCAGCCTGCACAGCCGAATGAGGTATATGCATGATGACGTCATGCCGAGCAGGGACTTGATGGACCTCACCCTGGCGATCTTCAGGGCCAACAGCCGTTGTACCTTGCCCAAGATGGCCGCTATCCTCTCCTCCGATGGAGACACCAGGCGCGACACTGTGTTGAGTTGGGACCGCAGAAAGCGCGCATCCTTTGATGGAATCAAGCAGGATTTTGCATAGTTCACCGAGAACCCCAAATCCGTCAGGAGTTGGACGGTCCTCGCCGTGAGTTTGACGGCAATGTCCTTTGAGCTTGCCCGGATGAGCCAGTCGTCCAAGTAAGGGTACACGTGGATCCCTCGTAGGCGCAGCTGCCCCGCCACCGGCGCCAGGCACTTGGTGAAGTCTCTTGGCGCCGACTTCAATCCCACGGGAAGGGCCTTGAACTGGTAATGTTGCCCTTGAACCACAAAGCCTTGAACTTGTGGTGGCCCTTGTGTATGGGGATGTGAAAATAGGCATCTTCCAAGTCCAGCGACGATAGAAAATCCCCCTCTTCCAGCTGTCCTGGCGCATGCTGAAGAGTCACCATCCGAAACTTTTGAGACTCGATGTACTTGTTCAGATGGCGGACGTCTAGGATGGGCCCCCACCCGCCGGTCTTCTTTTTGACGAGGAAGTAACGACAGTACAATCCGGAGCCTCTTTGGGACAAGCTCTATCGTACCCTTTTTTAGCATGGCCCGCACCTCCAGCAGAAGCTAAGGGATGTGGTTTTCCTGCCGGGCCACTGGTGGTATATGGGGTCACTTTCGATGGAACTCTAGGGTGTGTCCGTGGGCGAGAGCGTCTAGCACCCAACGGTTGGTGGAGATGGTCTTCCACATGCTGACGAAGTTGGCCAGCCGGCATCCCACTGGGGTGCTTGGGCAGGGGCCTGACGCCACGGCCGGTTGAATCCTGTTTTGACGTTGAAGCGCTGCCTTGGGGGCCTTGGCGACGACAACGTCATCCTCCAGATTTGGCACAGCCCCTTTAGGTAACCTGGGCCGACGAGCGGGGGAGTTGATGGTAGGACGAGGCTCCTCCCCCGAATCCTTTGGAAGAAACTTGGGATTTTCCTCCGGAAGTACAAAAGGACAGCCCTCGTTGCTGAACCGTGCCCAAGGCATGAGCCGTGTCAGTGTCCACCTTGATGGCCTGAAGAGACTTGTCCACAGTCTTTCCTAACAAATTGTCCTCATCGAAAGGCATGTCCAACATCTTCGACTGAACATCCTGGCGGAAACTTGTGGCCCTAAACCAGCCCTGCCGACGAAGGCAGACACTGTTGCCCATTTGGCAGAACACTGTGTCGGCGATGTCCGTCACCACTGTAATGGCATGGTTCGATGCCACCTCACCTTCCTCTAGGATCTCCAAAGCTTCACCCTCTTGTCGCCTGGGAGGAAGTCCAGGAGGGGAGCGATCTTGAACCAAAGCTCCCTGTCGTAACTTGCCACGATGGCAAGGGCGTTTGCGGCCTTGATGGTCGTTGCTGCCGATGTGATAACTTTTCACCCCATGGCATCCAACTTCAACCCCTCACTGCCCGCGGGGGGGGGGGGGGGAGGGAGGAAGCTGCCTATGAGGAGGCGCCTAAAGGTTTCTTCTTGGCCGCCGCCGAAACCACAGAGTCCGGGGACGGCTTGGACTGTAAGCATTTGGGCTCAGAGTCCGGCACCCTGTATTTCTTCTCACAACGGTCCCTCTTTGCTGGGGCCGAGGAAGGGTTCTTCATAAGGGACAACCCCTCGTCCCAAATGTCATCCAAGAGTGGGATCGAAAGTACGGTCTTCCTCTTGGCCTTGCGGCGCTGGTAAAGGAATCCCTCTTTCTTCTTCTCCTCAGGGACAAGCTGGAACATCTCCGAGGCTCTAGAGATCATGCCGTGAAATGAGCCTATCTCGTCGGGCGGTGAAGCTCTGGGCAGCGGAGACGAGAGATCCCCAAACCGCCGTCGTCATCCGTGCCCGTCGTCGCCGTGCCCGGATCTGTCTCATCCCTCATGGGATGGTGGTGGTGGGGGGGGAGACGAAGGGTGGAACGGAGGCGGAGGGTGAACTCTCCTATTCTTGGGTGGTGGTTCCTCCGTTAGTCTTGGCGCCGCATTTGGGGCCGCCGGCTCAATAGGCATCCGTGTCCGGATCTCCTAGCATAGGGTATGCAGAGCAGTGAGAATATCCACCGAGATATCACCAGGTGGTTGCTGAGGTGGTGGCGATGGAGGCAAGGGCGTTTGCGTCTTAGGCTGGTCCTTCACACCCTCAACGCCCTGTTGCTCCTCGTCGGTGTCGTCGCCCTGGTCAGGATCCTTCCCGTAGGGCCTGCTCTCGACGCACTGTTCCTCCTGGAGGGTCCAGAGGTTGGTAAGCTCCTCTTCAGAGGAGATATCCGAGCCTTGAAGGACTACCATACCCCCCCCCCCCTTCTCTGCGACCAAGGGAGACCATTTCAGGGAAATGATGAGCATCATCTTCTACACTGTCTTTTTGATGGGTTGAAAAGAGGATCCCTCCATGGCAGGCAGGGATACTCTTGCCTTCAGGGCCGTGCCCTGCGGATCCAGCTCGGTGGCCTTTGCGAGGGATGCCATCACTCCTTCGATGGAAGGGGCGTTCACCAGATGAACCTGGGCCTTCACGACCTTGGTCGAGCCTATGGCCTTCGCCATTAGGGAGAGGGTCTGAACCCCGCTCCCCAGTGGCCTTCTCCGTAGGGCCTGTCTAGGTCTTCTCCAAGAGCTTGCCCGGATGGTCCGATTTCCTCTTCTTGGAAGAACTTGAGCGTTGGCTTGTGGTCGAAGGTGCTGGAGACACTGTGCTCGCCCTAGCCATCGCAGAGCTTATCGCAACGGGGCTCCCAGTGGCGGCGGACTCGCAGAGCGTAGCCTTATGTTGGGGCCCCGCGGGAGGATCGCCCTCAAAGGTCTTAGAAGGCCGCTCAGCTTTCCTCTTCTGGGCAGGGGAGGCATGCTGCTGGGACTCACCCAGAGCAGGGGCCTTGGCCTGCAGCCACTCATTGAGACGCCTGCGCTGGTCATTCAGCACACAGGGTACTATCTCCTGACAAGACGCACAGTCCTCCTCCACGTGTGTCGGGTCCGAGTGCAGGCAGTAAAGGCACAGGGAATGTGTGTTATCCGAAAAGATTTTCCATAGGTTGCAGCCGGGGCAAACCTTGAAGAGAGGTGTCGACGACGCCTTCTCATCCGCCATGTCCACGCGGCGTAGGCCTTGAAGAAGCTTCTGGAATCCTCCAAGAAGAAACTTGACAAAATTCGTCCTTGATGGGCGCTGAAGAATCCGAAAACGGGTCCCCGTTAATCGGAAGGTGGATCGATGGAGCTTAAGGCTCCATTGACTGAAGAAATAGAGCAAAACTCTTTGAAAAAAATCGCAAAACGCAGTAAAAGCTCGAGAGCTATAGCACAAGGACTCCCAACACTTGAACGTGCAGTAAAAATCCAGTCAGGATCTCCAAAATGTTTCGGGGCTCCTCCCCGCTCTGTCCCCAGGAGTGCAGCCAAGGGGTTTCATATGTGGTGGGATTGCCCAGTGATTCAGACCTTTTGGTCAGAGGCCCTGAGTTGGATGAAGGTGGTTTACGGAGGTCCCTCTAGATCCAGACCCCTTCGGAACCTACTGGGAGTCCCCACCACCCCCGCTGGATTGGGGTGAGGCGAGGCTCCCAAGATTATGGAATCAATGTTTAGAGCGGGTAAGACTGCGCTGGCGCAAAAGTGGATGTCCCCGGGGGCCCGGGATAGGGCAGCCTGGGAACGGAAATTAAGGCACATCTATACAATGGAGAAGCGCACGGCTATTGTGAATAACCACATGGGAACGTTTCAGGAGGTGTGGGGTCCATTGATAAGCAAATGGGAAATGGGCTGAGAAGGGTGGAGAGGTGACACAGTGGAAGGGGACAAATGAGTGGGGTGAGGGTTAGGGCTTCGGGTTTGGAGAAATGGTTGGGGAGAGATCCCAACGGCTTAATCAGGAAGCTACCCTAAGTACTGTTACAGGCCTCACTACTTAGAGATGGTTCACACCTGGCTAATTTGGTACAGTTGGTTGTATTGTTTTTCAGTGTCTGTTTTGCTGCGGTGCATAGAAGCGAGCATCTCCTGAGTTTTGGGTTGGGGGTGGGAGGGTTACGGGTCGGGGCAGCTATCAGTTGCTATTTGAGTATGTTTTTGATGCAGAATATGTATGCTGTAACTCAAAACTGTTTATAAAATTCAAAGTAAAACTTAAGTTTAAAAAAGATTATGTAACGTTGGTGGAAAAGAACATACTTAATGGAGCATTATGGTTTCTGCTCAAAACAAAACTCAAAGAATTTACCAGATGCGGTTTCTAAAGCCACCATTTCTGTGCCATCATAAAATGACCCTAACAGGGTGCTTGCAGTTACTGTATAGAGGCTTGTCATCAGAACAGGTCTTGGAAGAGCCGAGGGACTAGTAGAACTTCCTCAAAATTAATTTCCTCTTTGGCTAGCATCTTCTTTTGTTCTTTAGCAATCATATCCAGGATTAACAAGCAAAAGATGCATACCTCTAGGTTAAATATTAACTTTGGGGGCGTGGCTAAAATGACAGATGGGGAGGGGTGGTACGCCTGAATGGCAGCTCCGTTAATCCACACCCTATGGCCTGATAAAGGTCCAGCAGTTCCCCAGTCCAGGCGAGTAAACCTCCCCCCAGGAGTTGCTGAGATTGGGAGTGAGAATCGGGAGTTGCCTGGGAAGCCCTGAGGAGAGTGGCAATCGAGATACACATGGGCACCTGACCCTAACATGGCGCTCGCCAAAATGAATGAGAAGTGGACCACCGTGAAATGGTAGCAGCGGAGAGGAGCGCAGCCGTGTTCCCACATCGAAACGAGTGCTCAGGCGCTGTGTAGGCTGGTGGGCTGGCTCATTGCTCATCAGGCTCAGCTGGGTCTCAGCGCAACACCAGAGGAGAGGAGGCTTGCAGAAGGAGTGAGCTGCAGGCCCCAGCAGCGTTATGGGAAGTCTGACATTGCTCTTGAGGCTCTGCATTGTGAGGGACCGGCTCACAGGCCATCAGCGGGTCTATCCTGAGGAAAGGCCACAAGCTCGTGGACACTGTCCATGTAAGCAAGCAACATTAGGCATTAGGAACAGAGGTGAACTGCAGGGGTCCCTAGGGATCTAAGGAACAGAAGGGAGACACAGAGACAAGGATGCCGCAGAACAGAGGGGAAGGAGAGAGAAGGTGGCACTGGATGGTATAATGGAGGTCCCAGGGCCCCCTCATAATGTCTTCATTCCGGATGTAAGCAGGGTGTAACACGCTCATCACGGAAGAGCAGTATGAACAGTGGTTGAAGTGAACAAAAAGAAGTTTTGGAACTATGTTCTTTACTAGCCTGCCCCCACTCTGCACAAACCCCATCACCAAGCCCCCTCGCATCCACAACACAAACCCCAAATACATGCACCTGCTGTTTAAGGGAACATTCAGTGCAGTGCACTGAAAGTGCATGTTTAAACTTCTTCCTACACTTTTATTTTAAATAGAAACTTAATTAAAAAAAGAAGAGGAGCACCGCTCCCGCCCACTTCGACCACTGAATACAAAGTAATAGACAAGGATGCACCATAGGTGAGAGGAATAAGCAGAGAGAGGCCTTCGGTGGAGGAGTGCAGGGGCAGGGTCGTTCTTGGACCCACGATAAGAAGGAAACCAGCATGCAGGGGTAAGGGGGAGCCACAAGTGAAGGACATGAGTGGGTACTCCAAGCAATAAGGTGATACAATAGAGAGCAAGCAAGTAATAGCTAAAGCTGCATCATGGCTAATTCCAATTAAAAACAAGAAACCAGAGACGCTCAAGGCCTTCCTCCAGAGCAACAGCCATTCAGACAAAGGTGAAGAATCAAACAGGACGTAATCAGGGGGAAGAGATGGACACAGACCCTCTGATGAGGGGCATGATGGTCTCTTTGATCCAGTCTATTAAAGAAGATATCTCAGCCCTCCTAAAGTCAGAGAACTCTGGTATGAAGCAAGATCACTCAAAACCAGTTCAGAAAACCAAGAAGGAGATCTGGGACTTGGGAATCAGAGTAACCAGCAATGGAGAAGAGATCTCCTCGATTGAAAACAGCACGTCTCATATCGCCCAGGAGATCCAGACCATGGCGGAGAATTATGACACCGTGCAGTCTAGATGCAACGATTTGGAAAAGAGATCCCGAAGAGCCAATCCTAGAATCAAGTACCTAAAAGAAGAAGGGGAGAACAATATCAGAGGATGTGTCACAGAGCTCTTTAACCAACTCCTTAGAGACTCCTCAGACATTCCGGCTAGAATTGACAGAGTGCACAGGGTAGGCACTAAAAGAGCTATGCCAGAGATGCCAAGAGATATTCTAGCTAAGCCGCATTACTATACAACCAAAGAAGCCATACTCAAGGAGGTGGAGAGGGCCCCATAGACTTCAAAGTAGGCACTGTCCAGATTTTTCAGGGCATTGCACAGCTCACCCTTTCAAAAGGAGGAAATCGAAGCCCATAACAGAGGGTCTGGCCAAGAGAGACATCAGGTATGGATGGACACAGCCATTTGGGCTGCAGTTCAAGTGGGAGGACAAAGTGGTCACGCTCTATAATGCGAAAAAGTGAGCATCTCTTTTGGGTTTGGAGTTGGGGTCGGAGGTCGTCACAGAAGAGACAGCAAAGAGGCCCGTGGGCCCAAAGAGCTGCACCCAGGAAAGAAGGTCGAAAGGGAGGCAACTTTGAGAATTACAGGCGACAGTCTGCTGACGGTCAAAGGGTACAGATAAGGAGCAAACGATAGTAAGGCCATGAAAACCGATATAACAAGCAGAGGATCAAATGTGGGGAGGGGAATGCAGATAACTGGTTCTGGTAAGAAGGTGGGGGTTAACGTTGTGTGGAAGAAAGGGTTAGAGCACAAATGGCTACCATTCAAAGCTTGCAGGAGAAACATTGAAGTTTAAATTTTATGGGGTTTTCTGTTAGTCCACACCAGCAGCACCAGAAGAACGATGGGGGAAAGCAATATCTTATGGCAATTAGAATCTAGAAACGACCCAATATGGCTCAAATGTGTAACTTGTTCAAATTATGGTCCGGAACATGCAGGAACACAATACCCCGAAAAGGAGAGCTTCACTGCTGAGGGAGCTGCGATGCACACGCACAAAGATCAATTCCGATTAAAAAGCAAGCAATATCCCATACAAATCCTATTGAGAGCCAACTCAAAAAGGGCCAGGGTGGCTATTTTAATACATATGAGGTTCAACTTTAGAGTCATTGGAACGACCAGGGATAAAGAAGGGAGGTATGTCAAGGTGGAGGGAGTAATGGATGGCAGGACTTCCACAATAGCTTCAGTGAACGCACCCAACAAGGGACAGGAAAATCTCAGCCTAGACTTCCTGCAAGCCATGGACAGATTTGGGTGCGAGGGGGATGCTTCATTGCACGGGAATTGAATTCTGTCATGGAGGGTGACTGAAACAGATCACCACAATCCAAGTGGTCTCAGGCTAGCAAATTCTCAAGGAGAGTCAGAAAAGGACTAGAATACATGGGATTGGTGGATGCTTGGAGACATCTGCACCCGGGGTGAGAGACCCTTTTGTTTTCGGTCCTTTTGATTCAACCCTTTTGTCATTCGATCCTTTTCATTCAAACATTTGACCTATAACCATCTTTATGATGGCGACATCTCTCAAAGCCATTCAGGCACTAGACATACAACTCAGCACTATGTTGGAACACTTCGCGTTAGTTTCACAGATGGAAGGGGGGACAAAAAAACGCAGTTTAGATGGAAGCTGAAAGAAAATGTACTGAAAGACACAATAGTGAAGAACAATTTAAAGGAGGCACTTAGGGAATATTTTAGACATAAAGTGGTGACAAACTTTACTGGGTAACCATTGGGAGTCATGAAAGCGGTAGCAAGAGGGAGTATAATCTCGTCATCAGAGACCCTCAACGAAATTATGAAGCAGCAGGAAGAGGCGCTTATAGCTCAGGTAGGGGAGATGGAAAGGCAGTACAGAATGCAGTAATCCAGGCTTAAGCACAGGAAACTGATGGCAAAGAGGGGTGAGCTAAATACTTTTAGAGTGGCTAAGGCAGAGAGACTACAATTAAGATCAAAATAGAGGTTTTAAGAAAGAGAGGGGGAAGCGGATAGACTCCAACTGAATAGGCTGAACTCGGGAAAACCAATCCTTTATTCAAAAGATTGTAGACGATAATGGGAAAGAAAGCACAAATTAAAAGCCTTCTGGAAATTCAATGATATTTTATACAAAGCAGAGGGAGCAAGGGAACAGAACCAGGAAAGATATCTGGCGTCAGTTAAGCTGCCTTCCATCTTCCATACCTGAAAGGAATAGAGAGTGGCTGAACCGACCGATAGAGACAGGAAGTTTTGCCCGGACGGGCTCTCAGCAGCTTTTTACAAGGTTATGGCACCCTTTATCTTAGAGCCTATGCTGGATTTATTTAACTCACTGAGGGAAGAAAGAAATGCTCTGCCGAATTCGATCACAGAGGCGCACATTGTATTTATTCCAAAAACTAGGGAAAGACCAAGGCATATGTGCATCGTAGAGGCCCATCTCACTCAACCAAGACGAGAAGATAGACAAAAAATGGGAATATTTATGCAAACTCATAGAATCAGACCAAATAGGCCTTAAAGGAAACAGGTTGACAGGAAATAATATTAGGAAGGTCACTCAACTTGTGGACAGAGCAGGTGGTGCTCCTGAAACGAGATGCCGAAAAAGGATTCGATAGGGTGGGACTGGTCCTTCCTCCAGAAAACTCTGAGTAAAGTGGGTCTGCAACATGATTATGGCCAACTACGTAACCCCCAGGACCAGAAGTAATGTTAATGGTCAGGTGGCTGAACGCAACCCACCCTTGGGGGAACCCCACTCCTGCGTTCTCCCTCTACCCCATGCCCTTACCTCCTTGTTCATGCACTTGCATGGTAGGATTGTCACAAGGCCAATATAACCGTTTTTGTTGCTCTGCTTTGTTATTCCCATGTCCCTGCTCCCCACCCCCACATCTTGTCTTGTGGTGCCTGGAAACACTTGTGTCTAGGCGCCATACAAATATCGAATTAAACACAAATTAATAAATCCTGCTGGGAAGAGGGACGAGGCAGTGCTGTCCTCTGTTGCCATTTTTATTTGCATTGGTGATGGAGCACTTTGCAGAGCGGGGTCTCACCATTCAAAAAAATCAGAGGGTTCAAAATGGGCCCTCCCCCTCTCTTCTGTACAAAATAAGTATTTTTGCTGATGATGTGGTGCTGTGTCTCACACATCTGATAGAGTCAGTTTCAGCAGTTATGGAGGAAATCCAGCAGTTCGGGCAGGTATCAGCGTTCAAAGTAAATGTTCATAAGTCAGAGATCTTCAACATCACTGTGACAGAATCTACACTGGAAAGCATATGACAAAGAGCACCATTTGAATGGGCCAAAGGCAAGGTGAAGTACCTGGGCATAACCGTAACAATGAGAGGAAGTGATTTGGAAGGCACTAACTACCCAGCCTGTTCAAAGAGAGAACTAATGACCTAGGTAGATGGAGCATGCAGTTTCTTACATGACTGGAGAGGCAAGCAGTGATCAAGATGAATTTGCTTCCAGGGTTGCTCTATCTGTTTCAAACGTCCCAATATCTAAGCCCACGACCAGTTTAAAGTGAATACAATAATCCATCATGGAGTTCAAATGGGGGGACCTTGAGCGCAAATAAGTAGGAGAAGGATAATAGCAGATAAGGGCATTGGGGTCTCTCGTGACAAAATATGCGGAACTACTATCTGGCTTCTCAAGTGCCAACTATGATAGAATTGTCACAGTCAGAATACAACAAACATTGCTTATTTCTTGAGCAGGCCATAGTCGGCCAGCATTTATAGAAGCATCCTTGTTTACATAAATAACAGAGGGCTAAAGGGCTATACTTAAACCTAATCTCAAGGGATACTATGGTAGCATGGGACCTGGAATATAAAAGTGGGAATCTCATAACATTTCCATCTCAGTTCACTCCCTTACACGGCAACAGCAAATTCACGCCGGCCTTCAGGGACAAAGGACTTGAAACTGGGGGAAAAAAGGATGCAGGAATATAGAGACATGGTGCGGGATGGCGACAAAGTCCTTTGAGCAGTGCAAAGAGGTCTTTGGCTTGGAGGAAGGGGTCAGATGTAGGTACCAACAGGTTAGCCAGTGAATGCATGACCCAGTCGTAAAGGAAGGGGGCAACACGACAATTGTAGGCTCTGCAAAGAGCACTGAAGAAAGCAGACAGTATGAAGGGATTGATGGGGACACCAAGTGCATCATGAATTCGCAGGGAAAGGAAGAATGGCTTTATAAACAAAACATGGAGACCCGGCTGGGGAGGGTCATTTCTGAAAAAGGCTGGTAACATATTTACAGCGATGCATGGAAAGGGTCCATTTGCATGCAGCACAAAGAAACCCAGATTAAAATACTACACAGATGGTACTACACTCTAGACAGGCTGTACAGGTTCAAATCAGATGCAAGCAGTTTATGATGGTGGGGATGTAGGCAGGAGGGAATGCTAACGCATCTTGATGCGATCCTGCCCAACACTGAGAGATCTGTAGAGTGCTTTAGAGGAGGTGATTTATGAAGTGTGGGTAAGGGGTTGGTGAGGGTCGCTCTTAGGCCTTAACTCATCCTTCTGCGTTCCTCATCAGAAATGGGCTCCTCCAAAGCAGCTCAGGTATGGATGTGGCATGTGAAAAAAATCCCAAAAGAAAGACACCTTAATATGGCCATCCCTGTTGTTACTTGGAAGTAACCACAGGCCTGAGGTATAAGCAATCTATCAACGTTTGGGTCAGACGGTGGTCTGCCTTCTGCTGGTATGCGCCATATGAGAAACGTGAGCGTTAAATTGCCAGTTGTGCAGCTCTTCAGATGGTACATAAGAGCTCTAACCTTTGTTGTGCAGCAGCGCAGCTGGACCATGAGGGTTATTGTGGTAGAGATGGTATTGATTGGGTTAGCGAGTAGCTGGAACATAAACTATGTTAACAGTACAGACAGAATTGGATTGGGGGAAGCTCTGTTCGTCTGCGCTCTACAGGAACAATTATAGTTGGAATGCTGCTTGGGTAGGTGTATATAGGTAACCCCTAGGCCTATAAAATAATTATGAAAAAAGCTTTACACCTCTAACCTAGCGCATGTCCCAAACTCGCAGTAGCTTGTTAGTTCTAGGTTATAATTACATACTGATGTGAGTTAGGAGTCCTGGCCCTTCAAGATAGCCTGTAGTGGCATGTGAGTAAACCACTCTTGTGGTTGATTATAATGTTTCAATGTATATTGCAGACATGAATGTGGCTGAACAAACACATTCTTTTTAAAGAATATGTATAAATTAAGCAAACGCCCAAGTGGCAACACGTGTTTCGACTTTCTGTTGGCCTTTCCCAAGGCTTGGGCTTAGAAAAGATGAATATTTTTATTTATTTAGTCTTGATATAGCAGGTGTTTTCATGAATAATGGCACAAAATAAGCGAATCATTCTTTTTCAAGATGATTAATCTTAATCTTGGTATATTGGGTGTTGCCAAACAATTACTGAGATAAATAAAATGTCCTTATGTCAAGTCCTTATGTCCTGAGTTGGATTTACAAATTGCGGCACAACAACGACAAAATAGACTGCTGTGGTTAAGAGTCACACCTTTCAAGATTTGGTCTGGAAAATGGTCTCCTGATTAGGGGATGAGACTGCCTGTATCAGCGTACAACATTCAATAACAGTCTAGCAGTAATGCTTGTGTTGAAGGTTTAGTAGGCGGATAGTGATGACTCATGGGGATTCGCCCACTGCAGGCTTGGGAACAGGGGCTCGGTGAACTCTTTTCATTACGTAGGTCTTTGGGTCTTGGATATGGAGCTGTTCTTGGAAGAAGAGATACACGTAGGACTCAAGATCAGGCCCCTCTATTTATTCGGATAGACCCACCAGCCGGTGATTGTTGTAGCAGGACCTATTTTCTTGATCCTCCGTTTTGGCTCCTACGCGTTGCACCTATTTGACGAGGCCATCAAGATCCATGGTGGTAAGTCTTCAAGTGAACGTATCAGTTTTTCATTGTTGTGTGGTCCGCTTCCACGTTAAGATGGGTGTGAATATCGTGTAGATCCCTCTTGATTACCTGGACCTTATTATTGGTTTCTTGGCTTCTTTGACCAATAAACTACAGCTTCGCAAGAATGGCCTCAAGCAGATTCTGTATCTCCATTTTGGGCCGTTGACGAGACAACCGGCGCAGTGGGGTCCCAGTTTTGGTACACTTGATGAAGGTGGGATCTAGTGAAGATTGTGCCATCCCCGCCCTGCACTGGAGATTCGGGTCAGGCAAGATCACCCCGGGGGACGGTCGTTGGCTGTGTCAGCTAGGGGCCACCACACACTCATCCGGTGACCTTGCGGTCCACCTTGTCTTTCACCCTCGACCAGTGTGCAGGTGAATTTGGATGTCCCTGATGTTATGGGAGCATCCGACACATCGGCAGTCCTGCAGTGTCATGCTCCGAGGAGTGTTGGAGGGTGTACAATCTTGTTTGCCCAAATAACCTTTCTAGTCCAGACGGCAACCGCCCCTTCTCAGGGTATCCCACCATAGGTCTGTCAGTTACTAGTTATAGCGTTCAGTGGTGGCCAGAAGTTGGAGTGATATGATATATGATGATATGGCATTTATAACACGCCTATACACAAGTGTTTCAAGGCACAACGAGGCAAGGGAGGGGAACAAATGGAGGGGGCACAACTATCCTACTAGGCCAGGTGTCATTCAGATTGTGCAAGTGCGTGAGAAGGGGTAGGGACAGTGCAGTACATGGGAAAGATGATAACAAGTAGATAAAGTGGCAAGTGCATGGGTAAGTGCGGGCATCATGTGTCAAGGGCTGGTAGGGGGACTGTAGGGATACAGAAACAGTCCCCAAATACGGGGGTTGGCAGGTGGGCAGTGCAGGTGTGTGACGCTGTCGGGGGAAGGACCTGGCCCTGAGATCAGAGTGTGTCCAGGTAGCCAGTGCAGTTCCGGTTACAGCCAGGAGGTCAGCAGAGGAGAGGAGGAGAAAAGGCAGAAGCAAAGAGAAAGGTTTTGAGGTGCTTCTGGAACCAGAGATGGTTCTCCTCAAGTTTAAGGGAGGCAGGGAGGCTGTTCCAGAGGGAGGCACCAGCAGAAGAAAGAGATCTACCACCAACTCGTTGCTTGGAGAAACGACTGACCCTGAGGTAGTTGGAGGCGGATGAGAAAAGAGCGCGAGAAGGAAGATATTTAGGAAGAGAGAGTTGAAGGTATTGAGGCCCAAGGCCCCAGAAGGCCTTGTGAATGATGCAGAGGGTTTTGAACTTAATCCTCACAGCCAATGGAGTCAGTGCAGAGATTTCAGTCCTTGGGTGATACAATCCTTGGGCTTGAGGCCAAGGACAAGTCTCGCAGTCCTGTTCTGGATAGGTTGGAGAGGGCGGAGAGTAGAAGCAGGCAGATTTAGAAAGAGGCTGTTACAATAGTCCAGCCTAGAGAGAACCAGAGCTCTGGAGACAGGGAGCTTCTGGGGGAAGGAGAGGAAAGGAAGAATACCTCTGAGGCGGTGCAGATGGTAGTGTGACTTCTTAGAGCCGTCAGAGATGTGAGGAGAGAAGGAGAGTGTGGAGTCAAAGATGACACCAAGGTTTTTAGCCTTGCAAGTGGGAGCAGGAAGAGGGCCAAGCAACGCTGGCCAGAGAGCTACAGGGAAGGAGGGAGCGGGTGTGCCGATGAGGAGAATCTCAGTATTACTGGCATTAAGGCAGGGGTCATTGGCGGCACACCAGTCCTGGATAGCAGACAGACAGTCAGAGATGAGCAAAGGAGAGGAGGAGGCCGAGGGCAGCCTGAAAATGATCTGGGTGTCATCCGCATAGCACTGAAAGTTGGGGCAAAGAGCGGCGATGCGGTGGGCAAGGAGTGCCAGGTATTGGTTGAACAGCCAGGGAGAGAGGTTAGACCCATGGGGGACACCACAGGTGGAGAAAAAGATAGCGGAGAGGAAGGACACAAGTTGGACCTTGGAGGGTCGGTCGGAGAGGAAAGAGGTCAGTGACGCCACAGCCTTACTAGTGATACCCAAGTTATCTCAGAGACAGTTGTGCAGGAAGCCATGGTTGACAGTGTCAAAGGCAGAAGAGAGATCAAGCAAGATTAGGACACAAGGGGTGTTCTAGTCAAGGTTGAAGAGCAGGTCTTCACGGATGTTCAGGAGAGCAGTTTCCGTGCTTCTGGCAGCTCTGAAGCCAGACTGATGGTCATGAAGACAACCAACAGATTCAGTGTGGAGATTAAGCTGGGAGATGGCCAGTTTCTCCAGGAGCTTGCCCAGGAAGGGAGTGATGGAGATTGGGGATAGTTAGCCGGGCAAGAGGGGACGGCAGAGCGTTTAAGAAGAGGGTGCACAAGGGAGTGTTTCAGGGGGGATGGGAAGACTGCAGTGGCGAATGAGTGATTGCAGAAATCAGCCAGGCCAGGAGCCAGGGAGTCGATGTGGTCCTCGATAGTTTTGGAGGAACAGGGGTGAACCTGTTTCGACAAGACTTTCATAGATCAGACTTGTCTAGGAACCTCAACAGCGGAGAACAGGGGAAAGGCAGAGAAGGAGGGACGAGCGGTGGCTGCAGAAGGGCCAGAGGAAGAGCAGGGAGTAGGGGGAGGGAGGGGATAGGAGCAGAGTGAGGACAGGATGTCCTGAGTTTTAGAGATGAAGTGAGAAGCCAGTGCTGTGCAGAGGGCCTGGGAAGGGACAAGAGAGGTAGAGACTGTAGCAGGATTGGCCAGTTCGTTGCAGATTTTAAAGAGTTCAGCTGAGTTGTTAGATGCCGCAGAGACGCGGGCTTGGATATGAGCTCTTATCAGACGTCCCCTCAATCAATGGGTGCAGCAGTGATGGTACAATCAAGGTCGGGACCCGCAGTGGAAGGACAGAGGACCAGCGCGGGATAGGACCATGAGCAGGGCCATCCAGCTCATGTAATGTGAGCACATCCCACCTGATGCCATCCAGGATTCATTACTGCATTCGAAAGCGTCCAGCAGTCCCCCTGTCCAGCACGATTTCCAACTCACCCTCTAGCTACAGGGAAGTCGGATAAGAGCTGTGCGGTCGCCGCGGGCCTCAGGCTAAGCATTTAAAGTGGCTCGGGATGCCATAGGGCAAGATCAGGCCATTCTGCAAAGTCACCGATCACGGGTAGATGGGTCTCTCCTTCCCACACTACTCAAGTCTGCTGAGTGAGTCTGGTGCCCCTTCCCCCCCTCCCCCAGGCCCGGCGGCAAGCACAGGCAATGATGGTGGCACAGCTGGCAGTAAGCTGCCGTTGTGGGGATCGTTGAGTTGTCTGCTGCTGCCAAGCGCGGGGTGCGCCGCACTATTAATAGGCTGCAGAGAAAGCTTGTCCGCTCGGGCCAGCCATGGCTCCGGCTGCCTGCCATGTTGCGGTCCCGTGAAGTAGTCAGTCAGCTGGTGCGATGCAGGCCTCGCCCTCAACGGCTGCTCCGTCGGTGGCTGGGCGTCTCTTCATTCCCTCACAGTTCCGAGTCCAGTATCAATGCTCTGGATCGCTGGCATGGTCGGCGCGTGGTTTCTAGTATCTTGTGCCACGTTAAACAGTGTAATATAAAAAGGACATTGCTGTTCGCAGCAGGAGCTCACTTACCGTGAGGCCATCTTGCTCAGGCTCTTGAGCGCTTCTGTCTAGCAGTAATGCTTGAACAAATATCTTTCTGCATAGGTGCTTCTGGCTCTAATCTGAAAATCGCGATTGCCCACTATTAACCACTGTGAGGTCAACAAATGCAAATCAACTGAATGGGCCAACGCATGCAAGGTTTGTGAGTCAAAGCTCAGGTACAAGCATATTGACTTACCTAATGATGTCTAAAGAATTGACTCACCTTTCTGCTGAAAGATGTGAATGGGTCGAGACGTTCTTCATACTGGGAAGAATACCGGAGTTCTGTGTCATCACTGCTACCTCCCTAAAAATGAATAGGGAAAAGCCAATAACAACAAAATCAGCAAAGGTAAACCTAAAAGGACTAGGATCACTCATCATTGCACTTCTCTCTCTTTCTTAAGAGGATAGCACCGAAATCAAATGTGTATTGGTATCGGATATCTGAATTGGTTACAAATAATTTCTTTTAATAACAATTGTTGTCAGAAGACATATTTTTCTATACAATTGTGTGTGAATACTTCTTTTCTACTTTAAACAAGTTATGGAATAAAGATGTACTGATTTTGACATATAATGCAGTTATCAAAATATTAATTCATCATATCCACTGAACAAGTTACTTAACTTCTGTAATGATCTCACTGGTGAGTGAATATGGTATTTATCCCAAAGATTCTTTATCTTTGAATTGTCTTCCAGTCAGAGTGGTCTAGACATTTTTTTTTAAAAACATTAGGTGGCGCTACATAGATCTGCACCAACTTTGTTACAGTGTTAGAGACCCCTTTTGTACCAGAAGAGACGTCCACTGTGTGTATACACAACGCTGTGTGCACCACCTGAACTTCTTTATCACCAGTGACAGACTTCGAAGAAGGATAGAACAGTCATATCAAAAAGATTAACAGGAATTTTGTGATCCATCTTTTATTGGGGCTGGCAGGAGGCTCGATAAGTAATAAGTGGGAGAAGTGGGTGGTACCTATATAAGCAGATATGGCCTCCTGGGGTGCCCGGCAACACTATTTTTGCTTAAAGTGGTGCTCAACAGTTTGGGTCGATTCATCAAATCTTATTGGTCTAATCCAATTTGTCAAGTTTTTTTTTCTCCATCTCAAATTGGCTGCAAATATATGCAGGGCAGCCCCTCCACAGACCCCCCCATGACCTCCTATATTTATATTCACAATCCCCCACCAACATATATTTGTGGCCAATTTCGATAAAAAAGCTGCGCCCAAATCTGATTCGACCAAGTCGGACACGCATTAATCTGCCAACACTGGGCTCAACAACAATATTTTTACTGAAGGGGGACTCAGGTAAAGGAGATAGGGTGGTAGTTAGTAGGAGGGGTCGGCAGAGGGCTCTTTGAGGAGAGGATGCACAAGGGAGTGCTTATGGGGTTATGGGAAAGAGCCAGTGGCAAAGGAGTGGTTACAGAAATCGGCCAAGGCTGGTGAAAGGGAGGCAATGTTGTTCTTGATGGTTCTGGAGGAGCAGCGGGGCACCTGTTTGGAGGAGACTTTCATAGAGAGAACTTGTCTAGAGATCTCATCCAGTGCTATGGGCAAGAAAGAGGAGAGTTGGAGAGAGTTTTTACCTTTTGGTACTGAAAATGCTTTTCTGTCTGGAATTTCTTGTTTTATGGAACGGATTTATTATGAAATTTGCGAAATTTGGTTGAAAGTTTTAAATTGAAATATAATGTAAATATATTTTCTTTTTGTAAAGGTTCTACTTTTTGCAATGAACCAAAGACAAATTAAAAAAAAAAATGTTTTAAAAAAGGGTGGGGGTGCGAGTAGAGGCCTGCGAGCAGGGGAGGGTAGAGGGATGGGATTAGAGGAGAGTGAGGAGAGGATGTCCTCAGTTTTTGTTAAGAAGTGGGAGACCAATGAAGTACAGAGGGACAGGGAAGGCAAGGGAGAAGTGGAGACTGCAGTAGGATTGGCCACAATTCGCCTGTGTTGTAAGTAGTATCAGAGATGCAGGCTTGGATATGGACCCCCTTCTTCGAGCAGATGGAGAGTGTGTATTGCCTAGGGATCAGGCGGCAGGCCGATCTGTCAGAGGATGTGCCTGATGCCCCCCACTTCCTCTCAGCAGCTCTGCACTTAAGTTTCATACAGGCTAGGTCAGAGTCATACCATGTGTTGTGCTTGGAGGCAGGCTTCATGCGGATCCTCATGACCGGGGAAAGGATGTCCAGGTGTTGGTGATGGAGAGATGAAGATTAGCAAGGCCAGAGTCAGTGTGGGAGTCCATGGCAACAGTGGGTCTTTAGTAGTCCAATAGGGGTTCTTTCCAGAGGTATGAGGTTGTCTGCATATGCCAAAAAGGTTAATGAGGCAGGCCCTCATTTTGGAGGAAAAGTATTAGGACGAATCAAATAATAATGTGAATCAGCAATGTACAAATTAAACAGGGCAGGCTCCAACATACATACCTGTCGCAGTGCATCAAACAGATATTTCCTTTGTTTTTTTATTATTATTTTTTTGGGGTTGTGCATTTCTTTTAGTTGTTATTTGTGTCCACTTATACATTTTCTCTTTCGATACACCATTTGATATTTCCTTAGTTAAGGTCCCTGATTTGTCCAAATGAACCCCAAGTGAAGAATTGGAGTGTAGATGAAGATGTCCAAAAGTGAATTGGGCATGCCCCAATATTTAAGTTTGGCCCACAATTTAACTCTATTTACTTTGTCCAAGTCCTTTGACAGATCTACAAATGCCATATATAGGTGTGCGCTTCTCCAAAGATTGACAAATTAATAGAGTTAAGAGAAGACCATTAAGCCCTCTACCCACCCTTGTCCGAAAACCTGATTGGGAGATATCCAACCTATGGGCACCTGAGGTCCACATTACAATGTGCTCCAATAAAATAGAAGACATCATTTTGCAGCTGGTGTCGAATATTGTAACAGATTGATAATTAGCAGAATTCATCCGATCCCCTTTTTTAAATATTGGGACAACAAATGCAGTTTGTCATTGTGTTGAAATCCTCACATCTGCTATAATCATTATGGATAACATTAAAAGGATGTTGGCCCACATATTCAGGTTAATTTAAGGACTACATTCAGCAGTCCATCTGGGCCAGCCGCATGAGAATTTTAAAACTTTCCAATTTTCTAGAGAATTTCCTCCAGAGTGAAGGGCATACACCAGGAAGTAACAGGTCAATCCTGGCGACGAGAACGGGAAAACTTAATTTGCCAGGAACATAGCTCTGAGAAATGGCCCATTCAGATGGAATCAAGCATAGGATTTAGTTGCAGAGCCTCGTGAGACGAAGAGAGATCATTCGCTATGCTCCAGAAGGAATGCATTCAGTACTTGGACAAAATGCCAATCATATATTCACTATCCTTCTGGATCATATTGAATTTATGCGCCTTGAGCCACTTAATATCCAACACCTGTACACTTTGCGGGCACCATTGTTGTACGAAGTCACTTGTGATAAACAAATAATTTCTCCCCATTCCTTCTGGAATCGCTCTGCATCCCCTTGGATCTAATAAGTGATCCACTCCATTGCTACTATGCATGAGTTTACAGAGCCAGCCCACCAACATATGTGGGCTTTTTTGTTTCCATTCTTTTGCGATTAGCGTCCAGGCAGCTATTAGTAAGGTTACCAATGCTCTTTTTTTGTGGCTTTGAGATCATATGTATCGCTCAGGTTCTACAAGTCCACATAGGCTCTCTTCTGAAGAAAGAGGCAGGATCTCCGGTACTATTTTCTGCAGGAATCCCATGACTTCTTCCCAGAACCCTTTAATCTTGGGACACCCCAACCAAATAGGTCTCCAATCCCCCACACCCTTAGATCCCCTCCAACACTCCGCAGAAGCCGATTCATACATTCTGTGCAATTGACTAGGGGTGTAGTGCCACTGTGGCATCATTTTATACCGGGCCTCCCGTATCTGTAGGGACCTGGTAAGTTTCGGGATATATCTCCACAATTCTTCACAATGCCCATCTAGGACCTTTCCTCCCAACGTGCCTTCCCAGGCTATTTGGTATGGCCAAATCCTTTGGTTTAGACACTCATGCAGTATCATATATATGTCTGCCACTAAGTGTTTGTCCTCCATGTGGAAGGTAACATGTCTCAGATGTTGTCAGCGGCATTATTGCTGCTTGATGGATCTCCTCCTGTTTTAACCAATGCCTCAGCTGAGTATATTCAAATCTGTCCCCTTCCACCACGCCTAGATGTGACTTACAATCCTCAAATCAAACTATCTCCCCCTCCCACACCATCTCTCTAGTCTTCACACACACCCTTACTCTCCACTGTGTGAATGAGCCCTTCACAGTGCCTGGTGTGAAATTTGGACTGTCAAACATGGGGATAAAGGGCGACAGAATGGAAGATTGATGTCCCCTTTTGATCCACCTATCCCATATGTCAAATGTCGTTCAAACTAACATCGTTTCTGGCCACTGACGTCTCTCATAGGTCAACCATTTTTTCGGGCAGGGAACCGAGGCCACCGCCTCCAGCCGGAAACCCACATCATTCACCCCATGCAAACCAGACCATTAACCTACCCCTCCACCGCCATCCTCCCCCACTTTCTGGACACCACAATGGAAATAGTAAAGCGACTCCGCACAAGCTCCATTCACTATTTTTAGGAAGTTGCCATGTGTTTTATTCTTTAAGCTGATTTACCTTTAAAAAAGTCTTGCAGCACCACAGATTTTTGCTGCATGTGTTATTAGGGTATCACCTTAGGCTTGCAGTCCCAGGCTTATCACCTGACTCACATGAATGCTATAAGGATAGTGAACAGTAGAGAAACCAGTACCGGAAGTACTGTCTTTTTAATTTTCATGCATATGTATCCCCCAAAGTATTCCCTATGCTTGTCGACACTTAATGATGCTATTTGTTAAATAACCTTAGTTTTGGGTAACCTCATTGTATAAAGTCCAGCCAACACTTTTCAGCAATGCAGAAATACACACTTCGACAGAGTAGTGGTGGTATAAAATCTTAATTTTGAACTGAGCTAGCTCTTTCGTCCCTGTTAAAAAGAATACCTCATTTTAAAATGCATTTTTAATGCATTTCTTCTCAGACCATCAATATGCTTATTTTGCACACATTTTGACCACTGGCCTTTAATACATATATGAATCCCACAATCCTAAAAATCAGTTAAGAGCATGTTTCCTGCTTATCTATTGCTATTTCAATACGTTTCCATACCAGAGGTACATAATTTAGCATTACCCTAGATTAGGTAGCAGTGACATTTGCCTAAAATTGATTACCCGGAATATCCTCCATGTTTTGTACATGGAGCCAATATATTGATATCAGGTTGAGGGATTGAGTTAAAAGATGCCTAGCAGTTTCAAGCTCATTCTTGCAAATTGTACAAAGTCTCTCGTCCAACGCCATTTGCACATTGGCATCAATAACCATAGGAGATGGCAACAAATTAAATTTTAGCATGTATATAAATCGTACATTTTAATTTATGGTATATATCATGTATC
This sequence comes from Ambystoma mexicanum, assembly GCF_040938575.1. Lineage (NCBI taxonomy): Eukaryota > Metazoa > Chordata > Amphibia > Caudata > Ambystomatidae > Ambystoma > Ambystoma mexicanum. Next base: position 456,849,606 of record NC_090931.1, read on the forward strand.
CTGGAGGAGACAAAAAAATGAAGGAGTGCCTAGCATATTCATTTAGTATCTTTTTAGCCGACAAGTAGTCAACATTGGCTGATCTATCCCATTGATAAGCTTTTCAATCAATGGCTTCCTGGCAGTAGGTAGATTATAATTATCTTCCATATTCCAACCAATGGTCCCATGGAAGTCCGAGCAGCAGGAGATTAATTTCTTCATCGTTAGTTTAGTGACGGAGTTAAACCTGACTATGTCCTCATACCAGCTCAGAACTGTTTTACCCTTATCTGTCAGGATTTTCAGTAATAATATACTTCTTTATATTTTTACGGAAGTTGAACGTGAAACCAACCCCATCTACATACATATTGCATCTACCGCCAGAGATTGGGGAGGTCTAGATTGTGTCTCCATAATTTTCCTTCCAATTTTTTCAGCCAAGTTAACTGCTTGTCGGCATAAGTCTCTAGTCCATATAATATACTCTGGACAATACTTGCTTTGTAGGGTTATCATGCACTCCGGGTCTACTATCCCTTGTCATTTATTTCTTTTATAAACCATATTCCCAAGACCATTGAGTTGATCGCTTGTTGGATGAATTCATTGTTCACAACTGCTCAAATTATTATTATTTTGTTCTTTGAATATTCATTAATAAACAATGCTGTAATTCAATTTTCAGTGTTTACTCATACTACACAGATGATCATTGGGTGACTTTTCATGCCCTCCCCCCTAAATTTAGTATTTATAATTCAAATGAAACACTGGTTCCCGTGGAAGATTTCTTTGTTTTTCTAATACTTACTTTAAATACACTTAGAATTCCTTCTATCAAAAAAACCACAAGGGTACAAACCATTCTGAATCTACTGAGCGGAACAATATACTGCTCTAGTGGTTTAGAAGGAGGAGTCGAAGTTAACAACGAATCCAGGTAAACATAAGAATTTACGACTACCACCGATAACCCATCTATTTTCCATGTAAAATTCCTAGATGCTCCTTTACTTCCAAGTAAAATTCCTAGATGCTCCTTTACTTCCAACAAGCATTATCTTTTTTTTGCATGGTCGACCTTTAGGTTGTTATCTTAAGAATAGTAAGTAGTGCTGGTAACAATCGCTGTAGGCCCATCTTGATTTTATCTTGATTTCTTTTCAGCCATGAAATATGCTGTTTGCCTATTTTAGGAGGATGATTGTTACATCCCTCCAAGGCTATATGCATATCTACTACGTATAAATTAAAAAGCAGGGAAGCTAATACGCAGCACTGCTTCAACCCGTTTACAGATGTAATGAAACAGATTTGCTGCCCAGCTTGCTTTAATCTTACTGGCACTGCTGTATCAGAATAAAACTGGATTATGAGATTGAGCAGTCCAGTATTTATTTCCCACTTGTGGAGTTTTCCCCACAGCCTATTTCGGTCCACACTGTCAAAATCACTCAAAGACAGGTGCTACCGATCCTTTACCCACATTCGTAGCTCCTCCAGTAAGGTGTTGCCAAAAGTTTATAATTGGCCGGATCTTCCCTAGGACCTTTCTTGTAAATAGGTATTTGGAGGGATTTCCTCCATAAAATCGCCCCCCCACCCCCAGTGCCACATTCTTAAACAGGTTGTGCAGTACTCTAGACTGCTGGCAAGGGTCCCTCTTTAAGACCAGGTTAGAAAGCCCATCTGGCCCAGGCACCCTGGTGGGCTTTAATCTGTCTAACTCTTGTACAACCCCCTCAGATAGTGTATAATTGTATTTTAATTGCTTCCTGACAACCTACACCAAGGATCCTCCTTATCTGCAGACTCACCATATAATTATTTAACATGGCCCACCCAGACCTTTTCCGCAAGGGGATTGACTTATTTTTGATTGGGTATGTCCTGAATTGTCCCGAATAACTGTCAACATTTCTTACTGTGATTCTTTCGCAACAGATGGTAACAACTCCCAATTTGCCATCCTGGTTGAGTGCTTATGATTTTTTAACCAGTTTTTATACTTAGTGCAAAAGTTGGCAACGTTATCCCTACACTGTGCTTCATTGAGTTGTCCCTGCTTGGTTAACCTTTTCATAAAGTACACTCCAAGATGTAATATTCTTTTTTTGTTGGCAACCGCCACATCACACATACCTTCAAATTGCTGGTTTGTAAACTGGCTTTTCTTATACGAAGATGTACTGTACTGTTTGGCATGACTTGATAGGATGCCAACAACCATGTCAACTTCATAATTGGCCAATGCAGTATTATTATTACATTTTCATAACGCGCCTTATGCCCGTAGGCCTCAGGGTTCACATAAAACTAACAATAGTGGAAGCCTAACAGTCAGGAGCAGGACGACTAATAGGAGAGCGTGACATTTCAGTCTGGTTCTGAGTTAAACAGCCAGGTTTTTATGGATCTTTTACATTTTGCCATGTACAGGGATGTGCTTATGGAGAGAGAGAGGGCATTCCATTCCTTTGGTGCTTGTACATCAAGCTGACTATGCCAAATTTGGTCAGTTTAAAACGTGGCTGAGTCAGTGTATGATTGTCACTAGAGCCTAATATACGCTTGGACTGCTTAGTGATCAACCGATCGTTCAGATAGTGGGGAGCTACTTTGGTGCAACATTTACAGGTTAGTAAAAGTACTTTGTGAATAATCCTCTGCTTGATGGGTAGCCAGTGTAGTCTTTCTGGGCGAGGTCACGTGGTCTCGATTAGATAGGCTAAAAATGTCTCTCAACACACCATTTTGTGTGGTTTGAAGGCAGTGTAAGTTGGTTTGTGAAGTACCAATGAGTAGACTATTAAAATAGTGAAGCCGAGGTTCACCAAGGCAGTTGCAAGTAGGGCCTTACTTTATGTAATAATTTGGTCACATATCCACAAGAGGAGCGCATGTGTGATATCTGTTGCTTCATAGGTAACTCCTCATCCAGGAGTACCCCTAGTGTTTTCACACATTCAGCCACAGGGATCTTGCAACCCAGAATAATGAAGTATTTATACAGTGGGTCTAGTTTCTTAAGCAGAGGGCATGAAACAATGATGAGAAGCTTGGTCTTCCCGTTGTTAGGGGCGAGGGAGTTTAGTACCATCCACGATTGGATTGTGGGATAAAATTTATTCAGGGCTTTGGAGTCTTCTGCATAGATACCTGATAGCTCCATAAGCACCTTGGTGTCATCCACATAGTTTGTATATTGTACATGCAGGCTATCCAGGAGGTCAAGTAAGGTCCAGATATACATGTTAAACAAGGTAGGCGATGATAGGCATAATCCCTGTGGGGCTCCATAGGTGGTGGTGATAGGAAGGACCGGAGCATTCTCAACAGCTACTCTTGATGTTCTTGGGCCTAAGAAAGATACAATCCATTGTGTGGCCTTCTCAGAGCAGTGTGCAAGGCCTTCCAATCATTCTTGCAGGAGATTGTGATCAATAAAATTGACGGCCGCTGAAAGCTCCAATAACATCAGCAATGCTGGGTGACCCCTTTCCACAATTCCTGTGATGTTTGACTTAAGATCCAGTTAGGCCGTTTGTCCCGTGCCTGGCTCTGAATCCAGAATGGCGTGTCCCTAGATCTTTTTACCTTAAATTAATTCCTGGCACTGTTAGAAATCAAATTTTGGTAATGTTGGGTTGGTGTTAGAGGTGGTAGGGGTGTGTGAGGCTTCGGCCTCTGTACAAGTCTTTTTAAGCTAAGTTGCCAATTGGCAATTGCCTGTTGAATTTTGAACAGCTCGCTTGAGCTGGATCTTGCATTCTTTATTCTTGCGTTGTAGGTTTGAATTTTTGCCCCTGTAACAGTGTGCTTAAAGGTTTGCACCAATTCCTTGTACTCCGGGTGTAGGGGCTGGAGTTATTACGCCACTCCTGTATCATGGCCCTTTTTTCTTTTCTAGCTTGTAAAGTGCTTGCATTAAACCAAGAATTGTTGTGTTTGCGGGTTTGATCTTTTTAATTACTTTTTCGGGTGCTACCACCTCGATAGTGGAGATGATGGTGTGCGAAAGGTGCGAGACCAAGACTACATAGTTGTTGAAGGATTCGAGTGGATCCGATTTGGTAGTCAAAGCTGTAGAAAATTTGGTCGGGTGACGTTTTTGAAGTGCCTGCATTTTTGTGCTGTTCTTAGCTGTTTATCTAGCCTGGCTGGTGCAGTAGTTAAGGGTACTGTGGCACTGACCATGAAGTGGTCTGACCAGGGAAATGTCAGTGTAGTAATAGATGTACTTTGGAGATTATGTGTTAATACCCAGACAAGGGTGTGGCCTTCTCTGCAAGTCTGTTCTTTGACTAATTGGTTAAAGTCAATGGCCTCAAGGGACGAAAGTAGTGATAAAGTTTGAGTATCTTGCTCATCTGTCATGCACCACAGACCATGGTTGATGTGGTCCTCCTGGCGCATTACCCCTTGTTTACTATGTTTGGCAGTGCCTTTCAACATGTCTCCAATTGCGGCACACTCAATTCAAACTTACCGGTCTAGTTTACCATTGCAGACTTCTTGGAAATCACTTTGCTTCTGGATTTTCCTTAGTTCTAGCTGTGTCGGAGATCGCTGCGTCATGTCACATCACTAGGTAATTTGCTCTGCCAACATCAGCGCTTCCCCTTCTCCTTACTCTCTTTCTGCCTTGCATTGCTGGTACCTGTTGCCTTTGCTTTTTTTTTAATGCAGCAATCTTGTTTTTGTTGCTTGCTTTCAGCTATTCTCCCTGGCTATTGATTCCTATCCCGTTTCCTCTATTTCTGGCATATCCTATATGAGCAAACACTTCCATTTCTCTTAGCTTGCCTACCAGCTATTGTTGTCTATGATTGGGAGACCATATCCAGCAAGTGGGTTGCTTATCTTATTCTGTCACTGCATTTTGACAAATACATTGTGATATTGGAGCCCTTACCAGACTACTCTTCTTGTAATCACATTGGAGCAGAGCAGGTTTTTTCCATTTTGAAATACAATTTCAGAAATTAATGAATTTAGGTAACTCAAATGTTGTAAACATACAAATAATCCCTTGTCAACAATTCAAAGCATACAAGATGTGGCGTAAGTGAACACACTGTATTTATACTGGCGCAAACCTGCCTCACCAACGTGCCACCGACGGGCTTAAATGCCTGTAACAACATCAGAAAACAGCTTTCTATTTATCTTATTAAGGTTATGCTCATTCCAACTTCTTAGATTTCCTTGCATGTAAACCTCAATATGCCCTTTCAGTTGACCAAGTCTAACATTTCGAGAGAAATTTATTTTTAGTTCTAAAAGGTTATGATCCTTGAGGGACGTAGGAATCTTACTTAACACTGGAGTGCCCCATTTAGAAAACCATGACATGAAGACAATCACTGAGCGAAGTTGCATTGGTCCATGTATAATTATTACTTGGGCTTGCATTTCCTTCCTCAATTAAATAGTCGAGAGGTATGCTCTCAAGCAACACAGCAACTTGGATCCCTGTGTCCCTTGGAGTATGTTATTCTGCTTTGAAGGGAAAAAAGGCCCTTATTAAATCATAATCGTTCAGTTTTATACTTAGCCAACTCACAGTAAGCATTCATGTCACCACAGACTAGGATTTCCCCCTTGGGTTGATTCCAGTTCCATACCATTAAGATTTCCGTAAGGTGCATCATGATTTCAACTGTTTGTTTACGCCGGGGGGAGGGGCGGGTTTTCATATATACATATATACATATATATATAAATTAGCAAAATCTGTAATTTACATTCGTAATCACGTAAATATAAACATGTGCACAACACATTCAGGTCGGTCTTCCCCACAGCAAATTCTCCAAGGCTCATGACCAGGCCACTGCTGGGTCTCCCTGCAACCCCTCTGACAGCCGTTTTACTTATGATTTCAAAACCATCTATTCCTAACTTAGTTGTTACCCATGTTTCCTGTAGTACAAATACATCATTATGGAATAGCCTACACAGGCCCTCTTCTCAGAGGCCATTATCACTTTACCCACTAATTTCCAGCTTATCAATGTCAGAGGGGCATCCTCTTCAGTCAGTGATTTTCAATACTTTTTGCCCAGACGTGCTTGCGGGATCCAGGCCCAATCCCACTGAGCAGTACTACTGTAGGGAAAGTAAATGATGTTTCCTTCACTAGTAGAATGCCTGTTAGCTACTTCAGGAACAGGTTTATAATTTCTCATCTGACTTTCTCTTTATTCATGTGGCAAGGAAATCCCAGTTCAAAGATGTAACCCATCTTTAAAAGGTATGGTGCCAGTGATATGACATAAATCCAGCTGTTTGTTTATTATACAAATTCAGACAAGTCCAATTTTGATCATATATAGTATTAGGAAGAACCACCAGTGCAACGTCTTTAGAGGAAATAACCTTTAGTTGTGGCAACATATGTAGGAGACTCAGGGCCTCCCGATCTATTGAAGTAAGGGCTATCCATTGTGGCAAAAAGGACTGTAATCGTGACCTTTGTCTCCTCTGTAACTTTTGCCTGGCTTGGTTGGTGCTGGGTCGGTGTCTTTCTGGAGGCAGACTGATGCTCATATCCTCCATGCTCAGATCAATAGGTGCATCTGCACGGATTGAATTATCTTCTACCCATCCCTGGTTGTCACAGGTTGAGTTCACCACCATTAAAGAGCTGTTAGAGCCAGAATGATCAAAGGCTATGTTAGACTTATTTCTTACATCCTCGTTAATGGGTTTATAGACCCAATTATCCAAAGTCCCCTTGTTATTGGTAGATTTTTGCTTTGTTTTTTTCTTCTTTCATGCTCTAGCGTACTGCCTCTTTCTCTATCAGGACATAGCTATTTTCCACAGTCATGAAAGTCAGTCTAGTATCCCATCTGCGAGCCTAAAGGGCTTGAATTATTTTTATAAGAGGGTTGTGTAGATCTTTTTATATTAAGACAACTTGCTTTGTTTTTTTTCCTTCTCTGACATTTCTTCCTTCTAGCTCGTATAGAATACACCTCAGATTCATGGGAGTGCAGTGATGCCTCTCCATTGCCGACCCTTCTGGCGTGACTGTTTTTTAATGACGCCTCCTCCATTTATGGTCCCTTCTCCCCCACAGGTGGTGTGGTTCTCTGAATACGCTCTACCTCTTCTTCTGGCTGGACCTCGTGAATACTATCTACAGCCATTGGCTCTTCAGCTATATTCTCTGCAAACGTGGACGAGCGAACCTTCAGCATTAGAATAGCAGCATCAATTGAAACTCTTGGCAATTCTTTTATACTTTCAATATTTCCATACATAATGATAGAATTGCCTTTAGTACCAAATGAAGGACTTCCAATATCCAATAATATGCTATAATTCGAGCTACTACAAGACTCCATTAATCTCTCCAGATCGAGGGTTTGAGAAAGACTACTGCTGATAATGTTGGATAGCATATTTGATCTTTCCCTCCTGTATTTTTGTTTGGCCGATTCATTTGCCTCCCTCTGGAGACTATAGCACAAATGTAGGATAAAGTTATTGTCAACCGGTGGTAAGATTTTTGAGGAGTCGCCTTGAAAGTTATCACCACCTGTTAAGCTTGACATATCTGTGGTTCCAGATCCTTTTAGCCTGTGCCTAACAATAGTGGGAAAAAAAACATTTTCCCATCAGTCCTTTTTTCCCTCCGCAATGTGTTTCATATTTGCCATCGGTACATTAGATGGTGAGCCTGTAGTTGTTTTACTCAGGTTTTTCTTGTCGACTTCCCGATAACGTTTAACTCAGCCCGAACATTACTTCGAGTCATCTACCTTCCACCTCGGTTTATTCTAATAACAGCTTAGGCGATAAGAGCACTCTTGGGGGAAGAGAAACTTACATGGTGTTAAAAACTAGTAACCCTTACCAGATTCACGTGTCCCCATCCCCCCATAACTGCAGACTGCACTTATCGTGCAGTTGCGCGCACTCCGTGCGGGATGCCGGTAATTAAGTCTTCAGGTGTGCAGTACGGCCAAACTACTTCATCATTGAAGCCGACTCTCCACCATAATCCTTATATGGCCCAATAAAAATAAATATGCAGCAGGATCTACAGAGCCATTGCAAAGTCAGTACAGTACAGAAACTGAAACACAATATGAACAGACTAAATTAAAGTGGCAAACAGCAAATGAGAAGAGAAAACGGAAGAAAAAGGGTATGCAGACTGTTAAAAATAGATAGATTTTTATAGGGAATACTAATTCAAGTAAAGAGGCAGGCGCCGGTACACGCAAATGGAAGAGTTTAAGATAGTATTTTTCATGCCATAACCTGTCAGTGAGGGATAAAGGGGGTGGGATACGTAAGGAAACAAGCATTGGCAATACCAACAGTTTGAGCCTTTCTTTAGGCATGGAAAAGGCACTGGTGTTACATTTCACATTCATGTGGCACATTATGGGGAACACAGATCTGGAGGGGAGATATCAAAGACAATGCTTTGAACACATGGGCCTTGAATGCAAGAATTTCTGGATATGGCCCAAGTGTTATTATCATAACCTTGTTAAAAATATTTGTAAAGAATTGTACGTATGCCAATCTTTACAGACCAATACATGCCACCTGTTCAGTAATTCATGTCTTCGTCAATGAGTTTATAAAGGCTCCTTCCACCCCTCCACCCCAAAGAGTATGGGATTACTCTGCCATGGAAGAGGAAGTGGACCTCAATATACAGTTTACAGTATGCAGTCACGTCTCTGCATTGAGATTCCCTTAGTCCAGTGGTCTTCAAATTGTGAGGCTGGCCCACCTAGAGGAGGAGTGCGGGTGACGAATGTCTGGAGGGAGCATGAGGCTCTTCAAAAAAGGCACTACAGTGACTAAAATACAAGCAGTACTGGCATCTGGGGAACTGGCAACGATGTTTGGAAACGTTTTGAATACCACTGCCTTAGTCCTTCTACAGGGATACTTTATAACCCTCCCACTTTTGTTTTGTACACACTCTTATGAAGTAAATCTTTTTTTTGGCATGTCTTGCATCAGTCACATAAGCAACTTGTTATGACCCAGACTCACTTTGCCTGGGTAGCTCTGGAGAAATTTGATCTTCTCGTACAGCTTGATGTTGTCAGCTCGCAAGTTGTCTAGCTCAGTCTGTAGGGCTTGCATTGTATGCTGTGTCATGCGGCTTTCCTGAATTAGAACACAAGAGAGCAAGAATTAGATGCAATTTCGATATATGTTAGACCCCCATCTCCCAAACTAAAAGAAGTAACAAGGCAAAAATACCAATAACGATTGGAAGTTTCATTTCACAAAGAACACTTTGCATTATAAAACTGCTTTTGTATTCGTGAAAAATGACTGTGTATTTGTAAAATAAACACACACAGAAAAAATCATTCTGAAATAGCTGAAACAAGATGTAAGAGAGAAGGTAGTTTGAAATTAATGCGTGCGGCTGTAGGGATGGATAAAATAGGAGCGCAGGCTCAAAGACAACCTGACTATGCCATGTTTGACAATTTCACCTCTTTGCTAGGAGTTACCATCTGGAGAAACATTGGGAATATTTGCATAGAAGGACATTAGGATAGCACATTTTACAATCTTGATAGCTTTATTCTGAGTTTTAAAAGGGTGGGCAACACAGGGATTTAACAAATAGGAGGGGCCTGTTTAAGACTGTCTTTGAAAGTTCATAAGAAAAAGGCATATCATGCAGGGACACAGCTAGCAACAAAAGAGGGGTTCTTCCTAAGCTACTAACTAGTGTCTTTCCTTATGAACCCTGTGGTTGAAGAGGGCTTATAGCAATCCCCTAGTTGCTGTAGAAGGTCCACATAGTACGGGGTGCAGCTAAAATAGAGAACACATCTAAGCCAACTAGTGTAAGGAAGGTGGGATAAAGTAAATTCAGTTGTAGGGCCTTTGAAAAAGGACCCAATGTCTAAAGTTGCATTCCTTATCTAGAATTCAGACTTCCAGGAGTCTGCCCAATGATGGTACTCTACTCACTAAGAGTCACATGGATTTTAATGTCCTGGCACACTTCTTTACAGTTGCCCTTGCCTTGGTCTTTGTCTGGGCCTTGATTTTGTCATTGGACTTTGATCTTTGCCTTGTCTTGGCTTTGGTCTTTCTCCTGGACTGCAGGATAATGCAAAGCTTTCACACTGCTATCAGATTAAGCCCTGTATCAGCCTCCTCTTTCCCTAGTGATTTATCTTTGACCGTTTGCTGGAAGGCATTGTCCTCCCTACCAGTTAGGATTTTCTTTCCCTTACGTACATTCTCAAAGGTTTGCAAGATATCTTTACTTGGTTTGGTGGCTACCCAACTCCAACCAGTATCTGAGCTACATCCATCAGTTCACTTTGCTCCAAATGCTGTATTTTTTTTTAATCAAACATTTTATTGAATTTTATACATAAACAATACATCTACTAATAATCCTTGTAAAAGGTACCCAAAACCCCCCTGAACTTTAAACTCCAAAAGGGTCACAAAATCATATTACCAGCGTTGTCAGGCAACATTCCAAAAACATTGGCATCTATCACACGCCCTCCATGGCTGTAACCATTTAACAAAGCATTAGTGCGGTCAGCGGGAGTCCTCCCATTTCTGCCAAATTGTGTGTGCCTTGGCCGGGCACCCCCTTGCAGTATATACTCTGCGTTCCATTATAGCACAGACATCTAAGTCTGTAACCCACTGATCATAACTAGGTGTCGTCTCTGAGCCCCACAGCTGTGCAATGTTCCTCCTGAGTATTGCCATGGCGGTCGACAGAAACAGTTTTTCATATCTTGACAGATCGCTTTCATCGTCCACCCCTAGCAATAGATGTTTTGGCTCTCTTAGTATCGTTTTACCTATGCCCTTTGACAGCTCATCACAACATGCCTGCCAATACTGATATATGTGGTCACACTCCCATAGAATGTGGAAGAAGGTACCTTCCTCGCGTCTACAGCACAGGCATCGTGGATTCGAAACTCTACCTCATCGGTAGAGTGCCACTTTCGGGTAATAGGTGCGATGCAGGATTTAAAACTGAACAAGTCTAAGTCTGGACGATATAGTTACCTCGCGAGGGTACATTAACGCAGTGATCCAGTCTTCTGATTGTAAGGTTCCCACGTCCCGCTCCCATTTAGCTTTCAGGCTAGCTAATTCCGTTGTGGCAAAGGAGGTGATCGCGTTATACATGGTTGAGGTAACTTTCTGATTAATCTGTTCGAACACTATGTTGCGTTCCACCGGAGTGCACTCAGGCCCATCGATCATGTCTGGGAGGTAAGTTCGTAATGTGTGTTTCCTTTGGGTGTAGTGGTATTGTTCTTTGGATGTGAGAGAGAAACAGGATCGTAGGGTCTCGAATGTGACCATCTTGCTCTCTCGTGCAACATCCCCCGATCTTTGCTATCCCATGTGTTACCCAGTTGGGCCATCTGGGGAGCTTGTTAAATTCGGGGAGGTGTCTGTTATTCCACAGTGGTTGTATGGGTGTCAGTTTCGTGCCCCATCCCATGTATTTGTGTGTTTCCACCCAGATTCGTGACCGGTGCGATAGCATGGACGGGGGGCCATCCGGCTCAGGTCACGATATAAAAGTTCCACCAGGGGCTTTTTGCTTCTAGTGTTTATCGCTCTAATGTGTGGCAGGGTCGCGTCTCTGTGTAGCATGTCATTCACAACTGCCATCTGACCGGCCCAGTAGTATGTTTGTAGTCTGGGCAGTCCAATGCCGCCTTCCCAAACAGATCTTTGGAGTCTGGCAAGTGCTATACGCGGGGGGCCTCCACACCATAGCAGCTTCCGGAGGACGCGGTCGATTTTTTGGAATTCCAAGTCCTCGGACGTGTAGTGGGGCATTTTGTAGAATGTACAGAAAACGGGGGAGGGCAATCATTTTTAAAAAGGGCTGCTCTGCCCAGCAGGGTTAGCGGTAGAGAGACCCAGTGACGAACATCCTCCGAGAATCTCGCTGTGATTGGGTGCAGATTAACAGGTATGTAGTCTGTAAGGCTTTTTGTGATCTGTATACCTAGGTACCGGAATCGTTCCGTTTCAACTCGGTAAGGACAGTCTACTGGTATTGTAGCATTCGCTCTCCCTATTGGGAATAATATAGATTTGGACCAGTTAACGCACAACCCGGTAAAGACTCCATAGCTCTCTAGTAACTGTGTGCCTGTGGGGCAGGAGTTGACCGGGTGTTTTAAGTAAATCAATAAGTCGTCAGCATATAGTGAGACTTTGTCCTCCCATTAGTCAGACCAACGAGAGCCCTCCTATGACCCTGTCTCTCTCAGCAGTATTGCAAGGGGTTCTACAGCAATTGCAAAGATCATGGCCGACAGGGGACAACCCTGCCTTGTGCCCTTGCCCAAGACAAAGGATTCCAACTGCCAGCCATTGACTCTAGTCCTTGCCGTCGGACGACTGTAAAGGAGTTTCACCCAGTTCATAAATTGGTCGCAAAACCCCATGCGGTGCATGATTTCCCATATAGCCTCCCAGTACACTGAATTGAAGGCTTTCTCGAAGTCAATGGCAAGCAACGCCAGGGGATTCTGAAGGGTATCAGCTCTTTCCAAGGCTCAGTGCAGTTTATAGAGGTTCATGCGGGTTGACCTCTGTGGCATAAAGCCGCATTGATCCGGGTGGATCAGGGATAATATGACCCTTTGCAGCTGGTCAGCCAATACCTTCGCAAGGCTTTTTGTTTCGCCATTTATGAGGGAGATAGGCCTGTATGAACTACAGTTCTCGGGAGGTTTGTCCGCCTTAGGCAGCATTGTTATAGTGGCCTTTCTGAGGGCCGGGAACAGGGAACCTTGGTCCTGTGCACTCTGGTACATGCGTAGAAGTGTGGAGCTATCTCGTTTGCCCCCATCTTCTGCCATTGCTCTACCGGGAAGCCGTTTAGACTCAGAGATTTCCCGGATTGGAGTCCTGACATGGCCACTACCACTTCATCCTCTGTGATCTCTTTGTCCAGTAGGCTTTTTTGTTCAGTACTGAGAGTGGGAAGGGTGATTTCTGCTAGGATTGAGGTGTCTACAGGCGAGGTGGCTCAAAGGGTCCAGCCCAGCTGTGCTGAGTCTCTGACATGGCTGTGCTCTTCATCCCTTCGTTCTAGCCATGCCAACATTTTGCTGGCCTTGTCCCCCGTTTCCTACACTCTAGCCCGCACTGCACTATGCGCCTGCCTGGCGTTATCTAGGGCTACATTTTGTAGACATATTTGTGCTAGCTACAGTGCCCTTTGCGTCTCAGGGGTATCCTGAGTTAAGTGGGCCTCTTCTGCTTGTTTTACCTGCCATTCGGCCTCGTGCACTGCATAGAGGTTTCTTTTGTGTGCAGTGGTCCAAGAGATCATTTTGCCTCTCAACACTGCCTTATACGCTTCCCATAACACTCTCGGATCGGTTACAGCCCCTATGTTTATTTCAAAATATGACTTGGTTGCCTCCTGGACCTTGTCCAGTAGCTCCGGGAATCCCAGATAATAGTTATTCAGATGCCAGCATAGGGGGTGAGGGGATCGGTCTGAGGTTGCTAAATTCTAATTCCAGGGGAGAGTGGTCCCATATACCTCTGGGAAGTAGGCATGCCTCACGTGCCTTATGTAGGTCTGTTGTCGAAAAAAATAATCTAACCTCGAAAGCGAAGCATGGGCCCCAGAATGGTAGGAGTATTCTCTTCGATAAGGGTGCAGATCTCGCCACACATCCCTCAATCCCAGCGCATCTGCAAATATAGCTAGTTTAGTGCTTATGGTGTGGTTCCTGCCACGTAGGTGTGTACGGTCTAATTCTACGTTCATGACTTCGTTGAAGTCACCGCCCATGATCGTGACATCTGATGTGTCCCCGGTGATCAGGGGAGTGATATCAGCAAGTAGCGAGGTTAGCAGGGTTGGTGGCACATAAACTACTATCAGTGCGATAGATTGTTCCCACAATGTCCCTGTTATGTAAGTGTATCTACCACCTGTGTCCTGGGTGACATTGGTTAGGCAGAAGGGGAGTTTCGTATGTATTAATATCAGTACACCCCGGGAACCCATGGTGAAGCCCGCGTGTATTGCTATTCGATAGTTTGTGCGCTTAAACAAGGTACAGTTTGTGCCTGCTACGCGTGTTTAGGTCAGGAACACCACATCCGGTGTGTGCCTATTCAGAAGCTGCATGACTAGGTGACGTTTGATCTCGCTACCAGACCATTAACGTTCCAACTCATAAATCTAAGGGTTCTGCCAAACTCATTACATGCGGCCTTGACCGTTGGGGATGGGAATATAATGCGTTGCAGTGATTGTCCTGAGGTGCCCTTGTTTTGTTCCCATTGCGCTAAGCCCTGTCAGCACACAGGGGCATTGTTTCCGGTTATGCATGGTGTTACCGCTGGAGGTGCCATGTTCGTGTATCGCTGTTTTGTTTCTAAGTTGGAGCATGTGCCAAGCTTGATAGACCCTTAAAAAAACAACAATCCCAAATACGCTTCGTGCCCCTGCCCTATACTCCACCCAACTCGGAGCATCAATCGCCCAAACAATATAATTGTCAAACTGAACAAATTACATGCAGTAAACTTTAATGTAATCAAGCACCCCCTAGCGCAGACAGTCTTGAGAGTGGTGCCTTACTTCGAGTGGGGGAGTTGGGGGTGGGGAGGTGGGAGATGAAGCTACCCCGCTCTGTGATAACATATTAAAAACAGCACAGGTTGCCGGACACCCAGGCGAGTCATAAGGCTCTGCATCCTGTCACTCATTGCCAGGGTTGGGGGGAGCAGCAGATATCCATTTTGGTGGTAAGCCCTCAATGTCCCTTGGTAAATCCTGTATCGGTGCCTGCCGTCGTTCCGCAGGGGCTCTGTGATTCCTGTTCCTGTTGCCTCAAGATGCCGACCAGTCGCCGTCTATGTGCTGCTCAGCCCAGCGCTGTGCCTCCTTGGGATCCCTGAAATGGACGGTAGTGCCTTTGTAATATATCTTAAGCTGGGCAGGGAAGAGCAGTCCATATTTAATCCCTAGCGTTTGTAGCTGCTTTTTAAGATGGTCAAACAACTGCCTGGCTTTCTGTACCTCCCTCGTGTAGTCAGGAAAAAAGGCCATCCTGGAGCCGTTAAAAGTAATCAAGCTTTTTGCGCGAGCACGTTGTAAAAGCGCATTGCGATCCCTGTAGTTCAGGAGTTTGGCTATTATGGTGCACGGCGGGGCGCCGGGCACCGGCTTGCCTGACGGCATGCAATGTACTCTTTCTAGTGCAAAACACTGAGAAGGAGCCTGGTTCGAAGAGATCCGTGAGCCATTGTTCCAGAAAGAATTCCATGCTGGGGCCTTCTGCCTTCTCAGGTAAACCAAGTATGCGTACATTGTTGCGTCTCGACATCCCCTCGCCTTCTTCAACAATTTCTTCCAATGACTTCGGCTTGGTCGAGATGCTGCGCAGTTGTTGTTGGAGAGTGTGTATCCCGTCTTCGGCCTCAGGGATGCGTTGCTCAGCTTCTCGTGTACGCGTGGATAGCTTCTGCAGGTCGTGGCGAAGGAGGGATACGTCCATGCTTACCCCGTCCATTTTTTGTTACATAGAAGAGCGGGAGTCCGCTATTGCACCCTTGACATCTTTCAGGGATAGCGTGTGTTCCGCTTTGGCTGCTGCAGAGGGCAGGCCTTGGGAATTGTGGATCTGTATTGAGGAAGTTGTATATCAGTCAATTCTATTTTGCGTAGATTGCTTTCTCGGCTTGTCTTTCCCCATGGTCACTGCCAGCTTCCCGCACTTAGTAGGCCGGTGTGATCAGACGTAATGTGCATGGATGTGTGGGCGGTCAGAAATCGAGACGCTTCAATGCCTGCTTGTTTGGAGTATGACTTCTTTGGTCCCTTGATTTCCCGGTCCCGGGAGGTTCTTCAGTAATTGCTGGGTAGTGTGGGGCACTCTCTACAGTGTTTGCAGGGAGTATCCGGCCCGTGGTCGACCAGTAGCTTATTTTCTCCAGGCTGTTGCAGTGGAGTCACCCGCGGCTCTCAGTTTTCCTGTTGTTGTTTTGAGCAGGTGCCGTGTCCCTGGGGAACGGTAGAGTTCTATCTGCCCGAGTTCAGCTGGAAAGCTTTTTTCTTCAGAACAGGCTGTTAATGGGGGGACACCACGATGGAAGAGTCTTACACAGGAAACCGGTTCCAATTGCCTGGTGAGGTGCGGTGTTTAGCGCGGGCCTCGGACAACGCAGTGATTGTGCAAAGGTGCCTCTGGTTAAGCAAGGTGTAGTGTTCCTACGTCCTGGTCGTCTTTTCAGCTTCTGTCACACTAGTCGTTGCATGAGATAAGACAGTGGGCCATGTGCGGGGGCGTCGATGGAGAGCGGCCCTGAGTGTAGGCTGCTGTTATGCCGCAGCTCTTGTGGACTCCCTTGGTCTCGGCAGCCACGGACAGTTGCGTGTATATGCCGGGTAGGTGACTCACGCTGTTGCGCTTCTTTGCAGCTGTGTGCGTTAATGCACAGCCAGGGATCTGTTAGTGCTGGAGTGAGAGGCCACAGCTCCTGTTCAGCTTCTCCCCAGCGTTGTGATCCACACTGCTGCTGATAATGGTCTCTGGTACGTTGCTAACCTGTGCCCTCAGGCCAGCAGCTTTGTTTATGGCGGTCGCCTTAAGCCATTGATATTGTTCACCAAGGATCTTGTGGATGCGACTCGGGAAGAGGTGACCTGTTCCATCCTCCAGTTCGGGATCAGTTATGTGCGTTTCCCCAGTGTGGGTGTTGCATTGCGTGCACGCGGGCGGAGCGTGATCCCAAGAAACTACTGTTTAAGGTCTCTGTTCCATGTTGTTCCTGTTATCTCCATGGACGCGTCTGGGTCTGTGTGATATCACCCTCAATGGGTCCCAGATTCAGGACATGCTGGACTTTAGCCAGCAAACTCTCCTGTGATCGGGGGCGCGCGAGTCAGGCTGGCACTATGGGGGTTCAGGGAGGTTCACTCGCCATGCCGGGCTGTCAGACGACCGGCGGCCACCCTCGCCGGCTCGCCCCAACTTTCGTTCTTCATCACTCTGCAGGGTGACTTACGGTGTTGTGTCCAGTTGGATGTGTATCACGGCCTCTGTTGGGAGAGGCTCCAGATCAGCCCTCATTTCTTCGCAGGCCATGCGTTGGTGGCGGCCGGTTTCTAAACGCTTCCACTGCTACTCTCACCGGTGGGTGGTTGGTGGCGGGGATCAGGGTGCGCTTCAGTAGTTAGCAGGGTGATGACTACCTGCGCGCTTCGTCGCCCCGTGCCCACCGCTGCCGAAGTCGGGGTTGGCGAGGCGCCTCTGCAGATCAGTGTCCGTCAAAGAAATGTCTACGCTGCGTATGCTTTGTTGCTTCAAGCATCGCTCGTGGCCATCTTGGGCGCATGAACCCCAGCCCCTGCCGACCTGCACGCGCCTTAAGCTGGAACCAGCAGGTGCGGTTTCCCCCAATTGTCGGTCCGCTGATGCCCCAGGATAGCAGCTGTCGGTTGGGGTCATTTTGGCTTACTCAGGATTCAGATTACAGGCAGTAGAAAGCAGGATGTTGGCTGCGGCCACGGGAGCAATAGGAGCTCACGCCTGCATCTTTGTGTTGCAGGCCACGCCCCATCCAAATGCTTTCTTAATGGTTTGGCAACTACCAGTTATTAGGCTGAAGTTCAAAGCTGGCTCCTACTCACGCCAAACTCCTCAACCTTAATTCTATAAAGCTCTGACCTAACTGGACCAGCCATCCTCTTCCCTCTTTGGTACTGCATAACCCTTTTTTTCTTGTATAGCTTACATAAGGTCTGCACTTGTCTTTCCTTCCCTCTGCTTTCCTGATACTACTTTGCCTTTCTGCATTGGAGAGCACAGTGACCTTCTGACACTCCTTTCCCTTCTGTGTCCAGAAATGAATCTGAACACCCACCAAGTCAGGAGGCTTCTGCCTCCTACTATACAGGTGCTGGTTGAGTGAATGCGTCAATGAGGGATCTGATTCATGAGCCTGTTTCCTAATTAGCATTGTTCTCTGTGATTGATCCTGGCCTAATGATTCCACCTCCTCCCCAGGGAACTTTAAAGAGATACAGATTATCGGCCTCCATGGCCTGAAGTTATACATGAAAAAGAGAAAAAAAACAGACTGACTACCCCTCTCTCTTTGGTCTGTCAAAGAACTCAGGGGAGGGATGCACTAAACCTGCTTAATAATAGAGCAGAAAAATACACCTGTTGGGCGATACATTATTTAAGACTGGATTCGTTTTTACAAAAAATAGAAAAATCTTTTTAATATGTTCATTGTTTAAAAATTATTAAAAGACAAACAATTACAAATTACTACATGCATTCATAAACAGTTGCATATCAATCATTAGATTTGTGAGAGTCCGGGGTGCTACAATTAACATGTATTAGAAGCATAATTGTCAATTTCACTATGCGAGACACCAGAAAAAACACAATTAAGTTTTCCTATAGTCGACATATGTTTCAGCCTCTATGTAGTACCAACGTGGTGAAAGCGGGTCAATAAAATAGTTGTACGGCCATCTTCAGGACGGTCTTGCTTACTGAGAAACTTTGTTTCTTGCCCCTTGAGCATGTGGAGTATCACGTCTAAAAACACAAATGTACAAAACATAAATATACAGTTAGAGCCAGTCTACCTCAACCAGATTAATCCCAGGGTGATTGCCAGCTATACTAATATACTGCGCCTAAAGTAGTGCACCCACCTGTGGTCGACAATGATGATTGAAGACCATGGAGTAGGGGCTTCTGGAACAATTGTTTGGATACCAGGAGCCGGAACCCTATTTACAGGGAACACAGGAGAGACACTAAGTCATCTGAAACACCATTAAGATGTTAAAAAGAAAGAATGTAGGTCAAAGCAATTAGACACTTACAAAATCACCTCTGTATAGGTGGCCTCGGCGAAGAAAATTATTTCAGGAGTGGACTTGGGTTGCTATATGTGTTCAGGCTTTTTTCTGCAGTGTTCATCTGTGGAGATGCCTATAAAATAGGGCAGAGCAGATGTGTAAAGTAGTAGTTGAATTCAATATCTCATGTGAGTATTACTTGTCTCGAGATTACAACTGTAATTGTAGCGAAACCCAATTTTCAAGTAAAAGCCTATTCTAGCCTCCGTGCAGCACCATGCACGCCGCGATGTTCAAGAGGAGACATTTTCTAAATTCAGATTAGCGTCATGCACTTGGAGTTAGAGAATCACCGTGTGCGCTTGCTCTATTGCGACTCATACGGCTCTAGTGTTCTATGTATACTGGTATGTGTCTACAGATTTCTATTAAGCAGGAGAAAGTTGGACTTACCCAACAACTTGTGTCTGTTGGAAAAGGAGATGTATTCAGCATTGGAGCTACTCGCTTCGCGCTGTAAATGTTCCAAACACAGGGCGGAGGAACATGAGCGTTATTTATATGTCAGGTGATTTTCGGGAAGCGGAGCCGTGAGCAACACGTGACCGCACGTCAACCAGGTGTATGGTGGAAAGGAGGCCGTCCGTTTAAGGGACGATAAAACCCATGTGTTTCTAATCCTAGGTTGTCCGTTTGAGGGACGTAAAAGCCATGTGTTTCTGATCCCAGTGTGTTGTCGATCTATGCTGTAATCGTTAGACACGGACAGCGCAATCGACTTTAGTCGATCATGTGTGTTGGCTAGTCATTCCCGGGCTTGCAACAACGTTACCAAGTTTGTTTAGAACCATTTTACTATGTTACATGAAACCACAAATAGTGCTGTTGCATCAATCTTATCGAACATAGTGAAAAAAGGGGATGACATTCACTTATGTTGTCCTGGTTCTAGAAATTATTAATGGAACTTAATTAGCCTATGAACGGTCTCTGTAAGTTGAACACGGAGACTCGAGTAGGCTTATGCATGATAATGTCTAGGTAAAGCACGAATTTATTGACAGCGACTGGAGTATATGATTATAGGAATGAGCTCCATTCTACGGCTATATTTAGCCCGTATTTCACTGTCTGCAGATTATATATCCATTTTTGCTCGCATCTTGTTAATATTTGGTCTCGGTTCCCTTTTCTAGGGGATGGTTTGATGACTTGAATGACGCACCATACTAAGTCGGTGCACTTATGTTTCTTTTGCGAAAAATGAGCTACCAAAGGTCTATTTTCAACTTGGTTACGAATGCAAGATTTATGCTCGCAAATTCGTTGGTGTACAGGTCTGCTGGTTTTACCAATGTAGACTAAGTTACATGGACATTTGATTGCATATACTACCCATGGGGTAAGACAGTTGGTAAAGTCTTTGAGACGGATGACCGTATCTCCCAAGGTGATTTCTTTCATTGTTGTTGTTTGTGCACAGACAGAACAGTGTCCACATCGATGGTGACCTACTACAGGAGGGAGCCCCCAGAGGGGTGGCTGTGAATTCTTAGCCTGTGTCTTTTGCTGGTAAGTATGTACTAGATTGTCTTTGATGTTTTGCTGACGTTTAAAAGCAAATCTAGGAATTGGTGGACTGAAATCTTCAGTGTATAGCATTTTCCAATTTTTACGGATAATTTTCCTTAGATTATTACTGATTGGACTATATGTGCTTACACATGTTATTTTGTCATCATCTTGGTGACGCTGAGTTGGTTCTAAAAGGAGGGCCCGATTCATGTGTAGCACTCGTTTATATGCCCTATGTATTGTTGTTTTAGGGTAGCCTCTCTCTTTTAATCGATTTTTCAAAATAGTGCCATGCTGTTTATACATTTCGACATTTGTACAGTTTCTCCGAATACGGAGAAATTTACCATATGGAAGGCCTTCCTTAAGGCTTAGAGGATGGAAACTCGCGTAATTCAAAAGTGTGTTTCTGTCTGTGGGTTTTCTGTAAAGTACAGTTTCTACGTCACCACTTCCAGTTTTCTGTATTTCTAAATCTAGAAAAGGGATTCTATTTTGGTCCGTGTGCATCGTGAATTGAATGTGAGGGTTTTGGAGATTCAACCAACTGTGGAAATCCGTTAATTGAACAAAAGTCCCACTCCATATTAGGCAGATGATATCTATATACCGTAACCACTTTTTGATGAAAATAGCAAAGGGATTCAAAGGACTATATATGAATTCTTGTTCTATATCATCCATATAGAGATTTGCTAAGTCTGGGGCAAAAGTGGCCCCCATACTTGTCCCTTTTAGCTGATTGTAGAACCGATCTTTATATAGAAAGAAGTTTTCAGTCAAGGCTAGCCTAATACATTCTACAATAAAAGCTGTTGGTACTCGGTGTAATGTAGTGGTACGGCTGTCTAAGTATTTGGCCATCACTCTGAGGCAATCACCCTGGGGAATGCTGGTGTACAAACTAACCACATCAAGGGTGACCAAAATATCTAAAGGATTCAAGCAAACATTTTCCAATTTTTTTATCATGCTCGTCGTATCTTTTACATATGATAACATTTGGGGTACAAAGGGTCTCAAGAACCAATCAGAGTATACAGATAAAGGCTCTAGAATAGAATTGATTGCGGCCACAATTGGTCTACCAGGTGGACATTTGTCATTTTTATGAATTTTAGGCAGTATATAGAAAGCTGGAATAGTAGGATGGACATTGATCAAAAACTCTTTCTCTTCTAAGTCTATCCACCCTTCTTCTACTGCGTAATTCATAAGACTCAATATTTCATCTTGTAAGCGTAAGGTAGGATCAACTGGGAGTTCCCTGTAGGAGGATGTATCGTTGAGATGTTTCATGACCTCAATGTCGTATGCGGATTTCTCCCACAGAACGATACCACCCCCCTTGTCCGCTGGTTTGATTACGAAATCATCATTCACTTTTAATGTATTCAAAGCTGCCCTTTCTGCTTTTGTCAAATTATTGGTCGAGGTGTTTTTGTTTTTTATCACCTCTTGAATTTCACGGGAGATTCTCTGTTCAAACGCTACTATCGCTGGACTCACCATGGCGTTTGTAGGTGTGAATTTCGAGGGGGTTTTTAAACCCGTGGTTGTAGTTTCTTTTCTAGCAGTAGATGGATTTCTAAAAAAATATTTGAGGCGTATTAGCCTATAGAACTTTTGAAGTTCTACTTCGGTCTCAAAAGCTCTGGCTTTCGTTGTAGGAACGAAGGATAACCCTTTGGACAAAACACTCGTCTCTATTGGAGAAAGGACGTAAGAGGTCAAGTTATATATTGGTATTACCAGATCGGAGGGGGACCCTGCCAGTTTCTTGTGTGCATTCGTGGAGGGCCTTGTTGTTTGTTGCGACCACGAGGGCCGTTTCCCCGAAAAGACTGTTGCGGGGTGGGCCCAGAGGAGCTCTGTTGGCCCGCATCAGATCCACTGCTTGTCGATGCGTTAGAGGAATTAGAAAAGTTGACATATGGTCGTCTCCTGTTGCCCTTATTATATGGTCTCATTTGGCTCGCTTTTTGTAGATCGTCATAGTATGATTCCACAAGATATGGGTATGTGCGGATTTCTTTATATTGCTCCACGTCCTTTCTTAATTTCCAGATCTTTTTGTCTAGGGTAATTTTTTTAAATTTGACCATTTCGTCTTCTATTTTGTCCAGGGTACCTTTGATGTCTTTGATCATATTATCATGTTTTATTTTAGCCTCTAAAGTTGCTATTTCAACTTTCTGTGTGGATGCTTCTTCCTCAGAGGTATCAATGATTAGAATCAGTAAATCTCTGGAACATTTGTTACTGACCCCACTGAATTTTCCTTTAAACTTGGTGTTGTTAGTGAAAACTCTGGGAATATTCTTTATCTGAAGGCCGTCTGGTATTGTGCCGGCTTTTAAATAGGCCAACATTAGTTGCCCATGGGATTCAGTGCGTATGAGTTTTTTCTTTTTTTGGGTTAAAAGTTCCACATCATTTGACTGTGGAGTTGTTGCCTCAATGTTGGGGTTATCTCCTAACAGAGTAGGTTGATTTATGAGTTTTCTATAATACTCATCCGAAAAAGACACTAAATTTTCGATGTCCATTTTCGCACTTTGTTACGCACTCTGTTTGTTAGATGTGCCAACAAATGTTTTATTACCCAACAACCACGGGTTGTCCAAGGAATAATTATGAAAGTGGGTACTCTCAAAGTTTTTTGTTATCGGGGGGGTCAGGGCTGGAGGAAGGGAGATTCTAAGAAGAAAAAGAGAAAAAAACCAGACTGACTACCCCTCTCTCTTTGGTCTGTCAAAGAACTCAGGGGAGGGATGCACTAAACCTGCTTAATAATAGAGCAGAAAAATACACCTGTTGGGCGATACATTATTTAAGACTGGATTCGTTTTTACAAAAAATAGAAAAATCTTTTTAATATGTTCATTGTTTAAAAATTATTAAAAGACAAACAATTACAAATTACTACATGCATTCATAAACAGTTGCATATCAATCATTAGATTTGTGAGAGTACCCACTTTCATAATTATTCCCTGAAGTTATACATGCCTTGTCTGGCATCTTTGAATCAGAGGGGGCCATTTTGGTGGCCCTTGAAACAAAGTTTGGGCTCTCTCAGGTGTCAATAAGTCTGTTCAGACATTCAGTGAACCCGCGTTGGAGGCAAGGGCTGTGCCTTTTTCCTTTTGCTGCTAAGTGTTTTTTTTTACGGCTCCAGTCTGTGATCCATGCAGTTCACACACCCATCCAGAAGTAATCTGCTGCTCATGCTCTGGACTTGGAGCTGCAATGGAGTCAGAACTCTTCAGAAAAGCACCTGCCTGTTTCAAAACTATCAAACAAGGGATAGGACGCCATGCTTCTCAAGCTTTTTGCTCTCTTGGAGGGGGGACTGGACCCTGTGAAAAAGGGGATTCAACTGTTCCCTCTCATCAAACATAATTTCCCCTGAGTGGCGTGTGGTAGTTCCACCCTCTTTTGGAAGGACTGAACTTTGGGGTCAACTAAGGAAACACTGGGTGACATTTGCTATAACAAAACCAGGTGTCGCATCACCGATCAAGTGTCTCCACATCCTGGACCTCAGAGTTCCTCAGATATTCTTGACAGGCAACAGCCACTTACCTTATCAGAGATCTAAAAAAAAGATAAAGTCCAGATTGCCAAGTGATCTAGGCAAAGAATATGCAGATCTAAAAACAAACTGCAGGTTCTTGCAGCCTAGAATGATTTTAGTTTTAGGGCTACATTATACATCATAGTGTGTAACATTCGTGCCATTATTGCACCTACCTATAAATTATGGCTGCTGTGAAGACTCCCCCTTCGAGGCCAGGGGGGTGAGCCTGCTAAGCAGTACCCTGCCTAGGGGTCTGTGCCAGTGGAACCTCACTGGTAGAGACTCCTCCTTTGGGGCCAAGGACTCCCACTGTGCTGAGAAACTCCCCAAGTCATTCCCCGAGATGGCATACATGTTATGAACCGATGTGCAAAACACAACTACCTTTAGAAGATTGGTGGAAGATGAACACAAAATACGCCATTATCCCCAAGAGAAAGAATCGGTCACCACAAGAAAAACCTCTAATTGACCGCGACGAGGAGGTTGAAAATACAGGCCTATACAGAACAAGGAAGAATGAGAGAGGCGTGCAAGCCAGCAGGGGCGGGCTGCTGGAAACGCAACACCTGATGGAGGCAGAGCCAATTAGAGTCACAGAGCCTCTGAAGTTCAGAACTGCTTCAGGCTAGAGACAGATGTTGAAGCACCAGCTTATGCAGGTGGAGAGAATCCAGGGGAAGAGAACCCAGATTCTGGTGGTGGCGCAATCATTGACCCTTTTTGATGGGCAGGCTGCCCAATCAACAGTGCTGACAGCACCCAGCTGAGAGTGCAGCAACCTATCCGGGTATATGAAGCAATACCGGGACGCTGACTGGAGCGAGAGAAGCCCACCCCTGAGAACAAGTCGGCAAAGAAGAAGGAGGAAAGGAACGAGCCGAGAGTCTGCAGGCCCCAGAGACGTTCCCCTGTAAGAACAGAGGTGACTGGGAGAACGAGAGGACCGAGGAGCCACAGGGGATTTTATAGTTATAATTTGAAAGGAACTCCTCCCTGTGAAATTGACGAACGTTTGAGTATAACATCAAAATAAACTAATCCCAGTGAAATTGATGAAACTCAAAATATAGAATTGATGAATTTGAACTATATTACTCTGAGAAAGAGAATCCTGAGTGGGCCTAAGAAAGAGGTCATTAAAGCTGTCATAGGAAGAGGGTATGAGACCATTTTATGTGAGAAGGTCTGAGTATAGCCGATATGAGAGAAAATACTACGAAGAGAAGCCTATGAGATAACAGAAAGAGAAGGTACACCACCCAGGAGAGTATATCTTACCAAAATATAGAATGCCAAATAGCCTGGAACCAAGAACAGATCAAAGTCCAAGAAACGACTCATGGAGGACAATACATAAAGAAAAAGTAAAAACCAAATATATTCTGAGAGAATTACAAGAGTTGGTATGGAAGGTGACCAGAGGTTGCATATTAAGAGGAACTCTGAAAGCCATTACACCATCAGGAGAAGGGAGTCAATCTCCTGACCTTAGTTTTTAGATTAGTGGTAGGGGCAGTTAGGGTTACATTTTGGACGGCGGACTTCATTATTTTGGATATTTTCCTGACTGACACGCACAGTAGTTATTCATATAGGTAGGGAATATCCAATATGTTGGGGAAAGATAGGACTTATTTCTATTATTTAAAAAACACATATTGGAAATGTCATCACTGTGTCTGCGTCCTCCTGATCCGCCACACTGTGCAGAGGTTTCTCTACAAAGTAGGGAAGGCAGATTAATTAATCTGAAACAATAATCTTTAAAAGATTGTGAAGACTTGATTTGTGGAGGAATCAAGTAACTCATGTCTTCGCCACTTTGAGGAAGCCTGGATACTGTGCAAACGTTTGGACAAGATAATTGTACCGGAGTGAAGTTTTTACATGGAATAGATTAAACACAGAGCTATTACAGATGCAAACTGCTACACATCTATCAGTGAGGATGTACTCCATGAACAATTAAGTACTCATCAAACATGACTACTAACTTTGGCAAAGATTTAATTTTTATGAACATAGCCAAATACAAATTAAATAAGTGAAGCCTTGTGGGTAGTGGGACAACATCAACATGACATGTGAGCAGCTGAGGGCTGGGGTGCAGGGAACTCTGAGGGAAGGGGAACACATGTATGCATGTTCCAGAATGCTGAATATGGAGGCAGTTTATGGGGGAACCCCCGTAGCCTTTTACCCATCTTCGGCCTGCTCACTGGGCTAGCACATGCCTACCCAGAGATATCAGTCAAAGAAAACAGACATCGAAAACCAGGAGTGACTGTGGCAGTGTATAAGTCAGGACAACAAATCTAACAAGAATCTCTACTGGAAATTGACACAGGCTGCGAGCAAAAGTGGCAAATACAGTCTCATCAGTTTCAGTACGCTGTTTGACAAAAGGGAAGATCTGCTCGCAAGCTGTTCATTCAGGGGAGAAACTATAGAGGGGCCAAGAAAGAAGGACACAGAGTAGTCAAGCAGCCTCCATGACATGGCCACCTCACCCTGATGTAATGACTCTCCATTTGACCACTTAAGTCTGTAGAGCAGCAGACCTGTGGTGAACAATGACATAACTCGGCACACTTCACCAACAGGCAGGTCAAAATACAGTGAACCAGTCACATCTGGACAAGGTCGACTAGCCTCAGGTGTTACCAGTAGAGTGATCAGTGTCCCAAATTCCCAGTGAGGATAAATGGGGCCGGGTGAAGGCCAAGGTGAAGGAGATTTGAAGATATTCAAAAAAGTGGAGTTATGCAGAAAGAAAGCAGAGGAGAGAAAAAGCATGAGGGGGAGTCTGGATCTGGTGGAGGGAAAGGCCAAGGAGGAGTAAGAGTTGCAGGGGTATTTGGGAGGGGCTAAAGAAGGGAAGTGGAGGAAAGAAGTCGAGGTGAGAGAGAGGCTGAAGGAGGGAAAGATCAAGGAGCAGGAAGAAGAAGAGATACAGTTCCAAGGCCGGGGAAAGAGGGAATCGGAGAGCAACTGGGAAAATTAACAGTCTTTGTGATGGCACCGACAAACTCTTGCCTATGGCTTGCTGGTGGTTCTGGGTGATATCCCGGCCCACGTGCAAGGACAGAGCTGAGAAAGAGAGGAAAGAGCAGCACAACATGATGAGGGCTAGGCACCCATATCCTGAGGAGGGGTTTCATAACCCTCAGAACTCATAAAAAGAGCAGTTCTGAAGAGCGGGAGTGTGAGAGGAAGAGAGAGAGGAAGTGAGAGATTAGCGAGTGAAAGGCAGATAAAGGGAAATGCAGACCTATCTAGTACACACCATTCTGGTGGTGGAGAAACCTTGCCATGGGCTTCTGAAGGCCTTGGCCCCAGATCATGCACTGGGACCTAAACATGTGGTGTGCTCTTGAGAGACTATATCCGGTAGTGGGCCCTGTAAGAACTAGATCCTGTGGCAGGGTCTGAACTAGTAAACTAGTATTGTATGGTGGATGTTATGATAATGACTGCAGCCTGAAAATCCTCTCAGGACAGACGCAGAAGAAATAGAATATTACCTTCTATACCTCAAGGCATCAGAGTAAGAAACTCAGCACTGGTCGTCATGCTAGCCAGGAGAGCCAACCTTGACACAAACTTTATCATGCTTTAAATGCTCCTGTCGCGTCCCGATGGACGGAGTGTCCCGCAGGTATAGAGGAAAGGGGACTATGGACTAAGACTAAGGTAGTCACTATGGAGAGTAATTTTGTCATTTGTCTGTGTTCGTACTCAGTTGGGGGTGCTACCGTTTTTTTTGCAAACTTTATAAGGCAGAGCCTCTTAAAGTGGAAACTGTTTTTGAAAATGTAAAGCTTGGCAATGGTGTTTTTTTGTTGTTGTATTCCCTCTGTATATTTTTGCTATTATTGGAAACTGATGTACTGTCCATTTTTTTTACTTATAAGCATTGTAACAATGCATTTTTCTTAAAATTAATTTTCACATTAAGCAACTCTAGTTTTGTAATAATTTCCAGAAGAACGCTTGAACTATCGAAACAGCATTAATACAATTCATGTACACAGCAGATTGACGATTGACAGAATCCCATACCCAGAGCTCCAGAAAAGAGTTTGAATTCTTGAGTTCCGAGGCATGTAGTTAATTTGTTTGGGGGGGGCAGGTATGTAGGGGAAAGGAGGGAGTGGCTATTAAAACAGGCGGGCATTTTATCTAGAGATGTGTGGGTGGAAGAAGGTTCAGCATCTCAGTCCATTCGGTGCCATTTCTAATGGGAGTATGTATGAAGGCCATTAGGGCGTCTTTGCTTTCACCTTTTTATTTCAGCGTAATCTTTGCTGCTCCATGAGCATTATTTATGCTTAGACAGACCCATTTTGGAAGGCAGCTTACCTTCTACCTTTTTGGGCTTTGGCTG
The DNA here is from genome assembly GCF_040938575.1 of Ambystoma mexicanum. NCBI lineage: Eukaryota > Metazoa > Chordata > Amphibia > Caudata > Ambystomatidae > Ambystoma > Ambystoma mexicanum. The sequence continues at coordinate 456,878,001 of NC_090931.1, forward strand.
GTAACTTCGATTTCACTCCCTTCTTAGGCCTGGGTTGGTTAAGGGCAGAAAAAAACAGGTCTTGTATTGTGATTCTTGGCAACTTTAATCAATCTTCCCAAATATCTAACTCTCGCTGGGCTTTTTCATTCCTGACCTGCAGCACGTAATGTAGGCGTTGTCGTACAACCCGATCCCCTGCTGCCAACGCACCCCCCTGACCCCCCAGCTTATGATCATTTATTGCCTGGCCTGTCTGGGTGTCCCACCCATCCCTTCATCTCGACCGCAGTCAGATATGCGACGGTACGGTCTTAATTATGCAGAAGACTGGTTTCTAAGTTTTCTCCACTAGCGCTGGTCAACGACACCAAACCATGCAAACAGTGCCCGTCAAGAAATCACGTCTGCCTGAAGCATTGTGTCCCTCCTGTATCCCTGATAAAGTTTAATATACTTTAAGTACAGATGTGCATTCATCCCGACTCCAACCTTACCAGAGTATGCCGTGTAAGCTTGATTTTAATGTGCTTTCTACTGTCCTATGAAGGTCCTTCCAATTCAAAACGCAGCTTCCTCTTCATTGACCATAACAAGTAGAATACTTGCAAACTCATTCAGGAAGTATTGCTAATCAGAGTTTTTAATGATCTGTACAAATGGCCACTTTGTGCTTGTAGCATCCATGTACCTCCTTGTTGTCACCGAGTGTACCAGAAGGGACCGCTCACGAGACATACACCCTCAGTGTGCGGTCTTGCGAACACCAGACCACTCTGGTGTGCTTCTTCGTACGTTTTGTACAAACTCCAGACATACTCATGTAGACCGCAGCCAATATCTCTTGGAATGCACCCCTTCAGTGATGCCAGCAGAATTTGAACAGTTCGACTTGCAGCTCAGACCCATTGTGAAGCCTTTACATTCATTTGAGTTTCACTATAAATTCATTGCCTCGTGCTGTGTTCCCGCTGCTCACCCTGGACCGGGCTACTAAACCCACTCTGGCATGAACAGTATGCAAACACTATTTTCTGCCTGCTTTTGGCCTATGCTTGCAACGCTTAGCTTCTCCCATCGACCCTAGCAGTACAGCACATTTAGCCTTCTTCAGTGCATACCCAGTGTGCTAGCCATTAGTAATCTCCCATAAGCTTTCCAGTAGTGTCCTGGTCAAATAATGTCAAGCTGTTCTCGCAACCTCTTCGCGCTGTCCGACCACGCAGCAGTCACCCTTGGATATCTTGTTACAGTATAAGGCATTGGGCAGCAACACAAATGGTTATGGATGTTAACTGCTAATCCTGGAGCATTTGCCCCTCTTTACACATTTAGTTACTCCTATATCGTGTCCATTTTTCCGCCTTGCTTTTGGGACATTTTGGCACATGTCAAGCCTCTTTTTAAAAAACCATCCCTTGACCACAGAAACTACAGACCCACCTCGAACACCAGATTCATTGCAAAACTCATCGACCGGATAGCATACTCCCAACTAAACAACTTTGTTGAATCCAACAACCTCCTCGACCCCGCACAATCAGGCTTCAGACTGCGACATGGAACCTAAACCAGTCTGGCCTCAATCTGGGACGATCTTTTTTTTTTTTTTTTTCATAAAATGTACATTTATTAACAGTTTTGCAAACTGTTCCAAGTACAAAATTCTAACAAATCCATTCTTTTCAAGAAAATCATCATGCAAGATGGAAGCAAGTCTTTTAGACTCTAGGTAATTAAATATATAGAAATGATTTGCAGAAATTACAGGCTGTTAGACACAGACCCACTTAAAGAAGAAAAATGATACTATTATAAACAAGGAAGTAAAGCAGCATTTGGTTGCCAAAAAAGTTGAAGTTGAACCATCTGAGGCACCCCAGTTAGCTGCATGAAGACCTACTTCTGACAAGGAATCCCAAGCAGGACTCCAATTAACACGGCATATACTGTCCGCACATTCATCTTCTGGGCAGCCATTGCATGGTGACCCTAATTTAAAAGCCCTTTCATCTTGAATTGCATCTGGTGCATAGTTGCATTCTGAGAAAGTCCTAGGGGTAGACACTCAGCATTGGACAAGAATGAAGAGCATGACCAATTTGTAATTTTCAGTCCAAGCAATCTGCGTGTCGAAGGCTGCAGACAGGTCGAGGAGAATTAGAGCAACGCATCCCGCAGTGTCTGCAGTGATCTTAAGATCGTCCCAGACGCCAGTCTGTGTCTAACAGCCTGTAATTTCTGCAAATCATTTCTATATATTTAATTACCTAGAGTCTAAAAGACTTGCTTCCATCTTGCATGATGATTTTCTTGAAAAGAATGGATTTGTTAGAATTTTGTACTTGGAACAGTTTGCAAAACTGCAAAACTGTTAATAAATGTACATTTTATGAAAAAAAAAAAAAAAGATCGTCCCAGATTGAGGCCAGACTGGTTTAGGTTCCATGTCGCAGTCTGAAGCCTGATTGTGCGGGGTCGAGGAGGTTGTTGGATTCAACAAAGTTGTTTAGTTGGGAGTATGCTATCCGGTCGATGAGTTTTGCAATGAATCTGGTGTTCGAGGTGGGTCTGTAGTTTCTGTGGTCAAGGGATGGTTTTTTAAAAAGAGGCTTGACATGTGCCAAAATGTCCCAAAAGCAAGGCGGAAAAATGGACACGATATAGGAGTAACTAAATGTGTAAAGAGGGGCAAATGCTCCAGGATTAGCAGTTAACATCCATAACCATTTGTGTTGCTGCCCAATGTATATCTGCTCTCCTATTCAACCTCTATATTCCACCCTCCCTGGAATCATCCGCCTCTACAATATCTTGTGCTACAACTATGCCGACAATACTCAAATCATCCTTAAAATCCACAACTCAGACTCAAACCCCCAGCCCGACCTCAGTGCCTGCCTCCTAGATATCGACTATTGAATGACTTCAAACCACCTCCTCTTAAACACCACTAAAACTGAAATCATGGTATGCTGCAACACTGAGCTTCTACCTCATCCACTTCCTTGGCCCCTTCAATGGGCCAACCCCCACCGACACAGTAAAAAACCCTAGGTGCACTATGGACTCTGGCCCAACCCTCTCCTGACAGGTCACAACGTCTCTAAAAATTGTCACTACCATCTCAAAATTCTCAGACGCATTTTCCCTACATCTCCTTCCCAAACAGACTTGCTGCTGTTATGTCCATTGTAATGTCGAGATTGGACTATGCCAACTCCCTATACCTAGGAGTCCAGGCATACCACCTTAATAAACTCCAAAGGGTGCAAAATGCTGCTACTAAACTGCTCCTCGCACTGGGACCAAGAAACGACACCTCTCCAGCCCTCAGAACGCTCCACTGGCTCCCAGTTGGACGAAGAGCCACCTTCAATACCCTGTGCATCCCCCCATCGTGGAGTGCACAATACCGGCCCACTATACCCGCAAGATAAGTTAAAACCTTACCTCCCACCCCACACCCTAAAATCAAGCACTGCCCTGCTTTTTGTGGTTCCAACCACCAACTCAGTCAGGATTGGAGGATCCTTTTTCTCAGCATTGGCCATGACTCTATGGAACTTGCTTCCACCACACATCCGACACACCCAAGACTATATGACATTCCACAAATAAAAACATGGCTCTTTCCATAACGCCAACACCAACCATAAACATGCGTCTGAACTCCCAACTTTCCAATGACTAAATACATATTGTAGCTCCCAACCTTCTCTTCAATGAATACGCCCATAGATTGTGAATAAATGGAATATATGTATATGCAACTGATAGATGGAATGGATGGAGTGGATAGAATGGATGGATGGAATGCATGAGATGGGATAGATGGATGGAATGGACGAAATAGATGGAATGGAGGAAATGGATTTAATGGCGGATAGATAGAAGGGATGAAATGGAAAATGGATAGAATGGATAAAACGGATAGAATGGATGAAATCGATGGATGGGATTGAATGGATTGAATGGATGGATGGGACTGACAGACTGGACAAAATAGATGGAATGGATGGAAAAGATAAAATAGATGGACGCATGTGGAATGAATGGATGGCATAGACGTCTCACAAATATGGAATTGATGGATGGAATGTATGTATATGGAATTGAAAGATGGAATGGTTAGAGTAAATGGAATTGATGTATGGAAAGAATGCAAAGGATGGAGTGGAAGAAACTGATCGAATGGATGGTTGGAAAGGATAGAATGGAGGTGATGGAGGACATCGGATGGATGGAATGGCTGCAGTGGATGGAAATGATGTATGGAAGGAATGGAATGGATGGAATGGAAGTGACGAGATGATGGAGGACATTGGATTCACGGAACAAATGGATGGAATTAATAGATGAAGAAACGGATGGATGGATAGATTGAATGTATAGATGAAGAAATGGACGGATGGATTAATATGATAGATGTATGGAATCAATGGATGATGGAAAGGGAAGAAGTGGACTGATGCATCGACGGTATGGATGGATGGAATGAATGATGCATTGGTTATAATTGGCTGGATGAACTGATTGAATGAATAGATTATCCCTACCCTTTAGTGTGTGTCCATTGTGCCTCTGTGTACCCTGCTTTTTTGTGTACCCATGCCCCTGTCAATGTGTGTGTCCCTATGCCCCCTGCCATCCTGTTCCTGTGATGTCAATATGTATCCCAATGTATTACCCAACCCTCTCATCACCATATGTGCCCACCGTGTCCATGTATCTCTATGTACCCTCCTTTCATGTTTCCCACGCTCTTGCTATATATCTGTATACGCCCTCTTGTCACCATAAGCTCTGTCCTGTCACTGTGTGTCCGTGTGTCAATGTGCTCTCTGCCATTCTGTTCACGTGCCTGGTCTTGAGCCCCTTAAGGAAGAACCAACATATATCACATTACTACGCGTACTCTTTCTTATACACCATCACTCAACTAGAACACAGCTATACCCCTGATAAATTCGGCCTCGCTGTTCACATACGAACACTACCCCATGAACACCTCATCACCCTTATAAAACGCAGCAATCCGATGTCATTCCGGCCTAGTTGCTCAAATAAGCGTTTGTCAGGCCTAACACAGCCAAGCCCAGTCTGGATGTCCACCCACCAGACTGCACACATCCAACTGATATCATCAACACCACACCTAACGCTAGGATGCAGCTACCATCCAGCAATTACATCAGCTGCACACATAACTGGTGCACCCACGCACCCTAGAACACCATCTCTCTACTGACCAGAACTGCGGATCCCAAGGGCGTTCAACCTACCAGCGCTTTCCAATGATACCAATGTACCAATGATATATAGAGCGCTATATAAATGCCATGTAACTGTCCCACTCACCTGTGTCTCTGCAGGAGCGATGGATGAGCCTCCCTTGACCCTGTGTCTTCACTTTCCCTCGTTCACCCAGAGGAATACCTGTCAAACACAAGGTGTACACTCAGACCTGAATTCACCCGATTCCCCTGGGCCCTTCCCTTCCTTTTACTGTGTGCTGTGATGCCCCTCTATGGGCTTACCTTGATCTTTAGTAGGGTGTGCGCTCCATCCTGCATTTGCAGGGGCGCGATTCACTCATGTGATTGGTGCCAATGTCTGTAGGCTGAGTTCAGATGCCAAATGCTATTTTAGGCCTTCACAGCGAAGCTGAGAGTTCAAGTCCCACAAGTGAACGTTGCGCAGAGAATGTTGAGTGTCCAAAATTGTCCGTATTGTCTTTGTTTGCCGGTATTTTTGTGGGCGAGTATCGCTGCGTGTAGAAGCTATCTGAAGGTAGGTTTGCACAGCGCCTTCAATTCGAGCGCACCTGGTAATGTCTCTCCCTTTCCCTTTCACGAGAAATTATGTGGTATTAGCACCTCGAGTCCAGCTCTACTGGAGACTTGGTGGTTAGGTAAGTTTGCACGGAGGCTTTTGCTAAGTATGCACCGCCTAGAGAGAGCGCAGTGAAATATGTGTCTGCGTTATTGGAGCGAGCGCAATGAATAATGGTTCTTCTTTCTTACAGGGGTTTGTGCGTTTGTGCAACTAACCTGGATTCCAGCGTCGCAGGAAGGTTTGGTGAGTATGCGCAGCGTTACTGAGGTGGGCGTGTTAAAGCTGTTCCTCTTTGTTCTTACAGGTGCCGGTGTAGAAGTCCCCTCTTGACTGAAGATAGCTGCGGTATGGAGTAAGAACCAGGTAAGCTGAATGATCCGGAGCGGGTAAGCAGAAGTAGGATGATCCAGAGCAGGTAAGCAGATGCTGGCTGATCCGGAGCAGGTAAGCAGATGCTGGCTGATCCGGAGCAGGTAAGCAGATGCTGGCTGATCCGGAGCAGGTAAGCAGAAGCAGGATGATCCGGAGCAGGTAAGCAGATGCTGGCTGATCCAGAGCACGGCAAGTGTGTTGCTGATGCAGCTCACAGTAAGCAACACGAAGCACTGGAAGAATTTTGGGTGTGGCTTATATAGCCAGCCACACTAGAGAGCTCATGAGTTATCATGCACTTCCTGTTTGCCAACAGGAAGTGGTAACCAGGAAGTTACTACAAACACTAGGAAGGAATGAAAGGAGGGATTTGATATGGGTTCTTTGTGTGCCTATGCCAGGCCTGCCAAGCCTCCACCCGGCTTGCCCCAACTAGCTGCCTGATACCGATGACATTCTTCCCCCTGAAGACCCTTCCCAATGGTGTGTATGAGGGCTTTGGTTTCTCAGGATGGTCCCGATGGAATTTCTGCACCAATCAGGGGGCATGCACATGCGTGCTGGGTTCCATGATCTTTCCTGGGGTCCGTACCCCTTCCAGTCAATCAAATAATACATGGTCTTTCGTATTTGTTTGGAATCTAATATGTTCTTTACTTCATATTCTGGTGCTTCTTCACCCACTTGTATGGGTGCGGGAGGTGTGAAAGTTTGGGTTCCTGGGTGTGCTGGTTTTAATAGTGACACGTGAAATACGGGATGTATACGCATATGTTGAGGTAACGCCAGTCTCATGGCTGCTGGATTAATTACTTTTTCTATTGTATACGGGCCGATGTATCTAGGCTGACATTTCTTGGGACCCTTTAAAGCAATGTGTCTAGTTGCCAGCCAGACAGAGTCTCCCACTTGATAATCTAGGGCTTTTTGTCGATGGCGATCAGCGTTTCTTTTCTGTGTTTATTTGGCTTGCTGTAGGTTCCTGCTGGCTTCTCTGGCTGCTTTCATGATGCTGACATGTAGATTCTTTACTGCGGGCATTTCAATCTTTTCTGGCGGATCATACACCAACGTTCTGGGGTTTCGACTATATATAGTAAAGAAGGGTGTTGCTCGGGTTGATGAATGTGTTGAGTTGTTGTAGGCATACTCTGCCATCCATAGAATTTCGGTCCAGCTTTGGCTTGTTTGGTATAATAGACAGCGCAAATACTGTTCCATGGTTTGGTTCGTGCGCTCGGTTTGGCCGTCTGTTTGAGGATGTTGACTAGAAGACAGACAGACTTCTACTCTTGCCAGGGCACAACATTTTTTCCAAAAACAAGACAAAAATTGGCTGCCTTTGTCAGAAACCATTATCGTAGAGAATCCATGAGAATCCATATAACTTGACGATTCGGTCTAGAAAAACCTGCGCCAGGGTCTGAGCTGAGGGAATACCTTTTAGAGCTATGAAATGGGCCATTTTGGAGAAGAGGTCCACTACTACGAGGATGGATTATAACCTGAGTTAGGAGGTAGATCAGTGACGAAGTCCATTAATACTGTGTGCCAGGGTGCTGGCGGAATGGTGATTGGCTGAAGGAGGCCGGCTGGTTTTTGCCTGGATGTTTTGTATTGTGCACACACCTCACAGGTGCCTATGTAGGTGGCAATATCTTCTTGCCAAGTTGGCCACCAATAAGATTTGCTTACTTTCTTCATGGTTTTGGCTATACCCGGATGGGCTTCTAACAGCGAGTCGTGCTAGTCTGATATGATTGCTTGTTGCAGATCATTAGTTGGAACGTAGAGGCGTTTTTGGTAGTATGGTAGTTTGTCCTGAATGGTGAACTGATCTCCCTTCGTGTGCCAAGCCAGTAGGTCTTCTTCAGACATATTTTCTTTTATTGTTTCCTGCAGAGTATTTAACGGAGATGGGCCGATGCAGAGGCCGAGACTTTTATGGCTCGGTATGATCTCCACCGTGTTAGGGGCATTGTAGACTTCCTCTCCTGTGCCAATGCGGGATAACGCATCCGCTTTCCCGTTCTTAACTACAGGGCGGTAGGTGATTACAAAGTTGTATTCCATTAAGGATAGGGCCCAACGGAGCTGCCTAGAAGACTGAGATTGTGCTGAGCGTAAGTATTGCAAGTTCCGATGATCTGTTATTATTGTGATGGTGTGTTTTGCTCCTAGTAAGTAATGTCGCCATCCACACAGTGTGTTTTTGATTGCTAGGAGTTCTTTCTCAGAAATTGCATAGTTTAATTCTGCTGGGGAAAACATCCTTGACCAAAAGGCAATGGGGGAAGGCATCCGGTTTCAGGATTTTGTTGAGACAATACGGCCCCCATGGCAATGCTTGAAGCGTCCGTTTCCACGATGTACGGTAAATCGGGCTGTGGGTATTGCAGAATTGGGGCTGAGGTGAATTTTTCCTTGAGAGCTCGGAAAGCTTCTTCCGCCGCTGGTGTCCATTCGAACTTTCGGTGTTTGCGCAGCAAGGACGTTATTGGATGTACAATATGTGAGAATCCTGATAAAAGTTTGCAAACCGTAGGAAACTCTGTACTCCAAGAGAGGATTGCCTCCACTTTTCTATTGTCCATCTTGATCCTTTGCGGTGTCAGTACATATCACAGAAACTCCACCTCGTGATGTGGAAGGAGCATTATTCTAGCTTAGCGTACAGTTGGTTTTTACACAGTTTGCAGAGTACAGCCCGCACGTGAGTTAAGTGCTCTTGGGGAGTGGTGGAGTAGATCAGAATGTCATTGATGTAAACGACTGCGCAGACATCGAGGAGTTCCCGTAACACATCATTAATAAAATGCTGGAACGCAGCCGGGGCATTGCAAAGCCCAAAGGGCATGACCTGGTATTCGTACAACTCAAAGCGCGTATGGAATGCAGTCTTCCACTCGTCCCCTTTCTTCATGCGTACCAGGTGATATGCGCCGCGTAAGTCTAGCTTGGTGAAAATCTTTGCTTGTCTCACCTGGTCTACGAGTACTGGTATCAGAGGTAACAGGTACTTATTTTTTATGGGGACTTGATTTAGGGCCCGGTAATCAATACACGTTCTTAAGTCCCCCTCTTTCTTTGGTACGAAGAAGAGTGGGGAGGCGGCTGGTGACTTAGATGGTCTAATGAAGCCATTGGCCAGGTATTGATCCAAGTAGGTCCGTAGATGAGCGTTTTCTTCCTCGGTTAATGCATAAATGCAGCTGCATGGTACCTGTGCCCCTGGTTGCAGGTCGATCTGGTAGTTGTAAACTAGATTTGGTGGTAGTGTATTAGCTTTCTTCTTTGCGAACACATCCTGGAACTCCTGGTATTCCTCTGGTAAAGTGCCCACCAAGCCTAAACCTGCTATCTTTTCCTGTGAAGCTAACAATGGGCTTCCTTTGATCCCTTTGATGTCGTAACAAGAGGCGCATTCCATAGAAAAGAGTAAGGTTCGAGCTTGCCAATCTATCTTTGGGTTGTGCGTCTCTACTCTAGCCACGGTATCCCAAGAATCAGCTGGAATTGGCGTTCAGCGATAAGGTCGAATCTAATACTTTCTCTGTGGCCATCTTGGCAGATTAAATTGATGGTGGAAGTACACTGTGTTACTGGTCCCGAAAGGAGTTGTATGCCATTCACAGCTGTCACGCTTTCTGCAGTGTCCTTAGCGTGGAATGCTACTCCCAAGGTCTTTGCAGCGTGGTTACCAGATATTTGGTCGAAAAAAATTGGTCGACCAGACAAATGGTCGAACCAATTTGGTCAAAAACCAAATGGTCGAATTTTTTTTCATTTTTTTATTTTCACCCCCTTTTTTTTTGTTTTTTGGGGGGGTCCCCCCTAACCTCCTATTTGTTTCTAAAAACCCCTTTTTTCCAAAAACGAAAACCAGAAAAATATATATATAAATAAAAAAAAATTCGACCATTTGGTTTTCGACCAAATTGCGTCGACCAAATGTCTTTCGACCAGTTTTCAGTCGACCAAATGTCTGGACACCTTGCAGCGTTTATGTCCAGTTATGTCCAGGTAGTTCCCAATAGCCCCACTGTCTATGAAAGCCTTGAGGGCATGCATTCAGGAGGGCTTTGAAGGGTCTACCAAAACCACAGGAATACTGAAACATGAGATCTGAGTGCTCCGTTGCTGGCTCGACAGACCAACCTCTTCACCTGCCGGGTGTTGGAGTTTTCCGCTACCGCACCTGTGTCTTCCACTGTTTTATCTAGTACCCCCATTGTCTTCCGTGGGGGTTTAATCATGCAGTTCCGGAGGAAGTGACCAGATTGGCCGCAATATAAGCAAAGTTTTTCCTGACGCCTCCGTTCTCTCTCCGCCTTGGTGAGTGGTCCCCTGAGAACACCCAATTGCATGGGCTCTGAGTGTATTTCTGAGGCCTGTCGATGGGACGCTTCCTTTGGTCGGACATACACTGGTCTATGCTCTGATCTGGTTTGGTCGGCCTTGCGATCCTGTAACCGGTGGTCTAGTTGCATAGTTAGGTCGATGTATTCACTGCAATCTTCCGGAGGATTAACTACTTGCACCAAGACATCTTTTAATTCTCCTCTCAGTCCTCGAAAAAATAACGTTATTCGTTTCTCCTCTGACCAACCTGATTCAGCTATTAATCGATTGAATGTGGCAAAATATGAGATAAGATCCTGACCACCCTGTCGCAGAGAGAGTAGCTCATCATCCAGGGCCTGACCTTGAGTCCGATGGGCAAATAGTGTTTCCAGTTCATGCTGAAAACCTGGGCAATTTCTCAGTAAAGGGTCATCCCTAAGCACTAACGGGACAGACCAGTCCGCCGCGTGCCCTCCTAAATAGGAGAGGACAAAAGCTACTTTAGCTTGGTCGTTCAGAAAGGTGTCTGGTTTGCATATGAAATATAGCCGGCATTGATTCATGAACGCTCCAAATTTCTTGGGATCCCCAGAGAAGCGTTCCGAGGGTGCTAAAGGGATGTTGCCTGGAAGAAATACATGAACTGTTGTCAAATAAGAATACTGCCCTTCTTCCTCACTCCACCATCCAGGCCCTAGTTAAGGACTGCCAAACAGAGGTCCATGAGAGGGGTATGGAGTAGTCGTCTCCCTCTCTCCAACAAAGACATAGCAGCTGCCATCAGAGTTTGGGCACTTGCTCACTGAAGACAGACATTTTAGAAGAGGGTTGACTCAGCCTTAGGCTCAGCACAAAGATCCCACTCTCCTTCCCCACCTGCAACATCCTAATCAAAGACTGGTGATAGCCCTTCAACCGCACCAAAATTAGACAAGCCCTAGGTGTACCACTGCAAGGAATCTCAGCAAAATGACTAAAAGCTAAGGGCAGGTTCTGATCGCCCCGGTTAGGCCCTTGTAGGTCCTAGGCCCACCCATTCTCCCCTATTTCCCCATCCATCCCGTTACATATCCACGCAGAACTAAACTTTAAGCTGCACTTCCTACACTTGCTTGATCACGGTTATGAACTGAAACCAATGTATATATCACCTGTACTGTGTAAATAACACTATTTAGTCACTCAAGGCTATCTGTGAGAGCGGACAAGCATGAGATTGTTTGATCTTTAATATAAAATGGTGTGGGTAATTATTTCTCTTGAAGTGAGATCTACTGACCAGAAACCACTTTCATAATGCTCCATGCTTAAAGAAAAGTGCATAAATGTAACTCTGCTCAGTATGGCCACTGATACCCATCAGCAGCTGCTTTGCTGTTTTGGCAAACAGCCTACTGGAACCCAACGTTTCAACAGCCCGGGACTGCTCTTTGTAACAGTGGGCAACCCTGATCTAAATATATATAATTATGTGCTACCAGGGCCTGGTGGCAGATTAAGATCTAAAGATAAACCATATGTAGTATTTACAGGTGGCCTCTGTGAATCTACAGTTATACTGGCCAAACCCTTTTGGTGTCATTTTGGTTGTTAGTGACACATTCAATGGCAGGGCTTTATGTTTATCATCTGTCTGGGACTAGGTTTCACCCAAAACAAACCATTTGAGCCCAATTTAGGAACACCCCTTTTGAACTCACTTGGAAAGTTTGTCACCTTTCTCAGAGGGCAGGAAATCTCCCCAGAAGGTTAGCGGGGAACCAACGCTTCAAAGGCGAGTCCTGCCATGGCAATGGAGAGCTCACACTAGGGTGGTAATTACTGGAGAACCTTTGATGAAGGAAATACAAGAAGAGGGTGGGGTTAGAGTGGCTCAGGAGGGAAGTGACCAGCAAGAGAGGGGTTCACCATCTTGGTATTTCTTAGGTCACCCACATTTCCGGCAGATAAAACACTCTGGGTTTGACATCACCAGGCAAAGGATTTTGCACACAGCAGTCCTGATTGAACCCTTACAGAAGGCTACAAGTGGACCTACCTCGTGTTTCAAATTGGGCCCCATCAACTTGACTTCACCAATTCAAGACACTGACAACCATCGCCGGGCCCGTTCTTCACCTGATTTATGCCGAGCACTGCTGCAGGACAGCATTGCATTGTTGGACCATCTCCAGCCGACTCGACTTTCTTGACGCTCTTAATTCATTGAGAACAACTGATTCACCCTTCTCAATGCCAGCTCAACCCATTGGAAAGTGTAGAGACGTCTCTCTCAATGCAGTCAGGCCTAAAGAACAAACCTAGAAGGTATTTGTAGTGTTTTTCTCCCTGGCCTGCCTTAAGGGGCCCTGGTAATGTTTAAGACCCCACTCTTTCCCTTTTTGAAGACATCTTCAAGAATTTGAGCATTTGTTGCTGAAAATACTGGATATCTCACCCTGTCTTCAGACCCAGAATGCCTCTTTCCTCTTAGAAGACTGCATATTTTGTGCCTTCTCTTACTGGGTGGGTCACAGTGTTTCTGGTTAGTGTAGTTGTATTTTTTAGTTTAAAGACTTCTATTTATATACAGCATTGGTTGGTCATTCTTGTATTCTGGTATCAAAGTACTATTGTCGTTTGGACTGCTTCTGTGCTAGCTCAAAGCCCCTTGAAGAGTATAGTTTGCCCTTGGGCCCTGCTACCTTAAAGAGGTGAAGGAGGTATACCATTCGTGGTGTGCCTGTTTTACCATGTATGATCACTGCTAGTTAAGTAGTAGTTTGGGACTGATTAGGAGTTTCATTTTCTACTCACGGTTGTACAACTGCAGAGCAATAGCCATTTTACCACACTGGTGGGCAGTGCTTTGATCTAGCAAAGAGTATGCATACAGCATAGTCTGCAAAATAAATGTAATGTACAGGCAATTTTTGCACAGTGGAATGGAGCATGGATTATGTGAAGGACTTGAAAACCAGTGCCCCTTGCAATCTATATCAGTAAAGGGGACTCGCATGGCAGTAAGGACAGAAATCCTTAAATGCTGAAACGCCTCCAAGATTTTGAGGAAGAAAGGGTGGCAGAGGAAACCCAGGTTAGTGACCTAAAGACCCTTAGTAAATTAACTCTTCTAGTGAGGTGGATGGGGAGTGTGGCTGTTCCCGCCATTCTTCCCAAATGGCAGAAAACATGGTGTGTAGTCATTTTTTCGAAAACATAATGTCGAAAGACAATAATGTCGAAAACAAATATCGAAAAAAAGTCAATTTTTTTTTTATTATATATTTATTTTGGGGTCCGGGAATTAAAAAAACAGGGTAAAAAAAAAAAAATAGAAAAAAAGGGGGATGGGAGGGGGAAGCATTTCGAAAATAAAACGTATTGAAAAAGAAATGTGACTTTTTTTTTCGACATTTTTTTTCTCGAAAAAATTACTATGAACCAGAAAACATGGTGTCCCAAAGATCCCAAGTTCCAGCTAGGTCCCACGTTCCAGTTAGGTCCCGAGTTTCAGCCAGGTTTCCAAGAAAGTCACATTAGGGCTGACATGGATGCTAGAAAGCTTCTTCTAGATGAGATGAGGAATGCCCTAGTAAAGAAAAACAGATAAGGAACAGAAACAGAAGGACCAGGTGGTGCAAGAACTATGCAAGCAAGAGCTTGAGGAGAAAAGGAAGACCTGTCGACCGTCATGTGAGGGGGAGGAAACGTGTGTGTCAAGGAAAGCATAGGTGCCATACCCTCAAGGACTTAGTCTAGCCATATGAAGTAGGGAAATATGTATTTGACTGGTTTGAAGCCTTCAAGTTAAACTTCCAGCAGGTTGAAGCACTCTGCAGCTGGGATGAGCCGCTTACCGACTCAGGGCACTGATTTCATTCAGTTGCCTCCAGAGGATAAACCCATACATTCTAAAACAAAGGCTGCCATCCTAAGGAAGTTTTCCAAGACCCCAGAGAAATACTTCAGGAATTTTTGAGAACTCACAAAAAGGGGAAATCAAACTTTTAAGGTGTTAACACATTTATCTCTGAAGTATCTGCGGGGCAGGGTGACCGGACATATTTGAGGGAATGCATTGTTTGGTGCCCTGCAAGCATGTTTTTTTAAAATTGTGAGGCAAAGTTATACCTGTATTTGTGGACAAGAATATCACAGATCCCAAGGAGATTACAAAGGCTACCATCTGGTACGCAAGTATTCCCGTCCAGTAAAAGACTCGGGCAAGCACACCCGAAGCAGAGGAACATGCTTGTGGTAAAAGCGATCACAAGGAGGCTAAGGACAAAGGTCTCTTCCAAAGGTCTCTCCTTGCGAGCTATGACCCAGTGGAAAGTTATTGCAATATACAGGAAGCGATTGACAGCGGAAGGGAATTTCTTGTTTTAGGTTCTGAGGAAAGCTTTGACTGACAAAAAGGATACAATTCTCCTACATTGGGAACAAATATTTCTTCAGATTTTACATACTGTGTACGGATGATTTTACAAATACGATGGCTGCTAGATGGAAAATTTGGAAGATGAACTTGATACCCACACAGTCAGCATGCAAAAATTATACATTATGTTAGCATTCTGAAGCTCTGAATGAACCTTCCTAATTATTTGAAAAGACTCCAAAAAATGAGGTTTTAGAAACTAGAGTCGGTTCGAACTTCAGGCTTGTAAAGAATTCGAACCAAAGGAGTGCTCTTGTAGATTTTGTAAGATCCAGACTGAATTTCAAACATTGAAGCACTGGGTACTATTTTGTACAGGTCTTACAGAATTGAGGACGCTATATTTAGACAATTTTTTGTCTCGCTATAAAACGATAGTTGCGGATGGTTGGATGGCCATTTTATGTAGCAGAGATCGCATTTCTGTGGTTTTAGCCACTGTTGGATTTTTAAATGCTTTACATGTTTAATTATGTTATGAATCCTAGACTAATGTTCTTAAAATGAATTGCATTTTTTTATTATATTTAATTATTTGTTGCATTTTAATGTTATTTTTAAATGTAAAGATTAGATGTTTGGAACAGATTTTTAGTGAACGGTTTGTTGCAAGCCAAACTCTTAAAAAGAAGAAAAGGGGTTGAAATAAGGAAAAAGAGAATATCAAAAGTTAAAGGCATACTTAGCCTATACAACCAAACAAGTGGAACAAAGTAAAGACTTGCCTAAAGTGGGATATAAACTGTCTACAGTGAAAACATGTTGGAACTGATAAACAAAACTGTCAAAGAAAAGAGCATAGTTCAAGGGAACCAGTGCTGGAAGCACAATGCAGGAGAAGGGAGTCATTCTCCTGCCTTTATTTTGTTAAGAAAAGTGATAGGGTCAGATAGTAATAGTTTTAGATGGTAGACAGATTCTTTTTGGACATTGAGAATCAGACGACTGACGAGCACTTTAGTTATTCTTTAGGTAGGGAACACCCCATAGCTATAGGGATAGCTGGCTTTTATTTAATACAACCTGCCTAAAACGTTGTTAAAGAGTCTGCATCCTTCGTCTGACCAGTCACAGGCCTTTGGATTCCAAACCACCTCAGGAAACCAGTACATTTTTGTTAGTGGTAGACCACACCACATGGTCCCCTGAAGTATTCTCCATGAGGAGCACCAAAGCCTCTGTGGTGGCGAAGGCTCCAATAGAAACATTCTCTCATGTGGGTTTCCCCAAAGTTGTAGTTTCTGACAGGGGCTCTAGCATCATATCTGCGTACATGAAGGCGATGTGGGACTAGTTTTAATGTGGGACTTCTCTACAGCTTTAAAACACTAAACAATGGACATGTGGAGAGATTCAACAAGACCCTAAAAGGAATGATACAAGCTTGGAAAGGCACCTGAAGAGAAGTTATGTTCTCCTGCGATGCCTGTTGTTCACCTGTAGAGCGGCGTCACAGAACAGAGACGGGTTCCATCCCTTTGAGCTTCTGTTTGGCTGTTAGGGTTTCTCCACGTATGGGGCAAGCAGAATAGGCAAGTAACCCCCAAAGTCCTTCCCATGACATAGTGGATTATGTGCTTGAGTTAAGATCCAGAATAGCCCTTGGAACAATCTGAAAATAATTTGAAGGCTAACCAAGATTTAATGGAACATTGGCATGGCCAAATGTTTGCAGGGACAGAGTACACACCAAGACAGTTGTGTGGTGGTAGTGAAACCTTTACATGAGTACTTTTGACCTCACAACCAGGTTACTAGCAGGTTGGCCTGACTGACAAGGCAAAGGAGAGAACAGCATTCTCCACACCAGAGGGGCACTACCAGTTCACGGTCACACCATTTGGGTTGGAAAAGGCCACTGCCACTCTTCAAAAGATGATAAACCAGGTTGTATCTGGTTTAGAACTCAGCATTGCTCATTTAGACTATGTTGCCGTCTATATCTGGGAATACCATCTATCCCATCTGAAATGGTGCGACCAGCTATGCAGAATGCTGGTTTGACTATCAAGGCTTCAAGGTGTCAGATAGCACACAGGACTGTGACTTACCTAAGATACCAGGTAGGTGGTGGTAAGAAACAGTCTCTTCAGGCACAAGGGCAAGTGGTCCAGGATTATGACATTCTACCATTCGCACCCAGATGAGAGCGTTGCTTGGCCTGAGTGGGTGTTAATGGTCTTTTATCAAGAGGTGCAGGACTATTTCCCTTCCCTTGAATAATCTGATGTCTAAGAAAATGCCAAAGGTGGTTACTTGGACTCTGCGTGCCAAGCAACTTTTCAGAATCAGGGGCTGCTCATCTATAAATGGCGATGACCAGTGGGGGCGCGGCTTTGTGCCGACAAGGATGGCCAGCTAGCTTCTGTGCTCCCGCTCTGGTGGCGTTAAATGTTTGTGTAACAGACGTTGTTTATACGCCTAGGTTTATAAAAACAATCCAGAAAGTATCAGCTTTATCCATGGTGGTCCATGGTGCTGTTTTCCCCGGCTGAAATCTGTTGTGGAGCTACTTACAGCTGCTCCGTATGCCAGGCCCTGAGTAGCGTCATTTTGCAACAACAGTTCTTGGCGTTTCCTGTGAGCTGTCGGTTCGGACGCGACGCGAGCAGCGTTTACATTTTGGTAACAGGTTTTCACTACAACACAGGCTTTTTTCCTCAAACAAAGACATATGGTGGTTTTTGTATGTTTAATCTCAAGCAGATAATGCTTTTTATGAGCGTTACTATCATCTTATGGCTCAAGGAATCTGTGGCTTCATTTTTGGAGGTATAAAACGACTATATTTCAAAGGCTTGTAAACCTGCGGATTGTTAACAAATGCTATTCCCTATAACATTGCATTTCAGATATGGTAGGAAGCAGTTTCGGAAGCTACTTTTTGTGAACTGATTTTTTTTTTTCAAAACACCTCAACCTGCTTGTCTAAGCTCAAAGTACTGGTACCAAGTCTTTTCTCAAATACGGACAGGCCACGTCTGCTGCATTTCATATTCAATCCAATATGACATTCAAAAAAGTCAAGTTAAGGATGTTCCTTCATCTCCATCCTACACCCTCAAAAGGTAGAAGAGTGAATCACCTACGCCGAAGGAAGAATCACTTGACCCAACCATGCAGGTTATCCTTACTGAAATCAGGGCCTTGCAGCCATTTATGGAAGCTACAAATGCCAAATTGCAGCAGCTTGACGGCAAATGGTCGGCATTTCAATCAAGGATAATGGAAGTTGAAAGACGAGGTAGTGATTCAGAAGATGTTATAGGCAAAGTACAAATGCTTGAAAACACAGTTAAATCTCTGCAAAAACAGATGGAAAACTTGGAAAATCATAATAGAAGAAATAACCTGCGTGTTTTGGGTCTTCCTGAGGGTATTGATGGAGATAATGCAATTCTATTCCTCAACACTATGCTTACTAAGCTTCTGGACTAATCAACGTCAGCACAACTTAACATCCAAAGAGCCCACCGCGTGGGTCCAATCAACTCGGCTCATCCCTCGAGTCATTCTTCCAGAACCCTCTTATTTGCATTACTAGACAACTCACATGTTCTGCTCATCTTAGAAAAAGCTAAACTAATAAAGCAACTCTTCTGGAATGGAGAAAAGATCTTGATTACCCAGGATGTATCTAACGTTACAGCTGCCAGAAGAAAATAACTACAAGCACTCAGGCCAGCCTTGAAGCAGCTGAATGCGAGATAAGGCTTGGTTCACCCAGCTACACTTAAATGTATCCTTCATGGTCATACCACTGCTTTTCAAAACCCAATGGACCTGAGAGACTTCATCCAAAACCAAAAGAAAGAAGAAATGGACATATCAAGACCTCCAATTTGATATACATCAAATTTTTATGATAAATTGGCTACGTTCGATTTTTCTTGTTTTATCATTCACCGGAGTGGGATGCAGGGGTAGCTGTCTTTTTATGGCACTCCAACCTCCCCTTTTATTTTTGCTTAAAATGTTGATTTTGTTCCTCTCCCCATCTTCCTCTTGTGTGTCTCTCCCCTGCTGTTTTCTACATGTGTGCTTGTGAATCCAATTTCTCATGCAAGAAAACTATCTATTAGGATATTTATATCTTTTTATTGTAAATAGTGACATTCAATGTTACTTCTTGGAATGTTAAAGGACTACTTAACCCTGTTCTGTTAAGAGACAGAAAATATGATCACACCTAAACAGAACTAGGCCATCTATCGCCCGTATTCAGGAAACACACCTCCCACAAGCAGAAGCTGCCAAACTCAAACGTCATTAGGTGGGTCATGTTTTCTCCAGCGCAGCTAATGGGAAAAAGAATGGAGTCATTACTCTGATTAACAAGAGTTTTGACTGTAAGGTAATAGCAAATGAATCTGATTATATTGGTAGATGGGATTCAGTTAAATATTAGTTGACTCTAAAGAATATTCCATCTTAAATGTCTACGGTCCAACATCGCCTGACCCCTCATTCTGGGTGTAACTTAAAAATCACTTTTTCCGGTCCAATCCTAACAATATCATCATATGTGGCGACTGTAATGACATTGGGGATCCATTCTTAGATAGGAAGTCCTCTGTTAAAAAAGTTTACGAACTGCATCTCTGAGTTAGGCCTGGTGTATTACGTACCCTTCTGATCTAGAATATACCTTCTTTTCTAATCCCCACAAGACTCAATCAATATTAGACAATATATTAATTCCAAAGTCCTTAACAAGTTCTCTCATTGATGGCAACATTGAGTGCACATCATTATCTGACCATGCTCCAGTACACATTCAATTAGCAATCTTGCAAGATACATGCAGGTCCAATAGATGGAGATTCTATTCAGCCCTCTTGAAAGATTAATGGTTTACACCTTTCATTGTCCAACAGCATCAAAACTTCTTTTTAGAAAACAAAAGTCAAGATACATCCGTTGCTAATAATTGGGATATGTATAAAGCGGTTCTTAGAGGATGTATTATATCCTTTGCCGCAAATAAAAAGAAGAAACTTAAACAAGAATCGGAAAATATTCTCAAACAACTTAAGATCCTAGAATCTCAATATACTCGCACCAACTCAGAAGGGTCTCTAAATAATATTATGAATATCAGACTACAATATAATAAGCTGCTCATGCAATACTCCTGTGCTAATCGTTTAAAATACAAACCAAAACAGCAAATCTCTGGGGTCATACCTGAAATTTAAAAAGGAGAAAAACAGGATTGCAGTTATCAGGGACCAGTCGGGAAATAGGATCTTTTTAGATAAGGACATTATTAAAGTCTTTTCTAATGTTTACCAGGAGTTCTACACATCTGAATGCCCTCCTAATAATACACATATTCAGAAATGTCTTCAAAATATACTTCACACTTCGTACCCCAAAGTAAATTTACGAACTCTCAATGGCCCTATTTCTCCTGGCAAAATCTACAAAGCAATATAGAGAAATTAAAAAAAGGGAAAACCCCAGGTCCTGATGATTTTTCGGCTGATTTTTTTGTGCATTTCAATAACCTTTTGGTACCCAAACTTAATGACAATTACTCTCATTTGATCCTAAATAATAAAGCGCTAGGCTCTTGCCACTTTCACCTCTAATTCCCAGTGTTACACAGATGACACACAACTCACTTTCAGGCTACCCTCGGCCGCTTTCTCCTCCTCACTCATACCAGTCTGTGTGTCCGCTATTCAGGCTTAGTGTACTGCAAACGACCTCTGTCTCCATGCCAGTAAAACTGAGATTGTTTGCATTGGGACCTCTGCTCCCGCTTTCCCGCCTCTCACTCTGGCCAGCCTCCCTTGGCTCTGCGCCCACCCCCAGCTGCGAGGCCAAAAACCTTGGGCTCATCTTCGACTCCACTCTCTCCTTGTCCTCACACATTTCTGACATCTCAAAAAAGTCTAACTATCAACTACACCTCCTCGGAGGCACTCTACCTTTTCTCACTTTCTCCCAGTGGCTCACCGTCTCCAGAGCCCTGGTTCTCTCTAGGCTGGACTACTGCAACAGTCTCTTCCTCAACCTCCCTGCAACTGCCCTTCGCCCTCTGCAACTCATCCAGAACAGAACCGTGAGACTTATTCTTGGCCTCAAGCCAAGGGACCGCATCTCTCCGGCACTGAACTTCCTCAACTGGCTCCCCATGGCTGCAAGTATCAAATTCAAGACTCTCTGCATTATCCACAAGGCTTTCTGGGGCTTGGGACCTACTTACCTTCAACGTTGCCTTTCTAAATACTGTCCCTCCCGAGCCCTCCGCTCATCTACCTCCAACCATCTGCGAGTGAGCAGGTTCTCCAAGCAGAGATTAGGAGGGAGATCCCTTTCCTCAGTAGGCACCTCCCTCTGGAACAGCCTCCCTACCTCCCTCCGTCTTGAGCCTGATATTCTTAACTTCCAAAAACTCCTCAAGACCTTCCTCTTATCATCTTCCTTCTCTCTAACCCTGCTAACCTAGCTCTCTGCTCTTCCCTCTCTCCCTCCTTCCATACAGCTCACTGACTGGCCGCCTGGTGTACCTCAGAGTCCCACAGGTCCCAGGCACCCCTGCCAGTCCTACTGCACTTGCCTCAGGGCCCTGCACCCCACTCACTCAATGCACTTGAACTAACTACTGAGAGCTTCTCTCTTCGCACTTCCTCAGTCTCTACTGACTGATTGCACTTGGTCCCCTGCTCCTCCCTCGTCCTGCCTGCACTTGCACTACTGCTCTGCCTGTAGATCTTTCTGTCCTTCCTTGTCTTAACCCTTAATGTGCACTTTAAAAAAACGCGGGATCGCTGTCAGGCCTATTTATTGTATCCTAACTGTTAAATGTAACATATCCACTTAATCTGCCTGTGCAGACGGTTATCGCTTCAGAAATTCAAGGGCTTTTAGCGACAGTTTTTTTTCCCCGTGCTCCCACCCTCCTTCAGCGCTTTCAAACACTTGCCCGTGTATAGGCGCTTTATACATAAACAATACAATACAAGGTGTATTATATTATAACTCTCATATGCCTTGTATGTTTTCAAATTAAGAATAAAATCCTTAAAACACATAACGGGCAACAACCCGCCTGTACCATTGCTGATCAAGGAAGAGTTGCATTAAACTGTCAGAAAGAAACAGTTTAATCTTCCATGGTTCTGTCCAATGGACCATGCAGGGCGGAGGGTGTTTTGCTTACCCAGCCTGGAATGGCCCATTGGAAATGCAAGCTGGAGAACTGTACCTCTGAATGTGCCTGAGGGTGTACCTGCGCCTGCCCGCACATTCAGACTGTCTGGGATGGTGACCTTGGGCGCTCCAGCTCCTGCGCTCATGTGCAGGAACCAAGTAGCTCTCTGTGCGTCCTCATTCCTGTTCTTGCGCGCTGGAGCCAATGGGCCTTCATTATGGGAGACAGTGAGCAGCTGAATCTGTACCAGGGCCAAAGGTAACATCAGAAATGAAATTGCATTGTGTGTGTGATCGAGTGCATGATGTATTGTGCGCGCATTTGAATAAGTGAGTGAATGTAAAGTGGTCTGCTAATAATGTTGGTCCCGCTGTACATGATGTAAGAAAGGAAGGCAAGGCTGTGTTGGTCAGATATTAGGAATGCAGATGCAGAAACCTTTGGTGTTGATGGATGCAGGTCGAAGGTACCCGTTACCTGTATGCCGATATGAAAATCTCTATGTTGTTTGTGGCTGGTACCGACAGGGTAGGTTAGCCATATGGGCAGCCTACAGACTTTATAGTGCAAAAATTGACAGCATGGTTTTTGATAGAAGATGGCTAGGGTCTGAATTAAGTACACTAGACCTGGAGGTCGTCTGAAGGAGTGTGGAAGGTATAAGGGTGCAAGATGTTAGTAGTGAGGAGTTAGTTGAGGGATTAAGGGGGTGCAAAGGGAAGATGGTGGGGGGAGCGAGGTTATTGTTGCGTCCTGGCTCTTGGTTGTAGATGTCACCTAGTTTAAGGTGTAAACCATTCTCACGCAGTAGAGGTTCCATTAATCAAATTGGTTTCCCACAGATGATAGTGTCATATAATTTGAAAACTGCTTGTCGTAAATTAGCCCATGTTTCTGGTGAACAGTTTTTTGTCAGTTTCTATTATTTTTCATTTATTTCAAAGTGGTTGGTTGAAAAGCCAATTCTTTAGCAGTTTTGTGAAAGTCAGGTGGTTCATTTCCAGGCTGAGAGGTTTGGGTAAGGTGTTCCAGAATTTCATGGCCAGAACTGAAAAAGAGGATCCTGCTTGTTGTTTCTTGCTGATGATGGAGACTAGTTCTAGTGCAACACTGGTGGGCCTAAGTGTTCTGGAAGGAGTGTAGTATTGAAACTTACTTCTGAAGGAGGAAGGGCGAGCGAGTGAATGTGTGTGCTTGTACCACCTGGGGCGCTGATTAGAGTGGGTTGAGGTGGGTGGTGTTAAGTTAAATCCTGTTTACTGGGCAACTATGATAAAGCAAGCCTGATGTGTTATTACATAGCTAGATTGGCATTTTGGTGCAGCCAGTATAGCTAGAAGTTCTTACTGTGGCATGATATGTCTGTCATGACCACTGTCAGGGGACACAAGCAAGCTCTCATAATTCCTCTAAGGGCCTCAAGACTTCTGCAAAAAGGCTCCTGGAGCCAGTCCTGGCGCATCTGGCACCAGGCTCATGTACTGTAAGGAGATACTTAACAGGCTTATTTTCAATTGACTACATGGGTCTATAAATCCAACATGGAAGCAACCACACAGCCTAGTCCTTAAGAAACAAGCCATGCGATCTAGTGTTGTGTGTGTGGCAGGTCTGGAACTACTTTCCGTGGGCTATATAAACCACACCCTGACTGCAGAACACGCTTTGCGTTATTCTGCAACCAGCAGCGTGACGCTCACCGTGTCCAGCTCCGGGTCTTCAGCATCTTCCTGTAGTCCTGCAAGAACAAGAACAAGATTATTCTGTCTTACCTGAGACTACACCATCCAGCACTCAGCATTTCAACCGGGCTGCAATCTGTGGAAATCGAGAGAAGAAGAAACATCACTCACCTGTGAGTACTAGCTTAAGGACTTCCGGCGAACTGCTACCACAGCTGCTGCTCGAACATCGCGACCTGCAATAACGAAAAGCAAAGAACAATATTAGAACGTGCACGCTTACAAAACATCGAATTCCATCAGTCTCACCCGAATTCCATCGCGCTACTCCGTGCTCCCATCCAGAGCACCACAGCAACACCCTGCAAAGGAAAAAGAGACATATTCAGGTTCGCTTTCAATATTTAACAACCGCACAGTGCTTTACTTACCTTAACGGATTCCCGGAGGCCAGTTTTTCATTGCATACTCATCCACTCACAGCACCACAGCAGCCTGTGAGGAAAAGAAGAAGAAAACACAGGTTAGCTTTAAAAGACAATAAAGGGGCTGCGCTTCGCGCTTTCTCTTACCTAAAAACGTGCGTCCCCATCTGGCACGTCAGCGTCAAGACCTTCACACCTGAAAAGAAGGAGATAAAGACATTAACGAATTCCCACCATAAACAGAACAAAGACTTACAATTAACAAACCTACCTACCTATCAGCAGATTCAGTGTGACAGCAGGCCTGGGCCCAAACAAGGCGCACCGCACCAGTGAAGCAACTCGGGCAGCGCGCCAACAAGCGTCAAGCGCCCCAGCACAAGAAACGCAGGACGGATAGTTCACCCTACAAATAACTAAGGTGAGGAAGACCCAGTGGGAAGGGAATCGGTCAGAGGGAGGTGGGAGATTCACCAATTAGAGACAGTTATCACAAATCCTACCTTCTGTAATTGCAGATTCATTATTCAGCACTGGGCAACTACGCATCCAGGGTTCCAGATCTCAGAGCCTTCCAGACGTCCCCGGGGATATCAGGTGAGCGTAACAATGTCTTACTAGGCTTGAACAATAAAGCAAGCATGATCTGTGTTATTATGTGGCTAGACTGGCATTTTAGTGCTGCCAGTTTAACTATAAATTCTTAATCTGGCATTTTATTTTTTACTTGGCATCTATGACAAAGCAAATATGATGTTATTATGTGTCTAGACTGGCCTACATTGGTGCAGCCAGTTTAGACATGTTTTCTTATTGTAAAATAACATTTTTTAATGACAAAGTAAACAGTAGTATGTTATTATGTGAGGATACTAACATATAATGGCAGAGGCAGCTTGGACAGGTTTTCCAATGGTATTATTACTGGCATTATGTGTAAAGCAAACATGAGTATGTTCTTTTACGGGAATACTGACGCATATTGATGCAAGCAGTATGAAAATGCAAGCACAGCCAGTATAAAAAAGTTTTTTATGCTGGCATATATGGTGGGGAAGGATATCATGAAAATGCATTGGGAAATGTTCATTTGAGCACTGCTTACTACTTGCATTTGTTGAATTCTTACCCTACTAAACCGATTGCAAACTATCTGGTTTTACCCAATTGTTCACAGAAAGTGTGCTGTATAATGTGCCATTTGAACTCATTATTCAAAAAACATTCCCATTTCATTGGTTCAGGTTCTGTCGCTAAGCTCTTTCACTCTTGCATATTTGCACAACATATTTACCCGCCGCCAAACAATTCCCCAGCCACCATTGCTCAGGATCTAAAAGATGGGTTGTGCAGGGCCCTAGTTCTAAAGATTCCAGATCACGGACAAGAATTTATCATCCAAATAGACAGATGTGAATTTGGAATTGGAGCATTGTTAGCAGAGCTAAACTTAAAAGTGGGTAAACAGCTAGTGGCCTATATTAGCTGGCTTCAGACCAAGGTGGAGAGAGAGAAACCAGGCCACATTTGAAAAAGTGGCATTTGTGATAGTACGGTCCTTCCACAATTTGAAACTCTAAATTTGTGGGTTTCAGTTCACTGTCCAAACCAATCACAGGCCTCTCAGGTAATGGCCATGCAGGGAGAGAAGCCAACGTTGTTGCTTTGGCCCATATCCTTACAAGGATTGAATATGGACATCAGGCACAAACCTTAATATCAGCACTCCAATTGAAATGGCCTCAGTAGATACTTTCACGTTGATGAGCCAAGCCTTATAAGGGTGGCGCACAACCATTTTTGGCTGGGGTGTGTGAAAACATTCCAGTTGTGAGGGGTGACTAGCAGAGCCTTTTTGATTTTTAATTGAAAATGATGCAGGGGATTGTCTCTGAAAGCAGGATATGCTAATCAGATTCTTTTTTCATAATGCTCTATGCTAAACAAGCATGCAAAACTGAACATTTGTTTAGATACAAATCACCTCCTCTCCCCTGCTGACTTCCTGGCTGATACTGAAATTGCACTGGTTACCTGGCCACCCTCTGATCTCGGGCCCAGATCTCCTCCCCCGCCAGTCGCACACCTGCACTGCCTTCCTGGCAACCCCTGCACTTGGGGACTGTTTTCTGTATCCATACAGTCCCACTACCAGCACTTGACACATGATGTCTGCACTTACCCTTGCACTTGCCATCTGCTGGCCGTACCTTTTACTCTTGTTATTTATTTTGTATCCCATGTACTGCACTGTCCCCTCCTCCTTCCCCCCACCGCACTTCCCTCCTTCCCCTTCCAATGCACTTGCGCAAGCGGAATGTCACCTGTGCTAGTAGGATCGTTGTCTGTCTTCCCTCTTTTCCCCCTCCCTTGCCTTCGTCGCGCCTTAAAACACTTGTGTATAGGCCCATTATAAATGCCATATCATATCATACCAATCAGCAGCTGCCTTGTAGTTTGGCAACATGGCAGCTAGAGTATTGTGCATTCCTGCAAATGGCCTGCTCAAACTCCAAGTTCCCAAAGCCAGTGACTCCCCTTTGCAAAAATGGGCACCGTGACCAAGAATATATAATTGTGTGCTCCCAGGGCCTGGTGGCAGATTCAAATCTAAATATAAGCCATGTCTAGTTTTGACGTGTGGCCTCTGGGAATCTACAATTACATGGCTCAAAATTGTCAGCTTGGTTGCTAGTGACCCATTCTCTGACATGCCCTTATGTGGATCGGCTATCTGGGATTCACCCAAAACAACCCATGTGCAATCTCACTGAAAAGGCTCATCCCATCCCTCTGAGGACCGCAAACCTCCCTAGGGGGGTTAGTTGGGAACCAGTGCTTCCAAGGTGAACCCTACCAGGACAATGGATAGCCCACACAATGGTAATCCTTTGATAACAGTTACACAAGGAGAGTGCAGGCTAGAGTGGCTCAAAGGGAAGTGACCAGCAAGAGAGAAGTTCCACCATCTTGGTATGTTTTAGGCCACTCATATTTCCTGTGCCTCTTCCCCAATTCCTGCAGACAAAGCACTATGGATATGATATCACCAAACTAAAATCTCTCACACAGCAGAAATAATTGCTCCCTTACAGGAGGCTAGATGAGGACCAGAATGCCTATTTAAGGGTGTGAGCCAACTGCCTTAGTTGCAGCATCTGTTGAGTAAAGAAGGATTTCACCTGAAACTTTATTGGGGTTGTAGTCTGCCATATGGTCATCATCCATAGAGGTGAAAATAAAGGCTTCTAAGAAAGGAACAACCCCTTTACCTCAACCCTCCCAGAGAACCATGCTGCCTTCAGGCCCGGCTTATCAGAGGAACGCGACTGCAGCTCTGCGCTTTGGTACCGCAGCAACAAACGCTGCGCAAGTGGGTTTACTAGGGAACCCTTGCTTTACTCCTTCCCATCGTCCCATAGCTTTGCTCTTACAGGTTTCTCTGTAAAGAAACACCATTGGATTAATCCCGCGTGTCTTGTTCGATTGCCTCTCCCATGTCCCTCTGCTTGTACGGCATCCCACTGTTGGCTAACAAGTTGCAAGATATTTGATTCTGGGATTCTCCTTCGGCTCCTTTCTCACCAGTGACACAGTAAAACGGTCTGTGTTTATCGCTTCGAAACTCCGCGATGCAAGTCCCGCTTTACTGACTCCATAGCTCCGTGCAGCCCCTGTCCAGCACTCACAAGAACTTTCATGGATCTGCTTATCTCCGATTCCAAGACTGCTCCACATCACACCATCTTTGAGATTTCCTACCACCCTAAGAACAGGTTAACACCCGGTCCTCATTTCAGCATGTTTTCATGCCCTCCGAATTCCTTCTCTAACGTCTTGTTTACTTACCGCTTAGAACTCCTGACACAACAGTGACATCCTGAATTCTGTTCCGGTGTGCCCTCTAAAGACAGCCCACCTGATACCTCTGAGAAATCTTCGACTTGAAAGTACTTCGCCTGGAGACACACGCTGACACACCGCACCCAATTCTTGACATCAGGGTTTTTTGTCCTAGAGGGTTTCCCTGGGACCTCTGAACTCCTCAGTTCCCTGTCTCACAGGCTTGGGGAGGCAGAGTTCCCAGGGGAGTTTTCATTACACAGCTGCCTTGTCTGATTCAGGTCAGTGGTTATCTTGTACCGCAATTCTCAGACCTACTGTCCTACCCCCGATGACAGCAGCGCAGCTCTGGGTAAATCCAAAGATGCTGGGGGCTGTAGGGTTACAGTTACAGCCCCCAAGTGCAAGGTAGGCCCGGAGGCAGTGCAGGGGCGACTGGTCATGGAGGAGCCTGGTACCCAATGAGGAAGGTAGTCAGGCAACCAGTCAGCGCAGCAGACGGGTAGGTCAGCAGGGGAGCGAGCGAGAGAGAACACAGAGGCGAAAAATAATATCTTGAGCTGCTTCTGCAACTTCGGGTGGTTCGGCTCAAGTTTCAAAGGGGAATGGAAGCCATTGCAAAGGGAGGCACCTGCAGAGGAGAGAGATCTCATTCCCTCGTTCCCACATATGGCTTTCACCCCCTTCCCTCTACTTCCGCTGTCTTTCCCACTGTGTCCCCATTCCCATCCTTCTCCCAAAGGACAGCCAGGCCCCTCCCTTCCTGCCCCATCCCACGCACTCTAATATCATCTACCCTTACTGCCTCCCGTCATTTACTTCAGCAGCTGCCCCCACTTCCATAATGACCTCACCCAGGATCTCTAAAGTTAAATCCCTCTGCAAAAACTCCCTTTTCACTAATAAGTGCAATTCCCATCACCTCAAATTCTGGGTGATGGCTATCAACTAAATTAGATTCCCCCATTACATGGTCACCTGGTAGCATTGCACACCAACCTTGACTCCTTTTATCGCTGAGTTCATCCCTCCAAAAAAAGGTGGTGATGTGGGTTACATTATCAGGTAGACATTATCATTGCCACAGCTTTCCCTCCCTGATTTCACTCTGTTTTTGAGCATATCTCTGTCAGACTCCTCGGAAAGCCCCTTCTTACCATCATTCTCATTTACTGCCTCCCAGTCACCCTCAACCTCTTCTTCTATGATCCTGACCTCTTATTAAAAATGCTCCGATCTAATGCCACGATCGTCATAATGTGTGACCTCAATTTCTCCAATATGATCATGGTTAAACAGCTCCAACATGACCCCTCTTTCTCGGATAACTCACTACTTAACCTTCATAACCTCCTTCCCACCAACGATGCACCTTGCTCAATCGAATATTCCTATGCTCCATCGTTGTCTCTTATGCTCCCAAAATTAACCTCTCCACCTCTGACCACACTCATTCAAATAGCCATCTGTATTCCTCCGCTTCTTGCCCATTAACCTCCATCTATTACCAAACGCCAATTCAAGCCCGACTCTGTGGTCCCCTATATTGACCAAGTGAACATCTTGCTCAAAGCGCTCTCTCGACAACTTGCTCACTCCACTGAGCTTGCTTTTACCAAATTAAATTATCACTACCCTGCTTGCTCCTTTACCCTATGCTGCCAACGTCTTCTACCATGGCACACCATAGACCTATCTACTGATCACAACAAAGCACTGCAGTTTACACCAAAGGCACAAAGATCAATCCCCCACTATTTTCAGTGCAGGCAAGAACTTGTGGCTGTCCCCCTCTTTACACAGCCAGATATTTCTAAAACACTCATCTTGATTCCTCTTACTGTTTGCACATGACAAAATATCCATAACCCTCCATGCCATACACCCCAGCACCCCAGAAAAGCTCTGTTTCCTTCTCTGCCCACTGATCTCGCCTCCTACTTCTCCACTAAATCCCCCAAAATACGGGACACATTTTTTACCCTTCTTGCTCACCAAACTACTCCCTCATGATCTCCAACACCCATGTTCCCAAAACTCTCTTCTATCTCACCTCGTCCCACCTCCACTACTGAACCTCTACCCATCCATCACTCTGACATACCATTATATATTTCAATTAACCTCTATGCACTACAAATTAAGTAATTTGTAACTGCCACCTCTGCTTCCCTCTCCCCCTTATTCAACTTATCGCTCTCAAATGCTACCTTCCCAGCCGGTTACAAAGCAACCATAGTCATACCTCTCTCTAGAGAAACCTACTGCTGACCCCAAAAGCCCTTCACTCTACAGAACTGTCTCTTTCCTTCCATAGCACTCTAAAATTCTTGTGAGGTTGGTCTTCAACCACAGTGTTAACCTGTTCTATGTACACTCTCTTGCTGACCTCTTCCATCTAATATGAATTTCGGACCGACCAATCCAGAGAGACAGCGCTCAACCACGCCAACAATTATTTTACTACTGCACACTTCTCTCATCCATTCTCTTCCTGCCATACCTTTCCACTGCCTTTGACACTGTCAATCATCCCTTCCACCTCCAAACTCCTATGATCGTAAAGTGCTCCGTTGCTTCCCAAAGCTAGGTCTGCGAACAATACATTCCCTAATAATAATGGCTTCAATTACCAATACTCAACTGGGTGTCTGCCTATCTCTCCGACAGCTCCATCTCATAAGACTCCAGCACCTCCTCCCCACCACATCCCTTCATGGGTGTGCCTCAAAAATCAGTCCTAGGTATGCTCCTCTTAACCCATTAATCCTGCTTCCTCTGCAAACTAATTTCCTCCTCTGGCTCGATACTCGGATAGTCTCCTTCTAACACTACTTCACACCTGCAATCTCCAAACGCAAAACTAACTGTCTAACTTACATCTGCTCTGTGCTGGCCCATGCTAAACTCTTTAAAGACGGAAGTCATCTTTCCCCCTTACTTCAATGCCATCCCACTCATCCCTCTCCTATCTCTTTCCCCTTGTCCGCCTCACCCATGTCTCACAATCTCGGGGTTCTCTTTGACAACAACCTGAAACTCTACCACTTCATCATGGACACTGCTTTTGCAGCCAGGCTTTACCTCCTAAACATCTAAAGAAATCCATCCGCACACCTTGCACCACTAAACTATAACCCTTAACTCTATATTTCTGCACAACAAACTGGACTACACCATGAGCCTAGTACTTGGTCTACCCCACTACTCTTTTGCTTCCCTCAACAAAGTCCTCAGCTTTGCAACATGCACCCATTTCCACCTGGCCATTTCCTCCCTCACCTCTAGCTAATGTCACCATACTGAACAGCCCTCCATAAAAATATTGCACTCTTTAAATTCCTTCCACTTGTATATAAATCCATCCATGGCTCTGCACCATGCATCTCACTGTACTACACCTATTGGACTCTTCACTCCTAGTCTCTTTACAACCTATCCGTACCCTCTGTGCCACCTTCTGCTTTTGCTCATTTTCCTTCCTTACCCCATTCCTTTGCAATGCACTCTCCCTGGCGATAAAAGCCAAATCTTCACTAGAATTTTTCAAAATGAACCGCAAACTCCACTTGCTAGCAATGCAAACATCTCACAAATCGCCACCCTCCCTCCTACAGACTGACCAATCGACCTCTCCCGATATCTGCCCCCACGACTTATAAATGTCACTTGTAAATATGTAAATACTGGCCTCAGGCACGACATGTAAAAATATGATGTCCTCACTAGCTTTCTGTAGTATATTGTCCTACTCTTACCCCTTCACCAACCTGTACACATCATTACATCTAGCAATGCTTAAAGGTTCGAAGTGACAGTTCTAAAATAAATACAAACACAAATAAAAATCCATCTGACTTTACAGATTGAACCAAATGTTCCCTGCTGACCTGACTAGATCTCTATTTGAATACATATGATAGTTATTTATTTTATGATAACTCAGGTATAAATATTATTTTCCACTACCTAATCGTCATGACTCCTTATTGTAATTTGCCCTAACCAAGTTTTTTAAGACCTTAAGTGCTCAGAAATTTGGCAAATGTCTCGGCCCGACTTCCTCAAACTTTCACTTTGCTTTCTACTGAACATCTACAACACTTAAGCTTGAACCAATCCAATTCCTCCAATGTGAAACAGTGCAGTAATTATACCCATCAATGAAAAGGACAACCAAACTCACCCAAAATCCTTCTGGCAAATATAACGTGGTAGATCTTCGGCCATCTGCTATACACCAGAGGAGTGCTTTGATAGTGACAAGATCATTTCAAGACAATATGGTTTCCCTGAAGGATTAAGCAGGATCTGACTTTCCTCCTTTAGGGGTTTTTCTTGACAATTAAAATTTTGAGACCAATCTATTGGTGGTTGATGGACTTGTCCTCTGCCTTTCATTTGTAAAATCACAGACAACTCTGGTCAGTTCTGAATGAAATTGGCATACCATGGGGGTTTCTGGTAGGTATTCATTTTTAACAGAACCACGAAAGCTAAGTACCATCAATTATTACATCTCATTTATTACAAATATAGCTATGGTAGAGAATACTGCAAAATGCCTCATATTGATAGTGGGTAAGAGCAGAGAGGGAGCAGATAATTCCTTTCTCATGGAATTTCTATTACCCAGACTAGTGAATGTACCTGCCTTGGCATGCAGTTTTTCAGACACTTTACTGGCAAAGTTCATGTCAATAAACAAACCACATACATGACGTTGGTGATCACAGTTCTTGTGAGATTTGCCAAGAACATCTGCAGCCAACCCACAAACATCATGCTATGGGACTATAGAGCATACATATATCTATTGCTACATATGGCTCTTGCATATGTGGCCATGAGAATGCCTTTTTGCTTCAGAGATTAGAAAACATGCTCTTCAGGACTACTTTGGCCCTACCAGTATATGCCCCGGTTTACTCCATTAGTAGTCAACTGGGGGAAATATTATTTGGAGGACAACCTAAAGATCAGTCTGAGACTTTTGACGGTCCATCTGAGCTAACAAACATGCTACATTTACTCCGACCTCGTAGAAAGATGCTGTAACCTGCAAGTATGCTCTTAGGATTTCTTGATTTGCTAAGAGCAAACACTAATCACTCAATCATCAATGACAATCATGCGTATGACTCGACATCCGCAATGTACATCTTACCTCTCTCTGTTTAAATGTTGACATGCCGAATCTACTCATATTTTCATGCATTTTTAAACCCACCATAGCCTTCATGGTGTTGGCTAAACATACCGCAATGCTCCAGTCACAAGGATGTCAGATTGTACCGCAGTGATGATCCCAAATGAAGGAGAAGAACAAATTACTTACCTCTCTATAATGTTCTTTCTGATGAACGTTCCTCCATCTCCCAGCACAGGTGCTCTTTTGAAGTGAGAGACTGGCATAATAAGGATATCCGACAAGAGGGGCAGGATGGAAGGGCCGTGAAGAACCCGTGGGAGGAACGTTCATCATAAAGAACATTACTGAGAGGTAACTTATTTGATCTTCCAATGGACCCCTTCCTCCCACGTATTCCTCATCTATGATAGACTCCCAAAGCAGTACAAAGACCTGGACGAGGGAGGATATTGCCTAAACCAGAAAACATTGAAAGACCGGTCTACCAAAACCAATGTCCTCACCGGACATATAATCCAAACAATAGTGTTTAGCAAAACGTTTATGAAGAAGTCCCTGTAGCGGCTTGAAAAAATGTCCAGGACAGGCACCCAATGCTGCAGAGCCGGAGTGGCAGCCAATCCTCTGGAGGACCCTCAGGAACCACCTTAACACCCAGATCATAGCATTCCAAGATGCAGATAATTATCCACCTCGACAGGGTCTGTTTAGTCACAGCCCTGCCAACACAGGCACTAGCATGACCAATGAAAAGCTTGCAATCTTTGCTGGCCTCTCTCTTCCGAGAGGCGTACTAGCTGAGCACCTACACCAGGTCTAGCAGATGGAAACATTTGTCTGCCTTTGAAATTGTGAGCCATAGATAAAAAGAACGGAAGATGGATCTTCTGAGAGAGATGGAATTCCAAGACCACTTTTGGGAAAAATGAGGGTCTAACTCTTAAAGTCACCTTATCCTTGGGAAAAAAACAAGTAAGGAGTTTTAACAGAGAAAACCTAGAGCTCAACCACACGTCTAACGAAAGAGATGGCAAGAAAAATCACCTTAAGGGTGAGCAATCTAAGAGAACAGGAATGAAGGGTCTCAAACCGAGTGCCCATTTAAAACGGCAACACTAAATCCAAATTCCATGCCGGGAAAACAAACTGCCTTGGAGGATACATGCTAGAAAGGCACCACGGGAATTGCATAATTGTGGGGATCGTGACGAAAGAGCCCTGCTCCGGGGTTCTCCTGAAGAGCGAAATGGCAGCAAGATACCCTTTGACTGTACCAATCTGCAGGCCCGTCTGGGCCAAGGATAGTAGATAATTAAAAACAGAGGATGTGGAGCAAGTCAAAAGTACCAGATCCCTCTCTCAAGCCAAAAACCTTGCCAGCTGCAAGCACAGATGGAGTTGGTGGCAGGCCGTCGGGCAGAGAAGAGCACATCCAGAACATCCGCCGACAAATCCCACTTCTTATACCTCAACCTTTCAGCAGCCATGCCTGAAGGTTCCGGGTGCAGAGGATCGAGTGCAGAACCTGACCATCTGAGTGGGATAGGAGGTCTTCCCTCAGCGGAAGGTCCCCGGGAGGGCAGATGGCCATATCCAACAACTCTGGGTACCATGTCCCCCAGGCCCAATCTGGAGAAATCAACATCATTGTGGACCTAAATAGGCAGAGCCTCCCGAGACCCAGCAGTTTGACAGGAATCAGTGGGAAAGAATAGAGGAGCTTGTAGTCCCACACCATTGTCAACACGTCCCCCAGAGCTCTCTGACGGGGGCATTCCCTGGAGCAGAACCACTTGCACTTCCTATTCACATTGTAAGGGAAGAGATCCACTGTTGGATAAATCTCCTCCAGGACCTCTTGGCAGAGCTCCCACTCGTGGGAGGTCGAAAAACTGTCTAATTAGAGCATCCCCCAATATGTTCTCTGAGCCATGCAGGAGGACCGCAATCAGAGACACAGTATTCTCCAGTGCCACAACCCCATTGCTTCTCTGCACAGAGTTAAGTGCTCCACGCCACCATTCTTGTTGAGGTAATGCATAGCTTCTGTGTTGTCCATTAGGACTAACAGTGTCTTGCCTTTCACTGAGGGGAGAAAAGCAACTAGGCCTAGCCTTATCGTACTCAACTCGAGCAAATTGAGGTTGATCACCTTAAAGTTTGAAGGTGAGTTCCCTAGCCTCAGGCATGAATCTACCTGGGGCCAAGGTTGACAAACAAACCCGACACAATTTCCAAGAAATAGAGAAAGACTGACGTTGATCCCTGAAACTGCCACCACTGAGAGCTCAGAAGCTACTTCATTGATTTCATGCAGAGTGGGACCTCTGACACCACAAGGACGGAGGAGGGCATGAGGTGCAGTAATTGCAGAAAAGCCTGGGCTGGAAACCATGGCAGTGGTTGGAAGACCTGGACCAACTCCAAGCGTAAACAGTTTCCTTACAATTCTTCCCATATACTGGGCTTTGCCTGGTATGCGCCTGTGCCAGGGCTTTCTCACATAGTTCATTCAACTCCCAATCCCAAGGATATAGATCTTCCTTAGAAATCTTCTCATTTATTGGGCTTTGCCTGGCATACTCTTCTGCCAGTGCTTTATGATACACTTTATTTGCTTGATCCACAACCCCAAGGGCATGGGTCTTCCTTAGGATTATTTTGCCCACTTAGCTTTGTCCGGTATACTCGGGCATGGGTCCTCCTCAGGACTCCTTTTCATACACTTTCCTGATGCAATTTAGGGTACAAATTCGATACTCGCCGAATACCTGGTATAATTCCCTGCCATTTTTCTCTCATATATTCAAACAGTTTCAAAATCTACGGGTATATGTTTTCCCCCAAAGCTTCTCTTTTACTGGTGTATTTCTATCTCCCCAAATACAGAGTTCTTGAAACTTAGTTTGTGGTGTGAGCTGTAATGAACTTGTTCC
This sequence comes from Ambystoma mexicanum, assembly GCF_040938575.1. NCBI lineage: Eukaryota > Metazoa > Chordata > Amphibia > Caudata > Ambystomatidae > Ambystoma > Ambystoma mexicanum. The sequence continues at coordinate 456,914,157 of NC_090931.1, forward strand.
TGTTTCAGTTAGGGACCAAGAATGGCTCCTCCACCTCCCTCCCTGTGCCCCAATCTTCCATGTAGGCTCACCAATTCTTGGAGGGTTCCATGAACTTATCTGACCTCTCTCATGTTCTTTTCTGCCTTCGCTCCCTCTCCCCAGCTGCGGCATGTTCAGACGACTAGATGCGGTCTGCATGTTGCTCCGGCTTCTCATGACGGTGCAAAGCTCCTTCACCTCACGTCTGGTTTCGGTGCTCCCTCGCCGTCTCCACTCTTTTCCCCCAGCTCAGTCGGCATGGTTCTGCAGCTGCAGGCACTCAGAGTGCTGCTCTGGCTTTCCTTGCCCATCTGAAGCTTCTCTGCTTCCCGTCCTGGCTACTCTCTCGCCAACGGGACAGCGTCTCCGCTCGAGATGCACCTCCTCCTATCTCTGTGCTGCTCCTTCGCCACGCTCACCACTGTGATGAATACTCTGCAGTCATCACTGGCCCCCAGCCTAAGATCTCCTTCCATGTGGCCAGGGAAAGGCAGCCGCTACCTCATGATAACCCTGGGGGCGGTATCAGGAGGGAGGATCACATGGGAGGAGATGGCTGTCAGGGGTAAGTGGTGACTCCTTTAGGAGGGACGCAGTATTCATCATCTAACAAGGATGAGGATCTTCTAATTCCCAGATACCTGATGGCATGTTGTCATTGTTCAATTCCAGAAATATGAAAATATCTAGAGAAGACGGTGTGACAAGTCTTGTAATCAGACTTGCATAGCCTCTTTGAGAGTTCAGGACTTAAATACAGCTCCCTCTTGTTATCATGAAACCATCTCAGAGAGAGGCCCTGAGGGGTGTTGCTAGGTCTGGAAAAAATCTGGGGTTACGCTAATGTCAGCACTGTCAGGAGTTGGGGAAAGCTAGCCTTTTGGTTGTAGACCCTGAGCTTATATCTGGGGCTACAACCAAAAGATCCGGGGCTATAGCCCCCTCAGCAACATCTCTGGAGGCCATACTCCAAAGGATAGAACACAAACCTTTTGTCCATTTCTTAAATGTGACAACTATCCATTGGTAAAACAGTCTGAATGGAATAAGTTTAAAACGGTTAATACCACTAAGGATTCCAAGGTTCAGAATGCCCGTAGTACTAGGACGAGGAAGACAGGCTGTGAGGTAGTAAAGATTCAAACTGCAACTAATCTGAATGAGCTGTCTAGTTACTAAAAGGTAAACACATTAGCGGGGTATTTAAATGGATTAATGACATGCAGCTGAGAGGAGAAGGTGGGAATGGCGTGGGTGGAGCAGACCAATGTTAAGAGGTTGTCGTGAGTGTAGAAGCAAGCCCAGCTGATGTTGATGCGACTTGGAGGCCAGAGGATCGTGCAATGTTTGCAGCAGGAAGCAGAATCAGGAGAGGGAAGCCAACTGACAGGGAGATGTGCTCCCATTCAGACAGGTGTTATTCTGAAGTGTGCAGAGAAGCGGAGAAACGAGGCGGACACGGCCAGGAGTGCCACGAGAGGGCCACCGCCTCTGGTAATTAAACAGAGGAGATGCTGAGTCAATTCAGTGAGTTGGCCTAAATGCATAGGTGAACCCGGTGCACTCAAAGAAACCTGTGTAGCTATAAAATACCATTTTGAATACAGAATGGATTTATAGTGGCTATAAATCTTTCCTGGTCCACTCCTGGCAGGTGAGTGGACCAGGAAAGAAAAGATAATGTGAAACATTATATTGGGGGCAAAAAGGTGTTGCAGAAAGAAAGTTTATCTCAATAATCATTCTTTACAAATTGTTTCTTTATAAGAAGACTCTGTTGTGCTATACTGACATAAATAAGAGAATATTTTTCTTGAGTCATAAAACTGCTGTTGGTGAGAAAGGCATCGGACTTGAGAAAAAGGATATTGTGAAAGATATTAAATACTTGAAAGTGGAAAAAGAATGTTATTGAAAGACAGTTGCGTTAATCAAAAGTAGAGCGGGAAGTTCAACAAGAACTTTGTTATTGGAAACAAGTGTTCATGAAAATAATGTTTTAATTACCCAAGGCAAGGCCCTATTGGGAGACCAGGAACTTTTGTGCTGGATTTAAAAAGAAACTTTGTTGAAACAGAACTGGTCTTTTGAGTATTCCTTCACTGAGCACAGGGAAGGGAATACAACGCTGGTCACAAGGAAGGCTCTTTGAAACTTGTATGTTTAATCTTTTGTACAGGGGTGTAGAATTGATGATTGTCAATGCATTCCTTGTATAAGTTAGTTGTTTGTATTTAGTGTGAGGGTCAGAGACGTTTGGACACTAGGTCATCCTTCTTTAGTTTGCCAGGTAGGGACAAATTCATTAGGATAGGGAAAGATAAGAGTTTATCTCACCCTTTATTGTTTAATAAAATGGCAAATTCTGAGAAAACTATACTTTCTGACCCCTCACACCAGCTTCGGGATTCTCTCGCGTATCCTTGGCTTGCCGGTAGCACTTAGCCGGTTGGATCGCTCTGTGTTTCTCACTGGCTCAATTTTTAAACTCCTACACTATTGAAGGGAGTTGATTGGAACCAATCGGATTTCCCCAGCAGCTAGACCGCACACTTTGGTTCAGCGGACAATCTTCACTCTGCTGCACTCTTCCTCGTGTCAGTCTTTGTTACAGCTATAACTACATAATGTTGAGAAATGTTATGGCCAAATGTTGGAGAATACTGCGGGTCACTGTCACAATATGCCATGAGGGCCTGAGGTATTGAGGGGGTATTCCTAAAAGGGAACGGGATGCCATGTCTCACCCAATTATGTCTGTCCCTTCCCCTGACGGTTGCCTCCCCCCATGTGGTCCTCCCTCAAATTGCTGCTTCAATGGTCAGGATCAGGTAGCGGCTGCCCTCCCCTGGCCACATGAGGAGAGGCTACCTCTGGGAAAAGAGTGACATCAGTTTCATTACACCTCCCTTCTGAGGTGAGCCGCCACCACTGCTAGCAACTTGGTGAAGACCCTGGGTGCTGAAGAAAGACCAAATGGCAGAACCTTGAACTGGTAGTGATTTGTCCCCACTTTTGAATCTAAGGTACTTCTTGGGTTTCCTGTGGATGGTAACATGGAAGTATACACCCTGACAGTCCAAGGGCAACTACCCAGTCGTTCAGGTTCAGGGACTGCAGGATCTGTGCTAGGGTGACCATCTTAAACTTGTCCTTGCATAAGTGCAAGTTCATCAGCCGCAGACCCCAGGATGGTGTCAGGCCACTGACTTTCTTTGCCACCAGAAAATAGGTCCAATACTAACCCCTGCCTCATTCCGAGTAGGGTACCAGTTCTATGGTCCTATTCCCAGAAGTGGATAGATCTCCTATAACAGGAAAGGTTCCGGAGCCAAGGGTTGTTGACGGGGGTGGTACAGAGGGAGAAGGGCAAAGGGAAGGCAGTTACTCTGTTGGATGAACTGTCATGTCCAACCATCCGAAGTAGCACTCTTCCATTCTTTGACAAAATCTGGGACATCCTCCCTCTCAAGGGGGACTGATGCTTGATGTCCCCTTCACAGGGGAGTCACACCAGAGGTTTCAGAGGGCACAGCTCAGTGAAAGCACCTCCTCTGGGAGCACCCCTGCCCCTTCCTCTGTAAGGTCAGCAAAGACCTTGTTTGCCTGTGGTGCCCTGACCTCTAATTCTTTGGGCTTAGGTAGTGAAGGGGCGAGATCCTCTGCCCATGCCCGCATGGCTAGTCAGATACTGGTGCTGTATTGCGAGCCCCAATGACTTCACTGCAGCCTTGGAGGCTTCAAACCTCTGAAGAGGCTCATCGTCCTTGCTGCTGAATAAGTTTATGCCATCAAAGGGCATGTCAAGACATTTCTCCTGAATGCCTGGAGAGAAACCCAGACTTCCTGAGCCACTCGAGCCTGCGCAAGACCACGCTTGTCGCCATGGTCCTCGCTATGCAGTCTGCAGCGTCAAAGTCTGACTGTAGAATCTGCCAGGATGTTTCTTTGAGGTCAATGATCAGGGCCTCACACCCATCATGCATCTCTCCTTCAGGAATATGCCCAGATGCCTAAATGACTGACCACAGTTTGAAGGAGACCTTGGGCAGCGCACAAGATGCTTTCACACATCAGAGCCCCAGACTCAAAGAGCTGAAGATCTTCCTCCCCCATGCATCCAAGTCTCTTGCTCTCCCTATGTGGGGGCAAAGAAGGAAAGGATGTGGTCTTAAGGTTTGAAGTAGCCACCTGTACCACAAAGCTTTCTGGAGAGGCATGGCCCTAAATAAACATGCAGGGCAGGCATTTGCTATTTAGGCAGCTTCACCGATGGTTCTTCCACTGCCTAATTAAAGGGCAGTTGTGTCTCCTTCTTAGGGCCCTCTTCCAGTATTCCCATGAGTTCACACTGTGGATCTTTGAGCATGAGGGGTCCGACAATCCCATGGCGTCAACCACCTTTGCCATCAAGCGCTGAAAAGCGGCCTGAGGCTTGCCTGGTTTAGCAGCCGGAAGCATGTCTATCTCCGGTGATGTGTCTAGTCCACTCGCCGCCTTTAAGTCAGCTGCGAGGTCAACAAGATCACACTGCTCCCTGTAAAACTCCTGTGAGAAATCCCTCCTCTCTTCTTGACGCAGGGGTTCCAGACCAAATGGCACCAGATCCCTTTCCTCATCATAAATGTCCTCCATTTGGACATGTATGTTCTTCTGGAGAGCGGGATAGATTCCCTTGCGACACTGGCCTAGACCGATGTCCGAATATGGAATGCTGTGACCTTCAGACTTGATCTTGTCTCGCCTGCTTACTGAGGCCTTACTGACTCGTCCGAACGCGGTAGGGTCCGTCAGCTTGGCCAAAGCTGTGGGCGCAGTGGTCATGACCAACGTTGCTGTGGCTGTAGCCACCAGTGTGTCGGCCAAAGCCTCCGGGGCTTTGACGAAGATGTCAAGCATCTTCATCCCGATTGTCCCCCATTCCTCAGCAGTAGAGGACTGGGTGGGAAAAGGTACTTATGGAGTCCCTTCCGCCAGGGCATCCCTGAAGGGGTGGCTGTGCTTCTTCAACAATGAAGAAGAATGGTGCCTTGAAAAACCGCCTGGAGACCTGGACCTTTTGCTGTGTTTCTTCTTTTTCTTGTCCTGGACTGGGGACCTTTCCTCTGTGCCACGGTCCCCACACAGAGACCTCAATCAGCCCCTTTTGTCACCTCTCTCTTTGTGTAGGAAGTTAAAGAGTTCAGCTTCTCGTTCACAAAGCGCCTCCAGGTGCATTGAATGGAACAATGGGCAATCCTGCGTGTCGTGGCCCTATCGAGACAAAAAAAAAACAAAGCGCAAATGTGGTGCAGATCCAAAACTAACATCAGACATCCTCAATTCACGCAGGTTTTGAAACAAGAGGGCTTGGCAGGATTCAGCATTACATCGAAGAATAAGAAGCAACTAATTCAAGAAAACAAACAAGTTTTAAAGAGGGCGTTCCTAAAGTGAAACGAGTGCGCAGAAAAAGGTGACTAAGGTCACGCCAACTCTATATATACTGGCCCTGACGTCAAGTACATGTACATAGTGGCGTTGGGCAGAGCAGATTGCGGAGCCACACTGGGATGCTTGGCAGCGGAAAAGCTTTCAGAGAGCAGCTGCGCTGGGCGATAGAGATCTTAAACGAGGAAGGAGTCCATTAGAAAAGCATATTTGATGGTCTGCATCCGAGAGGCCTGCGCTAAAATCCCAACTTTCTGGAGCAAAATGCTGACTCCTGAGCTTAATTGCATACCCACAGTGCATTGCCCAATTACCCTGTACTGAACTTCAAGGGATATCTAGTGGGTGTAACTATGACATGCGTGGCTTGGTAGCTGAAATAGAGCATTGCACTCTAGAATGTTTAACGTCAGAGGAAGCCCATTATAACTTTGGAAGTACTACCTAGAACTGCAGACTGCCCCCTCTTGCCCCAACAGCTCCACGACTTGCAGGAAACATCTGACAAATCATACATTAACTAAACATAGTTTAGTGAATATATAAGACTTACATGTAACCTTAAAATGGAGTTTGCAAAATATTAGAAATATTTTAAACGAGGCATCTCAGGTGGAAAACTGTTTACAGAGTTAAGACTCCTTGCAATTCCCAAAACACACCTATTAAGAGGAGTAACTTATTTTCCCGAAAAGTACAGAGTAACAGTACAACAATGACTTTCCTTACGCTCGTGTTGGACCACAGAGGAAGAAGAGTAGCCCAATAGATGGTTACTTTTGGGGAAGATGAGGGAATATCAGAGGCTGATGAAGGAGTCTATGGGGAAGAAAATTGGGACTTCCAAGACCAAAGACCCTACTTAATAACAACGCTTCCCTTGTTCCGAACCTGCACGTTGTCCAATGTGCGATCAATGCAATAAAAATGATGTGCAATGGAAGGTTTTGTTATTATTACTTTGTCAAAATTTCGCATCTGCATTTTGTTTTTTTGTCCCATTTTACTAATGAAATGTTGACTTTGCTCTCTCAAAATGAAAATATCCTTATGTTCGCCTTTACAACATACATTTGAAATATACATTGGCTGCACCCTTCTTGGCACTACTGCTGCTGTAAAAGACAACTGCGTAGCTTTGCAATGAAGCATTTAACGAGTAAAGACTGGCTGTTTAGAACATACCGCTTCCAGCTCCTGGTTTCTTGCTCTGAAGCGTTCTCTTTGACTCGAGATAATGGACAAAAGGGAATCCATTTGGCCTTCGGGAAGTGGTGTGTTGGCAGATGCAGGGTAACCTAGAACAAGAAGAGCAGAAACAGTTAACGCTCGAGTACATTCTCGCCCTCACGCGTTCAAAGAACTAGAAGGCACACTGCATCGTTAGTCTCTGATATGTTTTGACGCATCTATTCCATCTCTTAACGTCAACGTGGGAGCTGTTAAAATGTCTTCTAGATGAAGAGAATACTCAGCGCAGACAGGCAAGCACACCAGTGTGACCGAGAGATACCCGGAGTGACCCAGCTGAGCAGCCAGTTTAGGAGAGGGGATTCCCATAAAGGCCAGGACTTGCAGCCATTGTGACGGGTGCGGGACCCAGGGGCTTTCTAGCATAGTCCCGCAAAGATGTTTTCTTTCGGTAATAACAAGTCCTGTTCCACGCATGCCATGCATGTCGTATTCCCATTGTGTGGTGCTCCACCCATTAAGGTTAGTAGGCCTCTGGGGCAATTATGTCTTGAACTGGAAACTTGAATTTTGGATTTATTTGTATTTTGCATTTATTTGAAGAAGGGGGATGTCAATTTTAATCAGACACTACACCAACCACCATCACAAACGACAGTGCTTCATCAAACGGGAAGCCATGCTCCTTGAAAGAACCTGGCTAAAGAACCAATCCCCCCAACTAGGACACCAGTCACTAAAAATACAAGGTGTTCATATGCAACGTGCCAAAGCCGTCCACTACATCCAAGAACTCCAGTCTTCCACCAATGGCACACACTTCAATATCGTCAAGTCACTCTCCAAACCAGCACCCACTCCTTCCACAGACACACACACATCCACCTGCAAATCCCTCATGTACTATTTCAACTCTAAAAAAAAAAACACCACCATACACGCCTGCAGTCCCACTCCCACCTGCTAAACTCAAACCTGCCAACACGTGGGATAGATTCACCCCATAGACATTCACACCATCATCCTCACAGCACAGACAAAACCAGCACGCTTGCTGGACAATGCCAGCACATCCCAAGCTAGATCCAACTGCATCACCAACCTGGTTCCACATTGGCTCACCATCAACTCCTGTCTTGCACATCGTACAATCCACTCCACACACAAAACAAGACAAATCCCTGTTGCTCAAGAAACCATTCCTTGATCCCACATTCCCTGAAAACTACTGTCCAATCACTATCCTGCCATACCTAGCCAGAATCATGGAACGCTTCATCACAACCACCTCCAACAACACATCACCACATTAACTGGTTCACCTCCTGTTTCACGAACAGGACACACCTTTTCTCCATGCACCACTAATAATCCGATCCCACCCCAGTCAAGTACAGGGGTTTACCAGGGATCCTATAAATAGAACAGCAACCCAAAACCTGAATGGTAAAAATAATCCAAAAGGCCAAATAATCACTGCACCTCTTGGCAAGAGAAAACAAGGTTTATTACATGCAAAAAGGTCTCAGGCGGTCCCGTACAACTGAACTGACATGGAGCTCAACACTTCCCAAGAAGTTACAGGTTATATAGCGGTAAACCAACATTTGAATACATAGGTTACAATGTTATCCCACCACCCTCATTGGCTAACACCTATAGAACATACTAATTTCCCCCTATAGTGCCTGGATCGATTGGCCACACCTTTTCTAAACCCATTCCCCAAAACATGTGGCCTACTACATCGCCAATATTGAATCCAGGTACAGGATTGGTTGTTTAAACCTACTGACACATTAATGAATAGAGACCACCACATGATGTGCACACCTCCTATCCAGACGCGATCAAAGTAAACTGGCAAGGCCAACTCTGCTCTGATAAGACAATAGGCCTTCTCATTATACCAGATGCCATGGGGAACACAAGCTGCATCCTAGAACTTGTACTACATTTATTGGCATCACCACTGCTCCCTCCCATCCCAAATCACACAACATTCCAGACACGGCTCCCCCTTTTTCTCCTTCAACCCCAGGTGCCAGTTATAACATGACTGGGGCACCACCCTGAGTCTGAATATCAGGGATGTATTTGCTTCAGTTGTGTGTCAACTTGTAATTTATATGGGACTTGGGTGAGTGCCGTTGTGCTCTAAATCTTCTCTCTGCCCGTTGGCATCACAAAACCTTATGCCCTAGTCTCATGTTGCATCCCTACCAGCTCTTCCAGCAGCTAACATTTCGCCTCACCACGTTCAGGTCCTGAAGCTAGAAACAATTAGCGGTTATCTGTCCACTGCAGGTACCTCTGACCGTGGCTTTCTGCTGGGGAACGGAAAAGGGGATTTGTTTCGGGGATTGAACTAAACAGAGCTGCAGCTCCACATCAGGGCCTGCGTTCTCTTCTGTTCATACCTTAACATCCAACATGGCGACACTTCTGCCATGGTAAAACGCTGACCTCGCTTCTACCACAGTACCATTCGGACTCACTTTTTTTTTAACTGTATTTTATTGGCATTTTCCACATTGAGAACATTTGTATCCCCTCCCTCCTCACCCCCTTGTCCTGTCCCCTCCCTCCTCCCCATCCCATCAAATGTGTTCCAAAACTCACTCAGTTCTTTCCCCTTCCAGTCCACTCCCGGCCCCAATTTCCTGCGTGTGGCAAGTTCTCACACTGGACCCTTTTCAGGCGCCCTCCCCAGGCGAGGATCTTCATCTTACTCCCCATTCCCTTGGGAACCTCAGCTTCATCCCCTCTACGCTTCCAGTACAGTCTTCTCCCCAATTAGGAGCTTTCTCAGATCAGTCCCAGTAATCTAATTTTCCACAGGCACCATGCAGCACGCAAGTACTGTTGGAGGTGCTGCAGGACAATGTCCCAGTTCAAGAGAAACCGTTGGTCTCCTTGTATCGTGCAGGCCACCCATTCCAGCGCCACAAAGTTCCAGACTTTGCTAATCCATTTGTGCTCTCTGGGGGCCTTTTTTGTTTCCATTTTTGTTTAACAACTAGAGCTGCCGCCACCATCAGGATGATATATGCCTTTCTTTGAACTTTTGAGGGAATGCTTTCCAGGTCCCCACCTAACCCCAGTATAGCTCACCTTGTTATTATCTAGTAATTGCCTCCCAAAAATAATAGTCAATGTTGCACGCACCATCGCCCAATAAGGTTGTATGGATGGGCATTGCCACCAGATATGCTTCCAGGGGCCCAGTTCTCCACATCCACTCCAGCAGAGTGCCAACACTGCCGGGTAATATCTGTGCAGTTTTTCTGAGGTGAGATGCCACTGGACCATTATTTGTACCCACATCTCCTGAATCTGAATGGTCTGTGTGAGCTTGAGGATATCTGCCCGATATTGAGCCCAGTGTTCCCCCTCGAGCAGCTGCCCAACCACAGATTCCCACTGCTCCATGTAGTGCCATGCCTGGGTTCCTGCCCCCTCTTCTATGATCCCATATAGTGCTCCTGTTAGGGAGAATTTTCATTTCTGTGCGAATTCCCTTCAACCTTAGAGACCCCCAGCTCTTTTGCTGGATTTAGGACTTTCTAATTTTAATTCCTTAGTGAGTGGGATCTTTTTCTAACGCCCTCTTGTGTTTTTACCTGATTTAGATTTTGTGTTTTCACTGTTTTTGGAGTCTGACAAACTCCATTGGCATCTGCTTTCTGTATGGTGACACACAGCACCTTTAGTGCAGTGCCACTGAGAAATCCTTGGGATTTCTCACAAGGTTTAAATACCTTTTCATGTGTGAACTACCATTCCCAAGGATAGTAAAGTGACATTGACTTTACTTACTTTTTCTCTTTGTAGGTACGGCACACACCATCTTACGTGGAGTGCTAGCCCCTTACACTACTTTACCATGTAACATTTTTGTTACTCTTATGACTTGAAATGGCTGGTGGCAGTGGTTTAATTTTTCCTATCATTGTGTTTTTCTACCAGAGGCTGAACCCTCAGCTGCAGTACAGCACACGAGTGACCATTTAGTCAAAATGTCCGGTCTTCTTTTTTCGCCATTTTCTGTTTGTGAGGTCTTTCTTGGCTTTTACTCTGTGCATTGAGGTAGGTCTGAGCCCTTGGTTTGTCTTGCCTTTGGCGGGCTTCAGCCCTGAAGCCCGCCCCTAGTTCCAGTGTGTCTGGAAGGACAGGATAATAATAATAATTTGGTATTTATATAGCGCTACGAACCCTGAGGTATCTGATTGCTGCTTATTATTACCCACGGTGTGTGGTGCTCATTTATCGGCCTCGGAAGGATGAAAGGCTGAGTTTGGCCCTGCCGGGATTCGAACCTGCCTTAACAGGCTCTGCACGATGTCAAAGCGAGTGCTCTACACGCTGTGCCACTTGACCGGCATGTGAGGGAGGGTCCCGAAACGCCCCTGTCCTTTGTCTCTAGGAGTGCCTGAACGAAAGTAGTCCTGATTGGCTGGCTGGCTAAAAGGACAGCCACCCTGCTGTGTGATTGACAGACTAAGCTGTGCATGAATGGGAGAAACCCGCTTAAAAGGCGAGGGTTTTGGGACTACAGGCAGAATCAACCAGTGGAAGAAACATCCCAAGAAACCGGAAACGAAGTCCGCTGCAACCTCCTGGACCTTCAATTGCCCGGTGAAACCCTGCTGCTGTGCTGACCTCCTATTTCACCTCGACAGAGAAGCTCTGCAGGAACGACATCTCCCCTTGTGTTAGTGGGACCAACTAACCCCGAGACGAACTCCACTTGGCGTCGTCCCCGACTTGCTGCGCCTCTCTGTTGCTACAGAAGCCCAATGCCAGGGGTCGAGAGTCCATAGTCGAGTGAAACATCTGCCGCAGAACAAATCCGACCAAAAGCTCCAGGAGCCTGCTAAGGACCCACCAGAAGCAGGAAATCCCGATCCAGAGCCCCCTCACCAGAGTGCAGGACCGAGGGAGCACCGAAAGTACAACTGGTGTCCAGAGTTCTGCACCAGTGCTGTTTACAAAGCGCTCAAACTGCAAAGTGCCGCTGAAACAGAAAGAGCCCATGGCTGCCGACAACCTTCTCAAGTACTGCCGCAGGAGCCCTCCAGACGTCCTCCCTCTTGTCCCCACGACTGAGGCTCAGATACCAGCGTCTGCTTGGCTGTAGCAAGACGGAATCCTGCTGGATCACCTTTTCTTCTAATCAGAGGTATTGTTTGGGGTTGGGGGTACTTACCTTCTTGCCTTAAATTGTGTTGTCTCACTTGAGACGACACCTTCTTACTTTCTGAGAGTTAATTTCAACTCCCTTTGCACAGGCTTAACAACGTGTGTCTCTACAAGTGATGTTTCTGAACTCTCTAACTTTGTGCAAGACTTTTTTTCAAGCAGTGCATCAGAACTGTGGACCTAAAGGCACTCTTCTAAATCCATTGACTTGGGTATTGCTTCTCCCCCCATAGGTTGTGGCTTGTTAAACACTGTTACTGCTGCGACAGGCTTATCTAGACTTCATTGGAGGATTCAGTTGTCCTTGCATGTTCTGAGAAACTGTTCTAACCTTTTTTCCTTCCCTTAACCTTTCCTTTCTACAACTCTGAATCTGCAAAGCATGTCAGTGTAATAATTAAATGCAAATACTGCCCTTGTGACTGAAGTCACCTCGCGGTGTAGGAGAAATGTATTCAGCATATCCAAAGAATATTTACTGGCTTTATTGATTCTGAAAAGTAATTTCAAAGTTTATTCGTATTGTTACAATCTTTTGCATTTTTAAAGAATGCTTATTTAAAATATCTATTTATAACTAAAACTATGAGTGAAAGTGTTACTTGGCTACTTGTATTAATAGATTTCAATTGTACAGTTCACATTTACCCCTCTTGAGATAGGCCTGGGTGCACAGTTACTCTAGCAACTTGTGTAGTACAGTCTTAGACTCTGATGTTACTACACCCTTATCACTATCCCACTTCTCACCTGAGGTTTCTGTGTTGAATTCTGATGGCTTGTCTGAGGAGGTATCCACAATCCGTTCTCTCCACACGCTGGTAGCCTTCTTCTTCACTGTCTTGCCCTTCTTCTTGAAGAGATGGGGACGGGCTCACCCTGGCAGGCACTTTGCCTGTTAGGCAATCTGCCCAGCAGTGGGGACTCCGGGGAGCCCACCCCAAACCAGAGAAAAACCTTGGCAAAAAAAACCTGCGAAGATCTTGTAGTGGCGACTGTAGTTGGTGTAGTGCAGATTTTGAGGTAATCCTTCTTGAGAACAACTTCCTTAAGATGAACCACAGGTTCCAGCATGCATTGAGGTACTGCAAGTTCCAGTGATAAATGGCCAGGATAGAATCCAGAGGGAAATGTAGCTCTCAGAAGAGTATAAACTGTGTGCAAGGGCTGGCGTGAAAGATACAGCTGCGAGGGACGCCGAAGTACCGAGTATAAGCCAATGTAGAGGAAACACTGCGGTAACAAGAAAGGGAAAGCAGACACGCTGAATAAAGCAGGCAGCGTAGGAAATTGCTGTGTGCGCCTTAGAACACCACCAAGGACAGAAGCAAGCTGCACCGAACACGGAGAGGAGGAGCAAGGCAACAACATGGAGAGGGAGAGGAGGACTGCAGCGGGGAGCGGGAAACAAGGGAAAGTAAACGTACCAAACAGGAGCGCTGTTTCGACACACACAAAGCGTTTGAATGCACAAGAGTTGCAACGCACAGACTGCCTCACCTGGAGGTCAATTATAGCCTGCCGGTGTCCACAGTGAAAGACTAGTGCTTTACTTGTCGTTCTGGATGAATGTGTAGAACGCTCAGTGCTTCCTCCATTTCGCCCACATTCTAGTATTTCCTCTATCTGTCCCTCACTCTCTATGAGTGAATCGGGACATACAGACCTACACCAAAAGGTGGGTTACCGAATACCAAGGAGATAAGTCTTGTGTAGTCTCAACCAGTGTGACTGCACCAATTCTTACCCAACAGCTCCTATCAGGTGCCTTTTGCCTGTGTGTGTCGTTATGAACTTCTCAAAGGGGGCGAGATCCCTGGTGGCCGCTATCTTGACCATGGGGTTGGAGAGCCAGTGTCGCAACTGGAAGTATCAATATCCCTCCCCTGCCCCCAACCCAAAGTCCTCCTTACATTGTTCGAGAGTTTTAATGTCTTGGCCCAAGAACATGTTTCGCAACTTGCAGCACCCCACCGTCTCCCACCCACTGAAGGTTCCCTTTTCCGTACCAGGCATAAACAGAGGGTTCCTCAACAATGCTGTCAGTGGTGAGGAGAAGGTAGTTCGGTACACCCTCAGCACTAGCTAGTCCCATGAGTCCTGCACCAGAGCCCCTATCCCGTTACGATACATGCTCGCAGATCTCATCTCTGGGCAACCTCAATACCTCTTCCAGCTTCGTGCCCACCACTGCTCTATCCGTGCGACACCAAACCTTTGTGGTCCCCCCTGAACCATAGGCAGATCACCCTGATTTGAGCCGCAAGGTAAAATAAAGGAAAATGTGCAGCTCCAGGCCCTCCATTGCTTCTGAGGGTCCTTAACATCTGCATGGGTACCCTAGGTTTCTCGCGATTCCATACAAATAACCGCACATGTTTTTGAAGGGTTCTGAAAAAGCCCTGGGGGACACCACTTGTAGAGCCATAAAATAGTATAAAAGTGTTGGCAGAATCACCATTTTAATAACATTTAATCTCCCCAGCCAGGATATAGATAGGGGTTCCCATTCGGTCAGGAGTCTGCACAGCTGTTCCGCCATAGGTGGGTAGTTAGCTCGGTAAAGGTAGTCCAGAGACCCTGTGATTTGCACCCTTAAGAATCTTATCCCAGATTCAGCCAATCTGTAGTGTACTGTACCCTGCAGTTCTAGAACCCAGTCTGGGGGGATGGACGGATTCAATAGTTCTGGTTTGTGGGGGTTCATTTTTAGCCCAGCCACCTCCCTAAAAAGATGAAGCTCTCTCGATATCCTTTGGAATGATCTGTCCAGTTCTGTGATCAAGAGGAGCATGTCATCAGAAAACGCTGCAACTTTATGTTCCTTCCCCCAAAGGTTATCCCCCTCATTTCTGGGGATGCCCTAATGCTGGCTAAGAGCAGATCAAGATGGATAGCATACAGAAGCAGGGAGAGCGGGCATCCCTGTTTGGTGCCTCGTGAGACCGCAATCCTCTGGGAGAGCTGCCCGTTAATCGACAGTTGTAGGCAGGGTGCCCGGTAGTTAGCTCTAACCTTTGACAGAAACCTGGAAACAAAACCCATGGCTACCATCTTGTGGAAGAGGAATGGCCATTCGACCCGGTTGAATGCCTCCTTGGCATGCAGCGCTAATTTCAGTGCTGTAGTTCTGGTTTTGTTGACTTTTTCTATCATGTGACAGACTCGCCTAATATTATCCGAAGTCTGTCTGTGCCTAATAAATTCTGATTGGTCGGTGTTGATTAGTTTGGGGAGAAGATTTTCCAGGCGTGACGCCAGAACCTTAGTAGAGATCTTTGCATCCAGATTAATAAGGGTGATCGACCGGTATGATCCACATAGGGTGATATCCTTACCTGGCTTCGGAAGTAGTATGACCTTTGCTTCCTCAATTGACGGGTAATACCCCCCACTAACCCTCATCGAGTTAAAGAGCTGGACTAGACACAGTATCAATGTCTCTCTGAAGGTTTTTATAGAAAACCGCTGGGAAGCCATCAGGGCC
Organism: Ambystoma mexicanum; assembly: GCF_040938575.1. NCBI lineage: Eukaryota > Metazoa > Chordata > Amphibia > Caudata > Ambystomatidae > Ambystoma > Ambystoma mexicanum. Next base: position 456,929,488 of record NC_090931.1, read on the forward strand.
CGGGGCTTTTCCTGATGGTAAGGCTACTATTGCTGCGCTTACCTCTTCTGGTGTGACATCTCCCTCAAGTTCTTACCATCCTGGGGGCGTAATCTTAGGGAAGGAGCGCATCCTCAGGAAAATCTGACGTGTATAGTGTTGAGTAATATTCACTGAATGCCGCCATGATGTCAGGTAGCGCTGAGCTATCTTGCCCTCCACCTGTCTTTATTTTAGGTTTGTCCCCAAAGCCTCCTTTTTCCTAATCATTCTTACGAGAAGGCAATCCCACTTTATTGGCTTTGATAGAATATATCTGACGGAGATGCAGCAGCGAGCGCTCTGCAGCCCTAGTTTGCAAGACATCAAGCTGTCCCCTAATCAGCCGGTGCTCCCTTTGCAATGAGCTTCCCATGTTGTCTGCCATTTTAGCAATTGTTTATTTAAGTTTGGTTTCCCATTCTTCTTGTTGGAGACCCAATTGTTCTCCCTCTGGCATTTCTTTGCAATGAGCTCCCCCCTCATTGTGGCCTTAAGCACATCCCACACCACCTGGTCGCTAACGTATGCCATTGCCTTGAGTGCAAAGTATTCCTCAATTTTACTTTTTATGTCCTCTCTTATGACTCTGTCTCTGAGGAGGTGGATGGAAATCTCCATTGCCACAAGCAAGAGTCACCCTGTCCGATATTTATTGTAATCAATATGGATTCATGATCTGAGAGGGCGATTGCTCCTGTCTCTATTTCCTCACTCCTGCCCAATAGTGACTTTGAGACCCAGGCATTGTCTATTCTTGAGAAAGTTTGGTGGATGTGGGAGAAAAATTAATAGTCCTTTTCCCAAGCCCTCAACTCCCTCCAACCATCCGCCAGAGCCAATTGGGTTATGCGTTCCTTCAGTGAAGCAGAAGGCACTTCCTGATTGTGGAACACCCTCGCGCTCTTGTCTTCTCTCGGGTCCCATACTAAGTTGACGTCCCCTAGCAAAATTATCTGTCCTTTGGTGAAAGTTTCTAGTCTGGCCAATGTTGCCTGCTAGAACCTGTCTTGGGGCATAAACTACTACTGCCACGGTTATAAATCCCCCTCCCCCATTGGAAGGAAACTGCAAGATACCTGCCCTCAGAATCCCCCCCGTCACTGTTACCTGGAGGCCAGGGGTGTCCCGAATAGCGATTAGCACCCCCCCCCCCCGTCATCCCCAGGGCATTGTATTGGAACAGGTAGCGGTACCCGGAAAGTTTCAGCTTGTGCCGGTCTCACCTACGAACATGCGTCTCCTGAAGGGCCACTATTACCGGCTTCCCCCGCCCCAATAATTGCGCCACCTTTTTCCTCTTCACTGGGGAGTTAAGCCCCCTGACATTCAGGGAGGTTACCCAAATAATTTCCCTCTGTCCCATAGTTGTCTTACAATGCGTCTCATATTGATACTGAGTGGCCATAGATGGGATTCCCCCTCCCCCAAAAAAAGTCTGTATCCCCTTCCTGCCCCACCTAATTCCCCCATGACTCCCCTCTCTGGGCGGGCTCAACCAGCCTCTAGCCCATGACCCGCCATCTCGTGATTTGTGTCCTCGTGATGACCCAGAGTAAGCTTGTGTGGGTCCTCCTAGACCCATATGGATAAACCAAGATAACCTATACCCTCCACATTAACCCCTTCCCTGATACCTCCACTTGTGCATCTCCCCAGGCTAATAATAAACCTTCCTAGCTGTATTTTCCCTTTCCTTCAGTGTGGCGGTCCCTTATCGGGGGGGGCGGGTGCTCGCCTTCTCTACCGGGGATTTAGCCAGACCGTTCTGGGTCCTTTTTAGCTGCCTTTCGTCTGGCCCTTCGCCCACTCGCACACTTTTCACTTGAGCTGTCCTCTTGCTGGTCTCTGATCATGCCTTGAGGACTCCTCTTCTATATTCAGGTCCCGTAGACCCTCCTCGCACGTGGTGACCCAATGTGGTTTCCCTTCCCATTTAAACAGTATGCCAAAGAGAGAGAAAGGTCAATTTGTAACGTACTTCAGCCCACACTAGGGCGCGCATCTCCGTGCCCATCAATCTACACTTCACCACGGTGGTCTGGGCAAGGTCCTGGAATAACGTGACCTCAGAGCCATTGTAATCCATTGCTCCTGTCCTTCTGGCGGCCACCAGCACCTTCTCCTTTTGCCCGTATTTGTGTAGGGCAACCACCACATCTCTGGGTCAGGCTCCTGGATCCCCTTCTTTGGCTCCACACAGTCCAGCTCTATACGTGACCAGTCCTCCGACCCCAGTAGGTCTGCAAAAACATGTTGCGCCATCAGATGTAGGTCTTTATACGCCATGGTTTCCGAGAGACCCTTTATTATAATGTAGGACCTTCTCGAGCGGTTCTCGAGGTCCTCGCTCTGGATCTTGAGGTTTTGGCTAACTCTTGCCAATTGCTCTACCAGCTCATCAATCTTCCTTGTATCTTCTGCGATCTCCTGTAGGGCATTCTCAATAGCGTTGGTCCGCTTCTCGAGTTTCGTAATGTCACCATTCAGCTAATGTAGCGATTGGGACAGTTCTGCACGCATCATGCTCAACTGAGATTGAATTGTGTCTGCTATCTTGTCCCCGAAGTCTTGAAAGCATTGGCGTACGACCTCCTGGGTGACAACTAGGTCTTTTGTGGCGACTGACAGCACCCCTAGGTCCTCTCTTACTGCGGTTCCATGTTCTACCCTAGCAGCCTCCTTACCCTCCACCCGCCAAAGTCTCTGTAGGTTGCATTCGTAGGGTTTCTTTGCCGGCTTGGGGGCTGCCTGTGTGTCTTTTCCCTTACTCTTGGTCATTGTGTGCTTGGAGGTCTCCGATGGGGGGGGGGAATTGCCCCCTCCCCCAGGACTTCACAGTCCCCTGCCTCTGTCACTTTGTGGGTCCGCTCTGATTGTGTGGAGAGGTCAGTGCTTCCCACCATCCTTGTGCCAGTGGGCCCCCCCTACCTGTCCCCCTCCTTGGTGTCCCTTCTCCAGGCCCCCCCGAGGTCAGCTCAGTATATTCAAAGCCCTTTTGGTTAGCCTCCTCAGGTGTAGACTAGCACTATGGCCCTCTGTGCAGTTCGTGCTGTGTCCTGAATTGGCCCAGGTGGGCCTGCTCACTCCCCTGACCCCCTTGCCATTCTTCTGTGTGGGGGTTGCTTTTTGGGTGAGGTGCACTATGTTACTCAAAGAGTCTTAGTGTGGCGGGAACAGGCCTCCAGGTATACTAACTACTGAGCTGTCGGGCCGCCCCCAGCTTCTGTCCATTGTCGGCTTCAAGGCCTAGCCCGGGGCCCCCCCACCATGTTTCCCGCTTCACACCTTTGCTCTGCTAAAGTCAGGCAGTTGTTGCCAGTGCTGTCCCTCTGTACTCTCGCCTTGGGCCAGAGTGACCGATATCAGGCAGCAGGGTCCCTGTGGGCCGCCCGCCGGCCTCCTGCCTTTGCTGTCTCTCCCCGGCTTTATGATTGCTTCACTGCGCCAGGCGCTGAATGTTGCTGCTAGCGTTTCTCCCCGTAGCCTCTTGTTTGCTGTGTCACTGAAGTTTTCATGCCATGGGAGAATGTTATCCCTCCTGGTCTCTCCACCTGAGCACACGCAACGCTGGGCCCCAGCAGGCCTCCTGCTTCACCGGTTGCCCCCTCCTGCTGGGCAGGACCTCCTACCAGTAGCCGCCCCGCTCCGTCGCTTTGCTTTGGTGCTGCTCGCCCGCGTCCTCGTCACCCCTTCTGTCCTGCCTCTCTCAGGCACGTAGTCTTTCCCCAGGTTTGTTCCTGCCGGCCATGGGTGCTGTGCCTGCGACTCCTCGGAGGACCGTTGCCGTACACCTGCTTTCCCCCGTCGTTCCCGAATTTCAGGGCCACTGCATTACCCCACCACTGCAATTGTATGGAAGTCACTGACTGGGGACGGCTTGATTGTTAGTTTTGATGCTTTGGCCCCGGCATGTGAGAACTCTGTGCTTACGCTGCTCTCCCCTCGGTGGCGATCTTGGAATTCCCTTCTGACTCCATCTTTAGCCTTTTTCAGCTCTTCCGGCACACCCCACTACAAACCAGAACATTGGATACAACTAAACACGGAGCCTATAGTACTGCACTGTCAATAACCTCTGCAGCCACAACATTAATAAGTGTGTTGCTCTTTCTGTGTTGCTATATGCGATTATCTAATATGTGTCAAACCTAACTAAAAACAATACATGCGCGTGTGCTGCGCAAACCTCAGTCTATGCCTACAATTATCCTCAGCCTGAACCTTTTTGCCTGGCTGGGATATTGTCTGTGCATCCCAACAATCCCGTGTCTCCCCTCCTCTTCAACTGGCAGGTTGAATCTCTCTGCGACAAACTTAGCAACACCGCTCATTTCCACCAATACGCAGTCAACACAAAACTGTACCTGCAAATGTCCTCCCACTCACAACTCCACCCTTTCAAAAGCAGTCTTTCCATCATCATCAACTGTATTGCCACCCACTTACTGTAACTCAGCCCTTCCAAAACATAATAACTCCCTATCTATCGCTCCAGGCAAAAACTCGACCATGCACCCTGAAGCAGCCCTTCACACCCTCAAAGAACTCATCATGGGCAATCCACACATATCTCTCTCCACGCCTGTCAAATCTCTGGACTTTACCATCAACCCCCACCTTACCTTCGCACAGTACATACCTGTTTGTCACCAAAACATGCAACCTACAAGTACACCTCATATGCAAGATCCGACGCATCCTTCCTCTCAATACCTTTGTACCGCAGGTCAAGCACCAATTCTGTCCAAGTTTGACTTTGGGAATGCTTGCATCACTGGATTCCCCCATAGCACTCGCACTACCCTGAAAGCCATATAGAATGCAATGGCAAGACTCATTCTGCACCTATGCAAACACTCACACATTACCCCAGATCTCTCACAACTCCACTGGCTCCTATTATCCAAGATAATTGTTTTAAAGGACACTGCATTGTATACAAGGCCATTCACCTAAAAACCTCAATTTATCTCCACAACAATCTGAATCCCATCACCCACACAAACAACAAAGTAGCCAACATTTTCTAAGCATTCCAACTCTGCAAACCTACAAGCACAAAATAAGTAGTATCCACCTAGTCAGCACTAAAGCCTGCAACACCTTACTACTCCACATCTGCACTGCACCCTCTAACACCACTTTCCCAAAAAACCTTAAAACATGCCTCTTTGCACACACTTAATACAGCCACGCCACCTATCCTTCCATCATCTGTCTATCCTTTCTTCCTATTCTGTCCTGAAAAATGTTGCAGCTTCTGTTTTACCTCCTATCTTCTGAACCTTTGTACCTTGTAAGGTGCTACAAGACCCTCTCTGAGTAGGGCCAGAGCTGGACAAAAATGTAAATACAATAATTAGAAATTACTTACAATAACGTATTTACAGATGGTAGAGGCACTCCCCAGAAGGGTGCCTGTACAAAATTACAAGGATAAGAACAAGTGGTGAGCCAGTTTATGAGGATGTGAACAAAAGGGGACATAGAATAGGGACAACATCAAAGAACTAAATATAAGACATGGGTGACTTACAAATGTAACATTAACCTAGCAGGGCAAGTACTTCAAACTAAACAGTAAAGCACAAATATACAAAATTACATTTTTACACGGCAGTGGAGGGAGTCGTGGGCAGGTAAGGAGGATTGGGGAGAGGGCAGGGGGCGCTCCCTCTTTGACAAGCAAGTGAAGTTTAAGCCAAGCTTTGAGCAGATCCACAGCCAGGCTGGCTTTGATTGTAATAGGCAGTGTGCTCCACTGGAGCAGGGATGATCAGAGAAAAAGAACTGTAATGAGGGGGGATCATAGGGGCATGGGACAGTGAGGTTGAGCGGAGTGGATGAGTGGAGGGAACAAGATGGTGAGAACTGGTTATTTTTCATCTGGAAATCAGCCAAATAATTTCCTGAAGCCGAAGTTCAGTACGTCCTTAGTAAGGGATACATTACTCACCGTAATAGTATTTCTGATGCTTGTATCTGCTTAGATTCACATGCTGTGCATAGGCCGACATCTAGTGGAAGCTGCGGAGTATTACAGTTTGTTTTTCGAAACTCGAAAATGGGCGTCGACACAGGGCGTGCCAGTAATACTATCTCTAGTGTGACGTCCACTGTACCCATGATCCCTCGCGCGTCTAGGACCCTCAGATTGTATTTTTTCTGACATGAGGTAGCATGAGGAGTAGGGGGAGTACAGATTATCCAAGCAGATACACAGAAAGATAAGACTACAAGCATCCATGCAACTTCTCTCAGAGGGGAGGAAGGATGGGTCGCATGTGAATCTAAGCATATTCAAGCATCACAAATACGATTACGGTGAGTAATGTATCCCTTCTGAGGCTTGTGGAATTTGCTTAGATCACATGCTGTGCATAGATTAGCGAGCAGTATTAGAAGAAGGAGGTGGGATGTGAGAAGGGTCATGAGCAAATAAATGTCTTAGAACCGCTTGTCCCACTTGAGTATCTGTCTTGGAATGAGTGTCAATGCAGTAGTGCTGAGTAAAAGTGTGAATAGAGCTCCAAATAGCTGCTTTGCAAATGGTGTCAAGGGGTACATTTGCAATGAAAGCCAGAGTGGCCCCAATGCCTCTTTTAGAGTGGGCTCTTGGCGTGAAAGGCAGAGTTTTTTCAGAAAGGGAGTAACACAGCTGGATACAATTTATAATACACTTAGAGATGGCACCTTTAGAGACGCGATCTCTCTCTCTGCCTGTAGCTATGGAGACAAACAGTTGGTCTGTTTTCCTTAGCGGTCTGGTCTTGTCTACATACTATAGGACCGCCCTACGCACATCTGGGGTGTGTAGTTTCACCTCAGCAGAGCTTTGGGGTTCTTGGAAGAAAGTTGAAAGCTCAATGGACTGGTTAACGTGGAATTTAGAAATAAACTTAGGTGAAAACCTAGGGTGTGTTCGTAAAACCAGTTCATCTTTATGAACAGTAAAGAAAGGATCCTGCACTGACATAGCCTGAATTTCACTGACCCTCCTTATAGATGTAATAGCTACTAAGAAGGCAGTTTTATATGTCGGGTGTTTGAGACTCCTTTTATGCATGGGCTCGAATGGGGGGCCCATGAGTTTAGCCAGCAGCACATTAAGGTCCCATCCAGGTGGTGGGTTAGAAATTGGTGGGTGGAGTCTCTTTACCCCTTCCATGAAGGCTTTAACCACTGGTACTTTCCACCACGATACCTTGTTATGGGAGGTGGTGTATGCTGACAGAGCTGCCAGGTGTACCTTTAGTGAATTAAATACCAACCCTGCCTCCAGCAGGTGGAGCATGTAGGTGACAATAGTGGGAGGAGTGCAATCAGCTGGGTTGATTTGCTTATTCTGGCACCAGATAACAAATATTTTCCATTTGTCAAAATAACAGTGCCTAGTGTTGGGCTTCCTAGATTCCTTTAGGATGTCCATGCACCTCTGTGGTAAGTTGAGGTGTCCAAACTCTATGACTTCAGGAGCCATTCTGCCAAATTCAATGAGCTTGGTTGAGGATGCACTGTTTGACCTTGGTGCTCGGATAGTAGGCTGTACCAGCATGGGAGTCTGATGGGTTCGCACGCTGCTAGCCTGCGCAGGTGTGGGAACCACGGTTGTCTCGCCCACATGGGAGCAACTAGGAAGAGCGTCATCAATTCTCTGTGCATTTTGTTGACCACCTTCCTCATTAGAGGAGTTGGTGGAAAAGCGTAAGCAAACATTCCTGACCAGTTCGTCCACAGGGCGTTCCCCTTGGAGCGTGGCTGGGGAAACCTGGATGTGAAGTCTGGGCATTGTCCGTTTTCGCTTGTGGCAAATAGGTCTATAGTGGGGAAACCCCACTGTGAGAAGATGTCTTCTACGACTTCTCTGTGTAGAGAACACTCGTGCTCTCTTGGGAGAGGATCTCTGCCCAAGGCGTCTGCTAGTGAATTGAGATCCCCTGGAACATGTTGAGATGACAGGTAAATGTTCCGCCTGAGTGCCCATATCCAAATTTTCTGGGCAAGCTTGGATAGATTTGGCGAGCGAGTCCCTCCCTGCTTGCTTAGGTAGAACATCGCTGTCGTGCTGTCTGTTATGATCTGCACTGACAGGTTCAACAGGTGGGGCTCGAACGCTTGAAGCGCTCTGAATACTACCAGAAGCTCTAGCAGATTGATATGATTCTTGGCCACTGTGTGAGACCAGAGACCCTGAGCTGTGTGGTGAAGGTGGTGTGCTCCCCACCCTGACAAGGATGCATCTGTAGTGACTACAGCCTGTACTTCTGGATCGTAAAAGGGTTTCCCCTTTGACAGGTTTTCTCTTGTCCATTATTGAAGACTTTGTACCAGTGTTGGCGAAACGACCACTAGATCGTCCCACTGACCACTTGCCTGAGACCACTGTTTCGACAACCATTCTTGCCTGGGACGGATGTGCAGGCGCGTGTGGGGGACCAAGTAAATACATGACGCCATCATGCCTAGCAAACGCATTGCTTTGCGCACCGTTATCTGTCAACCGGGCAGATATAGAGGAATTTGCAGTAGTAGATTCCGAATTCTTTCCTCTGATGGAAAGGCCAACCCCTCTTGAGTGTTTAGTACAGCTCCTAGGAACTGTTTTGAGGTGCTTGGCACCAGGCTTGATTTTTTCTCGTTTATGGAGGAACCCAATTCGAAGAGGTCGATCCTTCTCTGAATGTTTGAACTGCAAATTACTGGGGTCTCCCCCGTGATGAGCCAGTCGTCCAGGTAAGGGTGCACTGGGATTGCCTCCCTGCGTAGGTGTGCCGCCACCAACGCCAGAACCTCGGTGAATACCCTTGGAGCCGAGGCTATACCGAAGGGCATCACCTTGTACTGGTAGTACTGACCGTCCACCTTGAAGCGCAAGAATCTTCTGTGCTATGAGAACATGGAAATATGAAAATAGGCATCTTTCATGTCCAATGTTGCCATGTAATCCCCTTTTTTTAGGAGGGGGATTACCTCTTGGAGAGTAGTCATGCGAAACCTTTGGGGCTTGACATACTTGTTTGCAGGGCGTAAGTCTAAAACTGGGCGCATTGTCAGATCTTTTTTTGGCACAAGGAAGTAAGTTGAATAAATACCCTTTGTATACCTGTTTGCCCAGGACGAATTCAATCGCGTCCTTTTCTAGAAGATTGACGATCTCCTCGAGGAGTATTTTCTGGTGGTCCAAGGAATGTACTTTTTGTCGTGGGGGGTGGTTTTGGGGAAGCTTGAGCAGTTGTATGCAATATCCTGCGGACACTGTGGACAGCACCCATCTGTCCGATGTGATCCCTTCCCAAGCTTGGTTGAAGTTGGTAATGTGTCCCCCTACTGGAGATGCGTGGGAAGGGACCCTGATCGCGGCATCACTTTTTTGCGGGAGGCGTGCCGTCTCTGCTGGGGCTGCCTCTACCCTTACCACGGCCCCTCTTGTTTCCCCCGTTGTAACTCTGGGCAGACTGCTGGTTGTTACCCCATGATGTACCCTGCCCCTGAGAATAGTTGGAGCCTCTTTGTGAATTTTGGCCGCGTGGGCAATGAAAATTACCATTCCCTCTTTGATTAGGGGGTTTGTTGGTCAACTGTCCCAGGGATTTCAGAGTCTCATAATCATCCTTGGCATTTTTCAATGCGCCCTCTACCGCCTTGCCAAACAGTAGATTAGGCTCCACCGGCATGTCGATTAAGGATGCTTGTGTCTCGGGTTTAAACCCTGACTGTCTTAACCAAGCATGCCTCTTAATGACAGTGCTCTCTGCTATTAGCCTTCCGGCGTTATCCGCGGCATCAAAGGTTGCCTTAAGGATGCAACCAGACACGGCTCTCCCCTCCGATGCAACCTGTGCCAACTGGCCCTTTGAGGGTTCCGGTGCGGAGTCGATGAGTGCAGCAACTTGCTCCCACTGGTGGCAGTTGTAACTAGCCAGCAGAGTGGTGGAGTTGGCGATCCTAGCCTGGTAGGCGGAAGTGGAGGCTACCTTCCTTCCCAACCCGTAAATCCTTGTCGGGGGGAGCCTCAGACGAAGATAGGGGCGTTCCCGCCCTCTTCCGGGTATTAGTTTCTACCGCGGAGTCCGGTTTCAGTTGCCCCCTTATGTAAAGCGGGTCTGATAGGGCTGCCCTGAATAATTTTTCGATTCTGGGGTTTACTGCCCTGGTGAGGTGAAGACTGAGAAGGGAAGGATTAATTCTCCTTTGTATAGACTTGAGAATAGGGATGGTCTGGACAATGGGTTTCTTTTCTCCTACAAGTTCCCTTTCCTCCTGTGCTCCCTGAGTGTCAATGTGGAAGTGTTCTGCCGCTCTAGACAAAACCTCAATTAGGAGAGGTTGGTTGTCGATTGGAGAGTCGGTAACCTGAGGTTCTTTGCCTACCGGGGAGTCTACTCTGTAGACTTCTGGGTCATCTTCCTCCTCCTCTTGGTCCTCAACATCCCCATAGTATCCACCCCAGTTTGGTCGTCCAACGTTACCTATTCTGGATTCTCACCTTGTACTGGATCCTCACTATACTGAGAGTATGGCTGTACATAGAAAGGGTCAAAAGACCGACTCTGTGTTGGTGTCTCAACTCGAGGTTTCTTACCAGTGGGTTGCTAGTCCCTAGACCCTGAGGGAGTAGCCCCGTCAGGAGTATAGGAGAGGAAGTGCTCTGGGTTCTTGGCATAGAAGTCTGCTAGTGATGGCATTCTAGACATAACTCTGTCTATAGCCTCACTGGACCATTCTTTGGAGCTGGGGATAACCCTTTCCTGGGAGTGTTTCCCTGCTATGACCTGAATGGACTTATGGGTTTGTGCAGGGGTCTTGGTTAGCTGTTTATCAGTAGACTGTCCTTATGTAGCAGAGGTGCAGAAGGCAGCTGAGATATTTTCTTCTGCTGTTTTCAACCCTCCCCATGAGTGGAAGTGTGTTTCCCAGGCGTTTTCACCATCTCAGAGCTTTTCGACGTCTGGCGCCAAGATTCGGGGGTAGAGTCCCTATCCTTAGAGTGAGGACGTTGGGATCCTGGAGCGCGGCCTGGGGATGGAGGTCAGCTTCGTCTTCCGACGATCATACCTCCATAACTTTGTTGAGTGAGGCACTCTTGGCAACAGTGGATGGTTGCCTGGTGTCATGCGGCAATCTTGACAGAGAACGCCCAGAGGACACCGATTCGGTGGACCGTTCTTTGTGTGCCTCTTTCCGTGAACTCGACACGCGCGTCGAGTCTCGGTTGGACTTCGAGTATTTAGTGGAAGTGCTGTGGGTAGCGCTTGTGTCGCCGGGTGTGCGCCCCATAGCTGCCCTACCAGACAACCTTCTGAGGTAAGGGACTTGCGCTTGGCTGTCTTTCGACGCCACGTTGCCCTCGCCGTCCGAAAGTACGGCGTTGCTGCCATCACTGAAGGTGCCCTCCGCTTCCATGGCCTCTCGTTGCCTGGCGTGGTGGGGCCATCGTTTGGTCGAACGGTTCTTTAGAGTCTTAGCCTTGAACCGGCTACACGCTCTGCAGTTCGCCTCGCGGTGGTCCCTCGGCAAGCAGAGGTTACAGGTGGATGTCTGTCAACCCAAGAGTACTTGCGGTTGCACTTGGGGCAACATTGGAAAGGGGTACCTCCATACGCACCCTGTGGCAGTGGGCTAGTGTGTGTAGGAATATATATATATATAAATATATGTGAGTGTAGAGTATGTACCACCCCCCACTCTCCCTACTTGAAGGGCCGAGGCCAGAGGCCTTCCAAGGCCCGGGCCGAGGCCAGAGGCCTTCCGAAGCCCAAAATCCGTCGTGCAGCTCTCGACGGTTGTTTTCTTCGCCGGGCCGGTGTCGAGCTGCAAAATTCGGTGGCTCGACATGGGAATGGAAGAAACAGGGAAATATTATACTATTTGCAAAATTATGGCTAAAAGCCAGGGAACTCCGCCAAATGCTTCCGACAAGTATGGAGGAAAAAAACAACCTGAGGGTCCTAGACGCGTGAGGGATCATGGGTACAGTGGACGTCACATTAGGGATAGTATTACTGGCACGCCCTGTGTCAACGCCCATTTTCGAGTTTTGAAAAACAAACTAATACTCCGCAGCTTCCACAGATTCCACAAGCCTCAGAAACAGAGATACAATCAAGCCAGGTACTGAGTAGCAATACCATTGATAGTTTTGTAGACTAAGAGAGGAACTTGAAAAGGGAGGGGTTGCACATGGACCACCAACCAGCAGGATGTTACTAAGTTGTAGTGGCAGAGGATCTGGGTAGGTTGTAGAGAGTGCTGACAGCTAAGTTAAGGGCTTGGTCTAGATGGAGGAAGGTTGAACGCTAGTTAAGGCTGAATCCCTTTCAAATATTCCCAATAAACAATAACATATCCGTGATTAGCTACCCTGCAGGCCCGGATGGCCCTACATGGTACTAAGGAAGACAAACACTTTACTGAAAATCCTGCTGTACTGTTTATGTGGAAACTAGGATTAATGTCGGCCACTCGAAATCCAGAGCACAACCACACCAGATTGATTTTTCCCCACAGAAAAAGTTGAATCCTTTGGAACGACCTCAAAAAACTACTTTGGAGACAGATACCTTAAAGAAGAAAGTAAATTATGTATGAAAAAATGTAGGGGGGCGTGGCCTGGAGCACCAACGATGAGGCTGCTCCAGTGATGTCCTCCGTATGGGTCCGCGGCCCTAACTGCAATTCCGCTGGTTCCTGCCATGTTCACCGCCGTGACTGCACGGGATAGTGCGGCGGAACGACTCCTGCACTCAATGCTCCAATCTCCAAGCTTAACGCCCCAGGATTGCTGAAACCGCGGCATGGGAATGTTTCCTCGCTGTTCCCTGCCGCAATCCGCGACTGTGGACACCCACTGTCGTGGCCTCTGACTCTTCCTCACCACCCACGACCCGACACGGAGGCGCGATCCATCCTCGGAGCGCACTGTCGGCATCCTCTGCCTCCCCCTCACCCTCTGGCTGCATGTGACGCCCGACTGGGGGCCGCTTGGAACTGCAACTGGCCCGGGACGCGGGGCCCCCTGGCCGGCCACCTCGCACTGGGGTGCCCCGACACCTTCACCAGAGCTGCTCATCGGGGAGGCTCCCGCCGCGGCTGCCCCTGCCTCATCGCGAGCGGCTCGGTGCTGCTGGAGCTTCATCGGGGGCCGCCATCCTGCTCTCCACGCCCTCCTGCCCGGTGGACTCGGCACACCCGCGGTGGCAGGGCACCCTACTGAAGGGGGGCTCCCGCCTATCGCTGACTGCGGGGTCTCGATCCCTGGGAGGGGAGGCGCTCCAGGTGAGCTCCATCTCAGTCGGCTCGCAGACCCTGCTACCCTGCCTCCCACCCCCTCCTCCGGCGCCAGTTTCCTCTGCTTGCCACAGCACCTCGCCGCGGCTGATCCCACTCCCAGCTTCCGGAAGAGGCCTCCATTGTGGATGGCCTGCCGCCCTCACCGGGGCCTGCTGGGGTGTGGGGACTAGCGGTGGATCACACTAACTCGCTGGCGGAAATGCAACGCACCACCCAAACGCTAACAGACAGAACTGAAATCCTCGAATTCAAGCAGGAAGACCTGGAAAACCGCTCCCGGTCCAACAACATCCGCATTCGAGGGGTGCCTTCGTCAATCTCTGACAAGGAACTCCCGGAACACATAAGCACTTTCTTTCAGTCCTTGCTGTCGGACCTGGATGAGACTCAGCTCCTGCTCGACCGCACCCAAAGGATGCGCCCCCGCCAGGGCTCCGGCACAGACCCCCCTCCGGACGTAATCACAAGAGTCCACTTCTACACCACCAAGGAGGCTATCTCAGCGATAGATCGCTCAAGGGACGAACTCTTGTTTCAAGGCTCCCCACTTCAAATCTTCCAGGACTTATCCCTGTTAATCCTCCAAAAGCGCAGAATGCTCCGTCGCCTCTCGCTCTTCCTTCGAGATCAGCAGATACAATATCGATGGCTTTTCCCCACGGCGTTGCAATTTTCGTACAAGGGCACCCCCTGCACTATCGGCCACCTCGACGATGCTGCATCCATCCTACACCCAAACTCTCCCGGGGGTACAGATCCGCCTTCCCCGAGCCAAGCTGGCAGGGGCCCAGATATCCCTTCCCCCCAAACCAAAGCGGGCCCCTTGGTCTAAGTTGCAGAGAACACGCAAACCGAAATGACGACTCAGGTCACTCCTGAAGGACACATGGCAATGGAGCCCCTAGAGTCCCTCAAGCCTGCCGCGGACCCTATGCGGCCCATACCCTCCTCCAAGCTGGATGTCATCACACTACCCTTGGAGAGAACCTCAGACAGGCTGCCCGTTGATGGCCTCAGCGGCCAGGAAAGGTACTGACAAGTTAAAATCGGTCTCCCCGGCCTCAGTTCGGACCTCCCGTTGGAGGCCGATTCTGGAAGTTCAGATCTCCCGTTGGAGACTATTATCAAAATCCCTCAGCCACAGGAGAACCCCAATCGCTGATCCCTCACAGCCATGGCTAACCTAACTTCCCACCACTCCTCCCCTCTATAGCACCCGACCCCGGAGAGCCAGCCCTCCCACCTAAAACTAAAGTTTACCACCTTAAATGTCAGGGGCCTGAATTCTCCCCCGAAGAGGAAATCCATCCTACAAAGATTGCAAAACGATGGGACTTCAATCTCTCTCCTGGAGGAAACGCATTTAATCCCAGCGGACTTCTCCCGGCTGCGAAGCCGACTCTTCCCCACACAATTCCTGGCATCCAACGGTACGAAAAAGGGAGGAACCGCCATTCTCTTCACTGCAGGCCTGAAGCCCCAGATCCTCGACGTGCTGCGCTGCGACGAGGGCCGCTTTATGGCAGTCAAATGCACCATCCTGGACCAACTCTATACTCTCATCTCAGCTTACGCCCCGAACGAGCACCAGGAAGGATTTAACCAGGACCTAGAGGACTCCCTCCTCCCATTCATCGAGGGGCACGTCATGATGGGAGGAGACTTTAATGGGGTCCCGGACCCCCTCAGAGGCCAATCTCACACCCCAACATCCAGGGATCTGAAGCTGGCAACAGCCCTACCCCATCTGTTCCGCACGCTCAACATCGTCGATACTTGGAGGGTGCTACACCTGGAGGAGAAAGACTTCACCTTCTACTCGTACGTACACTGCACTCTCTCTCCAGAATTGACCTAATGTTGGTCTCCCCCCAGATCCTGGCTTTCACAGATGACATCACGATCGATACCCCCCCACCCCCCCCCCCCCATGACCTGGACCAGCCTCCGCGCCGCCAGTGGAGCCTATACAACCCTATCTTGGGTGACATGACAGTGAGGGATACAGTCACCAGAGCAATCAAAAACAACTTCTCCCAAAACCGCAGCGAGGACACTTCCCCGGCTAACACCTGGGATGCCATGAAAGCCGTGCTCAGCGGGGAACTGATCGCCCAAGGCGCCACATTTCACAAACGGAAACAAGCGACCCGAGCTGCCCTGGAAGCTGAAGTTAACGAGACCGAGTCCATTCATAAGCAAAAGGGTTGGTCCCCGAAGTCCTACAAGGTCTTACAGATGGCGAGGAAGAGACTCGAGGCGCACTACGCTGATGCCACAGCGAACTTGCTGTGTTCATAATAACAAGGCCAACAAGCTGCTGGTGAGTAAACTGGCTAAGGGGAAAAGCCGACACTCCATCCTAGGGCTCTGCGACTCGCAAGGGACGTTCCGATACGTGGAGCACGAGAAACTCCGACTGGTGATGACTGCGGTCCCGAGAGACCTAGACAAGCAGCGCTCCTACATTCAAAAGGCGGCCCTCCCTCCCCTGACCCTAGAGGCAAGAGATGAACTCGAAAGGCCCATTACAACCGAGACGGTGGAAGAGGCCATAAAAAGCCTGAAGCCTAGGGCCCCGGGCCCATATGGTTTTAACCCCGATTCTATAAACTCTTCCGACCACAATTGGCG
Source organism: Ambystoma mexicanum (assembly GCF_040938575.1). Taxonomy (NCBI): domain Eukaryota; kingdom Metazoa; phylum Chordata; class Amphibia; order Caudata; family Ambystomatidae; genus Ambystoma; species Ambystoma mexicanum. Next base: position 456,945,433 of record NC_090931.1, read on the forward strand.
GGCCCCCTAGCCCACCTCTTCAACTCATTCGCAGCCACTGGAACTGTCACCCCGACAATGCAGGAATCTATCATGGTCCTTATTCTTAAGCCCGGAAAGGATCCCCAAGAAAATAGCTCATACAGACCCATCTCTTTGTTGAATTTGGACGCTAATATTTACTCCAAGATCCTGGCCAACCGCCTCGCACCGGTCCTCCCAAGCATCATAGACCCGGATCAGACGGGGTTCATTAACCACAGATCGATGAAAGACAACATCCGCAGGGCCTTGGACCTCATAGAGGTAGCCACTCAGGACTCGCAACAGCTGGCCTTACTGGCATTGGACGCAACAAAAGCCTTTGACAAGGTCGAGTGGCCCTACCTGCGTCTCACCCTCGAAGCCTTTAGCTTTGGCCCAATCTTCAGGAAGATGGTCCTGGAGAACTATCAAGCTCTGAAAATCCAGCTGAGGATTAACGGCCGCCTGTCAGATCCCATCCCTCTGACTTGCGGAACAAGACAGGGATGCCAACTATCCCCCCTGCTCTTCGCCTTAGCTATGGAGCCATTGGCCCAGCGAGTCCGCAAAAACCCTCAGATCAGCGGCCCGAGGATCGGCGCGACGCAGCACAAGATTGCTGTCTATGCGGACGATGTACTGCTAACCACCACAAACATTAAAGCTTCCTTAAAGGCGGCCCTGACGGAAATTCGAGGCTTCGGGAAAGTAGCAGGATTTGCCATCAACTTCCAAAAATCAATAGCCCTCAGAGTTGTCCTGCACCCAGGCGAGAGGGAGGCCCTAGAGAAGCAAACTCCATTCCAATGGAGCACCCACACAATCCCATACTTGGGGGTCCAGATCCCAGTGCACCCAACGAACGTCTACCAAGCTAACTTTCCCCCACTCTTCGAGGAATTGGAAAAGGACCTCACCCGCTGGTGGACGTAGGAAGTTTCCCTGCTAGGACGCATAATGGCATGCAAGATGAACCTCCTTCCCTGCTTCCTCTATGCTGCGCCTCCCTCCCTACCCTAATCCCGCTCCCCCCCTTACAGAGGCTCCAAAGGGAAATTATCGACTTCATCTGGAGGGGCAAGAAAGTACGGATTCCCTGGAAAACAATGGTGGCCAACACGAGATTGGGAGGGTTGGGGGTGCCGGACCTTCGTAAATACCACATAGCAGCACAGCCGGCTCACCTCCAAGCATGGGGTCTAGCAACAGGCTGCCCAAAATGGGTGGAGATCGACCAATCCCGCCTCCCCCTCCCTCTTCGTTTCCTCCCGTTTCTCCCCACCGCCTTACGCCAAACTGGCCAGATGTTTTGACGGCCACGAAGCAAACGATAAAGGCATGGGAGTGGGCCTGCAGACTTAAGGGGGTCCCAAGAGACTTGAACGCGCTCTCCCCAATCTTTCTCAACCCGGCCTTCTCCCTGGGGGCTCACTCAGCGAACTTCAAGAACTGGATCGTGGGAGGCCTTGAGACGCTGGGGCAACTCTTCACAGGAAACACCCCCCTCACCTTCGAACAATGTAAAGCAACTTTCAGGCTGGCGGAAACAGACAGATTCACTTATGCGCAGCTACGACATTGGTACTCCAATCCCCAGACCCGAGTGGCAGCGGGGCGACCCCTTACTCCGCTACAGCTTACAGACCTGCCTACCCGGGGAAGGATTTCGTCCCTCTATAAACTCCTGCAGGTAGATCCCTTTCACGCTAAAGCCTTCCTATATGGCCCGGTGGGAGGCGGACCTGGCCCATGCCATAGAGGACCACTCCTGGGTGGATATCTGGACTAGGACGCGCACAGCATCCTGTTGCATCACGAACGAGAATGCGCCCACAAACTGCTCCTGCGCTGGTACTATCCTCCTCGGCACCTCCATTTCCAGCAGGCCCTGACCCTCACTGCTGGCGCCTCGGTGGCCACCCAGGATCCTATTTTCACATGTGGTGGACCTGCCCTAAGGTGAGGGAGTTCTGGACCCAATGCCTCGCTAACATAAGGGACATTACGCAAGTGGCCATTCCACTAATGCCTGAGCAGGTCCTCCTTGGGATTTCGCTCCCAGACGCTTACCCGAGAACAGGGAGGGGGGCCACGTTGATATCCCAACTCCTATTGGCCGCCAAAATCACGGTGGCCCGCACCTGGAAGTTGGTGGAGGGCCTGTTGATGTCCCTGTGGTGGATCAAACTATGGGACATACTGATAGCCGAAAAGGTCACAGCGGCCAGGGCAGGCCGACTCCACCGTTTTGCCGACACCTGGGCGCCAGTCCTAGACTATGACAAGAACTACGCGGCCCTGACCTATAAGCCACGCCTGATCGCAAGAGCTCTCCTCTCCATGGGTGACGCCTTGCCGACTAGTCAAACCGAGTGAGACTCTGGAACAATGCCCTCGGGGGTACGTGTGGGGTGGGGGGATGGGACTTTGGGTTCTGCAAGCTTTGTGAGGTAATGAGTAATATCACTATGTATGTTCTTCTGTGAGCTATTTATAAATAAAAAAAATAAAAAAAATGTAAGCTTTAAAAAAATGGTATATGTTTGTGTGAAACATGTGTTGGCTAATGCTTAAGACTGATTTATTACAACTTCCTAAAGAAGATAAATGTAAACAAACACCCACAGGGTGTACAACAATTTTCCTGTGATACAACTAAGCACTAAGATTGCTTCTAAAACCTTGAAGCAACTTTACTAAGTTCTTCAAGCTAAGAGCACAGAATGTCGATGTAGGTGGTACATTAATTCACTCATGTCTAACAATTACTTATTTTGAGGAAAAGGTTGCATGGTCATTACTGCAAATCCTAGATGGCTAGGACGAAAGCCAAGCCCGACATATGCTTGCATGTTCAAGGTCAGCTGTGGACTGCTAGGAGCAAACCTTAAATAGGTCATAAATTAATAGTTACTCACCGTAGTGACTAACGTACTCCTAGTCCATAGTCCGCATTCCTCCATACTGCATGGGCGTCCCTCGCTAGGGACGGGAGACAGAACCTTTTTCACCAGAAAAAACCTTCTTCCCTTTAAATTTAGAGGTGCGCGTCCCTGGGAGCATGCACTCCCCTAACTCTGCCCACCGGCGCCACTCCTCAGTCTCCATTGACGCATCACCAATATTATCATTGCCTAATGACACCAGTATTATTGGGGGGGGGGGATGGTGGGATGTATGCAAGAAAGGGGACTATGGACTAGGAGTATGATAGTCACTACATGAGTAACTATTAACTACTCCTACGTGCCGTCCCCTTTCCTCCATACTGCATGGGTGATTACAACTGAATGTAGCCCCAGGGTGGAGAGGTGATCCTCCTGAAGCAAACAAGTTCCTTAGAACCGCCTGTTCCGAAAGAAGTGTCTGATTTAGACCTGGCGTCCAAACAGTAGTGCTTACAGAAAGCCGAAGGGGTGGCCCAGGTGGCCGCCCTGCTGATGACCTGCCACAGAACTAGCAGCTGGAAAGCAACGGCCGTGGCCTTGGCTCTGACAGTGTGGCCATGCATGTTAGCTGGAAGTGGTTTGTGCTGCCCTTCATAGGCCTCCTTGATGGCCAAAACCATCGACCGTGCTATAAAGGCCTTGGATGCTCGATAACCAGGCCTTGACCCCCCGAAGGTGACAGAGCGTCCGACTTGCGATAGCTATTGGGCCTGTCCAGATAGAATTTCAGAGCATGTCTGACATCCAGACAGTTAAAGACCCTCTGAGCATCGTCCTTAGGATCGACGAAAAACGTAGGTAAAACGATCTCCTCGTTTAGATGGAAAGCAGAGACTACCTTAGGTAGGAACGCAGGGTGGGTTCTCAGGACCACCTTATCCATGTGATATGTACTATAGGGTTGTGATGCCACCAGAGGCTGGATCTCGCGGGTTCTGCGAGCTGAGCTGAGACCCACCAACAAAGCTGTTTTAATTGTGACCAATCTGATGTCCCCGGACGCCACTGGTTCAAAGGTTTGTGCGCCAGGGCGCCCAACACTACATTGAGATCCCACACAGGGTGTGGCTTCTTGATGTGCGGGTAAGAGCCTGGTGAGGCTCGCCAGATTCCGCTTACAACCGGGTTGGAGGAGGAGAAGATCTCCTCCTCAGAATTCCTGTAGGCCCCTATGGCTGCCAGGTATGTGCGGCAGGTGTCTATTTGAACCCGAGTGAGCGAGGTATGCTGAGAATGAGAGCACATTGTCCAATGTGTAAGTAAGGGGGTCGACCTCCTTAGAGCGGCGTGTATGACACTGCCCCCTTGTTGAGAGAGGAGGTGAATGGGTGGTCTGTCCCAGAGGCTGAGGAGCTCCGAGGACCAAGGTCTTGCCGACTACCACTGCATTCATTAGCCTGGTAAACACCCTGGGGGCTGAGTTGAGGCTGAAGGGTAGAACCTTGTATTGGAAATGGCAGCCTATGATCCTGAACCGCAGAAAGGTTCGATGAGGCTGTCAAATAGGGACGTGTAGATAAGCATCCTTCAGATCCAGGGAGCACATCCAGTCTCCCCTGCATAGTGTTTCCGCTATGAGTGCTGGCGTGATCATCTTGCATTTTTGAAGAGGAGGGTCCAACACAACTCTCAGGCCAGCCTGGTTCTTCTTTTGTATGGCGAAAATCCTGGAGTAGAAGCCCAACCCTCGTTGGGATGTTGGAACTTCTTCCACTGCCTGGCTCTCGACGAGCAACCTAATTTCCGCCAAAAGAGTTGCTGAAGCAATCTGTGGGAGTGGAGGGAAGGAGGGAGGAGAGGGAAGAATCGGCAGGCAGTACCTCATGGACTCTACGGATACGATCCAGGGGTCTGTGAACTTCTGATGCCAAAACTGTGCATGAAGGGCAAGCCTGCCCCCCACCGGAGACACGTGGACCCGAAGGGGCGCATCATGCCTTCTTTCCCTTTGAGGCTGTTGCGGAGTAGGGGGACTGAAAGAAGCCTTGGGAGTGTAGTTTGGGAACTGTTTTTCTTTTTATCTAGCTCCTCATCGGTGGTGGAATTAAAGAGGTCACTACCCTCTAATGGAAGCTCTAATGTGCGTTCCTGGACGTCTGGGTTGAATTTAGTAGCCCAAAGCCAGGCAGTCCTTTCCATGTCCATGGCGATGCATATGGCCCGGCCAGAGGTTTCAATGTGGGCCACGGTGGACTCCATGATGTCTTGCGCGACCAATTTAGCCTCCGCCAGTCCCGCCTTGAAATGTGCCTGGCTCTGCACTGGCAGTTCTGGGAGGAAGCTGGCTATTTCCCGCCTAAGCCTATGGTTAAAGGCTGCCAGCATGGCATCCGCGTTGGATTGACGAAGATGCAGATAGGCGTTGGAATAAAGCTTCTTCCTGCACGCCTCCAATATCTTCTCCTCCTTGCCTAACAGCACCAAGGAAGTGGTGGCCGAGGACGACTGAGGCTTTGAGTAGAGTGACGCTGCAGCGATCACCAAAGAGTGCAGTTGAGGGTGTGCCGACAGCGAGAGTGGATCCCCCTCCATTTGCCTATACTTGGGGTTGGGGTGCCGATTGACGGGCTGGGCCGAATGGGGCTTCGGCCACCCCTTTTTGGCCCAGGCAACAACGTCCTTCTGCATCAGGGTCGCTGTTCTAGTCACAGGGCATAGAGTGAGGACCTTGGCCAGGACCCCCGCCTCCGGTTGTTCGACCTCAGGTTGAGGAAGCCCCAAGAACTCTGCCAAGCCTGCAACCCGTTCGTGGAAGGCCTTGGCTGAAGACGGCGTGTCAGGGTCCTCTTCCTCGTCAGTGTCCACTAGGGTGACCGGCTGGTCAGAAGCGGGTTTAGGAGTGCTGGGCGCGAGGGCTGCGGTGTGGGTGTGGAGACCAAAGCCGGATGCTGGTGTGGAACTACCTGAACTGTGGGAGGCGGGGTAGCCGGAATCGAAGGAGTCGGCAAAGGCAGCAGGGGCTGCACCGGGGCCTGCGGCGCTGGAGCCATAGGAGGAATGACTATAGGTGCAGGCCGAGGGGCCGGAGGGAGAAGGACCCTGATCAAATCCCGAAGGATGGCCCCCATCTGAGGAGATGAGTGAGGAACTTTTCAAAGAACCTGTCCTCACAGGCCGGTGGGGTGGCAGGTGAAGTTGACAGGGTAGCGGGCGGCTGCTGGGGCCGGTGCGTACTCTGTCTAGCCGGTGGCGGGGTAAACCTACCCTGCAATGCTGATGGATAAGTTGTAGGCCACGTGCCTGGTTGACACCAGTCCCACCTTGTAACTCGTTCTCCCACCTGCTCCCTTCCAAAGGGCGGTATCGGACGAGCGGCCATGTTGTCTGGCACAGCGGCCATCTTGTCCAGCTGCGTGTTATGTGCCAAATTCGTGGTGCTTGGCTCACTGGTCCCGGTCTCCTCCAGCACTCTTGGCGGTAGAGCATGAGACCTACCCTGCACCTCAGGATGGGGCCAGGTAGGCGTGTTGCTCTCGGCAGTATCACTGGTAGTGCTGCGTGCAGGCGCCCAATCGGACATCTGGCCGGTACTAGGGCGTAGCCCCTCGGGTGCACACCCGGACAAAAGAACCTTGCGGTCCCTAAACACTGTCTCTGGAAGGATCTAATGACCCCTCAACCTGGCGACCGGTAGCTGAAATAGCCTTGGTACCAGGGCTGGTGCGAGAACCCACTCGGGCATTTCCTTGGGAAGGAGTCGCCCTTGCGGTGTGCGATGGAAAAAAGCAGCCCTACCTTGGGCCTTCACTTCTGTCTGACGAAGTCCTTCAAGTCCTCTGGAGGCGACTTCTCAAAGAGCTCCCTCCACCAAGGTAGCCTGTTCTTCAGGGCGCGCGGTGTAAGCGTGTTGCACGCGGTACAACCCTCCCAGCTGTAGTTGGGGCCAAGGCAGTGGAGGCAAAGAGCTTGGGGATCGGATGTAGGGAAGAGCCCCTCGCAGGATGGACACCTGCTGAAGGCCGCTGATGTCAACATGCGCCGGGGAGGACCGAGGCAACAGAGGACCGAGTACCTGATTGATAAAAGAAGACAAAAAGACAGAAGAAAGTATCCCGGGAAGAGCGTGTGGTATTACAATGCCAAAGCCGAACCCAGGAAAGGGGACGGGATGTAGGAGTAAGATGGTATGCAGAGTTATTTGATGCTATTAAGGCATCAGTCTCATTAATAAGGTAAAGTTGGGTGAGCGTGGTAGTGCTCTGGTTAGAGCGTGACTCAATACACCATCACTGAAGGACAGGTGCAAGACGTGGAACACAAATCTCCCTTATCTCGTCAGATCACAACTGAAGGTCTAAAGGAAGGGAGGATGTGGTGCACTCCCTAATGTTTTGTTCAAAGAACTAGGATGAACAAGAATTATGCCTCTTCTTGTGCTGAATGGGATTTGTACACAATTTGAGGTCTAAATTCGACCTCAAACCCTACAGTGAACCACCCAGTTAGCAACATGTTTCTGAGCTTCTTTGATTGTATGCATCAAGTGTGGTGAGCCTATTGAAGTGGGTGAGGACATTTCTTTGTCCAATTATTGAGAAATAAAAACTAAACTAATTGGGTAATATTGTGTTAATTAGATTGATGGGTTAATGAAATGATCCATTTCCGATCAAGCTTGTTTTTGCACTGTGGTATTAAAAGAAAGATAACAATGAATGTATTACATTGTATTGGTTGAAAGAAAGACCGGTACGAATGTGCAGCCAGCGTGAAGGGGAGAGAACAAGGCTATTTAGTCAATCAGACAGGTAAGACACCAAGAGAGGCCAGGCACTGCAGCCAGTGAGACACACAAAGAACCCATGGGACCCAGCTCCTGTAGGAGGGTGAGAGGCTGAGGAAGGCCCAGCTCTGCAGTCAATGAATGTAATGGAACAGAAACTCAGAGGCACAGCTCTGTGAACAGTGTGACAACCAAGAGAAGCAAGGGCCTGTCTCAGCAATAAGTATGATGCAGCAGTCAGCCAAACAGAGTACTGACTTATGTGAAAGGAGTGTGACAGTGTGACAGTATGACACTTTCATAGGTCAGTGTTATAGGAGAAAGTCCAGAGAGACAAGGCGCTACAGCTAGGTTCACAGGGAAAAGAATCAAAAATCCAAGCACCATTTAATCACTTTAGGAGAGATCAGAAGGAGAGGGGGCAGAATCTGCATTCAGTTTAACAGGAGAGTGATCCATGAAAACAGGTTCTGCAGTCACGAAAAATGGAGAGGATTAGCAAAGTTGCACTTGGGTCAGGAAAGTCAGACAGAGTCTAGAATTTGAAACAAATGAATTAATGAAGAATGCTAAAGGGTTCAGGCTCTACAGTTGCTGTGGCAGTGACATGCGTCCAGTGAGTCCCAGCCCCGTAACAGAACACAGGGCAGCCTATAACGTGAGTAACACAGAGAGTTCAGGATCTATAACTGTGATGGGACTAGGCCAAGTATTGCAATCACTGCGTCAGGTGAGAGGAGTAGAGGGCCAGGCACTATGGGCTGTAAGACAGCGGAATGATACAGAGTTGTCAAACTCTGCAGTGTATGTGACAGGTGAGTGGCACTGAGAGGCTAGGCGCTAATACTAGTCAGAGAAAGGAGTGACCCTTATAGGTGAAACTCTGCAGGCATTGTGATGGATCATACTCTGAGACCGGGTTGAACATTTAGCCTTACAGGAGAAAAAACAAGACATGATACTCGCTGAAGCAAGGGGATGAGGAATCAGACTAAAGTAGGTAAGAAACAACATTTAGTATGAGATTGCTGAAGACAGAGAGGCAAAGTTATACAATCGTTGTGTGGGGCGAAGAGCCCAGAAGCTAGCCTCAACAGTCAATGTTCCTTAAAGCACTTCTCTTATAACTATGCCCCCTCAGTTCTCTTCCATGATAGGTGCTGTTCAGCTACTAAAGGATAGCACTGCAACTGCCCTCCTTCCCTTTCTAAGTAGAAATATTAAAGAATTCCAATACCTAAACAGGATTCACATTACAAATGCAACCTACACAAAAAGGATTTGCCATAGAGCACCTGGTTTGTACTAGTTCACATTCCTTAAATGTTCCTGCATTCAATCTGGACTGGAAAGACTGTAGAGTTTGGCTTTACCTCAATACAGGGAGAGGATTTATATCTATTCAGTTTCCATCCTCACCATAAAAGAGGGCTGTAGCTTCCTTGATGGGCTCAGGAATCTTCTCCAATCCACATTCAGCAGCACCCTGGATTAAAAAAATAGAATTGAGAGCCCTTTACATTTCAAGTGAACATTAAATGGAGGCTTCAATGGGTAAGGTGCTGTTTGATTACTTATTCCACAGTTAAGCAGAGTTGGCCTCCCCATGCCCTTTCCTCCCAGCAATTCATCACACAGACTGATCACAAAATAGGTCAACATTCATATGGCTTGATATACATTTAACATCTGATTTTGAAAATATAAGACAGTCACACCGCCACCTCTACTGATTGGCTGCCTCTCCGTCTTCTACAGGAAGCAAATTATCGCTGGGAGGCGAGGCTGGGCCACAACACAAGGCCTGCATCTAAGGCCCCGGTTTGTCCGGGACTGGGAGGTAATGCATCAAACCGCTGCCCGTCTCTCAGGTACGTGCCTGCCACAACTACCCTGCCTCCTGCTACAAGCTTCCTGCCCAGACTACTGCCATTGCATGCTACAGTACCTCCAACTTGCTTCCTCCCACCCCTCTCATATTACCACAAGCCCCACTGCTACGCTAACCAGCCACCCACAAAGCCTGCATGCGCCACATCACGCTTGAACTATACCACCTCAAGTCCCAGTGAGTCAGCACTGTTCTTAGGCCAACTCAGACTTAACAGCTCACCTCCCGTACCAGCCACACCCTGCAACCTATCTCAACCATCACCATGAGAAACTTGATTCTTGGCAACACATCGCCTTTTACTCCCAACCTCAAAGCTATGCCGCCTCCGCAAATTACAAGACCTTGCCACATCACCCATTGCTCACATTGTCTGTGCCTCCACCAACACTCCCAACAACCATCCTACCAACCTCAAATGTGCCCTGATTAATGCAAGATGTCACAGCGCACGCTCCTGACATACTCGACCGCATCACCTCAAATAACTAGATATCCTTGCCATCACCAAAACTTGGCTCCACACTGCTGCTGCCCCGCCTTATCGATTGCCATCCCACCAGGATACACGATCTCCCGCAGTAACCATCTAACTAGTAAACGTGGTGGGTAGCACTCATCCACAAAGAATCCATTCATATCAGAGACACCCTCACACGCCTCCATCCAACTGCGATCTTTCTATGAAACTCAATATCTTCCACAACTACCATCTCTCTTCACATCATTTACTGCCCAAGTCCAACCCATACCTTCGAAGAATATCTCTTGCGACTTCTCACTAGTGATCTAAAGTCATGCTCTCGACTCCTTCTCCTAGGTGACCTTAACCTGGGCTTCAACAATAGCACAGACAAAGATGCCACCTCCTTAGTCAATGCCCTCAACACCGTCGTCTGCCACTAGCGTGTGCTTGCTCCTTCTCACATTCTTGCTCAAATACGTGATTGGATTACTGACCTCAATTGTAATACATCAACTGCTCCAACGTGCCTTGCCTTTGGTCAGACCACCATACCATTTCTTTCACCATCCCCGCAGCCATACATCGTTCGTGCCACCATGCCTTCCTCCTTATCATGCTGCACTTGCAAACTCACCAAAGAGCGCCTTCTACCTATACTAGCCTCCGACCCCTGACTCATCTGCTCCCTCAAGACCAACCCTACTGCACTAGTTGACCATTACATTATCATGATCTCTCATGCCTTAAACACGCTTGCCCCCTTGAAATAGCGTAAAGCTAAACAATCCCTACACAAAAAGTACTTGTTCACCACTGACCTCCAGGCCACTTGCTCCAGAAAGCATGTGATCGAAGCCGAATGGCAGAAAAACCCCTCGGATACCAAAAGAAAATGGCAACACTATTACCAAAGAATACAAGCAAGTTGTACATGTCACTACATCCGCCATCAAAAGACGACAGAATCGCCAACGCCAGATAAGACTCACGTGAACTCTAAACCCCAAGCACTCCTTCAAACCAACTTCACCAAAGACAACTCATGCTGTAATGAGGTGCAAGATGCCCTCATGGGCAAAATTACCATACTACAAGACATAATCTGCAAAAAAACAAGCCGCCATCAGCAACAAATCCATCTTGTTGCTAACTGCACCCCATCATCCCACCTTCCTTTGCCTTCCCGCCATTCAAATTTCGCCACACCGCTGAACCAGAAGTAGCCCACCTTATTAGAGGACTTAAAACTTAATGAAGTAAGGGCACCTGCCCTGCCCCACTAGTAAAGGACTGTGTGGAGGCCCGAATAATGATTCCTTCACGTTCTGTATAGTCCCAACAGTTTTAAGGAAGCGCGGGTCCCACCCCTACTCAAAACGCCTTTGCTCGATCCCTCCAAACCAACTAAATACCGACCTATCACCACCGTTCCATTTATCCTAGAAATCATCGACTCTGCAGCCTATCTCCAGATCCAAGATTACCTGGAGAGACACCACATCCTAAGGCTGTGCTAGCCAGGCTTCCGCCCAGGGTATGGGACGGAGTCCACCCTACTGGACTTGAAAAAACAACTGGACATCATCAAAGACTCAAGCAAGTCAGTACTTCCCCCTACTTGACCTCTCCGCGGCTTTCAACCTTTTCGACCACCAAGCACTCTGCGACTATCTCACTACCGCTGCCAACTTCTCAATCGATGCAACAAACTGGATTGCCTCTTACTTCCCATGTCTATGCCGGTAACTCTGCTGCTCCTCCAACCCCTGTCCCCTGTGGCGCCACGCGAGGGTCATGCGCATCTCCCATGCTCCACAACATTTACACAAGACCCCTCTTCGTTCACCTTGACTCCCTTGGCATCACAAACTACGCAGATGATACACAAATCCTCCTTCCCCTCAACAGCAACCATTCTCATGTCTCTACCACACTTAACAAAATCTATGTGTCACGACCCTCAGCCCTGATCCCCACTGGCAAGCCCATTGCCAGGTGGAATCAGGCCTCAGATCACTAATAAGGCCTGGCATCCACTTCTCAGGCCCTCTTGGGGCCAGTCCTGGTGCCTTTGGCGCCAGGCTCATCAGTAAGGAAAGACATCTGCTTGAGGAACTACTTTATTTAGGCTTTCAGCCAACATGGAGGCATCCACATAGTTTGATTCCTAGAACCAAGCTATGCGGTCTAGTGTTTTGGGTGTGGTGGCCTAGGGACTACTTTACCTGGACTACTTTACAGTGGCTATTTAAACCACACCCAAACAAGACAACACGCTTCGCGTTACTTTGCTTCTAGCAACGTGACGCTCACCGTGTCCAGCTTTCTCATGAGCATGGTGAATTCCAGACCTGCAGAAAAACCAAGAACATCGTTAGCAGCAGAATCTTACCTGCATTCATCATCTTTCACTGCTTGCAGCTCCTGGGCAGCTCTGTTGGTGGAGTTCACCGCCCGGATCGAAGGACCTGAGAAAAGGATAAAGACATAATTAAAGGAAGTAGTGGAGACATTACAACCACAAAGCGCTTAAAGACTTACCTGGTTGGTTGCTTTTCGGCCGACATAGCTCCGGAACTCCATCTGCGCTGGGAACTCACTGCGACCTACGAAAAGAGAAAAGCACATGTCAGTGAGGACAACACATCGCTGTGCTACGCAAAGCGCCTCCTTACCGCATCATAGTGCTATAGCGCGCCATCATCTCCCGGTGAGAACCAGCATATCCAGTTCTCCAAGCGGACACTCCGCGCTCCTAGGGAGATAAAAAAAATTTAGAACAGAGAAAAGGCATGCAAGAATTACGACGCCATCAATCGCAATAAGACCTACCTGAAAGACATTACAAGAGCAGCAGTCAGTGAAGCAACTGGACCGCCCGCGCCCACAAAAGGTAACTCGGCCCTGCCCAGAGAGCAGGACGGAGAGCCCACCGATTCTGACAACCAGGTGAGAAGAGAACCTGGCCTGGAGGGGCTGGAAACACAAGGGAGGTGGGGGAAAACTTACCTTGGTCGGCCAGTCCTAATATAGTCTTCATTTCGAAGCGGAATCCCGTCGACACCGAGACCACACCAGGGAATCATTGGGAAGGGCACCAACGACCAACTGGCTGGGTGGCGTCCCCGTGGATACCAAGTGAGCGTAACAGAACGCAAAGCCTCACATAAATAATTCACCTGGGTGCCATGGAAACATCAGAAATCGACCAAGTGGCCCAATTGTTGGGGGACCTTCGTGCTGAGGTTCATTCAGTCCAAAAAGAGACTAATGTACTCCATAGAGACCTAATAGTGACCAAGGAGCGCACCGACAAAATCAGCAGACAATTCTTGCAATCGCAGGCAGGGCAGAATCCTCTGCCTGGAGGAAATCCACAGAAGCAAAATCCTATCTCACCATCTTATACCCCCACACCAGTACAGATCACGCTGCCTGGAACAGTTCCCCTGGCACCACCAGAAAGGTTTTCGGGCGACCCACGGAAGTATGCAGCATTCATAAATCAGTGTCGCCTTCATTTCCTTTGTCGCCCTGGGGCATTTCCAAATGACCAAGCTCGGGTAGCTTTCATCCTATCATACTTGAGTGGAAGTGCTGCGGATTGGTTGGTGCCGTTGGTGACCCATAGTGATCCGTTGTTACAGGACTATGGGGGGTTCCAGAGAGAATGGAAAAACGTTTTGCTCACCATACCCAGGAACAAGCAGTGGATAAACTTTTATCCCTCCGGCAGGGGATCCAAGACTTGTTAACATACATTGCGACTTTCAATAGACTGGTTGCTGAAGCCAGGTGGCCAGAAAACAAAAGAACCATGTTTTTCCATCGAGGCTTACAAGGCGAATTAAAGGACATTTTGGCCCAGGTAGTTGATCCCCCCAGAGACTGTACCGAATTCATAAATCTGGTCGTGCAGCTAGACCATCGGTTGCAGGACTGAAAAGCAGACCGGTCCAAAGCAGACACTCGAGTAGTTTATGTTCGGCCTAAAGACAATGCGCCAAGGGGGCCAGACAACGCTGTAGAACCCATGCAGATCGGAGGGATACGACCTCCATTAACAAAACAAGAGCGGGATAAAAGAAGACAAGAGCAACTTTGTGTTGTGGAAAACCAGGACATTTTCTGAAAGACTGCCCAATAAAACCCCCAAGGAGGACAGTCGGGGTCACAGAAAAGGATGAAGTTAAGGAATCGGAAAACTACCAAGCTCGGCAACCGTAGAGCTCAGTTTGTCGAGTGATGAGAAAGAGCCACTGACCTCACACTTTGCGATATCCGTGATCTTAATAAATCACCAACAATCGTCAAAGATGCATGCCGTAGAAGCGTACATCGACAGCGGAGCAGTTGGGAACTATATAGATCAAGAGTTGGCAGCAGAGATGGGGCTCCCTTTGGGTTCTTAGTCTACCAGGGACAAGGCGACTACCGTGGATGGGACAAGGTGACTACCGTGGATGGGACAGAAATCGCCTCTGGACCAGTAACCCAGTGCACAGCAGTAGTAACCTTGCTGTGCCAGGATGGACATCGGGAGTGTATCTCGTTCGATCTTATAAAGCCACCTCATTTCTGGTTGATACTAGGGATGCCATGGTTGGTTGCTCACAACCCTTTGATAGACTGGCGGGCACGGAAATTAACCTTCTCCAGCACCTGCTCCCTAACTTGCTACTCTCCTGACCCGGAACCCGACTCCTGTGGCTCCAAGACTTCCAATACTAGAGCCTCTACTCTGGGAGTAACTAATACTTTGCCCGATGAATATCGTGACCTTCAGGACGTATTCCAAAAAGACCAGGCTAACACATTGCCGTCGCATAGGCCTTATGATTGTCAAATTGACTTTATTCCTGGGGCACAAATCCCTTGCGGCAGGATCTACGCTCTTACCGAAACAGAAAACCTTCACCTGATATCCTATTTGGACCAGTACCTTGCAAGCGGATTTATCCGCCCATCTAAGTCCCCAGCAGCCAGTCCTTTGTTCTTCGTACCGAAAAAGGAAGGGGACTTGAGGACCTGTATTGATTACCGCGCAATAAACCAGATAACCGTGAAGAACCGCTAGCCCTTGCCTCTTATCCCGGAAATGCTAGACCAAGTCAAACATGCCCAGATCTATACCAAATTAGACATTCGGGGAGCATACCACCTGGTCCGGGTCAGAAGCGGAGATGAGTGGAAAACCGCTTTCCGTACCAAATATGGCTTGTTTGAATATCAAGTCATGCCTTTCGGCTTATGTAACGCTCCCGCAGCGTTTCAATATTTCATGAATGATGTCTTGAGAGAACTGATTGACGTTTGTGCCTTAGTGTACATTGATGACATCTTGGTCTACTCAGCCTCAAAACAAGATCATATCAGGCATGTTTGTTCAGTCCTCACCAAGCTCCGCCAACATCGTTTGTATGCAAAGCTGGAGAAATGTTTTTTTCACGTCACCGAAGTAGAATTCCTTGATTTCATCCTTTCGCCGAAAGGCATCAGAATGGACGTAGATAAGGTTGACGCTATTCTAAAATGGCCATCACCAACATCTCTTAAGGGGATACAGAGCATGCTAGGCTTTGCAAACTTTTACCACCGGTTTATCCCAGACTTTCTCAGGTTGTGCACCCGATCACAATACTGCTACGAAAAAGCAATAAAAAGTTTGCTTGGACTGAGGAAGCAGAAAGTGCCTTTCAGGAACTGAAACAAAGGTTCACCTCCGCTCCAATCCTGCGGCACCCGTGTCCAGACCTCCCTTATGTTGTAGAAACTGATGCTTCCAGTTTGGCAATGGGAGCGGTCCTTTCACAGAGGGACCCAGAAACTGGCCAGCTGCATCCTGTGGCCTACTGGTCAAAACAATTCTCACCCCCGGAAATTAATTACGCTATCACGGACAAAGAACTCCTAGCCATCAAGTCCGCTTTAAAGGCGTGGTGACACTATCTTCTGGGAGCTAGACACACCATTACAGTGATCACAGACCACCGGAACCTGCAATATCTCAAAACAGCCAAAGCCCAGTCTTCACGCCAGTTACGGTGGGCCCTCTTCTTCACCGAATATGACTACGTCATCACCTTTCGATCAGGGGTCATGAATAGGAAAGCTGACGCCTTATCTCGAATGGGCATAGATGAAACGGTGTATACAACTCCAGACCCGGTACCCATCATACCTGAAGACAAACTCTTGGGTATCACAAGCCGAATTACGAAATTAAATTCGACAGTCAATGAACCCGGATGCTTTCCTCGCATGGCAAACTCAAGGAGAACAATATTGCATCAAGGATCAGTTACCTTACTTTAGGGACCGGCTATATGTAGCCGAGAAGGAGTTACAACAGCATATAATTTCAGGTTATCATGGCTCTCTGATCGAAGGACAACCTGTAATCGCTAAAACTTTAGCCAAGGTAAAAAATAACTTTTGGTGGCCTACCTGGCGTAAGGACATTGTCGAGTATGTTCAGTCCTGCGGGTTCTGTGCACAAAATAAATCACAGAAACAGAAACCATCGGGTCTCCTACAACCACTGGACACCCCTCCCGCTCCATGGCACACTCTTTCCCTCGACTTTATCACTGATCTGCCACCAAGTCAAGGCTTTAACACCATTCTTGTAATCGTGGATTTGTTCTCAAAGATGGCACATTTAATTCCTCTCAAGGGCCTCCTGGACGCATCCACCCTAGCAGAAGTATTTCTGGAAAACATTGTCAAGCTGCATGGCTTTCCATCAGTTCTGGTCTCCGATCGAGGCAGCCAATTTGTATCCAATTTTTGGAGAAAATGTTGTACGATGGCACAGATTGACGTCCGGCTATCCACCAGTCACCACCCCCAGACAGACGGCCAAACTGAGAGGAGCAACCAGACCCTTGAGCAGTATTTACGGTGCATGCTGCACCATGAATTGAGAGATTGGAAGGACTTACTGTGGATAGCCGAGTACACATATAACAACTCTGCACATTCTAGCAACGGACAAACACCTTTTTACACCTTGTATGGCAGACATCCACGTACATCAGAACTTGACCTTCCTGCCAGCTTAGAAATGCCTGCAGTAAAGACTCTTCATACAACCATCACTCAGTCGTTCAGAAAGGCGAAGGAACATCTTATTCATGCTAAAGAAAAACAAAAGCACTTCGCCGACCAGCATTGGAAAAAGGCCCCAGACTATCAAGTAGGAGACCAGGTTTGGCTAGCTGCCAAATACGTACCCATCAAAGGGACCCGGACCTTCTATCCTTGATATTTGGGACCCTATACCATCAAGGCAATTATCAACCCAGCAGACGTCAAATTGGACTTACCACCTAATCTACAAATCCATCCGGTATTCCATTTGTCCCTCTTAAAACCAATGCAACCCGGTACACAAATCAAGACACCACCTCAACCTATACTAATAGATGGAGAACCAGAATTCAAAGTCAAGGGCATCCTGGACTCCAAGTACTCTAGAGCCAAGTTGTACAATCTCGTTGACTGGAAGGGGTTTGGGCCTCGAGATAGATCCCGGCAACCCAGTGAGAACATCCATGCACAACGTCTAATCAAGAAGTATCATCAGAACTTCCCAACTGAACCTGGACCAGGCAGGAGACACACCTTGGGGGGAGGGGGGAGGAGTGCTGTCACGACCCTCAGCCCTGATCCCCACTGGCAAGCCCATTGGCCAGGTGGAATCAGGGATCGGATCACTAATAAGGCCTGGCATCCACTTCTCAGGCCCTATTGGGGCCAGTCCTGGCACCTTTGGCGCCAGGCTCATCAGTAAGGAAAGACATCTGCTTGAGGAACTACTTTATTTAGGCTTTCAGCCAATATGGAGGCATCAACATAGCTTGATTCCTAGAACCAAGCTATGCGGTCTAGTGTTTCGGGTGTGGTGGCCTAGGGACTACTTTACCTGGACAACTTTACAGTGGCTATTTAAACCACACCCGAACAAGACAACACGCTTCCCATTACTTTGCTTCTAGCAACGTGACGCTCACCGTGTCCAGCTTTCTCATGAGACTGGTGAATACCGGACCTGCAGAAAAACCAAGAACATCGTTAGCAGCAGAATCTTACCTGCATTCATCATCCTTCACTGCTTGCAGCTCCTGGGCAGCTCTGTTGGTGGAGTTCACCGCCTGGATCGAAGGACCTGAGAAAAGGATAAAGACATAATTAAAGGAGGTAGAGGAGACATTACAACCACAAAGCGCTTAAAGACTTACCTGGTTGGTTGCTTTTCGGCCGGCATAGCTCCGGAACTCCATCTGCGCTGGGAACTCACAGAGACCTACGAAAAGAGAAAAGCACAGGTCAGTGAGGACAAGACATCGCTGCGCTACGCAAAGCGCCTCCTTACTGCATCATAGCGCTATAGCGCGCCATCATCTCCCGGTGAGAACCAACATATCCAGTTCTCCAAGCGAACACTCCGCGCTCCTAGGGAGATAAAAAAGAGAGACATTTAGAACAGAGAAAAGGCATGCAAGAATTACAACGCCATCAATCGCAATAACACCTACCTGAAAGACACTACAAGGGCAGCAGTCAGTGAAGTAACTGGACCGCCCGCGCCCACAAAAGACAATGCGCCCCTGCCCAGAGAGCAGGACGGAGAGCCCACCGATTCCCACAACCAGGTGAGAAGAGAACCTGGAGGGGCCGGAATCACAAGAGAGGTGGGGGAAAACTTACCTTGGTCGCCCAGTCTTAATATAGTCTTCATTTCCAGGTGGAATCTCATCGACACCGAGACCACACCAAGGAATCATTGGGAAGGTCACCACCAACCAACTGGCTGGGTGGCGTCTCCCTGGATACCAGGTGAGCGTAACACATTACGAGACGATCCAACAATGGATGGCCTCCTACATGATCTGCCTTAATAACAACAAAACTGAAATACTCACTGTCGTCCCCAAAACCCTCCTCAACAAACTTGACCTAGCCTACCTTCATTTTACAATGGGTGGTATCACAATCCCGGTTTCATCAGCGGTGAAAACACTTGGAATTTACCTCGATGAATCTCTCAATATAATCAGGCAAGTCAATGCATCGCCTCATCCACCGCCTACACCATGAAGCTCCTTAATGCCGGAAAACCATTTCTATCCATAGACAACCGTCTCACTATTGCTCACTCAATCATCTTCTCTAAATTAGACTACTGCAATGCTTTTCAAGCATGCACCATGGAAAGAAACCAGGAGAAATGTTCACTGGTTCCCTGTCCTGGAAAGCAGCAAATTTAAATTCCTCGCCCTTACCCGCCGCTGCCTGTCCAATTCAGCACTGACTTACCTATCGCAAAGACTTGCTACAGCTAATCCAATAAGGCCCACTCGGTCCTTCAACAGCCATTGCCTCTCCATTCCCAGATTCAAGCGCAAAAGAGCTGGTGGATCCAGCTTTCCAGTTATTGCCCCAACGCTCTGGAACTCGCTACCGCTTGTCATCCGCTCAGAATCACCTTAGTGGACCTTTAGAAAGCAAGTAAAAACCTGGCTGTTTAACTAACTGTAAGTCCCACTCCTACTGTTTCTTACATGAACATTCTCCTGAACATGTTCCTACCTAACCAGCGCCTAGATGCCCCTGGGTTATCCCTGCTTAATCAAAGTCAAACATAAATAAATAACGTATGTAATGTGAGATTATCAAATGTTGATACAATTGTTTTGAACACTGAAAACAGACAACAACATTGATTTTTATTTGAAGAACAATCTTGATCAGATACTGTTAGGAGCTATAAGGAATAGATGAAAAAATGACTTACCTCTGGTAATGTTCTTTCTGATGGATTTTCCTCCTACAGATTCCTTATCTTAGATATATTTACAATGTCAGCTGGTTCTCTGAAATCTTTCTCCAGAAGGGTGCAAGGTGCGACTCCCAAAATCAAGGTCCCTCAATGCACCTGCTCCTAGACAGAAGTGACGTCATAAGCTCATATATACAGCGCACCATTCCCAGTGACCACACTTTTCATATTTTTTCCCTGTGCTCCGCCACTTGAGGCACCAGAAAGGGAACCACCAATCTCTACAATCGTGGAGAAAGTTATGAGGGCAACTTGAAATCTGTGTTTGGAGAATCCACAGAGAGAACATTAGCAGAGTGAAGTAATTTGTTCTTCTAATAGACTGCATCTTCACAGAGATTCCTCATGTTAGATAGATTCCCATAGCACTATCAATTGGAATGGAGGAGGAAACAGCGTAAGAGGGGAAGAGCAAACCCGTCGCACCAAAATGTTTTGATGGACTACCCTGCCAAAACAGGCATATTTTGGCCAGAAAGGGACTCCAGAAAGTAATATTTGTGGTGGTATGCAATCTGACCCATGTTGCTGCTCAACTGATGTCAAGGGCCAGTACTTCTCTTCATAGAGCAAAGGGAGCTTCAAGCGCCCTGGTTAAATGGGCCCCAATAGCTTAAAGTACTTCCATCGCATGCACTTTATAAATACAGAGAGAAATGCATTGAGAAGGTGTTTGCTTTGGCACTGCCTTTCCAAGCTTTGTTTCAGCATAGGCAACACAGAACTGGTCAATCTGCCTACTACACGGTTTGCTGTGCAGGGTAGAAGACTGATAATATATTTTTTTTTGTCGAAAGATGAAATTCAGACATAACCTTAGGCAGAAACGATGGACTCACCTGGACCGTGAATTTTTCCTTAGAGAAGATAAGGTAAAGAGGCCTACAGCTTCTGGCCAATGTAATCACCACTGCAAAGATAGATAACTTTCCAAGTGCATATATTCAAACAGCGTCCTCATTAAAGATGCCAAGTTGAGATCCGAAGCAGTAATGATGAACTGTTTTGAAGAGGACATGTTCACCAGAGCCCGGAGTAATTACATCATTAATAGAATGGCTAAATAGGGGACTTGCTCTGGTGTCCGTTTGAACACAGAAATTGCAGCCAGATATCCATTCCCAGTGGAGATTTGTAAAACTGCTGGGCCAAATGAAGCAGAAGAACAATTTACACTCTTACCTGGTAACGTTCTTTCGATGGGATGATCCGACAATGTATTTCATATCTAGGACAGTAATCACCACAGCTGTGCTGCTTCGGAAAATCTTTCGGCGTCTGCGTCAATGACGTCGATACGCCGTCCTCGAGGACCTCCTCCGACGGCCGACGTCACCAGATGTTATAAGTAGGACGCACAACGCCCGTAGCCTCAGTTGTAGTTTTTTCCCAGAACGTGTGGTATCAGTCTTCTGGCAGTCTGACACAAAGCCTTGTGGAAATGTAAGCTGCAATTGCATAAGAAATTCTGTAGCGCGGAAGGCAGGGAGGGAGCGATATGGAATACGTCGTCGGACCATCCCATCGAAAGAACGTTACCAGGTAAAAGAGTAACTTGTTCTTCGAGGGGGATTGGGTCCTCCGACGTATTCCATATCTATGACAGACTCTCAAAGCAGTACCAATGCAAGGAGGTGGGAAAAGAATTTAGAAAACAGAAATTTAGAATGCCCAATCGAATTTTGGAGTAAAGGACTGCCTTGCCAAAGGCCAGATCCTGCCCCCGGATGGAATCAAGGGAGTAATGACGTACAAAAGTAATGTACCGAAGCCGAGGTGGCTGCATCACAGATGTTACGAATAGGAACACCCCTCTGTATGGCAGTAGAGGCAGCCATACCCCTGGTAGAATGGGCCAGCAAGCCGACCGGTTGGTCCTTACCCGCCAAGCGTTATCACTCAGATAGCCAAAATGATCCAGCGAGACAAAGTCTGTTTCGTCACAGCTTGCCCCAAACGCTTTCCAGCGTAACCAATGAAGAGTTGATCGTCCACTCTGACCTGGGACATGCGTGAAATATAAAAGCTTAACGCTCTCCTAGGATCAAGCCTATGGAGCCTCTCCTCTTCCTTACCGGGATGTGGAGGAGGATAAAATGCCGGAAGAACAACCTTCTGGCCTAAATGAAATTCTGACACCACCTTCGGAAGAAAGGAAGGACGAACTCTAAGGACAACTCTGTCCTTATGAAACACAGTGAAGGGTGGCTTAATTGAAAGTGCCTATAACTCACTCAATCTGCGAGCGGAAGTGACTGCAACCAAAAATACAGTTTTAAGAGTTCACAATCTCAGAGGGCATGAATGCAAAGGCTCAAATGGAGCACCCATCAGAAACTTGAGAACAAGGTTCAAATCCCAACCGGGCACCTGGAAACACATTCCAATTCCAAAGAGGGCCCCAAACA
The DNA here is from genome assembly GCF_040938575.1 of Ambystoma mexicanum. Lineage (NCBI taxonomy): Eukaryota > Metazoa > Chordata > Amphibia > Caudata > Ambystomatidae > Ambystoma > Ambystoma mexicanum. The sequence goes on from NC_090931.1 coordinate 456,967,716, forward strand.
GAACCAAAAGGGTAAGCCACCAGGGAAACCAAATCAGGCTAGTGTACCTCCTGGTACCAAACCAGAAGGAGGTCCGAACAAGCCACCATTCCAGAAAGCATTTGGTAAATGCTTTGTTTGTGGCTCTACTGACCATGTGAAAGGAGATCCCAGATGTAAGGGTAAACCTTCAGGGGTCCAGCTTGTCTCGCTCACCACTTAGCATGTTTGAGTGACATCTAGGCTGAGTGAATGGGGGTTTTCTGCATAAAAGCAGGGCATCACAAATGATGGCAGAAGCAAGTGATAACTTGAAAGCTGGACAAGCATTGGTCAAGCACTGGCATGACCAAAAGGCTAACATGGTTGAGTTTACTCAAGACCAGCTAGTTCTTGTTATGATTCCAACAAGGCAGAGGGCCTTGCAAGACAAATGGATGGGACCCTTCAAAGTTGTGGGTAAACTTGGAGTGGGGTAGAAAATGCAGTTTTCTCCTTGGCATGGTCTGTCAGGGCTATTTGTCAATAGCCTGACGTCAAGTCAAACGTGCTGAGGAAATTGACTGCACCAAGTCTATCCACCAACTCATCTATCCTTGGCGTGAGACTCTCTTCCTCCCACTCTTGGACAAGATTAATGGTATTCCTTTGACTGGTAATGTGTTTTATGGGCTATGGGGTCCTTTACTCCATAGGGTCTCATGTGTTTTTCCTATGTGTGTTACACAGCACCCTCCGTGCAGTGATACAGGGGTGTCATATTGACACCCCACCATAGACTCCATACCCTGGGACTGACTACTGTCTCCCAGGGTATGTAAAGTCACCATTGGCTTTACTAGTCCCAAATTATTAACAGAAACCAGTACAAACCATCATATTGTGGACGTACTGGTCGGGGCAATTCGATTGCCCCGGGGTCTGTTAGTCGAGGGGGCACGTCTCCGTCCCCCCTGATCGAGTTTTGGCTGGTGGCAGTGGAAACTACTTTTTATATTCGACCGTGAATATTTTCCTATGCGATTTTCCCATTGTTCGAGGCTACCAACTTTAATTATTTAATTCTCATAGCCTCGAACATACCGCCGGTTTATTTAATTAATATTAATTCTCCGGTTGGTATTTTTTTGCCAAGACTCAATTCTAAAATGGCGTTTGTGTTCTCTTCTGTGACTCCAACCCAAGTCGAGCCCTTTGTCCCACTTTTTTGGCGGGCTTCTCCACAGAAGCCTCCAAAAGTGGTGCCACTCTGTCTGGGTACCACAGGGGGTGTGGGAGGGGGTTTAGGCACCCTGGACCGAGTTACCTTGGTAACTCAGGTCACACTCTTGTGTGATTGGCCCAAGTGGTCAGCCGGCCGGCTCACCACATAGCATGTTTGAGTGACAGCTAGGCTGAGTGAATGGGGGTTTTCGGCATAAAAGCAGGGCTTTGGGGACTGGAACTTCAGAAGTCGCCACAGGACCTGAGAATCCGATGAGGGAGACGCTGAGCCAACCTACCACGACGACACAAACGGTGGAGCCCTGCAGAACCGACTCACCACTTCCCGACAACAGAGAAGATCTCCCGGCTGGAGAGGCTTCTTCCCCTGACGGTGGCCGAACTGCCCGTGCCAAGCACCCCGGCAGCCGGATAGCCACTCACCACTGAACCGCGAATCACCGGACCACTCAGCGGCTGGTTTCTTCCCTGGCAATGCAACGGACTCCTGTCTTCCTCCACGACGAGATCCTCTCTTCGCCCGGATGAAGCACCGACTTGCACCCGCTGCAAGGAACAACTGCCCCCACTGGCGCGTTCTCACCATTTTAAGGTACCGTGTCAACCAGGCCTCCCTTTCTAAAGATTGCTACAAGGTAATATTAACTCCTTAACCTTCTGGACTGGGCTGGCCGCCTTGACCTTCTAACTGGTCCCTTTCTGCGGTCCAACTCCTTTTTGAACCTTTACAAGACCTTTGTGCACTGCAACCGTGTGACCTTGGACACATTTCGTTTGGATCCTCTGAAAGTGGATCCGGCCTCTTGAACTCTAACTTCACGGTTTTACTTTGCCTTCCTCCCTTGTTGCGTTCGTGAAAAAGTGTTGGGATCGGTTTCAATTTGTTCTCTGCTTTTCTCTTTTTAAAACGCACTATTAGAGTGCCATCTACGTTAAGCGCTCACCGCTGTCTGAAAATAAGTGGGGCTTTACTTAAGACTTGTCTAATATTCTTTTAAGGGAGTGTATATCTTTTAGTGACCGTGTTTTTGAATTGCTTATTATTAGTGCCTGTGTGTTTTTCTAGATGTGGTTTTAAATAAATAATTAGATCTCTTTTACACCAAGCCCTGGTCAGTGTTTACTTGTTCTATTGTGTGCTCTTGACCTATTGTGAATACTCTGTATACTGCCTAACTCTTCTTGAGGGAAGTCTGACTGCTCAGCCACAGCAACCAAGTGAATCTGTGTGGTACAGACTGCTACCAAGTGGGTTTACTGCCAAACACCTGTAGTCCTAAATCTTTTGCAGTGGTCCCAGAGGGAACTGCACAGGTTTCTGCCTAACAACGAGAACAATTCCCCTTGTCTGAGTGGGACCTCTCCCGCGAATCGTGCCGACCACCCGAGCCCGAAGGCGTGCGAGCGGTGTCTCTTGACCAATCATGACCGACCCCACTCGGAGGCGTGGACGGACCGGTGCCCTGCGATTCGAGAATCGCTAACATTTTCTTCCCGAAGGAAGCCCATTCCTCCGGCGTCGCATGCTTAGTGGGATAAGCGACCCGCCGACGGGCGGAGTCCTCGGAGGAGAACGGGGAAGGCAACCGATGACGGCGCTTCCGGGAGTGCCTCGAAGAGGCAGAGGAGTGGCGGGACCGACTCCGGGACCGAGACCAACTGGACTTCTGACGACGATGCGGAGAGTCGCCCCTCGAATCGTCAGTCGAAAGCCCGCAGACCTCGACTTCCGTGGCTTGGACACCTTACCTACCGACAACTTCTTCTTGCGCTCCCGCAAGGCTTTGGACATGAGCGACTGGCAGGCGACACAGTCATCCGTATCATGGGCCTCCCCGAGGCACCAGAGGCAGGCATCGTGCGAGTCCGTCACCGACATCTTGGACCCACAGTCCCCGTACTTCTTAAAGTCTGGACACGTGGTGGAAGACGAGATAGACATCCTTCACGAAGAAGAAACTTCACAAAACTAACAGGTTCGAAGAACCGAGAAACAATAGAAACTCCAAAGAGTCGAGGCACGCCGAGATTCCCGAAGCGAACATGTTTGCGGAAAAAACGGAACTGAGGCTACGGGCGTCGTGCGTCTTACTTATAACATCTGGTGACGTCGGCTGTCGGAGGAGGCCCTCGAGGACGACGTCATCGACGCAGGATACAGACACCGAAAGATTTTCCGAAGTAGCACAGCTGTGGTGATTACTGTCATAGATATGGAATACGTTGGAGGACCCAATCCCCTCGAAATAAGAAATTAAGCTGTTGAAAAAGCAAGGGGATTTAAATCCTTCGCTCTGCAAAAGGAAGAATTTTATTTTCTGATGACAGCTGTAATTTGGCCTTGAAGCCAGATCTCCTAGCCAAAAGAAGGCCCTCTAAGACATCCTCCAAAAGGTCACAGTCCCTGTACCTGTCCCACAACAGACATGCATTAAGGTTGAGCATGCTGTTGCAGAGGAGCAGCTGAATGCACCTGCAGGAAGTACCACCCCCATCCTTCCTATATGTTATAAGTGAGAGATTGTGACATGCACGACACCAGTGATCGTGCCTGTTTCACAGAGAGTCTTTGAGAAAAGGTATCCATTGAGGAGACCCTTTATGATGTATCCCCGTAGAGACGACAATCTCTTGGAGGAGGACCCCGAAGGAATATGAAGATGAGAGAAGGAGAAGTTGGCGAGGTCACAAGAAGTGAGTGTTGCACACTAAGAAGAGAGGCTGAAGAAGATGATGTATGGACTTCAGGGAATCTGATGATGAAATAAAGAATCAAGTAAACTTTCATATGCAAAGTTAAGATTGCACGTGTGAAGAACACTGCAGAAAATGCAAGCCGTTTTATAACTGTACAGATGTAGCAGCGCAGGTAGACTTAGTGATCTTAAAAGCTAGCTATACACAGTGAATAGACTGCAGGCGGTGCCGCCATTATATAGAAGCTGGACAGCGGTGTCACATATTTAGTAAGCTCAGACCCACGGAGAAGGAAGGCTCGGAAAAGCTGTGTCATGGCAACATGAAGCTAAGAGCATGGAAAGGCCTGGTAGAGCTGTCGGGCTCGGTGTCAAAGGATGAAGTAGCCAAGAACTGGTTATCTATTCGAAAAGAACAGGAGATGTTGAATCATCTCCTGTTAAGGTATAAAGAAAGAACCCCATGAGTGCCAAGTTTATTAAAGACAATTAAATGCTGCAAAACAGGCCGAAGCACTGTCTCCCGTCATACGAGTCAAGGATGGAAATATGAGTTGGGCATGCAGACCAGAATTGTAATAAGAGTGTGCCTGTACTCCCATATAGTCTCATGAGCAAAGATACTTTTGCCAGGCCAAGATCAAAGACAATCTGAATGGCAGAAGGCATGAGAGATGTTGGGCTAATTGGGCGGGGAGACACAGTCAAGTCCACTCACTGACACCTGGGGTACCAGCTTACGTACTGCCATGAGCTGAATGTTCCAGAAGGGCACAAGCGTGCCGAACAATTGTAGAGGGCCATATAACGAAGGGTCTTATAGTTTGAGAGCCAATGATATACTGTGTACTTAATAACTGTTGAAGATGACTTGCGCTAGGCATAAGTTGTCCACCTGACTGTAGAGCCCCAATCACAACTCGTCCCTAAAAGTATACTTGGATGTTCCCCTTGAGCGTATCACAACCACCTAGGTGTTTCTTGTTTTCCACATAGTATGACATCACATATGACACATTTTTTGTATATAAATATGTTTTTTATGCAAAATATTTGAGAGCTCAAGCAAACATCCGTTGTAACTCCCTGTTTTAGACAATTGAAAATAAAACAATCGGGAGAGACTTTTTGCCAACTTCCCGAGTTGGTCGTATTATTTGGTGTAAGAGTTATTCTGCATCCCATCCATGCATTCATTACTTGTTACTGATTTAAGGCCCCCCTGGGTACATGTGGTAACAATGCCAGATGGTTGAAAAAAGACCCATCGACCTGCTGACTCCAGAGCTTCGGACGATCGGATATCCTCTACGATCTAGCCGGAAGATCGCTTGTTACCTGTGGAGAGTGGCCAAATAGAAATCGTGCATGCAAATGGAGACGGTGGGCAGGGTCCCTCTTTGACAAAATCCCTACCTGGTTTCCGCAGGCGCATTGCGGACGGAAGGCGAAAGTGGTCGATTGGAGGAGGATAGGATACAGGGGCTTCGAGCCAAACGAGCAAATGGTGAGTAGATTGAGGGGAATGGCAAACTAAGGGGAGTAACAGAAGTAACGGGAAATTTTCTGTAAAAAGAGAGCGAAATAGTACACCAGAGTCCTAACCCAAGGGGTTTTAGAAGAGGTTGTCTCACACTCCAGTGTGAGTAAACTAGGCCGCGTGCAGGACATGTCCGCTTAAGGTGACAAACGAAACTCTGTGATCAGAGTATTAATAAGCAGTAAAGAGGATATGGGTGATCACCAAGGTTTAAATGTGAAAAGTCGACCAGTTTGTCGGTTTTTGTATTTATGCTGAATTAAGGCATTGTTGTGTCAGAATTGAGACAAACTCAAGTTATACTATCTAGTGAAGTGGTTGGTACCAATCCAGAGGTAGACAGAGAAAATTGGAGAAATTAAGGTTTTGATTGGCGATTGTTGGAGCATGCTCATATTTGTTGTTTTTGGCAAAGGTATTTTTTTATAAACTCTGGTAAGTATTGACATTCAATTGAGACTTGTCACAATGTGAGATATCACTCCTTTGATGCATTTATGTAAGACGTTGCCAAAGCACATACCCAAGTTCAAACCGTATAGTGCAGAATGGGTGAAAGGCACGGCAGATAAGATGGCCACAAGGGAAATCAGTGTCAAAAGCAGTATTGCAACACATGACCACATACTTGCATGCTGCGTACATGGAAAAAAGTTAGAGAAAATGTTAGCTATTTTAGAGCTTTGGAAAAATGTACCAGGAAAAGGGAAGATCTGCCACTGGAAGAGTGGATGCCTAATCAGTTCAACGAGGAAGGTGTCGAGCCCTCAGCTCCCCTTACCTCGCTGGAAATAAAAGGCGATAGATTAAGAGATGGAAAGGAGAAAGGGATAACGCTCGAACAGAACGAACGGATGGATGGATGAGAGGACAGATATTACTCAAGCTAGATGGGAAAAGCATCGAGGAAGTAAGGCAAAGAGAATATCAGGACGAACAAGATAGAAAAGACAGGGAATGAACGGGAAAAGAGATTAAAGGAAGACAAGCATAAAAGAAATAGCAGACAGAACAGATGTATCAGGAAGAGAAAAAAGAAAGAAGAAAGGGCAGGGGAGCAAAGAAAGAACAACAACAGGCAGAGAGCAATAGAAGAACGGGATAGATGAGAAAGGAAGAGAGAAGAGGAGAAAGTGCAGAAATTAAGGGACAGAAGAATACAGAAATGAAAAGAGGAGGAAACAAGGAGAGCAGTGGTAAGAAAAGAAGAGATAAGACGAGAAGAGGAGAGAGTCAGATGGGAAGAGGCAAGAGGAGACAGCTGGAGATTGATATTAACTGCATTCAAAAGGACCTGCGATGGAGCAAAGTCCAGCAAAATATTTTGGGGTAATATAGAAGAGGTCCTTCCGTTAAATTGAGCGACGTCAGGGCCAACTAGAGTGGTCTTCGAAGAGAACTTGGTATAGGAACTGGCCAATCCTGCTGCAGTCTCTCCTGTCCCCTCCCAGGCCCTCTGCACGGCTCTGGTTTCTCATTTCATCTCTAAATCTCAGAACATCCGGTCCTCTCCCTCTCCTCCCTGCTCTTCATCTGGCCCTTCTTCGGCCACCTCTCCTCCCTCCTTCTCTGCCTTTCCCCTGTTCTCCCCTGACAAGGTTTCTAGACAAGTCCGATCTATGAAAGTCTTGTCAAAACAGGTCCATCCCCGTTCCTCCAAAACCATCAAGGACCACATTGACTCCCTGGCTCCTGCACTGGCCGACTTTTGCAACCACTCCTTCACCACTGGAGACTTCCCTTCCCCACAGAAGCTCTCCCTTGTGCACCCTCTTCTTAAGAAACCCTCTGCCGACCTGTCATGCCCGGCTAACTATCGCCCAATATCCATCACTCCTTTCCTGGGCAAGCTCCTGGAAAAGCTGGCCATCTCCCAGCTTTATCTCCACACTGAATATGTTGGTTGTCTTCATGACCATAAGTCTGGCTTCAGAGCTGCCAGAAGCACGTAAACTGCTTTCCTGAACATCGGTGAAGAACTGCTCTCCAACCTTGATTCCAACACCCCGTGTCCTCATCTTACTTGATCTCTCTTCTGCATTTGACAAGGTCAACCATGCATCCTGCTCAACCGTCTAAGTGATAACCTGGGTATCATCGATCAGGCCCTGGCTTGGCTGACTTCTTTCCACTCTGATCGACCCTCCCAGGTCCAACTTGGGTCCTTGCTCTCCTCTATCTCCATCTCTACCTGTGTTATTCCCCAGGGGTATAACCTCGCTCCTTGGCTGTTCAACCAATACCAGGCACTTCTTGCCCACCACATTGCTGCTCTCTGCCTCAACTTTCAGTGCTATGCAGATGACACTCCACTCATTTTCAGGCTACCTTCAGCCACCTCTTCGCCCTCTCTCATGTCTGACTGACTGTCTGCTATGCAGGAGTGGTGTGCTGCCAATGATCTCTGCCTTAATGCCAGTAAGACTGAGATTCTCCTCATCGGCACACCCACTCCCTCCTTTCCTGTCACTCTCTGGCTGCCTCTCTTGGCCCTCTTCCTGCTATCACCTGCAAGGCTAAAAACCTTGGGGTCATCTTCGGCTCCACACTCTCCTTCTCTCCTCACATCTCTGACATCTCTAAGAAGTCACACTACCAGCTGCACCTCCTCAGAGGGATTCTTCCTTTCCTCTCCTTCCCCCAGAAGCTGTCTCCAGAGCTCTGGTTCTCTCTGGCTGGACTACTGCAACAGTCCTTTCTAAATCTGCCTGCTTCTACTCTCCGCCCTCTGCAACTCATCCAGAGCAGGACTGCAAGACTTCTCCTTGGCCTCAAGCCCAGGGATCGCATCTCTCCAGGACTGAAATCTCTGCACTGGCTCCCATTGGCTCTGAGTATTCAGTTCAAAACCCTCTGCATTGTCCACAAGGCCTTCTGGGGCATGGGGCATCAATACCTTTAACTCTCACTTCCTAAATATCTTCCTTCTCGAGCCCTTCGCTCATCTGCCTCCAACTCTCCGAGGGTCTGTCACTTCTCCAAGCAACGAGATGGTAGTAGATCTCTTTCCTCGAGTGGGGCCTCCATCTGCAACAGCCTCCCTGCCTCTTTGAAACTTGAGTTGAACCACCTTCCAATCCAGAAGCACCTCAAAACCTTCCTCTTTGCTTCTGCTTTCTCTCCTCCTCTCCCCTGCTGAACTCCTGGCAGAAATTGCACTGGTCACCTGGCCACCCTCTGATCTTGGCCCAGGTCGCCTCCCCCACCAGCTGCACACCTGCACTGCCTCCCTGGCAACCCCCGCACTTGGGGACTGTTTTCTGTATCCCTACAGTCCCCTACCAGCATTTCACACCTGAAGTCTGAACTTACCCTTGCACCTGCCACCAGCTGGTCGCACTTTTACTTATTGTTTTTTTTTTTTACTGTCGCTCCCATGTTCTGCACTGTCCCTTCCTTCCCCTGCACTTGCGTGATCTCAATGACACCTGGCCTAGTAAGATCGTTGTCTGTCTTCTCTCTGTTCCCACTCCCTTGCCTTGTCGCGCCCTTAAACACTTGTATATAGGCATTATAAATGCCATATTATTTCATATCATAGGAAGTATCAGAGACAGACCGATAAAACCTATCAAGAGTTAAAGGAAGGTAGCAAATCGGGAAGCCGAGGGAAGGTAGATCAAACCCTAGTCTTCCAATCCCAAAGTGAAGAGGAAACCCCATTTAGCCTCGAGCACAGAGCCTTATCCCTAAGCAGACTGACCTTAGATAAGAGTGAACGGGACAAGAGTCGTACTAGTTGGGGACTAGATATGTCAGCCGAGGAGAGGGAATCCTTCCGATGGGAAGAGCATGGGAGGTGCATGTGACCCAGAGGGAAGCCAAGGAAGTAAGATGGTCTGATCTAGAGCAACCTAAGAATAGGACGCCAGATCCCATAGCATATCCAGAGCATCCCAGAGGATGATCGTATAGTGACAAGGGAGAATCACTGCCATATGTGAGTAGGTTAAGATCGTTACCAGGGAGGAGACGGTCAGGAACTATTGTCCCTACCATGGATAGGCAGACTATGGGAGCCGATTGTGGGTTAGGGTTTACGCAGTTTCCCTTAGTGGAAAAAGAGGGAGCAAGACCACAGTATATTCCTTGGCCGCAGATGGACAAGGATAATTTAAGATGGTGTGGGAAAATAGATTTATGAATTGGAAAAAATGACAGGAGGAAATACGCTAGCCATAGGGGACATCAAGGGTCTATTAGCAGCCATTCTTGGGGAAAGAGTTGTTGATATATGGGAGAGAGCAGGCTATTTGAATGTGACAGCACAGAATACATCGCACGATGGAGTGCCGTTTAATAATTGTAGAGCAGATATCTGGAGGGCTCTCAGGGTACTGTATCCAGATACGTCAGGCATGGGTGCAATTATGACACGCAAGATGAAGGAAGATGAAGACCCTCTTGCTTATATTCAGGATATTCGAGAGCGTTGGACTCTTGAAACGAGTGAACTGTGGGAAAAAAGTGTGGCATTATTTTACCACATTTTGTGTCAGGGATTGCCCGAGCAAGTACAGAGACAGATAAAAAAGCAAGTGGGAATGGAAGCAAAGTCATGGGATGAAATACAGTTGACGATAGTGCATTAGTGTCAGAGAAAAATAAGGAGAGCTGAGGCTAAAAAACATGAGGAAGCTAAGTTAGTTGGGAAAACATTGCCAAAATATGCCATAGAAGGGGCGGGGTTGACAAGCGGAGAAGGGCTGCGAGTACAGCAAGCAGCGGGTACATGTCAGGCAAATAATCAGTGCCCGATGGACCAAGGAGGGAATGGGTTCGCACCACGACGTAGAGGCATGGGCCATAGAGGAAAGGGTGGATTTCAAAGCAATCAAGGTGTGTTTCAGAATGCACAAAATTAGAATCAGAATGCGCAATGAAGATTTAACCAAGGGGGACTAATCAGACGGGCTCCTCCTATATGTTGGACTTGAGGGATGACGGGACACATTGCACACATATGTGGGAGCCAAGGGAATGTACAGAATGGCCAATTCTCAAGAGGGGCAACAGCTTATGCTCCAGCACATATCTCACAAGCTAGGGAAGGGTTTGCCCAAGATCAGACAGTGTATCAGACACCAGCACCGCAAATACAACAAGCACAGCAACCACAGCAAGTGCAAATGAATCCACTACAAAGACAGTCACAGCATGCCCCCATGCAGACACAGCAGTATGCAAACGCAGGATAATTGACACCAAGAATAGGGCATGTCACTGTAGTAGGAGGAAATACGTTGACGGATACAGAGGTAGGCATGTATCCACAATAGGACAGCTCACAGGGCGACTTGATGTGTTCAGTACTATCTGTGACACCAGACCCCCTAGAGGAACCAAGGGTTGATGTGACAATAAGAGGCAAATCTTTTTCTTTTTTAGTAGACACTGGGGCTACTCGTTCATGTATACGAGAGGAAAAATATTCAATGTCAGGAATTGCCATGAGTGCTCAAAGGTTCTCTGGAGCAACGAGTCGAGTTCCTTTTACTCATGAATTGCCAGTCTCTATAGGAGAGTGTGACATACCTGTCCTGTTGTTGTATTCTCGACAGGCACCAGTTAACATTTTGGCAAGAGATTTGATGACAAAACTTAACATGACGATTTCTTTTACTGATGAAGGGATAGTATATGTTCCACTCCTGGAATACATTATATGAATGTGGGTGAATTTATATTGGAATTCACAGGGCAAGTGGCTCTATGAGGCATTACGGTAGAGCCAGAGGTTTTTCTTTATGGGGTGAGCATGCTACTGACATGGCTACCTGGCTTAGTGGGGAAGACTATCCAGATATCTGCTCTACAATAGTGGCATTTAGCCTGCCACGACACTGTGATTTGATAGTTGCATTAAGCCTGCCACTACAATGTGTTTTTTTTTAGTTGCATTTAGCCTGCCACTACAATGTGTTTTTTAGTTGCATTTAGCCTGCCACTACATTGTGTTCTTTAGTTGCTTTTAGCCTGTCACTACACTGTAATTTGATAGTTGCATTAGGCCTGCCACTACATAGCAGGTAATTGATAGTCGCACTTAGCCCATTTGTACTTTGCTACCTGAACGGCCTCAATACCAGGTGAACATCTAATGTATTGTGCACTGTGCCTGTCAATAGCTCTACAGTTACCAACGCCCACTGGGCCACCCGTTGGGATCCTGAGTTCTCAGTCTACCCATCTATACATCACAGTATTTAGTATAACACCCTCTACTTCAGCAGAATGCATTTTAGCACAACTCTATCAACATACGCGCCCCACTGCTGTTACTACAATTAATGCTGGTAGCTATGGACCAATTTAAACATGTACCCTGCCCTATTCTCCATAGAAACTCTAGGCTTCGCACTAGACTCTCCATCCACTACGAACCAGAGGTACCTGGCAATGCCTATTCGAACCGTTGCACCATTCCCAAAAAACAGACTACTACGCATCCCAACCCACAATTACCTGCTAGCACCATAACGAAAGAACCCATCCTGGTTACATCTGACACCAACTGTCCTCCTAAAACAACTTCCATAACAGGAGGACTGATCAATGCTAGATCAGTCGTGGCCCACGCCACTGAAACAGAAAAACTCCTTACATGAGATAACCTCGACCTCCTAGCAGTCACAGAAAACTGGCTTCATGACGCAGCAGTTCCATCCCTCTTCCCTAGCTATGCCCAAGGAGTACTAACTACTAAGACTAGACCGCCAGAAGCCAGAGGTGGTGGCTTAGCCATCATCTCCAAATCCAATCTGAATGTAAGACTAACAACACCGCCCACCCTAAAATCCTGCAAACTCCTCACCGCTAAATTACCGATATCCCCTTGCCAAACCCTTATTATCTATCTCATTTACAGGCCACCAAGGCCTTTAGGCCTATTCGAAGAGGAATTATCCAGCCTCTTAGCGAGCAACACAAAAAAGTAATCCCAGACAATGATCCTTGGTGATCTTAACATAGGTCTTAATGACCCAGATGACAAACAAGCGCAAGTTATTGCCACCGTGCTTGAGGGACAAAGCCTCACCCAAAAAGTTCTCACCCCCACCCACAAGGGAGCATATTATACTGGGTTCCCACCTTCACCTGCCCTACTACTATTAGCAAAATTACACCCCAGCCGTGGACTGACCACTTCCTCATTGATTTCTACTTAACATTCAACAAGATGCTCAGAATTGAAAAATAATGGCACCATCGGTCCCCACTAGATCCAGAAAAAACATCACACCTGACAATATCTTACCCCTGCTCCTCCCAACCATCAATGCCCTGCCAACTGATTCTGACCCCGATACCATGGTCAAACTATACAACGACACCATGGCCATAGCCATGGACACTGTTGCCCCAATGAAGAACTGTAAAAGCAAACAACAATCCCACCTCAATAATTGGTTCACCCCCCACCTAAAAGAACTGAGATTGGAAAAAAGGAAGCTTGAAACTGTATGGCGACACACCCCTACAGCTGAAAACAAACTCAAACTATGCGCTACTAACTACAAGAAAGCTATGATCCAAGCTAAAAAAAGACATCTATAACGATAGAATCTCCAATGCATGCTCCAATACAAAGGAATTATTTGCTATCCTGCGAGAACTTGAATCTCCCATACCACCACCCGATAACCTACCCAAAGACAAGCAATGGTGTACTAATATCCAAAATGCCCTCGCAAATAAAGTGAAAACACTACAATCTAAAATTACTATAAAAAAAGCCTTTCTCCCTCTCAGAGAAACTCCTAGTACGTCCAAACCTAGCCTAACACCTTTCAAATCGCTAAAGTTTCCACCCATGAAACTGAAAAAGTCATTGCCTCACTAAAACCTTCCAATTGCAAAGGCGATTACTGCCCGGTGCAGATAATTAAGAATGCCGCCAGAGACCTAGCCCCCTTCGTCACCAAACTCATCAACGCCTCCTTCTCATCTAGCAGAGTCCCAAGCAGTTTAAAAGAGTCCTGGGTTCTCCCCCTGCTAAAAAAACAAACCTTAGACCCTTCCATCCCCATCACTATAGGCCCATCACTACTGTCCCTTTCCTCCTGAAGATAATTGACAGAGTGGCCTATCTCCAAATCCAAAAATACCTGGAGACTAACCAACTCCTTGGCACTCGTCAATCGGGCTTCAGACCTCAGCACGGCACTGAGACCGCACTCATAGATCTTAAAGCCCAAATCGACGAGCTCAACGACAAAGGAAACACAGCTATGCTACTCCTCCTTGATCTGTCGGCGGCTTTTGACCTAGTGGAGAACACAGTACTCTGCAAACACCTAGCGTCAGCCGCCCACTTCTCAAGTGAAGCTATAGCCTGGGTTCAATCCTTTGTCGACAATAGAAGTATGCGAGTCTTCTCCACCTCAGACTTTGCAGACCCTATCCAGACAACATATGGAGTCCCACAGGGCTCCTGTGTCTCACCAACGATGTATAATATCTTTACTAAACCTCTATTCGACAAATTGGACAGACTGGGGGTCACCTACACAAAAGGCACCCAGATCCTGATCCCCCTTTCGGGCAATTTCATTACGGATAAAGCTTTAGTAAACAAAATGTACACCCTAATTCAGGCATGGATGGCAACCCATGGCCTCTGCCTGAATGACGAAAAAAAAGATCCTTATTCTAGGCTCATCCAACAACTTAAAAAAACTCAATTCCAACTACAGTTCCTTCAATATTGACGGCAATATAATCCCCGTCGCCAAAGAGGTGAAGACCCTTGGTTTCTATTTGGACTCCACTCTGTCCCTAAGGAAACAAGTGAACTCCCGGGACTCATCCACTGCCTATACTGGTCAACTTATCAAAGCATGCAGACCCTTCCTCTCATCAGCTAGCTGCATCATCCTAGCCAATGCACTGATCCTCTCAAAATTGGATTACTGCAATGCACTTTATGCAGGCGCTAACAAATACATCATCAATAAACTTCAAACCTTGCAAAATAACGCGCTCAGAACGGCCCTGAACCTCCCAGTCAGAGAGCACATCTCGAATGTGCGTAGAAATTACAACTGGCTAAAAATTTGCGAAAGGATCACCTTCAAAATTGTCACACTAACATTCAAATGCCTGAACAATGCAGCTCCCCCATACCTCAGAGACAGAATAATAAGAAAAACCTCTGCACGACCAACCAGAACAGCCAACTCTTTCTTCCTCCAAAACCTGAGATTCCGACTAAAAAAACAGGAGGCAATAGCTTCCCTGTGCAAGCAGCTCAGTACTGGAACACCTTACCAGTTGAACTAAGATGGGACCAGCCCTACAACAGCTTCAGGCACCATACCCGCACCTGCCTCCGACGTAATGACCTTTGATACCTGAGACCATGTGCATTGTGATCTGTTGCCATACGTACCCCTCCACTCTCACATGTAAATGTACATAATGTATTTACTGTTTATAATTTGTTACCCTCTATCCTTACATGTAAAGAATGTATAGAATGTAATTACTGTATATAACACATGATGCCAACAACCTGTAATCTGTAACCTGTAACCAAGTTCTAAGTATTCTTGTTATTCTGTGCGCCCAGCTACCCAAGGGTTCTCTGGCGCCCTACAAATAAACAAACAAACTATGAGAATACCGGATGAATTTTCGTTTAGACCACAGATGCTCATGGACGAAGAGGGGGACAGACCATCGCTATAGAATTAGATGCCGTCATAGTACGAGGGGAAATGGCAATGCTTGAAGGAACAGATGACGAGGGTAGACCATGGAGAACAGTGATAGCTATTGGGGAAGGGTGCAGGCTGACTGACCTTACTGATGATGACATGTTTAGAGACGATCCAACAAACGAAGTAGTGTTCTTTATGAGCATTACATATTGGATTAAAATAGAGAAAAGGGAGATCCCACAGCAAATGGCAATGCGGCAGTGCACAGCATTTTTTGCCGAAGACTTGGACAAGGTGTGGAGCGTCTTTTGGACTACAGGCCCTTAGGACGTAGGACTGTTAAAGGGAATAGGGGGAAGTTAAGATAAAGCTGAAAACCAGGAGCGATTTTATCTTGAGCAAGACAGCACCCCATCTCTCAAGAGGCGGATGAGAGTATTTTCAAGACTATTTTCAGCACTGATGGAACAAGTGTTACGCTCACCTGGCTCCGACAGAGGCGTCGGTCAGAACTGGACAGCTGCAGTCTCCACCAATGTGACGCGTAGGGCCGAGATGACGGACTGGACTGGCCCACCTAGCTTCGTTTGCTTGGCCCGTAGGAATATTCTACTGCAAATGGAGAAAGTGAATTAACCACCCGTGGAGTTGAGCGTAAATCCCCCCACGCCCGCTGTTCTCCCCACAGATCACCTTTGATGTCCCCTCATATAGTCTCACCTGATGGTTTGAAAAGATGAGCTCTCCATCCTGCATTGAGCGCAGGGGCGCGTTGATAACCAGTTGCTTCACTGGCTCGAAGGAATTGACGAGTCCCAGAACAATATTGACTCCGAGATTCCCGGCAAGACGCTGTAACTATAACGTTCGTAAGAGTTCAAATGCCTGACTTTCACTCTTGTCCGATTCCTTGCAGGTTGTAGCTTGACCCTAATCAAGAGTTCCTCGTGGCAACCGGTAGTATCCTGGTAAGGATTTGTTTTTTCCAACATAGTTCGATAACAGAATGTCAATATGTAACCGGTTGCTTTCTCCCTTATTCAGGCGCTGAGAGAAAGTATTAAGTCTCGGGGAATAATACCTCTGGCGGTAAAATCAGGTAAGTCTATTGTGGTGAGGAGGGTTCCCCTTGTTAGTCCCTTTGTTTCACCTTGCTGTCCTTTTGTTTCCCCTTAGGGGCCGGGGTTCGGCGAAGATGTAGTGGAAGCTGCGCCGATCAGTGCAGAGGAATAGTACCCCGATGGTAAAATCAGGTAAGTCTATGGAGGGGTAACTAATATTCCTCTGTGTATTCCCTTGTCTCACCTTGCTGTTCTTGTCTTCTTCTTAGGTGCCGGAGTGCGGCGGGTACATGCAGGAGGATGCGGTGGAATGTGAAGACGCTGCGAAGGCCGGTGAGTTTAGCGCGGCGCTGCAGCAGGCGAGGCGACGCGCATAAATAGCTTCTTTCTTCCATCTCGAAGGCGCGATGGATCGGGAATTCACGTAAGGATCAAAGGTATTGCTCTTGTTCTAACCTTTTCTCCTTCTTTCTCCCTTTTTCTAGGAGCTCCAAACTCGAGGCGGGTGTGGCAGAAGGCTGGATGCAGACTTGCAGGCACAGTGAGCGTCATGCTGCTGGATGCCGAATAACGCGAAGCGTGTGCTGCTCTTCGGGCGTGGTTTAAATCGCCTCCAAAGTAGTCCCAGGTAAGTATTCCTCCCCAGCCCCGCCCGAGTAAAAAAATAGTCCCTAAGTAAAGTAGTCCCTTCCAAGCCTCTTTTGGCTTGGAGCTCTTGCAGCATGGTCTGCATCAGGTAAGTTTGAAGCATGGTCTGCATCAGGTAAGTTTTTTTTTTTTCAAAATCACATTTTATTCAAGTATTAATCAGTGACAACAAGAAAGAAACAAATTAAACAGTAGACATCGGAGATAGCGCATGATTGTGGTAAAGTAATTAATTACAGTAGAAGGAATAGATAATAGGAGAGGGAATTTAGTATGCAATTCATTCATAGCAATGCTTGGGCGGGAAAATGGCGAGAGGGGGGAAATGTCTTAATACTGGGCTAGTCCGCGTCCATGCGAAGTTCAGTTCAGCCAGCGGACGCTGGGCAGCTTTAGTGTATGGGCCGGGTAAAGGTCTGCGTAGTCCATGAATGGGGCCCAAGTGTTCTGGAAGGGAATGAGGTTGCCCAGGTGAATTGCAGTGATTTTTTCCACAGTAACAATGTCTGAA
The DNA here is from genome assembly GCF_040938575.1 of Ambystoma mexicanum. Taxonomy (NCBI): domain Eukaryota; kingdom Metazoa; phylum Chordata; class Amphibia; order Caudata; family Ambystomatidae; genus Ambystoma; species Ambystoma mexicanum. Next base: position 456,985,037 of record NC_090931.1, read on the forward strand.
CATTTGGCCCACCATAGCGGGATAGAGGGGCCCTCGTGGTGCTTCCAGAGACGAGCGAGGGCAATTTTGGCTGCCAATAGTAGATGAGTGCAAATGCGAGCAGCGTTTCCTGATATCGGCACATCCGCCTCCCCCGGGTCACCCAGCAGAATTATTCCGGGGTCCCACGGGATGTTCAGGCCTGTTATTGCTCGGACATGCGTCAGGACCCCCTTCCAATAGTGCGCCGCCTTAGGGCAGTCCCATAGGAGGTGGAAAAGCGAGCCCTCTTGCGTGCACCCCCTCCAACAGTTCGGTGAGGGCCTCACGCCCGCATTATGTAGTTGGGTTGGTGTAATATAGTACCTGAAGCATACTTTATATCCCCCTTCCCTATTGGTAACACATTGGGTACTTTTATGGAGTCTAGACCAAATTTTGTGCCAGACATCAGGCTCCAGTGAGCGGCCCAAGTCCCTCTCCCAGTTCAGCTAGTACCTTTACTTCGCTTCAGGGTTAGCTTTTTCTAGGAGTTTGTAGAGGGTGGAAATCTTACCTTTTGGAGGGGATGCTGTCAGTGATAGTTCGAGGGGGGTTAGGTCCCTGGAGCCACGTTCTCTGACGGGGCGTTGTGAGATCCAGTGCCGGATCTGAGTATATCGGAATCGTTCCTCCTCGGTGATATTGAACTTCCCTTACAGTCCTCAAAAGTAAGCAGCTGGCCTTCCTTCAAGAAGTCTGAGATTTTGTGGAGGCCGCCCTCCTGCCATTTGGTGAAGCTATGGGTGCAAAGGCCAGGTGAGAAACCCTGGTTACTCCAGATAGGGGTTAGTGGACCCAGTGAGGTCTTGATTCCCCATTTTCGGTTTGCAGCTTTCCAACTGTCCACTGTGTTACAAGTTGCTGGAAGAGGAGACATTGCTGGTGGGGTTTTCTGAGATTGCATGTGAGGCAAGTCAAAAAGGGGGGATTTACACCATGCTTCCTCCAGTTGCAACCAGGCTGGGCGATCTACTGAGCGGGTCCAGGTGTAAGCGTGCGCGAGTTGTGCTGCGCGCCGATATCTGGAGATATCAGGGACCCCCAGGCCGCCGAGTTGTCGGCTGCGGATCATGATTTTCCTGGCAATACGAGGTTTCCCCCTCCCCAGACAAATTTCATGATATCCCGTTGTAGGGAGGCAAGATCCGCTTCCGGAATATGAGATGGGAGCACGTGGCAATGGTATAGCACTCTGGGGAGTAAATTCATTTTTACCGCGGCGGCCCGGCCCAACCATGAGATTTCTTGTTTGTCCCACCATTTCAGATCTGTGCGTAGTGATTTAAACAGCTGAGGGAAGTTGTGTTTGTAGATTAATAGGTTGGATTTGGGGATCTGGACGCCCAGGTATTCCCGCGAGGTGTGGCCCATGGGATTGGAAACTCAGGACACAAGGTGCTTCCCTGGCGCCTCGGGAGGTTGATCGGAAGGACAGAGGACTTGTCATAGTTCACCCTGAACCCAGAGCATGTTCCAAACGCTTCTAGTTCATCGACTAGGGGCTGTAGCGAGCTGGCTGGGTCAGTGATGATGAAAAGTACATTTTCGGCGTAGAGCGCCACCTTGTGTTCAGTCCCGCCCACCATGACCCCCTTGATGTTAGGATTGAGGCGGATTCTTGCTGCGAATGGCTCCATCGAGAGGGCAAACATCAAGGGAGATAACAGGCACCCCTGGCGAGCCCCCCTGGACACAGGGATGCTTGTCGATTTCCTCCCATTGACTCGGAGTTGTGTTGATGGGTGTACATAGCATGCCATTTACCAGGTTATGAAGTTGTGACCTAGGCTCATATGGGAGAGGGTGTACCGGATGAAGTCCCAGTTCACTAGATCCAATACCTTATGTGCGTCGAGAGAGATTACCAGGAGCAGAGTGTTCATCATGTTCGCGGACTCGATGATATTGAGTGTGCGCCTGATGTTATCTTGTGTTCCTCTGCCCGGGATAAAGCCTGTCTGATCTTTGTGAATTAGCTCGGGAAGAAACCTAGCCAGTCTGGCCCCAAGGACCTTTGAGTAGATTTTCCCGTCCGTATTCATTAGGGCGATTGGCCTATAAGAGGCCGCTTGCTCAGGGTCCTTTCCCGGCTTCTGCAGTAAGATGGTGGTTGATTGGGCCAGTGTGTCTTACCTTTTTGGTAGATAGAAATGAGTTAAATAGCAATGCTAGTTGTGGGGTCAGAATGTGAGCAAATGATTTGTAAAACTTGGGCGTTAGCCCATCCGGGCCTGGGGCAGTGTTCTTAAGCGATTTAATGGCAACTAGAATTTCCTCTGCGGAGATCGGGGCTTCCAGGGAGCTCAGGGAGGAAGAGACCGTGGGGGTGTGAAAGGATTTCAAATAACGCTGCTGTTGGACTCTAATCTCTTGAGATGTGGGTGGACCTTGCATGACTGCTTTATGGTGGTCCAGCAGGATTTCAATTATGTCTGGGGTGGCAAATTTACTTATCCCATCAGGCCCCTTAAGACTAGTGATGTTGTGTCTAGTGTGAGTTTTCCGTAATTTGTACGCTAGCAGCCGGTTCGCCTTATTGCTTTTGTGATAATAAAATTGTTTCGTGAATGCCAGCGCCTTTGCCGTGCGGTCGGCCAAATGCATCTCCAAAGCCCTCCTCGCCTTTTTTAGTTCCCTGTCCGCCTTTCTGGAGTATTGGGTTTTTAGATCTTTTTCTAGGGAGGAAAGTTTGGACTCTAAGGATTGTGTGAGGAGTTTGGAGACTCGAAATTGTTCAGAGGCGGCGCTAATAAATACCCCTCTTATAACCGGTTTCATGGTCTCCCATAACAGCTCAATTGGGGTTTCGGGGTTCTGGTTTTCTTTAAAGTAGTTGACCAATGAGTCTTCTGCCTCGCTCCTGATCACCTGATCCAGTAACAAGGAGTCGTTGAGCTTCCAGAATCTAGGAGGGGGGTCTGGGCCTCCCGAGATAGAGAGGTTTGCCGAGTCTGGTGCATGGTCAGACACCGTCCTCGTATGGATTTCGATGTTGCTAAAGCAAGGGAATAAGGTACTGGAAGCCAGTAACACATCGATTCGGGAATGGCCACCGTGTGCGTTTGAAAAGAACGTGTAGTCATGTGTGTCAGGATTGGCTACCCTCCATAAGTCAACCGTGCCCGATTCCCTGAGAAATCTAGCGAATGCCAGGGCTCGAGAGAAGTCAGGGTTGGATGGGGGTAGGGACTTGTCCTTTATGGGGTCAGGAACTAAGTTAAAGTCTCCTCCAACTGGGAGGTGTCCTGAGGTAAAAGTTAGGAGTGGGGGGAGTAGCTCAGCTATGAATTTGTCCTGATTTGCATCCGGGGCATAGATCCCAGTGATTGTGATTGGTTGGTCTGCAATATGACCCCGGATGAGAAGGTATCTGCCCAATGGGTCTTTTTTAAACGTGGGGTTGGAAAAAGGGAATTTGTCACTTAAGAGAACCGCCACCCCTCGCTTCTTCTCCCCACCAGAGGCGAAAAAGCTCTGTTTGAAGTGCTTGAATTTGATTCAGTGTTCGTCAGCTGGCAGGAGATGAGTTTCCTGGAGAATTACTATATCTCCGTTTAGAGCTGCCAGCCTGTGCTCCACCGATTTGCGCTTCCTGGTGGAATTGAGACCTTGGACATTCCAGGTCAGGATGCGGACCTCTCTAGCGTTATTAGGGTCCATTACTACTGGGTGCATAGCATGAATTGTGCAGGCAAGCTATGCAAGGGCTGCAGGGCTGTGGGACCTTCTTGAGTGAGCGTGGTATTGTGCTGCAATTACCGATGTCTACTAATAAAACTATAACAATTAACTGGGGATTTTGGGGAGTTCAACAGTTCTTTAAACCCAAAACTGCCCCACCCTACCCCGTAACTGTGAGAATGAGACCATAAAGCTCATGTGTGGGGTTACTGGCGGGCCCCGCCGCCGGGAGTTGCATCCCACTAAGTGAACAGAGAAGCCACCTGGGACATGGAATAAAGGATCCAGGGGCTGTTTAGAGCATATGGGCCTGGGGGAGTGTTCTAGAATGAGCGCCTATTGCTGTCCCCCTGGGTATTGGATGTTATCGTAATCTCCCGTGTAGGATGCAGGGAATCTGTATAGCTGATGAAAATCAGGGGTTGCGGGGGATCACCAAGAGAAGAAAGATTTTAGCCTGGAGAGTCGGCAACCGAAGGACGAGCGGGTACCTCCGATCAGTCCGGGTTATGCTGCTTCCGGGGGCCCCGGGGCCTGCGTCGCCCACCCGCCTGGGACCATGGTTGGATATAGGCAAGCCGGGCTGGGACTGAGAACCGGTAGCATGATCCGAGTCCTCGTCTGCGGGTTTCCTAGGAATCGGCTTGCCTCCTTGAAGTTCCGGATTTGCCTGCGCACACCCTCCCACTCGAAGCACAGAGATATGAGGTGTCCCCATCGATATTGAACTTTCTTTTCCTGAAGCCATTCTGTAAGGTTACGAAGGGCTCTCCTTTTTTGAAGGGTTATGCTCGACAGGTCTTGGAATAGTGAGATGTTTGCTCCTCTAAAAGTGATTTGTTTTGATAGTCTAGCCACTCTCATCATTTCCTCTTTAACCCTGAAGAAGTGGATCCGGGCGAGCACATCGGGGGGGGGGGGGATGAAGCTTGCCTAGGTGTCGTACGGTGGACTTTGTCGATCTCCAGCGGGGCGCTGTCTGGGAGGGTTATAATTAACCTGAGCAGGTCTTTGACAAAGCTCTGTGTTAGTGATTGAGGTGGGGATCCCGCGGATGCGGATGTTGTTACGCCGGGAGCGGTTCTCGCTGTCCTCCTGTTTGAGTTCGAGTGCGTCACATCTGGCTTCCAGGGTTGCGATTCTGTTTAGGCCACACTCTAATTCAAAAGCGTTGTCATAAAAGCCATTCTCCACCTCTTCTGTGCGCTTTTACACCTCCTCCACCCTTCTGTCAAGAGATGCGATCTTCTTGGTGATTTCCTCCGTGCCCTTATGGATCTCCTTGGTAAGGGCTACTAGAAGGTCTTTTAAGTCTGTTTTGGTGGTGAAATGCTCGGCTTGCGGTTGCTCCGGTGAAAGAAGAGTGCTGGATGTCGCGGCAGCAGTCCGGTCGGTCCCGCCCACCTTGTTCTGGCCAGAGTTGGACATCATTGCTGCAATATCTGCTTGTTTCACCGATTTACCTCTCTTTGGCATGGTCCCGCCGAGCGGTGGGAGCAAGGGAAGAGGAGCTGCTTCTGTACCGCAGAGACCACTCATAGATCCCGGGTCCAGCCCCGCCAGATAGGTCCAGTATCGAGTGGCGAGCCTCCCTCCGTTGATGGTCAGATCAGACGGGCGAAGGGGATGCTTACAGAGTGGTTTTGTGAGCTGCCCGGCGATTTGTTTTTTGCAGGACCGGTGGGCCAGACTCTGCCGGTGGGGGATAGTCTGATCGAGGGCTGGTGTCGGGCGGAGATGCTGCTTTAGATGAAGGAATGCCCCCCGACGTAGCTCTAGATTTTCAGGGGCTCTCCACGCGGGTCCCGGCTCCAGCAGTGCATGTAGGATCCACTAGGGCGATGCGCAGAGGGCTCAAGGCGGGTACGCTGGGGTCCGGGCGGGAGGGCAGAGCGCCAAGGCCACTCCGAGCGTTGGGAAGAGCATTCAGCGGTGTCCCCACCAGACTGAGTGGAAGGTGCTCTTACCCGGAGAAAAGTTTACGAGGGGATCCCCAATTTGTGGTCCGCTGGTTTGCCTCCCGGTGGGGGGGGCTGGGCCCTCGGAGAGCTCGGAGTCGTGGGCTGTATCCCACTGATCAGCTATGCTTCGGGTCCCGCTGGCAGTCGTGGAGACCCCTGCGGGGTGATGATGTATCCGGGCTGGGGAGGAGGCTCCGTCCAATGAGGCTTCTCCCGGTGGCTCGCCGGAAAAGTGGGCGCAGAAGATGAAGCAGAGGGGTGCCCCTCCCCCACCGGGGCCTCGAGTGCTACGGGCGCCCGGTCACCATTTTAGATTTTCCCAACGTCTGTCCGACGGGAGCGAACACGGCTCACCAGGCTTTCAGAAGGCATATAATCGCTGCCAAACCCACCCGTTCGATGCAGCATGACTTCATAATACTGTAGATTCTAAGATCGGCTCGGTGAGAGCCCCAGGCCACAGGGAATTCACTCTGACGACGGGGCCGTCCAGGAGCACCTAAGGAGCCATGCCGCACGGTCGGCTCCCGGCCACGCCGCCTGCATCAGGTAAGTTTTAATCTATGAGCGTGGCGCCTATGGCGCCAGGACTGACTCTCCATATGAGCTTGGCGCCATTGGCGCCAGGACTGGACCGAAATAGCCCCTAGCAGGGGTTGTTGGGCTTGCTTGGGATAACTTGATGCCTGCTTCCGGGGTTGCTGGACTTGATCTGGGTCCCCGGGGGTAGGCATCATGACAGCAGGGCATTCTGGTACCGTCTGAATCATCATGTAATACTGCGGTGTACCCTGTGAAAAAATCAAAGGGAGGGTCGTGGAGATTCATACAGGACATGAGACCGATTAACCAGATTGTAGAGGCAGAGTTTCCTTTAGTTCCTAACCCGGCGACGATACTGTGCAGTATCCCAGTAGAAGCAGGATATTTCATGGTGATTGATTTGAAAACTTTGTTTTTCTCAATCCTGCTGCACAAGGACTGACCAGATTTGACTTAATTTACATTCGGCCAGACTCATCTGAAACATACTAGGCTACCCCAAGGGTACTGTGAGTCTCCATTAATCTTTAATAGAGTCCTACAGATGGATTTAGGCAATGTTGATTTGAAAAGCGCGGTAATACAGTACGTAGATGACATTTTAATTTGTAGCACTACAGAAGATGAGTGTAGACAGGACTCGATTCAGTTGATGACTATCCTAGCAGACGAGGGATACAAGGTAGACAAGGAAAAATTGCAGTATTGCCAAGAAGAGGTGTTGTACATAGGACAGTTGATCTCACATGAAAAGAAGCTGATGCCTGAGAGAGCTGAGGCGATTATGAAAACTGCCAAAACCGCATACAGTGAAGCAGATACAACAGTTTTTAGGGCTATGTAATTATGTAAGAGTCTGGGTGATTGACTATAGCTCATACACAAGACCCCTTTTGCAGGCTTTGAAGAAAACACAGGCAAATAGTGTTAAAATAGAATGGACTGAGGAGATGGATGTGAAGAAAGCAATTTGTACAGCTCCTGTTTTAGGAATTCCCAATTATGCTTAGGAGTTTTTCTTATTTTCGCACACCAATGGGACAGTCATGACAGCAGTGCTTACACAGAGGACCACATTGGGGTACAAGCAGGCAGATGGGTAGCGGGTGCAAGTGGATCTTGGTCACCTGGCCTAAGCCCCGCCCACATGGTGCCTTACTGGTTGCCGCTCTTTTTCACTAATTTAGGAGCCCTCCAGCCTCTTTTCCTTTGCAGATGGGGAGCAGGTGCAAGTGGATCTTGGTCACCTGGCCTTAGCCCCGCCCACTCTGTGCCTTCCTGGTTGCCGCTCTTTTTCACTAAATTATGAGCCCTCCAGCCTTTTTTCCTTTGCAGATGCTGAGCAGGTGCAAGTGGATCTTGGTCACTTGGCCTAAGCCCACCCACCTGATGCCTTCCTAGTTGCTGCTCTTTTTCCCCATTTAGCAAGCCCCGCCCACCTGGTGCCTTCCAGGTTGCTGCTCTTTTTCCCCATTTAGCAAGCCCCGCCTACCTGGTGCTTTCCTGGTCGCTTTTCCCTACTTAAGGAGCCCTTCAACCTCTTTTCCTTTGCAGATGGAGAGCAGGTGCAAGTGGATCTTGGTCACCTGGCCTAAGCCCCGCCCACCTGGTGCCTTCCTGGTTGCTTCGCTTTTTCACTAATTTAGGAGCCCTCCAGCCTCTTTTCCTTTGCAGATGGGGAGCAGGTGCAAGTGGATCTTGGTCATCTAGCCTAAGCCCCACCCACCTGGTGCCTTCCTCGTTTCTGCTTTTTCCTCCCACTTAGCAAGCTCCACCCACCTGGTGCCTTCCTGGTTGCTGCGCTTTTTCCGTACTTAAGATGCCCTCCACCCTCTTTTCCTTTGCAGATGGGGAGCAGGTGCAAGTGGATCTTGGTCACCTTGCCTAAGCTCCGCCCACCTTCTTAGCCCTGCCTCTTTCTTCTTGCTCTTAACTCTTAGATCAAGGGTGTCTCTCGCCCGGGCATCAGAAATGAAGGGCAGTAGAAGAAAAGGGCAATTTCTGTTTGGACATGTTTGGACCAGAAAGATCCAGGGCCCGAACCCCTGCACAGACAGAAGATAAGCATGAACCATGTGTTTACTCCTTCTTTCCCAAAAGGCCATCCCCACTCCTCTTGTCCCCATGTGGTGTTCCCTTGTGCCCCCCTTCTCACACACAGGTGTTGCCTGTTTTGCTCGATTCTTCTACCCTGCTCCCCCTTTCGCTTAGCTTACTTCTGCAGGTGTCCGTCCTGATACATTCTGGTTTCACCATCACCGTCTTGTGGCCAATGCTGGATTTGACTTTAATGGACTTCATTGATGCACCATGCGTCACCCTTTCTCATGGTGGCTCTGAATCATGTTGTTCCCACCTTCATCTTGTATCCCCAGGCTTGCAACATTATGTGTTACTACTGACTTATGCAATTGTATTCACTCTTCCCTCTTGCTTCTCCACTCTTTTTGACTGCTTACTCTGTTCTCTCTTCCTCTCCCTTTCTCCCTTTTCCTATCTCCTCTCCTCCCTCCCCTTACTTTCTTCTATGCACTTTATCAGAATTGTCCCTGGGCCTACTATGATAGCAACATCGTCTATCTCCTCCCCATCCCCTTAATTGCACCCCCCAGCACTATCTGAAATGTCATCAGGCCTAGTACGATAGTTGCTTGTTTTGTTCCTCCCCTCCCTTTCTGCACCCCTCTCCCTCACCTTTTGTTTTCTCTGGTTCTACCAGAAATGTTGTCAGACCTAGTAAGGTAGTCGCCTGTCTGTTTCCATTGCCTTCCAACTCTCCCCCTTCCTTCCTTATCTATGTCTTAGTTTGGAAATGTCATCAGTCTGAGTATGATAGTTAATTTCACATCCTGTCGTGTAAGATGTCATTATATTTTCCCTTGTTCCCTCCCTCACCTTGAAGCGCTTTGAAACACATGTGTATAGGTGCTATATAAATAAACTATCCTATCATATCAAGCCTCTAGCGTATTACAGTGGGATCCTAGACCTAGTCATAAAGGAACACTTTCCTTGCGAGCAGTCATTGGCAGGCGCCGCGTTCACAATTGAGAAGTCTACAAGCATTGTAATGGGTTGTTCTATGACTCTTTTTATGGAGCATACTTTGTTTGCCATTTTAGAGAAACCCAAAGGTAGATTGACATCGCAGAGAGCTTCTGCTTATGAAGTGATAATTTCGAACCCAGCAATTAAAATGTTCAGATGTAAAATAGTGAACCCTGCCACATTTGTAGCTGAGCCAATGGCAGAGGGCAAGCATGTGCATGATTGTGCAAATTATGTAGAATTCTATGATGATATACCATGCGTAAAAGAAAACGCGTTGTCAGGGTGGGAAATTCTCTTTATTGATGGTTCTTTGAAAATGTATCAAGCAAGTGGAGAAAGGCACAGCTGTAGTGAGGCATAGAGCAAATGGCGAGCTTGAGGTTGTAGAAAGCACAAGACTACCGTCACACTTTTCAGCGCAAGCAGCAGAATTGGTAGCGCTTATTTTCACGCTCGAGAATCATGAATGCCAGAAAGTGGCGGTGTACAGTGACCCTGCCTATGTGACATCAACCGTACACGCAGGGCTAGCATGTTGAAAAAGGTGGGGGCTACCTCCGAGTGGATGGCACAAGTGCAGCACGCATCCTTATTGGACAGGCTTATTAAGGCATTACAGCTCCCAGTAGCCATAGCGGTTGTTAAAAATGCGCTGCTCACACTAAGCGATTAGATTTTATTTCTTAAGGGAACGCAGATGCAGAAGCCAAAAGGGTTGCATATTTACCAGATACTTAAAGTTTTGATCCTCTAGATCAAAGAGAAAGTAGTCACGATTATGGTAGTGAAAGAAGGGTTTAATCATTTGCCAAAGACCCAATTAATGGAGATTCAAGGAGGTGCACTGCAGGAAGAGCAGGAATTATGGAAGCAAGGGGGTGCTCTTTATCCCCCACTGAAGTATTATGGTGACAGGATATCACTGGAAAGCTGGTGATGCCAGTAGCATTGTTAAAGGTAGCGCTTCAGCAGCTGCACTACCTTGTGCATATAACTAGGGAAAGTCTTGCTGCAATGATTGGGGAAGACTGATTTGTTCCAAATTTGTTCGAACACGTTGCATTTTATGAAGTAAACTGCATAGTATGTCAAAAGTTTCCCACTGGGCATGCACTGAACAATTAGAGGAGTAATTCTTCGAGCGAACGATCATTTTCAGCATTTACATATGGGCTATGTTGATATGCTGCAGGTATGTAGTGGATACGGGTATTCCATAGGGGTGGTGTGTCCTTTCTCTAGGTGGATTGAAGCAGGTCCATGTACACACTCTGACGCTACTTGCACTGTGAAGTTTTTAGTATGTGAAGTCTTTCCAATAAGGGGAGTGTGTGAAGTGCTGAGATCCGATAATGGGCCACATTTAGTCAATTAAGTATTTGAACAGATAGGATTATTGTTGAGTATTAAGCACAAGTTTTCTTCTGCTTATCACCTGCAAGCGAACGGAATATGTGAGACTCAACTTCCTCCTTAAGGAAAGGATTGCCAAGTCCAAGCTGACGCTGAAAAGGGGATGACTATATTACCTGCCACTTAGCTTTATATGCTCTAAAGAATCAGCCTGGTTCGGACCACCACCTCACACCCCATAAACAAGTGACAGAAAGCCGAATGAGAACGCCTTTAGCCCCTCCATCAAGGAGTAGATGTAATGCCCAGAGTACAGCAGAAATGTTAGAAAACGAGTTACGTGAATATTTGACATGCATGACCTCAAGCATCTCTCTCATTTCAGATCAACTCAAGCACCAGTGGGGTCGGTCTCAGAACACAGATGAAAACCATTCAGCAACTGGATCAAGTGAACTTTTATCAGCACATAGACTTTTTGTTGGCAACACTGTGCTAATTAAAAACTTCACTAGGAAGTGGCACAAGCCGAGATTTAACATGCCCTTTGTTTTAGAGAATGTTACTCCCTCAGCAGTAAAGGTCCAAGGCAGACGAGCGTGGATACACCTGAACGACACCAAGCTATATGCTGGTGAGACAGCAGCACCCTTGCTCTCGATCCAGAAGCAAGACAAGAAGAATTTCAGCATGTGCAGACTGGATCGAGGACAAAGAAGAAGGGCGATAAAACTACAAACTGATAAATGCAGATTTGGGTTGTGACTCCCTATGAACACTCCGTATAGATATTATAGCAGGCGTGCCATTCTTTGCTTGAGTCACAGGAATCTTTGAATAGGAACTGTAGAAAAATGCTGATGTATTACGATTATGCCTAAAGGACAACACTTGGTTAAGAATTGGAAATGTGAGCAGTACCCAGATTTGTTTTTCGCAGAGCATTTATTTGGCTAACTCTATGGCCTTGTCAGACAGAGATATGCATCGACTTGTGCTTGCTGTTTTTGTGTTTTTCCTTCGAGCTTATGCTGCTCTTATCTGTTGGTTCGTGATATACATATGCATAATTATGCTTTGTGTCTTTGTTTGTTCTGATTCGCCTTTTCTGTCTTATTAAGGCAGAAGTCCCTTTGATCCTCCCCACTCGAGGATCTTATAGATTTGCCCATTACCGATGAGCCAAAGCCCCTTGTGTTGTCTCTCATCATAGAGCTGCTTTAGAGTTGTTTCCATGAGCTGCAACAATTATGCTAGGAAGACACAGGAGAAGTGCAGAGGAAGACAATGATGGGATAAACACTTATCTAGACAGTACATCACATTTGGGTAATAACATGTGGTACCAGGAGATGAAAAAGGTGGAACAAAGAGCATCTAAGGAGAATTGCTACGTTCGCGCTCTCCTACCCTATTCCATCGGAACTTGCAAATTATTCACAGCTACAGAAGAACCAGTGGAAAAAAGCTAATTGCCCGACGCATCCCGCACATTGCCAGACAAGAGGACAGTCCCAAGGCAGAACTGCATCCTTGGTATGGATAAATAAAGAGACATCTCAAAGAGAAGATAATTATGTGCAAGATTTAAAGACGAGAGAGAAACCAGAAACAAGGCATCAGATACGAGCAGCCTGAAATGGGAGGAGTAGTAATCAGAATTGAAGAAAACAAGATGCTAAATTGTCAAGGCAAGAATAAAGAAGCGATGTTGGGAAAGAGGTCAATTGCAAATTAAAGGAACAGTGCTTACTCAGAAGGATGGGCTGATGGACTGATTGTGTGTAGAGCAGCAGCATTAACTGGACAGGACGAGCCAGTTCTAGAAACTGTAGAAAAGGGATGCAAGGATCCATTATCAAAGATTACAAAATCGTTCACAAGGACCAACGACAAAGGAGGACCCTTAAAGATACTACCTCTAAAGAGTGCATCCTTGTGTTTCAGAAATATTGGTACAACGAAAGTTGCAGAGAATTGCCATTGTGGCTGAATTTTTGATGTACCAGGAATGAAGGACGGAACAGTCGTCCTGATGGATGATTACTGGGCTTGTGGGTCTAGAGCTTACGTGAAGCTGCCCAAAACTGAGGAGGGCTGTGCTCTATAGTGCTTATTCTTGTTCCAGCATTAGTGATTGACCTGAATATTGGAGAGTTCCGAAAAGCAGATGCCCATTTGAGGAGGAGAAGATCACTCGAATTTCTCAACCAAACACAGAGGGAGAATTACTTTTCAGCTAAATCGATAGAAGCCTTGATCCTATTTCATATGAGCACAGGTTGTTCAGCCAGACTCCAGCGATATTCATGACTATCTTTATCCCTGGAATCCAGACGATGCCCAATGCCAAGTGGTTGCAAATCATTTGCTGGGAGCTCCTGCAGACAATCAACACATACCATAAAGGGATTCAATGCTATCAAAGAAGAATTGAGGGCCATAAGAATGATGACCCTCCAGAACATATATGTCCTTGACATGATCACAGCAATGGATGAAGGAGTTTGCACCAAAATTGGGCCATCATGTTGCACGTTCATACGTTCTCATGATGACGAGAATGGGACCTTGACAGAGGCCATAATGTTGCTCATGAAACTGCACGATCAGATGGAAGATGACAGAAGACATTTCAGATGACAGTTGGTTCGCGTCTATCTTCTCATGGGTTCCACAATGGATGGGGAACATTTTCAAGCTTCTTGGAGCAATACTGATGATGGCGATGTTTGGATTCTGTGTCATCAGGATAATTATTACACAGTGCAAGAAGACAGCAAAGAAAGCAGTAGGAATGAAAATCATGATCAATGTTGAATCAGGGTTTGGACCCAAGGGGTTGACAGATGAAGAGATCAGAAAATATATAGAGGCCAGCATCTTAGCACCCGAGGGAACAAAGTTCCTGCATCCAAGAAATCACAAGTAGTATGTAAGACAATGGGTTTTATTGCAGTCCAAATGGACAGTGCAGCTACATGACCTGGAGTGTTGATAAACATGTAAAATCGGCATGATCTTTGAAAGGAGTGATGAAAATCTGGACTCTAAAGAAACTTTTTCAAGAGAGGATATCAAGATGTGAAGATTGAAGAAGGAGTGGTCGATCAAATCGACCAGAGGGGGGGATTGTGGAGGCGCAGCTAAATGCCCCTGCAGGAATTCCCACCCCCACCCTTCCTATATGTTGGAAGCCAGAGATCATGACATGCACGACACCAGTGATTGTGCCTATTCCACAGAGAGTCTTCCAGAAAAGGTATCCATTGAGGAGACCCTGTATGATGTATCCCCATAGAGACGACAATCTCTAGGAGGAGGTCCTTGAAGGAATATGAAGATGAGAGAAGGAGAAGCTGGTGACATCACAAGAAGCGAGCGTGGCGCACTAAGAAGAGTGGCTAAAGAAGATGTATGGACTTTATGGTATCTGATGACGAAAAAAAGAATCAAGTAAATTTTCATATGTGGAGAAAAGATTGCACGTGTGAAGAACACTGCAGAAAATGCAAGCCGTTTTATAACTGTACAGATGCAGCAACGCAAGTAGACTAGGGGATCTTAAAGGTTAGCTATACATAGCGAAAAGACGGCAGGCTGTGCTGCCATTATATAGAAGCTGGACAGCGGTGCCACATATTTAGTAAGCTCAGACCCACGGAGAAGGAAGGATCGGAAAATCTGTCGCAGCAACATGAAGCTAAGAGCATGGAAAGGCCTTGTAGAGCCATTTGGCTTGGTGTCAAAGGATGAAGTAGCCAAGAACTGGTTATCTATCCAAAGAGAACAGGAACCGTGAGATGTTGAATCATCATGTGTGAAGTTGCAAAGAAAGAACACCATGAGAGCCAAGTTTTTTAATTGAAGACAATTAAATGCTGCAAAACAGGCTGAAGCACAGTCTTCTGTTACGTGAGTCAAGGATGGAAATAGGAGTTGGGCATGCAGACCAGACTGTGATAAGAGTGTGCCTCTACTCCCATATATTCTCAGGAGCAATGATACTTTTGCAAGGCAAAGTTCAAAGACAGTCTGAATGGCAGAAGGCATGAGCGATGAGAGATGTTGGTCTAATTGGGTGGGGAGACACGGTCAAGTCCACCCACTGACACCTGGGGTACCAGTTTACGTGCTGCTAGTGAGCCGAATGTTCCAACCAGTTGTAGAGGGCGATATAACAAAGGGCCTTATAGTTTGAGAGCCAATGATAAACTGTGTACTTAATAATTGTTGAAGATGACTTGCACTAGGGGTGGGCATAAGTTGTTCACCTGACTGTAGAGACCCAATCACAACACATCCCTATTTAGAAAGTATACTTAAATGTTCCCCTTGAGCGTATCACAACCCCCTGTAGGACTTTTGTGTTTGCCATTAAGTATGATGTCACGTATGACACATGTTTTGTGTATAATCATGTTTTTATGCAAAATATTTGAGAGCTCGAGCGACGTCCATTGATGGCCGTTGTAACTCCCTGCTTTAGACAATTGAAAATAAAACAGTCGGGAGAAACTTTTTGCCAACTTCCTGAGACAGTCTTATTATTTGGTGTAAGAGTTATTCTGCATCTCATCCATGCATGACTTGTTACTGATTTAAGAACCCCCGGGTTCACAGTGGTTTGAATGGTGGATCTGCCCCCTCCATCTGACTGGGATAGGCAATCCATCCTCAGCGGAAAACTTCTAGGAGGTCAGATTTCCATTTCCAAAACGTCCGAGTACCCTGTCCTCTGGGGTCCCTCTGGGGTGATCAGGATCGTCATGAGGCAGAACCTCCTGAGCAGTGATGATCATGCATACAGGAGTGGAAAATTCCACTCCACAAAAAGGCATCCTTCAGTGCCTCTCATATGTAAATGTCCCTGGCACCGAACAGACCGCACTTCCTGTTTACACTGGAGACAAACATGTCACCTTGAGAGGTTTCCCCAAAGATTGAAGATCCCCAGAAAGACCTCAGAGCAAAGGGGTCACTTGTGGAAGACCAAACCTTTCCTAATCAGGGCATCCGCCTCCACATTCTCTGTCCCGGTCAGATGTGCTGGCTTGAGGGAAATGTTCGCAGAAACAAAGCTGTATTGCTTTCCTGCACATGGGCAGAGAGGTAATGCACGGCCACCATGTTGTCTGTCAGAATCAGGACACACTTTCCCTGGACCAAAAGTAGAAAGGTTAACAGAACTAGACTGATTGCTGTAGCTCTAACAGGTTGATGCAAAATCTGGATTCTGCTGAGGACCAAAACATGCCAACTGTGAACTCATTCAGATGAGCATCCCAGCCTAGCAGGGAGGTGTCTGATCACATTGAACTTCGCCCAGCGTTGCCAAAGTGGATCCACTGCCATCAAGTTTTGTCACTGGTCCCTACCACAGGGGATCCTGTGCCACAAAGTTTGGGATTGCAAGGAGGACACACTGCCTGAAAACTGCAACCACTGAGGTCGCGGAAGCCAATGAGCAATATCATCCACAGGCAGGTCTTGGGAACCAGGAAAATGCAGGAAGCGAAGAGGCGGTCCCAAAAGGCAGAAAAAGTCTGGAGCTGGCAGAAGACTGTAGTCCTGGGATGGACATTTCTGGCCATCTGATTGATGTTTTGGACGCCGGCTTTGGGGTGGCAAACATGGGTGGGTAAGAGAAATCCTTCCTCGAGTGGGTGTCCATAACAGCTCTGATGAACTGAAGAATTTGTGAAAGTGTCACTTGTGACTGCTTCAAATATAGGGAGAAGTCCAGTCTATGTAGGCAGTAGAAGATATGGCTTTGATGCTCCAGAGCCTGGTCTGGGGAACAAGCCCACATGAGCCAATCATTCAGGTAGCGAAAAATGTGGATCCTTTCCTTTCTGAGATGTGCTGCCTTCAACGGAAACACCTTGATGATCCTGGAGCAGAGGCTACACCGAATGGCAAGACCCGAAACTAATAATGGACTCTGCCAATCACAACAAAACTCAGGTACATCCTGGGCTTCTGATGGAACAGCAAATGGAAATAAGGGCACTGAAGGTTAAGTGATATCAACCAATGCTGGGGATCGAGACACTGGAGGTTTTGTGCCAGTGTGACCATCCTGAATTTGTCCTCAATGAGGAACTTGTTCAAGAGCTTTAGGTCCAGAATTGGGTGCAGACCTCCTTCCTTTTTTGCTACCAGAAAGTAGTGAGAGTACTATCCTTTCACCATCTCTGTGATAGGTACCAGCTGCATTGCCACTTTAGCAGCAAAGGAGTGACTTCCTGCTGGATGAAGGCATCTGGCAGCTGAAAAGGAAGAGATGGAGGATGATTGGGAAGGCCCTTAAGCAACAGAAGGCAATAGTTTGGGACACCACTTCGCATACCCAAGGGTATGAAGTAATGGCAAATCATTCTTCAGAGCAGTGGACAAGCCTTCCTCCCACCAAAGGAATGTGTGAGAATTCTCTAAAGAGGTTTTGCGGTTGCTGCAGAGGAGATGATGGAATCGGACATAAATGCACCACTTTTAGTCTATACTATTGTACCTTCTCTGCACCTGCCAGGCCGCCCCATGCTATCTTCTACCTTTTTGAGAAAATATCTGATGCTAACAAAAAACCAAACTTTTCAGGCTGGGGTCGAGGAAGACTGATCATCAGATTGCTGTATCGCCATACCTAGTAACTAGTGACTTTGCGTTGACATAGCATGTTTGAAATTTCTTTGTTTCTCCTCAGGACTCCCCTAATGAAGCTCACACCAACTCATGGAATGACCTCCTACAACTAATCAGGCACCCAGCTTATTTTGAAGAGGACTAATAACAAAGCTGATAATGTTCTCAATGAATGCCTCACCAATATAAACACCAGGATGTCAAATAATCTTAGACTAAACACAACTAAAATGGAAATGATGAGAACACCATGAGACGACAACCTAATACAGACATCTCTTCCTCCGCCCCCTGAATATGGGAACCCAATATAAATCCTCAACATTAATTAAAAACCTGGGAATACACATGAACAGGGGTCTCACTCTGGAACCACAGGTCAATTCAATAACAAAAAAATGGTTCTACCTTCTTCAACTAATAAGAGGGATCTTGTCATGATACAAATTCCCAAACCTCTGGAGTTTATGGGCCTACCCCAGTCACTGGCACCCTTAGGGGCTTATCAAGCCCCAAAAGTTTGTCCTAGGATTTCCTGGACTCCGTCCTGGCGCAGTTGTCGCCAGGCTCATTACATGTGCTAATTGCATGGGACTACATTCACAGCCTAATAGGGCTGAACCTTTCTGTATACCCTGGGTGTGGCTGAGGGACTACTTTACCTGAGATTGCAGGGTGTGGCTGAGGGACTATTTTACCTGGAACTACTTACAAGGCTATTTAAGCCACACCCTATTGGCAGAACAGGCTTCGCGTTATTCTGCACTCCTGCAGCGTAACGCTCACCTTGTCTGCTCAGTACTCTAACTTCTACAGCCACGCCCGTCCTGAGATCCCGATCCATCAGCACCTGAGAGAAGGAAAAGAGGAGAACAGGAGTTAGTACAGCAGCAAAGGCCTTACCTGCAGTATTCCATTGAATCGGCTGCGCCTTCAGCTGCTCTCCGGACCGCCGCACCTGCAGAGAAGAAGGTATATGCACGGACACCCAATACTCATCCGGGGTCTGCATTCTTCAGGAATTTCGTTGAAGTGGTTCTTCCCATCGCCGTCCTGGAGCCGTGCCGCGTCTGCAGAAAAGGAAAAGAAACAGCAGGTTAGTCGCGCACGGAAAAGAAACAGCTATACAGACATTCATCGCCACTCCTCGCACTAATACTCACCTGCTGGAAATCTGCTCAGCATCTTAGGAAGAGTCAAATCTTCATCTGAAAACGGCTCAAGACCGCGCCTGAAAGAAAAGAGAAACACAGGTTAAAACTTGGGCAATAAGGACATTAAGCACCTATACCAAGCATCCATTGGCATAGAGACTTACCTGCTTAATCCAGCTATTCAAGACTCCACAACAGCCCTGCAGGATCAGTGAAGTAACTTGGTCCAAGGATAGACTGTGCATACTGCGCCCCTTCTAGAGATTGCAGGACGGAGAGCCTACCATTAAAAACTCCAAGGCGAGACAGAAGAGGAGAAGGGCAACAGAAGGTTAAAGGAGGTGGAACCAATCCGGCTCCACTCAGTTAGTTAATATCTTGTTTCGACATTGCAGGCAAATGCCTCCTGGGGTGATAACGAGGGAGAAGATGTGGGCAAGCATCATCACTCAAGCTGTGCAACGCCAGTGCAGACATCATTCGTGCGGCTGCGTGCTATGCCCCCGTGGAGACCAGGTGAGCATGACAGATCTTGCCTTACATTAACCTCCCCACACCGAACCCTTGATATTTCCTTGGTTTATCAAGAATAAACCACACTAACAGTCTTTTTCTGAGATTGCCTGCATAGCTCACCAAAAAACTGCAACACATCCAAAACACAGCAGCAAGAATACTCCCAAGACTAAATAGAAGAGACCACATCACCCCAGTCCTGAGAAGTCCACATTGGCTACCAGTCAAAAAACGAATCTATTTTAAAGCCCACTGTATTTCCCATAGATCACTACACAGGTAAGGAGTCAACCTTCCTCCAAGCAAAAACCACCAAAACATACCCAGAAGAACCTTAAGATCTAGCACCAGCCTCCAAAAGCAAACAAGACACTATGAGAAAACCAGTCTGAGGAACTGACTTCTCCATTCCATAGCCACACTTTGGAACATGACTCCAGAGGACATCAGAACAAAAGACCACCTACCCTTCCAGAAACAGCTAAAATCCTGGTTATTAATGCTGGGTTTAAAACAGATCATCAAGTACTAGACAACTATCTACCTTACAAGAAGGCCTGGACACACAGAGCAAAGTCTGATGTTCTTAGCCAGGAGTACTTCTTTGTGACCAAGCTTGCTCATGGAGCAATCACTTATAGTGCTAAGCTACCCAAGGTGAAGACCTTTCTGCTCATGGCATCAAGGGTTTTACCTTCCCCGTCAGGAGGCAACATAGAAAACACCAAGGATTTCACCCCCACTGTTACCGTCTGGATCACCAAATTCTCTGGAGTGGGGTACTTGGACAAAAGTGCTGGGGCCATCAGTGCTGGTGTCTATTTGCGGGCAAGGTCTTTATTTACTGACACAGTGGAACATGCTCTTGCCACAGTGTCAGTAACAGACCTTTCAAGACTGTGTTAATGGATAGGAGTACGTCTTTGGGCAGATCCTGGTTTGTAATGTCTGCATGCTCATATTTCGTGACCTGTCTCAAAGGAACGCCCCTATCTCAGCTCCTGCAGCACCTTCTACATTTTATGCAGAAAGGTTGAGCCTACATTATCACAATATCTGGCGAGGAGTCCAGTCCGTTGGCGTCTCTCAAGTCTGACTCAAAGTCGACAATCAGAGCATCATAGAAATTCCTCATGAAAATCTTTCTGCTGTCCCAACCGTGTCTACATTCTTTAAGGGAAAGGATCCCACATGTCATTAAAAATTGATTGTATCGACTAAAAACATTCATTTGACTCCAGGACTTAACTTGAAGCCTCATCCTCTCCAATGGAGTGGAGGGTGAAGCTGATCCTTGACTCCCCAATGTAGAGATCTTGAAAGTTGAAGTCCTGACTTCGACTGTATGTGTTGCAGCCTCAAGGAGCCACTATGCTTGAAACTGGAGCCAAGCTCTGGGGTATACAGCTGTTGCTCTTGATGGTGAGCATATCTGCCTTCGAGGGAACAGTGAGAATAAGATCTGCCTATGGCTCCGAGGTTGAAGAGGTTGGCGCTCGGCGCCGTAGCCTTTGAAAAGATATCTAATGTTTGGAGCCTGAATTGCTCCCACTGTACTGCTAAAGAACATTTAGTGGGAAATGTTAACTTCTGCCTCTCTGGTGAAGAGTCCATTGAGCTACACATCTTGGTGTGACCTTTCTTCCTTTTAAGGGGTGAATAAAACAATGAATGGTGAGATGCATTCCTTGAGTGGGAGCGTTTTATATGGTTTCATGGTTTTTCCTCAACTCCCAACTGGGGAAAGGCCCCAATTGGTTCTCCGCTCAGTG
This sequence comes from Ambystoma mexicanum, assembly GCF_040938575.1. Lineage (NCBI taxonomy): Eukaryota > Metazoa > Chordata > Amphibia > Caudata > Ambystomatidae > Ambystoma > Ambystoma mexicanum. The sequence continues at coordinate 457,005,734 of NC_090931.1, forward strand.
GATTCAGAGGTCCTGCCCTCCGAGAACCACCCCTTGAATGGACTACATGCCGGCACTTGGAGAACAAATGGCCTAGGGCCAATTTTGCTGCCCTTTCACTAAACGCCCTCAGAGTCATCCCTTGTGGCATGAGCTCCAATTCCTTGTGTCATGATCACACCCAAACACCAAAGACAAATGGAGTGAGGTTCATCTTGTTATCACAGTTAGTTCACCACTTAAAACCAGAGGTCTTAGGTGTACTGTGCATGAATTAACTTTTTTGAGAATTTAGCTCCAAAAAACAGAGGCAGAACATTCCAGATAGCGTGCAGTGTGCTCTATATATGGGTTACCTGACATCACTTTCAGAGTCGAGCAGGTGTGTTGAGGAATCTTGATGCTGCGTTTGCACTATGCCCGATGCTGGAGAAAAGTTTTCATCTTCAGTAAAAGATGAGGGTAAATGAACCAGCACTTTAAGGGTTGTGGAAACATTATGATATCTCCCATTTTGGTGTCCTCTGTACGTAGTTGAAGCCTTATCCATATGATCTCTTACCAATAATCAAGCTTCACCCAATTGGCACACATGGATTTTGTTGACTCATTTTAGTGAAGGCTTCACTGCTTATTCGTTATACAATTTTGTAATGTTGCATTAAAGAAAAAGGAATGCAATTATGTAATATTGGTATTTTGATAATGCTGTAGATTTAGTAATAATTATTAAGGATTTGTAAATAGGCATATAGAGCTATTGCTTTAAGCTTGAAGTTCTCAAGCTGCTCTGCCACCAATCACATCCCCTCCCCCAGATCAGGGGAGTTGCTAGGTCTGGAAAAGACCCGGGGCTAAGCTGATGTCGGAACTGTTGGGACTGGGGGCTAGCTAGTCTTTTGGCTGTAGCTCCTGAGATTCTAAAGATCAGGGGCTATAGCCCCCTTAGCCCCCCCTAGCAACGCCCCTGCCCCAGATGTTCACATCTTACAACAACTGGGCCCAAGGCTAAAAGGTGCGAACAGAGGCAGTGTTAAGCACTCTGCAGGACGTTAAGCAATCCACCAAAACAGCCACTAGAACCCAGAATTTAAAGTCACTGTGTAAGAAATGAAAATAGGCGGTCCAAATTATACATTTCAATGGAGGTCTAACAATAAAGAGAAACCATTGTGATTATTACTATTTTACCAGAAAGCCAAAAGCATTGTCGAGCACTTCAAAACCTGTGCTATTTGATCTTAGGAAGGGTTATTTCAAACTCTCCCTGGAGAGACTATCTCCCTCCCAATGGCAAGTCAGTGCACAGAACCCCTTCGTCAACCAAGCATTGATAGTAAATGCTGCTACAAGTGTACAGAAGCATACATAGGGCTGGCATTGGTATTCTGTGTTTTAGAATTGCTCTTTTGTATTTTAATTGCTCAAAGTCATCAGAACAAAAGCACCAAAATTGATCTTAAAAAATGGTAATTCAAAAAAGCATTGGCATGGGTGAGAGGCCAATACAGGTCCAGTGGTGGACGGTTACTGGAATGAATAACAATCGCTCCGCTTCACCACCATGCTGAAGATGAAGCCTGGAGAAATGTAAAAGAACATCAATCAATCCCCATTCATCATAATGAACTTAGCCACAAAGGGACACTCATATTGCATCGTACCACAACAAGTTTGTCTGTTTCTATTTCCATTTCCAATTACATAACCACCAAAAACCAGCATCAGCAAAGCTAGTTTTGACTTTGTATGGGGGTGTACAACCTGCAATTTTCCTGATGTTTTGCATTCCAACTCCTGGGATCGCTCACCATTGACCATGTTAGCTAGGGCTGATGGGACTTGTAGTCTAAATCATATGGAGAGGCAAAAGTTGCAGATCCCTAAAATACAAACGGGTGCAGCACCAAGGTTGTGCTTAATTGATTTCACCTTTCATGGGGCAGTGGGGGTGAGGGTTGCAGGTACCCTACCATTTGCTCACTTTTTCCTCTCCAATACACCTAAATTCCATACTTCACTGTCCTGTGTATATGTTTGCCATGCTCTAAATGTCTGCCCTTTTTCCTAGCTAGTCAATGAAATAATTTAATCCAAACATAATCCTTACTAATTAAGTACAATGAGACGTTACATTTTAAAGTGTGTTCAGCAAGCCAATGATTTCCATTTATAATTCCTCCAGTCAAGTACCCGTACTATAACTAAAAGTTCCCTGCTTAACACAGCAGTGGCATATTCTGATGTGCAGCTGCGATAAATCTCTCTATGGGAGCAATCCTGCTTATCTTCCTTTGTGGTGGTCAACATTTAATGGTGTGTTGTACATGTGTAGAAATTAGGTATGGCTGTCACTCGGGCATTTGTTTTATTGTTGCCTATAATTAATCAGCCTTCTGCAGCTGTAGTCTTCGCCCTGCCCTGTCAACTTTATCTGTAACCCCACACCATACTTGACCACAGATGATAGTCAAGAACAGCTACCAAATCACCACTAACAAGTTAATTGTTGATTCAAACAATTTACAGAATTGGAAACTACTTGTAACAGCGATGTCTGTACATTACTAAAGTGAGGGTGGCCTAAAGTAGGGCAGTTATGAACGTGCAGCTTTGTAACAAGAGCAGTCAGAGGCAATGAGTGTTTCTGTAACAATATACATGAAACAGAAATAATCAAAGCAGAAAGTATGGTGCAATGCCATTTTTAACTTTGTAGCTTTGTGCATTTAGTTGTATGGGGATTGGTTGATACTTTTCTATGCTTATGTAAACTTAGAGAGAGGGTTACCTTTGCAGCTTAACCTGAAGATAGTCTCTCCAAACGCTATATTGCCAATGAGAAGTTAAAATAATCTGCCCATTGCAAACGTTTGGAACTGCCTGTTAACCAACGTCATTTTTGGTTTATGAGGAAAATAAACATTTGAGTGGTATCTTTTTTTGCATTGTTCGATAGATATGGGTATGAACAGTAACAACAGTTTGTATCATCAACAGTGCTTCATCGAAGCTTCATTTTCACAAGTATAGCAACCCCTCAACGAAAACTTTATTATCGCACAACTGAGAAGAGTCATCACAATAGTTCAAACATGCAATTGACAGAGGACCCTCTCGATTTGCCAGTTCCAATATACCTTAGACATAACTCTGTCAGCATAATATCCCAGTACATTAGCTATTCCAGAGATAGGTGTTTCAATAGCTGGGGCCTAAAGAACAGGTGTTCGCTTTCACGAATGAAAGGGGCCCAGGTCCAAGCGAACTTGTCCATTCTCTCTGATGTTAGGGCTGACGGCTTCTCCATTGCAATTATTTCCCATATTTTAAACACATCAGTACGCAAGGCATGGCCCTTCTGGGGTCTTCCAGAACCTGGCACGATTTAATGTCGCAGCCATTACCAAAGTGCAAAGTGAGTTCTGCTCTCGGGCTGGACATGGGGAAGGGGTCCTCTTCAAGAAAATCTCCCAGGGCCAGGATCAAAGGGCACACTGGGAGTACCCTGTCTGTTATGCCTTTAATTTTGGAGAGGATCTCTTCCCAGAAGGTTTGCTTGATCGGGCAAGACCACATATGCGCTAAGGTCCCCAGTTGGCCGCACCCATGCCAACAGTGGTCTGAATACTTTGGACGGATCATGCATAGCCTCTGGGGGCGCAGTGAGAGGGGTCATGTACCATCGCAAGCACACTTTTAGAGCTCCTTTTATCAAAGTGCACCAGGAGCTTTTATGAGTGTGGGCCCAGATTCGCTGCCACAATTCCTGTTATGTTATGTTATGTTACTTTGCATTTATATAGCGCCTTATGTACCATTGGTATAGTCTCAAGGCGCTGGTAGGTTGAACGCCCTCGGGAACCGAAGTTCAAGTCAGTAGAGAGAGTATAAAGGCGTCAAAGATGCGTGTGCGCACCGTATATGTGTGCTGCAGGTGTAGCATTCATGTGGAGGCAGCTTCTTAGCATTAGGTGTGGTGGTTGAGGGTTGAGGAGTATGTGTTCGTTCTGGCCGGATTATCCAGATCGATTGAGGCTGCGTTAGGCCTGAGGAGAACGCCGGCTGGAGGGTGTAACCAGCAGTGTTTAGTTAGAGTGATGTGTAGTATGAGGAAGATGTTGGTATGAGAACAGCTATACCGAATGGTGCCATAGTATCGCTGTGTTCTAGTTGGGTGATGGTGTAAAAGAAGAGAGTAAGCGTGGTGATGTGATATGATGCGTATGAGATCGGATTATATCTACATACTTCCTAATTCGTCGCTCATGCGTTCGTTCGATCATGCATTCAACTGCACTAAGGAATCACCGGCTCTACTAGCTGGTACTTCGTCTGGTCTGCGCACACATACTTCTGATCTATACACAGGTGCCTGCTCTACATACACACACACACGTCTGCTCTACACACACACGCGTGCATGTCTGTTCCACGTCAGCTCTATACACAAACACATATACGCGCGTCCGCTCTACACACACATACGTCTGTTCTACACATACACGTCCGCTCTATACACACTCACACGTCCGCTCTATACACACAGATGTCCGCTCTATACATACACGTTTGCTCTACACATACAGACATGTCTGCTCTACACACGCACACCCGTCCGCGCTACTTACACATACACGTCCGTTCTACATATACATACGTCCGCACTACACACTCCTGTTCACTTTACACACACTCCGGTTCGCTTTACACACACCCATGTCCGCTCTACACCTACATCTATACATCTGCTCTATATACACACATACGTCTGCTCCACACATGCACACGTCTGTACTACACATACATACGTCTGCTCCAGACACATACATACACACACGTCCGATCTACAGACACACATCCATGTGCGCTCTACGCCTGCATGTCCGCTCTACACGCACACGTCCGCTCTATACACACGCACACATCCATTCTAAACACACACACGTCCGTTCTGTACACGTAAGTTCGCTCTACACATGTACACACGTTCGTTCTACACGTGCATACACGTCCGCTCTATACATAGACGTCTGCTCCACACATGCACACATGTCTGCTCTACACACGCACACACGTCCGTGCTACATACACATCCATGTCCGTTCTACATACACATACGTCACGCTCTACAGACATCTATGTCCGCTTTACACACATCCACGTCCGCTCTACACCCACACACATAAGTCTGCTCAAAGCACACACACATCTGCTCTACACACACACACATCCGCTCTACACACACACACATCCGCTCTACACACACATCCGCTCTACACACACACACACGTCCGCTCTACACACACACACACACGTCCGCTCTACACACACACACACACGTCCGCTCTACACAACACACGTCCGCTTTACAGACACACATACATCTGTTCTGCTCGCATACCTACGTCCGCTCTATACATACTCAGGCCGCACTGCACACACCCACGTCCGCTCTACACACATAATTCAGGGATGTCTAGCCCTAGTTCACGCTCCCAGCAAGGCATGTATGGGAGCTTATCCTCTGGTGATGTGCTTTCCAATAAGTGATAGCAAGTAGAGATTTTCTGTGACTAGTTCTTCCTGCACCCGGAGTTCTAGCCCAGTGAGAGGGTGGCAACCGGCCTGTTAAACTTGGCTATTGGTGATCCAATAATGCAATTGGGAATAACAAAATTGCTCTGTTTCTAACAGGGCGAACTGCTATTTACATTAACAAAATGTGAGGGGAATGCCTTCCTTGTATAGATCACCCAATCAGAGTATCCCTTGCGATTCCCAATAAGTAAACACCTTCTTATTTAGACCTTGAGGGAATGCAGGATTCTGAAGGACTAGGGAAAGAGGACCCAGTGCTGATCAGGATCCTTGCTGAGCACACGCTTTCTCCGAGTTTTGCAAGGTGGCATTCGCGGTTATGAGAGGGCCCTGATGAAGGCACCTCGCTTCCTTGGGGAGGAAGGGGAGGTGAGCTAGCTTAATGGGGGAGCAATTTTGTTCAATAACTTTACATTTTGGAGACCACTAATTGGCTACCCAGTCTAGCAGTGGAGCAATCTGCGCTGAGCTGAAAAGTAAAGTTACACGCTATAGAGTATTCATAGTCCTTAGTCCCCTTTCCTCCATCCTTGTGGTCGTCTCCCAACATGGGGACGGTATCGGAACCTTTGGCAGTGAAAAATTAGCTACCCCTTTAAATTTAGCATAGGAACATCCCCCGAGTTCCCACCCTCTGGTGCCTCACCTCAGTCCCCTTTTAACATATCGGATGCTTGAATACCTGTCTATGCTGATCATTTTAGCTCCTGGCATACTAGGGGGGCGGTGGGTACGACGTATGGAGGAAAGGAGATTAAGCATTATGAGTACTCTAGTCACTACAGTCAGTAATTTTAATTACTCATAAGTTCTGTCCCCTTTCCTCCATCCTTGTGGGTGATAACACCGAACAAGACAATTGGATGGAGCTGTGACAACCTGCCTCATGTTTAAGAAGAAGCAAACAGTTTCTTCAGAACTGCCTGCAGAACTCTGCATCCTGCCTGGAGCTGGTATCCAGGGAATAGTGCTTACAGAATGCAGACGGAGTGTCCCACGCAGCCGCCTTGCTAATGACTTCCAAGGAAGCGTTTCTCTTAAAGGCGACGGCCGTAGCCTTGGGCCTGACGGTGTGGGCATGAATCCCTGCAAGAACAGTCTTACCCATGGCCACATAAGCCTCCGAAATGGCCTGGACCATCCAAAGGGCAATGGAAGCTTTGGTGCCAGGAGCCGAGCCCCCAAATGTGACGAACAACGCCTCCAACTTCCAGAAAGATCTTGTGCAGGAGAGAGAGAACTGGAGCACTCGCTTCAAATCTAAGGAATACAAAGCCCTTTCAACCACCGACTGCGAGTTCGGAAAGAACACCGGCAGGCATATTTCCTGGTTCAAATGGAACGGGGAGACCACCTTGGGCAAAAAGTTTGGATGAGTGTGCAAGATGACCTTGTCATTGTGGAAGGTGGTGAACACCTCACAGGATGACAGATCCTGCAGCTCGCTGACTCTGCGTGCAGCCGTGAGTGCTACCAACTGTACTACCTTGAGCGTCACCAGTCTGATGTCTACCAAGTCCATTGTCTCAAAAGGTTTACGTTGTAAAGCCGTAAGAACCATGTTGAGGTCCTAGACCGCAGGCAGCCTATCCACCGGAGGAAAACACCTGGACAAACCCTTGAGGTGAGCCTTAACCACTGGGCTGGCCGCAGAAAAAATGTGATCTGGGGAATTCTTGTGGACTTTCAGGGGAGTACCCTTATGGCTCATGATGGCAAATCTGCACTTTTTAAGGCCACTGGACGCAAAGTAGATCCTGGGATATTAGTTATTGCAGATTTGTGCCTCATCGTTAGCTAGGAGGTGCATTTCCTGGATAAATACCAATGCTGCATCAAGGGAGGACACCCCATGTAGTAGTAGTGCTTTGCGCTTAATCAGTGAGTTTATGCTCTGCACATTCAGGGCCACAGGATAGAACAGGAGGCGCCATCATGCATCCCTGCGGTTTGCGATTGTATCGGAGACACCCCCAAGATATGATGAGGCAGATCATAGTCATTGCACGCGAAAATGACCAAAGTGTGATACAGTAAAATAAAAAAATCCCTGAAGAAAATTAAGCCTTGTCATATTTCCAAATAGGAAAAATGTCAAACTCCTGTGTAAGATTGGGTAATCAGGCGATAATCCCCTGCAGCACCCTACATAACCCCATCCACTTTCCAACAGATGGAGTCAAAATTATAACAATTGAATTATGACCCCTGACATGGCAAATAGTCCTCAAAAGGGAAACTGAGCTCATTGGCAGGGTCACTTAAAGATGGCTGTTTAAAATCCAGAACCTTAGGCCTCAGTGCGGTTCGTTAGGTGCTGAGGCCTAGTCTTTCTTGGGTGGGCCGTTGGCACGGTCCCACCTCCACTTTGGCTTCTTGGACGAGCTACCGGGCGTAGGTTCTGAGTGAGGCGGTGAGCCAGTCATTAGATCAGGTGACTGAGCTTCTGTGGTGGTCTCCATGAATTCCGCCCCCTCATCTTCTGAGCTGATGCCATTGTGCGTATTTTAATATTCATAGAGAAGTTTGCTGGGAATCCTTGATCGGTACCAGATCTAGTGCAAGATTGAAGCCAGGCCGACACTACATTCAGCTTGCACAGGTTAGCAAAGGTGCGTAGTGAGGGATCTTGAAAGAAGGATATTATCACCCCTCAGAATTTGTTGGGCTCCCTCTTTCATGCGGCTGCCATGATTGCGTCTTTTTGTTGGCAGAAATGCACTCTTGACAGAACATCGGGCAGGGGGTTGCGGCTCTACTTGGAGGACGAACAGACCCAATATGTCCTATCTAAGGCCAACTTCTCTGTGCCAAAGAGATCAAGAAGCGACCAGAATAAGTCGCTGACATAATTTCTGGTCCTGGATGTGGCACGGAATCACTCGCAGACGGATGTTGTTCCTTCGCAAACTATTTTCAAGGTCCTCCTGCTTGGTCGAGACTAATTCCAGCTGTTCTTCCAAGCAGACTAACTGATTCTTTAGCTCAGCTTGGTCATGGGCTGTTTGCATAGTGTAGCTTCTACGTCACTCACTCGAAATTCGAGCCCCAGCATGTGGGTATTCAGGTCAGCAATGGATTTAGCTAAATTGTCACTGGAGGACTTTATTTTGTGGGTGATGTCCTTTTTCAGGGTAGCAAACATGTTGATGAGGTCCTGTTTTAGTGGGCGAGGAACCCATCTGGTCAGCCATAGGGGTGGGGGGACGGACTGAATAGCCTGCGGCTGCTTAGCTCTGCTGTCCTGCATAGCTAAAAGAGATTTGATGTCCGCTGATTTGGTCTTGGCCGTGGATTTAGGCATAGTAGGGTGGGAAGGATATTGCTTCGGTTTAGTATCCGTTGATGCAGCACAATACTCAGGAGGATCCAGCCCCACCACTGACTGCTGGGGAATTTTGGCTGCAGAGAAGCTGCCCAGAGACAACAGAGGGTCTAGTAGTGCGTGGGGGATTCAGGCCTCAGGTGATCTGATTTGTGCTGTTGGAAGGAGAGGCAACAGCTGGCACCGGCACCAGAGATAGGAAGCGGAAGGCCATATTCCACACTGGTCCCAGAGCAAGACTGTCCACACCACCTTCGAGACTCTCAGCTGCCACCCACCGAGAGGAGTCTGTAATAATGGGAGCACCCACCATCACCTCAAGGACACAAGTCCCACCCGTTCTAGAGTTCAATTTCCCATTAAAGGCAGTTGTTAGCACAGATAATAAAGGGGCACTAATTCACTCTGTATCTGCTGGTATGAATGTTTTATTGCTATTGAGAAAGCTTGTAGATTTACATAATCAATCAGGCGCCTTCTCCAAGGAGCAGTCCCCCATGGCACTTCACCTGTTGAAAGGACACCAGGGTAGCTTGATCCCACATCTGATTTTAGGGGGTCAGAACTAATGAAAACAGCGGCATTGAGGGCTATAAGGGTGCCGCCTGATGGAGCCTAGTGCAGGCATGTCTGCATCGGTTGCCGGCTGGCCACACCTCCCTAGTGGTATCTTTTTTATTGTAACATAGTTATTGAAATGTGTGCTACGGCTTCTGTCACCTTTTTTCTTTTCTTACTTTTCTAAAAGAGAACCTTTGAGTTTCAGTTTCTGGTGGCTTTGTGGTGAAGGTGCACCACTCGTACAAAGATATTCACCACCTGCAGAGTGCGAGTTGATGCCTGTGGCCACTTGCAGGTGTCTGCGCATGAGACCTTTTCACATGGGATCCTGTTGCTGTCGGGTGTCAACAGCTGCGAGAACGGAAGCAAATGAGGGAAACCAGGTTGATCTTGTGCTGATCAATGCTTTTGAATAAGGTGGTGGATGGGGTCCACTCTGAAGCGTACTGGAGATCATTTTGCTTGTATTATGTAGTACATACAAATACAATATGCTCAGTTCATTCAATATTTAATGTAGGAGGGGATACATAAAAATAAGAAACATGTAAACACTGCATACGTTCACTTCACATATGTCTGAGGCGTACTACCTGCACACAGAAAAATAAGAGCATCTAAAAACTCATGCAAAAAAATGGTGGTAAGTGAAAAGCAAAATAATAAATACACACTAAACAAATGACACAGGTGTAAGTGTACTGTTTACAGAATGCATCAAAAGTAAGAACCGTGCAGCAGATCAAACCCTGGGACCAAGATGATTTTGGGGTCACTCAGTTGATGGGGCTCACACCAGGTTCAAACCCTGGCACCCAATTAAAAGTGCACCAAGGAGGCATTCAATCCTGCCGTTACAGAGAGCGACAGGCGTCTGAATGTCCATGTGCTTGAAAGGATGCCTATGTCACACACTCCTTCCCCTCACAGTTCATAAAGATGTGGGTGCTTCTACAAACATTCAATAGCAAGGAGCCATGTAGTGGTGAAATGATGAACAACATCTCAAATGGTTGTGAACAAGCAGTACTGTTGATACTTTGGAGTCAAACCAGCCTAAAGATCTGTGGACGATGTGGCAGATTCGGTACATCACCTACCACGTTCACCATCAACTTTGTGTTACATAAAGATGTGCGCAGCATTTAGTGAAGTTGGACTCAATGTTAGAGAGAATACTTAATATTCTCTTTGTAGCTCTGCTATGGAATGTTAAGTAACAAAATAATGATGAAATATGCTCAATGGAATCAGAGGTAGGTATGTATTTTTTTTAGACACAACTGTGAGCTCAGGAAATAATCTGTGCAATTTAAAGTTTCTTCTATATCTGATAAGCTAGCCATAGTCGAATACTGAAGACTTGACATTGATTAAACTATAGATTATTGTAAATAGACCACCTTTAGCCTTCCATGACAGGACATTTACGCGTCTAAGTAAAAACGATACCAAGGATCTTTAGTGTCTAATAAATATTACACTGTATCAGGTCATATCATCATAGGAGACTGGGATGCTTCCAAGAAGAACTTTTATATTGTTACGGTTCTCCATTTTGCTATGGATCAGAGTAAAAGAGAGGGGGCTCAAGAAGCCTAATGATGGGTATTGCATAACATTTTAAAACAGGAAAATGAGTGCACGGGGTACAAATGAGATCGAACGCAACAGACCACGCCCAGAGAGACCACCAAACATCGGACCACAACAGCAACCAGATGAAATACTACAAAAAGAAAATTAAACACAACGCCAATACAACCTTCTGGATGCGAACACAAAATGGAACTCCTGAAACACAACGGAACAATGGATCATGGATCATGGAAGTGCGCAACAGCTGGCGGCCCAACCCGAGCCACCCCCGGACGCTGAAGTGTGCAGGTAACGTCAGAAGGGAGGGTGCTTAATGGACAAACAGTACCAACCATTTCACAGGTCGGGAACCTGAACTTGTTAGAAGTTAATGTACGAGTGTTGAGATTCGATAGATCTCCAGTTTATAATGGGGCAACAGATGCTTCAGTTCGGGTTGGAGTATAGGGAGGGGGGAGTTGGGTATGAGTTTTTTATTCATTGGTTAGCATATAAAGGTACTCTGATGACATCCAAAATAAACAAGACAGCGACAACATACATCCCAACACAAATAAATCAACTATTCCCCGCAGGACACTACCATAAACAACAAAATCCCGATACCCAGTGGCACCACAAACCATGATGGCTAACAAACACCTGACACTTATGACATGGAATGTTAATGGACTAGGTTCCGGCATAAAGAGACGATTGGTGTCGCAATACATAAACTGACACGCACCAGACATAGTGCTCTTAACTGAAACACCTCGCTGGAACAACGTGCAACCTTTTTAAGAGATCCAACTATCACACTGCAGTGCATGCAGGTTTCTCCATGGGGGCTAGAGGGGTGCTGATCCTAATCCATAAAAGGCTCCCGCTAACGATAACAAAGGTGACACAAGACACCGGAGGAAGATACGTACACATACACGCTACAATATGGAACCAATATGGAACCAAACCCTTGCGGTCATGGCAATATACTCCCCGCCGACACTCCTAGCTACACTGCTGGCGGAAATCACCCCCATCCTCGCCACGAACACAGCTGATATCTGGGTTCTGGGTGGAGACTTCAATGAGGTCATGGACAATACACTAGACCACACACAAATAAGAGGAAGGAACCCTACAGACAGCACCAAACTAGCCACCTTTGCCTCTGCACTAGGCCTAACAGATGTATGGCGAGACCTACACGGAGACGCATGCGAATACTCTTTCCACTCAGGCGTGCATGCATCGCTATCCAGGATAGACTATTTCTTCCTACCAGCCCAGAATATCCATAAAGCACAAAGCGTGTCCCTACTTCCATGCGGTATATCCGACCACTCCCCACTAATGCTAGTACTTGAGACAGAAAGACCACGACCTCCATCCACCTGGAGGCTAAACAACTACTATCTTGGGTTCCCGGACCTACAAGAAAGGATAGAGAATGCCACCTCCACTTATTTCGAGTTGAATATGGGTTCCATGGACAACCCCCGAGACATTATGGGAAGCTTATAAACAGGTACTAAGGGGAGAAATCCTCTCATGGACGGCAGCAAAGAAAAAGGAACACTGGAGAGAGGTTATAGATGCTGAAAAAGAGGTGACACGCAAAGAAATCCAACACATAGAAAATAACACCCTGAGACAAATAGAGCCCTGGTGCTAGCGCAAAAGAAATTACTCAATCTGTCACTAAACTGCGCCAAAAAGGCACACCAAGACATGAAGGCACGCTTATATGAAACAGGGGGAAAAGCGGGCAAATTGTTAGCATGGCTGGAAAAGAGGGATGAGGGGCATTGACAAATCAGAAGCATTAAAGATATGAATGCAGTGCGGGTCTCAACGGACAAAGAAATAGTGGAATGCTTTGCAAAATGCTACGAAGAGCTCTATAGCCCCGCAAATACCCCATTAACGACCACAGATTAGATGAGCTAGACCTCCTTGCACTTACCGCAAAGCAAGTGGGCACACTAGAAAGTAAACTAACAGAGGAAGAAATAACGGCAGCCATCTCCCAACTCCAATCACGCAAAACCCCAGGCCCAAATGGACTCCCGGTTGACATTTGGAAAAAACTAAGCCACCTAGACATCGCAACTCATCTGCTAAACATGTTTGAATATTCGAAAAGAGAAGGGATACTTCCGAGGGACTTACGCAAAGCCACCATAATTGTAATACCAAAAGAGGGCAAACCCCCAGACGAATGTAGCTCCTACAGACCCATACCCCTAATCAATACCGAAGCCAAGATACTGGCGAAGGTATTAGCCAATAGACTCCAAAAGGTGATCACATCCCTGATCCATCCGGACCAATGTGGCTTTATGCCGCAGCGATCTACGAGAATGAATATTCGTAGGCTACACCTAGCGCTTGAAAGAGCACCATCCTTACAGAAATCACTGCCACTATTAGCCATTGATTTTGAGAAAACCTTTGACTTGGTCCACTGGGAGGCGCTATGGTTAATCATGAGGAAAATGGGCTTTGGGGACCAATTCATAAATTGGGTTCAGCTCCTGTACAATGCCCCCATAGCAGAAGTGAGGGTCAACAACTGGCCCTCCCGCAACATACACCTGGGGAAAGGAACCAGACAAAGCTGCCCGCTATCGGCCATGCTATTCGCGCTGATCATTGAGCCACTGGCAGTAATGCTCTGAAATACGACGACGTGGTCCGGCTTCCGATAGACTCCATCCTGGGAGGACAAAGTATCCCTCTACGTGGATGACCTACTGATTTACTTAGGTGATCCGGCAATCTCTTGCCCTATAGTTACACAAATACTGAGGAAATATTGTGCCTTCAGTGGCCTGTGAGTGAACTGGATGAAATCACTACTTTTCCCGGTAAAAGGGACAGATTGTGCATCCCCTGAGAGCTCCCCATATAAAATCGAAATGAATCAATTCCGGTACCTGGGCATCCTGATCTCGAACAGACTGGAAAACTATGTACCCCATAACCTACATCCAATTGTGAAACACTTTACACAGGACATAGACCACTGGGGAATATTGCCACTGACACTACTAGGAAGAGCAGCACTCTTCAAAATGCTCACACTACCCCGCTTCTTATATACAATACAAAATGCCCCGCTACACATCCCCGCAGCAGAATTTCGCAAAACAGATAAGATACTACGGAAACTATTATGGGAGGGAAACACCAGAGGATAGCGGTAAGCACCCTTCAACGCTCTGTGTGGGAGGGAGGGATCGGGCTCCCAAACATTCAAACATACTACTGGGCGAGCCAAATGGCGACGGTAAATGATATACTACACGGTAACCCGCCACTGCCACACATACGAGCTGAAAAAGCAGCAAGACAATGCATAACCCCATTCGAAAGCCTATACAACACGGGGGAGCCGCCCCCTCGCCTGCACAATAACAGCCCACACAACTCAGATCTGTAAAGAATCGCACAGACATATAGGTTGGGAAAACAAAACCACCCTCGTACAACCTCTCTGGAACAATGCCCACCTCCCGGAACTGCATAAACTGCTTAAATGGCCAAACTGGGAAACAGCAGGAATACTGACAATCCAACAGGTGTTCAAAGAAGGCAAAATCATACCCTTTGCTGAACTGTCGGCCACGCATGGCCTCCCACATACTGAAAAATACCACTACATACAACTCTCCCATGCACTTACTAAACAAATGACGAACCTCGTAGACCTGCCAGAGTGCACACCAATAGAGAGGAATATAGTCTTAGACAGCGTGAATGCCAAGACCACATCTTTTATGTACAATGCAATCTCCCCCTTTGCCACAAAAGAAATTTGTAGTCTAAAAGCAAAATGGGAAAGGGATGTGGGCCCGATACTACCTGAGGAATGGATGTCAACCCTAATGTACCCCAGAGAGATAGCAATATCGGCCAGGACTTATACAACTAAAGATTCTACACAGAATACAATACCCTCGAGTAGCACTATACAACTGGGGCAAAACCACAGATGCCAAATGCCTACGATGCAACAAGAAGAAGGCACCTTTTACCATATCCTATGGCAATGTACATACATACATGAACAATGGGTAGCGGATGTGGACAACTGTGTAACAATGGAACACAGAGTCTACCAAGCAAGGGGATGTCCTGGGAAAGCTGATAAAATCTGGCAGAAATGGGAACAGACATTGCGATAAATATTCAAATATGAGACCCTGGAATGCAACAAGTCCAAACAAGGGAACGATCCAGCATGGTAACTGTCACGATGTGTACTAACAAACTCTACCTAGATATTGTGACTACTCACAGCGCCTTTAACGAATGAATGTATGTAAGTTATGTTTGTATAATGAGTAATGTTGTTGTTGTTTTGAATGCAATAAAACAAAATGTATTAAAAAAAAAGGAAAATGTTTCTGTTCTAAAAGAAATACTTTGATAAGCAAACCAAGGCGACGCTTGTCCTGCTCCGATTATCAAAGCAGCAGCTCATGAACTGGCACCATTCATTACTAACCTTCACAACGCCTCCTTCAAAACGGGAGTAGTGCCTGATAACCTAAAAGACGCCTGGGTCATCCCACTAATCAAAAAACCCACTCTTGACCCAGCCAACCCGTCTAACTATAGGCCGATAACAACTGTACCCTTCTTACTAAAGATACTAGATAGAGCAGCCTACCTACAAATACAGGCTTATCTAGAAACAAACAATCTTCTGGGACTAAGGCAATCCGGCTTCCGACCTAGACATGGCACGGAAACTGCCCTAATAGATCTCACTACTCAGATTCAAATTTTAAAAGACAACGGCAAACTAGCACTGCTCTTATTGCTTGATCTGTCAGCAGCTTTTGACTTGGTCAACCACCAAACGCTTTGCCACCACCTGAAATCTGCAGCTCACTTTTCCGACACAGCCACTGCCTGGATCAGCTCCTTCTTGGCTAACAGAACCATGAGGGTCTTTTCTCCTACTGACTCGGCTGAACCCTCACCAGTCCCGTGTGGTGTCCCGCAAGGCTCTTGCGTGTCCCCAACGCTCTATAATGTATTTACAAAGCCCCTTTTCGATACCCTTGACTATCTGGGTGTCACGTACACTAATTATGCGGATGACACCCATATACTCACTCCTATCTCTGGCGACTTTGAAACTGATAGCAAAACTCTCAATGAAATATACGCAGTAATACAAGCGTGGATGGCACACCATGGACTTTGTCTCAATGACGAAAAAACTGAGTTGATTATCCTTGGTACTCACGCTAAACTAAAAAAAACTAAATACTGCTTTCAAATCGTTCACTATTGATGGTAACCCCATCCCTGTCTCTAATAATACTAAAACCCTTGGTATCTACCTCGATGCCACATTATCCTTCACCAAACAAACCAATGCAGTAGCGTCTTCAGCCGCCTACACATGTAAACTTATTACCGCATGTAGGCCGTTTATCTCCACTCCCAACTGCATTACTCTTGCTAGAACGTTAGTCTTGTCCAAAGTAGATTATTGTAATGCCCTCTACTTAGGCACTAGCTGCAAAAATATTCATAAACTACAAGTAACTCAAAATAACGCCATTAGGGCAGCCCTCAACATCCCTAAGAAGTCGCATATCTCTGAGACTAGACGTAATGTGCATTGGCTCCCTATAGAGCACAGAATATCCCTCAAAGCTCTTGCCTTACCCACAAAGCCAGGGCTAACCTCGCACCATCCTACATCTCTAACCAATTTACCCCACACAGATCTATAAGACCACTTAGAACAGCTGAAGTTAACACTATGTCTATACCAAGATTCAAACTCCATAACTCGGGAGGAGTTAGTTTCCCTGTACAAGCCTCAAAGCTATGGAACACTCTACCTGTTCCAATCAGGTCTGTAACCTCCTTCAACCTATTTAAACGCAACACCATACTTTGGCTTCATGACCTGGACTCATTGACAGCTTAACATCTTAGAGCTTAGATTTACTGCCTACCCACTGTACATATTGTAAATAATATTACTATCTGTCTCACCTTCGGCCCACCGCCTTAATTGCAACATGTATGCGTGTACCTGTAATACCAATGTATGTATGTATTTGTAACCGCAACTATTGTAACTGTTGCCTACTGCTTGCTAATGTAACTGTACTCTTATGATGTCCCTGGCCTGGTTGCGCTTTATAAATAAACCAAATGCAAATACAAAAAGAAAATTGAAATATTGAAAATGTTCAAATCACTGACCATTTTTACATTCTTGAAAATAATATTGAAAAATGTAATGGTTAAAACACTTACATTATAATTTTCCCATTCACAACAACCAAGCCAATGTTGAAGTGCTCTATTGATTGCATTTGGAGTATGTCATTTTTATTGAGTACTTTTGGGGAAGAAAGTTGATGCAAGGTGTGAGAAAAAGGTCTTACAAAATGTAATTAAGGGGGGTGCTTCATGAGGCCACTGAGTAAGATTTTGGTAAGTCGAGGTAAATTTTAAATGGTGGGAGAGGGAACGGTGGAGGAGAACACCCATTTTGGGCACCCTGTGTACTACTAAGGATAAATAGAAGCATCCCTCAATACAATAATGACATTCAAAAAACACATTTAATTAGAAATTAAGGGCTTTATTAGATGTACCCCCTTTATAAATCCCCACAGTCCTTTTTGCCCGGAGAAATTGGGAAGGGTATAAATAAGAGTGGTGGTTCTAAGAGGAGAATACACCATAGAAAGGAATAGAAAAGGTTTTCTAAGCATACATTCCTATGCTTTTAGTAGAAATGAAGAAATATGTACACACAAAGATATGTGGTTGAGTATGTGTTTGGAACAAATTGATGTGTTGTTTTAACATTGTATATTTGAAGTAATTACATGTTGTGATAAAATATTAAAATGTGTATTTTTTCGATAACCACATGGTGAAGTGCCCTTTGTTTGGGTTAAAGGCAAAGGATTAAGAGTACATACATCTAGGTCGGCTCACTCTGAGCGGTAAGGGAAGGAAGCTGATTTGTGGGATTTTCTTAAATTTGTGCCCCTTTATAAATCTACAATTTTCAAAATATTCGCTAATTGAGTACAATGGATGCATTTTCTGACTCGTCGTCATTTTTTATCATTCCCCTTCAAAATCATAATGTTCGTCCTAATAACTAGTGCATTAGGATTTTTGGGCATGTTGTAAGAATAACAAGAAGTTATAGTGTATGTGACATTATTTTACATTTATATTTATCTACTGGACTATCGAAAAGGATACGTTGAAGAGTTTGAGAATGCCATGTACAAGATTATAGACATATACCCATATATACGTACAATGCGTATTACATGTGACCTAAAGCTAAAGTAGTTAAGGCTATGGCAAACACCGAAGACAATACAATATGCATATGAGACTTGATGCAGCACTAGGCTGCTTTGTAGCACCACTGGTCAGAGGGTCTTCCCTAAGTGGATTAATCCTGTTACAAGAGATATATTTGTAAAGCATTTCAGTACATAAGAGGGTCGTCTGGAGTATAAACTCAGTAAAGCACAAAGCGCTGGCCTACACATTTATACAGAATCAAGTTACTTTAATTAGAGGCTGTACAACTATTGCAGAGGGCGACTGGGCATGTATTACACCAGACATTCGTAAAACCGAGCCTTTACCACAGTATGTCTGGAAGTTACAAGGAACGTTTTAAAATAAACATCATGAAAAAGAAAATCAGTGCAAGTGGTACACAAAGAATTCTAGGTATGTTACAAGGACTTCAGATTCGAGCAATCAATCAAGTTTTTATTGTACAGCAGAAGCAATTACAAACATAACACATTTTATTTAATCTTCATAGTATCCATATCAATCCACAGTGTAGTAAAATATTTGCAAACAGTACATTTTTTGCAGAATACGATAATAGATTCAATAATCACATGTTCTGGTTCTGCTCAGTTTTATTCCTTTGAATATTACATTATGCATACTTAAGTTGTAACCTTAATTTAGTTTACTCTTATGTCCCTCTTGGGGTCAGCAAGTTCTAAGTTAAAGGCATGAATGTTTATCTTACACAGTAATACACTTTTTAGAACAAGCATAAGTGTTGTCTCCTCATGAGCACAAGCAATCTTCAGATGTGTCCTGTGTAATGTGTAATACAGTGCATTGGACCATCAAAGAAATCAGTAACGTAATTTGATTCACAAACAGAAGTCACGACACAACTGATATCAGGTGTGGATAAGTCTATCTGTGTACTGTGGAGTGAAATGCATTTTATGTAATACTAGTTTAAAATACGTTTTGACTGATGTGAATAAGATAAATAACCGCATAACTGCTGAGAGTTTTCCCTCCCAGTGCTGAGAGCTTTTTTGGAGATTTCGGTATGTTGCCAATCCCTTGTAATGTGTTTGTTAGAAGAGATATCTCAGCCAAATTTGGCCCCTTTATTCCCACATGTAGGCGGTCATAACGCCACCAAGGAATCTGAGTTTGTTGTAGGTGGTGAGAGAAAATAAAAAAGAACACATTTTGTGTTTTTTCAGAAAATGCCAATAAAATGGTGTACAAAGAAGCCTGTGGTTTGTTCCTTGAGACCACATGGTTTGCTGTTCTGAATTCGCAATTTTCCAAGCTTTCAAGAACAGGTTGAGTGGAAACAAAATAACGTGTTTATAAGGTTACCATCAGTTTTGTGAGTGGTAGGCGATTTTTCCCTTTCTTCCAATAGGACATGTGTGGGTGGAAAAGAAGAGGAGGGAAGGAAAGCTGAATGGGAACAAAAAAAAGCATACATTTCTGAAAAGTAGACAAAATTCCAAGTTTAGGAAGGGGCGATTTGCGCAGGTCAGGCAACAATTATGTAGGTATAATTCCCATAGTTTGGGAAAAAATTAGAAAAATGAAAGAAAAATTATAAGTTACTCACCATAGTGACTCCTTAGTCCCTTTTCCTCCATACTGCCGGGGCATCCCTTCCTAGGGACGGAGACGGAACCTTTTTGACCAGAAAAAAACTTCTTTCCCTTTAAATTTAGAGGCGCGCAGGGTTGCGGCCCTGGGAGCATGCGCTACCCTGACTCCGCCCACTGGTGACACTCTTCAGTCCCCATTGACGCGTCGACAATATTTAACATTGCGTAATGACACCAGTATTATTAGGGGGGAGGATGGTGGGACGTATGGCGGAAAGAGGACTAAGAGTACGTTAGTCACTACAGTGAGTAACCTATTACTTTTAAGTTCCGTCCCCTTTCCTCCATACTGCATGGGCGATTACAACTGAATGTAGCCCCAGGGTGGAGAGTGGACCCTCCTTCAAACAACAGGTTTCTTAGAACCGCTTGTCCGAAGGCCGCGTCTGACTTAGAGCCGGCATCTAAACAGTAATGCTTGCAGAAAGCCGAAGTGGTGGCCCAGGTGGCCGCCCTGCTTATGACCTGCCTCGGCACCTGCCGCTGGAAGGCGATGGCCGTGGCCTTGGCTTTGACAGCTTGAGCGTGCATGTTAGCTGGCAGTGGCTTGTGCTGCCCGTCTTAGGCCTCTTTGATTGCTGCAACCATCCACCGTGCAAAAGATACCTTGGATGCCCGATACCCAGGCCGGGAGCGCCTGAGGATGACAAAAAGTGTGTCCGACTTGCGGAAGCCCTAGGTCCTGTCCAGATAAAATTTCAGAGCGTGCCTGATGTCCAGACAGTGCAAGACTCTCTAAGCCTCGTCCTTGAGGTCAGCAAAAAAACATAGGCAAGACTATTTCCTCGTTAAGATTGGAAGCGGATGGTACCTTAGGTAGGAACGCCGGGTGGGCCTGCAGGACCACCTTATCCCTGTGGAAAGTGGTATAGGGCACTGAAGCCACCAGAGTCTGGATCTCGCTAACTGTGCAAGCAGAGGTGAGGCCCACCAGCAAAGCTGTCTTAATGGTGACCAGTCTGATGTCAGCAGACACCCTTGGCTGAAAGAGCTGGTGCGCCAAGGCACCCAACACCACATTCAGGTCCCACACAGGGTGTGGCCTCTTGATGGGTGGGTAGAGCCTGGACAAGCCCGCCAGATGTTTCTTGACTATTGGGTTGGAAGAAGAGAATACTTCCTCCTCTGAATTTCTTTAAGCCCAAATGACAGAACCTAGTCCATTTACTCCTGTATTGGCTCTTGGTAGCCTTGCTTGTGGCGCCCTGAATGATCTCCAAGTTAGCCTGGGAGAGGCTCAGGTGCCTGAGTGTGGTCCGCTCAGGAACCACACTGTGAGGGCTAATTTTTTTTTTTTTAACTTTATTTATTAATTCTAAAACTAAGCATCATTCTGTAATTTTGTCATCAAAGCAAAAGTCTTTCCAGTAGAGTAGAATGCACATCCATAGGCTAAATCAAATACAGTTAATCAATGCTGGACAGTTGAGCACGCAAATATTCCTGAAATGGTCCCTAAATGTTTTTGGGCTTGCAAGTCGTTGTAATAAGCAAAATATAATTTTCCTCACATTCACCCACATGAGTCATCGCTCTCAACCACAACTCAACCTTTGTTGCAGTCCTGGACTTCCACTTAAGCAGAATACATTTTTTCGCTATCAGACACCCTAAGTTAAATAAATAGCTGGCTCTTTTTAACAGAGATCTTTCCAATGCCCCCAAATAAATATTTAGGAAATGTCAGCAATGGAGGGACATTTGTTCATACGTTAAGAATTGCCGCCACTTCCTCCCAAAACCTAACATGAGGGCAGGACGAGAACATATGATGCGTGTCTTCTACATCAGCGCCACATTTGGGGCAGCCAGGGCTCACCAAGGGGGCACATCTAGAAACCCTCTCAGGGGTGTAGTGCAGCCCATTAAGCAGTTTGAATTGGATGAGTCAGTGCCTAGCATTCATCGAAACTTCCTTAGTGAGTCTACACCAGCGTGTCCATCTAATATCCTCCAGCGGTGCACCTAAATGTTTCTCCCAGCATAGCCTAGCTGTACCAGGCGGGTCCGGTGTGTCCTGGCATTTCTTATAGAGTTTGGAAATTATCCCACAAGTGTATCCTGTGGTCACTACCCACTCCAGGGGCCAGCACACAACTGGTTCTTTGGGGAATGAGGACCACTTTCACCTAACTGCAGCTCTGATTCTGTAGAATTGCAGTGTACGGGTGTGGCCTCCTCCAAGCTTTTTCACAAAATCAGGTAAAGTTACATATGTTCCCTCCACGAAGAGGTCCCGCAAAGTCATTACACCCCCAGGGTCCCATCCCTCACTAATAATTCTATCATAGGTGGGGGGAGGCCCAGGGCACTGCCATAGGGGAATAGAGGCTGCATATGGCTCAGGGAACTGCAATCTTTTGAATACTCGACCAGGCATTGACAGTGGTGCGGACTGGGTCAAACGTACAGGTGTCTAGATGCTTGTTAGCAAGAACAATGGTGCGCAGGCAAGTGGGGGCAGCACTATATCTTTCCAAACTCTTGTGTACTGGGTGGGTGTGTGAAACATACCAATGACTGGCAAAGTGCGCCTGGGCTACCTCGTAGTAAAGTTCAAAATCTGGCGCCTGTAATCCGCCTCGGTCATAAGGCTTAGCCATAGCCTCCCATTTCATGCGGGGTGAGTCCGCCCCCCAACAGAAGCCTATTGCCATAGGTCTAAGTTTATGAACAAATGTCCTACCAGGCCATAGGGGTATATTAACAAAATAGTAGAGTAAATTGGGGACCACATTTTCAATAGGGAGAGTCTGCCGTATAACGATAGAGGCAGTCTGACCCACAGATTCAATTTGTCAGTGAGGGAGAGTATGTATTTCCAATGATTCGAGAGTAACAGCGTTTAGTGCTGTCGCGAGACAACGATCCCCAGGTATTTCATCCTATCCTGAGCCCACCTAAAGCCCAAAAGATTCACCGGGGGGGGGGGGGGGGGTTGTGGTTTCATTTAATGGGAACAGCTACGACTTGTCCTCATTTATGCGGTACCCAGAGAATCTAGTGAATTTGCGCACCTCCTCGAGTATTGGGAGGAGGTTGATGGACTGATTTCTGATAAATAACAGTGAGTGGTCTACAAAGAAATTAAATGAGTGAGGCCAGTCATGCGAAGACCACGACGTAAGTGTTTACAACGCAATACACAGGCAAGAGGTTCAATGGAAAGAGCAAAAAGCAACAAGGATAGGGGGCAACCTTGCTGCATGCCCCCAGCGAGCAAAAATATAGGGGATATTGTAGATCCGGTCCTGACCCTCGCCTTCAGCCAGGTGTAAAACAACTGCATACATTGAATAAAAAACTCACCTAGGCCCATACGTTGGAGAACTGAGAACAGAAATTGGCAAGACACACGCATTTGGGTTGAGTTTTGAAATTATACCAAAGAGTCTCGGCAAGTTATATGCTGTAGTGCGTCCAGGGATGAATCCAGACTGATCTGGGTGGACCAGCTCTGACATGTGTGGGAGTAGTCTTGCCGCTAACAATTTGGCTAGGTCTTTAGTATTGGAGTTAATCAAAAATAGTGGCCAGTAGGAGCCCATGTGTTCAGGGGGTCTGTTAGGTTTCAGCAGCACCGTGATCAGTGACTCCGACTTCGAGGAGGGGAGAGCACGACGTTGTAAAGCTTCCTCCGAAGTGTGGAGTAGGCAAGGGGCCAGAACAGAGTTCAGCTCTTTGTATAACTCAATGCCGAGCCCGTCTGGGCCGGGGGCTTTCCCAGAGGGGAGAGATTTAATAGCCTCAATAATCTCATCAACAGATAAGGGAAGGTTTAATGCCTGACATGCCTCCTCAGTGAGCTCAGGTAGCGGTATAGATTCAAGATGCTGTTCCAATTCCACGGGGGAACACTGGTCCGAATTGGAGTACAGTGTTTTATAGAACTCATAAAATTCCGTATTTACAGCTTCAGGAGAGCTAAGGATATCACCAGATGTACCCGGAATCCCCGAAATGTTATGTGTGCCCAAGTTCCTGTGAGCCACGCGAGCCAAATGGCGGCCCGGTCTATCTGCCTCTCCATATCGCCTAACCTGAGTAAGGTAGTAGAGTAGATGGACCTCCTGCTCCGCTAGCTCCTGAAACTTTAGGAGGTTACCCTTTATGCAGCCGAGAAGCGCCCGATCTCGCGTAACAGCGTATTCGGCCTCCAAGTTTTTAAAATCTGCCTCAACCTCTGCGAGGTTCCTTCTGGTCTCGCGCAGCCTTCCGTAGGCCTTGGAGATTATTTCGCCCTTGACCCAAACCTTAACGGCCTCCCACACTGTACAAGCCCGGTGAACCGACAGAGTTCCTTTGGAAGAATTCCGATGTCTCGGTGTACAGGCCTTCAGCAAGTACCGCATCTGACAAGCAGCCCGGGGGCATGCACCAGAGGGGGGCACACGTGGACAATGTCAGACCACTCAAGCGTCAATGAGATGGGGGAATGGTCAGATAAGGTTTGTGGGTGAATCACGGAGTCCGCAACACGCGGCATGAGGGAGGCTGAAATCAACCACAAATCTATTCTAGAATGTGCATGATCCACCGTGGAGTAATATGTGTACTCGTGATTGGTCGGGTTGTCCTAAATGAGATATTACACTTGCCACCATGCGACCCGCTGCAGTGAGCTCCCTCTGTGTGTCTCTAGAGCGATCTAGGGTACAATCAAGTATGATGTGAGAAGGTTGAACACCAAACAGGAGATCAAGAATTTGAGAATAAAACGGGGTCATCAAAATTGGGGCCATATGTATTAACAAGCGCAACCATAATAACAAGCAATGAGCCCCACACTATCACATACCTTCCCAGAGAGTCAATGTTACGCTTATATTCTTGAAATTGTATGGAGCGGTGTATCAATGTTAGCACTCCACGTGACAGACGAGTAGCAAGTATAATACCGTTGAGTGCCCCAGGTTTTTGCAAATATTTCATTGGTGGGCCCAAGAGCGTGCGTCTCCTGGAGCACTACTATTTTGGGTAAGCAATGGTTTATATACGCGACCACCTTTCGGGCCTTAAAGGGGTGGTTAAGGCCCCGGACATTCCAAGACATAAATGTGAGGTCAGCATTCGTATTATTCATGTACCATGCCGAATGCGTGCAATAATTGCTTAGCTTTTAGCAATAATAGGTTACAAATGTGGCTATTGGAGAGATGTGCACCTGTTTTGAACATTAGGGTACACAAACTTAACATCGAGCAAAAACGGCCCGTCAAAACCGCACAGCCAGAACAGCCCAATTGTGCATACAAAATGGCATCAGCATCTCCCATACCATCCCCCACCCTCATCTCCCACAACTTGATGATGAATACCCAATTAGAAACAACACAATAAGATCAATGGGGTGCACTGCGAGACCGCTAAGGAATCTAATTGCGGCCAACAACCCTAGAGCAGTCCTACTGCCAGGTAAGGTTACACCCAAGCTAATAGAACGGACAGGGCAGTGTGGACCAGTGGCGTCAGTCATCCATTATGTTCAGGGCATCCACATGCGACGGGGAACCACCCTGGGCGCCACGGTCCCTGCATGGCAGTGGGATGGGAATGTTGGCTTTGATATATGACACAGCGTCACCAGGATCCTCAAAGAAATTAGCCTTACCCCCATGTTGCAGTCGAAGTTTGGCGGGGTATAGCAGAGCATACTGCACTTGGCGCATCCGCAATAGCTTCTTGACAGGATCAAATGATTTGCGTTGGAAAAGCACTGCTTTTGCGAAATCTGGGTAGATATGAATGTAATAGGATTCAAAGCGTAGAGCGCCGTGTTCGCGGGCAAGGCGCAGCATCAAGTCCCTGTCACGATAGTTCAGTAGGCTAACCACAGTAGTGCGGAGAGGAGCTCCCGGCTTGGGAACCGGCAGAAGGACCCGGTGTGCCCTTTCAACAAGGAAACGTTGTGAGAATTCAGTGGGGTTAAACAGGGTTTTGAGTATATTTTCGGTACATTTCTCCATCGGGCCCTTGCAGGTCGCCTCCGGAATCCCAACAATTCTGATGTTATTGTGGCGCGATCGCGATTCGAGGTCATCACATTTATTGCAGACTTTGTTAAATTCTTGTTGGAGATGTGCAATGTCCTGCCCGTGCTTCGATATCTGATCCTCCGTTTCGCCAACCCTGGATTCAACTTCTGTGATGCGAGCCCCTTCCTTTTCCAATTTTGACTTTAGGGAGCCTATGGTGGAGACGATATCATCCAGCTTGACATTTACGGCGAGAAAGCCATTTTGTACAGTCACCAGCAGGTGGTCTTCCCTCGACGTCGTGGGGGGGTGGGGCAGACAGCTCATCTGCCGGGGGGATCGACCACAGGGACAGGGGATTTGGCAGGGGCGTTGGTATAAGTATCAATGGGGACCTTCTTCTTAGATGCATCACCCTTGGTTATGGCTCAGGGGTTGCACCACCAAGTCGGAGGTGTAGGGAGCGACGGACCTGTTAACCCAGGCCAAACAATACCACAAGCTGGCGCAATCCATATCTGAGGTAGACACACTCTGGGTACGGGAGGGCGATAGCCAGCCAGCCAATGCAGTCACAATGGGGCTCCAGGCAAGTGACAGTACGGTCTCGACTCTGGTGCAGGACTTCACTCAGCAGGTGAAATGCACAGATGGGGGCATCAGAGCAAGGCTGAGAGGACCCAATGATGGATGTACCACAAGCGCAGTTCAATTAGGCAATACAGCAACGCCTGTAGCCAAACCCCCAAAAAGGCTCACATCACGGGCCAGGCCAGTGTCAGGCCAGCAACAGATGAACTTTAATTACTACAGCCGCAATATAAATAGGTGTTCGGAGCACAACCAGCGCCGCACCGCAGGCTCAGTCGAGCACAGCAATCACCGCGGCAACGTCGAGGACAAACCGCCTAGTCAATGCCTCCCACCGGAGGTTCGCACACGCTCCAACAAACGGCAACACTGGAGCCGCTGTCAGGAGAGACAGGCAGTAACGTAGCTGTGGGCTCCGGCAGTCACGTAGTGCAGATACAGGAAATATCACCAGCAGGAGAGGACCAGTCGGATGAAAGGCCACACAGCAGCTCAAATAGTTTGTAAAACTCACTGCGCCGTCGCGACCGGCGTCAGTGCTCACTGGGGCGTCCGCATACAACACCCGGGTGTTGAACGCAGCTGCAGATTAGGCAGTCTGATCAGCACCACATACGCTACAACTCGTCTCCCAGGGCCGGTCCAATCCAGAGCTCTTCAGACATATAGGCATAGAGCAATGGCTCAACCTGCCGAATCGCCAGTTACAGGGTCCCAGGGACCGCTCTCACCTCACCTCTGCCCGGCAGTGTCAGACAGGGCACAGAGAAAGCAGCACGCCTGGGCTGCCACTCCAGCACCCCGTGCCACCGGGAGGGAAAGTGATGGAGGACAGCCACTTTGTCCAGTGGTTTAACAAGCCAAATACACCGGTACCTAAGAACCAATGCCCAGGGAACGAACAACCACCAAGGGCACTGATCCAGACTGTTGCTGCAGAGACCTCGATCAGCGTGGGAAGAGCACCGCTCTGCCCCTACTCCCAGCCACAGCCTGCTGTGTATCAATTTCAGGGGCTCAATACGCTGGCCTCGATCACCGATTCAGGTCAGGATTCGGTCCGCTGGGTCACCAAACACTCATCTGCCCTTTGATGTTAACAGGCTGTTGGTATGAAGGGCATAACCGTATTTATTGCAGGAACGGATTTTTCTTGGCAGCAGCTCACCAGTCAAGCGGCTATATTGCTTGGCAGCTCAACAGCACCCCCCCGCGAGGGCTAACTTCTGAGGTGTGGGTGGAGGACCCTGCCCCTCTGCTGGGACAAAAGATGTGCTGGACCCGGCGGAAGGTGAATCGGTGGTCTGTCCGTGAGGCTGAGCAGCTCGGAGAACCACGGTCTTGCCGGCCACCATGGAGCTATCAGAATGATGCTGAGCTCACAAGATTCCTTTATCCTACGGATTACCCTGTGGATCAGGGGTGTGGGAGGAAAGGCATAGGCAGTAATGTGTTCCCACCAAATCTGCAATGCATCGCCCAGGCAGCCGCGGCACTGCACCTGCCAACATGCACTGATGGCACTTCCTGTTCTTCCAGGAGGCAGATAGATCAACCTGAGGGTGGCCCCATGTGTTGAAGACCACCTGCAGTATCCGGTAATTCAATTGCCATTCGGAATTGACAGCTCCGAGTCTGCTGAGTCTGTCTGCTTCTGAGTTGGCCTTCCCCAGGAGGTGGATGGCCGTGAACTAGATGTTCTCCAGGGCCCATTCCCATATGCTGACCGCTAGGCTGCACAGCGAAGGGGAGTTGGTACCTCCCTGCTTGTTGACATAGTACACGCTAGTGGAGTTGTCTGCCTGGATAAGGACAGACTTGCCCCCAATGTGAGGAAGGAAAGCCCTGAGAGCTAACCAGATGGCCCTGAGCTCTAGCCAGTTGATGTGTGATTACCGCTGCTGTGAGGTCCACACTCCGTGGAGGGTGTAGCTGTCCAGGGAGGCCCCCAAGCCTTTCAGGGAGGAGTCCGTAGTGATAGTGATCTGCGGATAGTGATCTCCGGGGCTGGCTGCCGGAAGAGCCTGCCCGTATGCAGGTTGCAGTCCATGGATCAGCGTGAGAGGTCAGGGTGGAGAAGGGGGTATGCTGATAAGCTCTGCTTGAGAGCCCCTCTGCTGATTCCATGAGGCTGCGAAGTGCAGCTGTAATCTCCTCATCCTGAGTCTCATGTGCGGCACGGCCTGGAGGACCGCTGCTATTGACGAAGTTCTTCAAGTCCTCTGGAGGCAACCTTTTCGAAGACCTCCCTCCACTTAGCTAGACTGTTCTCCAGTGTGCGTGGAGTCAGTGCATCACATGGGTAGAACCTTCCCAGCCGTGGTCGGGGCCAAGTCAGCAGAGGCAAAGAGCATGGGGGTCGGGCACAGGGAAGAGCCCCTTGCATGCTGGACACCTGCTGAAGCCTGCTGAAGTCAACATGCGCCGGGGAGGAGCGTGACGCCAGAGGACCAAGTAAATGAATGACAAATAAAAGACAAAAAGATAGAAGAAGAATCCGGGGAAGTGTGTGTGGTATTACGTGACAGGGCCAAACCCAGGAACGCTGGTGGAATCGGCCCGTTCCCGTCAACGCGGTAGAGGGGACTGGGGTGTAGTGCCGGTGGGCAGAGTCAGGGTAGCGCATGCTCCCAGAACCGCACCCCTGCATTCCTCTAAATTTAAAGGGGTAGAAGGTTTATTCTGGTGAAAAAGGTTCTGTCGCCTGTCCCTAGGAAGGGATGCACCTGCAGTATGGAGGAAAGAGGACGGAACGTAAGAGTAAAAGATATGTGCTGGACATGTTTGTACCTGTAAGGTAATGGCCTCTGTGAATATTGAGAAAAGCAATGTACCGCTACATTCCCCCGACTCGTCTAGTTACGAAATCACACCTTTTTCGTAATGTTTCACAAAACGAGCAATACCACAGGCCAAAAGCGGAGCCATGGTACATAGGATTTTTATGCCGACGGCCTAAACAGACGTACTTAGAATTTGAAAATAAGGAAAACAAATGTGGTGAGGAATGGCAAACATACATTTTTTGAAAGAGCACAGGCACACCTTTTGAAGGATAGGTGACTTGTGCAGGTTACAAAAGTGTACAGTGCCTAAAGCAGCAACTAAATGTAGGTTACATTTGGGAAATGAAAGGGTTGTGTAACAAAGTGCAGTAGCAAATGTATGAAAACGTTATCAAAACAAAGAGAAATCAACAAATGTCCTACCTTCCAACATTCCCACAGGTGTCCCGATGAAAATGGTAGCTCACATGTGTGGGTGAACCTACCTGGGTGCAAAGGGAGAAGGCTAAACCACTGGTACATCAAACTCCCTGAGGAAGACTGGATTTGGCTTTGTGGACAACCCACAGATTTGGGCTTGGGGTGTCACAGCCACCAAGGAAAACGGGGAACCCCATGCATTTCTGGAAAGACAACACCTGTGGGAATACAAAGAGGTCTGACTTGCGCAAATCGCCCTAGAATGTATTACCCACAATGCCTGGCAAAGTAGAAAATGTAGGGAAAAGCACACTTTTCAGACATTTGCCACCAGGAAACCACTGAAACACGCGGGCAACAACACAAGTCCTACCTTCCCACAGGTGTCCTGACGAAAACGATACCTCAAATGTGTGGGTGCACCTTGTTAGGGAGAATTCTCTTTAAGCTGAATTTCCTAACCTAGTGAGTCCCCCAGCAGCTTTGCTGGATTTCTGGAGTTTGTTTTTTTCTCTCCTGCCAAGAGTGAGACTCTTTTTCTCCCACTCTTGGACATGATTTATGGTGTTCCTTTGACTGTTAATGTGTTTTATGGGCTATGGGGTCCTTTACTCCATAGGGTCTCATGTGTTTTTACTAGGTGTGTTACACAGCACCCTCCGTGCAGTGACACAGGGGTGTCATAGTGACACCCCACCATAGACTCCATACCCTGGGACTGACTACTGTCTCCCAGGGCATGTAAAGTCACCATTGGCTTTACTAGTCCCAAATTATTAACAGAAACCGGTACAAACATATCATATTGTGGACGTTCTGGTCGGGGCAATGCGATTGCCCCGGGGTCTGTTAGTCGAGGGGGCACGTCTCCGTCCCCCCTAATCGAGTTTTGGCTGGTGGCAGTGGATACTACTTTTTATATTCGACCGCAAATATATCCCTATGGGATTTTCCCATTGTTCGAGGCTACCAACTTTAATTATTTAATTCTCATAGCCTCGAACATACCGCCGGTTTATTTAATTAATATTCATTCGCCGGTTGGTATTTTTTGCCAGGACTCGATTCTAAAATGGCGTTTGTGTTCTCTTCTGTGACTCCAACCCAAGTCGAGCCCTTTGTTCCACTGGGAGTCACAGCCACTAAGGAACATGGGGAACCCCATGCATTTCTGAAAAGAAGACACCCGTGGGAATCCAAAGCGGTCTGACTTGCGCAAATCGTCCCAGAATGTATTACCCACAATTCCTGGCAAAGTCCAAAATGTAGGGAAATAAACACAATTTTGAGACATTTGCCATTAGTAAACCACCGAAACACGCCGGCAACAACACGTCCTACCTTCCCACATTCCCATAGGTGTCCCGACGGAAACTGTACCTCACATGTGTGGGTGCACCTACCTGGGCACAAAGGAAAAATGCTAAACCACTGGTACATCAAACGCCCAGGGGAAGACTGGCTTGTGGACAACGCACAGATTTGGGCTTGGGGTGTCGCAGCTACCAAGGAAAATGGGGAACCCCATGCATTTCTGAAAAGAAGAGACCAGTGGGAATCCACAGAGGTCTGACTTTCACGAATCGCCATAGAATGTATTGCCCACAAGGGCCGGCATATTCAACAATTTAGGGGAAAAAAAAACATGTTCAGACATTTTCCACCAGGAAACCACCAAAACATACCAGCAACAACACATGTCCTAACTTATCACATTCCCATAGGTGTCCCACAAAAACGGTACCACACATGTGTGGGTGCACCTACCTGGGTGGAAAATAAAAAAAAGTGTTGGCCGTCCACAAGTACAGTGGCAGTCGCAGGGTACCCCGGGAGGGACCCCATTCCTGCCAGGAGAGAAAAGCTCTAACGAAGCGCAGCTAGAGCTCCACGACGGCCGGGGGTGATGTCCTGGCCATGGGCACCTGTCTCCCATGTGGGTCGACCATCTCCAAGTGCAGCGCAAGTCCCAGGGAGCCCCGGCAGGGTCCCCATCCCTTCTCTGAGGGAAATTCTGTAACGCAGCCCAGCCAGAACACCAGGATGGTTGGGGGTGATGCCCCTGGCCCTGGGCGGCTGTCTCCCATGTGGGTTGACAATCCCCAAGTGCAGCGTCATTCCAAGAGAGCCCCGGCAGGGTCCCCATCCCTACCCAGAGGGAAAATCTCTAACGCAGGCCAACAAGCGCACTAGGATGGTCGGGGGTGATGGCCCCCGGACTTAGTCGCCTGTCTCTCTTGTTGGTCGACCATACCAAAGTTCAGCGGCAGTCTGAGGGAGGCCCCAGCAGGGACCCCATCCCTTCCCAGAGGGAAAAGCTGTAACGCAGGCCAGCCAGAGCTTCGGTACGGCCGAGGTGCTGCCTCCAAGATTGGGTGCCTGTCCCCCATTTTGCCTGACCATCCTCAAGTCCAGCGGTGGTCCCAGTGAGCCCCGGCAGGGTGCTCATCGCTTCCCTGGAGGGAAGAGCTGTAATGCAGGCCAACCAGACTTCTACGGCCGCCAGGTGTGCTGCCCCGAGCCATGGGCGTCTGGCTCGCACGCAACCGCCCCCCCAACCAATCAACGGTCATGGGGTGACCCAGCGGGATCCCCGCCCTTCCCCGGAGGGAACAGCTCTAACATGGCTTGGCCAGAGATCCAGGACGGCCGGCCGTGCTGTGACAGGCAACGGGCCAAACATCCCCCACCCCCAAAATCTTTTCCCTGGTGGCCTAGTGCTCCTTTCTGCTTCCCAGGGGTGGACAAATGGGCCAGACCGTCAATTTTGCCCCACCCCCCAGGGAAGCAGAAAGGATGTGCGCCTCTGTGGGGAGATTCCTGAGAGGGCTGGCCCCCAGGGACTGTGCCACCCCCATGATTCCCCCAAGTGTGCCACCAACAATGTAGTGGAATGTTGTTTTGCCTTCTTTGGGGGCACACATGGGTGCAAAACAGCACCCTTCTGCCCCCAAAGAAGGCAAAACATCATTGTGCCACCTTTGTGCCTTTTTTGGAGGGATGGGGGGGGGAAGTTGGACCGAGGTGGGGCCTTACACCCCAAAAACCAAATCCCTGGTGGCATAGTGCTCCTTTCTGCTTTTTTTTATTGTGCCTTCCTTGGGGGCAAATGTGTCCAAAACAGCACCCATCTGCCTCCAAAGACAAAACATTGTGCCCCCTATTTTGTTTGTTTGGTGGGCACCTGATTGCTTTCCCTGGTGGTCTAGTGGTCCTTTCTACTTCCCAGGGGTGGCAGCATGGGGCCAGACTCTCACTTTGCCCCTCAGGCCCCTCCCCCAGGGAAGCAGAATCAATTCCCTGGTGTTTCAGTGGGGATTGCTGGTCGAGGATCGAATGATCCGATCCTCGACCAGCAATCTGCATGTGTGAGGGCTCTTTGGAAAGGAGGGCGTTTCCCCTTTCCAACAAGCCCTCACTTGGCCAATTCGGGCAAAGAATGCCATTGCAGGACACAAATGAATCTTTGCAGAATTTACATTCTGAAGCCTTTCGGTTTCAGCATGTACATTTAATTTCCTGATGACGTCGGCACACGTAGCGTGTGCCAACGTCACCACGGAAACCCTCCGACCCCCAGACACGGAAGGGGAAGTCCTCCCCTTTACTGCCTGGAGGTCAGAGGATCACGGGAGCAGCTGGGCGGGGGGCGACCTTAGAAGACCAAGGCTTGCCAGTCTCCTCATAGAGGTCCATTGTACTAACTGGAAAGGATTAAACCATGTCTAGTGAAGTCATAAAATCCTCATTTAGTTACAATAGAGTCTATGCACAGAAAACCTATATAAGCTGTTGTATGAGGTGCAGGTGTAACATGGCTCGAGGATTATTTGGAGAATGTGTACCGTACATTTCTGTGTTCCCCCCACAGTGCTAATAATGATTTACCAAACTAACTACCCCCAAGATCCGAATCATGAGTTTGACTGCTTCCACAGAGCTTGGTACCTTTCGCCTTAGATCAAATGGTCGAAAGAACACCCCAGAAGACCAGTGGATGAGCCCTCTCACTGATGCCCAGAGTCCATCGAAGTTAAGATGCTTTGTCATAAAGAGAATCTCGCTGATGGCAGTGCTTTGGTTTGGGCAGTGTTTTTGCAAACTGGAGAATGACGTGCTTTTATCCAGAGGATGGTACGGTAAACATTTAAGATTTAATTTTTATTTGCTTTTCTTCTGTATTGCATCTGTCTATGCCAACTGTTATTCTGTATCTGTTAAGAGTGCTCATAAAAGGGGGCGGGCGTGGCCAGCGCACAAACGATACGGACGTGAGCTTGGGGAGCTCCCGCAAGCACCAAAATAATCCTCCATTTATATCCTGATCCCTGGGGATTTAATGCCTAACAAACACTTGAACTGAAACTGTGAGGCAGTGGGCTCTGGTCGACCGAGTCTATAACGCCCACCCGGCCAGGAAGACAGAGGAAATCCGCAGGACATCGAGGCCCGGTACCCCTGTAGCTGCACATCCAAGTTGGCTGCCGGCCCCTGGGTGTAGCTCCCATCCACTCGCCGGGGGGGCCCGTGATGGCCAAACGCTGCGCAACGCAGTGAAGAAGCATACACTGGGGGCTTCCCCCGAAAAACGATTGAGCGCTGGAGGGCGGAGACTGCCGGGCCTGCGAACGCCAACCAGCTGAGGACCAGCGGAGAAACCGGGGTCCTGATGGGGCCGATCTGCCGGAGCGGTATGCGCTGAAGAAAGGCACGGTGCTCGAGCGACAGGGAGAGGGGGTACAGGCCCTCCTGCGATCCCGGTGACGGGAGGCTCTTATTCCCCGAGTCCGCGCGCCGCGGACACACGTCCTGCCTGCTGGGCTCCTGGGTGAGGCGCGCTCTGGGTCCCAGACCGGAGGGCCGTGTGGCGGGAGATCCGAGGAGAGGGACAGCTGCACCCAGACGACCTACGGCCTCAAAACAGTGCAAGTAAGTGGGGCCCCCCTCGCTGATCTACGCCTATGAACGATGCCTGTTGAAGACGCGGGCTGTAAAGCACCAGGAGCTGTAGGCCCTCTTGGGGAACCCTTACCCCACTATCATCCGCTCGCTGCGGGAAGAACCCCCGCCCCCAGCAGAAACCGACCTGGGACTTCAACTATCACCTGACTGACCCATCACGAGGGGGGAAAAAGGCTGCAATACAGTGCACCGCGAGGGGGCACCCATCAGGACTCTGCATACAAGGCAATACCGGACTCCACCGCACCCCGTCTGCCATCCCTGGGCCGGGACACACAGGGCCGATCCCTCCATCACAGCATAAAGCTCACAACCTTCGTAAAGATAGGCAAAAGAAAACATCCACACAAAGTAGCATGGACTAATTTGCGGTTGCTGCCACCCCTGCACCGGCGGGCCCAACAACACGACCAAACTCCCCCACAGGCGAAGACCCTCTCTCCTTACGGGATGTCATGGCCGCCATCGCCAGTTCCCACTCCTCTATGGAGATTAAAATGGACAGCATTGCGGCGGATGTTTCCTTCCTGCGCCATGACTTACAAAAGCTGACTTCCAGAACCGGGGAAGCCGAACACTCCATCTCTGAATCAGAGGACAACATCAACAGGATTAATAGGCAACTGTCCCAAGCCTTAAACCGCCTGAAAACCCCAGAATCTATAGTGTTTGAGGGAGAGGGGAGGTCCCGCCGCAATAACGTTCGCATTCTTGGTCTGCCGGAGGGGGAGGAAGGACAATGCATGGAATTGTTCCTGGAACAGTGGCTCGTGGACATCTTTGAACCCCATTCCTTTTCAAAGTTTTTCTCAGAGTGGAAAGGGCCCACAGAATGCCCTCGGGCAAGCCGATCCCAGGTGTTCCGCCCCGAACAGTAATCGCTAGATTGCTTAATTATCGCGACAGGGAAGCTCTCCTGCAGATACCGCGCTCACGCGGGACGATCTCGCACAACGGATCGCGGATAGCCTTTTTCCCCAGACTATACCAGAGAAGTGCAACGCGCACGGCAATCCTTTGAGCCACTCAAAAAACAACTCGCTCAGATGAATGTGAAATACGGCCTGCTTTTCCCGGCTCAACTTAAGGTTTATCATAAACGATCCACAGTTCACTTTATGGACCCACAAGAGGCCTGGAAATGGGAAGAAGCTCACATTGAGGGCGATTGGACCACAAGACCGAGGAGACAAAGAGGAAGGCCCGACCCGGGCTGGGGCGGGGGCAGGCCTCTCCGGGGAGGAATCCGGAATTGATGTAACAGGAGGCCCCGGAGCCAGCAGGGGAACAGGACAAACATTGAACAGGCCACTGTCCTCCATCAGAAGGAGTAGATGAAGTACTGCAACACAAGGACACGCCAAGTTTATGTCTCCGGCTCTGTCACCAGGTGTAATCCACCATGAATGAAGCTAACATTTGGCGCAAGAGAAGGGGCTGCGGGAAGGGCTCAAACACCCCCCCTCCGGTGAACTACCTCCTCTTTTTGATCTCTACTTAAACATTGGGATTTTGTGCGGACACTGCAGGTTTGAGTGTCAGCAATGTTTGGGCGACAGGTACTTCGTGTTTGGGTGGAGTATAGGGAGGGGGAGGGTTGGGAAAGTTTGAAAGTTCTTTCTTTTCCTTGGTTGTTGCAAGACTACTACATGTTCACAGGTCAATCTAACCACTGTCCCCCACTTGGACCACCTCGCACCACTCCACATGGGAACCCCAATTACATAGCACCGAGTGAAGGAATACCGCCACTTCGCTCTGGTCACAATACCCGGAAAATCTCCATCACGCACTGTAAATGACATCTATACGAGCCCAAGCGTCACCCGTACGACATCCCAGAGCTCTTAACTGCTCACCTGGAATGTGAATGGAATGGGTTCAGGAATCAAAAGACGCCTCATTATGCATTTTTTAAATAGACATTCTCCTGATATGGCCCTTATAACAGAGACACATCTGGCCGGCTCAAAATGTGCCTTCTTTCAAAGAACCAATTACCATCTTGCCTCCCATGCGGGGTACACAATGGGATCCAGGGGCACCTGAACTACTTTAACAGCCTCTATCTAAATCTGCCTGCCTCTACTCTCCGCCCTGCAACTCATCCAGAACAGGACTGCGAGACTTGTCCTTGGCCTCAAGCCCAGGGACCGTATCTCTCCAGGACTGAAATCACTACACTGGCTCCCAGTGGCTGCGAGGATTAAGTTCAAAACCCTCTTCATTGTCCACAAGGCCTTTTGGGGCCTTGGGCCAAAATACCTTCAATTCTCTCTACCTAAATATCTTCCTTCTCGAGATCTTCGCTCATCTGCCTCCAACTCCCTCATGGTCAGCAGTTTCTCCAAGCAACGAGAAGGGGGTAGATCTCTCTCCGCAGCAGGGGCCTCCCTCTGCTACAGCCTTCCTGCCTCCCTGAAACTTGAAGAGAACCATCTCCGGTTCCGGAAGCACCTCAAAACCTTCCTCTTTGCCTCCACTTTCTCTGCCCCTCTCCCCTGCTAAAATCACTGAAACTGCACTGAATCTGCAACTGGGCCACTCGCCGATCTCGGTCCTTGGCCCAGCCACTCTTCCCTGCATTGCCTCCCTGGCAACCCCTGTACTGCGGGACTGTCTCTGTATCCCTACAGCCCCCCTTCCCAGCACTTGTCTGCACTTACCTTGCACTTGCCACCAGCGGGCCCTTATTATTTATCTTGTATTCTACTAACACTGTACTGCACTTTCCCCTCTCCCTTTCCCCCTGCACTTTTCCCTTCCTCTTTACCCTTGCGCGATCTGAATGTCACCTGGCCTAGTAGGATCGGTGTCTGTCTTCCCCTTGTCCCCCCCCCGCCTCGTCGCGCCTTGAAACACTTGTGTATAGGCGCATCACAAATGCCATATCGGATCATATAATATCACCCTTGTCCTAATACACAAGCGTATCCCGCTTACTCTGCAAACTGTAGAATTGGACCCCAGGGGCCGCTACGTGTTTGTCTTAGGAACGCTTTGGGGTGAGAAGTTGGCTCTCGCCTCGATCTACTCTCCACCCGGGTTGGGGCAGGAATTACAGGACGAGCTCACCACCGTCATAGGGAAACATCACACTGACACGTACATTCTAGGGGGGACTTCAACGATGCTATGAGCAACAGCATTGACCGCTCCCACCTTAGGAATCAGATCCCAGATACCCCCACAAGACTGGCCAACTTTACATCTGCTTTGGGACTCCGGGATGTATGGCGGGAGTTACATCCCGGCACTAGAGAATACTCGTTCCACTCGGGAGCCCACGGCTCCATCTCTAGGCTAGACTACTTCTTTCTACCACACACTGACCGCCACAGGGCAATCTCCACAGAACTGCTTCCCCGAGGCATCTCGGACCACTCACCACTGATAATGGAAATAAGTATGCAAGGGGCCCTTCCCCCTAGAACATGGAGACTAAATAACTACTACCTTGGGATCCCTGAACTGATAGATCGCCTTGCAGAGGTGTCTACCAAATACTTTGAAATCAATGAAGAGTCGGTGGATAGTCCTGTGACGACATGGGAGGCATACAAAACAGTGCTGAGGGGAGAGAGAATCTCCTGGACGGCACATAAAAGGGCTACTCGACTCCAGAAGGTACTGGAAGCCGAGGGTGAGGTGAGCAATTGGGAAACTAAACATATTCTCGATCCCACCCCTGAGACCCACCGATCCCTGCAACGCGCCCAAGAGCGCCTTCGAAATAGGGTGATGGATAACGCTAAGCAGGCCCACTGGCACTCTAAAGCGAAAATATATGAACTTGGGGACAAGGCGGGAAAAATGCTCGCCTGGTTGGAGAAAAGAGATGAGGGACAGCGCCATGTCCGGGAAATAGTCACATCACGAGGCAACCGGTGTCAATCAGACGCTGAGATAGCAGAGGCTTTTGCCGAGTTTTATGCAGATTTGCACCAGGCCCCAACCTCACCGCTTGACCCCTCCCTCTTAGACACCATAACACTACCGGCTCTCTCTGGGCAACAGAAGGAACAATTAGACTCCGCCTTATCAGAAGCTGAAATTTCAGAAGCGATATCTCAACTACAAACAGGGAAAACGCTGGGTCCTAACGCATTCCCAGTCAAAACCTGGCAAAAATTGGGTGGAGACAAGATAACGGCCCCACCCTTCATAGATTGTTCCTCTGTGCCCGAGAACAGGGGACCCTCCCCCCAGACCTGTGTAAAGCGACCATCGTGGTCATCCCCAAACCGGACAAGCCCCCTGACAAATGTGCTTCCTACATGCCCATCTCTCTGATCAACGGGGAGGCAAAGGTCCTTGCTAAGATCCTAGCAAATCGACTACAACTGGTTGCACCCACCCTGGTCCACCGGGACCAGTGTGGATTTATGCCGCATAAATCAACCCGGATGAATCTATGGCGCCTCCATCTGGCACTGGAGCGATCCCCAGTTATAGACGGACCCTTAGCTCTACTAGCAATTGATTTCGAAAAGGCGTTCGATTCAATTTGCTGGGACAGCCTCTGGGAGATCATGCGGTGTATGGGGAAGCCTTCTTGTGATGGGTGCGGCTGCTCTACACAAATACCAAGGCAGAGGTAAAAGTAAATGGATGGTCCTCCCGATCCTTCCCTCTTGGTAGGGGGACGCGGCAAGGCTGCCCAATGTCTTCCCTTCTCTTCTCTTCGCCCTTGCGATTGAGCCGCTTGCTCTATGGCTTCACCAAAATGCAGCCTGGACGGGGTTTAGTTGGCCGGAGGGGTACGACGACCGTACATCTTTGTACGGGGACGATCTCCTAATATATCTGGGGGATCCAACTCGATCCTGCCCCATTGTGACAGATGCTCGTCCGCTTTGGCGAGTTTAGTGGACTTAGAATCAATTGGGGAAAATCTGTTCCCTTTCCTGTTAAGGGTGGAAAACAGGCCATCCCCCAGGACTGCCCTAAAGACGGGTGGAACACCAGGGCTTCCGATACCTGGGGATCTGGATATCTGGGGACTTGGCGGGGTATGTAAACAGCAATCTTTGGCCGATTACGGACCGCTTCTGCATCGATGTTCATCATTGGAAGCTCCTCCCCCTGACTCTTAAGGGCAGAGCTGCGCTCTTTAAAATGATGGCCCTTCCAAGATTCCTCTACATCCTCCAGAACGCCCCGCTCAGGATCCCAGAGACAGAGTTTCAACAGGTGGAGGCACTTCTCAGAGAGCTTATATGGGGGGGAGGCCAGCCACGCATCGCACTAAGCACTCTCCAAAGGTCGATATGGGAGGGTGGAATAGGAGTCCCTCGTCTCCAAACCTATTACTGGGCCTCACAATTGGCAGTGGTTAATGACCTACTCCACGGAGACCAGGAACTGCCTCACATACGGGCCGAGATAGCCGCTATTCACAACACAGACCCACTGACTCTCCTATACCAACCCCTCCCGAGACCCCCTCCACCCACAACCACAACACACCTTATTACTGTCTGGAGACAAGCACACCACTTCATAGGGTGGGAGAATAAAGTCACTACTGCACAACCCCTATGGCAAAATAGTAGCTTGACTGAAATCGGGAGATCTGAGCCATGGCCCAAATGGGTGAGGGCTGGGGTTCTGAGAGTTGGGGACATTCTCGTAGGTGGGAAACTGGCCTCATTTGAAGCTTTGCAACTACAATTACAGATCCTGAGTACAGAACAGTACCACTATATGCGATTGGCCCATGCCCTGAAGGCCCACATACCCGTAGATGCAAATGTTCCGGAATACACTCCTATTGAACGGAATATTCTACCAGCATACATCCCCACTAAATGCACCTCCATCCTATATAACACCTTAACATCCTTTGCCACCCCCGAACTGACCAATTTGAAAGCGAAGTGGGAAGTGGACGTGGGTGAGATAGAACCAGAGGACTGGATACAGGTTCTCATGCACCCTGGGAAATCGCCATTTCCTCAAGGCTTCGCCTGGTACAGCTGAAAATACTGCACCGGGTATACTACCCCAGGACGCGCCTATATGGCTGGAAACGGGCTTCAAACCCAAACTGTCTTCGATGCGGGAGGGGGAAGGAACCTTCATACATATCCTATGGTCATGTCCCCGGATACAAACCTTTTGGGATGCATGCTGTAGCGAACTTTCCAAAGTCTTGGCCCGTGCCATACCAATGGACCCTAAGGCATTACTCCTGGGAGTTCCCTACGAAATAGAGGCTAACAAATGGGAGAGATTGCTCCTCCACAAGGTGACAGGGCTAATCAAGCGTAATATAGCGCAGAAATGGGGAGCCCCTGACACCCTGACAATGGACCAATGGAAGGTGGATATGGACACATGTGCCATGATGGAGCATAGGATCTATGCAGCAAGGGGATGTCCCAACAAAGCCTCAAAAATATGGGATAGGTGGAAAGAAGCGGGGACCTAAAACTCCTTCTCACATGCTGGATGAGTACGACCAGTACACCACTGTACTTACGTTAAAAGCCTCTTGATCATTGACAATATGTGCATCACCTTTTGGTTTTGGATGAACATGATAGTCTTTATGTTGGTTTTGTTTTTGTGATTGTTATATTAAAACAATAAAAAAATGTTTTATCCAAAAAAAAAAGTGTGCTCATAAAAAAGCCTAGTCAGGGACCATCTAGCTGTCAATAGTAGAAGCAATTGCATCCATTCATGACATGGAGCAAATAGTTAGTCTAGGGAGTTCGTTTTCTTGTATGAATGATTTTTTAAATGAACACAAAATAAAAAGGTCTGCACAATTCAAACCAGTCAGGCAGCCTCCCACTTCTACTGCAAGTTCCACAAGACATTCTCACAGGGGGAAAAGGTGTTTGCACTAGGCTGATGGCAGATAATTCTGTAGGGGTGAAGACAATTATAAGTTACTCACTGTAGTGACTAATGTACTCCTCGTCCATAGTCCCCTTTCCTTCATACTATATGGGTGTCCCTCGCTAGGGACGGGAGACAGAACCTTTTTCACCAGACCAAATCTTCTTCCCAATTAAATTTGGGGGAGCGGCCTTCAGAGCATGCGATCCCCTTACACCACCAACCGGCGCCACTCCTCAGTCCCCATTGACGCATCGAAAAGATTACCATTGCCTAACGACACCAGTTTTACTGGGGGGGGGGGAGGATGGTGGGACGTATGGAGGAAGGGGACTATGGACTAGGAGTACGTTAGTCACTATGGTGAGTAACTTATAATTACTCCTACGTCCTGTCCCCTTTCCTCCATACTGTATGGGTGATTACAAATGAATGTAGCCCCACGGTGGAGACGTGACCCTGCTAAAGAAAACAAGTTCCTCAATACTGCCTGCCCGAATGCTGCGTCTGACCTGGAGCCAGCATCCAAACAGTAGTGCTTGCAGAAGGCCGAAGGAGTGGCCCATGAGCCGCCCTGCAGATGACATGCCATGGAACGTGCCTCTGGAACGCGACTGCCGTGGCCTTGGCTCTGATAGCTTGGGCATGCATAATTGATGGAAGAGGTTTGTGCTGCCCCTCATAGGCCTACTTAATTGCCAAAACTATCCACCTTGCTATGCAGGCCTTAGAAGCCCGATATCCTGGCTTTGACCCCACGAAGGTGACAAAGAGCCTCAGATTTGCAGAAGCTCTTGCTTCTGTCCAGGTAGAATTTTAGAGCACGCCTAACATCTAGACAGTGCAGGACCCTCTGAGCATCGTCTTTAGGGTCTGCAAAGAAAGTAGGTAGCACTATCTCCTCATTTGTGGAATGAAGAGACTACTTTAGGCAAAACGTGGGATGCGTTCTGAGGACCATCTTGTCCCTGTGAAAGGTAGTGTAAGTCTCCGAAGCCACCAGAGCTTGGATTTCGTTGCCCCGGCGTGCAGACGTAAGGCCCACCAAGCAGAATGTCTTAATGGTGAAGCCTGAAGTCCGCGGACGCCATTGGCTCAAACGGTTTATGTGCCAGGGCGCCCAACACTATGTTGAGGTCCCATTCAGGGTGTGGCTTCTTGATAGGCGGGTAGAGCTTGTGAGGCCGCCAAATGTCTTTTAACCACTGGGTTGAAGGATGAGAAACTGTCTTCCTCCGAGTTCCGGTAGGCTGCGATGGCCGCCTGATAGGTGCTGGCTCCACTACCAATTGTTGTTGTTTTTATCGCTTGCTCGGCACTTTCCATTTCCCCCTTTCCCTTGCACTTTCCCCTTTCCCTCTCCCCTGCATGTGCACATTCTCAATGTCACTGGGCCTAGTAAGATCGTTGTTTTGTCCTCCCTTGCCTCGTTGCACTCTGTGTATGAGCGCAATACAAATAAAATATATCATGTGTCTATTTGCACCCCGAGTGAGCAAGGTGTGCAGAGAAGGATAGCACATCGTCCAATGTGCAAGTCGACTTCCTTAGACTCAGCCCAGTGGCAAAACCTAGTCCAATTGCTTTTGTACTGGCTCCTAGTAGGATCACTCCTAGCACCCTGTATGATGTCTAGGATAGCCTGCGACAGACGCAGATGCTTTAAAATGACCTGCTCAGGAACCACACTGCAAGGACTAAATTCTACAGGGCAAGGTGGAGGGCCGTACCCCCCCCATGCTGCGATAGTAGAGGAGCTGGGCCCAGTGGAAGGTGCATCGGAGGCTGGTCCGACATGCTGAGCAGCTCTGAGAACCAAGGAGCTATCAGAATGATGCTGAAGTGCTGGGACTCCCTTATCTTGCAGATCAGCCTGTGTACTAGGGGAGTGTGAGGGAAGGCATATGTGTTCATGCTGTTCCACTGTAAAGTGTCTTCGCTATAAACGCTGGGGTAACCATCATGAACTTTTGAGGCGGGAGGGAAAGGTTCAGGGTGGAAAGGTCCAACACAACTCTCAGGCTAGCCTGGTTCTTCTTGTGTATGGCTAAAATTCTGGAGTAGAAGCCCATGCCCCGTTGGGAGGCTGGGACTTCTTCCACTGCCTGACTCTGTATGAGTTCTCGAATTTCTGCCAATAGATCTGTTGTCCCAATCTGAGCGAGCGGGGGGAGGGGGAGGGGAGGGACTGGTAGGTGGTAGCCCGTGCACACTACTGATAAGATCCAGGGGTCAGCGAACCTTGCGTGCCAATACTGTGTGTGAAGGAGCAAGCCTGAACCCCTACCATAAGACACATGGACCGGGGAGGGAGGAGGTCATGCCTTTTTTCCCTCTGAGGCTGGGGCTGAGGAGGGGCGGAAAGAAGCCCTTATTCCCCACCTTGTGCTGTTTGCAGCAGTGCTGACTTGGAGATCGGTTCAGCTGCCTGGACCTTCGTTCTTGGAAGCCCTGGAACCCAACAAAGGCCCGCCCCTTGTCAGAACGCTGGTGCGTCTGGCTGTACGTTTTGGGCGTGGACTTCATGAGGATAGATCAGGATTTCGCAGTCTGGGAACTGTTGTTCTTCTTATCAAGTTCCTCATCGGTGGTGGAATGAAAGAGGTTGCTACCCTCAAATGGTAGGTCCAAT
The DNA here is from genome assembly GCF_040938575.1 of Ambystoma mexicanum. NCBI lineage: Eukaryota > Metazoa > Chordata > Amphibia > Caudata > Ambystomatidae > Ambystoma > Ambystoma mexicanum. Next base: position 457,049,968 of record NC_090931.1, read on the forward strand.
ATGCGCTCCTGGACGTCCGGGTTGAATCTGGTAGCCAGGTAGTCCTCATGTCCGTAGCGATGCAGATGGCACACGAGGTGTCAATATACGCCACTGTGGACTCCATGATGTCTTGAGCCACCATCTTTGCTCCTGCCAGCTTCGCCTTGAAGCACGCCTCACTGTGTACCGGAAGTTCTGGAAGTCAGTCAGCTATTTCCCTGTCAAAGCCTTTGGTTAATGGCTGCAAGCATGGCAGCCGCATTAGACTGCCAAAGGTCCAGCGAGGCGTTGGAATAGACCTTCTTTCCATATGCCTCCAAGATAGTCTCCTCCTTGCCTAGCAGAGCTGAGGACGAGGTGGCTGAGGAAGACTGCGGCTTAGAGTAGATAGAGGCTGCAGCAATCACTGAAGTCTGGTTGAGGGTGTGCTGACAGCAAGAGTGTATCCCCCTCAAATTACCTGTACTTGGCATTGAGGCGCTGATTGGTGTGCTGCACCGCATGGGGTTTAAGCAATCCCTTTTTGGCCAAGGAGACAACGTCCTTCTGCATCAGAATCCCCATTCTAGAGTGAGGACCTCAGTCAGGAACCCGCCTCCGACTGTTCAAGCTTGGGTTGTGGAAGCCCCAAGTATTCGTCCAGACCTGCAAGCTGTTCATGCAATGCCTTAGCTGAAGACGGAGTGTCAGAGTTCCCTACCCATCGGTAGAGGAGTACTGGGCACCGCAGGCGGCTGTCGAGGCTGGTATGGAAATGCCTGGGGTGCAGGAGGCAGAGGTGCCAGAGCCATGGGAGCCGGCGTGGGCAGTTGAGGCTACACGGGGGCCTGAGGCACTGGAGCCATAGGAGGAATGACTATGGAGCAGTTGGTGGGACAGGAGGAAACATGTCCCTGACCACATCCCGAAGGATGGTTCCAATCTGAGGGGATCTCATAAGCGTGAGGAATTTCTCCAAAAACCTGTCCGCACAGGTCGGTGGGGCGTTAGGTGGCGGAGGAGTAGGGCCCTGTGGTTGCTGAGGTCTGGGCATACTCTGCCTTGCTGCCTGTGGGGTGTATCTGCATTGTGAGGCTGAAGGATAAGCTGCAGGCCACCTACCTGGCAAAAATCAGTCCCACCTTGAAACTCGTTCTCCCACCTGCTCCCCAAAAGGGGGCGGTATCGGACGAGCAGCAATTTTGTTGGGCTGCATGCCATGTGCCTGCGCCGTGGTGCTTGCTGCGCTAGGCCCGGCCTCCTCCAGGACTCTTGGCGGTGGAGCTTGAGGCCTACACTGCACCTCAGGACGGGGTCTGGTAGGCGTTGTGTCCTCGGCTGTGTCGCCGGTAGTGCTGCATACAAGCGCCCCATCAGACATTTGTCCGGTACTAGGGCATAGCCCCTCGGGTGGACACCCAGTAAAAGAACCCTGCAGTCCCTCAGCAACGTCACTGGCAGGGTCTAGCGACCCATCGGCTTGGCAGCCGGTAGCTGCAACAGCCTTGGTACAGCTAGTGTTAGAACCTGAACGGCCCCTCCCGCTCAAAACTTTCCTTGAGAAGGAGGAGACCTTGTGCTGTGCTGATGAAAAAAGTGGCCCTAACTTGGGCCTTGACTTGTGCTTGATGAAGTCCTTCAAGTCCTCTCGAAGCGATTGTTCGAAGAGCTCCCTCCACCGAGCTAACCTGTTCTTCAGAGCATGCGGTGTAAGCGCATCACATGCGGTACAACCCTCCCAGCTGTGATCGGGACAAAGGCAGCGGAGGCAAAGAGCGTGGGGGTCGGACCTAGGGAAGAGCCCTTCGCAGGCTGGACACCTGCTGAAGCCCAAAGACGTCTACATCCGCCGGGGATGAGCGTGGCGCCAGAGGACCGAGTACCTGATTAAAGACAAAAGACTAAAGACAAAAAACCTTATTCAGGGAAGAGCGCGTGGAATTACAAGGTGGCAGGCAAACCCAGGAGCGCCGGTGAAAGCGATCCGCTCCCGTCGATGCAGAAAAGAGGACTGAGGAGTGGCGCTGGTGGATGGAGTCAGGGGAGCGCATGCTCCCAGGGCCGTGCCTCTAAATTTAAAAGGGAAGAAAATGTTTTCTGGTGAAAAAGGTTTTGTCTCCCGTCCCTAGCGAGGCATGCACATACAGTATGGAGGAAAGGGGACGGGACGTAGGAGTAAGTGACTCAGTGTAAGCGTTGGTCTGTCCACCCATTCCCAACCAGATTCATCTGTGCAACCTGTTGCTTCAGCAAGCGCGGCTTTGTACAGACTTTTGTTTTTGCACTTTGCTAGGAACAAAACCTGATCAGGCCTGTATATACAACATTTATTTGGGGTTTTATATTGCATTTCATGTCTGAGTCCATCCTCTAAGAGCGGGTATCAGGTATCAAAGCCACGCTGCACCCCGATGTGTATGTAATAACTCTAGTGTGAGAAATTGACATTTCACAAGGGTGTTAAAGACCTGGCTTTTTGATTAATCTCTGAAAGGGAAATCTGCTGATCACATTGCCCTTTCATTGCCTCCATGCCAAAAACAGTGTGTGCATGTGCTCTGCTGCATCACTTTCCTGATCTGCAGCACTTCCTCTACCAGTGGCACAGAGTAGTTACAGAGGTCACATGTGCCGATTTAGCAGTTGCAGTGACAGGCACATCTCTGCAGCGCATGGGCTGTATTTAAGACATGCACCCCTGTACCAAAACCAAATAATCCCGAGTCTATCCTCCCTGTGTCAGATACATCTTTAAATATAAGCCATATCTGAGTTTTGGTATGGTGGATAGTATTTTCATAATCATTACAGCCAGAGCAATTTGATATCAAACATGTGTCAGCCCAGTGAGCCAAGCTCAGCTGTGGAAGGGTTATATGTATTCACTCTAGGCAGGCTGGACCTTGCAACTGCTGGCAGGACTATAGCCTTGGGGCTTGATTATCTTTGTTCCTTTGTAAGGGCAGGGAACGGCTCTCCCCAGAGAGACAGCCACTCCACGGGAGCCCCAGCTGGCCTGGGAACATTAATCAAAGGGCACACCCATTCACAAAAGAAGTTGCCTCACACCAGGGTGCTGCATATCTAAAGGCATTTGATTCTATTAAGAAGGGAAGGAGCTGGGTTAGCGCAGACACAGGGAGCTCTTTACAGCTGGAGGAAAGTTCCGCCATCTTTTTTTCTCTGCTTCTTTATTTTCTTCCTGTCTTCTCCACTTCCTGTAGCACAAAGTACTTTGGGTATGATATAAGAAGGCAGAGTCCACTTGTTCCAAGAACAGGTATTGGATCCCTAATGAAGGCTATTTGTAGTACAATCACATGGGAGCTTTGCCTTTAGAAGAAGGGGTCTCCCACCACTTCTTTGAATCATCTCTGGACTTCAAACCTTGAAGAGGATTTTGTTGGACCCTGTTGGGAGAGCAGTCTTTTCCAAAGACGACCTGTTGCGAGATGAAGGGAGGTGTTCCAAGGCAGAGTCAATCTCTGTCACCTAACCATTGAAAAGGGACCATTGTGGGTGAACTGCTGCTGGAGTAAGACCTGCATCTCTGCCGGCCACACCACTGCCTAGGACCTCATCATGTTGGAGGACCCCTGAAAGTGTATGTCAGCCTCCCCTGGGTTTGGAAGACCAAGAAAAGGGCCCATTTTGTCCTTGAGACCCTGGAGTGGGACTCTCAGCTCCTGGGAGCTAAGAGCCAGGATTCCTGCAATTTCGCTTTTGAACTGCTGCAAGTCGTGATTTGAGCATGTTCGACACAGATCAAACCACAATGACCCTCTGGAGCTGCCTTCGTGTAACGCTCACCTGGTATCCACGGGGGCTCCACCCAGTCCGGACTGCTTCACCCTTGGACCTCTCATTTGGACCCTTGTGTGGCTGAAGACCAGGTCTGAAACACAGGAGTTAGATTTTAGCTTGGTTGTCTCCTCTGACCCGGGGCCCACCTCCCATATGGACCAAAGAACCCCCTGGCGCACTTCTCACCTTGCTCCTTGATAAGGTGCGCTCACCGTCCTGCCGGTCGGTGCAGGGGTGCGTTGGGGCTAGGTTCGTTGCTGCCTAGTTGCTTCACTGGAGCGACTCTACGGAGTCCAGACCGGCTGCGATTCCGTTCGTCAGGTAAGTCTGTCTTGACTGTGTATTCTTTGTTTTGTAATTGTCTCTAACTCTTTCCTTTGTTTATAGGTGTGGACTTAGTCCTTGTGATGTTGCGCAGTTTGTGCACGAGATAATAAGAAAGTGCAGAGCACGGCGCTATATGCTTTTCTTGTGCTAACCTGTTTATATCGTCTTTCTTGCAGTCTCTGTTGCAACAAGGGCGTGTCATTCCATAGCTCCTTTTTCAAATTTGGAGCCTCTTGCTACAAATCCGATTTTCTATGTATCGGAACATTCAAATAAATACAATCAGGTAAACAATAGATACTACAACCCATTGTACACAATAGATACATTTCTGATACATTCTCTGTCATAGAAGGGCTCAATAAAAATGCATGATGCTCAGAAATAGGACTGAAAGCGACAGCCATAGGTGGTGTATATGGGCGAGAGGTATTAGTCGACTACAGATACCTACTGCCTTCTCCACTTCATCTTAACAGGAGACATGTGGAAATTCAGTGGCTCTCAAAGTTGAGCATGATGCTCGAGTATTAACAAGAGAAGCATTTGTTCCACTAACTGTCCAATTAACAAAAGGAGAAGAAGGACCAAGTATTTGTTTTTTATAGTTTGCCTATCAAACACATCCATTTGTAAAAGACCTCTGATGTTATACCACTGTTTGCCTCCTTTCCCTGCTGTTCCAAAGCCTTTTTTTACATTTTATTTTGTATTGACATTTTATAAAATTATGTTCAGGACAAATAAAATGAATCAGGAATAATAACAACTGAGAAGTAAGAATGAAAAAAGAACAGTACAAATAACAATAATACATCCCCAAACCAACTCCCTAGAAGCGGTTACTCCAGTTCCAAAAATCTTCCCCAAATGTCTTCAAAGACCCTGCAATTTTTCTCATGTTTTAGGATAGCCCTCTCAGTGTGGGACAAATGATACATTTCTTGAAACCATGATGACCTAGATGCATAGGTGGAAAATGTCCATTCTCTCAGAATTATATTTTTTGCTACCAAAGATGCCCTGAAGAGCAAGCACTTTTGCAAGTAAGACAGGTTCTCCAGCAAAACTCTTCTCCCACAATCAGTGTCAAAATCATATTCTAAATCCACACCTAGCACCCTGTTCAACACATCAGCAATGTCATAACAAAAATGCCTGCAACTATTTCATACTGCATTTCTGCCACTGTAACACGTTTTACAGTAGTAGATCTACGTTCTGAATTATTTTCTATACCCGTGCAAACTGCCAGCAAGTATATATTCTACTTTACTTATAAATCCCTGCAGTACTGTTTTTCTTGTTTACCACAGAGATACATGAACATCTGGCACAGTGTTCCCAGATAAGTTCTTGACTTTATGGTGTTCACTGGGGGTAGGAGGGATCCATCTTGATCAGTAGGCAGATAACCTTTTATTGACATCTTAATTGAACGATTCAAACACGATTCTCACAATCGATTGACGGCTCTTGTTTTGAAGGGGCATAGAGCCTCTAAAGAAAAGCTCAATTGTGCCAAACTCTAGTCTGCTATCTGAGTCAGGTTATCTCCGCTGGGCAGATATACCTATCTAAAGATCGAATCAATGGGATTTTACAGGTACCCAGAACACAAATCTGAAAGCAAATAGGAGCATTTCTTGGATTGACTGCCTAGTGACGTCAGAGGAGAATGGGCTATCCTTCAGTTATTAAACCCTTGCAAAATCCCCTCCCCATGTCAGTGGAAGAGGCACCTTTCAGAATGAAGCAAGAATTATCAAAAGCTCTGGGCCTTAGGCTTGCCAGATTATCTAAAATTATTCACACTGTTTAGTAAAGAATGTGAAGGCTTTGCCTAGGGAGTGTTGGAGAGTGAATGGCAGAAAGCACCAACCAATTGCCTTTAAGAGTGTTACATTATATCATGTGGCCGGCTGCAGGTTTATCCAATGTGCTGTGAAATTCAAGACCAAGTACAAATTAAATTAATTCACTTAAAGGATGTAACACGGCAAAACTCCAAGATGATTCTGTTTATTGATAGGTCCTTTTAACGTAATAATATGGGCAACATGTTGTCGGATTGTACAGTTTATAAACTGTCTGAGGGCTTAGAGGCATATCAGTTGTCAAATGTTCATCCTGCGAATGTGAGCTGTTTTATGTGAAATCACCATGATTTAGACTAATTCCCACTATGCACGTGGCGTGGTACAATGAGTTTGGCATATTTTGGAAGCAACAAGGATAACTGACTCGGCTGGCATTTCTATTCTAAATAATATATATGTTCTAGTCTTAGTATGACCTCTGTTACTGCTTTCTGCACTGGCAATTGTCAAACGTAAGGGGCATGATGTGTTCCACCCAGTGGATGCAAAAAGCAACTCTCTTGCTGACAATTTAGTCTGAACTGTTGTCCTAGCAGGCCCTCTGGCTCCTAATACTGCCCTTGCCTGTATTTCAGTGGAAGAGTCACACACTGCAATGCTTTCTAATATGCCTGTACTGCAGGATCTAGCATCAAAGTCCGAAAAGGAGTGGGTGCCAAGAAGAATTGTAAGTTGGACACACTTTTTGGCACTCTCCAGATTGCCTTCAGGTAATGCCCAGACTGCTTCTCTCTTACCTCGCCAGATTGGTGCATTCAGTGGCTCATTCCAGAAAAGAGGCCATGGTAGCCGTGATTACCTGAGACTGGTTTCCACATTTCCCCATGGTGGTCCAGAAGTATTGTTGTAACGGTCATCCTTTATGTCTCGCCCATAATACAGGAACAACTGTAAAGGATTTGCCGTTTACCCACACTTTGCTGGAAAGTTCCTTTCCTTTATATCCAGACAGATTTTCATCAGCATCCCAAATGTCTTAGTTATGAGGATTTTGGCAGAGGTAGACATGTTTAAGGTTGGGTAGAGGCCTACTAATGCCGAATGGCTCAGTGTCACTACTGTCAAAAGGTTTCTTACTGAATGCATACCACACTTTGGTCTTGCTGCAGTTATTGACAGTGACAGAGGTATACATAGGCAGGTAGTTCAAGCTGTCAATAAAGCACAGAACATTTACCAGCATTTTAATTGTGCTGATTATCCCCAGTCTAGAGGAGCATCCGAACACAAGAATGCTATGCAAAAAGACTGGTCTTAGATGGCCCGAAGGTCCTACCATTGGTATTGCTGCAAATGCAAAATAACCCAAAGAAAGTATTGGCTGTCACCACATGAAATGTTGTCTGCGCTCCCTATGTGCATGGCTACAGCCCTTCGATCAACTGCGCAATGTTTGGATTTAAATTTGAAAGATGACTTATGAACCACTGTAAGTCCCTTATGATGGCTGTCAGAGCTCTCTATTGGAAGGTCATAGAAGCACCGCCAGAACCTGCTGCAATACCCTGGCATTCCACGTCAACCAGGGGACTGGGTCATCCTGTGCATGCAACATAGGAAGTCAGCGCTACAGCCACAAAGGAGAGGACCTTTCAGATCCTGCTCACCACTCAGACTGTGATCAAGTGTGAGTGGAAATTGACATGTCTCCAAATGCTAGAGCGTACAGCCACTGCCTGAAGCATCAGAGTCAATTGCAACGGTTCCAGAGCCCTCTGCTTCAAATGACACTGTTTGGAGAGTGCGCCAGCAGTACAACCCGCACCCAAATATGCTTCCATATGGAGAACTTCTGAGGCAGGAGCCATGTCTTCAATGTCTGCTGTGATGAATCCATGGAATTTTTCCCTTCTCACCAATGGGGGAGCCACCCCGGTTCGAACTAGGAAAGTGAGCCCACTAAACTTACCACCACCTAGGGGACAGGGCAACGGGGATCCCACAGTGGGCAAAACTCCCTTAGAGAACAAGGAATCCCCCTAGCAGGGTTTTTTTAGCATCCTACAAATACAGAATCCCATTTGTTAGTTGGCTATGCGGGGATTGAGCAGGGCAATGATGCGCAAGGCCCTTTTGAAATGGCTGATGTGGGTTCTGAACCTTTGAGAATCCCAGCATTATATGAACTGGAGAATCAAGAGCTTGTCCAATCTCGGCTCAGCCACAATCATGAAGAGGAGGGACAAGCGACGAGGAGAGAGAAACTCCTGCAGAGGGAGAAGTCCAGCAGAATCAGCTGTTAAGATGGATTTCTGAACTCTGACCTGGTGGGCAGAGGTTCAGGAGGCCAGCCTAGTTTCTAGGAACAGGGTAACCTTCTGGACAATCCAGACCAATCAAGGTAGGTTGGCGGCGGTCAAGACTAGGTCTCAGGAGTGGTGAGGGTGACTGAAAGACCTCAATGAGCACACAGAGTAAAGGACACTTCCAAATCACTCCCTGTTAGGTGTATATATATTAAAAATACATATACAATTATTTCAAGGCCTTTGAGTTTCAACACACAAATCAAATCACAGTAATACTATTAAGCCAACACAATCCTATATATATAGTTAATGCACGAAATGGGTCCACTACCTAAAAGGGGGAGGAAACAGGCAGTGCAAATAGTCTTTAGTACCTTCTGCATCGAACAGACTCCAACTACGAGGCAGTCCAATCCCTAAGAAGAGTGGAGCCTAATGCTCAAATGTACATGCAATGCCAGCGCACGCAGTAGTTCAAATGGGCAAAACGGGGTCTCTTCAAAGGTCTGTAGCAACTCAGGAAGGTGGGTGAGGCGAAGAAGAATAGTTTCCCACTATTTGAAGAGGGTCTCCACCTGAGGGCAGATTCGATTCCAAGAGTTGGAATAGTTCGCTAGTTCACAGTGGAATGGAGAGGGGCCCCCAGGGGCCACTCGTGCATAAAAATGGATGGAGGTGCAAGGGGCCACCGGTTAGGTTTGCGATTACTCACCGTCCCCCAGCGCACTCCGGATCAAACTTCGGCAGTCGAGTTCACTTCGGCTGCAGGTTCAAGTGCTGCAATTTGGCGAGACTGCGGCTTTCAGCAACGAAGATACAGCGATGATTCCCAAACGGGACAATGGTGATTTCTCTGCTAGTGGATGGATCAGGCCAGTTTGACTGCAGCAGGCTTCAGGGTCAAGACGGGCACAAATGCCACGCACCTGCAAAGGTCGTCACCAGGGCTGGGTGACACGGCAACTGCGTATACTCCGGTTCGCGTGCACTCTTCTCACTCCACACCTGGGAAAGCCAAGTGTACGAACTTTGGTGTGAGGGTGCCGAGAACACATCAATATACCAAGTTTCGAGGGCCTCAGCAATACGGCGGCGGTGTCAGGACAAAAAGTCTGCGTAAGCTGATCAGCCCACTAGTTGGCCCAGGGACACTTCCGAGAAATCTTACTTGCAGGGTTTGTTGAAAGTGCAGACAATAGTTGGTTCCACTATTCCAATGGGTTAAAGCGTCTTTGCAGACCTTCTAGGACGACCAGATGCAGAGCGGTCCCATGGGATGACAGCAGGCTCAGGGTGCCAAACCTTCCAGCGGGCCACCAGCGGTTCCTCGACTCAGTTTCTTAGTTTCAGGATAATTGGATCCTATACTTCATTCAGTGAAAACTCCAGAGATCGATATGGTATGGGTGTTTGGGGCCTTCTCTTATCCAGAATCTCCTTTGCGCCAAAATGAAGAGGACCCAATGGGAGATCTGCTCACATACAGGCATACCATACATGGAAAAATCACGGACCACGGTGGTCCCAGGCATTCACTGCACTCCAGACTCTCTGGCACCCAGGATGTGTATTGGAACCAGATGTTCCAGCCCACATCCTGGAGGCACACACACAAGGCATGCAGAAGCCAGCAAAAGCTTGGCATTTCGCGGGAGAATGCATACCCAAATAAGGACTGACCTGGTGAAGGGGCAAGAATACCAAAGGACAGGACAAAGAACCTTGTGGCATGGTCATTTTGGAGCTATGCCAGCTATTCGTGCCAAATGCGGTAATCACGCTTTACCTGGCAGGAAAGGGGTAAAAATATATGAAATGATAAGCTGCCACCAGCCCTGTCTAAGGCACATCTGCACTTCTCTTAAAAATCCTTCGAGAGCATCTAGGGCCTTTGGAAAGGACTAGTAAACCGCAAGTGTACTGTACTGGAAGGTACATTGTACACTTGTTACATGTTGCAGAAGGAAGTTGCAACATTAGAAAGGACTAAGGAAAACAAAGTCTCCCAGGACTGACTGTCTTCTTATGGGGCATGTCAGTTGCCCCACAAGAAGTGAGCAAAAAGCCCAGAGGACTGCAGCAGAAGGCTGGGCTCCTCTGGTAAAGTTAGGCTATGGTGTTAAACATCAGCAAAAAGTTGATGCGTTCACAACTGGAGGGAAAATTACACATAAATGGGAATCTTTCCTAACATCAGATTTCTGTTGGTGAAGGCCTTGAGGTGCTCCGGCGGCAGCCGCGAGAATATTTCCCTCCACCTTTGTAAGACGATTCTTGAGTGACATTGGTGCAAGTGCGTCACACGCTGCACAAGAATCCCACTGGTGATCAGCCCCCAGACACTAAGCAGAGCCAATAGTGCTCTGAGCTGGAAAGGATCCATCATGTGAAGCACACCTGGAAAATCCACTTGGAGCCGACATACCCCGGGGAAGCGAGGCCCCAGAGGCAGGTGAAGGAGGGAAAAAATGCAGGGAAAAAAATGGATGCGCAGCTACAAATGCACACGCGCTAATGCGAGGCAGGTCCAATCCCATCCAAGCCGAAAAGAGGGCGGAGGTGAGGTGCTGGTGGGTGGTGCCAATGGGGCATGGTTACGCCCCGGCACGCGCCCTAATGCACTTCAAATTTAAAGGGGAAATTACATTTATGCGAGGCAAAAAATTATACTGGTCATGTTCCTCTACCGGGACGCCCACACAATATGGAGGAAAGGGGATGGGACGCAGAAGTATGAATTGTACTCACTTCTAGGTATCCTGAAGAGGGAACATTAAGTTGCTCCATGCAGAATACTGTTGTGTCTCATAAGTGGGTGTCACTGTGTGTGTACATTGCCACATACTGTGTGCTAATTCTTGCAGACAGCTAGATACCGCGGAGTGTCAAATGAAGGGCACAAACTCTTGTAAGACTTTATTATGTGAATATTTATTAAAGAAAACTAGGACACTCATCTTCCCCATTTCTATGGGTTATCCCCTACCTAACAACAAGCTAAGGTGCTAGTCAGTCATCAGTGAATGTCTTAAAGAAATCTGTCCACTTTCCAAACTAACCCTAAATGACTCTACCACTATTTTAATAACTAAAGACAGGAGAATGACTCCCTTCTCCTGGGTTCTTGCTTCTCGTATGTTTGCCATTCAATAACAGATTTTTTTTTTTACAAATAGTTTCTTGTGAATCAGTTCACACAGTTCTCTTAATATTTAAGTGCTCTTTTGTTACTTCTCAACATGGAGTTTTCCTTGGTTCTGTATGGATGTTTTCCATGGTCAGTGGCTTCTGTTAGCTTGTTACTTTTCTCTTTAACTCTCTTTCCAAAACTTCCTCCTCAGTTTTCCCAGGGTTAGGTTATCCAACCTTTCTGAGTTTCTCTCTTGGTTTGCCTTTTTATTTATTTCATGAGCTTTAGCCTCTGCATTGTATTCATCCCTTGGCATATATATTCTTTCATCCTTCTCTTTAGTTTTGTTTTCTTTATCAATTACACTTGCTTTACTTTGCCTGCGACGAGTATGACGATTGTCATCCAGTTCTCTGACTTTCAGGGTTATGTGCTCAATGTCTTGATTGAGAGGTGTAGGTATAGTTCCATAACAATTCTCTGTTCCTTCTCTTGTTTTCACTGTTAAATTCCCATTATCTTGACTGTGACAAACATTGGTACTCTGATAATGATTCTCTTTCACTCCTCTTATTCTCCAGGTTATATTTTGGTAGCGTTTACTGGGACGAGTATTACTACCCATATAATGATTTTCATTCACTTCTCTTATTCTCACAGTGATAATATTCTCGTAATCTTGACTGTGATGAGTAGGAGTACTTTTATAATGATTCTCATTTGCTTCTCTTGTTATCACTGTTACATTCTTGTTATCTTGACTGACGAGTATGAACATTTTTATGATGATTCTCATTCACCCACCCAGGTCTCCTTTTTTCCCTTTTACCTGACATTCAGGGATCAAGTCACCGGGACATCACTTTGATATGCTTTGGTTCTCTCCGTTGGTCGTTCGATTAGTTTTCTTTGCTCTGTGTCTCGTACTCCGAGTCTTCCTCTCAAATTGCTTTTTAATATCCCAGGTACCGACAATTTATGCGGTCCCAGTCACGCAATGGCCTCTGTGTGGATACCAGGATCGCCGGCCCACCACTGGCTCTACATGGTAATACCAACACTGGCTGCTTCTCTTTTTCTCTAACTGACAGGATGCTGCATGTCCGACCCTTCGCCTCAGCAGCAGTTTTGTATTTCGCTGGTCTTTTGTACTCTCCAGTGTCCTCTCCTCTTCTGAGATTACATAGCTGTGGTTCTTCCCCGGTGCATCTCTTTTTTCCCCTCTGACCTCTCAGGCCTTTTGTCTCCTTTATTCATCATCTTGGTCTCAGTTAAATACATCTCTTCATTTAAAGGTATATGCACATTTTCTTATTTACAGTAAGACATACTTGTTCTTTCTTCATGCAAGTCCTTATAGGGTATGGTTGTGTAGGTAATGTTAGGAGGATCTCACAGGAACGAGTGTCCATGTCCCCACAGGGGGAGTCTCTCCCTGTGAGGTCCTGCTTGCCTCTACCCCTAGGAAGGATGCTGCAATGTGGGCTCACCTCCCTAGCCTCTCAGGGGTGGGGGGGGGCTCCCTCTTGGGGAGAAGAGACAAATTCCTGTGATTCGTTCCAATACCTCCAACTGAAGACCTTGCATTGTTTTGCAACCGGTCATACATCTGTCTAAAAGGCATGCAGCATTTCTTTCTAGGTCATTCTCTGGGTTCACCTGTACACATTTACCTAGAATTGGAGTAAAAGTGTGCTGCAATCTAATTATCTTACTTCATGAACCCTGGCACCCTCAGGTAAGAGCCCACAATATTGAAATATTGTGAGCATCACCATATTTATGTTTCCTAGATCTAAACATACAACACTGTGCAGTGACAATGGGACACCCACGGAAGGGTGGCTGAGGCAGAAGGGAAGCTACATGTCCACCAATACTACAAACACTGTCAAACCTTCCACTGACTGGCTTGGATATAGAACGCAGAGCAAGAATGACCCACTTGCCTCTAGGGCAGAAAGACTGCAAGCCAGATCCAAAGCCTTCTTTGTTTCATGCTACCTCACCACCTACTGACATGCCCTGTGCCCTTCATGGTGCACACCAAAATCTCATGAAACCAGATAGATGATGACAAGGAACATATCCTTGGAAACCCCCACAGCCACACTTACCTGTGACCAACACAAGAATACAATTTTAGAACACCAACTTCAAAACGCTGGCCCACTCATCATGGCATAGAGGCCCGAGACCCCATGACCCTAAGAAGAACCGCAAACATATATACTCCCTAGATCACCACAGACCACTGGGAGAACACCCTCAGGTTTCTCACAAGGAGATCCCTGGAACCCCTTATTCAGGTGGCCAGGGAAGACCAGGCCCTCGCCTATCCCAATCCTATATTTGAACAAACAAGGGAGGATCACCTGGGTAAGGGAAACCGGGGTTATGCTCAAGGGAATGGCCCAGGTGAGATACAGTACTATGCCGAGGAAGCAGAGGAGGAGGGCGTAATCCCTGAGACCTTTGTAGGCTACCATACATCTGCCACGCCTCCTCCCATTAAATCTCTTCTACCTAGATCGAATGACCCCTCCGTACATAAACAATCCCCAAAGATTTCAAACCTGCTTGCACCCAAAGATTATCCATCCCACAATCCCTCTTTGTCTGTTACCTATCCGAATACTCCCGGTCATTGCCCTTCCCATTCTTCTTCACGTCCCTCTAATTATTCCTTCCCTAAACCCCAGTTTACTGCATTGACAGAACACTACGATACCCACAATCCCTTCAGTTCATTCCCCAATCCCAGTTATTCTTGTTTCTTTCACAAACCCTTCAATCCCGTCCCTCTGATTGTCATCTTCCGAAATCCCTGTGTACTATGACAGAATACTACCGTTTCCACAATCCCCTATGTTCGGTTCTACATCCTGGTCATTCTCGGCCACTTTACAAATCATGCCCATCATATCCCATAGGACAATCCGACACTCCAACCCTTCCCTTTTCCGACATGAACACTGTGTGGCCCCATGAAAGACAACGGACTAATACCAAAGCCGTGTATCTAACATGTCCCAATCCCAGCGTCAGGCAAAGTCAGGCAATAAACCTGAATCACACACACCGGACGACCCCTTCCTTTCCGCGCAGGGATAAAAGCTGGAGCAAAAGAGCACAAGCTGAGCAAGGCAAGCACGGCTGACAGCACGACGAGACGGCTAATCGGGCGCGACAGTTCAAGAGAAGGAGAAAGGCAGCAGGGATCGAAAGGATGTCGAGGAGAGAATGGACCTTGCCCTTTTTCGACCCAGGCCCAACGAGCCTTCGAACAGAAAGACATAAGACCGTGAACAATAGTACAAGTGGCTTGCAGCAGATGTCAACGATACATGGGGCAAGCCTATGCCGATAAGCAGGAACGCTGGAAACTCCTGCGCCCATTGCACCGGCCTTGACTCCAGAGAGAGAAAAGCCAATGCGGTTCATCACAGCCAGTGAGTCGAGGGGAGAACCGATAAGAATCGGGCTGTGTTGAGTGAGAATCGCAAAGTGGCAAGAGTCAACCATGATTCAATGAACTGTGACAGAACTGTAAAACGTGCTAAAGGGAGACCAGCTGCACAAGAAAGCGGGCACCACGTGGGTGCTAACTCAATTGACTCTGGTTGATCCCCATCTGAGCAAAGCTACAGATACCAAGAGGCCATAGGAGGGCCACCAAAATAGGTAAATGTGGTCATAATGAGGGTCAAGCAAAATCCCTGTACAATTGAAAGACGTTGATCTACAAACTGTGAAAGAAAGAGAAATTAATCTGGCTGTATTGAAAGTGTTGCAACGGCAAGAGTAAACCCGAAGGAGGCATGGCAGGAGAAGAGGGTCAAAGTCTGAGGTCCCAAGAAATAGTGTGTTGACCGACGTGACCCCGCCGAGGGATGTCCACTAGGTGAACTGTTTGAAAAGACATTTAGAAACCAAGGGAATTGAATCCTGCTAAGAGATGAGAAAGCGAGAGTGAACCAGAGGAGGTAAGCCGAGATTTGAAAAGGTCAGAGTTCGATCCAGGGGTGAAGATACCACCCAAGTACTGGCAGTCAAGAGGGGTGCGAGCCCGGACAAGGGAGCTCCAGGGGTGAAGCTATCATCCAAAGTTCATTGTGAAAAGAACAGATATATAAATTGTGATGTAAGTTACATGAGGGGTGAAGCCACGACCCTATGTGAACTGGGACTAAGAACTGAGAAGGGTCAGCGCCCAGAAGAGGGGGACCCAGGGGTGAACCATTATCACCCTAAAGAACTTTCATTTGGTTAAAGGAACTTTTGTTTTTTCTATTTGAACACATCAAGCCCTCAAGGGCAATAGACTTTCCCGAAGAAACAAGGCATGACTGTCGGCCGTACTGAGAGCTGGAAACAGAATTGTTGTCTCGTGTTGGGAAAGCTCGAACATGGTAAACTGGCTAGCAACTACATACGAATCTACACAGACAAAACATTAAGTGACTAAGTAAGGACAAAGCCATCAGTAAGCACTTTGTGAAACCAAATCACACCCTCACTGAATTTAAAATTGCAGTGCTGAAAGTTAACTTTAGGACAGAAAATGTACAAAAAACATAACTACAAACGCATTCAGATTTTCAATATACTTGAAAATGATTTAAATAGACATTGCTGCTTCAAGAGTCACTATCCTGAATACCAAATTCCCATCCTTGTGCACCCATAGAGAACCGAGGTCAAATCAGATAGATCTTTTTTTACTGACACTTGACTGACAAATTCCAGCCCCATTTGCTTCTCTGATGCAATGGTTTGTTGCTGGACTCACTTCTGCCGAAGCACTGCCAGCTCTTTAATCGCCCTGCTCCACAAGCTTCCCAGACGCCGATTAGTGCTCCTGTTCCAAGCCAAACAGTCTTATTTTATCTCCCCGACCCAGATGTAGAGAAGCACACTTTCAATATCGCTGTATGCTTTTCAGACCTGCCTTCTCAAACCAAAGGGCCAACACATGATTTATTGGCCTTTAGGAACACAATATGGAAAATCTGACCAACAGCCTGAATAATTTTCTAAATATAATTGCCCACAAGTGACTGGCTGCATTTCCTATCCCAAGCTTAAACGGCGGTGGGCATGGCGGGCAACAGGTTTAGTAGGGATGGTCACACAATTGACTATATCTAAAACATACCGTTATTCAGTAGGTTTGCACATGCTACGACTGACAACACCCCATTCCTTCATGCCTCTCTGAGAGCAGGCCAACACTTATTTTCTCTTGCCTGCTTGCATGTTTTCAGTGCCCAACTTAAATCTTTGTGACTGGAACACGTGGGGGGAACTTCTGATGTGTAGTGCTCCTTGTGAAGGAAACCAATCAGAAACGGACACAAACAGATAAGACATTCCGGAGGTTAATGCTTCTGCCATTCCAAAAGCCTCATTCTCTTCCTATGCCTTATGAAGTGATCTGAAGATTACGGAAGCGTGCAAATAAATAACTGTTAGCCAGAATGATGAGCAGAAATGTCATTATAGGTGAATTTAAATAATAGAAAACCACTGTACTAATCAGGAGTCAAAACCGCCTTAGTGAGTTCTAATCATCTGTTTATTACATTAGTGTCAATGTACTGAAAACCTACATAGTTGCTGATAAAATGGCAGGGTAACAGTGTTAGGAATGCTTGGGGATTGTGTGCAGTCTGCTCCTGTATTCACCCTGAAGTGATGCTGTTAAAGATGGATCTATGGTAAATTACGGAAAAAAACGAGGCCCTAAACACCACATTTATTTGTTCGTATTTTGTACTTTTTTTTCTTTTGTAATGTGGGGGGGGGGACCCCCGCAACCTCTCCCCCACATCCTCCACCCCTTTTGTTTCCCTAACCCTACCCTCATCTATTTATTGTAAAAAAGTGCAAAAATGCTGTGTTTTCGGCCTCGCTTTCGCGTTCCTTTTTTCATGTGATACCGTTAAAGATGTACCTAACTAACTTCACCTGAGAGGGGAGGCCTGGGCTTGATTTCCACGACATCCTCATGCTTTCAACATAACACACCTAGAAAACGTTCATGCATGCAGAGATCCGGATACTTCCAATCTGCAACCTCAACACAAAGTAGAGTAATCTTGCATTATACCTCTCCTCATAACTAAGCAAACCCACCGACTCTCTTTCAGATCCACAAGAGCGTCCATAGACCATGCAAATAGGTACACATCCTAATATGGCTTCACCAGCACAGCTATTCAAATAAACAATTTACAACATGCAATGCATTGGGACAAGGTCTCTGTCTGAATACGGCTTAGCAACAAGTGATAGATTCAGGATTAAACGCATGAGTAGTAGTTACCTCTGCATCAGGGCGCTGAACCGAAGACATTGATTGGATTGTGCTTAGATCATGCTCTAGTTTGATTATCAAATCCTTTTGGTCATTCACAGTTGCAAAGGCTTCAGTAAACTGGATCTGCAATTCAGCACAACGAGCTAAGAAGGGAAAATGCCATGAGATTGTCAATCCAGCCAACACACATTTCATTTTTTTACAGTGATGACTTACTTGGATAATTCTTTCTCACAATGTTGCCTGTATTGAAGCTATTCAAATGAACAAACCATGCAATCCAAATATCAAAAGAACGCATTTGGGGCAGTGGGATATTGTTTGGTGCTATAATGACATTTGTTACTAGCCTATCCTATGGACATGATTTTCTTTACGGAAAATCATTGCAACTTGACTATCCCCGAAATCACAATCATAATGCTCGAACGACAAAGAAATGGGTTGCATAAAATACCTTTCCATATAGAAAGTCCTGCAGCAGCACCTTACTGTTTCATTGGACATTGATTGTGAAGCACCACTAAACCGATTTTGATGTCTGAATGGTCAGATTGACTCATCTAGAATTGTATTTTATTAATTTACTATCCTATCCTGCATACACGAAAGGCTAAGGATGTCTGCAGAGGGGAATGGTCATGGAACATACACGCACCACAATGACATAATGCGTAGCTCCGGCATTCACAGCATGAATCACACAACAGCCTTTACCTCACACTTGTCTCTAACCCAGAACCCAAGCTAGGCATGCAAAATACACAGTTGGCTCAGCCAGTAGGAAACAACAACTCCCCCCACACAAACGGATGAGCTATCAGTGCACATCTCCTGCACAGCTCCCCAGGGTTCCTGCTGTCTCCCCCACTTGGACACAGCCTCTGGAAGAGATATTTCGTCACTAGACTTCAGGGGATTCCAGTATAGGGGGGCGGGGGTCGAAGGGCATAACAAATAAGTCCTCTTAGGAGGAAGTCAACTAGTTAGGTCCGAAAAAGGCAGTTATATATGGTGAAGAAGGGAGAATAATACACATAAGCCTCTTCCTACCAAAGTAATATTTTGGTCTTCATGACTACTATAAAGGATGAGTGGGGATGGTCACATTTCTCTACAAAAAGCGAAGCTGGCCTTTTCCTTATGGTGTACATCCAGCGTTCCTCATGCTGACTTTGTGCACTGCCTCTTCCTAATCCCTTTGTCTTTGACCAACTAATGGCTCCTGCTCCCCTTCACCTCTTGCTGAATGCCGAACTTCTGTAAAACAATGGACAGTTTCAGAAAGGAATACACATCTTAATGTTAAAGACTTGTTTCTACTAATTCAACAATGACTGCAGCAAGTAGAGGCTGGCGGTAGGAGTGGGATCTGGGTGCAACCAAGAAAATACGCGTCATCAATGGTTTTCATCATGAAAAGCAGAGGAGATGACTGCCCACTTCAGTGTGTGGGCCCATGAGCCAGGTGGGAGATCAGCTGTGACGGGGAGCCTGGAGGACTGCTTCTTGTTGGTTGGGAAGCTGACAATGTTGCAAGCACCAAGACAGTAGAAAACAAGATGGCAGATTAGCATCTTAAAAGGTGAAGTCCACAGATACGCGATTCACTGACCAATCATGCTACAGGAAAAATAACAATTTGAATTTGCCAGGTCAGTCTCTGCATTCCACATCTTAAGTTGCACAGCTGACTGATGAGAAAACTGCAGATTCAGTAGGCAGGCCCACAAGAATATAAAGGAGAGCACTTGCAATTATGGCAGTGGTGTGCAGGAGTACTGAAAGGCGAGTAGTAGAGAGAGTCTCCAGAGAGTGTCAGAGGGTGAGCTGGAGGGGTTGGCGAAACGGATGAGCAGAAGCAGAAGCAGAAAGGTGAAGGAGAGTGAGAGTAAGGAGAAGAGCCATAAAGGGGGAATTAGAAAGACATCAAAAGAAACTTGGAGAATTGGAGCAGGGATAAAGGAGAGTAGCACTGGAGGTGGGAGCAGTAGGGAGAAAATGAGCAGAGAAATGTGAAGAACGTCAGCCAGGTACGCAAGATAAAGTGGGAGAGATGGTAAAGTGGGAGAGATGGGAGAGTAGTAAAAGGGCGGTGAGATAAGAACACTCGAGGAGGAGGAGGCTAGGACCAAAGATGAGAATTGCAAAGAACAGAGAATGAAGAAAGGCATGAAGACAGAACATCTGGGGGAAGAGAGGTGGAGTGATGAATGCCAACATAGCAGGAGAGGGTAGAATGGGAAGAGGTGCACAGAGCTGATAAGGAAAAACAACTGGGAAGGAGGATAGTAACTGAGAACATATCATCGACAGATGATAGAGAGTCAGGCAAAAAGTCGGCCCAAGCATTGCAGGCATGAAGGAGGAGCTTGAGGAAGGATTCCCAACTATGGTAAGGGGGCAGAAGTGGGACACAAGTAAAGTAAGGGAGGCCCTGGAGATGAAGGACTCTACCAAGCAGGGCACCAGTTTATACAGTGCTTGCAAAGATAGTGGCAGAGGCACTATGTTATATGTGGTTCACCCTTTGCAAGCCCTAAGAACTCTTGCATAGCTTCACCAAAACTAGAGATGAACAAACCCGGGGCCCATTGAGGCCCGACAGGTTGCAAATGACCCCCTATCAGATTAACATCCTGAGGCAACAACACAGCAAACACTCAGCCAAGAAAGAAGTGCAGGGGACGCTTGAAACATTAGAGACTAAGGGACTTTTAATTTGACTGCTAGAAGGCTCAACCAAAGGGCAGATAGGGATGGACTATTGTGCTTAAGCAAAACCAAATTGCTAATTTTTTTTTTCCTTATTACAAATATATGGTTTATAATAAACCTTTATACATATCATATGATCAATTCATGAATTCATCTGTACATTTGAAATCAATTAGACATTGATAAGAAAGAATTTTATCGATAACACTTAAAAATGTTAATTCAGTCATCAATATGATATAAAATAAAATCACATACATTGCACATTACAATTCATAATGCACACTACTTGTAGTGGTTATTTCCTTATAACTTATAAGATATGCAACTATTCACAATAATCTAAAATCCATCTATAAAATCTTCCCCCAGGCAACTGGTAAAAAACCTTGATAAAGTGCACAAGTGCAATAATAATGTGTTTATTCGTACCTGAGAACAGAGCATCCCATAAAATCTCAGCACGATCAAGTATTATATCAAATATATGAACTTCTGAAACCATTGATCTCTAGGCGAACTTGTTTCCTGACATTCCATGAGCAAATGTTTCCAAGACTTGTCGTTAGTCTCGCAAAGGCGAAAGCGTCTACCTCACAGGATAGGCCTCACCCCCCAATGCCTCCAAAGTGCATTGTATGTTAAACCTAAAGTATGTTGCTCTTACACTACGATCTGGAAACAAAAATAAGTTTCTCAGTAACTTGCTAAGTTGTCTATTAACATATTTGTAACGATTGTATGCCTTCTTTTTTGTATAACATCACCTTGATTGCACCAATCCCACAATTTGACTTTCCTCTTAACCAGATTACAGTTAGTTATTAATTCTTCAAGGGAGGTCCCAATGTTATTCAAAGCTATTGAACATTCAGAATACAGGCTGTTTAATGCTCCTGATGTACCTGCTTGACAGATGCTACCCATATCCTCAAATAAGGATTGTCTGATTGGAATCAAAATATTATTTAGCAACATGAACTTCTTGCAAGTGATGATCGAATCAAATGACTGTAAACCAAACTCGACTCTCACAAAGACTATTGGTAGGGACCCAGGAAGCCTAAAAGTACTTATTAGGAATGTTCAATACTTCTAGCCCAATTAGTAACATCGGTATAATTTTTCCTTGTAGTAATCAATGACTGGAGGCAGTGTATAGGCACAATATTTCGCTAATTTGCGCAGCCAAGTTGTGCCAACTTGCCATGAAGTCATTCAATGATTTGACCAGGCTTTCTAACAGAGTAAAGTGGAAACACTAGATAAACAATTTGATCAACAATCGTTAAAGGGATACCTCTCAGATACATTTATATTTGGTTGTCCTTTTCCCTCTATTGCAGATCACTACAGATGACTTAAGCGTGTTTATTTTTAAACCATTGTCATCTTTATATTTGTCTAATGCGGACAGGGATCTGGATAATCCCATGGGGGTCCTGCGAAATGTATCATCGGCAAAAGTCAATGTACCACTTCTGAGGTTTCCAATTTTTAGGCGACATTGATCTCACACTGTCCAAAGCATCAAACAGGTCCAACAAATATATATTGAAAAG
This sequence comes from Ambystoma mexicanum, assembly GCF_040938575.1. NCBI lineage: Eukaryota > Metazoa > Chordata > Amphibia > Caudata > Ambystomatidae > Ambystoma > Ambystoma mexicanum. The sequence goes on from NC_090931.1 coordinate 457,071,921, forward strand.
ACGCGGTGCAAGGACACACCCCTGCCTTAACCCAAAATCCGTAATAGCCTCCTTGGTAACATTGCCAATCATGTTTAATCTTTATAAACTTTCCTTATTGGCATTTCACAAATCGAACAATACACACAATATCCCATACCAACAACCCTTTTCTATCACCCCCTCATCCCCCGTCCTCCCTTTACCCCCGGTGCACCCCATCATGGCTGAGTGCTCTTCCGACCTGGTCTCAATGTCTACACATACATCTCACAATAGTGTAAATCAGACCATAGGTTCAATCGGTCATTTGTTTAAGGCTCGAGCGGAACAGAAAGGCACCCCGCCCCCTGATAGTATTATGTTTCAGTGTCTCATGTCGCCTCTTCCTCAGCTGGTGATGTCGCACCCTCAGCGTCCTGCTGTTGAAGCAAATAGTTTGGATACGCATCCCACATACTCTTATCATTACACCGACATTGGGAAAATGATCCCCATCCATTCTCCATATCTACACAGTACATTATATCGGATTTCCATTGTGAGATCTTGGGACTCCATTTCCTACCCCACTGCATAGCCACCCTCCGTTTAGCAAGACTAAGGAGCAGCCCAACCAACTTCCTCGTGCTCCCAGGGATGTTCTTAGTATAGCCCAGAAGTCTGATCAGAGGATTGGATTCCACTGCCTGACCTGTGATCCCACCAAGAATATCAAACACCTCTCTCCAAAACGGCTTTATATCTGGGCAGTCCCAAGCTATAGGGAGGAAGTCAGTTTGTTCCGCTCGGCATCTTTTGCATCTCCCCGGTGTATCCGGGAAATAATTTTTTTATTGGGCTGGTGTGTAGTAGAATTGGTGTATGTACTTAAAATGAATTAATTTGAACCTAGCATTAACGGCCCCTTTCCTGGTCATCTCACAACAATATTTCCATGTGTCTGCCAGCATCTTCCTTCCCAGCGCTCTTTCCCATTTCTCCCGTGTCGGCGACCCAATTACCCCTCTGGATTGCATATGCATGGAGTATAAACAAGATGTCACCCTGTTGCCCATCAAGCCCCTGAGCAGTTTATCCAGTGGAGGAAATCTGAGGCTGTTCAGGAAACGTGGCAAACACTAGCCACAGGCTCTCCCTGAGTCGGTAATATAGAAATATGTCCAGTGCCGATAGGGCTCCCTTCTCCCGCAACCCGTCAAGTGTCGTAAACTGCCCTCCACAAAATAAGTCCCCAAAGTGTGAGATCCCCAATTTTGCAACCATATTCACAAACCTTAGTTCGCTGGTGATTGGTATCCCTGGTATGTGCATTACCAGGAGCTGGGGTGATTATAACACCCCCCCTTTTGCATTCTATTCTGACCCAGGCTCTGCACGTCAACTCCAACAGGTTCTTCGGGTGTAGATATCACTGCGGTGCCATCAGTACGATTGATCTAAGGAAGTCTGGTGCAGCGACTGCTCCCTCCATCTCCACATCCCTCCCATCTCCCTGCATCTCATACCAATATGTGAGAAACCCAGCCTGCACCACATTATAGTACAATTCCAAATCGGGTAAACCCTAGCCTCTCTCATGTATCGGTGCTGCCAGTTTGTCCCATGATACCCTGGCTTGTTTCCCTGCCCATAAGAATTGTAGCACAGCAGTCTTCATGCTATGGAAATAGGCTCTCGATACCGCTATTGGGGCATTTAGGAAGACAGAGGAACCTGGGAAGCAGTGTCATCTTAACTATGGAGATCCAACCATACAAATTGAGGGGAAGATTCTTCCATCTCAGCATGGCCTCTCACACGTCTGATCTAACACCATGAGGTAATTGCCGTGATACAGCACAGTTGGGTCCCTAGCTATGTAAATTCCCAGATAGAGTTTGAACCATGTGTCACTGGAACCCCCAGCCATCTTGATATTGCCTGACCCCCTCGGTCAATGGGAAAAGCACTGACTTGGAGGCATTCACTCTCAGCCCTGATCTCTCTCTGAAATTCTGAACATCCTACATGACCTAGGCCCAGGTTTATCTTGGGATCTTTTAAAAATAGCACCATGTCATCTGCATACAGCGATATCAATCCCCTGTGGTTATATAGTTTAATTCCTTGGTGTAGGTGTAACTCCCTCACCCTTTCAGCAAACGGTTCGATTGCCAGGCTGAAGAGGAGCGGGGATAGGAGGCACCCCTGTCGTGCCCCCCTCCCCCAATAGTATGGTCCGAGTCAGCTGGCCATTCACTCTTACACTAGCTGTCGGTTGCGTGTACACCAATCGTACCATTGCTATGTAGGGCTCCCTCATCCCCATGCATCGCAACACTGCGAATAGAAAGGGCCATTCAAAGGAATCAAATGCTTTAGTGGCGTCCAATAGTGCCGCCACCAGTGGTTCCTCCTGAGGCGCCGCCGCCATCAGGTCGAACATGCTTTGTAGACTGTATGAGGTGGATCATCCCGGGATAAAGCCTGATTGGTCCGCCCTGATGATAGTTGGCATCATGGGCGAGAGCCGCGAGGCAAGAATTTTCGCTAAAATCGTTTTATCAATATTGATTAACAAAATTGGGCGGTAGGAAGAGCAGTCTTTACCAGGCTTGCCTGTTTTCAGTAACACCACCACCATCGCCTCTCTTAGGGTGTCTGGCAAGATCCCGGTCTCCAAACTTCGCCGGTACATGTCCAGCAAGTAGGGTGCTAGTTTATCAGCGTAGTATTTATAAAATCCCGCCGTGAACCCATCGAGTCCGGGGGACTTACCATTCGGCAAGGATTTAATGGCATTCAGTACCTCTTCTAATGATAAGGTCCGGTTTAGGTGCTCCCGTTGGCTATCAGTGCACCAGTGCAAGGCCACCTGAGACAGGTATTCCTCAATCACTGCTGGCGAAACCTGCAGTTGCGAGGAGTAGAGATGGCTATAGAACTGGAAGAATTGGCTGACTATCTCCAAGTCCTTCGAATCTATTATTCACATTTTCATCAGTTATCGCATGAATCCTCCCCTTCATGTCATCCAACCTGGTTACCCTAGCTAACGTCCTGCTCGGTCTGTTCCCCTCCCCATATTGTCGAACACTCTGCATATTACCCATATCTTTGACCTCCCTCAATGCCAATGTCTGGAATTCCTGCAGGGGTGTCAAGATCTCAGCTTGCTCTTGATTTGTGGGGTTCGGGTTAGTAGTCTGGAGTAGCTTTATGGTGCTTTCCTTACCAGCCAGTTCCTTTCTGATCTGCCTGAGAATCCCTCTCTCTCTGGAAATGCATTTGCCTCGTATAACACATTTGAGGCTCTCCCATAACACCCCGGCCGACCCTATGGAGCACACATTTAGGTCAAAGAAGGAGTCAATTTCTGCCGACAGGCTATCCCTGAAAATCGTACCGACAGACCCACACTTTTGAACCGCCATGGCAGTGATCCGTCCAAACTCACCCCCATGACTACCGGAGCATGGTCCGAGAGTGTACGTGCCAGGATTTGCACTTCCCTCACCTGTCCCATGAGCAAACGCGAAATTAAGAAGAAATCCAGTCTTGAGGCAGATTGACCGGTATAATGCCGCTCTGCCAGATTGCGCACCTTCCACACATCAACGATGTCCCATAAGAAGGTCATAACCCGTAACCTGTTGGTCCCTCTATTGCCTATGTGTCAGCCTCCCCCCCATCTGTCCAGCTCAGGCAGCATCACTGCGTAAAGTCCCCAGCCCAGATCACCTCCCCGGTCGTAAGTTCTGCTAATTGCTGATCCACCCAGTCTAACGTGTCTACTGTGTCTTGATTGGGTCCATAGTAGTTTATCAGCGTGAATATCCTCCCTTGAATGTTGCCCTGCACGAAAAGACCTCTGCCCTCCCCATCTTTTACCACCTTAATTAGGTGGAAGCCAACCTTAGTATGTATTAGGGTGCCCATCCCCCTGGCGTATGAAGAAAAGGACTAAAAGTATCTGTGGCAACCCCATACTTTACCAAATGTAGACTGCCAGCTGTGAAATTAGTTTCCTTTAGGAATGTGACATCAACCCCATGCTTTTGCATGTATAACTATCGTTCGCTATTTCACGGGGCATCTCAGCCCTCTGACATTCCAAGAGCAAAATTTAAGCAAAATTTAAGTGAGACCAAATCCCCTCACCACGTATATAACTTGGTCAGATACTTCAAATAGCCCAAATGTTTGATCAGGTGCACCATGTCCTTCCCCCACCCCCACCAAAAACCCCAATTCACCAGTGACATCAATTCCCATCCCCCATCCCCTTTGCTGAACACTTCAACTCATCAGCTGAAAACCTTTACCAACCAGTGGGTTAGACTGGAGCCTTCGCATGGGAGCAGCCAGGAGCCCAGCAACCCGCTGCACTCCCTGGATTCGGGGTCTGCTAGCCCACATCCCAGCCCCCTGATTATCTAAAGGATTTGTTATGCATTTGAAAAAAGGATATACATCAAAAGGCAGAACGTCAATATTAGTCCCCCGGTGCTAGGGCTGTCTCAGCTGCATTTACAAGAAGGATGTGACCTCCTCCGGGGTGTGAAAAAAGATTGCACGGCCTTTGTGCTCTATTCGGAGTTTGGTGGGAAACATCATGGTGTAGCGGATTCCTCAGTCTCTCATTCGCTTCTTCACTTCTAGGAATGCTCTCCTGGTCGCCTGGACCTTGTCCGTGAAGTCTGGAAAAAGTCTGATAGTGTCGTCTTTGCATGGCTCTGTCCCTTTCTCCCGAACTTTGCGAAGGGCGGAGTCCCTGTCCTGGTAATTTAACATCCGGGTGATAATTGGTCGAGGAGGTGCTCCCGGGATCAGCTTCTTCCCACTTGGCACCCAGTGGGCCCTTTCCACAATATACACTGCCGAGAAGTCTTCTGGACCCAGCGCCTCCCGGAGCATGTCCTCAACCAGGAGTTCCATGTTCCTCTGTTCCCCAGCTTCCGTCACTCTGATGATTCACAGGTTGTTCCTTTTCGAGCATGATTCTAAGTCATCCTGTTTATCGGTTAGCTCTTTCAGAGCCCTTTTCACTGATGTCATGTCTCGAACCAGGGAAGTGGACTCATCTTCCACAGTCGACACCCTGCCCTCCACCTCGTCTAGCCTCTTGCTGTGCTTGTCTAGACAGACCTGCATGTGATCCGCTTTACAGGTCCGTGTGTCCATTTTCCCGTTCAGGGATTGTATACTGGCCTGTAGCTGGTTGAACATTGCCTTGATGTCCTAGAAAGCACCGGACGGATCCATTATAGCAGCTTGGGGTAGTGCCTCTGGAGATTTTGGTTTATTATGTTTTGCCTGAGATGGAGTGTCGAACCGTAGCTTAGATTGTTGCTGCCTGCTCCCCTTGCCAGATTTGGACATCTCTCACGGGACCATCAGTTGCCCTCCTGGGATGCGCTCTTCAATTCCGTATGCACTCCTTGTGGTTCCGCAATGTCCTCCCCGCGTCTTTTCCCAATGGTTTTATGGACTCAGCTCAAGTGGTTCTGTGTTGATAGTCCGGAGGTTCTGTGTTGATAGTCCGGAACTCCGGGATCCGGGTAAATGGCTTCCCCACTCCGATTTGGCTTGTGCCGTCCGAGCAACTCAGGCTCAGGCCTGTGTGTTGAACATGGTCAATTCCAGGAGCGGCCACCGCTTGGCTTTTCCCGGAGTACCGCTTAGGTCGTTTCTGCGGGGGCTCCCCCGTCCAGTGCACTATCCGGAACCCAGCTGCCTCCAAGCATGAGGGATTTCCCTCTGATTGTGCGAAATTGTCGGAATGTTCTGCACAGTTGTCACCACTGTAGCAGGGTGACTATTCCGAACCTGTATATGTCCTCTTCCAGCTCTGCCCTGCTACAGCGCTTTGGCCATGGACTAAGCAGCCCAGCTTGTTGGGGGCACAGAGATTCCCATCGCTACAGTTACTGGATAACTGGATCTCTTGGATCGTCACAAGAGAGGGGCTGAACTCCACCCCCACCTCACTGTGGTCGATCCGCTCTGATAGGTGTTACTACCCATGTAGGAGATTGGCGCCAAGAGTTCCAAATCCCACAGGTGAGCGTGTGGGTATTCCGCTCCGTGCCGTTGACTGAGTGCGTGGTATCGTGCATTCTGTTATGTAATGTGGGCCTTACTACCTGTGGGCCAGGCTCTTGCGCAATTAGCAGGTCCCCTTATACACCAGGGCCTCCCCCTTGTCCACTTCCAGTATGTACCGATCGTATGACCAGGTCCCGGCACCTCAGGCTCACCAGCTTATCTTAGGCCAACTCTTCGAACAATGCAGGGGGAGGTGTGCACCACCTCTGCATGTGGGGCTTGTTCCAGACAGGCTGCCATGTTCTCTGCTGTCTGAGGCGCGGAGACTTCGGGCGCGGGCCAGTGGCAGGCGAAGTCCCGTTCCTCCACGGGTGCTGTGACGGAGGTGTGGCGCAGATGTATGTTTTCCACGGTTGTCTCCCTCCTACTTGCGCGCACCAGTCCTGCTTCCTCCGCCACCAGCGCCCCAAGCGTGTTCAACTTCCCAGAGAGTAGCAGCCATAAGCCCTCAATGGGGAGCGTCTAGTCCCCCTGTGCGGAGTTCCTCTCCGGGTTCCTTGGACCACTGTAGAGAATGTCCAGGATACACTGGCTACGTAATTGCTGGTGCTCGGTAGGCAGCCCAACTCCCCCGACTTGGGGATCATTGCTAGGTGTCTCCCGATCTGATTCTCCCCCCGCTCCTGCAGTCCAGAGGGTGTCTTATCGTTCTGCGCTTCCCGCCAGATTGGTGGCCCATCTGGCGGGAAGCGCAGAACACTGGTGTGCATGATACAGCGACTTGCCCAGTCACCAGGCCCCTCTGTGCACACTAGAGGGCTCCTGCAACGTAGTGTTGTCCTCCCCTGCTGGTTCCATGATGTGGGCCGATCTGGCCACAGAGTTGGGAGGGGGGTCAGGCCTGCATCCTCCAACAGGGGAGTTGTAATCTCGTTGTCTCCCCCTTTGCCCCGCCGCACCCCTGGCCAGCGGCTCGGAGCAGGAGTACATGACACCAGAGCTTTGTTCTCCGCAGTCCGGAGCGCACCGCCTCTCAATCAGGAGCTCTGTGCGCTGCTCTTGGTTTGGCGGGGGAAGGGAATCTTGTTAACCCTTGCAGCAGCCTTCTCCGGCATCAATTGTGTTCCGGTTTTCACACGCTTGTGCGCCTTATGTTCATGTAGCTGCACATCACTCGATAGGGTTAGACGTGGCCAAGAGACCTCAGAATATTGGTCGGATCTAGGAGGGTTTCAGGGAGCTCACGGGATAGCGGCCATCTTGGCTGGCTCTCTAGCATCCTCCTCAATCATGTTTAATCTTACAAGGAACAAGGTATCCCTGTGGAGGGTGGTCAAGATGTTCAACCGCACCTCAGGAATTCACCCCCACCTATGCAACTTGTTCCATAACAATGAACGATCGACATAGTCGAATACAGAGGTGAGGTCAATACATGCCATGTACACGATATGACCTGGGTTCCCAAAAGTACTTTGTTGTAATAAACCAACAATAATTCCATTTAGGGTGTAACCCAGACCCAACCTTAATATCGTCTGAAACTTCAGAATAATATTGGCCTCAGCTGCCCAATTATCTAAGGACTATTGGGCGATAACTCTGGAGATCTACCCTTAAGCCCTTCTTAAAGATCAGAAATACGTAACTTTGGTGTCACGTTCCTGGTAACAATTGTGTCATGTTGATTACCATAAATAATTCACAAAGAATGTTAGACCACAATCTCGGATCTGCCTTAAGTGTCAAGACGCTTAATCCATCAGGACCCACCACTCTGGTTTCCTTGGCTTTAATAATCAATTCCTCTATTTCTGGCTAAAAACACTTGACCCAAGAGGGCAATTCTCCAGAACAAATTCCAATTTAGAATGTACCGCTTTGTTGAATTTTTTCTTTATAGAACCCACACCAGACATTTTCAAAGATGGGATTAATTTGAGCCTCATATTGTGACCAACCTATCCCGTTTTCGAATTGCCAAAAATCTTTTTTATTATGTGAGCTCAAAACTTGGATCATTGCTGAACTGGTTTTACAATCTGTGTCAAATTTATAAAATTGGATCCAATTTCTGTAAGCTTGTTGTAGTTTCCTTTTACCTTCATTACAGACCGGGTGGCCCACTCCCCAAGTTCGAACTAGTGAACAGATATCTTTCCTTAACTCTCTTTTCTTGTTTTGAATCGTTCGATCAAAGGGGTAACTTGTTGGAACATTTAATATTTTCTCTATTGATAACTTTCTTATCAGTCCGATCCCCTGCATAATCATTCTCACTGCGCAGTTATAATTCCCCACATTTATCTTTATAAGACACAATCACAGCATGTTGCTCAATTTGGAGTTGAACTCCTCATAATTGTGGTTTAACCATTTGATATCTGTAATAGAATTAGTAACAATAAGATCAGTTAGTGTATATACATGATTAGGCAGAGCCCTCAATAGATAAACTCTTAGTACCAATTGTGCATGGTCACTCATGCTGTTCCTAGTTACATAAATGCTGCTGGCTTTCGCAAATACATTTGCAGATAAATATACAAAATCAAGAGTGCTACATCTCTTATTGGAATACCATTTTGGAACACTTGGGATACCCCATAACATTTCCGTTAAACCTAATAAGCCCCCCCCCCCCGCCATCAATTTGTTCCACATATGGCCATTCCTGCTCTTTCCTTTCTGAGCGGTCAATGTAGGAGCACCTATACAAACACAATTCAGATCACCAGCAATTAAAACTTTGCATGGGTGAGTGGAAGATGTCCACCTGTCCAAGAAGTCCTTAACCACCCCAGACAACTGTTTACAACTGGTTTTCTTAACAGTCCAATAAATGTTCATAAAGATCACACGCACCTCTATCCACCCGGCATGGACTGTAAAAACGACCTCACACTCCACTTGCAATTCTGTTACCTCGGTCTAGGCCGATTAAAAGGCCCCCAGAGGGACTTCCCTCTGGGCCCTTAACTGCATTGTTCAAAACAGTGCAATATTCATCTACAACAATTGTGTCTAATAACCAGACTTCCTGTAAAAGGAACGCCAGATAATCATTAATACATAGCTCATTGCTGTTCTTGCGAATAAAGCTGTTATATCCTGGAGTGTTCCATGACAGAACTGACATGTCAGATTGGTTTAAGATGTGAATTAATTGGTCTTGACTCAAATGTATTCCCTAAAACGCCTTGAAGCCACAACGAGTCAGTCCCATCCGAACCACACGCTCTATTCAAATTATGACACTAATATACAACCACAGTGCGCTTATTTGCAGTATTTAAGGTACATGTTAGTAACTGACCACATTTTATACCGTTAGCAAAAGGCTCCATTTCCCGTGACCTAACATATTCCTTTAAATTGCTTCAGAGTTTGTGCACCCAAAGAAAAAAATCTATCCTGGTAGACAAAAAAAGACTCAGTTTGACTAAGTACGAGGTTGTAGACCAGCCTAGAACTCTCATGCAAATTTACAGAGTCCAATCTGGGCTCGTCCACAAACCTAACCTGATCAATGTCAATTAGTCCAATTGCTGGTACTGCTGCAAAAAATGAAAATATACAGTCCGCGTCCTTGAAGATGCTTTCGACACCCGGCTTTCCCAAGGAGGATGGTGTCCTTGCTTGAGTGTCAACAGAGGAATAGTTGCATACAGTGCATTTAGATGTTGTAGGATGCCTTATGGCATTTGAACCAACATTTATCTGAGACACAAGTTGTTCAAACACGGGACGTGAGACAGCCTCCTGATCACTTGGAACCCTCAGTATATCTTTATCTAGACCATCTACATCTACTGCTTCCATTAGTGAGTGAGTGGTCAGATTTAATAAGTCTGATGTCAAAGATGACTTAGCAGGAATGTGTCCAGTATTGGAAGAACTCGCCTCAGCTTGAGCTTTCTTCAAAAAGGGGACTATAGAGGAGGTATTAGCTGGTAGCATTTAGCCTGCTGTGTAGTACAAGCAGTAATACATGTAGACCCAATCTTCTGTGAATCAGCGATATTTTTCTTTCACTTTTTCTTGTTCCTAGTTTTGGTTCCCTTTTCCAATGGAGCCAGTTGCAGTGGTATATCTGCATTCCCTTGTTCCGTCAGCCCCCAGGCTGACGCGTGCTCTACAAATCCGAATAAATAATAATAATAATCACCATGATATCATTCCTCTCTAATGTTCAAGCCCCATAGGAATTTCTTTGAGCTCGATTTTTGAGCCCGACATGCTTTTTGTTGCTTCTTTTTAGATGTCTTTTGTCTCACAGCAGGCAATATTTGTACTTGCGAGGTGGATGTGTTTACAATGGAGATATGTTTTTTATCAGTCAAAGGCATCTCTACCAGGGACAGTTCGTTGTCATTACTCAACTCCTGTAAACAAAAGATAGATCTGTAGGTGTTCGGGGGACAGTGACCCGTTCGGCTGCGTCCATTAAATTGCTTAAGTTGAAGTACTGTACCGCCTCACTGTACAAACATACATGCTGGAGCTCCTGAAAATCTGCCGGTACAAAGTCACCACCGTCCACAACGACTGCTGTGTCAACATCTACTGTGCATGAGCACTTTTACACAGTTCACTTGGCCCAGTTTCTCTATTGATGAATTTGTCAGAAATAGAGTCTTTCAATGATTTAATGCAATTCAATACTTTCAAAAGATCAGCACTATTTTTTAAAATATCCAACCGGATGTTAATAATGTAGATACACCAGTGATTGCAACACAAGCTGTAAAGCAGGTAAGGTCGTAGGCCCCAGCGACCCTGTTCACTTTGAAATGGATCCAAGCTAGCATGTGGACTATACGACCAGTCCACCTAAGACCTGTCAAAATTGGGTGCATTATAATTGCTGTTTATCAAAGCCTGTGTGTGCTCCCTTTCTACAGATTCACAAAAATCCAAGAATTAAACGTCCTCAAATGTGACTCTTGATTTCCCCTCTTTACCAGACTGTCCCACTTTGTCATTACCAACAAGCATTCCATCAGGAATAAAAGTATCAAAGGATCCATCTTTGTGCATGGGTGAAGCAGGTATTGCAGGTACAGTTTCATTACCATTTAAATCTGCACGGGCCACCAATGGAATACTACTCAGACTGGAGGCTGCACCATCTCCAGTATAAATGTCAAATGAACCTTCCACTACTATAATATCAGGAAATTGAAGTGACGGGCAATCGATGGGAGTTACTGATTCCAAGTCTGTTTCTGAACTCTCGCAGAAGCTTCTAGGATTAACACTGAGCTTCGTACTAACCCGCTCACAGTCACTCCTACACTCACAAATGCCCTCACGTTCGTTTTCCTCCCGGACCTGTTAAATTAGCTCTTCTTAAATACTAACGGGCCTGTGGCTGTAGCATGTCTTGGTAGATTTCAATTTATCGGTCAATAATCCTCAATGTGGAGATGCTGTGTCCCTTTTACATATCTTAGGAAAACTCCGATTTACACAACATATTACAGAACCCACTCATGTTGATGGTAACTTTCTCGATTGGATAACGTCTCGCAATATGGATGCTCTTAATACTAAGGTTCAGATCTGTCCCTGGTCAGATCATCTACTGCTCTCTTTTGAGACCTGCATTTGCTCAGTGCTGACAGCCCCATTAGAGATCTTTAGCATAGAGGAATGTAAAGTAGCTCTGAGTGCTAGCATGCATTACCTTGGGAGGAAACCTGGTTAAATTTTCTGGACCCTGCCAGGATTCTTATAGCAGCATAAGATCAAATTATACCAGCTCTCTCCTCCTTAACTGGCTACCTCCATCAGCGCGTATCACATTTAAGCCAATGAGAATGGCTCACCAGACGATCCCTACAACCAGCCCCAAAAATAATAATAGTAGTACTTCCCACGATGAACTCTCCAATTGACCAACAAAAATATGTTGGTTGCACCTAGGGACTGCAGGACAAGTTAAGGAGGCAGAGACACTATGAAACAAACTGCAACTGAGCAACCACTGATCATGAGAATTTGAGAAAAAACCTGAAGACATTTCTCTTAAAATGATTTATTAAATCATATTTGAATGTGAGCGTAAACGTGAATCACTGTGGGCTAAAGCGCAGTTGTTGCAGTGAGGAACAATCTCTGTGACACACAAAGCCCTAGAGCTGACAGCTACACGTTTGCCTGCATCAAGCAAAGCTCAGTGTGCGTGTATCACTGTGGAGTAAAGCGCAGCAGTTGCAGTGAGGACCATAATCTGTGACACAGGAAGTCCTGGAGCAGACAGCTCCAATTTTGTCTGGACCGGGCAAAGTGCAGTGAGCGTGAAAAACTGTGGATTAAAGCGCAGTTGTTGAAATTGGGTCCCTTCGAGGATGGTACTTCCACAACCCCACCAGGCAGTGGCATTTGAGATGCTGAACTGCTCGCCTGGAGAACCTCTAAGGATTGAGTAGATAATTCAGATTCACTGGCAGGAACACAGAGTGCTGCTTGCAACAGCTAGTATTGAGGTAAGCGGCTTGCGTTACTGAGCCTGCGCGTAGTATGCCCCTTTGACCATGAAGTTCCCTTTGGTGCTGCAGACCCATACATCCATGTATGAACTGCGCAGTAAGAATGCTATGGGTGGGGTTTCAGGGTCCCCCGTAACCACTCAAGCTTTGGTGTCTCAAACAGACCTCACAGCCCCCTAGGAAAACTCCACAACACAATCGGAAAATTGTTTGCCTTAACTTAAACCAGTCATGTCTAAGTGAGACTCGTATCACCAATTGCCTCTAAAAACCTGCAGGAGCCTTCCAAAGATCTGATTAAATCATCAGGCAGACTGCATGTGGCAGAGTAAGTGCAACAGCAAAAATTCCAACAAACTTTGGGGAAAAAGAAATCGCACTTTAACAGCAAAAGCTCAAGTGGTCTGAATTCTACATCGGCTATTGAGGGTTTTGAAACTCTAGAACTGCCTGAAGATTTACCAGAATATAATCACTAATGGAAGTGTGGATGGCTGTGAATTGCCGGTGGGGCAAGAGGACGACGGGGTAGGGGAGCGACCTGTTGAGCAAAAGATTTTAAAACATACAGAATCCTTGCAATCGCTCTCCATTCCCCAGAATTTTTAGTTCTTTTGATTTTTCAATGGATTCATCTTTTTGTCTTCCTCCTTATTTGCTGTTCCATCTATGAATGATAGACCTCCTGGAGATGTTACTAGTATTGGCCCTGCCTCCATATCCACATTGAATATGGTATGGACCGTGATGATGGATATGTATATTAGTATGATAATATAAGGACTAAAGTAAAACAACATACAGTGATTTTAAATACTATCAATCAACGTCTTGAGTCCTGCCCTATATTTGTTTTGGAGCCTTCAGCGAGTTATCCTGGACTTACCAAATGAAACTACATATACTCCTCTGGAGCAAGGGCCACTATCAATGTTAATTGAGGATATACATGAGAATTAAAACGTTAGCCCTTTGTCTATCGCATAAGGAAACGCTTACTGACAAGAAAGAGCATCCGCGCCTTGAAACACTTGTGTGTAGGCACGTTATAAATGCCATATTATATCATGTCAAGAGCGCAAATCCTGAAAAACCAAACTAACGAAAAAAAAATCAAAGATCATCCATAACATTTTAAAGATCATTACATTTGCACAAACAAAAATGTTGAGGCTACCTGCAGCAAATCAATGATTCAAATGAAAATCACAGAACTGTACTGGCCCTAAAAAGAATAGGAAAAATAGATCCAGACAGTTTGGGAAGATGTGACTCTGGTGAGTACGAGTGACAGACATAACAAACAATTGAGTGACCCGGATTAATGAGTAAGTGAGTTGCTCCAATAAGTAGGAGGACACTCAAATTAATAGTGCACATTGGATGTTGCTTGGAGAAAACTCAAAAACAATCCAAAGATTCTAGGATGTATAAACGAATAGTGATATCCCAAATTATAATAGGACAGGGAAAAAGGATACTTCATCATCAAGAATCGTATTAGAGTTTCTGTTGCCGGACAGAGACCTCAGCTTAATAGATTGAATGTCCTGACATTACTCTATGATATTCCTAACATTAGACTGATTTCTTCATGTGACATTGAGCTGGATGACTTTGTAGAGGTCTACAGAATGGATTTAGTTGCTTTAGACATCCCATCAAGAGTTATTTGAGAAATGTCATTGTCAGAAATAGATTACTTAAGACAGATGGGTTACCATATCTCCAGAATTAGAGTCCGAGAATAATTCTCACAAAAGGAGGTTACATGTTATACATAGTCAAAAGCTGGAGTACCCAATTGAAGACCTAAAGCTAATTCGCAATACCAATGGTGATGATTCGAATACAAGGAGGGCCGTGAAAACAAAGATTGCCCCAAAGGAATGTGCCTTAGATTGGTCTTGGTTATCAGCAACATTAAATAAAAACCCTGGCCAATTATGTGGTACAACACAGCACCTTTAGTGAGGACCAGAAATTGGGAATTCTATCTTGGAATAATAGAGGTAATGGTCCTCTCTTAAGTAACATTCAACTGTGCACTAAATTGAGTCAATTCCCAGTTGTCATCTTGCAAGACATATGGTTGACATCTCACATTTATCTGTGGTTATAGCATTAACATACAATTGGCAACCCAAGGAGCACAAGGATGCCCCTCCGTGGGTCTTTTAATTGCGAATAAAAACAAATTGGGTTGGACCCTTGTTGGTTCAGACTCAAGCACATATTGTTTCCTGGTATTGGTATTCGATTGATGATGGAATTGCTAAAATGGATCTCCTAATTGTAAATGTTTTTGGAATGCAGCTAAATGTTAAATCATCCAATTTAGTAATACATTATTGAACACTTTAGAAGATATTTTAGAAGATTGGTTCTCTGCCAGGGAGGGTTCTAGGTTTGTCTAGCTGGTGATTTAAATGTTTGTCTTCTGTTGACTTTAGTTCAGCGTTTGATTTGGCAAATAGGGGGAAGCTTTCGAAGTGGGGCCTTCCAAATGAATTGTTTAATATACTAATCTATTTGCACTCAAATAGCAGTACAAGGTTGAGACTGGACCAAAAGGGGACCTTATCCAAAAATAACGATACTGAGGGATTTTTGGCAAGGATGCATATTGGCCCGATGCCTATGCAATATGTATGTGTCTGACATCGGTGAATGCCTTGAGGGCTGCTCGATAGCATCCCCACAGATACGATTGCAGGACCTGAATTTGCTTGCTTACGCTGAAGTCTTATTAACAGACCACACCCAAATTGGGTTACAGAGACTGAGGTGTTGAATGCATATTCAGCAACAAATGTACTAGTAATTAATAAAAATAAAACAAAGATCCTGATATTATCTCATACATTAAAGCCAATCAAATTTTGATCGTTTATTTGATAAGGTACCCCTGGAAGTGACAGACCACTTTATACATCTGTGAATACCAATTTTAAGTCATCCAAATAAAATAGCTATAACTACGGACTAACGTTCGAAAGCTGAGTCAATTAGTCCTAAAATGCGGAAAGTCTTGGCTAAATATGGATGATTCTCACTTGAACCAATACTACAACGCCAAAGCAATGCCCAAAATGATGTATGGTCTGGGCACGATCTTCTGGCTGGATTGGACAGAGGTGGATGTGATCGAGACTCGATTGTGGCTATGTGTTTTTGTTTGTTGAGATTGGTTATAAGATATGTTTTGGGTTTAATATCTATGCGAGCCAGACCAACTTGGAGTGCACAATTAATTTTCAAGAAGATCTCACCCTAAGGATTCTTTGTTTGTTGAATTGATGACCCTACTCCAAGTAACTAAAAGTAATTCATATTTTAATAGCTGGTGTTTTAAGTGTGAGGAGAACATAACAAGTATAAAATGCAATCTTGAATACCAAAGAAACAAAACTTTGGGAGACTGGTTGGATCACTACTGGAGAGTCATCAATGAAATATAGGCTGCTGTTACGCTCACCTGGTATCCATGAGGATGCCACCCAGCTGTGGGGACTCTGGTATCCTTCTCAGCGGCTCCCAGGTATGATCAGCGGAGAAGTTCTGCCTGGAATACAGGTGGGCACTGTTCAAGACTGGGCAATGGGGTAAGAGCCTCCCAACACCCCGTATGCCTGCAGCCCCTCCCCCCAGAGCTTTCCTCACCTTGTTATGGGTTTTGGCGTGCTCTCCGTCCTGCCTTCTTGGCAGGGGTACGTTGTCCTTTGTGCGCGAGTGCGATCTAGTTACTTCACTGATGCCGGCCCTTTTGAGTCTTTCAGGTAGGTCTTATTACTGTTATGCTTGTATGCCTTTCTTTGGTTTAAATAATGTCTTTTCTCTTTCCTTAGGTGCGCGGAAGTTCACGGTGGAACGTTGGCTGAGTTGGGACTCGCCGGTAAGTGATGGTGCATCGAGTGCGCCTTGATGCGGTAAGTTGGCGCTATGCGCAGCGCTAGGATGCCTTGCCTTTGCTAACCTGTTGCCTTTTTGTTCCCGTAGATTGCGGTGCTCACCCGGAGCAAGAAGTCCCAAGGCGATGCTGGTCGATGGGCGACTCGTGAGGTAAGCCTCCGGCACGATTATAAAATGTCTAATGTCCTGTTTCTCCCTTTTTTGCAGATCCGTCGGTCCGGGAGGCTCGCTGATCCTTGGATGCTGTTTGCAGGAGCTGAGGGCAGCTAGCGATGGAATTACAGGTAAGATGCTGCTATTAACGATGTCCTTTTGTTTTTCAGATGCTGTTCTTCCGAGGTTCGCAGGTACAGCTGAACACGATGAGCGTCACGTTGCAGGATTGCAAAGTAACGCGATGCGTGTCATTCAAGTCGGGTGTGGTTTAAATAGCTTCAGAAAAGTAGTCCAGGAAAAGTAGTTCCTAGGCTACCACACCCAAAACACTATACCGCATAGCTTGGTTCCAAAGGAACCAAGCTATGTGGGTGCCTCCATGTTGGCTGGCACTGGAAACAAAGTAGTCCCAAAAACACAAGTCCTCACGAAGTATGAGCCTGGCGCCAACGGCGCCAGGACTGGCCCCAAGAGGGCTTCAGCAAAAGATGCCTGAGTTGGTTAGAGACCCGATCCAAGGCCCATCCTGGCCCATGGACTGGCCAAGTTAGGATACGGGTCGTGACAGCACTCCCCCCCCCCCCCCCCCCACCCCAAGGCCCCTCTCAAGGTGTTCCCTGTGTCCGGCCCAGGCTTAGTTGGGAAGTTTCGATGGTATTTTTTGATTAGACGTGGTGCATGAATGTTCCCACAAGGTTCCCAGGACCTATCTTGGGGTCTGAATCCTTTCCAATCAACTAGATAGTAAACCTTGCCCCTTGAGTACTTGGAATCCAAGATGCTTCTGACTTCAAATTCTGGTTCCCCGTCAATAAGTAAGGGTTTTGGTGGTGTCCCAATCCGTGTACCAGGCTGCATCGGTTTTAGAAGGGACACGTGGAATACCGGATGGATTTGTAGGTTAGCTGGTAAATCCAGTTTGACGGCCGCCGGATTCATAATTGCTTTGATGGTGTAAGGCCCTAGGCACCTGGGTTGAAAGGTCCGGGTTCCTTTAATGGGTACAAATTTGGCGGCCAGCCATACCTTGTCTCCTACCTGATAGTCGGGGGCCTTTTTCCGGTGTTGGTCGGCAAATTGCTTTCGTTTTTCTTTGGCGTGAGTAAGATGTTCTTTTGGCCTTTTTGAAAGCTTGAGTGATGTTGGTGTGAAGAGTTTTTACTGCTGGCATTTCCAAACTGGTTGGGAGATCCAGTTCTGAGTTATGTGGATGTCTACCATAAAGGGTATAAAAGGGTGTTTGGTCAGTACTAGAATGCAAGGAATTATTATATGCGTACTCGGCTATCCAAAGTAAATCTTTCCAGACTCTTAGTTCCTGGTGCAACATGCACAGTAGGTATTGTTCGAGGGTCTGGTTGGTCCTCTCGATTTGACCGTCCGTTTGAGGGTGATGGCTAGTTGATAGCCGGATGTCAATTTGCGCCATTGCACAACACTTCCTCCAGAAGTTGGAGACGAACTGGCTACCTCGGTCGGAGATCAGGACTTATGGAAAGCCGTGTAGTTTGACAATACCATCCAGGAACACTTTGGCTAGCGTAGATGCGTCAGGGAGGCCCTTGAGTGGAATAAAATGTGCCATTTTTGAGAATAAAACCACGACTACGAGGATGATGTTAAACCCTTAGCTGGCAGGTAGGTCAGTGATGAAGTCGAGGGAAAGAGTGTGACATGGAGTGGGAGGAATGTCCAAAGGTCGCAGAAGACCGGATAGTTTTTGTTTTTGCAACTTATTTTGTGCACAGACTCCGCAGGACTGAATCTATTGGATGACATCCTTACGCCAGGCAGGCCACCAGAAGTTCTGTTTTACCTTGGCTAGAGTCTTGGTGATTCTAGGGTGCCCTTTGATCAGGGAATCGTGATGACCTGAAACGATTTGTTGTTTTAAGTCCTTGGTGGGTACATACAAATGATCCTTAAAAAAGGGTAAGTGATCTTTAATGGAATATTGTTCTCCTTACGCTTGCCATGCGAGGAAGGCATCTGGGTTCAAGGTTTGTTGAATCTTATCTCTCAGTTATACTTGGGTTAAGGCCGTAGTGAGGCCCAAGAGTTTGTCTTCCAGTATGATGGGGACTGTGTCTGGGGTCGTGTATACCAAGTCATCAGTGCCTGTACGAGAGAGTGCATCAGATTTTCCATTCTTGACCCCTGGTCGAAAAGTGATGACAGTCGTATTCGGCGAAGAAAATGGCCCACCACAATTGGCGTGAAGACTGGGCTTTAGCTATTTTAAGGTATTGCAGGTTTCGGTGGTCAGTGATAACCGTAATGGTGTGTCTGGCCCCCAGAAGGTAGTGCCGCCAGGCCTTAAAGGCAGATTCGATCGCCAAGAGTTCTTTGTCTGTGATGGCATAACTCATCTCCGGAGGTGAGAGTTTTTTCGACCAAAAGGCTACTGGATGTAGCTGGCCTGTTTCTGGATCTCTCTGTGAGAGGACAGCTCCCATCGCTATACTGGAAGCATCCGTTTCCACGATATAAGGAAGATCTGGGCGAGGATGTCGCAGGATTAGCGTGGAGGTGAACGTTTTCTTGAGTTCCAGAAAAGCTTTTTCTGCTTTTTCAGTCCAGGCACATTTTTTGTTATTTTTTCATAGCAATACGGTGATCGGGTGTACGACCTGTGAGAAGTCTGGTATGAACCGGCGATAGAAGTTCGCAAATCCCAACATGCTCTGTACCCCTTTTACTGACGTTGGTGATGGCCATTTCAAAACGGCGTCTACTTTATGCAGGTCCATTCTGATGCCTCCTGGAGTAAGAATAAAACCCAGAAACTCAACGTCGGTGACGTGAAAGAAACACTTCTCCAGCTTTGCATATGAACAATGATCCCGGAGCTTGGAGAGGACTGAACAACGTGCTTGATATGATCCTGTTTTGAAGTTGAGTACACCAAGATATCATCTATGTACACTAGGGCGCAGACATCAATTAACTCTCTTAAGACGTAATTCATGAAATACTGAAACGCTGCAGGAGCGTTGCATAACCCAAAGGGCATGACTTGGTATTCGTACAAACCATATGTGGTGCGGAAAACAGTTTTCCATTTGGCACCGCTTCTGACCCACACCAGGTGATATGCTCCTCGAAGGTCCAAATTTGGGCATCTTTGACCTGGTCCAGCATTTCAGGGATGAGCGGCAAGGGGAAACGGTTCTTCACAGTGATCTGGTTTAATGCGCGGTAGTCAATACAGGTTCTTAAGTCCCCTTCTTTTTTCGGTACGAAGAACAAAGGACTAGCTGCAGGGGACTTAGATGGACGGATGAATCCATTTGCGAGGTACTGGTCTAAGTAAGACTTCAGATGAAGGTTCTCGGGTCCCGTGAGAGCATAGATGCTGCCGCAAGGAACTTTAGCACAGGGAACAAGGTCGATCTGGCAGTCATAGGGCCTGTGTGGCAGCTGCGTGTTAGCTTGGTCCTTCTGGAATACATCCTGGAAATCGTGGTAATCCTCAGGCAAGGTATTAGTCACTCCCAGGGTTGCCACTTCAGGAGTCGTAGGGATACTGAAAGCAGGTTTTTGTTCTTGGTAATAACAGGCTGGGGGACAGTTGCTGGGGAAGGTTAATTTTCTTGCCCGCTAGTCAATCAAAGGGTTGTGAGCGACTAACCATGGCATCCCTAGTATGAGCCGGAATTGAGGTGCCTTGATGAGATCGAACGAAATAAGTTCTCGATGTCCGTCCTAGCACAGCAAGGTTATCTCGGCTGTGCGCTGGGTTACGGGTCCGGAAGCGATTTCTGTACCATCCCCCGTGGTTACCTTGTCTGTAGTCGGCTTGGTACACAGGGGAAGCCCCATCTCTGCAGCCAGGTCCTGATCTGTAGAATTCTCAACTGCTCTGCTGTCGATGTATGCTTCAATGGCATGCATTCTTGACGATCGTTGGTTATTAATTAAGATCACCAGTATTGCAAAGTATGAGGTCGGTGGCTCTTTCCTCTCACTCGACAAACTGACCTCTACGTTTGCCGAGCTGGGTAGTTTCCCGACTGACACTCCTTCTCTTCATCTTTTTCCGTGGCCCGACTATCTTCCTCAGAGGTTTCACTGGGCAGTCCTTGAGGAAATGCCCTGACTTTCCGCAATACAGACATAGTTGTTGCCGTCTCCTTTTATCTCGCTCTTGTTTTGTTAGTGGGTGTCATACCCCTCCGATTTGCATGGGCTCCACAGTAATTTCTTGCACTCGAGTTACACTGTCTCTAGGTCGAACGTACACTGGTCGAGGGTCCATTTTAGAACGGTCTGCTTTTCGGTCTTGCAACCGGTGGTCCAGTTGCACAACCAAGTCTATGTATTCTGAACAATCTCTAGGAGGATTAACCACTTGAGCTAGAATGTCTTTTAATTTGCCTCGTAAGCCCCGATGAAACAACGCGGTTCTTTTGTCTTCAGGCCACCTAGCTTCAGCAACCAATCAGTTGAAAGTAGCGATGTATGTTAACAAATCCTGATTCCCCTGTCGGAGGGAAAGGAGTTCATTGTCCACAGCTTGTTCTCGGGTATGGCGAGCAAAAGGTTTTTCCATTTCCCTCTGAAATCCCCCAAAGTCATGTAATAAAGGATCATCATGGGACACCAATATACCGACCAATCTGCGGCGCTGCCACTTAGGTATGATAAAACAAAGGCTACCCGGGCTTGGTCATTTGGCAATGCTCCCGGCCTGCAAAGAAAATGAAGGCGACACTGATTCATAAGTCTCTCCGGAGAGCGTAAATCTCCCGTCGGGCAGAATGAACTTCAGCACAAAGTTCTCCTAACAATTGGGCCAGTTGGTCTAATTCTGATGTTTCCATGGCGCCCAGGTGAATTGGTTTGGCAGGCTTTGCATTCTGTTATGCTCACCTGGTATCCACGGGGACGCCACCCAGCTGTGGGGACTCTGGTATCCTACTCAGAGGCTCCCAGGTATGATCAGCGGAGAAGTTCTGCCTGGAATACAGGTGGGCAATGTTCAAGACTGGGCAACTGGGATAAGAGCCTCGCAACACCCCGTATGCCCACAGCCCCCCCCCCCCCCCCCCCCAAGAGCTTTCCTCACCTTGTTATGGGTTTTGGCATGTTCTCCGTCCTGCCTTCTTGGCAGGGGAGCGTTGTCCTTTGTGGGTGAGTGCAATCTAGTTACTTCACTGATGCCGGCCCTTTTGAGTCTTTCATGTAGGTCTTATTACTGTTGTGCTTTTATGCCTTTCTTTGGTTTAATTAATGTATTTTCTCTTTCCTTAGGTGCGCGGAAGTTCACGGTGGAACGTTGGCTGAGTTGGAACTCGCCGGTAAGTGATGGTGCATCGAGAGCGCCTTGATGCAGTAAGTAGGCGCTATGCGCAGCGCTATGATGACTTGCCTTTGCTAACCTGTTGCCTTTTCGTTCCCGTAGATTGCGGTGCTCACCCAGAGCAAGAAGTCCCAAGGCGATGCTGGTCGATGGGCGACTCGTGAGGTAAGCTTCCAGCAAGATTGTAAAATGTCTAATGTCCCGTTTCTCCCTTTTTGGCAGATCTGTCGGTCCAGGAGGCTCGCTGATCCTTGGGTGCTGTTTGCAGGAGCTGAGGGCAGCTAGCGACGGAATTACAGGTAAGATGCTGCTATTAACGATGTCCTTTTGTTTTTCAGATGCTGTTCTTCTAAGGTTCGCAGGTACAGCTGAACACGATGAGCGTCACGTTGCAGGATTGCAAAGTAACGCGAAGCGTGTCATTCAAGTCGGGTGTGGTTTAAATAGCTTCAGAAAAGTAGTCCAGGAAAAGTAGTTCCTAGGCTACCACACCCAAAACACTATACCGCATAGCTTGGTTCCAAGGGAACCAAGCTATGTGGGTGCCTCCATGTTGGCTGGCACTGGAAACAAAGTAGTCCCAAAAACACAAGTCCTCACGAAGTATGAGCCTGGCGCCAATGGCGCCAGGACTGGTCCCAAGAGGGCTTCAGCAAAGGATGCCTGAGTTGGTTAGAGACCCGATCCAAGGCCCCTCCTGGCCCATGGGCTGGCCAGGGGGTTTTAGGATACGGGTTGTGACAGCTGCATCAGGATTGGCACATCCAGGCCAATTTGTTCATCTGTCAGTACACAGCTGACCCCATACTATTGCACAGCCGCTCTCCAGTTTCTTAAATACGTATACGGCAGCCACCGCCTCCTACCTCTAACCTACAAACCCGCCTACCTGCTGCACAAAACTGGGCGTGATCACGCCAATGACAGTATCACTGTGAGGTGGACCTGACTCTCCAGCGTACTGCTGGCTCCTCTGCAATAGTACCCTCGCTGCTCCTCGTTAGTATGGCCACGCACCGGCTCTCCGATCCCTTCTAACCTCTTCCTACAGTCTGGTGATGTGTTGATTCTCTCGCTTATAAGAGGTGCTTAGCCCACATGCCTCTTTAGCTACATCGACTGCCCTTTAACGTAAACCCAGCGCCTGACATACATAGTGTCTATACTAGTGATTAATTAGCCAAACGTTCATTACAGAACATTGAACAAGTGCTTTTCTTGCTCGCCTATAACACTTGCAGAGAGATGATACCTACTGCTGGGCCCACGCCTTTCGTCGTATGACCTGGACCTCCAAGTGTTTAGATCCATAGCTAACAAATGCATCTATATTCTGTATGCCTTCTTCCAATTTGTTTTTATTCAGCATTTCAAATAAATATATTTTCCAAAACATTTGAACAACCGTGTCTCACATTACCCAACAACTTAATCAATGCACTGTTGCAACTTGAAAGATTGATCGACTCACTGCATTGTGCTCATGTATATTAACTACTGTGGTGACTCTGATTTCAATTGACTAGGCCTACATTTGTTATGTGATGACCTAGGACACTAAATGCCAGTTTGATATTTCTTAAATTCATCAACAATCTGCTTGTATCCCACTATCTTATACTGTTTTACTGTGTACCTGCACCCCAGCTGCTGCCGAAGTGCCCGCCTTTATTTACCGCTTCCATCAGCTGTCCCTGTTTCCAACTGCTCTAGACATACCTCAGAACCCTTAATTTGGGGCGCAAATTACAGGGTAATCCATAGTAATTCATGCTTGGAACTAATATTTGTTCACCTCTCTGCCGGCAACTATGCATGCTACCAGAAACCTCTACGCCATACTTCTGGCTAGCCTCCACGCGCTGGTCGCCCTTATAAGCGCGATTATCATCCACCCGAAATCCCATTTTTTAAGTGTCAGCACGTACACCTTCACTGCCAGAAGTCCACTGACCATGTCCAAATACCCCATTATTGAATGCAGCATTAAGCCCACCCACTTTCTTCCAGCCCAGATTCTCCCCAGTCTGGATTAAGCCCACTTCATTCTCACCCCCCCCCCGAAGCGCAGGCCCATTATCCTACCTATCAGAACCTCCCTACAGCATTCAAAAACTCATGTCTCCAACAACCACAACATGCCATTCGGCAACCAACTAGGCACTATTCCTAGCAGATCCAATACTATCCAAGAAGCCCAATCTGCCCCCACCTCACCGGTCCTTAATCGCCCATGCCCTATATAGTAAGAAACGCCAGGCTTGGCCTTAGACTAGGTAAATCGTATACAATACCCTGTAGACATCTGTCTACAAATAATCCTCCACAATGACAGAAAAAAGCACCACTGAAACCCCACAAAGCCCTCAAGAGCACCAGATTGCTACCTGCCACATCAGACCACCCCACCTATAGCTATAGCCCTACCGTTATCTACGGAGCATTGATCAACGCCAGATCCCTGGTCGCCCATGCAACAGATATTGCTGACTTGATCATAGAAAGCAAACTGGGCTTCCTAGCAATTACTGAGACCTGGCTACATGCAGCAGTAGGCGCCCCCCTTATTGCTACTCCTGACAACTATACAACCCTTACAGCGGATAGAGAATCTACCATAGGAGGCGGAATTGCCTTTATCGCCAAAACCTCACTGGGACTCAGAATTGCCTCCGAGTCCCCCACCAAGTCTTGTGAACCATTGACGGTCAAACTTTCCCTCTCCAGCTTGCGCACTAATACTATGCATCTGATCTATAGACCCCCTGGACCTATAGGCTCCGTTGAAGAAATCATCACGATTCTCTCCGACGACACTAAGCCCTAATCGCAAATCCTTATATTAGGCGACTTTAATCTAGGTTTCAACTACCCTGCTGACCAACCTGCAATGGCACTGGCTAATTCCCTGGCCGAACTA
The DNA here is from genome assembly GCF_040938575.1 of Ambystoma mexicanum. Classification (NCBI taxonomy): domain Eukaryota; kingdom Metazoa; phylum Chordata; class Amphibia; order Caudata; family Ambystomatidae; genus Ambystoma; species Ambystoma mexicanum. The sequence continues at coordinate 457,096,714 of NC_090931.1, forward strand.
GGTCTCACTCAGAGAGTCCTCCTCCCTACACATGAAAAAGGAAGAACCATTTATTGGGTAGCTGACCTCAACTGTGTAACCAATATAACCGCTATCGAACCGCAACACTGGACTGACCACTCTACTGTATTCAATCTCCAAGATTGTACAACTCACAATAGAGAAAACCTCATCACTCCACCCATTCCAACCAGGAACAAAAAGAATATTACCGTGGATAAACTCAAGCCCTTTCTCCAACCTCTACTTAAACCTTCACTTGCCTCTTCTGATCCAGCGGAACTAGTGGATCTCTATAACAAAACCATCACCTCAGTCCTAGATTGCATTGCACCTCTAAAATTGCGCAAAAGTAAACCTAAAGCAAACCTGAATACTTGGTTCACTCCCAAACTGAAAGCCATAGGAAATGCGAAATAACCTGGAAAAAAGAACCATTCTACAGCCAACAAAGATACCCTTCTAAAAATGTCAGCCAACTGCAAAGAAGAAATTATTTTTGCAAAATGTGACACCTATAACGATAGGATCGATAAAGCCAGTTCTAGCACCAGAGAACTCTTTACTATTCTAAGAGAACTCAAATCTCCCATACCGCCAACAGACAACTGCATCAAGGACAAAAATGGGTGCACTAAAATCCAAGAAGCTTTATCCAACAAAATCACTATCAAAAAACTTGCCACCTCAAACTAATACCCCAAAACAAAGCCACAATCTCCCTAAACCGCCACAGCGCTTCAAATTCACCTCAGTGTCCACCATAGAAGTGCAAATTATCATAGCCTCACTTAAACCCTCCAACTGCCAAGTAGATACCTGCTCAGCATCTGTCAAAGGAAGCTGCCAGTGAACTGGCCCCTTCATCACAACACTAATTAACGCCTCCTTCCGCACTTCTACTGTCCCCACCAATCTGGGTCCTCCCACTTCTAAAAAAAAACAATCACTGGACCCAAGCATCCCCACTAACTTTAGGCCCATCACGACTGTCCTTTTCTAGCTAAAGATCATCGACAAAGCTGCCTACATTCAGATACAATCATAGACAAACAAGTTATTTGGACTCTGTCAATCTGACTTCAGATCCCAACATGGCACAGAAACAGCCTTGATTGATTTGAAGATCCAGATTGACGACCTGAAAGACAAAGGAAAGTCAGCCCTCTTGCTTCTGCTGGATTTGTCAGCCGCTTTTGACCTGGTCGATCACAAGGTGCTGCGTAAGCATCTCTCTACAGCAGCCCATTTCTCAGCAGAAGCTACAGCATGGATCTAATCCTTCCTAAACAATAGATCCATGAGAGTCTTCTCAGCCTCAGCAGTTGCCGACCCCATCCCCATATCCTGCAGAGTCCCATAAGGATCTTGCGTATCACCTACCATGTATAATGTGTTTACTAAACCATTGTTGATGATCTGGACGATCTGGGTGTCACCTACACCAATTATGCAGATGACACCCAGATCTTCATACCTCTGATAGGCGATTATGACGAAGACGTAGCTCTTGTCAACAAAATCTACCTCATCATTCAGGCCTGGATGGCCACACAAAGCCTTTGCCTGAATGATGAGAAGACTGAGCTGCTCCTCCTAGCCACACCCATAAACTCAAAAAAACAGAGTAATCAATACCACTTCTTCAACATTTATGGGAATTACATTAAGGTGGTTTAAGAGGTTAAAACATTGGCTTTCTACCTAGACTCCTCCCAGAGTCTGCACAAACAGGTCAGTGCAACAGCCTCGGAGGCAGCATATACCTATAAGCTTTTCCACGCCTGCAAACCCTGCCTTTCCACAAAAAGCTGCACCATACTGGCCGGAGCACTAGTATTGTCGAAAACAGACTACTGTAATGCACTGTACCTAGGTGTCAGTAAATACATTACCAATAAACTCCAGATCCTGCAGAACAATGCACTCAGAACCGCCTTGGGTATCTCCAGAAGGCACACATGCCAGTGACTACACAACAATTGGCTCTCCATCAATGAGAGATTCAAACTCAAAACTATTTCCCCTGACCTACAAATGCCTCAACAACTTAGCCCCCCTATACCTCACCGAAAGATTCACTAAAAACAAACCCATCCGACCCACCAGGACCACTAACTCAATTTGCCTAAAAGTTCCTAGGTATAAATTTAAAAAACTAGGCGGCTGCAGCTTCCCTGTCATGGCGGCTGAACTCTGGAACTCCCTACCCACTATCCTAAGAGCTGACCAATCTTTCTTTAAATTCAGAAAAATCACCAAACTGTGGCTCATCGCCAAAGACACACCACAGTAGATCTGTGCTTGCTACCCCTACTTGAACTATGTATCCTTACAATGTATATTCATGTTTGCCCCTGAGAGACTTACTTTGCTTACAATATAGAATGCTTCTATTATTTAAGAAATTGTATACTGTCTGTATTGACTTTTGTGTAACTAAGACATTGCATATCTTTGTAATCCGCCCAGATACCCCCGGGATCGGTGCCCAATATACATAAATAAACAATCATTGGAACACAAAATTGGGGGTGTTTACCCCAATATCTTAAGAAATGCCACAATACACAAATTGGAGGCAGTCATTTTTGCATCTAAGGTTAAATTTGGTATCAACACAAGAAATGTTAGATATTAGACAAAAAACACCAGGTTCTTGGTGTAGGTGCTGTAAAAAACGTACAAGAGTGTAATCTTTAAAACTGATTTTCTGACAGTGACCAGAGCTCACTGAGTTTTCTTTGGAAACATTGTGTGCAACATCAGACTCTATAAGGATACCTTCATTTGGCAAAAGATCTTTCTGGTTCATCAATATCAACGATATTTGCTGCACTGAGATTTTGAAATCATCTTCATCTTATAAAATAGAAAACGGGTCTCAAAATTAGACTGTATGAAGTGGTTCAGTATAAGAAATTGTATTGGCTAACATTTTTAGTGCTTTTTAAGATTAGTAATACCATACTTGTGTTTGATATTGATGCTTTTAATGGAATGCATAATATGTTTCGTTCCAATGTTATAGATTTCTATATATATATATATATTTATATATGCTATGAAATTTCTAAACTTACTTCCTCCTTTTCTCTTACTTTATTATAATTATTTTAAAGTGTAATTATTAGATGTGATGTTATGAAATTGATTTTTTTTGTGAAAGGTTTAAAGTTAACCATGTCACAAAAATAAAAAAATAAATACAAATCATATTTTCCAGTGCATAATGAGCTCATCAAGCATCTTACTTTTTTCTTTGAAGGCAATGTGCTTCAGAAGACGCAAATAACAGTGTAGATCACCGACCTCATGGGTGGGAGAGCTGGTTTTAAGCAGGCTGACCATGAATGAGTTTCATTAATCAATTGGGGGTGATGGAGAGAGCCTGGACCAGAAAATGGCAGGTAGAAGATTTATATTTCTTGATGGCGAGAATAGCATGCAGATGGAAGTTTAACAATTGTGACGTTTATACATGTGCTTGCATTGTTAATAGCTGATCGAGAAGTGCACAGATCCTGACGTGGTAAACAGAGGAAGGCCACCATCTAGAGCTAATTTGTTTATCAAAATGTCTGTAACAATACCATAGGAGGGTACACGGGAAACGGGAACTCAGTCTAAAAGGTGTTTAATTTTAGAATAGGACTTGCCATCGGCTCCAGAAGGCAAAGCTTCCTCAAGCTCATGGATCGCAGAACCTGAATGGTTTGGGGATGTATAAAGACAGCTGTATGTAACAGCACAGGGATGCTCTTGGAGGTTCAGAGCAAACCCCATGAGGAGGGTAAGGGAAAGCATGTGCTTGCTGGGGCCCTTGATAGGGGGACCCAGAGTGCATCATTGATTATGTATGTGCCTTTGGGGATGCTGCCCAAGAGCATTGTGATTCCCCCACCCACTCGTGTCACTGGTCGACACCAGCCTCCCCTACTTTCCGGGGATAGACCGAGAAGTATTAACTCAACGCTAAGCTACAGTAATTACATGAAAGCAAGAAATGGCGAGTGGTACTGTGGGAGCAACTGGGGGTGATTCTTTTGGAAAGCTCTTTCCCCCCCCCTCATCGTGTGCTTCAGATGAGAGGTTTGACTGACTAGCTGCCTTCAGGACCCGGTACAGGCAGAAAACAGATGTGTGTCTGACTCACTGTGCATGCCTGATTTTACTTAATCCTTAGTTAGGCCTAGAGAAGTACCTGCTTACACTTCGTCATTTTCACAGCTATAATAAGAGAAAAAGAAGACTATGGACTAGTAGGAGTGAGAGATCAGCTCTTTTTTAATTCGGGTGATGGGGATGTAGCAGTACTCCCTCCCCCATGACGGGCCTGGTGTAATAGGGAACAAGGGATCTAACTATGTTTCACCCCAGCATTAGTAGAAATGCAAATTTTACACCTTTTTCCATGGGTTTGAGGGTAAAATAATAATATCAGGTTATTATATAGTGTTTCATGCTGGATTGCTCTTGTGGTTAAGCACTGTAATAATAGCTATTACCCAGTTTAATGGAACTCAAATTGTTGACCCTGTAAGAATGAAAGGTTGAGTTGACGATGCCAGAATTTAAACTTGCCAAGTGCAGGCTCTATGTCAAGTGTGTGCGCTTAACCCGTAAGCAATCCAAACAGGCAAAAGGCAGATGAAAAGAGAATAGGTGGTATTACGAACTCATTGAACTACTGTATAAAGAAAGTAAGGACGATGGATAAATAAGATGCAGTACTTTCCATCTAAAACACCAAAACTGCACATGGATTATCATAATAGCTTTAATTCAACTTGTGTCCGAAAAACATGATACTTAAATAAATACATCCAAACCGTTACAATTTCAGCTATTCAGGGTTATCCATACCACATCAAAAATAATACCCCCACGTCTAAAACATCTTGCTACAATTACAAAATAATTCAGTAAACAAATTAAAATGGATAAAAACAACGTTCCCCGCTAATATTTAAAGCTGTCATCAATAACAGCAAAGGTTCCTAAAACCTTAGGATTGCTCAACTGAAGCAGTCTGGTGATTATTTACAGGCCAAACGGGCACCACTAATAACCTACGGCCATACTGATCAATAAGCAATACCTAGGAGCATAATTCAAAAGGGCAATCTTCTAGGTGAACGCGCCCCCATCTCAAGGGAGATCAAAGGATTGTTGGTGCATGCTGGAAATAATACATTTCAAAGTAAGGATTTATCGCTCAGTCTCCAGATTGGGCTTTGCCGGTTTCTCAGGCAGGATTTGAAAATCCTTCTGCGCATGTTGCTGAAGAAGGGACATGGTAGTTGCTGTTCTGTTTCCTTAGCTGAAATGACGTCAGCACAGGTCAATTAACAGTTTCCATCTCTTTCCAACAAGCTCGGACTCGGAAATAAAATAGTTACAGAGAGCAAAAACATGTGGCCTACATTCACGGATCACACTTCCTGATGTTTTTATGACAAACTGAGTAGTAGTATCTAGCGTGGCATTTTACTCAAAAAAGTGCCCCATCCTGACCTTTCAGATTGCTCGTTTAGGCAATGCCTTAAAGGCCAGTTCGCTGCTTTGGGTTCGAAAATCTTGAATCAGATCTGGATACTGTTAAAACCCCGATTTTACCTTTAATGAGAGGTAACTAGAAAACAAATCACTGCTCGAGTAAACCTGAAAATAGGCATTGGATTGTGGTCTTTTACTGTTAAAGAGTCACTGTTCCTAATGCGAGGGTTGCCCAGAAATGCAGATAGTTCTTAAAGTATCTCTCACTCGCATATTGGAACCAGCTAAGCTCGAGTTGCCTCTTGGACTTTGGTTGTCCATACATAGCATGTCTATGCTTTCTCCTTGTCCCAGTAGGAGGGAGAATAATGAACTGGCTTCCTCGTTGCCTGTGTTGGGTGATTCGGGTAAGGTGGCTAGTGTTATTTCTGAATGGCCTTAAATGCAGAAAAATAAATGAAAGCACCAAGGGAAGTTACCAATAGGGAGTTTACATGCATATAGTTGTACAACTCTGATGTATACATTCATTACTGGCTCTCCCTTAAAATGGATCCCAGGAAGCCACGTAGACATTAAGAACCTATGTCATCTACCACTTAGCGAGAGGAATGAGTGGGTGCACTCAAGGTAGCTAAGATGCCATTCTGTTACTTGTTCGCAGTATCCTCTTTAATGTGTTTTCTACAAAATTAAAAACTAAAGTAACACACTGCAGGAAGCCGATTTTAAAACGCAGGCCATTAAATAGCGGTTTCTCACAGACGTTCGTTTGTTCGCCCAAATGTGTTGAGCAGAAAAGGTTGGTTATCTACACTTTACTTTTGTTGCACTTTTTACTTTATTTGTTTTCTATTTTTCATTCAACACTCATGGATTTTTTTCAATTTCATGTTTCCCTTTTTTAGAATTGAATACTTGGTCCTTTATTTTTTCTCTTTAGTACACTTCTGCATCTTTTTCTAACACTTTTTCCTGCCATGAATTCCTTTTTCTCTTCTACTTTTTCAGTAGATTGATTCATGGATGTCTTTTGACCCAGATAGAGCTATTTCCTTGAACAATATTATTGATGGTTTGGATTAACTTCTATGTTCTCCACGACGATTTGGCAACCACTTATCTTTTGACACCATATATCAATATGTATTTTTTTAGATCCTTTATGTTGATGAGGTTCTTGCACTTTACTTATGCATTTACTAACTACAATTGTGCAACACTGTGTCTTTGATTTCCGATCTATAATATACCCATTATTAGCTGTGCAGAATGTCAAATAATGTATTGTTAAAATTCCCCATAAGGAACAAGTTACTTACCTGTAACTGTTGTTCTCCAGCATGGGTCTGGCATGGATTCACATGCTCATGAATATTCCCCGTCGTCAGGCTGGGAATCCTCGGTAAAGAAAAAACCAGTATCAGTTTCGTTTCTGATCTGTCTTTCGTAGTAATAACCAATCACTGGTCTCTGCGTCATACTGACCACAGCCAATGACTGCCCTCTACCTAAGCACCGCCTCTGGCAGCCATCTTCAGATTTGGAAGCACGTGAAGTGGCAGTATGACCAAGTGAAGAGCCGCAGAGGGGTAGGCGGGAGGGTTCGCATGTGAATCCATGCCAGACCCATGCTGGAGAACAACAGTTACAGGTAAGTAACTTGTTCCTTCTCCAGCATGGGGTCTGGCATGGATTCACATGCTCATGAATAAAGAATACATAGCAGTACACACATGCACAACCACGGGAGGTGGCAAAGGCTCAACATTAAGCATCACATCAACTCAACATTAAGCATCTTACCTCCTCACCAGGCTCACCTCAGGCGAACAGGTTGCGCAGCACTGCTTGGCCGACCCTGGACTCCTCCCTGGAATCCCGGTCGACGCAGTAGAATTTCGTGAAGGTGTGCGTCGACCTCCACGTAGCAGCCCTGCATATGTCCAGCAGGGGCACACCAGATAGGAACGCCGTGGTAGCTGCGATCGCTCTGGTGGAATGGGCTCTCGGACGGCCAGGCAGCGGTCGGTTTGCCAACCGGTGACAGTACATGATACAGCCGGAGAGCCATCTGGAGATGGAAGCCTTCGAGAGAGCCTTCCCCTGATTGACAGGTCCAAAGTTCACAAAGAGTTGTGACGTCTTCCGAAAACCTTTCGTGCGGTCCACGTAGAACTTCAGCGCTCTAGCTACATCCAGCGAGTGCAAAGTCCTCTCAGCCGGCGACGAAGGCGACGGGAAGAACACAGGTAACACCAAGGGTTCGTTGAGATGAAAGTCCGACGGTACCTTGGGCATGAAGGAGGGGTGCGTCCTGAGCACTACCCTCGTGTCGTGGAAAGTCAAGTACGGGGCCTTGCAGGAAAGGGCCTGGATCTCTCCCACTCGTCGTGCGGAGGTGATGGCCACGAGAAAAGCTGTTTTCCACGATAGAAACTTCAACGGGGCCGAGTGCAGAGGCTCGAACGGAGGTCCCATGAGTTTGGTCAGCACCACGTTGAGCTCCCACGCCGGGGCCGGAGCCTTCACCGGCGGGAACGATCTGAACAGTCCCTTCATGAACTCTTTCACCAGACGATGAGACCACAAGGACGTCCGGCCCGTGGTTCTGGTGTATCGGGAGATCGCAGCAAGATGAATCTTGATGGACGCGTGTGCCAGACCAGCTTTGGCCAGCGTCAGCAGGTACGGCAGCACTTGGGGAGCCGTAATCCGTAGAGGGTTAATCTTCTGTGCGTGGCACCAGACAGAGAACCTCTTCCATTTGTGTCCGTAGCATTTAAGAGTCGAGGACGCCCTGGCCTTTGCAAGAACCTCTCTGCAATCGGCCGGTATGTCGTATCCTCCAAACTCTAGCGCTGCAGGAGCCAGGCCTGCAAGTTCAGCGACTTCGGGTCGTGGTGGAGGATGGCGCCTCCTTCCCTGGAGAGTAGATCCGCGTCCGCCGGCAGCTTGATTGGCGGGGACGCCGACAAGTCCAGAAGGTCCGGGAACCATATCTGCCTCGGCCACGCAGGTGCGACGAGGATCATCCTGCACCGTGACCTCTTGAGCTGGTTGACGAGCCGGATTAGCAGAGGCAAGGGAGGGAACGCGTAGAGGAACAGGCCCTCCCAGGGGAACGAGAAAGCATCGCCCATGCTCCTCGTCTGGGGAAACCTGCTGGCGAACCTCCGGCACTTGGTGTTCGTCGCCGTCGCGAACGGGTCGATCTGGGGTGTGCCCCACCGTCGGAAGAGGCGATCCACCAGATCCTGCCGTAGTTCCCACTCGTGGCACGAGCGCAGCTCCCTGCTGAGTGAGTCGGCGATGGTGTTTTTTATCCCTGCCAGATGAAACGGCACCAGAAGAATCCCTTGGGCGACGGCCCAATGCCACAGGTCCTGCGCCTCCTTGGACAGCGCTGGGGACCTGGTTCCGCCCTGTTTCCTGATGTAAAACATGGTGGTGGTGTTGTCGGTGAAGATCCTCACCACCTTGCCCTTGAGGGACGGAAGGAAGGACCTGAGGGCCCAAAACACTGCACGGAGCTCCAGGACGTTGATATGCAGGGACTTCTCCGTCGGGAGCCAGAGTCCCCTTGCGTGCAGATTTTCGGTGTGCGCTCCCCACCCTTCTAGGGAGGCATCCGTGGTCACAGTCACCTGGTGGGCTGGGGTCTGGAAGTCCATGCCCGCCGTCAGATGCGCGCGGGTGCCCCACCACCGTATCGCTCGTCGGAAACTCTCGTCGAGCTTGATCCTTTCCTCGAAGCTGCCCGTCGTCTGGATCCAGCGCGCATCCAGGAACTCTTGCAACGGGCGCATCCGGAGCCTGCACATGGGAATGAGGTAGATGCAGGAAGACATCATCCCGAGGAGGGACTTGATGGACCTCACCTTGGCCGCGTCGGCCACCAACATCCGTTGCACCTTGCCCAAGATGGTCCTGGTCCTCTCCTCCGACGGGGAGGCCAGAAGGGACACTGTGTCGAGCCTCGCTCCCAGAAACAGTGCGACTTGCGCGGGCACCAGGTGGGATTTGGCGTAGTTCACGGAGAATCCCAGGTCCGTGAGGAGTTGGACGGTCCTTGCCGTGTGGACCACGGCGAGCTCCCTCGTCTTGGCGCGGATGAGCCAGTCGTCCAGGTAGGGGTAGACGTGAATCCCCTCGCGGCGCAGCTGCGCCGCCACCGGTGCGAGGCACTTGGTGAAAACCCTGGGTGCCGACCGCAGTCCGAAGGGAAGGGCTTTGAACTGGTAATGACGCCCTTGGACCACGAATCTGAGGAATTTTCGGTGCCCCTTTAGGATGGGAATGTGGAAGTAGGCATCCTCCAAATCCAACGACGATAGGAAGTCTCCTTCCTCCAGCTGACCCAGGACGTGCTGGAGGGTGACCATCCGGAACTTCTGCGCCTTGATGAACTTGTTCAGGCGTCGCAGGTCCAGGATGGGGCGCCATCCTCCCGTCTTCTTCTTCACGAGGAAGTAACGCGAGTAGACTCCGGAGCCCCGAAGCCTCTTTGGGACGAGTTCGATGGCGCCCTTTCTGAGCATCGCCTTTACCTCCAGGAGAAGTTGAGGGACGTGAAGTTCTTTCCTGGCCACGGGGGGGACGCGCGGGCACCTTCTTTGAAACTCGAGCGCGTGGCCCCGGGCCAGGGCGTCCAGCACCCAACGGTCGGTGGAGATGGACTCCCACACGCTGACGAAGCCCGCCAGCCGGCCTCCCACCGGGGTGCTTCGGTGGGGGCCCGACCCCACGGCCGGTTCAATCCTGCTTGGACGCGGCCTTGCCGCCTTGGCCTCCTTGGCGACGACGGCGGGGTCCGCCAGACTTGCCTCGTCCTCTGTAGGCCTCTTGCGGCGACGAGCGGGCCGCTTGACGGTAGGAAGCGAAACCGCCGCCGGAACCTTTGGAGGCGCCCTTGCCTCCGCCGCTCCGAAAGGGCGTCCGCCGTTGCTGCAGTACTCCAAGGGCCCGGGCCGTCTCAGTATCCGCCTTGATGGCCTGAAGGGAATCGTCCACTGTCTTCCCAAACAGGTTGTTCCCGTCGAAGGGCATGTCCAGGACCCTGGTCTGGACGTCCTGCCGAAAGTCCGTAGCCTTGAGCCATCCGCGACGTCGAAGGCAAACGCCGTTGCCCATCTGGCGGAACCCAGTGTCGGCGATGTCCGTCGCCACGGTGATGGCGTGGTCCGAGGCCACCTCACCTTCCTGCAGGATCTCAAGGGCCTCCGCCCTCTTGTCGTCCGGCAGAAAATCCAGCAGGGGAGCTATCTTGTACCAGAGTTCCCTGTCGTAGCGGGCCACGATAGCCAAGGCGTTGGCCGCTTTAATCGTCGTCGCCGCCGACGAGATGACTCTGCGTCCCATGGCATCCAATTTCTTTCCCTCGCCGTCCGGCGGGGAAGTCGACGTGGAGGCCGCACCCCCCCCCCGCTTTCTTCCTGGCTGCCGCGGAGACGACGGAGTCCGGGGTAGGCTGCGCCCGGAGGCATAGGGGGGCCGAGTCCGGGACCCGGTACTTTTTCTCGTACCGGTTTCTTTTCGCTGGCGTCGTGGAAGGGTTCTTGAGGAGGGAAAGGCCCTCATCCCAAATGTCGTCCAACAGAGGCACTGCGAGGACCGTCTTCCTCTTGGTCTCGCGCCGTTGGTAAAGGAAGCCTTCCTTTTTCTTCTCCTCAGGGCAGAGTTGGAAAAGCTCGGATGCCCTGGCGATCATTGAGTGGAACGATCCAATCTCGTCGGGCGGAGAAGCCCTGGTGGGAGGCGACGACGGAAAATCCTCGTCGTATGCCTCGTCGTCCGTACCCGTCGCTGCCGTGTCAGTCCCCGTATCATCCCCTCGGGTGGACGGGGAGGAGGGCTGGACGGGGCGCGACGGTTGAAAAGGAGGCGGTGGATGGATCCTTCTTTTCTTGGTAGGGGGAACACCAGAAGGTCCCGGTTCTGGATCCCCCGACGGGAGAGGTTCCTCCGTCGGTAACGGTAGTCTCGTCCTTATCTCGGAGCATAAGGACTGTATAGCCAACAAAATGGCCGCTGAGTTGTCTTGCGGCGCTGGCAGAGGGGAATCCGACGGGCGAGCAGGGGCCCCGTCGGTATCCTCGACGATGTCGTCGTCGTCACCTGCGTCGGGGCCCATTCCGACGGGCTGGTCTTGTTCCACGCCTAGGCCGTGGCTTAAGACCTCGATCAGTTCCTCTTCTGAGGTTGAGGCCGAATCTACGACGACGCCCTGCCCCCCCTTCTTCCCCACGGAGGGTTTCACGGGGGTCCTATCGATGGGCACGAAAGAAGACTCCCTCCGAGGAGGCAGGGAGATTCTGGGCCCCGAGGCCGCCACCACTGGTGCAGCCTCCACAGGCTGGGCCAGGGCCGCCGCGACCGTTTCAATAGAGGGCTTGGTCGAATGGATCAAGGCCTTCACCACCTTAGGTGCGCTCACCGCCTTATCCTTGAGGGAGGGGGCACTGCCACGCTCCTCCTCTGCCTTAGAGCTCGACCGGGGTCTCTCCAGGAGCTTCGCCGGGTGCTCGGCCTTCCTCTTACCCGACCCAGAGCGTTGGCTCGTGGTTGATGGTGCCGGGGAGGGTGCGCCCTGCCTGGCGCCCGTAGAGCCCGACCGTTCGGCGCTCCCGGTGCCAGCGGACTCGCAGTGCTTGGCCTTATGTTGGGCCCCCGTCGCCGGGGCGCCCTCAAAGGTCTTAGAAGACCGCTCAGATTTCTTCTTCTTCTCGCCAGACGGGCTCTTACCCTCCAGCCAGCTGGCGAGACGTTGATGGCGGTCCTTCATGGTCCGTTCCGACATGTTGCCGCAAAACGCACAGTCCTTCTCCACGTGCGTCTTGTCCCCATGAAGGCAGTAAAGGCAGAAAGAGTGTTCGTCCTCCTTGAAGACGTTCTGCAGCTGGCATCCAGGGCAGGCCCTGAACAGCTTTCCGGGCGTCGAGCTTCCCTTCTCCTGGGCCATCTCCGAGACCGGGCCTGAGAAGCTTCTGGAGTCCTCCGAAGTGTAGCTCGACGAAATCTTCACCCTTGAGGGGCACAGATGAATCCGACACGGGTCCCCGTTGATCGGATGTAGGATCGGTGGAGCTTGAGGCTCTTTTGACCGAAAGAATCGAAGTTTTTGTGAAAAAGCGCGAAAAAATAGCACTAACGCTCGAGAGCAATAGCACGAGGATCCCAACACATGAACGTGCGGTAAAAATCTGAAGATGGCTGCCAGAGGCGGTGCTTAGGTAGAGGGCAGTCATTGGCTGTGGTCAGTATGACGCAGAGACCAGTGATTGGTTATTACTACGAAAGACAGATCAGAAACGAAACTGATACTGGTTTTTTCTTTACCGAGGATTCCCAGCCTGACGACGGGGAATATTCATGAGCATGTGAATCCATGCCAGACCCCATGCTGGAGAAGATGGGATTGTTTATTTTCAATTGACTTTCTCCTTTTAATGATTTTGATACCTAGAATTCAGTGTAATGGTAATATTATTTATACTGTTAAACAGGTGCAAACCATGATGAAGGGATGACATTTCCTGAAATGCATTGAGATACAGACGTATGTGTTAAGGAAATTGGAGCCTCCAGATATTTTTGTAACTGCTTTGATTCACAATACTACTATTGGTTAATGTGTTTAATGCACTGAATTTTGTCCGCTTCTTCATCACCAGAATGAAGGTGGGCAGGGGGAATCCAGATTCCTGGATACTATCTTTGTCCTATTGTTTCCTCAGCCTATGTGTCAAGACTAGCTTACATCCCCTGCACCCATGTTTACTTGCACTCTGTATAATAATCATATTACGCTTCACTTTTTTGGTGTGCACTTCAACAGTTTTATATACAGAGGACAATAATCTACACCTAGGGGCCCAGGGCTCAGTTAGGAGGAACCTACCCTGGGCAACCTGGGAAAGCTCTTTAGGAGGGGGAAACTAAGTTACTCCAGAACGCACCTCTGTTCTTTGCTAAAGGGATTGATCCAAGGAAACCCTAAATACAAAGGAGTCTTGTTCCCTGAAGAAACCCCTAAAACCAAATAAACACTGTCCCGTGACTCTGAATCTCATGACTCCGAACTTCCCTAGGGCAAGTATTGCCTTCCAGCGATAATGACATGTCTGTCCCATGGACCTTCCTGAGAGGGACACACTTTAGAAATATTACCATAATCGGGGGCGTGGCCAGCCGAGGACGCCGTTAGATGCCTCCTTGGTGAGCTCCGGGTTCCCTGTCCCTTCTCGAACCCCCCGTACTCCTTAAAATATGCATCTGGAACAGCGAGTCCCAGCAACAGGTGTCGGAAGCTCAGGGGAATAAAAGATGAACCGTAGGTGACTCCAGAAGCAACGATAACGCAGTTTCACAGACTTTTCTACTTTGGTCCCCCCGCACTCAAAATGGCAGACGGGGCCGAGCACCTACCCTGACGGACTCTCGACCGGTTGACATCCGAGGAGCGATGACCTGGTGAGGCAACCAACTAGGTTGAAAAATCACCCATATGTTTCAGGAATGGAATCTTTTGCCCCGGAGGGAACGTCTCAGGCGAAATTGTGAGCTTTGGAAGCGGTACTGGGATTGCCTTCCCCACCCCCACTGGCGCCTCAAGGTCCCACTGGAGCATAGCGCAACACCCGCGGACCTGACGTGGATTTCTCGACCTGCAGGGGCTGTGTGAAGCCGCGAGACGCCGTAGCCCGAACGGACCGCTGCAGCGACCTCGGCTCCAGCCCGCGGCTTGGAGCGGAGGATAGGTGGGGCCCCGGCGGGGGAGGCTGCCGCGTCCATTTGCACCGCTGGGACCCTCGCGGGCACCGAAGCACTGTTGGAGGAGACCTCCAGGACATCAGCACCCGGTAGCGGCGTTACCTCCCGAGCACACACAGCGGGGTCCCATTGGTGACGGAGGGCTGGCGCGTTGGCGAACCTGCGCTTGGGTGGACAGGCGCGGTTCCGCTCTGGTGCTGCTGAATCGCCGGCGTGCTTGGAGGTGCGATTCCGGCCCGGGGTGAAGCGGTCGGGCTGGGGAGTGCACCAGATGCCTGGGGAGCACGGCTGGTGCGGGGGCAGCGTCCCTGAGCACCCTTGGCTGGAGCTGCAGGCAGGGGGGCTGTGCCGTGGCGGCTGGCTCCCGAGATTCGCGCGCCACGCCCCCCCCCCCCCCAACATAGATGTATGGAAGTCACCGGCCTGTGAGGATGTAAGGAGACGGGGGACGATGATGGACTGCATATGTGATCAGGGCGCTATCTACAGAGAAGTGCTGCGACAAGCCCATCCATTTTACACACACAGCTGTCCTGTAACATGAACCTTTACTGATTCACTGGATTGCGCTGCAGCCCACTAATGATAGCAGCGGTGTCCAAAGGCGGAGCCTGGATACAATGGTCCCATTTCACCACTTAATGACTGGGTTGTGACAGGCGGTGAACCCACAAAGAGGCACGTAAGGATAGAAGCGGCCACTTATGCACGGAGTCAGGAAGCATAAGCACCCCGTCACAACACAGCGCTTTGAAGCATACTGCCCTGGAAGTGGGGGTGGTATGGGATAAGTGGCCCCCAGAGACTGCTCTTGAATGTTCAGAATGAATCACAATCCAGAGAATAAATGTAATGTAACGGATTGGCTATTCTGGGCTTCATAAGACCTCCCAAAGTGGTTGATCTAGGAAAGTTCACCCACGGTCCTGGGGAGTTGAATACCGCCGACCTTGGCTCGCGAGACTTGTTCTAAAGTGACGAATCTACAGTATACCGTCCACGATGTCCAAACAAACAACGAAAACCAAAGGCCAAGAGTCCGGCGACTTCAAAACCCTGTTGCAATCTGCAGACATACAGAAACGCAACCAGATACAAGCGTTAGCCCAGGTACATAACCCTCCTGCGGGGGGAGCTGAAACTCTGGACGACACACCTATCAGAAAGTCGGATCTCTTGGAAATGCTACAGGAGCTCAAGAAGGATATTAAAGAGAGTGCAAATGACCTGGCTAAATCCATCTCCGATCTTAATAAAGGAATCCTGGCAGCAGAAAAGAGGATCGACGAGGTTGAAACGGTAGTAACTGAGCAGAGCCACGAGCATAATATCCTGGTGAATAGAGTTTATGAACTGGAGCAGCAAATGGAATGAGTGGAAAATAGACAAGAGGATGCTGAAAACAGGTCCAGGCGCAATAATATTCGGATTCGTGGAATTACGAAATCCGTAATGGACTCAGACTTGCAGCAATATGTGACAGACCTGTTCCGACACATCCTGAATGTGGAAGAGAACAAAGAAATTATGTTAGACCAAATGCACGGAACTTACTCCACATATCAAATCAACAAAAATCTGATTCCAGACATCCTGACCCGGGTTCATCTGTACCAAATGAAAGAGGACATAATTCGAGCCGCTCGCAAGAAAGAGCCTATCAACTTTCGCTCTACGTCCATTCAACTGTTCCAAGACTTAGCCCCAGCTACACTTGCCAGGAGGAAAAAACTGAGGGTGGTCACAGACTGGCTAAGAACTAGAAAGGTGCGTTACCGTTGGGGACATCCAACATGCCTCCGCTTCGAGTGGAAGGGCCAGAGATGCTCGGTTGCCAAGGAAGAAGAAATGGCGGATCTTAAGCAGGAAGGTGAAGGAGACAACCTCACTGACAGAGAGGGATCCCTATCTCGGAGCAACGACCTAGAGGGGAAGGCCAGTGAAGACCGGGGCGACCACGTCCACGGAGGCGTAACAAAGAATTGCAGCTCACTGATCCGCCCTGAAAGTCCATAGAACATCTAAAACTTAGGATAGTCTCTTTGAGGCAAGAACATGGCGTCACCAATGGGGGAGGAGAAATGAGAAAGGAAAATCCTGCGCTTGGGACAGAATCCCAAGTCAAATCAGAACATAAGTGTTAATCACGCAAGCTGTCAAGCGGCAAGAATGGGGTTAAAAAATGGAGACGAGGGGGGGACCGGATCCCAATTTTCCGGGGGAACAAAAATACCTGGTGATACATTATACACGCATTATGTTGGTTATGCAACATGGAAGTTACAATACAAAAGTTGGGGCGGGGGAGGAAGTTATGTTTTGATTGTTTTGGGTGGAAGGGTACAATATATAAACATAATACCTAATAATACACATGAGTTGGACCACAATGAAGGGGACAAATGGCTAAAAGTATGGGAATGGCTGATCTTACTTATCTCACTGAATGTTCAGGGGCTGAATTCCCCAGTTAAGCAGAAATCTATATTAAATAGATTGAGGGATATGCATGCCCCAGTAGTATGGTTACAAGAGACACACCTGCTCCCAGAAGACGAACTGAGGCTGAAACACAGGGCCTTTCCAATACAATACCTGGCCTCTAGTGGAACTAAAAAAAGGGGAGTGGGCATTTTGCTGGCAAAAGGTATCAACTTCGAGAAACGTTTCGTTAAAAAGGACCCGGAAGGTCGTTATATAATGTTAGGGGGGAAACTGATGGGACAATTGGTCATGTTGATCTCAATTTATGCCCCGAGCGTAAGACAAGACCGCTTCCTGTTGAGCCTACTGCCGAGGATAGCACTGTGGGGAATGGGGAATATTCTAATCGGAGGCGATTTTAACGGGGTGATGGATGCATCCGTGGATAAAATCCTCCCGGCTACCTCCCATGATCACACATTCAGACAAGCCTTAGCCACATTTTTAAGGGAATTACACCTGCTGGAAACATGGCGATACATTAATCCACAAGACAGAACTTACACCCACTACTCCGCCGTACACAGGGGCCATTCCCGTATTGATATGGTACTTATCCCAGAAACACTGGTCCCACAGGTTACAAGCCTCGAAATTGGAGTGCGATGTTTATCAGATCACGCCCTGGTACTTTTAAAGATAGAACCAAACCACCGGCAACAAGAGTCCCACAAACCCTGGTGCCTAAACGAGATAATTTTGAAAGACCTAACGGTTCGAACAGGTATAGAACAAACCTTACAAAATTATTTTCAGGAAAATATAACACCTGGGATTGATTGGTCGACCATTTGGGATGCAAGCAAAGTGGTAGTACGGGGGGAGTTTATCGCGCAAACATCTAATTATATCAAGACTCGGGCGAGGACGAAACTCAACATGGAGGCCAACATACACATAGCAGAGGTGGAATATCAAAATAGGGGCTCAAAAAAGGCATGGCTGGAACTTAAAAAGGCGAGAGCGATCTTAGAAACCCACCTAAAAGATGATGCAGCACGTCTCCTGATGCAAAGAAAACATTTTTATTATATACAAGGGGTAAAGCCAATCGATTCCTTGCCGCCAAACTGAGACACCAGAAACTCCGGAACCGTATAACTCAACTTCGTAATGAGAATGGAGACATAATGAGGGGAGAAAAGGAAATAGAAGAGGCAATGTTCTCACTCCACTCCAATAATATGGGGAAAGAAAATCTAGAGGGGGGATCACAGGCTACCTTCTTGAATCAATTGGATTTACCACAAATTAAGGAGGCAGACAGGCGACAGCTGGAAGCTCCCATAACAGTGGAAGTAGTGGGGAAGCAATAGGGGCATTAAAAGGTCACAAAACCCCGGGTCCAGACGGGTTAAGCAATGCATATTATAAAACATTTAGAACCATCCTAACAGGCCCCATAACACAACTATTTAATTCCATCAGGGAGAAAGGACAGGTCTCCTGAGATATGTCCCCAGCAACCACAATATTACTGCTGAAACCAGGCAGGGACCCAGCCGATTGTACAAGCTACCGCCCGAGCTCCTTACTAAACGGGGATGCAAAAATGTACTCCATTGTCCCAGCGAGAAGCTTGGCAGCGATACTCCCAAAGATAATTCACTCAGACCAAGCCGGGTTTGTGAAAGGGCGACACATACGACAATATTCGTAGAGCCATTGACATGATTGATTGGGGGTGGAGGACAGGTCAAACATTCTCAATAGCGACTCTGGACGCTTCCAGAGCCTTTGATAGCCTACAATGGGGATTCCTTCGACTAACTCTAGAAAAATGTGGATGCGGGCCAATCTTCACTCGCATGGTAATGGCTAATTTTGCATACGCCTCCACTAAACTAATGATCAATGGGAAGTTCACAAAGACATCCCCATCCAGAAAGGCACAAGACAGGGATGTCCACTATCACCCCTGATCTTTGCTATGGCTATGGAGCCATTTGCATGCAAGGTCCGTGGTCATCCGGGGTTCCGGGGGCTTGATGTGGGCGGTGTGGGTCAGCAGAGGGTGGCACTTTATGCGGATGATATCCTTTTACTCCTAAGGGACACAGCGAGCTCCCTACCAGTGGCCATACAATTAATGGAGGAATTTGCACAAGTCTCAGGCTTCCATAACAACTACCCGAAATCTAAAGCCCTTAATATTTCTGAAGAGATGAGCCGAATTCCGGAATGGGAGAGCCTATACCCCTTGAAGTGGGAACGCAAGTCAGTAAAATACCTTGGGGTGCAACTAACCCCCAGATACGACAGGTTATATGGGGCTAATATCCCAGATCTCCTCAAAACTCTAATTAATGATCTGAAACGGTGGGAATTGCAAGAGTTGTCCTGGCTGGCACGCATCACAGCGGTCCAAATGACTCTACTTCCAAAAATGTTATATGTGGTAGGCGCTCTCTCAATAAAAATCCCGGGCCCAGCTAGTCAAACACTGCAGAAAGAAGTGATGTCCTTCATCTGGGGAGGGAAGAGACCGAGAGTCCCTAGGCGGTACTTTTCAGACCACAAATCTTGGAGGGCTGGGGGTCCTGGAATTTCGCAGGTACCTGTGGGCAGCACAAGTAGCCCCGATGCTACAATGGTCATCTGTAGAAGACAGCAATCAATGGGTGACAAAAGAGAGAGCAGCAACAAAGATACCTCTGGGGAATCTTGGTTTTCTTGCCACACGTCACAGGGGAATAAAGGGTATGCCACTGGAATCAACTAAGACTACCCTATGGTATTGGGATAGGGTATTGAGAAATAGGAAGATTAAAGTGGGAGAAGGCCCGCTAGCACCGATTGCCTATAACCCAGACTTTACTCCAGGAATGGAGGCCAACTTTTGGATACACTCGGGGGGCAGGGAGAACAATTTGACTCTAAAAGATCTCTACAAAGAAGGGTCACCCCTGATGTTCGAGGACTACAAGGCCAGGTTCCACATACCGGAGTAGGAACAATACCATTATGTTCAGTTTAGGCATTGGGTCTCCAACGCAAAAGTAAAAGAAAAGGCAACCAGAAACCCAACAGGGATAGAGCTAACCATACAGGAAGGGCAGCCAGACAAAGGCATAACCAGACTATACCGTCTAATGGGAGGGGCAGACCCCGAAGAAAAACTCCCATATATGCAAAAGTGGGAGACAGACCTAGGGAAACCAATTTCGGAAGAATCTTGGGGTCGCTTTTGGCATAGAACTGCTAAAAGTTCCAAATGCACCTCCATTAAGGAGACAGCATATAAACGTTGCCTCCGGTGGTATATGCCACCCGCACGTATACACGCCATTAACCCAGAATATCCTGCAACATGCTGGAGGAACTGTGGTCAATCCGGGGACCTTATTCATATGTGGTGGACTTGCCCACTGGCAGAGACTTATTGGAAGGAGATCTTAAGCCATATTAAAGATATCACTGGTATGCGATTACCCTTTGACCCGCTTGTGGTACTACTGGGGGAGGTGGTTGAGGGGTGCTATGCGAACTCGGGGCCTACAGCCACACTCATAACCCACATGCTGAGTGCGGCCAGGAGTACATTGGCACAGGCATGGAAGACAAAGGAAGGCCCAATAACAGCCATGTGGTGGGTAAGACTATGGGGAGTGATGGCCATGGAGAAAGTAACAGCATTGGCCTGCGGTTCTTACTCCAGGTACCTGAACACTTGTTTACCGCTACATGAATGTTTGGACAACAAGGAACAGATGTTTTTTAAACCAAGGTTGCTCCGCGCAATATCTATCATTTGATAACCCTGAACTTTAAGCTGGGAACGTGACTTAACCTGTTGATCGATACAGATGCCCCTTCATCCAAGGTTATTTGAAGCGACACACACCATTTGACGAACTTGAACTTTACATTGGAAGTGATCCAATCTGTTGAATTTACACATCAGAATGATGTACCTTTCACCCATAAATTGGGGAAATGTTGAGGGGACTGCTTTGACATTCATTTTTTTTTTCTTTTGTTTGCTTTCACTTTTCTCTGTATCGCCTTTTCTTATATGAGCAAAGCAGTTACATCCTTTGTGTTGAACCCCAATAGAAAGGTTAATCCCTCAATACTATCATAGGCAGACACATAAGGTAACCTTTCTGTGCTTGTGGATCAAGAATGTAAAAAAAGACTGATGGCGGAGATGGGCAAGTGGCGAGACATGGATGATTCCCTGGCTAGTGGGGGGGTATGTAGGGCAAGATTGCGGACACTCATAAATAACTCGTACTGTTCAGCCATGTTGTTATAAAAGAATCAAGCTGGGAACCACAGTCTAAAATGTCCCTGCCAATCCTTGCATGGAAAGTGCTGCACACTGTAATGACGAGAGACACACTGGTAGGGAGAAGCACCTTTATTGATCAACCTGTAGCAGCTGTTCCACAGCTCCCTCAGCTCCCTCCATCTTCACCTGCAACAAACCCCAACACCAAGGTAAACAAGATTGGAACCTTGGAAGTACGAGCGTGGAATTCTACATGTAGATGTCACGAGTCACGAGCTACTTACTACACTTCTCCCCCCTCATACACACACAATCAACGAACATTCAACAGCACCTACACTGAGGGAAAGAAAGACATAACAAGGAATCAGGAAGGACGGGGAAAGGAATAGGAAAGAGCGGAGGGGACACCACAACAAAATAATTATCCTGTAATAAAACCCAGGACAAACTCTTTGTACTTAGCAAGAAACTTCCTGACCCTAGCAGGAAGGGACCTACGAGTATCGAGGTCAGAGCTGGGCTCCCTAAGGATTGTCACTGCTGCTTCCCCATAAATTGACGTAGAGCCATCATTTCCCTGGGAACCTTCATCAACACCCGCGGAACCCTCTGGTCCCGTAGGTGCTTCAACAGCACATCTTTGACCATCAGATGTCAAAACAGTACTCCTTGGAGCACCATGCTCTGCATTTACAACCTCAGCGGTGTCGCCACCCCCCACAGCACCGTCACCATCCAAAACAAGACTCACAGACGGCTGGGCAGGAAAACCACCATCAAAACCCCCTTCAATGCCTCCTACGCCCAAGACGTTTTCCTCTCGCACCACCACACCTCCCTTTTTCACAATAACCACGCGCCTTAAACTCCACCTTGTACCGTCCTCCAACATTACATAACCATGGCCAATCTTGGTCACCAAACTTGGCTGCATGTATTTGCTCAAACCCTTAGCCACAAACCTCTGATTCTTTACGACAACTTGGTCCCCAACTTCCACTCGCAAGGGCTTTCTCTGTCATAGTTGGCCCTGCCAAAAGGTCACCTGTTTACGGCGCACCCTGTCCAAAACTTCTTGCATGTCCACTTGTGACTGACCACCTCCATCCACCTAGAGCAGGAACCCTCAATTTAGAGCCAGGTTTCCTTCCCCTCATTAACCCAAATTGGGACAAACCCGTGAAAGTTGAAGGAGTCAGCCTATAAGCCTTGAGTGCCTCAGACACCACGCTGCACCATGGCAAACCATTGGCAACCGCTAATTGTATGGCTCCCTTCACGAAGCGATTCATGCGCTCTACCAGCCCATTGGCCTCTGGGTTATACAGGGACATCCTATGGTGGCGGATTCCTAACTTACAGAAAAACTCTTGCATGGCACTTGATACAAATTGGGGACCATTGTCCGTGACCACACCAGCGGGCACACCTTCCCTATCGAAAACAGAAGAAAGGAAGTCAATCACCTTCTCAGTCGTCGCGGAAGTTATCGCCGTGGCCTCCACCCACCTGGAGGTGTAGTCCACCATCACCACAAAGAATCTCAAACCGCCACCCAAAGAGTCTATGGGTCCCATTATGTCTACAGCTACTTTGGACCACACGTCCTTGGGTATTTCCACAGGATGTATTTTCCAATAGGCTGGGCAACGGTCGCCTTGCTTTTATCGCTGGCTGAACACGCCGCACAGTCCTTGACGACTCTCTTGACATCCTCATCCATCCTGGGCCACCAATATACCTCCCTGAGCCTCCTTTTAGTCAAAGACCTTCCGAGGTGTCCTTCATGGGCCAACTCTACAAGCCTGCCCTTGAGTGACTCTGGCGGAATCAACATTAAACCCCTGGCGCTACCCCATGAGCCCTCTGATAACTCCGACCACACATGACCATACAGCCTAGATAATTCCTTATCACAAACACCAGTTCTAAGAGCAGACTTGATATTACTCAAAACCAGGTCCATACTGCACTCCTCGCTCCATACTTGTTCGCAAATAGTGGGAGCCACTCCGGCTACTAGGGTGCAATCGTCACCTGACAATTCCAGGACTTGATTAGCCCCTCCCCCCCGACGTGGAAAGCGGGAGAGACAGTCAGCGACAGCATTTCTTTGACCAGGTACGTACTCAACCTTAAAATTAAATTCTCCCATATCAGCCATCCAACGCATAACTCTAGAGGATGCCTGGGATAACCCCTTGGTGGTTAAAACATGTACCAATGGCTTGTTATCGGTGCGCAGTGCATATTCAACACCCCACAAAAAGCTTCTAAAATGCCTTGAGGCCCAAACTGCAGCCAGAGCCTCCCTCTCGATTACAGCATACCTATGTAATGCCTCATTGAGCACTCTAGATGCAAACGCAATGGGACGAAATGCGCCACCATGTCACTGTTCCAACACAGCACCCGCTTTATACTTACTGGCGTCTACAGTTAAGACAGTTTTCCTCGACGGACAAAAGGACGCCAAGGAAGGAGCCTGGTCCACGTCCGCCTTCAAGTTCTCAAACTCACCCTGACATCGGTCAGACCAATCAAAATGTGCACCCTTCTTGAGTAAAGCCCTCATGGCAACTGTTTTGTCGGAATACGCTGGAATAAATCTGCTATAATACTCGGCCAGACCCAAGAAGGATCTCAGCTGGTCTTCATTTGTCGGGGGAGGCGCCTCACGCAACACCTTCACTAACTCTTTCTTAGGATGAATTCCCTCAGCATCCAAGGTATGCCCTAGGTAAGTTACACTCTCCACACCCACCTTGCACTTACTCATCTTGACAGTGAGCCTCCTTTCTAACACGCCCATTACCTGCATGACTCTCACATCGTGCTCTTTGCGCGATCTCCCCCAAACCAATATGTCATCTTGGAAGTATTCCACACCACTGATTCCTGTAAACAACTTTTGCATAACTCGCTGGAAAATAGCAGAGGCGGAAGCTAAACCAAAGGGCATTCGGCGAAAACGGAATGCCCTAAATGGGGTGATGAAAGAGGTGAATGGACGTGATTCGTCGTGAAGGTCTATCTGTTGATAGGCAGAGGAAAGGTCAAAGGTGGGAAAACATGAAGCCCCCCCACCAAAGAGAGCATCTTGCTGATGTTTGGCAAGGGATGCCTGTTGATCCAGATGTTGCAATTTAAGTCCCTGAGGTGGACACACATTCTCATGCCCCCTTCAGATTTGCGCGCCAGAACCACAGGAGCCAACGACTCCGACGATTCCACTTCCTCAATCACTCCTGCTTACATGAGTTTGTCTTGCTCTGCCCTAAGTGAGTCACGAGCGGCAATGGGGACCTGCCGAACCTTGTGCACAACAGGAGTGGCACCTCTCTTCAAAACTATCTTGTGTGCAAAACCTTGCAACTTGCCTAACTTGGATGTAAAAACAGAGGGAAACCTGTCTGAAGTAACTCTGCTGTCAAGGGTGCAGCAAAATCTTTCCCGTTCCCACTCTCTTCACTCCCACTTAAAACTGGGACGGCTTTCCCAGGGCGAACTTCTATCTCCAGGGCAGCCTGCTCGTCCCACCCTATGACCGGATCACCCTTGTGTGCCACACAACGTTTACCCTTAGTTCTCCGCCCCTGGAATTCTATATCAACCCAATCGAAACCTAGTACCCTAATAGGAACACGCCGTAGGCGCAAGGGTTGATGTCAGATGGATACAAATCGGACACACTCTTCTGGAACTTGGCAGAGTACAGTTCTGGTGAGATCATTGTGTAGGCGGACCCCGTGTCGACCATCAAGTCAAATGGCACTCCATTTACACACAGAGTGACCCACACGCTCTTCCTTGCAGAACCAACACTCAACAATAAACCTTCCTTGACACACACATTCGAAGTTTGAGAAGAGCCTACATAATCAATGACCGTCACCTCATCATCCACTTCATTGGGGTCAACCATTCATACAGTTTCCTTAGCATGGCTATTGTTCCTGCACATACAGGCGTAATGCCTTCTACCCTTATACCTCCTGCAAACCACTGTGGTGGCTGGGCATTCCTTTGACCCCGTTAAATGCCCACGCCAACCACACTTCTTGCAAACATCCTTTGTATTGAACGTCCCTTTAGAATCCTTGTCCCTGGCCCTGGCATCTTCACTCCTGCGTGGCTGAAACATGTGTAAAATGTCACCTTTTTCCGTCATCTCCTTCACACTCTTTCGGGACTCTTCCATGGCGCGGGCAATTTCAATCACTTTTTCCAGTGGAGGGTCTTACTCTCTCCTCGACCCTCGAGCCACTTGTCCTCATCATAATTTGGTCGCAAATGTATTCTTCCACCACGCCCGTGAATTTGCACGTAGCTATCAGTGTATGTAAAGCCGTTACATAAGAGTCGATTCCTTCACCAGGGCCTTGTGCCCTGGAGGAAAAGTTATATCTCTCCAGAACTATGTTGGCCCTCTTCCCAAAACGCCCCTCCAATTTGTTGATGGCAGTTTCATACGCTAGCATTGCTCCTTGGGCAACGCCCTCACCCTCACCATTATCGGAGGGGGGGGGGCCAAAAAGTTTGGGCCAGGCAGATGTCTGAAAATCCGAAGACCCTCAGTGCCGAGACAATTGAGAAGAGCCGCTTCCTTGTCGTCATCTGACAGCCTGGCACCTCCCGAAGCCCTTAGGTATACTTTAAATATGTCCACCCACAGTTCCCAGGCAATGGGAGGTTCACCCGGATTGGCCAAAAAGGCGGGGCGGGGGGACGAGCGTTACTGTGCTGCATGATGGTGAAAACTTATGCAGGGCTCCACTTGCGGCACAAGAGACAGCTATAGATCCAAGGGTCTTGGTAATGCGGAAGATTGGCCTTGGCAGCGTGAGAAAATGGTTTGATGTGGCACTCCACTTGCTGGCTTTACTTAAACAGGACCCAGGAGATAATTACAGTACGAGTTCAGGTCTCAGTTCAGCTTGGTGGAGAATGCTGGATGGGAACCCTGGCAAGAGAAGGGTTAACAAATGCAGCGAGTCTTCAGCGTGCCCGCCTCTCGCAGAGGCTCGTCTGGCCTTGCACGCTGGAGAGCGGGGTTAAGGCTGGGCCCCGCCCCCTCTTTGGCTAGTAGAGCGTGCTCGGTAAGTGCAGGGGTAGCCTTTGCGGGGGCTTGTTAAACAGTAACCATGGACATCTCCAATAGATGCTTCGCTTTCAGCAAGCCCCGCCCCTTACTATGTGGGGCGGGCCGGAGACATACACGCTGCGCTCCGCCGGCTCACCTCACACAGCTGGCCCACGATCCGGTTTCTCCGTTCCTGTTGCGGGACTTCGGCAGCGCTACTCCGCGCCGCGCTCGATCCAGCAGGGGAGCACAGCGCGCTGCCGAAGAGCGTCTGTCCTGCAACGGCTAGGCTGAGATGGAATCCGACCCCGCCTCCAAGCGGTTCCGTGTGCAGCGGGCCGCAGTCGGAGGGCGTCAACGGCTGTTGGATGGGGAGGAGGAACAGTCTCCAGGGAAGGAAGGACGACGTCTCAGGCGTGTGGATTCACAGGTTGATCCTCGTCGCCAGTGTAATGACGAGAGAGACACTGGTAGGGAGAAGCACCTTTATTGATCAACCTGTAGCAGCCGTGCCACAGCTCCCTCAGCTCCCTCCATCTTCACCTGCAACGAACCCCAACACCAAGATAAACAAGATTGGAACCTTGGAAGTACGAGCGTGGAATTCTACATGTAGAATTCCACGCTCGCATGTCATGAGTCACGAGCTACTTACTACACACACCACAGCAGGGAGAAGGTGCTCATTTGTGGTTCAAGGAGGCAGGGCTTTGACACCATATAAGGTGCACAAGGAACAAAAGGGGATAGTGAGAGATGCAAACCAGTCAGTGATGTCAGGCAGAAACGTGCGGCACAGACGGGAGAAGGCCATGATGCTGAAGAGAATGGAGTTGAAGCGGGCAGGAAGAGACTGTAGGGGTGGGGAGAGCAGGTGAGCGAAACAGACAAGACGATAGCGGCAGCCTTAGTTACTTCTAACTATAGTTCTCCAGCGTTGGTATCTTTCATAGATTCACATGCTGAATGACTCCCCGTCAAGCAGTTATGTTAATTCATAGTAGTAAGTCAAGACTGACTTACAAATGTCGAGACAAAGTCTTTCCTTATGGTTTGCCCTACCCTTTGACACAGCGAGATCCTATGATGACAGTATCAATAGTTTTACCATTGACTAACCAATGTTCCATTTCTAGCAGACTATTCTATTGGGTTTTATGCACCTTATTTACTTTTGCCTTTGGTAAAACAGGTCTATGAAGCACATGCACAGCCAGACTCAAAAACTGCTGTCTAGAAGTTTATCATGCCAAGGTTGTTTGTCAACATGTGACCCATAGAGGTATAAACTGGTATGCTTCATTTTGGACATCAAGAGAGTGCACCGAGATGTTACGAGGGGCAGTGTTAGACGCCTTGCTGGCAGAAGCGTTCTGGGGGACAAGTCTTGTGATCAGCTTCTCGATCGTCTGTAGCGACAAAAGACTGCCATGGAGCAATAGACTAACTGTATCAGGTGAACCGTCACTTTCCAAGTGTAGGCCTAGGATCTAAGGTTCTGGAAGGCTTTGGCTTGGTCACCTAATGGGTAATGAAGATAATATTGATCAGAGGGAGCAGTATCAAAGAAAATAATGTGGTCTTCTAAATTCTTCCCACAGATTACTCATTTTTTTGAAAGATTGCCAACGCAGTATCATATAGGACAGTGGTCATTATATTACGAAGAGCCAATATCGTACATGAAACACTGCTGCAAGATGGACCACCCAAAACCAGTTTCCTCCTCAGTCAAAGACTGTAGGCAGAATTACTATTGATATTGATTGATATTTTATTTGTGTCACGCTCATACACAAGTGTATCAGAGCGCGATACTAGTCAAAGTTATGCAGAGATTACCAAATGGCAGTTTGAAAGATGTCCAACACTCATCTGCAAGACAGAAGAAGCTGGCTGACCTTATTCGAATGGGCCTCGATACCTACAGTAACCACTTTATTCACCATATCATAGCTCATCTTGATGCACATGACAATCCACCAAAAGCTGGCTGATCAGACAATTGCCTTAACCCTCCATAGGCCAGTAAACCACAAAGATATCAAACTATCAATCTGGTATTCTTTGGATGGAGACACACAGACGTTGATTGCAATCTTTGTTCGAAAGCGATAAAACTACCCCTCCATCTTTGAAGGATTCAGAGGAGGGAACAACCACCACAGGCCCGATTCTGAACCAGGTGGTAATTACAGAAAAAGTTGTTTTGAGGCTTAACTACACTTTTGGTAATTAACACCTATTCTCATGTTGTTAGATTTTTCCAAAAGCGCTACTTTCGGATCCTGTGCACCTGTTGCTACGACTAGATGGCAACTGGCAATTTCGGAAACCGCGACAAGCGCTACTTTCGGATCCTGTGCACCTGTTGCTACGACTAGATGGCAACTGGCAATTTCGGAAACCGCGACATGGTTATTCCGGTGTCACTCCTCCACATAAGCAACACTGTAAAATTATTGCAGAAGTACGGCACCTCCTTGGTGGCAGTCCGCTTTAAGCAGTTTAGCTATTGTGGAGGAGTGACACCAGAAGGGCACAGTCCTATTCAAAATGTAGTGCTGTAGATTTGAAGGCGAGAGGTAACTGATGCCAGCAGTAGTTCTCAGCAGCTTTCGTTAAATAACGATTTTTATGCTATTTAACGAAAATGCTGCAGACTTGCATTCCGCCCCTTTTCTCTGAAAAGAGGCAGGTTGCAGACAGTGCACTGTCATGCACTGTGCTGACACCCAGGCACACTTCAGAAAAAGCGTGGTGCCTGGGCGTCAGGAAAAGGTGCAGTGAAACATGCTATTTAGCATGCTCACTACGCCTACATGAGAATCCTGCTATGAATATTTATCTTATGACAGAAATGTAATTCTGAGTCCAATCTGGGAAAACAGGAGGGCCGTACTTTAAAGATACCTTAATTGAATAGCAGAAAAGGAGGATCCATAGAAAGTGCCTGCAGTTCACTTACATTTTTCAGGAACATTATGCTCAGTGTGAGGTGCTGCACAGGTCAATACATTTAAGGTTCAAATGGAGAAACTTACAATAATGTCAGGATCACAGAACAAAGCGTTTTGGGAGAAGGAATTAAACTCTTGTAAAACTGATGATCGATGGAATTGCAAAATGAAACACCGGCGTTGGCCTGGCCTCTCTGTGTGTGTCTTCTAGCGCCAAGATGCCTTCAGGCGAATGAGTGCTCTACAAAACCTGCTAACATAACAAACCTCTGCTCATAAGTCCTTGTGAATACGGATATAGTTTTTAAGTACCCTCCATAACAAAGTGAAATACCACTTCAGGTGTCCGTTTTCCCCGACTGTAGTCAGGGGACCTAGCCTACAGAACTGGAGTCAGAAGAAAAGGCTCACTGAACCAAGAGGGTAATTCCTCGTCAGAAATAAAGTTAGTAAGCATCACAGGAATCCGAGGAACTGCGTCATGCAGGTGTAAGCAGTACGACCATGGAATATATATGAGGAAAGGCAGAGCTGGGGGAGAGTCGCAAGATGTCTGCTAAGAAGCTGCTTGGCAGCATCAAGGATGAGTCCCCTTCACAGTGCATATCAAGGTAGCAAGGAGACAATGGAAGAAAAATATGCTGCAGAAAAATGCCAGCCACTGGGGCTGGGGCTGAGCAGATTCGCTGAATGGAGTCCTGACATATGTATACATAGCAAAGTTCAGACGGGGAGATGTCCGAGATGAGAAGGCAAAAACCAGAAGTGACAGGAGTAAGGGCTCATTAACAGATGGCAGGAGAACAAGAGGGTGAAGACTAAGCAAAGATCCTTAGCAACAAGAGAAGAACCCATACACCACATTGTGTAAGTGTGCACAGAGAAACACTATATGTTGAAAGTTGAAGAACAAGTTCTAGTGTGCATTAGTGTTGAGGCAGAATTCATTTTTGGGATCCATATTTTTCGTTTTTCCCAACTATTTATTTATTTGCTTTGGTGGAGGGCCTTCTTCTGAAGTCCCCCTGCCACTAAATCCTTTTTTTCTATACTTAATGTATATGGTATTGGGTCCCCCATAAGGTGTCCAGTCCCAGGGGTGCGTCTCCACCACCCCATTTCTGCTCTAGGGGGATTTTATCATCCAACGTTGGTTTTTGAGGGTAGGCTGGTGGTAGCAAACATTTAGTTTTGGCTTCACCAGGGCTGCAAGCTGATTTACTGCATTAGTAGCCCTATATGCCTTTATGGTAGCCATTGGGGTACTAATGGGTCTTTAAGTCCTACTGTCTGCCATTTTGTTTTCGGAAACCATGCGGCCGAGCTTAAAATGGCAGTTGTGAGTGACATGGGCTCTGTGCGAGCACACAATGGCAGCCTCCATGGTGGTTTGGACTGGTTTAGACCGGTCCCTGGCCCTGGGCAGGCAATACACTTCCTGTGGGGATGGGCTTCAGTGTTTGACTATTTTTGAGGCCAACCTGATTGGCTAGCCACCAAAACCGGTTTTAAACCCCCTAATGGGATTGGTGGGCTGGCAGAAGCCAGCCCATGTGTGAAAGAATATATAGGAGAAACCCTGTTCCTGAGCTCGGATCTGCTGGGTGTTTGGAAGATAAGCAGATCTGCTTACCTGCTCGAGGATTTTCGGTGGTTTCCCACCATTGCAACATTTGTAGGCCCTCTTCTGGCCATACTGGCTGGATGCAGTTTCCTGGGCATAACTCCGGTTTGAATCCTTGGCTGCTGGATGCTGTTCGAGATTTTCTCGTCCACCTTTTGGTCCTGCGCATCTGCTGCGGCCAGGCCCTCCATTCTAGGGCTGTTTTCCAGGCCGTTTTACTGGCTTTTACTGCTGTTTCCTGCAAACGAACACCTTGATTTTGGAAGCTGTCATCCCCTGCAAAGATGTTGGTATCCCCCAAAACTGTCCTATCTGCTTGCCTGGGTCGTCCTGGTCACCATCACTGTTGCCCAGCTGCAGGGGCCTGTTTTGTTGGTGCGCAGACCATGTTTGCCCGCTGAGCTGCTGGGGTCTGTCGTGCGCAGGTTCCTCCAAACTCCTGGAGCCATCTTAGTTATTGATTCCACTTCTGGATGTTGGTTCTCACTCCATTGAAGGATGATCGTTTTCCTTTTGGGCTTTTGGTGCCATCGTTGGCTTGGGGTGCCAATTCCTGGGTGACCGCATCATTCCTTCTGCCCTTTAAAAATAAGCTGTTACAGCGTCATTTCTCCTTCGGAGACCAGAATGTCTAGAGGCAACGACTGAATGTACTTAATTCTGGGCCCTGGGTTGGAAAGGTACTCCCTCTCAGGGATCCCGTAAGGCTGTGGTCGTTGGGGGTTCTGCTTCTACTGCATTTCTCCATTGGATAAGATTGGGGGCTAAATCCTGTTATGCTTTTCTGCTCCTGAGCCTGCTAGTTCTAGAACCCTCAATTGGATCTATTTTTCTATGTATGGTGTCCCCTGGAGCGGATTGTTTTCTTCCGTGTACCCATGGAAAGACACTGACTTACCTAGCGTTTCCTACTGTTTCATATGGAGCACTGTTCTTAACAGTGGAACTGGCTGTGTTACATTGTGTTCCCCTGAGCTCACCATCTAAGTGCTATACTGTGTTATATGCATAGGTGTTAAGCAATGATACTGATAATTATTATTCTAGAAGTGCGGAAATGGTTAGCTTTCGTGTGCACTTTATTTTCCATGTCTGCAACTGACTAACGAGGTAAGTCGCTTTGTGGGCATGCAGTTAGCGAGCTATCGTCTCTGAAGAGAGTTTCTAAGTGAGTATTCCCTTCCCAACCACTGCACTTCTTTACAAATTAGTGGAAAGTGTGTATGTTACAGCACTTTTCCAAAGATATAGGCTTAAAACAAATACAAAATATTTTAGATTTGATTGAAACAAAGAGCTCACCAATCAGTCCAAAGGCTTCAAGATCTGCATCAGTACTTAGCAAAAGTACTGCTGTGCAGATAAAAATATGTTCATGCGCAAAAAAGCATTGTATGCCCAGTCTAAAAAATAGGTTTAGTTGTGGCTATTCATTTACAGACACTGCGCATAGAGAATACAGAAAGTGTTTTATGCTAGTCAGGTATTACAAAAAGAAATATGGCGTATCATAACTGATGTGGATGGCAAGAAATGCAGACATGACATCATTTGCAGATGGAACAATGGCAACTAAAAGCAATGTGGCAGAAACATGCCAATAGCGGTTCTTGTGCCACTTTATTGAAGTGATTCAAGGGCCAGGAGAACATGCCTCTCATAGTTTGTGTCAGGATTACAGTTGCATCAGAGTAACTGCACAACAGAATATGATCAGTATTGCTGTGCCTCTTAACATCCACATTACATTGTCCTGTGAACAGAACTGTGACAAAACATACACAAAACCAGCCTCACCACCCACTTTTCTGCCTAAAAACAGGAACATGTGCCCAACAAAAAATGGGAAATAATTAACATGTAAGAGTCCACCCTTGATTCTACCCAGAAAGCTCCATGGATATTTTCATCAGTTTAATCAGCAACAAGCAGAGAAGTGCTATGGAAATGGCAGTCTCCATGTATGGACCCCTGACAGCCTTCACTTGTGGTTCCCATATATGTCACTTGAGTTCACTTTGGGTTTTCTGTATTTTTATCGTTTTACCAATGTATTGCATGATTTTTCATTTTTCCCAAATGTACTTTTCATTTTGCACTATATGTGACTGTAGATTTCCCAATGAATCTACATGTATTCGGCCCCAACTTCAGTTTCTGTGCGTGTGTTAACATTACCTGTACATGCATGTTAACCTGTATTTTATTTCTGTTTATGACAAGCCTGACTGAATTTCCTGCGATTGTGGTTCATTTCTGCCAAGTGCTTTCGTGTTCTCCTGTGTTTGTATTTTGTCCATGACAGAAGCCTGGCAACTGTAGCCTTAACCTACTTGCCTTTTGTTCCTTCATGCCAGAATCTTTATTTGGTTACTACATTGATGCTTCACTGTACTTCGCTTCAATATTGCCTGCTCACTGCATCTTGTACTGTTACTTTATGATCTCTGTAGTTGATTGGCTCCTGGCACACTGGACATTGCCCACCTTACCTTTTACCGTGTTCCTGCACACATTGTTTCTTTAGAGCGTGTGTATGTGTGACCCTGCCTTGCTATGTGTACCTGTATTGAGTTCCTGCTATTATGTTTAGTCTTATGTTCTTGCATTCTGTGTCCCCTGCACTGTGCGTATCTGTGTAATTATGGGTATGGGCGGGGAGTTGTGTAACTCTAGCCATGCTCCAGGCCAGACACAGGACTCCATTCCCTCCAAACTAAACCTGTTCCCAGCCCAGGCAACAGCTGCCAATTTTATAGCCAGTGTAATCTTCAGCCTAAGGCTGGTCCTTTCATCTCATCCTGAGAACATCCTCCTCTCCCTAGTTACTGGAACCTAACAATCTGGCCTACCCATTTCATCTATTGTCACTGTCTGTGTTTGCCCACCTCTCCTACACCCTGTGATTTCCCCCTTCTTCCTGTCACAAAGCCTCCTTGGCGTGATGAACACGAAAGGGGAACTGGTTTCTGTGCTGTTCACAGAAACCAGTTCCCCTTTCGTGTTCATCATGCAGGCGAGCTCTGGAGGGCAGAGCGACAGCCTTATAAGCGTGTGGAGAGAGATACTTGGGGCTTCTTTTTGCGTTGGTGTGCTGGACATGTGGGTGGGGGCAGAGAAGTTGCAGAGGTCCCCATTGGCAGATACCCTTCTCTGGCTGGCTGCCTCCTTCTCCCCTTTCCCTCCCGTTGTTTCCCCTTCGCCCCAACCTGCTCTAGTTTGCCACCAGTCAGCCTCCCCTGCTCTTAGTGGTTTCCTTCTCTTCCTTGCTTTCTCCCCCTTCTCTGAGCCCTCACTCCCCCTTTTTTCACTGCAGCGCAGCTCTACCTTTCAGGCTGCGTGGGTCTGTTGCGTGCCTTTTGGCCGCACTGGGCCCAAGTCTCACCCCATCCTCTCAGCCCTCACACACTCTCTTTTCACCTTGCACGGTTCTGCCTTTCAGCCACGCGTGTCGTTGCAAGTCTTTTGGCCACCTGGGCCCAAGTCTCTCCCCCTTCTCTCAGCCCTCACTCTCCATCTCTTTTCACTGCTGCGCAGCTCTGCCTTTCGGCCCCAGGGTTGTGTTGGCCGCTCTGGGTCCTGGTCTCTGCCCCTTTTCTGAGCCCTCACTCTCTCCCTCTTTTCACCCCACACAGCTTTGCCTTTCAGCCGGGCAGGACTGTTGTCTGTGTTTTGGCCACCCTGGGCCCAAGTCGCTCACCTTCTCTACCAGCCCCTCCTCACCTCTCCCATTATCTCTGAATCAACAATGTTTCTTGCTCCCCACTGGCTCTCTCTCATTGAGCCCCGGCTGACCATTCTTTCTTCTCTCTCTCAGCAGTCTCTCCTGCCCGCTCTTCTCCTTCCCAGCAGCCTCCCGCTTGGCTTTTCCCTCTCCAAACCTTCCCTTGGTGTCCCCCCCTCACCTCCATGCATCCAAGGGTACTCCACAAGCCCCCGGGTTCCATGAACGTGTGTGTGCCTAGCCTGTATGCTGGTCGTTGATGCTCCGGCTCGTGCCTACAACCCAGTGCAGACCAACATCCGTGTCCAGTGTGCCTAACGCACTCTGCCGGCAATAAGTCTACTTCTCTGCCAGTAATACATTCCTGATTTCTCAGCTGAACAATGACTTTGCTCCATTCACTGATGTTCGCACTCCTCGGTGTAGCCTGCCTGTTATTGCCAGAGGGCGGCCCAAGTCCACCTGCATACACAATTCACACTCATCAGGTCTGTTAATCCCTGGCCCAAAACTGTGGATCTGCCTTGGGTCTCCCACACAACTTCTCCCATTTTGGTCTGCCTCACAAGTCCATAGTTTTCTGGTGCCGTGACTCGGATCCAGAACCTGGTCTAGGGTCCCTGATCATATAAAGAGCACCTCAATGTCTGTGTCACATGCCTGCCATCCTGGCGCTTGTGGAATCCCCGGAGGTACCGACGACATTCAACGAGCACATCACATATCCATGCTACGATCAGTTGCGGTCTAGTTAACTGTCATGACCGCCCGACAGTTCTGAGCCTATCCTCATCCTGTGCTCTTTGCATTGCAACCTCGACCACTTCTTCGTAGCTTTTGGCTTCCGACGCAGTGTTTCTTCTTGGCTGCCCTGGCAGCTCCATTTCACCAGCACTCAGTGAGTTTTTCTGCCCTCCTGTTCTTGGCGCCTCGCACCTGCTTTACTTTTTCCTGTGTCTGCTCTGTTTCACCCCTTGGCGGCTTTCGAGCTCTGTCCCTCTGTCGGCTCCTGCCGTTGCGCTCTTTCCTTTTGGCGTTTCCTCAGAACCCTTTTCTTTTCAGCTCCCTTCCTACACTAGCTGTGCTTACCTTTCTCTCTTTTCTCATTCATCCTTCTGGCTTTACTATACTACCCGAGCGCAATATTCTTCTTACTACATCCAGAGCCGTTTGCATGTAACAGAGCCCTGAGTTGCTGCTTTCCCATACAGCTTACTCTTCCACACTGTTTTTTGGAATACTTTCCCTTTGAGGGGGAATTCTGGACTTAAACTCATTGCTCAACTTTACTACGGAGTATACGACACCGGCAAAGGAGGTCCATACCAACGCCCCCAACATCAGTGATAATCCACTACTGGATTCTACACAAGGATCTGCAATTCTTAAGAGGTTTTTTCTGCCAGCCTCTTCCACTAAGGCGGCATAGTGGCTTCGACTCAAGGTAGGCCATACCTCTAAAATAAAAAAGCGGAATACTCACAGAAAGAAGGGCAAGAATCCTCTGTGCAGTTCAGAGGAATCAGGAGAGGAGGAGGGGAATTTGTCTGAATTGAGTGACGACCAGGGAGATTCCGACAGTCTGCGCTATCTCTGACTCAACTCAACCTTGTTCTGCGGCCTGCTCTCCTCTGCCGAGTCCATTTTCTGCCTTTAGCAACAGCACATTTCTATCCACGCAGATTCTAACTTTGTCCTTTTTCAGAATCCACGGACCAGAACCTGAGCCCAGCAGTCCCAGAGACGAGGTGTACCTGTCCTCCAAGCTGCCTGCTGTACCCATGCTTGGCTGCCCGTTTGCCGGATCAAGTAGTAAGGTAAGAACTGAAGCACCAGTCACACACACTGACATTGCCAGCTTGCAGGGAGGGCTCCTAGTCTCTGAGGGAGATGGTAACACTGAGGGTAGGTCGGTGTACCCATCTAGTCAAACCAGGTCCCGCTCCCACAGGGCGAGGCACTAGCGCATTGCCAGAGGAAGACCTGCAAAACCACACAACATCCCACAATTGTACTGCCGAATTGTACGGTGCCCCTTTCCAGATAATCTACTGAACTAGGCATAGCATCCAGATCACAACCCCATATTTTATCCAGTGTTACGTTTTGACCCCGAGTTCCTCAGGGAAGTCACATACCCGGTAACAAACTCACCTTCTAGGCCCATACTGGAGGGTGAATAAGGGCAGAAGTGGCTCATTGCTTAACTTCGGGACTAGTTCACCTGGAGCCTAATATTAGAGCACACTACCCGTCGCTTAATTCAGTTTATTAGTGCCAAGGCCACCTAGCCTGTACTGTGAGCAACCAGAAGGTGTCTCACCCACTAGTGCCTGGGGATCGGTCATCCAGGTGGCCAGGACACAGCCATCACTTTTGGATCCAGTTCCTGGGGGTGGACCAGTGAGGGAGGATTACCTGGGTGAGGGGTCTTCAGGGAGTGGTTGTGGGACACCGGATGGTGAGACGCAGCATACTCTTGCTTGTAAAACCTTTACCCCATCCTACCATGTAGGATATTTAGGAACTCTACCCCTCCCCCCGTTACAAAACACACTCTCACGGAGAGCCCACTATGAGAGAAAACAGACTAACATCCGAGCAGTATACCAAACGTGTTGCAGTACAATGGTCAGGTGAGGTCAGGCAATTACTGATCATCACACACACCAGACATCCATTAAGCTTCCCCACACGGATAAAAGGCAGAGCACGAGAGCACACCTAGAGTGAGGCAAAGCACACGAGGAAACCGCAGTTTTGAGACAGCAGCTGAGCAAGAGAGGAAAGACGGCAAACCAGAAGGGGATTGCAAGGAGGGAAATTCCCTTGACCTTTTCGACAAGGAACTGTTACTTTCCCGAGACCTTGAGAATAGAAAGCATAAGACCAGGAAACCAGGCTGAAGAGTCCTGCACTGTGTGTCGGAGATACCCTGGGCCCTCCTGCGTCAATCAAGGCGGGGAGAATAACCAGCCACTGTGGTACCGTCCTTGGTTCCAAAAACAATGCAGCTTCAGTGAAATCAACACAGCCAGTGAGTTGGGGAGACTGATAAAAGACCAGACTGTGTTAAAGCCAAGGTTGCAAGCAGCAACATTGTATGGCGAGCGAAGGAGCGAACATTGTTAATACGCTTCTGATAAAAGACGCAAATGAAGTTGACTGCTGATGAGTGATTGAACTTTAAAGCAAGCCACAATACCTTTGACAGAGTGGTCCGGCACCGCATGGGTGCTCAATCGGAGGTCTTGGTGA
Source organism: Ambystoma mexicanum (assembly GCF_040938575.1). Classification (NCBI taxonomy): domain Eukaryota; kingdom Metazoa; phylum Chordata; class Amphibia; order Caudata; family Ambystomatidae; genus Ambystoma; species Ambystoma mexicanum. The sequence goes on from NC_090931.1 coordinate 457,134,355, forward strand.
GGTATCCAGCTAAGAAGTGACAAAAGTACATACATTTGGTCTGATCCCGTCGGACCGAGACCAATTGAAAAAGAACAAATAAATGTAAATCGAAGAGGTCCTGCAATGGGTCAAGCAACATCCAGTCCACATAGTCTTCCATTTTGGATGAAGTAGAAATAGATTGGCAAAATACATGAAATCGGTCTGAACCCGGCATAGGGAGACCAATTGAAGTTTTTGTGTTAAAGTGGTTCTGAGCCTGGCTGATGGGGACCCAGGGTGAACAGTGAATCACCTGAGAAGTTGTATAAGTGAAAATCCTTAGAAGAAAGGAACTTTAAGGTTTTGTTGTGTTGCATCAAGCTCTCTGAAATAAGAGACTTTGAATGGCAGAGACTTGGCACAGAATGCCTTGGTGTGAAGTTTTGAACTGCATTCTCGTGCTAGAGAAGCCAGAGAGTGTGCTAAGCTTGAGTGTGCCGCCTTGTCTCATGCTGAAAACGTGGGGCAGGGTAGCCAAAGGCTTGAATATCCTGCCATACCATTTCCTGAACACTTTTCTTTTGCATAACATTGTTTGCCACACTATTTGTATTTAGAATTAGAACACCCTAGAGGGTGTTTGACTGCCGTGATTGGTCAAACTGTGGGCTATACAAACTAGTATAGCCCACAGATTGATTATAGCCTGGAAAAATGTAAGCAAAGCTTACCTACCAGGTGGCAGCAGTTGATTTCAACACGGCAAACAGAACTGAAACAGTTAAAGTTCTGTGTGCTGTGTTGCCTTCGCAGTATGCCTGGCGTGGCCTGCCCCTTTAAGGAAGCAAACTTCCTTTCGCCCCTCAAAGTTTCATCCCAGCGTTCCCTGACCAGCATTATATGGCTGCACTGAAACAGCCACTTTATAAGATAAGAAGAGACATGTTGGGCTACAGAAGATTGCTAGGAAGGCACTGGAGAAATATAAGTACCTCACAGTAAGTAATAAAAGCTACAGCTACATAGTAAATATGGGTAAAATAGCTGTATTACACAGTTTAGATTTTTAAATGACATTTGAGTAATTTGTAAGTAGTTCAACCCTATATGTGCATACATTAAAAGATAAGTATCATTTTACGTTTTCTTTCTACTTCAAACGTTTCTTATTTATTGTACTTCAACTAAACACTGAGGGTGTTCTAATGGATCTGCATTAAGTGACCGAGGGTGCATGTTCGTACATTTCCCATGCGAACATGCAGGGGTTTCCCCCGCAAGCCATGCTCAATATACTGTTTAGTATAGGACACCCCCGCAGCCCCTGTTTTTCTTTCTCCCCCTGTTCTGTTGGGAGAGCACAGGGGTGTCCCCCGCATTCCCCACTCACTGTAGTGAGCGGGGTGTTGCAGGGGACACACCCCTCAGCCTTTTTTGAAAAAACAAATGTCAAACCGACCCCACCAAAACACACCACAAAAAGTTCAGACTTTTGGTAGTTAGAACTTTTCGTGGTGTGTGTTTTAGGTCTTTTGGTGGGTTTGGTAATTTTTTCCCCAGACATTTCGACCTATTCCGTTCTAATAGCTTTATAGACCTGCAGCTTGAGCCGTACAGCACATTATGGTCTCTCATACATTGTCAAACCTCAGGGCCCATAACGCCCGGTAGGGCCCATAACGCCCGGTAAGGCCCTCGCTTCAGGTCTATACAGCTATAGTAAGGAATGGCAATAGGTTTATTAGTATAGGCCCTTTTATTTTGACAGACTTGACTAGGACTGCGTTATTATTTGATGGTCATAGTTTGCTCCCATCTTTACATTTAGGATTAGATAGGCGTTTTTCAAACCCAATTGAATTTTAATTAACACCCTTGAACTGTGATCACTTGTGTCTGTCTGTCTTACTGTTTGACCAAGATGCTGAAATGCACTTGCTCACTAAATTGTTAATGACAATTAAAGAGAGATCTTTTATAATGCTTAATGATAAATAACTTCAGACAAGAATTTGAGGTGCAGGGGAGAAAGACTCAGCCTTGGTATCTAGGCTGGAATATACTAGAGAACAGAAGAAATCCAAATCTTGGAAAGCTGCGTCCCCTGCACACTGTCAATGCGGCAAATAAGCCTAAGGAGATGTAAAAACAGGTCTGACTGGTTTCAAGAAGACTTTTTTTTATATTTTACACACATACAGTGTATACAATTTTTAGAATGACAGTGATATGTAGTTCAATACATCCAAAGAATGACATACAATGATTCTGTTAGTTTTTGGAGGAAAAGATGTCTTCTTTTTTATTATTTTCAGGTTGGCCCAATGCGTTTCGAGATTCATATTCTCTTCATCAGGGGCATAAATCTTCAATAATTCCTTCACTTTAATCTACAAATAATTAATCAAGCATTAATTACTTTTTACAGAAGGTCAAAAGAAGAATAATTAACCAAGTTAAATCACTTTTTATAAAAAACAGACAATTCTTAAAGAGGGACATCCCCTTACAAGTTCCTCAATGCACCTGACCTTGCTAGGGTACAATTGTTAAGAGTGCAATGATTTGATTAATATTGTACATTTGGTACCGAAATATTATGTCATGCGAGACCAAGATTGAGAATGTAGTTTTAACAAGATTTCTATACACTGTATGTGTGTAAAATATACAAAAAGTCTTCTTGAAACCAGTCAGACCTGTTTTTACATCTCCTTAGGCTTATTGCCTCATTGACAGTGTGCAGGGGACGCAGCTTTCCAAGATTTGGATTTCTTCTGTTCTCTGTCTTACTGTTTGACACCATCTCCTAGACACTAACTAGGATTGAACAAGGATTGTACAGGGCTGTGAAGAATCCTGCAGTTCCCTTGAAACCCTGCCTAAAGTCTCCTTGCAGTAGGCCAGGGGAAGGCAGACGCTTCCAGATCCCGAACCTGGGGGTGGTGTACTGCGGAGGATCACCTGGGTGGAGACAGGGCCCAGGGTGGTGAGGAGATTCCGTGGGATGAGAGGCAGTATTTTTCCTCTGAAGGGGAGATTCCCAACACTTTGCCAGGAGAGGGTATGGCTTATTGTCATTTTAATGTCTCTCAACTTCTTATTAAATCTAGCGTTGTGAACAATAACGATGTAACACCAAAGCATATTATACCAAAAGAAATAATTTTTTTATGCCTAAAATCAAATGCCCTCCTCAAAACCAAGGGTACACTAAAAGGAATGGAGAAAATGTGCCTGCCTTTTCTACACCATCTTCCTATAATAAAGTTAAAACCTACAGCCCCTCTTGTTAAAATTACTAAGGGAATTACGTCTAGCCTTAAAAATACACAAGTAGAAAAATCTGTTTTTAAGAATAGTAAAGTTACTCACCCAAGTGACTACCTTACTCCTAGTCCATAGTCCCCTTTCCTCCTTACTTATGGGAGATTCCCAAGCACTCCTCACAGGAATTACAGGTGGATTGAAACTCCTTATTGAAACAGGTTCCTAAGCACAGCTTGACGGAACTGAGCATCAGCCCTGGAGCTCCAGTCCAGACAGTAATGCTTACAAAAAGCCGACCGGGAGGCCGGCTTTCGCGATGGTCTCTCAGGGAACATATTGTGGGAAGCAACGGCGGCGGCCTTGCCCTGCACAAAATGAGCATGAATTCCCTTTGTGGGCCGAAGACCCTGAATGGTATATGCCTCCGAAATACAGGCAGCAATCTATCAGGAGATGGTTGCTTTCGAGGCCGGCTTTCCTTGCGGATTTCGAAGGTCACAAAAAGCTGCAAGGAGTTCCTAAGCTCAGATGTTATGTCCAGATAGAACTTACAGGCTCTTCTAATGTTCAGGCAGTGCAGAACCCTTTCGGCCTCCGATGCCGGGTCTGGGAAGAAGACAGGCAAGGAAGTTGACTGATTCAAATGAAAATCAGAGACCATCTTCGGAAGAAAGGAGGGATTCGTCCTCAGGACAACCTTATCCTTATGAAAAGTAAGGAATGGATGCTTTACCGACAAGACCTGAAGCTCACTTACACGCCTTGCCAAATACACAGCAATCAAAAAGGACACTTTCCACGAAAGGTACTTAAAATCAAAAGTAGCCATGGGCTCAAAAGGCTTATGACACAAGGCCGTAAGGACCACATTCAGATCCCACCTAGGATGCAGGTTGTGAACAGGAGGGTAAAGATGTAATACGCCCGCAAAGTGTCTTTTAATGACCGGATTCGTCAGTGAAAAAGAGCACTGGTCAGTGGACAGATAAGAGGCGACAGCCGACAAATAAGTCCTGCAGGACAAGACATGAATGCCTGATTCTGCGATATGTGAGACAAAAGACGGAAATATGTCAATAGTAGCCTCTCTGTGATCCAGCTGCCTAGCTAAACACCAGTGGCAGAACCATAGTTATTTACTCCTATACTGAGACCTTGTCGAGGGTTTCCTGGCCGCCTGAATAATGCGCATTTTATCTGCGGACAAATTGAAACGCTCTAGAAATCTGAACTCAGACACCAGGCCGCCAAGATGAACGATTGTGGGGAGGGGTGCCACAACTGATGATCGCTCTGGTGAAGCAGATCAGGAAGCAGCAGAAGTTTGAACAGTGGGCACACTGATAGATGCTGAATAGCAAAAAACCAAAACCTGGCCGGCCACCAAGGGGCTATGAACAAGAGAGCAATTCACTGTGTTCCTTAACTTGCAAAGCCCCCGATGGATCAGAGGACGTGTCAGAAAAGTGTAGGCCCTCATGTTGTGCCATGGAATTTCAAGAGCATCTCCCAGAGAGGAGGCCCTGAGTCCGTTCCTGGAGGCATACAGGGAAAGCTTCCCATTTGTCGATGTCGCAAAGAGGTCCACTTCTGGAGTGCCCCAACAGCAAAAATATCCAAGAGGATCTCCGTTTTCCGTTCCCACTCGTAGCTGACCACTGCTCATCGGCTGAGGGCATCTGCATTGACATTCAGCTGGGCCGGGATGTGTACTGCTACCAGCCAGATACCATGCTGAATGGCCCATTCCCAAATCTGAATGGCAAGATCCACAAGAGGAAGAGACCTGGTACCCCCTGTTTGTTGATATAGAACATGGACACCGCATTGTCCGTGCGGACACGGACCACCTTGTTGACAATGCCTGGTTTGTTCGCTTTCAGCGCCAGGAATATCGCCAGGAGCTCCAGATAATTTAAATGAAGCGGTCTGTCCTGTGGCGACCAAAAATCGAAAACCTGAAGATGATCCAACGTCACACCCCAACCCAGAACGGAGGAATCCGTTGTGACAGTCAATAGTGAGCAAGGGTCCTGAAAAAGAGCTCCCACTGACAGATTGCTGAGAGAAGACCACCACAAGAGGTCCGTCCTCATGAAAGGTGGAACAAATATCATTTTGGAATCTGGATCCACTGCTTGAAGCCAAGAACTACGAAGAGCCATCTGCGTCCGCCTCTTCTTGAGGTGAGCAAGAGGAAGAGCCAGTACGCATGAAGCCATGAGGCCCAGAAGCCTCTGGAACCAGCAGGCCGACATGCTCTCCGACTGCATGAACACCTGACACGTGGCCAATAGATCCGCCATTTTGTCTCCAGTCAGGTACAATCTGCAATCGATCATGTTCCAACGAAAACCCAGGAAAATCAAGTCCTGAGAGACCGTCATGGAGGATTTCCGCCAATTCACTGGCAGCCCAAGGTGGAACAGAAGCTGGAGGAGAGACTGAAGGTTGTTCAGCCAGTTGTCCAGATACGGAAAAACATGGATACCCTGTGTTAGGGAGAATTCTCTGTTTAGGCTGAATTTCCTAACCTAGTGAGTCCCCCAGCAGCTTTGGATTTTTGGGGTTTATTTTTTTCTCCTGCCAAGAGTGAGACTCTTTTACCCTCACTCTTGGGCATGATTTGAGTGCGTTTCTTTGAATCTAGATGTGTTTAATGGGCAATGGGGTCTTTTACCCCATAAGGCTTCATGCGTTTTTGTGATGTGTGTTACACCGCACCCTCAGTGCAGTAACACAGGGGTGTCCTAATGACCCCCCAGTATAGACTCCATACCCTGGGACGGACTACTGTCTCCCAGGGCATGTAAAGTCACCATTGACTTTACTAGTCTTAAATTCTGAACAGAACCAGTACAAACCATCATATTGTGGACGTACTGGCTGGGGCAATTCAATTGCCCCAGGGTCTGTTAGTCGGGGGGCACCTCTCCGTCCCCCCTGATCGAGTTTTGGCTGGTGGCAGTGGATACTACTTTTTATATTCAACCGCGAATATTTTCCTATGGGATTTCCCATTGTTTTAGGCTACTATCTTTATTTAATTATTTACGGTAGCCTCAACCATACCGGCGTTTTATTTAATTAATATTAATTCTCTGGTTGGTATTTTTTGCCAAAACTTGATTCTAAAACGGCGTTTGTGTTCTCTTCTGTGACTCCAACCCAAGTCGAGCCCTTTGTTCCACTTTTTGGCGGGCTTCTCCACAGAATCCCTCCAAAGTGGTGCCACTGTCTGGGGTACTTAGGAGGGGTGGAGGGGGATTTGTGTGATTGGCCCAAGTGGTGAGCCGGCCGGCTCACCACTTAGCATGTTTGAGTGACAGCTAGGCTGAGTGAATGGGGGTTTTCTGCATAAAAGCAGGGCTTTGGGGACTGGAACTTCAGAAGTCGCCACAGGACCTAAGAATCTGACGAGGGAGAAGCTGAGCTGACCTGCCACGACGACACCACCGGTGGAGCCCTGCTGGACCATCTCACCACTTTTCCCAACGACAGAGGAGATCTCCCGCCGGAGAGTCTTCTTCCTTTGACTGGTGGGGATAACCAGTTTCACCGTCTTTTCGCCTTCCCGACGTATCTCGTGGCCGCCTTGCCTGTGCCAAGCACCCTGGCAACCGGGATACCACATTTTACCACGACCGCAAATTAAAGGGTACTACCTTTAACTGGAAAACTCTGCGGCTGGTTTCTTCCCTGGCAGTGCAACGACCTTCATCTTTCCTCCAAGTCGAGATCTTCTCTTCCCCTGGAGGACGACGCGACTTGCACCCACTGCCAGGAACAACTGCCACCGCTGGAGGATCCTTCCCACTTAAGGTACTGTGTCCTGCCTGGCTTCCCTTGCCACCGACTGTACCGGGTAGATTTAGTCCCCGGCTTTCGAACCTGGGTTAGCATGGGACACCCTGGCTAAACTTTTCTGAGCCTCTCTAAACTCCTTTTGAACTCTCTGCAAGACTTTCTAAGCCTAGTGTAACTGTGTGATCTTGGGCGCATTTGTGCTCTGCTCTCTCTAAGAGGGGGCCCAGCCTTTGGACTTTGGCTCACCAGTGACTTTTGCTCTTCTGCCTTGCTAACAGTGCTCCTAAATCTTAGAGTGGTGTACCTTTCCATATTCTGTCTTTTTCCCTCCCTTTTTCACAAACTTATTGGAGTGCTATCTTATCAAGCGCTCACTGTATGAAAATAAGTGGTATTTTACTAAGACTCATCTAATAAGGAATAAGGGGTGTATATATTATAATAGTAACTGTGATTAGAGTGTTTTACAATAAGAGTGCTGGATTGTTTCAAACAGTGTGTTTTTAAATAAATAATTATATACTTTGATACCAAAGCTCTGGTCAGTGTTTGCTTGTATTATTGTGTCTGAGTGCCTATTGTGTATACTTTGCATACTGCCTAACTCTTCTTGAAGGAAGTCTGACTGCTCAGCCACAGCTACCAGGTAAATCTGGGTGGTACAGACTGCTACCAAGTGGGTTTACTACTAACACCTGTAGTCCTAAATCTTTTGCAGTGTTCCCTAAGGGAACTGCACAGGTTTCTGCCTAACACCCTGTAGCCAAAGAAAAGCTGAGGTGACCAACATCATCTTTGTAAAGACGGGCTGCGCCAAGGTGAGACCAAACGGGAACACACAGAACTGGAAATGCTCCTCCCCCATAGAAAACCGCAGGTATTTCCGATGCGGACTCTAAATGAGGATATGCATATAAGCATCCTGAAGGTCCACCACACAGAGCCAATCGCCCTTCTGTAAAGAGCAGGGCGTGATCATCTTGAATTTCTCTTGGGGAAGAGAAAGGTTGAACTGGGAAAGGTCTAGGATGGTGCGCAGGCCAGCCTGATTGGGTTTGGGCTCCGTAAACAGACGGGAGTAGAATCCCTCCCCTTGTTCCCCTAAGGGAACGGGTTCCACCGCCGTAAGATCCAGAAGCTTCTGGACTTCGGCTCTGAGGGAGGGCGTCCCAGACTGTTGGAAGGGAGGATTGAAGGGTGGGGTAGGGGGAAGGGGCAAGCGGAAGCCCGCCCGAGCAACGGACAAGACCCACTGATCCTCAGTGATGGTCTGCCACGCCTCCCAGTGAGATGCATTGTGCCCTCCGACCGGGGTCTCGTGCAAGCGACAAAAAACATAATTTAGCGAACTTCTCGGCGGCGAGACCGCCTGATCCAGAAGAGGAGGCAGAGGACTGAGAGGAAAAATCGGCCTTGCTGCTGTTTCTAACGAAGGTTCCCGGATGGAGGATCGACTCTGCGTGTCCTACGATCCAGAAACCCTCAAAAACCAGAGGTTGACCGAGGCTGAGATGACGTTCTCTGAGCTTTGAACGGCGGCTTCACCAACACGGACAGGGACTTGGCTGTTTGAGTGCTGTCCTTAGTCTTAGTCAGCTCCACATCCGTTGAAGAATGGAACAGCTCTTTGCCGTCAAAAGGAAGGTCCAGAACCTTATCCTGGACTGCCTTAGAAAACTTTGTGGCATGAAGCCAAGCCTGACGAGAGGTGTCAACACCAAGCATGAGGACTCGAGCCGAGGTGTCAACATGATGTGCCGCGGCCTCGAGCATATCCTGCACCAGAACCCTGGCATTTGACAAGCCACCCTTAAAATCAACCAGCTTATCCGCGGGAATGAACTCCTCAAATTCATATAGATCTTTTCATATTTGCCGCTGCTAAAATGAGCTCTGCGTTCGCCTGATACAACTGCAGGGACGAATTAGCAAAGATCTTTCTCCCCAAGGAGTCAAGCAACTTGTCCTCCTTGGCCAGAACCTGGGCCGCCGCTGTAGAAGACGCGGAAGCCGGTCTGGATTGTAGCGTGGCAGCCACCACCACTGTGGAGGAAGGGAGCAGATAAGACACTAAGGCTACCTCGTGAAGCCTATAACTAGCGTCAATCCTCTTATTAACGTGTAGTTCAGATTGTGGTTTATCCCAGACCTTGCAGACTTCGGCCAAAATGTCCCTCTGAAGGAACAAGCCGGTACGCTCCTGAGGAGACAAGGTGAATGCCCCAGAAAGAACCCCCTCTTGCGGAGCGGTGCCCCAGGTACTGGTACATCCAGAAGACATGTCCAGAACCCGGTCATGGAACGCTCTAACAGAGCGGGGCTGGTCCTCGCTATCCTGATCCACTTGCGTGTCATCCAATGCGTCCGGATCGGCCTGCGTCACATCTGGCTCTGCCGAAGACTTGTCTATTGTAGACAAGGGAGGCAGAGACGGAAGGACTGGAGGTCGGCCAATCGGTAGGGGTGGGATAGCCGCGGGAACAACCGGTGCTACAGTTGGAACCGCTGGCACAGGAGTTGGCGTTGGAGGGCAGATTTCTCTAAAATGACCTCTGAAATACTCCTTCATGGGGTCAGAGTGCATGAGCCTCTGACATTTTCTGAAAAAGGCATCCTCTGCCGAAGACTTAGGCATAGGAGTGGGCAGAGGCCGCTCATGAGAGGGGTAGCTCCAAGGCCGTAAGGGAGAGGGCTGCCAAGAAGGGCCTCCTCCAGCCGGATCAACATAGATCAAGGGAGCAGATGTAGCAGGAAGCGAGACCGTGTGCGGTAACGGCATCCCTGCATTCCAGTCATAAACTGGATGAAAAGGATTTGCACAAGGAAGTCGATGTTCACCTGAAAACACGCTCCCAGCACCCAACGCTGATGGCGTAGGTGTAAGGGAGGAACCCAAAATGGCTGCCGTAGCTCGCGCAGGAACGGGCGCCATTTTATCAGCGTCTGAGGAGAACTGCGTCACATGTTTGAGTGAGGCAGGGGTCTCCACAGACGGGTCAGGGGCCTTGACTTTAGCCTTCACACCAGGAACCTCGGCAGAGCCAGTACTGTGTGGCCTAGGAAGTTTGAGACATACTATTAGCCAAATTAGCCTCTAGAAGAGGAACCTCGGCAGTGCCGGTAACAGAGGAATTACGGTCAGCGACCTCACTCTGTGCCCCATCGACAGAACAGGTATCAATGCCAAGATGGGAATGCTGAGGAATCCACCTCCCCGACAAGACCTTGACAGGTCTCAGTTCTGTCGGTCACCTTAGCCTCAGAAAGAGGAACCTCGGAACAGAGTCCGGTAACAGCTCCCTCAAGAGGGGCCTCGAACCTTGGTTCGGTACAGAAAACCTCTGCAGAGGCCTCGGGGCACGCCCCGGTGTCTGTATGGGAAGCTCCAGACAAGGAGACCTCGAGGCAAGCTCCGGTTCCTACAGCCTCAGTAGAACTGGGCCGTTGATTAGCACCCACAGGAGGGGCCTCGGATTGTAATCCGGTGCAGGCAGGCCCCTTACGGAAGCCCTCTGAGAAAATTCTGGTACCTTTTTTTAGGCCTGGAAGGCACCTCAGGGGAAACCCTGGTAGTAGAGCTTATGAAGCCCCTCCTGGACCGGGAAGACCCCGGGAAGGAGTCCCCCGGTCGGGGTACCCTAAAAACGAAAGAACTTACCGGGCGTCTCTTCTTCTCGTCGATGAAACTCGGAAAATGCGGAGGAGGAACGCGCTGAAACACCTCCTCCCACTGCTCCAGACGCCGTTGAAGTGCCGGAACGAGAGGGAATGGCAGTAGAAACACGAGTCCCACCGGTGATCCGGACCCAAACACTCTAAACAAAGAGGATGGGGAACCGCCCTAGCGAAGCGTCGCTCGCAAGAAGAACAAGAAGGAAATTCTAACTGAACTGGCATAGACTGACTACTACGCAACCGCAAAACCGGAGCAGGAGAGAAGGACAATGGAAGATGCAAGTGCATCCAGTCCTGACCGCGCGGAGAAAAGGACTGATGGGCGATGCGCTGGGCGGAGCTAAGGAGGACGGGGTTACAGCCACGTGCGGTACCCCACGTAAAAAGAGGAAACATTTTTGAAAAATGTGATGCTTTTTATAAAAGTGCTCCGGTCCCGTCCCACAGGACGGAATGTCCCATAAGTATGGAGGAAAGGGGACGAGACGTAGGATAAGTAAACTACATGTCCCAGAATCCCATAGGGACAGACGAAGAAGCGGGCTGAAGAAGGATGTAGAAGACAGGCAATTAGGCCTAACAGCCTTTGCAAAAGTCAGACCATTGACATTAATGGTTCGCACCTGAAACCAATTGTCCCACATATGAGGCATAAAAGGCTGTGGTAGGAGAGGGAAGGAAGGAAGGGGCTGGAGCAGGAGCTGGAAGGCTGGCAGAAGTAAAAGAGCACAAGGCTGGAAGTTCATGCAGAAGTGTGATCACGCCGGGACATGTAGACAGCAGATTTCACCTGCAAGTTCTCTGAGGGTTCCCTGTTCACAAACCCTACCTTGCCGTGGATGCAGTGAGAAAGACGTGCTTTGAGCGTATGTTTTCCCAGGTGCGCCTAGTCGCTGTTATTGCACAGCCATGACTGTACTGAAACCCGAGGCCCGTAGCAGAAAGCAAGCCGAGGGACAGAGGAGTGAAGGAGACTCCTAGTTGGCGTGGCTAGACGGAGACACCCGTGCTACAGAAGGGTGTGGGGTCCCAAGTGTGCCCAAAGCCATAGCAGAAGTGGAAGAAGTCAGGAAGATGAGGAAGTCCACAACCACAGTGTTCCTGGAACTGGCGAGTAAAGCTTGGCGTTCAGGTTCACTCCGAATACTTTGCTGGTAACTGTGACCAGCTCTAGAGAACCTCACATAAGAGTAGAAGAGAGTATAACCTTTTCGTCGTCGTGAAAAGTATTGCCAACAATGGAAAAGTGTTGTGCGCACTTCTACTAAAAGTCGTAGTGCATGTGTAAGAAGCAAAGCATCTCATTTCCCATTGTTGAACTATTAACGTTGCCAGAGTGGTCCGGTGTCCCTAATTAAATAGTGAATGCTTGCTAAAACATTCTGAAAATCCAACATTGACTTTCACAATTGTTACAAGTATTTACAGCATCAAAGGAAGGTCGCGTGTGGCCAATTGTGATTCCCGAAAGGAGCTAGAAAGCATCTCCGTGATACTATGTGGGAATACAAGCACTTGCAGTTATTTAAGGTTAAAGATCTACCTTAGAGAGTGGTCACGTGTGGCTAAATCTGTTCCTCATTTGAAGACTGATCATTAAGAACAAGTATTCATTAAACCTAGAAGAAGTTGTACTATGGAGAGGTACACGCATTACCCAAGCCAAGAGGCGAACCCTTTCTAGTGAAGCAAGCCCCGTTTAAATCTATCCACCTGATTTGCCAAGTTATTAAAAGTCCAGTGTCCTCGGATCCAAGTGTGACATTGTTACCCGAAGTTGGAAGTGTGGCAATACAGCTTCAGGGTAGCTACTGTACTAAGAAGGTGTGAATAAAGCTAGGGGCATGAGCTTGGTGCTTGTAAGAATATTGAGCAAATAATCTGTAATGCCGAGACTGCTGAAGTTGAGAGAAAGCCAGTCTTGAATCATAGGTAGGTTACACATGTAGCAGCACAGCAGACAGACAAGGCAAAGAGGCTGCCATTTTCTTGGAGTATAGGAAAGAAGAGTGCCTTGCCTACCTGTAGCGGTCAAAGAATCGTATCTTTTCATGCCTAACAGTCCTGAAGTACAAAGTTAAAGCAGAAATACCAGAACTGTGGTTGTGTCTAATATTGTCAGTGGATGTCATTGAAGTTAGTTGAAGTAGTGGCATACTGTTGTTGGCTTAGGTATGCCAGAGGGCCTGGAGGTTACTACGAGCTCACTGGTTCAGCTCCTACGCCCCAACAACCCTCCCCAGTATGCAAACAGAGGACTCAGCCAAGGGCAAGTTAGAACTGTCATTTATTACACTAACAGACAGGGATCATAGATGAAATAAAAAAATTCCCCAAATCACGGCTCCCGAGCCTGTGTCAGGCCATTTTGTTTCATTTCAATGTCACAACATGGGCCCTGCCCCAAAAAACCTAAGAGTCCGCCTGGTTGGGTGATTGGGGTGGTATCACCCATGGACATCAACTATAGGTATTATTTGATTTGTCCTCACATGTCAAGTGACTGGCCAGCCCCTTCCCCAAGAAACGTACATTGTTGCAGGGTCGCAGGATTACCGTTGGCCCTTGCCCTCTGCCATCCACCCCTGGATTTATGCTCCCTGATTGGTGGGAGTTGCTCTTCCAAGGCCTGGGACCCAGCTCTGTTCTCAGCGCTCTGTGAACCTTCTCAAGATGATGAGAATGAATATGTGTTCCCAATGTAACTATTAGTACTACCACTTCTGCCTGTGAGAGTCCGCTCAGCATTGCAACATTGTTAACTATTCCATGTTTCACTTCATGTCTGTGTTGCTGAGAACCGTTCGTCTTCCCAACGCGGGTGAATGACCATTGTCTTGCTCGGCTGCATCACGCGATTGAGTACCGCAAAATCGAGCTCTCTGGTCTGCAATTTATGAGGAGTTCTTCTGTTCTTCTGCAGATGGCTCTGTGTCTCTTAGCTTCGGAATGTGTTGTTTGTGTCTGACCTTGGCTGCGGGCTCTGGCCTGCTGTCCTGTGCAGCCTAGTTCTGCTTTTCCTCTCTTTCGTCTTGTGGCCTCATGTAACCTCATTACAGTTATACTATGATTTCTACATATCTATACCATGCTATATTTCCCATAGGTTAGTCGTGTTTGGTCTTTCCAGGCTCTTTACATGATCTTGTAGTTCCATAGGGTCAGCTGCAATAAGCGTCTGAAAGCTTGCTCTGGATCTCTTTGTTTGCCTTGCGTTCAGTGTTTCTGCACTTGGCTACTGAGAAAAATAATAAAAGCTTTTGACAGTATGTATATGTATCTGTCCTCTACCTACAGAACTGTGTAAGCATGTTCTTTGTGTGTGCATGTGTATGTTCGTGTAACTTTGTGCATGGCTGCGAATTCGCTTCATGACCAACGTGGCTATGTCGTGGTGTCAGTAATGACGTCATCACAATGGTTTCTCAGCATTAGTCATGACCAGTGTTCAGGCACCTGTGTCCAAAAACACATTCACTGGATAAGGTTTGAATGGTGGTCTAAGAGGATATCTGTTCGCATATGTGGATGTCACTGGCCCTCCTGGGGCTTTCCAAATAGTGAGTTGTTTCGTGCGTTCTTAAATCTTCAGGCTGTCATGTTCCTGGGGGTGAGGAGGGGCATTCCAGGGACCCTCTCTTCAGTCCCACCTCTGGTCGAATTGTCGACCAAAGCACCATACTCTTTACCGTTGCTTTTGGTAGCCATATCTTCGTTACACCTCCAAGATGTCCATAGTAATTTGCATGGTCAGCGAAACTCCATGTCCTATAACTGCAGTCCCCTTCCGGGTTACACCATACCCATTTTGCAAAAATATCTCTTCTCATCTCAGACGGGAACAGTGGGCACTCCTTTATCTTTGTTCTCAGGTTATTTCTTTCTTCCACTATCTTGTCCTTCTCTTCGCCAACGTTTATATCCACTAGCACTTTCATCCTTATTGTTTTCTCAGTCGTTTTGCGACATTGTGTAATACAGGTCTTAATTACACATTTTCCCACTAGTACTAATGTTAGTGCCCCTAAATACTTTCAGCCATCTATCAGCCATGTTGGCATACATGATTATATTCATGGTAACCAGCTCAGGCCCTTTCCTGTTCCTTTAGCTTCCTTCTCTATTTTGACGTGCATTTTCAATAATCTTGTCACTGCTTCGGTCAGTGTGCCATTCTCCCCCTCATTTGCGGGCACGGACGTGCAACAGGAACTCCCGACCTTGACACAAACTCCTCTTTCCATTGCTGTGAGGCGGTCTAGAACGTACCTGTTCTGGAGAGCCATCAACCTTACTGCTCTGAGCTCTTCTTTTATCGGGCTGAAGCCATTTACTGTTGTGTTTATTGTCTGCATCAGCTCCCATATTGTTATCTGCAACCATTTTGCGTTTGTGTACGTTTGCACAGCTGAAGCTACTGACGCAAAAAACATTTTGGTCCTACTTAACAGCCGGTGTTCAGTTGGCACATCATTCAGTGATGCTTCTGATGCGGATGAGAAATAGTTCTCTCTTTTCACTTCTACAGACTTCTTTCTTGTCTTTTCTACTACTTGCACTGATCTCTTCTTTCTTGTCTTTTCTTCTACTTCCACTGATCTCTTCTTTCTTTTGTTATGCTTGTACCACATGTTAGATACTTGAGCTGTATCAGTGAGATATAGGTCCACCCTTCCCATGTCTGTATCAGCACTGCGCTTACCTCTCCTTACTGGGTTTACAGTGCTTCCCTGTCCACCCGACATGGTCTTTCCACCTGCTAAAGGTGGGATAATGTTAGTAGAGGATACAGCGGTAGCGCCATCTACAAGGGATATTCGCAAGGAAATGAAAGCAAAAATACCACTTGGAAATGAGACAAGACAAAATGAGCACTTTTAATAATCATTTCCATGACTTCTGCTGCTTGGATCCAGGTGTAGCTTGAAGATATCAATTGCCTGCCTGAAATGCACAAAACAAGTGCTACTGGGTTAATATTGTATTAGTTCAAGGCCCGTGAACAGAGTAATCTGCCATAGCAAGAAGGAATAGCTGTTCCCACACAGCTTTTATTCTAGGGTCTCAGAGTACTGCAAGGACTGAGAGATTTCCCCTTTCAAGGTATCAATCTACTTGGGCCAGATATGCTATGAAAACATGGAAATAAACATTAGGATGACGTCTCAGTGTGGTGTTGGATCTCCTGACAAATTGGCCTTGGATTTTTTTTTCAGGGTGAGGATAACTGGGAATCATGGAACAAATACACAAAAAAATAGTCGCACTTTCATGAAGAATGTGTACAGAAAAAAACATAACAGGCAGTGTACCCTCACTCTGGATGTGCAGGAAGTTCTTTCCCGATCTCTCTCCTGCCTGTGAGTGAGTAACCATTGGGTGTCTTTTGCCGCGCTGTGCTGATTCTAGCGGATTGTTTTGCTCTTCTGGTTGCGGATCATTGGCCCCGTCGATGTTGGTGCTAGGAGAGGCCACGGCTTTGTCTGGCTTGATGTCACTGAGGTGGTTCCAAGTGTTCTTCCCGACAAGTTTGACAGCTCGTTCAGTGATCAGTTCAACAGCGTGAGGTCCTGTGAACCGCAGGGTGTCCCATTTTCTGGCGAAATTACATAAAAGTACTTGGTCCCCGGGATACAAAAGGGGGCTGTTTAAGTAAGTCCTTGCTGGTCTCAGTGCTGTCGCTCTCTTCTTCAGCTTCAGGCCTCTCCTGTTGTCTTTGCAGGTGGCGAGAAATAAAAGGCACTAGCAATCAAGGTAGTTGTACACTCGTACATTTCCTGACCCAATACATCAGACACACTCTCAGCATCTTTGATTGTCCTAGTGGCACCAGGGGAAGTCGCATGAGCCGACCTGTCACCACCTCATGTGGGGTTAAATGGTGGTCAAACCGAGGCTTATTGTGCAGTGCGAACAAGGCTAAGGGAAGGCAATGGAGCCAATTTTTGTTCAGCGTTGTTTTAGTTTTGGCTACAGCCTCCTTGAGCAAGCCGTTGAAGCAAGCACACATCCCGTTTGCTTGCGGGTGATAGGCACAAGAGAATTTGTGTTGGATTCCTAACAGGGTTGTGATGCGTTGGAACAGCTCATTGGCGAAGTGAGGGCCGTTGTCAGACCGCAGGACCTCATACACACCTCATCATGGGAAAAACTCCCAGGAATTTTGCTGCTGTAAGGGCATCAGGATGGGAACAAGGAACGGGTTCGATCCAACAGGAAAATGGACATACAACCATTATCATGTATCAGTAACTTTGGCAAACTTGGATCATGTGGACATAGTCGATGTGCAGGTGTTGGAATGGACCCACTGGGTGAGGTATGGCTCCTCACACTACCCTTAATGTATGATATGATATGGCATTTATAACGCGCTTTTACACAAGTGTTTCAAGGCGCGACAAGGCAGTGGGGGGGCAAGGGGAGACAGACAACGATCCTACTAGGCCAGGTGTCATTCAGATCGCGCAAGTGCAAGGGTAGAGGGGAGGGGAAAAGTGCAAGGGGGAAAGGGAGAGGGGAAGTGCAGTATATGGTTAGTAGAATAGCAAAAAATAAATAATAAGGGCCAGCTGGTGGTAAGTGCAGACAAGTGCTGGGAAAGGGGGCTGTAGGGATACAGAAACAGTCCCACAGTACAGGGGTTGCCAGGGAGGCAGTGCGGGGGAGAGAGGCTGGGCCAAGGACAGAGTTCGGTGGCCCAGTAGCAGATTCAGTGCAGTTTCAGTAAATTTAGCCGGGTAGAGGGGGGAGAGAAAGCGGAGGCAAAGAGGTCCTTCCGGAACCGGAGATGGTTCTCCTCAAGTTTCAGGGAGGCAGGGAGGCTGTTCCAGAGGGAGGCTCCTGCTGCGGAGAGAGATCTACCCCCAACTCGTTGCTTGGAGAAGCGGCTGACCCTGAGGGAGTTGGAGGCGGATGAGCGGAGAGCTCGAGAAGGAAGATACTTTGGAAGAGAGAGTTGAAGGTATTTTGGCCTAAGGCCCCAGAAGGCCTTGTGGACAATGCAGAGGGTTTTGAACTTAATCCTCGCAGCCACTGGGAGCCAGTGTAGCGACGTCAGTCCTGGAGAGATACGGTCCCTGGGATTGAGGCCAAGGACAAGTCTCGCAAACCTGTTCTGGATGAGTTGTAAAGGGTGGAGAGTAGAGGCAGGCAGATTTAGATAGAGGCTGTTACAGTAGTCCAGCTTCGAGAGAACCAGGGCTCTAGAGACAGTGAGCTTCTGGGGGAAGGAGAGGAAAGGAAGGATACCTCTGAGGAGGTGTAGCTGGTAGTGTGACTTCTTAGAGACGTCAGATATGTGAGGAGAGAAGGAGTGTGTGGAGTCGAAGATGACCCTGAGGTTTTTTGCCTTGCAGGTAGGAGCAGGAAGAGGGCCAAGAGAGGCCGGCCAGAGAGCTGCAGGGAAGGAGGGAAAGGGTGTGCCGATGAGTAGAATCTCAGTCTTACTGGCATTAAGGCAGAGGTCATTGGCGGCACACCATTCCTGGATAGCAGAAAGACAGTCAGAGATGAGGCAAGGAGAAGAGGAGACCGAGGGTAGCCTGAAAATGAGCTGGGTGTCATCCGCATAGCACTGAAAATTGGGGCAGAGAGCAGCAATGCGGTGGGCAAGAAGTGCCAGGTACTGGTTAAACAGCCAGGGAGAGAGGTTAGATCTCTGGGGGATACCACAGGTAGAGAAAAAGATGTCGGAGAGGAAGGACCCTAGTTGGACCTGGGAGGGTCGATTGGAGAGGAAAGAGGTCAGCCACGCTAGAGCCTGACCAGTGATACCCAGGTCATCACGGAGACGGTTGAGCAGGATGGTATGATTGACAGTATCAAAGGCAGAAGAGAGATCAAGTAAAATGCGAACACATGGAGTATTAGAGTCAAGGTTCGAGAGCAGGTCCTCACGGATGTTCAGGAGAGCAGTTTCCGTGCTTCTGGCGGCTCTGAAGCCAGACTGATGGTCGTGAAGACTACCAACAGATTCAGCATGGAGATTAAGCTGGGAGATGGCCAGCTTCTCCAGGAGCTTGCCTAGGAAGGGAGTGATAGAGATTGGGCGATAGTTAGCTGGGCAAGAGGGGTCGGAAGAGGGTTTCTTAAGAAGGGGGTGCACAAAGGAGTGCTTGAGGCGGGATGGGAAGACTCCAGAGGTGAAGGAGTGATTGCAGAAGTCTGCCAGGGTAGGAGCCAAGGAGTCGATGTGGTCCTTGATAGTTTTGGAGGAGCATGGGTGGACCTGTTTTGACGAGACTTTCATAGATCGGACTCGTCTCAAAACCTCGTCAGCAGAAAAAAGGGGAAAGGCAGAGAAGGGGGGAGGACGGGTGGCTGCAGAAGGGCCAGAGGAAGAGCAGGGAATAGAGGGGCGGAGGTTATAGGAGGAGAGTAAGGACAGGATGTCCCGAGTTTTTGAGATGAAGTGAGAGGCCAGTCCCGTGCAGAGGGCCTGGGAGGGGACAGGAGCGGTAGAGACTGCAGCAGGGTTGGCCAGCTCCTTGCAAATTTTACAGAGTTCGGCCAAATTGTTAGATGCCGCAGAGATGCAGGCTTGGATAAGGGCTCTCTTCTTGGTGAGAACGGAGAGCCAGTATTGCCTTTGGAGCAGGCGGCAGGCCAGTTTGTCAGAGGATGCACATGAGGCACGCCATTTCCTCTCTGCCACCCCGCACTTGCGTTTAAGGGTGACGAGATCCGAGTCATACCAGGAGTTACATTTGGCTTTGGGCTTCAGGTGGACTCTCATGACAGGGGCAAGGATATCAAGAGTATCAGATATAGCCGAGTGGAGAGGGCTGTGTCAGGGTGGGAGTCAGCCGAAAGGGACGGGGGGGCCGAAAGGTGGCAGCGAAAGCCTCAACTGATACGCACTTCATGGGTCGGATGACCGACAAGGAGGGTGGCAGTGATGAGGGTGGCATTGCCTGTGGGGTAGGGAAGGTGAGGTGGGAGGATAAGAGAAAGTGATCACTCCAGGAGAAAGGAGTGGAGAGAGGGACAGAGATGGGAAGGTCAGAAGAGATCAGAGCATCAAGAGTGTGCCCTGCAGAATGAGTCGGCCCAGACGGGAGAATAGAGAGTGAGAGAGAGTCGCAGAGGTCGCAAAAAAGTCCAGAGGGGGGACAGGAGGCATCCAGGTGGATGTTGAAATCTCCAAGAAAGAGGAGTTGAGTGGTTCAGGACAGGAGTGAGGAGGAGAGGTCCGCCCACCCGGAGAGGAAGGGGGAAATTTGACCAGGTGGCCGATAGATAGTAGCCACGGTAAGGAAATGGCTAGAAGAGAGAGAGAGTCGGCAGACAAGGCATTCAAAAGAGGAGTAAGTCTGCATAGGAGTGACAGTGGCAGGAATCCACTCAGGGAAGATAAGGGCCACACCCCCCCCAGCACGGTTGGGCCTGGGCACAGAGAGGATCTTGTAGCCATCAGGTAGGAGTGTTGCAAAGCTGGTGACAGAGCTGTCAGTGAACCATGTCTCAGTGAGACCGAGGACGTCAAGGTCCAGTTCCTCCAGAAGGCGACAGATGTCAGAGGATGACCTGCAGTATATTGTTTACACACTAGACAATTAGTCATGAATTCAACCACGTGTTCTGCCAAGCTAGGACAGAACCATGTTTCTCCAATATGGGCAGCAAGCACCTCCTGTATGGGTCAGATAGTGTAATTGTGTTAGTGCAGTGCAATAATGAGAATGGCATTACCACCTTCCCTGTATTGTTTTGCTGCCATAGAGCGTCTTTGGAGACACTGTACATCCCCTCCCTAACCACAGCTTTTTTTTCTTCCCTGGGTGAAGCTCTCTGCCGCTCCATAATATGTGCCACTGTTAATGTGTTGTACCCTTCCTTTAGTATCCTAGTTCTTGCCTATCGTGAGCTTGGGACAATGCCTCCATTTCTAAAATGTCCCCAAAATAGGTGGTTGGTTTTGCTTCTACTGTTTCGTTACCCCAGGCGATGGGGTCCTCCTCCCTCGTGTGTGCTTAGCACTTCGCTATTGCCATTGGCTCTGGGACGTCTATGACCTCTATCAATCTGCCCAATAGGAGTCCATGCTGTAATGGTGACCCATCAGCACGCCTGAAGCCCCTCCTCATACAACGTGTCAGCCCAGAATGCACTGTGGATGTAACATAGGCTAGAATCCGAATAAATCGTCACATACTTCTCCCTGCTGTGTTCAAATGCCAATATTAAGGCCACTAATTCTGCTGCTTGCGCTGAATAATGTGACGGCAGACGTGCGCTCGTCACTGGTGTCCAGTCAAAGTTACGAATACAAAGTTTCAAAATGCAATATGTTAGAAACAAAAGGATCGAAAAAAAATGTTCGAATGCCCTTTTTGTTAATGTATTTTTTTTCGTATAGGAAAAAATAGTGGTATTTCCCCAAAAAACAGGGGTTTGTGGGGTACCCCCCTCCAAAAAAAAAAAAAAAACAGGCATTCAATTTTTTTTTTTAGATCCTTTTGGTTCGAAAGTATTGCATGCAATCCTTTTGTATTCGAACCTTTCACTATAAACCCTCGTCACTACCTCGCTCGTCCCGTCCCCTCTCAACTTCACAACTGCTGTCCCAGTATTCCTTTCCCCAGTTGTTTGGCCAATGGTCGACGACCCGTCAATGTAAAGTAAGTCTCCCCCCTCAAGTGCGTCCTCCTGTACCTTGCAAGTGTCATTGAATTCTTCTATGTTTGCTGTGCAGTCATGTGCATAGTCCCCCTCCTGTAAGACATCAGCAATAAAAGTCTCCGGGTTGACAAGTCTGCACCTCACTATCTTGAGAGCCGGTTTGATAATAGCACCTCGTACCCGAAGCTCTGTGTGTCATCAGTATGCTCTTTGGTCTTTCCAATATTGCAAAGAGAACATGCTCCACATAGAGAATGGTGCTGCATCCCATGATAATACTCGCTGACTTGTCCACAGCAGCCAATGACTGTTTGCATGCATAGTGTCCTCTCATGACTGGGTCTAATTTCCCACTGTAGTAGGCTAGGGGCTTGTGTCCTATGCTCATCTTCTGTGTGAGCCCCACGGCCATAACCACTCCATAGGGAGTGTGAGAATAGGAAAAATTCCCTTTGATAATCTGGGATCCCTAAAACTGGAGCTGTACATATTGCTTCCTTCAGCTTGTCAAATTCCTCAGTAATTTCTATTGTCCATTGTTACGTTTTCTCCCCTCTTTGTGCTTCTTTCAATGCACTCAATAAGGCCCTAGTGTAAGTGCTGTAGTTGAATACCCATGCCCTGCAGTAATTACAGTCCTAGGAACTGCTGCATTTGTCTTACAGTTGTGGGTTGTGCCGTCCTGTGTATTGCTTCTGCCATTTTGGGTAATCATCTGTCCAATGTACAACACTTCTGTCTGGCAATATTGTAGCTGGGCTTTTTCTACCTTGTACTCTTTTTCTGCTAGTACTGTCAGCATGTGTACTGAGTCATTTCTACACTGTTCCTCTGTCTTGCTGCAAATCAATATGTCATCTACATACTGTATAACCGTGCTCTCCATCTGTACATTGCCTAGGTCCATTTGGAGTACCCTATTGCCTATGGAAGGTGATTCACAGTACCCTCGAGGTAAGTCTTGTATGTTTCCACTTCTTATTTCTATATAGAAATAAAGTCAAGTCCTGTGAGTCTGGGTGTAGTGGTATAGAGAAGAATGCATTCTTCAGATCTATGACCGTGAAGTTGGCAGCTTCTATGGGAATGCTACACAAAATGGTCACCGGATTTGGAACTAAAGGAAATTCAGCTTCTACAATGTGGTTAAGAGGGCACAAGTCCTGTATAAAATGCCATGACCCCCCCGTCGCCTTTTTGACAGGGTACACATCCGTGTTGCATGGTGATTCTGATGGCACTAGGCTACCCTTCACTAGTGCTACAATGTTCTCATAGATGCCTTCATCTTCCTCTCTCGAAAGTGGGTACTGCCTAACTCGTGGTAAAATGGCTCGTGGCTTCCGCTTTATCTTCACTGCTCCTATCCCTTTCAGAAGTCCCACATCACAGGGACTTGTGGTCCATAAGATGCTGGGGACCTTTGCCAAATCATCTTCCAGAAAGGTCGGCGGTGCTTTCAGCGCCATTGCCATTCTCTGTGGTACCTCTCTGTAATGTATCCTCACCCAATGTGATGCTCATTTCGAACACCATCTCGTGGTCTGATCTGTTGTCTTTGAATAGTTCTTTGTAACTGTAGTCAACCTGTACCCTTCTGCCACGGAGATCACTGCTCGCTATGACCGCCCTGTGTTGTCTGTCCCATGCACTGCTATCCAGTCGCCCCCCACTATTACTGCCTCTAATTCTAGTTTCACTATTGTCCCTTACTCCTCATTTAATGGTACTTCTGGCCTGAATAAGTACTCGTTTTGAATGCGCCAAATTTTCCCCTGAATCCCAGGGAGCCATGCGATTATTATTTCAGTACCATACTGAAACAGTTCCTTGTCTACTGGCACTCCCCTCTATATCTTCTTTCCACAATATGCTTGAATAATCTCCCTCACGTTTAGAAAGTGTATCCCTGGCGTGG
Organism: Ambystoma mexicanum; assembly: GCF_040938575.1. Taxonomy (NCBI): domain Eukaryota; kingdom Metazoa; phylum Chordata; class Amphibia; order Caudata; family Ambystomatidae; genus Ambystoma; species Ambystoma mexicanum. The sequence continues at coordinate 457,157,612 of NC_090931.1, forward strand.
AACACACTATCACCTTGTCAGTGAATGAAATGGTCATGTTAAGGGTCTGCACATGACATCTTGCCCCAGTATGTTTACATGTGGCTGTTGGGAATACAGTCAGGGCAAAGTTACGTCATGTTCCCCTATGGAAAGTGCAATATCTTCTGTGAAAGGAACCCCTTCCGTCGCCCCAGAGAACCCTTAGCATTCATGGCATCGCCGGACATACTAGATTTCCCTTCCTGGATGCAGGATTTAGTCACCCCTATGTCTACAAGAAAGGAAAAAGTTTTGTCAGCTATCGACATCCCTATACATGGTTCCTCCGCAGGGTTGGGTGTAATCGATAGGATGGAACTCATCAAGTCCGTCTTTGGGCTGTCCTATTGAGGGTATAATGACATTCCGTTTCCCAAGAATGGGCTGCGCCCCACTACAGTGACTCCCACTAGTTTCCTAATGGGAGTCGTTGTCGGGGAGTCCGTGCATGCCACTGTCCAGTCGTTTGATGGTGTGCTGTTCTGCATCTGCAGTATTTGCTGTGCCGTGTATGCGTGTTGTGGGTTACTTGCATCTTTGGTGCCTGCAAATACTGCTGCATAGGCACTTGCATTTGTGGTGCCTGTCTCCTGGGCTGGTGTGTTTGCGGGACTGTGTTCAGTGTCTGTTCTTGTTGTTGTGTCTGGTCCTGGGCATAGAACTCGTTCCATTTTCCTGGATATGCTGGCTCGTATTCCATTCCCCCATTTTGTTGTGTTCCTCCCCGGTTTCTGCACACCCTCAAGATATGCACTATCTGTCCACACACCCAGCACTGGGGTGGTTCTCTCATTTGCATTGGATACCACCCCCAGAAAACCCTTCTGGGCCCTGCTGCATTTGCTGCCCATATCCTTGAAACCCCCCAGGAAATCCCTTTTGTACGTGCATCTGATGCCCGTACCTGCGTCCCCTTGGTAGCCCCCCTCTTCCTCAGAACCCATGCTGCGCATTCCCCACCTCATGAATCCACCTCCCACCGGCGGCGGCGGCGGTGGTGGTGCATACTGCGTCTGTGATGACCCTTGTCCTCGCGTGCTTGTTAATACTGCCCCCTTCCATGGCATATTTCGAAAGCTTCTTCTGTACTAACTTCGCCTCCTCCTGCTTTCTTTCCTTGCGATTTTTCCTTGCGACTAAGAGTAAGTTAGTTGCTACAGTGAGTAACTTCTAATTACTCTTAGGTCTCGTCCGCTTTCCTCCATATTGCATGGGCGATTACAACTGAATGTAGCCATAGGGTGGAGGGGAGACCCTCCTTAAGCAAATAAGTTCCTCAGAGCCGCATGTCCAAAGGCCGTGTCTGACTTAGAGCCACTGTCCTAAAAGTAATGCTTACAAAAAGCTGAAGGGGTGGCCCAGGTGGCCGCCCTGCTTCTGACCTACCACAGGACCTGCCGTTGGAAGGCAATGGCCACGGCCTTGGCCCTGACGGCATGAGCGTGCATGTGAGCCGGCAGCGGTTTATTTATTTATTTGCATTTTTAAAGCGCTCACACAGCCTGGGTGCATCGAGGCGTTGTTACAGAATTTCTTTTTGTTGGCGTCTTAGTTGCATATTTATACTGTGCTTACCCAGGAGGTTTCTAAGCACGGACCCGGGATCGAACCTGTGTTGCTTCGTGTCATCTTGCTTCCAAGGAGAGCACGTTGCCACTGAGCTATCCTCCTGGGATATGCTGCTGGGTTCATGCTGCCCCTCATAGGCCTCCTTGATGGCCGCAACCATCCATCGAGCGACGGAAGCCTTGGATTCTTGCTAGCCTGGCCTGGATCCGCCAAATGTGACAGAGAGCGTCCGACTTGCGGAAGCCCTTGGTCCTGTCCAGATAGAATTTCAGAGTACGCCTGACATCCAGACAGTGCAAGACTCTCTGAGCCTCATCCTTGGGGTCAGCGAAAAATGTGGGCAAGACCCATTTCCTCGTTCAGATGGAACGCGGAGGGTACATTAGGGAGGAATGCCAGGTGAGTATAGGGCTCGGAGGCCACCAGAGCCCGGATTTCGCTGACTGCGAGCAGAGGTAACCCCCTAGTAACGCTGTCTTAATGGTGACCAGCCTGATGTCTGCGGACGCCATTGGCTCGAAAGGTTTGTGTGCCAAAGCGCCCAACACCACATTGAGGTCCCACACATGGTGTGGTTTCTTGATGGGCGGGTAGAGCCTAATTAAGCCTGCCTAATGCTTCTTGATTATTGGTTTGGAAGAGAAGACCTCGTCCTGCGAATTTCGGTAGGCCCCTATGTCTGCCAGATAGGTGCAACATGTATCCACCTACACACCTGAGTGTGCAAGGTGCGCCGAGAAGGAGAGCACATCATCCAGCATGCAGGTCAGGGGATCAATCTCAGTCGAGTTCGCCCAGTGACAGAATCTACTCCATTTACTCTTGTATTGGCTCCCGGGAGCCTTGCTCCTGGCGCCCTGAATGATCTCCAAGTTCGCCTGAGATAGGTTCAGGTGCTCGAGGGTGATCTGCTCAGGAACCATGCTTGCAAGGGCTAACTTCTGAGGAGCAGTGTGGAGGACAAAGCCCTCCTGCTGGGACAGGAAATGTGCTGGGCCCAGCAGAAGGTGAATGGGTGGTCTGTCCGTGAGGCTGAGCAGCTCGGAGAACCACGGTCTCGCCGGCCACCAGGGAGCTATCAAAATGATGCTGAACTGACAAGCTTCCTTTATTCTGTGGATAACCCTGGGGATCAGGGGTGTGGGAGGAAAGGCATAAGCTGTCATGCCCTCCCATTGCATCTGTTGTGCGTTGCCCAAGGAGCCGGGGCCCTGCCAAGACGCGAACCAATGGCACTTCCTGTTCTTCCATGAGGCAAAGATCCACTAGCGGGTGGCCCCATGTGTCGAGGACTGCCTGCAGCACCTGGTCGCTCAATTGCCATTCGTAAATTTCCGCTCCTTGTCTGCCGAGTCTGTCCGCTTCCAAGTTGGCCTCCCCCGGGAGGTTGACGGCCGTGAGGAAGATGTTGCTCTCCAGGGCCCATTCCCACATGCTGACTGCTAGGCTGCACACTGGAGGAGGCTCGATACCCCCCTGGTTGTTGGCATAGTACATGCTGGTGGAGTTGTCGGTCTAGATAAGGACTGTCCTGACTCCAATGAGCGGAAGGAAGGCTCTGAGGGCTAGCCAGATGGCCTTGAGCTCCAGCCAATTGATATGTGACTCCTGTTCCTGTTGGGTCCACACTCTGTGGACGCTGAGGTTGTCCAGCGTGGCACCCCAGCCTTCCAGGGAGGAGTCAGTAGTGATGATGATCTGCAGGGGTTGGCTGCCGGGATGGCTTGCCCGTCCGCAGGTTGCAGTCCCTGGAACACCATGTGAGGTCCGAGTTTCGAGAAGGAGGTATGCTGATCAGCTCCGCTTGGGAGCCCTTCTCCTGATTCCACGAGGCTGAGAAGTGCAGCTGTAACCTCCTCAACTGAGCGCGATGTGGGGCACGGCTAGTAGCACCGCTGCAATGATACCCAGTAAGTGCTGGCACCACCAGGATGAGGTCACTGCTCTGGTAAGGTGGTGTGGAGTAGCCCTCTTCATGGCCGTGATCTTGTCCTCCAAGGGAAAGACCTTTTTGGCGTTCGTATCCTAGATGAGGCCCAGGAAGGTGAGGTTCTGCGTAGGCTGCAGCTGAGACTTCTTGAGGTTGATAGTAAACCCCAGGTCATGAAGTGTGTTCATAAGTGCGGAGGAGGGGTGGGTAACCCCCTCCGGAGATTTCGCCCTGACGAGCCAGTCGTCCAGGTACGGGTAGACATGGTGGCCTTGGGTAGAGCTGCCACCACATTCATGAGTCTGGTGAATACCCTGGGGGATGAGTTGAGGCCAAAGGGTAGTACCTTGTACTGGAAATGGCAGCCCACGATCCTGAAGCGTAGGAAGGAGTGATGCGGCTGCCAGATCGGGACGTGCAGATAGGCGTCCTTCAGATCCAGGGAGCACATCCAGTCTCCCAAGTCTAGTGTCCCTGCACTGTCCGCTGGCATTACCATCTTGAATTTTTGAAGAGGGAGGGAGAGGTTGAGGATGGATAGGTCCAACACAACTCTAGGCCAGCCTGGTTCTTATGTTGTATGGTGAAAATCCTGGAATAAAATCCCAAGCCTCTCTGGGAGGCTGGGACTTCTTCCACTGCCTGGCTCTCAACGAGCAACCGAACTCCACCAACAGAGTTGCTGTCCCAATCTGTGGCGGGGAGGAAGGAGGAGTAGAAGGGACCGGTAGGCAGTACCCTGAGGAAACCACAGGGAGGATCCAGGGGTCCGTGAAGTTCTGGTGCCAAAATTGCATGTGAAAGGCAAGCCTTTCCCCACTGGGGACACGTGGACCCGGGGTGATCGGTCATGCCTTTTTTCCTTCTGAGCCTGGTGCTGGGGGTGGGACTGGAAGAAGCCCATGCTCCCCCGTTTTTGTTGCTGGTCACAGTGCTGACTGGGTGACGCTGTCGCGACTTCCTCTCCTGGAAGCCCCGGAACCTACCAAACCAACGCCCCCCTTGTCTGAGCGTTGATGCGACTGGGTGCACGCCTTGGGCGTGGCTTTCATCAGGATAGATATGGACTTCGCTGTCTGCGAGCTGCTGTTCTTATCTAATTCCTTGTTGGTGGTAGAGTGGAAGAGATCACTACCCTCTAACGCAATGTCTAGTATGCGTTCCTGGACATCAGGGTTAAATTTAGTAGCCCAAAGCCATGCCATCCTACTCATGTCTGGGGCGATGCAGATGGCCCGGCCAGAGGTATCGATATGGGCCACAGTGGACTCCATGATGTCCTGCGCAACTAGCTTGGCTTCTCCTAGACCCGCCTTGAAGCATGCCTGGCTTTGCACCAGAAGTTCTGGAAGGAAGTCCGCTATTTCCCGCCAAAGCCTCTTGTTAGCGGCAGCCAGCATGGCATCCGCGTTGGATTGACGCATGTGCAAGGAGGCGTTGGAGAACAGTTTCTTCCTGTACGCCTCCAAGTTCATCTCCTACTTACCTAGCAGCGTAGAGGACGAGGTGGCCGAGGACGACTGAGGCTTAGAGTAAAGTGACGCTGCAGCTATCACCGAAGAGTGCGGTTGAGGGTGTGTCGACAGCAAGAGTGGATCCCCCTCCATCTGTCTACTTGGCATCAAAGCGTTTATTGGCAGGTTGGGCCGAGTGTGGCTTGAGCCACCCCTTTTTGGCCAAGGCCACAACGTCTTTCTGCAGTAGGATACCCGTCTTGGTAGGGGGTCGTAGGGCGAGGACGTCTGCCAAGACCCCCTCCTCGGGCTGCTCTACCTCAGGGTGAGCAAGGCCCAAATATTCTGCCAAACCTGCAAGCCTGTCGTTGAAGGCCTTCGCTGACGACGGTGTGTCAGGGTCCTCTTCGTCTGTGTCCACCAGGATGTCCGGCTGGTCCCGAACGGGTGGAGGAGTGCTTGGCGCCACGGCTGCAGTGTGGGAACCGGAGCCGGAGGCTGCTCCGGAGGTTGTTGTGCACCGCCTGAACTGGCACGGGAGCCGATAGTGCCAGGACGGGCAGCGGCAGTGGGTGCTGCGCCGGTGTCTGTGGAACCTGAGCCATGAGAAGAATGACTATGGGCAACGGTGGGGTGACCGGAGGGAGCAAGTCCCTGACTGCATCCCGTAGGATGGCCCACATTTGGGGGGTTCGCATCAGAGCCAGAAACCTTTCGAAGAACCTGTCTTCGGAGGCTGAAGAGGTGGCAGGCGATATTGACGGAGTGGCTTGAGGCTGCTGAGGCCGGGGCGCACTCTGCTTAGGTAGCAGGGGAAACTTCCCCTGCAGCACTGATAGGCTGTAGGCCACGTACCTGGTTAACGCCAGTCCCACCCTGACACTCGTTGACCCACCTGCTCTATTCCTAGGAGTGGCATTGGACGAGCGTTGTGTGGCCCAGAGGCCATTTTGTCGAGCTGCGTGCCACGTGCGAAAGACATGGTGCATGGCTCACTGGGCCCAGCCTCCTCCAATCAACGTGGTGGTGGAGCAAGAGACCTACCTGGGACCTCAGGTCTGGACCTGGAAGGCGTACTGCCCTCGGCAGAGTCACCGGTAGTGCTGCTTGAAGGCGCCCCCCTCGGGCATTGGGCCGTGCTAGGGCGTAGCCCTTCGGGAGTACTCCCGGTAAAAGAACCTTGCAGTCCCTCAGCACTAAATCGGGAAGGATCTATTGACCCCTCGGCCGTATGGCCAGTAGCTGGACTAGCCTCAGTGTGTGTGCTGGTACCAGAACCCGATGGGTTCCTGCTGATCGGGCGCTTTCTCAGGAAGGAGTCGCCCTTGCGGGGTGCGATGGAAAATAGTGGCCCGCCCTCGGGCCTCGATCTCTGCTTGACGAAGTTCTTCAGGTCCTCTGGAAGTGATCTTTTTGGAAGAGCTCCCTCCACCTATCTAGCCTGTTCTTGAGTGGACGTGGAGTCAATGTGTTGCACGCGGTACAACCTTCCCAGCCGTGGTCAGGGCCAAGGCAGCAGAGGCAAAGGGGGGTCAGACATGGGGAAGAGCCCCTCGCAGGCTGGACGCCTGCTGAAGCCACCCAAAGTCGACATGTGCCGGGGAGGAGCGTGACGCCGGAGGACCAAGTACCTATATGACAGATAAAAGACACAAAGATAGAAGAGTCCGGGGAAGAGCGCGTGGTGTTACATGGCAGAGCCAAACCCAGGAGCACTGGTGAAATCGGCCCGTTCCCATCGACGCGGAAAAGGGGACTGAGTGGTGCCCGTGGGCGGAGTCAGGGTAACGCATGCTCCCAAGGCCGCACCCCCGGGTGCCTCTAAATTTAAAGGGGAAGAAAGTTTTTCTGTGAAAAACAGTTAAGTCTCTTGCCCTAGGAAGGGACGCCCATGCAGTATGGAGGAAAGGGGACGGGACGTAAGAGTAAATTACCATCGGCAATGGAGAAATTACTTAACGTAATGTTCTTTCTATGGATTATTCTCCCGCAGATTCCTCATCTGATATCCTCATCCAGCTCTGCTGCTCAGAAATGCTTTCAACAGGGGGCATAGTAGACCTTGCTTTGGCCGTCGATCCATCTTGCTCAGTGCTTAGCTCCGGACGAGACGTCGGGTGCCGTATATATACGTCAATTCGCCCTGTACCTCAGTTCCCCGCCTTCTTTCCCCTGTGCTCGACCGCTGCAGAGGAAAATAGAGAGAGAAGAAGGTCAAACAGCAGTTAACAAACAAGCATCCCAACGGGATACAAGACTTGGTGGAAAAACTTCCAATATAGCACAAATTAAAATAATTTTTTTCTTTTTTTTGAAACCACAGATTGAGAAATACATGCGGCTTGCTAGACCGAAATCAGTCACTCTAGGACCATCACCAGGCGTCTATTCATCAAGACAAGCACGCATCAACTGCTAACGCTTTCTGAGCGGGGATAGATGGGAGGGGAGATGAGGAATTGGTGGGAGAAGAATCCATGAAAATAACATTACGGTAATTAATTTCTCCTTCAATGGATTGCCTTCCTCCCGCAGATTCCTCATCTGATAGAGTCCCCAAGCAGTGAACAAATGGAGGAGGGGAGAAAGTTCACATTAAAAGGTTTTGTAGCACTGCCAAAGCGCACGTCAGCTCCACGGGCGACGTCCAGGCTGTAATGCCCTGTAAAAGTATGGAGTGAGGACCAAGTTGTCGCTCTGCAAATGTCCCTAACTGGAACCCCCCTTTGCAAGGCTGTAGATCCAGAGGCCCCTGTGGTCCAGTGAGCTCTGATGCCAGGAGGTAGTTCCCTGCCTGCGGATTGATAACACTCTGCAATGCATAAGACGATTAATCAGGACAGCGTCTGCTTAGTCACAACTAGTCCATTTCTGACTAGAGAGTAGGCCACAAATAATTCATCAATCTTCTGAAATTCTGACGTCCTTGCAACAGAAAATCTCAAAGCCTTTTTGGGATACAACCGATGAAAGCACTACTCTTCCTTAGAAGGGTGCGCAGGTGGGTAAATGACCAGCATGTCTATGGCTTGTGAAATGTGAAACTCATACCACGTTCGGCAGGAACCCTGGACTTACTTAAGCAAGACCTTCTCATGAAAGAACCGTGAAAATTGGGAGTTTACAAAAAAAGGACCTGCAATTCGCTGATCCACCTAGCGGAAGTAATGGCAACTAGAAGGCTGTCTTTAGAGTAAGCAGCCACAAAAAACAAATGTGCAAGGGCTCAAAAGGAGCCCCCCCATCAGCAAGGTCAAAACCAGATTTAAATCCCAATCTGGGATAACAAAGGGAGTGGGCGGAAATTTTTGCACAAGGCCGTTCAGGAATTGGCCCATAACCGGGATTGTAAAAAAGGAACCTTGATCTGGAGACCTCTTGAACACAGACCAGGCCGCCAAATATTGTTTGACTGGGGTGACCTGAAGGCCTGCTGAGGCCTGTGACAGAAGTAACTCCATCATCGTAGTGTGGTGGGACAAGAGATAGGATCTCGCGTTCGCTGTACAACACCTCAAATCTTCTCCACCTGCATGCATGTAGGTATTTTTGTATGCTTAATCTATTTAAGTACTGCCAACCTATCATAGCTACTGGCTTCTTACAGCTCTCCACCATATAGTGCATACATAACTCCTCCCTACCACCTCACTTACTATATGTACTAGCCAACAGTGTTTAGTGTATGCACCTCCTTTGGCACGCCATTTTGCTTGCACCAGTTTAGTACTTATCTATAATGATTGCCCTGCCCAGCTAGTCCCAAGCACCCTGCAGCCAACAATGCTCTTGGCCTGCAGCGCATTATTCTGAAATGATCAATGATTTATTCATCTAACATGACCAGCTTCCCACCTCCCATAATAGGTCGCACCATAGGCCGAGCACACACATCTCTAGCTAACTGCACCACATTTAAACTCGAAACAGCCTTATCTATAGCTGCACTATTATGTGCACTGCTGACAACCATACATCCACCATTACTACCTAACACGCAGCAAAACCAATTCACTAACAAAATGGCTATAGCTTCGCACCATCCTAAACTCTGCACTAAATGCTCCAATGGCTCATATATCCAGTTAGGCACAGGCTTAGCACGCCTATATTGCCACAGACACCACCCGTTAACATGCCCAACGCCATTCCTACCCAATACACCAGCATTCACCACAATAATATCCACCCCTCAATCAATACCTACTTCAATGCCCCTACAAGGCACATCCCGCCGTCTTCGGCTATCCTCTAGATCCCACACCTCAAGTCCACGCACCAGACCTATGCCAGGAGCCCAAAGAAACACCAGGCTACCCTCCCGTAGCACTAAACTCGCCACCTCGCACCACACTCCTAGAGTCATACCCACCCCCCAAATGAATATCGCCCAAAAAAACAACAAATATAATGTTCTGACACAATCCAAACCTAAAACCAATCGCCAAACCAACCAGAGTTACACTCCACTTCGAAACCCCCATCCTTCTCCTTCATTCACACTTCAATCTAGTAACACAGCACTAAGTACCAAACCATTACAAGGGGCTCTACTCAATGATGGATCTCTAGGGGCACCCGCCACTGACATCCATGACCTTATTCTTGAACACAATTTAGATTTCATAGCCATAACCGAAACCTTGCTCCATGCAGCCTCAGGACCACTGCTCTCACTAGCTATACCCGCTGACTATTCTATACTTAGGTCAGATCGACAGGAATCCACTGGAGGAGGAGTTGCAATTACATTGAAAACATCAGCAAAGTTCAGAGATTGTAAAACTGAAACTCTACCAGGCTACAAACTCCTATCACTAAAACTAGCCACCGACCCTAAAACTACTAATCAACTTCCTAATAGTGTACAAACACCAAGCACCACAAATAATCCCGACACTGAACTACCACTACTTATCTACCCGTTAATCAAACCTAATACAAAATTCATCCTCCTAGGGGATATTAACTTGGGATATAACGACCAAACAGACCTCAAAGCCTCAGCCTTCAATAATGCATTCTTAGAAATGCTATTTAAACAAATTGTTAATGCCCCAACCCATGCCAAAGGACGAACCCTCAATTGGATCCTTACTCTGAATACCACTGTCCACCTAAAAGACATCATCAAATTATTCTGGACCGACCACTCCCTCATCACATTCGACATCGTCACAATGAAGGAACCCCCTCCTCCCACCCCTCCTGCTTTACCCACTATGATGAGAAACTCAAAAAACTAACCTCAGAAAATGTAACGCCACTGCTAAATAAATTATTAAATATTCAGCCACCACCAATGCAGAACTCAGAAGAGATTGACCTACACTATCAACATTGACTAAAATTAGCGATTGATGAAATAGCACCACTCAGATCAAAACGACCCAAACACAAGCCTAGTAACACCTAGTTCAACGAGAACCTCATTGAACTTAGAAGGAAAAAAAGAGCACTAGAACATCTGCTCAGAAAAATCCCCAATAGTGAATCAAAAAAAGAACTCCAATTAGTCGCCAAATCCTACTCGAGGGAAGTCTACACACAGAAAGCCAACTCACTTAATACATGTATTACTAATGCCTCCTGCAAGGAGCTATTCACGATCATCAAGGAATTGGAAACACTTATTCATTCTACCAGCACAGTCGTAGTAAGCAAAGCATGGTGCTCCACTATTCAAGATGCACTAGCTACCAAAATTAGCACGCTGCAAAATAAAATCGAAACCCAAAAGAAAATACTAGGCACATCCTCCGAGACAGCCTCTCTGTCACCTATAGACAACACATCCAATATATCAGACTTTCATTTCACACCAGTGACTACAGAACAAGTACAAAAAACGATAGCCTCACTGAAACCCTCTAACTGTAAAGGAGACAACTTACCTGCGAAACTAGTCAAGGATTGCGCTCCCACACTAGCACCAATCATCATCAATTTCGTAAATGCCTCTTTCAATACCAACACCATCCCGGCCAACATCAAAGCAGCGTGGGTCACCCCCCTCCTTAAAAAACCCACCCTATATCCCACCATCCCCACAAATTATAGACCCATCACCACAGTCCCCTTCCTCCTTAAAATCATAGATAAAATTGCCTACACCCAAGTCCAAGCCCACCTCGAATTAACAAACTACTATGGGAAATACAATCAGGTTTCCGCCCTGGGCACAGCAGCGAAACAGCACTGCTGGATCTGAAAAATCAAATGGATGCGGCCAGGTTCTCAGGAAACCTATGCATCTTGCCCCTACTTGACCTGTCCGCAGCATCTGATTTAGTAAGCCATAGCAAACTGTGTCAAACCTTAGCAAACAACTTGCACTTCTCCAAGGAAGCCACCACGTAGATCAACTTGCTCCTCTCAGATCGTACATCAAGAGTAGCCTTAGGCGACACAGCAGCTGATCCTATTCCAGTCCCACTAGGAGTTCCCCAAGGATCATGTCTCCCCCCTACGCTCTATAATGCATATAACAAACTACTCTTTGCAGCCTTAGATGCAATGGGAGTAATTTACACCGACTTTGCTGACGACAGGCACTTATTTCCATCTCGGGCAACCCAGAACAGGACACCATCAGCATGAATAAAATATACTCCATCATCCAGAACTGGATGGCAGCCAATAGTTTATGCTTAAACAGAGAAAAAACAGAGATCCTCATAGTAGGATCTCCCGCACATCTAGCCAAGCTCCACCCACAATATAAAACCGCAGTATTTGACAAAACCCCCATCCCAATCTCCAATCAAGTAGAAACCCTAGGGGTCTACCTAGACTCGAGTCCCACCATGTGCAAACACATCAGCGCCCTAGCCTCAACGACAGCCTATACCACTAAACTCATCACGTTATGTCGCCCTTTCAACCAACAAATCTGCATCACATTAGCAAGAATTCTCATCCTAACCAAAATTGACTATTGTAACATACTCCTACTAGGCACCTAAAAATAAAACAACAAAATACAGTTACTCCAGAAGAAAAGCGCTAAGATCAGCATTAGGCATAAAAAAGGGGCCACATATCGCACGCAGGAGAGAGGCACACTGGTTACCCATACAAGCCAGGATACTCCACAAAACGCTCACACTCACACACAAATGTGTTACAGGTGACGCACCCAGCTAACTTAACAAATGCCTAAACGGCAAAGTTACAACCAGAATCCTTAGATCTAATGCAAACCTACACCTACATGTCCCGCGATTTAGCAATGTAAGATCAGGTAGCTCCAGCTTCACAGTAACAGCCCCCAAAATTTCAGTAATGAGCCTGCCCTTAACAAATTTAAGAAACTTCTCAAAGCATGGCTCTTTAACAAATACTAAACACCAATGTTCTTCCAGCTAATGTAAATGTTTTGTAACGCTGTAACTATTGTATGTAATAACAAAGCCTGAAACTGTACTGAATTCTACACGCAACCATTAAGTCTAAGCTTTTTCTGTAACTAGGCCGCGATACCCTTGTGTTTGGGAATAAAACAAATGCAATAAATAAATAAAACAAATCAATAAATAAAAATGCATACAGGGATCTTGTAGATGGTCTGCGTGCATCCAGCAACACCTCGAGCACCTCCTAAGAGAGGTCCCAGTCATCATATCTCATCCTCTCAAGAGCCATGCATGTAGGTTGAGGAATTCTGGGTTCGGGTGAAGCACCAAACCTTCCAACTGGGTTAGGAGATCCAGGCAACGAGAGGTGGGCAGATGGCCAGATCCAGAAGGTCTGAGCGCCATGTCCTCGCCCTTTTTGGGGAAATCAAGATCATGGTGGCACAAATCCTTCTCAACCTCCTGAGAACCCAAGGGTTGGCGGGGATCGCATTGAAGACGTAGTGGAGAGGGAAGGTCCAATCCACTAGAAACGCATTCCATACCGTGCCCTTTGCTGGGAATTTCCTCAAGCAGGACTGCCTGCACTTCCTGTTGTGTTCCGTGGCAAACAGGTCTACTGCTGGGGTATCCCATAAAGAGAAGACCTCCTCTAGGACTTCCTGGCATACTTCCCACTCGTTTGAGACTGCACTCTGCCTGCTCAGAGCATCCGCCAAACTGTTCTCAGCCCCCTCCAGATGAACTGCTGAAACCGAAATCTGGTTCTATAACAGCCAGAATCACAGCTACGTCGACTCTTTGCAAAGGGAGAGGGGGCACACGCCACCTTGCTTGTTCAGGTAGTGTATGGGCTCTGTATTGTCCGTCAGACTCAGGACATGCTTCCCCTACAGATGCAGGGCAAAAGCCCTCATGGCCAACATTATGGCTCGCAACTCCAGCCCGTTGATGTGCCACCTAGCTTTCATTGCTGACCATAGGCCATTTACTTGCAATTGCTTGTCTCTGAAGTGCCCCAACCCGTCAGTGAAACATGCATGACCACTGGGGGCCTGAGGCCACGGAGGTCAGAAGAGTTCCTGTGACAGTAAATTGCTGCTGTTGGTCCCCCAACCAAGGTTGTTGACCACTGACCTGGACACTGAGGGAATCTGTGACGGTTCCGAGGAATTGGGACTACTGGCCCCGTAGGAGCCCTTGTAGAGATCTCATTCGCAGCATGACCTCTGGCACTAGAAAAATATAGGAGGCCATGAGGCCTAAGAGGCAGAGGAAGGAAACTGCTGGTAAGGCGGTGTGGTTCCAGAACAGATTCACCATCTGTGCGATGCTGTTGACTCTCCTCGGTAGGGAAGGCCTTCCCTTGCCCGGTGTCTAGGATTTGCCCGATGAACTGGAGCGTCTGGACTGGAGTCACACAGGACTTGTGCAAGTTCAGGGAAAAGCTCAGCCTGTGGAGTAGCAAGCAGGTGTCCTCCAGGTGGGATAAAACCCACTCCGCTGACGTCCCTCGGATCAGCCAGTCATCCACATACGGGAATACGTGGACTCTGGATCACCGGAGGTCAGCCACGACTACCGTCATGAGCGTGTTGAAGAGCCTTGTTGCGGAGGTCAGTGCAAAAGGAAGCACCTTAAACTGGTAAGGCGTGTCCCCTATGAGAATCCTCAGGAACGTTCCATGCTTGCAATGTATTGGCACATTGAAATAAGCGTCCTGCAGATCTATTGACATCAGCCAGTCCTGAAATTCGAGAGCGTCGAGAATTTCTCTCAATGTCACCATCTTGAACTTGTCTTTCCTATGGAACTTGTTTAAGGCCATGAGGTCCAAAATGTGATGGAGCTCCTCCCCCCTTCTTGGGTACCAGAAAATACTGGGAATAACAGCCAGACCATCTCTGCTCAGGCGCACAGACACCTACCTGCAAATGTCTGCGATTAAACTCTTACCACTCCTATGAAGTGGTCGGCCCAGCCAACGACTTACCTCTCTGAAAAGTCGGAATGGCGTTGGTGCCGGCGGCCCCTCTACCCATGAGAAGATGTCGAGGAAGAGTGGGGCCACGAGTGAGACCGCTTCTTCGTTTTACGCCAATGTCTTTCTTCTTCTTCTTCCTTGGGCATAAGCCCCTCTGTCTCTGCCTCAGAGGAGCAAACAGTCGACCGTAAAGTGATTTTAACGGCCGCCGGCTCACCACACGCTTGGCTGCCCCGTCACGCAGGGACGTAGATTAATTTTCGCACACAATGCGCACCTCTTGGTGTCGTGACCAGTGCTCAGGCACCACACACACATGATATGTGGGTCGGTCACCTACATCGCAGAGTTGCAGTTAGTGCAGCATTTAAAAATTGAAATCCAAGAAGCGGACTAGCTGCCATTATTGTGCAACATTGTGGTGGCTTCCCCTGTATAAAGTCTGGGCAGGGGCTCCCTTAATTCTTGTTGAATGAATATGAATTTTGAGCAAACCCTGGTGGGACTGTATTTGAGGAGGTATGAGATCAAAGTGTCCACTTAATGAGCAACCCAAATATCCATATATGAATGAAAATATATCTTCAAGGACACACTGAACTCCCATGTGATTTGCTCTTTAATTTCTTGTTGCAACCTGCAATTATAAACTGGAATCTAAGAAAGCTTATTACATTTTACAGGCATACAATAGCCCTTGTTTCATCCTCTGATCAGGGCAGACATGAGATGGAACAAGTTACTTACCTTTAACTCCTGTTCATCAGCATTGGTATGTCTCAGATTCACATGCTTTTTGAATATTCCTGGTCTTCAGGACTGGGACTCCTGAGTAGCATTAAGGCAGTTTACATTTAAATTTGAAACTGCAATCACTTTAGTGCTCTCTTAAAAGTCATTGTGGGTCATACTGCCCCACAGCCAATAGGCAAAGTCCCCTAGCTCCACCCCTGGAGGCCATCTTCAGATTCTTTACTGCATGCTCAAGTGTTGGGAAACCTCCCGATGTTCTCTTCTTCATTCGAAGATCTACACACTTATATCAATATGAAATGAAAATCGCAGATAATTTATTAGGTCTCTATCGAGTACCTTCAGATTCTGGTGGTTGGGAGCGTTTTAGATCGCTGGTGCTTCCCTGCTGGTCATACCTCTGCTAACTCAGTACTGAGACTTGTTGAAGGATCCGCTTCGTCCCACCATGGCTGATACGAAGGTAAAGAAAAGTCTGTACAAAGCATGCTCCACCTGCCACATGACGAACTATGTGGAGGGCCAGGATGTACACCATCTACGGCCTGTACCGGGACCATGACATCAACTCTTCTATTTATCATTCCTTCTCCAACAAGACACTCTGGGACCAGCTCAGAAGGTTGGTGACTTGGTTTGATGAGGGTACAGTGCCCTCAGACAGTGCTTCCTTTGAGTCATGCTTTGCACCACCATGGCAGAACCCAGGATCAAACTCCTGCTTAAGAGGTCATGGTCCCATGAGGAGGCTTCCTGTGATAAGAGGGTGAGGAAGGAACATACCCCACATGACTGGAAGCGATTTGAATCAGAATTTGCCCATCTGCAAGGCTGGTGTCTGCCGAATAGGTTGTACGCGAACCATTTTAGGACGGTTACAGAGAAGCCCATCATGTCAACGAGGAGGGAGGAGACCGTTCGGTCAACCGTGTCGAAGGCATTTGAGAAGTCAAGGAAGACTAGGAGGCACGAGTCTCCTTTATCAGTGATTCACAGCTGATAATGACCACTGAAAGTCTGACTGAATTGAGGAAGTGGATAAGCTGGTCGATTTTGGCAAGAAGTTAATAATCGGGAGGCTTGTGATGGGTCTGTAGTTTGCTAGGTCCTCTGGGCCAATCATGAGTATCCTATAAAACCGGTCTTCAACTTCTCTAGGAATGCACCTTTACCGAGGGAGGTTCACAATACTGAGGAATGCGTCGAGTGCTGGGCCAGTGAGTTGCAATGAGAGGGGCTTGGAGGAAGTAATCCATGTAAACGATCGGTTTAAGGAAAGCGTGTGTGTGAGAGCCTTAGGAGACAGGACAGTGAAGTCGGCCCAGGAAGGAAGTGCCCTGGGGGATGGATAACAGGACTACATCTGGTTTTTAGGCATCAATGAGCTCTCTGACCTTACCAACTTTGTTAATGAATGTGTTGATTCTGTCGCATTTATCTTTTGAGGCCTGAATTTGGGGAACAAACATAGGCAGTGCTTGACTACTTGAAATAAGGCTTTTCTCAGAGATAGCCTCAATGCTAGAGGTATAGTGATATGACTTATACTTTGAGATCATGCGTCTGCGCTTGATGAACAAGGATTTGAGGGATGGGAGATCCTCTGGGCAGTGGTCCTTCCGCCACTTCTTTTCAGGGATCAAGTGTTTGTTGGTGACAAACCCGGGTGTGTACCCGGGTGCAGACTGTTTGACTTTTGAGTGACTAGAGTTTAGAGTTTTCTGATGAAGTGGTTAAATGATCCAGAAGGACTGAAGCCATCCCTATGGTTGGAAAGTTGTGAACGTTGCTTCTAGAGTGTCTAGCAGAATATTCATGAAAGAGCAATGCTCAATCACAGGGAGTTTAGCCTGCCCTTTGTGTGGCAGCTGTGTGTGTGAAATGAGGAAAGGGATTGCGGCGTAGCAAGTGGAGGTGTAAGCATGGAAGGAGCATGAAGAAGGTGAAGACGAGGTTGAGTGTGGCACTTTGATATGCACGGGAAAAGTACAATCTGCTAAGGTCCATGAAGTCGGTCAGAGATGTTTTGCGGTTTGGGATTTCGGGATGTTTAAGTACCGAGGAGGATGTTATTAGAGTAGGAGACAGTTGCAGAGAAGAGAAAGTTCGAAAAATCATCAATTCATTTACTGCACCCTCGGGGTGTCCTGCAAAGAAGGTCTAATGTAATGAAACCATTGCTTGAGATGGGGAACCGGCATGACCAGGATTAGGAGGAGCTGTGTGCTGGGGCTAAGGTTGGCATTACTGTGTACAGCCAGGATGACTGAAATCCCACCTCCAGATTTTTTCTGTTGGATACTGTAGCCATGGGGTAGGAGAAATATGTCGGGGGAGGAGAGAATAAATAATGGTTCGTAAGGAAAAGGGCATGCAGATCGTTGCTGGTTATGAGGTTGCAGATGGTGACATGCACGACTGCTGAGTGGTGCTTAACCATCGTAACAGGGTGCCTGGCCATGAATAGGCATGTTGCAGGGGTGTACAGGGGACGTGGACTAGGATTTTTAAAGAAGCTGACTGGGGGTTTTTTACGCATTTGGCTGTGAGATCCCTGGCGAGGGCAGGAAAGGGTTGTGGTGGCATGAGACACATGCTGATGTCTACTTGGTTTAAGACGGTTGGAGAGTAAATTACCCCTGGCCTTTCCAGGACCTAACATGACCAACACGGTTGTTGTGGGGTGGTGGATTGAAGAGTGAGAGACAGAAAAAGCCATATAGCCGTGTATCCTTGACTGTGGTTGGAACACAATTAAAATAAGGCTTTCATTTTTTTGTTAAAGTTCGGAAAATGATTAATTATCCAAATCAACTTTTCAGCTTTGTCTGAATACGCTATTCGGTATAGCCCTACCAAGGCCTATTACATTGCTCCACTTAAAATTGTCAAAGGATAACATTCTGGAAACATGGTGGACAGAATAAGGTGACAAAGTTTGATATCCTTGAGGTCCAAAGTGAGTGGCCATGGATCGCTGGTTAATATAAAGGTTAATCATTATAATATAATATATTATAATAATATAAAGGAGGCAGGTGCTTTAGCAGAAGACTTTCCACAAAAGTGCTTAGCTTGGTACATGGTGAGAGTTAGATCCAAAGATACAATCTATAGCTCTTTCTTGATAAGACAGAGCGCAATCACAACTATGCCAGCCTTCATACATTGGAGCCTCAGGTCATATAGCGTAGACATTGACTTACAAGCAACTCAGGGCGAGGCCTAGAGGGTTAGACGTAGATCCTGGCTTGGGGTTCCCTGTTGTCAACTTGGCTTTTCTGGACAGAACAAATCACCTGATGAGTAGGGGTGAGAGTTGAGGTAAAGGAGTTTACCGCTTCCAGGCGATGAAGCCCTGCAGCTCTTCTACATACCCTAAAAATGAGGTGTCTCCAGAAGCCTATTCTTGAGAAACCAAAAGAAAAATAAATCTCAAACTGTGTGACCAGGGAAAGAATATACTGGACAGAGCCACTCAATAAAGGACAACTGCTGGTCCATGCCAAGTTCCCGGTGAGATATTGGCAAAAGGGGCAGCTTGTACAGCTGAGGAGGTTGCCGTGGCGCATCAGGGAGTGGAGAGGCTACACCACCCAACAAGCTCTGCGGCGCACAGCGCTGCAGGGCATGTTACGCCAATCAGCTGGCCAGGAAATATGCACCGTGACATATCAGCCAGCCATCCCTGGAAGGCGAGTCGGGTGCGGATGCTGCTGCATTTAACTGCAGCCATAGCATTGGTCATTGCTCTGCAACTGTCCAAGTGCACCCTTCTCAGTGTATCCTGTATCACAGTGTTTTTGTGTACCTCAAGTTCCTCTCTCTCCCCTCTTCTTGCTCCTCTGTCCTGCGTTTCCTTTTCCCCCTGGTTTGCTGCTTTTTTGTTTCCCTCTCCGTTTTTTCGGCCACTCTCCTTCCCACTGTTTACCTTATTCCTTCTCTGAACGCGTTGTCTTCATCTACGCCTTATCTGGGCCCTGCTGCTTGTTTGTTTTTCACTGTTGCCATTTTTGGTTCCTTTTTTTGTTTTGATATGATAGGGTATTTTATTTATATTGCGCCCATACAAAGGTGTTTCAGGGGGCGATGAGGCAGGGGAGGAAAAACAACAATCTTACTAGGCCCAGTGACATTGAGAACGCGCAAGTGCAGGGGAGACGAAGGGGGGAAGTGGAAGGGGAGGACTGAAACGTGCTGAATATGTGATCAACAAAACAGGTAGTGCGGCCAGCAGGTGGCAAGTGCAAGAATAAGGCACAGACAACGGGTGTCTGATAAGTGCAGGAAAGGGACTGTAGGGTTGCATATACAGAACTCAAGTGCAAGGGTTGCCAGGAAGCAGTGCGGGTGTGCGGCTGGGTAGGCAGGTATCTGGACACGAAACCAGAGGGTAGCCAGTTACCTGGTGCCGAAACAGACAGACAGATCAGCAGGGGAGGGCAAGAGAGAAGGCAGAAGCAAAGAGGAAAGTCTTGAGGTGCTTCCGGAACTGAAGATGGTTCTCCTCATGTTTCAGAGAGGCTGTTCCAGAGAGAGGCCCCAGCCGAAGAAAGATCTACCCCCAACTCGTTGCTTAGAGAAGAACAAGTTACTTTCTTACCTGGTAACGTTCTTTCGATGGGATGGTCCGACGACGTATTCCATATCTATGACAGGTAATCACCACAGCTGTGCTGCTTCGGAAACTTTTCCGGCGTCTGCGTCCTGCGTCGATGACGTCGATACGCCGACGTCTAGGACCTCCTCCGACGTCCGACGTCATCCGATGTGATAAGTAGGACGCACGACGCCTGTAGCCTCAGTTGTAGTTTTTTCCCCCAGAACGTGTGACAGAAGTCAACTGCCAGTCAGACACAAAGCCTTGCGGAACGTAAGCTGCAATCGCAAAAGAAATTCTGCAGCGGGGAAGGCAGGGCGGGAGCGATATGGAATACGTCGTCGGACCATCCCATCGAAAGAACGTTACCAGGTAAGAAAGTAACTTGTTCTTCGAGGGGATTGGGTCCTCCGACGTATTCCATATCTATGACAGACTCCCAAAGCAGTACCAGAGCAAGGAGGAGGGAAAGAATTTATAAACAAAATTAGAATAGCCAATCAAATAGCAGAGCAAAGGACCGCCTTGCCAAAGGCCAGATCCTGCCCTCTGATGGAATCGAGGGAATAATGCCGTACAAATGTATGTACTGAAGCCCAGGTGGCTGCATCACAGATGTTGCGAATAGGAACACCCCTCTGCAGGGCAGTAGATGCAGCCATGCCCCTGGTAGAATGGGCCCGCAAGCCAGCCGGTGGGTCCTTACCCGCCAAGCGGTAACATTCCGAGATGGCCAAAACAATCCAGCGGGACAAAGTCTGTTTCGTCACAGCTTGCCCCAAACGCTTACCAGCGTAACCAATAAAGAGTTGATCGTCCACTCTGACCCGGGACATGCGTGAAACATAAAAGCTTAAAGCTCTCCTAGGATCAAGCCTATGGAGCCTCTCCTCTTCCTTACCAGGATGCGGAGGAGGATAGAATGCCGGAAGAACAACCTTCTGGGCTAAATGAAATTCCGTCACTACCTTCGGAAGAAAAGAAGGACGAACTCGAAGGACAACCCTGTCCTTGTGAAATACAGTGAAGGGTGGCTTAACTGAAAGTGCCTGCAACTTACTCACTCTGCGAGCGGAAGTAACCGCAACTAAAAACACAGTTTTCAGAGTTAACAGCCTCAAAGGGCAAGAATGTAAAGGCTCAAACGGAGCACCCATAAGAAACCTAAGAACAAGGTTTAAATCCCAACCGGGCACCAGGAAAGGTGACGGAGGGAACACATTAGTGAGCCCTTTCAGAAACTGTGAAATTAAAGGGATCTTAAAGTAAGAACACTCATCAGACGAGCGCTTAAAGATGGACAGCGCTGCCAGGTAACCTTTAATGGTACCCACTTGCAAGCCCCTGTGGGCCAAAGAAAGCAAAAAGGACAGAACCATGGGGATGTCACATGCAAAAGGATCCACATTCCGAACTCTGCACCAGTCGCAGAACTTACGCCAACGGCAACGGCCAAAGAGACGAGGCTTAGAACCGAGAAACACGAAGCAACACGTTCGCGGAAAAAACGGAACTGAGGCTACAGGCGTCGTGCGTCCTACTTATCACATCGGATGACGTCGGACGAGGTCCTAGACGTCGGCGTATCGACGTCATCGACGCAGGACGCAGACGCCGGAAAAGTTTCCGAAGCAGCACAGCTGTGGTGATTACCTGTCATAGATATGGAATACGTCGGAGGACCCAATCCCCTCGAAGTGACTGATACTGATGGAGTTGGAGGTGGAGGAGCGAAGAGCTCGAGTAGGAAGGTATTTACAAATTGAGAGTTGAAGGTATTGTGGTTGCAGGCACCAGAAGGCCTTGTGGACAACGCAAAGGGTCTTGAACTTGATCCTTGCAGCCAGTGGGAGCCCGTAAAGAGATTTCAGGGCTGAAGAGATACAATCTCAGGGCTTGAGGCCAAAGACAAGTCTCACAGTCTGGTTCTGGATGAGTTGCAGAGGGCGGAGAGTAGAAGCAGGCAGATTCAGGAAGAGGCTGTTGCAGTAGTCCAGCCTGGAGAGAACAAGAGCTCTAGAGATAGTGAGCTTCTGGGGGGAGGAGAGCAAAGGAAGAATACCTCTGGGGAAGTGCAGTTGGTAGTTTGACTTCTTAGAGACATCAGAGATGTTTGGAGAAAATGAAAGCTTGTAGTCGAAGATGACCCTGAGGTTCTTAGCCTTACAGGTGGGCGCAGGGAGAGGGCCAAGGGAGGCCGGCCAGAGAGTGACAGGAAAGGAAGGTGCAGGAGTGCTGATGAGGAGGATCTCGGTCTTCCTGGCAGTAAGGCAGAGGTTGTTGGCGGCACAGCACTCCTGGATTGCAGAAAGTCGGAGATGAGAGAGGGAGAAGAGGGGAGCTGGAAAATTAGCTGAGTGTCATCCGCATAGCACTGAAAATTGGAGCAGAGCAGCAATGCGGTGGGCGAGGGGTGCCAGGTATTGGTTGAAAAGCCAGGGAGAGAGGTTAGACCCCTGGGGAACATCACAAGTGGAGAGATAGAGCAAAGGAAGGACCCAAGTTGCACCTGTGAGGGTCGGTTGGAGCAGAAGGTCAGCCAGGCCAGGGCCTGATCACTGATACCCAGATTACCACTGAGGCGGTTGAGCAGGATGGCATGGTTGATCGTATCAAAGGCAGAAGAGAGATCGAGTAGGATGAGGACAGAGGGGAGATTAGAATCAAGGTTGGAGAGCAGGTCTTCACTGATGTTCAGGAGAGCAGTTTCCGTACTTCTGTTAGCTCTGAAGCCAGACAGATGGTCATGGAGACAACCAACAGAATCAGCGTGAAGATTAAGCTGGGAGATGGCCAGCTTTTCCAGGAGTTTGCCCAGGAAGGGAGTGATAGAGATCGGACGATAGTTAGCCGGGCAGGAGGGATCGGCAGTGGGTTTCTTTCGAAGAGGGTGCACAAGAGTGCTTCAACAGGGAGGGGAAGGCTCCAGTGTAGAAAGAGTGGTTGCAGAAGTCGGTCAAGGAAGGAGCGAGGGCGTCAATATGGTGATTGATGGTTTTGGACGAACAGGGAAGAACCTGTTTTGAAGAGACTGTCATAGATCAGACCTGTCTGGAAATCTCATCGGGGAAGAAAAGGGGAAAGGAAGAGAAAGAAGGATTGTGGATTTGTGCCACCCATTTCCCTTACGAAAATCACTGGTTGGGTTTCTTCTGGATTACAGTGGAGCTTCCAATCCCCCACATTGAATTAGGCTATTTGTGTGCTGTTTGGTCAGCTCTCTTGCTAGTTTTTCCTTTTTGTCGCTCTGTGTTTCGTCATGCAGTCACCTGGTCTACGGACTCAGAGCTCAGGCGGCGGTCTTCATCAAATAGGTGCACTGCTGAGACCATAAAGACACTAGGTAGGTCCCTTGAATAATTAAAGTTACTCACTGTAGTGACTAGAGTACCCGTAGTCCACAGTCCCCTTTCCTCCATCCTTGGGGGCATCCCCCAATATGGGGATGGTACTGGAACCTTTGACAGTGAATAATTGAGCTTCCCCATTAAATTTAGTACAGCTGGGGGCGCTGTTGCGCACATCGAAGATGGCTGCTTGATTGTGTGCTCCCGTTCCAACTTAAAATCCTGAGACTGGATATCCTGTTATACGCCGCATGTAGAGCTGAAAATTGAGGCACGGACGGCCTGAGTAACCGTCCATACCCAGTGAAAATCCTGAGCTGCTGCGAGGGCGCTGCCCGGAGGTGTCCCCACTCGATCCTTGCCCGGCCCCTGCCGAGGACACGATCCGTCCAAGGGCTCCACGGTGCGGCAGCTGGAGACCGTGGACCGGTGGAGGTGTGAGGCCACAGTGGCAGGGCTTGCGCTCTGGCAATGCGCTGAGCCCTTGCACTTGGCGGGGGATTGGGCCGTGAGGACAAGACACCGGCTCTCGGCTGGGCAACGGCCTGAGGCGGACTGTGCTGATCCCCGAGCCGTATTGTCTGCTGAGGCCCGAGCGGGTCGGTCGACGTGTGGCTGGGGGCGTGCTGTGCGGAGGGGATGCTCGGAGCAAGGTAAGGAGGCGGCGGTGCGGCGAGTGGTGGGGAAGGAGCCCATACACCCAGGCCATACGTGTGAGGCAGCCTCGAGCCCCCCCCACCTCCTCCCTCCGCGGCTGGACAGCGGGTCGCGATCGGCGGGGTTCAACTCTGTGGCCGCTGCATCCGGGGGTGTGTGTCTTCCTGTGCTGCTGGGCTCCGGGCCGCGTGCTGCGAGCCGCCCCGACTCGGCCGGGCTAGCTTGGCTGTGCCCATCTTGAAAATCCTACCCACTGGGCCCCTGGGCAACCCACCCCGAGAGTGGTGACACCAGTCGAGATTACACCACAGGGGCCAGTGGGGGTGTGAATTCATCGTGGATCTGCTGGCTGCGGCGGACCTGCCCTCAATCCCCCTGCTACTCTGAAGGTGGCCGTGCTGGGGCCCCCCAGACTGACTGGCCTGTGTCACAGACCTGTTTTCTCTGACAACTGAGGGAAGATATACCCTGGAGGACACGGAACTGCTCCTTACTCATTACCTTTGTTGAAATATACGTTGGAGGACACAGTCCATTGGAGGTGGACACCCATGCCCCCCTGGGATCCCCCTCTTTCTTTTCTCTTTAATTGCAACACTAAGCTACCTCTGCCATTATCCGCACCTACGCTCGACAGGAGTCAGGGATAAGAGAAGGGGGAAAGATAATACCACAAAACAGTGAAAGCCTATATATAAAATGAGCGAATCACAGAAAGCTGTGAAGACGGGCAAGACTCCCAGCAACAAGAAGAAGAGCCCTATGGATGCATACACGGGCGGCCAGACCCAGGCCACGGCTGCAGAGGCATGTACTAGCGCTAAAGAGACTCTGTGCACCGAGGGCGAGGAACAAGAGGACAGGCTAATGACAATAGTGCAAAATGGGTTCCGGCAGTTAACATTAAGTTGGATGATGATATAGTATCCACTATAGGTTCCCTTAAAGCAAGGGTCCAAAAAGAAAGTGCATGTGTCACTGAAACGCAGAACAGAATAAGCACTAATGAGGATTCCATTGCACACCATAGCAGAGATATCAACCAACTCAAGGAGGCCATGTCCAAAATATAAAACAAGTGCGAGGATCTGGAATCGCGATCAAGACGTAACATCCGCGTGGTGGGAGTGGATGAATAATTTGGCAAAGGCCAGATGGAAAAGCAGCTGGAAGCACTACTTAAAACTTTATTCGGCCCAGAGACATTCTCAAACCATTTCCTCGTGGAGAGGGCGCACCGCACATGGGCCCCGCCCCCTAAACCAGGAGTGCCCCACGCACAATAATTGCGAGGCTCCTCAATTATAGGGACAGAGACACGATACTACGAAGGGCGAGAGAGGCTGGAATGCTCCATCATGAAGGGAACCGCATTCATGTATACCCAGATTTTTCTGCCAGGGTTCAGGCCAGTAGAAGATCCTATGAACCGGTTAAAAGACTTCTTAGAGACCGCCAAGTGCCATATGCCTTGATGTTTCCGGCCAAGATGCGAATACAACACGCGGGAAGGGCGCACTTCTTCGAATCCCCGCCCGAGGCCACACAGTACATTGAGACCTCTATAGCCCTTCCTCCCAGAGGGGGCAGACCGGCACAAAACAACAGGCCCAGGCTGGAAGACTAGACGACATGTGGGGGAGTGGGGGTTGCATATTGATATGGCTGCCGAGCCGTATTAAATTCTGATAAGTGGGAAAATGTCCCGGGCGGCTCCATCTACGTTTTTTACTGGAGCGTTGGGGCCAAATAGGCGGTCATGTGTAGCGACATGCCCACCCCTGGAATGCTCCAGCAGTTAATTGGGATATGTCATCAAGATGGGGGAGATGATGTGGGAGGGAGGGAGGGGGAAGGGAGTGTGGTTGCTGACGGGAGAAGTTTTGGTCACCGTAGGATGTGTGACCCTGGTTATAGCTTTGCTATGGTTACCCGTTTGTTGTTTGTTCAAAAAGTGGTTGCATTGGGAGCGGCGCTTGTCGGCTTGCATAGAGTGCACAGTCTTGTTGGTCATGACATTTTGAAGATTTGTTATCGTATAATGCTGGTGACGGGATGAGAATAAAATTGCTCACATGGAATGTAAGGGGTCTGAATAACCAGGCGAAAGTCAAGAAAATTGCTAATTATATTGCCAGACATGGCCCCCAGATACTGATGTTACAAGAGACATACAATGGGAAGCAGCAATCTACACAATGCCCAAATTGGGGTACCCAGCGTTTCTATACGGATTACTCTACTCAGGCCAGGGGGGTAATTACTCTTATACGCCCTAGCTTGGGATTTCGGCCCGAGGGCCACAAGGTGGATCAACAAGGTTGACATGTGGTCGTATGGGGCAAACTCGCTGGTCAACAACTGCTGCTGGTGAATACCTATGGGCCAAATATAGATGACCCTGCTTTCTATGTAAATATGATATGATATGGCATTTGTAACACACCTATACACTAGTGTTTCAATGCGCGACGAGGCGGGGGGGAACAAGGGGAGACAGACAACGATCCTACGAGGCCAGGTGACATTCAGATTGCGCAAGTGCAAGGGTAGGGGGACTGGGAAAAGTGCAAGGGGAAGGGGAGAGGGGAAAGTGTAGTACATGGTTAGTAGAATACAAGATAAATAATAGGGCCAGCTGGTGGCAAGTGCAAGGAAAGTGCAGTACATGGTTAGTAGAATACAAGATAAATAATAGGGCCAGTTGGTGGCAAGTGCAAGGTAAGTGCCGGGAGAAGGGGCTGTAGGATACAGAGACAGTCCCGTAGTGCAGGTAGGCAGTGCAGGGAAGAGTGGCTGGGCCAAGGACCGAGATCGGTGAGTGGCCCAGTTGCAGATTCAGTGCAGGTTCAGTGATTTTAGCAGGGGAGAGAGGGAGAGAAAGCGGAGGCAAAGAGGAAGGTTTTGAGGTGCTTCCGGAACCAGATGATCACAACCTATGGTTTCTCTAATGTGTTATGGGGAGGATACTTTAACGTGGTGCTGGACCCTGTTTTGGATAGGTCAGCAGAACCCCTAGTAAAACTTCCTCCACCCTGGGCAGCATCCTTGGTCACTTGTCAATGGTGGATGCCTGGCGTATAATGCACCCTGGGGACAGGAGATATACATATTACTCGTCGGTCCACGACTCCGAGTCCAGGATAGACTATTGGTTTGTTGCATCGGTTATGTACTCTATGTTGCTGAAGTGAGAAATCTTGCCCCGTACGTTTTCAGACCATTCCCCAGTTCTGATAGAATTAAGGATTCAGAATGCCCCATGTCCTACTGTGAGGTGGAGAATGCCGAGCAGAATGCTGGAAGACCCTGGGGTGGTGGAAACACTGCATATGGAGATAGCAGAATTTTTCTCCAAAAATGTGGGAATGGTAAACAAATGCTCTGCTGTGTGGGAATCTTTTAAAGTATGGGTCAGAGGAGTACTGCTGTACAAATCTGTTGGCATGTTAAGGGCTGTGTGCGCTGAACTAGCAGACATTGAAAGTAAATTGGGTGTGCTGGAGGGAGACTACACCCGGACACAGAACAGGGACCTGTTGGCGGACATACACACACAGCTGCAGAAATTTGATAAACTGTCCACTAGGGAGGTGCAGTACTTGGCGGCCCCCATGCGGGCACGTAGATATGGCGAAGGTAACAAAGCTGGCAGGACACTCTCTAATCTGCTCAAGTGTAATAAATAACCTAACCAAATTACTAGTATACAGACAGAACAGGGGGAGGTACTTTTAGGGGAAGATGAGATAAATAAACAATTCGTCAAATTTTATAACAAACTATATTCTAATCAAGATAAAAAGTCTCCTGCAGACAACAAGGAGTATCTTGCGACCCTTAGCCTACCCCAACTCCCAAAGGCTGAACGCGCAGCGCTAGATCAGCCGATATCGGCGGAAGAGGTCACTGACGCTATTAAAATGTTGACATCAGGAAAGGCAATTGGATCTGATGGGATAGGGGCAGAATTTTATAAAGAATTCCGAGAAGAGGTTGTCCCGGTGCTTCTGCAGGTGTGGGAGGAATCCCTTGAATGCAATGTAATGCCACCATCTCTGGGAGAAGCGGTGATCACAGTGCTCCCCAAGCCACGACGACCACCACAAGATGTGCCGTCCTACAGACCCCTGTCACTCAAACACCGACGCCAAAATATTCACAAAAGTGATGGCCAATAGACTTTTGCTGGCGGTCCCCGGGCTGGTCCATCCTGATTAAAATGGGTTCATCCCCGCCAGGTCCACATCCCTAAATCTCTGTAGACTCTTTGGTTTGATGGCACAGATAGACCCAAGAGAAGAGTGGCTGCAATATCTTTAGACGCTGAGAAAGCCTTTGATTCGGTGTCCTGGGTCTACCTTATTGCGGTGCTTTAGGCATTTGGGATTGGCCCTAACTTTATTAGGTATGTGAAACTACTATACACCAAACCCAGGGCACGAGTCCTGACTAATAGGACCATCTCGGACCTGTTTTTGTTGGGCAGGGGCACCAGACAGGGATGTCCGTTCTCGCCCCTGCTGTTTGCATTGACTATAGAACCCATGGCAGCTGCGGTGAGGCTGAGACACAAATATAAAGGGGTCCATCCAATTAATCTCATTATACTCTGATGATACGCTATTATACATCTGTGAACCCGAAACAAATATAGCACCCATAATGGCGGAAATACAAAACTTTGCGGCCTACTCTGGATACACTGTGAACAGAGCCAAGTCCGAAATATTCCCACTTACACCATCCACTGAGTGCCCCGAAGTGTTGCATGGATTTAAGTGGTCTGATCGACACATTAGGTACCTAGGGATTCTGGTATCCAGGGATAGGAACACGCTATACCTGGACAACTATGAGACTACACTACAGACCATCATCACGAAACTCCAGATGTGGGGGCAGTTGCCAATATCTCTATACGGCAGGGTGGCGCTTCTCAAAATGATAATCCTTCCTAAGCTTCTTTATCTGTTTGTCAACATTCCCATATGGCCTGGAAGGACCTTTTTACTAAGCTCCGTTCCATAGTGGTGACGTTCCTCTGGAACGGGAAAACTGCTAGGATTAGCTGGGAGAAGATGGCGGAGTCGTACTCCACGGGCGGTATCGCGGCTCCTGACTTCGAACTATATTTTCATGTGGCACAAGCACAATTTGCAAAATACTGGTATGATACCACACAGGAGACACCCCATGCACTGATAGAGGAATACACTACACACCCCACAAATATACAATCAGTCATCTTTGATATGCAATACAGAGACACATGTGAGTACAACCCTGTCAGCTGTACGATTAAGGCTTGGGAGGCCATATACAGAAGGTTGCAAATAGAAACGCCCTATAATCCAGATGTACCTCTCTGGAACTATCTGGGTATACCCCACACATGACAGCGCAATTCAGGAGGCCTGGGACCCCAACATGGAAATGAAAATTGGGGATATGTTCATAAATGGCAAATTTGTGTCCCTGGAGGAAATAGTGAGAGCATTTGGTGGCGGCCAACTTAGAACACTTCAATATTACCGCATGCGGTCGGCATTTCAAAAGAAATGGCCGCTGTTCCCAGACGAACCTCAGCCACACTGTGTTTACAGATGGTGACTGCTGTGGGGGGGATTGGGAATTTCTAAATTATATATGGCAGTACATACCCATACCCCCACTACTAATCAAATAAAAGACAAATGGGAAAGGGATCTACAGATGCACATCGAAGACGAGAAATGGGACAGATATTGCTCACTGACTAAAAAAATATCCCTAAACGCGGGCCTGCGGCTGATTCAAATTAAGATTCTTAATAGACTACATTACACCCCTATTAAAATAGCGAAATTCACTCCAAGCGCATCGGATGCATGCCCCAAATGTAATATGCCACAGGCTGGAGACTACCATATGTACTAGGAATGCCGGATGGTGCAGAACTTTTGGAGGGAGGTCGCGAAATGATGGAAGAAATCACACAAATTCCGCCAGACCCGAAGCCCCAAAAATACCTTTTTGGAGACATAGGCAAATGTTCAGAGAAAGTTAGAAGATTGTTCAATGTTGTATGTGCTGTTGCTAAAAAATGTATTCTATTGAAATGGAAGAGTGAGAGCCCACCCGGCATTGATCAATTCCTTCGCGAACTAACATATGTGAATGAATCGGAGGAACAATATGCTATGACCCGACCCACAGTTTGTAGACCTAAGGACATATGGGGCCCATTCAGAACATATCTATGTAACTTGGCCTCTGATGACGATGACTCTACGTGATATATAAATGTCATGATCATAATGTCAACAATTTGTATATGTATGGTGCGGGCTGGGGGGTGCCATGTATCTTTGTGTAACCACTAATAAAAAGAGTTTTAAAAAATAAAAAAATTTAGTACAGCTTGTGGGGATGCGGTCTCGGGCGTGGGAACGCCTCTCCCAGGACCCGCAACCTGGCACCCCACCTCAGTCCCCTTCCAGCACATCGGACACCTAGATACCTGGCTACACTTATACATACTAGCCCATGGCATGCTAGCAGGGGAAGGTGGGTGGGATGAATGGAGGAAAGGGAATTATGGACTACGAGTCCTCTAGTCACTAAGGTGAGTAATTTTAATTACTCGTGCTCCCCCGTCCCCTTTCCTCCATCCTTGTGGGCGATTCCACCGAACAAGAAACATAGGGTGGACCTATGATATCCTGCCTTATATCTAGGACAAAGCAAAACGGTGCTTCAGAACAGCCTGACCAAACTCTGCTTTGCGCCGGGAGCTGGTATCCAGTGAGTAGTGATTACAAGAAGGCCAGCAGAGTGGCCCACGTAGTCGCATTGCTGTTAACATTACAAGAAGCTTGACTCTGAAACTCGCCTGCTGTGGCCTTGGCTCTGACCGCATGATACCCCTCAGGGACGGGTTTGCCCATGGCCGTATAATCCTCAGAATTGGCCTGAACCATCCAACGGGCGGTGGAAGCTTTAGAAGCCTGAGAACTAGGGGAAGTGCCCCCAAAGTCAAACAATGCCTCAGATTTCGACAGAGCAATACACAACCAAAGCGCAGAATTCCTGAGAGATAAATTATACCTACATCAGCCAACAAGAACGCTCAGATCAAGCAACGACATCTGACTGGAACCGAAACCCTACAACAGAAGAAAACTCTGAGCATCCTCTTTCTCTCACCAGGCATCGAAAACTTGGAATGACTTACCAAAGAATATACGGAACACAAGAAACCATCTAGTATTCAGGAAACTGCTCAAATCCTGGCTTCTTCACTCCGTAACTAGAAGACCAACCACAAGAATACTCACACCGTTAAAACAATGATGAATGAAAATACTGATCCCGGTTCCCACCAAGCAACTTAATACGAACAGAATCCAAGGAACGCACTCCACGACTTATCGTACGACATGATAAGAGATAGCCACAAGAGGAGGACGCTAAAGTCAGAATACAAAGACAGACCAAGGCAGAAGCACTTCGACGACTCGTCCACAGCATCCCGGACCTGTACCACACCCGAAGTTCCAGCAGCCAATTCACATAGATAGTAGGGGAAAGGGGACACCACAACCCCTACTCCGATACCTAAGGAGAATAGACACACCAATCTCACTATACATACTTCATTAGAATACAACAGGGAGTGCGCTGCGCTAAAACCCTCTACAGTCAGAGGGTCAAGAAAGGATAGTGGCAAATAATTCCACCAGTAGCAATATAATTTAAACCTAACAAGATGTGCCACAACCAGGATTCTCACTCCACTAACCCTACCTTCAAATCTCTGCATACCTAACTCACCCGAAAATTCACACAACCTACTCTCGCCCAGCAAGCCACACAGACTTCACCACACTGCATCAACAACTAACAACACAAACACCACAGCACACGTGGTCTCGCCCCGGCCCAATACGAACACCAAAGCGCAGCGCACAGTGTATACGGAGCTGAAGCCGCCAACAGCACACCACCTCTCTCTCACTCTCCTATTCCCTTTTCTACCGACTAACCCAGCCCCGCCCCCCTTCTTATTTACAGATCCACCAGAGCACCTAGGGACCAACTCTGTTGGTGACGGAGCGCAATATAAATATCTTTAACATTTAACATAAAACTTGAGGACTCTCTTGAGGTCCAAAGAATGCAGGGCATTTTCAGCCTCTGACTGAGCATTTGGGAAGAACACCAGTAGACAGATCTCTTGATTCAGATGAAATGGAGAGACCACTGTGAGAAACCTCAAGGTGTCTCACCCTCTAGTCCCCGGGGATCTGTCATCCAGGTGGCCAGGACACGGCCATGACTTTTGGATTCAGTTCCCAGGCGTGGACCAATTCGGGAGGATCACCTGGATGAGGGGTCTTTGTGGAGTGAAAGTGGGACACAGGATAGCGAGATGCAGTATCCCCTTCCCTGTAACACCTTTTCCCCATCCTACCCGGTAGGATACCTAGGAACTCAACCCCCCCGCTTCCCGACACAAACACTTTATCACAGGTACTTCACCATGAGCAACAACGGATAAACACCAGAGCCATATACCCGACATGTCCCAACACCACGCTCAGGCAAGATCAGGCCATTATGGATTACACACACCTGACTTCCATTACACTTCCCCACACAGATGAAAGGTGGAGCACGAACGCACACTCTGAGCGAGGCAAAACACACAAAGAAACAGCAGTTCGAAGATGGCAGTTTAATACAAGGAGGAAGTTCGGAGAGACCGGAGACGGTTGTAAGGGAAGCACCTTTGACCTATAAAGACTGTTACTTCCACTAGCCTCGGAAAATAAGTAAGAAACCGAAGACCAGGAACTAAGGCTGATCAAGCCTACGCAGTGTGTCTGAGGTACCCGGTGCTGTCCCGTGTTGAAAACCAAGGCGGGGAGCAGCGATTGCCGCCGTGGTACTGTCCTTGACTCCTACAACAAAGCGGCGTCTGAAAAAACATAGCCGGTGAGACGGATACCAAACCAGCTTGTGTTTTGAACTCAGGATGCAAGCTGCAACATTGTATAAAGGGAACATTGTATGAAGCGTTTGGAATGGGCAACTTGACTATATTTGAAAGCCAGAAATAATTACTTGAACTTCAGAATTGAACTCTGGGGAAATCAAGAAAAGATACCATACACAGAGTGGTCCGGCACCACGTAGGTGCTCATTCGAAAGTCTGTTAGGTATCCAACTGATGCTGATTGTGAAAGAAATATTAAGACTGAAGTGGTCATGCAACGGGTCTTGCTAAACCCTGTGCACATTTGAAAGTCTTCGACAGTATAAAGTAAATCAAAATGGTCCGAGCCTGGCTGAGGGAGACTGATTGAACCATGTGTTTATGAACGGATCTGAGCCCAGAAGAGGGGGATCCAATGTTGAATTTTTTGTTTGTGAAAAGGATCTCAGCCTGGCTGAGGGGGATCCAGGGTGAATACCTAAAATGAATACTGTGAACGCTAAGGAGAACAATTGCGTGTTGTTTCTGTTACAACAGGTACTCTGCGTCTAGAGACTGGCGAGCAGTAAAGAGACTTGAACACAGAACGTCTTGAGTTTTGTGGACTGTGAAACTGAAACTGTATCCTCGTGCGCAGAAGCCAGAGTTTGCTTTTTCCTCGAGTGAACCGCTTTGCCCGTGCTGAAAACGTGGGCAAGGGAGGGCAACGGCCCAAGTATCCCAACTTATAATTTTGGGAACATTTCTTTTTCATGGACTGCATCCCACACTATTTCTAACTAGAAGTAAGGATTGGCAATAGTTTTTTTTTTTTTAGTATTGGCCCTTTTTATGTTAACACGGCTCCACTAGGACTTCCTTTTTTATTATTTGATGGTCGTAGCTTGCTCCAATCTTTAGATTTAGATAGGAGTTTATCACACCCCTGTAAAAGTTCAATAAACACCCTTGAACAGTGGTCACTTGTGTCCAACTATTGCCACCATGCATTCCTTACACCACCTTGGGCAAGACATTTGGGTGAGTGCACAAGTGGACCATGTTGTTGTGAAACATGGTGAAGGTCTTGCAAGAAGACACCGATTGCAGCTCGCGAAACCTGCCAGCACAGTTGAGAGCCACCAATAAAACAGTCTTTCGCGTTATCAAGCATATGTCCACAGAAGCCATCAGCTCTGGGGGCATGCATTGCAAAGCCGCTAAAACCACATTGAGGCCCCAGACTGGATGAGGCCCATGCACCGGAGGAAAAAGCCTAGATAACCCCTGATGTTGGCCTTAACCACCAGGTTGGCTGCCGAAAACACATGCTATGGGGAATTCTTGTAAGCCTGGTTGGCCTCCAAATACATGCGAGTATCCACCTGCAATCCAGAACGAGACAGATGTGCTGAAAAGGCCAGTAAATCATCCAGAGGACAGGATCGAGGCCCTTGTCGTGAGCCCAATGGCAGAAGCTAATCCATTTGCTCTTATACTGGGACGGAGTCAATGGCCTCCTGAATGATGTCCCAGTTGTCATCTGAAAATTGAGCATGCTGAAGCCTCAGCTGATCAGGAATCAGGCCACCAGGGCCAGTTTGGCTGGGTCTGGAAGTTCTACTGCCCCGCCCTGCTGCATCAGAAAGCCCCTTCTGGGTATCGGAAGATGGGACAGGATCCTGGGGGCACAACTGTAGCAGATATGAAAACAGGGTCTTGAAGGCCAGTGGGGGGCAACCAGGATGAGGATGCAACCCACAGAGGCTTGTAACTTGAGGAGGGTCCATTGGTGCAGAGGGGTGGGAAGAACGCATAACACCTGTGGCAATGCCAACAGATCTGGAAGGCGTCTCCCAGTGAACCCCCGACCTGCCCATGAAGCAAACTGGGGCACTTGGCATTGCAGAGATGCAAACAAATCCAGGTCTGTGAACCCCCAACGCTGAAACAGGGGCAACAAGGAGTTGTGAAACTCCCACTCGTAGGTGATGAAACCCAAGAAACTCAACAGATCTGCTTCTGCATATATGTCCCACGGGAGGTGGACTGCTGAAATCCAAATCCCCTCCGTCTGGGCCCATTCCTAGATCGAAACCGCCTCCATGGAAAGGTGGGAGGGAACAGGTAGCACCCTGCTTTTTCAGGTAAAACATTGACATAGAATTGCCCGACCTGATCAGAACTGACTTGTCCCTGATTAGGGGCGAAAATGCCTTGAGGGCCAGGCCCACTGCCCAGAGTTCGAGCAGACATATATATAAGGGATTCCGTCCTCGACCATGCTCCATGATTCACATAGCCCTCCAGAGTAGCTCCCCAGCCCAAAAGCGAGGAGTCTGCCATCCCCCACCAGGGAAGGCACTGGTCTGGCAAAGGGGGCTCCCACTGAAACATTGCCACCCATCAGCCACCAGCGAAGATCGAGCAAAAAGAGCGGTGTAATTGGGATCCTGACTGAGATCTCGTCTCCTGATCCCAATTGTTCGACAGGTGGAGCAGGAGGTGCCTCATCTTGAGACGGGCATGAACAGTCAGCACACAGGAGGCCATCAGGCCCAGAATGTGCTATGCCGAGATGGACGAGTTGACCAGAAAGAGCCCCACCGCCTTCAGGATGGAAATTAGCCTCTCGGGCATGGGGAACACCCTCTGAATGGTAGTGTTCCAACGTGCCCCAAGGAAGACCAGATCCTGAGATTTCCTCAGGTTGAGGGAAAACCCCAGAAGATGGAGGGTATTCGCCAATCTCTGTCAGGAGTGCAACAGTGCTCCGGGAGACCCCCACCCCAACCAACCAGTCATGTCATCCAGATAAGGTACAGGTGATGGCCCTCTAAGCAGAGAGCACACCATTGATCAGCTTCGTGAAGACATGAGGGGCCGAGTTCAGGCAGAAGGGCAGCACTTTGTACTGGAAGTGGTATGAGATATTCACGAACCGCAGAAACGTCAGATGCGGCTGATACATGGGTACATGCAGGTAAGCATTATTGAGGTTCAGAAACCCATCCAGTCCCCTGCACACAGAGACTCGGCTAGGTGCGTGGGAGTAATCATCTTGAAGCTTTCCAGCGGTAAATACAGGTTTAAAAATGACAGGTCCAGGACTCCCCTCAAGTCCACCTGGTTCTTTGGTACCACAAAAATCCTGGAATAGTAACTGAAGCCCCTGTATGGAAGGGGAACCGGTTCCATCACCTCCATCTCCAAGAGAGACAGGATCTCCTGTAAAAGAGCCGGGGACCCGATTTGACGAAGAGGATGGTAGAGGCCAAGGAAGAGGAAGACTGAATCCCATGGAGACTACAGATAGGAGCCACAGGTTGCTGAAAAAGATGCTTCCAATTGTCCTGGAACAGAACCAAACAGTCCCCACAGGCGAGCTGTGTTCCCCGACCCTGACGTCACTGCTTCTTGGCGCCAGAGGCGGTGGCATACGAGGGGGACCAAAAAAAATCATGCAATGCCCTCCTGCTGCTGGGCAACCTGTCAGGCATCCGCGTTCCAGGATCTCTAAACCCCTTGAAGCCACAGAATGTTTAGGGTATGAACTTGCTCCTACCCTGGGATTGAGGGAAGGATTTCTGACCCAGCTTTGTCAGGATGGCCAAGGACTTGGCGGTTTGAGTGGATGTTTTCTTCTTTTTCAATTCGTCATCAGTGGACAAATGAAAAAGGTCCACGCTTCTGAAGGGCAGATCTAGGATCTGCTCCTACACGTCAGATGATAACCTCGTAGCATGCATCCAGTCCGTTCACATCTCAACCCCAGAGGCACAGACCTTTGCGGTCTATTTCGATGACTCCATGAGGTCCTGTGCAATGTCCCGGGCATCTGCCAGACCAGCCTTGAAGGAGGCTTGTTGGTCCGAAGGGAGGTTGGGTAGAAATTCCCCGAGCTCCCGCTACAGCTTCTGGTTAGCCACAGCCACAATGGCGACCGCATTGGCCTGCCACAGATGCAGTCCGGATTCATCAGTCCTAAAAAAACTTGCTGCGCAACTCGCGGGCAACCAGAATTCAGACTGATTCCAAAGTGATGCTTAATTGTTTAAAAAGTAAGGACGCCAGAGCATTCTGGAGACTGGTCAATAGCAACAACTTGTCACAATCAGCCATGCAAACTAATTCAGTGACGTAATC
Organism: Ambystoma mexicanum; assembly: GCF_040938575.1. Lineage (NCBI taxonomy): Eukaryota > Metazoa > Chordata > Amphibia > Caudata > Ambystomatidae > Ambystoma > Ambystoma mexicanum. Next base: position 457,194,387 of record NC_090931.1, read on the forward strand.
AGTATGGGTTGCTCATTTTACAATTCTTTACTCTGCTGGAGCTGACCCTAAGTCAGGCTTCATGTTAATGGGAGATAATTCCAATTCCAGTGCTCTCTCCAATTTTCTGTTTAGGAGCGATCCATCTCGACAGGCTCATGTCCTGTCATCTTTATTTCAAAACACAGTAAATACTACTGAGATGCCTTCCTTAAGGTCTTCTGCTCTGGTTATATCGATATAAAAATAGGTGATAGAACACCTCCACTGAACGATAGACCACTTGCTATTCAGGATGCAGAGAGTAAGGTCTTTGTCTTGATACTACTAAATTATCTTGAGGTGCGGATTGCGGATTCTCGGGTACTGGGCAAATGGCAGACTGGGTTTAGGCATCACCTAGGACGACTGTAAATGGTCTAATGGTGAATTGCTTACAACACTTAGTGTGGGGAGGGAAGTATGATTCACTCTTTGTTGCCTCTCTCGATCTTAGATCTGCGTTTGATGATCGAAAAAACTCTGGGTCAAACTCCAGACTTGCGGTGTTCCCCCTGGTCGTCTTTGGCCAATTATTGGTCTCTACACTGACACCAACATACAAGTTCGCCTTAATCACACTTGTAGTCTTTCTAGAACCATCCTCACTGCTTGTGGGGTTAGCAGGGGTGCGTGTTGGCCTCCTGCCTATTCAATTTGTATCTAGCCGAGGCAGAGGACTGTTTAAAATCATCTATATTCATATCATCTAAACTGTGTCATCTTAAACCCTGATCTTTAGCGTACGCTGATGACTTACTATTTGATTGTACCGCAGACGGCCTCCAACGCCGCATAACATCTTTTATTAGTTACATGGAAGCGCATTCCTTGAAGGTTAATCCTGAGAAGACAAAGGTGATTCAGTTCACCAACCGTAAGATCAAGAGCACATATTGTTGGAAGATCTGATATGCAAAAAATCAGTTCTGTAACCTCAATGATCTATCTAGGTTTTGTAATTAATTCAAAGCACTTTATAGGAAACTTAAAACAATGGTACAAGGATCGTGTTCATGCTCATTCTTCCCAATGAATAAGAGTTGAACAGAAATATTGTAAATTCTCCCTGAAACCTGTGATCGCATTCTATGAGGGTAAAATTGTGCCCAAGTTACTTTATGGCATTGAAGTCTATCCCACCAGTATGACAAATTGCCCGTCAACTCTAGAGGCACTCATATGGAGAAAAACGTTAAAACTCCCGAGCTTTCTGCCAATATATGCAGTAAGGTATGAACTTGGCATTGTTTCATTGCAACCAAGAACAGAATGAGGAGTGTTATGACTATTCTGGAATATTTTACATCCAATTGAGGGATCCTTGTTCGTAGATATAAACAAAATCTTGCAGAATCAAGGTTGTGCCTGGATATGTACTGTCAGAAAGATGCACTGTTCATTTACATGCTATCAATTTCCTTTGAAGATTTGGTGTACAATCCATTAAAGGTAAAAACATTCTTGTACAACCATGAATGGATCAAAACTATGGACGCTATGCACTCTTACTCTTCATTGATTCACCCATGTACGGATTATAAAAAGTTGGCCATTTTAGCACTTTTTTAAAGTATATATCCGGTAAATTAACAAGGGCCATATTTATACAATTTTGATGGAACTTGCTGCTCACTAAACAAATTCTTGCCAGAGATGGCATCATACCTTCTGAACAGGTCAGTTGTCGCTATTGTAATAAATTAGATTCAAGTGAAACTCTTAAGCATTGGGTAACTGAATGTATAACATTGGTGAGTGCACGATTGCATTGGTTCAAGAGATTTTTGCATACAAGTTCCACTCTTGACACAGAGAGACTCTGGCAATCCTGTCTGGCTGGGAGGACCACATCAATTATTGTAATTGCTGTAGTTGGTTTCCTAAAATCACTGAACCTACACAACAATACTGAATAATTGTCCCCTTGACAATGAATTGATTAACTTTTATGATGAGTTTAGATGTTGAATTCTCAATGGGTTTTGACAGTGAATTTGACAATGAAGTCCCGATTTAATTGTATGAACTCCATTTATAAGATGCCAACTTACTTACTCAATTTAATCATTGTTTTAAGACTTCATGACAGCATTTGATCTGTATTCACACAAACATTACTCTTGTTTTTACATGAATTGCTTGCTTTATATATTATTATTAAAATGTGAATTTTTTAACCACATTAAAAAAATAGAAACAAATGTAAGGAACCAAGGACTCTGTCCTCCTTGAAGAGGCAACTGGAGGTGGCTCCCATGGAGGAAGACCATGGTTTAGAAGATAAGGAGGCGGCCACCAGAGGAATGGGGCTGCTGGTGGAGCCAAGGAGGATTGGCTCTCCGTACGTCAGCCTAAACCTGTTGTCCAACTTCTTGTCCATCTGGGCCTTGGCCCTGGGTTTCTCTGAGACCTTCCGCGCATCCCTCTGAAGAGGAATGCCAGACTGGATGGTGGTGTATTTTCCCAAGACCTCTGCGAGCACCGCCGACTCCTGAGGGGCTTCCTCAGGAAGAGGGAACCCACAGAACTCCACCTGGGCCTGCAGCCGGTCATGAAAAGCCTTAACGGACGCAAAGGGCTCATTGTCCTGGGCATTGTCATCACCCCCCATTTTCTCAGGCCGAGGAGAATCCGGGCCCTAAGACACAGGTGCCGGAGGGGTCCCCCACGCCTGGAGCCACAAACAAGTCCAAAAGCTGTTGAGGGGGTGACATTGGTGCTATAGGAGGAGGTGGAGGGGACAGTACAACTGGTAGTCACTGAACCAGAGGAGGGACCGGCACCGGAATGGCCAGGGGAACGGGCAGGAGTACCCCTGGGGGATGACTTCCTTCACAATGTCCTTCAGGAGCCCCTTCATTTGAGGGCAACACATGAGGAAGAGGAAGCATTTGCAGAAGTGGTCCTCACTGGCCCCCGGGTACCTAGAGGTCCCGCTTTCCGATCCTGGTCAAAGCGATGAGGCACCTGGTGGGCATAGCCATAAGTCTGTGATGGCTAGATGTACCCCTGCAGGGACCAAAAACCTGCACCGTAGGATCCGCTGTCGCTTCCAGAGGGAAGAAGGCTGGAATCATCTTGAAAAGACTTCTCAATGGGGGAAAGGGCTGGCGGGACCAGAGCCGAATCCAAGATGGCCGCCTGCCTGGCAGGCCCCACCACATGCCGCTCATCCATTTTGAAACCTTGCGCCACGCCCTGGGAGGCTCTGAGCCAGGGGAGGCCTCAGGCAGAGGAAGATACAGCCTGGTTCTTGCACCCAAAGCAGAGGAGTCGACCTCAGATCTGGTAGGCGCTGAGCCCTCAGCCGGACTACCGCCAGTCGAAACACCCTGGGTAGCAGGCTCAGAGTGAGCTCCGGTAGGCTGAAAGTCCTCGGCACCTGTACTGGTAGCCGTGCTGGATCTAGCCGAGGAACGACTCTTGGAGGTGGCACTTGACGATCCCTTACCCTCTGGGGTAGAAGAGGACAAGCATGATCATCCTTCCAAGGACAGCCTGGTAGGGCCCCTGAGCCCATCAGCCTGGGAGCCAGTAGCATGGAAGTTCTTAAGTCTGTCCCCGGATCGCCCGCAAGAGCATCTCGGCTTGGGAGCCGGTAGCCCTCGAGGCATCAGGCCTGCCAGAAACTGAAAGTGAAGAACCCTGATCTGTGGGAACCCCGGGGAAAGAGTCTCCACACTGAGGAGCCGTGCTGAACAGAGGGCCTACCGTGTCTTGATTCGAGGTCCCAGAGACAAAGTCCTTAAGGTGGGTAGAAGAAGTGGGGAAGATCTCCCTCTACCACAAAAAACGATTCTTAAATGCCCTGTGACGGAGAGCGCTGCAGGCCGAACATGAGTCCCAGCGGTGGTCAGGCCCAAAACACTCAAGACAGTGCACGGGGGTCCAAAGCTGGGAACGAGCAGTCGCAAGAGGCACATATTGTGAAACCTCCTGTGGCTGACATGCACCGGGGAGGAGAGGCACTCAAGGGAGGTGAAAAAAAGAATAGAAAAACAACAGGGAGCAAGCAGAAAGCTAAAAGAGTACATGCGCTAGCTGGCAGGTCCGACACCGTCCGTGCAGAAAAAGAGACTGAGGTGAGGCCCCAGAAGGCAGGACATTCACACGCCAGAGGCCGTGCCCCCTGCGCGCTGTACTAAATCGAAAGGGGAAGTTCAATTATAATTTTTCGTTGCCAAAGGTTCCGGTATCCTCCTCATGTTGGGGGACGCCCCACAAGCATGGAGGAAAGGGGGCGGGATGTCGGAGTATATGGCATACTTAATTTATCGTAATCATATTTCTGATGCTTGTATCTGCTTAGATTCACATGCTTTGCATAGTCAGGCATCTAGTGCTAGCTGCGCAGTATTGCACATGAAGTTTCCGAAGTATGAAAAGTCCAACTCTGCAGTATGTAAAACACGACTGCGCGTGTTTGCAGTTCTATCCCGACTGTACCCATGATCCTTCACGCGTCGAGGTCCCTCAGATTATTAGTTTCTGCACAACAGAGTGTAAGCGTGGAGTGTAGGTAGAGATCATGAGGTGTAAAATATCTATGTTTTCCCAATAACCTTCAACTCCAAGAGGGAAGTAAGGGGGGGGGGAGCATTTGAATCTAAGCAGATACAAGCATCAGAAATACGATTACGGAAAGTAATGTATGCCTTATAAGGCTTGTGGATCTGCTTAGACTCGCATGCTTTGCGTAGATTAGCGAGCAGCACTTGGAGGAGGTGGGTTGTTTGAAGGTAGCGTAGCAAATAGATGTTTTAACACTGCTTGTCCCACCTTTGTATTGTTGGATATATTTACCTACTCAGCAGTACCCCACATCACCAAGCTGCATTTCAGAAGAAACAGCAAAATGGCTGCGCTGGCTCCTTTGAGCACCACTGCCTCACACCAAAACTGCTTTTTGCAGCAACAGCAAAAATATGGCTGCACCATCTTGCCAAGCACATATTGGGCAGGATGGAACAAGGGGGCATACTGAAAAATCCTGCCAGTGTGTTGCTTACATGTACAAAATAAGGGGAGTGAAAAAGCAGTGCTGCTTTGCTGCAAGGCCAAAGTTTCCATTGAAAAAGGGAATATTTCACATTGAAAAGGAGGCTGCTCTGACGCTATTTTCCTCTGTGTTTCATCAAACTACTTTTTTAAAATTTAAATAAGGCCTTGCCATGCCCATCCATATCCACATTGTGCCCCTTCAGAAAAGAGCATTATTCCTGAATGGCAGGCTGTGCCAGCCAAATCTGAGAAAATTAACAAAAGCTTTACTTCAGCTGCACTGAAAAACGCTTAAACTTTTGATACAAAATGTCAAAAAATCACTGCTTGAAAAGAAATTTTAGTTTTGTGTGCACATGTCAATTTCATGGAGACCTTTGCCTGGTACAGACTGCTGCCTACAAGAAGCTGGCTATGGCTGCAAAACAATATTGGGAAGTCAGATGGAAAAAACGAATTTGAAAGGAAAATGCTAGCAGCTGTCACCACACGTGTGAAAAATGGGCTTTTGCAAACCAAAGAAGAAAATGCCTGTTTTAAAAGTACTATGTTGAACAAAAACGTATCCTTGCCTAGCATTGTGAAAGGGGATTGTGCTGTGAAATACATGTATGAGATGGTTTTATTCAGCAGGTTTTCTTCTAATTCAGAGCAAAAATAAATAAAATAAAACTGCATTGGCAACTTGGGAGAAATCAGCCCAAAACAGGTTTCTGCTTGCGGAGGATGCTAGCGACAGAAGGCCGTGCACAGTAGATCCTAAAACACAAGTGATGAGTGCTACCTTTACAGACTTTGGTCTATGCTCCAGTCTCTTACAATGGAACATATGGGACACCAACCTGTGAAGTCATAAACCTTCAATCAAACTGGGAAACCCCCCTCCACAATGGGCTAAACTGACAGTTGGGGGGGGGGTAGCTGAAGAGAAAGAAATGGTTCCAGAGAAGGACAAGGAATGCCCATTTGTCTCCAAATACTATGTTATTAATAAAACTTAAGACTTATCTTTGCAACAGAATTTCGCAAAAAATGTAAAAGTTATACAGTTTAAATATGATTTTCATGGCTTTCAAATAAGATATCTTGGCTCTCAATAACATGTATGGGACACGAACGCCAGAAGAATGTGAATCATGGGGAAAGGACATATGATGGAAGTTAAAAATTAACAGAAATAGGCCCCACGATAGTATGTACACACACACCTTAAGTTATAGAATTTTAGGCCGAATGTTTCACATTAAAAATGACCAAAGATTATTAGAAGGGCGAACCAATGTTTTACAGACTGCAGAGTTGGACTGGCATGTTCTGCATAAAATATGTAGCCTGCTTATGTAATTTGTTAAAATGCCCCAAATATAAAAATGTGCCATTTATGGCAAAACTGGATTTTGGCAAAAAGGGCTGTGGGATGGCTTTTTACCTCAAAATGCAACCTCATGAACTGGGACTCGTCCTCGAGGAGCCGATTAATTTAGGCTGACCTATCCGAGTCTTGGAGGTAGGCCTAGCTCAGTTCTGCCCACCAATAATTCTGTGATGTCACCATGCTCTATAAAAAGAGTGGTTGACAGAAAAAAAAGACTGTCTCCTGAATTTCCTGCGCTCCTGATCTTCCACATTCATCTTGCCAGACTCCAGATCCCAATGCAAAGCTAATCCTATCCCAGCAAGGCCAAAGCATTGCTGACCATCCCAGTAAGGCCCAAATCCTGAAACCCCACTAAAAATCCCAATACCCAAAGGGAGAAGCTGTGGTATTCTTTTGGAAAGCATCCTGAAACCAAACCGGCTTGCAGCCCACTAACTGCTTGCCGACTAACTGCATCCAGCGGTACCTGTGCCATCCAGTGACCCGAATTGCCAAGCTGTACTTGCCATCCGGTGACCAGAATCGCCCAGCTGTTTTATGTGGTGCCATGTGGTGACCAGACCCAGTTGGCTGTTCCAAAATTCCAAACCCAAGCGCGCAATGTGATAATCTCCTCATCCCCGAGAAATAGTCTCCCCATCTTGACCCTTTTGTCTTTATCCCACTCTAAGCAATCCTATCCATACCCTGGTAACTTGTTAAAACTGTTAGAATGCTCTGTGCACCCTGTCCTTGACTCTAAGTGCTAGCACCATTTCTCTATTCATTCTGTCTTGCATAGATCAGCATTAGCAATATTTCGAAGAAATTAATTTTCCCTAAACAAAAGGGGTACACTGCGTAAAGGGTTACAACTGCAGCATAACTTTGATATTCACGGGTGGCGTTCCTCTTTTCTTAGCCATTAAATCTATTTTATACAAAATTTGCCTTTCATTTTAAAACCGATTTTCTCTTTTTCACTGCTCTATTTTCCTCAAAACGAACCTCACTCTACGTTTCAAATCTCTCTCAATTCACCAGCTAGAGACCTCCTTTCACCTCTATATTGTCCCTGAGAGATATATATATATATATATATATCCCGAGCCCAAGAACCGCATTCCAATTCAGTGTTTTTCACCAGTTTAAAAAAAGAACCAAAAAAAAAAAAAAACGTTTTTGCATTTAAAACTGCTTCTGTGTAAAAATGCAACTTTGCAACGTGTGATTTGACTGCACTGGGTTTTCAATTTTAACTTGCTTTGTGAACTGTATGCTTCTATGATACTTTGCCAGATGGTTGCTAGTGATATAACATCCCTGATACTGTGATAAGACATATGCATAGCATTATTTAAACATACACAATTAATTAGTTATCAAAAACCGAGTGTCATTTCAGGCCTTTGCAAAGGGTTTAACGGAAGGTCGGATTTTGATTCTGTTTGCTGTCTCTTATCCCTGTCTACCTGCTGCTTCTTTCTATCCACTTAGAAGTCGATTATTAGTGGGTTGAGGGAGCGTTGAAGGGGGAAACCTTAACTTGGGTGCTATCTATCCTTCACAAAGTACTCCTATTCCATTGTGCTTTGGATATGTTCATGTAGAAGGTTAACCAAGTGCATTGCTTCCATTCCCATAGTAACTATCACCCCATTGGTGATTGCTGCCCAATATTAAAATGTGTGATTTTTGAAAGCTTTAAAAATAAATAAATGTTGTATTTTCACCAACCGGCCTCGTTCATGGTCCACTGTGACCCAGATTATTTGTAAAAGGGTGTGTGAGACGGGTCGGGTATCGGCTCAATTTGAATTAATTGAAACAAAAGAAAAAGCATTCCTATTGAGCGCCACATCCCAGGCTAAAACCAAGTGTCCTGGTCCATTGTGTGACGCCCGATTGGTATCCTTAATAGTATCATCCGCGGAATGCACGTCTATAAAGTAATGTTGGGTGAAAGTGTGCACTGAACTCCAAGTGGCAGCTTTGCAAATGGCATCTAAGGGAACATTTGCTAGGAAAGCTAGAGTTGCCCATGTGACTCGAGTTGAGTGTGCTCTAGGCTTGAAAGGCAATGTTTTCTTAGCAAGAGAATAGCAAAGTTGGATGCAGTTGACAATCCATTTAGAAATGTGCTGATTTAGAGATAGGATCACCTTCTCTGCCTGTGGCTATGGATACAAAAAAGTGTTTTTCTGATCGTTTTTGTCTTTTGTAGGTAGTACATGACAGTCCTTCGTACATCCAGTGTATCAAGGTTTTTTTCTGATACGTTTGTAGGGTGTTGGAAAAATGCAGGAAGCTCTATGTACTGAACCTTCTCTTTGTGGATAATAAGAGGGGTCCTGTACTGATGGATGTAATTCCTATAAAGGAAAGCTGTCTTGTATGTGAGGTGTTTAGACTAGCTTTGTGTATACGCTTGAAGGGGGCATCCATGAGCCTTGTAAGACCAATATTTAGGTACCAGCTGGGAGTAGGATTCGAAATGGGAAGGTATCATTTCTTAACACCTTCCATGAAAGCTTTAACTACTGGTACTTTCAACCACAAAGCTTTGCTGGTGTATGCTGAGAGAGCAGCTAGGTATACTTTAAGTGAATTAAATACTAAGCCTTAGTCTAATAGATAAAGTCAATAGTGAACTATATTGGACGGTGAGCAGTCAATTGGATTGAGTGAACGTGTTTTACACCATATCACAAAACGGTTCCATTTGTTAAAATAGCAATGTTGTGTGTTTAGTTTAAATGCCTTTTTAAGAATTTCCATACATCTTTTGTCCAGCTTTAAGTGACCAAATTCTATGACCTCAGGATCCAGGCTGCTAAATTCAATGTCTGGGGGCACGGGTGGATTGTTGTCCCTTGATTCTGTGTCACCATGTTGGTTGGACACGGTAGTTTCATGGGAGGACACATGGACATCATCTGCAGGTGTGAACTATGTTTGTCGTGCCCACATAGGAGCTATCAGGATAAGTGTTACTTGTGGTGCAACTTGTGAACTGTTTTGTTGAGAAGAAGTGTTGGGAGTGAGGGGTGGGGGCGAAGCGTACACACATTTCTCTGACCGATTTATTAGTAGTGTGTTCCCTTTGGGACCATTCTGATGACACCTGGATGTGTAATCTAGGCATTGTGCGCTCTCTTGAGTAGCGAATAGGTCAATTTCTGGGAACCCCTAGTCTGAGAAGACGTCATGTAGCACGTCTTGTGTTTATTTGCCACTGGTGTTCTGAGGGTAGCATCACACTTCTGCTTGGTAAGTCTGCCAGTGAATTGTTCCCCTGGAACATGTTGTGCTACCTGAAACTTGTGTTTTAGTGCCCACAGCCAAATGATCTGAGCTAGTTTGGACAGCCCGGGAAAATGTGTCCCCCAGTTTGTATAAAAAATGTCTGTGGTGCTGTCTGTCAGGGTGAGTACTGTTTTGTGTCCTGGGTTTTGAATGCTTCAAGTGCTTTGAAGACTGCTAGCAGTTCCAGAATATTGTTGTTCTTTTTGATTAATGCCTGTGTCCACACTGCATGTGCAGTGTGATGGAGAAGGTGAGCTCCCCACCCTGTAAGGGATGAGTCTGTTGTAAGAGTGGCTTTGATTGCTGGTGTGTTGAAAGGCTTTCCCTTTAACCGGTTGTCTTTGAACCACCACTGCTGCGATTTAACTAGAGGTTGCAAACCACCACTAGTGCCCCACATACCGCTTGCTTGCGACCATTGTTTCGCTAACCACTCTTGCATTGGACGCATGCACAATTGGGTGTGTGGCACTAGATGGATGCAGGAAGCCATCATTCCTTGAATGCGCATTGCCTTTATCAGTGCTACTTGACGACAGGCTACATAATGAGGTGTTTGAAATGGCATGTTTTGCACCCTCTGGTTGGAGGGAAAGACTAGTCTGTCATTTGTTATGATTAGTGCTCCTGGAAATTGTTTCACTTTGCTGTGCACTAGACTTGACTTCTTTTAGTTTATGAAGATAGTAGGTCGACTGTTTGCTGGGTGTTTTGCAGGCACCTCTCTGAGGCGTGCCTCCTGTTATTAGCCCATCGTCTAATTAAGGGTAAACTGGAATGGACTGCCTTGACAAGTAGGCGGCCACTACTGCTAGGACCTTTATGAACACTCTTGGGCTAAGGCTATGCTGAATGGTAGCACCTTGGATTGTTAGTGCTTGTCCCCCTTGAATCTTAGGTATTTTTTGTGCACTGGCAACATTGAAATATTAAAGTATGCATCTTTCATGTCCAATGTGGCCATGTAATCCCCTTGTTTCAGCAGGGGTGATTACATCCTGTAACTTAGTCATCCTGAATGTTTTAGGCTTGACATACGTGTTTGCAGGGCCCAGGCCCAGTGCCGGGCGCATTGTTAGATCTTTCTTTGGAACAAGGAAGTACACTGAATAAATAAAACTGGATCTTCCTCTAGAGGTAGCACCAGCTTTATTGCGCCTTTTTCTAATAGTGTCTAGATCTCCCCTTTTCTGCATGAGGAGAGTGGTGGCGTGGTGTTTGGAAGAAATCAATGGAGTATCCTGAATGTGTCTGCCAGGCTAAATTGTGGGGATCTGTCATCCAGGCGGCCAGGGCACGGCCATCGCTATTGGATTCAGTTTCAGGGAGTAGACCAGTGAGGGAGGATCACCTGGATGGGGGGTCTTCGGGGAGTCAGACACCGATGGGTGAGATACGGTATCCCCCTTCCTTCAACACCTTTTCCCCACCCTCTCACGTAGGACATTCAAAAACACTGCCCCTACCTTTTCCGACACTAACACTTTCGCACAACACGAAAGACAACGTACTAACACCAGAGCAGTTTACCCGACGTGTCCCAATACAAGGGTCAGACAAAGTCAGGCAATTGATCAGAATGACACACGACAGCCCTTTCCCTTCCCCGCAGGGATAAAAGTTGGAGCAAGAGCACAGTATGAGCAATGCAGACCAGACGACGAGACAGCTATCCAGGGCCGGCAGTTCAAGAGGAGGAGAAAGGCAGCGAATATCGAGAGGCTGACAAGGAGAGACACGACCTTGCCCTTTTCGACGCAGTCCCGCAAAATCTCCACATAGGGAATCGTAAGAGGTAGGACAATAGCCCAAGTGTGCTGCAACAGATGTCAGTGGTACATGGTGCATGTCGATGCTGATAAGCAGCCGCGAGCAAAACTCCTGCTACCGTGGTACCGGCCTTGACTCCAGTTACGAGGAAAGCCAAGCAGTTCATCACAGCCGGTGAGTCAAAGGGAGAGCCGATAAGAACCGGGCTGTGGTGAATAACAGTCAGATAGGAATTGTAAAAGTGTTACATCTTAATTAAAACTACAGATACCAGAAGGCTACAGGAGGGATGCCAAAACAGGTCAAAGTGGTCATACAGGAGGTCAAGCAAAATCCCCGTTTTATTTGCAAACCGTTAAGAAAAGCATGTGAAGTGAATCATGCATCAAGAGAACGAAAGCAAGGGAAGTGCATCCCGCCAGAAAGCAAAAGAGAATAGTGAAACGGCAAGACTGAACTAGACGGAGGGATGCCAGTAAATAGGGGCGAGTCTAAAGGTCCCAAGGAACAGTGTGTTGACAATCGTGAACCCAGAAGAGGTATGTCCACAGTGAACTGTTTAAAAAGACATTGAGATTTGTGAACAGCAGAGAAGCCATAGTGAACCCGGCGTAGGGATGCTGAAAGATGCGAGAGGGGTCAGTGCCAAGAAAAGGGGTGAAGAATAATCATCCTAAGTGTTGAAAGGAAACAAAGTCTCATTTGTAAACAGATCTTTATTTTTGTTAGTGAAATCGAGAAGGGTCAACGCCCAGAAGAGGGAGAACCAGTGACGGAGAGCCAATGTAAACACGACTGAAGGAGGCTAAAAATCGAGAGGATTCGATGGCCAGAATAAGGAGACCCAGGGGTGAACCACCATCACCCTAACAATTTATTGAAGGAACTTTTTGTTTTTGTTATTTGAATGCGTCATGTCCTCGAAGGCTAGAGACTTTCATGCGAAACAAGACGACCATTGATGGCCCGGATAGCTGAAACAGAACTTTCATCTCATGCTTGGAGAGCTCGAGACTGTGCTGTGCTCCAAGATCTCACCTTACCCTGTGCTTAAAACATGGGGAAGGGAAACCCAGGCTTGCGCATCCTGACATATTTTTGGTGAACACTTCTTTCTTCTGAATACTATTCCACACTCTTTTTGTATTAGTTGTAAGGTTTGGCAATAGGTTTCTTAGTATAGGCCCTTTTTCATTTGACACAACATCACTAGGACTGCCTCATTTTACATTTGATGGCCGACATCTTAGATTTAGGTTTAGATTAGGCATTTTTCCAACCTGCATACAGTTAAATAAACACCCTTGAATTGTGATCACTTGCGTCTGTCTTTCCTGTTGCCACCATGAGTTCCTTACAGTACCCAGCAATCTGACATTATTCCCACCCTTTGCTGGGTGAAAAGTCTTATGCGACCCCCGACTAGGGGTGCATGGGAGGGAACCATGACCGGCCCGTCATTGCTGTGCCTCTAGATGTTGCAACCCTTCCTCACCCTTTTCCTTGGCGAAACCCCCTTTGCTGAGAGGATAGGAGGTAATTGCGACCAGAGACTGTAAAAAGAGGAGCCAGATAACCCAGATAAGGGTTGGTTTGATTGATTGAAACCTTGTTAAAGACACCCCTCTGGACATATGTCTTGTTTGTAATTTGCCCCAGAGTTTTTATGGTTTTGTGCCCCTTTTTGGCTGTTTCGAGTTGTTCATCGACTGCCTTCACAAACAGGACTGCCTCTTCAATTGGCATGTTGGTTTAAACCCGGAATCACAGAGCCACGAGTGTCACGAGTGTCACTTTAGAAGGGTACCCTCAGCAATGACTTTCCCCGAGGTGTCGGCTGAGTCCAGGATATTCTGCACCACTTGCTTGCCTTCTGTAGAGATTTTAACCCGGTGAGACCTAGCAGGTTCTAGCACAAAGTTTAGGGTCTTGAGCACTTCATCCCATTGGATGTTGGTGTAGCATGCCAGCAGTGTTGTGATGTTTGCAATCCTGGTCATATAGGCACCATAGGTGGTAAAGCACATGCCTAAAGTGTATAGGCGCTTGCACTCCTTGTAAGGAGGTGCCTCCAAGGTAGAGAGTGGAATACCAGCTCTCTTTCTGGAAGTGGTGACTAAAAGGCAGTCGGGTTTCACATGTCACCTGATATATAAGGGGTCAGAAGGCAATGGTTTGAAGATTTTATCAACTACCGTGTTCACTGCTCATGTGAGCGAAGGTGTTGAAAGAGAGAGATTGAGTAATTCTCTTTTTAATGGACTAGGCAAGGGAATTGCTTCGCTGATAATTTTATCATTAACAATGTCCTACACAAAAATCGGTACTATAAGGGATTGTCTCCTCAATGTGGATGTTGAAATGGGGAGCGTCTTTTTTAAGCAAGTTGTTATACAACAGCTGGTCTGATCAATAGGTGATGACCGGACTCAAGGGGTTGAGAAATCGGAAGGTCTAAAGTAATTTGGCAAATAGGATACCTATCGATGAAGTGGACAAAGGAGGAAACTTTATCCATAGTATCTTCAAAGCGCTCCTTTGTCCAGGCGCCTGTTTTTGGTGTCTCAGTCAATGGGAACACAAATACCTCAGGGGTCTTTCCTATGTATTTTTTTTTTAAGAGATAGGGATAGAGGGGAATGAGCTTCCTCATACTTTTCAGAGGCGGCAGGAGTGTGTGGTCTATGGCTATAGGCGGTTTATGGTGCTTTTCTTTCTGTTGAAAAAGTGAGTTTTGTGTTTTTTAAACTGATGTATCGCTGTCTCCGATTCATCCGTCGAGTGGGATTTATGCACGCCTATAGCTGCTGCTTCATCACCTTGTGCAAAACGCTGATGCGGATTCAAAGCAGGCTTTTCTGACAGTGGGTCGGTAGGCCGAGCTTGTAGCCTTTCTTCAATGGTTCCGTCGATGAGCGGCCTTGGGGTATGTGCTTTGGTGTGCGTGTTCTTGTCTCCTGAGGCTTTCCCCATCACGCTGCAACTGCCTTTCGATGATGGGGACTGATGCATGGGAGCCTGATGCTTTCCTTGTGGTGTCTTTGGGGTCCAAACCGGAGCCTTTGCTGACATGGCCTTCCTGATCAGACTCCGAGACCCCGGCAGCGGTTACCGACCCTGCCTGCATGTGCCACCAACCGTTTTGTTCTATGCTTTTTTTAGGGTTTGGGCCTAAAAAGCTTACAGGATGCGCAATGGGTCTCATGGTGATCGCAGGGAAGGCAGTGGTTACACACCCTGTTGATGTCCTTCCATGGACATTTTCTGTTACACTTTTGACAGAATTTAAAGGAGTACTCTCCATGTTGGAAAGCGAATTTAAGGGCAGCAAGACGGGAGCAGTAGAAACAGGGAAGGGAGGTAGGCATTTCCTATATGAAAAGGATCAGTCCCCCCCACTCGCCCTACTGCTAGGCCAAAGCCAAGTGTAGGACGAAGCCCGTTGCCGGAACAATTGTCTGTTTTGGTCGTCGAAAGGTCTTCCGTTGAGATTTGGCATTGTGCGGTAACCGTTGAAATATTAATGAAGTGATAACTCTAAAGTCGTGGAGCTACAGAACTCTGCGAGAAACACATCCAACCACAGTGGGCGAAAGAAATAATCGGAGAGACCTCGATGCATGAGTGAGGGGGGTACAGTTGATGTCACAAAGGGATAACATTACAAACGCGACCAGCCGACGTCCCTTTTCAAACTTAGAAAACCTCATGTGCAATACTCCGCAGCTACCACTAAATGTCAGCCTATGCAAAGCATGTAATTAAAGAGCAAATCCACATGCCTCAGAAATATCTATATACGCTTGTCTATTCGTCCTAATCAGTTGCTTGCCTTATGTAGCTCTGCAGCCTGGTGCTTCCTGTGCCTTGATGTGAATGATTCCTCTCCCCCTTTTTTTCCACTTGGGGCGCTCTGTTTTCTCAGAGAGTACTTGGCGTGGTAGGAAGGGCAATCCCTGTGGACGTTCTGCGAGAGCACCAACCTGTCATGCCGTGGTTTGACAGCTTCAGAAAACTTAAATTGACATAAGTGGCATCACTTGAATTAATAATCAAGTACATAACCAGGAACCAAGCCTTGAAGTTTGTGGTCAATGATGAGGAACTTAAGACAGGATGAAAAGAAATTGACGCAAAGCAAATTAACGCTAAGCAAGGATTGTCTGAAAGTAGAAGAGCTGAGGTGCTGGAAGCAGGCAAGTACATAGGGAGTGGAGCCAGAAACCAAGCATTCACATAGTGATCCTTCAGCAAAATATCTTTCTTAACCAGCAGTGCTGTGAGAAATACATTCTAGAAATGAACATTTTAATAGATGAGGCATCTGTGGAAGGAAATGCAAAGTATTACAAACGGAAACTAATCAACAAGCTATTAGCAGCAATATTGTGCACATACATACGTCAATTGTCAATGTTTGATGTAAGAATTCAAACGCAAGTATGTTAAGAATGATATTCCACGACTTATTGTTTGTATAAAAGATATTTACTTCAATTATCACACCTAGGGTGCTAGTGAATAATACATTGTGTGAGTTTCATACAGTGATATTGCTTCTCCATATCATATAAGGACCGATGTACAGTGCTGAGAACAAACATATGGCTAACCGAACAAAGACAGAAGAAACAAAGCCATTGTGCTGACTGAAGGACCATGTTCCTAATACTGCCAGCCATAAAACATATTACTTTATGTTGAACAAAAAACAAGAAAAATAAAGGTTACATAAGATGAGTCACAGCAACACAACAATGGGCTTCTTGAAGCTACTTATACACAAATGACACTTTTTGGTCAACTCGGTCTTTGTGAGGATTTTTTAATCTGTGATTGTGAATATAACAAACAAGCTCTAACATGTCTAAGACTTAATGCGTTATAGCAAAAAATATATAAAATACTGCTAAAAATGTAAGACACCACAGTACACTGGGGCAAACTGAGCTTATTAAAAAATTCTCAGAAAAAAGTACATCACTTTGAGTTCACCTTGTGCTGTGATTAGTAGTCGGGGCAGCCAAACGCTCTGCCCATTTTCATGGCAAGTAGTTATTGCACACATAGAAAGACTAATAAATGATAGGGTCATGAAGAAAACCAAGTGCCTTTCTATAGAAGTTAGCCTACTTTTGAGAATTTTCGGCCCACATACCTTTGCATTATTGTTCCTAATAGTTTGACGAAATAGATAAATGCTATGCAATTTTCATTAAAATAAGAGACAAATGTGGAATATTATGAAACCAATGGAATTGTGTTGCAGACTTTATATAATTTTCTAACGCAAGGACTTCGATTATCCATTTGCACATACAATAATGTTTCTGAAACAGTGATGTGACTCAAGAACCCCCAGCAAGACGTTGTGAGTTTGCATCCAATCTAAAGAAGATAATGTGTGCATAATAAACATCTCACCACCGTGGCAGTATATTAGCCCAGTGCATTTTTCACAGGATTCCTGCTGAGGAGGCTCTGTGCATTGCGCTTAAGCTAGTCACATCCGCCTCCAACCTGCTCCCTCTATTGTAACTGGGTTGTGTTCTCCAACATTCTAGTTCTTTTCAAGTTACAAGTCTTTGTCTGCTCAAAGAATGAAGACTTTCCGACTATGGATGCATGCTGAAAATAAGAAAGTAGCCTTCCTATTTTCAAATCATCAAAATCGAACTGATTAGTTTGTACCAATCTTTTATAAAGAGCAACTACAAATGTAAGGAACCGTTTTACATATCTATCACAACACTAACAGTTCGGAGTCTGTGCAAAAAAAGGTATTTTGGTGAAGGGCTCTAGGAGGCTTTGTTAATTTTTGCTCACTTAAAAAATGTATTTATTTTTCAACAGATAGGATTTTGCTATTTAAAAAAAAAAAAAACAAGATCCCCCTCCCCCACTCTCCATAAACATGCCATATACAGATGATTACTGCATTATGCAATTCCTTTCTGGCATACTTTATATGCACCATTGGATAGCAGCAATCAGCCCACACCCAGGCCATTCTCTTTTTAACATAAAAGTCTCCTCCATTTTCGTTATACTGAAAGGATGTTAGAAAAGGTTAGTGTAACATTTTTTAACTGTGACCAAAATTATGACTCCAACCATTTTATCATAGGTTCAACCAATCCAAGAACAAGTGACTTACTTTCAGTAATGTTATTTCTAATAGATTCTTCCTCCACAGATTCATCTTAGATAGAGTAAGGGCGCTTTGAAACAGAATAAATGCAGAATAAACATACTCAGTGTGAGGTAACCTTCAGGAATATTTCAGCCACACAGTGTGTAATGCAACTTTCTACAGCCTACCATGGTGCTAATTACACTTTTGGCTCTGGAAATTAAGCCATGTGTGCTGTATATGGAGCATGCTACGCCCAGCGACTTCATTTCCACCTTGCAAGGTGGGATGTGTGAATAGAAACATTAGGTCGGTTGGGGCATGTTGGGCTCCTTCAATAGTTCACTGCAGGGAGAATTTGGCTTCGGCAAGAGGGCCCTCTCCGGATCTGCAACAGCAAGGTTAAATGGTAAAAGTGTCTCCTTGAGTGTGACCTGGTCAAGAATATTCGAGAGATCGCACTGAGTTATCAACTTGGCTAGAGTAGGATTCCCTACTCCCCAGGATTCCACCACCTTGGTAATGATTGTCCTGTAGGTTGCCAGTTTAGTCGCAGCATAACTAGCTGCCTGCATGAAGTCTAACTCTGGTGACGTAATAATGCTGGTAGCATCACAAAGATCCCGGGTCAAAGCATCACCTGTAGAATTCTTGGAGTATAACATCTTCACAAAGTCACTCTCCTCAGACATTGTCAGCAGGATATAAGGCATATGATCTCCCGTCAAAAATCTGCCCCATTGTCATAAATTGGGTTCTAGAGCACTCTAAACTGGCGTCGGTCTGTGTGAATACAAATATTGGCGTAGCGATACTCTGTCCCATTGCTTCCAATTCAATGGATGAAGTTGACATTGACAGGCAGAGCCAAATGGTGCAGACGGTCTTTTCTCTTTAGCGGAACAGGGGCAAAATGAAGAGGCACAAGGTTCATCCCCTTAGGAGTGCCTCTGCAAGCCATGGAAGGCATGGTGAGCCATGGATCTGCCACAGCACTGAGTCAGTACCCGCTAGTGCAGAAGCCTTTTCAAATATTGCTAACATTGGATTTTAAAAGCAATCCACTGCTCAGATGTAGATCAGCATGTGAGTAACTATACCAGATTTCCATTTTAGGAGACGAGTCCTCTGAAGAATCATCATCATTACCATTGCATCAGGAATGGCACTGATTTTATTCTGAAGGGGAACAGGAAGAATGGTGAGACTTGCTCTGGGAGAGAGGGGGGGGTCAGGGTGCACCATTTTGAAAGCTTCTGCCTCTTCTTTCTTTTCCTTACACTCTTTCTCTTTGATAGAAGCCTGTGACTCCAGTGGTTCCTCAGTATGCAGACACTCAACTGATTTGTCTTTCTTCCCTGGCTCCCAAAGACATTTGGAGGAAGTGATACTGGGGCACTTGAAGGGGATTGAAGGCTTGCCTTGTGAAAGGCGATGAAGAGTTTTACAGATCACTCTTTCACCACAATCATGCGGCTTGCAGTCGGCCCTCCAAGCACTAAATGTCCTTTGAGGTCTGCAGCCCAAAGGCCTTTGGGGTACCAGGAATATGTGCAGCAAAAAATAATTCTTTGAATGATGGCATTACAAACAACACGATAAAAACACAGAAGACAAAAAAAGAAATTAGATCCTGGGGCGTGGCTTGCTCCATATAGAACACTAAGTGTTATTTCTGGAGCCATACAGTCAATTGCGCCAAGTGGCTCAAGGATTTGGTAGTGCTGGCGAGTATATCCAAGATGATGGGACATCATTCATTAGAAATGGTGGATTTCACATGGCAAACAGTGATTGTTATTGATTGGTTCTGGCAGTAATGACACTCACATATGTATTCTTCAGCCAGAACCAGACCAACTGCTATGTAAGTATTATTTTTATGGGGATGGTCTGCATACATTTAAGAACATTCTTTGTGAGAGTTTGCAAAATACAACATCCAACAGTAAAGCATTCAGTTAAACAAAATACAACATGCAAAAGTAACGATCAGATAAGAATGTTTGAACAACTGCCAAGGGAGAAACGTATTATAGCAAGAAAAATATGTCTACTTTAGGACCAGTGTGAGGTTACTACAGGAGCAAATATTATATAGGTTCATATTTATATGCAGTTTTACTGCTACGAAGATTTAGCATATCTACTGTTAGTTCGACCTCTCAGATGTCACCAGTGATTCATAGTCAGCCCAGCGAAGATCCCAAAATATTTCAAAGTTAAATACATATTTGTGGAAGTTGCACCATTTTATGGGATTCTATTTAGTAATACTTTTGCTCGTTCTCTATTCATCTTTTCATTGTGGCAGTTACCACAGCCTGTCAATATTAGCTCCTAATAAGCAATGAAAACTGGTTTTTACCAGCGATAGCTTTTTTAGGGCAACATACTTCACAATTTGGAGGCCAACTCAAAAAGGAGTTTTCGGAGGTCTGCTCTAGAAAGTGTTGGATCTTGTATTTTACAAAATCTCACAAAAATGTCCTTGAATATATGAAGTGCATCTCCATTAAAATAATACTTATATAGCACTGGAAACATAGAAACAGATGAGATATTGTTACTAACAGGTGTACGAGCTTTAGTCAGAAGGATAGCGTAAAATACGAGACATGAGGGTCTCATTCAAGAACATGACCATTTTCATCTGTTACGTTGTGCAGCCAAGAAACAATATATGAAAATAGGAATTAAAGTTAAAAATTATAGTTGTGCAGAAATATGCTATTAAACACGCAACAGCCTCTGAAAAACTTTGTCCAGAAGCATAGGAAAGGAGCATTATATTATGCAAATCACGGACCATCACTCAACAATTTTTCAAAATGTTTAGAGGCTCCTAAGCAAGCACAAAGCTTCATTGAGCCTCCAAAAGAAAAACAAAGTATTGCTACAGGCTACTATGCAAGTCTATGCAAAAAGGACGAGCATAATCGTCCTTGGCACTTAAGGGGTTTTAAACAGAGAAAATATGATAGACAGCCAAGGAGCGGTTGGGAAACATGATGGAATTCTAATGTGGTGCCATGGTATTGCAATCTTCCCATTTTCAGACTTGGCAGCATTAAACAAACAAGCGGTCACCGTACTATTCTGCATACAACCACTTCAAGGTAGTTTCAGAAAGACTGACTGCCACTGACCTAATTCTGAGCCCTTGTAGTGCTCACCACAAAATATCTAGGCACAACGTCTCAGAATTTGCATTCCATTATGGCAATATGTAAAATAGATCTCCATTTAAACATTTCAAAGTACTTTCATACGATTTAGAATGAACCTACAAATGGATCAACTCAGATAAAGTGAATCTGTCTGTATACTGCTTACGGATACATTACTCGTTCCAGGAACCCAACTTTAAGCCAATACGTTTTCACCAATTGAACAATTTTTACTGTAGAGTATGGAAATATTAAAGAAATATTTCCAGAGTGCAGAATTTTTAAGTTCTTCAAAGCTGCAAGTAATATACAAAGGGATAGACTGGAAAGTGTGCGCAGAACATTCTAAAATGGCCTTAGAAGGCTCAGCATGCCCAGGTTCTTCCACTGGCGCTGAGGCCGAAGCTGCCAGCGCATTGGCCCACATTCCAAAATTGTTTTGCCTGAATGCTTTATATACTTCAGCGGACAGTGGGAAATGGAACTTTGAAAAGAGTAGGTGGTGATTTCTCCAATTTATAGAGCATATAGCTTTGGCCTATAGCGTGTATGAATGAAATAAAAAAAAAAACTTATCTCTAGAAACAGAGGCTCTGCCTTGAGGGGGAGAATCAGCCAGAGAAGAGCCACATCTTGATTGCCTTCCAGAATTGGATAGGACTTTGTAATTCTCACCAAAGTATAAACTGCAGCAGATTACGAACAAGTGCAATCATGGAGCACAATACTTTCAGCATCTGTAGCATTACACTACACGGGTCTACATCAAGGATATTTGATTGCCTGCACCGTACGATTTTACTAGGCCTTCCTGTTCTAAAACACCCACATTCTGATATTTACTATTTCACCCCATAAGTGCTATGGCATCTATGTTTGTCCTGAATTCCCATAAGGAATCAATGTAGCCTCCACCCACCCCAACCCACCAAGAGGGAGATTATTCCAGTGGTGAGGGACATCAACCAAAAAGGCAATTACACCCATTCTCCTATTCTGAAACCTGAAGAATAAGGCCTGCACTAGAACATAGCAGATGGCTATTAGAATGATTATTTTGTGCTAATTAGGAGGGGGCACTGACAATAAAAGGATCTGATCTACTGAGTATTATGCACAGAGGGTAGTCTGATGACTAGACAGCTAATGTATTTGTCCGATTATGGGAGACATGTTCCCTTTGACACATTGCTGTCGGAAGTCTTGCAGCAGCATTCCGACTGATTTAAAGGTGCCTTACATACGCAGGTATACTCAAGTAAAGAGCATCCACATAAGCAAGTACGGATAACACGGTAGCCATAACTACTGTAGATTGGCAGTTGCCAAAAGGAGTAGAACTTTCAACAGGATACCTAGTTGAAGGGAACATGTGCTAGAGACTCAGGTAATTTGGGCAATCAATGACAAATATGCATCCATTTTGAATCCCAGGTTTCTTACCCTAGGCACCGGATGGAGACAGTTGCCTATTGTCAGGGGTGGGATTGAGCAATCCCATTCATCCTCTAAGCCAAAAATGATAAAGATATCGGTTTTCTTGTCATTCATCTTAAGCCACCGGTTATCCATTTAGTCCTCATTTGCTGTCTAGCACCAGAAAAGGGTGTTGGCCGATGACTGCATCTCCTACCATGTGGATGAGGATTTCAGTGATCGCATACAAATGAAATTGAAGACCAAAGCTACACATGACTTGTCAGTAGTTGAACATAAATACTGAAGAGGAGTGAGGGGGCTTAAGAAGGAGCTCTGGGCACTCCACATGGGATTGAAAAGAGCCAATCATTACAGATTGTTAGCAATCTGACAGAAAGGCGGTGGGGCAGGCCAGCAATGTGCTTCCAATACA
Organism: Ambystoma mexicanum; assembly: GCF_040938575.1. NCBI lineage: Eukaryota > Metazoa > Chordata > Amphibia > Caudata > Ambystomatidae > Ambystoma > Ambystoma mexicanum. The sequence continues at coordinate 457,216,997 of NC_090931.1, forward strand.
TGCCTCCTGCAGCTTAGGTGATAATCATGTGATCAGCAGTATCAAACTCTGCCAACACATCTAAACAGCAGCAGCACAGATATATCACCATATACAGGTTCATTCATGACTGAAGCAGGACCAACTTTGTGCTGCTTGCAGGCCGCTGTAAAACTGACTACTATACATCAAGATAGTCCAAGGTCTCTGTAAACTGTGGTACCTGAATGGTCACAGCTCTTTCAGTTACCTTAGCCCTGAAAAGGAAACAATGGCTCTTCTTAAGAGAACTCCTATAAATGTGTGGCAAAACAGGTGGTTTGATGGCATATTCATGGACAATCCTAATAAGATGGATTTAAAAGTGACTATTTTAATAATGGGTGCCAGGACAAATACCCCATACAGAAACAGGGCCAAAACAGTGCATGTAAGCACCATTGACACAGGCGGGGAGATAACATCAGAGGGTAGGGAAGGAACGAAGGACTGTATTTCTACCTTTGAGTTACAAAGTAGCCTGGCACTTGGAACTTCATTAGTTGGGGCAGGAGAAAAAGACATGAATTACCCTTGTTAATGGCCTTCCTGAAAGATGTACCAGGGATTTCTCATTTTACATACATTCCATAGGGTTAGCTAATCTTTGGAAATCTTGCAGCCATCAAGGGGGGCAATGTGGCTCCACGCCCGGTCCCCTTGGCCTTCTAGATTCCATAAATGCCATGCATGATCTATATGGAGCAGGCCGTTAGGTACCCCCACCCCTCAACCCTGTCTGTAGCTCAGCAGCTGAGGAAATGCATGTAACACCCCATTTACACAGCTGTGACTATTCCCCAGCCCTCAGCAGCTGAGGAAATGCAGAACTAAATGTGAACAAGCTCTAAAAATAAGGCACAGGGAAGGCTATGAGGAATGAATAGGAAAAGAATCCATCAGACTGAACATTACCAATGGTAAGTTGAATTAATTGCTTTTTGCCACAAGATTCTTCATCTTAGATACACTCCCAAAGCAGCGCACAACCTGGAAGAGGGGAAGAGTGAGACAAATCACCTATATTAGGCCACCTCAAAGAACAGCCAGCTCAAACCCTGCATCTGTCCGTGACCAGAGTTCAGGCAGTTCTGTTTTGCTAAGATGTGCATGGAAGCCCACCTTACATTAGTCAGTGCTTTTATAGCGTGCTTGAACGCGAAAGCACAAAGTGATTATGGTCCATACTGCAATGAGGACTACAGAAAAAAAGAAATCTGAAAAACTAAAGTATTTAAATATTTCATGAACTGTAAGAGTGCGGGGCAAGCACAGAGAGATTCTGCATACAAGTTCCAAATAGCAGAGCTTTGGACAGTAAAGTTTATAAGCTGCCTTAATTTATCATCTGAAGGGAGTGGTCAGTGTAAGACTGGAAGAACATTGTAATTGTTTAGGTATTCAAAGGTCTAATACACAAGCCAGGAACTAAGGAGCCATATTAGGAAGACACGTGAAGTCTAGGGTGGCTAGATTAGCTTTGAATTGAACTTTAACTGAAGGCTGACGTAAATTAAAAAGGACCTCCTAAGATGAGTACGAGCAATTCTTGGCACACAGTTTTGAACAGTTTGTAAGTGTTGTAGTATGTATTTCAGAGACTGAATATGCACTGGATTGGCACAATCTAATTTAGATCCAATAATGGCTCTAGCAATAATGCCTAGATGGTCATATGTGAGATTTGAGCGAAATTGATGAGTACTACAATAAATCTAACTGCTGATAACAGCATTCACCGACTAGTCGGAGAAAGTGAGGCACCAAATACCACCTCCAAGTATGCCAGGGGTAAAAGTTGATTACCAGACATAAAAGATAGGGAAGGGGCTGGCTTTGGTGTTCTTTTTCTGGTAACATGAATTCTCAAATGTTTTTGCTGCAATTAAGACTATGCCAACTGGTGTTAGAGTCCTTAACGATGGCGAGAATGTACTCAAAATGAAAGTCGTGAAGACCAGAATGGTCATGAAGCATGAAGTAAAAATTGAGAAACGTCAGCTTAACAATGGAAACCAACACGAAGAGATTGGAATAAAACGTATGTTAAAAAGAAGGCAGCACAGGAAGACTGCCACGGAAACCGAATATAATAGGGACGAATTGGGTGGACAAATTAGTCAAAGTCACTAAATATAATTTATCAGATGTGAAATACTTTAACCTGGGACTGCTTCAGGTGACATCCTCACTAACGAGTAAAGCTAGTGGAGGATTGTATCAGGTTGAGGATATCAAAAGCCGCTGCAAGGTCAAGCAGGACCAGTAAAAAGTCAGAATGTTGTCTTTAACATCATTCAAAGCGGATTTAGGGACCATGGGCTGAATGAAATTTAGATTGTCTCATACAGAAAAGAGAATGGGTTTATACAAAGATTTGGAGTTGTATGGAAACCATCTTTAGGATTTCTTAAAAGAATGGTCAATTGGCCCTTAGTTACACTCATCTATTTAATCTTATAGTAGTGTAGAATAGGAAGAAATATTTTTTTTAATTAGAATCCTATCTACGGTCCTCATAAAAGATGGTATGATAACACTGCAAACCTGTGAAAGAAAATGTGCGACTAGGCACATTTGCAGGAACCAAAAAGCTCTGTTGCACAGAGGTGGTTATCGGGCCAACAGACATCTGGCACCTCCTTACCTGCAAAGTCACAGTACTCCAAAATACATTCCGGTTCTAGTGATACCTTCTTTGAGGCTCCGTTTGGTCATATACATGGAGGTCGAGAGCTCCCCTTATAAAGTTGCGTGAACCACTTCAAAAGCTCACTCTCGAAGACCCTTCGGATGAATGTCTTGACAGGGACTCCAGTCATCATTGTAGTTAGCTCCCAAGGGGGCCTGACATGGACATTTTGCGCCCACACTCCGTTCCAGACTTGAAGCCCAAAGCCTTCGGGAGATCGGGTAAGATGCAACAAAAATTTTCTCTGTGAAGAGATGGCTTTTTAAACAGTGTGTTGAGCCTGTGGGGAAAAAAAGAGCCCAGATCATGTAGCACAACGTGCTCCATGTATATCACAACAGCATCACCTCCGGGAGCCATGGAGTTGGGGGTGTGGAAGGCACCTGGAGCAAAGCCAAAATGTGTCCCTTCATGGCTGAAAGATTTCCAAGGATCAGCTGATGCTGGTGAATATAGCTACAATGAGGAATCTGTGGGAGGAAGCCATCCATAAGAAGTAGATAATTCTCCAGGAATAGAATAAACTTCCTTCCGTTTATTGGAGGAGCTAATAATTTTGCATAAACCCAACCTCAGGAGTGGCAACTTTCTCCTAGACGAGGAACAATGGTGCATAGACCATGTATATGAGCCCCTTGAGTGGAACCTCTTACAACTACCTTTCTCAGTCATCCACCTGGTCCTGGGATTTCTACCAAATCCGGGAAGTTGAATGTCCCAAAGGGGTCAATGACCTAGTAGATGGTCTTGCTGGCCTTGAGAAGGGAACTCCTAAGTGGCATGGCCCACTCAGGCTCTGACAGCATGGACTGCCAGGAGCTCGAATTAATGTCCCAGACACCGAATGCACCACCATTCTGGATCTGACAACAGCTTAACATCATCCTTACTTAAAGGCTGAGGCTCTAGGGAGAAGGGTTTGCAGAGACTAAAGCAGTGGGGTTTCTGAAGCAGCAACTGAGAGCACAGAAAAAGGAATTGCGTTTCTGAGGTGCAGCCAGTTCTGTTTACCACTCGGGACATCACATCTGGACTTTTTAAAAGCAATTAAATCGGTTTCTTATATTACGCTTCATGCCGAACTCCAGCCTCCAAGTGCTTTATCGGGACGTGGTACCGAACCCGTGCTGCTCAGTGTAGTCTTGTTTACAAGACCAGAGTTTCCCCCGAGCTATCCTTCCCGGTTATGGGTGCCAAACACTGAACAGAGTGAACAAGGAGCCACAGTGCACCCCCCATGGCTGAAAAAGTGTCAGAAATATCCTCCCAGATGCAAGGATTGTTGTCTAAGATAAAAACCTTTGAAGAAAGGAATCCATTAAATGGTTGCATTTCAATGGGAATAGCATTGTAAACTAGAACAATGTGACATAAGGAATACATTAATCACTGTAATCGTATTTCTGGTGCTTCTATCTGCTTAGATTCACATGCTATGCATAGCGCGACATCTAGTGGAAGCTGCGGAGCATTACAGTTTTCAAAATTCGCTGTACCCATGATCCCTCACGCATTGAGGTCCCTCAGATTGTTATACTTCTGACATGAAGTAGCATGAGTATCATGTGAGTACAGTTGTATCCAAGCAGATATATGTAGAAGCTCATAACATCTATGCATCTTCTTTCAGGGGAGGAAGGGTGGGCGCATGTGAATCTAAACAGATACAAGCACCAGAAATACGATTACGATGAGTAATGTATTCCTTCTGTTGCTTGTGTAATCTGCTTAGATCGCATGCTATGCATAGATTAGCGAGCAATGTTATGAGAAGGTGGTGGGTTGTGAGAAGGATTAGCGGCACATAGATGTTTTAGAACCGCTTGTCCCACCTGTGTATCTGTCTTGGAATGTGTGTTAATGCAGTAGTGCTGAGTGAAGGTGTGAACTGAGCTCCATGTAGCTGCTTTGCAAATGCTGTCTAAGGGGACGTTTGCAATAAAGGCCAAAGTAGCCCCAGTGCCCCGTGTGGAGTGGGCTCTTCGTATAGAAGGCAGTGTCTTTGATGATGAATAGCCTAATTGTATACATTTGACTATCCACCTGGAGATGGCTCTTATGGAAACGCGCTCTCCTTGTCGGCCTGCAGCCATGGAGACAAACAGTTGATCAGTCTTCCTAAGCGGTTTGGTTTTATCTACTTAGTAGTGAACCGCTCTCCTCTCACATCTAGTGTGTGGAGTTTGACCTCAGCTGAGCTAGTTGGCTTCTGAAACAAGGCCGGAAGCTCAATTGATTGGTTTACGTGGAACTCTGAAATTAATTTAGGGGAGAACCTAGGGTGAGTCCGTAAAACCAATTTGTCTTTATGGATGATAAAGAGAGGGTCCTGCACTGACAAAGCTTTGAGTTCGCTGACTCTTCTTATGGAAGTAATAGCCACTAAGAAGGCAGTTTTATGGGTAATGTGTTTAAAAGTAGCTTGATGCAAAGTCTCGAAGGTTGGGCCCATGAGTTTTCCTAGCACTACATTGAGATCCCAGCCTGTCGGAGGATTGGAGATTGGAGGGTGTAGTCTATTTAGTCCCTCCGTGAATGCTTTAATGACTGGCACTTTCCACCATGAGACTTTACTTTGAGAGGTGGTGTAGGCTGATAAAGCTGCTAGGTGGACTTTTAAAGAAGTAAAGACCAATCTTGAATCCAACAAGTGGAGTATGTATGTTAGAATGTGTGATTTGAGTACATTTTAGTGGGTTGATTTGTTTAGATTGGCACCAAATGACGAATCTCTTCAACCTGAGGAAATAACAGTGTCTGGTGTTTGGTTTCCATGCTTCCTTTAGGATATCCATACACCGCTGCGGAAGATTGAGGTGTCCAAACTCTATGACTTCAGGAGCCATGCTGCCAAGTTCAAAGAGTGAGGTTGTGGGTGTATCGTTGTCCCTCCGTGTTGAGTCAACAGGTTGACCTGGTACGGGAGCTTGATGGGATCGCACATCACCAGCTTGCGCAGATGTGGATACCACGGTTGTCTCGCCCATATAGGAGCAACTAGGATATGAGTCATCTGATCCCTGTGTATCTTGTTCACTATTCTGCTGATTAATGGAGTTGGGGGAAAAGCTTAAGCACATTTCCCTGACCAGCTCATCCATAGGGGATGCCCCTTGGAGTCTGGTTGGGGGAACCTGGACGCGAAGTCTGGGCATTGCTTGTTTTCTCTTGTAGCAAACAAGCCTAGAGAGGGGTAGCCCCATAGAGAGATGATGTGGTCTACCACGTCTGTGTGTAGTTGCCACTCGTGTTCTTCTGGCAGAGGATCTCTGCTGAGAGAGTGCTTTAGAGTGTTCAGTACCCCTGGAACATGTTGAGAGGACAGGGACATACCTTGTTTAAGTGCCCACCTCCCTATTCTCTGAGCCACTTTGGACAGATTTGGAGCGCGTGTAACTCCCCGTTTGTTGACATAGAACATTGCGGTGGTGCTGTCTGTCAGGACTTGTACCGACTGGTTTGTTAGGTGGTTCTTGAAAGTTTGCAGTGCTTTGAAGATCAACAACAACTCGAGTAGGTTGATGTGGTTCTGTGAAGTAACTTGTGACCACAGGCCGTGTGCTGTGTGGTGAAGGTAGTGGGCCCCCCCACCCGGAAAGTGACCGCTATCACTTCCGGTTCATGGAAGGGTTTCCCCTTGAGCAGATTTTCCCTTGACCACCAGCGTAGGTTTTGAACCAGTGTAGGCGAAACCACCACTAGATCGTCTCACTGACCACTTGCCCGAGACCATTGTTTCGCCAACCATTCCTGCATTGGTCGCATGCGCAGGCGCGCGTGGGGGACCAGGTAAATGCACAATGCCATCATGCCTAGCAGACACACAGCTTTGTGTACGCTTATCTGGAGACCGGTTTCATACTGGGGTATTTGCCGAAGCATGTTTTGTATTCTTTCCATGGATGGGAAGGCTAAGCCTTTCTGTGTTTAACACAGCTCCTAGGAACTGTTTTGATGTATTTGGTACGAGACTTGACTTTTCTTGTTTATTGAGAAGCCCAATTGGAAGAGAAGGTCTATGGTTCTTTGCGTGTTTATCTTGCAAAGATGGTAGGATTCTCCTGTGATCAGCCAGTCGTCCAGGTAGGGATACACTGGAATTGCCTCCCTGCGAAGGTGCGCCGCCACCACTGCCAGTACCCTTGGTGAACACCCTTGGAGCCGAGGCTATCCCGAAGGGCAGCACTTTGAACTGGTAGTGCTAGTCTGCTACTTTGAATCGCAAAAATCATCTGTGCGCTGGGAACATTGAAATATGAAAATACGCATTTTCCATGTCCAATGTTGCCAAGTAATTCCCCTTCTTGTAGCGTTGTCATGCAGAATTTTTGTGGCTTGACAAATTTGTTTGAAGGGCACAGGGCTAATACAGGCCGCATGGTCAGATCTTTCTTTGGAACAAGTAAGTACGTTGAATAAATACCCTTGTTTACCTCGTTGTACGGCACGATTTCGATGGCGTCCTTGAGGAGTAGAGCTTCCACCAATTTGAGTTGTTCCTCTCTTGACGGTCTTTTCTGGCGCGGTTGGGAGGTTTGATGGGATTCCCTGGAGTTCTATGTAGTAACCTCCCGCTACCGTCGATAACACCCACTTGTCTGATGTTATCCCCTCCCATGCGTGGGTGAAGTGTGAAATTCGTCCCCTAACTGGGGAGGCATGGGAGGGGCGTCATTGCTTGGAGGGTGTTCCTCCACCTATGGTGGGGGAACCTCTGCCCTTTCCGCGACCTCGGTGCTGTCCCCTGGGATAACCCTGGGATGCCCGTTGGTTGTTGTTCCATGAGGAACCCTGGCTTTGACTATAGCCGGCACCTGTATGCGTTTTGTCCACGAAACCGCTGAAAATGATTGCCTCCTCTTTGGCTTGTTTGTTTGTTAGTTGGCCAAGGGACTTGAGTGTTTCGTATTCGTCCTTGACGGACTTCAGCGCGTCCTCAACTGCCTTTCCAAATAAAACATTAGGCTCAATAGGCATGTTGAGAAGGGTAGCCTGTGTCTCTAATTTGAATCTGGACTGCCTAATCCAGGCATGGTGTCTGAGGATGGTGGCCTCAGCAATAACACGTTCAGCGTTATCTGCTGCATCGAAATTGTTCTGAGTAGGACGCTTGCTGTTGCTCTGCCGTCAGCAGCCACAAGGGAGATCTTAGATTTGAGTGGTTCCGGCACGGATTCTGCAAGGGCCATAACTTCATCCCACTCAGTACAGTCATAGCTTGCTAGCAAGGTGGAGTTATTAGCTATTCGTGCCCGATAAGCCGCCGAAGATGTTATTTTTCTTACCATTGTATATAGTTTTTTACTCTCCTTGTCCGGAGGAGCTTCGGAGGAGGCCAAGGGGGTACCCACTCTCTTCCGGGTGGTGGTAAATACTAGAGTGTCTGGTTTAAGTTGGCCCCTTATATACAAAGGGCCAGAAGGTGTTGGGTGGAAAAGCTTTTCGATTCTAGGGTTTACCGCCCTAGTCTGATTAGGCATTTCTAGAGAAGGTTGAATCCTTCTCTGTACCGACTTGACTAAGGGGATACATTGAGTTGCCATTTTTTTGTCCCCCAAGATGTTTTCAGCGAAATCCTCCTGTTGCTGGATTTCCTGTGTCTCGATACCAAAATATTCAGCAGCCCTGAGAAGTATGTTGTTTAACAAGGGCTGGTTGTCTACTGGGGAATCGGGTAAGAGGGTCCTGCGGGACTGGAGAGTCCATGGCAAAGACTACTGACTTGGTGTCACCTTGATCGTCCCCTTCACTGACGTCGTCAACCCCGACATCATCATCATAATAGGTATTTTCGTCTGGGTACTCATCAGCTCCTACATCTAGGTTGTAACGGCCAGCAGAGAAGCATGGTGCCTTGTGGACTGGTTCTTCATACAGTTCCACTGGGAGGCGAGATCTCTTTCCTGATGGGCGTGTAGACAAACTGGACTGAGAGGCCACAGGTGAAATGTTAGAGCTTGACGCCTGGGTAGTGGGAGGAGTGTTTGCTAGGCTTTGAAGAACCTGGGGGTGTTCTTCGAAAATATTTGCAAGAAAGGTCATACGTTTCATAATCCTATCTATATTGTGGGCAGACCAGTCTGCTGAACTGAGGATAATCCTCAGGTAGATAGAGGCAGGGGTAGAGGGGTAGGGAGGCTACTGTATAACTCCTCCTCCTCCTCTATGATAGGATCAGGCCCCTCCACCTCTATGATACGGGGATGTCCTGTGTAGGAATCCTATCAGGTTCTGGCTCTTCCCTAGGTTTGTCCCTTTTATCTTGCCCGTCTGTGTTCCTGTCTTTCTGAGAGGAATCCCTGGATTTATGTTTCTCCCTATGATCTGTGCTCTTAGAAGCTGACTTTTTAGAGATAGAGACCGTAGTAGGGGCCTTGGGGACATGTTTTGCCACTGGACCGGACAGTCCCGACTCCCTGGGCGTGTGTCAAGTTTCGATTTCGGGAACGGCTTGCAAGGCGTCCTTCGACGTCGGAAGGCCGGGAGAGGGAGTTTTATGTCCGGCGTCTTAACTTAACAGGCTTGTCATGAGGCAGCCGCTCGGGGTGCTCAGAGGACCGCAAATCCGAAGATTTGCCCTTAAACGTTGGCTCTCAGCATGCGACACATCGCCACGGGTATGTGCTTGGTGTGGGGGAGTGTGGTGCCTTTGCCGCCGGGTGTTATCCTCACAACAGGAACGCTGGCCTGTCTGCTAGGGTCGGGGGCATGCATTGGGGAACGCACACTGGAAGCTCCTTCGACGTCTATGGCGGCCTCGGCCTGCATGGCGTGATGGGCCCAACGTTTGGTCCTTCTATATTTGAGGGTCTTGGGTCGGAGCCGTTTACAGGCCCGACAATGAGCCACGTCGTGGTCCTGATTCAAGCAAAGTTTACACACCCTGTGCTTGTCGACCCATGTGTACTTTTTATTGCAGGACGGGCAGAATTTAAATGGAGAACATTCCATATTGGGGATAGGCAGTCGGGTGACCCAGGGAAGGGGTGGGAAAATGCATGTTATGACCACCCCCCACTCGGCCGGGTGGTTCAGTTGCGATCTCTGACCGACGGTCAGTCCTGTCCTTTCTTGAAGTCTTCGCTGCGTCGAGGCACGGCGTTGATAAAGGACATAAAGATAAACTATTAAACACTTTATAAGTCAATGGCGTAAGCCGAAAATGGACTCCGCTTATTTGCGACCGCTCACGATGCCGGAAAAAAACAATATGAGGGACCTCGACGCGTGAGGGATCATGGGTACAGCGGACGTCACACTAGGGATAGTATTACTGGCACACCCTGTCGATGTCCCTTTTCGAGTTTCAAAAACAACAACTGTAATACTCTGCAGCTTCCACTAGATGTCGGCCTATGCATAGCATGTGATCTAAGCAGATTACACAAGCAACAGAAATATTTGATCAGTTACTTCCTATTTTGACTTGTAGCAACATCCGGAACTTATTTTAAAAGTCTTCCTGCACTCATTTTTAATAAGTGAACTGGAATTTGCATTAACAGCGGACATGGTGCAATGTACAAGTCGACATTGCCACGTATGGTGTCGGTAACAGTTTAGAGCAGTGGCTTTCAGAAGGAATCTGTTGCTGTTAATTTTTTAAAAATACATTCTCAGTCATCATCTTCACATGAGATAAGAACAATTTCAATCTTCTCCTCCCAGGCATGCGCTTATAACATGTTTGCCTTTCATGTCTAACTAACCAAAAGGTGCAGACTTCTCAGTCAGGTCTAATAGTCATTAAATGTGTCTGACAAAACCAACAATAAAAGGGGCAAATGTGCTGCTTGAGCTATTAATTGGCCAGTGGTTCAGAATCAACTTCAAAGTATTTGGCTCTTTGGGCAAGCAAACCTATGATACAGGCACCACGCTTAACAGCTGGTTTTAGAGACATGAGCTGAAACACCCATAAAATTCAATGTAGTCAACACGAGAAGTTCAAGCATCACTTAACTACAACATCCATCAGTTATTAGGAGCTGAAGCATAACGTTAATGAGAAGTCAGTCTAAAGATTCTGACGAGGCTGTGTTCTTCACCCAAAGATTCCTAAGCTTTCCAGATCTTGGGGGCGAACCAAGACACTTTTTTAGTCTTCCTTGTGGAAACTAAAATGTGTGACTGAATTACTTCAGAAGCAGAAATATCCTCAAAGAAAAAAGCCTTAAATTTGCACATGCAAACATGACAAGATGTGTAAAAGCCAACAAACCTGGTATTAAAGCATAGTGAGAGCAGGAAGATGCAGGGCCCGTTGTACATTCTGTGGCTTTTCGTGCTATATACCTTTAGCTGTGTATGACTGGAAACCTTCAATAGAGTTTGAACTGTTTCAGGGCATATTTGTAATTACACCAAAAATAACATCCCCTTTTGATGAACACACGGTTATATCACTTGTAAATTAGGTACATTATAATACCAGAATTGCCTCAAGATGCAGCATTTTCTGGAGGGGAGTCAACTTTCCTTGTTTGTGTACCAGAACCCACATCATCAATGCAGTTTGGTAAGGTGAGTATTCCCACGGTTAAGGTCATATCTGATGAACCTGCCGCAAGTAAGATAGCAATTTATAGCACAATAAATGTGAGACATGCAGTTATCTTATTCTTTTGACACCAATCTATTTGTAATACTTTGCTTGATTACCACATATGGAACCAGTGATACCAAGACACAGACACGGCATAAGCATAAACCCTCCTCATCACCCCGTTGGAAGAAGAGTATTTGGGGCAGACCAAACTGTGATGAATTCAGAACCTAAGCTAAATCTTAAAGAAGCAAACAAAATGTCCAGAGCAGTCAATTGATTAGGCGTAACTTGCAGGCCTCGAGTGTTTATTTGTCACTGAATAATCAGTTATGCCCAAACTGAATCTATCAGTCACCAAGAAATACTAGTTATTTTCTCTGGGAGTACACCATCCGAACAATTGAGTGGACGAAACACAAGAGCATCACCTTCTGGTGAATTAACAAAATGCAGGCGCTATGAACAATGAACAGCAGCTAAAGCACTGTGAAAGGTGGACTCTTTCAGACTTTTTTTGGGAGTGAATCTAGTCTGTCTTTTAGATTGCAAGCCCCTGAATGAGGAAGATTCAAATAGGGGCATATACAAGTCAATCTTAAAAATAGAATTTACCACTGTTTCAGGCCCTGGATACAGATCCGTTATAGTGTGGTCAGAGTTTTCTTAAAAGCCTGTCTTTAAGAGAAACCTTAATACCCAATAATCCAGATAAGGTCTTTGATCTCGAAAAACACTTTTGAAGAGGACAGTAGCCTGTTTCATGCAGTTCTGAAGACTCTTGAGATATGTGTAAAATAGACAAAAGACAGAGCAAAGACTTGTTTGTGACTGACATACACTAGATATAGAATATACATTGTGTGAGCAGCCTATATTTGTAGGGTTATGAAATTGGGCAAGCTTGAAGGAGGTAGCACAAATCTGGTTAATCTTTTATAACGCTTTCAATACTGTAGACCAGTCTCTAAGCACAGGGCTGGGATTCTAACCTGTGTTGCTCTGTGAGGTTTTGCTTCGAAGACAAACACGTTGCTGATAAGCTCAGATACTAGGTTTACAAATATTTGGGGCAAAAATGTGACGTGTTTCCGTTCCATGTCTTAAAGATCTAAAACAGGGCTCATGCTTCTTCAACACAGTTCCAGCTTTGAATAAAATATGAAAAGCTGTGCAAGAAGGCAAATGGAAACTGGGCAATGTTCATTCGGAGTAGTTGAAAAAGAAAACATTTTTATTGGGGAACACAATAGAGGACAAGAGCTGGGTGTCTGCATACCAACTAAAGTCAAGGAGCAAAAGCAGAGCAGCAACAAAACAGAGTGGTAGCTCTAACATGAGACATGGTGGCAAGTGTAATCCCACAGTGATCTGTGCCTTCGGTACCTCGAAATGAAGCCCAAGGATATGAGGCACAGTGGGGAAGGAATGTCAATGCATGTGAAGGCAACTATCAATTTCCTGTGTTAGCCACTCCGTACTATCTACACATTGCTAACTAGGCGTACATGTGCAGTCTGCATTGAGGCCTTATTGCGAAGAGCTCCATTCTTCTTGCAACTTGAAAAATGTCGGCTGCTTAAAAAGGTGGCCGTTTCCACGACAGTAATTACTTCGAAGTAATCTACTTTGAAGTAATTTCTTTGAAAAATACATGCAGTTGTCGGTTAAGGGCTAGAAAGGGGGTAGGGAATAGTAGTGAAGGGGAAGGCAGGGCATGGAGTGGACACCCACCCCAAATAAAAAATAAAGAACCCTTAAAAATTAACTAAATCTGGAGAACAACAGTAGCCTCCAAAGTGTTTTAATGCAAAAAGAAATGACTCGCACAGCTCCCTCTAGGATAATTGTCCTAAAAAAAGGGTCACGGAGCAGGCACTGTTAAAAATGGCCTACATTTAGCTAATCCGGTCTCTGCCTGAACTTGCTTTGGAGTGGTGGAGGGGAAGGGGTCAGCAGCCAGCGCCTGTGTAAAGTACAGGTATTATGCTGAGCGTAATGACATGTAAGAGTTCTGTAGGCCATACAACAAGTGGTGTGTCTTGGTAAGTGAAGGCCCAAAGTGCATGGATGACCACACTGATTTTGTCTGAGGTGCTAACCTAAATGTCAGTGCAACTCCTGTGTCTTCTTTGGCTAGAATACTTCTGGCAGACATGCCCATTAAACAAGGGGTCCTCAATGAGAGGTCTGCTATCCTCACTATTTCTCCTAAGGTGGGAAACGTCCCCTGAAGAAGACTGGTGCCCCAGGTTATGGCGTCTTGGACGACTCCTGTAAGCAGCCACAGCAAGCTCCCTGCTTCTATACAAAATCAAGGACCCAATGCCATGTCTTGCTTCTCTGGCTTCTTTGAGACACATGTGAATACTGCAGTACTAACCTGTGCCTCTAAAGGGGGTGCTGTTGATCCATGAACGTAGGCACTAAACTAATGACTGGAGAAACGAGGCAGCAACAGTTCACACTCAGTGTAGCTTAAAACAGTTGACAACTCAAGAACAGTGGCTTAATTTCATGTAAAGAAAGGAATAACAGCATTTCAATAAAGCAAAAGTTGTGTAGAAAAACAAATTATAAATTGTGTCAAAGGAAAGAAGATAAAATTGTGCAGACTAGGCCAGTGTTAATATACATTGCGTCTATTCAGTGACGATAATTTAGGTGCCTCGAATGTAAACACCCATTCAACAACCTCTATTGTCCATTCTGGAGCTTTCCGTGCATAATATTTTATTGCTATATACCTTTAGCTTTGTATGACTGGAAACTTGCTACAGAGTTTCAACTGTTTCAGGGCATCTTTTAAAATGTGCAATTACACCAGAAAATCTCCCCCTGGGGAACACCAATTAATGACAGACACGTATGTACTACCAAGCCACGCAATCGTCAGTATGAACTAATTACAGGACATGTCTAAGCAAAACTACACAATTGCTACATGTACCTGAAGGGGTACAAGAGTTTGGTTACCCACACAAGAAGCTATATTCCGCAGACTTGACAGTCATTTAATTCTAGTAGGGTTACATGAACCACAGGATTCCATGAAAAAATGAAGGGACACGATTACCTGACATTCGAATTAGAACCAAACTCATGGATGGGTTAAAACATCCAATACGATTAACAAAGATTAAAGTACCAAACTGCTCAATAATGTGCATCATGCAAAGTGAAGCAAAGGCCGCACAACCACCCACATCATTTTAAACACCAATATGAAGATTGCACACCAAACAGTAAAAGTGGGGCTCAAAACGTGCACTCTATGGAAGGGATAAATGCCTCTTGGCGAGTAAGACATGGTGTGATGTATCTGTGGAATTGAGATGTCCAGTGAATTTGTAATTGCTCGATAGCAGCTTGCAAAATGAAATGTTTACCCCTCTTAAAAAAAGCACAGCCATACAATAAATAATTATGTGATGCTCCATATTATTTTTAAATTGAGGACACCTCAAATATCTGCAGTCCAAATTCTTGCTACTAAGATTCTGTTTTAAGATTAAGGCTAGAAAAGTAGAAAGTAAACCTGAATAACACTGAGTAATGAATGGCACAGAGAAAATCTGCTGGGCATTAAGCATTAACTTGCAATGAATAAACAGCTTTATGGAAATGCTAGGTGTCGCTTCAGACAATGGGGTACCAGGCGCACAACGAAGAGGAGAATCCCATTATACAAATACAACATCATTTAGAACTACTAAGAACAAAATAAAAGTTATTTTTTTATCATTAATTACCAGTAACCAAACAGAACAGGTAGTAATTTATCGGGTTAGCGGCCCAAAAAGAAAAGTGACCCAAGTATTGCCATCAAAAGTACCTCTTACCCCATTCACGCCATCTATTACCATATACTGTAGTCATTAGACTAGGCAAGAGAAGCAGTGTCAAATGGAAAGTGAGAGTTGAAACCAAATATTAAAGGCATACATGTACAATTACATGTAATCTACAAAGTAACAGACAAAATTAACATCCTTGAGACGATAAAGAAAATGGAATGGATGTTTAACAGTTACAAGGGCAAACACGCTGTAGTGTTCCCTTGAAGCTTATTTTCAAAGGGATGTGTGCTATTTTGGCAATCCAAGGAATGCCTTCATCAAGCATGCTATCTGACAGATGAGAACTGCAATTTCAATAAAGTTATTAAAATAGCCTTGACAAAAATAGAATAAAACAATCCCCTTTAACACGAAGAGCATTTCAGCATACAATGGTATTGTAACATGAAACCAAAAAGGAATTAATGGTTGCAGTGATTTTTTTAAACGACGATACATAAAATGAAGATTGTTATAAATTGACCAACGTGGTATCCACGCATGAAATAGCTGCAGGAAAAAGACAGATGCAAAAAAATCTTTTAAAAATACTGTTATACCCGATTGTATTAAAGTTTTCATAATCCGAAAAGCTATTCACTCTTCCTTTGAAACATGCTTCTTATCCAGATCTAACTTCTCTGCTGATAGAAACATGGTATTAAGAAATAGCGCTAACTCAAATCAATTGTTATTTCTTGCTATTTCTAGGGAAGAACAGCATTTGAAATAGATAAAGTTTCTAGGTAAACGGAAAGGCGCACATAGATTACTTGTAAATGGAGAAAAATGGTTAAACCAAACTTAAACATCTACAATTACATTCAGAAATATTGCACTGAATTTCAATTACCCGTTCGGGCATCTGGTCTAACAACGATTAAGCGTGACAGTCTGGATAAAGCTAGATATTTGAGCATGTATCTAATTTCTTAGATTAAGAAACGTTCTGGTGAGTGCAGCTACGCAAGTCAGTAAGTTCCTTTACAATGTGTCTGCCAATGTTTAAAACCAAATACAGGGAGTTCAATAAAAGACAGCAAAGAGAGAGGAGGTGGTGAAAATAGCTTACTGTAAAATCAAGAATGATAGGCGACTGCAACACAAACTTATTTTAGGAAAAAGCACCCATCAGTTTTGAAATGGTCGTTATCACTATTCTAGCAAAATTGGTGTCTATATCAACTACATTGCAGTTAAGATACATGAACATATCTGAAATGTCTCAGATAGCATATGTATAAAGTGTCCATGTATTATTTTACTTTGAAAAATAGCACCATGCTGTTTGGCATGATCAACAAGACACAAAAACTCAAAAGAAAGCAAGATGGAAATCAGTAATCTAAAATAATCTATAGCCTCACATCTTTATAATAATCATATAAAAAAAATAGCCAACAAAAACATTTATTTGGACCGGGCTCTGATGGAAAATCCACACAGAACCAATTGGAGGCTGCAGATTGATAGAGGTGATGGGAAATAAACGAGGGATCAAAGAAATAGGTTGAAAAAACGAAAGCTCATTATTCACTGTTTTTTAAGAAACTAAGCATACCCAAAATCGTTCAAGAATTTTTTGGTTAGTTCCTTCTAGGTGTTGTGTTTTGCAGAATAAAATCTAACGGATGCATTTTGTTCTCTCAAACAGAAACCTAACTTTTGAAAAATCAAGCAGTGTCATATCCGAAAACTATCAACAGTTCCTCTGCCAGGTATGTTAAATGATCATACACTAGAGACAATTGCATGTTTGAAGCTGCTCAAATGTTTGGTATTCGTTTTAACAGAGATTATTAAAAAATAGAATATTGCATTGTTATTAAGCACTTAATGCCAGATTCCTGCTTCCGAATGTAATTATAGATGCAAATATTACAAAATGTATTAATAATCAATTGATCAATCCCAAAAAGAAAATGAGCTGAGTCTGCCCTGCTGGAATTTGGACCTGTGACGGCAAACCGTACACAACAGATCAGTGAAGAGAGAACTTTGCTCATTTAGCTAGTGTCCAAGTTTTGTACTCTGACATTTAGATTATATCATAATCAGGCAACTCAAATCCCAGTTGGAGAGTGTAATTGTGATTTCTAACATTAGTTACAGCAAAATAAATTAGTAATTTGGAATGCAGTAGCTTACTATTTTCATGGTGCATACTATTACTATGTCAGTTCTGGTAAAGATGCACCAGATACTAGTTTTTCATGATGTCACTATATGACAAGAAAAACCAAGAACACAATCAAACAACGAAATAAGGAATTGCCCAGAGTCCTCAAGTTCACTACTTAAGGAAAAGGTATGCAATGAGGACTATAACCAAGATATATGAAACAACTCCTGTCTTTTAGCCTCCTAGAGCCTTTCTACAATAATCTGAGGAAATATTTTAGTGTCACAATTGTGCATCGAAAACTAGCAGTGCTGTGTTCGCATTTTTGGAGCTTAGTAATGGAAACATTTTCTGAACAAGCTTGTAGAAATACAGTAAACAGTCCAAAGGTTTACTTATTTCAAGCACAGCAAGGTATAAAACAAGGGGCATACCTTAAACAAGTGAATTCCACATTGCCTTTCCCACCCCTAAACAGTCATAATATTTTAACTTATTAAAAAATAACACCATGAAAAATGTCATCAAAAGATGCTGACCTAAGACAAATGCTCACTGATATACAATATGGTCAAACAAATCTTTAACCAATAATATACAGTATGAATGACCACTACATCTTGAAAATTATACTCAATACTGCCAGCAGTCTATCCCCCTATCAAATATTTGTCCCATTCCATCCCTTCCTAACTATCAGAAAATAAAATACAGAACCTATAAATAAGCAGAAAAAATATACTTATATATACACATATATGTTTGGGTGTGTATATATATATATATAGGTGCACATATACATACACACATACTGCAATGATCTTTGCAACTTCTAAAGATATGGCAATGAAGGTGTACAAATCAGCAAATTTGCAGAAGCCATAACAGAAGAACAGCTTATTGAAAGAAGGTGGCAGTAATGCACTGTGTGCACATGTACATCATAAGTATAAAACTGCATACACACTCATACTGTTTTCCTTACTCTTGATCGCGCGCACACACACACATACATACATACATACAGCAGGAATAGTCACAGATACAAGTTGGAATTTGATCTGTACTTGGTCAATTACAATGGTGCAATAAAATTGGCTAAGTTGAATAAGGAAATATGTAGCACAGACGTTTTGGTTTTACAATTGGACTATATACAACTTGGATAAACATACGATTGCCACATCTTGTCAAAAGAGAAAATACATTTTGGGCAACTAAAAAATAGAAAACTCCAAGCTTGTAGTGAGAACAAGGTTGGTAACAAAATTAGGGAGTATAACCGCTCTACTGTGGCAAGCTTTGGTAGTGTGCCTTAGAAATCAATTCTTTTGAAAAAGAAGTAAATTAATGTTTGAAGACAAATCATGGTACAGGTATAACCCAAACATTGAACAAGTACTCGCTATTGTTCCAACTAGTATCCTACACATCCTAGATATGAGGTCTGATCAGCGTGCTCTGTGGTTAGAGGTTAAAAAGCAGATTACAAAAATTCACTATTTCAGATCTTTCTTGTGTTGTCCCGATTTGGCCTAAAATGGAGTGTATTAAACAAACTCTGGTCTGAAAAAGATCAGAATCGGTTAAAGCTATGAAACAAATGCTCCTCAATATTCTATTCCATTTGCAAGAAAACGCTATTCGCTAACATACGTTAAGATATTTTCCTGATGTGATTTCTATCTGTTACAAAATCTGTGGAGTAAATGTGCATTTTTTTCTTTTTAAATTCAAAGTTTTAGACAAGACGTTTTTCTTGAAAATAGTTAGGAATCCAAACAAGTGTGTTTAGAGTCAGTTGACTGTGCAATCTCTTCGTGGCAACTTAACAGCTACAAAACTTTCTTTTTTCCTGAAATATTCTTCCCTCTTGTCCTGGTTGAAGACAACAGTGAATCATCGCTCTGCTGCCATTACATGGCAGATAAAAAGCCCCCTTTTAATATGTGGGTTTCATTTGATTACTTTCATATTTTTAAGCCCACACTGCAGAAGAGGGCAAAAGGCAAAGCTGTAAGAGTTATTCCAGAATTCGTGGAAATCACTTAGGACAATAAGTAAAACACTTCTGGGTACAAAAATGCTTGACTACACATTTCAGTTTTCTTCTTTGAAAACACAAACATAAAACGGGCTTATAAACGCTCCTTCTGTTTTCTATATGCACCATGGCCTATGGCATTTTGCCCTGTGGCCTGCAGGGCGATAAGTGCGCAACACAAGTAAATGTCCAGTTTAAGTTCCCCAGCCCCTAAGAGTTGGGTGGGCTTAATCTCAAAACTCCCATTCGTTGGGCTCTTCTCGACTAGCAACCTTTTCTAAGCGATGAATTATGTTGTTCAAATTGGCAGCTTTCTTTTTCCTCAAAGTGTTGTCTGTTGTATTTTTTAAACTTGTTGCTTCAGAAAAACTGAAAAAACTCTGAAGAGAACTGCATTTTTGTAAGCAAGGAGCAGATGTGGAGCTGGTACTTGGCACACTTGATATGTTCGTGTTCTCAGAGTCTTCCTTAGACGTACACATATGTAAGCTCTCCCCAAGGAGAACCGACGTTGAGGTAGAAGCATTTTCCCCTCTAGCACAGCTAGGCTTTGTGTCCTGCACATCTCCTAATGACTGGGCCCCTGAAAGTGAATTTCGACATTGTAACTTGAGCCTGTTGTCTGCATCCCTTTCTATGCACTCCATTCCCAGTTGTAAAGACTCCGATTTGTCTGAAGATCTGCCATCTTGAAATGGTTCCCCTTCAAAAACAGAATCAGTTCGTCCCCCGTGCAAATGTGTTTTTTCACCCATGCACTCATCTGTATCCAGACTTCTTGACTTTCCTTCAGAGGTGTTTTCCATGTCTATCCCATCACAACTGTCTCCCTCAGAGCTGGGGGCTGCCCGGATGCTTCTGGTCGAAGGAGAGTCACTTGACCCAGTCTGACCTGCTTGAATTTCTTCGATAAACAACTCCCTGCGGATGCGTGACCTATAAAATATAAAAAGATGTGGTCAGCAATTATGGTATTTTAAACTTTGCAAAATATAACAGATACTTTAAATGCTATTGCAACTTATCAGTATTAACTTCATGTTCTTAGCAAGCCTAGAAAAATCTGATGACATATTTTGAAATACAGGACCATTCAAGTTAGCCCAAGTCCCTGACCACCTCTTCATTTTCTTTTTTTTTTTTTTTAAACATTTTTAAGATGAGCACAACCAATCAAAATGTTCCAAAACATTTCTAGCTATGGAAAAGATCCCTTAAGTCTAGGTAATTTTTGATTAATAAAATGCCACATACTAGATTTAGCTGTTAATGTAAAATCAAGGGGTTGGATGAAAAAACGAACCGCAAAAATCCCAGGCTACATATCTTGGTGCGAGGAGGTGACTGGGAGACAAAGAGGTTGGGAAGTGTAGCATATCACAGGTTCTGCAAATGTATAAAATATTCCTACATAACTGGTCACAAGACCCCAACTTCACCTTGCAAATCATTAAATGTAGACCAGATTGATAAATGTAGATCAGACAGATCACGCTGCTAATGGGACACCTTTTCCCCCTCTGGCTGACAAGGTCACTACCTTCAACAAGTGTTTTATTAGAGTTTTCCTGTGCCCTAGACCTGCTTTTTAACAAGAGCAAAACAGCCACTTTCTAGATGCAGTTGATTTGGAGAGCAAATTCTATTCAGTATGGTTGAATTTTGTCACCGGGCCATGACTTTTGGGTTCTTGATAATGCATATTGACCAGCAAATGTCTGTTTCCAGAAGTCCTGCTCCATTAATCTAGGATAGCCACGAATAGGAGGTCAAAATCCCCTGTACAATCGAAAGTCTTTGACCGTCAAATAATTGAGAAAGCCATGGGAAGTGAATCCCGTTCAGTGAACGCGACTGAGGGAAACCCAACAGTGTGGCGTTTAAAAAGACATTAAGACCTGTGAAGTGCAGCAGGCGAAGGTGTTTGTGAAAGGCCATAGTGAACCCGACTGAGGGAGGCCAAAGAACAGAGTAAACCCGACAGAGGGAGGCCAACAGTCAAGAGGGGATCTAGGGTGAAAAGCCACCACCTAAAGACTGGTGAATATAAAAAGGAGAAAATGTGTGAGCAAGAGACATAGTGAGCCCGATGGAGGGGGGCTGGAATTTCGAGAGGGGTCTGAGCCCGGAAGAGGGGGATCCAGGGGTGAACCATCACCCCCCTAAGTACCATAATAAAGGAACATTCTTTTTGTTATATTGAATACATCAGGTGTTCAAGGGAGAGAGACTTTTTGGCTTAAAAAGAGACTTAACCATCAAAGGACCTGCAGCTGAAAATTGAACCGTCAGCTCATGCTGGGAAAGCTTGAGCGTGTGCTGTGCTCAGAAGTGCCCTCTTATCCCGTGCTCAAAACGTGGGGAAGGGAGATACCCTGGCTAACACATCCCGACATATTATTTGAGAACACTTCTTTCTTACTCTTACGTCCCATCCCCTTTCCTCCATACTGCATGGGCGTCCCTTCCTAGGGACGGGAGACCGAACCTTTTTCACCCTAAAAAAACCCTTTTTGCACTTTAAATTTAGAGGTGCGCGGGGGTGCGGCACTGGGAGCATGCGCTACCCTGACTCTGCCCACCGGCGCCACACCTCAGTCCCCTTTTCCGAGTCGATGGGAACGAGCCGATTTCACCAGCGCTCCTCGGTTTGGCCCTGCCATGTAATTCCATGCGCTCTTCCCTGGATTCTTCTTCTATCTTTGTCTTTTCCTTGTCATTCAGGTACTTGATTCTCCAGCGGCACACTCCTCCCCGGCGCATGCCGACTTCACAGGGTTTCAGCAGGTGTCCAACCTGCGAGGCGCTCTTCCCTACGTCTGAACCCCACGCTCTTTTCCTCCACTGCCTTAGCCCCGACCACAACTGGGAAGGTTGTACCGCGTGCGACGCACTGACTCCACGCACATTGAAGAACAGACTAGCTCGGTGGCGGGAGCTCTTCGAAAGGTCGCCTCCAGAGGACTTGAACGAACTTCGTCAGAGATCGAGGCCAAAGGAGGGCCACTATTTTCCATTGCACCCAGTAAGGGCGACTCCTTCCAGAGGAAACACCAGAGCGGGTGGAACCTCTCGTGTTCTGGTACAAGCCCACACACCCAGGTTAGTCCAGCTACCGGCCTCACGGCCGAGGGATCATCAGTTCCTTCCGGAATCAGTACGGAGGACAGCAAGGTTCTTTTACCGGGTGTACATCCGAGGGGCTATGCCCTAGTACCGGCTCAATGTCTGAGGGGGCGCCTGCATGCAGCACTACTGGCGATACCACCGAGGGCAATATGCCTTCCAGGCCTAGACCTGAGGTGCAGGGTAGGTCTCTCGCTCCACTACCAAGAGTCTTGGAGGAGGTCGGGCCCAGGGAGCCATGCACCGCAACTTTGGCACGTGACATGCAGCTCGACAAAATAGTCTCCGGGCCAGACAACATGGTCGCTCGTCCGATGCCACTCCTAGGAACAGAGCAGGCGGGTGAATGAGTTTTAAGGTGGGACTGGTGTAAACCAGGTACATGGCCTACAGTTTATCCATCAGCGGCGCAGTGCAGGTTTCCCCAGCAACCTAGGCAGAGTGCGCTCTGGCCCCAGCAGCCCCCAGCCACTCCGTTAATATCTCCTGCCACCTCTTCAGCCTCCAAAGACAGGTTCTTCGAAAGGTTCCTGGCGCTGATGCGAACCCCCCATATGGGGGCCATCCCTCGGGATGCAGTCAGGGACTTGCTCCCTCCGGTCACCCGACCAGCACCCATAGTCATTCCTCCCATGGGTCCGGCGCCACAGGCCCCAGCGCAGCCCCTGCTGGCCCATTTGATTCCAACTCCCCTGCCTCCCACAGTTCAGTCGGTTTCGGTTCCACAACAGCCTCCGCAGCAGCTTCCAGCTCCGGTCCCCACACCACAGCCCAGGGTGCCCAGCACTCCTCCACCTGCTCCGGACCAGCCAGACACTCTGGTGGACACAGACGAGAAGGACCCTGACACGCTCTTGTCAGCGCAGACCTTCCACGACAGGCTTGCAGGTTTGGCAGAATATTTGGGTCTTCCTCAGCCCAAGGTAGAGAAACCCGAGGAGGGCGTCTTGGCAGAAGTCCTCACCCGATGACCCCCTACCAAAACGGGAATCCCGATGCAGAAAGTCGTTGTGTCCTTGGCCAAAAAGGGGTGGCTCAAGCCGCACTCGGCCAGACCTGTCAATAAGCGCCTGGCTGCCAAGTATAGACAGGTGGCGGGGGATCCACTCTTGCTGTCGGCGCACCCTCAGCTGCATTCTTCAGTGATTGCTGCATCATCAATCTACTCTAAGCCCTAGTCGTCCACGGCCACCTCGTCCTCGGCACTGCTAGGCAAGGAGGAGAAGATCTTGGAGGCGTACGGGAAGAATCTCCAACACCTCCTTGCACCTGCGTCAATCCAACGCAGCCAAGCTGGCAGCCGCTAATCAGAGGCTCTGGCGGGAAATAGCGGACTTCCTTCCAGAACTTCCGGTTCACAGCCATGGACGTTTCAAGGCGGGTCTAGGCGAAGCCAAGCTGGTTGAGCAGGACATCCTTGAGTCCACCGTGACCCACATCGATACCTCTGGCCGGACCATCTGCATCAACACGGACATGAGAAGGATGGCCTGGCTTCGGGCTACTAAATTTAACCCAGATGTCCAGGAACGTACATTGGACCTTCCTCTCTAGGGTACTGACCTCTTCCACTCTACCACCGACGAGGAATTAGATACAAAAAAAAAAAAGCTCGCAAACTGCAAAGTTATCTATCCTAACGAAGGCCACGCCCAAGGCATACACCCAGTCGCATTAACGTTCCGACAGGGGGCGGTAGTTCGGCGGGGTCCTGGGCTTCAAGGAGCAGAGGTGGCGACAACCTGACCCTTCGCCCAGTCAGCACCGGCGCAAGCACCAAAAGGGGAAGGGGTAGCAAGGGCTTCTTCCAGTGCCCCTCCTCAGCAGCAGCCTCAGAAGGAAAGAAAACATGATGCGTCCCTTCGGGTCCACGCGTCTCCAGTGGGGGCAGGCTTGCCTTTCACGTGCAATTTTGGTTCATTAACTTCATGGATGCCTGAATCCTCTGTAGTATTCTCGGGGTACCGCCTACCGGTCCCGTCTCCTCCTCCTTCCTCCCCCACACTCCCTCTGTTGGCCGAGATCCGGTCGCTCGTCGAGAGCCAGGCAGTGGAAGAAGTCCCAGCCTCCCAGAGAGGATTGGGCTTCTATTACAGGATTTTCGCCATACAAAAGAAGAACCAGACAGGCCTGAGAATTTTATTCGACCTATCCACCCTCAACCTCTCCCTCCCTCCCTCTTCAGAAATTCAAGATGTTAACGCCAGCACTCTTTGCGGAGACACTAGACCGGGGAGACTGGATGTGCTCCCTGGATCTGAAGGACGCCCCATCTACACGTCCCGATTTGGCAGCCACATCGCTCCTTCCTGCGCTTCAAGATCATGGGCTGCCATTTCCAGTACAAGATGCTACCCTTTGGCCTCAACTCAGCCCCCATGGTATTTACCAGACTCATGAATGCGGTGGCAGCCCTCCTCATGGCCCAGGGCCACCATGTCTACCCGTACCTGGATGACTCGCTCGTCAGGGCGAGATCTAAGGAGGAGGTTTACCCACACTTCCTCCGCACTATGAGCACTCTCCACGACCTGGGGTTTATGATCAACCTCAACAAGTCGCAGCTGCAGCCTACACAGAGCCTCACCTTCCGGGACCTTATCTGGGATACGAGCTCTAAGAGGGTCTTTCCCTCGGAGGACAAGATTACCACCATCAAGACAGCCACTACGCACTTCCTTACCAGAGCAGTGACCTCGGCCAGGTGGTACAAACCCTTACTAGGTATCATGGCAGGGGTCCTTGTGGCTGTGCCGCACACGGGACTCCGGATGAGGTGATTTCAGCTGCACTTCTCAGCCTCATGGAATCAGGAGAGGGGCTCCCAAGCAGAGCTTATCAGCATACCTCCTCATCTTCACCCGGACCTCTAATGGTGGTCCAGGGACTGCAACTTGCGCATGGCAGGCCCTTCCGGCAGCCGGCCCCGCAGATCACTATCACTACGGACTCCTTCTTGGGGGGCCACCCGGACAGCCACACCAGACAGAAGTAGGAATCACATATCAACTGGATGGAGCTCAGGCCATCTGGTTAACTCTCAGGGCTTTCCTTGCTCTCATTGGGGGCAAGTCTGTCCTTATCCAGGCCGACAACTCCACCAGCATGTACTAGGTCAACAAGTAGGGGGGTACCAGGTCCCCTCTGCTGTGCAGCCTAGAGGACAGTATGTGGGAATGGGCCCTGGAGAACAACATCTACCTCACGGCCATCCACCTCCTGGGGGAGGCCAACTTGGAAGCAGACAGACTCAGCAGACTGGGAGCAGATAATTACGAATGGCAATTGAATGACCAGGTACTGCAGGTGGTCTTCAACACATGGGGCCACCCCCAGGTGGATCTATTTGCCTCCTGGAAGAACAGGAAGTGCCATCAGTGTGTGCCTCGGCAGGGCCAGGGCCTTGGCTCGCTGGGTGACACATTGCAGATCCGGTGGGAAGGCATGACAGCCTATGCCTTTCCTCCAACACCCCTCATCCACAAGGTAATTCGTAAAATAAAGGAAGCTTGTCACTTCAGCATCATTCTGATAGCTCCACAGTGGCCGGCGAGACTGTGGTTCTCCGAACTGCCCAGCCTCACGGACAGACCACCCATTCCCCTTCCGCTGGGTCCAGCACCTCTCTCGTCCCAGCAGGGGGGCAGGGTCCTCCACCCCGCACAAGTTAGCCCTCGCAATGTGCTTCCTGAGCAGGTCACCCTCAGGCATCTGAGCCTCTCCCAGAGTAACTTAGAGATCATACAGGGTGCCCGGAACAAGGCTACCAGGAGCCAATACACAAGTAAATGGACTAGGTTCTGTCATTGGGCAGAATCGAAGGAGATTGACCCCCCTTACGTGCACTCTGGAGGATGTGCTCTCCTTTTCGGCACACCTGGCGCACTCAGGTGTACAGGTGTCCACCTGTTGCACCTTTCTGGCAGCCATAGGGGCATACCGATATTCAGAAGAGGAAGTCTTCTCTTCCTCCAACCCAATAGTCAAGAAACAACTGGTGGGCTTGCCCAAGCTCTACCCCGCCCATCAAGAGGCCACACCCTGTGTGGGACCTCAATGTGGTGTTGGGCGCCTTGGCACACAAGCCATTTGAGCCAATGGTGCGCGGACATCAGGCTGGTCACCATTAAGACAACCTTGTTGGTGGGCCTCACCTCCGCTTGCAGAGTCAGCAAGATCCAGGCTCTGGTGGCTTCAGAGCCCTATACCACGTTCCATAGGCATAAGGTGGTCCTGCGGACACACCCGGCGTTCCTACCTAAGGTACCATTGGCTTTCCATCTTAACGAGGAAATAGTCTTGCCTACGTTTTTTGCTGACCGAGGCTCAGAGTCTTGCACTGTCTGCACGCCAGGCTTGCTCAAAAATTTTATCTGGACAGGACCAAGGGCTTCTGCAAGTCAGGCGCACTCTTTGTTATCTTCAAGGGCTCCAGGGCTGGGTATCAGGCAACCAAGGCTTCTATTGCACAGTGGATGGTTGCCGCCATCAAGGAGGCGTACGACGGGCAGCACAACCCCCTGCCAGCTAACATGCACGCTCACGCTGTCAGAGCAAAGGCCACGGCTATCGCCTTCCAGCGGCAGGTGCCGTGGTAGGTCATAAGCAGGACGGCCACCTGGGCCACCAATTCGGCTTTCTGCAAGCATTACTGTTTGGACGCCGGTTCTAGGTCAGACACGGCCTTTGGACAGGCGGTTCTAAGGAACCTGTTTGCTTAAGGAGGGTCCACTCTCCACCATGGGGCTACATTTAGTTGTAATCGGCCATGCAGTATGGAGGAAAGGGGACGAGACGTAAGAGTAATGACAAGTTACTCACCGTAGTGACCAAGTAGTCCTTAGTCGCCTTTCCTCAATACGTCCCACCCCCTCCTAATAATACTGGTGTCATTAGGCAATGTTAATTATTGTTGACGCGTCAATGGGGACTGAGGTGTGGCACCGGTGGGCGGAGTCAGGGTATCGTATGCTCCCAGGGCTGCACCCCCACGCGCCTCTAAATTTAAAGGGGAAGAAGGTTTTTTCTTTTGAAAAAGGTTCAGTTTCCTGTCCCTATGGGCGTCACGCATTATGGAGGAAAGGGGACTACGTTAGTCAATATGGTGAATAACTTGTAATTTATTGCAAACCTTACCCTACACTATTCCTATATTATTTGTAAGGACTGGCAATAGGTTTTTCTTAGTATAAGCCCTTTTACTTTGACATACGCCACAAGGACTGCCTTATTTTTCATTTGATGGTCGAAGCTTGCTCCCATCTTAGATTTAGGTTAGATTACGCGTTTTTCGAACCTGCATAGGCGTTTTTCGAACCTGCATATCGTTTAAATAAACACCCTAGAATCATGATCACTTGTGTCTGTCTTTACTGTTGATATTTTATTTCTATTTCGCTCGTACACAAGTGTTTCAGAGCACGACAAGGCAAGGGAGGATGTCAGTGACTACATAACAGAGGGGAACAGGGGAGAACAAAACAACAATCTTACTAGGCCCAGTGACATTGAGAACGCGCAAGTGAATGGGAGCGGGTGAGGGGAAAAGTGCATGGAAGGGTGGAGAAGTGGAAAGTGCGGAGCAAAGGAGAAACAGATAAATAATAATAAATAAATAATAATGCCAACAAACAGTGGTAGTGCAGCCAGCAAGTGGCAAGTGCAGGGTTTAAGGCAGCAGACTGGGTAGGTCTGGTAAGTGCAGGAAGAAAAAGGGGGAGGGGGGACTGTACGGGTACAGATACAGACCCCAGTGCAAGGGGTGGCCATCAGACAGTGCGGGAGGGTGGCAGGGTGAGCAGGTACCTGGGCCCGGAGGACAGAGGGTGGCCAGGTGCAAGGTGCCAAGAGAGATAGATCAGAAGGGGAGAGGGGGAGCAAAGGCAGAAGCAAAGAGGAAGGTCTTGAGGTGCTTCTGGAACCAGAGATAGTTCTCGTCAGGTTTTAAGAATGGCAGGGAGGCTGTTCCAGAGGGAGGCCCCAGCAGAAGACAGATCTACCCCCAACTCGTTTCTTTGAAAAACGACGGACCCTGAGGGAGTTAGAGGTAGAAGAGCGAAGAGCTCGAAAGGGGAGGCATTTGCGGAGGGATAGCTTAAGGTATTTTGGACCCAGGTCCCATAAAGCCTTGTGGACAATGCAGGGGGTTTTTAATTTAATCCTTGCATCCACTGGGAGCCAATGGAGAGAATTCAGAGCTGGAGAGATACGATGCCAGGGCTTGAGGCCAAGGACAAGTCTGGCAGTCCTGTTCTGGATTAGTTGCAGAGGGTAGATTTAGAAAGAGGCTGTTACAACAGTCCAACCTAGATAGAACCAGAGCTTGGGAGACCATGAGTTTCTGGGGGAAGGAGAGGAAAGGCAGAGTACCTCTGAGGAGGTGCAGTAGGAAGTTTGACTTTTTAGAGACATCAGAGATGTGGGCAGAGATGGAAAGTGTGTAGTCAAAGATGACCCCAAGGTTCTTAGCCTCGCAGGTGGGGGCAGGAGGAGGGCCAAGTGAGGCCGGCCAGAAAGGTTGATGAAGGTGTGCCGATGAGGAGGATCTCCGTCCTGCTGGCATTCAGACAAAGATTATTGGAGGAACACCTTTCTTAAATGGCAGTTAGACAGTCCAAGATGAGAGAGGGAGAGGAGGTGGCCGAGGGCAGCCTGAAAATGAGTTGTCTCGTCAGCGTAACACCGGAAATTTGAGCAGGAAATGGCAATGCAGTGGGCAAGAGTTGTTATTGGTTGAAAAGCCAGGGAGGTTAGACCCCTGAGGAATACCACAGGCAGAGAGGAAGATAGATGATAAGAAGGACCCAAGCTATACCTGGGAAGGTCGATCAGAGAGGAAAGAGGTCAGCCAGGCCAGAGCCTGATCAGTGATACCCAGGTTATCACGGAGACGGTTGAGCAAGATAGTATGGTTGACCACCATGAGTTCCTTACACGATACAGAAAGTGTTTTATGTATTGGAAAAAAACACTTGTGTATTCCGAAAAACACATATCAACTATGACTGATGTGGCTGTCGAGGAATTCAGACAAGATACAATATTTGCAGATGGAAGGAACAAGTTACTTAACCTGTAACTGTTGTTCTCCAGCATGGGTCTGTCATGGATTCACATGCTCATGAATAAAGAATACATAGCAGTACATACATACACAACCACGGGAGGTGGCAAGGCTCAACAGAAGCAATTACCTCGGGAACAGGCTCACCTTCAAGTGAACAGGTTGCATATCACTGCTTGGCCGATCCTGGACTCCTCTCTGGAATCCCTGTCGACGCAGTAGAAGCTTGTGAAGGTGTGCGTAGAGCTCAACATAGCAGCCCTGCAGATGTCCAGCAAGGACACCCCAGACAGGAACGCTGTCGTCACAGTGATTGCTCTGGTGGAATGGGCTCTCGGATCGCCTGGCAGTGGTCGTTTTGCCAACCGGTGACAGTGAGTGATACAGCAGGAGAGCCACCTGGAGATGGAAGCCTTGGACAAAGCTTTCCCATGGTTCACAGGACCAAAGTTCACGAAAAGTTGAGACGTCTTCCGGAAACTCTTTGCGCGTGCCAAATAGAACTTCAAAGCACGTGCCACATCCAGCAATTGCAAAGTTCTTTCAGCCGACGACCAAGGTGTCGAGAACACACAGGCAACACCATCGGTTCGTTGAGGTGGAATTCCAATGGAACCTTCGGCATGAAGGAGGGGTGCGCTCGCAGCTCCACCCTCGTCTCGTGGAAAGTCAGATAAAGCCGCTTGCACGACAGGGCCTGGATCTCACCTACCCTCCTGGCAGAGGTGATGGCCACGAGAAAAGCCGCTTTCCACAAAAGGAACTTGAGAGGAGCTTCATGCATAGGCTCGAAGGGCCTCCCCCACCCCCCATGAGCCTCGTCAGTACCATGTGGAGTTCCCACGCCGGGGCTGGCACCTTCACTGGTGGGAACGATCGAAACAGTCCTTTGATTAACTCCTTGACTAGACAGTGTGAATGAAGAGAAGACCGTCCCGGAAAACCTGGTGAAGCGGGAGATAGCCGCCAGATGCACTATGTTGGAGCATTCGCGAGCCCCGCCTTGGCCAAAGACAACAAGTACGGAAGGATCTGAGGGGCCGTGACCCTCAGAGGGTTGATCTGCATCCAGCACCAAGTTGCAAAACGCTTCCACTTGTGCCCATAGCACTTAAGAGTCAACAACAGTCTGCCGGCATCTCGTACCCACCGAACTCTAAGGCTGCAGGAGGCAGGCCTTCAGGTTCAGCGATCCTGGGTCGTAAAGGAGGATTTCACCTCCTTCTCTGGCAAGGAGATGCCCGTCCACTGGCAGCTTGACTGCGGGTGACGTGGACAGGCCAATAAGGCCCGGGTACCAAATTTGCCTCGGCCACGCTGGGGCGACGAGCATCATCCTGCATTGGCACTGTTTGAGTGGATTGATAACTCGCAGCTGGAGAGGCAACGGCGGGAACACGTACTGGAACAGGCCTTGCCACAGGAAGGACAACGCATCCCCCATGCTCCCCAGCTAGTGGAACCTGCTGGCGAATCTCTAGCATTTTGAGTTTGTCCCTGTCGCAAACAGATCGATCTGGGGTCTGCCCCACCTGAGGACGAGGTTGTCCACATGATCCTACCGAAGCTCCCACTCGTGGCAAGAGCGCTGCTCCCTGCTGAGGGAGTCAGCGATAGTGTTGTTGACTCCCACCAGGTGAAAAGGAATGAGAAACATCCCCTGGGCGACGGCCCAGTACCGCAAGTCCTGCGCCTCTCTGGAGAGCGCTGGAGATCTGGTGCCCTCCTTCTTCCTGATGTAGAACATTGTGATGGTATTGTCCATGAAGACCCTCACCCACCTTGCCCTTGAGTGACGGAAGGAAGGACTTGGCCAAGAACACTTCTCGTAGCTCAAGGACATTGATGTGGAGATCCCTCTCCTCCGGTAGCCACAGGCCTCTGGCAAGGAGACATCCAGTGTGGGCTTCCCAGGCCTCCAGGGAAGTGTCAGTGGTGACCGTCTCTTGGTACGGGAGACTCTGGAAATCCGTGCTCCCATCACCTTATCGCACAACGGAACTCCCCGTCGAGCACAATCCTGTCTGCGAAGCTTCCAGACACCTGGACCCACCGCGTGTCCAGGAATTACTGAAGGGGCCGCATCCGCAACCTGCAGAGCCTGATCAGGTATATACACAACGACAAAATGTACCGTGGTGATCTTCAGTGCCAACAGCCGTAACACCATGCCCAAAATGGCCACTATTTTCTCTTCTGAGTGGGCCGTCAGGCAGGAGACCCTGTTGAGCCTGGACGCCAGGAACAGCACGTTCTGCGATGGAATCAAGCAGGACTTTGGATAGTTCAACGAGAACCCCAGATTAGTCAGCAGCCGAAAAGGTCCTATCCGTGTGTTCGACAGCGATTTCCCTTGACTTGGCCCGAATGATCCAGTCGTCGAGGTATGGGTACACACGTATCCCTTGCAGACGTAGATGGGCCGCCACTGGTGCCATGCACTTCGTAAACTGGTAGTGCTTTCCATGTACGATGAAGCACAGGAACTTCCGATGCTACTCGTGAATGGGGACGTGGAAGTAAGCGTCCCCTAGGTCCAGCAACGTCAGGAAGTCGCCTTCCTCCAGTTGGCTGAGCACGCGTTGCAACGTGACCATCCTGAATGTTTGGGACTTGAGGAACATGTTTAGACGCTGCAGGTCTAGAGTGGGCTTCCAGCCCCGGTCTTGTTCTTTACCAAGAAGTATCTGGAGTAGAATCCGGAGTCGCTTTGGAACCAGCTCTATCACCCCTTTTCTTAGCATGGCCCGCATTTCCTGCAGGAGCGCAGGGATGTGCTGTTCCTGCTGAGCCACCGGTGGTATCCGCGGACACTTCTGCTGGAACTCTAGAGTGTGTCCGTGGGCAAGAGCATCCAGCACCCATCGGTCGGTAGAGATCTTTTCCCACTCGCTGATGAAACCCACCACCCGGCCTCCCAATGGAGTGCATGGGTGGGGGCCCGACATCCTGGCCGGTTCAATCCTGCTTCGGGACCTGCGTGCAGCCTTGGGAGTGACAGCGCACACCTCTGAAAGCCTTGGAACGACCGATGGAAGCCCCCTGGGTCGTGGAATGGGAGGGTTGGCGGTACGAGGACGAAACCCCACCAAAAACATTCGACAATCTTCCACATTTTCCCCCTTGGGGCACAAAAGGAATGGCGATGTTACTGGAGCATCAACTGCCTTCCCAAAAAGACTGTCCCCAAACAACATGTCCAGGACCCTTGTCTGGACTTCCTGCCGAAAGTTGGTAGTTTTCAACTAGCCACGACGACAGAGGCAGACACCGTTCCCCATCTGTCAGAACCCGGTGTCTACGACATACAGGGCCACGCTGATGGCATTGTCCGATGCCACCTCACCCTCCTGGAGGATCTCCAGCACCTCAACCTGCTTATCGTCTGGGAGCAATTCCAGCAGCGCGGCCATCTTATACCACAGCTTCCTGTCGTATCTGGCCAGGATCGCAAGAGCATTTGCTGCCTTGACCGTTGTCGCCGAGTATATCACCTTCCTACCCATGGTGTCCAACTTCTTCCCATCACTGTCCTGAGGCTGAAGACTATGGATTTGAGGACTTCTCCTTTGCAGCCACCAAGACCACACTTGAACGTGTGGTAAAAATCTGAAGATGGCTGCCAGAGGAGGGGCTTAGGGAGATGGCAGTCATTGGCTCGGGCAGTATGGCCCAGAGCTCAGTGATTGGTTTATATGAGAAAGACAGTTTGTAAGTGAAACAGTTTTTTCTTTTACGGTGGATTCCCGGCCTGACGACGGGGAATATTCATGAGCATGTGAATCCATGCCAGACCCCATGCTGGAGAATAACAGCAACTAAAAGATTTTTAAAAAATTATTTTTATTTGCATTTCATCAACAAAAGACAACACAACTGGCCATTTGCAGCAAGAAGGAGCACAAGAGCATGCAATAGAATATTCTTAATTCGTGTACAATGTGACTTCAAGGGTTAAATATTCATGGAAATCACTCTGTGGCCCTGCATCAATAATATTGTGTGCTTGCATCTCAAGATTGTTGTGATTATTTGGCTACATTTTTTATTTGTAAGATTGACAAACTACAGGATCTTATCTCGATTGATTGTGGTCTCTCGGCCGGCAGGTTTGTTTCCCTTGTTGCGACCCCGCTGGGGACTATGCCCTCTACTGCTGCTTTGGGGGACTCTTTTCCGCTTTTTACGGACATTGATGTTATTACTGCTGTCACTAGTATGAACTCTGCTTCTCCTGCAGATGCTCTTCCGCTGTCTGTGGTGAAGGATATTCTCCCTCAGATTCTACTTCATTTGACATCTGCAGTGAATCTTTCGTGCTCTACGGTGTTTATTCCTCCTGTGTTTAAATATGCAACTGTGATCCCCTATTGAAGACGCCGGCTCTCAAACCTTTATTCCTTGCTAATTTTCGCCCAATCTCTCTTCTGCTTTTTAATATGAAGCTTCTTGAATCTTTGGTGTTCCCACTGCTGGTGAGGGTCTGTGAGTCTACATCTGTGCTTGATGCTTTCCAGTCGGGTTTCTGACCCCGGCCAGGGCACCGAGACAGTTCTGGTCTCAGTGCTCGATGATCTTACGCTTATTGCTGATCAGGTTGGAGTAGTGATCTTGTTAGATCTGCCTGCCGCCTTTGATATTATCAACCACTCCATCCTGATCAGCCGGTTAGCATGTCGGGTCCGGTCGTCGCCTGGCTTCACTCCTTCCTGTCTGATCGTTCACAGCGTCATTTGCTCCAACCTTTTCTTTCTGCGGTCTCGGCTCTGATGTGTGGTGTTCCGCAAGGCTCAGCCCAGTCTCCCACTCTTTTCAATATTTACATTCAGCCTCTGATCGCTCTCATCCACAGCCATGGCTCTAGATGCTACTCGTATGCTGATGACACGCAGATCTAGGTTAGGCCGGACCTCCTTTACCCCGCCATGCCACTCAGCTGGGAGACTGCTCGTCTGCTGTGGGCTGCTGGATGAGTGAAAACTGGCTTAAACTAAATAGACACAAGACAGGGGTTATGGTTTTGGGCTCTTTATCTGCTTCTTTCTGGACACCTGCTTTTTGGCCTTCTTCCTTTGGTCCCTTGCCTGCTATTTCTCCAGTGGTCAAGAACTTAGGTGTCAAGCTATCTGCTTCTTTGTCCATGATCCCCCAAGGTTGGTGCGGTCTGCCAAGCTGGACAATTTCAATTGAAAATTCTTAGGCAGGTCCTCCACTTCATCCCTGCTCACCTGCGAGCTCCAGTGGTCTCTTCCTTATTCCTTAGCAAGATTGACTCCTGTAACTCCTTATATTTGGCTCAGCCAGACTACTTTATATGGCGCCTGCAGGTTCTCCAGAACTCGGCCACCTGCCTCACCACTGACACCCCTTATCGGGAATATATTTCCCCAGTCCTGAGATCCCTCCATTGGTTGCCTGTGGCCAGACATGTTCACTTCAAATCTTTGTGCCTGGCGCATAGGGCTTTCTATGGTGTCGGCCCGGAGTACTTGCAGGAAAAATTT
Organism: Ambystoma mexicanum; assembly: GCF_040938575.1. Lineage (NCBI taxonomy): Eukaryota > Metazoa > Chordata > Amphibia > Caudata > Ambystomatidae > Ambystoma > Ambystoma mexicanum. Next base: position 457,251,950 of record NC_090931.1, read on the forward strand.
CGCCCTTATGCTCCTGCCTGTACACTACAATCTGGGGGCCTTTCTCTTTTTGGCTGTTCCTAGGGTTCGTCGTGCTAGGACTGGAGGCCGCTCTATTTTCGGTCAAAGCTGCTGTTCTTTGGAATGCTCTTCCTGCAACCCTGCGTGTGGTATCTGGTCATCTTCAATTTAGGAAGGCTCTTAAAACCTTACTGTTTTAACTCTATTTCTCGTGATTCTCAGTTGTCAGCTATAGCGCCAGGTTGCCTTTTGGTGTTGGTTGCGCTACACCCTTGTGGTGTGAAAAGCTATAACATAACAATAATCTCCACCATCTTCTGATACTTCCTCATGGTGCGCCCTTCCAAGTCTGCCACATCCATGTGGGGACATTTGCTCACGCCAGACCCAACTCTCGGGCCCCAACTTCTGAACAAAATTAAACCCAACCTTTTGCATGCTTCTCCCATCCCAACCCCTCCCTGCTGCCCCTATCTGCTTGGCGCCCCCACTCCAACCCCTTCTCCCACTTCGTCCTCTGCTCAGTATACTCTGCGCTGCTGCCGTACAGGCCTCATGGGGGCATATCAGAGGGCCCACACATTTGAGCTAATGCGTTCCACGCTGTGACATCATTGGACTCCCTTTGTCCCCTGTACACTGCCTTGTGCCACACCACTGCCTCTACCTCTGCCCATTTCCTCAAGTCCCTCCACCATGTCTCTACAGGCGGGCCGTCTGCTGACTTCCATGCTAATGCGATCCTGCGCTTGGCCAAGACGCAGATGAGGTCTTTCATCCTGGCCAAATGTGCCCCGGAGCGCCGACGCAGGAATATCCCCAGTAGGCACGGCACAGGCAGCCACTTGTGTATGGTTATCCGTCCCCTTGAAACTCTGCTCGCAATGTCCCACCAGAAGATCCTAATCACGGGATATGACCAAAACCTATGCATCATGTCTGCTGATTCACTAGCGCATCTTGGACATCTGTTCTCCCACTCTCGGGAGCCGTGAGACAATGCGCTGGGGCATGTACACCCTGTGTTTGACTTGTAGCTGTATCTGGCATTTCTAGATATCTTACGTGCATACATCATCGTCCTGGCACACTCCCCATATGTGAAAGCGCGCCCCACATCCTCCTCCCATTTGACCCTTACCCTGAGTCCTGACCAACCAGTGAGTCCAGTATCTTTTCATATAGCCTAGAGATCACATGTCCCCCCCTCAGGCCATAAAGAGTCCACCATGACGTCCCCCTCCATGCTCCACTTTATTTCTGGCCACCTGGCTTCAACTATTTTGATCGCCCTGTGGTGTGTGAAAAATAGCCCCGTAGGTATGTCCTATCTCTCAGACAATTCAGGGAAACCCATCAGTATTCTGCTTGGCAGAGATCTCCCAGGGTGAATACGCCATTCGGTTCCCAGTGAAGTCTGAAGCTCCGGACCTCCTCTTGATTCCTCCAGCAGACTGCTGTCAAAGGTATGTTGGCTGAATGCAGGTCCTGCCTGTCAACCATCTCCCATAGTCTATGCCATAGTTTCCGCCCAAGTACTATTAGTGCAGAAGCCCGCCGCAAGCCGGCACCCCCCACCCAGAGCGCTTCCTTCAAATAGTATAGTCTAACCTCGCCCTGTAGTAATCCAGTGAGGCCTCATCTGCCAGCCAGGTCATAATATACTGCAGCTGCCCAGCAAGGTAATATGCTTCAAAGTGTGGCAATGTGATTCCTCCATCCTTATAATCCCTGCACAATGTGCTCAATGAGATGCTGCCCTCCACCCCCCAGATGAATCTAGAGTGCAGAAGAACACCCCTGGGATCTTGTAAGGTATGTTCACAAAATGGTACAAGAGGCACGACAGCACCACCCTCTTGAGGAGCGCTACTCGGCCCATCATTGACAGCGGGAGTCTCAGCCAAAACTACATGGATCTCCCAATCCTGTGGAGCACCATCAATGTGTTCGTTTCATGTTCTTTCCTGGGATCATGATATACCATCCACCCCCAAATAACTAAAGGTGTTCACAGCCCACTGCAGCCCCAAATTCAATAAGCCTCTGCTGCAGTCCCGCCAGCAGGAAGAGCCTCGACTTCTCTCAGTTTACAGTTATGGCGGACAGCCTCACAAAGCCATCCAGGACCACAAGTATGTACGGCAAATTGACCTCTGGGTTCTGCATGTAGAGCAACATGTTGTTTGCATAAAGCAAGACCACATGCAGGTCACCTCCTACAGGAATGCCCGCTTCCTTGGAGTCCACCCTAAGAAAAGCAGCCATGGGCTTCAGAGCCATGATGAACAACATGGCGGAGAGAGGAACAAAATGGGAAAGAGGACACCCCTGTCCGGTTCCCTTACCCAATTTCCACACCTCTGAGATGTGCCTCCTGGTTCTAACTCTTGCCCTTGGCTTCTCATATAACAGGTGCACCATCGTGCAAAGCGCGGCCCAATCCCGAAGCGCCTCAACACAGCATGTAAACAGTCCTACATCACAGAGTCGAATGCCTTTATCGCATCTAGCGATTCCACCGCAAAGTCTTCCCTCTGCCCTCCCAGTCTCGTCTATAACATGATGCAGCCTGCACACGTTCCATGACGTATTCCTCCAAGGCATCTGACTGAGCTGACTGAGCATGCCGTGCTGCAAGCTGCTCTGGGTCCCTAAGCTCTGCCTTCTTGTCTCACCATACTTACTTCCTCCAGCCAGTAAGCCTGCGAGCTCGGACCCCCTGCCTCTCCAAGCATACACGGTGAGACTCTGACAACACAACATGGCCGCAAGTTGCCACTGTGTTATGCACATAACCTCTTGACATGAGACTTTACCAAGTCGCCTCCTGCGTACACCCTGTTGTCTCACATTTATGACTCAATTACAATCAGTTTTCATTACTCGCCAACTTGTCCTTGATGCCACTCTCTAAATGCTCTCCCCATACATACCTGTATGTTTTCTTTAATTGACCGTTCACTAACCTGCTTAAGCCACCCCTGTAACGGCCTCTTGCCCCTATCCCCCGTTGGCTTCGGCAATACTGAACCTCTAGTACAGCTTGTTAGATAACCCCACTGCACTATACTGCATTCTGAATACATTGATAAATTGCTCTCCCATCTGTCTGTATATATATGAATACATAGACAAATTGCCATCTGTCTGTATACACTAGTTGCCTACTAATTAGCCCAAAACTGCATTTTATCTGATAACTGTGACTTAGCCCAAAACTGCATTTTATCTGATCATTGTGCCTTAGCCTAAAATTGCATTTTATCTATAAGCTGGCACATCTATGGCACGGGAAGTGGTATATCAAGGAAGTGTACATACAGCGTGTATGTACACTTCCTTGATATACCACTTCCCGTGCCATAGATGTGCCAGCTTATTTGCCATTGCTATCTTTGATATGCTTGCCACATAGTTCCCAGGTACTTCTATAACCTAGGGTATTTATTGCCAATAGTGCTCCCTTAGATCCCAGCACTCTGTACCCCGTCCTGGTACCTCCTCCACACCCACTTGCGGACCCATCTGAGGACATAGTTATTATGCACTGGCTAAGCCTTTCCTCAGTGGCCAATCACTTCGCTCTGACGCTTCTCGTTCAGTTATTGGTATTAACCGAGGCATCTTTCCTATATTTCACACACCCCACCTCCCTTGCTCACAATCACAGCCCAGAGCCACTGACCAACCCACATTATCACATGATCTCAGCTATGGCTACCCTCTCCCATCCTACCAATCCATCCCTTAACTCCCCGGCTCTCTGGCTCCAACACTACTGTCATGATCTCTGCTTCCAAAAGGTCAGGATTTACCCAACTCCCTTGGAAGCAGACCCATAACCCAGGTTCCGAGTGCCAACCAGTCCCAATTGGGACCTTTTGGACCCTGTCCTGGCGCCAGTGGCACCAGGCTCATAAATATGCCCAGTCCCAGCGCTGGAAGCGCCGGGCTCATAATGCTTGGGTGGACTTACCTGCAGCAGACCATGCTGCTTACTTACCTGCCAGTTGAGCCTCTAATCCTCTTCTGTTTGGGACTACTTTTCCTGTTGGGTGGGGCAGGAGCCACTCCCTAGGTTCAGAACACTGGAACTCTTCTTGAAAGCAGGAACTCTTTTCTTACCTAGGCGAGGCTGTGGAAGGAGACACCTAAGCACTACAGGAGGCTATTTAAACCACACCCGATGGATGAATCTGCTTTGCGTTATTCTGCATCCTCTGCAGCAGAACGCTCATCGTGTCTTCTGCATCTGATCCTGGGCCTAAGGGAAAAAGGCTTACCATCCTGAATCCAGTCTTCAGCAACACCTATAAAGACAAGAAAGAACAGGTTAGCATTACGGTCTTCAGTGACAGCGCTTCTCTTACCTGGTCCATCGGCTGTCACCAAAGCCTCGCGCTGCATTCCGGCATCTGAAAGACAAAGGCTTACCTACTCTTCGCGTGCTCCGGAGGTCTTCGCACTGCATTCCGGCATCTGAAAGACAAAAGCTTACCAACTCTTCGCACGCTCCGGAGGCCTTCGGCGCTGCATCCCGCATCTGAAAGACAAAAGAAGGTGCGTTTAAAGACATTGGGTAACTTTATTACTCACGTGCCATTACTCCTTCCCACGCCGAACCCAGTGGGTATTCCGGCACCCTTCAGCAGATCCGAACTTGTACCTGCAAGATAAAAGGACAGTTAGTGCGCATCGTGAAGCAGGCAACAAGCGCTTACTTACGTGCTTCCAGGCGCTTCTATTCCTCACACGGGTTCCATCCTCAACTCACTACAGCCCGTCATCCGCCATCGCCGGAACCCTGCAAAACAAGAGACATCATTACAAAAGACTTTTAAAGACATTTGAAATACTCGGAACTTACCGTTCGTGCAGTAAACGACGGACAGCAGTCCTCTGAGGTCAAGAGGCCTGCACCCTTATCCAGTGAAGAAACTGGTTACGGCACCCTGCCCCGAGGCAGATGGAGAGCTTGGCGTTCACTTACCTAAGGTGAGAGCGTTAACCTTTGGGGTTCTACAGGAGAAGAGAAGGGGAAGAAGAGAGAGACACCCAATAACCCCAGTTCATTAATCCCATATTTTCTATCTGCAGACATCTTACTCTTCGAGTCAGACATACAGTGCACAGAGGTCCAGCCCAAAGAGCCAACCGTGTGTTACACATCACCTTTGAAGATACGGTATTCGCCCAGTCAAGACCGGCGCCTCTGCGGGAATCAGGTGAGCGTTACAACTACGCCACCAGACCTATATCGAATCAACCATGCACAATCCCAGTGAGGAATTCCAGATAGGGCTCTAGACTCACTCCTCCCACCACCCGTTCAACTCGATTTAACACAATAACCACTTACTGCCAATTGTAACGGCCGATACTACCACTCCACTTACATCTACTACGGTCAAGAATCTCCATGAGAGCACCCTACCTGTTCCTAAAAACATAATCAAGGGGGCGCTAATCAATGCCAGATCCCTCACGGATCATGCATTAGATATGGCCGATCTTATCACAACACATTACCTTGATTTCATCGCCATCACAGAAACCTGGCTCCACGCTGCCTCAGGACCACTACTCTCCGTGGCTATTCCGTCAGGCTACACTATCATCAGATGCGATCGCAACACCAGTCAATCCAAAGGAGGTGGTGTTGCCATCATACATAAAAATTCCACAAACTTACGCATTTCCCCAGTGCATCAAATCTTATCAGCAGAGGTACTGACAGCTACATTAGCTCTAACCCCTAACCAGACTATCAGACTCCATCTTATCTATAGACCCCCTGGTCCTTTAACCACCTTCGCTGAAGACCTATCCCACATTCTTGCTGACACCAAAACTAAATCCCAAATCATCATACTAGGCGACTTTAATTTGGGTCTCTAAGACACGAATGATACCGCTGCCCATTGCATCAATAATCTGCTCCCTAATTCAGGCTTCATGCAACATATCAACGAGCCTACACATTCCAAGGGCCGAATCCTTGATTGGATAGCCGACAAACTGCGAAATCAACGTGAACTCTAACCAACCATGTGCTTGGACAGACCACCACATTATTACCTTTAGTATCCCTGCTAGAATTATCAGTACCACCTCAAACGTCTCACCTGCGATCTCCACAAGAAATAAGCGTGACATAACTTGTGATAAACTACTAATTCTTGAAGAACATGCATCATCTTGCACTGATCCAACTGTCCTGGTCGACATGTTCAATCAGACTATGCTGAAAGCCCTTGACCACATCACCCCTATTAAAACTAGAAAGCCTAAACCTAGAGCTCATCTTAACTCTTGGTTTACACCTCAGTTGAGAACCTTATGCAAAGAAAAACAGAACTTTGAAGCACGCTGGAAAAGTAATCCCACGGAAATAAATGAAGCTAGCATTATTCTAGCCACTCTGAACTACAAAGAAGCCATACTTCAGGCGAAAAAAGACACATACAACAAGCGCATTGAACAAGCTAAATCCAATACTAAAGAGTTGTGCAGACTACTAAAAGAATTAGAATCCACTGTCACCCCACCGGACACTTGCACCAAAGATAATACCTGGTGTGCTAACATTCAAAATGCACTCCTTAGGAAAATAGCCTCTCTCCAAACCAAAATCAATGATAAAAAAACTAGCCTGCAACTTAATCTGCAACCTACTACCCCCACGGTCAAAAACAACTCCAAACTTGACTGCTGAAACCATTCAGCTTTTCACCCCTTTCCATCACTGAAGATGAAAATATTATCAACAGCCTAAAACCCTCTAACTGTCAGGGTGACCTTTGCCCTGCTCCTATTATTAAGGAGGCTTCTCATGACTTAGCCCCTTTCATTAGCACTGTCAGACTCCTCATTTAGCTCTGGGATAGTCCCCACCAACCTGAAGGACGCCTGGGTCATCCCGCTTTTTGAAAATCCATCTTTGGACGCCAATATACCAACTAACTACAAGCCCATCACGACGGTTCCATTTTAAAACAAATTCTTGATCGAGCTGCCTACTTGCAGATTCAAGATTACTTGTAATCTAACAACTTCTGGGACTGAGACAATCTGGGTTTCGTCTGCGGCACAGCACTGAAACTGCTCTTATTGATCTTAAAACTCAGATTGAAGACCTAAACGATAAGGGAAAACTCGCCCTGTTGCTCTTATTAGACCTATCTGCGGCATTCAACCTTGTAAATCACCAAATACTCTGTCGACACCTCAAACTAGCTGCCCACTTCTCTGAAAAAGCAACAGCCTGGATCAGTTCATTTCTGGATAACAGATCCATTAGGGTATTCTCACCATCTGCGGCCGCAAAACCTTCACCAGTCAAGATTGTGTGTGTCCCCAACGTGATTACAAAGCCACTATTTGATATTTTGGACTATCTGGGTGTCATCTGTACCAATTATGCTGACGACACCCAGATAATCATCCCCGTCACAGGCGATTACACAACTGACTGCCTTGCTGTTAATTCCATCTACCAAGACATCCAAGCCTGGATGGCGCAACACGAACTTTGTCTGAATGACGAAAAGACACAGCTTCTCATCCTAGGATCACACCAAAGACTCAACAAACTAGACCCGCTGTTTAAATCCTTTGTCATTGATGGCAACAACATTAAGGTCTCAAAGGACTCAAAAACGTTAGGCATTTATATTGACTCCACCCTATCTTTGGCTAGACAAACTAACGCAGTCTCCTCTGCTGCAGTTTACACTTGTAAGCTCGTCACAGCCTGCCATCTTTTTTTTTATCTCCAGCCAACTGTACCACATTAGCTGGGACTGTGGTGATGTCAAAAATTGACTATTGCAACGCCCTTTATCTTGGCTCCAACCAGTGCAATATCAATAAGCTACAGATCATCCAAAATAATACAATTAGAGCTGTATTAAAATCCATGAGAGAGTGGGAAAAGGGTCTCACTCTCTCCAGGTTAATAAAATCAAGTCCTCAAAATCCAGCAACGTTGCTGGGGGTCTCTAAGGTGGAGGGAGTTAGCACATTTCCGAGAATTCTCCCCAACAATATGTATGCTATAATTTCTTTGTACCAAGCTACTGCCTTCTCACGATTCTAAGATAAGCCTGGCTGCTCTATCCACGCTACCACATTCTCAGGTGGTACAGCCTTATACTAAGAGTGGAGCTTATGTACTGCCTCAGATATGTTTTTGTTTAAGTCTGGGTAGGAATTTAGAAAAACGGTACTAACACCAAACAAAGCCGACTTAACCATGCCTGGCGCGTGAGTCGAGTTCCTTCAGCTAAGACTTGGTCAGCTGTCTCTGCGGAGTGAAAAGTATTTTTTAAAAAAAATATTTTGGGTGACCCGTCTGCCCTCCTGAACAATAGTCAACAGTTGCGACTTGGCTGGCTCAGGAACACTTTCCAGGCCGCCTTATAGAAGACCCCATTGAACGTCACTGAAACTGTTAAACAAAGTAGTGTTTACAATACGGGTAGTATAGGCTGTTGAAGTTGTGTTCCTTTTGCCTAAGGCATACAACTTCTTACATTTCTTGCCGGAGGAGCTTCAGCTGAAGACAGTGGGACTCCTCCACGCTTTCTGGTTGTATTAAACAACCAGAGAATCAGGAGGAGTGTGTCCCTGGATGTATAGGGGATCTGAGGGAGCAGGTGTAAAAAAAAATGTAACCCCTAGGTTGGTATCCAGTTAATATGTTGAATGTATTTTTTCTAATGACAATGTGGAAAACATTTGGCCGAAATTTTATTTCTTCGAATGTGTTCTTTTTTAATTAACAAAAAAAAAGGGTTAAAAAAAGGGGGGAGGTTGGGAGGGAACCGCCCCCATTTCTAACAGAATTTAAAAAAAAAAAGACATTTGAAATTTTTTGTTTGGCCCAAATGTTTTCTACATTATGGCATTAGAAAAAATGTAATTCGAAATACTGTAGGTAAACCCTGCAGGTTGACTGCACGCGCCGGTGAAGGCGTAATAAGAGAAGAGGCAATCCATTTCTTTATAGAGTTAAGTAATGGAATAGATTGACTCACTGGCTTTTTTTCTTTCAGGATATCCTCAACAAAGTCAGGGACAGGTTCTGCCTCCTGAGTGCGTAGCTTAAAATGATTTGCTGCTTTTTTTCAGATTATTATGAAACAGCAGGTTATCATTAATGGAGGATGTGTCGAGACTGCACAACAGGTGCAGCATCTGCAAATATATTGTCTGTCTCATGAGTATGGGTTGTAGGCCACGGCCTCCGATTATCATGGTCATCAAGCCATGTGTCTGGGTCCTGGGTAATAGGATCCTGGATGTCGTCTCCCTGGTCTGGGTCATAATACTGGAAAAACTACCTCATTTCGAATGGGACTTTTGTGACTCCAAAGACCGAGACAAAGCTTATTCATACTCTTGTGACTGGGGCCCTGTACCATGGGTGTCAATTTGCTTAGGTGTTTTGGAAAGTTTATCCCTTAATTTAGGGTTAGTAGACGATCGACGTGCATTTCGATGTGTGAAACATCCCTCAAATATTTAGTAGGGGGAGCACCATGAGAAGTCAAAGACTTCAAACCATGCGCTACACACGAAAGTGCAACGAGTTAAGAACAGGTAGGTTCTCCCGGTGTAGTCGAGCATTTGAGCATACCTGTAAGCGCGGCCAGCTTCTTTGACAGTACTGTCAAAGATCGTTCGTGGGTTGTGTGTTTAGACTTAGTGTAAGTGTGTGTGTGCCCCGATCAACAGTGGGCGCGACTGCCATATTAGTGCATTCGGCATGTCTAGTGAGGCTGGGGACAGGCACAGGCAAGTCCGAAGACTCCAGTAAAATTTCTTTTGCATATGAACTGGAGCCGTGGCTGCAGGATTGCCCTTGGCCGACGCCACAGTGCCGGTGGGGGAATGGGATTCGGACTGCATAGTGTAGGCAAGGTAGCCCACCGCTTAGTGCGCCGTTCTGCGAGCGCCTTAGGCTTAAAAAGTTGAAAGGCCTTTGTGAGTGTCCCGCCAAGGAAACTTCCTATATATATATATATATACAAAAAGGATGATGCACTCTGGCACAGGTTATAAAAAAAAAGGCAGTTCAAAACGTGGGTCAAGGCCCGCTTGGCCTTACACATTATAGTCACTTATTCCAGCTTTCCAAAATTTCTTTCACAGTTCAACAAAAGTCGTAGGTCTCCCTCTATCGGGTCGGACCTCTCAAGGCATCAATAGTTCACATAGGTTTCCCTCAGCCGGGCTCGGACCGTTCACTCATGTTGAATACTTTCGGATGTGCGAGGATTTTATCATAGACCTCCGTAGAACCATTTCAAATTACACTTCAGCTCTCCCTTAATGTTATTTGCCCAATGTCTCTTGGTATTGGTGGTTCTATACCACAATCAGACAAGTTCAAAGAAATCTTTCTCTTAAAGCAATCACCTTTTAACTTCCCCTTTTGTCTGGGTTAATCTTGACCATTGCGCATTTCAAAGTTCATTAACTTTGCTGCTTTATAACGAGACATCAAACATTTTGCAGAGACTTTCGAGTGAGCCATTTCCTTTCCCCGGACTACTCTGTATTACTGGTTTCACAGTTATCAGCAACTTAAAAGTTCATTACTGGTTTACTCTCTTTCGCGTCTCATGATCTCTCGTGCAACCTTCTATTGTAAGATATGCTGTTGCGGCTTCAATCCTTTCTTGACACAAACCGGCCTTTCATGTCTTTGGATAACTCACTGGTTGTGTGCATTCCTTTTTTGTCTCTGTGGATTTGATTCACGAGTCAAGGTTGATACCACAGGCTTGGCCTTGCCTCCTCAACTCTGCTCGGCCGGAAGGGTTGCTGGCGTCCGGGAAACACAATGCAGACATCTTACTCTTCGAGTCAGACATACAGTGCACAGAGGTCCAGCCCAAAGAGCCAACCGTGTGTTACACATCACCTTTGAAGATACGGTATTCGCCCAGTCAAGACCGGCGCCTCTGCGGGAATCAGGTGAGCGTTACAACTACGCCACCAGACCTATATCGAATCAACCATGCACAATCCCAGTGAGGAATTCCAGATTGGGCTCTAGACTCACTCCTCCCACCACCCGGTGGTCTGGGATTTGGCTTTCTCTGAGTCTCCTTCACGGTTTACCAGAGGCAACAATCTCCTGCAGGGATCTTCAAGGTTTCCATACCCTTTGCTCCAGTCCCTCGATCGGTCGTCCTGCTCCAGTGGGTTCGCCTTCGCCCCGAAAGATCTGCTCCTTTTCGTGTCTCACCTTGCTCAGAGTGTGTCTTTGTTCCGCCTTTTATCCGTGTGAGGGGAGCCAATGGGTCTTAGATGTATGTGATTAAGGTCAAGTGCTTGACCTCGTCTGACTGATTAACAGGACAAGTCCAATGAGCTATGTAAGTGCTAGCCTCTTTACTCTCAGTCATCCTGTTCCTCGGCCAAGAGTTTGTGTAGAAAGGGGGCGGGGTAGGGTATGGGGGGATTTGGTCCATTGTAGAATCCTAGAAAATAGGATGGGATATGGGCACGGGAAAGAGGGGGGTACCACGTCTCGCCATCGGTTGCCTCATCCCACTCCCCGAAAATCCCCCACCCAGGTGATCCTCCAGCACTGGTCCACCCCCAGGGTCTGGATCTAAAGGTGATGAGCGTGCCCTGGCCGCCTGAGGGGGAGATCCCAGGGACTAGCAAGTGAGACACCGTTTGGTTTCTCACAGAACCCACCACAATGAAGTAGTTGGCTGTCTCCATGGCCACCATTTTGGCTTCAGAGCAGCCAGAGGCGTGGAAACTGATATCCTGAACACTCGTGACGACTTGCTCTCTAATCCAGACTCCTGCTCTCATCCTCCTGGATCTGTCCTCTGCTTTCGACACGGTCAATCATGCCACTCTGGGTTTCACGGACCAGGCACTGGCTTGGTTGACCTCTTTCCTTTCGAATAGGCCCACTCAGGTTCTAAAGCGCCCTTTTCTCTCCTCTAGCTCACTCTCTACCTGCAGTGTCCTTCAAGGCTCCATCCTCTGATCGTGGCTTTTCAACATTTACCTTGCCACCTCTTGCCGACTTGATCTCCCGCCTTCTCTCCTCATTTCCAGTGTTATGCCGATGACACACAGCTTTCCTTAAAGCTGCACTCCTCCACCTCCCCTCCTTCCTCTCTCATTCCGGATTGTCTGACTGCTATTCAGGCATGGTGCGCTGCTAATGATCTGTCTTAACGCCAGAGATATATATATGATATGATATGGCATTTATAACGCACCTATGCACAAGTGCTTCAAGGCGCGACGAGGCAAGAGAGGACAGACAACAATCCTACTAGGCCAGGTGTCATTCAGATCGCGCAAGTGCATGGGAAGGGGGCAGGGACAGTGCAGTACAAGATGATAACAGTAAGTAAAGGCCAACATGTGGCAAGTGCATGGGTAAGTGCGAACATCAGGTGTCAGGAGATGGTAGGGGAACTGTAGGGATACAGAAACAGTGCCCAAGTGCGGGGGATGCCAGGTGGCAAGTGCAGGTGTGAGACACTGGCGGGGTAGGGACCTGGGCCCGAGATCAGAGGGTGTCCAGGTAGCCAGTGCAGTTCAGGTTACAGCCAGGTGGTCAGCAGAGGAGAGGAGGAGAAAAAGCAGAAGCAAAGCAAAAGGTTTTGAGGTGTTTCCGGAACCGGAGATGGTTCTCCTCAAGTTTAAGGGAGGCAGGGAGGCTGTTCCAGACAGAGGCACCAGCCGAAGAAAGCGATCTACCACCAACTCGTTGCTTGGAGAAGCGACTGACCCTGAGGGAGTTGGAGGCGGATGAGCGAAGAGCTTGAGAAGGAAGATATTTCGGAAGAGAGAGTTGAAGGTATTGAGGCCCCAGAAGGCCTTGTGGACGATGCAGAGGGTTTTGAACTTAAACCTTGCAGCCACTGGGAGCCTGTGCAGAGATTTCAGTCCTAGAGCGATACGATCCCTGGACTTGAGGCCAAGGACAAGTCTTGCAATCCTGTTCTGGATAAGTTGCAGAGGGCGGAGAGTATAAGCAGACAGATTTAGAAAGAGGCTGTTGCAATAGTCCAGCCTAGAGAGAATCAGAGCTCTGGAGACAATGAGCTTCTGGGGGAAGGAGAGGAAAGGAAGAATACCTCTGAGGAGGTACAGCTGGTAGTGTGACTTCTTAGAGCTGTCAGAGATGTGAGGAGAGAAGGAGAGTGTGGAGTCGAAGATGACCCCAAGGTTTTTAGACTTGCAGCTGGGAGCAGGAAGAGGGCCAAGAGAGGCCAGCCAGAGAGCTACAGGGAAGGAGGGAGCAGATGTGCCGATGAGGAGAATCTCAGTGTTACTGGCATTAAGGCAGAGGTCATTGGCGGCACACCAGTCCTGGAAAGCAAACAGGCAGAGATGAGGGAAGGAGAGGAGGAGGCCGGGGGTAGCCTGAAAATGAGCTGGGTGTCATTCGCATAGCACTGAAATTTGGGGCAGACAGCAGCGATGCGGTGGGCAAGGAGTGCCAGGTATTGGTTCAACAGCCAGGGAGAGAGGTTAGGCCCCTGGGGGACACCACAGGTAGAGAAAAAGATTGCGGAGAGGAAAGGACCCAAGCTGGACCTGGGATGGTCGATCAGAGAGGAAAAAAGTCAGCCATGCCAGAGCCTGTCCAGTGATACCCAGGTTATCACAGAGACGTTTGAGCAGGATGGCATGGTTGACAGTGTCAAAGACAGAAGCAAGATCAAGCCAGTTGAAGACGCAAGGGGTGTTAGAGTCAAGGTTGGAGAGCAGGTCTCCCCGGATCTTCAGGAGAGCCGTTTTCGTGCTTCCGGCAGCTCTGAAGCCAGACTGATTGTCATGAAGACAACCAACAGATTCAGTACGGAGATTAAGCTGGGAGATGGCCAGTTTCTCCATGAGCTTGCCCAGAAAGGGAGTAATGGAGATTGGGCTATAGTTAGCCGGGCAGGAGGGGTCGGTAGAGGGTTTCTTAAGAAGAGGGTGCAAAAGGGAGTGCTTCAGTGGGATTGGGAAGACTCCAGTGGCGAAGGAGTGATTGCAAAAATCAGCCAGGTCAGGAGCCAGGGAGTCGATGTGGTCCTTGATAGTTTTGGAGGAACAGGGGTGAACCTGTTTAGACAAATCTGACTTGTCTAGAAACCTTGTCAGCGGAGAACAGGGGAAAGGCAGAAAAGGAGGGAGGAGAGGTGGCTGCAGAAGGGCCTGGGGAAAAGCAGGGAGTAAGGGGAGGGAGGGGATAGGAGGAGAGTGAGGATATGATGTCCTGAGTTTTAGAGATGAAGTGAGAAGCCAGTGCCGTGCAGAGGGCCTGGGAAGGGACAGGAGAGGTAGAGACTGCGGCAGGATTGGCCAGTTCCTTGCAGATTTTAAAAAGTTCAGCCGAGTTGTTAGATGCCGCAGAGACGCGGCCTTGGATATGAGTTCTTTTCTTGGTTAGGACAGAGAGCCGTTATTGCCTTTGCAGCAGGCCAGTTTGTCAGAGGATGAACATGAAGCACGCCATTTCCTCTCGGCCAACCAGCACTTGCGTTTTAGGGTGACGAGGTCTGAGTCGTACCAGGAGCTGCATTTGGCTTTGGGCTTCAGGCGGATTCTCATGACAGGGACAAGGATATCAAGAGTATCAGATATAGCAGAGTGGAGAGGGCTGTGTCAGGGTGAGCGTCAGCCAAAGGGGGCAGGGGGTAAGAAGGTGGCGGTGAAAGCCTCAGCTGACACACGCTTCATGGGTCGGATGACCGAGAAGGTGGGTGGCAGTGATGGAAGTGGCTTGGCCTGAAGGGTAGGGAGGGTGAGGTGGGAGGAGAAGAGAAAGTGATCACTCCAGGAGAGAGGAGTGGCGAGAGGGACAGAGCAGAGAGGGGAAGGTCTGAGGAGATCAGAACATCAAGAGTGCGCCCTGCAGAGTGAGTCGGGTCAGAGGGGAGAATAGTGAGTGAGAGAGAGTCGCAGAGGTCGTGAAAGAGTCCAGAGCGAGGACAGGAGGCATCCAAGTGGATGGTGAAGTCTTCAAGAAGGAGGAGTTGAGTGCTAGAGGCCAGGAGTCAGGAGGAGAGGTCCGCCCACTCAGAAAGGACGGATGAAATCAGACCAGGTGGCAGATAGATAGTAGCCACAGTAAGGGAATGGCTAGGGGAGAAAGAGCGCCTGCAGACAAGGCATTCTAAAGGGGAGTAGGCCTGCATAGGAGTGACAGAGGCAGGAATCCATTTGGGGAAGATAAGGGCTACACCCCAACCAGAGCGGTTGGACCTGGGCACGGAGAGGATCTAGTAGCCGTCAGGTATGAGCGTATTAAAGCTTGTGACAGAGCTGGCCGTGAACCATGTCTTGGTGAGACTGAGGACATCAAGGTCAAGTTCTTCCAGAAGGCAGAAGATATCAGAGGAGTATTTGACAGCAGAGCGAGAGTTTAGAATGGCAATATGGAGAAGGTTGCCATCCTTGAAGGACTTCCGGGGAGGGGTACAGATCAGAGGTACGCCTTGCGGAGGTGTAGAAGGCGCCCGAGAGGGGGCAGAGAGGGAAGGGGAAGGCAAGGTAGCCAAGGAGGACGCAGAAGGGGGAGGCAAGGTAGTCACGGAAAGGGGAGAGGGGACAGCAGGACAAGAAATTAAGTTGATGAGGTGCGGGAAGCGTCTATCAAAGAGGTGGAGGTTGGCCGGAGGGCCTTGGACCAAGACGGTCCCATTAGAGTAAACATAAATGATGACCTTAGAGGAATGGAAGGATGCAAGGAGGGCGTCCCAACGAGTGCCACCATTAATGGGAGAAGAGGAGAAAGGGGAGAGCACAGAGACCATATGAAGGGTCCATAGGTCTTGCAAAGGCACGACAAAGAGGATGTTGGTGAGAGTTTCCTTGGAGGAAGCACTGGTGTAGTTGTCAGCAATAGGGAGGCCTGGGTTGGAGACCAGGATGTCCTTTTTAAACTTCTTCCTATCATATTTAGTGAGGAGAGCAGGATAGTCAAAAGAGAAGCATCTAGAAAAGAGAGGAGAGACAGAGAGCACCATAGAGTAGATGGGAGAGGAGGGGGTGGAAGGGAGAGGGGGAGACACTAGCGAAGGACACTAGAGTGGGCATACAAGACAGCGAGAGGCAAGCAAGTTGAGCAATAGGACAGACGAAAAGACTCAGGATTAAAGAGTTCACAAAATGCACATGTTTGAGACAGGTGAGAATACACACCTAAGTTTGAGAGGCTTTTAATGCTGAGCCTTCCTCTGGGGACTCCTGCAACACTATTGTTGCTATAATGTTGAAGGCCTGCAACCAATTAGGAAAGCTCCACTCAACTGTCGCTTCTGTGGAGTCATCGCTGTCACTCTCTTCATCTACACTGTTTAGGTCACAACCCATCTCACACATTTCAGCAAAGAAAAGATCTCAATAAACTGCCTTCTCCAGATCACATTCTTAGCTTTGTTCCTTATGAGCCAGGCCAGTGAGAGCTGGAATTTCCTGTGCACCTTTTTACCAACTGACTCGCCTCCAAATTGTTCCCGGTTAAGGTGGATTTCTGAACTCTGTCCTCGAGGGGAAGAGGTTCAGAAGGCCAGCCTAGTTTCTTGGAACAGGGTAACCTCTGGACAAGCCAGACCAATCAGGGTAGCGATTGCGGCGGTCAAGACTAGGTCTCAAGAGGGATGAGGGTGACGGAAAGCCCGCAATGAGCGAACAAAGCAAGGACACTTACAAATTACTCCCAACAGGCGTTATATTAAAAATATATACACATTTATTACAAGGCCTTTGTAACATTGACCGTAGCGAGAAATCACAATAAAACTCAAGTAAACCAACACATACCAATCCAATACAATATATATACAAATACAAACGAAGCAGGCAAGTGCGAATAATAATTAGACTCAGTCCGCCTTCAGAGGCACCCAACTAAAAGGAAGTCCAAGCCCTACGAAGAGTGGAGCCTTGCGCTCAAAAGTACCTGCACACGCTGGTGCCAACGGGCAAAAGGGGAGTCTCTTCGAGGGAATCAGGCAGTTTAGTTCGATGAACAAATGAAGATGAACATAGCTCCACGACTCAAGCGCAGCATCCACTTTGGGCAGAAGCAGAGCATGAGTACAGAAAGGCGTGCTGTTAGACACAGCAAGGAAAAGCTATGGGCTCCTGCAGGAGGGCGTCCAGTTCCTAGCGATGCTACTGACCGGTCCCCAATGCAAGCAGACCCAGGCTTCTCTGCGTTAGTTTCAGTGCTGGCAGTTTCAGATACGAGCAGGGGACGTCTCGGCGTCGTGTAGATTCCGCAGCAGCAGAAGTTGAGTTGAGGATGTCCCAAACACAGTGAACCCGCACAGTTTGTTACCACAGCAGGGCAAAGGAGCGGCCGTGTGTATTTCAGCCCAATGTACACTATTCACTTCAGACCTGGGAATGCCAAGTGTAGGAATCGTGTGAGAGGGACAAGGACTCGTAATACAACACATCCCGATGGCGGTTACAGAGCAAGACTCCTGGGTAGGCTGGTCAGTCTGCTGGATGGCCCAGAGACACTTCCGAAGGCTTACGTGCAGGAGATGGTGAAGAGGCCGAGAATAGTTGTTCCCACTATTCCAAGGGGTCAAAGTACCAGTACAGGCCTTCTCGTTCGATCAGAGGTAGAAAGGGTTTCACAAAGCGACAGCAGTGCAGAGGAGCAGTCCTTCAGCGGGTCACCAGCGATTCCTCGGTTCAGCCTCGTAGTTGCAGGATACTTGGCTCCTGTGTTCCTTCGTTCGTGAGAACTCAGGAGATCGACATGGTAGTGGCGTTTCCAGCCCCCTCTTATCCACGGTTCCCTTCCCGCCAAAACGGAGGGGACCCAATGGGAGATCCGCTCATAAAACACTCACACCATATGTGGACCTATCACGGACCACGGGGGTCCCAGGGCATTCACACCACCCTAGACTCTCTGGCGCCCAGGATGTGTATTGGGACCAGACATCCCAGCCCCCATCCTGGAGGCACACACAAGCCTGTAGAAGCCCGTGAAAGCATCTGTGTTTTGCGGGAAAGTACATGCCCAAATAAGCAAGGCCCCGGGTCGGCTCGACCTGGGGGAGCTGAAGGGGGCAAGACGGTCAGCGGACAGGACAAAGAGCCTTGTGGTCTGGCCATTTTGGAAGCCAGGCCACCATTTTGGGCTAAGCGCGAAAAAGGCGCTTAAACGCCAAAAGGAGCTCAAAAACACAAGAAACGATCGCTGCCACCAATCCCGTCCGTGATTCACTTGCACCGTTCATTTACAATTCAAAGAGAGTATCTAGGGCCTGTAGAAGACTAGAGACCCAAGAGAGCAGTAATTTAGCTTACAGTGCCCTCTTGTGCCATGTTGCGCGAAAGCTGCAACATGATAAAGAAGCTACGGAAAACAACGTTTCCCGGTACTGACTGTCTTAAGGGCATGTCAGTTTCCCCGTAAGAATGGAGCGAAAGCCCAGAGGAGTGTGGCAGAAGGCTGCACTTCTCTGGCAAAGTCTAGATCATGGTGCAAACAGCAAAAAGTTTAGGGGTTGCCACATGGAAGGAAAATTACCCTGTATTAAGAAATCTTTCCTAACATGCCCCAACGCTTCCTTGTCCCTCGCTCGCACGGATAGATGGTTCTAGCATTATTTCCTCCTTTGACATCGTGGCGTCCGCTGCAAAGCCCACAGCGCCTTGGATCTGGTGGGCTACTGGGTTTGGCGCTCGGAAACTCCACTCCCGCAGCTGGCCTGCTGCCGACAGGGGCACGGACACCTCCCGAGGGCTGTTTGCCCTCGTCCAGATGAGCACTTGTCAGCTTCAGAAACCACACTGGACACAGCCACAGGCGCTTTACCCGCTGTGCTGCTTTTCCGGGCCCCTCTAAATCACTGCGTCGCGGATAAACCACCGTACCCGGTTCCACGGAGGGCACAGGTGACCAGATGCGCTGCTGCTGCTACCGCGGTATTGCGCGCTTTGGGTAGTTGAAACGTCCATGAGTCCCGCTTGCTGGGCGTTAATGATCCCTTAGAGCCCTGCAAGCTTTAAGCGTCAGATGCAGACCTCTCAGGTGGACCCAGTAAGACCAAGTTCTTTTTCATTGGAACACCCCCCTCATTCCCCACTTATCTCTAGCCGCCCTCTTAGGCCCCCACCTTTGACCCTGCTGTGAGGCAAAAAACCTGGGAGTCATCTTCGACTCCGCTCTCTCCTTCTCACCTCATATTGCGGACCTTGGCCCCCGTTTAGCTCTACCTCCTCAGAGGCATTCTCCATTTCCTCACCTTCCCCCAGAATCTCAATGTCTCCAGTGCTCTGGTTATCTCCACACTTGACTATTGCAACAGCCTCTTCCTGGATCTGCCTCTTTCTTTCCTGCGCTTTCTCAAACTAATCCAGAATAGGACTGCAAGACTTATCCTTGGCCTCAAGCCCAGGGACTGCAACTCTGCAGCACCAACGTTTCCCCACTGGTTCCCGGTGGCTGCAAGGATCAAATTCAAGACCCTCTGCATCATCATCCACAATGCTTTCTGGGGCCCGTGGCCGTGCTATATCCAACTTTCCTTCCTAAATACCTCCCTGCTAGAGTCCATCAGTCCTCTAGCTCTAACTCTCTGAAGGTCAGCCGTTTCTCCAAGCAGAGAAGGGGGGGGGGGTGGTCGGAGGGGTAGATCTCTATCCTCGGCAGGAGCCTCCCTCTGGAATACCTCCCTGAACACACTCAGACTTGAGCCGGATCTCCTTAAGTTCTAGAAACTTTTCAAGACGTTCCTCTTCTCTTCCTTCCCTCTCCCCTGCTAATGACCCCCTGCTGTTACGACTGGCTGTCTGGCCCCTTCTGAGTCCTACAGGGGCCAGATTACCAGCACTTGCCTTTGGGCAACGGTCCCTGACCAGCCTACAGAGTCTGGTCCACCCCCTTTTCCCTCAGACTTTCACTCTTACCCCTCCACCCCCCCGACCCCAGTCTCCCTGCGCGCTTGCCCTGTATGGGCTTCTCTAGCACTTACCCTGCCTCAGCCCTGCCCCCCCCCCCCACCTGCACTGTTTCTTGTTGTTTATCCTCCTCTGTTCCCCTACTCTTTTGTCTTGTGGCGCCTGAAACACTTTCTGCTGTATAGACACCACAGAAATATCCAATAAACAAAATATATTGCGCTATATATAGTGCTCTCCATCATCACATATAAAGAAGAGAGCAGCCAGACAAGGGAAAGGACACGAAAAGGCATTCTCCAATGAAGAAGAATGCTGAGAATAAGACACACCACTCTCCCTACTGTCAAAGGCCAAAGCCTGATGGTGAAGGCCGAAGCCAGTAGTCGAGAGTCCAGAGGAAGTCTTCAGACGGTAGAGGTTAAGAGTTAAGGGACATCAAAAATATGTCGAAAGCTAGACTGTAGTTTGAATTATATAATAGCAATATATCTGCAGCACGCTATGAGAACTGCATTAGGCGACCGACCAGTATGGTGGAAAAACACAAACCGGGGGTTCTAGACACGTGAAGGATCATGGGTAAATTACACATCACAGTAGGGATAGTTTTACAGACACGTCCAGGTCGACGTCCCTTTTGGAACTTCGAAATCAACATGCAATACTTTGCCATCACCACTAGATGTAGGGCTATATGCACATTGATTCTAAGCAGATTCACAAGCATCAGAAGAACAAGTTACTTACCAACTTGTAACGTTCTTTCGACTGGATGTTCCTCCAACGCATTCAACATCTTTGACATGTAATGTCCACAGCTGTGCACTTCGGAAACTTTTTCGGCAGAGGGCATCCTGCGTCTATGGCGTTGGGTCCATGTGCCTCGAAGGCCTCTGTCGAGGAAGACGTCACAGGATGTTATAAATAGGACGCACGGCGCCCGTAGCCTCAGTTGAAGTTTTTTGCCCCAGAACGTGTGGCACCAGTCTGATGCCTGCTGGACTGCAGTTAGCCTTGCGGAAAACAGAAGCTGCAATCGCATAGGAAATTCTCCTGAGGGGCAGGCTGCAAGGGCGATGTGGAATGCGTTGGAGGAACATCCAGTCGAAAGAACGTTACCAGTTGGTAAGTAACTTTGTTCTTCGAATGGCTTGTGTCCTCCAACGCATTGCACATCTTTGACAGACTCCCAAAGCAGTACCAGTAAATGGGGGAGGGAGAAGAATTTAGAGTACATAATCAGATTGCGGAATAAAGAACTGCCTTCCCAAAAGCCATATCGAGGCCATGTGGAATGAGTTCTCAACCCATCAGGAGGGTCCTTACCCGCCAATCAATAGCATTCCGTAATGGTGAGGATAATCCACCTGGACAAAGTCTGTTTGGTAACAGCCTGGTCCAATCGGTGCCAGCATATTCTACAAAGAGTTGATTGTCCACTCTGACCCTGGACATCCTAGAAATGTAAAAGCTCAGAGCTCTCCTAGGATTCAACCGATGGAGTCGCTCCTCTTCCTTACCAGGATGAGGAGGAGGGTAGAAAGATGGAAGAACCACCTTTTGACTCAAATGGTATTCAGAAACTACCTTAGGTAGAAAGGATCAGTACAACCCTGTCCTTGTGAAACACAGTAAAGGGTGGCTTAGATGAAAGTGTCTGCAATTCACTCACTCTGCGAGCGGAAGTAACCGCAACCAAGAACACTGTCTTGAAGGACAGTAATCACAAAGGACAAGAGTGCAAAGGTTCAACCGGAGCACCCATGAGAAATTTCAAAACCAAATTCAAATCCCAAACCGGCACCTGGGAAGGGGACGGGGGGGGGGGGAAATACATTAGTCAGTCCTTTAAGAAACTGAGAAATGAAAGGAATCCTAAAATAAGAACATTCTTCAGACGAGCTCTTAAAGAAAGACAGCGCCGCCAGGTAACCTTTAATGGTACCTACTTGAAGGCCCGTGTGGGCCAAAGAAAGTAAGAAAGACAAAACCATAGGAATGGAGCACTGAAAAGGATCAACATTGTGATATCGGCACCAGTTGCAGAACTTACGGCAACGGTACAGGGATTTTGTTGCAGGCCGCCTGGCCGAAAGCAACACCCCCATCATATCATACGGGAGGTCCCAATCCTTATAATTCAACCTTTCAGATACCAAGCGTGAAGGTTTAGGGTCTTGACCTCTGGATGGAGAACCTGCACAACCCCGCTCCCCCTACCTCGCGAGCGAGAGCAGATCCTCTCGGCGGGGAAGACGGCGTGGAGGGCAGATGGACATTTCCAGAAGGTCCGGATACCACGCTCTCCTGGCCCAATCCGGAGCAATGAGGATCATGTGGGAACCAAACCTCCGTAACCTCTGCAACACTTGAGGAAGGAAGGGGACTGGAGCAAACTCGTACAGCAGTGGGAATGACCAATCGACCACAAACGCGTCTCCTAAGGCTCCTCTTGGAGGAAATTCTCTTGAGCAGAACCTCTCGCACTTCCGGTTGACACTGGTGGCGAAGAGATCCACTTGCAGGGTTCCGCAAAGGGCAAAGAACTCCTGAAGGACTTCCTGAGCAAACTCCCACTCGTGGGAGACTGCGCTCTGCCTGCTCAGAGCGTCAGCCGCTGCATAGTAGTCTCCGGCCAGATGAAATGCCGAGATCGAAATTTCCTGCTGGATGGTCCAGAACCAGAGCTGCATTGCCTCTCTGCACAACGGAAGTGACCCTATCACCCCCTTTTTGTTGAAGTAATGCATGGCCACTGTGTTGTCCGTCATGATCAGGACACTCTTCCCCGTACAGTGGGGCCCGCAGCTCTAACAAATTGATGTGGATTCTGGAGTCCGACGGAGACCAACGACCGCTGGCGGTCAAGTCGTTGGCATGAGCGCCCCATCCTGTCAGGGAAGCATCCGTCACTACCTTCACCTCCGGCCACGGTTGCCAAAACTGTTCTTCCCCTCATCAGATTCCCTTTGTTGGCCCACCAGAGAAGATCCTGGGATACCGAGAGTGGAATCTGAACGGGATCTGACATCTTGCCAAGACCTGTGACCACTCATCTTGAGAGCCCACTGCAGGGATCTTATCCGCAGCTGGGCCTCTGGCACCAGAAAAATGCAGGATGTCATGAGGCCGAGCAACCTTAGGAATTCTAAAGCCGGGAGACTCTGGGCATGTTGAAACATGTCCACCATCTGCCCAATGTGATGAGCCCTTACCTTGCGAGGACGTGTCTAGAACAACCCCGATGTACTGGAGCAGTTGGGAAGGTCTCATATGCGACTTCATGAAATTCAGGGAGAAGCCCAGCCTGTGGAGGGTGAGGCAGGTGACACAGAGATGATCCAACGCCAGATCGGGAGAGCGCACCCGGATCAGCCAGTCGTCCAGGTAGGGGAAGACGTGAATCCCCCCCCCCCCCCTGGCCTGAGGTACGCTGCCACCACCAACACCATTAGCTTGGTGAAGACCCTCGGGCAGAGGTCAATCCGAACGGCAGGACCCGAAACTGAAAGTGTGAGTCGCCAGCCGCAAACCTCAGGTACTTTCTGTACACGGGATGAATCGGCACATGAAAGTAAGCATCCTTGAGGTCGAGAGATACCAACCAATCCTGAAGTTGAAGGGCCTGGAGGACTTGAGAAAGAGTAACCATCTTGAACTTGTCCTTCCTGAGAAGATTGTTCAACAACCGCAAGTCCATGATGGGTCAAAATACCCCGGCTTTCTTTGGGATCAAAAAATAAAATACCATCCCTTGTTCCTCTCTGCTACAAGTACCAGTTATATAGCGCCTTTCTCCAGCAGGCTCAAAATTTCCTGCGCAAGGAGTGGATCCGGAAGCTTCAAAGAGAGTTTTCCCGGGGGACTGTTGTGAGGCCGCTGAAGGAAGGGAAGGCAGTAGCCATGGGCAATGGTATCCAGGACCCACGCATCTGAAGTAATGGCATGCCATTCTTTGAGATGCTGAGACAGTCTGCCCCCAATCGACGAACCATGGCACATGGCCTCACGATTGTTCGGAAGCGGCTGCGGCAGTGCCTGAAGGCAAAGAGGCAGCTGCCTGAATGGCTTTGGCACCACGATTTCCCCGACCACCACGGGTACTCTTTCCCTGGCCCCTTTGACTGGCGGCCCCCCTCATTCTACCAAAGGAGTAGTAGTAACGAAAGGAACCTCCCCTCCAATGCTGTCCCCTAGGACGAAAAGGCGGAGATTGACGCACCACAGCGCTTAAAGATATCGCTGCAGCTTTTGAGGTCTGCAACCTCTCAAGGCTCTCGTCAGCCTTGCTGATAAACAAATGTGCGCCATCAAAGGGCATGTTGAGAAGACGGGCCCGCACATCCGGAGCAAAACCAGACTTCCGCAACCACACAAATCTGCATAAAACGGTGCTTGCAGCCATGGATCGGCTAACGCGGTCGGCTGTATCCAAACCGGACTGATGGGATTCACACATGGCATCCTTGCCGTCCTGCACGAGAGCAAGGAACCGATCTCTTTCTTTCCCCCTTGGGAATATGCTCAGCCGCCAAAGAAACACAATTCCACAGAGTGCGTGAAAATCTTGCCAAGGCACACGTGGAGTTGGCCGATTTCAGGGCCATGCTGCCAGCAGAAAATATCTTCCGGGCCCAACCGTCGAATCGCTTGTCGTCCCTATCCGGAGGGATGGTAGGGTACGCCGCCTGCCTCGAGGTGGCTGTAGCCGCCTGGACCACCAAACTCTCGGGAGTGGGGTGAGTAGATAAATAGCTGGGGTCACCAACAGAAGGGCAGTATTTCTTGGTTAAAGACTTATTAACAGCTGGAAGAGATTCCGGGGACTGCCAAGCAGTTGTCACCCTTTTCTGCAAAGTAAGATGAAATGGCAAAATAGGGTCAGAGGACGGACCTTGATCCCAGATGTCTGTCAGATCATCCTGCATAAAGTCTTCAGGAGGACTTCAGGAGGACTAGACCAGCCCAGATACTCCGAGACTTGCGGGGCTCTCTAAGACGACTCTGCATGAGCCCCAGGCTCAGGTCTACCAAACTCCACTTCCGGGGAAGTGTCCAGCCCACTTGCATCATGGAGGGTCTGCCTCAACTCATCCAACTGACTGTCACCAGAAAAAAGTGGGGCATCATCAAGGTCACCAGGTTCCTCAACCTCAGACCTTTCCTCCTCTTCAAAAATACCATCCAGCGGGGGTCGAAACCCTGGTCTGGGAACAGAAGAGGGCCTGGAGGTCAAAACAGGCCTCACCGACTTCAAAGTAGCCTTCCTTGGAGGATCGACGATATCCGAGTAGTCCAATGGCAAATTGAAAAAAAATTCCTGAGGCGCCGAAGGCTTCAACGTCGAGAGCGTCGACAATCTCGACGTCGGGATCGCCAAAGGCTTCGGCATCGACACAGGTGCCGACATCGCCATGGGCTGTTACAACGGCAAAGCGTCGATGACCGAATCGGATGGACACTGCGCTGAACGAGTCAACGCCGGCCCCCGATCCCTCAATAGGTTGCTGCTGTCTCGCAGGGGACGGGGACCGAAACCTAGTGACACGTCTCTTGCAACCTTTCGATTTCTTGTCCGTACCGGACCTCGACAGCTCCCGATGAGTGATGTGTCGCGAACCCGAAGGCGTGCGAGCTACGGAACGAGACTGATCCTGGTCGGCTTCGTCGGACCCGTGTCCAGCGATTGAAAAATCACCATTATGGATTTCTTAAACGCCACCCATTCCTCCGGAGTCGAGGACTTCGTAGGGCACAAAACCTTCCTCCGAGGAGGACGGGGAAGGCGACCAGTGACAGTGCTTCCTTGAGTGCCGGGGCGAGGATGACAAGTGGCGGGAACCACTCCGGGACCCAGATCCCCGGGAAACCTTCCGACGCGGAGAGTCGCCCCTCGAGTCATCCGTGGAAACTCCTTTGGACTTGGAAGTCCGGGACTTAACAGGCTTAGAGCCCCTATCTATCTGGAGCTTCCCCTTCCACTCCCGCAATGCCTTGACAGTCAGCGACTGGCATTTCGAGCAGTCGTCGGTGTCGTGCGACTCGCCCAGGCACCACAAACAAATGCGGTGCGAGTCTGTGAGCGACATCTTTGACTTGCAGTCCCGGCAGGTTTTAAAGCCAGACCGGGGAGTCGGAGGGATCGAAGAGAAAGACCTCTTCTACGTCGAAAACACACTAGGCGTGCGAGTCTCACGAAGTTAACACGTTAGCGGAAAAAACGGAACTGAGGCTATGGGCGCCGTGCGTCCTATTCATAACATGCTGTGACGTCATCCTCGACGGAGGCCTTCGAGGGACAGTCTCCATCGACACAGGACGCCCTCTGCCGAAAAAGTTTCCGAAGTGCACAGCTGTGGACATTACATGTCAAAGATGTGGAATGCGTTGGAGGACACAATCCATTCGAAACATATGTACAGTTACCGATAAAATACATTCACTGACTTAAATCAACAAAATGGATAAGTAAAGTGATAAAAATGGAACTAAGTTACCAGTGATATTCCCTAGCTTCAGCAGACCAATCCCTAAGAAGAGTGGGGCCTTGTGCCCTAAAGTTACAATGCTTCTCGCCAGAATGTATCTGTAGCAGATAAGTTAATTGTGATGGTGTTCGTTCAAAAGAAGAGATGCAAAAATGTTACTGGTTAAGTAAAATGTGTTTTATCTTTCAGATTTTACTGCTCAGGATTGATGACCAAAAAGGAGTGGAATGGAAGGATACAAACAGACCTGTTCTCAATTTTATCATATGGGGGACAGGGGAGAGACAAATGCTTTGCGTTTGGGATGGGACGATTGAGGGAGGGGGCAGGGGTGGGTCGCTGGAGGTTGGATTTCCTGCCATTGGTTCCAGTGAGAGGTGCCCAGGAGCTGAGGTTGCAATGATTCTAACAGACGGGCTCAGGAGCAGAGTGCAATACTGGGCGATAGAGAAATGCAGGATGCACTGATGCAGCCCTCTTCACGACACTTTACAGGGCAGGGGAAGGCGAGTTCCAGCGATGACCATTGCACACAAGATGACAGCAGTCTTTCAGTCACGGTTTTAGAAGTCCTTACAGGACAGGATCCCTGAAGCTGGTAGGCTGAAACTCGGCAGGAAAGTGACTTATACCACAAGCTGGTGACCATCAATGTACTGTCTGCAAACACGGAACGGCAAAAGTTCTACTGAGGTAGCCCACTGGAGAGCTGGACAGTCTATCGAGTGATGCAGGGAACACATCCAAAGACTCAAGAAAGCTGAATCCTCAAGAAGAACCTCGAGACTTGTTGGTCCCACCAGTCCATGGGTTGAAACACTGCACACAGCCTTCACAGATCAAGTAGTCCAACAGAGCTTGGGCCAGACGCAGGAAGGGATGCTGGGCCTCTTCAGGCTTCTTCAGTTGGCTGTTCTTCTACAAGGTATTCTTGGCTCCAACGCGGATCTGAACAAAATGGCTGCAGGAGTAAAACCAAAAGCAAGTCTGGATGCAAGTTCAAGCTCACCCATGGCAAGGTTCTGCACCATTCAAACAGCCAGTAGTTGTCCAATCAGGGACAACCATTTTCACTCATGCCCCACACCCAGACCTTCTGGCATCACAGATGAGGAGTGGCACCAGACAGTCCAAACCCCTTTGTGGGAGAGACAGACAGACAGACAGACAGACACACACACACACGT
This sequence comes from Ambystoma mexicanum, assembly GCF_040938575.1. Classification (NCBI taxonomy): domain Eukaryota; kingdom Metazoa; phylum Chordata; class Amphibia; order Caudata; family Ambystomatidae; genus Ambystoma; species Ambystoma mexicanum. Next base: position 457,279,539 of record NC_090931.1, read on the forward strand.
ATTACTAGCCTGCAGAAACTGAAGCTTTTCCGGGCAAGTGCATAACCTTATATGGGATTTCCAGACCTGGCCAAGCAGGAAGAAGGCAAACTACTATATGGCTGAAGAACATGTGAAAATCTCATGGTGGTGCCATTTTAAGGTAGTCACGTTCACATATGTGGTAAACGCGAATGTGAACACTAGAAATAACAAATGTAATTGCTGCCACCAGCTTGTCTTTAGGCACATAGAAAAGTAACCAGAAAATCCCAAGTGTAAAATGCTAGGGTGATACAAAATGATCCCCATTGCACTGCATTGTAAGATGCTGTGCAAGGTTAAAAAGTTACAAAGTAAAAGGCAAAAAGGGAAACAGTTTCCCAATACTGATACTCTGAAGGAGTGATCAGTTTCCCCATAACAAAAAAGCAAAAGGCAGGGGACGTGAAGCTGAAGGCTTTACTTCCCCACAAAACGTTAAAACGGGTTTAAAAAAAAAAAAAAAAGGTTTGGGTGTCCAAAGAAACACTGGAGGGAAAGTTGCCAAAACAGAAATCTTTTTAAAAAATCAGATTCCAGATAGTTCGCACTGGGAAGGTAACTGGTGAATGTGTATTCACTGGAAGAAAAATGTACTTGCCTTCAGTGATATTCTTTCCGATAGATACAATCTTCCTTCTACAGTCGCTGCATCCCCAAAACAGCTACAGGAGCAGTATGGATGCAGACATTCCAAAACATCTACCAGAGGGTGCATGCAGAACCTAGGTGCAAGCCCTGCCACTTAACTATGGAGGGATTCCTACCCTTGGCCCTCCCTATCGCAATGGATGAGGTCTGTAATGTCTGCCACTTATCATAATTTAAGCATTCCATGTTACAGTCATGAAAATGTGTGTAGCCAAGTGTGGTGAATCCAAGGTGTTTCCTCCTCACCAGAGGGGAGCCACCACTTTTGAGGCTAGGGAGCCTGCTCCGCAAGACCCTCCTGAGGGGTCTGGCTCCCCCTAAGGGAACTAGGACTAATTCCCATGAAGAACTCTAGACCACCCACCGTATCTGCATATATAGGACTGCCTCCATAGTGAATATCTCTTTAAGAGATCTGTATATAAAGGACAAGTGGATCACAAGAGGAGAGAGAACATGGTACGCAGGGGAACCCCGCTGACGTAATCACAGCTTGAGAGGCGGACCAGGAGGAAGCTGTGGAACCCACAACAGCTCAAAAAGCGAAGAACGCCAGCTCAAGATGCCAGATGGCCAGCGAAGCAGACAACGGGGAAGCCGTTGAGGACGCAGAGAGAAAACCTATCTGACGTCATGGCGTAACTACGACCATCCCGTGGTGGGCCATACGCCTGTATAACAATGCCGAGATCATTGCAGCGGGGAGCGCTGACAGCTCCCACCCACCACCGTCCCTCGATCACAGCAGCCGACCGACACCAGGAACGGAACATTGGAGAAATCTGAGACTGAGAAGGCGAAGCAGGTTACCTGAGCGAGTGAGGAGCCCCACGTCGTCACCCTGGACAAACTAAGGTACAGGGGTGAACGGTAAAAGTGGGAGGTCACTGAGGCAATCTTTTGTAAGGAGAGTAATGAGTCAAAGGCCTGAGGGGGACATTCGAACAGTAAACCCAAATAAGTTATATGAGGAACAAAAAAAGAGCTTGACAAACAAGTCTGAGTGGGAAACAGAGGAAAGACAGAACCAAATACCCTGGGAAGAGAAGAAAAACACAGGAGCTCAGTGTTTAAGAGTGGGGCAGACCCTCCCATATACAAGTGCAATAAGAAACTGACAAGTGAATTAAATAACAAGAAACAAACCAGTAGCGAAAACCCAGGAGAGGGAGATTCCTAACAGATAAAATCTTACAAAACCTAAGAAAGGTTGGATCTCAAGAATGTGAGCAACCGGAAAGTAAAGACTGAGACGGTACCTTCAGGAGAATCATTATAAGCATAACACTAAAGAGTAAAAAGACTGAGGAACAGTAAGGATGAGCTACAAGAGCTTGAACGAAACTCCAATAAAGTGACAGAGAAGATCAGTATAAGCAACATATTTCTTAAGCGGAGACATTTATTTTCATTTTTTTATTTATTGTATTTATTTATTGTATAGGGTAATAAATTGACTTTACAATATTTATGTACATCACATAAACTGTCCAATTTCAAATTAATTACATAAATACACTTCATCATTTAAAATTCATCAATCATCACCTAAATAATACTGTTTTTTTTTATTGGTTAAACAAATTGTCAGCCTTTAACAACTGTTACATGTAATGATCCTTTCCATCTACAAGGAGGAGAACAGTACAGGAGAGAGTCCTTCTCAGAGTCCTTTAAATTCCTCCTTCCTCCTCCACTTTAGAGGTCAGGTCATCATCTTTGTCATCTTTCCTTATTTCTATGTATATCCGTTCCACTAGCATCAGTACATCTAGAGTCTGGACGATTTTATCGACCGTCATTAATCGTTCCCACCACTCCTCTTCTGTACTGTGCTCCATTCTTGTGGGTATCACCTTCAGATATTTTCTTCTTAAATTTTGTAGTTTCCGACATAACGCCAAATGCCTTGTTGATTTCATCCTTTCCCCATTTTTACAAAAGCGGCAGATAGTCTCTTGTTCATTGATCTGTTTCCTTAGAAATTTCACTTCCTTTGATGGTAATAAGTTCAGTCGATATCGCATCAACAGATCTCTGTAGTGTGGAGATGGACATTTTATAATATAGGATGGGAGATGATTCAGAGCTTTCTTTTCCCATACAATGTGAGACAGTATCCAGTCTCAGCCTTTAATGTATCTGTTTCTAGCCAGTCTCTTTCTTTTAGGCATCTCTTCGCCTTTCCAGGATTTATTTTAAGCATTTCTAGGTTGATGTTATTATGCTGGAGTTGGTCCAGACATTTTTGCTTCCATGCTCCAAGGAATTTGTCCTCGATGTTCGGGTGAGTTACCAGGATTTCAAACGGGGTTGATGGTTTTTTCAGGATACATTTCCGGAACAGGGAGATTGTTTTCCAGAGTACTATTGAGGCCATGGATTGCAACCTCAATTTGTGCCCGATTGTTGCCATTTTCAAACAATTCGGTAGTCTTAAAGTTTTCCTCCATAAATACCCCTCAAATTTTCCCCATGCTTCCCATGGTGAATTTAAGAGGGTCTCAGCTCCATGTGTAAGGATAGGTGGTACCTTTTGTTTCCAGAATGTTATGATCAGTTTCAGAGTATATGCCATATCTCTGATGCAATGATCTCCCTTGATTTGTTAATTTGACAAGTCTTTCTTTAAGGAAATTCAGTTGAGCTTGTTCGTTACTGTTTTTGTTTACTTTGACACCCAGATAAATAGTGGTATCCACAGTTTTTAGGGCCTGATTTTTAATTGTCCAGGTAAAAGGGATTTTCTTCCTTCTACCGATTGTTCTTTGCATTATAAGAATCATGGATTTTTCGATGTTGATTTTCATTTTGTTTTCGTCCAGGTATTTTTTTAATTCCTTTATTCTCCTCTGTAGCCCTATTGCCGTCTGATCGATGAAGATGACATCGTCCGCATACAGGATCCATGGAAGTTCTGCTCCTTCCAATTTCGGTGGAAAAGCTCTTATATTTTCCTGTGAGGTTTGCATGTCTGCCATATATAGGACAAATAAAAGGGGGGCTAAGGCACAACCCTGTTTAATGCCCTTTGTTGTCGAGATCTTTTCTGTGGTGTCTCCCCCTTTCGAGACAATTATCTGAATTGTTGTGTTCGTATACAATTCTTGGATTGCTTCTAATAGGTCTTCCGGGCAATTCCATTTTTTTAGTTTTTTCCACAGTCGGTCTCTGTTCACTGCGTCAAACGCTTGCTCAAGGTCTATAAAGCCCGGGTATACATTCCCCTTTGTCTACAAAGCTCGAGCTTTCAGTAGATTTAGTAGGAACAGATGGAGGGAGGTGCCCACCCCCTTCATGAAGGCCGTCTGGCGTTTGTCCAAAATGCCAGTACTCAGTGCCCACTTCTTTAGATCTCTTAACAGGATAGATGAAGATTTTACCAATAGAGTCCAATGGAGATATTGGTCTGTAGTTCCTGGGGTTCGTACAGTCCCCCTTTTTGAAAATTGGAACTATCAGCGCTTCTTTCCAAGATGCAGGTATTGCTCTCTCTCGCAGGATCTGTTGAAAGAGGATCAGAATGAAATCCGCCCAGTCCTCATTTTCTTTTAACGTCTTATTCGATATGCCATCCGGGCCTGCTGCTTTTGAGAGCTCAGTTGAGTAAGTCTTAGTGATATATCCACTAGGTCTATATCAATGGCCCACGGTTTCAAATTAGGCTTCTTGTTAGGTGGTGTTATAGCCCTCTCCTCCTTAAAGAGTGCAGTGTAGTGATTCACACAGTTTTCTTTAGATACTTGGTTGTTGGTTAATGCAGGTTGTAAATCATCTCCTTTGTTTATTATTTCCCAAAGGGAGCGGGCATTGGCAGTTGTAATCGTAGCCAGCATCTTTTCTGTATCACACTGCGCTCTCCAAATTTTGGTCTATTTTAACCAGTTCTTATATCTCTGTTTTGTCAGCCTCAACAATTCTGTTTTGTCAGTTAGATTACTTCGGTTAATTCTACGTATTTCAGCTCGATGGTACCTTTTCTTTTTTGCCACCTCACTATTATATGCATATTTCCTTCTTAAGCTTGTAGATTTGTTTATGTCTCTCTTCATCTCAAAATCTTTCAGGAGGCATCTATACTCCACTGTGTTGCCGTTTTGATTCTCCCTTATGTTGTTATCCAAGTTGGCCGTCAGCTGAGGGATATCGGCGGTTTTAAGACTTATTCTGTTTCTGCCCCATGTCAGTTCAGTTTGTTGCTTCATGGGATTTGTCAGTTCCTTAGAGGGCCATAAAAGTTCTACTTCTATCAGTGCGTGGTCACTCGTAGTTTGTTTCTTTACATGCATTGATTTTATCCATCTAATTGTATTTTCAGCCACAAAGCAATAACCTAGGCAGGCACTCTTTTTGCCACAGAACCACGTATTTGCACCTGGAATGTCTCCTGTAGTCTGCCCATTTAGCATCGTCATGTCTCGTATATTCATTTCCCGAATCCATCTTGATTCCGATGTTCCTAGATGTAATTTTGGTCTCAGCCTTCCCGAGGAGTTCAAGAGTTTTAGATTCAAGCCTCGCAAATTAGAATCAGTTGACTTGGCTCTTCATACATTGTTGTGTCAATCATTTCCATGATCTATGTTAAATACTGATCTATTTCACAGACTGTGGCACTCCAATATGTATTTATTAGGAGCATTCTTATTTCCCTTTTTCCTCTGTTTTAACCAATTTGACCATTTGAGTGTACAGATTCGGATTTAGATGTTCAATTATCTCTAGGTCTACGTCCTTTTTAATAAGTATCAAGAGACCCGCTCTTGGCTGTCCCAATAGACCGTTTAGGGCTGGATTCATATATGTTTGATAGCCTTCACATACAGGACTAGATCTTACCCAAGATTCCTGCATGCATATGATTTCATACTCTAACAAAAATTTACATTGACCAGAGTACAAATGGCCAAATCCTCTGGTGTTCCATGAGGCTAGTAGGGGTCCTCGCTTGGGCAGTGATTTCTATGGTTTCTTTTTTTCCAGAGTGGGTTTTGATGCCCCAGAACACCTCTCCCCTTGAGTTTCTTTGGTGGTTCCTCCTTTACTTTGGAACCATAGGTTTCTTGAATTGTCCATAGTATACTTCATTTTTGTCAGAGAATTTGCCATTATTTTCTGACTAGTTCTCCTCTGGTCAGTTTCGGGGAGTCTCGCGGTCCGCTTTTCTTTCCTTTGAGTAATATTCTCTTGTTTGTCATTAGAGAACTGTTTTAGTTCATCTTTAGTTAAGTTTTTCTCCTCCTGCCTTTTATTTAAGTTATGCAAATTTTGGCCATATTGCGAATTCTCTTTATGTTTGCCTTTAATCTCCTTATTGTCCACTACGCTCAACCTCAAGCCTAGTTCCCTTAAAGTGTTTTTTGTTCACCACACCATATCCCTTACTCTCTCAGAGCTGAGATGCATCATAATCAGATCCATCCTTCTATCATCTAGAAATTCAATGATTACAATATCACCCGGCCGTAGTTTCTCTTTCACTAGCAGCCTGTTTATCAGAGACGTTGTGTTTTTTCTGTTTAGCAGGATTTTTTTGTGATCTTTGGTGAGCCTTTAAAATTTTAATTTAAAGGATTTGGAGATCTTTTCCTTTAAACCCTCTCTCTCCGTTCTTCTGACGTCCTGTTTTATTTGCGATTTCTTATTGGTTCCCATCGTCAAGTCTATGATTTCTTTTTTTTTTGGCGCTCTTGATTCTTTGAATATCTTCGATTTTCCGGCTCATCTTGCTTAGATGGTTGAAATTTTGGGAGTGAGGTCCTTTGATCTTCTAGATCCCTCAGCCAACTTATTGTCCTTGTGTCCTTACTGTACCTTCTCCGTGCTTCGCTGTATACCTTTGTCCCTTTCCTCCTCGTCTCCTTTTTATTAGTAGTAGACTTCTCTTTTAGATTTCTTTCTTTCATTTCCTCTAGATTTGAATATTTGTCAATCACTTGCCAATCCGTCATGCTGATGTTCGCCCATGTCTCATCCTCGTCGTTATCTTTGATAACTTTGATAAGATCACTCAAGTATTCTGAAGCGCCCAGATTGACTATTGATCTTGAATCCATCTCATCCTCTCTTTCAGTGGCTTGTTCTTGCTGAAAATCTTGGTGCTGGAGATTACTTAATGTCATTTCACGCCTTGGTTTCTTAGAGGGGGGTTCTTGTATCTTCACGTGATGGAGTTCTTATATTTCTTAGGAACGCTCGGGATGCATTTGCTTTTCTTTTTATTGCTTGTTTTTTTCATTTTCTTGTTGGCAATGAGGCATGGAGATGCCGGTAGAGTGTTCTCTTTCCCTTTTATCATCGGCTGGCAAGTATATTTGCCTCTTGAAATATAGAATGTGTTGATACTGGGTTCTTATTATTTTTTATTTTTATTGGTTTGTACAAACCTTTAAAAAAAGAAAGAAAAGAACAAGAAAACATACACTTTTCACTATTTCCTTCTCTCTATCATCTAAACAATTCCATCATAATTTAGGGGAAAGAAGCATTACAGACCTATTATACAGAGAAAGATTCAGAACCACACTTTTAGCTCTCGCTAGGCTTTAGATTTGTTTCACTGGCTAAACCGTCCTTTATGACGCTAAGAAAAGCAGCTAAAGCATATAAAACAGGTCTGTTTGAACCATCAAACAAGGCTCTCCACCAATCATCAATAGTCAGTGCTTGGTATTTCCTGGTTATGGGGCCAAAAATATTTGTTGTTTGTTGTTCGAACCCAGAGCACGACAGTCAGGTGTTTCAGGGTCTCTTAGTTGATTTAACAGAAGCGACACTTCAAGTCTAAGTCAGCGTACCAAGACCAAAAAAGTAAGCGCTCCTTAGTTGCCAAAACATTAAGCCTGAAATGCATGTACAGAGTTCTCGTGTGTTGATCTGGAAAGCAGGTTAGATAGTTTTGTAACTTGCCATATACTCTAGCTTCTCCGGGGACATCCTTCATAGTTTGAGGCAGTTCTTAAGTTGCATGTGTTTATCCAATCTGTTCTCCACATCTTCTTCTTGGCATACTCTGAATTGTCAATCAAGGTCTGCATAAAAATGTCATAAATTTCTAGTACTTCAAGACATAATCTGTTCCATTGAGATAGAATCGTTCGAGATTTTTCTGTATCAGATTTGTGCAGTAAGCGAAGTTGAGGTAGCGGATCCATTTGCATCGTTTTTCTTAAGAGATTCCAGGCAACTCGAGCTTGGATTGAAATATAGCCCAGTTTGAATCTTATGCAGGCCGTTGGAGTCCCCTTTGGCAGATGTAGAACTCTAGACCAGTAGATGTTTTCAAGAGAGTTCCACAAATCATGGCCACAGCCAAAGGCGTTTTCACCACCGTATATCAGTGCAGGCACCACTTTTTGTTGGAAGAAAGTGACCGTTGGTTTTAAGGAAAATTTACCAAATTTTCTATCAATCAATGAGGCCTGGCAAGCCAGCTGTCGGCATTCGTTTTTAGTCATCTCCACCCAAGGGGCACCATTTCTACTTGCACTGATTTCCATACCTAAATAGGTGGCGTTCTTCGCTATCGTGATCGGTTCTTTATCAAGGTACCAGGTGAATTTTTTCTTATATCCGCTGTTTCCCAGCAGTTTTTCAAGGCTCATAATTTCACATTTTTGTTCGTTTATCAGTAGACCATTTGCTGTTCGGTACTTTGAGGATGGTAATCTTACGTTGGAGACCTATGGGCGTCAAGTCCATAAGGATAAGATAATCCGCGTAAACAAGGTAATATGTGGGTTCTTATCACCTGAAGTATTGTCGGGCACTGTTTTCTTTTGCTTTGGGCCTGGTTGCTCCTTTCTCAAGATCATTGGCCCCCCTTTTCGTTTCATTGTTTCTTTTAGTTGAGATCCCCGATCTAGTCTTGTATCCTTAGTTGGTAAGTTATTCTTCTGTTTATCTTTAGGGATTTCATTTACAGTTGCCCTCAACTTGCAGGACTTCTGTATGCATTTATGATCTTCTAAGATCGCTTCCATTAGCAGCTGTTTATCATTCGAGTCTCGGCGAGCCAGATCGCAAAGGTGATTCTGCCACTGGCACGAGGTGTCTGACTCCTTCTCGAGCCTTACGTTCAATCTTTCAGTAAAACCTGCCAATTCCTTGATTTGCTCCATCATTTTCAAATTCATTGCATAGGTCGAAGTTACAGTATCATTTAGCGTTTCATAGAGTTTGAGATAGGGGGCCAACGTTGTATTAATCGCTGCCATTTTTACTTTTTGGATGTGCGCAAGCTCCTCCAACCTCCCTTTGTTGCAATATTCGCTAAGTTTCCTCAAAGTCACGTCGTCAACCAACAGAGGCTGAGTAGTATGTTCCATTCTTGTAGTAGTCCCATCCAGTGAGCTATTGGTTGTAAGCCCTTTAGTTTGGTTCATAGTTTGCTTCTGGAATAGACCCCTCTGGGTGACCGGACTGAGCTGCTCCTTTTCGTCCAGCGCAGCGATCTTCTCCATAATGAAAGAGAAACTCTTCCTTTTTTCTCTCACAATTTTTCCTGTTAGGTTTGAGATATCTTAGATTCAATTGTTGGCTTCTACTAGCCTGGTTTCGGATAGATTCCTCTACCAAGCCAAGGGCGCCATTCCCCCCTTTTCTCCTTCTCCATACATAGTTCCTGAGAGCTCTTAGTGCAAGCTTTTGCCGACTCCATAGATGGCGGAGTTATAGGTTGCTGTATTGAGTCCTGCCATAAATCTTCCTGCCATTCAGGTTCATTTAAGGGGCTTGAAATGATCTCCCTATCATCTTCATAGACGATCGTGATAGGTAGAGATCGTTTGTTAAAGTGCTCCTCTAATTGAGGTTGTATCTTTTCATGATGTTCATTTTTCTGTGTTGGCCGGTCACCCTCTGTCGGCACTACCTCTGCCTCAGGGTCGACCGTCTCGTCTTGCAGCTCCGCCTCTTGTTCATCATTTTTTTCCTTCTGGGTTTTGATCTGATTTCTTTCTCTTACTTGTTGTGGGGTAATAGCTTTTTCCTTGATAGGGCTCCCATTAATACCAGGGGCAGAGGTATGTCTTTCAGCCTCGGGATCTTCAATTGTTGGAATGATCATTTCTTTTATTGTATAACACTCAACAGATAGCTGAGCCATTATATTTAAAGTCGGCTGTTGTGTTTGTTCTGGCATCTCCCCTAGATGTTCAGTAACATCCCTTTTTATTGGACTTTTGTCTTTCTTGATTTTGAGTCATTTATTACGCGCACCAGACGGAGTAAACCATATTCGGACGCAGATGGTAACTAGGGAGTAGAACATTTCTTAAGATAAAAAAAGAAAAAAGGAATAGATGTCATGATGCCTACCTCCAAGGAGCCAGGCCGGGCCCAGCAACCCCAGAGGCAGACATTTTCCCCAGGGAAGTCTCAGCGGGCCCAAGTCGGGAACCTTAGGCGCCAGGCTCATAGAAGAGGATATGTGTTTAAGTGCTTGGGTGCACACTTACCTGATGCAGACCTTGCTGCTTCATCCGGGCCCTCTTGAGGACTGAATGGGACTACTTTACCTGTAGGACTACTTCACCACCCGGGTGTGGTCGGGGAAGGATACATACCTGATTGGTGGAAGGATACATACCAGGAACTTCTTCCAAGGCTATTTAAACCCCACCCGAACAGCCACACGTGCTTCGCGTTGTTCTGCACCTAGCAGCTGGACGCTCACCGTGTCAGCTCCTGCATCCTGACTTCAACCACGCCTGCCAGCACCCTGGAACACCTGCAAGGGGAGAAAGGAAGAGAATAGGAGAAGAAAAGCCCTTACCTGCTAAATCTGCATCCCGGAGTCATTTCTCCAACGGCCCTGAAAAGGAAGACATAATTTTAAAGGCATTTTGTTTCGATCGCTGCAGCGCTGCATTTTACTCACCTTTGCAAGGCGCTTCCATCTTCAGCAGCGATCTTCCGGATTCAGCTACGCCCCGTCGCCTAGAGGAAAAAAGACAAGAACAAAGGTGAGAGGGAGAAAAGGAATAAGGAAAGCTCAGTTTCCTTTTAAGTCTTACCTGTTGGATTATTCCCACTGCATTTCGGGTCCTGCCGCTTCCTGGCATCTCCGGACCCCGGCCCCTATGGGGAAAAAAGACAAAGACATTGAATGAGCGAATGCAAAGACATTACCTGAGCGCTCATCCAGAACTGTTGCACTTCGGGTCGGCGCCATATCTCCGGCACTCCGAACCCCGGCCCCTAAGGGGAAAAAGACATAAGCAGTAGCGCTTGCTGCAATTAGACAACGAACATTATTATTAAGCTTGAACATTTGAACAGAACTTTTACAGCGCCTTACCTGAACAGTCAAGCTTACCTGAACTCCCATCAATCCTCAATCCAGTGAAGTAACTGGGTTTCAACGCGCCCCTGCATCAGAAGCAGGATGGAGAGCTCATCCTTCCAAACCCTAAGGTGAAGCTTCACGGGGAATCGTGGAGGAGGTATCGTGGAGGGTTGGAAGGGAGTGGGAGGCTTGAGCATTGTTCCACAGTTGGTAATACTCCCTTTTCACGCGCAGGAGGGTATCCAACGAGCCAGGGAAGCCAGAATAGAAGGGCCCTTCCTGTCCATCTTCAGAGTTCTGCGCCTTCGACGCCGCGCCTCCGTGGGAACCAGGTGAGCGTTACAGAACGCGAAGCCTTACCACAATTTCCCACCTGGGCGCTATGGAGACTTCCGAGACAGATCAGCTGGCCCATCTTTTAGCGGAATTACGGGCAGAAGTGCACTCAGCCCGCCAGGAGACTAATGCTCTCAGAAGGGAACTAATCCTATCCAAGGAAAGAACTGATGATCTGGCCAAAAGGTTATTGCAGGGCCAGGCAGAGCACACTCCTTTACCTGTTTCCGGAGATATTTCTACAACAATGGGTTCGAATAACCCGGTACAAATCAATCTACCTGGACACATGCCCTTGGCCCCGCCGGAACGTTTTGCGGGGGATCCCAAGAAATATGCCGTTTTTATGAACCAATGCCGTTTACACTTTTTATGCAGGCCCGGGGCCTTCCCCAACGACCAGACCAAAGTAGCCTTTGTACTATCTTACCTCAGTGGCTGTGCTGCCGATTGGTCTATTCCATTGGTAAATCAGGATGATCCCATTCTCCGGGATTTCCAGGGCTTCCAGGCCAGCATGGAAAGTTTGTTCGCTCGACACTCGCAGGGACAGGCCCTTGACAACGAACTGCTATCCTTACGACAAGGTAATCAGGATCTTTTGTCCTATATCGCCACCTTTAATAGACTAGTTGTGGAAACCGGATGGCCTGAAAATAAAAGGATCACATTGTTTCATCGAGGCCTGAGCGGAGAGCTTAAAGATGTTATAGCTCAGATAGTCGATCCACCCCAGGCCTGCGCAGACTACATAGACTTAGTGGTTCAACTTGATCACAGACTTCAAAATAGAAAAGCAGATCGGCTCAAGTATGAAACCAGAGTACCTATCAAGACCCACGTTAACCCCAAGAGTACTGACGTTTCCGAACCTATGCAAATTGGCAGTGTTAAAGGACCATTAACGCAGAAGGAACGAGAGAGAAGGCGACAAATGCAACTTTGTCTGTATTGCGGAACTTCCGGTCACTTTCTTCAAAGTTGTCCAGTTAAACCACCCAAGAAGGTGGTTGGAGCCACTGATAACGAGTTATTGACACCTGGTTCGGTAAACGACCTAGCCCGACAAGCGTAGGGGTCCGCTTGCCGAGCTTGAAAACAAACTCTTTGACCTCGCATTTTGTCATGCCAATGGTGCTTGTGAACCCAAAACAGCCTCAGCAGTTGCATGCTATAAAAGCATACATAGACAGTGGAGCTATTGGAAATTACATAGACCGTGAATTGGCTTCCAGGATTAAGCTTCCACTCCGCCCGAAAGTAACCCAAGATGTAATTACTACAGTTGATGGAACCGAAATAGCCTCAGGGCCTGTAACGCATTCCACAGTTGAAATCACTCTGGTGGGTCAGGACGGACATCGGGAAGCAATCGCGTTTGATGTGATCAAGGCCCCACAATTTCAAGTACTTCTTGGTATACCTTGGTTAGAAACACATAATCCGAGAATAGACTGGCGAGCAAAGAAGATAACTTTTCCTGATTGTGAACCAACCTGTTACCCAAGGAATCCAGCTATGGGTCTAGCCTCTGTAACTTCCACCCCTGTACAGCTACCATCTGAATACCAAGAATTCCAAGACGTTTTTCAGAAAGAGCAGGCTAACACCTTACCTCCCCATCGATCTTACGATTGCCAAATCGACTTGGTACCCAATGCACAACTACCTTGTAGTAGGATTTATGCTCTTACTGAACCTGAGAACCTGCATTTGCGCCAGTATTTGGATCAATACCTGGCCAATGGCTTCATTCGCCCATCAAAGTCACCAGTCTCTTCCGCTTTGTTCTTCGTACCTAAAAAGGAAGGAGACCTTAGGGCCTGTATTGACTACCGCGCCCTAAATCAGATAACGATTAAGAATCGTTACCCTTTGCCCCTGATACCTAAGCTTATCAACCAAGTAAAAGATGCTCGTGTGTACACCAAGCTAGATCTCCGAGGAGCTTACCACCTGGTACGTATAAAAGAGGGCGACGAGTGGAAGACTGCATTCCGCACCAAATTTGGGCTCTTCGAATATCAAGTAATGCCCTTCAGTTTGTGCAACGCTCCTGCCGCCTTTCAGTACTTCATGAATGATGTTCTTCGGGAACTTATCGATGTTTGTGTCATCGTTTATTGACGACATCCTGGTGTATTCCTCCTCAGAATCTGATCACAGAAACCATGTTAGGGCAGTTCTTGTGAAATTGCGCCAGCACAAATTATTTGCCAAGCTCGAAAAATGCGTTTTTCATACCACAGAAGTGGAGTTTCTCGGATTCATCCTGACACCTCAAGGAATCCGAATGGACTCGTGGAAAGTGGACGCTATTCTCAAATGGCCATCTCCTAGCTCTGTGAAGGGAGTGCAAAGCATGCTTGGCTTTGCCAATTTCTATCGAAGGTTCATCCCGGAATTTTCTCGAACTGTTCAACCCATCACAGCTCTCCTAAAGAAAAATAAACGCTTTGAATGGACTCTTGAGGCTGAACAAGCCTTTCAGGACCTGAAAACCAAATTCACCTCTGCACCTGTATTGAAGCACCCGCGCCCAGATCTCCCTTACATCGTGGAAACCGATGCATCCAGTTCGGCCATGGGAGCTGTCCTGTCGCAAAGAGACCCAGAAACTAACCAACTACACCCTGTAGCCTTTTGGTCCAGAAAGTTCTCTCCACCTGAACTCAATTACGCAATCGCAGAAGACACACCATCACCGTAATTACGGACCACAGAAATTTGCAGTATTTAAAGACGGCCAAAGCTCAATCTTCGCGACAACTCCGATGGGCTTTATTCTTTGCGGAATTTGATTTTGTAATTACCTATCGCCCTGGCTGCAAGAATGGTAAGGCAGATGTCTTATCCCGGATAGGCATGGAAGAACCCAATTCGAGTTTAGAACCTGTGCCAATCATACCAGAACAAAGAATTCTGGGCTTGACTTCATTGCAAACCATTGAGGACATCCAAGCTCAAGTAAAACAGCTTTTGACTCTTCTGCCTTACTGGAATGGAGACAAAAGGGTCCTCACTACACCATTAAGGATGATTTACCCTACTTCCAAGAGCGGTTATTTCTGCCAAGTAAAGAATTGCAGGAACTTGTCATTACCCGTCATCATGAATCATTAATGGAAGGACACCCCGGTATCGCGAAAACAGAAGAAAAGATCAAACGCCACTTCTGGTGGCCTTCTTGGAGAAAAGACAAAGTTATTTGTGTTGTCTTGCGGAATCTGTGCCCAAAATAAGAGTCAAAAGAAAAGGCCAGCCGGCCTACTTCAACCTTTGGACATTCCACCAGCACCTTGGCACACCTTGTCAATGGACTTTATAACTGACGTGCCTCCTTGTGGTGGTTACAACACGATTCTCGTAATAGTGGATCTATTCTCCAAAATGGCCCATTTTATCCAGCTTCCACCTTGGCCAAGGAATTTATGGAAAATATAGTGCGGTTACATGGTTTCCCTTCCATATTAGTCTCAGACCGTGGAAGTCAATTTATCTCCCACTTTTGGAAGAAATGTTGCCAACTAGCACAAATAGACGTGCGGTTATCCACCAGCCACCACCCCCAGACCGACGGACAAACCGAGAGTACCAATCAGACTCTCGAGCAATATCTGCGGTGCATGTTACACCAATCCGAGTTAAATTGGAAAGACATTCTTTGGATTGCAGAATATGCATACAACAATTCAGTGCATTCTGGAACCGGACAGACTCCTTTTTATACCCTGTATGGTCACCATCCTCGGACCTCTGACCTAGATCCACCTCTGACCCTGGAGATGCCTGCAGTAAATCACCTACATTCCACAATAACCCAAGCCTTCAAAGAAGCTACAACCCACTTACAGCAAGCCAAGAAAAAGTATAAAGAAAACGCTGATTTGCACCGAAGTAAAACTCCTCCTTACCAAGTAGGAGATCAGGTATGGCTAGCAACTAAACATCTACCCCTCAAGGGTCAGCGAACTTTTAATCCCAGATTCATTGGGCCTTACCCCATCAAAGCTATTATCAACCCAGTGGCCTTTAAACTCGATTTACCATCCAACATGCGGATTCATCCCGTTTTTCACGCATCTCTTCTAAAACCAGTACAACCTGGAACCAGACTGTCTGAGCCCCCAGGCCCTGTCCAAATTGATGGAGAAATAGAATTCGAAGTGAAAGACATTTTAGATTCCAAGATAGTTAAGTCGAAACTCTTCTATCTTGTTGATTGGAAAGGATATGGACCTCAGGAAAGATCTTGGGAACCCAGTAACTATGTTCACGCACCACGATTAATTCAACGATTCCATCGAAGATTCCTGCACAAACCAAAACCCCCGGAGGAAAAGACCTTGGGAGGGGCCTTGAGGGGGGGGGGGGGGGTACTGTCATGATGCCTACCTCCAAGGAGCCAGGCCGGGCCCAGCAACCCCAGAGGCAGACATCATTTTCCCCAGGGAAGTCTCAGCGGGCCCAAGTCGGGGCCCTTTGGCCTCAGTCCTGGCGCCTTAGGCGCCAGGCTCATAGCGGACCCCAGTCCTGGCGCCTTAGGCGCCAGGCTCATAGAAGAGGATATGTGTTTAAGTGCTTGGGTGCACACTTACCTGATGCAGACCTTGCTGCTTCATCCAGGCCCTCTTGAGGACTGAATGGGACTACTTTACCTGTAGGACTACTTCACCACCCGGGTGTGGTCGGGGAAGGATACATACCTGATTGGTGGAAGGATACATACCAGGAACTTCTTCCAAGGCTATTTAAACCCCACCCGAACAGCCACACGTGCTTCGCGTTGTTCTGCACCTAGCAGCTGGACGCTCACCGTGTCAGCTCCTGCATCCTGACTTCAACCACGCCTGCCAGCACCCTGGAACACCTGCAAGGGGAGAAAGGAAGAGAATAGGAGAAGAAAAGCCCTTACCTGCTAAATCTGCATCCCGGAGTCATTTCTCCAACGGCCCTTAAAAGGAAGACATCATTTTGAAGGCATTTTGTTTCGATCGCTGCAGCGCTGCATTTTACTCACCTTTGCAAGGCGCTTCCATCTTCAGCAGCGATCTTCCGGATTCAGCTACGCCCCGGCGCCTAGAGGAAAAAAGATAAGAACAAAGGTGAGAGGGAGAAAAGGAATAAGGAAAGCTCAGTTTCCTTTTAAGTCTTACCTGTTGGATTATTCCCACTGCATTTCGGGTCCTGCCGCTTCCTGGCATCTCCGGACCCCGGCCCCTATGGGGAAAAAATTACAAAGACATTGAATGAGCGAATGCAAAGACATTACCTGAGCGCTCATCCAGAACTGTTTCACTTCGGGTCGGCGCCATATCTCCGGCACTCCGAACCCCGGCCCCTAAGGGGAAAAGGACATAAGCATTAGCGCTTGCTGCAATTAGACAACGAACATTATTATTAAGCTTGAACTTTTGAACAGAACTTTTACAGCGCCTTACCTGAACAGTCAAGCTTACCTGAACTCCCATCAATCCTCAATCCAGTGAAGTAACTGGGTTTCAACGCGCCCCTGCATCAGAAGCAGGATGGAGAGCTCATCCTTCCAAACCCTAAGGTGAGGCTTCACGGGGAATCGTGGAGGAGGTATCGTGGAGGGTTGGAAGGGAGTGGGAGGCTTGAGCATTGTTCCACAGTTGGTAATACTCCCTTTTCACGCGCAGGAGGGTATCCAACGAGCCAGGGAAGCCAGAATAGAGGGGCCCTTCCTGTCCATCTTCAGAGTTCTGCGCCTTCGACGCCGCGCCTCCGTGGGAACCAGGTGAGCGTTACAATAGATAACTATCAGAGTTAATCAACTGTTTACACTTATCTAAATAAAAATGTTTTAAGTCTCTTTCTAAAAAGATCCAGACTTTCACACTTTCTGATTTCAATTAGGAGTCGATTCCAAACTTTAGGGCCATAGACACCAAAGCTTCTATCTCCCCTTGAAATGCACTTTGCTCGTGGAGTGCAGAGTAAGAGTTTATCCTCTGACCGTAAACTCCTTTTCGGCTGATATAATACAATTTTGTCAGCTAGATATGCAGGGGCAAGCCCTTTAATACATTTGAACACTAGGCATGCCATCTTAAATGTGATCCTATCTTCCACCATCAACCAGTGGAGTGATCTCTGCATAGATGACACATGGTCTCTTATCTTCAAATTTCCAATTGCTCTCACTGCTGCATTTTGGGATTTTTGAAGTCTCAATTGTTTCTGGGGGATTCCTGCCAGCAAACTATTGCAGTAATCCAGGTGGGGATTAGTCATTGCCCCCACCACAACTGCTTTATCTTCCATCAGAATATAGGGTAATATTTTCCGTAGTGGCCAAAATGCAAAGTGAACTGTTTTTACTTTGGCTCCTACTTGCGTTTCACTATTCAGATTTTCCTGCCACCAAAAGCCTAGGTTTTTTTTAAACTTTTTTTGCATATTGCAGTTGTTCCCCTAGGATCAGAGGGGGAGAACTTTGAATTAGTGATGTTTTTTTATTGTTTGGACTGAACAGTATAATTTCTGTTTTTGCTGCATTTAATTGTAAATGGTTATTGTTCATCCAGTCTTCTTACCTATTTTGTAACTCAATATATAGTTGTGTATCATCCGCATACCATTTCACAACTCGTTCAGAAGCTTTCCCCATCTGCTCAATCCTTTCTGCCATTACCTGGTGATTTACGGTATCGAAGGCCGCAGAAAGATCTAACACCAGTAAAACTGTGGATCCCCCCCGTCAGCAACCTCCACTAAATCATCATGCACAGCTAGAAGGGCCGACTCTGTACCATGTTTCGGGCGGAAACCTGATTGAAGATTGTCCAATAAGTTTTCTTTATCCACGAAGGACTGAAACTGAGTATACACCACTTTTTCCAGAATTTTCGTTGGCCACATTAAGTTAGCCACTGGCCGATAATTCTTCATTACATCTGGATCTAGGGTGGTTTTCTTTAATAAAGGTTTGCCTTTTTTAAGGCTACGGGTACCTGCGAGTCTTGGAGTGACTTATTCCCAAAGGTTCCAATGAACGGTGTTAGTTCCTTTGCTAACCGTTTAGCATTCTGCAAGCAGTCTCATTAGTGGGTTTCACTTGCCCTAATAATGTAAGAATTGTCTTATCCTCCACTTTTTGGAACTGAAAGACTGTTTCCCTTTGTTTTTCCTTCTTATGTTTGTCTTCTTCCTTCATTTTTCTCTCTGGTTTAGGATCTTTTTCCTGTTCAATATTTTTTAGTATAGTGACTATATTTTCTTTTAAAAAAAACATTGAATTTATCAGCCTGTTTCTGGGATGCTGTAATAGTTGAGTCCATACATGCTGGTTTACTAGATTTTGTGACCACATCAAATATGGCCTTAGACTACCAGCTAGCATGAACTCATTGTGTAAATAGTCCTGTTTTGCTACAAATTGGGCTGTTTTATATGTTTTTAACACCACCTTAGCCCTCTCTGCATCATTATTATTCTTGCTGTGTCTCCAATTATCATTACCTAGGACTAAACCAAGATTTGGATTTCTTTTTTTTTGTTTCAAGGGTGCATACTTATTACATATTTCTTCCAGCATGTCCATACCTTTATTGAATAATTCGTAACATGTCAATAATCTATCAATAGCATTCAGTTTCTCCTGTACTTCTTCCCCTGGAATTGTATCCAAGTCACTGACTGCTCGTTTCCAAATTAATGGCATTACTCTTTACTAAATCTTTACTAGAAAGTGTCAAGAGTAGGACACAATGGTCTGACCATCATACTGATTGCGTTTCTTTAAAAACTGCAACTTTTCCTCTGGTTGCTAGCATATCCAGACAATGTCCCTTATTGTGTGTTGGGGCTGTTGTCAGCATGGTTAAGCCATGATTATCCCAAATTTCTCTCAAGGCAGTAGAGTCTGGGCTAGTTGGACTATCCATCTAGATATTCCAGTCTCCAAGGCAGAGAAGTTTGTTATCCTGTCCTGAGAGAGAGCAGGTACCGTATCGAGCATTGCAGATGTATGGCTACTATTGCCTTCCTCTATGTTGATAGAGGGCTGAGTCATCTCTATGGATTATTTCTGCTGGGATTCAGTCTGCTGCCTATTCTCAGCGGGTGCACTCTTCAACAAAACTTCACTTTGTCACCCGCATAGGGTCCTCATCCCTGCCTCCCCCAATGTTCTGTTCTGCAGGGATTCAGTCTGCTGCCTATTCTCGGTGGGTGCAATCTCTAATGAAACTTCAATTTCCGGCACCCGCATGGGGTCCTCATCCTTGCCCCCCCCCCCCCATGCCTAGTTCTAAAAAGTCAAGTCCCTCACCCCCGGAGGTCAAACTCTTAAACGGGAGTCGGGTTTGTGTAAGGCTTGGGGGGGGGGCTTTATGGATCTGTCTCGCTGGTGATGGCATCAGGGATTGCACAGATGGGGAGGAGGTTAGGCGCTGTCTTACCTGTTGGAGTGTTTTTCGTCGGGAGTCCTTCTCCGGATCTGTTGAGACGCTGGTTGCGCGTATACTTGCTCACATAGTGCAGCTCCTCTCAATCTCGTCTTGTTACAATTGACACTGCACACCTTCTCCGCGTCCCCACCGGCAACACCAATAACACCACTTGCGCACCGCTTCCTCTCCACTTACGCGGAAGTGGACGCTTTTGGGTGTTGTATTGGCTACAGGTGGCTCCTCCCCTTTTTTTCCCTTATAGGCACAAAATGCTATTAGCACACAGGCTCAATACTATGGCAGGAAACAGTCAGTTTCTGCACAAAACCCCCCCCCAAAACGTAGCGTTTCAAAAGTCCAGCAGCAGTTTACCAGGGTCCTCCACCGATAACACCACTTGCGCACCACTTGTCCTTATTCATATGCAGTTAAAGCAAACAGAAAAATCCAAGTGTTTTGCCGTGTTCACGCAGGGGTTAAATCAAACAGTAAAACCCGACTGTTTTGCTTTTAAAAAGACTGTTCTGCTTTTTACAAAAGTGTGCTGCCAGAATTAGTGTCCATACACAGACAGAACTCCAAATAAAATCCAAACTGTTTTGTCCGTGATTTACAGCGCGGGTTAAAGCAGACAGTAAAACTGGACTGTTTTGCCACCGCCACGGGTTAAAGCAAACAGTAAAACCCAACTGTTTTGCTCTTTTCTTTTAGGAAACTCTGCCGGTCCAATTCCCGGTCTCAGGGGGCTGGTGTTCCCAACTGTTCCCAAGTGCTTCAAAGGATAGCGGAGGATGGCGGAGAGCACCTTTCACGGCGGAGAGCCCTGTTCACGTCTCCCCTGGACTGGAGAGAATGCAGCTCTTCCTCCGCTCTGTGTTCGCAATCCTCACAAACTTCCCACACTGTCATCGTCAACCCTGTTAGAGGAAGGGACCTTCAACTGTTACTGCACACATCATCCTCTACTCTATTTTACCTAATATTATTGGTCATCAAGTTTCAAATTTAACAATTTAACAACATTTAAAATATTATAGAATTAGAAGAGCCATTCAATAGATAGGACCAAAATACATCAATAAAATCAGATCTATATATAAAATTCCTAAAACACAATAGTCTTTTAAAACTAAAAAGGGGACATGTCATCAAAAGGTGCTTGAACATTTCAATACTACTTTTATCCTTGCAGAATCTACAAAAAACTCATTTCAATTGATTTTTTTTTCCTTCTGGCCAACACTTCCCTAGTCCGAAGAATCGTATCGCCCCTTATGATGTGGAAATAATCGTATGTCAGCAGATACGATTCCAGCCTTCTTATGCCCATACTGAAGATGTTTCAAAGACCCATAAATCTGCATATTTCCAATGGTTTTTCTTCAGTCATCAGCGTTGTTGTTATGATGATACATTTTGTTCTTAAATCAGTTCATACAAAGCCCAGTTCTCCCAATATCTTGGAGCAGATATCCTCATATAATAACATTGCACCATTTTGCCATTTCTCCAAGATATATCTCATATCTTCATATATAATTTTTCACTGGATTTAAAAACATATAAACCAAATTAAAAATTCTCCATTTTGCTTTACAAGACGAGGAATATAATCCTAATGTATAGCTAATAACTGTCATTGGTACCCAGTTAGGTAATTTAAAAAATGTCTGCATATAAGTGCTTCCAATTGCTATAACTTATCCAACAGACTTAGGGGATAGCTTTCAATGCCATATTATAGCTTCTGAATCACTCTTCCCTCATTAAATCTTATCAAAGGAAGAATAGAAAATGGATCATATTTATTATCCATTCTTTTCATTTGGCGGCCCAAAGTTCAGGTGTTATCATCAAGTAATCCATGTTTTTCATTATAGCTGGTTTATTAGAAATGGGGAGACCTAAATAAATTAATCAACACACTCCACTGTTTTTAAAATTTAAGAACCAAGTGTATTCAACTCCTTTGTTTTTGCAGGAAAATTAAATTATTTTAGTTTTATCTGTATTGATACTTAAAACATTTCTTCTTGCATAATCAGCACATGCATTAAGCAGACCTGTAGTCTTCGACCTGTGCAATCAAATAATGTCATCTGCATAAACTGTACAACAATACCCATATTTTTCAAGTTTCTCAAGTACAAATGCAGCCTGGATAATTTTTTCTTCAATATCGGATTTATACAAGTTAAAAGGACAGGGTGCTTAAAGGCAACCCTGCATAAGACCTCTTTTTATAGGTATTGCTGTACAATTTAATTATTCATTTCAACAAACCTCCAGGGATATCCTATTTTGACAATTTATGCCACAAAAGGTTACAATTAATGGAATCAAAGGCCATGGTACATAATTACCATGTACATAATCTATATAATGTACATAATCTATCATATATACATGTACATTATCTCCTTTCTTAAAAAATCGTGAGTAAATATGCTATTTTCCAGGATTTAGGTATATATTCTGTTTTGGAAAGGCGCAATAAATGTATCATCAGAATTTTGACCCATAATTCAGGCACTTTCCTTAAAACCATATTACTAATTCCATCAGGACCAGGAGCTTTTGTTGAGCTAGCTTTGTTAATCCCCAGCAAAAAGGAACAAATGAGATATTATTAATTTGCTTTGAATTTTCAATTTTTTGTAGCTAGAATCAAAATGAGCTATCCAAGAAGCTTCTGGCATAGAATGTTGCTGTAATTCTGCTCGATATCCATTGATTCAATTTGTCACTTGCCAAAAAATCATAAGTTACTCTCCGTAGTGAGTAACGTACTTTTAGTCCTTAGTCCCCTTTCGTCCATAGTGTATGGGCGTCCCTTCCACAGTATGGAGACAACCTTTTTTTCACCAGAAAAAACCTTCTTCCCTTTTAAATTTAGAGTCGCACGGACGTGCGGCAAAGGGAGCATGTGCTACCATGACTCCGCCCACTGGCGCCACACCTCAGTCCCCATTTGCGCAACGACAATAGATTTAACATTGCCTAATGACACCAATATTATTAAGTGGTAGGTTGGAGGGATGCATGGAGGAAAGGGGACTTAGGACTAAGAGTATGTTAGTCACTACGGAGAGTAACTTATAATTACTCTTACGTCCCCTCCCCATTCCTCCATAGTACATGGGTAATTACAACTGAATGGAGCCCCAGGGTGGAGAGGAGACCCTCCTTAAGCAAATAGGTTCCTGACAACTGCCTGTCCAAACGCTGCATCAGAGCTACAACCCACATCCAAACAGTAATGCTTGCAGAAATCCAAGGGAGTAGCCTAAGTTCCCACCTTGCTTATGACTTGCCAAGGGCGCTGGAAGGCGATGGCCGTTGCCTTGGCCCTGGCCCTGGACTGCGTGGGGATGCATGTTGGCTGGGAGCGGCTTGTGTTGGCCCTTGTACCCTTCTTTGATATCCAAGACCATCAAGCAGTATATGGAGACCTTGGAGGCCTGATGGCCTGGTCTTGAGCCTCCGTATGTGACAAACAGGGCGTCCGATTTGCGGAAGCCCTTGGTCTTGTCCAAGTAAAATTTCATGGCACACCTGACATCCAGGCAGTGCTGCACCCTCTGCGCTTCATCCTCGGGAAAGAACGTAGGAAGGACTATTTCCTCGTTCAAGTGGAAAGCAGACGGCACCTTGGGCAGAAATGCCAGGTGTGTTCGCAAGACAACTTTGTCCCTGTGAAATGTGGTATATGGCTCTGAAGAGACCAGCGCCTGTATTTTGCCGACTCTACGAGCCGATGTGAGGCCGACTAGCAGAGCCATCTTGATGGTGACCAGCCTGATGTCCACGGACGCCATTGGATCAACCGGTTTGTGCGCTAGAGCGCCTAGCACTATGTTGAGGTCCCACACAGGGTGCAGCCTCTTGACAGGTGGATAGAGCCTTGTGAGCCCCGTCAGATGTTTGACGATAGGATTGGAGGAGGAGAACATCCCCTCCTTAAGAGTTCCTGTAAGCCCCAATGGCTGCGAGGTATGTATAGCAGGTGTCCATCTGCACCTCAGAGTAGGCAAAGTGTGACGAGAAGGAGAGCACGTCGTCCAAATAACATGCCAGGAGGTCGATTTACCCATAGTCTTCCAAGTGGCAGAACCTGGTCCATTTACTCTTATACTGGGCTCTGGTAGCCTTGCTCCCTGCATGATTTCCAGATTAGCCTGCGAGACGCTAAGGTGCTGCAGCGTTACCTGCACAGGTCCACCCTGTGAGGGCTAGTTTCTGTGGGGTGGGGTGGATGACCCTGCCCCCTGTTGAGCTAGAACATGTGCTGGGCCTGATGGAAGGTGAATTGGAGGCACCTCCGAGAGGCTGAGCAGCTCCGAAAACCATGGCCTGGCCGGCCACCATGGAGCTATTAGAATGATGTTGAGTTGGCGAATCAATCTGAATCAGCGGAGTGGGCAGGAAGGTGTAAGCGCTCATGCCGTTCCACTGAAGCTGAAATGCGTCGCCCAGGGAGCCGGGGCCCTGTCCCTGCCAGGAGGTGAACTGAGGGCACTTCTTGTTGTGCCAGGTGGCAAAGAGATCCGCCTGGGGATGACCCCACCTGTTGAAGATCTCCTGAATGACGAGGTAGTTTAGCTGCCACTCATAATCATACTCTACCAACCTGCTGAGCATGTCTGCCTCCAGGTTGTCTTTCCCCGGGAGGTGGACTGCCGTGAGGTATATGTCGTTTTCCAGGGCCCACTCCCACATGCTGATCGCCAGTCTGCACAGAGGAGGGGATCTGGTGCCTCCCTGCTTGTTGACGTAGTACATGCTGGTTGAGTTGTCTGTCTGGGTGAGGACAACCTTGCCCTTGAGAAGTGGTAGGAATGCTCCGAGTGCTAGCCAGATGGCATTGCAATTGATGTGGTATTCCTGCTCCTGTCGAGTCCAGGGTGGCTCCCCAGCCCTCGAGCGAGGAGTCTGTGGTGATGGTGGCCTGCGGCAGAGGGGGGTGGGGGGTTGGGAAGGGGTGAAGATTCCGAAATGGCTTGCCCGTCCGCCGGTTGCAGTCCCTGGACCACCATGTTAGGTCCGGGTGGAGAGATGGAGGAACGTTGATCATCTAGGCTTGGGAGCCCCGCTCTTGGTTCCATGATCCCGCGAAGTGCAGCTGAATCCTCCTCATCCCCAATCTCGTGTGTGGAATGGCTAAAAGGACCGCTGCCAAGAGACCCAGGAGATGCTGGTACCAGCAAGCCGGGGTCACCTCTCTGACGAGGAAGTGGGAGGTGCCCCTCTTGTTGGCCGAGATCTTGTCCTCCGAAGAAAATACCTTCTCAGAGCATGTATCCCAGATGAGGCCCAAGAATGTCAGTCTGCGTGGGCAGCAGCTGCGACTTATTGAGGTTGAGCGAGAAGCCCAGATCGTGCAGTGTGTTCATAAGGTCATAGGAGGAGTGGTGAACCACTTCCAGAGAAGTAGCCCTGACGAGCCAGTCGTTGAGGTCTGGGTAGAGGTGGAGGCCCTGCGCTCTCAGGAGGGCAGCCACTGTATTCATTAGCCTGGTAAAGACCATGAAAGCCGAGTTGAGGCCAAAAGGGAGGACCCTTTATTGAAAATGGTAGCCCATGATCCTGAACCGTAGGAAAGAACGATGGGGCTGCCAAATCGGGACGTGTAGGTACGCGTCCTTCAGATCCAGGGAGCACATCCAGTCTCCCTTGCACAATGTCTCTGTTATAAAAGCTGGCGTAGCCATCTTGAGTCTTTGTAGGGGTAAGGAGAGGTTGAGGGTGAAAAGGTCCAGCACAACTCCCAGGGACGCCTGGTTTTTCTTCTGAATGGCGAAAATCCTCGAGTAAAAGCCCAAGCCTCGCTGGGAGGCTGGCACTTGCTCCACTGCCTGGCTCTCTACGAGCGACCGGATCTCCGCCAGAAGAGTTGCTGTCCCAACCCGAGGGAGTGGAGGCTGGGATGGGTAGGCGGAACCCGTGGATACTATGGAGACACGCGGACCCGAAGGGGTGTGTCATGCCTTCTTTCCATCGGAGGTTGCGCTGAGGAGGGGGACTGGATAAAGCCCTTACCCCCCCCCACCCTTTTTGTTGCTTGCACCGTTTCTGAGACGGCAAGTGGTCCGGCTGCCTGGATCTCCATTTCTGGAAGCCGCGGAACCCTCCATACGTACGCCCCCTGTCGGGGCGCTGCTGTGACTGGGTGGATGACTTGGGCGTGGTCTTTGTCAAGATGGATAAAGATTTGGCCGTTTGTGAGCTGTTTTTCTTCTTGTCCAGCTCTTCGTCTGTGGTGTAGCGGAAGAGGCCCCCCCTCCCGCCCCCCTCCAACGGTAGATCTAATATGCGTTCCTGGACATCCAGGTTGAATTTTGTCACCCAGAGCCAGGCTGTCCTCCTCATGTACGTGGCGATACAGATGGCATGGCCAGGTGTGTCAATATGGGCCACAGTGGATTCCGTGAGGTCCTGCGCCACGAGCTTGGCCTCAGCCAGCCCCGCCTTAAAACGCGATTGGCTCTGTGTATGGATTTCCGGGAGGAAGTCTGCAATTTCCTGCCATTACCTTTGTTTAGCGGCAGCCAGCATGGCATCAGCGCTGGCCTGACGAAGATGCAAGGACGCGTTGGAATAGAGTTTCTTCCGGTACGCCTCCAAGATCTTCTCCTTGCCTAGCAGCGCCGCAGAGGAGGCGGCGGCTGAGGACGACTGAAGCTTGGAGTATAGTGATGCCGCAGTGATAACCGAGGAGTGTGGCTGAGGATGGGCCCGAGAGCAAGAGTGTATCCCCCTCCATCTGCCTGTACTTGGTGCCCAGGCGTCTATTGACCGGCTGGACCGAGTGGGGCTTGAGCCAACACTTCTTGGCCAGGGAGACTACATCATTTTTCAGTAGAATACCCGTTTTAGCAGAGGGGTGTCGCGTGAGGACTTCAGCCAGAACCCCCTCTGCCGGCTGCTCAACCTCAGGTTGGGGTAGGGCCAGGTACTCTGCCAGCCCAGCAAGACGTTTGTGGAAGGCCCTGGCTGAGGATAGCGTGTCTGGACCCTCCTCCTCATCCGTATCCTGCAGATCAGGAGGATCCTGCGGAGGTGGAGGAGTAGCCAGAGCCGGAGGCTGGGGTACAGTGACCGCGGCCAGAGACTGAGAAGGAGATTGGTACGGAACCGCCTGAGGAATCTGCTGGGGAGTCGGAGGCAGCACCAGCGCTGGGGCCAAGGGTGCCGACGGAGGCGCTTGTCGTGCTGCTAGCATCGTAAGGAGGACTTCTCCGATGGAGTCCTTTAGATAACCCCCATCCGAGATGACTTCATGAGCCCGAGGAAACTCTCGAAGAACCCCTCTTCACTGGCCGGAGTGGTGGTAGGGGGTACTGGCGGCGTAGCCGGGAGCTGCTGGAGCCGCTGCATACCCCGCCCGTATGGACGCAGTGGGAAGCTGCCATGTGCATAAGGATAGGCTGTAGGCCATGTACCTGGTTGAGGCCAGTCCCACCTTGACACTCGTTCTTCGACAAACTCCTGGAATGGCGTCAGACGGGTGCCTCTGTCTGGTGCGGTGGCCATATTGTCGAGCTGCCTACCACGTGCCTGCAACGTGTTGCTCGGCTCGCTGGGCCCAGCCTCCTCCAAGACTCTTGTGTGTGGATCACAATGCCTACCCTGCTCCTCGGGCCCACGCCCGAAGGTGGGACACCCTCGACTAGGTAGAGCTGCGTTTAGCCACCCGTTCGGACGTATATCCGGTACTAGTGCGTAGCCCCTCTGCCATATTGCCGGTACAAGGACGGAGCCCTTGGATGATAATCCGGTACAAAAACCTTCCAGTCCCTCAATATTGCCACTGGGAGGATCCAAGGACCCCTCGGCCCGAAGGCCAGTAGCTGCAGCAGCCTCGGTGCACATGCTGGTACAAGGACCTGAACGGTCCCTCCCAAGCGTGAGAGTCCCTGGGAAGGAGTGTACTTTGTGGTGTGCGACGGAAAATAGCACCCTACCTTGGGCCCGATTCTTTGTTTCACAAAGTTCTTGATGTCCTTGGGAAGCGACTTCTGGAAGAGCTCCCTCCACCTGGCTAGTCTGTTCTTCAGCGATTTTGATGACAGCGAGCCACAAGCTGTACAAGCTTGCCAACCGTGGTCTGGGCCAAGGCAACGTAGTCAGAGGGTGTGGGGGTCTGAAGTTGGGAAGAGCCTGTTGCAGGATGGACACCGCCTGAACCCTTTGGAAGTCGACATGCGCCGGGTAGGAGCCTGGCACCTGAGGACAGAGTACCTGAACGATAAAAAGACAAAAATACAAAGAGAAGAAGTAGCTGCATGTGGAATTACATGGCCAAAGCCAAACCCAGGAGCGCTGGTGAATTCGCCCCCTTCCCGTCGACTTGGAAAAGGGGACTGAGGTGTGGCGGTAGAGTCAGGGCAGCGCAGGATCCCTGGGCCGCACCCTCGCGCCTCTAAATTTAAAGGGGAAGGAGGTTTGTTTCTGGTGAAAAAGGTTCTGTCTCCCGTTGTCACGCTCGCCTGGTCTCTGCGGAGGCGTTGGGGCACGGCTGCAGCCCTCCCAGGGGTGAGGTTGCTCGGGTCCGAATTCGCCCTCTGCGCTTATGTGGTGACTGGTGGTAATAGGTGATGCTGCTCGGGACTGCTCCTGCCTGGAGAATAGGGGGCTTGAGTATGCCAGCTTGTGCGCCTGATCCCCTTCCAGATCCCTTCCCCCAAACCGTGGTACCCGTGGGATGCGCGGTCCCTAGAAAGCTCACCTGTTGATTAGTTTTGGCGAGCATGCCGTCCTGCTGCTTCTGGCAGCAGCGCTTGTGTTTTCTGGACAGAGTTCCTTCACTGGTCCCTTGCACATGGTAGTCCAGTCCTGCTGCGACTAAGCCACTATACTTCAGGCAAGTGTTCCTGTTTGCCTTTGTCTTTCCTCGTCTGTTTTGGTTGTGTTGTAAAGTTCGTTGTCTTGTATTGCTGTCAGTTTGACTTTTGATGTTTGCTCTTTTGCTTTCTTCCCTTGCAGGTGATGTTGCCGGCCCGGCAGAAGCTGCGGAGCTCGAGGCGACAACCGGAGGGAATGAGGAACGAAGCTGCAGCGGTACAGTAGCTGGTAAGTTGTTAACTCTTAGGGAGAATTCTCATTGATGGCTAATTTCCCTCACCTAGTGAGTCGCTCAGCAGCTTTGCTCGATTTCTGGGTTTTTTTTCCACCTGGTAAGAGTGTGAGCCTTTTTCCCATTCTTACATGTGTTTTGCCATGTGTATTTCTACTGTTTGTGTGATCTTGGGCTCTGGAGCTACACCACTCCATGAGCCCCACTTTTTGTGTGTGTTACACAGCACCTTCAGTGCAGTGACACAGGGTTGTCTAAGACTCCCCAGTGACTCCATTTTTCTGGGGCTGACTACTGTCCCCCAGAAACAGGTAAAGTTGCCATTTACTTTATGTAGTCATTTAAACTACAGACCCCGTACACCCCATCTTACATGGAGTATTGGAAAGGGTTAGTTCCTATCTCTTTTTGTCTGTGCCTCTCGGAGCTTTATTTTGCTCCCTTAAACACTAAGACCTGGCTGGTGGCAGTGGTATCTACCCTATCTTTTCTACCGCGATTATACTATATAAACGTGGTACTGCTTTAGGCTATTAAATAAGCCTCGAACTTAAACCCGCTTGACCAAATACTTTTTATTTCGGCTCCGGTTGGGTTTTATCGCCATTTCTTTTTGTTAAAGTCCTTCTTGTGTTTTACTTTGCGCGGCAAACCAGGTTTGCCTCCTTTGTTCGCTGTCCTTTGGCAGGCTTCTGTCCAGAAGCCCTCCTTTGGCGTCTGGGTGTCTAGGTGGGCTGAATGTGAGCGAGGGGTTTAGTCACCCCCTGCACAGGGTCTCCGTGGAGACCCGAGTCGCACTTTGTGTCGATTGGCTGAGGTGGTTGTCCGGGCTGGACAACCCCCCTGCTCAGTGATTGACAGCCAGGCTGTGTGAATGGGGGATTGTGGCATAAAAGGCAGGACTCTTGGGCTGGAAGTGAGTCTCGCCACTGGAACTGCAAGGAACCGAAGAGAAGCAGAGAAGACGACAGCTGCTGCAACTCCCGAGTCCCGGTGAAGCCCTGCTGCAGTCCTGAGCTATCTACCCTTCAACGACAAGAGAAGATCCAGTCCGGAGTGTTCTTCCCTTGAGCCTGGTGGGATCAACCAGCTCACCTTCCACAGCCAGAGGATCCTCTTCTTGTTTGAAATCGCTGCATAGTGGCCTGGATGGCCATCTGAAGAGCCTCTCCTGTTTTAAAGGAGCGCACCTTTTATCCACTGTTGCTTTGCTGCTGCGTGCTTCATCCCTCGGTAGTGCAGATCGCTCCAGACGTCCTCCTTGTCCCCACGACTGAAGCTTCAGGAACCGTGAGTCTGCAGGAACTACCAGGAACAACTTACGTGGCACCAGCTTTTCTTCATACGAATAAGGTACTGTGTCTGACTTCGAGGAACTTGGGTGAACCCCTTTTCTCCTCACCAAAGGCTTGTCCTTATCTTCCTTCCCTCTTATAACTTTTACTTCCCTTTTGACAAAATCTAAGTACACCTGGCAATCTCGAATCGTGAACTGTTCTAACCTTGTGATCCTCGACAACAGGACCCCTGTCCCATTGACACTGGCGCAGGCCTATTGACTTATCTACGTTTTAGAAAGTGTCTCTTGATTCCATCTGCCTTGACAAAAGTATTGCCTATGATTTTTATCCCCAACTCTCTTGTGTTAAATCATGTGCTAAGTATGTTTGACTACGGTAACATTTCTTCTCGCGGGTACGCTTCTCTTTCGTAAGACCAAACTGTCATTACTGCCAAAAAGTGACCGCGTAACAACCCCCCGGTAACGTCTTTGTTTCAGAACATTGGTCTGTCAAGGTACTTACCTTGAATTGTTCTGCACAAGGGGAATTGGTTGTGTGTAGTGTATTTGAAGTGTGGTTTTAATTTAATAGAATTGAAGTGTTTTGGGAACAGATGGTCTAAAAATAAATGTACTTTTACTTTTTAACCAAAAACCTTGAGTCAGTGTTTGCTTGAGTCACAGTAATTTTAGTCCTTTGTGTAATCTCTACTAGTGCTTGTTTGCTCTTGAGATAAGTCTGGCTGCTCCGCTACTGCTACCACTAACTGTGTAGTACAGGCTTGTACCAAAGGTGAAATTGTACTACCACCTGCAGTCTTGATCTTATGTAGTGGTCCCTAAGGACACTTCCCAGGATTCTGCCTAACATTAACTAGGGGGCGCGCAGGCAAAAATGCAACGCGGCCCTAGGACTGATGTTCTAACCTTGTCTTCTTCTTCACAGGGTGCAAGTTCGTGGATGCGGAGTGCGGTGCTGCGGTGTCGGGATCAAGATTACTGGATGTCAGGAGATGAGTCTGCAGATGAAGCGATGAAGTACTGGTTTCCTGGATGTGAGTATGCAGGAGAGCGCCTGGTTTCAAAGATAAGTAAACTGGTCCAAGCAGCGGTGAGCGTCACGCGAGTGCACAGTAACGCGAAGCACCAGCCTTAAAGATGGAGAAGCTTATATAGCCGAGCTTCTGAAGCCACGCCCACCAGGTTCAGCTTGCCTGCCACACCCGATGAGTGTAATAAGTTCTTGTAAAATAAAAGCACTCTAGCACTGAAATAAAGTGTTCCTGATCACATCTCTGGATGAGCCTGGCACCAAAGGTGCCAGGCCTGAGTCCAGCCAGGGTCCCTGTGTTTATAGGTCCCAAAGGGACATAAGTGAGTCAACTGACCAACTGCCCCATCACTAGATGGTGTGGTTTTTGTATTCTGGGGCCTGGGGCCATGACACCCGTCTCTTGGAAAGGACGCCCATGCAGTATGGAGGAAAGGGGACGGGATGTAAGAGTTTTTACCATATTCTTTTGTCCCAATAATTTCAGCATCGTTTTGTTGCATAATGCAACAATGATTCAACAGCCATGATTTGAAATAACACTTTTCCATTTTAATCTGTTCTCTCATCATGTCAATATCTAACAAGCTCTTTATGGTATGTCTTAATTTCGCTCTCAGTAACCTTTTACGATCAACCAAGATTTTATCATAATAATGTCGATGCTAAAGCTCGTGTGATTTTTTATAATTCTAATCCCTTTTTCCAATCATAATTTCTTGATCTCCTTTAAGTAATCATGGAATCCTTCCTCATTACAGGTATTCAATTTCCATTCATTATCACCTTTATTCCAATCCTTTGTAATACTCCCATCAAATGTGTATTAGGAAAGGGGCAACCTAATCCTATTTATTCCCTGGTTTATCATCAATAAAAGATTTTCTTCATCATCTCATTGACCGAAACCTGAATATTAAAGTTAGCTTTTAGCACTAGATGAACGCTATATATGGTTTCCATCATTTCAAATTTCCTACAGCAATCAAATAGATTCCAATTTGCACTATATATATGTATATTTTCAATGAAACAACTTTGTTAAAAGGGACGTTATGGTTAAGTTGCACTAATAAAAACCTATGAAATTTAGTAAAAAAACGTTAAAAGTACATTATGGTTACAAGTAAAATCGGAAAATCCCTGAAATTCGCCAGTTATGGTAAGCTAAGCAACCGTAACTCGCGCCACCACCGTGCCTGCTAAGACTAACATCCAGGACATCAAAGATGACATCACAAATATCACTGATGACATCACATGTCTAGCCCCTTCTTTTTTTGTTCACTGCCATATCTAGGCCAGGTGGTTTATCTACTGACAGTCAGAAACTTAACTTTCAAAAGGTATTACATTTATAGATGTTTCTATTCTTACATGTTCTTACACTACTTTCCTTAGAATTTAATCGAATCTTGTGATGTACATATATAGGGGAAGAAGCAGGCCTGAAACACAGCAATCATTGTTGTGCGTGAATACAATCATGTAGATTATACACAGTTGCTAATGATACTGCCTCTTGTTTGCTTACTTTACTCTCCATATATAAGCCCCATATTTGTATGCATTGTAGTCTATTTATGTTTTCTGTGTATTAGTAGAAATATGTAGTAAGTGATGCATTATTAGCTACTTAGTACATGTTTCACAGATCGGAAAAGTCTGATAAAGAAGCATTCACTGTTTTTTTATATAACTTTGGAAAATTACAGATATAGCACCTCTGTGGTGTATGCTGCAGCCAATACCTACATTTCTGTATGAGTAGCTTCCTGTACTAGAAAGAACACTGAAATGGAATGTTCTTTAGAACACTACATTGCATAATGAAGTATGTAGTTTATTACACATCTACCGATAATCCCTGATACTTTTTTGCGAACATTACATTCACAACCCCTTGTATGTAAAGTAAATGTACATGTGATTTCATCCGTGATGTCATCAATGATATTTGTGATGTCATCTTTGATGTCCTGGGTGTTAGTCTTAGCAGTGCCGGGTGGTGGCGCGAGTTATGGTTGCTTAGCTTACCATAACTGGCGAATTTCAGGGGTTTTCGATTTTACTTGTAACCATAACGTCCTTTTAACAACGTTTGTTTACTGAATTTCATAGGTTTTTACTAGTGCAACTTAACCATAACATCCCTTTAACAATGTTTCTTCAGTGCATTTCATGGGTTTTTACCAGCGCTTGCTATTTTCCTACAAGTTACTAATATCATACTTACCAAATATAACAATATTTGTGTCCAATTTACAAAGTATCACCTTAAAACTCTGCCATTACGCACCTTCTAGAATCATTTTTACTTCTAAAAACACTTTTTGCAACTATTTCAACTAGTTTTCCATACTAGACATCTACGAACATCTGACTTCATTGCGGACCTTCCGGACAATGCCACATGACCATACGGTAGCGCGCGGCATGACGACGTGTCTGGGAACGCATCCGCACTGCACGATAAGATCCGTCTTTCGCGGACAGTTCAGAACTGCATTTTCTACTGATCTAGGAACTTTCAACTTCAAAATTTCCCTGGCACACCCCCTACACCTTTTCGTACTCATTATCCATTACCAATATAGTACACAGTACATACTTGGAGGAAATTTATCAAAACTGCTATTTATCTTAAAAATGGCATCAGTTATTACCATCCCTCCTCCCCAAGAGCCACTACGACCACCAGCTGGAGAACCTTCACAACAAAAAAAGCACAGCACTTTCAAAGACAATGAAGAAGACCAAGAAGATGATGTCGAGGAAGTGCCTACTTCTAGCACCAAGATCGAATCATGGGTGTGCCAGTTCTTTGCTACTGTTGGGAGTGTACCGAAGGCTAAACCTACCAAAGTGAAATGCAGTCGCAGACTACCTGTACAGTACTCCTGCGGGACCACCTCGATGCGCCGCCACACCAAATCCAATGACCGCAATGCTCTCAGAAAGGTTATTCCTTTCTCAGCAAGTAGTAAGCTGTCTTCCTCCACCTCATCTTCCTCAACAAATACTGTAACCACACAGCCTGATGTCTACAGGCATTGGTGCGTTATAAATAAATAAGGAGGGCTATGGACCATTATCGTCCATTGCAGCCCCTGAAATGGCGGATAAAGGCCATTGGCACCCCTGGTTTCCAAAGCGGGAACCCAGGGTGCTAAAACATAGAATTTTCTTCCTATAGCAGGACGCCTGTGGCGTCCCGGTGTGAGAAGGAAGGAAAATCCTTTTCCAAGACAGGCAACATGGAAAGAGAAGGCGGGGCTCCGTACACAGCCCCTCTTCCCTTGTCATGGCAGCCCATAAAACCCTATGAACATATTATCACAAGCACTTTTTTTTCCCTTTCAAACCTTTCCTACCTTCGAATAACTTTACCACATAGCCGGTCCCAGGTAGACATAACCACTTTAACACCATTTTTTGTCCCTAGCGGTCATGGCCAGTAGCCAGATTGTCCGTGTCATAACCTTATGCCATGACCCAGACAATCTGGCTACTGCCCACGGCCACAGGTTATACCTCAGTCACCAAAGGTATATGACTATTTTTTGTACCTACATTATTACACTTGTCAAAAAATAAAGCACGGGCACATTTGCAAAACCATGCTTTAATGTCCTTGCCAATGCTCCTCACGAGTTTGCTCGAAATCCGCCCATGTTTTTTTAAAAGTGTCAAAATGTAAGTACATACAATACTCATAACTTAGCCCCCACTCAACAAAATCCATTCAGCCTTTACACAAACATTGAAGGTTTGGTCTATAATTTTTCTCAAAACATTTGTCCAAATAGGGAACAAGTTACTTACCTGTAACTGTTGTTCTCCAGCATGGGTCTGGCATGGATTCACATGCTCATGAATATTCCCAGTCAGGCTGGGAATCCTCGGTACAGAAAAAAAAAAAAATCAGTATCAGTTTCGTTTCTGATCTGTCTTTCCTAGTAGTAACCAATCACTGATCTCTGGGTCATACTGCCCACAGCTAATGAATGCCCTCTCCCTAAGCCCCGCCTCCGGCAGCCATCCTCAGATTTGGTAGCACGTAAAGTGGCAGTATGACCAAGTGAAGAGCCGCAGAGGGGTAGGCGGGAGGGTTCGCAGGTGAATCCATGCCAGACCTATGCTGGAGAACAACAGTTACAGGTAAGTAACTTGTTCCTTCTCCAGCATGGGTTCTGGCATGGATTCACATGCTCATGAATATAAGATTACATAGCAATACACACATGCACAACCACGGGAGGTGGGAAAAGGCTCAACATTAAGCAATACATAAACTCAACATAAAGCAACTCTTACCTCCTCACCAGGCCCTTCAGGCGAACAGGTTGCGCAGCACTGCTTGGCCGACCCTGGACTCCTCCCTAGAATCCCGATCGACGCAGTAGAAATTCGTGAAGGTGTGCGTCGACCTCCACGTAGCAGCCCTGCAGATGTCCAGCAGTGGCACACCAGACAAGAACGCCGTGGTAGCAGCGATCGCTCTGGTCGAATGGGCTCTCGGACGGCCTGGCAGCGGTCGGTTTGCCAACCGGTGACAGTGCATGATACAGCCGGAGAGCCATCTGGAAATGGAAGCCTTCGAGAGAGCCTTCCCTTGATTCACAGGTCCAAAGTTCACAAAAAGTGGTGACGTCTTCTGAAAACTCTTTGTGCGGTCCACGTAGAACTTCAGCGCGCTAGCTACATCCAGCGAGTGCAAAGTCCTCTCGGCCGGCGTCGAAGGCGACGGGAAGAACACTGGTAACACCAAGGGCTTGTTGAGGTGGAAGTCCGACGGCACCTTGGGCATGAAGGAGGGGTGCGTCCTGAGCACCAACTTCATGTCGTGAAAAGTCAAGTATGGAGGCTTGCAAGATGGGGCCTGAATCTCTCCCACGCGCCGTGCGGAGGTGATGGCCACAAGAAAAGCTGTTTTCCACGATAGGAACTTCAACGGTGCCGTATGCATAGGCTCGAACGGGGTCCCCATGAGCCTACTCAGCACCACGTTCAGCTCCCACGCCGGGGCTGGGCCTTCACCGGTGGGAACATAAATTCCTTCCCCATGTGATGAGACCACAAGGACGCCCATCCTGTTGTCCTGGTATATCTGGAGATGGCAGCCAGATATATCTTGATGGAAGCGTGAGCTAGTCCAGCCTTGGCCAACGACAGTAGGTACGGCAGTACTTGAGGGGCCGTAATCTGCAGAGGGTTAATCTTCTGTCCCCGGCACCAGACAGAGAACCTCTTCCATTTGTGTCTGTAACACTTGAGAGTTGAGGACGCCCTGGCCTTTGCAAGAACCTCTCTGCAGTCGGCCGGTATATCGTATCCCCCAAACTCTAGTGCTGCAGGAGCCAGGCCTGCAAGTTCAGCGACTTCGGGTTGTGATGAAGAATGGCGCCTCCTTCTCTGGAGAGAAGATCCGCTCTTTGAAAAAGCGCGAAAACGCACTAAAGCTCGAGAACTACAGCACGAGGACTCCCAACACTTGAACGTGCAGTAAAAATCTGAGGGTGGCTGCCGGAGGCGGGGCTTAGGGAGAGGGCAGTCATTGGCTGTGGGCAGTATGACCCAGAGATCAGTGATTGGTTACTACTAGGAAAGACAGATCGGAAACTAAACCGATACTGATTTTTTTTTCTGTACCGAGGATTCCCAGCCTGACGACGGGGAATATTCATGAGCATGTGAATCCATGCCAGACTCCATCCTGGAGAACAACAAAGTTATAAGCCATCAAAAAATGTTCAGACCCCTCCTCTAATTTCACCCCCTCTTGAGAAAATCCCACCAAATTTTAGAAAACCATTTATATCTAGATCCAAAATCATTTAGCCAAATGTTGTGCAGATTTGTCAAATGACACCACATTTATATGCCTTTACAATATTTTAGGACCCCCCCTCTAATTTTGCCCCCTCTTGACAGAATCCCAAAAAATGTTGCAAAACCATTGAGGATTAGTTCTAGAATAAATTTTCAAAATTACATGTAGTTTCATTGAGTGGCGCAAAAGTTATAAGCCATCCAAAAACTGCTTTTCCCCAACCCTGTAATGCAGGAATAGGTACAGTGTCGGCGAACACCACAGGACTGGCCCAGGACATCGAGTGTTTGCAGACTTTCGGGGGGTGAAGCAACCCGTTTTTTGGCTTTTAATGGCCATATCCTATCCAATCTTCACCCCCCCACATCCCCAGAGATAGATTGTCGAGTTTGACAACTGAAATGCTGCTTTTAAAAAAAAAAGTTTTCACTGCGCTGTTCGCAGACTCCAAAAAAGTCAGGGAATCCAAGATGGCGGTCGTTTCAGGGAACCAGACGCATTTCACATTTTCTCACCATCCAATCAGCGGGCGCGTCCCGGTGTCCGCGGACCACACAAAAGTCCGCAAATTTTTCTGGCCAATCGGACCGAACAGGGAAGTGAGTCCGCGGAGCGGACATCGATATCACTCATTTTTTTGCTTTACGTTTTGGTCATTTTAAAAAGATACTACTGTACAGATTCACAACAAATAAAAAAAGTACGCTTTCTGGACCAAGCCGCCGCTCCTGCCTCAAATTTGGTGTAAATCCGTCCAGCGGTTTGGGCTGTAGGCGTGAGCAAAGTTTTTTCCCATAAATTCAGAGTGGGCCATATACTTTTTTTTGCAAAGTTTGGTGAGGATTCGTCCAGGGGGAGCGAAGTTATAAACCGCCCAAAAAGTGCTCTTCCTATGGAAACAGCAACTTAACCATAACTACACAGACACTACTGTGGCTGTGTAATATATGGGATACATTACTCACCGTAATCGTATTTCTGATGCTTGTATCTGCTTAGATTCACATGATGTGCATAGGCCGACATCTAGTGGAAGCTGCGGAGTATTACAGTTTGTTTTTCGAAACTCGAAAATGGGCGTCGACACAGAGCGTGCCAGTAATACTATCCCTAGTGTGACGTCCAGTGTACCCAAGATCCCTCACGCGTCTAGGATCCTCAGATTGTATTTTTTCTGACATGAGGTAGCATGAGGAGTAGCGTGAGTACAGATAATCCAAGCAGATAGATAGAAAGGTAAGACTACAAGCAACCATGCACCTTCTCTCAGAGGGGAGGAAGGGTGGGTCGCATGTGAATCTAAGCAGATACAAGCATCAGAAATACGATTACGGTGAGTAATGTATCCCTTCTGAGGCTTGTGGAATCTGCTTAGATCACATGCTGTGCATAGATTAGCGAGCAGTACCTGAAGGAGGTGGGATGTAAGTGTCTTAGAACCGCTTGTCCCACTTGAGTATCTGCCTTGGAATGGGTGTCAATGCAGTAATGCTGAGTAAAAGTGTGAATAGAGCTCCAAGTAGCTGCTTTGCAAATGGTGTCAAGGGGTACATTTGCAATGAAAGCCAGAGTGGCCCCAATGCCTCTAGTAGAGTGGGCTCTTGGCGTGAAAGGCAGAGTTCTTTCAGAGAGTAAGTAACACAGCTGGATACAGTTAATAATCCACTTCGAGATGGCACCTTTAGAGACGCGATCCCCCTCTCTGCCTGTAGCTACGGAGACAAACAGTTGATCTGTTTTCCTTAGCGGTCTCGTCTTATTTACATATTAGAGGACCGCCCTACGCACATCTAGGGTGTGTAGTTTCACCCCAGCCGAGCTTTGAGGGTCCTGGAAGAAAGCCGGAAGCTCGATGGACTGGTTTACGTGGAATTTAGATATAAACTTAGGTGAGAACCTAGGGTGTGTGCGTAAAACCAGTTTGTCTTTATGGACAGTAAAGAAGGGATCCTGCACTGACAGAGCCTGAATTTCACTGACCCTTCTTATAGAAGTAATAGCTACTAAGAAGGACGTTTTATAAGTCAGGTGTTTGAGACTGCTTTTATGCATGGGCTCGAAAGGGGGTCCCATGAGCTTAGATAGCACCACATTAAGGTCACTTTAC
This sequence comes from Ambystoma mexicanum, assembly GCF_040938575.1. Taxonomy (NCBI): domain Eukaryota; kingdom Metazoa; phylum Chordata; class Amphibia; order Caudata; family Ambystomatidae; genus Ambystoma; species Ambystoma mexicanum. Next base: position 457,318,601 of record NC_090931.1, read on the forward strand.
CCCTTCCATGAAGGCTTTAACTACTGGTACTTTCCACCACGAGACCTTGTTATGGGAACTGGTGTATGCCGACAGGGCTGCCAGGTGTACTTTCAGTGAGTTAAAAACCAATCCTGCATCTAGCAGGTGGAGCATGTATGTAACAATAGTGGAAGGAGTGCAATCAACTGGGTTGATTTGTCTACTCTGGCACCAGATAACAAATCTCTTCCACTTGTCAAAGTAACAGTGCCTTGTGTTTAGTTTCCTAGATTCCTTTAGGATGTCCATACACCTCTGTGGTAATTTGAGATGTCCAAACTCTATGACCTCAGGAGCCATGCTGCCAGGTTCATTGAGTTGGGTTGTTGATGCACTGTTTGACCTTGGTGCTGGGACAGTAGGTTGTACCAGGCTGGAAGTTTGATGGGCTCGCACACCGCCATCCTGCGTAGGTGTGGGAACGACAGTTGTCGTGCCCACATAGTAGCAACTAGGACGAGCGTCATCGACTCGCTGTTCATCTTGTTGACCACCTTCCTGATGAGGAGTTGGTGGAAAAGCGTACGCAAACATCCCTGACCAGTTCATCCACAGGGCGTTCCCCTGGGAGTCTGGTTGGGGAACCTGGATGCAAATCCTGGGCATTGTCTGTTTTCGCTTGTGGCGAATAAGTCTATAGTGGGGAAACCCCACTGAGAGAAGATATCTTCTACGACCTCTCTGTGTAGAACCCATTCGTGTTCCTCTGGGAGGGGGTCTCTGCTCAGAGCATCCGCTAGGGAATTGAGCTCCCCTGGAACATGTTGTGATGACAGGAAGATGTTCCGTCTGAGTGCCCATATCCAGATTTTCTGGGCAAGCTTGGACAGATTTGGCGAACAAGTCCCTCCTTGCTTGTTCAGGTAGAACATGGCTGTTGTGCTGTCCGTCCGGATTTGCACTGACAGGTTTAGTAGGTGGGGCTCGAACGCTTGAAGCGCTCTGAATACTGCCAGAAGTTCTAGCAGGTTGATGTGGTTCTTGGCGACTGAGGGAGACCAGAGACCCTGAGCTGTGTGGTGGAGATGGTGAGCTCCGCACCCCGTCAGACATGCATCGGTAGTGACTACTGCCCGTACTTCGGAATCATAAAAGGGTTTTCCCTGTGCAAGATTCTCTCTTGTCCACCAGTGAAGGCTTTCTACTAGTGTTGGCGAAACGACCACTAGATTGTCCCACTGACCACTTGCCTGAGACCACTGTTTCGCCAACCATTCCTGCATGGGACGCATGCGCAGGCGCGCGTGGGGGACCAGGTAAATACATGACGCCATCATGCCCAGCAAACGCATTGCTTTACGTACCGTTATTTGGTGACCGGACTGATATTGCGGAATTTGCAGTAGTATATTCCGAATTCTTTCCTCTGAAGGAAAGGTCAACCCCTCTTGAGTATCTAGGATTGCTCCTAGGAACTGTTTGGAGGTGCTTGGCACCAGGCTTGACTTTTTCTCGTTGATTGAGAAGCCTAATTCGTGGAGGAGGTCGATAGTCCTTTGAATGTTTGTCCTGCAAATTACTGGGGCTTCCCCTGTTATGAGCTAGTCGTCCAGATAAGGGTACACCGGGATTGCCTCCCTGCGTAGGTGTGCAGCCGCCACCGCCAGTACCTTGATGAATACCCTTGGTGCCGAAGCTATCCCGAAGGGCAGTACCTTGAATTGGTAGTGTCGACTGTCCACCTTGAAGCGCAAGTACCTTCTGTGCGCTGGGAACATGGAAATATGAAAATAGGCATCTTTCATATCCAAGGTTGCCATGTAATCCCCTTTTTTAGGAGCGGGATTACCTCTTGTAGCGTAGTCATACGAAACTTTTGGGGCTTGACATACTTGTTGCCAGGCCGTAAGTCCAATACTGGGCGCATTGTCAAATCTTTTTTTTTGGCACAAGGAAGTAAGTTGAATAAATACCCTTGTTTACCTGGTGTCCCGGGACGAGTTCTATCGCGTCCTTTGCTAGCAGAATGGCGATCTCCTCGAGGAGAATGTTCTGATGTTCTAAAGAGTGTACTCTTTGTCGTGGAGGATGGTTCCAGGGACGCTGCAGTAGTTCTATACAGTACCCCTCGGATACTGTTGACAGCACCCATCTGTCTGATGTGATCCCTTCCCAAGCCTGGGTGAAGTTGGAAATGCGTCCCCCTACTGGGGTTGCGTGAGAAGGGACCCTGAACTAAGCGTCACTGCTTTGGTGGAGGTGCGCCGCCTCCTTTACTGGGGCTTCCTCTGCCTTTATCACGTCCTCTCCTATTACCCCTGCCGTTACCCTGGGTAGACTGTTGGCTGTTGTTACACTGTGTACCCTGCCCCTGGGAATAGTTAGATCCTCTCTGGGAATTTTGGCCGCGTGGGCGACTAAAATTACTATTCCCTCTATGGTTAGGGGGTTTATTGGTTAACTGGCCAAGGGACTTGAGTGTCTCGTATTCGTCCTTGGCATTCTTCAACGCGTCCTCAACCGCCTTACCAAACAACAGATCTGCTTCCACCGGTTTGTCCAACAATGATGCCTGGGTTTCTGCCTTAAAACCAGACTGCCGTAACCACGCATGCCTCTTGACAACAGTACCTTCTGCTATCAATCTGCCTGCGTTGTCCGCGGCGTCAAAAGTTGCTTTTAAAATGCAACAAGACACAGCTCTACCCTCTGCTGAAATTCGTGCTAATTGGCCCTTTAAGGGTTCTGGTGCAGAGGCTATGAGTGCTGCGACTTCTTCCCACTGATGGCAGTTGTAGCTGGCCAACAGGGTGGTGGAGTTTGCAATCCTTCCCTGATAGGCGGACGTTGAGGCTACTTTCCTACCGAAACCATATAGTTTTTTGCTCTCCTTGTCTGGAGGAGCTTCGGACTATGACAAGGGTGTTCCAGCCCTCTTACGAGTGTTAGTGACAACTAGGGAGTCTGGCTTCAGATCTCCTCTTATACAGAGAGGGTCAGACTGGGCTGCCCTGAAAAGTTTTTCAACTCTGGGATTGACTGCTCTGGTGAGGTTTGGGTTCACCAGGGACGGGTCTATTCTTCGCTGAATAGACTTAAGGATAGGGATGGTCTGGGCAACAGGCCTCCTTTCTCCCACTAACTCCTCGGCGAAGTCCCTCTCTTCCTGGACACTGTGGGTGTCAATATGGAAATGTTCTGCTGCACGTGCGAGAACCTCGTTCAGGAGGGGTTGGTTATCGACAGGGGAGTCGGTAACCGGGGCTTCCTTCTCTACTGGGGAATCTACTCTGTAGGTTTCAGGGTCTTCCTCTTCCTGGTCCTCATCATCCCCATAGTAGCCCGTCCCGGTTTGCTCTTCTATCATGCCAAAATCTTGGTCCTCACCAAAGGAAGTCTCTCCTTGATACAGTGAGTATGGCCGTGAGTATGGTTGTACCTCGAAGGGGTCTGAAGACCTCAACGGTGTCTCAAACCGGGGATTCTTACTCGGGGGATAGGATCATTAGAGGCTGAGGGTGTAGCCCCTTGTGGATCATATGAAAGGAAATGGTCTGGATTTTTATCGTAAAAGTCTGCCAAAGAAGACATCCTTGACATGACCCTATCTATGCCATCACTCGACCATTTTTTGGAACTGGGAATGACTCTCTCAGAAATTTTAGGAGATTTATCTTGAGTAGATTTTCTGGTTTTTGAAATATCAGCAGACCTGGTCTTGTCTGTCTGTTTAGGAGGAGTGGAGTGTTTCACAGGTGTGGAAGAGTGCAGAGGCTGCTTCTTCTGCTGTTTTCCCCCCTCCCCGTGAGTGGAAAAGTGTTTTCCCTGTCCCTTTGTGGCTCCGAAGGTTTTCTACGCCTGGCGTCGAGGATCGGGGGTAGAGTCCCTGTCCTTCGAACGTGGGACCGCGCTGATCTTGTCTGTGGGCTCCGACTCCTGGAGCGCGGCGTGGGGGTGGAAGTCGTCTTCGTCCTCCGATGATCGAACTTCTGTTAGCCTAGGGAGCGAGGCACTCTTGGCAAGAGTGGATGATTGCCTGGAGTCATGCGGCGATCTCGATCGAGAACGCCCAGAGGACACCGATTCGGTTCGGACCGTTCTGTTTGTGCCTCTTTCCGAGAACTCAACGTCGTCGAGTCTCGGTTGGACTTTGTGTGTTTAGTGTGAGTGATGCGTGAAGCGCCTGTGTTGCCGGGGGTCTTCACCATAGCCGCCCTGTCGGACGACCATCCGAGGTCGGGGACCTGCGCTCGGCTGTCTTTTGACACCGTAATGCCCTTGCCGTCCAAAAGCACGGCGTCGCTGCCATCGCTGAAGGCGCCCTCTGCTGCCATGGCCGCCTGCCTGGCGTGGTGGACCCAACGCTTCGTCGAACGGTCCTTAAGTGTCTTAGGTTTAAACCTACTACACGCTCTGCAGTTCGCTTTGGGGTGGTCCCTCGGCAAGCAGAGGGTGCACGTGGCGTGCCTGTCGACCCAAGGGTATTTGCGATTGCACTTGGGGCAGAATTGAAAAGGGGTACCCTCCATACGCACCTTGAGGCAGCGGGCGGTTAAGTGTAGGAAATGTATAAGGTGTACCTATATACCAAGAGTGTAGAGTATGTCCAACCCCCACTCTCCCTACTTGCAGGGCCGAGGCCAGAGGCCTTCCGAGGCCCAAATCTGTCGTGCAGCAGCCGACGGTCGATTTCTTCTCCAGCCAGCGTCGAGTGACGCAGTTCGACGTTGGGATGGGGAAAGGATGTAAATTAATCAATATTTTAGCAAAAGTATGGCTAAGGCCAGGGGACTCCGCAAAATGCTTCCGACCAGTATGGCAGAAAAAAACAATCTGAGGATCCTAGACGCGTGAGGGATCTTGGGTACAGTGGACGTCACACTAGGGATAGTATTACTGGCACGCCCTGTGTCGACACCAATTTTCGAGTTTCGAAAAACAAACTGTACTACTCCGCAGCTTCCACTAGATGTCAGCCTATGCACAGCATGTGATCTAAGCAGATTCCACAAGCCTCAGAAATATACATATATAATACATAACTCGCCGTAATTCTATTTCTGATGTTTGTATCTGCTTAGATTCACATGCTGTGCATAGGCTGACATCTAGTGGAAGCTGCAGAGTATTACAGTTGTTGTTTTCGGAACTCGAAAAGGGAAGTCGACAGGGCGTGCCAATAATACTATCCCTGGTGTGATTTCCACTGCACCCATGATGCCGCATGCATCGAGGTCCCTCAGATTGTTATTTGTCTGACATGAGGTAGCATGAGGTGTAGCGTGAGTACAGTTGTATCCAGGCAGATACTTATCAGACAAGCTCCTAGGCATCCATGCGCCTTCTCTGCGAGGGGAGGAAGGGCGGGTCGCATGTGAATCTAAGCAGATACAAGCATGAGAAATACGATTAAGGTGAGCAATGTATCCCGTCTGAGGCTTGTGGAATCTGCTTAGATCACATGCTGGGCATAGATTAGCGAGCAGTGGAAGAAGGATGTGAGAAGGTTCATGCGCTAATAAATGTCTTAGAACCGCTTGTCCCACATGTGTATCTGTCTTGGAATGAGCGTCAATGCAGTAGTACTGAGTGAAAGTATGTATAGAGCTCCATCTAGCTGCTTTGCAAATATTAAGTGGACATTTGCAATGAAAGCCAGAGTGGCTCCATTACCTCTTGTGGAGTGGGCCCTTGGCGTAAAAGGCAGTGCTTTATTGAAAGGGAATAGCATAGTTGGATACATCTGACTATCCACCTAGAGTTGGCATTTTTAGAGATGCAATCTCCGGTTTATAGTCATAATGTAGAAAAAAAAATGTCGACTTACAAAAATGTAGAAAAAAAAGTAGAAAACGATAATGTCAAAAACCTATACATAATGAAAAGAGTCCATTTTTTAAAAAAAAGTCCAAAAAAAAATCAATTAGACTATCAATAAATAAAACAAGAAGAGTATAATTTACTGGGGGGGGTTCCCGCCCCGCCCCAACCCCCCTCACCCAACAACCCCCGGCCGCCCCCCCACCTTTCACCCCTCATACTCAACACATTTTGATTATATATATATTTATTTTTTTCAAAAAAATTCTAAAAAATGTAGAAAAAAATTTGACATTGTTTTTTGACATTGTTTTCTAAAAAAATAAATTGACATTTTGACTTTCTACATTATTGCATTCTACATTATGACTGACCACCGCGATCTTCTCTGCCGGGCACTATGGAGAAAAACAGTTGATCTGTTTTTCTTAGAAGTCTAGTCTTGTCTACGTAGTCGAGGACCACCCTCCTCACATCTAGTGTGTGGAGTTTTACCTCAGCAGAGCTTTTGGGTTCCTGGAAGAAAGCTGGTAGCTCAATAGACTGGTTAACATGGAATTTGGAAATGAACTTAGGTGAGAACCTAGGTTGAGTCTGTAAAACCAGTTTGTTCTTCTGTATAGTAAAGAAAGGATCCTGCACTGACAGAGCCTGAATTTCACTGACCCTTCTTATGGAAGTGATGGCTACTAAGAAGGCAGTTTTATAAGTAAGGTGTTTGAGACTAGCCTTGTGCATAGGCTCAAAGGGTGGTCCCATGAGCTTAGCGAGTACCACATTAAGGTCCCAAACTGGCAGTGAGTTAGAAATTGGAGGGTGGAGTCTCTTTACTCCTTCCATAAATGCTTTGACGAATGGTACCTTCTACCATGAGACTTTGTTATGGGAAGTGGTGTAGGCTGACAAAGCCGCCAGGTGTACCTTTAGCGATTTAAACACTAACCCTGCATCCAGTAAGTGGAGCATATAGGTTAGAATATTAGAAGGAGTACAATCAACAGGGCTGATTTGCTTATTCTGGCACCAAATTACGAATCGGTTCCATTTATCATAGTAACAGTGCCTTGTGTTCAATTTTCTTGACTCTTTCAAGATATCCCTACATCTCTGCGGTAATTTGAGAAGTCCGAACTCTATGACATCAGGAGCCATGCTGCCAGGTTCATAGAGTGTGGTTGTGGGTGCACTGTTAGTCTTCCGTGTTGGGCGAGTAGGTTGTACTGGCACAGGAGTTTGATGGGATCGTACATGGCCAGATGTGGATAACACAGCTGTCTTGCCCACATAGGAGAAACAAGAATCAGCGTCATTGATTCCTCATGAGGGGAGTCGGGGGGTGGGGGGGAGGGGCAGGGGGAGCGCAAGAAAACTTCCCTGACCAGTTCATCTATAGGGCGTTCCCCTCGGAGCCTGGCAGGGGGAACCTGGACGCAAAGTCTGGGCACTGACGATTTTCGCTTGTGGCGAATAGGTCTATAGTTGGAAAACCCCATTGAGAGAAGTGGTGTTCTACGACTTCTTCGTGTAGACGCCACTCGTGTTCCTCTGGTAGGGGATCTCTGCTCAATGAGTCTGCTAGAGCGTTGAGTTCCCCTGGAACATGGTGTGATGACAGGAACATCTTCCGTCCGAGTGCCCATTTCCAGATTATTTGTGCAAGTCTGGATAGATGTGGAGAGCGTGTACCCCGCTGTTTGCTGATATGAAACATTGCTGTGGTGCTGTCCATCAGGATCTGCACCAACAGGTTTTTTAAATGGGGTTTGAACGCCTGGAGAGCTTTCAATACTGGCAGAAGTTCCAGAACATTGATGTGGTTCTGAGCTGCAGTGTGAGACCAGAGACCATGGGCTGTGTGATGAAGGTAGTGAGCCCCCCCCGCCCTGCCAGTGAGGCGTCCGTTGTGACCACTGCTTGTATCTGTGGGTCGTAGAAGGGTTTCCCCTTCGTCAGGTTTTCTCTTGTCCACCAGCAAAGATATTGTACCAGTGTTGGCGAAACGACCACTGGATCGTCCCGCTTGCCTGAGTCCATTGTTTCGCCAACCACTCCTGTATGGGACGCATGCGCAGGCGCGCGTGAGGAACCAGGTATATGCAAGATGCCATCATGCCAATTAAACGCATTGCTTTGCGTACCCTTATCTGGCGGCTGGCCTGATAATGTGGTATTTGCAGTAACAAATTCTTTATTCTCTCCTCTGAGGGAAAGACCAATCCTTCCTCTGTGTTTATGATAGCTCCTAGGAACTGTTTGGAAGTGCTTGGAACTAGGCTTGATTTTTTCTCGTTGATTGAGAAGCCCAACTGAAAGAGGAGGTTGATAGTTGTTTGGATGTTTTGTCTGCAAATCAGAAGTGATTCCCCTGTTATGAGCCAGTCATCCAAGTAAGGGTACACTGGGATTGCCTCCCTGCGCAGGTGCGTCGCCGCCACCGCCAGTACCTTGGTGATTACCCTTGGAGCCGAGGCTATTCCAAAGGGCAGCACCTTGAATTGGTAGTGCTGGTTTGCTATCTTGAAACGCAAGAATCTTCTGTGCGCTGGGAACATTGAAATGTGAAAATAGGTATCTTTCATATCCAGTGTTGCCATGTAATCCCCCTTTTTTAGAAGCGGGATTACCTCTTGTAGCATAGTCATGCAGAACTTTTGTGGCTTGACATACTTGTTTGCAGGCCTCAAATCTAATACTGGGCGCATCGTTAGATCTTTCTTTGGCACAAGGAATTAAGTTGAATAAATACCCCGGTTTACCTGGTTGGCGGGGACCACTTCTATGGCGTCCTTTAATAGAAGCGCTGTTTCCTCTAGAAGGATCCGCTCATGTTCCTCTGAGTGGACCTTTTGTCTTGAGGGGTGGGGGGGGAGAGGGAGATGGGTGATCGTGAGGACTTGAGGAGACAAATAGACACAGCTCTTCCGTCTGCTGCCGCCTGAGCTAATTGAGTTTTAAGTGGTTCAGGTGCGGATGAGAGTAATGCAGACACCTCCTCCCACTTATGGCAGTTGTAACTTGTCAAAAGTGTAGCATTATTTGCAATTCTTGTCTGGTAGGCTGCAGAAGAGGCTACTTTTCTGCCCATTGCATATATTTTCTTGCTCTCCTTATCCGGAGGAGCCTCGGAGGAAGCAAGGGGTGTGACTGCTCTCTTTCGTGTGGTGGTAACCACCAAAGAGTCTGGTTTTAACTGGCCTCTTATGTATAGGGGGTCTGAAGGTGCAGGCCTGAACGGTTTTTCCACAAGCGGGTTAATGGCCCGTGTGAGATTTGGTGCCTCCAAGGAAGGTTTTATTCTAAGTTGCACAGATTTTAGCAGTGGGATAAACTGCCTACGGTCTTTTTGTCTCCCAGCAATTGTTCAGCGAAGTCTCTGTTCTGCTGTACTTCCTCTGTGTCAATGCGGAAATGTTCTGCCGCTTTGGTTAAGACTTCGTTGAGGAGGGGTCAATTGTCTACAGGGCAATATACCACTGGAGGGCCCTGATTAATAGGAGAATCTATGCAATACATGTTCGCCTCCTGGTCTGGGTCCACATCGTCCCCATAATAAAGTTAGTCTGGGTCCTCATCAATAATTTGAGGATCAGATGTTTCCACAAATGAAAGCTCATCTGGTCTTCTGGATCTATATCAGGGTCATATAGTTCTATAATTCTGCCCTGTGCGAGGACATCCGAACAAGCCCTCTTGGTAGGGGGTTGAGAGACAGGGTTGAGAGCCAGAAGGGGCTGAGGTGGGAGGGGTGGTCTGAAAGCTTTGAAGGTAATCTGGATTTTTTTTCAAAGAAATTCGCCAAAGGCCATTCTTCGCATAAATGTCGATATCCTGTGAAGACCATTCCTTTGAATTTGGGATTACAGTGTCGGGAATACCCATGTCTTCATTAGTTGGAGGCATAAGCTTTGGCCTAGAGTCTTTAGGTTTCTCTATGGACTTGGATAAACTTCCCTTTTGTGAAGACTGGTCTCTAGTAGGAGCGTTGTCCCTATGAGGGGTTTGGTGTTTTTTCCCCACCCTGGGGCCCAGAGGAGTTTGTAACAGACTTTTTGGGGCCTGAGGTTTTACTAGATGAAGAACGTCGAACTTCGAGTATGGGATCTGAGATCTCGTCCATGGACAAACGACCTTCGAAAGGTGTTTTTCGTGGAACACCCTTGCCGTCTTTCAAAGTCTTAGCCCTGTCGTGTGGCGATCTTCAACGAGATTGCCCAGAGGACCGGGACTCAGTGGACTGTTCACAGGGTGTCGAACGTTGTCGAGTATTCGGCTCATCTGTCGAATGGGGCTTATGTGTTTTGTGGTGTGTGCTTTTGAAGCGCTCCCGCTGCTGGGCGTAGTCCCCACAACATGGCCGTCGGCCTGTCTTACAGGGTCGGGGGCCTGCTCTTGGGTAGCTGAAGCTACTCCGGTGCCCTCGCCGTCCGAAAGTGCGGCGTCGCTGCCATCGCTGAAGGCTCCTTCTACCTCCATGGCCTTGAGTTGCCTGGCGTAGTGGGCCCAGTGCTTAGTGGAACGGTCCTTCAACGTCTTAGGCTTGAAGAACCTGCACACTCGACTAGATGTTTCGACGTGGTCTCTCAGGAGACACAAGTTGCAAACTAAATGTTTGTCCACCCAGGGGAATTTACGGTTGCACTTAGGGCAAAACTTAAATGGAGTGTTTTCAATAATTCTGGGTAAAGGGGATGGCAGCTGGGCGAACAAAGTGTAGGAAGGGGAGAATATGCATTCTAAAATGGCCTCCCCCCTCTCTACCTACTGTCTGGGCCAAGGCCCGGGGTGGCCTTCCAAGGCCATATAGTCCGTCGCGATGGTCTCCGACGGCAGTATTCTTTCGCTTTCCTTGGCATGGTGTTTCGGCAGTCGAAGGAAGGATAGAATGAAGAACTATTGTAATTATACAAATTCAATGGCTTATTGCCGAAAGGAACTCTGCTATACGTGTACGTCTAGTATGGCGGAAAAAAACAATCTAAGGGACCTCGACACATGAGGGATCATGGGTACAGTGGACGTCACACTAGGGATAGTATTACTGGCACGCCCTGTCGACGTCACTGAGTTTTGAAAACAACTGTAACACTCTGCAGCTTCCACTAGATGTCAGCCTTGGCACAGCATGTGATCTAAGCAGATTCCACAAGCCTCAGAAATGACAATGCATTACTTACCGTAAAAGCATTTCTGATGGTTGTATCTGCTTAGATTCACATGCTGTGCATAGGTCCGACATCCAGTGGTCACTGCGGAGTATTGCATTTTGTTTTTCGTAGTCGAAAAGGGACGTCGACAAGGCGTGTCTGAAATACTATCCCTATAGTGACGTGCGTTGTACCCACAATCCCTCACGCGTCGAGGTCCCTCTGTTTGTATTTTTCTGCCCTGAGGGAGCCTTCTAGACGTGAGTGAGTACAGAAAAGAGATATAAAAGGAAGTCTATGTTCCTTCCATCCGAGCGGGGAGGAAGGGTGGGCGCATGTGAATCTAAGCAGATACAACCATCAGAAATGCTTTTACGGTAAGTAATGCATTGTCTTCTGATGTTTGTTAATCTGCTTAGAATCACATGCTGTGCATAGACTAGCGAGCAGTACCCGGAGTTGGCGGTGGGTTATGAGAAGGAACAATAGAGAAAAGATGTCTTAATACTGCCTGTCCCACCTGGGAGTCAGATCTCGAGTGTGCATCTAGACAGTAGTGTTTTGTAAAGGTGTGCACAGAACTCCAGGTAGCCGCTTTGCAGATGGACTCAAGGGGAACATTTGCAATGAATGCTATGGACGCCCCCCTGCCTCGAGTAGAGTGTGCTCTTGGCTTAAAGGGCAGTTCTCTCTTAGCAAGAGTATAGCAGAGTGATGCATTGAACAATCCATCTAGAAATAGTGGACTTTGAAACTGCATCCGGTCAAGTGGCACAGCGAGTAGAGCGCTCGCTTTGACACCCGTGCAGAGCCTGTTAACGCAGGTTCGAATCCCGGCAGCGCCAAACTCAGCGTTTCATCCTTCCGAGGTCGATAAATGAGCACCACACACCGTGGGTAATAATAAGCAGCGCTCGGATACCTGAGGGTTTGTAGCGCTATATAAAAGCCTAATTATTATTATTATTATCCCCTTCTCTTCCTGCTGCCACCGAGACGAAGAACTGATTAGTCTTCCTCAGTGGTCTGGTTCTTTCCATGTAGAACATGACCGCTCTGCGCACATCTAGTGTGTGCAGAGTTTTTTCTCCCAAGTTAGAAGGATTTTGAAAGAACTTTGGCAGTTCTATAGACTGGTTTACGTGGAATTTCGAGATGAATTTCGGAGCAAACCTTGGGTGCGTGCGTAGAACCACCTTATCTCTGTGAACTGTAACAAAGGGGTCTAGAACAAAAAGAGCCTGTAGTTCACTTACTCTCCTGATGGAGGTGATAGCTATTAAAAAAGCAGTCTTCAGAGTGAGGTCTTTAAGAGATGCTTTGTGCATGGGTTCGAATGGTGAGCCCATGAGTCTGGTAAGTACCACGTTAAGGTCCCATCCGGGAGCTGGGTCAGCTATCGGGGGGTGTATTCTCTTTACTCCCTCCATGAAGGCCTTTATAACAGGGATCTTCCACCACGACACCTTGAGTTGGGAAGTGGTGTATGCAGAAAGTGCCGCTAGGTGGACTTTAATGGAATTGAACACTAGACCTGAATCCAATAAGTGGGTCAGGTATAGAACAATATGTGTGGGAGAGCAGTCAATCGGGTTGATGCTTTTTCCTCTGCACCAGATACAAATCTCTTCCACTTTCTAGAATAGCAGTGGCGAGTGTTAGGTTTTCTGGCTTCCCTGAGGATGTCCATGCATCTCTGCGGGAGCTGTAGATGTCCGAATTCTATGATCTCAGGAGCCAAGCTGCTAAGTTCATGTTCTGGGGGGATGGGTGCAGAGTCCTGCCCTTGTCTTGTGACAGCATGTTGTACGGGCAGGGGAGTTTCATTGGGGGAGATAGAGACATCTCCATCAAGTGAGCGAACCATGGCTGTCGGGCCCACATTGGGGCCATCAGTATCATGGTCACTTGTTCCTGGTGCATCTTGTGCACCACCTTGTTGAGAAGGGGAGTCGGGGGAAAAGCGTAAACAAATTTCCCTGACCATTGCATCGACAAACCGTTCCCCCTTGGATTGATTCTGGGGGTACCTGGAGGCGTAATTTAGGCATTGTGAGTTCTCCAGGGTTGCGAATAGGTCTATTTCTGGGAATCCCCATTGTGTGAAGACGTCGAAGACTATGTCTTTTTGCAGTCGCCATTCGTACTCTTCGGGCAGGGGGAAATCTCTGCTGAGTTTGTCTGCCAGCAGATTGAGTTCCCCTGGTACATGTTGTGACAGTAGGAACATGTTTTGTTTGAGAGCCCACTTCCATATATTTTGGGCCAGTTTGGACAGTCCTGGAGAGTGGGTGCCCCCCTGCCTGTTGATGTAGTACATGGCTGTGGTGCTGTCTGTAAGGACCAACACAGTCTTGCCCTGTAGGTGTTCCTGGAAGGCTTTTAGCGCCTTGAACACAGCTAGTAGCTCCAGTAGATTTATGTGCTTGGATGCTACGTTCGGAGTCCACACTCCGTGAGCAGTCTGATGGGATAGGTGAGCCCCCCATCCTGTGAGGGATGCGTCTGTGGTTAGAGTGGCTTCCGCCGAGGGTGTGGCAAAGGGTTTCCCTCTTTCCAGGTTTTCCTTTGTCCACCACCGTAGCGAGAGAACCAAGGCCTGCGAGACCACCACTAGATCGTCCCATAGTCCGCTGGCCTGACACCACTGGCTGTTGAGCCACTCTTGCATAGGGCGCAGGCACGCGTGAGGTACCAAATAAATACACGACGCCATCATGCCTAGCAAGCGCACTGCTTTGCGTACCGTCACCTCTCAACCCGTCACATATTGAGGGATCTGAAACAGCATGTTTTGGACCCTCTCGTTGGAGGGGAAGACGAGGCCGTCCTTTGTTTGAATTAGAGCCCCTAGGAATTGTTTGACTTGGCTGGGGTCTAGGCTGGACTTCTTTTCGTTGATGGAGAAGCCCAACTGGAACAAAAGGTCTACAGTCTTTTGGGTATTGGAGAAGCATGTTTCGTAAGAATCCCCTGTTATGAGCCAGTCGTCGAGGTAAGGGTAAACTGGGATGGACAACCTGCGCAGGTGGGCCGCTGCCACTGCCAGTACCTTCGTGAATACCCTTGGTGCTGATGCTATGCCGAAGGGTAGCACTCTGAACTGGTAGTGTTTGCTCTCTATCATGAACCGGAGGTATCTTCTGTGCGCTGGCAACATTAAAATATGAAAGTATGCATCTTTCATGTCCAATGTTGTCATGTAATCTCCCTGTGATAGCAGTGGGATCACTTCCCGTAAGGTCACCATACGAAACCTTTGGGGTTTGATAAACTTGTTCGCTGGGCGCAGATCTAATACAGGGCGCATGGTTAGATCCTTTTTGGGTACAAGGAAGTACACTGAATAAATACCTTCCGTTACCTGAGATAGAGGCACGACCTCTATGGCTCCTTTTTCCAGCAGTTGTTGTACTTCTTGGAGAAGGATGGCAAGGTGTTCCGGTGTCATGCGTCGTCCCCTCGGGGGTCTGTATGTTGGGGAACTGTTGAATTCGATGCAGTATCCGTTGGCTACGGTGGAAAGTACCCAGCGGTCTGACGTTATTCCCTCCCATGCTGGAAGAAAGGATGTTATCCGGCCCCCGACCGGTGTTGCATGGGAGGGGACGCGAATCTTCACGTCACTTGGTGTTGTTGGGGGCTTGGGAGCCTCTGGGGGTGGAACCCGACCTCTCCCTTTGCCCCGGCGCTGGCCTCTTTGGCTGTACTGCCCACTATTGGTCTGGTAATTGGTGGCAGGGTACTGTTGCTGCTGTTGGCGTTAGCCACGAAAAAAGCGTTTGTTGCCATAGCCGCGTCTGGTAGTGGGCTTAGAGATCTGGTCAAGAGTTTTGATAATATCAAACTCTTTTTTAGCCATCTCCAGAGCCTCATCCACCGCTTTCCCGAAGAGGTTTGAGTCTTCAACAGGTTTATTTATTAAAGACGCCTGTGTCTCCGGTTTTAACCCTGAGTTGCGCAGCCATACATGGCGTTTTAGGAGTATTCCCTGAACCAGGGAACGTCCCGCTGTCTCTGCAGCATCCAGAGAGTTCTTTACAATACTCTGGTTGACCTGGGTTCCTTCGCCAATAGTTGATAGCAGGCGTGTACGTAGTGGTTCCGGCGCTTCTTTGGCGTCTTTGCGCAGTTTGGCCCACTGCGCGTCCGCGTAGCTAGCTAGCAAAGAATTGTTGTTCGCAATTCTTGCCGAAAAGGCAGCCGAGGATGTGACTCTCTTTGCAAGGGCATATAACCTCTTGCCCTCCTTGTCAGGTGGTGCCTCGCTGGTGGACAGCGGCACCCCTGCCCTCTTCCTTGTATTAGTTACTACAAGGGAATCCGGAATGGAATGTCCCCTGATGTACAGCGGGTCTGAGGGTGAAGGAGTGAAAAGTTTTTCAATTCTTGGATTAACTCCTCTGATTAGTGCGGGTGTGGATAGCAAAGGGATGATTCTTCTCTTCACTGAAGCGAGGAGGGGAATGGTCTGGCTGACTGGGGGTTTCTCCTTAATTACTCTTTCCACAAAGTCTATTTCAGGAGAGATCTCCCCAGTGTCCAGTTCGAAATGTGCTGCTGCTCTGCGCAACAGGGCATTGAATGTGGGCTGATCGTCAATGGGAGACGTGTTTCTAACAGGTGAATTGTCAGGAGGATTTAGGTTCAGGACATCAGTGTCCGAATATACTGATGGGGATTGCCAGGGATGAGAAGGTCCTTCTTCTGGATTTTCTCCGAAGCCTTCTCCTACCATGTCTGGGCTGTCTTCCAGACCTTCCTCCTGGTTCTGTCCCTCTTCATCGTCCACAAATTCATCCTCCTCCTCCAAGTATTGTTCCTCACCAGTGAGGTCATACACATTATGGAAGTCTGAGGCTGTGTCCTGCTGGGGATTGACTAGTCTCGGATATTTGGCCCTGGGGTCCTCCTGAGGCCCTTCTCTTGTTCTCTTGGGAGTGGGAGGGTTCTGGGTCTTCATAAACCTCTCCATGCAGAGATGGAGCCTTTCCATGGTTTCATGGGGTACCCCTGAGCGGTCTAGCGGGGGAAAATTAGTGTCATCTAGCTGAAAACGGCTCGACCTCTCCCATAACGTCGAGGAAAGTGTCCCGTCGCCTTCCGAAAAGCCTTCTGGTGTGCTGGGGGTCCCCCCGACTGAAGGGGGTAGTCCCTGTCTTTCTTCGGGCTTTTTCGGCGTGTCTTTCGACCTTCGGCGTACGCTTCTGGGCGTCGGCTACAATGATCCTCGACAAGCTCTCTGCGACTCGTTTGTCAGCGGAGGGTTGTGGTTTCGACGTTACGGGTGTCGATCGTTCTACGGCGGCGTGCGCTCTCTGCTGGTGTGCGCCAGCCGATGGTTTGGGGGCGGCGCCCTTATTTGCCGAAAGCCGAGTCGCTGGTCGCGGCTGCGAGAGGGGCTTCGAACCTGAACGGTCCGAGGAGGCCGCCGGTGGAACCTGCGTCTCCTTGGGCGCTGATGCTTTCTTCGTCTTTGACGAAGAAGAGCTATGGGTTGTGTGCTTATGTGTGGTATCGTGTGCGTCAGTGTCGCCGGGGTGTTCATCCCCATAAGCAGGGCGTGAGCCGAGCCCGTTGGGGCCGGGGACAGACGACGAAGAGCGTGAGCGCTCTTTAGAGGGGTGTACGACTTCAGTAGCGGAGGTCGTGTTATCACGTTCCTCGTCACTGTCAGTGGTAGCAGCGGCGGGTGAAGAATCGGCCTTCGACATAGCGTAGGCCGCCCACCTCTTGACCCTACGGTCTTTTAGAGTCTTTGGCTTCAGAAGCCGACAAGCCGTGCAACCCTCCTCTTTTTGATCGAGGGGCAAGCAGCGGTTACACCGTGAATGCTTGTCCTTCCAAGTAAACTTGCCCTTGCAAAGTGGGTAAAACCTAAAGGGTGTCCTCTCCATAGCCGAGGCAATAAATCGTGATAACGACCCCAAGGGAAAGGAAGGGGAAAAGGAAAGGCATTCTCAGAAAAGAACCAGAGATGTCCCACGACCCCACTCTCCCTACTGTATTTGGCCTGCGAGGCCAGGCCACGTGTTCGGCAACGCGGAAGGATCTCCTCCGCTCGTCCCCTCCATCGAAGATCTTGCTCGGCGGAGACAGCTTCACAACTGCGTCAAGGGAGGGATCGATATGTTATATATTAAATAGGAAAACGACCAAAGATCGAGGAGATGGAATCTGCAATCTCTCTCGAGGAGCTCCGCGTAAAGGCGACCAGTAGCTGGGCGGAAAAAACAATCTGAGGGACCTCGACGCGTGAGGGATTGTGGGTACAACGCACGTCACTATAGGGATAGTATTTCAGACCCGCCTTGTCGACGTCCCTTTTCGACTACGAAAAACAAAATGCAATACTCCGCAGTGACCACTGGATGTCGGACCTATGCACAGCATGTGATTCTAAACAGATTAACAAACATCAGAAATATATATATAAAATCAATGTGTCCTTATCACAATCTTTCCATGTGTTTTCTAATGGAATATCCTCATTTGATGTTTCATTCAACATTTTTAAACCCAAGGTATTTAACAGCTCTACTTGATACCAATTTCCAGTCATATTTTCAGCAGCTCATCCTCTGAAGTGGCTGTCAAATCTACACAAGCTACATTAAAATCTCATGCTATAATTATATAGCTCTCTCTACTGATCGTGACCCATGTATTCATAACATTTTCCAAATGCTGCCCAAAAATATGAAGTCACTTATACCGACATGCCAATATACATTTACAATGATACAGTTCATTTTTTTATTTTCATCTATTAATTCAATTATATTATAAAGTGCCTGTCTTTAAATATTACCCTGCACTATTTCCTTACTGGAGAGATTAGATTTATTAAGTATCATAAGATCCCGTTATGGTCTACCGTTATTCCCAATAACAGCTGGTTGATAAGTTACATTATAGCCATTGACTAGAGGGCAATCCATAAGCCAGGTCTCCTGAATCAAAATAACATACTTCCTAAGACAATTGCCTAATTCAGAGTTATTAAATACATTTGAATTTCCTCTCGAGTTGCAGCTAATTAGATTTACACTGCTCTTTAATTCAAATCAAAGTCTCGTCCTCGGTCTATCGCTATTAAGGGATGTAGCCATCCACGGCCAATCAGTTTCCTTTCCATTATTCAGAGGAGGAAATGTAGTCAATTTAATATGGCGATAATTTCCTTGATTTTAACTTAAGGAAATTGTTATTTGCTCATTCCAAGGACTCAACATCTTGGAATAATACATTTTTCCAGTTTTCTCCATGATCATACGTTCATATTCAACACTCGAAACAAAGACATTGTATTGCTTTAATCTAGAGACTTCACTCAAGATTAAACAAATACTATTTGTGAAACAATCTCAATAGTAACAATATCAACTCCGTCTTCATTTATAAACTCTGCCCATTGTAGATCCTGTGTAGTAATATCTCTAAAGGGCCGGTATTTCAGCAAATAATGCAAGGATGTTTCCACGATTCATTGGGATATCCCTGGGCATTTTCCCCACATATTCTAACCTTAACAAACTCATTCTTTTTTGGGGGCCCTTTAATTTTTGCACCCCTTGTTTGTTCGCCTCATGATCAAATGCCGTTTTATCCCAATTCAATCTTTCTTCTTCTATATCTTTAGAACGTACCCCTCTCAATTTATTTTTCCCTTTCTATTGCTCGTTACCTATTGCCCATTTGTTTTTATATTAAAGGTCTGATGTGGATTATTATATGTATCATAACGCATATGCTCAAAAACCACATTTCTCATAATTTCGGTAGATGGGTTGAGCTACAGAAATCTGTTCATGATTATTTTTGTGACTAACATCGATCCCAGCAATGTGGCCAGAAACGCCAGCCTCAATCCCAATCATTTACACAGCGTTAGTGATCGCATTAGCTTCTTCAGATCCCTTTTTAAATGTAGAAATGTTTTCCATATGCATTTTTTTCACAGAACAAATAAAAAAAATATTTATGGTGTTCATAATGACTTTTCAAAAACAACACTAAGTCAACTTGCAATTTTTCACCCATATTTTGGACTTGTTGAATGTCCTCTTTATTATTCAGTCCACTCGACTCATTAGTACTTGGGCTATTATCAACCACCACCTTTTCCTTTAAATAGGACATCAGCCTCCTTCGGTATAGTCAAATTTCTTAATTCTTTTTTACGAACTTCTATTTATTATAGTATTGTTTAAGTGTTTAGTATTCTCATTATGTTTTTGATGCTTAAAAAAGACTGTTTCTGGTTCGTTCAGAGTATCTACCATTTCAATAGCCGGTAAAACGTTCAGGGTCGTAGAAGGTTTATATCCAGTAGATGTCGTATCTATTATAGTAGAATTCTCAAAAATGTTCGGAGCCAGGGGCATTTTAACTGGAGTACTCTCCCCCCACCCCTTCCTTCGGCAATTCTTGTACATCACACTGCAATTTATTAATAGAAGATATTTTACTATAGGTCTGCTCTTCCTATTTTTGATTTAACTTAATCATCAATTCTTGGGTAAAATCATAGGTTCAAAATTATCAATTTTATTTTGTAGTTTTTCAAGTTTGCCCATTGTGTCTAGTTATATGAAAAAATTGCAGACATTCTGTTAATACATTATTTACTGCTATAATCGCAGTGGCATTTTGGTCACTATTTTTAGATTGCCTTTAATAAACTTGTAAGGGTTTTCCTTTGCATGTTTTCCACTTCAATACCTGAGTCTTCACTCTCAGAATATGATGTATCTATCTCTTTAAATATCGGAGGAGTATCAATTAAAATGTTATTCATACCATCTTCAATTATACTTATATTAACTTCCGAAGGTTCTCAATTAATT
The DNA here is from genome assembly GCF_040938575.1 of Ambystoma mexicanum. Taxonomy (NCBI): domain Eukaryota; kingdom Metazoa; phylum Chordata; class Amphibia; order Caudata; family Ambystomatidae; genus Ambystoma; species Ambystoma mexicanum. The sequence goes on from NC_090931.1 coordinate 457,338,375, forward strand.
AACATTTTCTTCAGATAAGTCACATCTGGTATGAGGCTGTGTAGGTTTCCAGTTTAATATTTGGGTCGGTTTTAAAAAAGTAGTATTTTTTGTGAGGTGCTCAGTGGATTTCAAGTCAATTTTTGGGTCTCTTACAGCAACATGCTCAATAGCCGGTGATGGCAGAAGAGGCAATGTTCTTGACTGTCCATATCTGCTAAGGTAGTTACACTCCTTTTTTCCCCTTGTTGCACTTCTCAAAAAGTACATTCAATAGCGAGGAAAGGTTTTTCAACACCACTCACCTCTGTCCTCCAGTCCAAACAGTGAGCACACTTAACCCACACTTGCCATGCACGCTATGTGCTGTGTTGGGCTATATGAAGGCTGTTTGTTTCCCACAGATTGCCGAGCTTCCCATGCAAAAGTATCAGAGAACCAAATTGCAAATATCCTCAAGGAGTCTGCTTCAATTGTAGAGCGCTCAATTTAGCTTGGTGAAAGCAATGCAAAATATTAAGGTTATCAGCAGTCTATCATAGCCACAGCCCAACAGTGAGCAAATCTAGCCCACACCTGCCATTTTGTTTATTGACAATATAAGGAAGCAAGATAAAAACCCTGAGAGAAAGCCGCAGCTAAGAAGGCATGAGGGGAAACGGCCAGGAGATGATACATTCTTTTGGCCAACTTTAGTTTATATTAGTGGCAGGGTCAGGTAGAGCTATGTTTAGGACTGAGGACATTTACTTTGGACTTCCTGATGACAGACGAGCACCTTTACTTTCTCTATTAAGGCAGGGAAACCCCTCTAGCATTAGGGAGAGATGGGCCTCTTTTTTATAATTTAATTAAAAAGAAAGTCAACATGTCCAAAGTGTGTCAGACTCCTTTCTTCAGACTCGCCAAATCCTTGCAATGGCTCTGCTAGTACCCACGTCTGTAAAACTCATATCTTCAACAGGAAAAATATCCAGAAACCCCTTAAACATTCAAAAAGTCAACATGTGCGGTATCATCTTTATTTTCACATGATTTTCTGTGCACCACATGCCAGACTTAGGATGATCCCATGTGCTTTATTTGCTAGCTTTTTAAAAAAGGGTAAAGGGTTCTAGGATATTTGTGTGCTAAACTTTCCTAACGGGTTGAACTAAATGGCCACTTACAAATTCTGGTCGACGAAACCACTATATAACTTTCTGGACATTTGCTACTTTGCTTATTTTGGTTGGATTAATGATACAGGGACTCAAAAGAAACCAGACATGTACTTTGCCTTGCGTATAGGTTCACACAGACACACAATTAAGTGTTCTGTATTAATTTTGGGTTCTTGTAAAAGGTTTCTTTCGAGCCCCTGTGTCATTTATCTGACTAAATAATTTAGAACAGCTCTTTAAATCAATATCGAAAAAATATCATCACAAGGCACGACGCTTTAACCACTTTTCTTTAACTGTACCTGTAATTATGAAACCAGTTAATTACTGTACTGGTTTTCAAGTTCAGTTGGCCCGCAAGTTCCTCAATGGTTTTTGGTGATGGGTATGGCTTTTGCTGGTAGGCTCGTTTCAAAGCTTCTTTCTCCTCTGGTGCCAACACAACTCTAGGTTTCTTTAGCTGATGTTGAGGCTGGGGACTACAGCTCCGGCTGTAGTCAATGCCAACTGAGGGAGGTTCGCAGGGTTGACTGTCACTTAGAGAGCTGTGTCGCCGTTTCATGTAGGCTGAAAACAAAACAAAAAAGATTTGTATAGTAATACAGTTCTAAAATAGATAAAAACACACTCTTTTCAGGCGGTTAAAAAGCCAACTTAAAATTATGCATTTTGCATGTAATATTCTAAACAAATACAACATTTGACATTTTACTTTCAAACCGATCCAGAAATTTTAAGTATAACTTAAGAAAAACAAATATAGGTTTATGTGCCAAGGTTCAGCTTTAAGGTAAATTGACTGTGTGCCAGGGTTAACGTCTCATGTCTGGCAGAACCTCAGAAATGCAACTAAATAGACACACATGATTGCAGAACATGTTAGCATCATGAGCCATGCAGTTAGTATGCTCTAAGTGAGCGTGGCAAGGGAGGCCATGCAGCAGGAAGCGAAAGAATCCTGTAGCATGGAGAGTTTAGCCTATCTATAAAAGGAAATGTATGGCAATACAGATATGAGCAGGATCACAACTATGCTCTCATATGTCACTTCAAAGGCATTGTGACATGGGACTCCTAAGCTGGGGTGCACACAGGGAGTGATGCTAACAAGTCCTACTTTCTCTCTGAAGCAACAGCTGATTATATGCTTTCCTGCAAAATGGCCTGTCATATGGTTCTGCATGGGACCAAAAGGTATACCAAAAACCTTGTTGTAGTTCAGTATCTTTATTTGGGAATGTATTACAAATAAAGAACAGAGAACATTCTGTAAAATAGTAACACAATGTTCTGATGATAATTATATATCTCTAGACACGCAAGTTATCCAAGAACAGTGGATATCACATTACAGTTCTATCTATAGTAATTTCAGCAAAGATAAATGTACGGATACTGCTAGCACTTTTTGCCAAAGGACCCGTTCAGGCTTTACATTTCTCAAAGAAATAGAAGCAGCTGTGACTTCCCAAAAACGTTATCAAACACCTAGTATAGATTCCATTCCTGCAGAGCTTTTCTTTCCAAAAGAACATTTGATCTCCCTTTCTTTTGAAACTATTTAATAGTAAAATCCTGAAAGAGCATCCTGGAGAGGTGCTATAATAGTAACAATACCTAAGAAGGAGAATCGAAGGGACCCATTCAATTAACACCCTATTTCGCCGATCGATATTAGCGCAAAAATCTTTGGTAAAATTCTCTTAAAGAGGCTTGAAGATTGGATGAATGAAAGCAATGTACTGAACGATCTTGCAGCAGGGCTCAGAGCAGGAATTAGCCATTTAGACCAAATGTTCAGGCTCTATTTATAATATAAAAAGTACAACCACCTTAGGAATCCAACATATTAAATGTTTGTGGCTATCCACATGGCCCCACTCAGCCATATATCCCCACTACTCAGTCACAGCCACACTGAAGTCCACCTCCCAGGACATCCCCCACTTCTCCTTCAAGGATGTCACGGAACCTGAAGTTGTCATCCTCCTGAAAACAACAAATAACCCAGAACAACGCACCCAGAGCTGCCCTCAGCATCCCCAAAAGAGAACACATCTACGCAGAAAGACGGGAAGCCCACTGGCTCCACATCAAAGAATGTGGTCTATTTAAAACTCTCGCTATCACTCACAAGAGCATCACTCACACAGCCGGTCCCTATCTCTCCCATAAAGTATTCAAAGGAGGCTCCTCCAGACCGACCAGAACACTGTACTCCCACCGACCAGTAGTCCCCAGAGTCAAATGTGCAAAAGCAGGTGGTTCCAGATTCTATTTGAATGCTGCCAGGCAATGGAACTCACTGCCACACACCCTTAGAGCCGAACCCTCCAACATTGCATTCCGCAAAGCTCTCAAAACCTGGCTGTTTGACTAACCTGTGCTCGCTATCATTTGTACCATTGTCAGTTTTTCATGCTTTATGTACACACCTGTAACTAGGCAAACCGTCCTACCTCTGTAACAGTGATGTGATGCCTACGGGCTGTTGTGCCCTATACAAATGAAAACATTTTTTTAAAGAAACAAAATTCAACAATACCTAGAGATCGTCTATGGCAGCATATGGAAGACCTAGGAGTACCACCTGAGATAATTGCAGCATTTAAAAGTCTCTATTCCTACAACTTTGCCCAAGTTCGCTATGCTATAGGAGGTGAACTAACAGCCGACCACTGTAGATAGAGGTGTAAGACAGGGATGCGTCTTGGCGCCAACTCTTTTCAAAATATACTTTAAAAGACTAAGATCATCTAGAGATTGACGTCCCTGTTTGGGCGCTAGGTAAATTGGTATGCTCTTTTTTTGCCAACAATGCAGTCTTAGTTAGCAAAATACGTAGCAGCATCGAACGTGCAGTACATGCGTTTGCCAATAACTGCACGAACATGGGTTTGGAAATCAATTTTTGTGAAAACTGTTCATGATCTGGTCCGAAAGGGAAAAACAGCCCAGCCTAACATCTTAACAATGTTGTCAAAGAAAGAGTTGATTATTATAACTATTTAGGAGTAAGATTAGATGAGCGAGGATCTTGGGGGGAAAAAAATAATTAAAAGGCCTCTTTATCCTACTCCAGACATGGAAACGCTGTACGTAGATATTCTTAAAAAAAATGGCGGCAAATCAGTAAAATTACCTCTGTAGGTGCTTAAAGGCAAAGTAATCTAATCTGAAATATGGAGCCACTAATATTTTGTGTTTAGATTCTATGGAAATCAACACCTTGAAAAAATTGTAGTCATTTCCTAAGAGTACTTCCTCTTCCCCATTATGTATGGAGTTAGGACTAAATGGTGTTCGCTACAATGCACAACTATAATCCATCCTATACTGGCCGAAACTTAAAACATGAAAACACCTGTCAATATACAAAGAAGCCTTAGATGATGTCATTCCCAGCACCGTGCCCAAACGCTTCCTTGGGTAACGTTATGTTTGTGATATGCTCTCAAAACTAAGCAAATATAGATGCCATGGCTTTGGATATTTCAGTGTCAGCAATTAAAACACACCTTTCTCAGCACTTCAAAGAGGCATTATATGACGTTACTATCAAAGATGGATCCAACTGGTATGATCTCTAGGTACTTGGACCACAAAATATACTACGGTATTGAGCAATATATACTGGTCATTGACGATAAGGAAGCAAGAACCTTGTATCTAAAGACCAGATTAGGCAAATAAGCATTGATATCCTTTTGAGACGAACAGGCGGTGGGAAACCTAGACAAAAGTAAAAATGGCCCATCAATTAGAGCGGATGTCATTAATTTCCTAAACGTTTGCCCACTTTATCAGTAGGTTAGAAGAAGATGGCTGCTGATCAATAGACAAGTTCACCAGGCTGTTTACTGTTTTTACCATGCTCAGGATGACCATCTGGGCATGGGGACAATATTTTTTAAAAAGCCTGGCGTGTTATAAGATCTCTGGGATGACCATCACAGCTGTACATACCATCTTATCTACTTTGGTTACCCAGTTTTCGACTAAGCATTTTATAAGGTTTTTTTTAATGGTTTGTGATTTAAATATTTATAAAAATAAATAGTATGTCCTACGTTAATTTTAATAGATTTGTTGTACGTGATAAAACAATTGAATGAGGTTTGCATTTGTGTTGATTTTATGCTACTTGACCGAAATAAATCTGTTGACATTTACAAGAAGGGTCAACTTAAAAGTGGGAGCATCCAAAGAGAAAAAAATAGTTACTGTAATGACTAATGTACTCCTAGTCCCATTTCCTCCATACTTTATAGCAGGAGCAAGGGATTTTATTCAAGACTCAATGCCGATTATATAAAGATTCAATGCAGCCTCCCTGGAAAACTATTTCCCAGCTTGGCTTCAACCATTGCATCAAGACACCAACACACAACAAAGGAAGAACATTGGATTGGTAGGCAGACCTCAACTGCACCACTACCATCCTCCAAAATGAACCCACCGCTTGGTCTGACCATTTCATCGCCTTTACTATTAAGGGGAATTAAACTAAAACACCCAACCCACTCATTGCCCCCCCCCCCCCCCCCCCCCAAGTCCTAGCCAGAAACAATAGAAACCTCACACTCCAAAACTTACAACCTCTGCTCCAGAACATCCTAGTTCTTTCTAACTTCAAGGACTTGGATGCAAATAAGCTAGTCAACCTTTACAACAATTCAATGGAGGCGGCTGTGAACAGCATTGCCCCATGAAACACTCTGAAGCAATACCATTAGCCCACCTCAACAAATGGTTTACTCCTGAACAAAAAATCCTTCTGAACTCCAAAAGAGCAGCAGAATCAACCTGGACGGGGGCGCCTAATCCTACCCACAAGGCACTATTCACTTTAGCCGCCTCCACTTACAAAGCTGCTATCCTCAAAGCAAAAAAGGAAACCTATGATAACGGTATTCTCAATGCCAACTCCAAAACCAAAGAGCTTTTCAATGTCCTCATGGAACTTGAGACCCCAGCACCACCATCGGACGCCTGCGTGAAAGATGCTGCCTGGTGCGCTAATAGTCAGAAAGCATATGCAGACACAATTGCTACGCTCCAGCTCATAATTGAGCACAAAAATAACAACTTAGCTAAGAACGCCAAACCTTCCCGCATGCTGCCCCTGAGCACTCCCGACTGCCCACTCTTTTCCTTCTCACCAAAATCTGTCCTTTTGCCCAAAGATTCTATCCGACCTTCACACTAAAACAAAATAGGAAAGTGAGAAGGGAAATGTCTTTAACCTGGTATTAGCCAAAAGTATTCTGAAATAAAAATAGAATACCTCCAATGTAAATGTTCTCCAAAAATGAAACAGACCTTAGTTCCAGAGGGTGATTCCCTTCCCCTGGATTCCTTACTGGTATCACAAATGTCTCTGGGTCTAACAATTATGTATTCTTTCCTTGGCCCATAACTCTTGTGTAACATGAAAACCGTTCAACCTTGTAAATTCTTCTTTAACAAAAGTTTGTTGTGTTAACATAAGCTCCTTTTTTGTTTAAGAAACACTGTTTCAGCTCGGCACGCCTTGTAGGTTTGCAATTTGTCTGGTGTACTCCTCTGCCAGGACTTTTTATATCTTTGAATTCATGGGGGGAAAGGGTACAGGTGTTGGTGTCCAAAGATCCCTGCCATCAGCTGTGTTCAGATGCTCTGCGCTTTTGGTGCTGCTGGAGAACACCAGAGTTAAGCCCTGTCCACTTTTCAGGACATTAAAACACCATCTAACCCCTGCAAGGGTGAAGCCCGCAGGGGAAAAGGGCGCAGGTGTTGTCATCCCGCAGGGTGTTTTCGGGACTGCAGGGTGGAGGACTTGTTTCTTCTTTTCCCTCTCTGATCCACCACAGCGAGTTCCGGGTGGGGTGATGCTTTCAGTTGTACAGCAGTGTGTTTCACTCAGCATAGATTAACAACGCAGCATTCTCGGTATTTAATCAAAGCACTTACGCATGACACGATAAGCATTGGGCACAGGGAACGTTACTATGTCAAAACGCTAACGCAGAGATATTATATTTAAGTACAAATTTCCAGCAAATAACTTTTCTGGAGGCCGCGCTCGGCAACTGTCATACTCGTATTAAAAAGGCACTTACCACTATTCATTACCTTCTCCGTCCTTGCTGTAACTAACTTCTATTAGTCAGGTGCAAATCACCATAGAGAGGGACCACAGACTGTGGATATATTATTGGACGGGCTGTGGATACCAGCAGGAGCAGGCAAGCGATGTAGCTATAGCTGATTTCCTGGATCCCCAAGCTTCCTTCTGGTGGCACCAACTGGACAGTGGTAACTAGAGGCGAACAGAGACCTACACATAGAGCTACAGGGTATGGCGGCCCCTTAAACTGTCAGCTTGCCTCACACTGATCTACATAGGTTGCACAGGAAGGAATCCGCTATTGCGTAGTCCTGCGTCTCAAGCCTCTTAAGCCCCCATTATTTGGGTGCGTTACTGAACCTTGCTAATTTATTTAGTTATTTCCTTGAAGCCTCATATAGATGGATTGGGAACTTACAAGCTTAGTGAACCTTTAGCAGTTTTTAGTAATTCAATCGTAAGGCTGCATTTATATCTTGTCTTTTGCAGTGCACATTTTAATATTTTATTATCTTGATATTTGTATGCATTTTACAATTTTTGTTATGTGGACAGTGGTTGTTATATCCATTGCCCAACACTAAACGCAAATTTGTACATACAAGGCTGGTAACCTGTTTAAGGTCTCAAGTTCCTCCCCCCCACAAGTTTTAGAGAGGATGCTGCACTTTAAAAGCACTTTACTAGTTGCATGTATAGGAGTCTATCTGGTACTGTTTTATTTGCACTTGTATTAGCCCAAGTACTTTTTTGTTACGTATATGGCACTTTTGGCACTACGCACTTTTATTTGCATATATAGCACACAGTGTGAAATAGCGGCTTTTCAATATGTCCAAAAGGAATGCTACAAGCCCACCCACAAATTGTACTGCGGGGAGAGGATCCCCAAGTTTGTGGATAGAATTCATGAGGCCAACGCCATGATTAATGAAATTGCAGACCTGTATGAGAGGGGCACATCAGACAGGAATGCCATTGTTGCAGCAATCGCTCTGGTGGAGTGGGCTCTCAGTCGGCCGGGAAGCGGTCGGTTCGCCAACCGATTATAATGCACGATGCAGCCACCTTGAAATGGAAGCCTTGGACAAGGCCTACCCATGGTTCATAGGACAAAGTTCACGAAGAGTTGTGAAGTCTTCCAAAAAGCTTTCGTGCGCGTCACTTAGAACTTCAAGGCACGAGCAACGTCAAGCGAGTACAAGGGCCTTTCAGCCGGTGACAAAGGTTTCGGGAAAAAAACAGGTAACACCAAAGGCTTGTTGAGGTGTAATTCCGACAGAACCGTCGGCATGAAATATGGGTGCGTCTGCAGCACCACCCTCGATTTGTGGAAAGTCAGGTATGGTTGCTTGCAGGATAGGGCCTGCATCTCGCCCACCCTCCTGGCAGAGGTGTTGGCAACAAGGAAAGCCATTTTCCACGAGAGGAACTTGAGAGTGGCCCGATGCATCGGATCGAAGGAGGCCCCATGAGCCTCGTCAGAGCCATGTTGAGTTGCCACGCAGGGGCAGGAGCCGTCACTGGTGGGAAAGTTCGAAAAAAAAAAACCTTTGCGGAACTCCATGATGAGTCGATGAAACCACAGTGAAGATCTTCCTGCAGACCTGGTGTAGCGGGAAATAGCCGCCAGATGCACATTGATAGACGTGTGTGCCAGGCCGGCATTGGCCAAGAAGAGCAAGTATGGACGAATTTGCAGGGCTGTGACCCTCAGCGGGTTAATCTTCTGCAATCGGAAGAACGTAGCAAAACCTTGTGACCGCAGCAATTCAAAGTCGACTGCGCCCTGGCCTTGGATCTCTCTGCAGTCCGCAGGCAACTGTTATCTACCAAACTCTAGGGCTGCAGGAGCCAAGCCCTCAGGTTCATTGATCCGGAGTCGTGATGCAGGATTGCGCCTCCTGCTCTGGTGAGAAGATCCGGAACTACTGGCAGCTTGAGCGGGTGCGAAGCCGACAAACTGAGAAGGTCCAGATACCACATCTGCCTCGGCCACAACAGGGCGATGAGCATCATCCTGCATTGGCACTGTTTGAGTGTGTTGATGACACGTAGCAGGAGAGGAAACGCGTAAAGGAACAGGCCTTCCCACAGGAAGGAGAATGCATCCACCATGCTTCTCGGATGTTAAAGGTAAACTTCTGGCATTTGGAGTTCGCCGTCATCGAAAACAGATCGATTAGGGGCCATTCTAGCTTGACCAAGATGCGTCCACCTGGTCCTGCCAAAGTTTCCCACTCGTGGCAGGAGTGCAACTCCCTGCTGAGGGAGTCTGCAATCGTGTTCTTGACTCCTGCTAGGTGAAGAGGAACGAGAAACATCTCTTGTACGACGGCCCAGCGCTGGTGATAGAGTGTCCCCCCGTTTCCTGATTTAGAACATTGTGGTGGTGTTGTCCGTGAAGATCCTCAACACCTTGCCCTTCAGAGACGTAAGGAACGACTCTAGGGCCCATAACACTGCCCGTTGCTCCAGGATGTTGATATGGAGATCCTTCTCGTCCGGCAGCCAGAGGCCTCTGACGTGCGCATGTCCAGTGTGGGATCCCCAGCCTTCCAGGGAAGAGTCTGTGGTGACCGTCTCCGGGTATGGATGAGTTTTGAAACCCTGTGTCACGGGCGATGTTGGACCGGACGCCCGACAGAACTTCTTGTCGGGCGGGATCTTGTCTGCGAAGCTTCCGGACACCTATATCCATCGAGCGTCCAGGAACTACTGAAGAGGTTGCATCTGTAACCCACAAAGCTAGATGAGGTAGATGCAGGACATCATGCCGAGCAACGACCTGATAGCTCACACCGTGGTGGTTTTCACCGACAACAGCCGCTGCACCTTCCCTTGAATGGCCGCTACCCTCTCCTCCAAGGGTGACGCCAGGCAGGACACCATATTGAGCCTGGCTCCTAGGAACAGCGCGTTCTGCAATGGTGTCAAGCAGGACTTTGGATTGTTGATGGACAGTAGCCTCAGTGTGTCTGACAGTCTCCCAGACATGGGTCCCAGGCCTGCTGGGCCTAGAGACCCACAGTACTCCTCACTGATGAGGCCCAACAAGGCCGAAACATGTTTGGAGATGCTTGTGTTCTTGTGCAGAAAGGATGTGACCTAGCAGTGTGGGCTGGACAGCCCCCCCTTTTGGGGTGGGACCAAGCCTGATTTACATATGGACTTTCCCCTTCTGTAATGGCTTGGCAGGCAAAGAACGATCATCTGGAGGGTTGGCCAGAGCAATGCCAGAGGTTAAGATTAATTCTAAACTTTCCAGCCATCACCTCTTTGTTTTTAGATGTAGATGGGCCGCCACCGGTGCCAGGCACTTTGTGAACACTCCGGGGGCCGACATCAATACGAAATGTAGGGCCTTGAACTGGTAGTGCTGGCCCTGCACTACAAAATGCAGACACTTTTGATGCAACTTGAGAACGGGGACGTTGAAATAGGCATCCTCCAGGTCCAGCAACCTCAATAAGTCTCCGTCCTCCAGTTGGCTGAGCATGTGCAGCAATGTGACCACCCTGAACGTTTGGACTTTACATATTTGTTGAGACATTGCAGGTCTAGGAAGTGTCCCCCGCCCCCTGTCTTCTTTCTGACCTGAAATATCTGGAATAGACTCAAGAGCACTGGAGCTGTTAGGGAACTAGCTCTATTGCCCCTTTCCGCGGTATCGCCTGTACCTCTTCCAGGAGCTGAGGAATGTGCTGCTCCTGACGGGTAAATGGAGTGATCTGCGGACACCTGCGCTGGAACTCCAGGGCGTGTCCCTGGATGAGAGGGTCCAGCACCTGTCTGTCGGAGGTGATCTTTCTCCACTCGCTGATGAAGCTTGTCAGCCGGCCCCCCACTGATGTCCCGGCCTGCGGGCGACAGCGACGACGTCCTCAGCTACCATAGGCCTGTGAACAGCCTCTCTAGGCTTCCTGGGGGCCCAACATGGATATGGAGGATGTAATGGAGGCGTCGGATGATGCTTCCTCTTCTTAGTTGGAGGTTGAACGGAGATCTGGGGGACCAGAGGAACCGGGCCCGGTGGCATCCTCTTCTGAATCTCCGACACCAAGGTGTGCAGGGTCGACAGAATATCGAGGGACACATCCCTTGGCTGAGCCGGGAGGATCGGAAAAATAGATCCTGTGCTGTTGTCTCTATCGTCGCTGTTGCCTCCGTTGTCCTCTTTCACGTCCTTGTGGACCGTGTGCAAGGACTCCTCGTTGTCTGTGGACCAGACCTCCATGGCTTGTGCCATGGCATGGTAAGGCTGTTTCGGGGCCTCCTCGTCCATCCCCTTTTTTGCCCCTGTGGGGCTTTAACTGGGGCCCGAGCCGGTTTTCCCCCCTTCTGGTGTGCCAGCAAACTTTGCCAAAGTCACTGCAGCGGAGTTGCGCCTATGGGGTAAGGATTCTTTCTGTGCTGCGGTGGCTGCCTTCACAGGGTGAGCCCCCTTAGCCGTCGTAAGAGCAGCTGCCACCAGCTCTATCTTCAACGAAATCTTAGCATGCACCGACTGGGCCTGCTTGGGCTTTTCCCACTGCCTAGTTGTGTAAAAGGTGGGTAGCTATCTGTGGAATCTGTATGTTGGTCTTAGTTTGACCCAGAGGACAGTGATTGGTTTAAAGGACAAATACAATTTGTAAATGAAAGTAAAACAAAGCTGCAAGCAGTATATCGAAATATATCAAAGATGAGGAATCTGTGGGAGGAACATCCATCAGAAATTAATATTTACTCATCATAGTAGAACAAGTTACTTTCTTACCTGGTAACGTTCTTTCGATGGGATGGTCCGACGACGTATTCCATATCTATGACATGTAATCACCACAGCTGTGCTGCTTCGGAAATTTTTTCGGCGTCTGCGTCCTGCGTCGATGACGTCGATGCGCCGCCGTCGAGGACCTCCTCCGACGTCCGACGTCATCCGATGTGATAAGTAGGACGCACGACGCCAGTAGCCTCAGTTGTAGTTTTTTCCCCCAGAACGTGTGACATTAGTCAACTGCCAGTCCGACACAAAGCCTTGCGGAACGTAAGCTGCAATCGCAACAGAAATTCTGCAGCGGGGAAGGCAGGGTGGGAGCGATATGGAATACGTTGTCGGACCATCCCATCGAAAGAACGTTACCAGGTAAGAAAGTAACTTGTTCTTCGAGGGGATTGGGTCCTCCGGCGTATTCCATATCTATGACAGACTCCCAAAGCAGTACCAAATCAAGGAGGAGGGAAAGAATTTAGAAACAAAATTTAGAATAGCCAATCAAATAGCAGAGCAAAGGACCGCCTTGCCAAAGGCCAGATCCTGCCCTCTGATGGAATCGAGGGAATAATGCCGTACAAATGTATGTACTGAAGCCCAGGTGGCAGCATCACAGATGTTGCGAATAGGAACACCCCTCTGCAGGGCAGTAGATGCAGCCACGCCCCTGGTAGAATGGGCCCGCAAGCCAGCCGGTGGGTCCTTACCCGCCAAGCGGTAACACTCCGAGATGGCCAAAATAATCCAGCGTGACAAAGTCTGTTTCGTCACAGCTTGCCCCAAGCGCTTACCAGCGTAACCAATAAAGAGTTGATCGTCCACTCTGACCCGGGACATGCAAGAAACATAAAAGCTCAAAGCTCTCCTAGGATCAAGCCTATGGAGCCTCTCCTCTTCCTTACCAGGATGCGGAGGAGGATAGAATGCCGGAAGAACAATCTTCTGGGCCAAATGAAATTCCGTCACTACCTTTGGAAGAAAAGAAGGACGAACTCGAAGGACAACCCTGTCCTTGTGAAATACAGTGAAGGGTGGCTTAACAGAAAGTGCCTGTAACTCACTCACTCTGCGAGCGGAAGTAACCGCAACTAAAAACACAGTTTTCAAAGTCAACAGCCTCAAAGGGCAAGAATGTAAAGGCTCAAACGGAGCACCCATAAGAAACCTAAGAACAAGGTTTAAATCCCAACCGGGCACCAGGAAAGGCGACGGAGGGAACACATTAGTGAGCCCTTTCAGAAACTGTGAAATTAAAGGGATTTTAAAGTAAGAACATTCTTCAGATGAGCGCTTAAAGATGGACAGCGCCGCCAGGTAACCTTTAATGGTACCCACTTGCAAGCCCCTGTGGGCCAAAGAAAGCAAAAAGGACAGAACCATGGGGATGTCACATGCAAAAGGATCCACATTCTGAACTCTGCACCAGTCGCAGAACTTACGCCAACGGCAACGGTACAGAGACTTAGTTGCGGGCCTTCGGGCCGAAAGCAACACCTCCATCACGTCTTCAGGGAGGTCCCAATCCTTATACCTCAACCTTTCAGAAGCCAAGCGTGAAGGTTGAGGGATCCGACCTCTGGATGGAGAACCTGACCCCCCTCCCGTGAGAGCAGATCGTCTCGGTAGGGAAGACGACGTGGAGGGCAGATGGACAAGTCGAGAAGGTCCGGGTACCACGTCCTCCGAGCCCACGCCGGAGCAATGAGGATCATCCGGGAACCGAACTTCCATAACCTCCGCAGCACTTGCGGGATGACGGGGACTGGAGGAAACGCGTACAGCAGCGGGAATGACCACTCCACCACAAACGCGTCGCCTAAGGCTCCTTTCGGAGGAAATTCCCGCGAGCAAAACCTCTCGCACTTCCGGTTGACACTGGAGGCGAAGAGATCCACTTGAGGGGTCCCCCAAAGGGCGAAGATCTCCAGGAGAATCTCCTGAGCCAACTCCCACTCGTGAGAGATCGCGCTCTGCCTGCTCAGAGCGTCCGCCGTCACGTTTTCGTCTCCGGCCAGATGAACTGCCGAGATCGAAACTTCCTGCCGGATGGCCCAGAACTCGAGCTGCATCGCCTCCCTGCACAGAGGAAGTGACCCTGCCCCCCCCTTTTTGTTGAGGTAGTGCATGGCCACAGTGTTGTCCGTCATGATCAGGACAGCCTTTCCTCGCACAGTCGGCAGAAAAGCCTTCAGGGCTAGCCTGACGGCCCTCAGCTCCAACAGATTGATATGGAGTCTGGACTCCGACGGAGACCAACGACCGCTGACTGTCAGCCTGTTGGCATGAGCTCCCCATCCCGTGAGGGATGCATCCGTCACGATCGTCACCTCCGGCCAGGGTAGCCAAAATGGAGCCCCCTTCATCAAGTTGCCTTCGACGGCCCACCACAGAAGGTCCCGGGCGACCGAGGGCGGCACCTGAACCGGGTCCGACATCCTGCCGGAGGACTGCGACCATTGCGTCTTGAGTGCCCACTGCAAAGATCTCATCCGCAGGCGAGCCTCTGGCACCAGAAGAATGCAGGATGCCATGAGGCCGAGCAACCTCAAGAACTCGAACGCCGGGAGCGTCTGGGCATGCTGAAACTTGTGCACCATCTGCTGAATGTGAAGAGCCCTCACCTGGGGAGGAAAACACTGCCCCAGGGAAGTGTCGAGCACTGCTCCGATGTACTGGAGCCTCTGTGTTGGCGTCAAATGGGACTTCTTTAAATTGAGGGAGAAGCCCAGCCTGTGAAGGGAGTGGCAGGCGACGGACAGATGATCCAGGACTTGCTCGGGAGAGCTCCCCCTGATCAACCAATCGTCCAGGTAGGGGTAGACGTGAATCCCCCCTTGCCTGAGATGCGCTGCCACCACCACCATGAGCTTGGTGAAAACCCTCGGGGCGGAGGTCAAACCGAACGGCAGGACCCGAAACTGAAAGTGCGAGTCGCCAACCGCGAACCTCAGGTACTTCTTGTGCTTGGGATGGATCGGCACATGGAAGTAAGCATCCTTGAGGTCGAGTGACACCAACCAGTCCTGAAGCTGAAGGGCCTGGAGGACTTGAGAGAGAGTAACCATCTTGAACTTGTCCTTCCTGAGGAGTTTGTTCAAACCGCGCAAGTCCATGATGGGTCTCAATCCCCCGTCTTTCTTCGAAATCAAAAAATAAGGGGAATACCATCCCTTGTTCCTCTCCGCTACAGGCACCAGTTCTATGGCGCCTTTCTCCAGCAGGGCTTGAATTTCCTGCGCAAGGAGCGGATCCGGACACTTCAAAGAGAGGTTCCCCGGTGGATTGTCGCGAGGCCTGTGCCGAAAGGGAAGACAGTAGCCGTGGGTTATGATCTCCAGAACCCACACATCTGAAGTAATGGCACGCCACTCTACAAGATGCTGCGCCAGCCTTCCCCCAACCGGCGAACCATGGTACATGGCCTCATGACTGAGTAGGAGCGGCTGCGGCGTTACCTGAGGGCAAAGAGGCAACTGCCCGAGCGGCCTTGGCACCACGGGTACCTTGTCGTCCACCTCTGGTACCCCTGCGTTGGCCCCTTTGACTGCCAGCTCCTCTCGCTTTACCAAAGGACGAGTAATAGCGAAAGGAGCCACCCCTCCACTGCTGTCCCCTAGGACGAAAAGGCGGAGGTTGGCGAACTGCAGCGCCCAATGACTTCGCTGCAGCTTTTGAGGTCTGCAACCTCTCAAGGCTCTCGTCAGCCTTGCTGCCAAAAAGATGTTCACCATCAAAGGGCATGTTGAGGAGCCGGGACTGCACATCAGGAGCAAACCCCGACTTCCGCAACCACGCAAACCTGCGTATCACGGTGCTCGCCGCCATGGACCTACTGACGCATTCAGCTAAGTCCAAACCCGACTGAACGGACTCACACATGGCATCCTTACCATCCTGGACCATAGCAAGGAAACCATCCCGTTCGTCCCCTTCGGGAATATGTTCAGCCGCTAACGCAACACAGTTCCACAGAGTGTGCGTGAAACGCGACAAGGCACAAATGGAGTTGGCCGCCTGAAGCGCCATACCACCAGAAGAAAACACCTTCTTCGCCCAGCCATCAAAACGTTTGTCGTCCCTATCAGGAGGGATGGTAGGGTACGACGCCTGCTTTGCCGGGGCCGTGGCCGCCTGCACCACCAAACTTTCCGGAGTGGGGTGCCTGGTCAAGTAGCAGGGGTCGCCACTGGCTGGACGGTATTTTCGCGACAAGGATCTGCCCACTGCCGGGAGACTCTCCGGAGCAGTCCAAGCCGCCGCCACCCTACGCTGTAAAGCCATATGGAACGGCAGTACCGGGTCAGTTGGGGGACCAACATCAAGGATGTCCGTCAGATCATCCTGCACAAACTCCCCTGGGGGAGCAGACCATCCCAGATACTCAGACACCCTAGCCATAAGGCGCCGGTATGAGGAATCGGCATGGGAGCCAGGCTCAGGCCGACCAAATTCCACCTCCGGAGAGGTGTCCAGCCCACTGGCATCATGCAGCGACTGCCTCAAATCGTCAAATTGACTATGGCCCGAGACAATGTCATCCGGCACCTGACTAGGAACCAGGCCATCCGAATCCTCATCCGCCTCTGAAATATAATCCAAGTGGTGGAAAGGCACCCGAGAGTGCCTGCTCTTAACCAGAGCCTTCCTAGGGGGAACACCCGAGACACGGGGCACCTCCGACACGAAAGGCGTCGATGGCGTCGAGCGAATCGGCGCCGACGTCGAGAAAACCGGCAACGGCGCCGAGAGGATCGGCGTCGACGTCGAGGAAATCGGCGTCGACGTCAGATGCAGCGCCTCCAGTATCGGCGGCGTCGACACAGCCCTCGAAGCCGGAGCCCCGAGCGTGTCCCTCGACGACCTGACCGTCGACGGCTTCGACGACTTCCTCGGAGCCGGAGCCTCGAGAAAGCCTGTCGACGCCCTCGACGCCTCAGACGTCGATGTCTTCCTCGAAGACATCACAGGTGCACACGGTCTCGATCGCGTCGAGGACCGGGACCTGGAACGGGTACGGCGAGAACGAGCCCCCTTGTCCGAACGGGACCTCTCCCGTGACTCGCGCCGACCACTCTTGCGAGCGGTGGCTCTCGACCTCTCACGGCCGACCCCACTCGGGGGCGCGGACGGTTGAGTACCCTGCGACTCAAGAATCGCCAACATCTTCTTCCCGAAGGAAGCCCATTCCTCCGGCGTCGCACGGCTGGTGGGGTAACCGACGTGCCGGGCAGAGTCCTCTGAAGAGGACCTGGAAGGCGACCGGTGTCGGCGCTTCCGAGAATGCCTCGAAGAGGCTGAGGAGTGGCGAGACCGACTCCTAGAAGAAGACCGACGAGACTTCCGACGATGACGCGGAGAGTCACCCCTCGAATCATCCGTCGAAAGCCCCGCCGACTTCGACTTCCGGGGCTTGGACACCCGACCTACCGACAATTTCTTCTTACGTTCGCGTAAGGCCTTGGACGTGAGCGACAGGCAGTCGACACAGTCATCCGTGTCGTGGGTCTCCCCGAGGCACCAGAGGCAGGCATCGTGCGAGTCAGTCACCGACATCTTGGACCCACACTCCCCGCACTTCTTGAAGCCCGGACGCGGGGTTGAAGACGAAGTGGAAGACATCGTCGAAGGAATATTCACAAACGAACAGGTTCGAAGAACCAGAAAGAACAGAACTCCAATGAGTCGAGGCTAGAACCGAGAAACACGAAGCAACACGTTCGCGGAAAAAACGGAACTGAGGCTACTGGCGTCGTGCGTCCTACTTATCACATCGGATGACGTCGGACGTCGGAGGAGGTCCTCGACGGCGGCGCATCGACGTCATCGACGCAGGACGCAGACGCCGAAAAAGTTTCCGAAGCAGCACAGCTGTGGTGATTACATGTCATAGATATGGAATACGTCGGAGGACCCAATCCCCTCGAATCTAACATACGCTTAGTCCATAGTCTCCTTGCCTCCATACTATATGGGCGTCCATCGTGAGTGACGGTAGACGGAACCTTTTTCACTAGAAAAAAATCTTCCCCTTTATATTTAGATGCACGCGTGGCGCGGCCCTGGGAGTATGCGCTTGCATGACTCCGCCCACCAGGCACACCCCAGTCCCCAATGACGCGTCAACAATGATCAGCATTGCCTAATGACACCAGTATTATTAGGGGAGAGGATGGTGGGACGTATGGTGGGACGTATGGTGGAAAGGGGCATTTGGACTAAGAGTATGTTAGTTACTATGGTGAGTAACTGTTCATTGGCACTGACTGCATGTGCATCTGAGTTAGCTGGCACTAGTTTGTGCTGCCCCTCATAGGCCTCCTTGATGGCCGCAACCATCCACCTTGCTATGGAGGCCTTGGAGGCCTGATAGCCGGGCCTTGACCCACCGAAAGGGACAAACAAGGCGTCCGGCTTGCGGAAGTCCTTGGTTCTGTTTAGGAAGTATTTCAGCTGTGTATGACATCCAGACGGTGGAAGACCCTCTGAGGCTCCTCCTTTGGGTCGGCGAAGAAAGTGGTAAGACTATATCCTCGTTGAGATGCAAGGAGGTCACCTTGGGTAGGAAAGCAGGGTGCGTCCGCAGGACGACCGTGTCCCTGTGAAAAGTGGTGTAGGGTTTTGCTGCTACCAGAGTATGGATCTCGCTGACTCTGCAAGCGGAGGTGAGGCCCACGAGCAGAGCTGTCTTTCTGGTGACCAGCCTGATGTCCGCAGACAGCATAGGCACAAAAGGTTTGTGAGCCAAGGCGCCCAACACAAAATTAAGGTCCCACACCGGGAGTGGCTACTGTATAGGCGGATAAAGTCTCTGGAGGCCCGCCAGATGTCGCTTAACCACCGGGTTGGCGGATGGAGGAGAAGAGGCCCTCCTCCGAGTTCCTGTAAGTCCCTATGGCTGCCAGATAGGTGAAGCATGTATATACCTGCACACCTTGGTGGGCGAGGTGTGCTGAAAAGGAGAGCACATCGTCCAGGGTGCACTTAAGATGGTCAATCTCCCTAGAGTAGGCCCAATGACAGAATCAAGACCATTTACTCATGTATTGGCTCCTAGTAGCCTTGCTTCTAGCACCCTGGATAATCTCTAGGTTAGCCTGAGATAGGCTTAAGTGTTTCAGCAAGACCTGCTCAGGAACCACGCTGCGAGGACTAGCTTGTGAGGAGCAGGGTGGAGTACCCTGCACCCCTGCTGAACCAGGAGAGGAGCTGGGCCCAGCGGTAGGTAAATGGGTGGTCTATCCGAAAGGCTGAGGAGCTTGGAGAACCACGGTCTGGCCGGCCACCAGGGAGCTATCAAAATGATGCGGAGGTGCTGAGATGCCTTTATCTTGCAGATCACCCTGTGGACTGGGGTGTGGGCAGGAAGGCATATGCCGTCAGGTCGTTCCATTGGATCTGGAATGCGTCACCCAGGGAGCCGGAGCCCTGCCAGGAGGTGAACTGCTGGCATTTCCTGTTGTCCCGGGAAGCAAAAAGGTCCATCTGGTGATGCCCCCACCCGAGGAAGATCTCCTTCAGTACCAGGCTGTTAAATTGCCACCGTAATTGTCCACCCCAGTCTGCTGAGCCTGTCCGCTTCCACGTTGGATTCCGCCGGGAGGTGGACAGCCATGAGGTAAATGTTCTCCAGAGCCCATTCCCACATGCCGACTGCTAGGGTGCACAGTGGAGGGGGATCTGGTGCCCCCCCTGCTTGTTGACATAGTACATGCTGGTGGAGTTGTCTGTCTGGATAAGAACCGTCTTGCCCTCGATAAGAGGGAGAAAGGCTTTGAGAGCAAACCATAGGGCCTTCAATTCCAGTCAATTGATGTTGGACTCCTGCTCCTGCTCCTGCCGGGTATAGACTTGGTTGTCCAGGGTGGCTCCCCAGCCCTCTAGGGAAGAGTCTGTAGTAACTGTGACCTGAGGGGCTGGCTGCCGGAAGGGCTTGCCCTGCCTCAGGTTGAAGTCTGCGGACCACCATTTGAGGTTCGAGGGGAGAAAGGGAGGAATGTTGACTGGCTCCTCTTGGGAGCCCTTCTCCTGATTCCATGAGGCTGCGAAGTGCAGCTGTAATCCCTGTTAGGAAAGATTTCAAAATTGTAGGTAATTTTCCTTCCATGTGGCAACCCCCAAACTTTTTGCTGTTGTTTTACACCTTGATCTAGACTTACGGTGCACTCCTCTGGGCTTTCGCTCAATTCTTACGGGGAAACGGACATGCCCTTAAGACAGTCAGTACCGGGAGACTTCGTTTTCCTTAGTCCTTTCCTCATGTTGCAGCTTTTGAGCAACATGAAACAAGAGTGCACCGTAACTTACATTACCGCGCTCTTGGGTCTCTAGTCATTCCAAAGGCCCTAGAAACTCTCGCTGGACTTATCATGAAATGTGCAAGTGTGTCACGGACGGGACTGGAGCAATCGTTTTTGTGTTTTGAACCCCTTTTTGCCATGTTAACCGCGCTTCCCGCGTTTGGCCCAAATGGGTGGCCTAGCCTCCAAATTGGCTATGCCACAAGGTTCTTTGTCCTGTCCGTTGACCGTCTTGCCCCTTCACCTTCCTGAGGTCAAGCCGCGCCGACCCGGAGCAGTCCATATTTGGTCATGCACTTTCCCATGAAACAACGCTTTCGCTGGCTTCTCCTTGTGTGCGCCTCCAGGATGTGGGCTGGGATGTCTGTTCCCAATACACATCCTGGGTGCCAGAGAGTCTAGAGTGTCCAGAATGCCTGGGACCACCGTGGTCCGTGATAGGTCCACGTATGGTGTGAGTGTTTGTGAGCGGATCTCCCATTGGGCCCTCTCCGTTTTGGCGCAAAGGGAACTTTGGATAAGAGGAGGCTGAAAACCCCACTACCATGTCGATCTCCTGAGTTCTCACGAACAAAGGATAAGGAGCCAAGTATCCTATAACTAAGAAGCTGAGTCGAGGAATCACTGGTGACCTGCTGAAGGTTTGGCACCCTGCACTGCTGTCGTCCTGCGAGACCACTCGGCTTCTGATCGAACGAGAAGGTCTGCAAAGGCGCTTCGACCCTTTAGAATAGTGGGAACAACTATTCTCGGCATCTTTACCAAATCCTGTACGCAAGCCTTCGGAAGCATCCCTGGGCCATCCAGTGGACTGACCAGCCTACACAGGAATCTTGCTCTGTCACCGCCGTCTGGCTGCTGCTAAATTCCGAGTCCGCGGCACTCTCACACGATTCGTACACTTGGTGTTCCCAGGTCTGAAGTGAGACGTGTGCTTTGGGACCGGAATACAAGCGGTTGCCGAGTTGCCCTGCTGGGGTAACAATCTGTGCGTGTTCGCTGCATTTGGGACACCCTCGACCCTGACTCCTGCTGTCGCGGAATCTACACCGCGTCGAGACATCCTGCTGATCGCATCTGAACCTGCCAGTACCGAAACGGAACCGGAGAAGCCTGGGTCTGCCTGCATCGGGGACCGGTGAGTAGTCAATACCCAAACCGGTCGCCCTCCCGCAGGAGCCTGTGGCTTTCCATCGCTGTCGTAAACAGCAACCCTTTTCTGCACTCGCGCCCTGCTTCTGCCCACAAGTGGAGGCCGCGCTTGAATAGCGGGGATCTGTTCATCATCGTTTTGTTCACCTCTCTGAACTGCCCGATTTCCCTGAAGAGACTCCCCTTTGCCCGTTGGCACCCGCGTGTGCAGGTACTTTTGAGCACAAGGCTCCACTCTTCATAGGGCTCGGACTTCCTTCTAGTTAGGTGGCCTCTGATGTCGAACTGGGTCTAACGATCACTTGCACTGCCTGTTTTCCTCCCCATCTAGGTGGTGTGCATATTTCGTGCTTGTAATTCCTTAGACCCCTTGGTCTTGTATATATATTGTATTGCTTGTGATGTGTTGGGTTTATTGGAGTTTTACCGTGATTCTTTACTATAGTCGATGTTACAAAGGCCTTGTAATAAATGTGTCAATATTTTTAATAGAACACCTGTCTGGAGTAATTTTTAAGCGTCCTTGCTGTGTGTGCTCATTGCGGGCTTTCAGTCACCCTCAGCCCTCTTGAGACGTAGTCTTGACCGCCGCCATCGCTACCCTGATTGGTCTGGCTTGTCCAGAGGTTAGCCTGTTCCAGGAAACTAGGCTGGCCTTCTGAACCTCTGCCCCTCCAGGACAGAGTTCAGAAATCCATCTCAACAATCCCTGCTTGAGTCTTGTGTGGGGCACGGCCAAAAGGACTGCTGCCATAAGCCCCAGTAGGTGTTGGTACCACCAGGCCGAGGTTAGTGGCCTGGAGAGCAAGTGAGCTGTAGCTCTCTTGATGGCCGCAATCTTGTCCTCCGAGGGCAAGACTCTCACAGAGCTTGTGTTCCAGATGAGGCGCAAGGAGGTCAGGCTTTGCATGGGCTGCAGCTGAGACTTCTTGAGATTGATAGTGAACCAAGGTCGTCGAGTGTGTTCATCAGTGCGGAGGCAGTATGCTGACGAGGGCTGCCACTGCATTCAACAACCTGGTAAATACCCTGGGAGCCAGGTTGAGGCCGAAGGGTAGCACCTTGTATTGGAAATGGAAGTTCATGATCCTGAAGCGCAGTAAGGAACGATGCGGCTGCCAAATCGAGACGTGTAGGTAAGCGTCCTTCAGATCCAGGGAGCACATCCAGTCTCCCCTGTCCAGCGTTTCCGCAATAAGAGCTGGCATAATCATCTTGAATTTTTGAAGAGGGAGAGATTGAGGGTGGAAAGGTCCAACACAAATCACAGGCCAGCCTGGTTCTTCTTCTGTATGGCGAAAATCCTGCTATAAAAACCCAAGCCTCGCTGGGAGGGTGGGACTTCTTCCACAGCCTGGCCCTCGACGAGCGACAGGATCTCCACCAGCAGAGTTGCTGTCCCAACCTGTGGGAGAGGAGGGAAAGAGGGAGAGGTAGGTACCGGTAGGCGGTACACCGTGGAGACTACAGAGAGGATCCATGGGTCCGAAAAAATCTGGCGCCAAAATTGCACGTGAAAGGCAAGCCTGCCGCCCATCGGAGACACGTGGACCCGAAGGGGCATGTCATGCCTTTTTTATCCCTCTGAGACTGTTGCGGAGGAGGGGGATTGGAAAACCCATTGCCCCCCCACCCCCCCGCCATCCTCTTTATTGTTTCCTCCGATGCTGACTCAGAGAACGGTCTGCTTGTCCGGACCTCCGCTCTTGGAAGCCTTGGAACCCAACAAACGCCTGCCCCTTGTCGGAATGTTGCTGCGACTGGGTGTAGGCCTTGGGCGTGGCCTTTGTAAGAATAGATAAAGATTTATTGGTTTGCAAGCTGTTCTTTTTATCTAATTCCTCATCCGTGGTGGATGGAAGAGGTCACTGCCCTCGAAGAGAAGGTCCAATATGCGTTCCTGGAAATCGGGATTAAACTTAGCCTGGAGCCAGGCCGTCCTTCTCATGTCCGTGGCAATGCAGATGGCCCGGGCAGAGGTATCGATGTGGGCCACGGTGGACTCTGTTAGGGAGAATTCTCTTATAAGGCTAATTTCCCAAACCTAGTGAATCTCCCATCAGCTTTTCTGGATTTTTGGGGTTTGTTTTTTTTCTCGTGTTAAGAGTGAGACTCTTTTACTCCCACTCTTAGGCATGATTTGAGATATATATGTCTCTGACTAGTTGTGTGATTTTGGGCTATGGGGTTTTTCTTTTTACTCCATAGGGTATCATCCATTTTTTATGTGTTTTACACAGCACCCTCAGTGCAGTAACACAGGGGTGTCATAGTGACCCCCAAACAGACTCCATACCCTGGGACTGACTGCTGTCTCCCAGGGCATGTTAAGTAACCATTGACTTTACTAGTCCTAAATTGTGAACAGAACCAGTACAAACCATTATATTGTGGAAGTACTGGAAGGGGTTAATTATATTGCCCCTGGGTCTGTTTTCAAGGGGGCACTGTCCAGTCACCCCCTTGTCAAGGTTCAGACTAGTGGCAGTGGTTACCACGCGAAATATTCCACCGGAATATTCTCTATGGGATTTTCCCATTGATTTTAAACGCACCACTTTTTGGTGCAATGTTAAAGATATCGCCGGTTTATTTATTTAATATTAAATTCATGGTTGGGTCTTTCTGCCAGAACTCTTCTCTAAAATGGCGTTCGTGTCCGTCTCTGTAACTCTGACCAAGGTCTAGCCCTTTGTTCCACTTTTTGGCGGGCTTCTCCACAGAAGCCCTCCAAATGGTGCCACTCTGTCTGGGTTCCACAGGATGGGTGGGGAGGGGAATTGGCACCCTGGACTGCGTTGCCTTAGCAACTCAAGTCACACGCTGTTCCGATTGGGCCAGTGGTGAGCCACCCGGCTCACCACTTATGTTTGAGTGACAGCTAGGCTGTTGAATGGGGTTTTTTTCTGCATAGAAGCAGGGCCTTTGGGACTGGAACTTCAGAAGTCGCCACAGGACCTAAGAATCCGAAGAGGGAAGAAGCTGAGCCATCTGCAACGACACCACCGGTGAAGCCCTGCTGCAATTACCTCACCACTTTCCCGACGACAAGAGAAGATCTTCTGCTGGATGAGTCTTCTTCCTCTGAGCTGGTGGGACCAACCAGTTCAGCCCTTTCACCTTCCAAAGGCGTCTCTTGGTCGAATCGCCCGTGCCAAGCACCCCGGCGGCCGGATAGCCGAGCTTCACCACTTTGACTGCGAATAAAAGGAACACACCTTTTATTGACAAACTCCGCGGTTGGTTTCATCCCTGTGCAGTGCAACGACTCCACGTTTCCTCCTCAACGAGATCCTCTCTTCCCCTGGTCGAAACAACAAACTGCAACAACTGCCTCTGCTGGAGCTTCTTCTCTGTTTAAGGTACTGTGTCCTGCCTGGCCTCCCTTTCTTCGGTTTGCCCAAGGTGACCCTTAAATCCTTGGCTTGCCAACTGGGTTGGCCCCAGAACTAACTTTACCTTCTTGAATCACCCCAGCCTCTTTTAAACATTCTGCCAAGACTTTTAGTGCATTTTAAACAGTGTGATCCTGGGCACATTTCGCTTTGCTCCCTTTAAAGTGGG
Organism: Ambystoma mexicanum; assembly: GCF_040938575.1. Classification (NCBI taxonomy): domain Eukaryota; kingdom Metazoa; phylum Chordata; class Amphibia; order Caudata; family Ambystomatidae; genus Ambystoma; species Ambystoma mexicanum. Next base: position 457,363,395 of record NC_090931.1, read on the forward strand.
CCTGGCCTATGAACTTTGGCTCTACAGTCTATACTGCCTTTTTCCCTTACTGAGAACTCCTACAAGTGTTGGGACCTGTTTTATTTCTATGCTCTGCCTTTTTCTCTCCCTTTAACTGAACTATTGGAGTGCCATCAGGTTATGCGCTCACATCTGTATTAACAAATTGTGGTGTTTTAATTCTGACTTGTCTAATAGTTACTAAGGGAGGTGTGTATACTTTACCTGACTTTGTTTTAACTTGCTTTTGATTTAGAGTGCTAGTATATTGCCTAAAGTGTGTTTTAAATAAATAATTATATACTTTTTATACAAAGCTCTGGTCAGTGTTTGTTTGCTCTACTGTGTTTTAGCCCTATTGTGTATGCTCTATATACTGCCCTACTCTTCTTGAGAGAAGTCTGACTGCTCAGCCACAGCTACCAGGTAAATCTGGGTGGTGCAGACTGCTACCAATTGGGTTTACTGCTTACTCCTGTAGTCAATCTTTTTGCAGTGTTCCCAAAGGGAACTGCACAGGATTCTGCCTAACAGACTCCATAATGTCCTGCGCTAACAGCCTGGATTCTTCTAGTCCCGCCTTGAAGCGCACTTGGCTCTGTGCTGGAAGTTCTGGGAGGACGTCCGCAATTTTCAGGCAGAGCCTTTGGTTAGTGGCTGCCAACATGGCATCTGCGTTGGCCTGCTGGAGGTGCAAGGAGGTGTTGGAGTACAGCTTCTTTCCGTACGCCTCCAAGATCTTCTCCTCCTTGCCAAGCAGCGGCGAGGACGAATGAGGCTTGGAATACAGTGACACCACAGCTGTCACCGAAGAGTGCGGTTGAGGATGCGCCGAAAGCAAGAGTGTGTCCCCCACCATCTACCTGTACTTGGCGTCGAGATGCCGGTTGACAGGCTGGGCCGAGTGCGGCTTGATACACCCCTTCTTGGCCAGGGCAACTACGCCTTTCTGCATCGGGATCCCCGTTTTGGTAGGGGGCCTTAGGGTGAGGACTTCTGCTAAGACCCCCTCCTCATGCTGCTCTACCTCGGGCTGAGGAAGGCTCAAATACTCTGCCAAACCTGCAAGGGGTTCTTAGAAGGCGTGTCGGGGTCCTCCTCCTCGTCCGTGTCCGCCAGGCTCGTGGGTTGAGGGGGCCGGTGTTCGGAGCTGGTGGAGGAGTGCTGGGCGCCGTGGGCTGCGGAGTGGAGACCGGAGCTGGTGGCTGCTGTGGAGGCGCTGGGGCCAGTGGTACCGAAGCCATCAGAGGAATGACTATGGGTCCATGTCCCTGATGGCATCCCGGAGGATCTGGGGGTTCGCATCAGCCCTAGGAACCTTTCGAAGAACCTGTCCGCAGAGGCTGTAGAGGTGGCAGGAGATATTGACGGGGTGGCGACAGGCTGCTGGAGCGCACACACTGCCTGGGGTGCAGGCAGAACCTGCCCTGCGCTGCTGATGGATAAGCTGTAGGCCACTTACCTGGTCGACAACAGTCCCACCTTATGACTTGTTCCTCCACCTGATTTGCCAGAGGGGGTAGTGGGCGAGCGGCCATCTTGTCTGGCACGGCAGCCATTTTGTCAAGCTGCGTGGCACGTGCCAAAGTCGTGGTGCCTGGCTCATCGGACCCAGCCCCGTCCAAGACGCTTGGTGTTGGAACATAAGGCCTATCCTGCACCACAGGCCTAGACCTGGGCGACATATTGCCCTTGGCTGAACTGCCGGTAGTGCTGTGTGAAGGCCCCCCCTCGGACATGATGCTGGTATTAGGGCGTTGCCCCTCGGGAGTAACCCCACTGGTAAAAGAACCTTGCGGTCCCTCTGCACAGACACCGGAAGTATCCGGAGACCCGTCGGCTGTAAGGCGGGTAGCTGGACTAGCCTTGGTATGTGTGCTGGTGCTAGAACACAAAGGGTTCCTCCCGGTCGGGCGCTTCCATGGGAAGAAGTCGCCCTTATGGGGTGCGAGGGTGAATAGAGGCCTTTCCTTCGGCCTCGAGCGATGTTTGACAAAGTCCTTTAGGTCCTCTGGAGGTGACTTCTTGAAGAGCTCCCTACACCTAGCTAGCCTGTTCTTCAGTGCCCGTGGAGTCAGTGCGTTGCACACGGAAAAACCTTCCCAGCCGTGGTCGGGGCCAAGGCAGAAGAGGCAAAGGGCCTGGGGGGTCCGATGTAGGGAAGAGCTCCTCAAAGTCTGGACACCTTCTGAAGCCCGCTGAAGTCGACATTCGCCGGGGAGGAGCGTGGCATCGGAGGACCTAGTACCTAATTGAAAAGAAAAAGATAAAGATAGAAGAATGTCCGCGGGAAGAGCGCGTGGTATTACATGTCCGAAGCCAAACCAAAAAGCGCTGGTGAATTCGGCCCGTTCCAGTCGATGCAGAAAAGGGGACTGAGGAGTGATGCCGCTGGGTGGAGTCAGGCGAGCGCATGCTCCCAGGGTCACACCCCCGCGTGGCTCTAAATTTAAAGGGGAAGAAGATTTTTTCTGGTGAAAAAGGTTCCGTACCCTCGCAAGGGACGCTGATGCAGAATGGCGGAAAGGGGATGGGATGTAAGAGTAAAAACATTATCAGGGGACAGTAATTTGTTCTTCTAATGGATCGTGTCCTCCCATGGATTCCTCATCTTTGATATACTCCCGTAGCAGTATACAGAAGGCGGTGGTGTGAAAAGGGAATTAACTCTTGATGTATGCTGTGGAGAACAGCCATACCAAATTTAGCCTTGTGACCAGATACAGAATCAAGGCAGTAATGTTTTGTAAAGGTGTGCAGCGAAGACCAGGTTGCAGCACTGAAAACGTCCTGCACTGGCACCCCTCTCTGAAACGCCAAGGAAGTAGCCATTCCTTTTGTGGAATGTGCTCTCAGACCCTCAGGGACCTCTTTGCCAGCCAAAGTATAACATTACGTAATACACAAAATGATCCACTGAGACAAGGTCTGCTAATTAACAGCCTGTCCCAACCTATGACCAGCAGATACCCCAAACAGCTGATCCTCCTGTCTGACTTTAGCAAGCCTGCTAATGTAAAGCTCAACACTCTCTTGGGGTCCAAACGATGAAGACTGTTTATCCTTGGAAGGATGAGGAGGTGGATAAAAGGATGGCAAGACAGTTTTTTGTGCCAGGTGAAACTCTGACACCGACATAGGCAGAAATGAAGGGTGAACCCTCAAAACAACCTTCTCCTTATAAAATGTAGTAAACAGTGGTTTGCAACTAAAAGCCTGAAGCAAGCTCACCCTGCAATCCGAAGTCATCGCTGTCAGAAAGACAGTCTTCAGAGTCAAAATACTAAGAGGACACGAATGAAGAGGCTCAAAATGAGCCCCCATCCAGAATTTAACATTACATTAAGGTACCAAACCAGAACAATAAACTGTAACGATGGGAATATGTTAGTCCGTCCCTCCAGGAACTGGATAAGGAATAAGTTACTTACCTGTAACTACGGTTCTCCAGCCTTGGTCTCTTTCATAGATTCACATGCTGTGAATATTCCGCCGTCATCAGGCTGGGAAGCCTCTAACAGAGAGCAGTTTAAATTTAAACTGGAGACTTTCAGCAGCTTTTGTGCTCCATCAGTCATCTTGGATTATACTGCTCACATTGAATAGGAACACCTCCCTCAACTTCTCCCCTGTCGGCCAACTTCAGACTTGGCAAGCACACGTGCGTGGCAGTAAGTGCCAAAAGATGAGCCATGCGGGGTAGATCTGAGAGTCGCATTTGAATCTATGAAGGATACGATGCTGGATAACCGGAGCTGTAGTTAACTTATTCCTTCTCCAGAATTGGATCTTTCATAGATTCAGATGCCGTGAATAGATTACAAAGCAGTATGTTGGAGTGTGGTTGAGTGTCTGTTCGTCTGAAGACTCTCTCCATACCATTGTGGACTTCCCGCAGACTTATTGCGACTCGCTGCCTGCTGCATGCACCGATACGTGCTTCACCGACTCGCTGAGACTGTTTACCTGCTTTACTGTCTGACACTCCCCCTTCATGCTCACGCTCGTTCTCAAAACCAAAATCCGGTGAAAAACCTTCAGAGAAATCGAAAGAACAAACTACCCCTTATAACTTTGCTCCTTTCATAACATCACCCCGACCCTCAAACACATCGCCTGGGATTGCGAGACTTTATACTGGCAGGAAGCAAGCACCTTTGAGGCCAGGAAAGATGACGTTTTGGTCCACCGAACACAACAGGGGCCTTACGGCAGAAGTCCAGCTGGATAGCTTAGTCGATCCTCAAGTTAGTTTCCTGTTTCCCTGCTGATTACGGATGACAAAATAGGCCACGATGACTCAGGAGAGAGGGCACAGGCAGGTGCAGGGGCACGCATGGTGGCAGATCCTGAAGGTATTCTACCTTTTCGAGAGCCCTACTTATTGGATCAAGAGAAAGTGGGGCCCGTCTCCTGCCCGCCAACAAAGTCATTTGATCAAACTCGCCTGCAGACTGAAGGAATGATGAGTATTTCAAGTGAGGGACTTTCTTTGAATAGTCCTGATCAAAGGATTTTAAACTACATGAGGACTGAACAACCCACCACTTCCTCAAAACCGAGTGTGCAAACCAGGTGAGAAAAGACAGACCTTTTAACCATGATGTCCACCATGACCATTGCCCTCGCCTCATTTATGAAACTTTATGAACATCTTAACGACTCAATAAAAGACCATACGACACTCCTAGCGATGATGCACACCAAACTCATCTTTTTGGAGGGCTTTGTTACAGCAAAAGAGCAGCACCCAGAAAGCACAAACCTGACTGATGGAGTATGTAACGGTTGCTGTTCAAAAGGCCCCATCAACAGGGAACCCTCTGCAAAATCAACTCAAACACTAAGTACTTCACAGCTGGTGGATTGACTGGGGACAAAATCAATCAGTCCCATTCACTTAGCAAACATGTGACAAAGCCAGTGCAAATCATGCATGGCGAGACAAGACGCAATCAAGACAAAAAGCAGAGGAAACAAGGAGAAATTCAAAACCTGGAGAAAAGCCAAACTGCCTCATCAAGTCCAGTTTACACCATTTTGTACCTAGAAAGGCGTGTCTCTGAACAGGGGACTGGGGTAAAAGGACCTGCAGAGAGGCCTAGTCCCCAAATCAACACCATCCCTAAACAGACCTCCTAATGACCATCAAATCAAGAGACTACTCCCAAAACCTGCCCTAAGGCAGGCTATTGGCAAAACAAACAGACTTCAGGGTACATCTTCCCCGGCAGTTGAAAAGACATCTTCAGCCCAGGAACTCTGAACGATGGAAAATACCCTGACCCTCCTAACTTTAATGAATCTCTCAACATATTCAATGGCGGAGGAGGATGTAAAGTCAAAAAACGTAAGCAGAGTATCGTTAGACTCCCAGTCTCAGAAAATGTCTGACTGTGTGCAAAGTTTTATCGTATCGCCTCCTTTTTTAACAATGGCCGAAAAAAGGAAAAAGTTAAACAAACCTCACAACGCGGAAAGGCCTACTGGCCCGACAAGTCAACATACCCCAACATAAGGTAGGGGCCATGACAGTGGAAAAACGACATCTACTTAACTAGAGAGACCAAATCGACATGGGCAAACTATGACAGAAAACCATCGACACGACTTTCGATCTCTGCGCCACCAGAGAACTGACACTAAGCCAAGGGAGGAGACTAGCTGTTTGAGACGCACAGGCGGAAGAACAAATGATAGTAAACATAACAGTCAACACGTAGTAAGGACGAAACTGAATAAAAAAATAGATCCATTAATATTGAGAGAATATTAGACTGAGATGATGAATTGATTTTAAATCATAGAGCAGTGTAGACTTACTATGACATGCATTACTCACCGTAATAGCATTTCTAATTATTGTATCTGCTTAGATTCACATCCTGTGCATATGGTCTGACATTCAGTGGTAACCGTGGAGTATTGCATCTTGTCTTTCGGAGACCGAAAGGGGACTTCGGCATAGGCGTGTCTTGAAACACTATCCCTGTAGTGAGGTGTAGTGTACCCCAAATCCCTCACGCGTTGAGGTCCCTCCGATTGTATTTTTTCTGCTATGAGGGAGCCACAGGCTATTGTGAGCGAGTACATAAAGAGAGAAAGTAGTAAGACGTCTATGTTCCTTCCACCCCGAGTGCGGAGGCAGGGAGGGCGCAGGTGAATCTAAGCAGATACAATTATCAGAAATGCTATTACGGTGAGTAATGCATATATTCTGATGCTGGTTAATCTGCTTAGAATCACATGCTGTGCATAGACTAGCGAGCAGTACCCGGAGTTTGAGATGGTTTATGAGAATGAACAGTAGAGAAAAGATGTCTTAATACTGCTTGTCCCACCTGAGAGTCAGATCTAGAATGAGTGTCTAGTGTCTAGGCAATAGTGTTTTGTAAAGGTGTGTACAGAACTCCTTGCAGGGCAGTTCTCTCTTAGCAAGAGTGTAACACAGTGTGATGCATTTGACAATCCAACTTGAGATATCCGATTTAGAGACAGGATCCCCTTCTCTGCCAGCTGCCACTGAAACAAAGAATTGGTTTGTTTTCCTCAGTGGTTTTGTTCTTTCCAGGTAGAACATGACTGCCCTGCACACATCTAGTGTGTGTAGGCTTCTATTAGCCATGCTCCTGGGATTCTGGAAGAAAGTGGGTAGTTCGATCGATTGGTTCACATGGAACTTCGAGATGAATTCAGGCGCAAATTTGGGATGAGTACGCAGAACTACCTTATCCCTGTGGACTGTAACAAAAGGGTCTAGAACAGAAAGGGCCTGTAGTTCGCTAACCCTTCTAATAGAAGTGATCGCCACTAAGAAGGACGCCTTGAAAGAAAGGTCATTTAGACTTGCTTTATGCATTGGCTCAAAGGGAGATCCCATGAATGTGGTTAGAACCACATTTAGATCCCATCCAGGAGCTGGGTGAAAAATGGGGGGATGGATTCTCTTAACCCCTTCCATGAAGGCCTTAATAACTGGTATTTTCCACCATGACACTTTCTGTTGTGACATGGTGTAGGCTGAGAGAGCAGCAAGATGAACCTTTAGGGAATTGAATACCAGTCCTGCGTCTAACAAATGGGTTAGGTACAGCACAATGTGTGTGGGTGAGCAATCAATGGGACTGACGCCCTTGGTATTACATCGGATGACAAAGTGTTTCCATTTACTGGAATAGCAATATCGGGCGTTAGGTTTCCTAGCTTTCCTGAGTATGTCCATGCATCTCTGAGGGAGCTGTAAGTGTCCAAACTCTATAACCTCAGGAGCCAGGCTGCTAAATTCAGAGTTTGTGCGCATGGGTGTAGGGGCTCCCCCCTGTCCTGAAACAACATGTTGCACGGGCAGGGTAGTTTTACTGATGGGGAGAGGGATATTTCCATTAGATGAGCGAACTAGGGTTGGCGGGCCCACATGAGGGTCACCAATATCATGGTAACTGGTTCCTGTTGCATCTAGTGCACTATCTTGTTGAGTAGGGGAGTCAGGTGGGGAGGTAAAGCGTAGACAAATTTCCCTGACCATGTTATCCAGAGTACGTTCCCCTTGGAGCGGTTCTGGGGGTACCTGGAGGCAGTGGGAAATCTCTGCTGAGCACGTCTGCCAGAAGATGGAGTTCCCCTAGAACGTGTTGGGACAACAGAAACATCTTGTGCTTGAGAGCCCACATCCAAATGTTTTGGGACAGCTTGGATAGCCCTGGAGAGTGTGTGACCCCTTGTTTGTTTAGGTAATACATGGCTGTGGTGCTGTCTGTCAGAACCAGAACTGTCTTCCCTTGTAGTTGATTGAGTCTGAAAGGCTTTTAGTGCCTTGAACACGGCTAATAGCTCTAACAGATTTATATGGCTGGATGCTACTTGTGGGGACCACGCTCCATGCGCTGTCTGCTAAAGCAGATGAGCCCCCCGACCCCGTGAGAGATGCGTCTGTTGTGAGAGTGGCTTCCACTGCGGGGGTGAAGGACTTCCCCCTTCAAGAGGTTTTCCCTCGACCAACACTGCAGAGAGAGAACGAAGGCTGGCGAGACAACTACAACATCTTTCCATTGCCTGCTAGGCTGACACCTTAGATATTTCCTGTGCGCTGGCAACATTGAAATATGAAAGTATACATCTTTCATGTCCAATGTTGCCATGTGGTCCCCCTGTTTCAACAGTGGGATCACTTCCTGTAGCGTTACCATACAAAACTTTTGAGGTTTTATAAATTTGTTCGCTGGGCGCAGGTCAAGAACAGGGCGCACGCGGAGGTCCTTTTTGGGTACAAGGAAGTACACTGAATAAATACCCTTGTTTACCTGAAGAATAGGGATGGCTTCTATGGCGTCCTTTCCCAGAAGCGCTTCCACCTCTTGAATCGGGATCTGCAGATGGTCCGGCATGAGGCGTCGTGAACGTGGCAGTCTGAACTGTGGTGGTCGGGCGAATTCCACGCAGTACCCGTGGGCGACAGTCTTTATGATCCACTGGTCTGAAGTTATCCCTTCCTCCCATGCCGAGAGGAAAGATGTTAAGCGCCCCCCCGACCGGGGTGTCATGGGAGGGGACCTGGATCCGTTGGTCATTTCTGACCAGAGGCTGCGGCTCCTCTGAGGTTGCGGCCTCTGCTGAGTCATTGATGCCTAGGTGGGTTATTGACGGAGCTTCCGGATGCTGGTCCAGAGTTCCAGTTTCCCGTATTGTAGTTATTTTGACGTGAATGGGATTGGCCTCAAAATGACCGATAGGAACCGCCTCCCCTTTGGGGGGAAGGCTTCAGAGTTATTTGTTGTAGGGAGTTAAGAGTCTCATGCTCTTTGCTGGTTTATAGTGACTTTTTCGAATGGCATATTTTCGAATGCCATTTTCTCGACGCAAGTTTGCCGAAATGTTTTTTCCCCAAATGTTTTTTTTTTAATTTTAATTTTGAAATGAGGGGGTGGGGGGTCCTCCCCAAACCCCCTTTTTTTAACACTTTTTTTTACTTACAAAAACCAAAAAAAACAAAAAAAAGAAAAAAAATTGGGTAAAATGTTTGACAAAATGGTGCTTCGAAAATAAGTTTTCGAAAAAACAACCGATACCTTCTAGGCCGTCGCCATAACATCGTTGGCCGCTTTACCGAAGAGATTGGTCTCTTCTATGGGTTTATTAATAAGAGCGGCCTGTGTTTCAGGCTTGAACCCTGAGTTGCGGAGCCAAGCGTGCCACTTGAGTGGTGTGCCCTGGGCCAGGGACCTGCCTGCCATCTCAGCAGTGTCCAGAGTGTTTTTAATTATATTTTGATTTACCTGCCTGCCCTCGGCCACGATGGCGAGTAGTCGGGGCTAGCGGGTTCAGGATCCTCCCGGAGACCTTCTTGTACAAGGTTCCATTGTGCATCTGCATAACTGGCAAGCAGCATAGAGTTATTCGATATGCGTGTGGTGTATGCAGCTTCCCAGGTAACACGTTTACCTAAGGCGTACTACCTTTTAGATTCCTTATCCAGAGGTGCCTCCCCCGTACCAAGGGGTACCCTTGCCCGTTTCCGGGTGGTAGTGACTACCAAGGAGTCGGGGGTGGCGTGGCCTTTAATATAGTAGGGTCAGTAGGAGATGGCCGAAATAGTTTCTCCACTCTTGGATTCACTGCCCGGGTCTGTGCTGGCATGACCAGGGAGGGGGCCAATCTGGCATGACCAGGGAGGGAGCCAATCTTCTTTTAACAGAGTTTGTGAGAGGAATGGCTTGGCTTGAGGGGGTGGGGGGTTTCTCTTTGAGAATGTCCTCCACAAAATCTTGTTCGGGTACCGCCTCATGGGTGGTGATTTTAAAGTGCTGTGCTGCCTTTCTTAAGATGGCATTCAAAGCCATTTGATCGTCCACAGGCGAGGCCTGACGGGCCGGAGTGGTGGGAGGGGAATCCAGGCATAGGACAGTGTCCTGATCTTGCGTAGGGAGCGCCAATGGCTCCATCTCCACTTGCTGGGTTCTCCTCCCAGTTGCCCATGGCATCCGCCTGGTCATCAGGGTAGTCTTGGAGGAAGGAAGGGTCTTCTTCCTCATCATAGATGTCTTGGTAAGTGTCCATCTGGACCACATCTTCATGGTGGACAGAAGCCGAAGGGTCTTGAGAGTCAAGATTTTCATGGAAACGTGAAGTCAACACCAAAAGAGGGTCTTCACGAGATCTCTTAGGGGAAGGATGCTCTGAACGTGAGACAATCCTTTCTAGACGGTCCATGCATCCTTCAAACCTTTCCCTGGTCCACTTAGATGAACCAGAAGGTGCAAAAGAAGGAGAAACGTTGCCTTCTTCACAGTGGTGTTGAAATTTGTCCCCAAGGGTGTTGGACAGAGGCTCCCGACTGTCCTTGTCGCGTTCGCGAGTACTGGAGTGCCATGGTGTGTCTTTAGACCTGTCCGCGGCACGCTCCATGAGTTTTGACGGTGTTTTAGGCGTCAACCCAACCGCCAAAGTAATCCTCGCGAAACTGTCGTCAATCTCCGCCAAATTGGCGTGGGTCAACGGTAGATTTATCGCCTACCGCGTGCCAGAGGGCCTAGTCGTGGATTTTTCACCTGCGGAAAGGCTAAGAGGCCTAGGAGTAGGTTTCGGGCCTACCGGGGTGTTCGGCATCCAAATTCGATTTAGAGGTAGTGCCCTTTGCTTTGGCGTGCCCAGTCGCAAGACGCTGCTGCGGATGCGGGGAAGGCTGATCGACCAGATCAGAGGATTCCGTTGAAATTTTCGGCGGTCCTGCTGGCGCTTTTACCTTTTTCGATGGAACCGTCTAAATCAGTGATGGGGTTGTGTGCTTAGTGTGTGGTTTCTGTAGGCCCTTGTCACCGGGTGTTGTCCCCAAAGCAAGACTTATGTCAGGCCTAGAGTGGTCAGGGACGGGCGTGGCAGACCTAAAAGCGTCCGCCTCAAGGTCGATGACATCCGACACGGATGTCTGGTCATCATCAGTGCCCATGTCACTTTCGGCGGGTGTGGCGGTGGGGGAAGAGGGGTCAGCCCGCGACATACCGTAACTGACCCACTGCTTTACACGGCGCTCCTTAAGGGTCTTAGTCCGAAGGAGCTTACAGGCTGCACACCGCTTCTTGTCGTGATCTAGGGGTCCTTTCCATAGCGAAAGGTATAGAAAAAGATGACCAGACCTAGAGGGCATAGAGGGGGAAAGAGGAGAGACATAACGAAATATATGGCCACCCCGACCCCACTCTCCCTACTGTGTAGGCCAGCCAGAAGGCCGGCCATGTGGATGTCTCAGCCGCCGGATCTTAGGTGCCGAAATCCAACGCCGTAGAAACTTCCCGCAGTCTTCGTCGAAGTTACTTGAATCGCTGTCGAAGTGACTTATGGGGAAATAACCGACAAAGTCGGTATAAAGATAAACCATGTCTCTTATGAAGAGCTCCGCTATAGGACGACCAGTTATCTGGGCGGAAAAAAACAATCTGATGGACCTCGGCGCGTGAGGGATTTTGGGTACACTACACATCACGATAGGGATAGTGTTACAAGACACGCCTATGCTGACGTCCCCTTTCGATCCCCGAATGACGAGATGCAATACTCCACGGTTACCACTGGATGTCGGACCATATGCACAGCATGTGATTCTAAGCAGATTAACAAGCATCAGAAATTGTATTCCAACACTGAGACAACTAACATCGTAAGACTTCCAAATAATTGAATAGGCGGACGAATAAAGAATGGACTCAATCTTCCTCCATATTGCCTCTCCAGTTATCAAAAACATGCTTCAGGAAGATGCCGAAAACCTTCTGACGCTGGGCTTTGACTTAACATCTGTCTCAGCCCTACAGACGGAACAGAAACAAATATCACTGCCGTCAAAGCTCACCGAAAGCTTCAAAATTACAAAATGATCAGGAAAGCCTAACAAAAACACAATCATCTAACATCAGTAACGTTTACATGGACCCGTTAAAATTGGGAAGGGAACCGGTGGGACTCGGATTAAAACATAAGAACAATACTCTTGCGTCACCTCAAAAGGGAGGTCAAAATTCCTTGCAGCACTACATATATTGATCTTTCAGAATGACGTAATTTATATTTAAATTTCACGCCAAAGTCTAACCATGTCTATTCTCTAGAACATGTTTCAGTTTCCAAATATCTGCACGCTGCCACGTGTGCCAATTCAGCATCATATTGTCAATTGCTGGATTCTTCCAGATACAGGACTCCAGATATAGCAGGATTGTTGACTCAGTTATGCGATTTGCACGTTTTCACTCAAAAATCATGTTGTACTGTAAGGAAAGTTTTGTTAAGAAGTCGTTGATTCCATTGTAAGATAACATTCCAAGGGTATAGGTGACACAGACTTCTTTTCCATGCCTAACCACATAGGGCTGACTCAGAAACGTCATTAATCCAGTGATGTAGATTTCTCAAGGAGAAAGCAGTGCGATATTTCCTCACATCTGGAAAACTAAAGCCCCTTTTCTCCACTGAGCACAAAAGAATTGGGGTGAACTTAAATCCCTCACAAAAATATTCTAAATCCCTTCTTAATTTCTCCCAACAAAGACTGCGAAGGAGGACAAGGCAACATACTGAACAGATATAAAATCTTAGGAAGCATGGTTATTTTAATAGTGCCAATTTTGCCCCATATTGTAAGGTTGATTCTAGACCATCTTTTATAGTCTGAAATTATGTCCCTGGGTTTAAGACGTATGTTATTCTCTAGCATATAAGTGATATCCCTAGATACATGAATGCCTAAATGTACAAATCCTTCTCTAGCCCATCGGAATTTATTTCTAGGAACACAACTTTTGTTACAAATTGGGGTAATTGGAAAAATGCGGTCTTAGATATATTAATTTTACAGTTTGAGATGTTACTAACATGATTTAATAGTTCCAATACATTCTGAAATTAGTAATGAAACAGGAGGATATCATGTGCATATAATAGCACTTTAGACACATAAGTGCCACATTCAATACCTTGGATGTTACCGTTTAATCTAAGTGCTAGCTGCTAAAGGTTTAAATATATTAAATTTAAGAGATAAGTGGCATCCCTGACTTGGTCCACGCGTTATATTAAAAGGCATTAGATTTAGCCCCATTCACTAAAATACGAGCTTTTGTCCTACTATACTAGATAGTATTTTGTATGCTAGCATGCGCCACACAAGGTGCGCTACAAGGTGACCAGAAACTTCTGTTTCATACTGAGATGGAATTCTGAACTTTAGACCGCGCCACATCTAGATAGTATTTCTAGATGGTATTATGAATGTTAGCATGTGCCACACTTGGATGGAGCTCTGAACTTTGGCCTGCGTCGCATCTAGATAGGATTGTGAATGTTGGCTTTGTGCCACACCTGGATGGAGTGGTGAACATTGGCCCGCGCTGCATCTAGATGGGATTGTGGAGGCTGGCAGGTGCCACACTCGAAAGGAATTAGGAAGGTTAGCAAGTGCCAAACTTGGACAGAATTTTGAATGTTCGTGTTGAATGTCATATAACCCACTAACCAAAAAACTCCAACCTGCTGCTTGCTTATCTTACTCAAAAAACTCACACAACCATCTCCCGCACAATAAACCGCACACACTTTACAACACATAACCTGCACCAACAACACATGAGGACTGACATCGATCCAATACTTGCACCTAAGCTTAGCACCTGGTGTATACCGAGTTGAAGCTGCCAACAGAACACCACTCCTCTCACTATCCTACTCCCTCTCCACCTTACTAACCCATCCCCACCTTCTCGTTTACAGATCCGCCAGAGCGCCTGGGGACCAACTCTGTTGGTGACGGTGTGCGGTACAAATACCTTTAACATTTAACATAAAGACAGGGCCAAAGAGAAGATGTTGCAATATAAACCTTAAATGAGCCCAGTTTACACAATCAAACAGGATTAGAACTGGAAGATAGTTCAGGGGCAACACACTCACCTTGGAAGCAAGACGACGTGGAGCAACACGGATTCGATCCCCGGGTTCACGTTTAGAAACCTCTGTTTTATAAATACCCAATTATAATCAATTATAAAAATGTCTTCTCTGCATCCACACTCACTGCCATTAACTGTTCATGCTTATCCTTAAAATGAATGACATCCATAACCTATTGCATGTTATCATAGCTAGAACGGCCCTGCATAAAACCAGTCTGCTTTCTATGAATAATTTGAGGTAATATTAAACCCAATCTACCCACATCTATTTTTGCCAAAAGCTTAACATCCACATTAAGCAGAGCTAAGGGCTTTGAATTTGCTCACTTAGTAGTACCATCCCTTCCTGGTTTAGGAATTAAAGCGATTAAAGCCAATTACATGGACTCTGGTAGGATAACCCGCTCCACAAATTCCAAATAGACATTAACAAAAAGGGCATAGCTGGTCACTAAATTCACTGCAATTTGTTGTTCTAGTGGATTCTTCCCTGTCACAAATTCCTCATCTAGGGTAGACTCGCAAAGCAGTGTGTAAATCTGGAGGCAGGAGGAAGCAAGGATACCACCTAACCCAGAAAACTGTGGAGGACTGCCCTAACAAAACGGGCAACCTGGCCCGCAAAGGAATCCAAGCAGTAATGCTTAGCGAACGTGTGCAGAGATGCCCATGTTGCTGCCTACCAAATGTCCAGGACAGGGCCGCTGGGGAGAGGTGGCAGCCACTCCACTGGTCGAATGAGTTCAAGACCCTCAGGCACATCCTTTCCTGCCAGATCGCAGCATTCTGAGAAGCAGAGACCGAACCACCTCGACAGGGTCTGTTTGGTCACAGTCCTGCCAACACGAGCACCAGCTTAACCAACGAAAAGCTGGTAATCTTTCCTAGCCTACTTAGTACGAGAGACATAGAACTTCAGGGCACGTACCGGGTCCAACCAATGGAATTGTTTCTCTGCCTTGGACGGTGAGGTGGAGGAAAATACATAGCAAGATGATCTTCTGAAAGAGATGGAAATCCAAGACCACTTTCAGCAGAAAGGAAGGTCTCACTCTCAATGTCACCTTCTATTTGGAAAAAAAACAAATATAGAGGTAAAGGGGACAATGCCTGGAGCTCACTCACTCATCTCGCAAATGTGATGGGAGCCAGCAAAATCACCTTAAGGGTGAGCAATCTAATAGAACAGGAATGAACGGGCTAAAACAGAGCGCCCATAATGTTAAAAATAAATTCAAATCCCATGCCTGAACCCAAACTGGCGGGGGCGGGGGGGGAGGAGGGGCTGGGGGTGCTGGTTACACAAACCCAGCAAGAACTGCGTAACAGTAGGGATTGCGAAAAACAAGCCCTTTTCTCTGAACCTCTTGAACACAGAAATAGCAGCGAGGTAACCCGTCACAGTGCCAAGTTGCAGGCCCGCTTCGCCCAAGGAAAGAAGAAAATCCAACACTTGGATAGAGAACAGGATAAAGGATTGAAGTCCCTCTTCTGGCACAAATCGAAAATGTCCGCCACTTGCAGGCATGAATTGATTCTGTAGCGGAACTTGGAGATGAAAGGAGCACATCGAATAGGTTGTCCGACAAATCCCACTCCTTGTTTATCAGCCTCTTAGTAGCCAACCATGAAGGCTCAGGCTGCTGAGGTCCGGATGGAGATCTGTTCCTCCAATTGGGAGAGCAAGCCCACTTACCCCAGAAGGTGCCAGTGAGGGCAGATGGACTTGCCCAACAAATCCAGGATACCACATTCTATGGGTACAGTCTGGGGCAATCAGGATCACTGCAGTCTCCTGAGAACCAGCAGAATGACAGAGATCGGCAGGAACGCATAAAGGAGGTCAAAAAGTCCATTCGACCGTCAGTGCGCCCCCCAAAAGCTCCCTGGCGAGTAAACTCCCTGGAGCAGAACAACTAGCACTTCCTGTTGGCATTGGAAGCGAAGAAGTCCACATGAGCAGTTCACCAAAATGAGTCAATCTCCTCCAGAACCTTCTGACAGAGCTCCAACTTGTGGGAGGCAAAGACTGTCTGCTCAAGGGATCCACTGTGACATTCTCCCGTCTGGCCAGATGAGATGCTGCCGGTTCCACGTCTTTACAACGATACCCTAAATAACTACACGCTTTTAAACGACACCCGAATAAGGAATCATTTTGTTTTTTTATTGGAGGGGGCTGGGGGGTGGGGGGGTGGACAGGCACGTTTCTACTACCCTTTCACCCTCCCCCAACTACCTCCACCCCTTTTAATCCCTTACCCCACCCCCATATATACTTTTAAAATTAGACGTTTTGTTGTTATTTACGTTTAAAAAGTGTGCGTTTTTTTCATTATAAACCCTGGATACCATGCCTCCTGGGAGACATTGTTCTCCAGAGCCAAGAACCACAGTCTCATTGCTTCTTTAAACAGAGGCAAGGACCCCCACGTCACCTAATCTGTTGAGGTAGTGCATGCCACTGTTGTCCGTCAGGATCAGCACAGTCTTGCATTTCACAGAGGGCAGGAAAGCAACCAGGGACAGCCTGATCGCCTTCAACTCCAGCAATTTGATGTGTTCCCGAGACTCTGTGGAAGACCATATTCCATTCATGGTCAGGTCTGACAGGTGAGCGCCCAGCTAGTCAGCGATGCCTCAGTGACCAGAGTTACCTGGGGCCAAGGCTGATGAAACAATGTGCCTCTCAGCAAGATGTCCTGCATGGACCACCACTTGAGATCCTGGGCCAACTGGCTCGAGACCTATAGAATGTCCGTGTGGCCATGAAACTGCGACCATTGGCATCGCAGAAGCCACCAAAGCGATCTCATGCGCAGCCTCCTCTCCAGCACCACTAGTATGCAGGAGGCCATGAGGCCATGAGGCCTACAAGGCGCAGGAAAGCCAAGGCACAGACTTTTTCCTGTGACTGGAAGACATTAACCATCCAAAAAATGCTTGTCACTCGATCCTCGGGTGGGAAAGCCCTACCCATGTGAGTGTCCAAGACTGTCCCGATAAATCAGAGATTGGAATGGCAGAACCAGAGACATTTTGAAGTTCAGGAAAAAGCCTAAACTGGGCAATAGAGTGCATGAGCAGACCAGATGCTCCGAAACTAGCTAGGGATTTCAGGATCTGGGCTAGAGTAAGCATCTTGAACTTGTCCTTGCATAAGAACAATTTCAGCAGTTGCAGATCCAGAATGGGGCGTAAGCCTCCGTCCTCCTTTGGCATGAGAAAATAGGTTGAGTACCACCCCCTTCCTCGTTCTGAGCATGGAACTAGTTTGACCATGCTTTTTGCCAGAAGCTGATTGAGAATATTCTGTCTAGGATATCTCTGTCCAGTTGTCACTTGTGTTCCTCTGGTAGGGGGTGTCTGCTTAACGTATCTGCCAGAGAATTGAGTTCCCCTGGAACATGTAGGGATGTTAGAAACATGTTTCGCTTGAGTGCCCACTTACATATCTTCTGGGATAGTTTGGACAGACTTGGAGAGTGTGTGTCTCCCTGTTTGTTCAGATAGAACATGGCCATGGTGCTGTCTGTGAGGACCTCCACTGTCTGACCCTGGAGATGTTGCTGAAGACCCTTGAGGACTGCCAGGAGCTGCAGGAATGTGAAATGTCTCTGGGCAGCAGAGTGTGTCCACTGTCCATGGGCTGTGTGGTGGAGGAGTGTGCCCCCCAACTGGCGAGTGAGGCATCTGTAGTTAGGATCGCTTGGGGTGGTGGAGCGCAAAAAGGTTTTCCTTTTAACAGGTAGTCCTTGGACCACCAACAAAGAGCCTGAACTAGGGTTAGCGAAACAACCACTAGATCGTCCCATTGTCAGCTTGCCCGAGACCACTTTCACTAACCATTCCTGCATTGGACGCATGGACAGGTGCCCGTGAGGAACTAAATAAATGCAAGAGGTCATCATCCCTAGCAAGAGCATTGCGTACCGTTATCTGGCAATCAACTTTGTATTGAGGTACCAGTAGCAGCAGATTTCGTACTCTCGCTTGAGGGGAACGCTAGCTCCTCCTTTGAGTCTAGAATAGCCCCCAGAAATTGTTTTGTTTGGCTGGGGATTAGACTTGATTTTTTCTCGTTGATGGAGAAAGCCAGATTGAAAAGGAGGTCTATAGTTTTTTTGCGTATTTAGTCTCCAAATTTGAGGAGATTCCCCAGTGATCAGCCAGTCGTCCAGATAAGGGTATATTGCGATGGACTTTGTGCGCAGGTGTGCTGTCACTAATGCTAGCACCTTGGTGAACACTCTTGGTGCTGAGGCTATGCCGAATGGGAGTACCTTGAAGTGGTAGTGTACTCCTGCCATCTTAAAATTCAGATATTTTCTGTGCGAAGGGTGCATTGAAATATGAAAGTATGCATCTTGTGCAATGTCGCCATGTAGTCCCCCCCGTTTCAGGAGTGGAATCACCCACTGAAGCGTGGTCATGCGAAACTTATGTGGTTTGACATACTTGTTTGCGGGGCGCAGATCTAATAATGGGCGCATGGTAAGGTCTTTTTTTGGCACAAGGAAGTACGTTGAATAGATACCCTTGTTTACCTGGTTCGCTGGGACGATTTCTATTGCGTCCTTCTCAAGCAGCGGTTTTTTTTCCTCCAGCAGTATGGCTGTTTCTTCTGCTATTAGTTTCTTCTGTCTTGGCCGACTGTAAGGTGGTTTCTGAATCAACTCGATGCAGTACCTCCCTGCTACGCTGGACAACACCCATTTGTCCGATGTTATCTCCCTCCCATACGTGGGTGAATTGAGAGATTTGGCCTCCAACTGGAGTTGCATGGGAGGGGACTTGAAACAGTGTGTCATTGTTTGGGAGGGGCTGAGCCTCTCTCAGTTGAGGTTCTGCCTCTACCTCTGCCTCTTTTATTCCCTCTTTGAAAGGTACTGAGGAACCCTGGCCTTGAGACTAGTTCCAAGATGAGGATTGTCCTCCCTGCAAATAGTTTGTGGAGCGCTGGCCACTCTGTCCCGCAATCTTTTTGAATTTGGGGAACCCCATTGAGAATAAGGTCTGTTGGTCAGTTGCCCAAGGGACATAAGAGTGTCATACTCATCCTTGGCACTCTTTAGGGAGTCCTCTATGGCCTTACCGAATAGGACGTTTTGTTCTAATGGCATATTCACGAGGGTAGCTTGGGTCTCCAGCTTAAACCCTGACTGCCTAACCCAGGCATGGTGCTTAATGAGGGTCCCATCGGCTATGATGTGTCCTGCGTTGTCCACTGCATGAAGATTATTTTTCAGAATGCAGCTTGAGACTTGCTTGCCTTCTGGAACCGTGTTAAGCAGCTGGGTCTTTAGTGGTTCTAGGACGGACTGTAGTTGTTGTTCAAGCTCATCCCATTTGTGGAACCCGTAACCAGCTAACAAGGTTGTATTGTTGGCAATTGTGTTTGATACACTGCAGAGGAAGCTACCTTTCTACCAAATGAATACATTTTCTTACTCTACTTGTCTGGCGGGGCCTCTGCTGATGCCATGGGAGTGCCCACCCTCTTTCTGGTGGCAGTGACTACCAGAGAATCTGGTTTGAGTTGCCCCCTAATGTACAGGGGGTCAGTGGGTGTGGGCATGAAAACCTTTTCTATTCCAGGATTGACCGGTCTAGTAAGACTAGGTGTTAATAGTGATGGTTGAATCCGTCTCTGTATTGATTGAAAGAGGTATGAACTGCGTGGCTGCCTTTTTGTCCCCCAGGATGTTTTCGACAAAGTCCTTATCAGTTTGTTTACTCAGTGTCAATACTGAAATGTTGTGCCGCCTTCGGTAACAGTTTGTGATACTGCAGTTGGTTGTCAACTGGCGAGTCTGCAACCGGCTGGTCCTGATGGTGGGGGACTGTACTACATAAATGCAGTTATCGTCAGCATTATAGTACTGGTCTTGATCCTGGCTATAAAGATCCCCCTGAGATCCTGCTTGGTCATAATAATATGGGTCTAGTGACGGGTGTTGATATTGAGAGCCGTCTTGGGGTGCTGAGGCCGGAGTGCCTAGAGCAGCGGCGCTGGGCTGTGGCTCAAGGCAGTTTTTTGGCAGAGGGTGGCTCTGCTGATGGCCCTTGCTGCAAGGCTTCTCTGAGTACAGTTAACTGATCTGGGTGTCTGTTCATAAGGTCTACAAAGTGGGACATTCACCCTAGGATCATCTTGAATTGTTCTGGTGTAAACCGACATTCTGGTGGGAAGACCAAGATGACAGGGCCCTGGGAAGGGGTAACAGCCTTAGTAGGGGTGGATTCTGTGGGAAGGATGTCCTTAAGGCGCATAGGCCCAGAGAAGGTGTCCAAGGGATTGGAAGACTGTCTGGGTAGGCTCGGGAGAAAATGGAGTCGCAATTTTGCATTTTTTCTGCGACCTTGCCTTTAGGAGAGATGTGCCAACATGTTGTTGAATTAGCGCTTGTATTTTCAGCACTTTTTTAGAAGACGCTGAGATGCCTTTCGACGCCTGTTCTTCGGCGCGCAAAAGGAGGGACTTTTTATATGCGGTGTACGAACAGACCTTTTGCTTCGGTTTTTGGGAACTGTCAATAGGCGAAAGCGTGCTCAATGGCCCAAACAGTGAGGAACCTGAGGTTTTATCCCTGGTCACTGCTCGAGGGTTTCTTCGAGGGTCAGTCGTGGGGTATATCTTTGTGTGTTTATGCTTGTGTGTGCCGTGGCCGCCGGGTGTCGTCTCCATCACAGGACCGCTGGCCTGCTTCTCGGGAGCCTGCACTTGGGGTCCGGACAGATCCTGATCGCCTTTGGCGTCACTCATGACTCTGAAACTGCCATCACTGGAATCTTCCATCACGTCTATGGAAGCCTCGGCTTGCATAGCATGAGCGACCCAGTGTTTCGTCTGCCGATCCTTTAGGGTTTTTGGCTGGAAAAGCTGACAAGATTTACAGTGCTTTTCAGTGTGATCCCTCGGGAGACAGTGGTTGCACACGCAGTGCGTGTCTTTCCACTGACATTTTTGATAAAAGGGACAAAATTGAAATGGGTTTTGTCCATTATGTATAAACCGGGCAGTAGGTTGAAAAGAGAAGAAAGGGGCTAATGGGATAAACATACTATTAAAGCAGTCAGTAAAGAGAACCCCCCCCCCCCTCCCTACTGTACTGAAGACCGAAGAGGCCCGTAAGGCTGTGTCTGGCCGTCCAACGATCAGTCGCTGACGCAGTGTCTGTTCGTCAAGAGCCATCGAGTGGAGGAGCAGTCATGCAGCAAGGCGAACAATAAAAAAGGAAGAAACTACCAATACAACTTTTGTAAATCAAACGCATCAGCCTAGAAGAGAACTCTGCATTTGCGACCGACTTCGATGGCGGAAAAAAACCATCTGAGGGACCTCGACGCGTGAAAGACCATGGGTATAGTACACGTCACACTAGGGCTAGTATTACTAATCATGCCCTGTCGACGTCTGTTTCAGTTTCAAAATCAAATCTTGTAATACTCTGCGACTTCCACTAGATGTCGGTCTATACAGAGCATGTATATTTCATGTCCAACTATGCAGTCTCCCCGTTTTAGGAGTGGCATCACCTCTCGGAGCATGGTCATACAAAAAGTATGGAGTTTGACATATTTGTTCGCAGGGCACAGATCTAATACTGGGCACATGGTAAGGTCTTTCTTTGGCAAAAGGAAGTAGGTTGAATAAATACCCTTGTTTACCTCGTTTGGCCGGACGATCTCTATGGCGTCCTTCTCAAGCAGCGCTTTTATTTCCTCCAGCAGTAAGCTTTGTTCTTCTGTGGCCTTTCTCTTGGCGAGCGGTAAGGTGGTTTTTGTAGCAACTCAATACAATACCTGCCTGTCATGGTGGACAACACCCACTTGTCCGATGTTATCCTCCCCCCATGCGTGGCTGAAGTGAGAAATTCGGCCTCCTACTGGAGTGGCATGGGAGGGGACCTGAAACGGCGCGTCATTGTTTGGGTGGGGTTGAGCCTCTCCCATGTGAGGTTCTGCCCCTTTTATTTCCTCTTTGAAAATTGGACGAGGAACCATGGCCTTGTGACTGGCCCCAAGACGAGGACTGTCCACCCTGAGTGTAGACTGAGGTACGTTGCGCACCCTGGCCCAGAATTCTCCTAGAGTTTACGGCGCCCTGCTGGTTTTAAGACGGATTTCTGAACTCTGTCCTGGAGGGGCAGAGGTTCAGAAGGTCAGCCTAGTTTCTTGGAACAGGGTAACCTCTGGACAAGCCAGACCAATCAGGGTAGCGATCGCGGCGGTCAAGACTAGGTCTCAAGAGGGGTGAGGGTGACTGAAAGACCGCAATGAGCACACAAAGCAAGGACACTTACGAATTACTCCAAGCAGGTGTTATATTAAAAATATATACACATTTATTACAAGGCCTTTGTAAGATTGACCGTAGCAAGAAATTACAATAAAACTCAAGTAAACCAACACATACCAAACCAATACAATATATATATACAAATACAAACGAGTCTAACGAGTTAGACGCACGAAATGTGTAGACCACCTAGATGGGGAGGAAAACAGGCAGTGCGAATAATAATTAGACCCAGTCCGCCTTCAGAGGCACCTAACTAAAAGGAAGTCCAAGCCCTACGAAGAGTGGAGCCTTGTGCTCAAAAGTTCCTGCACACGCTGGTGCCAATGGGCAAAAAGGGGAGTCTCTTCGAGGGAATCGGGCAGTTTAGTTCGGTGAACAAATAAAGATGGACAGAGCTCCGCGACTTAAGCGCAGCCTCCACTGTGGGCAGAAGCAGAGCGCAAGTACGGAAAGGCGTGCTGTTAGACACAGCGGGGAAAAGTTATGGGCTCCTGCAGGAGGGCGACCAGTTCCTAGCGATGCTACTCACCGGTCCCCGATGCAAGCAGACCCAGGCTTCTCCGCATCAGTTTCAGTGCTGGCAGGTTCATATAGGAGCAGGGGACGTCTCGTCGTCGTGTAGATTCCGCAGCAGCAGAAGTTGAGGACGTCCCAAACGCATGAACCCGCACAGTTTGTTACCACAGCAGGGCAACGGAGCGGCCGTGTGTATTTCAGCCAAATGTACACTACTCACTTCAGACCTGGGAATGCCAAGTGTGCGAATCGTGTGAGAGTGACAAGGACTCGTAATACAACACAACCTGACGGCAGTTACAGAGCAAGAGTCCTGGGTAGGCTGGTCAGTCTGCTGGATGGCCCAGAGACACTTCCGAAGGCTTATGTGCAGGAGATGGTCAAGATGCTGAGAATAGTTGTCCCCACTATTCCAAGGGTCGAAGTACCAGTACAGGCCTTCCAGTTCGATCAGAGGTAGAAAGGGTTTCACAAAGCGACAGCAGTGCAGAGGAGCAGTTCTTCAGCGGGTCACCAGCGATTCCTCGGTTCAGCCTCGTGGTTGCTGGATACTCGGCTCCTGTATTCCTTTGTTCGTGAGAACTCAGGAGATCGACATGGTAGTGGCGTTTCCAGCCCCCCCTTATCCACGGTTCCCTTCGCGCCAAATCGGAGGGGACCTAATGGGAGATCCGCTCATAAAACACTCACACCATATGTGGACCTCATCACGGACCACGGGGGTCCCAGGCATTCACACCACCCTGGACTCTCTGGCGTCCAGGATGTGTTTTGGGACCAGACATCCCAGCCCCCATCCTGGAGGCACACACCAGGCCTGTAGAAGCCCGCGAAAGCATCTGTGTTTCACGGGAAAGTACATGCCCAAATAAGGAAGGCCCCGGGTCGGCTCGACCTGGGGGAGGTGAAGGGGGCAAGACGGTCAGCGGACAGGACAAAGAGCCTCGTGGTCTGGCCATTTTGGGAGCCAGGCCACCATTTTGGGCTAAGCGCGAGAAACGCGCTTAAAACGCCAAAAGGAGCTCAAAAACACAAGAAACGATCGCTGCCACCAATCCCGTCCGTGATTCACTTGCACCGTTCATTTACAATCCAAAGAGTGTGTTTAGGGCCTGTAGAAGACTAGAGACCCAAGAAAGCAGTAACTTAGCTTACAGTGCCCTCTTGTGCCATGCTGCGCGAAAGCTGCAACATGATAAATAAACTACGGAAAACAACGTTTCCCGGTACTGACTGTCTCAAGGGCATGTCAGTTTCCCCGTAAGAATGGAGCGAAAGCCCAGAGGAGTGCTGCAGAAGGCTGCACTTCTCTGGCAAAGTCTAGATCAGGATGAAAACAGCAAAACGTTTAGGGGTTGCCACATGGAAGGAAAATTACCCTCAATTAAGAAATCTTTCCTAACAGCTGGGAATAGGGTTTGGTTGTCAATTGTCCAAGGGATTTAAGAGTGCCATACTCCTCCTTGACACTCTTAAGGGCATCTTCTACGGCCTTCCCGAAGAACACAATTGGCTCCACTGGCATGTTTAAGAGGGCTGCCTGAGTCTCTAGCTTGAGCCGTGACTGTTTAAGCCAGGCGTGGAGCTTGATCAGCGTTCCCTCCGCTATGATGCATCTCGCATGATCTGCTGCATCAAGGTTATTCTTTAGGATGCAGTTTGATATCTGCTTGTCTACTGAGATGGTCTTCAGTAATTGAGCCCTTAGTGGTTCTGAGACGGCTTCGATTTGGCGTTCCAGATCATCCCTTTGTGGCGGCCCTAACTAGCTAACAGCGTAATGTTGTTAGCGATTCTGGTCTGGTATTCTGCAGAGAAGGTGACCTTACTCCTGAAAGTATATATCTTTTTGCTCTCCTTGTCTGGCAGGGCTTCAGCTGATGCCAGGGGAGTGCCTGCCCTTTTCCTGGGGTAGTGACCACTAGGGAATCTGGTTTGAGCTGACCCCTATTATATAGGGGTCAGTGGGCGCAGGTCTGAAGAGCTTCTCTATTCTAGGGTTGACCGCCCTCATCAGGCTAGGCGCTAATAGGGATGGCTGGTATAAACTGGGTGGTGGACTTCTTGTCCCCCGAAATATCTTCCACAAAGTCCTTGTCGACTTGTGTCTTCTGAGTGTCAATATTAAAAAGCTGTGCCGCCTTAAGTTGCAGTTAATTGTACTTAGCCGGTCCAATAGCACAGCGAGTAGAGCGGTCACTTTGATATCTCTGCAGAGCCTGCTGTTGCAGGTTTGAATCCCAGCAGGGCCAAACTCAGCCTTTCATCCTTCCGAGGTGGATAAATGAGCACCACACACCGTAGGTAATAATAAGCAGCGCTCAGCTACCTGAGGGTTCGTAGCGCTAGATAAATGCTAAATTATAAGCGGATAGTCAATAGGCGAATCTGCTACCAGTTGGTCTGATGGTCTGGCGACTGGATCACCTAAATGTTGCGGTCATCGTTGTCATAGAACTGGTCTTGGTCTCGACTATAGCGGACCCCCTGAGACCCTGGGTCTGCTTGGTCGTCATAATACGAGTCCTGAGAGGGGTTTTGTTATGTCAAAGCCGGAGTGCCTAGAGCAGAGGTGCTAGGCTGTGGCTCAAGACAAGACTTTTTGGCAGGGGACGGCTGTGCTGATGCCACTGGCTGCGAGGCATCTTTAAGAATTGTTAACTGGTCAGGGCGTCTGTCCATGAAGTCTACGAAACAAGACAGCCTTCTTATAATTTCATTGAATTGTTCAGGTGTATATTCACATGAGGGCGGGAAGCCTGATATGACGGGGGTAGGCTGGGAACATTATTGTTGTGCAGCCACGGAGAGAGTATCTAAGGGGGAGGGGAGGACCCTGTATTTGTGCCTTTTGGGGCCAAGGGTGTTGAAAAATTTGCCTTGAGCAGAGAAGCACTGACGTGTTTCTTGATGAGTTCCTGCATTTTCAGCGTTTATTGGGGGAAGCCGAAACGCCTTTCGCGGCTTGCTTTTCGGCGCGCGAAAGGAGGGCCTTTTTATGTGTGGTGTCCGAAACCGAATTTCGCTTTTGGGGAACTGTCGTGAGGCGAAAGAGTGCCCAATGGCCCAGAGGACAGTGAAGAACCAGAGGCTTTATCCCTGGACACTACATGGGCCTCAACGGTACCGTCGAGAGTCGGCTGTGGGGTATGTTCTTAGTGTTTGTGCTTGTGAGTGACTTGGCCGCTGTGCATCTTCTGCATCACAGAACCAGCGGCCTGTATATATACACAAACATTTAGTATTGCATTTGGTCAACGACACTGTCAAAACTGTACTTTAAAATATACCAACAAACCAATTACGTAGAAAGTAAGGGGGTACATCAGTTTCAACACAGCCTATATTGGTTCTAGAATGAAGTGTGGGAAGGGTTAAAACATAATAGGAAATGGGCCCAAAATGGACAGTAAATATAGCCACTGAGTACTGGGCCTAAAGAGGCCCCATTTTACCCACAGAAACAAGTAGAAACAATGTGACCAGTAGTAGTTACTGTAACTCCATTACCCCTACAGCATAGAATAAACTGAATTGATTATATTAAACTCTATAACAAATCTCTGGTACAAATTGCAGTCTTTGTTCTAAAAACTCCAGGGCCTTATTGGGGACCCTAAAAATATGTCAGTTCAGACCATACTTTGGTAGACAATTTTGAAAGATTTCATTAAGTTTTTGATGGCTCTCCCCTAGGAATCAATTGTGACAAATCCTATACGTCTGCTGTGGTTATACAGAAAAGTCATGCAAGTTCTCCTTTTAATGCCAAAGTCTAGCAGCGTATGAGACCAGCCAGATGGGAACTCTAGAAAGAGTTCCCCTACAAATATTCCAGTCTAGAGTTCAACCAGTTGGCAAGGAAGTAAGTGCATGATGCAGAGGGAATACAAGTCCCATTCCAGACAATGAAGAACGGCAGGTGGAACGAGTTCAAAATCTCACTACCCCATGACCCAGACGATCCCTAAGAATACAACAAACTGCATGTTCAGAACCCAGGGCCCCAAAGACCGGTGTACTCCGCACCGGCTATTGGGGAAGAACCCAGGTGAGTTTTGGGTTTTGGTAAGGCCAACAGTGTTGGGGGGCTCTGAGCTAAGGGACTCGAATCCATGAACCAGCAAGTATCCAGACGAAAAAGGCCCAACAAAGTAGGGAGTTGGAGGGATGCCCCACAAGGCTCAACAGCATTTGTCCATACCCAGATGTGCCCCAACAAACTGAAAGGTTTAGAGGGTTCAGCAAATACTTACTTGGGTTTGAGAAATCTAAACTGAAGAAAACGGCAGGTTGTCTCCAAGTCCGGCAAGGCACTCTTTCGATCTCGCCTTCAGGAGCCAGTCCTTGAGATAAGGAAAAATGTGCCCTGCGTCGATGAGCCACGACCACTACCATAACTTATGTCAATACTCTTTATGCCAAGGTTAGGCTGAATGGATGGACTGCAAACTGGTAATGAGCGTTCGTCCAAACAAAGGTACTTTTGATGCTTGGGAAGGATAGGGATGTGGAAGTAAGCGTCCTGCAAGTTCAATAACACCAGCAAGTTCAGATGTTCCATGTTCAAATGTGAATTGGTCCTTTCAGAGGAACTTGTAGGAGAGTCTCCAGTCTAAGATTGGTCTGAGTCCTCCAACCTTAGGAGTTAGGAATTAACGGGAATACCAGCCTTTCGCGATGACTTCTTTCGGAACAACCTCTACCGCTCCCTTCAGCAGGATCGAAGTAAGTTCCTTCAGTAGCAGTGGTTCACGCGGATGCAAGATATATGGGGTGGGCTTTTTCAAGGCAGGCAGGCAATAGCCCTACTGCATAACACATCTGCCTGAAAGTCCAATCCTGGTGAAATCTGAGGTTGTTTCTTCTAGAAAACTGTGTCCGGATTCCTTCGACTAAAACATGAATATCCTTGCAAGCCTTTCCCTAATGCCTTGGGCATCTTCTGATAGAATATGTGCTCCTTTGTATCACGGTCTTTCCCTGGCCAGAAAGGACACAATGAGTCATTATCTGCCACTGAGTGAGAACTCCTTTTACAGTCTTTGAAGCACGATTTAATGGACATCTTCACATTGCCACAGAAAAGCTTTGCTGATGAAAACAGAGCAGATGGATCAGTACATGCACCCTGATGACGTTGTCTCAGTACGAGACAGTCAACGAGATGAATGAGTAAAGTACGGAGCTGAATGCCGCACCAAGTGGCTGACATTTATTTTCCCAGTGCTAACGGAGCCTAGCGGATATTTTAGAAAATGTGCAATCTGTGAGAGGAATGTGTCCGTTAGAAGGCACAATTTACTGGTCCCTTATCAACTCTACTTGGAATTTCGATATAAACTACAACCTATCTGGGTATTGTTCTCTCCCTCCAAATGAGCTACTGGTAATTAAATGCATCGAGGATTCGTCCAAAACCAAAGCACTGCCATTTCCTTACCGAGTATGATTGATGGGATCCCATTTGTTCATATATTATAAAAGAGCCGAAATTATGCAGTTAGTCTGTGCAAACATGCTCTGAAATTGAGCTACATATCAAAAGGTCCAAAATTGCTCTGAGAACAGAAGATTCAAATGGAAAGTTTGCTGCGTACAAATACAAAACATTCATAATAATGTTCTAAGTGACCATCCCAAGCAATCCGAGATGCATCCATGGTCAAATGTGTTTGTGTAATTCTGTAGCCTTAAGGACTTGCTTCCTAACATTTGATTCTGTGACTCTGCACAGAGGTGCCCAACCGATTTTAAAGTTAAACTAACGTGGGTTCCCCCCAACTCCCCAGTGCCAAGGCCTTTTTTGGTGATTTCAGTATTTCACCATGCAAAGCCTTCTAACATTTTCTTCTTCATTAACCCCTTAAGTGCCAAGGACGAGCTATCTCGTCCTTGGCACAGGGGAGGTAATCCCAAGGACGAGATACCTCATCCTTGGCACTTAAAGGGTTAATATTTTACACAGAAGTTGATACAAAAAGCTTAATGTAAACAGTGACTGTGAAAAGTGATCGAAAGTATCAGATAGAGAAAATTGGAGGGCTTTGTTGCATCAGAGCCTTCCCAAGCCAGTCCCCTCGCTTCGGATGTTTGGACATTCTAATCAGCTTTTTGTACTGAAATTATAAAACTTACCCACAACACACCTACCTGTATAGCTACTGTTACTGAAAGGCCATCGTTATGTTTCTATAAGAAAATGGCTCACTTACTGTTGGCCCTTTCAGTGAGCCTGTACCAGTGCTTGAATGAGGGCTTGACTAAACCGGAATCCGTTTTTTTTTCCTGTGGTAATGCGTATGCAAGGGGGCAGACAACTGCTTCAGAAACCTTTTACACCACCAGCGCAGCTCCGCTTAACGACTCTACCTGACCGATGATGAACATGTCAGGGTCAGCATATACTGAGGCGCTGTATCCTGTGATGCAAGTTCATCCCATTTTCCCCTAGTACTTTGACGCAGAGGGACCACAGAACTGAAAGGTGCACTACCCGCCAAGTGGGGCAGGTTGGAAGATGTTAGGCAAGATTATATGCAGTAGCCTTTGGGTGCACTACAACAACCTTGACCACCTGGCAATAGGAACCCAACCTTTGGTATAAGTCTGTACTACACAGGTTGGTAGCGTGTTGAGCAGCCAGGCTTACCCTCAAGAGGGGTCAATGTGAGCTGTAGGGGAGTTACACAGATATTCACAGTGACAAGTAGTCAAATAAACTCTTACACACAAGATTTCTTGATTAAACAATTATTAATTTATTTATCAGTCAGTTAGAATAAGCCTTCTTCAGAAGGGGCAATATAACAGTAACACTCAAATACACTTCAAAAATACACACTCTTAAGATTCAAAATCAGCAAATACCCTTTTGGGATGGCCCACAGTCACTAGCTACACCATGAGGTGACTTCAATAGTTAGGGTGCTGGGGACATTGATACATCACTGTTGCATTTAGCATCAGTTATAGGAATACGACAAAGGCAAAAGGGTATTGGAACAAAACAAGAGATCACAAATATTCTGAAGCAGGTAAGTACGTTTGGTAACCCCCAATGCAAAGTTAGTTAACCCCTTCCTGGAAGGAAGACAACACCTAAGCAGAGGAGAGAGCAGTCATTCAGTGAGCCAGGCCAGCGAATGTTAAATTAGCAAATGTGAAGGTGAACTGAAGCACTTCTTGCAGGTAATTAAAAGTCTTGCACAATGCTTTAAAAGTATGTGTAGAATAAGAAGAAATTCAAAGTAGGGAGTTTCCTGCACTGCAATGGGACGGTCACCGCTCGCAACCGGCAATCTTCAAACACGTGGCACTTCGGTGTTTCAGCTCCTCGCGTCCAACGCAAATAGCAACACTGCGGTTCCAGGCTGTCGAGATGGCCTTTCCTTGCATCTGGGGTCGCGATACTCTGTTGAGGGGGCTCAGGCTCGGTCAGTGCTGCTTCCTGGGAGTCCGGAGGATCTTCCTGGAGCTCTTGGCCAGCTTAAAAGCAACACACACGATCTGGTGTTCCTCTCCCTGGCTATTCGGTTCCAGCAGCATCTGCAGTGGAATTTCAGCTCCAAGAGGATGTCCAGGTGGCTTTCTTTGGAGTTGATTGGTCCCACCAACTCAAAGGGAGAAGTCGTCCTTGCAGGAGCTTCTCTGTCGATACGAACTTGGAGTTTCAGCACAGCAGCAGGGCTTCACTGGGCAAACCAACCGCCCAGGAGTTGCAGCAGGCACCCTCTTCAAGTTCTTCTTCGGATTCCTTCATCCAGTGATCGACTCTGCCTTCCAAGCCAAAAGCCTTCTCCTTTTGTGCAAGTTTCTCCCATTCATTCCAGCCTAGCTGTCAGTCACCCAGCAGGGTGGCTGTCCTTGCCGGACAGCCAGCCGACCAATCACCTAAGAGTGCCTTCCTGTCTCCTAGGAGACAGAGCACAGGGAGTTTCGGGCACCTCCCTTGCTTCCTGCCCCCGCCAGACACCCTGGAGCCAAAGGCAGGCATCATTTGTGAATCCCGCCAAAGGCAAAAAGAACAAAGGGACCAAACCTGGTTTGGTGCGCAGAGTAAATCTCAGGAAAGACATTTCCACAAAGAAATGGAGAAAAAAAGAAGACTGGGCCATTTTGACAGAAATGGCATGCTTGGGTGCTTTACAGCAGCTGCGAACGCACACCACAGTAATTAAAAGTAAACCACTACCACCAGCCATTCATCGAGGAAAGGGTAACATACAAATGCTACATGAGAAGCTAGACAAAGGGGATACTAGGTAACCTCTCCAGCACCCTATTGTAAGATAGTGTGTGCTGGGTCTAGAAAGTTACAAATGTAATTAAAGTCAGTTCTACTTTACTGCTCTGGGAAACAGTAGTTTATTCCAGAGAAGACATTTAAATCTTGGGACATCTGAAGGACTTCCCTGTGCCACTGCACTGAAGGTGCTGTGTGACACAATGTAAAAGATGATGCCTATGGAGTTTGTCAGGCTCCATAACCAAAAGAGAAACAGAGTTCAAAATCACATTTAAATACATGAGAGAGTGGGAAAAAAGGGTCTCACTCTCTCCAAGTTAAAAATGCAAGTCCACAAAATCCAGCAAATTTGCTGGGGGTCTCTAAGGTAGAGAGGAATTAGCACATTTCTGAGAATTCTCCCTAACATAAGGGAACGGGGGCGATCAGGAATCCGTGGGAGGCACATCCATCAACAAGAACATGACCGAGAAGTAATTCCTCATCTATGAAAGAGTCTCATAGCAGTAGGTACAGCTGGAGGGGGGAGTAGAGCATAGACACCGCCTAAACTAGGAAGCGCTCTACCAAAACATGCGTTCTCACCTGATTGGGAATCTAAGAAGTATTGCTTAGCGAACCTGTGCAGTGAGGCCCATGAAGCTCTCTGGCAAATGTCCAGAAATGTACTGTGCAGTGGTGGCAGCCAGTACTCTGGTTGAATGATCAGACGCCTCCAGGCCCACCTTTTCCAGACAGATTGTAGCTTTCGTGAACAGAAAATGAGCCACCTTGACAGGGTCTGTTTGCTCACAGCTCTGCAAGCACGGGCACCAGCATAACCCACAAAAAGCTTGTCATCCTTTGTCTGAGGGGCGTAGTAGCTGAGGGCCCACGTTGAGTCCAGCCGATTGAATCAATCCTCTGCCTTGGAAGGATGAGGCTTGGGATAAAAGAGGAAGATGGATCTTTTGCGTAAGATGGAAGGATGGTCCCACTCATTGTCACCTTCTCTTTGTGAAAACCAAACAGAGGTTTAACAGACAACACTTTGGGGCTTCACTCACCTGCCTAGCAGAAGTGATGGCAACCAGGAAAGTACCTTTAAGGGTGAGCAACCAAAAAAGAAGAACGCAGGGGGTCAAACGGAGCATCCATATAAAACGTCAAGATTACATTTAAATCCCAAATTGGAACAACAAACTGAAGTGGGTGAAACTGGTTGCAGAATCCCTGCAAAAATTGCATAAGAGTGGGGATTGTGAAGAATGAGCCCTGCTCAGGAGTTCTTTTGAAAACTGAAATTGCTGGAATGTACCCTTTAATCGTGCCAATTTACATGTCTATCCAGGTCAAGGAAAGCAGGAGATCCAAAACAGAGGATGTGGGACAAGTAAAAGGGTCCAGATTCCTATCCTGACACCAGGCCGAAAATATATGGCAACTACTGGGAAAAATGACATGGTGGCAGGCCTTTGAGCTGAGAGAAGAGCATCCAAGAAGTCATCCGAGAAATACTGCTCCTTGTAGCTCAGCATCTCAGCAGCCAGGCATGCATGTTCAAGCTGTTGAGGTTCGGATGGAGCACCCGCCCTTCTAACTGGGAGGGTTCACCCGCTCTCAGCAGAAGGCTTCATGGAGGGCAGATGGATATACCAAGCAACAACAAGTACCCCGTTCTCTGGGCCCAGTCTGGTGGAATCAACCTGGAGCCTCCTGAGAACCAGTGAAATGACAGGGATGGAACAAGATACTTATCTGTAACTGTTGTTCTCCAGCACGGCTCTGGCATGGATTCACATGCTCATGAATATTCCCCGTTGTCAGGCTGGGAATCCTCGGTAAAGAAAAAATCAGTTTCAGTTTCGTTTCTGAACTGTCTTTCTTCTAATAACCAATCACTGGTCTATGGGTCATACTGCCCCCAGCCAATGACTGCCCTCTACTTAAGTCCCTCCTCTGACAGCCATCTTCAAATTTGGTAGCAGGTAAAGTAACAGTCGGACCAAGAGAAGAGCCGCAGAGGGGTTGGAGGGAGGGCTCGCATGTGAATCCATGCCAGACCCATGCTGGAGAACAACAGTTACAGGTAAGTAACTTGTTCCTTCTCCAGCATCGGGTCTGGCATAGATTCACATGCTCATGAATACAAGAATACATAGCAGTACACACATGCACAACCACGGGAGGTGGCAAGGCTCAACATTAAGCATTACAGTAACTCAACATTAAGCATCTCTTACCTACTCACTAGGCTCACCTTCAAGCGAACAGGTCGCGCAGCACTGCCTGGCCGACTAAGGACTCCTCCCTGGAATCCCGGTCGACGCAGTAGAATCTCGTGAAGGTGTGTGTCGACCTCCACATTGCAGCCATGCATATGTCCAGCAGGGGCACACCAGACAGGAACGCTGTGGTAGCAGCGATCGCTCTGGTTGAATGAGCTCTCGGACGGCCGGGCAACGGTCGGTTTGCCAACCGGTGACAGTGCATGATGCAGCCGGAGAGCCATCTGGAAATGGAAGCCTTCGAGAGGGCCTTACCTTGGTTCACAGGTCCAAAGTTCACAAACAGCTGTGATGTCTTCCGAAGAGACTTTGTGCGTTCCACGTAGAACTTCAGCGCTCTAGCCACATCCAGTGAGTGCAAAGTCCTCTCAGCTGGTGGCGAAGGGAAGAAAACAGGTAACACCAAAGGCTCGTTGCGATAGAAGACCGACGGCACCCTTGGCATGAAAGAGGGGTGCGTCCTCAGAAATACCATTGTCTCGTGGAATGTCAGGTACGGAGGTTTGCAGGAGAGGGCCTGGATCTCTCCCACTCGTCATGCGGTGGTGATGACCACAAGAAACGCTGTCTTCCACGATAGGAACTTCAACGTTGCCGAATGCAGAGGCTCGAATGGAGGGCCCATGAGCCTGGTCAGCACTACGTTGAGCTCCCACGCCGGGGCTGGAGCCTTCACTGGTGGGAACGAGCGGAACAGTCCTTTCATGAACTCAATCACCAGGCGATGAGACCACAGAGATGACCGCCCCGGAGTTCTGGTGTAGCGGGAGATCGCCGTCAGATGGATTTTGATGGAGGCGTGCGCCAGCCCCACCTTGGCCAGCAACAGCAAGTACGGCAGCACTTGAGGGGTCGTAATCCGCAGAGGGTTGATCTTCTGTGCATGGCACCAGACGGAGAACCTCTTCCATTTGTGTCCATAGCACTTAAGAGTCGAGGATGCCCTGGCCTTTGCAAGCACCCCCTTACAGTCCGCCGGGATATCATACCCTCCGAACTCTAGTGCTGCAGGAGCCAGGCCTGCAGGTTCAGCGATCCCGGATCGTGATGGAGGATGGTGCCTCCTTCCCTTGTGAAAAGATCCACGTCTGTCGGTAGTTTGACGGGGGGGGGGGGCGCTGACATGTCCAGAAGGTCCGGGAACCATATCTGCCTCAGCCACGCCGATGCGACAAGGATCATCCTGCACCGGGACCTCCTGAGTTGACTCATGAGTCGCAGCAGCAACAGCAACTGTGGGAACGCATACAGGAACATGCCGTCCCAGGGGAATGAGAATGCGTCTCCCATGCTCCCAGGCTGGAGAAACCTGCTGGCGAACCTCCATCACTTGGAACAGGAGATCCACTTGATCCTGCCGAAGCTCCCACTCGTGGCAAGAGCGCAGCTCCCTGCTGAGTGAATCGGCGATGGTGCTCTTTATTCCTGCCAGATGGAAGGGTACCAGGAACGTAGAACATTGTGGTGGTGTTGTCGGGGAAGACCCCCACCACCTTGCCCTTGAGGGACGGGAGGAACAACCTGAGGGCTAAGAACACGGCTCGGAGCTACAGGACGTTGATTTGTAGCGACCTCTCCTCCGGGAGCCGAAGACCTCGTGCGTGGAGATCTCTGGTGTGTATCCCCATCCTTCCAGGGAGGCGTCCGTCGTCACTGTTTCCTGATGTGCCGGGGTCTGGAAGTCCGTGCCCGCAGCTAGATGCGCACGGTTGTTCCACCATCGGATCGTTTGGCGGAAAGTCTTGTTGAGGGAGATCTTGTCTTCGAAGCTGCCCGCCGCTTGCTTCCAACGGGCGTGGAGCAACTCCTGCAGTGGTCGCATCCGCAACCTGCATAGACGCACGAGGTAGATGCATGATGACATCATGCCGAGCAGGGACTTGATGGACCTCACCCTGGCTACTTCCATGGTCAACAGCCGTTGTACCTTGCCCAGGATGGCTTTCGTCCTCTCCTCTGACGGTGAAGCCAACCGTGCCGAGTCTGGCCCCAGGAACAGGGCATCCTACGACGGTAGCAAGTGGGACTTTGCGAAGTTGATCGAGAATCTCAGTTCCATGAGCAGCCGGACGGTCTTTGCTGTGTGATAGACTGCAAGTTCTCTTGACTTTGCTCGGATGAGTCAATCGTCCAGATAGGGGTACAAGCGGATCCCCTGCAGGTGCAGCCGTGCCGCCACCTGTGCCAGGCAATTGGTGAAGACCCTTGGCGCTGACTTCAACCCGAAGGGCAGGGCCTTGACCTGGTAGTGTCACCCTTGGACCACGAACAGTAGGAACTTTCAATGTCCTTTTCGTATGGGGATGTGGAAGTAAGCGTCCTCCATGTCCAGTGACGACAGGAAGTCGCCTTCCTCCAATTGTCCCAGCACGTGCTGAAGGGTGAACATCCGGAACTTCTGGGACTTGATGTATTTGTTGAGGCGGCAAAGGTCTAAGATGGGCCGCCAGCCACCGGTCTTTTCTCGGACAAGGAAGTACCGCGAGTATACTCCGGAACCTCTTTGGGACAAGTTCTATCGCGCCCTTTCTCAGCCTTGCTCGTACCTCCAGAAGCAGCAGTGCCACGTGGTTTTCTTTCCTGGCCACAGGTGGGAAACATGGACACTTTCTTTGGAATTCCAGGGAGTGCCTGTTGGCCAGGGCGTCCAGCAAACAACGGTCGGTGGAGATGGACTCCTACACGCGGACAAACTTCGCCAGCTGGCCTCCCACCGGGGTGCTCGGGTGGGGGCCCGATGTCACGGCCGGTTCAGTCTTGTTTCCCCGAGGCCTTGCCACCTTGGCCTCCTTGGCGATGATGACAATGTCCACCTGTCTTGTTACAGCCTTCTCGTACCGGTCCCTCTTCGCCAGGGCCGTGGACGGGTTCTTCAGAAGGGACAGTCCTTCGTACCAGATGTCGTCCAGTAAGGGGACTGAGAGGACAGTCTTCCTCTTGGCCTCCCGTCGTTGGTAGAGGAACCCTTCTTTCTACTCTTCGGGGCATAGCCGGAAAAGCTCTGATGCCCTGCCAATCATGGCGTGAAAGGAGCCACTTACGTCGGGGGAGGGGAGGGGGGAGTGGTTGAGGCCCGGGCACGAGGTGATGGGAGATCTGTCCCGTCGTCACCACCGTCGTCGTCCGTCCCCATCGTCGCCGCCTCGTACCTCGGAGGAGGGGATGGGGTGAGAGCTGAAAGGGCGGTGTAGGATGGACTCGCCTCCACTTGTTCGTCGGGCTCCTCGACGGTCCAGGCGCTGCTAGATCGTCCGCTGGTGGTAAGGGCAACCTCGTCCTTATCTCCGTATACAGGGTCTGCAACGCTATCAAGATTGCTCCCGAATTGTCTTGTGGCATCAGTTGCGACGGGAGCAAAGGATGGGGTGCGTGTTCCTCCGCTTCCTTGACGGTCCGCGGTTCCTCGTCGGGCCCACCATTTCTCTCTACGTCCGCCTCGTCGGGATCCCTCCCATAGGCTCTGGCCTCCTCAAACTTCTTGTCCAGGATCTTTATGACGCCAGCCAGTTCATCCTCAGAGGTGGTATCTGTTGAAGACGTTTCCCTCCTGGGTGCCAGGGAAACCCTAGGCCCGGGCGTCATCTCCACTGGGGTAGCCTCCGCAGGCTTTGCCAGGGCCACCACGACTGTTGAGGAGAAACAACTTCTATCCGAAGGAACCAGTTAGTAGAGGCCCATATCAAACCTGCCATTCATAGCAAACTTTATTGAATCAGAGGTAACGGTGCAGTTACAAGATTACCTAGAAAGACCGCTTGTTTTCGGATGCTCAATCTGGGTTGCATCATTTTAGAGGGATTGAAACCACCATTATGGATGTGTGGACAAACTATTGTGTGAGGCATAGAAGTCAACTGCAGCCTTAGTATTATTGCATTTGTCAGCACATTCAACATTGATGACCACAGTATTCTCCTGGACCAATTAGGCATGATGTTGGGGCAGCGCAACGGCAGGTCTGGATTTGGTAATTTCTTAAAGGACAGTGGTCTGCATATCCAGCTAGGAGAATTACTTATTTTTTTTGCTCCATTTCTAATGTTGTTGGAGTAACCCTGAGTGCAATCCCCACTTAATATCTAGATGCCTCTTGGGTCAACTGTATTGTCAATGATACTCAGATCTTATGGATCTGCGCAGCAAAGTGGATGTGGTCAACTTGGTTGCTAACTGGGATTGCATACAGGCCAACTGGCTTTGTCATAATGGGGACACGCGAGAGATATTCTTGGGCTGTACTGGCTCAAGTTCTCAGTTTTTCCTCTGACCAAATAGTTTGGGGATATCGCCTAAACCAACAGAGTATGTGAGAAAGCATGAAGTTATTTTTCAGAAGGATCTGCCTTCAAACCAAAAGTGCAGACAGTGGCAAGTCTTCCTATGAACCCTCGAATAACTGTCAAAATGTTTCCTTTGTTGAGTACGGAACATTGAAAAACGTGTTGTACTGTGTTCAGTATTGCTCTGCTTTTCAATTCAACATTTCTAATAAGCGTCTTGATAAGTCTCTCGCAGTGGACAATAGGGCTACTTGCATTATCTTTGATTTAGAGTACTATAAATAAATGTCTGTGCATCAGAAACCCCCCTGCTGCATTACCCGAGAGTTTCCCTATTCAAGTCAGGTTTTTTGAGTTTCGTTTGGATTTGTTCCACCGTGTTGCACCTGCATATACAACAAGCCTGTTTAATGTTCCAAAACATTACAGAACAGTCCAGTTAGGTGTGGATCCCATGCCACAAATTGAGAGGTTTAATAGGATATTGCGGTATGGTAAAACCTTATGTGATCGTGGTATTATCTCCCACAATATTCTAGAGACATTAACTGCCAACCCCATTAAAAAACAACACCATTTATTACCATTGACGGTTGTATGAAATGTATTTATATCCAGGACTTTCATGATTTCTCATTAGGTTGATCAGCTGTGTTTTTGTCAACTGTTGTGGGTTACTTGGCTTTCTCTTTATTGTATTCTGTAGTTACTTTAAAACTATGTAATGGCATTGTTGTGCTAAACAAAAAACAAGATGGGCAAAACATCAAATTGTTCAGAGCTCCCTGTCACCTGGGGTGTTTCAGCACTTGCAGCTATTTGGTAAAGACTGGATTCTTCCGGAGGCTTGCACAATGTCTCCCCCTTCTCCCCTCGAAGTTTATGTAAAGTTAGCAGGTCTAATCTGTGACTTAGATCGCAATACTGGTGCACCATCCAGGTGAAAATAGTTCATGACTTTTATGAAACATGTTAAAAGCTGCTTTGTAGCACCTGCTTTGCATCACCTTGTGCTACTGCGAGTTACTCAGAACTGCTTGGTTCCTCTTGTGGGGATGTCACCCTGCAAAGGTTCTGGATATGTGGTGACACCGAGGGCGAGCACACTTTCTCATCCTGCAGTCAAGCCTCTGATGTGTTCCGTTTTGTCAGTCTAATTTGCTTTGCTGTGGTAATGCTCAATACTTCCAGAAAAAAAGCGTGTTTGCTATATGCAAGTGCCTCCATTTCCACAGAACTGATGAAGGACCATCTGTTAAAAAATGTGAGTAGGCGGGGATCCTGAAGTGCACTGTGTCTGCATTTCTCTCAAAATCCTATTTTCCAACAACTACGCAGAGATCATAGATATTTAGCTTCCATGTTTTACATATATTTAGCATTAACAGTCTTTAGAAATCCATTATCTGTATAGATTCTCGGGACAAACTAGAGAGAAATGTCACACATCCATCAACCCCCCGCAACAACGGAGCTGGCTTATGCGCCGTGCTCGCCCTGTACCAGCCTTGTCCTCGTTACAGGGGCTTGACAAACGGTCATCCTCCCTCGCGGCTGTTCGCCAGCATGGTGGGGGTGCTGGCTTCTTGCGGAGGTCGCGTTGCTGGCGGTTCCGGCCGGGTCCTCGTTGGCAGTTGCCTTGGCGACTGAGCAAGACACGAAGAACGCTCGCCTCCGATCACTTGACACACAAGAGGTCACGTGGTCAGTTACCATAGTAACGGGCATAAATGAACGCTCTGCGCGGCGTCCACTGATTCTCAGCTGTGTTCCCAGCCGGCGTTTAGCGTTCCTTGTTGCTTTCATCCTTCGCCTGACTTCCTGATACCTGACCTTGGCTACGTTACTTTGGATTGCTTTTGGAATTCCTTGACCTCGCCTACGTTGTTACCTCCCCTTGGATTACTTGTGCTTTGCCCTCGGATTTGTACACTAGACTGACATTGGATTCCCCTTTTCAGTGCCTCGAACTGAACATTTTTTGCTCTTGCAACTCTCTGGATATTCACGTTATCTTTCTGCTGGAATCCCCTTGGGCATCAGTGCCACTGGACATACCATAATGGTTGCTGGACCCCACCTGTACACAACACAGCACCACTGTCATGATGCCTACCTCCAAGGAGCCAGGTCCGACCCAGCAACCCCAGAGGCAGGCATAATTTCCCCCAGGGAAGTGCCAGCGGGCCCAAGCTGGGGCCCTTTGGACACAGTCCTGGCGCCTTAGGCGCCAGGCTCATGTTGGACCCCTGTCCTGGCGCCTTAGGTGCCAGGCTCATAAAGCTAGTCATGTGTTCAAGTGTTTTAAGGTGCACTTACCTGATGCAGACCATGCTGCTACATCCAGGCCCTCTTGAGGCCTGAATGGAACTACTTTATCTGTGGAACTACTTTCCCCTGGGTGTGGTCGGGGAAGGATACATACCTGATCGGTGGAAGGATACATACCTGGAACTTCTTCCAGGGCTATTTAAACCACGCCCGATCAGCAACTCACGCTTCGCGTTGTTCTGCTCCTCGCAGCTGGACGCTCACCGTGTCAGCTCCTGCATCTGGACTTCAGCCACGCCTGTCAGCATCCTGGGTCACCTGCTAAGAGAGAATTGGAGAGAAAGAAGACCTTACCTGCTAAAGCTGCATCACGGAGACTTCACACCGACGATCCTGAAAGGGAAGACATCATTTTAAAAGCATTTCGCTTCGATCGCTGCATTTCACTCACCTTTCCTGGGCACCGCCATCTTCAGCAGCGATCATCCGGATCCGCAGCCACTTCCCAGAGCCTAGAGAGAAAAAGACAAGAACACAAGGTGAGAGAAGGAAGGGAATAGGAAAAGCTCAATTTCCTTCTAAGACTTACCTGTTGGGGCATTCCCATTTCATTTCGGGTCCTGCCGCTTCCTGGCATTCCGGACCCCGGCCCCTATGGGGAAAAAAGACAAAGACATTGAATGAGCGAATGCAAAGACATTACCCGAACGCTCATCCAGAATTTACCTGTCATTTACTGGAACTGCACGTTTCACTTCGGATCGGCGCCATATCTCCGGCATTCCGAACCCCGGCCCCTAAGGGGAAAAAGACATAAGCGTTAGCGCTTGCTGCAATAAGACAATGAACATTATTATTAAGCTTGAACTTTTGAACTAGCTACAGAACTCTTACAGCGCCTTACCTGAATAGTCAAGCTTATTTGAACTCCCATCAAACCTCAATCCAGTGAAGTAACTGGGTTTCAACGCGCCCCTGCATCAGGAGCAGGGGAATTGAGGAAGGGTATCGTGGAGGGTTGGAAGGGAGTGGGAGGCTTGAGCATTATTCCGTCAGTAGGTAATACTCCCTTTTCACGCACAGGGGAATATTCCTGCGAGCCAGTGAGTCCATCTTCAGAGTCCTGCGCTTCACCATAGAAGAAGCATCAGCACTCGAAGCCAGACCTGCGCCTCCGAGGGAATCAGGTGAGCGTGACAACCACATCGAGTAGGGGTATCTTCTCCTGTGCATCAGCTCTACACCCTTCCCTACTTGTGTGCCAGTCTCCAGCCTCCCAAACGGTAGGTGAACTTCCTAATGTTGCATACCTGTACTTACCCATTGTATTGTTCCTAACCAGTTTTGTTTCCTTTGCAGCCACCTGTGGCCTCAACCAGTCAGCGAGTGACTGGTGCTTGGGAACGGAGGTACAATAGTCCAGCCGGTAGCCCATGTCTTGAGAGACTGAGAAGCCGTTTTTTACCACTTGGACTATAGAAACAGCCACTGGAGATCCGGTAGCTGCTCTGGTACAGGCCATCACGGTACTGCGGGCGGACATGTCCACCGCCACTAGAGCAATACACCAACGCCTTGACGCAATACAAAGGGAACGCCATGCCCTTCCTTTAGATCTGGAGTTTGGGGACCCACCCGTCCAAGCTGCTCCACCACGCAATGTTCCGCCCAAAAATCCTGTTTATGTCCCTACCCCATTTCCTCTGGCTGCACCACAGAAATGTCAGGGCGACCCACAAAAGTTCTGTACCTTCCTGAACCAATGTAAATTACACTTCTTGTGCCAACCTCAGGCGTTCCCCAATTAAACCACCAAGGCTGCTTTCACTCTCTCGCATTTAAGCGGTATAGCGGCCGCATGGGCCAACCCACTACTGGAAAGTAATGATCCTGTTCTCTATGACTTCGACCAATTAGTGGCTGAAATGACCAGAGTGTTTGATACACGCTACAAAGCGCAAACCAGGGACCACGAGCTGCTGGGTCTAGTTCAAGGCAAGGCCATTCAAGGCAAGGTGCTGGACTGCCCATGTGGGCGGGACAAAGACTGATATGCAAATGAATATTTCCCATCTGTGAAAGGTACAGTGAGCAAAAAGCGTGTGCTGCAAACTCATCTCAGAACAGGTTATCATGCCATGTTCTTTCTGGAGAGGAGCGCCTGCTACCTTTTTTGAAATATTGGCAAGGAACTTGGGGTTGGTCACCCCGAGTTACCTGGGGGCAACCAGACATGGACTGCCTGCTCACTGTGCTCAGAGAGGCACAGCTTCACCTCACTGATGAGGCCCAACAAGGCTGAAACACGTGTATGGGGTTGCTGTTGGTACTCTTGTTCAGAGAGGAATTGCCATAGCATTTCGGTGCTGGACTGCCCATGTGGGCTGGACGAAGACTGATATGCAAATGGATATTTCCCATCTGTGGAAGGTACAATGAGCAAAAAGCGTGTGCTGTAAACTCATCTCAGAACAGGTTATCATGCCATGTCCTTTCTGGAGAGGAGCGCCTGCTACCTTTTTTGAACCATTCTAATAGAATACATCACCAGATTCAATCAATTGTCAGTCGAGACCACCTGGCCCGAAAATAAGAAGGCAGTGGTGTTTTACAGAGGCCTTAGTGACTCTATGAAGCACACCTTAGCTGTCGTTCCCACGTTACCCGTTCAATACCCAGAACTAATGGACTTGGCCCTTCGAGTAGATGCCTGTAGAGCGGAGCGCAAGACCGAGACCTGTAGATCCCCTTTTCTACCTTTTTCAGTTGGTTCCCCGTCCAGTGACTCTTCAGGGGAGCCCATGCAGATAGGGGGCGTACGTGGCCTTTGGACTCCCACCGAAAGGGAATGGCGCCGACTGTCAAATGCCTGGTTTTACTCTGGGCAGAATGGTCATTTTGTGAAGGAATGTCACAAGCGGCCTAAAAGACCCACAGGTTTTCAGAAGGCTCATCCCTAGAAAAGGGGGCACAGATGAGCCTGGAATGGCTGCCCTCGGTTCCTACACGTACCACTGACTCAACGGCTCCATTGGTACTCCAGGCCCTTCTCTTGCCCTCCTATGACACATGGCACATCGTCAGTATAGTTATTGATTCTGGTGCTACGGGCAACTACATCGACATTGCCTTAGCCACTTCCCTGAGCTTACCCCAGCAAAACTAGAGCAGACCAGAACCTGTACAGGCCGTAGAAGGCTCTTCTGATTTTAGGGCCTATCAAACAACAAACCTTGCCTCTTACGCTCATCATTCAAGACCCACATGAGGAAAAGGTTTTGTTCGATCTGATCACTACTCTCCAGTTGGGCATCATCCTGGGTATCCCGTGGCTGAGGGAACAAAACCTACTGATTGATTGGACCCAGGGCCACATCTCCTTTGAATCTCTTTTTTTGCCAGGAGCACTGCCTAACCCTAGGTGACGTTCCTCACTCCCCTTGCCAGGCTCTTGTTGCAGTTGCCCATCTAACACCGATTGATCCCCAAGACACCCAACAGAATATTCCCCTCAGAGGATCAGATCACAGCAATCAGAGGCCCTGGGGGCATTTTCTCAGCAGAACAGTGACCTTGGATTGGTGGTACCAACACCTAAATTGCAGTTATTCTGCGCAGTCTCCTGGAATCCGGAGAAGGTTTCCCAGGGGGAGCCGGTCAGCATTCCACTGCATCTCTGTCAAAACCTAGTCTGGTGGAGCACAGACAGCAATTTACGGATAGGCAGGCCCCTTCATCAGCCAGCTCTGCAGGTTACCATCCCCACGGACTCATCCCTAGCGGGATGGGAAGCAACCTTGGACAGCCACAGGGCCCACT
Source organism: Ambystoma mexicanum (assembly GCF_040938575.1). Classification (NCBI taxonomy): domain Eukaryota; kingdom Metazoa; phylum Chordata; class Amphibia; order Caudata; family Ambystomatidae; genus Ambystoma; species Ambystoma mexicanum. Next base: position 457,407,038 of record NC_090931.1, read on the forward strand.
GAGAGGGTTCTGTCAGTAGCAGGTGGCCCTCATCGACTGGCTCGAGTGGATGGCCATCTGGCTCACCCTCAAAGCCTATCTGGCAGCAACCAGGGAGGACGTTTTTTTTCTTATCCTCCAATCCGGTGGTTAAGACATTGGACGGTCTCTACGCCACACCTTGTGTGGGACCTCCGCATAATATTGGTCACCTTGGCGCATAAACCCTTTGGGTCAATGACGTCCGCGGACATCAGGCTAGGCACCATTAAGACAGCCCTCTTGGTGGGCCTTACGTCTGCCCACTGTGTAAGCGAAATCAAAGCTCCGATGGCACCCTAGCCATACACTACATTTCACAGGACCGAGTGGTCCTCAGAATGCATCCCGCGTACGTACGTACGTACCTGGGGTAGTCTCTGCCTTCCATCTACATGAGGAGAAAGTACTTCCCATTTTCTCTGCTGACCCCAGGGTGCTCAGACGGTTCTGCACTGTCTTCATGCTAGACGAGCGCCAACGTTCTATCTGGACTTCCACAAGTCTGAGGCTCTGTTTATAACCCTTGGAGGGTCAGGGCCAGGATATCAGGCTTCAGAGGCCTCCATAGTAAGGTGGATGGTGGCCTCCTGAAGGAGGCCTAGGAGGGGCAACGCAAGCCGCTTCCGGCAAACATGCATGCCCACACATTCCGAGCCAAGGGTCCTCCGCCAGAGACGCGTACCGTGGCAGGTCATCAGCAGGGCGGCCACTGATGCCACCCCCTCTGCTCTTTGCAAGCACTACTGTTGTGATGCCAGCTCCAGGTCCAACGTGGCATTCTGGCAGGCAGCATTAAAGAACTTGTTTTCTTAAGGAGGGTCACCTCTCTACCCTGGAGCTACATTCAGTTGTAATCGCCCATACAATATGGAGGAAAGGTGACAGGATGCAAGAGTAATTACAAGTTATTCACCGTAGTGACTAACATACTCTTAGTCATAGTCCCCTTTCCTCCATATGTCCCACCATCCTACCCCCTAATAAAACTGGTGTCACTTAGGCAATTATAATATTGTCGACGCCTCAAGGTGGACTGAGTAGTGGCGCCGGTAGGCGGAGTCAGGGGAGCCCATGCTCCCAGGGCCACACCCCAGCGCGCCTCTAGATTTAAAGGGGAAGACGTTTTTTTCTGGTGAAAAAGGTTCCGTCTCCCGTCCCTAGCGAGGGACGTCCATACAGTATGGAGGAAAGGGGACTATGGATTAAGAGTATGTTAGTCACTACGGTGAGTAACTTGTAATTTCTCTGCCATTGTTTTCCCTCCAACCAACCTTACCAGAACGAAAGTTACTTACGTTTGAACCATACATCACCAGGAAGCTGTTGATACCCTGAAGGTGGCGTTTATGACCGCTCCAATCCTGCAGCACCCTAACACAGATTTACCGTTTGTAGTATAGGTTGATGCCTCGTCCTATGCCTTAGGGGCAATCCTCTCCCAAGCCTGCCCAACCACCGGGCTGCTACACCCAGTTGCCCATCATTCCCGCAAGTTCTCGCCGACTGAGGCACACTACACGGTCACCGAAAATAAACCACTGCCTGTGAAAGATGCCTTACAAGTCTGGAGACACCATTTGCTCTGGGCCAAATGGCCCATAAAAGGTATTTTCGGACCATCGTTACATCCAGGACCTGGCCACCATGAAGTGCATCAACAGCCGTCATCTGTTTTTCTCGGCATCCGATTTCACCATCCGGCACCGTCCAGGTTTGGTCCACGGCTAAGCTTATGCCCTATCACGTCTGGTGGGGGGACGCACTTCCTGTCTTTCCCGACACCCTCCTGGACAAGTCACACTTTGTGTGTCCCTCCTGCTCCCCTGCGCTCCGATATTGGGCAGTGGGTATCCCAAAATCCCAAACAGTTACAAGACTAGAACCCCATTTTTCACAAAGGTCTTCCCTTTGTTCAGGACAGGCTGTTCTTAACCAACCACAATACCCGACTACAAGCCTTAGAATGGTCCCATGATGCAGCCATCAATGGACATACTGGTCAACAACGCACTCTTGCCCGCCTCTAGCGTTGGTGCTGGTGGCCGACCATGCGTTGAGATGTCGTGGATTATGTAGTCAACTGTTCCATCTGCGCTCAATTCAAAAACCGTAAAAGGTAAACCACTAGGCTTGCTCCAACCCATGCTACTTCCACAGAAACCATGGCAGATGGTTACGATGGATCTGATCTTCCTAGGGTCCAGGGCTTCAACTCCATTTGGGTGGTGGTAGACCGCTTTACCAAAATGGCACGCTTTGTCCCATGAACTGGCATTCCGTCAGCCCCTGTCCTGGCCAACCTTTTCTTTCGCAATGTTTTTTGTCTCTTTGGTCTCCCTTCCACTCTGGTAACAGATCGAAGTTACCAGGTCACTTCTAGATTTTGGAGGGTTCTCAGAGCACTACTAGGTATTGACACTAGGTTTTCGTCTTCCTATCATCCTGAAACTGACAGCCAGACGGAACGTGCTAACCAGACACTTGAGCAGTACTTACGAAGTCTATGCTTACAGTACCAGAACTACTGGTATCCGGTCCTTCATGTTGCAGAATTTGCGTACAATAATGCACCACACTCCTCCACTGGTTTCTCACAGTTTTACTCCCTGTACGGGCAGCAACCCTAGTTTTACCGTTTCCAGGCTTACCCTTCTCACCCACAACTGCAGCCGATGCCTGCCTCAGGGACCTTGCTTTGGTACATGACCAAACCCTTGCCCATCTCCAGGAAGCTCAGACCGCTATGTGTCGCTCGGCGGACAAGAGGCAGCATCCGACTCTGCTTTATGCAGTCAATGACAGGGTGTGGCTATCCTCCAAACATCTCAACATTCCCGGGTGCTGGAAATTGCTTCCTCGTTTTGAAGGACCTTACAAAATCACCAAGTTTATCAATGCAGCCTCTTACCGTCTTGCCTTGCCTGTAACCTGGCGTACACACCCCATTTTTCACACATCCCTCCTAAAGCCATGTCCTCTCTCCACAAGAATTGTGCTACCTCCCACGCCTCTACTGCAAAGTTCACCTGATGAATACGAGGTGCATGCCATCCTCGATTCCCGTATGAGTAGGGGCCAGCTCCAGTACCCGGTCGTTTGTGTGGGTTTCTGCCCTGAGGAATGTTCCTGGGAACCTGCTAGCAATATCCACGGCCCGGTTCTGGTCGCTCGTTTTTATAGAGAACATCCTTCTTGCCGATGAGGTTGTGGGCCTTTGGGGGCAGGGGTTGTTCTGTCACGCATCCATCTACTCCCCAACAGAGCCTGCTTACATGCCGTGCTCGCCCTGTAACAGCCTTGTCCTCGTTACGGGGACTTGACAAACTGACGCTGTCCTTCTCTCCTGTTCTTTGCCATGGTTGGGGCGCTGGTGTCTTGCGGAGGTCGCGTTGCTGGCGTTTCCGGCTGCGTCCTCGTTGGCAGTTGCCTTGGCGACTGAGCGAGACACGAAGAACGCTTGCCTCCGATCACGTGACATGCAAGAGGTTGCATGGTTAGTTCCCATAGCAACAAGCATAAATGAACGCTCGGCATGGCGCCCACTGCTTCTCAGCTGTGTTCCTAGCCGGCGTTTAGCATTCCTTGTTGCTTTCCTTCGTCTGACCTCCTGATACCCGACCTTGGCTACGTTACTTTGGATTGCTTTTGAAATTCCCTGAACTTGCCTACGTTGTTATGTCCCTTTGGATTACTTGTGCTTTGACCTCGGATTTGTACACTGAACTGCCTTTGGATTCCCCTTTCGGTGCTTCGAACTGAACTTTTTTTGCTCTTGTAACTCTCTGGATATTCACGTTGCCTTTCTGGTGGAATCCCCTTGGGCCTTATTTCCACTGGACATACCATACTGGTTGCTGGACCCCACCTGTACACAACACTGCACCACATTGAGTAGGGCTATCTTCTCCTGTGCATCAGGAGCTCTACACCTCCCCCACTTCAGTGCCAGTCTCCAGCCTTGCAATCGGTAGGTGAACTTCCTAACGTTATATTCCTGTACTTACCCACTGCATTGTTCCTAACCAATTTTGTTTCCTTTGCAGCTACCTGGGGACCTGGTGATGCTGTTCCAGCCACCTGTGGCCCCAATAACCAGTCAGCGAGTGATAACCCACTTCTCTCTGACTGGTGTTTGGGGACGGAGGTACATTAGTCCACGCGGTAGCTCGCGGCTCGACAAGAACACAGGAACAAGTACTATTCTGCCTCCTGCATTGAATTTCCATTTTGGCATAAGCTTTTCAAAAGTAGTTACTTTGTGGGGCTCAGTGGAAAGTGCTTTGCTCAGTTGTGAAGTTGACACAATGTCAAACATATTTGTGCTAGATCCAAATGGCTAGGCATGATTTGTGCAGATTGCTCTGCATCCTGTATTAACTCTAGAAGCCAGTTCAAGATTGCGACTTATTGATATTATAAAGCAATTCAGAGAATCCTTCCAAGCAATAGTGTTTCTCAAGATGTCCAGCCTCAAAGGAGGAAGGAGGACGTGATGGCTGAATGAACACTGACAGTAAGTCTGCCTAAAGTGGTAGAATGTTTCCATGTATGTGTGTGAAGAACGAACATGTGCTGGCACATCCGTGACAAGCAAATTAGATAGTTTTTCTAGACACAGCCCTGAACTGGAGAACAGTGATCAGGAATAGAACATTCTCACGTCATCAAAACTAAACATATATGTGCATTAGATTACTGAAGTTTTCTATTTAAAGTTTCCATTTGTCAAATAATTAAGAGGATGACAAGCAAAAGGAGTTCCTTAAACCAAACCTAACACTTTGAGAGTTTTCACAATTGGCCACAGAAAATAAATAGCGTACACATGCATGATTCATTTTTGCATTTCGCCCATTGTAGGGTGCATGGTCTTCAAACCACACTTCACAGAACTTGGCACTGCGATGCTACATGCATTCGAAAACCTTTACATTTAAGTGCAAAGAGGAGTATTGTCCATTTGGCCTGAAAATGTAGGTTGCACACCTCCAGAATCCAGAAAATGTGTGACCCACTCCAATAGTTGGCTGTTCCGAGTAGAAGATAATGCATTTTTAAATGAGTTTAAAGAATCAGAGTTCCTTCGCCACAATCTTCATTCCTCTGAGGCCTGTGCTTTGAATTTATCACCAGCAGAAAACCCCTTGTGAATTCCTATCAAAGTATGTTTTATTCATAAAACTTGTGCACAAAGAAAGACAGGAACAAGTTAGAGGTAAAGCATGTGCATGCATTGCAGTTGTATACCTTTTTTTTAAGTGAAAGAATATTTTAGCTGAAAATGTGTCCTCTATATTCTATCTTATATGAAGAGTGCAACCCAGTCTGCAATTGGCGTTTAACCATTTCTCACTCACCTCTAATTGTAGAGTACATTTACCCCATTTGCAGTAACCTTTCAAACTTCCTCTTCTTGTTTTCTATAATTAAATTCCTCTGAGCCGATTTTAAGTGCGCTGTACCACACTTTGCATCCTCTTTACTCGTACGTGCCTCACCCCTCAATCCTTGCTACTCCCCACGGCCCTAGGGTCTATTTTCAAGAAAATCACTTCTCCCCACGTCAACAGGCCCCATTGCTCTGTCAATTCACCACAGCAGAGGCTTTCTTCATAGCCGTTGCAATACACATCTACAGTAATTTGCAAACTCCCTGTTTTTCCGAATGAAAGGGCTTTGGCAAATGCCTTTTGATTTTAATCTTTATTAGCCCTATTGGTCTAGAGATAATGAGGATTTTTCTTTTTAAATTGTCCTTGCATCTAACACTTTGTTTGGTCTAAGCATTCCAGATTTTATTTATTTCACCCAATCTTTATAATTCGGTCGAATGTGCTCTGGATTTCATTTTATAAATCTTGGAACTGATTAACAAACCTATCGCAAAGAGGGAGATCTGATTGTGCAGTGAGCAATGGTAGCACTGACCAGAATACACGCTGACACAAAGCAGCAAAGAACAAAACAATGTGCTCATGGAGACGGAGACAGGAACCTTAATGCCCGTTATGCACTACAGGTTCCCACTGGTTGAGAACTTTCGACCACAAAGCCCTCAGGATGCCTTTACCTGCCTGGGACAGATCACTTCAGTGTTGTGCCCAGTTATAGCACAGTAAATATGGCACTCTGCAAAACGAAAGCCCCCATTGCTGCTTCAAGTAGTGCTCCAGTAAGACAGAGTTTTAATATATCTAGCATTTATGCTCTTTGGGTGGGTCAATAGATCTCCTTGGGTCCATTTGCTCAAGAAAAGCTCAGAATTATACAATGTCCTTTGCTTCTTACACACTAAAATACAGCAAAAAACGAAACATGTCCTTTACTTTGCAGTAGCTATACTCTTCAAAGAGACTTGTGTGAAGGTTTCATAAATGTAAAAAATAATGTAGTATTAGTGGTTTGTGAGCAGTTACCTTTTTTCTCCATTCGTTTCATATCCATCAGCTTATCTACATTATTTGGATCGTTCAGCCAAAGCTGCATGCGGACAAAGGGCTCCCTTCCTTTCAAGCTGAGTTTGTGCCAGGGCTTGGGGCGCGCTAGAAGGTCGGAGACGGAGCCTTGTGTCAGACCCAGGATTGTCTCCCCAAACAAACGCTGACCTGTGAAGAAATTATACGGCTAGTGAGTTGAAAGTGGGCAAAGAAATGCACAGGGATAAGGAACTGGATATCCACAATGCTCTTTGAAATTACACATTATGGTAGGCAAAAATAATGTCCATGTAGCTTAACAAATAACTACTTTTATGGGTGTTTTGGGATAAATATAATGTTTTAAAGGACATGTCGTTCATCTTACTTAAAAGAACGAGAATATATAAATAAGAGAAGGCTTTTACAAAAAATTAAATAATTAATGCTTCAAGCTAAGAGATTTCCAATTGAAAAGATCTACAATTGACCTGCCAAGTGTCTCCAACTAGCCCTAGCATTATCCATGCGCATGTCAGTACTGCTTTTTATGGACCATTCCCGTCACAGATTGCCACCATTCGAACTTTTAGTTCAAGGAACCTGTAACCATCATAAAAAATGTGAAATTAACTACATAACTATCTGAAAAGGCATGTGCCAATAACAAAGTGCTATAGAATTAATCAAATATTTCTAGATAGTCACTTTACATTTTTTTAACTCAAGGTAGCAGCTCAAATCCTAGCAGAAGTCGTAATCTTACCAGACTCTCACCTATCACATTAGAGTCACAATGGATACCTTACCCTTGTGAAGAGGCCCAAATAGATTTCGAGAATATGACCCATACATAAAAATGGTGCTAATTCGGTGCTTAACCACTAAGACATGTACACTCATTTAGAAGGCAAACTACCCAATCAGCAAGTGAATAAAACGAATGTACCAAATACTGGATCAATCCCATTTCTTGTTAACCTAGAATATCTACCACAATAACATTGCAGATTAAAAACGAGTATTACAATGATCAATAACTCATACAAGTACACAACATGGAGAAAGGAGGAGATCAGGAAACATCACCTAGACTCGAAAATGCTGACAAGCGCACAACCAAATTGAATATCCGGTCAGGACTAAGAATCCAGGCAATGATCACAAATGTGTGCAGGAATGACTGACAAAGATCGAGCAGAGTGCTTCACAGGTAGCTGCTGGAACCCAGATCCAGTACTTTTTTCTCAGTCAGGTCATAGCATTTTGAGATGCAGAGGATGATCCCACTTTGACTCAGCGGTTGGTCATAGACTGGTCAGCACGGGCACCAGTATAACCAATCATCTTTCCTGACCACTCTCGTCTGAGAGACAAAGTCACCGAGTGCCCGCACTGGATCTAGCCGCTGGAACCTTTCCTCTGCCTTAGGAGGGTGTAGTGAAGGAAAATAAAAATGACGGGAAGATGGTTCTTTTGAGAAAGATGAAAATCATAGATTACCTTTGAGAAGGATGATTTTACCCTCAGCATCACCTTCTCCTTGGAGAAAAAGTAGCAAGGTTTAACTGATGACACCTGGAGTTCACTCGCCTGTCTCACGAGAGTGATGATAGCCAGGAAAATCATATCAAGTTTGAGCAATCAGAGAGAACACGAATGCAAGGACTAAAAAGAGCACCCATAAGGAAAGTCAACCCTAAATTCAAATCCCACACCTGAACCACAGGATTGTGCGATTAAAACAGATTACAAAAGCCCCTCAAACATTGCACAACAGTGTGAAGAAAGTTCCTTGTTGACAGGTCCGTTTAAAAACGGACCTGCAGGCCAGTCCGGGCCCAGGAAAGCAAAAAATCCAAAACAGAGGATATGGGACAAGTGAAAGGGCCCAGATTTCTAACACCAAGCCAAGAATGAATCCTGTATGTAGGAATAAACAAACCAGAGTTAGCGACAGGCCTCTGAGCTGAGAAGCCCATTAGGGCGAAGTCCGACAAGACACAGCAGCCAAGGATAAAAGGGACAGGCCTCTGAGGTTCGGTTAAAGGAGCAGCCCCTACGACTGGGAGAGCAGATCCACTCTCTTTGGGAGGCACAAGTGAGGGAAGATGGACATGTTCAGCAACTATGTACCATGGTTTCCAAGCCCAGTCCAGGAGGTCTGACAGTTCAAACTGATCTTTTTGCCCGGAATGGGCTGACAATCCTAGTGTCCCTGCCACTTTGGTGATTAGGCTTTGGAATGAAGCATCCCCAGAATTTGCGATGTATCCCGACCAATGGCCTCCTGCATGTCGGAAGTCAACCACAACAGACATGCTCCCCAACCACAGAATTCCTCTGAGAAGTTCCTCCGCTTTCAAGGGCAAAGGCATTCTATCCCAAAAGCGATAGGGTCACCCTCTTTAACAAAGATTTCTACATTCTTTGAAATAAATGCCCCCATGGGCAGTGAGGCATAATTAAGAGGCGCTCCGGTGTCATCTCCGCTGATGATGCAGAGGGGGCTGGCGCACAATGCTTGATGTCCGAGGATGGAGAGCGTCACCCCAGGGATTGATCTTCGCCCATAGTTGGGGCCGAAACCTCAGGCATGTGGTCACAGTCTTGTGCAGGATATCTGCCTGCTTATCCAAGCATTGTGGTTCCTGACAGCTCTACCAGCACTGAGGCCGAAAGCCACCAGCACCTTGGCAAAGAAGTCAAGCATTTTCAATCTAAAAGCCTCCCAATTCCTCCATCGAGGAGGATTGGATGGGAAACTGTACCTGCAGAGTCGCTTCATTGGAGTCCCTGGATTGGCTCCTCTTCTTCGAAGAGTGGTGCAGGGAGGAGCTTCTCATCGAATGTGACTTCTTGCAGTGCTTCTTTATGGTGGGCACCAGTCTTTCAACCTCTGCTGTGCCCTGCGACCTCAAACAAGATCTCTTGTTTTATTCATTGTGAAATGAGGTGAAGAGCTTTGCTGCTTGCACCTGGAAGGCCTTCGGGTGCATTGACTGACACAACCCAGTCTTAGGGGTTGTGCTTCTGCACTGAACAGTATAGACAGATTCTGTGGGGGTCTGAAACTGACATTTCTCCACTACAGTCCGTGTAGGGCTCGAGTAAGGAGAGTAGCGCTGCACCCCTTAGCGACAGAAGTTTTTTCGAAGATTAGCTGCTGTGGAGAATATCTTATATGAGCAATCCATGGGAAGAAGGAATCCATTAGAAACATTGTTAAGCACTTGCTATATATAGTTTGACTTAATACCCAGATCCACAATGGATGGGTGAATTAATCAGATGATAAAAGGAAAACAATGGATCTTTTAAAATGAATGAGAACCCTAACTTGTGATCAATACTCTCTGGAAATACACACAAGAATTGTGTATAACCATTTCATGCAATGTTTAAAACAACTGCTAAGAGCAGAACAAGTTCTTGTATATATGAACATCAATACTGGCAAACAGAGGTGTAATAAATAAGCTACAGCAGTATAAATGGCACATATCGCACTGCACCGCACCCACCTAGAACAAGATTTGGGAATCTCCAAGAGGATTCTTTCAAATAAAATACCTGAGTAAATGACAAAATTACTCACCGTAGTGACTACCTTCTACCTAGTGCATTAGTCCCCTTTCCTCCATACTTGTGGGACATACTGTCCTTCGGGACAGGAGCACTTTTAATAGCATCAACAAATTACATTGGGTGTCCTTTCATTTTTACGAGGGGCCACCGCACGTGACCGCAGCCCTGTCTTCCTGAGCTCTGCCATGCGCATCTCCCTTCAGTGCTTTTCTATCGCCAGGTCCAGGACCATTTAGCAACAATAGAGGATACTTATTAGAGGGGACAGCGGGCGTATGGAGGAAAGGAGACTATGCACTAGGAGTAAGGTAGTCAATATAGTGAGTAACTTTGACATACTCCTACATCCCGTCCCCTTTCCTCCATACTTGTGGGAGATTCCCAAGCACTGACCATAGGAAATACGGGTGAATGGAAAATCCCTTATTGGAACAAATTCTTAAGAACTGCCTGACCGAATTGGGCATCAGCCCGGGAGCTCAGGTCAAGACAATGTCTGCAAAAAGCTGATGGGGAAGCACACATAGCAGCCTTGGCTATGGACACCTAACGGACATATTTTTGGAAGGCTACTGCAGCGGCTTTGCCATGAACCAGATGTGCATGAATGCCCTGAATTTTGTAGGCCTCAGAAATACATGACGCTATCCACCGAGAGATGGACGCTTTTGATGCTGGTTTCCCTTTTGGGACACCAAACATAACAAAGAGTTGTGGAGAACTTCTAAGTTTGCTTGTTCTGTCGCGGTAGAACTTCAGAGCACATCTGACGCCTAGATTGTGAAAACCCTCTCGGCATCGGAGACCGGGATCGGGAATAAGACCGTTAAAGATATTGACTGGTTTAAATGGAATTCGGAAACCACTTTGGGAAGGAAAGAAGGGCAAGTGCGAAGCACAACCATATACTTGTGGAAAGTTAGGAACGGATGTCAAAGAGAGAGAGCTTGAAGCGTGCTTATTCGTCTTGCAGGCGTCACTGCTATCAAAAAGGCCACCTTCCAAAAAAGGTACTTGGGCTAGGTAGTGGTCATGGGTTCAAAAGGCTCAAGACAAAGCAGCGAGGACCACATTTAGATCCCATTTGGGATGGGAGGGACAAACCGGCAGGAAAAGATGTAGAAGACCTGCAAATTGTCTCTTGATGACTGGGTTCGCCAGTGAAAAAGAGCAACTGTCTGTGGACAGATAAGACGCGATGGCTGATGAATATGCCCTGCATGATAAGACATGGATGCCAGAGGCTGCAAGGTCATATACAAAAGACAAGACACAGTAAATAGAAGCCTGTCTGGGATCAAGCTCTTTGGTTAGACATCAATGACAAAAACTGAGCCACTTCCTGTATTGAGCTCTCGTAGAGGGCTTTAGTGCCGCTTGAATTATACGCATGTTGTCCTCACAGAGGTTGAACTGCGCTAATGATTGGAACTCGGGCACCAGGCTGACCAAGCTGAACGATTGTGGGGAGGGGTGCCACAACTGGTGATTGCTCTGGTGAAGAAGGTTGGGAATCTGCTGCAACCTGATCGGGGAGTACACTGACAGGTGCTGCAGTTCCGAAAACTAGAACCTGGCTGGCAGCCAAGGAGCTACGAAGAGAAGAATGCAGTTCATTGCACTCCTGAGTTTCCAGAGTGACCGATGAATCAGTGGCAAAGGAGGGAAAGCTTAAGCTTTCATGTTATCCACGGGATCTCAAGGGTGTCCCCCAAAGCAAGACACACTGAGCCGTCCCTGGAAGCATAGAGAGGAAGTTTCCGGTTTAATGTCGTCGCAAAGAGGTCCACCGCAGGAGAATCCCATTGATGGAAGATCTTGGTTAGAACATCAGAGTTCATCTCCAGACTCCAAGGAAGCGACTCTGCAGGACTTGGTGCCCCCCTGTTTGCCGATGTAGAACATCGCTACTGAACTGTAGGTGCACATTTGAACCACACTGATGGGTGATAGAGGGTTGAAAAGCCTTGAGCGCCCGAAAAACTGCCAGGAGCTCCAGTTAATTGATATGGAAATGCTGGTCCTGAGGTGTCCACAAATCGTACACCTGGAGGTGAAGCAGTGTTGCTCCCCACACCAGAAGAGAGGAGTCTGTAGTAACCATTGCTGTGGGCACGGCTCCTGGAAGGAGGTCCCCACTGAAAGGTTGCTGGCGGATAACACCATTGCAGATCCATCATGCAAGGTGTGACCGTAATCATCTTGGAATCCGGATCTGTATCCTGGGACCAGCAGCTCCTAAGAGCAAGCAGAGTGCACCTCCTTTTCAGGCATGCAAGAGGTAGTGCTAACACACAAGAGGCCATGAGGCCCAAGGGTCTCTGGAACCACCAGGCCGACATGTGGCAGGATTGTAGGAAAAGTTGGCACGTGGCTGAAAGCTCTGCAATCCTGTCCCCTGTCAGGAACACACTCTGGTACTAACGGTATCCCAACAGAAACCCAGAAAGATCCAGTCTTGAGCGACCGTCATCGACTATTTCCACCAGTTCACCGACAGCCCAATATTGAACAGGAGCTGAAGGAGAGACTGAAGATTGGCTGTAGCGCCCTGTGGGCAAGGACTGCGCAGGAGCCAATCGTGCTAGTATGGATATACATGAACTCCCTGCAGTCTGAGGAATGCTGCGATGAGCGCCATCATCTTCGTAAAGACATGCAGTGCTGAGCTGAGGCCAAATGGAATCACACGATATTGGAAGTGTTCCGTTCCCACAGAGAACCACAGAAACATTCAATGCGGGCTCCAGATCAGAATGTGCATGTAGGCATCCTGAAGGTCTACCAAGCTGAGCCAATCGCCCTTCTGGAGAGAGGACTTTATCTGGCAGGGCGTAATCATCTTGAATTTCTCTTGGGGTAGAAAGAGATTGAGCTTGGAGAGGGGGAGGGTAGTACGCAGGCCAGCCTGGTTGGGTTTGGGCACTGTAAACAGATGGGAGTAATAGCCCTCCCCTTGCTCCTGCAAGGGAACAGGTTCAACTGCTCTGAGGGCTAGATGTTTCTCTACCTCGGCTCTGAAGGAGGGCGATCCAGTCTGCTGGAGAGGAGGGTGGCAGAGGGGCAAACTGAAGCTCACCCGGGCAACGGACGCGCACCCGGGTAATGACAAAACCCATCGGTCTTCTGTGATGGTGGTCTGCCACGCCTCCAGATTCGGCAAAAATGTCTCCTCCCACCGGAGTCCTGTGCAACCGATGGAAAACATTTAGATGCTTTTTTGGCGGGGAGATCACCCGTTGCAGAAGAGGTGGCAGTTGACCGAGAGAAAAACCGGCCAGCTTGCCTTTGTGGTTTACGGCGAGCGCCACCAGCTGGAGTCTCTGCGCAGCGTGGTCCTGAAAGCCTCTGAAACCAGAGAAGGACCTCATTTGAGACCCCAACCTCTGGGTAGAAGGTGCCTTTGCTGGGGTTTTCGCATGTACTGTCTATGACATGGCAGTTTGAGTACTTGTCCTGGTCATTTTAGGACTTCCTCATCCTCAAAGGGGAGATCAAACACCTTATCCTGAACTTCCTTCGAAAACTTCGTAGCACGTAGCTACGCTTGGCGGGAGAGGTCTACTCCGACCATAAGGCCTAGAGCGCAAGTGTCTAAATGATGGGCCGCAGCCTCAAGCAGGTCCTGCGCCAAAACTCTGGCATCAGATGAGCCACACTTAAAGTCTTTGAGGCTATCAGGAGGAAAACATTCCTGAAACTCGGCAAGCTACTTCCCCAGTTTGACATTGGCAGCCGCCAGGATAAGCTTGGTATTAGCGTGACACAGCTGAAGAGCTGAATTGGAAAAAACCTTTTTCCCCAATGACGTCAAGAGGCTTGTCCTCTTTGGAAAGGATCTGAGACGCTGCAGGGGAGGATGCAGAGGCCGGCTTTGACTGGAGAGTAGCTGCTGCCAGCACAGTTGATGAGGGGAGTGGACCTAGAGATAAAGATATGTCTTTAGACGCGTGTAGCTTGTAGCAAGCGTCAATTTCCTTGGTTAGGTGATGCCCGGAATTAGGTTTTTGCCAGACTTGCGGGCTTCGGCCAAGACATCCTTTTGAAGTAACGGGCCAATGTGCTCCTGTGTCGACAGCATAAAGGCTTCAGAAAGTACCCCATATTGTGGAGCCTGAGTCTCGTTATTGGGATGTCTAGCAACTCCATCATATCCACAAACCCTGTTGTGAAAGGATCTGATAGAGCGGTGCAGGTCATCGCAGCCTGGTCCGCTTGATCCTCATCCAGTGAGACTGGAGCAGAAACCTGATCCGCTGCACGTTCGGCCTCAGGGCCCGAGGGCAGGGTTGACTGCACAACGAGTGTCTTATCCACGGGAAAAAGTGGAGGTAGGGAAGGCAGCGGAGGAGGAGGCCCCACAGGAGGTGGTGGATGAGGTGGCATTACCGGGACCTGCAGAGGGATAGCCAGATCAGAGGCCGGTTCAGGCGGTTTAGGATAGATTTACTTAAATAAATCCTTAAAGTACGCCTTCATGTGATCAGAACGCATCAGCATCTGAAACTTGACAAAAAAAAACATCCTCAGAAGAAGGTCTAGGCACTGGAGTGGGCAGAGGCCGTTTTCGGAAGGGGCATACCCCAGGATCACAATTAGGATGGTTGCCAAGATGGTCGTCCTCCAACTGGATCTACGTAAACCAATGGAGCGTACGCAGGAGGGAGCAAGACAGTTTGCGGCAGCGGAGTCCGAGCACGCCAATCCATTGCAGGGCGGAATGGGTTCTTGTTATCCACAAACCGTGGAAAAGGCAGCTCAACCTCAAAGACAGGCCCAAAAGTACCAGCCGTTGTGAACGTTGGTGTGAGAGGTAGAAAAAATGGCCGCCCTGGACCACCATTTTGTTAACGCCTGAGGTGAACTGCGTCTCAAGTGCCAGTGAGCCTGTGGTCACCACAGGGGAATCAGGGGACTTATGTTCCATTTTAGTCTAGTGACAAGGAACCTCAGCAGAGCCAGTGCTAGCAGACCTAGAGCGTTTCTGCAACCCTTTAGAGACTGCTGATAAATTAGCCCCCAATGGGGGAACCTCAGACGGAGCTGGTACACACACAGACTTAAGGTGTTTAACCGCCTTATTTGCCCCCTCAGCAGGATTGGTTAGACCACAGGCCTGAGTGTGGAAAGGCTTAGATTCACCTCCCGAAGTCAGATCCCTCAAAGGGGGCGCCTCAATCTTGCTGGTCTTAGATATAGCCACAAGATGGGGAACCTCGGGGGTAACTCTGATACGTTTAATCACCTTAACAGGAACCTCGAGTCGAGACTCGGCACACTTAGTTCCAGATGTGGAAGCCTCAGAACTGAACCCAGTGAAAACAGCTCCAGAAGTAATGGGCCCAACTTTAGCCCACAAAAGGGGAACCTCAGATTAAGATCCGGTCCTGGCAGCCCCTTTGCAGGGGACCTCGGAGGGAAATCTGGAGTGCTGATTAGATCCCTTTCGGGACACCTCAGGGAGATCCCTGGTAACAGTTACTCGAGCCCCTCTCGGCCGGCCACCGGGAAGGAGTCCTTTGGCCCAGGTGCCCTAAAAAGGAATTAACTTATTGGTCCCCCCTTTTTTCTTCAATGAGCTGCTGTAAATGTGGTGGAGGAATTCGCTGGAACACCTCCTCCCACATGACAAGCCAACACTGCAGTGCCCGAACGGAGAGGGAGTTGCAGTAGAAGCACGAGTCCCACCAGTGTTCAGGGCCTAAACACTCCAGGCAAAGAGAGTGGGGATCCACCCTAGCGAAAAAACATTTGCACGATGAATAGGGCACGAATCCCAGACGCTTCGGCATAGACAAAAGAAAGATGACACTGGAACCGGAGCAGGAAAATGAAGGATAAGGGAACAAAAAGAAAAATATTCCCTGAGGTGCTGGTGCATCCGACACAGACAGCGCCGAGAAAAGGACTAAAGGGCGATGTGTGGGGCGGAGCTCAGGAAGGCAGGGTTGTGGTCACATGTGCTGGCCCCGCATAAAAATAAAAAGGACAAAACATTTCTTTTTTGATGCTATTAAAAGTGCTCTGGTCCAATCCCAAAGGACAGAATGTCCAACAAGTATGGAGGAAATGGGACAGGACGTAGGAGTACGGGCAATCCTAAAACTTTGATTTGAGGCTTATCAAAATAGCTTTTATACCAAAGGGTCAGAGAAGCAGATAAGTGAGACACACTTACCATACATAGGATTCACCTAATAAAAGAAAAACCTTACATCAAAATGTATCATCACAGTATTCTAAGAGCCAGCAGGTCCAAAAGGTATGCCATGCTAGATCTATGAGAGAGGACACTTCTAAGTATACCAGACCAACCGATTTCCAAGCTTACCCAGGAGTGTGGTGCAAATCTTCAAAATCTCTGTGTAATTTCCAATCTCCTAGACACACTATTACCGTGGCTACTATCGGCCTCCTGGTCATGTCAACTAATTTCTCTGAGTATTCGGACCTCTCCTCCTCCCTCCTGACCTCAACCACTCAACTCCTTCTTGGTGACATCAATATCCATCTAGACTCTCCTTGTTTCTCCTCTCTACTCTACCGTGACTTCTTCGAATCCCTCTCTTTTTCAATCCTCCCCTCGGACCTGACTTACTCTGCAGGGCACACACTTGATGTCTGGATCACCTCTGACCAATCTCATCTCCTCTCCTCTCCTCTCCTCTCTCCCTCTCTTCCCCCCAGACCAAGCTTACCCCAACGCTGCCACCTACCTTCTCGGACATCCGGCCCATGAAGCATGTCAGATGAGGGTTTCGCTGCCATCTTCTCTCCGCCCCCTCCACCTCTGGCTGACTCCCTGTCTATGCTTCTATTTTTGATACTTTGATGCCCTTGCCCCTGTCATGAGGATCTGTTTGAAGCCCAAAGCCACGTGCAACTCTTGGTACGACTCTGACCTAGCTAGACTTAAACTCAAGTGTAGGGTGGCTGAGAGGAAACTGAGGGCTTCTTGTTCATCCTCTGACAAACTGGACTGTCACCTGCTCCAAAGGCAATACCAACTCTCTGTCCACACTAAGAAGAGAGTCCACATCCAAGCCTGTGCCTCTGCAGCATCTAACAACTCGGCCAAACTCTTTAAAATCTGCAAGGTGCTGGCCAGCCCTGCTACAGCCTTTACCTCTCCTGTCGCCTCCCAGGTCCTTTGCACAGCTCTTGCCTCTCACTTCATCTAAAAAACCCAGGATATCTTGTCCACCCTCTCAACCCCTCGCCCTCCGCTCTCCTTCTGTGAACTCTGGCCCTCCTACAGCCACCGCCCCATCCTCTTTCTCGTCCTTTCCTCTTTTCTCCCCTGACATGGTCACTAGACAAGTCCGATCTATGAAAGTCTTGTCAAAACAGGTTCCTCCCTGTTCTTCCAAAACCATCAAGGAGCACATTGGCACCCTCGCTCCTGCCCTGGCTGATTTCTGCAACCTCTCCTTTGCCTCAGGAGCCTTCCCCCTCCCCTCGGAAGCACTCTCTTGTGCACCCTCTTCTCAAGAAACCCAGAGCTGACCCGGTTTGCCCAGCAAACTATTGCCCAATCTCCATCACTCCTTTTCTGGGCAAATTCCTGTAAAAGCTGGCCATCTCGCAACTTAACCTTCACTATGATTTGGGTGGTTGTCTCCACAACCATCAATCTGGCTTTAGAGCTGCCAGAAGCATAGAAATTGCTCTCCTGAACCTCTGTGTCGATCGGCTCTCCAACCTTGACTCTAACCTCCCCTTTGTCCTCATCCTACTCTATCTCTCTTCTGCCTTTGACGCGGTCCACCATACCATCCTGCTCAACTGTCTGTGGCAACCTGGGTATCACCGATCAGGCTCTGGCCTGGCTAACCTGTTTCCGCTCTGATCGACCCTCCCAGGTCCAACTTGGGTCCTTCTGTTCATCTAGCTCTGTTTCTACCTTCGATGTTCCCCAGGGGTCTAACCTCTCTCCCTGGCTTTTCAACCAATACCTAGCAACTCTTGCCCACCGCATTGCCATTTTCTGCTCCAATTTTCAGTGCTATGCTGATGACAACTCATTTTCAGGCTTGCCTCGGCCACCTCTTCTCCTCTCATCTCCGATTGCCTATCTGCCATTCAGGATTGGTGTGCTGCCAACAATCTCTGCCTGAATGCCAGCAAGATGGAGATCCTCCTCATCGGGCCACCTGCAGCCTCCTTTCCTGTCACTCTCTAGCCGGCCTCCCTTGCCCCTCCTCCTACTCCCACCTGCGAGGCTAAGAACCTCAGGGTCATCTTTGACTCCACGCTTTCCTTCTCCGCCCACATCTGATGTCTCTAAAAAGTCAAACTTCCTACTGCACCTCCGCAGAGGTATTCTGCCTTTCCTCTCCTTCCCCCAGAAGTTCACCGTCTCTCAAGCCCTGGCTCTCTCTAGGTTGGATTATTGCAACAGCCTCTTTCTAAATCTACCTGCCTCTACTCTCCGCCCTTTGCAACTTCTCCAGAATAGGACTGCGAGACTTGTCTTTGACCTCAAGCCCTGGATCTTAACTTTCCAGCCTGAAATCTCCACTGGCTCCCTGTGGCTGCAAGGATTAATTTCAAAACCCTTTACATTGTCTACAAGGCTTTCTGGGGCTTGGGTCCACAATACCTTCACCGTCCCTCCGTAAATACCTTCCCTCCCGAGCTCTACGCTCTAGGGTCAGTCGTTTTTCAAAGACACAAGTTCGGGGTAGACCTCCGTCTTCAGCTGGGGTCTCCCTCTGGAACAGCCTCCCTGCCACTCAAACTTGAGGAGAGCCATCTCCGGTTCCAGAAGCACCTCAAGACCTTCCTCTTTGCTTCTGCCTTTGATCCACTTCTCCCCTGCTGATCTGTTGTGTCTCGGCATCGTGCACCTGGTTACCCTCTGACTTTCAGGCCCAGGTACCTGCTCACTGCCACCCACCCACACTGCGTCCTGGCAATCCCTTGCATAGAGGTCTGTATCTGTAACCCTACAGCCCCCCCCCCTATTTTTCTGCACTTATCCAACACACCCTGTCTGTTTGCCTTAAACCTAGCAGTTGACACTTCCTGGCTGCACTACCAATGTTTGTTGGTTTCATTATTTATTTGTACTTCTTTGCTCAGCACTTGCCACTTTCTCCCCACCTCCCATGCGCTTTCCCCTTTCCAATCTCCCATGTACTTGCGCATTCTCTTTTTTTTTTAAATTAAACATTTCATTGTTTTTCAAGTAACATAAAATCATACAGCCTCGCACTGCGAGGTAACAATTACTTCCCTTACCCGCCAAACATCAAATTCACACCATGGCTACAGTTTGATAGAGTCTCTTAACACATCTAGTTACATTTGCTACGCCAGTGTCTTGTAATCCTGGTTCCCTTCACATGTCCTCAAGTGATAGTTCGGTCTGTCGGTACAAACCTCCTTTCAGTGTGCATCTTTCCACTTCTGCCATATTCTCTGAGCTTTCTCAGGGCATCCCCTAGCTGCATAAAGTCTTTTTTCCATTGCAATACAGATGTCCACATCCGTGGTCCATTGCGCATAGCTCGGTGTCGTCTCAGAACCTCAAAGTTGCGCTATATTTCTCTTGATCAATGCAGTGGTGGTGGATAAAAACAGTTTTTCGTATCGTGACAGCTCAACATCCTCCTCTATCCCCAGCTACAACTGTTTCGGGTTTCTGTGGATCGCTTTGCCCATTACCCTTGACAGTTCATCGCAGCACCGCTGCCAGTATTGCTGAATAAAAGTACATTCCCACAGGATGTGGCAGTAGGAGCCTTCCTCACTTTTGCATCTCAAACAGGATGGGTTGGTGGTTTTCCCCCAATTGAATAATGCTACCCTTGGGTAATAGATTCTATGCAGTATCTTCAGTTGGATTAGTCTGAGCCTAGAAGAGTTAGTTGATTCTCTGGGAAACATCAGTGCAGCTACCCATTCTTTCAGAGGTATGGCACCCGCATCCCTCTCCCATTTTGTTTTCAGACCTATCAGTTCATTGGTGGCAAAAGAGGTTATGGCACTATACATCTATACGTAGTGGATGCGACTTTGTGCTTAATCATTTCTGGGAATAGGTTGCGAGCCAGCGGGGTATAGTCAGGCATGTCAATCATTCATTTCAGGGAGGTGGGCCTGTAGCGCGTGTTTAAGTTGCGTGTAGTGATACTGCTCGATTGGGGGGGGGGGGGGGG
The DNA here is from genome assembly GCF_040938575.1 of Ambystoma mexicanum. Classification (NCBI taxonomy): domain Eukaryota; kingdom Metazoa; phylum Chordata; class Amphibia; order Caudata; family Ambystomatidae; genus Ambystoma; species Ambystoma mexicanum. Next base: position 457,427,226 of record NC_090931.1, read on the forward strand.
GGGAGTACAAAGGTGGCGACTAGGTCTGCAAATGGTATCTTGTTTTCTCTCACGACATCCCCAATTTTCGTTATGCCCAATTGTGACCAAGAGGGCCATTTAGGTAGTTTATTTACTTCTGGAAGGTGTTTATTGTCTCACAGTGGTTGTAATGGGGTTAGTTTTTTGTCCAAGCCTAAGTATTTATGTGTATCCGTCCATACTTGAGTTATGTGTGTCAGCATGGACGGGGCAGCTGGCCGGTCCTTTTTGCGATAGAGGTATTTCATGATTGGCCTTTCTTGTGGATTTAGGTCTTGTTTTCTGTTGTGCGGCAGTGTGGTGTCTCCGTGAAGTTTATCATTCACTATTGCCATTTGACTGGCTCAGTAGTAGGTTTGTAGCTGGGGGAGTCCAATCCCACCCTCCCATACAGATCTTTGTAGGGTGGCGATTGCTAGGCGTGGGTGACCCCCATTGCATAGCAGTTTCCTAAGTGTCTGGTCTATTTTATGAAATTCACTGGGCGCTATGGGTAACAGAGAATTTTGTAATATGTAAAGAAAGCGGGGAAGGGCCACCATCTTGAAAAGTGCAGCGTGTCCTAGTAGTGTAGTGGTAAGGGCATCCAGTGTCAGATGTCATCTTTGAACCTTGCCGTTATTGGGTGTACGTTTTTGGGCACATAGTCAGTTAAATTATTCGTAATTTGTATGCCTAGGTAACTGAATTGCTCTTTTTCAGCACAGTAGGGGCAATCGTCCAGCACTTTTTTATCTGTTTGCTTCAATGGGAATAATATGGACTTGGACCAGTTGACACGAAGACCACTAAACATGCCATATCTATTTAATAATCGCGTCACGATGGGGTAGGATTCTCACGGGTCTTTTAGGTATATTAGCAGGTCGTCCGCGTTTAAGGACACCTTGTCCTCCCAGCCATCCAACCACTTGAAGCCACTCCATCTTTGTGTGCTTCTTAAAAGGATTGCTAGAGGTTCAATTGCCAGCGTGAAGATTAAAGCTGATAGGGGGCAACCTTGTCTTGTACCTTTACCTAATTGGAAAGGGTTCGAAACATGCCCATTCAGCTTTGTTACTGCTTCCGGGGAGTTATATAGCAGTTTAACCCAGCTGATGAAGTACGGTCCTATACCCATGCGCTGCATAATTACCCAGATTGCTTCCCAGTAGACCGAGTCGAAGGCTTTTTCAAAGTCTATAGCGAGTAGGGCCAGAGGATCTTGGAGCTTGGGTAGTTTTTCTAGTGCTGTATGTAGTCTGTATATATTCTGTCTAGTGGATCTTTGCGGCATGAATCCACATTGGTCCAGATGTACCAGTGTGTGTATAACTTGCTGAAGCTGATTGGCCAGTACTTTCGCTAGTATTTTGGCCTCACAGTTTATAAGAGAGATGGCTCTATAGGAGCTGCATTTGTCAGGTGGTTTATCTGCTTTTGGCAGAACTATTAGCATGGCTTTCCTTAGGTCTGTGGGGAGACAACCCTGCGAGTGTGAGTGCTGTAATAGGCGTAATAAGTGTGGGGAGATTACATTTGCACCTATCTTCTTCCATACTTCGATGGGGAAGCCATTCGGGCCTGGGGTTTTACCCGATTGGATTTCCGACATGGCCTGGGTTATTTCTTCCTCAGTGATTTCTTGTTCTAATAAGTTAAACTGTTGTTCATTTAGGGTCGGGAGGGCAATTTCCTCCCGGATGTCGGCTCCAAGCGGTGAGGATGGTGCTCTGTACAACTCAGCGTAGTACTTTGCGAAGCCTTCGCCTATGTCTTGGTCTGCCACTAGTGGTTCTGATTCTTCTGTTGTCAGTTTTCTAACTTGAGTGAGGCCCAGATCTCTACGTTTTAGCCATGCCAGTATTTTCCCCGCCTTGTCCCCCGTTTCGTATACCTTTGCCCGCATCGCTGTGTGCACTTGTTTTGCGTTATCTAAAGCTACGTGTTGCAGTTGTTTCTGTGCTAATTGTAGTGCACGGTGAGTTTCTGGTTGTTCAAAGGTCAGGTGAGCAACCTCAGCGTTTTGTACTTTTGCTTCGGCTTCACGTGTTGCTTTAAGGTGTTTTTTTCTTGTGGGCTGTGGTCCAGGCTATGATTTTGCCTCTGAACACTGTTTTTAGTGCCTCCCATAGCGTTCCTGGAATGTCTACAGAGCCGGTATTTATCTCAAAGTATGATTCAGTGATCTTCTGGATATGTTCTACCAGTTCTGGGAATCCTAAATAGTAGCCATTGAGTCACCAGTTGGGCGGGGGGACCGATCTGTTGGTTTTAATCGTTATTATGAGTGGGGAATGGTCCGATATGACTCTGGGGAGTAATTGTGCTTCACATGCTTCATGTACGTTACCTAATGGCAAGAAAAAAATAGTCTAGTCTGGACATTGAGGCATGTGCTCCGGAGTGATAGGAGTATTCCTTTATGTCGGGGTATAATGTCCTCCACAAGTCTTGCAGCCCTAGTGCGTTAGTGAATGTGGCGAGTTTGGTGCGTACGTCTGGGTTCATGGATCGTACATGTGTTCTGTCAAGGTCTACATTCATCACTTCGTTGAAGTCTCCTCCAATTAGTGTGAGAGCTGTAGAGTTGCTGGCGAGTAGGGGCGTGAGGTCGTTGGTCAGGGGGGTTAGAAGATTAGGTGATGCATATATGGCAATCATGGTTATGGTGCGTTCCCAGAGAGTCCCTGTTGTGCATACAAATCTACCTCCAGTGTCTTGTGTGACGGTAGAAGGTATAAAGGGGAGTCTTTTGTGTACTAGAATTAGTACCCCTCGTGATCCCATGGTGAATCGGGCATGTAGCGCCAGCCGGTAGTTAGTGCGTTTAAATAGTGTACAGTTTGTGCCAGCTAGGTGTGTCTCCGTAAGGAATGCTACATCTGGAGAGTGGCGATTCAATAACTGTAGGACTAATCGCCTTTTGATGCTGTTGCCAAGCCCATTTACATTCCATGTCATCACTCGGATGCTTCTATTTTTATTCCCATTAGAAATCCTTGCCATTTGAGATGTGCATAGGTAGTTGTTAGGAAAGTTTTTCTGAAGTCCAACTAAGGGCTTCTTCAAAACCATTCAACTGAAGCAGTACAAGACTCCACTCTTAGTATAAGACTGTACCACCCGAGTACATGGTAGCATAGGCAGAGCAGCCAGGCTCATCTTAGGAGGGAGAGAGGGCAGTAGATACAGTACAAATGAAATTGTCATACAAATGATCCAAAGAAACACCATGTATTGTAAAAATAAAGGATTTATTTAAATACAGGTAGGCCCAGATAAATCTAGGGGTTAAGTAAGTACTAACACATTATATGAAATCACAATATAAAACACAACAGTATACTTCAAAGTACACAGACCCAAGTATAGACCTTATTTGAACACATAACAGTAGTTCTAAGGAAGTCAAAACCTTGTTATACACATTTAGTATAGGTCAAGCCTATTCTTTGGGAGTAAAAGACCAATGGTTACATTTAGATTACTTTTTGGTAATACAAGGACAGTAGGCCCTTCCAGTTGTACAGTGACTCTTGGAACAAATCACAAACAGTCAACTGGACAATATCATTTTGGTGAATAGTATAACACGTATTCTAGGTGCAGTAAAAACCTATAACTACTTTTCTCATAACACACAGTGATACCAGGTGAGTAAATCCTAAGGATGTAATATACAATTACAGATGCTTTGGAAATCGGGGAACCCCAGATTGGGGTAAGCAATAACTCTGGTAACTTGTTTTGGATGGCACACAGCTAACACAAGGTAAGTAAAACCCACATACTTTAACTTCACAATGAAGGGGAAAGTAAAACCTAATGTCACACTTTGCTGAATAGTTATTCTAGGTAGGCAACAACCTAATGTAGACGTATTAAGGACAGGCTAGCAGCAAGTCAGGGGAAGCAAGACCCAGTTGGGGGACACTCATACAGTTATCCTAACAGGACTAACCTGGTGATACCAACAGTTGGAGGACACCCATACAATTACCCTACAGTAATAATCTGGTGAAACCAACACATTACTTTTGTAAAGAGGCACAACCGAATCACAGGAGAGTAAAATACCTTTACATCTACTTTCTTTTAGACTGGCAAAACAGTGGCTAAGGATGAAAAGATGTTAACCATACTTTTAAGAATAGTGCATCACACCTTCAAGATCAGTAAGAACTTTTGTAACTTTTCACTCTGAGAATTTCAGTTACCCACCAACTTTTTACAAGTAAAACACTTGATCTATTTTCTAGGCAGAAGCCCCAATCCCTTCAAAGTCTTTCGCTTAAAGAATGAGTGTTCTCAGTGGCAGAAGGGGGGTCACTAGGACTAGTGACCAACAGGCAGTGTCAGAATACGTTCTTTAGTAGCAAAAGTCAGAGTTCCTTAGGAAAACTGGACAAACAGGTGAGTACTTTACTTCTAGGGTTAGAAGAGGTTCCAGGGGCTTCACAGAAGACACCCCAGCAGGATTCTAGCAGTGGGACTGGGTGTACTGGATGAGGGACCTCCCAATCAAAGAAAACACCCCAAAGCTACACAGAAATCCTAACAGGCTTAAGGTAAGTTTATACCCAAGCCAACACAGTACCTCTGCAATGAAGAAGAGATTGCAGCAGGAGAACTTCAGGGACTGCAGCCAAATACCCGGTCAGTAGATTCCTTGTCCTGGAGACTGAACACAAGACCTTAGAAGGGACTTTGCAGCAGGGATCGATGAAGAAGGCTGTAGGCAAGATTTCTCTCGTGGCTGAATGCGGTTCTGCGGGTTTGGCGCCTTTTCAAGGAGCACAGAAGAAGACAGAAAATCGCGGTTGAATTCTCGTTGTTACAAAGGTCCAGCACTCTTGTGAGGGGACTTTTCGGACTCAATTCGTGTCTCTGGAGATACACCAGAATGCCCACGAAGTTTCAGCGAGATTTGGAATTCGGAAGACCGTGCACTGCACAGTGGCTGGAGGTCCCAGGGTATTGGGGTATTGCAAGAACGCAAGGTCGCAGCAACCCGTGGGATGGCTCAAAATGAGGGTAGTCTTGAATCTAGTGGGTCTCACCAGGCTCTGGGTTCGAGTCGTCGTTTTCGGAGACCCCAGGTCGATCGGAAGGAAGGGCTGCAGCAGGCTCCGGTTACACAGCAGGCTCTCCGGTCGCTGGAGATTATTCCTGCCGCTTTTCCTTCGTCATCCTCTTCGGTTTTCTGTTCCAGTGGTCGACATGACTTCAGCTTCCAGGTTTCCAGTATTTATCAGCAACTACAACACAACCTCTGCATTCTCTCCCCGCATTTTACAAGAAAAGGGGTGTCCGGTTGTCCAATCAGGACAGCCAACCCCACCACTGGGATTTGGCCCAGTTGAAGGAAGGCATAAGACAAAGGCGGGGGAAGGTTTGGACTCCTCCCCCACTTCCTTTGCTTACAGACTGACTGGATCCTGGGCGGGGTGTCCAGGGGACTCCCGCCAAAGACAAAACTCAAACAAAGGATTTTCGCACCCTGGATGTCAGGGGAAGGAACAAGAAACGAGAAGAAACACTAAAATGGCAGAAAAAGAAGATATTTTGGTAAAATGAGCACCATTAGGTGCCTTTACTGCAGCTGTGATTACAGCCCGTGGTAAAGGTGCACCAAATTAGTAAAAGGTATTACTGCCACCAGCCATTAAAGGTAAGCTTGTCACTGTAACAGAATTGTTACAGTTCTAATGTGAAAGGGGATACATTGTATCTCCCCATCACTCCACATAAGGTGGAGTGTGCTGGTTTTACAGAATAAAATGTAAAAGGGATCCAAAGATCTTTTCTACCCTTGGGAAGTGAAGTTCACTCAAGGTTAGCACAAGAAAGTTCAATGGGGGAGCCCGTAGGGCAACCCAGCAACAACAGGCACTTATTGCCAATAAGTTGTTAAAGAGGATAACTTTAAAAAAGACATTATGGAGAGTCTTAAAAATGACACCCATGAAAAGAGTTAAAGACAGGTGAGTGTGGAAAAAGGTTCCCACTCACTGAGGTATTAATGAAAAATATCCCACTAGAAAAGCAAAAAGTTCTGGAGTGCGTGTTAGAGATGGTGCGATTCTTAACTCTAGAACTTTGATCCCCCACCCCAGCCTCCACCCAACTTGAAGCATCTGTCGCCCAATATAACAAAACTAAACACACTGTCGAACATAGACTTTTAACTCACTAATCATTAATCAACTTTCCTCCCTCTACTTGTTCTCGTTCCCCACTTCCCCAAGTACTTGTTGAAGTCTTCAGGGGAGGTGGGGAGCTTTTCCCTGGAGCGCCGTCTCCAGCGCCATTTGTTCGGGTCATCCGTGTTGGATTAGATCACATGGTAACCTACTGAGGCTCTGGGCTAACGTGGCCTTGCACCACTCCATCCCTCAGGTGTCCTTTGACCCGGGGCGATCGTCAGTGTTCATCCCAGTCAGCCGCCGCGTCCGGGACATCCACGCCACGGGCTTCTGGGTTTCTTCCACGGGAGGATGGGGGTTTGGGGGGCCTGGTCTGGGCCGGGGCCTCCCTTCACCTCTTTTTGGTTTCACGGACCAGTCGCCTTCGATGTTTGTTTCCGCCCGCTTCCACGCCTCTTGTGGATCTGTGAAGTGGATCACAGATCCTTTATGGTAAACTTTAAGTTGAGCCGGGAACAGCAGCCCATATTTCTCTTTCATGAGGGCTAGTTGCCTCTTGAGTGGCTCGAATGATTGTCTTGCTCCCTGAACCTCCTTGGTGTAATCGGGTAAAAATGCAATCTGGTATCCGTTATGGGTAATTGTTCCTTTTGTGCGGGACATTTGGATCCCTGTTCGGGTAGTTCAGCAATTTAGCAATTACCGTTCATGGAGGTGTGCCAGGAAGTGGTTTGCCCGATGGCATCCTATGTGCTCCTTCCACCGAAAAAAATTTGGAGAAGGAGTGAGGCGCAAAGATGTCTGCCAGCCATTGTTCCAGAAACCATTCCATGCTCGGCCCTTCCTCTCCCACCGGCAGTCCGAGAATGCGTACGTTGTTACAGAGTGATCTGCCCTCTCCTTCATCCACACGGGTTTCCAGTGTTTTGAGGTGATTCAGGGACTGCGATAGTTGCTGGTTGATGCCCCTAATGTTGTCCTCTGCTCCAGATATGCGGTGTTCCGCCTCTCCTGTCTGGGCGGTGAGCTTCTGGAGATCATGGCGTAGGAAAGAAACATCCGCTGCGATGCTGTCCATCTTGATCTCCATGGAGGAGCGCGAGCTGGCTATTGCGGCCATTACATCTCGTAATGATAGGTTTTCTTCGCCCCCGGGGGAGTTCGGGCACGGCGCATGACTCGCCGATGTCGGGGTGTTGGCAACTGCAAATTGATCCATGCTGCTCTGTGTGACCGTCTTCCATTGTTGCTTATCCTTGCCCATTGTATTGCTGATTCAGCTGCCAGATCTTTTTACAGTTGTTGTATAACTACACCGGGATCGAGGTCCCGTCAGTTTGCGTGATTGTGCTCCACTAAATCCGCAATTCCTGGGGGAGAGGGGCCTTTTTGTGTGCTCACTGTCAGTGAGCATGGAGCCTTCTCCCCCTCACCAGTGCAGTCTGTTGGGTGCTATGCAGAATCTCAGGCCCTGCTGTCTTTCAGTCGCGTTGCGTCCCCTTAGGGCCCCTGCGGAGCACTATTGTGGGAATCTCCTGGTTATCTCTTGGTTACGTGCTGGCATCGTGATCCTGAGGTGGAGGCGTTTGCAGTTTTCTGCACAGCGTCCTTGGGGTTCTGATTTCTTATTGCGGCTTGTCTCGCGCAACCATGTGACAGACCTATTTGTGTTCGGTTGTTGCGAGCGCGGGGTTGCACTTGGCGGGCTGTCGGAGGGTGAGTGTTTAGTGGGGCTGTAGCCCAAGGCAGTGTCAGATCAGGGTTGGCAGAGTTTTAATCCTCCCCCCCCCCTCTCAAAGGCAGATCTGTTCAAGTATTTTGGGGATTTACTTTTCCCCAGGACCAACGTAGTGCCGCTGTGCACCTAAGGCAGTTCCTTCATTAGTTGGCTATTCGGGGGGTGTTAATCGAGCACACTGTATGTATAGTAGTGCCGTAGAGGAGGGTGTCGGGTGCTATCCCAAGTGTAGCAATCTGCCAGTTCTCCAGTTCCCCCTCAGGCCTTTCATGTAGCAGACCCACAGCGGCCAGGTGTCAGGACAGTGTTAATAGTTGCATTACTGGGTTCCAGCCTGGGCTCTTGATGACGGCCCGTTCCTATCTTCCGAGGAGGTGGCGCCTCGTGCTTTCCCCCAGTAGAAGGATGCCCCCGCTTTCTCCCCAGCTCCCGTTGCGCCTCCCGATGGGGCTCCAGAAGATGCCACCGCAAGGTGTAGTGTTTGTAAAGTCAGTTCGCCAGGGAGAGGGAGACTTACTTGTTGTATGCTCCGTCCTGGTCCATGGGTGGAGCTCTGCCCTCCTCCACCACGCGGGCTGCAGGTTCTGCGGGGCAGCCTCTGCCTCGGGCAGCCCTCTGCCTCGCACTTGCCCATTCTCAATGTCACTGGGCCTAGTAAGATCATTGTTTTTGTTCTCCCTTGTTCGCCTCCCTTGCCTCATCACGCTCTGAAACACTTGTGTACGAGCGCGATATAAATAAAATATCAATATCCCTTTGAGACAGTTCTTGATGGGAAAGAAGCGAGCATTATAAAGTGGACCTTGGCTTCAAAGTAATTCCCGAAAAAACCTAGGTACTTAAAATAATTTAGGATAGCTAAAACAGAGAATAAGCCTGTCATATGGGAGTCAAGCTTGACAACCACAGTGCACATTCACACCCACAAAGGGTTTGATTTTTGACATTCAATTCACTCATAAATTGCCATTCAGTTAAAGCACTCATGTTTGCCAAAACCTAGCCCATAGTCCCCTTTCCTCCATACACATGGGTGTCCATACTATGGGGATGGGACTAGAACACTAGCACAGCATAAAATGATGGATTTGCCTTTAAAAAGCTTTTGCGCTGCGTGATAAGCATGGGCGGAGCTAACCCCACCGACTCCACCTACCAGCAACACCGTCAGTCCTTGGATGCACTAGACGGTACGCCGGACTAATCGTTTATATACTGGGGGACGACGGGTGGGGCGTGCAGAGGAAAGGTAATATGGACTAGGCGTATAGAAGACACTATGCCGAGTAACTTTTTATTAGTCCTACGTCCAGTCCTATTTCCTGCGACACAACCTAACAAAACAGGGTCTGCAGAGCTGCCTGACCGAATCTAGCATCTAACCTAGCCGCAGTATCGATACAGTAGTGTTCCCAGAAAGCAGATGGAGAGGAACAAGTCGCTGCTTTACTAACAATTTCCCATGGAACATATCTTTGGAAAGCAACTGCTACAGCCTTCGCTCTGATTGAATGAGTGTACAAGCGTCTGGGTACCAGCTACTTTTGCAAATTGTATGCCTTGCAGCTACAGGAAACAATTCAGCTCACTATAGAGGCCTCGGATGCCTGAAGGCCCGCCTGCTGAACGCCAAACGAGATGAATGGACTATCAGACGTTCTGAATGGCTTCAATCAGTCCAGATAGAATTTAAGTGCACGCCGGACATCCAGTGAGTGCATGACTGTTTGAAGGGGTAGGAAAAAATGGAGGCAATAAGATTTCTTGAAGTGAAAAGAGGACACCAACGTAGGCAAAAACTGGGGGTGCTTTCTAAGAATGACCTGATCTCTCTGAAACACTGTATAGTGCCCTGATGCTGAAAGTGCTTCAATTTTACAAATCCTCTTAGCAGGAGTAATGGCTAAAAAAAGTGGTCTTCCATGAAACCAATTTTGTGTCAGCCGCCGACATGGTTTCGAAGGCTAATGCAAATAAATAAGTGCAACAAGAGTGAACGTTAACTCCTGTAAACGTCCGATAAAACGCAAAAGGAAAGGGTGGCTGCAAAGGATTCAAGGAATGCTCTAGCATCCATAAACAGAAAGAGTACAAATGCTCTTATACTGGGATCTCGTGGATTGTTATCTGGCCGCCTGCATTTTATTTATTTATTGCATTTGTTGTACGCCCAAACCCGGGGGTATCACGGCATAGATTACAGGAAGCTCGATTCTCTGGATAGAGTGAGAAAATAGTTACAATTCATACATAATAATGGGGTTACATATACATGACACGGTAAGGGTAACGCAGTTGAGTCTTTGGTTAGAGTGAGGAATCAAAAGTTACACTAGTGCAGAACAGATTTATTCACATTGTTAGAAAAGATCAGAAGAGCAAATACAGGACACGCAAGCAAAGGAAGAAAGTGGGAACAGATCGGATGAGATACACGGTTGTGCCTCTTCAGTGCCAAGGAGGCCTACTGCCGATTTAGTATCTGTTAACCATATTGCGGTCAGACAGACCTAGCCCACCAAAGGCTAATTGCTCAGGTATCACATTCATTGATGTCTGGGGGGGGTTCAGATCCCAACCCCCCTGTTGAGACTGGAGAACCTGTTAAGCTTGGAGTTGCCATGGACCGAGAGAACTGAGGAGAAGCAGGTCGGAGTACAAGTTCCAAGTTGGAAAGTTCGGGGCTATTGGAATTAGAGAACAATGACTCAAATTTCGAAACTTTGAGAGCATTCTCTGAATATGGGGCACTGGGGAAAGGTATAAAACGCTTTGCTATCCCAAGGAATCTGAAGCGCATCCCCTAGAGAATGCAGATCCTGCCCCAAAAGGGCTGCAAACCGAAGGCATTCACGGTTTTGGGATGTTGCAAAGAGATCCACTTGTGGAAATCCCCATTTGACAAAGATTTCCAGCAGGACTGAGTCTTGGAGCTCAAATTCGTGATTGGAATGAGACAGACGGCTTAGTGTGTCTGCTTTATGTAGACATCCCCCCAGTAAAGGAACCGCTTGCAGAACAATCTGATGTTGAATTGCTCACGCCTATATTTTTATGGCCAGAATACAGGGCAGGGGTGAACTTGTTCTGCCCTGCTTTTTTATATAGTACATGGCGCTGTTGGTTTTCATCAGCACCTTTTAATTTGCAATCAATAGTAGAAATGATTTTAGTGCCTTGAAAATGGCTAGCAATTCCAGTATGTTTATGCAATATTGACTTTCCTTTCTGCGGGTGCCCAAAGTGCACGAGTCTGAAAGTGACTCAGGGCGACTCACCAGCCTGTCAATGAGGAGTCCGTGGTTATGGTATGAAGGAAAGAAGGTTCTTAAAACGGGACTCCTTGTTGAAGATTCTCCTCGCACATCTACCTGAGCAAATCTGGTCTTAACGCTGAAGGAATCGCAAGCCTCTTCGATAGATGGTCCTTTTTCTGCCCCCATGAAACTGCTAAATGCAGCTGAATCCTTCTCATTTTTAGACAAGCTGGGGGGAGTGCTCAGGCTAGAATGGATGCAGCCATGAGACCAAGGAGGTATTGAAATCCCTACACAGAAGTGTTCTTTCAATTCAGGAAATGTGCAACCGACAGCTTTATGTCTTGCATCCCCTGGTGTGTTAGGAATACTCTGTCCATGGTGGAGTGCCATCTGAACCCTGTGAAGGTGATCCTCTGATGGGGGCGGGGGGACAAGATTTCTTGAGATTGACTGAAAGCCTAAACATGAAAAGCAGATTCAGCAACTGCTGTTGCGCTGCTGAAGCCTGCTTGCTCGAATCTGCCCTCACTAGCCAGTCTAACTAGGGGGAAGTGTGAATGCCCTGCAACCCGAGAGAAGACGCGTATACGTTTCGTACAGACTCTGGGGGCCGCATTTAGTTCAAATGGAAAGACTTAGTACTGATAATGGTGTTGGCCAAGTGCAAATCTGACAAACATTTTGAGCGCAGCAAATATCAGAAAATGAAGCGTCCTTGAGATCCATAGCACACAACCAGTGCCACCTGGTTCAAGGCAATCTGAATGTGGGCTAGCATGACCAACTTGAATTTCTCTAGTGGGAAGGAGAGGTTTACAAAGGAAATATCCAACACTGTCCACCGGCCAGCCTGGATCTTCATGGGAACAGTGAAGAGGCGAGAGCACAGGATAAAGAAGCTGTAGCGGTCCATGAAGGCTGAGCTGGATACCAAGTAGAGTGTCTGGCTACAGGGGAAACACCATATTTAATAGAGGAAGATGGAATAGGGCATGATGTTGACCACAAAGATATCAGGGACCACTCCACTGTCACAAAATCCTCCTGGCTCACTGTGGGTGCAAGAGGAATTTGAGCTTATGTGGAGGGAATCTGCTCTGGAGAAGAAATCTCAGAAATGTTCTCCACTGCTAAGGACACTAAGGATGAGCACGCTTTAGGTTTGGCCTGGTTTTTAGCCACCATCTTGATGGAAGGCTCTTGTGATGCTTGTAATAGCGCCACACCTGTGGAAGCGTGTGGTTTTGTCTCGCGGAATGAGAGCGCTGTGGAACCCACTTAGCGAGGGGAACTGGAGCAGGGTAGTCTTGCTCAAAGCAGAGCTCCTCTTCGTCATAAACCCCTGATGGTCTTCGGGTTGACCCTTGGTAAATTCCGTTAATCCCTCGGACGTTGCTCTGGAAGGTCGATTACCCTTTGGCTCTTTGAGCCCAGTAGGCTTTTACTGCTAAGGAATCACCTCAGGTCTAGCAAAACACATATTTTGGCATCCAGGTTGATCAGAAGTATGGGGCGATAGGAGCCACTCTTTTTTTCTCTGCCCTCTTTAGGGAGGACCATTTCCTTGCTTGCGCAAATGTTTCTGGGGACATGCTTGTTTCAAGGCTGTTGTTGAAGAGCTTCACTAAAAAGGGAGCAAGCACTCCATCATACGTTTTATAAAAAGGAGATGTGTAACCGTCCTGCCATGGTGCTATATGATAAGTCATTTATAACGTGCGTGTACACAAGTTTCTAGGCGTGAGAAGGCAAGGGATGGAAGACATAGGGAGGGCAAAACAAACAGCCTTACTAGGCCTTGCGTCATTCAGATTGTGCAAGTGCAACAACGCAAAGTGCAGGGGGAGGGAGAATGGGGAAGTGCTACGGAGAGGGAAGGGGGAAGTGCAATCAGGGCAGCATTGCTCTGAGGATGAGCAGCCAGGGAAGTGTAGCTCTGTGTAAGTGCAAGGAAGCAGGTGACTGTAGGGTAACAGTTACATCCCCCAAATGCGTGGTAGGCCCAGAGGTAGAGCAGCAGAGACTGGTCATGGAGGACCCTGGTACCCAGTGAGACTGAGGGTAGCCAGGCAACCAGTCAGCGCAGCACACAGGGAGGTCAGCAGGGAAGAGGGAGAAAGAGGCGAAAAGGAAAGGTCTAAGCTGCTTCTGGAACTTCAGGTGGTCTGGCTCAAGTTTGAGAGGGGCAGGGAGGCCATTCCAGAGGGAGGCACCTGCAGAGGAGAGGGATCTACCTCCGCTCTCTGTCTGGAGAAGCGTCTGACCCTCAGAGTTGGAATTGGCTGAGCAAATGGTTGGAGAATGAAGGTGTTTTGGAAGAGAAGAGTCGGATGTAGTGCGAGCTCTGGCCCCAGAAAGCATTGGGGACGATGCAGAGGGTCTTGAACTTGATCCTTGCAGCCACCGGAAGCCAGTGGAGGGATTTCAGGGCTGGTGAAAGCAGTCCGTTCGCGTTGACGCAAAAAAGGGTACTGGGGAGTGGCGCCTGTGGGCGGATTCAGGGGAGATAGTGTAACCTACTTTCTTTGTGGACCCTAAGGACAAAAAAAGGGTCTTGCATTGTCTAGATGTCAGGCACGCTCTGAAATTCTACCTGGACAGGACCAAGCACCAAGAGTTTATGCAAGTAGGAGGTTCTCTGTCACCTTTGGGGGGGTCAAGGCCGGGCTATCAGGCTTCCAAGGCCTCTGTAGCAAGGTGGATGGTTTCAGCCATTAAGGAGGACTATGGGGGGCAGCACAATCCACTTCCAGCGAACATGCATGCCCACACTATCAGAGCCAAGGCCACGCCGGTCACATTTCAGAGACATGTACCGTGGCAAGTCACCAGCAGCAGTCACATGGGCCACTCCTTCGGCCTTCTGAAAGCACTACTGTTTGGATGCCGGCTTTAGGCCAGACGTGGCTTTCGGACAGGTAGCACTAAGGAACTTGTTTTCTTAAGGAGTATGACCTCTCTAACCTGGGGCTACATTCATCGCTACGTACAATCGCCCATGCAGTATGGAGGAAAGGGGATGGGACGTAGGAGTAATTATAGGTTACTCACCATAGTGACTAACATACTCCTAGTCCATAGTCCCCTTTCCTCCATACGTCCCACCATCCTCCCACCTATTAAAACTGGTGTCATTAGGCAATGGTTCTATTGTCGACGCGTCCATGGGAACTGAGGCGTGGCGCTGGTGGGCGGAGTCAGAGGAGCGCATGCTTCCAGGGCTGCACGCCTCTAAATTTAAAGGGGAAGAAGGTTCTGTCTCCCATCCCTAGCAAGGGATGCCCATACAGTATGGAGGAAAGGGGACGGGAGAGTATGTATCCCATCTGGAGCTTGTGGATCTGCTTAGATTACATGCTCCGCTTAGATCACATGCTCTGCATAGATTAGTGAGCAGTATCTGGAGAAGGAGGTGGGAAGTGAGACGCTACAGCGGCAAAGAGATGTTTTAGGTCCGCTTGTCCCAACTGTGAATCTGCTTTAGAGTGGGTACCAATGCAATAATGCGGTGTGAATGTATGGATGGAACTCCATGTAACAGCTTTGCAAATGGGGTGTTTGCAATGAAAGCTAAGGTAGTTCCTGTACCTCTGGTAGAATGAGCCCTGGGGGTAAAAGGTAAGACTTTCTTGGATAGGGAATAGCAGAGCTGTATGCACTTGACTATCCATCTCGAGATGGCGTTCTTTGATACAGGATGGAAACAAACCCTTCATCTGTTTTCATTAGAGGTTTAGTTTTGTAAACTAAAATAGTACAAGACCACCCTCCATACATCAAGTGTATGGGGGCTTCTTTCTGCTGGGTTAGATGGATTTTGAAAGAAGGTAGGAAGATCTATGGATTAACATGGAAGTTTGAAATGAACTTAGGTGAGAACGGTGCGTTCTGAGGGCAACCTTGTCCTTATATATTATGATGAAAGGGTATTGTAAGGACAAAGCCTGTAGCTCACTGCCTCGTTTTATAGAGGCAAGACATACAATAAGCAGTGTCACATAGCAATTTGCTATGCAATTCTCAAGGTTTGCTAATTAAATGGACATTTGTGTAGCAAAGCTAGCTAATTAAGTTACCCTGTTCAATGAAAGCACAGCTTACCCCGCTTTCCTCTCTCCACCCCCTTTTCTTTGTTCAGTGCAAGTTCAAAGGGGCTAATGGGGAGAGAGTGCAGCAGTAATCATCTCCTTCACTCTTAATTACCAAAGTCCTGTGTGGGTGCTAGGCACGATTTTCCTTTTCCCCTTTCAAATAATTTCAAACCAGAAGTAATTGGGATGATACTTTTATTAAGCTAACTATATCATGTCTGGCAAAGCAGTATGTGTTGACCTTTTCTTTTTTAATGAGTCAAGCATTCCCATTCCTACAAAGTCAAATTGTTACAAAATGCATAATCACAGTATTGATACTGTAAAACACAGAACTGACTCCATGTTTACAGTAAAGTTTAGGTTAGTGTATCTAAATATCATAGTGTCAACTATGTTTCATTTTGTGGGAAAGATGCATCATATTGATGAATGAACACACTCTAAAATGTACATGGTCACACTGCTAAAGGGTTTTGATGGCAAACCAAGTTCTGTGACCTGTTGGTTGCATCCATCTGTGAAACTGCTGCTCAACCCATGAGCTGATCCCATGCTCCTTGACAGTCTATCTCATCACCCTGTTGCTTTATTCAAGCTACCCTAAAAGTGAGATGGCCGCAAACTACAATATTCCACCTAGTTTGCTCCGTTCTTGGCCTGCTACATCATCCACTCAGCCTAGTCTTTTATTTTCTTCCCTCTTACATAACAAACATACAAAGCAAACTAGATGTTTAGCAAAGTAGTGATAAATAGTTCCATCCAGTCTGAACATCTACAGATCTACTGCAAGACCATGTAGTTCGCCATTCGCCTCAAGAGCTAGCGTTACCCGATGGTTATAATTGCATTACATATTAGCACCTTTAGAGAGATGGCTACACTGTTTACACACCCTTATATATATTTGTGTCCATTCATGCAGCTAACCTTTTACATTTTTAGAGACACTCATCCTGAGCTTGCAAAATCTACTTGCCAACTAGGCGAGTAGCATTGAGATATGATGTTTAAAACTTTTATTTAGAATTTACTTTGTTTGCAGTAAATGTAAAATAAAATGTCACTGTGCATGGTAGGCCTCTGCGTAGCAGCAATGTGTTAAAGTTGGTTTGTGGTTACAGGCACCATTTTACAGAAAGCGCATTTCCATTTTGTGTCATCTGTTGCCATGGGTTGAGTGCATTTCTCTTAAGTAAGTCAAGTAGGTAAACTAAGTTACTCGAGTTGCAGGGCTAATGGCGGTTTAAAGAATTTTCAAGGCATGACTTCTCTCACTAATGTTTTACTTCAGCGATATATAAAAATGCTGCATTGCTGCTCATTTTGTGTCTTGGGTACAAATAACTTGTGGTTGCATTACAAATATTAGCACAACATTGCTAACCAAATGGGTTTGTATGCTAATCAAGAACATTTTGATGAGCAAACTCTGCTAATCAATTGCTGAAAACAAATGTATGCTTTGAGAGGCGATAGCTACTAGGAATGCAGTTTTGTAAGTCAGATGTTTTAGGCTGGCATTGTGCATAGGCTCAAAGGGTGGACCCATGAGCTTGGAGAACACAACATTAAGCTCCCAAACCCGGAGGAGGGTTGTAAATTGGGGGGCACAGCCTCTTCACCCCTTCCATGAATGCTTTAATGACAGGAACATTTCCACCAGGAAACCTTTTTGTGAAGTGGTGTAAGCCGACAGGGCCGCCACATGTACTTTGATGGAGTTGAATACTAGGCCAGGCGGAGTCTAGAAGGTAAAGCATGTAATGTAGAATGTTAGCCAGGGAACATTGTGTTGGGTTTAGTGTTTGTGACATGCACGCGGTCACAAATCTCTTCCACTTACTGACATAGCAGTGTCTGGTGTTGGGTTTTCGTGCCTCTTTTAGGCTATCCAAACACCTTATGTGGAAGATTCAAGTGGCCAAATTCTATGACTTCAGGAGCCAAGCTGCCAAGTTCATAGATTGAGGGCACGGGCGGAGGGATGCTCCATTGTGTTGTGCTAGCATGTTGTACAGGTACGGAAGCTTGATTGGGTCGCACATCGCCAGTTTGACAGATGTGGAAACCAAGGTTGTCTCGCCCACATAGGAGCAACCAGGATTAGAGTTACTTGTTCCTGGTGCATCGTGTGCACTATTTTTCTTAGGAGTGGTGTCGGGGGGGGGGGGGGGGCAGAAGCGAAAGCCAATTTCCATGACCAGTTCATCCATAAGAAGTTCCACTTGGACCCTGGTTTGGGAAACCTGGACGCAAAGTCTGGGCATTGTACGTTTAAGCTTGTGGCGAGCAAGTGTAAAGGGGGGTGACCCAATTGTGAGACTATTCTATCTAGGATATCTCTGTCGAGTTGCAATTGTGTTCTTCTGGTAGAGGAGATCTGCTTAGAGCTTCTGCCAGAGACTCGAGTTCCCATGGAACATGTTTAGAGGTTAGGAATATGTTCCTTTGAGTGCCAATTTTGGGATAGCTTGGACAGACAGACTGTATGCCTCCTTGCTTCTTCAGGTAGAACATGGCAGTGGTGCTGTCGGTGAGGACCTAAACTGTTTGACCTGTAAGATGTTGCTGAAAGGCCTGAAGAGCCTTGAGGATGGCCAAAAGTTCTAGGAAGTTAATATGTCTTTGGGCAGTAGCAGGTGTCCACTGGCAGTGGGCTGTGTGGTGAAGGAAGTGAGACTCCCATCCGGCGAGTGAGGCACCTGTAGTTCAGATCGGTGGAACGCGGAAGGGTTTTCCCCTTAGCAGGTTGTCCCTGGACCACCAGCGAAGAGCCTGTACCAGTGTTAGTGAAACAGCCACTAGATCGTCCCACAGACCGCTTGCCTGAGACTACGGTTTTGCTAAGCATTCCTGCATTGGGCACAGGCGCGCATGTGGAACCAATTGAATGCATGAGGTCATAATCTCGAGCAAGCACATAGCATTGCATAGAGTTATCTGGTGAACGACCTGGTAGTGAGGTACTTGTACTCGCTCTGTTGAGGGGAAAGGCAGCTCCTCCTTTGTTTTTAGAATAGCCCCCTAGACATTATTTTATTTGGCTTGGGACTAGGCTTGATTTCTTTATGTTGGAGAAGCACAGATTGAAAAGAAGGTCTATTGTCTTGAATATTTCATTGGAAAATACGAGGATCTAAGAATATTCCCCGGTAATTGGCCAGTTGTCCAGATAATGGTATACTGGGATGGACTTTCTGCGCAGGTGTGCTGCCACTACTGCGAGTACTTTGGTGAATAGCGTTGCTGCTGAGGCAATGCCGAAGGGGAGTAACTTGAACTGGTATTGAACTCACGCTATCTTGAAACGCAGATATTTTCTGTGCGCAGGGAGCATTGAAATAAGAAAGTGTGCATCTTTCATCTCCAATGTTGCCGTGTATCCCCCCCTCTTTAAGAGTGGCATTACTTCTTGGAGCGTGGTCATGTGAAACCTTTGGAGTTTGTTATATTTGTACAGAAGGCGCAGATCTAGTACTGGGCGCATGGAAAGTTCTTTCTTTGGCACACGGAAGTATGTTGAATAAATCCACTGGTTTACCTGATTTGCTGGGACAATCTCTATGGTGTCCCTTTCCAGCAGTGCCTTTACTTCTTCCAATAATATGCGCTTTTTCTTCTGTTGACATTTTCCTCCGTCTTGGCGGCCGATAAGGTGGTTTTAATAACCGCCCTGCCACAGAGGACAACACCCACTTGTCTGACGTCATCCCCTCCCATGCGTGGGTGAAGTGTGAAAGTCGGCATTCTGCTGGAGTGGCATGGAAGGGGGCCTGTAGCAGTGCATCATTGTTTGGAAGGGGCGGAGCCTCTCCCAGGTGAGGTTCTGCATCTTGCTCGGCTCCTTTTATTTCCTCTTTAAATACTGGAAGTGGAAGTTTGTCCTATGGATGAGCCCCACAATGAGGATTGTCTGCCCGGAGTATAACCAGAAGAGGAACGTTCAGCACCCTGGCCCCAAAACCACCTAGAATTTGAAGAGCCCCGTTGAACTTAGGGCTCGTTTGTTAACTGGCCAAGGGATTTGAGAGTGTCATTCTCCTCCTTAGCACTCTTAAGGGCGCCATCGATGGCCTTCCCGAACAGTACATTAGGCTCCACTAGCATGTTTAGGAGGGTGGCCTGAGTATCTAACTTAAACCCAGATTGTCTGAGCCAAGTGTGGCGCTTGCTGAGTGTGTCCTCTGCCATGAAGCGTCCTGCATTATCTGCTGCATCAAGTTTATTTTTCAGGATGCAGTTTGATGTCTGCTTGCCGTCTGCAATAGTATTTAACAATTGAGACGTTATGGGTTACGGGACAGCTTTGCCTTGGTGTACGAGGTCATCCCATTTGTGTCAGCTGTAACTAGCTATAAGCATAGTGTTGTTGGTGATTCTGGTTTGATATGCCACGGAAGAGGCAACCTTTTACCCGAAAGTATAGATTTTCTTCCTTTCTTAGTCTGGCGGGGCCTCATTTCCCTTGCACCTCCCACTTAGTGTTTATGGTTTCTAGTACGGTCGCTGGACCGTGGGGTTTCAATTCATAGTCCGCATCAGTCGGAGCACAGTGACTATTGTATCTTCTTGGACTCCTGGTGGAGTTAGAATTTTTTGACTGACCTACAAGATTTGGACAGGCTTTGCGTCATTCATTTACACCACTGACATACTCCCTTGCTTTTCGGCATTTCTTGAATATGGTTTTAGATAGGCGTAAAAATTACGACGAGCAATATGTTAAAGAATTACTGGAAAAAGCATCCGGATTAGGAGGATCCTCAGAGGCAACCTCCAACATCACGAATTGGGATGAACTCACCCAACTTAAGAAAAGGCTCATAAGAACGGAGCTGCATAGCTCCATAATGTTGGAGTATTTGCGGAAAGTCACATTACTGCAGGGATTAGTGGTTCAGAACGAGCCCAGGCTCATTCTGGACAACAAAAACTAGATCCTTCAGAGTAGTTATGTGTCCAACAAGTGTGGTAGAGACTGGATAATTCTAATAATCGACACCACAACCGAGATGACAGAAAAGATCCTAGTAGACCTGAAAACGTTGGAGGAAGAAATCCAAAAGGTGGTACCATTGGATCTTTACAAAAAAGATTGGACACATTAATGTTAGAAATGACAAACTTTAAAGAAGACACCTTGAGAGAAACGGTTTGACGCATGAACAAAGATCTAACAAACTTGCTCACGAAAAGGCTTTTCGTTATACCAAAGAGAATTATCACCAAGCAGAACAAGATGAAGGAACAGCGAATGGAGGAAAGAAAAAAGTGAGTTTTAAAAATACTTACTTCAGTTCCAATGACGGTAGATCTAATGGCGATCCAGGGTTTAATCGCGGCCGCCCCAATCGTTGCCAAAAGGGCAGGCGAAACAGCTATCGAAGGAGAAATAACATCAATCGTGGCAACCAATTCAGTAGGGGCAATACAACACAACCTTTTTTAGAGAGGAGCCCAGAGGATTGGGATTTTGAACTAAGGGTGACCCGCAGTATGCAGGCATTGTGGTGAACCTCTCTTCGTATTCACTGACAAGATGAACACAAAGTGCTAAAAAGAGGAATGGGTTTTGTACCAACGAATACCCACAACCCTTTCACCTTTTGTCAAGAATTTTTTCAATTCATGTGGAAAATCCACCTCTTCAAACATTTTCAAGATGGCGGTTTTGAGTCAGAAAGAAATTAGACACTGGTCTACACAACAAATCCATGTTCCGTGTACCGTCACAACTGCAAAGTGTAGAGGCCAAAGTCTATCAGAATAGTGTCCTACATGATTTGGAGGTTTTAGAAAGAAAAATGAAGAATAAAACCACATTCACCAATATGAGGAAAAATGAAAATCAAGAAATGAGGGATCTACTTGCTAACTAAATTGTGATTCGTAATGCGGACAAAGGGGAGCCATTGTCCTGCAAAATAGGCATGCATACGTGAGAGAATGTAACAAACAACTCTTGGATTTAAATTGTTAGACGCCTCGAAACTGATCCAACTAAGACTCCAAGACATCACCTGCCTAAAGGTAGAGAAGGCCAAACGAGAGGCTGGATCTCAAAAAAAAGAGGCAGATTTTCTAACCAAGGAGAAACCCCTAGTGCCACAATTCTATACCCTTCCTAAGATACATAAATCAACGCAGGACCCACGGGGTAACCAATAGTGTTGGGAGTCAATTCAGTACTCAAACCGTGGTCAAGGTTTTCAGACGCATTCCTACAACCGATGGTACGTAAATGGCATCCTACATTCAGAACACCACACATATGATAAAGGAGACAGAGGGAGTACCTTTCGATCCTACCACTGAAATCTTCTTGGGCGTTGACGTCGTGGCCCTTTACACTGGCATTCCTCAGAGAGCCTCTTTGGAAATGCTAGAAGAAAAACTACTACAAGACCACACAGTAGGTGCTACTCCCATTTCATTTATACTGTGGTGCGCTGAAATGAGCCTTGTAGAAAGCTACTTCCATTTCAATGGCGAGTTTTACCAACAGATCCATGGGACAGCTATGGGGGACACAGTGTGGCCAACCTATATATGGAGGCTTCTGAAAAAGGCAAAATAATGCACACAAACAATCCATATGCCAAACATATAGAAATTTGGAGACGCTACATCAAAGATATTTTTGTCATATGGCATGGAAAAGCAACCCAATTAGAAGAATGTTGCCTGTGGATAAATCAGCAAGACAGATTCTTTAAGTTCACCTCTAACTCCAGTACAGAAGCCCTCAATTTTCTGGACATAACAATCTCAGCTGATGCAGACTCCAAGACAATCTTCGTGAAACCATACAACAAACCCACCGATAGGAATTCAATGCTGCACTATAACAGTTCACATCCTAAACATGTGAGGGATAACCTCCCGTTGGGTCAATTTTTAAGACGCAAAAGAAACAGTGCTAAAAGATTGGATTTCTCCATTGAGGCTGGCAAAATGGAAAAACAACTATATCAAAGAGGTTACCCTAATAAGATCACTGGTAAAGCCTTGAAAAAGTACTGAGATCGACATAGGACTACGCTCCTCGTGGAAACAAAAACATCATACGAACTGCAACTCTTCCATGGTCGAATGTGCTATGGTGTCCATGCAACAAGATTTACATTGGCAAAACCGATAGAAAAATTAAAGTGAGAATTGGTGAACATAAAAGCTGCCTAAAGAACCGTACAGCGAATGCACCAATGGTCGACCATTGGAAAGAGAAAATACATTCTCCAGAAGATCGCAAATGGTCCATCGTCTACAAACTCATTCCAAGTATGGGTTCAAACAGAGACAAAAACACCCTGTTACGGAAAGAACAAAAAATAATTTTTCTAACCAAAAGTGCACTGTATGGCCTCAACGAGAAAGTTGATTGGCTCACTTAAACCGGGTGTACCTTGGTTGATTCAACCAACCATTGGACCCGTCCATAACGACCTATGGTCTTCATTGAGTTTGGCAGAATGCAGTAAACAACTGCCAATGGCCGTTTTTCCACTTAGCAGCAGCAATATTCATGACAACTACGACTAAATTAGTGCTAATCCATTCCTAATTTTGAGATGCGGTCAATTGCTAGCCTGTCCGCTGTTTGACTATTCAAGAACAATCCATGCCAGTTCGATCGAGCTTCAATCCAAGAAGGAGCCTGAAGCAGTCAACGACACAAACTTACCACCCAGCTGTTACCAATTAGGTCCACACAGCACAAATGTCAATTGAATACCCTGCCCGACATAGTGACGTATAAAAACAAACGGCAGGATCACATGCACCAAGTCAGATGGCCGCCAGCACAGACAAACGACTCGAGATCCAGGACTCCACGCTGAACATGTAAGCGAGTCTCGATATTGGGATGTAAAACATACCTCTGGAGGCAGGCAACTTTGAGTCATACAGTGTCCTTACATGTCTATTTATTTGACAGATTAAGCACCAAATGCCTGCCATTGGGGTAGTGATCGCCATGCACAGAAGGTTCTCATTCTCTTTGTGCTGACGACACAACCGGAAGAAACCTGATCCCATACCCGCGCAGCAGAATTTCACGACATAAGACTTAAACGCGAATATGCCACTTAAGGTAACTCCTCAGTGAAACAGTATCCTTTTTGAATCCCTTGCTAAAACGAGTGGAATGCACGGGAAAAACTTGTTGTCGTACTATGTCTAACGCAAGGCTCTCCACTTACACCCCACATAGGGAGAAACGTTTGACATCTCTTACTGGGTTCTGGTACCAGCAGCTGGGCAAATACATTGAACAACCCCGCTCAGCACCATTAACATGACGATCCGCTGGTTGCAGATATAATTGGGCACTTCAGGTACTCTCACTTGTTGTGACCACTACGCAGAGAAGCAGTACTGGTTTATCTGTATTGCACTAATTAGGATCAGCCACGCATATTGCAACTAGTACTTGTTAGGCAGAAACCTGTGCAGTTCCCTTAGGGACCACTGCAAAAGATTTAAGACTACAGGCGTTTGGCAGTAAACCCACTTGGTAGCAGTCTGTACCACACAGATTCACTTGGTAGCTGTGGCTGAGCAGTCAGACTTCCCTCAAGAAGAGTTAGGCAGTATGCAGAGTATACACAATAGGTACAGAGACACAGTAGTACAAACAAACACTGACCAGAGCTTTAGTGTAAAAGTATATAATTATTTAAAAACACACTTGAGATTTACACTAGCAAAAACGAGGTAAGTAATTTCAGCACACAGTCACTATCATATATATACAACCCTATTCACTTATTAGACAAGTCTTAGTGGGAAACACCACTTATTTTCAGACAGAGGTGAGCGCTTAACATAACATGACACTCTAATAAGTTGTAAAGAAAGGGAGGGAAAAAGGCAGAGTTAAGGAAGCACGCAAGTTTCAATACTTTTACAAGGAACCACAGTAAGGCAGGATAGGTAGAGTTCTACTGGCGAGCAAGGAAGTCAATTGCAAGGCCCACTCTTGGAGAGAGCAAGCAGAAGGGGTCCAGGTTCACACAGTGGGGTTATGCCCAAAGAGTCTTGTAGATAGTTCGCACAAAAAGGAAGAAAGTACAGTTAGGAAAAGTTAGCTAGGTTGTCCCAGGCCAGCCCAGGTTAGAAAGTCAAGGCTTTACCGTCACCCCGAACGATCTGTCGCAAGGGAAGCCAGGTGGGACACAGTACCTTAAGTGTGAAGGAAGCTCCAGCGGGGGCAGTTGTTCCTGGCAGCAGGTGCAAGTCGGTGTTTCGTCCAGAGGAAGAAGAGGTCTCGCCGTGGAGGAAAGATGAAGGTCGTTGCACTGCCAGGGAAGAAACCAGCCGCGGAGTTCTCCGGTTAAAAGGCACTACCCTTCTCTTCGCGGTAGTGGTAAACCGTGGTATTCCGGTTGCAGGGGTGCTTGGCACAGGCAAGGCGGCCACGAGATGCTCCAGGAAGGTGAAAAGAAGGCAAAACTGGTTATCCCCACCAGTCAAAGGAAGAAGACTCCCCGGACTGGAGATCTCCTCTGTCGTCAGGAAAAGTGGTGAGACGGTTCAGCAGGGCTCCAACGGTGGTGTCGTCGTTGCAGGTCGGCTCAGCACTTGGGCCAATCACACAAGAGTGCGACTTGAGTTACCAAGGTAACTCAGTCCAGGGTGCCTAAACCCCCCTCCCACACCCCCTGTGGCACCCAGACAGAGTGGCACCACTTTTGGAGGCTTCTGTGGAGAAGCCCGCCAAAAAAGTGGAACAAAGGGCTCGACTTGGGTTGGAGTCACAGAAGAGAACACAAACACCATTTTAGAATCGAGTTCTGGCAAAAAATACCAACCGGCGAATTAATATTAAATAAATAAACTGGCGGTATGTTCGAGGCTATAAGAATTAAATAATTAAAGTTGGTAGACTCGAACAATGGGAAAATCCCATAGAGATATATTTGCGGTCGAATATAAAAAGTAGTATCCACTGCCACCAGCCAAAACTCGATCAGGGGGGACGGAGACGTGCCCCCTCGAACAACAGACCCCGGGGCAATCGAATTGCCACGACCAGTACGTCCACAATATGATGGTTTATACCGGTTTCTGTTCATAATTTGGGACTAGCAAAGCCAATGGTGACTTTACATGCCCTGGGAGACAGTAGTCAGTCCCAGGGTATGGAGTCTATGTTGGGGGGGTCGCTACAACACCCCTGGGTTACGGCACGGAGGGTGCTGTGTAACCCACATCAAAAAATACATGAGGCCCTATGGAGTAAAAGACCCCATAGCCCATAAAACACATGGAAAGTTAAAGGAACACCTCAAATCATGTCTAAGAGTGGGAGCAAAAGAATCTCACTCTTAGCAGGAGAGAAAAAAAGAAACCCCAAAAATCCAGCAAAGCTGCTGGGGGACTCACTAGGTTTGGGAAATTAGCCTTACAGAGAATTCTCCATAACAGTACTAGGCATCAAGAGTACTGTTCTGGGCTTTTTTCAGATTACTGTTTTCTGAGACATTGGCGAAGACACTGACCGAGGTGTTCTAGACCACGGCTAATAACTGGCATGTTCAACAACCACCGACACCTGCTAATAGTAAGCTATGTGCTACAAACCTGCTCATAAATCTGAACCTTACAAGTATTGGAGAACATAATACGTAGGGTCGAGAAAGAATAGAATTTATGCTATCAATCAAGGCCAGCATCCAACTTTGAATCTTCCAAACTCCACCAGAGCATCGAACATGCTCAGATGTCCTGTTTTGTGCTTGATGACCGACAAGACTATGAAAGCCCATGAGTACTTTTAGACATAGTTTTAAAAAACCTGTGTTCCATCTAATTAGTAAAGATGGTCCTTTGACTTATTAAAAATGTCAATATAAAGACATATGGACAAATCACACCAATGTCTTTTCTGTTGCGGAAGAGGTCTCCAAATGCTGGTACATAAGAAAAGACTGACTGGTCTCGAGAAATATCATCTCAATTGAACAATTGGTGCTAATTTGTAGTGGCCCATAGAAAGTAAAATTCATTAATTTATGTTTCTAAATTGTAGATTGTAATTGGACAACAGTGTGTTTGCTGTTCTCAGGCAGCCGCTGAAGAATTTCCTACGTACATTGTTTACAAGAGTGTGGAAAGAAACATGTTGGGTTGGTGTAGATAAGTGTGAAACAGTACGAGTGAGAAACGAGTAGGATGAGTGCTTGATGTGTTTTATTGTTTTAATTTTGAACAGCACAACTCTTTGAACTAAAAGGTTGCAAAATGAAATGCCTTTAAAATGCAAAACTATTACAGCGTGCACAGTGTACATGACTAGTTAGTAAATAACAGTCATTTGCTTGTCCTTATTTTAAGTTTGTGTTTTTTAGTGTACTTGATATTAATAACATTTTGTTACAAATTTGACACATGCCTCTTGAGTTTGGTAGAGGCATTTGGTTTTCTTAAACCAGTGTTTGGTTTTATATAGCTCCTCAGCAACAGAATGGCTTTTCCCCTAGCACTTTGTATGTGTTGTTAAAGGTTGTATAACCTAATTGAGGGATCGCTAGTTGTGGGCTTCATGTCCCTTGCACATGCCACTTAATGTTTTTGGGCCTCGGCCGACACCAGGGGAGTGTTTGCCCTTTTTTTGGTAGTGGTTACACAAATGAATAAGGTGTAAGCTGATCCCTAATGTACAGAGGGTCAGTAGGCACCGGCCTGAATAGTTTTCTATTCTGGGGTTGACCGCCCCTGTGAGACTGGGAGCCAGTAGGGTGGGCTGGATGTGTCTTTGTACAGAGTGCAGGAGTGGAATAAACTAGGTGGTAGACCTTTGGTCTAGCAGAATGTCTTCCACAAAATCTTTGTCGATTTGTGCTTAATGAATATTGATGTTAAAGTGTTGTGCAGCCCGGGGGCGCTGTTGCGTGCATATAAGATGACCGCCTGATTGCCGATCTCTCTGGCAAAAATCCTGTTTCAATAATATCCTGTTCTGGAGCCACCCAAGACACCTACGCTAATGCGATATGCTGCCTAAACCTTAGAGGACCTCCTGGGGAAAACTCTAGCCCGAATCGGAGCAGCCTGCCTTTGGAAACGAGCTGAGAAGATACGGCGTGCTGAGGCAGAGAGGAGACCCGCAGACTAGACCCGGGCTGTTGCCACATGAGACCGCCGCCTTAGCGATTCAACAGTGCCACAGAGGGGGCGGAGCCAACCTTCCCGCCCGGGATGTATTGCGGACTCTGAATATTCTTCCACAGACAATTCAACTAACAGATTTTCCGGTGCGGATGCATGGGCCCCGGCCAGAGGGAAGCCACTAGATCCCTGAACGATCGTGCAGTGGGACACATCAGCCCAATCTGGCGCAAATCCAGGGTAAAAAACAGCAGACCGAAGGTGCGGGTGGCGTGCTTGGTGTACACGGCTCACAAGACTGGGGGCGCCAAGCACCGTTCACCGCACCATCACTGAAAAAGGAGATAAGTGTGCCCCTTTTGCTGCCACATTCCCGCACCGCACATGCTGCACGATTGACATCACCCCCCGATCCGCCGGGTCGGATTTGCAGTCCATCTCCCCAGGAGACGGTCGGAGGAGCCGGGCGACCTGAAGTAGCCCACCCTATCACTAAATAAAACCCGAGACTCGGCCTACACCCAGAGTCTCTCACTGCGGCGACCCAGACTTGCTCCCTCCCCTGAATCTGGCCACCAATGTAGTGCACCGTGGAATACAAACAGGGCACTTGGACATACCACGCCCCTGTGGTCCCGGCTTGACGCGGAGACTGCGAGCTGGTCGACCGCAGGTTGGCTACCAGTGGCTGCACCAGCGGTGGATGGCGTTACTTCCCTACAAGAAAGAAATTAGGTGATGATCCATGGGAGAACTCAGTCCATTCTACCATACAAAAGATCACCTCCTGTTATGAACTCCCAGCAAGTCATGCCACAAACAAACTTCTATAGATCTGATTAATCCGCACGGCCCTAAACGTGCGGCTCCGGGGATGGACATGGAGCAAAATTACCGCTGACTCACTCATATAAGAGCACAGAACGTGCGACAACAGGGTTGGAACAGAGGCCAGGTAAGTTGCTTCGCATGAGAGATGAACTGTCACATAAGTCATTTTAATTTACTCGGTACCGCATCAAGTCTACTCTCATAAACTGGACCCCATTTCCAACAATTACGTGAGAGAATACAGTCCAGTCTAAAGGATAAGTGGGCTCTACATGCTATGCAACACCTGGTGGTCATGACAGCGAGCGAATACATGATAATCTCAACACCCTGCACAATCCTAAGCGGGAAACCCCTTGTGTGAGTCCGAGACAAGGCTACCTGTGAATTTGCCAAACACAAAACCGAAAGCTGTGGAAACGGATACCATGTGCACCATTGCTCATGCTGAGTGAACTACCATATTGGCCCCTCTAACCCATCTGAGGCAGCGCTGAATGGGCACATATAGACTCAACCCTGCTACCAACGGTGTACGACATTACACAACTGTGGTGTACACAAAGCGAGGTAATACATGGGAGTACACAATCCACTCGGTGTGATCAGTGAGCTACAAATGGTACAATATGCTTGATAACAACACTAGCAAATAAATCCAAATCAACCTGAACACCCTACCATGGCTCTGGATGAGAAGCTCCCGGTGCCCGAACCAAGAATCTGATGGGAGGCCCACACACAAGTCCGAAACTCGCAGGAATAAAGGCCGCAGACACCATCACCCAACCGAGTTGAACTGACACGTAATGCCCATCAACCTAGCTGTGCTTGCTCCAAGTGTACACACGTACATACAACAGCTGTAAAGATACTTTATTAACCGGCCAGCCGGATCTGACCATACAGACGGCTGCCTGCAGCCCATACCACATATCTTGGCAATGCCAAGAGGGACCAACGCTAAGAAGAGGACAGCTGGTCCAATGGATTCCTACACAAGCTCCCAAGCCCCAGCCAATGCGCCGAGCCAGATGGCCTAACCCCCCCCCCCCCACATCATCCGAAAGAGCTTAATTTGACCATCTCCTCAGTACAGTAAAGAATGGCTTCATGGCTGTTAATGTTAAATTGGACGATATTGTCGCCACTATTGGCTCACTCAGGGCCAGAGTAGACAAAGAAAGCGCGAGGATAACTGAAGGCAGATAACAGAATTGGAACCAACAAAGACTCCATTGGCCAAAATACCCGCAACATAACTCTCTTGAAGGGCGAAATGACCAAACTGCTTGGTAAATGCGACAACTTGGAATCAAGGTCCCGCCGCAACAATATACATATAGGAGGATTGGCAGAATCCTTCTGTAAGGGCCCCATGGAGCCTCATATTGAATCGTTCCTCAAAGCTTTGTTTGGGAGAAAACTCCTTTTCTGAACACTTTTTGGTGGAGAGAGCGCATTGCACACTTGCCCCTGTGCCCAAGCCAGGGGCCCCACCCCGCACCATTATCGCCAAACGACAGGGACAGAGATGCAGCCCTTCATTTGGCAAGAGTTGGGACCACGGCGACATGGCGGAGACAACATCCATATATCCATATATACCCTGACTTTGCCACGGGGGTACAGATGCAAAGGAGATCATACGA
Organism: Ambystoma mexicanum; assembly: GCF_040938575.1. Classification (NCBI taxonomy): domain Eukaryota; kingdom Metazoa; phylum Chordata; class Amphibia; order Caudata; family Ambystomatidae; genus Ambystoma; species Ambystoma mexicanum. The sequence goes on from NC_090931.1 coordinate 457,457,067, forward strand.
CCCGGTTCAGAAGCAACTTAGATTGAGAAAAGACCCATATACACCGATGTTTCCGTCAAAATTGTGCATACAACATGGCATCCGCGCAAATTTTTTTGAACACCTAACAGCAGCCATAAATTATACAGAGGCCTCCATTCCACTCCCACCGCAAGGACGCGAGCCAGACCAGAATGACCTCCAGCACCCGGTTGTTGACAGGAGAGGCCCAGAAGACTGAATGGGGGAATAATACAATATCCTTTGACTAAGTTCACTATTGGTGTCTGGGTGGCACTGATTCATGTTTATTAGTGGTTGCCGGATGATTGGGTCTTGGTATCATGGAGCCTGCCTGCAACGCTTGCACCCCCGAAAAGCTCCATGAGTTAATAAAATGGGTTCATCATCATGTTGGGGTTGATGGTGGGGGTGGAGTACGGGGTAAAGTTTCCCTCGGCGCTTGCCCGAGACTTGTTGAGAATGTTAAATGTTTAAAATTATTGCATAAGACACAGCTAAAATAGCAGATTCTTTTTCACTGCCTAGAACACAGATCTATGATTAAGGAGGACTATGGCACAGGTTTATAGGGGAATGATTGTTAAACTCTTTTCTTGGAACGTCCAGGGCCTTAACAACCCTGTTTAGGCCCGGAAAACTGCTTGTATGTTACTAGACATAACCCCCAGATCATATTGCTACAGGAGACATGCGCTTGGTCAGGTCTGTACTGGTTTTCTCCCAATACGGGGTCCGCTAAGGTATTACACTGAGTACTCGACCCATGCTAGGGAGGTGCTCACATTAATCCACCGGAAATTGGGATTCCGGCTCCGGGATACCAAAATAGACACCCAAGGTAGATATGTGCTGGTTTGGGGGAGGTGGCAGAACGACACATTGTGATTAATACTTATGGTCCCAATATTAACGACCCCGAATTTTACAGTACTATACACAATATGCTAACCACAACTGATGACCCAGCAGTAATATGGTGGGGGACTTCAACACGATACTCGATGTGGCTTTGGACCGCTCCTCAACTACCCCCCGCTCTCCCACTAAGGCTGCACTCACCTTACGTCAGATAATGCAACAAATGTCCATAGTGGATATATGGCGAGAACTACACCCCCAGGAAAAGCGGTTCACTTACTATTCATCGGTACACGATTCTGAGTCACGCATTGACTACTGCCTCATTAGCTCGACCCTTTCCGACACTGTATCGAACTGCGAGATGCATCCTTGTACGCTCTCGGACCACTCTCCAATATCAATTAACCTAACTATACGAAACTACACTGCAGACTAAACATTGGTAGGATGCCCCCGCCATGCTAAAGGATCCCCAAGTATGTGAATCCCTTCACATTGAAATAGAGGAATTTTTTCAACTAAATGAGGGATCGGTAGACAGGCATGCCACGCTATGGGAGGCATTCAAGGTATGGGTGCGAGGTGCCATTATGGCCAAGTCCACTGGGCTGTTGAGATCTGTCAAGAGAGAATCAAGCATAGCGGAAACGAAACGAGAATTGCTTGCAATTGAACACAGCACCACACATAGTAAAGAATCCCTCTCCGATATACATACAACACTGGCCGAATTCAATAGACTAGCTGATCGGGAGATCCAGTGCATGGCCGCCCCAGACAGGGCTCGAAGATATGGGGAAAGCAACAAGGCTGGGAAATTCCTGGCTCAGATGCTTAAAGCCGAGAGCCAACATAGCCCCATCACCAACATACGGACACCCAATGGGACGATGGTAAATCGAGATCAAGATATTAATGATACGTTTGCCGAATTCCATAAAACCCTATACTCCAATCGCGACAGTAAGTCAAAGGAGGAGATAACCAATTACCTGCATGCACTTGATCTCCTGACACTCACTCCGGAAACACGAATGATATTAGACACTCCCATCAAATTGGAGGAAATTACAGATGCAATTAAAGCTTTAACCTCAGGCAGAGCCCTGGGATCAGACGGTCTGGGATCTGAATTATATAAGGAATTCCAAGACAAATGAGCCCTGGTTTTGTTGAAATTCTGGGAAGAAGCCAAGGAGCGGGGAATACTGCCCGATTCTATGCGCGAGGCAGTAATAACAGTTCTCCTCAATCCCTGTCGGCCTGCACAGGATATGGGCTCATAGAGACCCCTATCGCTCATTAATACAGACGCAAAGATTCTTGCGACCAGATTACTGCCCTAAATGCCCATATTAGTGCACCCCCACCAGGCCGGCTTCATACCAACTAGATCTACAGCCCTACATTTGCGACGACTCTTCGGAGTAATGGCACAAATAAACTCAAAGGCAAATGCGGCCATTGCAGCGCTGGACGCCGAAAAGGCCTTCGATTCTGTCTCCTGGTCTTACCTGTTCTTGGTCCTCGAGAGATTCAGATTAGGCCAATATTTTGTTAAGTGTGTCTGCTTACTTTATACGAACCCAGGTGCGTGAGTACCAACTAATCACACTATGTCATCTTCCTTTTTATTAAATAGAGGTACCAGGCAGGGGTGCCCTTTCTCCCCCATTCTGTCTACACTAACAATAGAACCTATGGCTGAATTTGTGCGGCAAAATCACACGCACAGGGGACTCAGAAGGACTGGAACCCCGCAAATAATTTCTCTCTACGCAGACGATTACCCTATTATACATCCGAAAAACAAAAGAAAACCTGGGGCCCATCATGGCAGATATAGAGGCGTTCTCGAATACTCAAGATGCAAAATTAATGTTTCAAAGTCCGAACTGTTCCCCCTAAACTCCAGCCCCCGAGATATGTCCGGCATAAATGGGTTTAAATGATCCCCTGTGCACGTCCGCTATTTGGGAATAATGATATCTAGGAATAGAAACACATTGTATGCTGAGAACAATGGGAAATTACTACAATCTCTCTCCATCAAACTACAACTCTGGGCTAAACTACCCAACTCGTTATACGGATGGATAGTCCTTCTTAAGATGGTGGTTCTCCCCAAATTATTGTACTATTTTTGCAACATTCCGATTTGGCCGGGTAGAGCCTTCTTCGTAAAGCTTAAGACATTAACTACCTCCTTTGTGTGGGGTGGCAAAACAGCAAGACTGAAATGGTTCAAAATGGCAGAACCATTTTCGAAGGGTGGGATCTCAGCGCCTGACATCGAATTATATTATTTAGCATCACAGGCACACTTTGCCAGGCACTGGTTCGACCCAGATGATACAAGCGCACACACCCCCCTGGAAAAATATGTTGCTTCCTCGATTGACTTGCGATCCGTCATGTTTGACCCCAAACCCAAGGACTCCTGTGAATATGATCCCGTGAGCACTACCACGCCTGCGTGGTTTAAGATGTATAAGAGAACTGGTCATACAACCCTATATGACCCAGAGATACCGTTATGGAATTTTCCTGGCATAGCACCCACATTTGACAAGGCATTATAGAGGGCATGGAATCCAAATAAAGATTTTAAGATGTGTGATATGTTCCCGGATGGCAAGTTCTGTGAGCTGGGGGATTTCATTGAGGCAGTGGGTGGGGGACACCTCAAGCGATTCCAGTTCTATCGAATGAAAACCGCTTTTGCCGCCAAACGGCCCACATTTCCATCAGAGCCCCCTATTCACAAATGTATCAGTGCAATGACGGTAATGGGTGGACATAGGAAAGGAGTCTCCTTACTATATAACTTGGCCCAGACACACTCAAAATCATGTAATAACATCAAAGAGGCTTGGGAGCAGGACTTTGGAGTAGAACAAGGTGAATCTAGCTTGTTGCGATGTTGTCAACTCACTAAGAATGTCTCTATGAACTCGGCCTGAGACCAATCCAATTTAAGGTGCGCAACCAATTCCACTATACCCCCGCCAAACTAGCCAAGTTTGTGGACGGAGACACACAGGCAAATGCGTATCATATGTACTGGGCGTGCCCCTCCGTAGCTAAATTCTGGGGGGAGGTGGCGGAAATCCTAGAAGGCACCACCATGATCCCGGTTACACCCTACCCATTGAAATATCTGTTTGTGGATATTGGCAAGGTCGCCCAGACGACTGTTTAACATTGCATGCGTTGTTGCAAAGCGAAACTTCCTGAAATGCTGGAAATCCACAGAAGCACCCAAAAGGGAAGACTTTCTGAAAGACTTAATAAATGAATGTGAGGAACAATTTGTTATAAATGTGCCGTTGACCTGTCAACCTAAGGCCATATGGACTCTCTTTCGACTTTACCTATGTAGTATGCTCCCTGAAGATGATAGCACTGCATTGTCGCCATCCTAATCGACTGATTATTGTGAAATGTAGAAATAGATATCTGTGCACTGTCATTCTAATTTACGACTGCTTTGAGCTCTGTTTTTGATGCAACTCTCTTTGAAAAATAAAAGTTTTTTAAAAAAAAGTGTTGTGCAGCCTTTAGTAGCAGTTCATTGTATTGTAGTTGGTTATCGATGGGAGAATCTGCTACCTGCTGGTTCTGGTGGTCTGGCGACTGGGTTACATAGATATCGTGATCATAGAATTGGTCCTGACTATAAAGGTCACTTTGAGACTCCAGGTCTTGTAACTCTGAGGGATCATCATAGTACATGTCCTGAAAGGGGTCTTGGTAGGTCGAGGCTGGGGTACCCCGAGCAGGGGTGCTAGGCTGTGGCTCAAGACGAGGTGTCTTGGCAAGGGGCTGGTATGCTGAGGCCCCTGACTAAGGCATCTCTAAGGGATGATAGTTGATCTGGGTGTCTGTCCATAAAGTCCACAAAGCTTGACATCCTCCCTAAAATCGTATTAAACTGTTCAGGAGTATAATCACATGAATGTGGGAAGCCTGACATGATAGGGGTGGCCTGGGAGGGAGTTTGGTTTTTGTGGTGCATAGCCCCTGCAAGAGAGTCTATGGGAATGTGGGGGGAGATCTACATACTGTGTGTTCTTAGAGGCCAAAGACATGGAAATGTTTTTTTGTTTTTTTCGGTGACCTGGCTTTAAGCAGGGTGGAACTGACATGTTTTTTGATTAACTTTTGCAACTTCAGGGTTTGCTTGGGGGACATCGATGCGCCTTTCGCCGCCTATTTTTCGGTATGCAAAAGGAGGGCCTTTTTGTGTGCGGTGCCCAAACCGACCTTGGGGTCTGGTTTCAGAGGCCTGTCGAAGGTAAGCCCTAGGAAAGGATCCTTAGCTTAGATTCGACAACCAGATGCCATGCCCGAGGGAGTTTAGGGACCAGTGTTACCCTGTGCAGAGATTGGTCGGGAGCTGGTCATGGTTCTCACCAGACGGTTCCAGTTGGCTTCAAGAAGACGACCCCCACATGAAGAAGAAATGCAGACTTTGGCAGTGCAGACCCTTTAGGACACCTCACAAGAGTGCATAAAAATTGTTTCAGCCAAGGTCACCAGGGTCAGACGGTGACAGGCGATCTTCCAGTGGTGAACACAAAAGCAGCCCCAGCACAGCTTCCCTGGTAGTGAGATGACTGTAAATGTGAGGACAGGTGACTTATGGCATAAGATGAAGATCTTGCAAGTACCAAGGGTCTGCTCAGAACGATGGCTACAGCAAGATAGCCTAAAAAGGGAGCTGGCCAGTCCACCAGGTGGGACACTTCCAAGGCATGGATCAACAAGCAGGGGTCGAGACTGATTTTTCACACAGGTCCAAGGGTCGAAGCATCAATGAGGGACTTCTGAGATCAGAGGAGCAGGGCTTCACCGAGCCAATCACTAGAATTGATGCTGGTCAGCTGCAGGAGTCATCCTCGGGTCATAAGCGGGCTACTTTTCCTCGCAGAAGTCTTAAATCCAACAATTATCCGTCTAATAGCTAAGGTACAGGCTGAGGGCAAGCCCACCAATGGTAAGGATCTGCAACATCCAAACAGCCCAGAGTGGTCCAATCCTGGACAACCACTGGTCATCACATACGTCTAGCTACAGACCTTCGGGCGCCAGAGGATGTGGACTGGGACCAGACAGTCTCAGTCCCCTACTATGGCTTACACGCACAAAGCCCAAGGACAAAGCAGCAGAACTGAACCGTTTTTAATGACATGTTCCATAACAGCCAAGTCACATGGCTCCCTGAGCAGACAGAAAAGTCACCAGGTATTCTTTAGAGCTGCTCACCTTCTGAAGCTACCAACTGTGGGCTTTGTCTATTAGAATACTATTGTCATTGTTAAGAAGAGCATTAAGAGACAACAGAACCCGGTATATTATGTCTTAACATTGTGTAATTGCCCAGATAATTTGCGAGATACTTCTTCACTAAGCCATTCTTACTGCATTATTAGGAGAATACCAGTCAGTAAAACACAGAATTGCAGACATTACCGAACAAGAACAGACATTGTTTTATTCTGTGGATGTTAAGACATTCAAGGGTGGTGAACTACAGCAAGTGACATGGTGTTTAGATTTTCGCATGAGTGAGATCATAGAAATCCTCGTAAACTAAAGTTGTCTTAAACAGCTGGGACACAAATAGACAGTTCTGATAGGCATGCTGTTCAGACAGATTAAGGCGTAATCTCAAATACATGATATTAAGTGATTTTTAAATTCTGAACAGTGAGAAGAACAAGTTACTCTCTTACCTGGTAACGTTCTTTCAATGGGAGGGTCCGACGACGTATTCCATATCTATGACAGGTAATGTCCACAGCTGTGCTGCTTCGGAAAATTTTCGGCGTCTGCGTCCTGTGTCAATGAAGTCGATGCGCCGTCCCCGAGGACCTCCTCTGACGGCCGAAGTCACCCGATGTGATAAGTAGGACGCACGACGCCCGTAGCCTCAGTTGTAGTTTTTTTCCCCCAGAACGTGTGACACCAGTTTTCTGCCGGTCAGACAGACAAGGCCTTGTGGAACGCAAGCTGCAATCGCATAAGAAATTCTGCAGCAGGGAAGGTAGGGAGGGAGCGATATGGAATACGTCGTCGGACCATCCCATCGAAAGAACGTTACCAGGTAAGCGAGTAACTTGTTCTTCGAGGGGATTGGGTCCTCAGACGTAATCCATATCTATGACAGACTCCCAAAGCAGTACCAAGCAAGGAGGTGGGAAAAGAATTTAGAACACAAATGTAGCATGCCCAATCAAATTGCGGAATAAAGGACTGCCTTGCCAAAGGCCAGATCCTGCCCTCGGATGGAATCGAGGGAGTAGTGATGTACAAAAGTATGTACCGAAGACCAGGTGGCTGCATCACAGATGTGACGAATAGGAACACCCCACTGCAGGGCAGTAGACGCAGCCACTCCCCTGGTAGAATGGGCCCGCAAGCCAACCGGAGGTTCCTTACCCGCCAAGCTGTAAAACTCGGAGATAGCTAAAATAATCCAACGAGACAAAGTATGTTTCGTCACAGCTTGTCCCAAACGCTTTCCAGCGTAACCAATGAAAAGTTGATCGTCCACTCTGACCCGAGACATGCGCAAAATATAAAAGCTCAACGCTCTCCTAGGATCAAGCCTATGGAGCCTCTCCTCTTCCTTACCAGGATGTGGAGGAGGATAGAACGCCGGAAGAACAACCTTCTGGCTCAAATGAAATTCCGAAACCACCTTTGGAAGAAAGGACGGACGCACTCTAAGGACAACCCTGTCCTTATGAAACACAGTGAAGGGTGGCTTAACTGAAAGTGCCTGTAACCCACTCACTCTGCAAGCAGAAGAAACCGCAACCAAAAACACAGTTTTCAGAGTTAACAGTCTCAAAGGGCAAGAATGCAAAGGCTCAAACGGAGCACCCATAAGAAACTTAAGAACAAGGTTCAAATCCCAACCGGGCACCAGAAAAGGTGACAGAGGGAACACATTAGTGAGCCCTTTCAAAAACAGAAATTAAAGGAATCTTAAAATAGGAACATTCTTCAGACGAGCGCTTAAATATGGACAGCGCCGCCAGGTACCCTTTAATGGTCCCCACTTGCATGCCCCTGTGTGCCAAGGAAAGCAAAAAAGACAGAACCATGGGAATGTCACACTCAAAAGGATCCACATTCTTAACTCTGCACCAGTCGCAGAACTTTCTCCAACGGTACAGAGACTTTGTTGCCGGCCGCCTGGCCGAGAGCAAAACCTCCATCATGTCTTCAGGGAGGTCCCAATCCTTATAACTCAACCTTTCAGAAGCCAAGCGTGAAGGTTGAGGGATCTGACCTCTGGATGGAGAACCTGACCCCCCTCCCGTGAGAGCAGATCGTCTCGGTAGGGAAGACGACGTGGAGGGCAGATGGACAAGTCGAGAAGGTCCGGGTACCACGTCCTCCTGGCCCATGCCGGAGCAATGAGGATCATCCGGGAACTGAACCTCCGTAACCTCTGCAGTACTTGCGGGATGACGGGGACTGGAGGAAACGCGTACAGCAGTGGGAATGACCACTCCACCACGAACGCGTCTCCTAAGGCTCCTTTTGGAGGAAATTCCCGCAAGCAGAACCTCTCGCACTTCCGGTTGACACTGGAGGCGAAGAGATCCACTTGAGGGGTCCCCCAAAAGGCAAAGATCTCCAGGAGAATCTCCTGAGCCAGCTCCCACTTGAGAGATCGTGCTCTGCCTGCTCAGAGCGTCCGCTGTCTCGTTGTCGTCTCCGGCCAGATGAACAGCCGAGATCGAAACTTCCTGCTGGATGGCCCAGAACTCGAGCTGCATTGCTTCCCTGCACAGAGGAAGTGACCCTGCCCCCCCCCCCCTTTTTGTTGAGGTAGTGCATGGCCACCGTGTTGTCCGTTAGAACCAGGACACTCTTTCCTCGCACAGTCGGCAGAAAAGCCTTCAGGGCAAGCCTGACGGCCTTCAGCTCCAACAGATTGATATGGAGTCTGGACTCCGACGGAGACCAACAACCGCTGACTGTCAACTCGTTTGCATGAGCTCCCCATCCCGTGAGGGATGCGTCCGTCACGATCGTCACCTCCGGCCAGGGCAGCCAAAATGGGGCCCCCTTCATCAGACTGCCTTCGACAGCCCACCACAGAAGGTCCTGGGCGACCGAGGGCGGCACCTGAACAGGGTCCAACATCCTGCCAGAGGACTGAGACCACTGGAGCTTGAGTGCCCATTGCAAAGATCTCATCCGCAACCTGGCCTCTGGCACCAGAAGAATGCAGGGTGTCATGAGGCCGAGCAGTCTCAAGAACTCGGACGCTGGGGGAGTCTGGGCAAGTTGAAACTTGTGCACCATCTGCTGAATGTGAAGAGCCCTCACCTGGGGAGGAAAACACAGCCCCAGGGATGTGTCGAGCACTGCTCCGATGTACTGGAGCCGCTGTGTTGGCTTCAAATGGGACTTTTTTAAATTGAGGGAGAAGCCCAGCTTGTGAAGGGAGTGGCAGGTGACGGACAGATGATCCAGGACTTGCTCGGGAGAGCTCCCCCTGATCAACCAATCGTCCAGGTAGGGGTAGATGTGAATCCCCCCTTTCCTGAGATGCGCTGCCACCACCACCATGAACTTGGTGAAAACCCTCAGGGCGGAGGTCAATCCGAACGGCAGGACCCGAAACAAAGTGCGAGTCGCCAACCGCGAACCTCAGGTACTTCTTGTGCTTGGGATGGATCGGCATATGGAAGTAAGCGTCCTTGAGGTCGAGAGACACCAACCTGTCCTGAAGTTGAAGGGCCTGAGGACTTGAGAAAGAGTCACCATCTTGAACTTGTCCTTCCTGAGGAGTTTGTTCAAACCGCGCAAGTCCATGATGGGTCTCAATCCCCCGTCTTTCTTCGAAATCAAAAAATAAGGGGAATACCATCCCTTGTTCCTCTCCCCTACAGGCACCAGTTCTATGGCGCCTTTCTCCAGCAGGGCTTGAACTTCCTGCACAAGGAGCGGATCCGGACTCTTCAAAGAGGTTCCCAGGTGGATTGTCGTGAGGCCTCTGCCGAAAAGTAAGACAGTAGCCGTGGGTTATGATCTCCAGAACCCACACATCTGAAGTAATGGCACGCCACTCTACAAGATGTTGCGCCAGCCTTCCTCCAACCGGCGAACCATGGGACCTGGCCTCATGACTGAGTGGTAGCGGCTGCGGCGTTGCCTGAGGGCAAAGAGGCAACTGCCCGAGCGGCCTTGGCACCTCGAGTACCCTGTTTTCCACCTCTGGCACTCTTACGGTGGCCTCTTTGACTGACAGCTCCTCTTTCTTTACTGAAGGACAAGTAATAGCGAAAGGAACCTCCCCTCCATTGTTGTCCCCTAGGACGAAAAGGCGGAGGTTGTCGAACTGCAGCGCCCAACGACTTCGCTGCAGCTTTGGAGGTCTGCAACCTCTCAAGGCTCTCATCAGCCTTGCTGCCAAAAAGATGTTCACCTTCAAAGGGCATGTTGAGGAGCCGGGACTGCACATCAGGAGCGAACCCAGACTTCCGCAACCACGCGAACCTGCGTATTACAGTGCTCGCCGCCATGGACCGGCTGACACAATCTGCCATGTCCAAACCCGACTGAACAACTTCACACATGGCATCCTTGCCATCCTGAACCATAGCAAGGAAACCATCCTGTTCGCCCCCTTCGGGAATATGTTCCGCCGCTAATGCAACACAGTTCCACAGAGTCTGTGTGAAAGGAGACAAGGCACATACGGAGTTGGCTGCCTGAAGCGCCATACCCCCTGAAGAAAACACTTTCTTTGCCCAGCCGTCAAAACGTTTGTCGTCCCTATCTGGAGGGATGGTAGGATACGACGCCTGCTTTGCCGGGGCCGTAGCCCCCTGCACCACCAAACTCTCCGGAGTGGGGTACCTGGACAAGTAGCAGGGGGTCGCTACTGGCTGGATGGTATTTTCGCGACAAAGACTGGCCCACTGCCGGGAGACTCTCCGGAGCAGTCCAAGCCACCGTCACCCTTCTCTGCAGAGCCATATGAAACGGCAGTACCGGGTCAGTGGGGGGACCAAGATCAAGGATGTCCATGAGATCATCCTGAACGAACTCCCCTGGGGGAGCCGACCATCCCAAGTACTCGGTGACCCAAGACATAACGCGCTGGTACGAAGAATCGGCATGAGTGCCAGGCTCCGGCCTACAAAACTCCACCTCCGGAGAGGTGTCCAGTCCACTGGCATCATGCAGTGACTGCCTCAGGTCATCAAATTGGCTATGGCCCGAGAGAAGCTCATCCGGCACCGTAACCGGAACGAAGCCTTCATCAGAGCCTTCATCACCCTCTGAAATGTACTCCACGCGGCGAGAGGAAGACACCTGGGGACCAAAGCTATGACTGACCTTAGCCAGAGCCTTTCTAGGGGCTAACCCCGTGCCACAGCGCCCCTCTGACACCACCGCCTCGAAAGGCGTTGAGGGCGCCGAACGAGTCTGCGCCGGCGTCGAGAGAATCAGCGTCGACGTCAGCTGCAGCGCTGCCAGCATCGACGGCGTCGACACAGGCCTCGAAGCCGGCGCGCCAAGCATGTCTCTCGGTGACCTAGACGCCGACAGCATCGATGACCCCCTCGGAGGCGGAGCCTTGAGAGAGAGGTCGTAGACGACCTCGGCGCCACAGGCGTCGACGTCTTCCTCGAAGATGGCACAGGATCACGCAGTCTCGAGCGCGTCGAGGACCGGGACCTGGAACAGGCATGGGGAGAACGGCTACCCTTGTCCGAGCGGGACCTCTCCCGTGAGCAGTGCCGACCACCCGAGCCCGAAGGCGCACAAGCGGTGTCTCTAGACCGGTGCCGACCAACCCCACTCGGAGGCACGGACAGACCGGTGCCCTGCAATTCAAGAATCGCTAACATCTGCTTCCCGAAGGAAGCCCATTCTTCCGGTGTCGCTTGCATGGTGGGATAAGCGACCTGCCAACGGACGGAGTCCTCGGAAGAGGACGGGGAAGGCGACTGATGCCGTCGCTTCCGGGAATGCCTCGAAGAGGCAGATGAGTGGGGAGACCTACACCTGGGAAGAGACCCACTGGACTTCCGACGATGATGCGGAGAGCCGCCTTTCGAGTCATCCGTCGAAAGCCCCGTAGACCTCGACTTCCGGGGCTTAGACACCTGACCTACTGACAACTTCTTGGGCTCCCGCAAGGCCTTTGCCGCGAGCGACTGGCAGTTGACACAGTCGTCCGTATTTTGGGCCTCCCCGAGGCACCAGAGGCAGGCATCGTGCGAGTCCGTGACCGACATCGTGGACCCACAGTCCCCTCATTTCTTGAAGCCCGGACGCGGGGTTGAAGACGAGGTAGACATCGTCACGAACAGGTTTTCACAAAAACCGAGCAGGTTCAAAGAACCGAGAAGAATACAACAAACTCCAAAGAGTCGAGGCGTACCGAGATTCAAGAAGCGAACACGTTCGTGGAAAAAATGGAACTGAGGCTACGGGCGTCGTGCGTCCTACTTATCACATCGGGTGACGTCGGCCGTCGGAGAAGGTCCTCGGGGACGGCGCATCGACGTCGACGACGCAGGAGCCGAAAATGTTCCAAAGCTGCACAGCTGTGGACATTAGCTGTCATAGATATGGAATACGTCGGAGGACCCAATCCCCTCGAAACAAAGCTTTTGCTAAGTGTAAGTAGAGCAGATGAAAATAGCAATGAATCTTGCGTCAGTAGAAGTCGGCTGTTTCAGAACGACAAAGGTATAAAATAAAATTCCAACTGGATATTAGGCATAAAGCCTGCTAAAATATGTTCTATCGGTTAATTTAAGAATGCTATGTGCACATTGATTCCTGGAAGCTCTGTAAAGGATACATTAAAAACATAATCAAAATGTAAATATAATTAGAAAAAAACCGGACTTAATGGAACTTCATGTTTAAAGCTAAAGTTAATTCTCTTCTTTGCCCACAAAGCACAGCATGAGTTTCAATGCATGAGTTGATAGGTTTTTGTGGTCACAAAGTAATAGTCTGCTTCACATTAAGGTAACAATACTAATCTAAAAATATGGTACATCTTTTAAAGCCTTTCCTACTCTCATACAACAGTAATCACGAGACCTTTCAGTACTTCTTAAAAACATTACTCAAACATAGAAATTGCAATCATGTATATCTGCAATATTTACGTACATTTCATTTGTGGTTTAACTTTAAAAACAGCAAAGCCTTTTTAGAAAAAAAAACAGGAAATTGCAATTTTGAATAAATAAACTTTTTTTTACCACAACTTTAATCATAACAATTTACCCAGGTTGTTGTCTGTCAACACCTCCTTAACTCTTTTGGTGATGCCATAGGTGTCCAGTTCTGGTGACATAGCGACCAGTTCTTGGATGCTAAGCGCAGAATGGCCTGGGAGGGGCAGTGGTGTTGATGGCTGGGAATCACAGCTGGTTGGGTCACTGCACTCCTGGGCTTTAGAATCCTTTGCCTCAATGGTAGGACAGGGCTGTTGGACCAATTCTGTGAGACTCTTCACAGATTCGCTTGAGCTCATAGGAGAATCCGGTGCAGGGCTGCAGCTGGTAGAGGTTTTTGGAGTGCATTCTAAGAGAACAACACACATGCTTTACCACTCAGACAGGAAACCTTAATAATGAAACATTTATATTTTGTCCGATTATTCAAACATTGCCACGAATTTGATTACAGGAAGAAATACTTTAGTTTACTAAGAAGTGCAAAGAGCCTGACAGACTCGATAGTGGGAAATATCCTGGCAAACCCCCTTTATGTAAACACCCTTTATACAAGTAAGCGCCTGCCGTATTAGAATGAGGGCCACGAGACCTTCAGACTATGTTGAAGCTACCTTGAAATGATTGGCAAAACACAATTTAAATGACCATTTTTAATTGGGACCCAAGACAATTAATGAAGCTATTGCTTGAGAGAAAGACGCAACACACAAATTGGATGCAATTCTAAATGTAACCTAAAGCCAGAGTTTGGTTCTTTAAAAAGAGATATTTATTTGAAAACGAAACCTGCACTAATTCATCAATATTTTTTTTCATGTTGCCTTAAACGAATTGTTGCTCACAACTTTGCACTTTGCTAATGTACAAAGACAGTATAAAAATATTTAAGCATACTTATAGGTCTTGTAGCCGACGAGCAACGTGAGCCCTGGCACAGCCCCGGTCTGTTTTTGCTGTCTTTTCACCCAGGAGGCGGGGTTTCAGCATTCAAAACACCCTCCAGTAGCCCTTACAGCCCGCGCAGTGGATATTTTGGAACCCTGTAGTCCCCCCGAGTGCTTTGAACTAACCATGAGTTGCATCACCCGGCTACCCCATATAGCACTGTAGCTCTCCATCTGTGGCTGCTGCTTGTGCCCGTACACTAACTGCATAATCTTCACGTAGCGGTTTAGCTGGCTTCTGGCATTTGAGTGGGCGGGCCGCCAGGATCTAACCATCCTTGTATTGTTGCTGTGCCCAAGGTCCCAGAGACGGTGTTGAAGATCCTGAAGGGTAGGGGTAGAGATAAAGACTCTGGCGGATCCTCAAGCTGTCAGGCATGCCCTGCCCTTCGGTCATTTGTTGCCATGTTCTGTCCCTCTATTGAGCAATCAAGAGGAGTATTGTATCTGATTTTAATTTATGGTCCCAGAGCCCTGCCCGTGATATTGTTATTTATTTGTGTCTGGCCCGTAATTGGTCTGCTTGTGTGCACTGTTGGGGCCGCAAGTTTCCTCTCCCCTCCAGTAGCAGCAGCGGCAAGGCAGTAGGCATCCTGGGGGGGGATTAAGGGCGGGGGAAATGACGGGACAGTTAAAGTGCATAGAGAGCCTCACAAACCTCTATGCTTTGGCCAGTGCAACTCCGAAATCTCTTGCCATAAATATAAGCTGACCTGTTGATACTATTAAACTATTTGGAATCATCGGACTACGGGACTATTGGCATTTGGACTCATTGTCCCAGACCGATAGTGATTTTAGTTGTGCTTTTAGAGAAGCCTATTGCACATGGACTTGTAGTACCGTAAGGCACTGGATTTTAATTAGCCTTGGGACATTCTTTTATAATTGCTGCTGAACTTTTTCTGTTTTCTTTTGCTCCTTGCTGTTTTTCTTTGCTTTTACTTTTTTTTACAACGCAAGGGTATCTTTAAAAAAAATAAAATAAATCTATATATATTTTAAACAACTATACAATCTAGGTTGTATATTTTATGACATTGTGGATTTTTACTGTTTAGTAGATTCATTAGTAGATCTTTAGTGGGCCTTAGTAGCCCTCTGGTATTTTATGGTGTGTACTGTAGCATATTAGCTCAGTAGTACCATACTAGTACTCCAGCAGTAGCCCTTTAGCACCCTAGCACTGTTGCACTTTAGCACCATAGTACCTCTGCACTTTAGCACCCCATCTTACCTAATAAACTTGATCCCAAAACAAAAAATGGTCAAAAGGAAGGCAAGGGAAGGAGAAGGATTGGGCAAATTGGCCGTTAGTGCCAAAAAGCCGAAAGCCTGTATAACCCCAAACCCACCCACCAAAAATCTAGGCAAGATGGGTAAGGCCAGGAGGGTCGTATCCCAACTCTCGCTGGACATACATCTAAAATTTATGGCAGGGAAACTGGCTAACAGGATCCAAGAAACAGAAAAAGCCATTCGGGAAGCTGCCTCATCTATTGGGGGGCAAGTTGAGAGGGTGTGGGACAAGGGCTCCCCTGTGGTTAATATTGTGAGGGGGTATAGAAACCACTGCCAGGGGGCTGGGCCCGATGTCAACATGATATCTGTATCAAGGATATTGCAATCTCTAGTAAAAATATGTATGTGATCGCGCTAACCGGGCTAGGAGTTATGGAGGAACAGCCAGATTTGGAGGAAGTGGGTGCACCACCGTCCAGGGAGGAAGTATCATGGAATTCCATGGAGGTGGAGGAGGGCAAGGTTTGGCTAGCGTCCCCAATTGATGCCAAATGAAAGCACCTATATCAGCTTTTGGTTGCTAAGCAGGGGGGTTGGGGGGGAGGGAATTATACTGGGAAACTCAATGGTTGTAAAATTATACTGGGAATCTCAATGGTTGTAAAAAATACATGCCCTCCTTCATTCTTTTAAAAATGGGGTCATGAACACATTAGCGATTCTGGATGACTCCATCAGAAATTTAAAAACAAAAGTGGAGCCTCTCGCTTGTGAAAAAGAAATAGGTGAGCGGGGGGTCAAGAGGGGTATGGGGGGTACATCTGTGATTGTACCTAATAAGGAGGGTAAGGGTGATGGGGTGGGTATGGACTTGGGAGGAGTAATCATAATTGACGAGGGGGATGGTGTAGGTAACAGGGAGAAACAATCTAGGAGAGGGGATATGGGGAGATCTAGCCCCTTGCAGGGGACATCGGTTAATGCCCCCATGGTAGAGCAGGTTAGTGGAGAAAATAGTGTGTTAAATCTTCCCCCGGCAGCGGCTCCGTTAGTGGGGATAATAATGGGAGTAAGGGGTCTGCCAAAGGCAGATCTGAAAAAATCCAAATCTCTGATCAATAAAGCCACTCATTGGATCAATACTAATCTGATGGGCCCTGGCATTGACCCTAATCTAGTAATAATGACTAGAAGAGCGGTATGGGTGGGTTCCACAAGAAAACGCGTGGAAGGAGACTGCATTGCGGTCACAGTCCCCTTCACCAACCCAAAAATAGTTAGGCATATGGTAACTTCAAACCTAACAAGAGGTTTAAGAGCAAATGGCTCTATATTGGAGAGCAGGAGGGTTAGGCTGGGTTACCTGCCTTACTAGGTTGCAGGCGGGACCAATTCTGGGACCTATAGAGAGGTGGTCTAATAGGGGAAATGGTCCAGGTGAAAGGGGAGCTCCAAGTGCAGGTACTGAACAACAGCTATTCGCATGGACGAAGGTGGGCAGGAGTGGAGCCTTTGGGCCAGGTTGGGGTGAAGCTCCTGGGGGTGTGTTGTTTCAAAATAGATTCAACCCCTTATCATCTTTGGATGACCAGGACTGACTTAGGGTACCAAAGTCGAAGAATATGGTGGTGGTGCAAGGGCCTAAGGTTGGCAGTGGGCAGCGTATGGGGACTAGAATCTTAAATCAGGAGGCGGCAGGTCAGGTTGTAAAGTTAATATCCTGGAATATAGCCTGCATAAAGGATACATTGTGGCAGGCTGACGATGTGGAATTTTGAGGGGCCATGATGTGATCCTGTTACAGGAAAACATGGGCCCTCGAGACGCCCCTAATGGATGGCTATGTTTCTTTTGGCATACCTGCCAAAAGAAATCGGAGGTGGAGGTGTTATGGGGGTCTAGTTACCCTGGTCAAGGCCTCATTACAATGCAGTGTTGAGGTACGGGAGACTCAGTTGGATTACCTACAAATATTAAGGTTTAGCCGGCCGGGTAGTGCTAAATTTGATATTCTAAACTTTTAGAACAGTCCACATAAGGTGGGGGTTGAGGGGTGGGGGGGGGACCGATTGGCGAAGGGGTTTCTGGGCAAATACCAGTTGGACAAGTACGGTAGGATGTATCCCTACAGGTCAGAGAACCTACGATGGAGGATCTAAGGGTCTGTGCTAGGGGACTCCAATTAAGTGGTAAATGGAATGGTGCATGAGGTCAGTGAATGGCCGTTTTGAGCTAGACATTCCGGGGAAACATACGTTTCATAATCAACTGGGCTCCTCAACAATAGACTATTTTTGCCCATCACTAAATTTGTGGGTAAAAAATGAATAGTTACTCACTGTAGTGACTAACGTACTCTTAGTCCATAGTCAGCTTTCCTCCATACTGCATGGGCGTCCCTTGCTAGGGACGGGAGACAACCTTTATCACCAGAAAAAACCTTCCCCATAAAATGTAGAGGCGCACAGGGGCACGGCCTGGGAGCATGCGCTCCCCTGACTCCACCCACCGGTGCCATTCCTCAGTCCCCATTGATGCGTCGACAATATTTAACATTGCATAATGACACCAGAATTATAAAGGGAGGAGGATGGTGGGACATTTGGAGGAAAGGGGACTAAGAGTACGTTAGTCACTGCAGTGAGTAACTATTAATTACTCTTACGTCCTGTCCCCTTTCCTCCAACTGCATGGGCAATTACAACTGAAAACAGCGCCAAGGTGGAGAGGAGACCCTCCTAAAGAAAACAGATTCCTTAGAACCGCCTGTCTGAAAGCTGTGTCCAACTCAGAGCCGGCGTACAAACAGTAATGCTTACAGAAAGCCGAAGGGGTGGCCCAGGTGGCTGCCCTGCTGATGAACTGCCACGGAACCTGCCGTTGGAATGCAATGGCCGGGGCCTTGGCTCCGACAGCGTGGGCGTGCATGTTAACTGGCAGTGGCTTGTGCTGCCCCTCGTAGGCCTCCTTGATGGCCGAAACCATCAGCCGTGCTATCGAGGCCTTGGATGCCCGATACCCGGGTCTTGACCACCCTCCTCCACCCCCCCCTGAAGGTGACAAACAGTGCGCCTGACTTGCGGAAGCCCCTGGTCCTGTCCAGATAGAATTTCAGAGTGCGTCTAGACAGTGCAAGGCCCTCTGAGCCTCGTCCTTAAGACTATCTCCTCATTTAGATGGAAAGCAGAGGGTACCTCAGGTAGGAACGCAGGGTGTGTCTGCAGGACCACCTTATCCCTGTTAAAAGTGGTATAGGGCCGCCAGAGCCTGGATCTCGCTGACTCTGCGAGTAGAGGTGAGGCCCACTAGCAAAGCTGCCTTAATGGTGACCAGCCTGATATCCGCGGATGCCATTGGCTCGAAGGGGCTTGTGCGCCAAGGCGCCAAGCACTACATTGAGGTCCCACAAGTGGTGTGGTTTTATAATGGGCGGGTAGAGCCTGGAGAGTCCCGCCAAATGTCTCTTGACCATCGGGTTGGAAGAGAAGACCACCGCCTCCGAATTTCTATAGACCCCTATGGCTGCCAAATAGGTGCAGCATGTGTCCACCTTCACGCCTGAGTGAACAAGGTGTGCAGGAGAGCACATCATCCAGCATGCACGTAAGGGGGTCGATCTCTTCAGAGTCTGCCCAGTGACAGAACCTAGTCCATTTACTCTTGTACTGGCTCCTGGTAGCCTTGCTCCTTGCGCCCTGAATGATTTCTAGGTTAGCCTGTGATAGGCTCAGGTGCTTCAGCGTGACCAAGTTGCAAGGGCTAACTTCTGTGGAGCAGGGTGGATGACTCTGCCCCCCCCTGCTGTGCTAGAAGATGAGCTGGGTCCATCAGAAGGTGAATGGGTGGTCTGTCCGAGAGGCTGAGAAGCTCTGAGAATCACAGTCTTGCCGGCTACCACAGAGCTATCAAGATGATGCTGAGGTGACAAGATTCCTTTATCTTGCAGATCACCTTGTGGACCGGGGTGTGGGAGGGAAGGCACATGCTGTCATGCCGTTCCAATGTATCTGGAATGCGTCACCCAGGGACCCGGCGCAATGCTCCTGCAGGACGCAAACTGCTGGCACTTCCTGTTGTCCCAGGAGCCAAAGAGATCCACTTGAGGATGCCCCCATCTGCTGAAGATCTCCAGCAGCACTTGATCGTTAAATTGTCACTCGTAATGGTCTGCTCCCAGTTTGCTGAGCCTGTCCGCCTCAAAGTTGGTGTCCCCCAGCAGGTGGACGGCCGTGAGGTAGATGTTGTTCTCCAGGGCCCATTCCCACATGGTGTCCGCTAGGCTGCACAGTGGAGGGGACCTGGTACCCGCAGCTTGTTGACATAGTACATGCTGGTGGAGCTGTCGGTCTGGATAAGGATGACCTTGCCCGCAATGAGCAGAAGGAAAGCTTTGAGAGCTAGCCAGATGGCCTTCAGCTCCATCGAGTTGATATGGGACTCCTGCTCCTGCCGGGTGCAGACTCCATGGACGCTGTGGCTGTCCTGAGTGATGGTGACCTGCAGGGACAGCTGCCGGAAGGGCTTGCCCGTCTGCAGGTAGCAGTCCCTGGAACACCACGTGAGGTCCAAGTGGAGGGAATGAGGGATGTTAACAAGCTCCGCTTGGGAAACCCTCTTCCGATTCCATGAGGCTGCGAAGGGCAGCTGTAATCTCCTCATCTTGAGTATTGTGTGGGGTACGGCCAGTAGGACCGATGCCAGGATACCTAATAGGTGTTGGTACAACCAGGCCGATGTCACTTCTCGGGTGAGGAAGCAAGTAGTGGCCCGCTTGATGGCTGTGATCTTGTCCTCCGAGGGGTACACTCTCTTGGGGCTCCTGTCCCAGATGAGGCCCAGGAAGGTCATTCTCTGCGTAGGCTGCAGCTGAGACTTCCTGAGGATGAGCGAAAATACCAGCTCGTGGAGTATAGTCATAAGAGCAGAGGAAGTGTGGTGGACCGCCTCTGGAGATCTCGCCCTGAGGAGTCAGTCGTCCAGGTATGGGTAGATGTGGTGTCCCTGGGCCCTGAGGAGGGCTGCCACTGTATTCATGAGTCTGGTAAATACCTTGGGGGCTGAGTTGGGGCCAAAGGGTAGCACCTTGTATTGGAAATGGCAGCCCATGATCCTGCATCGATGTGGCTGCCAAATCGGGACGTGTAGGTAAGCCTCCTTCAGATCCAGGGAGCACATCCAGTCTTCCTTGCACAAAGTCTCATCTATGAGTGCTGGCATAACCATCTTGAATTTTTGAAGAGGGAGGGAGAGGTTGAGGGTTGAGAGGTCCAGCACAACTCTTAGGCCAGCCAGGTTCTTCTTTTGAATGGCGAAAATCTTGGAATAGAAGCCCAATCCTCGCTGGGAGGCTGGGATTTCTACAACGGCCTGGCTCTCGATGAGCGACTGAATTTCCGCCAACAGAGCTGCTGTCCCAATCTGTAGGAGGGGAGGATGGAGGAGAGGAAGGTATCGGTAGGCGGTAACCCATTGATACTACAGGGAGGATCGAGGGGTTCCCGAACTTCTGACACCAAAACTGAGTGTAGGCCGAGCCTGCCCCCCACTGGAGACACGTGGACACGTCATGCCTTCTTTCCCACTGAGGCTGCTGTGGAGGAGGGGCACTGAAAAAAGCCCTTGCTCCCACCCTTTTATAGTTTGCGCTGGTATTGACTCGGCGAATGGTCAGACTGCCTGGACCTCCATTCTTGGAAGCCACAGAACCCTCCAAACATCCGCCACTTGTCAGAGCGTTGATGTGACTGGGTGTACGTCTTGGGAGTGACATTCGTAAGGATAAAGAGTTTGCGGTTCGAAAACTGTTCTTTTTATCTAGCTCCTCATCGGTGGTGGAGTAAAAGAGGTCTCACCCATGGAAGGTCCAATATGCGTTCCTGGACGTCTGGGTTAAATTTAGTAGCCCAAAGCCAGGCCGTCGTCCTCATGTCCGTGGCGATGCATACGGCCCGGCCAGAGGTGTCAATATGGGCCAGGGTGGACTCCATGATGTCTTACGACCATTTTTGCCTCTGCCAGTCCCGCCTTGACATTTGACTGGCTCTGCACAGGAGGTTCTGGAAGGAAGTCAGCTATTTCCCACCAAAACCTCTGGTTAACGGCTGCCAGCATGGCATCCACGTTGGATTGACGAAGAAGCAGCGAAGCATTGGAATAAAGCTTCTTCTCGTACGCCTCCAAGATCTTTTTTTTTATTTTTTATTTAAAATGAGGTTTGATTTTACAAACGTTTCATTAGAATAAGAACAATTCATTTAATTCAGACCCTTTCCGATTCATTTGTAATCTCAATCCAGAATTTAATTATTGTAATAAGCCACTGATTGTTTCCTATTAGGGGATTAGACCATCTTTCTTCAGTCGTCTTTGCTTTTGACGAGATTTTAAAAAAATCTCTAAAGAGTTCCCTTTTTTCTTTCAGCATCGGACACTCCATGATTATGTGAAGTAATGTTTCTGTTTTCACTTCTTTGCAAAATCTACAATCCAAGGAAACGGTGTCAGATTTATCTATCATTGCTAGATAGTCTCTGGTCGGTAGTATGTTCATGTGAAATCTTAGAAATAAGTCACGTATATTTCTGTCCGGAAATTGACTTAAATAGTCAGGTAGTTTGTTTAGAGCTCTTGTCTCGGCATCACATTTGAGGTAACGTTTGTAGGTTGTTTGGCTCTCTACTGTTTTTATCCAATCGTCGTTTTTTAGTTTTTGTTTCGCTTGCTATGGCCTCTTTGTTAGCATTTCTTCTGATATTTCTTCAAGTTGCAATTTTCTTTTTATTGTTGTTGTCCATTTCGAAAGAGCTGTCGTTTGAAAAGCTTGTGTTTTTCTTTTTAGTATTTCCAGTGATGGAATCTGCTTATCCGAAATTATTTTTCTATACAGGTCCATCTGTTTCCATGAAACTATAGACTCGATAGACTGTAAGGCCAATTCAAATCTGATCCTTGCAATGGGAAACGATTTTGGGAGAGCTAGTGTTTTTTGCCAGTATAGTCCTTCTAGAAAAGACCAATTGATCACCTTCTGGTTGATTAATGTTTCGCTTGCATAGGTTATTATTGGAACTACCTTTTGTCTGTATAATAGGGTTGTAGCCTTTACTGATTATGTGCTGTATTTCAGGTGAAAAAACCTTCCTTGTCTGGCTAAGGATCTTGTCTTTTCTTAGATGCATTCATACCATTCTTTTTCATTGGTAGAGGGATTAATCAGAGCGCCCATATATTTTATTGTCTTTGTTGCCACTATTTCTTTATTTTCAAGAAAGATTTTTAAGGGATGTTGGATTTTCCAGTTTTGAGTGACAAGTTTCATGACCTTTGTTTTACTTGTGTTAATTTGCAGGTCATTCGTACACATATACATTTGTGTTTTATCCAAGGTTTCTTAAAGGCCTTTTGTGGTTTTGTCTAATATGATGATGTCGTCAGCATAGATTAGTGTTTGTATTGACTCATTGTTAATCTTCGGTGGATTTGCTTTAGGATTTTGGATTTGTTCCTCAAAGTCGTTGGTGTAAAAGTTATATAAAAAAGCAGCTAATGGACATCCTTGTTTCAGTCCATTCCAAGTGGGAATGGATTGTACCATCTTCTGTTAGGCGAACTCGAACAGATGTATTTGAGTAGAGCTGTATTCTCGGATTGAGGATGCAAGTAGGACAACCCCATGCTGATAATTTTTCCCAGAGCTTATGTCCGTTTACAGAGTCAAACGCCATTTTCAGGTCTATGAATATAGCATAGACTTGTTGCTTTCGGATGATTGCTTCCGTTTTTATCAAATTCGATATCAATAGGTTTATATTAGTTCCAATTTTTGTCACAAATCCTGTTTGTCTTTTCGCTTGTTTTTCGTTATTTGCAGCCAAGTTCAGTTTTTGTAAATAGCTTGCAAATAGTTTTCCTAGCGGATCTAGGAGGGCTATTGGCCTTTAATTATTCGGGTTCTTTTGGTCTCCAGTCTTGTAAATGGGAATCAGAATCGCAACTGTCCAAGTGTAAGGAATTTCTTTTCTTTTTTCTATTACATATAATAGATGGAAGAAGAATTTTGCCCAACTTTCTGGAGTAGCTTTGAGAATAGCATTTGAAAGCCCGTCAGGGCCTGGAGCTCTGCATGGATTCAAGGCATTAATTTTGTTTGTTATGTCATCCACATCCCAATTAAATTTCCAAGTACTCGTATCGTTTTCTTTGCTTTTAGGCAAGTTTGCTGTATTGGTGTTGTATACTTCACGGAAGTGTTTAACCCAGATGCGGGCTTCCACTTCTTGTATCAGTTTGTTGGATTGAATTATCATTCATCATTTACCATAGGTTTCTCGTGTTTTTGTTTTGTAGAGCTTTTAAAATCGCTTGGGCATTATGTTGTTTCATAGTAGCCTTGTTTGCTTTTAAATAGTTAGAGTATTTTTGATTTTCTTTTTTTATTTGTTTTTCAAAGTCAGGATCTTTCTTTTTTTTCAATAGCCGTAGTCTCTTTTGATGCTCTTGTTTTTTTAGCTTAATTTCTGGATTGTATTGATGGCCATGAGTAGTCTTGATGTTCGTAGATTTAACCTGAGAATGTTTGTATTTCTCTAGGATCCATCCATAGTTCAACTTTTCCTGGTCATTCAAGGGTGCTTCTTGAAATGTGGAAAGTATTTCAGTGGCTTGATGTCTTTGAATTCTTAACTTCTTCAGTCCGTTCAAGACTTCCATTTCTGGTAAATGTATTCGCTCAGCGATAGTTTTTTGGGCTCTCCATGAAATTGAAATCTGATGGTGATTACTTGAACAGTGTGGAATGTTGTTAGTTGCAATTACTGATTTCTGTAGGGTTTCGGAGGCAAATATAAAGTCCATTATTGAAGTGGAGGTTTTGCTTGTCCAGGTCGAATATGGTATTCCTTTAGCATTCTTAGGTTGTTCGGCTAAGAAAATATTACAAATTCTCATTTCTTTCATGCATTTCCTTGCACGGGGTGACATTTCTTCAATAGTACAATTATTGCCTTCTTTATCGATTACATGTATATTGAAATCGCCAGCTATGATGAATTCATTTCCAGTGTTAGATCTTGCAATGGAGTCGATTAATTTATTGTCACTAATCGCAGTAGGGTTCCAATATATGTTAAAGATTGAGATGCATTTGTTTTCCAAACACCTGAGTCATATTGTTATCGTTATGTTCCATGTTATAAGTTAGCATGCTGATAGTAATATATTGTGCCCAGGAATTTATGTTCTTTCTTGCTAATATTGACCACGTCGCATTGATTTTCATTAGTATTAGCATCCCTGATGCCGGTCTGCCTAAACTCGACGCTATTGCAGGATTCAGCCAAGTTATATATCCATCACAAAGGACTTCCTCGGTCAACCAAATTTCTTGTAAGCAGATTATTTCTGATTCTGCTAAGGTTATCGATGGGTTTTCTAAGAGATGTTTGTAACCCCTTGTAGTCCAAGATGTTGGGGATATTGTGTTTGTGTCGTTAGTTTTATTCTTTGGTGGTTAGAAGTATGTTTTTCTACTTGGTCGGGAAGTTTGATTTTATCTTTCGGAATTTTTTTTTTCGGTTTGGCGGTATATATATTGTCGTTCTGATTTTTGTTTTCTTTTGTCTCCTTTCTTTGGTTATAGTTTTTTCTTTGATCAAATAGTGAAATATTCCTGGATTTTTTCCTAGCCATCATTCTGGATACAAAGATTTCTTCTACTTTAAATCCAAGTTTCTTAAATTGATGATTTGCCACTAGGACTCTCTGCATGGTTTCTTCTAAATAGAAGTCAATATGAGCTTCCTCCATGTGATTTTTATTCGGGAAAATGATTACTTCAATGGCGTCCGTTTCGAATTCGCTAAGATCTGGGATGGCTTTTAGTAAGCGTAGAGTGTTAGATCTGTTGAGTATCACCGGTGCTTCTGTAGTTGTCGTCGTTTGAAACAGAGCTACTCTATGAGCATACATAGTACTCAAGGGGTTTTGAAACTTTGGTCTCGTAATAGGAGGACTTCTGCTAGACATCGGTGTGTCTTTTTCGCTCTTCTGCTTTTCTGCAGATGACCATGTTTCAACGTTTGATACCGATGAATGTATAAAAGATATGTTATTTTCTTGGTCGTCTGATTCTTGGGATTTTGTTGAAGTTGCCAAGGATGTATCGTAGCACTCATCAATGACGATCAATAGGTCGTCCTGAGGGTTTTTGGTGATTGAATAGTCACCCGACGAATCCTTAATTGTTTGGATCTCTGCTACTGGGGCTTATTTGTTGTAGGATTTTGGGCGTCATGATTGATTTCCGCTAACAGGTCATCCAATGGTTCATTTGGTACTTGTTTAACAATTTGAAAAATTGATTTCGAGATGTTTACTATAGCCGAACTGGGGTTTGGACCTTTTTGAACATTACTTTGGTTAGCTGACTTTGTTTTATCATCTAGTGCTTTTTGCACACTTTGCATTTTTCTTAGGAACGCTCGAGATCCGGTTTGCGATTTCTTAATCGCTTTTTTGTGAGTTGATTTATTCAGGGCAGCTTGTTCCACTGTGCCTCGTTTGGAAAGATCAAATATATCAAATGGTGTGCACATTGGGGGTTCATTTGAGGCTTGAATTATCGGTAGTAAGTGGTTGTTTGTTTCAATCGTCAACGGTTGCATTTCATACTGTGTTGTCTGATCAGTGTTAGTTCTATTACCGTAGCCTTTTTCCTCAGTTTGAGTTTCTTGAATTGATGATTGTGATTGAGTTGCCATAAGTGACTTTTTTCGCTTTTTCGTCTATGCGATCCACTGTTGCCATGTCCGCTAATCGGGATTGCCATGTCCTGGATGCTTCTGCTTCGTATTTCATTCGCTCTTGTATGGTATTAGTAAGTGATTCGAACTGAGTTTGTTTCGTCATGATCATCGCTAAAAGCGTTGCTTGATCTTTTGTAGCATCGACCATGGATTCCTTTATTTTCAAAAATGGAATCATTGCTTAAGATAGTACTGCAATCGGGGTATTTTGCAAGTCTAACATTGTGGTAGGTAATCTCTGAGGAGATTTAGGCAGGTACCTCGCCAGGTCGGAATGATTATTTATGGATAAGGATTCAGTAGTCTCTTTTCTTTGTATCTTTACATGGTTATTTGGTTTTTCAGTACATGCTTTTGTTGTTGTATGGCTTTCTTTATGGATTATCGGTGTAGAGGTGTTTATTTGATTCGTATGGGGAGTTGGATGGATCCCGTTGAATACTTCTGGTCTTTTCTCTTGAGAGTCCATTATTGCGTCTATTTCAGTAATGTCAAGTGACAGGCGTGCTATCCGATAGGTAGAGTCTGCATTTCATTATCACAAAGTGAGTTGGTCGGGCGATATGTTGATTGCCAATGTTGTTTTGCAATCCTTGCTCTCTCTTGCAATGATGGTGTAAAGCAGGAGTCTTGCAATCTTGGTTGCTGTAGATTGTCACTCTTGATAATTCCTTGGTCTGGTGCTACTACATCAGTATCCGTATCAGTATTTGCTAAGATCTCTTTGGTTAGAAGTTCTGTTGCTGGTACGCTTGTCAGCTCCAAAGTACTTCTGATTGCAGACTGTGTCTGGGCTTCCATGCTATCCTCTGTGGTAGCCACTGTCTTAGGTGTTGTTTCATAGATGATGTTTTTAGTCTCTGTTTTTTGCGCATTAATCACTTTGTTTTTTGCTAATCTATGCTTCTCCTCCATGAATGTAGTAATGGGCTGATGTTTAATGGTGACCTGTGCCCTGACTCTGTTAGTCATCATTACAGATTCTTGTAATTTTTCTTGGAGTCTTGTACGAGATTTTACAATATCCATCTTTGGGTATTTATGGTTGTAAATAGTCAGTTTCTTACTAGTCAGTCGATTTTATGAATAGAATTAATTGTTGACACTTAGAAGCAGTTTCCACCGATTCAGCCGTAAACAGCTGTTAACAGCGCGCCCTTTCCTCCTCGTGGGCTTCACGCTGCAAGGGTCGCGCTGTTATGGTTTTATGGGCTGGTCAGGGGGCGTGTCCTCTTGATGGCACGTGAGACGAGTCACGTGGGAATGCAAATTCATTGGCTCTCGCTTCCCGTTCTCCGCAACCGCTGTCAGCTGTCTGAAACTGACAGACTTACGCGACTCAGAGCGGCAAGAGTGATTCAGCCATTCAATCTCTGCTGGTCTCTGTAGATCACAGAAGATAGGGTAAGTCTCTCAGCGGTACAGCAGTTAACAGCACGCCCTTTCCTCCTCGCGGGCTTCACCACTTTAATACTGTGTGTAACTGATCTTGGTCTTGCCAATTATTGAAGCATCGACTGTGTATATACTGCTATGCTACATGTATGACTTCTGAAAGGAGTCTTTATCTGTAACATATACTAAAATAGCTCCGTTCGAGTCTCTGTAGTAGATAGGGCCAAGTGCATGGAATTGTTCTTGACCTGCCGTGTCCCAAATGGCAAGGTTTACTCTTTTTCCTCGATGTTCAACTTCTTTGTTAGAAAGGAAGCCTGCCTGTTCCCCTTTCTTCCCCCGGTTCCTGTCGCACGCCCGGGCAGATGACAGGCCGTGGTGTGTATTAAGCTATACGGAAGAGATAGTTCTGCCCTTCTCCAAGGAATCAGAACACCTTCCTCTCCGGGGGATTGCTGTGGCCTTAGGGGATCACGCGTCACTTCCTCCAAGATTTTATCCTTGTCTAGCAGCGCCGATGACGAGGTGGCCGAGGATGACAGCTTTGAGTAGAGTGACGCCGCAGCAATCACTGAAGAGTGCGGTTGAGGGTGGGCCGACAAGAGTGGACCCCCATCCATTTGCCTATACTTGGCATCCAGGTGCCGATTTACAGGTTGGGCCGAGTGGGGTTTACACCACCCCTTCTTGGCCAAGGCAACAACATCCTGCCTTCTGTGTAGCCGAGTGGAAATCTTACCAAATATTTGGGCAATGTTCCTCTTGACCTACAATCCAAGTCACAATGACCATAAAGATTTTTTGTAGACTGTTTTGCACGCATCTATCCAGTCTTGGTCATAAAGCTTATGCTTCACCTTTCCTGGTGCAGATTTCAGTGATTCTTCTCTTGCGCCCAAGTGGTCTAGGAAGGCTAGACATTAGTTTCCAGTCTAAAAGAGGGGACTCCGTTTGGGACTGCCGTGCGTTTTCCCAAAGTCGGAAGCCTCCTTCTTGCTCTCCCAGAAGGCATTTACGAAAAAAGGACAAGGTTTTCCAAACTGTAATGGCATTGTAAGGACATGTATGGGATTTTATTGCCAGCATACAATATACAGCATTTTTGCCAGCATACAATATACAGTAGAGAAACACAAGGCGCAGTTTGAAACTGCAGGCATTCTGAGCACATTAATTTTTTTTTAAAAAACAGTGTTCTGCAGGTTAAAATAAAGAGGTGCACAATTTATATTGGATGTATGGAAACTGCATTACATAACTGATTAACCTTGTACTAACATTATTAAAATACTACTTTCAACTTCTCTAACATTATAATGCAGTCTTCTATGCACATTAATTTTTTCCATGTGGAGAAAGAAATATGTAAAATGCAGGAAGGGAAATAAAAGTTAATTTGAAAAATGAAGTCTTCATTGTTTTGTAAAACGAAGGCTGGCACAGGGCACATGCCTTTAATCTGATTGGTAGGGATTGTAGGCAGACAAGCCACGTCAACAGGGGGCTGAATGAGAGTTTTCCTAAGAAAAAAAGTGAGGGGAGTTGGCAGATTGTGCTGGGTTCAGGAGATGGATGGTGCCATATCTGTCGAAATTTAAGTGGGTTGAGTGTTAGCTACGGGCATTTTCAGCTGGCAGCTCCAACACATATACAGAGGAGTTTCGCACTGGGTCTGCATCTGCGAACACAGCGAGGTAGTGCGGGGACTTCAAAGATTACTGTCCTTGGTAAGATTTGTGCCAAGTGAGGAAACAAAAATGGTGCACGTGTGTTGCTAGAATCCATTGGCAGTGCAGAGAGGTTAGAAATAAGTGTGTTTATTTTTCTCTCTCTATATTCAAAGCGTGAGAACTTAAATTTATGTTTGCAAAATACCTGCTTGTTTCTGTTTTGTCTTTTTATATCTTGCAGGTGATGCTGTAAATATCATGTGGTAAGACTTTGTGGTTTGTAACTGTAATCTAACGCAAAATTTATATTAAAAAAACAACACAAAATTTATATTAAAAAAACAGACTTTGGTGTCATTCATGCATCTGTGAATTATTTATATATGAGGTGCAGAGGTGATGTTTATACCAGTGCAGTAGTGCATTTACCAATTTACCACTGTAGTTGAAATAGCAAACAAGAGAAAGTCAGTAGTAAATATCTACAAGGTAAAAGATGTGTGTGTGTAAAATATAATGAGTGATTCCTTCCTTGCATGTTGAAGGGAAGGGGTGCCTAATCTGGCACTTAGATTACTGGATGTACATAAGCCATTAATACCAGCCACAAACTATAGGTGGCGCCTTGAATAAACTCATTGGGTTCTCTGAAGTGTTCTAAGTATGGGGCTCTCTACAGGCGACTAGAAGGCATTCTAATAGAAAGGAAAGGTTTGCTTTATGATGGGGTTATAGTATATAAAAAAAACATGCTCACCACTATACCACAGGAATAAGATAATTCTGAAAATACCGCAACGTAAGATGCCATTAAAATTACTGCCAATACAAGCTAACAAGATATGGTCACTAAAATAGAGTGATACCAATCCCACTCTAAACGTAAGGCTAGTTTACCACCAAATTACCGCCAATATTTTTATGGTAAGAAAATACAGCCAAATCCCGAATGTACCCCAATAAGACAAAACCTCTTACAGCATACAAGGACCCAAGGCCAAGTTTGCGTGTTATTATGCGAATAGGTATCCCCCTAAGGAAGGCGTAAAACTCTTCACCAGAAAAGGCCCTCCAATTTGGGCCAAAATCGAAGCCGGAAGAGAAAATGAAACCTCTGCACCGTATATAAGAATCAGGGCAACCTTAAGATGATAACATTCTATGATGGGCTTTAACAAGAACTTGCAATATTTCCCAGATATAAGACACGCTTGAGCGCCTAGGTTACGGGTCTTGCCTCTAAGAATGACCTCCCTTTGCCCGTCTGCTGAGATTTTGTTGATGTTCATTCCCAGGTACGAGATAGATTTAACTTCGCTCAATTTATCTCCCTTCAGGAACCAGACGGGGCAATGCATATTAATCCGTACTGGTTTTCCACACAGTGTCAAAATTCTACATTTTGACACCTTCACCCTTAGCCCATTATCATCCACGTAGGATTCCAGCGCCCGCAATTGTCTTTGAAGACCAACCTTTGTCTGAGATCATCTGCATATAGCAAACAACTACTGGGACATCTATCTGTGGTGGAAAACATCCGATAGCCTGAAACGCAGCGTCCATGTCTGAAATGAACAAGTTAAATGTGGCTGGCACCAAGGGTCAGCCCTGCTTTAGCCCTTTTTAAGTTTTTATGAAACTTGTCAGGGAGCCTCTTCTATCAAGTCTAACCTGCAGGGAAGTATCTCAATGTAGCACCTTCAATGCTTCCCTTAAATCCTCTGGACAGTCCCATCTTGTTAGTTTATCCCAGAGTTGTTGACATCCTATAGCAGGGGTGCCCAACTGATTTTGACAGAGGGCCGAAAGTACCTTACATGAGGGCTATAGTGGGCCGAAAAGTAAATGTGGGCGGGGCGGTAGGCGGGGTGTGGCAGGAGGCTTTTTAAACCCCCAATTTGTATTAAACACATGGAAAAAGAATATGTTTTTGAGGGGTAACCATTTTTATTTGCATTTCAAACTTACATTTTGTACTACACATTTTCCATTGTTATAATTTATTTCTATTTAGTTATTGTATCTCGTCTGTTTAATTAAATTATATATATTTTATTGACCCTAGATTGGAATTCCGTTATTTTGGACTGCTATAGTTTGCTGTTTGGGTTGCCCAAGAGGAGTATGGCCTTTGTTGAGTCAGGTTTCCTCAAAAAGCAAAGGATGTACATCTCCTAACTGTGACTGTTTTAGCTTTATTATTGGGTTCACTCTTGAAGTGCAACACTATGCTCCATGGCTCCCACCCCCAACCAAAAACTATGCCCCATGGCTCCCTCACCCCTCAACCAAACACTATGCCCCATGGCTCCCTCAAACCCAACCAAACACTATGCCCCATGGCCCACTCACCCCCAACCAAACACTATGCCCCATGGCTCCCTCAACCCCCAACCAAACACTATGCCCCATGGCACCCCCACCCCTCAACCAAACACTATGCCCCATGGCACCCCCACCCCTCAACCAAACACTATGCCCCATGGCACCCTCAACCCCAACCAAACACTATGCCCCATGGCCCCCACCCCCAACCATACACTATGCCCCATGGCCCCCACACCCTCAACCAAACACTATGCCCCATGGCACCCCCAACCCCAACCAAACACTATGTCCCATGGGCACCTCATCCCCAACCAAATACTATGGCCCATGGCACACCCCACCCCCAACCAAACACTATGACAGTTGGAAAAAACACCTTTTTGGAGGTGTACCGTTTTATTTGTATTTCAAACTTACATTTTGTACTATATATTTCCCCAAATCATACAGGATGAAACAGTGAACCAGACATAGTTGATCAGTGAGAAACATTATCAGCGTTTCTCAGCTGTCATTTTCTGGATCTCGGGCTCCAGTGAGGTTGTTCCTACTCTCAGGATAGCATGGAGATGTTAGTCAGTTAGTCTTGTCCTTAGGCTGGATTTATGTAGTTTCATTTGTGAAAACACTTGCTCACAAATGTAAGTACTGCCAAACATAGATACCATCTTTAATGCTTCCTGTGACAGATTGGGGAATTGAGCAGTGTCCAGAGACTGATAGAAGACTAATACAGGCATCTCTCTGTGCTTATTTTTGAGGGCACTACAGCACTGAAGTTCAATCAGTTCCAGTTGCAGTTCAGGTTGCACTCTTTCAACCTCAGCTGAGAAAGGGTCTGCAAAAAGTTTAAGAGGCTCGCTGGGATTTGAATTGTGAGAAACTATTCTCAAAAACATTTTGCAGTTCCTTCAGGACCTTCACATGCCGATACCATCCTACATACTTGTCATGGGGGAAAACCTCTGCACATGCGGGGTAGTGTACCAGCATCCCTTTCTCCAGTTGGGCTGTCAGAAGCCTTAACTTTATTTCAAAGGCACAAACTGCCTCAAACAGATCTGATTTGAGATTTTGGCTTCCTTGCAACTTTAAATTTAAATCATTGAAATGGCCTGTCAGGTCAGTCACAAAAGCAAAGTCAGCTACCCAGTCAATATCTTGTATGACAGAAGGGTCCATTCCCTTTTCATCAAGGAATGCTTTTATTTCATGCCGTAAAGCAAAGAATCGCTTCAGCACATTGCCACGACTAAGCCATCGGACATCGGTGTGATATAGGACATCACTATAATCCGCCTTTACCTCTTCTAAAAACGCCTGAAACAATTGGTGATTTAAAGAGCATGCACGGACAAAATTAACCGTTTTCACAACAAAGTCCATCACTTCAGTGAATTTCAAATGTTTTGCACATAATGCCGCCTGGTGGATGACGCAGTGATAATTTTTTTAAATGGACAGCCTTCTCGCCCAAGTGCCTTTTCAAGCAGCCAATAAACTCATTTTGCTCCCCAACCATGGCTGGCGCGCCATCAGTCGTCATGCCTACCAAAGCATCCCATGGCAAATTTAAATCATCAATGACTTTTTGAAAGGCATTAAAAATATCAGCACCAGTAGTCCTGCCATGCAAAGATACCAGGGAAGCCAGTTCCGGAAATACTTTGCATTATCGATCCCCCGAATGAAAATTAAGAGTTGGGCTGTGTCACTTGCATCTGTACTCTCATCAAGGGCAGCTGAAAAGAACTTGACATCCTTACACCGCATTTTCAGTTGGCTGTAACAATTGTCAGCCATATCTACAATACGCCGCTGGATACACATACGTGAAAGGGGAACATTTGTAAAAGCATCTTTTTTTCTTTACACATTGCCTCGTAAATCTCCATCAGGCAGTCTTTAACGAAATCCCCATCTGTGAAAGGACATGCTGACCTTGCAATAAGCTGTGCAACCTTATAACTTGCAAAGGTGGCACATTCAGATTCTTTTTATTTCTGGGCAAAAACACCCTTTTGCTTAGTCAGCTGTGTTTTTAGCTCCTCAGCTTTCTTAATTCTCGCTTCCCCCTGCAACTCCTTATATTGTGAATGTTTTGTTTCACAATGGCGGCGGATATTATATTCCTTGACATTCGAGACAAATGAGACACGAGTACACATTAGGTTTGGACTCGATGAAAAAACACTTCAGTCCACTCATCCTTAAATTGACGGTTCTCCTGGTCCATCTTTCTTTTTTTTACTGCACTGAACATTGGCAGGGACATCTTTGGATAGCGATACGAACTCCACTGTTATGCTCCCACTACGACGGTCCAAGTCTAGAGTACATACAAATTATATACTTTTTTGAGAATCCTAGAAGCGACAAAAGAACAAGATCAGATAAAGAACATAGCCTTGCCAGCAAACATTTTCATGCACTTATTGATGGATACTTTCAGGAATAGCGGGCTGCATAGCATATCAACCTGCTATGTTTGAGATTAAGGTGGAAATTGAGGACATTCTTATAACATTTCAAAGCACAAGCTGTTGCCAAATTATGAGCTTTTGAAAGGAATTATCACAGGATGACCAATTACTTTAGTGAACATACAAAGAGATTGATCTCAGTTTCTTCCTGGCCAGGGCAAAACTGACAGGAGCGCAACCATATTGCGCCAGAGAAATAGGTTCTTCTGGGAGTACTACCAGTTTGAATATTGCAAGCCATTTCCTTCCATAAAATCTGGATCAAATAACTCAAACTGTCCACTTGAATGTATGATTCATAGTGTGCAGCAAGTGTCCTTTTGCAGTTAAGCTTGCCCTCAAAGAGCAGTTACCTTCTCTAATCAATTTCATTGTGCATCTATCCCCCTGAACAATGCTTAATGGGGTTGTAGAAAGGTAACAATTACCCACACTCAATGGGCCTCAAACGCTTGATCGAGGTTTAGTTGCAAAATTACAGGAGCAGACATCATCCAGGACCATACTAGAAAAGGCTGCAGCCGATTTTGAAAGCTTTAGGAATGTACAAATAAACCACACCCACTGCTGACCCTTGACACTCTGGCCCAACATCTCTAATGATATGCTATGATAGTTTATTTATATAGCTCCTATACACAATGTATATAATCTATAGTATCGAACCCCTGGGCCAGGTCTATTGAAGCAAGGTCAATTTTCCCTGAAGGTTTCCGCTTTGTTATGGACTTAAGGAGGTTAATTAGGAAGAGGTTGAGGGTGGTCCCTATTCCTTTAACAAACCCCGCCTGCCTCTTGTCGCTATGCCCCGACTTCCTGGTCCAAGATGTAATTGCCTTCAACAACACAGCTCCGAATATCTTGCCGGACACATCCTAGAGGGCGATAGGCCTGTAATTTGCCAGATCTGACCCATCGCCCTTCTTGAATAACGGGGACAACATTAGACGAGCAGCAGGAAAGCGGTATTACCCCTGTTCTCTTAATTTAGACAAAGAGTGTGTAAGATGAAGGACCATTTTTCAGGGTTTTTCTTAAGTGTCCCGTTAGACATTCCATCCGGGCCTGCCGCCCCGGAATTATTTGCAGAAATAATTAAGTTCTCTATGTCCTCCCTATCTGTTGAAAAAAGCCAACCTCCTTTCCTCGTGCCTTGATTCGTAGGTCCGGCTTTATTTGAAGTGAAGAGTGCACTAAAGTGCTTTGTCTACGCCTCCTCTGGGACAGAGTTGATAGTGACTGAAACCTGCATAACAATTAGGTTGTTAAATAGTTTCCACATATCTGATGCGTTTGAGGATACTGTATTCAGCACTAATTCTACATCACGTTGGTACATTAACCACCAGTGTCCCTTCAGCCAGATTTTGTACTGCTTGGTTAGCTTTTTTATAACCAGAGTATTAGTATAGTAAATTTTTAAGCAACGTTTTATCTGCTTTTTTAATTTCTTCTTTGTGAGCACCTCTATATCAAACATGTGCAGCTTTACAAAGGTCAGGGTGGGGGGCATAAAACCCCGCTTCCTTGAACGCCACCAGGTTTGACTGAGGTTTTGGTTGTACGTTGTTTGAGGACACTTGTCCAGTGTTAGGCTTTGATATTTGCATCCTATTACCTCCCGAGTTCACTGTGAAATTGTCCAATGAGTTTGTTGGGCCAATCCTCCTCCATCCCTTAAAAGTGGCGGATACCATGTCGTGATCACTCACAGTCGCCTTCATCACTCGCATGGAGGTCAAGTTAAACAGCATAATCTCTGAGGCAAAGATATAGTCCAAGCTTTTGTGTCCTTGCCTCTCCT
The DNA here is from genome assembly GCF_040938575.1 of Ambystoma mexicanum. Taxonomy (NCBI): domain Eukaryota; kingdom Metazoa; phylum Chordata; class Amphibia; order Caudata; family Ambystomatidae; genus Ambystoma; species Ambystoma mexicanum. The sequence goes on from NC_090931.1 coordinate 457,492,841, forward strand.
CCGGGTATAAGATGCAGGGATGTCCCCTTTAGTCTGTACATTGGCCATGTGGATGTTCCTGTCCTTCAAGTCGTCCCTCTTGTGGCGTAGAGTACAATCTCTTATTGGGTTTCTGTTGCTGTCAAAACAGTGATCATTTAAGGCAGCGCAGATCAAAATGTCCAGGGCCGCCCAGACCCCCATAGCCTCTTCAATGAATCTCAACACAGAGGTTATGAAACCCTCTGCAGCAGAGGAAGCAGTGTTCCAGTAGAAATTTAAAGTGCGAAGGGTGGCATAGGGCCTCCTTCCGACCCCCCTTTTGCAATCATGAGGGCTTGAATCAAGGAAGATGGGCATTTTTCCATGATAACTCCTGCGGCCAAAGTGTTCTTCCATGCCAAGAGCAGACCTGCCATGGGGTGGCCAGAGGGGCGCATAGTAGCACGGTGTATATAAACCGCAAAGTCCTCTAGTAATGGTTTCTCTCAAAGCCACGTCTCCTGGAGACACACGATATCATGATCAGAAAAGTTAAACTCCCATCCGTCTAATAGGTGGGAGAAGCCTTGTGTGTTCCAGGAGAGTATAGATGTCCTTGACCAGTTCTTCCGAGGAAGTGTCTTCAGTGCCAAATGGCGGCTCTGCCGATGTATCTCCACCTGCAAGCCAGGCCCAGGAGTCATTTTGAGTACCCGATCTTAAATTGTCCCTGCGCTGAACTAAGTGTCTTGGGGGCCGGGTATTCTCCACTAATTTGAAAATGTCCTCTCAGTGTCCGAGAGGCTTCCTGCCTCTGAACTCCATGATTGGGGAGCTTTATGGCGTCACCTCTTGGGCGCACCATATTACACTTGTTTGCTCTTTGCCTCCTATTTTCATCACAATTCTCATTGAGAAAGTTGGATGGATCGGCACCCGCGTCGTAATCTGAGAGAGAAAATCCCAAAGGCATTAGTCTCCTTCCCTCACCCAGTAGGAGTTTTTGACTCTCTAATGTTCACACATACAGGACCACTTTGTCAAGTCTTTCTTCCTCTGGGAACTCAATCGGGTACAGGTCAGCCAATTTGATTCCTTTTAAAGAATGCATGCAGTGTAAAAGGCGTACTGTATTTGCCCTGTTCAACATCAGTTTGTCGTTAAACTGCATTATTCTTTGAAGAAGCAGCCGATATAAACGGCGGGTGTAGTCCCCAGTGACCTCACGCTGGGTTCTCAACCCTTCCTCCTCTGGCTTTTTTTTTTTTTATCTTTTACCAAGAGAGCAGTTGATTATATTCCTTTTTTGATCTAGTGTTTTAAATGGTCGAACTGAAAGTCTTCTAGATCTTGTAGCCGTTATCTGGATAAAAGGGGCAGGTAGTTCCTCAATCTTGTCTTCTGAACTTGATTTTCTTCGTCTTCCTTTTTTCTCTTTTAAGGTTGGGGTATGTGCTATTTCAACAATTTTCCTAATGATAGAGCCCTTCCTGGTTGTGGCCTCCCGGGCTGGTTAACCCTCTACCCCTGACGTCACCTCTTCTACTGCGCCATTAGTATATTGGCCATTATCTGTAATGGACAGGTTATTCATTTCTTCATCCAGACTGCTAGCTTCACTTTCAGTGATGGTGTAAGTGGAGAGATTCATTAGGTCCGCTGTCTCTTCTTACCGATTAGTAGATTCCAGCCCTGTCCGCTGCTCGGAGGCCAGAGGGACCCTTGCTTCTACAGGAATTAAGTTGTTTGTGTAGACAGCACTCCCAGTATCTTAGCCTTCAGGTTGCTTGCCAGAATCACCTGTACTGGGTACCTTAACGCTTTGAATAGCAGGGTCTGAACTCCTGGTTTTAATAGGTTGGCCCTTTTTCGAAAGTGGTTTTTGCTTTTTTTGTAATTTAATTTTCTTTGATAGTACCCCTTTTAGGAGTGATCTTTTTGTTTGGGTAGACGATCCCTTGTTCGCCTCTGGGCCTAGTTTAGAGAAGATCTCATATTTCCTCTGCAGGTCTGTCAAGCCCCTCAGCTTAGTAGGGGCCTTTGTATGGTTTTTAGGATCAGGTAACAGTGGAGCCAGTATGGAGAGGTCCACTTGTTGCCCATCCCCTTCCTAGAGGATGGAGGCCAAGACTGATGGCCGTGGGGCTGCATCCAACTCAGATATTTCTGGGGCCATAGGCCCTCTCTCTTTTTGGGCTGTAAGAATCTTTGTAGTTAGGGTGTTCGGTTTCTCCGTCTCCATAATTGTCAAGTCCGTCATAGTACCTGTAGCTACTAGTTCTGCTTGGGCAGCATCCCACTGTTTATCCAAACTAGCCCGTCTCTTGATTTTGTCCTGAATGATTCGGTGATGCTATGCAAGATCTCAGTTATGTTTTCTGTATTATTTTCCAACTTGGACTGTATGGCTGTAACAAAGCCTTCTATGAACACCATCTTTAAATTAATCATTGCAAGCAAAGTTGACTGATCCCGAATTTGATCATTTAGAGTCTCTTGCAATTTCATCATATAGGGGACCAAGGTCATGGTTAGGATCGCAATTGTGTTAGTGTCAACTTGCCCTTTAAAGGAGGCCTGATCCTCCATTTGTGACGCTGCCATGTCCATTAACAGAACTTCATCTGATAAGGATTGCTCCATCCAATGTATCTGAGAATGATCCATACGGTTTCTGGAGTTAGTCTTTACATTGGAAGTAGTTTGACCCAATCGATGTTTGACGTTAGGGCCCTTAGCCTCCTTGTGAGGACCCCTGGAGATATTACATGTGGGCCTCTCACTGGAATACAAACCAACCCACCCTTAATCCTGGGGCTTGACTCATCTGTCCTGTGTATCTTCGAGTACACTTTTTGGGAGAGTGTCTTCTCTTCTCCGATAAAATAACCTTTGTTTAGAGGCCAGGGTTGCTGATGTGAGAGAGGGTGGCTTCCATATTGAATAGATGCTTGATTCAACTTTTTAGATGGCTGATTGAGTGAAGGTTTGCCAAATATATAAATCGTATGAGCAGATTTGTCCAGGGTTAGGGTGTCCGCCCCCCAGCTGTTAAGGGAGTGTCACCAGAAATGCCCATGTCCTCCACTGCCTTTTCCACGATCGAGCCCCTGGCTTCGGTATTCAAACTGTCCATGTTTTCCACCATGACTCCTGTAGTGCTTACGTTTCCACTCAACTCCTCCAGTATTATAGGGTTTGGGGCGGGGTAAGGCATTTATCTAGTTGAAGTGTGTTAACAGCTGAGGTTGTTGAGCAGCCTATTTCCACCATTATATTAATGGGGGGATGTCTCGTCGATGGTGCATCAGAGGGGCGTCCAGGCCCCTAAGCTACCTGTGCTGCCTATACATTACCAGTACCATTATGCAGCTCTTTGTCTTTCTGCGCCGCAGCGTCCACAATTAATGATAATGGGGCCTCATTAGGTGATAGTGTGACTGACGACTCCCCCGCCCCACTCGGCATTTCTTCCAAAGTTAGGTTGCTGGTAGACATACTTTTGGAACTTCTTTGCACAGGCGATAGTTCTTAAACTGGAGGAGATAAGGAGGAGGACGGGAGTAGGGTTGCATCCCCCGGCAGACGCTCCTTAGGAATGCTCGAACAGGATCACAACTAATAAATGAGGGCTACAACTTTCTGACCCTCAGGTCCGGTGCGAAACTTCGGGCCGGCGCACGAATCAAAGAAATGATTCCCACAGTCTTCCTGCGGCTAGCCCCCCCCCCCCTCCCCCTCTAACAGTATGCCTTAATAAATTGAGGGCACTTACTATGTGTAAAGGTGCAGTAAAGACCAACCCTCAGCGTTCTCAGAGTCGAGAAAGCACACGAGGGCTCCTCGAGCCAATTATCAAACACGCCCACCTTAATGCTCCTTACATGGTGGGACTTCCCTCGTCGTGCTCTGAAAACCGCCGATGTTAGCACAGCTCTTGATTGTACTGTTTGTACTGCTTCAACTGTGTCTCACTTAGCTAGCCACTTCGCGGAGCGAGTGGGGCCAAGTATGGGAGGTGGCGCTCGTCCGCTCAACACAGCGTCCCTTCGCAGCTAAGGATTCAGCCTGCGGTAAAAAAGCAAAATGACAGGAAAATTAAACCACTGCCATCAGCCATTTAAAGTTGTGAGGGTAACGTACATTTTTTTACATGAGTAAGTAGGAAAAGGGGCTACTAAATAACCCCTCCCTCCCAGCACTTCCACATAAAATGGGGGTGTTCTGGACCTACATAGGAAAAAACAGGTAAGTAAAGTCAATTTCACTTTACTACTCTTGGGAACAGTAGTTCACCCAAGAGAAGGTATTTAAACCTTATGCGAAATCCAAAGGACTTCCCTGTGACACTGCAGTGAAGGTGCTGTGTGTCACAATACAAAAGGAAGATGCCTATGGAGTTTGTCAGACTACAAAACCAAAGAGAAACAGAGTCCAAATCAGATCAAAAATACATGAGAGAATGAGAAAAAGGTCTCACTTACTCCAGGATAAAAATTAAAAGTCCTAAAGTCCAGCAAAAGAGCTGGGGGTCTCTAAGGTTGAAGGGAATTAGCACAGAAATGAGATTTCTCCTTAACAGTCGTACTGCATTGAGTGTCACGATGACCTTTTGGCTGCCTTGTGGTACCAAGCGTTAGGATGCACTTAAGAGCCAGCCTGTTGAATCTCGACCGCCGGGGACACGTCTAGTCACCTAGCATCATGAATGCTCTCCGATACCTCTAGAAACCCTGATTGGTCTGCCATAAAGTCAGGCAGTGGATCCATGGCCAAGCCCATAAGTGGCTAAATTACAAAAGAACCTGTTGTACCTTCCCCATCAAAGATTGCCGCATTGAGTCGAAGAACTCAGTTGCGATTCTGGTACATAACTTGAATCCTGCAGAATATCCGCCAATCTAGGGGCTTTGCGACTCTAGGTGAGCGTTGACTATCAATGCAGGAACAGGTTTCTTACTCTAGGTCGAGCAGGAAGGCGTTGGACCTCCCTTGGCTGCCTTCATGCCGGACGAACCGGGCACAGTAAGAACAGTCTCATTCTACTTGAACTCTCCTCTGCATTTGATACAGTCAACCACTCTATCCTCATAAAACGGCTCCACGATACCACTGGACTGGCTGATCTCCTTCCACACTGACCTTCCCTCCCAGGTTATCCTGGGCTCTTTCTACTCTCCCACCTCTATCTCCACCTGTGGCATTCCCCAGGGCTCCAACCTTTCCCCCTGGCTCTCTCAACATCCATCTTGCTCCGCTTGCACAACTAATTTCCACTTTCTCCCCTTGCTTCCAGTGTTATGCAGATGACACACAACTCTTCTTCAAACCTCCCTCTGATCCTCTCCTTACTTCCTCCATCCTTCCTGACTGCCTATCTGCCATCCAGTACTGGTGTGCAGCCAATGATCTCTGCCTCAATGCCAGCAAGACTGAGATGCTTCCCATTGGGACTCCGGCTCCATCTTTCTTCCCTTCACTCTGGCCACGCTATATGGGCTCGCCCCCTTCTCCATCTGAAGCCAGAAACCTTGGGAGTCATCTTCGACTCCTCTCTTTCCTTTCTACCTCACATCCAGGACCTTGCCAAGAAGGCCCACTTTCAACTCCACCCCCTCAAAGGAATCCTTCCTTTCCTCACTTTCCCCCGAGAAGCTCAATGTCTCTAGAGCTCTAGTACTCTCTCTAGGCTGGACTACTGCAACAGTGTTGGGGAGGAGCTAGCGCCTTCCTGCACCCCCCAATCGCTTTAGAATTAGGAAAGTCTTTTTTTTTAATTATTTGTAAGCAAAATAAGAGTCCAGAGGGGATGAGGGCCACTAAAAAGAAATCAGTTATTTAAATATAAGGGTATATAACTATTAGCTGGATACATTTGTAAAAATGTTAAATTGTATTTAGTTTTTCTCAACGCATGACAGAAGTAGGCTCTGTGCCAAAAGGAATGCAGCCTGTGCTAAAAATAGTTTACAGGCATTGAAGTGGTGTTCTGCTAGCTCTGGCAGAGCACACAAAGTGGCTGAGCAGCTGTTTCCTGTCCATGAAAAGCCCAAGTAGGCTAAGACTGAATGCATGACATACAGAATTATGAAACCAGGTTTAAAAGAGATTTTAAGACTATATACAAGTATGAGTATAATGAGTAAAGTGTGGAGAGTATGGCAGGAAGGTATATGGGATACATTACTCACCGTAATCGTATTTCTGATGCTTGTATCTGCTTAGATTCACATGCTGTGCATAGGCCGACATCTAGTGGAAGCTGCGGAGTATTACAGTTTGTTTTTCGAAAGTCGAAAATGGGCGTCGACACAGGCGTGCCAGTAATACTATCCCTAGTGTGACGTCCACTGTACCCAAGATCCCTCACGCGTGTAGGATCCTCAGATTGTATTTTTTCTGACATGAGGAAGCATGAGGAGTAGCGTGAGTACAGATAATCCAAGCAGATAAACAGAAAGGTAAGACTACAAGCAATCATGCGCCTTCTCTCGGAGGGGAGGAAGGGTGGGTCGCATGTGAATCTAAGCAGATACAAGCATCAGAAATACGATTACGGTGAGTAATGTATCCCTTCTGAGGCTTGTGGAATCTGCTTAGATCACATGCTGTGCATAGATTAGCGAGCAGTACCAGAAGAAGGAGGTGGGATGTGAGAAGGGTCATGAGCAAACAGGTGTCTTAGAACCGCTTGTCCCACTTGTGTATCTGTCTTGGAATGAGTGTCAATGCAGTAATGCTGAGTAAAAGTGTGAATAGAGCTCCAAGTAGCCGCTTTGCAAATGGTGTCGAGGGGAACATTTGCAATGAAAGCCAGAGTGGCACCAATGCCTCTAGTAGAGTGGGCCCTTGGCGTAAAAGGCAGAGTCTTTTCAGAAAGAGAGTAACACAGCTGTATACAGTTGATAATCCACTTCGAGATAGCGCCTTTAGAGACGCGATCCCCCTCTCTGCCTGTAGCTACGGAGACAAACAGTTGATCTGTTTTCCTTAGCGGTCTGGTCTTATTTACATAGTATAGGACCGCCCTACGCACATCTAGGGTGTGTAGTTTCACCTCAGCCGAGCTTTGTGGGTTTTGGAAGAAAGCCGGAAGCTCGATGGACTGGTTTACATGGAACTTGGATATGAATTTAGGTGAGAACCTAGGGTGTGTGCGTAAAACCAGTTTGTCCTTGTGGATAGTAAAGAAAGGATCTTGCACTGACAGAGCCTGAATTTCACTGACCCTTCTTATGGAGGTAATGGCTACTAAGAAGGCCGTTTTATAAGTCAGGTGTTTGAGACTACTTTTATGCATGGGTTCGAATGGGGGTCCCATGAGCTTAGCTAGCACCACGTTGAGGTCCCATCCTGGCGGTGGGTTCGAAATAGGAGGGTGAAGTCTCTTTACTCCTTCCATGAAGGCTTTAACCACTGGCACTTTCCACCACGAGACCTTGTTATGGGATGTGGTGTAAGCCGAGAGGGCTGCCAGGTGTACTTTCAGTGAGTTAAAAACCAACCCTGCATCCAGCAGGTGGAGCATGTATGTCACAACGTTGGAAGGAGTGCAATCAACCGGGTTGATTTGTTTATTCTGGCACCAGATAACGAATCTTTTCCACTTATCAAAGTAACAGTGCCTTGTATTTGGTTTCCTGGACTCCTTTAGAATGTCCATACACCTCTGTGGTAATTTGAGATGTCCAAACTCTATGACTTCAGGAGCCATGCTGCTAGGTTCATAGAGTTGGGTTCCTGATGCACTGTTTGACCCTGTTGCTGGGACAGTAGGTTGTACCAAGCTGGGAGTCTGATGGGTTCGCACACCGCCATCCTGCGTAGGTGTGGAAACCATGGTTGTCTCGCCCACATGGGAGCAACTAGGATGAGCGTCATCGATTCCTTGTTCATCTTGTACACCACCTTCCTGATGAGAGGAGTTGGTGGAAAAGCGTACGCAAACATCCCTGACCAGTTCATCCACAGGGCATTCCCTTGGGAGTCCGGTTGGGGGAACCTGGATGCAAATCCTGGGCATTGTTTGTTTTCGCTTGTGGCGAATAGGTCTATAGTGGGGAAACCCCACTGAGAGAAGAGATCTTCTACCACGTCTCTGTGAAGGACCCATTCGTGTTCTTCTGGGAGGGAGTCTCTGCTTAGAGCATCCGCTAGGGAATTGAGCTCCCCTGGAACATGTTGCGATGACAGGAAGATGTTCCGTCTGAGTGCTCATATCCAGATTTTCTGGGCAAGCTTGGACAGATTTGGTGAACGAGTCCCCCCTTGCTTGTTCAGATAGAACATGGCTGTCGTGCTGTCCGTCCTGATCTGCACCGACAAGTTCAGTAGATGGGGCTCGAACGCCTTTAGCGCTCGGAATACTGCCAGAAGCTCTAGCAGATTGATGTGGTTCTTGGCTACTGAGTGAGACCAGAGACCCTGAGCTGTGTGGTGGAGATGGTGAGCTCCCCACCCAGTCAGGCATGCATCTGTAGTCACCACGGCTTGTACTTCGGGATTGTAAAAGGGTTTCCCCTTTGCGAGATTCTCTCTTGTCCACCAGTGTAGGCTCTGTACGAGTGTTGGCGAAACGACCACTAGATCGTCCCAATGACCACTTGCCTGAGACCACTGTTTCGCCAACCATTCCTGCATGGGACGCATGCGCAGACGCGCGTGGGGGACCAGGTAAATGCATGACGCCATCATGCCCAGTAACCGCATAGCTTTGCGTACTGTTATCTGTTGACCTGACTGATAATGCGGAATTTGCAGAAGTATATTCCGAATTCTCTCTTCCGAAGGGAAGGTCAATCCTTTCTGAGTATCTAGGATAGCTCCTAGAAATTGTTTTGAGGTGCTTGGCACCAGACTTGACTTTTTCTCGTTGATAGAGAAGCCTAATTCGTGGAGGAGGTCGATAGTCCTCTGAATGTTTGACCTGCAAATTCCTGGGGTCTCCCCCGTTATGAGCCAGTCGTCCAGATAAGGGTACACCGGGATTGCTTCCCTGCGTAGGTGTGCAGCCGCCACCGCCAGTACCTTGGTGAATACCCTTGGTGCAGAAGCTATCCCGAAGGGCAGTACCTTGAATTGGTAGTGGCGACTGTCTACCTTGAAGCGTAAGTACTTTCTGTGCGCTGGGAGCATGGAAATATGAAAATAAGCATCTTTCATATCCAAGGTTGCCATGTAATCCCCCTTTTTTAGGAGGGGGATTACCTCTTGTAGCGTGGTCATACGGAATTTTTGGGGCTTGACATACTTGTTGGCAGGCCGCAAGTCTAATACTGGGCGCATTGTCAAATCTTTCTTTGGCACAAGGAAGTAAGTTGAATAGATACCCTTGTTTACCTGGTGTCCTGGGACGAGTTCTATCGCGTCCTTTTCTAGCAGAATGGCGATCTCCTCGAGAAGGATCCTTTGATGCTCTAGGGAGTGCACTCTTTGTCGTGGAGGATGGTTCCGGGGACGCTGCAGTAGTTCTATACAATATCCTGCGGATACTGTTGACAGCACCCATCTGTCTGAGGTGATCCCTTCCCAAGCCTGGGTGAAGGTGGAAATGCGTCCCCCTACTGGGGTTGCGTGGCAAGGGACCCTGAACTGAGCGTCACTGTTTTGGTGGAGGCGTGCCACCTCCCTTGTTGGGGCTGCCTCTGCCTCTTCCACGACCTCTCTTGTTACCCCTGCCGTAACTCTGGGTAGACTGCTGGTTGTTATTCCATTGTGTACCCTGTCCCTGGGCATAGTTGCCTCTTTGTGAATTTTGTCCGCGTGGGCGACGAAAATTACTGTTCCCCCTCTGGTTAGGGGGTTTGTTGGTAAGCTGGCCAAGGGATTTGAGAGTCTCATATTCATCTTTGGCATTTTTAAGTGCGTCTTCGACCGCTTTCCCAAACAATAGGTCGGGTTCCACTGGCTTGTCTATTAAAGAAGCCTGGGTTTCTGTCTTGAATCCCGACTGCCGTAACCACGCATGTCTTTTGATAACAGTACCTTCTGCTATCAATCTCCCTGCGTTGTCAGCGGCGTCGAAAGTTGCTTTTAAAATGCAACCAGACACGGCTCTCCCTTCTGCCGAGATCCGAGCCAGCTGGCCCTTTAATGGTTCTGGAGCAGAGGCAATGAGCGCCGCGACCTCTTCCCATTGATGGCAATTGTAACTAGCCAACAGGGTGGTGGAATTCGCAATCCTTGCTTGGTAGGCGGACGTTGAGGCTACCTTCCTGCCAAACCCGTAAAGTTTTTTGCTCTCCTTGTCGGGAGGAGCTTCTGATGAAGATAAGGGCGTGCCAGCCCTTTTTCTAGTGTTGGTAACCACTAGGGAATCTGGTTTAAGATGTCCCCTTATATACAGAGGGTCAGACTGGGCTGCCCGGAAAATCTTTTCAATTCTGGGGTTGACAGCTCTGGTGAGGTTCGGATTCACCAGGGAAGGATCTATTCTTCGTTGGATGGATTTGAGGATAGGGATGGTCTGAGCGACTGGTCTTCTCTCTCCTACAAACTCCTCCGCGAAGTCCCTTTCCTCCTGTACACCGTGGGTGTCGATGTGGAAGTGTTCCGCTGCTCGGGCGAGAACCTCGTTAAGGAGGGGCTGGTTATCAACTGGAGAGTCAGTAACTGGGGCTTCGCTTTGTACTGGGGAATCTACTCTGTAAATTTCCTGCTCATCTTCTCCCTCCTCCAAGTCCTCATCCTCCGCATAGTAATCTGTCCCGGTTTGTTCTTCCATCATGTCCAACTCCTGGTCCTCTCTAGGGAAAACTTGTCCCTGGTAACTGGGGAGTGGAGTAGAATATGAAGTGGAGTAAGGCTGAACCTCGAAGGGTTCAGGTCTTTCGACCCGGGGCTTTTTACTTAGCGGGATGGGATCGGAGGAGCCTGAGGGTGTGGCCCCTTGAGGGTTATATGAAAGAAAGTGTTCTGGGTTCTTATCATAAAAATCAGCTAAGGAAGACATCCTAGACATAACCCTGTCTATGTCTTCACTGGACCATTCCCTGGAACAGGGTATTACTTTAGCAGGTGATTTATTTTCAAGGGTAGACTTGTGTTTGCTTGTCTGCTTAGGCTTTACAGGGGTGGAAGGCTGTGCTTTCCGCTGTTTCCCCCCTTCTCCGTGCGTGGAAAAATGTTTTCCCTGTCCCTTGGGGGCCCCAGAGACTTTCGACGCCTGGCGTCGAGGGTCTGGAAAGGTATCTGTGTGCTTCGGGCGTGGGGCCTCACTGGTGTTAACCGCGGTCTCGGTATCTTGGAGCGCGGCCTGGGGGTGGAAGTCGTCTTCGTCTCCCGACGATCGAACTTCCGTTAGTGTGTGTAGCGAGGCACTCTTGGCAAGAGTGGATGATTGCCTTGCGTCGTGAGGCGATCTCGATCGAGAGCGCCCAGAGGACACCGAGTCGGACCGTTCTTTTTGTGCCTCTTTCCGGGAAGTCGACGTCGTCGAGGTCCGGTTGGTCTTAGTGTGTTTAGTGTGTGTTAGGTGTGTAGCGCTTGCGTCGCCGGGGGTCTTCCCCATAGCCGCCTTGCCGGACGACCTTCCGAGGTCGGGGACCTGCGCTCGTCGGCTGTCTTTCGACGCCGTAATGCCCTCGCCGTCCGAAAGTACGGCGTCGCTGCCATCGCTGAAGGCGCCCTCCGCTGCCATGGCCTCCTGCCTGGCGTGGTGGGCCCAACGCTTTGTCGAACGGTCCTTAAGTGTCTTAGGTTTAAACCTACTACACGCTCTGCAGTTCGCTTCGGGGTGATCCCTCGGCAAGCAGAGATTGCACGTGGCGTGCCTGTCGACCCAAGGGTATTAGCGATTGCACTTGGGGCAGAATTGAAAAGGGGTACCCTCCATACGCACCTTAAGGCAGCGGGCTGCTAAGTGTAGGAATATATATAAATGTAACTATATATCAAGAGTGAAGAGTATGTACCACCCCCCACTCTCCCTACTTGTAAGGGCCGAGGCCAGCGGCCTACTAGGCCCGGGCCGAGGCCAGCGGCCTACCGAGGCCCAGATCCGTCGTGCAGCAGTCGACGGTCGATGACTTCTCCAGCCGTCGTCGAGGTTGAGGGTCGACGTTGGGGTGGGGAAGGGAATGAATAAGAATTAAAATTATAATAACAGCAAAAGTATGGCTAAGGCCAGGGAACTCCGCAAGATGCTTCCGACCAGTATGGCGGAAAAAAACAATCTGAGGATCCTACACGCGTGAGGGATCTTGGGTACAGTGGACGTCACACTAGGGATAGTATTACTGGCACGCCTGTGTCGACGCCCATTTTCGACTTTCGAAAAACAAACTGTAATACTCCGCAGCTTCCACTAGATGTCGGCCTATGCACAGCATGTGATCTAAGCAGATTCCACAAGCCTCAGAAATATATATATATGTTCATAATGTAGCAAAATGATGATAAACAGGAGGTACCATGTATTCTTGCATAGGCTAGCAGTATGCAAAGTAGTTTGCCCTAAACGGAAACCTAGCCATGAGGGAAGCAAGGAAGACTGCAGCACCCCTTGTAAGGGAAGGACAGTTTTGGATGAGTCCTGCCAGTATCCAGTGACCAAGTTAAACAGTATATAAGGCTCCTGCTTGGCACCAATCTGCAGGAGCTTGGACCGGTGAGGGACAGAATGCCGTTCAGGGAGCAGAGTTCTTTGCCCCCCATCCTTATTTTCTGTAAAGATTAAACTTGTTATTGTTGCAAGATAAAGACTCTTGCCCTTAATTCCCTAGAGGGGTGAACTTTAATTTGGTGTGAGCGTGATTAGGGGTACCCGTATACTTAAGGGGTACCCCTGTAAGTTGGGCTACCTTTCAACAGCCTCTTCCTTAATCTACCTTCGTCCTCTCTACGTCCCCTCCAGCCTATCCAGAATAGGGCTGCTAGACCTATCCTTGGCTTCAAGCCCAGGGAACGCATCTCTCAAGCCCTACAATCTCTTCACCAGCTCCCGGTTGTTGCAAGGATCAAATTCAATTCCCTCTGCATCCTCCACAAGGCTGTCTGAGGCCGGGGACCACTATCTACAAGTGGCTCTCACTAAATATTCTCCCCCAAGATCTTTACGCTCCTCCGGCACCAACTCTCTGCGTGTCAAGTGCTTCTCTAAACAGCAATCTGGTGGCCGATGTCTTTCCTTGGCTCGCTGCCTCCTCTGGCAAAGCCTCCCCCTTCCTCTCGGTCTTGAGTCAGATCTCAGAAGCTCCTCAAGAATTTCTGTTTCACCTCCTCCTTCTCCTCCTCTCCCACCCTTGCTAAATCACACAGTCGCTGAGATTGGTGACCAGGGCGCTTATGTGTCCTTCTGCGTCTTGGTCTCCCCCCTGACCCCCAATCACTTTCAACCTCTGCCCACTCCCAGCACTTGTCTTTGGGCGCCCACTGGGCCTGTGCGGTCTCACAGGCCTGCACCTATTGTATTGGCAGTTGACCACTCTTACCAAGTGATCTTTGCCAACCACTTAACAGCTGCTTGCAACTTACTCTTAGCACTTACCCCCCTGCCTGCACTTGCACGTTCTGAATGCTCACAAGGGCTAGTAGCATTGCCTCTTTCTTTCTCTTCATTACTATTATATTTGCCTTTCGTCCCATGTTGCCTCCCCTTTGCCATGTGGGTGATTTGAAACACAATTAACTTGATGAAGTGCCTTACAAATACACAATAAGTACATATCATTTATTATTAGTCCCAAATAATGATGGGACCACCATCTACAAGCGGCTCTCACCAAATATTCTCCCTCAAGATCTTTAAGCTCCTCCGGTGCCAACTCTCTGCATGTCAAGCGCTTCTCTAAACAGCAAGCTGGTAGCTGATGTCTTTCCTTGGCTGGCTACCTCCTCTGGAAAAGCCTCCCCCTTCCTCTGTGTCTTGAGCCAGATCTCAGAAGCTCCTCAAGAACGATGTATGTATGTTAGGAGTTTCTAAGCTTGAACCCAAGGGTATGGCAGGTGTGGTAGCCCAAGCTGTGTTATTGAGAAGCACTGCAAGGGGTTTGAAAAGTATTGTCAGTAACAGAGATGCTTAATTGTCTTCGGATTGTGATACATGGATCAGGGAAACGCCAAAGCACAGGATGGTGCCTGGTTGATGACATTTGTTGTGTCCATGGTGTGTGCAAAGAATTGCTGAACACAGCCGTCAGCCGCAGTCTAGGTGGCTCCCGAAAGACCCTGTGAGGAGTGACAACCTCGTTCTTTATGCTCCAAGTTAAACAGTTTCAGAAACAAGTACCGAAATAACCATTTCAGGTTAATTGAGTGACGCAAGGACTCAGTGAAGGCTTGCTGCGCTGCTATTGGAAGTTGTGCACTATTGAGAACATACAAGAAATCTGAGGCAGTGGTAAGGTCACTGCATCGTCAGCACAACCATTGTAATACAATTCTGACAAGACAGCTCATAAGTGAATGGCTACGGAAGAAGGACAAATGTATTGGAGTCTGTGTGTGTTCATTCTGGCTGTTGCAGCCACAAGAAACCCAGCCTCTCATCTGGAGGGATTGGGGCGGACTAGTTACCTAATGTTGAGCTTCAAAATAGATATGTAAATTGTGGAACTTCCATTATGGTTAGCTTAGAGACAGCCGAAATCAGACACATTTATATTCATTAATGTTCTTGCTCATCCATTTTCCTCAGTGTATATTGAGCCAACAGTAGGCAGCAGGTTGTAGCCACTTCTGAGTGCGATATGACACAGATCATTGGGGAGCAGCTCTCCTTTAAAACACAACCTTACTCATTTTAATTTAACACTGCATCAGTTTGCAGCCAACCATGTTCTTTCAGGTTACATCCTGCACTCTTTAGTGGGCCGTTTGTTAAAGAAGGCAAACACTAATTCACACTCTAACCCCATCCTAGACACTGACAGCTGGTTTATTATGCAAGGGATCATTTAGTCCCACCTTAACTCCAACCCTTCCTTTTAGACTTATTCTAGTGCCAACTTGAACCAACAAGCTATTCCAAACTCTAGGCCAGTCACCCAAATGTATTATAAGGAACAAGTTACTTACTTCTCCAGCATATTCACATGCTCATGAATATTCCCTGTCGTCAGGCTGGGAATCCTTGGTAAAAGTTTCTAAACGGTCTTTCTCCTATAAACCAATCAATGAGCTCAGGGTCATACTGCCCCCAGCCAATGACTGCCCTCGACCTAAACCCCTCCTCTGGCAGCCATCTTCAGATTTGGTAGCACAAAAAGTGGCAGAAGGACCAAACGAAAAGCCGCAGAGGGGCAGGCGGGAGGGTTCGCATGTAAATCCATGCCAGACCGATGCTGGAGAACAGTTACAGGTAAGTAACTTGTTCCTTCTCCAGCATGGGGTCTGGCATGGATTCACATGCTCATGAATAAAGAAAACTTTGCAGTACACACATGCACAACCACGGGAGGTGGCAAGGCTCAACAGAAGCAATCTCTTACCTCCTCACCAGGCTCACCTTCAAGCTAACAGGTTGCGCAGCACTGCTTGGCAGACTCTGGACTCCTCCCTGGAATCCGTGTTGACGCAGTAGAATCTCGAAGGTGTGCGTCGACCTCCACGTAGCAGCCCTGCAGATGTCCACACCAGACAGGAACGCCGTTATAGCAGCTATCGCTCTGGTAGAATGGGCTCTTGGACGGCCAGGAAGCGGTCGGTTTGGCAACCTGTGACAGTGAGTGATGCAGCCGGAGAGCCACCTGGAAATGGAAGCCTTGGACAGGGCCTTCCCATGGTTCACAGGACCAAATTTCACAAAAAGCTGAGAAGTTTTCAGGAATCTCTTCTTGCAGGCCACATAAAACTCTAGCCACATCCACCGAGTGCATCGTCCTTTCAGCCGGCAACAAAGGTGTCAGGAAAAACACAGGTCACACCAAGGGCTCGTTGAGGTGAAATTCCGACGGCACCTTGGGCATGAAGAAGCAGTGCGTCTGCAGCACCACCCTCGTCTCTTAAAAAGAGAAATAGGGCTGCTTGCATGACAGGGCCTGGATCTCACCAACTTGGAATTGCAGAGGTGATGGCCATGAGGAAAGCCGTTTTACACGACAGACACTTCAGCAGAGCTGAATGCATAGGTTTGAATGGAGGCCCCATGAGCCTAGTCAGCACCACATTGAGAACCCACGCCAGGGCCAGAGCCTTCACCGGCGGGAATGAGCGGAACAGTCCCTTGATGAACTCCTTAACCAGACTGTGCAACCACAGAGAAGACCGTCGCAGGAGATCTGGTGTAGTGGGAGATAGCTGCCAGATGAATCTTGATGGAGGCGTGAGCCAGCCACGATTTAGCCAATGACAGTAGATATGGCAATACCTGAGGGGCCGTCACACTCAGAGGGTTAATCTTCTGTGAACGGCACCAAACAGTAAAGCGCTTCCATTTGTGTTCGTAGCATTTTAAGGTAGATGACGCCCTGGCCTTGGCGAAAATCTCTTTGCAGTCCGTCGGAAGATCGTAGCCAATGGAACTCAACGCTGCAGGAGCCAAGCCTTCTGGTTCAGCAACACCTTGGGTCGCAGCCCATAACTTCAATATCACCTGCAAAGCCCCACAACCTCTTGTATGGACTGACCACTCCCTCATAATATTCAACATCAACCCAAACAATCCCAGCCCCAAGCAGCGCCCCCTTGCACTAGCCTGCCTGACTAGAAACAAGCGCATCATCACTGCGGAGACCCTCACACCACTGATCCTCCCCCTTCTAAACACACTCACAGCCACCGGCGATCTAGTCAACACCTATAATGATGCCTTAACTAGCGCCATTGATGCCGTTGCCCCTCTAAAGCTACGCAAAGTCAAACCCAAAGCTCACTTGAACCCTTGGTACACACCGGAACTCAAAATTCTTAGAAAAAAGAAAGCCAAGATGGAAACCCTATGGGAAACCAACCCCTCAGTAGAAAACAAATCCAATCTCATGACCATTTCCTCCCACTATAAGAAGTGGATAATCCGTACCAAAAAAGAAGCCTACAATGTTAGAATAAATAATGCCCAATCCTCTGCTAAAGAACTCTTCACCATCCTGAAGGAATTAGAAAATCCGAACCCTTCGACAGATACCTGCGTGAAGGACAAGCCATGGTGCACCAGTATCCAAAATGCCCTGGCTAACAAAATCACTGGTCTTCAAAACAAAATCGAGTCCAAAAGATCACAACTCTCAAACAGTAACGCCTTCATACCTAGCACACCCACCCCGACCAGCAACATTTCCGGCTTCACATTCAAAATGGTCACTATACCCGAAATCCAAAAAATCATAGCATCCCTTAAACCTTCTAATTGTAAAGGGAACACCTGCCCCGCCCAGATCATCAAAGATGCTGCGCGAGACCTAGTCCACTTCATCTCCAAATTAGTAAACCTATCCTTCTCGACCAATTCTGTACGTAACAATCTGAAACAGTCATGGGTTCTCCCCCTTCTAAAAAAACAATCTCTCGACCCGGCCATTCCCACCAACTACAGGCCTATCACCACGGTTCCCTTCCTGCTAAAAATCCTGGACAGAGTTGCCTACTTGCAAATTCAAGATTACTTAGAGTCCAATCAACTGCTAGGCCTGCGTCAATCTGGCTTTCGTCCTAAACACTGAACGGAAACTGCCCTTGTTGACCTCGAAAGTCGGATTGATGACATCAAGGACAAAAACAAAGCAGCTATCCTACTCCTCCTAGACCTCTCAGCAGCCTTTGACCTGGTTGACCACAAAATACTCTGTAACCACCTCTCTTCTGCTGCCCACTTCTCACTCTCTGCTGTCACATGGATACAATCCTTCCTAGCCAACAGAACCATGAGGGTTTTCTCATCTGTGGCTGCAGCAGACCCCATCCCCATCACCTGCGGTGTCCCACAAGTGTCCTGGGTCTTCCCCACCCTCTATAACGTCTTTACAAAGCCTCTCTTTGACAAGCTGGACCATCTGGGTGTCACCTACACCAACTACGCAGATGACACCCAGATACTCCTCACCATCACTGGCAACTACAACACAGACTCCACCAGGATTAACAAAATCTTCGCCATCATTCAGGCATGGATGGCCACACACGGCCTCTGCCTGAATGAGAAGACCGAACTCCTCCTAGTCGGATCCCCCAATAACCTACAGAAACTCAGCCCGATTACTCCAACTTCATCATAGATGGCAACATCATACCAGTTGTGAATAATGTGAAAACCTTAGGCTTCTACCTCGACACCAATACCAACCTCTCCAAACAAGGTAATATGAACGCCTCAGCCACCGCCTACACTGGAAAACTAATCAGGGCCTGCAGACTTTTTCTATCTACGAACAGTTGGCTCATTCTGGCTAGGGCCCTCATACAATCGAAGCTGGACTACTGCAACAGCCTCTACCTTGGTGCCAACCAAGCTATAATCAATAAACTTCAGATCCTCCAAAATAATGCGCTGAGAGCAGCTTTAAATATTCCCAGGAGAGAGCACATCTCCCATACAAGAATTTCTTGCAAATGGTTATCCATTCAACAAAAAAATTGACTTAAAAACCCTCTGCCTTACCTATAAAGCCCTAAACCACCTAGCCCCCCAATAACTCACCAACAAACTCACTTTAAAACCAAACACAAGAATCACTAGATCCTCCAATACTCTCTGCCTCACCGTGCCTAGATTCACCGCCAAAAGAGCGGGGGGCTCGAGCTTCACTGTCCTTGCCCCTCAACTGTGGAACACCCTGCCGCTGAATATTAAATTGACCAAATCCTTCCAACTGTTCAGAAAACTAGTCATTAGTTGGCTTCTGGAGAAGGCAATCCTCAGATAGACTAAGCTCATCACTATCTGTATATATTGTACATACTCTGAAATGTTTAACCTCGAAATCTTACTATCTGCTTGTACATACCATATTTGGCATATTACCGCCACAACTGTATAACTGCTATATATACTGTAATTATGTAACCTGTCCTTAAGCGCCCATTTACCCCTGGGTCTGGAGCGCTATACTAAATAAAACAAACAAACCGGGTCGTGGTGCAGAATTGCACCTCCTTCCCCGACGAGAAGATCCGCGACCACAGGCAGCTTGACTGGAGGGGACGCCAAAATGCTGAGAAGGTGCGGATACCAGATCTGCCTCGGCCACGCTGGTGCGACGGGGATCATCCTGCACCGGTACCGTCTGAGATGATTGAGGACTCAAAGAAGTAGCGACAATGGAGGGAACGCATACAGAAACAGGCCTTCCCAAGGGAATGAGACTGTGTCCCCCATGCTCCCCGGCTGGGGGAATCTGCTGGCGAACCTCCGGCACTTGGTGTTCGTTGCCGTCACAAACATATCAATCTGGGGACTGCCCTATTTGAGGAAAATGTTGTCCACCTGGGTCCTGCTAAGCTCCCACTCGTGGCAAGAGCGGAGCTCCCTGCTGAGAGAGTCGGCAATGGTGTTCTTTACTCCTGCCAGGTGAAACTGAATGAGGAACATCCCCTGGGCGACGGCCCAGTGCCACAAGTCCTGCGCCTCTTTGGAGAGTGCTGGGGATCTGGTGTCCCTCTGTTTCCGGATGTAAAATATTGTTGTGGTATTGTCTGTGCAGACCCTCATCACTTTGCCCTTGAGGGACAGTAGGAACGACTTGAGGGCCCAAAACACTGCCCGTAGTTACAGGATGTTGATGTGCAACGTTGTCTCACCCGGCAGCCCCATTCTTCCAGGGAAGCGTCCGTTGTGACTGTCTCCTGGTACGGGGGGCTCTGGAAATCCGTGCACCCGGTGATATTGGAGTGAATGCCCCACCACCTTATCGCTCGACGGAACTCCTCATCTAGCGCGATCCTGTACTGGAAGCCTTTGGACACCTGGACCCAATGGGCGTCGAGCAACTCCTGTAGAGGGCGCATGCGCAACCTGCAGAGGCGGATCAGGTATATGTATGACATCATGCCGAGTAGAGACTTGATGGTCCTCACTGCAGCGACCCTCAGTGCCAAGAGCCGTTGCACTTTGCCTAGGATGGCCGATATCCTCTCCTCCGATGGTGATGTCAGGCAGGCAACCGTGTCGAGTCTGGATCCCAGGACAGCGCGTGCTGCGATGGAGTCAAGCAGGACTTTGCATAATTCACTGAGAACCCCAGTTCCGTCAGCACGTGGACGGTCTTCGCCGTGTGTTCGACGGTAACGTCCCTTGATATGGGTCGGATGAGCCAGTCATCCAGGTAAGGGTACACGTGGATCCCTTGCAGTCGTAGGGGGGCCGCCACCAGTGCCAGGCACTTGGTGAAGATTCTGGGCACCGACTTCAGTCCGGAAGGAAGAACCTTGAACTGGTAATGCTTCCCTTGAACGACGGTGGTACCTGGGAGGTAGGCGCACTGAGCATCCCCTTCGTTGTCGCCCCCGCTGTGGGGCGAATCCCCGACGTCCCCTTCGTCATCATTGTCTCCATGGTCGGTGGGATGGAAAGGATCTCATCCTCGTCGGCTGAAGAAATGTCAGTTTCTTGGAGGCCTTCACACCCCCGCACCTTCTTTCTTCCGAGTCCTTGTCTTGCTTGGCCTTCTCCTTCACGGCCATGTCGGACGCCTTGTCCTGTTTGGCTTTCTCCTTCGGGGCTGGGTCAGACCCCTTGTCTCCTTTGGCCTTCTCCATCGCGGGTAGGCTGGACACCATACGGTGCTTGGCCTTCACCTGCCTGGTCTTCTCCGGATTCTCCCTCAGCTTCATCGGGTTAAGCGGACTTCCTCTTGGACGAAGAGCCAGAGTGGTGACTGGAGATCGATGCAGATGGGGATCGCGCCCTGACAGTTGCAGGACCCGCAGCAGTGGCACCCCCGACGGAAGCGGACTGGCAGTGCTTAGCCTTATGTTGGGCCCCCACGGGTGGAGCACCTTCAAAGGGACTTAAAAGTCTGCTCAGTTTTGCCAGATCTGGGAGAGGCATGCGTCTGGGTACCACCCGGGGCAGAGGCCTTGGCCTGCAGCCACGACTCCAACCTTTGGTGTCGAACCTTCATAGTGCGCTTCGCGAAGCCACAGCAAATCGCACAATCCTCTTCCTTAGGCGTCGGATGCAGGCAGTTCCAACACTAGGAAGGTTTGTTGTCCATGCACACATTCTGCAAACCGCAGTCGGAGCAAAGCTTGATGAGGGAAGCCCTGTCCTACTCGTCTGACAGGATCCACGCGTTGTAGGCCTGTAGAACTTCTAGAAGTTTCCAAAGAACACAACGATTTCTGCCCTTGAGGGGCGATGAAAGATGCCGAAAAACAGGTCCACATTAATCGGAAGAACAATCGATGGAGCACAAGGGCTCGATTGACCGAATAAATGTCCTATAAAAAAAGCGAAAAACGCAGAAAAGCTCAAAGTGCGAAGCACGAGGACTCGTAACACTTGAACATGCGGTTAAAATCTGAAGATGGCTGCCAGAGGAGGGGCTTAGGTAGAGGGCAGTCAGTGGCTGGGGGCAGTATGACCCAGAGCTCAGTGATTGGTTTATAGGAGTAAGAGTTTAGAAACAAAACAAACTTTTTTCTTTTACCGAGGATTCCCAGCCTGACGACAGGGAATATTCATGAGCATGTGAATCCATGCCAGACCCCATGCTAGAGAACCCTTATATTAGCTTTGCCCAATAGTACTATCACATGTAGTTTCAATCTTGTATTCTGTGCGGTTATAGGACATGGTCTTCCAGCATGTCCAAGAGGAGAATATTGGAAAAGCAAATGAACATTGCTGATAATGTTTCTTCATGTGTCGCCATAGTTTTACAATACAATAAATATTATGGCATCAATCTCATGGGCCGTGGTTAATTTCTCTTAGACCAAGTAGATAAAGAATGTTACTCGACCTGCAGATCTTTCAGTATTCTAAAGATTTTCGAGACCTACAATGCATTGCCCAGTGGCTCCGAGGTGAACATCCAAGAGTGGCTATGGTGTGTGTGCTTGTTAATGACCACAAGACTGGCCTTGGAAATTTTACCAATGAACTATCATTGTTAATTGTAGGGTGAGATGGTTAACCCTACATAATTGTATTATCACCCATCTTGTAAGGCTGAATCAAGCTTGCTGTTCTAACTTGTGACCAACAGTTTACACACCAATTACTGCAGAAGATGCATCAATTTATGGAGCTATTGTTCTCGTGCCTGTACCTACAACACAGAGGAAACTATCCCGCAAAGTGTGATGGGAAAGTCACAAAACTGTACCAATTTGGGTGCTTCGAAACAAAGTATTAATTAAAATGAAAAATGACCTTCTGTAACTTTATGGCTGATACCAATTCTTCTCCAGATGTCTCATGAATTCCCCCAGGTCACCTTGAAATGTTTCTCTTTGTTAAATAGCTATATTTTCTGTAAAGATTGGCGCATCTAAAATCAATTTAGATGTAATTCTGCTGCTGCCATATTTTCAAATGATTTCAAGTGCATGAAACTGGTGGTGAGGGAATGTTTACAATGATAAATACACGGACAGAAATTGCCCATAAGAAATAAGAATAGTTGGAACTTTACTTTTAGGAAATGCGTTGCAGTTACAAGTTACTCTCCAATCTCTCTGGGGAAACCACTCAGACACCTATGAACCAATTAACTTGTTTTTATAATAGAGCAGTCACAAATAACCAACTATTGTAATTACCTGAACTTTCACATCCATCTTGCAAAGAATCCAGAGGTGGTGTCAGAGATTGCAAGGCTGAGAAAAAGGTGGAGGGTTGGGGGTGAAATGGGGATTGGAGAAGGGCAAAACAAAATCAAGGCATGATTACTTATGTAAAATGAAAGGGCAAAACCAGCATCATCTTGTATAGAACTAGTGCACGTAATAAAACGTAGATTTGGAAAAAATACACTAACTTAAGTAACATTCTGCTTGAGGAATACAATATTTCTCTTTCTGTATTCTCATCTTTTGAAATAGCACTAGGTGCAATTAGGATCTGGAAATCTTAAACGGGCACAAATGGGGGCAAAAGAAAACACAGTTGCAAGTAATCACAGTATCCCAACAAAGAGCTAAGTGTGCAAGGAAGCTCATATCCATCAGAAAAAAACATTACAGAAGGTAATTTATTCTTCTAAAGGGTAACATAACTTTTACAGATTGCTAATCTTTTTTAAAACCTCTAAAGCAGCTTCATAATGCTGAAAAATTATATTGCCAAGCGAGAAACTGCTCCAAAATTGATTTTCCAAACAGGTGAACCTCACTGCATCACTCACCAATGAGTCACGCCATAAATGTTTGACTAAAGTATGTAGAGATGACTATGGCCATCTAATATCCAGCAAGATAATTGTTAAAAAGCAGGTTCCAGGCTCTTTAAGATTTCTTCAGGTAAGTTTATTTCTAAGTTCTTAGTTACATATCCACATGAAGACATAAAGGACATAAGCTGTGACAACACCGGCTCCCATCACCTAGGGCCAGCCAGCTGTAACTGCCTCTACACAGAACACTCACTCAGAATATTCCATCATCCACACAAACATTCCACATGACATCTCAAGCTACCTCACCTCAGACAGGCACAATACAACAATAACATTCAGATTCCTCTGCAAGATAGACTAGCCGCAGTACTGAAGGAACCAAGATCTTATTCTTAAGGGTACCATCTCCTTGGCAAAAAGGAGTTTTCACGTACAAGGCTTTTCCTAAATCAGCTCACTGACATTAGAAGGGTCAGCAAAATAACCTTCAGAATAAGAAACCTCAGTGAAGAAGAATGAGCATATTAAATGGTGTAGACAGGAAGGAGTCTGGGATAAATTCAAACTGCAAGCAGAATCAAGAAATGGGCGTGGCAGAAAAACATTAACCGTCTAAAAAAAAATAACTTATTATAACCAGGGGAAGCGTGAGTCTTGTCCAGCAGAAATCACATCAACTAGCCTTCAAGCATTTGAATTAAGTGAATGACATGCATTACTTACCGTAAAAGCATTTCTGATGTTTGTATCTGCTTAGATTCACATGCTGTGCATATGGTCCGACATCAAGTGGTAACCGCGGAGTATTGCATCTTGTCTTTCGGGGGACCGAAAGGGGACGTCGGCATAGGCGTGTCTGAAACACTATCCTTATTGTGACGTGCGTGAGGTCCCTCCGATTGTATTTTTTCTGCCATGAGGGAGCCCAAGGCTATAGTGAGTGAGTACATGAAGAGAGAAAGTAGTAAGAAGTATATGTTCCTTCCACCCCGAGCGGGGAGGCAGGGAGGGCGCATGTGAATCTAAGCAGATACAATCATCAGAAATGCTTTTACGGTAAGTAATGCATGTCTTCTGATGCTTGTTAATCTGCTTAGAATCACATGCTGTGCATAGACTAGCGAGCAGTACCCTGAGTTGGAGGTGGGTTGTGGGAAGGAACAGTAGAAAAAAGATGTCTTGGTACTGCTTGTCCCACCTGAGAATCAGACCTAGAATGAGTGTCTAGGCAATAGTGTTTTGTAAAGGTGTGTACCGAACTCCAGGTTGCCGATTTGCAAATGGACTCTAGGGGAACATTTGCAATGAATGCTATGGATGCCCCAGTGCCTCGAGTAGAGTGTGCTCTAGGCTTGAAGGGCAGTTCTCTCTTTGCAAGAGTGTAACATAGTGTGATGCATTTGACAATCCACCTTGATATTGGTGATTTAGAGACAGGGTCCCCTTCTCTACCAGCTGCCACTGAAACAAAGAATTGTTTAGTTTTCTTCAGTGGTTTAGTTCTATCCATGTAGAACATGACTGCCCTGCGCACATCTAGTGTGTGAATGCTTCTTTCGGCCATGTTAGTAGGTCTCTGGAAGAACATGGGTAGTTCGATTGACTGGTTCACATGGAACTTTGAAATACATTTTGGCGCAAATCTGGGATGAGTGCGCAGAACTACTTTATCTTTGTGGACTGTAACAAAGGGGTCCAAGACCGAGAGGGCTTGTAGTTCGCTAACTCTTCTGATAGAAGTGATAGCTACTAGATAGGCGTCTTGCAGACTAGCTTTATGCATAGGCTCAAAAGGGGGTCCCATGAGCCTAGTTAAAACCATGTTTAGATCCCACCCAGGGGCTGGGTGAGTGATGGGGGGGGATACATTCTTAACCCCTTCCATAAAGGCTTTAATCACAGGTATTTTCCACCACGACACCTTTTGCTGTGACGTGGTGTAGGCTGACAATGCCGCTAGGTGAACCTTTAAGGAATTGAAGACTAACCCAGAGTCCAACAGTTGGGTTAGATATAACACAATGTGTGAAGGCGAGCAATCGGTGGGATTGACGCCTTTGGAACTGCACCAAATAACAAAACGTTTCCATTTGCTGACATCGCAATAACGTGTGTTAGGCTTTCTTGCCTCCCTCAGTACGTCCATGCATCTTTGAGTTTGTGGGCATGGGTGCAGAGTCTCCACCCTATCCTGAGACAACATGATGTACGGGCAGGGCAGCTTGACTGGTGGGGAGAGGAACAATTCCATCAGATGCGCGAACCAGGGTTGGCGGGCCCACATGGGAGCCACCAGAATCATGGTGACTGGTTCCTGGTGCATCTTGTGCACTATCTTGTTCAGAAGGGGAGTCGGGGGGGGGGGGGGGGGGGGGGGGGAAGCGTAAACAAATTTCCCCGACCAAGTTATCCAGAGACCGTTCCCCTTGGATCGGTTCTGGGGGTACCTGGAGGCGTAATCTGGGCACTGGGCGTTCTCCTGAGTAGCGAATAGGTCGATCTCTGGAAACCCCCATTCTGCGAAGACGTTGGATACAATGTCTTCATGCAGACGCCATTCGTATTCTTCTGGCAGAGGAAAATCTCTGCTGAGTACGTCTGCCAGAAGATTGAGTTCCCCTGGAACATGTTGGGATATCAGCAACATCTTGTGTTTGAGAGCCCATATCCAGATGTTTTGGGACAGCTTGGATAGCCCTGGGGAGTGAGTGCCCCCCTGCTTGTTCAGATAATACATTGCTGTTATGCTGTTGGTTAGGACCAGCACCGTCTTCCCTTGCAGTTGATTCTGAAAGGCTTTCAATGCTTTGAAAACTGCTAGTAGCTCCAGTAGGTTTATATGGTTGGATGGTACCTGAGGGGACCACACTCCGTGCGCTGTCTGTTGAAGCAGGTGAGCCCCCCCCCCCACCCTGTGAGAGATGCGTCTGTCGTAAGAGTGGCTTCCACTGCAGGGGTGGTGAAGGTTTTCCCCTTCAAGAGGTTCTCCCTCGACCACCACTGCAGAGAGAGAGAACGAGGGCTGGCGAGACAACAGATCTTCCCATTGTCCGCTGGCCTGACACCACTGGCTGTTGAGCCACTCTTGCATGGGACGCATGCGCAGCCGCGCGTGGGGGTCCAAGTATATGCATGACGCCATCATCCCTAGCAAACGCATAGCTTTGCGTACCGTCACCTCTCGACTGGCTACATATTGAGGAACTTGAGAGAGCATGTTCTGAACCCTCTCGCTGGAAGGGAAGACTAGACCGTCTTCCGTGCGAATTAGAGCCCCCAGGAACGGTTTTACTTGGCTGGGGACTAAGCTGGATTTCTTTTTGTTGATAGAAAATCCCAGGCTGAACAATAGGTCTAGTGTCTTTTGGGTCCCCCGTGATGAGCCAATCGTCGAGATAAGGGTAAACTGGAACTTAAAGTCTGTGCAGGTGTGCTGCTGCCACTGCCAGGACCTTGGTTAACACCTGTGGCACCAAGGCTATGCGAAGGGGAGTACCTTGAACTGATAGTGTTTGCCCTGAATCACAAACCTTAGGAATTTTCTGTGCGCTGGCAGCATTGAAATATGAAAGTATGCATCTTTCATATCCAATGTTGTCATGAAGTCCCCTTGTTTTAGCAATGGGATCACCTCTTGAAGTGTTACCATGCAAAACTTCTGGGGCTTTATGAACTTCTTCGCCGGGCGCAGGTCTAGAACAGGAAGCATGGTGAGATCCTTTTTGGGTACAAGGAAGTATATTGAATAAATACCCTCGTTTACCTGAAGAATTGGGACAGCTTCTTTGGCGTCCTTTCCGAGCAGCGCCTCCACCTCTTGGACGAGGATCTGCAGATGTTCCGGTGAAAGGCGTCGATGTTTCGGCGGTCTGAACTGTGGGGGTCGGGCGAATTCCACGCAATAACCGTGGGCGACCGTCTTTAATACCCACTGGTCTGAAGTTATCCCCTCCCATGCCTTGAGGAAAGATGTTAATCGCCCCCCAACCGGGGAGACATGGGAGGAGACCTGAACTTGGTCATTTCTGACCCGAGGTTGACGCACCTCTGGAATTGGAGCCTCTGCCTCTATTCTTTCCGCGCTTCTGACCCCTATGGGGGTAGTAAGTGGGGCTTGCAGCCGGTTGACTTGCATTGAAGTTGCCCGTGCCGAAACTATTTTGAGCGGTACGGGCTTGTCCTCGAAAGGACCGCCGAGAATTGCTGCCCCTCTGTGAAGAGGGTTTTTGGGAAATCTGGTGCAGTGACTTAATAGTCTCATGCTCCTTCTTGGCTGTCTCCAACGCATCGTCTACCGCCTTCCCGAAGAGGTTGGCCTCTTCAATGGGTTTATTGATGATGGATGCCTGGGTCTCAGGCCTGAAACCCGACGTGCGCAGCCACGTGTGTCTCTTTAGGAGACTACCCTGTGCGAGAGAGCTGCCTGCTGTCTCTGCAGAGTCCAGGGTATTCTTTACAACATTTTGATTGGTAAGTTTGCCCTCGGAGACAATGGCGAGAAGCTTGGCTCTGGTTGGTTCCGGAACCTCCTGGAGGCCTTCCTGGAGTAGGTTCAATTGGGCGTCGACGTAGGTTGCCAGTAACGTCGTGTTATTGGCAATCTGGACGGTATAAGCAGCCGCCAACGTGACCCGTTTGCCTAAGGCATACAACCTTTTGGGCTCCTTGTCCGGGGGTGACTCTCCCGTGGCAAGGGGAACCCCTGCTCTCTTGCAATTGTTGGTCACCACCAGCGAGTCCGGGATTGCGTGTCGGTGGGGGAGGGCCGAAAGAGTTTTTCGACCCTTGGATTCACAGCCCTAGTCTGAGCGGGTGTGAGTAAAGAAGGGGCCAGCCGTCTCTTCACAGAGCTCAAGAGAGGAATAGACTGGCTTGCCAGAGGCTTGTCATTAATAATGTCTTCCGCGAAATCCTGTTCAGGCAATGCCTCAAGCGTGGTTATTTTAAAGAATTCCGCTGCTTTTTTCAACGTGTTGTTGAAAGCCATTTGATCATCCACCGGGGGAGCTTGCCGAACCGGTGTGGATGGGGAAGAGTCGAGGCAAACAATATCAGAATTGTGATAGTCCTGCTGGGGGTCCTCCCAGTTGTCCGTTGCGCCTTGATCTTCCCCATAATTGTTCAGAAAAGATGTCTCCTCTTCTTCTGTATAGATTTCTCTATACGTGTCCTTCTGGACATCATCTTGATAATCAACATAGTGTTGAGCATTTAGGTGTTGGGCAACTCGTGTGTGAGGGTTAGGATCTACCCAAGCTTTTTTCGGCGGAGGTTGATCAGAAGCCCCGAAAACCTGCTCCAGCGAATCCATATACCCCTCAAATTGTTCCGTAGTCCACTTGGATGACCCAAATGGACCCAGCTGAGCAGGAACAGGGCCCTCCGCCCTAAGGCGTTCAGAGGATCTCCTCAGGGTGCTTGTGAGGGGTACCTAGCTCTCTTCGTAAGAGTCCTCAGGATCGTCTTCCAAAGCCATGGAAAACCTTCTGGCGGATTGGCCCATAACTGTGGGTGAGACCGGTACTAGGCCCACCGCCGTAGCAATCCTATTGATACTCTTACTGATGGTTACTGAATCTTCGGGGGACAAAGCCTCCGATGATGGTTTCTCGGGTAGAGGCCTACTCTTAGTTCGAGGCCTGCACGGGCCTTGGAAACCTTGAAACTCGTCGAAGTTTCTTGTTCAGAAACTTCGGCGTGTGTAGTTTGGGGAATAGCGCCTTTGTTATGTTTATTAAGCCCAGTCGTCAAGCGCTGCTGCGGATGCGGGGAAGGCTTCGGATCAAATCGATCCGATGGCGCTTGCGCCTTCTTCGATGAGGTTGTCGAGGAGGGCACTTGGGTTGTGTGTTTTGTGCGGTGCGATTGTACGCCCCATGTCACCGGGTGTGGTCCCTGTAGCAAGACCGGAGTCGAGCCTGGAAGGATCGGGGACGGGCGTGGCGGCTCTAGAATCGTCCGCCTCAAGGTCTACAACGTCCGTGTTGGACGGTTGGTCATCCGATGTACCCCCGTCACTCTTGGCTGGTGTCGCGGCAGGGGAGGGAGGCTCCACGCATGACATACCGTACACGGCCCACCGTTTCAACCGGCGCTCCTTAAGGATTAGGTTTAGGAGTCTAACGCCGAACACCGCTTTAGTGCTCTAGGGGGAGACAAGCGTACACAAAGTGTGCTTGTCTTTCCACAGGTATCTGACCCTTCACAGAGGGCAGAATCTAAATGGAGTCCTTTCCATAGCAGAAGGGAAGGGTGACCAGACCAAAAAGGAAAGAAGTGGAAAATAGGAAAGACATCATAGCAGTATGGCAAACCCCGAGCCCACGCTCCCTACTGTGTAGGCCGGCCAGAAGGCCCGACCACGTGGAGGTCCGAACGCCGGATCTTAGGTGCCAGAATCCACAGCCATAGACGGTACCCCCGTAGTCTTCGTCAAAGATGTTCTTGATAGGCGAAGTGACTTAACAGGGATTAAACGGACAATTCGGTAAGATAAACAATGTCTCATGAAGATCTCCGCTATAGGGCGACCAGTTATCTGGGCGGAAAAAAACAATCTGAGGGACCTCGGCACATGAGGGATTTTGGGTACTACACACGTCACGATAGGGATAGTGTTTCAGACACGCCTATGCCGACATCCCCTTTCGGTCCCCCGAAAGACAAGATGCAATACTCTGCGGTTAACACTGGATGTCAGACCATATGCACAGCATGTGATTCTAAGCAGATTAACAAGCATCAGAACAATAGCTACAAAAGAGGCATTGTTATGGCACCAAAAGGAGAATTGACTTGCATTGCTTTAGCTGCCAGCCTCTGGGTCAATAGCATCATCTTCACGACCTCAGAGTGCTTTCATCTTTGTCTCTTGCTCATTCAACATCCAGACGTGTAGGTTTAGGCTGCTAACATCCAGATGAAGCAACGTGCTCTTCGCCTGAGAGCGGTTCTGTCCTTGTCGGAATCTACTAAGTACTTCAGACTGAAAAATCTCTGAAACCCATGTACCAGAATATACCTTTAAGAAGCTTGAAGGGAAATTAAGTTACTCACCATAGTGACTAACGTACTCTTAGTCCATAGCCCCCTTTCCTCCATACTGCATGGGCGTCCCTCGCTAAGGACGGGAGACCAAACCTTTTTCACCAAAAAAAAAAAACACCTTCCCCTTTAAATTTAGGGGCGCGGCCCTGGGAGCAAGCGCTCCCTTAACTCCAACCACCGGCGCCACGCCTCAGTCCCCATTGACCCGTCAATATTTAACATTGCCTAATGACACCAGTATTATTCTGGGGAGGATGGTGCGACGTATGGAGGAAAGGGGACTATGGACTAAGAGTACGTTAGTCACTATGGTTAGTCACTATGGTGAGTAACTATTAATTACTCCGACGTCCTGTCCCCTTTCCTCCATACTGCATGGGCGATTACAACTGAATGTAGCCCCAGGGTGGAGAGGAGGCCC
The DNA here is from genome assembly GCF_040938575.1 of Ambystoma mexicanum. Lineage (NCBI taxonomy): Eukaryota > Metazoa > Chordata > Amphibia > Caudata > Ambystomatidae > Ambystoma > Ambystoma mexicanum. The sequence goes on from NC_090931.1 coordinate 457,523,483, forward strand.
TCCTTAAGAAAACAGATTCCTTCGAACCGCCTGTCCGAAAACTGCGTCTGATTTAGAGGTGGCGTCCAAACAGTAGTGCTAACAGAAAGACGAAGGGGTGGCAGCCCTGCTGATGACCTGCCAAAGAGCCTGCCGCTGGAAGGCGATGGCCGTGGCCTTGGCTCTGACAGCGTGGGTGTGCATGTTAGCTGGAAGTGGTTTGTGCTGCCCCTCGTAGGCCTCCTTGATGGTCGAAACCATCCACCTTGGTATAGGGGCCTTGAATGCCTGATAACCGGCTTTGACCCCTCCACCCTCCCTCCAAAGCTGACTGAGCGTCCAACTTGCGGAAGCCCTTGGTCCTGTCCAGATAGAATTTCAGAGCGCGTCTGACAGCCAGACAGTGCAAGACCCGCTGAGACTCATCACTTTAGGGTCGGCAAAAAACATAGGTAAGACCATCTGCTCTTTTAGATGTAAAGTGGAGACTACCTTAGGTAGGTACGCTGTGTGCGTTCTCAGGACCACCTTATCCTTGTGAAAAGTAGTATAGGGTTCTGATGCCACCAGAGCCTGGATCTCGCTGACTCTGCGAGCCGAGGTCAGACCCACCAAAAGAGATGTTTTACTGGTGACCAGCCTGATGTCCGCGGACGCCATTGGCTCGAACAGTTTGTGCGCCAAGGCGCCCAACACTACATTGAGGTTCCCCACAGATACGGTTTCTTGATGGGTGGGTAGAGTCTGGTGAGGTCCGCCAAATGTCGCTTGACCACCAGGTTGGAAGAGGAGCAGCCCTCGTCCTTCGAATTTCTGTTGGCCCTTATGGCTGCCAAATAGGTACAGCATGAGTCCCCCTGCACGCCTGATTGAACAAGGTGTGCAGAGAAGGAGAGCACATCATCCAGGGTGCAAGTAAGAGGGTCGATCTCTTTAGAGTCCGCCCATTGACTGACCCTAGTCCATTTTCTCTTGCACAGGCTCCTAGTAGCCTTGCTCCTAGCGCCTTGAATGATGTCTAGGTGAGCCTGTAATAGGCTCAGGTGCTTCACCTGCTCAGGCACCACGCTGCAAGGGTTAATTTCTGTGGAGCGGGTGGATGACCCTACCCCCCTGCTGCGCAATAAGTTAAGCTGGGCCCATGAGCAGGTGAATGGGTGGCCTGTCCGAGAGGCTGAGAAGCTCAGAGATTGGTCTCGGACCATGGTCTGCAGTATGGTTTTCTCCATACTGCATGGGCGTCCCTTCCAAGGGACGGGAGACGGAACCTTTTTCACCAGAAAAAAACCTTCTTACCCTTTCAACTTAGAGGCGCGCGGGCCATGGAGCATGCGTTGCCTTGACTCTGCCCGCCGGTGCCACACCTCAATCCCCATTGACGCGTCGACAATAGATTTAACATTGCCTAATGACACCAGTATTATCAGGGGGAGGTTGGTGGGACGTATGGAGGAAAGGGGACTATGGACTAAGAGTACGTTAGTCACTACAGTGAGTAATTTATAATTACTCTTACGTCCCGTCCCCTTTCCTCCATACTGTGTGGGCGATTACAACTGATTGTAGCCCCAGGGTGGAGGAGACCCTCCTTAAGCAAATAGTTTCCTGAGAACCACTGTCCGAAAGCCGCATCAGATCCAGTACGGCATCCAAACAGTAATGCTTGCAGAAAGCCGAGGGAGAGGCCCAAGTAGCCGCCATGCTTATGACTTGCCAAGGGACATGGCGCTGGAATGTGATGGCCGTTGCCTTGGTCCTGACTGCGGGGGCATGCATGTTGGCCGGGAGCGGCTTGTGCTGGCCCTCATACGCTTCTTTGATGGCAGAGACCATCCAGTGGGATATGGAAGCCTTAGAGGCCTGATAGCCTGGCTGCGAGCCGCCGAACGTGATAAACAGGGCGTCCGATTTGCAGAAGCCCTTGGTCCTGTCCAGGTAAAATTTTAGGGCACACCTGACATCCAGGCAGTGCAGCACCCTCTGTGCTTCGTCCTTGGGATTGGGAAAGAACGTAGGGAGGACTATTTCCACGTTCAAGGGAAAGGCAGATGGAACCTTGGGCAGAAATGCCGGGTGCGCCCGCATGACTATCTTGTCCTTGTGAAAGGTGGTATATTCTTCAGAGGCGACCAGCGTCTGAATCTCGCTGACTCTGCGAGCTGAGGTAAGACCGACTAGTAAGGCCATCTTGATGGTGACTAGCCGTATGTCCACGGACGGTCGAAGGGTTTGTGCGCCAGGGTGCGCGACACATATGACTATATTAATGATGAAGTGTACACATGGATGGAGAAATATGGCCCAGTAGCACCAAAAAAGCTCTATAAATACCCATCTGACAAACAATCATCTGATAACACCTCTAGTTCAGACTCAGAAGTACAGAGAGATTCAGAAACACCAATTGAACAAGCACTTGACAACCTCAATCACACAGCGAGCTCCTCAGCACAAACATCCACCGCTGTTTTTTTAGGCGCACGGCCAAAAGAACCCGCAGGGGGAGGAGGAAGCCTAAGACCCAAACCTCAAACACGTCTACAATTAAGGAAAACTTAGTGATTAATATCTCAGACAGAACTCTCACTAAACAGGAAGAAGACACATTACAAAAAGGTCTCAGTTTTGTTCCGACCTATAGTACAACATTGTTCAACAGTAAGATCGAACTCTATAAATTTGTAAGGAAGCTTAAATTGAAAGTGTTCTTTGAAGAATTGGAAACATACGATAAACCTCCCAACATGCCTGATTTCCAAGAGTTTAGGGCTAAAAGTGGGTTCATACCTCCCATCAGTGTCCCCTCTCGATATTTTTCAAAAACTGGTCACTCGAGATCTTGAACTGATCAATTTTCGAACCCCGCCACACAAGAACTTGAAACCTTACGAAATGAGACTTATTAGAGATCTCTACAGCGACACCAAAATCACTATTCGCCCTGCAGACAAAGGAGGTGCCCTGGTCATCCTTAACACTACAGACTATGATTCTGAGTGCAGTAGACAACTTCAAGATCAGACCACATATGCCACTCTAGATCATGATCCAACTATCTCAATCAAACAGAACTTAGTTATTCTGCTGGATAAAGCACTCGAACTAAATTGGGTAAATGAACATACACAAGTTCCTGCTCAATGAACATCCGAGAATTCCGAATTTCTACACTCTGCCAAAGATTCATAAGGACCCTATCAAACCCCCTGGCAGACCCATTGTCGCAGGAATGGACAGTATAAACCAGCCACTTGGTGTTTACATTGATTTTTTTCCTACAACCCCTAATTCAAGAAACCCCTACTTATACTCGAGACACAACTCATTTTTTACAGAAGCTTAACAATATTACTTTCCAACAGGATCATCTGATGTTTATTATAGATGTCAAAAGTCTATACACTTCTATACCACACGACCTTGGAATTGAAGCAGTAGAATGGCTTTTACTTCAATCACCGGATGTTCGAGCCCAAAAGGAATTTACTCTAACCCTTCTGCAATTTATTGCTGAAAATTCTTATTTTCAATACCATAACCAGTTTTTCTTTCAAGTCTCTGGTACATCCATGGGCGCAACTATGGCGCCGACTTACGCCAACTGCTTTATGTACAAATTCGAGTCGGACCACATTTTGAACAAACCCGAAAGGAAGAAGGATATCTACATGTGGACTCGATACATAGATGACATTTTTGGCATTTGGACAGGCACAGATACAGCATTTGATGACTTCTTTGAGCACCTTAATAACATTGACCAACGAGTTCAATTCACTAGGGAATCATCACGGGACAAGATTACGTTTCTAGATGTACAAATAATAAAGAAAGACAATGGTTATAGTACCACCCTTTTCAGGAAGCCAACTGATCGCAATAATCTGCTACACCGCCTTAGCTTCCATCAGCCTAGCTTACTAAGGAACCTGCCATTTAGTCAACTTCTTCGAGTCAAAAAGATTGTAAGTGACCCCGAGGATTGTATTTCACAGCAACTGGCTATGAAAGAGAAATTTCTTGCAAGAGGTTACCATCAAGAAGAACTGGATTCTGCAGTTGAAAGGGTCAACAGTCTTGACCGTAAAACCTTACTATCCACTCCTAAGAAACAAACAAGGGACCTTAAATCACCAGTATATGTATCAAAATTCTCTACCCAGAGCAATAAAATCAAAAACAATTAAGAAACACTGGAACATTTTCAAAAACGACATAAGAGTACAAAACTTGTTTTCTGAATTACCTGTGTTTGCATACCAGAGGAGTAGGAATCTCAGGGACGAACTTGTACATACAAGACCTCCATTGAAAAAAATTATCACTCAACGCACTGGTACGTTTCCCTGCCTACACTGCATTAATTACAATTCCGTCATTAAAGGCAATGTAATCTTCCATCCACGCACAGGTAAGAAGATCATCCTCAAGACATTTGGCACATGCGACACTGCCAACATCATATATGGCATTAAATGTCCTTGCGGAAAATACTATGTCGGCCAGTCAACTAGAGCAGCCAAAATCAGATGGAACGAACACCGGTCATGTATCCGTAATTCCAACGCTAATTCGGCTGTAGCTCGCCACTGGGCCTTGAACAATCACAATCTTTCACAGATTAAGTTTCTGATTCTGGAGGTACTCACAAGAAATAATCCTCATGAAGATTTAGGTCTGCGCCTCAATCGCAGAGAGACATTTTGAATTGATAAACTCTGTAGTTTGGTCCAGAGCAGTCTGGATGAGGAGATCAATTACCACTGTTATATTTGATTGTGATACTACTGTTTTGCCTGTGTTAAAGGTGTATGCTTTGCCATGTTTTCACACATAAGGGTCTCTACTGTTCCTCTTGTGACCTTACTGTTTCTACTGTTCTTTCTGTGCTTGAGTTGTATACTTTAACATGTTTTCATACATAGGGGTCTCTTTGCCCTGTGCTCTAATTATTACTTTTTGATTGCATTGGCTACTCTATATGATGCTCAGAGTAATTTGTGAAAGATGTTCTGAACATTTGGATACTGCTCTTTTTACATTTCCACATGTTGACAGCCGTTGAGCTTAACTTGTTCGAATCAATCTACCTCATGTAGCCTTTTTTGCTTTATTTTCTTAATTATTGTCTGGCATATGTTGCCTTTTGTCTAATCATGTTTGGAGCATTCTAGTAACAGCCCTAGTGCATGTCCCGGACGTATGTCTGGGACCCAAGGTGCCGCCCCCCTTGGCGACACCTTACGCACTGTGACTGTACTTCAACTGCTCATCTACGGTTGAATAGTCTTATTATTACCTTAGCTTAATTTCGTTATGTCTTGCTGTCCAGACAGCTTAAAGACCCGTGACAGTATTTTTTCTATCTTTACTACTTTGTTACTTCATATATTTATTTGGAATTTTGTCATTACAATTATGGGCACCCATTGGTGATGCCCCATAAATACTTCATTTTTAATTTTTGTGGGCCCTAGCCGACTTTACAACAGTATTCGTGACCAGCTAGCCATAGGACCTGTGACAGTATTTTTTCTATCTTCATTATTCTAATGTTTAATTTTTTTTTCGGATTTTATAATCACAATTATGGGCACCTATTTACGATGCCCCATAAATACTTGGTTTGACATCTTTGTGGGCCCTGGCCTATTTTACATCATTATTTGTGACCACCTGCATAAATCTATCACTACTACTTTGTTTTTTCATAAATTTATTTAATTTGGGAATTTGTTATTACAATTATGGGCACCCATTTGTGATGCCCTATAAATACCTCATTTTTTATTTTTGGGGGCCCTGGCCGACTTTACAGCAGTATTTGTGACCAGACAGCCACAGGACCTGTGACAGTATTTTTTGTATCTTCATTATTCTAATGTTTAATTTTTTTCGGATTTTATCATCACAATTATGGGCACCTATTGATGATGCCCCATAAATATTTGGTTTGTCATTTTTGTGGGCCCTGGCTGATTTTACATCATTAATTGTGACCACCTGCATCTCACAGAAACGAGGTGGTCACATGCTAAACAAAAGAACCGTTGCCTAGACAACGGCTTCACACTGCAGTCTGAGTCACTGCCCTGCAGCTGCACAGTGGAGGATCGTTTCTCTCTGTGTATTACAAGGTAAGAATCTGATTACAATCCTTCTCTTTGACCAAGTATGAGTGTAAAACACAGTATCTAATTGGATCTTTTATGATCCACAGATTGGTTTCCTTGTAAGCACGAGTGGATTTTCTCCATGCCTTTGTGCATAATGCCATTTACAACCCACTGCTGAGTGGGCATGAACGCAGGATGTTCTGTTTTTCACCACTGACCACACCAATGAGGTAAATCCATACCTAATATTCTTTGGTTTCATTTATTTACCTTATAAACCACTTACGGCATTTTTCTTTTTCTTTTTTGCTATTGATATTTACCCATGATGTAACATCTACTGATTGGTATGTTTCCTTTCATTTTTTTCAATGTACGTTTCATTTGAATTGTCACAATTATATGAATTTATGCCACATACTTGCATTTGTTATGTTATATACTTGCTTGCTGGACTTATATAATTAGACTCGCCCTGATGAAGGAAATAATTTCCGAAATGCATTGGCTTTTTTAGTCTAATACATGTGGATTGTGGCAACTGCTTCCTCACTAAGGATTATTAGTGATAGCTTTTTGTTTGAACTACTATGGATAAATCATTTTTGATATGAATCAGAAAGACTCATCTTCCTTTCTCTAAGAAGTATGGTATATTATGGATACTTGAACATATTGTCGTGAACCAGATATAAATACGTGCCCATCGTGGGCCCCATATGAGAGCGGTTGTGTGACCCAGTATTACTTGGTCTCCAGCGTGTTGTGCGCCAGGGTGCCCAAGACTATATTAAGGTCCCACACAGGGTGCGGTCTCTTGACGGGCGGGTAGAGCCTAGCGAGACCAGTCAGATGTTTCTTGACGACAGGGTTGGAGGAGGAAAAAATGCCTTCTTCCAAGTTCCAGTAAGCCCCAATGGCTGTAAGGTATGTGCAGCAGGTGTCAACCTGTACGCCCGAGTGGGCGAGGTGCGCCGAAAAAGAGAGCACGTCGTCCAAATTGCAGGCCAAGGGGCCAATTCCCTTGGAGTCTGCCCAGTGGCAGAACCTGGTCCACTTGCTCTTGTACTGGGCCCTGGTGGCTTTGCTCCTGGCGCCCTGTATGATCTCCAGATTGGCCTGAGAGAGGCTAAGGTGCCGAAGCGTTATCTGCTCAGGTCCCACGCTATGAGGGCTAGTTTCCCTGGCGTGGGGTGGATGATCCTGCCCCCCTGCTGTGCCAGAAGATGTGCTGGGCCTATCGGGGGCACCTCTGAGAGGCTGAGTAGCTCCGAAAACTATGGTCTGGCCGGGCACCATGGAGCAATCAGAATGATGAGGAGTCGGTGCGACTCCTTGATCTTGCAAATTACCTTGGGGATCAGGGGGGTGGGTGGATAGGCATAGGCCCTCATGCCGGTCCACTGGAGGTGAAATGGACATCTCCGACAACTATGACACCTTCAAACATCTATTCTAGTAACAATTGGCAATTTGTGAGTGCGAAGGCATCTTTCAGTTGTTGAATAGAACACAGCGCTTCTGTTCTTGGAAGCAAGCTACATACTGGGGGGGAAGAGTTGCATTCCGGACCTTGCTATCTATTAGGTGCTATTCGTGTCCTGGGAGCTGACATGCTCTAGCGGGCTCAGAAAAGGGGGGCCGTAAGAAAAGCATAATTCAAGCCTTTAGCTATATTATTCTAACATTCTGCCATATAACGAGACTGGCTGGCAGCTGCGAAATGATTAAATGCCCTCCAGCTCTGCTTCAAAGCTCCAGTTGGAAGGTCAAGGATTTACGGGACACCTTGGAGAATCCGTTGCAAGGGAGACCAGGTGGGGACACAGTACCTGAAATGGTGAGAAAGCTCCAGCGGTGGCGGTTGTTCCTGGCAGCGGGTGCAAGTCGTGGCTTCGACCAGAGGAAGAGATGATCTCGACGAGGAAGAAAGCTGGAGGTTGTTGCACTGCCAGGGAAGAAACCAGCCGCGGAGTTCCCGATTAAAAGGTACGACCCTTTTATTCACGGGTACGACCCTTTTATTCACGGTTAGTGGTGCAGCGTGGCTATCCAGCCGCCGGGGTGCTTGCCACCGGCTATTAGACCACAAGACTTCCAGGTAGGCGAAAAAGGCGAACTGGTTGGTCCCACCAGCTCAAAGGGAAGAAGACTCTCCTGGAAGAAGATCTCCTCTGTCGTCAGGGAAGTGGCGAGTTCGTACAACAGGCTCCACCAGTGGTGTCGTCGTTGTAGATGGCTCAGCTTCTCCCCTCTTTGGATTCTTTAGGTCCTGTGGCGACTTCTGAAGTTCCAGTCCCCAAAGCCCTGCTTTTATGCAGCAAAATCCCCATTCAATAGCCTAGCTGTCACTCAAACATGATAAGTGGTGAGCTGGGCGGCTCACCACTGGGCCATTCACACAAGAGTGCGACTTGAGTTGCCAAGGCAACTCAGTCCAGGGTTCCTAATCCCCCTCCCACACATCCTGTAGACCCCAGACAGAGTGGTACCAGTTGGAGGGCTTCTGTGTAGAAGCCCGCCAAAAAGTGGAACAAAGGGCTCGACTTGGGTTAGAGTTTCAGAGGCGAAGACAAACGCCATTTTAAAACAGAGTCCTGGCAAAAATACCAACCGGGGAATAAATATTAAATAAATAACCCGGCGGTATCTTGGACATTGCACCAAAAAGTGGTGCGTTTAAAATCAATGGGAAAATCCCGTAAGAAATATTCCGGTGGAATATTTTGCGTGGTATCCACTGCCACCTGCCAGAAACTCAACAAGGGGGGACTGGACAGTGCCCCCTTGGAAAACAGACCCAGGGGCAATGGAATTACCCCTACCAGTACTTCCACAATATGATGGTTTGTACTGGTTCTGTTCAAAATTTGAGACTATTAAAGCCAATGGTGACTTTACATGCCCTGGGAGACAGTAGTCAGTCCCAGGGTATGGAGTCGATGTTTGGGGGTCCCTGTGTTACTGCACTGCAGGTGCTGTGTAACACACATACCAAAAACACATGAAGTCCTATGGAGTAAAATTACCCCATAGCCCATAAAACACATTCACAGTCTAAGGACATTCTCAAATCATGCCTAAGAGTGGGAGAAAGAGTCTCACTCTTAGCAGGAGAAAAAAATAAACCCCAAAAATCCAGCAAAGCTGCTGGGGCCCTCCTCGGAGCGCAGGTCCACATCGACGACTGACTCGTCAGGGCTACATCTCCGAAAGCGGTTCTCCACTCTTCCCAAGCCCTTATGAACACACTGCACAACCTGGGCTTCTCGCTCAACTGCACCCTACGCAGACATTGACATTCCTGGGGCTCATTTAGGACAAAAGGGTTTTCCTGTTGAAAGACAAGATCTCGGCCATCAAGAGGGCCACAGCCCACTTCTTCAGCAGAGAGGTGACCTCGACACGGTGGTACCAACATCTCCCGGGTCTACTAGCGGCTGTTCTGTTAGCCATGCCGCACTCGCGACTAAGAATGAGAAGGATTCAGCTGCACTTTGCGGCCTCATGGAGTCAGGAGCGGGGCGCGCTATCCGAGAGAATCAACGTTTCTCCATCTCTCCACCCGGACCTAACTTGGTGGTCCATGGACTTCAACCTACGGACGGGCAAGCCCTTCCGGCTGCCCTCTCCGCAGGCCACCATCACCACAGACTCCTCGCTCGAGGCTGGGGAACCACCCTCTACGATCTCTTGGTCCACGGCACCTGGACTCAACAAGAGCAGGAATATCACATCAATTGGTTGGAGCTGAACGCCATCTGGCTAGCGCTCGGAGCATTCCTACCACTTGTCAAAGGGAAGGTTGTCCTCATCCAGATAGACAACTCGTCCAGTATGTACTACGTCAACAAGCAGGGAGGCACCAGAACCCCTCCTCTGTGCAGACTGGTGATCACCATGTGGGAATGGGCCCTGGAAAACAAAATTTTCCTCTCGGCAATCCACCTCCCGGGGGAATCCAACCTGGAGGCAGACAGGCTCAGCAGACTCGGAGCGGACAATTACGAGTGGCAGCTAAACAACCTCGTTATTCAGGAGATCTTCAACAAGTGGGGTCATGCCACCTGGCACAACAAGAAGTGCCCCCAGTTCGCATCCTGACAGGGTCAGCGCCCTGGGTATCTGGGTGGCCCCTTTCACCTCTTTTTGTTGTTTGCGCCGGTTTTGAGACGGTGAGCGGTCCGGCTGCCTGGATCTACGTTCCTGGAAGCCACGGAACCCTCCATATGTACGACCCTTCGCCGAACGTTGCTGAGATTGGGTGTACGATGTGGGCGTGGTCTAAAAATGGATAAAGACTTCAAAGTTTGTGAGCTGTCATTCTTTTTGTCCAGCTCTTCATCCGTAGAGGAGTGGAAGAGGTCCCCCACCTCGAACCGTAGATCTAGAATGCGCTCCTGGACAACGGGGTTGAATTATGTTGCCCGGAGCCAGGCTATTCTCCACATGTATGTGGCAATGCAGATGGCACGGCCTGAGGTATCGATAAGCGCCACTTTGGATTCCATGAGGTCATGCGCCACAAGCTTGGTTTCTGCTAGACCCGCCTTAAAGCGTGATTGGCATTGGGTGGGGCGTTCCAGGAGGAAGTCCGCAATTTCCCGCCATAACCGTTGGTTGGCGGCAGCCAGTTAGGGGGTGGGGCCAGTCTTGCCCGTCACGCACAGTATTGGCGCACGGACCACTGGATCCTATCATTAGTGTTCACCGGCTACCGCCTACCCGTTTCTCCTTGTCCTCCCCTCCACTCCACTCCCACAGTTTGGGACAGCAACTCTGTTGGCGGAAATCGAACCTTCCTGAGGTTCATGATGATGGGCTTTGGTTTCCAATACAAGGTTCTACCCTTTGGCCTCAATTCAGCCCCCAGGGTCTTTACCAGGCTTATGAATGCAGTGGCAGCCCCGCTCAGGGCCTGAGGTCACCATGTCTATCCATACCTAGACTACTGACTCGTCAGGGCGAGATCCCCGGAGGTGGTCCATCACACCTACTCTGCCCTCATGATTACGCTACATGAATTGGGATTCTCAATCAATCTCAAGAAGTCACAGCTGGAGCTGCCGCAGAGTCTAGCGTTCCTGGGCCTCATCTGGGACACGAGCGCCAAGAGTTTTTTCCCTCAGAGGACAAAATTACAGCCATCAAAAAGGCCACGGGTCAGTTTCTTAGCGGAGCGGTGACTTCAGCATGGTTGGACCAGCACCTCTTGGGTATCATGGCGGCATGTCTACTGGCAGTGCCATACAGGAGGCTCAAAATGAGAAGATTACAGCTGCACTTTGTGGCCTAATGGAGTCGGGAGAGGGATTCCCAGGAGGAACTCGTCAGCGTTCCTCCTTGTCTCCACCAGTACCTTGTCTGGTGGAGCACGAACTACAACCTGAGGATAGGCAGACCCTTCCGGCAATCAGCACCACAGGTTATCATCACCACAGGTTCTTCTTTGGAGGGCTAGGGGGGCTACCCGGGACAACCACAGCGTCCATGGAATTTGGTCTCATCAAGAACAGGAAACCCATATCAATTGGCTAGAGCTGAAGGCGATCTGGCTGGCTCTCAAAGCCTTCCTGATGCTCATCAGTGGCAATCAGATCCTCATTCAAACTGACAACTCCACCAGCATGCATTACTTCAACAAACAGGGTGGCCCCACGTGGTCTCTGCTATGCTGCATGGTAGTCAGCCTTCGGGAGTGGGCTTTTGAAGAACAACTTTCACTGAGGGCAATCCACCTCCCGGGGAATCCAACCTGGAGGCAGACAGGTTCAGCATACTGGGTGCGGACAACTACAAATGGCAGTTCAATGAACAGGTCCTTCAGGGGATCTTTAACAGGGGGTCATCCTCAGGTGGATCTCTTTGCCACCTGGTCCAACAGGAGATGCTCCCAGTTTGTGTCCTGGCAAGGACCGGGCTGGGGCTCTCTGGGTGATGTGATGCAGTTACAATGGGACACCAAGAACGCGTATGCCTTCTCTTCCACTCCCCTGGTCCACAGAGTAATCTGCAAAATCAGGAGTCTCGGCACCTCCGTGTCATCCTGATAGCTCTGTGGTGGCCCGCAAGGCCATGGTTCTCGGAACTACTCAGCAAGTCAGAACAGCCCCTGGATCACCTTCCACTTTGTCGAACTCACCTACTATCACAGCAGGGAGGCACGGTCATCCACCTTGCCCCCCCAGAGGTTAGCCCTCGCAGCGTGGTTCCTGAACAGGTCACAAAGCATCTGCATCTGTCACAGGCTAACCTAGTCATAATACAGGGTGCTAGGAGCGACGCTACTAGGAGCCAGTACAAATGGACTAGGTTTTGCCACTGGGCAGAATCAAAGGAAGTCGATCCCTTGACTTGGTCGTCTTCAAGACGAATGGAATTGGCAATGTGGTGGCAGAGTATTGGGCCTGGCCACCCGGGGAGGTCAGGGGAGAAATGGGTGTGGAAAGGCGAGAATGGTGGTAGGTTCAGACTTTCAGAAGGGTGGCCACCTTAGGGTGGGCATTTTGGATGTCAAGGGATTGAATTCACCCACTAAAAGGTCTCTAGTGGCCAGGGAGTTTCGGAGAGCGGGCCTTGATGTGCTGTTCCTGCAGGAGACCAAATATGCAAAAGGGGGAGGAACGTAGGATCATGGGTGTGAGACTGCATCAAGAATACTGGCGTTCTGGTCCTTTGAGGAAGGCAGGGGTGGGTATTTTGATCAGGAAAGGGCCAAAAATTGAGGTGACCAAAGTGTGGGGGCAGATGTAGAAGGTAGGGCCCTGATGGTTGTGAGCACTGTACGTGAGTTTCACACTGGCAACAGTGTACTCCCCCAACACGGGTCAGCAACGGTTTCTGCTGAGGACGCTCCCGAAAATGATGAGAGGCTTCGGGGCCTGTAATTCTGGGAGGACGTTAAACTGAACAGGCAAGTGAGAGACCCTGGAACACAGGACCCATTGGGTAGGGGGAAAGATAGGGTCAAGGAAATGTTGGGTGTTTATGGCCTACGAGACACATGGCAGAGTTTTCAACCCAATGAGAAAGGGGACAACCTTTTACCCAACACACCACGGTATGTTCACTAGAATCGATTATCTGTAAGTCACAGGTGGCATATGGTATGTGGCACTGGGCTCGGAAATCTCCCTGATAGCATGGTCGGATCACGACATGGTAATGGTTGACTTAGTCTGGGCAGGCATACCGCACAAAGGTTCAAAGTGGAAATGCAATGAGTCACTGTGGAATGGCCCGTGTTCCGAACAGAGATGGCTGGAGAAATTGGGGAATACTTTAAAACGAACAATACAGGTGAGGTCCCATGGAAGACGGTGTGGGAAGTGGGAAAGGCGACATGCCGTGGGATCCTGATTAGGGAAGGTGCTAGGAAGAAGAGGGAGAGGACACTAATAGAGAATAGGCTGAGGGTGGAAATAGCCCATCTTGACAGGATGGCAAGGTAATACGCCGAGGAGAGAGAGAATAGGGTACATGAGGCCAGACAGAAAAGGGAAGAGCTGTGACTCCTCGAGGAGGGCCAGATAGTTAGGAAATTACAGTTCCTGAAACAGACATTTTATGAGAAGGGAGATAAGGCGGATGCATTGTTGGCCGCCAGGCTACGCGGACAGCGCTGTGAAAGGAGGGTGACTGCCATAGAGGGTGAGCGAGGGGCACAGGACCCACAAACAGGGGGATCCCGGAGGCATTTGCAACATTTTTTGAGGCCCTATATAAATCGGAGGCCGGACAGTAGAAGATTGGAATAGGGTCATACCTAGCAAATACACAGATGCCTAGGCTCTCTCGTGAAGAGGCTGATGCACTGGAAACCCCAATTACGGCAGAGGAAATTAAAAGGGCGGTGATGAGATTGCCATTGCCATTGGGGAAGGCCCCGGGAGAAGATGGTTATACGGCTGGCTTTTATAAGTCATTTATCGCTTCCCTTCTTCCCTTCATGGTGGAGCTTTTTAATGATGTTCTTGAGATGGGGGATGCCCCTGAATAATTCTCACAGGCATTAATCACAGTGATTCCTAAAGAAAGTAGGGACCCCAAAAGGTGTGGGTCCTACTGCCCCATATCGCTTTTGAACATTGACTCCAAGATCTGCATGAGGGTACTGGCATCGTAACTCGAAATATATATGCCCTGTCTGATCCACTCGGATCAAGTCAGATTCATAATGGGACGACAAGGCGCTGATACGATGCAGAAAACACTGCATTTCATTCACGAGTCACGGAACATGGGGTGGGGGGGTGACCTGGCCCTTCTCCCAGTGGATGCCGAAAAAGCATTTGACAGGGTGAAATGGGGTTTTCTGAAGGAGGTCCTTGGCAAAGTGGGATTGGGTTCTAGGTTTATGAGGGGGGGCAATTGCTGTGTACACCTCTCCCAAGGCGTCAGTGGCGGTTAATGGAGACTACTACAGCTGGTTCAACTTAAGTAGGGGCATGAGACAGGGTTGCCCCGGTCACCGATCTTGTTCGCCCTCTCCCTTGAACCACTGGCCCAGATAACTAGAGGAGACCCCCAAGTGGAAGGTATCATGGCAGGAGTGGGTGGAGTACAAAGCGACTCTATACGTGGATGACCTATTGCTGTATATAACGAACCCCCTGGCCTCCGTACCTAGGACGATCCAATTGATTGAACAGTATGGAGCATTTTCCGGCTTCAAGATTAACAGGGCCAAGTCGTTCCTATTTCCTCTGAAGGAACTTGGGCAGGGAGAGGTTAACAGATTTGCTCCACTGGGTCTAATGGTGGGAGGGGACACCGTGAGATACCTGGGGATAAATCTTACGAGGGCGATAGGTGCCCTATTTGATGCCAACTTCCCACCCCCTCTTGTCTCTGATTCACGGGCCGATCTAGAAAGATGGAAGAAACTAACCATGTTCTGGCTTGGGAGACTGAACGCCCGGAAGATGTATTTTTTTTTCCAACTTTATTTAACATGCTTTCACAAAATAAAACATAAGAACATACATGTCAGAATAGAATTGTAGGTAGTACAATAGAATCAATATCTACATAACACATGCCACTACCAATTGTCATATTACATTACTATAAGATGCCCACCCCCACATCACATTTCAACTATACCATAGCAGAAACAACACAATAGACAAGGCAAACACCCTCCTACCACCCAACCCCCGATATCATTGTCGCATCTACACAGCAAGTCCTACACTTTAATCAAACAAACTATTAAATGATCCCCACAATTCATCATATTCAATCTCCCTATCATTTCAGAGCTTGTGTTTTTTCGCATATCTGAAATCCAATTTTCATAGTGTTTTTTTTTTCTAGAATTCCACACCTTCATTATATGCTTGATAGCCATCAACAATGCTCTATCAATCCAATTCAAGGAATCGCATATATTTCCACTTCTACTATCAACCGAGAGAAATAATATGGACTTAAAAGTTAGAGGAAACAAATCATTCACCACCAAATCAACCCGATCCAAAACATCCTTCCAAAAATCTAACACTCTAGTACACTCCCATAACATATGTTGGAAGGTCCCAATTGCGCAATTACACTCCCAGCACAAGTCTGTATCTGCCAATCCTCTCCTATTCATTCTCACAGGCGTCCAATAAATATGTCCTAAAATGCGCTGATGGATGTATCGCAGGTTTAGATCCACTTTGGCTTTCACCGCTACTCTCCATGCATAATCCCGCGATTCCTCAGACAAGTCCATTCCCATTTCCAACTCCCAATCCATTCTCAGCTTGTCCCAAGAATTCCATATACATTTCTGCAAAGGCATCAACTTAATAAAGGTTGAAACCGCCCCTGGTGGAGTGGTAAATAGTTCACAGATTTGAGGTCTACAACTCAAAGATCCATTCAACATCTGTTACCTCTCTCTCAGCAACTGCTCCAGAGACCTATATATCTTCTGAACTCCTTATTGTTCAAACCATAACAACTAACCAAATCCTCAAACGGAACCAGCATTCCTCCCCTGCAAACATGTTCTATCTTTAAAATACCTTTGTTGGCCCAACCTCTCCAATGAAGCATTTTATTTTCAATTTGCAGACCTGGATTCAGCCAAATTGATGCCGAACCCCTAAAAAAAAGACTGTCCACACCCTTCAATCCAAGAAACAAGAGCAGATTTCGAAACTACCATTGTTTCCAATTTTGTCCCAGATTTTGGTATTTTTCCATAGGAAAATAAACCATTCACAGAAAAAGGATATAATCTCTCCCGCTCTATCAAAAGCCAACAAGGATCCAAGTCCCTAATTTCTCTGAAATAGTAGGAAGTTTTTTTTAATAAGAAACCTTGATAATCATTTTCCAACACTGGGTAACCAAAACCCCCATCTTTAACTCTACGTATCATATTAAATCGTGGAATCTTCGGCCTATTTCCCTTCCCCCATAAGAAATCCATAAAAAGCCTATCAATACTCTTGAGCACCTTCTTAGTAAACCTGAGAGGGAGAGACTAGATGTAATATAAAACCTTTGGCAGTAACAATATTTTGAAGGGGTTTTTTCATTGTCGGAGTCCTACGTCGATATGGTGTCCCTCGAGGGCCTCTGTCAAGCCGACATCACCGGATGTTATAAGTAGGACGCACGACGCCTGTAGCCTCAGTTTCGTTTTTTCTGCGAATGTGTTCGCATCGGAATCTCGGCGCGCCTCGGTTCTTCTCCTGATTTGAATCGGTTCTTCGAACTTGGTTGTTTGTGAAGTATCAGGTCTTCGTCTTCTACCCTGCGGTCGGGCTTCAAGAAGTGCCGGGACTGCGATTCCAAGATGTCGCTGACGGACGCGCTCAACGTTTGCCTCTGGTGCCTCGGTGAGGACCACGCCACTGATGACTGCGATGAATACCAGTCTTTGACGTCGAAGGCCTTGCAGGAGCGTAAAAAGAAGATGACTGTAGGTAGGGTTTCCAAACCCCGAAAGTTGAAATCCGCTGGGCTTTCGACCGACGATTCGAGGGGCGTTTCTCCGCGTCGGTGTAAGTCTAGGGGGTCTCGGTCCCGGAGTGGTTCCTGCCATTCCTCTGCCTCTTCTAGGCCCTCTCAGAAGTGCCGTCACCGGTCGCCTTCTCCGTCCTCGACCGAGGACTCCGCCTCGGAGTTGTCCCAACAAGCATTCATCTTTGGCGGAATGGGATGCATTTCGCAAGGAGATGATGGCGATTTTTGAATCGCAGGGCTCCGTTCCGTCCGCGCCTTTGAGAGAAGCCGGCATGGAACGCGCTAGGGCCACCACTCGCACGCCTTCAGGCTCGGGCGGTCGGCACGATCATCGGGAGCCGTCGAGGTCCCGATCGGACAAGGTAGATCGCTCTAGCCATGCCCGCTCCAGTTCCCGGTTCTCGACACCCTCGTACCGTTGGAGCCTGTGAGGCCTTCTAAGAAGGCATCGGCGCCATGGCTCTCGAGGGGCTCTCTCGAGGCTCTGCCTCCGAGGAAGTCATCGGCGCCAAGGCCGTCAAAGGACACGCTCGGGGCTCTGGCCTCTAAGCCGTTGTCGAAGCCGTCGGCACCTCGCTCGACGTCGATTCAGTCGACGCCTTTTGAGGAGGCTTTATCGGAGGAGACCGGTGGAAGGTCCTGAGTAAATCGGTGCGGCCTGTGTTTAAACCTTTTTCTGTGCCCTCATCCAGGGATTTATTCCAGCCTTTGGATTATATCTGTGAGGTGGATGAAGGGTCAGATGTGGAAGGGTTTGTCCCTCCTGAGGTTCCTGACAAACTGTTGTCTGGTCATAGCCAGATGGAAGACCTGCGTCAATCCTTGCATGACGCCAGTGGTCTGGACATCTCCCCGGAGGTTGAATTTAGCAGGCCCGAGCCTGGTACACATGCTGAGTCTTCGTACAGGTGCCTCATGTCGAGGGTGACGCAGTACTTGGGGTGGTCTGCTCCACCTGTGGATTTTCTGCAGGATGACCCGACCGATATTTTGGACCAAGGTCCACCCACTGACCCGGTGCTGCCATTTCATATGGCCTTACAAAGAAGGGTGGCGGCGGCTTGGACTGCTCCGGAGAGTCTCCCGGCAGTGAATAAGTTGTTGCCGAAAAAATACCGTCCAGCCAGTGGCGACCCCAGCTACTTGTCTTTGCACCCCACTCCGGAGAGTTTGGTTGTGCAGGCGGCTACGGCGCCAGAGAAGCAGGCGGCGTACCCTACCATTCCTCCTGATGGGGACGACAAGCGCTTCAACGGTTGGGAGAAGAAAGTATTTTCATCTGGGGGTATGGCTTTAAAGGCAGCCAATTCTGTTTGTGCCTTGGCAAGATTCACTCACACGTTGTGGAATTGCGTATCTTTGGCGCCTGAACATATTTCCGAAGGGGAGGAACGGGATGGTTTTCTTGCCCTCGTTCAGCATGGCAAGGATGCCATGTGTGAATCCGTTCAGTCGGGTCTGGACGTGGCAGACTGTGTCAGCCGGTCCAATGTGGCGAGCACCGTGATGCGCAGGTTTGCGTGTCGGGCTTTGCTCCTGATGTACAGTCCCGGCTTCTCAACATGCCCTTTGATGGTGACCATCTTTTTGGCAGCAAGGCTGACGAGAGCCTAGAGAGGTTGCAGACCTCCAAAGCTGCAGCGAAGTCGTTGAGCGCTGCAGTTCGTCAACCTCTGCCTTTTCGTCCTAGGGGACAGAAATGGAAGGGAGGTTCCTTTCGATACTACTCGTCCTTTGGTAGATCGAGGGGAGCTGCCAGTCAAAGGGGCCAACGTAGGAGTACCAGAGGTGGAAAACAGGGTACTCGAGGTGCCAAAGCCGCTCAGGAAGTTGCCTCTTTGGTCTCAGGCACTGCCGCAGCCACTTCAGCTCAGTCATGAGGCCATGTCACATGATTGGCCGGTTGGGGGAAGGCTGGCGAAGCATCTTGTAGAATGGCGTGCCATTACTTCAGATGTGTGGGTTCTGGAGATCATAGCCCACGGCTACTGTCTTCCTTTCCGGCAGAGGCCTCATGACAATCCACCAGGGAAGCTCTCTTGGAAGAGTCCGGATCCGCTCCTTGCGCAGGAAATCAAAATCCCTGCTGAGAAAGAAGCCACCATAGAACTGGTGCCTGTAGCGGAGAGGAACAAGGGATGGTATTCCCCATATTTTTTTATCCCGAAAAAAGACGGGGATTGAGCCCCATCGTGGACTTGCGTGGTTTGAACAAGCTCCTCAGGAAGGACAAGTTCAAGATGGTTACTCTCTCTCTCAAGTCCTCCAGGTCCTTGAACTTCAGGACTGGCTGGTGTTTTTCGACCTCAAGGATGCTTACTTTCATGTGACGATTCATCCCAAGCACAGGAAGTGCCTGAGGTTCGCAGTTGGCGACTCACATTTTCAATTTCGGGTCCTGCCGTTCGGATTGACCTCCGCCCCGAGGGTCTTCACCAAACTCATGGTGGCAGCATATCTCAGGAAAGGGGGGATTCATGTCTACCCCTACCTGGATTGGTTGATCAGGGCGCGCTCTCCCGAGCAAGTCCTGGATCATCTGTCAGTCACCTGCCACTCCCTTCACAGGCTGGGCTTCTCCCTCAACTTTAAGAAATCCCACTTGTCACCTACCCAGCGGCTCCAGTACATTGGAGCAGTGCTCGACACATTCTGAGGGCAGTGTTCGCCTCTCCAGGTGAGGGCTCATCACATTCTGCAGATGGTGGACAAGTTTCAACGTGCCCAGAGTCTCCCGGCGTTCGAGTCCTTGAGGTTGCTCGGCCTCATGGCATCCTCCGTTCTACTGGTGCTAGAGGCCAGGTTGAGGATGAGATCTCTGCAATGGGCTCTCAAGATGCAGTGGTCGCAGTCCTCCGGCAGGATGTCTGATCCCGTTCAGGTGCCGCCCTCAGTCGCCCAGGATCTTCTGTGGTGGGCCGTCAAAGGCAATCTGATGAAGGGGGCTTCATTTTGACTACCCTGGCCGGAGGTAACGATCATGACGGACGCATCCCTCACGGGATGAGGAGCTCATGCCAAGGAGTTGACAGTCAGCGGTCGTTGGTCTGCATCGGAGTCCCGACTCCATATCAATCTGTTGGAGCTCAGGACCATCAGGCTTGCTCTGAAGGCTTTTCTGCCGTCTGTGCATTTCTATTGTCCATAAACCCCACTTGTGAACCACCTATTAATTCCCCTATATATTTTTGTAGCCTCATAGCCATAACATTTGCAAAAATCTTTACATCTACATTTAGCAGAGAAATAGGACGATAATTAGCACATTTTGAAGAATCTTTCCCCGGTTTAGGAATTAATGTAATAATCGCCTCCTACTTGGAGGTACATAATACTCCATCCGAGAGAAACCGACTAAATAAACCCGGAGACTTACCCAGATTGAGTTGACGAATGGCCTTCCCTTACTTCCATTTCTCAAATCTGAGCATCAAGCGCCTCTCTACCTTCCTCTGACAAACGGGGAATGTCAATTTTAGCAAAAAACTCAATTTGTCCTCATCAACCTGTGACGCATCCGAGTAAAGAGAGGCATAGAAAAGTCTGAAGCATTCACAAATATCAATGCTTTTAATCCTCAACCCTCATGTTTCATGCACAATCTTTTGTATGAATAATTTATCTGACAAATTCTTCAGCTTTCTAGCCAATAAGCATCCTCCCCTATCCCTCTCCTCCCAAAACCTCTTCCTCATAAAATATAATCCTTTCTCAGCCTGTTCATCCAAGGTTTTCTTCAATCTATCCCTAACACACTCCATCTTTAACATATCAGCACCTTTACCAGGTAAAGCATATGTTTGCTGCAGTTTCTTTAGGTAAAATTCCAGATCTTTAACTTTCATCTCACCCTCCCTCCTCGCTCTGGCTGTCCAGTTAATCATTTCTCCACGTATTTAAAAGCGTCCCACACCACCACACAATCAGCAGAATCCACATTATCCTCAAAGAAATTAACAATGGAAGTAGTGATTGCATCACATATTCTCTCCTCCTGTAAAGTTTTAAGCCTCCATTTATTATTAGAGGGTCTAAACATACTCTGATTCATTATCAACTTCACCAATGAATGATCACAAAGGCACCGCTCCCCTATTTCCACATCAGTTACGACATCAAACAATCTCTCCAAAATCAATAAGTAGTCCAATCTTGAATGAGAGTTATGAACCGGAGAAAAAAGAGAATCCTTTCTTGGGTGGGTGAAACAATCTCCAACTGTCTACCAAGCCAAATGTATCTATACAATCACAAAAAGCCCGCCTCAACCCGCAACCCGTAAAACTGCACGATGATAGCCTATCTAAAGTGCCATCTAAAATACAATTAAAATCACCTCCAAAAATGTGTTCTCCACTTATGTTTCTCAGAGAAGCCTTCAGCTCCTTAACAAAAACTGATACCATTATAGCATGACTATATGCCGAACCCAACATCAATACTCTCCCTTCATGTTTAACATCTGCTAATAGAAAACACCCATCCGCATCCATAAGTAAATTCTCTACTACCATACCTAGTCTCTTTCGAATTGGTAAACCCGCTCCCCTTGAACTTCCCGAATAACAATTTAACAGAACTTTCATGGATTTGGAAGCCCCATAAAATGTATCTGGATTTTCTGTCAGATGAGTTTCTTGTAAAAAGAATATATCTGCTTTCTCACGTCGCAACCTATCTATTACATTTCTCCCTTTCTTAGGGCAATTTAGACCTTTAACATTCTATGTAATAATTCTCAGCGATCCCATTCAGACCAACTAGATGGAAAAAATAAAAAAATAAAAATAAAAAGAACAAAATATTGTTGTATATATGGGCATAGGAATCTAGGGTTACAGTTTAGTAATAGGGTTCAGTGCTTGTGTACTTTATCATGGTTGTAGGTCAACTGGTCGAAAACAAAATGATCGAATGACCATTTGATCGAAGTCAAATGGTCGAAAAAAAGGTTGTTTTTTTAAAATTTATTTTATGGGGGGGGGATTTCCCCCAACCCCCTTTTTTCTTTATTAAAAATATTTTTTAATCAACCAAAAGTAAAAAAAATATATATAAATAAATAAATTCGACCTTTTTTTCTCTCGACCATTTGACTTCGATCAAATGGTCATTCGATCTTTTATTTTCGACCATTTGACCGGACAGCCTTTATCATATTGCTCTGGTTATGGGCAATCTACATTTAAAATGGTCAGTAATTGTTAAATGTTGTGTATATGTGTGTGGTGTGTTTCATGTGTGGGGGGTGTTTTCAGTGTTCTACAGCATTGTTATCCTGATATTCTCCTTTCTTGCGATGTTTGGGAGTTTAAGTATGCAAGATTTCAATCCCAATGGTACACTGGTTGGATTGCATTCAGTAGGTCTTATTTTTTTCCTGGAGATGGTTTGCCTATCCAGATTCTTATACCCGTTCCAATGCTCCCGATCCGCCTTCCCAAATCCTTCTTCTGAGAGGTCAAGGGGGCAATGTTGAAGTTTTTCTCCAGCATGGTGTCTGGCATGGATTCACATGCTCATGAATATTCCCCGTCGTCAGGCTGGGAATCCTCGGTAAAGAAAAATCAGTATCAGTATCGTTTCTGATCTGTCTTTCGTAGTAGTAACCAATCACTGATCTCTGCGTCATACTGACCACAGCCAATCACTGCCCTCTCCCTAAGCCCCGCCTCTGGCAGCCATCTTCAGATTTTTACTGCACGTTCAAGTGTTGGGAGTCCTCGTGCTTAGCTCTCGATCTTTTACTGCGTGTTTCGCGCTTTTTCAGGTGAATTTTCACATTTTTTCGGTTAATCGAGCCTCAAGCTCCACTGTTTCTACTCCCGTTAACGGCTACCCGTTGCGGGATTTTCCTACGCCCCTCAAGGGTGAAGATTTCGTCGAATCAACTTCTTGGAGGATTGCAGAAGATTTGCGGCCTACTTCGAGATGGCCCAGGACGCGAGTTCGTCACCCGGACCCAAGCTGTTTCGCAGCTACCCTGGATGTGGGCTGCAGAATGTGTTTAAGGAGGACGAACATTTGCGATGCCTATACTGTCTTCATGAGGACAAGATTCATGTAGAGAAGGACTGCCAGTTCTGCAAGAACTTGTCGGAGCGGACCATGAGGGAACGTCGATCCCGTCTCGCCAGCTGTTGGAGAATGGCTCAACGGGTGAGAAGAAGAAGAAAGGGTCCGAGCGGGCTTCTAAGTCCTGTGCGGGCACCCTGGTGACGGGGGCACAACACCAGGCCAAGCGCCGCGAGTCCGCTGGCTCCGGGAGTGCCGAAAGGTCGGGCTCTTCGGTCGCCAGGGAGGGCGTGCCTTCCCCGGCACCGTCAACCACGAGCCAGCGCTCCGGTTCGGGGAAGAGGAAGTCCGAGACCCCGGGTAAGCTTCGGGAGAAGCCCTGTCCGATCTCGGAAGAGGGGAGCGAGGCGTCGCCCCTCCCCCTAAAGAGAAGGCCCGGGACACACCTAAGCTGGTGAAGGCCCCTACCCAGCAGGCAAAGGCCTCTATCGAGGCGATCGCGGCGACTCTGGCCAAGCCGGCAGAGACCCCGCCAGCGGAGACTGCCTCCGGGACTAGAGTTTCCCTGCCGCCAAGGAGGGAATCCTCTTTTCAGCCCATTGTCATGGCCACCATGATGGAAGAAGCGAGGGGGGGGCACGGTAGCCTCCTCGAGCTCGGAGTCAGCCTCGGAGGAGGAACTGACCGAGGCCGTGAGGAATCTCGAAGTCCAATTTGAGAAGGTTCGATCCCGTAAGGAAGATCCTCAGGAGATAACAGAGGAAGACGACGATGGCGAGGAAGAGCAGCCTTCCCTTCCGGCGCAGCCGGAACCTAGGCCTCAGGATAGCTCGGCGGCCATTTTGTCTGCGATCCAGTCCTTATGCTCTGAGATAAGGACGAGATTACCATGGCCCAGGCCGGAGGACCCGCAACCTGGCCCGTCGGGAAGTCCTCAGAACAAACGACGGAGGACCCAACCCTCTCCTCCACTCGCCCCCGTAAGGCCTACAGTTCCCTCCTCATCCTCCCACGAGTCGGGAGATGACGGTGCGATGGGCTCGACGACGGGTTCTGAGGGCGAGGGTGACAACGACAGAACGGGTCTCCCGTCGCACGGGCCTCGCACCCGACGAGCTTGGCTCATTCCACGCCATGATCGCCAGGGCGTCCGAATTGTTCCAGCTCTGCCCGGAGGAGCAGAAAAAGGAAGGTTTCCTCTATCAGCGCCGGGAGGCCAAGAGGAAGACTGTCATCGCGGTGCCTCTAATCGATGATATCTGGGAGGAGGGCCTGTCGGTTCTCAAGAACCCCTCCACGGCACCAGCCAAACGGGACCGGTACGAGAAGAAGTACCGGGTCCCCATAACCGCTCCCCTGTGCCTCAGGGCCCAGCCAACGCCAGACTCGGTTGTCTCGGCGGCGGCGAAGAAGAAAGCGGCGCGGTCAGGAGCCTCGAAGTCAAATTCCCCGCCGGACAGCGAGGGAAAGAAGTTGGACGCCATGGGGCGGCGGGTCATTTCGTCGGCGGCGATGACGACGATCAAAGCGGCCAACGCCCTGGCGATCGTGGCCCGTTACGACCGGGATCTCTGGTTTAAGCTGCCCCCCATATTGGACTTCCTACCGGACGACAAGAGGTCCGAGGCCCTGGAAATACTTCAAGAAGGCGAGGTGGCGTCGGACCACGCCATAACGGTGGCAACCGATATTGCCGATACCGAGTTCCGCCAGCTGGGCAACGGCGTTTGCCTACGACGACGGGGTTGGCTCCGGGCGACCGACTTCCGTCAGGACGTCCAGACAAGGGTGTTGGACATGCCGTTCGACGGCAGCAACTTGTTCGGGAAGGCGGTGGACAAATCCCTCCAAGCCATAAAGACGGATACGGCCCGCGCCCTAGGAGCCCTTCAGCAACGACGGCCCTTTCGGAGCTCCGGAGGCAGACAGGGTGCCTCCAAGGGATCCAGCGGTGGCTCGTCGTCCTACCGCCAGGCGGCAAGCTCCTCGTCTCAGGAGGCCTACAGGGGTCGCGGCAAGCAGGGAGCGCCTCCCCGCCATCGGCAGGGTGGCCAGGGCGGCAAGGCCACCACCTCCAAGCAGGACTGAACCGGCCGTGGCCTCGGGCACCCACAGAAGCACCCCGGTGGGAGGCCGGCTGACGAAGTTCGTCGGCGTGTGGAAGTCCATCTCCACCGACCGTTGGGAGCTGGATACCCTGGCAAGAGGACACTATCGAATTCCTGAAGAAGTGTCCTCACGTTCCACGTGTGGCCAGGAAGGAAAATCACGTCCCGCAACTGCTGTTGGAAGTACGGGCGATGCTCAGAAAAGTCGCCATCGAGCTTGTCACGAAGAGGCTCCGGGGTGTACTCAAGGTACTTCCTCGTCAGGAAGAAGACGGGCGGCTGGCGCCCCATCCTGGACCTTCGTCGTTTGAACAAATACACCAGGTCACAAAAGTTCAGGATGGTCACCCTCCAGCACGTGCTGGGACAGCTGGAGGAAGGCGACTTTCTATCGTCGTTGGACCTGGAGGATGCTTACTTCCACGTTCCCATCCTCTAAAGTCACCGAAAGTTCCTCAGGTTCGTCTTCCAGGGACGCCACTACCAATTCAGAGCACTGCCGTTCGGATTGAAGTCGGCCCCCAGGGTCTTTACCAAGTGCCTAGCACCTGTGGCGGCGCGGCTGCGCCTGCAGGGGATTCACGTCTACCCCTACCTGGACGACTGGCTCATCCGCTCAAGGACGAGGGAACTCGCCGTCAAACACACTGCGAGGACCGTCCAGCTACTCACATACCTGGGATTCGCCATAAATTACCCAAAGTCCCTCCTGGTGCCGTCGCAGGTGGCCCTGTTTCTGGGAGCGAAGCTCGATACAGTGAGGCGCCTGGCGGCACCGTTGGAAGAACGGACAAAGACCATTCTAGGACGTGGCCAGGGTGAGGTCCATCAAGTCCCTCCTGGGGATGATGTCCTCTTGCATCTACCTGGTGCGCCTCTGCAGACTACGGATGCGCCCTCTTCAAGAATTTTTCGACGCCCGTTGGATGCAGGTGACGAGCACCTTCGAAGACAGGGTCCCCCTCAACGAGGTGTTCCGGCGGGCGATTTTGTGGTGGGGCGTTCGAGCGCACCTCACGGCAGGCAAGGACTTTCAGACACCGGCGTACCAGGAGACGGTGACGACGGACGCCTCCCTGGAAGGCTGGGGCGCCCACACCGGAGATCTCCACGCAAGAGGCCTCTGGCTCCCGGAGGAGAGGCTCCTGCACATCAACGTCCTGGAACTCCGAGCCATGTTCTGGGCTCTCAAATCGTTCCTCCTGTCGCTCAAGGGCAAGGTGGTGCAGATCTTCACGGACAACACCACGACAATGTTTTACATACGGAAGCAGGGAGGCACCAGATCCCCAGCCCTATCCAAGGAGGCACAGGATCTGTGGCACTGGGCAGTCGCCCAGGGGATGTTCCTGGTTCCCTTCCACATGGCAGGAGAAAGAAACACCATTGCCGACTCGCTCAGCAGGGAGCTGCGCACGTGTCACGAGTGGGAACTGCGCCAGGATCAGGTGGATCAACTCTTCCGACGATGGGACAAACCTCAAATCGACCTGTTCGCAACAGCGACGAACTCGAAGTGCAAGAGGTTCGCCAGCAGGTTTCCCCAGCCGAGAAGCATGGGCGATGCATTCTCGTTCCCCTGGGATGGCCTATACCTGTATGCGTTCCCTCCGTTGCTGCTTCGACTCATCAACCAGCTCAAGAGGTCCCGGTGCAGGATGATCCTCGTCGCTCCGGCGTGGCCGAGGCAAATCTGGTTCCCGGACCTTCTGGACTTGTCAACGTCCCCTCCCATCAAGCTGTTGGCGGACGCGGACCTTCTCTCCAGAGAAGGAGGCGCCATCTTCCACCACGACCCGGCGTCGCTGAACCTGCAGGCTTGGCTCCTGCAGCGCTAGAGTTTGGAGGCTACGATATACCGGACGATTGCAGAGAGTTTCTTGCAAAGGCCAGGGCGTCCTCGACTCTCAAATGCTACGGTCATAAGTGGAAGAGGTTCTCTATCTGGTGCCGAGCACAGACGATCAACCCCCTACGGATTACTGTCCCTCAAGTGCTGCCGTACCTGCTATTGCTGGCAAAGGCTGGGCTAGCCCATGCCTCCATTAAGATTCATCTGGCGGCGATCTCCAGATATACCAGAACCACAGGACGGACATCCCTGTGGTCCCATCGACTGGTAAGAGTTTATGAAAGGACTGTTCCAGTCGTTCCCGCCGGTGAAGGCCCCGGCATGGGAACTTACTGTGGTGCTGACCAGGCTCATGGGGCCCCCATTCGAGCTGATGCACTCTGCACCGATGAAGTTTGTGTCGTGGAAGACTGCATTCCTGGTGGCCATTACCTCCGCACGACGAGTGGGAGAGATCCAGGCCCTATCCTGCAAAGCACCGTACTTGACTTTCCATGCCTCGAGGGTGGTGCTTAGGGCGCACCCCTCCTTTATGCCCAAGGTGCCGTCGGACTTCCATCTTAACGAGCCCCTGGTGTTACCTGTTTTCTTCCCGTCTCCTTCGTCGCAGGCCGAGAGGACTTTGCACTCGCTGGATGTGGCTAGAGCGCTGAAGTTCTACGTGGACCGCACAGAGTTTTCGGAGGACATCACAGCTATTCGTGAACTTTGGACCTGTGAATCAAGGGAAGGCTCTCTCGAAGTCTTCTATTTCCAGATGGCTCTCCGGCTGCATCATGCACTGCCACCGGTTGGCTAACCGACCGCTGCCAGGCCGTCCGAGAGCGCATTCGACCAGAGCGATCGCTGCTACTATGGCGTTCTTATCTGGTGTGCCCCCGCTGGACATCTGCAGGGCTGCTACGTGGAGGTCGATGCACACCTTCACGAGATTCTACTGCGTCGATCGGGATTCCAGGGAGGAGTCCAGGGTCGGCCAAGCAGCGCTGCGCAACCTGTTCGCTTAAGGTGAGCCTGGTGAGGAGGTAAGAGATGCTTAATGTTGAGTTTTTTGTATTGCTTAATGTTGAGCCTTTTGCCACCTCCCGTGGTTGTGCATGTGTGTACTGCTATGTATTCTTATATTCATGAGCATGTGAATCCATGCCAGAACCCATGCTGGAGAAGGAACAAGTTACTTACCTGTAACTGTTGTTCTCCAGCATGGGTCTGGCATGGATTCACATGCAAACCCTCCCGCCTACCCCTCTGCGGCTCTTCACTTGGTCATACTGCCACTTCACGTGCTACCAAATCTGAAGATGGCTGCCAGAGGCGGGGCTTAGGGAGAGGGCAGTCATTGGCTGTGGCCAGTATGACGCAGAGATCAGTGATTGGTTACTACTACGAAAGACAGATCAGAAACAAAACTGATACTGATTTTTCTTTACCAAGGATTCCCAGCCTGACGACGGGGAATATTCATGAGCATGTGAATCCATGCCAGACCCATGTTGGAGAACAACAGTTACAGGTAAGTAACTTGTTCCTTATGGCAAGGGAAGAAAGCGAGAGCAGCATATGATGTCCTCACACTGTCCAAAGACAGGGATGGGGTGGGACTTCCGAGTCTCAAGAAGTATTATGAAGCGGTGCAGCTAAGGGTCCTTATTCCCCACCTAAGAGGGCAGGAGGAATTTCAGTGGATTGACCTAGACAATATGAATCTCGCCCCCGCCACAGTGGCAGAATGGCTGTGGGTACCCGAGAAGTAAGCTCCCGCGCAGAGTTAGGGACCACCCGATATTGGGTTCCATATGGGAGGTTTGGTGGGTGCGGGTTCACATGTGGGGAATTACCTCATGGCCATCTCACTTGAGCCATATCTGGGCACCCGGGGTCTGGGAGGCAATCCTTAACCCCGAAAGGTTTCAATCTTGGTTTGAGGTGGGCCTGGAGAGGGTGGACCAACTCTGGAGAGCGAGCAACTTTATTGCAATCGCTGACCTGGAGGAAGCACTGGGCATAGGTCCCCTCTCAGTCTTTTCTTTCCTTCAGCTTAAGAGGGTCTTGACGAGGGAGAAATGGAGGGAGAAGATTCAGAGAGACCTTACCCCGTTGAGGAGCTCGTAGATAAATGGAAGTAAGCGAGGGGCTTGATCTCCGCCATGTATAGAGCACTGGTGAATGCTGGGAAGGGGTCAACAGAGAATTTGAGGCTAAGGTGGGAGAAAGATTTTGGAACATATATCTCAAACTTTGGGGGAGAATACGTAAGTGGGCCTTTCTAGTCAGTATAGGTTGCATGCCATTAAGCTTCTCCATAGATGGCAATATGATCTGGTTAGACTGTCAAAGATGTTCCAGTCTGCTTGTCCCATGTGCTGGCGTCTGTGTGGTCCGAGGGCTGACTACTGGCACATGTGGTGGGGATGTCCCCGTATCGGGGTGTTTTGGGGCGAGGTCCTGGGATGGATTAGGAAACTGGATGGGATCCAACGTACTAATGGTCAGTTTCTGATAGTGTTTGGGATGGAAGAGTACAATGGGGAACTCAGGAGGATGACGGGGTGGGTAGCACCCCTATTGCTCGCGGCACCAGGCTGTCTTGTGATGCAATGGTAAGGGGCCAAGATACCTGTAAAGAAAGAATGGATTAATGTTGCCACAAACATATGTATTGTTGAACGGATAACTGCAGCTCTTCATGGGGAAACTGCAACCCACAAAATGTTATGGAGTGACTGTATGGCTAAATACTTGGACAGCAAGTAGAGAATGCACTGCACAATGTGTAAGCAAATGGGCTGCGGTAGTCCGACGATTACTTCAGGAGAGTGGCCCCCCTCACTCAAGGTGTGGTCCACTTCAGCTGGCCTATAGTCTATCCAGAAGTGAGCCTCTCCAGAAGCCGCCAAAGGCATTTACTAGCATCAGTAGAAGATACTGTCCACATACCATGACTAAGGTTGGATGATGGTGATATTTTGTAGGAGAAGACACCGTTCAATGGGGGTAGAGGGGAGGTGGGGAAGGGGGATAAAGTAGTATGGAATAAGGAGGTGCTGGTGGGGAGAGGAGGGGAAAGGGGACGTTTTTGCTGTTACCACACTCCAAGTTATGTTGTTGATGTGTTTTTGTTGTTTTGCATAACCTCAATAAAATAAAATGTAAAAAAAAAAAAATCAAGTCTCGCTCTGAGTCAAATAAAACTGTTTCTTGGGACCCAAAATCAAACAAAAGACGCATTAGTCATCACAGCCAACGAAAGGGTGCAACATTTCCTGTTTCAGATTCCACATTATGTAGCTGGATAACTGTACAGAGGGCCATGCGCCTTCTAGGGATGATGGCCTCCTGCATTTGCATTGTACCTCACGCCCGGCGGTGCATGCGTCCAATGCTAGTGGCTAGCGAAGCAAACCGTGGGATGATCTAGTGGTCATTTTGCAACACCTAGTTCACACTCCCTGCAGTGGTGGGCAAAGGAAAACCTTCTGTAAGGAAAATCATTCACCACCCCCTGAGTACCACAGATGCATCGCTGTCTGGGTGGGGAGCACATCTCCTCAATCACACTGCTCATGGCAGATGATCACAAACACTACCAAAAAAGCACATCAACCTTTTAAACACCTTCTTCAGAAGACAGTCCTAATCCTAACGGACAGCACAACAGGGATGGGGGGGATGGGGGGCATATTAACCAAGTCTGTCCAAACTAGGACAGAACATATGGTATTGGGCCTTGAAAGACATGTTCCTTCTATCCCAACACGTTCCAGGGGAACACAACTGCCTAGCCGATGTCCTCAGCAGACAACTGCAGCTTCCATCAGAACACGAATGGCAGTTACACAGACATTATAGAAAACCCCTTCTCAGACTGCGGA
Organism: Ambystoma mexicanum; assembly: GCF_040938575.1. NCBI lineage: Eukaryota > Metazoa > Chordata > Amphibia > Caudata > Ambystomatidae > Ambystoma > Ambystoma mexicanum. Next base: position 457,554,390 of record NC_090931.1, read on the forward strand.
CAACCAGACCTAGATCTGTTTGCAACCCAGCACAATGCCCAGACTATGCGTCCAGGTACCCCCAGACAGGGTCCAAGATGAACAAGATGAACGCTCTGTGTATGAATTGGTCAGGGAGATTTGCTTACGCCCCCCCAACCCTTCACCCCTCTTCTCAACAGGATCATCCACAAAATGCACCAAGAGCGAGTCAAACTAATTCTGATAGCTCCAATGTGGGTACACTAGTCATGGTTCTCATACCTGTGCACAATGTCCCTTTGCTCTCTGGTGAAACGTCCATGCCACACCACAACATGCTGTCCCAAAACCAGGGAACAGTGTATCACCCGTCCCTCCCCCCCCCCCCCACTTGCCACCCCCCCGCAAACACTGAACTTAGCAGCATGGCGCCTGAAGTCAGAGTTTGGTCATCTCAATTTACCACAGAGATGTATGTTATCCTTAAAGAGGCACTCAAACCTAATATCAGACATTGCTATTAGAATAAATGGAAACAATGTGTTCTCTGGTGTAAACCTCGAGACATCAGCCCAATTGATTGCTCTCCTTCACATATTGTTCTTTATATGTTTTACCTTTTGGGTTCAGGGTTAGTTTTCAACTCCCTTAAAGTCCATTTAGCTGCACTGTCTGCAGCTAAATGCGCATTGAAACACACTGTATAGATGCATTGTAAATACCCAATAAATACAAAAAAATACACCACCTCTCAAACAGATGTTTCTTGGTGGAAAGTGCCATTAGTTAAAGCTTTCATTGAAGGGGTTACAAGATTACACCTCCTATTTCAAACCCTACTCCTGGATGGGATTTAAATGGTATACTTACAAAGCTCATGGGCACCCCTTTTGAGCCAATGCATAAAATCAGTCTTCAATGCCTCACTTAAAAGACTGCTTTTCTCGTTGCCATTACATCCATCAGAAGGGTCAATGAGCTACAAGCACTCTCAGCTCAAGATCCCTTTGTTACCATCCATGATGACATGGTGGTGCTAAGAACACACCCACGTATTTCACCTAAATGTATTTCTAAGCTCCATATTAACCAGTCCCTTTAACTTCCAGCTTTCTTACAAAACCCTATCAATGCTGCAGAAAAAAGCCTCCATGCATTAGATGTTAGGATGGCTGTTATGTATTACCTAAAGACAAAGCCAATCAGAAAAACAGATCAATTCTTTGTGTCCATAGCCACTGGGAGAGAGGGGGATCCTGTCTCTAAGTCAGCTATCTCAAAGTGGATAGTCAAATGCATTCATGTTTGCTACTCTGGTTCTAACAAAACTACGTCTTTTACACCCAGAGCAGACACTACACGTGGCACAAGGGCTAATTTCTCTTTTATTGCAAACGTTCCTTTAGATGCCATTTGTGAAGCGGCTACTTGGAGTTCCATACATACCTTTATACCGTATTACTGTCTGGATTCGCACTCAAAACAAGATTCACAAGCGGGACAAGCAGTATTAAAACATCCATTTGCTGCTGTATTTTTAAACATCCCACCGCCTTCTCCAGGTACTGCTTGCTCGTCTATGCAAAGTATGTGATTCTAAGCAGATCCTCAAGCCTCAGAAGCATCAGAAAAAGGATGATGGTAAGTAAAGTATGCCTTTATCTGCTTGGATTCACATGCGCCCACCCTTCCTTCCTTCTTGGAGTTCAAGGTTCATAGACATCAAACATCTTACACTTACTCTTTTGTACTCAAACATAAACTTCATGCTCTCTCATGTCAGAAACAAAACAATCTGAGGCCCTTCCACACGTGAAGCGCCATGGGTACTAGGGATATTAAAGACACGCCCAGTCAACATCCCTGTTCGACTTTTGAAAAAAAGTCATGCAATACTCTGCACATACCACTAGATGGCGGCCTATGCAAAGCATGAAAATCAAGCAGATACAAGCATCAGAAATAAGATTACTTTAAGTAATATATGCCATACACATTCACCAGTGGGAGAATAGGATTGCATATGAATCAATTACCAGTGCAATTCAGGTGAGTAGTCCAATGCAATGAAAAACAGGCAGATCTCTTCAGAATCAGCGCAGTAACAGTTTCCCTAAATCTTAATAGATCCAACCCTAATATGGTTTGGGGCCTTGTGTCCAAAAGTCACCAGTTCCAAAGTAAAACTTTTTCAGGTAAGGTTCATATAGAAAAGAATACAGTGGGCTGTGATGGTGATTATAGCAAGTTTAGTAAAGGTCAGGTAAGTACTGAACTCAATCCCGCACACAATGGGCCTCGGAAAGCATCCTTAACCCAGGTTCCACCACCAAAGGTCAGGTCAGGTCTGAGTGAGTTGGGGTCTGGACTTTACGCCCAATGCAACCCTATGGGCGGACATGGTTTGTTAACTTGCCCCCGGACTCAGATTCTTACAGCAAGGACTGTAGGTGTTCTGGAATCCTTTGGGGACACAATCTTCTGAGTTTGGTCTAGTCGAGGTATGCCCAAGGGTCACGGGCACGGAGGTCACTTTCGGCACGAGGATTTAGTTTTGGTCGGTCGCTGTGCACAGGACTCTGTACCGTCTGCTTCCAGTTGAAGACCCAAAACGATGAAAAATGAAGTCTTCAGTGGATCAGACACACCCCCCGACACCACACGGGATTGAAGAAATGTTCCAACAAAATTCACCATGGTCAGGCGGCGAAAGTTGATCCTACAGTTGTGAACTCAGAAGCTGCCCCAGCACAGCTTTTCTTGGAGTAGGACAGCTGAAAAATCAGGAACAGACAACTTGTGGCACAAGCTGAAGATCTGCAAGGTTCCTTGAACAATAAAGGCTGCAGCGAGGTAGCCCAGGAGAGAGATGGCCAGTCCACCAGAAGGGACCCTTCAGAAGGATCAGAAACCACAGATCCTCAAGCAGGGGTCTAGACTGGTTGTTCTCATCGGTCCAGAGGTCAAAGTACCTACAATGGGCTTGTGATCAGACAGTGGAGCAGTACTTCAAGGGACAACACTGGAGTCAATGCTGGTCAGCTAGAGAGGTCATCTTTGGGTAATCAGCGGGCTGTTCTTTTTCGTTAAGAGTTTACAACAGTAAACTGTTGAATAGTTTCAGGAGCCCCCCTTTTATCCAAGATTCAGGCTGGGAGTAAGCCCAAGGCCCACCAATGGCAAGAAAGTGCACCATTCAAACAGCCAGGATTTGTCCAATCTAGGACAACCACTGGTTACCACATGTGCCCAGCTACAGACTTTCTAGCACCTGAGGATGTTGATTGGGACTAGGCAGTCCCATCGCCTTCCTCTGGCTCACACTCAACGCCCACTTAGCCTGCGAAATCCACAGCTTTTGTTGGCAAAGGGATTTCCATATAAGGCATTTCCTGACGGGGGCGTGGCCTGGGGCTCATGGTGGATAGAGGCTGAGGTGCCGAGCTCTGGCCGAGACGCCGCATCTCGATCCTTTTCCGCGGAATGCAGACGTCCCTTCGCAGCAGCAACCGACTACAACGGTGTATGAACCGAATCCCAGTTGAGGGCACCGACTCTGCGAGAGAATCGGAGCCGCGCTGAGCCTGCAATCTTCCCCGGACTCGCTCCCGCCCCCCGCAACTCCCCCCCATCCCTGCCTGCACCCAAGATGGCGCCCATTAAGTGAAACCACTGCAACCCGAGCGGTAACACCCAGCTTCACCCGCTGCAGCACCCGCGGAGGGAAAGACGAGCCCCGACCGGGACCACGGAGAGCGGGGACCCCTACGGAGGCACCGAGGATCGCTGGGCTCCCTTGGCTCCAGAGGACGCTCACTGCACGATAGCCGCCGGCTGCCCCCGAGGAAAGCGGGAACCCTGCTTGCGGCACACCGGACACCCAGAGGGGCACAGCCGGAGAGTCCTGAAGAGACTTAATCGCCCCTCCAGCTGACCGCCGCCTGGTGTGTGTGGGAGCACGCACCGGGCCACAGAAAGGCCCGTGCTTGAGAGCGACGCAGGGGGGAACGAGGAGAGGCGCTGCTTGGGCTCTCCATCTCCGGACCAGCGACCGCACTCCCGAATCTGGGTCTTTTAGTCTTTAGTCGGAGTCCTGTCCAGAGGTGAGGATGCCGGGGGGCATTCAGCTCAGACTGCAAGAACCACCACCTTGCTCGGTGGCCAGTCGCATCTCCACTGCGGCCCCTCTGTGCCCCCCCTCCTGGACATCATCAGGGTAAGGGAGACACTGACCCCACACGGCGGTGGGAAACGCTAGCCCCTACAGCGGGCACCCCTTGATCCACGCAGCGACAACAAAGAGCCACCCAAACACAAGCAGATCACAGCTTGCAGCAGTCCTACCCCCACGCACCTGTCTGACCCTACGATCCTCCACCTGGGCCGGCAGTGGGAGTCAAAGTGCGATCCTCTCCAGGCAGGCTTAGTGCCATAACGTTGTGACCCTGATATGGGCACCAGAGGCAAATCGAAACCCCCAACAATGGACAGTTATGTCACCACCAAGGCGAAGAATATACCCAATTCGCATCCCTCTACCCCTGAACCTGCGCAAACAGAAGGAGCCGACTCGAATCAGAGCCAATCCTAAGTACTAGAGGCCATAGCATCGCTGCGCACGTTCACAGACTCAAAGATAGACGAATTCAGGTCAGACATCCAATTGGTGCGCCAAGATGCCAGGAACTTAACAGAGAGAGTGACGACATCCGAAGCAACCATAAAGGAAATGGCAGAAGACACTGTCGAATTCAAAGCTAAGGTATAGGACCTCGAAAGGAAGGTCACCATCCTCGAGGCGAGGGCCGAGGAGGCGGAGGGACGGGCTAGTTGTTATGCTCACCTGACTCCCACGGAGGCGCTGGCCTGGTTCGCGCTGCTGTGACCTCTTCTAAGGTGATGCGCAGGGTTCGGAAGACGGACTGGACCGGACCCCCAAATCTGGCTTGTCTGGCTCGCAGAAGTATTCTTCTGTAGGCGAAAATAGGGGATTAACTGTCTGCGGGGTAATGCAATCGGCCTCCCACTTTCCCCCCTCACCCTCCTTGAAACCCTTCTGTGATTTCTCGTAGCGTCTCACCTTAGGGTCTGGAAGGACGAGCTCTCCATCCTGCTTCTGATGCAGGGGCGCGTTGGTATCCAGTTACTTCACTGGATTTTCGGATTGGTGAGAACCAAACTTGCTTGGCTTCCAGGTAAGTTTTTTGATAAGAGGTTCCCCTTGTGTCCATGCATTAATGTACTAATGCTAGTGTCTTTTTCCCCATAGGGGCCGGGGTATGGAATGCCGGGGATCAGGCACCGACCCGAGATGAGAGGTGAAATCCTTGTAGAAATCAGGTAAGTCTTTAATGAGCGTTTTTTGGTAATGTCTTTTCATTCGCTCATTAACGCTGATGTCTCTTTTTCCCCTTAGGGGCCGGGGTCCGGAAATGCCAGGATGCGGCGCGGACCCGAAATGAAGAGGGAATGAATCAACAGGTAAGTCTTAACATGGAGATTTAGCTTTCCTTATTATCTTCTCTTTCTCACCTTTTGTTCTGGTGTTTTTCTCCCTAGGCGCTGGGGCGTGACTGCGAATCTGGATGATCGCTGCTGAACATGGAGGCACCCTGTAAAGGTGAGTTGAATGCGGCGCTGCAGCGATCGACGCGATGAGCTTTTAAATTAAAGTCTTCCTTTTCAGGATTGTCGGCGAGATGTCTCTGGGATGTGGATTTAGCAGGTAAGGACGTTTCCTTCTTCTGTTCTCTTCTTCTCTTCCTTTGCAGGTGATCCAGGATGCTGGCAGGCGTGGCAGAAGTCAGGATGCAGGAGCAGACACGGTGAGTGTCCAGCTGCTAGATGCAGAACAACGCGAAGCACGTGTGGCTGTTCGGGTGGGGTTTAAATAGCCTTGGAAGAAGTTCCAGGTATGTATCCTTCCTCCAATCAGGTATGTATCCTTCCCTGACCACGCCCGGATGGTAAATTAGTCCCACAGGTAAAGTAGTTCCTTTCAGGCCTCAAGGAGGCCGGGATCCTGCAGCATGGTCTGCATCAGGTAAGTGCACCCAAGCATTCCCATAATGAGCCTGGCGCCTATGGCGCCAGGACTGATGTCTTTTATGAGCCTGGCGCCATAGGCGCCAGGACACTGTCCAAAGGGCCCCTATATGGGGTTGCTGGGTCCTTCCTTGGGGACTGGATGTCTGCTTTCGGGGACGCCGGGCTTGAAACTGCTCCCCGGGAGTGGGCATCATGACACTAGAAGGGGGAACATCAGGATACTTGGAATACCGGAGGGCGATGAGGGCCCGAACCTAACAGCATATGTAGAGTCCCTACTGCAACAAGAAATAGGTGCAGAAAAACTCAAACAAGGCTTTGCAGTTGAAAGGGCACACAGGTCCCTCCAGAAGAAACCCCCGCCCCCCCCCACCCCCCCCCGGCTCACACCCTCGGCCTATCATCGCCAAAATTCTTAATTTCCAGGACCGAGAAACTATCCTGAGGCACTCACGGGAAGTGGGCCCCATTGAACGTGGCAACGCCAAAATAGCTGTCTACACAGACTATACCCCAAAGGTACAAAGGGAGAGAAACTCATTTGTGCCGATCAAAGCCAGGCTTCACCAGTTAAACCTAAAATATATGCTACTTTACCCATCAAGGCTAAAGGTCATTTTCATGGGTCAAGCGATCTTCCTGGAGTCCCCAGCAGCCGCCAATATGTGGTTGGAGGACAACAACCTCTCAGAAGGGGGGGGGGGACGCCCACCACTAAAACACACTGGGAAACCCACTTACCGGCACGCATGAAACACTGAGCTCTGCCACACCGCAACCCCCATACAAACACGGCAATCTGCAACCAAGGAGGTAATTTACACTATAGTTAGCTGTACAGATGCGGCTCTCACTTGGCCTCGCTTGGCACAGGGCTCAACCCCCACGAACAGACCAGGACAGGCCAGTTGCCTGACCAACCCCGCTCGAGCCCGATACCCGGATGGGTCCTGACGGCGCGAGAGCGCCTGAGCACCGCGAGAAGAACGCAGTCGCTGGGCGCACCAATTCCAGTTTTCTTAAATGTTTCACTGGTTACACAGTCTTCATACCACCAACACCAGCAAAGCAGAGGGCGGGGCTAACACAGATCCTAAACAAGATCAGAATCATGAACCGAGAACCAGGAATCTCCAAAGAAAATCAGCGACTACTAAGAACCAACAGATTGGGTAGACAAGAACGATACACCACTTCATCCAAATGGCAACACAACTGAAAGTGATGACGTGGAATGTACGTGGGATGGGCTCGTACTTGAGAAGGAATCGGATACAATCATATCCCTGCAGAAAAAAGGTCTCGATCGCAATGCTTCAAAAGACACACTTGTCGAGCGAAGCCACATCCAAGTTGGCAGAACGGTGGGGAGGCACCGCGAAAGGAGCACCCTACTCAAGCTACGTTCGAGGAGCCTTCACGTGGGTGAACCCGAAGGTACCATTCCAGCTACTGGGCTTTGAGGCTGACCAGGAAGGCAGGTACCTAATAATGTGGGGAACCATCGAGCACACTGATCTGCCTTGTGAACTCCTACTTCCCACAACACGGAATCCCCGCGCACCTCAAAGCACTATGCGCCAAAATAGCACAACACAGGGAAGGGACCTTCGTATGGGGTGGCGACTTCAACTGCGTCAGGAATAGAAACCTAGACAGATCTGCACCCTCTCAGCAACCACATAATGCTGCCACCCAAGCGCTTAATGATATATTGGAACACCTTGACCTAGTGGACATTTGGAGGGAACAGCATCCCACCGAGAGAAGTTACTCATACTACTCGGCCCCACACAAGATTCACACAAGGATCGACTATTTGCTTATCAATAAAGAGCAAACCTAAAGGGTAGACAACAGCCTACCTAGGTAGATCGATCTCCGACCACTCCCCGCTAATAATGCATTGGAAATTAAGGGGTCCCAGACCACCGATCCCGACATGGAGAATGCCCACCGCAGCTCTCACAGATCATGAGTTCAGGGAAACCCTCGGCACCAAACTTGAGGACTATGTAGACATCTAAGGGATCCGTATCAAGTTGGAGCACACTGTGGGAGGCCATGAAGGTAGTGAGCCGAGGAGAGGTGATATCGGGGGCTGGAGGCATCCGGAGGCACTTGATGGCGGCGCTTGAGGAACGAGAAGCCGAAATATCGCGCCTCGAGACCTGCTCAGACGCCACCCCGGAGTTGGAAAAAACTCTGCAAGCACTCCGCGACGAATGTCGCACAGCCTAGGACAGATTAGCCAAGTTCGACTTTGCGACAAATACCGCTAAGGCCCACAAAGAAGCCGATAAACCAGGCAGATTACTGGCCTGGTTGTGCAAACGCGAACAGCCAAGACACCTTCCAACAGAGATCATAGACGAGAGGGGGACTTCACACAGGTACCAACAAGATATCAATAACGCTTTCACTGAGTTTTAATCCAAACTATATTCCCACAATGAACAAATATCCAGGGAAGAAATCAAGACTACCATAGAAGAGATCGGGCTCCCGAAACTGTCTGAGGAACAGAGAGAGATGTTAGAAACGGAGATCACCACAGAAGATGTCACAGATGCTATCAGGTCTCGGGCTACTTGTAAGACTCCCGGTAGCGACGGTCTTGCGCCCGAATTCTACAAAGTTTACGAACCCATTATCACCCCTATTTTGCTTGAGGTCTTCATGGAGTCATATGAGAATGGAATACTTCCCAACACCATGAGGGAGACCATCATAATTCCTATGCTCAAGCCCAGCAAACTACCCACGGATTGTGAGTCGTATCGTCCTTTGGCAATGCTAAACTACGACAGTAAGATCCTGACCACTATTCTAGCTAACAGACTCGCAAAGGTGTTTGGAACCCTAATTCACGAAGATCAGAACGACTTTGTCCCGGGACGTAATACCACAGCAAACTTGAGAAGACTCCAACACACCATGGCCGAAACCCACACGAGAGACGAAGATCTTGCGGTGCTTTCACTCGATGCCATCAAGTCCTTCGATTCCATATTCTGGGAGTGGTTGGTTGAGGTGCTAAGAGAGTTTGGATTTGGCGAAGGATTTGTGAGATGGATCAAGGTACTCTACAACTCCCCGGTACCTAGAGTGAAAACTGGAGGAATGATCTCAAAACCCTGGGAGATACGGCGAGGCACCAGGCAGGGATGCCCGTTATCGCCGATGTTATACATCCTAGGCTTGTAACCAATCGCCATCTACTTCAGAAGCCAGTTCTTCGACGCAGGTATCAAAATGGGCAACCAACACTCTATAATATCCCTGTACGCGGATGATGTTCTCTTGTGCGTGAAAGATCCACACGTAAACGCACAAGTCATGCTAGATGTCCTCGACAACTAAGCACTTTACTCAGGGATCAAGTTCAGTAGATCGAAATCCTGTGCATTCCCGCTGGCCCGACTCAAGAGGCTTAGCAGAATCCGACCTACCTGACGTGGGGATAAAATGGCGGCCAGGAACATTACGATATCTAGGAATCAACATCCACCATACGCCTGAACTCACACATGACCACAACACCGAGATAGCGATGAAAGGACTCCGTAATTTCATGAAATTCTGGTCGAAATTACCACTTGCAATGCTGGGTCGAGCATCCGTTACAAAAATGATAATTCTCCCCAGTCTCCTTTATTTCTTCACAAACATTTGCTACTATATTCACCCGTCCTTTTTCAGGAAGCTAGAAACGATAATCAGAGACTTCCTATGGGGCCCGTCCAGGCACAAACTACCCCTATCCATCCTCACGCTACGCCACAAAGAGGGTGGAGTGCAGCTCCCTGACTTCCAAATGCACTATTTGGCCGCGCAACTCAGCCACGCGACCAAGTGGCTCCAAGACGAGCAGAATAGTGAGTCGGGCCTACTAAGACAGACTACTTCTGATATATTCCCCAAGGAGGCACTCTGGAACCCACTGAAACAGACACATGGAGTCCCCATGATGGCGAAACTGGGGAGACAGATCTTGACCAGAACACGCTCCGTTTTTACAGTCGAGTCATCCATACTCACCCAACACCCCCATCCTGGTGGACGCATGCAAAACCACAGCAGACCTCAAGGTGGAGAGAAGCTGGGAGAGAGCCGGGATCTACACATGGGGGACATGTTTGAAGAGGACAAATTCAGAGACTTTGATTCACAGTAGACTGTGGAAGGACTCTCCAGCGGTCAATTCCTGTGGTACCACCGACTCAAACAGACCGCAATATCTTCAAGACAAGCTAATACCTTATCACCCCACTCGCACCCTAAGATCAAGCTCAGCCGTCCTCCTAGTAATTCCTAAGACAAACTCAGTCAGGCTAGGCGGATCATCATTCTCAGCCCTCGCCCCAACCCTGTGGAACTCGCTCCCACCCCACATCCGCCTAACTGAAGACTTAACGGCCTTCCGCAAACTACTGAAAACTTGGCCCTTCCCCTATAACTAACAACTTCCAAACTAGCCTCATCGCAATAACACCGACCCAGCAATCCACCCTAAGCATGAACTTTACAACTAAATAAACTCGAATATAAACTATAAAGACAATCAGTACTAAACGAATAATGTAGATCAAATCAGTGAAGTGGATATTAGGAATAAATCATCGGATTCGAAGAGACCTGAATCGATGGAATGGACATAATCAATGAGGAGCGAACATAATGAATAACAGACGAAATATTTAGAATGGACAAAACGTATAGAACAGATGAACACACTAAGTCGAAGGGTGCGAGAATAGAAGAACAGACGACTAGAAAGATCAAATGAATATAGAGAACAGTGGAAATAGATGAACATACTAGAACCAATGAGTATGCAGAGCGGAGGTGTATGTAGAGTGGATAAGCATGTAGAGTTGATGAGTACGTGTAGAACTGATCTGAACGGACAAACGTATAGTCTGGAGGGACATCTGACCAGACGAACGTACAAGAGCGAACAAGCATATAGAAAGGATAAGCGTGGAGAGCTGACTAGCGTGGAGAGCGGACGAGCGTTGAGAGCGGATGGAGAGCAGATGGGTCTAGAGAACGTATCAGTCTGGAAAACGTATGAGTGTGGAGAGCGGATGAGTGTAAAGAACTGGCGAATGTGGAGAGCAGAGGAGCGTGGAGAGCAGAGGAGCGTGGAGAGCAGAGGAGCGTGGAGAGCAGAGGAGCGTGGAGAGCAGAGGAGCGTGGAGAGCAGAGGAGCGTGGAGAGCAGAGGAGCGTGGAGAGCAGAGGAGCGTGGAGAGCAGAGGAGCGTGGAGAGCAGAGGAGCGTGGAGAGCAGAGGAGCGTGGAGAGCAGAGGAGCGTGGAGAGCAGAGGAGCGTGGAGAGCAGAGGAGCGTGGAGAGCAGAGGAGCGTGGAGAGCAGAGGAGCGTGGAGAGCAGAGGAGCGTGGAGAGCAGAGGAGCGTGGAGAGCAGAGGAGCGTGGAGAGCAGAGGAGCGTGGAGAGCAGAGGAGCGTGGAGAGCAGAGGAGCGTGGAGAGCAGAGGAGCGTGGAGAGCAGAGGAGCGTGGAGAGCAGAGGAGCGTGGAGAGCAGAGGAGCGTGGAGAGCAGAGGAGCGTGGAGAGCAGAGGAGCGTGGAGAGCAGAGGAGCGTGGAGAGCAGAGGAGCGTGGAGAGCAGAGGAGCGTGGAGAGCAGAGGAGCGTGGAGAGCAGAGGAGCGTGGAGAGCAGAGGAGCGTGGAGAGCAGAGGAGCGTGGTGAGCAGAGGAGCGTGGTGAGCAGAGGAGCGTGGAGAGCAGAGGAGCGTGGAGAGCAGAGGAGCGTGGTGAGGAGCGTGGAGAGCAGAGGAGCGAGGAGAGCGGATGAGTATGGTGAGCAGATGGATGTGGAGCGTGGAGGGTGGATGAGCGTGAAGAGCAAATGAACATGGAGAGTGCATGGGCGTGGAGAGCGCAGGAGTGTGGAGAGCGGAGGAGTGTGGAGAGCGAGAACGGATGAACGTGGAGAGTGGATGAGTATGGAGCGTGAGAGCGGATGAGCGTGGAGAACGGATGAGTATGGAGAGCGGATGAGTCTGGAAAACGTATGAGTTGAGGAGAGCGGATGAGTCTGGAGAGCGAGAACAGATGAATGTGGAGAGCGAATGAGTCCAGAGAGCAGATGAGCATGGAGAGCGAATGAGTGCAGAGAGCAGATGAGCGTGGAGACCGGATGAGCGTGGAGAACGGACGAGCATGGAAAGCGGATGAGCGTGTAGTGCGGATGAATATGGAAAATCGGATGGGTGTAGAGCGTGAGAGCGGAGGAGTGTGGAGAGCGGAGGAGTGTGGAGAGCAGAGGAGTGTGGAGAGCAGAGGAGTGTGGAGAGCAGAGGAGTGTGGAGAGCAGAGGAGTGTGGAGAGCAGAGGAGTGTGGAGAGCAGAGGAGTGTGGAGAGCAGAGGAGTGTGGAGAGCAGAGGAGTGTGGAGAGCAGAGGAGTGTGGAGAGCAGAGGAGTGTGGAGAGCAGAGGAGTGTGGAGAGCAGAGGAGGGTGGAGAGCAGAGGAGGGTGAAGAGTAAGAACGGATGAGTGTGGAGAGCGAATGAGTGCTGGACGACTGTCGAGGATGAATGCAGTTAGCGGATGAGTGTGGAGGACCGATGAGTGTGGAGGACCGATGAGTGTGGAGGACCGATGTGTATGGAGCGGATGGGTAGGTAGAGCAGATGAGTACGACGAACAAATGACTACGTAGAGCGGAAGAATAGTGCATAAAGTGGATGAGTATGTTGTCCGGATGAGTGTGTAGACCGGATGAGTGTGTAGATCAGAGTACATGCGTATGGAATACTGGAGAACACATATGGAGCACACCAGAGAATAAAGCATAGTATAGAACGCGCATTGTGAACCAGAGCGCGTGAGTGTGTAGTGCAATCTTGAACGCCTAAAATGACCAAAATGCATAGAACTGATCCGACCGCTCAGAATTGCATGGCGTACATAGTATACCTCGGAATGCATGGAACCTTAGAAAGAACATCCTTCATATCACACCCCACGCTTACTCTCTCCTTACACCACCACTCAACTAGGACACAGTGATACTAAGACACCATTCGGTATAACTGTTCTCATGTAAACATCGCTGGTCCCACACCCCCAGCCAGGCGTTCCCCTCAGGCCTAACGCTGCCACACTCGGTCTGGGTAATTCCGGCCAGAGCGAACACATACTCATGATCTCAACCACCACACCTACCTCTAAGAAGCAGCTACCACATGAATTCCGCACCAGCTGCACACATACCCGGTGCGCACACGCACCTTTGGACTCTCTCTAATCTCTCTACTGATCTGAACTTCGGTTCCCAAGGGCGTTCAACCTACCAGCGCCTTCAGACCATACCAATGGTATATAAGGCGCTATATAAGTGCAAAATAACATAACCAAAAAAAGGGACACCTGGTCCGAGGAGCCTACTCCAGACCCTCTACTACAGGAAATGTACGACCTGGCGGATGGCTGGAAACCTGTGACCCGGCTTTACAGCCGACTGATAGACAGACCTAATCCCAAAAGCACAGCACTTAAAGAAAGATGGGAAATCGACCTGGCCACCACACTAACGGACGCAGAATGGGAAAGAATATTAATATTCCCCAAGGAGGTATCTCGCAATGCCAGATTTAGGCAAATACAAATGAATGTCCTCTATAGGACGTACATGACCCCACAGCGGGTAGCCAGCTTCAACAAGAAAGCATCATCGAATTGCCCCTGGTGCGGCAACGACTCGGCCGACCTGATTCACATGTTGTGGACCTGCAACAAGACGGAGAGATTCTGGTCCAAGGTCAGGCAGACCTGCACGACCGCAGGCATCACCAGATACAAATGGGACCCGAAGGACTGATTATTAGGAGCTCACCATAGAATAAGCAAATACAAACACGTAGTCAAGCTGATGGACTTACCATGCATCCTTACGAAAAGAACCATAGCAATGGCCTGGAAGTCCCCAGGGGGACCAAGATATGAACGTTGGATTAAGGAGCTGGAGAGGTGGACCCAGGCGGAGACTAGAGCATGGCAGGACGGGGCTAACTCCGGAGTGGACGAAGCAAACAACACCCTTGAAGCGTGGAAAGCCCTGCTGAGAGACATACCCTTTACGGCGGACCACAAACCCCCCTGAAGGGACCCCTGGAGCAGCACAACGTTACGATGAAACTCACCCGAACTTCCGATGAGAGACGACAAGGTTCATCCTCGATACTCGATCTTGAAACCCCAGATACCCCTACTCAAGAACAGAAGCTGTAAACATGATAGCACCAAATGAAGACTGTTTAGTTGTTCATTTATGTTGTTTTTCTCTTCTTTTCCTCTTCTTTTCTTTTTGTTTGGTTATACGTTACAATGCATACATTGGACGAACTGCCGAAATCCTATTTTGTCTCACGACAATCTAAACCTGTATGTCTAAATGCTAATAAAATACGTTTAAAAAAATAAATAAAAAAATAAGGCATTTCCTGACCTTCGAAGCCAGGAACAAGACCAGAGAACAATATGGCTGAAGAACAAGTGAAAAATCTTATAGCGCTACCATTTTAGGGTGCTAGTTAGTAGTCATTCGCGATGAATGCAAAAGTACACTAGTAAAATAGGATAAAAAACTTAAAAATCCCACATCTGCCACCAGCTTGTCGTAGGCACATTGTCAAAGTAACTAAAAGCCATTATATAAACAGTTATAAGGATACAAAGGGCCTCATCATGAGTCGGGCGGTATCCTGCCGGTAATACCGCCCAACTGTAATTGGGTTGGCGGCAACAGGTCTGGCGCTATTGGCGCCGGATGACGGGTTGGGCGTTAACAGTAAATCCCCATTGGGCATTTTTGGCGCAAGTACCGCATGCTAATACAGCCAGAGGTAAATGCACCGAAAATAGGGGGCTTCAAGGGATTTTCACCTCCAGAAAAAGCTGGAGGTAGCACAGTCCATTTAGCACCCGACTCGTGATGGGGCGAGCCCTTAAATGCGGCGGTAATGCATTACCGCCGCATTTGAGGGCTACCACCCAACTCGTGATGAGGCCCAAAGTACCCTAACTGCTCATCACTATAAGATGATGTGTGCAATTGTAAAAATGCAAGAATTCATAAAGAGAGACATATGGCCTCATTACGAGTTTGGCAGTCTGGAAATAATGGTGCCGGTTGCAACGTATGGGCACCCTTTCCGGACTGCCAAATGTTTTTGTCGGTAGGGGCACCTAACTCCCAGCAGGCCTGACCTGCCTGGAGTTCAAGCCCCTGCCGGCAGTGTTTTCACTGAAGCACCGTTGGCAATGGTGCTGGTTTATCAGTGACCCCATTCTCGTGGAGTCCGATGCGACTCCACGGAAATGAGGATTTACCATTTCCGCCACCTGCCATAATATCCCGGTGGTACCGGGAAGTCAGGCGGCGGAAACGGTGTTAGAGGGTTGCCGGTAACCTGCCGTGCACCGGACGGGTTTTAACTGCAACCTCGTAATGAGGCCCAAACTGTCTCTTTACTGATAGTGTTTGGGACTAGTGAGTTTCCGCATAACAGTGAACAAAACAGTCAAAGGAATTATAGCAGAAGTCTTTACAGCCCTCAAAATGTCAGGACACGGTTCAAAACAAGCAAAGAGAATGAGCCTCATAAAAATATATGGACAGAAAGGTGCAAAAAGAAATCTTTCCTAACAGTTTTGCGGTACACGTCTGCAAAGCACTATTGCTGAGATCACTATCTGCCCAGAATGCCAGCTTTGGAAGGAAAGTGTTGCAAAATGTTCTAGTGTGAGGTCATATTCGTCACAATCCTCCCTTACTATGGCATTCTATATAAGAGGATGAACCTTTGAGGGTGTAACAAGTTTTATTAAAGAAAAGGCACCATCAACTCTCCCTATAGCTATGATGATGAGCTTCCCTAAGTACAAAGATGATAACACACTGGTGCTTGTCAGTATGTCGCACACAACTTCCATCCTCCTTCCAAACCGATACTATCCTATGCTCTATCCCTACCCCTATTAAACTAAGCAAAAGGACCTTGGCCTAAGTAAGTTTGCTCCCAATAGTCTTGGCTTATGACTCCACCCCCTCCCCATTTGTGTCTTTAGTTATCGCCTGTTCTCTCTCATGCCCTGGTCTGCTATTACAGTTCAAATTTGGGTCTAAGTCTTCCTCGCTTCTTAGAGAAGGTTGCTCTGAATCTCCATGCATGCGCTATCAGTTCTAAAGTTTCTTCTCTGCATCGTTTGCCACAACAGTATTGATAAGTCCTGATTTTATATTCAGTTCTTATTCACCCCTACTTGGTCTTTTAACCTCCTCCTGGATTTTCACATCCTTAAGCCCGGTGGTGACTGTCTGACCCTTCAGGTTATCTGGATATGGTATGGCATTCACCTCCCTTGACATAGTCTGTGGCTCAGCCCCTCTTGGACTATCTGACTTCCCATGTCATTTGGTTTCGTGATGCGTTCACCCCCTCATGGGTTATTCTCTCGGTCAGCCCCTTGTGGGCTGTCTGGCTTTTCTCAGGCCATCTGATTCTCTGGTTGTATTTACCCTCTTGTGGGGTATTCTCAGGGTCAGCCTCTCGTGGGCCATCTGGCATCTCAGGACGTCAGATTCTGTGCTTGCATTCACCCTCTTGTGGGGCATTATCTGGGTCAGCCCCTCGTGGGTTCTCTCGGTGCCTCACCGCCATCTTTCCGATCTGCTGCGTACCTGTTCTCTTGCAACGGTGCTTGGCAGGGAAGGAGGCTTCTCCATTCGCTGCAGAACTTCGACATCTTTGTGATCGTGTCTCCTCTTTTTGTTCCTCCTGCCTGCGACCAGGACGCTGGTGTGCTGCTCCGGTGTCGACTCGCTTCTCCCTTGGTTCTGCAGCTCAGCGATCCTCGGGCTCTCCACCTTCCTGGACAGAGCAGCGTTGTGGTATTTGGGTTTTCTCTGCCCACCATGTTCTCTGGGTGGTCTTGGCTCTAGGCTCCTGGAAAGTAGATGTTCCCGTCTCTGCACTCCAGCACAGGGTTCTGTGTTTCGTCCTCAAGCTGGTGCTCTCTACAATTCTGCATTCGTCTCGGGGTCGTTTAAATTCCTTCCTGCATTGAAAGAGAGTGACACCAATGGCGTTGTTCGTCAGAGATGTGCATTAACAGAACTGAGTCACAAATCAACCCAGTCTCCTTTAAAGGGCCCTGCACATTAGCGTACTGCTCAGTCCCCATATCCCCAACACATTCTTTGGAGCCTTGAGTTAAAGGTAGGTGTGGTAACAACTTTACTTGGGGATTCCCTGCTCACCTTAAGTAAGATCTCACGTGCCATGTCCACTAGGGGGTGTTAACCAGAGCATGCTCATCTCCCTAGTACCAAAGTGGGTGGTTCCCACTTGGTGAGAAGGGATGAATTTCCTGAAATATTAACAGCTTGTTGATGTATATTTTCTCTGACAGCTGCAGGATATATGTAAGAGTGGGGAATCTGTGGGAGGAGACTGTCACCGGAGGTAAGTAAATTGGTTCTTCAACAGAATTTGGGTACTTGTCATTGACATTTAAAATAAATCTCCCTACACATAATGCACCCTTTAGCCTGGAATGAGTTTCTTGTTCTTGGCGAGTGACTTCTGGTTGATTCATTTTTTTTCTTCTCAATCACCAATAGGCTGAAAGAGAGACTAACTGCACATTTTCACACTCTGTTGTGTGGTGCAAACTGCAACCCTAATGCTCCATGCACAAGGGTTTGGCCTAGCATGTGTACATGTAAGATGATATGTTAACATCCGTTTATGCTTCTACAGGCTTAATGCCTACTGCATTTAAAGGGAAGTGGTTGCGACACTGGCTTTTGGGAACTCACGAGAGGTGGGTTCAAATACTACAACCTACGTTGCTTTGTTAGTTTTGTCTTATTTTCTAATGGACTCCTTCCTCCCATGGGTTCCTCGTTTCTGATATGTATCTCCCAATGCCAGCTGCTCTTCAGAAGCATTTTCCTTGACCAGGGGGCGCAGCACGGCTCTGCCCGACACGACCTGGTGCCTCTATGCACCCGTGCCAGACATGATCTCACGGCCAGTATATATAGAGACCCTATGAGCTCAGTTCTTTTTCTGTGCCCTCTGCTCACTACTAGGCTCTTGGCTTTACTCGTTTACCGAATTCTCACTTAGTCTCTCAGGTTATTTGCTATGCCGAGTCTGACAAGGTCTTCGGGGTTCAAAACTTGCTTGGATTGCAGGTGGCAGATGTCTGCATCGGTCCTCCACCACATATGCTTTTACTTCCTTGATTTAGGACACAACGTGCAGGACAATCCACATTGAACTCCTATGCCTTACAGGTTGTCCAGTAGTGATACTGCCTCTCTCCCTCAAGATAAACTCCCTTGCCACCAACTCTTGAGATCCGTCAGCTTCTAGCAAAAGGGGCCATAGAGATGGTACCCCACTCGGAACGAGGAAGGGGTTGGTACTCAACATACTTTCTGGTGCCCAAGAAGGATGGAGGTCTTAGACCCATACTGGATCTGCAGCTTTTGAACTTGTATTTGCGCAAGGACAGGTTTCATCGGTCCGTCTCTTCTCTCCAAATGCTATGATTCAGCCGGAGGGATCTGCCTGATGCTCTATGGGATCATCCTACTAGACTAGGGCTGTCACCTCTGCCCTGCAGAGTGGGGTCTGGACATTTGACATCTGTCAAGCGGCTGCACGTGCTTCGTGCACACCTTTGCCAAATATGAATGCCTGGATTTATATTCTGGGCAGGATGATCGCTTTGGCCGAGGGGTCCTACAGAGTTTTCTGGTGTATGTGGTAGTTTTATCGCACTCTTCCCTTCTCCAAATGTCTGTACTGCTAGGTGACTTTCTATGATGAGGAATCTGTGGGAGGAAAGAATACACTAGAATAACTACCTACCACCTTGGGTTATATTCTTTTCGATGGATTAGTCCTTCATCCTGTGCCATGTCTTTCTCCTCCATCTGCATAGTCAGGCTTTAAGTCCTTTAACTGTTGTAGAATAATGTTTTCTGCCGAACCCCTTCCCTGCATCTGGTGCTAAGGGAAAAACCACAACACAAATGATTGTTGCTGATGCCAATACGTGCTTTCCAAGGCCGGCCTTGAACATGTGGTCAAGGTTTTATGGGCTTTTAAGCAAGCTGGCTTCAGAGAAGCTCATTCTAGAGAAACATACTTGCAAGACCACTGCAGACAAGGCCTCGACTCCAGATCTCCCATCCAGATTGGAGAAGTGAGAAGTTGTAGAAAAAGCAGAACTGGAACAATAGCCATTCTCCCATTGCTGACTCTTCTTTCAGGCTGGGAGGATAGCTCAGGGGCAACATGCTTGTCTTGGAGACAAGCCCGAGCAGCACGGGTTTGAAGCCTGGTCCCGTGCTTCGAGGCTGGACTCCGACATGAACCGTGATATAAGAACCCATAACATTTTTTTGCAGGGGGGCGGGGGCAATACAACAGTTTAAATCCTGAAGATCGATTTCTGAGAACACTGCACCCCATTTAGTGCAGGTTAATGAGAGGCCGGCTTTCCTGCCTTTGGCTTCCTCCCCTGAAGAAAAGCAAGCTTTTCAGGCAGTATTGCTTAAGACATTACCAGCCTCAAAGCCCACTGCTCCCTCTTGGGACAGCACTGGCAAAACACCCATACTCCCTGCATGTGCAAGAGCTCAGGCCCAGAGCCAAGAGGGGCACCATCCCCAGTGCCTTAATTTTCTGATGACAGCCTCCATTAGAACTCTTGGCACAGTCAGCTTGGCTGCAGCCCGTAACATTTCCAGCACCTTCAACCATGTGTATCCTGTTTCTAGTGCTCTGCTCTGTGTCCTGGCAGATTTGCGCACCACCTTGGCTAGCTTTGAGTACATTTGTGATTAGGAAGTCAACATCACTTTGTTATAAATGCACACTGGCATCACTAGATTCTTTTTGCTAGGCTGATGCAGTAAGATAAAAGTTAAGTAGTGTTTTTTTTTATTTTGTAAACAACTGTTTTGAGAGGTATCCTGAATTTAAGATCACCCAGTTTCCTCAATTAATGGGAAAGCTATTCCAGATGGTTGTCGCTCCCATCAAGAAGCTTTATTCACCTGTGACTTTAAGCCAGGTTGTTGGAATAGTCAAAGTTGAAGAGTTTGCCGATCGTGAGGTTGGGAGAAGTACAGATTTAGAGAATTAATGGCTAGAAGGCAAGAGTTGTACCATGTTCTGTGTATTGTACAAATGGATTCGTATTCAATTTGAAGATTGACAGGTAACTTCTGAAGCAGCTATAGGACTGGTGTGAAATGCTCACAGTCATGGTTTTGTGACCATACATGCAGCAATGTTTTGCAGTGTCTGAAGTTTGTTAAGCAGTCTTTGGCAACCAAGGGTTTTTAACATGACAGGATTAGTGATGATCTGCCATCTTTGCTTTAATCTGTGTCTTTATGAAAAAAAGAAGAGACAGTCATCATTCTCCAAGGACATGAATACATGGTCTCAAACAGAGCTACCATCAAAGTCGACACCGAATTAAGATGCCACAAATTCACCAGAAAAGACTTGAGTTGAAAGTCAACTAGCCTTTTATAAACTGCAATATGTAGCAACTGAAAAATATGCTCCCACTTCATAGTAAGAACAGCAAGATAGCCTTACGGTGTGTCAAAATTAATGGCTAATGGGGATTAAGAGAGGGATGTATACACTAGATTGAACTCCCAGGTAAATACTAGTGCACTTCACTGAGCACTACTTGGGGTGAGGGCGGTGGGTGGACTGGCACAATGTGTAGAAAAGGATCTTGCACTTCCTATTCTGAAAGCAAATTTATTGATCTGAGGAAAACCCAACATGGCGAAAATCTCCTCCACAATCTCACCATTCAACACACACCAGCCATGACAAGCTTGAAATGTGGTTGAGGGTGGCCACTTAATGGTGTGGGGACTCACTAAATGGACTGTCAGTTCTCTTCTCCCTCACGCCAATTAACCATTTTAATGTATTCATCTGGCAAACCTTTTGATGAACCTCAGTTGTACCTCCAGATTCTTGGGGGTCTGCTGAGAGGACAAAGATGGTCTGAATGAGCCTGATGTTTCTATGCAATGTCTTTGTAGACTGAAGTCACTGAAGCAAACCTGTGCCATATCGGCTATACTAGCTCTGTCAATTCCTCTTTAAATTGAAAGAGGATAACCTTAAAAGGTCCCAGAGCATGGTGAACTTTCAATCCACGGAAGACGAGGGTAAACCAAGCGACTCACATTCTAGTGAAGGGTTGTGCAAACCCGAACGTCGGTCCTAAAACTGACTAAGCCATTGTTTCAATCTTAGTCTGGCGAGTTGTGTAATACATTAGCATTTCAATCACTCAACAAAGTCTAGAAGGGCCAAGTCAAATAGGTGAACCATAGTCCCTCCAGGGAGCTCAAAATCTCCTAAACAGCCGAAAGTTCTAGGCTGTTATGGAGATTTTTGCGAAACGCTTTGGTGGGGGCTGTGTAATCCTCTAACCTATTGCCCAAAAGGAAAGACCTTACAATGGTAAGCATAGCAGAGCAAGTCAGGCTTCACTTGCGGGAGGAAGGCTGGCAGGAAGGTACAATTAATCCCAATAGAGACATATGAGAACACACCACACTTGTACACTGAAAAAATATTCACTTTACTTCTAAGGTCACACACAATATATATTTTTCTGAGGCTTGTGGCTCTGCTCAGATCACATGCTATACATGAGCCGACATCTAGTGGTAACCGCAGAGTATTACATTTTCTATTTTCGAAAACTCGCGCCTTGAAACACTAGTCTATAGGCACGTTATAAATGCCATATCATATCATGTCGACAGGGCTTGCCAATAATACTATCCCTAGTGTGACGTCTACTATACCCATGGGTCTTCATGCGTCGAGGTCCCTCAGATTGTTTTTTTTCCGCTTTCATATTCGGACGCAAGTTGCGGATTTCCTTCTTCTGGCTAATGCCATTACCTATACAAAGTTTAAAGTTGGACTTTCTTGCTGTCCTTTCGACAACCGTACACCGCAAGATCTCAGGCAACGGCTTTCAACTACAAGACCATTCAGACGACCACCCGTCCTCCCCCCCATCCCCCGTCCCCTGTCTCGACAAACTGTCTCATTTAAAGAATGCACATTCCCCTTCACTTCCTTTTCTCCAGCATGAGGTCTGGCATCGATTCACATGCTCAAGAATATTTGTCAGGCTGGGAATCCTTGGAAAAGAAAAAAATCTGTTCAATTTCTGTACTGTCTTTCTCCTAATGACCTATTACTGAACTCTGGGTCATACTGCCCCCAACCAATGACTGGCCTCTACCTAAGCCCCTCTACTGGCAAACATCTTCAGATTTTTACCGCACGTTCAAGTGTTGGGAGTCCTCGTGCTTAGCTCTCAAGCTTTGACTGCGTTTTTCGCTTTTTGGAAGAGCGTTACTCTATTTTACGGTCAATCGAGCATCTGTGCTCCATCGATCAACCTTCCGACTAACGGGGACCCATTTTTCAGATTCTTCAACTCCCCTCAAGGCAGAATTTTGTTGAGTTTTTTTGTGGAGGCTTCCAGAAGATTCTTCAAGGCCTACATTGCCTGGATCATTGTTAGGCAAAATTTGCATGCAGTACCCTCTGGGACCACTACACACAACTATGACTACAGGTGTAAGCAAAACCAACCTTTGGTATAAATCCGTACCATGCAGTTTTTGGTAGCGAGCTGAGCAGTCAGGCTTGTTTTACGAGGGAATGTGAGCTTGTAAGAGGGTTACACAGAGGTCTACAAACACAAGTATTCAGATAGACACTTATACTCCCAAGTTTCTTGGTAGAACACTTCTTAATTTATTACAGTTAGAAAACATTCACTAAAAGGAGGCAATCAATATCGCACAAAAATATACTACAGTACTTCACACTATCAGGTTCTGAGGCATTTAAACTACTTTGAAGGAGGAGCAAAATGGCATTCAGAGAATTTGAAGTAGGAGAAAAAAGGCATAAGATAATAAAACAAATATTAGTTACTCTAAAACAGAGCAAATAGTTTGAGTTCACCAGAGGAGTTAGTTCAATGCAATAGATAGGCCAAAGTCAATGGACTAGTGTCTTGTATAGGTGAACACGGTTCTGGTAGTTTAAACGGAAAATTATTTGCCACAGTTCTTAGAAGTAGTTCTTGGAATAAAGGTTCATATGTCGGGTCACAAACTGACTAGGCCTGCAAGTTGCCAAAGTTTCACGCACTTTCGTAGTGAGAGGTAAGTTCTCTCGGTCGGGTTTTCACAGTACCTTATTTTTAAGAAAAAGATGCAGCTGAAGACTTCTGTTTTTGCCAGTTCCTGCAGATTTCGCTGTTCCTGAGGCTCAGTCGTGGGGATAAGAGGGAGGACGTCGGGGGACTCCTGCACTGCACGGGGACTAGTCCCAAAGCTGTCAACCTGGCAAATCTTCGATTCCGGTAGCTGTCTTCAAGCAACAAACTGGTGTCCGTCTCCCTGGTTATTCGGTTTCCATCAGCACTCTGAGGAAAATACAACCAGCTCCGAGAATGGTTCCCGGGTGGCTTACGAGTTGATTGGTCCCACCAACTCAAAGGGAGAAGTTGTCCTTGAAGGGCTTCTCTGTCGAGATCTACCTGGCGATTCAGACCTACAGCAGGGCTTCACCGGGCAAACCAATGGTCTAGGAGTTTCAGCAGCCGTCTTCTTCCAGCTTGTCCTCGGTTCTTTCGTTCCAGTGGTCGACTCTGCCTTCCAAGCCAAGGGACTCGCCTTTTAAACAGTTTTCTCCCATTCATTCCAGCCTAGCTGCCACTCACCCAGCAGGGTGGCTGTCCTTGCTGGACAGTCAGCCAGCCAATAATGACAGAGTGCATTTGGGTCTCCTAGGAGACTAAGCACGGGGAGTTTCGGGCACCTCCCTCACTTCCTGCCCACCCCAGACACTCGGGTGCCAGAGGCGGTCTTCAATCCTGAAGCCCACCAAAGGCATAGGAACAAAGGGATCAAACCTGGTTTGGCGCGTACAGACAAACTCTAGAAGGACCTTTCCAAAAAAAAAAGAAACTTCAAAAAAGAAGACTGGGACCTGTTTAAACGAAGGGGGCTCAGACGCCATCTTGAAAAACATGGCTCCCGTGATTTTTAGCTACCGGTGTTCGCGGTCGGGAAAAATCATGGTGTTTCTTTGTAAAACCACTTTCACCTTGCCATTTCGATAGGAAAGGGTAGCATTTGACTGCTACATGAGTTTCTAGACATTTCTTTTGGAAGATGGTGTGTGCTGGGTCTAGGAATTTAAAAAGACTAGTAAAGTTAATTTAACTTTACTTTCTCTGGGAAACAGTAGTTTATCCCAGAGAAGGTATTTAAACCTTGGGACAGCCAGTAAGATTCCCCTGTGTCACTGTACTGAGGGTGCTGTGTGACACACATGAAAAGATGATGCCTATGGAGTTATCGAAAACCTCATAATCAAAGAACACAAGAGTAAAACACACATCAAAATACATGAGAGAGTGGGGGAAAAAGGGTCACACTCTCTCCAGGTAAAAAAAATAAAGTCCTCAAAATCCAGCAAAGTTGCTCAGGGTCTCTAAGGTGAAGGGAATTGGCACATTTATGAGAATTCTCTCTAACAATCATGGTGGACGGGAAGAAGGATTCCCCTTTCTTTTCAAGCTTTGTACCGACTGCAGTCTGTAGAATGTTTATATGGACGATAAACCTTCCCAGTGCCTTTACTGCCTGTACCCGACGCACAAGAAGAAAGATTATGCGTTTTGCCGTGATCTCTCGACTCACATGATGAAGGATCGGAAGGAGTGGCTACAGGCCAAGGTCTCTACGTGGGCAGGTCCCAGGAGCATGCCTCTCCCGGATCCGGGAATGCTGAGCAGGCTTCGAAGTCCTTTGAGGGCGCTCCTCCAGCGGGGGACCAACAAAAGGCTAAGCACGGCAAGTCCACTGCCACCGGGAGTGCTGTTGCGGCGGCCGTGGCGCGTCCGACATCTTCATCGACTTCAGTCACCAGTCAATG
Source organism: Ambystoma mexicanum (assembly GCF_040938575.1). Classification (NCBI taxonomy): domain Eukaryota; kingdom Metazoa; phylum Chordata; class Amphibia; order Caudata; family Ambystomatidae; genus Ambystoma; species Ambystoma mexicanum. The sequence goes on from NC_090931.1 coordinate 457,579,466, forward strand.
CTCAAGATCTTTGTCCAAGTGGAAGTCGGACCATCCTGGCAAACTCAAAGTGTCCCTGGAGACGACCAAGAAGTCCAAAGCCAGCCTGCCCTTGACGGATAAGGCCAAGGGGGCCGAGGCTCTGACCCTCCCCCTAAGAAGAACGCCAAGCAGGACAAGGCGTCCACCACGATGGCCTAGCAAGAAAAGGCACCGGTTCTGACCGTAAAGGCCCAGGTGCACCAGACGAAGGCTCCTCTTTCCATCAAGGTCGTGGTGGTGTCCCTTTCGAAGGCTGCGGAGCCGGATCCGCAGGGCGCACCTCCGAAGGCAAGAGTGTCGCTCCCTGCAAGGAGGAAGTTTTCATTGCAGCCCATTGAGAAGACCCCAGAGAAGATGATGCTGGTCATCTCCCTGAGACTGTCCCCTCTGGTCGCTAAGTAAGGGGCGCAGAGGTCCTCTAAGGCATTGATATCTCCTCTGAGGAGGAGCTTGTCTACCTTCATCCAATCCAGGAGGACGAGGGAAACGTCAGGGTCAGGCCCTACGATCAGGGCGACGAAGAAACAGTTGAGGAAAGCGACGGAGAGCCCCAGGACGACGAGGGGCTTGGCTCTTCCTATGCCCAAGCTTCCTATTTGCCCTCCGCCTTAGCTGCCCCCTAGATACCCCTCTGTGGACATTCTCTCTACTCTAAATACACTGGTATCCGAGATACAGAGGAGGATGCCTGTTAAGCCAACGGCCCGCCCGCGGTTCAGGTGACGGCCGACCCTCTGGCAACGGGGGAACTGCCGGCCAAGAACAATAAGAGGCACCCATTGCCTCCTTGCCATCCTTCACCGCCATCTCCTCCCCCGAGGGATGAGACGGGTCCTGACACGACGGGCACGGACGACAACAGTGGGATGAAGGACCTCCCATCGCTGCTGCGCAGATCCTCCCCGCCAGACGAGAAAGGCTTGTTTCATGCAATGATCTCCAGAGCTACGGAGCTCTTCAAGCTTGCGCCAGAGGAGATGGAGGGCTTCTTGTACGAGTGCCACGAGGCAGAGAGAAAGACCATCCTTTCCGTACCACTCTTTGATGACATTTGCAACAGAGGCCTGTCTCATGAAGAACCCTTCTACGGCCCTAGCAAAGAGGGACTGTCTAGAGATCAAATACAGGGTGCCGGACTCTGCGCCCAAGTGCTTGCAGGCACAACCGTCACCGGACTCGGTGGTCTCTGCAGCGGCCAAGAAGACTATGTTGGGCGCTTCTTCCTCGGCAGCATCCCCCTCTCCGGAGAGCGATGGGAAGAAGTTGGATGCTATGGGACGTCATGTTATCTACTCTGCAGTGACGGCCATCAAGGCCGCCCTCAACATCGTAGCGCGCTACGATCAGGAGCTGTGGTTCAAGCTCGCTCCCCTCTGGACTTCCTCCCCGAAGACAAGAGGTTGGAGGCGTTGGAGATTCTGCAAGAAGGCGAGGTGGCGTCGGAACACGCCATCACATTGGCCACGGACATCGCCGACGCGGGGTTCTGCCAGATGGGCAACAGCATTTGCCTCATCGTCATTGCTGGATCAAGGCCACCAACCTTCGACAGGATGTCCAAACGAGGGTTTTGGACATGCGCATTGACGGAGACAATCTCTTTGTGAAGGCTGTAGATGAGTCCCTACAGGCCATCAAGGCGGACACAGACAGCACGTGCCCTGGGCACTCTGCATCAGTGGCAGACGTCCTTTCGATGCCCAGGAGGCAAGTCTCCCTGTTCTTCGGTTACGGCGGGAGCTCTTCTTCGTACCGCCATCCCTCCCGCTCATCTGCCCAGCAGACCAACATGGGCCGTTCCAAGGCTTTCGGAGGAGGACGTTGTCGCCAGGGAACCCAGAGCGGCCAGTTGACATCAAAGCAGGAATTAACTGGCTGTGATGTTGGGACCCCACCCGTGCACCCCGGTGGGAGACCGGCTGGTGAACTTCGTCAGCATGTGGAAGACCATCTCCACCGACCATTGGATGCTGGACGCTCTCGTCCTTGGACACACCCTGGAGTTTCAACAGTGTCCCCAAATACCACCGGTGTCCTGTCAGGAAAACGACGTCCCTCAGCTGCTGCTGGAGGTTTGGGCCATTCTAAGGAAGGGAGGCAATAGAGCTCAGGGGCTCAGGAGTCTACTCAAGGTACTTTCTCGTGAGAAAGAAGACCGGGGGCTGGAGGCCCATTCTCGACCACCGATGACTAAACAAATACATCAAGTCCCAGAAGTTCCGAATGGTCACTCTTCAGCACATGCTCGGACAGCTAGAAGAGGGAGACTTTCTGTCATCGTTGAACTTGGAGGATGCGTACTTCCACGTCCCAATTCACAAGGGACACCGCAAGTTTCTACGCTTAGTCGTTCAGGGGAAGCATTACCAATTCACGGCCCTTCCCTTCGGATTGAAGTCGACGCCAAGGGTCTTCACCAAGTGCCTGGCACCATTGGCGGCACATCTGCGACTGCAAGGGATCCACGTCTACCCTTACTTGGATGCTTGGTTTATCTGGGCCAGCTCAAGGAGCATCGCCGTCGACCACACAGCGAGGACCGTCCGCCTACAGACGGATCTGGGGTTCTCAGTGAATTATGCAAAGTCCTGATTTACTCCATTGCAGGAAGCGCTGTTCCTGGGATCCCAGCTCAACGCAGTATCATGCCTGATGTCACCGTCGGAGGAGAGAGTGGCGGCCATCCTGGGCAAGGTGCAACGACTGCTCGCTCTGAAGATCAGTGAGAACCATCAAGTCTCTGCTCGGCATGATGTCTTCATGCATCTATCTCATTCAAGACTGCAGGCTTCGTATGCGGCCACTGCAAGAGTTCCTCGACACCCGTTGGATTCAGTTGTCCGGGAGCTTCCAGGCCAAGATCGGTCTCGACAAGGGGTTCTGTCGGGCGATAAAATGGTGGGGCGTGCGCTCTCATCTAACTGGAGGCGTGGATTTCCAGGCCCCACTGCATCAGGAGACTGTAATGACCGACGCCTCCCTCGAAGGATGGGGCGCCCACACCGGAAGTCTTCACACGAGAGGCCTGTGGCTGGCGGAGGAAAAGACGTTGCACATCAACGTGCTGGAGCTACGGGTGGTATTTTGGGCCCTCAAGTCGTTCCTGCCATCCCTCAAGGGCAAGGTGGTGCGGGTCTTCAAAGACAATACCACCACAATGTTTTACATCAGAAAGCAGGGGGGCACCAGGTCCCCAGTGCTCTCCAAGGAAGCGCAGGATTTATGGCATTGGGCCGTCGCTCAGGGGATGTTCCTCATCCGGTTTCATCTGGAAGTAGTCAAGAACACGCTCGCCGACTCTCTGAGCAGGGCACTTCGCTCGTGCCATGAGTGGGAGCTTCAGCAGTACCTAGTGGACAATCTGTTCTGCAAATGGGGCAATCCCCAGATCGACTTGTTTGCGACGGCGACGAACACCAAGTGCCATAGGTTTGCCAGCAGGTTGCCCCAGCAGGGGAGCATGCGGGACGCACTCTTTCCCTTGTGAAGGCTTCTTTCTGTATGCGTTGCCGTTGTTACTTCGAGTCATCACTCCATTCAGTGTTGGTGTCGGATGCTCCTCGTTGCACCGGCAGGGCCAGGGCAGATCTGGTACCCAGACCTTCGCAACATGTCGGCGGCACCGCTAGTCAAGCTGCCAGTGGTCGCAGATCTTCTCTCCCGGGAAGGAGGTACCATTCTTCACCATGATCGAGGGTCTCGGAACCTGAAGGCCTGGCTCCTGCAGCGCTAGAATTCGGTGGCTACCATCTCCCGGTGGACTGCAAGGAAGTTCTCGCCAAGGCTAGAGCATCGTCTATGTTAAAATGCTACGGACTCAAGTGGAAGAGATTTATAATTTGGTGTCGTTCCCAGAAGATCGACCCAATGAGGATCAAGGCTCCTCGGGTACTTCCATTTTTGCTGCTGTTATCCAAATCGGGACTGGGCCACACCTCTATCAAGGTTCATCTGGCAGCTATCTCCCGCTACACCAGATCCCCAGGACAACCATACTTGTGATCGTATCAATTGGTAAAGGAATTCATCAAGGGACTATTCCGCGCGTTCCCGCCGGTGAAGGCTCTGGTCCCGTTGTGCGAGCTCACGTGGTGCTTACTAGGCTCATGGGACCTTTCGTTCGGGCCTATGCATTCTGGCACCACTTAAGTTTTTGTCGTGGAAAACTTCTCATGGCCATCACATCTGCACGTCGAATGGGGGAGATCCAGGCCCTCTCCTGTAAGCCACCTTACTTGACTTTCCTCAAGCCGAGGGTGGTGCTGCGGACGCACCCCTCCTTCCTGCCCAAGGTGTAGTCGGACTGTCATCTAAACGAGCCCTTGGTGTTCCCTGTGTTTTTTTCCGACGCCTTTGTCGCCGGCTGAAAGGACTTTGCACTCGCTGGATTTGGCTAGATTGCTGAAGTTTTATGAGGTCCGCACGAAGAGTTTCTGGAAAACCTCTCAGCTCTTTGTGAACTTTGGTCCTTTGAACCATGGGAAGGCCCTGTCCAAGGCTTCCGTTTCCAGGTGGGTCTCCGGCAAACCGACAGCTGCCTGGCCGTCCGAGAGCCCACTCTACCACAGTGATCACAGCTACAATGATGTTCCTGTCTGGTGTGCCCCTGCTGGACATCTGCAGGGCTGCAACATGGAGGTTGACACACACCTTCACGAAATTCTATTGCGTCAACCGGGATTCCAGGGAGGAGTCCAGAGTCGGCCAAGCAGTGCTCTGCAACCTGTTTGCTTGAAGGTGAGCCTGGTGAGGAGGTAAGAGATTGCTTCTGTTGAGCCTTGCCAACTCCTGTGGTTGTGCATGTGTGTTCTGCTATGTATTCTTTATTCATGAGCATGTGAATCCATGCCAGACCCCTTGCTGGAGAAGGAACAAGTTACTTAACTGTAACTGTTCTCCAGCATGGGTCTGGCATGGATTCACATGCAAACCCTCCCACCTAGCCCTCTGCGGCTCTTCTCTTGGTCCTGCTGCCACTTTACGTGCTACCAAATCTGAGATGGCTGCCAGAGGAGGGGCCTGGGTAGAGGGCAGTCATTGGCTGGGGGCAGTATGATCCAGAGTTCAGTGATTGGTTGTTGGGACTAAGACAGTTCAGAAATTAAACTGATTTTTTTCTTTACCGAGGATTCCCAGCCCGACGACGGGGAATATTCATGAGCATGTGAATCCATGCCAGACCCCATGCTGGAGAACAAGTTACTTACCTATAACTGTTGTTCTCCAGCATGGGTCTGGCATGGATTCACATGCTCAAGAATATTCCCCGGCTTCAGGCTGGGAATCCTCGGTAAAGAAAAAATCAGTTTCATTTCTGATCTGTCTTTCTTAGTAGTAACCAATCACTGATCTCTGGGTCATACTGCCCCCAGCCAATGGCTGCCCTCTACCTAAGCCCCTCCCCTGGCAGCCATCCTCAGATTTTTACCGCACGTTCAAGTGTTGGGAGTCCTCGTGTTTTAGCTCTCGAGCTTTTACTGCGTTTTCACGCTTTTTCAGGAGAACTTTCTAATTTTTTCGGTTAATCGAGCCTCAAGCTCCACCGTTTCTACTTCCGATAACGGGGTCCCATTTCGGAATTCTTCTACGCCCCTCAAGGGTGAAATTTTCGTCGAGTTAAGCTTCTTGGAAGATTCCAGACGATCTGTGGCCTACCTCAACGGACATGGCCCAGGACAAGGGAAGCTCGACGCCCGGATCCAAGCTGTTCAGGAGCTGCCCAGGATGCGGATTGCAAAATGTTTTCAAGGAGGACGAGCATTCGAGATGTCTCTACTGCCTTCATGAGGACAGGACGCACGTGGAGAAGGACTGTGCGTTCTGCAAGAACCTGTCGGAACGGGCCAACCAAGATCGTCGTTCCCGCCTCGCCTCCTGGCTGGAGAAGGGCACAGCAGGTGAGAAGGCGAAGAAAAAGTCTGAGCGGTCTTCTAAGTCCTGTGAGGGCGCCCCGGCGACGGAGGCCCAACAGAAGGCCAAGCACCGCGAGTCCGCGGGCACCGGGAGTGCCGAAAGTTCGGGCTCTTCGGCTGCCAGGCAGGGTGCGACTTCCCCGGCACGATCAGCCACGAGCCAGCGCTCTGGTTCGGGGAAGAGGAAGTCCGAGAACCCGGGTAAGCTTCTGGAGAGGCCCCGGTCGATCTCGAAGGGAGCCGAGGGGGAGTGAGGAGATGACCCTCCACCCAGAGCGAAGGCCGAGGACGCACCTAAGGTAGTGAGGGCCTTGATCCACCCGGCAAAGGCCTCTATCGAGGTGGTCGCAGCGGCCCTGGCGAAGCCGGCAGAGGCTACGCCAGTGCAAGCGGCCTCGGGGCCCAGAGTTTCCCTGCCGCCGCGGAGGGAATCCTCTTTCCAGGCCATCATTAAGACCCCCGTGAAGACCCCGGCGGAAAAAGAGGTGTGGGGTGGGAGGGGGGGTTGGGGGGAGTGCCGGTGGCCATTATGGACTCTGATTCAGCCTCCGAGGAGGATCCGGTGGAAACCATGAAAGGCCTCAACAAGAGGTTCATAGGCCTCAACGAGTGGTTCGAGAAGGTTCGATCCCAGGGGAAGGTTCCCGCTGATGTGATCGAAGATAGCGACGATGGCGACGACGAGGGCCCAGTGGAGCAGCCATCCTGTCCGTCGCAGCCATTACTCGAGCCCCAGGATAGCTCGGCTGCCATTTTGTTGGCGATCCAATCCTTATGCACTGAGATAAGGACGAGGTTGCCACGGACCCCGACGGAGGATCCAGAACCAGGCCCGTCGGAAAGCCCTCTGAACAAGCGGAGGAGAGTCCACCCCGCTCCGGCCTTCGTGCCTGCGAGGCCTGTGGTCCCCTCATCCCCCTCGCCGGACCCTCGGGAGGATACGGGGACGGATGACGATGGCAGCGATGGCACAACGGACATCCTGTCATCACCCCCCCCACTCCCCTCTTCAGGCCTCTCCGCCCGACGAAATTGGCTCTTTTCACGCCATGATTGCCAGGGCATCGGAGCTCTTACAGCTCTGCCCTGAGGAACAGAAAAAGGAAGGTTTTCTTTACCAACGACAAGAGGCCAAGAGAAAGACCGTCCTTGCGGTGCCGTTGCTCGACGACATCTGGGACGAGGGGCTGGCTATCCTCAAGAACCCTTCCACGACACCCGCCAAGAGGGACAGGTACGAGAAGAAGTACTGGGTCCCCGATGCCGCCCCCTTGTGCCTCAGGGCCCAGCCCACGCCGGACTCTGTCGTCTCGGCAGCGGCCAAGAAGAAAGCAGCGGGTGCGGCGGCTTCCACTTCCCCGCCGGACATCGAGGGCAAGAAGTTGGACTCCATGGGACGAAGAGTCATCTCGGCGGCGGCGGCAACGACGATTAAGGCGGCCAATGCCTTAGCGATTGTGGCCCGTTACGACGGGGAGCTTTGGTTCAAGATAGCTCCTCTGCTAGACTTCCTGCCGGACGACAAGAGGGCGGAGGCCCTACAGATTCTGCAGGAAAGAGAGGTGGCGTCGGATCACGCCATAACCGTGGCAACGGACATTGCCGATACGGGATTTCGCCAACTGGGCAACAGGGCTTGCCTCCGACGACGAGGATGGCTCAAGGCTAAGGACTTTCGCCAGGACGTCCAGACCAGAGTGTTGGACATGCCCTTTCGACGGCAACAACCTGTTTGGAAAGACTGTGGATGAGTCCCTCCAGGCCATCAAGACAGACACGGAAACAGCCCGGGCCCTAGGAGTCCTTCAGCAACGGCTACCCTTTCGGAGCTATGGAGGCAGACAGGGAGCCTCCAAGGGATCCAGCGGAGGCTCTTCTACTTACCGCCAGGCGGCCCGCTCCTCGTCCCAGGAGTCCTACAGAGGCCGCAGCAAGCAAAGAGGGTCTCGCCGCTGTCAGCAAGGAGGCCAAGGCGGCAAGGCCTCTTCCAAGCAGGACAGGACCGGCTGTAGCATCGGGCCCCCACCGAAGCACCCCAGTGGGAGGCCGGCTGACGAAGTTCATCAGCGTGTGGGAGTCAATCTCCACCGACCGTTCGGTGCTGCACACCCTGGCCCGCGGACACTCGCTGGAATTTCAAAAGAAGTGTCCCCGCATTCCTCCCGTGGCCGGGAAGGAGAATCACGTCCCTCAACTGCTGTTGGAGGTAAGGGCGATGCTCAAGAAGGGTGCCATCGAGCTCATCCCCATGAGGCTCCGGGGCTCCGGAGTATACTCAAGATACTTCCTTGTCAGAAAGAAGACAGGCGGTTGGCGCCCCATCCTGGACCTGCGTCGGTTGAACAAGTACATCAAGGCACAGAAATTCAGGATGGTCACCCTCCAGCACGTGCTGGGACAGCTGGAGGGTGGCGACTTCCTATCGTCACTGGACCTGGAGGATGCTTACTTCCACATCCCCATTCTAAAAGGACATAGAAAGTTTATCAGATTCGTACTCGAGTCCAGGGGCGTCACTACCAATTCAGAGCCCTGCGGTTCGGATTAAAGTCGGCACCCAGAGTGTTCACCAATTGCCTCGCACCTGTGGCGGTGCAGCTGCGCCTGCAAGGGATCCACGTCTACCCCTACCTGGATGACTGGCTAATCCGTGCAAGGTCAAGAGAACTCGTCGAACACAGCGAGGACCGTCCGCCTGCTCACGGAGCTGGGATTAGCCATCAACTACCCCAAATCCCATCTGGTCCCGTCGCAGGTGGCACTGTTTCTGGGAGCGAAGCTTGATACAGTGGAGCGATTGGCATCTCCGTCGGAAGAAAGGACGAAGGCCATTTTGGCCAAGGTGCAGCACCTGTTAGCCACGGATGTGGCCAGAGTGAGGTCCATCAAGTCCCTCCTCGGGATGATGTCCTCATGCATCTACCTTGTGCCCCTTTGCAGACTTCGGATGCGTCCGCTACAAGAGTTCCTCGACGCCCGCTGGATTCAAACGGCGGGCAGTTTCGAAGACAGGATCCCGCTCGACAAGGAGTTCCGTCGGGTGATTCTATGGTGGGGTGCCGTGCGCACCTTGCGACAGGCATGGACTTTCAGGCCCCGGCGTATCAGGAGACGTTAACGACGGACGCCTGCCTGGAGGGATGGGGGGCCCACACCGGAGATCTCCACGCAAGAGGCCTCTGGCTCCCGGAGGAGAGGTCTCTTCACATCAACATCCTGGAGCTACGAGCCGTGTTCTGGGTGCTCAAATCGTTCCTTCCGTCCCTCAAGGAGAAAGTGGTGAGGATCTTCACCAACAACACCACCACGATGTTCTACATCCGGAAGCAGGGAGGCACCAGATCCCCAGCCCTATCCAAGGAGGCCCAGGATCTGTGGCACTGGGCTGTCGCCCAGGGGATGTTTCTGGTTCCCTTCCAATTGGCAGGAATAAAAAACACCATCGCCGACTCACTCAGCAGGGAGCTGTGCTCGTGCCACGAGTGTGAACTACGCCAGGACTAGGTGGATCGGCTATTTCAACGGTGGGGCAAACCCCAGATCGACCTGTTCGCGACAGCAACGAACTCCAAGTGCCAGAGGTTCGCCAGCAGGTTCGCACAACCGAGAAGCATAGGCGATGCTTTCTCGTTCCCTTGGGACGGCCTGCTCCTGTACGTGTTCCCTCCGTTGCTGCTCTGTCTCATCAACCAGCTCAAGAGGTTCAGGTGCAGGATGATCCTCGTCGCTCAGTGTGGCCCAGACAGATCTGGTCCCCGGACCTTCTGGACTTGTCAGCGTCCCCACCTATCAAGCTGGCGACGGATGCGGATCTTCTCTCCAGAAAAGGAGGCGCCATTCTCCATCACGACCCGGAGTCGCTGAACTTGCAGGCTTGGCTCCTGCGGCACTAGAGTTTGGAGGATACGATATCCCGGCTGACTTCAGAGAGGTTCTTGCAAAAGCCAGGGCGTCCTCAACTCTCAAATGCTATGGACTTAAGTGGAAGAGGTTCTCTGTCTGGTGCCGTGCACAGAAGATTAACCCTCTGCGGATTACGGCCCCTCAAGTATTGCCATACCTACTGTCGCTGGCCAAAGCTGGACTGGCTCACGCCTCCATCAAGATACATCTGGCTGCCATTTCCCGATACACCAGAACTACAGGACAGGCGTCCTTGTGGTCTCATCGCCTGGTGAAGGAATTTATGAAGGGACTATTCTGATCGTTCCCGCCGGTGAGGGCCCCTGCCCCGGCGTGGGAGCTCAACGTGGTGCTGACCAGGCTCATGGGTGCCCCATTCGAGCCTATGCATTCGGCGCCGTTTAAGTTCCTGTCGTGCAAGACAGCATTTCTTTTGATAATCACCTCCGAATGACGAGTTGGAGAGATCAAGGCCCTATCTTGCAAGCCTCCATACTTGACTTTTCACGACACAAGGGTGGTGCTGAGGACGCACCCCTCCTTTATGCCCAAGGTGCAATCGGACTTCCACCTCAACGAGCCCTTGGTGTTGCCAGTTTTCTTCCTGTCGCCTTCGTCTCTGGCCGAGAGGGCTTTGCACTCGCTGGATGTGGCTAGAGCGCTGAAGTTCTACGTGGACCGCACGAAGAGTTTTCGGAAGACATCACAGCTGTTTGTGAACTTTGGACCTGTGAATCAGGGGAAGGCTCTCTCGAAGGCTTCCATTTCCAGATGGCTCTCTGGCTGCATCATGCACTGTCACTGGTTGGCAAACCGACCGCTCCCCGGCCGTCCGAGAGCCCATTCGACCAGAGCGATCGCTGCTACCACGGCGTTCCTGTCTGGTGTGCCCCTGCTGGACATCTGCAGGGCTGCTACGTGGAGGTCGACGCACACCTTCACAAGATTCTACTGCGTCGATCGGGACTCCAGGGAGGAGTCCAGGGTCGGCCAAGCAGTGCTGCGCAACCTGTTTGCTTAAGGTGAGCCTGGTGAGGAGGTAAGAGATGCTTAATGTTGCGTTGTGTTGCTTAATGTTGAGTCTGTTGCCACCTCCCGTGGTTGTGCATGTGTATACTGCTATGTATTCTTATATTCATGAGCATGTGAATCCATGCCAGACCCCATGCTGGAGAAGGAACAAGTTACTTAACTGTAACTTGTTCTCCAGCATGGGTCTGGCATGGATTCACATGCAAACCCTCCCTCCTTCCCCTCTGCGGCTCTTCACTTGGTCATACTGCCACTTTACGTGCTACCAAATCTGAGGATGGCTGCCAGGGGAGGGGCTTAGGTAGAGGGCAGTCATTGGCTGGGGGCAGTATGACCCAGAGATCAGTGATTGGTTACTACTAAGAAAGACAGATCAGAAACGAAACTGATACTGATTTTTTCTTTACCAAGGATTCCCGGCCTGACGACGGGGAATATTCATGAGCATGTGAATCCATGCCAGACCCATGCTGGAGAACAACAGTTACAGGTAAGTAACTTGTTCCTTCCTTATTCCACCAGGCGTCCACATAATGTGGAAAACATGCCATTTAAATTCTGTCCTTCCTGTAACAGGATGTTACCCTGGAAGGATTCACAGTGTGTGAGACCTTTGCCTCCCTAGGGATCATTCCGAAAAACAGTGCAAGTCCTGCAGACTGTTTCGGCCACAAACGTTAAAGGACTGAAAACCTAAATTCGGGGCCCACTGCGCCATGCAGGCCGAGGCCACCATGGACGTCAAGGGAGCCTCCAGCGATGGCAGCATCACAACCTAAGTGATGCCGAGGGTATCGGGATCTGATGGATTCCTGCCTGCAAGCCCATGACTCCAAAACAAGCAGGCCGACCGTTCTGCTACGGAGACAACAATCGGGGGCTCAGACACTCTCACTGTACGCCACACTAAACATCCCATGGCTGTCAGTCGACCGCGTCGTCGACCAATAAGCCAAACGCAGTGTCGAAGGGAAGGTCTGAAAAATCCCTGTTCTCATCGCGTTAACCACATAAGTCCCCGAAACAGATTCCAAAGTCAGTTTCTAACACCATGAGCAAATCGGGAAAGCTCCCTGAGTTCCGGCGAACATGCATCATAAAACGCATTGACAGCCCCTGCTAAAAATTCAAAAATGAGTGAACACGTCTCAGACACTCTCCTCAAAGCAAAGACATCGAAATACTCCAAATCTTTGATGCCCTTATCCTTAAAATCACAGGTTTCAAAGGGCAAGGAGAGTATTCCCTAGGGACACCCGCTCGGGGGCAATGCACCACAAACAGGCGCATGCACCACAAACAGTCCCCTGCTCCAGAGCCTTTTCCCGCACCTACTCCAAAAGCGTTACCAAGCTCCTCTCAATGGACCCCAGAACAGTTTGATAGGGTTATGAGGAGAATGTCTAGTTTTGCTGATCAATAACTTGATGATGGCGATGATGTATACATCATCCAATCCCCAGACCATATTGGCCAACCAGTGGCTGATTCCCTGGTGGACAACCAGCTGCAGTGTAATCTTCTTTTAAAAGCTGCAGAACACTAAAATGTATACCCATATACCCATATAGGGGGGTGTGGCCCTTATCTTCCCTGAGTGGATTCCTGCCACTGTCACTCCTACGCAGACCTATTCCTCCTTTGAATGCCTTGTCTGCCGACTCTCTCTCTCTCTCTCTCTCCCAGCCATTCCCTTACCGTGGCTACTATCTATCGGCCACCTGGTCAAATTTCCGCCTTCCTCTCTGAGTGGGCTGACCTCTCCTCCTCACTCCTGTCCTCAACCACTCAACTCCTCTTTCTTGGAGACCTCAATATCCATCTTGATGCCTCCTGTCCTCCCTCTGGACTCTTTTGCGACCTCTGCGACCTCTGCGACTCTCTCTCTCTCTCTCTCTCTCTCTCTCTCTCTCTATTCTCCCGTCTGGGCCGACCCATTCTGCAGGGCACACTCTCGATGCTCTGATCTCTTCTGACCTTCCCCTCTCTGTCCCTCTCTCCACTCCTCTCTCCTGGAGTGATCACTTTCTCTTATCCTCCCACCTCACTCTCCCTTCCCCACAGGCAAAGCCACCCTCATCACTGCCACCCACCTTCGCGGTCATCCGACCCATGAAGCGCGTGTCAGTTGAGGCTTTCGCTACCACCTTCTCGCCCCCTCCTCCCCCTTCGGCTGACTCCCACCCTGACACAGCCCTCTCCACTTTGCTATATCTGATACCCTTGATATCCTTGCCCCTGTCATGAGGATCCGCCTGAAGCCCAAAGCCAAAAGTAACTCCTGGTATGACTCAGATCCCATCACCCTGAAACGCAAGTGCAGGGTGGCAGAGAGGAAATGGCGTGCTTCATGTTCCTCCTCTGACAAACTGGCCTGCCGCCTGCTCCAAAGGCAATACCGGCTCTCCGTTCTCACTAAAAAGAGAGCCCTTATCCAAGCTTGCATCTCTGTTGCATCTAACAATTTGGCCGAACTCTAAAATCTGCAAGGAGCTGGCCAACCCTGCTGCAGTCTCCACCTCTCCTGTCCCCTCTCAGGCCCTCTGCACGGCACTGGCCTCTCACTTCATTTAAAAAACTCAGGACATCCTGTCCTCACTCTCCTCCTATCACCTTCCCCCCCTCTATTCCCTGCTCTCCCTCTGGCTCTTCTGCAGCCACCCCTCCTCCCTCCTTCTCTGCCTTTCCCCTTTTTTCTGCTGACGAGGTTTCGAGACAAGTCCGATCTATGAAAGTCTCGTCAAAACAGGTCCACCCCTGTTCCTCCAAAACTATCAAAGACCACACTGACTCCCTGGCTGACTTCTGCAATCACTCCTTCGCCTCGGGAGTCTTCCCTTCCCCCCCTCAAGCACTCCCTTGTGCACCCTCTTCTTAAGAAACCCTGTTCCGACCCCTCCTGCCCAGCTCGCTATCGCCCAATCTCTATCACTCCCTTCCTGGGCAAGCTCCTGGAGAAACTGGCCATCTCCCAGCTTAATTTCCATGCTGAATCTGTTGGTAGTCTTCATGACCATCAGTCTGGCTTCAGAGCTGCCAGAAGCACAGAAACTGCTCTCCTGAACATCCGTGAGGACCTGCTCTCTAACCTTGACTCTAACACCCCCTGTGTTCTCATTTTGCTCGACATCTCTTCTGCCTTTGACACTGTCAACCACACCATCCTGCTCAACCGCCTCCGTGATAACCTGGGTATCATTGGTCAGGCTCTGGCGTGGCTGACCTCCTTCCTCTCCAATCAACCCTCCCAGGTCCAACTGGGTTCCTTCCTCTCTGACATCTTTTTCTCTACCTGTGGTGTCCCCCAGGGTTCTAACCTCTCCCCCTGGCTGTTCAACCAGTATCTGGCACTTCTTGTTCTCCGCATCGCCGCTCTCTGTCCCAACTTTCAGTGCTACGCGGATGATACCCAGCTCATTTTCAGGCTACCCTCGGGCTCCTCTTCCCCTTCCCTCATCTCTGACTGTCTCCCTGCTATCCAGGAATGGTGTGCCGCCAACAACCTCTGCCTTAATGCCAGTAAGACTGAGATTCTACTTATCGGCACACCCACTCCCTCCTTCCCTGCAGCTCTCTGGCTAGCCTCCCTTGGCCCTCTTCCTGCGCCTACCTGCAAGGCAAAAAACCTTGGGGTCATCTTTTACTCCACACTCTCCTCATATATCTGACGTTTCTAAGAAGTCACACTACCAGCTACACCTCCTCAGAGCGATCCTTCCCTTCCTCTCCTTCCCCCAGAAGCTCACTGTCTCCAGAGCCCTGGTTCTCTCGAAGCTGGACTACTGTAACAGCCTCTATCTAAATCTTCCTGCCTCTACTCTCCGCCTTTGCAACTCATCCAGAACAGGACTGCGAGACTTGTCCTTGGCCTCAAGCCCAGGGACCGTATCTCTCCAGGACTGAAATCACTACACTGGCTCCCAGTGGCTGCGAGGATTAAGTTCAAAACCCTCTGCATTGTTCACGAGGATTTCTGGGGCCTTGGGCCAAAATACCTTCAACTCTCTCTTCCTAAATATCTTCCTTCTCGAGCTCTTCGCTCATCCACCTCCAACTACCTCAGGGTCAGCCGCTTCTCCAAGCAACGAGCTGGGGGTAGATCTCTCTCTGCAGCAGGGGCCTCCCTCTGGAACTGCCTTCCTGCCTCCCTGAAACTTGAGGAGAACCAGCTCCGGTTCCGGAAGCACCTCAAAACCTTCCTCTTTGCCTCTGCTTTCTCTCCCTCCCTCCCCTGCTAAAATCACTGAACCTGCACCGAATCTGCTACTGGGCCACTCACCAATCTCGGTCCTTGGCCAAGCCTCTCTTCCCTGCACTGCCTACCTGTACTACAGGACTGTCTCTGTATCCCACAGCCCCTTCCCCCGGCACTTACCTTGCACTTGCAGCCAGCTGGCCCTATTATTTATCTTGTATTCTACTAACCACGTATTGCACTTTCTTGGCACTTGCCAGCAGCTGGCCCTATTAATTATCTTGTATTCTACTAACCATGTACAGCACTTTCCCCCTCTCCCCTTCCCCTTGCACTTTTCCCAGTCCCCTCTCCCCTTGCATTTGCGCGGTCTGAATGACACCTGGCCTAGTAGGATCGTTGTCTGTCTCCCTTTGTTCCCCCCCCCGCCTCGTCGCGCCTTGAAACACTTGTGTATAGGCGCGTTACAAATGCCATATCATATCATATATATCATATACCCAGAAGGCACAAGTCGATAAAGACTTTGTAGAGGACATCCTCAGTGACAACAGATCTGCTGCATAGTTAATTCCACTGTGCCAATCTGTCCAAAGGTGCATTCAGCCTTCTCTACTTACCCTCAACCTGACAAGGGTAGTCAACTCTCGCATTGAGAAGATGTTTAGACCTGCCCTGTCAGGCCCATTGTACATCAGGGCACAGCTAAAGCCGGACTCTTGTGTGGTGACCACAAGGAAAATTGCGGGCACACATTAAGCCTCTGCCGAAGCCCCTCCTGACAAGGAGAGCAAAATGATTTACACCCCAGGCAGGAAAGTAGTTTACTCGGCTGCTTTCAAGTGAGGATAGCTAACAACACTACACTACTGGCAAATTATATTTGCCAAATTTGGGACGACATATCACAACAGAGTTTTGGTCCTCGAGCCCCTAAAGACACAGCTTTTACAAATAGTAGCTGAAGGTAAACTGGTGGCAAGCTGATTCCTAAAAAACAATCTGGATGCAGCAGACAATGCAGGCCGAATAGTAGCTGAGTGTACCCTCATCAAACACCATGCATGGCTACGCCGATCAGGTTTCATTCTGGAAACCCAAGCCACCCTTTTAAAAATGGCAATTTAGCCTAACGCCTTATTCGGTAAAGCGGTAGTGGCCGCACTGAAGAGTGCTAAAGAGGAGTATGACACCCTTAAATCCGTGGGACAATTTGCAAACAAACTCTTTGTACAGAGAGGTGGGTTTAATACATGCTGTTTAAGAGGACAAAACTCCCAGCATTCCTCCAACTACAACCGAGGTGGGCAAAATTTATCTTGGGGTTCCTCGCAGGGGAGGTCCTCCCAACATTTTCAAGGTCCAGAAGTAGAGGCAGATCCTCCTCCTGCAGAGGAGGCTCCACCCAACCAATGCAATGACCACCCGCTACAGGTCCTCTCCCATGCCTCTCCAGTAGGAGGTTGCATTTCTCAGTTTACCCATGCATGGGAGGGGATCATGTCAGACAAGTGGGTACTTTCCACCGTGGCGGGAGGCTATTAAACTACAACCACCCACCAAGACAAACGGCGCAGGAGGAACAGCGCATTCTGCCGAAAGAGATCAAAGCACTGCTGCTAATGGACGCCATTAAAATTGTCCCGGCAAACCAGGTAAATAAGCGTATCTATTCAATGTACTTCCTTGTGCCAGAAGATGCGCCCTGTACTAGACCTGCGCCCTGCGTACGCTTTTGTCAAGCCTCCGAAATTTTGTATGACGCTACAAGAAGTAATCCCACTGCTAAAACGGGGGGGGGGGGGCTACATGGCAACCTTGGACATGAAAGATGCTTACTTTCATATTTCAATGTTACCAGCACACAGAAAATTCCTGAGCTTCAAAATAGCGAATCAACACTACCAGTTCAAGGTGCTACCCTTTGGCAAAACTTGTGCTCCAAGGGTATTCACTAAGGTACTCGCGGTACTGGCAGCGCACATACGCAGAGAATCAATCCCAGTGTACTCTTATCTGGATGACTGGCTGATAACAGGGGAGTCCCCTCAAATTTGCAAGCAAAATACCCAAAGAAAAATCCATCTTCTGTTCCAACTGGGATTCTCAATCAGCGAGAAGAAATAAAGTTTTGTTCCAAGAAAAACAGTTCTTGGGAGCTATCATAAAGACGGAAGAGGGGCTAGTCTTCCCGTTAAACAAAAGAGTACAAAACGTACTGCTGCAAATACCTCAGTATCTAGCCAGTCGCCAAATACCCATACGCATAGCAATGCGCTTGCTCAGGATGATGGCTTCATGCATTTACCCGGTTCCACAGGCACGACTGCGCAGGCGCCCAATGCAAGAGTGGTTAGAGAAACACTGGTCTCTGGCAAGCGGTCAGTGGGACGATAGTGGTTGTTTCGCTAACCCTAGTTCAAGCGCTACGCTGGTGGACAAAGGGAAAATCTGTTAAAGGGAGTACCCTTTCACAACCCTACAGTGCAAGCGATTGTTACAACAAACGCATCATTCTCTGGATGGGGTAGCCCATTAGATTTGCCACACAGCGCATAGCCTGTGGACACAGATCACAGCCCAGAATCACACAAACCTTTTGGAGTTGCTAGCAGTGCTCAACGCCCTACAAACCTTTCAAGTGCATTTAACAGGTCAAACTAGTCAAGGTATACGTGCACTAGAATCCAATGTCAGAGCCATGTGGGGAGGTTATTTCATGCAGCTGTATCTGAGTTAGATCTTCTGATCATGAAGCCAAATTATCACATACTTCTTACGCCCCGTCCCCTTTCCTCCATATTGCATGGGCCTCCCTCACTAGGGACGGGAGACAGAACTTTTTTCACCGGAAACAAACCTTCTTCCCCTTTAACTTTAGAGGCGTGCGGCCCTGGGACCATGCGCTCCGCTGACTGTGCTCACTGGCGCCACTCCTCCGTCCCCTTTTCTGTGTCAACGGGAACAGGACGATTTTCACCAGCACTCCTGGGTTTGGCTTCTGCCATGTAATGCCACACGCTCTTCCCCGGATACTTTCTTCTTCTGTCTTTGTCTTTTTTTTCAATCAGGTACTCGGTCCTCTGGCGCTATGCTCGTCACCGGAGTATGTCGACTTCAGCGGGCTTCAGCAGGTGTCCATCCTGCAAAGGGCTCTTCCCTACATCTGATCCCCACGCTCTTTGCCTTTGCTGCCTTGGCTCCAACCATGGCTGGGAGGATTGTACAGCGTGCAACGCACTTAGACCGCGTGCTCTGAAGAACAGACTAGCTAGGTAGAGGGAGCTCTTCGAGAAGTTGCCTCCAGAGGACTTAAAGGACTTCGTCAGATATAAGTCAAGGCCCAAAGGAACTTCACTTTTTTCCAGCGCACACCGCAAGGGCGACTCCTTCCCAAGGAAACGCCCGGGTGGGAGGAACCGCTCAGGTTCTCACACCAGCACAGGTACCGAGGCTAGTTCAGCTACCGGTCGCCATGCCGAGGTGTCTGTAGAGCCTTCCGGAGACAGTACAGAGGGACAGAAAGGTTCTTTTACTAGGTGCACACCTGAGGGGCTACGCCCTTGTACCGGCAACATGACCGAGGGGACGCCTGCACGCAGAACTGCCGGTGATATTGCCGAGGGCATCCCTACCAGGCCTCGGCCTGAGGTGCAGGGTAGGTCTCGTGCTCCTCTGCCAAGAGTCCTGGAGGAGGCCAGGCCCAGTGAGCCAAGCACCACGACTTCAGCACGTGGCACGCAGCTCTACACGATGGCCGCTGCGCCAGACAAGGTGGCTGCTCGCCTGATACCGCACTGAGGACCGGAGCATGTGGGAGACCTAGTTACAAGGTGGGACTGGTGTCAACCAGGTACGTGGCCTACAGCTTATCCATCAGCCTCACAGGGCAGGTTTACCCCGAAACCAGCTAGACGGAGCACGCACCGGCCCCAGCAGCCGCCTGCTACCCTGTCAACATCACTTGCCACCCCACCAGCCTGCGAGGACGGGTTCTTTGAAAAGTTCCTCTCTCATGAGATCTCCTCAGATGGGGGCCATCCTTAGGGATGTGATCAGGACATGCTCCCTCCTGCGCCTATAGTAATTCCTCCTATGGCTCCAGTGCTGCAGGCCCTGGTGCATCCTCTGCTGCCCACGCTGGCTTCTTCGATTCCAGCTCCCCTGCCTCCCACAGTTCAGGCGGTTCCGTACCAGCCTCCACTGCAGCCTCTGGCTCCGGTCTCCAGACCTTGGCCCTCGATGCCCAGCACTCCTACACCCGCTCCGGACCAGCCGGACGCCCTGGTGGACACAGACGAGGAAGAAGACCCTTACACAGCATCGTCAGCCAAGGCCTTCCACGAACGACTCGCAGGTCTGGCAGAGTACTTGGCCTGCCTCAACCTGAGGTCGAACAACCGGAGGCGGGCGGGGGGGTGGTGCAGGGGGGGGTAGTTTACTTGCTGAGGTTCTCACTCCTCACTCTGCACCCCGCAGCTAGAACAGGGATCCCGATGCAGAATGACGTTGTCTTGGACAAGAAGGGATGGCTCAAACCCCACTTGGCCCACCCTGTCAATCGACGCCTTGACACCCAGTATAGGCAAATGGAGAGGGATCCACTTTGCTATCGGCCCAACCTCAACAGCACTGTTCGGTGATAGCTGCGGCGTCACTCTACTCAAAGCCTCAGTCGTCCTCAGCACTGCTAGACAAGGAGCAGATGATCTTGGGGGCATAAGGGAAGAAGCTTTATTCCAATGCTTTGCTGCATCTTTGTCAATCCAACGAGGTTTCCATGCTGACAGCCGTTAACCAGAGGCTTTGGCGGGAAATAGCGGACTTTCTTCCAGAACTTCCGGTACAGAGCCAGTCATGTTTCAAGGCGGGACTTGCAGAGGCTAAAATGGTGGTGCAAGACCTCATGAAGTCCACTGTGGCCCACATTGACACCTCTGGCCGGGCCATATGCATCGCTGTGGACATGAGGACTGCCTGGCTTCGGGCTACTAAATTCAACCCAGACGTCCAGGAACACATACTGGACCTACCATTCGACGGAGGTGACCTTGTTCACTCCACCACCGATGAGGCGCTAGATAAAAAGAAAAACAGTTTGCAAACTGCAATGTCTTTATTCTTACGAAGGCAACGCCCAAGGCGTACACCCAGTCACATCAACGCTCCGACAAGGGGCAGGCGTTCTGGGGGTTCCATGGCTTCCAAGAACGGAGGTCCATGCCGCCTGACTGTTCACCGAGTCAGCACCGGCGCAAACAAAAGGGGGAGTGCAAGGGCTTTTTTCAGTCCCCCTCCTCCGCAGCCTCTCGGGGAAAAAAGGCATGACACGTCTCTTCAGATCCACGTGTCTCTGGTGCGGGGGGCAGGCTTGCCCTTCATGTGCAGTTTTGGCGTCAGAAGTTCGCAGACCCCTGGATCCTCTCTGTAGTATCCACTCAGTACCGCTTACTGATCCCTTCCTCTGCTCCCCTCCCACAGATTGGGACAGCAACTCTGCTGGTGAAAATTCAGTTGCTCGGCGAGAGCGACGCAGTGGAAGAAGTCCCAGTTTCCCAGCGAGAATTGGGTTTCTACTCGCAAGATTTTCGCCATTCAAAAGAAGAATCAAGCTAGCCTGAGAGTTGTGTTGGACCTCTCCACCCTCAACCTCTCCCTCCCTCTTCAAAATTCAAGATGATTACACCAGCACTCATTGCGGAGACATTGTGCAGGGGAGAGTGGATGTGCTCCCTGGATCTGAAGGATGCTTATGTACACGTCCCGATTTGGCAGCCGCATCGCTCCTTACTCTTACGTCCCGCCCCCTTTCCTCCATACTGTATGGGTGTCCCTTCCAAGGGACGGGAGACAGAACCTTTTTCACCAGAAAAAAACCTTCTTCCCCTTTAAATTTAGAGGTGCGCGGCCCAGGGAGCATGCGCTGCCCTGAATCCGCCCTCCGGCGCCACACCTCACTCCCCTTTTCCGCTTTGATGGGAACGGGCCGAATTCACCAGCGCTCCTGGGTTTGGCTTTGGCCGTGTAATTCCACGCGTGGATACTTCGCTTTGTCTTTTTTGTCTTTTCTATCATTCAGGTACTCGGTCCTCAGGCGGCACGCTCCTCCCCGGCGCATGCCGACTTCTACTGGGTTCAGCAGGTGTCCATCCTGCAACAGGCTCTTCCCAACTTCAGACCCCCCACGGCCTCTACATACGTTGCCTTGGCCCAGACCATGGTTGGCAATCATGTTCGGCTTGTGACTCGCTGTCCTCGAAGGCGTGGAAGAACAGACTAGCCAGGTGGAGGGAGCTCTTTTTTTTACAGCACACCCCGCAAGGGAGCCTCCTTCCCATGGACTCTCCTGCGCGGGAGGGACCGGCCAGGTCCTTCTACCGGCACGTGCACAGAGGCTGCTACAGCTACCAGCCTTCGGGTCGAGGTGTCCTCGGATCCTCCTGGACGGGACCGGAAGGTTCTTGTACCGGGGCAATACGTCCGAGGGGCTATGCCTTAATACCGGTAATACGTCTGTGGGGGTGCCTAAACGCTGCTCTACCGACTGGGTCGAGGGTGCGACACCTACCGGGCCGAGACCCGAGGAGCAGGGTAGACCTCCAGATCCACACGCAAGAGCCTTGGATGGGGCTGGGCCTAGAGGGCTGGGCAACACGTCGCGAGCAACACGTCACAGGCACATGGCAGGCAGCTCGACAACGCGCCATTTCACTAATTCGTTGCAGCATCACTTTACTCCAAGCCTCAGTCGTCCTCAGCCACCTCCTCTGCGGTGCTGCTAGGCAAGGAGGAGAAGATTTTGGACGCATACAGCAAGAAGATCTACTCCAACGCCTCCTTGCACCTGTGCCAGGCCAACGCAGATGCCATGTGGAAACATGTAGAACTGGAGGGGAGTGCCATGCCTTTTTTCCCCCTCTGAGGCTGAGGAGGGTGACTGAAAGAAGCCCTTATTCCCTGCCTTGAGCTGTTCGCGGCAGTGTTGACTTGGAGCGGTCTGGCTGCCTGGACCTTCATTCCTGGAAGCCCCAGAACCCGCCGAAAGCCAGTCCCTTGTCGGAACGCTGGTGCATCTGGCTGTACGTCTTGGCTGTGGACTTTGTGAGGATAGATAAGTATTTTGCAGTTTGGGAACTGTTCTTATCAAGTTCCTCATCAGTGGTGGAATGAAAGAGGTTGCTACCCTCGAATGGAAGGTCTAATATGCGCTGCTGGACGTCCAGGTTGAATCTGGTAGCCCGAAGCCAGGCAGTCCTTCTCATGTCTCTGCGGATGCAGATGGCATGGTTTGAGGGGTCTATGTGCCACAGTTGGCTCCATTATGTCTTTTGCCACCATCTTTGCCTCTGCCAGCCCCGCCTTGAAGCACGCCTGACTCTGCGCCGGAAGTTCCCAGAAGGAAGTCTGCTATTTCCCACCGAAGCTTTTGATTCACAGCTGCAAGGATAATGTCCGCATTAGACTGACGAAGGTGCAGTGACGCGTTGGAATAGACCTTTGCATAGGTCTCCAAGATGATCTCCTCCTTGCCTAGTAGCGCAGAGGATGAGGTAGCCGAGGAAGACTGCGGTTTGGAATAGATTGTGGCCACGGCAATCACCAAAGAGTGAGGTTGAGGGTGTGCCGACAGCAAGAGTGGATGCCCCTCCTCCTGCCTGCACTTGGCTTCGAGGCACCGATTGGTAGGCTGTGCTGAATTGGGTTTAAGCCATCCCTTTTTGGCCAAGGCAACAACGTCTTTCCGCATCGGAATCCCCGTTCTCGCCGTGGGGCGTAGAGAGAGGACCTCGGCCAGGACACCCGCCGCCGATTGTTCAACCTTGGGTTGTGGAAGCCCCAAGTATTCAGCCAGTCCTGCGAGCCGTACATGGAATGCCTTGGCCGAAGATGGGAGTGTCGTGGTCCTCCTCCTCATACATGTCCACCAGGGAGTCCTGCTGGACTGGAACAGGTGGAGGAGTACTGGGCGCCGCAGGCTGAGGTGTGGTGACCGGAGCCAGAGGCTGCTGTGGAGGCTGGTATGGAACTGCCTGGGATGCAGGAGGCAGAGGAGACGGAACCGTGGGGACTGATGCAGACAGCTGAGGCTGCGCGGGTGCCTGAAGCACTGGAGCCATAGGAGGAATGACTATAGGCGCAAGTGGTGGGACAGGAGGTAGAATGTCCCTAATCAAATCACAAAGGATGGTTCCCATCTGAGGGGATCTCATAAGCGTGAGGAATTTTTCAAAAAACCTGTCCTCACAGGCCGATGGGGTGCTAGGTGGCGCAGGAGTAGGGCCCTGAGGTTGCAGGAGGTCTGGACATACACCCCGCAGACAGCAAGCCAGAGTATCTGCTCTGCAAAGCTGAAGGATATGCTGTAGGCCACGTACCTGGCGAAGACCAGTCCCACCTCGAAACTTTTTCTCCCACCTGCTCCCCAAAAGTGGGTGGTGTCGGACGAGCAGCCATCATGTCTGACGCGGCGTGGCAGTGCTGTGGTGCTTGCCGCCCTAGGCCCGACCTCCTCCAGGACTGTTGGTGGTGGAGCTTGAGACCTACCCTGCACCTCAGGACGGGGCTTTTGCTTCATTAGTGCCGCGAGGGCAGAGATTAACACAAGCACAGGAGACTAATCCATTTCACAAAACTTTACATAGGAACTTTCTTTAAAAAGATGTTTAATATATGTTTTTTATTATTGCCCATCTTTTAAGACAATAACATTTTAGAGCGCACTATACCTTTAGTCCAGGAACTGGGATTTGCCAATCACAAACCTCTGTTACTTTGTGCTTGTGAGGGATGGGCACATGGAATTAAGTGTCCTGGAGATGGGTGTGACACCAGCCAATCCTGTAACTCTAGGGCCTGGAGTATCTGCAGAAGTATTACCATCTTGAATTGGACCTTCATGAGGAAATTTGTCGAAGCGCCTCAGGTCCAAGATGGGTCGCAGTCCCCCATCCTTTTCGGAACCAGTGGGATTACCACGTTTTAGTTCCAATCTGGGCACTGTGACAAATCCCTTCTCCTTCAAGCGGGAGCACCCCTCTCCCCCGTGAGGCTAGGGAGGTTAACCACTCCGCAACACCCCCCCCCTAGGGGTCGAGGCAAGTGGGACCTCACTTGGAGAGACTGCCTCCCCTCCTCCCCCCTTAGGGGACAAGGACTCACGTACCTGTGAGTAACTCCCTTTACCTGTAAACAGGCATATATGGGACTACCTAAACTTGTCAAGTATCAAGATGGGCTGAAGAAGAGGCTGAGGGATGCTATTCTTCAGGCGAAAGAGAAAATGTCGCTTTAAAGAAAAGAAACCAATCCACGAAATGAGATGATTTAAAGGAGAACACTTGTCATGTAGAGAATGAGGACGGCGAGAGAGAGCGAGCGCAGTGCATCTAAACGCAGGGGAAGTTCCCTGCTGACATATGCCTGGGAAGAGGCAGAGCCATTGTGGAATGCATAACTTGCAAATTCCGAAGTTGCTGAGAGCCATTGCGGGATGCAGAACTTGCAAATTCCGAAGGTGCTGGGAAGCAAGAGAAAAAATGCTGAACGGTCAGCGTACCCAAGAGCCTGAAAGGAGAAGAATTGGTGGTGGAGTGACCCTGAGAGAATCCGGCTGGGCAACTGGCCCACGCAACAATGCAGAGACCATCCGAGGAAAGCCGCTACAAGACGTTGCTTCCTTGTAAGATATCGAAGAAACCAGAAGAAGCGGGAGGATCGCAGGCGAGTGACGAGGAAGCCTGATTGCAAGTGCAGCGATGAAGTTGAACTGACGCCTGATCTGTACGAGTACAAGGACAGTTTCTAAGAAGGAAGGTATTGGGGGACTGGCGAGGCACAGGAAGAATAACAGAGCATAAGGCAGACCAAATAACTTGTCTCAATACAAATAAGAAAGAAGCATTACTATATTAGAACAGCGATGAAGCTAACATGAAACCAATAACGTTCACTGAAGGAGAGTTATTTTTTATTTATAAGTAGAGGGGGAAAATCCCCCTTTGCTACTTGGGAACTGTTGTTCACCCAAGTATATTAAAGAGAAATTAACAGGAGAGCCCATATGGGCAACCCAGCCCAAGTCCAAAAAGTGTAGGGAACTATAACTTCAACCATACACTATGTAGAGACAAAAAAAGGTCACCCATGAAAAGAGTAAAAGACTAGGCTAGAGGGGGGAAATATTCCCCTTCACCTAGGGACAAGGTAAAATAGTTACCTAATCAAAGAAAAATGTTCTGGGGTTGACAGGTCAGGAAGATATATCATTGATATGAAAATCTTAACAGTCACCAACATGACTCTTACGCATGCCAACATCATCATCTTCCTTAAGACTAACATTCCGGGCCCGGCAACTCAGCAACCAAGTCAATGAAGGAGATATACACTGTCTACTGGACACATTGGACCTCAGACAGCACATGAAAGACCTCACAGGTATGGTAAATTATAAGTTACTCACAGTAGTGACTAACGTACTCTTAGTCCATAGTCCCCTTTCCTTCATACTGTATGGGCGATTACAACTGAATGTAGCCCCAGGGTGGAGAGGTGACCCTCCTTAAGAAAACGTGTCCCTTAATACTGCCTGCCCAAATGCTGCGTCTGACCTGGAGCCGACATCCAAACAGTAGTGTTTGCAGAAGGCCGAAAGTGTGGCCCACGTGGCCGCCCTGCTGAAGAACTGCGTGCTTTTAGAACGTAACTGCCGTAGCCTTGGCTCTAACAGCGTGGGCATCCATGTTCGCTGGAAGTAGTTTGCGCTGCCCCTCATAGGTGTCCTTGATGGCCAAAACCGTCCACCTTACTATAGAGGCCTTGGACGCCTGATAACCCGGCCTTGACCCCCCCGAAGGTGACAAAGAGCGTCCGACTTGCGGAAGCTCTTCGTCCTGTCCAGATAGAATTTCAGAGCGTGCCTGACACCCAGACAGTGCAAGACCGCTTACGCATCATACTTGGGATCCGCAAAGAAAGTAGGTAACACCATCTCCTCATCTAGATGGAAAGAAGAGACCACTTTAGGCAAGAATGCGGGATGCGTTCTCAGGACCACCTTATTTCTGTGAAAAGTAGTGTACGGTTCTGACGCCACCAGTGCCTGAATTTCGCTAACTCTACGTGCGGAATCAAGACCCACCAAGAGAGCTGTTTTAATGGTGACCAGCCTGATGTCCGCAGACGGCATTGGTTCAAAAGGTTTGTGCGCCAGAGCGCCCAACAATACGTTAAGGTCCCACACCGGGTGTGGCTTCTTAATAGGCGGGTAAAGCCTGGGAGGCCCGCCAGATGTCGCTTAACCAACGGGTTGGAGGAAGAGAACACTTCCTCCTCCGAGTTCCGGTAGGCTCCTATGACCGTCAGGTAGGTACGACATGTGCCTATTTGCACTTCTGAGTGTGCGAGGTGTATAGAGAAGGATAACACATTGTCCAACGTGCAAGTAAGCGGGTCAATCTCCTTTGATTCTGCCCAGTGGCGAAACATAGTCCATTTGCTTTTGTACTGGCTCCAAGTAGCGTTGCTTGTAGCGCCCTGAAATGTCTAGTTAAGCCTGTGACAGGCGTAGATGCTTTAGTGTAAAACCTGGGGGGCGTGGCCGGAGCTCATGGAATGAGGCTGCGACAGGGCTGAGCTCCCGTCCTGAACTTAACATAGATCCTTGAATTCTCCAACAATCATAATAAATCCGGCAAAACACAGCAGCGCTTACTAACACAAGCGCTTCTGTAACTCCCGACCGAAGATCCGAAGAAAATCGGAGCCTGCATCCAGTCAAACGGGACCTGTGAACGAGCCCTAGGGGTGCCGAAGAAATGGCGGCCTGAGAGAGGAGGAGGGCCGCTGCGGGGGAGGAGCTCATCCCCACACTTGGCCCCTGAGACTTGCCGAGCGGCGACGGCCCGAAGAAACTGCCGCGGCCTGAGACCGGGGATTGATGGTACTGCGGAAGTGGCGGACCCGAGCCGGCCCGCTGAGGAGGGAGAGCGGTCTTGCCTCCGAGTGCCAGACCCGCTGCGTCTGCCCTCCTCCCAACCCCCCCCCCGGCTTGCCGCATCGGAAGAGGAGGCCCGCGGCCGAGCCGGGGAAGGAGGACAGAGGGGGTGCACTGAGGCGAGGGGCAGTGCAACGGCTGCCCCTGACTGCACCTGCATGACCCGGAGGCCCACGCGAGAGCGAGGAGCGGGCGAACCACCGCGCAGAGGCCACACGGAACGCACAGGAAAGTAAAAGTGCCTGCCTGTACACACAAATTTAACAGAAACGAGCGCTGGTGGCCTGACAAGCACGAGGAAGGACAGCCGCGACACCGGGCTGGGGGTGCGTTGCGGGCACAGGAGAAGTGCCGTGCGCTTGGAAATAACACGCACCCGCGGGAGTGATTCCCCACCCAGCAGGCCCCCCACAAGAGATCAATAAGGGTTCCCAGAGAGCAGCGGCTGGCCCGGGCAACACGGACATACTGGGGGCCCAATACCTCGGAGCACACTTAAAACATCGAGAGATTCAGCACAATTACGCGCCCACGGAGTGTGAGGGACCACAAAAAGCTTGCAAGCCCAGATCACACTGGGAGCTGGAGGCAAGAAGGAAGACTCGGGCATCCAAATAGCACAAGGTCTGGGGCTACAGCCTCTCGAGGACGACACACCACGCCACGCCAGGAACCACCTTGCCGAGCAGCAAGCTGCAGCGGAAGCCATTGAAGCGACCTATGCAAGACACTGCAAGATGTCGTCCTCAAGGAATAAAACCAAACTGACAATAATGGACTCCTTCACAGCGGCAAGACCCAAGCAACAACCCCACCATGAGACTAACGCACAGACGCAGTCACCTCCATCTGAAGACGATCCCAAGGACACACGTACTGCAGGCCATCGCGGCACTCAGGACATTTATTGATACTAAAATAGACAAAGTCAAAGCTGACATGCAGCTTATGCGCCAAGGTGCCTGCAACCTCACAGAAAGAGTGACCAAGGTGGAAGCGAACCTAGAGGACACCACAGAAACCACCTCGAACTTGAAGACTAAGGTCTACGAACTTGAAAGGCAGGTTGCAAGATTAGAAGCAAGATCGGAAGAGGGGGCGGAGGGGAGTGCCCGACGTAATAATATACGCATACTGGGAATTTCGGAGGACATGGAAGGAACCAACCCGACCGAATACGTGGAATCCATGATACTACAGGAAATTGGGCCGGGCAAACTCTCTCAGGGATTCTCAGTCGAGAGAGCCCACAGATCCCTACAAAAAAGGCCTCCACCAGGGTCGCACCCACACCCAATGATCGCGAAGATCCTACATTTTCGAGACATAGAAATAATATTCAAATTCTCGAGAGAGAGAGAGGGTGGCGAGATTAAACGGAATGACTCCAAGATCGTCATGTATCCTGATTATACCCCCAATGTACAAAAAGCTAGAAATTAATTCATACCAATCAAAGCCTGATTACGAAAACTCAATCTCATATACATGTTGCTATACCCCTCACACCTCAAGATACTCTACAAAGGAAAACCGGTCTTCATGGAAACCCCGGCTGCAGCCAACATGTGGCTGGAGCACAACAACCTGGCTGAAGGCGATGAACGCACCTTAAAGGACCGAAGAGTTAAAATCATGAATCACTGATCCCGTACAACAAACGTCGTCAAGATACGACATCATAGTATTGCACTTAAAAGACGATCCTCCCTCTTTCCCACCAAGTTGCCGCCGTGAATGCACGCATCACGCGCTAGCTCTACTTTTCGGAACGTTGCTAGAATGCGTTACGTTGCTGCATACCTTTTGGCTGTCCTTGGGGGCAATGAGAGCCCCGGGTCAAAGGACCTCCAGAAAATCCTGAAAGCGTTGGAATTGAAACTGATAATGAACGCAGCAATAAGGTAATCGATGAACTGAAGGGTAAAAATATCAACAACGTCATTGCCCAGGGTTATAATAAGCATGCCAGTTGGTGGAGCTGTAGCCTCGTCTGCAGGGTCCGCCACGCCAGCTGCTGCTCCTGCTGCTGAGGAGGAAGAGAAAGAAGAGTCTGACGAAGGTTCAGATGATGACATGGGATTTGGTTTGACTAAAACCTTTGCTACAAAATGTTCAATAAATGTGTAAAAAAAAAAAAAAAAAAAAAGATCCTCCGCCATGATGAAAGATTGTGCCACCACGGACGGGAGCTCAGGTGACCACACATGAGCACTGCTAGGACCCACCCCACCGAAACCTGTGCCGGCCTGTTTCCAGCACTACATCCTCCTCAATGCAACTGCTGGGGGCAGTTCAGTTGTTTTGTCTTGTTAACCCACTTACCAGAGTGGAAGTTGAAGCAGTTAAAATGTCTCAGAAATCTAAAGCAGTACCTTCAGCGAGGGCACGGGGGAGAGTGAACCGGCACTAGGCAGCCTGGAGGGGGGTGCCCGAGCTTCCCGACCACCATGCAAGAGAAGAGGGGGAACAGGGAACAAACAAAATTCCTCCCCGAACTAACATGGCCACACGCATCAAGGTCTTCACCTGGAACGTGAGGGGACTGGGTACCTATCTACGTCGAAACAGAATTAAATCCTACCTGCATAGGAAAAGGATCAGACTGGCCCTATTGCAGGAAACCCACCTAACGAAGGAATCCATCGCAACGCTACAAACTCACTGGGGCGGGCAAGGATTCAGAGCCACATACTCCAAATATGCCAGAGGGGTGTTCACATGGATCAGCCCTCAAATCCCCTTCCAACTAACCAAGGCTGAATCAGATCCAGAGGGAAGGTATGTGATATTGTGGAGCCATATTGAGCAAACCGAAATATGCCTTGTGAATTCATAACTCCCCAACAACAACATACCAGCACACTTAAACCTGATGTATGCCAAGATCACACAATATAGGCACAGATTTTTCATCTGGGGGGGGGGGGCGATTTCAATTGCGTCAGCAACCCAGAACTTGACAGATCCACACCTGTCTGGTCCGCCAGCATCCACCATGGCGCTGAATACCATGCTGAACCCCCTCGACCTGGTGGTCATCTGGCGAGAGCTACACCTGGATGATCTGGGCTACTCCTTTTACTCAGCTCCGCACAGCCTCCACACCAGGATCGACTACGTTTTCACTGGCAGAGAAACCCTGCCCCAGATTGAAACGGCACAATATCTGGGTCAGACCGTCTCGGACCACTCACCACTAACGGTAGAGTGGAGCATCATAGGACCCAGAACCCCAATACCCACATGGAGAATGCCCACGGAGGCATTAAAAGACCCAACATTTACAAAGGACCTCAGAGATTCCCAAGAGAACTATATAGCAGAGAACATGGGCAGTGTGGACTACCTAAGCACATTATGGGATGCCCTGAATCTAGTTATGTGAGGAGAAATTAGAGCAAAGGCTGGAGGCATCAGGAAACAACTACGAACGGAGCTAGAACAGTGATAAAGCGAAATTGAACAACTGGAATCCGGCACCCAGGCCACCCGGAAGACAGACTCGAGCAAATCAGAACCGAATGCAAAAAGGCTCGGGACAGACTAGCCAAGTTTGACTACACCACCAGAACCAAGAGGGCGCACACCGAAGCAGACAAGCCCAGCAGACTTCTAGCCTGGCTGTGCAAAAGAGCACCCGAAGCACCTAACCACAGCTCTGAAGAGTAGAGATGGCACTCTACATCAAACCCAACAGGGCATCAATGACACTTTTAAGCTATTCAACGCCCAGCTGTATTCCCATGACGCCCAGATACCCTCGGACGAGATCTCGGATACACTGGAGGAGATGGGGCTGCCCCCATCTCACACAGAGAAGCCCTAGATGCGGACATTACCACAGAAGGCATATCTGAAGCAATTAAGTCCCTGGCTACGTGCAAGGTTCCGGGTAGTGAAGGGCTACCTCCCGAATTCTACAAAACTTACGAACCAAATCTAACCCCACTACTCCACGAGTTATTTCAGGAGGCGTATGAACTGGAGATCTTGCCTGGGAGCATGCGTGAAACGCTGGGGATCCCGATGCTTAAACCAAACAAACCAGCAAAAGATTGCGACTCCTACCGCCCACTCGCAATGCTCAACTACGACGTCAAAATATTGACCACGATCCTAGCCAAGCGGCTCTCTAGTGTAATAGGAGAAAAAGTGCACCCAGATCAGAATGGTTTTGTGCCATGCCGTAACACCACTGCTAATCTCCGCAGACTCCAGCATGTCATGTCCCAGGCTAATCAAGATGAAGGATCCTACGCCCTGCTATCCTTGGACGCCATCAACACGTTCTATTCCATATTCTGGAAATGGCTATTAGCGGCCCTCTGGGAATTCGGCTTCGGGGACAAATTCATCAGATGGGTCAAAGCACTCTACACCAAACCAAAGGCACAAGTAAAATCTGGACGGCTTGTTTCTGCTGCATGGGATATACAGAAGGGCACCAGGCAGGAATGCCAACTTTCCCCCATGCTTTACATACTGGGGCTTGAACCCATTGTCATCTACTTCAGAAAACAAGTCTTCGACGCAGGTATACGACTGGACGGGGTAGATCACAATCTCCCTTTACGCAGATTATGTCCTCCTCTACGCAAGAGACCCGCACCAGAACGTTCCGACCATGCTGGAGGTCCTCGACAATTTTGCCAAAGTTTCGGGAATACGATTCAGTAGACACAAATCCTGTCTCTTTCCATTGGCTGGCCTCAAAGACAAACACATTGATGACCTATCTTCGTTGGAGGTGCAATGGCAACTGTGCTCATTTCGCTACCTCTGAGTCAACATGCTACACACCCAAGCTCATGCATGAAAATGACACCTTGGCGGCGCTGCCCCCTCTACGCAAATCGATAGGGTTCTGGTCACGACTCCCACTGTCCATAATGGGAAGAGCGTCCATCATCAAATGATTGTTCTTCCCAGGTTCCTCAACGGATTCCTAAATGTGTATTACTACATCAAAGCCCCCTTCTTTCGCTTACTCGAGACGATACTCAAGGACTTCCTATGGGGCAGAGGCAGACACAACATGGCGCCAAACACATTGACTCTCCTGCACAGACAGGGCGGCATTCAACTTCCTGACCTGGAGAAATATTATCTGGCAGCCCAGCTCAGCTTTATAGCCAAATGGTTGGCTGATGACGCCACTTCCGAACCAGCATTACTGCAGCTCCCAATCGCTCCAATCCGGCTGAAAGAACTCATTTGGGCACCCCAACACCTCCCAACCGAAACACCTTTACTGGCTACCCTGGGAAGACAGGTGTGGCACATAAAGTCACTTCTCCACCTGAAGCATGTATACACTACGGACATTCCGCTCCTCTCGGATCTGTGCCAGAACAGCGTCAAACTAGCAACCATCAGGTACTAGGAGAGAAAGGGCGTGTACACATGGGGAGACTTATACAACAAGGGCTCCTTCCGTGACTTCTCCTCACTGCAATCCGAGGAAGACATACCCAGCGGCCAGTTCCTGTGGTATCAAAGGATTCGAAAAATAACGCGAGCAAAATGGCCTGAGGAACCCGAGCCCAACCGCTTTGTAACACTACTGTACAATCTGGGAGAGGGATGGAGACCGGTGTCCCAAATATACAGCCACATTGACAGGCCTAGTCCCTGTAGCCCTGACCTAAAATTCAAATGGGATAGGGATCTGGGGCGAGATATGACTGAAGGAGAATGGGAGAGAGCTCTGGCGTTCCCCAAGGAGGTATCCAGGAACTCCAGATTCCGATTGATCCAACTGAACGTGCTTTACCGATCCTATCTAACACTGCATAGAATATCGAAGTTCAGCAAGCAGCCCCATCACAACTGCCCCTGGTGCAACAGGGAAAAGCAGATCTTCTACACATGTTCTGGGAATGCACCAAGACCCAGCAGCTCTGGCCCGAGGTAAAGCAAACCTGCAGGAGGGCAGGCATGACCAGGTACGAATGGACCCCCAGTGAGTGCATCCTGGGGACTTACCCCAGATTAGCCAAAATAAAACACACTGTAAAGCTCATGGACCTGGCATGTATCCTAACCAAGAGGACCATCGCAATGGCATGGAAGCGGCCGGAGATTCCAAGCTTGGCATAGTGAACTGGAACGCTGGGTTGGGGCGGAAACCTCAGCCTGGGAAGACAGCGTCGCTAAATCCCCAGAGGATGCAAGTCAGGCACTGGACGACTGGAAGGCCACGACATGGGCACTGTTCCACCCTTTCAACGACGAAAAGCCCCCTTGAACGATTTACCCCTCCACTATCAAAGACACTTAAATAGACGATCGCCAGAAACAGAATTCATCTCTTGTCTGCATGCTCCTTTCTCCCCCGCAACCCATCCCCTGCTAATTCTCCCAAACCGAACTATCTGTCAACCATAAGGAGACAGTTACCGTTACAGTTAACCGACTTATGTTAATGTTGTTCAAGGTTTAATTTATCGGCTGGCTTCATACTGATTTGCATATATTATGCCGCAGTTGGCAGCTACTGTCATACTGCTGTTGTACCCATAACAAATGCCAATAAAGAAATTTAAAAATAAATAAAATAAAATTAGTGTAAAACCTGCTCAGGAAACACACTGCAAGGGCTAACTTCTGCGGGGTGGGGTGGATGACCTTGAAGTAGAAAGGCTTTAAGAGCGAGCCAGATAGCTTTCAGCTCCAGCCGATTGATATGGGCCACCTGCTCCTGGAGGGACCAGTTGCCATTGACGCTGTAGATGTCCAGCGTAGCGTCCCATCCTTTCAGGGAGGAATCTGTGGTGATGGTGACTTGCAGTGCTGTTTGCCGGAAGGGCCAGCCTGTCCACAGGTTGCAGTCCGTGAGCCACCAGACAAGGTCCTGATGGAGAAGGGGGGAATGCTGACAAGCTCGGCTTGGGAGCCGCACTCCTGATTCCATGAGACTGTGAAGTGCAGCTAGCAATCTCATCTTGAGGCTCGTGTGAGGTACTGCCAGTAGGAAAGCCCCCATGATACCCATTAGATGTTGGTACCACCAGGCTGAGGTCACAACTCTGCTGAGAAAATGACCTGTGGCCCTCTTGATGGCCATGATCTTGTCCTCCGAGGGGGAAACTCTCTCGGAGCTTGTGTCCCACATGAGGCCCAAAAAAGTCAGGCTCTGCGTAGGCTGCCGCTGAGACTTCTTGAGATTGATGAAAAGGAACAAGTTACTAATCTGAAACTGTTGTTCTCCAGCGTTGGTCTGGCATGCATTCACATGGTCATGAATATTCCCCGTCAGGCTGGGAATCCTCAGTAGAAGGAAAAACAGTTTTGTTTCCAAACTGTCTTTGTCCTATAAACCAATCACTGAGCTCTGGGTCATACATGACTGCCCTCTACCTAAACCCCTCCTCTGGCAGCCATCTTCAGATTTTGTAGCACGTAAAGTGGCAGTAGGACCAAGGGAATAGCCGCAGAGGGGCAGGCGGGAGGGTTTGCATGTGAATCCATGCCAGACCCATGCTGGAGAACAGTTACAGGTAAGTAACTTGTTCCTTCCCCAGCATGGGGTCTGGCATGAATTCACATGTTCATGAATAAATAATACACAGGCGTACACACATGCACAACCATGGGAGGTGGCAAGGCTCAACAGAAGCAATCTCTTACCTCCTCACGAGGCTCACCTTCAAGCCAACAGGTTGTGCAGCACTGCTTGGCCGACTGTGAACTCCTTCCTGGAATCTCTGTCGACAGTAGAATTTTGTGAAGGTGTGCATCAATCTCCACGTAGCAGCCCTGCAGATGTCCAGCAGGGGCACACCAGACAGGAACGCCGTTGTAGCAGCGCTCACTCTGGTATAATGGGCTCTCGGATGGCCCGGAAGTCGTCGGTTTGCCAACCGGTGACGGTGCGTGAAACAGCCAGAGAGCCACCTGGAAATGGAAGCCTTGGACAGGGCCTTGCCATGGTTCACAGGACCAAAGTTCAAAGAGCTTAGAAGTTTTCCGGAAACTCTTTGTGCGGGCCGCATAAAACTTCAGCGCTCTAGCCACATCCAGCGAGTACAAAGTCCATTCAGACGGCGATAAAGGCGTCAGAAAAAATACAGGTAACACCAAGGGCTCATCGAGGTGAAATTTCGACGGCACCTTGGGCATGAAGGTGGGGTGCGTCCGCAGCACCAACCTCGTCTCGTGAAAAGTCAAATAGGGCCGCTTGCATAACAGGGCTGTATCTCACCTACTTGTCTTGCAGAGGTGATGGCCACGAGGAAAGCCGTCTTCCACAACAGAAATTTGAGCAGAGTTGAATGCAAAGGTTCAAATGGAGCCCCCATGAGCCTAGTCAGCACCACATTGAGCTCTCACGGCAGGGCTGGAGCCTTCACCGGCGCAAATGAGCGGAACAGCCCCTTGATGAACTCCTTGACCAGACAGTGCGACGACAGAGAAGACCATCCCAGAGATCTGGTGTAGTGGAAGATAGCCGCCAGATGAATCTTGATGGAGGCGTGAGCCAGTCCCGATTTAGGCAATGACAGTAGATACTGCAATACTTGAGGGGGCGTGATCTTCAGAGGATTAAATCTTCTGTGAACAGCAACATACAGTAATGCGCTTCCACTTGTGTTCATAGCATTTTAAGGTAGATGACGCCATGGCCTTGGCGATAATCTCTTTGCAGTCCGCCGGAAGATCGTAGCTGCCACCGAACTCAATGCTGCAGGAGCCAAGCTTTCAGGTCCAGGGACACCGAGGCGTGGTGCAGAACTGCACATACTGCCCTGACGAGAAGATGTGTGACTACAGGCAGCTAGACTGAGGGGACGGCAAAATGCTGAGACGGTCCGGATAGCAGATCTGCCTCGGCCACGCTGGTACAACGAGGATCATCCTGCACTGGTACCGTCTGAGTTGACTGATAACTCGAAGTAGTAGCAGCAACGGCGGGAACGCATACAGAAACAGGTCTTCCCAAGGGAATGAGAATGCGTCCCCCATGCTCACCGGCTGGGGGAAACTGCTGGCGAACCTCTGGCATATGGTGTTCATCGACGTCGCAAACAGATCGATCTGAGGACTGCCCCGTTTGAGGAAAATGTCCACCTTGTCCTGCCGAAGCATCCACTTGTGGCAACAGTGCAGCTCCCTGCTGAGAGTCAGCAATGGTGTTCTTTACTCTTGCCAGGTAAAACGGAATGAGGAACATCCCCTGGGCGACGGCCCAGTGCCACAAGTCCTGCACCTCTTTGGAGAGTGCTGGGGATCTGGTGCCCCGGTTTGCGGAGGTAGAACATTGTGCTGGTATTGTCTGTGAAGACCCTCACCACCTTGCCCTTGTGGGACAGCAGGAACAACTTGAGGGCCCAAAACACTGCCCGTGGTTCCAGGACGCTAATGTGCAACGTCCTCTCCTCCGCTAGCCAAAGGCATCTCGTGTGAAGACGTCCGGTGCATGCTCCCCATCCTTCCAGCGTCTCTGGAAATCCATGCCCCCGGCGATATTGGATCGCACGCCCCACAATCTTCTCGCCCGACGGAACTCCTTGTCGAGCGTGATCCTGTCCTGGAAGCCACTGTACACCTGGACCCAACAGGCATCTAGGAACTCCTGTAGAGGACGCATCCGCAAACTGCAGAGCCGGATCAGGTATATGCATGACAACATCATGCTGAGTAGCGACTTGATGGTCCTCACCGTGGTGACCCTCAGTGCCAACAGCTGTTGCACTTTGCCTAAGATGGCTATATCCTCTCCTCTGACGGTGACGCCAGGCAGGCCACCGCGTAGAGTCTGGATCCCAGGAACAGCGCGTCCTGCGGTGGAGTCAAGCAGGACTTTGCATAATTCACTGAGAACCCCAGTTCCATCAGCAGGTGGGCCGTCTTCGCTGTGTGGTCTACGGCAACGTCCCTTGATCTGGCCTGGATGAGCCAGTCGTCCAGGTAAGGGTATACGTGAATCCCGTGCAATCGTAGATGGGCCCCCACCGGCGCCAGGCACTTGGTGAAGACTGGGTGCCGACTTCAGTCCGAAGGGAAGAGCATTGAACTGGTAATGATTCCCGTGAACGACAAAGCGCAGAAATTTGCAGTGTCCTCTGTGGATGCGGACGTGGAAGTAAGCGTCCTCTAGGTCCAACGACGACAGAAAGTCTCCCTCCTCCAGCTGGCCAAGCATGTGCTGTAGTGTGACCATCCAGAACTTCTGGGACTTTATAGATTTGTTCAGTCGTCGTAGACGAGAATGGGCCTGCATCCCGCAGTCTTCTTTGGCATGAGGAAGTAACTTGAGTACACTCTGGAGCCCCGGAGCCGCTTCGGAACCAGCTTTATTACCCCTTCCTTTAACATGGCCCGAACCTCTAGCAGCAGCTGAGGGATGTGATATTCCTGCCAGGCCACAGGTGGTATTTGAGGATACTTTCATTGGAACTCCAGTGTGCGTCCGTGGGTGAGAGCGTCTAGCACCAAACGGTCGGTGGAGATGGTCTTCCACACGCCGATGAAGTCCGCCAGCCTGCCTCCAACCGGGGTGCACGCGTGGGGGCCTGACGTCCTGGGCCAGTTCAATCTTGCTTGGAGGTCGACAGGCCGTCTTGCGGTCCGTGATGACTGCGTCCGCCCCCCAAGGTTTTGGAGCAACCCCTGTTGTCTTCCTGGGTCGAGGAGCGTGAGGGCTGGCGGTAAGAGGAGGAGCCCCTGCCGAAACCCCTCTAAGACAGGCTAGACTTCTCTCCTGAGGAACGAAAGGACAGTCCTCATTGTTGTAGCGTGCCTAGGGCAAGTGCAGTCTCCATGTCCGTCTTGATGGCCTGGAGGGAGTCATCCACGGCCTTTCCGAACAGGTTGTCCCCGTCAAAGGGCATGTCCAAAACCCTTGTCTGGACCTCCTGCCTAGAGTTTGTGGCCTTGAGCCAGCCCCGAAGGTACACGTCATTTCCCATTTGTCGGAACCCTGTGTCTGCAATGTCCATGGCCACCGTGATCCAATGCCACCTCGCCTTAGTGAAGTATCTCCAAAGCCTCTACCCGCTTGTCAGGGAGGAAGTCCAGGAGCGGCGCCAGCTTAAACCACAGCTCCCGGTCCAAACTGGGCACGATCACGAGGGCGTTGGCAGCCTTCACCGTCGTTGCCGCTGAGTAGATAACCTTTCTACCCATCGAATCCAATTTCTTCCCCACGTTGTCCGGAGAGGTGGAAGATGAAGACGACGCTGAACTCGCTGAACTCTCTTTGCTGGGGCTGTAGTGGGGTTCCTCATCAGAGCCAGCCACTCATCCCAAACATCTTTCAGGTGCGGGACCGAAAGGATGGTCTTCCTTTACACCTCCTGGCGCCGATATAAGAAACCTTCCTCCTTTTCCTCCGGAGTGAGCTGGAAAAGCTCTGACACCCGGGTGATCATTGCATGGAAGGATCCCACTGCCTCCTCTTCTTGGACGGTGGTTACACCGGTGTCAATGGGGCAGCTGGAACTCGTGCCGTGGGTGGAGGGGTCGTTGGCACCCTCCTCTGGATCTCCAACACCAGCGTGTAGAGAGTCGAAAGGATGTTGAGTGAGAGATCTTTCAGCGGTACCTGGGGGGTAAGTGCGCTGGGACCAGGGTCCTCGTCTCATGGCCCTTCGCCAGCGTCCCCATCAAAGGTGTCGCCGTGGAGTGATTCCCCAACGTCGCCTTTGTCATCGTCACCTTGGTCGGTGTAGATGGAGAGGATCTCATCCTCGTTGGCCGAAGAAATGTCCATTCCTTAGAGGCCTTCACCGCCCCCACCCCTCTTTCTTCAGGTCCTGAAGGGCCAGCCTCGGGCTGAGGTCCGGCATCCTCTTCTCCAGTGTCTTCTCACCGGGCTTGCTCGAAGCCTCACTCTTGGGAGGACGAGACACCCTGGCCGTCGTCGGGGTACCCTGGGCATGGTCCGCCTCTACGGCCTTTGCAAGTGACGCCACCACCAGCTCGATGGAAGGGGATGATTTTGCCTGGTGCACCTGGGCCTTCACGGAAAGGCCGGACCCCTTGTCCTGCTTGGCCTTCTCCTTCGGGGCAGAAGAAAAGCTCGAAGAGCGAAGCATGAGGACTCCCAACACTTGAACGTGTGGTAAAAATCTGAAGCTGGCTGCCCGAGGAGGGGCTTAGGTAGAGGGCAGTCATTGGCTGGGAGCAGTATGACCCAGGGCTCTCTGGTTTATAGGAGAAAGACAGTTTGGAAACAAAACTGAAAATGTTTTTCCTTTTACCAAGCATTTCCAGCCCGTCGACGGGGAATATTCATGAGCATGTGAAACCATTCCAGACCCCATGCTGGAGAAACCCCTGTTCATGGAGTGTGTTCATAAGGGGACAGGAACTGTGGAAAACCGCCTCCGGGGATCTCGCCCCGACGAGCCAGTAGTCCAGGTACGGGTAGACATGGGGACCTTGGGCCCTGAGAAGGGCTGCCACAGCATTCATAAATCTGGTAAAGACCCTGGGGGCTGAGTTGAGGCCGAAGGGTAGAATCTTGTATTGGAAGTGGGTCGCCCATGATCCTGAACCATAGAAAGGACCGATGAGGCTGCCAAATTGGTACGTGTAGATACGGGTCATTCAGATCCAGGGAGCACATCGCAGAGTGTCTCTGCAATCAGCGTTGGCGTAACCATCTTGAATTTTTGAAGAGGGAGGGGGAAGTTCAAGGTGGAAAGGTCCAACACAGCCTTAGGACAGCCTGGTTCTTCTTTTGTATGCCGAAAATCCTGGAGTAGAAGCCCAAGCCTCGATGGGAGGCTGGGACTTCCACTGCCTCGCGAACAAATTTCCACTTGTTGTCCCAATCTGTGGGAGTGGAGGGGAGGAGAGCGAGGAATCGGTAGACGGTAACCCATGGACACTATAGATAGGATCCAGGGGTCCGCGAACTTTTGATGCCAAGTCTATGTGTGAAGGGCAAGCCTGCCCCCCACTGGAGACACGTGGAGCCAAAGGGCGTCTTTGCCTTCTTTCCCTCTGAGGCTGGGGCAGAGGAGGGGGACTGAAGGGAGCCCTTGCTACCCCCTTAGAGAAACAAGGGGGTTGTCCTGACGTCTGGAATCAAGGTTTTACTTGTTAGTTTCTGTAAACACACTATTATTCTGTCATGTACAGAAACTAACAGATAAACCCTTGATTCCAGATGCCAGGACAACCCCCGTGTGTCTCTAGCTTTGTCCAGCCCATAGTCCTGATGGTAATAGGGCTGTCCCTCCAGTCAATAGGACTTGCTCTCCCCTTATGCTTTATGCGCCAGTGCTGGCTCAGAACGGTCAGGCTGTCTCAACCTCCATCACACGAAGCCCCTGAACCCGCCTAAGGCCCGACCCTTGTCAGAGCATTGATGCGACTGGGTGTAGGCCTGGAGTGTGGCCTTCGTGAGGATAAAGACTTCGCAGTTTGGGAGCTGTTCTTCGTGTCTAGCTCCTCATCCGTGGTCGAATGAAAGAGGTTGCCACCCCCGAATGGAAGGTCCAATATGCGTTCTTGGTAGCCCGTGGCCAGGTAGTCCATCTGAAGTCCGTGACGATGCAGATGGCACGGGGACTCCATGATGTCCTGGGCCACCATTTTATCTTCTGCCAGCCCCACCTTGAAACGTGCCTGGCTCTGCAACGGAAATTCTGGAAGAAAGTCAGCTATTTCCCTGCCAAAGCCTCTGGTTAACGGCCGCCAGCATGGCGTCTGCATTGGATTGACGCAGGTGAAGTGAGGCGTTGGAATAAACCTTACCATAAGCCCCACAGATCTTCTCCTCCTTGCCTAGAAGCGCTGAAGACGAGGTGGGCGAGGACGACTGAGCCCTGGAGTAGAGTGAAGCCGCAGCGATCACCGAATACTGCGGTTGAGGGTGCGCCGACAGCAAGAGCGGATCCCCCTCCAGTTGCCCATACTTCGCGTGGAGGAGTCTATTGACAGGCTGGGCCGAGCAGGGTTTAAGCCATCCCTTTTTGGTCAAGGCGACAACGTCCTTCTGCATCGCGATCCCTGTTCTAGCTGCGGGCGTAGAGGACCTTGGCCAGGACCCCCGCCTCTGGTTTTTCCACCTCGGGATGTGGAAGCCCCAAGTACTAAGCCAAACCTGAGAGAAGTTCATGAAAGGTCTTGGCTGAGGATGGCGTGTCGGGGTACTCCTTCTCATCGGTGTGCACCAGGGTGTCCAGCTGGTCCGGTGCGGGTGGAGAAGTGCTAGGCGCCGAAGGCTGCGGTGTGGGACACAGAGCCGGCGACTGCTGTGGAGGCTGGTGTGGAACCGCTTAAACTGTGGGAGGTAGGGCAGCCGGAATCTAAGGAACTGGCGTGCGCAGCAGGGGTTTCGCAGGGGCCTGAGGCGCTAGAGCCATATGAGGAATTACTATGGGCGGTGGAGGTGGGACCGGTGGGAGCATGTCCCCGATAACACCCCGAAGGATGGACCCTTAGGGAGGCCTAATGAGCGTGATTCACTTTTCAAAAAAACCTGTCCTCACAGGTTGGTGGGGTGGTAGGTGGTATTGACAGAGCATGGGCAGCTG
This sequence comes from Ambystoma mexicanum, assembly GCF_040938575.1. Lineage (NCBI taxonomy): Eukaryota > Metazoa > Chordata > Amphibia > Caudata > Ambystomatidae > Ambystoma > Ambystoma mexicanum. The sequence goes on from NC_090931.1 coordinate 457,621,016, forward strand.
CTGGGGCCTGTGTGTACTCTGCCTTACTGGTTGCGAGGTAAATCTGCCCTACAACGCTTAAGGATAAGCTATAGGCCACGTACCTGGTAGAGACCAGTCCCACCTTGAAACTCTTTCTTCCAACTGCTCCGCACCATTGGGCTGTATAGGACGAGCGACCATCTTGTCTGGCGCAGCGGGCATTTTGTCGAGCTACATGCCAACCTCGTAGTGCTTGCCTTGCTGGGCCAGGCCTCCTCCAGGATTCTTGGCGGTGGAGCTAGAGGCCTACCCTGCACCTCAGGATGGGGCCTGGTAGGCGTATCGCCCTCGGCTGAGTCGCAGATAGTGCTGTGTATAGGTGTCCCCTCAGACATCTGTCCAGTACAAGGGCATAGCCCCTCGGGTGGACACGCGGTAAAAGAACCTTGTGGTCCCTCAGCACTGTCCCCAGAAGTATATAACGACCCTTTGGCCTGGCGGCCGGTAGCTGAAGCAGCCTCGGTACCTGTGCTGGTGCGAGAAACTGACTGGTCCCTCCCGCTCCGACTTTTCCTTGGGAAGGAGTCGCCCTTGCGGGGTGCGATGGAAAAAAGCGGCCCTACCTTGGACATTGACTTGTGTCTGACAAAGCCCTTCAAGCCCTCTGGAGGAGACTTCTCCTAGAGCTCCCTCTACCGAGCTAACCTGTTCTTCAGAGCGTGCAGTGTCAGCGCGTCACACGCGTTACAACCCTGCCAGCCGTGATCGGGGACAAGGCAGCGGAGGCAAAGAGCGTGGGGGTCGGATGTAGGGAAGAGCCCTTCGCATGCTGGGCACCTGCTGAAGCCTGCCGACGTCGACATGCACCCAGGAGGAGTGTGGCGCCAGAGGGCAGAGTACATGATTAAGAGCAAAAAAACAGAAGACAAAAGAAAGTATCCGGGGAAGAGCGCATGGAATTACAAGGCTGAAGCCAAACCCAGGAGCTCTGGTGAAAGCGGTCCATTCCAGTCGATGCGGAAAAGGGGACTGAAGAGTGGCGCCGGTGGGCGGAGTCAGGGAGCGCTTGCGCCCAGGGCCGCGCCCCCTTGTGCCTCTAAGTTTAAAGTGGAAGAAGGTTTTTTCTGGTGAAAAAGGTTCTGTCTCCCGTCCATAGCGAGGGACGCCCATACAGTATGGAGGAAAGGCGACGGGACGTAGGAGTATATCCTGGACCTCATCACCGCCCTGCGCACCCTCCATCACAGCTCTCTTGTTCCACTTGACTGGTCGGATCATGTGGCAATCCCCTTTGAGATTAGTCACGTCACACCTCTCAAGAAAAAACATTAAAAACCAAGCAAAGCCTTCATATCTCATGGAAGGCCTCACCAAACTCACCTCACATGGGGTGATTTATCTCAGACAAACCAGGATTACAACTTGCTTCTCCAAGAACTTAACACCACCCTCACAAACATCAGCTGCCTTGCCCCAGTTAGACGGCTCACCCTCAAATCTAAGTCTTCCGTACCCGGCACACTCAAGAACTCAACCTCGACAAACGAATCATCAGAAGACAAGAAAGGAATTGGCAAAAACCCTACAGCGCATCTGACCACGCTCTGCTCGAGGAACTCTGTGCGACATGCAGACAATTGATCAACACTGCCAAGGCCAACTACTACCAAAACAACACAGCCATTGATAAACCTGTGAAAGCTCAAACACTGGCTTATTTATCACCACTTCGCGATGGAGGGCATTCATATGGTCAGGGACATCTTGCTATATGTGGGCTGATTGGAGTGTCTGGATTTGTAGGACCCTTATTTCGCGCTTCCAGAACCTTCTCTCCATCATTACTGCAGTTTCAACAGGAATTTAGTTTCTGGGAATTTGGAAGCCTGCTGCTCGTGACTTCTTCCTCACCTTGGTGTTTTACCAAGGTCATTAGACTAGTGGTGGCAGCCCTCTGAAAATGAGGGATGCTCATGATTGTGTATCTGGACGACATGATCTTTATGTCCCGGAGCAGAGAGACCTCAAGAGCACAAGTTTGGTTTGTACAGCTGCAGGCATTCTCCAGGCCCACTGGTTTCACAAACTGGGAAATCAGACCAGATATCAGCACAGGAGGTAAAAGAATATACCATAAAGAGGGCGATTTGATTTCTGTTAGCGAGGGGACACCTTTCGCACAGAGACTTACCAAGAGTTACAGGCCTGTCTGACTCCATTTAGGCTATTTTCCATGAGCCTCTTCATTGTCGAAGCTTACAAAGGCAAAGAATGTTCACCTGCATGCAGGGTTATTTCTGATACGTAGACGGTGGCGGCTATCAAAAAGGAAACCAGAGTAGAGCTTCTCTGGTGGCTCCGGCATATGGAGGCTTGGAACAGGAGACATTTTCTGTTCCTTCCCAGAGTTAGTGATTGAATTACGACGGTAGCAGATTTGGATGCAGGCCTATTTCTATAGGAGGGAAGTGGATGCAGCAAGAATTGAGTTTACACAAATTTGTCAAGAGATTTTGGAAGGCTCCTTTGCGATAAAGTCCCTAGCTAAGGACAAAGTGGACTTCTACATTCAGAGGACGCTGGACATCTCAGCAGTGCGTTACATCAATCATCTGGGAATCAAGAACACCGGGATACTAGCATTACCATTAGTATTACTGCCTGGAGCACTGCCTGGCAGTGATGGCAGAAAACATGCCAGGGTTTTCAAACTAAGCTGCCAAATGGAACTCTGTATCTACAGGACTCCAGCGGTTAGAAGCTGGATGAGGAGATCTTCATGCATCTAGCACAGAAATTGAACCCTGTCGTAGAGACCATTTCACATATCAGCAAACACACATACACAGATTCTTCAGCTGGAAGCCACATACAGAAGCAGCTGTGGTGGATGCATTTTCACAGACTTGGACTCCTGGTATAGCCTATGCGTTCACTCCCTTCTGAACATAACATGCTAGGTTTTCAGTTCTGCTGGAATTTTCTAGGAATTTTCCAATACGTCTTCCCAAGATGTTCTCCTCTTGAGCAATCAAGTAGAGCAAGCTCACTCATTGACCAGTGACTAATTACTGGGTCCTTTTGGGAGGCAGGATTTCAGGATGTGTTGGAGCCTCTCAGGATCTTCATGCAAGAATGGGGAGCTGAAAAGCGAAACCTGGGCCACAGCGACCCTTAAGTGAAAGAGGAGCTTGGGAGAAGTTAGCTGATGTACAGGATTGAGTGAGGATCCCGTTTCAGCTCCTCTAAGCTAGAGTCAGAATTTCCTAACAGAGTTTCCAGACAGAGGCAAAGAACATAGAATAGTGAATTCGTACATGTCCGTGAAGTCAGCGGGATGACAATCTCAATGGGGTTTGGGAGGGGGAGCACCCTTTAGTTTGCTCAAGGATTTGAGAGTTCAGTACTTTTTTTTAATGTGGGACAATACTTACATTACATAGCATTTATAATGCACACTTTAGACTAGCAGGCATGAAGGCGCGGACAACATAACATTTAACTAGAGACTCAAGGCGCTGGAAGCATCTGAGACAGGGAAACACAGAGACACAAGTGAGGCCTATGTGGTCTGAGGCAGTAACAGATAATACTTGTCAAATGAAAAGTAGTGTTTCAAATCTTTCTTAAAGGTTAGTAGCGACTTGTGGTTACGCATGTAACCTGGCAGTTGATTTCACAGAATGGGTGCTTTCAGTGCGAACGCTCCATTCTCGGCTTTTGATGTTCTAGATCTGGGTTGCACCAATAGGTTTTGTGACCCAGATCTCAACGTTCTAGAATTACCTTTATCCTTGATGTGGTGCTGCAGGTAGGATGGCATCTTTTGCATTCTACACTTAAAGGTGATGACCAGGATCCTGAACTTAATCCTTGATACTATAGGCAGCCAGTGGATGGAGCGCCTGGCTTCCGACACATGATCTTGCCTGGCGAGCCCTAAGACGACTCTCTCAGCCCGGTTCTGCACAACCTGGAGCCTATTTAGGTCCAGAGTACAAGCACCCAGCAATAAGCTACAACAGTAGTCCATCTTCGCTCCTATTATTGTTCTCGCAACGGTTTCTGCACATTCCTGTGAGATTAGCGGTCTCAAATGTCACAACAACTTAACATAATAAACCGCTGAGGAGACGACCAAAGTGACAGGAGCTCTCATATTAAGTGTCTGGTCGAGAATTACTCCCAGTATTTTAGTTTTTGGCAGGGGAGCTATAATGTCATCCCCTAACTTGAAAGAGCTGTAGGACTGATTAAGATTGTGCAAGGCATGTGGGCTGCCCACAATCATTAGCTCGGTCTTGCTCCTGTTAAGGGTAATCCAACATCCATTTCTCAATGAGTGTGAAAATTCTATTTACTTCCAACTCGTCCTGATTGCGGAATCCCGTCAAAGGGACTACGCACTGGGTGTATCTGCGTAGTTTGAGAATACCACACCCTCCTCCTCTAACACAAAGAAGAAAGGAGCCATAAACAGATTATACAGGCATGGAGATGTGCTGGCCCCCTATGGAACGCCATAAAGGACAGGAGCTGGTGGTGCTTCAACTATGTCTGAACAAACTGTACTGCATCTATGTTCAAGAATAGAGGCAATCCACGAGGCCGCAGAGTCCGAGAAATTGGCAGCTTCCGTCAACCTAGCATTGAGAATGGACTGTTCAATTAAGTTGAAAGCCGCTGATTGGTCTAAGGAGATAAGAGGCAGACCGCTCTTGTCATCTGGGTTAGAAGTTTTGATTTCAATTCCAGAAGAGATGTTTCTGTGCCAAATAGTTTACTGAATCCCGAATGATGGGATACTGTAGTTCGTTGCCTTTTTTCTGACATTGCTGGACAAAGAGCAATTGAAAAAGTACACTATGTTGCAAGTATATGTCCCTGCCCCCTTAGGTCTGTGCACGATTTTCCAAAGTCAGAGTCCACTCATCGTATAGTGTGATTTTTCACATCTCTTGTCAGACTAAACATGGCTATGGCATGGTTTTCATCCAGCATTCCCATACTGTTTGTGCGTGAAGCGGTGCCTGAAAGTTTAGGAGGAGACTATGGCCTCAGAGCGAGAGACAAAGGGCTTGCTCCTTATTTCATCCAGATGAACCTTTCAGGGTGGTGTGGTCTCCAATCTTCGCGTGTTGGGTGCGCTAGACTCTTCACCCAGCAGGTAGCGATACAAGGAGTTTAAGGACTTATTAGGCCGCAGTGACAGTGGCATTGAAATATTTTCAGTTACAGGCTTCATTGGACTATAGAAGAGAGGGAGTTTGATCAGATGATTTAAGGACTATTATCTTATGCCTATTGACCATCCAGCAACGTGGCAAGCAAAAAAACTAGCATAACATTCTCCTCGGAATTGAAATATAACAAAGAATTTGCAGATTTCTTAATAGGGGGAAGAATTGATTCCATTAAAGACGGAGGCGACTATTATCCCGCTCTTGTGCACAAACAATGGAATGGAGGGTGGGCAGGTCTTGCTTGCAGCCGAGTAGCAATTAAAAAGGCTACACATATCATCTCGTCCAATTAGAGCAGCCCAAACTCACAGCCTCATGTTGCCTAGATTTAAACTCCAAAAAGCGGGCGGGCTGAGCTTCCCTGTCCTAGCCTCCAAACTTTTGAACACGCTTCCCACTCCTATCAGAACTGAACCATTGTTCCAAGCCTTCAAGAACAACGCAAAAACCTGGCTGTTCTCCCATGATCTATGAGACCCTCACTCTATCTAGTACTCTTGTGTGTTTTAGGTCATGCTTATACACCTCACTGTACTTACACTACAATCTGCTATGGTACTCTTTCTGTACATCTCGGTATATTACCGTATGTTGTGTGTAATTTCTTTGTAATTAATTAATTCTATAATTAATGTACTTAATGTAATTACTTGCTGTAACATGTTTTCAAAAGTATGCGCCCAGTTGCCCCTGGGCCTGGTTCTTTGCGCTTTATAAATAAATAAAATACAAAATACAAATACAAATACAAGGACGTATGGTTCTTTCTTTGTTTACATAACATCTGTATTTCGTTTGTGGCTCTTTCAGGACAGAAATGAAATCAACATGAGGCAGTAAAATGAGAGCGTGCTTGAGAGCTATAACGTTGCTGGCTGTTCTGGGAATAAAGTTCAGTCATCCTTCGAAGTTGGTGGTCGACCAGTCCACACAAAAGGAAAGAGGAAGGGGTGCAGCAATTACAGGAGGTGGTAGCAACAGGAAGGTCCCAATTGGTGGAATTTATTTTTGTAGACTATCTTTCTAGGTTTCATTTAAAAGTTACTTTTTAGTGCCATTTTCTTTGAAGTTACTGTTGAGTAGTACATATAGTAAGACACATAATGATTCCATCTGTGTCTAATAGAATACAAAATTCCCAATTTTAACAAATCATGAAAATCTTCTTTCTCCATATTACAATTAGTCTAAGAACTTGGAGACCTATTACAGGAGCCTGGCTGAAGAATTAGCAGCTTGATCATGCCTTGCAATGATAATAATCTGTACATTCTGTTTATATAATAGCACTTCTAAAATGTAATTACCTTGATCTGGTAGTTGTCCTTGCAATGGGAGGACACTCTGTCCTAGATCACCATTCAACCAAAGCTGCATTCGAATAAATGGTTCCCGGCCTTTCTGCGTTAATTTGCTCCATGGTTTAGGCCTAGACAGCATGTCACTGACACTTCCCTGTGATAGACCCAACACCTTAAGAAATAAAACTGTTTTTAATACTAGACCATCATTTTACTAACTGCATAATATTATTAGAGATCTACAAACTGATTTACTTAAAGGAAACTCAAGTGTGCTCAAGTGTGCTTCAAACAATAACCTAATGACTACGGTCAAACCATGTACATATATATATCGTATCTGAATTTATGATGCACACAAACCCAATACTCATGATGCATTTTGCACAAACACAATATAATCTGAATGTTTTAGTAGAGAGGAGTGCCTTAAGATTATCTGACACCACCGGAAACCCAATCAAATAAACCAAAATGTGGTTTCTCTGGTTTTCTAAATGATTTTATAAGCAAAAGCACAACCTAATTACTTAACTGTAACAGTAGTATTGCAGATTTCCAACTTTCATTGTTTTGCAAGTTTATTATTATTATTCTGCATTTCAATGCCATGTTGTGCACCAGAGCACATACAAAATCGGCATAAGGTCTATCAGACAAGACTGAATTCGTCAGTAGGAAACGTAGAATCTTATTGACTTTCTAGGTTTCATTCCAGACTCTTGGGACCTGATCTTCTTAAACATCAGATAGTTGTACAACATTTGAAATCTACAAAAGAGGAAAAGCATCAGTGCTCTAGATAAGCAACTCTTTTTGCAGCATGGATCTTTCATAGATTCACAGGACTTGGACTCAATCTGCAAATGGTGATGAGGATGCAGAGGAAAAGAAAGTTAACCTGAAAAAGCTTATGACCACAAGGCCCGGTTGGCAACCTATAATTTAACTGTGTATGTTCTTGGATAGAAGTAATATCAATTACCTGTGCACATTTATACAGCGTCAACCTCTTCATTGTCTACAGACACGGATTCTTACAAAACGAGTGAAACATATGCATTAAGAGAAAGGAAACAAAGCCACACACAATGTATAACGCAGGTTGTGAGACTGCAAGCTCCAGAACCATTAAAGAGTTTTTATTTAAAAAAATCCTCCATAGCCCCACACAAAATCAGACAGGGAGGGAGCAGTATTCTGTATCGGAGTCCCGTCAGGGGACAGGATGAGAACAGTTTAAGCTGCAAAAACATGCGCTTCCATTTTAATTTAGAAGTGCAAAAGTGTATGGCAGTGTGTGTGACCATGCTCCATTAGCCCCACCCTCCGGCGCTCCGCCTCAGTCACCCATTGTCACACGATGCATGCGATTTTGTTAACTGCTCTATCCATTTTACGAATATGGAGAGGGTTGTACAGTTGAAAGGGATTCACTATGCTAAGTTTCCTATGTCCTGTCCCCTTTCCGCCTTACTGCATGGACGATTACAACACTATCTCCAAGAAGGTGGAACCTCCCTGATTACATTAGGAAAATAGGTTCCCTCGGTTTTCGGGCAATAAGGGCGTGTCTGCTCTGAAGAGGACGTCCAGATAATATTTTCAAAACGCAGAGGGCGATGCCCATGCCACTACTTTACTGATGAAGACCACTGTGGTTGACTTTGCTCTAACTCTAAGTTAGGATTTTCTGGAGTTTTGTTTTGGACTTTACAATCTTCAACAATTCCAGCAACCACCCACTTCGGGATGGATGCTTTATTTCCCCATAGAGGAGCCCCCAAAGGTGAAACACTGCATCAGATTTCCTGATATTCTTGGTTCAAGCCAAATCGAATTGTAGGGCCCTTTTACCATGCAAAAGCTTATCCAGTCTACGATTGCAGATTATGGAAGAAGGCTGTCAAAATAATTCCTTGGTTTATGTGGAAGGGCTTAACAATTTTAGGCAAGAACCGAGGTTGGGTATGGGCCACTCCCTTATCACTGTGAAAGACAATGTGTTGTTCTGATGCCACTAGAGCCTGAATTTTACTTACTCTCTTGGCTCAGGGTAGAGCCACCAGGAGAACTGTTTTCCAAGTCAAGCAGCTTGATGTCCATCAATGACATAGGCTCAAAGGGCTTGTGTGCCAAAGCCGTCAGCACAATGTTGAGATCCCATACTGGAGGGTATATTTTGCTCAGACACACAAGGTGCCTCTTTAGAACAGGATTAACGGAGGCGATAAGTCTAGTGTCTGAATTTTTATATGTCCAAATTGCTGCCAGATAAGTGCACCACGTGTCCCACCTCAACCCCCGATTGCGACAAATGTCCGGCATAAGATATAAAACAGTCCTCATTGTAGTGACTTCTGTAATTCTAGTCCATAGTGCCCTTTTCCTAGATACTATGAATGTCCACACAAGCACCAGAGTATTTTTTTCTCCACAGCACAAAAGAAGGGATTATCCGTTAACAAAACCTTTAACAAAACCTATGGTTGTGTGGTAAGGTACAGCAGCATGGGCGTGGCTGGGCCCACTAACTCCACTGTACGGCAACACCCACTAGTCATTGGAACCATTTGAAGGGTAATTTAAACTATAACTTTACTAATAGGGGCGTGGCAGGCTAGGTGTATGGAGGAAAGGGGAATATGAGCGAGGAGTATAGAAGTCTTTTCAGTGAGTAATTATTTACTACTTCTACGTCTCGTCCCCTTTTCCTCTATGCTTATGGGAGATTGAGTAGCATTAACCTACCAGGGAGGCAGGAATGGGATACATTACTCACCGTAATCGTATTTCTGATGCTTGTATCTGCTTAGATTCACATGCTGTGCATAGGCCGACATCTAGTGGAAGCTGCAGAGTATTACAGTTTGTTTTTCTAAACGCGAAAATGGGCGTCGACACAGGGCGTGCCAGTAATACTATCCCTAGTGCGACGTCCCCTGTACCCATGATCCCTCACGCGTCTACGACCCTCAGATTGTATTTTTTCTGGCATGAAGAAGCATGAGGAGTAGCGCGAGTACAGGAGGAGTAGCTTCAGTAAAGATGGTCCAAGCAGATAGAAGATAGATAAGATAACACTACAAGCATCCATGCGCCTTCTCTCAGAGGGGAGGAAGGGTGGGTCGCATGTGAATCTAAGCAGACACAAGCATCAGAAATACGATTACGGTGAGTAATGTATCCCTTCTGAGGCTTGTGGAATCTGCTTAGATCACATGCTGTGCATAGATTAGCGAGCAGTGTTAGAAGGAGGTGGGATTTGAGAAGGGTCATGAGCAAATAAATATCTTAGAACCGCTTGTCCCACTTGAGTATCTGTCTTGGAATGGGTGTCAATGCAGTAGTGCTGAGTGAAAGTGTGAATAGAGCTCCAAGTAGCTGCTTTGCAAATGGTGTCAAGGGGAACATTTGCAATAAAAGCCAGAGTGGCCCCAATGCCTCTTGTTGAGTGGGCTCTGGGCGTAAAAGGCAAAGTTTTGTCAGAAAGAGAGTAACAACTGGATACAGTTGACAATCCACTTGGAGATGGCACACTTAGAGACGCAATCTCCCTCTTTGCCTGTGGCTACGGAGACAAACAGTTGATCTGTTTTCCTAAGCGGTCTGGTATTGTTTACGTAGTAAAGGACTGCCCTACGCACATCGAGGGTGTGTAGTTTAAACTCAGCCGAGCTTTGTGGGTTTTGGAAGAAAGCCGGAAGCTCGATGGACTGGTTTACATGGTATTTAGAAATAAACTTAGGTGAGAACCTAGGGTGTGTCCGTAAAACCAGCTTATCCTTATGAATAGTAAAGAAAGGATCCTGCACTGACAGCCTGAATTTCACTGACCCTTCTTATGGATGTAATGGCTACTAAGAAGGCAGTCTTATAGGTCAGGTGTGAGACTTGTCTTATGCATGGGCTCGAAAGGGGGGCCCCATGAGTTTAGATAGCACCACGTTCAGGTCCCATCCTGGTGGTGGGTTAGATATAGGAGGATGAAGTCTCTTTACTCCCTCCATGAAGGCTTTAACCACGGGTACCTTCCACCACGACACCTTGCTATGTGAGGTGGTGTATGCTGACAGTGCTGCAAGGTGTACCTTTAGTGAGTTGAAAACCAACCCTGCGTCCAGCAGGTGGAGCATGTATGTCACGATTGTGGAAGGAGTGCAATCAACTGGGTTGATTTGTTTATTCTGGCACCAGATAACGAATCTCTTCCATTTGTCGAAGTAGCAATGCCTCGTGTTCGGTTTCTTAGACCCTTTTAGGATGTCCATACACCTCTGTGGTAAATTGAGATGTCCAAACTCTATGACCTCAGGAGCCATGCTGCTAGGTTCATGGAGTTGGGTAGAGGATGCACCTTCTGACCTTGGTGCTGGGACAAAAGATTGTACCAGCCCGGGAGTTTGATAGGATCGCACACCGAGAGTCTGCGTAGGTGTGGAAATCACGGTTGTCTCGCCCACATGGGAGCAACTAGGACGAGTGTCATCGACTCTCTGTTCATCTTGTTCACCACCTTCTTGATGAGAAGAGTTGGTGGAAAAGCGTACGCAAACATCCCTGACCAGTTCATCCACAGGGCGTTCCCCAGGGAGTCTGGTTGGGGAAACCTGGATGCGAATCCTGGGCACTGTGTTTTCGCTTGTGGCGAATAGGTCTATAGTGGGGAAACCCCACTGAGAGAAGAGATCTTCTACGATTTCTCTGTGTAGACACCATTTGTGTTCCTCCGGAAGGGGATCTCTGCTCAAAGCGTCCGCTAGAGAATTGAGATCTCCTGGAACATGTTGAGAGGACAGAAAGATCTTCCGTCTGAGTGCCCATATCCAAATTTTCTGGGCAAGTCTGGACAGATTTGGCGAACGAGTCCCTCCTTGATTGTTCAGGTAGAACATGGCTGTAGTGCTGTCCGTCCGGATCTGCACCGACAGGTTCAGTAGGTGGGGCTCGAACACTTGAAGTGCTCTGAAAACTGCCAGAAGCTCTAGCAGGTTGATGTGATTCTTGGCCACTGTGTGAGTCCAGAGACCCTGAGCTGTGTGGTGGAGATGAGCACCCCATCATGAGCTCCCCATCCTGTCAGGCATGCGTCCGTCGTGACTACCACCTGTATCTTGGGATCGTAAAAGGGTTTCCCCTTGGATAGATCGTCTCTTGTCCACCAGTGGAGGCTTTGTACAAGTGTTGGCGAAACGACCACTAGATCGTCCCACTGACCACTTGCCTGAGACCACAGTTTCGCCAACCATTCTTGCATGGGACGCATGCGCAGGCGCGCGTGGGGGAGCAGGTAAATACATGACGCCATCATGCCCAGCAAACGCATTGCTTTGCGTACGGTTATCTGGTGACCGGTGTGATATTGCGGAATTTGCAGTAGTATATTCCGAATTCTTTCCTCTGAAGGAAAAGCCAACCCCTCGAGTATTTAGAACAGCTCCTAGGAACTGCTTGGAGGTGCTGGGCACCAGACTTGATTTTTTCTCGTTTATGGAGAAGCCCAATTCGAAGAGGAGGTCGATAGTTCTTTGAATGTTTGTCCTGCAAATTACTGGGGTCTCCCCCGTGATGAGCCTGTCGTCCAGATAAGGGTACACTGGGATTGCCTCCCTGCGTAGGTGTGCCGCCGCCACCGCCAGTACCTTGGTGAATACCTTTGGAGCCGAGGCTATCCCGAAGGGCAGTACCTTGAACTGGTAGTGCTGACTGTCCACCTTGAAGCGCAGATATTTTCTGTGTGCTGGGAACATGGAAATATGAAAATAGGCATCTTTCATATCCAATGTTGCCATGTAATCCCCCTTTTTTAGGAGGGGAATTAACTCTTGGAGAGTAGTCATGCGAAATTTTTGGGGCTTGACATACTTGTTTGTAGGCTGTAAATCCAATATTGGGCGCATTGTCAAATCTTTTTTTGGCACAAGGAAGTAACTTGAATAAATACCCTTGTTTACCTGGTGTCCCGCGACGAGTTCTATCGCGTCCTTTGCGAGAAGATTTTCGATCTCTTCGAGTAGGATCTTCTGGTGGTCTAAGGAGTGTATTCTTTGTCGTGGAGGGTGGTTTCGGGGATGCTCTAGGAGTTCTATGCAGTATCCTGCGGACACTGTGGACAGCAACCATCTGTCTGATGTGATCCCTTCCCAAGCTTGGGTGAAGATGGAAATGCGTCCCCCTACTGGGGATGCGTGAGAAGGCACCCTGAACTGAGCGTCACTGTTTTGGCGGAGGCGTGCCCCCTCCTTTATTGGGACTGCCTCTACCCCTACCTCTTTTGTTACCCCTGCCATAACTCTGGGTAGACTGCTGGTTAGTGTTCCATGGAGTACCCTGGCCTTGGGAATAGTTTGAGCCTCTTTGGGAGTTTTGTCCGCGAGGCCGACGAAAATTGCCATTCCCTCTCTGGTTAGGGGGTTTGTTGGTTAGTTGCCCTAGGGACTTGAGGGTCTCGTACTTGTCCTTGGCATTCTTCAGCGCGTCCTCGACCGCATTTCCAAACAATAGATCCGGCTCCACCGGCTTAACTATCAATTATGCTTGGGTCTCGGCCTTGAACCCAGACTGCCGTAGCCAAGCATGCCTCTTGATGACTGTGCTTTCAGCAATTAATCTGCCGGCGTTATCCGCGGCATCCAAGGTTGATTTTAAAATGCAACCTGACACAGCTCTCCTCTCTGCCGAAACTCATGCCAATTGGCTTTTTAAGGGTTCTGGGGCGGAGTCTATGAGAGCCGTGACTTCTTCCCACTGGTGGCAGTTGCAACTAGCCAGCAGGGTGGTGGAGTTGGCAATCCTTGCCTGGTAGGCGGAAGTGGAGGCTACTTTCCTGCCCAAGCCATAAATCTTCTTGCTCTCCTTGTCGGGGGGAGCTTTGGACGATGACAAGGGTGTTCCCACCCTCTTACGGGTGTTTGTAACAACCAGGGAGTCCGGTTTGAGATGTCCCTTTATGTACAGTGGGTCAGATTGGGCTGCCCTGAAAAGCTTCTCAATTCTGGGCTTTACTGCCCTAGTCAGATTGGGGTTAACAAGGGAAGGGTCTACCCTCCTTTGCATCGATTTAAGGATAGGGATGGCCTGAGAAACAGGTCTCCTTTCTCCCACCAATTCCTCTGCAAAGTCCCTCTCTTCCTGAGCACCATGGGTGTCTATGTGGAAGTGCTGTGCCGCTCTGGACAGGACCTCATTTATGAGAGGCTGGTTGTCGACAGAGGAGTCGGTAACCGCGGGCTCTTTCTCTACCGGGTAATCTACCCTGTATGTATCTGGGTCGTCCTCCTCCTCCTCCTCTTGGTTCTCATCCTCCCCATAATAGCCCGTCCCAGTTTGTTCTTCGAACATGCCCACGTCTGGATCCTCACCAAAGGATGGATCTTCCTGATATTGAGAATAGGGCTGTATATAAAAGGGGTCTGAAGACTGAGTAGGTGCTTCACCCCAGGTCTTCTTACTTGGGGATATTGGATCCTTAGAGCCTGAAGGAGTTGCCCCTTCTGGGGTATAAGGTAGAAAGTGTTCTGGGTTCTTGGCGTAGAAATCTGCCAATGATGATATTCTTGACATTACTCTGTCTATGTCATCACTGGACCATTCCCTTGAACTGGGAATAACTCTATTCTGGAGTGCTTTCCCTGTTTTATCCTGACTAGATCTACTGGCCTGAACAGGGGCTTTAGGGACAAGAGACAGTCTTCTTCGTCTGTTTAGGTGGAGTAGAATGTAGTTTAGGAGTGGAAGTAGGCTGGGACTGCTTACTTCGTTGTCTTCCCCCCTCCCCGCAGGTGAAAGTGTGTTTCCCCAAATTTTGGGCCCTATCAGAGCTTTTCGACGCCTGGCACCGAGATTCGGGGGTAGAATCCCTGTCTCTGGAGAGTGTAAGGGATTGGGTAGCAGCCTTCGCGCTGCCTGCAGACGCCGACTCCTGGAGTGCGGCCTGGGAGTAGAGGTCGGCGTCGTCCTCCGACGACCGAACCTCAAGTCACTAAGGGGAGCGAGGCACTCATAGCAACAGTGGAGGGTTGCCTGGTGTCATGAGGCGATCTCTAATGCGAACGCCCAGAGGACACTGACTCGGTGGACCGTTCTCTACGTGCCTCTTTCCGAGAACTCGACGTGCGCGTCGAGTCTTGGTTGGACCCTTGTTTTCTGGAAGTGGTGTGGGACGCGCTCGTGTCGCCGGGTGTCTTCCCCATAGCTGCCCTGCCGGACAACCTTCCAAGCTCGGGGACTTGCCCTTGGCTGTCCATCGACGCCACATTGCCCTCGCCGTCCGAAAGTACGGCGTCGCTGCCATCGTTGAAGGCACCCTCTGCGGCCATGGCCTCTTGTCGCCTGGCGTGGTGGGCCCAACGCTTTGTCGGACGGTCCTTAAGGGTCTTCGGTTTGAACCGACTGCACGCTCTGTAATTCGCCTCGGGGTGGGCCCTCGGCAAGCAGAGGTTACACGTAGCGTGTCTGTCAACCCAAGGATACTTGCTGTTGCACTTGGGGCAATATTGAAAAGGGGTACCCTCCATACGCACCCTGTGGCAGCGGGCTGGGAGTGTAGGAATATAAGTAATGTACCTATATTAATCAGAGTGTAGGATATGTGCCACCCCCCACTCTCCCTACTTGCAGGGCCGAGTCCAGAGGACTTCCGAGGCCCGGGCCGAGGTCACAGGCCTTCCGAGGCCCAAATCCGTCACTGTAGTTAGACGGTTGAATTTTCTCCGATCCGGCGTCGAGTGTCGATGTTCGGAGACTCGACGTATAGGTGGAATAAACGGGGAAATATATAACAATATTTGCAAAGTCTGACTAAGTCAGGGAACTCCGCTCAGTGCTTCCGACCAGCATGGCGTTAAAAAACAATCTGAGGGTCCTAGACGCGTGAGGGATCATGGGTACAGTAGTGGACGTCACGCTAGGGATAGTATCACTGGCACGCCCTGTGTCGACGCCCATTTTCGAGTTTCGAAAAACAAACTGTAATACTCACAAGCTTCCACTTGATGTTGGCCTATGCACAGCATGTGATCTAAGCAGATTCCACAAGCCTCAGAAATTAGATTTATCAAACAAGTTTTGAAAGAGCGCCTGATCAAATCCGGCATCTGCCCTGGAACATCAACCCATGCAGTAATGCTTGCCAAAAGGCAACAGGGAAGCCCAAAAGGCTACCTTGCTGATTACATCCAAGAGGATGTTTCTCTGATAAGCGAGAGCTGTGGCTTTAGCCATAACGGCATGAGCTTGAAGGCCTTTAGGCAGTTTTGTTTTAAAGGTTCAAAGCTTACAAAACGCAAGATGAGAACCATTTGCAACTGTAGCATTGAGATACTAGTTGTTGAGACCCAAAAGTTACCAAAAGGCGGTGTGATTTTCTAAACTCTTTAGAGTGATCTTAATAGAATTCATATGTCAAGACAAATGTTACATACACACACACCCTTCAGTTGGTGAAGTTAAAAAGAGATAGTACAACTTGGCCTGACGACAACCATGTCCTTGGTGTAATACAATGTAAGGCTTCGTAGGAGACAGGGCCTCTATTTCGCCAATTCTTCTGGCTGATACCACTGCTAACGAAAGAAGCTGTCCAGGTCACTAAATCAACATCCGCCAAAGCCATAGTGCCAAACAATTTGTGAGCCAGAGCAGCTAAAACCACATTAAGGTCCCCGGATGGATGAGGCCTTGTAACTGGAGTATACAAGCGGAGGAGGCCTTCAAAATGTCTAAATTATAGGATTAACCATAGACAAATTATGCTGTGAGCCTATATATAGAAGCCAAAAGCTGATGAATACAAATTTACATGATTGTACCTTTGTGCCTAATGCTGCAAAGTCTGACAAAAAAGAAAATGGTCTAAAGACGCAGACCATGGTTCGAAAAGGCACTCAAGTATCCAGTCACAGAAAAGTCTCCTTTTGGTTTTATATTGCTGGCTGGTAGATGCTTTTCTAGCTGCCATAAACAAACTTCTCAGGAACAAAGCTGTTAAGCTCATTGAGCGAGGGGAGGGATGAAAAATAGGGCCCCTCTGTTGGCTGAGAATATCCAGCGATACTGGTAGAGAGGACCCAACTGCTTTAATAAATGGAGGTCAAAGTACCAAATGCGAGCTGGCCAGTTGGGGGCTGCAAGTATGAGAAAGCAATTATGGGAGTTTCCAAATTTCCATATAACCATCAGCAACAAGTAAGAGGTTGGAATGCATAAAGGCTCCGGCTTTCCCATGAAATTCGTAGACCATCCCCTAGAGAGTCCTACCCTTGCCACGAGAGGCATACAGTTCCTATTTGCAATTCTAATGCGGAGAGAACGAATATAATGGTAGATCTCCTCACTCAGAAAAATCTCTTACACTATCGTTGTCTTGAGCGCTCACTCGTGATTTGAATGAGAAGCGATAGTGTCTGTCCGCCTCTGTATTGAGATCTCCCACCAGGTAAACTGCTTGTTGAGTAATCTGATGAAAAATTTGCCATCCCCATATTTACTTAATTTTAATGTTTATACATGGCACCACACACCCAAAGGTCTCAGGGCGCAATATCTGAACAGCCAGGCGACAAAGCCATTTGGTGACTCCGTGCTTGTTTGCATAAAAAATAGCTCTCATCCGGTCGTCCCTTATCAGCACAGAGGCATCCGTAATAATTGGAAGAAACAATTTTTAAGCTCTCAAAAAGCAACACAACTGTTTTGTTTAAAAAACTGTTGCTATGTCGCTCTTCTCACTAATTGGCAATCGCTAATTTAACATTACGTGGTAGAGACGCCCACCTCACAATTCTGGGACAAGAAAAAGGCTGTTATTTATGGTTGAACTTGAATTTATTTAAATACATAGAAAATCAAAGGTGGTAACCTTACTTTATGCAGGGGAAGTCGCCCCAAGATATCCATGTGCTTGTTTACACATCTTGACCTGGCCTACCCATGACAATCGAGCTGGGTTAGGGCACAAACACATTCAATCACCATGACAACAAGCGAATATATTTCTAATCCTAAGTAATACAATGCCACCTCTAAGCAGCATTCTCAATTCTTTGGCAACCATGCTGCTTATCCGTCATTATGTGAAAGCGCTCTTAAATGAACATTTATGAAAAATTACTATTTTTTGACCAACAGCAGATTAAAATGTCCGTTTACCTAGTATGAACCTGGGTTTATGGTTTTTAGCATGTGCATGCAATTTGACTATAACGAGTTTCATCTGACTCTTCAGGACTGGGTTAGGAGGAGAAATTACTTTGGAGTAATTTTATTTCTATGCATTGTTCTCCCACACATTCCTCATGTTGATAGATCATCCTCTCAGCGTCAGCCGCTTGGAAAAGTTTGACTGGGGGCGTAGCGCGGCTTGACAACGTCTCGACTTTCATGCCTCAAACTCATCACTACAGACACATCAGTGATCGTACATATAGCTTACATTAGGCCATCATCCCTCAATTTTCCATGTTTTTTCCAGCCATGCTCAGCAGCTGAGGGAATCCATTCTGGTAAACAAACAAAATACTTCCTCACCAGGTGGAAGGTCTGCACGCAGGCAGCATCATCTCCAAAATCTCATCATTCAGGTATCAATTTTCATACCTGAACGTCTCAAGAGCCATGCATGTAGGTTGAGAGACCCTGGATTCCGTGAAGCACCTAACCTTCCCACTAGGACAAGAAATCCACCCGCAGAGGAAGCTGGTGAGGCGGGCAAAAACCCAACTCCAGAAGCCCCGGGTACCTTGCCCAATTCGTGGCGATTAGGATCAGCAAGGCCCGAAACCACCTCAACCTCCGGAGAACCCACAGGAGGACTGGGATTGGCAAAAAGCATACGGAAGGTTGAAGACCTACTCCATCAAGAATGTGTCTCCCAATTTCTCCCTCGAGCAGAACTGCTTGCATTTTGCATTGTGCTTCGTCGCAAACTGGTCCACTAATGGAGTTCACCAAAGGGAGATCATCTCCGAAAATGAACTCTGGGCAGATCTCCAATTAATAAGACACAGCTCTGCACGCTCAGATCATCCGCCAACCCGTTCTCCGTCCCCGTCAGATGGGCTGCAGAGATTGAGATCTTGTTCTCCAGTAACGAGAACCAAAGATGCATGGGTTTCCTGCACGGGAGCAGTGACCGCACATCCGCTTGCTTGTTGAGGTAGTGCATAGTTACCGTATTGTCTGTCAGTATCAGGTCATTCTTCCCCATACAGAAGCCGCAAAAGCCGTCGGGGCTAGCCAGAGCAGTCACAGCTCCAGCAGATTGATGTGCCAGCGACATTTCACTTGTGACCAAAGGCCGTTCACCTGCAGATCGATCCCCGCAGTGATCGCACCAACCTTTCAGAGTCCATGACCACTTGGGCCCCCGGCCAAGTTGCTCAGACTGGCTCCCCCGCCAACAGGTTCTCCCTTTTGGCCCGCTACGAGAGGTCGCAGGCCGCCGCTACGAGGGGGTCGCAGGCCGCCGCTACGAGGGGGTCGCAGGCTGCCGCTACGAGGGGGTCGCAGGCTGCCGCTACGAGGGGGGTCACAGGACGCCGCTACGAGGGGGGTCACAGGACGCCGCTACGAGGGGGGTCACAGGACGCCGCTACGAGGGGGGGTCACAGGACGCCGCTATGAGGGGGGTCGCTCAATGGTTTGCTATTGCCACATTGAAGAACAATGCCCTCTCTGATTGTGGTCCCTTGTCTAAACTAGCTGTGACCTTGTATTGTTGCAACGGCCTGCCGAGAGCGACAACCACCTTAATGTACTGGGCATTTGGGTATGTGTAGAGAAAAGCCTGTTGCATCTCGACGTTGGTGGACGTATCAAACCCATTCACGTCATGCAATGTTGCAGCCAGCTCCATGAGTTCCACTTGGTCGGATCAAGTCCACTACCTTTTCAAGTCCAGAGCCCAAAGGGGCTCCCATCCCCAAAGTATGATTTTCGTTCAACACTTTTGCGCCCTAGGTTCCAGCACGGTCGGTGTTCGTTCTGCCGATGGTGTTGAGGCCGAAGTTGTGGCTTCCACCCATTCTCAAAGAGTTGCAGCATCTGCTGCTTAAACTCCTCCCACATGGGCGTCTGGCTGGTCCGGCGCTGGCAGAGGGGTGCTGGGCATCGAGGGCTGGGGTGTGGAGAACGGAGCTGGAGGCTGCAGCAGAGGCTGGTACCGAACTGCCTGAACTGTGAGAGACAGGAGACCCGGAATCAAAAGAGCTGGCGTGGGCAGCGGTG
The DNA here is from genome assembly GCF_040938575.1 of Ambystoma mexicanum. Taxonomy (NCBI): domain Eukaryota; kingdom Metazoa; phylum Chordata; class Amphibia; order Caudata; family Ambystomatidae; genus Ambystoma; species Ambystoma mexicanum. Next base: position 457,640,745 of record NC_090931.1, read on the forward strand.
GCTGCACAGGGGCATGCAGCACTGGAGCCATAGGAGTGATTGAGCACAGGCGGCGGGCCATAAGGAACATGTCCCTGATAGCATCCCTGAGGATGGCCCCATCTGAGGTGATCTCATGAGGGTGAGGAACTTTTCAAAGAACGTGTCCTCACAGGCCAGTGGGGTGGCAGGTGACATTGACAGGATCGCAGACGGCTGCTGGGGCTGGTGCGTATTCTGTCTAGTTGGTTGCAAAGGGAACCTGCCCTGTGCTGCAGATGGATAAGCTGTAGGCCACGTACCTGGTTGACCCCAGTCCCACCTTGTAACGCGTTCACCCACCCGCACCGTTGCTCGGGGAGGTATCGGAAGAGCGGCCATCTTGTTTGGCATGTCAGCCATCTTGTCGAGCTGCATGCCACGTGCCAAAGTCGTGGTGCTTGGCTTACTGGGCGCAGCCTCCACTAGGACTCTTGACGGTGGAGCATGAGACCTGCGCTGCACCTTAGGCCGAGGCCTGGTAGGCATGTCGCCCTCACTTTCGCTGTTTGGATCAGCCTCAACACCGTTTCTCACGGCACCCTTAGGCCCAGCATACTGGTCGGTACCCATGCAAGTCACCATGCAGTCCAGCATCTGCAGCTCCCGCTACTTGATGGCGCTGGTTTTAAACTTTCCGGCATGATAAAATATTCTCCAAAGACTAGGCCCCTGTGTGGGCTTGCAGGTCTAAGTGATCTTCATTGTTCTCTTCCCCTTCCTCGTCTCAGTAGTTACCATATCGTTCTATAGATTATGTTGAGGAAGATGGTAGGAGATCTTATTGGGAGTGATCGTTACTGCTTCCTGCCTCTTCCCCGTCTCCGTGATTGATATACTGGCCTTTGTACTAGGTTGAGGAATACCAAGAGTGGGTCTGGTAAGTGATTGAAGGAGTTACAGTATGCCATTAAGGCATGCAGAATGGAGGGATCATCTGCACAAGGGAATGAGGGACATGCAATTTCCTCCACTGATGTCATGTCAGCAGATACAAGCATCAGAAATACGATTACGGTGAGTAATGTATCCCTTCTGAGGCTTGTGGAATCTGCTTAGGTCACATGCTGTGCATAGATTAGCGAGCAGTGTTAGAAGAAGGAGGTGGGATGTGAGAAGGGTCATGAGCAAATCAATGTCTTAGAACCGCTTGTCCCACTTGAGTATCTGTCTTAAAATGGGTGTCAATGCAGAAATGCTGAGTAAAAGTGTGAATAGAGCTCCAAGTAGCTGCTTTGCAAATGGTGTCAAGGGGTACATTTGCAATGAAAGCCAGAGTGGCCCCAATGCCTCTTGTAGAGTGGGCTCTTGGCATGAAAGGCAGATTTTATTCAGAAAGGGAGTAACACAGCTGGATACAGTTAACAATCCACTTAGAGATGTCACCTTTAGAGGCGCGATCTCCCTCTCTGCCTGTAGCTACGGAGACAAACAGTTGGTCTGTTTTCCTTAGCGGTCTGGTTTTGTTTACATAGTATAGGACCACCCTACGCACATCTAGGGTGTGTAGTTTCACCTCAGCCGAGCTTTGTGGGTCTTGGAAGAAAGCCGGAAGCTCGATGGACTGGTTCACGTGGAATTTTAAAATAAACTTGGGTGAGAACCTAGGGTGTGTACGTAAAACCAGTTTATCTTTATGAACTGTAAAGAAAGGATCCTGCACTGACAGAGCCTGAATTTCACTGACCCTTCTTATAGATGTAATAGCTACTAAGAAGGCTGCCTTATAAGTCAGATGTTTGAGACTGCTTTTATGCATGAGCTCCAAAGGGGGCCCCATGAGTTTAGATAGCACCACGTTAAGGTCCCATCCAGGTGGTGGGTTTGAAATAGGAGGATGAAGTCTCTTTACTCCTTCCATGAAGGCTTTAACCACTGGTACTTTCCACCACAACACCTTGCTATGGGAAGTGGTGTACGCTGACAGAGCTGCAAGGTGTACCTTCAGCGAGTTAAAAACCAACTCTGCATCTAGCAGGTGGAGCATGTATGTGACAATTGTGGAAGGAGTGCAATCAACTGGGTTGATTTGCTTATTCTGGCACCAGATAACAAATCTTTTCCATTTCTCAAAGTAGCAGTGCCTCGTGTTTGGCTTCCTAGATTCCTTTAGGATGTCCAACATCTCTGTGGTAAATTGAGATGTCCAAACTCTATGACCTCAGGAGCCATGCTGCCAGGTTAATTGAGTTGGGTTGAGGATGCACTTTGTGACCCTGGTGCTGGGACAGTAGGTTGTAACAGCCCGGGAGTTTGATGGGTTCGCACCCCGCTAATCTGCGTAAGTGTGGGAACCACGGTTGTCTCGCCCACATGGGAGCAACTAGGACGAGCGTCATCTATTCTCTGTTCATCTTGTTGACCACCTTCCTGATGAGAGGAGTTGGTGGAAAAGCGTACGCAAACATCCCTGAACAGTTCATCCACAGGGTGTTCCCCTGAGAGTCTGGTTGGGGGAACCTGGATGCCAATCCTGGGCACTGTCTGTTTTCGCTTGTGGCGAATAGGTCTTTAGTGGGGAAACCCCACTGAGAGAAGATATCTTCTACGATTTCTCTGTGTAGACACCATTTGTGTTCCTCTGGAAGGGGATCTCTGCTCAAAGCATCCGCCAGAGAATTGAGATCCCCTGGAACATGTTGAGATGACAGGAAGATGTTCCGTCTGAGTGCCCATATCCAAATTTTCTGGGCAAGCTTGGACAGATTTGGCGAACAAGTCCTTCCTTGTTTGTTCAGGTAAAACATGGCTGTGGTGCTGTCCGTCAGGATCTGCTCTGACAGGTTCAACAGGTAGGGCTCGAACGCATGAAGCACTCTGAATACTGCCAGAAGCTCTAGCAGGTTGATCGGATTCTTGGCCACTGAGTGAGACCAGAGACCCTGAGCTGTGTGGTGGAGATGGTGTGCTCCCCACCCTGTCAGGCATGCGTCTGTTGTGACTACCGCCTGTATCTCGGGATCGTAAAAGGGGTTCTCCTTGGACAGATTCTCTGTTGTCCACCAGTGAAGGCTTTGTACAAGTGTTGGCGAAACGACCACTAGATCGTCCTACTGACCACTTGCCTGAGACCAAAGTTTCGCCAACCATTCTTGCATGGGACGCATGCGCAGGCACACATGGGGGACAAGGTAAATACATGACGCCATCATGCCCAGCAAAGCGCATTGCTTTGAGTACCGTTATCTGGTGACCGGCCTGATATTGCGGAATTTTCAGCAGTATATTCCAAATTCTTTCCTCGGATGGAAAGGCCAACCCCTCTTGAGTGTCTAGGAACTGTTTGGAGGTGCTTGGCACCAGACTTGACTTTTTCTCGTTTATGGAGAAACCTAATTCGAAGAGGAGGTCGATCGTTCTTTGAATGTTTGTTCTGCAAATTAGTAGGGTCTCCCCCGTGATGAGCCAGTCGTCCAGGTAAGGGTACATTGGGATTGCCTCCCTGCGTAGGTGTGCCGCCGCCACCGCCAGTACCTTGGTGAATACCCTTAGAGCCGAGGCTATCCCGAAGGGCAGTACCTTGAACTGTTAGTGCTGACTGTCCACCTTGAAGCGCAAGTACTTTCTGTACGCTGGGAACATGGAAATATGAAAATAGGCATCTTTCGTGTCCAATGTTGCCATGTAATCCCCTTTTTTAGGAGGGTGATTACCTCTTGGAGAGTAGTCATACAACATTTTTGGGGCTTGACATACTTGTTTGCAGGCCGTAAATCCAATACTGGGCGGATTGTCAAATTTATTTTGGCACAAGGAAGTAAGTTGAATAAATACCCTTGTTTACCTGGTGTCCCGGGACGAGTTCTATCGCGTCCTTTGCTAGAAGATGGACGATCTCTTCGAGGAGAATCTTCTGGTGGTCCAATGAGTGTATTTTTTGTCGTGGAGGGTGGTTTTGGGGATGCTCTAACAGTTCTATGCAGTATCCTGCGGACACTGTGGACAGCACCCATCTGTCTGATGTGATCCCTTCCCAAGCTTGGGTGAAGTTGGAAACGCGTCCCCCTGCTGGGGATGCATGAGAAGGGACCCTGAATGGAATGTCACTGTTTTGGTGGAGGTGTACCACTGCCTCTACTGGGGCTGCCTGTACCTTTACCACGTCCTCTCTTATTAGCCCTGCCATAACCCTGGGTAGACTGCTGGTTGTTGTTCCATGGTGTACCCTGCCCCTGGGAATAGTTAGATCCTCTCTGGGAATTTTGTCCACGAGGGTGACGAAAATTGCCATTCCCTCTTTGATTCAGGGGTTTGTTGGTTAATTGGCCCAGGGATTTGAGAGTCTCGTAATCATCTTTGGCATTTTTCAGCGCGTCCTCTACCGCCTTTCCAAACAATAGATCCGGCTCCACCGGTTTATCTATTAACAATGCTTGGGTCTCGGGTTTGAACCCAGATTGCCGTAACAAAGAAAGTCTTTTGATAACAGTGCCTTCTGCTATCAATCTGCCGGCGTTATCTGCGGCATCAAAGGTTGCTTTTAAAATGCAACCGGACACAGCTCTTCCTTCCGCCGAAACTCGTGCCAATTGGCTTTTTAAGGATTCTGGGGCGGAATCTACGAGTGCCACGACTTCTTCCCACTGGTGGGAGTTGTAACTCGCCAGCAGAGTAGTGGAGTTGGCAATGCTTGCCTGGTAGGCGGAAGTGGAGGCTACCTTCCTGCCCAAGCCATACATCTTCTTGCTCTCCTTGTCGGGAGGAGCTTCGGATGATAAGGGTGTTCCCGCCCTCTTACGGGTCTTTGTAACTACCAGGGAGTCCGGTTTCAGATGCCCCCTTATGTACAGTGGGTCCGATTGGGCTGCCCTGAAAAGCTTCTCAATTCTGGAGTTTACTGCCCTAGTGAGATTGGGATTAACAAGGAAAGGGTCTATTCTTCTTTGTATAGACTTAAGGATAGGGATGGCCTGGGCAACAGGTCTCCTTTCTCTCACTAACTCCTCGGCAAAGTCCCTCTCTTCTTGAGCAACTTGGGTGTCAATGTGGAAGTGTTCTGCTGCTATGGACAGAACTTCATTCAAGAGAGGCTGGTTGCCAACAGGGGAGTCGGTAACCGGGGGCTCTTTATCTACCGGGGAATCTACCCTGTAGGTTTCTAGGTCGTCCTCCTCCTCCTCTTGGTCCTCATCCCCATAGTAGCCTGTTCCAGTTTGTTCTTCCAACATGTCCAAATCTGGATCCTCACAAAAGGATGGATCTCCCTGGTATTGAGAATAGGGCTGTATACAGAAGAGGTCTGAAGACTGTGTTGGTGCTTGAACCCGGGACTTCTTACTTGGGGGTATAGGATATTTGGAGCCTGAGGGTCCTGACCCGTCGGGGGTATAAGAGAGAAAGTGTTCAGGGTTCTTGGCGTAAAAATCTGCCAATGATGACATCCTTGACATGACTGTCTATCACTAGACCATTCTCTTGAACTGGGAATGACTCTTTCCTGGAGGGCTTTCCCTCTTGACTAGACCTACTGGTTTGAGCAGGGGTCTTTGGGATAACAGAAGACTGAGACTTGTCCGTCTGTTTATGTGGAGTAGAATGTTTTTGAGGTGTGGAAGGAGGCTGAGACTGCTTCCTCTGTTGTTTTTCCCCTTCCCCGTGGGTGGAAGAGTGTTTACCCTGTTTTTTCGCCCCTTTGGAGCCTTTCGACGCCTGGTGCCGAGGTTCGGGGGTAGTGTCCCTATCTCTCGAGTATGGAGGTTGGGACTCGGGAACAGCCGTTACGTGGCCTGCTGACGCCGACTCCTGGAGTGCGGTCTGGTGATAGAGGTCGGCTTAGTCTTCCGACGATCGAACCTCCTTTACCTTGGGGAGCGAGGAACTCTTGGCAACAGTGGATGGTTGCCTGGAGTCATGCAGCGATCTAGAACGAGAACGCCCAGAGGACACCAATTCAGACCGTTCTCTATGTGCCCCTTTCCGAGTACTCAACGTGCGCATCGAGTCTCGGTCGGACTTCATGTGTTTTGTGGAAGTGCTGTGGGTAGCGCTTGTGTCGCCGGGGGTTTTCCCCATAGCCGCCTTGCCGGACGACCTACTGAGGTCGGGGACTTGCGCTTGGCTGTCTCTTGACGCCACGTTGCCCTCGCCGTCTGAAAGCCTGGCGCCGCTGCCATCACTGAAGGTGCCCTCCGCTGCCATGGCCTCTTGACGCCTGGTGTGGTGGGCCCAACGCTTGATCGAACGGTCCTTTAGTGTTTTCGGTTTGAACCTACTACACGCTCTGCAGTTCGCCTTGGGGTGGTCCCTCGGCAAGCAGAGATTGCACGTGGCGTGTGTCGACCCAAGGGTACTTGTGGTTGCACTTGGGGCAAAATTGGAAGGGGGGTTCCCTCCATACGCACCTTATGACAGCGGGCTAATAAGTGTAGGAATATATAAGAATGTACCTATATACCAAAGAGTGTAGAGTATGTCCACCCCCCAATCTCCCTACTTGCAGGGCTGAGGCCAGAGGCCTTCCAAGGCCTGGGCCGAGGCCAGAGACCTTCCGAGGCCCAAATCCATCATGCAGCTCTCGACAGTCGATTCTTTCTCCGGGCCGGCGTAGAGTGTGGAAGTTCGGTGACTCTACGTTGGGGTGGAGAAATGGGGAAACATAACAATATTTTTGCAAAAGTATGGCTAAGGCCAGGGAACTCCGCGGAATGTTTCGTCTGTATCAGTATAGTCTTTCACTTTAATGCATATGAAAGACCTGGCGCTTCTTCTGTCTCTCATAAGTTTCAACAGTTAACATGGAGAAATAACTGGGACTGCAATGTATCCGAATACCTACGGTAGCTGCAGCGGGTTAAGATACTGCTTTTAAGCGTGTCAGTTTCACTTTGCTTCACCCGCGGTGAAGTACAAAAACAGAACACTTGGTGTCCGCTTTCCTCTGGTAACTGCAGCGTTATCTGAAGTTGCTTTTCTTTCTCCTCAGCAACTCGGCTCTGAACGCGGTCCTCATCAGTCATGCCCCGGTCTCCCGTGACAGCCATATATAAACAAAACACGTTGCTACTTCCCTCTGCCGAACACTGCCAAACACGGTTGCTTCTCTCTCATCAGCCCAACGTGGCTTTTCGTTTATAACAACTGATCCCTCAGGAATCACTTCGCTCAACGTGGGCTTCAACATGCCCATACAAACGCTCTTTCTTCCTCACACACTGCCTGTAACAAACCAACCAAAACATTAGAGGAAAGACCGCTCGTTTCTTGCTGCTCACTTCTGATTTGTTCTAACACCCCTCCATCATTCCATTATCCCTACTCCTCCAATTAACCACGCACCCTTTCCCTGCCGTGCTGCTCTGTGTTGCCACCTTTTCCCTCAGGGCTCACCGTCTTCTGGTTAACCCCTTCACAACAGTATAGTGCCAGATGTAAACTATTACTGTTTGCATTCAAGCAGTGAAGCTAGAAGACACCCTCACCGATTGATACCCGGTTGTGTGTAAATACAGCGAGGTTTGAGAGAATAGGCATTACCATGCTAGGACATATTACTGCATTATATTATTGAGCAGGTACTGCAAACGGTCATGTTTAAACAACAGTTTCTTGCTTGTGCCAGGCGAGGTTTTAGACTTTACTGTGCATGTCTTCGCAATGAAGGCGCTTCGCTTAGTGTATAGAGATGCTCGCCTTCACATCTCTCGCTCCCAACGTGTTCCGGTTTGGCATATGCAAGCGTGTTTTAGGCTTCCGATTTGGTAGGAAAAGCGCGGTTAGCAGATAGTCGTCATATTACAAGTGCTCTCACCTGCCTCAGAGTTTGTGTGAATCTTTAAAGGCCAGGGCAGAGGAGGGCTTTATCGCTCTACGGGTAAGGCTGCTAGAGGCGAAAACATACTACCAACATGCATCAAGTTTTCCTTTCCCTATCCAGAGTTAAGAAGGGAATGTGGATGTCCGCAAGTTGGCGGCTGCAGCCTGCATCACCAAGCTCTCAGGAGAGGCATGGGTGAACAGATCGATCGGGACTGAAGGTGCTGGGCCAGGTTTCCTTGCCAATTCTTAGTGTACTGCCAGGACGGAGGGAGTTTTTACACAGAGTCGAGCACAGGGCCTCAACTATTGCATTGAAAGGCAGTTGGGTCTTTTTTTTGGGCCTTTGTTGCAGGATGTCTGGTAGTTCGTATTGAACCACAGGCATATTCTAGAAGAGCTTGTGAGCTGATGATGCCGAAGTAAAGGGGGCTGGCACCATCCCCGAGATCTCGATGCCCAAAGTCAGTGTGCCGGTATGGGTCTTCACCTAGAGGCTTGGTCATTCATGATTAGTCCCGATGCTGCCGTCAGAGCAATTATCCAGGTTAAGCACTCATCCACTGGAACAGGTGCTATCCCTTCTATGCAGCTTTTGATTCCAGAGTGAGATTCTTATTCCCTGGGTGTTCTCTTTTTATATCTAATTATTCCTAACACATTGCCATTGATAACATAATTTTGATTGGGTGAATATTTCCATGGGTTTGCTTGCTCAATAGTCTGACACACTTACAAAATACCCCCCCCCCACCCAGTTCTTGTAGGTTAAACAATTTCTATAAATGTGAAAAGAAATATAAAGGTTGGGACTACTTGATCTAACAGGAATGAATGTACAATAATTAGTATTGCTTATTTCATCATAACATGCCAACCAGGTGAAATATGGATACCTGGGATCATCCTGCTAAGACAGACGTCTGGATATAGGGTATGACTGTGTGACAAGTTTTCATAAAGATAATAATCATTAAAAAAATATATCGATAATACTGAGCAATCCGGTTTGGAGTATTTGACAGAGCAGTTCCTCATGGTTACAACACAATTTTTCCTTTTGCTTCTAAGTGGTATGGTTGTAGATTTATAGGCACGATCGTTTTCTGGATTTCAAATGGCAATGGGCAAAATATTAAGTGCTTTTAAATTAAGGAAACCCATACATGTCTAGGCTTGCCTACAAGTAATGCTTAGCCTGAATCAGCCACCAGGGGCTTCATTTGCTTTGGGTTCGATTAGGCCAACCATCTGTTTAACTAAAGGCACAATGTAGCAATGTTTCTTTGAACAAGGGGAAACAGTGCTCTGACCATGGGACTTCAGATTTCTATCTCCCAGGACACCAGCTTTCAGCTTCTGCTGCAATGTTATAATGCATTTATTAGAAATGCTCCCTTGAACTAGCGCTCACAAGGGTGGAGGGGCACCTCATTAACTCGATGCAGGTGTTCCTTTGTTCTGTGAACCCACTGCTTTCATGATAAAAGTAAACAAGTCTTATTCACTCCAAGAGGCAGAACCAAATATCCAAAGAAACTTAAACCCACACTGGAACATAGAAGCAGGGCTGGATTGGAGTTGCTTTTGGTTAAGTCCACAAGAAAAATAACCAAACAAGCATTAGATAAGCTGTCCCAAGACGACATATGATCTCTTGAGTCGTTACACAGTAATGTATTCTCACCTTTTTCACATCTCGCATACAAATCTTTGTCTAATCACTACAGGCTGTTGCATGCATTTATAAAGCTATCACGGTTGTATTTTAGATATTTATTTGTGAGGAAATAAACCAAGGTTTAACTTGCTGTTGAAAAAATTATAAGTTACTCACTGTAGTGACTAACGTACTCTTAGTCCATAGTCCCCTTTCCTCCATACTGTATGGGGCGTCCCTTCCAAGGGACGGGAGACGGAACCCTTTTCACCAGAAAAAAACCTTCACCTTTAAATTTAGAGGGGTGCGGCCCAGAGCGCATGCGCTGCCCTGACTCCGGCGCCACACCTCAGTCCCCACTGATGCATCGACAATAGATTTAACATTGCCTAATGACACCAGTATTATTAGGGGGAGTTTGGTGGGACGTATGGAGGAAAGGGGACTATGGACTACGAGTATGTTAGTCACTACGGTGAGTAACTTATAATTACTCATACGCCCTGTCCCCTTTCCTCCATACTGTAAGGGCGATTACAACTGAATGTAGCCCTCGGGTGGAGAGGAGACCCTCCTTAAGCAAACAGAATCCTGAGAACCGCCTGTCCGAACGCAGCATCAGATCTAGAGCCGGCATCCCAACAGTAATGCTTACAGAAAGCCGAGGGAGAGGCCCAAGTGGCCGCCCTGCTTATGACTTGCCAAAGGACATGGGGCTGGAATGCGATTGCCATTGCCTTGGCCCTGACTGCGTAGGCATGCATGTTGGCCGGAAGTGGCTTGTGCTGACCCTTGTATGCTTCCTTGATGGCAGAGACCATCCAGCGGGATATGGAAGCCTTAGAGGCCTGATAGCCTGGCCTCGAGCCTCCGAAAGTGACGATCAGGGTGTCCGACTTGCAGAAGCACATGGTCCTGTTTAAGTAGAATTTTAGGGCACGCCTGACATCCAGGCAGTGCAGCACTCTCTGCTTCGTCCTTGGGATTGGGAAAGAATGTAGGGAGGACCATTTCCTCGTTCAAGTGGAACGCAGATGGAACCTTGGGCAGAAATGCCAGGTGTGTTTGCATGGCTACCTTGTCCTTGTCAAAGGTGGTATATGGTTCAGAGACGACCAGCGCCTGAATCTAGAGTTAAGACCGACTAGTAAGGCCGTCTTGATGGTGACTAGCCCGATATCCACGGACGCCATTAGCTCGAATGGTTTGTGCGCCAGGGCGCCCAAGACTATGTTAAGGTCCCACTCTGGGTGAGGTCTCTTGACAGGGGGGTTGGGAGGAATAGATCCAAGCGAGACCCGTCAGATGTTTGACGATAGGGTTGGAGGAGGAAAAAATGCCTTCCTCTGAGTTCCTGTAAGCCCCAATGACTGTAAGGTATTTGCAGCAGGTGTCCACCTGTACGCCAGAATGAGCGAGGTGCGCTGAAAAGGAGAGCACGTCGTCCAGAGTGCAAGCCAGGGGGTCAATTCCCTTGCAGTCTGCCCAGTGGCAGAATCTGGTCCATTTGATTTTGTACTGGGCCTGGTGGCTTTGCTCCTGGCGCCTTGTATGATCTCCAGATTGACCTGTGAGAGGCTAAGGTGCAGAATCGTTACCTGCTCAGGTACCACGCTCTTAGGGCTAGTTTCCCTGGCGCAGGGTGGATGATTATGCTCCCCTGTTGCACCAGATGTGCTGGGCCCGTCGGAAGGTTTATCGGGGCACCTACGAGAGGCTGAGTAGCTCCGAAAACCATGGCCGGGCTGGGCACCATGGGGCTATCAGAATGATGAGGAGTCTGTGAGACTCCTTGATCTTGCAAATTACCATGTGGATCAGAGGAGTGGCGGAAAGGCGTAGGCTTTCATGCCAGTCCACTGGAGGTGAAATGCGTCGCCCAGAGAGCCTGGGCCCTCACTCTGCCAGGATGCGAACTGGGGACACTTCTTGTTTTGCCAGGTGGCAAAGAGATCCATGTGGGGGTGACCCCACCTGTTGAAGATCATCTGAATAATGAGGTCGTTTAGCTGCCACTCATAATTATCCGCTCTCAGCCTGCTGAGCCTGTACACCTCCAGGTTGGATTCCCCGAGGAGGTGTACTGCCGAGAGGTAAATGTCATTTTCCAGGGCCCATTCCCACATGCTGATCGCCAACCTGCACAGAGGAGGGGATCTGGTGCCTTCCTGTTTGTTGACGTAGTACATGCTGGTCGAGTTGTCTGTCTGGATGAGGACAACCTTCCCTTTGGGAAGTGGTAGGAATGCTCTGAGCGCTAGCCAGATGACGTTCAGCTCAAACCAATTGATGTGGTATTCTGCTGCTCCCGTCGAGTCCAGGTGCCATGGACCGAGAGATCGTCCAGGGTGGCTCCCCAGCCCTCAAGCAAGGAGTCTGTGGTGCTGGTGGCCTGCAGAGAGGGCGGCCGAAAGGTCTTGCCCTTCCGTAGGTTGCAGTCCATGGACCACCAAGTTAAGACCGGGTGGAGAGATGGAGGAACGTTGATCATCTCGGATTGCGAGCCCCGCTCCTGATTCCATGAGGCCGTGAAGTGCAGCTGAATCCTTCTCATCCTTAGTCTTGTGTGTGGCACAGCTAACAGAACCGCTGCCAGTAGACCCAGGAGATGTTGGTACCACTATGCCGAGGTCCCTTCTCTGCTGAGGAAGTGGGCGGGGGCCCTCTTCATGGGCCAGATTTTGTCTTCAGACGGGAAAACCCTCTCGGAACACGTGTCCCAAATGAGTCCCAGGAATGTCAGTAGGGTGCAGCTGTGACTTCTTGAGGTTGAGCGAGAAGCCCAGGTCATACAGTGTGTTCATGAGGGCCTGGGAAGAGTGGCAAACCGCTTCCGGAGATGTAGCCCTGATCAGTCAGTCGAGGTATGGGTAGATGTCGAGGCCCTGCGCTCTGAGGCATCTGTATTTTACTACTGCAGCACACAGCTCCTTAAGGGCAGTGTTGCTGGGGACCCTTAGGGTCCTCCTTTAAGATTATTTTTGCATATCCTCAAGTAACTACTGTTCTTAAGGATAGAGATATACTTAAGATCCCTCCCAAAAAGCTATACTCTGGGAGATTGGCACACCACCTTTAGTGGCGGGCAAAAGTACCTTCTCTGGCTCCTGTGACTTTTTTAGTCACATAGACAATCACCTTGTTGTGGCTGGTGGTAGAGGATGTGTTCTACCAACTATTGTGTATTTTTTATACTGCAGGCTATATCTATACGCATCGATAGTGCACAATAAGGGCACGCACCCAAGTACCAACTTGGGGCCACCCTTTTTTTCACCATTGCTAGCGTGGTTGTTCTGTTAGCCCTTCTTCTACCATTCTGGGAGGGGGAGGTCTGTGTGTGGGTTTTGCCTTTGGTGGGAACCAGTAGGTATCCCCGCCTAAGCTCCAGATTGTGTGGGCAGGCGGGAAGTGGGGGAGGAGTCTTCCACCCCCCCTGTCCATTGTCTGCCTGTCCACCTCTCCCCACCAGCACATCCTTATTCCATACTACTTTATCCCCCTTCCCCACCTCCCCCCAACCCCATTGAACGGCGTCTTCTCCTACAAAATATCACCATCATCCAACCTTAGTCGTGGCATGTGGACAGTGGAGAGTTGTGGTGGCTGGCAAAGAGGTCTACTGATGGATGGCCCCACTTCTGAAATATCATGTTTGCTACTGACTGTTTCAGCTCCCACTTGTGCGGAGCAGACTGTAACCTGCTTAGTTTGTCTGCTGGGACGTTTTTCTTTCCCTCCAGATGGGACTCCAACAAGAAAATGTGTTTCTGAATGGCCCAATACCAAATCTTCTCTGCTAGGAGACACAGGGGAAGGGAACGAGTCCCCCGCAGCTTGTTGATATAAAACATTGCAGTTGTATTGTCCGTTAGAATCTTCACCACCTTTCCTTGAAGTGAGGGAAGAAATTATATTAGCGCGAGAAATATGGCTCTTAATTCAAGGACATTTAGGTGGTGGTTCGTTTCCTGAGAGGACCAAAGACTGTGTGCTGTTAGACTTAGACAATGGGCTCTCCAACCGTACTCTGATGAGTCTGTTAAAACTATTTGGTGAGGAGGAGGCTGCAAAGAAATCCTGATCAACAGGTTCTCTCTGGAGTTCCACCAGAGTAGTGAGTCCTGAACTTGTTTTGGAATTTTAATTTCCTGTGATTTCAACAGCTGGTTCCAGTTGCGAGCAAGATGCCACTGAATTATCCTTATATGGAGCCTTGCAAAGAGAACTAGGTTTATACAAGAGGCCATTAGCCCCAAGAACCATTAAAACCACCAAGTTGTCGGAATCTGATGGGTATTCAACTTTACAATGGTTTGTTGAATAGCTTCCACCCTTTCCAGGGGAGGGAAGGCTCTGTGTAGAGTAGTATCTATAACTGCTCCTAGGAATTGTAACCTTTGCGAAGGATTGAGTTGAGATTTTGTCACATTTATGGAAAAGCCCAGGCTGAAATGTGTGGAATGTTAATTGCATCTTCTGAAGCAATTCATCTGGAGATTGGGCCTTGAGAAGCCAGTCATCTAAGTAAGGATATAGATGTTATGCCCATAAACAAATGTAGGCTGAAACTGACCCCAGAACCTTTGTGAAAACCATTGGTGCAGTATTGAGCCCAAAGGGAAGACATGTGAACTGGGAATGAGACCTTCCTATGGTGAACCTCAGGAACGGACAGTGATCTTTGTAGATTGGGATGTGAAAATAAGCATCCTGTAGATCTATAGATGCCAACCAATCGATTGGATGAAGAGAAGCTAGAATCTGAGGAATGGTCACCATGTGGAAGGTTTCGATTTACAGAAATTGGTTGAGGTCTGAAAAGTCCAGAATTGGACAGATCCCGCCGGATTTCTTTGGGATCAGAAAGTAACGGGAATAAAATCCCTGACCTCCTTCCTCTTTAAGAACCAACGCCTAAGCAAAGGAGTTTTTGATCTATTCAAGGAGCTCTGGGGAGGATTTTTGGAGCTTTGAAGGAGAGGATGGTGGAATAGCCAGAAGGGCAAGGCGGTAACCATGCTGAATAATAGTCAGGACCCATTCCTCTTGAGTAATGGTTTTCCAAAGGGGAAGGAAGTTGGAAAGCCTTCCTGCTACCGGGGATGTAAGCTCCTTGATGATGATAGGAGTGTAAGGTATGCACACGCCCGGATGGAAGTCAAATAGAATTATTTTGCTCTTGAGCAGAATTTGAGGAAGAGGAAGGGCGCAGACTTAAATTTGTGTCTTTATCTTCTCTTTTTAGAAGCGTAATAAGACTTTGTAGAAGTGGCAGAATCACGGTTTCCTTGCGGATGTGGTTTGAATGATTTTAAAATATTGGTGATATGGTTATTTCGCCGAAACTGAGCTAAGGTTTTTAGCGGCCGTGACACTGGCCTTACATTTCTGAAGGACCTCATCGGTGGATGGATCGAACAGTGTCTTGCCATCAAATGGAAGGTTGAGCACTTTCTCCTGGATACTAGTGACTGCTCTTGCTGTTGTGTTAGTGAGGTCTTAACCACTTGAAGCTGCTGGATAGGCACGCCTCTACCCTCTGAAATCCAAAAGGAAAACTCATCAGCGGCCTCCTGAGTGAGCATGTTGGTAAAGCGATCAAGATTCTCCCAATTAAGGATCTTAAATCCTGCCAAAACTGTAGCAGTGTTAACCTGTCTGAACTATAAGGTAGACTCAAGGTAAAAAGTCTTAAATACACTAAAGACTTTTTACCTTGATTCTTTAATGTGTTGAGCCAGAACGTCTAGAAAGGGCTCAGAAAGCATGGTTTCCAGCACAGTATTGGTGATGTCATTCGTCATTTGGGAAGGGCTAGGTTTTCGATTCTTCTAGTCTGCAAGGAGAAGTAGAAGAGTCAGCCCTGTTAGACGGTTAGTTAGGATTATAGATGTTAAAAACCACAGGGCTAGGCATCTGGATATTGGTTAGAATCAGCTGTGGCCCAGACTGTACTGGTACCGAGAAGGTTGACCCAAATTGTCCTCAGACTGAGGAGAACATTGTGGCAAAATGTGAGGTGACTGAACTCTCACAATAGTGCACAATCATTTTTCTGGTGCAAATGTAAATCTGGAAGCATCAAAGTCTTCCAAATCAGAAGTTAGAGTAAAATGATCCTCTTGACTCTCTGGTACCGAGTCAGAGACAGAAGCCACAGGAGATTTCTCCCAGTTGTGCTTTTTTGAAGAAGTCGCTCCCAGACTAGATCTCGAGTAAGTGCTTATGCCTCTTGTGAGAGGCCTTATGTGATTTCCTTGGTACAGAGGAGTTTGAGAGCTCAACTGCGGTAGTAGAGGGCAAGACTTTTTCTTTTGGTACGGAAGTACCAGAGCTGACTTGGCTTTATCCGGTACAGGGGAATCGGAATGGACCAAGTCAACCCCCGATGTGCGGTCCTCTTTGCATGAACCCTTTCCTGTTCGGCTTACCAAAGCAATAGAGGGTTTTCCGTTACCGTTGTTATTTTGTCTGGTTTAAATAACTCTTCCGGTACGGGGTGGATCTACTCAGACCCTTTCCCACCCAGAGGTACTCCCAGTTGAACATGCCCAGGGTTTCCCCCTGAACAGCCCTGTGAAGACTCTGGAACGGAGGAGGCAGTCTTCCCCTGGGTACTGAAGGCCGGTGCTGAAATGAGTATTGCACCTGAAGGTACAGTCTTCCCCCTTACCGATGTCGGACTCCCTTCTGTTCCGAACAAAGTCTTTGGTACCGGTCCCAGCTGTGACATGGAGAAAAGACGAGTCCGCAGAGACCTTGGGTGAATCACATAGCAAAAGACACAGGTACTCACTGGGTGATATATACCCAAACAGCGGACGCAGACATGATGGGGATCGGCCACAGAGAAGTGCTTCAAGCAACGGATGCACTGCTTGAAGCCTGTCGCAAACGCCATGCGTAGAGGGCGGCACAACGAATTGAAAAAATTAAAATGAAGAACCAATCCCTAAGAAGAAAGGGATGGACAGCAAAAGGAAATGCCCCAAAAGGATGGAGTCGCAGCGCAGCAAAAATTCCAACCTGCCCGGTGGAAGAATAGGAACTCGGTGTGTAACGTTGGTGACGTAAGGCTAAGGTGTGGGCCCGGCACGCAGACGTGATGTAGGCTCCACCCTTTCAAAAGTTCTTAAAGTGACAGCTATCTTTTGTAATCAACCAAGAGCTCACTTCGACACCTTTAATGTGTCTGAGGAATACATGCTAATTGCTGATTCTGTATTTATGGTTTTATCAACAGTTACACCCTGAGAATATTGATTGAAGCTTCAGTAAAAGAAGAGTCTGCATCGGTTTTGTATGAACTCAAATACTGTAAATGACCACTCCTGATGTCCCATCACCATAGAGAGGACTGAAACATGTTGAGTCTTTAATCTAGGAGTCATACCAGATTGGATAAAACTATTTAGAGATCCTGAGAGATCTGAAACTTATCTGAAAGGATAGATTCCTGAGGTTCCATTACTAATTGATGCATTTTAACATTTATGTTTTTTCTATTTTTAGAAATCTGTGTCATGTCATTGTTATATGGTGTTTTTCATGCATGAGATCTTTTATCTTTGAAATCTTAAAGTACATTGTATAATTGATTGATTAGTTTTGTTGAGAACTGTTGACAATTCCGTGTTCTACCTTTCCATTTATAATTGATTCCGTTTTTCCCAAAATTAATGTAGGAGACCACCTCGTTTTGGAGTAGGCATTTGGGTTCTCCCAACTATTTGTTTTGAGTAGCTATCTTTTGTAGCCAGCTGTTCCCCGAGCAGTTGTGAAGGAGGGAGAGCCAGGACGACAAAGAAACACACGCACACACAAACACACACACATTTATTTAGTCATTTATATAGCGCACAAAGAGGCATCTAGCCGCTTTTCTTAAGAAGGTGGTTACATTGGTTACTTACAGCGGAAAAGGATACAGTGAAATTTCAAAAATAATTTAGCTTAAAGGTGGTTGCATCGGTTACTAGCAGACATAGGTTTGTGTGCAAGATATGGAAAGCCTCACCTCAGTGCAGGGTGCTGCATCAAAATATGCAGGTACATGTAGATAAAAAGGGACATAAGTATGGAGCACAAATTGGAAAGCCTCACCTCATGGTACGGGGTGCAACATCAAAATATGCAGGTACAGGTGGTAAAAAGCGACATAAGTTTGAAGCACAAATTAGATAGGGAGTACGAGCCCAAGGCAAGCAGTACAGTCAGGTAATAATGTGAGGAGATTGGAGGCCTAAATGGGAGGAGTCGACTACAATGATCTGCTGAAAAGGTGTGGGCACTTGGGGAGAACACCGGGGGCAGAGGGGGTGCAAACATGGGAATGACAAAGCTCTAGCTTCAATGTACAGTTCAACAAAAAGTTCATGTCTGTCTCCCTCAGTCGGGCTCAGACCTTTCAAACGCAACACTTGCAGGGATTCCCTTCCCCAAGCTTAATTCACATCCTTTAAGGGTTCTCTTCCCCTAACTTATCACACTTCCGGTCTCACTCACTCAGGCTTGGACCTTTTGCGGATGTCAAAGCCTTTCGAATGTGCATGGCTTTTGCTATAGACCTCAAGAGGACCACTTCGTCTTTCCCTTCTGCTCAGAATCTTTATTTGCCCCAATGTCTCTTGTGAGGGCAACGTTCAACGTCACAAGCACAACAGTTCAACGTTCACCTTCTCTCTCTCCCCTTTCTGCAGGGTTAATTTTGATCACTTCAGAGGCAGTCTTAAAAGGCTAATCCAGGAAACTTTGCCAAACAGGCATTTCTGCCATTCTGTTAAGATGGATTTCCAAAAATCAACCCTGGTGGGCAGATTTTAGGAGGCAAATCCAGTTATGGTAAACAGACTATAAATTTAGCCACAACCCAATCAAGCTAGAAATGGAGAGCAATAAAGGCTGAGGCGAGTGCGGTCAGGGCTCTCAATGAGGCCTCATAGAACAAACAATTCACCTTAGTCAGTGTGAGAAACCAAACGGTGTCTTACTTGCTAGTCCTGGGGGATCTCTCGCTCAGGTGGCCAGGGCACTACCATCGCCTTTGGATCCAGACCCTGGGGGTGGACCAGTGTGGGAGGATTACCTGGGTGGGGTATCTTTGAGGAGTGGGGGTGAGGTAACCGATGGAAAGACATGGTATCCGCCCCTTTCACATGTCCATACCACATCATATTTTTTAGGATTCTCCAATGTCCCAATTCTCCTCCCCCCTTCTACATAAACACTAGGCCGAGGCAGAAGGCGACAGAGTAAAGAGACTAACCCTTACATATCTCATTGGACATATCCTGTTAAGCAGGTCAGGCAAAGTCAAGCACTTGACTTTAAATCACGTACATCCGAGACCCATTAGCTCCCGCCACACGGATAAAATGCGAAACATAGAGACACGCTCCGAGTAAGGTGAGACACGAGAAGGAGCAGATCTTCTGGGGTGAAGGGAAATCCACTTGAGCAGGATGACTGATCGAGGAGCCAGAGCGAGGGGTAGGAAAACCCTGAAGTTCCCTGCAGGAGGTTGTTGCCTCCGGGAAAACATAAAGGAGACGTAGAAGAAAGCCAAATCCTAGACAAGAAGAAACATGCATTGTGTTTCAAGGACACCAGCGACCCTCCCGTGTGAACAGAGTTGGGGAGGCAAAGCTAAGTCTGTATTAACCTTGACTCGCGAATGAAAGCTGGAAAGACAAGAAAGGAATGCACACAACCCGTGAGTTAGCGAAAGAAATGTAAGACCGATTTGTGTCAAGAGCTGATGAGAAGCAAAAGTAAGCCACTAAAAATGTATGAACTTGTAAGTTACAGATGACTGTGAAGCCAGTGATGCGGCGAAAGTAAGGAACAAGTTACTTACCTGTAACTGTTGTTCTCCAGCATGGGTCTGGCATGGATTCACATGCTCATGAATATTCCCCGTTGTCAGGCTGGGAATCCTCGGTAAAGAAAAAATCAGTATCAGTTTCGTTTCTGATCTGTCTTTCTTAGTAGTAACCAATCACTGATCTCTGGTTCATACTGCCCCCAGCCAATGACTGCCCTCTCCCTAAACCCCGCCTCTGGCAGCCATCCTCAGATTTGGTAGCACGCCAAGTGGCAGTATGACCAAGTGAAGAGCCGCAGAGGGGTAGGTGGGAGGGTTCGCATTTGAATCCATGCCAGACCCACGCTGGAGAACAAAAGTTACAGGTAAGTAACTTGTTCCTTCTCCAGCATGGGGTCTGGCATGGATTCACATGCTCATGAATAAAAGAATACATAGCAGTATACACATGCACAACCACGGGAGGTGGCAACAGGCTCAACATTAAGCAATACAACAACTCAACATTAAGCATCTCTTACCTCCTCACCAGGCTCACCTTAAGCAAACAGGTTGCGCAGCACTGCTTGGCCGACCCTGGACTCCTCCCTGGAGTCCCGATCGACGCAGTAGAATCTTGTGAAGGTGTGCGTCGACCTCCACTTAGCAGCCCTGCAGATGTCCAGCAGGGGCACACCAGACAGGAACGCCGTGGTAGCAGTGATCGCTCTGGTCGAATGGGCTCTCGGACGGCCGGGCAGCAGTCGGTTTGCCAACCGGTGACAATGCATGATGCAGCCAGAGAGCCATATGGAAATGGAAGTCTTCGAGAGAGCCTTCCCTTGATTCACAGACCCAAAGTTCACAAATAGCTGTGACATCTTCCAAAAACTCTTTGTGCGGTCCACATAGAACTTCAGCGCTCTAGGCACATCTAGCGAGTGCAAAGTCCTCTCGGCCGGTGTCGAAGGTGACGGGAAGAAAACTGGTAACACCAAGGGCTCGTTGAGGTGGAAGTCGACGGCACCTTGGGCATGAAGGAGGGGTGCGTCCTAAGCACTACCCTTGTGTCATGAAAAGTCAAGTATGGAGGCTTGCAAGATAGGGCCTGAATCTCTCCCACTCGTCGTGCAGAGGTGATGGCCACGACGAACGCTGTCTTCCATGACAGGAACTTCAAGGGCGCCGAATGCACAGGCTCGAATGGGGCTCACATGAGTCTTGTCAGCACCACATTAAGTTCCCACGCGGGGGCAGGAGCCTTCACCGGCGGGAATGAACGGAATAGTCCCTTCATAAATTCCTTTACCAGGCAATGAGACCACAAGGACACCCGTCCCGTAGTCCTGGTATATCGGGAGATGGCAGTCAGATGTATTTTTATGGAGGCGTGAGCCAGTCCAGCTTTGGCCAGCGACAGCAAGTACGGCACCACTTGAGGGGCCGTAATCCGCAGAGGGTTAATCATCTGTGCATGGCACCAGACAGAGAACCTCTTCCATTTATGACCGTAACACTTGAGGAGTTGAGGACGCCCTGGCCTTTGCAAAAACCTCTCTGCAATCGGCCGGGATATCGTACCCTCCAAACTCTAGCGCTGCATGAGCCAGGCCTGCAAGTTCAGCGACTGTGGGTCGTGGTGTAGAATGGCGCCTCCTTCTCTGGAGAGAAGATCCGCATTCGCCGGCAGCTTGACTGGCGGGGACGTTGACAAGTCCAGAAGGTCCGGGAACCAGATCTGCCAAGGCCACGCCGGTGCGACGAGGATCATCCTGCACCTGGACTTCTTGAGCTGGCTGATGAGGCGGAGCAGCAACGGCAACGGAGGGAACCCGTATAGAAACAGGCATCCCAAGGGAACGAGAAAGCATCGCCCATGCTCCTCGGCTGTGGGAACCTGCTGGCGAACCTCTGGCACTTGGAGTTCGTCGCCATCGCAAACAGGTCGATCTGGGGTTTGCCCCATCGTTGGAAGAGTCGATCCACTTGATCCTGGCGCAGTTCCCACTCGTGACACGAGCGCAGCTCCCTGCTGAGTGAGTCGGCGATGGTGTTTTTTATTCCTGCCAGGTGGAAGGGAAACAGAAACATTCCCTGGGCGATGGCCCAGTGCCACAGATCCTGGGCCTCCTTGGATAGGGCTGGAGATCTAGTGCCTCCCTGCTTCCGTATGTAGAACATCGTGGTGGTGTTGTCGGTGAAGATCCTCACCACCTTGTCCTTGAGGGACGGGAGGAACAACTTGAGCGCCCAGAACATTGCACGGAGCTCCAAGATGTTGATGTGAAGAGACCTCTCCTCCGGCAGCCAAAGGCCTCTTGCGTGGATATCTCCGGTGTGGGCCCACCAACCCTCCAGAGAGGCGTCCGTAGTTACCGTCTCCTAAAACGCTGGGGTTTGAAAGTCCGTGCCCGTCGTGAGGTGAGCCCGGATGCCCCACCATAGGATCTCCCGACGGAACTCATCGTCGAGGGGGATCATGTCCCAGAAGCAGCCCTCCGCCTGAAACCAGCGGGCGTCGAGGAACTCCTGTAGCGGACGCATCCGAAGTCTGCAAAGGGGTACAACGTAGATGCATGTGGACATCATCCCGAGAAAGGACTTGATGGACCGCACCCTGGCAACGTCCGTGGCTAACAGTCGCCGTATCTTGCCCAGGATGGTTTTGGTCCTCTCCTCTGAAGGGGAGGCCAATTGCTCCACTGTATCGAGCTTCGCCTCCAAAAACAGTGAACTTGCAACGGAACCAGGTGGGATTTGGGGTAGTTGATGGAGAACCCCAGCTCCGTGAGCAACCGGACAGTAAGTTCCCTTGTCCGATTAGCCAGTCGTCCAGGTAGGGGTAAACGTAGATCCCCTGCAGGCGCAGCCGCGCCGCCACTGGTGCCAGGCACTTGGTGAAAACCCTGGGTGCCGACTTTAATCCGAACGGTAGGGCTCTGAATTGGTAGTGGCATCCTTGAACCAGAACCTGAGGAACTTCCTGTGCCTTTCTAGAATGGGGATGTGGCAGTAGGCATCCTCCAGGTCCAGCTACGATAGGAAGTTGCCTTCCTCCAGCTGTCCCAGTACGTGCTGGAGGGTGACCATCCTGAATTTCTGCACCTTGATGTATTTGTTTAACCGACGCAGGTCTAGGATGGGGCGCCAACCGCCTGTCCGACGAGGAAATACCTTGAGTACATTCCGGAGCCCCGGAGCCTCCTGTGGACGAGCTTGATGGCACCTTTCTTGAGCATCGCCTTTACCTCCAACAGCAGTTGAGGGACGTGATTATCCTTCCTGGCCACTCAGGAATGCGAGGGTACTTCTTTAGGAATTCCAGCGAGTGCCCGTTGGCCAGGGTGTCCAACATCCAACGATCGGTGGAGATGGACTCCCACACCCTGACGAATTTCGTCAGTCGGCCTCCCACAGGGGTGCTTCGGTGGGGGCCCGACCACCCGGCCGGGTTAGTCTTGCTGGGAAGCGGCCTTGCCGCCTTGGCCTCCTTGGCGATGAGGGCGGGAACCCCCTTGCTTGCCGTGACCTCTGTAGGCCTCCTGGGAAGAGGAGCAGGCCGCCTGACGGTAGGTGGAGGAGCCACCGCTGGATCCTTTGGAGGCACCCTGTCTGCCTCCAGAGCTCCAAAAGGGCCGTCGCTGCTGAAGCACTCCAAGGGCCCGGGCCGTCTCAGAGTCGGTCTTGATGGCCTGTAGAGACTCATCCACTGCCTTATCAAAGAGGTTGTTGCCGTCGAACAGCATGTCCAACACTCTGGTCTGGACGTCCTGGCGAAAGTCTGTCGCCTTGAGCCATCCTCGTCGTCGGAGGCAAACTCTGTTACCCAGTTGGCGAAATCCGGTATCGCCAATGTCTGTTGCCACCGTAATGGCGTGATCCGACGCCACCTCACCCTCTTGCAGAATTTCTAGGGCCTCCTCCCTTTTGTCATCAGGCAGGAAATCTAGCAGGGGAGCTATCTTGAACCAGAGCTCCCTGTCGTAGCGGGCCACGATGGCTAAGGCATTGGCCGCCTTAATCGTCGTCGCCGCCGACGAGATGACTCGTCGTCCCATAGAGTCCAACTTCTTACCCTCGCTGTCCGGCGGGGAAGTGGAAGTTGAAGCCGCCGCGCCCGCTGCCTTCTTAGCCGCTGCCGAGACGACCGAGTCCGGCGTGGGCTGGGCCCTGAGGCACAAGGGGGCGGCATCGGGGACTCTGTACTTATTCTCGAACCTGTCCTTCTTGGCGGGTGTCGTGGCAGGGTGCTTGAGGACAGCAAGCCCCTCGTCCCAGATGTCGAGTAAAGGCACCGCGAGGACCGTCTTCCTCTTAGCCTCTCGTCGTTGGTATAGAAACCCCTTCTTTTTCTGTTCCTCTGGGCAGAGCTGGAAGAGCTCGGATGCCCTGGTTATCATGGCGTGGAAAGAGCCAAAATCGTCGGCTGGGGAAGCCCGCGGGGGGTGACGACAGGATGTCTGCTGTGTCATCACCGCCGTCGTCGTCCGCCCGTATCCGTCGCCGTATCCTCTCCCGGCGAGGGGGATGAGGGGTCCACCGGCCTTGCGGGCACGAAGGGCGGAGAGGGGTGGACTCTCCTCCGCTTGTTCGGAGGGTTTCCCCACGGGCCTGGTTCTGGATCCTCCATCGGGGTCCGTGGTAATCTCGTCCTTATCTCGGTACATAAGGGTTGGATTGCCAACAAAATGGCCGCCAAGATATCCTGGGGCTCGGGCAATGGCTGCGACGGACGGGATGGCCGTTCCACTGGGCTCTGTTCGTCCTCCTCGTCGCTATCTTCGATCACATCAGCAGGGACCGTCCCCTGGGATCGAACCTTCTCAAACCTCTCGTTGAGGTTTATGAACCTCTCGTTGAGGCCTATGGACCTTTCGTTGAGGCCCCTCTCAGTCTCCACCAGTTCCTCCTTAGAGGCTGATTCCGAGTCTGTAACGGCCACTGGAATCCCCCCCCCCCCTTTTTTAGCCAGGGGCTTCACGGGGGTCTTAGCGGTGGGCTGGAAAGAGGATTCACTCTGCGACGGCAGGGATGCTCTGGGCCCAGAGGCCGTTTCCATTGGCGTAGTCTCAGCCGGCTTCGCCAGGGTCGCAGAGACCACTTCGGTAGAGGCCTTAGCCGGGTGGATCAAGGCCCTCACCACCTTAGGTGCGTCCTGGGCCTTCGCCTTGGGAGGAGGGTCAGCGCCTCGCTCCCCCTTCGAGATTGACCGGGTCCGCTCCAGCGGCCTACCCGGGTTCTCGGACTTCCTCTTCCCCGAACCAGAGCGCTGGCTCGTGGTCGAACGTGCCGGGGAAGTAGCGCCCTGCTTGGCAACCGAAGAGCCCGACCTTTCAGCGCTCCCGGAGCCCGCAGACTCGCGGTGCTTGGCCTTCTGTTGGGCCCCTGTCGCCGGGGCGCCCTCAAAGGACTTAGAAGCCCGCTCAGCCTTCTTCTTTGCCTTCTCACTTGCTGTGCCCTTCTCCAGCCAGGAGGCGAGGTGGGAACGACGATCTTGTTTGGTCCGTTCCGAAAGGTTCTTGCAGAACGCACAGTCCTTCTCCATGTGCGTCTTGTCCCCATGGAGGCAGTAGAGACATCGCAAATGCTCGTCCTCCTTGAAAAAGTTATATAATCCGCTTCCAGGGCAGTTCCTGAACAGCTTGGATCCGGGCGTCGAGCTTCCTTTGTCCTGGGCCATGTCCTTTGAGGTAGGCCGCAGATCTTCCGGAATCCTCCAAGAAGTGTAAACTCGACGAAAACTTCACCCTTGAGGGGCGTAGAAGAATTCCGAAACGGGTCCCCGTTATCGGAAGTAGAAACGGTGGAGCTTGAGGCTCGATTAAACCGAAAAAATGAGAATCGCCTGAAAAAGTGTGAAAACGCAGTAAAAAAAAAAATAATAAAATAACTCGAGAGCTAAACAAAAGGACTCCCAACACTTGAGCGTGCGGTAAAAATCTGAGGATGGCTGCCGGAGGCGGGGCTTAGGGAGAGGGCAGTCATTGGCTGGGGGCAGTTTGACCCAAAGATCAGTGATTGGTTACTACTAAGAAAGACAGCTCAGAAACGAAACTGATACTGATTTTTTCTTTACCGAGGATTCCCAGCCTGACGACGGGGAATATTCATGAGCATGTGAATCCATGCCAGACCCCATGCTGGAGAACAGCTTTGCATATTTTAAAGTCTTCAACATCAGTGAAAGGTCTGGTGCCGGCTGAGGGAGATCTACGTTGAATCAGGTACTTTTGATAGAAAGGTCTGAGTTCGACTGAGGGAAGCCTACATGAACTATTGATGCCTTGAAAAGTCTAAGCCTGACAGAGGGAGACCCACGTGAACTTTTGTTGAACTTTGAAAGAACTTTTGGAAAGCTGGAATCAGTGACTTGAATGTGGAAGGCCAAGCGGGCCTCGACCCACGTTTTGAACTGCCCTTTTTTTAATAACCTGAGCCAGTGTGTCATCCAGTTTACAGGGTGCCGCCTTATTCCGTGCTGTCCAATGTGGGGAGGAGAGCCGACTCAGCCACATTGATCCTTTATGTTATAACATTGACTTTCCTTTGCATACATATTTCCCTTTACACAATTTTTGTATAAGAGATAGGGCAGGCTTAAGTTTTGTTAGTATTGGCCATTTTGATTTGACATTGACTGAGTAGGACTGTGTTTATTTTATTATTTGATGGTAGAGACTTCTCCCATCATACCTATAGGGCAATGTAGGAGTTTTTCCAAACCCAAGAATCTAATAAAGGTTTTGAAATGTGCAACTTAAGTGTCAGTGTCATACTTGTGATACCATGCCTCCCTTAGTTCAGTCAGTTATACAAAATAATAGTTATTTATTTAGCCAGTCCCAACTTCAATTGCCTATACTTTAGAATCCAACACTAGGATGTATGGGACATAGAGCCCAAAAATTACAGGTTTCAACACAGGGTTTCTCACAGGAGAACACCTGATTTCTAAAGGGATGCAATAGAGTTGTGGTGGTGGGTCTGAATAGTTTTAAATTATTTAAAAGTTCAGCAACAAGTAACCAGAATACAGGTCTCTTCTAGACCCAAGGGTAGCAAAGGGGCAGGATACTTGACCCAGGTTCGATGAGCAAAGTTAAGTAAGGGGGAGCTTGGAGACAAAGGGCTTTGCACCCAATGTTAACCTATGGAGGAGGGGGTGGGGGGTTACAAACAGGTATGCTTACTCTCCGGACTACGATTTTCCCAGGAGACACAATGGATCCTGTGTTCAGGTGAGACGTGCCCAGGGGTTTTGCAGTCCGGTGCAATTGCAAGATAGAAGCCCAGTCAGAGAAATGCAGACTTTCACGATGCAGACCTTTTGAGGAGACTTCACGGGATGGAGGAAGGAGAGTTCCAGCTACGATCACCATTTACAGGAGATAACAGGCGTCCTTCCAGTAGCGGTCAAAGAAGCAGCTCCAGGGATGTTTCCCTTGATGACAGGATGCTGAAAAGTCAAAGACTGCAACTTATGGAACATACTGATGACTACCAAAGTAACAGGCTTGAACGTGGAATGGCTAATATTCTGGGGAGATAGCCCATGATGGAGCTGGGCAGTCCAGGGTTACTTCCGAAGGACATTGGGGAATGCAACGTTGAGGAGTCGAGACTAGCTTGTCCCAGTAGTACAATGGCTGAAGCACAAATGTAGGGCTTCACTGGGCTAATCACTGGAGAGGATGCCGGTCCACTGCAGACGTCATCACCGGGTCATCAACAGGCTGCATTTCTTTTAAGGATTCTTGGCTCCAACATAGATCTGCAGAATGGCTGCAGGAGTCGTTCTCTTTTCCAAAACTGGAGCAGAAAGCAAGTCCAAGCCCACCACGGAAAAGAATATGCACAATTCCATCAGCCAGTAGTTGTCCAATCAGGAACAACTACTGGTTTCTCATCCACTCCAACATAAGACCTTCTAGCACCAGGGATGTGGACTGGCACCAGACCAACCCGAGCCCCATTCCTAGGCCACACACATACACACACAGACATATATACACACTGTTAACGTTAATGTGCACATAAAAAATAAAGCAAAAACTCTAAAAATTAAACTGTCACCATCTGGTCTTTAGGCACATATAAAAGTAACTAAAAATCAGAAGTGTAAAAAGTCACGGAAATACAAAAGTATCCCCATTGCACTGTACTATAAGGTGCTGTGTGTAATGTAAATATACAAGAAATCAAAAGGGAAACAACGTTTCCAAGTACTGACATTCTTAAGGACTAGTCAGTTTTCCCATAATAAATAAGCAAAAGGGAAGAGTAGCTGAAGGCTTTACTTCCCTTCAAAAAGTCAGATCAGCATGAGAATAAAAGCAAAAAGAATGGGATTCCCTAGAAAACTATGGAGGGAAAGTTGCAAAAAGAAATTCTTACCCAACACCTTCAACAAATTCAAACTGTAGGGTACTGCAAACATATGAAGTGATGCCCATGTGGTGGCCTGGCAAATGTCTCTCAAAACCTCCCACCGCTGAGGAGGTGCCTACCCATCTAGTAGAATGCACTTGAAACCACGACTGAACTGCCTTCCAAGCTTTCTCATAGCATTCAACTATACAGAACACAATCTAGTAGGAACGTCTGCTTGGTAACTGTTCAGATGGATTTTTTTTTAAGCTTCATTTATTTCCAGTGTT
Source organism: Ambystoma mexicanum (assembly GCF_040938575.1). Lineage (NCBI taxonomy): Eukaryota > Metazoa > Chordata > Amphibia > Caudata > Ambystomatidae > Ambystoma > Ambystoma mexicanum. The sequence continues at coordinate 457,668,637 of NC_090931.1, forward strand.
CAATATTAACAATTTATTGAGAAGCCACCCTCAACACGGGAGTTCCTTCCCTCGGCACTCATGTGCTTATGCAACAAAACGTTTAACAGGTTCCTTTTTTGGCCCCATCTCAGACACATATCATGCCCCTACGATGCCTCTGCCCTGAGCTAACTATGAGCCAAGAACCAGGCCGGTGTACGGGAAATATATTGGTATTTATTTAAATTAAAAGTAATAGAAATTAGCATGAAAATGTCAAAAACAACTTTATCCGTGGCACAACACAATCAACTTCTTCCAGCATAAATAAATCTGAGCAGAGTCTGCTTTTCGTTGCTATCGTTTGTGGGTGGACCCGCATAATCACTCCTTTGACCGCGGAGCGGACCGCAGAGCTACAGCGGAGTCTACTGCAGAGTCTACTGCAGAGTCGAGCAGTCTGCAGTCGTGCAGAGGGTCAGTGGCCTCAGGTCCTCGACGAACTCGCCTAAAAAAGAGGCATATGGTACTGCGGCTAGAAAACGTGGACAGTCTCGAGCTGATGGAGGAGATGGACGTGGACGACCCGAGCAGCTCTGAGCCGACAAGATGCCTCAGAAGTAACTCAAAGCTTCCGCTCCAGCCAGAGAAAAAAATTGCATACCTTAAAGCGAGGTAAGAGTCACATTACCGCAGTTACACCCGCCCCGAACCGTGTAACAGAAACTTTGACTTTTTTCCAGAATCCCTCGTTAAGAGCCCTCAAAACTCAAAGAGAACGCCAAATACTGTCGCCATTGCCACTGAAATGGCCGTGGAGAAAATGTTACCAACGGCGACGACAGAGACAGAGGAGGGTCCTGTAGTGTGCGGCGGGGATGTGGACTGGAGGCCTGCCTCGGCGAGAGGACTGTCAGCCAAGACTGCCAGAGGGCAGACTGGGATGATCCTTTCTCCGGCCTGCCCACCAACACACGCGAGCCCTCTGAAAGAAGTCCGCTTGAGACGGCACTGCCAGACACTTCGGCAAGCATTGCATTTACATCCCAATGTGTGAAGGGTGACGCCAAGGCCCAGCCAGTACGTGAACTGAAGGGAGGGGGGGGACCTGATAAAAGAGCAGGAGCACCGACAACTTTTGGATGCTAGCACAGGGGAAACGGAGGGACAGAGGAAAAAGACATTGCTGATAGCAGCTCCAATCCATCCTCGAACTCAAACTGAGGTGCAAAATCAACAGGAAACAGCAAACAACCACGTCAAGAATAAAGAGGCATCAGAAATTACTGACAGAACATCAGGTCCTGTAAATACAAAAGAAAAGCCTATATGCTCAGAGGAAATCGTGTAGGACACCATGGAAGAGAACAATGTCCTGATCACAAAGCCCCTGGTAACCAACAACCAAAATATTCCATCCAGCCCCGAGGAGACGACGGTGACTGGCACAAAAAAGGAGGAAGGGACAAAACAAACAAAAAAAACCTACAATAAAAGACAAAAAGGGAAAGCCCTTAAACCAAACAAAAAAAAACAGAGACTTAAAGGTAACGGCCAGGCTAGCAGTAACTACACAGGTGCTAGCTCTGGAACGAAAAATTAAAAAAAATCACTCAAAAAGCAACAAATAAGAAAAACGTAAACGGCACAGAAAACTACCTAATCCATTAATCTCAAATGCACTCCTCAACTTCAAGAAGCAACAGCACAAACGGAAACTCAACATGGATATTGAACTATCCGATGCAGAAATGCTGGAAGTAGTAGAGGAGATTCTGCCGGCAAATAAAACAAGAAAAATGGACGATTTGAAACTAAACCCTAAAGAGAACACAGACAATGGGCCTGAGCACAACAAAGAACTAGCCGTGGATGCCAAAAAAGGAGACTATTATAGCTTCGCGAGAAGGAGACATAAATCACCCCTCAACTGCTACACAAGCTCCTCAACACCTGGACAAGAGGGCTCAAGAATGTCCTACACCTCCACGAGAAGAAGACGTAAATCAAACCTCGACTGCCACAAAAGGTCTCGAACATTCTGACAAGATAGCTTGAGATACAATACGTCCAAAGCCAAATGAGGCTTCTGATGCAGCAAAAAAAGTTATGGCCAACGCTGAGATTCGGCAAAAACATAATCACACCGAACAGGAAAACCTAGACGCCCAAAAGGATGTTGCCTTTGCAGATCCTCACGGGCATGACACTAAAGGAGGACCAGGCGAGGGAACATCCTTACATCTCGGGCGTTGGAAGGAAAATGAGTGAACAACCCTGGGCTAAAATGCATCTCCAATACCTAAACGGGAGTGAAAATCGATCAATGCAAACGTCGGAAAAAAGGAGCCAGACGGGGAACCACGGGCACCAGCGACCCTCAGCGACTCCCCCTCGGGCAGCTCCGCATGCTGAAATTCCGACCCAGCCCTCTATGCTATTCTACAACTCAGAGCAAACACCAGGGAAACACAGAAGACAGTGAAATTACGACGAACACGCAGAAAAACTCGCCAAACAAAAAACCAGATATGACAACAATTATGGCAGCAATTACTATCTCCCTCGCCCCGTTTGGGAAACTTTATGAAACCATAAATGAAGCTACAAAAGATAACACAATCATTCTAGGGAAACTACTATCAAAATTTGAGTTAATTGAAGGATACCTAACGGCAATGGAAGTAAAAAACCAAAAACAGGCAGTGACATGGGAGGCAAAATGGCAAACTATGCAGGCGAGTCGTGAAGAAGTAACTCAAAATAACCTCAGAATAAAAACAACAGGAAGTCAAACTCAAGTATGGCCAACAAAGGAAAAGGCCGCTGTGGACCAAAAGGCGGGTGAGTCTAAACAGACGCTATTGACTGAAGACGCACGGCTGCAAAGCCAAAAACCAAGATCGGACAAAACTACAACATCGAGACCTACCCAAAGAGAAAAAATAGGCCTTCAGTTACCACAAACAGAAATAACTAAAAACAAAACGCCAGCCACAGAGAGCAGTATTGACTTGACCAAGAGCCCTAACCGAGATGACCAGAAAACCACAAAAAGTCTGAAAAAGATCAGACACACATAAAAATCTCCTAGAACGGTGGCTGAATTTTTAATGACAAGTACATTAATGGACATATCGATATACCCAGAGTCAGATAAGGGCACAGTCCAAGAGAAAACCAGTGAGACTATGCCCCAAGAGGATATCCTAAAGGCAGCCCAGACCAAGACAGACGAACCCACAGAAAATAAGACACCTAAAAGGGGGGTAAACCTAGGGTCCAATCAACAAGGACTCAACTCAAGAGATCAGACCCGAGGTGAATATTACAAGGAAAACCGAGAAATAAACCAAAGAAAATCATACAGACAGGGATCGACCCCAAAAAGACAAAGACCATAAAGTACCATAGAGGAGAGAACAAGAAGAGCATCGGAGCGAGAAAGACTAAGGCAAAAAGAAATCAAACTGGAAACAACTAGACTCTACAAGTTAGAACAAGCATCGTGCAAAAGTGACTACATTGTCCTAAATAGGAAAACAGTCCTAAAAACTCTGAGTAAAATTGTATCACTGCAACATCTAAAGACAGACGATTTCATCTTAATTGAACCCTACCACCGTGATCAGAAGGCAAAAACATATCTGCACATTAAAAGTGGGGCAATTGAGAAACTCACAAACAAGCTATACAAAGAGCTAAAAAAAGCAGGCTTCATACTGACAGAAACAACACAAGCAAACAATCATGACAAGCCAAGGAGAGTCATTGAGAGTGAGAGCTCAAAACGTCACCAGATGCTAAGAACACACGCCCGGGAAAACTGGAGAAGTGCTAACCCAGGAAGAGTAAATCCATAGGAAAGTAACATGGAGGCAGAACCATTGAGAAACCAGACGAGAGCCGAGTAGACGGAGAGACTACTATACTAGGTGCACACGAAGGGACGGGTCACCTAGAAAATCCAAGCAACATCACAAGCAGAGTTATCCATCAGAAAGAGAGGAAGACCATCAAAGACCCGACACGCATTACTCTAAAAAAGAGCAAGCAAACAAAAATGAAAACGATCCAAAAAGTGTCCGATCAAGATGTGGAATGCTCAAGAAACCAAAGGGCCCATGGAAGTGGCTAAAGGCAGCCCTAAATTCCAACGTTGAGAAATAGCAATCACTTGGAGGAGTGCCAGAAAAACGAACTTCTCCGACTCACCGCGAACAAAACGCCAAAGAAGGAGGTGACGATGGCCTCATGGAATACAAGAGGCCACCATCATTTAACTAATCCAGATAACCAAGATCTTGGAGCATTTGACATACTTTGTCTCCAAGAGACATGGTTAATGGTGAAACCAGCACTGGACGGATTTGAGATAGCCTTCGCCCCGGCAACAAAAGGCTTATTTGGCCGTCCATCGGCAGGATTACTGATAGCCATCCGAATGGGATGCGGAATTGAAATAACAAAAAAAACAATGGAAGCATACAGCATTTTAGCGATCTTAACCACGTGGAATCAAAACCAGAGTACACAAAGGCAAACAAAACCATCAAAGATCGCAATAATAACTATCTCTGAACCCACAGAGAACTTCAAGTAGGGTTATCTGCGATAAAATAGAAAAGCTGCTCGATAACATCTCAGTGGAAGATCTGCAAACAAGCATAATCATATGTGGAGATCTTAATTCGAACTGCAACATCGACACAGACAACATGGGGAGAAGAAAGGACACTCACAAGCCGAAGAGAGAGGAGCAGTATGGATGGCGCTGATGAAATCTAGAAACTTACATAACATTGCAACAGTGAGGCCATGGTCACGGACGATACCCACATGGGAGAGAGGAAAATCGAATGCTACCCTTGACTACTTCTTTACCTCTGAGAGTATGCTACACTATATAGAAAACTACTCTGTGCTTAAAACCACGGAGAGCAACCATAACCTGGTGACAATCGCATGGGCATCAACACCTCCCCAAACCCAAATCTACAAACACCAGATAGAGGTAAACAACCAACGTACACGGCTGCGCTTAGCAGCAGCAAATATTGCTAACATCACAAACGCCTACAAAAAGCAAAAGAATGCACTGAAAACTAAACCAGTACGACCAGATTACTTGCCCTTTCTGTTACAGCACAGAAAGAAAATGAAAGACGGAAATTATGCCACAACTAAAAACATCCATGCCTATGACAAAGTAGTGGTGGAACGAAGAAGACTTAAGAAAAGTGACAAGACAAGCTAAGTCAGTGAACTCCGTACTGGCGTGGAGAAATTTAAAAAGCAAGATAAAGTTATACAAATCTTGGCTCCGGGGGCACAGGTACATTCAGCACCAGAAGGATGCAGAGCAAATGCTAAGGGCACTTAGCACCAAGAAAAGCAGTGACTTTTTGGCACTCATCAAAAGACCAAATAAAGAAATAGACACCAAAACAACTAACGCCGTGAGCGAAAAATCATGGGCCTCATTCTTCGAAGACCTCTACAAATCTCCAAAATTTAATGAGGTCCTTTTGCAAAAAAACAAAGGACATCAATGGATCGACCTATCTGACAGAGACATGATATAAGAGGCGCTATAACAAGACTAAAAAAAATCAAGGGCACCAGGTCCGGATGGACTCAGCAACAGACATTAAACAAAACGTAGAGATATGGTCAGATTTCATCAGCACCATCTTTAAACACTGTACAGAAACAAAAGCTATTCCCACATCCTGGACAGACAGAAGCAGTGATAGTTCCGATTTACAAGCAAGGTGACAGAGAAGAACCGGGCAACTATCGCCCAATAGCACTGCTGGACATAATTGGGAAAATATTTCCAACCCTACTGTTAGCTCACTTTCGTGTTTGGGCCAAAACGTCACCAGCTGATGACCCCTTTCAAATGGGCTTCCTTAAAAATTGAAGCACCTCCGTGAACATCTGCTTACTAAATCTGATAAAAGCGAAGGCAAAACAAGGAGCATCGCCAGTGTACATGGCTTTTGTAGACCTGTCACAGGCGTTTGACAGAGTAGACAGGTGCAGACTTTGGACCAAATTGGAAAACTGGGAATGTCCAAGAGAGCTACTCGGTCCTGTGATGGCCCTACACGAAAACGCCAAACTAAGAGTCTGACTTAATGCCCAAGGGATGCTATCGCGCGAAATTCCATCTGAACGCTGAGTGAAACAGGGATGTCCCTTAGCCCCAGCCCTATTCATCGCCTATCTGGATGACTTTAAGGAAGCTGAATTCTCTGTAAAATCTTTTCCTCCAAAATTGGGGACGGTGAACATTTCAAGGCTACTATACGCTGACGACCTCATTCTGTTAGATCAGACACAGGTAGGCCTGCAGCGCCAATTAAACAACTTGGCGGCATATATGGACGAAAACAACCTGCAGATAAACAAGAAAAAAACAAAGGTTCTGATACTTGGGAAAAGCACCTCGAAAAAGAAGATAGCTAACAAATGGTATGTGGGAAATGTAAATATCGAGGTAGTACCATCCTACAAATACCTTGGAGTCATCATAGACGCATCTAGCCAGGAACGGACAATGCAGGCGACGCTTTGGAAGAAAGCAAAGAATCCAGCAGCCCAAAAGAGGACCTTGGATAGAAAATACGGGAAATTTTCACCTATCCCTATAATTCAATTCTACAAAGGGAAGGTAGTGCTGACACTCAACTATGGGATGGGCGCAACTTTGAGCATGCCAAACACCATATGGAGGAAATTGGAAGGATTTCTTTGGAAATCTTTACTAGGCTTACCTAGGTCAGTCTCAGTGGATCTCATCAGGCGTGAGCTAGGCCTGCTTTCGCTTGAACAATCGTTAACTCTTGGAGCAATGCAACTCTTGAGAAACACCGCACTCCCTGAGGCACTGCTGACCTACAAGATCATTGGGACTGAAAAAGGAAACTGTAAGCTGACCATCCTCAACAGATGGGTAGACAAGCTAAGGAAGAAACTGGCAGAAGTGGCATGTACAGAAGAAGACCTGCAAAACAATCCAACAAGAGTTAAATCCAAATTGGAAGCCCAAGACTGGATTAATACTCTGGAAAAGGAACAACTAAACAAACTCACAAAACATCTGCCACCTACTTTCAACAGACTGAATGGGCCTCTGTCGTACTGCATAAAGTTCCCCGATAAACAACTGAGGATCACCTTTATGAGAGCGCGTATAAACCTCCTCCCTACACACGATATTCAATTAATCAGACTAAAAATAGCCACTACAGAATGCAGACTTTGTGGTGACACAAATAAACTGGAAACAGTAGATCATCTTCTGATGCAATGTTCGGAGCTAAGAGAAATACGCGCTACATACTTAAACAACCTATGCACCGATTTTGTTGGACTCCAAGAAGAAGAAGAAACGACATGGTGGAACAGGTTGATCTCAGGGGAAAGAACGTCCCGGGCATTAGCAACAGCTAAAATCTTAGAAGCAGCGTTTCGGAAAATAAACGCACAATCAGGCACCGAGGGCAACAAATCAATGTGGAACCACTCTCAGTACGATGGCTGGGGGAATTGATCCCAAATGAATGACAGGAAGCCTCCACGGAGTTTGATCGGAAGACTTTTTTCCGCTTTTGTTGAGGTTTTCTGAACCGCGAACTGTGGAACGTTGAATCTTAAATGTCAAGTTTCAGAGCCTCATTACACGGACGCCGGTGGACCAAGGTGCTATAAGCACCTTGGTCCATGCCAGTAAAATACCGGCACCGCCTTGGTGGAAAGGGGAATTACCGCCCTATTCCAAGGTTGGTGGGGCGGTAATTCCACCTTCCCCCATTGCCCTTCCCCATTCCCATTTTTGCCCCATAGGGCATAATGGGAAAGGGGAAGGTGCTAATTACGGCACCGCAAATTGCGGTACCGTAATTAGCTCCCTGGTCCCTTTGCGGGTTGGTTTTTAACGCCTGCAAAAAGCAGGCGTTAAATTCTCCAACCCGCAAAGGGACCTCGTAGTAAGGCGGTAAGGGCTAACCGGTACCGGTAAACCCTTAACGCCTACGTGTAATGAGTCCCTCAGACTTCCATTTTCATTTTTCTTCTTCTCTATCTTCCCTCTCCTTTTCCTCTTCTTATTCATCTATGCTGCCTTCTGCCCCTTTACCTCTGCTACGAATCTCTTAGCTCGGAAGGAACAGTAAAAACTCTTGTAAAAATTACTAGCTGTAATTATAAACAAGTAATAATATAAATTTAAAAAAATAAATCACAAAAGTTAGGTAAAAAGAACAATCACAATTCTTCATTTTCTGCAAATTTCACTCCACAAAATAATTACACTGATCAATCACAGCGGCAGTTATCATGGAATGTTGTGCAATCTTGATTTTCCTGCCGGCTTAAAAGGCTAGCAGTAGGTTTTCAAAATTGGTAATGATTTTTCCCACACTTTTGGTTTAAAATAAACACAGTGATTTATAGGTTTGTTTTTCAGGTTTGGTTAAATAGGCTAAGGATCTACACAGTTTTGCCCCCCCCCCGCCCACTATAAAAGGAAAGGATTCAATGCGAGCAGACGCCCCCACCTTTTGGTTTCCCAGGGCCCAGTTCTACTTGCATAGCAAGCCTGTTTAAGGTTTAGGAAAGCCAGCTGCATCTCAGGAGACACTTTGGAAAGATGGGGCAGGGGTCTGGTCACTCCAATCTCAAAGATGTCCTACCGCTCTCCACCATAGGACCCAGACAGCTTTGAGGCCTTCCTAGGAATAGACAGATCCACCCACATGTACTCTCAGCTGCTGTCTCCATACAGTTGTCAAGTGGTACGTTTCAGTAGCCTTCCTGATGGTCTGTCTCCTGTCGATTCCTCTCCTTTTTCTGTGTCCCCCCTGTCCTAGTGCCTTTCACCTTATATAGCAGCGATGATACCACCAATTTTACAATCTTGAGATATCCCTGCCACTAGGAGTGGACAGTTACACTTCTTTCTCCTCCCAAAACCAGCCTCCAAGCCAGGATTGGTTTAAGGGTCTGGAGCAACATATGGCAATTCCCATTTGTAATCGCCCCTTATGATGGCTGAGAAAAAAGGCCTAACTGATAATAGTCCTTTTAAATTAATTGTGAATCTTCATGTGGGACAAATAGCCCTGGTCCTGCTTCCGGCCATTTGTTTTCACTGGGTCAGCTTGTGCCCACAGTTTTTTTTTTAACCAATCTCCTTTGTATTGGAAGCTTGCTCTTTGAAGTGGGTGTCCCCATTTTCACACACAATGGTCGCGCTCCAGCCAAGGGTAACTTTTCTTGAAGTCAATGCTTTCAGAGCCAGCAGGTCTGGAGAACATTGAATTTCAACGCCTTTAGCAGGAAATTTTTATTGCGGTTGGTCATTAGATGGGAGAAGTGACATCCAGGCTGGAAGTGGGAGATGGCCTTGTGAAGTTTTGCCCACAGCTAGCAAAAGGGTCTGCTTTGGGCAGACATTTTCAATGAAGACAAAATGGCTCTGCAAATGTCACTGGAGTTTTGTAGGTGAAACCTAATATACATTGCTTTTGGTCAACCCGCACATCATGTTTTGTTTTCCTGACATTTTTCTGAGAGCAGTGATATTTTTTTCACTTTTACTTTTTAAAAACGTTTTTATTTGCACACACCTGTGGCAGGCCGTTTTTTTTCAATGTTTAACAATCATGTTTTCCATGTGACGGCGATCTTTGATGCCTCCTTTTGTAAATTAAAATGCTGCTTATCCATTGGTAATGACAGGTAGGCCCCTTTCCACATGGCTCTTTAATTTTACTTGAAAAACAAAAAAGTCCAGGCCGTTTTTGTTTCAGTATTTAAAATCCTGCCATTCTTGTGAAATGGACTTCTGTTTTGAGGTCTTTTAATGCACCCACAAATAGACACGCATTGTAGCATACAACCAAAGGTCATGTAGTACAGCATAGTAGTGGTCTTAGATCACACCCATTTTCATTTTATCAACAACTCAACAACCCTTCCCAGCACAACAGAGGATCTCCCGTCGGAATCCATTTTCAGAGAACCGAAACATTCCGCAACAAAGCAGGCTTGAAATAGTTCTGTTCTCTACCCAATACAGGTTTGCGAAATGGGAGCCACAATGCAAGGACTTTTTTTACATGTGCCATTGGCCAATGCGCCCACCTTCTTACCCAGTGCACAGCTACAATTGGGCCGTCTCTGTTTTCCAACCATGGGCTAGTGCGATACTTGCCGCCTTGAACATATGAGTAATAAGCATTGCACGGGCCCCACTTGTAGCCTATAAATCCACTGCCAGAGCACACAACATCACCACTGTCGGACTGTGAGGTAGCTGGATCCCCAATATGTCCTTAATGTGACTTAGTATTTCTTTCCAGTAAATTTGTGCCTTTGGGCAAGCCCACCACATATAGCCCAAACTCCCTTCCTGCCCAAAGTTACGCCAGCACAGGGGAGAGATTTTGGGGTTAATAGAGTGAAACAGGTGTGGGGTTACTGGAAGCATATCCTATATGCTGATTCTTTGATGGCTGTGCATTTGGAGGTCTTAAGAACTCAGTGCCAAATCTAGCCACATTATTCCTCCATTATGGTGACCCCCAGATCTTGCTCCCACATAGACATTTATAGCAGAATCTGCCCAGGTGTAGACCCATCCAACAAGCGATAGTCTCACCTCTCCATGTTTCTGCACCCCCACCCCTCATTGTTAATTCCAGGCCTATGGGCTCCCTGGTGGTTGCCTCACTGACCAGCCTATTCATGATCCAATGTCTAATCTGGACATAGTGGAATCATTCCCGTTCCGTTACCAGAAATTCTGCTTTACAGTCTTCAGACTTCAACAGAAACCATGCCTGGTAAAAGTCCCTTATGGTTAAGGTTGAATGCCCTGCTCAATTGGCCCAAAAATTAGGAGATATGCCTGGTGCAAAGTCCATATTATACCCCACCGATGTGAATGGGTGTTGGGGAGAATTCTCAGAAATGTGCCAATTCCCTTCGACCTTAGAGACCCCCAGCTCTTTTTGCTGGACTTTTAATTTCAAACCTGTAGAGAGGGAGACCTTTTCCCCCACCCTCATGTATTTTTCATTGATTTGAACACTGATTCTTTTTGATTTTGGAGTCTGACAAACTCCATAGGCATCATCTTTACATCATCTTTACATGGTGTCACACAACACCTTCGATGCAGTGACACAGGTAAGTCTTCCAGATTTCTCAAAGGTTTAAATACCTTCTCTTGGTGAAACTACTGATTCCAAGAGCAGTGAAGTGAAATTAACTTTACTTACATTTTGTAACTGTCTAGACCCAGCACACACTATCTTACAATAGGGTGTTGGAGGGGTTACTTAGTATCCCCCTTTGTCTAGTTTCTCATGTAACATTTTTATGTTACCCTTTCTATAATTAATGGTTGGTGGCAGTGGTTTACTTTTTCCTACCATTGTGTGTTCCTACCGCAAGCTGCAACGCTCCCCATGGGAGCCCATTTTGTCAAGATGGGCCCCGGGCCTTTCTCAACATTTCTTGTTGGAAAGGTCCTTCTTGAGATTTACTCTGCGTGCCTTACCAGGTTTGGCCCCTTTGTTCATTTGGTCTTTGACAGGATTCACTGGTGAAGCACGTCTCTGGCTCCAGGGTGTTTTGCAGGGGGGTCAGCAAAGTCCCTGTGCTTAATCCCAGTGGTTACTGAGAATGAATGGGAGAAACCTGCATAAAAGGCGAGGCTTTTTGCTTGGAAGGCAGAGTTGACCACTGGACGAAGGACTCCGAAGATGAATTTGAAAGAGACGCTTGCTACAACTCCTGGACCGCTGGTTTGCCCGGTGACGCCCTGCTACATTGCTGAAGCTCCGAATTCGCCTCGACTAAACAAGCCCTGCCGTGGACTACATTGACCCCCTGAACAGAATTTCTTCAAAACCAAGCTGTGCTTCAAAAGAAACAGCGAAATGGTTGTGCTGGTTCCAGTGAGCACTATGGCCTCAGAACTGCATTGTGCAGCAACAAAAAGATGCCTGCACCATCTTGCCAAGCACATATTGGGCAGGATGGAACAAGGAGGCACACTGAGGAAGCTTGCCAGTGTGTTCTTACATATACAAATGGAATAAAGTGAAAAAGCAGCGTTGCCTTGCTGCAAGCCCAAAATCTCCATTAAAAAGGAAACTTTTTCATCTTTAAAATAATGCTGCTCACACTATTTCCATCTGTTCTTCCTTAAATCATTGTGATTAATAAGGCCCCGACCATGCCCATTCATATCCCCAATGTGCTTCAGCAAAACCAAGCATGACACCTGAATGACAAGCTCTGTTAAGCCAAATCTAAAAATCTCCCCTTTACCCGCACCGGGAAATGCGTTCATTTTCTTCATAAAGTATCAAAGATCAGTAGTTCAAAGGAACTCCAGCTATCTGGGTTATGCCAATTTCAGTGCATCTGTGCTTCAAAAACTCCTGCCTACAAGAGAAACTAACTATGGCTGCAAAACAATGTGGGAATCTAAATAGAAAAAACGGATTTAAAAGAAAAATGCAACTTTCAGTCACCACATGGGAAATGTACTTTTGCAAAATAAAGGAAAATATCTGTTTTAAAAGGGCATGTTGGATATGTCCATGCCCTTATCTAGCAATTTGAAGGAGTCAAAACAAATACAATGAATTCAAACTTCAGTGGCTGCTGGGGGGATGTCAGTTAAAAAAAAATAGGTTTCTGATGGGAGGATGACAGAAACAAAAGGGCCTCTCAGTAGAGACTAACACCTTCGTGATAATTACTAGATTGGATAGAATCTAGTCTAGGCTGAACCCACTGACCATGGAATTATTTCTACAGGAGGCTTCAGAGGAGATCTCCATGACGGGCCTGCCCTTCAGGGGGGTAGCCTGGAAGCTATTCCGAAATATGGGGGACAAAGGACTACCATTTGATTCCAAAGACTATGAATAAAAATGTAAAGACTTATCTCTGCAGCAGGACTTCGTAAAAATGTAACAATTTGCAGTTTAAAAGTGATTTTATGGGCTCTCATTTAAGACATGGTAGAATTCACTGACCCCTTGGGAATAGAAATGGCAAACAATCGGGGATTACAAGGAAAGTATCCATGATGCCATTGCGAATGTTCATATGTACATCCCTTATGGTGAGCCACACATGTATAAAGTTATCAAATGCGAACATTTCACACTGAAAAACATGAAGAACTGGTAGAATGGCGAAACAATGTCTCACAAACTGGAGGATTGGACGGCTATGTGCTGCATAAAATATGTAACCCGTTTATGTAATTTGTTTAGATGTTTTCAATGTATAAGTGTGCCATGTGGGGCAAAACTGGATTTTAGTTAAAGTAATTGTGGGAGGTTTTGGACACTGTAAAACTCCCATCATAAATCTGACATCATTGCCTAGAAATCCAACCAGATAAGAGCGAGGCGGGGACTAGCACCCATGGCCAATCCAGTATTTTAGAGGCGTGCTTAGCTAAACCTGCCCAGCCATATACTTTGATGATGTCACTATGCATTATAAATAAGAGTCCCTGAAAAGACTCCAGACACACTCTTCCTGAAGTTCCTGCGCTGCGTTCCTGATCTGCTCCATCCAGATTCCAGACCCTACTACAAGGCCAAAGCATTGCTGATCCTATTCCAGACCCCACTACAAGGCCAAAGCATTGCTGACCCCACTGCAAAATTCAAGCATTGCTGATCCTATTCCCTGCAAGGACTCAATTCTGAAAATCCACTAATCTCCCATTAAAAAGGGGAAAACTGTGGTATTCTTTTGGGAAGCATCCTGAACCAGCCTGGCTTGCTGGCCACTAACAGCTGGCCATGACTGCATCCAGTGGTACCTGTGCCATCCAGTGACCAGAATTACCATCCGGTGACCAGAACGGCCCAGCTGTTTTCCTTTGCCAGGCACACAGCCGTGTGGTGACCAGAACCTGTTGACGGCCCAAAAATCACAAAACTAAAAATGGACTGCGAGTATAATGCCCAACCCCATAGAAACCCATAACCTATCTTGTCTTGCCTTTGTCCTTATCCCACTCTCTAAGCCATCCTATCCTCATCCTGATAATTTGTTCAAACTGTTAGAATTATCTGTGCACCCTGCCCGTGACTTTCTTAAGTGCTAGCGCCATCTCTTTTCAATTTTGTCGTGTGTAATCCTAAGCCATTAGTCATATTTCGAGTGGTCGGAACTGGTTTCCGCCAGGGTTTGGCACTGGGGTGACAGGGTTGAAGTCGCAAATCAACCTTGGATCTTACTGTGTCCATCTTTGGTGTTCTAGTCTGAATACTCTCGTTAAAGTAAGACTGTTCTTGTCACAACTGCTTTCCTTTCTGATTTCACGGCTTCATTTTACTCAAAGCGCACCTTTTTATATCTTGCCTATGTCATACAGTTTCATAGCTAGAGACTTATTTTCAACTCTAGAGTGTCCCTGTGATATATATTTATCCCCCAACCCAAATCAGAGCATTTCACCGATTTTCATTAAAAACCGTTTGGGTAATTTAAAGCGGGAATTGAAAAGAAATGCATGTCATTTGGCTGCAATCTGTTCTAAACTTTCCACTCATTTTCAAATTGAACGTCTTTTGCTGATCTATTGCTTTGTGACTGCCAGTGATAGAACTACATGCTATTGTGATAAAACATATGTATATTATAATTTAACCACACATTAATTATTTGCCATTTCCGAGTGCTATTTTAGGCCTTTAAGGGTTTAAAGTCCGTTTTAGCCTTTTTTTCTGTGAGGGAAGGTTGGATTTTTATTCTGTCTTCTGCCTCTTATTCCCGATAACCTACCTTTCTATCCACTCAGAATTCGATTATTTGTGGGTTGAAGGAACATTGCAGGTGGAAACCTTAACTTGGGTGCCATCTTTCCTAAATCAAAAAGTGCTCCTATTCCATTGTGCTGTATATATGTTCTAGGGGAAGGTTAACCAAGTGCATTGCTCACAATTTCATTGTAATTATTACCCGATTGGTGATTGCTGCCCCATATTAAAAAATGGTATGATTTCTTTTGAATTTCAAAATAAATAAATAAATAAATAAATATTGAATTTCACCAACCAGCCTGGTTCATGGTCCATTGTGACCCAGGGTATTTGAAAAAGGGGACGTGATACGAGTTGTGTACCATCTCAAATTGAATCTGCATAAAATAAGGAGAAACGCATCTCAGTTGTGCGCTACATACTAGGCAGAGACCAAAGTGCGTGTCGCGTGATTTAAATCCTTAACACGGCAAAGGATGACTTCTCCCCTTGGGTTGGTGGGACCAATCAACCCCAAGACAAACTCATCTGGAAATCCTCTCGGAACAGGCTGTACTTCCATTGATGCTGCAGGAACCGATAGCCAGGGAGAGGAACACCAGAATCGAGTGTGTAGTCTAAGTCTGACCCGAGCTACAGAAAGATCCCCCGGACTTCCCTGATGCAGGACTGACCAAGCCTGAGCCACCTCAACAGAGTGCTGGACCTCGGATGGGAGGAAAGTACATAAAGGTATCAGAGAACCGCAGTGGTGACATTTGCGAGCCGCGAGGAGCTGAAACTGCAAAGTGCCGCTGATCTGAAGTTTGCCCATTGCTGCAGCCGACCTTCAATTCGTAGTGCAGGAGTCCCCAGATGTCCACCCTCTTGTCCCCACAACTGAAGCTCAGGAACAACAGGACCTACACAGGAACAGAAGCAAGATGGGACCAATTTCTTCAAACCAAAAGGTACTGTAAAACTAAGGGGACTTACACCTTTTGTTGGGTAGCCTTGCTAGTTCTCACTCGAGACTTGTCTTGGTTGATTTTGCAGAGTTGCTTGCAGCTTTGCCCCTCACAAGCCTCCCAGCCTGTGGCCCTACAGTGATTTCATTTTCAACAAAGACTTCTAAAACATTGTGCAATACGTTTTACTTACCTACCAGAAGTGCTTCAGCTCACCTAGACTTTTGCTCAATTAACATTGGCTGTCCTGGCTCCCTGAAAGATTCTTCTATCCTCTGACTTTGTGCTTTAACTATCCCTCAACTAAAGTCACACATTCTATAACTTATTTAGCTGGGAAAGGGTGAATTTACTTTGCATTGGGGGTTCAAAAGTACTTACCTGCTTCAGAATATTTGTTAACAATTGTTTTGTTCCCCAACACCTTTTCTTTGATACCAAAATCAGTATTGCTCTAGATGTCCCAGAAATATATTAATGCCCACAGTGTCCTAGTTATTTAAGCCACCTCAGGGTGTAGGAGGTGTCTGTGTGCCATCCCAAATGGGTATCTATTGATTTATTGAAACCGAGTGTGTATTTTGAAGTAGGTTTGTGTTACATATTTTTGCTCCCTTCTAAAGAAGGCTTATTCAACTAACTTAAATAAATAATTGTTCAATCAAGAAACCTTGAGTTTAAGTGTTTATTTGGATACTTGTCACTGTGAATCTCTGTATAATAACCCTACAGCTCACATTGACCTGTCTTGAGATAAGCCTGGCTGCTCAGTCACTCTACCAACTTGTGTAGTACATGCTTATACCAAAGGTTGGGTTAACTATTGCCAAGAGGACAAGGCTGGTGCAGTCTCCCACAGGGTACTGCATACAATCTTGCACAATGGGCTGAATCCCAAGTTTAGTTTCTTGTCCTGCCAGGCTTTATCCCAGCAGGTGAGTGAACACTTTTTGGTTTCGAGCAATGGGCCCCTCGCCATCCTTGCCGATTGCCCCAAGAATCCTAGACACCTTAGAGGAATATCTGTGGCACCCTGTTTCTATGTGTTCCAACTCATGTGATGCTCTGTTGAGAACCACTGTAACATAGGGGCTAACTGCACTGGCAGGAGATAGCAGACAATCTCAGGAACCCCCCAATTCCCCCCAACCCCAGAAGACGGAAAATAACCGTCCTAGGCATGCTGTGCTCCTCCCCTAACCACCCCTCCAGATGAAATGCAGGATCTCCATCTGGATTGGGATCTAGATAGAGCTCACTGTAAAAAGAAACCGCAGGAGTAGGGTCATCTTAATGGCTGTTATGAGGGCAAACCAGGACAGTTCTTGCATATCCCATCTCTTAAGGTCATCTATCAGGGCTTTCCAGAGGCACGGAATATTGGCCGCATACAGATCTTCATAGGTCAGAGCCAACTACACCCCCAAATACTGTATATTCTCCCGTTTCCAGATTAAGGGGAATCTCCGACTCCAACTAGCCACCAAAGTAAGATCTATCGTGATATTCTAACGCTCACCTGATTCCCACGGAGGCGCCGGTCTTGGCAGGATGGTGTCTGTGACTCGAAAAGTGAAGTGCAGGACTCGATTGGCTTCCGGGGCCGAGCCTCTTCGCACTGTGTGTCTAATTTGAAGAGTGAGATATCTGCAGGTGAAAGAATATGGGGTTAATGATCTGGGGTTGTCGGGTATCTCTCTCCCTTTCCCTTCCTCGCTTTTCCGTGGAGCCCCAAGGTCAACGTGCTCACCTTAGATAGGTGAATGCTGAACTCTCCATCTGCGTCTGGTGCAGGGTGCCGTTGCCAGTTCCTTCACTGGGTGAAACGTAGGCCTCTTGACATCAGAGGATTGCTACCGTCGTTAACTGCACGAACGGTGAGTTTCCGGACACCTTTTAAGTCCTTACAGTCTTTAGGTGCGTGGGCACGTTAATGTGGAACAGGGCTCTGTATAATGCTTTTTCTATTTGTCTTGCAGGGCTCTTGAGGTAGAAGATGGTGTGAAGAAAGCCGAAGTTCGAGCCAGAGTCTTGGAATGACGCGCTTGGAAATGCGTAAGTAAATGCCGGTTGCCTGCTTTTCAAAAGCTCTCTAATGTCTCTTTTCCCTTGCAGTTGTGAGTTCGGGTGTTGAAGAGACGCTGGAAACGCCTGAGTATTTGCAGGCGCCCTATTGTGGCGGGCGCGATGGCGCGTAAGTAAAATACCTGTCTAATGTCTCTTCTTTTGTCTTTCAGGTGCAGGATTGCAGCGTTGAAGAAAACCGGAATTCGCGGAGTGCCGGTAAGTAATTCCACACAGGAATAACTATGCTTTTGTCTTCACAGGCGGAGGAGCAGCGTGAAGAGATGGTAGCTGCCGATGGATCAGGTGAGGAAAGCGCTGTGCGTGAAGGTTGCCGTGCTAACCTGTTGTTTCTTGTCTTTGCAGGTGCTACTGAAGGCTGGATACAAGAATGGTAAGCGTTTGTTCTTGCAGGTTCAGGATCGGAAAGAAGAAAACTGGAACAGACACGGTGAGCGTTCTGCTGCAGATGCAGAATAACGCGAAGCACGTTTCATCAATCGGGTGTGGTTTAAACAGCCTTGGAGTGATGAGGCGTCTTCCCCCACGGCCTCGCCTAGGTAAGAAAAGAGTTCCTGTTCCAGTGTTGTATCCAGGGAGTGGAGCTTGCCCCACCCAGGTAAGAAAGTAGTCCCGGCTCACAGAGGATTCCTATGTGGCTGGTAAGTAAGCAGCATGGTCTGCTGCAGGTAAGTCCACCCAAGAATCTTCATACAAATTATGAGCCCGGCGCTTCCAGTGCCGGGACCAGTGACTTTGATGAGCCTGGTGCCACCGGCGCCAGGACAAGGTCCAAAAGGTCCCAGTGGGGACCGGCTGGTGCCTAGGATGAAGGTTAGGGGCCTGCTTCCAAGGACGTTGGGCTGGTCCTAGCTCCTTGGAAGCAGTGATCATGACAGCTATTGAGCGTGTTGGACTTGGAATAATTAATGTGGAAACCAGAAACCTCTGTAAACTCCTCCAGAAGCATCATAACCTTCAGGAGTGAACCTGCACTGTTTTGGAGAAACATCAGAACATCGTCTGCATATATTGCAATCTAATGTGAGTCCCCTTTGATCGAGATACCCTCGATTTCTGCATCTGCCCTTAACGCCTGCGCTTGTGGCTCCATGGCCATGGCAAATATCAGTGGTGACAGTGGGCATCCCTTCCGGGTACCTTTCCTTACTGGAATCGGGGTCGAGAGCTGCCCATTGACCTGTAATCTCATAGAAGGAATCTGGAAGTTGGCCAGAACCATACGTATAAAAATCGACCCACATTCAAACATCTCTAGTGTTAGCTTTAGGAAATTCCAATCTAAGCTAATAACGCCCTGGTTGCATAGGGATATCATGGAAAACATTTGTGCTGTTCTCCGTCCCCATAGCGCCACATTCACAGCCCTACGGATGTTGTACTGGTTATGCCTTCCCATGATGAATCCTACCTGACAGGATGTACAATTTTTGGTAGCATCCCCGCTAATCGTTGAGCCAGTACATTTGCATAAAGCTTGGCATCTCCATTCAGCAGGAAGATCGGGCGATAGTTGGCACATTTGGTCAGGTCTTTCCCAGGTTTTAGTATCAAGGTGTTAGTAGATGATCTCATATCCTCTGTGACTACACCCCTATCCCTAATCCTGTTGAACAATTTTGTCAGGGGGCGGTTAGTATGCTCTGTAAAGTTTTGTAATAAGCACTCGCAAACCTATCTGGCTCCAGAGCCTGATTCCTAGGGAGGGAACCCAATAGCCCTGCCCATTTCCTCCTCCTCCGTAAATAGGCTTCCAAAAGCAGTCTATCATCCACTGTTATACGGGGTAATTCTATTTTCCCCAGGAATGCTTGCCGGGCGTCGCCTTTTCGGGCCTCACTTTGTAGGGTCTGCGCATAAAATGTCTGCATAATTTCCATTTTCTCTGCCTCTCCCCTTACCAGATTCCCTGTGTAACTTTTCAATTGGGTGATGTAATTATTGGCTCTTCGCTAACTTAATTTTGCTGCAAGAAAGCGGTTAGCTTTGTCCCCTCTCAGATAATACGTTTGTTTGGTTTAGGAGTTGCGCCGACCTGTCTGCCAGGTGTGCATCCAGGCTTCCCCTAGCCTCTTTCTAGGCCAGCCAAGCTTTTTGGGAACCCTGAGCCTTATGCAGTTCTTATGCTTCTTGCACCTCCTGTTCCAGCCACACCCTTAAAAGCTCCTTTTCCCTCAGGTAGGCAGCTGTCTTGTAACTGCATTGCAGACATCCCAAACCATACCCCAGTCCACCACCTCATTGTCGTTTTCTTGAAAATAATTTCTTTTAACAGTTTCCATATACGCTTTCAGCCCTTAGCCAAGGGCTCCGCTCAGAGAATGGTCGGTCAGGTATCTCACCCCAATCTCCAGATCGGTCTCCTGCGGTATGAAGACATCTGACACTAAGACCATGTTGATTCGTGAGAAACCTCTATGTGCAGCAGAATAGTGCATGTATGTCCTGGGGATGAAAAAAAATCGGCATGTTACTATCCAATGCAACTCCCTAGGAAAACGCGCCAGTGCCTGCCTGTTCCTACCATCATTGGGGGTTAGAGTAATCTTTTTATCCAAGGAGGCAGCCATGACATAGTTACCCCCCCCTCCACTAACACCTTGCCCACACACCACCCTATTAGTTTGCCGAACAAATCTGTCAGGAACTGGCGCTGCCTTTCATTTGGCGCATACACTGCAATGAAGAAGACCAGCTTGCCCAGTAATTGCCCCCCAAGACCAAGTAACAACCCTCTGGAGCTTTGTACTGAAATGGTTTGCTGAATTGCATTTCCTTTGCAAAGATTGCAACCCCCTTCTTTTTGGTGTCACTATATGCACCATATTGTTTGGGGGAAACCTTTGTCTCATACAGGCTTAGTCTTTGGGGAGGAAATGTGCGTTTTACAGTCACACCACCAAAGCACACATCTCCATTAAGCGCCTCAGGATTGATAATCTCTTGATCGGCACATTTTGGCCCTGAACATTCATGGAAACTAGTACAACCAGAACTCATGTGTACCACCACCATAACAAATTGTGAACAGGCAAAAGAACTCCCCCCCCCCCCCTCCTCCTCCCTCCCAAACATTCGTAATTCAACATGACCTGGCTATACATTCCCACCCAGGTAATGTAGGGATATATTCCAATACCCTGTCCGTTCCCCTACACCCCCACCCCACTTTCCCACATACAACATGCATTACTCACCGTAATAGCATTTCTGATGATTGTATCTGCTTAGATTCACATGCTGTGCATATGGTCCGACATCCAGTGGTAACAACAGAGTATTGCATCTTGTCTTTCGGGGACCGAAAGGGGACATCAGCATAGGCGTGTCTGTAACACTATCCCTATCGTGACGTGTAGTGTACCGAAAATCCCTCATGCGCAGGGGTCCCTCTAATTGTATTTATTCTGCTAATGAGGGAGCCCCAGGCTATTGTGCGTGAGTACATAAAAAGAGAAAGTAGTAAGACGTCTATGTTCCTTCCACCCAGAGCTGGGAGGCAGGGAGGGTGCATGTGAATCTAAACAGATACAATCATTAGAAATGCTATTACGGTGAGTAATGCATGTCTTCTGATGCTTGTTAAGCTGCTTAAAATGACATGCTGTGCATAGACTAGCGAGCAGTACCCGGAGTTGGAGTGGGTTATGAGAAGGAACAGTAGAGAAAAGAGGTATTAATACAGCTTGTCCCACCTGAGAGTCAGATCTAGAATTAGTGTCTAGCAATAGTGTTTTTAAAGGTGTGTACAGAACTCCAGGTTGCCGCTTTGCAAATGGACTCGAGGGGAACATTTGCAATGAATGGTATGGAAGCCCCATTGCCACGAGTAGAGTGTGCTCTAGGCTTGAAGGGCAGTTCTCTCTTAGCAAGAGAGAAACACAGTGTGATGCATTTGACAATCCACCTTGAGATAGCTGATTTAGAGACAGGATCCCCTTCTCTGCCGGCTGCCACTGAAATGAAAAACTGGTTTGTTTTCATCAGTGGTTTCGTTCTTTCCAGGTAGAACATGACTGCCTTGCGCACATGCTAGTGGGATTCTGGAAGAAAGTGGGTAGTTCGATCGATTGGTTCACATGGTACTTCGAGATGAATTTAGTTGCAAATCTGGGATGAGTGCGCAGAACCACCTTATCCCTGTGGACTGTGACAAAAGAGTCTAGTACAGAAAGAGCCTGTAGTTCGCTAACCCTTCTAATAGAAGTGATAGCCACTAGGAAGGCCATCTTGTAAGTAAAGTCTTTTAGACTTGCTTTATGCATTGGCTCAATGGGAGATCCCATGAAGCGGGCCAACCAGTATCATGGTAACTAGTTCCTGGAGCATCTTGTGCACTATCTTCTTGAGAAGAGGAGTCGGGAGTGGGGTGGGGTGGGTACACAAATATCCCTGACCATGCTATCCAGATTCCGTTCCCCTTGGAGCGGTTCTGGGGATACCTGGAGGTGTAGTCTTGGTTTTGGGCATCCTCTTGAGTAGCAAACAGATCTATCTCTGGGAAGCCCCACTCTGTGAAGACGTTGAAGACTATGTCTTCGTGTAGACGCCATTCGTATTCTAAGGGCAGTGGGAAATCTGCCGAGCACATCTGCCAGAAGATTGAGCTCCCCTGGAACATGTTGGGACAACAGAAACATCTTGTGTTTGAGAGCCCACATCCAAATGTTTTGGGACAGCTTGGATAGCCCTGGAGAGCGTGTGCGCCCCCTTGTTTGTTTAGGTAGTACATGGTTGTGGTGCTGTCTGTCAGGACCAGAACTGTCTTCCCTTGTAGTTGAGTCTGAAAGGCTCTTAGTGCCTTGAACACTGCTAATAACTAACAGATTTATATGGTTGGATGCTACTTGTGGGGACCACACTTCATTGCCTGTCTGCCGAAGTAGGTGAACCCCCCCCCACCCCGTGAGAGATGCGTCTGTCGCAAGAGTGGCTACCACTGCAGGGGTATTGAAGGTGGTCTTCTTCACGAGGTTTTCCCTTGACCACCACTGCAGAGAGAACAAGGGCTGGAGAGACAACTACAAGATCTTCCCATTGTCCACTGGCCTGACACCACTGGCTGTTGAGCCACTCTTGCATGGGACACATGCGCAGCCGCGCGGGGGGAACTAAATAAATGCATGACGCCATCATACCTAGCAAGCGCATAGCCTTGCGTACCGCCACTTCCGGACTGGCTACATATTGAGGGATCAGAGAAAGCATGCTCTGAACGCTCTCGTTGGAGGGGAAGAAGAGACCCTCCTTTGTCTGAATCAGAGCACCTAGGAATTGTTTGGCTTGACTGGGGTCTAGGCTAGCTGGATTTCTTCTTGTTGATGGAGAATCCTAGGCTAAATAGGAGGTTTATTGTCTTCTGTGTATTGTTTAGGCATGCCTTGTAAGAGTGTCATGATGCCTACCCCCGGGCATCCAGACCAAGTCCAGCAACCCCGGAAGCAGGCATCATGTTACCCAGAGAAAGTCCAGCAACCCTTGTTAGGGGCTATATGGGAACAGTCCTGGCGTCTATGGCGCCAGGTTCATATGTTAAAACTTATCTGATGCAGACCATGCTGCAAGAGATCCAAGCCCATGTGAGGCTTGGAAGGGACTACTTTACCCAGGGACTATTTTCTTACTCGGGTGTGGTTGTGGAGGAATACTTACCTGGGACTACTTAGGAGGCTATTTAAACCATGCCCGAAGGGCAGCACACGCTTCACGTTATTCTGCATCCAGCAGCGTAACGCTCACCGTACCTGCAGTCAGCATCCAACCTCGTGCCACGCCCGCCTCGAGTCCAGAGCACCTAGAAAGAAGGGAAAGAAGAAGAAAGGTTAGAACAAGAACATTATTGGGTTTCTTACCCGATTCCGGATTCATCGCACCTTTGAACGAGAAAAAGACTATTTTAAGCACGGCGCTTCCCCAGCAGCAGCGCCGCGCCATACTCACCGTTCCTCGCAGCATCTCTACGATCCGGTGCTGTCTCCATCATTAAGTTGCCGCATTCCAGCACCTAAGGGGGACAAGAAAACAACAAGGTGAGCCGAGGGGAAAACAAATAAGGACAATCTCTTGCCACTATATACTTACCTGATTTTACCGCCGGAGGCATTATTCACCAGCACGCCAAATCTTCTTACGCCGCACCTGTAAGAAAAGAGACTGCAGCGAGTTAAACTTTGGCATCATTTAACAGACAATGTGGAATAGCACAGACTCTTACCAGAACGCTTTCAGCTGCCACAGAACTATCTTCATTTGGGTCTAAGCTGCAAGATAGACAAATTAATTGGACAAGAGTGATTATTCAGAAGTTTTTGAACTCTTTAGAACTATATACTTACGACCCTTGCCAGGAGTTTTGGAGCCAAGATTTGTTTATAACTCTTCCAATATCCTCAAGCCAGTGAAGTAACTGGCCATCAACGTGCCCCTGCGTTCCTCGCAGGATGGAGAGCTCATCATTCAAAACTATAAGGTGAGCTCTGTGAATGGGAATATCAGAGGTGATAAATGGGGACGCAGTGAGGGGCTATTACTCAACTCCATGGGTGGCTAATTCCCTTTCTCTGCCTTTAGGAGACTACTTCTGCCAGGACTTTCGTAAACACGCTTGGCGCCGAGGCAATGCGGAAGGGGGGTACTTTGAACTGATAGTGCTTGTCCTCTATCATGAACCTTAAGTATTTTCTGTGCGCCGGCAACATTGAAATATGAAAGTATGCATCTTTCATGTCCAATGTTGCCATGTAATCCCCTTGTTTAAACAGCAGAATTACTTAATGCAGAGTTACCATACAAAACTTTTGAGGTTTGAAAAATTTGTTGGCTGGGCATAAGTCTAGCACAGGGCGGATGGTGAGGTCCTTTTTGGGTACAAGGAAGTACACTGAATAAATACCCTTGTTTAGCTGAAGAATAGGGACGGCTTCTATAGCGTCCTTTTCCTTAAGTGCTTCCACCTCTTGCTTAAGGATTCTCAGATTTGGGGTCAGGGATCTTGTCTTGGGCGGTCTGAACTGTGGAGGCCGGGCAAATTCCACAGTACCTGTGGACGACTGTCTTTAGAACGCACTGGTCTGATGTAATCCCCTTCCATGCAGAAAGGAAAGCTGTTAAGCACCCCCTGACCGGGGTGACATGGGAGGGAACCTGTATCCGTAGGTCATTTCTGACCAGAGGTTGCCGTAACCATGGAGTTGGGTCCTCTGCCCATCCCGCGTCGCTCACCCCTAGTTGGATAGTTGGCGGGGGAGCTGGATGCTTGGCTGGAGTTCCAGTTGTTTCCCATGTCGTAGATGTTTTGGGCGTAATAGGATTGGCCTCGAAAGGACCGGCAGGAATCACTTCCCCCTCTGGGGGGAGGGTTTTTGTGTGATCTGTTGCAAGGACTTAAGAGTCTTGTGCTCTTTTTTGGCCGTCTCCAGAGCATCATCGACTGCTTTACAAAAGAGATTAGACTCTTCGATAGGCTTGTTAATAAGAGCAGCTTGGGTTTGAAGCCCGAGTTTCAGAGTCAAGCGTGCCTTTTAAGCAGAGGGCCCTGCGCAAGGGATCTTCCTGCCGTCTCCACAGTATCTAGGGTGTTTTTTAAAACCTTTTGATTGACTTGTCTGCCCTCAGTCACGATGGCGAGTAATTTGGATTTTGCGGGTTCAGGTACCTCCTGGAGATGACCTTGTATAAAGGTGTATATAGGTGCCATTGCGCATCAGCATAGCTAGCAAGCAAAGTGGTGTTTGCTATGCGCGTGGTAAAGGCCGCTGCCGTGGTAATACGTTTAACCAAGGCATATGATCTTTTTGATTCCTTATCAGGAGGTGCTTCTCCCGTAGCAAGGGGTACTCCCGTCTGATTCCGGGTGGTGGTAACCACTAGGGAATTGGGGGTGGCATGGCTTTTAATATATTGAGGGTCTGTAGGCGAAGGCCAAAATAATTTCTCCACCCTTGGATTGACTGCCCTGGTCTGGTGTGACAAGAGAAGGAGATAGTTTCCTCTTTATGGAATTTAGGAGAGGTATGGCTTGACTGGAGATGTTTTTTTCTTTAAGAATGTCCTCCACAAAATCTTGTTCAGGTATGGCTTCCTGGGTGGCGACCTGAAAGTGATCGGCTGCCTTCCTTAATATTGCATTAAAGGCCATCTGATCGTCTATTGGTGAAGCCTGGCGGGCCGGACAAAGTCCACACATAGGACATCTGTGACCGGATTATGAGTAGAGCGCGCCCAAGGCTCAGTATTAACTTGATGAGAGTACTCCCAGTTGTCTGTGGCATCCGCTTGGTTATCTGCAGTAGTCTTGTAGGAAGATATTCTCTTCTTCCTCATCATAAATATCTTGATAAGTGTCCATTAGAATTTCCTCCTCAGGGAGGAGAGAAATGAAATGGTCTTGAGAAGATTCTAAATTTCCAGGGAATTTCAAGGTTAACATAGGAAGAGGATCCTCTCTATGTCTCTTGGGTGTAGGGTGCTCTGAAAGTGACAATCCTTTCCAGGCGGTCCATGCACCCTTCAAAATTTGCCCTGGTCCATTTAGATGAACCAGAAGGTGCAAAAGGTGGAAAATCTTCATTTTCTGGTCTTTGGTGCCGAAATGTATTAGTAATCGTGCTAGACAAAGGCTCCTGACTATCCTCATAGACTTTGCAAGCATCAGGGTGCTGTGGCGCGTCTTTAGACATGTCCGCGGCACGCTCCTTGCATTTCGACGATTCCTTAGGCACCAGTCCCACTGCCGAAGTGATCCTTGTGATACTTTCGGCGATACTTTTGGCGATGTCTGGCGAAACGGGCCGTGCAGTAGGCATATCGGTAGAAAGAGGTATAGAGGCAGAAGGAGGCCTAGTGGTAGGTTTTTCACCTATCGATTGACTAGAAGGCCTAACGGTAGATTTTTGTCCTACCGGGGTCAGACGAACGCGCTTCGCCGGCCACATGTTATTTTGAGGTAGCGCCCTTAATTTTCAAAGGCCCAATTGGAAGACGCTGCTGCAGATGCGGAAAAGGCTGTTGGTCTACAGGATCAGAGGATTCCGTCGAAATTTTTCGCAGTCTTGTTGGCGCTTTTACCCGTTTCGAAAAGGGGTTGTGTGTTTAGTGTGTGCTTTATGTACACCCCCGTCACCGGGTGTTGTCCATGTAGCGTGACTTGTGTCAGGCCTGGAGGGGTCGGGACGGGCGTGGCGGACCTAGAAGGGTCCGTCGTTAGGTCAATGGCATCTGGTACGGATGCTTGGTCATCACTAGTGCCCCTGTCACTTTCGGCGGTGGGGGAAGAAGATCAAGCCCGCGACATGCCGTAGGCGGCCCACCGCTTAACACACCGCTCCTTGTGAGTTTTAGGATGAAGGAGTCTACAAGCCGCGCACCACGCTTCATCGTCGTGGTCAAGGGGCAGACAATTATTGCACTTATTGTGCTCGCCCTTCCACAGGAATCTGACCCTGCAAGAGGTGCAACACCTAAATGGTGTCCTTTCCATAGCGAAAGGTAATTAATATGAGGACCAGACCTAGAGGGTAAAGAGGGGGAAAGAGGAAAGACATATCGAAAGATGACTGCCCCGACCCCACTCTCCCTACTGTGTAGGCCGGCCAGAGGGCCCGGCCAAGTGGACGACTCTGCTGCCGGATCTTAGGCGTCGAGGTCCACTGCCGTCGAAAGTTCCCCGCAGTCTTCGTCGTAGTATTTGAAGCACCAAAGTGACTTTAGGGGAATAAACCGACAAAGTTGGTAAACGAAAATAAACAATGTTCGGATACACTACACGTCACAATAGGTATAGTGTTACAGACAGGCCTATGCCGACGTCCCCTTTCGGTCCCCGAAAGACAAGATGCAATACTCTGCGGTTACCACTGGATGTTGGACCATATGCACAGCATGTGATTCTAAGCAGATTAGCAACCATCAGAAATATAATTTCCTAATGCGAGAAGCTCCGCCAAATTCAATCCTAACTACATATTGCTGGCAAAGACATGGCTAGTAAGTGGGTCGAAGCCCCCCCCAACCCTCCCCTCCGAGGTCTACGCGAGGTGTTTAACCCCCCACAAAGGCCCTGTTGAACCTTGTTCAATAATAGTCAGGTGGGGGATGCATTCCACCCTCCACTACTCCTTCCTTGCGGATGCAGACGAGCCATCTTCCACTTCTCCCTCTTAGGAAGCTGCATTTCAGAAGAAACATCCCCCAGAACCCTCTCCAGGTCCTTAGAACCAGGTTCACAGTCCCCCTCCGTCAGATTGGTGGCCTCCTCTTCCTTGGAGATGGTGTATAATTGACCTTTCCATTAAAAACACACACCACACTTGAACATCCACCGATATTGTATGTCCTTGGACTTGTCAGCCAGTAACCATTCGAAGTCGTTTCCGCTTCAGACAGATCCTGGTAAAGTGCGATCAAAGTATCTTGAAACAGGACCAGCTCTCGTTTTTCGTGCTGCATGCATGATTTACTCTTTCACCTGATACAGATGTCAGGACATCTGGAGTCAGTTTATTATTCAGCTGGCATGAAGAATACGCGCAATGCGTTCAATCCAGGACAGTCTCTCGCTTAGGAGATTAGTCCAGCAAATGCTGGAACAGCGCCACCACATGTTACTGCAGGTCCGAATCTGCTATGGACTTGGGGATCACATGAATGCGGATAATATATTTCGCTGGGATCTAGTCTCTGCGTCTTCCTGTATTGCAAGGACCTGCTCCATCTGCTGTTCCAAGAAGATCACTCGCTGTGCTAGCTCATCCTGTTCGTGCCCCTGCTCAATTATTGCGGTTTCTTCTTCATCCACTCTTCTCTCCACTGCAAGGACATTTTTGTTAATGTCTGCTATGAGTTTAGTAAGGTCGGCAGCACTGTCTTTAATTTCCTGCAGCATAGCCATTAAGTCCGATCTCCTTGTGGGTGGATCGTCAGTTTCCGGGTGAGGGGGAGGCGATTAGATCTGCGCCGCCGCCAATTGCTGTGGGTGCTACTGAGCCTCGGACCCCTGCATGACGCGGGCCCTTTCTCCATCATCTGCTTCGTCATGCAAATTAACAGGGGCCTCTTGTCTCACTCCCAGGACTTGCCTCTATGGGGACTTAAGGCTTTTAGGAGTATGCTGTATCTTCCCCTTTCACCTCCCGATAGGTTGTGCCACTGTCCACGCTTAACCCAACTTCGGATCAACTCTGCCTCTTCGCCGCTGTTGAGATGGATTTCTGAACTCCGACCTGATGGGCAGAGGTTCAGAAGGCCAGCCTAGTTTCTTGGAACAGGGTAACCTTCTGGATAAGCCAAACCACACAAGGTAGCGGTCAAGACTAGGTCTCAGGAGGGGAAGAGGGTGGCTGAAAGACCGCAATGAGCACACACAGTAAAGGACACTACAAATCACTCCCAGTCAGGTGTATATATATTAAAAAGACATGAACATTTATTCAAGGCCTTAGAACTCAAACAGAAATCAATAGTAATACATCAAATCAATACAACACTACCATAACACCTATATACAATACAAAGTGACCTAAAGGGTTAAAGCACAATATGGGTCCCCAACATAAGCAAGCAGTGCAAATAGTCTTTAGGTCATTCAACATTCAATTCCTAATGGAAAAGCATTCCAGTGCCTACGAAGAGAGGAACCTAGTGCTCAAAAGTACTTTCAGCTGCTGGTGCACGATATAGTGCAGAAGGGCGCAACAGGGTCTCTTGCAGGGGCTGTAGCAGGTCAGGAAGGTGGGTGATACGATGAACAAGTTGCCACTATTCATGGAGGGTCTCCCCAAGAGGGCAGAACAGGTTCCAGGAGTTGGGAATGGGACGGTAGCACAGGCTACCTATGGAAAGGTGAGTTGCCCTCTGGGGACAGTAAGTGCAGGGTTTATTTTAATGACTGCTGAGATTCCTGAGACACAAACATTTTGTGATCCATGCCACAACATATTGAAATTAAGTATTTTCGGTAATCACAACCTCATGGGGCCATTAGCTATGTTGTCTCAGAGTATAAAAAACCAATGCCACCCCGCAATGCTTACGGTTGCCATGACAACCGTTTGTCAACAATATTGTCTAAATTAACTTTTTAGACACGCGTTGACACTAATCACACCCATAATTGATTGAGCTTTTTTTGTGCCCCCCGGATGGAGCAGAATCCATCATTTTGTTTCTCACGCGATCCTAGGGCCATTCCAAGATGGCTGACATATAAATACCTACAGGGACCTAGCAACAGCGTTACCAACGCTTTGCAGTCAGGCCCCTGCAGTCTCAACTGTGACACAGCAGCCTGAGGAGCTCCAGCTCGTACTTTTTTGGCAGACAGGCTGCCCATGCTGCAACCTCACAGGTACTTTAAAATAAACCCTGCACTTACTGCTATATATATGAGACAGTTGTTACTAGGTAACCACACTCACCTTGAGCCATATATATTTTTTAGCTGTGCAAGCCGTGTCTGTTTCCCACTGATACCACCCTGGATCAGCATTTTTCGACCTCCAGCGAGAGGTAAGATTTTTTTCCCTGCATATAATAAAAAACTTTTTTTCATGCCTTTTTAAACGGGGACATGTTTAGCTTCAACCTCCCTTTGCTTCTCTCATTCTCTGTTATTTGCAACAGGACCATACAGAGACCAGCCCATGCGGCTAGCAGATCTCAAATTTAGCGCCTGTGAAATCTATTAACCCATAGGTAAGCTATGTGCTTTTTGATTTTACATCAACCACACGCGATTCACTCAAACTAAATAATTTTGGCTCAGACACCCCCCTGACTGTAGTCTCCTTCCCCTGCAGCACAGACGTCAATCTACACAGAACTCCGTCCTGATGAAGGCCGTGTTAAAGATGAGGCACACCTAGCCCACCTAGAAATGGCTGAAACACCTGGTGTAGACGCACTACTCCCCCCCAAAACTACAGCACATTAATGCTGTTTACGCAAGAACAATAATTGTGTACCTACCATTGTTCTATGTGTTTTCCACAAATGTTGACTTGAATATGTACACTGCAATATGTGAATTTCTTGGCAAATCCTAATAGGAGTCGGGTTTGTTACACACACACAATTTGGAGATTGTCCCAAAAAATGTTTTTTTGGCACTGTGTGTTGTAAATATATTTTTTTGTCTGATTGTTCTGTTTTAGCAAACCATTTTGATGTCTTAATTTCTCTAAATGTTGGATTTATGTCTTTTTGCACACAACTTTAATATAAAAAAATGAGATTTATCTCTACAACATACTATTGAAGAGTGATTCCTTCCTTAGCAATGCAGAGTTTGATAATACATGTGGAGGTGTTGTTCTGAGCCTAGCATCCTTGGACCTATTCATTTGTATCTTTTGTTTTCCTGCACGTGAAAGGACAAGGCCGCAGGGCCGCGAGGATAACAAAAGTTAGTTGAAACACAACGTAGGCAGCGCCAGGAAGAATGCCCGGCTCCATCCCGAATGTAGCCTTGAAGGAGAGCTGCAGGGCATTTAATCATTTTGCAGCTGCCAGCCAGTCTCTTTATATGGTAGAATATGTTAGAATAAAGCAGCTAAAGGCTTGAATTATGCTCTTCTTACGGTCCCCCTTGCTGAGCCCTGTTAGAGCGTGTGGGCTCCCAGGACACAAATAGCACCTCATAGATAAAGTCTGAAATGCTACTCTTCCCCCGTATGTAGCTCGCTTCCAAGAACCGAAGCGCTGTGTTCTATTCAACAACTGAAAGATGCCTCTGCACTCACAAATTGCAAATTGTTACTTGAATAGATATTTGAAGGTGTCATAGTTGTCGAAAGTGTCCATCATCACACCAAGTTCAAAGAAACCCAATAAAGGGGGGTGTTAAACATGTCATAGCTGATTGTTTGATATGCATTTTTTATGTATGTAACTGATGTACGTAATTCACTCTCTTGCGTCCCTCGAGGTCTAGAGAAACACAGCGCGGGGCGTGGGACCGAGTTGGCCAACTGAGACTTTTGCTTTTCAATAAACCTTAGCTTTGCGAATACCATCTCGTGTCTGGCGTATCTATCGTGTGTGGTGACTCGCCTTGTTTCCATAGACGTAAGGGACCCCTAGGGGCCCCTTTCAAGATGGCGCCCAAATAGGGACCCTCCCCCACTTATTCAATTACAACGTATGCGATGGAACAAGGCAGAGAACGGCGAGGACGGGACGATCGAGCCGGGATCAAGAGGTGTTTGGGGCGCCCTGTAGAAGTGATGAGACTCCTTTGCAGATCTGCACACATCTGATCCCTGATCGACGTGCCTGGCTAGAGAACAAGGAGGCAAGGGTCCTGAAACGAGGCGGAAGCCAAGAAACGCAGACACGTCGTCATTGGGTGCGTCAGTATACAGACGACTTGTGTCCGAAAGGACAAATTGATTTATCAGGTGAGTCATTCCCCGATTCAAAGTAATCCTGATACTGGTTGATAGTTGACTTTGCAAAATCAAACGCCCTAAGTAAGATTGATTAAAGAAACATGCCTGGGGTATCGTCCACCCTAGTGGGATTTTTCCGCTGTGGTAGAAAATCTTTGGAAGATGGCCAAATTTTACCACCTGGGGGAACGCCGGCGTATGAGATGTATGTGAAGTATGGAGTGGGTGCGATAATATTCTGCGAGACTTGGCATAGGCAAACCAGAAAGCAACAAGACCATCAGTGGCCGATTAATGGTAGTTTTTAGATAGCGAGAATAGATAACTTGGAAAGGGTGTTGATAAGAAAGCGCGCCCTGCAGCATTTGATATCGTTAAGGACTGGAGAAGGGAAGCAATGCTCCGATTTAGAAATAGAGCGAAGCATGCGCGCAGGCATAAATCGAATGGTGAAGTAGCGGAAGAGAAAGAAGAGGAGGAGTGGACAGAGTCTAAGGCGGGCAGGTAGGCGTGACCAGTTGAATATAGAAAAAATATACCCACAACGAGAATTACACATAGCAGATGAATTGATAGAAAACATATTGACCCATACAAAACAAGGCCCAAGATCAGAAGTGAGGCCAGACACGTCAGTAACTAGTGCCCAAACCCCGCCCGTAGCCCAAGCTCTCCCTCCGGTAGCTCAAGCCCTCCCACAGCCACAGACCGCGCAGGTAAACTTCCTATTAGCCAACCAGGCCCACAACAGACACTCCCTGTTCCCATTGTCCCATCCGCACCTACCGCCTTAGACACAGACTCGGTACCGTCCGTTCCTCCCGGGGTTGAAGTTGAAACCACGGGGGCGAGAGGCGGGACTGAACAACGGGGATGCACGAGGGTAACTTGCAGTGCGATCAGCAAAGAAAGGAAGGTGGAATTGCAGCAACAGGCAGAGATGTATATAGACGGGAATGATGGGACGACAACATTGGCTTCGATATATGACTTCCGAAGAAGCAACGAAAGACAGGTAGTGCTGGAATGCATGGGTGAATATTTGGTGGAGAAATGGAAACAGTTAATTGGGAAATTACCACTGCAGCGATTGCTAGATCTGAATGCATTAGCACGCTGTAGGGAGAGGGATGAAGAAGTGAGAGAACATGTATATGGACTTTTTGAACTTAATATGAATTAGATAATGATTATGCCGAAATGTTTACTACACCTGGGTACAGGGGTAAGGATATCGGGGTCACATAATGAACGGCAGCAGTTACCATCACCATGGCAGAAGGAAACGGTGGACGAATTATCATTGTTAAAACAGATGGGGGCAGACTTGAAAGCATGCCTATTGAAAACGCAGGTACTACTGCAGCAAGTAGTAGGACATAATAGAGGGCGAGGGAACACACAAGGAAGGAGTAATTTGAATATGCATGGGGGAACAGTGGGACCAGATCAGTGTGCGTATTGTAAGGAGGAAGGACACTGGCGAGCGCAATGTCCGCATCTGCAGAACAGAAATGGGTCAGGTCAGAGGAGACAGCATAGAGGACACCAAGGAGCGAATGGACCAAATAGGAATAGTATGCAGCAGCAGCACAACCACAATAATGGAGGTAATCAAAACCAAGCCCAAAACCAAAGTGCCCCTAACCAGAGTCAGGGACAGCAAAACCAACAGTATGGAAACCAGAGTGGGGGGAATAGAGGGAAGAGTGGGAACGTTTTCGATACACAGCCAAACACGTATTACAGTAACAGCAATGATTATACATCGGACGATGTGTTATTTCCCCAATAGGACAGGACAGGGGTCGGAACCAGTGTCTATTCCCGTGAATCAGAGTTTACCCTACGTAGAAATGAGAGTCGGGAATGAGGAGCACCGCTTTCTTGTAGATACAGGAGCGCAAAAGTGTTCAATAGACCACCACTTGGTTCCGGATATACTACTGTCAGGGCAAAATAATGTTTCTGTAGGGTTTGCAGGTACACCAGTCATAAACCCAGTGCCCCAACCAGTCCCAGTTACTATAGGACCATTCAACATTGTCCTTTCCTTTTAACAGAAAATTGTGGGGAGAACTTGTTGGGATTAAATTTGTTGAAATAATTAGGTTCCTTTATACATTGCACGGCAGACGGGGTGTTCCTAACGATTTGGCCACAAGATGCCCCTGCGTCAGAATTCATGTCTGAAACTTTACCAGGAGAACTAAGTAAAGTGCCAACCTGTATATGGGCAATGCATGACAATGATGTAGGATGCTTGAAAATAGAGCCAGTAAAAATAATTTTGAAAGACGGTGTTACCCTACCGCGAATTCCCCAATACAGAATTTCAGCTGAAGGTGAGAAAGGATTGAAGAGTATGGTTACAGATTTGGTGAAATTAGGGGTGATTGAAGAAATAACAGGCAGTACATGTAACAGCCCGATTCTTCCAGTTTATAAAAAAGGAGGCAATGAAGTACCATACCGTTTTATAATTGATTTGCCTGCGTTAAACAAAGTAGTAGATCCACAATTTCCTTTAGTGCCAGATGTCACTACAATATTGACAATGATACCTGTTTCAGCAGAATATTTTAGTGTAGTTGATGTAAAAAATGCGTTCTTCAGCATTCCAGTGGACAAGGACAGCAGATATTTGTTCGCATTCACATTAGGACGACGATCATTTACATTCACGCGGATTCCGCAAGGTTACACGGAAAGTCCGAGTATTTACAGTAGAGCATTGCAAGAGCAGCTAGACATGCTAGACTTACCAGTGGGTTGCATACTCTTGCAATATATAGACAATCTATTATTAGCTGCTGACACAGAGGAGATTTGTAAAGAGAGTACGGTATTACTACTATCACACCTAGCGGCACATGGCCATAAAGCTAGTTTGAAGAAATTTCAATATAATCGAAAGGAGGTGGCCTATTTGGGCTACCAACTTTCGAAAGAAGGGAGAAGGCTAACGCCAGAACGCATAGAAAGTATTTCTTGTATGCCTATTCCAAAGACACAGAAAGGAGTCAGAACCATAATAGGCATGGCTTCATATTGCCGACAATGGATTGGTAATCTTGCGTTAATTGTGAAACCAATGGTGAATTTGACTAGAAAGGATGCGGCTATGCCTTTATAGAGGGATGAGGAATGTCAGAAAGCATTTGATCAATTGAAAACTGCATTATGTTCGGCTCCAGTTTTGGGCACGCCGAATTATGAGAAGGTTTTTAAACTGTTTTTGTGTGAAAGTGAAGGATGTGCATTGGCGGTTTTAACACAGGAACAAGGTGGCAGAAATAGGCCATGCGGCTATTTTTCTTCTGCGCTGGACCCTGTAGTGCGCGCAATACCACGATGTTTGCGATCTGTCGCGGCGGCTGCTGCGTCAGTGAAACAAAGGGAAGGGATGGTATTGGGGCATACTTTAATTCTGATGGTGCCACATGCCATAGACGTTCTATTAAATAGGACACAGACGCAACACCTCACCTATGCTAGATTGACAAGATATGAGATTATCTTGTTCGCGCCCCATATCCAAATTATGAGGTGTAGCGCTTTGAATCCTGCAGAATTAATGCCACTACCCATAAAAGAAATTGGGGAGAATGAATCACCCCCCCCCCCATGATTGCTTAATGGTCACTGAGGAAGAAACCAAGGGGAGAGTTGATTTAAGTGATACCCCACAGAAAGAACCAGATGGAGAGTTATTTTGTGACGGCTCTTGTTTTAAATTACCTGACGGCACGACAACTGCCGCATACGCTATCACTACCCTAGAGAGCGTTGTAGAAAGCAAAAGAATCCCCTACAACTCGGCACAAGCCGCAGAGATAATAGCATCAACCAGAGCCTGCGAGATTTCTGAAAATTTTAATGTGAATATATATACTGATAGTCAGTATGCTTTTGGGGTGGTTCATAACTTTGGCCGACTCTGGGCTGAGAGAGGGTTTTTGACATCACATGGTGCCAGAATTCAACATGGCCCTTTGATTGTACGATTGCTGTCTGCACTCACGCTTCCAAAACGCCTAGCAATAGTGAAATGCGAGGCACACAAAAAGGTAACATGCAAAGTAGGAGACGGAAACGCGTTTGCAGACAGAATTGCGAAATAAACTGCCACTGATTTAAATACCAAAATGATGACGGTTCAGACTGAGGAAGTACACTGTATGATAGAAAATGGAGTTGCCACTGTCAAAGAAATGCAGGCCGAAGCTACGGCCGATGAAATACAAGGGTGGGAAGAGGGCTCTGCTGAGTTAGATCTGGAAGGTTGTTGGGTGGACAAGGGAACTAGAAACTGGATGTTGCCAAATTCATATGTGACTGCAATGGTCACAATGGACCACAGCCCTACCCACATCTGTGCGAAAAAGATAATACAGCACCTATCCACAGTATGGCAGAATGTAAACAAAGAAGAATGCAGAGAGGTTGGTGCAGAACTGTATCACGTGTTTACAACACAATGTAGGAAAGGGAACAGTGAGACCAATAGGAAGTTTTGGCCCGCTCTCTATGCCTTTTGAGGTGATCCATTTTGATTTCATAGAGATGGAGAGATGCCAAAATTTGAAATATGTCCTAGTGGAGATTTGTGCATTCAGTAAGTGGGTGGAGGCATATCCCTTAAAGGACTGCACAGCAATGAGCACGGCAAAAGTAATGCTTAAAGAATATTTTTCCCGTTTTGGCTTTCCCCGTGTCTTATTGTCAGATAATGGCCCGCAATTTGTGGGTGCAGTGGTGTTACAGATATGTGCGGGTCTTCAGATCGATAAGAGATTCCATAGTTCAAGGCATCCGAGTTCGGCCGGTCTTGTGGAGAGGCACAATGGGATTCTCAAGTCAAAGATCAGTAAAATATGTGCAGGAAGCAAGTTGAGTTGGGTGGATGCATTACCAATAGCGCTATTATTCATGCGTACAGGCTAAAACTGGGCTCTCCTCGTACGAAATCGTAATGGGGAGGCCGGCAAATGTTTGTTGCGCACCTCAGCCAAAACGACTTGGAGAGGTAGAACATTCTGTGCTTAGTACTTATTGTGGCCTTTTAATGCAGAAATTGCGTTTGATTCATCAGCAGGTGCAGGAGGCATTACCAGTGAGATACAACAGTCCGGGGCACGCGGTGGAGCCAGGAGACTGGGCGCTGCTTAAAAATTTTGAAAGAAAGTCATTGTTAGCACTGAGGTGGCGCAGCCCCTATCAAGTACTCTTGGCAACGCAGACGGCGATACGGGTGGATGAACGGAAGTCGTGGATCCATGCCACCCATGCCAAAAAGGTTTCAACGTCACTGAAAGACTTGCATGACCCAGACGACCGGAAAGAGGCAGCGGTCCCAGAAACAGAAGAAACTGTTGCCAGTAAGCAGCCACCAAATCTGCCCAAACGAGAAGTGAAACTCGAAACAAAGCCTGAGACGACTGGCAAAAAAAGGGAAGGGCAAAGAGTGCCCCAACGTTGCCCAGCGGAATCGACATCACTGTTGGTCGACACGAAACCTGCCTTGCAAATACCAGCAGAAACTAAACGTGTACCCCTTTGGCGCCCACCAGCACGCCAAAGAGCGAATCTGCATCACTGGTGCGGCGCACACCAGCACCTGCAGTAGCGCTACAGGCCGACTTTGAGCCTGAATCTGGAAGTGCACCGGCACTGTTCACGGATCACAATAGCAGGAGTAAGGCGATACAATTTGCAGCCTCGAAAGACAAAGTGATCCACAGTTCTTTGCCGTTTATATCAACCTCTGGTTCTGCTCATGGACGGAGAAGGAACTAGAGGTGTAGAGGAGAGAAGCGTGAGAATTGTGCAAGTCGGACAATTCAAGACTCGCGGCTCCTCGGTGCGATCATAAAAAGTACATGTGTCTGGAACCAGAGCGGACAAGCTGGGCGCACATGGTACTAAGGAAATAAGATAACTGATCAAAAGTCCTCTGAGCAGTATGTGAAAGGACAAGTGATCTTGCCTAAAAATAAATAAGCAAATTCAGGCTATAAAGGACTGGCAGAACTGAACTGTGACAATTCCGTTGAACTTATTGACATCAGAGCAAGCGCAACGAAGAGAGATATCCACAACAAACTGTAATAAGGAAGAAGGACGATGAGAAACATGTCGGGACCGGTTCCAGCCTCCTCCTGCACCACTGCTGAGAATGAGTCAATTATAAAGACTGTAAGCTTAAGAAAAACACATGGTAAAAAGAATTGTATGCTGGCACTGACAATAATTATGTGCTTTATGAGCATGGTAGCACCAATAACGACAGCCCTAGTATTATGGGATGTGGAATCGATACACCCATTAGAAATGTTTTTACCAATAGTTAATATAGCCACTACTGAAAGCCCGGTTCAGGTGATTACTTATACCCTGCCCCCAATGGAAGAAAGACACAGGGAAGGGTTTGGGAATAACACGTTGTTATTAATTATGAATATGACGCATCCAATTCTGAAGAAAACAAATTGCTGGGTATGTGCCCATTTACCAAGGCATGCTGGGAAAGGAATAGGTTAGTATGTACAGCCATTACCATTAAGTTCTGCATGTAGTGCATCTTTAAGTGCAATGTTCTATGGGAAATGGAATGAGAGTAGTACGGGTCAATTAGACAGAACCAACATGAATGAGTTGTAGGAAATAATAATGAAGCCTGTGGGTTATTCCATAAAGCACAAGTAATGGCCCCAGAACCCACGAGGAAAAGTATGCGAAAGATAACACGACAAAATAGACGAGATAGATTGTCCCCACCAGAAAAAACATCTGTGATGACGTTTCGTGTAAGAACAGACGGGGACAAAGATGCAATTCCCCCTTCTTACACAGTGAATTATAGCCCAAGAACTGTCCCTTTTTGTCTAAAAAAGAAAGGCTCCTTTTCAGTCGGAACATATACTGGCTGTTATGTTATTTTGCACTTATATAGCGCCTAATATGCCATTGGTATGGTCTGAAGGCGCTGGTAGGTTGAACGCCCTTGGGAACCGAAGTTCAGATCAGTAGAGGGAGTAGTGAGGGTCAAAGGTGCATGTGAGCACCGGGTATGTGTGAAGCTCATGCGGTATTCGTGTAATAGCTGCTTCTTAGCGGTAGTTGTGGTGGTTGAGGGATCAGGAGAATGGGTTCGTTCTGGCAGGTTTTATCCAGAACGGTTGTGGCTGCGTTAGGCCTGAGGAGAACGCCTGGCTGGGGGTGTGAAACCAGCAGTGTTTATTCAGAGTGATGTGGAGTAAGCGGCGGATGTTGGTATGAGAACAGTTATACCGAATGGTGTCATAGTATCCCTGTGTTCTAGTTGAGTGGTGATGTAAAGGAGAGTGTAAGCATGGTGGTGCGATATGATGGGTTATATGTTCTTTCAATGTTCTCTGCATTCCAAACCATACTATGTACGTCCCATTTTATGCGCTCCAGTCTGTAGCGTGCACACATATCCACTCCGTGCACCCTAGTCTGGTATAATACACTCCAGTCCATCCTGCGTGCACTAGTCTTCTCCGCTCTATCCACCTATCTGCACCATACACTCAGCCCGCTCCATATACACATCCGCAGCATCCACTTATCCGTTCCATACACTCATCTCACACCATATACTCA
Source organism: Ambystoma mexicanum (assembly GCF_040938575.1). NCBI lineage: Eukaryota > Metazoa > Chordata > Amphibia > Caudata > Ambystomatidae > Ambystoma > Ambystoma mexicanum. Next base: position 457,708,459 of record NC_090931.1, read on the forward strand.
TCTCACACCATACTCTCATTCCGCTCCGTACACTCGTCCGCTCCATATATTCATCCACTCCATACATTTAAGTGCTCTATATACTCATTCATTCTATACTTTCGCCAGGTCTGTATATTCATCTGCTCTGACGATCTACACACTTCCGTATTCGTCTGCTATCCATACTCGTGGGCTCTACATACTCATCCGCTCCGCATACTCATCTGTTCTACATACTCATCTAGTTTACGCTTATCCGTTCTGCACATTCATCTGGTTTGCGCATTCCTGCATTCTACTCTCTGCTCTGAAATTTACGCACTCATCCGCGCTACTCACTTACCCCTTCTACGCACTCGCCCCCTCCCCGCACTCGCCGTTTTCATGCATCCAACAGTAATATGTTCTATAACTTCAACTCATACACTCATCTGTTCTATACCCTCGTTTGACATGCGCACTCATCCTCTCCATATATTCATTAGCTTCATACACCAACCCTCTCCATACATCCATCTGCTCCATACACCCAGGTGCTCGCTCCACCCATCCGCTCCATACACAGCTCCATATACACATCTGCTCCATACACATATTCGCCCTATACCCTCGTCCGCCCTATACCCTCATGTGCTCTATACACCCATCTGTTCTATACATTCGCCAGGTTTGTACATTCATCTGCTCCGTTTATCTACACACTCACAGCACTTGCATATTCATCCGCTATGCACATTTGTGCACTCTACATATTCATCCGCGCCACAATACTTATCTGTTCTACACACTCGTTCGGTTTACACATTCCTGCGTTCTACTCGCTTCTCTGTATTTGCGGGCTCATCTGCGATACACGCTCGTCCGCTCAACATACTCATCCGTTAAACATGTTTATCAGTTCTATACACTCATCCGATCTACATATTCATTCGGTTTCCACACTTTTCGAACTATATAGTTATTTGTTCTTCCATTCATGCATTCTTCCACTCAGCGCATTCATCTGTTCCGCCTGCTTCATCCATTCTAACTGTTTCATCTACGTCATTCACTTCTTTCACTCCACAAGCATTCTATCAAATTTAGCAGTTTAATTCTCGTTATTGATTCCATATGATTTACTCTTATTAACCATTTCGCTGCTTTGATCTACTTTATTCGTTTAATTCCGTTTGTCCTTCTAGTTTATATTCGGGGTTAATTAGCTGTCAATTCCTTGCATCAGGTAGTTTGTTGGAATGGTGTCATTGAGATGCTGTTTGGGCTAGTTTAGTACCGGTTGGTTTTAGGGGAAGAGCCAGGTTTTCAGTAGCTTGCGGAAGGACGCTAAATCCTCAGTTAGGGGGATGTGGGGTGGGAGTGAGTTCCACAGCGTGGGGGCCAAGGTTGAGAATGATGACCTGCCTAACCTGACTGAGTTTGTCTTAGGTATGACTAAGAGGCCGGCTGAGCTTGATCTTAAGGTGCGAGGGGGGTGGTAGGGTTTTAGCTTGTCTTGGAGATATTGAGGTCTGGTTTTATGCAATGCTCGATGGGAGATGCATAAGGTTTTGAAGGTCACCCTTTGGGCTACTGGAAGCCAGTGCAGCGTCTTAAGGGCTGGGGAGATGTGGTCTCTCGGGCCGAGCGCAAGTAGTAGTTTGGCAGATGCATTTTGTGCCCTTTGGAGTTTATTCAGTTGGAACGCATGGACTCCTAGGTATAGGGGGTTTGCGTAGTCCAGTCTTGATATGATGATTGATTGGACTGCGGAGAGTCTGTTGGGAAAGGAGAGATATGGAAAGATGCGCCTAAGGGTTTTAAGGTGGTAGTGGCAGGACTTTGAGACGTTGTTGACTTGGCGCGAGAGTGTTAGGTCAGAGTCAAGGGTGCATCCAAGATTTTTCACTGAGTTGGAGGGGGTTGGTGAATTGCCCATGGCGGATGGCTAGGGAAGTGGGTGCGGAAGAAGTTCTGCATTGCCACATATCATGATTTCCGTTTTGGAGGGGTTTAACAAGAGGTGGCATTGGGACATCCAGAGTTCTATGTCAAGGAGGCAGGAGGCCAGGTCAGGTCGGGAGTTGGGTGTTGAGTTCAGGAGTTTTAGAATTAGTTGAGTGTCGCCGGCATAGTTGTAGCACAGGATGTTGTGTGAACGAATTATCGGTGGGAGGGTGATTAAGTAGAGATTGAATAGGAGGGCGGATAGGCATGCTCCTTGTGGGACTCCTGTGTCGACTGGTCTGGCTTAGGAGGTATAGGTGGAGAGTGCCGTTATTTGGTACCTATCTTTGAGAAACGAAGCTATCCATTTAAGAGCGGTTCCACAGATTCCTAGGGAGTGGGGGCGGTCTAGGAGGATTGAGTGATTGATTGTGTCAAAGGCGGCGGATAGGTCAAGAAGGATTAGTGCGGCACATCCGGCGGAGTCTGCTGTCATTTTAAGGTCATCCCAGATTGAGGTTAGGGTGGTTTCCATTCCGTGACGGGCTCTGAAACCTGATTGTGTGGTATCAAGGAGGTTGTTTCAACAAAGGCATTTAGTTGGGAGTAGGTGGTTCGGTCAATGAGTTTGGCGAGGAACCTGGTGTTTGAGATGGGGCGGTAGTTTTTGGGCTCGAGTGGGTTGAGCAAAGGTTTTTTAATTAGAGGTTTGACATGAACCGTTTTGAATGCGTCGGGAAAGATACCAGAGGATAAGGAGGCATTTATGATGGACCTTGCGTGTTCTCCTGCGCAGGTGGAAGCAAAAATATCTTTGAGGGTTGTGGCTGGGCAAGGGTCCAGCGGAGATCCAGATGGTTTGCGAGCAGAAAGAAGTTTGAGAAATTGCTCTGCAGATATTGGACTAAAGGATTCGAACGTTGGTTGTGTAGTGGTCACGGCTGGTGGGCTGGCCGGTATGGGGGGAGAATTGCCAGGTGGATGTAAACGAGCGAGTCTGGTGGCTAGAGTATTTGTTCTTTCGAGTGCCGTGGAGTACCAGTGGAGGGAGAGTGAGTCGCATAGAGGATGCATGAATACATTGGTATTTAAATGGAAAATAGAACCAGTATATGTGGGAGATCCAGTTTATTTTATATGTGGAGAGAAAGCATATCCTTAGTTGCCCAGAAACTGGGGAGGTACATGTTACCTAGGTCTACTGTTCTCAGGAGTATTCTTCTTAGAAACACCAGACATGGCCAGACTATCCAGAGCTATAGTCAAAAGGACTAGCGAGGGTGTTTTGATAGCGACTGACGTAGCAAAATCATTCATTACATTCTTGGGGCAGATAGTGAACTCCTATAATATAAGGCAGCTGTCCAGAATACTAAACAATACCATAAACACAACAGATATACTATTTAACATGACGTTGGAAGAAAGAGGAATCAGGTTAATGACGCAGCAAAATAGAATGGCTCTCAATGTGATCCTGGTTGATCGTGGGGGAATTTGCAAAATAGTGGGATCAGCGTGTTGTGTATATGTAGATGACTGTTCCCCTACAATCTTTGAAGCAATAAAGAAAATGCATGTCCTAAGTTCCGAACTCCCTACTGGAGAAGGAAGCTGGGGAATAGGGTCTTGGTTTTGGGGAATACTGCGTTCTTGGGGATGGAAGTTGATTTCGATATCAGTAGTGGTGTTTGGAATATTCATAACGTGCTGTTGTTGCATACACTGCCTACCAATAGTTTGCGCTGAGGGATGTACTAAGGGATGTATGCATATGATGACAAAAAAAAAAACTCATGGTCGGGCTGACCAAGACACAAATGAGATGAAAACAGTAAAAGAATTGATGGCTATAGATATTGATGAAAATGATGATGTTTACGATAGCATGCAAAATTCAGACATAAGTACTTCAGACTTATCATCATTAGAGGAGCTTACAATAAATAGATGAGACGTTTGGCATACGGCTAAAGGAGGGTTTATCAGTCTCGAAAAATGGGTACCTCTCATATGTGACCGCAAACGTATTCTGATGGTCGTGGGCCAACCGTCTCATGCACGATATGACAGAATATAGGTTTCCGAGTTTGCCAATGAACGGCCATTTTGATGCAACAAGAATCGCCATTTTGTTTTCTAACCATTGCTTTCTGTTCTTATTGCTTCGCAGTACATTTTCTGCTTACACTGCTCGACTGTAAAACATTGTTCTCTGCACGTGAAAGGACAAGGCTGCAGGGCCGTGACAATAACAAAAGTTCATTGAAACACAACGTAGGCAGCGCCAGGAAGAATGCCCAGCTCCCTCCCGAATGTAGCCTTGAAGCAGAGCTGCAGGGCATTTAATCATTTTGCAGCTGCCAGCCAGTCTCCTTATATGGTATAATATGTTAGAATAAAGCAGCTAAAGGCTTGAATTATGCTCTTATTATGGCCCCACCTTGCTGAGCCCTGTTAGAGCGTGTCGGCTCCAAGGACACAAATAGCACCTCATAGATAGCAAGGTCTGGAATGTAACTCTTACCCCGTATGTAGCTCGCTTCCAAGAACAGAAGCGCTGTGTTCTGTTCAACAACTGAAAGATGCCTCCGCACTCACAAATTGTAAATTGATACTAGAATAGATATTTGAAGGTGTCATAGTTGTTGAAAGTGTCCATCATCACACCAAGTTCAAAGAAACCCAATAAAGGGGGGTGTTAAACAGGTCATAGCTGATTGTTTGATATGCATTTTGTATATATGTAACTGATGTACGTAATTCACTCTCTTGCGTCCCTCGAGGTCTAGAGATACACGTCGCGGGGCGTGAGACCGAGTAGGCCAATTGAGACTTTTGCTTTGCAATAAACCCTAGCTTTGGGAATACAACCTTGTGTCTGGCGTATCTATCGTGTGTGGTCACTCGCCTTGTTTCCATAGACACAAGGGACCCCGAGGGGCCCCTTTCAAGACAGTCATCAAACTTTTCTCTAGTCCAGACTGATGACCTAGAATGGTCTAGAGGTGGAAAAGTGTCTAGCACTGTCTTCCGTCGAAAAAGTGTCTCTAGCACGCTCTTCCGTCGAGAATTGAACAGATTTTAGCCTTAACGTCGAAGAAAGTCCTTCTTCGCCCTCAGAGAATTCCTCTGGCGGGACCGATGAAGGTAGGGTATCCCTGTGTCTTTCTCTCGACTTATGAACGCTCTTAGACCTCAGCAGATCTTTGGGCCTTCCGGAAACTTTCGAAGAGTCCCTAAACTGCTGTCGTTGAGAATCTGCAGACACTATTCTAGCCAGGCTGTCTTTTACGGCCTCCTCAGACGGGAGGCGCGTAGTTCCAGCCGGCGATTGTACAGGAGTCTTTTTGGGTGGAGACGGGCCTTGCCTTTATCGGCCACTTTTCAGGGTGTTAAGGACTTGTCTTGAGTTATCACAGTCCTCGGTGAAGCCGGAACCTTATTGTCGCCGTACGCCTTCTTGTGATGCGTGTGAAGGAACTATGTATTTTTGGGGTAGCGCCCTTTGTCTTGGATTGCCCAGTCGCTAGGCGCATATGCAGCTGCGGGGAGGGCTGCCGATCACTGCAGTCGGCGGGTATCACCGGAGTTACCGGTGTACCCATTAGCGCCGATGTCTTCTTCGACGTAGTCAAAGTAAGGCTTGGGGTTGTGTGTTTAATGCCGTGCACATGTTCGTCTTTGTCGCCGGGGTGTGACTTCCCCGTAGCAGAGCCTACGCCGTGCTTATCGAGGCAGGGGACAAACGATGCGGAACACAAGCGTTCTGTCGAAAGGTCAACAACCTCTAGTTCGGAGGTCTGATAGTCACTCTCGCTGTCGTTACATTCGGTGGTAGCGACAGTGGGAGAAACCTCGGCCTTCGACATACCGTAGGCTGCCCACCGTTTCACCCTATGCTCCTTTAAGGTCTTGGGGTGGAGGAGCTTACAAGCCACACACCCTTCCCTCTTTGTGATCGAGAGGCAAGCACCGGTGACACCGTCTGTGCTTATCCTTCCATGGGAATTTGCTCTTACAAATAGGGCAAAATCTAAATGGAGTCCTCTCCATAGCTAAGGGTACACAGAGTGACTAAGACCAAACGGGAAAGAGGAAGGAAAGGCAGTTTCAGTTTGAAAAGAAATGTCCACCCCGACCCCACTCTTCCTACTGTATAGGCTGGCGGAAGGCCCAGCCACGTGGTCGGCAATGCCGACAGAATCACCGTCCGTCGAAGTTCTCTCAGGTCTTTGGTGGAAACTGGAACAGCCGTCGAGATAAGGGCCGGAAGGGGTGATTTTAACTATTTTATAGAATTATTCGACCAAAGGTCGGTTGGACAATAGCAATGTTCTTTACGAACTCTGCATAGGGGTGACCAGTTATCTGTGCGGAAAAAAACAATCTGAAGGACCTCGACGCGCAAGGGATCTTGGGTACAACTACACGTCACGTTAGGGATAGTGTTACAGGCATGCCCATGTCGACGTCCCCTTACGATTCTCGAAAGACAAGATGCAATACTCTGCAGTTACCACTGGATGTCAGACTATGCACAGCATGTGATTCTAAGCAGATTGACAAACTTCAGAAAAATAAAATATATCATATCATAGGAAGCCCCCCTTCTCCTGCGGGGTGAGCTGAGGCTGGGCAATCATGGAATGAAAGGATCCCACCTCGTCCGGTGGAGAAGCTATATACATATATGATATGTTATGGTATATATAACGCGCCTATACATAAGTGTTTCAAGGCGCAACCAGTGCCGGTGATGCAGGCTCTCCCAGTCCTGCGTCATAGTTTTTATCCGTTGTCACCGTAACTGCCTCCGTCCCCCTAGGGGGAGGGCATCGACGGTTGTAATGGAGGTGTAGTGTGTATCCTCCTCTTCTTTGCCGGTGGTGGCCCAGGTGTCAATGGGGTCACCAGAAGTGCCGCTGGTGTTAGAGGGGTCATCGGCAACCTCCTCTGAACCTCCAACACCACCGTGTGGAGCGTCGGGAGGATATTTTGTGACAAATTACTAGGGGGTACTTGTGGAGTAGGGTCGTTGGGCCCAGCGCCCATGTCGTCCCAGTCGGTATGGACGTGGTCATCGTCAGCTTCGGCAGCCGACTCCTTGGCATTACCCTTCACACCAAACCACGCTCAATATCCACTGCACCTAGAATGCAGCCTGGTCCAGTGTCTACACCATCATAATAGCATCAGAGCTATTGTACATGGTTTGCGGCCATGGCCAGTGGTCGCAATCCCTGTGGCATGGGCTTTAGACAGATCACAAGTCCTGACAACCAATCACCAGTAGTAGTTGGACAGGGCGACTTAACCATAATGCATCTTTAACAATGTTTTTTTAGTGAATTTCAATGCTTTTTTATACCAGAAGTTTCATTTTATTTCAGCACTGTATGCGAGTAATCAAAAATCCCTCTTTAAAATACATGAAACAATAAAGTTCCTTTATGTTAGGGAGAATTCTCATTCAATGGCTAATTTCCCTTACCTAGTGAGTCCCTCAGCAACTTTGCTGGATTTCTGGAGTTCTTTTTTCCACTTGGTAAGAGTGTGAGCTTTCCCCCCACTTTTACCCATGTTTTGCCATGTGTATTTCATCTGTTTTGTGATTGTGGGCTCTGGAGTACACCACTTCAGTAGCCCCCTTCTTTTGTGTGTTACACAGCACCTTCAATGCAGTGACACAGGGTTTTCTTTTAGACTTCCCACCCACTCCATTTCTGTGGCGGACTATTGTCCCCCAGAAAAGGGTAAAGTTGCCATTAACTTTAGCCATTTAACCACAGATCCAGTACACCCCATCTTACATGTGGTACTGGAAAGGGTTAATGCTTAGCCCTTTTTATCTGTACCTCCTAGAGCATTGTTTCGCTCTTTTAACATTTAGACTTGGCTGGTGGCAGTGGTATCTACCCTAACTTTTCTACCACGATTATACTATATAAACGTGGTATTGTTTTGGGCTATTATATTAGCCTCGAACCTAAACCCGCTTGACCAAATACGTTTTCTTTTGGCTCCAGTCGGTTTTATTCGCCATTTCTTTTTGTTAAAGTCCTTCTTGTGTTTTACCTTGGGCGGCAAACCAGGTTTGCCTTCTTTGTTCACTGTCTTTTGCCGTGCTTCTGCCAAAAAGCCCTCCTCTAGGCGCCTGGGTGTGTAGGTGGGCTGAATGTGAGGGAGGGGTCCAGTCACCCCCTGCACAGGGTATCCTAGGAAACCCAAGTCGCACTTTGCCATGATTGGCTGAGGTGGTTGTCCAGGCTGGACAACTCCCCTGCTGCGCGATTGACAGCCAGGCTGTGTGAATGGGGGATTTTCGCATAAAAGGCAGGTATCTTGGGCTAGAAGTCAGAGTCGCCACTGGAACTACAAGGAACCGAAGAGAAGCAGAGAAGAAGTTGGCTGCTGCAACAACCCCGTCCCGGTGAAGCCCTGCTGCAGTCCTGAGCTATCTACCCTTCGACGGCCAGAGAAGATCCAGTCCAGAGTCTTCTTCCCTTGAGCTTGGTGGGGATAACCAGCTCATCTTCTACAGCCAGAGGATCCTCTTCGTGGTTGAAATCGCTGTAGTGGTCCAGATAGCCAACTGAAGAGCCTCTGCTGTTTTTAAGGAGCGCACCTTTTATTCACCGTCGCTGCTGCCGGCTTCATCCCTGTGTGGTGCAGACCCCACTAGACGTCGTCCTTTGTCCCGAAGCTCCAGGACGCGTGGGTCTGCAGGAAACTACAGGAACAACTGCTGTGGCACCAGCCTCTTCCTTGAATAAGGTACTGTGTTCTGCTTGAGGAATTAGGGTGAATCCCTTTTCTTCATCTCCAAGGCTTGCCCTCGTCTTCCCTCCTTCTTATAACTTTTGCTTCGTCTGTTGACAATATCTATGTACTCCTGGCTACGTTGAATCATGAACTGTCAGACTGTGTGATCCTCGACAATGGGAACCCAGTTCCACTTGACACTGGCTCCGGCCTATTGACTCTTGAATTTCTGTCAACGAGTGCTCTCTGATTCTGTCTTTCTTGACAAAAGTATTGTCTGTGATTTTTGCCCCCAACTCTCTCTGGTTAACGCAGGGGCTAAGTGTGTTTTGCCACGGTCACATTTCTTGCTGTGGATACGCGTTTCTTTAGTAAGACCAAACTGTCATTACTGTCAAAAAGTGATCACAAGTGTATTCCCGGTAACGTCTTTTGCTTCGCAACACCGGTCCATTAAAACATAGGATACTTACCTTGAGTTACAGTGTACCACAGTGAATTGGTTGGTTGTAGTGTATTTTGGTTGGTTGTAGTGTATTTTACGTGTGATTTTGAATTATTAGAAGTGTTGTGTTTATAACAAACGGTTTAAAAATAAATGTCCTTCTATTTTTTACCTGAAACCTTGAGTCAGTGTTTGCTTGAGTCACAGTAATTGTGGTCCCTTTGTGTAATCTCTGGTACTGCTCATATACTCTTGAGATAAGCCTGGCTGCTCCGCTACTGCTACCAACATAGTAACATAGTAGTACAGGCTTGTACCAAAGGTAGAACCTGTATTGCCACCTGTAGTCTTAATTGTGTCTAGTGGTCCCTAAGGGCACTGTACATGATTCTGACTGACACTTTAACATAGATTTTGCATCGCACATGGACTTGTCTCACTTTGAGCAATTGATGCTGTTGCTGCAAGTTTCTTGTTGAAGGCCCTGAGGTCTCGGATGGGAGAGAGTCCTGCCCCTTTCTTGGAAACCAGGAAGTAACTAGAGTACCATCCCATGCCTCTCTCACTGGATGGCACCTTCTCTATTGTGCCCTTCATGAGCGTATCATTCAAATCAGTAGCCAGCTCCATGAGTTCTGCTTGGTCAGACAAAGTCTGGTACGTGGTGAAGCACCACCAGGGGCTCCATCCCAAAGGCGATAGGATTTCCCCTCTTCATCAAATATAGCCCACACAGACGTAAAGAAATCCGCCCAGGATTCCGGTGGGTAGCCTCGGTTGTATTACAACCAACGCCAATGGGGAAAACACACCATGTGTGGTCAACGCCTCTGCTGCGGGCCATGTTGAAGTAGCCTTCGGCCTGGTCAAGGTCGTCCAACATTGTCTCGATGTGCTTGCGCAGGAGACTCCGGTCACAGTTGGTGGTAGTCCCGGCGATTGCGTCAAGACCAAATCCATGCCCGTTACAGCCTGCCTCTGCTGCTTGAACTCCTCCAAATCCTCTCTAGGGGCCCGCTTGCAAGGGTAAGTTGGTAAGATGTGCACCTCTACTCTGAAGATTCCGAGTCATGCCTGTACCTGCACCTCTTTTTGTGGGAGGATAAGGAGAAAGAATGAGACTCACAGAGAGTGAAATGTGTTTTTGGATCTCTTATGCTGCCTGCAATCTGTACCAACACCCGAGGATTTAGTGGACCTGGCTGGCAACTACAAACAGGGCCCATCTAGCATCAGTTTTGCGAAGCGTTCCCCCAAGGCCTTCAGATTCATGGACTGACAGGAACTGCACTGCACCTTATCGTGTTCCACCCTCAGACATAGCGCACAGAGGTTGTGTGGATCCATGATGGACATCTTCGAGCTACAATCCAGATAGAGCTTACAACCCGAAAGCTTGGCCCAGACATACTGATGCCCGAAAATGCACACAAAGATTCTGGGAAAAAAACGAGGTTTGAGGCGCAGAACACACTAGAGGTACAATCACGGATGACATGCCCAGGATCTAGGAATGGGGCAGTCTTGCATGCAGGAGCTCTGGAGACCACATCAAGCTGCACTAGGCCCCGTTTTGAAGTTTCCAAGCACTCGACACGGAGAGGATGATTATCAGGATGAGGAATCGGTGGAAAAATGCAATCCACTGAAACATATTTTAGGTACTGATAAAAACAGCAAGAAAACACAAAAGAAATCAAAGAATTATAAGTTACTCACCGTAGTGACTAACGTACACTTAGTCCATAGTCCCCTTTCCTCCATATTGAAAAAAACCTTATTCTCCTTTAAATTTAGAGGTGCGCTGGGGTGCAGCCCAGGGAGCATGCGCTGCCCTGGTTTTGCCCTCCGGCGCCACACCTCAGCCCCCATGGACACGTCGACAATAGATTTAACATTGCCTAATGACACCATTATTATTAGGCGGGAGGTTGGTGGGACGTATGGAGGCAATGGGACTATGGACTAAGAGCACGTTAGTCACTACGGTGAGTAGTATACTGCATAGGCGATTACAACTGAATGTAGCCCCAGGGTGGAGAGGAGACCCTCCTTAAGCAAACAGGTTCCAGAGAGCCGCCTATCCGAAAGCTGCGTCAGTTCTAGAGCCGTAATCCAAACAGTAATGCTTGCAATAAGCCGAGGGAGTGGCCCAGGTTACCTCCCTGCTTATGACTTGCCAAGGGACATGGCACTGGAATGCGATGGCTGTTGCCTTGGCCCGGACTGTGTGGGCATTTATGTTGGCCGGCAGTGGCTTGTGCTGGCCCTCGTACGCTTCTATGATGGATGAGGCCATCCAGCGGCATATGGAGGCCTGATAGCCTGGTCTTGAGCCTCCTAACGTGACGAACAGGGCGTCCGATTTGCAGAAGTCCTTGGTCCTGTCCAAGTAGAATTTCAGGGCACGCCTGACATCCAGGCAGTGCAGCACTCTCTGTGCTTCGTCCTTAGGATCGGCGAAGAACGTAGGAAGGACTATTTCCTCGTTCAAGTGGAAAGCAGACGGCACCTTGGTCAGAAATGCCGGTTGTGTCTGCAGGACTACTTTGTCCCTGTGAAAGTTAGTATATGGTTCTGAGGCGACCAGCGCCTGGATTTTGCTGGCTCTACGAGCCGAGGTGAGGCAGACTAGCAAGGCCGTCTTGATGGTGACCAGCCTGATGTCCGCGGATGCCATGGGCGCGCAAGACAATGTTGAGGTCCCACAAGGGGTGCGGCCTCTTGTTGGACGGGTAGAGCCTTGAGAGCACCGTCAAATGTTTGACAATGGGATTGGAGGAGGAGAAGATCCCTTCCTCCGAGTTCCTATAAGCCCCGATGGCTGCAAGGCCTACCTTCCACCTATTAACCTGCACACCGGAGTGGGCGAGGTGCGCCGAGAAGGAGAGCACGTCATCAAGGGTACACGGAGGGGATCGATTTCTTTGGAGTCTGCCCAGTGGCAGAATCTGGTCCATTTACTTTTATACTGGGCCCTGGTAGCCTTGCTCTTTGCGCCCTGAATGATTTCCAGATTAGCCTGAGAGAGGCTGAGGTGCTGCAGCATTACCTGCTCAGGTACCACGCTGAGGGCTAGCTTCTGTGGCGCGGGGTGGATGAACCTGCCCCCCTGCTGCGGCCGAAGATGTGCTGGGCCCGTCGGGAGGTGAATCAAAGGTATCTCCGAGAGGCTGAGCAGCTCCGAAAACCATGGCCTGGGCCGGCCACCATGGAGCTATTACAAGGATATTCTGTTGGCAAGATGCCTTGATCTTGCAAATCACTCGGTGAATTAGCGGTGTGGGCGGGAAGGCGTAAGCCTTCATTGCATTCCAATGAAGCTGAAATTCGTTGTCCAGGGAGCCGGGGCCTTGTCCCTGCCAGGAGGCAAACTGAGGGCACTTCTTGTTGTGCCAGGTGGCAAAGAGATCCACCTGGGGGGGACCCCACATGTTGAAGATCTCTTGAATAAACAAGGTTGTTTAGCTGCCACTCGTAATTGTCTGCTCCCAACCTGCTGAGCCTGTCCGCTTCCAGGTTGGATTCCCCCGGGAGGGGGACTGCCGTGAGGCAGATGTCGTTTTCCAGGCCCACTCCCACATGCTGATTGCCAGTCTGCACAGAGGAGGTGATCTGGTGCCTCCCTGCTTGTTGAAGTAGTAGAAAATGCTGGTTGAGTTGTCTGTGAGGATGAGGACAATCTTGCCCTTGAGAAGTGGTAGGAACGCTCTGAGTGCTAGCCAGATGGCGTTCAGCTCTAACCAATTGATGTGGTATTCCTGTTCCTGTCAAGTCCAGGTGCTGTGGACCGAGAGATTGTCCGGGTGGCTCCCCAGCCCTCGAGCGAGGAGTCTGTGGTGATGGTGGCCTGCAGGGTGGGTGGCTGAAAGGGCTAGCCCGTCTGCCGGTTGCAGTCCCTGGACCACCATATCAGGTCCGGGTGGAGATGGAGGAACGTTGATCATCTCGGATTGGGAGCCCCGCTCCTGGTTCCATGAGGCCGCGAAGTGCAGCTGAATCCTCCTCATCCTCAATCTCGTGTGTGGAACGGCTAGTAGGACCGCCACCAAGAGACCCAGGAGATGCTGGTACCACCAAGCCGAGGTCACCTCTCTGCAGAGTAAGTGGGTGGTGGCCCTCTTGATGGCCGAGATCTTGTCCTCTGACGGAAATACCTTCTCGAAGCATGGGTCCCAGATGAGGCCCAAGAATGTCGGAGTCTGCGTGGGGTGCAGCTGCGACTTCTTGAGATTGAGCGAGAAGCCCAAATCGTGCAGTGTGTTCATAAAGGGCATGCAAAGAGTGGTGAATCGCTTGCAGAGATGTAGCCCCGACGAGCCAGTCGTTGAGGTATGGGTATATGTGGAGGACCTGCGCTCTGGGGAGGGCAGCCACCATATTCATAACATGGGGGCCGAGTTGAGGCCAAAAGGAAGGACCCTGTATTGAAAATGGTAGTCAATGATCCTGAACTGAAGGAAAGAACAATGGGGCTGCCAAATCTGGACCTGTAGGTACGCGTCCATTATCCAGGGAACACATCCAGTCTTCCCTGCACAATGTTTCCGCTATGAAAGCTGGCGTAACCATCTTGAATCTTTGTAGGTGTAAGGAGAGGTTGATGGTGGAAAGGTCCAGCACAACTCTCAGGCCTTCCTGGTTCTTCTCCTGAATGGGGAAAATCCTGGAGTAAAAGCCCAAGCCTCGCTGGGAGGCTGAGACTTCCTTCACTGCCTGGCTCTCAACGAGCGACCGGATCTCTGCCAGAAGAGTTGCTGTCCCAACTTGAGGGAGTGGAGGGGAGGAGAGGCTGGGATGGGTAGCCAGTACCCTGTGGATACTACAGATAGGATCCAGGGGTCTGTCAAATTCTGGTGTTAGAAATGTGCATGGAGCAAGCCTGCCCTCCACTGGAGACACGTGGACGCGAAGGGGCATGTCATGTCTTCTTTCTGCGGATTTACACCCCCCCCCCCCTCCGAATGTTGCTTGTGCCGGTTCTGAGATGGCGAGCAGTGCAGATGGCGAGCAGTGCGGCTGCCTGGATCTCCGTTCCTGGAAGCTGTGGAACCCTCCATATGTACGCCCCCTGTCAGAGCACTGTTGTGACTGGGTGTACGACTTGGACGTGGTCTTTGTCATGATGGCTTAAGACTTGGCCGTTTGTGAACTGTTTTTCTTTTTGTCCAGCTCCTCGTCCGTGGTGGAGTGGAAGAGGCCCCCCCCACCCCCCGCCATCGAACGGTAGATCCAATATGCGTTCCTGGACGTCCGGGTTGAATTACGTGGGCCGGAGCCAGGCCATCCTTCTCATGTCCATGGCGATACAGATGGCAAGGCCAGAGGTGTCAATATGGGCCACAGTGGATTCCATGAGGTTGTGCGCCACCACCTTGGCCTATGCCAGCCCAGCCTTAAACCGTGATTGGCTCTGCATAGAAAGTTCCGGGAGGAAGTGCGCAAATTCCTGCCATAACCTCTGGTTAGCAGCAGCCAGCATGGCATCGGCATTGGCTTGACGAAGGTGCAGGGACGCGTTGGAGTAGAGTTTCTTTCTGTACGCCTCCAAGATCTTCTCCTTGCCTAGTAGAGCGCAGAGGAGGCGGCTGAGAATGACTGAGGCTTAGAGTATAGTGATGCCGCAGCGATCACTGAAGAGTGCGGTTGAGGATGGAAAGAGAGCAAGAGTGTATTCTCTTCCATCTGCCTGTACTTGGCGTCCAGGCGTTGATTGACCGGCTGGGCCGAGTGGGGCTTAAGCCAACCCCTCTTGGCCAGTGAGACTACATCGCTCTGCAGAGGAATCCCTGTTTTGGCAGAGGGGCATTGCGTGAGGACTTCAGCCAGAATTCCCTCTGCTGGCTGCTCGACCTTGGGCAGGGGGAGGCCCAGGTATCCCGCCAGGCCAGCAAGACGTTCGTGGAAGGCCCTGGCTGAGGAAGGCATGTCCAGATCCCCATCATCATCTGTGTCCTGCGGATCAGGAGGATCCTGCAGCGGTGGAGGAGTAGTTGGAGCCAGAGGATGGGGCACCAGCACAGCCGCCGGGGGCTGAGGAGGCGGCGGAGGCTGGTACGGAACCTCCTGAGGGGTTGGCTGGGGAGCCGGACCAGCGGCTGCACCGGGCCATCGGCGGAAGCGCTTGTGGTGCCGCTAGCATACTCACGGGGACTTACCTGGTGGCGTCCTTGAGGATAACCCCCATTTGAGGTGACTTCATGAGCTCGAGGAACTTCTCAAAGAACCCCTCTCAACTGGTCTGAGAGGGGGTGGATGGTACTGACGGGGTAGCCGGAGGCTGCTGGAGCCGCTGCATACCCCCCTGCCCGTATGGACGCAGTGGGAAGCTGCCCTGCGCATAAGGATGGGCTGTAGTCCACGTACCTGGTTGAGGCCAGTCCGACCGACACTCGTTCTTCGGCTGACCTCCTGGAATGGTGGACGGGTGCCTCTGTCTGGCGCGGTGGCCATCTTGTTGAACTGCCTGCCAGGTGCCTGAAACATGTTGCTCGGCTCGCTGGGCCCAGCCTCCTTGAGGACTCTTGTATGTGGATCACGAGGCCTACCCTGCTCCTCGGGCCTAGGCCCAGTAGGTGCGACACCATCGACACGTGAGTCGGTAGAGCTGCGTTTAGGTGCCTCCCCTCGGACGTATTACCGGTACTAGGGCATAGCCCCTCGGCCATATTGCCGGTACACGGGCGGAGCCCCTCAGATGACGATCCGGTACAAGTACCTTCCGGTCCCTCAACACTGCCACCGGGAGGATCCGAGTATCCCTCGGCCAGAGAGTCGGTAGCTGAAGCAGCCTCGGTGCACATGCTGGTACAAGGACCTGAACGGTCCCTCCCACGCGGTAGAGTCCTTGGGAAGGAGTCTCCTTTGCGGGGTGCGATTGGAAAAAAGCGTCCCTTCCTTGGTCCTGGCTTGCTGTTTCACAAAGTTCTTGAGGTCCTCTGGAGGCGACTTCTGGAAGAGCTCCCTCCACACCTGGCTAGTCTGTTCTTCAGCGCTTTCGACGACAGCGAGCCAAACGCTGAACAAGCTTGCCAACCGTGGTCTGGGCCAAGCAACGTAGGTAGAGGGAGTGCGGGTCTGAAGTTGGGAAGAGCCCATTGCAGGATGGACACCTGCTGAACCCTGTGGAAGTCGACATGTGCCGGGGAGAAGCTTGACGCCTTAGGACCGAGTACCTGAATGATAAAAAGACAAAGAGAAGAAGTATCCGCGCGTGGAATTACATGGCCGGAGCCAAACACAGGAGTGCTGGTTAATGCGGCCCGTTCCCGTCAGCGCGGAAAAGGGGGACTGAGGTGTGGCGCCGGAGGGCGGAGTCCGGGCAGCACATGCTTCCTGGGCTGCACCCCCGCGTGCCTCTAAATTTTATGGTGAAGAAGGTTTTTTCTGGTGAAAAAGTTTCCGTCTCCCGTCCCTTGGAAGGGACGCCCATGCAGTATGGAGGAAAGGGGACGGGACGTAAGAGTAACACACATTATGAATGGTACATAAGAATCGTATTTATGAATTATGCATATTAAAACAGCCAATAAAGCAAAAAGACAGATTGCATAATTACTTTGTATTGTAGCATATGAGGTATAATAAGCCTGGAGTGCAACCTTTATGTTGCTGAGATAAAGTTACAAAAATATTTTTAGAGCCGAGACAAGCTTTAGAACATATTCTTACTTAACGTCCTAAAACCTGTGGGCACCTGCTCCACTGAACCCTGGGTGCTACAACTGGAATAAGCAGAAATCTTCAATGTTGCGGTTCTTTCACAAGAGCTGCACATAGGACCGGTGCAGACCGGAGACTGATAGTCTCCCACTGTCTTTACAGGGCTTAGAGCATACTTGGTGGGGGACATGAAGATCAAAATTGCAAAAAAAGTGACTATTCCGTTAACGCAGTGTCTGAACAACGGAAAAAGAAAATGCAGCCACAGGGCACACTTGGCTCTGAAAATATACTGAGGCTGCAAAATGATTCCAAACTTCTGTCACAGCTGGAGCTACAGACTCTCCAATGTTCTGTGTCCCAAACACACAGGCCATAAAAGGAGCGCTAGCGTGTAAATGGTCAGTTATACCCTTTGGGTAGCATCACTTCAGTCTGATGTATTGATACATCTGTGAAGCAGCGTACAGCATAAATAGCACCATTCTCTGCCAAGAGACCAAACAAAGATCAGAGGCTCCAGCTATGCAGCTGGGCTATGTGAAGATAAATCATTTGCAGGGATAGCAATTGCCATTCAAACAAAAGATGGTTACTTAGTAATAATTAAAATTATGCCATAGAACAAAAAGCCAAATGCCATCATCACCCCCATCCATGCTTTGAAGATTACACTCCACAACATTTCAGGACGGAAAACTTTAAAGTAATGGGTCCAATGTATGTTTTAGGATAGAGCTTTCATTTCCAAATGTATAACATCTTTGTAAAAACACATCCTGGACATCATAATGATTCTGTGATGCCTGCGGAAAGAACTATCCATGCTGATAAAGGTTACAATTCTACAGTTTGTGAACCTGAAAAAACACCACCAGTCATCAACAGCACATACATTGAAAACTCACTTTCAAGGCATTCTTAAAATGCAACTGAACATTTAAAGAGTAAATTGTTCCCCCTTTCTGCTAGGACTCAACACTGCTTTGCAATGTTGACTAGAACATTTTTCATGATTCCATTCCTAGTAAATCATTAGCAAAGATGAAGTGCAAGTAGGTTAATATTTACCTTTTCCCCAAATATCCTTTGGCAAATTCCATTCTTTGCTAGCTTCTCTTTCACCTGACGAGTTAACTCGATAGTGTCCACTTCCTGATACATGTAGACTTCATACTGTTCGGGAGTCAAAGGGGGGACAGCAGGTTTTGATGATTTAGTCAAAGGTAAAACAGGGGAGGATGGAAGAGGGCTATTCTGAGGGGTCTCACTACGACTTGCCCCAGTCATGCTGAGGTCAGAATTTTGTGAGTATGGAGATTCAGCTTTAGGCCATTCCTTCCAATATTCAGAAGAGGAGGTCCCTTGCTGCTGGCAGCGTTCTGCCCTGGTCTGAATGGTGAGCTTTTCTTTTACATGGTTCACGTCTTCTGTTTTAATATCGTCCAAATGAACTGAATTTCTTCTTTCGTGTTGAACAGTACTCCACCAGTTGTCCTTCCATATACCTCCTCCTCCACGACCCAGTTCACTTTTAACATGTCTTATCATGCTTTGGGGAGATTCTCCGATCCCATGCATTTCTAATACTTGTGTGTCACGTGGTTCCTTTTTTATCCCGGTGTAACTCTGCAAAGAAGCAATATTAGAAGCTAGTACAGTTGAATGCTTCTTCAAAGACAGAACCAACGGCACATAGCTGGACCCGGATGATAGTGTAGAGGTGGAGATGAGTTTGGGAGAAAGGATGGAAATGTCGGCATGAGACAGTGTTTCGGATTTTAGGACTGGTTCAAAGGCTGCCTGTTGTGCCTCCATTTCACGTCTAGCTTGCTTCAGGATTGATCGAATGGCATCATCTGAGTTACCACTGTTACATGAAGAATGCTGCTGAGCCGGCTCAGCTGTAAAAAAACAAACAAAAAAGGTATGCTATTATAAGACGGGTATTACGTTAAAATCAAACAAAGGTTTGTTTTAAAGTTGCAGCAAGAACACTATATTATGCATTAGCACCCTGTAAGGAGGCAATGGCCAATCAGGATGCTCGGGGCGTTGCCTGTATTGTATGATACAATCCTGTGTTGCCGAGCACCCTGGGTGCTGCGGGCTAGCGCCCCCTACACTTCCATGCCCCACCTTCATCTCTTAGCACCCGTCTAGTTTGATACGCAGGTTCCAAGAGTGTATTTGTTTTCTTTTTATAAAAAAAAACTGCCTAGCACAGCGTTGTGGTTTCCCCAAATCGGTTTTCAATGTTGATGAACAGGCTTTTGGAAATCTCAGTACGGGGCAGCACACAAGATAGGTTTCATTTACACACGAGTGCTAATGGTGATTTGCCCCTCAGCAGCATGCAGACCCTGTCGTTAACAGCACTGCCTCCCTCATTAACTTGGGCAGCAGGCTGTTACCGACAGGGTCGGCCCATTGCCTCAGGGCACATCGCCTCAGTATGCAAGTGACTGTTTTGAAATCAGAATTTAACATTGTTGAATGTCTTGACCATCACCAAAGCAAATAAAAAAATAAACATACATTTAAACAAAAATGAAAGCAAGAAGATTGTTAGTGTAGACACCAAATGCAGCAGTATCCATTTTTATGTAATGATGCCTACCTTCTGCAGACTAGAATACCTACACTTAAGAAAAAAGGAAGATCATGATGAACAACGTACAACTATTTGCAGCAGCATAAACTAGCACAACACTTAATAATTGAGTGGCTCTCCTGCAGGTTTCCAAAGAGATGGGACAATAGAATATGTGCACTGTTGTTGCCTAAACCTGGGTCAGGCAAATGCCTTACCCCATGTCCCATCTACATTATAGCAAAAAGATCTCTAAAGGAAGAAAATATATTATGATACATTACTCACAGTATTCGTATTTCTGATGCTTGTATCTGCATAGATTCACATGCAGTGCATAGGCCGACATCTAGTGGAAGCTGCGGAGTATTACAGTTTGTTTTTTGAAACTCGAAAAGGGGCTGTTAGGCAGAATCCTGTGCAGTGCCCTTACGGACCACTACACACAATTAAGACTACAAGTGGTCATACAAGTTCACCTTTGGTACAAGCCTGTACTACTATGTTAAAGTGGTCGCAGTAGCGGAGCAGCCAGACTTATCTCAAGAGTAAATGTGCAGTAGCAGACATTACACAAAGGGACCACAATTACTGTGACTGAAGCAAACACTGACTCAAGGTTTCAGGTAAAAAATATAAGTACACTTATTTTTAAACCATCTGTTAGAAAACACTTATTCTATAAATTCGAAACCACACTTAAAATACACTACACACAATTGGTTCCACTTGTTTCAGTAAATTCAAGGTACGGACATTAGGATTTGACAGACCAGTGTTGCGATACTTAAGCGTACCCGCGGATAGAAATGCTCACGAAGTTAAACACACTTTGTACTTTAGAATTTCAAACAAGGGAAAAGTCGGAGAAAATCAAAGGCAATGCTTTTTTCAAGGCAAGGAGACTCGAGGACTTGTTCAAAGATACAGATTAAAGTCAATAGGCCTGCGCCAGTGTCAATGGAGCAGATGCTCAGTTGCCGAGGATCACGCGTTGAACAGTTCGAGATGCCAAGAGTTCGTAAAGATTGTCAAATGGAAGGAAAAGTTATAAGATGAAGGGAAGAAAGAACAAATCTTCGTGGAGGAAAAGGGCTCACCCCGATTCCAGCTGGTCAGACGGAGAGAATGACCAAGTGCACAGTACCTTATTCCGTTGGCGAAAAGCTGGTGCCACGGCAGTTGTTCCTGCAGACTCACGGTTACTGCGGCTTCAGTCGTGGGGAACAAGAAGGAGGACGTCTGGAGGGATCAGCACTACCCAGGGATGAGGCCAGCAGCAGCGAAAAAGACATAATGAATAAACAGTGCGCTTTTTTAAATCAGGAGAGGGCTTTTCTGATGGCTATCCGGACCACTAAAGCACAGCAGTGATTTCGACCCAGGAGAGGATTCTCTGACTGAAGAAAAGACGAGCTGGTTGATCGCACCAAGCTCAAGGGAAGAAGACTACGGACTGGATCTTCTCTGGTCATTGAAGGGTAGATAGCGCAGGACTGCAGAAGGTCTTCACCGGGACTCGGGGTTGCAGCAGCCGTCTTCTTCTCCGCTTCTCTTCGGTTCCTTGCAGTTCCAGTGGCGACTGACTTCTAGCCCAAGAGTCCTGCCTTTTATGCCAAAATCCCCCGTTCACAGAGCCTGGCTGTCAATCACTCAGCAGGGAGGTTGTCCAGCCCGGACAACCACCCCGGCCAATCAACACAAAGTGTGACTTGGCTCTCCAAGGAGACCCTGTGCAGGGGGTGACTTCAGCCCTCCCTCACATTCAGCACACCTAGACACCCAGACGCCAAAGGAGGGCTTCTGGTCAGAAGCCTGCCAAAGGTCGGCAAACAAAGGAGGCAAACCTGGTTTGCCGTGCAAAGAAAGACCCAAGAAGGATGTTAACAAAAGGAAATGGCGATTAAACCCAACCAGAGCCAAAATAAAAAGTATTTGGGCTAGCGGGTTTAAAGTTCGCGGCTACTAAAATAGCCTAAAACAATACCACGTTATGTAATGTATTTGCGGTAGGAAAATTAGGTTAGATACCAATGCCACCAGCCAAGTCTTAATGTTAAGGGAGCGAAACAATGCTCCAAGAGGTACAGATAAAAAGGACTAGGAATTAACCCCTTCCAGTACTCCATGTAAGATGGGGTGTACTGGATCTGTGGTTAAACGACTATGTAAAGTTAATGGCAACTTTACCCTTTTCTGGGGGACATAAGTCAGCCCCAGAAATGGAGTCAGTGGGAAGTCCAAAAGACAACCCTGTGTCACTACACTGAAGGTGCTGTGTAACACAAAAGACTGGGGCTACTGAAGTGGTGTACTCCAGAGTCCACAATCACAAAAACAGATGAAATGAAAAAGCTCGCACTCTTACCAAGTGCAAGAAATAAACTCCAGAAATCCAGCAAAGCTGCTGGGGGACTCACTAGGTATGGGAAATTAGCCATAGAATGAGAATTCACCCTAACAGGGGCGTCGAAGTAGGGCGTGCCAGTAATACTATCCCTAGTGTGACGTCCACTGTACCCATGATCCCTCACGCGTGTAGGACCCTCAGATTGTATTTTTTCTGACACGAGGAAGCATGAGTAGCGCGAGTACAGAGTATCCAAGCAGATAAGATAGATAAGACTACAAGCATCCATGCGCCTTCTCTCAGAGGGGAGGAAGGGTGGGCGCATGTGAATCTAAGCAGATACAAGCATCAGAAATACGATTACAGTGAGTAATGTATCCCTTGTGAGGCTTGTGGAATCTGCTGAGATCACATGCTGTGCATAGATTAGTGAGCAGTGTTAGAAGAAGGTGGGATGTGAGAAGGGTCATGAGCGAACAAATGTCTTACAACCGCTTGTCCCACTTGAGCATCTGTCTTGGAATGGGTGTCAATGCCGTAGTGCTGAGTAAAGGTGCAAATAGAGCTCCATGTAGCTGCTTTGCCAATGGTGTCAAGGGGTACATTTGCAAGGTAAGCCAGAGTGGCCCCAGTACCTCTTGTAGAGTGGGCCCTTGGCTTAAACCGCAGTGTCTTTTCTGAAAGGGAGTAACACAGATGGATAAATGTGACTATCCATTTAGAGATGGCACCTTTTAGAGACGCAATCTCCTGCTCTGCCTGTAGCTACGGAGACGAACAGTTGATCTGTCTTTCTTAGCGGTCTGGTCTTGTCTACGTAGTAGAGGACCGCTCTCCTCACATCTAGTATGTGGAGTTTCACCTCAGCAGAGCTTTTGAGTTCTTGAAAAAAAGGCAGGTAGCTCAATGGACTGGTTAACATGGAATTTTGAAATGAACTTAGGTGAGAACCTAGGGTGAGTGCGTAAAACCAGTTTATCCTTATGTACAGTAAAGAAAAGATCCTGCACTGACAGAGCTTGAATTTCACTGACCCTTCTTATGGATGAAATGGCTACTCAAAAGGCAGTTTTATAAGTCAGGTGTTTGAGACTAGCTTTATGCATGGGTTCAAAGGGGGGGGGGGTGCATGAGTTTAACAAGCACCACATTAAGGTCCCACCCTGGTGGTGGGTTAGAAATTGGAGAGTGGAGTCTCTTCACCCCTTCCATAAAGGCTTTGACAACTTTTCCACCATGACACCTTGTTATGGGAGGTGGTGTAGGCTGACAGCGCCGCCAGGTGTACCTTGAGTGAATTAAATACCAACCCTGCGTCCAGAAGGTGGAGCATGTAGGTGACGATATTGGATGGAGGGCAATCAGTTGGGTTCATTTGTTTATTTTGGCACCAAATAACAAATCTTTTCCATTTATCAAAATAACAGTGCCTTTTTGTTAGATTTTCTTGACTCTTAAGATATCCATACATCTCTGGGGTAAATTGAGATGGCCGAACTCTGACTTCAGGAGCCATGCTGCCAAGTGCAAGAAGTTTGGTTGATAATGCACCGTTTGTCCTTCGTGCTGGGAGAGTAGGTGGCACCAGCACAGGAGTCTGATGGGGTCGTACAATGCCAGTCTGTGTAGGTGTGGGAACCATAGTTGTCTTGCCCACATAGGAGCAACTAGGATGAGCGTCATTGATTCCCTGTGTATCTTGTTGACCACCTTCCTCATCAGAGGGGTTGGTGGAAAAGCATAGGCAAACATCCCTGACCATTTCATCCATAGAGCGTTCCCCTTGGAGCCTGGCTGGGGGAACCTGGATGCGAATTGTGGGCATTGTCTGTTTTCGCTTGTGGCGAATAGGTCTATAGTGGGGAAACCCCACTGAGAGAAGAGATCTTGTATGACTTCTTTGTATAGACGCCATTTGTGCTCTTCCGGGATGGGAACTCTGCTCAAAGCATCCGCTAGTGAATTGAGATCCCCTGGAACATGTTGAGACGACAGGTAAATGTTCCGTCTGAGTACCCATATCCAAATTTTCTGGACAAGCCTGGACAGATTTGGCGAACGAGTGCCCCCTTGTTTGTTTATGTAAAACATTGCTGTTGTGCTGTCTGTTAGGATCTGCACTGACAGGTTAGATAGGTGGGGTTCGAACGCCCGAAGCGCTCTGAAGACTGCCAGAACATCTAGCAGGTTGATGTGATTCTGAGCCACTGTGTGAGACCAGAGACCCTGAGCTGTGTGGTGAAGGAGGTGTGTTCCCCACCGTGAAAGAGACGCATCTGTTGTGACTACGGCCTACATTTCTGGATCGTAAAAGGGTTTCCCCTTTGAAAGATTCTCTCTTGTCCACTAGCGAAGACTCTGTACTAGGGTTGGCGAAACGACCACTAGATCGTCCCACTGACCACTTGCCTGATACCACTGTTTCATGATCCATTCCTGCATGGGTCGCATGCGCAGGCGTGCGTGGGGAACCAGGTAAATGCATGATGCCATCATGCCTAGCAAACACATCGCTTTGCGCACGCACCCTTATCTGGCGACCGGACTGATATTGAGGAATTTGCAGTAACAGATTCCAAAATCATTCCTCTGATGGAAAGGCCAACCACTCTCCTAGAGGTGCTTGGCACCAGGCTTGATGTTTTTATCGTTGATTGAGAAGCCCAATTGGAAGAGGAGGTAGATTGTTCTTTGAATGTTGGATCTGCAAATTAAGGGGGTTTCCCCCGTGATGAGCCAGTCGTCCAGGTAAGGGTACATTGGGATTTCCTCCCTGCGTAGGTGCGCCGCCACCACCGCCAGTACCTTGTTGAATACCCTTGGAGCCGAGGCTATTCCGAAGGGCAGCACCTTGAACTGGTAGTGCTGGCTGTCTACCTTGAAACGCAAGAATCTTCTGTGCGCTGGGAACATAGATATATGAAAATAAGCATCTTTCGTATCCAATGTTGCCATGTAATCTCTTTTTAGTAGGTGCATTACTTCCTGGAGTGTAGTCATGCGGAATTTTTGTAGCTTGATATACTTGTTTGCAGGGCGTAGGTCTAATACTGGGTGCTCCTCTTTTGACCTCTGGGGAGACCTGGGGTAGCCTGTTGGTTGCCGCCCCACAAGGTTCCTTGGTTCCGATAGTAACTGGACCCTCTCTGGGAGTTTTGGCCACGAAAGCGATGAAAAATATGATTTCCCCGCTGGTTTGGGGGTTTGTTTATTGATTTGTATAGTGCTCCAGACCCAGGGGTATATAGGCGGTCAAGGATATGGTTACAGGCAAAATATTAGGACAATTGTGCAACGTATATACAATTACAGAAATAATGTGCAGGAATTTAAACAATTTACAAAATACAATTAGTGTAGATAGTAGACAGACAGTATGATAAAGGCGTAGAGCCCTTGGAATGACAAGATCACAGAGCGACAGGCGCTGTATTAACTAGTAGGGGCAAATGCAAGGTAGTGGTGAGTGAGTGCTGGTGTATGATACCAGAATTATTTAATAGCCAGGTGATGACCTGGGTTCTGAAGGGTTGAAAGGTGGGGATGGATTTGATTTTCAGAGGAATAGTGTTCCAGAGTTGGGCGGCTAGAACCGGGAAGCTAGTTCCACCGGCTCTTTTGAGGGTGTATTTGGGCACCATCAAGTGTAGTGTGTTGGAGGATCTGGTGATTATAGTAACAGGTTTTAAGGTGAATTTGTTGGTTAGGTGTGGCGGGGCAAGGTGATTAAGGGATTTGTAGGTAAGGCAGATAGTTTTTAGATCCATTTTTTGTGTTGGATGGAGAGCCATTTGCATGATATTCTAGTGGGCGAGATATGTTCTCTCCTAGGAATATTAAGAGCAGCTTGGAGAGAATTGTTTTGGAGGACCTGCAGTTTGTTGATTATGGCTTTATTTGCGCCTACATATAGGCCATTGCAATAGTCCAATTTAGACTGAATAAGTGCTCTGGCTAATGTGAGGCAACTACTGGGGGATAGCAGGGGTCTACAAGCCCTAATCAGCTTGCCTGTGTAAGCAGTGGCTGAGGCGGTCATGTTGACTTGTTTGGAGAGCTTGGTGTTGGTATCTAGATAGAAGCCAAGGGTTTTTACACTTTTTGCGATAGGAATAGTGTTTCCATCAATGATGAAGCTGGTGTAGCTGTGGCTAAGCTCCAGGATAGTGTTAGGGGAGCCGACAAGGAGCAATTCTGTCTTGTTGGCCAAGGGACTTTAAGGGGTCATATTCATCCTTAGCCATTTTTAGCACTTTCTCCACTGCTTTCCCAAACAGGACGTTTGGTTCTACCAGCATGGCTAGGAGGGTGGCTTGGGTCTCTGGTTTAAACCCTGACTGCCTTAGCCAAGCGTGTCGTTTAATTACTGTGCTTTCTACCATCAGCCTCCCTGCATTGTCTGCTGCATCGAAGTTAGCCTTGAGAATGCATCCGGACACTGATCTCCCTTTCCGACGCAATCTGGGCCAACTGGCTCTTTAGAGGTTCTGGAGTAGAGGCAATGAGGGCAGCTACCTGTTTCCATTGGTGGCAGTTGTAGCTTGCTAGCAGAGTGGTGGTATTGGCAATGCGTGCTTGGTATGGCGACGTGGATGCCACCTCCCTACCTAGAGCATATATTCTCTTGCTCTCCTTGTCCGGGGGAGCTTCTGAAGATGCTAGTGGTGTTCCTGCTCTCTTTCTGGTGGTTGTTACCACTAATGAGTCAGGTTTTAGCTAACCCCTTATGTACAGTGGGTCGGAGGGAGCAGCCCTGAATAGTTTTTCTACTAGTGGGTTAACTGCCCGAGTAAAATTAGGGGTCACCAAAGAAGGATCGATTCTGCGTTGAATAGATTTTAGAATGGATAGTCTGGACAATGGATCTTTTATCACCTAGAATTTGCTCTGCAAAATCTCTCTTCTTGGGCACCCTGAATGCCAATTTGGAAATGGTCTGCCGCCTTGGCTAAAACTTCATTAAGCAAAGGCTGATTGTCAACAGGTGAGTCATTCACAGGGGGCTCCTTGGGAATAGGGGAGTCGAGACTAGAGGCCTCCGCCTCGTCTTCCTCCTCTTCCTGGTCTTCATCGTCTCCATAGTAATCAACACCAGCCTGGGCGTCCAGCATTTGTACTTCTGAATCCTCACCATACTGCTGGTAAGGTTCGACACTAAAAGGGTCTGAAATCAACCCCTGAGCTGGAGTCTCAGTACAGAGTCTCTTAGTAGGAGGTTGAGGGTCTTTGGATCCCGAAGGGGCAGAGGTAGCAGGAGTACTCTGATAGCTATAGAAGAAATGTGGGTCTTTTTCGTAGAAATCTACAAAAAAAGGACATCCTCCTCATCACTCTATCAATGTCCTCCGAATCCCATTGTCTTGAACTGGGGATAACCCTCTCTTGATGAAGTTCCTTACTTGTCTGTTCCCTGAGTAGGTGGAGGGACAGACTTTCCCTTGGGGACAGGGTCAGGACCCTTGGATTTTTCTCTATGTTTCTCCTTCTGAACCTGGTGTTCAGAGGCCTTATGTTGTTTTTCCCCTTTCCCATGTGTAGAGGAAGGCTTTCCCGACCCCTTGGAATTTCCTAAATCTTTCAACGCTTGGCGTCGAGAATCGGAGGAGGGATCACGAGATTCGGTAGTCTTGGAAGAAGGGCATTGAATCTCGGAAGCAGACGTGGAACGAACTACCGGAGTAGCCGTCGAATGTGCTGCCTGGGGGTAGAGGTCGGATTAGTCTTCTGACAATACCTCTGTGACTTTAGGTAATGTGCCACTTTTAACAATCGTGGACGGTTGCAGAGGCCTTCCAAGGCCCAAAGTCTGTCATGTAGTCCCGACGGCTGTTCTTCCTCGGTCTCGAGTACCTCAGTCGATCTTCGACGTAGGGTTGGAGAACAGGGATTTTTGTTAATTATATGATAAATGGCTAAAAGCCAGGGAACTCCGCGATGATGATTCCGACAAGTATGACGGAAAAAAACAATCTGAGGGTCCTACACGTGAGAGGGATCAAGGGTGCAGTGGACGTCACACTAGGGATAGTATTATTGACACGCCCGAGTTTGACGCCCCTTTTCGAGTTTCGAAAAACAAACTAATACTCTGCAGCTTTCACTAGATGTCGGCCTATGCACAGCATGTGATCTAAGCAGATTCCACAAGCCTCAGAAATAAGGGATACATTACTCACCGTAATCATATTTCTGATGCTTGCATCTGCTTAGATTCACATGCTGTGCATAGGCCGACATCTAGTGGAAGCGGCGCAGTATTACAGTTGTTTTCGAAACTCGAAAAGGGACGTCGAAAGGGCGTGCCAGTAATACTATCCCTAGTGTGCCGTCCACTGTACCCATGATCCCTCACGTGTCGAGGTCCCTCAGATTGTTATTTTTCTGACATGAGGTAGCATGAGGTGTAACGTGAGTACAGTTGTATCCAAGCAGATACGTATCAGACAAGCTCATAAGCATCCATGCGCCTTTTCTCCGAGGGGAGGAAGGGTGGGAGCATGTGAATCTAAGCAGATACAAGCATCAGAAATAGGATTACGGTGAGTAATGTATCCCTTCTGAGGCTTGTGGAATCTGCTTAAATCACATGCTGTGCATAGATTAGCGAGCAGTGTTAGAAGAAGGAGGTGGGATGTGAGAAGGTTCATGAGTGAATAAATGTCTTAGAACCGCTTGTCCCACGTGTGTCGGTCTTGGAATGAGTGTCAATGCAGTAGTGCTGAGTGAAAGTATGTATTGAGCGCCATGTAGCTGCTTTGCAAATACTGTCTAAGGAGACATTTGCAATGAAAGCAAGGGTGGCTCCTGTGCCTCTTGTGGAGTGAGCCCTGGGCGTAAAAGTCAGTGTCTTATTTGATAGGGAATAGCACAGTTGGATACATCTGACTATCCACCTAGAGATGGCATTCTTTGAAATTAGGTCACCTTCTCTGCCTGGAGCTATGGAGACAAACAAATGATCTGTTTTTCTTAGCAGTCTGGTCTTCTACATAGTAGAGGACCACCCTCCTCACATCTAGTGTGAGGCGTTTTACCTCAGCTGAGCTGTTTGTTTCCTGGAAGAAAGGCGGTAGCTCTATTGACTGGCTTACGTGAAATTTGGAGATGAATTTAGGGGAAAACCTAGAGTGAGTACGTAAAACCAGCTTCTCTCTTTGTACAACAAAGAAAGGATCCTGCACTGGCAATGCTTGTATCTCTCTCACTCCTTCTTATGGAAGGTTTGTAAGTCAGGTGTTTTAGATTAGACTTGTGCATAGGCTCGAAAGGGGGTCCCATGAGCTTAGCGAGTACCACGTTGAAATCCCATCCTGGTGGTGGGTTAGAAATAGGAGGGTGGAGTCTCTTTACTCTTTCCATGAATGCCTTGATGACCGGTACTTTCCACGATGAAACCTTACTATGGGAAGTGGTGTAGGCTGATAAAGCCGCCAGGTGGACCTTTAGGGAGTTGAATACTAACCCAGCATCTAGCAAATGAAGCATATAATTTAGAATGTGGGAAGGAGTACATTCTATGCGGTTGATCTGTTTAGACTGCCATCAAATCACAAATCTTCTCCATTTGTCAAAGTAACAGTGGTATTTGATTTTCTTGATTCTTTCAAGATATCCATGCATCTCTGTGGCAAGTTAAGATGTCCCAACTCTTTGACTTCAGGAGCCATGCTGCCAAGTACATTGAGTGAGGCTGCAGGTGCACTGTTAGTCCCTCGTGCTGAGTGAGTAGATTATACGAACACAGGAGTTTGATGGGATCGCACATCGCCAGTTTGCGCAGATGTGGACACCATGGTTGTCTTGCCCACATAGGAGCAACTAGGATAAGCTTCATCGGTTCCTCGTGGATCTTGTTCACCACCTTCCTCATGAGAGGGGGTGTTTGGGGGCGTAAGCAAATTTCCCCGACCAGTTCATCCATAGGGCGTTTCCCTTGGAGCCTGGCTAGGGGAACCTGGACGCAAAGTCTGTGCATTGACTGTTTTCGCTTATAGCGAATAAGTCTATTGTGGGTAAACCCCATAGAGAGAAGAGGTGTTCTACGACTTCTTCGTGTAGATGCCACTTGTGTTCTTCTGGTAGGGGATCTATGCTCAATGAGTGTGCTAGAGAGTTGAGTTCCCCTGGAACATGCTATGACGATAGGAACATTTTCCGTTTGAGTGCCCATTTTCCAAATTTGCTGCGCAGGCCTGGACAGATTTGGAGAACGTGTGCCCCCGTTTGTTTATATAAAACATCGCTGTAGTGCCGTCTGTCAGGACTTGCATGGATTGGTTCTTTATATGAGATTCAAATGCCCGAAGGGCTTTGAATACCGCCAGAAGCTCTAGCAAATTGATGCGGTTTTGGGCTGCCGTGCAAGACCACAGACCCTGAGCTGTGTGGTGAAGGTAGTGAGCCCCCACCCCAATAGAGAGGCATCCATTGTGACAATTTCCTGTATCTCTGGATCGTAGAAGGGTTTCCCATTCAGCAGATTTTCCCTTGTCCACCAGTGAAGATTTTGTACAAGTGTTGACGAAACGACCACTAGATCGTCCCACTGATCACTTGCCCGAGACCATTGTTTCTCCAACCACTCCTGAGGAGCCAGGTAAATGCAAGATGCCATCATGCCTAGGAAACGCATAGCTCTGCGCACCCTTATCTGGTGGATGGCCTGATAATGCAGTATTTGCAGTAACAAATACGTTTTGGACTCTTTCCTCCGACGGAAGACCAACCCCTCTTGCGTGTTTAAGACAGCGCCTAGGAACTGTTTGGATGTGCTTGGCATTAGGCTCGATTTTTTCTCATTTATGGAGAAGCCCAACTGAAAGAGAAGGTTGACTGTTCTTTGAATGGTTTGTCTGCAAATTAGGGGGGACTCCACTGTAATGAGCCAGTCGTCCAGGTAAGGGTACACTGGGATTGCCTCCCTGCGTAGGTGTGCTGCCACCACCACCACCAGTACCTTTGTGAATACCCTTGGAGCAGAAGTTATTCGGAAGGGCAGCACCTTGAATTTGTAGTGCTGGTTCGCTATTTTCAAACGCAAGAATCTTCTGTGCGCTGGGAACATTGAAATATGATAATAGGCATCTTTCATATCCAGTGTTGCCATGTAATCCCCCTTTTTTAGTAGAGGGATTACCTCTTGTAGCATAGTCATGCAGAACGTTTGTGGCTTGACATACTTGTTTGCAGGGCGCATATCTAATACTGGGCGCATTGTTAGATCTTTCTTTGGCACAAGGAAGTAAGTTGAATAAATACCCCTGTTTACCTGGTTGGCCGGGACGACTTTGAGGGTGTCCTTTATTAAGTGGCTATCTCCTCAAGGAGGATATGCTGGTGTTCTCTTGAGTGGATCTTCTGTCGTAGGGGGTGGTTGGGGGGTCGTTGGAGGAGTTCGATACAGTTTCCGCCTGCGTCTGTGCACAGCACCCATCTGTCTGAGGTGATTCCCTCCCATGCGTGGGTGAAGCTGGAAATGCGCCCTACTACTAGAAAGGCATGGGAGGGCACCTGAAGCGGAATGTCACTGCTTCTGAGGTGGGGTGCCACCTCTAGAGGGGTTGCCCCTTCCACAACCACGACCTCTGGTTGTCCTCTAGGATAGTACTGGAAGGACCGACTGATTATTTCCCCAGTAGAAACCTTGGTTTTGACTGTAATTGGACCCACGTTGAGAACTTGGCCGCGAAAACAGCGAAAATTGCCATTACCCCTTTGGCCGGGTGGCTTGTTGGTGAGTTGGCCCAACGATTGGAGAGCGTCCTACTTGGCTTTGGCTGTTTTAAGGGCGTCTTCGACTGCCTTGCCGAAGAGCACATTGGGTTCAATAGGCATGTTAATTAACGTGGTCTGCATTTCTGGTCTGAAACCTGATTGCCGCAGCCACGCATGACGTTTGATAACAGTACCCTGAGCAATGATTCTTCCGGCATTGTCTGCTGCGTCAAGGTTGATCTTAAGTAAACAGCTTGACACTGCCCTCCCTTCTACGGCCACCTGTGCTAGCTGGGATTTCAGTGGTTCTGGGGCAGACGATAGTAGAGCCAACACTTCCTCCCATTTGTGGCAGTTATAACTGACCAACAGGGTACCATTTTTCGCAATTCTGGTTTGGTAAGCCGCAGAGGCGGCGACTTTCCTACCCATGGTGTAAATCTTCTTGCTTTCCTTGTCGGGTGGAGCCTCAGAGGAAGCAAGGGGGTTACCTGCTCTTTTCCTAGTTGTAGTTACAACTAATGAGCATGGCTTCAGCTGCCCTCTAATATACAGTAGGTCTATAGGTGCAGGTTTAAAAGTTTTTCTACACGTGGGTTTACAGCCTGTGTGAGGTTAGGGGCTTCTAATGACGATTTTATCCTGCGCTGTATTGACTTGAGCAGAGGAATAAACTGCACCATTGTTTTCTTGTCCCCGATGATCTGTTCCACAAAGTCCTTATATCCCTGTACCTCCTCGGTGTCAATATGAAAGTGCTCTGCCGGCTTGGCTAGCACCTCATTAAGAAGGGGTTGGTTGTCAATAAGGGAATCAACTATAGGAGGATCCTGATCGATAGGTGAGTCTATCGGCTACATATTGGCCTCTGGGTCAGCCTCTTGGTCCTCATTATCCCCATAAGCAGAGTCTGCTGCTTCCTCGTCGTACTGAGGGTCAGCTGCCTCTACAATTGAGGGGTCCTTGTTTTCGGAGTCCGGATCATAGAGATCTATGACTTTGCTATGCACTGGAGTTTCTGTACGAGACCTTTTAGAAGGGGGTTGAGAAGGTTGAGCAGAGACTTGAGACCTAGAGGGAGCTGTAGTGGGGGATGGGGGGGGGGGATTGGAAACTCTTGAAGTATGCAGGGTCTTTCTCGTAGAAATTGGCCATAAAGGACATTCTCCTCATTACCCTATGTCTTGTGAAGACTATTCTGCCGAATTTGGGATTACTAAGGGTTGGGAAGGAAGTCATAAATCCTAATCTGTGGGAGGAATAACCCCAGATTCTTTTAGGCCTAGTCTCTGCAGGTTTGTCCTTATTAGGGATGGGCCTAGTTTCCTTAGGCTTCTCTTTCTGAGAAGTTTTTTCCCTATGAGGGCTTTTATCACTATGAGGGGACTTTGAGGACGACTTCTTATGTACTGTTACCCGACCCGGTGCCGAGAGCCGGGTGTATCCGACTGTTTGGGCTGTTTGGGGCCTATACATAGGCCGACATCTAGTGGAAGCTGCAGAGTATTACAGTTGTTTTCGAAACTCTAAAAGGGACGTCGACAGGGAGTGCCAGTAATACTATCCCTAGAGTGAGATCCACTATTCCCATGGTCCTTCACGCATTGTGGTCCCTCAGTGTGTGGAGTTTTACCTCAGCTGAGCCATTTGGATTCTGAAAGGCGGCCGGTAGCTCTATGGATTGGTTCACGTGGAATTTGGAAATTAATTTAGGAGAGAACCTTGGATGTGCACATAAAACCAATTTGTCTTTATGAATGATAAAGAAAAGTTCCTGCACTGACAATACTTGTAATTCACTAACTCTTCTTATGGAAGTAATAGACACAAAGAAGGAAGTCTTGCATGTCAGGTGTTTAAGGCTTGACTTATGCATAGACTCGAATGGGGGCCCCATGAGCTTAGCGAGTACAACATTGAGATCCCAGCCTGGAGGTGGGTTTGAAATTGGAGGGTGTAGTCTCATTACCCCCTCCATGAATGCCTTAATGACTGGAATTTTCCACCATGATACCATACTCAGAGGTGGTGTACTCGGATAAAGCCGCCAGGTGGACCATTATGGAGTTGAATAATAACCCTGAGTCTAACAAGTGGAGCATATCATTTAGAATGTGGGATGGAGTACACTCTATGGGGTTTATTTGTTTAGACTGGCACCAAATACAAATTTCCTCCACTTGTCGAATTAACAGTGTCTGGTTTTTCATTTACGAGCCTCCTTGAGAATATCCATACACCGGTGTGGTAGATCAAGGTGTCCAAACTATGACCTCAGGAGCCAAGCTGCCAGGTTCATTAAGTGTGGTTGAGGGTGTACTGTTATTCCCCAGTGTTGGGACAATAGGTCCGTCTGACAAAGGAGTTAAATGGGATCGCACATCGCCCGTTTGCACAGATGTGGATACCATGGCTGTCTTGCCCACATGGGAGCAACTAGGATGAGCGTAATTTGTTCTCAGTTTATCTTGTTCACTACCCTGCTCATTAGGGGAGTCGTAAGCAAATCTCCCTGACCAGTTCATCCATAGGGCGGCATTCCCCTTGGAGCCTGGCTGGGGGAACCTGGATGACAATCTGGGCATTGCTTGTTTTCTCCTGTAGCGACCAAGTCCAGAATGGGATAACCCCACTGAGAGAAGATGTAGTCTACGACACTTGGGTCTAGTTGCCACTTGTGTTCATCTGGTAGGGGATCTCTGCTTAGAGAGCCCGCTAGAGTGTTGAGTATCCCTGGAAGGTGTTGGGAGGATAGGAACATCCCCTGTCTGAGTGCCCATCTCCATATTTTCTGTGCCATCTTGGACAGATTTGGAGAGTGTGTGCCCCCTTGTTTGTTTACATAGAAGATTGCAGTGGTAATGTCCGTTAGGATCTGAACTGGCTTGTTCATCAACTCTGCTTCGAATGCTTGAAGCGCTTTGAATACTGCCAGGAGCTCCAGTAGGTTGATGTGGTTCTGTGCCGTGATGGGAGTCCACAGACCATGTGCTATGTGGTGAATGTAATGTGCCCCACACCTGGAGAGTGATTAGTCTGTTTTAACGATCACTTGCGCTTCCGGATCGTGGAAGGGTTTTCCCTTTAGACAGGGTTTCTTTTGTCCACCAGTGTAGGTTTTGTACTAGAGTTGGCGAAATAACCACTAGATCGTCCCACTGACCACTTGCCTGAGACCACTGTTCGCCAACCACTCCTGCATGGGTCGCAGCCACATGTGGCAACAGGTAAATGCAAGATGCCATCATGCCTAGCAAACGCAAAGCTTTGCACACCCTTATGTGGCGGCCGGCCTGATAATGTGGTAATTGCAGTAACATGTTCTGCACTCTTTCCTCTGACGGAAAGACCAACCCCTCTTCTGTGTTTAAGACAGCTCCTAGGAACTGTTTGGTTGTGCTTGGCACTAGGCTTGATTTTTTCTCGTTGATGGAGAAGCCCAATTGAAAGAGAAGGTTGATAGTTCTTTGAATGTTGTTTCTGCAAATTAGGGGAGACTCCTCTGTAATCAGCCAGTCGTTCAGGTAAGGGTACACTGGAACTGCCTCCCTGCGCAGAAGTGCTGCCACCACCGCCAGTACCTTTGTGAATACCCTTGCGGCAGAAGCTATCCGAAGGGCAGCAATTTTAATTGGTAGTGCTGGTTCGTTATCTTGAAACGAAATATGAATTTAGGCATCATATCCAGTGTTACCATGTAATCCCCCTTTTTTAGTGTGGCTTGATATATTTGTTGCAGGGTGCAAATCTAATACTGGGCGCTTTGTTAGATCTTTCTTTGGCACAAGGAAGTAAGTTGAATAAATTCCCTTATTTACCTGTTTGGCCGGGACGATTTCTATGGTGTCATTTTGGAGCAGCAGGACTATCTCCTTGAGGAGGATGTGTTGGTCTTCTTTATAGTGGGTTTTCTTACGTGGGGGGTGATTCCGGGGTTGCCCGAGAAGCTCTATAGAATATCAGCCCACTACAGTGGACAGCACCCATCTTTCTGAGATGATTCCCTCCCATGCTTGGGTGAAGTTGGAAAAGCGCCCTCCTACTGGAGAGGCATGGGAGGGCACCTGAAGTGGAATGCGCCCACCTCTAGAGGAGGAACCCCTCCCCCCGACCGCGTGATGTGCGCTGTCCTCTATGGTAGTTTTAGCTCTGATTGTTCCCCCAGGCCGTACCCCGATTTTGGTTATAGGAACCCCTCTGGGCAAATTGTCCTTGTGTGGGACGAAAATTGCAGTTTCCCCTCTGGCAAGGAGGTTGATTAGTCAAATGGCCCAATGATTTCAATTTATCATACTCCTCCTTGGCTGTCTTCAAGGCGTCTTCGACTGCCATGCCAAAGAGTTCATTGGGCTCGACAGGAATGTTAACGAGAGTAGCCTACGTCTCTGGCTTAAAGCCGGATTGGCGTAACCATGCGTGACACTTAATAATGGTACTCTCCGCTATGATTCTTCCGGCATTGTCTGCGGCATCAAGGCCGCTCTTTAGCAGTAAGCTTGACACTGCCCTCCCTTCTGCAGCCATCAGTGCTGAGTCTTGAGAGGTTCTGGGGTTGACAAGAGTAACGCGGAGACTTCGTCCCATTTATGGCAGTTATAACTAGCTAATAAGGTCGAGTTATTCGCAATTTCTGGTCTGGAATGCAGCAGAAGAGGCCACCTTCCTGCCCATTGTGTAAAGCCACTTGCTTTCTTTGTCTGGGGGAGCCTCAGATGAGGCTAGCGGAGTAGCTGCTCTCTTTCTTGTTGTAGTAATAACTATCGAGTCAGGCTTTAGTTGACCCTAATGTACAGCGGCTCTGATGGTGCAGGCCTGAAAAGTTTTTCAATGCGTGGGTTCACCACCCTCGTCTGATTGGGTGTCTCCAGCGAGGGTTGTACCTTCCGCTGGACAGACTTTAGTAGCGGAATAAACTGAACAACAGATTTATCTCCCAAGATTTCGTCAACAAAATCCTTATCCTGTGGATCCAATTGGGTAGATATTTGAAAATGTTCAGCTGCTTTGCCAAGTACCTCGTTCAGGAGGTTGATTACACTGTTAATGCTGCCCTGCGCCACACTTTAGGAAACTGTTCAGACTGACTTGTATCAAACCCCTCTCTTGCTGCATTAATTCACACCTAGGAGATACCTACTGTGTCAGTACTGTAACTAATTACCTACCTGACTTGCCCAGATCTGCATCTAGAAAGCACCCTGCAAGACAATACTGGGTTCTATCCCTCCTGAGATAATGATGTACCTCATTCTGACTGTCCCACACACCTCGAATTGCTCCTGTGCAACCTGTTTCACATCTAGAAGCAAACCCTGAGATACTACTGTCTTTCCTGCCCGAGACATTACTGTGTTTAATTCTGCCTGTCCCACACACCTAGAAAACGCCTAAATCGTATTTAGAAAGTACCCCCTAGAATTCAAGGGTTTCTCTCTGCCTGTGACATTACTGTGTCTTATTCAGTGTGATACATTATTGTGGTTTATTCTACCTATCCCACACTCCTAGAAATTGCTCCCTTCAGCCTGATTCGCATTTACAAAGCACCCCCGAGATATTACTGTATCCTACTCTGCCTGAGACATTACTGTGTTTCACTCGACCTGAGATACGACTGTCTTATTCTGCATGAGACATGTCTGTGTTTAATCTGCCTGTGACATTACTGTGTCTTATTCTGCCTATCCTATTAATGTGTTTCTCTCTGCCTGAGACATTACTGTGCTTTATCCTGCCTATCCTATTACTGTTTCCCTCGACCTGAGATACTACTGTGTCTTATTCTGCCTGTGACGTGTTTAATCTGCCTGCCACATGCCTAGAAATTGCTTCCATTGGCCTGATTCACATCTAGAAAGTACCCTGAGATCTCACTGTGCTTTGCCCCCGACCTGAGATATTACTGTGCCTTCTTCTGCCTGAGACATTTCTGTGTTTTATCATGGCTATCGCACTTGCCTAGAAATTGCTCCCTTTAGCCTGATTCGCATATAGAAAGTGCTCCTGAGATACTAATGTGTCTTATTCTGACAGACATTACTGTGGTTTGCTCGACTGCCCAACCTGAGATATTACTGTGTCTTATTCTGCCTGAGACATTTCTGTGTTAATCTGCCTGCCCCACACAACTAGAAATTGCGCCTGTTGGCCGGGTTTGCATCTAGAAAATAACCCCTGAGATATTAATGTGTTTCATTCTCCCTGAGACATTTCTGTGTTTAATGCCTGTGACATCACTGTTTATTCTGGCTATCCCACACTCCTGGAAATTGCTCCCTTCAGCCTGATTTGCATTTAGAAAAAACATCCCTGGGATATTAATGTATTCTATTCTGCCTGAGACATTAATGTGTTTCGATCGACCTGAGAAACTACAGTCTTACTCTGCTTGAGACTTTTCTGTGTTAATCTGCCTGCCCCACATGCCTAGAAATTGCTTCCCTCTAGAAAGTACCTGCCCCCGAGATATTACTGTGTTCATTGCGTCTACGATATTACTGTGTATTAGTCTGCCCGAGACATTTCTGTGTTTTATTCTGCCTGAGATATTACTGTCTTATTCTGCCTGAAACATTTCTGTGTTTCGCTCGACCCGAGATATTACTTTATCTTATCATGCTGGACATAATACTGTGTTTTTCTCTGCCTGAGATAATACTGTGTTTTACTCTGCCTGTCCCTCTCACTTGGTAATCTCTCCTACTGGCCTGAATTCGCATCCTGAGGGAGCCTGAGATAATACTGCATTGAGTCCCCCAATAATGCTGTAGTGTTTTGCATTCACCACGCACTTAGAACTACTCTTGTTGAATTTGGGCCACACCCAGATCCTACCACTATGATTGACACACTTCCAGAGATTTGCAGTCTGTGATGCCTCTGTGATTTAGTTGCCTTTCGCTGCCCACTGAGAACTCCATACCACCATGCTGATTGTACTCTTGGACCCCAGCTCACAAGTACCCCCCCCTCCAACCCGTCCTGATCCCATCCCCCCCTCATCACTCACCCTTGCGGGCCATGGCACGCGCTCTAGCACCCACTTTCGCGACCCCCCCCATAACTCCCTCCTGATCACACCGCATGACTCCTCCCCTCATTTCAATACACCCTGACGCTGGCCGCCCACTCTTCTACCACCACCTCGCATCCAACTCCAAAATCATAGGCGCACCAAACACCTCCCTCCTCAAAAGCCTATTCTCCATCCAACTTTGCACCCTATCACTTCATATACCGCCCTCCCCTTGACAGCTATTGAGAACACCCTGATACCTCTCGCTCAGACACCACGTCCCCTTTCGAACTCACAAGCCAGGGGAGCCCTCTGGCGCTACATCCACTTCCTCTCCGGCCGTCCCCCTGCACCCTCCAAGGACCTCCCCTCCATCCCTTCCGAATTCCACTGCTGCCCTGTCCCTCCCCCTTGGCTCACTAGAGAACTCGCCACCCTCTTGCCGACTCTCCCTTGCCACCCCCTCCCCCCATAACCACTTCTCGACCCCGCCAACAAACCCCCCTTCATATCCCTTCCCCTCTCTGAAAGCAGCATGTCTTGCTCTCGCTAAAACGGTAGCCTCATCTCCCTCCCCCTCCAACCCTCCTCCCCCTATCCCCCTCTCACACCCCTATAGCACCAAATCGCACAAAATGCAGAAAACGTGACTGGTCCACTCCCTTGACTTTCTACTCCTCACCACTTCTGCCTCAACCCATCCTTCCATCCTCTCACTCCCTTACCCCATCACAGTCCGCCCTCCCCTTGCCCAGTTTCCACCCCATCTCTCGTGACTTCTCACCCTGTACCCAGAAGCCCCATCACCTTCCAGACTCACTCCAAAATCAAGCCACCCAAACCTCCTGACAACTACAAATCCTCCCTCCACTGTCTCTCCACCCTTTGACCCCTCCCACACTGCTCACATATCCACCTCCGCCCGCCTACTCTTCCCAGCCCCCTTCGACATATCCCCTTCTCCTGGTCTCTCAAAATCCACAGGCTCCCTGCCCCCCACCTCAATCTGTCTCAGCGAACCTGAATATTCCACCGTCACCCTCCACCTCCCTACAAGATCCCACGCTCCTCAGGCTCTGACTCCGTTGTCCTCCACCAAGACCTCACCCCGTCACAAAGTCAACTGCATCAGTTTAAATGCCCGTTCTGTAGCAAAAAACAGACCGCATATTTGACCTCCTGTCCTCTGACAAGCCCGACCTCGTCTATCACCGAAATATGGTTCTCTGACGACTTTGCCCCTATTGCACATGACGCATTCCCCCCCCCACTCACTCATTCCCCAAAATAGAGCCTTCAGAGTTGGCGGAGTGGCAGTCCTCTTCAACTCTCATTTATCCATCTCACTCGTCGAAGCTCAGACATGCGTTCCCTCTTGTGAATCCCTTCCAGTTAAACTCTTGCTACCACCGACTTTCTCTCACTGCTTCCCACTCATCTACAGACCCCCTGGTTATGACAGACATTTCGCCAACAACCTCTATGACTCTGTAGCTACCATTCAAGTAAATCACCCATCCCTCAAAAGACTTCAATATCTGGTTGGATATTCCCAACAACTCCATGACCCATCCGCTGGTTGACAGTCTTGATGCACTCAACCTCTCCCATTATACGACTGATCCAATCCACTCAAGGGGGCACACCCTTGATGCAATTTTTAGCTCCCATGACCTGGTTTATATATCCCGCCCCATACGACTTATCTGGACCGACCACTATGCATCCCCTTCTCTATACACACCCCTGCACCTCCCCAGAGAACCTCCCCAGTCAACTCCCGAGACGTCAAATGCAGGAAATAAGTGAAGATCTTTCCCGACCTTGCCGAAGCGCTACATCGCCCCCCCCCCCTCAAACACCACCCCCAGACAGAGGCTTAACCGTTGTTCGACTCTTGGCTCAATGACTCACTAATTCCACTCACCCCCTAGCGCCCCGCTTCCTCACAAAATGGACCATCCCCCAAATGGTTCACGTCCCTCCTGAGGAACACCAACAAACAAAATAACTTAGCAAATGGCGAGCATCTAAAACCGATCTCAGCAGATCCATGTTCACCTTGCACCTCCGTAACTACAAAGCTGAAATACAAAAGGCCAAAAAAAGCCTACTACAATAAACGAATTCTCAACTGTGGCAACCGCAGCTTTGAACTCCACAGGATCATAACAGAATTCGTCAAACCAGCTTGCACCTCTACCCAATCCACCCCATCTCAAACACACTGCGATTTCCTCTCCCTACACTACTTCACCACCACTCTGGATAGGACAACTTCTCCAACATGGGGTCTGGCATGAATTCACATGCTCATGAATATTCCCAGTCGTCAGGCTGGGAATCCTCGGTAAAGAAAAAAATCAGTTTGTTTTGTTTCTGAACTGTCTTTCTCCTAATAACCAATCACTATTCTCTGGGTCATACTGCCCCCAGCCAATGACTGCCCTCTACCTAAGCCTCTCCTCTGGCAGCCATTTTCAGATTTTTACTGCACGTTCAAGTGTTGGGAGTCCTCGTGCTATAGCTCTCGAGGTTTTACTGCGTTTTGCGATTTTTCAAAGAGTTAACACTCATTTTTTTCGGTCAATTGAGACTTAAGCTCCACCGTTTCTACTTCCGATCAACGAGGAC
Organism: Ambystoma mexicanum; assembly: GCF_040938575.1. NCBI lineage: Eukaryota > Metazoa > Chordata > Amphibia > Caudata > Ambystomatidae > Ambystoma > Ambystoma mexicanum. Next base: position 457,749,545 of record NC_090931.1, read on the forward strand.
CCGTTTCGGAATTTTCTATGCTCCTCAAGGGCGACGTTTTCACTGAGTTTGGCTTCTTGGAGGATTCCGGAAGTTCTTTGAGGCCTACCCCACATGGACATGGCCCAGGACAAAGGAAACACGACGCCTGAATCCAAGCTGTTCAGGAGCTGCCTTGGATGCAGATTACATAATGTCTTCAAGGAGGATGAGCATTCTCGATGCCTTTACTGCTTTCACGAAGACAAAACGCACGTGGAGAAGTTCTGTGCGTTTTGCAAGAACATGTCCGAACGGACTATGAAGGATCATCATATCCACCTCACCAACTGGCTGGAAGGGAAGAGCCCAGCAGCAGGTGAGAAGTCGTCTGAGCGGTCGGGTGCCAAACAAAAGGCAAAGCACCGCGAGTCTGTAGGCACCGGGAGCGCAGATCGGTCGGGCTCCTCGGCTGCCAGGCAGGGTGCATTATCACTGACGCCATCAACCACGAGCCAACACTCTGGCTCGGAGAAGAGGAAGTCGGAGAACCCGGGTAAGCTTCGGGAGAAGATCCTGACGGTGACAACCGAGGGGGAGCGAGGTGGGGACCCTCCCCCCAAGGTGAATGCCTCCGGCGCGCCTAAGTTTGCAAAGGCCCCGATTCACCCGGTTAAGGCCACTATCGAGGGAGTTGTGGTGGCCCTGGCGAAGCCTGCGGAGGCTACCCCAGTGGAGGCAACCTCGGGGTCTAGAGTTTCACTGCCACCGCGGAGGGAATCCTCTTTTCAGGCCATCGAAAAGACCCCCATGAAATCCTGGGCGGAAAATTAGGGGGGGGAGGGGCGGTGGCCATTATGGACACAGATTCCGTCTCTGAAGAGGAGCTGGCTGGCGTTGCAAAGATCCTGAACATGAAGTTCGAGGAGGTCCGGGCCTACGGGAGGGATCCAGACGAGGCGGACGAAGAAAGCGACGGCGGTGCCAACGAGGAACCATGAGCCGCAGAGGGGACGGAGGATCCTACTCCCCAACCGTTGCTCCCATCACAGCTGGTGCCGATGCCACAAGACAACTCAGTAGCAATCTTGATGGCGATTCAGGCCTTGTGTACGGAGATAAGGACAAGGTTGCCCTTAGCCCCAACGGATGATCCAGCGGAGCCTGGACCGTCAGGAAGTCCACCAAGCAAGCGGGGGAGAACTCAACTCCCCCGCCCCTCCCTTCCAGCCTTCACGGCCTTCATAGCCCTCCTCTCCTTCCCCTGTTCCGAGGGATGGGACAGGAACGGAGACGGCGGGGACGGATGACGACAGTGGTGACGACTGAATGGACCTTCCATTACCAACTGCTCGGGCCTCCCCGCACGATGAAATTGGCTCCTTCCACGCCATGATTGCCAGGGCATCTGAGCTCTTCCAGCACTGCCCCGAAGAACAGAAGAAGGAAGGTTTCCTCTACCAACGGCGTGAGGCCAAGAGGAAGACCTCCTCTCAGTTCGACTACTGGATGACATCTGTGATGAGGGGCTAAAGCTCCTGAAGAACCTGTCCACGGCCCGTGCTAAGAGGGACCGGGACGAGAAGAAGTACCGGGTCCCGGACTCCGCCCCCATGTGCCTTAGGGTGCAGCCGTCCCCGGATTCGGTCGTCTCCGCGGCGGCCAAGAAGAAAGCAGCGGGGACGACGGCTTCAACTTCGACTTCCCCGCTGGACGGCGAGGGGAAGAAACTGGACGCCATGGGACAGTGGGTCATCTCGTCTGCAGCGATGACGATTAAAGCGGCCAACGCCCTGGCGATTGTGGCACGCTACGACAGGGAGCTGTTGTTTAAGATCGCCGCCCTGCTGGACTTCCTCCCAGACGACAAGAGGGCTGAGGCCCTGGAGATCCTACAGGAAGGAGAGGTGGCTTCGGACCACGCCATTACGGTGACCACGAACATTGCCTACTCCGGTTTTCCCCAGATGGGCAACAGCATTTGCCTTCGTCGGCGCAGTTGGCTCAAGGCAACCGATCTCCGCCAGGACGTTCAGACAAGGCTTTTCCTGCATAAAGCAGAGGACTTGGCACCTGCAACATTGAGATTTCAGCACATCTATGTTTGAATATTTGTCATACAGTGCTTGATATGTGCTCAGAGATGCACAATCAAATCCAGGGTTTCCAGTTTTGCTTGGAAGAAAAAGACAAGTTCATAAAAGACATCACAGACAGCTGAGCCTAATGAATTCATGCGTAACCAAGCGTGCTTGCTTATCTTGCGGCCCAATGGCATCAAGAAATATCTCAAAATAAAATCGCACCCATCTGATCCAAATAAATGTAATCAGGTATATCAAAATGGAGAGGGGCTTGTTATTCTAATGCATCAATAACAAGTCCTGCTGGTTGCAATTAAGCTGTTCCAGGAGAAAATGACCAAATGTTAAACAAGAAGGCGTTTGTGGTTAGGACCGTTGATGCTGTGTAAGAAGCAGCTGCCAGTAGAAGCATGGAAAAACAGTGAGTAGCTCAAGTGTACCGGTTGTAGAACATTTTAGGTGCGCCCTCTGCAATGACAGCTCGTCCCTTTTAATATTGTCGTTATTTTAAATGCATAGATAGCACTTGTATGTCCCTTTTTGTGCTATTTAAGTGAGCAGTACACATTCTTACTTGTGAGCTACCAGCAATCAAAGAGAGGCTGTTGCTCAGCTGGATGAATCAAATGGATGGAAATGGTGGAAATCCAGAATGTTGGAAGGCGGGAGACAGGAAGGAGCTATGAGGTGTACCATTCCGCTTCTGTGAAACATGTGTCCCACACTGCATAGAAAGAGTGGACATGAGAGCTGTGTTGTTAGGGGGATTCCAGGGCCCACAAGTAGGAATGGCAGATTGAGTGGAAGGGCAGGCCGCTGAGAGAGGGGTGCCAAAAGGCAAGCAAGGGATACATTTTTCAGATGCACCGCCCACAAGGTGAGCACAACTATCGTCTGAGGAAGGTCTTCTAGCAGGGCATCGGTGAGTGACGCAACTGTCGCCTGTTACGGGGACAGTAGCAGTGCTGATAACTTTAGGTTAGTAGCGAAGATGTGGCACAATATAGCACACACTAGGTGTTAGAGAGAATTCTCAGACATGTTCTAATTCCCTTCTACCTTAGAGACCCACAGCTCTTTTTGCTGGACTCAAGGACTTAATTTCTAACCTGGAGAGAGTGAGACCTTTTCCCCACTCATGTATTTTTCTGTCCGGTTTACCCACAATCTCTGAATCAGATCCACTGTGTATTTCAATATCCCCTTCCTCCTCACCTGTGTCTTCTGAACAGGACTTTTGCTTCCTTCCTTTCTTTCGTCGATCAGACTTCTTCTTGGAGAAGAGGTAGGGCCTTCCCCGGATGGAAGCCACAATGCTGCTGTAGTGACCACGGCAGTCACTGGGCCCCCGCCAGGGAACGCCAAAACAAGAGGAAAAAGAACAAGGTGGAAAAAACCTCTCGCTCGGCAAGGTGCAGTCGAAGTCCGTCAGTTGAAGGTGTTACACACAACCGGATAGTTTCGTGGATGGTACCCCCAGATTCCCCAAGAGCTAAAAAGTAAGGAACAGGAAGAGAAATAACAATCCAATGTCCAGTACAGGAAGCCACTGCCAACACAGGTAAGAGGCACGTTCGGCAAGGAGACACCAAACAGGGTAAGAGAAAGAGAGAGAAAGGAAAGTGAAACCGCCCGGCAAGAGAAAACCGCGGCAGAAAACTGGAAACAGGAAACAGCGCGAGTATCGAGGCACTGCAGAAGAGCCGCTGTGCGCAAGGAGACCCAGGCAGGGAGAAAGCAACAGCAGAGGGTAAAAGGAAAGCAGCCAAAGCAGCTGACCAAGAGGAAAACACTAGCGTCAGAGCCCAAAAGCAGAAGTTAGCGATAGGGTTGCAACACAAGGAAGGAAGGATGAGGCGGGACTAAGAACACGAAAGAAAGTGAAACCAAAAAGACTAGACTGGCACCATAGAAACAAAGGAAACGTGACTGAACATTCTAATGGCGGCAGAGTCGCCAAGAGTACCAGAGTCAGTAGGCTGGTCGAATTATGACATTCCCATTGATTTGAACACTGTTTCTTTTTGACTTTGGTGTCTGACAAACTCCATAGGCATCATATTTACATTGTATCACACAGCACCTTCAGTGCAGTGGCACAGGGAAGTCTTCCAGATTTCCCCAAGGTTTCAATACCTTGTCTTGGTTAAACTATGGTTTCCAAGAGCAATGAAGTGAAATTGACTTTACTTACATTTGTAACATTTGTTACCCTTTCTACAATTAATGGCTGGTGGCAGTGGTTTACTTTTTCCAACCATTGTGTGTTTCTACCGCGGACTGCAATTGCAGCTGCAGTAAAGCACCCATAGGTGCCCATTTTGTCAAAATGGACTGGTGGTCTTTTTTCGCCATTTCTTGTTGGAAAGATCCTTCTTAAGATTTACTCTGCATGTCAAACCAGGTTTGGTCCCTTTGTTCGTTTTGTTTATGGCGGGATTCACCAGTGAAGTTTGCCTCTGGCTCCAGCGTGTGTGGCAGGGCAGGAAGTGAGGGAGGTGCCAGGAAATCCTTGGTTACAGGAATGCACCCAAAGGTGATTGGCTGGCTGGCTGTCCTTGGAGGACAGCCACCCTGCTGTGTGAGTGACAGCTAGTCTGCAGAAGAATGGGAGAAACCTGCATTAACAGGCAATGGGCCTCATTACGACCCTGGCGGTAGCCGTGCCCTTATTAAGGGCACGGCTGTCGCCGGTAATGATTTTCTTACCAGAGCCCAGAAAAGGGCAATAACCAGGTCATGCCGACATTGGCGGACCCGGTAATTGCCCTTTTCTGGGCTCCGGTAAAAATGAATCCCCATTCCCATGTGAGCCCCATAGGGCTCAATGGGATTGGAGAGGATGCTAACAACGGGCCCGCTAATGACGGGCCCGTTAGCATCCTGGTCTGCTACTGGGTCCCACTAAGGACGCCTGGTCCGGGCGTCCTTAGCGGGACCCGCAGAAGACCTCATAATGAGGCGGCCCAGAATGAACGGTGCTGGTCCCTTACCGGCACCGTTCATTCCGCAGCCACCAGGGTCCTAATGAGGCCCAATGTCTTTTGCTTGGAAGGCAGAGTCGACCATTGGACAAAGGAATCTAAATAAGAACTTGGAAGAGACGCCTGCTGCAACTCCTGCACCTTTGTGGTTCGCCCGTTGAAGACGTGCTGCAGTCCTGAAGCTCCGAATTTGCCTCGACTGGAGAAGCCCTGCAAGGGACGACTTCTCCCGTTGGGTTGGTGGGACCAATCAACCCCCTGGACAAATTCATCATCTTGCACCCGAGCTGCAGGAAGATCCTCCGGACTCCCATGAAGCAGGACTGACCAAGCCCGAGCCAGCCATCTCAGAGTGCTAGACCCCAGATACAAGGAAAGCCCATCAGGTATCCGAGAACCGCAGTGGTGCATTTCGCGAGAAGCTGAAACCGCAAAGTGCTGCTCAACTGAATTGCGCCCATTGCGGCGACCGACCTTCGAATTGTAGTGCAGGAGTCACCAGACGTCCTCCCTCTTGTCCCCACGACAGAGGCCCAGGAACAACAGGATCTGCAGGACTACAACAGGAACAGAAGCCAGCTGGAACCTTTTGCTTCAGACTCAAGGTAATGTAAACTACCTCTTGTGTGTAGCTTGTTAGCTCTCACTGGAAACTTGTCTTGGTTGCCTTTTGCAGAGTTGCTTGCAGCTTTGCCCCTCAAAAGCATCCAAGCTTGTGGCCCAACAGTGATTTAATTTTCTACTAATATCTTCTAAAACATTGTGCAAGACTTTTTACTTACCTTCAAGAAGTGCCTCAGCTCCCCTAGACTTTGTTCAGGTAACATTGGCTGTCCTGGTTCCCTGAAAGACTCTTCCAACCTCTGACTTTGTGCTTTAACTATCCCTCCAAAAAGTCACATATTATATAACGTGTGTAGCTGAGAAAGGGTTAATCTGCATTGCATTAGGGGTTCAAAAGTACTTACCTGCTTAAGAATATTTGTTAACCAATGTTTTATTGCCTAACCCTTTCTTTTGACACCAACCTCAGCATTGCTCTAAATGTGCCAGTGATATATCATGTCCACAGTGCCCTAGGTATTTAGGTCACCTCAGGGTGTAGGACGTATCTGTGCACTATCCCAAATGGGTATCTACTGATTTATTGAAACAGAGTGTGTACTTATTGAAGTATATTTTTACGTTACATATTTGCTCCCTTCTAAGGAAGACTTATTCAACTGACTGTTAAATTAACACATTTTCAATCAAGAAACCTTGATTGGAAGAGTTTATTTGGATACTTGCCACTGTGAAACTCCATATTACAACCCAACAGCTCACATTGACCCCTCTTGAGATCAGCCTGGCTGCAATCTACGAACTTGTGTAGTACATGCTTACACCAAAGGTTGGATTAACTATTGCCAAGAGGACAAGGCTGGTGCAGTCTCCCACAGGGTACTGCATACAATTTTGCCTAACAGTAGTATATTTTGTTTTTACATAACAGAGGAAATTGTAGTTTTGCTTATTTGCCAGCATTGCGGAGCATAACATTGTATTCCTTGCATGCACTGCACCCCCCCAGAGGACACAGTCTATTTTCATGAAGCACATTGCCTGAAGTCTGAACAGCACACAGCGCATTGCATGGCACTATATTTACTACACTTTGCATGCACGACTTGATTGCAGAAAATACATGTTGCATGGCACCGTAGACGCAAATTCAGCACACTTCACAGAAAAGACAGCACATTGCGTAGCACACCTGCCCACAATCAAGCTCGTAGCACTACATGTTCAGGTTATATGATAGCTGGATAGAATGTGCAAAGTATGTACAGTCACACACTTACCATTTGACAAAAATATTGTTCATCAGTGTATATTTATTTTATGGCGAAAACGTGTACTTTTTACCCTCTGCGTTTTTTAGATTACATAGCGTATAACATATAGCACAGCGTTATTGCACCTGTAGGGATATTAGTTATAATGAACAAGAGCTTTGCCATTTTTTAGTAGGCCTTCGCCAGAGGGGCAGAGCTGCCATTATAGTGTTAAGGCCATAGTTGTTTGTTGAGAGCACTTGATTGAATTTCGTCCTGTCCTACAAGCAGGGCGAGTGGTCAAGGGCAGGTGGGGGAAGAGTATGAGATAGTTGCCAATTTATCATTGCAAGGGAAGCGTTTCTCAAGGGAAGGAGGCACAGTCCCATAAAGTAGCTGCTGGCTGACTGTTAGGGAGAATTCTTATTCTATGGCTAATTTCCCTTACCTAGTGAGTCCCTCAGCAGCTTTGCTGGATTTCTGTAGTTTATTTTTTCCACTTGGTAAGAGTGTGAGCTTTTCCCCCACTCTTACCTGTGTTTTGCCATGTGTATTTCATCTGTTTTTGTGATTGTGGACTCTGGAGTACACCACTTCAGTAGCCCCACTCTTTTGTGTGTTACACAGCACCTTCAGTGCAGTGACACAGGGTTGTCTTTTGGACTTCCCACCGACTCCATTTCTGGGGCTGACTACTGTCCCCCAGAAAAGGGTAAAGTTGCCATTAACTTTACAGTCATTTAACCACAGATCCAGTACACCCCATCTTACATGGAGTATTGGAAAGGGTTAATTCCTGGCCTTTTTATCTGTACCTCTTGGAGCATTGTTTCGCTCCCTTAACATTAAGACTTGGCTGGTGGCAGTGGTATCTACCCTAATTTTCCTACCAGGATTATATTACATAACGTGGTATTGTTTTAGGCTATTTTAGTAGCCTCGAATTTTAAACCCGCAAGCTCAAATACTTTTTATTTCAGCTCCGGTTGGGTTTAATCGCCATTTCTTTTTGTTAACATCCTTCTTGGGTCTTTCTTTGCGCGGCAAACCAGGTTTGCCTCCTTTGTTCGCCGACCTTTGGCAGGCTTCTGACCAGAAGTCCTCCTTTGGCGTCTGGGTATCTAGGTGGGCTGAATGTGAGGGAGGGGTGTAGTCACCCCCTGCACAGAGTCTCCTTCGAGACCCAAGTCGCACTTTGTGTTGATTGGCCGGGGTGGTTGTCCGGGCTGGACAACCCCCCTCCTGAGTGATTGACAGCCAGGCTGTGTGAATGGGGGATTTTGACATAAAAGGCAGGACTCTTGGGCTAGAAGTCAGAGTCGCCTCTGGAACTGCAAGGAACCGAAGAGAAGCGGAAAAGAAGATGGCCGCTGCAACCCCGAGTCCCGGTGAAGCCCTGCTGCAGTCCTGAGCTATCTACCCTTCAACAACCAGAGAAGATCCAGTCCGGAGTCTTCTTCCCTTGAGCCTGGTGGGATCAACCTGCTAGTCTTTTCTTCAGTCCGAGAATCCTCTCCTGGGTCAAAATCACTGCTTTAGTGGTCCGGATAGCCATCAGAAGAGCCCTCTCCTGATTTAAAGGAGCGCGCCTTTTATTCATAGTTGTCTTTTTCGCTGCTGCTGGCCTCATCCCTGGGTAATGCAGATCGCTCCAGACGTCCTCCTTTTCCCCACGACTGAAGCCGCAGGAACCGTGAGTCTGCAGGAACTACCAGGAACAACTGCTGTGGCACCAGTTTTTCACCAACGGAATAAGGTACTGTGCACTTGGTCATTCTCTCCGGCTGACCAGCCGAAATCAGGGTGAACCCTTTTCCTCCACGAATATTTGTTCCGTCTTCCCTCCTTCTTATAACTTTTGCTTCCATTTGACAATCTTTACGAAGTCTTGGCATCTCGAATCTCGAACTGTTCAACGTGTGATCCTCGGCAACTGAGAATCTGCTCCATTTACACTGGCGCAGGCCTATTGACTTTAATCTGCATCTTTGAACAAGTCCTCGAGTCTCCTTGCCTTGAAAAAGTATTGCCTTGGATTTTCTCCCACTTTTCCCTCGTTTGAAATTCTAAAATACAAAGTGTGTTCAACTTCGAGAGCATTTCTATCCACGGGTATGCGTTAAGTATCGGAACACCGGTCTGTCAAATCCTAATGTCCGTACCTTGAATTTACTGAAACAAGTGGAACCAATTGTGCGTAGTGTATTTTACGTGTGGTTTTGAATTTATAGAAGTGAAGTGTTTTCTAACAGATGGTTTAAAACTAAATGTACTTATATTTTTTACCTGAAACCTTGAGTCAGAGTTTGCTTAAGTCACAGTAATTGCAGTCCATTTGTGTAATCTCTGCTACTGCTCATTTACTCTTAAGAATGGCTGCTCCGCTACTGCTACCACTTTAACATAGTAGTACAGGCTTGTACCAAAGGTGAACTTGTATTACCACTTGTAGTCTTAATTGTGTGTAGTGGTCCCTAAGGGCACTGCACAGGATTCTGCCCAACAATGACCAGATAGGGAAAGAATACATAATGTTGTGATGGGATGGATGGGAGCAGTTCTCAGGCAGCCACTCTGTGAAATTGGCTGAATAATACGGAGAAATTAACAGAAATGATGGTCCAGGAGCAGTGCTCTGCAGTGGACCCGTAACCTTTTTTCAAGGCCATTAATTTCGGGGAAGTTGCTAGAAAATGGTGTACCAGGATTGGCAACATGTACCAAGATGAGGAGCTAAATCATATACAGGCGCAGATAGTGGGAACAAATAGAGGAGGTGTGTGCCATGTTTTGCGGCTCATTGGTCAATTTTGGTGGGACGTTGCAGACCCAGTTGCCAGAGGTGGCATGGACCAAATAGAAAGATGCATTTTTTGCTGACCAAGAGGGGTGAGATCATGTTGGGTGGGTGATGTTCTTTTTTGTGACAAAAAGGTAACTGCCAGTAGATTTTGAGCAATCTATAGGCTTAAGGGGAATGGTGGCGGCTAGCCATTGATAATGTTAGGATGATATTTTTGTTACATTCCTTTTAGCATATTCTAATGTTTTGTTTGTGGCTATAAAATGTTCAGCATGCACAGGGTGTGGGAAGTTGGTTATGTTCAGTTCACCTTCCCGGCCGTGATGTCCGGTATGTTTTGTGTTTTTTCCTGCAAGACGTACACTCCTTTTAGAATTTTGTGGATGGCTTTCGCTACTTTTTCGACCTATCCTGTTAGTGCCCCTAGCCCATCATTATATTTTTCCTATAGGAAGAGATGTGGCTTGGGTGACATTTTTAGAGAGTGGCGCATAGTAAAGGACTGAGATAAAGTGGATGATGGAATGTAGAGAGAAGAAATGGGGGTCAAGCTGGGATGAGCCTCGAATCCCAAGATAACGAAATGGCACAGACTAAGAAGAGGTAGAGTGGGAACGGCATGGTGACAGAGTGGGTGAGAGGAAGCAGATTTAGGGTGATCGAAATGTAGGTACACAGGAGGCATTATAGAAAGAAGTGACTTTAGGCTCCCGATTGATGACCAAGGTCGAGTTAAACTGATCAACACATTAACATGTAGCTATAAGAGATCAAAATGCAGATTGGCAGAATCTAGATAGCAAGTCAGATTGTAAATCATCCGACCCGACAAGAGTCCTTTTGGTAGTAAACTATAATAGCATGTGGGAGGAGACAAGTTGCATGATAGGAGCCAGGATCACTACACCAAAATTGTCAAAAAGCACAACAGAGGTGTGCTCTGCGCTTGCTTCACACTAAACAGAAGCCCAACATATGGAAGCAGCATGTCAACTAGTGATTGAGGGATGGCGAGTTGAGCAGTGTATCTGGCGTAGGAGGATCTGAATGAAGATTGTTATACAACGTGATGGTAATGTAGTATTTAGAGTGTCCTTTAACCAATATTAGCATCTTGCATTGGTAAAAACAGAAGTGAACACTGTAGAGCCGTGGTTGTCAGCAGTTCTATGGTAAACAGTGCAGTTTTAAGAGCCTTCCTGAGAGTAAAGTGATCTTCCTGAAATCATCTGGGCTCCGGAGAGAGTTCCACAGCACTGTCACTTGAACAAAAAAAGTCACCTTCCAAACCCCGACTTGTGAACAAAGGCAGTCAGGAGGCCAGAGTTTGCTGATCGAAGCTACTTGCCGGAAAATAAGGCTCACATTTTTCTGGAATAAATTTAGGCTTATCGCAGTCAGTGCTCATGTACCAAGAATGCCATTTAGAAGTAGATGTTACTGGCTGCAGGCAGTCAGTGCAAGTCCCTCAGTGTTGAGGAGATGAACAAGTTACTTTCCCCTTGTAACGTTCTTTCGACTAGATGATCCTCCGACTTATTTGATATTCGATATCCAGCTTCAGCTGCTTTGGGAACATTTTTTGGCAGAGGGCGCTGTGCGTCTGTGGCGTCGACTGGATTTCCCTCGAGTGCCTTTGTCTCGAGGATGATGTCATCGAAGGTATATATAGCGCGCGCAGTGCCCGTTGGCTTAGTTCTGTTTTTTCACGAATGCCATTGCTTCTAGAAATACGGCGCGCGTCGTTATTCATACGAGAGTATGTCTTCTACGTCGACACCGACTACACCGAAGACCGGCTTCAAGAAGTGTTGCGATTGTGAATCGAAAAGGTCATTAACCGATCCAAAGCGTATATATCTATGGTGTTTCGGGGTGGAGTATAAGACCTCGGCCTGCTCCAGTGCCAGACCGGGAAGGCCCTGAAGGAGCGAAAGGGGAAATTGGCGTTAGGTTGAAATCCAAAATCAACTACCCCAACCAAAAAACCTTCGACTGACGAGTTGAGAGGAGACTCTGAGGAGGAAAAAAATTTAGAGGGTGAGATAGAGGAATGGCTCCCACCACTCATCGTCGAAGTCCAAAAAAAGCCACCATATCTCGCCTTCTTCGATGGACACCTTCCCCGAGAGGGTATCTTGAACGACAATTAAATCTACTTCAGCCGAATGGGATGCTTTTAGAGCAGAAATTCTAAAAATATTTGAAAAGCAGAATCCCACAGCAAGCCATGCTACTACCCCCAACAGCCTTTGTCTCGAGAATGATATCAGAGAAGGTATTTATAGCATGCATAGCGCCCGTTGGCTACAGTTCTGTTTTTTCCCGGAGTAGAAATACCAGCATAAACACGGGTATGACTGTATTCAGCCTTGAAGGAGCAAAAGCTGTAATAGCATGGAAAATTCTACTTGGGGGTAGGTTGGGTGGGCAATGAGGAATATGTGGGAGGAACATCCAGTCGAAAGAACGTTAACATGGGTAAGTAACAGTTCTTCAAATGGATTGTGTCCTTCCATGTATTCCACATCTTTGACTCCCAAAGCAGTATTTGATTTGGTGGAGGGAGTAGAATTTAGTTTTTAATGGTTCTCATGAACTGAATGCAGGACGGCTTTAGCAAAGCTGCCACTGAGGGAAGACTCCAGGCAGTAATGTTTTGTGAATGTGTGAATAATAGACTACGCATTTGGGCAAGTGGATTTGCCAAGTGGAATTGCTGTCTTGCTGTCCTGCTCTGCTACTCTTCTGTGAAGCTTCCGGACTGTCGTGCGAGGTTTGAGCGGTCTGACGCTCCGAACTCTGAGCCTCTTTCATTGGCTAGGTACGAATACCTTAACATTGTTGCAATTGGCAGTGACCTCGACAATCAAGGACTTCCCTAGCAACGGCTATCTGAACTGCTATTATCCGCCATTTCGAGAGACTTACTGCGTTTTTCTTGGTTTCCCTACAGCTGTATTCAGCCCACCCCCAGCCAACTCAAGCCAATCCACATAAAAGATATCACGCACGCGCATTAGCGCGCGTGCATTTGGGCAAGTGGATTTGCCAAGTGGAATTGCTTTCTCGCTGTCGAGCGGGAGTAAGGGGCTCCCTTCCCATTTGTCCCTATTCTGTTTACGGTATGGTTACCATTTTTTTCTTTTTCTTTTTTCCTTTTTTTGCTTTTAGAGAACCACTGGTTCTTTAGAAATCACTACCATGGCCACATCTAAATATGCCTTAAAAACAGGCATGCCATTTATGCCTTTGCCGCCTCCCATTCCTAAAGGTCCAACGAGATTAACCTAGGAGAAACTGACAATGGCGGAAATAAAGTGAGTTTATTGGCTTGGCGGACCCAGAGCAAAAAAGGTGCGCACACTCCGCCCTGGTTAACCGATATTCGTGCCTTTTGCTCTAAAGAAGTGAATGCTAATCAGCGACACCCCAAGGATACATCTGGTTCCACCCATATAAAGATAGTTCCCCCTCCATCTCCAGTACTCAATCGAGTCTCGAATTCGACCGCTGCTAATAACTCCATATCTGCTGCACCAGTAACAGTCATTAGTAACACCTTTTCAAGGCCCAACTCTACCCGTGTTGAAACAATTGAGGCAGGTGTAGAAATTACTGATAACACACCTGTCTCGGTGTGTATAGAGCATGAGGACCAACCGCCAGGCACAGCTCCAATAGTAACTCATATGGACTCACTTAACCCCTTAGTGCCAGTGCTGTGCTCAGTCTCTGCACAGCGGCGCTTGAGGAACGCTCATGCATCTCTCACACTGGCCGGTGAAATCGATGATACACTCGACTTTATGAATACATCAAATAGATCCAGCCTGTTCTCCCATGAAATTATGTACATATGCTCAAATTCAGGGGATTTAATCCAACTCCATGAAAACACCATGCAAACTCTTAACGGGAATCGTACCGATTCAGTGATGCCCCCCCCCCACTTTAGATCCGTCTGACCCAATTCTTAATCAAAGTCACATCTCTGATATGGTCAATAAATAACTTATACACTTTGTTGAAGAGTCACCTTCGCCCCAACTCCTAAGCGATCTAAATTCAATGACGATATGCATATTCCAGAATGTTTTATTCAAAAGGGACAGTCGTCCCGCTTTTCTTTCCCTGAGGTGCCGGCACTCAATAATACACTGAGTCCTGTGAACACAGCTCTGCTTGCTGTAGCAAAGCTATATGAAGTCATGGAGGGAAAGTGAGTTACCAAACTACTCTGATTGAACAACTGATTGGTAACGTAGCAAATTTGGAAAAGCTTATAAACGCCGATCAAATATCTAATCCATACCAGAGGTCACCTCCTCCAATACAATCTCTAGCTCAATCATCTTTGCCCTCAGAGAGAAGTGTCTTGCCTTCTGTTCAATCCAAGACAATTCCGACTCTTGATGCTCCACGGACTTGTTTGATACCCTGCGAAGTACCAAATCATCTCAATAAAAGTAATGACTCCAAAATAGAACCTACCGGTTTAAGAAAAAACTCTCAAGTAAAGTCCTTAACAAATGCTAGCGTGAATTCATCCGAAATTCCTAAAGTCTCTAAAGTGACAACATATAATTTGTTTTAATTTCCCAAAGATAAACACAACGGACAAGGTGATGTTTCATCTGAACAAGTTTGTATTGTGAAAAAATCTCGTAAAATGACTAATAGACCACGACAAGCACCAGTGAGAGGCAAAAATAGGCAATTTGTAAAAGCTATCAGCCATCTAAAGAAGAAGCAAAACTCCTTGTCTGTATTAAGTTCATCTGATATTGCCGCTGTTGATCAATATAGTTACCAACCACTTGATGATTTAGTAGCCCTCTCCTGTTTGAAAAATCAAAACATGTTTAGTACAGTGCCTACTACCAAAGCCTCAGCCATACAGATTTTGAATCCATTTAGTGATTACTCCAAGTCATTGTCGACCATGATTAATCGCTCGGTTTTGACTTCTCATGCTCCACGCCAGCAAGACTCTGTTAAAAAAGATTTATTAAGAGAAGAAATGTGTGCCTCAATAGCCGCTTATGAGAGCCAAAAAGCTCTAGAAGTTGATGTTGTGAGGCCACCTATTGCTGCTGTATCAACTGCCCCAAATCAATATCCAACTCGGGGCTACCATTTGTTTGATTCGCGGAGCAAAGTGTCCTCTGAATCTTCTGAGGCCTCAAAATCACTTAGCTTATGCCAGCAATCCAATACTTGGCATACTATGAATTGTATTACATCTAATCTTCCTGATTCGATAAGTCATACTGAGTTGAGCATTTCTAACACTCCTCAAATCCCTAATGTTGAGAGATAGAGTTCCGAAGTCCTGCGAGATAGCATAAAAACATCTATGGATGCTTATTTTTCAGAAGTACATACTAGAACCCAGAATGGAGATAACCCTCATTCAGTACAATTTCCCAATGTAGAGAGGTTACTCCATGGCCCAACCTTGGAGAGTCATGCTGATCAGCAGCCACTTAAGTCCAATTTTCAGTCTTTCAAGATGGGGCAGATACTGGGTGCAGGAAGTCAACATATTCAAAATAAGACTCCAAAGCTGATGGAAAATGCTCATACAAAGACACAGCTACACTGTTTGATAATAAAATGTCGAGAGCATCCTGCTCCTCAATATGTTATTAATCTCCCGAGCATTTTGAACATATGTGCTCAAATACCGTCATTGAAGAATTTGTCTTCGATTGACATCGATTTAGTGGAGTTTACCAACGAGAATAATCTTCATGAAGCTAGAATACATGTCCGATCTGGGCTTGTAGCTAATATGTTGTGGCAAGCCAGAATGACCATATTTGATTTAGGATTTGGGTTACTCCAACCTTCTGAGAGTAGTCCTTTACATTCTTCAAAAACTCCAATTAACATCTATAATCCTAACACAAATGTTACTACTACACACCCTCAAAATACATCAAGCTATTGTCAAGCAATGTAAACCTATAGTTTGAAAGCATAACAACAAGTGAGCCAGCAAACTACTATTCACATCACAGAACACAAGAGGCTACTCTCATCTTGTTAACTCCATGCAAAAAGTATTAAGTGAACAAGATATGGTTCTTCAAGAAACATGACTAGTCTGTGCTCCTGTATGGGACTCATGTTATTCACATCAAACCTGCCATTAAACACAGATTGGGGCGCCCGATGGGTGGATTACTTGTGGCCATTCAAAAAATCTCTGGCCGTGCCTGTATATCTTGCCCTACTCCATCCCTGTACTTTCAGGTAGTGAAAGGTTCAAGAGGTGATATCTTGTTTTCTATTGTAAATATATATCGGAGCAAGAATAAAACCACAGCAAATCAATTTTTTAATTACCTGTCAAACATTCTTCATGGTTTACTTCAGGATCAGTCTTTATTTTACGCCGTCCTAATGGGTGATTTAAACTTACATCTACTCCAAGAGAATACTGTAGATCTCCCTGATGTTGAAACAACATGGGCCCTCATGATGAAGGAAAGGGGATTTATTATGCTGAATGGATAAATTGTGCGTGATGTACCTCCTCACTTTACATGGAACATAGGATGCCAACATTCAATTCTCGATTATGTGTATGTAAATGCTAAAGTATTGAATCATATAGACTCATTCAAGGTGATCGATACAGATCTTAGCGACCATAATATGTTGCAAGTATGTCTCAAATTTCCACCAACCTTGTCTAAAGCCGAGATGAACATCTATATTTCAAATAAAAAATTTTTTTTTTTTAATAACACATTTTTTATTACATTTTGTGCAATAGAACTACAACATACCAAACCTTAGTTATAAGACTTTGCATACAGATGACAGAGTAGCTCGGATAAGAGTATTTAAAATATAAACAACCGTAGAGATACCAATACTGATAAT
Organism: Ambystoma mexicanum; assembly: GCF_040938575.1. Taxonomy (NCBI): domain Eukaryota; kingdom Metazoa; phylum Chordata; class Amphibia; order Caudata; family Ambystomatidae; genus Ambystoma; species Ambystoma mexicanum. Next base: position 457,766,088 of record NC_090931.1, read on the forward strand.
ATAGTGGACGGTAAGATAGCTGGTAGGTAGTGCAACGTGGTATAGTTCAAGACCCCGCAGAGGATGGTATTGGCGGGTGTGGAAATAAAATTTTTAATAACAGAGGTACTCGCCTACAATGGAATCCTAGGACTTTGGCTTGCTTCCGAGATTGCATTGAAAATACTTGTAAATCTCCCTGCAAGAATGGATCTGACTGCTATGTCCATCTTATGCAGCTATTTAGGAACCATAATCCACCAAACGCTAAGTACAGAAGTAACCATTTACATCTTTGACCCAGAAGTACAACAGTACAAATCTAAAATGAGATGCATGGTGCGTAATCTAAAGCATCTCAATGAAATTACAAGATCCATAATAACAAAGCAACTGAAACAGGCCTATAAAGTCTGGTTAAAAGATCGCCGTGCAACTCCGTACCGTCTCGATAATGAACACGTTTCGACAGATCATCAAAAAATCAACTAGTGGCATTTGGGCCTCTCTAAACAATGCTGTCTCACATCATCAGGGAGCCTTACAAACCAATGCAATCTCAAAAGAGTCATAGCAGCGCTATTTTGGTAATCTTTATAGCTCGCCCTATTCCTTCTCATTTGACTGGTCTAATCTGGGTCATGATTTATTGTATACCTTCTCGATAGAGAGTGAAGATATTCTCTGTTGTATTGCAACCTTGAGTCGATCAAGAGCTCTTGGGCCCGATGGACTTCATAATGGTACCCTAAAAGATAATCCAACAGAGTGGGCTCAAATACTTCATTTAATTTTTAAGCATGTGTTTATAGTAGAGTCATTCCAAACTCATGGAAAAAGTCCATAATTTTGCCGAGTTTCAAAAAGGCCGATAGAAGTGACCCCAAATCATATCGACCCATCGCCCTCCTTGACAACCCCGTGAACATTTTTGCTCGACTGGTCTTGAAGGAATTTAACACCTGGCTCGATTTAACTAACCTGCGTGATCTGTTTCAGACAGGTTTTCTCTTAGGCATTGGCACGGTCATCAATATAGTGACTTTATGTAGCATCCAATCCCAGGCAACCCAGCGCAATCAACCACTCTATCTTGCGTTCATAGACTTTCGCATGGCTTTTGATGCGGTTCCCCAGGAATTATTATTTAAGAAATTATTGGATAAAGGCTGCCCTTGGAACATCCTCAAGTGGATAATCGATTTTCATTCCGCAACCTTTATCCAAGTTAAATTATCAAGTGATGGCTTATTGTCAAACTCGATATCGACTTCCCGCAGCCTGAAATAGGGTGGTCTGCTGGCTTCAGCGATGGTCAATTTTTTTATTTCAGATGTTGGTAAAGAATTTCTAAGCCTCGAAGCCGATCCACCAATAATGAATGGCAACCAGGTAAAATAATTTTTATACGCAGACGATATGGTCCTACTTTCAAAGACCCCTAAGGGCCTGCGTGAATTACTGAATGCCTTGAACAAATACACCATTAAGAATTGTATTACAATCAATGTATCAAAGAGCAAAATTATTCAATGTGGTAATGTGAGGCAACACATAGCCAAGTTACAATGGCCGTTGCAGGATGTGCTCTTAACTTCTGCCTCTACATGTATATATTTGGGGACACCGATAAACCAAACAGCTAATTCGAAATATGAAACTCACGCTCAAGGCAAAGTAAATACAGCATTATCTTAAGCCCGTATTATAAAGAATAGGTACTGCAAGTTCTCAATCATGCCATTATTAATCTATTATAGACAAAAAATGGTTCCGATAGTTCTCTATGGATCTGAAGGATTTGTGGGCAAATCCTATCAGTATTGGACTAGACTCGAAAGTAAATATTGGAAAATAGCCCTATAAAAGAAGAATTTCCCTTCTCTGCCCCCTCAACAGATCTGGTGTCGCCGCAAGAGCAGGAACGGTGAGAAACAACCTTCACCAATAAGGCCTTGCCAGACCCTCAGAAATGTTGGTAGCTTTAGCCTCTGTACGAGGGACCTCTGACCCAGGTCCGGTAACAGCGTTACTCGCATGGGTCTCGAACATCCGTTCGGTAGCACCAAGCCCCACCAAGGCCTCGGGGCGCACCCCGGCATAAGAGCCAGACGTCCAAATACGGATCATGGATACCCTGGAGATGATCACCGACATCTTCGTGAAGATACGCGGCGCCGAGCTGAGGCCAAAGGAAGCACTCGAAACTGGAAGTGCTCCTCTCCCAAAGAGAAGCAGAGATATCTCCTTTGTGGGTTCCAAATCAGGATATGCCTGTACGCGTCCTGAAGATCCACAACGCTGAGCCGATCGCCCATCTGCAAGGAGGAACGTATCTGGCTGGGCGTGATCATCTTTAATTTCTCTTGGGGTAGGAAAAGATTGAACTAGGAAAGGTCTAGGATGGTGCGCAAGCCAGCCTGGTTGGGTTTGGGCACCTTAAAACAGCCGGGAGTAGAAGCCCTCCCCTCGCTCCCCAAGGGGAACGGGTTCCACAGCTCTGAGGTGCAGAGGTTTCTGAACCTCGACCTTGAGGGATGGTGAGCCCGACAGCTGAAAAGGAGGGTTGAGGGGTGGGGTAAAGGTAAGCGGAAGCCCGCTCGAGCGACTGACAAGACCCATCTGTCTTCTGTGATGGCCTGCCAGGCCTCCCAATGAGACGCAATGCGTCCTCCCACCGGGGTCTCGTGCGAGCACGGAAAACCCTCATTTGGCAGGCTTATCGGTGGCGGTGCCACCTGAACCGGAGGCTGATGAGTAGGAGAAAAACCACGTACGCTGTTGTCTACGGCGGTTATTCCCCGCAGGAGTATCCACTCTGCGAGATTTGCGGTCGAGGAAGTCCCTAAAACCAGAGGAAGGTCGACCTTGCGACAACGGCCTTTGAGACTTGAAGGGAGCTTTAACCAGAACAGACAATGATTTAGCCGTCTGAGTGCTATCTTTGGTTTTGGTGAGCTCTACATCAGTAGAAGAGTGAAAAAGCTCCTTACCATCAAATGGAAGGTCCAGAACCTTGTCTTGCACCTCCTTCGAGAACTTAGTGGCATGCATCCACGCTTGCCGCAAGGTATCAACCCCAAGCATCAGACCCCGAGCTGAGGTGTCTACGTGATGAGCCGCAGCCTCCAGGAGATCCTGGGCCAAGACCCTGGCATCGGAAAGGCCTCCTCTGAAATCATCCAACTTCTCGACCGGAATGTGCTCCTCAAACTCCAACAGACCTCTCCACATCCACATGTTAGCTCCCGCCAAAATCAATCCTGCTTTGGCCTGCCTAAGCTGTAAGGCCGAATTGGCAAAGATTTTCCTCCCTAGGGATTTCAGGAGCTTGTCCTCCTTTCCCAAGCCCTGGGTAGCCGTCGCGGAGGAGGATGCTGCAGGCCTGGATTGCAACGTAGCCGCAGCCACCACTGTGGAGGAGGGAGGCGGACAAGACGACAAGGCCACTTCTTCCGAAGAATGCAGCCTGTACCTCGCGTCAATCTTTTTATTGACAAAAAGTCCCGAGTGTGGCTTTTCCCAAACTCTTCGGACCTCGGCCAGAACGTCCTTCTGGAAGAACAGGCCGGTACGCACCAAAGGTGACAAGGTGAACGCTCCAGAAAGCACGCCCTCCTGCGGAGCAGGTGCCTCGGGCACCGGAACTTCCAAGAAACTCATCATGTCCAGCACCCGGTCATGGAAAGCTCTGATAGAGCGGGGAAGGTCCTTGTTGTCCTTATCACCTTGAGGGTCATCTGACACGTCAGGATCCTGCTGAGCCGTATCAGGCACTGCCTTGTCCATTGGGGACAATGGTGGCACAGGCGGAAGCGCAGGGGGAGGCACCACGGGCAAACAGGTGGAGCCGGAGGCGCGGGTGGACATATCTCCTTGAAAAGCCCTTTGAAATATTCCCTCATGGGGTCGGTGCGCATAAGCGCTTGAAATTTACCTAAAAAAGCGTCCTCAGGAGATTGTTTCGGAACCAGAGGAGGCCTCTCATGAGGTGGACAAATCCAGGGACATAACGGAGAAGGGTGCCACACCGGCCCCTCCACCGACGAATCCACATAAATCAAAGGGGCCGCCCCCGCGGTCAACGAAACATTGTGCGGAAGAGGCATCCGGGCGTTCCAATCATAAACCGGCCGGTAAGGATGCGCACAAGGGACCTTAGGTTCACCCGAAGGACTGAACCCTACACCAGGGGCCGATGGCGTAGTTGTAGGGGTAGTACCTAAAATGGCTGCCGTGGTCATGGCGGGAACGGCCGCCATTTCGTCCTCATCTGAGGGGAACTGCGACACGTGAGGAAGTGAGGCAGGGGTCCCCGTCGATGGGTCAGGGGTCTTAATTTTAGCCTTAACGTAAGGAACCTCGGCAGAGCCGGTACTATGAGGCCTGGAATGTTTCTGCGACATACCAACCGCCAACTGAGCCTTCGAAGGAAGGGCCTCGGCACTGCCGGTAAAAGAAGAAACTTTCTTTTTTGCCCCCTCAACAGATCTGGTGTCACCACAAGAGCGGGAACGGTGCGCTTTCACCGACAGGACCTTGCCCGGCCCCTAAGAACTGTTGGTATCCTTACCCTGTGTACGAGGGACCTCGGACCTGGGCCCTGTAGAAGCCTTATCGGCACAGGCCTCGAACATCCGTTCAGTAACCTCAAGCCCAGCCAAGACCTCAGGGCGCACCCCTGTCTTGTCTTTGAGGGAAGCCGAAAGAGCGGCCTCAGAGCAAGCTCTGGTACCTCACGACTCAGTAGAACTGGGTCTACAAACATCCCCCACAGGAGGGGCCTTGGAGCGTACTTCGGTGGGCACAGGCCCCTTACGGAGACCCTCGGAGAAAACTCTGGTACAATTATTAGGCCCAACGGGCACCTCAGGGCGAACCCCGGCAACAGAGCGATCAACGCCCCTCCCAGCTCAAGAGGAACCCGGAAAGGTATCCCTCGGCCGAGGTGCTCTGAAAAGTAAAGAACTTACCCGGCGTATTTTCTTCTTGTCGATTAACGCCTGAAAATGCGAAGGAGGAGTCCATCCGAACACCACCTCCCACCGACGTTGACGTGCCCGGACCGAAAGGGAGTCACAGTAAAAACAGGAGTCCCAACGGTGTTCCGGACCCAAACACTCTAAACAAAGAGGATGGGGATCCGCCCTCGCGAAGCAACAGTGACACAATGAACAGTATGGAAAATCTAGTTTAAAAGACAGACAGACTAGTAAACGAACGCCACCGAGAGCCAGAGAGGGAAAAAGGAAGAAAGTCTTCAGAGGATGCAAGTGCGTCCGGCCCCGATCGTGCGGAGAAAAGGACTGATGGGCGATGCGCGGGGCCGAGCCAAGGTGGGCGGGGTTACGGCTGCGTGCCGGGCCCCGCACAGGAAACAGAGGAGGGACACATTTTTGAAAAACATTTGGATGCTTTTCACAAAGTGCTCCGGTACCGTCCCACAGGACGGAGAGATGTCCCATAACAATGGAGGAAAGTGGACGGGACGTAGGAGTATAACCAATTCTTAACCCATTTGTATAATAAGACACGAGCTAGGCTTGATATCCCTATATGCTTTATACAAATGGAAGATGTGTAGCCTCTACCATAAATGTATAATGTCTAGCTCTACCTCAGATCTCCTAGGGATTCTTGCTGCTTACTTACTAAACTCAACAGACACATTTCTCAGTATTTGGCACCTTCAAATCCAAAAGATAGTGGAAGATGCAGGATTCCCAATTGAGACACTATGTGGAAATCCTGATAAAGAGATGTCCCATAACAATGGAGGAAAGTGGACGGGACGTAGGAGTATAACCAATTCTTAACCCATTTGTATAATAAGACACGAGCTAGGCTTGATATCCCTATATGCTTTATACAAATGGAAGATGTGTAGCCTCTACCATAAATGTATAATGTCTAGCTCTACCTCAGATCTCCTAGGGATTCTTGCTGCTTACTTACTAAACTCAACAGACACATTTCTCAGTATTTGGTACCTTCAAATCCAAAAGATAGTGGAAGATGCAGGATTCCCAATTGAGACACTATGTGGAAATCCTGATAAAGCAAAGTCTCGCCTCTGGGAATCTGACTGGATCAAGACACGAACAGCATGTCTTAGATATCAGAAGTTTAAGAATAATCCTTTTGCCTTGAAACGTTATGGGTCCATAGAGTTATCTTGTCAAATTCTAAAATTCCTTTCAGAGGAACAAGTATTTAGGCTTTCGTCTTAATTTATGGCCAACTCATGAACTATCATATACACGTAAATTACTTTGCCAAATCAGATGCACAATGTCGCTTTTGTAATTTGGAAATGGAGACTCTCCAACATCTATGCACTGAAAGTTCAAAATTATGTGCTATACAATCCATCCATCTCAGACCTTTATTTGAAGATTATTATGAATTAACACAGCAAAGATCTTGTGAGTACTTGTTTCATGCTGAAAGGAAGGTAATAAGATATGCTATACTTAATTACCTCCACGGTCTGGATCTGTCAAATAAATCTGCATGTGATCCTAGCTCTTGATTTCACCAGTATTCATTAGATGCAACCATTTATTACCTGGGTCTGGCCTCGCTTTTCTTTTTGTGCTGCTAAATCCGTGATATTGATATTATTACTGTAAATGACAGATTTATCATTTATTAGTAGAATGTTATATTTATAGTGAATTGATTGTTTGACTTTATGTAATGTAAAATAAGATACATGTATATTTATGCATGTCTATTTATGTATGTGTATATTAATGATTTAAGAGAAGTTATATTTGTTTTACAGATTTTTCACTTATTTGTTGTAAAATCAAGAAATTTCTTGAATAAATCAACTTTAATAAAAAATAAATAAAAAATAAAAAAAGACCACTTTGCTACTTCACAAATTCTTTTTATCGTTACACCCCTTTGCAGGGCTGTAGAGGTAGCCATTTCCCTGGTGGAATGGGCCCTTAATAATTCCGGTGCATTCTTGCCAGCCAGTCTAACATTCTGAGATTGCCAGAATTATCCATCTGGATAATGTCTGTTTTGTATCAGCCTGACCCAGTTTGTGGCCCGTATAGCTAATGAAAAGTTGATAATCAATGCAACGTTTTGACAGTCTAGATATATAAAAGCTTAAAGCTTTGCGAGCGTCCAACCTATGTAACCTCTCCTCCTTCCCAGGATGAGGTGGGGGATAGCAAGAAGGTAAAAGAAATTTCTGCTAAGTGAAAATCAGAAATGATTTTTGGATAAATATTAAGTTTTAACCCTTAGAACAACCCTATCCTTATGGAAGATAGTAAGCAGTGGTTTGGATGAAAGGGCCTGCAACTCACTCACTATACAGGCTGAAGTTAGAGCTACCAAAAGAATGGTTTTAAAGTTTAACAACCTTAAAGGACATGAGTGGAAAGGTTGAAAGGGTGCACACATTAGGAATTTTTGTTCTAGATTAAGGTCCCAAATTGGAACCTGGAAAGGAGTTGGGGAACACATTGGTGAGCCCTTTTAGAAATTGTGTCACCAGTGGAATCTTAATATGAACATTCTTCAGACGAGCGCTGAAAGATGCATATCGCCGCCAAATAGCTTTTAATAGTTACAACCTGGAGACCCAGATTGGCTAAGGATAGTAGAAAGGATAATACTTCAGGTGTTTTGCACAGAAAAGGGTATACATTCTTGTCCCTGGACCAGTTACAGAATTTGTATAACAGCAACGGTACAAGGACTTTGTTGCTGGCCTTCCGGCCGAAAGCAAACACATACATTACTTACGTAAAAGCATTTCTGATGATTGTATCTGCTTAGATTCACATGCTGTGCATATAGTCCGACATCCAGTGGTCACCGCAGAGCATTGCTTCTCGTCTTTCGAGACCCGAAAGGGGATGTAGACAGGACGTGCCTGTAACACTATCCCTAACGTGACGTGTAGTGTAGTGTACCCAAAATCCCTCACGTGTCGAGGTCCCTCCGATTGTATTTTTTCTGCCGTGAGAGAGCTTAGGACCATTGTAAGTGAGTACAGAAAAGAGAAAGTAGTAGGATGTCTATGTTTCTTCCATCCGAGCGGGGAGGAAGGGTGGGCGCATATGAATCTAAGCAGATACAATCATCAGAAATGCTTTTACAGTAAGTAATACATTTCTTCTGATGCTTGTTAATCTGCTTGGAGAAGATGTCTTAGTACTGCTTGTCCCACCTAAGAATCAGACCTAGAATGAGAGTCTAGGCAATAGTGTTTTGTAAAGGTGTGTACAGAACTCCAGGTTGCTGCTTTGCAAATGGACTCTGGGGGAACATTTGCAATGAATGCTATGGAAGCCCCAGTGCCTCGAGTAGAATGCGCTCTAGGCTTGAAGGCAGTTCTCTCTTAGCAAGAGTGTAACAGAGTGTGATGCATTTGACAATCCACCTAGAGAGAGTAGATTTGGAGACCGGGTCTCTACCTGCTGCCACTTAAACAAAAACCTGATTTTAATGGTCTTTCTTAGTGGTTGAGTTCTTTCCATGTAAAACATGACTGCTCTGCGTACATCAAATGTGTGCAGGCTTCTTTCTCCCATTTTTGAGGGGTTCTGAAAGAACGTTGGTAGTTCTATGGATTGGTTCACATGGAACTTTTAAATGAATTTAGGAGCAATCCTAGGGTGAGTGCACAGAACGACCTTATCTCTGAACTGTTATAAAGGGGTCTGAGAGCGCTTGTAGTTATTCTCCTAATGGAATAGCTATTAAAAAGGCAGTGTTGTAAAGAGCTCTAGAACTGAGAGCGCTTGTAGTTACTCTCCTAATGGAAGTAATAGCTATTAAAAAGGCAGTCTTGTAGGTGAGGTCTTTGAGACTTGCTTCATGCAGTGGCTCGAAAGGAGACCCCATAAGTCTAGTCAACACCACGTTCAAGTCCCATCCGGGAGCTGGGTTACAAATGGGACGGTGAATTCGCTTTACTCCTTCCATGAAAGCCTTAACTGGCATCTTCCACCACAACACCTTCTGTTGTGATGTAGTGTAGGCTGAAAGAGCAGCTTTAGAGAGTTAAAGACCAGGCCTGAGTCAAGTATATGAGTCAGGTACAAATCAATATGTGTAGGAGAGCAGTCAATGGGGTTGATGCTTGTAGAGTTGCACCAGATGACAAAACGCTTCCACTTACTGGAATAGCAATATCAAGTGTTAGGTTTTCTTGCCTCCCCGAGTATGTCCATACATCTGAGGGAGTTGCAGGTGCCCAAACTCTATGACTTCAGGAGCCACGCCGCTAAGTTCAATGTCTATGGGCATGGGTGAAGTGTCTCCCCTTTGTCTTGCGACAACATGTTGTATGGGCAAGGCGTTTCATCGGAGGAGATAGAGACATTTCCATCAAATGAGCGAACCAAGGTTAGCGGGCCCACATGGGGGCCACCAAAATCATTGTGACTGGTTCCTGGTGCATCTTGTGCACTATCTTGTTGAGTAGGGGAGTTGGGTGAAAGTGTAAACAAATTTCCCTGACCATGTTACCCAGAGTCCATTCTTCTTGGAACGGGTCTGGGGGTACCTTGTGGCATAATCTTGGCATTGAGCTTTCTCCAGAGTTACGAACAGGTCAATCTCTGGAAAACCCCATTTCGCGAAAAACGTTGGAGACGATGTCTTCGTGCAATCGCCATTCGTACTCTATTGGTAGTGGAAACTCTCTGCTGAGTACTTCTGCCAGAAGATCGAGTTCCCCTGGAACATGTTGAGACAGCAGAAACATGTGTTTGAGAGCCCACTTAATGTTCTGGGACAGTTTGAACAGCCCTGAGAGGGAGTGCTTCCTTGTTTGTTCAGATAGCACATGGCCGTGGTGCTGTCTGTGAGGATCAGGACAGTCTTTCCCTGCAGTTGAGTTTGAAAAGCTTTCATCGCTTTGAAAACCGCTAACAGTTTAAACAGGTTTATGTGGTTGGATGCTATGTCTGACGACAAAACTCTGTGCGCTGTCTGTTGAAGCAGGTGAGCTCCCCACCCTGTGAGAGATGCGCCTGTAGTTAGAGTGGCCTACTTCCCTTTCAAGAGGTTTTTTCTAGACCACCACCGCAGCGAGAGAATGAGGGCTGGCGAAACAACCACAAGATCGTCCCATTGTCCGCTGTTCTGACACAACTGGCTGTTGAGCCACTCCTGCATTGGACGCATGCCCAAGCGCGCACGAGGAACCAAATAAATACAGGACGCCATAATTCCAACCAGTCGCATAGCTTTGCGTACCGTCACCTCTCGACTGGCTACATATTGAGGGATTTGAAACTGCATGTTTTGGACCCTCTCGGAGGGGAAGACGAGGCCGTCCTTTGTTAGAATTAGAGCCCCTAGCAACTGCTTGACCTGACTGTGGTCTAGGCTGGATTTTTTCTCGTTGATGGAGAATCCCAGACTGAATAAAATATCTATTCTATAAATTTCCCTGACCATGTTATACAGAGACCGTTCCACTTGCAGCGATTCTGGGGGTACCTGGAGGCGTAGTCTTGGCATTGGGCGTTCTCGTGAGTTGCGAACAGATCTATCTCGGGGAAGCCCCATTCTGCGAAGACGTTGGATACGATGTCTTCGTGCAGACGCCATTCGTATTCTACGGGCAGAGGGAAATCTCTGCTGAGGACGTCTGCCAGAAGAAGGAGTTCCCCTGGAACATGTTGGGACAACAACAACATCTTGTGTTTGAGAGCCCATACCCAAATGTTTTGGGACAGCTTAGATAGCCCTGGAGAGTGAGTGCCCCCGTTTGGTCAGGTAATACAAGGCTGTAGTGCAGTCTGTTAGAATCAGCACTGTCTTCCCTTGTAGTTGCATCTGAAAAGCCTTTAATGTCTTGAACACTGCTAATAGCTCCAGTAAGTTTATATGGTTGGATGCTACTTGTGGGGACCACACTCCATGCGCTGTCTGCTGAAGCAAGTGAGCCCCCCACCCCTTGGTCTGTCGTGAGAGTGGCTTCCACTGCAGGGGTGGTGAAGGTTTCCCTTTGTCCACCACTGCAGAGAGAGAACGAGGGCTGGCGAGACAACTACCAGATCTTCACATTGTCCACTGGCCTGACACCAGTGGCTGTTGAGCCACTCTTGCATGGGACGCATGCGCAACTGCTCGTGGGGAACCAAGTATATGCATGACGCCATCATCGCTAGCAAACGCATGGCTTTGCGCACTGTTACCTACCGACTGGCTACATATTGAGGGATCTGAAAAAGCATGTTCTGAACCCTCTTGTTGGAGGGGAAGAGGAGGCCGTCTTTCAACGGGATTAGAGCCCCCAGAAATTCTTTTACTTGGCTGGGGACTAGACTGGATTTTTTCTCGCTGATGGAGAATCCCAGACTGAACAGGTGGTCTTCGGGGTTCATAGTGATAACACTGAAAACAAAAAAGTCGAAAGTCATAATTTCGAGAAAAAAACGTTGAAAAATAAGAAGTCGAATTTCTTTTTTAATATGTTTTTTATTCGAAATGGAGGGGATCCCCCCCAACCCCCTTTTTTATTATTTTTTTGTTTTTACCTTTTTTTATAGACTAGAGCCAAAATATAAACAAATATAAAAATAATTCGACTTGTTATTTTCGATATTTTGACTGACCACCGGTCTACGGTCCTTTGGGTGTTCAAAAAACATGTGTCGTAGGAGTCCCCTGTTATGAGCCAGTCGTTGAGGTAGGGGTAAACCGGGACGGATAACCTGCGCAGGTGTGCTGCTGCTACTGCCAGTTCCTTGGTAAACACCCTTGGCGCTGAGGCAATGCCGAAGGGGAGCACTTTGAATTGGTAATGCATGTCCTATGCCATGAACCTTAGATATTTCCTGTGCGCTGGCAACATTTAAATATAAAGTATGCATCTTTCATGTCCAATGTTGCCATGTAGTCCCCCTGTTTCAACAGTGGGATCACCTCCTGTAGCGTAACCATGCAAAACTTTTGAGGTTTTATAAACTTGTTCGATGGGCGCAGGTCTAGAACAGGGCGCATGGTGAGGTCCTTTTTGGGTACAAGGAAGTACACTGAATAAATACCCTTGTTTACCTGAAGAAAAGGGACGGTTTCTATGGCGTCCTTTCCAAGCAGCGCTTCCACCTCTTGATTCAGGATTTCCAGATGGTCTGGTGAGAGGCGTCGTCAGCGCGGTGGTCTGAATTGTAGAGGTCGGGCTAATTCCACGCAGTACCCGTGGGCGACCGTCTTTATGACCCACTGGTCTGAAGTTATCCCCTCCCATGCTGTGAGGAAAGATGTTAAGCGCCCCCCCCGACAGGGGTGACATGGGAGGGGACCTGGATCTGATGATCATTTCTGATCAGAGGCTGCGGCTCCTCTAGGATTGGGGCCTCTACCTCTGGCTTTGCCGCGTCGCTGACCACTTGGTGGGTAGTTTGCGGGGCTTCCTGAAGTTTGTCCAGCATTTAAGTTTCCCATGCCATAGTGGTTCTGACATGCTCGGGACTGCCCTCGAAAGTACCGACGAGCATTACCTCCTCTCTGGGGCGAAGGTCTGAGTAATTTGTTGCAGGGACTTAAGTGTCTCATACTCTTTTTTGGCTGTTTCTAGGGCCTCATCGACCGCCTTTCCGAAGAGGTCAGTTTCTTCAATGGGTTTATTGAGAGCCGCCTGTGTTTCAGTCTTAAACCCTGAGGTACGAAGCAAAGCATGCATTTTAAGTAGGGTTCCCTATGCCAGAGACCTGCCTGATGTTTCAGCCGTGTCCAGAGTGTTCTTTATCACATTCTGGTTCACTTGCCTGCCTTCGGCCATAATAGTTAGAAGTTTGGACCTGATGGGCTCTGGGACCTCGTGGAGACCTTCCTGTACTAGGTTCCATTGAGCGTCAGTATAACTTGCCAGCAGCATAGTGTTATTCGCTATGCGCGTGGTATATGCGGCAGCCGAGGTAACCCGCTTATTAAGGCATATTACCTCTTGGATTCTCTCTCTGGAGGCGCCTCCCCGGTAGCAAGGGGTACGCCTGCCCATTTCCGGGTGGTAGTCACTACCAGGGAATCTGGGGTGGCATGCCCTTTAATGTATTGAGGGTCCGAAGGAGCTGGCCGAAATAACTTTTCTACTCTTGGGTTCACTGCCCGGGTTTCAGCTGGTGACACCATGGAGGGGGACAATCTTCTATTAATAGAATTAAGGAGGGGAATGTCCTGGCTAGAGGGCGGTCTCTCCTTAAGAATATCTTCTACAAAGTACTGCTCAGGCACCACCTCTCGAGTAGTGATTTGAAAGTGATCTGCTGCCTTCCTTAACATGGTATTGAATGCCATTTGGTCATCTACAAGTGAGGCCTGGCGAGCCGGGGTGGACGGAGGAGAATCCAGGCACAGAACATCAGTGTCCTGATCCTGTTTGGAGAGCGTCCATGGGTCCGTCCCCACTTGGTGCGTTTCTTCCCAATTGTTTGTGGCATCCGCCTGGTCCTCGTTGTAGCCCTGCAGGAAGGAAGGTTCTTCATCTTCAATGTAAATGTCTGATAAGTATCCATTTGAATGTCTTCATGATGGACAGGAACTCAGGGCTGGTCCTCTTGTAACTGAAGCAGATTTAGGATTAGGCTCTCCACGAGATCTTTTCGGGGAAGGATGTTCAGAAAAATAAATCATTTTCTCAAGACGATCCATGCACCCTTCAAATTCCTCCCTTGTCCACTTACAGGACCTAGAGGGGCCTACGGGTGGAAAAACGTCGTCTTCCACCTCTTGATGCCGGAATTTGTCACTCAGGGTGTTGGAAAGAGGCACTTTACTGTCCTCATAGTTATCGCGAGAATCTGGGCACCATGGCGTATCTATAGATTTGTCCGCAGCCTGCCCCATGTTTTTCGTCAGAATAGGTATAAGCCCAACCACCGAAGAAATTGTAGCGATACTGTGTTCGATTTCTGCCGACTCGGCGTGAGATAGTGGTTCCGAAGGTCTATCGGTAGGTCTAACGCTGCGTTAGAGGGCCTAGCGGTAGGTTTTTCGCCTTGACGCCGAAATTCCACGCATTGTTGTGTAAACTTGATTTACGAGTAGCACCTTTGTTTTGGGATGCCCAGTCGTCAAACGTTGCTGCGGATGCGGGGAAGGTTTTGGATCTGAACGATCCGAGGAATCCGGCAAAATTTGACGGCCCTGCTGGTGCCGTCACCTTTTTTGACGTACCCGTCTAAATAGGTAGAGGGATTGTGTGTTTATTGTAATGTCTTTGTACGCCCCTGTCTCCGGGTGTTGTCCCTGAAGCAAGACCAGAGTCAGGCCTTGAAGGGTCAGGGACGGACGTGGCGGACCTAGAAGTGTCCGCCTCGAGGTCTATCACATCCGCAATGGATGGTCATCGGAGGTGCCCCCGTCACTTTCGGTGTGTGTGGCGGTGGGGGAGGAGGGTTCCGCCCGCGATATACCGTACGCGGCCCACCGCTTTACACAGCGCTCCTTAAGGGTTTTAGCCGAAGGAGTTTACAAGCTGCACACTGCTTCTTGCCGTGATCTAAGGGGAGACAGGAGTTGCACTTCCTGTGCTCGTCCTTCCACGGGTATCTGACCCTAGACTTAGGGCAGAACTTAAAAGGAGTCCTTTCCATAGCAAAAGGGAAAGATGACCAGACCTATAGGGTACAAAGGGGGAAAGAGGTAAGACAAAACAGAAATATGGCCACCTGACCCCACTCTCCCTACTGTAACGGCCGGCCAGAAGGCCCGGCCACGTGGATGCTTCAAGCGCCGGATCTTAGGCACCGAAATCCACCGCCGTAGACAAGTCCCTCGTAGTCTTCGTCGAAGTTGTTCTTGCCGTCAAAATGACTTAAGGAGAAATAACCGACAAGTCGGTTTAGGATAAACAATGTCTCTTATGTAAGAGCTCCACTATAGGGCGACCAGTTGTCTGGGTGGAAAAAAACAATCCGAGGGACCTGAGCGTGTGAGGGGAATTTGGGTACACTACACGTCACGATAGGGAAAGTGTTACAGACAAGCCTATGCCGACGTCCCCTTTCGGTCCCCGAAAGACAAGATGCAATACTCTGCGGTTACCACTGGATGTCGGACCATATGCACAGCATGTCATTCTAAGCAGATTAACAAGCATCAGAAAATATATTTGACCAAAGGTCGATGGAACAATTAGCAATGTCTCTGGATGAGCTCTGCATAAGGCGACCAGTATGCTGGGTGGAAAAAAACAATCTGAGGGACCTTGACGCGCGAGGGATTTTGGGTACACTACACGTCACGTTAGGGATAGTGTCACAGGCACGCCGATGTCGACGTCCCCTTTCGATTCTCGAAAGACAAGACGCAATACTCTGCGGTGACCACTGGATATCGGACTATATGCACAGCATGCGATTCTAAACAGATTAACAAGCATCAGTAATCTCCATTACGTCATCAGGGAAGTCGCAATCCTTGTACCTCTGCCTCTCAGAAACCATGCATGAAGGCTGGGCGTTTTGACCTCTGGATGGAGAACCTGACCCTCCTCTCATGAGCGAAGATCCTCTCTTAGTTGAAGACGTATTGGAGGACAGATGGACATGTCCAGAAAGTCTGGGTGCCACGTACTCCTAGCTCAATCCGGGGCAATTAGGATGAGTTTCCCGAATTTTCTCAAACTCATGATCACGTGACAAATGACGGAGTGGAGGAAACGCAGACAAAAGTGGAAACTCACAGTCCACTTGAACGCGTCCCTATAGTGCCTCTTGGGGGAAATTCCCTGGAGCAGTACAGTTCGCACTTCCGATTGACCCTGGTCACGAACAGATCCACCCGAGGAGTTCCCCAAAGGGTGAAAATCTCTTCAAGGACTTCCTGAGCTAGTTCCCACTCATGGGAGACTCTGCTCTGCCTGCCCGGAGCGTCCGCCGCCGTGTTCTCTTCTCCGGCTAGATGAACAGCCAATAGATTTCAATTTCCCAGTACCAGAGCTGCATTGCTTCTCTGCACAGTCGTAGTGACCCTACACCACCTCTCTTGTTGAGGTAGTGCATGGCCACTGTGTTGTCCGTCATTATCAGGACATTCTTTCCTCGCACTAGGGCAGGAAGACCTTCAGCGCTAGTCTGATTGCTCTTAACTCCAAAAGATTGATATGTAGTTTAGACTCTGATGGTCCGATGGAGACCAACGACCGCTGATCGTCAGATCATTGGTGTGGGCTCCCCACCCTGTGAGTGAGGCGTCCGTCACTACCGGTATCTTCGGCCATGGTTGCCAAAAGGGTTCTCCTATCAGAATGTTGTCCTTGCAGGCCAACCATAGAAGATCGTGTGCGACCCTGCTTGGAACCTGCAGTAGGTCCAACATCTTTCCTGAGAACTGGGACCATTGATTTCCGAGAGCCCATTGAAGGGATCTCGTTCTCAGGCAGGCCTCTGGCACCAGAAAGATGCAGGATGCCATGAGGCCAAGCAAAATCAAAAAAAAAAAAAAGAAACAAAAAAATAAATCTAAGGCCAGGTGACGCTGGGCACTTTGAAATTTGCTCACCATCTGTAGATTGTCTTGAGCCCTCACCTCGGGTGGCAAGCTCTTTCGCAAGGATGTATCGAGAACAGCTAGGATGAACTGGAGGGGTTTCTGAGAAGGTATCATATGGGACTTCGTGTAATTGAGGGAGAAGCCCTTTCTGAAGAGTGTGGCAGGTGACTGAGATGATCCCGGACTTGTTTGGAGAACGCGCCCTGATCAGCCAATCGTCCAGGTAGGAGTAGACGTGAATCCCCCCTCTCCCGAGACTCGCTGCCACTACCGCCATCAGTTTGGTGAAAACCCTTGGGGCGTAGGTCAGCTCGAATGGCAGAACTCTAAATTGATAATGAGAACTGCCAACTGCAAACCTCTGGTATATTCTGTGGTTGAGATGGATTGGCACATGAAAAAAAGCATCCAGAAGGTCCAATGACACCACAGAATCCTGGGGATGGTGGGCATGTAGGATCTGAGAAAGTGTGACCATCCTGAACTTGTCCTTCCTGAGGAACTTGTTCAAGTATCTCAAGTCCAAAATGGGTCTCAGTCCTCCGTCCTTTTTGGGTATTAGGAAATGAGGGCAATACCATCCTTTTTTTTTTTTTTTTCTTTTTTTTTATTGTGTTGGTAGTAAATTTACTTTACACCTTTACAAAATTTGATCATCATATAAATATAAATACATTTAAAACCTATTATATACATAAAACAAATACAACCAATTTGCATCACCTCACCCAAAATTTCATTTCGTCTAAAATACCTTAAGGGAGAACCCTTTAAATGTGCAAAGACGCTGTAAGCGCTATCATGAGACACCTACAATACACTGTAGGCGTATACATCATAACAAACTACCCTCCACCTAAAAGCTCCCTTACGAATGATAGCGCAAAGGCAAAATACACAGCAAACAATCAATCAAGGTTCAGCAACACAACTAAACAGAGAAAAATACTGCAATAAGCCCAGATACAAACCTAGTTATTGCGCCCAAATCCCTTATGACCTATGCGGGAAGGGCAAACCCTTCCTATTAAAAATTGCACAATTCAATGGTAACAGCTGTTCTTCAATCAATGAAACAAGTCTGACAGTTGCTAAAATAATAGCATTCGAGGAGCCCTGCATGCATCTTAGCCATACTAAATTGGCTTCAAAACTCGAATAAGAAAAGAACACAGAATCCAAACAGCATAACCTTTGTTTCGCGAAGAATTCACAGTAAATAAAAAG
Organism: Ambystoma mexicanum; assembly: GCF_040938575.1. Classification (NCBI taxonomy): domain Eukaryota; kingdom Metazoa; phylum Chordata; class Amphibia; order Caudata; family Ambystomatidae; genus Ambystoma; species Ambystoma mexicanum. The sequence goes on from NC_090931.1 coordinate 457,783,776, forward strand.
GTGTTCCAGCGTTTCGTTTTCAGACTTATTCAGACAAAATCGACACTCACACTCATCCTTTTTTCTCTCTGCTACAGGCACCGGTTCTATAGCGCCTTTCTCTAGCAGGGTTAAAATCTCCTGCACAAGGAGCAGATCTGGAACCCTCAAAGAGTGGTTCCCCGGTGGATTGCTGTGAGGTCTCTGTATGAAAGGAAGGCAGTACCCATGAGCTATGGTTTCCAATGCCCAAGCATCCAAAGTAATGTCTCGCCATTCTTCTAGATGCAGAGACAGTCTGCCTCTCCCACTGGTGAGTTGTGACTCAAGACCTCAGAGAGGTTTTGTGGTGGCTGATGCAGTGGTAGACGGTAAAGATACCTCTGCTTGAGCTGGCTTCGCACCTCCCCCTCGTTCACCATGAGAGAACTTTATTTGGCTTCTTTGACCAGCCATTCCTCTCGCTCTTCCAACTGAGGAGTAGAAGTGAAGAGATCTACCCCCTCCAAGGCTGTCCACTAGGGCAAAAAGGCTGACACTGCCTAATAGCGGCCCCTAAAGATTTGGCTGCCGCCTTTGAGGTATGCAACTTCTCAAGGATCTTACCAGCCTTGTTGTCAAAAAGGTGAGACCCGTCAAATGGCGTGTTGAGGAGTCTGGATTGCACATCCGGTGCAAAACCAGACTTCTTCAATCCCGCAAATCTGCGTATAACGGTGCTAGTAACCATGGCCCTGCTGATGCTGTCAGCAGAATCCAGACTTGACCGAAGAGATTTGCACATGGCTTCTTTGCCGTCTCCAATTATGGCTAAGAACCAGTCTCTTTCATTCCCCTCAGGAATGTGTTCTGCAGCCATGGAAATGCAGTCCCATAGAGTGAATTTGAATTTTGCAAGGGCACATGTGGAGTTGGTGGATTTGAGCACCATACTCCCTGCAGAAAATACCTTCCTTGCCCATCTATCTACTCTTTTGTCATCCCTATGTGGAGGGATGGTAGGGTAAGCTGCATGCTTTGAAGTTGCAGTTAGCTGCATGCACCACCATACTCTCTGGAGTGGGGTATTTAGATAGGTAGTGAGGGTCACTACTGGAAAGGCAGTACTTCTTGGTCACATTTTTATTCACAGCCGGATTGGTTTCTGTCATCTCCCAATTCGCTGCCACTGTTTTTTGGAGAGCAATGTGGAAAGGTAATATAGGATCTGACTGAGGACCCTTATCCAGGTTATCCGTCAGGGCATCCTGGTCAAATGGTAACGGAGGCCTACTCCACCCCCGTGGACATGAGCGGTCTGTATGATGCATCAGCATGCTCCCCAGACTCTGGTCTTCCAATCTCTAGCTCAGGTGAGATGTCAACCCCACTTGCCATCTGCAGATTGTCATGAAGGTCTTTCAACCTTGATTCTTCAAAGATTAAACTTTCTGGTACGTTAGGCGTACCAAATTAGGCGACCTAAAATAGTCCTTCCTTGGTAAAGGCGCAGAGGTTTTTTCAGTTATCAAGGGTTTGATGAATAGTGGATTCGACGCTGGAGGATTTCTCGAAACTATTTTCAATGGCGCCATAGGCTTTGATGGGGCGCTCGATGTAGATGGCTCAGCTGGCATTGATGACGCAGCTGGCGTTGACGCCCATGTCGAGGGCTTGGCTCGCGTCAAAGGCATCGACAGCTCTTGGTGAGGGATCAGGCCTTTGTCCCGGGCTCGAGGGATTTAGGTCGAGCATTTTCCTTACTAGCTTCACTGGAAGGCGCGGTTGGAGCATAGCTTGCCGTGGGATTCTGCTTTTCAAATATTTTGAGCATTTCTGCTCTAAAAGCCTCCCATTTGGAAGAAGTGGATTTTTTAGGTCGGGCAAGATACCCTCTCAGGGGAGGTGTCCGTCGAAAGAAGGTGGCCTATGGTGCTTCTTTTTGGACTTCAACGTCGATGAGGAGTGGTGGGAGCCACTCCTCGATCTCAACCTAACTTTCTTCCCCCTCGGAGAGTCGCCTCCAGGCTCGTTTTTTTGGTCAGGGTAGAGGATTTTGGGTTTCGACCTAACGCCAATTTCCCCTTTCTCTCCTTCAGGGCCTTCCCCAGTCATCGACTGGCACTTGGAGCAGGCCGAGGTCTTATGCTCCACCTCGAAACACCATAGACATATACAGTGTGGTTCAAATGTCAATGACATTTTTGATTCACAATCGCGACACTTCTTGAAGCCGGTCTTCGGTGTAGACATAGAAAACATACTCGCGTATGAATAACGACGTGCGCCGTATTTCTCGAAGCAATAGCATTCCTGGACGAACAGAACTAAGCCAACGGGCGCTGCGCATGCTATATATACCTTCGATGACATAATCCTTGAGACGGAGGCCCTCGAGGGACATCAAGTCGACGCCATCGATGCACAGCGCCCTCCAGCCGAAAATTCTGAAGCTGTATATAGAATATCAAAGATGTGGAATACGTGGGAGGACACAACCCATTCGAAATGGTCATTCTAGCTTAAAAGGCGCTAACTGGCAATAGCATTCTGTATCCGCTGTATTCGGTCTAACTTGCTTTTGCATCTCTGCTTAAGGCCTTGATCCCAGAGCAAGTTGGTAGCCGCACAGAGTGCACAATCGCTCTTTCAGGATAAAGCGAAATGCGCTGCACCACAAGAGCCCCATGTAGGGCACTAGAAAGGCCAAATTGTGGGCGAGGATAGGCCGGAGAGCTACTTGTAAGAACTAGGTCATCATCCATTTACTCATTTCAACTAGTTTGAGTCCTATGCTTCGAGTGCTATGCTATATCTAGCATTTTATTCAATTTTAATATTGATCAAATGTAATAAATTCACAATTCTAAAAAGCAAGTATATGGAAGTTAAAGTACTCGCCAGTTTTCTGTACTTGTAGCTCCCGTTTGGCTTGTTCTAGAATAGATTTAATGGCTTCATCTGATCCAGAATCCTGGGCTCGAATTTTTGTTGTGATGTTTCCTAAAGAACAAAATAAACCAGAAAGTAATTGTATAAACATAATAAATTGTGTCTGAAGCTTGTTTTACATATAAAAGAAAAAAATGGAAACTTGCAAAGGTTTATATAACATGTGTATAGTACACTTTATCCAGCAAAGTAGCATTATACTGGACTCCGGGGGAAAGGAAACGTTGCCTAATGTTGATGCTATTTCTCAATAAAAGGTGTTTCCCACCTATCCATCAGTTCTTAAATGATCCCAATCATTGTGACAGATCACAAACATTCAAGAAAACATAAAATGCGTCTTGTCTTTAGGATTTACTATTCCATACAGTAAACCACCTTATAATGCTGTTGTCTCAGGAGACTGTTTAATTTAGATTTTGGTGCACAAGAAAGAAAGATATGAACCCTTCCATTAAACACTTTCTGTAGCAATTACATCTCCAACTGTCCTTAACTAAGGAAGGGCACGGATAGGTTTTATTAAGTATCCCCTCAATGAAAGAGATCCCTTAGAGAAAGTGACTTTGGCTATGTGGGAACCCGTATAAAGACCGATAACATCCAAATTGAAGTTCAAATACAGACAGAGACTGGAGTAACGTCCATATCACTGCTGCACATGACTGCCCGAGAGATATTGGCTATGACGTTTAGTGTTGCAGCCTTAACCTTTAGGAAACAAACCCTGAAGGACCTTAGGAAGAGAATGACATGCAGTCAAATGAAAACCGTACACCGACTTTCCACCTAGTGGTGAGACTAATCAGAGACTGCTTCACACAACACTCTGTCACGAACAGTTGTGTAAAAAAAAATGTCCTTTATAGAAAGCAGAAAACAATTGACACCCCAAGAGTATGAGTTACTCATACTAACATTTGCGCTAACAGTCCTTAGTCTACCTTCGAAAAGATCAGAGTGTTATTGATGAGAGCACACTTTGAATGACCAAAGTCTGTGCACATGTTTGGCTCTGTCTAAGCCTGAACACATTTTTAGAACAAACAGCTTCCTGCCTCAGTCCCTTGTTGCTCTTTTCAGGCTATTAACATGTAGAGCCAAAGTTGGAAGTTGAGTAAACTAGCGTAAAGTGGGATTAGAATTTTAGTACTCAAGTCACTTGTACGTACAGTACTGGCAATCCAGCCTGCCGACCTTCATACTACTGGAAAGATGTAACAGCATCCAATAACTCTAGACTAAAGCGATAAAGGAAGCATTACAAAGGCCCAAAGGTGGAGCAAAACAAATTGCTTAGCATAAATAGCTACACTGCACATCCAAACCTGTGCTGTTTTGATATTAGGATGGACATAGACCTGGAAGATTAGTGAAGTTAGCTTTGCCATTAAGGCATGACCATGCTTTAAATACAGTAGATACATGATATGTTTTTAACAGGACTCAAAATGTGCGCTTGCCACTAGCCATTAGCGAGTGATAGTGGACTTTTGGTGAATAAGAAATGGAGTGTGGAGTACATGTGAAGAATGCAAGGGGCAGTGACTTTTTAAGTGCATGGATAGTAGCTTGCAACATGACCTTTTCCCCGTGCTGATAACAATCCAAAATACAATGGACGCAGAGTAAGTGACTAAGCTGTAGAAGCTATATTCCCCAGTGACAAGTCACTGTGGTTACTGTACATAAACATTAAAATCCCTGTAGGTTCTTGAGGATTCTCTCTATATCCCCAAATAGATTCAAATAAAACCTGGTAAGAACCATTTCCTGGTACCCTAAAACTCAGAAAACAGACAACTTATATGTAGACTAAGAATAAATCCTTACATCATCTCAGGAAAAATATTTAAAGTAGACTCAACATTTCTGTGTGATCCAATCCGATGCCAAGTACAGTTTCCAATTCCTCAGAAATTCTACCTAATGGCACATAAAGAAACTGTTCCCGAGAGTAGTGACTACTGAACTACTAGTCCATAGTCTCCTTTCCTCAATACAGAACATGTAGCACGCAAGGGCATGTCCCCCACACTTGTGAGCCAGGACTGGCATCAAGAGAGACCGGCTCAAATATATTAGTTTCAAAACCTTTATTTATTAAGGTTCCTTGGTTGGTGCAATGCCTCGCTGGCCGGACTCTAAAGGCATGGTTCCCTTAACAGATGTCTCGAAGAGCCATCCAAAACAATAATCCGTCTGTGTCTAAACCTATACGTGCCCTCACTGTTTACAAAAAATGTGTTACTAAGTCTGAAAAAAGGGAAAAACCTGTGGTTTAACACAAAATGGGTAGAAGAAAAACAAGGTTGGTTTCAAGTGACTTTTTCACCAGGTGTGGGGTGGTCAGCTTCACAAAAATGAGTTCAATCAACAAAGGGCTGTTGTTCATACCTTCTCCATAGTTCTTGTTGCAGTCTTAAACTTTCAAATGTCTTAAATTCCATGGGATTCCCTTTACCCAGGCTTTAGCTTTCCCAGGTTCCAAAACACAATAAAAAAAATGTACACCGTTCCTTTCCAAGCTACTCTGGGTTCACTCACTTCCACAAGCTTGAATTCCTTAAGCATCAAAGCCAATAAGTATTTAACTTCATTAGGCCTCTCAGGGTTCGCTTCCCCGACCTTAGGCCTCTCTTGGATTCAAAAACAAGTTCAGTTTGTGAAGATGTACCTTTCCTTTTACAAACATTTCTTTCAAACACATTTCACGTGTGGGGCATAATCGGGCTTTCAAAACCACCAGGTTCTTTGCTCCTCCTAGGTGTGACCACTCTGATCTGAACGCCCTCTTTATTCCTTGCTCTTTCCTTTTAACCTTTTCCTGCCACCCCCAGCCCCCCCTTAAATGCCCCCTATCAAAGAAATATCTGTCTGCTTTCTTGGACTTCCATTACAGAAAGCAGTGTGTTGCCCAAAATGTTCACAACACCCTTTGGCTTGGGGTTCCCTTCCCCAAGTCCTAGCTCCTGGGTGCACCTGTAGCACTTATTCACTTTGCTCTCTGGTATTGCCTTTCTTTTGGTTAGCTTGTTTTATTCTTCCAGGCTTCACTTGCCCCAGCCCTTCTCAGCCACAAAACTACCAGTTTCAGAATACCTTGCTTCTTTCTGTTACACATTTCTCAACAACTTATTTTCCTTCGATCGCATTGTTCCTTTACTTTCTTTCACGCGCGGTCAATCGCAGAAATGCAAATGCATGTTTTTCCTTTGTTAATGTCGTTTGACACTTCCGATTCTTTCCCTCAGCACGTGGCCACTTCAACTCGTCAGGTACTTGTAAACTCTTTCACTCGCGGTAGCTTTACAATTCAATGTTACATTCAACAATGGGTTTTTCACTCGCGGTTCCCTTCCAGCCGAGTTTCCAACTATGAAACTCACTGGCTGGGCTGCGGTAGCCTGCAGCATGCTTTGCTGGCTTGGACAAGGCTTCCCAGTCTCCAAGGGTTTTTTCACCTGCCCCCGAGACCCAACCTCGAGGCAGCAGCTCTGTGGGAGAACAAACACTTCACAGTGGAGGGAGATGGATTTCACCACACTTCTCTTGCTTTGCAGTTGCTGCAGGGAGTCTCTGCTCCCCAGTACGCCAGCCCAGACCTCCTCTCCTGTCTTGTAGGTCTTGGGTCTCTCACTCTGCATAACACGGCTCCCACCTGTGTTTTGCCTTCTCCTAATCGGTTCCATGTCATTTCATCGCAGGATGTTTTTTCACTGGGTTTTTTTCCGCAGATTTTTTTTTCGGAAAAACGCAATAGAATTTTTTTTTTACCCTTTAATTTTTTAATATTCCCGTACACCCACACCCAATGTATGTTTTTTTTAAGCCCCCCCCCCCTCAAAGAAATTCGATGAGCTTTTTCGGCAAAAAGTTCATGGTAAAAAACCCTGCAAAAAAACATCCCGCAATGAAAGGACGTCATACCCCCTCCTCACACCGCTCACAAGGGATCCTCTGCTGGATTAAGCCACGCAGCCTCGCTGTCTTAACTGCAACTCTCTATGATGCAGGGACAGCCTCCCTGTATACAACTGCAGCAGTTTAACAGGCTGCATGTGACAGATCAGTGTGTAGCTTGCCTGACCTTCACTTATCCAATTTTGTGGGACTTGCCTGGCCTCTAATCCGGAGTAAGTGAGCTCTTAAAGGTGCAGTGTACCTTATCCACCCTGCTCTTTCCCTCTGATAATGTGTAGGGGAAAGTCAAGTATAGCCAGGTATGCACAGGTGTAGTCAAGTGCCTGACCTGGTCTGACTATTAATGGAACAGCCTAATGGGGGTATGTAGTAGGCCTCTTTTTCAATCTCCTATGGGTAATCTTCATTGCTCACAATCACCTCGTCCTCATAGCAGTACATGTTGGAAATGGGGGGGGGGAGGGACAGGATGAGATCAAATATACCCCCTAAAGGCTGAGTAAGAGTGAGATGATGTATGATGGGTGTTTATTCCAGTTTCCCTAGTCTTACAGTCTTAATAGAGGAAGATGACCGGGAAGGAGAAAGATGGGTTACAGAATACCCTCTAGGTTTTGAGGGACGAGAGAAAAGGTTAGTGTCATGTTTTAGGAAAAAGTTAGGTTTACCTTTAGATCTGGGTTTCTCCATCTTCCTTCCTTTTGAGAGACAGTCATGGGGTAAGATGGGGTATAGATGACAATATCCTACGAAAGTAGAGGGAGGGTAGGATGGATTGGGGCAAGGTATGGGGGAGTACCAGGTCTCGCCTTCAGGTGCTCTCCCATCAGTCCCCAAGGACCCCCTGCCCGAGTGAAAATCCCTTGCTTGTTCGCCGACCCCAGTGTTGGGATCCAAGAGCGATGGCCCTCCCCTGGCCACCTGAATATAGGATCCTCAGGGATTATTTGTGAGAACGCCTTCAGGTTTGTCACACTATGCAAACCAGCATCACCCCTCAGTCCCTTTCCCACTTGTCCGCTACTACTAAATAACCAATCTACATGTGTTGGTGTATGATTTGCAAAAAGAAAATCTCCCTCTCTGTCCTGAACCTCACAGCACTATGGCAGGACTCTGGGATATTTTCTTACTCTTGAGGTGAGTGAGACCGTTTTATCTCACCCACCTCCTGCATGCCCTTTAGTTTTGGGACCACTGAACCCCATTTTACAAGGATCCAGTGGACGGAAACCTCTTCCCTCACTCTGTGGCTCATGCTTTCCTATGGTGGCACGCCTCAAAATATGTGGTGTGCTGGCAGAGAATCCCAGGATCCCTAGTGCAAAGTCGTTTTGGATTAACTGGCGAGTCCCTAGACTCCCCAGTGCGGGTGGAGTCACCACCTTTTTGTGACTAGTGAATTTTGGTGATTACAGCACCAGCCATCTTCAATATAGCGCTGTGGTGGGGACACTTTGTATCCCCTTAACCTGTTTCTAAGTAGCAGTTCTGCTACTTTCCAGGCATCCTTTGAACAGGCTGGTGGTGATTAATACTTTTTCATATAATTTTTGAGTGTGTCACCCAAGGCTGCTGCTGAAACCGTGATAATGCACTTAGAGGCTGTATACTCAATATGGCGCCCATCACTCTTTTTTCTTGTTCAACATGTCATGTACTGTCCTTTGTTAGCCGTCGTCCTACCTTTCCAGGTGAGGAAGGGCTCCCTTCCTTCCTTGCAGAAAATCAGCTAAGGAACAAGTTACTTACCTGTAACTGTTGTTCTTCAGCATGGGTCTGGAATGGATTCACATGCTCATGAATATCCCCCGTCGTCAGGCTGGGAATCCTGGGTAAAGAAAAATCAGTATCAGTTTCGTTTCTGATCTGTCTTTCGTATTAGTAACCAATCACTGATCTCTGTGTCATACTGACCACAGCCAATGACTGCCATCTCCCTAAGCCCCGCCTTTGGCAGCAATCTTCAGATTTGGTAGCAAGTGAAGTGGCAGTATGACCAAGTGAAGAGCCGCAGAGGGGTAGGCGGGAGGGTTCGCATGTGAATCCATGCCAGACCCATGCTGGAGAACAACAGTTACAGGTAAGTAACTTGTTCCTTCTCCAGCATGGGGTCTGGCATGGATTCACATGCTCATGAATAAAAGAATACATAGCAGTACACACATGCACAACCACAGGAGGTGGCAAAGGCTCAACATTAAGCATTACATCCAAAACTCAACATTAAGCAATTCTTACCTCCTCACCAGGCTCACCTTAGGCGAACAGGTTGCGCAGCACTGCTTGGCCGACCCTGGACTCCTCCCTGGAATCCCGATCGACGCAGTAGAATTTCGTGAAGGTGTGCGTCGACCTCCACGTAGCAGCCCTGCAGATGTCAAGCAAGGGCACACCAGATAGGAACGTAGTGGTAGCTGCGATCGCTCTGGTGGAATGGGCTCTCGGACGGCCAGGCAGCGGTCGGTTTGCCAACCTATGACAGTACATGATACAGCCGGAGAGCCATCTGGAAATGGAAGCCTTCGAGAGAGCCTTCCCCTGATTGACAGGTCCAAAGTTCACAAAAAGTTGTGACGTCTTCCGAAAACTCTTCGTGCGGTCCACATAGAACTTCAGCGCTCTAGCCACATCCAGCGAGTGCAAAGTCCTTTCAGCCGGCGACAAAGGCGACGGGAAGAAAACAGGCAACACCAAGGGTTCGTTGAGGTGGAAGTCCGACGGCACCTTGGGCATGAAGGAGGGGTGCATCCTGAGCACTACCCTCGTGTCGTGAAAAGTCAAGTACGGGGGCTTGCAGGAAAGGGCCTGGATCTCTCCCACCCGTCGTGCGGAGCTGATGGCCACAAGAAACGCTGTTTTCCACGACAAGAATTTAAACGGAGCGGAGTGCAGAGGCTCGAACGGAGGTCCCATGAGCTTGGTCAGCACCACTTTGAGGTCCCACGCCGGGGCCGGGGCCTTCACCAGTGGAAACGATCTGAACAGTCCCTTCATGAATTCTTTCACCAGACGATGAGACCACAAAGACGTCCGTCCCGTGGTTCTGGTGTATCGGGAGATCGCAGCAAGATGAATCTTGATGGAAGCGTGAGCTAGTCCAGTTTTGGCCAGCGACAGTAGGTATGGGAGCACTTGAGGTGCCGTAATCCGTAGAGGGTTGATCTTCTGTGCACGACACCAGACACAGAACCTCTTCCATTTGTGTCGTTAGCATTTAAGAGTTGAGGACGCCCTGGCCTTTGCAAGAACCTCTCTGCAGTCGGCCAGTATGTCGTAGCCTCCAAACTCTAACGCTGCAGGAGCCAGGCCTGCAAGTTCAGCGACTTCGGGTCGTGATAGAGGATGGCGCCTCCTTCCCTGGAGAGAAGATCCGCGTCCACTGGCAGCTTGATTGACGGGGACGCTGACAAGTCCAGAAGGTCCGGGAACCATATCTGCCTCGGCCACGCAGGTGCGACAAGGATCATCCTGCACCGTGACCTCTTGAGCTGGTTGATGAGCCGGATCAGCAGCGGCAAAGGAGGGAACGCATACAGGAACAGGCCCTCCCAGGGGAATGAGAAAGCATCGCCCATGCTCCTCGGCTGGGGAAACCTGCTCGCGAACCGCCGGCACTTGGAGTTCGTCGCCATCGCGAACAGATCGATCTGGGGTGTGCCCCACCGTCGGAAGAGGCGGTCCACTAGATCCTGTCGTAGTTCCCACTCGTGGCACGAGCGCAGCTCTCTGCTGAGCGAGTCGGCGATGGTGTTTTTTATTCCTGCCAGATGAAACGGCACCAGAAACATCCCTTGGGCAACGGCCCAATGCCACAGATCCTGCACCTCCTTGGACAGGGCTGGGGATCTGGTACCACCCTGCTTCCTGATGTAGAACATGGTGGTGGTGTTGTCGGTGAAGATCCTCACCACCTTGCCCTTGAGGGACGAAAGAAAGGACCTGAGGGCCCAAAACACTGCACGGAGTTCCAGGATGTTGATATGGAGGGACTTCTCCGTCGGCAGCCAAAGGCCCCTCGCGTGCAGATTTTCGGTGTGCGCTCCCCACCCTTCCAGGGAGGCATCCGTGGTCACTGTCTTCTGGTGGCCCGGGGTCTGGAAGTCCATGCCCGCCGTCAGATGTGCGCGGGTGCCCCACCACCGGATTGCTTGTCGGAAGCTCTCGTCGAGTGTGATCCTGTCCTCGAAGCTGCCCGTCGTCTGGATCCAGCGAGTGTCCAGGAACTCCTGTAACGGGCGCATCCGAAGCCTGCACAGGCGGATGAGATAAATGCAAGAAGACATTATTCCGATGAGGGACTTGATGGACCTCACCCTGGCCGCGTCCGCAACCAGCATCCGCTGCACCTTGCCCAAGATGGCCCTCGTCCTTACCTCCGACGGAGAGGCCAGAAGCACCACTGTGTAGAGCTTCAATCCCAGAAACAGTGCGTCTTGCGCAGGCACCAGGTGGGACTTGGCGTAGTTTATGGAGAATCCCAGGTCCGTGAGTAGTTGGACGGTCCTCGCCGTGTGCTCCGCGGCGAGCTCCTTTGTCTTTGCTCAGATGAGCCAGTCGTCCAGGTAGGGGTAGACGTGGATCCCCTCCAGGCGCAGCCGCGCCGCCACCGGTGTGAGGCACTTGGTGAACACCCTGGGTGCCAACCTCAATCCGAAGGGAAGGGCTCTGAACTGGTAGTGACGCCCTTGGACCACAAATCTGAGAAACCTTCGGTGTCCCTATAGGATGGGTTTATGGAAGTAGGCATCCTCCAAATCCACCAAAGACGACAGGAAATCGCCCTCCTTCAGTTGACCCAGGACGTGCTGGAGGATGACCATCCGGAACTTCTGTGCCTTGATGAATTTGTTCAGTCGTCGTAGGTCCAGGATGGGACGCCATCCTCCCGTCTTCTTCTTCACAAGGAAGTATCTTGAGTAAACTCCGGAGCCCCGAAGCCTCTTTGGGACAAGCTTGATGCCGCCTTTCTTGAGCATCGCCTTTACCTCCAAGAGAAGTTGAGGGGCGTGATGTTCCTTCCTGGCCACGGGGGGGACGCGCGGGCACGTCTTTAGAAACTTGAGCGCGTGACCCTGGGCCAGGGCGTCCAGCATCCAACGGTCGGTGGAGATGGACTCCCACACGCTGACGAAGCTCGCCAGCCGGCCTCCCGCCGGGGTGCTTCGGTGGGGGTCCAACCCGACGGCCGGTTCAGTCCTGCTTCGACGAGGCTTTGCCGCCTTGTCCTCCTTGGCGACGACGGCGGGGTCCGCCCGACTTGCCTCGTCCCCTGTAGGCTTCCTGTGACAACGAACGGGCCGCTTGACGATAGGTGGAAAATCTGCAGCCAGAACCTTTGGAGGGACCCTGCTTACCTCCGCCGCTCCGAAAGGGCGGCCGTCGTTGCTGGAGAACACCAAGAGCCCGGGCCGTCTCCGTGTCCGTCTTGATGGCTTGTAGGGAATCGTCGACTGTTTTCCCAAACAGGTTGCTCCCGTCGAACGGCATTTCCAAGACTCTGGTCTGCACGTCCTGACGGAAGTCAGTTGCCTTGAGCCATCCACACCGTCTAAGGCACACGCCGTTGCCCAACTGGCGAAATCCAGTGTCAGCGATGTCCGTCGCTATCGTAATGGCGTGGTCCGACGCCACTTCTCCTTCCTGCAAGATCTCTAGGGCCTCCACCCTCTTGTCGTCTGGTAAGAAGTCCAGCAGGGGGGCGATTTTGTACCACAAATCCCTGTCGTAGCGGGCTACGATAGCCAAGGCGTTGGCAGCCTTAATCGTCGTCACTCCCGATGAGATGACTCTGCGTCCCATTGTGTCCAATTTCTTTCCCTCGCCGTCCGGCGGGGAGGTTGACGTAGAGGCCGAGGCCCCCCCCGCTTTCTTCCTGGCCGCCACGGAGACTACCGAGTCCGGGGTCGGCTGTACCCGAAGGCACAAAGGGGCCACGTCCGGGACCCGGTACTACTTCTCGTACCGATCCCTTCTCACAGGCGTTTTGGATGGGTTCTTGAGGAGGGCAAGACCCTCACCCCAGATATCGTCCAGTAGAGGTACAGCGAGGACCGTCTTCCTCTTGGTCTCACGCCGTTGATAAAGGAAACCTTCCTCCTCCTTCTCTTCCGGGCAGAGCTGGAAAAGCTCGGATGCCCTGGCGATCATGGCATGAAACGATCCAATCTTGTCGGGCGGGGAAGCCCGGGGAGGAGGCGACGACGGGAGATACTCGTAAACCTTGTCATCTGTACCCGTCGCGGCCGTTTCAGTGCCCGTATCATCCCCACAGGTCGTGGACGGGGAGGAGGGCTGAGCAGGGAGCGATGGTTGAAAAGGAGGTGGAGGATGAATCCTTCTTCTCTTAGGAGGAGGGCTCCCAGAAGGGCATGGCTGCAGGTCCCCCATCGGGAACGGTTCCTCCGTTGGTGGTAACGGCAATCTCGTCCTTATCTCCGAGCATAAGGACTGTATAGCCAACAAAATGGCCGCCGAGTTGTCTTGCGGCACTGGTTGAGGGGATTCCGACGGGCTGTCAGGAGCCCCGTCGGCACCCTCGACATTCTCGTCGTCTCCCACGTCGGGGTCCCTCCCGACGGGCTGGTCTTCTTCCACGCCAAAGCCGTGGCTTAAGACTTCGATCAGCTCCTCCTCAGAGGTTGAGGCCGAATCCACGACGACCTCCTACCCCCCCTTTTTCTTCTCCGTTGGAGGTTTCACGGGGGTCCTGTCGATGGGCATGAAAGAGGACTCCCTCCGCGGTGGCAGGGAGACTCTGGGCCCCGAGGTCGCTACCACTGGTGTAGCTTCCACAGGCTGAGCCAGGGCCGCCGCAACTGTCTCGATAGAGGCCTTGGCCGGGTGGATCAAGGCTTTCACCACCTTCTCCTTGGGGGGAGGGTCACCGCCTCGCTCCCCCTCTGATGGGGCCTTCGAGCTCGACCGGGATCTCTCCAGGAGCTTCGCCGGGTGCTCGGCCTTCCTCTTACCCGAGCCAGAGCGTTGGCTTGTGGTTGATGGCGCCGGGGAGGATGCGCCCTGCCTGGCGCCCGTAGAGCCCGACCGTTCGGCGCTCCCGGTGCCAGCAGACTCTGGGTGCTTGGCCTTCTGTTGGACCCCTGTCGCCGGGGCACCCTCAAAGGTCTTAGAAGACCGCTCTGACTTCTTCTTCTCGCCTGACGGGCTCTTCCCTTCCAGCCAGTTGGTGAGATGCAGATGGCGGTCCTTCATGGTCCGCTCCGACATATTGCCGCAAAACGCACAGTCCTTCTCCACGTGCGTCTTGTCAGGCAGTAGAGGCAAAGGCAGTGTTCGTCCTCCTTAAAGACATTCTGAAGCTGGCATCCAGGGCAGACCCTGAACAGCTTTCCGGGCGTCGAGCTTCCCTTCTCCTGGGCCATGATCTAGATGGGCCTGAGAAACTTCTTGGGTCCTCCAAAAGCGTGGCTCGACGAAATCTTCACCCTTGAGGGGCGTAGAAGAATCCGACACGGGTCCCCGTTGATCGGATAAAGAAACGGTGGAGCTTGAGGCTCTTTTGACCGAAAAAGAAAAATTTTCTAAGAAAAAGCGCGAAAAAAAGCACTAAAGCTAGAGAGCAATAGCACGAGGATCCCAACACTTGAAAGTCAGCTTCAGATTTGGTAGCACAAGTGGCAGCATGGCTAAGAAGAGCCGCAGGAGGGAGGGTTTACATGTGAATCCATGCCAGACCCATGCTTGAGAACAATAGTTAGTTAAGTAACTTGTTCCTTCTCCAGCATGATGTCTGGCATGGATTCCCATGCCCATGAATAGAGAATACATAGCAGTACATTACACAACCAAGGGAGTTGGCAAGGCTCAACAGAAGCAAATACTCTTACCTCTGTGACAGGCTCACCTTCAAGCGAACAGGTTGCGTTGCACTGCTTGGCCGACCCTGGACTCCTCTCTGGAATCCCCGTCGATGCAATAGAATCTTGAGAAGTTGTGCGCAGACCTTCACGTATCAGCCTTTCAGATTTCCAGGAGGGGCACACCAGACAGGAACGCCATTGTTGCAGTGATCGCTCTGGTGGAATGGGCTATCGGACGGCTGGGCAGCGGTAGGTTTGCCATCCGTCGACAGTGTGTGATGCAGCCAGAGAGCCACCTGGAGATCGAAGCCTTGGACAAGGCCCACAAATGGTTGGTTCACAGGACCAAAGTGCACAAATTTTTGAGATGTCTTCCGGAAAAACACAGTGCGTGTCACATAGAACTTCAAGGCAAGAGCCACATCCAGCGATGTAAAGTCCTTTCAGCCGGCGACGAAGTTCTTGGAAAAAACACAGGGAACAACAAAGGCTTGTTGAGGCGGAATTCCGACGGAAGCTTTGGCATGAAGGAGGGGTGCGTCTGCAGCACCACCCTCGTGTCGTGAAAAGTCAGATAAGGCCGTTTGCAGGAAATGGTCTGGATTTTACCAACCCTCCTGGTAGAGGTGATGGCCTCAAGAAAAGCTGTCTTCCACAAAAGGAATTTGAGAGGGGCCTGATGCATAGGCTCGAATGGGGGCCCCCATACGTCAGTACCACATTGAATTCCCACGCCGAGGCGGGAACAATCAAAACAGTCCTTTGAGGAACTCCTCGACGAGACGGTTGGACCAAAGAGAAGGCCGTCCTGGAGACCTGGTGTAGCAGGAGATTGCAGCTAGACACGCTTTGATAGAGGTGTGTGCCAGCCCCGCCTTGGCCAAGGACAACAAGTATGGAAGAATATGTGGGGCCGTGACCCTCAGTGGGTTGATCTTCTGCGTCCGGCACCACCTTGCAAAGCGTGTCCACTTGTACCAGTAGCACTTAAGAGTAGACAACGCTCTGGCCCTGGCAAGGACCCCCCCTGCAGTCCGCCGGCAGCTTGTACACTCCTAACTCCAAGGATGCAGGAGCCAAGCCTTCAAGTTCAGCGATTCTGTGTCGCGATGCAGGATTGCGCCTCCTTCCCTGGTGAGCAGATCTGCGACTACTGGCTGATTGACCGGAGGTGACGTTGACAGGCCGAGAAGGTCCGGGTACCACATCTGCCGCGGCCACGCCGGGGCGACTAGGATCATCCTGCATCAGCACCGTTTGCGTTCATTGATGACTCGCAGCAGGAGAGGCAATGGAGGAAACGCGTACAGGAAGAGGCCTTCCCACGGGAAGGAAAATGCTCCTCGGCTGGTGGAACCTGCTGGCGAATTTCTGGCATTTGGAATTCGTCGTCATCGCAAACAGGTCATCTGGGGTCTGTCCCATTTGAGGAAGAGGCTTTCCACATGATCCCGTCGAAGCCCCGACTCGCGGCAAAAGCACAGCTCCCTGCGGAGGGAGTCAGCAATAGTGTTCTTGACTCCTGCCAGGTGGAAATGAATGAGGAACATTTCCTGGGGGACGGCCCACTGCCACAAGTCCTACACCTCTCTGGAGAGCGATGGGGATCTGGTTTCCCCACTGTTTCCTGATGTAGAACATCGTGGTGGTATTGTCCGTGAAGACCCTCACCACCTTGCCCTTGAGGGTCGGAAGGAACGACTTGAGAGCCCAAAACACTGCTTGCAGCTCCAGGACATTGATGAGGAGATTCCTCTTGTACGCCTGTCAAAGGCCTTGGGCGTGGAGACGTCTGGTGTGGGCTCCCGAGACCTCCAGGGAAGTGTTCGTGGTGACAGTCTCCTGGTACGGGGTTCTCTGGAAGTCTGTGCCCCCAGCGATGTTGGAGTGCACGCCCCACCACCTTATAGCTCGACAATCTTGTCTGCGAAGCTTCCAGACACCTGGATCCAACGAGCATCCAGGAATTCCGGAAGGGGTCAAATTCGCAACCTGCAGAGTTCTATCTGGTAAATGCACGACTGCATCATGCCGAGCAGTGACTTGAGGGTTCGCACCATGGCGTTCTTCAGGGCAACATCCATTGCAGGTTGCCCAGCACGGCTGCTATCCTGTCCTCCGAGCGGGCCACCAGGCAGGAGACCGTGTTCAGCCTGGCCCCCACGAACAGCGCGTTCTGCGATGGAATCAAGCAGGACTTTGGATAGTTCACAGAGAATCCCAGATCCGTCAACAGCCGGACGGTCCTCCCTGTGTATTCAACGGCTGCGTACCTTGACTTGGCCCGGATGAGCCAGTCGTCGAGTTACGAGTACACATGTATCCATTGCAGGCGCAGATGGGCCGCCACTGGTGGCAGGCACTTCATGAACACCATGGGCACCGACTTCAGTCCGAAAGAAAGGGCCTTGAATTGGTAGTGCCTTCCTTGAACTACAAAGCGCAGGAACTTTCAAAGCTTCACGTGTATGGGGACGTGGAAGTACGCGTCCTCCAGATTCAGCGACGTCGAGAAGTCCCTCCAGTTGGCCGAGCACGTGCTGCAACGTGACCATCCTCAATTTCTGGGACTTGAGGTGTTTGTTGAGACACCGCAGGTTTAGAATGAGCCTCCAGCCCCCGGTCCTCTTCTTTACCAAAAAGAATCTGGAGTAGACTCCGGAGCCACTTTGGAACCAAGTCTATCGCCCCTTTTCTTAGCATAGCCCTTGCCTCCTGCAGGAGCTGAGGGATGTGCTGCTCCTGACAGGCCACCGGCGGTATATGCAGACACTGCTGTGTGTCCAGCACCCATCGGTCAGTGGAGATCTTTTCCGTATCGCTGAAGGAAGTATGCCAGTCGGCCTCCGACCTAGGTGCATGGGTGGAGCCCACGTCCTGGCCAGTTGATCTTGATTCGGGACCTGCGTGCCACCTTGGGAGCGATGACAACGTCGACCACTGGAGACGAAAGCTTGGAACGGCCCCTATAGGCCTCCCGGGTCAAACACCATGAGGGTTGACGGTACGAAGAGGACCCTGCTCTAAAACATTTTAGGGATCTGCCAGATTTTCTGCCGGAGGCACGAAAGGCTAGTCGATGCTGCTGAAGAGTGCCCACGGTACGGGAAGTCTCTGCGTCTGTCTAATGTCCTGCAGCGATTCGTCGACTGCTTTCCCAAAGAGGAGGTCCCCGTCGAAAGGCACGTCCACTACAATTATCTGGACTTCTTTGCCGGATGTTGGTGGCCTTTGATCAGCCACGACGATGGAGGCAGACACTGTTCCCCATCTGCCGGAACCCTGTGTCCACGATGTCCAGAACCACAGTGATGGCATGGTCTGATGCCACCTCACCCTCCTGGAGGATCGCAAGCGCCTCGACCAGTTTGTTGTAGGGGAGAAATTCCAGCAGCTGGGCCATTTTATACCACAGCTCCCTGTCGTATCTGGCCAGGATCGCAAGAGCATTCGCTGCCTTGACTGTTGTTGCCGTTGAGTAGATCACTTTCCTACCCATGGCATCCAACTTCTTGCCCTCGCTGTCCGGGGGAACCGAGTCTGAAGATGAGGGATTAGAAGACTTCTTCCTCTCAGCCACCAAGTCTGGGGAGGGCTGCGACCGTAAGCAATTGGGTGCGGACTCCGGCACCCAGTACTGTCACTATTCGCCAGGGCTCCGGCTGGGATTCTCATCAGCACCAGGCCCTCATCCCAAAGGTCATCCAGGAAAGGCACCGCCAGAATGGTCTTCCCTTTGGCCTCCCGTCGTTGGTAAAGGAAACCTTCCGTCTTGGTCTCTTTTGGCGTCAGCTGGAAGAGCTCAAATGCACGGGCAACCATGGCGTGGAACAACCCCACATCGTCCGGGTGCGGCCCGGGCGTGTGGTGGTGCGGCCCAGGGATCATACGCTGTGCTGACTCTGCCCTCTGGCGCCACACCCCAGTCCTCATTGACGCGTCGACAATAGATTTAACATTGCCTTATGACACCAGAATTATTAGGGGGGAGGATGGTGGGACGTATGGAGGAAAGGGGACTAAGGACTAAGAGTACGTTAGTCACAACATTAAGTAACTTATAATTACTCTTAGGTCCCGTCCCCTTTCCTCCATACTGCATGGGCGATTACAACTGAATGTAGCCCCAGGGTGGAGAGGAGACACTCCTTAAGCAAACAATTTCCTGACAACCGCTATCCGAACCCCGCATCAGATCCAGAGCTGGCATTGAAACAGTACTGCTTGCAGAAAGCCGAGGGAGTAGCCCAAGTGGCCGCCCTACTTATGACTTGCCAAGAGACAAGGCGCTGGAATGCGATGGCCGTTGCCTTGGCCCTGACTGCGTGGGCATGCATGTTGGCCAGGAGAGGCTTGTGCTGGCACTCGTACGCTTCTTTGATGGCCGAAACCATCCAGTGGGATGTGGAGGCCGGATAGCCTGGTCTTGAGCCTCCGAACGTGACAAACAGGGTGATCGATTTGCAGAAGCCCTTGGTCCTGTCCCAAGTAAAATTGCAGGGCACGCCTGACATCCAGGCAGTGCAGCACCCTCTGTGCTTTATCCTTGGGATCGGGAAAGAACGTAGGAAGGACTATTTCCTTGTTCAAGTGGAAAGCAGACGGCACCTTGGGCAGAAATGCCGGGTGTGTCCGCAGGACAACTTTGTCCCTGGGAAATGTGGTAAATGGCTCTGAGGCGACCAGCGCCTGTATTTCGCTGACTCTACGAGCCAAAGTGAGGCAGACTAGCAAAGCCGTCTTGATGATGATCAGCCTGATGTCCGAAGATGCCATTGGCTCAAACGGTTTGTGCGCCAGAGTCCCAAGACTATGTTGAGATCCCACACAGGGTGTGGCCTCTTGACAGGTGGGTGGAGCCTTGCAAGCCCAGTCAGGTGTTTCTTGACTATAGGGTTGGAGGAGGAAAAGATCCCCTCCTCCGAGTTCCTGTAAGCCCTCATGGTTGCGAGGTATGTACGGCAGGTGCCCACCTGCAAACCAGAGTGGGCGAGGTGTGCCGAGAAGGAGAGCACGTCATCCAAAGAACATGCCAAAGGGTTGATTTCTTTTGAATCTGCCCAGTGGCAGAATCTGGTCCATGTACTCTTATATTGAGCCCCGGTAGCCTTGCTCCTTGCGCCCTGTACGATTTCCAGATTAGCCTGTGAGAGGCTGAGGTGCCGCAGCATTACCTGCTCAGGTATCACGCTGTGAGGGCTAGTTCCTGATGGGTGGGTGGATGACCCTGCCCCCTGTTGTGCCAGATGTTATGGGCCCGTCGGGAGGTGAATTGGAGGCACCTCCGAGGCTGAGCAGCTACAAAAACCATGGCCTGGCCGGCCACCATGGAGCTATAAGAATGGTGTTGAGTTGGCCAGACTCCTTGATCTTGCAAATCACTCTGTGAATCAGCGGAGTGGGCGGGAAGGCGTAAGCCCTCATGCCGTTCCACTGAAGCCAAAATGCGTCCCCCAGGGCACCAGAGCCTTGTCCCTGCCAGGAGGCGAACTGAGGGCACTTCTTGTTGAGCCAGGTGGAAAAGAGATCCACCTGGGGACGACCCCACCTGTTGAAGATCTCCTGAATGACGAGGTTGTTTAGCTGCCACTAGTAATTGTCTGCTCCCAACATGCTGAGCATGTCGGCCTCCTGGTTGGCTTCCACCGGGAGGTGGACTGCCGTGAGGTACATGTCGTTTTAAAGGGTACACTCCCACATGCTGATTGCCAATCTGCACAGAGGAGGGGGATCTGGTGCCTCCCTGTTTGTCGACGTAGCACATGCTGGTCGAGTTGTCTGTCTGGATGAGGACAACCTGGCCCCTGAGAAGTGGTAGGAATGCTCCGAGCACTAGTCAGATGGCGTTCAGCTCTAACCAATGCATGTGGTATTCCTGCTCCTGTCGAGTCCAGATGTCGTGGACGGAGAGACCATCCAGGGTGGCTCCCCGGCCCTTGAGCGATGAGTCTGTGGTGATGGTGTCCTGCGGGGAGGGCAGCTGAAAGGGCTTGCGCGTCGTAGGTTGCAGTCCCTGGACCACCATGTTAGGTCCGGGTGAACAGATGAGGAACGTTGATCATCTCAGATTGGGAGCTCCGCTCCTGGTTCCATGATGCTGCGAAGTGCAGCTGAATCCACCTCAATCTCGTGTGTGGAACGGCTAATAGGACCGCCGCCAAGAGACCCAGGAGATGCTAGTACCACCAAGCCAAGGAAGTGGGAGGTGGCCCTCTTGATGGCAGAGATCTTGTCCTCTGCAGGAAATACCTTCTCGGAGCACGTGTCCCAGATGAGGCCCAAGAATGTCAGTGTATGAGTGGGATGCAGCTGTGACTGCTGAGATTGAGCGAGAAGCCCAGATTGTGCAGTGTGTTCATAAGGGCATGGGAGGAGTGGTGAACCGCTTCCAAAGATGTAGCCCTGACGAACCAGTCGTCGAGGTATGGGTAGATGTGGAGGCTTTGCGCTCTGAGGAAAGCAGCCACCATATTCATTAGCCTTGTAAAGACCCTGGGAACCAAATTGAGGCCAAAAGGGAGGACCTTGTATTGAAAATGGTGGCCCACAATCCTGAACCGTACGAAAGAAGGATGGGGCTACCAAATCGGGACGTGTAGGTACGCGTCCTTCAGAACCAGGGAGCACATCCAGTCTCCCTTTAACAATGTCTCTGCTATAAAAGCTGGCATAACCATCTTGAATTTATTTTTAGGGGTAAGGAGAGGTTCAGGGTCGAAAGGTCCAGCACAACTCTCAGGCCCGGCTAGAGGTTCTTCTGAAAGCAAAAATCCAGTAGTAAAAGCCCAAGCCTCTCTGGGAGGCTGGGACTGTTACGCTCACCTGGTATCCACAGGGACGCCACCCGGCCGGGTTACTCACTAGTATGCTTCTCAGCTTTGCCCTGATGTGGTCTGCGGGGAAGGTTCTGCCTTGTGGTAGAATTTGGCGTGCTCGCCGTCCTGCCTTCTTTGCAGGGGCGCGTGGTCTTTCATGGTCGAGTGCGGTCCAGGTATTTCACTGACGCCGGCCCATTTGATATTGTTCAGGTAGGTCTTCTTGCTGTTCTTTAGTTTTGTTGCTATCATGCATGCCTTTCTTTGTCTAAAATGTCTCTTTTTTCTCCCTTAGGTATGCGGAGCTTCAGCGCGGCGAACTGGCTTGGTTGAGCCCCGCTGGTAAATGATGGCGCATCAAGAGCACTATGATGCGGTAAGTAAGCGCTATGCGCAGCGCTGCCTAGTCTTGCCTTTCCAAACCTTTGTTTTTTCCTTCCTTGTAGGTCGCAGTGTTCTTCAGCGCGAGTAGAATGTCCGGAGTGGTGCCAGCCGAGAGGCGACCAGCCAGGTAAGCCTTTTGAGCAGTTCGTAATTTGTAAATGTCTCTACAGCTTTCTTTAATGTTGCCTCTATCTTCCTCTTTCAGGTCGTTCTGTCCGGGAGGCATGCAGATTCGAGGAAGCTGTTCTCAGTAGCTGCGAGTGTTTAAAGATGAAGACTGCAGGTAAGATGCTGCTGCTAATGATATTCCTTTTGTCTCCTTGCAGGTTCTGCTTCTCCGAAGTTTGAGGGAATAGCTGGACACGGTGAGCGTCACGTTGCAAGCTGCAAAGTAACATGAAGCATGTGCTGCAGTCAGGGTGTGGTTTATATAGCCCAGGTAAAGTAGTACCAGGGAAAGTAATTCCAGGCCTGCCACACCCAAAAAACTAGACCGAATAGCTTGGTTCTTAGGAAACCAAGCTATGTGGATGCCTCCATGTAGGCTGACAATACAATAAAGTAGTTCCCAAGCACATTGTTGTTCATGGTGTGTGAGCCTGGAGCCACAGGCGCCAGGACTGGCCCCATGAGGGCTTTTGAAGAGGATGCCAGGCTCTAGAGGCCCGAGTCCTGACTCCACCTGGCCAATGGGTTTGCCAGAGGGGGTTTTGGGAGAGGGTCGTGACAGGGACTTCCTCCACTGCCTGGCTCTGTACGAGCGACGGGATCTCCGCCAGAAGAGTTGCTGTCCCAACCTGAGGGATGGGGAGGAGAGACTTGGATGGGTAGGCGGTACACCGTGGATACTATGGAGAGGATCCAGGCGTCCACGAAATTCTGACGCCAGAAATGTGCATGGAGAGCAAGCCTGCCCCCCACTGGAGACACGTGTACCCGATGGGGCGTGACATGCCCTCTTTCCCTCGGGGCCTGCGCAGAGGACGGAAACTGGAAAAAGTCCTTACTCCCCCCCCCACCCCTTTTTGTTGCTAGCGCCTATTCTGAGACGGCAGGCGGTCCGACTACCTGCATCTCCGTTCCTGGAACCCACGGAACCCTCCACACGTACGCCCCCTGTCGGAGCGCTACTGTGACTGGATGTATGACTTGGGCGTGGTCTTTGTCAAGAAGGATAAAGACTTGACGGTTTGTGAGCAGTTTTCTTCTTGTCCAGCTCTTCGTTCGTGGTTGAGTGGAAGAGGTCCCTCTCCATCCCCCCGGCCATCGAACGGTAGATCTAATATGCGCTCCTGGACGTCCGGGTTGAATTTCTTCTGCCGCAGCCAGACTGTCCTCATGTCTGTGGCGATACAGATGGCACGGCCAGAGGTGTCAATATGGGCCACGGTGGATTCCATGAGGTCCTGCGCCACCAGCTTGGCCCAGCCAGCCCTGCCTTAAAATGTGATTGCTCTGCGTAAGGAGTTCTGGGAGGAAGTCCGCAATTGCCTGCCATAACCTTTGGTTAGCGGCCACCAGCATGGCATCAGCATTGGCCTGAAGAAGATGCAAGGATGCGTTGGAATAGAGTTTCTTCCCGTACGCCTCCAAGATCTTCTCCTCCTTGCCTAGCAGCGCCGCAGAGAAGGCGGCTGAGGACGACTGAGGCTTGGAGTATAGTGATACCGCAGCGATCACTAAGGAGTGTGGATGAGGATGGGCCGAGAACAAGAGTGTATCCCCCCTCCATCTGCCTCCATCTTCCTCATCAGTATCCACCAGGGTGTCCGGGTGGAGGAGTGCTGGGCGCTGCGGTGTGGGGACCAGAGCCGGATGCTGCAGCGGAGGCTGGTGAGGAACCGCCTGAACTGTGGGAGGCAGGGGAGCCAGAATCGAAGGAGCCAGCAAGGGAAGCAGGAGCTGAACCGGCACCTGCAGCGCTGGAGCCATAGGAGGAATGACTATAGGCGCAGGCAGAGGGGCCGGAGAGAGCACGTCCCTGATCACATCCCAAAGGAAGGCCCCCATCTGAGGCGATCTCATGAGAGTGAGGAACTTTTCAAAGAACCTTCCTCACAGGCCAGTGGGGTGGCAGGTGATGTTGCTGAGGTAGCGGCCGGCTGCCTGGGCCGGTGCATACTCTGTCTAGCTGGTTGCAGGGTAAACCTGCCCTGCGATGCTGATTGATAAGCTGCAGACCACGTACCTGGTTGACACCAGTCCCACCTTGTAACTCGTTCTCCCACCTGCTCCGCTCCAAGGGGCGATATCCGACGAGCAGCCATTTTGTTTGGCGCAGCAGCCATCTTGTCGAGCTGCGTGCCACAAGCCAAAGTCGTGGTGCTTGACTCGCTAGGCCCGGCCTCCTCCAGGACGCTTCGCGGTGGAGCATGAAACCGACCCCTGCACCTCAGGACGGGGCCTGGTAGGCGTGTTGCCCTCAGCAGTATCGCCGGTGGTGCTGCATGCAGGCGCCCCCTCGGCCATCTGGCCGGTACTAGGGTGTAGTGGCCCCTTGGTTTACACCTGGTAAAAGAACCTTGCAGTCCCTCAGCACTGTTTCCGGAAGGATCTAATGACCCCTCGGCCTGGCGGCCGGTAGCTGTAATAGCCTCGGTACCAGTGCTGGTGCGAGAACCTGAAAGGTTCCTCCCGCTCTGGCATTTCTTTGGGAAGGAGTCGCCCTTGCGGGGTACAATGGGGAAAAAAAGGCCCTACCTTGGGCCTTTACCTTTGCCTGACGAAGTCCTTCAAGTCCTCTTTAGGCGTCCTCTCGAAAAAAAACTCCCTCCACCGAGCTAGCCTGTTCTTCAGAGTATGCGGTGTAAGTGCGTTGCACGCGGTAGAACCCTCTCAGCTGTGGTCGGGCCAAGGCAGCAGAGGCAAAGAGCCTGGGGATTGGACGTAGAGAAGAGCTGAGGCCCGCTAACGTCGACATGCGTGGGGAGGAACGTGGCGGCTGAGGACCGAGTACCTAATCAATAAAAAGAAGACAAAAATACAGAAAAAAGTATTCGGGGAAGACCGTGTGGCATTACAAGGCCGGAACCAAACCCAGGAGAGCTGGCGAAATGGGCCCGTTCCCGTCGATGTGGAAAAGGGGACTGGGGATGGTGGGCGGAGTCGGGGGAGCGCATGCTCTTAGGGCCGCACGCCTGCCTGCCTCTAAATTTAAAGGGGGAGAAGGTTTTTTCTGGTGTAAAAGGTTCCATCTCCCATCCCTAGCGAGGGACGCCCATGCAGTATGGAGGAAAGAGGACGAGACATAGTAGTATAAATGAAAACGCTTTATAATTTCATGAAATTAACGGCTTAGTATGAATAGTAGGATGGTTTAACCTTCAATTATCATTATAAGGCTGTTTAAAATCTGCCTTTTCATTCTTCTACTCCTCTAGGGTTTTACCAACTCAAAAAAAGTGAAATGTACAACTGTAAAAGCGGACACAACCTTAAAATGATTCTCCAGCGTAAACATAAATAACAGTTGTCCGGTGTTCTACATCCCATGCATTGTTTTATACTCACGGTCTGTTTTTCGATCAGATTCCAGGCCAGAATCAAACTAACAGTGGCAACGAAACACACACAAGCAATCTCCAATTCCACGATAATGGCTGCAAAGAAAAACAGCTGCTTGGGACATACCTTCAGAGCCATTTCTTCGCTTCGGTACTTCCTGAAATAGTCTGTTCAGGTTCTGGCCTGGATTCTCTGTTGAAAAACAAGTTTGGTAAGAACAAAACAATCAGGGGATGGTAACTATGATGCCATGGGTTATAAAATTAAAGAAGTTTCATGTATTTATAAAGCAACGTTTAGCCTTATTGAACCCATCAATTTTAATGCACAGCATTATGGGAGGATGAAGAACGCACAATCCGCTTGCTGATGCACCCAAAATAATTATAGCAACAAAATTATCAGAAACGGGATTAGAAAGATAAGAGAAGTTCTCTAAATATAGAGAGCAAAATCCTAAAGTACAATTAAAAGGCTAGGACTACAAAGCTACAAATGTGGTGAATGAAAAATAATGGTAGTAACCGATTATACTTGCCAACCACTGGGGCAGATGTTTAACAGGTCTTTCTAAAGTAACCGGTTACAACATTTCTATGAAAAGATATTTGCTTCAAAAGAGACTTTCCATGAAATCTCAAGCTTAATAATGAACTCATACAATTTTCAAATATACTACTTAGTTCAATAATAGCAAGCCCGAGAAACACAGACCAAACATTAAAACATGTATACAATCTTTGTCCAGTGTACCTAAACTAATCACCCTGCAAGTTTCTAAAAGGTGCGCATGGTACACAAACTCTAAAGCTTTAAAAATGCAATTACAAAATGTTCAAAAACTGCTTAATTAGAATACAAAGTATATTTCAGTGCATTACAAAACTGAATGCATCCATTTATACTAGTATCTGTGACATGGATTGTTTTGTAGGGATGAAGTATTATATTTTTCTAAAGAAAGTTTGTTGCCGCTACTGATCAGATAACACATGAAAATTGCCAAGCCAAAGCTTCAGTCACATTATGTTTCCAGTATTCATCATGTGGATTGACGATAGTTAAAATCCAAGCCCACGTCTCTGCGGCCTCTAACAACACAGCCAAACTCTTTAAAGTCTGTAAGGAGCGGGCCACTCCTCGTGCCGTCTCCACCTCTCCTGTTCCCTCCCAGGCCCTCTGCCGATCCCATGCTTCTCACTTCACTACGAAAACTCAGGACATCCTGTCCTCGCTCTCCCCTTCCTCTCCCTCTCTCGACCCCCCCTTTGGCCACCTCTCCCTCTCCTCCTCCTTTCTCCTCTTTCTCTCTGATGACACTCAACGATGTTTCAAAACAAGTCTGATCTATGAAAGTGTCGTCCAAACAGGTGTTCCCCTGCTCCTCTAGAACCATCAAGGACCACATTGACACCCTCGCTCCAGCCTTGGCCGATTTCTGCAATCACTCTTTCGCCACTGGAACCTTCACCTCTCTCATCAAGCACTCCCTTGTTCACCCCTGCCTAAAAAAGCTTTCTGCTGATCCTACCCACGCGGCTAACTATCATCAGATCTCTATCATTCCTTTCCTGGGCAAGGTTCTGGAAAAACTGGCCATATCCCAGTTTACTCTTCACACTGAAAGCGCTGGTTGTCAGCATTATCATCAGTCTGTCTTCAGAGCAGCAAGAGGCATGGAAACTGCTCTCCTGAACACCCATGAAGACTTGCTCTCCAAACTCGACTCCAGGACCCTTCTGTCCTCATCCACCTTGACCTTTCCTCTGCATTCGACACAAGTCAATTACACCATCCTTATCAATCGACTCACTGAGAACCTGGCCATCACGGATCAGGCCCTGGAGTGGCTGGACTCTTTCCTCCTGGACCAACCCTACCAGGTGCAACTTGTGTCCTTTCTCTCCACCACCTCTCTCTCTCTCTACATGTGGTGTTCCCCAGGGCTCCAACCTTCCACCCTGGCTCTTCAATCTCTATGTGGTTCCTTTGGCTCACCTAATCTCTACCATCTGCTCCAACTTTCAGTGTTATGCGGATAACGCGCAACTCTTTCAGGCTCCCTACAACCTCCTCCCCTCTCACGCGTGCGCATTCCTGACTGTCTATCCGCGAATCAGGAGTGGTGCGTTGCTAATTATCGCTGCCTGAATGCCAGTAAGATGGAGATCCTTCTCATCGGGACCCCTGGACCCGCTTTCGCTCTCTCTCGGACCGCCTTCTATGGGCCCTCTTCCTTCTCCTTCTTGGGAGGCAAAAATCTTTGAAGTCATCTTCAACTCCACTCTCTCCTCACATCATGAACCTTCGCAAGAAGGCCTATTAATAGCTGCACCTCCTCAAAAGGTACTCTTCATTTTCTCACTTTCCCCCAGAAGCTCACTGTCTCCAGAGCCCTGGTTCTCTCCAGGTTGGTCTACTTTAACAGCCTCTTTCTCAATTTGCCTTCTACTCTGCGCCCTCTGCAACTAATCCACAACAGGACTGCGAGAATTATCCTTGCCTTCAAGCCCAGGGACCGTATTTCTCCAGCCCTGAAATTTCTTCGGTGGCTGCAAGGATCAAGTCCCTCTGCGTCGTCCACAAGGCTCTCTGGAGCTGGGGACCACACTATGCCCAACACTCTAAGTACCTTTCTTCTCAAGCCTTTTGCTCTGCTGCCTCCAACTCTGAGGTTCAGGCGCTTCTCTAAGCAGAGATGGGGAGCAGATCACTCCCTGCCCATCTCAAACTTGAGCCTGACCACCTGAAGTTCCGGAAGCACCTCAAGACTTTCCCTTTCTCATCTGCTTTCTCTACCTCCCTCCCTGGCTGACCTCCCTCCCTAGCTGTCTGCTGCAATGTCTGGTTGCTTGGATACCCTCAAAATGTCAATGGGTATCAGGCTCCTTTATGAGCAATCTCCCCCACACTGCTTTCGGTCCCGTCGCGCACTAGGGGCTACAACTGTAACCTCTACAGTCGGTCGCCTCCATGCACTTACCCAGAGCCACGCTGCCCTGGCTGCAATTACTCAGAGCAATGCTGCCCTGATCACTCCCTCCCCTTTCCTCTTCCTTGCACGGCTCCAGTCCCCTTCCCCTGCTCCTTGTGCTACCGCTCTTCCACAATCTGAATCACACAAGGCCTAGTAAGATCGTTGTGTCTTCCCTCCGTACCCTCCCTTGTCTTGTCACGCCTAGAAACGTGTACAGGCGCATTATAAATAACTTATCACATCATCTTTAATATAGAGCCCTACATTGCATTGCATTGCATTTTACAACCGTTTCAATGCACTGAACTACAGACCCATTGGCGCAGCATTACGACTCACAAACGATCAATGGAGAGGTAAAATGCTGTGCTTCAGTAACAAATGCTGCGATAATCCCGAAAGTACCAGGCCACACTGGGTGGTAATGTCCGACAGTGTAAATTAACAGGGGCTGAGCATAGAGAGAGTATTGGAGGACTAAGGGCAATTACCATCGGTATGGGCAACCACTTCTGACATTGAGCACCGCCCAGCAGAGGGATTGAGCACCACCCAGCAGAAAGTCCCGGATGCAAATGGTTTATTTTTGTCTGTGTCGTGAGGGTGCAGGGGGAGGAGTTTCAAGGTGACCAGGCAGTTTCCTTTTGCACAAAGAACATAAAGTACAATCAATATAGCTACAAGGAAAATATAAAAGGGAGCTCTGAGAAGAGACCAATGTCTATTTTCTTGGTGGCCAAAGATCGTTGGAGGCTATGAAGATGGCAGCCAACAGGAGGTAAGTGCAAAGATTTTTTATTGAAAATGCAGGAGAGGAACATATGGGCCATTTAAAGTTACTCACTGTAGTGACTAACTTATTCCTATTCCATAATCCCCTTTCCTCCATACTGTATGGGCATCCCTCCTGAGGGACGTCACCAGAACCATCTTTTCTCCAGAAAAAGAGCATTTATGCTTTCAATTTCAGGCGCACCTAACCACACCAGCATAGCCACACCCTGTGGCGCCTGGCCTCTGTCCCCTTTAACATGCCGGACTGCTGACCTACATTTTATTTTGGGGCGGGGGGGGTGGAAGAGGAAGGAGGGTTGTATAGAGGAAAGGGGACTATGGACTAGGAGCAGATTAGTCACTACAGCGAGTAGCTCTTAATGACTCCTACGTCCAGTCTCATTTCCTCCATACTGCATGGGCAATTACATCTGATAAAGCCCTTAGGAAGGAGTGTGAGTAACTGCTTTGCAAATAGGTTGAGGATCACTTGTCTGAAATCAGCATTTGACCTGCCACTACCAACTAAGCAGTAGTGCTTGCAGAAGGCCGATTGGGAAGCCCATGTGGCCGCCTTACTGATGACTTGCCAAGGCACCTGTCTGGTATGCAAAAGCAGCAGCCATAGCCCTCACTGCGTGTGCATGAACATTTGCTGGGCATGGCATCCTCTGAAGCTTGTAAGCCTCCGAAATAGCCTCCACCATCCACCTGGCAATGGAAGCTTTTGATGCTTGAGACCCCGGTAAAGAACATGCTGAACCGTTTCGTCCCGTTTAGGTAGAACTTGATCGCTCTCCTAACGTCCAAGCAATGTAATGCCCTGTCGGATTTCGACTGAAGATGTGGAAAGAAGGTTGGGAGCACAATCTCTTCATTTATATGGAAGAAGAGACTACTTTCGGCAAACATTCTGGGTGTGTCCTCATCACCACCTTGTCTTTGTGGAATATCGTAAAATGCTTTGATGCGACTAGCGCCCGAATTTCACTAATGCGTCTAGCTGAAGTGTGTGAAGCCCACCAATAGCACTGTCTTGAGAGTCACCGACTTAATGTCTGTATTAGCCATGGGCTGAAAAGGCTTGTGCGCCAGTGCTGCCAACAACACATTAAGGTCCCACAACAGATGAGGTTTTCTGACTGGAGGGTGTAGTCTGACTAGCCCCTGCAAATGTCTCTTCACCACAGAGTTGGCAGTGGAGAATGATTAGCCCTCTATGTTCTTGTATGCGCCAACTTGGTCTAGTGTACTGAAAAACTGAGGTAATAGAGAAGGTCCATGATGCATTCCAAGGTTTGGCTCGCCCCTTCGTGCATGCTTTTCCTGACCAGCCTGCCGTTCAAATGTGGACAGATGTGATGACCCCCTGAGCCAGAGCAGCACCGCTGTTTTATTTATCAGCCTTGACAACACGTAAGGGGCAGAGTTGAGACCGAACGGCAGCACTCTATACTGGAAGTGCCACCCCACTACTGTGAACTGCAGGAATTGCCTGTGTGGTTGTCAAATCGAGATGTGCAAATATGCGTCTGGGGTCCAGGGAGCACATCCAATCTCCCTTTGAGAGCCTTCTCGATCTGCCCTGGCATTATCATCTTTAAAGTTTTGAGTGGGAGTTCAGGCTTGGGGAAAGATAGGTCGACAATCACCCTCAGGAAAGCCGGTTTTCTTTTTGGCGATGGTAGAAATCCTGGAATAGTATCTGAAGCAGGGTGTACTTCCTCCACTGCCCTGCTCTGCATAAGTGAAGCAATTTCTGCCAATAGAGCCGATGCGCCTATCTGTAAAAGAGGGGGAAAAATTGGGTGAGGGGAGGTAAACACCCCGGAAACCATCAAAAGTACCTAGGGGTCTCTGAAAAGACACGCCATAGCATTTCATGGAGGGCCAGTCCGCCCCCACTGGGGAGGGAGGTACCTGGACGCAACCCTCATTGCTTCTTGGATTCTGAGGGTTGGACGAGAGGGACTGGAAGAACCCCTTGAGCAAGGTGCGCTGATGCTTGTTCCTTTGCGGATTGGGCGACCTTGTCCGACTGCTTGGTCCTGAAAGCCCCTGAATTCGCTAAAAGCCCGGCCTCTCTCGTCTGACCTGCCTTGCGACTGGCCAAACTGTTTCGACACTGGTTTGGCAAGGATTGCCAGCGATTTCACCTTCTGCAAGATAGTATTTTTCTTATTGAGCTCATCATCCGTGGAGACGTGAAAGAGCTCTGACCCTTTGAACGGGAGATCCAGTATCCTATCCAGGACATCTGTTAAATCTGATGGCATGCAACCATGCTGCTCAGTGCATGTCGGTTGCTACTCAGGTGCCTCTAACCCGCCGTATTGATGTGAGCCACTGCAGACTCAAGCAAATCCTGTGCCACTACGTTGGCCTTAGCCAAGCCTGCTGGGAACGCAGTCTGCCTATTGGGGGCGGGGCGGGATGGAAGGTAAGACAGGAAGTCGGCTATCTCCCTCCAGAACTTTTGGTTGGCAGCGGCTAATATAGCATTAGCATTTGCCTGTCGGAGATGCAGGCCCGAATTCTGGTAGACTTTTTTCCTATAGGCCCCCAAAAGCCGGTCTTCCTTCCCCAGGACGGCTGCCACCGAAGATCCTGATGTCACGGAGGTCTGTTTGGCGTACATGAACGTGTCCGCCGATGGCGCTGCTGAAAGAGCGGCCCCTGCTGCTGTGGTCTGCAGAGCCGCTGTCCTGGACTGGTGTAACGCTCACCTGGTAACCACGGGGATGTCACTCAGCCTGTTCTGACCTCTTACGACCTCAAACCCTTCCCTGGACACTATTCGACTGGAGACTGGGCCTTGTTTTCTTGGATACTGTGCTCTCCATCCTGCTTTCAGCGCAGGGGCGCATTGATTGATATGGGCTCGTTGCTGCCTAGTTACTTCACTGGCAAGAGTCCGACAGGTAAGTATAATGAGTCTTTTGAACAGTTCTCTAACTTCGTTCCTTTCCTTCCTTAGATGAAGGCCGGCGTCCAGGGATGGCGGCGTGCTGCTAAGATGAGTAGCGCTGAATGTGAGTGAGAGCGCGATGGGCAATGCACCCCTTTCGTATTTGTATTGAACCAAGTTCTTTTTCTGTGTCTTTTAGGTGCCGCGATGTTTTCAGCGTGGATGCTGGTTAGGAAGAACAAATGCAGTGAGTAAGCGCGGTATGCGGCGCCTCTAGATGTTTCCACGCTAACCTGGAGTGTCTTTTCCCTCTTGCAGATGGATGAGAAGTTCCGGAGATAGAGTTCCCCCAGAGCGGCTGGGATTCAGGTAAGCATTTGAAGCTCGTACAGTATTTAAAAATAAGCGAAGATTTGCAGAATGCTTACTAATGCCTTTTTTTCTGTTCTTTTCCCTTTTCCTTAGAAAGCGGCGTGCCGGGATGGGAATGACACCGCCAAAGATGCCCGCAAAACAGAAGGAGCGATGAATGATGGGCAGAAGCGCCGCAAGGTAAGGCTGTTCCTAACTGTGTTCTTGCAGGAGCTGAGCGCAGAAGAAAGATGCAGGCCTATTGGAGACCGATCCGAACACGGTGAGTGTCACGCTGCAGGTGCAGAAAACACAAAGCATGTTTCTCAGCCTGGGCGTGGCTTAAATAGTCTCTGGGTATCCCAGGTGTCTCTGGGCTGAACCACACCCAAAAGACTAGACTGCACATGCAGTTCTGGGAACCGAAATATGTGGGGGCATCCATCTTGTCCCCATCAATGCACTACTAGTTCAATTCCCAATGTTATCCTATGGGAGTGAGTGAGTCTGGTGCCAAGTCTGACTCCAACTGGGTCTTTGGAGGGATGGAGAGGCCCTTGAGGGCCATGTAGGTGATCGTGGCCTGGCTCCAGCCTGACATCTTGGAGGGCTGGGGACATGAGGGGCAGGAATCATGACAACTGTGTTTCATCACTCCTGGTGTACTGCAGTACGATGGTCATGATCAGTTATGTAGGGGAGGCATGGTATCACAAGTAGGACACTGACACAATGGGTGCAATTTTTAAAACCTTTATTGAAATTGTTGGTGCTGGAAAAACGTATAGTTTGCCCTAGAACTAAGATGGGAGCAGTCTCGACCATCAAACGATAAACATAACAGTCCTAGTGGAGTCCACCAAATAAAAAATGGCCTATCCTAGCACAAACCTAATGCCTGCCCTATCTCTTGTACAAAAAAGTGTATAAAGGAAAAATGTATGCAAAAGGAAAAATCAGTGTTCAAAAGAATAAATGTGATTGAACTAGCTCTCCTCCCCACATTACACCTCATGGAGTAAGGCTGTCCCTGTAAGCAGGATGATATACACTGGTTCGGCTTTCAACACAAAGAACAAGTTACTTATCTGTAACTTGTTCTCCAGCATGAGTCTGGCATGGATTCACATGCTCATGAATATTCCCAGTCACGCTGGGAATCCTCAGAAAAGAAAAAAATCAGTTTCAGTTTCTGAACGGTCTTACTCCTAACAACCAATCACTGGTCTCTGGGTCACACTGCCCCAAACCAATGACTGCCCTCTACCTAAGCCCCTCCTCTGGCAGCCATCTTCAGATTTGGTAGCACGTAAAGTGGCAGTAGGACCAAGAGAAGAGCCGCAGAGGGGTAGGCGTGAGGGTTTGCACGTGAATCCATGCCAGACCCATTCTGGAGTACAACAGTTACAGGTAAGTAACTTGTTCCTTCTCCAGCATGGGATCTGGTATGGATTCACATGCTCAAGAATAAAGATCCATAGCAATATACACATGTACAACCACGGGAGGTGGCAATGCTCAACATTAAGCATCTCTTACCTCCTTCACCATCAAGCGAACAGGTTGCGCAGCACTGCTTGGCCGACTCTGGATTCCTCCCTGGAATCCCAGTCGACGCAGTAGAATTTTGTGAACGTGTGCGTCGACCTCCACGTAGCAGCCCTGCAGATGTCCAGCAGGGGCACACCATAATGATTGATTTAGCATTTTTCTATACCGCTAAGAACCCTCAGGCATCTGAGCGCTGCTTATTATTACCCACAGTGTGTGGTGCTCATTTATCGACCTCGAAAGGATGACAGGCTGAGTTTGGCCCTGCCGGGTTTCAAACCTGCATCAGCAGGCTCTGCACAGATGTCAAAGCGAGCGCTCTACTTGCTGTACTATCGGACCGGCATAAGGGAAGGCCCTCTCCAGACACCAGACAAGAACGCCGTAGTTGGAGCGATCGCTCTGGTCGAATGGGCTCTCGGACGGCTAGACAATGGGTGATGCAGCGGGAGAGCCACCAGGAAATTTAAGCCTTGGAGAGGGCCTTCCATTGGTTCACAGGGCCAAAGTTCACAAACGGCTGTGATGTCTTCCGAAAACACTGTGCGGTCCACGTAGAACTTCAGCGCTCTAGCCACATCCGGCGAGTGCAAAGTCCTCTTAGCCGGCGGCGGGAAGAAAACAGGTGACACCAAAAACTTGTTGAGATGGAAGTCCGACTGCACTTTGGGCATGAAGGAGGGGTGTGTCCGCAGCACCAACCTCGTCTCGTGGAATGTCAAGGAAGGTGGTTTACAAGAGGGTCTGAATCTCTCCCACTCGTCGTGCGAAGGTGATGGCCACAAGAAACCCTGTCTTCCACGATAAAAACTTCAGCTGTGCCGAGTGCATAGGCTCGAACGGGGGACCCATGAGCCTAGTCAGTACGACATTGAACTCCCACGCCGGGGTCTGAGCCTTCACCAGTGGGAACGTACAGAAAAGTCCTTTAAATAATTCCTTAACCATGTGGTGTGACCACAACAAGGACCACCCCGGAGTTCTGGTGTAGTTGGAAATCGACGCCAGATGAACCTTGATGGAAGCATGGGCCAACCCTGCTTGGCCAGCGACAGCAGATACGGCAGCTCTTGCGGGCCGTAATCCGTAGAGGTTAGTTTCTGTGCATGGCACCCGACGGCGAACCTCTTCCACTGATGGCCGTAGCATTTCAGTGAAGGCGAAGCCCTGGCCTTGGCATACACCACCTTGCAGTCCACCAGGAGATCGTATCCACCAAACTCTAGCGCTGCAGGAGACAGGCCTGCAAGTTCAGCAACCCTGGGTCGTGTTGAAGAATCGCGCCTTCTCCCCTGGCGAGAAGAGCTGCGTCCGCTGGAAGCTTGACTGGAGGGGACTCTGACATGTCCAGAAGGTCCGGTTACCAAATCTGCCTCGGCCACACTGGTGCGACGAGGATCATCCTGCACCGGGACCGTCCGAGTTGACTGATGAGTCGCAAAAGCAACGGCAACAGGGGAAGCGCATAGAGGAACAGGCCGTCCCAAGAGAAGGAGAATGAATCCCCCATACTCCCCAGCTGGGGAAACCTGCTGGCAAACCTCCGGCACTTGGTGTTTATCGCCGTCGCAAACAGATCGATCTGGGGATTGCCCCATCGTCGAGACAGTAGGTCCACTTGATCCTGTCGAAGCTCTCACTCGTGGCAAGAGCGCAGCACCCTGCTGAGTCGGTGACAGTGTTCTTCACTCCTCCCAGATGAAAGGGTACAAGGAACATCCTCTGGGCAACGGCACAGTGCCACAGATCCTGCACTTCCTTGGAGAGGGCCGGGGATCTGGTGCCCCTCTGTTTCCGAATGTAGAACATCGTGGTGGTGCTGTCAGTGAAGACCCGCACCACCTTGCCCTTGAGGGACGGAAGGAATGATCCGAGGGCCCAAAACATAGCCCGGAGCTCCAGGACGTTGATGTGCAACTTCTCCTCCTCCGGTAGCCAAAGGCCTCTTGTGTGTAGATTTCCGGTGTGTGCGACCCATCCCTCTCCTGGCGTGCTGGGGTCTGGATGTCCGTGCCCGGCGCTAGATGCGGGCGGAAGCCCCACCACCGAATGGCTCGACGGAAGGCGATCTTGTCCTCGAAGCTTCTCGGTACTTGGATCCAATGGGCGTCTAGGAAGTCTTACAGCGGACGCATCCGCAGCCTGCACAGTCGAACGAGGTAGATGCATGACATGCTGAGCAGGGACTTGATGGACCTCACCCTGGAAACTTCCATAGGTAACAGCCGATGTACCTTGCCCAGGATGGCCTTTATCCTGTCCTCCGACGGCGAAGCCAGGCACGACACTGTGTTGAGCCTAGATCCCAGAAACCGAGCGTCCAGCGATGGCACCAAGCAGGACTTTGCATAGTTTATCGAGAACCCCAGTTCCGTGAGCAGGCGAACAGTCCTCGCTGTGTGTTCGACGGAGAGTTCCCTTGACTTCGCTCAAATGGGCCAATCGTCCAGGTAGGGGTAGACGTGGACACCCTGCAGGCGCAGCCGTGCTGCCAACAGGCACTTGGTGAAGACCATTGGCGCCGACTTCAGACCGAAAGGAAGGGCCTTGAATTGATAGTGCTGCCCCTGGCCACGAAGCGTAGAAACTTACGGTGCACCCTGTGGATGGGGATGTGAAAATAAGCATTCTTCAGGTCCAGCGACGACAGGAAATCCCCTTCCTCCAGTTGTCCCAGCACGTGCTGAAGGGTGACCATCCAAAACTTCTGGGACTTGATGTATTAGTTGAGGCAGCGGAGATCCAGAATGGGCCGCCAACCGCCAGTCTTCTTTCGGACGAGGAAGTACCACGAGTACACTCCGGAGCCCCGGAGGCTCTTTGGGACGAGTTCCATTGCGCCCTTTTTCTGTATCGCTCGTACCTCTAGAAGCAATTGTGGGACGTGGTTTTCTTGCGTGGCCACTGGTGGAACGCGGGGACACTTGCTTTGGAACTTAAGGGTGTGTCCGTGGGCCAGAGCGTCCAGCACCCACCGGTCGGTGGAGATGGACTTCCACACGGGGTGCTCGTGTGGGGGCCCGACGTCACGGCGGGGGTTCAGTCCTGCTTCGTTGTGGTCGACCCACTTTGGGTGCTTTGGCGACAACGATTTCCTCCGGCTTTGCTGCGGCCCCTGTAGGCTTCCTGGGCCGGGAACGGGATGGTTGGCTGTACGAAGAGAAGTTGCCACCGAATCCTTTGGAGGCACCATGGGACTTGCCTCCGGAGGCCCAAAAGGACGGGCGTCGCTGTTGGAGTGTGCCCAATGCACGAGCCGTCTCGGTGTCTTCCTTGATGACCTGCAGAGATTCGACCACCGTCTTGCCAAACAAGTTGTCCCCCTCGAAAGGCATGTCCAATACCCTTGTCTGGACGGAAATTGGTGGCCTTGAGCCAACCTCGCTGATGAAGGCAAACGCCGTTACCCATCTGGTGGAAGTCGGTGTCGGCGATGTCCGTGGCCACTGTGATGGCATGGTCTGATACCACCTCGCCTTCTTGTAGGATTTCAAGGGCCTCTGCCCTCTTGTCATGCGGAAGGAAGTCCAGGAGAGGGGCGATTTTAAACCAAAGCTCTCTGTCGTAGAGGCCCACGATAGCGAGAGCGTTGGCCACCATAATCGTCGCTGTCGCCTACGAGATGACCCATCGTCCCATGGCGTCTAGCTTCTTTCCCTCGCTGTCCGGTGGGGAAGTGGAAGTCGAGGCCACCGACCCTGCAGATTTCTTTCTGGCCACCGTCGAGACCACCGAGTCCGGGGACGGCAGAGATTTGAGACACTTCGGAGCAGAGACTGTCACCATGTACTTCTTCTCGAACCGGTCTCTCTTTGCCGGGGCCGAGGACGGGTTTTACAGGAGGGACAGTCCTTCGTCCCAATGTCATCCAACAGGGGGATCGAGAGCATGGTTTTCCTCTTGGCCTCTCGGCGCTGATAAAGGAATCCCTCCTTCTTTCGTCTGGGTTCAGTTGAAATAGCTCAGAGGCCCTAGAGATCATGGCGTGGAATGAACCAATCTCGTCGAGTGGAGACGCCCTTGGCACCGGCGTAGGGGATGAAGGTGAAGGATGGCAGGATGGAGGAGGATGGACTCCTTAGGCGGTGGGTCACCTGATGGTCCAGGCGCTGCTGGGTCGCCCGTCGGAGGCACGGGCATCCTTGGAACCTCCTCCACCACCTGACCTCCATCAGTGGGAGGGGTGTGGGGGTCTTGTGGGGGGTGGGAGGGGGAATGGAGGTATCGGCAGGCGGAAGCCCAAGGAAACCACTGTGCGAATACATGGGTCTGTAAACCTTGCCCGCCAGGAACCTGTGGATCTGGACACCACTGTCACGGTTTCTTTCCTTCTGAGGCCAGTGACAGAGGGGGACTGAAAGAACCCCTTGTTGGATGATTTGTGCTGCTTGCACTAGTGCTGGCTGGGTGACTTGTCCGGCTGTATGGACTTGCGCTCCTGAAAGCCGAAGGTACGACCTCTGTTAGAGCGTAGTTGACTCTGGCTATAGGTCTTGGTGGCAGTCTTAGTTAGAATTGACAGGGACTTAGCTGTTTGGGAGCTGTTTTTCTTTTGATCAAGCTCCTCGTCAGTTGTTGAATGAAACAAGTCCCCTCTCGAAGGGCAGGTCGAGGATGCGCTCCTGCATGTTGGGTTAAACTTAATCGCTTTAAGCCAAGCTGTCCTCATGTCGGTGGCCACACAAATAACCCTGCCTGCGGTGTCTATGTGTGCTACTGTCGACTCTGATATCTTGGGCCACCATATTCGCCTCTGCCTGGCTGTGTGCTGGAAGCTCAGGGAGGAAGTCTGCTATCTCCCACCAAAGTCTTTGATTAACACGGCAAGCATGGCATCTGCATTGGCCTGTCGCAGGTGCAGCGTAGCATTGGAATAGATCTTCTTACCATATGCCTACAGGAGCTCTTTTTCCTTTCCTAGGAGGGCTTATGTAGGAGACTATGTGGAAGCTTGAGGGTTAGAATACATAGAGGCTGTCACAATAAAAGAGTAATGATAATGATGTGTTCTTTATATAGCGCCTTAATCCGGGTGCACCGACAAACCAAGAGCATCCCCCTCAGCCTGCCTATACTTGGTGTCTAGGCGCTTATTGGTAGGTTGTGTGTAATGTGGCAAAGGGATACCGGTTCTTGTGGTTCAGCGGATGGTTAGCACCTCTGCCAATACCCTTGCTTCCGGTTTTTCAACCTACAGCTGTGGGATTCCCCAGGTACTCTGACGCCTGTCATGGAAGGCCCTAGCTGAGGAGGTAGTGTCCTGGTCCTAATCGCCGTCCGTGGACCCCTGCTGTGTCCTTCACATCAGGTGCAGCCGGTGGAGTGCTGGGGGGTGCTGTGTGCGGGCAGATGTGGGGCGTCGACAGGCTGCAACAGTGGTTGCGGCAGGGGCTGTGCCAGGAACAGCGTCGCCGTGACTATATGCACTGGGGTAGTGCGGGATCCTGGGCCTGCACAGGTACTGGGGC
Organism: Ambystoma mexicanum; assembly: GCF_040938575.1. Lineage (NCBI taxonomy): Eukaryota > Metazoa > Chordata > Amphibia > Caudata > Ambystomatidae > Ambystoma > Ambystoma mexicanum. Next base: position 457,823,162 of record NC_090931.1, read on the forward strand.
CATGACGGGAGGTTTAGGCAGTATAGGAGGAAGCATATCTTGAATGACCCCCCCTGTGCATGCTGCCCATTTGTGGCAATCTCAGAATGAGGAATTTTCTGAAGAACTTGCCCTCGCGCACTGGGGAGGAGCCTACTGGCATGGGAGCCGGTTCTTGGACCTGTACCTGTTGCTGTGCTCTCGACGCACCTTGCCTGGCATAACTAGGGTCTGTGAATTGCCCCTGTGCGGATGCAGTTGGGTATGAGGTGGACCAGGTAACTGGTGTTCACCAATCCCGCCTTGATGTGTGCTCAGATCCCTGCGTGTTGGAATGGGAAGGACCTGGAAGCGGTGCCATTTTGTCTGGCCGGGCGGCCATTTTATCCAGTACTGTCACGTGCCTGCTGCGTGACGACTGCTGTACTGGGACCAGCCTCCATCCTGTGTACTGGATTGAGAAGGCCTAGGCACCTGAGGTAGAGCCTGTGTGGATCAGACTTGGGGAAGGAACCCTTGCAGGCCAGACACCTGCTGAATCCCGCCACCGTCTACATGCGTTGGGGAGGAGCGTGGCACCAGAGGACAGTGTACCTTCAACTCTGAGTAATTGCCAATGGAACAAAAAAAGGAAAAAATATCCCAGGGAAGAGCGTGTGGAATTACAAGGTTTCAGGTCGGACCCAGGAGCGCTGGTGAAAATCGGTCCGCTCCTGTCGACGCAGAAATGAGGACTGAGGCGTGGCGCCGGTGGGCGGAATCAGGGGAGCGCATGCTACCAGGGCTGCTCCCCGCGCACATCTAAATTTAAAGGGGAAGACAATTTTTCTGGTGAAAGGTTCCATTTCCTGTCCCTAGCGAGTGACGCCCATACAGTATGGAGGAAAGGGGACGGGATGTAGGAAGTAAGGGAGGATTACCATGCCTCACCATTGGCTGCCTCACCCTCACTCCCCGAAGACCCCTCGCCCAGTTGATCCTCCCACACTGGTCCACACCCGGTGTCTGGATCCAAAGGCGATGGCCGTGCCCTGGCCACCTGAAAGTGATCCCTGGGGACTAGCAGGTGAGACACCCTCTGGTTTCTCTCAGGTATGTGGTGCACCACTGGAATTCAGCAGCCGACTATTCCACATTGGGGGTGAAATCTGGTCTCTAAAGGGCTGATTGCTCCATACCCCTTCCCTGCTGAGTCACTGGCTGCCAAGGCCTGGGTATGACCTTGGGGAGCCTCCTGGTAGGCATTGAGCCCTCAGACTTGCGTCTGGTATTAGGTGTACGTACAGGCATCCCCCTGTGTCCTAGGTCAGGTACTAGAGCTCTCATGCCCCTCAGGACTAGTCCCGCTGTCCGAGCATTTCTGCCCCTGAGCCAATGTCTCGGGAGGACCCGCAGGCCCCTCATTCCTGGGACCGGTAGCTTTTGGGACATCGAGACACTGACTGGTACTAGGGTCGTTAAAAACCCCTCCAGCTCGAAGGATTCACAGGGAAGGCAACCCCCTTACGGAGTGCCTTAGTAAAGAGTTTAGCACTTACCTTGTCTGACTTGCTTCTTCGTCACATAAAGTCCTTAGGATGGTCTGAAGGGGAAACCGTGAAGTTTCCTCCACCGAGCCATCCAATTCTTCAAAGAGTGCATAAAGGAGTGGCACGCCGTGCAGTCTTCTCAACGATGGGCCGTGCCCAAGCACTGGAGGCACAGCGAATGAGGGTCCGATGCAGAGAAAGCAATTGTCGCACACTTGCTAAAGCCCGACAGGGCTGACATGCGCCAGGGGCTCAAGAGGCCGGTAGGAAGATTAAAACAAAATAGCTCTGCGAAAACCAAAAACGGAACTCAAACTTGCGTGAGCTTGAGGAGGAAGGTCCGATCCAGTCAACACAGAAAAGGGGATTGAGGCCAGGATCGGAAAAGGCGGTGCTATGATGACACCCATAGCAGCGCCTACTTGTGCCTGAAATTTAAAGGGGAAATGCTCTTTTTCTGGAGAAGAGAAAGTTCTGGTCCTATCCCTCGGGAAGACGCCAATACAGTACGTGGGAAAAAGCACAGGACGTAGAAGTAAGACAGAGTAATTATAATAATTTGTTTTTTTATATAGCGCTTTAATCGAAAGCGCTTTATACAGGACATATTTACAAACACTACTATTACCACCAAATTGAAATTGGTACTATTTATCGACCTCAGAAGGATGAAAAGGCTGAATTTGAACCTGTGACCTGCAGATCAAACACAGATAACAGCTACAAGAGTTTAACCTGATGAGCAATCTTACGGCAAGTATGGCTTCGAACCGCTTGCTCGGAATGTTATCTTGATCCTAGACTTCAGTGAGCCTTCAGAATAACTGCTGCTCACAAACGTTGGGTGCATATTAATGAAGACAGTCATAAATTAATGGATATATTTGTATTTGAAGCATGTGCAGCAACCAGTCTTTTCATTTGCAATGTACGGTAAAGATGTGTATCACAAAAGGGAGAAAATCACACATGAAGTCAGTGAACCACATTTTATTCATGTGTACTTGGTGCTACTCTGCGCCACACAGGCAGTAGGAGAGCATTCTGGGAATTAACTTGCAAACATGGTATGCACAAAAGAAAATAATGTAGAACAGAGAAATAATCAAATGGCTTATAAGGCTTTAACATTATAATGTATGCAACCTTTGCTATAAAACATTTGAATGCTGAAGGCCTGAGATTGACTATTGTAGGTTACAGCAACATGAAACACATTACTTGCCCGTAACTCTTGTTCTCCAGCATGGGTTTTGCATGGATTCACATGCTCAAATATTTCCCTGGGAATCCTCAGTAAATTTTAAGTAGTTTAACCTTGGGCTATTGAGGAGACAAACCGTTTTTAAGCTCATCAGTGTCACTTTGGGTCACACTGCCCCAGCCAATAAAACTCTTCCTCTAAGCTCCACACCTGGTGGTCGTCGTCAGATCTGGTAGCACACAAGAAGTGCCAAAGAGGGGAAAGGAGAGGGTTTGCATCTGAATCCATGCACCACCCATGCAGGAGAACAAGGGTTGCAGGTAAATAACTTTTTCCTTCTCCAGCATGGGGTCTTGCATAGATTCATATGTTAATTAATACGTTTACACAACAGTACACATACACAACCACGGGAGGTGTCAAGGCTCAGAGAAGCAAAACACCTACCCATGTAACACTGCTTAGCCAATACAGAACTCCTCCCAGGAATCCCAATTGATGCAGTAGAATCGTAGAGCATGCCTGGAGTCAGGTTTACTGGGATATGGCAGCCAGATGTACCTTGATAGGTGCATGTGAAAGGCCTGCCTTGGCCATCGAGAGCAGGTACGAAAGAAACTGAGGTGCTGTGGAGAAATCTTCCATGGTTGGCACCACACTGTAAAGTGCTTCCACTTGTGATTGTAGCAAGCAAGCATAGAGGGGGCCCTAGCTTTTGCTAGAATCTGCTTGCATTCGAGGCAGCGAGTAGTGTCCACAATCTGGAGCTGCAGGAGCAAGGTCGTGAGGCTCAGAGACACTGGGTCGTGGTGTAGGATGGAGAAGGTCTGAGTTTAATATCTGCCTGGGTGATGCTGAAGCAATGAGGATTGTCTTACAGTGGCAACGTTCAAGCATGCTGATCACACGTAGCAACAGCGCTATCAATGGGAATGCGTACAGGAAGAGGCCCTCCCAAGGGAATGAGAAAGCATTTTTAAGACGTCTTGGCTGAGGGTACCTGCTGGCAAACCTCTGACACTTGGTGTTGGTAGCTGTAGCAAAAAGGTCAATTTGAGGGCAGCCCCACTCATTGACAAGACATGTGCCTGCTGAAGCGCCCATTGTGGCAGGACCACAGCTCCCTGCTGACTGAGCGCAGGATGGTGTTTTTTATGCCTGCCAGGTGAAACGTGATGAGGAACATGCGTTGAGCAATGGACCAGCGCCACATATTCTGTGCTTCCAGGGAGAGCGCAGGGGAGTGCGAACCGCACTGTTTACTGATGCAAAACATGGTGGCTGTATTATCCATGAAGACTCGCACCAACTTCCCCTGTAGATGAAAAGCCCTGAGGGCCCATAAGATTGCCCGTAGTTCCAGGGCGTTGATGTGCAACTCAATCTCCTCTGGGAGCCAGAGTCTTCTGGCATTAAGAATGTCCTGTGTGGGCCCCCCAACCATCGAATAAGTTGTCGGTCGTTACTGTCAACCGATAGGCCGGAATCTGAAAGGTAGCATCCTGCGTGAGATGCGGCCGAACTGACCACCATTACAGGGCCTGTCAGAATGCCTGATCGAGGACAGTCTTGTTGTGGCATTTGCCAGTGACTTGCTGCCAACTGGCAGCCAGAAACTCTTGAAGGGGTCTCATCTGCAGTCTGTAAAAGGGAACAAGATGGATGCAGGAGAAAAGCATTCCCAGCAGGGACTTGATGGACCGGACTGATGCAATGGAAGTTGTCGATAGTTTATCGAGAACCCCAGAGAAGTTGGGGATTAGATGGTCTCTGTGGTGTGCTGGATTGCCAGTGCATGCGAGCAGGATCGGATGAGCCAATCGGCCAGGTAAGGATAGACGTAGATTCTTTTGCAGCGCAAATGCGCTTCCGCCGAGGCCAAGCATTTGGTGAAAACTCTCTGGGCCGATTTCTGGCAGAGGAGTAGGGCCTTGAAATGGTAATGGCGCCCCTGAACGACAAAACACAGGAACTTCTGCTGTTTTTGATGAATGGGGCTGTGGAGGTAAGCATCCTCCAAGTCAAGAGTCGCCAGGAAATCTACTTCCCCCCAGCTGGCCGAGCACGTGCTGCGAAGAGACCATCCTCAACTTTTGGGATTGGAGGAACTTGTTGAGGCGTTGCAAGTCTAGTATGGGTCTTCACCCTCCTTGACTGCTTCCTTACCAGAAAGTATCTGGAGTACACTGAAGCCCCTGAGGTGCTGAGGGACAGGTTCTATCACCCCTTTGCGTACCACAGCTTGAATCTCCTTTAGCAGCTGTGCCCTGTGCAGCTCTTATCACGGAACAGGGGGAATGTGAGGGCATTTGTCCTGGAATTCAAGAGCGTGCCCCTGATGAAGGACATTGAGCACCCATTTGTCTGTGGAGATCTTCCAGCACTGGTCGATAAAATGCAATAACCGGCCTCCCACTGAAGTGTAGAATTGGGGGGGTGGATCCTTGGCCAGTTCGTGCCTGCTTCGGTGTCTGCGATGGAGGGCGATGACACTGGGGCATCCCCCCGATAAGCCTCCTTGGTGATGGAGCAGGAGGGCTGACAATAGGGGGCTGGGGGTAGCCTTAGGATGACCTGGAGACCTCCCTTTAGAGAACCGTAAGGACGTCGCTGAAGGGTGCCCAGAGTGCATGCCATCTGTGTGTCAGTCTTAATGGCCTGCAGAGTTTCGTCATTCACCTTTCCAAACAGGGCGCCATCAAACAGCATGTTGATTACCTAGGTCTGCACATCTGCGTGCAAGTTGGTGGCCTTGAGCCAACCCTAGCAGGGGAGGGCCAAACCAATACCCATCTGCCAAAGGGGGTATGAAATGTTAAGGGTGACAGTGATTGCATTGTCAGAAGTCACCAGCCCCTCCTGGAACAGGGCTAGAGCTTCGGCTTTCTTATCATCGTCAGGGAGGAAGTCGAGGCTGGGCCCCGACTCACACCATACCTCCCAGCCGTACCTTTACAGGATGGCGAGGGCGTTGGCGGCTTTGCATGTTGATGCTGCTGTAGTAATGATGCACTTTCCTGTACATCTAGCTTTTTCCCCTCCTAGTCTGGAGTTACCAAAGACTTAGACAAGGGGTTGGACGACCTCTTCCTAGCGGCAACCGAGACCACTGCGTCTGGCGAGGGCTGGGACCTGAGGCAGTAATGGGGTTTTCATGACAGTCTGGCCATCCTCCCATATGTCATCCAACAGGGGAACCGAGATGATGGTCTTCTTGGAGGACTAGCAACTTTCAAAAAGGAAACCTGGTCTTTTCTTTTCCTCCGATACTAGTTTGAACAGCTTGGCAGCTTTAGATAGAGTGGAATTAACTGATCTCGTCCGGCGAAGAGGCCCTGGAGGGTGTATCGACATCAGGGGCTTCCCCGTCCTTGGGAACAATCATTGAACTCATCTGTGTGTGTGTACCGGTTGTGATGGCGTCCGTCTGAGCCGTTTTGTCCGCCACATGGAGATGGAGTCAGCTGAGCCAGACAAGGACTCGGAGGGCTCCTTGCCGAAACAGGAACGGGAGCAGTGGGCAGTCGCTGCTGGATTTCAGCCACCGGTATGTGCAATGTGGTCAAGATGTCCAAGGACATGTTGCTTGGTGCAGGAGCAAGTTCAGGGGCCGGACCTGGGAACCTTGGAGGGCTAAACGGCTGGGAAGGCCGGCGAGACGGTGACCCCTGATGAGACATTTGCAGAATGGGGTCGGGTTACCCTTGGCCCCCTTCCTGGTATGAGTAAAGAAAACTGGCAGGTGATCTTCAGAACTGGTGTATATTGCTGGATACCTCCTGGGGGATCCAAGAGGTGCAGAGTAAAGAGTGGTGCAGCCTTGGTCAGTCTAGTTAGGAATTCGCAAGCTGAAAGCATGTCTCTCACCAAACCAGAGTCCTTAGGACAAGAGGTGACGACTTGAGCAGGAAGAGCAGGAAAAGGCACCGCCTTTGACAGGGCCGTCGTCAGAACCGCTGAAGGTTGACTAGGCGACAAGAAAACCCTTGGCGTGGTAACCGTCACAGTGGTAAAAGAAACTGTTGTGTAACGCTCACCTGATTCTCGCAGAGGCGCCGGTCTTGACTGGGCGACTACCGTATCTTCAAAGGTGATGTGCAGCACCCGGTTGGCTCTTTGGGCTGGACCTCTGTGCCCTGTATGCCTGACGTGCAGAGAAGATGTCTGCAGATAGAAAATACGGGGTTAATGAACTGGGGTTATTGGGGTGTCCCTACCTCTTTCCTCTTCTCCTCTCCTGTAGACCCCCACAGGTTAACGCTCTCACCTTAGGTAAGTGAATGCCGAGCTCTCCATCTGCCTCGGGGCAGGGTGCTGTAACCAGTTTCTTCACTGGATAGGTAGCGCAGGCCTCTTGACTTCAGAGGACTGCTGTCCGTCGTTTACTGCACGAACGGTAAGTTTCGAGTAACTCAAATGTCTTTAAAGTCTTTAATAATGATGTCTCTTGTTTTGCAGGGTTCCGGCGATGGCGGATGACGGGCTGAAGTGAGTTGAAGATGGAGCCCGTGTGATGAATAGAAGCGCCTGGAAGCACGTAAGTAAGCGCTTGTTGCCAGCTTCACAATGCGCTCTAACTGTCTTTTATTTTGCAGGTACAAGTTTGGAGCGGCTGCAGGGTGCCGGGAAACCCACTGGGTTAGATGTGGAAAGGAGTAATGGCACGTGAGTATTAAAGTTCCCCAATGTCTTTAAACGCACCTTGTTTTGTCTTTCAGATGCGGGATGCAGCGCCGACGGCCGCCGGAGCGTGCGAAGAGTTGGTAAGCTTTTGTCTTTCAGATGCCGGAATGCAGTGTGAAGACCTCCGGAGCGCACGAAGAGTAGGTAAGCCTTTGCCTTTCAGATGCCGGAATGCAGTGTGAAGACCACCGGAGCGCACGAAGAGTAGGTAAGCCTTTGCCTTTCAGATGCCGGAATGCTAACCTGTTCTTTCTTGTCTTTATAGGAGTTGCTGAAGACTGGATTCAGGATGGTAAGCCTTTTTCCTTAGGCCCAGGACCGGATGCAGAAGACACGATGAGCGTTCTGCTGCAGAGGGTGCAGAATAACGCAAAGCAAGATTCATCCACCGGGTGTGGTTTAAATAGCCTCCTGTAGTGCTTAGGTGTCTCCTTCTACAGCCACGCCTAAGTAAGAAAAGAGTTCCTGGTAAGAAAAGAGTTCCTGCCTTCCAGAAGAGTTCCAGTGTTCTGAATCTAGGGAGTGGCTCCAGCCCCACCCAACAGGAAAAGTAGTTCTAAACAGAAGAGGATCAGAGACTCAACTGGCAGGCAAGTAAGCAGCATGGTCTGCTGCAGGTAAGTCCACCCAAGCATTATGAGCCCGGCGCTTCCAGCGCTGGGACTGGGCATATTTATGAGCCTGGTGCCACTGGCGCCAGGACTGGGTCCAAAAGGTCCCAATTGGGACTGGTTGGCACTCGGAACCTGGGTTATGGATCTGCTTCCAAGGGAGTTGGGAAAACCCTGACCTTTTGGAAGCAGAGACCATGACAGTACCCCCCCTCAAGGCCCCTCCCAAACCGGGCTTCTCCGGGGGTTTTGGCTTGTCAGGAAATGTTCGGTGAAATCTTTTGATTAGGCGAGGAGCGTGGACATATTCAGCAGGTTCCCAGGATCTCTCTTGGGGGCCGTAGCCTTTCCAGTCAATTAGGAAGAATAGTTTAGATTTGGAGATCTTGGGAGTCCAGAATGCTTTTGACTTCAAACTCGAGTTCTCCATCAACTAGGATAGGTTTTGGAGATTTGGTTAGTCGGGTTTGAGGTTGCACGGGTTTTAATAGAGAGACGTGGAAGACCGGATGTATCTTCATGTGCAGGGGCAAGTCCAACTTGACCGCTACTGGGTTTACTATGGTAGTGATGGAATAGGGACCAAGGTATCTTGGGTTGAATGTGCGTGGCCCCTTTAGAGATAGATATTTGGTGGATAACCAGACTTGATCCCCTACTTGGTAGTGAGGGGCTTCCTTCCGATGTTGATCTGCTCCTTTCTTGTATTGTTCTTTAGCCCTTTGAAGGTGAGAAACAGCTTCCTTAAAGGCTTGGGTGATTGTAGAATGCAGGTAGTCTAACTGCTGGTGTTTCAAGATCTTGGAGGGGATCCAACTCCGAGGTTCGAGGGTGACTGCCGTACAAAAGAAAAAACGGGGTTTTCCCAGTTCCCGAATGGACAGAGTTATTGTAGGCATACTCGGCTATCCAAAGGATATCTTTCCAAGTTTTTTCAGTTTGTTGCAGCATGCAGCGTAAATACTGTTCCAGAGTTTGATTGGTCCTCTCGGTTTGTCCGTCGGTCTGAGGGTGGTGACTGGTCGATAGTCTCACATCAATTTGAGCCGACCGACAGCAACTTCGCCAAAAATGAGAAATAAATTGACTACCTCGATCCGAAATTAGAACCGAAGGAAAACCGTGCAGTCGGACGATGTTTTCGAGAAATTCTCGGGCCAGAGTTGCTGCTGTTGGCAAGCCTTTGAGCGGAATGAAATGCGCCATCTTGGAGAATAAGTCCACGATTACTAGAATCGTATTGTATCCGGAGCATGGAGGTAGATCGGTGATGAAGTCCATAGAAAGCGTATGCCAAGGGCGAGGTGGGATGTCAATAGGGCGTAAGAGGCCTGCTGGTCTTTCCTTTTGACTCTTGTTTTGGGCGCATACGCCACAGGACATTATAAAGTCTCTGATATCTTTTTTCCAAGACGGCCACCAGAAGTAGCGCTTGATCTTTTCTGAGGTCTTTGCTATACCGGGATTACCTTCCATTAAAGAGTCGTGATAACAAGAGATTACTTTTTTCTGTAAATCTGTGCTGGGTAGGTATAATCGTTCTTGGAAATACAATAAGTTGTCCTTTACTGCAAAGTCCTTTCCCTGCAGATGCCAATTCTGTATGTCTGCTGGAGTTACAAGTTGCCTGGCTTTATCCTTAACTTCCTCTATGGATTCTGTGGCGATTACACCCAGAATTCTTTGTTCGGGAATGATTGGTACAGGTTTAGGGTTGATCAAGTGTTCTTCCACTCCCATCCGAGAAAGGGCATCGGCTTTACCGTTCTTTGTACCAGGTCGATAGGTAATTATGAAGTCAAACTCGGCAAAGAATAATGTCCAACGGAGTTGTCTAGAGGATTGGGCTTTTGCAGTTTTCAAATATTGCAGGTTTCGGTGATCCGTAATCACAGTAACGGTGTGTCGGGCCCCCAGCAGATAATGCCGCCAAGCCTTAAAGGCAGACTTGATAGCCAGAAGTTCCTTGTCAGTAATCGTGTAATTGACTTCAGGAGGCGAGAATTTGCGGGACCAAAATGCCACGGGATGCAACTGATTGGTTACCGGATCCTTTTGTGATAGAACTGCCCCCATGGCAAGGCTTGAAGCATCAGTTTCCACGATGTAGGGGAGTTCGGGGCGAGGGTGTTTTAAGATTGGTGCAGAGATAAATTTAGTCTTCAATTCCTGGAAAGCTTGTTCCGCCTCGGTAGACCATTCAAAACGTTTGTTTTTCTTTAACAAGGCAGTGATGGGCTGGACTATTCGAGAGAACTCGGGGATAAACCTGCGGTAAAAATTAGCGAAGCCTAACATGCTTTGCACACCTTTTACGGAGGATGGTGATGGCCATTTGAGAACTGCATCGACCTTCTTTGAATCCATACGCACTCCGCCAGGTGATAATATGAATCCCAAGAATTCAACTTCAGTCATGTTGAAAACACATTTTTCCAAGTTAGCGAAAAGTTTGTGTTGACGCAATCTTTCGAGGACCATTTTCACGTGTTTCCGATGTTCAGATTCCGATGAAGAATAAACAAGAATGTCGTCGATGTAAACAACAACACACACATCTATGAGCTCTCTGAGGACATCGTTCATAAAATATTGAAAGGCGGCTGGGGCATTGCAAAGTCCGAAGGGCATGACCTGATATTCAAATAGCCCATACTTGGTGCGGAAGGCCGTCTTCCATTCATCGCCCTCTTTTACTCGTACCAAGTGGTAAGCTCCTCTAAGATCCAGCTTTGTATATATGCGTGCTTTTCTGACTTGGTCCAGGAGTTCAGGGATCAAAGTTAACGGATATCTATTCTTAACGGTGATCTGGTTCAGGGAGCGATAATCGATACAAGTTCTAAGGTCTCCTTCCTTTTTTGGAACGAAGAACAAAGCTGAAGAGGCAGGGGACTTGGAAGGACGAATAAACCCATTTGCCAGGTATTGATCCAGGTATTGTCGAAGGTGAAGGTTCTCAGGCTCGGTGAGGGCATAAATTCTACTACAAGGAGGAGTAGATCCAGGTATCAGGTCTATCTGGCAGTCATAAGACCTATGAGGAGGTAGAGAGTTAGCCTGATCCTTCCGGAAAACATCTTGGTATTCTAGGTATTCGGGAGGTAACTGGGGAGTCTCTGAAGAAATTGCTGCCAGTGCAACACCAGGTGGAGGGTGACAAGTAGAGACACATTCTGGAAACTGGACCGTTCTTGCTCGCCAATCGATCAGAGGATTGTGTTTCTCTAACCAAGGTATTCCTAGAATAATCTGGAACTGAGGGGCCTTGATCACATCGAACACGATCTTCTCATGGTGTCCATCTTGACTTACTAGCGTCACCTCTTGAGTGGTATGCGTTACTGGCCCGGAGGCTATCTCCGTACCATCCACCGTAGTAATGACGTCCTTTACAGCCTTGGGACAAAGAGTTAGATTCATCCTCAAAACCATTTCATGATCCACATAATTGCCGATGGCACCGCTGTCGACGTAAGCTTCAATTGCATGTAATCGATCCGGATTATCAGGGCTAATGAGGACCATAGGTATCACGAAATGCGAGGTCACGGAACTGGTTTTCACGCTCGGCAAGAGGACCTCTATTCTTGTCGGGCGAGGTCGTTTCCCTGCTCAGAGTTTGTAACTGTGGTAACTGCAGCTCCTACTGCCTTCTTGGCAGGTTTCACCGGACAGTCTCGAAGAAAGTGCCCTGAGTTTCCGCAATATAGGCATAATTGCAACTGTTTTCTCCTTTCCCGCTCCCTTTGTGTTAGAGGACCTTTCAGACCCCCTATTTGCATGGGTTCCCCGGAGTCTACTCCTTTGTATGGAGTTGGCGGTTTGGAAAATACTCGAGCATCAAACTTGGAACGATCGGCCTTCCTGTTCTGCAGTCTGATCTATTTGAACGACCAAGTCTATATAATCCGAACAGTCTTGTGGGGGATTCACTACTTGGGCTAAAACGTCTTTGAGCTCTCCACGTAGACCTCTATAAAACAGCGTAATCCTTTTGTCCTCAGGCCATTGAGTTTCCACTATTAGTCTATTGAAAGATGCAATATAAGCCAAAAGGTCTTGATTACCCTGTCGCAACGAAAGAAGCTCATTGTCCAAGGCCTGCCCCTGTGCATGTCTTGCGAACAGTTTTTCCATACTAAGCTGAAAGGCTTGAAAATCATGGAGAACCGGATCATCTTGATTAACTAGAGGGATCGACCAGTCTGCCGCATTGCCACTAAGGTACGAAAGTACAAAAGCTACTTTAGCTTGATCAGTTGGAAAGGCTGCTGGCCGGCATAAGAAGTGCAACCGGCACTGATTGATAAATACCGCAAACCTCTTTGGGTCACCAGAAAATCGTTCGGGCGGAACCAGAGGTACATTCCCAGGTAGGTTGATCTGTACTGGATTCATAGAGGATGTTGAAGGAAGATTTGCCCCTGATGCGGGTAGCGGGGTGTGTCCGGCTTGTGACTGTAGCAATTGTCTAGCAAGATCATCTGTTCTCTCCTTGGAAATAATTAGTTCCCTTCTTAGAGCGTTCGTTTCCTGACGAGCTGCATGCACTTCTGCCCTTAGTTCCCCAAGTAACCGGGCTAGGTGGTCAGTATCCGAGGTTTCCATAGCGCCTGGGCGAGAGTTTTGCGGTAGGCTTTGCGTTCTGTAACGCTCACCTGATTCTCGCAGAGGCGCCGGTCTTGACTGGGCGACTACCGTATCTTCAAAGGTGATGTGCAGCACCCGCTTGGCTCTTTGGGCTGGACCTCTGTGCCCTGTATGCCTGACGTGCAGAGAAGATGTCTGCAGATAGAAAATACGGGGTTAATGAACTGGGGTTATTGGGGTGTCCCTATCTCTTTCCTCTTCTCCTCTCCTGTAGACCCCCACAGGTTAACGCTCTCACCTTAGGTAAGTGAATGTCGAGCTCTCCATCTGCCTCGGGCAGGGTGCTGTAACCAGTTTCTTCACTGGATAGGTAGCGCAGGCCTCTTGACTTCAGAGGACTGCTGTCCGTCGTTTACTGCACGAACGGTAAGTTTCGAGTAACTCAAATGTCTTTAAAGTCTTTAATAATGATGTCTCTTGTTTTGCAGGGTTCCGGCGATGGCGGATGACGGGCTGAAGTGAGTTGAAGATGGAGCCCGTGTGATGAATAGAAGCGCCTGGAAGCACGTAAGTAAGTGCTTGTTGCCAGCTTCACGATGCGCTCTAACTGTCTTTTATTTTGCAGGTACAAGTTTGGAGCGGCTGCAGGGTGCCGGGAAACCCACTGGGTTAGATGTGGAAAGGAGTAATGGCACGTGAGTATTAAAGTTCCCCAATGTCTTTAAACGTACCTTGTTTTGTCTTTCAGATGCGGGATGCAGCGCCGACGGCCTCCGGAGCGTGCGAAGAGTTGGTAAGCTTTTGCCTTTCAGATGCCGGAATGCAGTGTGAAGACCTCCGGAGCGCACGAAGAGTAGGTAAGCCTTTGCCTTTCAGATGCCGGAATGCTAACCTGTTCTTTCTTGTCTTTATAGGAGTTGCTGAAGACTGGATTCAGGATGGTAAGCCTTTTTCCTTAGGCCCAGGACCGGATGCAGAAGACACGATGAGCGTTCTGCTGCAGAGGGTGCAGAATAACGCAAAGCAAGATTCATCCACCGGGTGTGGTTTAAATAGCCTCCTGTAGTGCTTAGGTGTCTCCTTCTACAGCCACGCCTAAGTAAGAAAAGAGTTCCTGGTAAGAAAAGAGTTCCTGCCTTCCAGAAGAGTTCCAGTGTTCTGAATCTAGGGAGTGGCTCCAGCCCCACCCAACAGGAAAAGTAGTTCTAAACAGAAGAGGATCAGAGACTCAACTGGCAGGCAAGTAAGCAGCATGGTCTGCTGCAGGTAAGTCCACCCAAGCATTATGAGCCCGGCGCTTCCAGCGCTGGGACTGGGCATATTTATGAGCCTGGTGCCACTGGCGCCAGGACTGGGTCCAAAAGGTCCCAATTGGGACTGGTTGGCACTCGGAACCTGGGTTATGGATCTGCTTCCAAGGGAGTTGGGAAAACCCTGACCTTTTGGAAGCAGAGACCATGACATGCTGTGACCGAAGCCTTTGTTACAGCCATTGAAGGAAGAGCAGTCTTTATAGACGGGTCGTCAAAGTACACATCGTCGGGGTGGTGGTCAATGGGTCGACGGTCCTGGTGGACAAAGTCGATCGACAGTGGAGTCGGTGACGGGTCCTCTGATGACTTGTTCTTTGGCGAAGACATGTGTATGGCCGCTGACACCTTTGATTTTCTCCTGGACAGGGACAGGTAGCTAACCACCAACGCAGCCGGTGATGGGGACCAACCTCTCTCCGAGCTGGGTCCCGCGGCGACCGGTGACGAGAAAGGCATTGAAGCGTGTGACTTTACCATCTTTTGGATCTCCGCCAAGGAAGCATATTCAAAGGACCTCAACCTCTTTACCAGAGGGAGCCACTCTTTGGACCTACCGGCCCTGTAAGAGGCATAACTATGTCCAGCGGCCGCGTCAGTGGCCTTCCCTTCCCTTCCCTTCCCTTCGATCCATGCCACCAACCTCCGATGGCGGTCCTTCCATGTCTTCAAGGAGAAGGATAAACAAATCGGACAACCTTCTACATCATGGTCAGGATGTAGGCAGTAAATACACCCGTGGGGCCGAACCTTGAGGATATTCTTCAGGCTGCAGTTTTCAAAGGACCAACAAAAAAAAGATTTTTCTTCTTCGCGTCGACCATGTTGTTGGAGTACATGCCAGAGCCTGGTCCTGTTGCGGCACGAGCTGGAAATTGGACGATGGGTTGAGCCTCTCCTCCGGAAACAGGTCCCTGCTGCCGGTAGTCACAAAATGATGGTAGACTAAGAGATGAAGAATTTTAGCAAAAATAGACAAAAAAAAAGTGAAAAGCTATTGGATATCGAGGAGCGAAACACAAGGACTTCACACAAAAAACGTGCAGTATAATTCTGAAGATGGCCACCAGGGGTGGAACTTAGAAGTAGTGTCATTGGGTGAGGTAGTATGATCCAAAGTGACACTGATAGGCTATTGAGGATACTATCCGTTTTTAGCTTAAAGCTAAACTGCTTTAAATCTACAGAGGATTCCCAGCCTGACCGGGAAAATTCATGAGAATGTGAATCCATGCAAGACCCCATGTTGGACAAGGCTAAACTTGGATTGAGGGGATGGGGAAATACTCTTCCCTTCTGTTGACAAAGAAGCTGGGGAAAACAGGGAGAAAGATAGAACACTCAAGGACCAGGTTCTCGAGTTGAGAGAATCAAAAGCCTGTTGCCACGGAAATCACCAGAATCAGAGATGACATCTGCAAGTGCTTCTATTTGAGAATCACTGTTGATGAGGGGAATCGGGGAAAGTTGTAGGCTGACACGTCCACCCTTGCAATGTGCAGGCCTGCCTGAGTGAGCCGTCAAAAGACTGCTTCAAGAGGTAAATTTTCTCTACTTGGCATTTATCTGAGAGGCATTTATATTCACTAAGGGAATGCCCCAGCACCAGAAGATCTGCGATAGGAGCTGCAGATTACATTTTCATTCATGTTTGGCTCAATCTAATCTTCTTACTTTGCCCGCTTCCACAGTGTATTGACCCGCATTATGATGCACAGCCTTAATTTCCCTATTTCCACCATCAGAAGGCACAGGGGACTTCGTACCCACCTGCTTCTCAGGTAGTACATGAAGAGTGTGTTGTCCATTTAAACGATTAAGGCCTTCTGTACCAGAAAGTTGGCCTGGAGTTCCAGAAAACGGATATGATCAAATGGCCTGCAGATGACTAGCGGCCATGTACCAGGAGATCCTGGAGAATTGCATCCCATCCAAAGAGGGAGGAGTCCGTGGTTATCAACAAGGTGAGGGGCCTTTGAAAAGTGTACATCCTGGGGACGATTTTGAAGACCCGCAACCACCAGTGAATGTTTTCAAAAAGGGAAGGATGGATGGGAACTTCTGCTATGATCCACCTAGTCTAGGCCGTCTCACAGCATTTGGTGAAATTGATGTTTTGCCACACTTTTTTTAATTTTAGGGGGGCGGGCTAAGTGTATACATTGTAATGATTTTTCGGGTAGTGGGGGTGTGTGGAAGGGGTGGGGGGAGCGTGGAAAGGGCTATTTGAAGCTTGCCTCCCTTTAGAGGGATTATTGCTCAACTGTCTGCTGGGGGCTGTGTAATCATCTAACCTAATGGTGGAACTGTGTGTGACCCAACAGGAAGAGCCAGGCTCCCCAATGATAGTTGTAAGTAGAGCAGTCAGGCTTAGATTTAGGAGGAGGAAGGAAGGTTGGCAGGGAGGTACAATTAATCCCAACAGACACCACAAAAGAATACACTTGACTGGTATGCTAAGTTCACACAAAATATATATGAAGGTAAAGTAGGTACTATGGTTACACAGAATGCACAGCATAGCAGAGATGGAAAACAGTAAATGGCCAGTAAAGGACCAACTCACTCAACCTAGAATGTATGCCTCATACCTGGTGGTAGGCACTACACATATACAATTTCAGATTGAAGTTAAGAAAAAGAACCAAGATAATATTGAACATGTTAAGATTATCATGTTCAGGTTGCAAGGGTACCAAAAATAACTTAATTTCTACAGAGCACAGTCCAGGTATACAATGTCCAATCAGGCGGGCTACCAAAGTCCAGGTTAGGAAGGCAGTCCCTAGGCCCAGAAGGGCAAATTACACACCAGGGATGGAAATGGTAACACATTGATACAATGCATATCCCGAGTGTAACATACACGTTTAAAAATCCTGAATAAATATGGGGAAGTCTCTAAAGATCCAGGGCTTGGTGATTAACTCCAGGGATTCTAGGAAGACACTAGACAAATGCCACAATCCAGGTAAGTGCAGTGTCACTTATAGGAGTTCCAGTGTTGAGAACAGTGCCACATTGGAAGCAATCGAAAAGGCAGGTAAGTCTCTGTTTCTTTCCACAGGTACCCAGAAGAATGCGATCAACCCCAGAAAACACAAGTTGAGACCAAGAAAAAGAGATCCAGTGGAGGGTTCTAGACCCAACAGTCCCATTAACAGAAAAGCAGAGAAGGATTCAACCCCCAACGTCATCCAACGTTGAAATGCAGTAGAAGGAGACTTGCAGGACACAAAGACCCCGGAGATGGACTATATTGAATAACCCACCAACCCAGAGCTGAGGTAAGTTCTTAATAGTTGCTCCCAGAAAGTCAGTTCTGAGAAGGAGAAACAATCCGGTAAGTAACAGCTTCTTTTTAAAGGGCGAAATGAAGGACTCTGTTACATACGGATTGGCACCCCAAGCCAACAAACACCCCAATGGCCCAAAAGGACAATTGTCCTTAACAGGAGTGGGACTAACCACCCAGAAAGAAATCAGAAATGTGTATGGCTCCGGGAGGACCGAGGAACCTGCACACAACAGACCTCGGTGGCTCATCAGGCAAACATGGTTCGCACACCAAAAAAAAGGAGAAATGACTCCCCGTAATGATTTCTATGGATTCTTCTACCGCAGATTCCTCATCTTGCTAGATATCCATCATCCAGTTCTGCTGCTCGGAAACATTTTGCCAGGCGGCGTAGTGGACCTCCACTCGGCCGTCGATCTGTTTTGCTCTGCTCTCGATCGTAGTCTCTGGCACTGACGTCAGGTGTCGTGTATATATATAGCACGTCACCACGCCCCATGCTACAGTTCCTTGTTTTTCCACCGCGCGCATGAACGTTGCAGAAGGAAAAATTACAGGAGCTAATCAGCCGGTAAAAAACCTAAAAAGATACATCCCAACCGGGTGATCCCACACAACAATGATTGACATTTTTTTAAATTTATTGATACAGAAGCAGTCATTGAAGAGCCATCACCAGATGTCTTCTCGTTTGGACAGAAGCAACAAGCCACAGAACTTTGAGCGGGGCTGGATCGGAGGGCCAATGAGGAATCTTCGGGAGAAAAATCCATTGAAAAATCATTACGGTGAGTCATTTCTCCTTCAATGAATTGTCTTTCCCCTGCAGATTCTTCATCTTGATAGACTCCCAAGCAGTTAGAATAACGGAGGAAGGCAGAAGGTTTTTAAACAAGGAGATTCTGTAGAACTGCCCTACCAAACCGTGCATCAGCTCCCAGTGCAATGTCCAAGGCATAGTGCTTGGTGAATGTATGTAAGGATGATCAATTGGATGCCTGACATATGTCCCTAATCGGAACCCCAATCTGGAGGGGTGTAGAGGCTGCAACCACTCTGGTTGAGTGAGCCGACAAAGGCTCGCTGGAAGCAACCTGCCTGCTGATTGATAACATTTGGATATGCACAAAATAGTCCAACGCAACAGAGGTTTGGTTATGATAAGACCTTTTTTGAGACAAAGAATGGGCCATTAACAAACTGGTCTGACTTCTGAAACTCGGATGTGCGAGCAACATAGAAGCTTAACGCTCTCTTGGGCTCAAGTCGGTGGAACCGTGCTTCCTCTTTCGAGGGCTGTGGAGGAGGGTAAAAGACAGGTAAATCGATAGACTAGGACAGGTGAAACTCTGACACCACCTTAGGAAGGAACCAGGACCCGACAGATTTTCTCACTAAAGAACATTAGAAGAACAAGTTACTTGCCAACTGGTAGCGTTCTTTCGACTGGATGTTCCTCCAACGTATTCCTCATCTTTGATATTCTAGTCCAGCTTTGTCTGCATTGTGAAATAAATTCTCGGCAGAGGGCGCAGTGCGTCAATGGCGTCAAGTCGATGTCCCTGGAAGGCCTCAGCCGAGGGTTGTGTCATCGGTTGTACAAGTAGCACGCGTGGCGCCCGTTGGCCTCACTTCTGTTTTTCCCTCCTGTTCATGTTGGTTGTTAGTGTAGGCAGATGGTAAACAGCCCTGCGAGAGCTGAAGAAGTAGCATAGGACATTCTACAGAGGGGTAGGATGGGAGGGCGATGAGGAATACGCTGAAGGAACTTCCAGTCGAAAGGACGTTAACAGTTGGTAAGCAACTTGTTCTTCAAATGGATTGTGTCCTCCAATGTATTCCTCATCTTTGATAGACTCCCAAAGCAGTTAAGGAATTTGGTGGAGGAGTAGAATCTTGAGATTGATGGTATCTTACAACGCTGAATATAGTACCGCCTTACCAAAGGGTGGGAAGCGTCTAAACTATAATACTTTGTGAAAGTATGCATTGAAGACCAAGTTGCCGCACCACAAATAGATTTAATAGGGATGCCTCTTTGAAGGGCTGTCGAAGAGGCTATACCCCTGGTCGCGTGGGATCTCAAGCCCTCTGGCGGGTTCTTACCAGCCAACCTGTAGCATTCTGAAATGCAAAGTAAAATCCATCTTGACAAGGTCTGCTTTGAATCCGCTTGACCCAATTTCCTTCCGCTATACCCAATAAAGAGTTGATCATCAACTCTGAGCTTGGAGAGCCTAGAAATATAAAAGCTTAAACCCCTTCTAGGGTCCAGCCTGTGGAACCTTTTCTCCTCTTTACCAGTATGCGGCGGAGGATAGAATGCCGGCAGAATGATTTTCTGATTCAAATGGAAATCAGACACAACTTTAGGTAACAAGGAGAGTTTCACGCTCAACAAAACCCTATCCTTGGGAACACAGTATAGGATGGCCTGGAAGATGGTGCCTGCAACTAGCTCACTCTATGTGCAGATGTTAATGCGACTTATAAAATGGTCTTGAAGGTTAGCAACCTCAATGGGCATGTGTGCAAAGGTTCAAATGGGGCACACATCAAAAACATTAGAACCAGATTAAGGTACCAAACTGTAACTTGAAAAGAAGAAGGTGGAAACACGTTAGTGAGCCCTTTTAGGAATTGAATCACCAAGGGAATTTTAAAGTAGGAACACTGTTCTGAAGAGCGCTTGAAGATGGAAAGCGCTGCTAGGTAACGTTTTATCGTCCCAACATTGAGTTTTGTGTGCCAATGATTAGAGGAAAGAGAACACCTCTGGAATTTAACATAGAAAAGGATCAACATTCTTTTCCCTGCACCAGTCGCAAAACTTGTTGCAACGGTGCATCATTCTTGTTGCTGGCCTTCTTGCTGAAAGCAACACCTTCATGACGTCATCCAGTAGGTCACAATCCTTGTATCTCAGCCTTTTAGAAACCAAGCGTGAAGGTTGAGCGTGTTGGCCCCTGGATTGAGAACCTGTCCCTCCCTTTGTGAAAAAAAGACTCTCTCTCTACGGGAGACAAATTGGAGGGCAGATGTACATGTCTAGAAGGTCCGGGTACCATGTTCTACTGGCCCAATCCTGGGCAATTAGGATCGTGTGGTTTCGGAACCGTCTCAACCTCCTGATGACTTGAGGAATGACAGGGATCGGAGGGAACGCATATAGTAGTGGGAAATCCCAATCCACCACAAACTCGTCTCCTAGAGCTCCTCTCAAGGAAATTCCCTTGAGCAATACCTTTCGCACTTCTGGTTGATCCCGGTCACAAACATATCTACATGAGGGGCTCCCCAAAGGGCAAAGATCTCTTGAAGGACTTCCTGAGCTAGTTACCACTCGTGGGACACTGCACTCTGCCTGCTCAGAGCGTCCCCAGTCGTGTTTTCCACCCCAGCCAGGTGGACTGCCGATAAGGAGATTCCTTCTTGAATTGCTCAGTACCAGAGGTGCAGTGCCTCTACACAGTGGTAGTGAAACTACACCTCTTTTGTTGAGGTAACGCATGGCCACTGTGTTGCCCGTCATTATCAGGACATTCTTTCCCCGTACAGAGGGCAGGACGGCTTTCAGTGATAGTCTGATTGCCCTCAGCTCTAAAAGGTTGATGTGTAGCTTGGACTCTGATGGCGACCAACGACCGACGATTGTGAGACCGTTGGCAGGGGCTCCCCACGCCGTGAGTGAGGCGTCCGTCACTACTGTAATCTCCAGCCATGGGACCATTGAGTTTTTAGAGCCTATTGAAGGGATTTCATCCTCAGGCAGGCTTCTGGCACCAGAAAAATGCAGGATGCCTATGAGGCCGAGCAAACTCAAGAAATCGCAGGGCGGAAGATTTTGGGAATTCTGAAATTTGGAGACCATCTGAAGAATGTCTTGAACCCTTGTCGTGGCAAGCTCTTTCCCACGGATGTGTCTAATACAGCTCCGATGTACTGGAGCTGCTAGGAAGGTGGTATCTGTGACTTCCTGAGATACCCAGAGAGAGTTGGGGGCAAAAATCATAGGCAATACTTTTGTCAAGGCAGACAGGATCAGGAAACACTCTTAGACAGAAATTCAAAAGTCTATAGGCCGGAGCCAGTGTCAAGTGGAACCGGGTTCCTGTTGTCGAGGATCATACAGTGATAGTTCACGATTCAGCGTAGCCAGGAGTATTTAGATATTCTCAACAGAGGAAGCAAAAGTTATAAGAAGGAGGGAAGACAAGGGCAAGCCTTGGAGATGAGGAATAGGGATTCACCCAGATTCCTCGAGCAGAACACATTACCGTATTCAAGGAAGAAGCTGGTGCCACGGCAGTTGTTCCTGGTAGTTTCCTGCAGACCCTTGGTTCCTGGAGCTTCGATCCGAAGGAGGTTGTCTGAAGGGGGTCTGCACCACAAAGGGATAAAGCCGACAGCAGCGACGGTGAATAAAAGGTGCGCTCCTTAAAAACAGGAGAGGCTCTTCAGGTGGCTATCCGGACCACTACAGCAGTGTGCAGCGATTTCGTCCACGAAGGAAATCCTCAAGCTGTAGAAGATGAGCTGGTTATCCCCACCAAGCTCAAGGGAATAAAACTCCGGACTGTATCTTCTCTGGTCGTCGAAGGGTAGATAGCTCAGGACTGCAGCAGGGCTTCAGCAGCCGACTTCTTCTCTGCTTCTCTTCGGTTCATTGTAGTTCCAGTGGCGACTCAGACTTCTAGCCCAAGAGACCTGCCTTTTATGCAAAAATCCCCCATTCACACAGCCTGGCTGTCAATCACGCAGCAGGGGGGTTGTCCAGCTTGGACAACCACCTCAGCCAATCAAGAAAAAGTGTGACTTGGGTTTCCTAGGATACCCTGTGCAGGGGGTGACTACACCCCCTCCCTCACATTCAGCCCACCTAGACACCCAGGCGCCTGGAGGAGGGCTTCTTGGCAGAGGCCCGCGAAAAGACAGTGAACAAAGAAAGTAAACCTGGTTTGCCGCACAAAGTAAAACACAAGAAGAGTTTAACAAAAAGAAATGGCGAATAAACCGCACCAGAGCCAAAAGAAAAAGCATTTGGTCAAGCGGGTTTAAGTTCGAGGCTAACACAATAGCCTACAATATTACCACGGTTATATAAGATAACCGCAGTAGAAAATTAGGGTAGATACCACTGCCACCAGCCATGTCTAAATGTTAAAAGAGCGAAACAATGCTCTAGGAGGTACATATAAAAAGGGCTAAGGAGTAACCCTTTCCAGCGCTCCATGCAAGTTGGGTGTACTGGATCTGTGGTTAATTTGACCAAGTAAAGCTAATGGTAACTTTACCCTTTTCTGGGGGACAGTAGTTAGCCTCAGAAATGGAGTCGGTGGGAAGTCTGAACGACAAACCTGTGTCACTGCTCGGAAGGTGCTGTGTGACAGAGTCCACAATTACAAAAACAGGTAAAAACACATAGCAAAACACAAGTAAGAGTGGGGGAAAAGCTCACACTCTTACCAAGTGGAAAGAAATAACTCCAGAGATCCAGCAAAGCTGCTGAGGGACTCACTAGGTAAGGGAAATTAGCCATGAAATGAGAATTCTCCCTAACAGTATCTCAAGTCCAAGATGGGCCTCAGTCCTCTGTCCTTTTTGAGGATCAATAAATATGGGGAATACCAAACCTTTTTCCTCTCAGCTACAGGTACTGGTTCTATAGCACCTCTCTCAGCAAGGTTAATCTCCTGCTGCACGAACGGATCTCGAATCATCAAAGAGTGTTTCCCTGGTGGATTGTTGTGAGGCTGCATTAAGAATGAAGACAGTAACCTTGGGCTATTGTTTACAGATTCCAGGCATCTGAAGTAATGTCTCGCCATTCTTGCAGATGCTGAGACAGTCTGCCTCCCACTGGTGTTCTATGACTCAAGCTCTCAAAGCGGTTTTGGGGCAGATGTTGCAGCTGATGATGATGGCAAGGAAGCGGAAGCTGGAGCTGACTTAGCACTCTTACCTCATCCACCACAAGGGATTTTTCTTAGGTCTCTGACTGGCCATACCTCTCGCCTTGCCAAATGAGGAGTAGTAACGATAGGATCGTCCCCTCCAAGACTGTCCAGATGAACGAAAAGGCTGAGGTTGCCCAACAGCGGCCCCTAAAGAAGGCAGCCGCTTTTGAGGTCTGCAACCTCTCAAGGCACTCGTCAGCCTTGCTGCCAAAAAGGTAAGACCCATCAAATGGCATGTTCAGGAGACAGGACTCTACATCTGGTGCAAAACACGACTTCCGCAACCACACAAAGCTGCGCATAATTGTGCTTGCAGCCATGGACCTGCTGACGCTGTCTGCAGTGTCCAAACCAGACTGAAAGGATTCACACTTGTCGTCCTTGCCATCTCCTCCCTCCCTTTACTCTCCTTCTGATATGTGCTCTGCCGCAATGGTTATGCACTCCCACAGAGTATGAAAATTTGACTAATGCACATGTGGAGTTGGACGATTTTAAGGCCATACTCCCAGCAGACAATACCTTGCGTGCACATCCATACACACGCTTGTCGTTCCTATCGGCAGAGATGGTAGGGTACACCACTTTGTTAGATGCAGCTGTGGCTGCCTGGTCCACCAAACTCTCGGGAGTGTTTGGACAGATAGCCAGGGTCGCTACTGGAAGGGCAGTATTTTCTAGTAAGGGACTTATCCACAGCTAGGATAGAATCCGGGGACTCCCGATTCTTGGCCACCCTATTTCTCAAGGCCACATGGAAGTGAAAAATTGGGTCAGAAGTAGGGGCGTACCGAACTTCGGCTTCGTGTCACTATTCTGCCGAACTTTGGCTGAAATATAGCTATCCGGTTTAGGCAGAATAATTCTGCGTAATTACTCAAAGCCGAAGTCCACTTTCTATGATTAGCTGCCTTCTCCCTGTTTGGGAGATGACAGTCAATCATAGAAAGTATTACAGTGTTCAGGCTGCAGAAGCCAAATAAGCGGTTTGCTTATTGGCTTCTGCAGCCTGACCACAGAGGAAAGCCTCAGCATGCGATGAAATAGGAAGTGGGTGAAGGGAACAGTTCTTCCCTTCCCTCGCTTCCTATGCCAACGGAGTGCACCAACAGATGCCAGCAGCACCAAGAGAGACCTTCATCACCCCCAGGTAAGTGCAGAAATTTAATAAGGCCCCCCCCCCGCCCCTTCAGCACGGTGAGGCCGCTGGACCTTATCGCAAATTCATTCATGTTGGTCGGTCCACCGTTTCAAAGCCGGTGGGCCGACATCTTTGCCCGAAATCGGGGGTCGCTCCACTGTGCAGGAGCGGCTCCCAGACTCACAAGGCTGCCGAGGCACTTTGCCCACCCCGGCGGCCTCGTAATTTAATAAGGCCCCCCCCCACCCCTTCAGCACGGTGAGGCCGCTGGGGTGCCTTATTCATGTTGGTTGGGCCACTGGTGAAAAGCCGGTGGCCAGACATCCTTGCCAGAAATCGGGGGTTGCTCCACTATGCAGGAGCGGCACCCAGAATCACGAGGCTGCCAGGGCACTTTGTCCACCCCGGCGGCCTATAAATTTGCTGATAGCCCCCACCCGCCCCCTTCAGCACCCTTGAACCGTGATCATTTGTGTTTTATAGCCACCATACATACCCTAGCCCCTCATTTAAGCAGCCAGGGAGTATTAGGAGGACTTCCATTCCAGAGGGGATTGATTTGCAAGGTGGGGTGTGACGTGGACAGGATTGGCACTGGTCAGTGCTTGGGGTCTGGCATTGGAGTATAAGGATGCTCTCAGCCACTCAAACATAAGTAACAATCCTTTTGTTTACTTTAGTTATACCACAGCCCAGAAAAAAGAGAGCACCAACCAAGGAAGCTCATCCCCGAGACAGACTTGCCATTCCACCACCTTGATGCAGATCACGGTCTAGTGCCTACAATCCTGGTGAGTACTATGGGGGTTTTACTATTCAGGGGAAGCTTGAGGTGGGAGGTTACCACTCGGTGCATATGCCTGATTAAATGAAAGACTGCTATTTTGTGCTTGCCGCAGTCAGTGGATGTACATAATGGCTCCTTCAACTCCTGGCAATTTCAAGCACGGTTTTTGTCATTGTTCATATTTCCTTTTTTACATATATTGACATGCCTTTTTAAAAACATTTTTGAAGGAAACCCGAATACTGCTTCAGAGCCATCATTCGGTACTGCCCTGCCAAAACGTACTCTTAAGTTTGACTTTTGCTTTACATTTTTTTTGTCACCAGTGCGAGCTTCTGATTTACGTAAAGGCCCACAAGCAACAGCTAGGAGACGTGCCCAGCAGAAACCCCATCCCTCACCCAGAGCAGCAGAACCCCCTCATTGTTGGCATGAGTAGCACCAAGGATAAAACCAGCCCTGTGTGGGAATACTTTACCAATAAAATGGATGATAACTCCAAGGCGGAGTGTTCTGTGTGCCTTGCGGTTTTGTCATGTGGTTCTGCACACTCGAGACAGTGCAGCACATCGGCACTGACCAACCATCTGCGGTCCAAACATCTATGTCCAATATGAAAGGAAAAAAAGAGGCAGTTGTTGGGAGAATCAACAGCAATGTGACTCCCACGAAGTGCAAGAGGGCATTGTCACAGCTGTCCATTCAAGTGTGGCCTCTGGACAGCCCTTCCGCACATGCTGTGAATCGCAGTATTGGCAAAATGATAGCCCTAGACCTGCAACCATTTTCTGTTGTTGAGGATGTAGGTTTAGTGCGTTTACTCCATAACTTGGAGCCTAGTTACAAAGTCCCATCACGTAAATATTTTTTTGACACACATCATCCCTGACCTGTATGAGAAAGTGAGCCAGTTTATTGGTTCAGAGGGCTGAGAAAATTGTGTTTACTGTAGACCTTTGGACCTCTGACAACACTGAAATCTTTTATGAGCTTAACAGGACATTGGCTGGTCAGCAACATGAAAAGGCATGGAGTTTTGTTGCAGTGCAAGGCTTTTGGCGGAAGCCAAACTGGTGCCAAAATAGGATTGGCATTCCAAGAAATGCTTGAAAGGTGGCAAATTAGCCATGCCAAAGTGCACGTCATTCTTCGTGATAATGCAGCTAACATGTGCTGGGCCTTCAGAGAAGCAGATTTAGTTAGTGTGGGGTGTTTTGCACACACCCTACAGCTTTGCATCCATGATGGCCTTTTTGTGCAAAGATCTCTGTCGGATATGATGGCACATGCAAGAAAACTTGCTGGACACTTCAAACATTCTAGTTCCACCACGTCCCACCTGCACGCACTGCAAAAAGATCTTGGGTTCCCTGAATTGCAGTTGATTCAAGACGTGTCAACACGGTGGAACTCGTCCTTTTTGATGGTCGGGCGACTGATAGGGCAGAGGCGGGCAGTAAGTTTGTGCTGTACGCAGGACAATAAAGTCTCTAATCTTTCTGCCTGCCAGTGGCTTTTGGCAGAAAATGTTTTATATTTGTTGGCACCCTTTGCAGAGCTCACAAAAGAGATTTGCTCCAATGCATCAAGCATCTCCTTGGTGGTTCCTGCTGTGAACGCTTTAAGGTCCTACCTGAGCTTTGGTGAGGTTAGGGACACTGGTGTGAAGCTAGTGAAAGTAGATTTATTGACGGATGTAGGGGCAATGTTCAAAGACATTGAGGCTATACACATCTACTGTGTGGCGACAGGTATTGATCCGCGTTTCAAATTAACATTTTTCAGTAATGATGTTGTGGCCAACAATTTGAAATGTTCAATGCACTCTACTGCCTTAGCCCTCTGTGAGCAGACCTCCCCTCATGAGGGGCACCCTGCAGACCCTGACCTTCAAGAGGATGATCCACCACCCAAGAAGAGTGTTCCACCATGTGGCATATGGGCATTCAGGGACAGTGTTCTTCAGCAGTCCACGGCTGGTGTGAGTCAATCAATAAGTTCCCTGGACACTGAGCTCACTATCTTTTTGAGGGAGCCTTTGCTCCCTAAAACGGCAGACCCCGTTGGAGTGGTGGGACATGAACAGTGTTCTTTTTCCGGGGTTAGCAAAAGTTGTGTGTGTATACTTGGTACCTCCTCCTACCAGTGTGGACAGCGAGAGAGTGTTCAGTACAGCTAGAGATATTTATTCTGAACACAGAAGTAGCCGCTTAGCCAAAAATGTTGAACGGCTTGTTTTCCTCAAATATAACCTTCCCCTTACAGGTTACTCTTACTAGGAGTGAGGGCTTTTCCCAGATCTCTTTTATATTTATTTTTGTCTTTGTCATAAGCTTACAGAGATGTGTCCAATTAATAAATATGAATACCCATGCAATAGAATGCCCCCTAAGTTTATTAATTGAAATGCTGTTTATTATGCCCTAGAACATGTTTGCCTAAAAAAAAAAAACTATTAAGCACCAGCCGAATAGTCGGACCAACTATTCGGTATTCGGCCGAATAGTAAATTAACTATTCGGTACATCCCTAGTCAGTAGGCGGACCTTGATCTAGAATGTCTGCCAGATGATCCTGAATAAATTGAGCTGGTGGTCTAGCCCATCCTAAATAGTCTACTACATTTGACATCAGCTGCCGGTAAGAGGAATTCGGCATGTTCTCCCGGCTCTGGTTTGCCAAATTCAGTCTCTGGTGATGTATCTACACCACTAGCAGTATGTAGTGTGTCAATGAGGTCCCTCATTTTACTCTCTTTAGAGATCAAACACTCTGGTACATTAGGAGTGCCAAACTCCAGACCAAAATGAACCTCATCCTCA
This sequence comes from Ambystoma mexicanum, assembly GCF_040938575.1. Classification (NCBI taxonomy): domain Eukaryota; kingdom Metazoa; phylum Chordata; class Amphibia; order Caudata; family Ambystomatidae; genus Ambystoma; species Ambystoma mexicanum. The sequence continues at coordinate 457,851,076 of NC_090931.1, forward strand.
GATCTTTCCTGTTCTTTAAAAATTGAAGATAAAGATTTAAAGAATTTGTTTCTGGTTAAAGGAGTGAAAGATCTTTCAGGAGGAGTAGGTTTTGTGGAAGGTTTTGTTTTAGCAGCTATTTCTTTTGCTGCAACATGCTCAGAGGACTGAGAAGAAACCTTAGGAATCTCTGGCGTCGATGGCTTCAGTGTCGACATCGACAAAGGCGTCGATGAAAATGGCGCCAAAGGCGTCAAGGTTTCGATGACAACCTTCGAGGATTTCGCCTTAAGAGTGTGCTTAGCTTTGGATGGCGAAGACATCAAGCGCGTATCCCAGCTCGAATAACTTTTCTTTATCAGAGACCTCGAAGGCTCACAATCGGTTCTCCTTCGATCACTTGGGCTCAAGTATGGGAACACTCTCGGCCGGCATCTGAGGAAGGCGCGGACCGAGGCTTGGCCTTCTCAAACACTTACACCATTTTTAAACAAAATGCTCCCCACTCTTCTGAAGAATGTTTAGTGGGGCATCTAAACTTACTTGGGGATTGGTCTGATGACGACGAAGATGGTGAACAGTCGCTTTGTTTCTTTGATCTTTTTGTCAAAGACGAGTGGCAGGAGCCACTTCAGGATCTAGACCTTTCTTCCTTCCTTTCGCGTCAAGGGGAATGAACCCTGGCATCGACAGTCAAGGATGGGTCAGATTTAGATTTACGACCCACTTGCAATTTCTTCTTTCTCTCTCGCAGGGCTTTACCCGTCATCGCCTGACACTTAGAGCAGGCCTCCGAATCGTGGTCTTCTCCCAAGCACCACAGGCACGATCAACGCGGCTTTGTGATCGACATCTTAGAACTGCAGTCCTTGCACTTCTTGAAACCCGAACGAGGGGTAGTTGGGGGTCGATAAAGAGGACATCTTCAATGATTTTTATGAACACTGGAACTGCGTAGCAGAAAATAGCAACAGGGCGCGCTGAGTCTCCGAAGCAACACGTTCTGTGGAAAAGCAGAACTGAGGCAAACGGGTGCCGCGCGTGCTACTTGTACACCCGAATACGTAATCCTCGACGGAGGCCTTTGAGGGACATTGACTCAAAGCCATCGACGCATGTCGCCCTCTGCCGAGAATTTTTTTTTCTGATGCAGCCTAAGCTGGACGAGAATATCAAAGATGAGGAATACGCTGGATAACACAATCCATTCGAAAAGGAGGTTTGCAGCACAAAGCTTGAAGCTCGCCAACCCCCCTGGCAGATGTGATTGCAACCAAGAAGGCTGCCTTTAGGGATAACAGCCATAAAGAACAAGAGTTCATAGGCTCAAAAGGAGCCACCATCAACTAGGTCAAAACCAGCTGAAGATCCAATTTGGGACAACAAAAAGGATTGGCGGAAACCTGTTGAGCAGGCACTTCAGGAACTGGGCCATCACTGGAATAGTAAAGAAGGAACCTTACCAAATACCCTTTGACTGTGGTAACCTGAAGGCCTGACGAGGCCAGAGACATAAGGAACTCCATCACTGTGGTGGTGGGGAAAGAGATGGGGTCAATCTCGCGGTCCCTGCACCATGCCTCAAATCTTCTCCACCTGCACGCATACAGACATTTTGTAGAAGTTCTGTGTGCAGTCGGCAACACCTCAAGTATCTCTTCTGAGAGGTCCCAGTCCTCATACCTTAGCCTCTCAAGAGCCAAGAATGTACGTTGAGGGAATGCAGGGTCAGTTTTAGCACTCGACCGTCCGACTGGGTCAGGAGATCCGGACGTCAAGGCAACCGTTGAGGCAGACAGATGGTCAGATCCAAGAGATCAGAGTACCACCTTCTCCTCGCCCAATCCAAGGCGATCAGAAGCATGGTCGCTCGAAATCTCTGTAACCTCCTGAAGACCCAAGGGATGACGGCAATCGGGGAAGGTGTAATGGAGAGGGAATGTCCAATCCACCATAAACAAGCCCCCCAGTGTCCCGTTCACTGGGAATTCCCTCAAGCAAAACCTTTTGCACCTCCTGTTGAACACTGTGGCGAACAGATCCACTTCTGGGGTACCCCAGAGAGCGAAGACCTTCTCTAGGACTTCCTGGCCCACCACCTACTCGTGTGAGATTAGCATTTGCCAAGGTGTTCTCCATCCCCGCCAAATGAGTTGCAGAGACTGATATTTGGTTCTCCCGTAACCAGAACCACAGCGGTATAGCCTCTGTGCAGAGGGGGCGAGAGTGCACACCACTCTGCTTGTTGAGGTAGTGCATTGCCACCGTGTTGTCCGTCAGAATGAGGACATGCTTCCCTCTGAGAGACAGGGCAAGGCCCTCAAGGCTAACCTGATGGCCTGCAACTCCACCTGGCTTCTGATATGATATATGATATGGCATTTATAACGAGCCTATACACAAGTGTTTCAAGGCGTGACGAGGCAAGGGAGGGGGGAACAGACAACAATCTTACTAGGCCAGGTGTCATTCAGATCGTGCAAGTGCATGGGAAGGGGAAGGAGGAGAAGTGGGGGGGAAGGGGATGGGACAGTGCAGTACATGGGATTAGAAAATAAATAAGAATATGTGCGGACATCAGTTGTCAAGTGCTGGTAGTGGGACTGTAGGGATACAGAGAACAGTCCCCAAGTGCAGGGGTGCCAGGGAGGCAGTGCAGGAGTGCAACTGGCGGGGAGGGGACCTGGGCCCGAGATCAGAGGGTGGCCAGGTAACCAGTGCAGTTTCAGTGTCAGCCAGAAAGTCAGCAAGGGAGAGGAGGAGAAAAAGCAGAAGCAAAGAGAAAGGTTTTGAGGTACTTCCGGAACCGAAGATTATTTTCCTCAAGTTTCAGGAAGGATGTTCCAAAGGGAGGCCCCAGAAGAAGAAAAATCTACCACCAACTTGTTGCTTGGAGAAGCGACTAACCCTGAGGGAGTTTGAGGCAGAGATCAAAGAGCTCGAGAAGGAAGGTATTTAGGAAGAGCGAGTTGAAGGTATTGAGGTCCCAGGCCCCAGACGGCCTTGTGGACGATGCAGAGGGTTTTGAACTTAATCCTCGAGCCACTTGGAGCCAGTGCAGAGATTTCAGTCCTGGAGAGATACGATCCCTGGGCTTGAGGCCAAGGACATAGTCTTGCAGTCCTGGATAAGTGCTGGGGAGAATTCTCATTCCGTGGCTAATTTTCCTTAACTATAAAGTCTCCCCAGCACCTTTGCTGGATTTGAAGGGTTTGTTTCTTTTCTCCTGCTAAGAGTGAGACTCTTTTTCCCACTCTTAGGCATTTTTGCTATGTCTCTCCTAGGCTATTTTTGTGTTTAATGTCTATAGGATTTTCTCAACCCCATAGGAACCATCTTTATTCACATGTGTTACACAGCACCCTCCATGCAGTGACACAGGGGTGTCGTAGCGACCCCCATTCATAGACTCCATACCCTGGGACTGACTACTGTCTCCCAGGGCATGTAAAGTCCCCATTGACCTCACTAGTCAATTTTTATGAACAAAACCAGTACAACCCATCTTACTATGGAGTTACTGAATTAATAGTTTTTCCCCCATGTTCATTTTCGAGGGTAACCGTACAGTCCCTCTCTCTAAAGATTCTGGCTGGTAGCAGTGGTTACTACCGTAAATATTTTGACCGCAAATATTTCCCTATGAGATTTTCCCATTGTTCGAGGCTACCACTTTTTCTGACAGCCTCCAACATACCGCCGTTTTATTTTTATATTAACTTTACTCCGGTAGGTTTTATTTGCCAGAACTTTAATATAAATTCTTTCTCGTGTCTTTCTCTTAACTCCTAACCCAGGTCGGGGATCCTTTGTTTGTCTTTTTGGCAGGCTGCTGCCAAGAAACCCTCCTTTCGGCGCCATTGAGTCTGGGGTGGGTCCATTGTGTGCGGGGGGGGGGGTGGGGGGGAGGTGGGAGTAGGACCCCTGGACAGGGTTGCCTCAGCAACCCAGGTCGCACTCTATCCTGATAGGCTGGAGGGTCTCCGGCCAAGGATGACCACTCCACTGTGTGAGTGACAGCTAGGCTGTATGAATGGGGCTCTTTCTGAATAAAAGCAGGGTCCCGAGGACTGGAAGAGCAAGACGTCGCCACTGGAACTAAGCAGAAGAGGAAAGAAGCCAAAGACATCTGCAAGGACTGAACCACCGGTGAAGCCCTGCTGCAGCGTCTCACCACTTCTCTCCACACGACGAGAGCAGATCTTCATATGCAAGAGCCTTCTTCCCTTGAGCTGGTGGGACCAACCAGTTTGCCAATCGCCATCCTGGACCTGCCTTGGTCGAATCGCCAGTACCCTATACTCGGAGGCCAGATAGCCAGGCACCAGTCCACCCAGACCACAATTTAAATGAGCGTACCTTTTATTCGTCGGGCAGCACTGCGGCTGGTTACATCCCTTGGCTGTGCAGTAACTCGAACCTTCCTCCACGACGAGAGCCTCTCTTCCTCTGCTGGATCCCCCGAACTGCAGGAACTACCAGGAACAACTGCCACCGCAGGAGCCAGTTCTTCATTTTAAAGGTACATTGTTCCGCCAGGCTGCCCTTTCTTCGCGGTAGAACTAAAGGTGTATTAAATCCTTTACCTACCTGTTGGATTGGCCGCCCCTCTCTCTTAACATTGTCTTTCACCTTCTACATCCACCTTTTCAAAATCTTTAACCAAAGACTTGACTGCAGCTACAAGAACACTTTGCCGTTTTGCTCATTTTTCACTCTAGTTCACTTGGTCTACAATTTAACTAGCGAGTGTGTATATTTTTCGTTGACTTATTTTAACTTGCTTGATGACTGTGATAAATGTGTTTTACTAGAAGTGTATAAAATAAGACAATGCATTACTTACCGTAAAAGCATTTCTGATGGTTGTATCTGCTAAGATTCACATGCTGTGCATAGTCCGACATCCAGTGGTCACTGCAGAGTATTGCATTTTGTTTTTTGTAGTCTAAAAGGGGACGTCGACATAGGCGTGTCTGTAACACTATCCCTATAGTGACGTGCAGTGTACCCACAATCCCTCACGCGTCGAGGTCCCTCTGTATTTATTCTGCCCTGAGGGAGCCTTATTAGACATGAGTGAGTACAGAAAAGAGAGAGAAGTAAAAGGATGTCTAGGTTCTTTCAATCCGAGCGGGGAGGAAGGGTGGGCGCATGTGAATCTAAGCAGATACAACCATCAGAAATGCTTTTACGGTAAGTAATGCATTGTCTTCTGATGTTTGTCAATCTGGTTAGAATCACATGCTGTGCATAGACTAGCAAGCAGTACCCGAAGTTCGAGGTGGGTTGTGAGAAGGAACAGTAGAGAAAAGATGTCTTAATACTGCTTGTCCCACCTGGGAATAAGATCTAGAGTGGGCATCTAGACAGTGTTTTGTAAAGGTGTGTACAGAACTCCAGGATGCCGCTTTGCAAATGGACTCGAGAGACAGTTGCAATGAATGCTATGGAAGCCCCAGTGCCTCGAGTAGAATGTGCTCTTGGCTTGAAGGGTAGTTCTGTCTTAGCAAGAGTGTAACAGAGTGATGTTTTGGACAATCCATCTAGATATAGTGGATTTTGAAACTGCATCTCCTCCTCTTCCTGCTGCCACCGAGACAAAGAACTGATTAGTCTTTCTCAGTGGTCTAGTTCTTTCCATATAAAACATGACGGCTCTGCGCACATCAAGTGTATGCAGGCTTTTTGCCCCCAAATTTGAAGGGATTTGGAAGAACGTTGGTAGTTCTATCGACTGGCTGACATGGAATTTATAAATGAATTTCGATGCAAACCTTGGATGTGTGCATAGAACCACTTAATTCTTGTGAACGGTTACAAAGGGGTCTAGTATAGAGAGCGCTTGTAGTTCACTCACTCTCCTAATGGAGGTGATAGCTATTAAGAAAGCCGTTTTAAGAGTGAGGTTCTTAAGTGTTGCCTTGTGCATGGGTTCAAAGGGTGAGCCCATAAACATTTAGGGCATATCCGGGAGATGGGTTAGATATAGGAGGATGGATCCTTTGTACTCCCTCCATGAAGGCTTTAATCACTGGGACTTTCCACCATGACACTTTATGTTGAGAAGTGGTGTATGCGGAATGTGCAGCTAGATGAACTTTAATAGAATTAAAGACTAATCCTGCGTCTAATAAGTGAGTCAGGTAAAGAACAATCTGTGTGGGGGAGCAGTCAACGAGGTTGATGCTCTTATTTCTACACCAGATGACAAATCTTTTCCACTTGCTAGAATAGCAGTAACGAGTATTAGATTTTCTTGCCTCCCTAAGAATGTCCATGCATCTTTGAGGAAGCTGTAAATGCCCAAATTCTATGACCTCAGGAGACAGGCTGCTAAGTTCAGGGTCTGTGGGCATGGGTGTAGCGTCTTGCCCTGTCCTGTGACAGCATGTTTTACGGGCAGGGTAGTTTCACCGGTGGAGACAGAGACTCCTCCATCAGGTGAGCGAACCATGGTTGCCGGGCCCACTTTGGGGCCACTAGTATCATGGTGACTAGTTCCTGGTGCATCTTGTGCACTATCTTGTTGAGAAGTGGAGTCGGGGGGGGAAAAGCGTAAACACATTTCCCTGACCATGTTATCCAGAGACCGTTCCCCTTGGAGCGATTCTGGGGGTACCTGGAGGCGTAATCTTGGTATTGGGAGTTCTCCAAAGTTGCGAACAGATCTATTTCTGGGAAGCCCCATTGTGTGAAAACGTCGAAGACGATTTCTTCTTGTAACCGCCATTCATAATCTGAGGGCAGAGGTAAGTCTCTGCTGAGTTCTTCTGCTAGCAGATTGAGTTCCTCTGGTACATGTTGTGACAACATGAACATGTGTTTGAGGGCCCACTTCCAGATGTTCTGGGACAGCTTGGACAGTACTGGAGAGTGAGTGCCCCCTTGCTTGTTCAGGTAGTACATGGCTGTGGGGCTGTCTGTGAGGACCATCACTGTCTTCCCTTGCAGGTGTGCCTGAAAAGCCTTCAGTGCCTTGAAGACCGCTAGTAGTTCCAGCAAGTTTATGTGTTTGGATGCTACACTCGGAGTCCAAACTCTGTGTGCAGTCTGATGGGATAGGTGAGCCCCATATCCTGTGAGGGATGTGTCTTTGGTTAGAGTGGCTTCCACTGCGGGGGTGGCGAATGGTTTCCCTATTACGAGGTTTTCCTTTGAACACCACTGCAGTGAGAGAACCAAGGCCTGCAAGACCACCACTAGATCGTCCCATTGTCCGCTGGCCTGACACCACTGGCTGTTGAGCCACTCTTGCATTGGGCGCATGCGCAGTCGCGCGTGAGGTACCAAATATATACATGACGCCATCATTCCTAGCAGTCGCATTGCTTTGCGTACCGTCACCTCTCGACCGGCTACATATTGAGGGATCTGAAACAGCATATTTTGGACCCTCTCGTTGGAGGGGAAACAAGACCTTCCTTTGTTCGAATTAGAGCCCCTAGGAATTGCTTGACCTGGCTGGGGTCTAAACTGGATTTCTCGTTGATGGAGAAGCCCAGTTGGAACAAAAGGTCTACAGTCTTTTGGGTATTTGAGAAGCATGTCTCGTAGGAATCCCCTGTTATGAGCCAATCGTCGAGGTAAGGGTATACTGGGTTGGACAACCTGCGCAGGTGGGCCGCTGCCACTGCCAGTACTTTCGTGAATACCCTCGGCGCAGACGCTATGCCGAAGGGTAGCACTCTGAACTGGTAGTGTTTGCCCTCCATCATTATTTTCTGTGCGCTGGCAACATTAAAATATGAAAGTATGCATCTTTTATTTCCAATGTCATGTAATCTCCCTGTGAAAGGAGGGGGATTACTTCCTGTAAGGTCACCATACAAAATATTTGAGGTTTGACAAATTTGTTCGCCGGGTGCAGATCTAGTACAGGGCGCATGGTTAAGTCCTTTTTGGGTACAAGGAAGTACACTGAATAAATAACTTCCGTTACCTGTGATAGAGGCACGACCTCTATTGCTCATTTTTCAAGTAGCAGTTGGACTTCTTGAAGAAGGATGGCGAGGTGCTCCGGTGATAGGCGTCGTCCCCTTGGCGGTCTGCACAGGGGGGGAACGACTGAATTCTATGCAGTAACCGCGGGCTATAGTTGACAATACCCAGCGGTCTGTTATTCCCTCCCATGCTGGTAGGAAAGATGTTAACCGGCCCCCGACCGACGATGCATGGGAGGGGACAGAATCTTCGGGTCATTTGGTGTTGGTAGCCGGGGAACCTCTAGGAGTGGGGCCCCAACCTCTTCCCTTGCCACAATGTTGTCCTCTCTGCCTGCAGAGTACTGTTGTTGTTGTTGTTGTTGGCCTCGAAAAAAGCGTTTGTTGCCATATCCTCGCTTATTGGGAGGCCTTGAGATCTGGTCTAGAGTCTTTAGGGTATCGAAATCCTTAGCGGTCTCCAGTGTGTCATCCACAGCTTTCCCAAAGAGGTTGAAATACTTGATTGGTTTGTTGATGAGTGACAACTGGGTCTCTGGCTTAAAACCTGAGTTCCAAAGCCAGACATGACGCTTGAGAAGTATCCCCTGGACTAAAGAACGGCCAGCCGTTTCCGCAGCATCTAGTGTGTTTTTGATGATGCTCTGGTTAATCAGCGTTCCTTCCGTTACAGTCGCTAACAAGCGAGTTCTAAGGGCTCAGGGACTTCTTCGAGGTCCTGTCGTAAACTTTCCCCATTGGGTATCAGCATAGCTTGCCAGTAAGGTATTGTTATGGCCAATTCTGTTCTTGTATATTGCGGAAATCTGTGACTAGAAGCCCAGACCCCTTTGAGAGGCTGGTCTTCCTCCACTGCCTGACTCTCTACGAGCGAGCAAATTTCCACCAACAGAGTTGCTGTACCAATCTGTGGGAGCGGAGGAGAGGAGAGGGGAGAAGGAGGGATAGGGAGCCGGAAGCCCGTTGACACTACTGAGGGGAATCCATGAACCTTGTCGGTCAGCGGTGAGCGTTAAGGGCAAGCCTGCCCCCTACCGGAGACCTGTGGATCCGGATGGCTGTGTCATGCCTTTTTGCCCTCTGAGGCTGGGGCTGAAGAGGAGGACTGGAAAAACCCCTTGTGCGCCACCTTGTGCTGCTTGCGCCTGTGCTGGATGGGGGATCTGTCCTGTTTGGACTGTCTCTCCTGGAGACCCCTGAAGCCTCCGAAGGACCGATCCTTGTCAGAGCGCTGGTGCGCCTGGCTAATTGCCTTGGGGGTGGACTTAGTGAGGATCGACAAGGACTGGACAATCTGCGAACTATTCTTCTTATCGAGTTCCTCTCCCGTAGTAGAATGGAACAGATCGCCCACCTCGAAATGAAGGTCCAGAATACGCTCCTGGACATCAGGGTTGAACTTCGTCGCCCGTAGGCAGGCCATACTTCTCATGTCAGTAGCAATACATATGAAACTCCCTGAGGTGTCACTGTGGACTCCATAAATCCTGCGCTACTATTTTGACTTCCGCCAGCCCAGCCTTGAAACAGCCTGGCTCTGCACAGCGAGTTCAGGAAGGAAATCAGCGATCTCTCACTAGAGCCTCTGATTGACCGCCGCCAGCATGGCATCCGCATTGGACTGGCGCAGATGAGAAGGCGGCGTGCAGAGGCGGATCTAGCCGAGGACGATTGTGGCTTGGAGTACAGTGAATCTGCAGCAATCACTGAGGAGTGTGGCTGGGGGTGCGCCAACAGTAAGAGGGGGGTCCACTTCCATTTACCTGAACTTGGCGTCGAAGCGCGTATTGTTAGGCTGTGTAGAGTGTGGCTTGAGCCATCCTTTTTTGGCAAGCGCCACCACGTCCTTTTGCATTGGTATTCCCGTTCTGGCCATGGGGAGTAGAGTGAGCACCTCTGCCAATACCCCCCCCTCTGATTGTTCTACCTGTGGCATCTCCAAATACTCAGCCAGGACCGCCAGCTGTTCGTGAAAGGCCTTGGCTGACGATGGCGTGTCGGGGTCCTCCTCATCATCATCATCTGTGTTCACCAATGTGTCCTGCTGGTCTGGTGCAGCTCGAGGAGTGCTTGGAGCAGGGAGCTGTGGCATACTGATAGGCCCCAGAGGCTGCTGCAGCAGTGGATATGAGGCTGCTGCGACTAGCACAGGCCTGGGTGGTGGTGTGACTGGCACAGGCATGGGAGCTGGTGTCGTAGGGACTGGAGCGAAGGGGCGGGGGGGCAGGGGCGTATTGGGACCGGAGAAGCTGGATCCAATGGCAAGGGTGGCCGTGGGTGCTAGTGGCTGTACCGGAGGGATGATAACCAGATGGATGATAACATCCCTAAGGATGATGCCCATCTGCGGGGACCTCATGCATGTTAGGAACCTCTCAAAGAACGTGTCTTCAAAGGCCGGAGCAGCACTTGGTGGAACCGACAATGGCGCAGGGCATTGAGGTTGCTGAGACCTGGGTGCACCATGTCTTGCTGTATGTGGCGAGCTGAATCTGCCTTGAGAAGCGGATGGGTATGCTGTGGGCCAAGTGCCAGGCCATTCCCACCTGGAGACTCGTTCGCCTACCTGGTCCCCAAATGGGAATGGTGTTGGGCGAGCTGCCATTTTCTCCAGCTGCATGCCACGTGCCTGCATCATGGCGCTTGCTGCGCTGGTCCAGGCTTCCTCTAGGATACAGAGCAGTGGAGGCTGAGGCCTACCCTCCACCTCAGGACAGGGTCTTGTAGGAGGAGTGCCCTTGGCTGTGGTGCCGGTAGTGCTGTGTACAGGCGCCGCCTCAGACATCAGTCCGGTATTAGGGCATAGCCCCTCGGGTTGAGCCCCGGTAATAGAACATTGCAGTCCTTCAACAGAGTCACTGGTAGGATCTTCCAATCCTTGGCCTAGTGGCCGATAGCTAAAGCAGCCTAGGTACGTGTGCTGGTAAAAGAATTTGATATGTCCCTCTCGCTCTTTCTGGGGAAGGAGTCGCATTTGCGGGGTGCGGAGGAGAACTGTACACCTACCTTGGGCCTGGTCTTCTGCTTGACGAACGCCTTTAAGTCCTCTGGAAGTGCATTTTTCTGAGGAGCTCCCTCCACCTGGCTAATTTGTTCTTGAGGGCGCCCGGTGTCAGCACGTTTTATGTGGTACAGCCTTCCCAGCCGTGATCGGGGCTAAGGCAGCGGAGGCAGAGCGCGTGAGGTCGGACATAGGGCAGGGACCCTTGCAGGCCGGACCCCTGCTGAAGCCTACCGCTGTCGACATGCGCCAGGGAGGACAGAGCAGTACCTGATTGAAAAAGAAAAAAGCCAAAAGTACTTCTCTGGGGAAGAGAGCGTGGAATTACTAGGCTGGAGGCCTAACCCAGGAGCGCTGGTGAAAGTGGTACATTCCAGTCGATGTAGAAAAGACAAGTCAGGGGAGCACATGCTTCAAGGGCTGCGCCACACACGCATCTAAATTTAAAGGGGAAGATGATTTTTCTGGTGAAAAAGGTTCCGTCACCCGTACCTAGCGAGGGATGCCCATACAGTACGGAGGAAAGGGGACGGGACGTAAGAGTATTGGCTTTTACAGGAGGGAATAGTGCAAGGGTACTGCCATAAGGAGGATAAAGGTTCTGCAGTGGCTGGGTTAAGTTACATGTTATGTTCATTTGCGGGACCCTCGTTCAAGATATCAGTGAGCTCATACCCTGGAAGAGATATGGTTGATGCCTTCAACCCAAGGATGTCAAACCTGTCAACCAGAGCCCTGAATGTGACACTAGCATGAGTATAGGGCTGGTTTTGCTGCAACTCAAGATCTGGAGAAGTATCCACGCCACTAGCGTCCTGTAAACTTTGATCCAGGGCCAAGAAATCTGTCTGGTCTTCTAAATAATCGGCACTGCAGGCTCCCGTGTAAACCGGGTCGACTTGATCATCGGTGTTCTAGATGCTGAGAATGGACTGTATCAAGTCAAAGAACCCTGATTTTGATAACGCCATAAATGAACCATCGCCGACGGACGAGGCTTGGAAGCGAAAGCGGCTTTCAATGCCCATGGTTCTTTTGGCGCCGAGGGAAGCTTGGACGACTGATGGACCCTGCGGGCCTCGGCCTTGAAGCAAATTATGCCTAGTAGGCGTGGTGCCCAAAGGCGTTTTCCACGCCAACTGAGTGGTCGGCTTGGGGTCGGGAGCACCTAGCGCCACTTTTGCCGCTAAAGCCTGCTGGTCAGGAGCCTGGAGCCGCACCTACAGCAACTTGCTGTTTAAACATTTAGAGCATAGAAGTTTTAAAACTTTCCCACTCTTCCCGAGTGGTCGTCCCGCTGTGGACTCGCGTTAAAGGTGCTGCTTCTTCTGCGAAGAAGACTATGAGAATGGCTCCTGTAATGGGTCCTATTATTGATCTTCTTGCGATGTCGGGGGTGTGCACCTCAGTCTCGGTCAGAGATTTGGCAGACGGTCGGCCCAGAGCCAGTTTCACTGCCCTCTCACGTAGGGACTTCGGCTGCATTTTTGCGCACAACATGCAGGCCTCTGTGTCGTGAACAAAACCTAGACACCACAGACAGACGTCATGGGGGTCGGTCATGGACATTTTGGCCTCACAATCACGGCATCGCTTGAATCCCAAAACCCGGTGAGACGACATTGCGTCAAGGTTTTCCAAGGAAAACATACAATTTGTCACAAAAAAACATTGCGTAAACTAGTCGTGTTCCCGATGCAGCGTGCAAGCCCGTGGACAAAAGGAACTGAAGCATGGGGCGTAGTGACATGCTATATATATATATATACACATCCCCTCACGTCACTGCCGGAGCCAACAATCGAGAGCCTACCAAGATGGTAAAACAGCCGAGTCGAGGTCCACTAAGGCCCCTGGTGAAATGTTTCCGAGCACCAGAGCTAGATGATGGTTATCTATCAAGATGAGGAACCTGCAGGAGAAAGGCAAGCAATTGAATGGCCCCTTGTCACGCATTCAGTGAAACAGCACACAGTCGCACACTCACCAAATCAGGACATTCTCAAAAGGCACACAGTACACAATCCCATTCACAAGGGTATGACGCGCCCAATTCGGCGGAGACATGGTGTCCGGATGGCCCGTTACGCTCCGACAACACGGACACGGATTCCATGGCGGCTCTGGTCGCACTGGCATTTACTATGGAGACAGTGCAACAATCACCGATTGCGGAGGCATTGCCATGTGGCGCGGGTCCACTCAAGTGATCATCCAGCCCTGGCGCGGACCCGCTCATGTACCCATGCTTCCATGGCAACTGTGTAAAAGAACGCCTGTTGCAGTTTGCTGCACTTCTCAGCTGTGATTCTTTCCGGCAAGTGACGTTTTCGATTCTGTACTCTTGAATTTCGACCTTTGGCTCTGTGTTTGGATATCCATGCAGCTTACCCCTTGGCTACAGCGCTTTTCTCTCTTGGATTATCTGAACTGCTCGAACCTTGCACAGCCTAACGGATTGCCTTGTTGTTACGATTTTGCTACGATCTGCATTCTGGAACTTCTTTGCTTTCAACCTTGTATCCTGCATTCATTGGTACCACGTTGGCTCTTAATTGCTACCATTGGGGCCACCCTTTTTGTAACATTGAACTTGGTAACTACCCTGCCAGTGCCCCTGGGACCTATTCCAACTGGTCCTTTCCTGTTACAGCGGCACTCCATCACCCTGGGGAACAAGCCTTGCATCGACTAGGGGGGGGGGGCAAGTCCACCTACCCCTCCAGGTATACAACTCCTACGTAGTCCACTGGTAGGTCTCCTGTTATTGATATTATCATACATAACTGGGTGCATTGTCTTGCATTGTCTAACACATACATTGCCTTTTTCTGTTGCAGCTACCTGGGAACCCTGTGCTCTTGCTCCAGTCACCTGTGGCCTCAATAACCGGTCAGTGAGTTATAGTGTGTTTCTCCCTGACTGGTGCTTGTGGACGGAGGCATTCATAGTCTCCGCGGACCCTGAATCTTGACACCCCTGCAGCATGACAATGGTAGTGAAGACCAGAGAAGACCCAGGCAAGCACATCTGGCCAATTGTAGGGGGCAGTCCTAACAGCTTACAATGTGGCGGCAGCTTCCAAAATCAAGACAGAATGCCCTGGTGGGAAACGGTGGGAACACGGTTCACAAAATGACTGCAGAAAGGAGGGCCTCGCCACAGCAGATAGGCAGGATCAAAAGCAGGACAAAGGAATTTCGGGAAGTGCCCTCAGAAATCAATGATACAAACTGGAGCTATGACCATGCCACTGCATCCAGACAGGATGGCCAGAAGAGGGCATTAAAATGCAGCAGCAGTGGGAAAATGAGGGAAATCATCCAGCAGGAACGCAGACCTGCATACCTTCCAAAGATCCATCAGCACTTAGCTCAGGAATAGGGCTTCACCCTATATAGCCCTTCACACAGGGGCTATGCTTCCGCCAGCCCACGAAACCAATAAGAGGATTTAAAACAAAGGTTTTGGCGGGCAGCCAATCAGTTTGGCCTCAAAAACCTCCAAAGACCCAGGCCCACACCCAGAGGAAGTGTAGTGGTCTGCCAGTGGCCAGCAGCTGGTCTAAACCAGTTCAAATCACTATGGAGGCTACCATATTGGAATCATAATTAGCCCAAAATTAACACAATAGCCTTTTAAAGGCTCGACGTGTGGTTTCCCTGAACAAAGGAAGCCTCCTAAACAAAAGTGGCAGAGAGGACTTATAGATGCCTATTAGTAACCGAATGGCTACCATAAAAGGTACATTGGGCTATTAATGCAGTACATCTGCTTGCACACATGGTGAAGCCAAACTAAATATTAGCTCCACCAGCTTACCCCCGGAAACCAATATAGGGTGATAAAATCACCTTAGGGTAAACATGGGGTGCCAGAGAGACACACATGGCAATGTGCAATTTATGGACAACCCAATACCATATACCTTAAGCATAGAAAAAAGGAATGTAGTCGCAGGTGAACTTAAGCAGAAGTCCCTCTGACCACCAAAATAAATTAAACTCCCCAAGAAATAAACAGAAAAAGCAAAAAGAGCAGGGGTGCTATAAAATGAGACTGCAGAACCCCAAATGGAATTCTGCAGCAACACCCCACATACAAAGTTGCGAAAATTGCAGGACAACGGCCAAGCGATGAGGTGGACCAGAACCCATCTGCCATCTTTCTGTCACAAAGTTGAATTTTTTGTCAGACAGATGCAACTGAATTCTCTTACTTTTGTCTCTGTCTAAGCGAACTACCAGGGTGCAGGATGCTGGGAGGCCTACCTGCATATGACAGCACCAAGTTCAAGCCTGAGACTTGGACAAAAAGTGAAGGACAGTCTCCTTGATACCCCGGATTCTCTCTAGATTAGGACAAACTGTGGAAACCCTGAAATTTCCAAAAGAAACTAATCAACAGAACAATCTACTTTGACATTTTTTTAATTTCTTCTGGGTAGCCTACAGGCTAAATTGAAGATGAGCTAGAAAGGCATTCATAGTTTGGAGAGCTGCTTTCGCTAAGAATATCAATAAGGCTCTAAGAATATTTACAAAATTAAAGGTGGGTTGGCTGCCAATTTTAGCCTGCCCATTTTATTCGATACTTGTAAGGAACCTTGGAACCTCAATGAGCCAGTTGTCGAGGTAATGAAAAATGTGATCCACTTCGGGTTAATTAGGCAGCCAACCCGACTGTTTGGTAAAGACTCTTGGAGTGCTTTTGGGGAAGGACTCTTGATAGTGCCTTGCTAACAGGGACAGGGATTTCCTGTGAATGTTCTGTGTCCTCCAGGTCGACTGAGTTAAAACAATCCCCTTGGAAGTGGGCTGAAAAACTGGGAAGGAATAGTCTACATGAAGTTTTATGTGTGAGGATGGAGGTTGGCATGTGAGGGGTCCAGCATTATGCACAAAACCTCCCTGTCCCTTAGCCATGGTGAATAGCCTAAAATAAAAGCAGAGGCTTCTCTCTGGGACGGTACATGCCTCAACACCCCTGGGCTGTCATCCACAGAAGATTCTGAACCTGGCAAAAGACCAAGTTGGAACCCACCTGGATAACAAAACAGGGACACATACCTCCTGGAAACCACAAAGACCACCCATGGATGTTAAGTTCTGAAATGCAGCCTGCCATAAAATACGAGACGCCATCAAGAAAGTCAGTTGGGTTTAACTTCTAGGTAAAGGAGGATAATCCGTAGGGGTTGTTCCTAGAACTCTGTAAATCTCCAAAAGAACATGGATCCATTCTGTCCAGGAGTGCAACCTGATTGAAAGGGCACAAGAGATGTCTGTGAGAACCACTTAACAATTGGTAGTCTGCCTAGAGGCTTTTTTCTTTGTTGGTATGGGAGTGAAACATAGCCAACTCATCGAATGGCAGGTCAACGATTTTGTGGGATATCTGGTGTATTTTGCGGCTCAAAGCCAAGCAGACAGGCATGCAAAAACACACTGGCAGATGCCTCTGGCAACAGTATCACTATGGTAGGTTGAGGTTCCAGGAGGTCCTCGGGAACGAGAGCCTCCATAAGGCCTGGTGCAAATACCACCTGCGTGTCAAGATGGAGGTAAACCGTAAAGTATATCCTTCCATATTTTGTTTCATTTCCGCCATTGTAGCATAAGCGTTTGCTTGCCTGAAAGACATGGCCAGATTGGAATACACTTTCGTACCAACAAGAATTATGAGCCTGTCTTTCTGGCCGGAGGATAAAGATGTAAAAGATTAAGGACTGGGGACAGCTGCCTGTGCTGAAGCCCAATCTTCCTGTCGAAGAACAATAGGGGTACAACTGAGGTTCTGAAGACCTCATATTGAACACAGTATATTTGCAGCCCTCTGAATAAGCTGTCCCAGTGGAAGTCTCCAGACGCAGAGGCATCCTTTAGGGTAGGCGCCCGGTAAAAGGCGTTAAAAGACCCTCTGTGTTGCCACAAATAGAAGCTTGTAGGAACTTGTTGTCACCCCCAGTAGATTAACTAGCCAAAAACCAACACTGGTATCCCTAGCAGACATGGCAAATCCCCATAGACCTGTACAGCAGAGAACAACAAGTCACCAAACTTCTGCACAGTTTTTTTTCGTTTGATACCATGCCTCCTTTCACAGATTCTGCAATTTGATGAAACCTGCCAGCCACAAGACTGATACAGACGCTGCTTTCAATCGCCACCAGTGGGAACTTTGCACACCTTTGACATGCATCACTGGCTCCGGCCGCTAGCGATACATAAAGAAATTGCTGCAAAAAGCCCTGTAGTCTAATTTCCATTCCATCAGATTCAATCTCGCAGGCGAACAAACAATAGAATTGCACTGAGTGGATGGAGGGGTAGGATGGAATGGGTGACATATGGAATCTAGGGGAGGAACGGATTATCCTTCACATAGAACATTACTCAAGTTAAGTAACAACTTATAAATCAAACATTCCTCTCAGATTCCACAAATAATTCCCCCCAAATCAGTACAATTAATGGAGGAAAGCAAGGAACTTTACTGACTAGAGACTGGTTGCCCAGTATGTGACAAAAATGTGCACACCCCCCCACCCCCCATCAAGAAATCCAAGCAATAGTATTTAGCAACCAAGTGTAAAGAAGCCTGTATTGCTGCTTGACATATGTCCAGAACTGAAGCCCTTCATTGTGGTGCAGAGGTAGCCAACTGCCGAGTGTGCACAAATGCGAAGGACCACTTCCTTACTCACTGTTGTTTAGCACTCCTTAGTGCTAAGAACACAGCTGCAATTGGGTCTGCTTGGTAATGGTTCTACCCTCACACGGTCCAGTAAAACCTACACAGAGGGTCATTCACAATTAACACTTTAGCTAGGGAGAGGTAGGATTTCAAAAATGGTTGTAGGCTTGTGAATTATTGGGAAATGGAACCAACACAGGCAGGTCATTTTTCTGTGCCAAATGGAATTCGATAACAACCGTACGCATTACAGATTTCCAGATCCTCTAGGATGATGTTGGCTTGAAAAAAAAAAGGAAAGAGTAGCCAGACCAAGAACTTTAAGATCGCTGAGGATTCTAATTAATAATATGGCAACCAGAAAAACACCCTTCAGTGAAAGCAAAGCATATGAATGTAAATGCTCAAAAGGAGCAGCTTAGAGGAATGTTAAAACCAAATTCAAATCCCATTTCGGGTAATACTGCAGATTCTTCACACCCCAGGCTGCCTCCAAAGGAGACGACAAAGTGAGATATAGTTATGGCTTCCTGTGTTGCCTTCAATAGATAATTTTTAAAGGGGCAGCAGGACTTCGCTGTATGAGGCAAGCAACTGTCTGCATCACAGGAAGCACTGAATTTATATAAGGAATGTTCTGCTTTGGGGACAAAAGATTGTAGCAGTCAAAGGACAGATCCAGCAGCTTAGCTTGCATGTCAGGGGAAAACCCTGATGTCCAAAGGCATTCTTGGATATGAACAACACTTCCCGTGCCCATGGACATCGACAGTCTACAGTATTGAGGACGGTGTTTATAATCTGTTTAGCGAACATTTATCATCCATATAGTCAAGAGAAAGAAGGTTTACATTGCATACCTGGAACTATTGTTCTCCAGCATGGATTCACATGCTCATGAATATTCCCCATCGTCAGGCTGGGAATCCTTGGTAAAAAAAAAAACCTGTTTCATTTAAAAACTGTATTTCTCCTCTAAACCAATCACTGTCCTCTGGGTCATATGCCCCCATCCAATGACAGTCCTCTCCCTAGGCCCCTCCTCTGGCAGCCATCTTCAGATTTGGTAAGCACGTAAAGTGGCAGTATGACCAAGAAGAGCCACAGAGGGGTCGGAGGGAGGGTTTGCATGTGAACCCATGCGAGACAACCATAGTAATAGGTAAGTAACTTAAACCTTCTCCAGCATGGGGTCTGGCATGGATTCACATGATCATGGATAACTAATACATAGCAGTACAACATTAAACAACCAGAGGAGGTGGCAAGGCTCAACAGAATTAAATCTTAGCTCTGGAATAGGTTCACCTCAAGCAAACAGGTTGCGTAGCAGTGCTTGGCCGACTCCGGGTTCCTCCTTGGAGTCCCTGCTGACACAGTAGAACTTTGTGAAGGTGTGGACGGCCGGGCAGCTGTCGGTTCGCCAACCAATGAAACGTGTGATGCAACCGGAGAGCCACCTTGAAATGGAAGCCTTGGACAAGACCTTCCCATGGTTCACAGGACCAAAGCTCAGAAACTCTTGTGAAGTCTTCCGAAAACTTGTTGTGCGTGTCACGTAGAACTTCAGGGCACGAGCAACGTCCAGCGAGTGCAAGGCCCTTTCCGCCGGTGACAAAGGTTTCAGGGAAAAAAACTGTCAACACAAAAGACTTGTTGAAGTGGTATTCCGACAGAACCTTCGGCATGAAAGAGGTGTGCATACGAACCACCACCCTCGATTCGTGGAAAGTAAGGTATGGTTGTTTTCAGGATAGGCCCTAGATCTCACCTACCCTCTGGCAGCTACAGGTGTAGAATGCACTGAGTTACCTTATGGGATTAACGGCGGCCATGTTGAGGATAAGGAAGATAATGTAAGTGTAATGAGCCAATGGGTACAATGCCAAGAGTGTGGTAAATGCCTCTTGCGCCAAGTTTGAAGCCACTGTTGATCAACTGATAGAAATTAAGTTCCCTGCCTCTGAAGTATTTCTGAATGGGATCTGTATTTCTGTGCTGGGATCATGACACCCTGCAAAATGAAACACAGAAACTTTTGAGGTTTCTTGTGAATGGGGACGTGCAAGTCGGCGGCCCCCAGGCACGACATCAAGAAGTCTCCATTTTCCAGTTGGCCGAACACGTGTTGCAACAAGACCATCCTAAACTTTTGGGACTTTAGGTATTGGTTCAGACGCCGTAGGTCTAGGATGGTCCTCCAGCCCTGTGTCTTCTTTCCGACCAGAAAGTATCTAAAATAGACTCCGGAGCCATTGGAGAATTAGCTTTAGAGCATCCAGCAGCAATCTGTCGGTGGTGATTTTTCTCCACTTGCTGACGAATCCCGTGAGCCGGCGTCCCACCTGGATGCACGAGTGTGGGCTCGACGTCCCGGTCGGGTCAGGCTTGGTTCGGCAGCAGCATCCTCCGCGACTGTGACGCTGTTCTCCGCTACTGTAGGCTTGGGAACAGCCTCTGTAGGCTTCCTGTGTTGACGATCTGGAAGGCTGACGGTACGACGTGGAGAAACGTTTTGAAGACCTGCTTGAGTTTCCCGTGGAGGAGCAAAAAGGCGTGCCGTAGAGTGCCCAGGGAACAGGCCATCTCCGTATCCATTTTGATTGCCTGAAGGGACTCGTGGACGACCTTCCCAAACAGATTCTCTTTGTTGAACAGCATGTCGAGCACCTTCGCTTGGACCTCCTGGCGGAAATTCGTGGCTTTCATCCAACCTTGGCGACAAAGGCAGGCACTGTTGCCCATTTGCCGGAACCCTGTGTCGGGGACGTCCAATGCCACCTGTGATGGCGTGATCCAAGACCACTTCCCTTCCCTGGAAGAGAGATTTCCACCATCTTCTTATCGTCGGGGAGGAACTCCAGAATCTTACCTGGCCAGGATCACCAGTGCATTGACCACCTTGATAGTGGATGCCGCTGTGTAAATCACCTTCTTTCCGCATGGCATCCAACCCTTGGGACCCAAGACTATGAGGACGGGTTGGTCGACCGTTTCCTCGCAGCCAGCAATTCCACTGAATCCGGGGATGGCTGCGACCTCAGGCACTTGGGTGTAGAGTCTGGCACCCTAGATTATTTCTTCAGCCTATCCTGTTCGGCTGGAGCCATGCAAGGGTTCTTCATGAGGGCCAGGCCCACCTCCCAAACATCGTCCAGAAAAGGCACCACCATGATAGTCTTCCTCTTGGCCTTGCGCCTTTGATACAAGAATTCCTACTTCTTGGTTTCCTTGGGAACCAGTTGGAAAAGCTTGGAGGCCCTGGCGATCATGGAGTGGAACAATCCCACCTCATGCAGAGAGGATACCCTGTGTGGAACATTGAAATGTGGCGATTCGCCGTCCGTTGTGACAAGGTCTTCGTCATTCTCCATCGCCGTGGCCATATACATGCCTGTGTCTGCTGGGGGAGAAGGTACCCCACATGGAGGAGGGTGAAATGGGGGTGTCGGAGGACGCTTCCTCTTCTTCGCTGGAGGCTGATCAGGGACCTCGTGGACCAGAAGTGCCGCGGGCATCCTCATCTGGATCAACGACACCAAGGTGTGTGAGTAGACAGAATATCCAAGGAAATGTCCCGCGGCTGAGAAGACAGAACAGGAAAAGTAGGCCCTGCTCCGTTGTTGCCGTAATCTTCAAACATCCTTGTGTACCGTATGTAAGGACTCGTGATCTTCGCCATCCTTGGACGCGACCTCCACGGTTTGGGCGCGGCCTGGGAGGGCCGTTTCAGGGCCTTCTCACCGACCTCCCCTTTTTTCCTCCCCGAGGGTCTTAAACCGGGGCCTGAGCCGGTTTCACCCCTTCTGGCGTGCTTGCAGACTTTGCCAAAGACACTGTGGCTGTGTCGCATCTTGGGGGTAGGGACACTGAATAGTGGGAGCTACCCTCGCAGGATCAGCGCCCTTAGTTGTCGTGGCAGTAGCAGTCATGGAAGGAGTCGCTGACGAGATCTTAGCCTGTGCCGGTTGAACCTGCTTGGTGTGTTCGGCCTTTCTCCCCTCCGTCCGCAGCTTCTCGGATTTCTGATGTAGTTTAGCCACGGTAGATGACTTTCTCTTTGAAGAGGAGCTTGATGGTAGATTGGCAATGGAGGCGGAAGGTGATGCCGATTGCTCCCTATCCACTTTGGGACCCGCTTACGCAGAGAAGCCGGTGGACTCGAACTTGCTGCTCTTGTCCTTATCTTGGGCCCCCACGGATGAGGTGCCCTCAATGGACTTTGAAGACTAATCCTCAGACCGGCCGGTCCTAGGTGAGGCATGACCTTGCTCGGAGCACGGGTCAGAGGCCTTAGCGTTAAGCCATGCCGCCAGCCTACTACGGCTGTCCCTCGTTTTCTTGGAAATACTGAGGCATATCTCAGTCTCTACATCCTTGTGGTACGGTTGAGGCAGTAGAGGCATTGCAGGTGCTTGCCCTCCACAAACACATTCCATAGCCCGCATTTGGTGCAGCGCCTGAAGAGACCTTCCCTCCTTCGTCTTCTCCGTCATGGTAGGAGGGCGCCAGGTAGGCCCAAAGGCGTTGCAGAATCTTCGACGATCTTCACCCTTGAGGAGCACGGAACTTCATTGACAACGGATCCCAGCTGGCGGACATGAAGAAAAAAGCACACGGACTTCTTTGAAACAAAAATATAACTTTTTCTGTCAAATGCAAGAAAAAACATACAAATAGCCCGGAGAGCAAAGTCGATAACTCTCAACACTGAAGCGTGCAGTAAAAATCTGAAGGTGGCTGCCAGAGGGGCATAGGGAGAGAACGGTCATTGGATGGGATCAGTATGACCCACAGGATAGTGATTGGTTTATAGGAGAAATACAGTATTTAAGTGAAAGTGAAGCCATTTTTCCTTTTACAGAGGATTCCCAGCCTTACGATGGGGAATATTTACGAGCATGTGACTCCATGGCAGATCCCATGCTGGAGAACATAGGAAAATGGTTCAAGAAGCACACGAGGATAAAGAGTGAAAAAGGAAGAGAGCAACAAACCAAGAGAGGGGCAAAGGGTCAGAGCGGTCGTGCCGACGATAATTAAGAGCCTAGCGTTTTTGTAATCCTTCGATTCAAACCTATAAAATGAAGACCTGCAGGAAAACCTAAACATGAGAAAAGGAACATCCTGACTGTGTTTTGAAAGCTGGAAAAGGCATGAGCTTGGGGAAGGGAACCCTAAGAGGCCTTTTGAGAACAGTAGAGACTGTTTTGCATTGAAAGCTGAAAGTGAACATCTTTAAGCTTGGGGAGGGGACCCCCATGGAACTCAACGACATTGGAGGAGTTTGAATCAATTGTAATGGCCCAGTGGAAAAGGTCATACAAACAGCCCTGGTGAGTGAACCCCTCTTCCTGACATTAACCAAAGTGCACCTGGTGAGAAGACCACCTGAAACCAACTCTGGTTATGCTATTTGTGTTGAACCACTATTTTTCCTTTCCAAAGAACTTCCTATCACATTTTTGTCCAGCTTGAGGGAAAGCATAGGTTTAGGCACAGACAGACTTTTGTTTTGGACTCCTAGAGGATGATGGCCATTAGAAACAACAGTTAAGGGAACCATCCTTTTAGAGTTGGGGCCAGTCGGGCCTTCCACCACCCCAGGAACCTTAGTAAATAAAGGTTTTAAAATCGAACACTTGAGTCTGTATCTCTCGATACCATGCCTGTTATATATATATATATATATGGGATACATTACTCACCGTAATCGTATTTCTGATGCTTGTATCTGCTTAGATTCACATGCTGTGCATAGGCCGACATCTAGTGGAAGCTGCGGAGTATTACAGTTTGTTTTTCGAAAGTCGAAAAATGGGCGTCGACACAGGCGTGCCAGTAATACTATCCCTAGTGTGACGTCCACTGTACCCAAGATCCCTCACGCGTGTAGGATCCTCAGATTGTATTTTTTCTGACATGAGGAAGCATGAGGAGTAGCGTGAGTACAGATAATCCAAGCAGATAGACAGTAAGGTAAGACTACAAGCAATCATGCGCCTTCTCTCGGAGGGGAGGAAGGGTGGGTCGCATGTGAATCTAAGCAGATACAAGCATCAGAAATACGATTACGGTGAGTAATGTATCCCTTCTGAGGCTTGTGGAATCTGCTTAGATCACATGCTGTGCATAGATTAGCGAGCAGTACCAGAAGAAGGAGGTGGGATGTGAGAAGGGTCATGAGCAAACAAGTGTCTTAGAACCGCTTGTCCCACTTGTGTATCTGTCTTGGAATGAGTGTCAATGCAGTAATGCTGAGTAAAAGTGTGAATAGAGCTCCAAGTAGCCGCTTTGCAAATGGTGTCGAGGGGAACATTTGCAATGAAAGCCAGAGTGGCACCAATGCCTCTAGTAGAGTGGGCCCTTGGCGTAAAAGGCAGTCTTTTCAGAAAGAGAGTAACACAGCTGTATACAGTTGATAATCCACTTCGAGATAGCGCCCTTAGAGACGCGATCCCCCTCTCTGCCTGTAGCTACGGAGACAAACAGTTGATCTGTTTTTCTTAGCGGTCTGGTTTTATTTACATAGTATAGGACCGCCCTACGCACATCTAGGGTGTGTAGTTTCACCTCAGCCGAGCTTTGCGGGTTCTGGAAGAAAGCCGGAAGCTCGATGGACTGGTTTACATGGAACTTGGATATGAATTTAGGTGAGAACCTAGGGTGTGTGCGTAAAACCAGTTTGTCTTTGTGGATAGTAAAGAAAGGATCCTGCACTGACAGAGCCTGAATTTCACTGACCCTTCTTATGGAGGTAATGGCTACTAAGAAGGCCGTTTTATAAGTCAGGTGTTTGAGACTACTTTTATGCATGGGTTCGAATGGGGGTCCCATGAGCTTAGCTAGCACCACGTTGAGGTCCCATCCTGGCGGTGGGTTCGAAATAGGAGGGTGAAGTCTCTTTACTCCTTCCATGAAGGCTTTAACCACTGGTACTTTCCACCACGAGACCTTGTTATGGGATGTGGTGTAAGCCGAGAGGGCTGCCAGGTGTACTTTCAGCGAGTTAAAAACCAACCCTGCATCCAGCAGGTGGAGCATGTATGTCACAACGTTGGAAGGAGTGCAATCAACCGGGTTGATTTGTTTATTCTGGCACCAGATAACGAATCTTTTCCACTTATCAAAGTAACAGTGTCTTGTATTTGGTTTCCTGGACTCCTTTAGAATGTCCATACACCTCTGTGGTAATTTGAGATGTCCAAACTCTATGACTTCAGGAGCCATGCTGCTAGGTTCATAGAGTTGGGTTCCTGATGCACTGTTTGACCCTGTTGCTGG
The DNA here is from genome assembly GCF_040938575.1 of Ambystoma mexicanum. Taxonomy (NCBI): domain Eukaryota; kingdom Metazoa; phylum Chordata; class Amphibia; order Caudata; family Ambystomatidae; genus Ambystoma; species Ambystoma mexicanum. The sequence continues at coordinate 457,875,979 of NC_090931.1, forward strand.
GACAGTAGGTTGTACCAGGCTGGGAGTCTGATGGGTTCGCACACCGCCATTCTGCGTAGGTGTGGAAACCATGGTTGTCTCGCCCACATGGGAGCAACTAGGATGAGCGTCATCGATTCCTTGTTCATCTTGTACACCACCTTCCTGATGAGAGGAGTTGGTGGAAAAGCGTACGCAAACATCCCTGACCAGTTCATCCACAGGGCATTCCCTTGGGAGTCCGGCTGGGGGAACCTGGATGCAAATCCTGGGCATTGTTTGTTTTCGCTTGTGGCGAATAGGTCTATAGTGGGGAAACCCCACTGAGAGAAGAGATCTTCTACTACGTCTCTGTGAAGGACCCATTCGTGTTCTTCTGGGAGGGAGTCTCTGCTTAGAGCATCCGCTAGGGAATTGAGCTCCCCTGGAACATGTTGCGATGACAGGAAGATGTTCCGTCTGAGTGCCCATATCCATATTTTCTGGGCAAGCTTGGACAGATTTGGCGAACGAGTCCCCCCTTGCTTGTTCAGATAGAACATGGCTGTCGTGCTGTCCGTCCTGATCTGCACCGACAAGTTCAGTAGATGGGGCTCGAACGCCCTTAGCGCTCGGAATACTGCCAGAAGCTCTAGCAGATTGATGTGGTTTTTGGCTACTGAGTGAGACCAGAGACCCTGAGCTGTGTGGTGGAGATGGTGAGCTCCCCACCCAGTCAGGCATGCATCTGTAGTAACCACTGCTTGTACTGCGGGATCGTAAAAGGGTTTCCCCTTTGCGAGATTCTCTCTTGTCCACCAGTGTAGGCTCTGTACGAGTGTTGGCGAAATGACCACTAGATCGTCCCAATGACCACTTGCCTGAGACCACTGTTTCGCCAACCATTCCTGCATGGGACGCATGCGCAGACGCGCGTGGGGGACCAGGTAAATGCATGACGCCATCATGCCCAGTAACCGCATAGCTTTGCGTACTGTTATCTGTTGACCTGACTGATAATGTGGAATTTGCAGAAGTATATTCCGAATTCTCTCGTCCGAAGGGAAGGTCAATCCTTTCTGAGTATCTAGGATAGCTCCTAGAAACTGTTTTGAGGTGCTTGGCACCAGACTTGACTTTTTCTCGTTGATGGAGAAACCTAATTCGTGGAGGAGGTCGATAGTCCTCTGAATGTTTGACCTGCAAATTCCTGGGGTTTCCCCCGTTATGAGCCAGTCGTCCAGATAAGGGTACACCGGGATTGCTTCCCTGCGTAGGTGTGCGGCCGCCACCGCCAGTACCTTGGTGAATACCCTTGGTGCTGAAGCTATCCCGAAGGGCAGTACCTTGAATTGGTAGTGTCGACTGTCCACCTTGAAGCGCAAGTACTTTCTGTGCGCTGGGAGCATGGAAATATGAAAATAAGCATCCTTCATATCCAAGGTTGCCATGTAATCCCCCTTTTTTAGGAGGGGGATTACCTCTTGTAGCGTGGTCATACGGAATTTTTGGGGCTTGACATACTTGTTGGCAGGCCGTAGGTCCAATACTGGGCGCATTGTCAAATCTTTCTTTGGCACAAGGAAGTAAGTTGAATAGATACCCCTGTTTACCTGGTGTCCTGGGACGAGTTCTATCGCGTCCTTTTTTAGCAGAGTGGCGATCTCCTCGAGAAGGATCCTTTGATGCTCTAGGGAGTGCACTCTTTGTCGTGGAGGATGATTCCGGGGACGCTGCAGTAGTTCTATACAATATCCTGCGGATACTGTTGACAGCACCCATCTGTCTGAGGTGATCCCTTCCCAAGCCTGGGTGAAGGTGGAAATGCGTCCCCCTACTGGGGTTGCGTGGCAAGGGACCCTGAACTGAGCGTCACTGTTTCGGTGGAGGCGTGCCACCTCCCTTGTTGGGGCTGCCTCTGCCTCTTCCACGACCTCTTTTGTTACCCCTGCCGTAACTCTGGGTAGACTGCTGGTTGTTATTTCATTGTGTACCCTGTCCCTGGGCATAGTTGCCTCTTTGTGAATTTTGGCCGCGTGGGCGACGAAAATTATTGTTCCCCCTCTGGTTAGGGGGTTTGTTGGTAAGCTGGCCAAGGGATTTGAGAGTCTCATATTCATCCTTGGCATTTTTAAGTGCGTCTTCGACCGCTTTCCCAAACAATAGGTCGGGTTCCACTGGCTTGTCTATTAAAGAAGCCTGGGTTTCTGTCTTGAATCCCGACTGCCGTAACCACGCATGTCTCTTGATAACAGTACCTTCTGCTATCAATCTCCCTGCGTTGTCAGCGGCGTCGAAAGTTGCTTTTAAAATGCAACCAGACACGGCTCTCCCCTCTGCCGAGATCCGAGCCAGCTGGCCCTTTAACGGTTCTGGAGCAGAGGCAATGAGCGCCGCGACTTCTTCCCATTGATGGCAATTGTAACTAGCCAACAGGGTGGTGGAATTCGCAATCCTTGCTTGGTAGGCGGACGTTGAGGCTACCTTTCTGCCAAACCCGTAAAGTTTTTTGCTCTCCTTGTCGGGAGGAGCTTCTGAAGAAGATAAGGGCGTGCCAGCCCTTTTTCTAGTGTTGGTCACCACTAGGGAATCTGGTTTAAGATGTCCCCTTATATACAGAGGGTCAGACTGGGCTGCCCGGAAAATCTTTTCAATTCTGGGGTTGACAGCTCTGGTGAGGTTAGGATTCACCAGGGAAGGATCTATTCTTCGTTGGATGGATTTGAGGATAGGGATGGTCTGAGCGACCGGTCTTCTCTCTTCTACAAACTCCTCCGCGAAGTCCCTTTCCTCCTGTACACCGTGGGTGTCGATGTGGAAGTGTTCCGCTGCTCTAGCGAGAACCTCGTTGAGGAGGGGCTGGTTATCAACTGGAGAGTCAGTAACTGGGGCTTCGCTTTGTACTGGGGAATCTACTCTGTAAATTTCCTGTTCATCTTCTCCCTCCTCCAGGTCCTCATTCTCTGCATAGTAATCTGTCCCGGTCTGTCCTTCCATAATTTCAAACTCCTGGTCCTCTTCAGGGAAAACTTGTCCCTGGTACCTGGGGAGTGGAGTAGAATATGGAGTGGAGTAAGGCTGAACCTCGAAGGGTTCAGGTCTTTCGACCCGGGGCTTTTTACTTAGCGGGATAGGATCGGAGGAGCCTGAGGGTATGGCCCCTTGAGGGTTATATGAAAGAAAGTGTTCTGGGTTCTTATCATAAAAATTAGCCAAGGAAGACATCCTAGACATAACCCTGTCTATGTCCTCACTGGACCATTCCCTGGAACAGGGTATAACTTTAGCAGGTGATGAAGTATGGGACTTTTCAAGGGTAGACTTGTGTTTACTTGTCTGCCTAGGGTGAGAGGATGGCTTTACAGGGGTGGAAGGCTGTGCTTTCCGCTGTTTCCCCCCCTCCCCGTGCGTGGAAAAATGTTTTCCCTGTCCCTTGGAGGCCCCAGAGACTTTCGACGCCTGGCGCCGAGGGTCTGAAGAGGTATCTGTGCGTGGGGCCTCACTGGTGTTAACCGCGGTCTCGGTATCTTGGAGCGCGGCTTGGGGGTGGAAGTCGTCTTCGTCTCCCGACGATCGAACTTCCGTTAATGTGTGTAACGAGGCACTCTTGGCAAGAGTGGATGATTGCCTTGCGTCGTGAGGTGATCTCGATCGAGAGCGCCCAGAGGACACCGAGTCGGACCGTTCTTTTTGTGCCTCTTTCCGGGAAGTCGACGTCGTCGAGGTCCGGTTGGTCTTAGTGTGTTTAGTGTGTGTTAGGTGTGTAGCGCTTGCGTCGCCGGGGGTCTTCCCCATAGCCGCCCTGCCGGACGACCTTCCGAGGTCGGGGACCTGCGCTCGCCGGCTGTCTCTTGACGCCATAATGCCCTCGCCGTCCGAAAGTACGGCGTCGCTGCCATCGCTGAAGGCGCCCTCCGCTGCCATGGCCGCCTGCCTGGCGTGGTGGGCCCAACGCTTTGTCGAACGGTCCTTAAGTGTCTTAGGTTTAAACCTACTACACGCTCTGCAGTTCGCTTCGGGGTGATCCCTCGGCAAGCAGAGATTGCACGTGGCGTGCCTGTCGACCCAAGGGTATTTGCGATTGCACTTGGGGCAGAATTGAAAAGGGGTACCCTCCATACGCACCTTAAGGCAGCGGGCTGCTAAGTGTAGGAATATATAAAATGTAACTATATATCAAGAGTGAAGAGTATGTACCACCCCCCACTCTCCCTACTTGTAAGGGCCGAGGCCAGCGGCCTACTAGGCCCGGGCCGAGGCCAGCGGCCTTCCGAGGCCCAGATCCGTCGAGCAGTCGACGGTCGATGACTTCTCCAGCCGTCGTCGAGGTTGAGGGTCGACGTTGGGGTGGGGAAGGGAATGAATAAGAATTATAATTATAATAACAGCAAAAGTATGGCTAAGGCCAGGGAACTCCGCAAGATGCTTCCGACCAGTATGGCGGAAAAAAACAATCTGAGGATCCTACACGCGTGAGGGATCTTGGGTACAGTGGACGTCACACTAGGGATAGTATTACTGGCACGCCTGTGTCGACGCCCATTTTTCGACTTTCGAAAAACAAACTAATACTCCGCAGCTTCCACTAGATGTCGGCCTATGCACAGCATGTGAATCTAAGCAGATTCCACAAGCCTCAGAAATATATGATACATTACTCACCGTAATCATATTTCTGATGCTTGTATCTGCTTAGATTCACATGCTGTGCATAGGCTGACATCTATTGGAAGCTGCAGAGTATTAGTTTGTTTTTTGAAACTCGAAAAGGGGCGTCAAACAGGGCGTGCCAGTAATGCTATCCTTAGTGTGACCCATGATCCCTCACGCATGTAGGACCCTCAGATTGTATTTTTTCTGACATGAGGTAGCGTGAGTAGAGAATATCCAAGCAGATAAGATAGATAAGACCACAAGCATCCATGCGCCTTTTCTCAGAGGGGAGGAAGGGCGGGCGCATGTGAATCTAAGCAGATGCAAGCATCAGAAATACGATTACGGTGAATAATGTATCCCTTCTGATGTTTCTAAAATCTGCTTAGATCACATGCTGTGCATAGATTAGCGAGCAGTGTTAGAAGAAGGAGGTGGAATGTGAGAAGGGTCATGAACGAATAAATGTCTTAGAACCGCTTGCCCCACTTGTGCATCTGTCTTGGAATGAGTGTCAATGCAGTAGTGCTGAGTGAAAGTATGTATAGAGCTCTATGTAGTTGCTTTGCAAATACTGCCTAAGGAGACATTTGCAATGAAAGCCAGAGTGGCTCCAGTACCTCTTGTGGAGTGGGCCCTGGGCGTAAAAGGCAGTGTCTGATTTGAAAGGGAATAGCACAGTTGGATACATCCGACTATCCACCTAGAGATGGCATTTTTAGAGATGCGATCTCCTTCTCTGCCAGGCGCTATGGAGACAAACAGTTGATCTGTTTTTCTTAGCGGTCTGGTCTTGTCTATGTCGTAGAGGACCACCCTCCTCACATCTAGTGTGTGGAGTTTAACCTCAGCAGAGCTTTGCGGTTCCCGAAAGAAAGCTGGTAGCTCAATAGACTGGTTAACATGGAATTCGCAAATGAACTTGGGTGAGAACCTAGGGTGAGTCCTTAAAACCAGTTTGTCCTTATGTATAGTAAAGAATCCTGCACTGACAGAGCTTGGATTTCACTGACCCTTCTTATGGAAGTGATGGCTACTAAGAAGGCAGTTTTATAAGTAAGGTGTTTGAGACTAGCCTTGTGCATTGGCTCGAATGAGGGCCCCATGAGCTTAGCGAGCACCACTTTTAGGTCCCAACCTGGAGGTGGGTTAGAGACTGGAGGGTGTAGTCTTTTTAACCCCTCCATAAATGCCTTGATGTCAGGTACATTCCACCATGAGATCTTATTATGGGAAGTGGTATAGGCTGCCAGGTGTACTTTTAGTGAGTTAAACACTAACCCTGCACCCAGTAAGTGGAGCATATAGGTTACAACATTAGAAGGAGTACAATTAATGCGGCTGATGTGTTTATTCTGGCACCAAATTACGAATCGTTTCCATTTGTTATAGTAACAGTGCCTCGTGTTCGGTTTTCTTGACTCTTTCAAGATATCCATATACCTTTGCAGTAAATTAAGACGTCCGAACTCTATGACTTCAGGAGCCATGCTGCCAAGTTCATCGAGTTGGGTTGAGGATGCACTGTTAACCCCTCGTGCTGGGAGAGTAGATTGTACGGACACAGGAGTTTGATGGGGTTGCACACCGCCATTTTGCGCAGGTGTGGATACCATGGTTGTCTCGCCCACATAGGAGCAAACAGGATGAGAGTCATCGGTTCCCTGTGGATCTTGTTTACCACTTTGCTCATCAGAGGGGTTGGTGGAAAAGCATAAGCAAATATCCCTGATCAGTTCATCCATAGGGCATTCCATTTGGAGCCTGGCTGGAGGAACCTGGACATGAAGTTTGGGCATTGTCTGTTTTTGCTTGTGGCGAATAGGTCTATAGTGGGGAAACCCCACTGAGAGAAGAGGTTTCCTACGACCTCTTCGTGTAGTCGCCACTCGTGTTCCTCTGGCAGGGGATCTCTGCTCAGAGCATCTGCTAGCGAGTTGAGTTCCCCCGGAACATGTTGGGATGACCAGTAAATCTTCTGTTTGAGTGCCCATTTCCAAATTTTCTGGGCAAGCTTGGACAGATTTTGAGAACGAGTGCCCCCTTGTTTGTTTAAGTAAAACATTGCAGTCGTGCTGTCTGTTAGGATCTGCACTGACTGGTTGGATAGGAGGGGTTTGAATGCCCGAAGCGCTCTGAAGACTGCCTGAAGTTCTAGCAGACAGATGTGGTTCTGTGCCACTGTGTGAGACCAGAGACCCTGAGCTGTGTGGTGAAGGTAGTGAGCTCCCCACCCTGCAAGGGAGGCGTCTGTTGTGACGACGGCCTGTATCTCTGGATCGTAGAAGGGTTTCCCCTTCGTAAGATTTTCTCTTGTCTACCAGCGAAGACTCTGAACCAGTGTTGGTGAAACGACCACTAGATCGTCCCACTGACCACTTGCCTGAGACTATTGTCGCCAACCATTCCTGCATGCGTCGCAGGCACGCGTGGGGAACCAGGTAAATGCAGGATGCCATCATGCTTGGCAAACGCATAGCTTTGCGCACCCTTATCTGGCGACCGGTCTGATATTGAGGAATTTGCAGTAACATTTCAAATTCTTTCCTCTGATGGAAAGGCCAACCCCTCTTGGGTATTTAGGACAGCTCCTAGGAACTGTTTTGCGGTGCTTGGCACCAGGCTTCACTTTTTCTCATTGATTGAGAAGCTTAATTGGAAGAGGAGGTTGATGGTTCTTTGGATGTTTATTCTCCAAATAAGGGGGGGGGGGGGGAACTCCCCTGTGATGAGCCAGTCGTCCAGGTAAGGGTACACTGGGATTGCCTCCCTGCGTAGGTGCGCCGCCACCACTGCAGGTACCTTGGTGAATACCCTTGGAGCCAAGGCTATTCCGAAGGGCAGCACCTTGAATTGGTAGTGCTGGTTGTGTATCTTGAAACGCAAGAATCTTCAGTGCGCTGGGAACATTGAAATATGAAAATAGGCATCTTTCATATCCAATGTTGCCATGTAATCCCCTTTTTTAGTAGAGGGATTACCTCTTGTAGTGTAGTCATGCATAATTTTGTGGCTTGACATACTTGTTTGCAGGGCGCAAATCTAATACTGGGCGCATTGTCAGGTTTTTTTTTTGGCACAAGGAAGTAGGTTGAATAAATACCCTTGTTTACCTGGTTGACCGGGACGACTTCTATGGCGTCCTTTGCTAGCAGAACGGCCATCTCCTCAAGGAGGATCTTCTGATGTTCCAGCGAGTGTACTCTGTCGCGGAGGATGGTCGAGGGGCGTCCTAGCAACTCTATGCATTATCCTTCGGACACTGTAGACGGCACCCATCTGTCCGAAGTGATCCCCTCCCATGCGTGGGTGAAGGTGAAAATGCGCCCCATACTGGGGAGCAATGGGAGGGGACCTGAAGCGAAACATCACTGCTTGTTGGGTGGCGTACCGCCTCTGGCGGGGCTGCCTCTACCCCTAGTGCGACCCCTGCGCTGCCCTCTGGGGTAGCCCTGTGAAGATTGGTATTTGTTGTTACCCCATGAGGTTCCTTGGTTTTTGTAATAATTTTAACCCCTTTGGGAACCTTGGACCCGAAAGCGGTGAAAATTATTGTTACCCCTTTGTCCAGAGGGTTTATTGGCGAGTTGGCCAAGAGATTTTAGGGTCTCATACTCATCCTTTTCAGTCTTTAAAGCTTCCTCCACTGCCTTGCCAAATAGAACATTCGGCTCTACAGGCATATCTATCAGGATTACTTGGGTTTCGGGCTTGAACCCTGACTGCCTTAGCCAAGCGTGACGCTTCATGACAGTGCCCCCAGCGATTAACCTCCCAGCATTATCTGCTGCATCAAAGTTTGTTTTTAACATGCAGCCTGATACAGACCTTCCATCTGCTGCCAGCCAAGTCAACTGGCTTTTTAAGGGTTCGGGTGTGGAGGAAACCAAAGCGGACACTTCCTCCCACTGATGGCAATTGTAGCTTGCCAAAAGGGTGGCACTGTTGGCAATTCGTGCCTGATGGGCTCAAGTGGAGGCAACCTTTCTCCCCAGAGTATATAGACGTTTACTTTTCCTTATCAGTAGGTGCTTCCGAGGAAGCAAGCGGTGTACCTGCCCGCTTTCTGGTGGTTGTTATGACCAGGGAATCAGGCTTTATTTGGCCCCTAATGTACAGGGGATCGGAGGGTGCAGCATGGAACAATTTCTCGACTCGCGGATTAACCCCTCTAGTGAGATCTGGGGTTTGCAGAGAGGGATAAATTCTGCGCTGGATGGATTTTAACAAAGGGATAGCCTGAGTAATGGCTTTCATGTCTCCTAGGATTTCTTCAGCAAAATCCCTGTCTTCTTGGACACCCTGTGTGTCGATACGAAAATGTGCAGCTGCCTCAACGAACCCCTCCTCAATGAGGTACTGGCTATCTACAGGCGTGTCATGCACCAGGGGGGGTCTTTAGCAACCGGGGAGTCAATGTTGTAGGCTTCAGCCTCATCCTCCTCCTGCTGGTCCTCGTCATCCCCATAGTAAGGGTCACCCACCTGATCAACCACCAATTGAGGTTCTGTTTCATCACAATATGAATCAGGGTGGTAAGGTTCCAACACAAAGGGGTCTGTGACCAAGCCCTGAAACGGGGCGTCAGAGCGGAGTTTCTTAGCAGGGGGCTAAGAGCACTCAGGTGTTGCCTTGGACCCAGAAGGGGCAGAGGTAGGAGGGGTGTTGGAGTAACTACGAAAGTAGTTGGGGTCGTAACAGGTTCTAGTTCCTCATCAGTGCCCATATCCTCAGCAGTGGGAGGAACGGTTTTTGTTTTTGGGGTAGGTTCTGAAACCTTAGCCTTCCCGGTCTCCTTTCGGGCCTTCTGTTTCTCCAAATGAACATAGGGACCTGCAGATGTTTTCTTGTGTTGTTTATCCCCTCCCCCATGGCTAGAATAAGGTTTACCCAATTTCTTAATGGGCCACTGAAGGTTTCGACACCTTGCGTCGAGTTTCGGAGGCGGGATTCGAAGGAGGACATGTAGTCTCTGGAGTGCTGTCAGACGCAACGCGTCTAGCCTCTTCAGAGTGCCGAACGGTTTTGTTATCCGACACCCTTATCAACCGAAGAAGGTCGGGGTTTGTCATGAGACGAATGCGAGCGGGAACGTCCAGAGGACAAGGATTCATTGGACCATTCTCGTGGTGTCATCCGGCAACGATCGCTCGACACATGTGTCGAGTCACGGCCGAGGCTAATGTGCATAGTGGTGGTATGATGTGAAGCGTTCTTGCCGCCGGTTGCTGTCCCCACAAAGTGGCCACCGGCAGTCCTTCAGGGTCGGGGGGCGTGCGCGTGGGTCTCTGAAGTCACCCCATTGCCCTCGCCATCCGATTCGGTGGCGTTGCTGCCATCGCTGAATGTCCCTTCCACGTCCATGGCCTCTAGTTGCCTGCGTAGTGTACCCAGTTCTTAGTCGAGCGGTCTTGAAGGGTCTTCGGCTTGATGAGCTTGCAAGCTCGACAGGTAGACTCGGATGGTCTCGTGGGAGAATGCACGTATTGTGCTTATCCACCCAGGGTTACAAAATGGCAGCAGGCGGGTATATGTAAGAAAAAGGGGGGAAAGAGAGCCTGTATGACAACCCCTACTCTCCCTACTGTATAGGGCCGAGGCCAGAGGCCGTCCAAGGCCCGGAGTCCGTCGTGTCAGTCCTTGACCGCTGACTTCCTCGATCTTCACCGGCGTTGATCTTCGGCGTACAATGGAAGAGAAAGGGGGGTATTAATGGTAATTGTTAACTATAAATGGCTTAGTGCCGAAGGAACTCGGCAACATGCGTCCGACAAGTATGGCGGAAAAAAACAATCTGAAGGTCCTACACGCGTGAGGGATCATGGGTACAGGGGACGTCACACTAGGGATCATTTTACTGGCACGCCCTATTCGAAGACCCTTTGAGTTTCGAAAAACAAACTAATACTCTGCAGCTTCCACTAGATGTCGGCCTATGCACAGCATGTGATCTAAGCAGATTTCACAAACATCAGAAATATTATATATATGTATATATAATATTTCTGATGTTTGTGAAATATATATACATATATATATGATACATTACCGTATTATTTCTTGTGCTTGTATCTGCTTAGATTTACATGCTATACATAGGCCGACATCAGTGGTTGCAGCGGAGTAATACAATTTTTGTTTTTGAAACTCGAAAAGGGACGTTGACCGGGGGTGCCAGTAATACTATCCCTATTGTGACATCTACTGTACGTATGGTGCCTTCACGCGTCAAGGTCCCGAGATTGTTTTGTTTCTGTCATGAGGTCGCATGAAATGTAGCGCAAGCACAGGTGTAGTAAAGCAGATTTATAACAGATGAAGCCCAGAAAACATGTATGCACCTTCTACTCTAAATGGGGAGGAAGGGTGGGTGCATAAGAATCTAAGCAGATCAAACCATCAGAAATACGATTACGTTGTGTAATGTATCCATTCTGAGGCTTGTGGAATCTGCTTAGATCACATGCTATGCATAGATTAGCAAGCAGTGTTTGGAGAAGGTGGTGGATTGTGAGAAGGTAGGCAGCAAAGATGTTTTAGCACCACTTGTCCCACCTGGCAATCTGCTTTAGAGTGAGTGTCAATGCAGTAGTTCTGAGAAAAGGTGTGGATAGAGCTCCACGTAGCTGCTTTGCAAATGGCATCCAGAGGGACGTTTGCAATAAAGGCCAAGGTAGCTCCTGTACCCCTTGATGTGAAGGGCCGAGTTTTATTTGACGGAGAGTAGCAGAGCTGTATGCATCTGACTATACATCTGTAGATGGCGTTTTTGGAAATGTGGCCGTTACGACAGGGAATATTAATGACCATGTGAATCCATGCCAGACCCCATGCTGGAGAACATAGGAAAATGGTTCAAGAACACCCGAGGATATCGCCTGGAGCTATGGAGACAAACAGTTGGTCTGTTTTCCTTAGCGGTCTGGGCTTACTTACGTAGAAAAGGACCGTACTCCTTACATCTAGTGTATGGAGTTTTTTCTCAGCTGAGCTTGATGGATTTTGGAAAAAAAACTGGTAGTTCGATGGACTGATTGACATGGAACTATGAAATGAATTTATGTGAAAACCTAGGGTGCGGTCTTAATACCAATTTGTCATTGTGGATAACAAAGAAAGGGTATTGCACCGACAAAGCTTGTAGTTCACTGACTTTTCTTATGGAGGTAATAGCCACCAGAAAAGCCATTTTATATGTGAGGTGCTTAACCCTTTAAATGCCAGCGACGAGCCGGCTCGTCGGTAAAAACCGCTCCAGGTTGCCACCGACAAGCCGGCTCTCCGGCGGCACTTAAGGGGTTAATGAGGGGGGAAATGCTGGCGGGTTTGGGCGGTGAATACCGCGATTTAAAAAAAAAAAACCCATTGGCACTGGGGGGGAACCTCAATGGCATTTAAGAGGTTAAGGCTGGACTTGTGCATAGGCTCAAAGGGGGGGTCCTAGGAGCTTTGCAAGTACTACATTTAGGTCTCACCCTGGAGGCGTGTTTGAAATGGGAGGGAGGAGTCTTTTTACTCCCGCCATGAACGCCTTAATGACAAGGATTTTCTACCAGGACACTTTGCTTTGAGAAGTGGTGTACGCGGATAGAGCCGCCAGGTGAACTTTGAGTTAATACTAGCCCTGAGTCTAGTAAGTGAAGCATGTAATGAAGAACGTGTGATGGAGTACATTCTATCGGGTTTGTTTTGACTGGCAGCATATTACAAATCTGTTCCACTTATTAAAGTAACAAAGTCTACTTTTTGGTATACGTGTTTCCTTGAGGATGTCTATACACCTTTGAGGTAGATTCAAATGACCAAATTCTATGACTTCAGGAGCCAAGCTGCCAAGTACACAGACTGATGTTGAGGGGGTAACGTTTTCCCCCTGTGCTGTGTAAGCATGTTGAAGGGGCACAGGAGTTTGATTGGATCGCACCTCGCCAGTTTGCGCAGATGTGGAATCTAAGGTGGTCTTGCCCACATAGGAACAACTAGGATTAGCGTCACTTGTTCCTTGCGCATCTTGTTTACCACTTTACTCGTCAGAGGAGTTGGGGAAAAAGCGTAGGAAAAGTTCCCTGACCATTTCATCCAGAGTGCGTTCCCCTTGGAATCGTGTTGGGGAAATCTGGATGCTACATCTGGGCATTGCGTGTATTGTTGTGAACAAGTCTAGAGGGGGGTAGCCCTATTGTGCTAAGATCTTGTCTACAATATCTTTCTCGAGCTGCCACTCGTGCACTTCTGGTAGAGGATCTCAGCTTAGTGAGTCTGCTAGAGCATTGAGTTCCCCTGGAACATGTTGCGAAGTTAGAAACATACCCTACTTGAGTGCCCACTTCCAAATTCTTTGTGCGAGCCTGGACAGACTTGGAGAGTGTGTGCCCCCCTGCTTGTTTATGCAAAACATGGCAGTAGTGCTGTCTGAGTATTTGTACCGTCAGACCTGACAGGTACAGTTGGCAGGCTTTCAGTGCTTTGAGCACTGCTAGTAGTTCCAGAAGGTTTGTGTGATTCTGGGCTGTGATCTGCGTCCACAGACCATGCACTGTGTGATTAAGGTAATGGGCTCCCCACCCGGTGAGTGAAGCGTCTGCTGTGACAATCGTTTGCACTGGAGGGTTGTGAAAGGGCTTTCCCTTTAACGGGTACTCCTTTGTCCACCACTGTAGAACTTGTACTAGGGTTGCCGAAACGACCACTAGATCGTCCCAATGACCACTTGCCTGAGACCACTGTTCAGACAACCTTTCATGCATTGGGCGCATGCGCAGCTTTGCGTGTGGTACCAGGTAAATGCAGGATGCCATCATCCCGAGCAAGCGCATTGCTTTGCGTATGGTTACTTGGCGACCGGCTAGATATTGAGGTATTTGCAGCAGTATGTTTTGCACTCTTCTTTGACAGAAAGACCAGACCCTCTTCAATCTTTATGACAGCTCCTAAGACATGTTTGGTCTTGCCTGGTAGACTTGATTTTTTTCTCGATTGAGAAACCCAATTGGAACAGGAAATTGATTGTTCTTTGGGGATTTAGCTTGCAAATATGTGGGTTCTCCCCTGTAATCAGTCAGTCATCCAGATAAGGCTACACTGGGATTGATTCCCTGCGTAGAAGCGCTGCCACTACCGCCACTACCTTGGTGAATACCCTTGGAGCTGAGGCTATGCCGAAGGGTAGCATTTTGACCTGGTAGTGAATTTTCTGTGCTGGGGGAACATTGAAATATGAAAGTAAGCATCTTTCATATCCAAGGTTGCCATGTAGTCCCCCTGCTTCAGCAGTAAGATTACTTCCTCTAGCGTGGTCATGCAGAATTTTTGTGGCTTGATATAGGTATTTGCAGGCCGCAGGTCTAGGACAGGGCACATTTTGAAGTCTTTTTGTGGCACAAGGAAGTACATTGAATAAATACCCCTGCTTAACTGGTTTGCTGGGATTAATTCTACGGCGTTCTTTAGAAGCAGCACCTTCACCTCTTCCAACAGGATACGTTGCTCTTCCTGGGTGGTGTTCCTTTGTCTTGGCGGGTGGTTGGCTGGCTGGTTGTTGGATCAGCTCTATGCAATAACCGCCCTCCACAGTGGAAAGTGCCCACTTATCCGAAGTGATTGCCTCCCATTTGTGGGTAAAGTGTGAAATGCGACCTCCTACTGCAGTGGCATGGTAGGGAACCTGTAGCGGGTGGTCACTGCTTAGGGGGTGTTGAGCAGTCTCTAGAGGAGGAGGATCTGTCCCTACTTAGAGACCTTCTTTGTCCTCTATGAAACCCCTGCTGTGAGGATTGTCCCTGTGATGAACCCCAGGATGAGCTTTAGCCACCTTGATTATAATTTGATGCTAGTTGAGAGCCCTAACCTCTAAAACGGCGAGAGTTATAACCCTCTCTTTGTCGTCCAAATCATTTGTTGGTGATAAGCTCAAATGATTTGAGGGTGTCACATTCCTCTTTTGCACTCTTAAACGCGTCCTCCACCACTTTGCCAAACAAAGCATTGGGTTCAATGGGCATTTTAAGGATGGTTGCCTGTGTTTCAAGCTTGAAGCCCGATTCTGGTAGCCACGTGTAGCGTTTAATGTGCCTTCTGCCACGATTCTTCCTGCATGGTCTGCTGCATCCAAGTTCTTTTTGAGGATGCAGTTAGCTACCTGTTTCCCCGCTGCAATGGTGAGCGACAGCTGTGTTTTGAGGGGCTCCGGGACCGATTTAATTTGTTTGGCGATCTCACCTCACTTGTGACAGTTGTAACTGGCTAATAGCGTTGTGTTATTAGCAATTATAGTTTGGTAAGCTGCCGAGGAGGCCACCTTTCTTCCTAAGGTGCACATTTTCTTACTCTCTTTATCAGGATGGGCTTTGGAAGAGGCCAAAGGGTTTCCCGCTCTTTTTCTTCTATTTGTCGCCACTAAAGAGTCAGGTTTTAACTGCCCCCTAATATATAAAGGGATCTGAGGGGGCTGGCCCGAATACTTTCTCGATGCGCGGGTTGACTGCCCGTGTTAAACTGGGTGTGAGCAGAGGGTTGGATGAGTCTCTGCATCGACTGCAGAAGAGGGATAAATTGGGTTGCAGATTTATTATTCCCTAGGATGGTCTTCCACAAAGTCTTTATCGACTTGTGGTTTTGTGTCTATCTTGAAGTGCTCTGCAGCCTTCACAAGCAGATTATATGGTAATTGATTCTCCACTGGTGAGTCTGCCACGGGTGCGACTGTATGATCTGATGATTGGGTGACGTAAACATCCTCATCATAATATTGGTCCTCATCCACTGGGTCTCCTTGGTCGTCTGGGTCTCTGTAAATTCTACGGTCCTGGGAGTCTTGCATGGTGTAATAGTAAGCATCCTGCCCTAAATCCTGATATGAGGTGAAAGTCTGTGTGAAGTCTATGCAGGCTTTTTTGGCAGAAGGCTGGCTGCTGCCCCGCTTTGTGGAGTACCTTGAAGGTTTTGTAGGACCTCTAAGTAGTCATCAAAGAAATTAATGAAAGAGGACATCACGCCTCATGACTTTATCAAATTGTTCTGTTGTCCATTGTGAGGAACTTGACAACACAGGGAGAGCAAGAGTAGGGGTAGAGGGTGTAGATGGTGGCTCTGGAGCAGGGTTTATCTTATGGTGCATAGCCCCTGAAAGAACGTCCTCTCCCTGAGACATCGAAGACTTATGATTTTTCAATGTACGCCCTTCAACAGGATACCTTATATGCGTTTTTTGATTAACTCGCACATTTTCGTGCTTGGTGTACTTTTTGTGGAGGCCGTCGACGTGTCTTTCAACATCCCTTCGTCGACATGAGGATTTTGTGGGTTTAGATACGTTGTCGGAAACTGACTTTACCGTCTGTTTCGGGGACCTGTTGCGACCGCAATGGCCCAGAGGCCAGGGTAATATCAGACCTTCCCGTCGATGCCGTGTGTGGCTTTTTGGTCTGCGGCGTGGTTGACTTTCAGCCGTGGGTGGTGTGCATTGGGTGGTGAGACTTGGTCGTGCAAGTGCCACCGGGTGTCGTCCCCGCAGCAGAACCACCGGCCTGCCTGTTGGGAGTCGGGGGCTTGCATGCAGGTATTCGATGGATCACAATCACCCTCTGCTTCACTGTAGAAGTCGATGCTGCCGTCGCTGGAGGCTACCTCAATGTCCATGGCAGCCTCGGCCTGCATGGCCCAGTGTTTGGTTTTGCGGTCCTTGAGTGTTTTAGGTATGAACAGTTTGCACGACTTGCACTGTCCCTCGGCGTGATCCGTGTGGAGACAAATTGCACACCTGTTGTGAGTCTTTCCAGCTGAATTTTCTATTACCGGAAGGGCAAAACTTAAAAGGTGTATTTTCTATTATGTATGCGGGTGGCAGCCTAGCGAAATATGTGTGAGTAAAGACGAATATGCATTCTCTTAATGAGCTTAGTTGTGAAACTCCCCAAACTCTCCCTACTGTCAGGGCCGAGGCCCGTTGAGGCCTTCCGGGGCTGTGACAAAGGATCGTCAAAAATGCAAAAGGTAAAGATTTTAGATATATGTGCAAATAGCATTTTAGCAGCAAAAATAAGTATTTACATAGCAGCAATTGAATAAAGTGCATAGTGCTCTCCGTCCATGCATGTACCTCTCCTATGAATATAGAGCTCTGTAGACAGTAGTTTAGTATATGGATTTTAGTATCCTATTTGTATAAAATAAAGAATATCTCTATTAATTTATATTTCTCACAGAGTCTGAGGTAGATGCATGGGCTACTAATTTGTTTTAAAAAACTAGTGCGGAAAAAGTTTCCTTTTATAAAGTGCAAAGTGCATACAAATATTGCTTGATTGTAAAGTGCTAAGTGCATAAAACATCCAAATTCATAGAATGACCTATAAGTCACATTAATAAGAAGTTAACCCATATACATGCATCCTAATGTTTAAAAGAAGGAAAGTATTCCAAATGCAGTATAAAAACCCTTGGTATTCAGTCCATATAGAATTATCACAGATTTAACACAGTAAAGCAGGTAAAATCCAGTCCAAAAGTCTCTGTATTGTAAGAGCCACTTAAAATAAGTACCAAAACCTATACAGTTACAAGTTAAAAACAATGGTTTAAAAACACACCAAAACTGTGAGAACAGAACCCCAGACCGTTATTATATAAATATACGTATAATAACACCATTATCATCAAAGATTTAAGAAGTATGAAAGTGATAAATATGTAATAATCAGACGTATTGTACATTTCATTGCTCAGGGCATGGCACGTGCTGTCTATGTAACCTAGTCTGTACTTGAAAAGAAAAAGGTAAGCATGTGAGACATATAAGACCTGGTCAGAGCAAATCTGAGACAACATCTACTAAAACCTCATGTGCCCAGGAAGGTATATAGTTCCTCATCGAGGTTGTGACCCATGGGCTTTTTTGTCTCAAGGTCTAAAATACATCTGGTTTCCAACTGTCGTAATGTTAATTCACGATTGCCTCCTCTAAGTGGTTTGGTGATGGTATGTATTCCAAAGAAGGTAAAACTCTCTAATTTGCCTCCATGTTGATTCTTAAAATGAAGGGCCATAGGGTAAGTCGGGTCGGCATTCTTGATTGCCCTAATGTGCTGTAGCACCCTTAATTTAAGTTTTCCTTTGGTGCTACCGACATACCACTTGTTGCATGGGCAATTTAACACATATACCACACATTCAGTTTCACAAGTAATTCTAGACACAATCTTAATGTTCTCTCCTAAAATGGGATGTAAATAACAACTGATGTTAACAGCATAGCTACATGCTTTACATTTAGAACATTTTTGGAAGCCCGGTCTTTTGATGTTCATCCAACTGGCTCCTGATTGGTCAACTAGAGGACTCGTGAAGCTGGGTACAAGGGTATCTTTAAATGAAGACGATCTACGGAATGTGATGTTAGCTTTGGGTGCCAGTAACTCGCCAAGATGTTCGTCTAGTTTTAAAACATGCCAATGTTTTTGTATTACTTGGCGAATATTTTCGGGCACCATTACCAAAAGTCAGAATCAAACGTGTATCTGCATTATCCGTGATCTTCGTTTGGACAGCATTGGAAACCAATAGTAGGGAACAATCCATGTCCCTAGCTTTTAAAAATGCTCTTTCCAGTCCTTTGATTGGAAAGCCTCGATTTTTTAATCTCTGAGCCATCAGGGCACATTCGCTGTCAAAGGTGTTAATATTAGAACAGTTTCTACGTATGCGTATAAATTCCCCATACGGAATACTCCATTTTTAAGGCTGTGGGATGGCTGCTCTTTGCATGCAATGGAATATTTGAGCTGGTTGGCTTTCTATATAAACTGCTAATGAGTTCACCTTTGGCCACTGAAACTGCGATATCCAAGAACACCATGTCCGTCTTGCTATGACTTTCTGTGAATTGAAGGTTGAGCTCGTTAATATTCAATATCCTTACAAAGTCTAGCCATTCCTGATCACTGCCATCCCAGATCACAAACAGATCATCGATGTAACGTAGCCACAGTACTATTTTGTCTGTGTATTGGATATTACTCGGATGCCAGACAACAAACTTCTCCCACCAGCCCATTGTCAAATTCGCATAAGAGGGAGCAAACGTAGTGCCCATGGCGGTGCCTTGAAGCTGGATAAAGAACTCCTTATCAAACAGAAAACAGTTGTTGGTTAAGCAGAATCTAATCATCTCAATTATCATGAGGCCATGTTGCATATAGTTCATGGATCTGGTGTGCGAAAAATCCTCGCATGGTTTAAGACCATCAGAGTGTCGAATTGATGTATAGAGGGAGACCACATCTAGTGTTGTCAGCAAGTAAGACGTTTCCCATAGGATACCTTCTATTCTACTCAAAAAGTCTTTTGTATCCCTTAAATAAGAGGGCAGGGTAGTAACGAAAGTAATCAATGTTTCATCGACAAACCGTGAAAGGTTTTCCAACAATGCCCCACATAGTGTAACGATTGGTCTGCCTGGGGGTCTGGTCAAGCTCTTGTGAACTTTAGACAGAAAATAAATTGTTAGAATGGTGGGAAATTTGGGTTGTAGGAATGTACAAATGTCTTCGTCTAACAGGTCTCTCTCCTTCCAAGTCTGTAAAAGATTGGACAGTAACACACTCATGACTTGGGAAGGATCATCTTGTAATTTAGCGTAGCAATTCTTATCCGTTAGTTGTCTTTGGGTTTGATTATGTACTCCGTCATTGCACCAAGTTGTTTCAATGTGCGTTGTTGTACTGGGGTTAAGTTTGTTCTCATAGGCGGCCGTTTCTTCCGGATCTTTTTAAGATCGTTAATTACCAGGTCCTGGAAAGCCTCAACATGGCCTCCCGGATTGAACATAGGGTTAAATCTGGATTTCATATATTTATTCACATGCTATGCAGAGGCCAGCATTGATAAGGATCTACACTATTCAAACATTCAGCAGAAGTCCAATCAGGAACAATTCCTGGTAAGCAAGCAAAAATCTTGTGGCAGAGCCATTTCAGGACACTAGCGACATTTAATAGCCATACGTGGCAAACACAAATGTGCACACTTAAAATAATGGAAACATTGTAAGACTGTATCTGCTGCCACCAGCATGTCTTTAGACACATATGAAAGTAAACAAAAATCCCATGTGGAAAAAGGTAGGGGCGATAAAAACATATCACCATTGCACAGCAAGGTAGTGTGTGCAATGTTAAAAGGTACAAGAATTAAAAAGGGAAACAGTTTCTCAGTACTGATAGTCTTTAGGACTGATCAGTAACAACGAGCAAAAGACAAGGGAAGTAAAGCTGAAGGCTTTACTTGCCTTCAAAAAACAGAGCAAAAAGAATGGGGGTCCTTAGGAACTATGGAGGGAAAGTTGCCCAACAAAAACCCTTTCCTTACAAACTGTCAAAGATAAACCAATGACATTAATCAACAAATGGTATCAACTACACATTTTAAATAAAGCTGAGACGGTGCCTCATAATTAATCATCCAAGAACAGTTGCCATTTATTTTCTAACTAGAATCCATATATGATTTTCTACTTCACCAGAGATAAGTCCCATCTTAAGTGGAAATAGAAGCTGAACAGAGCCAATGTACTATTTGCGATGTAATTTCAGAGAAGATGAGCATGTTTATTATTCTTTGTACCAAGCTCCAGGACAGAACAGGGCCTATACAAAAGAAACCAGGGGTCCAGGCTGATCCCAAAGTTAACTTTTAATGCGCACTTTAGCTGATGTAATCTGCAGATAAGAGTGACTGTATGTGAGCGCGCCTGTCTTGCACTGAACATATTTGGAGGGAGTCAGGAAGGTAATAAACAAGTTAGCCCTTTCTCTCTGATGTGTTATTGCTTCCACCTCTGTTCCCCAGATGCTGTCCCCCAGCATTTTTCGATTTCATAAGGTTTTTGCTCACTTATGCACCCTTTATTGATGGTCTACCCCCTTTTTTCTCACTTTTCTGCCATGTATCCACAGACTCTATAACTCTCTCTTGCCCATCTCTCATCTCTTCTGAGAGGCTCTTCTTTCGTTTATTTCTTTCTCTAAATCAATTGTCTAATTCTCCTCTCTTCACTGTCCACGTTTGCTGAGTTCCATTTTTTCACTAAGACTGCAATGGCCTTAAACATGATAGGCTTTCATGTGCACATGCATGTGAAAGGCTACTTTTGTGCGCCTGAAAAACTATGCTGCGTATGAAAGGCTAGGTGAACACATGTAATGCTGAGGTCTGTGTGCATGTGAAAGTCTGCATTGCTCATGCAAAGCTCCGGTACCATGGTATGTGTTGCTGTGGGTAATGTACATGTTACCAGATTTGGACCCAATCTTAATTCAATGACTGCACCAAAAGTTAAGATTATGGTTAACCCATCTATTACCAGTTAGTCAGAACCAAGCATGCAAAGCATATGCAGACTTTTTGAATTAATGCACATGGCATGTGATGGGAACTTGATATGCATGCTGGCATTCAACTTTCATGATAAACGTGAACTTTGCTTTCCATTGAAAGTTGCCAGGTTTAAAATTTGTGTGGTTGTGCAATACATGAAGCCTCCCCTAATTTGCATATGTATTGACATCAATGGAAGCGATACCACAGAAAATGAGTTCATATGTAGCCTTAGATACTCAATGTGATGATGGTAAGATACATTGCAACACGTTTTTATAATTAAGCCAACTTTGCTTTGCAGATTAACAAGTGGCATTTTCATTATTATATATGAAGCAGTACCTTGAATAAGCTTTTTTTGTGTAGCATACACACGTCAACTGAATAGCTTGTGGGCATTTCTAATTCTGGCAGATGAGACACAGTGAGATCAAATGATTTGCCAAGGATCACACACTTTAGTTAATTGTGAAGCCGGGATTTGAGACCAGTCTGCAACATAAGGCCCTTAAACAAATATCTTCACAGATTTAATTAATAGAAATAGTATTTTGGTTTTAAAGAACACTTTGTTTTGTAGAGATGTTTTGCAACTTACATAAAAGATGACATATATAAATCCATGTTGAGAACACACACTATGGTCGTAGCTTTATTTACTAATTCTTGAATGAAAACTACAAAACGCAAAGTAATGTGAAGCTACAAAACATCCCACAAGTTTGGAAAATGTACGTTTTAGACTTCAACACACATAAAAGGTATTGTAGGACAAGGTCACCTTGTAGTCATTGTTTGACAGAATCATGCTTGCTACTGCATATCATGTGAAGGGAAAGCGAACACATGTCAGAAACAATGATTCAACCATGAACCACCACTAATGAGGCGCTTGCCATTTAAAGGCTCTGCCGATAGATAAGTGTGTGTTGACTATTTGCGAGGCACTAGTGGGAAGCCCTGTTGAATTTGCAAGGGTAGCGGTGTCCGGACACATGTCCAACAAAAAGCATCCTCATTTTAGCACCAGTGGCGAAACAAGCCTGCAAGGTGCCTAAGGCACTCTGCTATCGTACAGGGGAAACATGTCTTGCATTGGCCCTGATTGAAAGTACGGATATACAAATTTGCTAATCAGTTTTTTTCAATATTTTTATTTAGCAGTCTCAACTAATCAATTTTGCAAGACTCATTTATGCCTGGATTGACATTTCTAGAACCATCACAACCAAGTTTGATTCATATATAAGAGATTCCACTCATGTACTGCAAAAATTAAGAAATAATGATTTATCTTGAAAAATACTTTTGTGAGTTAAGAAGTAAATTCACTTTAAAACAATTTAAAACACTTTGTTGATTAAAAGCAACAACATTTTTCAGAGAAACAGTCAGTGATTCATTTCCAGATAGGAAATATGTTTTTTGAAATGCCTGATTTCATTAGGCAAAATGGCTTTCTTGTTCAACAACCAAATGTGTAACCAATTGAACAGAGTAGCGAACAGAGAAGAACAAGTTACTCTCTTACCTGGTAACGTTCTTTCGATGGGATGGTCCGACGACGTATTCCAGATCTATGACAGTAATCACCACAGCTGTGCTGCTTTGGAAAATTTTAGGCGTTTGCGTCCTGCGTCGATGAGCCATCCTCGAGGACCTCCTCCGACGGCACCTGATGTGATAAGTAGGATGCACGAAGCCGGTAGCCGCAGTTGTGGTTTTTTCCCAGAACTTGTGCCACCAGTCTTCTGCCGGTCTGACACACAAAGCCTTGCGGAAACGTAAGCTGCAATTGCATAAGAAATTCTGTAGCGGGGAAGGCAGGGAGGGAGCGATATGGAATACGTCGTCGGGCCATCCCATCGAAAGAACGTTACCAGGTAAGAGAGTAACTTGTTCTTCGAGGGGATTGGGTCCTCCAACGTATTCCATATCTATGACAGACTCCCAAAGCAGTACCAATGCAAGGAGGTGGGAAAAGAATTTAGAAAACAGAAATTCAGCATGCCCAATCAAATTGCGGAGTAAAGGACCTCCTTGCCAAAGGCCAGATCCTGCCCCCGGATGGAATCGAGAGAATAGTGACGTACAAAAGTATGTACCGAAGCCCAGGTGGCTGCATCACAGATGTTGCGAATAGGAACACCCCTCTGCAGGGCAGTAGAGGCAGCCATACCCCTGGTAGGATAGGCCCATAAGACGACAGGGGGGTCCTTACCCGCCAAGCGGTAATACTCAGATAGCCAAAATAATCCAGCGAGACAAAGTCTGTTTCGTCACAGCCTGTACCAAACGCTTTCCAGCGTAACCAATAAAGAGCTGATCGTCCACTCTGACCCGGGACATGCGTGAAATATAAAAGCTTAACGCTCTCCTAGGATCAAGCCTATGGAGCCTCTCCTCTTCCTTACCAGGATGTGGAGAAGGATAAAATGCCGGAAGAACAACCTTCTGGCCTAAATGAAATTCCGACACCACCTTCGGAAGAAAAGAAGGATGAACTCTAAGGACAACCCTGTCCTTATGAAACACAGTGAAGGGTGGTTTAACTGAAAGTGCCTGTAACTCACTCTGCGAGCGGAAGTGACCGCAACCAAAAATACAATTTTCCGAGTTAACAGCCTCAAAGGGCAAGAATGCAAAGGCTCAAACGGAGCACCCATCAGAAACTTAAGAACAAGGTTCAAATCCCAACCGGGCACCTGGAAAGGTGACGGAGGAAACACATTAGTGAGCCCTTTCAGAAACTGAGAAATTAGAGGAATTTTAAAATAGGAACACTTTTCAGATGAGCGCTTAAATATGGACAGCACCGCCAGGTAACCTTTAATGGTACCCACTTGAAGGCCCCTGTGGGCCAAAGAAAGCAAAAAAAAGACAGAACCATGGGAATTTCACATGCAAAAGGATCCACATTCTTAACCCTGCACCAGTCGCAGAACTTACTCCAACGGCAACAGTACAGGGAATTTGTTGCGGGCCTTCTGGCCAAAAGCAACACCTCCATCACGTCTTCAGGGAGGTCCCAATCCTTATACCTCAACCTTTCAGATACCAAGCATGAAGGTTGAGGGACCCGACCTCTGGATGGAGAACCTGACCCCCCCTCGGGTGAGAGCAGATCATCTCAGTAGGGAAGACGACGTGGAGGACAGATGGACAAGTCGAGAAGGTCCGGGTACCACGTCCTCCGGGCCCACGCTGGAGCAATGAGGATCATCTGGGAACCGAACCTCCGTAACCTCCGCAGTACTTGCGGGATGACGGGGACTGGAGGAAACGCGTACAGCAGTGGGAATGACCACTCCACCACAAACGCGTCTCCTAAGGCTCCGTTTGGAGGAAATTCCCGCGAGCAGAACCTCTCGCACTTCCGTTTGACACTGGAGGCGAAGAGATCCACTTGAGGGGTCCCCCAAAGGGCGAAGATCTCCAGGAGAACCTCCTGAGCCAATTCCCACTCGTAAGAGATTGCACTCTGCCTGCTCAGAGCGTCCGCCGTCTCGTTTTCGTCTCCTGCCAGATGAACTGCCGAGATGGAAACTTCCTGCTGGATTGCCCAGAACCAGAGCTGCATCGCCTCCCTGCACAGAGGAAGTGACCCTGCCCCACCTTTTTGTTGAGGTAGCGCATGCCACCATGTTGTCCGTCAGGATCAGGACATTCTTTCCTCGCACAGTCGGCAGAAAAGCCTTCAGGGCTAGCCTGACGGCCCTCAGCTCCAACAGATTGATATGGAGTCTGGACTCCGACGGAGACCAACGACCGCTGACTGTCAACCCGTTGGCATGACCGCCCCATCCCGTGACGGATGCGTCAGTCATGATCGTCACCTCCGGCCCGGGCAGCCAAAATGGAGCCCCCCTCATCAGATTGCCTTCGTCGGCCCACCACAGGTGGTCCTGGGCGACCGAAGACGGCACCTGAACCGGGTCTGACATCCTGCCGGAGGACTGAGACCACTGGATCTTGAGTGCCCATTGCAAAGATCCCATCCGCAAGCTGGCCTCTGGCACCAGAAGAATGCAGGTTGCCATGAGGCCGAGCAGTCTCAAGAACTCGAATGCTAGGAGAGTCTGCGCAAGTTGAAACTTGTGCACCATCTGCTGAATGTGACGAGCCCTCACCTGGGGAGGAAAACACTGCCCCAGGGACGTGTCGAGCACTGCTCCGATGTACTGGAGCCTCGGAGTTGGTATCAAATGCGACTTCTTTAAGTTGAAGGAGAAGCCCAGCTTGTGGAGGGAGTGGCAGGTGACTGACAAATGATCCAGGACTTGCTCGGGAGAGCGCGCCCTGATCAACCAATCGTCCAGGTAGGGGTAGACGTGAATCCCCCCTTTCCTGAGGTGCGCTGCCACCACTACCATGAGCTTGGTGAAGACCCTCGGGGCGGAGGTCAATCCCAACGGCAGGAGCCGAAACTGAAAGTGCGAATCGCCAACTGCAAACCTCAGGTACTTCTTGTGCTTTGGATGGATGGGGACATGAAAATAAGCGTCCTTGAGGTCGAGAGACACCAACCAGTCCTGAAGTTGAAGGGCCTGGAGGACTTGAGAGAGAGAGAGTAACCTTGAGAGAGAGTAACCATCTTGAACTTGTCCTTCCTGAGGAGTTTGTTCAAACCGCGCAAGTCCATGATGGGTCTCAATCCCCCCGTCTTTCTAGGAAATCAAAAAATAAGGGGAATACCATCCCTTGTTCCTCTCCGCTACAAGCACCAGTTCTATGGCGCCTTTCTCCAGCAGGGATTGAATTTCCTGCGCAAGGAGCGGATCCTGACTCTTACAAGAGAGATTCCCCGGTGGATTGTCTTGAGGCCTCTGCCGGAAAGGAAGACAGTAGCCGTGGGTCATGATCTCCTGAACCCACACATCTGAAGTAATGGCTCGCCACTCTGCAAGATGCTGCAGCAGCCTTCCCCCAACCGGCGAACCATGGGACATGGCCTCATGACTGAGCTGAAGCGGCTGCGGCATTGCCTGAGAGCAAAGAGGCAACAGCCCGAGCGGCCTTGGCACCTCGAGTACCTTGTTTTCCACCTCTGGCACTCCTACGGTGGCCCCTTTGACTGGCAGCTCCTCTCGCTTTACCAAAGGCTGAGTAATAACGAAAGGAACCTCCCCTCCATTGCTGTCCTCTAGGACGAAAAGGCAGAGGTTGTCGAACTGCAGCGCTCAACGACTTCGCTGCAGCTTTAGAGGTCTGCAACCTCTCAAGGCTCTCGTCAGCCTTGCTGCCAAAAAGATGTTCCCCGTCAAAGGGCATGTTGAAAAGCCGGGCCTGAACATCAGGAGCAAACCCAGACTTCCGCAACCACGCAAACCTGCGTATCACGGTGCTCGCCGCCATGGACCGGCTGACGCAATCTGCCATGTCCAAACTCGACTGAACGGCCTCACAATTAGCATCCTTGCCATCCTGAACCATGGCAAGGAAAATATCCCGTTCATCCCCTTCGGGAATATGTTCAGCCGCCAAGGAAACAGTTCCACAGAGTGCGTGAAATGAGACAAGGCACAAATGGATTTGGCCGCCTGAAGTGCCATACCCCCTGCAGAAAACACTTTCTTCGCCCAGCCGTCAAAACGCTTGTCGTCCCTATCAGGAGGGATGGTGTTGTACGACGCCTGCTTTGCCAGGGCCGTAGCCGCCTGCACCACCAAACTCTCCGGAGTAGGGTGCCTGGACAAGTAGCAGGGGTCACTACTGGCTGGGCGGTATTTTCGCGGCAAAGACTTGCTCACTGCCGGGTGACTCTCTGGAGCAGTCCAAGCAGCTGCCACCCTTCTTTGCAGAGCCATATGGAATGGCAGTACCGGGTCAGTTGGTGGACCAATGTCGAGGATATCCGTAAGGTCATCCTGAACAAACTCCCCTGGGGGAGCAGACCATCCTAAGTACTCGGAGACCCGTGACATAAGTCGCTGGTATGAAGAATCGGCATGAGTGCCAGGCTCAGGCCTACAAAACTCCACCTCCGGAGAGATGTCCAGCCCGCTAGCATCATGCAGGGACTGCCTCAGATCCTCAAACTGGCTATGGCCCGAGAAAATCTCGTCAGGCACCATGTTAGGCACCATGCCATCATCAGAGCCCTCATCCACCTTTGAAATGAATTCCAGATGGCGGTAAGAAGGCACAGAACTGGAACCAAAGCCATGCTTGACCTTGGCTAGAGCCTTCCTAGGTGGTTCCCCCGATCCACGGGGTACCCCCCGTCGACACAGCCCCGAAAGGCATCGAGTGAATCAGCGCCGACATCGAGAGAATCGGCACCGACGATAGACACGGCGCCGACAGCATCGACATAGGCCTCGAAGGCGGAGCCCCGAGCGTGTCCCTCGACATCCTGGGCGCTGACGGCGTCGACGACTTCCTCGGAGGCGGAGCCTCGAGAGAGAGTCCGTCGACGACCTCGGCGCCACAGGCGTCGATGTCTTGCTCGAAGACTTCACAGCTTCACGTGGTCTCGAGCGCGTCGAGGACCGGGATCTAGACCGGGCATGCCGAGAACGACTCCCCTTGTCCGAGCGGGACCTTTCCCACAAGTCGTGATGACCACCAGAGCCCGAAGGCATGCGAGCAGCGTCTCTCGGCTGATCACGACCGACCCCACTCAGAGGCGCGGAGGGACCAGTGCCCTGCGATTTGAGAATCACCAACATTTTCTTCCCGAAGGAAGCCCATTCCTCCGGTGTCGCATGCTTGGTGGGGTAAGCGACCCGCCGATGGGCGGAGTCCTCGGATGAGGACGGGGTAGGTGACCGATGACGGCGCTTCTGGGAGTGCCTCGAAGAGGCAGAGGAGTGGCGAGACCGACTCCAGGACTGAGACCCACTGGACTTCCGACAACGTCATGGAGAGTCGCCCCTCGAGTCGTCCGGCGAAAGGCCCGCAGACCTCGACTTCCGGGGCTTGGACACCTTACCTACCGATAATTTCTTCTTGCGCTCCTGCAAGGCTTTCGACGTGAGCGACTGGCAGTCGACGCAGTCATCCGTGTCATGGGCCTCCACGAGGCACCAGAGGCAGGCGTCATGCGAGTCTGTGACCGACATCTTGGACCCACAGTCCCCGCACTTCTTAAAGCCCGGACGCGGTGTGGACGACGAGGTAGACATCTTCACAAAGAAATCGTACACAAACAGGTTCGAAGAACCGAGATGAACAACAGAAACTCCAAAGAGTCGAGGCGTACCGAGATTCACAAAGCGAACACGTTCGTGGAAAAAACGGAACTGAGGCTACGGGCGTCGTGCGTCCTACTTATCACATCGGGTGACGTCGGCCGTCGGAGGAGGTCCTCGAGGACGGCGCATCGACGTCATCGACGCAGGAACCGAAAATTTTCCGAAGCAGCACAGCTGTGGTGATTACGGTCATAGGTATGGAATACGTCGGAGGACCCAATCCCCTCGAAACATATGTTCCATCACTTGCCAATTTGTTGCTGGGCTTCTTTGAAATCGAAAATACATTTACAAGCAAGGGCAATTACATCAAAAACATAGTATTCTGGATACAATGCATTGATTACATCTTGCTAATTTGGGAGGGAGAGGGTAAGAAGAATCACTTTATTTTGCTCCCTATTTGACCAATTAATTTTGCCTAAAGCTAACTTGCATTAGCAAGAAAACTGAAGACTTACTAATTTTCATCAAGATCCTGCAAATAAAAAGCAATCTTAACAGAAAGCCTACACCGGTAGAATCAATAATATGCCAACTGTTTCGATCAGAATCCTGCAATTCAAAGATTCCTACAGGAGAGTTAATTTGTGCCAAAAGAATTCAAAGCAATCCCTACGATTACAGCACAGAGAAAACAAAGACATTGATATTGAAAGAGCAGTGAAAAAAAATAAATAGAAAGGATTGTGCTTAATCAACCCAGTTTCTAAGGAAACCATCAACACAAAGTTAAATGTGTCCCCTAATATTTCTCCAATAATCATTCTATCTGAAGATTACTATACCAGAATTGGCCTTTAGTTGTAAACAATTCCACAATCTCAAAATGTATAGATACAAATGGTGGTTTACTCTTTAAGATATCTCCCAAATATCCATAATAACGTCAGTCCCAGACACTGGAAAACCCATGTTAACAAGAGAAAGACATGGCGCAACCAAGAATAACAAGGTTTCTATAAATGTGGCACTATCAAAATGTACAATTTTGCCTAAGATAAAATGCTTGAATTAACAAGCAACAATTACGTGCTCAAAATTGAACAATTAATGAACTGTAGAAGATATGTGATCAACCGTATGTATGGGAAAAATACATAGGAAGTAGAACAAGATCTCAGAAATTGTATTAGAGTACATTTGCAAACCATAAGAAAAGCAGGACAACAAACATCAGTTAGCAACTAATTTGCAAAATTAACTTTTAAAAAGGCAAGATGGATTTGTTAAGATTTGTTGGTGTTCCGACACCTTGCTGAATTGTCTGAGGTGATTACACAGAAACAATATTTAGTAGAAAAGAGGCAAAGTTCATATTTTATATAAACATCAAGTATGGATATAATGGTAATCATGAATGTTATGCTTTATGAAACTATGTTCCTGTTGGTGTTCCTCCCAGTGCAACCAAATGTATTATAAATCTTAACATTGCAAATGCTTAGTTTGCATATATCAATTCAATTTTTAACATGTATACCATAACTGGTATTAATGTGAATGTTGCAATTACAAATTACAGATGTTTCAGGTCATCAACTCACCAATATCAAACAGCCATTGTCTGGAGAACCAGATTGAATTATTACTCAAGGTCCACAATTTAAAATGTATTCATATGATATGGCAATTATAATGCGCCTGTACACAAGTGTTTCTAGGTGCTACAAGACAAGGAGGGGGAAACAGGGAGGACAAAACAACAATCTTACTAGGCTTGTGTCATTCAGATTGCGCAAGAGCAGTGAAGGGGAGAAGTGCCAAGAGGACGGGGGGAGTGGAGAAGCGCTGGTAATCAAAAAGTGCAGCCAACAGGCGGCTCTTAACTACAGAGAGAAGGGACTGTAGGGTTACAGATACAGACCACAAGTGCTGGGGAGCCAAGAGGCAGTGCGAGGTGCACTGACCTTTTTGAAGCAGTGTTAATGCTGTAAAGAAGAAATATTTGTGAGTTGACTGTTCTTAGCACTATTGTTAACCAATAGTTGACACAATACGTCTATTGCTAAGCACAATCAAAAAGAGTAAATACAAAAAGACCACTGTTTAATATGTAAATAGGACAACAGAATTCCACACTTCAAACTTAATGTTTAAAACAGAAATTTGTATTTTAGTTAATTAAACAGATTGATCTTCCTTTGAACTTGGTACAACAAGAACATAAAGATATACATTTATGTTGCAGACTATTATTTGATGTACCAACGTGTGAAATGTTTTGCCCACTTTTCTGCTTTTTCTACCCACGCCTCCATTTTGATTCATTTGATTTTCAAGTGTGTTTATTGTATTCACTTCACAGTGTTTAAAATAATGAGTCCTCACATTTTTTTATCTTTTCAAAACAAACTCTACAAATTCGCCTAAACACCATTCTCAGTACATCACTTTTTTCCATGCCTGGGGAAATGTCTTGATTCTTCCCCCATCAGAGTTGAATGGGAAGGCAGTACATATGTGAAGTCATTGCTTTGTGGATGGTCTAACTCTGGAGGTACCTGTTCTGGTTCAACCCTGCCTCTTCTGGCCCGTCTAATGTCCCTGAAAACCCTTTCACTGGTGTGGGGATTGCTGGCACTGAAACCATGAGCTACCTGTAGAGGAGCAGTCGCCATAATCTCTAGTGCCCG
This sequence comes from Ambystoma mexicanum, assembly GCF_040938575.1. Classification (NCBI taxonomy): domain Eukaryota; kingdom Metazoa; phylum Chordata; class Amphibia; order Caudata; family Ambystomatidae; genus Ambystoma; species Ambystoma mexicanum. The sequence goes on from NC_090931.1 coordinate 457,906,796, forward strand.
CCCCCCCCCTCACCTCCGTCATACTGGAAGCAAAGCAGGAAGACTGTGCATGGCACCAGGCATAGAAAAATTAACACACCGAATATATGAGAGAAGTTATGCACTCAGACAACCGTATCGAATGTACCCTCGCACTGAAGTGGTGCAAGGATGTCGACATACAGCATCTTTATATATAAAGCTGAATGTATGTGTGGAACAAGTTACTTACCTGTAACTGTTGTTCTCCAGCATGTGGTCTGGCATGTAATCACATGCTCATGAATATTCCCAGTCGTCTGGCTGGGAATCCTTGGTAAAAGAAAAAATCAGTTTCAGTTTCGTTTCTTAACTGTCTTTCTCCTAATAACCAATCACTGGTCTCTGGTTCCTACTGCCCCCAGCCAATGACTGCCCTCTACCTAAGCCCCTCCCCTGGCAGCCATCTTCACATTTGGTAGCACGTAGAGTGGCAGTAGGACCAGGGGAAGAGCCGCAGCGGGGTAGGCGGGAGGGTTCACACGTGAATCCATGCCAGACCCATGCTGGAGAACAACAGTTACAGGTAAGTAACTTGTTCCTTCACCAGCATGGGGTCTGGCATGGATTCACATGCTCATAAATACAAGAATACATAGCAGTACACACATGCACAACCACAGGAGGTGGCAAGGCTCAACATTAAGCATTTCTTAACTCCTCACCAGGCTCAACTTCAAGCGAACAGGTTGCGCAGCACTGCTTGGCCGACTCTGGACTTGTCCCTGGAAACATGGTAAACGCAGTAGAATTTCATGAAGTTGTGCATCGACCTGTACGTAGCAGCCCTGCAGATGTCCAGCATGGGCACACCAGACAGGAACGCCGTTGGTGCAGCGATCCCTCTGGTCGAATGGGCTCTTAGACGGCCAGGGAATGGTCTGTTTGCCAACCGGTGACAATGGGTGATGCAGCCGGAGTGCCAACTGAAAATGGAAGCCTTGGAGAGGGCCTTCCCTTGGTTCACAGGGCCAAAGTTCACAAACAGCTGTGACGTCTTCCAAAAACTTTGTGCGGTCCACATAGAACTTCAGCGCTCTAGCCACATCCAGCGAGTGCAAAGTCCTCTCAGCCGGCGATGGGAAGAAAACAGGTAGCACCAAGGGCTCGTTGAGATGAAGTCCGACGGCACCTTGGGCATGAAGGAGGGGTGCGTCCGTAGCACCACACTTGTCTCGTGGAATGTCAAATAAGACATGCATTACTTACCGTAATACCATTTCTGATGATTGTATCTGCTTAGATTCACATGCTGTGCATATGGTCCGACATCCAGTGGTAACCGGAGAGTATTGCATCTTGTCTTTCGGGGACCGAAAAGGGATGTCAGCATAGGCGTGTCTGTAACACTATCCCTAGCGTGACGTTTAGTGTACCCAAAATCCCTCAAACGCCGAGGTCCCTCCGATTGTATTTTTTCTGCCATGACGGAGCCTAGGGCTATTATGAGTGAGTACATGAAGAAGAGAGAAGTAGTAAGACATCTATGTTCCTTTCACCCCGAGCTGGAAGGTAGGGAGGGCACATGTGAATCTAAGCAGATACAATCATCAGAAATGCTAATACGGTAAGTAATGCATGTCTTCTGATGGTTGTTAATCTGCTTAGAATCACATGCTGTGCATAGACTAGCGAGCAGTACCCGGAGTTGGAGGTGGGTTGTGATAAGGAACAGTAGAGAAAAGAGGTTGTGTCCCACCTGGGAATCAGACCTAGAATAAGTGTCTAGGCGATAGTGTTTTGTAAAGGTGTGTACAGAACTCCAGGTTGCCGCTTTGCAAATGTACTCTAGGAGAACGTTTGCAATGAATGCTATGGAACCCCCAGTGCCCCGAGTAGAGTGTGCTCTAGGCTTGAAGGACAGTTCTCTCTTAGCAAGAGAGAAACAGTGTGATGCATTTGACAATCCACCTTGAGATAGCTGATTTAGAGACAGGATCCCCTTCTCTGCCAGCTGCCACCGAAACAAAAAATTGGTTTGTTTTCCTCAGTGGGTTCGTTCTTTCCAGGTGCCCTGCGCACATCTAGCGTGCTTAGGCTTCTTTCGGCCATTCTAGTAGATTCTGGAAAAAGGTAGGAAGTTCAATCGATTGGTTCACACGGAACTTCGAGATGAATTTAGGTACGAATCTGGGAAGCGTGCGCAGAACTACCTTGTCTCTGTGGACTGTAACAAAGGGGTCTAGAACAGAAAGGGCCTGTAGTTCACTAACCCTTCTGATAGAAGTGATAGCCACTAGGAAGGCCGTTTTATAAGTAAGGTCTTTTAGACTTGCGTTATGCATTGGCTCTAAGGGGGAAACCCCATGAGCCTTGTTAAAACGACATTTAGATCCCATCCAGGAGCTGGATGAAAAATGGGAGGATACATTCTTTTAACCACTTCCATAAAGGCCTTAATCACTGGTATCTTCCACCACAACACCTTTTGTTGTGACCTGGTGTAGGCTGAAAGAGCAGCCAGATGAAGCTTCAGGGAATTGAAGACCAACCCTATGTCCAACAAATGGGTTAGGTAAAGTACAATGTGTGTGGGTGAGCAAGCGATGGGATTGACTCCCTTGGTATTACTCCAGATAACAAAACGTTTCCATTTCCTGCATAGCAATAACGGGTGTTAGGTTTCCTAGCTTCCTTGAGAATGTCCATGCACCTCTGAGGGAGCTGTAGGTGTCCAAACTATGACCTCAGGAGCCAAGCTGCTAAGTTCAGAGTATGTGGGCATGGGTGTAGGGTCTCCCCCCCCTGTCCTGAGACAACATGTTGTACAGGCAGGGTAGTTTTACTGGTGGGAGAGCGACATTTCCATCAGATGAGCGAGCCAGGGTTGGCGGGCTCACATGGGGGCCACCAGTATCATGGTAACTGGTTCCTGGTGCATTTTGTGCACTATTTTGTTGAGAAGGGAGGGGGGAGGGGGGACCGTAGACAAATTTCCCTGACCATGTTATCCAGAGACCATTCCCCCTTGGAGCGGTTCTGGGGGTACCTGGAGGCGTAGTCTTGGTATTGGTATTCTCCCGAGTTGCGAACAGATCGATTTCTGGGAAGCCCCATTCTGCGAAGACGGATACGATGTCTTCGTGCAGACGCCATTCGTATTCTACGGGCAGAGGGAAATCTCTGCTAAGCACGTCTGCCAGAAGATTGAGTTCCCCTGGAACATGTTGGGACAACAGAAACATCTTGTGTTTGAGAGCCCATATGCAAATGTTTTAGGGACAGCTTGGATAGCCCTGGAGAGTGAGTGCCCCCCTGTTTGTTCAGGTAATACATGGATGTAGTGCTGTCTGTTAGAATCAGCACTGTCTTCCTGTGAAGTTGCATCGGAAAAGACTTTAATGCCTTGAACACTGCTAATAGCTCCAGTAAGTTTATATGGTTGGACGCTACTTGTGGGGACCAAACTCCATGCGCTGTCTGCTGAAGCAAGTGAGCCCACCACCCCGTGAGAGATGAGCCTGTTGTGAGAGTGGCTTCCACTGCAGGGGTGGTGAAGGTTTCACCATTCAAAAGGTTTTCCTTTGACCACCATTGCAGAAAGAACGAGGGCTGGCGAGACAACTACCAGATCTTCCCATTGTCCGCTGGCCTAACACCACTGGCTGTTGAGCCACTCTTGCATGGGACGCATGTGCACCCGCTCGCGGGGAACCAAGTATATGCATGACGCCATCATCCTTAGCAAACGCATGGCTTTGCGCACTGTCACCTCCCGACTGTCTACATATTGAGGGATCTGAAACAGCATGTCCTGATCCCTCTCGTTGGAGGGAAAGACAAGGCCGTCTTTTGTCTGGATTAGAGCTCCCAGAAATTGTTTTACTTGGCTGGGACTAGACTGTATTTTTTCTTGTTGATGGAGAATCCCAGACTGAACAGAAGGTCTACGGACCTTTGGGTGTTCAAAAAACATGTGTCGTATGAGTCCCCGTTATGAGCCAGTCGTCGAGGTAAGGGTAAATGGGACAGATAGCCTGCGCAGGTGTGCTGCTGCTGCTACTGCCAGTACCTTGGCAAACACCCTTGGCGCCGAGGCGATGCCGAACGGGAGCACTTTGAATTGGTAATGCATGTACTGAACCATGAACCTTAGATATTTCCTGTGCGCTGGCAACATTGAAATATGAAAGTATGCATCTTTCGTGTCCAATGTTGCCATGTAGTCCCCCTGTTTCAACAGTGGGATCACCTCCTGTAGCGTTACCAGGCAAAACTTTTGAGGTTTTATGAACTTGTTCGCTGGGCGCAGGTCTAGAACAGTGGGCATGGTGAGGTCCTTTTTGGGTACAAGGAAGTACACTGAATAAATACCCTTGTTTACCTGAAGAATAGGGACGCCTTCTATGGCGTCCTTTCCAAGCAGCGCTTCCACCTCTTGATTCAGGATCTCCAGATGGTCTGGTGAGAGGCACCGTGAGCGCGGTGGTCTGAATAGTGGCAGTCGGGTGAATTCCACGCAGTACCCGTGGGCGACAGTCTTTATGACCCACTGATCTGAAGTAATCCCCTTCCATGCTGTGAGCAAAGATCCCGACTGGGCTGACATGGGAGGGGACCTGGATCTGATGGTCATTTCTGACCAGAGGCTGCGGCTCCTTTAGGATTGGGGCCTCTACCTCTGGCTTTGCCGCGTCGCTGACCCCTTGGTGCGTAGTATGCGGGGCTTCCTGAAGTTTGTCCAGCATTAAAGTTTCCCGTGCCATAGTTGTTTTGAATTGCACGGGACTGCCCTTGAAAGGACCGATGAGCATTACCTCCTCTCTGGGGGGTTAGGTCTTTGAGTAATATGTTGCAGGGACTTAAGAGTCTCATGCTCTTTTTTGGCTGTCTCTAGGGCCTCATCGACCGCCTGTCCGTAGAGGTTTGTTTCTTCAATGGGTTTATTGATGAGAGCCGCCTGTGTTTCAGGCTTAAACCCTGCGATACGAAGCAGAGCATGCCTTTTAAGTAGGTTTCCATGTGCCAGAGACCTGCCTGCTGTTTCAGCCGTGTCCAGAGTGTTCTTTATCACATTCTGGTTCACTTGCCTGCCTTCGGCCACAATAGTGAGAAGTTTGGACCTGATGGGCTCCGGGACCTCCTGGAGACCTTCCTGTACTAGGTTTCATTGAGCATCAGTATAACTCGCCAGCAGCACAGTGTTATTCGCTATGTGCGTGGTATATGCGGCAGCCGAGGTAACCAGCTTACATAAGGCATATAACCTCTTGGATTCTCTATCTGCAGGCGCCTCCCCCCGTAGCAAGGGGTAATCCTGCCCGTTTGTGTGGTAGTCACTACCAGGGAATCGGGGGTGGCATCCCCTTTAATGTATTGAGGGTCTGAAGGAGCTGGCCGAAATAACTTTACTACTCTTGGGTTCACTGCCCTGGTTTGAGCTGGTGACACCAAGCAGGGGGCCAATCTTTTCTTAATAGAATTAAGGAGGGGAATGGCCTGGCTAGAGGGCGGTTTCTCCTAAAGAATATCTTCTACAAAGTCCTGCTCAGGCACCGCCTCTTGAGTAGCAATTTGAAAGTGATCTGCTGCCTTCCTTAACATTGTATTGAAGGCCATTTGGTCATCTACAGGTGAGGCCTGGCGAAGCCGGGGTGGACGGAGGAGAATCCAGGAACAGAACATCAGTGTCCTGATCCTGTTGGGGGAGCGTCCATGGGGCCGTCCCCACTTGGTGCGTTTCTTCACAATTGTCCGCGTCATCCGCTTGGTCCTCGTAGCCCTGCAGGAAGGAAGGTTCTTCATCTTCACTGAAAATATCCTGATAAGTATTCATTTGAATGTCTTCATGATGGACGGGAATTGAGGGCTGATCATCTTGTAACTGTGAAGCACATTTAGGATTAGGCTCTCCACAAGATCTTTTCGAGGAAGGATGTTCAGAAAAATAAATCATTTTCTCAAGACGATCCATGCACCCTTCAAATTTCTCCCTTTTCCACTTAAGAGGACCTAGAAGGGCCTACGGGTGGAAAAACTTCTTCCACCTCTTGAAGCCGACATTTGTCAATCAGGGTTGGAAAGAGTCTCTTTACTGTCCTCATAGTTATCACAAGAATCGGGGCACCATGGCATATCTATTGGTCCTGCCCCATGTTTTTCGACAGAATAGTTATAAGCCCAACCGCCAAAGAAATTCTATTGATACTGTGTTTGATTTCGATACTTTGTTCGATACCCGTCGAAATAGGTAGAGGGGTTGTGTGTAATGTCTTTGTACGCCCGTGTCGCCAGGTGTTGTCCCTGAAGCAAGACCAGAGTCGGGCCTTGAAGGTTCGGGGACAGGCGTGGCAGACCTAGAATTGTTCACCTCGAGGTCTATCACATCCGCAACGGATGTTTGGTCATCAGAGGTGCCCCCGTCACTATCGGCGGGTGTGGTGGTGGGGGAGGGTTCCGCCCGTGACATACCGTAGGCGGCCCACTGCTTTACACAGCGCTCCTTAAGTGTTTTAGGCCGAAGGAGTTTACAAGCCGCACACCGATTCTGGTCGTGATCTAAGGGGAGACCGGAGTTGCACGTCCTGTGCTTGTTCTTCCACAGGTATCTGAAACTACACTTAGGGCAGAACCTAAAAGGAGTCCTTTCCATAGCAAAAGGGAAAGATGACCAGACCTATAGGGTAAAGAGGAAAAAGACATAACGGAAATATGGCCACCCCGATCCCACTCTCCCTACTGTAAAGGCCGGCCAGAGGGCCCGGCCACATGGATTCAAGCACTGGATCTTAGATACCGAAATCCACTGCCGTAGACCAGTCCCTCGTAGTCTTCGTTGAAGTTGTTCTTGCCGTCGAAATGACTTGAGAGGAAATAACCGACAAGTCGGTTTAGGATAATGTCTCTTATATAAGAGCTCCGCTATAGGGCAACCAGTTATGTGGGCAGAAAAAAACAATCTGAGGGACCTCGGCACGTGAGGGACTTTGGGTACACTACAAGTCACGATAGGGATAGTGTTACAGAACGCCTATGGCAACGTCCCCTTTCGGTCCCCAAAAGACAAGATGCAATACTATGTGGTTACCACTGGATGTCGGACCATATGCACAGCATGTGATTCGAAGCATATTAAGCATCAGAAGCTGGTTTACAAGAGTGGGCCTGGATCTCCCCCACTCGTCGTGCGGAGGTGATTGCCACAAGAAAAACTGTTTTCCACGACAAAAACTTCAGTGGCGCCAAATGCATAGGCTCAAACGGGGGACCCATGAGCCTAGTAAGCACCACATTGAGCTTCCACACCAGAGCAGGAGCCTTCACCGGCGGGAACGAGCAAAATATTCCTTTGACGAACTCCTTGACCAAACGATGCGACCATAAGGATGATCGTCCAGGAGATCTGGTGTAGCGGGTAATGGCCGCCAGATGAACTTTGATGGAAGCATGGGCAAGCCCTGCCTTGGGCAGCGACAACAAATACGGGAGCACCTGCGGAGTAGTGACTCGTAGAGAGTCATTCTGAGTACGGGACCAAACGGCGAACCTCCTGCACTTGTGCCCGTAGCATTTTTAGAGTAGACTAAGCTCTGGCCTTGGCGAGTGTTAGGGAGAATTCTCTGTTTAGGCTGAATTTCCTAACCTAGTGAGTGCCCCAGCAGCTTTGCTGGATTTTTGGGGTTTATTTTTTTCTCCTGCCAAGAGTGAGACTCTTTTACCCTCACTCTTGGGCATGATTTGAGTGTGTTTCTTTGAATCTAGATGTGTTTAATGGGCTATGGGGTCTTTTACTCCATAGGTCTTCATGTGTTTTTGTGATGCGTGTTACACAGCACCCTCAGTGCAGTGACACAGGGGTGTCATAGTGACCCCCCCAGTATAGACTCCATACCCTGGGACTGACTACTGTCTCCCAGGGCATGTAAAGTCACCATTGACTTTACTAGTCTTAAATTCTGAACAGAACCAGTACAAACCATCATATTGTGGACGTACTGGCTGGGGAAATTTAATTGCCCCGGGGTCTGTTAGTCGAGGGGGCACGTCTCCGTCCCCCCTAATCGAGTTTTTGCTGGTGGCAGTGGATACTACTTTTTATATTCAACCGCAAATATTTTCCTATGGGATTTCCCATTGTTTTAGGCTATCTTTAATTATTTACGGTAGCCTCGAACATACCGCCGGTTTATTTAATTAATATTAATCCTCCGGTTGGTATTTTTTGCCAGAACTTGATTCTAAAATGGCGTTTGTGTTCTCTTCTGTGACTCCAACCCAAGTCGAGCCCTTTGTTCCACTTTTTGGCGGGCTTCTCCACAGAAGCCCTCCAAAGTGGTGCCACTCTGTCTGGGGTACTTAGGAGGGGTGGAGGGGAATTTAGAGGCCGGCTCACCACTTAGCATGTTTGAGTGACAGCTAGGCTGAGTGAATGGGGGTCTGCTGCATAAAAGCAGGGCTTTGGGGACTGGAACTTCAGAAGTCGCCACAGGACCTAAGAATCCAACGAGGGAGAAGCTGAGCCGACCTGCCACGACACCACCACCGGTGGAGCCCTGCTGGACTGCCTCACCACTTTTCCCAACGACAGAGGAGATCTCCCGCCGGAGAGTCTTCTTCCTTTGACTGGTGGGGATAACCAGTTTCACCGCCTTTTCGCTTTCCCGACGTACCTCGTGGCCGTATTGCCTGTGCCAAGCACCCTGGCAACCGGGATACCACATTTTACCACGACCGTGAAACAAAAGGTACCACCTTTAACCGGAAAACTCTGCGGCTGGCTTCTTCCCTGGTAGTGCAACGACCTTCATCTTTCCTCCAAGTCGAGATCTTCTCTTCCCCTGGACGACGACGCCGCAACTTGGACCCACTACCAGGAACAACTGCCACCGCTGGAGGATCCTTCCCACTTAAGGTACCGTGTCCCGCCTGGCTTCCCTTGCTACCGACTGTACGGGGTAGATGTAGCCCCCGTCTTTCGAACCTGGGTTAGTCTGGGACACCCTGGCTAAACTTTCTTAAAGCCTCTCTAAACTCTTTTTGAACCTTCTGCAAGACTTTCTAAGCCTAGTGTAACTGTGGTCTTGGACACATTTGTGCTCTGCTCTCTCTAAGAGTGGGCCCAGCCTTTGGACTTTGGCTCACCAGTGACTTTTGCTCTTCTGCCTTGCTAACAGTGTTCCTGAATCTTAGAGTGGTGTACCTTTCCATATTTCTGTCTTTTTCCCTCCCTTTCTCACAAACTTATTGGAGTGCAATCTAGTTAAGCGCTCACCTCTGTATGAAAATAAGTGGTGTTTTACTGTGACTTATCTGATAAGGAAAAAGGGGTGTATATATTACAATAGTAACTGTGTTTAGAATATTTTACAATAAGAGTGCTGGAGTGTTTCAACTGTGTTTTTAAATAAATAATTATATACTTTGATACCAAAGCTCTGGTCAGTGTTTGCTTGTATTATTGTATCTGGGTACCTATTGTGTATACTTTGCATACTGTCTAACTCTTCTTGAGGGAAGTCTGACTGCTCAGCCACAGCTACCAGGTAAATCTGGGTGGTGCAGACTGCTACCAAGTGGGTTTACTGCCAACACCTGTAGTCTTAAATCTTTTGCAGTGGTCCCTAAGGGAACTGCACAGGTTTCTGCCTAACAGCGAGCACCGCCTTACAATCCGCTGGGAGATTGTAGCCCCCAAACACTAGCGCTGCAGGAGCCAGGCCTACAGGTTCAGTGAACCTGGGTCGTGGTGCAGAATCGCGCCTCCTTCCCTGCTGAGAACATCTGCATCCACCGGAAGGTTGACTGGAGGGAACGTGGACAAGTCCAGAAGGTCTGGGTACTAGATCTGTCTCGGCCACACCGGTGTGGCGAGGATCATCCTGCACCGGGACCGTCTGAGTTGATTGACTAGTCGAAGAAGCAACGGCAAAAGAGGGAACGCATACAGAAACAGGCCGTCCCAGGGGAAAGCGAGTGCGTCCCCCATGCTCCCCGGCTGGGGAAACCTGCTGGCGAAACTCTGGCACTTGGTGTTCGTCGTCGCCGCAAACAGATCGCTCTGGGGATTGCGCCATCTGCGGAACAGGTGATCCACTTGGTCCTGCCGAAGTTCCCACTCGTGGCAAGAGCGCAGCTCCCTGCTGAGAAAGTCAGCAATGGTGTTCTTCACTACTGCTAGATGAAAAGGGACTAGGAACATCCCCTGGGCTACGGCCCAGTGCCAAAGGTCCAGCGCCTCTTTGGGGAGCGCCAGGGATCTGGTTCCCCTGTGCTTCTGGATGTAGAACATTGTGGTGGTGGTGTTGTTGTCCCTGAAGATCCGTACCACTTTGCCCTTGAGGGACGGAAGGACTTGAGGGCCCAAAACACTACCCGCAGCTCCAACACGTTGATGTGCAACAACTTCTCCTCCGGTGCGCTCCTCATCCTTACAAGGAGGCGTCTGTCGTGACCGTCTCCTGATGAGGTGGGGTCTGGAAATCTGCGCATGTGGACAGACTTGCACACTCCACACCACTGTATCGCTCGGCTGAAACTTTCGTCGAGTGTGATCTTGTCCTCGAAGCTCCACGCCACTTGAATCCAACGGGCGTCGTGGAACTCCTGCAGCAGACGCATCCGCAGCCTGCACAGCAGAATGAGGTATATGCATGATGACATCATGCCAAGTAGGGACTTGATAGACCTCACCCTTGCGACCTTCAGAGCCAACAGCCGTTGTACCTTGCCCAAGATGGCCGTGATCCTTTCCTCTGACAGACGCCAGGCACGACACTTGAGTCGGGCTCCCAGAAACAGCGCGTCCTGCGATGGAGTATAGCAGGGCTTTGCAAAGTTTATTGAGAACCCCAGGTCGATCAGGAGTTGGACTGTCTTCGTTGTGTGGTCGACGGCGATGTCCTTTGAGTTTCTCGGATGAGCCAGTAATACAGATACAGGAACACGTGGATCCCTCGTAGGCGCAGCTGCACCACCACAAGGGCCAGGCACTTGGTGAACACTTGTGGTGCCGACTTCAACCCGAAGGGAAGGGCCTTGAACTGGTAATGTCCTTGAATCATGAAGCATAGGTACTTGCGGTGTCCTTTGTGTACAAAGCGATGCGAAAATAGGCATCTTCCAAGTCCAGCGACTATATAAAATCCCCCCTCTTCCAGCTGTCCCTGCACATGCTGAAGGATCACCATCCGAAACTTTTGGGACTCGATGTACTGGTTGTTCTTTCTGACGAGGAAGTAACGAGAGTACACTCCGGAGCCTCTTCAGGACAAGCTCGATCGCCCCCTTTTTTAACATGGCCCATTTCTCCAGCAACAGCTGAGGGATGTGGTTTTCCTGACTGGCCACTGGTGGAATCCTTGGACACTTCTGTTGGAACTCTAGGGTGTGTCCGTGGGCGAGAGCGTCCAGCACCCACCGATCGGTGGAGATGGTCTTTCACATGCTGACAAAGTTCGCCAGCCGGCCTCCCACTGCGGTGCACGGGTCAGGCCCGACTCCACGGCCGGTTCAGCCTTATTTCGATGCTGCAGCGCCGCCTTAGGGCCCTTGGTGACAACGTCCACTTCCATACTTGGCGCAGCCCGTGTAGATCTCATGGGCCGATGAGCAGGTGGCCTGATGATAGGACAAGACACCTCCTCCGAATCCTTGAGAGGAACTTTGGGATTTCCCTCCAGAAGGCCGAAAGGAATGCCGCCGTTGCTGAAGCATGCCCAGGGTACAAGCCGTCTCAGTGTCCGCTTCGATGGACTGTAGATACTAGTCCACAGTCTTTCCAAACAAATTGTCCTCGTCGAAGGGCAAGTCCAACACCTTCGACTGTACATCCTGGTGGAAATTTGTGGCACTAAGCCAGCCCCGCTGACGAAGGCAAACACTGTTGCCCATTTGGCAGAATCCCATCTCAGCAATGTCCGTGGCCACTGTAATGGCATGGTCCGAAGCCACCTCGCCTTCCTGTAGGATCTCCAGTGCCTCAGCCCGCTTGTTGTCGGTGAGGAAGTCCAGGAGAGGGGCCATCTTCAACCACAGTTCTCTGTCGTAATGGGCCACGCTGGCAAGGGCGTTGGCGGCCTTGATGGTCGTTGCTGCCGATGAGATCACTCTTCGCCCCATGGCATCCAACTTCTTCCCCTTACCATCCTGGGGAGGGGTGGGGAGGAAGGGAGAGGAGGCCTTCGATGAGGATGAGCCCGAAGACTACTTCTTGGCCACCGCCGAAACCAAAGAGTCTGGAGATGGCTGGGACTGTAAACACTTGGGTGCAAAGTCTGGAACTCTGTACTACTTCTCGTAGCGTTCCCTCTTTGCCGGAGCCGATGAAGGGTTCTTCATGAGTGACACACCCTCGTCCCAAATGTCATCCAATAACGGGATTGAAAGTACAGTCTTCCTCTGCGCCACCCGGTGCCGTTTAAGGAAAGCCTCTTTCTTCTTCTCCTTCGCGACGAGTTGGAACAGTTCGGAGGACCTGGAGATCATGGCGTGAAATGATCCAATCTCGTCGGGCAATGAAGATCTGGCCGGCGGAGATGGGAGATCCCCCAGGCCACTGTTGTTGTCGGTACCAGTGCCTGTCGTCGCTGTGTCCGGTTCCGTGTCATCCCTCGGTGAGAGAGGCGAGGGGTGAAAGGGTGGAGGGGGGTGAACTCTGATGGTCTCGGAGCGGCGGCCGGGGCCGCCATGCAAGAGGCATCGTTTGTTCGGATTTCAAAGCACAGGGCATGCAGGGCAGTAAGAATGTCCACTGAGATATCCCCAGGTGGCTGCTGGGGTGGAGGCGACTGGGACCAGGGCGTTTGCGGCTTAGGCTGATCCGCTCCATCGTCACCGAAATAGAGTAAAACTCTAGCTATAGCACAAGGACTCCCAACACATGAACGTGCAGTAAAAATCTGAAGATGGTGTTACGCTCACCTGGTCTCTGCGGGAGTGTTGGGGCGCGGTTGCAGCCCTCCCAGGGATTAGTTTGCCCTCATCTGGCTTCTCCCTCTGCGCTTGTACAGTTACTGGGGTAGTGCTGCTCAAGACTACTCCTATGTAAATATAAAGGAGGCATAAGTATGCCAGTCTGTGACCCCTTCTACCCTGGGTGTAGTTCCCGTAGGTTGCACTGCCCATAGAAGGCTCACCTGCTTTTCTTGAACGATGAGCTCTCCGTCCTGCTACTTCCGGCAGGCACGCTTGCTTAACTAGGACCAAGTTCCTTCACTGGTCCCTCTGTGTGGCTGTCCAGTCCAGCTGCGACTAATCCACTTCTCTCCAGGCGAGTGTTTGTTTGTATAGTTTGTTTAGCTTTCAACCTGCTTTACATTGTTTCGTCTGTTCCGGCAATGTTGTTCATTCTTTCCTTAATGTCCCTCTTTTGCTCTTTCCCTGCGTAGGTGATGTCGCGACCCGTCAGCTACGAAGATAAAGATGGAAGCCGGAGCGAACAGGCAACGAGTTCACAATGGCCCGGCAACAGGTGAGTGACTTTAGAGGATGCGCGCGTGGTCCCAATGCGGCGCGACCCCCAGCTGCTGAGTTTCAATCGTCTAACCATGTCTTTCTGCTTCTTTACAGGGCCCGACTCCGTGGACAATGGGCGCGGCGTTGGATGATTAGCGCTGCGCCAGAATCAGGGCTGCTGGTTTCCTGAAGGTGAGTATGCAGATGCGGCGAGATGGTGAATGCTGGCTTCCAGAAGGTAAGTAAGCTGGTCCGAGCAGCAGTGAGCATCACGTTGCATGAAGATGCAAAGTAACGTGAAGCATGGATCAGCGTGAGGGTGGGGATACGAGGTCGGATGTGTCCCTGTCTGAGTGGCCATGACAGAGGAGGGGCTTAGGTAGAGGTCAGTCATTGGATGGGGGAAGTATGACCCAGAGACCAGTGATTGGTTGTTAGGAGAAAGACATTTCAGAAATGAAACAGATTATTTCTTTACCGAGGATTCCCACCCTGACGACAGGGAATATTCATTAACATGTGAATCCATGCCAGACCCCATGCTGGAGAATACTCTTACCTCCGGAACAGGCGGACCTTCTAGCAAAAAGGTTGCATAGCACTGCTTCGCCGACCCTGTACTCCCCTCTGGAATCCCCGTCAATGCAGTAGAATCTTGTGAAGGTGTGCGTGGACCTCCACGTAGCAGCCCGGCAGATGTCCAGCAGGGGAACAAAAGAGAGGAACGCAGTAGTCGCAGCGATCGCTCTGGTAGAATGGGCACTCGGACGGCCTGGCAGGGGTCTGTTTGCCAACCAGTGACAGTGTGTGATGCAGCTGAAGAGCCACCTGGAGATGGAAGCCTTGGACAAGGCCTTCCCATGGTTCACAGGACCAAAAATATAGTTGAGATGTTTTCCGGCCACATCCAGTGAGTGCAAAGTCCTTTCAAACAGCAACAAAGGTTTTGGAAAAAACACAGGCAACACCAAAGGCTCGTTGAGGTGGAATTCCAAATTAACCTTTGGAATTAAGGGGTGCATCAGTAGCACCACCCTTGTGTCGTGAAAAGTCAGCTAAGGCTGTTTGCAGGAAAGGGCCTGGATCTCACCTACCCTCCTGGCAGAGGTGATGGCCACGAGAAAAGCGGTCTTCCATGAAAGGAACTTGAGAGGGCCCTGATGCATAGGCTTAAAGGGAGCCCCCCCATGAGCCTCGTCAGCAACACGTTGAGTTCCCATGATGGGGCCTTCACAGGAGCCAGCCCCGCCTTGGCCAAGGACAACAAGTACGGAAGAATCTGCAGAGCCGAGACCCTCAGACGGGTGATCTTCTGCGTCTGGCTCCCCGTTGCAAAAAGTGTCCACTTGTGCCTGTAGCACTGAAGTGCCGGCAACGCTCTGCCCCTCTCCTTTATAATTTATATATGCGATGCCTGTGTGAACTACTGGAAAGCGTCAGCGCGTTTTTTTTTTTTTACAAACTATGCCGATACTCAATTGGTGGTAGAGCTGGTGGGCGACTACCTGAAAGATAGTGCCAAAAACTCAACTCTGTACGACATCAAAGAATTGGATGGAGGGCAACTGGATGTGCCTCAACAGTAAGAAGACTGGAGCTGATGAGCTTTGGCTCCCGTCAAGCCTGAGCCAAGCTAGGGCCAGACTATGAGTCCTTTCATAACAAGGAAACATGCATACAAGTGTCAGAGCAGGTTAAAACTCTCGGTATGATCATGGAGGCATCATTGGGAGAAGCGGCACAGGTTCATTACCTACAAAAGAATAATTCCTATTATCTCAGTTTACTGATATCCATCCGTCTGTTCCTGAGCGAGAAAAACACTGCCACGATCGCCAGGGGAACAATTTTGTCCCGTCTGGATTATGGTAACTCTTATGCTCGGGGCTACCAAGAACTACATAGAGAGATGCCAGATCATGGAAAATAATGCTGTACGCATTATTAAAAAGGTATGAAGAAAAGTGATCACATTTCCATGGAAAGGAAAGCACTGCATTGGCTCAAGATCAAAGATAGGATCCAGTTCAAAACCCTGACATTTGTGCACAGATGCCTATATGGCACTGCACCCGCATATCTCAAGAAAAAGATCTTGCGTTACATCCCGAATCGTTCACTGAGATCAGAGGCACAAGGCAGGATCACGGTGCCTCACCACAGACGAGCAACAGCCTCAGGTAGAGCTTTTCCTGTTCTGGAAGGAAAGAGCTTGAACAATCTCACTTAATCCTCCGACTTGAACCAAGTTATCAGGCCTTTAGAAAGAGCCTCAAAACATACATTTTTAAATAGAAATTCCCAGACTCCAGATTTCCAGTCATCTTAGGTTAGAGCGTCTCTGTCCGTTTGTTTTTCTCCGTTTTATCTTACGCACCCCGATGCCTGCGGGCTTTCCGCGCTCTACAAGCACATACATAAATAAATAAATAAGGACCTCCCTGCAGTCCGTCGGCAGCTCGTACCCTCCAAACTCTTAGGCTGCAGGAGCCAAGCCACCAGGTTCAGCGATCCCGAGTCGTGATGTCTGGTTGCTGCTCCTTCTCTGGCGAGCAGATTCGTGACCACTGGCAGCTTGACCAGGGAAGACGCGGACATGCTGAGAAGATCTGGGTACCAAATTTGCCTCTGCCACTCCGGGGTGACGAGGATCATCCTGCATCAGCACAGTCATAGTTGATTGAGAACTCACAGCAGAAGAGACAACAAGCTGAAGCGTACAGGAACAGGCCTTTACCTTAGGAAGGAAAACAAATCCCCCCATGCTCCTCAGCTGGGGGAACCTGCAGGCGAATCTCAGGAATTTGGAATTCGTCACCGTCGCAAACCGATCGAGAAGGTGTCTGCTATATTTGAGGAAGAGGAGTCAGCCCACTTGATCCTGTCGAAGTTCTCACTCATGGCAAGAGCACAGCTCCCCGCTGAGGGAGTCAGCCATGGTGAAAAGGAATGAGGAACATCTCTTGGGCAACGGCCCAGTGCCACAAGTCTTGCGCCACTCTGGAGAGCGCCAGGGATCTGGTACCCCCCCTTGCTTCCTGATGTAGAACATTGTGGTGGTATTGTCCGTGAAAACCCTCAACACCTTGCCATTGAGGGATGGAAGGAACGGCTTGAGGGACCAGAACACTCCCTGCAGCTCCAGGACATTGATCACTCTCCT
Source organism: Ambystoma mexicanum (assembly GCF_040938575.1). Classification (NCBI taxonomy): domain Eukaryota; kingdom Metazoa; phylum Chordata; class Amphibia; order Caudata; family Ambystomatidae; genus Ambystoma; species Ambystoma mexicanum. The sequence goes on from NC_090931.1 coordinate 457,923,369, forward strand.
CTGGAAGCCACAGGCCTCTGGCGTGGAGATGTCTGGTGTGGGCTCCCCAGCATTCCAGGCAAGCATCCGTGGTGACAGTCTCCTGGTATGGGGGGCTCAGGAAATCCACGCCCCCGGCGATGTTGGAGCGAACGCCCTATCACCTTATCGCTCGATGAGACTCCTTAGAACAATCTTGTCTGCAAAGCTTCTGGACACCTGGATCCACGGAGCGTCTACGAATTCCAGAAGGGTTTGCATCCGCAACCTGCAGAGTTCATCAGGTAAATGCACGACGACATCATGCCGAGCAGCAACTTGATGGGTTCGGCCCGTGGCCATCTTCAGTGCAAACAGCCGTTGCACCTTGCCCAGCATGGCCGCTATCCAATCTTCTGAGGGGGCCGCCAGGCAAGCAACCGTGTTGAGCCTGGCCCAGAGGAATAGCACGTCCTGCGATGATATCAAGCAGGATTTTGGATAGCTGACGGAGAACCGCAGATGCGTCAGCAGCTAGGTGGTCCTCTCCGTATGATCGATGGCTACTTCCCAGGATTTGGCGCGGATGAGCCAGTCGTTGACGTAAGGGAACACATGTATCCATTGTAGACGCAGAAGGGCCACCACTGGCGCCTGGCACTTCGTGAACACCCTGAGCACCAACTTCAGTACGAAGGGAAGGGCCTTAAACGGGAAGGGCCTTCCCTGTACCACAAAGCACAGGAACCTCTGATGCTTCTAGTGAATGGGGACGAGAAAGTATGCGTCCTCCAGATCCAGCGACTACAAGTCTCCTTGATCCAGTTGGGCGAGCATGTTCTGCAACATGACCATTCAGAATTTTTGGGACTGGAGGTCTTTGTTGTGGCGCTGCAGGTCTAGAATGTGCCCCCGGTCTTCTTTACCAAGAAGTATCTGGAGTAGACTCCGAAACCCCAGGGATGCTTTGGAACAAGCTCCATCACCACCTTTTTTTGCACGGCCCGTATTTCCTGCAGGAACTGAGGAATGTGCTGCTCCTGCCGGGTTACTGGTGGTATTGCGGACACTTCTACTGGAACTCTAGAGTGTGTCCGTGAGCGAGAACGTCCAGTACCCATCGGTGGGTGGAGATCTTTTCCCACTCACTGACAAAGCCCGCCAGCTGGCCTCCCACCGGGGTGCATTGGTGCGGGGCCTGACGTTCTGGCCGGTTCAATCTTGCTTCGGGGCCAGCGTGCCACCTTGTGAGCGACGTTCGGCCAACTCCACCGAAAGCCTTAGAGCGCCCCTGTAGGCCTCTTGGGTCATGGACCAAGAGGGTTGACGGTATGAGGAGGACCCTCCGTCGAAGCCCTTTGACAATCTGCCTGATTTTCCGCTGGAGGCACGAAAGGACAGATGATGCTGCTGAAGAGTGCCCAGGGCACGGGCTGTCTCTGTCTGTCTTAATGGCCTGCAACGATATGTTGACTGCTTTCCCAAAGAGGTTGTCCTCGTCGAAGGGCATGTCCAACACCCTCATCTGGACCTCTTGACGGAAGTTGGTGGCCTTTGACGAGCCACGACGACAAGAGGCAGACACCATTACTCATCTGTCATAAACCTGTGTCCGCGATGTCCAGGGCCACAGTGATGGCATGGTCCGATGCCACCTCGCCTTCCTGGAGGATCGAGCGCCTCGGCCCACTTGTCAGGTAGAAATTCCAGCAGCAGGGCCATCTTAAACCACAGCTCCCGTGGCGACCCAGACGGAAACTGACTTGTGCTTGGCCTGGTCTTGGACCCTCATGGATGAAGTTTCCTCAAAGGTCTTCAAAGCCCGCTCTTCAGACCGGTTGGTCCTGGGATGAGGCATACCCCTGCGTGGCGCATAGGGTGGAGGCCTTGGCTTTGAGCCACGCCGCAACTTACTGTGAAGATCATTGACTGTGCTCTTGGAGAACCCAATGCAGATTTCACAATCTGCTTCCTTGTGGTCAAGATGAAGACAGTAGAGGCACTGTGAGTGTTTGTCTTCCACAAACACGTTCCTCAATCCGCAGCTGGAGCAGAGCTTGAAGAGAGAACCTCCATCGTCCTCCTCGGACATGGTCTGGCGTAAGGTGTAGGCACAATGGCCTTCTGAAATCTTTGATGAACTCAACGATTCTTGCCCTTTAGGGGCGATGAGGCGCCAACAAATTGATCCCTGCTAGCAAGGCAAAGTAACGAAAGAGCACACAGGCTCTATTTGACGAAAAAGAGCAAATAACGTAGAAAAGTTCTTCGAGCAAAACATGACTCTCCCCAAAATTTGAACGTGCAGTAAAAATCTGAAGATGGCTGGCAGAGGAGGGGCTGAGGGAGAGGGCAGTCATTGGCTAAGGCACAGTATGATCCAGAGCTCAGTGATAGGTTTATAGGAGAAAGACAGTTTGTAAACGAAAGTGAAAACTTTTTTCTGTTGCCGAGGATTCCCGGCCTGACGACGGGGAATATTCATGAGCATGTGAAACCATGCAAAACCTCATGCTAGAGAAAGAAGGAGCCCACCATTTTTGAAAAATGTGCATTACCGAGCCTGATTTAACAGCTTGCGAGTAAGAAGACTAAAAGTCACTAAGATAAAACCACTGCCACCAGCCATTCAAGTAAACTTGAAATTGTAACAAAAATGCTACAGGTAAGTAAGCAAGCGTATATATTATATCCCCCGCCCAGCACTCCACATAAGGCGGGGTGTGCTGGCTCACTCTATAAAATATAAAGGGGGAAAAATCTGTCTTTACCCCTTGGGAACAGTAGCTCACCCAGGTGCAATAAAGAGAAATTAACAGGGAAGCCGAAAGGGGCAACCCAGCCTAAGCCCAAAAGTTGTAGGAAACCAACTTCAACCATACACTATGGAGAGACATTAAAAGGTCACACATAAAAAGTGTAAAAGACTAGGGGCCTCATTACACGGTAGGCGGTAACCATGGCGCTATTAGCGCCATGGCTGCCGCCGGTATTTTACTGTGTCCGCCTTGGTGGATGGCGGAATTACCGCCCTACTACAAGGTGAGCGGGGGCGGTAATTTCCCATTCACCAAGGCACTTCCCCATTCCCATTCTTGCCCCCACAGGGCATAATGGGAATGGGGAAGGAGCTAATTACGGTACTGCAAATTGCGGTACCGTAATTAGCACTGAGGTCCCTTTGCGGCACCCTACTTTAACGGCTGGTAAAACCAGCCGTTAAGGTCGGGTCCCGCAAAGGGAACTCGTAGTAAGGCGGTAAGGGTTTACCGGTACCGGTGCCCTTACCGGTAAACCCTTACCGCCTACCGTGTAATGAGGCCCTAGGTGAGAGGGGAAAAAAGATTCCCCTTCACCTATGCACAAGGTAAAATAGTTACCTAGGCAAAGCAAAAACTTCTGGGGTTGACAATTCAGGAAGATTTATCATAGATATGAAAACAGTAGCCAACAGTATGTACTTTGCTGTGATCATGGCTGAGTTTTAACAAAGCCCTGTCTTTCTCTGGGAGGACTCCTTTATAAGTATACTTTTACCCTTCTCTGAGTCTGCATTTGGGGGGACTTTGGCTTTTGTTTTTGCAGTTGTATCGACAGAACTTGATGTTTTCGACTGCTGATCTCGGAGTCTATCCAGATTCCTCAAACTACTACCAGAGTGATAGTTGAAGGTTTGGGTACTAGATTTTAGACTCAACCAGCGCTTTACTCTGGTTTGTTTTGCTGTGGTGCAATTCTGCTTGAGCTGCGACGTCGCCAGTGGTTGAGGCGTTGCCCACAACTCATGTGGTATAGGGAATGTTTTTTTGTCCGGTTACCTTGCGCTTGAGATCCTTAAGACTCTTGATATAATGTTTAATAAAGTAATGTTTTAATCTTGAATCTCATTGTAGTCATTCTGGTCAGGTGACCGGTGTTTTGACCCCTTTGGGTTTTTACAAAGGCTAATATTCTTGGACTGTTTCCGCTGGTGCCAAGTTTCGTACCTTGGCTGCAGAGGACCAAGATAGGCTGTGTCTGGTCTGAGGGTATGCTGTGCTCCTTGCAGCGTTCTGTGCCACAGGTGCAGAATAACAACAAGATTCAAGATTAAAACTTTACATTATAAACCATTATATCAAGAATCTTAATGATCTCAAATGTAAGGTAACTGGACAAATACACATGCCCCATTACCAGAGTGGATGCTTTTCGGGCTTCAGCCACTGTTTGGCCTTGTGTGATAAGTCTTGTGTTAACCAGGTGCTTTTTCCATAGATTGGCTTGACACAGATCCTTTGGTGCTGGGGGCTGACTGAGGTTTTTCCCTTTGGAGCCTCTTTTGATGGCTGTTCGATCTTGTCCCTCAATTTGTCAACCCCAATAACCCCTCTAGAGGTGAAGGCTCTCGCCTGCGCTGACTCTGCACTCTTATTGTTTTTGTTTTAAAGCATTTGCACACCGAGCACTTGTCTTCGTCATGGTTCCTTTAGTGTGTGTCCTTCCAGGAGAATCTGGTATTGCACTCTGGGCAACAAGTCTTCTCGAAAATTGAGGGCAGCCTGGAATGTAAATACCTGAGGAAATCTAGACATTCTAATGTCATGTAGCGAATATGGTATGTCCCTCGCCACTCTCATTACTGAACAGCTTTTCATCAGATGTTACTCCATCGAGAAGTGTCGGTGTAGTGACCTGTCTGCTTATTCGAGCTTGATTGCCGAGACTAGTTTCCAGTGTTAATGAAAGTTGTTCTCTGCTTCACTCACATGCGACCATCTGATGGTGGAAACGAAAAAGGAAGACATTGAAGCATCAAAGATCATGGGCACCTGTACGCGTATAGTAGGTATACTGTGACAGGAATGCTATGGTAAAAGTCCCTTTTCGATTTGAAGAAAAACAATGGTAATATTCAAGGACCATTAGATGGTGGCGTATGTGAATCTGAGCAACATGGCCTAAGGGCAAAACAGGAATCTTTTTAGGAAGTGGATCTATAACGAGTGAAATGTGTTCATGAGTCTTCGATGTCAAGGAAACGGTTCGCCTGTACCAAAGTTGCACAGGACAAAAGCAGTGGTTGAAGTGTATGAAAAGAAGTAGTTGACTACGTTCCTGAATGGCCTGCCCCTGCTACCCACAAACCCTCAGCGCCACACCCTCTCCCATGCAGAATACAAACCCTCAAACACATGTGCATGCTATTTAAGGGAATGCTCAGTGCAGTGCACTTAAGTGCAAGTTTCAACTTCTTCCTACACTTATTTTTAAACAAAACCATTTTGGAACAGTTTTTAAAAATAAAAGTACAGTAACAGTAAAACTTAATTTAAAAAAGTAGAGGAGTACCACTCTCAACTGCTACCGCCCACTTAGACCACTGGACAAAAGCATTTGCCACTATAGCCTTGAATAAAGCCTTCAACCTTAAAATACTTTCTTGAGCCCATCCTTTACCAACCATCAATGTGATAGAGTATTATTTAAAGGAGGTGGCTGATGCAGAAGCTTCCACTGGACAAATGAAATCTCTGAATAGGCCTAGAAAGTGTTCCCAGTTACCTTAAGAGGATGGTGGTTTCTGTTGATTTTGCAGGTCACAGAATCCCCCAGAAAAGGGCACAGGCGACAAGGTACTGCAGGGACCACTGGGATAATTTCAAATTCAGTATCAAAGTCGAGAAGATGACGGCTACGAGTGGATGGTCTCTGGAATGCGAAGACCATGGGCACTCAAAAGATGGGACTTCCAGAGGTACAGGAGAACGAATGCATTGAGTCAAGAGTTGGACCAAGAGACTACTGATGGAGATATATCTGGCAAACACAGATTCAGTCTTCACTAACCTAAGCAAATTGAGAGGTGTGACAAATAGGAAGGTCAGAGGTATAAGAACAAGTTGGGAACGCAAAGGAGTCAGACCTAAGAGTACTACAAAAGCAGGAGGACCAGGAACAGCTGACATGTGCAATGTCTAGAGCAGGTACTATAAAGAGATCTTGTCATTTTTCATGTAAGAATCACCTCAAGACAGGAAATAAAAACAGATGGGATTAAACACAGCACTTGTGAAAATGTATAGAGAAATTAACTGAAGACTATGCGCAATAGGTAACCCACAACAGTATTCAATGTGACAGGTTCAGGGACCTGACCCTATTCAATAGGGAAGAGGGACCCCTCTTAATCTGGGGCAAAAGGCCCACTAAGGTGTTTGCTAAAGTCAGCCCCGCTTAAGAGGTTGGAAGAGGGAGTTGGGAGGGCCCCAGTTTCAGTCCCTTCTACTTGTGCCTGTGTGCAATTGTCAAGCAACACCTTTGAACGTCCCAAACCTACCTTTTAGAATGCTGGTTAATATTCTCCTTCTTTTGTAGGACGCCCGCACCAAAAAACACTTACACTGGGGGAGTGCAGGGAAGACAAACCACAGGCACGACAGAGAGTGGGCAAAAAGGAAGCGATTTGAACAGTGCTGACAAAGAACCGGCAGTCAGGAAATCCATCTCGCACTGCAAATAAACTCTGAAATTGACTTTCTATATGTCAAATAGCCATTACGAGACACAGGTTGACTTGCTTTCACAAAGAGGAGGTGGGTCATAAAGGATGCTTTAGGATTTTCCACTTCTGTAACCTGGACCAGAGGGCAAAGCAAAGCAAAGCAGCAGATGGTCCAGGGACCAGCTGAGCAGAAGTATCGAAGGGAAGGAGGAGAATCAAGGGGCATAGGAAGAATGGGGCAATGTGGGTTGTTTGGGTGAGGTCAAAGGAGGAGAAGGCGGACCAAGATACCGGATGGAGATGGCGGAATGGCAGTGCAGCGAAGTGTGGAGGAGAATTACAGAGAGAGTGTAAAAGGTGTGCTATTGTTTAGTGAGATAAAGAGGTACTTAGGCATGAGAGTGTGTGTGTGTGTATCATGAGCGAAAACAGTGACTATGATTATGTTTACAAGTAAAGGGTGAGAGTGTGTGAGAAAAAATAAATGAGAGTGCATGGGAGCTAACAGATAAGGAGAGGTTGAGTGTATTGTGGAGAAGGAATGGCGAGGAGTAGTAGTGAAGAGGAGATGGGATTCTGGAGTACAGAAGAGGAAAGTGGAGGGCAGTGTAGAATAGTGGAAAGGGGAGTGGAGAGGAGGGTTTAAGCTACTTACCCGTAACTGTTGCTCTACAGCATGGGTCTTGCAGTTTCACATGCTCATGAAATTTCCTCACCATCAGGCTAGGACTATTCAGTTAAAAAAAAAAACAGTTGTGCTTTAGACAGAACATTGCTCATCTCCCCTATATCCCATCAGTGCGGATGATTGCGGAGGGCGGATGACCGTGGAGGGCGGATGACCGTGGAGGGCGGATGACCGTGGAGGGCGGATGACGGCGGAGGGCGGATGACGGCGGAGGGCGGATGACGGCGGAGGGCGGATGACGGCGGAGGGCGGATGACTGCGGAGGGCGGATGACTGCGGAGGGCGGATGACTGTGGAAGGCGGTGAGCGTACAGAGCGAACGAATATGAAGAGCCAATAAATGTGGTGGACAGATGAATGTGGAGAACACATGAGTGTAGAATGCGGCTGAATGAATATGGAGAGCACATGAATGTAGAAAATGGTTGAGTGTAATGAGGGGAAGAACATGGACCGCGGAGGAGCTTAGGGAACGGCTGAGTACAGCTATCGGCTGAATCTGGCGAGCGACGGAATGTAGCGAGCGGCTGAGTACGGCAAGCAGCTGAGTATGTCGGGCGACCGAGTGTAGTAAGCGGCTGAGTATGGCGAGAGAACGGGTATGCGTCGAACGAACGAGAAATAAGAGCGAGAAAACGAGTGTACACAAAACAGATAAGTACATTGTACGGAAGAGTGAACGGAGCTGATGAATGCAGAACTGATAAGTGGCGGATGAGCATCTGATGCGAATGAGTGCGTAACAGATGAGCCTGGGGAGCGGGTGAACGCACGAAACAAATGAATGAATGGACCAGAGCGCATGATTATGCTAGATGGAGGAGTACGCTATACGGATGAATTCGAATGACCCTATGAATAGTGCATAAGAGCAGATGAGAAACAAAACACATCGCACGGACCGGACCGGACCCCTCTGAATTGCGTAATGTGCAGACTTTGATGTGGAACGCAAGGAACCGTTGTAAGAGCATACTTCATTTCACACCCCACGCTTACTCTCTCCTTACACCACCACTCAAGTAGAACACAGAAATACTATGACACCATTCGGTATAACTGTTCTCATATCAACATCCGCCGCTCACTCCCCATCACTCTAAGTAAACATTGCTGGTTTCTCACCCCCAGCCAAGCGTTCTCGTCAGGCCTAACGCTGCCTCACTCGGACTGGATAACTCCTGCCAGACCGAACACATACTCCTGATTCCTCAACCACCACACCTATCGCTAGGAAGCAGCTACCACAGAAATTCCGCACCAGCTGCACATATACCTGGTGCGCACACGCACCTTTGACCCTCTCTAATCTCTCCACTGACCCGAACCTCGGTTCCCAAGGGCGTTCAACCTACCAGCGCCTTCAGACCATACCAATGGTATATAAGGCGCTATATAAATGCAAAATAACAATAACAATTGACCTTTGGGTATTACTGCCCCCAGCTAATGACTCGTCCTCAGCTCCACCCCTGGTGGCCATTTTGAGATTTGGTTGTGCACGTAAGTAGCAGCATGAACCAAGAAGAGCCAGAGGGGAAGGCGTGTTTTGCATGTGAATCCATGCAAGACCCATGTTGGAGAACAAGAGTTACAGGTAAATAACTTAAAGCTTCTCTAGCATGGGGTCTTGCATGGATTCACATGCTCATGAATACAATTGCAAAGCAGTACATATACAAACCACAGGAGATGGCTACGGTCCAAAAGAAGCAATAAACTCACCCCTGGAAGAGACTCACCTCAAACAAACAGGTTGCGTAGCACCGCTTGGCTGACCCGTGACTCCTCCCTGGAATCCCTGTCAATGCAGTAGAATCACATGAAGCTGTGGGTGGACTTACACATAGCAGACTGCAGATGTCGAGCAGGGGAACACCAGAGAAATGCTGTCACTGCTGCAATGCCTCTGGTGGAGTGAGCTCTCGGATTGGGACGGAAGAGGTCTGTTGGCCAGACGATGACAGTGCATAATACAGCCAGAGAGCCAACTGGACGCGGAAGGCTTAGACAGGGCCTTCCCATGTCCCACAGGGCCAAAATTGCCAAACAGCGGAGACGTCTTAAGTAAATGCTACATAAAACTTGAGGGCATGAGCAACATCCAGTGAATGCAACGCCCTTTCAGCAGATGTAGGAAAAGATGTTTGGAAAGAAAACTGGCAGAACCAAACGTCTCATTGAGATAGGATGCTGAAGGAAGCTTGGGCGTAAAGGTGGGATGAGTATGCAGCACCAACTTTGTAGCGTGGAAGGCAGGGGTCTTGCTAGGTCTAGAAAAGATCTGGGGCTACACTAAAGTCAGGATTGTCGGCACTCTGGGTTAGCTAGCCTTTTGGTTGTAGACCCTGAGATTTTATCCGGGGCCACAACCAAAAGACAAGGGGCTATAGCCCCCTAATTCCCCCCTCCCCCTTAGCAATGCCTCTGTTGAAAGGTCGAGTACATCTGCTTATAGGAGAGGGCCTGGATCTCCCCGACTCGCCAGGTCAAGATGATGGCCACCGGGAAAGCAGTCTTCCACGAGAGAAACTTCACAGGGACCCCATGCATCGGTTCAAATGGAGGCCCCATGAGCTTTGGCAAAACCACGTTCAGCTCCCAAGAAGGCACCTTCACTGACGGAAAAGTCCTGAATAGGCCATTGAGGAACTCTAACAAGCCTGTACAACCATAGGGAGAGCTTGCCTGGCACCCGGATGTACCCGGATATTGCAGCCAGATGAACCTTGATGGAGGTATGAGCTAGACCAGCGTAGGGCCAGAGAAAGCAACAACGGGAGGAGCTGTGTTGCAGTTTTACGCAGAGGTGTAATCTTCTGAGTCCAGCACCACACTTTGAAGCGCTTCCATTTGTGACTGTAACAAGACAACTTGGAGGAAGCTCTGGCCTTGGCCAGAATCTTCTTGCACTCCAATGGCAGGGCCCAAACTCTAGGGCTGCAGGAGCCAGTCCATGAGGCTCAGCGACGCTTGGTCGTGGTGCAGTATTGTTCCATTGTCTCTGGAGAGAAGGCCGGGAAGTGGAGGCAGCCGGATGGATGGAGCCACTAAAAGATGGAACAGGTCGGGGTACCCGCTCACCACGGCCACACCAGCGTGGTTAGCATCATCCTACAATGGCAACGTCTGAGTGCGTCGATCAAACCTAACAGGAGCAGAATCGGAGGGAATGTGTACGGAAATGAGAAGGCATCCACAGACTCCTCGGCTTAGGATAACTGCTGGCAAACCTCCGGCACTTTGCTGTCAACAAAGAGGTCGATCTGGGGACGACCCCACCTGCTGAAGAGATCAGACATGCGCTTGAAGTTCTCACTGGTGGCAGGACTGAAGCTCCCTGCTGAGCGAGTCTGCAATGGCGTTCTTGGGGCCTCCCAGGTGAAAGGGGGCAAGGAACATGTCCTGAAGAATGGCCCTGCGCCACAGGGACTGGGCTTCCAGGGAGCGAGAGAGAGAGAGAGAGAGAGAGAGGGGGGAGCACGTCCCTCCCTGCTTCCGGAAGTGTAACATGTGGTTGTGCGGTCCATAAAGATCTGCACCACCTTCCCCAGTAGCTGCCACTGGAAAAACTTGAGGGCCCAGAAGATCGCCGAGAGCTCCAGGACATTTATGTGCAAGTCCTTCTCCTCCGGGAGCCATCTGTGGTTTGGTATGTGGGGCAGGGGGAGTTCCAAAGGGATCTGCTCGAGTGAGATGCGGACGCACCGCCCACCACCTGCAGGAATGTCCAATTGATGGTGATCGTGTCCGTCCAAGTGCCTGTGACCTGCTGCCACCTGGAGTGGCTGCATCTGAAGCCTGCAAAAGGGGACCAGATGGATGCAGGAAGACATCATGGCCAACAGGTATTTGATGGCCCGTACTGTTGCGATGGGAAATGCCGACAGCTGCTGAACTTTCCCTAGGATAGCCTTCACCCTATCCTCCGAGGGGCTTTCCGGACATGAGACCATGATGGCACCAGGCAGGATTTCGGATAATTAATGGAGAATCCGAGCAAAGTCAGGAGGTGTATGGTCCTGGCTGTGTGCTTATTACCAGCGCGTGAGCGGGACCGAAAAAGCCAGTCGTGCAGATAAGGGTAGACGTGTATGCCCTTGGGTGTGTGCGACTAACGGGGGCCAAGCATTTTGTGAATACCCTCTAAATCGATTTCAGGCCAAAGGGCAGGTCCTTGAACTGGTAGTGCCGACCCTGGACTAAAAAACGCAGGAACTTCTCATGCTTGTCATGAATGAGGATGTGGAAGTATGTGTCCTGCAGGTCCAGAGTTGCCAGAAAAATCCCATTCCTCCAGCTGGTCACCACGTACTGCAATGAGACCATCCTGAACCTTTGGGACTTCTGGTACTTGTTTAGGCGCTGTAAGTCTATCAGTCGCCACCCTCCTGACATTTTCTTACCAGAAAGTATCTGAATACATTCCAGAGCCTTGGAGGCGCTGAGGGACAGCCTCTCTGGCCCCCTTCGTCAACATGGCTTGAGCCTCCTGAAGCAGATAGGCCATGTGACGTTCTTGACGTGCGACTGGAGGAATGCAGGGGCACTCTTCGTAGAGTTCTAAAGCGTGCCCATGCTGAAGAACGCCCAGCACCCATCGGTCTGTTGTGATCATTTTACCACTGCTTGACAAGGTTTGATAGCCGGCATCCCACTGGGGAGCAAAAGTGGCGGCGCGCGTCCCCAGGCAGTTCAGGCATGCTTAGGTGTCTGCATCCTGGCCTGCGGACGACGGTGACGTTGGCCACCACTATCGTAGGCCTGGCAGTGGCCCCTGTAAACTTCCTGAGTAGAAGAGCGGGAGGGCCGATGGTCGGTGGAGTACCCATTGGAAGACATGGACACAACACCTCAGGGAACGAAAGAACAAGTTACTCTCTTACCTGGTAACGTTCTTTCGATGGGATGGTCCGACGACGTATTCCATATCTATGACAGTAATCACCACAGCTGTGCTGCTTCGAAAAATCTTTCGGCGTCTGCGTCCTGCGTTGATGACGTCAATACACCATCCTCAAGGGCCCCCGTCGAGCCGACGTTACAAGTAGGACCCGCGACGCCCGCAGCCTCAGTTGTTGTTTTTTTCCCCAGAACGTGTGGCACTGATGAACTGCCAGTATGACGACAGAAAGCCTTGCGGAAACGCAAGCTGCAATCGCATAAGAAATAGCGGGGAAGGCAGGGAGGGAGCGATATGGAATAAGTCGTCGGACCATCCCATTGAAAGAGCGTTACCAGGTAAGAGAGTAACTTGTTCTTCGAGCAGATTGGGTCTTCCGACATATTCCATATCTATTACAGACTCCCAAAGCAGTACCAACGTAAGAAGGTGGGAAAATAATTTAGAATACACAAATTTAGAGTGTCCAATCAAATTGCAGAGTAAAGGACTGCCTTGCCAAAGGCCAGATCCTGCCCACGGATAGAATCTAGGGAGAAGTGACGTACAAAAGTATGGACCGAAGCCCAAGTGGCTGCATCACATATGTTACGAATAGGAACACCCCTGTGCAGGCCAGTAGAGGCAGCCATACCCCTAGTCGAATGGGCCCGTAAGCCTACCGGAGGGTCCTTACCCACCAGGCGGTAACATTCAGAAATTACCCAGATAATCCATCTGGACAAAGTCTGCTTAGTCACAGCTTGTCCGAAACGCCTTCCAGCTTAACCAGTAAAGAGCTGATCATCCACTTAGACCCGGGACATGCGAGAAATGTAGAAGCTTAAAGCTCTCCTAGGATCCAACCTATGGAGCCTCTCCTCCTCCTTACCAGGATGTGGGGGAGGATAAAACGCCAGAAGAATAACCTTCTTGCCTAAATGAAATTCCGACAACACCATCGGAAGAAAGGAAGGACGAACTCAAAGGACAAACCTGTCCTTATGAAACACAGTGAAGGGTGGCTTAACTGAAAGTGCCTGTAACTCACTCACTCTGCGAGCGGAAGTGACCGCAACTAAAAATACAGTTTTAAGAGTTAACAGTATCAAAGGGCAAGAATGTAAAGGCTCAAACGGAGCACCCATTAGAAATTTGAGAACCAGATTCAAATCCCAACCGGGCACCTGGAAAGGTGACGGAGGGAACACATTAGTGAGCCCTATTAGAAACTGAGAAATTAAAGGAATTTTAAAATAAGAACACTCCTCAGACGAGCACTTAAATGTGGACAGCGCCGCCAGGTAACCTTTAATGGTACCCACTTGCAAGCCCCTGTGGGCTAAAGAAAGCAAAAAAGACAATCACAGGAATGTCACATGAAAAAGGATCCGCATTCTTAACCCTGCACCAGTCGCAAAACTTTCGCCAATGGCAACGGTAAAGGGACATTGTTGCCGGCCGTCTGGCCGAAAGCAACACCTCCATCACATCTTCAGGGAGGTCCCAATCCTTATACCTCAACCTTTCAGAAGCCAAGCGTGAAGGTTGAGGGATCTGACCTCTGGATGGAGAACCTGACCCCCCCCCCCGTGAGAGCAGATCATCTCGGTAGGGAAGACGACGTGGAGGGCAGATGGACAAGTCAAGAAGGTTCGGGTACCACGTCCTCCTGGCCCATGCTGGAGCAATGAGGATCATCCGGGAACCAAACCTCTGTAACCTCTGCAGCACTTGCGGGATGACAGGGACTGGAGGAAAAGCGTACAGAGTGAGAATGGCCACTCCACCACGAACGCGTCTCCTAAGGCTCCTCTTGGAGGAAATTCCCGCGAGTAGAACCTTTCGCACTTCCGTTTGACACTGGAGGCGAAGAGATCCACTTGAGGGGTCCCCCAAAGGGCAAAGATCTCCAGGAAAATCTCCTGAGCCAACTCCCAATTGTGAGAGATCGTGCTCTGCCTGCTCAGAGCATCCGCCATCTCGTTTTCGTATCCGGCCAGATGAACTGCCAAGATCGAAATTTCCTGCTGTATTGCCCAGAACCAGAGCTGCATTGCCTCCCTGCACAGAGGAAGTGACCCTGCCCCGCCACTTTTTGTTGAGGTAGTCCATGGCCACTGTGTTGTCAGACAGAATCAGGACATTCTTGCCTCGCACAGTCACCAGAAAAGCCTTCAGGGCAAGCCTGACGGCCCTCAGCTCCAACAGATTGATATGGAGTCTGGACTCCGACGGCGACCAACGACCACTGACTGTCAGCTCGTTGGCATGAGCTCCCCATCCCGTGAGAGACTCGTCCGTCACGATCGTCACCTCCGGCCAGAGCAGCCAACGGATTGCTTTCGACGGCCCACCACAGAAGGTCCTGGGCGACCGAGGGCAGCACCTGAATGGGGTCCGAAATCCTGCCGGAGGACAAACCACTGGAGCTTGAGTGCCCATTGCAAAGATCTCATCCGCAACCTGGCCTCTGGCACCAGAAGAATGCAGGATGCCATGAGGCCGAGCAATCTCAATAACTCGAACGCAGGGAGACTCTGGGCATGTTGAAACTTCTGCACCATCTGCTGAATGTGATGAACCCTCACATGGGGAGGAAAACACAGCCCCAGGGACGTGTCGAGCACTGCTCCGATGTACTGGAGCCTCTGATTTGGCATCAAGTGGGACTTCTTTAAGTTGAGGGACAGAAGATCCAGGACTTGCTTGGGGGAGCGCACCCTGATCAGCCAATCGTCCAGGTAGGGGTAGGCGTGAATCCCCCCTTTCTTGAGACACGCTGCCACCACCACCATGAGCTTGGTGAAGACCCTCGGGGCGGAGGTCAATCTGAACGGCAGGACCCGAAACAATGTGCGAGTCGCCAACCGCGAACCTCAGGTACTTCTTGTGCTTGGGATGAATCGGCACATGAAAGTAAGCATCCTTGAGGTCGAGAGTCACCAACCAGTCCTGAAGTTGAAGGGCCTGGAGGACTTGAGAAAGAGTAACCATCTTGAACTTGTCCTTCGGAAGGAGCTTGTTCAAACCACGCAAGTCCATGATGGGTCTCAATCCCACGTCTTCGAAATAAAAAAATAAGGGGAATACCATCCCTTGTTCCTCTCCGCTACAGGCACCAGTTCTATGGCGCCTTTCTCCAGCAGGGATTGAATTTCCTGCGCAGGGAGCGGATCCAGACTCTTCAAAGAGAGATTCCCTGGTGGATAGTCGTGAGACCTCTGCATGGAAAGAAAGACAGTAGCCGTGGGTTATGATCTCCAGAACCCACACATCTGAAGTAATGGCACGAAACTCTACAAGATGCTGCGCCAGCCTTCCCCCAACCGGCGAACCATGGGACATGGCCTCATGACTGAGCTCAAGCGGCTGCGGCAGTGCCTGAGGGCAAAGAGGCAACTGCCCGAGCGGCCTTGGCACCTTAAGTACCCCGTTTCCACCTCTGGTACTCCTACGTTGGCCTCTTTGACTTGCAGCTCCCCTCGATCTACCAAAGGTAGAGTACTATCAAAAGGAAACTGCCCTCCATTGCTGTCCCCTAGGACGAAAAGGCGGAGGTTGACAAACTGCAACGCTCAACAACTCGATGCAGCTTTTGAGGTCTGCAACCTCTCAAGGCTTTTGTCAGGCTTGCTGCCAAAAAGATGTTCACCATCAAAGAGCATGTTGAGAAGCCGATCTTGTACATCAGGAGCAAACCCCGACTTCCGCAACCACGCAAATCTGCGCATCACGGTGCTCGCCGCCATGGACCGGCTGACACAGTCCGCCACGTCCAGACCCGATTGAACGGATTCACACATGGCATCCTTTCCATCCTGTACAAGGGCAAGAAAGCCATCCTGTTCCTGCCCTTCAGGAATATGTTCAGCCGCCAAAGAAACACAATTCCACAGAGTGCGAGTGAAACGTGCTAAGGCACACACAGTTGGCTGCTTTCAAAGCCATACCCCCTGAAGAAAATACTTTCTTCGCCCAACCGTCAAAACGTTTGTCGTCCCTATCAGGAGGGATGGTAGGGTACGTCGCCTGCTCTGCTGGGGCCGTAGCCGCCTGCAACACTAAACTCTCCGGAGTCAGGTGCGCTGACAAGTAGCAGGGGTACTTTTTCGGCAACGACTTACCCACTGCCGGGAGACTCTCCGGAGCAGTACAAGCCGCCACCCTTCTTTGCAAGGCCATATGAAATGGCAGTACCGGGTCAGTTAGTGGACCTTGGTCCAAGATATCTGTCAAGTCATCCTGCAGAAAATCCCCTGGTGGCGCAGACCACCCCAAGTGCTCCATCACCCTCGACATGAGACGTCGGTATGAAGACTCTGCATGTGTGACAGGCTCAGGCCTACTGAACTCAACCTTCGGAGAGGTGTCCAGACCACTGGCGTCGTGCAAAGACTGACGCAGGTCTTGCATTTGGCTATGGCCAGACAATAGTTCATCAGGAACCAAACCTTCATCAGACCCTTCATCCACCTCAGATGTAATCCAGAGGCGAATAAATCCCTGGATGAGGGCACAGAAAAAGGTTCAAATACAGGCCTCAATGACTTCTTCAGGGCCTTCCTCAGAGTTTCCAGCGATGCACTGTGTACCTCCGGTAAAGCCTCCACAAAAGGCGTCGAGGGCATCAAAGGAATCTGCGTCGAGCGTGGCGCTGCTGGCTTCAACACCGGCCTCGATGGCGGTGCCCCGAGCGTGTCCTTCGAAAGCCTTGGTGCCGATGGCGTCGATGACTTACTCGGAGGCGGAGCCTCGATAGAGTCCCTCGACGGACATGGTGCCGATGGCATCGATGTCTTAATAGAAGACCTCACAGGCTCCGACGGTCTTGAGGGCATCGAGGACCGGGACCTGGAGCGGGCATGGCTAGACCGATCCACCTTGTCCGATCGGCTCCAGATGATCGCGCCGACCGCCCGAGCCAGAAGCGTACGAGTGGTGGCCCTAGCGCGTTCCCTGCTGGCTTCTCTCGAAGGCACGGACGGAACGGAGCCCTGCGATTCGAAAATCGCCATCATCTCCTTATGAAATTCATCCCATTCCGCAGTAGAGGAATGCTTGTTGGGACAAGCTACCCGCCGTCTGGCGGAGTCCTCGGACGAGGACAGTGATGGCGATCGGTGACTGCGCATCTGCGAGTGCCTCGAAGAGGCAGAGGAATGGTGGCAACCACTCCGGGACCGAGACCCTCTGGACTAACGCTGACGCGGAGAGTCGACAGTGAATCGTCGGTCGAAAGCCCCCTGGATTTCGACTTTCGGGGTTTGGAAACCCTACCTACCAACAGCTTCTTTCGCTCCCACAAGGCCTTTGACGTCAAAGACTGGCAATCGTTGCAGTCATCGGTGGCGTGGTCCTCGCCGAGGCACCAGAGGCAGACGTCGTGCGGGTCCGTAAGCGACATCTTGGAACCGCAGTCCCAACACTTCTTGAATCCCGACCGCGGGGTAGAAGACGAAGACATGATATCTTCACAAAACAACCAAGTTCGAAGAACTGATAGAAATCAGAGGAAACGAGGCGCGCCGAGATCTCCGAAGCGAACACATTCGCGGAAAAAACGGAACTGAGGCTAAGGCCGTCGTGCGTCCTACTTATAACATCCGGTGAAGTTGGCTCGACGGAGGCCCTCGAGGGAACGTATCGACGTCATCGATGCAGACGCCAAAAATGTTCCAAAGTAGCACAGTTGTGGTGATTACCTGTCATAGATGTGGAATACGTCAGAGAAACCAATCCCCTCGAAGATGTGTTTGTCAAACGCATCTAGCTTCTTGCACTCCTGCTGCGGAAGTGTGATGGAAGAAGACAAGGGATTGGACAATCGTTTCCTGTAGACAGCAGACACCAGAAGGCTGTGACCTGAGACACATGGAAGCCGAATTAGGGACCCGGTATTTCCAGCCTGTCTTGCTTTGATGGCGCTGTACTTTAAGTTTTCATAATGGCCAATCCTTCCTAACAAACGTTGTCCAACAACAGAATCTTCCTCCTTCTCTTCCGGCACCAGGCTGAAGAGTTTGGACGTCTTTGAGATGGTGTAGCAAAGCCAATTTCATCTGATGAAATCCTGGCGGTCTCATCCGCATCAGGAGGTTCTCCGTAAGCGGGGACATAATCCTCATACTCATCTGTGTGAGTAGTTGTGGTATCCTTGTCAGAGCCGGTGCCTGTGTGCACATGCTCCTCCTATACTGGGTCAAGACCCCAAGTCCAGATCCAGATGCGACAGGTGCCCTTACGGGGTGGTGGTCAGCCAGAGCCTAGCTGGCCTGGGAGAAATTCGGGTCAGAACAGGCATAGGGGCAGTAGGTAGCTGTTGCAGAATCTACGCCACCAAAGTGTGCAGGGTGGTCAGGATGTCCAGTGACACATTCCTTGGTGCCGGTGTGGGTTCAGACATACTGGTTGGTATGGCTCATGATACAGAGATCCATTCTGCGACATGGGTCCCTGGACCCCTTCATGGTCAGAGTAGAAGTCCCTAGGCAGGTCATCCTCAGAACTGGAATAGATGCAAGTAGATTTCCTCGGCGAACCCACGGGAGCCGGAAGAGACACCCTTATTGGTTTTGGCAAGACGTCCGATGGTGGCAGCTATTCCTTCACTCTACCCGAGTCCTCCGGGAAGGAGTCAAAAATGGGGATCTGTAGAATGGGTGGCGACGAGGTTGTGGTCGGTACTGCTGACTGAGACCTCGGAGGCAGAGACCCTTGGAGCAGTCGTGAAGGTTGAAACAACGATCACTGAAGAACTGTTTGTCAACAAAGGAAGAGCTGATTTCATCAACGGAATCATTGGCGAAGCAATAGTCGATGGCGCAGTGGTTCTGGTCGTTGATGAGGTGGTCGACTTGTGAGTCATCGTGCAAGGGGCTTGTGTCGCCGATGGTGCCGCTGATGAGGCCTCAGCAGGTCTGTCCACTGAGGATTTGGTTCTTTGAAGATTTGTGCGCAGGCGGGGTTAGGGACCTCCATGCAGACAGAGGGAACCCACTAGCCAGTAGGCTAACCGTCAACAGAGCAGGCGACGGAGAACGACCCCTTCACTAACTTGAGCCCGCAGCTGCGGAAACCTTCAAGGGAGCAGATGGAGCCTGGCGTTTTGCCTTCTTTTGAATCTGCCGAGGAGGAGCATCCTCAAAGGACCTCAACCTCTTCTGGTCAGATTAAGCACGCTCATGGGACCTGCTGGTCCTGGATGAGGCATGAATGCGCCCGGAGCCCGCATCAGAGGCCTGCTTCTGATCGTTCAAAGCCAACAGTTCGCGGCAGATCTTGCATCCGTCTGGGTCGGGAAACGGGTGAAGACAATAAAGGCAATTGAAGTGCCGATCCTCCACAAAAATGTTCAGGCCGCAGGATTCGCAGGCCCAAAGAGACTCTTCTTCACCACATTGGACATGGTTGAGCTGAGTTGTAGGCCCAAACCTGGGCCTGTTGAAGTCACAGAGTGAAGATCCAACGATGAAAAGACGATCTATGCCGACAACAGGTCCCCGCTGCCGACAGTCACAGCGTGATGGTAGAAGAAGAGATGGAAGAAAAAACTATCAAAATATCCCCCAAAAAAGCAGAAATTCTACAAATTTCGAGGAGCGAAGCACAAGGACTCCTAACACTAGAAACATGCTGTAAAAATCTGAAGATGGCCACCAGTGGTGGAGCTTAGGGGAACGAGTGTCACTGGCTCGGGTAATATGACCCAAAGGACAATGATTGGCTATAGAGGAGCCAAGCGGTTTTCAATCTGCAGCAAAAGTGCTTCTTTTTTACCAAGGATTCCCAGCCTGACGGAGGGGAATATTCATGAGCATGTGAATTCATGCAAGACCCCATGATGGACAAAGTGAACAATAGTGGAAAGAGGAGTGAAGAGTAATAGAGACGGCGGAGTAGATGGAAGGGAGAACAGAGAGAAAGAGAAACGGGAGAGAGGGAGGAAGAGAAAGGAGAGCATGAAAAGGGAAAGGAAGGAAAGCACATCAAGGCAAGAATACCACAGTATTAGAGGTAAAAACCGAGGGAGACCTGCGCAATTGGAAGGACCCACTTCTTAAGATCATTCATCCAGAGGGACTCCATGTAAGGATCCACATAAAAGACCCAAGACGAAGTAAGCGATAAAATGGCTGCCTTAAGGCACACAATACTGCCCAGCCAGATTATAGATTGTAGGGGTTACCAGTCGCTAATGTCCATTTTAGGAATTAAGAGACGTTGGGGTTAGAGCAGGTAAGGAAGCCCATGGGAAGACAAGTGAGTAAGGGACAGCACTCACTGAGACCTTATTAAAGCAACTAATAAAATCCCATGAACCTTCGAGAGTTGGTGCGTTCTTCTTGAAGCCGTATGCGACATTCATTTATTGCTTGTGTAGCAACAGTGTTTCACACTTCCACCCTTCATCAGATTTCAGCAGTAGCTTGCAGACAAATAGTTCTATGTTGGGAGCTCCCTAGGACATGGAACTTGGCCCAAGGATGCCCAAGTGTTTGAAGCATTACTGTGCTTCCATGTGACAGACTCAGATGTGCTGCCGAAGGTGGGAACCCTCACGCTTGGGAACGAGCTGATGGAGCAAGTAAGCATACAGCTCTCGTTCAACGGATGGCAGAGTGTGCCATCATGCCAGGCTTATGAGTGCACAGAGTTTTTCCATAGGTCCAGTGAGGCCCTCCTGTGGGGTGTCTAGATATATAGAATGACAGACTGCTTCTAGCAAAATTTCAGCCAGCAGGACAGTGTGCAACCTCCGGTAGCACAGCCCAAGGCGATGCCAGTGTTCGGTCCCAACTTCGCTCCAAGGAGCACCCTGAAGCCAGCTTCGGTATGAGCCCCAACATGCACGTAGGAGCATGCTCTGAGATGAAGACATGCTAATAAGCATGACAAACTACTTCGGGAAACAGGTTACATGCTGGGGAACCATACAAAAAAGGAAAATGATTGGCACTTTAAAGTTTCTTTTCAGTAAAACCTTTGAATCTATATGGTAGGATAGAAAAGGTCTTTCCACCTTACAAGACTAGTCTGAAAAAGAAAAAGCTGTTAAAAAAATATTATTTTTTTTTAAAAGGCATTGCAAAAAACTAATCAATAGCAGCATCTAGATTATGAAGCCAGAGACTAGTGTGTGGCAGGTAAAGAAAAAAACGTTTGCTGACAGCAGCCAACACCATGCTTCAACCCTACTTGCACTAAAAAAAAGAATTAGCAGCTGGGACAAGGAGCTTGCTCAAGGGAGCTCCAATGCAAGAAGGCAGGGCCTACACACGTAGCCCTGATTGTCGGTTTCATTCATTTAATGCACTCAGTTTTAAAAAATGCCAAGTTAACTGTGAAGCAATGGAGCTATGCATAGTTCTAGGGCTCAATAACATTGATACAATTAGATGATTAGAGTATTAAAGGTACACTTGGAAAGTCATGGGCGGTGGAGTTACATAGGCAGGTAATACAATTACAGGTGGATGGGCAATCCTTCGAAATTAACTTGTTGGTGGACTAGCAGATGTGCTCTTGCTCAAACTGTATTCCTGTGACTTTTACACAATTTGACTTAACTACACTGTTGAGTTCGTGGATCCCCATCAGTTCTTCCTTACTTTCTGCCATTAAGGCTGTTGTACAACACACACCATCTCCCAGAGAGGAGTACGGTGCAGGAGTAATCATACAAACAAAAGAACAAAAAACAATGCATCGTTTCTTCAGTGACAAAACTGTGATGCAAACCAATCTCAAGGAAACAAAGTATGTAGTGATTTTTTTTTTTTTAAAAAGACGAACAAAAGTCGAACTGGCCCAAGAAGCATCCAAACCAGCAGAATATCGAAAAAAGACTGAAAAGTCTGGGTAATTAAGAAAATATCAGGCATGTGGGGGTACTTTATTTCGTACCCGGTGTAAACATATCGCATGGGACCCTCCCGACTGTCGAAACGGTTTTAAAGTGTATTACATTTTAGGGACGGACCCAAAGAGATTGGTTGATCGATTGACAAAAATGCAGAAAGTTAAGTAGCATGGTAATAAGTCACAGAAACAGTAACTAAGGCAGAAATGTTTCACGGAATTTCTACTGAGCATACATTTAAACTCCTCAAACGTTTAATAATCATGAACACAAATGTTTCATAAATCAACATGTTAAACATAGCATAGTTTTAGGCTTCACTTAAAATCATATTCAGACAGTCTTTAGAAAGGTCAATAAATACTGCTCACCTCTCTGTCTGCCTTGAATGCTGCGGAGTGCCAGGATGTTCTGCTCATCAGAAAGAAACTGCTTCATCTTATGAAATGGTTCCTTGCCCCGTACAGTTAGTTTATTCCATGGTTTTGGCCTGGCCAAAATCTCGCTCACAGAGCCTTGCGACAGTCCCAAAACATAATGTCCAAATATCCGTTGCCCAATATTGTGCTTGATCAACTGCTCTTTCACCTGACGTGCAATTTCTGCAGTGTCCATCTCCTCCCCTTCAGAGATGCTTCCGGCGCTTTCTGAATGACTGGGAGATGGGGCCATGCCATTTACATCAGGACTTTGCTGTTGCAATGGACTTTGTGAAGATACAGAGTTTGTGCTGTATGGACCTGGTGAAAAAAGAATGCTTGTGCTTCCGGCTTCCTGCATTGCCTTGGAATAGAAGGACTGCATTAGTTGACGCTGAAGAAGAGAGTTTAGTGCAAATTTTCCTGTGGAGGCCAAGGGGGTGCTGTGTGCCAAGGATGAGCTGAAAAAGTCTTGACTTAAACCAGTTGGTGAGAAGTGATGTGTACCATTAGTATTGGAAACCTGCTCCCCTGCATTGCGGAGCAACTGAGAAGGCGGGGAAACTGGCAAAGTTGCCGGACGCTGACACTCAGGCTGGTCTTTCCCTTTTCTCCTGGCTGACCCTACAAGAAAGGTCAAACATAATGCATTATGGGGGATTAAAGAGGGAAAAAACAAGATAAAAACGCAAAGATTGCCCCACAAAATGAAAAGGTGCCTTTTTTTTTTAACAAGGGCCAATGAGGTTTTTAAATTGAATTTTCAATAAGCCAAACGGGCCCCCCAAATCAAGCCACATGCATGTAATGTTTGTACCTTTCTTGTACAGTGTGTTACAGCCTGGAGAAATCTACTTCGAATCATTTAATTGCTAACTCAAATACTGAAAGCCATTGCAATCGGAAAACAAACTGATTCAAGGTTTTAGAAAGAAAAGACCTGTCTGAACCCACAGTAAACATTTATGTTTTACAGTTGTTTTTCACACTGCAGCTGCATGAAACGGGAAAGCCACTTGAGGTCCCGTTTTCCTTCAAAAGCACAACAGGTGTCAAGGAACACTAAACTTTAAATAAACAAATCTGCACAGTATCTGAAACAAACCAAAAACGCCCTCTTATTAAATCTTTACAGATTTTGCAACATTTCATGTATTGGATCATTTCAATGACTCATACAGTGTAATTTAGTCAATCAAATAAATGCATGGGATTAGAAGACATTATTTTGTGCAAACGCTGCACCTTACTGTGGGAAAGGCCGATAGCGGATACGTATAAAAGCTTGGAAATCTACCCATCATCTCATTTTTCATTGCAACAGTGTTTAATGTCTATCTGACATTCCATTATCCAACCTATAACACAAGAAATCAAACATTATTCAGGTTTCTTACTGTACATAAATCTTTCTGTCAGGCCAGTCTCAGTTCACTACATCCTTACCCTAAAGCATAAACAGAAATAACAAAAATCCTACCACTCAAGTCGCTGTTGGTGATACGCAGGGTTGCATTCTCAGACTGCAAGGAACGGTTTTTCTCCAACAACAAAACCTCCAGAGGTTTAGACGCATCCTACATTAGCCAAAGTACAATTGTTAATTCTAAACAATATGAGTCAGCAACTAGCTAGAATGATAATGTCCAAAATATTTCTTGGTGCAAATTAGCGTGCAATTTTAAATGCCATATCTTGAAGAAATCAATTCACACAGTACAGACATTTTTGTAATTGTGAAACGGGCCCACTTCTCCCAGACAATATTGAATTACATTGGATTGTCGACTGCATTGCAGGAAAATTATTCTGTCCTTTTGGGATATTAGTAGATCACAGATAGGGCAATCATAACCCTTATGTTTTTCCAAACCAAACAGTATCAGTACAAGACCTGGTGCTAGCGTACTATGAGTTTCACTGACGGAAACAAGGAAGCATAATTAACAGCAATATTTGAGCAAAGGCCAATTATAATATTGCTGTTTAAATCTTATATACTCTGGATTCTATCTTAACACTTGCAATTTCAAATTAGAGAATGGAGTTCTGGAATTGAAAGGAAAGGAAAGGAGTAAAATGCTACAGATCCGTGGTCTGTTTGATTAGTATTCTTTAGAGAGTCATATGCTTCTCATCGATCCATCATCATGGGACAAGATCTCTAACAGGATTTGGAAAAGTTGAAAATCTTGAGCATTTTATGCAGGAATGCTAGTGCTCCTTCTGAGGTAATAGGAATTTTAGATTCACTTCATCTTTATTGTTACTTTCTAATTATTTTGGCTATTCACCACACCTTGAGCAGAGCTTAAAATGTCATTAATTCAGTCACAATTGGTTAGTTACTTTTATTGCTCCGTGAATGACAAATGTGGAAAATCTGACAAGCATTAAGATAACATTCAATACTAATACGAGTGTGTGGCAGATGGCACGTAAAACAGTTTGTTTCATATATGTATGAGGTTTGAATGTTAGTGCTACTGTAGTAGAGCATATGGGCAATTAATGCCATGCAGAATAATTCCTATATAATCTACGGAAAATGGAATGTAAAGAATTTAGAATGTACTCTTAGTGAATTGTTCCAGAAGCGATAAACTAGTTGGATGATTGAAGCGTGAAACTTCAATGGGACTTTTGTATGCATTATAACAATAAAAGAACATTGAATAGAGTTGGTGGAGTCGGAAAATACGACAAGACTTTGGAAAGAAAGGAGGGTTGTGCCCTTATGTCTACCCAATCGTTAAGAAAAACTGTGCATGGATCTTCTGAAAAGAGACAGTGGAACTTGTAGTCACCTGGCTGAAGTCAGAACAACTAGAAAACAGTCTTAGATAGGACTAATTTAAAGTATGAAGTAGC
The DNA here is from genome assembly GCF_040938575.1 of Ambystoma mexicanum. Taxonomy (NCBI): domain Eukaryota; kingdom Metazoa; phylum Chordata; class Amphibia; order Caudata; family Ambystomatidae; genus Ambystoma; species Ambystoma mexicanum. The sequence continues at coordinate 457,948,533 of NC_090931.1, forward strand.
AAAAGGCTTTTGAGAAAGAAAAGTGGAGGGAAAGATTTCACACTCACATACATAACATTCCCCATTCAATTTAGTACAATGACGTCCAGTCATGCACTTTTTCTTTACATTCTGGAACTTTTTGTCCTGGATTTAACATGGAGAAACCCAGGACTACAAGTCACAGAATGCAAAGTAAACATTGAGACTTCGCTTGCCTCTCCCAAAAGGAATGGTGCATGTTGGCTAGTATGCAATCTTGTAAAATGTCACTTCTCTGTAGGATTGAAAGAACAAGCTTCTCTTCATAAATCAAAAATGCAGATATTAACCCTGGAAGCAAGGTTGGATATTTAAAAGGTGCAACATTATCTTAATATGCCTTAAATGGACGCGTATTCATTTGTAGTGACCAAATGAATCCCTCAACTCTTGGATTATAAAATATTAGAATGTCTCCAAGAAGCACAGATAATTTTCAAAATTCTGTTTGTGTTTAATTTGTAGAGCATTGGTGGAAGATCATGTTTTATACATAAAAATAGGTGAGGGGAGGGTCCTGACAGGATGCTGCAAACCCAATAGCTTGCCAAATCACCATCCAATCTGGGTTTACCAAGAGAGTGAAGGAGGAAAAGGAGAAGGAGGGGATAAAGTGTGCGCAGAGGAGAAGGAATGAGACTAAGAAGGAGAGAGAAGGAGTGGATAAGTGTTCTAATGATGGTTCTAATTTGTATCTCGCAGGGAGTCTCCTGACAATGTCTTTTTTTATGGTGAACATATTTCCCCCATGCACCTTCATCTAAGAGAGGCCTCATTCAGGGCGAACAGAAAATGTAACTCAGTGCATGAGTACCTGCGAGTCCCAATGACTCCAAGACAAGGGTGCGCACGAATTACTTCGCTGAGCCGGTCATCCGGCTTGGCTCCTTGTGTACCTCACTGGCTGGTGGCAGCTATTTTTAAGGCGTTAGAAGGCTGCACACTAACAGGCATTTTGTGAACAGAGAGGAAAGATTTGCTCCATGCAGGTCGACACTAAAGTAGCAAGCTAGGTTTAGAAGTCCAGTGAGACTTCAGCACAGCACTGTTTTCACCAGGTAAGAATGGAATTGCATACGTCATCTTAGATTCACCTGGCAAGCATGCCATATATGTCCATAGCATTCCTGAGACTCCAGATTGGTAGCTCAGAACCACAGTGACATGTCTGCCTAGGTGGGTGAATGGATGCATGAATGGGTGTCTGGGCTTCATACCTAGGTGTTTAGTGAGGGGGACGGTGCCGGGGAAAATTTGAATATAGCAACCACTTGTTATTAGGTAGACTCCAAAAAGCTAAACATTGCAGTGTGCTTGATTGGAGGCTGGATGTGCATCATGCCGCGAAGAAATAGTATCTGCTCTATGGTGTCAAATGCTTGTGCTCACTCCAAAGGAAGTTGAAAGAAGGAGGACTTACCTTAGGAAAACAAAGGATTTTCTCCTGCACTCTACAATCTGACAGCAAAGTACTGCTGGAAACTGCGTGCTTCAGGCCTCACAAAGGCACCGTTGGTTCTCGTACCTTTAATATTTTATAATGCGCTCAATACCAGAAAGCAGTCTCTGAACGCAGGACTGGGATTCAAACCTGTGCTGATCTGCATTGTCTTGCCTCCAAGACAAGTACGTTTTCCCTCAACTAACCTTCCTGTGCTCAACCTATCCTCCGCGACTTTGGGACTCCGGTGCTTATTTGAGTAACACTTGCTAGTCACTCAAGCAGCTTACATTGTGTTTGGGACTCCCATCTCTTCCGCATTAGTCCACCAGAATGTGTTTTAAGACCTATGACTGCCGAAGCATCATTTTACCAGCTTTGGTACCGCTTGCTTGCTGCCTGCACTGCCTGTATTCAAGGCCCCAATTAATGGTTCTTATTTTGACCTTAAATTAAAAATGCCATTGTGATCACAGATTATTTGTGAATGGAAATCCAAGAATTTGGTCTTCATCATTAATTGTATTTAACCGGTTAGGCAATTCGCTTTGCATTAAAAGATGAGTGGCATGTTTAACTCCATTAAGAAAAATGATTGTTTACACACAAGATGGTTATCTTTTGAGAGTAGTCTGTTACTCTATCAATTATGTTCAATACAGGTACACAAGATTGATGTGAACTGAGTGCACGTATGGATGGCCCACGGGTATGGAAGACTACAGGCCGACTGTTTTCACATAGAATAGCTAGAGTCAAAATTCCAGCAAGCTTCAGTCTGTTTTTAATTTGGTGTCTGATACCGATTGATTTTGTATGCAAAATAGTCGATGTATTGCTGTCTCACAAAACAATATATTCTTTTACCATGGGATTGTAGTCTTGGAGTTCTGTGCCTTTCACATTTATTTTTATACTTACAGGTCAGAATCACTTTTGCCTTCTTGTACACTTTGTGAAAGTATAAAATAAGGTGCGAGATAATGGAATTTTCTAAATATTCAGTTCCCATAAAACTATTTATTGGTACTAAAAATGTGAGTGAAATCAACTAGAGAATTCAAGTGAAGAAATAATCCATATGTAGTAAATAATATTTCTTGAATACATTAAATATATCGCTCATTTATCGAAGGGGATTTAAGATGCCTAAAAATGTTATTTAGATGATTGAAAAATAATAGATGTCATTGGTGTAAATGAACGATATCCCACAGGAATTAATTGTGTGTGAATAATTACAAGTTACTCGCCGTAGTGACTGACTTGGTCCTAGTTCATAGTCTCCTTTCCTCCATACTGTAGCAGCGTCCCTCGCTAGAGACAGGAACTGAACCGTTTTAACCAGCATGAGCTATCTTAACTCCGCCCACTGGCACCACACCTCTGTCCCCTTTGACGCGTCGGCTACATTAAAGTTGCCTAACAACATTGCTTGTTTGTTTATTCATTTAGTATAGCGCGCAGAACCCATAGATAACAACGCGCAAAAGAGAAAAGGAAAGTTAAGATTACATAAAAACTTGGTTGCAGGATAAGGCACAGGTGAGTATAAAGCACAGCATTACATTTTGTAGAATATGGTGAGAGGACATATTTACATATATACACACAGCCATATGTATGTATATATAGTCAGGTTGGCATGATTCAGTCGGGGGAGTCGTTGGATCGTAACCAGGAGAGAGTGTTTCGCCTAAAGCTATAATAGGATTAGTCTGTTCTGATGTTGAGTGGCAGGGCGGTCCAATGTTGAGCAGCTATGACCGGGAAGCTACTGCCGCCAGATTTCTTATTTCTGAATTTGGGTACCTGAAGGCAATGAGAGTTAATCATTCTGGTGGGGAGGGTGGAGGATCTTTTTGCAATTCTGGCTGCGAGATATGGGGGTGCTGCATTGTTTAGACATTTGAAGGTGAGTGATGCTGTTTTGAGTGAGATGCGGTCATAGATTTTGAGCCATTTGTGTTCTCTTCTTTTGCTGGAGATGTGTTCCTTGGAGGGTAGGTTAAGGGCTGTTCTGAGTGCGTTGTTTTGTAGTGTTTGGAGTTTGTCGGTTATGTATTTGTTGGCTCCCAGGTACATGGCGTTACAGTAGTCAAGTCTGGATAGTATTAGGGCATTGGCGATGATGATGCAGCTAGCTTGGGAGAGGAATGCTCTGCTTGCCCTGATTAACTTGCATGTGTAGGCGGTATAGGATGCTAGCGAGTTTACTTGTTTTTTTTAGTGACAAGTCTGAGTCGAGGTAAACCCTAGAGTTTTCACTGTTTTGGCAACTGTGATGGTGTTGCCATCGATGTTGAATGCCTCGTAGTTGGAGCTATGTTTTTTTAGATTGCCGCTGGAGCAGAGGAGCAGGATTTCGGTTTTATCATCAAAGTTGCCCGAAAGGGGTATGAGGATCTGGGTGTCATCTGCATAGTTGGTGTATGTGACACCCAGTCTGTCCAACTTGTGAAATAGGGGCTTGGTAAAGATGTTGTAGAGGGTGGAGACGCAGGAGCCCTAGGGTACACTGCATGCTATTTTGATGGGGTCTGCAGAGCTAGTGAGGAGAAGACTCTCATAGTTCGATTGTCCAGGAATGATTGGATCCAGGCTATGGCATTGTTCGAGACGTGGGCAGCCGAGGCCAGGTGTTCGCACAGGACTGTGTGATCTACCACGTTAAAAGCCGCCGATAGGTCGAGAAGGAGTAGCATGGCGGTCTTTCCTTTGTCATTAATCTCATTGATTTGGGTTTTAAGGTCGATTAAGGCTGTCTCAGTTCCGTGTTGCGGTCTGAAACCCGATTGTCGGGTGCCTAGTAGTTTGTGAGTTTCTAGATATTGCTGGATTTGCAGGTATGCGGTATGCTACTCTGTCTATTATCTTTAATAAGAAAGGTACCTTGGTGATGGGTCTGTAATTGGTGGGGATTGCGGGGTCTAGGGTTTGCTTCTTGAGTAGAGGCAGAACCCACGATTCTTTGAGATTGCTTGGTATGGTGTTGGAGGAGAAAGATGCATTGATCAGTTTGGTTATAAAGGGAGCCAATTCCCTGGCAGCATCCTTGATTATCTGGGTGGAGAGGGGCGCCGTTGTCACATTTGCAATTGGATGGTTTAAGTGAGGCAATGACTTTCTGTTTCTGGGATGGAGATTTTAGCGAATCTGAAGAGGTTCTGGTCAGGAGGAGTGGTAGTTTTGGTATGATTGGTAGGAGATGATTTGTTGGTGGTTATGGAGTCTTTTTTCAGTGTGATTTTGGTTTAGAGAGTTTTGATTTTATTGGTTAGAGCGTTTTTGACGCTGGTACACCATTCTTTGTCTTTGGTTATGTTGTCTGGTGCGGTTATGGGGGGATTCTAGTTCCCTTAGTATGGCAAATAGTTCTCTGGTATTGGAGATGGATTTTTTTGATTCTTTCATTGAATAGGTTCTTTTTTGTGAGTAGGATTTCTTTTTTGTAATTATTTGCCAAGAGTTTAAGTTGTAGTTTGTTCTTTTCTGTGGGGGAGTTGCGCCATTGGATTTCTAGTTTTCTTTTGTGCATTCTAAGTTCTTTCAGATGGGGGGTGAACCAGGTGTTCAGGTGAGCTTGTTGTTTGCTTTTGTGCATTTTTAGAGGGGCAATGATGTCCAGTCTTTTCTTCATGGCATTGTTGTAGCTTTCTACTAGGCACTTTGGGTTTAAGTTGTCGGGGAGAGCATCGAGGGTTGGCAGTAGAAGTGGTAGTAGGTTGACAGGAGTTATATTTTTTTTTGCTCTAGTGGGCAGTGGTGGTGGCATGATCTTTTCTTTGCTGACTTCTTTATTGAGTGATAGTGTGAAGTCAATGAGGTAGTGGTCTGTTCAGTGTTGGGGAGTGATTTTGGTGATGGTAGTATCGCCGTTCAAGGTGGCGACCCAGTCCAAGGTCCTACCTTTATTAACGGTAGGGGTAAGCACTTTTTTTTGGATTAGACCGTGTTCAGCTAGCATGTTGGCTATGGCTTGTGCTGGTTTGTCATCAGGGTCGTTCAACCAAGATTCAGGTCATCTAATAATAGTATTTGAGAGGTGTCTTTTGTATTGTTAGCTAAGAGGCTGGATAGGTCAGCCTTGAATGAGCTAATGGGGCCAGGTGGCCTGTATATTAGGTAGATAGTTAAGGTGCGGCAGTTGGAGATGGGTAGTTTGGCTGTGAGGAGCTCGCAAGATTTGAGAGGTGTTTGAGTGAGTGGTCTTAGCTCAAGATTGGTTTTTGCTATGATGGCCAGACCGCCTCCTTTGTTATTGGGTCAGTCCATTCTGATTATTTGATAGTTTTCAGGGATGGCTATTGAGAGTGCTGGGCCTGCGCATTCGTGCAACCACGATTCAGTGATTGCTAGTAGGTCGAGGTTGTTAATGGATAAGGTATCTGCTATTTCCGTGGCTTCTTGATGGGCGAGTAGAGCCTAATGAGACCCGTCAGATGTCTTAACCACCGGATTGGAGGACAAGAAGATCTCCTCCGAATTCCTTTTTTTAATTTTTATAATTGTATTTGGTTTCAAACCTTTTATAAAACCATTTTCACACTTTAGCACTTCATAATAGTATTACAATTCCTTAAAACTTTACCACAATCACAATAAATCATACCAAATAAAATCTATAAAATTCATTATCTCAATTCAGTCCTAACCAAAATTAGCCATAACGCCCTATAGACTGACTTACCAATTTAAAATACTATTTTACATCTTTCTAGCACCTGAACTACTGCTATTGTCAGTCCCTCAAAGTGCCCAGAAATCAACTTTTCCCAGAACATTTCTGGGATAAAGTGCTGAAAAACCAATCCAAATCTTTCAAAGTGGTTACATCTTTCCTCCCAAGTTCCCTCACAATCCATAAGGAGATGTCTGAGAGATTGCTCTTCCGGTGTTTTACATACATTACAGAATATAATGGCGTACTCTCCCATCCCCCTTCTAGAGAGGACCTGTGTGTACTACATTTAGTCGTATTCTCCCAAAAGAATTCCTGGTCCTCCAATAGGGGAATTTCACCAAATACTTTGCCATATAGCCCCATTTTTTGTCAACCTTCAAGAATGAATTGGATTTACCGTGGAGCGCACTTCCTCTACCGTAGTTATCCAGTCCATTTCATCCCAGGATATTTTTACCTTCCCCGGATTCTGGATCAAAGTTTGCATGTCTAAATGTACCTTATCCAGCTCTTCCTTTGCCCCGTTTCACATATTTGTTAGCAATTTAGATTTGTTATCTAAATGAGCCTTTACATCTGCATATGTCTCTTTTTGAGCCGTAATTATGAGTCAAAACAGGGAGATTAACTTCAAACCTGCCTTAGCCTTTAGCGATCTCAATCCCAATTCAAATCTAATACTTTAAATCGGAAGGCACATTGGCAATCCAAGAACATTCTTTTAGATGAGTCCCTCCCATCTTTCCCAATTACCATACCAAAGGAGGGGCTTTGCCTCCAACCCATAGAAAAGAATTGGAATTACTTCAGCTTGGTAATATTTAATGGTATAATAGAAAATGTACAAAACCTTGACCAGAACTTTTTTATCTGGTGGATCAGTTGTGCGATTTTCATACAAACATCCTGCTCCACTTTCCAAACTGCCGGAGAAGCATACATTTTAAAACCCGAATAGGTCCGCTCCTCCACCCTTTCGATACGTTGATCTTCAATCTCCCACTGGGGAAAGGTGATTTTTTTTATTCTTGTGCTTAAAGACCATTATCCTGGACTTGTTGGGATTTAAAGCCAAGCCATTCTCCTTTACGTAAATGTGCAGTTTGTTCAGGAGGCGCTGTAGCCCTGTTGCAGTCTTGTCCAACAATACTACATCGTCAGCATAAGCGAGCCAATGGATCTTCACTTCATTTAACATTGGACTCGCTAATGCCGAGGTCTCAAAGAACTCTCCCATGTCTGCTAAGTATAGATAAAAAAAGAGGGGTGTTCCCAGACATCCCTGCCAAACCCCCCTTTCTACCACCACTGGCTCAGACAGGTGTCCTTCATCTAGGCGTATTCTTACCATTGTATCTTTATGGAGTTCCATTAACATTCCCAAGATCCCCTCTGAAATACCTCTTGCTCTTATCTATGCCCAAAGCCTACTACTGTCGACTTGGTCAAAGGCCCTGGAGAAATCCATCCACGCTCCAAAGATCTGTTGTTCTCCCCTCTACCCAGTGTTTTCACTCAAAAGATGTATTACTTCTCCATTGATAGCTGTAGAGAGACCTCTCCTGAAAATCGTTTGACATTTCTACAGGGCCTTCGCATTCTTTACCCAACATTCCATTTCCCCCAGCAATACTCTCATAGATAATTTACTTTCTATATCAAGGAGAGCGATCGGGCAATAGTTTGCTGCTGCTAACCGATCGCCCCGCCCCTTGAACAGTGGTATTACTAGAGTTGTCTTCCAAGAGGGAGGGAATTCCTGACTCATCAAGATCTCCCTAAACAGCCTACTCAGAAGTTTTGTCCATAAGGAGGGGGAGGGGGTTATTTTTCAACACCTGGTAAGTGAGGGCATTTGGCTCTGCTGCTTTAGAGGTTGAGCTATTCCCAATTAACTCTATTAGAGTCTGTACAGTGACTGTAAGGCTCAAAGCCACTTCCTTGCTGGTATAAGACATGCATTACTCACCGTAATAGCATTTCTGATGATTCTATCTGCTTAGATTCACATGCTGTGCATATGGTCCAACATCCAGAGGTAACCGCAGAGTATTGCATCTTGTCTTTCGGGGACCGAAAGGGGACGTCGGCATAGGCGTGTCTATAACACTATCCCTATCGTGACGTCTGTAGTACCGAAAACCCCTCACGCGCTGAGGTCCCTCCGATTGTACTACTTCTGCCATGAGGGAGCCCAAGGCTATAGTGAGTGAGTACGTAAAGAGAGAAAGTAGAAAGTTGTCTGTGTTCCTTCCACCCCGAGCAGGGGGGGGGGATAGGGAGGGCGCATGTGAATCTAAGCAGATACAATCATCAGAAATGCTATTACGGTACGTAATGCAGGTCTTCAGATTCTTGTTAATCTGCTTAGAATCACATGCTGTGCATGGACTAGCAAGCAGTACCCGGAGTTGGAGGTGGGTTGTGAGAAGGAACAGTAGAGAAAAGATGTCTTAGTACTGCTTGTCCCACCTGAGAATCAGACCTAGAATGAGTGTCTAGGCAATAGTGTTTTGTAAAGTTGAGTACAGAACTCCAGGTTGCCGCTTTCCAAATGGGCTCAAGAGGAACATTTGCAATGAATGCTATGGATGCCCCAGTGCCTCGAGTAGAGTGTGCTCTAGGCTTGAAGGGCATTTCTCTCTTAGCAAGAGTGTAACATAGTGTGATGCATTTGACAACCCACCTTAAAATAGAGAAGGGGATCCTGTCTCTAAATCAGCTACCAGCTGCCACTGAAACTAAGAATTGTTTAGTCTTCCTTAGTGGTTTAGTTCTTTCCAGGTAAAACAGGACTGCGCTGCGCACGTCTAGTGTGTGAAGGCTTCTTTCGGCCATGTTAGTAGGGTTCTGGAAGAAAGTGGGTAGTTCGATTGACTGGTTCACATGGAACTTCGAGATGAATTTAGGCGCAAACCTGGGATGTGTGCACAGAACTACCTTATCTTTGTGGACTGTAACAAAGGGATCTAAAACAGAAAGAGCATGTAGTTCGCTAACCCTTCTGATAGAAGTGATAGCCACTAGAAAGGCCGTCTTATAAGTCAGGTCTTTCAGACTTTCTTTATGCATAGGCTCGATGGGAGCTCCCATGAGCCTGGTCAAGACCACATTCAGATCCCATCCAGGGGCTGGGTGAGAGATGGGAGGATAAATCCTCTTAACCCCTTCCATAAAGGCTTTAATCACTGGTATTTTCCACCACGATACCTTTTGTTGTGATGTGGTGTAGGCTGACAGAGCAGCCAGATGAACCTTTAGGGAATTGAAGACTAACCCAGAGTCCAACAGGTGGGTTAGATACAACACAATGTGTGAGGGTGAGTAATCGATGGGATTGACGCCCTTGGAATTGCACCAGATGACAAAAAGTTTCCATTTGTTGGCATAGCAATAACGTGCATTAGGTTTCCTCGCTTCCCTGAGTATGTCCGTGCACCTCTGAGGGAGTTGCAGGTGTCCAGACTATGATCTCAGGAGCCAGGCTGCTAAATTCAAAGTTTGTGGGCATGGGTGTAGTGTCTCCCCCCTGTCCTGAGACAACATGTTGTACCGGCAGGGCAACTTGACTGGTGGGGAGAGGGACATTTCCATCAGGTGAGCGAACCAGGGTTGGCGGGCCCACATGGGGCCACCAGTATCATGCTAACTGGTTCCTGGTGCATCTTGTGCACTAACCTGTTAAGGGGAGTGAGGGGGGGAAAAGCGTAGACAAATTTCCCCAACCACATTATCCAGAGACCGTTCCCCTTGGATCGGTTCTGGTGGTACCTGGAGGCATAGTCTTGGCATTGGGCGTTCTCCTGAGTAGCGAACAGGTCAATCTCTGGGAAACCCCATTCTGCGAAGACGTTGGACACAATATCTTCATGCAGTCACCATTCATATTCTTCTGGCAAAGGAAAATCTCTGCCGAGTACATCTGCCAGAAGATTGAGTTCCCCTGGAACACGTTGGGGCAACAAAAACATCTTGTGTTTGAGAGCCCATATCCAAATGTTTTAGGACAGCTTGGATAGCCCTGGAGAGCGAGTGGCCCCCTGTTTGTTCAGGTAATACATTGCTGTGGTACTGTCGGTTAGGATCAGCACTGTCTTCCCTTGCAGTTGCACCTGAAAGACTTTCAATGCTTTGAACACGACTAATAGCTCCAGTAAGTTTATATGGTTGGACGATACTTGAGGGGACCACACTCGTGTGCTGTCTGCTGAAGCAGGTGAGGCCCCCAGCCTGTGAGAGATGCGTCTGTCGTGAGAGTGACTTTCACTGCAGGGGTGATGAAGGTCTTCCCCTTCAAGAGGTTTTCTCTTGACCACCACTGCAGAGAGAGAACGAGGGCTGGCGAGACAACTAACAGATCTTCCCATTGTCCGCTGGCCTGACACCACTGGCTGTTGAGCCACCCTTGCATGGGACGCATGCGCAGCCGCGCGTGGGATACCAAGTTATACATGATGCCACCATCCCTAGCTAACGCATGGCCTTGCGTACCGTCACTTCCCGACTGGCTACATATAGAGGAATCGGAGAGCATGTTCTGAACCCTCTCGCTGGAGGGGAAGACAAGACTGTCTTCCGTCCGAATTAATGCTCCCAGAAATTGTTTTACTTGGCTGGGGACTAAGCTGGATTTCTTTTCGTTGATTGAGATGGAGATCTACTGTTTTTTGGGTGTTTGAAAAACAAGCGTCGAACGAGTCCCCCATAATGAGCCAGTCATCGAGGTAAGGGTAAACTGGGACTGATAGTGTGCTGCTGCCACTGCCAGGACTTTGGTAAACACCCTTGGCGCTGAGGCGATGCCAAAGGGGAGTAACTTGAATAGGTAGCGTTTGTCTTGGATCATGAACCTTAGGTATTTTCTGTGCGCTGGCAACATTGAAATATGAAAGTATGCACCTTTCATGTCCAATGTTGCCTTGAAGTCCCCTTGTTTCAGCAATGGGATCACTTCCTGCAGTGTTACCATGCAAAACCTCTTGGGTTTTATAAACTTGTTCGCTGGGCGCAGATCTAGAACAGGACGCATGTTGAGATCCTTTTTGGGTACAAGGAAGTACACTGAATAAATACCCTTGTTTACCTGAAGAATAGGGACGGCTTCTATGGCGTCCTTTCCAAGCAGTGCTTCCACCTCTTGGATCATGATCTCCAGATGGTCCGGTGAAAGGCGCCGTGAGCGCGGTGGTCTGAACTGTGGAGGTCGGGTGAATTCCACGCAATAACCGTGAGCGACCGCCTTTAAGACCCACTGGTCGGAAGTTATACCCTCCCATGCCTTGAGGAAAGATGTTAATTGCCCCCCGACCGGGGAGACAAGAGAGGGGACCTGGACTTGGTGGTCATTTCTGACCTGAGGCTGTGGCTCCTCTAGGATTGGGGCCTCTGTCTCTACCTTTGCCGCGTTTCTGACCCCTTGAGGGGTAGTAAGTGGGGCTTCCAGATGTTTGATTTGTGTTGAAGTTACCCGTGCCGTAGTAGTTTTGACCAGCACGGGCTTGCCCTCGAAAGGACAGCCGAGAATTATTACCCCTCTAGGAGGACGGTTTCTGTGTAATTTGGTGCAAGGACCTTATAGTCTCATGCTCCTTCTTGGCTGTCTCCAAAGCTTCATCCACTGCTTCCCGAAGAGGTTAGTCTCTCAATGGGTTTATTAATGAGGGAGGCCCGAGTCTCAGGTCTAAATCCCGATGTACGCAGCCATGCATGTTTTTTTCAGAAGAGTCTATTGTGCAAGAGACCTGCCTGCTGTTTCTGCAGTGGCCAGGGTGTTCTTCACCACATTCTGTTTAACAAGTCTTCCCTCTGAAACAATGGCGAGAAGCTTTGTCCTGGCGGGTTCAGGAACCTCCTGGAGGCCTTCCTAAAGCAAGTTCCATTGGGCATCAGCATAGCTTGCTAATAGCGTAGTATTATTAGCAACCCGAATGGTGTATGCAGCTGCTGATGTGACACGTTTGCCCAGGGCATACAACCTTTTAGACTCCTTGTCCGGTGGTGATTCTCCCGTGGCAAGGGGTACCCCCTGCCCTCTTTCAAGTGGTAGTCACTACCAGTGAGTCTGGGATGGCGTGCCCTTTGATATACAGAGGGTCGGAGGAAGGCTGTAATAATTTTTTGACTCTCTGGTTCACTGCACGTGTCTGAGCAGGTGAAACCAATGAGGGAGCTACCCGTCTCTTAACAGAGTTAAGGAGGGGGATGGATTGACTCGCCAGAGGTTTTTCCTTAATAATATCCTCCACAAAATCCTGCTCGGGTACCGCCTCTTGAGTGTCAATTTTGAAGTATTCAGCTGCTTTCTTCAACATGGAGTTGAAAGCCATTTGGTCATCCACAGGGGAGGCCTGGCGAGCCGGGGTGGATGGAGGAGAGTCTAGGCACAAAATATCAGTGTCCTGATCTTGCTGTGTCCAAGGGTTTAGACCTCCCTGCTGTGTTTCCACCCGGTTGTCCGTCGTATCCTGTTGATCTTCCTCATAGCTTGAGAAAAGAAGCTTCTTCATTATAGATGTCTCTATATGTGTCCATATGGACCACGTCTTCTTGTTGGAAAATATGAACTGAATTTCAGGGTCAGGGTCTACCCGAGCCCTTTTCGGGGGAGGATGATCAGAAGAACTGATAATCTGCTCCAGCAGATCCATACAACCCTCACATTTTTCTGCAGTCCACTTAGAGGACCCAAACGGGCCTATGCGAGGAGAAACAACGTTCTCCGCACTGTGGCATCGAAAGGAACCTCTGAGGGTGTCGGAGAGAGGCTCTTGACAATCTATGTAAGTCTCATCGGAATCGGGGATCCAATCCACCGAAATCTTTTCCGCGGCTTGGCCCATAACCTTAGGCGGAACCGGAGTAAGGCCCACCGCCGCTGCGATTCTTCCGCTGCTACTGTGGATAGTCGCCGAATCGTCTTGAGACAAAGGCTCTGATTTGGCGGCAGTAGAAATACCATCCGCGCACTAGGAGGCCTAGCGGTCGGTTTTTCTGGGTAGAGGCCTAGCCGTAGTTTTCGGGCCTACTGAGGCCTTGGAAATCGTCGAAGCGTCAGGCTCCCGAACTTAGACGCCTGTAGGTTTTGGAGTAGCGCCCTTGGTTTGTTTTCGATTGCCCGGTCGTGTTGGGTGTCCTGACCCACGTTTGAGCTATCATGCTACAACATTTGGTGCTGTGGCCTTAGAAAATCCAAGATGGCCAAAAAGCCCACATGTGCGCCAGAATCCAGGAGAACCACGCAGTTTGTGCGCACACCAAAATGGTTACCTAACTTGCCACCCACCAGTGTAAAGAAAGATCTTTGTTAACAAAATCCACTGTTACTAATGTCAAAAAGTTGCTGAAATCGTGGCTCATCGGACCACTTTAAAGATTCAACCCTTTTGTGGGGTTCCACATAACCATTTTACTGTAAGGAGCCCCATCAAAACAATGTTAAGCAAGGATTATTTACTACCATGTAAGAACCATTCCCGTTTGGAATGCATTAATCCAAGAAAGATCCCAAAAATGGATGCGGTACCAACAAAATCCTCAAGGCGGCGCTAGCGGTCTAAACTCTGACAGGAGAACTGAGTGCAGTTGCTGACAAAGGCATTTGACTCAGCTGACTTCAAAGGCTGCATTTGAATCAAAAATTAGCCACCTGCTGTTCCCAGAGGCCAGAAGCCTGGGAAACCCTCTCACCTCAAGAGATTCACACCACAGCCCAGGATATCACATGGTCATAATAACCAAATGCAATGTGACCCCCTGGTCTGCTGACCTAAGCCTCCTGGAGACCACACAATAGGCTCTTGCACTTGAATAGAATATGCTGATTTTTACTGTTTCCTGTCAACAAAGGCCTGCCTGCCAGCAGAGGCATGGTCACTGACCCACCCAAGTCTTGGAGGCGGACTCCAACACTCTGAGAACTGAATTGAAAGCAAAATATATATTTTACAGAAACACTGATAACTCTTTGTAATCAAATGACAGGAATGTATAACTTTGCGAGCCTTAATTTAAAAAATGTACCTTCGATTCAAGCCCAAACTCCAATTTGTGTGATGTTCTGGGGCAAAACCCGCTATTTATTGACACCACATACTCTGTGTTTAAGCTAGAGATATGGGAATTTACTGGAGTAGGTATGGACAGCCTGTGTAAATGTGTATAACTTTTAATGAAGAACCAAGGTTGCATAACCCACTAAAATCGAAAATAAGTTGCCATTTTTGAATGCAAGCCCTCAGGAAGAGCAGAGTTTGAACAGAGTATACCTCATGTGATATGTGATGGGTGCATGTAATTTTAAACAACTGTATCTGTGCAATATGTATTTGAATCAAATATAGATTTGTGGGCAAACTGACCAGGGGAGGATCCTCTGACCCATAAAACCTACAGCATCACTCTGACTCACATTTCCTTCCCCCAATCATGGGAGAGGGGAGAATTGGGCCAATGACAAGTAGAAAGGGGCAGGCTTAGCTAGGCCCAGTTACACACCCACTTTCAAAACACATAAAAAGAGACTGCTGGGACAGGTAGAGGCATTCAAATCCATTTGCTGCAACGCACTCTGCCGGACCACACAACATCCAGAAGATCCCAGATCCAACACTTAGACTTTAAAACTCCAAAGAACTTGATTCAGAACTCAAAGCAAGGGCCTAAACCCACAAACTGAGAACTCTTCTCAGCAGGCCTCAGCATCCAGCAAACCTAACAGCGGTAGCAGCATCCAGGAGCCGTGCAGATCAGCGCTGTGTCCAGAGAAAGCTGTGCAGAAAGATCCAGGAGCTGGGCACAGACGCTATACCCAGAGATCCAGGAACCGGGCCAGGAGCAGTGTAAGACCAGACCAGCAGAGCAGAGACCAGACGCTGTGCGCAGAGACCGTCCGGGGCGAAACCAGAACCGAAGCCATCTTGACCCGATCCGTGAAACCTAGACCTTCCAAATACATTGTGAGTCCAGCTAGGACGGTGTGAAACCAAATCTCTTAGTTTCCAGTGATATAATTCAATCTATTTAATCTAAGTAGAACTGCCTCCTAACTGTCACTTGTCAATTCTGCAGCCGCATAGCTGTCACCTGTCATTTTTAAAAGCTGTCACCTGTCAATTTGAGTTACTTTAAATTCGAAAAACGACCTTTACAAAATCGTTCATATCTTTGGAACCGTTTGGGCTAGAAACTTGCAAAACAGAACTACTTCTTGGCTCAGTGGGGTCAGGGGGATTCTAAGAGAGGGGTGTTATATAGGGGTAGTCATCCAGAACTCATGAACTGGACATAAAGATATATCAATAAGGGTTTCTATTCAGTATCCCAGACTAGGCATTGACTTAGCTGTAGTGTTGAATCGAATCTTCTTACAAACTGGGGGCTCGAGCCCGACGTCTGGTTTATATCTATCACTTGTGCAGATTAATACAGTGTGCCAGCTGACCAGATACACATATCCGGTCGGATCACCACGCTGTGTTACGCTGTAAAGCACTCCTCAAAGGAACGGAAAAGGTCTGTTTTGCAAAAATAAAATACAAACTTCTGTAAGTCAGGAAGGAACTCAAATTCCAGAATGACGACCTTGGTAGATATGAAAATAGCCAGAGAGCACTTCTTACATAAGCTATTTGTGAGAGGTGAGTGGACTCATCAGGACCAGACGGTCTGGTTGCAGGCAATCGCACCCCAGATCACTGAAACAGGGTCAGATATATGGAGAGAACAGGGTCCCTTACATGTGGCCCTGAGTGAACTATATATGTCCCCTAAGGCCAAGGATGAGCACAACAAGATTGCCAGGGTAGCGGCATATTTATATTTACATATGAGAGCCATGCAGGACAAATGTGCTGAAGGCCAAGATCTGGCGAGTAGGCAACTGCTGTCATTACAGAAGGCCCAATCTGATCTGGACTCTTCTGAGCAGAGGCTGCAGAGGAGCCAGGAGTCAGAAAATGATAGTAGGCAGTATATCATTAAAATAAAAGAGGACATGGATATACTGCAACAGGAAAAGACAGACCATGATACCAGAATTCTGGCCTTGCAGAAGGAACACCAAGACAGTTTGGACTCCCTACTGCAGAGCCAGAAAAAGCTGGAGCAACAGATCAATTTCAACAGGGCATGCACAGAGCAGGTAGCCACCCTGCAAATCCAACTAGACAGAGAGAAAGAGGAGAGCAATAAACTGATCCTGAAAGACCTGGATACCCAGGCAGAGTTTGATCAGGAGCGCCAGAAAGCTGGTGCCTTCCAAAGGCAAAGGGACGACCTGACGGCACAGATGCAGACTCTTAGTCAGGAAAGGGACACCTTATGCCAGGAAGCCTGCCACTTAAAAAGAAAAATGGAAGAAAATCACCCTGCCCACCAGGGACTGGGTGACCTCCAAAAAGAACACCAGGACTTGCTAGAGCACACCAGGAGGGTGGAGGCGGCTCTGGCAAGACAGGAGCAGGCCAGTAGGGATGGGACTCGGGAGGTAACCCTCCTGCAGCAAAGACTGGCGCAGTACTCCAGGACCAATCAGGAAATGCAGAGAGAGAATGAGGCTCTCTGCCAGCACAATGATAGGCTCCAACAACAGGTAGCGATGCAGGAGAGATTGATAGAGTCTAGAAAGGCCTTAACTGAGGAACTGAAGGCGCAGGCTCTTGCATTGCAACAGGGAGCAGGGGCGGATAGAGACCAGGTGCGCTGGGAAAGGGAAATTCCTGAGCATAACCTCAGGAGCCCTAGTACCAGAGGCCTTTATCTCTCTCAGTCCCTGGACTCTGCCACCCCCATGTCCACTGGCGCACATGAGCACCGGGCCACAGGGATGGCAGATTACTATCCAGCCAGAAGCATGGGGCTCATAGGCCAGTACCTCCCAGGAATGGATGGGCGGGCATCCGTGTATGGGCACCCAAGCACAGTGCAATTTAGTGGGGAACCCCAGGAGAATAGGCCCATTAAGGGCATCCTGAAAACTTCTGCCCAGTTAGGTCAGTGGGGGGGGGGGGAGGGTACCCATCAAATCCTGGCAGCAAGGAGGAATCTGAAGACTCCTCTGAACGGCGCAGGACACAGGAGACCAGGTCCCCACATTCTGCCAGCCTTTCCCAGGCTCGCAGAATCCGGGAAAACCTGGAAGATCAGACAGGAACCTCTGGGAGCAGTGCCTCTGAGTCAGAGGATGAATGGACCAGGGTTACCCGAACCAAAAAGGTTAATAAGGCAAAAAGGGCCTTGCTTAAGGACCCATTGAAACAGATTAAGGCAATCAGGAGTGTCATCACGCCTTATCATAAGAACGCCAAGTACTCCGTTTGGGAACACTTGGAGCTCTATGAGCAAATGATGGAGACTTTTCATTTGAAGGACAGCCAAAGCTGTATCCAATATGTAAAGTGGACATTCTCCCCAGAGTACTCCAGTTTCTTTGCGGGGCTGGAGGACCAAAATCATTCAAGGTGGTCCACCTATAGGGCGGCCATATTAAAACATTTTTCTGTTCACAGAAATCCCCAAGAGGCTCGCAAGGCAGCCTACAATTTGCAGTGTGGGGAGGATCAGGCCCCACAAGAATTTGTGCAAGAATTAAAGCGTGCTTTTGCGCAGACCACCAGAAGGGTGCGCACAGACAGCAGAGAATTTATCAATACTTTTTTCCATGCCTTGCCCAAATACATCATGACCCAGCTTGTGAGAGATTTGCACGAGAAAAGATCTTTAGACTGGGTCATTGAACAGGCTACCCGGATCTATGAGGTGCAGAAGCCCATAGAAAATAAAAATAATGCGCCCAAAAACCCCAAAACCAACAGCACCCCTGCTGCTGCCAAGGTGGCAGAGGTAAAGGTTGCCCCCGTTTTAGACTTGGAGATGGGGGGGCCTAAAAACCTACCTGCACCTAATAATCCTAAGCCCGGAAATCCCTCGGGCCAGTCACAGACAGGGAGTCGAGGAGGTAGTCCCACAAATGGGGTCCCCCGCTCCCCTAACTATGTAAGTCCCCGCTACAAGGGAAACCGACCAATCCTGGGTTATGTGTGGACTCCTCCAGCCCAAGGGGGGGATCCAGCCAAGCACCTAACCCAGGGAACTTCCCTCCCAACTTCCCACAGGAGGGCAGAAATTCTCCAAATCCTGGGCAGAACTTTTTCCCCAGGTATCCACCCAATTTCCCGCCCCAAAATCATCCATCCTTATTTCCCCAATTCCCTGAGCCCAGACAACCTAATCCGGGAGAGGGGAGGCCAAGGGTGGAGGGGTACCAAAATCTTTCCAACCAGGGGAACTACCAGAGAAGGGATAGCTACCCTTCCCGGGATCAGCCCAGGGGAGAAAATAGAGCCCCGTATCAGACTGAGCGGGTTTCCCAGTTAGAGCGCCAGGTCCAAAATATGGCACGGGATCTGGGTCACATACTGAGGGCTCAACAGAACCCTCAGATGAGCATGCCACCGCAGAATGCCCCAAACTCTGGACCTGGTGCTCCAGAACAATGACAGGGGCAGCACCCCGATAACACACCGGTTCCCAGGGAGGAGGCACAAGGGGAAGGGGGGTGTAAAGCCTTGGAGGAAGCTTCCTTCCCAACTTGTAAACAGCCCCTGGAAAACCAGGAAACGGAAACAAAATCTCCTGCCCCTAAAAGCCTGCCTCCCAAGGAGCAGAGGGGGGGTAGGAGAAACAAAGGGCCCAAACAGACCCACTTTGTGGAGGAGGTACAGGTCTTCCAATTTGAGGGAGGGGGATCCTCAGAAGATCCCGGGAAAAGGATCTTCTCCTTCAGAGATGGGGGAACTCCTCCCAAGGAAAAATGGGTCCCAAGGGAGTCCAATTCACACTGGGGAGATGTGGAGACTGAGCTACCGCCGCCCATCATCTCATCCCAGAACCGGCAATACCAAAATCCCCTGGTTCAAACCCATCCTGGTGACTGCCTCCAAAAAAGGGGGGCGGCCCAGAACCGGAACCAGGGGAACCCACAATGGCTCTGATCTCCAGTTGCCAACTTTTTCTTTCCGATTCCCAAGACTCTCCACAGAATTCTGCCCAAATCTCTTCTCTAGCAATGTCCAAAACCAGAAAGTTAGCCCACCAGTTGTCCACAAATGTGCATTATCTGTGTCCCCTTGAGGAGAAGGAGGGAAGATACTATGCCCCGGTACAAGTACAGGGGCAGGGTACAATTTTGGCACTGGGGAACACTGGATCCCAAGCTACCCTTCTGTCCAAAAGGGCCTTTGAGGAACTAAATGCAGGAAGGGGGGAGGATTACCGAATTCCTCTCACCTCTCTTCCTGGACAACTGCAGAACTTTGACGGGAAGGAAATTCCCGTTGAGGGGACTGCAGACTTGGACATTAAAATTGGACGACACAAGGTGAAACACCCGGTCATAGTAGTGACTCCAGAGGGCACCCCTTGTTTACAAGGGAATGACCTCCTGAGAAGGTTGTCACCCCTAATAGATTGTGTAAACAAGGTCCTCTGGACCCAGACTAGCCGACCAATAAAATTAAAACAGAGTGTCAACCATGTTAGTTTAAACGGCACCTGCCACATGGTTGAACAAAAATCTGATCAAGTAGAATTTCACTTCCAGAACAACCAAACTCCAGACGTGACAGTAATAGCAGTAGGACAACAGACTGGTGATGGGGGGTCCTCTCGATTTCTGAAAATCAACCTTCCTTCCAGTTTAAGGTGGTATTCCACACTGGAAGGAAACACCCTAAAATTCTTTACTAATCCACAATCAGAAACTCTCACTCCTATAGTCCAGAAAGATGTGAAATCAGCTCAGAGCCTGGCTGATATTCAGCAAATTGGAGAGCAGTTGTTCATCCCTGTTCAGTTAAATGATGGGAAGGACTATGTTCTCGCTCGAGTGTGCGTGAACAACAGTAAGAGCTTCATCAGCGAAGCCATGTTCCGCCAACTCCCAAAAGATCCAGCCGTTCCCACATTCAAACTGATAGACAAATGGGAAAGGGACCTGGAAGCACCTAATTCCAAACAGCTCCTGCCAAGCAGGTGTATGCTCAAAATCTCCATTGGAAACAAGAGCATAGTCCATCATTGTTGGGTCGTGCAAGACGTCACTGCCGCCTTTTACTTAGGCAGTGACATTCTCAATCGCTTTGCCATTAGTTTGGACCTAATAAACTTCAAAGCTTGGTCCCGATTAGCAGATAATCCCATGGGCTTTGATGATCCAGAAAAAGCATTTAGGTCAGCTCAATTGCTACCTTACGCAGTTGAAATTCAGATTAAAGAGGAAGTCACCATCCCAGAAAGGACCCGACAATTCTCCCTGGAAGTGAAAGTTAAAAGAGGACAACATTTGAAAAACCCTGATGCTTATATTCATCTAAATGCTTCTCTCCAACAGCAAGGGTTAGGGGTAAACCCAACACCATTAGTCAACATAGAACATGACACCATTCCAATAGAGGTGGATAACAGCGACTTAAAGAGTATTACTCTAGCCGCAGACACCATTATTGGAATGGCGGTTGATGACCGACATTTTTCCATTGATCTAGGAAATGAACTGTTAGGACCAATCCCCAAGGACTGTTTTGACAGTGACAGTGAGGACAATACAAAACCAGACAGGATTTTTACCCGGCATGGGGGGAACTTCCTGGTGTACACTTCCTGCCCCTATGGTAAGGAAGATGTGACTTGTGACTTCAGGAGGGATGAGGTGATTCTCCAGGTCCATGAGGGTTGCCTTTCCCACATAAGGCCTCCAGTCCAAATCAGCACTCTGACCAGGGACTTCTCCACCCAGCTGGAGGAGGCCGCTGAGATAGCCAAACCAGAAGTTTCAGGCAGATGGTGGAAGAGAGAGTCAACCTAGCTGATGCCTGTGTGACTCTGGAACAGAAGCAAAAGTTGAAACAAGTTTTCTTGGATTTCCAAGATCTCTTTGCGGTAGACTCATATGACTGTGGTCGCACCGACATCCACACCACAACAATCCCCACGGACCCTGGCATGACTCCAGTGTTTGTGAAGCAATATCGCTTGCCTCTCGCATCAATGGAGACCCTTACTGAAATAATTAAGAACCTTGAGTCCCGGGGAATAATTTGTCCAACACACAGCACCTTCAATAATCCGGTGCTGGGAATATTGAAGCCAAATGGCCAGTGGAGACTCTGTGAAGACCTCAGGGAGCTCAACAAACGGGTCCATACTTCCAGATGGCCTCTGCCCTACATAGACCAAGGGCTGGCCCAGATCCAGGGGTCACAGGTATTCACTGCAATAGACCTGACCAATGGATCCTGGACTGTGCCCGTCAGTAGGGAGGACCAATACAAGCTGGCTTTTACCTTTGGGGGCCAACAGTACACATGGACCCGGACTCCCTTCGGATACCTCAACTCCGGCAATGAATTCAACATTTTCCTACACAAGGCCATGCCCGACCTGGGTGCAAGGGGTAACCTGGCTTATGTAGATGATGTCCTCATCAAAAGTTCATCTGTGGAGGAACACATAGCGGAGATCCGTTATGTTCTGACCCAGTTGAGGGCCGCCGGAGCAAAACTTTCCTTTGAAAAAGCACAGTGGTGCAGAACCCGTGTTAATTTCTTGGGGCATGAGATTACTCCTCAGGGTCTCTGTCCCCAGGAAAAGAAAGTGGAAGCACTTCAAAAACTGAAAGATCCCACAACTCTGCGGGAACTAAGGAGCCTCCTTGGACTGACTAATTACAGCAGAAAGTTCATTGAGGGCTACGCAGAGATCACTAGACCCCTGATTCATCTCCTGAAGGGGGGTCAAGTGGAAATGGGGTCCAGAACAATCCGAGGCAGTAAGACCACTCAAAAGAAGCCTCTCGCAAGCGCCCTGCCTAGCTTACCCTGTCAGAAACAAGGAGTTCTTCCTGGAGACAGGGTTCTCTAATACGTGCTTGACGGCAGTATTATACCAAAAGCATGACGAGGTCAATAAAGTAATCTCCTATGCGAGCAAAACTTTATCCTCTGTGGAGGAAAAATTCAACGATTGTGAGAAGGCACTCCTGGCAACGGTGTGGGCATTGAAGAATTACCGCCCGTTCATCCATGGGGAACACATCATAGTGGAGACTCCACACCAGCCTCTGCAATATCTCCAAAGTGACAGAATCCGGGCCGGAAATGTGAGTAATTCCTGAATTACTTCCTGGATTCTGTCAATGCAAGGCTTTCCTGTGGAGGTCAGATATGGCCAAAACAAGAAGAGTCCCCTCGCGCAAGGTCTGGCTGACTTGCATGATTGTGCCAGAGAAAACTGTCTCGAGGACGAAAGTCTAAATATCAAGGACAACATGGAGGCATACCTTAATTACCCACACAAAGTCTTTGAAGACGACAAGTGGAATGCCCACGGTCTATGTGGATGGATGCTCTTACCATGTTGACAACAACAGGGAGAAAGAACTGGTGGCTGGCGTAGGGAATGCATGGGTGAAGGAGTTCCCAGAACCCTCCGCTGGATACAAAATTGGTCCCCGAAGTAGTCAGGTGGCAGAATTGATGGCTGTGCATCAGGCCATCCTCACTGCTGTCCAACATCAACTCCACAAACTGGTCATAATCACAGATTCTGATTATGTACGGAACGGGTTCGTGGAGCACCTGGTTAATTGGAAAACCAGAGGCATGTTATGTGCTAACATCAAACCCTTGAAACATGGGAAGTTGATCCAAAACATTGATGATCTGGACACCTCGAATGAGATGACCATCTATTGGAAAAAGATCAAGGGTCATTCCAAAGTAGCGGGACCAGACAAAACTGGCAATGACTTAGCTGATCAGCTGGCCAAAACCGGGGCCATCCAAGGGGATCTAATTGAGATTGAGTCCCTGTTGGGGGAAATCCAGGTCACTGCTATCACTAGGTCCCAGACAAATGCTCACAATGATCTTTCAATTGCACAATGGAGTAAGGAGACCCCTGATGCGGATTTAATTACAGCTCAGAAGGGGGATCCGATTATTGGTAAGTTTTACCAACACCTTAAGGACCCTGAGAACTTTCCCCTGACGGATACCGATTACAACGGGAAAGAGGACCTTAGAGTGTTGATGAAATGTCCAAAAATGTTCCGGATCCAAGACGGTTTGTTGGTAAGGAAATCCCAAGCTGGCCATGATCAGTGGGTGGTTCCTACCTCCTTCCGAAGCCTGATGTTAAGTCACGCCCATGATGCGGCTACCGCCGGTCATAGGGGGTTTCATACAACACTTGAGATCTTAAGAGAGGTTGCCTACTGGCCACACATGGGCCAGGACCTCAACCAATATTTGAAGGGTTGTCTTGTGTGTGCACAATTTCAGCCAACATCCCTCACGCACCGGGCGCCTCTCCAAAAGAGGGGAATGACACTCCCATGGTCAGATTTACAAATCGACTTGGTAGGCCCCGTGATTCGCTCCGCTAGGGGGAATAAGTACATGTTGACTGTGACATGCTTGTTTACCAAGTGGGTGGAATGTCTCCCAGCCCCAAACTGCAATTCAGAAACGGCAGCTGCCTTGATGATTAACCACATCTTTTCCCGTTTTGGTCTACCTCAAAGGATTGAGCCAGACAGAGGTAGCCACTTCACCAGTGAAGTGATGACAAAGATGTGGGAGATACTGGGGGTCAAGAGAAAGCTACACATTGCTTACAGGCCAGCTTCTTCTGGAGCAGTGGAAGGCTACAACCGGACAATTGTGAGCATCTTAAAAAAGTTTGTGGCAGATTCTGGGCCAAGTTGGGATATCCGATTACCTCTGGTCCTAATGGCCATCAGATCTACCCCTTCATCTGCAATCAAAATGTCACCATTCGAGTTGATGACTGGGCGCAAGATGGTGATTCCTCAGCATTTGCTCTACAGGACCCAAGAGCAGACACTGATAAATGCCTCCACAACTCATGGTTATGTAGAGAATTTAAGGAAACACCTCCAACATGCTTTTGCTTATGCTCAGCGGAATCTAGAAAGATCAGCTGATAGCATGAAGACCCACTATGACCTGAAAACTTCCCGGAAGGAATATCGGATGGGGGACCGGGTCTATTTATACAACTTCCAAAGAAACCAGGCAAGACAGCACACATTTTTGCCTACATGGAAGGGACCCTTTGAGATTATAGACAAGATCTCCCCTGTGGCCTACAAGATCCGCATCCCCAAAGGCGGTTTGGCAGAGGGGGAAGACAAGTGGGTCCACATAAACCAGTTGAAGTGTTGCCATCCCAGGCACACTTTGCAGCAACTGGAGGAGTCCTCTTCAATCCCAGAGGATACCGCTCCAGAGTAATTCAATTCCAACCCTAAAAGATCCTACATATAGCCTATCAAATTCTGTGTTTCTCAAGTGTATGTGTTCCTGTCTCTTAATTTAAAAAAATGTGCATGTTCATATCTGTTGAGTTCTAAAATATATATGCCACCCCACTATATCAATGGTGGGGGAGAAATGTCCATGAATAGGTATTGCCGCTTTTCCCTTTGTCGTCTTAGGAGAAAGAAAACCTGGAGACTGGCGAAGGAGGACGATCCGGAGACCGGGAGCAGAGACCCAAGGGGCCCGGGGTACCGCCCAATATTCCCATCAGGACCGGCGAAGGGAACCGATCGATCAGTACCGGATGGTGGAAAAGATGCTGAACTGTGCCATTTGCAGAATTGGGAGAAGATTATGTGGACATACCAGTACGTGGGTCAAAACACTCTTTGCACCCGACTCCCCATCGACTCAGATTTAAAGTGCAGTCGGGTGGGGGGGCCTTGTTGGGTGTCCTGCCCACATTTGAGCTATCATGCTACAACATTTGGTGCTGTGGGCTTAGAAAATCCAAGATGGCCAAAAAGCCCACATGTGCGCCAGAATCCAGGAGAACCACGCAGTTTGTGCGCACACCAAAATGGTTACCTAACTTGCCACCCACCAGTGTAAAGAAAGATCTTTGTTAACAAAATCCACTGTTACTGATGTCAAAAAGTTGCTGAAATCGTGGCTCATCGGACCACTTTAAAGATTCAACTCTTTTGTGGGGTTCCACATAACCATTTTACTGTAAGGAGCCCCATCAAAACAATGTTAAGCGAGGATTATTTAGTACCATGTAAGAACCATTCCTGTTTGCAATGCATTAATCCAAGAAAGATCCCAAAAATGGATGCAGTACCAACAAAATCATCAAGGCGGCGCTAGCGGTCTAAACTCTGACAGGAGAACGGAGTGCAGTTGCTGACAAAGGCATTTGACTCAGCTGACTTCAAAGGCTGCATTTTAATCAAAAATTAGCCACCTGCTGTTCCCAGAGGCCAGAAGCCTGGGAAACCCTCTCACCTCAAGAGATTCACACCACAGCCCAGGATATCACATGGTCATAATAACCAAATGCAAAGTGACCCCCTGGTCTGCTGACCTAAGCCTCCTGGAGACCACACAATAGGCTCTTGCACTTGAATAGAATATGCTGATTTTTACTGTTTCCTGTCAACAAAGGCCTGCCTGCCAGCAGAGGCATGGTCACTGACCCACCCAAGTCTTGGAGGCGGACACCAACACTCTGAGAACTGAATTGAAAGCAAAATATATATTTTACAGAAACACTGATAACTCTTTGTAATCAAATGACAGGAATGTATAACTTTGAGAGCCTTAATTTAAAAAATGTACCTTCGATTCAAGCCCAAACTCCAATTTGTGTGATGTTCTGGGGCAAAACCCCGCTATTTATTGACACCACATACTCTGTGTTTAAGATCGAGATATGGGAATTTACTGGAGTAGGTATGGACAGCCTGTGCATATGTGTATAACTTTTAATGAAGAGCCAAGGTTGCATAACCCACTAAAATCGAAAATAAGTTGCCATTTTTGAATGCAAGCCCTCAGGAAGAGCAGAGTTTGAACAGAGTATACCTCATGTGATATGTGATGGGTGCCTGTAATTTTAAACAACTGTGTATCTGTGCAATATGTATTTGAATCAAATATAGATTTGTGGGCAAACTGACCAGGGGAGGATCTTCTGACCCATAAAACCTACAGCATCACTCTGACTCACATTTCCTTCCCCCAATCATGGGAGAGGGGAGAATTGGGCCAATGACAAGTAGAAAGGGGCAGGCTTAGCTAGGCCCAGGCACACACCCACTTTCAAAACACATAAAAAGAGACTGCTGGGACAGGTAGAGACATTCAAATCCATTTGCTGCAACACGCTCTGCCGGACCACACAACATCCAGAAGATACCAGATCCAACACTTAGACTTTAAAACTCCAAAGAACTTGATTCAGAACTCAAAGCAAGGGCCTAAACCCACAAACTGAGAACTCTTCTCAGCAGGCCTCAGCATCCAGCAAACCTAACAGCGGTAGCAGCATCCAGGAGCCGTGCAGATCAGCGCTGTGTCCAGAGAAAGCTGTGCAGAAAGATCCAGGAGCTGTGCACAGACGCTATACCCAGAGATCCAGGAACCGGGCCAGGAGCAGTGTCAGACCAGACCAGCAGAGCAGAGACCAGACGCTGTGCGCAGAGACCGTCCAGGGCGAAACCAGAACCGAAGCCATCTTGACCCGATCCGTGAGACCTAGACCTTCCAAATACATTGTGAGTACAGCTAGGACGGTGTGAAACCAAATCTCTTAGTTTCCAGTGATATAATTCAATCTAAGTAGAACTGCCTCCTAACTGTCACTTGTCAATTCTGCAGCCGCATAGCTGTCACCTGTCATTTTTAAAAGCTGTCACCTGTCAATTTGAGTTACTTTAAATTCGAAAAACGACCTTTACAAAATCGTTCATATCTTTGGAACCGTTTGGGCTAGAAAGTTTAACTTTCCTCTGAAGGCTTAGAATCTAAGCTCTCCAACAAGCCTAGAACCGACTTCCTACTCCTTGTACTTTCTCCGCAATCACGATTCACGCATTCGCGAATTTTGCCGCGATTTGGCCCGATTTCTTTACTTGTAAAAAGATAGCTGCTTTTGCCTGAACTGCTAAAAATTTTGTTTGCCTCCTAAGAACCATCCCTGAATCATTGCTAGAGTAAGCCTGAACTAATATTAACTAGATACCACTCACCCTGAACCTCCTGAAGGGAATTAAAAGCATTTTCAGCATATTTCTCACTTCATTGTCACCATATTCAAAGCATTTTGCCTGTGTTTCAAAACTCCTATCTGTTGTATAAGCTGCTGGGGGAATCGAACTGAATTCTATTTGATTGCACTCCTAAGAACTGTGTGCTCTCCTCTTCATCTCCTTACATTGCATAGGGGGGGGGGATTGCCAGAGAAAAGAGATTAAATTGTTTTGTTGAAATCATATTGAGTATTTTCTGTACTGCATTTTCATTCCACATTGCATCTATTTGAAACCATAAAAGTATTGTTGCTATCTTATCCATCCTATACCCACTCATCATTGGTTATAAAGAAGTGTGCTAGTGCCAGACTATCCATTATTGATTACTGCTCAGATTAAGTGTGATATTCAATTATTAATTTATTATAAAGTGTGATATATATATATTGTTTACAATCTCAAATAAACCTTTTAAACTTGCAAAACAGAACTACTTCTTGGCTCAGTGGGGTCAGGGGGATTCTAAGAGAGGGGTGTTATATAGGGGTAGTCATCCAGAACTCATGGACTGGACATAAAGATATATCGATAAGGGTTTCTATTCAGTATCCCAGACTAGGCATTGACTTAGCTGTAGTGTTGAATTGAATCTTCTTACAGTCGCAATGCGCTGCTGCGGATGCGGGGAAGGCTTTGGATCTGAACGATCCAAGGGAACCGGCAAAGTTTTCAGCGGCCCCGTTGGCGTTTTCGCCTTTTTCGACAAAGGCGTCGAAATTGGCGTAGGGGTTGTGTGCTTAGTGCGATGCGCTTGTACGCCCCCGTCGCCGGGTGTAGTCCCTGTAGCAAGACCTGAGTCAAGCCTGGAAGGGTCGGGGACGGGCGTGGCAGACCACTGAAATCCACAGCCGTAGGCGATTCCCCCGTAGTCTTCGTTGAAGATGTTCTTATTGGCGAAGTGGTAAAGATAAAAAATGTCTCTAGTAAGAGCTCCGCTCTAGGGCAACCAGTTATCTGGGTGGAAAAAAACAATCCGAGGGACCTCGGTGCGTGAGGGATTTTGGGTACTACACACGTCACGATAGGGATAGTGTTACAGACACGCCTATGCCGACGTCCCCTTTCGGTCCCCGAAACACAAGATGCAATACTCCCCGGTTACCACTGCATGTCGGACCATATGCACAGCATGTGATTCTAAGAAGATTAACAACCATCAGAAACAGAGGGTCTGGGGGAGAAGGACGAAAGTTTTCTATTCTTGGGTTAACACCTCTTGTGATAACCCGGTGTGTGTTGATAAGGAGGGAGCCAGACGTTTCTTAATTGAATTGAGGAGAGGAATAGCCTGGCTGGCCTGCGGCTTCTCCTTGAGGATGTCCTCCACAAAGTCAGCTTCAGGGACAGCTTCATCTGTGGCAATCTTAAAGTGTTCAGCTGTTTTATGCAACATGACGTTGAATGTCAATTGATCATCCACTGGTGAGGGTTGTTGTCTAGTGGGGTGGACTGGGGAGAATCCAGAGACAGGGCATCATGATCATGTGGATCTGAGAACTGCCATGGTTGAGGGTCACCCACATCTGGGTTCTCCTCCCAGCCTTCAATGTGATCATGCAAGTCCTCAGGGTTGATTGATTCCTCATCCTGAGTGTCTGCAGGAAGGTCTTCTTCAGTTAGGTCATAGTTGTATATATCCTCTTCCAAAGAGGGGTCAAAAAGCCTTGGGAATTTGGGTTTGGGGTCCACAGGGCTCTCATCCCGTGGCCTCCTTGGTGTGGGTTGTTCTGAACGGGAAACAAACCTGTCCATTCTTTCCATGAAGTTTCAAATTTCTCTCTAGTCCAAACCGAAGACCTAGAATGGCCTAGAGGTGGAAAAGGGTTCTGAACACGCTCATCTGTCGTAAAACGTCCAGATTTTTGTCTCAACATCAAGGACAGCCCTTCTTCGCCCTCAGAGAACTCCTCCTGAGGGACCAACAGAGGTGGGACGTCCCTTTGCCTCTCTTTCGGCTTATGGGTGGGTTCCGGTACTCCCCTTGGGCAATCCTTGGCCCTCGGCGGATCCTTGGCCTTTTCGGTAGGCCTCGAAGCATCCCTGGACTGCCGTTTCTGAGAATCGGCACAAACAATCCTTGTTAAGCTGTCGGCGACGTCCTTCGCAGATGGGATGCGCGTAGCTTCAGCCTGCGATTGCAAGAGTCTTTTTCGGCGGAGCCAGGGCCTTGTATTCGGCTGCAGCTTGTTTCGGCGGGGACGTCTTCGGCGGAACCGGAAACCTATCGTCGCCGGAAGCCTTCTTGTGATGCGTCTCGTTGGAACCTGGTATATTAGGGGTAGCGCCTTTTGTCCTTGATGGCCCGGTCGCTAGGCGCATATGCGGATGCGTGGAGGGCTGCCGATCCTGACGGTCGGCAGTTGCTGCCAGAACTTCCGGTGTACCCGTTGGCACTGAAGTTTTCTTCGACTTGGCTGAAGATTGACTTGGATTTTTGTGTTTAGTGCTGTGTACATGTTCGTCTTTGTCACTGGGGTGTGACTTCCCCATAGTAGTGCCTAAGTCGTGCCTAGTGGGGCCGTGGACAGACGATGCGGAACGCAAGCTTTCCGTCGAAAGGTCAACAACCTCTGGATCGGAGGTATGATCGTCATTCTCGCCATCGTCACATTCGGTGGCTGCGGCAGAAAACTCAGCCTTCGACATACCGTAGGCCGCCCACCGCTTGACTTGACGGTCCATTAATGTCTTAGGACGGAGGAGCTTACAAGCCGCGCATCCTTCCTCCTTGTGATCGAGGGGCAAGCAGCGGTTGCACCGTCTGTGCTAATCTTTCCAAGGAAATTTGCTCTTACAAATGGAGCAAAACCTAATTGGAGTCCTCTCCATAGCTGAGGATGGGGAGAGTGACGAAGATCAAAAGGGAAAGAGGAAGGAAAGGGAAAGGCAGTCTCAGATTGTACGGAAATGTCCACCCCAACCCCACTCTGCCAACTATGTAGTCCGGCGGAAGGCGCGGCCACGTGCTCGGCAGTGCCGACTGGATCACTATCCGAAGTTCTGAAGGTCTTCAGCGGAGATCTGGAACAGCCGTCGAAATAAGGGACGCATAGGGTGATCTGAATTATTTTATATAACTATTCAACCAAAGGCTGAGGGGACAATAAGCAATGTCTTTGACGAGCTACGCATAAGGCGACCAGTTTGCTGGGCAGAAAAAAACGATCTTAGGGACCTCGGCGCGTGAGGGATTTTGGGTATTCCACAAGTCACATAGGGATAGTGTTACAGGCATGCCCATGTCAACGCCCCCTTTTGATTCTCGAAAGACTAGATGCAATACTCCACAGTTACCACTGGATGTCAGACCATATGCACAGCATGCGATTCTAAGCAGATTAACAAACATCAACATTTTTTTCCCACAGGCCTCTAGGAGTTTTTCCTCCTTTCATAGCAGGGCCGAAGAAGTTGGCGATGTGGAGGTTTGTGGTTTTGCATACATCGAGGCAGCTGCTATGACCGAAGAGTGCAGCTGAGGGTGCACAGACAGTGTTAGGCAGAATCCCGTGCAGTTCCCTTAGGGAGCACTACAGAAGATTAAGACTACAGGTGAGAGCAATAAATCCCCTTTGGTATCAGTCTGTACCACAAAGATTTAGTTGGTAGCTGTGGCTGAGCAGTCAGACTTATCTCAAGAGGGAGATGAGCAGTATTCAGGGTTTACACAATAGGCCTTCAGTACTATGGAACAAGGAAACACTGACCAAAGTTTTGTAGTAAAAAGAATATATATATTTATTTTATACACTTCTAGTTAAACACATCTATCACAGTTATTAAGCAAGTTAAATTTGGTCAAACAAAGTATACACAACTCCTTAGTTAAATTGTAGACAAGTTTGCGCAAGAGTGAAAACTGAGCAAAACGGCACAGTGCAAACCAAACACAAATGGCACTCTAGCAATTTCTCACAAGGGAGGGAAAGCACAAGTTATACAGAAATATCTTCTTACACACCCGAGCAACACTCTCCATACGTTTGTGAACCAGTTTAAGCAAGACAGTGCATCAGTATAGGAAATACTTAAATGAAAACTGGGCAAAATGGCATTTCACAAGGTTTAAAAGTGGAAGGAAAGGGTGGTTATAAGAAGTAGGTGCACCAATACAGTTCTAGTTGAGAAGCAATCTAGAGAAGGTAGTTCTAACGAATTTAGCCAGAGTCAGTAAGCCTGTGCCAGAGTCAGTGGTACATCGCAAGGGCCCAGGAGCCAAATGTTCTTGTAGTCACAGTCAAGTCTTTGGTTAACGATTTTGAAAAGGTGGATGCAGAAGGTGAACGACAATGTTAAGAGAGAGGCGTGGCCAACCCAAAAGGTGGGTGAAGGATTTAAAACACATTTAGCTCTACCGCAAAGAAAGGGCGGCCTGGCGGAACAATGTACCTTTAAAATGAAGAAGTGGCTCCTGCGGTGGCGGTTGTTCCTGGTAGTTCCTGCAGTTCGGGGGATCCAGCAGAGGAAGAGAGGCTCTCGTCCTGGAGGAAGGTTCGAGTTACTGCACTACCCAGGGATGAAACCAGCCGCGGTGCTGCCTGATTAATAAAAGGTACGCTCATTTAAATCGCAGTCCGGGTGGACTGGTGCCTGGCTATCCGGCCTCAGAGTACAGGGTACTGGCAATTCGACCAAGGCAGGTCCGGGAATGCGATTGGCAAATTGGTTGGCCCCACCAGCTCAAGGGAAGAAGGCTCTTTCGGGTGAAGATCTTCTCTTGTCGTGTGTAGAAAAGTGGTGAGACGATGCAGCAGGGCTCCACCAGTTTTTCAGTCGTTGCAGGGGTCTTCGGCTTCTCTCCTCTTCGGCTTCTTAGTTCCAGTGGCGACGTCTTGCTCTTCCAGTCCTCAGGACCCTGCTTTTATGCAAAAAAGGCCCCATTCAGACAGCCTAGCTGTCACTCACACAGTGGAGTGGTCATCTTGGCGGGAGACCCTCAGCCTATCAGGATAGAGTGCGACATGTGTTGCGGAGGCAACCCTGTCCAGGGGTCCAACTCCCCCTCCCACACAACAGACCCACCCCAGACTCAGTGGTGCCGACAGGAGGGCTTCTTGGCAGAAGCCCGCCAAAAGGATGAACAAAGGATCCCCGACCTGGGTTAAGAGTTTAGAGAAAGGCACGAGAAAGAAGTTAGTTTAAAGTTCTGGCAATAAAAACCTACTAAAGTTAATATTAAAATACACCGGCGGTATGCTAGAGGCTGTCAGAAAAGGTGGTAGCCTCGAACAATGGGAAAATCCCATAGAAAAATATTTGCGGTCGAATACTTACCGTAGTAACCACTGCCACCAGCCAGAAACTTTTGAGAGAGGGACTGTACGGTACCCTTTCGAAAATGAACATAAGGGAAAAACTATTAACCATTTCCAGTACCTCCATTGGAAGATGGTTTGTACTGATTTAGTTCATAAAAATTGAGTAGTAAAGTCAATTGGGACTTTACATGCCCTGGGAGACAGTCAGTCCCAGCGTATGGAGTCTATGTTTTGGGGGTTGCTACGACACCCCGGTGTCACTGCACGGAGGGTGCTGTGTAACACATGTGAATAAAGATGGTTCCTATGGAGGTGAGAAAAAACCCTATAGACATTAAACACAAAAATAGCCTAGAACACACATAGCAAAAATGCCTAAGAGTCGGAAAAGAGTCTCACTCTTAGCAGGAGAAAAAAACAAACCCTTCAAATCCAGCAAAGCTGGTGGGGGACTCTATAGGTAAGGGAAATTAGCCATTGAATGAGAATTCTCCCTAGCAGACAGGAGTCTCCACCCTCTGCCTGCCTGTATTTGGCATCTAAGCGCTTATTTGTAGGCTGTGTAGAGTGCGGTTTTAACCAGTGCCAGGGACTCAACATCCTTCTGCAACGGTATGCCAGATCTGGTGTTCAAGCGGAGAGTAAGCACCTCTGCCAAGAACCCAGCCTACGGCTGTTCAACCTGCAGCTGTAGTATCCCCAAGTACTCCGCCACATCAGCCTGTCTTTCATGGAAGGCCCTAGGTGAGGAAGAGGTGTGCTCCTTGTCGTCTGTGTCCCCTGCGGTGTCCTGAAGGTCCATGTAGTCTGCTCGTGGGGTGCGTGTTGATGGGATGCGCCAGGAGGTGAGGCGGGGCCTCCTTGGTGATAGGCACCTGGGTTTGCGCGGAACCTTGGCTTGCACTGGTACCTGCGCTTGCACCAAGACCGGGGGTTGCATGGGCCCAGGAGGGAGCAGGTCTTTAATGACCCCCATGAGTATATTCTGCATTTGAGGATCATGAGCGTGAGGAATTTGTCAAAGAAAAGACAGGCACGTTCCTGCGTGGGTACGGGTCCTTGGGCCTGTACATGCTGCTGCGTTCTCCCACCTTACCTCTGGTAACTGTTGTCTGTGTATTGCCCCGGCGCAGATGTAGTAGAGTATGAGGTGCACATGTTGACCGGAGGTGACCACTCAAACCTTGGCGCACGGTCCAATCCCTGCTATGCACTGGAATGGTGAGCCTCAGGATACACAGGTATTTTGTTTGGTACTGCACCACATGCTTGTTGCATGAGGACTGCCGTACTGGGCCGGTCTCTGACTGCCAAGGATCAGACCGTCCCTGCACCTCAGTCGTGTGCCTGGGTGGTAGATTCCCATCTGACATGTTGTCGGAATTGCATGTGGTACTGCGTTCATGTGCACCCTCATGCTTGCGCACGGTAGAGAGCTAAGTCCCTCTGGGAGTTCCTTGGTACCAGAGCCTTGAAGCACCGTGAGGGTCCTTGGACCCCCTCAGCCGTGCAGCCCTTAGCTCGGAGAGCCTCAGTCCCTTAGTGGTATTAGGACCTGGAAGGCCCCTCCCGCTTAGGCGCTTCCCTGGGAAGGAGTCGCCCTTGTGGGGTGCAATGCAAAATAGGACACCTACCTTTGGCCTGGTCTTCCTCCCGACATGCTCCTAGATGTGTTCCAGTGGTGATCTGGAGAAAAGCTCCCTCAACCTGGCCAAGTGGTTCTTTAGCAAGAGCAGGGTATGCGCGTCACACACAGAGCGGCCGTTGTCCTCGCCAATGCAATGGAGGTATAGCGTGTGTGGGTCCGACGTGGGGAAGGAACCATTGCAGGCCGGACACCTACTGAAGCCCGCCGCAGTCGACATGCGCCGTGGAGAGTGGGCACTGGAGGACAGAGTACTTATTTGAAGAATTAGAGCTAAAGGAAAAAAGAAAAATGTATCCGTGGGGACGTTGTAGCGTGGAATTACGAGCAAAAGCAAGGGCCTTAACCACAGCCTAGGTTAAAGAGGTCCGCTGCGTCGACGCAGAAAAGGACTGTGTAGTGGAGCTGGTGTTTGGAGTTAAGGGAGCGCATGCTCCTGGGGCCGCGCCCAACTAAATTTAAAGGGGAGACATGTTTTTCTGGTGAAAAAGGCTCACTTTTCTGTCCCTAGCGAGGGACGCCAATACAGTAAGGAGGGAAGGGGACGGGACATAGGAGTATTCAATGCAGAAACTTCATCATACTGTGTTCAGAACCCACTGGTATGTCTTAACTACCGCTTATTGGTGGGTGAAAGTTATCCTGCCCCTCCTGTCCCCTAATGGGTTAACATGGGAGGGATTCTGAAAAAGAAGGTCAATGTTTAGAGGGAGCATCTCTGGCGGGTGTGCCTCTGTGGACTCTGCCAATGTGCAGGCATCTATGTTGGGGTTACCATGTCCCATGTGGATACGTCCAAGAAGAATACTCCAATATGCTGGGGGTGAATTGAACGCCCTGGTGAGTCGAGTCATATCTATGGTGGGTTTCATCTTGTTAAGGTCTTCAAGCAAATTTACATCCATACGGGAAAAAGCGCGACCTGAGAGCCGGCCTAATGAAGATAACAGCAAACCCCTGCTTTGCCTTCTCCAGAGCCTCATCTACTTGTTTACTATACACACACTCATGCTCGAGGGGTTTGTTGAACAGGGTTGCAAAAGTGTCTAGTTTGAAACCCATGCAGCTCAAGCAGGCATGTCTTATAACCACAGCAGTGCGGTACAACATCCTTCGGTCGCGGGATGTTTTTTCGCTTGGGATTTTTTACTGCAAATTTTTTTTCTAAAAAACCCAGCAAATTTTTCAGAAAATGGGGGCTTTGGAGGTAGGGGGGGGGGGGTTTAACCGCCCACCCCCGCAAAATCTAATGATTTTTTTTAGAGAAAAAGAAAAGAAACGTGGTAAAAAACCCCGCAAAAAAACATCCCGCAATGAAATGACATGGAACCGGTAGTGCTACCAATTTTCCTGCCCACATTTGCTGTAGCAACAAGACAGCGTTTTATAATGACATTTAACGCCAACTGATACTCCCTGATAAGCTGCACTTGGTTTAAAATGGCTTAGGACATATCTTTAACTAGTGGCTGAAATTCATCCCATAAAACCTGTTATAATGCTCTACAAAGCTATGGAATATGCAAATCATAAGATGTATGCCACTGTTGCAGCTATTTTGGGACCCTTAAGCTACAGTTTTGTGCGTTTGTTGCCAAAAAGAGATTTGGATGCAGAAGGTGGTGTTGGGGTAGGCCAATGTTATTCAAACAGAAGGGAGCAATTTACAATAGGCACAACAGATAGAATGGATGCAATGTTGTATATTAAGTTGTAACCGTGGAGTGTAGGTAGAGACCATGAGGTGTGAAAGATCTATTCTGAAGAACCTTCAACTCCAACCAAGAGGGGAGGAAGGCAGGTCGCATGTGAATCTAAGCAGATCCAAGCATCACAAATAGGATTACGGCGAGTAATGTATCCCTTCTGAGGCTTGTGGATCTGCTTAGAATCACATGCTTTGCATAGATTAGCAAGCAGTACTTGTAGAAGGAGGTGGGTTAGTTGAAGGTAGAGCTGCAAAAAATTAATTCAACATTACTTGTCCTACCTGTGTACCACCTTTGGAATGTGTGTCTAGACAGTAATGTTGGGTGAAAGTGTTTACTGAGCTCCAAGCGGATGCCTTGAAAATAGCATCTAGGGGCACATTTGCCCCTGTGCTTTTAGTCGAGTGTGCCCTATACTTAACCCCTACAGTGGCAAGGACTAGGCTATGTGAGGGGAAGGTCTATGTGAGGGGGAGGTCCCCCCTCACTGCCAGGGGGCTGGATTACCTTCAGTTTCACGTTGGCGTGCATAAAGCACGTCGGCGTGAAAGTGAAAGTAATTTTCACCACAGCAGCCATTTCGGGCTGCTGCTGTGAAAACAGAAGGTGAGTGTTCACCTTTCTCCGCCTCGATCTCCGGCTGTATTTCAAGCCGGAGAACGAGGCGGGTATCATTGGAAAGGGGAGAATCTCCCCTTTACAACGATACCCATTGTGTGGCATTGCTGCCCTCGGATTGGGGACAGGGCGCGCGATCAGTGGGCAGCAATGTCACCGGATCAATGCAGATCTGTTTGTGACACGGGGGAGGGGAGGGCTGCTTACTAGGTAAGCAGCCCCCGTGGCCAGAGAAACATGGGGCACAGTGTCAGAGACCCCCCCTGGGGGCAGCTGATCACTGCCCCCAGGGGTGAAAAAAAAAAAACACAAGTAAAAAAATTCGTAGGATGGGGTGAGGTGGGAGGGAGTTTGGGGCCCTGGGGCCCACTAGGCCACCAGGGATACTGG
This sequence comes from Ambystoma mexicanum, assembly GCF_040938575.1. NCBI lineage: Eukaryota > Metazoa > Chordata > Amphibia > Caudata > Ambystomatidae > Ambystoma > Ambystoma mexicanum. Next base: position 457,985,453 of record NC_090931.1, read on the forward strand.
AAAATGTGGTGTCCTTCGAAAGGGGAGGTTCTCCCCTTTCCAAGGACACCACATATATGAGGCATTGCTGGTCACGGATCAGCGCAGAGCGCTCAATCCGTGATCAGCAACCCACTGGACCACCATCGATCCGTTTGTGACTTGGGAGGGGGAGAGGGGATGCTTCAAGTAAGCAGCCCTCTTCCCCCCCAGTCCCCCAAAGCATGGGGGCACATATGTGCACAACCCTGGGGGCAGATGGCTGATCTGCCCCCAGGGAAGGGGACCAAAAAAACCAACAAAACAAACGTGATGGGGAAAGGGGGGGGGCTTGGGGGCCCTAGCCTCCAGGGATTTTTCTGGAAATGGTGTCTTTGGAAAGGGGAGATTCTCCCCTTTCCAAGGACACCCTGTGTGACAGCATTGCTGCCTGCGGATCGGGCGCAGGGCGCTCGATGCATGGGCAGCAATGCACACTAGACTCCAGGGATGTCTTTGAATGCGTGGGGGGATGTGGGGGCTGCTTACAGTAAGCAGCCCTCGCCCCCCCCAGCCCCCAAAGCATGGGGTCGAAGCCAGCAAGGAAAACATGGAACCCCATGCATTTCCCAAAAGAGGACACCCGTGGGAATCCACAGAGGTCTGCCTTGCGCAAATTTCCCCAGTTTTTATAAGCCACAATCCCCGACAAAGTGTGATATTTGGTGGGGAAAAAACACAATGTTCACTTTGTCTGGGGTTCTGGGTAATAAATCCTGGGCCGCTTCGCGCAAATCATACCTCTGCGGATTCCCACGGGTGTCCTCTTTTCGGAAATGCATGGAGTTCCCCGTTTTCCTTGGTGGCTTGGACACCCGAGGCCCATATCTGTATGGTGTGCCAATCGGCAGAGAGTCTGAAATTCCAGTCTGAAAACAGACTTGGGGCTACTTGTGTTTTAGGCTTTCTCCTTGGCGCCCAGGTAGGTGCACCCACACATGTGAGGTACCGGTTTCATCAGGACACCTGTGGGAACGCGGCACGGTAGGCCATGTGTTGTTGGGGGGGTGTTTCGATGGGTGAGCCGAGCGAAATGTGCGGAAAATGCGTTTTCCCACATTTCAGACTTTTACGGGTTGTCTGGGTACTAAATTCTGGGGCGATTCGGCCAAATCGTACCTCTGCGGATTCCCACGGGTGTCCTCTTTTCGGAAATGCATGGGGTTCCCTGTTTTCCATGGTGGCTTGGACACCCGAGGCCCATATCTGTATGGTGTGCCGGTTGGCAGAGAGTCTGAAATTCCGGTCTGAAAACAGACTTGGGGCTACTTGTGTTTTAGGCTTTCCCCTTGGCGCCCATGTAGGTGCACCCACACATATGAGGTACCGTTTTCATTGGCACACCTGTGGAAATGCTGGAAGGTATAACATTTGATGTTTTTGTGTGGTTTTCATAACGTTTTGACCCATTTGCTGGTGCCCTTTGTCATACAACCCTTACATTTCCCAAATGTGACCTACATTTAGTCGTTGCTTTAGGCACCATACACTTTTGTAACCTGCACCAGTCACCTTACCCTTGAAAAGGTCTGCCTCTGCTCTTTCAAAAAATGTGTGCTTGCCGTTCCTCACCACATTGTTTTTCCCGATTTCCACATGCAAAGTGCATCTGTTCAGGCCGTGAGCGTAAAACTCCTGTGTACCATGGCTCAGTGTTTGGCTTGTGGTATTGCTTGTTTTGTAAAACACTACAAAAAATGTGTGCTTTCCTAACTGCAAGTCGGGGGAATGTAGCGGAGCATTGCTTTTCTCAAAATTCATAGAAGCCATTGCCGTACTAAGCCAACCATGTCCAACACATACCTTTTGTTCAGTCATTTTCCCGCTTTTCCACCAATCTATGGCATTTTCCCATACCTAGTGTTTGCCTGACCTATGCAAATCACCCCTTCCTCAACTTGGAATTTTGTCTACTTTTCAGAAATATATGCCTTTCTGTCCTCCAATTCGGCTTTCCTACCCTTTTCTTCCATTCCGTCCATGCATGTCCAATTGGCAAAAATGGCCAAAATCGCCTACCTCTCACAAAACTGTTGATAACCACATCAAAATATTTTTTTTTCATTTCCACTCAACCTGTTCTTGAAGGCCAGGAAATTGGGGAATTCAGCATAGCAAACCATTCGTTCCTAGCTCTTACAAGGAAACAAATCCACAGGCTTCTTTGTACATCATTTTATTGGTATTTTTTTGGAAAAAACCCAAAATGTTCTCCCTTTTTGCTTATTTTCTCTCACCCCCCTACAGTAACCTAGGATTCCTGGGTGGCGTTACGACCGCCTACATGTGGGGGAAAAAAGGAGCCAAATTTGGCCGAGATATCTCATGTAACAAAAAAGTTACAAGCCCTTGAATGGCCACATACCGAAATCACCAAGAAAGGCCCTGGCACTGGAGGGAAATACCCATGGCAGTTAAAGGGTTAAATGACATGTTTTCTTAGCAAGACAATAGCAAAGTTGGATGCAGTTGACAATCCATTTAGAAATTGCTGACTTCGAGATATGGTTCCCTTCATTTCCCGTGGCAATGGATACAAAAAAGATCTGTCTTTCTGATGGGTTTCATCTACTGAAGGTAGAACATGACAGCTCTATGTGCATCTAGTGTATGAAGGCTTCTTTCTCCTGCGTTTGTTGGGTTTTGACAAAAACGCAGGAAGTTCTATAGTCTGGTTTACATGAAATTTAGATATACATTTTGGTGAAAATCGAGGGTGAGTGCATAGCACTACCTTACTCTTGTGTATGATCACAAAGGGGTCATGTTCTGACAGAGCTTGTAGTTCACGGCCGCTTCTGATAGAGGTAATGGCCATAAGAAAGGCTGTTTTATGTCAGATGTTTAAGGCTGGCCTTGCGCTTCGGCTCAAAGGGGGCCCCAATGAGCCTTGCGAGTACGATATTGAGGTCCAAGCTGGGTGTAGAATTAGAAACTGGAGGGTATAGTTTTTGAACACCCTCCATGAAGGCTTTAACTACTGGCACCTTCTGAAACGAACATTTGCTTTGAGATGTGGTACAAGCAGAGAGAGTCACTAGTTGTACTTTGAGTTAAAGATACCTAAGTCTAGTAGATATAGAAGGTAGTTGACTATGTTAGATGGAGAACAATCTGTTGGATTGGAGACTGCTAAGTTCAATGTCTGAAGGCATGGGTGTAGCGTTGTCCCTCGTTACTGAGTAAATAGATTGTTTGGACAAGGCAGTTTCATGGGGGACACAGGGACATCCTTTGAAGGTGGGAGAACCAGGTGTGCCGTACCCACATGGGAGCTACAGGGATCAGTGTTACTTGTGACCGGTGTAGCTTGGAAATTATTTTGTTGAGAAGTGATGCTGTTGGAAAAACATATACAAATCTCCACGACCAATTAACTAGTAGTGCATTCCCTTTGGAAATTTTTTGGGGAGAACTGGATGAGTAATCTGGGCAATGCGCATTCTCCAGAGTTGCGAAGCGGTCTATTTTTGTGAACCCCCAGTTTCAGAAGACATTGCCTAGCATGTCTGTGTTTAGTTGCCACACGGGTAGCATTGTACTTCTGCTTAGCACATCTGCCAGAGAAATGAGTTCCCCTGGAACATGATCTGCCACTAGAAACAGGTTGTGATTTAGTGCCCACAGCCAGATGTTGTGGGCTAGTTTGGACAGCCATGGACAGTGTGTCCTCCCGTTTGTTTATATAAAGCATGGCTGGGATACTGTGTTAGGACCAGGACTGGTTTGTTGGCTTACTGAGTCTTAAAGGCTTGAAGTTCTTTGAGGACTGCCAGTAGTTCCAGCAGGTTGATATGTTTCCTGGTTAGTGGTCGTTTCCCAACCCCATGAGCAGTGTGATGGATGAAGTGAGATCTATGCCCTGTCATTGAGACATCCGTTGAAAGAGTGGCTTTGATCGCTGATGTGTTGGAAGGATTTCTCTTTAACAAATTGTTTCTGATCCACCATTGTAGCGATAGAACCAGAGGTTGCAAAACCAACAATAGAGCGTTCCACAATCTGCTTGCTTGCGACCATTGTTTCGCTAACCACTCTAGCACTGGATGCATGCACAGTCTGGCCTGTGGCACTAGGTAGATGTAGGAAGCCATCATTACTTGCAGGCGCATGGCCTTTCGTACCGTCACTTGATGACCGGCTACATACAGAGGTGTTTGAAACAATATGTTTTGGACCCTCTTTTTGGAGGGCAAGACTAGTCCGTCGTTTGTTTGGATTATTGCCCGCCAGATACTGTTTTACGTGAATGGGCATTAGACTACTTCATTGGCCCATGTAGGCTTCCTGAGCCGAAGAGCAGGATGGTTGACGATAGGATGATGAGCCACCACCGAAACCTTTGAAGGACACCTGGGACTTTCTTCCAGAGATCCAAAAGGACGACCGTCGCTGCTGGAGCGTGCCCAAGGCACGAGCCGTCTCGGTATCCGTCTTGATGGCCTGAAGAGACTTGTTCACAGTATTGCCGAATAAGTTGTCCCAGTCGAAGGGCATGTCCAACACTCTCGACTGTACAACCTGGCGGTAGCTAGTGGCCCTCAACCAACCCCGCCGACGAAGGCAAATGCGCTGCCCATCTGCCGGAATCGTTGTGTCTGCGTTGTTTGTGGCCACCATGATGGAATGGTCCGGTGCAACCTCGCATCCCTGCAGGACCTCCAGCGCTTCCTCTCGTCAGGAAGTCCAGGAGGGTGGCGATCATGAACCATAGCTCCCTGTCATAACGGGCCATGATGGCCAGGGCATTGGCCCCATGCCCTCCAGCTTCTTTCCTCCCGTCCGGGGTGAGGAGGACATCGACGCAGAAGATCCGGAAGACTTCTTCCTCACCGCCGCCGAGACCACCAAGTCTGGGGAGTGCTGGGATCTGAGGCACTTGGGTGCAGAGTCCGGCACTCTGTATTTCTTCATAAGGGACAGTCCCTCGTCCCAAATGTCATCCAATAGAGGAATCAAAAGCATGGTCTTCCTCTTGGCCTCCTGGCACTGATACAGGAAGTTTTCCTTTTCCTCGGGAGCCAGTCGGAATATTTCCGCAGCCCTAGAGATCATGGCAATGAAAGAGCCAATCTCGTTGGGCGGTGAGGCCCTGGGCACTGAAGACGGGAGGTCCACTCAGCCGTCATCTGTACCCGTGCCAGTCATCTCCAGCCGGCGACAGTGGCATCCTTGTCAGGATCTCTGAGCACAAGGTGTGCAGTGCATGCAGGATGTCAGCTGGCGGTGGCGTGATGTCCTCCGGCTCGTCGCCGCCCTGTGGCTCCTCATCGGTTTCCTCACCGTTCTCCACATCCGCCTCGCCGGAGTCCTTCCCGTAGGACCTGCCCTCGACAAACCTCTTATCCAGTACACCCTTCAGACCATAAAAATCCTCCTCCTAGGAGGAGGAGATGTGCGAGCACTGCAGGATTACCGGCCCCCGCCCCTTCTGCTCGACCAGTGGGGACGGTTTAGGGGAGATCAGCATCGTCTTCACTGGTGTCTTCTGAGCGGTTAGAAAAGATGATTCAATCCGCGAAGGCAGGGAAACTCTCGTTTTAGGGGCTATTTCCTGCGAACCCGCATCCGCGGCTTTCACTAGAGACGCCATCACTCCTTCAAGGGAAGATTTTGCCTAGTGAAACTGGGCCTTCGTGACCTTGGGTGCGCTTGAGGCCTTCGTCATGGGGGGAGGGTCTGCGCCCCGCTCCCCTTTGGCTTTCTCCATCAGAGTCGACGGGGACTTCTCCAGAAGTTTACCCGGATGGTCCGACTTCCTCTTCTTCGCTGACCCAGAGCGTTGGCTCGTGTTCGAAGGTGCCAGAGATGCCGCTCCCGACCTGGCCGCTCAGGAGCCTTTCACAACGGTGCTCCCTTGGACCCCGGGCTTGCAGTGCTTTGCCTTATGTTGGGCCCCCGTTGCCAGAGCGCCCTCAAAGGTATTAGATGACCGCTCAGATTTCCTCTTGGGTGAGGCTTGCTGCCGTGACTCACCCCCAGCCGGGATCTTCGACTGGAGCCACTCGGAGAGCCGCTTGCGACGATCCTTCATGGTGCGAGGCACCATATGCTTGCAGAACGCACAGGCCGCCTCCACGCACGTTTGGTCCGAATGTAGGCAGTTAAGGTACAGGGAGTGCCCATCGCCTAGAAAAAGGTTCCGTAGTCCACATCCAGGCATCTGGATCCAGGGTCTGGCATGGATTCACATGCTCATGAATATTCCCAGTCGTCAGGCTGGGAATCCCCGGTTAAGAAAAAATAAGTTTCGTTTCTGAACTGTCTTTCTCCTAACAACCAATCAGTGAGCTCTGGGTCACACTGCCCCCAGCCAATTATTGCCCTCTACCTAAGTCCCTCCGCGTAAAGTGGCAGTAGGACCAAGAGAAGAGCTGCAGAGGGGCAGGCAGGAAGATCCCGATGTGAATCCATGCAAGACCCATGGAGAACAACAGTTACAGGTAAGTAACTTGTTCCTTCTCCAGCACGGGGTCTGGCATGGATTCACATGCTCATGAATAAAGAAAACTTAGCAGTACACACATGCACAACCACGGGAGGTGGCAAGGCTAAACATAAGCATCTCTTACCTCCTCACCAGGCTCACCTTTAAGCGAACAGGTTGCGCAGCACTGCCTGCCAGACTCCGGACTCCTCCCTGGAATCCCTGTCGACGCAGTAGAATCACGTGAAGGTGTGCGTCGACCTCCACTTAGCAGCCCAGCAGAGGCACACCAGACAGGAACGCCATAGTAGCAGCGATCGCTCTGGTCAAATGGGCTCTCGGACAGCCGGGCAAAGGTCACTTTGCCAACCGGTGACAATGGCTGATGCAGCCCGAGAGCCACCTGTACATGGAAACCTTGGAGAGGGCCTTTCAATGGTTCACAGGGCCAAAGTTCACAAAAAGTTGCGACGTCTTCGGGAAACACGTTGTGCGGTCCACATAGAACTTCAGCACTCTAGCCACATCCAGCAAGTGCAATGTCCTTTCAGCTGGCGAAGAAGGAGTTGGAAAAAACACAGGTGACAACACCAAGGGTTTGTTTAGATGAAAGTCCGACGGCACCTTGGCCATGAAGGAGGGGTGCGTCCTGAGCACCACCCTTGTGTCGTGAAAAGTCAAGTAAGGTGGCTCACAGGACAGGGCCTGAATCTCACCCACCCATCGTGCCGAGGTGATGGCCACCAGGAACACAGTCTTCCACGACAAGAACTTCAGTGGCACGGTCTGCATAGGTTCGAATGGAGGGCCAATGAGCCTAGTCAGCACCATACACTAAATGGCGAACCTCTTCCATTTATGGCCATATCATTTTAGAGTAGACAATGCTCTGGTCTTGGCAAGCACCTCTTTGCAGTCCGCGGGGAGATGATAGCCCCCGAACTCTAACGCTGAAGGAGCCAGGCCTTCAGGTCCAGCGATCCTGGTTCGTAGTGCAGAATTGCACCTCCTTCCCTGGCAAGGCGATCTGTGAACACCAGAAGCTTGACTGGAAGGGACGCTGACAAGGTCTGGGTACCAGATCTGCCTTGGTTACGCCGGTGCGACGAGGATTATCCTGCACCGGGACCGTCTGAGTTAATTGATGAGTCGAAGAGGCAACAGAGGGAACACATACAGAAACAGGCCCTCCCAGTGGAATGAGAATGCATCCCCCATGCTCCCCTGGCTGGGGAAACCTACTGGCGAACCTCCGGCACTTGGTGTTCATCGCCAATAAATTTATCTGGGGACTGCCCCATCTGCGGAACAAGTGGTTCATTTTATCCTGCCGAAGATCACACTCGTGGCACAATCCTAGCTCCCTGCTGAGTGAGTCTGCAACAGTGCTCTTTACTTATGCCAGATGAAATGGAATGAGGAACATCCCCTAGGCGTCCTGCGCCTCTTTGGAGAGCGCTGGGGATCTGGTGCCCCCCTGCTTCCTGACGTAAAACATTGTGGTGGTATTGTCTGTGAAGACCCGCACCACCTTGCCCTTGAGAGACGGAAGGAAGGACTTGAGGGCCTAAAACTGCTCGAAGCTCCAGCACATTGATGTGCAATGACTTCTCCGGCAACCAAGACCTCTGCCGTGAAGACTTCCGGTGTGAGCTCCCTATCCGTCCAGGGAGGCGTCCGTCATGACAGTCTCCTGGTGTGGTGGGGTCTGGAAAACCGCGCCTCTGGACAGATGAGAGCGCACTCCCCACCACTGTATCGCTCGACGGAAGCCCTCGTCTAGTGTGATTTTGTTCTGGAAGCTTCCCGACACTTGTATCCAACAGTCGTCGAGGAACTCCTGAAATGGACGCATCCGTAGCCTGCAGAGTCGTATGAGATAGATGCATGGCAACATGGCGAGTAGAGACTTGATGGTCCTCACCGTGGCGATCGTCAGTGCCAACAGCCATTGCACCATGCCCAAGGTGGCCGCTATCCTTTCTTCCGACCGTGATGCCAGGCGCGACACCTTGTTGAGTCGGGATCCCGGAAACAGCGCCTCCTGCGAAGGAGTCATACAGGACTTTGCATAATTCACCAAGAACTCCAGATCCGTCAGTAGGCAGAAGGCCCTCGCTGTGTACTCAACGGCGATGTCCTACGAATTGGCCCGGATGTGCCAGTCGTCCAAGTAAGGGCAGACTTGAATCCCTTGTAGTCTAAAAATTGCGCCGCTGCCAGCGCCAAGCACTTGGTGAAGACCCTTGGTGCCGACTTCAGTCCGAAGGGAAGGGCCTTGAACTGGTAATGCTTCCCCTGAACGACGAAGAACAGAACCTTGGTGTCCCTTGTGGATTGGAATGTGAAAGTATGCATCCTCCAAGTCCAGAGACGACAGAAGAACAAGTTACTCTCTTATCTGGTAACGTTCTTTTGATGGGATGGTCCGACGACGTATTCCATATCTATGACAGTAATCACCACAGCTGTGCTGCTTGGAAAATGTTCTGCGTCAATAAGCCGTCCTCGCGGACCTCCTCCGATGGCTGACGTCACCCGATGTGATAAGTAGGACGCACGACGCCTGCAGCCTCAGTTGTAGTTTTTTCCCAGAACGTGTGCCACCAGTCTTCTGCCAGTCTGACACACAAAGCCTTGCGGAAACGTAATCTGCAATCGCATAAGAAATTCTGTAGCGGGAAAGGTAGGGAGGGAGCGATATGGAATACGTCGTCGGACCATCCCATCGAAAGAATGTCACCAGGTAAGAGTAACTTGTTCTTCGAGGGGATTGGGTCCTCCGACATATTCCATATCTATGACAGACTCCCAAAGCAGTACCAATGCAAGGAGGTGGCAAAAGAATTTAGAAAACAGAAATTTAGCATGCCCAATCAAATTGTGGAGTAAAGGACCGCCTTGCCAAAGGCCAGATCCTGCCCCCGGATGGAATCGAGGGAATAGTGATGTACAAAAGTATGTACCGAAGCCCAGGTGGCTGCATCACAGATGTTTCGAATAGGAGCACCCCCCTGCAGGTCAGTAGAGGCAGCCATACCCCTGGTAGAATGGGCCCGTAAGCGGACCGGGGGGTCCTTACCCGCCAAGTGGTAACATTCAGAAACAGCCAGAATAATCCAGCGAGACAGTCTGTTTCGTCACAGCCTGTCCCAAACGCTTTCCAGCGTAACCAATGAAGAGCTGATCGTCCACTCTGACCCGGGACATGCGTGAAATATAAAAGGTTAACACTCTCCTAGGATCAAGCCTATGGAGCCTCTCCTCTTCCTTAACAGGATATTGAGGAGGATAAAATGCTGTAAGAACAACTTTCTGGCCTAAATGAAATTCCGATACCACCTTCGGAAGAAAAGAAGGACGAACTCCAGGTAAGCGCCGCCAGGTAACCTTTAATGGTACCCACTTGAAGGCCCCTGTGGGCCAAAGAAAGCAAAAAAGAAAGATCCATGGGAATTTCACATGCAAAAGGATCCACATTCTTAACTCTGCACCAGTCGCAGAACAACGGTACAGAGATTTTGTTGTGGGCCTTCTGGCCGAAAGCAACACCTCCATCATGTCTTCAGGGAGGTCCCAATCCTTATACCTCAACCTTTCAGAAACCAAGCGTGAAGGATGAGGGACCTGACCTCTGGATGGAGAACCTGACCTCCCTCCCGTGAGAGCAGATTGTCTTGGTAGGGAAGACGACGTGGAGGACAGATAGACAAGTCGAGAAGGTCCGGGTACCACGTCCTCCTGGCCCACGCCGGAGCAATGAGGATCATCCAGGAACCGAACTTCCGTAACCTACGCAGTACTTGCAGGATGACGGGGACTGGAGGAAACGCGTACAGCAGTGGGAATGACCAATCCACCATGAACGCGTCTCCTAAGAGTCCGTTTGGAGGAAATTCCCGCAAGCAGAAACTCTCGCACTTCCGGTTGACACTGGAGGCGAAGAGATCCACTTGAGGGGTCCCCCAAAGGGCGAAGATCTCAATAAGAATCTCCCGAGCCAACTCCCACTCGTGAGAGATCGCGCTCTGCCTGCTCAGAGCATCCGCCGTCTCGTTTTCGTCTCCTGCCAGATGAACTGCCGAGATCGAAACTTCCTGCTGGAATGCCCAGAACCAGAGCTGCATCGCCTCCCTGCACAGAGGAAGTGACCCTGTCCCCCCCCCTATTTGTTGAGGTAGTGCATGGCCACTGCGTTGTCCGTCAGGATCAGGACATTCTTTCCTCGCACAGTCGGCAGATAAGCCTTCAGGGCTAGCCTGACGGCCCTCAGCTCCAACAGATTGATATGGAGTCTGGACTCCGATGTAGACCAAAGACCGCTGTCAACTCGTTGGCATGAGCTCCCCATCCCGTGAGGGATGCGCCCGTCACAATCGTCACCTCCGGCCAGGGCAGCCAAAATGGAGCCCCCCTCATCAGATTGCCTTCGTTGGCCCACCACAGAAGGTCCCGGGCGACCGAAGACGGCACCTGAACAGGGTCTGACATCCTGCCGGAGGACTGAGACCAGTGGAGCTTGAGTGCCCATTGCAAAGATCTCATCCGCAACCTGGCCTCTGGCACCAGAAGAATGCCGGATGCCATGAGGCCGAGCAGTCTCAAGAACTCGAACGCTGGTAGTCTGGGCAAGTTGAAACTTGTGCACCATCCGCTGAATGTGATGAGCCCTCACCTGGGGAGGAAAACACTGCCCCAAGGTGTCGAGCACCGCTCTGATGTACTGGAGCCTCTGAGTTGGTGTCAAATGGGACTTCTTTAAGTTGAGGGAGAAGCCCAGCTTGTGGAGGGAGTGGCAGGTGACGGACAGGTGATCCAGGACTTGCTCGGGAGAGCGCGCCCTGATCAACCAATCATCCAGTTAGGGGTAGACGTGAATCCCCCTTTCCTGAGGTGCGCTGCCACCACTACCATGAGCTTGGTGAAGACCCTCGGGCGGAGGTCAAGCCGAACGGCAGGCCCCGAAACTGAAAGTGCGAGTCGCCAACCGCAAACCTCAGGTACTTCTTGTGCTTTGGATGGATCGGCAGATGAAAATAAGCATCCTTGAGGTCGAGAGACACCAACCATTCCTGAAGTTGAAGGGCCTGTAGGACTTGAGAAAGAGTAACCATCTTGAACTTGTCCTTCCTGAGGAGTTTGTTCAAACCGCGTGAGTCCATGATGGGTCTCAATCCCCGGTCTTTCTTGGAAATCAAAAAATAAGGGGAATACCATCCCTTGTTCCTCTCCGCTACAGGCGCCAGTTCTATGGCGCCTTTCTCTAGCAGGGATTGAATTTCCTGTGCAAGGAGCGGATCCGGGCTCTTCAAAGAGAGATTCCCCATTGGATTGTCTTGAGGCCTCTGCCGGAAAGGAAGACAGTAGCCGTGGTTTATGATCTCCAGAACCCACACATCTGAAGTAATGGCGCGCCACTCTGCAAGATGCTGCGCCAGCCATCCCCCAACCAGCGAACCATGGGACATGGCCTCATGACTGAGCTGAAGCGGCTGCGGCGTTGCCTGAGGGCAAAGAGGCAACAGCCCAAGCGGCCTTGGCACCTCGAGTACCTTTTTTTCCACCTCTGGCACTCCTACGGTGGCCCCTTTGACTGGCAGCTTCTCTCGCTTTACCAAAGGATGAGTAATAACGAAAGGAACCACCCCTCCATTGCTGTACCCTAGGACAAAAAGGCAGAGGTTGTCAAACTGCAGCTCTCAACGACTTCGCTGCAGCTTTTGAGGTCTGCAACCTGTCAAGGCTCTCGTCAGCCTTGCTGCCAAAAAGATGTTCCCCGTCAAAGGGCATGTTGAGGAGCCAGGCCTGCACATCAGGAGCAAACCCCGACTTCCGCAACCACGCAAACCTGCGTATCACGGTGCTCACCGCCATGGACCGGCTGACGCAATCTGCCATGTCCAAACCCAATTGAACGGCCTCACACATGGCATCTTTGCCATCCTGAACAATGGCAAGGAAACCATCCCTTTCATCCCCTTCAGGAATATGTTCAGCCGCCAAGGAAACACTCCACAGAGTGTATGAAACGAGACAAGGCACAAATGGAGTTGGCCGCCTGAAGCGCCATACCCCCTGCAGAAAACACTTTCTTCGCCCCAGCCGTCAAAACGCTTGTCCCCATCAGGAGGGATGGTAGGGTACGACGCCCGCTTTGCCAGGGCCGTAGCCGCCTGCACCACCAAACTCTCCGGAGTAGAGTGCTTGGACAAGTAGCAGGGGTCACTACTGGCTGGGTGGTATTTTCGCGGCAAAGACTTGCTAACTGCCGGGAGACTCTCCGGACCAGTCCAAGCTGCTGCCACACCCTGCTTTGCAGAGCCATATGGAATGGCAGTACCGGGTCAGTTGGTGGACCAATGTCGAGGATATCCGTAAGGTCATCCTGAACAAACTCCTCGGGGGGAGCAGACCATCCTAAGTACTCGGTGACCCATGACATAAGGCGCCGGTACGAAGAATCGGCATGAGTGCCAAGCTCAGGCCTACAAAACTCCACCTCCGGAGAGGTGTCCAGCGCACTAGCATCATGCAGGGACTGCCTCAGGTCCTCAAACTGGCTATGGCCCGAGAGAATCTCGTTAGGCACTGTATCAGGCACTATGCCATCATCAGAGCCCTCATCCAACTCTGAAATTAACTCCAGAAGGCGGTAAGAAGGCACAGAACTGGAACCAAAGCCATGCTGGACCTTGGCCAGAGCCTTTCTAAGGTGGTTGCCCCGAGCCACGGGGTACCCCCGTCGACACAGCCTCGAAAGGCGGCAAGGGCGTCGAGAGAATCGGCGTCAACAACAGACGCGGTGCCGACAGCATCGACGGCGTCGACACAGGCCTCGAAGGAAGAGCCCCGAGTGTGTCCCTCGACATCCTGGGCGACGAAGGCGTCAACGACTTCCTCGGAGGCGGAGCCTCGAGAGAGTCAGTCGACGTCCTCGGCGCCACAGGCATCGATGTCTTCCTCGAAGTCTTCACAGGTTCACGCAGTCTCGAGCGCGTTGAGGACCGGGACCTGGACCGGGCATGCTGAGAATGATTCCCCTTGTCCGAGCGGAACCTTTCCCGCGAATCGCAACGACCACCTGAGCCCGAAGGCGTGCGAGCGGTCTCTCGGCTGATCATGACCGACCCCACTCGGAGGCGCGGACGGACCAGTGCCCTGCGATTCGAGAATCGCCAACATTTTCTTCCCGAAGGAAGCCCATTCCTCCGGTGTCGCATGCTTGGTGGGGTAAGCGACCCGCCGACTGGCGGAGTCCTCAGATGAGGACGGGGAAGGCGACAGTTGGTGTTTCTGGGAGTGCCTTGAAGAGGCAGAGGAGTGGCGAGACCGACTCCGGGACCGAGACCCACTGGACTTCCGACAATAACGCGGAGTCTCGCCTCTCGAATCATTCGTCGAAAGCCCTGCAGACCTCGACTTCCGGGGCTTGGACACCTTGCCTACCGACAACTTCTTGCGCTCCCGCAAGGCTTTGGACGTGAGCGACTGGCTTTCCACACAGTCATCCGTGTCATGGGCCTCCACGAGGCACCAGAGGCAGGCATTGTGCGAGTCCGTGACCGACATCTTAGACCCACAGTCCCCGCATTTCTTAAAGCCCGGACGCAGGGTTGAAGACGAGGTAGACATCTTCACGAAGAATAACTTCACAAAACGAACAGGTTCGAAGAACCGAGATGAACAACAGAAACTCCAAAGAGTCGAGGCGTACCGAGATTCACGAAGCGAACACGTTCGTGGAAAAAACGGATCTGAGGCTACGGGCGTCGTGCGTCCTACTTATCACATCGGGTGACGTCGGCCGTCGGAGGAGGTCCTCGAGAACGGCGCATCGACGCAGAAAATTTTCCAAAGCAGCACAGCTGTGGCGATTACTGTCAGAATGGAATACGTCGGAGGACCCAATCCCCTCTAAAGTCTCCCTCTTCGAGCTGTCCGAACACGTGCTGAAGACTGACCATGCAGAACTTTTGGAACCTGACGGATTTGTACAGTCGTCGAGGATGGGCCTCCAGCCGGCAATCTTTTTCATGAGGAAGTACCTTGAGTACACTCTCGAGCCCCAGAGCCTCTCTGGACGAGCTCTATTGCGCCTTTTTTTAAGCATGGCCCGCACCTCCAGCAGTCGCTGAGGGATGTGGTTTTCCTGCCGTGCCACAGGTGGTATTCGGGGACACTTCAGTTGGAATTCCATGGTGTGTCCGTGGGCGAGAGCGCCCAGCACCCAAAGGTTGGTGGAGATGGTCTTCCACACGCTGACGAAGTTCGCCAGCCGGCCTCCCACCGGGGTGCACGGGTGGGGGCCCGACGCCACGGCCCGTTCAATCCTGCTTGGACGTCGAAGGGTCACCCTGTGGTCCCTGCCGACAACGTCATCCTCTGAAAGCCTTGGAACGGCCCCTGTTCGTCTCCTGGGGCGAGGAGCGGGAGGGCTGGCGAGCTCCCGCCGAAACTTTTCAAAGATCCTTGCGACTTGCCTCCTGAGGGCTGAAAGGACGGCCGCCGCTGTTGATGAGTGCCCAGGGAACGTGTCGTCTCAGTGTCAGCCTTGATGGCCTGCAGAGACTCATCTAAAGCCTTCCCGAAGAGGTCAACTCCGTCAAAGGGCATGTCCAGAACCCTCGTTTGAACATCCTGGCGAAGGTTTGTGGCCTTGAGCCAGCCACGACGAAGGCAAACGCTGTTGCCCATCTGGCGGAATCCCGCTTAGGCAATGTCCTTCGGCACCGTGATGGCGTGTGCAACGCCACTTTGCCTTCCTGCAGAATCTCCTACGCTCCAGACCTCTTGTCAGGGAGGAAGTCCAGGATGGGAGCGATCTTTAACCATAGCTCGCGGTCGTAGCACGCCAAAATGTCGAGGGTTTGGCGGCCTTGATGGTAGTGGCCACCGAGTAGAAAACCCGTCGTCCCATGGCATCTAATTTCTTCCCCTCGCTGTCCGGAGGGGTGGACGCTGCCGAGGAAGAAGAGCCTGATTACTTCTTCTTGGCCGCTGCCGATACCGAGTCCGGCAATGGTTGGGCCCTCAAGCACTTGGGCGCAGAGTATGGCACCCTTTACTACTTCTCAAGGCAATTCCTCTTCACCTGGGCTGTAGAAGGGCTCTTCATGAGGGACAAGCCCTCGTCCCAAATGTCCCAAAGTGGGACCGAGAGGATGGTCTTTCTCTTCGCCTCGCAACGCTGGTACAAGAAACCCTCCTTCTCCTCTGGAGCAAGCTGGAAGAGCTCTGAAGCTCTGGAGATGGAGTGAAACAAGCCGATCTCGTCCGGCTGGGAGGATTTGGGGGGGAGATGACAGGAGGTACCCTTTCCCACCATCATTGTCCGTGCCCGTCTTATCGGGGTCCATCTCATCCCTCGGGAGTGGTGGGGGAGGAAGGTGAGGGGTAGCAAGGAGGCAGAGGATGCCTCTTCCTCTTCCTGGCTTGTGGCTCATCCTTCGCCACCGTTCAGTAGAATTCTCGTTTCATGGCTAATTTCCCTTACCTATAGAGTCCCCCAGCAGCTTTGCTGGATTTGAAGGGTTTGTTTCTTTTCTCCTGCTAAGAATGAGACTCTTTTTCACACTCTTAGGCATTTTTGCTATGTGTGTTCTAGGCTATTTTTGTGTTTAATGTCTATAGGATTTTCTCAACCCCATAGGAACCATCTTTATTCACATGTGTTACACAGCACCCTCCGTGCAGTGACAAAGGGGTGTCGTAGCGACCCCCAAACAAGACTCCATACCCTGGGACTGACTACTGTCTCCTAGGGCATGTAAAGTCCCCATTGACTTTACTAGTCAATTTTTATGAACTAAACCAGTACAGCCCATCTTACTATGAAGGTACTGGAAGGGGTTAATAGTTTTTCCCCTATGTTCATTTTCGAGGGGGTACCGTACAGTCGCTCTCTCTAAAGTTTCTGGCTGGTGGCAATGGTTACTACTGTAAATATTCGACCGTGAATATTGTCCTATGGGATTTTCCCATTGTTCAAGGCTACTACGTCGTCCGACAGCCTCTAACATACCGCCGGTTTATTTTTATATTAACTTTACTCCGGTGGGTTTTATTTGCCAGAACTTTAATATAAATTCTCTCGTGTCTTTCTCCAAACTCCTAACCTAAGTCGGGGATCCTTTGTTTGTCCTTTTGGCGGGCTTCTGCCTCTGGCGTGGGTCCATTGTGTGGGAGGGGGAGTAGGACCCCTGGAAAGGTTTGCCTCAACAACCCATGTCACACTCTATCCTGATAAACTGGAGGGTCTCCCGCCAAGGATGACCACTCCACTGTGTGAGTGACAGCTAGGCTGTATGAATGGGGCTCTTTTTGCATAAAAGCAGGGTCCTGAGGACTGGAAGAGAAAGACGTCGCCACTGGAACTAAGAAGCCGAAGAGGAGAGAAGCAAAAGACATCTGCAATGACTGAACCACCGGTGAAGCCCTGCGGCAGCTTCTCACCACTTTTCTCCACATGACGAGAGAAGATCTTCATCTTCTTCCCCTGAACTGGTGGGGCCAACCAGTTTGCCAATCACCTTCCTGGACCTGCCTTGGTCGAATCGCCAGTACCCTGTACTCAGAGACCGGATAGCCAGGCACCAGTCCACCCGGACCGAGATTTAAAGGAGCGTACCTTTTATTCGTCGGGCAGCACCGCGGCTGGTTTCATCCGTGGGTAGTGCAGTAACTCGAACCTTCCGCCACAACGTGAGCCTCTCTTCCTCTGCTGGATCCCCCGAACTGCAGGATCTACCAGGAACAACCGCCACCACAGGAGCCACTTCTTCATTTTAAAAGGTACATTGTTCCGCCAGGCCGCCCTTTCGTCGCGGTAGAACTAAAGGTGTTTTAAATCCTTTACCTACCTGTTGGGTTGGCAGCCCCTCTCTCATAACATTGTCTTTCACCTTCTGCATCCGCCTTTTCAAAATTGTTAACCAAAGACTTGACTGCAGCTACAAGAACATTTTGCTCCTGGGCCCTTGCCCTGTACCACTGACTCTGGCACAGGCCTTTCGACTCTGGCTACATTTGTTAGAACTGCCTTCTTTAGATTGCTTCTCAACTAGAATTGTGTTGATGCACCTACTTCTTCTAACCCCCTCTTCCTTCCCCTTTCTAAACCTTGTGAAGTGCCATTTTGCTCAGTTTTTATTTAAGTATATTCTATACTGATGCACTGTCTTAATTAAACTGGTCCACAAACTTATGGGACATGTTACTAGGGTGTGTAAGGAGATATTTATGTGTAACTTGTGCTTTCCCTCCCTTGTGAGAAATTGCTAGAGTATCCCTTGTGTGTGGTTTTTACTGTGCCGTTTTGCTCAGTTTTCACTAGGGAGTGTGTATATTTTTCATTGATTTATTTTAACTTGCTTGATGATTGTGATAAATGTGTTTTACTAAAAGTGCTCATCTCCCTCTTGAGATAGGTCTGACTGCTCAGCCACAGCTACCAACTAAATCTTTGTGGTACAGACTGATATTGCACTCACCTGTAGTCCTAATCTTCTGTAGTGCTCCCTAAGGGAACTGCAAAGGATTCTGCCTAACAGCATCGGGCAGGACCGCCGGCATGATAGGCATCCTTGTCTGTATCTCAGAGACCAGAGTATGCATTGCAGAGAAAATGTCCACCAAAAGGTCCCTAGGAGGCAGCTGAGGCTGGAGTGGCGGTGGAGGCGGAATAAGCAGCTGGGGCACCGGTAGGGCACCCAGGCCCTCGTCGCCTTGCTGCTCTTCCTCGCCGGTATCCTCATCGTCGTCGCCTTCGTCAGCGTGCTCGTTGCAGGGCCTGCTCCCAACGCTTTCCTCCTCTTGGATGGTTTGAAGGTAGACAAGCTCCTCCTCAGAGTCGATATCCGTACCCTAGAGGTCCACCGCGCCACCCCCCTTCTTACCTTCCAGAGAGTAAGGTCTCGGGAGATGACTGCCATCTTCTTCTCCGGGGTCTTCTGTATGGGCCGGAACGCAGCCTTCCTCCTGAGAGGAAGGGATACCCTCGCCTTCAGGGTAGCACCCTACGGAACTGTCTCTGCGGCCATCAGGCAGTAAAGGCACTGGGAATGCCTGTCGTCGGAGAAGACATTCCATAAGCCGCAGTCAGAGCAAAGCTTGAAAAGCGGGGTTGAATCCTTCTTATACTCTGACATCGTCCACGCGGCATAGGCCTTAAGAATCTTCTGGAATCCTTCACGAAGAAACTCGAAGAAATCAGCCCTTGAGGGGCTCTGAAGAATCCGAAAAACTGGTCCCCCATTAATTGGAGGGTTGATCAATGGAGCACAAGGATTTTTTCTTTACGGAGGATTCCCAGCCTGATGACAGGGAATATTCATGAGCATGTGAATCCATGCCAGACCTCATGCTGAAGAAAAAAGGTTTCACTTTCGCTTTAAAACTGTATTTCTCCTTTAAACCAATCCTTGTCCTCTGGGTCATATAGCCCCCATCCAATGAGAGTCTTCTCCCTAAACCCTGCCTCTGGCAACCATTTTCAGTTTTGGTAAGCACGTAAAGTGGCAGTATGACCAAGAAGAGCTGCAGAGGGGCCGGAGGGAGCATTCACATATATATCCATGACAGACCCATGCAGGAGAACAATAGTTACAGGTAAATTACTTGTTCCTTGTTCCTTCTCCAGCATGGGGTCTGGCATGGACTCTAATGCTCATGAATAAAGAATACATAGCAGTACAACATTACACAACCACGGGAGGTGGCAAGCCTCAAGAGAAGCAAATACTCTTACCTCAGGAACAGGCTCACCTTCAAGTGGACAGGTTGCATAGCACTGCTTGGCCAACCCTGGACTCCTCTCTGGAATCCCCATCAACGCAGTAGAATCTTGTGAAGGTGTGCGTGGACCTCCACGTAGCAGCCCTGCAGATGTCCAGCAGATGTCCAGCAGGGGCAAACCAGACAGGAAAACTTGTCGCAGCGATCACTCTGGTGGAATGGGCACTCTGATGGCCAGGCAAGGGTCGGTTTGTCAACCGATGACTGTGTGATGCAGCCGGAGAGCCACCTGGTGATGGAAGCCTTGGACAAGGCCTTCCTATGGTTCACAGCACCAAAAATCACGAATAGTTTAGATGTCTTCCAGAAACTCTTTGTGCGTGCCACATCCAGCCAGTTCAAAGTCCTTTCAGGAGGTGACAAAGGTTTTGGAAAAACACAGGCAACACCAAAGGCTTGTTGAGGTGGAATTCCTCAGATAAGGCTGATCAGGCTGTTTGCAGGAAAGGGCCTGATCTCACCTACCATCCTGGCAATAGGTGATGACCACGAGAAAAGCCGTCGTCCACGAAAGGAACGAGAGGGGCTTGATGCATAGGCTCGAAGGGGGCCCCCATGAGTCTCGTCAGTAGCACGCTGAGTTCCCACTCCGGGGCAGGGGGGCTTCACCGGCGGCAAAAATCGAAACAGTCCTTTTAGGAACTCCTTGACTAGATGGTGGGACCAAAGAGAAGACCCTCGTGGAGACCTGGTCTAGCGGGAGATAGTCGCCAGATGCACCTAATAGAGGCGTGCGCCAGCCCCGCCTTGACTAAGGACAAGTACGGAAGATCCTGTGGAGCCGAGACACTCAGAGGGTTGATCATCTGTGTTCGGCACCACGTTGCGAAACGTTTCCACTTAAGAGTCGACGACACTCTGGCCCTGGCAAGGACCTCCCTGCAATCTGCAGTTAACTTGTACCCTCCGAACTCCAAGGCTGCAGGAGCGAAGCCTTCAGGTTCAGCAATCCTGGGTCGTGATGCAAGATTGTGCCTCATTCCCTGGTGAGCAGATCCGCGACCACAGGAAATTAACCAGAGGTGACATCGACAGGCTGAGATGGTCCGGGTACCAAATCTGCCTCGGCCACGCCGGGGCGAGGAAGATCCTCCTGCATCGGCACCGTTTGAGTTGATTGATGACTCGCAGCAGGAGAGGCAACGGATGGAACACTTACAGGAAGAGGCCTTCCCACAGGAAGGAAAACGCGTCCCCCACGCTCCTCGGCTGGAATTTGGAATTTGTCGCAAACTGATCAAATTGGGGTCTGCCTCATTTGAGGAAGAGGCTGTCCACTTGATCCTGTCGAAGCTCCCACTCGTGGCAAGAGCGCAACTCCCTGCTGAGGGAGTTGGCGATGGTGTTTTTGACTCCCGCCAGGTGGAAAGGAATGAGTAACATTTCTTGGGTGAAGGCCCAGTGCCACAATTCCTGTGCCTCTCTGGAGAGCGCTGGGGATCTGGTTGCCCCTGCTTCCTGATGTAGAACATTGTGGTGGTATTGGAACGACTTGAGGGCCCAGAACACTCCCCGCATCTCCAGTACATTGGCGTGGCAACATCTGGTGTGGGCTTCCTAGCCCTCCAGGGAAGGGTCCGTGGTGAAAGCCTCCTGGTACGGGGGGCTCTGGAAGTCTGTGCCACTGGCGATGTTGGAGCGCACACCTCACCACCTTATCTCTCGACGGAACTCCTCGTCTAGAACTATCTTGTCTGCAAAGCTTCCGGACAACGGAATCCAAAGAGCGTCCAGGAATTCCTGAAGGGGTCGCATCCGCAACCTGCAGAGTCATATCAAGTAAATGCACAACGACATCATGCAGAGCAGCGATTTGATGGTCAGCACCGTGGCGGATTTCAATGTCAACAGCTGTTGCACCTTGCCCAGCACGGCTGCTATCCTTTCCTTCAAGCGGGCTGCCAGGCAGGAGAAAGTATGAGCCTGGCCCCCAGGAACAGCACGTTCTGCGATGGAATCAAGCAGGACTTTGGCTAGTTCACGGAGAACCCCAGATCCACCAGCAGCCGGACGGTCATCTCCGTGTGTTCGACGGCTACTTCCCTGGATTTGGCACGGATGAGCCAGTCGAAGTACGGGTACACATGTATCCCTTGTAGTTGCAGATTGGCCACCACAAGCGCCAGGCACTACGTGAACACCCTGGGCGCCGACTTAAGTCCAAAGGGAAGGGCCTCAAACTGGTAGTGAATTCCCTGTACTACGAAGCACAGGAACCTCTGATGCTTCTCGTGAATGGGGACCTTGAAGTATGCGTCCTCCAGATCCAGCGACGATAAGGAACATGTTACTTACCTGTAACTGTTGTTCTCCAGGATGTGTCTGGCATGGATTCACATGCTCATGAATATTCCCAGTCAGGTTGGGAATGCTCGGTGTTAGGCAAGATTGTATGCAGTACCCTTTGGGAGACTGCAACAGCCCTGTCCTCCTGGTAATAGGGACCTCAACCTTTGGTATAAATCTGTACTAGACAGGTTGGTAGGGTGCCTGAGCAGCCAGGCTTATCTCAGTAGGGGTCAATGTGAGCTTTAAGGTTGTAACAGAGTTTCACAGTGACAATTATTCAAATAAACACAGAGTCTAGGTTTCTTGATTAAACAATTATTAATTTAACAGCCAGTTATATTAAGACTTCAGAAGGGAGCAAAACATGTAACACTTAATAATATACTTCAAAACACACAATTTCTCTAAATCAGATGATGCCCATTGGGGATGGCATACAGACACTTCCTACATCCCTCAGGTGACATAAATAGCTAGGACACTGACCATTAATTTATCAGTGGTACATTTAGAGCAATACTGGGTTTGGTGCAAAGGATTAGAGATGGGAATAAAACAAAAGTTTAAAAATACAAAGGGAATGTGCAAAAACCCCGACACTTTCTTTGAGAAGGGCCATGAGGCACGTGCAGGGAAAGTTAGATGTATTACTCACGAAAAAAGCGGCGATGAGTCTTCTGCGCCTCAGACAATGGTACCATGCTAAAGCCAATAGAGCAGATAAACTGCTCGCGAGACAGTTACGCGCACGGCAACAGAAGGGGATGATCAGGGCACTTTATAATAAACAGGGGGAAAGGCTCACCATAACCACTGACATAGGAGAGTTCAGAGCCTTCTATAAAGATTTTTACTCCACCGAGAGGCCGAACGGGGTCGATCAAGACAGCTATCTTGACTCTCTCCCTCTACCACAATTATCCGGAAAGGATAGGCATTCGCTGGATAGTGATATAAGGGAGAGGAGGTGCGCCAAGCAATTCAGAGTCTACAGACGGGTAAGGCCCCGGGCCCGACGGCTTTACTGCAGCCAGAAGTATGCAGCGGTTTTGGTCCCATTCTTAACCAAATTGTACATTTCCTTTAGAGAAGAGGGTAATGTGTCTCAGACAATGAATGAGGCGAGGGTAGTTTTTTCATAAAGCAGGGAAAGACAAGACTTCCGCAAGATCGTTTCTTCCAATTGCCCTGATAAATCAGGACACTAAAATCTATACTAAAATTCTGGCCCTTAGACTATCTCCGTTGCTTCCCAAATTGATCCATGAGCATCAATTGGGTTTCATCCCGGGCAGGCAGAGCCATGATTACTTGACACGCATGGCACACTTGGTGGAGAAAGTGGGTATACAGGGCATCCCAGCGTGACTCCTAGCAGCCGATGCCGAAAAGGCATTCGACCGGGTAGAATGGTCAATGCTATTTAAAACATTAGAGCGAATGAGCTTCGGAGACAGCTTCCTTAAGATTATCAAAGCAAGTTATAATACTCCCTCTGTCAGGATAGCCGTTAATGGGGAGATCACGGACAGGGTAGACCTCTCCCGAGGCACCAAACAGGGGTGCCCCCTGCCCCCACTACTGTTCGCCATTTCTGTAGAGCAGCTGTTAACAAGAATACGGGAGTCGAGTGCGATAGAGGGGATAGTGATGGCAGGGAAGCAACATAAAGTGGTCGCTTATGCTGATGATTTCATGCCAATATTGGGGGATCCGGCCCGTACTCTCCCGGAGGTGATTAAGGAGTTAGAAGAGTTCGGGGCATTAGCGGGTCTAAAAATAAATAGGAGTAAGTCCGAGGTTCTCCCGCTGGCGGGGGACATGGGAGAGCTGAAGAGAGTAGCCGCGACACTGGGGTTGAGCTGTGCGGATATAGGTATAAAATATGTGTGCATTTCCCCTGATGATGGGGGTGGAGGGTATGTATGGGGCGAACTTCCCAGGGCTACTAGGTGAGATTAAGAGGGACCTCAAAAGGTGGGAACCACTGGTGATTTCGTGGATGGGGCGAGTGGCCGTGATTAAAATGTCCATACTACCGAAGCTGCTATATTATTTCCAAGCCTGCCCGATAAAGATCGCCAGCTCCTTTTTCAGGACACTGACCCAAGCTACTACTTCCTTCATTTGGAGGAAGAAAACACAGAGGATTTAGAGGATGGTGTTAACGGCCCCAGTGGAAGGAGGAGGGTTGGCCCTCCCGCACTTCTATAAGTACTACCAAGCAGCGCAGCTGTTGGTGCTCAAAGAGTGGTTGGGGGCGGAGCAGCAGAAGGTGTGGGCCGTACAGGACCGGGCGGTAGCAAGAACTCCCCTATGGGAACTCCTATGGAAAGAAAAACGGCATAGGCACGTCAACCTGCGACTAAGTGCGGTAATGAAAGCCCCGCTCTGAGTGTGGGACAAACTGACAAAGCGTGGTGTATTGTCAACAGTACCGGGTCCCTTCACCCCTATGTTTGGGAATCCAGACTTTCACCCGGGAATGGGGAAAGGTGCACACACAGACTGGGAACTTGCGGGGTGTATGAAGATAGGGGAAGGGGAAATGCTGGAGGGTACAGAAGTCCTACCCTTTGAGAAGTGTGTGGAGAACTTGAAGATTAAAAAGGCAGATAGATTCAAATATGAGCAACCAAAGCATTGGCTGAATACCCCACCCCCCGATAAAACAGGCAGCTACACGGGCGCTTACGCGTTTTGAGACCTTTGCGATAACCAACCAGGGCACAAGGAAATGAGTGTCCACTCTCTACAGGTTGATTGTTGGACACTATGAAAGAGAAAATGGGAACAGACCCTGGGGGAGCCCATCGTCAGAGAGCACTGGACAGTCCTGGGGGTGAAATTTGGAGGTTGACTCGCTCAGTGCAGATGAGGGAAATGTGGGTTAAGGTGATGACACAATGGCATCTGACCCCAGAGAGAGATTGCATGTGATCTACCCTCGAGTGTCCAATCAGTGCTGGAGGGATTGTGGAGGAGTGGGCACCTGGAAGCATGTTTGGTGGGATTGTAATAAGTTGCAAGGCTTTGGGGGGGGGATGTAAAGTTACAGCTTCAGAGGATTTTTCCAAAGGTTGCACTTATGGGGAAGAGAGTGTGGTTGTGTGGCCTTAAGGACGCTTCAGCTAAGGTACTTAGCATGGCACATTGGAGATGTTTTATAGGCCTGCTGATAGCGGCTTGGGCGGCCATAGCCCAGAACTGGAAGAACCCAAATCCCCCTCTGATCTTCAACTGGTTGCAAAGGGTATGGACACCGATTACGATGGAAAAATTGTCATATTCCCTGAGAGGAAGGGGGGGGGGCAATTAATGCTTTGAAAAAGACTGGGGAGTAGTACTGGAATACCTCCAATCTGACTACATGGTGCAATGGTGCCCACATAATATAAGAATTCGGGACCTATTTAAGGCGTGAGATGTTTAGAAGACTCTGAGAACGACTTCCGGTGGGAGGAGGGAGCCGACGGATTGGGGGTAAGTTCTACTGCTGTTGTATGTTACGGAAATGAAAATAAAAGTTATAAAAAAATAAATTAAAAAAATTCATAAACTGGTAAGTACTTTTTAATCCTCCAATGTAAAGTAAATTAACCCTTTCCTGCAGGAAAGGCAAAAGCACAAAGTCAGAGGTGAAAAGAGTCTCAGGGAGCCAGGACAGCCAATGTTAGTTGAGCAAAGTCTAGGGGAGCTAAAGATCTTCTTGCAGGTAAGTAAAATTCTTCTACAATGTTTTTAGAAATGTTTTTAAAAATAGGATTCACTTGAAGGGCCACAAGCTGGTAGGCTTGTGAGGGGCAAAGCTGCAAACAACTCTGCAATGGCAACCAACACAGGTCTCAACTGAGAGCTAGCGAGGCTACACCGGGCAAACCAATGGTCCAAGTTGCAGCAGGCGTCTCTTCCCAAGTTGTTCTTCGGATTCTTTCGTTCCAGTGGTCAACTCTGCCTTCCAGGTCAAAAGCCTTGCCTTTTATGCAGGTTTCTCCCATTCATTTTCAGCCTAGCGGTCACTTACACAGTAGGGTGGCTGTCCACAAAGGACAGCCAGCCGGCCAATCACCTTTGGGTGCATTCCTGTAACCAAGGTGATTAAGCACAGGGAGTGGGCACCTCCCTGACTTCCTGCCCCTGCCAGACACACTGGAGCCAGTGGCAGGCTTCACCAGTGAATCCCGCCAAAGACAAAACAGACAAAGGAACCAAACCTGGTTTGGAGCAGAGTAAATATCAAGAAGGACCTTTCCAACAAGAAATGGCGATAAAAGAAGACCGGTGCCATTTTGACAAATTGGGCAACCATGGGTGATTTACAGCAGCTGCAATTGCAGCCCGCCGTAAAAACACACACTGGTAGGAGAAAGTAAACCACTGCTACCAGCCATTAATTGTAGAAAGGGCAACATAAAATGTTACATGAGAAACTAGACAAAGGGGATACTAAGTAATTGCGCTAGCACCATATTGTAAGATAGTGTGTGCTGGGTCTAGAAAGTCACAAATGTAAGTAAAGTACATTTCACTTCAATGTTCTTGGAAACAGTAGTTTATCCAAGACAGGTTATTTAAACCGAATGGAAAATCTGAAAGACTTCCATGTGTCACTGCACTGATGGTGCTTTTTGACACAATATAAAAAGATGCCGCCTATGGAGTTTGTCAGACTCCAAAACCAAAAGAAAAACAGTGTTCGGATCAAAGAAAAATACATCAGAGAGTGGGAAAAAGGTTTCACTCTATCTTGGTTAGAAATGTAAAGTCCTAAAGTCCAGCAAAATTGCTGGGGGGTCTCCATGGTAGAAAGGAATTAGCACACATCTGCAAATTCTCCCTAACACTCAGTAAGAGAAAAAACAGTTTCACTTTGGTTTATAGGAGAAAGACAGATTGCAAACGAATCACTGGGCTTGGGTCATACTGCCCCCAGCCAATGACTGTCCTCTCCCTAAACTCCTCCTTTGGCAACCATCTTCAGATTTGGTAGCCCGTAAAGTATGACCAAGAAGAGCCGCAGAGGCGTAGGCAGAAGGGTTCACATGTGAATCCATGCTGGAGAACAACAGTTACAGGTAAGTAACTTGTTCATTCTCCAGCATGGGCTCTGCCATTGATTCACATGCTCATGAATAAAGAATACAAAGCAGTACCTACATGCACAATCATGGGAGGTGGCAAGGCTCAACAGAAGCAATTACTCTTACCTCCTCAATAGGCTCACCTTCAAGCGAACAGGTTGCGTAGCACTGCTTGGCCGACTCTGGACTCCTCCCTGGAATCCCTGTCAACGCAGTAGAATTTTGTGAAGGTGTGCGTCGACCTCCACATAGCAGTCCTGCATATGTGCAGCAGGGGCACACCAGACAGGAACGCCGTTGTAGCAGCGATCGCTCGGGTAGAATGGGCTCTCGGATGGCCAGGCAGGGGTTGGTTTGCCAACAGGTGACAGTGAGTGATACAGCCGGACAGCCACCTGGAAATGGAAGCCTTGGGCAGGGCCTACCAATGGTTCACAGGACCAACGTTCAAAAAAAGCTGAGAAGTTTTCCAGAAACTTTGTGCGGGCCACATAAAACTTCAGCGCTCTAGCCACATCCAGCGAGTGTTAAGTCCTTTCAGCTGGCGACAAAGGCGTCGAAAAAAACACAGGTAACACCAAGGGATCGTTGAGATGAAATTCCGACGGAACCTTGGCCATGAAGGAGAGGTGCGTCCGCAACACCACCCTCGTCTCGTGTTAAGTCAAGTAGGGCTGCTTGCATTACAGAGCCTGGATCTCATCCACTCGTCTTGCAGAGGTGATAGCCATGACGAACGCTGTCTTCCAGGACAGAAACTTGAGCGGCGCTGAATGCATTGGCTTGAATGGCTGCCCCATGAGCCTAGTCAGCACCATGTTGAGTTCCCACACCGAGGCTGGAGCTTTCACCGGGGGAGAGCGAGCAGAACAGTCCGTAGATGAACTCTTAGGCTAGACGGTGCGACCACAGTGAAGACAGTCCCGCAGATCTGGTGTAGCGGGAGATAGCCGCCAGATGTACCTTGATGGAGGCGTGAGCCAGTCCCGATTTAGCCAATGACAGTAAATACGGAAGTACTTGAGCGGCCGTGACCCTGAGAGGGGTAATCTTCTGCAACCGACACGAAGTCGCAAATCGCATCCATTTGCGTCTGTCGCATTTCAACTTAGACAACGCCCTGTCCTCCTGTCCTTGGCAAGTATCTCATTGTAGTCCGGCGGAAGATCGTAGCCACTGAAATCTTATGCTGCAGGAGGCAGGCCTTCAGGTTCAGAGACCGTGGGTTGTGGTGAAAAATTGCGCCTCCTTCCCTGGCGAGAAGATCTGCGACCACTGGCAGCTTAACAGGAGGGGACGCTGACATACTGAGAAGGTCCAGGTACTACATCTGCCTCAGCGACGCTGGTGCGACGAGGATCATCCTGCAGCGGTACTGTCTGAGTTGACTGATGACTCGAAGTACTAGCGGCAACGGAGGGAAGGCATACAGAAACAGGCCTTCCCAAGGGAATGAGAATGTGTCCCCCACGGCCACTGGCTGGGGGAAACTGCTGGCGAACCGCAGGCACTTGGTGTTCGAAGCTGTCGCAAACAGAACTATCTGGGGGCTGCCCTATTTGAGGAAAAGGTTGTCCACTTGATCCTGCCAAGGGAGTCAGCGATGGTGTTCTTTAACACTGCCAGGTGGAACGGAATGAGGAACATCCCCTCAACGACTGCCCAGTGCCACAAGTCCTGCGTCGCCATGGAGAGCGCTGGGGATCTGGTGACCCCTTGTTTCCGGATTTAAAACATTGTGGTTGTATTGTCCGTGAAGACCCTCACCACTTTGCCCTTGAAGGACGGCAGGAACGACTTGAGGGCCGAAAACACTGCCCATATTTCCAGAACATTGATGTGTAGCATATTCTCCTCCGGCAGCCACAGGCCTTTTTTGTGAAGACGTCTGGTGTGTGCGCACCCCCTTCCAGGTAAGCATCTGTCGTGACCATCTCCTGGTACAGGGGGCTCTGGAAATCCGTTCCTTCGGAGATATTGGAGCGCACAACATATCGCTCAACGAGCGTGATCTTGTCCTGGAAGACTCCGGGCACCTGGACCGAACGGGCGTCGAGGAATTCCTGCAGCGGGCGCGACCGCAACATGCAGAGCCGAATCATGTATATGCACGACGACATTATGCCATGTAGAGACTTGATGGTCCGCACCGTGGCGACCTTCAGTGCCAACAGCCATTGCACTTTGCCAAAAATGACCGATATCCTTTCCTCCGACGGTGACGCCAGGCAGGACACTGTCGAGCCTGGATCCCAGGAACAGCGCGTCCTGCTTTGGAGTCAAGCAGGACTTTGCAAAATTCACAGAGAACCCCACTTCTGTCAGCAGCCGACGGTCCGTGCTGTGTGGTAGACGGCGATGTCCTTTGACCTGGCCCGGTTGAGCTAGGCGTCCAGGTAAGGGTACACGTGGATCCCTTGCAGTCGTCGATGGGCTGCCACCGGTGCCAAGCATTTAGTGAAGACTCTGGGCGCTGACTTCAGTCTGAAGGGAAGAGCCTTGAACTGGTAATGCTTTCCTTGAACAAGGAAGCGTAGAAACTTGGTGTCCTTGGTGTATGGGGACGTGGAAATATGCGTCCTCTTAATACAACGATGACAAAGTCCCGCTCCTCCAGCTGGCTGAGCACGTGCTGCAATGTGACCATCCTGAGCTTCTGGGAATTTATGTGCTTGTTGAGCTTATAGGTTGCGTATGGGCCTCCAGCCCGCGATCATTTTTCTTACGAGAAAGTATCTTGCGTAAACTCCGGAGCCCCAGAGCCGCTTTGGGACTAGCTCTATTGATCCTCCCTTTTTTTTTTAACATGGCCCGAACTTCCAGCAGCAGCCGACGTATGTGTTGTTCCCGTCGGGCCACTGATGTCATTCCCGGACACTTCCCTTGAAATGTGGGCGAGAGCGTCCAGCATCCATCGATCGGTGCAGATGGTCTCCTACGTGCTAAGGTTCGCCAGTCGGCCTCCCACAGGGGTACAGGCCCGATGTCCTGGCCAGTTCAGTCCTGCTTGGTGGTCGGTGCGGCACCCTGGGAATCTTGTTGATGCCGGCGGCCACCTTCGAAAACCTTGGAGTGACCCCTTATTGGCTTCCTGGGTCGAGGAGCAGGAGGGTTGGCAGTAAGAGTAGCAACAATTGGAATGGACGCTTAGTGTTTCTACTCTTCTTCGCGGGTGGCTTTCCCGGTGTCAACAGAGTTGCCGGTGGTGCAGTTGGGAATTTCCTCTGAATCTCTGACATCAGTATGTAGAGTTTCGAGCGCATATCCTGCCAAAAATCTCTAGGGGGCACCTGGGGAACAGGGTCACTGGGCACAGCACCCATGTCGTCCCAGTCGACGATCTCAGCGTAGTCATCGCCATCAGCGGGCATCTCTTCGACGTTTCCATCGTCGTCACTGCCGTGGATGGTGTGGACGGAAAGAATCTTGTCCTCGTTGAACAAAGAAATGTCCGTGCCCTGGAGTTCTTCTCCCCTCTCCCCTTTCTTCGAGTCCTCAAGGGTCGACCAGGGGCTGAGGTCTGGCATCCCGTTCTCCGGGGCCTTTTCTATCGGCTTGAACAAAGACTCTCTCCTGGCCGGGAGAGACTCTGGCTGCCGCAGAGGCACCCTGGACAGGGTCAGCCCCTTTTGCCTTCGAGAGGGAGGCCACCACCATCTCGATCGGGGAGGATGATTTGGCTGGGACCACCATGGCCTTCACGGCAGGTCGCCATCTTGGCTTTCTTCATGAGCAGCTCAGACCCCTTGTCCTGCTTGGCGTTCTCCTTCACGGGCGGTTCAGACACCTTACCCTGTTTGGCTTTATCCGGCATTTCCTGCAGCTTCCCTGGGGTAGCGGACTCCCTCATGAATGAAGAGCTAGAGCGGTGGCTGGAGATCGAGGCCGATCGAGACTATGAATGCGCCCTAACCGTCGCGGGACCCGCTTTAGCGGTGACCCCGATGGAAGCAGACTTGCGGTGCTTGGCCTTGTGTTGGGCCCTCATGGATGGAGCGCTCTCAAAGTACTTAGGTTGGCTGGATTCAGAAGAGGCATGCCCCTGTGAATCACCTAGGTCTTGAGCCAGGCCGCCAACTGGATGCGTCGATCCTTCATCGTGCGCTTGGTGAAGCCACGGCAGATGTCACAATCTTCTTTACGCACCAGGTATAGACAATACAGGCACTGGGAATGCTCGTCATCCAGAAAAACATTCTGCAAACCGCACCTGGTGCACACCTTGAAGAGGGAAGCTCTGTCGTTCTTCTCCTCCGACATGATCCGGGCGGTGTAGGCCTGAAGACTTCTGGCAGCTTCCAAGGAGAACACTTGACGATTTCTGCCCTTGAGGGGCAATGAAAAATGTGGAACAGTTTTACGTTAATCAGAAGGATGAAGGATGGAGCACACAGACTCGATTGACCGAAAAAAGAATTTCCTATCACAAAAAGCAGAAAATGCAGAAAAGCTCAAAGAGCAAATCGCGAGTACTTCCAACACTTGAACACGCTGTAAAAATCTGAAGATGGCTGCTTGAGGAGGGGCTAAGGTAGAGGGCAGTCATTGGCTGGGGGCAGAATGACCCAGAGCTCAGTGATTGGTTGTTAGGAGAAAGACAGTTTAGAAACTAAACGGAAACTGGTTGTTCTTTCACCGAGGATTCCCAGCCTGATGACAGGAAATATTCATGAGCATGTGAATCCATGCCAGACCCCATGCTGGAGAACTGTCGAGTTGCCACTTGTGTTTTTCTGGTAGAGGGTGTCTGCTTAGATTGTCTGCCAGAGAACCGAGTTCCCCTGTAACATGTTGAGATGTTAGGAACATGTTCCACTTGAGTGCCCACTGTTTGGGAGAATTCTCATTCAATGGCTAATTCCCCTTACCTAGTGAGTCCCTCAGCAGCTTTGCTGGATTTCTGG
Source organism: Ambystoma mexicanum (assembly GCF_040938575.1). Taxonomy (NCBI): domain Eukaryota; kingdom Metazoa; phylum Chordata; class Amphibia; order Caudata; family Ambystomatidae; genus Ambystoma; species Ambystoma mexicanum. Next base: position 458,016,964 of record NC_090931.1, read on the forward strand.
TGTTCTTTTTTGCACTTGGTAAGAGTGTGAGCTTTTCCCCCACTCTTACCCATGTTTTGCCATGTGTATTTCATCGGTTTTTGTGATTGTGGGCTCTGGAGTACACCACTTCAGTAACCCCCTTCTTTTGTGTGTTACACAGCATCTTCAGTGCAGTGACACAGGGTTGTCTTTTAGACTTCCCACCGACTCCATTTCTGGGGTCGACTACTGTCCACCAGAAAAGGGTAAAGTTGCCATTAACTTTAGCCATTTAACCACAGATCCAGTACACCCCATTTTACACTAGTACTGGAAAGGGTTAATCCTTAGCCTTTTTTATCTATACCTCGTATAGCACTGTTTCGCTCTTAACATTTAGACTTGTCTGGTGGCAGTGTTATCTACCCTAACTTTACTACCCCGATTATACTATATAAACGTGGTATTGTTTTAGGCTATTATATTAGCCTCAAACTTAAACCCGCTTGACCAAATACTTTTTCTTTTGGCTCCGGTCGGGTTTATTCACCATTTCTTTTTGTTAAAGTCCTTCTTGTGTTTTACTTTGCGCGGCAAACCAGGTTTGCCTTCTTTGTTCACTTTCTTTTGGTGGGCTTCTGCCAAGAAGCCCTCCTCTAGGTGCCTGGGTGTTTAGGTGGGCTGAATGTGAGGGAGGTGTGTAGTCACCCCCTGCAGAGGGTATCCTAGAAAACCCAAGTCGCACTTTTTCATGATTGGCTGAGGTGGTTGTCTGGGCTGGACAACCCCCCTGCTGCATGATTGACAGCCAGGCTGTGTGAATGGAGGATTTTTGCATAAAAGGCAGGTCTCTTGGGCTAGAAGTCAGAGTCGCCACTGGAACTACAAGGAACCGAAGAGAAGCGGAGAAGAAGTCGGCTGCTGCAACTACCCCGTCCCGGTGAAGCCCTGCTGCACTCCTGAGCTATCTACCCTTCGACCACCAGAGAAGATCAAGTCCAGAGTCTTCTTCCCTTGAGTTTGGTGGGGATAACCAGCTCATCTTCTACAGCCAGAGGATCCTCTTCGTGGTCGAAATCGCTGCACACCGCTGTAGTGGTCCGGATAGCCATCTGAAGAGCCTCTCCTGTTTTTAAGGAGCGCACCTTTTATTCACCGTCACTGCTGCCGGCTTCATCCCTGTGTGGTGCAGACCCCTCCAGACGTCGTCCTTCGTCCCGAAGCTCCAGGACCCGTGGGTCTGCAGGAAACTACCAGGAACAACTGCCGTGGCAGCAGGCTCCTTCTTGAATAAGGTACTGTGTTCTGCTTCAGGAATTAGGGTGAATCCCTTTTCTTCATCTCCAAGGTTTGCCCTTGTCTTCCCTCCTCCTTATAACTTTTGCTTCCTCTCTTGACAATATCTAAGTACTCCTGGCTACGTTGAATCGTGAACTGTCCAACTGTGTGATCCTCCACAACAGGAACCTGGTTCCACTTGACACTGGCTCCGGCCTATTGACTCTTGAATTTCTGTCAACTAGTGTTCTCTGATTCTGTCTGCCTTGACAAAAGTATTGCCTGTGATTTTTGTCCCCAACTCTCTCTGGTTAACTCTGGTGCTAAGTGTGTTTTTGCCCCGGTCACATTTCTTGCTGCGGATATGCGTTTCTTTAGTGAGACCGAACTGTCATTACTGTCAAAAAGTGATCAAAAGTGTATTCCCGGTAACGTCCTTTGCTTCACAACACCGGTCTGTTAAAACATAGGATACTTACCTTGAGTTAGAATGTACCACAGTGAATTGGTTGGTTGTAGTGTATTTTACGTGTGATTTTGAATTAATAGAAGTGTTGTGTTTATAACAAACGGTTTAAAAATAAATGTACTTATATTTTTTACCTGAAGCCTCGAGTCAGTGTTTGCTTGAGTCACAGTAATTGTGGTCCCTTTGTGTAATCTCTGCTACTGCTCATATACTCTTGAGATGAGCCTGGCTGCTCCGCTACTGCTACCACTTTAACATAATAGTACAAGCTTGTAACAAAGGTAAAACTTGTATTGCCACCCGTAGTCTTAATTGTGTGTAGTGGTCCTAAGAGCACTGCACAGGATTCTGCCTAGCACCCACTTCCATATTTTTTGGATAGCTTGGACAGACTTGGAGTGTGTGCCTCCTTGCTTGTTCAGATAGAACATGGCTGTGGTGTTGTCTGTGAGGATCTGCACTGTTCGACCCTTTAGAATTTGCTGAAAGGCTTGAAGAGCCTTGAGGACAGGCAAGAGTTCTAGGAATGTTATATATCTTTGGGCAGTAGCGTGTGTCCACAGGGCGTGGGCTTTGTGGTGGAGGAAGTGGGCCCCCTCATCCGGCGAGTCAGGGGTCTGTAGTTAGGATTGCTTGTTCTAGTGGAGCGCAAAAAGGTTTTCCTTTGAACAGGTTGTCTTTGGACCACCAGCTAAGAGCACGAACCAGGGTTAGCAAAACAACCACTATATCGTCCCATTGTCCGATTGCCTGAGGCCACTGTTTTGCAAACCATTCCTGCATTGGACGCAGGCGCGCATGTGGAACCAAGTGAATGCATGAGGCCATCATGCAGAGAAAGCACATTGCTTTGCGTAGTTATCTGGTGACCAACCTTGTAGTGAGGTACATGCAACAGTATATTTTGTACTCTCTCGTTTGAGTGGAAAGCTAGCTCCTCTTTTTTGTTTACGATAGCCCTTGGAATTGATTTATGTGGCTGGGGACTAGACTCGATTTCTTCTCATTGATGGAGAAACCCAGATTGAAGAGAAGTCTTATGGTCTTATGCATGTTTAATTTGCAAATTTGAGGAGATTCCCCAGTGGTTAGTTAGTTGTCCAGATAAGGGTATACTGGGATTACCTTTCTGCGGCGGTGTGCTGCCACTACTGCAAGCACCTTTGTGTAAACACTTGGTGCCAAGGAGATGCCGAATGTGAGTACTTTGAACTGTTAGTGAGCTCACACCAGCTTAAAACGCAGGTATAAGACCTGGATTCCTGAGTGCCCGTGATGAGCGGCTACCGGGTTTAGGCATTTCGGGAACACACTTGGTGCAAATTTTAACCCGAAGGGCAGCACCTTGAACTGGAAGTGTTGGTTGTTGACAGTGAACCGGAGCTATTTCCTGTGTGTTGGATGGATGGGAATGTGCAATACGCGTCCTACAAGTCTAGAGTGGCGAGGAAATAGTCCTTTTTGAGCCAAGGGAGAACCAATTGTAGTGAAGTCATTTTGAACTTTAGTCGGCGAACACATTTGTTGAGAGCCCGCAGATCTAGGATCGGGCGCCACTGGCCATTTTTCTTTCGCACTCGAAAGAAGTGGGAGTAGAAACCCTTCCCATGCTGAGGAGGGGTACCCTTTCTATGGCGGCTTTGCGTAATAGTTTGGTGGCTTCCTATAACTGTTGCAGTCGCATAACGTTTTTCTTTGGTGGTGGACGAGGTGGTGGTTTCTGAACAAAGTCTATGGTGTGTCCATTTTTTATCACTTGAAGCACCCATTCGTCCGACGTTATGGTTTTCCAATGGTCGAGGTGCCTTGAGACGCATCCTCCGACCGGGGTTAGATGTGGAGGAGCGTTGGTTAAGGGTGAATTCTTTTTGGCCTGGCTCCTGGCTTGTCCCGAGACACTCTTGCCACGTTGATTTTGGTACCAGTTGTAACTTTGCTGGTACCTGCTGCCCATCACTGACTGGTAGGAATTTGAGGAAGACGTCTGAACCTGGAAAGATTGTAAGATTTGTTTTTGGAGCTGTTGCCCCAAAAGAAACGAAAGGAACATCAGTCCTTTTCCATGACCTTTAAAGAGCTAATCGCTCTAGCTGTGTTTGTGTCGGCCTTGATTCCCTTTACGTGATCGTCGATCTTTTTGCCGAACAAGTCTTGGCCATCCAAGGGAATGACCAAGATCTGAGCTTATACCTCAGGGCTGAAACCGGTGGCCTTCATCCAGTCTTGGCATCTAAGGACTGTCCTGTGTTTCATTTGCCTGAAACCGCAGTGAGCGGTATCCACCGAGGTGTCTATGATGTGGTCCGAGACTGCTTTTCCGTCTAATGATGGCCTTGGCCTCCTGTTGGACTTCTTCCAGGAGATGATTTGTCAGTTTAGACATGCAGAGCCATAGCTCTGTCAAACCTAGCCATCATGGCCATGGCGCTGACGGCCCTTACCGTTAAGCGATGCCGCTGTTGAGACCTTGCGGCCAATCGTTTCTAGCTTACGTCCCTCCGTATCTGGTGGTGCAGTGAGGGGGAAGACACATTTTGCAGTCTTTCCCTTGCTGCTACAGTAATGACAGTATATTAGGATGGCCTCAAACATAAAGGGGCCAATTCTGGGGTCTTGTACTTTTTCTTCGGTCTAGCTACTAGTGCTGGGGTGGAGAGCAGGGTGACGAGGATCTTTACACCTGCCTTTCAGATGGTTTCCAAAATAGGAATTGTAGTGATGGTGCGGTCTCTCTTGTCCCTGTGTTCATAGAAAACTGATGCCTTTTCTTCAGTGGCGACCTGTATCTTGAAACTTTCCGCTGACTTTGCCATGACTGAGTGAAAAGACACCACACCGTCTGGGGGTGATGATCCCTGGGTGAGTCCTGTTTCTTTTGTTTCTCGATAAGTCACTGTCTATAAGTCATCTTGGTCTGTGGCTGACGAGTCCTGTGGCAGATCACCCTCCTGAGGTTCGTCCTCCTGCATGTCGGAGAACTCCCTAAAGGGGTCATCAGGTTCCCCCTCTTCAAAGTGAACCGGTGATTTCGGGCAAAATATCGAAGGAGCTGATCTTGCTCTTTGGGACGATCATCTCAGGGGCGACGGAGTGCGTTTCCTCCTCTGTGCTCTGGGTGCCTCACGATGGTGTTCGCAGCCTGAAGTAGACTGGTGAGGTAGTTGCGAGTGGTGAGGCGTGCAGTCCCTAGGGGACCTGCTCTGATTGTGGTGTGCAGGTGATGAACTTTGTGGTTGTCTGCCTGCTGAGACCGACTGGGTGGAATGTCTCGCCCTTTGCCTTCTGGTTAATTCATCCATAATTCTGTGTATTGATTGTAAAAGTGCTGGGTCGAAAGGGTCTGCAGCATTCTCCATTGTAGGTTGCCAGTGAGGGCTATTTTCCTTGGGTTGAACTGGTAAAGATCCCTTCCCCTCTGAGAATTCCTCATGGAAGATGATATCTGGAAGCTCATTCATTTAAGTGATTGGCGAGAGCGAGACAGCACCCACTAGTCCTTCCAATTGTGAATGGACGTTTAAGGCCTCCTCAGGTTGAGGAAAATGCTCATCAATGAGTGGTGTTAAACCATGGTCTTGGCTTGTCGACGGCCCAACCGTTGACAACAGTGGTTGCTTGGTGGGCGAGTGCTTAGGCACTGACGAGCGTACTGTCGATGGGCTTTCCGTCGACCTGCCCATAGAAAAGTGCTTCGCAGAGGGGCTCTCCATGGCCAACTTAGCCATTGATGAGTGCTTCGTCGACGACCATGTCTTCATCAATGAGTTGTTTGCTTGATTATTCCTTCGTGGACGAATGCTTCGTAGACTAGTCCTTCGACAAAAGTGATTTTGTCGACGAGGAAGCCGGTTTGGTTGCAGACGAGGGTTTAACCGTCGATGACGGTGCAGATAGCTTCATCGTGGGCAGCGTCTCTGTGGCGGACTGCATCGCCGAGTGAGAAAAAAAAGATAAGTCTTTACCTTTTTGTGGCTCCCCCATCACCATACCCTCCTGGGATCTGGAAGGTACATTAGAGGACTTTCCACTCCTCTTCCTGTCCTTAGAAAGTGGAGAGTGTGCTCTGTCCACTGAAGAAGCTCTCCTTTTAGGAGCTCGCTTCTCAGTATCCCTGGAGGTGGTTGATGGAGCAGTCTTGCAGAATTCATCAGAGGGCATTTGTCTGCTCTCCGGGTGTAATAGCAGTCTTCTATACCTGTCCTCCAGGGTTTTCTTGTTGAACATTTTGGCATATACTGCATGACTGAATGTTACGAGGGTAAAGGCAGTAAATGCAGAGTTTGTGTGGGTCCCTGATAAAGATGATCGCCTTCCCACACTTGGAGCAGTCCTTGAAGAATGAAGTCTTCTCTTCAACAGTTTGGCCTTGCTCAGCCATGAGCAGAAATTAGAGTCTCTGTAATCTTTAATGTCTTAATGATGTATCATCCTATTGTGAATTATTTGAGGTTTGATGTAAGAGCTTTGTATCTCTTGTGACCACCAATAAAAAAAAGTTTATAAAAAAAAAAAAGAAATTAGTGACCCAAACACGTTTCAGGGTGCGGGGAGAAAAAAATGCAAGTTTCGGAAAATAAAACGAAGAATCCCTAGTCAGAAGGAAGCCGAAAAAACTGAATTTGGTTTGAAAAAGTAGGATTATACCTGAAAAGAAATCGGTAAACAGCTCAGAGAGCTGAAGAGGATTCTCTGTACTCTAAGACACAGTGAGAAATCTGAAGATGGCTGACTGGGGTGGAGCCTACGCCCTGTGACTTCATTGGTTGTGGCCTAAAAGGACCAAAGGAGGTGGAGGGACTCCACAAGTGAAGGGCTACACAGGCCCCATGGGGCTCTATGGGTGTAGTTTTTCTTCCTAAAGGAAGAAGTTCTATATTATTATTTTTACTATTTAAATTACAAGCATGTGAATCTATGAAAGATCCAATGCTGGAGAAGTGAAGGCATTCTTCTCATAAGGGAATAAGCCCCAACCACTAAGATGCCTTTACTGGAGGCCAGGTGGCGGCTGAAGTTGGGTGTTGATTTTAGGTACAGTCTTGGGAGTCAGAATTCTCAATCTCTTCTCACGCTCTGCCTTTCTTCAGGCAACAAAACATAATGGAAAAAAAAGAGGATGTTGATGTATAGAGCAGTATGTATTTTTGTTGCATAACATTGTCTGTCATATAGGCAGCAGATATTTTAAACATAGCTTTATCGACCCAAGTCAGAGAGCTCTCCGTGATGCAGGCAACCATACATGTGTTTCACCATAATTCAGGATCATAAGTGTGAAAGTCTGACATTATTGAAGAGGGAAGCTCTGTCGTTCTTCTCCTCCGACATGATCCGGGCGGTGTAGGCCTGAAGACTTCTGGCAGCTTCCAAGGAGAACACTTGACGATTTCTGCCCTTGAGGGGCAATGAAAAATGTGGAACAGTTTTACGTTAATCAGAAGGATGAAGGATGGAGCACACAGACTCGATTGACCGAAAAAAGAATTTCCTATCACAAAAAGCAGAAAATGCAGAAAAGCTCAAAGAGCAAATCGCGAGTACTTCCAACACTTGAACACGCTGTAAAAATCTGAAGATGGCTGCTTGAGGAGGGGCTAAGGTAGAGGGCAGTCATTGGCTGGGGGCAGAATGACCCAGAGCTCAGTGATTGGTTGTTAGGAGAAAGACAGTTTAGAAACTAAACGGAAACTGGTTGTTCTTTCACCGAGGATTCCCAGCCTGATGACAGGAAATATTCATGAGCATGTGAATCCATGCCAGACCCCATGCTGGAGAACTGTCGAGTTGCCACTTGTGTTTTTCTGGTAGAGGGTGTCTGCTTAGATTGTCTGCCAGAGAACCGAGTTCCCCTGTAACATGTTGAGATGTTAGGAACATGTTCCACTTGAGTGCCCACTGTTTGGGAGAATTCTCATTCAATGGCTAATTCCCCTTACCTAGTGAGTCCCTCAGCAGCTTTGCTGGATTTCTGGTGTTCTTTTTTGCACTTGGTAAGAGTGTGAGCTTTTCCCCCACTCTTACCCATGTTTTGCCATGTGTATTTCATCGGTTTTTGTGATTGTGGGCTCTGGAGTACACCACTTCAGTAACCCCCTTCTTTTGTGTGTTACACAGCATCTTCAGTGCAGTGACACAGGGTTGTCTTTTAGACTTCCCACCGACTCCATTTCTGGGGTCGACTACTGTCCACCAGAAAAGGGTAAAGTTGCCATTAACTTTAGCCATTTAACCACAGATCCAGTACACCCCATTTTACACTAGTACTGGAAAGGGTTAATCCTTAGCCTTTTTTATCTATACCTCGTATAGCACTGTTTCGCTCTTAACATTTAGACTTGTCTGGTGGCAGTGTTATCTACCCTAATTTTACTACCCCGATTATACTATATAAACGTGGTATTGTTTTAGGCTATTATATTAGCCTCAAACTTAAACCCGCTTGACCAAATACTTTTTCTTTTGGCTCCGGTCGGGTTTATTCACCATTTCTTTTTGTTAAAGTCCTTCTTGTGTTTTACTTTGCGCGGCAAACCAGGTTTGCCTTCTTTGTTCACTTTCTTTTGGTGGGCTTCTGCCAAGAAGCCCTCCTCTAGGTGCCTGGGTGTTTAGGTGGGCTGAATGTGAGGGAGGTGTGTAGTCACCCCCTGCAGAGGGTATCCTAGAAAACCCAAGTCGCACTTTTTCATGATTGGCTGAGGTGGTTGTCTGGGCTGGACAACCCCCCTGCTGCATGATTGACAGCCAGGCTGTGTGAATGGAGGATTTTTGCATAAAAGGCAGGTCTCTTGGGCTAGAAGTCAGAGTCGCCACTGGAACTACAAGGAACCGAAGAGAAGCGGAGAAGAAGTCGGCTGCTGCAACTACCCCGTCCCGGTGAAGCCCTGCTGCACTCCTGAGCTATCTACCCTTCGACCACCAGAGAAGATCAAGTCCAGAGTCTTCTTCCCTTGAGTTTGGTGGGGATAACCAGCTCATCTTCTACAGCCAGAGGATCCTCTTCGTGGTCGAAATCGCTGCACACCGCTGTAGTGGTCCGGATAGCCATCTGAAGAGCCTCTCCTGTTTTTAAGGAGCGCACCTTTTATTCACCGTCACTGCTGCCGGCTTCATCCCTGTGTGGTGCAGACCCCTCCAGACGTCGTCCTTCGTCCCGAAGCTCCAGGACCCGTGGGTCTGCAGGAAACTACCAGGAACAACTGCCGTGGCAGCAGGCTCCTTCTTGAATAAGGTACTGTGTTCTGCTTCAGGAATTAGGGTGAATCCCTTTTCTTCATCTCCAAGGTTTGCCCTTGTCTTCCCTCCTCCTTATAACTTTTGCTTCCTCTCTTGACAATATCTAAGTACTCCTGGCTACGTTGAATCGTGAACTGTCCAACTGTGTGATCCTCCACAACAGGAACCTGGTTCCACTTGACACTGGCTCCGGCCTATTGACTCTTGAATTTCTGTCAACTAGTGTTCTCTGATTCTGTCTGCCTTGACAAAAGTATTGCCTGTGATTTTTGTCCCCAACTCTCTCTGGTTAACTCTGGTGCTAAGTGTGTTTTTGCCCCGGTCACATTTCTTGCTGCGGATATGCGTTTCTTTAGTGAGACCGAACTGTCATTACTGTCAAAAAGTGATCAAAAGTGTATTCCCGGTAACGTCCTTTGCTTCACAACACCGGTCTGTTAAAACATAGGATACTTACCTTGAGTTAGAATGTACCACAGTGAATTGGTTGGTTGTAGTGTATTTTACGTGTGATTTTGAATTAATAGAAGTGTTGTGTTTATAACAAACGGTTTAAAAATAAATGTACTTATATTTTTTACCTGAAGCCTCGAGTCAGTGTTTGCTTGAGTCACAGTAATTGTGGTCCCTTTGTGTAATCTCTGCTACTGCTCATATACTCTTGAGATGAGCCTGGCTGCTCCGCTACTGCTACCACTTTAACATAATAGTACAAGCTTGTAACAAAGGTAAAACTTGTATTGCCACCCGTAGTCTTAATTGTGTGTAGTGGTCCTAAGAGCACTGCACAGGATTCTGCCTAGCACCCACTTCCATATTTTTTGGATAGCTTGGACAGACTTGGAGTGTGTGCCTCCTTGCTTGTTCAGATAGAACATGGCTGTGGTGTTGTCTGTGAGGATCTGCACTGTTCGACCCTTTAGAATTTGCTGAAAGGCTTGAAGAGCCTTGAGGACAGGCAAGAGTTCTAGGAATGTTATATATCTTTGGGCAGTAGCGTGTGTCCACAGGGCGTGGGCTTTGTGGTGGAGGAAGTGGGCCCCCTCATCCGGCGAGTCAGGGGTCTGTAGTTAGGATTGCTTGTTCTAGTGGAGCGCAAAAAGGTTTTCCTTTGAACAGGTTGTCTTTGGACCACCAGCTAAGAGCACGAACCAGGGTTAGCAAAACAACCACTATATCGTCCCATTGTCCGATTGCCTGAGGCCACTGTTTTGCAAACCATTCCTGCATTGGACCCATGCGCAGGCGCGCATGTGGAACCAAGTGAATGCATGAGGCCATCATGCAGAGAAAGCACATTGCTTTGCGTAGTTATCTGGTGACCAACCTTGTAGTGAGGTACATGCAACAGTATATTTTGTACTCTCTCGTTTGAGTGGAAAGCTAGCTCCTCTTTTTTGTTTACGATAGCCCTTGGAATTGATTTATGTGGCTGGGGACTAGACTCGATTTCTTCTCATTGATGGAGAAACCCAGATTGAAGAGAAGTCTTATGGTCTTATGCATGTTTAATTTGCAAATTTGAGGAGATTCCCCAGTGGTTAGTTAGTTGTCCAGATAAGGGTATACTGGGATTACCTTTCTGCGGCGGTGTGCTGCCACTACTGCAAGCACCTTTGTGTAAACACTTGGTGCCAAGGAGATGCCGAATGTGAGTACTTTGAACTGTTAGTGAGCTCACACCAGCTTAAAACGCAGGTATAAGACCTGGATTCCTGAGTGCCCGTGATGAGCGGCTACCGGGTTTAGGCATTTCGGGAACACACTTGGTGCAAATTTTAACCCGAAGGGCAGCACCTTGAACTGGAAGTGTTGGTTGTTGACAGTGAACCGGAGCTATTTCCTGTGTGTTGGATGGATGGGAATGTGCAATACGCGTCCTACAAGTCTAGAGTGGCGAGGAAATAGTCCTTTTTGAGCCAAGGGAGAACCAATTGTAGTGAAGTCATTTTGAACTTTAGTCGGCGAACACATTTGTTGAGAGCCCGCAGATCTAGGATCGGGCGCCACTGGCCATTTTTCTTTCGCACTCGAAAGAAGTGGGAGTAGAAACCCTTCCCATGCTGAGGAGGGGTACCCTTTCTATGGCGGCTTTGCGTAATAGTTTGGTGGCTTCCTATAACTGTTGCAGTCGCATAACGTTTTTCTTTGGTGGTGGACGAGGTGGTGGTTTCTGAACAAAGTCTATGGTGTGTCCATTTTTTATCACTTGAAGCACCCATTCGTCCGACGTTATGGTTTTCCAATGGTCGAGGTGCCTTGAGACGCATCCTCCGACCGGGGTTAGATGTGGAGGAGCGTTGGTTAAGGGTGAATTCTTTTTGGCCTGGCTCCTGGCTTGTCCCGAGACACTCTTGCCACGTTGATTTTGGTACCAGTTGTAACTTTGCTGGTACCTGCTGCCCATCACTGACTGGTAGGAATTTGAGGAAGACGTCTGAACCTGGAAAGATTGTAAGATTTGTTTTTGGAGCTGTTGCCCCAAAAGAAACGAAAGGAACATCAGTCCTTTTCCATGACCTTTAAAGAGCTAATCGCTCTAGCTGTGTTTGTGTCGGCCTTGATTCCCTTTACGTGATCGTCGATCTTTTTGCCGAACAAGTCTTGGCCATCCAAGGGAATGACCAAGATCTGAGCTTATACCTCAGGGCTGAAACCGGTGGCCTTCATCCAGTCTTGGCATCTAAGGACTGTCCTGTGTTTCATTTGCCTGAAACCGCAGTGAGCGGTATCCACCGAGGTGTCTATGATGTGGTCCGAGACTGCTTTTCCGTCTAATGATGGCCTTGGCCTCCTGTTGGACTTCTTCCAGGAGATGATTTGTCAGTTTAGACATGCAGAGCCATAGCTCTGTCAAACCTAGCCATCATGGCCATGGCGCTGACGGCCCTTACCGTTAAGCGATGCCGCTGTTGAGACCTTGCGGCCAATCGTTTCTAGCTTACGTCCCTCCGTATCTGGTGGTGCAGTGAGGGGGAAGACACATTTTGCAGTCTTTCCCTTGCTGCTACAGTAATGACAGTATATTAGGATGGCCTCAAACATAAAGGGGCCAATTCTGGGGTCTTGTACTTTTTCTTCGGTCTAGCTACTAGTGCTGGGGTGGAGAGCAGGGTGACGAGGATCTTTACACCTGCCTTTCAGATGGTTTCCAAAATAGGAATTGTAGTGATGGTGCGGTCTCTCTTGTCCCTGTGTTCATAGAAAACTGATGCCTTTTCTTCAGTGGCGACCTGTATCTTGAAACTTTCCGCTGACTTTGCCATGACTGAGTGAAAAGACACCACACCGTCTGGGGGTGATGATCCCTGGGTGAGTCCTGTTTCTTTTGTTTCTCGATAAGTCACTGTCTATAAGTCATCTTGGTCTGTGGCTGACGAGTCCTGTGGCAGATCACCCTCCTGAGGTTCGTCCTCCTGCATGTCGGAGAACTCCCTAAAGGGGTCATCAGGTTCCCCCTCTTCAAAGTGAACCGGTGATTTCGGGCAAAATATCGAAGGAGCTGATCTTGCTCTTTGGGACGATCATCTCAGGGGCGACGGAGTGCGTTTCCTCCTCTGTGCTCTGGGTGCCTCACGATGGTGTTCGCAGCCTGAAGTAGACTGGTGAGGTAGTTGCGAGTGGTGAGGCGTGCAGTCCCTAGGGGACCTGCTCTGATTGTGGTGTGCAGGTGATGAACTTTGTGGTTGTCTGCCTGCTGAGACCGACTGGGTGGAATGTCTCGCCCTTTGCCTTCTGGTTAATTCATCCATAATTCTGTGTATTGATTGTAAAAGTGCTGGGTCGAAAGGGTCTGCAGCATTCTCCATTGTAGGTTGCCAGTGAGGGCTATTTTCCTTGGGTTGAACTGGTAAAGATCCCTTCCCCTCTGAGAATTCCTCATGGAAGATGATATCTGGAAGCTCATTCATTTAAGTGATTGGCGAGAGCGAGACAGCACCCACTAGTCCTTCCAATTGTGAATGGACGTTTAAGGCCTCCTCAGGTTGAGGAAAATGCTCATCAATGAGTGGTGTTAAACCATGGTCTTGGCTTGTCGACGGCCCAACCGTTGACAACAGTGGTTGCTTGGTGGGCGAGTGCTTAGGCACTGACGAGCGTACTGTCGATGGGCTTTCCGTCGACCTGCCCATAGAAAAGTGCTTCGCAGAGGGGCTCTCCATGGCCAACTTAGCCATTGATGAGTGCTTCGTCGACGACCATGTCTTCATCAATGAGTTGTTTGCTTGATTATTCCTTCGTGGACGAATGCTTCGTAGACTAGTCCTTCGACAAAAGTGATTTTGTCGACGAGGAAGCCGGTTTGGTTGCAGACGAGGGTTTAACCGTCGATGACGGTGCAGATAGCTTCATCGTGGGCAGCGTCTCTGTGGCGGACTGCATCGCCGAGTGAGAAAAAAAAGATAAGTCTTTACCTTTTTGTGGCTCCCCCATCACCATACCCTCCTGGGATCTGGAAGGTACATTAGAGGACTTTCCACTCCTCTTCCTGTCCTTAGAAAGTGGAGAGTGTGCTCTGTCCACTGAAGAAGCTCTCCTTTTAGGAGCTCGCTTCTCAGTATCCCTGGAGGTGGTTGATGGAGCAGTCTTGCAGAATTCATCAGAGGGCATTTGTCTGCTCTCCGGGTGTAATAGCAGTCTTCTATACCTGTCCTCCAGGGTTTTCTTGTTGAACATTTTGGCATATACTGCATGACTGAATGTTACGAGGGTAAAGGCAGTAAATGCAGAGTTTGTGTGGGTCCCTGATAAAGATGATCGCCTTCCCACACTTGGAGCAGTCCTTGAAGAATGAAGTCTTCTCTTCAACAGTTTGGCCTTGCTCAGCCATGAGCAGAAATTAGAGTCTCTGTAATCTTTAATGTCTTAATGATGTATCATCCTATTGTGAATTATTTGAGGTTTGATGTAAGAGCTTTGTATCTCTTGTGACCACCAATAAAAAAAAGTTTATAAAAAAAAAAAAGAAATTAGTGACCCAAACACGTTTCAGGGTGCGGGGAGAAAAAAATGCAAGTTTCGGAAAATAAAACGAAGAATCCCTAGTCAGAAGGAAGCCGAAAAAACTGAATTTGGTTTGAAAAAGTAGGATTATACCTGAAAAGAAATCGGTAAACAGCTCAGAGAGCTGAAGAGGATTCTCTGTACTCTAAGACACAGTGAGAAATCTGAAGATGGCTGACTGGGGTGGAGCCTACGCCCTGTGACTTCATTGGTTGTGGCCTAAAAGGACCAAAGGAGGTGGAGGGACTCCACAAGTGAAGGGCTACACAGGCCCCATGGGGCTCTATGGGTGTAGGTTTTCTTCCTAAAGGAAGAAGTTCTATATTATTATTTTTACTATTTAAATTACAAGCATGTGAATCTATGAAAGATCCAATGCTGGAGAAGTGAAGGCATTCTTCTCATAAGGGAATAAGCCCCAACCACTAAGATGCCTTTACTGGAGGCCAGGTGGCGGCTGAAGTTGGGTGTTGATTTTAGGTACAGTCTTGGGAGTCAGAATTCTCAATCTCTTCTCACGCTCTGCCTTTCTTCAGGCAACAAAACATAATGGAAAAAAAAGAGGATGTTGATGTATAGAGCAGTATGTATTTTTGTTGCATAACATTGTCTGTCATATAGGCAGCAGATATTTTAAACATAGCTTTATCGACCCAAGTCAGAGAGCTCTCCGTGATGCAGGCAACCATACATGTGTTTCACCATAATTCAGGATCATAAGTGTGAAAGTCTGACATTATTGAAGAGGGAAGCTCTGTCGTTCTTCTCCTCCGACATGATCCGGGCGGTGTAGGCCTGAAGACTTCTGGCAGCTTCCAAGGAGAACACTTGACGATTTCTGCCCTTGAGGGGCAATGAAAAATGTGGAACAGTTTTACGTTAATCAGAAGGATGAAGGATGGAGCACACAGACTCGATTGACCGAAAAAAGAATTTCCTATCACAAAAAGCAGAAAATGCAGAAAAGCTCAAAGAGCAAATCGCGAGTACTTCCAACACTTGAACACGCTGTAAAAATCTGAAGATGGCTGCTTGAGGAGGGGCTAAGGTAGAGGGCAGTCATTGGCTGGGGGCAGAATGACCCAGAGCTCAGTGATTGGTTGTTAGGAGAAAGACAGTTTAGAAACTAAACGGAAACTGGTTGTTCTTTCACCGAGGATTCCCAGCCTGATGACAGGAAATATTCATGAGCATGTGAATCCATGCCAGACCCCATGCTGGAGAACTGTCGAGTTGCCACTTGTGTTTTTCTGGTAGAGGGTGTCTGCTTAGATTGTCTGCCAGAGAACCGAGTTCCCCTGTAACATGTTGAGATGTTAGGAACATGTTCCACTTGAGTGCCCACTGTTTGGGAGAATTCTCATTCAATGGCTAATTCCCCTTACCTAGTGAGTCCCTCAGCAGCTTTGCTGGATTTCTGGTGTTCTTTTTTGCACTTGGTAAGAGTGTGAGCTTTTCCCCCACTCTTACCCATGTTTTGCCATGTGTATTTCATCGGTTTTTGTGATTGTGGGCTCTGGAGTACACCACTTCAGTAACCCCCTTCTTTTGTGTGTTACACAGCATCTTCAGTGCAGTGACACAGGGTTGTCTTTTAGACTTCCCACCGACTCCATTTCTGGGGTCGACTACTGTCCACCAGAAAAGGGTAAAGTTGCCATTAACTTTAGCCATTTAACCACAGATCCAGTACACCCCATTTTACACTAGTACTGGAAAGGGTTAATCCTTAGCCTTTTTTATCTATACCTCGTATAGCACTGTTTCGCTCTTAACATTTAGACTTGTCTGGTGGCAGTGTTATCTACCCTAACTTTACTACCCCGATTATACTATATAAACGTGGTATTGTTTTAGGCTATTATATTAGCCTCAAACTTAAACCCGCTTGACCAAATACTTTTTCTTTTGGCTCCGGTCGGGTTTATTCACCATTTCTTTTTGTTAAAGTCCTTCTTGTGTTTTACTTTGCGCGGCAAACCAGGTTTGCCTTCTTTGTTCACTTTCTTTTGGTGGGCTTCTGCCAAGAAGCCCTCCTCTAGGTGCCTGGGTGTTTAGGTGGGCTGAATGTGAGGGAGGTGTGTAGTCACCCCCTGCAGAGGGTATCCTAGAAAACCCAAGTCGCACTTTTTCATGATTGGCTGAGGTGGTTGTCTGGGCTGGACAACCCCCCTGCTGCATGATTGACAGCCAGGCTGTGTGAATGGAGGATTTTTGCATAAAAGGCAGGTCTCTTGGGCTAGAAGTCAGAGTCGCCACTGGAACTACAAGGAACCGAAGAGAAGCGGAGAAGAAGTCGGCTGCTGCAACTACCCCGTCCCGGTGAAGCCCTGCTGCACTCCTGAGCTATCTACCCTTCGACCACCAGAGAAGATCAAGTCCAGAGTCTTCTTCCCTTGAGTTTGGTGGGGATAACCAGCTCATCTTCTACAGCCAGAGGATCCTCTTCGTGGTCGAAATCGCTGCACACCGCTGTAGTGGTCCGGATAGCCATCTGAAGAGCCTCTCCTGTTTTTAAGGAGCGCACCTTTTATTCACCGTCACTGCTGCCGGCTTCATCCCTGTGTGGTGCAGACCCCTCCAGACGTCGTCCTTCGTCCCGAAGCTCCAGGACCCGTGGGTCTGCAGGAAACTACCAGGAACAACTGCCGTGGCAGCAGGCTCCTTCTTGAATAAGGTACTGTGTTCTGCTTCAGGAATTAGGGTGAATCCCTTTTCTTCATCTCCAAGGTTTGCCCTTGTCTTCCCTCCTCCTTATAACTTTTGCTTCCTCTCTTGACAATATCTAAGTACTCCTGGCTACGTTGAATCGTGAACTGTCCAACTGTGTGATCCTCCACAACAGGAACCTGGTTCCACTTGACACTGGCTCCGGCCTATTGACTCTTGAATTTCTGTCAACTAGTGTTCTCTGATTCTGTCTGCCTTGACAAAAGTATTGCCTGTGATTTTTGTCCCCAACTCTCTCTGGTTAACTCTGGTGCTAAGTGTGTTTTTGCCCCGGTCACATTTCTTGCTGCGGATATGCGTTTCTTTAGTGAGACCGAACTGTCATTACTGTCAAAAAGTGATCAAAAGTGTATTCCCGGTAACGTCCTTTGCTTCACAACACCGGTCTGTTAAAACATAGGATACTTACCTTGAGTTAGAATGTACCACAGTGAATTGGTTGGTTGTAGTGTATTTTACGTGTGATTTTGAATTAATAGAAGTGTTGTGTTTATAACAAACGGTTTAAAAATAAATGTACTTATATTTTTTACCTGAAGCCTCGAGTCAGTGTTTGCTTGAGTCACAGTAATTGTGGTCCCTTTGTGTAATCTCTGCTACTGCTCATATACTCTTGAGATGAGCCTGGCTGCTCCGCTACTGCTACCACTTTAACATAATAGTACAAGCTTGTAACAAAGGTAAAACTTGTATTGCCACCCGTAGTCTTAATTGTGTGTAGTGGTCCTAAGAGCACTGCACAGGATTCTGCCTAGCACCCACTTCCATATTTTTTGGATAGCTTGGACAGACTTGGAGTGTGTGCCTCCTTGCTTGTTCAGATAGAACATGGCTGTGGTGTTGTCTGTGAGGATCTGCACTGTTCGACCCTTTAGAATTTGCTGAAAGGCTTGAAGAGCCTTGAGGACAGGCAAGAGTTCTAGGAATGTTATATATCTTTGGGCAGTAGCGTGTGTCCACAGGGCGTGGGCTTTGTGGTGGAGGAAGTGGGCCCCCTCATCCGGCGAGTCAGGGGTCTGTAGTTAGGATTGCTTGTTCTAGTGGAGCGCAAAAAGGTTTTCCTTTGAACAGGTTGTCTTTGGACCACCAGCTAAGAGCACGAACCAGGGTTAGCAAAACAACCACTATATCGTCCCATTGTCCGATTGCCTGAGGCCACTGTTTTGCAAACCATTCCTGCATTGGACCCATGCGCAGGCGCGCATGTGGAACCAAGTGAATGCATGAGGCCATCATGCAGAGAAAGCACATTGCTTTGCGTAGTTATCTGGTGACCAACCTTGTAGTGAGGTACATGCAACAGTATATTTTGTACTCTCTCGTTTGAGTGGAAAGCTAGCTCCTCTTTTTTGTTTACGATAGCCCTTGGAATTGATTTATGTGGCTGGGGACTAGACTCGATTTCTTCTCATTGATGGAGAAACCCAGATTGAAGAGAAGTCTTATGGTCTTATGCATGTTTAATTTGCAAATTTGAGGAGATTCCCCAGTGGTTAGTTAGTTGTCCAGATAAGGGTATACTGGGATTACCTTTCTGCGGCGGTGTGCTGCCACTACTGCAAGCACCTTTGTGTAAACACTTGGTGCCAAGGAGATGCCGAATGTGAGTACTTTGAACTGTTAGTGAGCTCACACCAGCTTAAAACGCAGGTATAAGACCTGGATTCCTGAGTGCCCGTGATGAGCGGCTACCGGGTTTAGGCATTTCGGGAACACACTTGGTGCAAATTTTAACCCGAAGGGCAGCACCTTGAACTGGAAGTGTTGGTTGTTGACAGTGAACCGGAGCTATTTCCTGTGTGTTGGATGGATGGGAATGTGCAATACGCGTCCTACAAGTCTAGAGTGGCGAGGAAATAGTCCTTTTTGAGCCAAGGGAGAACCAATTGTAGTGAAGTCATTTTGAACTTTAGTCGGCGAACACATTTGTTGAGAGCCCGCAGATCTAGGATCGGGCGCCACTGGCCATTTTTCTTTCGCACTCGAAAGAAGTGGGAGTAGAAACCCTTCCCATGCTGAGGAGGGGTACCCTTTCTATGGCGGCTTTGCGTAATAGTTTGGTGGCTTCCTATAACTGTTGCAGTCGCATAACGTTTTTCTTTGGTGGTGGACGAGGTGGTGGTTTCTGAACAAAGTCTATGGTGTGTCCATTTTTTATCACTTGAAGCACCCATTCGTCCGACGTTATGGTTTTCCAATGGTCGAGGTGCCTTGAGACGCATCCTCCGACCGGGGTTAGATGTGGAGGAGCGTTGGTTAAGGGTGAATTCTTTTTGGCCTGGCTCCTGGCTTGTCCCGAGACACCCTTGCCACGTTGATTTTGGTACCAGTTGTAACTTTGCTGGTACCTGCTGCCCATCACTGACTGGTAGGAATTTGAGGAAGACGTCTGAACCTGGAAAGATTGTAAGATTTGTTTTTGGAGCTGTTGCCCCAAAAGAAACGAAAGGAACATCAGTCCTTTTCCATGACCTTTAAAGAGCTAATCGCTCTAGCTGTGTTTGTGTCGGCCTTGATTCCCTTTACGTGATCGTCGATCTTTTTGCCGAACAAGTCTTGGCCATCCAAGGGAATGACCAAGATCTGAGCTTATACCTCAGGGCTGAAACCGGTGGCCTTCATCCAGTCTTGGCATCTAAGGACTGTCCTGTGTTTCATTTGCCTGAAACCGCAGTGAGCGGTATCCACCGAGGTGTCTATGATGTGGTCCGAGACTGCTTTTCCGTCTAATGATGGCCTTGGCCTCCTGTTGGACTTCTTCCAGGAGATGATTTGTCAGTTTAGACATGCAGAGCCATAGCTCTGTCAAACCTAGCCATCATGGCCATGGCGCTGACGGCCCTTACCGTTAAGCGATGCCGCTGTTGAGACCTTGCGGCCAATCGTTTCTAGCTTACGTCCCTCCGTATCTGGTGGTGCAGTGAGGGGGAAGACACATTTTGCAGTCTTTCCCTTGCTGCTACAGTAATGACAGTATATTAGGATGGCCTCAAACATAAAGGGGCCAATTCTGGGGTCTTGTACTTTTTCTTCGGTCTAGCTACTAGTGCTGGGGTGGAGAGCAGGGTGACGAGGATCTTTACACCTGCCTTTCAGATGGTTTCCAAAATAGGAATTGTAGTGATGGTGCGGTCTCTCTTGTCCCTGTGTTCATAGAAAACTGATGCCTTTTCTTCAGTGGCGACCTGTATCTTGAAACTTTCCGCTGACTTTGCCATGACTGAGTGAAAAGACACCACACCGTCTGGGGGTGATGATCCCTGGGTGAGTCCTGTTTCTTTTGTTTCTCGATAAGTCACTGTCTATAAGTCATCTTGGTCTGTGGCTGACGAGTCCTGTGGCAGATCACCCTCCTGAGGTTCGTCCTCCTGCATGTCGGAGAACTCCCTAAAGGGGTCATCAGGTTCCCCCTCTTCAAAGTGAACCGGTGATTTCGGGCAAAATATCGAAGGAGCTGATCTTGCTCTTTGGGACGATCATCTCAGGGGCGACGGAGTGCGTTTCCTCCTCTGTGCTCTGGGTGCCTCACGATGGTGTTCGCAGCCTGAAGTAGACTGGTGAGGTAGTTGCGAGTGGTGAGGCGTGCAGTCCCTAGGGGACCTGCTCTGATTGTGGTGTGCAGGTGATGAACTTTGTGGTTGTCTGCCTGCTGAGACCGACTGGGTGGAATGTCTCGCCCTTTGCCTTCTGGTTAATTCATCCATAATTCTGTGTATTGATTGTAAAAGTGCTGGGTCGAAAGGGTCTGCAGCATTCTCCATTGTAGGTTGCCAGTGAGGGCTATTTTCCTTGGGTTGAACTGGTAAAGATCCCTTCCCCTCTGAGAATTCCTCATGGAAGATGATATCTGGAAGCTCATTCATTTAAGTGATTGGCGAGAGCGAGACAGCACCCACTAGTCCTTCCAATTGTGAATGGACGTTTAAGGCCTCCTCAGGTTGAGGAAAATGCTCATCAATGAGTGGTGTTAAACCATGGTCTTGGCTTGTCGACGGCCCAACCGTTGACAACAGTGGTTGCTTGGTGGGCGAGTGCTTAGGCACTGACGAGCGTACTGTCGATGGGCTTTCCGTCGACCTGCCCATAGAAAAGTGCTTCGCAGAGGGGCTCTCCATGGCCAACTTAGCCATTGATGAGTGCTTCGTCGACGACCATGTCTTCATCAATGAGTTGTTTGCTTGATTATTCCTTCGTGGACGAATGCTTCGTAGACTAGTCCTTCGACAAAAGTGATTTTGTCGACGAGGAAGCCGGTTTGGTTGCAGACGAGGGTTTAACCGTCGATGACGGTGCAGATAGCTTCATCGTGGGCAGCGTCTCTGTGGCGGACTGCATCGCCGAGTGAGAAAAAAAAGATAAGTCTTTACCTTTTTGTGGCTCCCCCATCACCATACCCTCCTGGGATCTGGAAGGTACATTAGAGGACTTTCCACTCCTCTTCCTGTCCTTAGAAAGTGGAGAGTGTGCTCTGTCCACTGAAGAAGCTCTCCTTTTAGGAGCTCGCTTCTCAGTATCCCTGGAGGTGGTTGATGGAGCAGTCTTGCAGAATTCATCAGAGGGCATTTGTCTGCTCTCCGGGTGTAATAGCAGTCTTCTATACCTGTCCTCCAGGGTTTTCTTGTTGAACATTTTGGCATATACTGCATGACTGAATGTTACGAGGGTAAAGGCAGTAAATGCAGAGTTTGTGTGGGTCCCTGATAAAGATGATCGCCTTCCCACACTTGGAGCAGTCCTTGAAGAATGAAGTCTTCTCTTCAACAGTTTGGCCTTGCTCAGCCATGAGCAGAAATTAGAGGCTCTGTAATCTTTAATGTCTTAATGATGTATCATCCTATTGTGAATTATTTGAGGTTTGATGTAAGAGCTTTGTATCTCTTGTGACCACCAATAAAAAAAAGTTTATAAAAAAAAAAAAGAAATTAGTGACCCAAACACGTTTCAGGGTGCGGGGAGAAAAAAATGCAAGTTTCGGAAAATAAAACGAAGAATCCCTAGTCAGAAGGAAGCCGAAAAAACTGAATTTGGTTTGAAAAAGTAGGATTATACCTGAAAAGAAATCGGTAAACAGCTCAGAGAGCTGAAGAGGATTCTCTGTACTCTAAGACACAGTGAGAAATCTGAAGATGGCTGACTGGGGTGGAGCCTACGCCCTGTGACTTCATTGGTTGTGGCCTAAAAGGACCAAAGGAGGTGGAGGGACTCCACAAGTGAAGGGCTACACAGGCCCCATGGGGCTCTATGGGTGTAGGTTTTCTTCCTAAAGGAAGAAGTTCTATATTATTATTTTTACTATTTAAATTACAAGCATGTGAATCTATGAAAGATCCAATGCTGGAGAAGTGAAGGCATTCTTCTCATAAGGGAATAAGCCCCAACCACTAAGATGCCTTTACTGGAGGCCAGGTGGCGGCTGAAGTTGGGTGTTGATTTTAGGTACAGTCTTGGGAGTCAGAATTCTCAATCTCTTCTCACGCTCTGCCTTTCTTCAGGCAACAAAACATAATGGAAAAAAAAGAGGATGTTGATGTATAGAGCAGTATGTATTTTTGTTGCATAACATTGTCTGTCATATAGGCAGCAGATATTTTAAACATAGCTTTATCGACCCAAGTCAGAGAGCTCTCCGTGATGCAGGCAACCATACATGTGTTTCACCATAATTCAGGATCATAAGTGTGAAAGTCTGACATTATTGAAGAGGGAAGCTCTGTCGTTCTTCTCCTCCGACATGATCCGGGCGGTGTAGGCCTGAAGACTTCTGGCAGCTTCCAAGGAGAACACTTGACGATTTCTGCCCTTGAGGGGCAATGAAAAATGTGGAACAGTTTTACGTTAATCAGAAGGATGAAGGATGGAGCACACAGACTCGATTGACCGAAAAAAGAATTTCCTATCACAAAAAGCAGAAAATGCAGAAAAGCTCAAAGAGCAAATCGCGAGTACTTCCAACACTTGAACACGCTGTAAAAATCTGAAGATGGCTGCTTGAGGAGGGGCTAAGGTAGAGGGCAGTCATTGGCTGGGGGCAGAATGACCCAGAGCTCAGTGATTGGTTGTTAGGAGAAAGACAGTTTAGAAACTAAACGGAAACTGGTTGTTCTTTCACCGAGGATTCCCAGCCTGATGACAGGAAATATTCATGAGCATGTGAATCCATGCCAGACCCCATGCTGGAGAACTGTCGAGTTGCCACTTGTGTTTTTCTGGTAGAGGGTGTCTGCTTAGATTGTCTGCCAGAGAACCGAGTTCCCCTGTAACATGTTGAGATGTTAGGAACATGTTCCACTTGAGTGCCCACTGTTTGGGAGAATTCTCATTCAATGGCTAATTCCCCTTACCTAGTGAGTCCCTCAGCAGCTTTGCTGGATTTCTGGTGTTCTTTTTTGCACTTGGTAAGAGTGTGAGCTTTTCCCCCACTCTTACCCATGTTTTGCCATGTGTATTTCATCGGTTTTTGTGATTGTGGGCTCTGGAGTACACCACTTCAGTAACCCCCTTCTTTTGTGTGTTACACAGCATCTTCAGTGCAGTGACACAGGGTTGTCTTTTAGACTTCCCACCGACTCCATTTCTGGGGTCGACTACTGTCCACCAGAAAAGGGTAAAGTTGCCATTAACTTTAGCCATTTAACCACAGATCCAGTACACCCCATTTTACACTAGTACTGGAAAGGGTTAATCCTTAGCCTTTTTTATCTATACCTCGTATAGCACTGTTTCGCTCTTAACATTTAGACTTGTCTGGTGGCAGTGTTATCTACCCTAACTTTACTACCCCGATTATACTATATAAACGTGGTATTGTTTTAGGCTATTATATTAGCCTCAAACTTAAACCCGCTTGACCAAATACTTTTTCTTTTGGCTCCGGTCGGGTTTATTCACCATTTCTTTTTGTTAAAGTCCTTCTTGTGTTTTACTTTGCGCGGCAAACCAGGTTTGCCTTCTTTGTTCACTTTCTTTTGGTGGGCTTCTGCCAAGAAGCCCTCCTCTAGGTGCCTGGGTGTTTAGGTGGGCTGAATGTGAGGGAGGTGTGTAGTCACCCCCTGCAGAGGGTATCCTAGAAAACCCAAGTCGCACTTTTTCATGATTGGCTGAGGTGGTTGTCTGGGCTGGACAACCCCCCTGCTGCATGATTGACAGCCAGGCTGTGTGAATGGAGGATTTTTGCATAAAAGGCAGGTCTCTTGGGCTAGAAGTCAGAGTCGCCACTGGAACTACAAGGAACCGAAGAGAAGCGGAGAAGAAGTCGGCTGCTGCAACTACCCCGTCCCGGTGAAGCCCTGCTGCACTCCTGAGCTATCTACCCTTCGACCACCAGAGAAGATCAAGTCCAGAGTCTTCTTCCCTTGAGTTTGGTGGGGATAACCAGCTCATCTTCTACAGCCAGAGGATCCTCTTCGTGGTCGAAATCGCTGCACACCGCTGTAGTGGTCCGGATAGCCATCTGAAGAGCCTCTCCTGTTTTTAAGGAGCGCACCTTTTATTCACCGTCACTGCTGCCGGCTTCATCCCTGTGTGGTGCAGACCCCTCCAGACGTCGTCCTTCGTCCCGAAGCTCCAGGACCCGTGGGTCTG
Organism: Ambystoma mexicanum; assembly: GCF_040938575.1. NCBI lineage: Eukaryota > Metazoa > Chordata > Amphibia > Caudata > Ambystomatidae > Ambystoma > Ambystoma mexicanum. The sequence goes on from NC_090931.1 coordinate 458,041,220, forward strand.
CAGGAAACTACCAGGAACAACTGCCGTGGCAGCAGGCTCCTTCTTGAATAAGGTACTGTGTTCTGCTTCAGGAATTAGGGTGAATCCCTTTTCTTCATCTCCAAGGTTTGCCCTTGTCTTCCCTCCTCCTTATAACTTTTGCTTCCTCTCTTGACAATATCTAAGTACTCCTGGCTACGTTGAATCGTGAACTGTCCAACTGTGTGATCCTCCACAACAGGAACCTGGTTCCACTTGACACTGGCTCCGGCCTATTGACTCTTGAATTTCTGTCAACTAGTGTTCTCTGATTCTGTCTGCCTTGACAAAAGTATTGCCTGTGATTTTTGTCCCCAACTCTCTCTGGTTAACTCTGGTGCTAAGTGTGTTTTTGCCCCGGTCACATTTCTTGCTGCGGATATGCGTTTCTTTAGTGAGACCGAACTGTCATTACTGTCAAAAAGTGATCAAAAGTGTATTCCCGGTAACGTCCTTTGCTTCACAACACCGGTCTGTTAAAACATAGGATACTTACCTTGAGTTAGAATGTACCACAGTGAATTGGTTGGTTGTAGTGTATTTTACGTGTGATTTTGAATTAATAGAAGTGTTGTGTTTATAACAAACGGTTTAAAAATAAATGTACTTATATTTTTTACCTGAAGCCTCGAGTCAGTGTTTGCTTGAGTCACAGTAATTGTGGTCCCTTTGTGTAATCTCTGCTACTGCTCATATACTCTTGAGATGAGCCTGGCTGCTCCGCTACTGCTACCACTTTAACATAATAGTACAAGCTTGTAACAAAGGTAAAACTTGTATTGCCACCCGTAGTCTTAATTGTGTGTAGTGGTCCTAAGAGCACTGCACAGGATTCTGCCTAGCACCCACTTCCATATTTTTTGGATAGCTTGGACAGACTTGGAGTGTGTGCCTCCTTGCTTGTTCAGATAGAACATGGCTGTGGTGTTGTCTGTGAGGATCTGCACTGTTCGACCCTTTAGAATTTGCTGAAAGGCTTGAAGAGCCTTGAGGACAGGCAAGAGTTCTAGGAATGTTATATATCTTTGGGCAGTAGCGTGTGTCCACAGGGCGTGGGCTTTGTGGTGGAGGAAGTGGGCCCCCTCATCCGGCGAGTCAGGGGTCTGTAGTTAGGATTGCTTGTTCTAGTGGAGCGCAAAAAGGTTTTCCTTTGAACAGGTTGTCTTTGGACCACCAGCTAAGAGCACGAACCAGGGTTAGCAAAACAACCACTATATCGTCCCATTGTCCGATTGCCTGAGGCCACTGTTTTGCAAACCATTCCTGCATTGGACCCATGCGCAGGCGCGCATGTGGAACCAAGTGAATGCATGAGGCCATCATGCAGAGAAAGCACATTGCTTTGCGTAGTTATCTGGTGACCAACCTTGTAGTGAGGTACATGCAACAGTATATTTTGTACTCTCTCGTTTGAGTGGAAAGCTAGCTCCTCTTTTTTGTTTACGATAGCCCTTGGAATTGATTTATGTGGCTGGGGACTAGACTCGATTTCTTCTCATTGATGGAGAAACCCAGATTGAAGAGAAGTCTTATGGTCTTATGCATGTTTAATTTGCAAATTTGAGGAGATTCCCCAGTGGTTAGTTAGTTGTCCAGATAAGGGTATACTGGGATTACCTTTCTGCGGCGGTGTGCTGCCACTACTGCAAGCACCTTTGTGTAAACACTTGGTGCCAAGGAGATGCCGAATGTGAGTACTTTGAACTGTTAGTGAGCTCACACCAGCTTAAAACGCAGGTATAAGACCTGGATTCCTGAGTGCCCGTGATGAGCGGCTACCGGGTTTAGGCATTTCGGGAACACACTTGGTGCAAATTTTAACCCGAAGGGCAGCACCTTGAACTGGAAGTGTTGGTTGTTGACAGTGAACCGGAGCTATTTCCTGTGTGTTGGATGGATGGGAATGTGCAATACGCGTCCTACAAGTCTAGAGTGGCGAGGAAATAGTCCTTTTTGAGCCAAGGGAGAACCAATTGTAGTGAAGTCATTTTGAACTTTAGTCGGCGAACACATTTGTTGAGAGCCCGCAGATCTAGGATCGGGCGCCACTGGCCATTTTTCTTTCGCACTCGAAAGAAGTGGGAGTAGAAACCCTTCCCATGCTGAGGAGGGGTACCCTTTCTATGGCGGCTTTGCGTAATAGTTTGGTGGCTTCCTATAACTGTTGCAGTCGCATAACGTTTTTCTTTGGTGGTGGACGAGGTGGTGGTTTCTGAACAAAGTCTATGGTGTGTCCATTTTTTATCACTTGAAGCACCCATTCGTCCGACGTTATGGTTTTCCAATGGTCGAGGTGCCTTGAGACGCATCCTCCGACCGGGGTTAGATGTGGAGGAGCGTTGGTTAAGGGTGAATTCTTTTTGGCCTGGCTCCTGGCTTGTCCCGAGACACTCTTGCCACGTTGATTTTGGTACCAGTTGTAACTTTGCTGGTACCTGCTGCCCATCACTGACTGGTAGGAATTTGAGGAAGACGTCTGAACCTGGAAAGATTGTAAGATTTGTTTTTGGAGCTGTTGCCCCAAAAGAAACGAAAGGAACATCAGTCCTTTTCCATGACCTTTAAAGAGCTAATCGCTCTAGCTGTGTTTGTGTCGGCCTTGATTCCCTTTACGTGATCGTCGATCTTTTTGCCGAACAAGTCTTGGCCATCCAAGGGAATGACCAAGATCTGAGCTTATACCTCAGGGCTGAAACCGGTGGCCTTCATCCAGTCTTGGCATCTAAGGACTGTCCTGTGTTTCATTTGCCTGAAACCGCAGTGAGCGGTATCCACCGAGGTGTCTATGATGTGGTCCGAGACTGCTTTTCCGTCTAATGATGGCCTTGGCCTCCTGTTGGACTTCTTCCAGGAGATGATTTGTCAGTTTAGACATGCAGAGCCATAGCTCTGTCAAACCTAGCCATCATGGCCATGGCGCTGACGGCCCTTACCGTTAAGCGATGCCGCTGTTGAGACCTTGCGGCCAATCGTTTCTAGCTTACGTCCCTCCGTATCTGGTGGTGCAGTGAGGGGGAAGACACATTTTGCAGTCTTTCCCTTGCTGCTACAGTAATGACAGTATATTAGGATGGCCTCAAACATAAAGGGGCCAATTCTGGGGTCTTGTACTTTTTCTTCGGTCTAGCTACTAGTGCTGGGGTGGAGAGCAGGGTGACGAGGATCTTTACACCTGCCTTTCAGATGGTTTCCAAAATAGGAATTGTAGTGATGGTGCGGTCTCTCTTGTCCCTGTGTTCATAGAAAACTGATGCCTTTTCTTCAGTGGCGACCTGTATCTTGAAACTTTCCGCTGACTTTGCCATGACTGAGTGAAAAGACACCACACCGTCTGGGGGTGATGATCCCTGGGTGAGTCCTGTTTCTTTTGTTTCTCGATAAGTCACTGTCTATAAGTCATCTTGGTCTGTGGCTGACGAGTCCTGTGGCAGATCACCCTCCTGAGGTTCGTCCTCCTGCATGTCGGAGAACTCCCTAAAGGGGTCATCAGGTTCCCCCTCTTCAAAGTGAACCGGTGATTTCGGGCAAAATATCGAAGGAGCTGATCTTGCTCTTTGGGACGATCATCTCAGGGGCGACGGAGTGCGTTTCCTCCTCTGTGCTCTGGGTGCCTCACGATGGTGTTCGCAGCCTGAAGTAGACTGGTGAGGTAGTTGCGAGTGGTGAGGCGTGCAGTCCCTAGGGGACCTGCTCTGATTGTGGTGTGCAGGTGATGAACTTTGTGGTTGTCTGCCTGCTGAGACCGACTGGGTGGAATGTCTCGCCCTTTGCCTTCTGGTTAATTCATCCATAATTCTGTGTATTGATTGTAAAAGTGCTGGGTCGAAAGGGTCTGCAGCATTCTCCATTGTAGGTTGCCAGTGAGGGCTATTTTCCTTGGGTTGAACTGGTAAAGATCCCTTCCCCTCTGAGAATTCCTCATGGAAGATGATATCTGGAAGCTCATTCATTTAAGTGATTGGCGAGAGCGAGACAGCACCCACTAGTCCTTCCAATTGTGAATGGACGTTTAAGGCCTCCTCAGGTTGAGGAAAATGCTCATCAATGAGTGGTGTTAAACCATGGTCTTGGCTTGTCGACGGCCCAACCGTTGACAACAGTGGTTGCTTGGTGGGCGAGTGCTTAGGCACTGACGAGCGTACTGTCGATGGGCTTTCCGTCGACCTGCCCATAGAAAAGTGCTTCGCAGAGGGGCTCTCCATGGCCAACTTAGCCATTGATGAGTGCTTCGTCGACGACCATGTCTTCATCAATGAGTTGTTTGCTTGATTATTCCTTCGTGGACGAATGCTTCGTAGACTAGTCCTTCGACAAAAGTGATTTTGTCGACGAGGAAGCCGGTTTGGTTGCAGACGAGGGTTTAACCGTCGATGACGGTGCAGATAGCTTCATCGTGGGCAGCGTCTCTGTGGCGGACTGCATCGCCGAGTGAGAAAAAAAAGATAAGTCTTTACCTTTTTGTGGCTCCCCCATCACCATACCCTCCTGGGATCTGGAAGGTACATTAGAGGACTTTCCACTCCTCTTCCTGTCCTTAGAAAGTGGAGAGTGTGCTCTGTCCACTGAAGAAGCTCTCCTTTTAGGAGCTCGCTTCTCAGTATCCCTGGAGGTGGTTGATGGAGCAGTCTTGCAGAAATCAGAGGGCATTTGTCTGCTCTCCGGGTGTAATAGCAGTCTTCTATACCTGTCCTCCAGGGTTTTCTTGTTGAACATTTTGGCATATACTGCATGACTGAATGTTACGAGGGTAAAGGCAGTAAATGCAGAGTTTGTGTGGGTCCCTGATAAAGATGATCGCCTTCCCACACTTGGAGCAGTCCTTGAAGAATGAAGTCTTCTCTTCAACAGTTTGGCCTTGCTCAGCCATGAGCAGAAATTAGAGTCTCTGTAATCTTTAATGTCTTAATGATGTATCATCCTATTGTGAATTATTTGAGGTTTGATGTAAGAGCTTTGTATCTCTTGTGACCACCAATAAAAAAAAGTTTATAAAAAAAAAAAAGAAATTAGTGACCCAAACACGTTTCAGGGTGCGGGGAGAAAAAAATGCAAGTTTCGGAAAATAAAACGAAGAATCCCTAGTCAGAAGGAAGCCGAAAAAACTGAATTTGGTTTGAAAAAGTAGGATTATACCTGAAAAGAAATCGGTAAACAGCTCAGAGAGCTGAAGAGGATTCTCTGTACTCTAAGACACAGTGAGAAATCTGAAGATGGCTGACTGGGGTGGAGCCTACGCCCTGTGACTTCATTGGTTGTGGCCTAAAAGGACCAAAGGAGGTGGAGGGACTCCACAAGTGAAGGGCTACACAGGCCCCATGGGGCTCTATGGGTGTAGGTTTTCTTCCTAAAGGAAGAAGTTCTATATTATTATTTTTACTATTTAAATTACAAGCATGTGAATCTATGAAAGATCCAATGCTGGAGAAGTGAAGGCATTCTTCTCATAAGGGAATAAGCCCCAACCACTAAGATGCCTTTACTGGAGGCCAGGTGGCGGCTGAAGTTGGGTGTTGATTTTAGGTACAGTCTTGGGAGTCAGAATTCTCAATCTCTTCTCACGCTCTGCCTTTCTTCAGGCAACAAAACATAATGGAAAAAAAAGAGGATGTTGATGTATAGAGCAGTATGTATTTTTGTTGCATAACATTGTCTGTCATATAGGCAGCAGATATTTTAAACATAGCTTTATCGACCCAAGCCAGAGAGCTCTCCGTGATGCAGGCAACCATACATGTGTTTCACCATAATTCAGGATCATAAGTGTGAAAGTCTGACATTATTGTGATTGGAACATTAGGGTATGCTTAGCAAACCCCCATCAAGATTATCGTGGGTTTAAAATACGGAATAAATAAAGCCTTGTGTATTGTTAGGAATCTGATGGCGCCCTCACTTTCCCCAATGTATCCTCCTCCTCCCAGGTGGCCAGGGAAATGCTGTCACTTTCGGATACTGACCCTGGGGGTGGATATGTGAGGGGGTATCACCTGGGTGGAGGAGACCTCGGGAGTGGAGATGGGGCACCCTTGGGTGAGACATGGTATCCCCAGTTTCCCTTTTCCAATGAACCCAATATCCCCGAGGAATTTGTGGGGTACTATCAGTCACTTCCCTATCTTTCCTATACATCATTTCCCAGATGATATCAATCAGGTACTAGGACGAGGAAGACACACCACAGAGCCATACATCCTCCTTTTAAAGTCTCTTACATACATGGACATCACTGTGGTACTTAGAAGAGGAAGAGGCATCAACCACAGACTGTTTGGCACTGAGCTGTCGAGTCTTTCGGACATCGTAATTGATGCTGCGAACTTTAAAACAATGACGCGATGGCAAGCAAGACTTCAGTTTCCCTGTGGGAACACAGCAGGACACGAGAGGAGAAGCAGAGACCCGGAGAGGCAGCAGCAACGGCAGAGCGGGAACCGGAGAGAAGCCAGGTCGGGGCTTGCGAGCAAAATGTGAGAAGTGGAACCTGCGTTGCGGAAAGCGGCAGAGGTGCCACGAGCGGAGGCAAGCTCCCTGGGCGGTCGCAGCTGGAGGAACGCAAGAACATCGCTTAATGGTGCGGCAGGGGAAGCAGCAGAGTGAAGCCAAGTCCTTCGAGGAGGCACCAGAGGCTGTGGAGATACCAAAAGGAGGTTCTCCAGCACCATACAGAAGCCAGCCGGCACGCGACTGGAAACCAGTCAGTCTGCCAGAAGGCAGGGGGACCCCCGGGCGTGTTGAATGTACAGCAGAAGCTGGGAAAGTGTATAACAAGTAAAGGTCTGAAGCCAGAGGACCAAGAACTGTTAAGGGGGGCATTTTTAAAAGCTCAGTTATCAATGAAAGGAATGAATGATTGTAATGAACGTTTTCAAGAAATGAAAAGGCAAAGAGGCATTGCAAACGTCCGTGAGCATTTTTCAAAGCCGCATGTTATTATTGAAAGGCATGAATAGTTGTAACCAACAGTGCAAAGAGGCAAATAAGTGTTACCAAGAGGCAAGAAACACTGAGTGTACTGGGAAGCTTAGAGCAGCATGTGAGGGCTCATCGTCCAGCGTGTCACCGTCATAATCACTGTCACCCCCATCCCTTTTTTTACAGACCGGGGGGAATCCGGGCCCTGGGACACAGGTGCCGGCGGGGACCCCACCGCCCCCAGCCGGAGCCGCAGGTAGGTCCAACGGCTGTTGAGGGGAAGGTGACGGTGTTACAGGAGGAGGTGGGGGTCAGAACAACTGGTGGGGACGGAACCGGAGGAGGTGCGGGGAGCGCAGGAGGAACGGGAGTAGTACCCAAAGGTTACCCGAGGTGGTGCCACATGCGGGACGACCTCCTTGACAATGTCCTTCAGGAGCCCCTTCATCTGAGCGGCAAGCATGACTAGGAAAAACTCGAAGAAGCGGTCCTCACAAGCCGTCTGGTCCCTAGGGGCCCGGCGCTCCGAGGTGCTGGGCCTCCACTCCTGGTCAAAGCGCTGAGGTGCCTGGTGCGTATAGCCGCACGGCTGTGATCGGTAGATGTAGCCCTGAGGGGACCAAAAATCTGCTCCATTGGATCTGCTGCCACTTTCAGAGGGATGGGGCTGGGATCATCCTGCAAAGCCCATTCGATAGGTGAAAGCACTGGCGGGCCTTGAGCAGGATCCAAGATGCGCGCCTGCCTGGCAGGCTCGGCGATGTGCTGCTCTGCGATTTTGAAGCCTTGCAAAGGCCCTGACCCAAGAGAGGCCTCAGACACAAGAGGATAAGCTTGGGTGTTGCACCCGAAGCAGAAGCGTCCACCTCAGAGAATCCTCTGGTATGCAATGTGCTCTCAGCCGGCCGGCCGTCAAAACGCCCTGATTCAACACCTCGGAGCGAGCTCCGGTAGGCTGGGAGCCCTTAGCACCTGTGCCGGTAGCCGTGCTGGATATAGCAGAGGAAATACTCTTGGATGTTGCACTCGACGATCCCTTACCCCCCCTGGGGTAGAAGAGGAGAATGAGTTAGATCATCTTTCCAAGGACAGCATAGTAGGTACCCTGAGTCCCTCGGCTTGGGAGCCAGTAGCCTGGAAGGCCTCAGGTCTGTCCCGGACTGCCTGGAACAGTCCTGGACCCCACGGCTTGGGCGCTGGTAGCCTTATGGACGTTCGGCCTGCCAGAACCTGTATCCGAGGAACCTTGAACCGTGGGAACCCTGGGGAAGAAGTAGCCACACTGTGAAGCCGTGCTGTACAGATTGCCTACCTTGTCTTGACGAGAGGTCCTGGAGATAAAGTCCTTAAGGGGGGCAGAGAAGAAGTGAGAAAGATCTCCCTCCACTGCAACAACCGATTCTACAATGCCCTGTGACCGAAAGCGTTGCGGTGGTCAGGCCCCAAGCACTGAAAGAAGAGTGCATGGGAGTCCTAGGCCGGAATGAGCGGTCGCATAAAGCACATCTTGTGAATCCTCCTGCAGCAGACATGCGCCCTGGGAGACGAGGCACTGAAGGGATGTTAAATAAGATTGACAGACAAAAATGGAGAAAGCTAAAAAAGTCTCTGCGCTAGGGGGTAGGGGTGTGCATTATACTACATTTAAAGGGGAAGCTCAATCTTTCGCTGACAAACGTCCGGGGACGCTCACAAGGATGGAGGATTGGGTACGGCACATACAAGTACATTTAGGAAAGGAAAACCCACCTTAGCATAGGGCAAGGTAGGCCTTTTGTCAACCCCAATCTTCGGTTAATAAAAAGGTGTATCCCAAATTTCCACTCAGTGGTTTGTGTCAACTTCATGAAGCCTCCACAGTGTGTAGGGATGTATCACCTCTGGATCAAAAAGTGTCAAGGAGTCATGATGGAATCAACCTTAGACTGCTGGGCGGCACATAGTGGTTGTTTGAAAACCTTCTGGTTCAGACAGCGTCTGAAGGAGATTTCAAAGAGGAGGATTCAGTGGATAGAATCCTCATATTTATCAGAAAGAACATTACCAATGGTAGAAACGTGTTCTACTGCAACACACATTTTCACTTTCATGCTGGTGCATTAGTAAATCCAATATTGCACAGCTTAGAAACAATCGAACATGCCACAGGGAAATACCAGAAATTTCTAAAAGTAAATAAGTACCTGAGCACTGCATCCCTCAGAAGTGAACTCCATGGACTTCAAAATGCTGTAAATTCAAAAATTGATATTAATACATTGCTTTACGAACATATTTTTCAATGGCATCACATCTCCAGAGGAGGGCAACATCATTTGGCCATCTGTGTCCAAGAGATAGCAATGCAATGGAGCCTACATTATTCACAATGCTCTCAATGGTCTAGGCCCAGAGTTTCGGATAATCAAATTTACCCTGTTCTAACCATTTAGAAAATGACACTTAAACCATTGCAAATCTCCTCTTGCCTCAAAAATAAAATATGAAAAACAGTAAATGTTAGGAAAGTCCAACTAAGGGCTTCATAAAACCATACATCTGCAGCAGTACATAAATTCACTCTTGGTAGAAAATAGAAGGCTGTACCATATGAACATTTGGTAGCATAGACAGAGTTGCCATGCTTATTTTAGGAGGAGAGAGGGCAGTAGCTTGGTACAAATAAATTGCAGCATACGTATGGTCCAAAGAAACACTGAAACACTATGCATTGTAATAATAAAGTGTTTATTTAAATACAAGTAGACCAAGATAATTACTGTGTAAATAAGTACTATAACATCATATAAACACAATCATAAAAACCAACTCAATACCCATGGTATGCAAACCAAGGTATACACTTATTTAGAGGAGCAAGGAGCAAGTCAAGGTGAGACAAAGCTAAGGTTATACATTCAGGATAGTAATATGCTATTCCCGGGGAATAAGACCAGGTTAGATATACTTTTAGAATACAATCAGTATTTCAAGGGTTGTTGACCCTGTCAGTCATGCAGAGAAATCACAATAAACCAACCCTGTTACAAGTATACACTTTCCAATATTACTTTTCAGAAGAACTCTGTTCAGAGCTAGTAAATCAACTCCCATACTTTCTGGTGGGGCCTTAAGCTACTCTATGAAGAAGTATGAACCCACAATAACTATTTTTCAATGCACTAGACAATTCAAGAAAAGCAAAATCCAATTACACTTTAAGACACAATGCATTTCAAGGTAAGTAATTGACCCTATGACTGTTTTAGAAATGCTCCCTGGTGGGATACCGAAGAGAAAAGAAGAACAAGTTACTTACCTGTAAATCTTTCTGCGGCATGGGTCTTGCAAGGATTCGCAAGCTCATGAATATTCGTGGCTCATCAGGGAATCCTCAGCAAATTTAAAGCAGTTGAGCTTTCAGCTAAAAACTGCTGGTTTCCTCTACAGCCTACAGGTGGCAAGGCTCACAGAAGCAAAGGAATTACCCTTGGAACAGACTGAGCTCAAACAAACACGTTGCGCACCACCGCTTGACCGACCTGGGACTCCTCCCCGAAATCCTGGTCGACACAGTAGAATATTGTGAAGGTGTGGGTAGACCTCCACGTAGAAGCCCTGCAGATGTCTAGCAGGGGTACACCAGACAGCAACGCCGTCTTCACAGCGATCGCTCTGGTAGAATGGGCTCTCGGAACAGCCAGGCAGTGGTCTGGTTCCCAACCGCTGACAATGAGTGATGCAGCCGGAGAGCCACCTTGAGATGGAAGCCTTGGATAAGGCCTTCCCATGGTTTACAGGACTAAAGTTCACAAAAAGCTGAGAAGTCTTCCGGAAACTCATTGTGCGGGCCATATAAAACTACAGCACTCGAGTTACATGCAACGAGTACAAAATCCTTTCAGCCGGCGACGAAGGCGTTGGAAAAAAACACAGGCAACACCAAGGGTTTGTTGAGACGATATTCCGACGGAAATTTGGGCATGAAGGAGAGGTGCATCCGCAGCAGCACCCTCGTCTTGTGGAATATCAAATAGGGCTGCTTGCAGAACAGGGCCTGGATCTCATCCACTCTCGTGGCAGAGGTGATGGTAACGAAGAAAGCGGTCTTCCAAGAAAGGAACTTGATGCATAAGCTCGAAGGGGGCCCCCATGAGCCTAGTGAGCACACCGTTGAGTTCCCACGCCGGGGCAGGTGTCTTCAGCGGTGGTAACGATCGGAACAGTACTTTAATGAACTCCTTGACTAGACCGTGTCACCAAAGAGAAGACTGTCCCGGAGACCTGGTGTAGTGGGAGATAGCCGGATGCACTTTGATGGAGGCATACGCCAGCCCTGACGTAGCCAAGGACAAGTACGGAAGGACTTGGGGGGTCGTGACTGACTATGGCTAATTTCCCTTACCTATAAAGTCCCCCAGCAGCTTTGCTGGATTTGAAGGGTTTTGTTTCTTTTTCCTGCTAAGAGTGAGACTCTTTTCCCACTCTTAGACATTTTTGCTATGTGTGTTCTAGGCTATTTTTGTGTTTAATGCCTATGGGGTTTCTCTCCCCTCCATAGGAACCATCTTTATTCACATGTGTTACACAGCACCCTCCGTGTAGTAACGCAGGGGTGTCGTAGCGACCCACAAACATAGACTCCATACCCTGGGACTGACTACCGTCTCCCAGGGCATGTAAAGGCCCCATTGAATTTACTAGTCAATTTTTGTGAACTAAACCAGTACAACCCATCTTACTATGGAGGCACTGGGAAGGGTTAATAGTTTTTCTCTTATTTTCATTTTCGAGAGGGTACAGTACAGTCCCTCTCTCAAAAGTTTCTGGCTGGTGGCAGTGGTTACTACCGTATATATTCAACCGCAAATATTTTTCTATGGGATTTTCCCATTGTTCGAGGCTACCACATTTTCTGACAGCCTCTAACATACCGCCGGTGTATTTTAATATTAACTCTACTTCGGTAGGTTTTTATTGCCAGAACTTTATTATAACTTCTTTCTCGTGTCTTTCTCTAAACTCCTAACCATGGTCGGGGATCCTTTGTTTGTCCTTTTGGCGGGCTATTGCCAAGAAGCCCTCCTTTCGGTACCACTGAGTCTGGGGTGGGTCCGTTGTCTGGGAGGGGGAGTAGGACCCCCGGACAGGGTCGCCTCCGCAACCCATGTCTCACACTATCCTGATAGGCTGGAGGGTCCCCCGCCAAGATGACCACTCCACTGTGTGAGTGACAGCTAAGCTTTATGAATGGGGCTTTTTTTTGCATAAAAGCAGGGTCCTGAGGACTGGATGAGCAAGACGTTGCCACTGGAACTAAGAAGCCGAAGAGGAGAGAAGCCAAAGACCCCTGCAACGACAACCACCGGTGAAGCCCTGCTGCAGCGTCTCACCACTTTTCTCCACACGACGAGAGAAGATCTTCATCGAAAAGAGCCTTCTTCCCTTGAGCTGGTGGGGCCAAGCAGTTTGCCAATCGCATCCCCGGACCTGCCTTGGTCGAATCGCCAGTACCCTGTACTCGGAGGCCGGAAAGCCAGGCACCAGTCCACCCAGACCGCGATTTAAATGCGCGTACCTTTTATTCGTCGGTAAGCACCGCAGCTGGTTTCATCCCTGGGTAGTGCAGTAACTTGAACTTTCCTCCACGACGAGAGCATCTCTTCCTCTGCTGGATCCCCCGAACTGCAGGAACTACCAGGAACAACCGCCACTGCAGGAGCCACTTCTTCATTTTAAAAGGTACATTGTTCCGTCAGGCCGCCCTTTCTTTGCAGTAGAGCTAAAGGTGTTTTAAATCCTTTACCTACCTGTTGGGTTGGCCGCCCCTCTCTCTTAACATTGTCTTTCACCTTCTGTATCCACCTTTTCAAAATCGTTAATCATGACTTGACTGTAGCTAAAAGAACATTTTGCTCCTGGGCCCATGTCCTGTAACTACTTCTTATAACCACCCATTCCTTCCCACTTTTAAACCTTTTGAAATGCCGTTTTGCTCAGTTTTCATTTAAGTATTTCGTATACTGATGCACTGTCTTGCTTCAACTGGTTCACAAACGTATGGAGTGTGTTGCTAGGGTGTGTAAGAAGATATTTCTGTATAACTTGTGCTTTCCCTCCTTTGTGAGAAATTGCTAGAGTGCCAATTGTGTTTGGTTTGCACTGTGCCGTTTTGCTCAGTTTTCACTCTTGCGCAAACTTGTCTACAATTTAACTAGGGAGTTGTGTATACTTTCTTGATCTAATTTAACTTGCTTAATAACTGTGATAGATGTGTTTAACTAGAAGTGTATAAAATAAATATATATATACTTTTTACTACAAAGCTTTGGTCAGTGTTCCCTTGTTCCATAGTACTGAAGGCCTACTGTGTAAACCCTGAATACTGCTCATCTCCCTCTTGAGATAAGTCTGACTGCTCAGCCACAGCTACCAACTAAATCTTTGTGGTACAAACTGATACCAAAGGGGATTTATTGCGCTCACCTGTAGTCTTAATCTTCTGTAGTGCACCCTAAGGGAACTGCACATGATTCTGCCTAACACTTCATCTTCTGCGACCAACGCCAAGTTGTGAAACGCTTCCATTTGTGCGAATAGCTCTTAAGAGTGGACAACGGCCTGGCCCTGGCAAGGACCTCCCTGCAGTCCGCCGTCAGCTCATACCCACCGAACTCTAATGCTGCAGGAGCCAGGCCTTTAGGTTCAGCGATCCTGGTTTGTGGTGCAGTATTGCGCTTCCTTCCCTCGCAAGCAGATCTGCAACCACTGGTAGCTTGACTGGAGGTGACACTGGCATGCTGAGAAGGTCTGGGTACCAGATTTGCCTCAGACACGCTAGTACGACGAGGATCATCCTGCACCGACACCATCTGAGTTGACTGATGACTCTTAGTAGTAGAGGCAACGGAGGGAACGCGTACAGGAACATGCCTTCCCACAGGAAGGAGAATGTGTCCCCCTTGCTCCCCGGCTGGGGGAACCTGCTGGCGGACCTCTGACACTTGGTGTTCGTGGCCGTCGCAAAAAGATCGATCTGGGGTCTTCCCCACCTGAGGAAGAGGTTTGTCCACTTGATCCTGCCGAAGCTCCCACTCGTGGCAAGAGCACAGCTCCCTGCTGAGAGAGTCAGCGACCGTGTTCTTTACTCCCGCCAGTTGAAAGGGAACAAGAAACATCCCCTGGGCAATGACCCAGTGCCACATTTCCTGCGCGCCTCTGGAGAGCACTGGGGATCTGGTGCCCACCTGCTTCCTGATGTAAAACATTGTGGTGGTATTGTCCGTAAAGACCGTCACCAATTTGCCCCTGCGAGACGGAAGAAATGACTTGAGCACCCAAAACACTGCCCGCAGCTCCAGGATGTTGATGTGGAGCTCCTTCTCCTCCGGTAGCCACAGGCCCCTGGTGTGGATACGTCCAGTAGTAGTGACCGCCTCCTGGTACGGGGGAATCAGAAAATCTGTGCCCCCTGCGATGGTGGAGTGCACGCCCCAGCACAATCCTGTCCTTGACGCTTCCGGACACCTGGATCCGGCAGGCATCCAGGAAATCCTGGAGGGGTCGCATCCACAACCTGCAGAAACACGACAGACTTGATGGTCCTCACTGTGGCGATCTTCAGTGTTAACAGCCGTTGCACCTTACCCAAAATGGCCGCTATTCTCTCTTCTGAGGGGGCCGCCAGGCAGGATACAGTGTTGAGCCTGGACCCCAGGAACAGAGCAGGACTTTGGATAGTTCACTGAGAACCCTAGATCCGTCAGCAGCCGGACAGTCCTCTCCGTGTGATCGACGGCGATGTCCCTTGACTCTGAGGCAGTTGTCGAGGTAGGAGAATACATGAATTCCCAGTATGCTCAGATGGGCCGCCACCAGAGCCAGGCACTTCGTAAAGACTCTGGCACTGACTTCAGTTCGAAGGAGAGAGCCTTTAACTGATGGCGCTTCCCCTGTACGAAAAAGCGCAGGAACTTGTCATTTTTTTCGTGAATGGGGACATGGTAGTACGCATACTGTAGATGTAGTGACAATAGGAAGACTCCCTCCTCCAGTTGGCCGAGACCGTGATGCAACGTGACCATGAGTCTTCGTAGATCGAGAATGGGCCTCCAGCCCCCGGTCTTCTTACTTACGAAGAAGTATCTGGAGTAAACTCCAGAGCCCCGGTGCCGCTTCAGAAAAGCTCGATCACCCCTTTTTGTAACATGGCCCGAACCTCCAGCCGCAGCGGAGGGATGTGTTGTTCCTGCCGGGACCCCCGTGGTAGCCGCAGACACTCTTGCTGAAACTCCAAAGTGTGTCTGTGTGCGAGAGTGTCTAGCACCCATCCATCAGTGGCGATGTTGTCCCACGCGCTGACAAAGTTTGCCAGCTGGACTCCCACTGGGGTGCAGGGGTGGGGGCCCAACATCCTGGGTGTTTCAATCCTGTTGAGATGCCAGCGCGCCGCCTTGGGGGCCTTGACGACGACGGCCACCTCTGAAGGCCTTTGAACGACCCCTGTATGCGTCCTGGTTCAAGGAACGGGAGGATTCGCAGTACGAGAACGAACCTCCACAGAAACCTTTCGATGATCTGCCGACTTCCCTCCTGAGGAATGAAAGGACGGACGGTGCTGTTGCAGCGTGCCTAAGGCACGGCTGTCTCTGTGTCAGTCTTGATAGCCTGAAGAGATTCATTGACGGCATTCCCAAAAAGATTGTCTCTGAACGGCATGTCCAGGACCCTCGTTTGAACTTCCTGCCTAAAGGTGGTGGCCTTCAGCCAGCCTTGACGACATAGGCAAAGCCAGTTTCCCATCTGGCGGAACCCTGTGTCTGCAATGTCCAGGGCCACAGTGATGGCGTGGTCCGACGCCACCTCGCCCTCCTCAAGGATCTCCATCGCCTCGACCCGTTTGACCTCGGGGAGGAAATCCAGTAGCGGGGCCATCTTGTACCATAACTCCTGGTCGTACCTGGCCAGGATAGCTAAAGCATTCGCTGACTTGACCGTTGTCGTCGCTGAGTAGATGACCTTTCCACCCATGGCGTCCAGCTTCTTCCCCCTCGCTGTCCGGGTGAACGGAGGCAGAGGACGACGGGTTGGATCACTTCTTCCACACAGCCGCCGAGACCACTGATTTCGGCACCAGGTATTTCTTCTCCAGCGTGTGTCTTTTCGCTGGGGCTTGGTTTTTTCAGCAGGACCAGGCCCTCTTCCCAGACGTCGTCCAGGAAAGGCACCGCCAGAATGGTCTTCCTCTTTGCCTCCTGTCGCTGATAAAGGAAGCCCTCCTTCGTCTCTTCCGGCGTGAGCTAGAATTGTTCCGATGCACGGTCGACCCTGGAGTGGAAGGCGCTCACTTTGTCTGGGGGAGAAGCCCTTGGAGGATGAGAGATGTCGCTGTTGGGCCCAGCGCCTATGTCGTTGTCCACGCCGGCCTCCCTGCCGACAGTCGTCTACCTCCTCGACGTTCCCGTCGTCATCCCCAACGTCTTCCGGGTTGGTGTGGACGAAACCTTTGTTGTCCTCGTCGGAAGAAGAAATATACATGCCCTGGAGTGCTTCCATCCCTTATCCCCCCCTTTTTTTTTAGTCCTGAGGGGTCGGTCTCGGGCTGAGGGACGGCATTCTCTTTTCTGGGGTCTTTTCCACTGGTTTGGCCGAAGCCTCCCGCCTGGGAGGAAGAGCCACCCTGGCCGCTGTAGGGGTAAACCCTGGACCAGGCTTCGAAACGGCAGCAGCCACCAATTCAATAGATGAGGATTTAGCCTAGATCACCTAGGCCTTCAAAGGCAGGTCGGGCACTTTGTCCTGCTGTTTGGCCTTCTCCCGTTTCTCACGCAGCTTCCCCAGGGTAGGTGACTTTCTCTGCGACAAAGAACTAGAGCGATGGCTGGAGACAATCAGATGGAGATGAGGAACGCGCCCTAGCCGTCACGGGATCTGCTTGCGTGGCGTCACCAACGGAAACAGACTCACAGTACTTGGTCTTGTCTTGGACCCCCACGGATGGAGCGCCCACAAAGGACTCAGAAGCCCGCTCTGACTGGCTGGATCCGGATGAGTCATGCCCCTGTGAACCACAAGGGCTAGAGGCCTTGGCTTTGAGCCACGCTGCCAGTCTGTTCTGCCGATCCTTCATAGTAAGCTTGGTAAAGCCACGACAGATCACACAACAATCCTTCTTGTGCATAAGGTGAAGACAAAGGCATTGGGAATGCTGGTCCTCCATGAAAACACTGTGCAAACCGCAGCTGGTGCAGAACTTGAAGAGGGAAGCTCTGTCCTCCTCTGACATAGTCCGGCATGCGGTGCAGGCCTGATGGCCTCCTGGAAACTTTGAAGAAGAAACACTCGACCATTCCGCCTTTGAGGGCCGATGAAAGATGCCAACAAACGGATCCCCGTTAGTTAGTCGGATGATGAAACGATAGAGCACACAAGCTCGATTGAAGAAAAATAGGAATTTCCTAGCAAAAAAGCATGAGAAAGGCAGAAAGCTCCAAGAGCGAAACACGAGGACTCCCAACACTTGGACGGGCTGAAAAATATGAAGGGAGAGGGCATTCATTGGCTGGGGGCAGTATGACCCAGAGCTCAGCGATTCGTTTATAGGAGAAAGACAGTTTGTAAACAAAAGAGAAACATTTTTTTTCCTTTTGCAGAGGATTCCCCAGCCTGACGGCGGGCGTTAGGCAAGATTGTATGCAGTACCCTTAGGGTGCACTACAACAACCTTGACCGCCTGGCAACAGGGACACAACCTTTGGTCTGAGCTACACAGGTTGGTAATGTGGCTGAGCAGCCAGGCTGATCTCAAGAGGGGTCAATGTGAGCAGAAATGTTGTGACAGAGTTTCACAGTAGCAGTTATTCAAATAAACACTTATACTCAAGGTTTCTTGATGAAACAATTATTAATTTATTTCACAGTCAGTTGTATAAGCCTTCAGAAGGGAGCAATATGGGATACATTACTCACTGTAATCGTATTTCTGATGCTTGGGTCTGCTTAGATTCACATGCTGTGCATAGGCCGACATCGAGTGGAAGCTGCGGAGTATTACAGTTTGTTTTTCGAAACTCGAAAATGGGCGTCGACACAGGGCGTGCCAGTAATACTATCCCTAGTGTGACGTCCACTGTAGCCATGATCCCTCACGCGTCTAGGACCCTCAGATTGTATTTTTTCTGACATGAGGTAGCATGAGGAGTAGCGCGAGTACAGATTATCCAAGCAGATAGAAAGATAAGACTACAAGCATCCATGCGCCTTCTCTCAGAGGGGAGGAAGGGCGGGTCACATATGAATCTAAGCAGATATAAGCATCAGAAATACGATTATGATGAGTAATGTATCCCCTCTGAGGCTTATGGAATCTGCTTAGATCACATGCTGTGCATAGATTAGCGAGCAGTGTTAGAAGGAGGTGGGATGTGAGAAGGGTCATGAGCAAATAAATGTCTTACAACCGCTTGTCCCACTTGAGTATCTGTCTTGGAATGGGTGTCAATGCAGTAGTGCGGAGTAAAAGTGTGAAAAGAGCTCCAGGTAGCTGATTTGCAAATGGTGTCAAGAGGCATATTTGCAATAAAAGCCAGAGTGGCCCCAATGCCTCTTGTAGAGTGGGCTCTTGGCGTGAAAGGCAGAGTTTTTCCAGAAAGGGAGTAACACAGCTGGATACAGTTCATAATCCACTTAGAGATGGCACCTTTAGAGACGCTATCTCCCTCTTTGCCTGTAGCTACGGAGACAAACAGTTGGTCTGTTTTCCTTAGCGGTCTGGTTTTGTTTACATATATAGGACCACCCTACGCACATCTATGGTGTGTAGTTTCACCTCAGCCGAGCTTTGTGGGTCCTGGAAGAAAGCAGGAAGCGCGTGGAATTTAGAAATAAACTTAGGTGAGAACCTAGGGTGTCTTCGTAAAACCAGTTTATCTTTATGGACAGTAAAGAAAGGATCCTGCACTGACAGTCTGAATTTCACTGACTCTTCTTATAGACGTAATGGCTACCAAGAAGGCAGTTTTATATGTCAGGTGTTTGAGACTGCTCTTATGCATGGGCTCGAAGGACGGCCCATGAATTTAGCAAGCACCACATTAAGGTCCCACCCTGGTGGTGGGTTAGAAATTGGAGAGTGGAGTCTCTTTACTCCTTCCTTGAAGGCTTTAAGCACTGGTACTTTCCATCATGATACTTTGTTATGCAAGGTGGTGTAAGCTGACACAGCTGCCAGGTGTACCTTCAGTGAATTAAATACCAACCCTGCGTCCAGCAGGTGGAGCATGTAGGTGACTATAGTGGAAAGAGTGCAATCAACTGAGATGATTTGCTTATTCTGGCACCAGATAACAAATCTTTTCCATTTGTCAAAGTAGCAATACCTCGTGTTTGGCTTCCTAGACTCTTTTAGGATGTACATACATCTCTGAGGTAAATTGGGATGTCCAAACTCTATGACCTCAGGAGCCATGCTGCCAGGTTCATTGAGTTGGGTTGAGGATGTACTGTCTGACATTGGTGCTGGGACAGTAGGTTGTACCAGCACGGGAGCTTGATGGGTTCGCACACCGCTAGTCTGCGTAAGTGTGGGAACCACGGTTGCCTCGCCCACATGGGGGCAACTAGGACGAACTTCATTGATTCCCTGTGCATCTTGTTGACCACCTTCCTGATGAGGGGGGTTGGCGGAAAAGCGTACGCAAACATCCCTGACCAGTTCATCCACAGGGCGTTCCCCTGGGAGTCTGCTTGGGGGAACCTGGATGCAAATCCTGGGAATTGTCGGTTTTCGCTTGTGGCGAATAGGTCTATAGTAGGGAAACCCCACTGAGAGAAGAGATCTTCTACAATTTCTCTGTGTAGACACCTTTCGTGTTCTTGCGGGAGGGGATCCCTGCTCAAAGGGTCCGCCAGAGAATTGAGATCCCCTGGAACATGTTGAGATAACAGGTAGATGTTCCGTCTGAGTGCCCATATCCAAATTTTCTGGGCAAGCTTGGACAGATTTGGCGAACGAGTCCCTCCTTGCTTGTTCAGGTAAAACATTGCTGTTGTGCTGTCTGTCAGGATCTGCACTGACAGGTTTAACAGGTAGGGCTCGAACGCTTGAAGTGCTCTGAATGCTGCCAAAATCTCTAGCAGATTGATATGATTCCTGGCCACTGAGTGAGACCAGAGACCCTGAGCTGTGTGGTGGTGAAGGTGTGCTCCCCACCCTGACAGGGATGCGTCTGTTGTGACTACAGCCCGTATCTCGGGATCGTAAAAGGGTTTCCCCTTTGACAGGTTTTCTCATGTCCACCAGTGAAGACTTTGTACAAGTGTTGGCAAAACGACCACTAGATTGTCCCACTGACCACTTGCCCGAGACCACTGTTTCGCCAACCATTCTTGCATGGGAGGCATGCGCAGGCGCACGTGGGGGGCCGGGTAAATACATGGCGCCATCATGCCCAGCAAACGCATCGCTTTGCGTGCCGTTATCTGGCGACCGGCCTGATATAGCGGAATTTGCAGCATTAGATTCCGAATTCTTTCCTCTGATGGAAAGGCCAACCCTTCTTGTGTGTTTAGGACAGCTCCTAGGAACTGTTGGAGGTGCTTGGCACCACACTTGAATTCTTCTCTTTAATGGAGAAACCCAATTAGAAGAGGAGTTCGATAGTTCTTTGAATGTTTGATCTGCAAATTACCAGAGTCTCCCCCGTGATGAGCCAGTCGTCCAGGTAAGGGTACACTGGGATCGCCTCCCTGCGTAGGTGTGCCGCCGCCAACGCCAGTACCTTGGTGAATACCCTTGGAGCCGAGGCTATACCGAAGGGCAGTACCTTGAACTGGTAGTGCTGACTGTCCACCTCGAAGCGCAAGAATCTTCTGTGCGCTGGGAACATGGAAATATGAAAATAGGCATCTTTCATGTCCAATGCTGCCATGTAATCCCCCTTTTTTAGGAGGGGGATTACCTCTTGGCGAGTAGAGATGCGAAACTTTTGGGGCTTTACATACTTGTTTGCAGGCTGTAAGTCCAATGCTGGGCACATTGTCAAATCTTTTTTGGCACAAGGAAGTAAGTTGAATAAATACCCTTGTTTACCTGGTGTCCCGGGACGATTTCTATCGCGTCCTTTGCTAGAAGATTGGCGATCTCTTCGAGGAGGATCTTCTGGTGGTCTAATGAATGCATCTTGACGTGGAGGGTGGTTTCGGGGACGCTCTAACAGTTCTATGCAGTATTCTGCAGACACTGTGGGCAACACCCATCTGTCTGATGTGATCCCTTCCCAAGCTTGGGTGAAGTTTGAAATGCGTCCCCCTACTGGGGATGCGTGAGAAGGGACACTGAACGGAACGTCACTGTTTTGCGGGAGGCATGCCGCCGCCGCCGCCTCTATTGGGGCTGCCTCTACCCATACCACGTCCCCTCTTGTTACCCCTGCCATAACCCTGGGTAGACTGCTGGTTGTTGTTGTTCCATGTTGTACCCTGCCCCTGGGAATAGTTGGAGCTCTTTGAGTTTTGGCCGCGTGGGCGACGAAAATTGCCATTCCCTCTTTGATTAGGGGGTTTGTTGGTTAACTGGCCCAGGGATTTGAGAGTCTCGTATTCATCTTTTGCATTTTTTAAGGTGTCCTCTACCGCCTTACCAAACAGTAGATCGGCTCCACCGGTTTGTCTATCAAGGATGCATGTGTCTTGGGTTTAAACCCAGATTGTCTTAACCAAGCATGTCTTGATAACAGTGCTCTCTGCTATCAGTCTGCCGGCGTTATCCCCGGCATCAAAGGTCGCCTTAAGGATGCAACCAGATACGGCTCTTCCCTCAGACGCAACCTGTGCCAACTGGCTTTTTAAAGGTTCCAGGGCGGAGTCAATGAGCGCTGCAACTTCTTCCCACTGATGAGAGTTGTAACTCGCTAGCAGGGTGGTGGAGTTGGCAATCCTTGCCTGGTAGTCGGAAGTGGAGACTACCTTCCTTCCCAACCCATAGATCTTCTTGCTCTCCTTGTCCGGGGGAGCTTCAGACGACGATAAGGGTGTTCTCGCCCTCTTTCGGATATTAGTCACTACCAGGGAGTCCGGTTTTAGTAGCCCCCTTATGTAGAGTGGGTCTGATTGGGCTGCCCTGAACAGTTTTTCAATCCTGGAGTTTACCGTCCTGGTGAGGTTGTGATTGAGAAGGGAAGGGTCTATTCTCCTTTGTATTGATTTGAGAATAGGGATGGCCTGGGCAACAGGTCTTTTTTCTCCCACTAAAGTCCCTCTACTCCTGTGCTCCCTGCGTATCTATGCGGAAGTGTTCAGCCGCTCTAGATAAAACCTCATTTAAGAGAGGTTGGTTGTCGACAGGAGAGTCGGTAACCAGAGGTTCTTTGTCTACTGGGGAGTCTACTCTGTAGACTTCTGGGTCATCTTCGTTGTCATCTTGGGCCTCGTCATCCCGATACTAATCCATTCCAGTATGGACGTCCAACGTGGCCAATTCTGGATCCTCATTAAAAGATGGATTCCCACCATATTGAGAGTATGGCTGGACATGGAAAAGGTCAGAAGACCTACTTTGCGTTGGCGCCTCAACTCTAGGTTTTTTTACCAGGGGGTTGCGGGGTCCTTAGACCCTGAGGGGGTTTCCCTGTCATGGGTATAGGCGAGGAAGTGTTGTGGATTTTTCGCATAAAAGTCTGCTAGGGATGACATATTCTAGACATAACTTTCTATATCCTCACTTGACCATTCTTTAGAGCTGGGGAATACCCTCTCCTGGGAGTGTTTCCCTGATATATCCTGACTGGACCTATGGCCTTGTGCAGGGGTCTTGGATATTTTTTCAGAAGATTGTGACTTGTCCTTATGTGTCTGTGGTGCAGATGAAGACTGAGAATGCTTTTTCTGCCCTCCCCGTGACTGGAAAAGTGCTTCCTTCGGTGACTCGACTTTGGGATGGAGAAAACGGGGAAATATTAGGATTTTTTGCTAAATTATGGCTAAGGCCAGGGGACTCCGCGGGATGCTTCCGAACAGTATGGCGGGAAAAAACAATCTGAGTGTCCTAGACGCATGAGGGATCATGGGTACAGTGGACGTCACACTAGGGATAGTATTACTGGCACGCCCTGTGTCGACGCCCACTTTTGAGTTTCGAAAAAAAAAACGAATACTCCGCAGCTTCCACAAGCCTTAGAAATATATATATATATATATATATATATATATATATATATATATATATATATGGGATACATTACTCACCGTAATCGTATTTCTGATGCTTGTATCTGCTTAGATTCACATGCTGTGCATAGGCCGACATCTAGTGGAAGCTGCGGAGTATTACAGTTTGTTTTTCGAAAGTCGAAAATGGGCGTCGACACAGGCGTGCCAGTAATACTATCCCTAGTGTGACGTCCACTGTACCCAAGATCCCTCACGCGTGTAGGATCCTCAGATTGTATTTTTTCTGACATGAGGAAGCATGAGGAGTAGCGTGAGTACAGATAATCCAAGCAGATAGACAGAAAAGGTAAGACTATAAGCAATCATGCGCCTTCTCTCGGAGGGGAGGAAGGGTGGGTCGCATGTGAATCTAAGCAGATACAAGCATCAGAAATACGATTACGGTGAGTAATGTATCCCTTCTGAGGCTTGTGGAATCTGCTTAGATCACATGCTGTGCATAGATTAGCGAGCAGTACCAGAAGAAGGAGGTGGGATGTGAGAAGGGTCATGAGCAAACAGGTGTCTTAGAACCGCTTGTCCCACTTGTGTATCTGTCTTGGAATGAGTGTCAATGCAGTAATGCTGAGTAAAAGTGTGAATAGAGCTCCAAGTAGCCGCTTTGCAAATGGTGTCGAGGGGAACATTTGCAATGAAAGCCAGAGTGGCACCAATGCCTCTAGTAGAGTGGGCCCTTGGCGTAAAAGGCAGAGTCTTGTCAGAAAGAGAGTAACACAGCTGTATACAGTTGATAATCCACTTCGAGATAGCGCCCTTAGAGACGCGATCCCCCTCTCTGCCTGTAGCTACGGAGACAAACAGTTGATCTGTTTTCCTTAGCGGTCTGGTTTTATTTACATAGTATAGGACCGCCCTACGCACATCTAGGGTGTGTAGTTTCACCTCAGCCGAGCTTTGCGGGTTCTGGAAGAAAGCCGGAAGCTCGATGGACTGGTTTACATGGAACTTGGATATGAATTTAGGTGAGAACCTAGGGTGTGTGCGTAAAACCAGTTTGTCCTTGTGGATAGTAAAGAAAGGATCCTGCACTGACAGAGCCTGAATTTCACTGACCCTTCTTATGGAGGTAATGGCTACTAAGAAGGCCGTTTTATAAGTCAGGTGTTTGAGACTACTTTTATGCATGGGTTCGAATGGGGGTCCCATGAGCTTAGCTAGCACCACGTTGAGGTCCCATCCTGGCGGTGGGTTCGAAATAGGAGGGTGAAGTCTCTTTACTCCTTCCATGAAGGCTTTAACCACTGGTACTTTCCACCACGAGACCTTGTTATGGGATGTGGTGTAAGCCGAGAGGGCTGCCAGGTGTACTTTCAGCGAGTTAAAAACCAACCCTGCATCCAGCAGGTGGAGCATGTATGTCACAACGTTGGAAGGAGTGCAATCAACCGGGTTGATTTGTTTATTCTGGCACCAGATAACGAATCTTTTCCACTTATCAAAGTAACAGTGCCTTGTATTTGGTTTCCTGGACTCCTTTAGAATGTCCATACACCTCTGTGGTAATTTGAGATGTCCAAACTCTATGACTTCAGGAGCCATGCTGCTAGGTTCATAGAGTTGGGTTCCTGATGCACTGTTTGACCCTGTTGCTGGGACAGTAGGTTGTACCAGGCTGGGAGTCTGATGGGTTCGCACACCGCCATCCTGCGTAGGTGTGGAAACCATGGTTGTCTCGCCCACATGGGAGCAACTAGGATGAGCGTCATAGATTCCTTGTTCATCTTGTACACCACCTTCCTGATGAGAGGAGTTGGTGGAAAAGCGTACGCAAACATCCCTGACCAGTTCATCCACAGGGCATTCCCTTGGGAGTCCGGCTGGGGGAACCTGGATGCAAATCCTGGGCATTGTTTGTTTTCGCTTGTGGCGAATAGGTCTATAGTGGGGAAACCCCACTGAGAGAAGAGATCTTCTACTACGTCTCTGTGAAGGACCCATTCGTGTTCTTCCGGGAGGGAGTTTCTGCTTAGAGCATCCGCTAGGGAATTGAGCTCCCCTGGAACATGTTGCGATGACAGGAAGATGTTCCGTCTGAGTGCCCATATCCATATTTTCTGGGCAAGCTTGGACAGATTTGGCGAACGAGTCCCCCCTTGCTTGTTCAGATAGAACATGGCTGTCGTGCTGTCCGTCCTGATCTGCACCGACAAGTTCAGTAGATGGGGCTCGAACGCCCTTAGCGCTCGGAATACTGCCAGAAGCTCTAGCAGATTGATGTGGTTCTTGGCTACTGAGTGAGACCAGAGACCCTGAGCTGTGTGGTGGAGATGGTGAGCTCCCCACCCAGTCAGGCATGCATCTGTAGTCACCACGGCTTGTACTTCGGGATCGTAAAAGGGTTTCCCCTTTGCGAGATTCTCTCTTGTCCACCAGTGTAGGCTCTGTACGAGTGTTGGCGAAACGACCACTAGATCGTCCCAATGACCACTTGCCTGAGACCACTGTTTCGCCAACCATTCCTGCATGGGACGCATGCGCAGACGCGCGTGGGGGACCAGGTAAATGCATGACGCCATCATGCCCAGTAACCGCATAGCTTTGCGTACTGTTATCTGTTGACCTGACTGATAATGCGGAATTTGCAGAAGTATATTCCGAATTCTCTCTTCCGAAGGGAAGGTCAATCCTTTCTGAGTATCTAGGATAGCTCCTAGAAACTGTTTTGAGGTGCTTGGCACCAGACTTGACTTTTTCTCGTTGATGGAGAAGCCTAATTCGTGGAGGAGGTCGATAGTCCTCTGAATGTTTGACCTGCAAATTCCTGGGGTTTCCCCCGTTATGAGCCAGTCGTCCAGATAAGGGTACACCGGGATTGCTTCCCTGCGTAGGTGTGCAGCCGCCACCGCCAGTACCTTGGTGAATACCCTTGGTGCTGAAGCTATCCCGAAGGGCAGTACCTTGAATTGGTAGTGGCGACTGTCCACCTTGAAGCGCAAGTACTTTTTGTGCGCTGGGAGCATGGAAATATGAAAATAAGCATCTTTCATATCCAAGGTTGCCATGTAATCCCCCTTTTTTAGGAGGGGGATTACCTCTTGTAGCGTGGTCATACGGAATTTTTGGGGCTTGACATATTTGTTGGCAGGCCGTAAGTCCAATACTGGGCGCATTGTCAAATCTTTCTTTGGCACAAGGAAGTAAGTTGAATAGATACCCTTGTTTACCTGGTGTCCTGGGACGAGTTCTATCGCGTCCTTTTCTAGCAGAATGGCGATCTCCTCGAGAAGGATCCTTTGATGTTCTAGGGAGTGCACTCTTTGTCGTGGAGGATGATTCCGGGGACGCTGCAGTAGTTCTATACAATATCCTGCGGATACTGTTGACAGCACCCATCTGTCTGAGGTGATCCCTTCCCAAGCCTGGGTGAAGGTGGAAATGCGTCCCCCTACTGGGGTTGCGTGGCAAGGGACCCTGAACTGAGCGTCACTGTTTTGGTGGAGGCGTGCCCCCGCCCTTGTTGGGGCTGCCTCTGCCTCTTCCACGACCTCTCTTGTTACCCCTGCCGTAACTCTGGGTAGACTGCTGGTTGTTATTCCATTGTGTACCTTGTCCCTGGGCATAGTTGCCTCTTTGTGAATTTTGGCCGCGTGGGCGACGAAAATTATTGTTCCCCCTCTGGTTAGGGGGTTTGTTGGTAAGCTGGCCAAGGGATTTGAGAGTCTCATATTCATCTTTGGCATTTTTAAGTGCGTCTTCGACCGCTTTCCCAAACAATAGGTCGGGTTCCACTGGCTTGTCTATTAAAGAAGCCTGGGTTTCTGTCTTGAATCCCGACTGCCGTAACCACGCATGTCTCTTGATAACAGTACCTTCTGCTATCAATCTCCCTGCGTTGTCAGCGGCGTCGAAAGTTGCTTTTAAAATGCAACCAGACACGGCTCTCCCCTCTGCCGAGATCCGAGCCAGCTGGCCCTTTAGCGGTTCTGGAGCAGAGGCAATGAGCGCCGCGACTTCTTCCCATTGATGGCAATTGTAACTAGCCAACAGGGTGGTGGAATTCGCAATCCTTGCTTGGTAGGCGGACGTTGAGGCTACCTTTCTGCCAAACCCGTAAAGTTTTTTGCTCTCCTTGTCGGGAGGAGCTTCTGATGAAGATAAGGGCGTGCCAGCCCTCTTTCTAGTGTTGGTCACCACTAGGGAATCTGGTTTAAGATGTCCCTTTATATACAGAGGGTCAGACTGGGCTGCCCGGAAAATCTTTTCAATTCTGGGGTTGACAGCTCTGGTGAGGTTAGGATTCACCAGGGAAGGATCTATTCTTCGTTGGATGGATTTGAGGATAGGGATGGTCTGAGCGACCGGTCTTCTCTCTCCTACAAACTCCTCCGCGAAGTCCCTTTCCTCCTGTACACCGTGGGTGTCGATGTGGAAGTGTTCCGCTGCTCGAGCGAGAACCTCGTTAAGGAGGGGCTGGTTATCAACTGGAGAGTCAGTAACTGGGGCTTCGCTTTGTACTGGGGAATCTACTCTGTAAATTTCCTGCTCATCTTCTCCCTCCTCCAGGTCCTCATCCTCTGCATAGTAATCTGTCCCGGTTTGTTCTTCCATAAATGCAAACTCCTGGTCCTCTTCAGGGAAAACTTGTCCCTGATAACTGGGGAGTGGAGTAGAATATGGAGTGGAGTAAGGCTGAACCTTGAAGGGTTCAGGTCTTTCGACCCGGGGCTCTTTACTTAGCGGGATAGGATCGGAGGAGCCTGAGGGTGTGGCCCCTTGAGGGTTATATGA
This sequence comes from Ambystoma mexicanum, assembly GCF_040938575.1. Lineage (NCBI taxonomy): Eukaryota > Metazoa > Chordata > Amphibia > Caudata > Ambystomatidae > Ambystoma > Ambystoma mexicanum. Next base: position 458,069,084 of record NC_090931.1, read on the forward strand.
AAGAAAGTGTTCTGGGTTCTTATCATAAAAATCAGCCAAGGAAGACATCCTAGACATAACCCTGTCTATGTCCTCACTGGACCATTCCCTGGAACAGGGTATTACTTTAGCAGGTGATTTATTTTCAAGGGTAGACTTGTGTTTGCTTGTCTGCTTAGGCTTTACAGGGGTGGAAGGCTGTGCTTTCCGCTGTTTCCCCCCTTCTCCGTGCGTGGAAAAATGTTTTCCCTGTCCCTTGGGGGCCCCAGAGACTTTCGACGCCTGGCGTCGAGGGTCTGGAGAGGTATCTGTGTGCTTCGGGCGTGGGGCCTCACTGATGTTAACCGCGGTCTCGGTATCTTGGAGCGCGGCCTGGGGGTGGAAGTCGTCTTCGTCTCCCGACGATCGAACTTCCGTTAGTGTGTGTAGCGAGGCACTCTTGGCAAGAGTGGATGATTGCCTTGCGTCGTGAGGCGATCTCGATCGAGAGCGCCCAGAGGACACCGAGTCGGACCGTTCTTTTTGTGCCTCTTTCCGGGAAGTCGACGTCGTCGAGGTCCGGTTGGTCTTAGTGTGTTTAGTGTGTGTTAGGTGTGTAGCGCTTGCGTCGCCGGGGGTCTTCCCCATAGCCGCCCTGCCGGACGACCTTCCGAGGTCGGGGACCTGCGCTCGTCGGCTGTCTTTCGACGCCGTAATGCCCTCGCCGTCCGAAAGTACGGCGTCGCTGCCATCGCTGAAGGCGCCCTCCGCTGCCATGGCCTCCTGCCTGGCGTGGTGGGCCCAACGCTTTGTCGAACGGTCCTTAAGTGTCTTAGGTTTAAACCTACTACACGCTCTGCAGTTCGCTTCGGGGTGATCCCTCGGCAAGCAGAGATTGCACGTGGCGTGCCTGTCGACCCAAGGGTATTTGCGATTGCACTTGGGGCAGAATTGAAAAGGGGTACCCTCCATACGCACCTTAAGGCAGCGGGCTGCTAAGTGTAGGAATATATATAAATGTAACTATATATCAAGAGTGAAGAGTATGTACCACCCCCCACTCTCCCTACTTGTAAGGGCCGAGGCCAGCGGCCTACTAGGCCCGGGCCGAGGCCAGCGGCCTACCGAGGCCCAGATCCGTCGTGCAGCAGTCGACGGTCGATGACTTCTCCAGCCGTCGTCGAGGTTGAGGGTCGACGTTGGGGTGGGGAAGGGAATGAATAAGAATTAAAATTATAATAACAGCAAAAGTATGGCTAAGGCCAGGGAACTCCGCAAGATGCTTCCGACCAGTATGGCGGAAAAAAACAATCTGAGGATCCTACACGCGTGAGGGATCTTGGGTACAGTGGACGTCACACTAGGGATAGTATTACTGGCACGCCTGTGTCGACGCCCATTTTCGACTTTCGAAAAACAAACTGTAATACTCCGCAGCTTCCACTAGATGTCGGCCTATGCACAGCATGTGATCTAAGCAGATTCCACAAGCCTCAGAAATATATATATATATATATATATATATATATATATATATAACACTTATAATACACTTCAAAACACACTTGGTTTCTCTAAATCAGATGATTTATGGGTATGGCACACAGACACCAACTACACTCAGGTGACTTAAATAGTTAGGACACGGTGGACATTGATTTATAACTAGTAAATTTAGAGCAATACTGAGTTTGGTGTATAAGAGAATAGAGGAATAAAGCAAAGGTTAACAAATAATTCACAAACAGGTAAGTACTTTTAAAAACCTCCAATGTCAAATAAGTTTAACCCTTTCCAACGGGAAATGACAAAGGACAAAGTCAGAGGTAAAGAGGAGTCTCTCAGGGAGCCAGGACAGCCAATGTTAATTGCACAATGTCAAGGGGAGCTGAACATCTTTGCAGGTAGGTAAAAAGTCTTGGACAATGATTTTGGAAGTGGTTGTAGAAAATAAAACACTTGAAGGGCCACAAGCTGGGAGGCTTGTGAGGGGCAAAGCTTTAGAAACTCTGCAAGGTAACCAAGACCGGTCTCAACTGAGAGTAAGTAAGACTACACAACAAGAGTCAAGTTCTCTTAGATGTTACAGTACCTCTGGTTAGAAGTAATGGTTCCAGCTGGTTTCTGTTTCTGTACAGCTCTGTAGATCCTGTTGTTCCTGGGCCTCAGTCGTGGGGACAAGAGTGAGGACGTCTGGGGACTCCTGCTCTGCAGTGGGAAGGTCAGCTTCAGCAAAGGGCAAACTTCAATTCAGCGGTTCTTTGGTGTTTCAGCTCCTCGCTTATGACAGAAAATAGCAACACTGCGGTTCTTGGATACCACTTCAGACTTTCCTTGCTTCTGGGGTCCAGCACTCTGCTAAGGTGGCTCAGGACTGGTCAGTCCTGCATCAGGGAAGTCCAGAGGATCTTCCTAGCGCTCGTGTCCGACTTAAAAGCAACGCACACAATCTGGTGTTCCTCACCCTGGCACTTCAGTTCTAGCAGTGGAAGTAAAGCCAGCTCCGAGAGGATGTCCAGACGGGCTTCCTTTGGAGTTGATTGGTCCCACCTACTCAAAAGGGAAAAGTTGTCCAGGGCTTCTCTAGTGAAGGCGGATTCGGAGCTTCAGCACAGCAGCAGGGCTTCCCCTCTGGCAAACCAACAGTTCATGAGTTGCAGCAGGCGCCTCTTCCAAGTTCTTCTTCGGATTCCTTCGTCCAGTGGTCGATTCTACCTTCCAAGCCAAAAATCCTCACCTTTTATGCAGGTTTCTCCCATTCATTCGAGCCTAGCTGTCAATCACACAGCAGGGTAGATGTCCTTGCCGGACAGCTAGCCGGCCAATCACCTTTGGGTGCATTCCTGTAATCAAGGGTATTAATCACAGGAGTTTCGGGCACCTCCCTCAATTCCTGTCCCTGCCAGACATACTGGAGCCAGAGGCAGGCTTCACTCGTGAATCCCGCCAAAGACAGACCGATAAAATCCCGCCAAAGACAGACCGAACAAAGGGACCAAACCTGGTTTGGCGAGCAGAGTAAATAGATCAAGGACCTTTCCAGCAAGAAATGGCGAAAAAAAAGAAGGCCGGGCCATTTGGGCAGCCATGGTTGCCTTATTTTATTTTTTTATTTTTTACATTTGTAGAGCGCACTGCAGCCCATAGACATCGAGGCGCTATTACATGAAGGCGTAAGCAGCAAGATTATGTAAACATAGGAAACATAAAGGTACTTAGTTACAAAGAGAGGAGCGGAGCATAGTTACAAATGACGTTCGTATGCCTGTAGATATAAAGGCAGGAAGGTTTAGACAAACAGCCTGGTTTTTAAGGCTTTGCAGAAGGCTAGGTGAGAGTCAATCCCCCTGAGGAGCGGAGGTAGGGCGTTCCAATGTGAGGCTGCTAGGGCTAGGGCTGCTAGGGCTGCCTTAATGTGGCTGTGAACGCAGCCTGCGGTAAAAACACACAATAGTAGTAAAAAGTAAACCACTGCCACCAGCCATTAATTGTAGAAAGGGTAACATAAAAATGTTACATGAGAAACTAGGCAAATGGGATACTGAGTAACCCCTTCATCACCCTATGGTAAAATAGTTTGTGCTGGGTCTAGAAAGTTACATATTGTAAGTAAAGTCAATTTCACTTAACTGCTATTGGAAACAGTAGCTTCACCAAGAGAAGGCATTTAACCTTTTGTGAAATATAAGACTTCCCTATGCCACTGCACTGAAGGTGCTGTGTGACACAATGTAAAAGATGATGCCTATGGAGTTTGTCAAACTCCAAAGTTAATAGAAACGGAGAATAAATCACAATAAAAATACATGAGTGAGAAAAAAAATGCTCACTCTCTCCAGGTTAGAAATTAAAAGTCCTGAAGTCCAGCAAAAGAGCTGTAAGGTAGAAGGGAATTAGCACATTTTTGAGAATGCTCCTTAATAACGGGGAATATTCATGAGCATGTGACTCCATGCCAGAGCCCATGTTGGAGAATATAGTTGATTAAGGGCTATTGAAGTACCTGCTGAAATAGTATCACCTAGCTCTTCAAGTAGGGATTGCTTAGGTAGACATAATCTGATTTAGTATCCTTAATTTTTGTTACATGATAAGAGTCCAAAGATAGCAATCCAAGTTCAATTCTTAAGAAAATCAATGGGAAAGAGCCAGAAAGCCGAAGACAACACTTCCACATAACACCTTCCATTCTATCAAATAAGATCTTTTTGAAAATATTAATACCTCTAACCCATAAGTCAGCATCAGTATAGTTTTGTGTGGTATCCTATATGAGTGATGTCTGTGTGAGTGTGAGGGCTTTGTTGGAATGCTAGTGGAGCTTGGAGTGTTGGGGCACCTGCGTGTTCCAGAAAGGACGGTTGGGGACTTGGAGCTGGGCAGGGAACCAGGGTGGAAGCTACTGATCTTCTCTCTCCTACTTTCTGAACTGAACCTGTAACTAAGAGAATAAAGCTCATGAACCCACTTTGTCCGAGGAGATGCTCTCGGTGGCGCAGGGACACGCCGCAGTCCGTATCAGTCGTCACCGTATACCCCCCCATATCCCTGGGGGGGCGGGGGGACGGGGAGTATGTGAGGCGGCGTGGGGTGCCGCTTCCTCCTCTTCGCCAGCGGTGGGCCCAGGGCCACCGGTGCCGGGGTTGTCATCGGCATCCTCTTCTGCATCTCCAACACCAGTCTGTGGAGTGTGGAGAGGATGTCCAGCGACAGGTCTCTGGGAGGTGGAGGGGGAGTAGGCCTGTTGGGCCCAGCGCCTACATCTTTTTTGTCTCTGTCGTCCCTCTCGACAGGTTCATCGTCGTCCTCCTCAGCGTTTCCTCCGTCACCCCCCCACCGTCACCCCCCCCCCCCAAGTGCGCCACTACTGTGTGCACCGCCACCCCCCCCCACCCAAGGGCGCCACTACTGTGTGAACGGGTGCCAAGTCCTTGTCCAACGAAGAAATATCTGTGCTTTCAAGCACTGTAGAAGTCTCTACTGCTCCCCCACCCCCTTTGCATCCTGAGGTGTTGCAGCCGGGCTCAGGACTGGCATTTCCTTCTCCGGTGTCTTCTCCATCGGCTTGGCCGAAGCCTCCCGCCTGGGACTAAGGGCCACTCTGGGCATAGCTGGGGTCCCCTGGACCAGGACAGCCCCTTTCAACTTTGAGAGGGTGGCCACCACCAGCTCAATTGACAAGGACTTCTCCTGGGCCTTCAGGGTAAGTCGGTCACCTTACTCGGCGCCTTGGCCTTCTCCGGCTTCTCCCACAGCTTCCTGTGGTTAGCCAACTTCCTCTTCGAGGACGAGCTGGAGCTATGGCTTGAGATGGAATGGAGGCAGATGGTGATGTTGATCCACCCTGCTCGTCGTGGGACCCGCTTGCGTGGCGACACTGACGGAAACTGATTTGCAGTGCTTGGCCTTTTCTAGGACTCATGAGCCCGCTCCTCAGCTTGCTGCCCAGGGTAGAGGCTTTGGCGTTGAGCCACGCCGCCAATCTGCAGTGTTGATCCTTCATGGTACGTTTGGTGAATCCCAGGTAAATATCGCAATCCGCCTCCTTGTGGTCCGGATGGAGACAGTAGAGGCACTGGGAGTGTTTGTCCTCCACAAACACATTCCTTAGTCCACAGCTGGAGCAGAGCTTGAAGAGAGAACCTCTGTTTTTCTCCTCCAACATGGTGCAGCGTTTGGTATAGACCTGATGGATTTATGGAACTTTCGATGAAAACACTACGATTCTTGCCCTTGAGGGGGTGACGCAAAACACTGACAAACAGATCCCTGCTTCCCGGTCGAAAGCACAAAAGAGCACACAGGCTTTCTTAGCCGAAATTGGACATTTTAACGAATAAACTCAAAAACACAGAGAAAAGCACAAGGACTCCCAACACTTGAACGTGCAGTATAAATCTGAAGATGGCTGCCAGAGGAGGGGGTTTAGGGAGAGGGTAGTCATTGGCTGAGGTCAGTATGACCCTGAAGTCAGTGATTGGTTTATAGCAGAAATACAGATTGTAAGTGAAACTGTTTCTTCTACGGAGGATTGCTGGCCAGACAAGGAATATTAATGAGCCTGTGAATCCATGTCAGACCCCATGCTGGAGAAGCGGTCCTCACAAGACACCGGGTCCCTTGGGGCCCAGCCTTTTGAGGCACTGGGGCTCCGATCCTAGTCAAATCGCTGAGGCACCTGGTGCATGTATCTGTACAGCTGTGATGGATAGATTTAGCCCTGAGGGGACCAAAAACCTTCACCATAGGATCCACTGCCGCTTCCAGAGACAAGGATGCTGGGATCATCCTGCAAAGCCCATTGAATGGGCGGAAGCCCTGGGGTGTCCTGAGCTGGATCCAAGATGGCTGTATGACTGGCAGGCTCTGCCACATGCCACTCTGCCATTTTGAAGCCTTGCGTCACACCCTGGGTGAGAGGTTGCAAAGGCCCTGAGCCACGAGAAATATAGCTTGGGTCTTGCACTCGAATCAGAAGCGTTGAACTCCGGGATTCCTCTGGCAGGCGTTGAGCCCTCAGACGGACGGCCGGTAGTCATAACACACCAATTCACGACCTCTGAACGAGCTTCGGTAGACTGGGAGCCTTCAGCACCTGTGCCAGTAGCAGTGCTGGATCTAGTCGAGGACAGACTTTTGGAAGAGGCAATCTATGATCCCTTACCGCCTGGGGTTGAAGAGGACAAGCCTGATGGTCCTTCTGAGGACAGCCTGGTATTGTCCCCGTGCCCCTCGGCTTGGGAGCCAGTAGCCTTAGAGGACTCAGACTTGCCAGAACCTGAATCCGAGGAACCCTGATCCGGAGAAACCACAGGGGAGTCGTTGTGCACTGTGGAGACGTGCTGAACAGAGGGACAACCATGTACTGACGAGAGGTCCTGGAGACAAAGTCCTTAAAGGGCAGAGAAGTGTGGAAGATCTCACTCAACTGCGATAAACGATTCTTCAATACCCTGCGACCGAGAGCACTGCAGGCCGAACATGAGTCCCAGAGGTGGTCGGGCCCCAAGCACTCAAGACAGAGTGCATGGTGCTCTGAAGCCGGGAACGAACGGTCGCATGAGACACACCTCTTGACGGTCGACAGGCGCTGGGGGAGGCGAGACACTGAAAGGAAAGTGAAATATGAATTGAAAAAGCAAGAGGAAAGCTAAAAAAGACACTGCTTGCTGTCAGGTCCAACACCGTTTGAGCGGAAAAAGGGACTGAGGTGAGGCGCCGTAGGCCAGGGCCTCAGCGGGGCGTTCCCATGCCCGAGGCCATGCCCCTGCACGCTATATTGAATTTAAAGGGGTAGTAACAAGTTACTTACCTGTAACTGTTGTTCTCCAGCATGGGTCTGGCATTGATTCACATGCTCATGAATATTCCCCGTCAGGCTGGGAATCATTGGTAAAGAAAAAATCAGTTTTAGTTTCATTTCTGAACTGTCTTTCCCCTAACAACCAGGGGGGGGGGGGAGAGTTCACATGTGAATCCATGCCAGGCCCATGCTGAAGAACAACAGTTACTGGTAAGTAACTTGTTCCTTCTCCAGCATGTAGTCTGGCATGGATTCACATTCTCATGAATAAAGAATACATAGCATTACACACATGCATAACCACAGGAGGTGGCAAAGGCTCAACATAAGCATCTCTTAACTCCTCACCAGGCTCACCTTCAAGCTTCAAGGTTGCACAGCACTGCTTGGCTGACTCTGGACTCCTCCCATGAATCCCTGTCGACGCAGTAGAACCTTGTGAAGGTGTGCGTCAACCTCCACGTAGCCGCCCTGCAGATGCCCAGCGTTGATATGCAACAACTTCTCCTCCGGTAGCCACAGGCCTCTTGCGTGAAGGCTTCCGGTGTGAGCTCCCCATCCTTCCAGGGAGGCGTCAGTCGTGACATCTCATCCGCATCTCCGGACAGATGTTTGCGAACTCCCCACCACCTTATCGCTCGATGGAAACTCTTGTTGAGTGCAATCTTGTCCTCAAAGCTTCCCGATACTTGTATCCACTGGGCGTCGAGGAACTCCTGTAGCGGACAAATCCGTAGCCTGCACAGCAGAACAAGGTATATGCATTCTGGAACCCTTTCCCAAATATGTAGATATTTATCTACATCCATTTGTAATGAAAATGAAAATTTATGTTCAAGACACCAGGGATGCCATAGTGAAAATCGAAGGGATGTCCTTTGATCCCATCAGAGACGTACTGATTTGTCTAGATATACAATCTTTATACACTCACATACCTCAAAGAGCGACTTTGGAAGCGGTGGAGGAAACATTGTTACAACGAGTAGACAACCATCCTGTGAGCAACGCCTTTATTTTATGGTGTGCCGAAACAGCTTCGGTTAATTTCTTCCAATTTCTGGGTCAATTCTACGTACAGGTAGAAGGGAAGGCCATGGGTGCAGCCATGGCCCCCAATATAGCCAATTTGTACGTCCATATGGTGGAACAAACAGTGATATATTCTGGGTTTAATCCATTCAGACCTCGAAGAATACAATGGTTGAGATATATTGACGACGTCTTTATGGTGTGGCATGGGTCGATTGATGAGGCCAACCATTTTTTGGCATGGTTGAATAATCAGAACAGATACCTGAAATTCACAACTTCCATGAGCTCCACTGAAGTCAACTATTTGGACCTGACGATATATCATAAAGACAACAAGCTCTGGGTCAAACCCTTTGTGAAAGGTACTGACAGAAATGCTCTTCTCCACTATAAGAGCCATCATTGCCAAGCATGTTCGTGACAACTTACCTTTTTGGCAATTTTTGCGTCTTAAACGGAATAGCAGCACGAGACTTGATTATGAACAGGGTGCTAACATATTAATGGACAAATTGATTGATAGAGGTTACCCTGCTAAAATTGTTAAACAATCAGCAAAGCGAGCATTCAATAACAATCGTGAAGCTCTATTTGAAAAGAAAAATAAAGATAAACACGAGATTCATCTGGTGTTTGTTAATACTTTTAGTAATGTATTTTACAAAGTCAAGAATATTATCTGCAGGAATTGGAAAAAGACCATGACATTTCCGCCACCAATGGTGGCATTCAAAAAGAGTACTAATATTCGCAACTTGGTAATGAAAAACAACATACATAAGGTTAACTCTGATGTCACACAAAGTACATTATGGGGTTTACCTCGAGTAGTGGGACACCACTATTGTGGTGATTGTGTAATGTGCCCGTTAACACGCAAAATGACTTCTGTTAATTTAGGTTTGAATTCAGAATGGACTGTAAAAGAACATACCAATTGTCAAACAGAAAATGTAATTTATATGATCAGATGTCCGTGTGCCTTGCTGTATATAGGGAAAACTAACAGGAAGTGCAAGACGCGCATGATTGAACATAAGAGCGGTCTAAAGAATCATACTGACAAAGCACCATTAGTGAAACACTATGATGAGATGGGTCATTCCTTTATGGAATTTGAGTGGTGTATCTTGAAGAAGGTAAACGGGAGAACACAGGAAGAAATTAACAGAACATTAATCAATTTGGAGCAGAAACTCATCTTTTTTTAACAAAGAGCCATGTGACGGGGCTAAATTAAAATATTGAGTGGCACAATATAAAATAAGACCGGCACTCACATAGCCCGGTGGATGGAATATTGCACTTCCTGATAGGATATTCCTATGTAGTTACTACAATTGTACTGTCAGTTAAAATGGCTAAAGGGCAGTATATTTACAATGACATGGGTTTCACCTACATTTTGTACTAAAGTGAGTTACTTGGTTTGTCCATCTGTGTTTTCTTCGATGTACATTATGGTGATATTTGTTGTGTATGACACAAAAGGAATAAGCACCATTTGGACCTTTTTGCACTACCACTTAGGAATAAAGGAGGTAGAGGGTTGTGACTCTCCTTTTTTGCATTTCTTCGTGTAGGGATGTCGAGGCAGTGCCCACATATGCTGACGGCAGAGTAAGATGGTGGAGAAGTTGGAGGCTTTGTGAAATATCAACTAGTTGCCACCATGCTTTGAGGTTTTCTTTTTATCACGGGCGTTACGACGTGTGACGTCATCACGCAATGTTTAGCGCGATGACGCATCACATTGCACATTTTCGCGATGCAATACGCGCGTTCGTTTGGCATTACGGCTGAGGGTCGGATCTCTACTGCAGGGAGGACCGAGATAGATGCATTACTGAATCGCGTTTTTACATCCTTGAGAGGTAAGGGGAAGGCTGGGACTAGTGGTAAAATACAGCAGTGAATGACAGTTTTTGTAACTTTCTCCAGCTATGTGGCAATTTTGAGTCTATGTTTTACTACAGGCAAGGTGGTGAGATTGGCTGTCAGTAACGGAACACAAAGGCACCATTTGGAGCATGACTATGCCTGTTTAGTGCTGGTCCAGTGTTTTTGCTTGAAATATAGCAGACAGCATGAACTGAGGTAAGGGGATGGTGTGGGTTCTAGAATATGTAGGGTTGTTAGCCCAGTCATACTTTGTACCATTGAGTGCTTTGTTGTACCACACCCCTCTGTTTTAGTAATCAAACGATTGCCAGAGAGTCATGGTACTTCTAATTGAAGACTTCTCACCTAATTTTGCTCCAAGAGAAGAATCAAAACTTTCTCCTTAAAGAAGAGACCAGTCTCCATGCTCATGGGTGAGGCTTAAGTTTATGCCCTTTGGTTGTTTTGGTGACTTGGTCGAGTAATTTGGTAAACTTTTACCATTTTTTATACTGAAGTTAGTTTGTTTGGAATTGGTTTTAGGTATTGGTCCTTGAGAGTGAACTTTCCATTCCGCTAGAAAGATGAAGAACAAGAATTGGAATTGTTTATGAACTTGAAGACATTTATCTCTACAAGTTCTTTGTTCAGGTATATTACTAATTGTATACTTGTTCACCTTATTGGTGATTAGGGTTTGGCTAGGTTTAATAATCAAACACAAAATGCCTATTTAGTAATGTGTTTGTTTTTTGTATGTACCCTTAGATATAGGTATCTGATGTGTAGAGGAACGAAAAAAGACCTACCTACAGCACAAGGCAAATGTCTGCCCCTGAAGAATGTCCAGTTATTCACAACGTTAAGGACAGAAACTTATATAAGTCGGGCTATGTTAACACAGTAGGAAGCAAGATAAATTAAGTTACTACTGTGTTTTTGGTGTTTCAAGCATCTGTGAACTTGATTCTGTGAGGTGAATAATTTTTTATCTTTGTATACTGCTATGTTGTGTATATTTGTTTTTAAATGTTTTTTGATACTTGTGCTTGAGTAAGTCAATGAATTAAAATATGATATTTTAGGAAACATTGTGTGTGCTATTAATTACAGAATATGCAGCTCACATTTGCCATGTGGTTGCATTAAGATACTGGTTATCATAGGGTACAATATGTTGTGTTATCTATAATTTATGTATCCCTTCTTTTGGTTCAATATATGCATGAAGACATCATGCCGAGCAGAGACTTGATGTACCTCACCCTTGCGATCTTCAGGGTCAACAGTCGTACTTTGCCCAAGATGGCCGCTATCCTCTCCTCCGACGGAGACGTCAGGCATGACACTGTGTTGAGTCGGGATCCCAGGAACAGTGCGTCCTGCGATGGAATCAAGCAGGACTTTGCAAAGTTCAGCGAGAACGCCAGCTTCGTCAGCAGGTGCACAGTCTTCGCCGTGTGGTCGACGGCGATGTCCTTTGAGCTGGCCCGGATGAGCCAGTCGTCCAGATAAGGGTAGACGTGAATCCTGCAAAGTCATAGCTGCGCCGCCACTGGTGCCAGGCACTTGGTGAAGATCCTTGGCGCGGACTACAATCGGAAGGGAAGAGCCTTGAATTGGTAGTGCTTCCCTTGTACCACGAAACGCAGGAACTTGCGGTGTTCTTTGTGAATGGGGATGTGGAAGAATGCATCCTCAAAGTTCAACGACGACAGGAAGTCCCTCTTCCAGCTGTCCGAGCACATGCTGAATAGTAACTATCCGAAATTTTAGGGACTTGATGTATTTGTTCAGTCGACTAAGGTCGAGAATGGGCGTCCAGCCCCTGGTCTTCTTTCTGACGAGGAAGTTCCTTTAGTACATTCCGGAGACTCTCCGGGAAGAGCACTATCGCGCCTTTCCGTAGCATGGCCCGCACCTCCAGCAACAACTGTGGGATGTGGTTTTCCTGCCAGACCACTGGTGGTATTAGGGGACGCTTCTTTTGAAATTCCAGGGTGTGTTCGTAGGCGAGAGCGTCCAGCACCCAACGGTCGGTGCAGGTGGTCTTCCACACGCTGACAAAGTTTACTAGCCGGCCTCCCACCGGGGTGCACGGGTGGGGGCCAGACTCCACAGCTGATTCAATTCTGCTTGGACGTCAATGGCCCACCCTGGGGTCCGTGGCGACGACGTCCTCCTTCGAAGGTCTTGGAGCGGCCCCGGTTAGTCTCCTGGGCCGAAGAGCAGGAGGATTGGCGGTAAAAAGAGGAACCCCCGCTGAACACCTTGGAGGATCCTTGGGACTTGCCGCCTGAGGTCCGAAAGGACGGCTTCCGCTGCTGAAGCGTGCCTAAAGCATTCACCGTCTCTGTGTCTGATTTTATGGCTTGGAGAGAATCATCCACAGCCTTCCCAAACAAATTGTCCCTGTCGAAGCGCATGTCCAGCAGCTTCGACTGAACGTCTTGCCGAAAGTTGGTGGCCTTGAGCCAGCCACGACTGAGGCAAATGCTGTTGCCCATCTGGCAGAACCCCGCGTCGCCGATGTCCGTGGCCACCGTGATGGCATGGTCCGACGCCACCTCGACTTCCTGTAGAATCTCCAACGCTTTCGACCTCATGTCATCGGGAAGGAAATCCACCATGGGAGCCATCTTGAACAACACCTCCCTGTCATAGCGAGCAACGATGGCGAGGGAGTTGGCGGCCTTGATGGTAGTCGCTGCAGAACAGATGACCCGTCATCACATGGCATCTAAGTTCTTGCCCTCGCTGTCTGGAGGGGTGGTAGCTGCCGAGGCCGAGCCACCAGAGGACTTCTTCCTGGCTGCCACGGACACTACAGAATCCAGGGAAGGCTGAGCCCGTAAGCATTTGGGCACAGAGTCCGGCAAACTTTACTTCTTCTGGAGGCGATCCCTCTTCGCCGGAGCCGTGGAAGGATTCTTCATGAGCGCCAAACCCTCCAACCAAATGTCATCCAGGAGTAGGACCGAGGCATCCATTGAGAGGGTAGAGGGGGGCGATAGTGGCAAAGGTTGGTGAGGAGGTGGAGGTTGCACCCTCTTCTTCTTGGCCGGGGGTTCCCCTGTGGGGGTGTCAGCAGTCGCTGGGGCCGCGGGCGGGCGGGCTGCCGGCACAATAGGCATCCTCGTCTGGATCTCTAATACCAGCGTATGCAGAACCGAAAGGATGTCCACTGAGCGATCTCTAGGAGGTACCTGAGGTGAGGTGGCAGCTGAGGTGCAGGCGGAATAGGCCGCTGGGGCACCGGCTGGGAGCCCAGGCCATCGTTGCCTTGCTGCTCTTCCTCGACTGTGTCCTCCCAGTCGTCGCCGCACTTGTTGTAGGGCCTGCTTCCTACATTTCCCTCCTCCAGGATGGTTTGCAGACCAGCAAGCTCCTCCTCATAGGAGATATCCGTACCCTGGTGGGCCACCGCACCCCCCCCCCCAAATTATTTGCTTCCAGCGATGAAGGTCTCAGGGAGATGACTGGCATCTTCTCTGGGGTTTTCTCTATGGGCTGGAACACAGCCTCTCTCGTGAGAGGAAGGGACACCCTGGCCTTGGGGGGGGGGGGTCGCATCCGGCAGGGCGGCCTCGGCGGTCTTCTTCAGAGATGCTGCCACCCCCTCGATGGAAGGCTGGGCCTTCGGTGGGGGCACCTGGGCCTTCACGGTTAGGGCCGGAGCCTTGTCCTGCTTGGCCTTGTCCTTAGGAGGAGGGTCCGAGCCGTGCTCCCCCTTGGACTTCTCTGGTGGGACGTACTTGAGCCTCTCCTAGAGTTTGCCCGGATGGTCCGACTTCCTCTTGGCCGAAGATCCTGAGCTTTGACTGGTGACAGAGGCTGGAGACGTTGAACGCGCCCTGGCCGCAGAGGAGCCTGTCGCACCAGTGCTCCCGGTGGCAGTGGATTCGTGGTGCTTAGCCTTCTGTTGGACTGCCGCGGGAGGGGCGCCCTCAAAGGATTTAGAAGCCTGCTCTGCCTTCTTGGAACATGGAGAGGCATGCTGCTGGGACCCATCCAGAGCAGGGGCCTTGGCCTGTGGCTACTCGTTCAGCCGCCTGTGCTGATCCCTCATCGTGTGAGGTGCTATCTCGTGGGAAAAAAACGCACAATACTCCTCTTTGTGCTTCGGGTAAAAGCAGTAGAGGCACTTGGAATGCTTGTCGTCCGCAAAGACATTCCGCAAGCCGCAGCTGGAGCAAATCCTGAACAGGGGAGTTGAATCATTTTCCTCCGACATGGTCCACTTGGCGCTCAAGCATGAGAATCTTCTGGAAGCCTCCACGAAGAAACTCAACGAAATCCGCCCTTGACGGGTGCTGGAGAATCTGAAAAACGGGTTCCTGTTAATCGGAAGGCTGATTGATGGAGCACAAGACCCGATTGACCGAAAAATAGAGTAAACTGTCAACAAACACAAAAACGCAGTAAAAGCTTGAGAGCTAGACACGAGGACTCCAAACACTTGGAACGTGCGGTAAAAATCTGAAGATGGCTGCCAGAGCAAGGGCTTAGGTAGAGGGCAGTCATTGGCTGGTGGCAGTATTACCCAGAGACCAGTGATTGGTTGTTAGGAGAAAGACAGTTCAGAAATGAAACAAACTGATTTTTTCTTTACCGAGGATTCCCAGCCTGACAACTGGGAATATTCATGAGCATGTGAATCCATGCCAGACCCCATGTTGGAGAAGCTCAATTTTTTGCTTTCAAAGGTTCCGGTACCGTCACTATGTTGGGGGACGCCTACAAGGATGGAGGAAAGGGGACGGGACATAGGAGTATGACAGAGGCAGACCCTAAAAGCTGTGCACATTGGGAAACCAAATTCAGGTAGGGGGGCTGGCAGAAACCCCAAAGACCCAGAGATAACTGGAGGAAGAAACCAGTCTAAATCTCCCGCTGCCACCTCTGAAGCGGCCACTGAAGTAAGAATCAGAGCCTCACAGTCAATGCAGAAGAGCTGGGTGCCATCGTGGTTCACAGCCGAAGCACTGAGGTGGCGACTGTAAGGGTGGCAGAGCTATGTGAGCAAAAGCAGATTGTGGATCCTACTGTTGAAAGGTCTCATAAGATGCTCACTTTCAGACTCAGCCAGCAGAGGGGGATGGGCCTGGGTTAATCTCCCCGTACGCGGTGAATATCACTAAGAAACAATGTTCCTGGTACAAGCTGTTTCAGAGACCAAAGGCCTCCTCGGACTGGAGTCTGGCAACAGGGCCTGAAGGGCTTTTGGTGCAAGCATCAAGGCAAACACTGGTAACAGCCTTTTCAAAGACCTCAGTGTGAACCCCAGTAATGCGGCAGCTTACAGGATTGGGTCCCGCAGGTTACCTCACAGCCCGGTCAATCCAACAAAGGGGGCATGGGCAGGGTGCAAAGGAAAAAATTATCCAACTTACCTCCTTCGACTCAATGAATCGACAGTGATCCATATAAGACTGGAAGCACTCCTCCCACTGCACCAACTGATGTTTCAAGGCCTTCTGTGAAACGTATGTCACAGAGCTCACAGGAGTGCCAGCTGTGAATGGAGCCCAAAGATCTGTGACGATCAGCAGCTGAAAACTACCTGTAAGACAGGGTGTACTCCGGAACCCCTTCTTTACCTGGCATATATGGGAAAGAGCAGAGTTGAGCAGGGGAAAAAGAAAAGGACAAATCACAAACAGTGAAAAGTGACAACTGAAAACCAACAATTCTCAGGTGTCTGACCCATCTGACAGAGAAAGGGACTGAGAGAAAGGTCCTTTGTGGTGGTGGGGTAGAGGTTAGGGGGTGGCCATGCTCTGCACATGTTCTTTGCCTCCACGTGTACATTTTTAAAGGAGGAGTGCACATTGCTTGCTGAAGCTCTGGTCAATTCCGCACTTTGTGAGAATTCACATAAGTTGGGAGGAAAGGAGATGAGACGCAGGAGTATAAAGACTGGGTATTAAAAAGGTCATACAGCCTCTTCTGTTCTGAAAGACTTGCCTCCCTGTCGCAAACAGAGTCCAACTGTCAGGAACTACTCAATTTACTGTTCATTATTTATTTAAAAATGTTGCCACCAGTTTTCAGAATGCTACCTATTTTGGCACTGTTAAAGTGACTGATTTATTAACCAAATCTGCCCATTTGGTTCCCCGATTCCCCCCTTCTACCTCAATACCGCCACTCTCACTTCCCTTCCTTCACCCTATCCCCTCAGGAGAATCCTGTATGCATGTAGCTTAAATACATTATGCAAATACACGTACCATCTATAAAGATAAATAGTGTTAATCTAAAGAAGACAACAATGTGATAATTGAAGTAAAAAAGCTTTTGCGATAAAGCAAATTAGATTCTCAAGCTTTAGCTTTACTGACCATTTAAAAATAACAAATATGCATCATTAACAGTGTGTGCTGCCAGGGGACATGGGTAAATCTTAAACAATGCATTCATTTCTAGGTAACGCAACATGGCATTTGTTAATTCTGCAATGTTATGAAGGGGCAGTCCTCATCACTTTTATATAAACACACTTACGTTAATTCCTTTTTAACCTCTTCATAGTCCGCCTGACCTTTCAGTTTTTCTTCGAGTAGCTAAAAAAGCAAAAGAAACTGTCATTGCAGTGGCAGCACACCTTTTATTCTCGTTACAACAACATGTAAATAAGCACATTATCCAACAGAAACCTATGACTAACCTTTCATGTGTGTTAACTCATACCTTCGACATAGTTTGAAATACATCCTGCTATGATATGTTTGTATTTGTATCGCGCTCATACACAAGTGTTTCAGAGCGCGACAAGGCAAAGGGAGGGGGAACAGGGGAGAACAAAAAAAAACAATCTTACTAGGTCCAGTCACATTGAGAATGCGCAAGTGCATGGGAGAGGGAAAAGGGAAAAAGTGCATGGAAAGGGCATAGGTGGATAGTGCATAGGCAAGGAAATACAGATAAATAATAAATAAATAGTAAGGACACAGTGTAAGTGCAGCCACAAGTGGTAAGTGCTAGGTTGAGGTAGCAGACCGGGTATGTCTGATAAGTGCAGGAAACAATAGTGGGGGGGGGTGGAGGGGGCTGTATGGTTACAGATACTGACCCCATTGCAGGGATTGCCCGGAGGCAGTTCGGGAGGGTGGCAGGGTGAGCAGGTACCTGGGGCAGGAAGACAGGTGGGGACCAGGTGCACAGTGCTGAGAGAAATGATAAGCAGGGGAGAGGAGGGGCAAATAGTAAGGTCTGGAGATGCTTCCGGAACTGGAGATGGTTCTCCTCAAGTTTCAGAGTGGCAGGGAGTCTTTTCCAGAGGGAGGCCCGAGCCGAAGATAGAGATCTACCCCCAGCTGGTTTCTTTGAAAAACAACTGACCCTGAGGGAGTTGGAGGTAGAGGTAAAGGAGCAAAGAGTTCGACAGGATAGGTATTTACGGAGGGCTAGTTAAAGGTATTTTGGACCCAGGCCCCAGAAAGCCTTGTGGACAATGTAGAGGATTTGAATTTAATCCTAGCATCCACTGGGAGCCAGTGGAGAGATTTCAGAGCTGGAGAGATACGATCCCAGGGCTTGAGGCCAAGGACAAGTCTCGAAGTCCTGTTCTGAATGAGTCGTAGAGGGCAGAGAGTAGAGGCAGGTAGATTTAAAAAGAGTCTGTTGCAATAGTCCAATCCGGAGAAAACCAGGGCTCGAGAGATAGTAAGCTTCTGGGGATAAGAGAGGAAAGGAAGAGTACCTCTGAGGAGATGTAGTAGGCAATTTGACTATGACATCAGAGATGTGGGCCGAGAAGGAAAGCGTGGCATCAAATATAACCCAGAGATTCTTGGCCTCGTTGGTGGGGTTAGGAGGAGGGCCAAGGGAGGGCAGCCAGAGGGTGAGGGGAAATAGGGTGTACGTGTCCCGATGAGGAGGATCTCCGTCTTGCTGAAATTTAGGCAGAGATCGTTGGCAGCACACCAACCCTGAATGGCAGTTAGGCAATCGGAGAAGGAGAGGAGGGGCCGAAGGAAGCCTGAAAATGAGTTGAGTGTCATCAGCATAGCACTGGAAATTTGAAAAGCCAGGGTGAGAGGTTAGACCCCTTGGGAACACCACAGATAGAGAGGGAAATAGATGATTGGAAGTACCCAAGTTGGACCTGGGAGGGTCAGAGAGAAAATAGGTCAGCCAGGCCAGAGCCAGTTCAGTGATACCCAGGATGTCATAAAGACGGTTGAGCAGGATGGAATGGTTGACCGTGTCTAAGGCAGACAAGTGATCGAGTAGAATGAGGACAGAGGGAATGTTAGAGCCAAGGTTGGAGAGCAGGTCTTCACGGATGTTCAGGAGAGCAGTTTCTGTGCTTCTGGCAGCTCTGAAGCCAGATTGGTGGTCATGGAGGGAGCCAACAGAGTCGGAATGGAGATTAAGCTAAGAGAAGCCAGCTTTTCCAGGAGCTTACCACAAAAGGGAGTAATGGAAATTGGGTGGTAGTTTGCCAGACATGATGAATCAGCAGTGGATATCTTGAGAAGAGGATGCACAGGAGAGTGCTTCATAGGGGAGGGGAAGGCTCCTGATGCAAAGGAGAGGTTGTAGAAATCGGCAAGGGGCAGGAGCGAGGCTATCACTGTGGTCCTTAATAGTTTAAGATGAACAGGGATGAAACTGTTTTGACGAGGCCTTCATAGATCTGACTTGTCTAGCAACCTTGTCAGGAGAGAAAAGAGGAAAGGATGAGAGAGGGAGGGGGTGACAGAAAAAGGGGGAGCATATCAAGGAGAGGGGAGGAGGGGGTAGGCAGTATGTCCTGGGTTTTAGGGATGAAGCGAGAGGCAAGGGCACTGCAAAGAGCCTGTGAGGCGACAGGAGGGGGTAGATACTGCAGCAGGGTTGGCCAGCTCCTTGCAGATTTTAAAGCGTTCGGCCGAGTTATTGGATGCGGCAGAGACACAGGCTTGGATGTGGGCTCTCTTCTTGGAGCGGACAGAGTCGGTATTGCCTTTATAGCAGGCGACAGGCCAGTTTGTCAGAGGATGAGCAGGAAGCCCTCGATTTCCTCTCAGCTGCCCGACACCTACGTTTAAGTGTAGCTAGGTCAAAGTCATGCCACGAGTTGCATTTGGTTTTGGACTTCAAACCGATCCTCATGACAGGGGCAAGGGCATCAAGATTATCGGAGATCGAAAAGTAGAGCAGAGATGAGGCTGTGTCAGGATGCGAGTCAGCCAGAGGTGCAGGGGTGGGGGGTGGAGGGTGGAGGTGGCGGCAGCATGGAAAGCCTCCAATGACGCACGCTTCATGGGCTGGATGTCTGAGAAGGGAGAGGGCAGTGTTGGGGTAGGCTTGGCCTGGGGGGGAAGACAGGGAGAAGTGTGTGGAGAGGACGGATTGATCACTCCAGGAGAGGGGAGTGGTCAAAGGGATGGAGGGGGAGGTCAGAGCAGATCAAAACATCAAGCGTGTGCCCTGCAGAGTGAGTCGGGCCAGAGGGGAGGATAGAAAGGGAGAGGAATCACAAAGGTCTCAGAAAAGTACAGAGGAGGAACAGGAAGAGTCTAGTAGGATAGTTAGGTCACGAAAGAGGAGGAGTTGAGTGGCTGAGGCCATGAGGGAGGAGGAGGAGAGATCAGCCCACTCAAGAGAGAAATGAGGTGATCTGACGAGGAGGCCGGTAGATAGCCACAGTAAGAGAATGTTAGGGGAGAGAGAGCCTGCAGACAAGGCATTCAAAAGAGGAGTAGGTCTGTGGGAACAATAGAGTCAGGAATCCACTCAGGAAAGATCAAGGATACATCCCCCCCCCGGAAGTTGATGATCTAGGTGCAGAGAGTATCTTGTAGCCATCAGGGAGAAGAGTGGCAAAGCTTGTGAAAGAGCTGGCCGTGAGCCATGTCTCAGTAAAACCGAGGACATCAAGGTCAAGTTCTTCAAGGAGGTGGCAGATGTCAGAGGAGTGTTTGACAGCAGACCGAGAGTTCAGTTGAGTGAGAGTGGCAAGATGAAGAAGGTTGCCTAAAGACCTTCCGGGGAGAGGTACAAAGGAATAAGTTGTTGGGGAGAATTCTCATAAATGGCTGCTTTCCCTTACCTAATGAGTCCCTCAGCAGCTTTGCTGGATTTCTAGGATTTATTTTTTTCACCTGGTAAGAGTGTGAGCCTTTTTCCCACTCTTACATGTGTTTTGCTGTGAGTGTTTTCACTTTGTGTGTGATCTTGAGCACTGCAGCCTCACCTACTCCATGGCCTCATATTTTTCATGTGTGTTACACAGCACCTTCAGTGCAGTGACACAGGGTTGTCTTTGAGACTTCCCACTGACTCCATTTTCTGGGGCCGACTACTGTCCCCCAGAAAAGGTAAAGTTGCCATTAACTTTATTTTAGTCACTTTAAACCACAGACCCAGTACACCCCATCTTACATGGAGCATTGGGAAGGGGTAATCCTTATCCCTTTTTTGTCTGCGTCTCTTGGAGCATTGTTTTGCTCCCTTTACATCAAGACTTGGCTGGTGGCAGTGGTAACTACCCTAAC
This sequence comes from Ambystoma mexicanum, assembly GCF_040938575.1. NCBI lineage: Eukaryota > Metazoa > Chordata > Amphibia > Caudata > Ambystomatidae > Ambystoma > Ambystoma mexicanum. The sequence continues at coordinate 458,089,748 of NC_090931.1, forward strand.
TTTTCTACCGCAGTTATCTTATATAACCATGGTATTGTTTCAGGCTATCATATTAGCCTCAAACAAACCTGCTTGACCAAAAATATTTTATTTTGGCTATGGCTGGGTTCATTCGGCATTTCATTTTGTTAAAATCTTTCTCGTGTTTGTCTCTGCGCGCCAAACCGGGGACGATTCCTTTGTTTGCCGTCTTTTTGCGGGCTTCTGCACAGAATCCCTCCTTAAGGCACCTGAAAGTCTAGGTAGGCAGGATGTGAGGGAGGGATCTTCGGACCCCTGCCATGTGTTCTCTTGGTAACCCAAGTCGCACTCCTGTTTGATTGGCTGAGGGGACTGTCCTTGCCAGGACAGCCACCCTGCTGCGTGATTGACAGCCAGGCTGTATGAATGGGGGAAAACTGCATAAAAAACAGGTCTCTGGGACTGGAAAGGCAGCGTCGCCACTGGAACTCAAGAACCAACGAGGAGCTGATGGAAAAGGACCCCTACAACGACTGAACCGCCTGGTGAAGCCCTGCTGCAGGTCCAAATCTTCAGAATCTGACGACAGAGAAGATCCTCAAGGAAACTTCTTCCCTTGAGCTGGTGGGACTAACCAGTTCGCCCAAACTGCAAGCCAAGATCCCTCCTCTGGTCGAATTCGCTGTACAGAGCTACAGTGGGCCCGATAGCCAGGAAGGTCGCACCCTGCTTGGGTTTTAAGGAGCACACCTTTTATTCGTTGCTTTGCTCTGTGGCTGATTGCTTCCCTGGGTAGTGCAGGACGCTCCAGTCTTCCTACTTGTTGTCAGTCCGACAGTTGCTTCAGGAACCGTGAGCCTGCAGGAACAACCAGGAACGTCTGCCTCAGCGACAGCTTCCTCTCCGTTTTAAGGTAATGTGCAAATCCGGTTGCTCGTTTCGTTCAACCGCAGTGAAAGTGTTTTAAATCTTTCTCCAATCCGAGGGTGTGTCCTTCTCTTCTCTTTGAACTAACTTTTCTTTCAACCATCCTAGTCCGGAATCCGTGCCACAAACTTTACCGCGAACTACCCTGAACTGTGTGATGTTGAGCAAAAGACTTTTGACCCATTGACTTTGGCCCTAAGCCTTTTCTGCCTGATTCTATCTCTGTAGTTCCTCTTGATCATTTGCCCTGAGTACTTACCTGTTGGTTTGATTTAAATTCTATTAACTTTGTCTTTCCCTCCCTTTTGCTGAGTGCCATTTTGCTCCCACTTCATTTTGTGAGCTTAACTTGTCTGGAATTTAAGGGAAGTGGTGTGGTGTATTAAAGAGTGTGATTTTTAGACTGCTTATGATAGTGTAAAGAGTAGATAGAGTGAAATAAATGTATATTCTTTTACTTGAAAACCTTGAGTCAGTGTTTGCCTGAATCATAGTAATTGCTGTCCTTTGTGTACCCATCTTGCACTGCTCACTTACTCGAGAGAAGTCCGGCTGCACACTTTAACTGTGTAGTACAGGCTTGTATCAAAGGTGAATTTGTACTGTCACTTGTAGTCTTAATTGTGTGTGGTGTTCCCAAAGGGTACTGCATATAATTATGCCTAACACAAGTTGCTTACCTGAAACTGTTGTTCTCCAGCATGGGTCTGGTATGGATTCACATGCTCATGAATATTCCCTGTCATGTTGGGAATCCTCGGTAAAGAAAAAATCAGTTTCATTTCTGAACTGTCTTTCTCCTAACAACCAATCACTGAGCTCTGGGTCATACTGCCCTCTACCTAAGCCCTCCTCAGGCAGCCATCTTCAGATTTGGTATCACGTAAAGTGGCAGTAGGACCAAGAGAAGAGCCGCAAGGGGTAGGCGGGAGGGTTCGCATGTGAATCCATGCCAGACCCACGCTGGAGAACAGTTACAGGTAAGTAAGTGGTTCCTTCTCCAGCATGGGATCTGGCAGGGATTCCCATGCTTATGAATAAAGAATACATAGCAGTACACACATGCACAACCACAGGAGGTGGCAAGGCTCAACATAAGCATCTCTTGCCTCCTCACCAGGCTCACATTCAAGCGAACAGGTTGCGCAGCACTGCTTGGCCGACTCTGGACTCCTCCCTGGAATCCCTATCGATGCAGTAGAATTTTGTTAAGGTGTGCGTCGACCTCCACATAGCAGCCCTGCAGATGTCCAGCAAGGGCACACCAGACAGTAACCACCGTAGTAACACCGTAGTAGCAGCGATCGCCCTAGTCGAATGGGCTCTCGGGACGACCAGGCAGCAGTCGGTACGCCAACCGGCGACAGTGGGTTATACAGCCGCAGAGCCACCTGGAAATGGAAGCCGTGGACAGGGCCTTTCCATGGTTCATAGGACCAAAGTTCACAAAAAGCGTACAAGTTTTCCGGAAACTCTTCATGTGGGCCACATAAAACTTCAGCACTCTTGCCACATCCAACGAGCGCTAAGTCCTTTCAGACGGTGACAAAGGCGTTAGAAAAAACACAGGCAACACCAAGGGTTTGTTTAGATTAAAGTCCAACGGCACCATGGGCATCAAGGAGGGGTGCGTCCGCAGCACCACTCTCGTCTCATGGAAAGTCAAGTAAGGTGGTTTACAGGAGAGGGCCTGGATCTCACCCACTCGTCGTGCAGAGGTGATGGCCACGAGAAAAGCTGTTTTCCACAACACAAACTTGAGTGGAACGGAATGCATAGGCCTGAACGGGGGTCCCATGAGCCTAGTAAGCACCATATTAAGCTCCCACGCTGGGGCCGGAGGCTTCACTGGCGGGAAGGAGCGGAATAGTCCCTTGACCAATTCCTTGACCAACTGGTGCAACCACAAGGAGGGTCGTCCTGGGGATCCGGGGTAGCGGGAGATAGCCGCCAGATGAACTTTGATGGAGGAGTGAGCCAGCCCCAATTTGGCCAACAACAGCATATATGGAAGTACCTGATGGGACGTGACCCTCAGAGGGTCAATATTCTGGGAACGGCACCAAATAGCAATCTCTTCCACTTGAGTCCGTAGCATTTCAAAGTAGACAATGCTCTAGCCTTGGCAAGAACATCCTTGCAGTCCGCCTGGAGATCGTAGCCACCGAATTCTAGCGCTGCAGGAGCCAGGCCTTCAGGTTCAGAGACCCTGGATCGTGGAGAAGAATGGCACCTCCTTTCCTGGCGAGATGATCCATGACCACTGGCAGCTTGACTGGTGGGGACGCTGACATGCTGAAGGTCCAGGTACCAGCTCTGCCTCAGGCAGGCCGGTGTGACGAGGATCATCCGGCACCAGCTGAGTTGACTGATGACTCGAAGTAACAATGGCAATGGAGGGAACCATACAGAAAAAGGCCTCCCCAAGGGAATGAGAATGTGTGCCCATGCTCCCTTGCTGGGGAAACCTGCAGGTAAACCTCTGGCACTTGGTGTTCGTCGCCGTCACAAAAAAGTCCCCATTTGAGGAAAAGGTTCTCCACTATGTCCTGCTAAAGTTCCCACTTGTGACAAGAGCAGAGCTCCCTGATCAGAGACTCGGCGACTGTGTTCTTTACTCCTGCCAGATCAAAAGGCATGAGGAACATCCCCTGGGCGACAACCGAGTACCATAAGTCCCGCACCTCTTTTGAGAGCACTGGGGATCTGGTGTCCCCCTGTTTGCTGAACATTGTGGTGGTATTTTCTGAAGAACCGCACCACCTTGCCCTTGAGGGACGTCAGGAACGATTCGAGGGCCCAAAACACTGCCCTTAGCTCCAGAACGTTGATGTGCAACTTCATCTCCTCTGGCAGCCACAGGCCTCTTGCGTGAAAACTTCTGGTGTGGGCTGCCCATCCCTCCAGGGAAGCGTCCGTCGTTAAGTCTCCTGATGCGGTCGGGCCTGGAAAACCGCACCTCCGGTCAGATGCGGGTGCACGTCCCACCACTGCTTCGTCCGACGGAACCCCTTGTCAAGCACGATCCAGTCCTGGAAGCTTCTTCCGGACACCTGGATCCAACGGCCATCTAGGAACTCCTGCAGTGTGCGCATCCGCAACCTGCAGAGTCGGATGAGATAAATGCATGACAACATCATGCCGAGCAGAAGCTTGATGGCCCTCACCGTGGCGATCTTCAGAGCTATCAGCCACTGCACCTTGCCCAGGATGGCCCCTACTCTCTCCTCGGACAGCGACGCCAGGCGTGACACACTGTTGAGCCGGGATCCCAGGAACAGAGCGTCCTGAGATGGAGTCAAGGAGGACTTTGCATAGTTCACTGAGAACCCCAGAGCCGTCACTAGGCGGACGGTTCTCGCCGTGTGGTCGACGGCGATGTCCTTTGAGCTGGCCCGGATGAGCCAGTCGTCCAAGTACAGGTAGACGTGGATCCCTTGTAGTCGTAGAGGAGCCGCCACCAGGCACTCGGTGAAGACTCTGGGCACTGACTTCAGCCCGCAGGGAAGGGCCTTGAATTGGTAATGCTTCCCCTGAACGACTAAACGCCGAAACTTGCGGTGTCCTTTGTGAATGGGGATGTGGACGTACGCATCTACCAGATCCAACCACGACAAAGTCTCCCTCTCCAGTTGTCCGAGCACGTGTTGAAGAGTGAGAATTCAGAACTTCTGGGACTTTATTTGTTCAGTCGTCGCAGGACGAGAATGGGCCTCCAGCCCCCGATCTTCTTTCGCACAAGGAAGTACCTTGAGTACACTACGGAGCCCCGGATCCACTTTGGGACGAGCTATATCTCCCCTTTCTTTAGCAAGGCCCGAACCTCCAGCAGCAGCTGAGGGACGTGGTTTTCCTGACGAGCCACCAGTGGTATTTGGGGACACTTCAGTTGAAATTCCAGGGTGTGTCCGTGGCAAGAGCTTCCAGCACCCAACGGTTGGTGGAGATGGTCTTCCACACGCTAGTTCGCCAGCCGGCCTCCCATCGGGGTGCACGGGTGAGAGGGGACCCCCCCCCGGACGTACCGGCCGGTTCATTCTTGCTTTGTAACGCTTACCTGGACTTCGCAGGTGCGCCCAGAACTTGAATAGGTGTCCCCATGTTCCCTCTAGATGATAGATGAACGGTCAGGTTGGTTCTGTAAATATTAAACAATGACTTAATTATCCTACAATAAACCCTACAGTGTCCAGTCTGTTCCACAATGCATGATCATTGATCTTAAAAGATGATTCACCTCTTGAAGATGGAACGCTCACCTGTATCATTAGATTTATGAGCTAGCCATCCGGCTCTGATGCAGGGGTGCTAGTCCTGTAGAATTGATACTCTGGTGCAGGGGAGAAAGTTCGATAGATAAATGGGGACCTGGTGTAGGAGTGCCAATTCAGTAGAAAAGATGGGGAAGGTATAAGTTGGCAGTGGAAGTAGATGGCAACTGGAACCTGATGAGTCTTCCTGACTGAAAAAAGGATACCTCTCCCTATAACTAAAAACAAGCCGGGTCTCAAGGCTTAATTTAATATTAAGAGAGGAGTGGAAATGTGACACTGAACATCCAGCCAAAAAACGGAATTAGTGTAACTTTACTAATAATAGCAAATAGTCGAAGGTGTGAGTGGAGCGGTCCAACCTATTAACGTTACAACTGAAATAACCGCCACTATGCAGAATTCCTGACGCTGCGAACGTAACAAGGCAACAAAGTAACGTTCATCAGAATTATGAAACATTCAGAGAAAAAAGGCAACTAGCACCAAACTTGTACTTGCGTGAATTTATGATGATTCTAGGCAGGTTTGCACAAAGACAACTGAGGGGAGAAATGCCTCTGTGCGAATGACAGGAAAACGCTGGGAAAATATTCTGTGGAAACTAACTGTGGCAGGAATACCAACAGCGAGCGGGAAGAAAGGGAATAAAGGGGCTGGGATACTAGAGGGAAAACTGAGAGGAAATAAAAAAATGCTGTGACTGAAGGTCTGAGGGGAAACTCTGGAACCGCAAGGTTAATTCCTGGCATAAAGCGGGCGGCCATGTTAGGAAACCAGGAAGCTATTAATCCTATTGGGAATCCAATCATATCCCATCCAATGCAGCAATCCAAGAGTGCCAGGCTAAGGACCAATCCTTTAAGGTGTTTCTTTGGGAACCAGAATTTAGCATCTTGCCAGTGATCATGACATACTTGGAGGTCGACGGGTCGCCTTGGGGTCCCTGGTCATGACGGCATTGTCCTCCGAAGGCAGCGGAGCGGCCCCTGTTGGTCTCTGGGGCCAAGGAACTGGAGGGTTGGCGGTAAGAAGAGGAGCCCCCGCCGTAACTCATCGAAGTTCGGGGAGACTTGCCTCCTGATGACCGAAAGGACACCCGTCGCTGCTGTAGCGTGCCCAGGGCATGTGGCGTCTCTGCCTTGATGGCCTGTAGAGACTCATCCAAAAAGATTGCCTCCGCCACAGCGGCGAAGGCAAACGCCATTGCCCATTTGAGAGAAGTGTTAGTAAGAGGTCTAGGTTCCTTCCATACGAGCTGGGAGGAAGGGTGGGCGCATGTGAATCTAAGCAGATAATCATCAGAAATGCTATTACGGTAAGTAATGCATGTCTTCTGATGCTTGTGAATCGGATTAGAATCACATGTTGTGCATAGACTAGCGAGCAGTACCTGGAGTTGGTGGTGGGATGTGAGAACAAACAGTAGTTAAAAGATGTCTTAGTACTGCTTGTCCCACCTGAGAATCAGACCTAGAGTGAGTGTCCAGGCAATAGTGTTTTGTAAAGGTGTGTACAGAACTCCAGGTTGCCGCCTTGCAAATGGATTTGAGGGGAACATTTGCAATGAAAGCTGTGGAAGCCCCAGTGCACTGAGTAGTGTGTGCACTAGGCTTGAAGGGCAGATCTCTCTTGCAAGAGTGTTGCAGAGTGTGATGCAATTGATAATCCACCTAGTGATGGCTGATTTAGAGACAGTGTCCCCCTCTCTACCAGCTGCCACTGAAACGAAAAAATGTTGTTTTCTTTAGTGGTTTAGTTCTTTCCAGATAGTACATGACTGCCCTGCGCACACCCAGTGTGTGTACACTTCTTTCTGCCACGCTAGTGGGGTTCTGGAAGAATGTGCATAGTTCTATTGATTGGTTCACATGGAACTTTGAAATGAATTTAGGAGCAAACCGTGAGTGCGCAGAACCATCTTATCTCTGAATTGTGACAAATGTGTCTAGAACTGAAAGGGCCTGTAGTTCACTAACCCTCCCTATTGAAGTGACTGCCACTAGAAAGACGGTCTTGTATGTGAGTGCTTTGAGGCTAGACCTCTGCATAAGTTCAAAGCGACATCCCATAGGTCTAGTTAATACCACATTTAGGTTGCATCCAGGAGACGGGTTTGAAATGGGGGGGGTGAAATCTTTTAACCCCTTCCATGAAAGCTTTAATTACTGGGATCTTCCACCACAACACCTTTCGCTGGGACATGGTATAGGCTGAAAGTGCAGCTAAGTGGACCTTCAGGGAATTAAAAACCAGACCGAGTCTGGTAGGTGAGTCAGGTACAGTACAATATGAGTAGGAGAGCAGTCTATGGGATTGATGCTCTTGGAATTGCACCAGACAAAGCGTTTCCATTTATTAGAGTAGCAATGTCTGGTGTTAGACTTTCTTGCTTCTCTAAGTATGTCCATGCATCTCTGAGGAAGTTGGAGGTGCCCGAACTCTATGACCTCAGGAGACAGGCCGCTAAATTGAAAGTTTGCGGGCATGGATGAAGTGTTTCGCCCTTGTTGTGTGATGGCATGTTGTATGGACAAGGTAGTTTCATCAGAGGGGAGATTGACATCTCCATCAGATGGGAGAACCAGGGTTGGCGGGCCCACATCGGGCCACCAATATCATGGTCACTGGTTCCTAGTGCATCTTGTGCACCATTTTGCTGAGTAGGGGAGTCAGAGGGAAAAGCGTAAAAAATGTCTCTGACCATGTTATCCAAATACCGTTCCCCTTGGATCGGTTCGGAGGATACCTGGAGGCGTAATCTGGGCATTGTGAGTTCTCCAGAGTTGCGAACAAGTCAATCTCTGAGAAGCCCCATTCTGCGAAAACGTTGGAGGTAATGCCTTTGTGTAGTCGCCATTCGTACTCTGTGGGTAGTGGGAAGTCTCTGCTGAGTATGTCTGCCAGTAGATTTGAGTTCCCCTGGAACATGGTGGGACAGGAGGACCATCTTGTGTCAGAGAGCCCACTTCCATATCATGGGACAGTTTGTATAACCCTGGAGAGTGCGTGCCCCCTTGCTTGCTCAGGTAATACATGGCTGTGGTACTGTCCATGAGGACTAGTACTGTCTTCCCCTAAACTGTCTTAAAGGCCTTCCGGGATTTGAACACTGCTAACAGCTCCTACAGGTTTATGTGGTTGGCTGCTACTGCTGGGGACCAAACGCTGTGCGCCGTCTGCTGAAGGAGGCGAGCTTCCCCACCCCGTGAGAGAGTCTGTAGTGAGAGTGGCTTCTACTGCGGGGGTGGTGAAGGTCTTCCCCTTCAAGAGGTTATCCCTCGACACCACTGCAGAGAGAGAACTAGGACTGCTGAGACAACCACTAGATCGTCCCATTGCATGCTGGCCTGACACCATTGGCTGTTGAGCCACTCTGGCACAGGGCGCATGCGCAAACGTGCATGTGGTATTAAATAAATGCAGGCGGCCATCATTCCTAACAGTCACATGGCTTTGCGTACCATCACCTCTCGACTGGCTACATTGTGAGGGATCTGAAACAGCATGTTTTGGACCCTTTCGTTGGAGGGGAAGACGAGGCCGCCTTCTGTCCGAATCAGAGCCCTAAGAAATTGTTTGGCTTGGCTGGGGTCTAAGCTGGACTTCTTCTCGTTTACTGAGAATCCCATACTGAAGAGTAGATCTATCATCTTCTGGGTGTTTGAAAGGCATTAACCATACAAATCCCTGTTATGAGCCAGTCATCGAGGTAAGGATAAACTGAGATGTATTGCCTCTGCAGGTGAGCTGCCGCTACTGCCAGCACATTCCTAAATACGCTTGGTACTGTGGCAATGCTGAAGGGAAGGACATTGAACTGATAGTGCTTGTCCTTTATCATGAACCTTAGGTATTTTCTGTGCGCTGGCAACATTGAAATATGAAAGTAGGCATATTTCATGTCCAATGTCGCCATGTAATCCCTCTGTGTTAGCAGAGGGATTACCTCTTGCAGCGTTATCATTTGAAATGTTTGTGGTTTGACAAATGTGTTCGCTGGGTGCAAGTCTACCACAGGGCGCATGGTGAGATCCTTTTTGGGTACAAGGAAGTACACTGAATAAATACCCTTGTTTACCTGTAGAACGGGGACGACTTTGATTGCGCCTTTTCCTGCAGGATCTCAACCTCTTGCAGTAGGATCTTCAGATGACAAGCGTCTGGACTTTGGTGGTCGATATAGAGGTGGTCGGATGAACTCCAAATAGTAACCGTGGGCGACGGTCTGTGGTAATTCCCTCCCATGCGTGTAAGAATGATGTTATCCGTCCCTGGGACCAGGGAGGCATGGGAGGAGACCTGGATCTGCAAGTCATTTCTGATTGGAGGCCGAGGAACCTCTAGGGGTGGTACTTCGACCCCTTACCTTGCCACGGCGCTGTCCTCTAGGCTGATACTGGTTTGAGGCAGCTGACCCCTGTCCTGAGGACCATGTGTTACCCGTTCCGTACTGGTTGTGTGGGGAACGTGGGTAAGATTGTCTGCAAAAGGAGCGCCGAGAGCTCGCACCTCATTGCTGAAAAGGCCTTTGAGTTACATGGTTTAAAGCTTTTTAAGTTCATGTTCTTTCTTCGCAGTCTCTAGCGCCTCATCTACAGCTTTACCAAACAGGTTGGAATCCTCCACCGGTTTGTTAATGAGGGACGCCAGAGTCTCTGATTTGAACCCCAAATTTTTCAACCATGCGTGCCTCTTCAAAAGGGTACCTTGGGCCAGAGTTCTCTCTGCTATCTATGCAGCATCAAGGGTGTTCTTGAGAATATTAGGACTCACCTGCCTCCCCTCTGACAAAACCGCCAGCACGCATGACCGTGTTGGTTCAGGGACCTCTTTCAGGCCTTCCTGGAGCAGATTTCACTGAACGCCACTGTAGCTGGCCAAAAGTATTGTTGCCAATTCTGGTGGAATAGGCTGCTGCAGTAGTGACACCCTTCCCCAGGGCATACAACTTCTTGCAGTCCTTGTCCGGTGGTGCCTCACCCGTGGACAAGGGTACTCCAGCTCTTTTTGTAGTTGAAGTAACCACTAGAGAATCGGGGGTGGCATGTCTCCAAATGTAGAGAATCTGTCGGTGAGGGGCGAAAACACTTCTCGACCCGTGGGTTCACAACCATTGTTTGCGATGGCGTCAGCAAATAAGGGGCGATACGCGGTTTGATGGAGTTCAATAAAGGTATAGTCCGGCTGGCAGGTTGTTTCTCCTTGAGAATATCCGCCAAGAAGTCTGTGTCTTGCACTGCTTCTTGCATGGCAATCTGAAAATGTTCTGCAGCTTTCTTCAGAATGGCATTAAATACCATTGGGTCATCTATGGGAGATGCCGAAGGATTCATGCATAATGTGTCTGGATCAGGGGTATTAGTTGGAGACAGCCAAGGTAGATCTATCCACTGGCTGTTCATCCCCCTCAATCTGGGGCTTTGTCAATAGGGTCCTCAAAAGGATTATCTTCCTGTAAGTAAGGGTCCTGAGGAACCTCTTCCGGTTCCGTCAGGTCAAACAACTCATGAAGAGGGCAGGAGGTCCTCACATTTAGATACAGTAGGGTATAGGTCTACCTCACTGTGCCTTTTAGGAGTAGTAGACCTTTCTGAGAAGTCCACGAATTTTGAAACTCTATTCATACACCCCTCAAACTGATCTCTGGTCCATAAGGATGAGCCCGGGGGGCCGGCTGGGGGGCAGGGGGCTCCTCTTTGGGATCTGAGAGTTTATACCATTGAGATTTATTAGAGAGGGTCTTAGCCAGGGGCTGGGGACCTTCAGAATCGTCTTCCTGCCTTTCTCGGCATGTGGACGTGTCTCTCGACCTGTCTTTGGGCTTATTAGCTGCTGAAACGATATTCCTGTGGTTCACGCGGATGTTCGGCATGTGTGGGAGAGGTTTCGGCTGTTCTAGAGGCTTCACTGTAGTTTTCGCCGTTGCCAAAACCTTCTGCATCGGCGCACTCTTAAGAGGCGTCTCAACGCTCTTAAGAACTTTGGTGCTGACGCCCTGGTCAGTGGAGTGCCTGGATGCATGCCGCCTAGGCGATTGCGGGGAGAGTGGCTGACCCCGAGGATCGGCGGGGTTCTGTCAAAGTAATCAGCTTACCCGTTGGCGTCCTGGAACGTCCCGACGAGCACGTCGACACAGTTCGGGGTGTTAGTTTACCTTCGTGAGTAGTGTGTGCGTCTGTCCCCAGGGTGTACACTCCCCGTAGCAGAAACGATGGCCTGACGGACAACGCGGAACATGGCCACTCCGCAGGCAAGGTGATGGTACCCGTATCGGAGTCACGGCTGTCGCTCAATTCCTCGTCACACTCGGCGGTGGCGGGGAGCTACCCTCGGCCTACATCATGGCGTAGGCAGCCCATCCTTTAGCTCGCCGTTCTTTATTCATCTTCTGACACAAGAGCTGGCAAGACCGACTGGTTGCCTCGTGGTGATCTCGAGGGAGACACTTATTGCACCACCGGTGCGTGTCCTTCCAGGGGTACTTGCCTTTACAAGAAGAGCAACATTTAAAAAGGTGTCCTGTCCATAACTCAGGTTTATGGCGACAGCAAAACCAGAAGGGAAAAGAGAGGGGAGAAGGAAATACATTCTTGAAAAGACAAAGCCCTGGACCCCACTCCCCCACTCCCCCACTCTCCCTACTGTGTAAGCCTGGCCAGGGGGCCAAAGTCACGCGGTCGACAGCGTAGACCGGAGCACCAGCCTTCGAAGTCAGGAGTTGTCTTCCGTGGTCTTCGGCGGTGGTAGTTAGGTAGTCGTCAATGAAGGGGACGAATATATTAAAATGATTAGTTAGCAATTTTATGAGCTCCGCATAAGGCGACCAACTAGCTGGGCAGAAAAAAAACATCTGAGGGACCTCTACGCGCGAGGGATTTTGGGTACACTACACGTCACGTTAGGGATAGTATTACAAGCACGCCCATGTCGACGTCCCCATTCGAGCCTCATAAGACAAGATGCAATACTCTGTGATTACCACTAGATGTCGGACTATATGCACACCATGTGATTCTAAGCAGAATCACAAGCATCAGAACTACTGATAACAGGAGGCTGTAGGAGAGCCTCAAACAGGAGGTCAACATGGTCATACAGGGGTCTTGCAAAATCCTCTGTACAGTCGAAAGTCTTTGACCGACAAACCAATGGGAAAGCCAAGTGAAATGAATCCTGTTTAGTGAGACCGGAGAAAGAGCTCTGTGTGGTTGGCAAGAGTGAACACGACGGAGGGATGCTGACAGTGAGGGGCAAAGCATGATGCCTTAAAGAACATTGTGATGACGAGAGTGAATCCGACGTAGGGATGTCCACAGTGCGTTGTTTGAACAGACAATAAGACCAGTGAATGCAACATGAGAAAGTATTTTTGTGAGGAGCCATAGGGAACCCGATGAAGGAAAGCTGAGATTTGAGAGGGGTCTGCACTTGGAACAGGGGGACCCAGGGGTGAAGAACCATCATCCTAAGTGCCATAAAAAAGGAACTTTTATTTTGTTATACGGAACATAACATGCCCTGGGAAGTAAGAGCGCTAACTACCAAAGGTCCTCCTATAGCCAAGACTTTGTGGATCTGAGCCCGGAAGAGGGCGATCCAGGAGTGACAAGTCATCACCCAAAATATTATTGGAAACTTTTTTCATTTGTTAGATTGGATACATCAGGCCCTCTAGGGCAGAGACTTTTTATGAAAAGATTTACCCATCAAGAAACTGATACCTGAAAACCTAAACTGGGAAAGCTCGAGCGTGTGCTGTGCTCAGGGGTCTCCACCTTGTCCCATGCGCAAAACGTGGGGCGGGGAGATCCCAGGCTACCCCATCCTGACTTATTTATGAAAAAACTTTCTTTATTGTAACGCTTATCCCACACTCTTTCTGTATTTAGTTGTAAGGTTTGGCAATAGGTATTTCTTTTAGTATAGGCCGTTTACCTTGAAAAGATGCCACAGGGACTGCTTTATTTTTCATTTGATGCTCAAAGCTTTCTCTCATCTTAAATTTAGGTTTAGAATAGGCTTTTCTCCAACCTTCATTTACAGTTTACTGTGCACCCTTAAACTGTGATCACTTGTGTCTGTCTTTACTGTTGCCACCATGAGTTCCTTACATAAGGGAATCGTCCCAAAGCGGTTCATTGACTTCTGGATTGCTGGGGGCCCAATCCAGGGTGTATAAGGACAAGGTGATTCTTCCTGTTCTGCACTTCCATCAAGTTGGCTGGCACCTAAAGGGAATCCTTCACCTCTAGTGAACATGAGCCTGGTTAGAGTGCAGCCAAAACAGAGGCAGGCCTTGGTCCACAGCAGCTAACCCACAATGTTCCCTTGGAATGGTTAGGGGACAAAGCTCTCCTTTGCCTTGGATGCCTTCTATCTTCACCCAGCAGTTGGGGGGCTTTGGAACAGAGCACAGACAACAGAATTCCAGTGAATTCTTCTTTTACTTCAAGGAGTCCAAAGATGAAACTAAGAAATAGGGGGGGCACCCTTGTCCTTATTAACGCAAAACATCCCAGGGTCCAAAGCAAGTCTGCTTGTTAGGATTGTGCTAGCAAAGCAAGTAACAAGAAAGAGGACCCAAGATTGGAGTCCTCCCATCCCCTGCACATTCTGGGGATACGCAACAGAGGCATATAAATCTTAAGGATAGTAGTTAAACATCATATGCGTACAATAATTAGTTGGAGATAAATTATTTCTAGTAATACCAGAGACGCTTTACTGATTACTGTGTAGAAAGTAAATTGAGGGTGAACTATTTATTCTTAAAAAATTATTGAAGCAAAAGCAAAATCATGAGCAGCACATTGTTTACAACATCATAAATAACAAAGTCCACTGTGGTAGGCTGGCGCGTTTTGAGGTCAATACTCTTCTTCAAAAGCCTCTGTGGAACTGATGTAGATTATAATGTAACAAAAAAAGAAACAAAAGGAAAACGAAAACACATTCCATTAGATCTAGTTACATCAGATTAGTCAATGACATGTTAACTGTCAGGTGAGTACTAAAGAAATACATCCATAATAGCAAAGATAATCTGTTTAAATGCATCCAATACAACGACGATTGCTTACCAATCTTAAGGACTTTAATGTCCACTTGTTATGTTACATTGTAATCTACATCAGTTCCACAGAGGCTTCTGAAGAAGAGGATTGACCTCGAAACGCGTCAGCCTACCACAGTGGACTTCGTTATTTATGATGTTGTAAACAATGTGCTGCTCATGATTTTGCTTTTGCTTTAATAATGTTTTAAGAATAAATAGGAGTTCACCCTCCATTTACTTTCTACACAGTAATGAGTAAAGTGTCTCTGGTATTACTAGAAAGAATGTATCCCCAACCAATTATTGTACGCATATGATGTTTAACTACTATCGTTAAGATTTATACGCCTCTTTTGCGTATCCCCACAGTGTGCAGGGGACGGGAGGACTCCAATCTTGGGTCCTCTTTCTTGTTCCGTCTACTATAGGGTTTGTGTGCCAAAACCCTCTTTTCCTCCCCTGCACCTCATAAAATATCAATAACACCACCCCCTTGGTGTTACTCCTTAACATGCCATCTTGAATACATTCTTTTGAATAGGAGTGCTCCTACGACTTTCCTTTATTTTTGTGCTAGCAAGTGCCAATAACAAGTGCCCTTTGCCCTATGACATCACAACCAGAGTACCTTGTCCCCGGGAAACGGAATGAATACGAAAAGAAAGAGCCCAAACACAAACCAACATGGTGCAACCCCATCCTCAGCCGACCGCGCCTATCTGGCTATTCTGACTCTGTCCCTTTCCAAAGCCTGCTCAATTGAAAGGGACTCCAGCAGTCAGCACCCTGGTGAAAAGGAGCTTTATATCAGTGCCGCCTCTGGAGCAATGCTTCCCAGGAGACCTCCAGGGGAAAGTTGCTGTACTCTGGGGAAAAGTGCCCAGGGATCACAGTATTATTACCATTGTCTCACACAGCACCCGTGGAGGCAGTCAGGCCAGGCACCAATATACAGTGTTCTTCACTCCTGCCAGATGAAACGGGGGGGGGGGGACTTCCCCTTGGCGACGGCCCAGTGCCATAGGTCCTGCGCTTCTTTGGAGAACGCCGGGATCTGGTGCCCCCCTGCTTCCTGATGTAAAACATTGTGGTGGTATTGTCCATGAAGACCCGCACCACCTTGCCCTTGAGGGACGGAAGGAAAGACTTGAGGGCCCAAAACACTGCCCGCAGCTCTAACACGTTGATGTGCAACATTTTCTCCTCTTCCGGTAGCCACAGCCCTCTTGGGTGAAAACTTCCAGTGTGAGCTCCCCATCATTCCAGGGAGACGTCTACTGGTGGGGTGGGGTCTGGAAATCTGCGCCTCCGGACAGATGTTCTCAAACTCCCCACCACTGTATCGCTCGACGGAAGCTCTCATCTAGTGTGATCTTGTCCTTGAAGCTTCCCAACACTTGAATCCAATGGGCGTCGAGGTACTCCTGCAGGGGACACATCCGTAGCCTGCACAGCCGAATCAGGTAGATGCAGGATGACATCATGTGGAGCAGAGACTTGATGGACCACACCTTGGCGATCTTCAGGGCCAACAGTCGTCGTACCTTGGCCAAGATGGCTGCTACCCTCTCCTCCGACGGTGACGTCTGGCACGACACTGTGTGGATTTGGGATCCCAGAAACGGTGCGTCCTGCGATGGAGTCAAGCAGGAATTTACAAAGTTCACTGAGAATCCCAGACCCGGCAGTAGGTGAACGGTCCTCGCAGCATGGTCGACGGCGATCTCCTTCGAGCTGGCCTGGATGAGTCGTCCAGATATGGGTAGACGTGAATCCCCAGCTGGCGGCAGGCACTTGAAGACCCTTGGCGCCGACTTGAATCTGAAGGGATGGGCCTTGAATTGGTAGTGCTTCCCTGTACCACGAAACGTAGGAACTTGCGGTGCCCCTTGTGGATGGGGAAGTATGCATCCTCCAAGTCCAGGAAGTTCCCCTCTTCCAGCTGTCCGAGCACGTGCTGAAGAGTGACCATCTGTAATTTTTGGGACTTGATGTATTTGTTTAGTCGACGAAGGTCGAGAATGGGTCTCCAGCCCCCGGTCTTCTTTTTGTATTTGTTTAATATTTGTATTGCGCGCCAAACCCTGAGGTAACTGGGCGCTAGAGAAACTTAAAGGTTACAGTCAGACAGGCATACAGGATATCATCAACAGTTAGACCCTGGTTACAGGTGGGTCGAGCAGAAAGACACGGGAAGGAAAGTGCAATGATGAGCTGCGGAGGCAAAGGCCAAGGCAGCTAGGCTGATTCGGAAGTGAGAACATTTTACTGAGGAGGCTTGTTGCTCAGCCAGTTTTTTATACTGGCTTTAAAAGTAAGGAATTAGGGTTCGTGTCTGAGGGGGATGGGTAAAGAGTTCCAACGTTTGGCAGCTTGAACAGGGAAGCTGGCTCCCCCTGCTGTTTTTAGATTGTATCTTGGGACCACTAAGTTGTGGGACTGTGTGGATCTAGTGGTACGTGTGGGTTGGTGAAAGCAGGTTTTGCCTGCTAGGTATTTTGGGGCAGAGTTGGTGATGCATTTGTGCGTGATAGCCAGGGTGCATAGAGTGATTCTATCTCGGATGGGTAGCCATTTGACATTGAGTCTATGGGTGGAGATGTGGCATGATCTCGGGAGACTGAGTGCAGCTCTTAGAGAGTTGACAGCTTCCGTTGCTGAAGAGTGCCCAAAGCATGCACTGTCTACGTGTCTGTCTTTATGGCTTGGAGAGCCTCATCGGACTTCCTGAACAAATTGTTCCAGTCGAAGGGCATGTCCAGCACTTTTGACTGAAAGGCCTGCTGAAAGGTGGTGGTCTTGAGCCAGCCACGACAGTGAAGGCAACCGCTGTTGCCCATTTGGTGGAACCCTAAACCGGCAATTTCCGTGGCCACCTTGATGGCATGGTCTGACGTCACCTCACCTTCCTGCAGAATTTCCAGCGCTTCCGACCTTTTGTCGTCAGGGAGGAAGTCCAGGATGGGAGCAATCTTGAACCACCACTCCAGGTCGTAACGAGCCACGATGGCGAGGGCGGCCTTGATGGTAGTTGATGCAGAATAGATGACCCGTCGTCCCATGGCATCTACCTTCTTGCCCTCGCTGTCCAGTGGGGTGGAGGCCGCCGAAGCTGAACCACCCAAGGTCTTCTTGCTGGCCACCGCAGACACCACAGAGACCAGAGAAGACTGGGCCTGTAAGAACTTGGGCGCGGAGTCCGGCACCCTGTACTTCTTCTCCAGGCAATCCCTCTTTGCCAGGGCCGTGGAAGGGTTCTTCATGAGAGACAAACCTTCATCCCATATGTCATCCAGGAGAGGGACAGAGAGGATGGTCTTCCTCTTCGCCTCTCTGCACGGATATAAGAAGCCCTCCTTCTCCTCCAGAGCGAGCTGAAAGAGTTCCGACACTCTGGAGATCGAGTGTAACGAGCAAATCTCATCCGGCGGTGAAGATCTGGGAGGTGGAAACGGTAGGTCCCCTAACCCACCGTCGTCGTCCGTGCCCGTCTTCGCATGTCCGTCTCATCCCTCGGGGGGTTTAGAGGGAGGCGAAGGTTGGCAAGGAGGTGAAGGGTGTGCTCTCTTCTTCTGGGGTGGAGGCTCCCCGTAGGGGGTTCGGCCGTCACTGGCACCGCGGGAGGGGGCCGCTGGCGCAATAGGCATCCTTGTCTGAATCTCAGAGACCAGTGTATTCAATACCGAGAGGATGTCCACCGAGAGGTCTCTAGGAGGTACCGGAGGTGGGGGTGGCAGCTGAGGTGTAGGGGGAATAGGCCGCTGGGGCACTGGCTCTGAGCCTAGGCCCCTGTCGCCATGCTGCTCTTCCTCGATGGTGTCCTCGGCACGCTCGTCGTAGGGCCTGCTCCCTAATTACCCTCCTCCCGATTGGTTTGCAGACCGGTGAGCTCCTCCAAAGAGGAGATATCCGTACCCTGGAGGGTCACTGCCGCCCGCTTCATTGCTTCCAGCTTTGAAGGTCTCAGGGAGATGACAGCATCTTCTTCTCTGGGGTCTTCTCTATGGGTCGGAACGCAACCTCCATCCTGGGAGGAAGGGACACTCGGGCCTTAAGGGTCGCACCCTGCATGACTGTCTCGGAGGTCTTCGCCAGAGACGCTGCCACCCCCTCGATGGAAGGCTGGGCCTTTGCCAAGTGCACCTGGGCCTTCACAGTCCAGGCCAGAGCCTTGACCTGTTTGGCCTTCTCCTTAGGGGGAGGGTCCGAGCCCCGCTCCCCCTTGGACTTCTCCGTTAGGACATACTTGGGCCTCTCCCTGAGTTTGCCCGGATGATCCGACTTCCTCTTGGCCGAAGATCCTCACCGTTGACAGAGGCTGTAAAGGTCAAATGCGCTCTGGCCGTTGAGGAGCCCGTCGCAACAGCGCTCCCAGTGGCAGTGGACTTGTGGTGCTTAGCCTTCTGTTGGACCCCCCGCGGGAGGGGCACTCTCAAAGGTCTTAGAAGACGGCTCAGCCTTCTTGGAACTGGGAGGCATGCTGCTGGGACCCAGCCACTGCAGGGGCCTTGGCCTATAGCCACTCGTTCAGCCGCCTGTGCCGATCCTTCATCGTGCAAGGGGCTATCTCCTGGCAAACCGCTATATAAAAGTTAATAAATACAAATACAAAACGCACAATCCTCCTCCTTGTGCTCCAGGTACAGACAGTAAAGGCACTCAGAATGCTTGTCGTCCAAAAAGACATTCTGCAAGCCACAGCTGCAGCAAATCCTGAATAGGGGAGTTGAATCCTTTGCCTCACACATGGTCCACGCAGCGTAGGCCTGAGAATCTTCTGGAAGCCAACCACAAAGAAACAACAAAATACTCCCTTGAGGCACGCTGAAGAATCCAAAAACGGGTCCCCGCTAATCGCAAGGTTGATCGATGGAGCACAAGGACAGATTGACCGATATTGCATGAACTCTTCCCAGTCTTGATGAGACTCGCTCTGATCTGGTCTGGTGGGGTCTGAGGAGCATTGCCTTCACCCTCTACCTCTGTGGCACTCACCACGAGTGTGAGAGTACCCTCTCTGTACTGAGTTGCCGGAAACATACTTTGCTGACCCTCTGGCTTGAGATACCATCACTGACGTGCCCATACTAGATCTGCCCAGCTCGCCAACACCCTGAGAACCACACGACTGTGGAATTAGGTGATTAACTGCAAACCGTTTATGCGAACACAGACAGGGCCACCACGGCCGACAGAGACATTTATAGACAGTCTTCCGCTCTCAGTCCTTTCCACGGAAACTAGGGAGGCTTTAGATGCCCCAATCACTCCTGAAGAAATCTACAATGCCATAGATGTGTTATCCTCTGGTAAAGCCCCTGGCACAGACTTTCTACCAATTGAATTTTATAAACTCTATAAGTCTTGCCACGTCCCACAATTATCAGCCCTATGTAGCAAAGCCTTTGACATTGGTTTCCTTCCTCCATCTCTGCGGGAAGCAATAATAATGGTACTACTTAAGCCAGGCAAGCCCCCCACACAATGTGGCTCCTACTGTTCCCCCCCCAGCTTATCAACTGTGATGTAAAGATTAACCCTATATGCAATATATTATACATCCAGACCAATCCGGCTTTATCCCGGGTCGATCCACTTCTCTCAACCTGCGTCGGCTCTTGCTCGCAGCGACCAGAGTACACAGGCAGACGCAGCAACTCTTGATATGCAGAAGGTTTCACTCGGTTTCATGGAGATTCCTATGGCAGATACTTGAGAAATGCAATTTCGGCCCAAACTTTAGATCCTGGGTAAATCTCCTATATTCTTCCGCTGTCGCTAGAGTCTGCACCGACGGCTTGTGCGCGTCTCAGTTCCCGACAGCTTGAGGCACCAGGCAAGGCTGCCCCTTTTCACCGTCAATTTTCGCACTAGTCATTGACCATTGGCAGACAGAATACATCAGCGACACGCACAGAGGCATACGGTTGGTAGGGACCCCCCCGAGATTATTTCCCTGTATGCAGATGACGCTGTCCTTTTCATCCTGTCCCCGGAGCATAACCTGGCCCCAGTGTTGGAAGATGTCATATGCTTTGGCGAACTATCGGTTCTCCAAGTGAATTGCTCCAAATCCGTATTATTCCCACGCACTGAGTCCACCTCCCCCCCTCGAACACGCTGGGATTCAAATGGGTACAATCCGAGATTACTTATTTGGGCGTGGCGGTCTCGCAACATCAAAACACTTTATACGAAGCTAACCTCGGAAAATACCTGGCTGTCCTCACCCAGAAATGCACAGGTTGTGCCAGACTACCTCTTTCCCTGGCTGGTAAGATCACCATCCCTAAAATGGTGGTACTACCTCAACTGCTTTACAAATTCCTAAATGTCCCTATATGGCCAGGCCGTGAATTCTTTGCAACACTGTCCCGAACTACCAATACGTATTATAGCATTCTGGCGCGGTCCGACTGAAATTGGGGACGCTTCCCACTCCGACATCAAAGGGCGGGTGTTAGGCAGAATCCTGTGAAGTTCCCTTCGGGAGCACTACAGAAGATTAAGACTACAGGTGAGAGCAATAAATCCCCTTTGGCATCAGTCTGTACGACAAAGATTTAGTTGGTAGCTGTGGCTGAGCAGTCAGACTCATCTCAAGAGGGAGATTAGCAGTATTCAGGGTTTACACATTAGGCCTACAGTACTATGGAACAAGGAAACACTGACCAAAGATTTGTATTAAAAAGTATATATATATATATATATATATATATATATATATATATATATATATATATATATATATATATATATATATATATATATTTATTTATTTATTTTAAGTCATCAAGCAAGTTAAAATTAAGTTGAGGAAAGATATACACACTCCCTAGTTAAATTGTAGACCAAGTGAAACAGAGTGAAAACTGAGCAAAACGGCACAGTGGAAACCACACACAAGGGACGCTCTAACAATTTCTCACAAGGAAGGGAAACCACAAGTTATATCGAAATAGCTTCATACACACCCTATCAACATTTCCCATAAGTTTGTGAACAAGTTTAAGCAAGGCAGTGCATCAGTATAGGATATGCTTAAATGAAAACTGAGAAAAATGGCATTTCACAAGGTTTAGAAATGGGAAAAAAGGGTAGTTAGTAGAAGCAGAAGAACCAACACAGTTCGAGTTCAGAATCAATCTAAAAAAGGCAGATCTAATAAATGTAGCGAGAGTCAGTAGGCCTGTGCCAGAGTCAGTGGTACAGGGCAAGGGCCCAGGAGCGAAATGTTCTTGTAGCTGCAGTCAAGTCTTTGGTTAATAACTTTGAAAAGGTGGATGCAGAAAGCGACAGACAATGTTGAGAGAGGGGCGGCCAAGCAAACAGGTAGGTAAAGGATTTAAAACATCTTTAGCGCTACCACGAAGAAAGGGCGGCCTGGCGGAACAATGTACTTTTAAAATGAACAAGTGGCTCCTGCGGTGTGGCGGTTGTTCCTGGTAGTTCCTGCAGTTCGGGGGATCCAGCAGAGGAAGAGGCTCTCGTCGTGGAGGGAGGTTCGAGTTACTGCACTACCCAGGGATGAAACCAGCCGTGGTGCTGCCCGACAAATAAAAGGTACGCTCCTTTAGATCGCAATCCGGGTGGACTGGTGCCTGGCTATCCGGCCTCCAAGTACTGGGTACTGGCGATTTGACCAAGGCAGGTCCAGAAAGGCGATTGGTAAACTGGTTGGCCCCACCAGCTCAAGGGAAGAAGGCTCTTGCAGATTAAGATCTTCTCTCGTCGTGTGGAGAAAAGTGGTGAGACGCTGCAACGGGGCTTCACCAGTGGTTCAGTCGTTGCAGATGTCTTTGGCTTCTCTCCTCTTCAGCTTCTTAGTTTCAGTGGCGACGTCTTGCTCTTCCAGTCCTCAGGACCCTGCTTTTATGCAAAAAGATCCCCATTCATACAGCCTAGCAGTCACTCACACAGTGGAATGATCATCTTGGCGGGAGACCCTCCAGCCTATCAGGATAGTGTGTGACATGGGTTGCGGAGGCAACCCTGTCCAGGGGTCCTACTCCCCCTCCCACACAACAGACCCACCCCAGACTCAATGGCACCGAAAGGAGGGCTTCTTGGCAGAAGCCTGCCAAAAGGACGAACAAAGGATCCCCAACATGGGTTAGGAGTTTAGAGAAAGACATGAGAAAGAATTTATATTGAAGTTCAGGCAAATAAAACCTACCGAAGTACAGTTAATATGAAAATAAACCAGCAGTATGTTAGAGGCTGTCAGGAAAAGTGGTAGCCTCGAACAATGGGAAAATCCCATAGGAAAATATTTGCGGTCGAATATTTATGGTAGTAACCACTGCCACCAGCCAGAAACTTTAGAGAGAGGACTGTACGGTACCCTCTCGAAAATAAACATAAGGGAAAAACTATTAACCCTTTTCAGTACCTCCATAGTAAGATGGGTTGGACTGGTTTAGTTCATAACAACTGACTAGTTAAGTCAATGGGGACTTTACATGCCCTGGGAGACAGTCAGTCCCAGGGTATGGAGTCTATGTTTGGGGGTCGCTACAACACCCCTGTGTCACTGCACGGAGGGTGCTGTGTAACACATGTGAATAAAGATGGTTCCTATGGGGATGAAAAAATCCCATAGACATTAAACACAACAATGGCCTAGAACACACATAGGAAAGATGCCCAAGAGTGGGAAAGAGAGTCTCACTCTTAGCAGGTAAAAAGAAACAAACCCTTCAAATCCAGCAAAGCTGCTGGGGGACTCTATACGTAAGGGAAATTAGCATTAGCCACAGAATGAGAATTCTCCCGAACAGCGGGTTTGGCACCCCTAGCCTTGAGAGGTACTGGATAGCCGCTCATTTTGGTTTGTTACCACTAAACCCCCCTCCCCCTTCATATTAATCTCGAGCGCCTTGCTGCGGACGGTCTCGACATTCGCTCGTTGGTTCTCCCCTCCTCTCAATCGAAACATGAACCACACAACCCGGTTGGAGCTTCAGTCCTAGCTCTAAGCAAAATGTGGAAACTGGCCGGCACTCCGCACCCTTTCTATGATTCCCCTTTTGTATTGATACCGCAACACCACACCGCTGGGCGGGGGCCGGACTGCTTTCTATCCGAGATGCGTTTGAACAGGGCATTTTCACTGAATGGTCAGATCTTCCAGAGTTCCTATGAGATATACCCTCTCACTGGTTGCATTATGCAAGTCTGCGCCACTCTCTTCAGAACAGACTTTCGGATTTCCCCTCGATCTCCCTAGATAACCCACTATTGGCAGAGATTCTGAATACTACAATATTCAAGGGGAAGGTCTCTAGACTATACACCACCCTTCAGAGCACGCTGCCCCATTCATCAAGCTTAGAGACTCCTGGAGTAAAAAGTGTTGGGCATAATTGCATGCAGTACCCTCTGGGACCACCACATACAATTAGGACTACAGGTGTAAGCAAAAACCAACCTTGGTACAAGTCTGTACTACACAGTTTTGTGGTAGCGAGCTGAGCAGCCAGGCTGATCTCAAGACGGAATGTGAGCAGTAAAAGGGGTTACACAGAGGTCTTACAATCGCATTGGTTCAAGTAGACACTTATACTCAAGGTTTCTCGGTAAAACACTTATTAATTTATTACACAATAATTTAGAAAACATTCACTAGAAGGAGGCAACTTAATATTATACACAAACACACTTCAATAGCAAACCAATAAGTTCCTGAACCAATT
This sequence comes from Ambystoma mexicanum, assembly GCF_040938575.1. Lineage (NCBI taxonomy): Eukaryota > Metazoa > Chordata > Amphibia > Caudata > Ambystomatidae > Ambystoma > Ambystoma mexicanum. The sequence goes on from NC_090931.1 coordinate 458,113,660, forward strand.
AGGCTCCCCTGAAATAGGAACAACATGGCATTTCAGTTACTTTCAATGGGAGCAAAAAGGCACGTTAGCAGAATAGATCACAAATACTTTTAGGCAGTGCAAATAGTTATAGTTCACTAGAGGACTCAATTCAGTTCAATACGCATAGGCCAAAGTCAATGGACTAGTGTCTTGGATAGGAAAGAGCAGCTCTTGAAGTAAACGGTAAAGTCTTTGCCAAAGTTCTCAAAAGTAGTTTGTACGAAAAAGAATCATATGTTGGGTCACAAGCTGATTAGGCCTGCAAGTTGGGAAAGGTCCACAAACTTTCAATGCGAGAGAAGCATTCTCTCAATTGGGTTGGCACAGTACCTTAGTATGAAGCAAAAGATGCAGCTGAAGATGTTGGTTCCTGGCAGTTTCTGCAGATCTCACTGTTCCTGAGCCTCAGTCGTGGGGCCAAGAGGGAGGACGTCGGGGGACTCATGCACTGCACGGGATCGTCAGAAAACACTGACAAAATTGAGTTGCTTCATTTCGAGTAGCTGTTCAAGCACACAAGCTGGTGTCCTTCCACCTTGTTAATCCTAACCAGCTTCGAGAATGGTATTCAAGTGGCTTACGAGTTGATTGGTCCCACCAACTCAAATGAAGAAGTCGTCCTTGAAGGGGCTTCTCTGTTGAGATGAACTTGGCAATTCAGACCTGCAGCAGGGCTTCACCGGACAAACCAACGGTCCAGGAGTTGCAGCAGCCGTCCTCTTCCAGCTCGTCTTCGGTTCTTTCGTTTCAGTGGTCGACTCTTTCCAGTCCAGGAGACACGCCTTTTAAACAGTTTTCTCCCATTCATTCCAGCCTACCTGCCACTGGCCGGACAGTCAGCCAGCCAATCACGCCAGAGTGCATTTGGGTCTCCTAAGAGACCAAGCACAGTGAGTTTCGGGCAACTCCCTCACTTTCTGCCCACGCCAGACACTCAGACGCCAGAGGCGGTCTTCAGTCCTGAAGCCCGCCAAAGGCATGGAAACAAAGGGACCAAACATGGTTTGGCACGCAGAGACAAACACTAGAATGACCTTTCCAAAATGAAATGGTAAAAAAAGAAGACGGGACCTGTTTAAACAAAGGGGCTTAAGGCACCATTTTGAAAAACATGGCTCCAGCGATTTTTAGCTAGCGGTGTTCGCGGTCGGGAAAAATCATGGTAGTTCGTTCTAAAACACTGCCACCAGCCATTTTGATAGAAAAGGCTAGCATATGACTGCTACATGAGTTTCTAGACAGGGGATACTTGGTAACCCCACCAGCACTCTATAGGAAGATAGTGTGTGCTGGGTCTAGGAATTTAAAAAGACTAGTAAAGTCAATTTAACCTTACATTCTCTGGGAAACAGTAGTTTATCCCAGAGAAGGTATTTAAACCTTTGGGAAGTCTAAAACTACATCCCTGTGTAACTGCACTGAGGGTGCTGTGTAACACACATGAAAAGATGCCTATGGAGTTACCTTAAAACTCCATAATCAAAGAACAGAAGAGTAAAACACACATCCAAATAAATGAAAGAGAGGGGAAAAAAGGCTCACACTCTTTCCAGGTTAAAAAAAATCAAGTTCTCAAAATCCAGCAAAGTTGCTGGGGGTCTCTAAGGTGAAGGGAATTAGCACATTTATGAGAATTCTCCCTAACAAAGATCTAGATGTCGAGATATCAGACCAGCGCCGGGGCCGCATGTGCACCTGCACCCACGAGATTTCATTTAATTCGCGGTTCAAACTGATCCAGTTTAAGGTACTTCATAGGCCCACCATACCCAGATGAGATCAGATTGCACCATATGTCGCAGAACCATCCACCCACATGCCCGAGATGTAACTCTGACAACGCAAACTATATACACATGGTGTGGTCATGCCTGCACTTGATCCAGTTCTGGGGAGAAGTATGCACGTCCCTATCAGCTATCACAGGCTGCATCATTACCCCATCCCCATTGGCTTGTGTTTTTCATGAACTTCCCCGGATGGGCCGGGATTCTAGGAAACTGGCGGACCTATGTTTACTTCTCGCGATCCACTGTATTCTGTTACTCTGGCTACGCCCCTAGACCCCCCACAAACGCACAGTGGCTTTGTGCAGTCACCTGGGCCTCAGATACCAAAGAGCACTGGATACACCTACAACACATAGTATCTAGACCAAGAAACATCTGGACGCCCTTCCGTTCATACACGTCCTCCTTATCCACTGACTTTGGGGGTGAGACTGACGATTCAGACTCATTGATTTCCAAGTCCACCTAGTCTATATGCGTTGGATGCCCTTGTGTCACTTGTATCTCTAATGACCCTTGCCTCTGCTAGCATTGCAGTGTCTGTATAGGTCAGTCAATCTACTATGTACATCAAATGTATTCTTGCTTCCTACCATGTAATGCTCGTACCTCGTTGCTGTAGTGTCAAGCTTAACAAAAAAAGGTTTAAAAAAATAAACTGAGGACAGAGTTGTACTGGTTGTCAAAGAGGTCTGCTGATGGATGGCCGACTTCATGCTCGCTACCGATGGTTTCAGCTCCCACTTGTGCAGAGCAGACTGTAACCTGCTTAGTTTGTCTGCTAGGACGTTCTTCTTTCCCTCCAGATGGGACACCAACAAGAATAGCCGATTTTGAATGGCCCAATACCAAATCTTCTCTGCTAGGAGACACAAGGGAAGGGAACAAGTAGCCCCCTGCTTGTTGATATAAAACATTGCAGTAGTATTAGTAGTCTCACCACCTTTCCCTGAAGTGAGGAAAGAAATTATTTGAGAGCAAAAAATATGTCTCTTAGTTCCAGGACATTTATCTGGTCCTTTTCCTGGGAGGACCAAATACTGTGAGCTATTAGACTTACATAATGGGCTCCCCAATCGTACTCTGAAGAGTGTTATGACTATTTGGTGAGGAGAAGGTTGAAAAGGAAACCCGATTAACAGGTTCTCTGGGGAGTTCCACCATAGTAGAGAGTCCTGAACTTGTTTTGGAATTTGAATTTTCATTTCCTGAGAATCCAGGAGCTGGTTCCAGTTCTAAGCAAGATGCCACTGGACCGTTCTCATATGGAGCCTTGCAAAGGGAACTAGGTTTATGCATCCTTTGAAGCCACCAAGCGTCAAGAGTCTGGTGTCTGTTGTACCTTACGATGGTTTGTTGAACAGCTTCCACACTTTCCAGGGGTGGAAAGGCTCTGTGTAGAGTAGTATCTATAAATGCTCCCAGGAATTGGATCCTTTACGAAGGATTGAGCTGGGATTTTGTCACATTTGTGGATACCCCAGTTTGAAAAGAGTATGGCATGTTAATTGCATTTTCTGAAGCAATTCCTCTGGAGAATGGGCCTTGAGAAGCCAGTCATCTAGCTAAGGATATAGATGGGCTGCCTTAACTGAAGGTAGGCTGCCACTGAACCCAGAACTTGTGAAAACCCTGGGAGCAGAATTTAGCTGGAAGGGAAGACAGGTTAACTGGTAATGAGACATTCCTATTTTGAATCTCAGGAACTGACTGAGGTTTGTAGTTAGGGATGTGAAAATAAGCATCCTGTAGATTCCATCCAGTCGTTTGGGTGAAGAGAAGCCAGAATCCGAGGAATGGTCACCATGTGGAAGGTTCTGATTGACAGAAATTGGTTGAGGTCTGAAAGGTCCAGAATTGGACTGATCCTGCCTGATTTCTTTGGGATTAGAAAGTAACTAGAGTAAAATCCCTGACCTACTTCCTCTTGAGGAACCAACTCTATCGCTCCTAAGAAAAGGAGTTTTTGAATCTCTTCCAGGAGCTCCGGGGATGATTTTTGGAGCTTTGGAGGAGAGGAAGGTGAAATAGCCGTAAGGGCGAGGCAGTAACCATGCTGAATAATATTCAGAACCCATTGCTCGAGTAACGGTTTTCCAAAAGGGGAGAAAGTTGGAAAGCCTTCCTGCTACCAGGGATGTATGCTCCTTGATGATAGTAGGAGCGGAAGGTATGTGCATGCCCGGAAGGAAGACAGACTACTTTTGCTCTTGAGCAGAATTTTAGGAAGTGGAAGGTCCCGACTTAAACTTGGGTCTATATCATCTCTTTTTAGAAGAGTAATAGGACTTAGCAGATGTGGCTGAACCACTGTTTCCTTGAGGACGTGGTTTAAATGAATTAACATTTTGGTGATATGGCTGTTTCACTGAAATCGAGCTAAGGGTTTTCAGCTGCCGTGACACTGGCCTTACATTTCTGGATGACCTCATCTGTGGATGGATCGAACCGAGTTGAGCCATCGAATGGAAGGTCGAGCACTTTCTCCTGGATATCTTGGTGAAAGGGAGAGGCTGACAAATATGCGTGCCTACACATGCAGACTGCACTTGTGACTGCATTTGCTGTTGTATCCGTGAGATCTTTGACCACTTGAAGCTGTTGGATAGCTGCTTCTCTACCCTCTGAAATCCAGAAGGAAAATTCGTCTGTGGCCTCAGGGGGGAGCATGTCAGCAAAGCGTTAAAGATTCTCCCAATTAGGGATATTAAATCCTGCCAAAACTGTAGCAGTGTTAACCTGCCTAAGTTTTAAGGTAGAGTTTGTATAAGACATCTTACCTTGCGTCTCCCATGATTTTGCGTTTTTATCTAGAACTGAAGCTCGGGATGGAGAAGGGCCTTGACCCTTTCTGCCAAGGGCAGCTGAGACTACCGTAGATTGAGCCGGAAGATTGCCCATGAGTATGACGGTTTCCTCCTTAGGCACCGTGTATTTATCATCTAGGGCCTTGAAAATGTGTGGATCGGTATGATGCTTTCCCCAACGAGCTAGGGCTTGTTCTAGAACAGACAATTCCATGGAAAATGGAACTTTTGACTGCTCAGATGGCAGTTCCCCAAAAATACCAGCCGTTTCAGGCTTATCCTTAGAGAGGATTTCTAGCGCCTGCATGGCTTTAGTCACAATGTTATGAAACACCCTAGATGGTGACTGATTGGTGTCGTCCTCTGAATCTGAGTCCGAGTTCATGGAAATGTTCTGTTTTTTGGGTGGACAAGCAGAGTCCTCGTTGTCCACGGATAACGTGATTGGCTCAGCAATATGACTGATGGGTACCGATCCCGGATAAGTAGGTGACATTTACTCTGTGATGTGTTGAGCCAGAACTTCTAGGAAGGGCTGAGAAAGGGAGTAGTTTCTAGCACAGTATTGGTGATTCATTGGGAAGGCCTAGGTTGAGGGTCTTCTAGCCTGATGGGAGAAGTTGAAGAGTCAGCTCTGTTAGGCGGTTGGTTGGTATTATAGATTTTAAAAACCACAGGTCTAGGCACCTGGATATTGGTTAGAACCAGCTGCAGTCCAGGTTGTGCTGGTACCTCAGTGGGTTGACCCAAACTGTCCTCAGACTGAGGAGAAAAGTGTGGCAAAATGTGAGGTGACTGAAATGCTCACAGGCGTTCTGAATAACCTGCAGTGGAACCGTAAAAAATGGAGAAGCATCAAAGTCTTCCGAGTCAGAAATTACAGTAGAATTATCCTTCTGACTCTCCAGCACAGAGTCCGAGACAGATGACAAGGGAGATTTCTTCTGTTGCTTTTTTTGGAGAATTTGGTACCGGACTAGATCTCGACTGAGTGCTTATGCCTCTTGTGAGAGGACTTATGCAACTTCCTCGGTACAAAGGAGCTTGAAAGTGGAAGTGGGTACAACCTTTTCTTTCGGTACTGAAATACCATAAATTTTACATGCGGAAGCTGACTTGGCTTTACTCAGTACAAGGGAATCGGAATGCACCAACCAACCCCGGAGGCACGGGCCTCTTTGCATGAAACCTTGCCTATCGTCTTACCAAGGCAATAGAGGGTTTTCCTGGTACCGTTGTTATTTTGTCTGGTGTAAATAACTCTTGCGGTACCAGGTGGGTCTTCTGAGACTCTTTCCAACCTGGAGGTACTAACACTTTCCCACCAGGAGGTACTAGTGCTTTACCAACCAGAGGTACTTTCAGGTGAATAGGCTGGGGTTTTCCCCTGAACGGTCCCGCGAAGACCCCGGAACTGAGGAGGCAGTTTTCCCCAAGGTACCGACGGCCGGTGCTGAAACTACTACCTCACCTGAAAGTACAGTCCCCATCTTCCCGATGTCAGCCTCCCTCCTGTTCCGAACGAAGTCTCGGTCGTATTCGGTACCGGTCCAAGCTCTGCCATGGAGAGAAGACGAGTCCGCAGAGACCTTGCATGAATCCCACAGCAAAAGACACAGGTACTCACCAGGTAATGTATACCCAAACAGCAGACGCAGGCATGATGGGGATATGACACAGAAAAATGCTTCTGGCAACGGATGCACTGCATGACTCCTGCTGCATACGGAATGCGTAGAGGGAGGCACCACGAATTGAAAAAATGAAAATGAGTAAGCAATCACTAAGAAAATGGGATGGACAGCAAAAAAAAAAAAACATCCCGAAAAGGAGTGAGTCACAGCACTGCAAAAATTCTGACCCGCCCTGTAGGCAGAAAAACAGGAACTGGGTGTAGAACCATGGCGACATAGGGGTAAGGTAAGGCCCGGTACATGGAGGGACGCACGCGTGATGTAGGCCCCACCCCTTCAAAGTTTTTAAAGAGACAGCTATCATTTGCAGCCAGCTGTTCTGGCAGTTGTGAAGGAGGGAGAGCCAGGACGAAAAAGAAATTGGAGGACTACCACCACAAAAAGTGTGAGAGAAATTCTGAAGAAGGCCTCGGAGGGAAACGTTTCTATTGGCTGTGGGCATTAGGACCCAAACTTATGAGCCTAGAGACTGTAGTTACAATTTAAATTGCTCTATGTTACAGAGGATTCCCAGACTGACCAGGAACATTCACAGCATGTTCATCTCGCAAAAGATCCAATGCTGAAGAATATTAGGATCGCCAATAGCAGGGGCCAGGGCATGGGCAGATTGCAATGCTGAATTACATACAGTACCTGATAAACAGCGAACCCAATAGCCAGGCACTTGGGGCTAAGGTGGAACCTTTAGGGAATATTCAATTACGAGCAAATTAGCAAATGGGGAAGCGGTCACACCGACCAGAACATGCATTGGGAAAATTACTCAGAGCATACCTATAAAATGTGGCACACACCTGGTGTGATTGAGGGTGCTAGGAAGACATTCCAGAGTTGTATTGCTGGGAAACGAGGAAGAGGAGAGAAGCTAGAGTTGAAATCTGCATTGGCCAAGCTAAACAGAACGTTTCTGAAAAGGACATTGCTAAGCCAGAAATGCTACCATTTTGGATCAGGCCAGGCTGAAAGGGAAGACTATACTAGGGAGCCTGCTAGGTGCAAAGGGATCACATTCTGCAAGGAAACAGATGTTAAAATAGGAGCTGGATAAAAGCCTGAAAGGGACAGCAAAGTCATCAAACACAACTAAACAAGTTTATGATGCTGAAGGAAGCAGAAGAAGTGGTGGGAGAGGGCAGGAGGAGAATCCCAGAAGAATCCAGGCAAGGGGCAATTTCTACCCAAAAGCATAACGAAAAAACCACAGGGAAAGCTAAAGGAATTGCTGAGTAAAGCATCCGGAGGAGTACGATACAGAGCCTACTTTAATAACAGGTCCAAGGCCATCAGTTCCCAGTAGAGAACACAAGGTCAGGATCACCTAACAAGTAAAAGACAAAGAAATATTTAAAGACCAAGACGTGCGCTGGGGCACATTAAGCTATCCAGAGAACGCAAGTTATATGAAAGACCGTGGGAGCCAATGCTCCAGGAGATTGCTTAGGGAATGGACATCAGACTTTGGATCCAGATACATTTTGAACAGGCCCTGAGCCATCTTCATTTATCCCAACTTTATCTTGGAATCTCCCCTTTCAGTTTGCTCCCAGTCCAATAGTGCCCACTCCATGCAATCCTTTCACCACGATAGTGGAAATTAAGGTGCTGAATATCTCTACATGTTGTGTGTGTTCTATGCTATCCACCTGTCACAGGCCTACAGGTGCTAAAGAGACAAAGCCTCCTGGTATGTTCTTTTAACCTGGTAGAACCAGCAGGGTATTAAAGAGTTAATGTATTTTTATTAGTATTTGGTTTTAAAGAAAAACCTTTTATGAGTTACTACAGTAATCATCAAAACAGTTTGTTTTTCCGTTTCTTACGATTTACTAACAGAAGGGAAAGAAGAAGTTATGCACCCATTATGCAGTCTTTACATTTTGTGTGCCTTCTATTAAAATGAAAATTTCTATCAAAGCCACAGTTCAAGACAGTCTTTCCCCCTCAATTCGATCCACCACTGGTCGACCATGAACTATGGTCCGTCATTAATGTATTTGCCCAACCATTTAGTCCTCAATTCTGTTATTGCAGACAAGATAGCAAGATAGCTGGAGAGTTTCCGTGGCATCTTTGCAGGTGCACGGTCTACAACTGAAGTCAACTTCATTCCCTGCCACCCGGCCATCCAAGATCTCTCTGGTAAGAAAGAGGTTTAGTCAAAACAGCATAAACTGTGCATGATGGTAACTGCATAGAAATTTGTGTAGGTATTTCGGAGGTCAGTTGAGTGAGCGAGCTTCAAAGAAGGCTTTCTCATAGCACTTGAAACTCAGTCTTTCCTGCTGTGTTTTGATCCAATCATGAGCCCATAATTTGTGTTTCACCCCAGTGGGATTAGTGGTTAGCATTTCCACAGAAGAATCAATGCTCTCTAGAATTGCGTTGCAAATGTTCTTCCATTCTCGTAAAGTGCCTTGTGACCTTTCCAAAACAGCATCCTGCAGGAGTTTGAAGCCCCGCGGCGGCGATGGTGATATGCATTTACAGATCAAGGACAGGGACTTCCAAGCCACCATTGCGTACATGGAGGTTAGGCCAAGATCCATTGATATAGCCTGGATAGGGGTACCTCTTGGGAGATGGAGGACCTTTTTCCAAAATAAGCCCTTCAAGACAGGCCATAGTGTTGCCGGGAGGGCAAAGAAAGTTTCAGCACCGTAGGCGAGTATCGGGACTACCTTCATGCGGTAAAATGATAAAAAAAAAAAAAAAAAAAAAAATCGCACATTGTGTATTTGCAGTATTTTTTCAGAATATTCCAAGCCTCAGCAACTAGGTTCTTGACCTTACTTCGCAAGATGATCTCTCTTGGGGCATCATTTGAACTGGTGTTTAAGCACATTACTAGGTAAATCAACAAGCTTACTTTGGTGACCTCTTTGCCATTCATGTACCAGGAGTGTTTGTTTCCTCCTCTGCTGCCCTCAGGCTCCATGATCAGTATGCATGATTTTTTGGTATTGATCTTGAGCCCGTTTTCCCGGACATATGCCTGGAGAGCATCTAATTGCCTTTGCAGGCCAATCGGGGTCTGGTTAATAAGGACGAGATCGTCTGCATATAAAAGTCTGTCCAGATGGCCAGCAGCTAGTTTCGGTGTGAAGCTTCTTGCACTCTTCAAGGTGTTGTAGATGTCAGAAATGAAGAGGTTGAATAATGCTGGAGCTAGAGAACAGCCTTGCTTCAATGCCCTCATGGTCTTAATGGGTTCAGAAAGCAGACCCCTTCCATCCAGTATAACTCTTAGGGAGGTCGCAGTTCCAATCTTCCAGCTTCAACCAGAGTTCTGTACGGTCGATTGCTTCGAAGGACTGGGCAAGGTCTATGAAGGCCAAATATAACGTAGTGGCTTTCTTCTCCTTTATATGACTCTTTAGGATGTTGATGAGAAAGACATTTAGTGATGTGCCCACTCCTTTTATAAAACCAGATTGCCTGATGGCACAGTTCCCATAGTATAGGCTCCATTTTGAAAGGCCCAGCAGTACATGTGCCACAACGATCTTCCCTGCCACGTCCAACAAGACTAAGGGCCTGTAATTGGCTGGAATAGCCCTATCCACCTTTTTAAAGATTGGGACAACAATTGATGTTTTCCATGAGGGTGGTACTCGCTAGGGTTGTAACGATATACCAGTATAAACACTGTCAATTTCATTTTGCTAAAATAACTTACCTTGTTTGTAACGGTAAACCGATTCAAATGATGTTTTTTGTTTTGCACGTGTACTGTGCAGTGCACTTCAATTAATGCAATTGTAAATTGCAAATAAGGCTGGCACTTGGCTGGCTTTTTTCTCTGTTGTCTAGGGAGCCTCGGACTGGAGGAGGTGGAGTTCAGCAGCCTGGGATTGGAGGAGGTGGAGCTTGCACAGGCCCGGGCTGGGCTGGGCTGGCTTCTGTGTCGTTCAGCAGCCTGGGATTGGAGGAGGTGGTGCTTGTCCGGGCCCAGGCTGAAACATTCTGGAATCCTAACGTGCACGTGTCAGATAAAGTAGAGCAGCCTCTGTTTGGACACAGCTCTTCTTCACTGCTGCGTTAGCTCCAACGTTGGTACCTGCCCTGTGTGTGGATTCAGCACGAGCAGAAAAAGAAAGGTATGTTTTTTTTTTCTTTCAAAATGTTATTTGTCTGTGCACTACTCAACACATTATCAGTGGCAGTGCCAATGGTAGGCACCCTCGGCTCGTAACCCTGACAAGTCTTATTTACCATTTTGGCATAGGCCAGGAGTGTAGTGTATGCCTCAGCCTGCAATGACTGCTGCAGTGCTGCCACACTTCCAAACACACTGCTACGCGCTGTGCCACAGATTTCAAATGTTCCAGGAAGGTGAGCCGAGCCAGGAATGCAAGCTTCTTTTTCTTCCCTCCCTTTCGTCTCATGGCAGGTGCATTTGTTGTTCACAAGTTTGTGTGATACATGATGCAGTCCATAGGCCGTACCACCTAAAGGCCTTCGTAGGGAAGGCTGGAAAGATAAGGCTGCCTCATGTACGTAAGCCTGCATGGGGGCACAGCCTAGGCAGGAGCCATAACAAAACAAAAAAGTTGTTTGAAGCCGTTGGTGGAGAATTCAGATAAGTGGGGTTGGGCAGAGGTCCCGCTGCGATAATGACAGTGCGGGGGTGGAGCGGAGCCCCCAAAAACAGAGTGGGCTACAAACAAAAGGCTGTACTTGCAGGTGCACCCTTTTTGGTCAGAAATGTGCAAATACAGCCTTTTATTTGCTGACAACAGACATAGATCACATTCACTCACCACACAATTCAAGGCAATGGCAGAGGCTTCAAGAAAGCATGCACTTTCCTCTTGCCAAAAAGAGCGCCTGGAAGTCCCTTCCTCCTAAGAGGACAGGGGAATGGGCACTCTGACTGATGGCACTGAATGTATGATTGGGCTGGCGCAGGGAAAGTCACATGTCAAGCTGCACCTGACAGACCACTTACTCTGTGCCAATTTCCGTATGGGCTAGTCCACATTAGCACCTCCCCCACCCACTTGCTCAATCCCTTTGGGGGCATATCGCCTGAATCATCTTTAGGACAAACTTTGTCCAGAGCAATGCTCGCGTACAACGCAAAGACCTGCCCTTGTTGATGGAAAGCATGCGTTATTGCTAGTTGTGTTCCTCCAACCATTGCAAGTGTCAATGTTTTTTGCCAGAAAATTACAACATAAAATCAGTCTTCATACCCTAAGCACATCCACCCCCTTAGTGAACGGACATGTTAGCGCCCCCTCCCGTCAGTAGTTCCTGCTCCTCACTCCGCCTGCCGCTCTGTCCCTTTCCCCATGCACTTCCTCGCTCTCCTCTCACGTCCCTTCTCTTTTCACCCCCTCCTTCTGTTTGCTAAACATTTTGACAGACGTACCCTAAACTGGCATCTATTGACCTAAAGGCATAGCTAGCAGGTCGCCGTGACAGATGGCTTCAATTTCAACCCGGCAGCAAGTCTCGCTGAAGCATCTGTGTTATTTAATGTGAGCCAACAAAATATAATCAAACATCACTGAGGGCTGCTCGCAGATGATTGTACTGTCATTATAATGCTATTTCATTATCTGTTTGTATTTTATATTGATATGATATTTTATGATAGTCTATTTATATAGTGCCTATACACAATGTGTTTCAAAGCACTTTTGACAGTGTCAGATAAACAATGAGGAAAATTAAGATTAAAAATATGTTCATTTCATTTCAATCACCCTGCTAAAGTTGCCGAACCATTATCGGATTGATCCATTCTGAATGAAATTTTGGGTTGAATGTAAAGTTTAATCTTTCTTCTCAGCAATTCAGTTCACCAAAGGCCTCTTAGTAAGTTAGTACGCATTCCATTTGTTCTTTAATGAAAACGAATGGCTGAAATTAATTGCATAAATCAGCTGGCGTGTATTCCAGGAGTGACACTGTTCTCACTTCCAGCTCTTGAAACGTGATTTTTAATTCTCTCTATAAATGAGGGTGGGAGGGGGGCAGGAGAGAGGGTGACTAATGGCGGTTATCCGCACCTCAGTCAAAACGCGCTGTAATTGTTGCTGTTCCTATTGTAGGGGACCTGGGTGTCTTTTCACTCCCAACGCTCCCTTGTGTTGGCTCCAGCACCCTCCCACTATGTTGGCTCATTTTCCAACTCCCGGCCTTTATTCATGACCCCCCCACAAGCCCGTCTTTCTTTAAGTGAGTGCCCAGTGCACTCAGGTGGCAAAGAAAGAACACTGCAGATGACTCGCTGTCCTCGAAAGCCTCCAAAGGGAAGGACCAGGCACAGTGCTTGCTATTATGTAATGATTTACACTACAGATCAGATGGTGGCTATTCTCCTGTCGCATGGCCAGTGACCTTTGTGTGTATGTGCTTAGTTCACATTGCAGGTAGCACACTGTCACATCTGCACAACGTACATATGGTCACCACGGCAGGTAAAAACAGCATACAGCTGAGCTTTCACACACATCGCCTGCTCACCTGTGTAACCAAATTGGCAGGCAATTGCACAGCAGCATCCAGCCTTCCATCTCAGTCTTTATTTTTTATTTTAAAATGTTTTATTGGTTTAAAAAACAAGAAATCAGGAACAAATACATGTTAAATGATCCTGTTAAATTAAAAAAAAAACTTTAACATTGCAACTTGATCATCATCCTTCTGTCAGATATCATTCTACATCTCAGTGATAGGGGCAGATCTCGGGTCCTTTTCACCCTCTCCCTTCAGTGACAGTACCAACTCCAACATTTTCATAGTGGCAATTACCAGTCCAATTTGCTCACCTTTCATTACCCATTTCCACCATTGCATCGGGCTCAGGGTCTTCCCTTTTTCCCCCATCTCAGTCTTTATTAAACAGTAGTTTTTACCTGGCAGTTTGCTTGTTGGCAATAGAATTGCCATGTACGGTGCACTCATGATTGCAAAGGCTTGTTGAGACTGGACAAAATGTTCTGCAGCAAGCAAATGCTTACCTCTGTAATTGCACGTCGAGCATCAACGCCAGATCATCTTGTGAGAGCAATTAATAAAACTGCGGGAGTGTGAGAGCGTGTCTCCTTTGGCCAGAGACTACCACAAGTTGCACGATACTTGGCAGTTATAGTGGAACATGAATTTGTTATTGCAGCAGTGTGCTGGTCTTTATTACATTTCACTCTCATGCTGTCTAGGCACTACGTACTTCCATATATTTGGGCACAAGCAGCATAAATAGTGTTTTATAGAGTTACATTGGCACATATTGTGGACCGAGGCATCAATCTGCTTTACAGTGGAAGTCATAGCATATATTGTGCACTATATATTAACCTATTTTATTTCCACATTTTCTCATGGGAAAAGGGTTGGGCTTGTTGAAAATGTGTAATATGGGGCCACTTTGAAAATTATTTCCGGGGCCTCTTTTGGTTCGCAGTCCATCCCTGCCTTCAGTCCGCCTGCCTCCTTCCCCATCCACGCTACGTGATTGGGCGTGTTGCCTGTGTTAACTTCTGCAAGGGTCCAAGACCCTTGCAGGCTTACCAACCGGCATTATTTAACATCGTGGCTGGAAGGTACGTTTGGTGCAGCACTAGTATGCCACTATCCATCCAAATGAGTATCCTACAAAACTTCTTTGTGAGCGAGTTACGTCACGGGTCATATGTTTATAATTAAAAAACCTAACCTCCTATGATCTTATACTTGCACCAAATGTGGAGGTTTGTTGCAAAGAATCTATCTGCATATCTTTGTTTATTACACAAATTCTTTCATTAGATGTCTTAAAATAACTGAAAATACAGTGGTCTTTGGGATTTGTTGAAAATGTAACTTTTCCTGGCAAAATAATATTGAAGACAATGCTTATACACACGTGCACGCTATACCGAAATAACCGTGGTATACCGTCATTTCAAATGAAGGTTATACTGTCAAAAAATCAATATCTTGACATCCCTACTACTTGCGCCTTAGCTTCTTGATTTGTTCGAATGGCACTCACAAGGAGGAGGCTCACTGGTCCGGATTCTTCTTGAGCATTATGTTAAGCATCCCATCTGGCCCTGGTGCCCTTGAGTTACTTGCTTTGTTGATCGGTATGAAGAGGTTGTCTCATCGTCTCTATTTGTCTCAAAGTTCCAGCCTCCACACTGAGGTACGAGTGACAGTTTTCACTGGCTCATCAGTCTGGAATAGTGAGGCAAAATGCTCCTCCCAGGCACTGTCCGAAACTGAGTCAGTCAGTAGGGCCTCCTGAAGGGCACTTAAGCCGTTGATCCTCTGCCAAATCTCACTCGTATTTTTGGACTCGATACTTGTTAACATGTTTCAGGCGTCTTGCTATAGTAGGCCATGTTTTATTGATCTAACCCAATTGCAATAGATTTGTTTCAATTTCTTACTTGTCGTTCTCGATTCATTTGTATTCAGTTTTTTAAGATGCCTATGTTTAGAATTGAGTATCTTTTTCCTGTTTGCCACTGCTTGGTCGTAGTTGTGCATCGGTGAAAATGATTGTCGTGGCACCCGTTTCCTGGATTCTAATTTTAAAAGGGTATCTCCACATTGTCAAAAGAATAAGATGCACTGAAAAGGTTTAAAACACGACCTAAAAAAAAAGTAGTGATAAAACAATGCTGGAGTATATTACTTATAAGTACTAAATACCTGAACAGTGAAAGAAATTATTAACAGCAGATCCCCCATTTTTCAGGGATACTCATTGCAGAGTGCAAAAGGACTAAAAATATCACTTTATAATTTTCGTTCAATACATAACAGTAAATCTGTAAAACAGTTTGTTACCTTAAGGGTGCCGTTCTTCATGTTTAGTTGTTGTTCCAGTTGCGATATCTGGCATGCTGAACTTTCGCGAAGTTTGGTTAAGCTTGCTTGCAACCTCTGTACATCTTCCACAAGCTGAACAATTTCACGTTCCTTTGCCGAATGTTCACCTCCCATGCCCGAGTGTGTCATCAGCTCAGTGGACTGCTCCTACAGAGAATAACATCTTATACTTTAAAACGTCAAGGAAAACAGATAAATGAAACTACTTTGAGAATAACTAAAGATAAGTTGCTGCTAGCTGATCACTGCATAGAAATGATTGGCTCTCTTATTCCAGGTCATGGAAAGCAATGCCAGTTAACCTCCATATTGCTAGATGAACAAATTACTTACCCTCGGCAATGTTCTTTCAGATGGGTGTTCCTCACATGAATTCCTCATTTATATCCATCTCCCAGAACAACTGCTCTTCAGAATCTTTTCTGCCACCAGAGGGCATAGCGCGGGTCTGTGTATGTTTCGGTCGACGCCTGCACCCGACATGATGTAGGGTGAGTACATATTGAGGCGCTGCACTTCATGACCTTAGTTCTACCCTTTTTTCCTAGCATTCAGATTCTGAAGGACGGCAAAGCAAAAAAATGTACAAGCTATCCGCCAACTTGTGAAGGATGGGAAATCGTGAGATAAACATTATTCAGGTATTTCTTTTACAAAAAAGTAAGTAAATTTAGTCTTCTAATGGATTCCTTCGACCCACAGATTCCACATTTATGATAAGACTCCCAAAACAGTAAGAAGACCTGGAGCAAGGAGGAGGGCAAGGATACCACTTATACCAAAAAGCTCTGCAGGACCGCTCTACCAAAACAAACGCCCTGCCCAGATTGGAAATCCAAGCAGTGATGTTTGGCAAATGTGTGCAGTGAGGCCCAAGGAGTCGCCTGGCAAACGCAACAAGGACTCCTCTCTACAGGGCAGAGGTGGCCGCAAAATCCTATTGTCTAACGAGCGCCAAAACCTTCAGGCACATCCTTTCCAGCAAGATCAAAGCATTCAGATGCAGAAAATGATCCACCTTGACAGGGTCTGTTTGTTCACAGCTCTGCCAGCACAGACACTAGAGTAACCCACACCACAAAGAGCACAAAATCTTTGCCATCACTGAGACCAGCACTGGGTACAGCTGATGGAATCGTTTCCCTGCCTTGAAAGGATGAGGCAGAGGAAAAAAAGACAAAGATGGTTCTTTTGAGAGAGATGGAAATCCAGACCTTTGAGAGGAAGGATAGCCTCACTCTAAACTCCACCACCGCTTTGAAAAAAATTAAATAAGTAGTTTCAATGAATAACACCTGGCGCTCAACGAAACGGCCTACGGAAGTGATAGAAATCAAAAAAATCACCTTAAGGGTAAGCAACCTTAAAGAACAGGAAAGTAGGGGCGCAAACTGAGTCCCATATGAAATGTCAACACTAAATGTAAACCCCATGGCGAAACAAACTGGTGTGGGGGAAATTGGTCGCACAATGTTAGGACTGATATTCTATAATTTGGCCTGGTGTAAAGATGTATAGAAGCCCAGCCTATTTTGTGATAGGGAAAACTCTGCGAGCGGAAGCCAAACCAGTTCAAGGTAGCAGTGATGAGAGGTCTAGGCCAAGTCTCAAGAAGTGGTTAGCTTGTAAACTGTCCAAAATGAGTGCACACAATGGGAATCACAAATTACACTTAGACAGCATGTATAAAAAAACAGTTATTTATTTAGGGCCAAATATCACTATGGCAAATTACAACTAACAGGTAGAAGTATCACACAACACTAATAATAGATTACATATATACAGTCACTAGAGTAGGGCATAATACAAAGAAAACTCCTGTAAAATAAACTGCAGATTAGTTTTATGTACTACAGGTTCGCAGATAATTCACCCTCACTTCAAAAGTCCTTTCCCAAGTTGTATGGGGCCTTAAACACAAAAGTTCGGGAAAAGTTCCAGCACAGTTTGTGATGCAGGAACAAATGAAGGTAGGGTCTCTGGGGTCCAGTGAACAGTTCCAAGGGTTAGAGCAAAGTTCATTCCAACTAATAGACGTGGTCCCAACCTTCGGAAGGATTGTGCGTGCCAGCAATGGAAGTATAGCAAAAGTTGTATAAAAGTTAGGAAAACTTTTAAAGAGAGTTTAGGAGCAGGTAAGAACCACTGTAACTTACCCACCCCCCCCCCACCTACTCAGATTCTTCCCAGAGATTGGAAGGTCAATGGAAGGTCTGAAATTACTTTTCCAGCTGTCAGCCTAAGTCCATGATTCGCAGGGGTTGCAGGTTTGAGCCGATCTCCTGGAAGCTTCCAAGAAGAAACACTCGACGATTTCTGCCCTTGAGGGGCAATGAAAGATGCCGAAAAACGAGTCCCCATTAATCGGAGGGATAATCGATGGAGCACACAGGCTCATCTGAATCGCAAACAGATTTTTCCCACCAAAAACGCAAAGAAACGCTGAAAGCTTGAAGAGCGAAACATGAGGAATCCCAACACTTGAACTTGCTGTAAAAATCTGAAGATGACTGCCAGAGGGGGGGCTTAGTTGGAGTGCAGTCATTGGCTGGGGGCAGTATGACTCAGAGCTCAGTTATTGGTTTATAGGAGAAGAACAAGTTACTTCTTACCTTGTAACGTTCTTTCGACGGGATGTTCCTCCGACGTATTCCTCATTTTAGATATCTCCTTCCAGCTCTGCTGGCCTCGGAAAATTTTTCTCTAGAGGGCGGTGTGCGTCGATGTCCCGAGTCGATGTCCCTCGACAGCCGCCGTATCGACGCCGACGTCATCCTGGCTATAAAGGCCGCGCGCAGTGCCCGTTGCTCAGTTCCGTTTTGTAGCCCACAATTATGTTTTCTGGACTACACGAATCACCCTGAAGGAGCGTAAGCTGCAACAACAAGGGAAGTAGAACTGAGGGGATGGATGGGAGGGTCGATGAGGAATACGTCGGAAGAACATCCCGTCGAAAGAACGTTACAAGGTAAGCAGTAACTTGTTCTTCGAAGGGATTGTGTCCTCCGACGTATTCCTCATCTTAGATATGCTCCCATAGCAGTATTCTATTATTGGAGGAGGGAGTACTGACTTCATGCTGTCTTCTATTGATGAATAGAATGCAGTACAGCCCTTCCAAACCTAGTCTCTTGACTGGAGGACGAATCCAAATTGTAAAATCGTGTAAAGGTATGGACAGACGACCATGTAGCGGCCGCACAGATGTCTTTAACCGGCACACCTCTTTTGAGGGCCGATGAAGCTGCAATACCTCTGGTCGAATGAGCCCTAAGGTTTTGAGGGGGCTCTTTTCCTGCCAATTTATAACATTCCAGAATGGCTAGGATGATCCATCTGGAAATGGTCTGCTTAGTTATTGGTAACCCCAGCTTGTGACCTGTGTAACCTACAAACAGCGGGTCTGCCTGTCTTACCCTGGCTAGTCTACTGATGTAAAAACTTAAAGCCCTTCTAGGGTCTAGCCTGTGTAACCTCTCTTCCTCTTTCCCCGGGTGAGGAGGAGGATAGAAAGATGGTAGGGTAATCTTCTGAGTGATATGGAATTCAGAAACCACCTTTGGGAGGAAATTAGGCTTCACTTGCAGGACAACTTTGTCTTTGTGAAAGATAGTGTGAGGGGGTTTACAAGAAAGAGCTTGTAATTCGCTCACCCTTCTAGCAGATGTAAGTGCTATTAATAAAACAGTTTTAAGGGTAAGGAATCTTAACGAACAAGAATGGAGTGGTTCAAAAGGTGTGCCCATCAGGAAAGTTAGGACTAAGTTTAAATCCCATAGGGGAACTTGGAATGGTCTTGGGGGATAAACATTGGTTAACCCCTTAAGAAATTGTATTACCAAGGGTAACTTGAAATAGGATGGTTCTTCCGCAGTGCGCTTAAAGATGGATAGCGCTGCGAGATAGCCCTTAATGGTGCCAACTTGAAGGCCTGAATTTGCCAAATATAGTAGGAAGGACAAAACCATTGGTGTACCACATGAAAAAGGGTCGATATTCTGTTCTCTACACCAGCTGCAAAATCTGTTCCAACGGCAGCGGTATAAAGACTTTGTTGCTGGCCTCCTTGCCGAAAGCAACACCCCCATAACATCATCAGGGAGGTCCCAATCCTTGTACCTCAGCCTTTCAGAAGCCAAGCGTGAAGGTTGAGGGTTTTGATGTCTGGATGGAGAACCTGACCTCCGTTCTGTGAGAGTAGGTTCTCTCTGAGTGGAAGTCGAATTGGAGGGCAGAAGGTCCGGGTACCACGTTCTCCTGGCCCA
Organism: Ambystoma mexicanum; assembly: GCF_040938575.1. Classification (NCBI taxonomy): domain Eukaryota; kingdom Metazoa; phylum Chordata; class Amphibia; order Caudata; family Ambystomatidae; genus Ambystoma; species Ambystoma mexicanum. The sequence goes on from NC_090931.1 coordinate 458,133,072, forward strand.
ATCCGGGGCAATTAGGATCATGGTTCTCCGGAATCTTCTCAACCTCCTGATCATTTGAGGAATGAAAGGGACCGGTGGGAACGCGTACAGAAGCGGAAACTCCCAGTCCACTATGAACGCGTCTCCCAGAGATCCTCTCGGGGGAAATTCCCTTGAGCAGAACAGGTCGCATTTCCTGTTGAGGCTGGTGGCGAACAGATCTACCTGAGGAGTTCCCCAAAGGGCGAAGATCTCTTGAAGGACTTCCTGAGCTAGCTCCCACTCGTGGGAGACTGTGCTCTGCCTGCTCAGAGCGTCCGCTGTCAAGTAATTCTCTCCGGCTAGGTGAACTGCCGATAGAGAGATTCCTTCTTGGATTGCCCAAAACCAGAGCTGCATCGGCTCTCTGCACAGGGGTAGTGATCCTACGCCTCCTCTTTTGTTGAGGTAATGCATGGCCACCGTGTTGTCCGTCATTATCAGGACGTTCTTCCCTTGTACAGCTGGCAGGAACGCCTTCAGCGCAAGTCTGATGGCTCTCAGCTCTAACAGGTTGATATGTAGTCTGGACTCCGATGGAGACCAACGACCGCTGATGGTCAAGTCGTTGCCGTGGGCTCCCCACCCCGTGAGTGAGGCATCCGTGACTACTGTTATCTCCGGCCAGGGTTGCCAAAACTGTTCTCCTTTCAGAATGTTCTCCTGACAGGCCCACACCTGAAGGTCTCGAGCTACTCTGTCGGGAACCTGAAGAAGATCTGTCATTCTCCCTGAGAATTGTGACCACTGAGTCCTCAGTGCGCAATGGAGGGATCTCATTCTCAGGCGAGCCTCTGGCACTAGGAAAATGCAGGATGCCATGAGGCCTAGCAACCTCAAAAAGTCGAAGGCTGGGAGACGTTGGGCATGTTGGAACTTGGTAACCATCTGTAGAATATCTTGAGCCCTCACCTCTGGTGGCGAGGCTTTTCCCAGGGAAGTGTCCAGGATCGCTCCTATGAACTGGAGTCTCTGCGATGGTATCATTTGTGACTTCTTTAAATTGAGGGAGAAGCCCAGTCTGTGAAGGAAGTGGCACACGTGATTTAGCTGGATCTGAGCTTGTTCCGAAGAAACAGCCCTGATCAACCAATCGTCCAGGTAGGGGTAGACGTGAATTCCTTCCCTCCTTAGACTTGCCGCCACTACCGACATTAACTTGGTGAAGACCCTCGGGGCGGAGGTCAGCCCAAATGGCAGCACTCGAAATTGATAGTGAGAGTTGCCAATTGCGAACCTCAGGTATTTCCTGTGTTTGAGATGGATAGGCACATGGAAATAAGCGTCCTGAAGGTCCAGAGATACCAACCAGTCCTGGAACTGAAGGGCCTGGAGGATCTGAGAAAGAGTGACCATCTTGAATTTGTCTTTCCTGAGGAATTTGTTCAATTCTCGCAAGTTCAAGATGGGTCTCAGTCCTCCGTCTTTCTTTCGGAATGAGAAAGTAAGGGGAGTACCAGCCCTTGTTCCTCTCCGCTACAGGTACCGGTTCTATGGCACCTTTCTCTAGCAGGTCCAAAATTTCCTGCAAGAGGAGCGGATCTGGAGCTTTCTGAAAGCTGATCCCCGGTGGATGACTCTGAGGTATACGTAGGAAAGGCAGGCAGTAACCTTGGGCAACTGTTTCCAATGCCCAAGCATCTGACGCGATAGCCTGCCATACCACCAGATGTTGCGTCAACCTGCCTCCTACAGGTGTCCTGTGAGGGAAGTCCTCAGAGTGGTTTTGGGGCGGCTGATGCAGATGCCGATGGTAAAGAGGCACCTGTTGTTGCTGCGGCTTTTGATTATCTACCCCGTCCACCTCGGGTAGTTCTTCTTTGTCCCCTTTGAGCCGGTCGTCCTCTACCTCTTCCAAATGCGGAGTAGAAGCGAAAGGACTTGCCCCTCACAGAGGTTCCTGTGGGACGAAAAGGAGTCTGACGGATTGCAGCTCCTAGGGATTTTGCTGCTGCTTTTGAAGTTTGCAGTTTCTCTAAACTGTCATCCGCCTTTTTCCCGAACAAAGAAGAGCCATCGAATGGCATGTTCAAGAGCCTGGCTTGCACATCTGGGGCAAAACCAGACTCTCTCAATCAAGCGAATCTCCTGGTTGATGTACTTGCTGCCATTGCTCTGCTGATACTGTCAGCCGAATCAATGCCCGCCTGGAGGGATTCGCACATAGCGTCTTTACCGTCCTGTATAATATTCAGGAACGCATACCTTTCTTCTCCCTCCGGGATGCAGTCAGCCGCTGTAGAAGCACACTCCCAAAGTGTATGGCTGAACCTAGCAAGGGTGCAAGTAGCATTAACAGATTTTAACGCCATGCTACATGCTGAAAAGACTTTCTTTGCCATAGCATCATATTTTTTATCGTCCCTGTCCTGTGGGACGGTAGGATAAGCCGTCTTGACATCGGTAGAGGATGCTGCCTGTACCACCAGACTTTCTGGGGATGGGTGTTTAGACAAAAACTCTGTGTCTGTAGAGGATACCCTGTACTTTGTAGACAGTTTTTTATTTACTGCTGGTACGACATCTGGGGTTTCCCAGTTTGTCATGATCTTCCTCTGAAGAGCTTTATGAAAAGGCACCACAGGATCCTCCTGTGGGCCTTTGTCAAGAATATCCGTGAGGTCATCTTGTTGGAAAGATTGTGAAGGTGCAGACCACCCCATAAACTCTGTGATCCTGGCCATTAAGGCTCTATAGGGGGTTTCAGCATGTTCCCCCGGGTCTGGCCTAGCAAACTCCACCTCAGGGGAGGTGTCTAACCCACTTGCCTCATGTAAGGAATCATGAAGATCCTTTAACCTGCGTTCTTCAGAGGAAAATTCCTCTCTAATTGGGGTTACAGGTCCCTGCAGCTCAAATGTGTCTTCCTGTTCAGACAATTCACCCTCTTCCAATATTGAGGACATAGTTCTCAATTGTTCTGAACTCAAATGGTGTAAACCCCCTTTCCAAGGCTGAGGGTGCCGAACTTGTCATAATCGGCCTCGAAAACGTCGATGTCGTCGACGTCGGAGGCTTCGAGCGTGGCGTCGAAAACAAAGGCGGAGGCCTCGAAGACCTCGACAGAATTGGGATTCTACTCGACAATCTCGAAGCCATCGACGTCGAGGACCTGGGGATAGACACTGGGTGTGTCGTAACCGTGACTTTTCTTGGCGTCGACACCGGTGTCGACGCTGGCGTCGAATCGACAGACTCGTGTGTCGAAGGTCCCTTCGACAACGGCGTCGAAGATATCGACCTCGACGGAACTTGCGTCGACGGAACCTTCGAGGAAGGTTTGGAGGTCATAGTCCTGCTCGAGGGTTCGTGACACGCTTGAGAGGTTTCCTTCGCCGGGTACTGCGACTCGCGGCGTTTTTGACCTTTGGGTCTTTCGACCAGAGCATCGCTCTCGGCAGTCTTCGAGGGGGTCGAGGCCGCTTTCTCGAAGACGCTCATCATATTTTTTCGGAATTCCTCCGATTCAGCCCGGGAACTATGTTTCGTGGGGCACGGGATTCTCTTTGGCGAAACAGAGGAAGAGGAAGACGGAGAAGGGGATCTTCGACGTCTCCTCTTCGAGTGTTTCGATCTCGAGGAGTGATGAGACCCACTCCGAGATCTGGAGCGCGAATGGTGACGAGGAGACGAATGTCTCGACTTCGTCGACGAAGAAGAAGCTTTAAAAGTCTTACCTTTCTCCACCTTCCCCCTACGCTCCTTCAGGGCCTTAGCTGTCATGGACATACAGTCCTCGCACTCCGAACAATGGTGTTCAGCTCCCAAACACCACAGACAAACTCTGTGAGGGTCAGTCAGCGACATCTTTTTCCCACAATCTCAGCATTTTTTGAAGCCGGATCGAGGAGTTGTCGGTTCAGACGAAGAAGCCATCGAGTACGGTATCGAATAACTTGAGGTAAATAGGTTTATCTGACAAAACTGAGCAACGGTATTCCGAGGCACCGAGTACGCGCGGAAAAACAGAACAGAGCAACGGGCACTGCGTGCGGCCTTCATAGCCACGATGACGTCGGCGTCGATACGGCGGCTGTCGAGGGACATCGACTCGAGGGACGTCGACGCGCAGCGCCCTCTAGAGAGAAAAATTTTCCGAGGCCAGCAGAGCTGGAAGGAGATATCTAAAATGAGGAATACGTCGGAGGACACAATCCCTTCGAAAGACAGTTTAGAAACAAAACTGAGGATTCCCAGGCTGACGGGGAATGTTCATGAGCATGTGAATTCATGCCAGACCCCATGCATGAGAACTAGCCCCACACACCCCAGCAGTGGTTCAATCATGACCACTGGTGGGAATACTCATGCATAACACTCAGACACACTGAAACCAGTTTGTGGATTGGGACCAGACAGTTCCAGGCCACATCCTGCTAGCAAACATACACAGCCCTCCACTAGCCAGCAAAAAGCAACTGCTTTCCCGGGCACTGAAAGTCCATATAAGGATATTCCTGGCCTCACAGGCCAGGAAGAAGGCTTAAAGACTAGATGGCCAAAGGACAAGCGGAAAACCATGTGGCACAACCATGTTTGGACACTAGCCACAGTTAGTAGCCAAACGCGGTAAGGTTAAAACGAAAAGCACAAAAAAATGGTAAAAAGTCACTGCCGACAACAAGTTGTCAATTTTAGCATACCTAGAGTAACCAAAAACCCTTTGAGTTAATCTGGGGTACAAGAAAAGTGTACCGCATTGGACTGCATTGTAAGATGCATTGTACAATAATAAAAGTTACCACAAGTGATAACAAGTTAATAAAAGTAGTAACAAAGCTAGACTAAAGGAAACAATGTTTCCCACTACTGACAGCCTGAAGGACATGCCAGTTTCCCCATAACAGATGAGCAAAAGACAGTAGTGAAGCTTAAGGCTTCACTGCACTGTAAAAAGTACAGATCAGTATCAAAATTAAAAGCAAAAAGTTTGGGGGCCCATAAAAATGGAAGGAAAGGTGAAGTAAAGAGAAATCTTTCCTAACACACAATCCCCCCAAAATTACATAACAGTGGGGAGTGTGAGGAACGCGCTTTGCTCAGGACTCCTTTTAAAAATGGAATCGCAGCAAGGTACACCTACCCCATGCCAATCTTTCAGGCCGTCCGGGCCAAGGAAAACAGAAAATCCAGAACGGAGGTTGGGGTTAAAAGGACCAGATCCCTCTCCTAGCACCAGGCAAAGGTCTACGCTACGTGCAGGCATGACAATGATAAGTTACTCACTGTAGTGCATTGACTAACATACTCCTAGTCCATAGTCTCCTTTCCTCCTTACTAGGGACTGGAAAGAGCCTTTTTCACCAGAAAAAACCTTCTTCCCCTTTAAATTTAGAGGCGTGTGGGGCGTGGCCCTGGGAGAATGCACTCCTCTTACTTCGCCAACCAGCGCCACTCCTCAGTCCCCATTGACGCGTCGACAATATTTAACATTGCCTAATGATACCAGATTTATTAAGGGGGAGGATTTTCTTCACCTGACTCCGTCCACCTGTGCCACGCCTCAATCCCCTTTGACGCGTCGGCTATATTACAATTGCCTAATGACAGGTTTATTAAGGGGCGAGGATGGTGGGACGTATGGAGGAAAGGCGACTATGGGCTAGGAGTACGTTAGTCACTACAGCGAGTAACATAATTACTCCTATGTCCCATCCTGTTTCCTCCATACTGTATGGGTGATTACAACTGAATGCAGCCCTGGGGATGAGAGTTGTCCCTCTAAGAAAACAGGTTCTTAAAAACAGTGTTGCCAAATGCTGCATATGATTTGGCGCTGCCATCTAAGCAGTAGTGTTTGCAGAAGGCGGATGGGGAAGCCCAAGAAGCAGCCTTGCTGATAGTCTGCCATCGAACGTGTCATTGGAAAGCCACAGCCATGGCCTTGGCTCTGATGGCGTGGGACGTTAGGCAGAATCCTGTGCAGTTCCCTTAGGGAGCACTACAGAAGATTAAGACTACAGGTGAAAGCAATAAATCCCCTTTGGTATCAGTCTGTACCACACAGATTTAGTTGGTAGCTGTGGCTGAGCAGTCATATTTATCTCAAGAGGGAGATGAGCAGTATTCAGGGTTTACACAATAGGCCTTCAGTACTATGGAACAAGGAAACACTGACCAAAGCTTTGTATTAAAAGGTAGATATATATTTATTTTATACAGTTCTAGTAAAACACATTTATCACAGTCATCAAGCAAGTTAAAATTAAGCCAACGAAAAATATACACAGTCCCTAGTGAAAATTGAGCAAAACGGTACAGTAGAAACCACACACAAGGGATACTCTAGCAATTTCTCACAAGGGAGGGAAAGCACAAGTTACACACAAATATCTCCTTACACACCCTAGCAACACTTCCCATAAGTTTGTGAACCAGTTTAAGTAAGACATTGCACCGCGAAGAAAGGGCGGCCTGTCCGAACAATGTACCTTTAAAATGAAGAAGTGGCTCCTGCGGCGGCGGTTGTTCCTGGTAGTTCCTGCAGTTCGGGGGATCCAGCAGAGGAAGAGAGGCTCTCGTCGTGTATGAAGGTTCGAGTTACTGCACTACCCATGGATGAAACCAACCGCGGTGCTGCCCGACGAATAAAAGGTACGCTCCTTTAAATCACAGTCCGGGTGGACTGGTGCCTGGCTATCCGGCCACTGAGTACTGGCGATTTGACTAAGGTAGGTCCAAGAAGGCGATTGGCAAACTATTTGGCCCCACCAGCTCAAGGGAAGAAGGCTCTTGCAGATGAAGATGAAGATCTCCTCTCGTCGTGCGGAGAAAAGTGGTGAGACGCTGCAGCAGGGCTTCACCGGCGGTTCAGTCGTTGCAGAGGTCTTTGGCTTCTCTCCTCTTCGGCTTCTTAGTTCCAGTGGCGACATCTTGCTCTTCCAGTCCTCATGACCCTGCTTTTATGCAAAAAGAACCCCATTCGTCCAGCCTAGCTGTCACTCGCACAGTGGAGTGGTCATCTTTGCGGGAGACCCTCCAGCCTATCAGGATAGAGTGCGATATGGGTTGCGGAGGCAACCCTGTCCAGGGGTCCTACCCCCCCCTTCCCACGCAACGGACCCACCCCAGACTCTGTGGCGCCAAATGGAGAACTTCTGGGCAGAAGCCCGCCTAAAGGACAAACAAAGGATCCTCGACCTGGGTTAGGAGTTTGGAGAAAGACACGAGAAAGAATTTATATTAAAGTTCTGGCAAATAAAACCTACTGGAGTAAAGTTAATATAATAAACCGGCGGTATGTTAGAGGCTGTCAGAAAAAGTGGTAGCCTCGAATGATGGGAAAATCCCATAGGAAAATATCTGCAGTCGAATATTTATGGTAGTAACCACTGCCACCAGCCAGAAACTTGAGAGAGGGACTTTACGGCACCGCCTCGAAAATGAACCCAAGGGAAAAACTATTAACCCTTTCCAGTACCTCTATAGTAAGATGGGTTGTACTGGTTAAGTTCATAAAAATGGACTAGTAAAGTCAATTGGGGACTTTACATGCCCTGGGAGACAGTAGTCAGTCCCAGGGTATGGAGTCTGTTTGGGGGTCACTACGACACCCCTGTGTCACTGCACTGAGGGTGCTGTGTAACACATGTGAATAAAGATGGTTCCTATGGGGGTGAGAAAATCCCATAGACATTAAACACAAAAATAGCCTAGAACACACATAGCAAAAATGCCTAAGAGTGGGAAAAAGAGTCTCACTCTTAGTAGGTAAATAGAAACAAACCCTTCAAATCCAGCAAAGCTGCTGGGGGACTCTATAGGTAAGGGAAATTAGCCATAGAATCAGAATTCTCCCTAACACCTTGCTGTGATGGCGTGGGACGTGCATGTGTGCTGCCCCTCGCAGGCCTTGATGGCCATCACCATCTAACTCGATATGGAGGCCTTGGATACTAAACAGCTGGGTTTTGACCCCGCCACAGGTAACGAACAGGGCATCCGATTTACGGAAGCTCCTACTCCTGTCTAGGTGAAGTCTTAGAGCACATCTGACGACCAGGCAGTGCAACTCCCTTTGTGCTTCGTCTTTTGGGTCTGGAAAGAATGTTGGAAGTACTATCTCCTCATTGAGGTGAAAAGATTACACAACCTTTGGGAAAATTAAGGGTTCATCCTCAGCACCACCTTCTCCCAGTGAAATGTGGTATATGGCTCTGATGCCACTAGCACCTGTATCTCACTGATCCTGTATGGTGAGGTAAGGCCAACCAATAGAGCAGTCTTACTCTTAAGTCCTGTCCCCTTTCCGCCACACTGCATGGGCATCTCTCGCTAGGGACGGGGGAAGGACCTTTTTCACCAGAACAACCCTGGGAGCATGGCAAACCGCTGACTCCGCCCACCAGTGCCACTCCTCAGTCTGCTTTTCCGCATCGACACAAACAGGCCGATTTCACCAGCGCTCCTGGGTTTGGCTCTGGCCATGTAATACCATGCACTGTTCCCGTATACTTATGTCTTTTTTGACATTTATCAATCAGGTACTCGGTCCTTTGGTGCCACGCTCCTCTGAGGCGCATGTCGACTTCAGCGGGCTTCAGCAGGTGTCCAGCCTGCGAGGGGATCTTCCCTACATCAGATCCCCATGCTCTTTGCCTCCGCTGCCTTGGCCCCGACCACGGATGGGAGGGTTGTACCGCATGCAAGGCACTTTCTTCACGTGCTCTGAAGAACAGACCAGCTAGGTGAAGGGAGCTCTTTGAGAAGTCGCCTCCACAGTACTTGAAGGACTTCATCAGAAATAAATCGAGGCCTAAGTGAGGGCCGCTCTTTTCCAGTGCACCCCGCAAGGGCCACTCCTTTCCAAGGAAACGCCCAGATGGGAGGAACCTCTCAGGTTCTCATACCTGAACAGGCACGGAGGCTAATTCAGCTACCACCAGTCGGGCCGAGGGGTCTTTAGATCCTTTCGGAAACAGTGCTGAGGGTGGGTCTCATGCTCTGTCACCAAGAGTCCTGGAGGAGGCTGGGCCCAGTGAGCCAAGCACGTCTTCGGCACGTGGCATGCAGCTCGACAAGATGGCCACTGCGTCAGACAGGATGGTCGCTCATCCGATACAGATTCGAGGAACGGAGCAGGTGGGAGAACGAGATACAAGGTGGGTCTGGTGTCAACCAGGTACATGGCCTACAGTTTATCCTTCTGCAGCGCAGGGCAGGTTTACCCCGCAACCAGCTAGACAAGAGTATGCACCGGCCCGAGCAGCGGCCTGCTACCCCGTCAATATCACCTGCCACCCCACCGGCCTGCGAGGACATATTCTTTGAAGAGTTCCTCACGCTCATGAGATCACCTCAAATGGGGTCCATCCTGGGGGATGTGATCTGGGACATGCTCCCTCCAGCCCCTCCTCCTATGCCAATAGTCATTCCTCCTATGGCTCCAGCGCCACAGGCCCCGGGGCAGCCCCTGCAGCCTACGCCGGCTCCTTCGATTCCGGCAGTTCCATACCAGCCTCAGCTGCAGCCTCCGGCTCCGGTTTCCACGCCTCAGCCCTCAGTGCCCAGCACTCCTCCACCCGCTCCGGACCAGGTGGACACAGACAAGGAAGAAGACCCCCGACAAACCTTTGTCAGCCAAGGCCTTCCATGAATGACTCGCAGGCATGGCAGAGTACTTGGGCCTTCCTCAACCCAAAGTCAAACAACCGGAGGTGGGGGTACTGGCCGAGGTACTCACTCTACGACTCGCGGCTAGAACAGCGATCCCGATGCAGAAGGACATTGTTGCCTTGGCCAAGAAAGGGTGGATTAAGCCTCACTCGGCCCAACCTGTAAATCGGTGCCTGGATGCCAAGTACAGGCAAAAGGAGGGGGATCCACTCTTGTTGTCAGCCCACCCTCAACCGCACTCTTTGGTGACTGCTGCGGCGTCACTCTACTGAAAGCCTAAATCGTCCTCTGCCACCTCGTCCTCTGCACTGCTAGGCAAGGAGGAGAAGATCTTGGAGGCATAGGGGAAGAAGCTTTATTCCAACTCTTCGCTGCATCTTCGTCAATCCAACGCGGATGCTGTAGTAAACACAGCAAACTCATCAAGAAATTGATTGAATCAAATGAAACCAAATGGAAACAATGAACTTTGTGGCCTCTACCTACCTACTCACCCGAGTGAGGCCAAGGAAAAAATCCACTGTATATTTATTCCAGCACAAGCGCCAATTGAGTAGAAACTAAAACCAAGTTTCTGTGTAGGTACGTGTCCTTCAGATCCAGGGAGCACATTCAGTCTCCCCTGCACCATGTCTCAGCTACAAAAGCTGGCGTAACCACCTTGAATCTTTGTAGGGGTAAGGAGAGGTTGAGGGTGGAAAGGTCCAGCACAACTCTAAGGCCCGCCTGGTGGTTCTTCTGAATGGCGAAAATCCTTGAGTAAAAGCCCAAGCCTCGCTCGGAGGCTGGGACTTCCTCCAGGGCCCGGCTCTCTACGAGCGACCGTATCTCTGCCAGAAGAGTTGCTGTCCTAACTTGAGGGAGGGGAGGAGGGAGGAGATTCTGGGATGGGTAGGCAGTACCCCATGGATACTACGGTTAGGATCCAGGGGTCCGCGAAATTCTGTCACCAGAAATTTGCATGGAGAGCAAGCCTGCCGCCCGCTGGAGACACGTGGACCCGAAGGGGCGTGTCATGCCTTCTTTCCCTCGGAGGCTGTCGCGGAGGAGGGGGACTGGAAAAAGCCACTACTGCCCACCGCACCCCCCTGTCACCCCTTTGATGTTGCTTGCACCGGATATGAGACGGCAAGCTGTCCGGCTGCCTGGATCTCCGTTCCTGGACGCCGCTGAACCCTCCATACCTACACCCCCGTGTCGGGGCACTGCAGTGACTGGGTGTACGACTTGGGTGTGGGCTTTGTCAAGATGGATAAACACTTGTCTGTTTGTGAGCCGGTTTTCTTTTTGTCCAGCTCCTCGTCCGTGGTAGAGTGGAAGATCCCCCCGCTCCCTTTCGAACGGTTGATCTAATATGCATTCCTGGACGCCCGGGTTGAATTTCATGGCCCGGAGCCAGGCCGTCCTTCTCATCTCTGTGGCGATACAGATGGCTCTGCGTAGGGAGTTCCGGGAGGAAGTCCGCAATTTCCCGCCATAACCTCTGGTTAGCGGCAGCCAGCATGGCATCAGCATTGGCTTGACAAAGGTGCAGTGACGCGTTGGAATTGAGTTTGTTCCCGTACCCCTCCAAGATCTTCTCCTCCTTGCCTAGTAGAGCCGCAGAGGAGGAGTACAGTGACGCCGCAGCGATCACCAAGGAGTGCGGCTGAGGATGGGCCGAGAGCAAGAGTGTATCCCCCCCCCCTCCATCTGCCTGTACTTGGCGTCCAGGCGTCGATTGACCGTCTAGGCCGAGTGGTGGTTAAGCCAACCCTTCTTGGCCAGGGCGACTACATCAATCTGCAGAGGAATCCCCGTTTTGGCAGGGGGGCATTGCATGAGGATTTAGCCAGAATCCCTTCTGCCAGCTGCTCGACCTCGGGCTGGGGGAGGCGCAGGTATTCTGGCAGGCCAGCGAGACGTTCGTAGAAGTCCCTCGCTGAGGATGGTGTCTGGGTCCTGCTCATCAGGATCCTGCAGATGTGGAGGAGTAATTGGAGCCAGAGGCTGGGGCACCGGGACTGCAGCTGGGGGCTGAGGAGGCGGCGGTAGCTGGTACAGAACCGCCTGAGGGGTCGGCTGGGGAGCCGGGACCAGCGGCTGCACCGGGGCCTGGGCCGTCGGTGGAGGCACTTGTGGTGCCGCTAGCATAGTCGGGAGGTCTTCCCTGATGGCGTCCTTCAGGACCCCCATCCGAGGTGACTTCATGAGCCTGAGGAACCTCTCGAAGAACCCCTATTCACTGGTCTGAGAGGGGGTGGGGGGTACTAACAGGGTAGCTGGAGGCTGCTGGAGCCACTGCATACCCTGCCCCTATGGACGCAGTGGGAAGCTGCCCTGCGCATAAAGAGGATAGGCTGTCGGCCACGTACCTGGTTGAGGCCAGTCCCACCTCGACACTCGCTCTTCCACAAACTCCTGGAATGGTGTCGGACGGGTGCCTCTGTCTGACGCGGCGGCCATCTTGTCGAGATGCCTGCAACAAGCCTGCGACGTATTGCTTGGCTCGCTGGGCCGAGCCTCCTTCAGGACTCTTGTATGTGGATCACAAGGCCTACCCTGCTCCTTGGGCCTAGGCCGGGTAGGTGTGACACCCTCGACCCGGGGGTCGGTATAGCTGCGTTTAGGCATCCCCTCAGACGTATTGCCGCTACTAGGGCATAGCCCCTCCGCCATATTGCCAGTACAAGGGCAGAGCCCCTCGGATGACGATCCGGTACAAGAATATTCCCTCACCATTGCCAACGGGAAGATCCGAGGATCCCTCGGCCCGAGAGCCAGTAGCTGAAGCAGCCACGGTGCACATGCTGGTACAAGGACCTGAATCCTTGGGAAGGAGTCTCCTTTGCGGGTTGCGATGGAAAATAGCTGCCTTTCCTTGGGCCTGGCTTGATGTTTCACGAAGTTCTTGAGGTCCCCTGGAGGAGACTTCTGGAAAAGCTCCCTGCACCTGGCTAGTCTGTTCTTCAGCGCTTTCGACGACAGTGAGCCACATGCTGAACAAGCTTGCCAACCGTGGTCTGGGCCAAGGAAACATAGGCAGAGGGCATGGGGGTCTGAAGTTGGGAAGAGCCTGTTTCAGGATGGACACCTGCTGAACCCTGTGGAAGCCGACGTACGCCGGGGAGGAGCGTGGCACCTGAGGACCGAGTACCTGAATGATAAAAAGACAAAGAAAAGAAGTATCTGCGCGTGGAATTACATGGCCGAAGCCAAACCCAGGAGCGCTGGTGAATTCTGGCTTTTCCCGTCAGTGTGGAAAAGGGGACTGAGGTGTGGCAGAGTAAGGGCAGCGCATGCTCCCTGGGCCGCACCCCTGCGCACCTCTAAATTTAAAGGTGAAGAAGATTTTTTTCTGGTGAAAAAGGTTCAGTTTCCCGTACCTTGGAAGGGATGCCCTTTCCTTATAGAGGAAAGGGGACGGGGCGTAAGAATAAGTGGGCAGCACAATCTTGTACATGTGAAAAGATGAAACCACTTTCTTGAGGAACTTGTGGTGCATGCAGAGTACAACCTTGTCCCGATGAAACCTAGTATAGGGCTCCGAAGCCACTAATACCTGCATCTCTCTGACTATGCAAGCAGAAGTGAGCCCCACTAAGAGTGCTGTCTTTAGCGTGACCAGCTTGAGGTCGATCATGGCCACTGGTTTAGAAGGTTTGCGCGACAGGGCACCGAGCACCACGACAGTCTTGTCAGCCCTGTCAGATGCCTCTTTACGACAGGATTGGCAGAAGAGAAGGTAATCCTGTCCGAGTTCCTGTATGCGCCAATAGCCGCTAGGTAAGTCCGGCAGGTGTCCACCTGGACTCCTGATCTAGCCAGGTGGGCCAGAGAAGGTTAGAACCTGGTCCAGGGTGCAGGCCAGGGGATCGACAGTTTTCTTTGGACCATAGGCAGAACCTGGTCTATTTGCTTGTGTACTGCTTTCACATAGATCAGCTCCTGGCTTCCTCTACGATTTCCAGGTTGCCTCGAGAGAGAGAGAGAGAGAGAGAGAGAGCTTGGGATGTTGAAGAGTTAGCTGCTCAGGTACCATGGTGCTAGGGCTGGCCTCTCTGGATAGGGGTGCAGGACTGTGCCCTCCTGTTGTGCCAGGAGAGGGCCCTTCTCAAGACGGAGGGGAATCTCTGGCTAGGCTAACATCTGACAAAGGTCAGAGAACTAGGGCCTCAGGGGACACCTCGGCGCAATGAGGATGAAACGCAGCCGCTGTGACTGCCTGATCTTGCTCACTACCTTGGGGATGAGTGGTGTGGGTGGGAATGCAAACAGTAACACAAAAAGGAAAGAAGGGGTGGGGGGCAGGCAAACCCTAGAACCACTTGTATACAAACTAGCATGTATAATATTGTTGAGTGATCTTGTATGTCTCGAAGGGTGAGGGGAAATGAGAACATTGCTCCCATAACACACTGTAGCAATTGCTATTGACTTGCTATGTATTCTACAGAAATTATCAAAATTTCCTGGACCTGTCATCAAGCAGTGATGTAATAAGTAAATAAAAAGGAAAGAAAAGGTTCCATCTGTCTCTGCCTATATGTAATCCTATCCCTAGTCAGTGCTGATGTGCCGCCTGTCTAATAGTGGATGGAATAAAAAAAGCAGTTTATATTTTTTCTTTCCTTCATTTGTGATTGACAGGTGGCCCCAGACATTGTTGTGTTCAGGACTATTCGTTCGTGGTGTAAATCGGGTGGGCAGTGCAGATCAGAAAACCTTGCTTCGAAGGAAATAAAAAAATGAGGTAATTGACAATTACCAAACAGTATTAGGGCAAAATGATCGCTTTATTGGCCATTACTGGAGGTGAATGAACCCCAATTAAAAAGTATGTCTCTAGTTTCAAGACAAACTATCTTGTTGTGACGACTATACCAGAGGGGTAGGTACTAGAATTTCGTAGTCTCCCTCTGGTTCGAACGTGGTTTGCGGCAAAGTTTCTGCCATCTCCACATATATGGCAACCGGTTTCAGTGGTCTTGGTTGTTAATGCCACCTTCTTCAGGTTTGTCTTCATAGTGAGCTTGCAAGGAAAATCTGCTACTACCTGGCTACAGTTGAGTAGAACTCTCATGTTCTGTATCCAACATTCAGTTGTACTACTGGAATAGTCTCACCTCAGACTAATTTAAGGAGACATTCAGACTTGCCAGGTCACTAATCTGACTTTGGTTCGGAGTGGCAGCTGTGTTAGGTGCACAGTCACACGGAATTGTTGCGTTATTGAACACCCGCAGAGTTCGGAATTACAGAGTCCTTGCAAGGCTCTCCCTGGCATATGTCCACATCCCATTCCAGGGTAGCTGAAGCGAGTCCCTGAGGGATCTGCGCCCCTTGCCGACACAAGACGCGAACTGCTTACAGGTTCTGTTGCTCTGATGCAAATTGGTCCGTGGCCCGGTGACCCCATTTGTTGAAGATTTCCTGGAGCACTCTCCCATTCAGTCGCCTTTCGTAATTGTCAGAGTCTAACCGACTGAGCCTGTCCGCCTCCAGGTTGGATTCTCCCGGCAGATGGACCGCTGAGATCCACACATCTTGTGCAATCGCCCACTCCCATATGTCTAGGGTCAACCGGCATAGAGGATGGGGATCTGGTGCCCCTGCTTGTAGGGATAGAACATGCAGGTAGAGTTGTCTGTTCACACTGCACTTCCCCTGATTACTGGAAGGAAAGACTTGAGTGCGAGCCAAATGGCCATCCATTCTAGCCAGTTGGTGGGGTTCTACTATTCATTCTGAGACCATAGCCCATACACGGCATGCGTCTCCAGGGTCGACCCCCACCCCTGGAGTGGAGTGAAGAATCTGTGGTCAGAGTATGCTGTATTGGGGGCGGTTGGAAAGGTCTGCCCACCACGAGGCTCTCCTCCTGGGCCCATTATTTTTGGTCCTGCTGAAAGTGTGGGGGTATGGTGACGGTGCTACCTGCTGACCACGATTCCTGGTCCTAAGAAGGCACAAAATGCAGCTGAAGCCTCCTCATTCGGAGCCCAATGTACGGAATAGCTAGGAGACATGCTGCTAGTACTCCCAGCAGGTGCTGGAACCAACACGCTGTCGTTATTGTTCTACCGAGGAAAGGAGCAACAGAAGACTTGATCGCTGCCACCTTCACCCATCTAGGCAATACCCTTTTCTTCTGCGTATCCCATAGCAGCCTCAAGAAGACCAGGGATCGCGTAGGACAGAGCTGCAATTTCTGGTAGTTGATCGAAAGCCCCAGATCGTCGAGTAGTCAAGAGTCTGTCCACTGAGGACCTGACCAGCTCCGTCGACGTCCCACTGACTAACCAGTCTTCGAGGTAGATATATACATGCAGGCCATCGCTACTGAGCAGGGCCGCCACAGCGTTCATGAGCCTTGTGAACATCCTCTGAGCTGCATTCAGACACCGAAGGGTAGCACTTTGTATTGAAAATGCAATCCCATGACCCGGAACCTGAGGAAGGGCAGGCGGGGTTGCACTTTGCAGACATGAAGATATGCATCTTTTAGATCCAGGGAGCACATCCAGTCCCCTCCACACAGCGTCTCCGCTATGATCGCTGGTATCACCATTTTGAATTTCTGCAAAGGGAGGTATAGATTGAGGAATGAAAGATCTAGCACCACTCGCAGGCCCGCCCGGTTCTTCTTTTGAATGGTGAAGATGCAGGAGTTAAAGCCCTGGCCCGGTTGAGGGAGAGGGGCCTCCTCCGCAGCCTCGCTCACCACGAGGGAACAAATCTCTGTTAAGTGTGAGGGTGTTCGGAAATGTGGGGGGCGGGGGGAGATTGCAGGCGAAGCCGGAAGCCCGTGGAAATTACCGAGATCACCCATGGGTTCGGAGATCGTATTTGCCAAGCTTGACTGTGTAGGGTTAGCCGGCCCCCGATTGGAGTGCTGTGGACCTGAAAAAAGCTGTCATTGTTTCTTTGGGTCTGAGGCAGACGACTGGGAGGGGGACTGGAAGAACCCCTTATGGGCATACTATGCTGCTTCTGCCTATGCTGGCTTGGGGACCTGTCCGGTTGCCTTGCTCAGCAGTCCTGAAAACCCCAGAATCCTCCGAAGGATCACCCATTGTCTGAGCGGGATTGTCTATGAGGGAAGGCTTTTACGGCTGCGCCACTACTTTTGCCTCGACAAGACCAGCCTTGAAAGAGGCCTGCTTGTCGGCTGGAATGTCAGAAATAAAGTCTGCAATCTGTCTCCAGAACCGTTGATTGGCCGCCGCCAGGATGGCATCAGCGTTGGCCTGTCTGAGATGCTCGCACTGGAATAGATCTTTTTTCCATAGGCCTCTGGCGTTTTCTCCTCTTTGTCGAGTAATGCAGAAGAGAAGTACACGAAGAGGAAGCCTGAGGCTTGGCATTCATAGATGCTGCCGCTATAACTGAGGAAAATGGCTGCAAGTGTACAGACAAAAGTATAGTGTCGCCCTCCACCTGAATCCAGCCATTTGTTGACTGGCTGAGTGGAGTGTGGTGTGGTGTGAGCCAACCCTTTTTAGCCAGTGCCTCTACATCTTTCTGCCGCGGGATACCGGACCTGGCCTCTGCTTTGATGTTGAGCCCTTCCACAATACCCCTGATTCAGGCTGTTCCTTCTGGGGCTGAGTGATGCCCAGGTGCTCAGCCAGGCCTGCTATCCTGTCATGGAAGGCCCTCGCTTAGGAGGGCATGTCTTGCTCCTCTTCATCAGTGTCCTGTTGGTCCCGGACATTAGCCTGGAACCCCCTGGGTCTGTAGGGGGCGACTGACGGTGCTGGGAGCATCAGTACCAGTGCTGAAACTGTAGTTACCACAGGCACGGATAGCATTGGCAGAGGTGGCAGAGTAGGCGCCGGCGGAAGTGGCGGTGCGGGAAGCAGCATGTCGTATATTATGCCCTTCAAGATGTTAACCTTCTTGTGGGGACCTCATGAGGGACAAAAACCTATCGTATAACGGTCCTCACAGGCAGACTGGATGCGTTCCTGCGGGGCCGCCGGAGGAGAGTACGCCTGTTGCGCCCACCCCCCAACTGCCTGAAGTACATGCTCACATTGTACAGAGGTCCAGTGAGGGTTGGGTATGATGTGGTCCAGGTGATCAGAGTCATTGGAACCAAGTCTGCCTTGGGCGCAGGTTTGTGCGTCTGCGGCGTGCTTGGTTGGCATGCTTCTGTTCTTTTAATGCTTTCCGGTCTGTGGGTGTTTGGCATGACCGCCATTTTGTCTGCGCGTGCCACCATCTTGTCCATGCCTTCCACACGTGGGACAGTGTTCGACACCAGCCTAGGCTCGGCCTGCATACCTGTCCGCATCGGCTCTGCCACGCCTTGCACCTCAGGCACCTGCCTGGTGGGCTGTTGGCCCTTAGCGCTATCTGTGCTGCGTTTATCCGCCCCCTCAGGCATGTGCCCGATAGTAGCGCTAAGCCCCTCAGGGTGTGACCCGGTTCAAGAGCACATGGGCTCCTCAGCGCTGGAACCGGTATGGCCTGTTGACCCCTCGGCCGTTAAGGCGGTAGCTGCAAGAGCCTCGGTGTCCTTTATAACAGTGCAAGGATACGAATGACTCTTCCCTCCAGCAGGCTACCCCGGGAAGGGGTCGCCTCTGCTGGGTGCTTTAGAGAAGAGAATGCTTACCTTCTTGGTCTTTCTGCTTATGTATACCTTGGTGCTCTCCGGCAGAGTCCTGGAGAACAACTCTCTCCACCTCATAAACCGGTTTTTGAGGGACCGGGGCGTTAGAGCGTCGCATGCAGAGCAGCCTTCACATCTGCGGTGATTGTCAAGGCACCGGAGGGAGAGCTCGTGCGGATCTGACATGGAGAATGAAACGTCGCAAATGGGCACCTGCTGAAGCCGGTCGCGGCCGACATGCGCCGGGAACAGACTAGGGCACCGCTGGACGGTATTACCAATTCTGAAAAATAGAAAGAAAGTTAGGTTAGGGAAAAGCGCATGGAATTAAAAAGGCATAAGGCCTCACCCAGGAACGCTGGTGAAATCGGTCCTCTCCCGTCGACGCGGAAAAGAGGACTGAGGTGTGGCGCTGGTGGGTGGAGTTAAGGGAGCCTGTGCTCCTCCAAAATTAAAGGGAAAGTTTTTTTTTTGTGAAAAGGGGTTCCGTTCCTGTCCTTCGCGAGCGACGCCCATACAGGATGGAGGAAAGGGGACGAGTCGAAGTATGGCGCAGTCTCAGCTGGTCAGGAACCAGGCCGCTAGGGCCAAACTGGCCGGGTTCACGTTCCATTGCTCTGCCCTGCTGCGTCAGGACGCCCCTGCTGGGGATCGGGCGATGGACAGGCCCCTGGGAGCATAACTGGAGCAGATCCGAGAACTAAGCCCTCGAGGGCTATTGGGGCGCTATGAGGATGCAGCCCATCGAGACCCGGAATATGTGGAGGGTCCGCTGGAGCAATGGAGGTGGCAACACATAGCACTTGTGGCCATGCCAGGAGCGCTAGAATGCATCCCCAAAAGACCTCTGACCCTGTCCAAGAAGCCAACAGGGGACACTTGGAATTCAGAGGAAATGCAAATCAGTCCAGATCTGCAAACCCCCCCATCTCTGAAACAGGGGCAACAAACAGCTGATGTGTAACTCACATTCGTAGGTGTTGAACCCCAGAGGGCTGAGCTGATAAGCTTCTGCGTTGTTGTCCACTGGGAGATGGACCGAGGAGCTCCCTCCGACAGGGTCCATTCCCAAACTGACCCCGCCTCCATGCACAGGAGGGGTGGTGGAGGGGGGTGGGGGGTGGGGGAAGGACAGTTGCCACCCTGCTTGTTCAGGTAGAACATTGTTGTGGCATTGTCGGTCCTGACCAAAACCACCTTGTCCATGAAGAGCAGCAAAAAGGCCCAGAGCCCCAGGCCCAACGCCCGGAGTTCGAGCAGAATGATATGCAGGAGGAGCCCTCCAGAGTAGCCCACCAGCGCGAGAGGGATGAATTTGTCACCTCCATCAAAGTGGGCTCCCACTGCCACACTGCAGTTCAACGGCCACTACTGTAAAACTGGTAGGAGCAACAGGGGGATAGGCATTCTCTCCAACTGCGAACCCGTTGCCTGGTCCCAGTTTGCCACCAGGTAGAGCTGGAGTAGAGGCCAGCATGTCGCACTGACACCATCAGGCCCAACAACCATTCCGAGATGGTCTAATTGTCCAGCTAGTGCCCCATCGCCTTGAGGAGGGACACAGAGCCTCTCTGACGTGGGGAAAACACACTGCACGGTCTGTGTCCCAGCGAACCTCAAGCAACACCAGGTCCTGAGCCAGAGTCAACTGCGACTCCCACCGGTTCATGGAGAACCCTAGTTGGTGAAGAATGCCCACCAGCCATTGGCAGGAGTGCACCGACACTCTGGGCAAACTGGCCCGTGATGGGCCTCCAGGGGGAGGAGACCAACCACTGCATTTATGAGATCCATATACACATGAGGGGCCGAAAATCAGGCTGAAGGGCAGAACCTTGTACTGGAAGTGGTGCAACATAATCATGAACCACAGAAATGTCTGATGCGGCTGACAAATGGGGACATGAAGGTACGCATCCTTGAGGTCTAGGGAACACCGAGTCACTTGCGCATAGAGACTCGGCTATGAGTGCTGCAGTGATCATCTTGAAGTCTTCAAGCGTTAGAGAGGTTGAGGAATGACCGGTCCAGGCCAGCGCCAGGGACCCTATCTGAAGGAGGGGAGGAGAAGAGCGCAGAGGAAAAGGAAGACCGAAGCCTGTGGAAACTATCCAAAGAATCCAAGGACTCTAGAAACAACACTTCCAGCTGTCCATGAAGAGTGCCAGTTGCCTGTAACGCTCACCCGATTCCCGCAGAGGCGCCGGTCTTGACTGGGTGAATGCCGTATCTTCAAAGGTGATGTGTAACACACGGTTGGCTCTTTGGGCTGGACCTCTGTGCACTGTATGTCTGACTCGAAGAGTAAGATGTCTGCAGATAGAAAATATGGGATTAATGAACTGGGGTTATTGGGTGCGCCTCTCCTCTTCCCTTTCTCTTCTCCTGTAGAACCCCAAAGGTTAACGCCCTCACCTTAGGTAAGTGAACGCCGAGCTCTCCATCTGCCTCGGGGCAGGGTGCCGTAACCAGTTTCTTCACTGGATAAGGGTGCAGGCCTCTTGACCTCAGAGGACTGCTGTCCGTCGTTAACTGCACGAACGGTAAGTTCTGGGCACTTCAAATGTCTTAAAAGTCTTTTGTAATGATATCTCTTGTTTTGCAGGGTTCCGGCGATGGCGGATGGCGGGCTGATGAGAGTTGAGGATCGAACCCGCGTGAGGAATAGAAGCGCCTGGAAGCACGTAAGTAAGCGCTTGTAGCCTGCTTCACGATGCGCACGAACTGTCCCTTTTATCTTGCAGGTACAAGTTCGGAGCTTTAGAGAAGCTGAAGGGTGCTGGAATACCCACTGGATTCGGCGTGGGAAGGAGTAATGGCACGTGAGTAATAAAGTTGCCCAATGTCTTTAAACGCACCTTCTTTTGTCTTTCAGATGCGGGATGCAGCGCCGAAGGCCTCCGGAGCGTGCGAAGAGCTGGTAAGCTTTTGTCTTTCAGATGCCGGAATGCAGTGCGAAGACCTCCGGAGCATGCAAAGAGTAGGTAAGCCTTTGTCTTTCAGATGCCGGAATGCAGCGCGAGGCGTTGGTGACAGCCGATGGACCAGGTAAGAGATGCGCTGCCACTGAAGACCGTAGTGCTAACCTGTTCTTTCTTTGTCTTTACAGGTGCTGCTGAAGACTGGATTGCAGGATGGTAAGCCTTTGTTCCCTTAGGCCCAGGATCAGAAGCAGAAGACACGATGAGCGTTCTGCTGCAGAGAATGCAGAATAACGCAAAGCAAGATTCATCCATCGGGTGTGGTTTAAATAGCCTCCTGTAGTGCTTAGGTGTCTCCTTCCACAGCCACGCCTAGGTAAGAAAAGAGTTCCTGCTTTCCAGAAGAGTTCCAGTGTTCTGAACCTAGGGAGTGGCTCCTGCCCCACCCAACAGGAAAAGTAGTCCCAAACAGAAGAGGATCAGGGGTTCAACTGGCAGGTAAGTAAGCAGCATGGTCTGCTGCAGGTAAGTCCACCCAAGCATTATGAGCCCGGCGCTTCCAGCGCTGGGACTGGGCATCTTTATGAGCCTGGTGCCACTGGCGCCAGGACATGGTCCAAAAGGTCCCAATTGGGACTGGCTGGCACTCGGAACCGGGGTTATGGGTCTGCTTCCAAGGGAGTCGGGCAAGTCCTGATCTTTTGGAAGCAGAGATCATGACATTGCCCCCCTACAAGCGAGCTGTGTTCCCTGACAGTTCAGTCATTGCTTTTTCATGTCTGGGGCGGGAGAGGAAGAGCAGAAAAAGCCCCACAATGTCCTCTATTGCTACCTCCTGTGGTCGCCAGGGGACCTGTCTGGCCGCCGAGCACCACAGTCCCTAAACCGCTTGAAGCCACAAAGCGCAGGGTTTGAAGTTGGCCCTGCCATCTGTCAGGAAGCAAGCTAAGGTACCGGGTACAAGCACAGTTGGGGGTATGTATGGGGTCAATCACATTGTAGATGTCACATTTGCCCCTCTTGCAAGTGCATTGGAAAGAAACTCCAAACGAGCAAGAGACAGCATTTCCATAAAAAGACCCAAGTTCTGGGGAAAACTACAATGCCCAGCAGTTTCAGCACCAGGCTTACATAGGTTACGGAGTCTACAAACTCTCCTGACAACGCCCATGCCAATGCTCAGAACTTCGTGCATGCGCGCACGTCCTCTGCGCATGCGTGCACCCCGAACATTTGTTCGCACTTGAGATTTCTCCAGATCAGACGCACCAAGGCTCTCTCCCCAGCAAGCAAAGTCATTGCAGAGCCGCGTCTCTGCTTGTAGCAACCTCCACAGTCCCTGCTTCATAAGCAGATAAGTGCCAGCTCATAAAGTATTCATGTTGATACCAAAGCACTAATGCATGAGACTTTAAGGATCGGGCTCCGGGGGGTGGGGCTCTCACTAATCCACATGTTGTTGCGTCGGTGGACGCCCAAACTGTTAACTAACACAAAAAGGAAAAAAACGGATGCGAACGCTATAGACAGTGTGTATTGTTCGGCGCACACTAATTGCATCTTTTTGGTAGACCGCTGGCAGCGCTGCTACAACGTTTTGTCCAACGGCTTCAGTGACAGCCTGACACAGCTAAGGCAGACACCGGGTATAGAGACTACACGCACAACGAGGAAGTTAAGTGCTCACAACTTATTCTTGTTTATGGCAATGTTCTTGATACCAATGTATGTTACAGTACGGGTTGCTATGTCATTTCCTGAAAACCATTCAAGAGGGAAATTGAATGGCACATATTACCAATCATTGGGCAAAGTGTATTATTGGGTAACTATTCAGTGAGCAGATGAGTAGTAATGTTCTGGGAGTCAACAACACAGTGAGGCAAGAAACTGAGTGACAGTACCATCCGGAAAGTGAGCATGTGAGATGTATGTCTGAGTGCAACTCGCAAGGAGCCAAGTCATGCAAGCCATAATAGCAAACCAGAAGAGCCAAGGAGTAGGTTTACCCTCGAGTCCCCCTTCCTATCCATCACTACTCCCTAACCTTCTTTCCTGTGACTCTGCTTCCCTCTACCTATCCAATTCGTGGACCCTGACCCTCTTCCACATGGGGGGGGGTCGCGGTTCCCTGCGTTGCTACCTGTGCAGGTGCCAAGACCCCCAAAGGGAGGTAGGCGTTTGCGCTGCCTTTGGGTTGGAACAACAACCTGACACCATAAGTAAGAGGAAAGGACTTTTGCCTTGGTTTGGTCAGGATGGCCAAGGACTTTGTGGTCTGCGTGGAGGTCCTCTTGTTCGTCAGTTCATCATTCGTGGATGAATGAAAAAGGTCTGTCCCATAAAAAGGAATATCCAGGATCCTCTCTGCACATCAGAGAATTTTATGGCATGCATCCACGCCGTCCGTCTCATCTCGCCCCCCAGACACAGCCCACCGCTGGCTGTGTCTAGATGGGAGACAGACTCCATAAGGACCTGCGAAATGGCATGTGCCTCCGCCAGACTGGCTTTGAAGGAGGCCTGTCTCTCCAGGTGGAGGTCAGGCAGGAACTCCAGATATTCTGCCACAGCTTCTAGTTCGCCGCGTCTAGTTGGGCATCGGAATTGGTCTGTCATAAGTGCAGCCCTGCGATAAGATAACGCTTGTCGAAAGACTCAAGGGCCTTGTCTTCCTTGGAAAGACAAATGGAGGCGGCATCTGCCGTGAATAACAAGGACGATCACTTGCAATACAAGGAAACCGCTGCCACCACTGAAGTGTGTGGTTGAGGGTGGGAAGCCAAGAGGACTGGCTCCCCATCCACCAGCCTATAGCGGCTGTCCAATTTCTTTTTCATCTGGGCATTTGTCTAGGGCTTCTCCCAGACCTTTCTCGCCACCCACAGGGCATCTTTCTGGAATGCCAGAAAAGCTTGTGGTGTGCCAGGCCACAACCTCCTCCAACACCCCTGACTCATGGGGGCTTGCACTGGCTGGGGAACCCCAAATACTCGGCAGGTCCCTCAAGATGATGGTGAAATGCATTCACCAATGCCAAAGGCTCTTCATCCTGTGCATCGTCGTCTTCCCCCACCCTCCCTTTATTTCCAGACAAGAGTGGAATACGGGTCCTGGGACATAGGAGCCAGAGGGGATCCCCCCCCGCCCCACCTTGGTTAGCACCCGAAGGCGGCTGAGCATCAACAGGCGACTGAGGGGGAGGAGTTGATGGTTTTGGTGGTACAGGAGGAGGTGTGAGAAACCATAATGTATTCTCCCAAATAGACCCCGAGAATCCCTTATTCGGGTGACATGGGAAGAACTGGCGCTCTCAGATCCCAACCCTGGAGGTGGATGAGCAAGGGAGGATCACCAGGGTGGGAGAACCCAGGGTAATGGTCGGGGGAATCCCCCGGTCGAGAAACGGTATCATACTAGTGAAGGAGGTGAGGAGGATGAAGTCCCTGAAGATTGTGTATGCTGCTCCAAATCTACCTCCCTTCCACCCAACGAATCTCCCTTACCCGAATTGAACAACCCCTACACATCTGGTAAACCCATTAGGAACGCAAACCCTAGTGCCGTGGGAAACTACATCTCCCAGGATCCCTGTTTTTCTGTTACCAACTCAAGTACTCCCAGTCATTCTCCTCCACGTCCCTCTAATTAGTATTCTTCCCTGAACTTGACAAAACACTACCGTTCTAACAATCCTCCCTATTCATTTCACAAACACTACCAAGTTTTAGCCCTCCCCCCTTCGACACAAATACTTTCTTACACTGTAAAAGATAAAGACATAACCCCAGAGCTGTTTACCCGACATGTCCCGACACTCGGGTCAGGCAATTGATAAAAACCACACACACACACACCCGACAGCCCTTTCCTTTCCCCACAGGGATAAAAGGCAAGCATGCGAGCAGATTAAGAGCAAGGCAGACCACACAATGAGTCATCTATTCCAGGATGGCATTTCAAGAGGAGGAGAAAGGCGGCTAGACCCGAAAGGACAAGGAGAGAAATGCCCTTTCCTTTTTGACCCAGACCTATGAAGCCTCTGTGAAAGGAATTAGAAGACCAGGAATAACAGCCAGCGTGTGGTGTAGCAGATGTAGACGCTTGCTACCGTGGTATCGTCCTTGACTCCAGAGACAAACGCCACGCGGTTCATCACAGCCAGTGAGTCGGAGGGAGAACCAATAGTAAACCGAACTGTGATGAGCGAAGGTTGCAAATGGATACATAAGGTGAATGAAAGAACAGACTGTTTTACAGAACTGTTAAAAACGTAGGGAAAGACCAGCTGCAGAGTGGTCCAGCGCCACGTGAGCACTCAATCAAAAGACTCTGCTTGGTCCCCTTTTGTTACAAGTACCAGAAGGTCCTAGGAGAGCCTGTTGTAAGATGTCTAAGTGGTCATACACACTAACAAAAGCCCTTGTACAGTCGAAAGTGTTTGACCCACAAATTTAAAGGAAAGCTTGGCTGTGGGCTACCGTCTGGACTTCAATAAAGTGATTAAAAAGCCAAGGCAAAAGTTAATCCAACCGAGGGACGCCTGCGAAATAGGGTGGTTGGTAACACCCCGAGAACAGTGAAGTACAGGAAGCCTAACTGAGGGCTGAAACACAGACTTAATAAGGAAAAGTACCAAAGGGGTCTAGCGAATAAAGGCAAGTGTGAACCCAACAGAGAGATGCCGAAAGAAAGATAGCGGAAGGGAACCCCACTTTTCTAAAGGAGATGAGAAAATCATGAACTGTGTTAGAATGCCAAGCAAGAACCCGAATGAAGGATGTTTGCAATGAACTGATGGTCTGAGCCCGACCGACGGAGGCCATCGTAACCAAGAGGAAGATTAAGGGAAGAAAATACTACACTGTGATAAAACAAAGTGAACTATATACCTGGCAAGTGTGAACGCAGCTAAGGTATGCCTACAAAACAGGGTGACGTATGATAACCCAGGAGCATTGTGTTGACAAGAGGGAACCCGGTTGACGGATGTCCAGAATAAAGGATTGTACAGAAATAAAAGACATTGAGACTCGTGAATACAACGGATGAAATCTTTTGAGTAAAAAGCCGTAGTGAACCTGACGGAGGGAGGCTCACATTCGAAAAGGGTCTGAGCACGGAAGAGGGGGATCCAGGGGTGAACAGTTATCACCCAACGTACATGCGAAATTGTACTTTTGTCTTGGTATTTTGAACATATCAGG
The DNA here is from genome assembly GCF_040938575.1 of Ambystoma mexicanum. Taxonomy (NCBI): domain Eukaryota; kingdom Metazoa; phylum Chordata; class Amphibia; order Caudata; family Ambystomatidae; genus Ambystoma; species Ambystoma mexicanum. The sequence continues at coordinate 458,159,432 of NC_090931.1, forward strand.
CCCTCTGAGGCAAAAGACTTTGGGTAAAGAGATTTCACCAGCACAGATCCTGATACTGCCGCGACCAATAGCCTCATGCTGGAAAAGCCCAGTTGTAAGCTGTGCTCAAGAGGCCCGCTTTGTCCTGTGCAAAAAAATGTGGGTAAGGGAGACATCGCTAAACCATCCTGAGATATAATTTTTGTGAACATTTCTTTCTTTTCTTGTGAACATTATCTCACACTACTTTTGTAAGGAACAAGTTACTTACCTGTAACTGTTGTTCTCCAGCATGGGTCTGGCATGGATTCACATGCTCATGAATATTCCCCGTCGTCAGGCTGGGAATCCTCGGTAAAGAAAAAACCAGCATCAGTTTCGTTTCTGATCTGTCTTTCGTAGTAGTAACCAATCACTGATCTCTGCGTCATACTGACCACAGCCAATGACTGCCATCTCCCTAAGCCCCGCCTCTGGCAGCCATCTTCAGATTTGGTAGCACGTGAAGTGGCAGTATGACCAAGTGAAGAGCCGCAGATGGGTAAGCAGGAGGGTTTGCATGTGAATCCATGCCAGACCCATGCTGGAGAACAACAGTTACAGGTAAGTAACTTGTTCCTTCTCCAGCATGGGATCTGGCATGGATTCACATGCTCATGAATAAAAGAATACATAGCAGTACACACATGCACAACCACGGGAGGTGGCAACAGGCTCAACATTAAGCAATACAACAACTCAACATTAAGCATCTCTTACCTTCTCACCAGGCTCACCTTAGGCGAACAGGTTGCGCAGCACTGCTTGGCTGACCCTGGACGCCTCCCTAGAATCCCGGTCAACGCAGTAACATTTCGTGAAGGTATGCGTCGACCTCCACGTAGCAGCCCTGCAGATGTCCAGCATGGGCACACCAGATATGAACGCCGTGGTAGCTGCGATCGCTCTGGTGGAATGGGCTCTCGGACGGCCAGGTAGCGGTCGGTTTGCCAACCGATGACAGTACATGATACAGCCGGAGAGCCATCTGGAAATGGAAGCCTTTGAGAGAGCCTTCCCCTGATTGACAGGTCCAAAGTTCACAAAAAGATGTGACGTCTTCCAAAAACTCTTCGTGCGGTCCACGTAGAACTTCAGCGCTCTAGCCACATCCAGCGAGTGCAAAGTCCTTTCAGCCGGCGACGAAGGCGACGGGAAGAAAACAGGCAACACCAAGGGTTCGTTGAGGTGGAAGTCCGACGGCACCTTGGGCATGAAGGAGGGGTACGTCCTGAGCACTACCCTTGTGTCGTGAAAGTCAAGTACGGGGGCTTGCAGGAAAGGGCCTGGATCTCTCCCACCCGTCGTGCAGAGGTGATGGCCACAGGAAACGCTGTTTTCCACGACAAGAACTTCAACGGAGCTGAGTGCAGAGGCTCGAACGGAGGTCCCATGAGCTTGGTCAGCACCATGTTGAGCTCCCACGCCGGGGCCGGAGCCTTCACTGGCGGGAACGATCTGAACAGTCCCTTCATGAATTCGTTCACCAGACGATGAGACCACAAAGACGTCCGTCCCGTGGTTCTGGTGTATCGGGAGATCACAGCAAGTTGGATCTTGATGGAAGCGGGTGCCAGTCCAGCCTTGGCCAGCGTCAGTAGGTACGGCAGTACTTGAGGAGCCGTAATCCGTAGAGAGTTCATCTTCTGTGCGTGGCACCAGACAGAGAACCTCTTCCATTTGTGTCCGTAGCATTTAAGAGTTGAGGACGCCCTGGCCTTTGCAAGAACCTCTCTGCAGTCGGCCGGTATGTCGTAACCTCCAAACTCTAACGCTGCAGGAGCCAGGCCTGTAAGTTCAGCGACTTCGGGTCGTGATGGAGGATGGCGCCTCCTTCCCTGGAGAAAAGATCCGCGTCCACTGGCAGCTTGATTGACGGGGACGCTGACAAGTCCTGAAGGTCCAGGAACCATATCTGCCTCGGCCACACAGGTGAGACGAGACTCATCCTGCACCGTGACCCCTTGAGCTGGTTGATGAACCGGATCAGCAACGGCAATGGAGGGAACGCGTATAGAAACAGGTCCTCCCAGGGGAACGAGAAAGCATCGCCCATGCTCCTCGGCTGGGGAAACCTGCTGGCGAACCTCCAGCACTTGGAGTTCGTCGCCGTCGCGAACAGATCGATCTAGGGCGTGCCCCACCGTCGGAAGAGGCGGTCCACTAGATCCTGTCGTAGTTCCCACTCGTGGCACGAGTGCAGCTCTCTGCTGAGCGAGTCGGCGATGGTGTTTTTTATTCCTGCCAGATGAAACAGCACCAGGAACATCCCTTGGGCGACAGCCCAATGCCACAGATCCTGCGCCTCCTTGGACAGGGCTGGGGATCTGGTACCGCCCTGCTTCCTGATGTAGAAAATGGTGGTGGTGTTGTCGGTGAAGATCCTCACCACCTTGCCCTTGAGGGACGGAAGAAAGGACCTGAGGGCCCAAAACACTGCACGGAGCTCCAGGACGTTGATATGGAGGGACTTCTCCATCGGAAGCCAAAGGCCTCTCGCATGCAGATTTTCGGTGTGCGCTCCCCACCCTTCCAGGGAGGCATCCGTGGTCACTGTCTTCTGGTGGCCCGGAGTCTGGAAGTCCATGCCCGCCGTCAGATGCGCGCGGGTGCCCCACCACTGGATCGCTCGTCGGAAGCTCTCGTCGAGTGCAATCCTGTCCTCGAAGCTGCCCGTCGTCTGGATCCAGCAAGCGTCCAGGAACTCCTGTAACGGGCGCATCCGAAGCCTGCACAGGCGGATGAGAGAGAATTTTCCTATGAAAAAGCGCGAAAACGCACTAAAGCTCGAGAGCAATAGCACGAAGATCCCAACACTTGAACGTGCAGTAAAAATCTGAAGATGGCTGCCAGAGGCGGGGCTTAGGGAGATGGCAGTCATTGGGTGTGGTCAGTATGACGCAGAGATCAGTGATTGGTTACTACTACGAAAGACAGATCAGAAACGAAACTGATACTGATTTTTCTTTACCGAGGATTCCCAGCCTGACGACGGGGAATATTCATGAGCATGTGAATCCATGCCAGACCCCATGCTGGAGAACTTAGCTGTAAGGTCTGGCAATCGTTTTTTTTTTAGTATAGGCCCTTTTTATTTGGCAAGACGAAACTAGGACTGCTTTATTATTATTTGATAGTCGAAGCTTGCTCCCAATTTAGATTTAGGTTTAGATTAGGCGTTTCTCACCCATTTATACAGTTTAATAAACACCCTTGAACTGTGATCACTTGTGTCTGTCTTTACTGTTGCCACCATGTGTTCCTCACAGAGGGCTCAGAAACCGACAGGGCCTGGACCCGGGGAGGACCGGCTGCGGCACTGGTACCCCCAGGGGGACCGCAGAAGGACCCAGGAGAGGACTTGTGGAATCACCTCCTTGATGGGACCCTTGAGGAGCCCCGGCATCTGGGGGGAGCGCATTAAGTGGAGAAAGCAGTCCATAAAACGATGCTTGCATGCTGCCTGATCGCGACGGGCACGGCCCTCTTCCGCACTGGGCCTCCTTTCCCACGTACCTGTAAGGCTGAGAGGGATAGATGTAACCCTACCAACACCATCCGCCTGTGCTGTAGGCCCCACCACCCATCCCCGAAAGGAAGGGGATGAGAACCTTCTTGCAATGCCCACTCAGCGGGTGAAGGACCCTGTATGGAGCGCAAGTCCGAATCCAAGAAGCCGCCGGCCTTGCAGGCTCTGCCGCATGCTTGTCTGCCATCTTTGGGTCTGGCACCATGCCCTGGGAGAGAGGGCACGCGGCTCTGCTGGCTTGGACATGGAAGGGCACACCTTGTCCCCAGAATCTGAAGCGGAAGCATTGACATCAGAAGCTGCTCCGGTAGGCCCAGAGCCCTTGGGGTGGCGCCGGTAGCCTTGATGCCCTCAGCTACATAGCCGGTAGTCGTTTTGGATCGCGTTTCAAACTGACTCTAGAAGCTGAACAAAGGTCCCCTGCACCCTGGTGCAGAAGAGGACAATGAGCTGGATCGCCCCTCCTTGGACCACCCGTAAGAGCCCCTGGGTCCCTCAGCCTGGGAGCCGGTACCCTTACCGGCCTCGGGTCTGTTGACGGATCACCCAGAAGAGCTCCTGGGCCCATCGGCTTGGGAGCCGGTACCCTTAGCGGCCTCAGGCCTGCCAGAACCAGAATCCAAGGTACCCTTCTTGGTGGAAACCCCCAGGAAGGCATCTCCGTGTTGAGGGGCCTTGCTACACAAAGGGCCTAACTTGCCTTGACGTGGGGATCTGGCGACAAACTCCTTAAGATGACTGGGAGGAGAAGATCTCCCTCCAGCTGGAAAAACGATTCCTCAATGTTCGGTGACAGAGCTGCAAGCCGCGCACGTGTCCCAGCGCTGGTCAGGCCCCTGACACTCAAGGCAGAGCGATTCGGGGACGGTGGCCTGGGAAAAGCGACCGCAGGATAGGTATCACGTGAAGCCTCCTGCAGCCAACATGCGCTTGGGGGATGCAAGGCACCGAAGGGAGGTGAAGATAATCAAGAAACGAGGAACGTGGAGCAAGCAGAAAGTTGAAAAAGTTCCTGCGCCTAGCTGCCAGGTCTGACAATGTACACACGGAAAAAGGGACTGAGGTGAGGTGCTGCTAGGTCTGGTCTCGGGGCAATGCCACGGCCGGGGCCGCACGCCATGCTAAATTTAAAGGAGAGCCTAATTTCTTTGCTGCCAAAGGTTCCAGTACCTTCCACATATCGGGGGAACGCCCACAAGGATGGAGGAAAGGGGGCGGGCCGTACAAGCATGTGAATGTCCAATCCTGGTTGCGAGATCAAATTTTAGCACCGCCTAATGTTCGCTTTCCATGGTAGGGTCTTACAGAATAAACATGTCTTCCACTATGGAAGAGGGACATCTGCCAAAAATCGCCAAAGCAGATCTGCTGAAATTGCATCTGGGTGGAAATATTGGAAGAGGGCTGGAGCTGTCTATTGCTGCAGAGACTAGAAAACAGAGGGTGTGAGGCTTCCCTGGAACCAGAGGGAGGATTGCTGTGGAATTCCATTCACTGAAGTGCTGACCAGAATCCTGTTTTTCCCCTCAGAGCGAAGCCCCTCCATGAGTGCAGAACTCAGATTTCCAAAATTAAGTGATTGTCCAACAAAATTCCAGTGAGGCAATCTATTTAACTAACCCATTCCCTTTCATAGTGGGTTATCTTCCATTAGTGGTTGGGAGGGAGTGGTGGGGAGGGGGAGGGTACAATTGTGTAGACCTTCTCATATTTGACTGTATATTAATGTAGTTAACTCCCAAATACATTGACGCAGGAGGAAACTTGGAAGAATTCGAAACTTTCACCCTCTCTCCTAGCAGGAAGATCCAAGATGCCGTGAACGCCTCTGCTCAACGGGCCCTGGTGTAGGTTAACCCTTGGACAGCGATCCTTATGGCCCGTAGATCCACACATCCGCATGAAGAGGTGACAAGGAGACACGTCGCAAGGAACTCTCTTCGTAGACGGTGATGCTCCAGCACAGCTTACGTTGCTATGTGGGACTACGTGCAACGTTATTGGCCACGATAAGCATCGGAGGCCGTCTTCAGGATACGCAGCGACGCTGAATGTCAATGAATGCTTTATGAGGACAGCATCTGTGCAACGCGCCTGCCTGCAGCACTGTCTTTTAAATAATGCAGTGTCTTTTTCAAATGGTGCAAACAAACTATGATGCAGGCCAGAATTAAATAAACACTGCATACCTTTTTCCGACCCCTGTGTTCTCCGCAACGCAAGTGATTAATGCTAAATGGCAGTAGCCATGATCCCAAACGTCATTCGAGCTCCCAATAAACACAGTTGAAAGCAGCTTCACAAACGGAGCACGGGTGAAGGGCTCACTTAGGCTTGCAGGCAGTTTATATCCATATTATCTCCATCTCTCCAACACTCAAACTATGCTCTGAAGTGTAGACATCCATACCAGGACAGCCCATATTTCCATTCTTCCACCATTGAGAGCGTGGGGACCATGACCATGGTTGGGGGTCTTGCAATTCGCAACCCATCCTCGACGCCAATGAAAGGACGCTCTGGAAACATCTCCGAGTTGTAATCAGAGGGTTATTGCAATAAGATGTACAGATAAAAGACCCCCAACCTGCTCCCAAGGCTATCATCTCCAACTGACTCACATACACGCTGGACATTCCTTTACAGAACCTGGGCAGTATTCTGATCATAACATTCCTTTGCTATTCACACCCATAACCCCAAGCACCACACAATATTAAACCATTCCCTTTCATAGTGGGTTCTCTTCTTTTAGTGGTTGGGGGGTACAATTGTGTAGACCCTTGGCATATTTGACTATTTATTAATTTAGTTAACTCCCAAATAGATTGACCAAGGGGGCAGCTTGGAAGAATTCAAAACCGTCACCCTCTCTCCTAGCGGGAAGATACACAATAGTCATTTAAAGTAATTGGGGAGACTTAATTCCCCCCCCCCCCCCCGACATCTCTAATGAGAAGGGGTGGCCTTTCAACACAAAAGATACTTGTCCCAAAAACATGCTTTCAAATAAAAGTTATTCTCATCTTAAAACAAAATTCCCTATTGTCACCACTCCTTAAACATTGTATTTAACCAGGTGTGTCCTTGGCCCCACAATCCAAAATTCAAAACGGTCAACTTTCCCAACGCAGGCCTTTTAAGTGAAGGGGGTCTAAAAAGCCAAAATTCATAATCTCCTGCTTACTGTCTAACTTCCCCATCACAGCCATTTCAGTGAGGGAGGGTCTGTAAAAAAATAAAATCTAAAATTGTTCCCACTCCCTAGACCTGGCCTTTAAACAGAAGGGTGCTGCATGTCATTGATGCCTGGATTTTTGGGGCCAGAGGGAGAAGTGCTTTGCAAAAGTGAACTAAAGTATCCAACACTGAAGCTGTGATAAAGGTCTTTTTTTTTTTTTAAATCAACCCTATGTCCATTCTTAAGCAAGTCATTTTTGCCATATGCATTTTTACAAACCTGTAATTTCAACTGCTAGCATTTACAGTGGGCAGGAAACTCCATATATCAAGCCTTGAAGGTGAACTAGTTTTCATAAAACGAACATTGTGCCTATGCTTGACACTAAAAAACTCTCAGCCAGAAACGTGAAGATTATGTTCTAGCATTGTGCCATATTACTGAAATTAAACATTCAACTGGGTACATGGGAAGAGAATTTTGACAGTTTATTTAGCCTGTGTTCCATGTTTGTGAGACAAAAAGAATACATAGAAAAAGTGTTTTGCAATTGAAGCTGTGTTTTCTGCCACAAAGAAGGTGCGTGGACGATTAAACAAATGCATTATTCATTGAGCTTATAATTGAAATACATATATATTCTTTCTATACCTGGGACTGGTTCTTCGCTCACTGTGGGTCCAAGGGTGGGATTAATGTGGCTCTATACGAGTCTTCAATATGGCCAGAGTAAAAAAAATGTAAGCGAGTGTTGTAGGGCTCCTTGATTGGGGTGGGAAAGAACTCCCCAGGATAACAGTTGTCTCTCAATATAATGCTACAGTAAATCCCCTGGTATACTCTCATGCCAGGAATCTTTCCCCCAAGGGCTCACTGCCTGATGCACTTTCTTCAACATGTCTTAATCTTTCAGTTCTCTCTCTCTCTAAGTATAACAGTAGTAGTACTTCACTGTTTATACTCTAGGCTCCACGTATGTATAACTTGTTCCAACGTCCCCATATTGTCATCCCGTATATGGAGACCTGATCAAGTTTTTCTTGTTATTTTCAGTGTTAGCATTCATTGGCTTGTGGCAATACTTGTTCCAATCTTCTCTATATTGACTTTTCATGTATGAAGTTTTATACAGATTGTGCCTTTCAATTGCTTCATTATAGATAATTTGCTCATGACAACATTTACTCCAGTTTTCTCCATATCAACATCTCATATATGGACACTAGTGTAAATTCAGTCTTTCTATGTCAATTGTTTGTTACTTAGGTTTAGTTTAGTTCATTTAATAAACGTATAGCAGTCAAGCTTTGTATATACAACAATTAAAAACAAGTACAAACACAAATACATGGGATACATTACTCACCGTAATCGTATTTCTGATGCTTGTATCTGCTTAGATTCAAATGCAGTGCATAGGCCGACATCCTATGCATAGATTAGCAAGCAGTGTTAGGAGAAGGCGTTGGGTCATGAGAAGGACTAGCAGCAAACAGATGTTTCTGAACCGCTTGTTTCAATGCAGTAGTGCTGAGATAGGTGTGTACTGAGCTCCATGTAGCTGCTTTGCAAATGCTGTCTAAGGGGACATTTGCGATAAAGGCCAGAGTAGCTCCAGTGCTCCTTGTGGAGTGAGCTCTTGGTGTAAAAGACAGTTTTGTTTGATAACGAATAGCACAATTGAATACATCTTACTATCCATCGGGAGATGGCATTTTTAGAAATATGGTCTCCTTCTCGGCCTGGTGCTATGGAGACAAACCGCTGATCTGTTATCCTAAGCGGTCTGGTCTTGCGGACCGCCCTCCTCACATCCATTGTGAGGAGTTTTACTTCAGCTGAGCTAGTTGGTCTCTGAAAGAAAGCCAGAAGCTCAATAGATTGGTTCACGTGGAATTTAGAAATTAATTTAGGGGAGAACCTAGGATGAGTACTGTTAGGGAGAATTCTCATAAATGGCTGATTTCCCTTATCTAATGAGTCCCTCAGCAGCTTTACTGGATTTCTGGGGTTTATTTTTTTTCACCTGTTAAGAGTTTGATCCCTTTTCCCACTCTTACATGTGTTTTTCTGTGTGTGTTTTTACATTTGTGTGATCTTGGGCACTGGAGCCTCACCTACTCCATGGCCTTATATGTTTCATGTGTGTTACACAGCACCTTCAGTGCAGCGAAACAGGGTTGTCTTTGAGACTTCCCCCGACTCCATTTTCTGGGGCTGACTACTGTCCCCCAGAAAAGGAAAAGTTGCCATTAACTTTATTTTAGTCACTTTAAACCACAGACCCAGTACACCCCATCTTACATGGAGAATTGGAAAGGGTTAATTCCTATCCCATTTTGTCTGTGTCTCTTGGAGCATTGTTTCACTCCCTTTACATCAAGACTTGGCTGGTGGCAGTAGTAACTACCCCAACTTTTCTACCGCGGTTATCTTATATAACCATGGTATTGTTTTAGGCTATTATATTAGCCTCGAACATAAACCCGCTTGACCAAATACATTTTATTTTAGCTCCGGCTCGGTTTATTCGCAATTTCTTTTTGTTAAAGTCATTCTCGTGTTTTGCACGCCAAACCGGGGATGATTCTTTGTGCGCCATCTTTTCGCGGGCTTCTGCACAGAAGCCCTCCTTAAGGTGCCTGAAAGTCTAGGTAGGCAGGATGTGGGGGAGGGATCTGTGGACTCCTGCCATGGGTTCCCTTGCTAACCCAAGTCGCACTCCTGTTTGATTGGCTGAGGGGACTGTCCTTGCCAGAACAGCCACCCTGCTGTGTGATTGACAGCCAGGCTGTATGAATGGGGGAAAACTGCATAAAAAGTCGGTCCTCTGGGACTGGAAAGGCAGAGTCACCACTGGAATGAAAGAACCAATGAGGAGCTGACGGAAGAGAACCCCTACGACGACTGAACCGCCCGGTGAAGCCCTGCTGCAGGTCCGAATCGTCAGATTCTGACAACAGAGAAGATCCTCCAGGAAACTTCTTCCCTTGAGCTGGTGGGACCAACCAGATCGCCCAAACTGCAAGCCAGGAGCCCTCCTCTGGTCGAATTCTCTGTACAGAGCTACAGTGGGCCGGATAGCCAGGAAGGTCGAACTGCTTGGGTTTTAAGGAGTGCACCTTTTATTTGTTGCTTTGCTCTGCTGCTGGTTTCTTCCCTGGGTAGTGCAGGACCCTCCAGTCTTCCTACTTCTTATCAGTCCGACAGTCGCTTCAGAAACCGTGAGACTGCAGGAACTACCAGGAACGTCCACCTCGGCTACGGTTGTTCATTTCTTTCAGCCGCGGTGAAAGTGCTTTAAATCTTTCTCCAATCCAAGGGCTTGTCCTTCTCTTCTCTTCTCTTTGAACTAACTTTTCTGTCAACCAACCTAGTCCGGAATCCGTGCCACCAACTTTACCGCGAACTACCCTGAACTATGTGATGTTGAGCAAAAGACTTTTGGCCCCAAGCCTTTTCTACCTGATTCTATCACTGTAGTTCCTCTTGTTCAATTGCCCTGAGTACTTTTACCTGTTGGCGTGATTTAATTTCTATTAACTTTGTCTTTCCCTCCCTTTTAAATTGCTGGAGTACCATTTTGCTCCCACTTCATTTTGTGAGCTTAACTTGTCTGGAATTTAACGGAAGTGGTGTGGTGTATTAAGAGTGTTATTTTTAGACTGCTTATAACAGTGTAATGTTATACAACTGACAAGTGAAATAAATGAATATTATTTTACTTGAAAACCTTGAGTCAGTGTTTGCCTGAATCATAGTAATTGCTGTCCTTTGTGTAACTATCTGATGCTGCTCACTTACTCTTGAAATAAGTCTGGATGCTCAGCCATCGCTACCACTTTAACTGTGCAGTACGGGCGTGTACCAAAGGTGAATTTGTACGGTCAATTGTAGTCTTAATTGTGTGTGGTGTTCCCAAAGGCTACTGCATATAATTCTGCCTAACAAGTACGTAAAACCAATTTATCTTTATGTATGATAAAGAAAGGGTCCTGCACTGACAATGCTTGCAATTCACCAACTCTTCTTATGGAAGTAATAGCCACTAAGAAGGCAGTCTTGTATGTCAGGTTTTTGAAGCTTGCCTTATGAATAGGCTTGAATGAGGGTCCCATGAGCTTTGCTAGCACTACATTGAGATCCCATCCTGGTGGTGGGTTTGAAATAGGTGGGTGGAGTTTCTTGACTCCCTCCATGAATGCCTTAATGACTGGAATCTTCCACCACAATACCTTGCTTTGAGAGGTGGTATAAGCTGATGAAGCCGCCAGGTGGACCTTTATAGAGTTGAATACTAACCCGAGTCTAACAAGTGCAGCATATAGTTGAGAATGTGTGAAGGAGTACATTTTATGGGTTTTGTTTGGACTGGCACCAAACTACGAACCTTCTCCACTTGTCGAAATAACAGTGTCTAGTGTTAGGTTTTGTTGCCTCCTTGAAGATATCCATACACTGCTGTGGTAAATTAAGGTGACTGAACTCTATGACTTCAGGAGCCATGCTGCCAAGTTCATTGAGTGTGGTAGATGGAGGGTGTACTATTGTTCCCCGTGCTGAGTTAACCGGTTGGTTAGGTATGGGAGTTTGATGGGATTGCACATCGCCAGTTTGCGCAGATGTGGATACCATGGTTGTCTCGCCCAAAAAGGAGCAACTAGGATAAGCGTCATCTGTTCTGTGTATCTTGTTCAATATCGTGCTCATTAATGGAGTCGGGGGGTGGGGAGATGGAGGGGTAAGGTAAGCAAATTTCCCTGACCGGTTCATCCATCGGGTATTCCCCTTTGAGTCTGGCTGGGGGAAACTGGACGCAAAGTCTGGGCATTGCTCATTTTCTCCTGTAGCGAACAAGTCTATTGTGGGGTAACCCCATTGAGAGAAGATGTGGTCTACGGCGCCCGAGTCTAGTTGCCACTTGTGTTCCTCTGGTAGGGGAGCTCTGCTCAGAGAGTCTGCTAGAGTATCGAGTACCCCTGGTAAGTGTTGAGGATAGGGATATTCCACGTCTGAATGCCAATTTCATATTTTCTGTGGCAACTTGGAGAGTGTGTGCCCCCCTGTTTGTTGATGTAGAACATCGCAGTTGAGCTGTCCGTCAGAATTTGAACCGACTGATTTGTCAGTTGCACCTCGAATGCTTGTAGTGCTTCGAGTACTGCTAGTAGTTCCAGCAGGTTGATATGGTTCTGCGGGGGTGACTGGGGTCCACAGACCATGTGTTGTGTGATGAAGATAGTGAGCCGCCCACCTGGAGAGTGACACGTCTGTTATGAAAATCGCTTGCGCTTCCGGATCGTGGAAGGGTTTTCCCTTTAACAGATTTTCTCTTGACCACCAGCGTAGGCTCTGTACACAGTGCTAGCGAAACTAACACTAGATTGTCCCACTGACCACTTGCCTGAGACCATTATTTCGCCAACCACTCCTGCATTGGTCGCAGACGTGCATGTGGGACTAAATATATGCACAATGCCAACATGCCTAGCAAACGCATAGCTTTGCGTACGCTTAACTGGAGACCGGCTTGATACTGGGGTTTTTGCCAAAGCATGTTCTGCACACTTTCCATGGAAGGAAAGGCCAAGCCTGTATTTGTGTCCAGTACAGCTCCTAGGTACTGTTTTGAAGTGTTTGATACCAGACTTGATTTTTTCTCACTTATCGAGAAGCCCAATTGTAAGAGAAGTTCTATGGTTCTTTGCGTGTTTAGTCTGCAAAGGTGGGGAGTTTCTCCTGTGATCAGCCAGTCGTCCAGATAGGGGTACACTGGGATCGCTTCCCTGCGCAAGTGCGCCGCCACCACCGCCAGTAGCTTGGTGAATACCCTTGGAGCTGATGCTTTTCCAAAGGGCAGCACCTTGAATTGGTAATGCTGGTCTGCTACTTTGAACTGCAAGAGTTTTCTGTGCACTGGGAACATTGAAATATGAAAATAGGCATATTTCTCATCTAATGTTGCCATGTAATCTCCCGGTTTTAGCAGGGTAATTACTTCTTGTAGCGTTGTCATGGGAAACATTTGTGGCTTTACATAAGTGTTCGCAGGGTGCAAGACTAATACTGGGCACATTGTCAGATTTTTCTTTGGTACAAGGAAGTATGTTGAATAATACCCTTGTTTACCTCGTCGTATGGCACAATCTCCATGACGGCCTTGAGGAGCAGCGGGTCAACCTTTTCTATTAAGATTAGATGTTCTTCTTTTGATATTTTCCTTTGGCGCAGAGGGAGGTTTGATGGTGTTCCTATGAGCTCCACGCAATAACCTACCGCTACTGTTGATAACACCCACAAGTCTGTGGTTATTCCTTCCCATGCGTGGGTGAAGTATGAAATTTGTCCCCACACTGGGGATGCATGTAAGGGGACCAGTAGCGGGTTGTCATTGTTTGGGAGGCGCTCATCCACCTCTGGAAGTGGAGGCTCTCCCTCTGCCGCGGCCGGATTTGACCATAGCCCGAGCCTCTTTTGGAGTTTTGTCTGCGAAAACGATGAAAATTGTTTCGGCCTCTTTGCCCAGTTTGCTTGTTGGTAAGTTGGCCAAGAGATTTGAGTGTTACATACTCCTCTTTGGCCGACTTTAGAGCATCCTCCACTGCTTTGCCGAATAGCACATTTGGTTCCACTGCCACGCTGAGCAACGTTGCCCGTGTCTCCACCTTAAAAACGGACTGGCGAAGCCAAGCATGGCGCTTGAGAATGGTTCCTTCAGCAATTATGCGTCCGCATTGTCGAGGTTGTTCTTTAACAGACTGCTGGCAGTAGCTTTGCCTCCAGCTGCTACAAGGGCAAGTTTACTTCGAAGAGGCTCCGGAGCAGAATCACTAAGGGCCAAAATTTCATACCATTAATTGCAGTCATAGCTCGCCAACAGTGTGGAATTGTTGGCAATTTTAACTTGGTATGCTGCCGAAGTTGCCACCTTCCTACCCAAGGTGTCGAGCTTCTTGCTCTCCTTGTCTGGGGGAGCTTCTAAAGTGGCTATAGGTGTACCCGCCCACTTCTCAGTAGTTGCGACTACCAGTGAATCTGGTTTAAGCTGTCCTCTGATATATAATGGATCAGATGGTGCTGGCTGGAATAGTTTTTCTATTTGTGTATTGACTGCCCTGGTTTGATTGGGTGTTTCAAGAGAGGGAGGGTTGGATCGTCCTTTGAACGGACTTTAATATGGGTATAAACGGGTGGCAGCTGTTTTTGTCCCCCGGGATATCCTCTGCAAAATCCTTGTCCTGCTGAGTTTCGTGGGTTTCAATTCTGAAGTGCTCAGCTGCTTTGATTAGTAGATCATTAAAGACTGGATGATTATCCACTGGGGAATCAGGTAAGGGGGAATTTGGAGGAATAGGAGAGTCTAAAGTGTAAACCTCGGACTCATCGTCATTATTATCACCATCATCATCATCATCATCATCATCATCCCCGTCATAGTATTCATCTTCCTCTGTATCTGCATGCATGTCATAAAGGTGTGCAGTGCAAGACCTTTTAGTTGGAGGTTGGGATGAATACTGGGGTTGAAAAGTGGAAGCCCTGGACTGAGAGCTTGAGGCTGATCAGTTGGGAGGTGTATTTTGAAAACGTTCCAAAGCATTAGGATTTTTTTAAAAATAATCTGCAAAGAAAGACATTCTAGACATAACTATCAATGTCTTCTGATGACCACTTAGCAGAGCTGGCAAAGACCCCAGAATAAGGTACGCTAGGTGTTTGTGTAGGATCTTTATCATGTAGGGCTTGACTTAATGCCGCTCCCCCTCATCTTGTGGGACACACTCTTTCTCTTCTTGTAGGGCAGTTACAGTGTCCTCCACCCTCTGAGACTTCTCTTTATGGATCTTGGTCTTTTGGGACTTGTCCTTATGATTTGGGCTTTTAGAGGAAGATTTTTTGGAATTACAACCTCTAATCAGTGTTTCTGGGACATGTTTTTGAATCTGATGCGATAACTCTGAATCTTTAGGCTTCCCTGCGCTTTTGATGAAACGTGTCGAGTTTCGGCACTGGGAAAGACCTTCGCTGCGTCAGCCGACGTTCGGTTGTGGAAGTTTTGTGGGAGGCGTCTTTAGTTTTATGGGGCCTGTCATGAGGCGGCCGTGGCTTGGAGTGCCCAGAGGAAAGGGAATCCACCGATCTGCACCTAGATGCCAAATGAAATTGCCGCAGGTTGTGTGTTTGGTGTGGTGGGAAGATGTACTGCTCTTGCCGCCGGGTGATGTCGCCACAATAGAGCGGCCGGCCTGTCTCCCGAGGTCGGGGGCTAGCACTTGGGAACGTGACTGTTCCCAGTCACCCTCACCGCCCGAAATGGCGGCAGCGATGCCGTCACTGGAGGCTCCCTCCATGATATGGTATTTATTTAGGTGCGACAAGGCAAGGGAGGTGAACAGAGAGAGGACAAACTACGATCCTACTAGTTAACAATAAATAAATAACGGCCAGCAAGTGGCAAGGTAAGTGCAGACATCAAGTGTCATGGGCAAGTGCAGAAATCTGGTGTCACATAGGTGTCAGGGGCTGGTAGGGGACTGTAGGGATACAGAACAGTCCCCAAGTGCAGGGATTGCCAGGCGGGCAGTGCTGGTGTGTGACGCTGGCAGGAGATGGACCTGGGCCCGAGAGTCAGAGGGTGTCCAGGTAGCCAGTGTAGTTCTGGTTACAGCCAGGAGGTCAGCAGAGGAGAGGAGGAGAAAAAGCAGAAGCAAAGAGAAGGGTTTTGAGGTGCTTCCGGAACCGGAGATGGTTCTCCTCGAGTTTAAGGGAGGCAGTGAGGCTGTTCCAGAGGGAGCACCAGCCGAAGAAAGATCTACCACCAACTCGTTGCTTGGAGAAGAGACTGACCCTGAGGGAGTTGGAGGCGGATGAGCGAAGAGCTCGAGAAGGAAGATATTTAGGAAGATGGAGCTTACGGTATTGAGACCCCCATGCCCCAGACGGCCTTGTGGACAATGCAGAGGGTTTTGAACTTAATCCTCACAGCCACAGGGAGCCAGTGCAGAGTTTACAGTCCTGGAGAGATACGATCCCTGGGCTTGAAGCCAAGGACAAGTCTCGCAGTCCTGTTCTGGATGAGTTGCAGAGGGCGGTGCGTAGAAGCAGGCAGATTTAGAAAGAGGCTGTTGCAATAGTCCAGCCTGGAGAGAACCAGAGCTCTGGCGACAGTGAGCTTCTGGGGAAGGACAGAAAAGGAAGAATACCTCTGAGGAGGTCCAGTTGGTAATGGGACTTCTTACAGACGTCAGAGATGTGAGGAGAGAAGGAGAGTGTGGAGTCGAAGATGACCCCAAGGTGTTTAGCCTTGTTTGTTTGTTTTATTATTTATAATGCGCGAGCTTACCCGAGGGTATCGGGGCGCAGCCTTTACAAGAAATTGCGAAGCTTGGTTACAGTAGTCATAGAATATACGGAGAGACAATGAGGTACACCGATATTCTATACATATCAACAATGAGGTACACCAATATTATATACATATAAACAAATGAGCACACATGGTTACAGTGTGTGCGGGTAGCACGAAAAGGGGACAGCCTGGCACGTGAGTATCTTTGACGGCCTACGTTTTCAGCCATGAAACTACCTTGGATCGGAAGCTCTGATAGGGCAGATCCTCTCTGAGATTTGATGGTAAGTAGTTCCACAGTTTGGCTGCTTTCACTGGGAAGCTGTTGCCCCCTATGGTGGCATATTTAAAGTTAGGGACATAGAGGCAGTCTTTGTAAGCAGTTCTGGTAGGTCTCAGGGAGGACTGTCTGTGGAATCTATTTATCAGGTAAGTAGGAGCAGCGTTCTTGAGGGATTTGTGAGTGAGCAATGCGGTTTTTAAGAGAATTTTGTCGTTGATGGAGAGCCAGTTGTTCTGTTCACTAAATCCTGAGATGTGTTCTCTTCTGGAAATGCCCAGAGCCGCTCTGAGAGCATTATTTTGAAGAGTTTGTAGTTTGCTAGTAGTAGCCTTGGATGATCCCAGATAGAGGGCATTACAATAGTCCAGGCGGGACAGTATAAGGGCTCTAGTGAGGGTAAGGCAGCTAGTGTCAGACAGAAGAACAAGTTAATTTCTTAACTGGGAACATTCTTTCGATGGGATGATCCGACGACGTATTCCATATCTATGACATATTCACCACAGCTGTGCTGCTTCGAAAAATCTTTCAGCGTCTGCGTCGATGACGTCTATACGCCACCCTCGAGGACCTCCTCCGACGGCCAACGTCACTGGATGTTATAAGTAGGACGCACGACCCCCGTAGCCTCACTTGTAGTTTTTTCCCCAGAACATGTGGCACCGGTCTTCTGCCAGTCTGACCACACAAAGCCTTGCAAAAACGTAAGCTGCAATCGCATAAGAAATTCTGTAGCGGGGAAGGCAGGGAGTGAGATGGAATACGTCGTCGGACCATCCCATCGAAAGAACGTTACCAGTTAAGAAAGTAACTTGTTCTTCGAGGGGATTGGGTCCTCCGTCGTATTCCATATCTATGACAGACTCCCAAAGCAGTACCAATGCAAGGAGGTGGGAAAGGAATATAGCAAAAGAAATTTAGAATGCCCAATCAAATTGAGGAGCAAAGGACAGCCTTGCCAAAGGCCAGATCCTGCCCACGGATGGAATCGAGGGAGCATTGACATACAAAAGTATGGACCGAAGCCCAGGTGGCTGCGTCGCAGATGTTACGAACAGGAACACCCCTCTGTAGGGCAGTAGAGGCAGCCATACCCCTGGTAGAATGGGCCCTCAAGCCGACCGGTGGGTCCTTACCCGCCAAGCAGTAACACTCAGAAATAGCCAGAATAATCCAGCAAGACAAAGTCTGCTTAGTCACAGCTTGCCCCAAACGCTTACCAGCGTAACCAATGAAGAGTTGATCGTCCACTCTGACCCGGGATATGCGTGAAATATAAAAGCTTAAAGCTCTCCTAGGAATGAGCCTATTGAGCCTCTCCTCTTCCTTACCAGGATGTGGAGGAGGATGAAATGCCGGAAGAACAACCTTCTGGCCTAAATGAAATTCCGACACCACCTTCGGAAGAAAGGACGGACGAACTCCAAGGACAACTCTGTCCTTATGAAATATAGTGAAGGGTGGCTTAACTGAAAGTGCCTGTAACTCACTCACTCTGCGAGCGGAAGTGACCGCAACCAAAAGTACAGTTTTAAGAGTTAACAGTCTCAAAGGGCAAGAATGAAAAGGCTCAAACAGAGCACCCATCAGAAAGTTGAGGACAAGGTTCAAATCCCAACCGGGCACCTGGAAAGGTGACGGAGGGAACACATTAATGAGCCCTTTTAGAAACTGAGAAATTAAAGGAATTTTAAAATAAGAACACTCTTCAGACGAGCGCTTAAATATGGACAGCGCCGCCAGGTAATCTTTAACCGTACCCACTTGCAAGCCCCTGTGGGCTAAAGAAAGCAAAAAAGACAGAACCACAGGAATGTCACACGCAAAAGGAACCACATTCTTAGCCCTGCACCAGTCGCAGAATTTACGCCAACGGCAACGGTACAGGGGCTTAGTTGCGGGCCTTCTGGCCGAAAGCAACACCTCCATCACATCTTCAGGGAGGTTCCAATCCTTATACCTCAACCTTTCAGAAACCAAGCGTGAAGGTTGAGGGATCTGACCTCTGGATGGAGAACCTGACCCTCCCCCCATGAGAGCAGATCGTTTCGGTAGGGAAGACGACATGGAGGGCAGATGGACAAGTCGAGAAGGTCAGGGTACCACGTCCTCCGGGCCCACGCCGGAGCAATTATGATCATCCGGGAACCGAACATTCGTAACCTCTGCAGCACTTGCGGGATGACGGGGACTGGAGGAAACGCGTACAGCAGTGGGAAAGACAAGTACACCACAAACTTGTTTCCTAAGGCTCCTTTTGGAGGAAACTCACGCGAGCAGAACCTTTTGCACTTCCGGTTGACACTGGAGGCGAAGAGATCCACTTGAGGGGTCCCCCAAAGGGCGACGGTTCCAGGAGAATCTCCTGAGCCAACTCCCTGTTAGGCAGAAACCTGTGCAGTTCCCTTTGGGAACACTGCAAAAGATTTAGGACTACAGGTGTTAGCAGTAAACCCACTTGGTAGCAGTCTGTACCACCCAGATTTACCTGGTAGCTCTGGCTGAGCAGTCAGACTTCCCTCAAGAAGAGTTAGGCAGTATGCAAAGTATACACAATAGGCACTCAGACACAATAGCACAAGCAAACACTGACCAGAGCTTTCGTATCAAAGTATATCATTATTTATTTAAAAACACACTGTTTGAAACACGCCAGCACTCTTATTGTAAAACACTCTAAACACAGTTACTATTATAATATATACAACCCTTATTCATTATCAGACAAGTCTTAGTTAACACCACTTATTTCCAGACAGAGGTGAGCGCTTAACTATAGATGGCACTCCAATAAGTTCATGAAAAAGGGAGGGAAAAAGACAGAATATGTGAAGATACACCACTCCAAGATCTAGGAACACTTTTAGTAAGGCAGAAGAGCAAAAGTCACGGGTGAGCCAAAGTCCATAGGCTGGGCCCACTCTTAGAGAGAGCAGAGCACAAATGCGCCCAAGATCACACAGTTACATTAGGCTTTGAAAGTCTTGCAGAGAGTTCGAAAATAGTTTAGAGAGGCTCAGAAAAGTTTAGCCAGGGTGTCCCAGGCTAACCCAGGTTCGAAAGTCGGGGGCTAAATCTACCCCGTACAGTCGGTGGCAAGGGAAGCCAGGCGGAACACGGTATCTTAAGTGGGAAGGATCCACCAGCGGTGGCAGTTGTTCCTGGCAGCAGGTGCAAGTCTCAGCATTGTCCAGAGGAAGAGAAGATCTCGACTTGGAGGAAAGATGAAGGTCGTTGCACTGCCAGGGAAGAAACCAGCCGCAGAGTTTTCCGGTTAAAGGTGGTACCTTTATTTGCGGTCGTGGTAAAACGTGGTATTCCGGTTACTGGGGTGCTTGGCACAGGCAAGGCAGCCACGAGATGCGTCGGGAAGGCGAAAAGACGGTGAAACTGGTTATCCCCACCAGTCAAAGGAAGAAGACTCTCCGGCTGGAGATCTCCTCTGTCGTTGGGGAAAAAGTGGTGAGACAGTTCAGCAGGGCTCCACCACCGGTGGTGTCGTAGCAGGTCGGCTCAGCTTCTCCCTCGTCGGATTCTTAGGTCCTGTGGCGACTTCTAAAGTTCCAGTCCCCAAAGCCCTGCTTTTATGCAGAAAACCCACATTCACTCAGCCTAGCTGTCACTCAAACATGCTAAGTGGTGAGCCGGCCGGCTCACCACTTGGGCCATTCAGGACGGAGTGCGACTTGAGTTGCCTAGGCAACTCAGTCCAGGGTGCCTAAATCCCCCTCCATCCCTCCTAAGTACCCCAGACAGAGTGGCACCACTTTGGAGAACTTCTGTGGAGAAGCCCGCCAAAAAGTAGAACAAAGGGCTCGACTTGGGTTGAAGTCACAGAAGACAGCACAAACGCCATTTCAGAACCGAGTTTTGGCAAAAAATACCAACCGGAGAATTAATAATAATTAAATAAACCGGCGGTATGTTTGTGGCCATCGTAATTAAATAAAGATAGTAGCCTCGAACAATGGGAAAATCCCATAGAGAAATATTCGCGGTTGAATATAAAAAGTAGTATCTACTGCCACCAGCCAAAACTCGATCAGGGGGGACAGAGACGTGCCCCCTCGACTAACAGACCCCGGGGCAATTGAATTGCCTCAGCCAGTACGTCCACAATATGATGGTTTGTACTGGTTCTGTTCAGAATTCAAGACTAGTAAAGTCAATGGTGACTTTACATGCCCTTGGAGACAGTAGTCAGTCCCAGGGTATGGAGTCTATACTGGGGGGGTCACTATGACACCCCCTGTGTTACTGCACTGAGGGTGCTGTGTAACACATCACAAAAACACATGAAGCCCTATGGAGTAAAATACCCCATAGCCCATTAAACACATCTAGAGTTAAAGGAATACACTCAAATCATGTCCAAGAGTGAGGGTAAAAGAGTCTCATTCTTGGCAGGAGAAAAAAAATAAACCCCAAAAATCCAGCAAAGCTGCTGGGGGACTCACTAGGTTAGGAAATTCAGCCTAAACAGAGAATTCTCCCTAACACTCCCACTCGTGCGAGATTGCGCTCTGCCTGCTCAGAGCGTCCGCCGTCTCGTTTTCATATCCGGCCAGATGAACTGCCGAGATCGAAACTTCCTGCTGGATTGCCCAGAACCAGAGCTGCATCGCCTCCCTGCACAGAGGACGTGACCCTGCCCCCGCCCCCTTTTTGTTGTGGTAGTGCATGGCCACTGTGTTGTCTGTCAGGATCAGGACATTCTTTCCTCGCACAGTCGGCAGAAAAGCCTTCAGGGCAAGCCTGACGGCCCTCAGCTCCAACAGATTGATATGGAGTCTGGACTCCGACAGAGACCAACGACCGCTGTCAACTCGTTGGCACGAGCCCCCCATCCCGTGAGGGATGCGTCCGTCACGATAGTCACCTCCGGCCAGGGTAGCCAAAAAGAAGCCCCCTTCATCAGATTGCCTTCGACGGCCCACCACAGAAGGTCCTGGGCGACCGAGGACGGCACCTGAACAGGGTCCGACATCCTGCCGGAGGACTGAGACCACTGGAGCTTGAGTGCCCATTGCAAAGATCTCATCCGCAACCTGGCCTCTGGCACCAGAAGAATGCAGGATGCCATGAGGCCGAGCAATCTCAAGAACTCGAATGCTGGGAGACTCTGGGCAAGCTGAAACTTGTGCACCATCTGCTGAATGTGATGAGCCCTCACCTGGGGAGGAGAACACTGCCCCAGGGACGTGTCGAGCACTGCTCTGATGTACTGGAGCCTCTGAGTTGGTGTCAAATGGGACTTCTTTAAGTTGAGGGAGAAGCCCAGCTTGTGGAGGGAGTGGCAGGTGACCAACACATGATCCAGGACTTGCTTGGTAGAACGCGCCCTGATCAACCAATCGTCCAGGTAGGGGTAGACGTGAATCCCCCCCTTTCATGAGATGCGCTGTCACCACTACCATGAGCTTGGTGAAGACCCTCGGGGCGGAGGTCAATCCGAACGGCAGGGCCCGAAACTGAACGTGCCAGTCGCCAACCGCGAACCTCAGGTACTTCTTGTGCTTTGGGATCTGCAAATGAAAATAAGCGTCCTTGAGGTCGAGAGACACCAACCAGTCCTGAGGTTGAAGGGCCTGGAGCACTTGAGAGAGTAACCATCTTGAACCTATCCTTCCTGAGGAGTTTGTTCAAACCGCACAAGTCCATGATGGGTCTCAATCCCCAGTCTTTCTTGGAAATCAAAAAATAAGGGGATACCATCCCTTGTTCCTCTCCGCTACAGGCACCAGTTCTATGGCGCCTTTCTCCAGCAGGGATTGAATTTCCTGCGCAAGGAGCGGATCCGGACTCTTCAAAGAGAGATTCCCCGGTGGATTGTCGTGAGGCCTCTGCTGGAAAGGAAGACAGTAGCCGTGGGCTAAGATCTCCAGAACCCACACATCTGAAGTAATGGCACGCCACTCTACAAGATGCTGCACCAGCCTTCCCCCAACCGGCGAACCATGGGACATGGCCTCATGACTGAGCTGAAGCGGCTGCGGCATTGCCTGAGGGCAAAGAGGCAACTGCCCGAGCGGCCTTGGCACCTCGAGTACCTTGTTTTCCACCTCTGGCACTCCTACGGTGACCCCTTTGACTGGCAGCTCCTCTCGCTTTACCAAAGGACGAGTAATAACGAAAGGAACATCCCCTCCATTGCTGTCCCATAGGACAAAAAGTCGGAGGTTGTCGAACTGCAGAGCCCAATGACTTCACTGCAGCTTTGGAGGTCTGCAACCTCTCAAGGCTCTCGTCAGCCTTGCTGCCAAAAAGATGTTCACCGTCAAAGGGCATGTTGAGGAGCCGGGCCTGCACATCAGGAGCAAACCCAGCCGCAACCACGCAAACCTGCATATTACAGTGCTCGCTCCCATGGACCGGATGACGCAATCTGCCATGTCCAAACCCGACTGAACGGCCTCACACATGGCATCCTTGCCAGCCTGAACCATGGCAAGGAAACCTACCTGTTCGTCCCCTTCGGGAATATGTTCAACAGCTAAGCAAACACTTTCTTCGCCAAACCATCAAAACGCTTGTCGTCCCTATCAGGAAGGATGGTAGGATACGACGCCTGCTTTGCTGGGGCCGTAGCCGCCTGCAGCACCAAACTCTCCGGAGTGGGGTGCTTGGTCAAGTAGCAGGGGTTGCTACTGGCTGGGCGGTATTTTCGCGGCAAAGACTTGCCCACTACCGGGAGACTCTCCGGAGCAGTCCAAGCCGCCGCCGCCACCCTCCTCTGTAGAGCCATATCGAACGGCAGTACCGGGTCAGTTGGTGGACCTTGGTCGAGGATATCCGTAAGGTCATCCTGAAGAAAATCCCCTGGGGGAGCAGACCACCCAAAGTACTCGGCGACCCTAGACATAAGGCGCCGGTACGAGGAGTCAGCATGTGTGCCAGGCTCAGGCCTACAAAACTCCAAATCCGGAGAGGTGTCCAGACCACTGGCGTCATGCAGGGACTAACGCAGGTCCTCAATTTGGCTATGGCCCGAGAGAATCTCATCTGGCACCATATCAGGAACCATGCCATCATCAGAACCCTCATCCACCTCTGAAATGTACTCAAGATGGCGGTAAGAGGGCACAGAATGGGGAACAAAGCCATGCTTGACCTTGGCCAGAGCCTTTCTAGGGGGTACCACCATGCCCGGGATACCTCCGACACCACAGCCTCGAAAGGCGTTGAGGGCGTCCAGTAAAACAGCGTTGACGTCGAGTGAATCAGCGTCGACCCCGAACGCGGAGCCGACAGCGTCGACACAGGCCTTGAGGGCGGAGCCCCGAGCGTGTCCCTCGACAGCCTGGGCGTCGATGGAGTCGACGACTTCTTCGGAGGCGGAGCCTCAAAAGAGTCCGTCGACGACCTTGGCGCCACAGGCGTCGATGTCTTCCTCGAAGACACCACAGGTGCACACGTTCTCGAGCGCGTCGAGGATCGGGACCTGGACCTGGAACGGGCATGACGAGAATGATTCCCCTTGTCCGAGCGGGACCTTTCCTGCGAATAGTGCCGACCACCCGAGCCCGAAGGCGTACAAGCAGTGTCTCTCGACCGATCACGACCGACCCCACTCAGAGGCGCGGAAGGACCAGTTCCCTGCGATTCGAGAATCGCTAGCAATTTCTTACAGAAGGAAGCCCATTCCTCTGGCGTCGCATGCTTGGTGGGATAAGCGACCCGCCGACGGGCGGAGTCCTCGGATGAGTATGGGGAAGGTGACCGATGACGGCGCTTCCAGGAGTGCCTCGAAGAGGCAGAGGAGTGGCAGGAAGTACTCTGGGACCAAGACCCACTGGACTTCCGACGACGATGAGGAGAGTCGCCCCTCGAATCGTCCGTCGAAAACCCTGCAGACCTAAACTTCTGTGGCTTGGACACCTTACCTACCAACAGTTTCTTCTTACACTCCCGCAACACTTTGGACATAAGCGACTGGCAGTCGACAATCAACCGTGTCATGGGCCTCCCCGAGGCACCAGAGGCAGGTGTTGCGCGAGTCCGTCACCGACATCTTGGACCCACAGTCCCCGCACTTCTTAAAGCCTGGACGCGAGGTGGACGACGAGGTAGACATCACGAAGGATAACTTCACAACGAACAGGTTCGAATAACCGATAAAGAACAAACTCCAAAGAGTCAAGGCGCGCTGAGATCTCCGAAGTGAACAAGTTCGCGGAAAAAACGGAACTGAGGCTACGGGCGTCGTGCGTCCTACTTATAACATCCAGTGACGTCGGCCGTCGGAGGAGGTCCTCGAGGGCGGCGTATCGAAGTCATCGACGCAGGACGCAGAAAGATTTTCAGAAGCAGCACAGCTGTTCTGATTACTGTCATAGATAAGGAATACGTCGGAGGACCCAGTCCCCTCAAAATGGTTTAGCTGTGCGGATTAATTTACACGTATGCGCCGTGGAGGAAGCCAGGGAGCTGACCTGTCTTCTGAAGGAGAAATTAGAGTCCAGGTAAAAGCCCAAAGTTTTGACCTCTTGTCCAACCTTGATGTTGCTACCATCGATCATGAAAAAGTTGTAGGCAGGGCCAAGTTTCTCTAAACTGGATGTAGTGCCTAGGATGATTAGTTTTGTTTTATCATTCTGGCATAGTCCATGTATGGCCATCCATGCTTGGATGATGACGTACACCCCATTTAGCAAGGCCAAATCCTTTCCATAATCTCCAGTAAGCGGAATTAGGATCAGGGTATCATCTGCATAGTTGGTGTAGGTGATACCGAGATGATCCAAATCATCGAAAAGGGGCTTGGTAAATATGTTGTACAATGTGGGGGGAGACACAGGAGCCCTGTGGGATGCCACAAGTGATGGGTATGGGGTCTGCAGCTGCAGTAGGTGAGAAGACCCTCATGGTTCTACCGTTGAGAAAAGAGGTAATCCAGGTGATGGCCTCAGCCGAGAAGTGAGCTGATGTGTGGAGGTGTGTGCATAGGACAGAGTGATCGACCAGGTCGAAAGCTGCAGACAGATCGAGGGGGGAGGAGTAGGGCAACTTGGCCGTTGTCTGAGCGTATCGATCTGAGCTTTCAAGTCAATGAAAGCGGTTTCAGTCCCATGTTGAGGGCCGAACCCTGATTGTCTGCAACCTAACAGATGGTGTTCTTCCAAGTACTTCTGTATTTGTACATAGGCGACCTTGTCCAGGATTTTTAGCAGGAAGAGAACGGTCGTTATGGGTCTGTAATTTGTGGGCATGGCTGGGTCGAGTGTGGGTGTTTTTTAATAGTGGAAGTACCCAGGATTGTTTCAAATTGGTGGGAATGGAGCCAGTGGCAAAGGAGGCATTAATCAGTTTCGTGAACAAAGGGGAGAGGTCACGGGTGGCATCTTTGATGAGCTGTGCCGGGCACAGTAATGGCAAGGAGGTCAAGGTCTCTTTTGAGGATCAAGTCTGCAATTTCTGTAGCGTGAGCTACTAACGATCTGGCGTTGATCAAGGCTCCCTTTATTTTGGGGCTGGTTGTGTTTTTAGCTGAAGTAATGTGGCACTTGTCCTGTGTTGACTCAGGGGTAGCCTGAATGGGGGAGCTAAGTGAAGGTCTAGGGTTAGAGTTTTGGGACAAGTTGGATTTTTTAGTAGAAGAACTAGGTAGAATTTTGGAGTTCCGTAGGGTAGGCTGTGAGCGGGCGAGGGGCTCATAAATTTTGGATAATCTATCTCTAAGTCCTAGGTTCCTATCGATAGTCGAACGAGGGAGACTGGTAAATTGCAGTGGTTGAGGGTCATTTATATCTGGGTATGAGGACTTGGTATTAGGCATAGTTGAATATTGCGTGTTAGGTAGCTGAGGAGCCATACTAGGCCGTAATGCAGTGTTGATAAGGATCAAGATGCAGGCAAGCAAGTTGGTAATTGATGGACACATGCTCAGTGGTAGTGGCAAGAGTGTTGGGTGACCGGGGACTTGACTTGGTTAACATCGGTTAGACCGATGTACGTTAGTGTGACACCTAGGTTAGAATAACACAATTAGGCTGAGTTCCATTAAGGTAACACCTGGGTATAGCCAAACTAATTAGCTACGAGGCATTGAGAAGCACTCCAATTTGGGATAAGACAATGTTGCTAAGATGCAGTAGTAACGCCTAGATTTGAGATGAAGCAATATGGCTAGAGGCAGTGAGTAATATCTAGATTTGAGATGAAGCAATATGGCTAGAGGCAATGAGTAACACCTAGATTTGACATCAGACAATGTGACTAGAATGCACTAGTAACATCTAGATTTGAGATTAGACAATTTGTCTAAAAAGCTTTGAGTAACACCTAGAATTGAGATAGAGCATACGAAATGGCATAAGGATATGTAGGATACGGTGGCCTGGCATATTAGTAGTGAGACGTGGGTCACAGTGGACAGGTTTGGCTTTTAGCTATATGATACAGTATGTGCAGTACATAGAGTGTTCTAGGGGAGATCGTAGGCAGAAATCAACTTTAGCTGAGTGGGCCTATAGCGCAGTGAGCAAGTTCACAAAATGCTCTAGGGCTAGACACAATGGGCAGATTCAACTTTAGCTAAGTGGGCCTGTAGCACAGTGTGCAAGTACTCTAGGGTCACCTTGCAGGTGGGAGCAGAAAGAGGGCCAAGAGAGGCCAGCCAGAGAGCTGCAGGAAAGGAGGGAGCGGGTGTGCCGATGAGGAGAATCTCAGTCTTACTAGCATTAATGCAGAGGTCATTGGCGGCACACCACTGATGGATAGCAGACACAGTCAGAGATGAGGGAAGGAGAGTAGGCCGAGGATAGCCTGAAAATGAGCTGGGTGTCATCCGCATAGCAAAGAAAGTTGGTCCAGAGAGTGGCGATGCCGTGGGCAAAAAGTGGCAGGTATCGGTTGAACAGTCAGGGAGAGAGGCTAGACCCGTGTGGGGCACCACAGGTAGAGGAAAAGATAGCTGAGAGGAAGGACCCAAGTAGGACCTGGGAGGGCCGTTCAGAGAGGAAAGAAGTCAGCCATGCCAGAGCCTGACCAGTGATTCCCAGGTTATCATGGAGACGGTTCAGCAGGATGGCATGGTTGACTGTGTCAAAGGCAGAAGAGAGATTAAGTAGGATGAGGACGCAGGGGGTGTTAAGAGTCAAGGTTGGAGAGCAGATCTTCACGGATGTTCAGGAGAGCAGTTTCCGTGCTTCTGGCAGCTCTGAAGCCCGACTGATGGTCATGAAGACAGCCAACCGATTCTGTTTAGAGTTTAAGCTGGGAGATGGCTAGTTTCTCCAGGAGCTTGCCCAGGAAGGGAGTGATGGAGATTGGGCGATAATTAGCCTGGCAGGAGGGGTCGGCAGAGGGTTTCTTAAGAAGAGGGTGCACAAGGGAGTGCTTCAGGGGGGATAGGGATGGCGGCCTCGGCCTGCATGGCGTGATGGGCTAAGCGATTCGTTCTGCGATCCTCAGGGGTCTTGGTTCAAAAGAGCTTACAAGCGCGACAGTGCCATTCGTCATGGTTGCGGTTCAAACAGAGGTTACATACCCTGTGTTTGTCGATCCACAGACATTTGTTATTACAATTTGGGCAGAATTTAAAGGGTGCCTTATCCATGTCTGGGGAAGGCAGCCGGGCGCTAAGGGGAAGGGGAGGAAAAACACATTGTATAATGACCGCCCCCCACTCTCCCTACTGTAAGGGCATAGGCCCGTTGGACCTTCCAAGGCCGCATGGGGTCTGCGAAAGTTGACTTCGTCCGACGGAGGCTTGTCCTTCAACACGTCGAGAGCATGGTGTCAGGCGTAAAAGGACAGAAAGAGAAAGTATATTTAAACTTTGCAGAAGCAAATGGCGTTAGCCGAAATTGAACTCCACTTAATGCGACCGATCACGATGGTGGAAAAAAACAATCTGAGGCACCTCGCCGCGTGAAGGACCATGGATACAGTGGACATCACACTAGGGATAGTATTACTGGCACTCCCTGTCGACGTCCCTTTTCGAGTTTCGAAAACAACTGTAATACTCCGCAGCTTCCACTAGATGTCAGCCTATGCATAGCATTTGATCAAAGCAGATTCCACAAGCCTCAGAAATACATATACACAATCATTTTTTTTTTAGATGCAACCGAGATTCCACATGTAGCTACAATTATGCTAAACATTTTATCATATTAACAATTTTCAAATAACATTTCACTACAAAATAAATAAGATTAGGAATATTGCCATATTTCATGTTCAATACAAATATCAATCTGGTTAACATAAAATGTTCAAGTACTTGGTTCCCATTGCCTGCAAACTTTCACAACACATCACAAGGTGGTATAGAGACTATGACTGCACAGCCACATAATCTACATTGTAAATTACATCGACTTAGCCCCTGCCAAGACCCTTTTGTCTCTGGTGCTTCAGAGTTATTAAACTTCATTAACAGGTAAGATCTAAAAACTAGTGGACTGGGGAAAGCTTGGATATGACAATGCATTACTTACCGTAAAAGCATTTCTGATGGTTGCATCTGCTTAGATTCACATGCTGTGCATAGTCTGACATCCAGTGGTCACTGCGGAGTATTGCATTTTGGTTTTTGTAGTCGAAAAGGAGACGTCGACAAGGTGTGTCTGTAACACTATCCCTATAGTGACGTGCGTTGTACCCACAATCCCTCACGCGTCGAGGTCCCTCCGTTTGTATTTTTTCTGCCCTGAGGGAGCCTTCTATATGTGAGTGAGTACAGAAAAGGGAGAAAGATGTAGAAAGGTGTATATGTTCCTTCCATCCGAGCGGGGAGGAAGGGTGGGCGCATGTGAATCTAAGCAGATACAACCATCAGAAATGTTTTTACGGTAAGCAATGCATTGTCTTCTGAAGTTTGTTAATCTGCTTAGAATCACATGGTGTGCATAGACTAGCGAGCAGTACCCGGAGTTGGCCGTGGATATGAGAAGGAACAGTAGAGAAAAGATGTCTTAATACTGCCTGTCCCACCTGGGAGTCAGATCTAGAGAGTGTGCATCTAGACAGTAGTATTTTGTAAAGGTGTGCACAGAACTCCAGGTTGCCGCTTTGCAGATGGACTCAAGGGGAACATTTGCAATGAATGCTATGGATGCCCCAGTGCCTCGAGTAGAATGTGCTCTTGGCTTGAATGGTAGTTCTCTCTTAGCAAGAGTGTAACAGAGAGTGATGCATTGAACAATCAATCTAGATATAATGGATTTTGAAACTGCATCTCCTTCTCTTCCTGCTGCCACCGAGACAAAGAACTGATTAGTCTTGCTCAGTGGTCTGGTTCTTTCCATGTAGAACATGACAGCTCTGCGCACATCAAGTGTATGCAGACTTTTTTATCCCGAATTGGAAGGGTTTTGAAAGAACGTTGGTAGTTCTATTGACTGGTTTACATGGAATTTTGAGATGAATTTCGGTGCAAACCTTGGGTGCGTGCGTAGAACCACTTTATCTTTGTGAACTGCTACAAAGGGGTCTAAAACAGAAAGAGCCTGTAGTTCACTTACTCTCCTAATGGAGGTGATAGCTATTAGGAAAGTGGTCTTAAGAGTGAGGTCTTTAAGAGTTTCTTTGTGCATGGATTCAAAGGGTGAGCCCATGAGTTTGGTAAGTACCACATTCAGTTCCCAGTCGGGAGCTGGGTTTGCTATCGGAGGGTGTATTCTCTTTACTCCCTCCATGAAGGCTTTGATAACTGGGACTTTCCACCACGACACTTTAAGCTGGGAAGTGGTGTATGCAGAAAGTGCCGCTAGGTGGACTTTAATGGAATTACTAGACCTGAGTCCAGTAAATGGGTCAGGTACAGGACAATGTGCGTGGGGGAGCAGTCAACTGGGTCGATGCTTCTTCGTCTACACCAGATGACCAATCCCTTCCACTTGCTAGAATAACAGTGACGAGTGTTAGGCTTTCTAGCCTCCCTGAGGATGTCCATGCATCTCTGCGGGAGTTGTAAGTGTCCAAATTCTATGATCTCAGGAGCCAGGCTGCTAAGTTCATGGTCTGAGGGCATGGATGCAGTGTCCTGCTCTTGTCCTGTGACAGCATGTTGTGCGGGCAGGGAAGTTTCACTGGGGGAGATAGAGACATCTCCATCAAGTGAGCGAACCATGGCTGCCGGGCCCACATAGGGGCCACTAGTAGCATGGTAACTTGTTCCTGGTGCATCTTGTGCACAATCTTGTTGAGAAGGGGAGTCGGGGGGGGGGGGGGGGGGAGGCGTAAGCAAATTTCCCTGACCATGGAATCGATAGACCGTTCCCCTTGGATTGGTTCTGGGGGTACCTGGAGGCGTAATCTTGGCATTGTGAGTTCTCCAGAGTTGCGAACAGGTCTATTTCTGGGAATCCCCATTGCGTGAAGACGTCGAAGACGATGTCTTCGTGCAACTGCCATTCGTACTCTGAGGGCAGAGGGAAGTCTCTGCTGAGTTCGTCTGCTAGCAGATTGAGTTCCCCTGGTACATGTTGCGACAGTAGGAACATGATGCGTTTGAGAGCCCAGTTCCAGATATTCTGGGATAGCTTGGACAGTCCTGGAGAGTGGGTACCCCCTTGCTTGTTGAGGTAGTACATGGCTGTGGTGCTGTCCGTAAGGACCATCACGGTCTTCCCTTGTAGGTGTTCCTGGAAGGCTTTTAGTGCCTTGAACACGGCCAGTAGCTCCAGTAGGTTTATGTGCTTGGATGCTACGCTCGGAGTCCACACTCCGCGAGCAGTCTGATGGGATAGGTGAGTCCCCCATCCTGTGAGGGATGCGTCTGTGGTTAGAGTGGCTTCCACTGCGGGTGTGGCAAAGGGTTTCCCTCTTACCAGGTTTTCCTTTGTCCACCACCGTAGCGAGAGAACCAAGGCCTGCGAGACCACCACTAGATCGTCCCATTGTCCGCTGGCCTGACACCACTGGCTGTTGAGCCAATCTTGCATTGGGCGCATGCGCAGGCGCGCGAGGTACCAAATAAATACATGACGCCATGATTCCTAGCAAGCGCCTCGCTTTGCGCACCGTCACCTCGCGACCTGCCACATATTGGGGGATCTGAAACAGCATGTTTTGGACCCTCTCCTTGGAGGGGAAGACGAGGCCGTCCTTTGTTCGAATTAGAGCCCCTAGGAATTGTTTGACTTGGCTGATGTCTAAGCTGGACTTCTTCTCGTTGATGGAGAAGCCCAGTTGGAACAAAATGTCTACAGTCTTTTGGGTGTTTGAGAAGCATGTCTCGTAAGAATCCCCTGTTATGAGCCAGACGTCGAGGTAAGGGTATACTGGGATGGATAACCTGCGCAGGTGGGCCGCTGCCACTGCCAGTACTTTCGTGAATACCCTTGGTGCAGATGCTATGCCGAAGGGTAGCACTCAGAACTGGTAGTGTTTGCCCTCTATCATGAACCTGAGGTATTTTCTGTGCGCTGGCAACATTAAAATATGAAAGTATGCATCTTTCATGTCCAGTGTTGTCATGTAATCTCCCTGTGATAGCAGTGGGATCACTTCCTGTAAGGTAACCATACAAAACTTTTGGGGTTTGACAAACTTGTTCGCAGATCTAATACAGGGTGCATAGTTAGATCCTTTTTGGGTAAAAGGAAGTACACTGAATAAATACCTTCCGTTACCTGAGATAGAGGCACAACCTCTATAGCTCCTTTTTCCAGTAGCTGGTCCACTTCTTGGAGAAGGATGGCGAGGTGTTCTGGTGTCATGCGTCGTCCCCTCGGGGGTCTGTATGTTGGGGAACTGTTGAACTCTATACAGTAGCCGGGGGCTACGGTGGATAGTACCCAGCGGTCTGATGTTATTCCCTCCCATGCTGGAAGAAAGGATGTTAACCGGCCCCCGACCGGCGATGCATGGGAGGGGACCCGAATCTTCGCGTCACTTGGTGTTGTTGGTGGCTTAGGAGCCTCTAGGGGTGGAACCCCGGCCTCTCCCCTTGCCACGGCGTTGACCTCTTTGATTGTACTGGCCACTATTACTTTGGTAGTTGTTGGCAGAATATTGAAGTTGTTGATTCTGTTGCTGGCATTGGCCACGAAAAGAACGCTTGTTTCCAAATCCACGCCTGTTAGGGGGCTTTGAGATTTGGTCCAAGGTCTTTATGGTATCAAATTCTTTTTTTGCATTTTCCAGTGCATCATCCACTGCCTTTCCAAAGAGGTTAGACTCTTCAATAGGCTTGTTAATGAGCGCCGCTTGCGTTTCCGCCTTAAACCCGGAATTGCGAAGCCAGACGTGGCGCTTCAGCAGAATTCCTTGTACCAAAGAGCAGCCAGCTGTTTCCGCTGCATTGAGTGTATTCTTAACGATGCATTGGTTGACCAGAGACCCTTCATTAACTGTAGCCAGCAATCTAGTTTTTAGGGGTTCAGGGACTTCTTCGATGTCCTGCTTAAGCTTTCCCCATTGCGCATCAGCATAGCTTGCCAGCAATGTGTTATTATTGGCAATTCTAGTTGAGAACGCTGCCAAGGTGGTAATTCTTTTGGCTAGGGCATATTTTTCCCCCTCTTTATCCGGGGGTGCCTCGCTGGTTGACAGTGGAACCCCAGCCCTTTTCCTAGTGTTAGTCACCACTAAGGAGTCCGGGATTGAGTGACCCTTAATATATAGTGGGTCTGATTGAGAGGGTGAGAACAATTTTTCGATTCTTGGATTAACCCCTCTTACTAGTGCAGGGGTGGCCAGTGAAGGGTTGAGTCGTCTCTTAACAGAGGCGAGTATTGGAATTGTTTGGCTGGTGGGGGGGTTTTCTTTGATAATCCTTTCCACGAAGTCAGTGTCTGGGGTGACCTCCCCAGTTTCCACCTCAAAATGTGCTGCTGCCTTCCTCAGCAGCGCGTTAAAGGTGGGCTGATCATCAACAGGCGAAGGGTTCCTAACTGGTGTGGTCTGAGGAGATCTGATGCCTATAATGTCTGGCTCTGTAGACCCTGATGGTGACTGCCAGGGATTTGGGTCACCCTCACCTGGGTCTTCTTCGTACCCTTCCTCACTTATGTTAGTGTCTGTCATGATGCCTACCTCCAAGGAGCCAGGTCAGACCCATCAACCCCAGAGGCAGGCATCATTTCCCCCAGGGGAGTGCCAGCGGGCCCAAGCTGGGGCCCTTTGGACGCAGTCCTGGCGCCTTAGGCGCCAGGCTCATGTTGGACCTCTGTCCTGGCGCCTTAGGCGCCAAGCTCATAAAGCTAGACATGTGTTCAAGTGTTTTAATGTGCACTTACCTGATGCAGACCACGCTGCCACATCCAGGCCCTCTTGAGGCCTGAATGGAACAACTTTACCTGTGGGACTACTTTCCACCCGGGTGTGGTCGGGGAAGGATACATACCTGATCGGGGGAAGGATACACACTTGGAACTTCTTCCAAAGCTATTTAAACCACACCCGATCAGCAACTCACGCTTCGCGTTGTTCTGCTCCTCGCAGCTGGACGCTCACCGTGTCGGCTCCTGCATCTGGACCTCAGCCACGCCTGTCAGTATCCTGGGTCACCTGCAAAGGGAGACAAAAGACCTTACCTGCTAAATCAGCACCACGGAGACATCACACCGACGATCCTGAAAAGGAAGACATCATTTTTAAAAGCATTTCGCTAAGATCGCTGCAGCGCTGCATTTCACTCACCTATCCTGGACGCCACCATCTTCAGGAGCGATCATCCGGATCCACAGCCACTTCCCAGAGCCTAGCGAGAAAAAGACAAGAACAAGGTGAGAGAAGGAAGGGAATAGGAAAAGCTCAGTTTCCTTCTAAGACTTACCTGTTGGGTCATTCCCATTTCATTTCGGGTCTTGCCGCTTCCAGGCATTTTCCGGACCCCGGCCCCTATGGGGAAAAAAGACAAAGACATTGAATGAGCGAATGCAAAGACATTACCCGAGCGCTCATCCAGGACTTACCTGTCATTTACTGGAACTGCACGTTTCACTTTGGGTCGGCGCCATATCTCCGGCATTCCGAACCCCGGCCCCTAAGGGGAAAAAGACAATGAACATTATTAAGCTTGGACTTTTGAACTTGCAACAGAACTTTTACAGAGCCTTACCTGAATAGTCAAGCTTACCTGAACTCCCATCAATCCTCAATCCAGTGAAGTAACTGGGTTTCAACGCACCCCTGCATCAGAAGCAGGATGGAGAGCTCATCCTTCCTGACCCTAAGGTGAGACTTCACGGGGAATCGTGGAAGGGTATCGTGGAGGGTTGGAAGAGAGTCGGAGGCTTGAGCATAACTCAGTCAGTAGGTAATACTCCCTTTTCACGCACAGGGGAATATTCCTGCGAGCCAGAGAAGCCAGAGTAGAGGGGCCCTTCCTGTCCATCTTCAGAGTCCTGCGCTTCACCATTGAAGAAGCATCAGCACTCGAAGCCAGACCTGCGCCTCCGTGGGAATCAGGTGAGCGTTACAGTGTCCTCATGGAAGCCTTCTCCCTCTTGTTGGTTTTCATCATTAACAAACTCCTCTCCTTCCTGGAAGTGAGTGTCCTCTTCGGTGAGGTCGTAAGAGTTCATATCCTCCTGAAAGGGGTTATAGAATAACTTTGGGTATTTAGCCCTTGGACTTTCTAGGAGTACCTCCCTAGGTCTTTTAGGTGTCCTATTTTCTGGAATGGCCATGAATCTGTCTAACTTGTCCATACAGGACTGGAACTTCTCTAAGGTCCACTGAGGTAGGCCAGAGCGGTCTGGGAGTGAAAAAGGAGTTTCTTCTTGTATTCGCCTAGATCTGTCCCATAGCGTCGAAGATAAGGTGCCTTCGCCTTCTGAGAAGTGTTCTGGCAGGCTAGGGCTTTCCGTCGACGGTGGGAGCTGTCCCAGCCTACTTTCCGGCACCTTTGGCGTTTCTTTGGCCTTGTTCGCGGTTTTCGGCGTGTCACTTGTCGTCCGTCTCTGGCCGTCCTTAGAAGATATACATGCGAGGATTTCGGCGATCATTCTGTCTGCCGAGGGATCGCTCGCCGTCGCGCTAGGTACCGTCGAGTCCTTACTGGCAACGTGCGCACTCTTATGAGGCACGTCGCCGCCTGGGGGTTTGGGGTTAGCGCCCTTATTTCCAGAGTGCCCGGTCGCCTGTCGCGGGAGCGGTGGCGGGGAGGACTGGCGACCTTTACGGTCGGCGGAAGACGCCGGTGGGCCCGGCGCCTTCGTTGGCGCTATGGCTGCCTTCGTCTTCGACGAATGAGTGCCGTGGGGTATGTGTTTATGAGATTTCTTGTGTGCGTCCTTGTCGCCGGGGTGTTCATCCCCGTAAACTGGGCGTGAGCCGGGCTTGTCAGGGCTGGGGACGGACGAAGAGGAGCGCGAACGCTCCCTCGAGAGGTCTACAACCTCCGTTACGGAGGCCGTGTAATCACTGTCCTCGTCACATTCGGCGGCAGCGGGCGAGGAATCTGACCTAGACGTGGCGTAGGCCTCCCACCTTTTGACCCTGCGGTCCTTTATCGTTTTGGGTTTATGTAACTTACAGGCCGCACAGCCGTCCTCCTTGTGATCGAGGGGCAAGCAACGGTTGCACCGTTTGTGCTTGAGTTCCAGGTATATTTGCCTTGGCAAAGTGGGCAAAACCTAAAGGGCGTCCTCTCCATAGCCGAGGGCAAGAAGTGTGATTACCACCTTGAAAGAGAGGAAGGTGAAAGAGAAAGGCATTCTCAGAGTGAAAAGAAAAGATCACACAACCCCACTCTCCCTACTGTGTAAGGCCGGCGAGGCCAGGCCACGTGTTCGGCGACGCCGAAGGATCTCCTCCGCTCGTCCTTCCGTCGAAGATCTTGCTTGGCGGAGAAACAGCTTGCAGCTTCGTCGAGGGAGGGATCTATGTGTTAGATATTAATAATAATAAACGACCAAGGGTCGAAGAAATGATTTCGCAATGTCTCTCAAGGAGCTCCGCATAGAGGCGACCAATAACTGGGTGGAAAAAAACAATCTGAGGGACCTCGACGTGTGAGGGATTGTGGGTACAACGCACGTCACTATAGGGATAGTGTTACAGACACGCCTTGTCGACGTCCCCTTTTCGACTACGAAAAATAAAATGCAATACTCCGCAGTGGCCACTGGATGTCGGACTATGCACAGCATGTGATTCTAAGCAGATTAACAAACATCAGAAATTTTGTTACATTTTCTCGATGTATGTAATATTGACAGTAGCTGCCACTATGTACTTTAGAAGCCAAGGAGACAATGTGGCACTCATTACTATGTACTGCTAATTTCATCTTTAGCACCTCTTAAACCCCAGGGAACTACATGCGAGGTTACAACAAATCCAACTTTCCACTTTTCAAACATACATTTGATTATACCAAAAGTGCCCTTTGTTGAGCACTTTTCTATTTTCAAAAATGCTTTCATGTGCAACAAGTGTTCCATTATCTGACTTCATCAGATTGGCATAGCACATCACTGATCAACTCAAATACTCTGTTCGAATACACTTCATATTAAATTCCAAATAGAAATATTCTACTGAAATGGTGGTAGGAAGGTGCATACGTTTTCTCAATATTGTCGCCTCAAGTTTAACTAAACGAGATAAGTACTTCTGTGCCCATACCTCAAATGCATACATTAACACGGCTCTGATGTTTGCTGTATACATCAACAAACCTGCTTGCGCTGAGTAACCAACATTCCTGCCTATAAAAGCACTAATGGCCTTAGCAGATTCTAGGCAACAAGATTTTATTGACAACCATCAACTCTACCAATTTAATTTGCTATCGATCAGAATCTCAGGCATGTATAACTAAATACTTTTTCCAAATGTTAATTACTCATTTGCCACATGTTTTTTTTTTTTTTTTACAGAGAACACCATGATTTTACTCTTACCTGCATTAATTTTTAACCCACTGTTAAGCGAGTAGTCAGCCAATGCATCAAGTAACTTTTAAAGGCCTGCCGGTGTATGATCAAGCAGTAGCAGGTCATCAGCGTACGCTAACCAACCCACTGAAGAAGTGCCACATTATACTGTAAAGTGGAATGGATTTCAAACGCAAATTCCATATAGCCAAATATAAGTTAAACAGGGTTGCAGCCACAATACAACCCTGCCTAACTCCACAACTAGTTAGTATTATAGCCGAAAAGGTCCTCCAATCGTTTGTTCGTTCTCAATTGTTTGAAAGGCTGCGGCACGCCCCAACGTTCCCAATGCTCTTGGACAGACTCACCGATGTTTGCTGGCATGTCTGACACATGATATGATAAGTCATTTATAACGCGCCTGTACACAAGTGTTTCTAGGCGTGCCAAGACAATGGAGGGAATACAGAGAAAGGACAAGGAACAAGTTACTTACCTGTAACTGTTGTTCTCCAGCATGGGTCTGGCATGGATTCACATGCTCATGAATATTCCCCGTCGTCAGGCTGGGAATCCTCGGTAAAGAAAAAATCAGTTTCACTTTCTATTCTGAACTGTCTTTCTCCTAACAACCAATCACTGGCCTCTGGGTCATACTGCCCCCAACCAATGACTGCCCTCTACCTAAGCCCCTCCTCTGGCAGCCATCTTCAGATTTGGTAGCACGTAAAGTATCAGTAGGACCAAGAGAAGAGCCGCAGAGGGGTAGGCGGGAGGGTTTGCATGTGAATCCATGCCAGACCCAAGCTGGAGTCAACAGTTACAGGTAAGTAACTTGTTTCTTCTCTAGCATGGAGTCTGGCATGGATTCACATGCTCATGAATAAAGAATACATAGCAGTACACACATGCACAACCACAGGAGGTGGCAAGGCTCAACATTAGGCATCTCAACATTAAGCAACTCTTAACCTACTCACCTTCAAGCGAACGGGTTGCGCAGCACTGCTTGGCCAACTCTCGACTTCCTCCTGGAATCCCTGTCGACACAGTAGAACTTTGTGAAGGTGTGCGTCGACCTCCACGTAGCAGCCCTGCAGATGTCAAGCAGGGGCACACCAGACAGGAACGCCGTAGTTGCAGCGATCGCTCTGGTCGAGTGGGATCTCGGACGGTCAGGCAACGGTGACAATGGGTGACGCAGCCGGAGAGCCACCTGGAAATGGAAGCCTTGGAGAGGGCCTTTGCGTGGTTCACAGGGCCGAAGTTCACAAAAAGTTGCGACATCTTTCGGAAACTCTTAGTGCGGTCCACATAGAACCTCAGCGCTCTAGCCACATCCAGCGAGTGCAAAGTCCTCTATGCTGACGACAAAGGGGAATACAGGTTTAGATGAAAGTCTGACGGCGCCTTGGGCATGAAGGAGGGGCACGTACGCAGCACCACCCTCGTCTCATGGAGTTTACAAGAGAGGGCCCGGATCTCTCCCACTCGTCGTGCAGAGGTGATGGCCACAAGAAAAGCTGTTTTCCATGACAAAAACTTCAGTGGCGCCGAATGCATAGGCTCAAACGGGGGACCCATGAGCCTAGTAAGCACCACATTAAGCTCCCACGCCTGGGCCAGAGCCTTCACCGTTGGGAACGAGCGAAACAGCCCTTTGACAAACTCCTTGACCATAAGGATGCCCATCCAGGAGATGTGGTGTAGCAGGTAACAGCGCCTAATGAACTTTGATGCAAGCATGGGCCAGTCCGGCCTTGGCCAACAACAACAAATATGGAAGCACCTGCGCAGCAGTGATTTGTAGAGGGTCGATGATCTGCATACGACACCAAACGGCAAACCTCTTCCACTTGTGCATGTAGCATTTGAGAGTAGTTGAAGCTCTGGCCTTGGCGAGCACCTCCTTACAATCCACTGGGAGATCGTAGCCCTGAAACTCTAGTGCTGCCGGAGCCAGGCCTTCAGGTTCAGCGATTCTGGGTCGTAGAGCAGAATCGTGCCACCTTCCCTGGTGAGATCACCTGCGACCGCCGGAAGCTTGACTGGAGGGGACGCCGACATGTCCAGAAGGTCTGGGTACCATATCTGTGTCGGCCACGCCGGTGCGACAAGTATCATCCAGCACCGGGACCGTCTGAGTTGATTGACTAGTCGAGGAAGCAACGGAGGGAACGCATACAGAAACATGCCGTCCCACGGGAAAGAGAATGCGTCCCTCATGCTCCCCGGCTGGGGAAACCTGCTGCTGAACCTCTGGCACTTGGTGGCCGTCGCAAACAGATCGATCTGGGGATTTCCCCCCATCTGCGGAACAGGTTATCTACTTGGTCCTGCCGAATTTCCCACTCGTGGCAAGAGTGTAGCTCCCGGCTGAGAGAGTCGGTGATGGTGTTCTTCACTCCTGCTAGATGAAATGGGATGAGGAACATCCCCTGGGCTATGGCCCAGTTCCAAAAGGTCCTGCGCATCTTTGGAGAGCACCGGGGATCTGGTTCCCCCCGCTTCCAGATGAACATCGTGGTGGCGTTGTCCATGAAGACCCCGTACCACCTTGCCCTTGAGGGATGTAAGGAAGGGCTTGAGGGCCCAAAACACTGCCCGCAGCTCCAACATGATGTGCAACGACTTATCCTCCGGTAGCCAAAGGACTCTTGCATAAAGAATTCCAGAGTGAGCTCCCCATCCTTCCAGGGGGGCGTCCGTCGTGACTGTCTCCTGATGAGGTGGGGTCTGGAAATATGCGCCTGCGGACAGATTTGCGTGCACTCCCCACCACCGTATCGCTCGACGGAAACTCTTATCGAGTGTGATCTTGTCCTCGAAGCTCCCTGCCACTTGTATCCAACAGGAGTCGAGGAACTCCTGCAGCAGACGCATCCGTAGCCTGCACAGCCGAATGAGGTATGCATGATGATAGCATGCCGTTTAGGGACGTGATGGACCTCACCCTTGCGACCTTCACGGTCAACAGCCGTTGTACCTTGCCCAGAAATGGCCGTGATCCTCTCCTCCGATGGAGACGCCAGGCACAACACTGTGTTGAGTCGGGCTCCCAGAAACAGTGCGTCCTGTGATGGAATCAAGCAGGACTTGGCAAAGTTTATCGAGAACCCCAGGCCCGTCAGGAGTTGGACTGTCTTTGTCGTGTGGTCGACAGCGATGTCCTTTGAGTTTGCCCGGATGAGCCAGTCGTCCAGGTAAGGGTACACGTGGATCCCTCGTAGGCGCAGCTGCGCCGCCACTGGGGCCAGGCACTTGGTGAACACTCGTGAAACTGACTTCAACCCGAAGGGAAGGGCCTTGAACTGGTAAGGTTGTCCTTGAACCACGAAGTGTAGGTAATTGCAATTGTCCCTTGTGTAAGGGGATGTGAAGCTCGTCCACCGGAAATCCACAATGTCGAACCCATTCTCTTATTAAATCAATATTCGTTGGGACTGTATGCATGATAGTGCCCTTACTTTTGACAAGGCTCATAGAACGGCAACCGGAAACCATACAAGCAGGCATTCTTGCAAAATCTGTATAAAAAAAAGTACACAAAAAAAATAGATCTACAGAATGCATGAGATTGATGGAATGATATCAAAGTTTTCTATGCAATGTATGTTTTGGTCAAAGAAGCAAAACCTGTGTAGCGTAGTCGAATATACACCGGGATAACTTTCATACAGAATTGATTGATGCAACATAAATCGTAACGTGTTACTCGTCCGTTGAATGTACTTTCATGCATCAGGAAACATGCATATAGACATGGTTCGAGAAAGATGCAATTCTATCACAATTGACACTGATGAAATTTACTATACATTGAGATCAGAACACTTTCAACAGTAGACAATGGTAAAAGTCAATGAGATGAATGAACATTACACTACTGGGTACATTCCTTTGAAATAGATAGACATTTTGAGATCAGAAAGAGATGATTAGGTGACCTGCCCTTATCTTCACTAACAATTGGATTAAGCAAGCAGGGTAGTTAGCAGCAGGAAAACAGGTAGCACGATCAAGAGCGGACTTCACGTGCTCACAGGGTTTATAAAGAATTAGAAAAGTGGGTATCTGATGCAGATGGTGTTTGGCACCTTTTTTTCGTTCTCACCCTGCCAGCCCCTTGGGAGGGCAAGGCCACAGCTGCAAACTGCCATTGATGCAGAGGGGCATGAGGGGTGCACAAAAGGGCCGGAACACTGCTAAAAGGAGAGACACTTACATGGGTTGCAGGGGCGCGGTCTACTTCAGGGGAGCCTGCCTGGAGACACTGGGTCTGGCTAGGCCATGTGAGCAATGGCCCCTGCATGGAAGATAACTTTGAAGTGTACATGGTGTTTGGCACTTTGGCCATTCCCACCCTCTCAGTCCTGCCAGGACAAGTGAGCGTGTCCTTGATTCACTGAAAAACTGTTAATAAAAGAGGATTTTTATTTTGTTGCTGATGGCACAAATGTACTACAAATTGTATACTTCGGGTTGCAGCACAGTGTGGGAAAATCCCCTGTACTGACCGCTGTCACTGGGGAATTTGGCTCGAATGGCACCAACGACACAGACTGGTATTACTTGAACGCGGTATCCAAGCCTCCCATGAAGCCGGTATCCAGTTATATTTTCGAATGCAATAATTTCTAAAGTCAAAATGTTGAAAATATTATTTCGAAAATGTTTATGTCGGATAATTAATAAATCGAAATTATTTGAAATACAAGGTAAGTGCTATAGTAAATATTTTATTAAATAGTGATATATTATAGTAACATTTTATTAAATAGTGATATATTATAGTAACAGTGGTAAACAGTAAAAAACAGTAAAAGTATATGTTATTAAATAGTAACAGTAATATATACAGTATGTACATTAAATATTTTACTAAATTGTAACATTTTTTAAGTCCATTAGTTCCGCTCTTTCGTTCCCGTTTCCTGGATTTTTTATTTTTGGAGAATTTTTGTATTTCCATCGTGGGATTCCTTGAACGGACGGATTGTATTTTCCTATGGACTTTTTTGTCATCGGATTCATGGAACGACTGGATTTTTTATGGATTCAACATCCAGATTCTACCTTTCGACCATTGGATTTTGATTTTTTTTTTTGGCTGGATTTAACTTTTCAATTCTGGATTAGATCATGGATTTTGAGTTTCTATGGCTGGATCGCACTATGTATCTTTAATAAGACGCTCCGTGGATTATGTTTACTTTTGTTTGGGACC
Organism: Ambystoma mexicanum; assembly: GCF_040938575.1. Taxonomy (NCBI): domain Eukaryota; kingdom Metazoa; phylum Chordata; class Amphibia; order Caudata; family Ambystomatidae; genus Ambystoma; species Ambystoma mexicanum. Next base: position 458,201,802 of record NC_090931.1, read on the forward strand.
GATTGGCATCGTTCGGTAAATTGGATTTTCCATGGAGGATCGAGGATTTTCCAAACTGTGAGTATGTTAACATTTAAAATTGTAAGCAATTGATTCTAAATAGTTGTATGTTTCTTCATTTTCAAACTGTTTGCTATATTTTGAATCCTTTGTTCATAGTTGCGATATTTCTTTTTTTTCAATTGTGTGTTCTGAAGGGAAATGCTCTGGGATAATCTAAATTCCTGTGCAGATTGTTTTCCGATATTAAGTCCTTTATGAAGTGCCACAATGTTGGGTTCTTGGTATTAAAGTTTCTGTTAACCCTGTTGTGCCACCCTTCTAACATATTGTTGGTTTTTGCCCTTCCTTCCATCACTGCATTGTAGCAGTTCCACCACGATATCTGATATTTTGCTCTCCTTCTTGTGCCATTGCGTTTTAATTGTCCTAACCATGTTGTTTCCATGTAATCCATTAATTCAGTGTTCTGTTCCTCATTGTTTTTGAAGTAATCTGTTTCGATCAAATGTTCGTAAAATGTCCTCTTTTACAAAGGCTAATGCAAAAAAAAAATCACATTATGTTGGAAAGTGCTATCTCCGATGTATTTGGTATGGAGCCCTAGTTTTTGCAGTTTCCTCCATATTGCCCAAGTTAAATGGAAAAAACATCCCTGTACATTGATTTCTTTATAAATTACTGTGAATGCCTCGATTTGTGCCAGTTGAAAGTCCAATATGATAGTGGCAGGATTTTTCTCAGGTATGGCTCCTTTAATTTTCTCAAACGCTATTTTGTATAGGTCCTCTGTTTTCTTGGGTATCAAAACGAAGATTAGTGGAATTAGATGGTTATCGATCCATGTACACTATAAAATTGCTGGAACGGTTGTGGGCACGATTTGAATGTGGCGTCGCTTTGCCAAATGTCACAGTCACCAAGTTGCCTTAAATTACTGTTTGTGGTAAACATAACTTTTTCATCCTTTACTTGTGTTGTTGCGTAATGAAAATGTCCTCCTTTTACAGTTTTTTTTTTATATTTCCGGTATGCTTATTTCTGCGTAATTTCTGGGAGCTGGCGGCAGATTTTCTTTTTGTTGTTTTGTTCTATTTATTGTACGCTGTATATGTTTTTCCGCTGGCATTTGTGCCGATACGTGCAACGGAATTTAGTTGCACGTCCGAGTAATTACAGACCCGCTGGCCTCAGTAGGGTTTTCCATTGCTTTTCTTTTCAGTTCACTCATTGTTTTTTTAACCACTATGGTGGTTCTGTCAGGTAGATGGTTGTGTTGCCCCTTTATTTTTACCATGGTATTTTCCGTTATCACTCTTCCTGTACACTTTGTTTTTGTATAATCTGTGCACTTCCAATATGTGAATCAGCTGTTCTCTTCCTTTCTGAGACGTAACATATTCCACTTTCTCGCTCATCTTCTATCTAAAATAACAAACGTTTCACTATTTTTGTTATACATTATGTATAGATTAATCTTCTTATAGCCTTTATTTATTTCTATATTTTTTATGTGATATTACTTGTATTTACGTCAAGTCGCTGCAGTGTACTTTGTTCTGTTTCCTCTGACCTCAGGTTCTGTTAGGTAATGACAGTTTGTCACAACCGTCATCTGTTCGCCAGTGTTCATTTAAGGTTCTTTACCCTTAGCTTTCACTCATTCGTTTAACCCTTAGTAATCGTACTATGTGCTTTTCGTCATTCCTAATGTGTAATCTATGGCTTATTTTTGCGGATGGTGCGAGGGTTCCGTGGGAGGTTTGGGGGGGAACCCCCGCCCCTTCCAGAACAACGTTAACTTTTTTTGGACAAGTACCATTGATATTTTGCCATTGCGTTATCAAATTTATTTTTCAAAATGTTTTTTTCGAATAAATGACCATGGCCATTGTAAGTATGTAATATCGACATATTTACATTTGACATTTTTTTCCAACATTTTTGGTTTTCGGTAATATTTTTTCGATAATATCACTATAAACCCATGAAGCCACCATGTGAAATGGGCCATACGCATCTAGTGATGTCAGCTTCAGGGGCGGTGGATATGATTTAGGGCCGCAAGGGCATTTCAACTTAGGGCGATGCGGCAACGGATAAGATTAGCATAAGATGGCCACGCCCGCTGCCTGATTTCGCATGTGTAAAGGTGAGTAAAACTAAGGAACGGTGAATAGGAAATGTTTTTACGATCGATCACAGTATGCTTAAAACCACATGCCCGAACGCTCGGAACAATAATATTTATGAGCGCACTATTCCTTTAAGGTAATTTTTTTCCTTCACAGGAAGTGCAAAGCACATGGCGTGATCTAGGAATCATAAGTCATCTGTAATGAAATATGCAAGTCACTCAGACTGACCAGCTGTACATGGACCTTGGGGTCTAGTGTCATGTACATTGTAGATTAAATGGGAAAGCTAGTTAGACGTAGGTTTGCCAGCATCTTGCATGAACATGGAACAAACAGTCCAGCTACAGCCCCTCCTGGGTTCCAGCCTTTCTGTAAAAACACAATGTAAATGATCAATTTAGACACAAGGAGGTAGAGGGCGGCACATTTCATGCCCATCGCACACGTCTTGTGAGGTACCGATGTACACCCTCAATTTGCCCTTTACATTTCTTGTAGGCATTTGCTATAGTACATACTTACTTCCAGGGAGCAGTGGGTGAGGCATCCAATTGAAGGAATAGCTCTTGTAAGACAGTTACTCCATTGTTGTAAGAGGTATCACTAAGCAATTCTTTCGACTTTAGTTTTTCACCAGCACCCACAAAATAAACACTTTTAAATATTTGTTTTATCTTAATGTGGGATCCACCTAGCACACCTACCTTTGCTCCCACCTCACTCTTTCCTTTCGCCACTACTTTTTAAACCTCTTTTATCTTTATCCCCCTTGTTTTTATCCTAACCTAACTCAACTTTTCATATCAATATATAGATTTATTTTCGGTATAGAAATTCATCAAAATAAGGTCATCAAAATTGCCTTTTTTTTTTTTTTTTTAACTGATGACCTTCCTGGATCCCCTGCCTCTGGAAGGGTGAAAACTGAATCATGCTTACTAATTTGGAGCTTGCTGGCCCTGGGTAAAGCTTGTGCCCACTGTGGGGGAAGAACATTGTCCAAAAACGCCTCATGTAAGCAAAAGATGAAGCATGCATGCTGACAGACCCAGAGATTTTGTTATCTCTGTAGATGTTTTAGATTTTCGCCTGCTTTGAAACAGTCTGAGCTGTCAAATAGCAAATCCAGTTATTTTGCCTAGACATACTGCCCAAATTTGGTGTCATTTTAAGTTGCACATTATAGGTGCCCAATTGATCTAGCCAAGCTATCTGTGCAGTCAAGGCCTGCTTGGAGAGTATTTTGATATTTCAGTCCCATTGTGCATCTGCTGCTGGAAAGTAACATGCAAGTTTGGGGCAACTGCTTGGCTAACTGGCCCTCCTCAGAAAAGGGGATTGAGTGTTTGATCATAGTGGGCAGCACCAAGCTGCTGGAAGCAAAAGCTTTCCTGCCCCTTGCATTCAATTGGTTTGCTCCCCATTTATAAGCACTGAGTGGAAAGGCATGGGAAGAGGACCTATCATAGTTGTGTGTGCTAATAGGTGTTTTGGTGCTGCATGAGATGTTAAAACATCTGGTGGTTCCATGTTTTAAGTACAGTTCTGTTCAGAAGGGGCTAAAGCTGGTCTGTCCCAGACGGTCATCAAGGGTTCAATGAGAGCATCACTTCATGCCAGCAAACTGGCCTCTGTTATTCAAAGAGCATCACTTAATGGTAGCAATGACCCCTATGTTATTCGAAGACTAGGTGTTTTCTTTTGACTAATTGGGCAGACATTCCTGAGGTTGTGAAATGCCCTCGCAATAACATTACAGAAATTCCCAAAGTGTGGACCGAGGGTTGAAACAGCAGCAATGGCAATTTCAGAATCTATGGATCTGTCAAGCCCACTAGCATCCTGAAGGCCTTCTAACGGCACCACCATGGGGTAGGGTCGGTAGGGAGGGTCAACCTGATATATTACAAAAGCTCTCTAGAAAAGTTAACTCATGAAATCCACTTGAAGGTTGCAGGACAAACAGCATAGACTCTTAAATCCTCAGTCATCATCCAGGTTAACACTACTCTGAAATCGAATAAATGAAGTGTCCCAGCCAGCTGTTGCAAAGTTCAACAATTTCACATCTTGAAAGGAGGAAAACTGTTCCATCAATGTTAAGAAGATGCTAGCTCCTTTGATGCTGTACTCTAAACATGCCATTAGGTTTGTGGTGAAGTCTTGAATGGCCGAGGGATGTCATCTGGAGCAGTAGCATGTTCCGAGGCCAGATTCACCAACGTGAGGGCCATTCACTCATCCGGAGTGGATGAAGACTTTGGAAAGGTGTGATTCTTATCCATCTTTAATGAGTTGAGGAGCAGTGTCATCCGAATCAGACTTATGTTGATTCTGCACTTTACGCAGTGATGGTATTCTTCGTTTACAAGGAGGAGTGCAGTGGAGAAGAAAACGTATGGTGTGAGTGGTGGTAGTGCAGCTGATTTTTTGCCACTCTCCTCAGACTAGGAAGAACACTTTGGGAACAGGATCTGACGTGTTTGAGAGGTTAATTACTTCCAAGGTGTGGATTTTCCAACAGTTTATACTTCGGTTTTTATTTTGCTCTTGGCCAGGAACACCTTGACTATGGGCACTCCCTCCCAGCCTTTGGATCCATGGAGAGATACAAACCACACACTCTTCTGCGTCACGATCTTTGCCCAGTCATCAGACAGGAAAGAATTGGATCTGAGGCAGACATCTGAGAACGCATTCCTTAGAAGGCTTAAACCCTGATTTAGGAGGAGCCATTTTTCAAGCTCAAAAAGCATGACTGTTTAGGGAAAAGTTTGCATTTGGCCACAGAGAAATGAACTGGGGAAAAAGGAGACACATACACATTTCAAGTTTAAATGTTTTATTTTATCATCATCATAGATAGTACATATGCATGTAAAAACAGTACAATCAAAATAAAATTACCATAGAATCTAGCAAACTTAATATAACAATACCTGTACAGCAGTGTTTGTGAAATGTATGCAAAAAGAAAAAGAGGGGGGCTGGGGGAGCCAACATTTTCAACCCTAAAAACATACTCTAATAATGCCACGCCGTCAAATATCCACCCAACAGGGCACAAATGTGAAACAGCAATACAACCATATTATACAGTTGATGCAATGGGGCATCATATAAACTGTAGATAACTCCTGCAGTAAATGATTAAAAGTGACAATTAACCATAAGTGTCCAAGAACAGACAAAGGTCCTCGAATTTGTCGGATTCATCTTTATACTTTAAATTGCTTTTTCAAACGTTGACACAGTAAGCACATTTTCCACCCAATCATCAATTGTGAAGCTGTTGGGGGATTTCCATGCACACAAGATTCTTTTTGAAAGAATACAGACTCTTAATACCGATAATTAAAACACTGGCACGTGCACCAATTGGGAAAAGTTGGCCAATGGTTGACTAAGCAGCCAAAAGGTGACAATGTTTGAATAAACACCCTTGCCAAAACACTGCTGTATATGTAGAGTAATAGATTAACATATTCGTAACTGTGCGCACTAAGCGCAGGGTGAGTGTTTTTCTTACAACTTTAGAGGCTGTTTGAGGTGCAACAGATCTCTCCCTGCTAGTGGCTGACAGTTTTGCATAGTCTGTGCTTCCTCCTCCGGAAACATAGTACCCAATAACGTAGCAGGTGGGCACTGGCTCTGGTTTCAGCACACACACAATCTCCCACACCCTTACACACAACCCAAAGCCCTCGGCAATCTATTCTGGCACAAAGAGCACTAAGAACGATGGAGGAGTAGCCTTGGTGCCACCTAGTTATTGATGGAAAAACATTAACCAGTCTAGGTCTGCAGAAGAGTTCAAAAATTTGAAATCTGTGGGAGGAACATAGCCATTACAAAATGGCAGTTTTAAATCGACATCAATGACGCAAAGATTAAGCGAAAGGCCATGTTAGATGATGCCTGCAATTGACCAGCTGCCATTCAAACAACTATTTTTGAAGTCATAAAATACTGCTTTAATTCACCTTAATGTTTCATGTATTTGAACAGAATCTGCAACTGGCCATGTAGCACCAACTCCATTAGAAAAATAAAAAAAAAACACTGATTCATTGGTAAAATGTACTCACCAAATTGGCTGCCGTTTCGATCTGTGTAGCATGTTGGAGAGGTTTGGTAATTGACACAAGCTGTTCCCGTAAATTCTCTGCTTCTTTTTGTGCCACCTCTACCCTCTAAAGGAAGGATGACAAAATTAATTCCTTTGATTTAACAAATAGCATAAACATTAATGTGGTCTAGCTCTAGTAGCAGTCAGCTAACAAGTGTTGGCTCTGTATTTGTTTTTTTAAAAGAGCACTGACGAAATAGTGGAATATGATGAATGCAATTTACATTCGTTTTGAATTTTATAATGTGCTAACTTGCAGGGATGCCACTTTAAAGCGCCTATAAAAAACACAAACATAACAGAAGATATACAAGCAAACAGATTTTTCTTTATCCATACCTATAAAAGGATTCGAAAATTACTCATGAAATGACCTATGTGTATAAACACTTCAAACGGGAAAAACATTTACCTTCTCGGATTCTAAACTAGTTAAGATACTTCCCTGTAATAGCAATTTGAGTACTTGACATCAGCTATGCTGTGCAAATTCTACTTATTCTCTAGCAGATAGGGTTCTGGTCTTGAGACCTTCCCGAACACAGACGTTAGGGGACTTGTACAGTGCCTTTGAATACTGTCTGTCACAGGACAAGTCAGCCACTGCACAAGTAGTTATTAGGTGACTGTGGCTGAAGGTCTCATGCAAGTGTTGTGACAGAGTTATTACAGTTTAATAACACCTGTGCAGTTTGGGTGTACGTGTTTTGAGCAGTATGTTGGCTGCCATGATGTTACATAAAGAATCTGGGCAGTTCGGAACGTTCTTGTGGAGTACACTACTGGATGCAGCCGTTTCCATTCTTCCCCACTCTTCACAAATGCCCTTGTATTTCGGTGTTTTAGGTGTCCGGGTAATTTTGGAACTATTTCATGCATATACCCGGTGTTACCTTGTGCTAGTATTTTGTGTGGAATTGGAGTGTCTATTAGGTTTAAGCGGCATGTCTTGTGCAATGCTATTGAAGAAGGCTTGTAATGTGGTGTGAGAGTGTGGTTGTTTCGTCCCTTCACCTCCCTTTTGGCACTGGGGAGGTGAGCCCGCTACACAATACCCTCTGTAGGGGACAGGGCAAGCAAGATCCCGCTGAGAATGACCCCCTTCCTTTGGGGACAAGTAATGTTCAAGCCAGGGTTTTATTCCACCTCTTCACTTCAAAGTCCCAAGTGTTCGTTGGTTATATGGGAGTTGAACATTTTAAGTGGATAGCTTGGTTCTTGACCTGTATTTGTTGGCGCCCTCTCGGAAAAACCGGAACCAAGGCAATCTCTCCTATTTCAGGGATGCACCTAAAGACACTTGCACATCAACAGAGGAGAAGAGAATTAGCTGGAGAGGGCAGAAATGCCGGATTCAGAAGCCACGCAGAGGAGGGAGCCTCTGCCTCGCAGAAGGACCACAGCTTAAGAGCCACGCAGTCGGCGTGGTTGGTACAGACTCAAGGCAGCCCGTGGAACACTGCAGCTTCAACGAAGGCGGGGAGCATGACTAGCTTGAAGCGGGTAAGGAAGGAATTAAAGCCACGCCAGAGATGGGATACCAGTGTCCTACCTGTCTGATGCCGAAATCCCAGAAAGGTAGACTACACCAGACCGCACATACCAAAGCAAGGTCCATAGTGCGGGTCAGCACTGGCCAGAGGGAATGCCTCCCCTAAAGAGTACAGTTGCTGGAAAACGGGTATGCAGCATGCTACAAGGAGCGGTTAGTGGGGGTGAGGGCACAACATAGCCCACACTGGACAGAGGGGGGGGGGGGGGGACAGAAACAAAACAGGGTTGCACATACCCATAGCAGACGCTGGGCTGAGAATCTGTATACCCCATGAGAAGGAAAACGACCTAAGAAGCAAACTCGGACTGAGCAGGCCTGCAGCACACACCATGCTAAGAAAGTGCATACCCAAGGAGGGAGTGAGGAAACGGAACAGCAACGCACAGTTGGAGACACAAGTATCCCAGGGTTGAGAATTAGAATACCATTGGAGGGGTTGATAGCAGTGACTACCAGAGCAGGGCTAAAGAGGCCCATAGCCCATGAGAGGCTGAGAATAAAATACCCTACGAAAGGGGGGAGGGGGGCTATTTTTTTGTGAGTATAGACAAACCCAGGTGAGGAGAACCTGTTACTTCTAAGAAGCAGATTACATGCAGAGAGTTGGCATTAAAAGGGAACTGTTCAAACTGCCTGACAAGGCAGCTGTTTGGCCAAAAGGTCAACTGAGAGACATTTTTCTTTGTGTGAACTACCATTACAAGCCAATCCCTGCAAAAGAGTTTGAGAACTCTTTGGTGGGGGCCAGAAAACCAGCCACTACTACTTCATATAAGAGGGAGTAAATCCTAACCTAAACTAAGGGCTTATGTTGTTCTTTATCTTTTCATAGTGGTAGGGCAGATGTTAGGATAGCATATGTTTGTACAGAGTACAGTTTTTGTGTCCTGACGAGCACCAGGTTATTGTTTTGTGGAGTAGGGAATTCATCTTGGATGAGGGGTTCAGAGGAGGCATTCTTTCTTTTAATAACAAGTCTATTGTTCATATAGGTCCTCTTGTCGATCTCCTATAACTGTGGAGAGTGGTATATCACTCAATATTGTGGTGGTAACCCCGATTTTGTGTGCAGTTGACTTGTGCGTTCATAGAGTGCCTGCCTGATCTTGTGTAATTTATTTTCTTTTTGCTCATCTAGTTGTACCTGAAGAAAGATCATCTGTTGCAGAGCAAGTGCCGTTTGCTGGGAGAGGAGTGTTCTTGTGTGGTTTTGGTTGTATATCTAAGTCAGGGGTCTACAACCTTTGGCTCTCCAGATATTAATTACAACTCCCATCAGTGCCAGCCATCATAGGCAATGGTGCAGGATCATGGGAGTCAGTCCAAAGCATATGGAGAGTCGCAGAATGCAGACCCATCATCTACGTGATTTAATTCTAAATGATGTACTAAGGTTAGTGTAAGGTGTAATGTCTAATCTGCATTTGCTGGGAAACATTGAACAATAAGGGCCAATGAGGGACTTGGTGTTAATGAAATGTTAATTAAAGGCTCTAAAGAGGGAATGTCAGTCATTAAATACATTTCGGCAATAGGGCCATAAAAGTATAATATAACAGATACATTGCAACAAAACAGATCACAATACATCATTCCACAATGTAAAGGAACAAAGGACTATATCCATAAACCCATCTTAATGACAGCAGGCCTGTGACTCAATGACGTTCTGTTCGAATTAACCAGGCATGCAGGCTCCCACTTCCATTTATTTTTGTGTTTTTTTTTAATTCATGCATGCAGTTCATAGAACGTTTACATATTTAAAATAAAAATAGAAAATAAGGAAAACGTATTAATATGTAATAGATATCATTAAAAATCTATCCATTTCCTTTCCATGCAACCAATACCATACACGTTTAGACCAATCAATCATTTAATTTTTAAGGAAAGACATAATTGCAAGACACAATTACCAATTCATGTCAGGTTAAGTAGATATAATAGACTTCACTTGTTATAGCAAACCCAGATCTTGCTATTCAGTAAGGCACATGTCTATCTAGCTTTCCAGTTGTACATACTCCTAGCTACACTTGATATAATGCTATTTGCAGTTTCTTATTGTCTGAATTCCAGCAATAATGCCAGAAACAATCACTCTTTATGCTATCCACGTGTGAGACATATGTATAGGGGGCAGTGTGCTCGGCATTTGGTTAAGACAGGACAACCAGTTTCCATTGATACGAGTATTGCTAAATTGAACTTGAAATCGCGATTGGGTTTGGAGACAATTTGGAATAGCAAAAAAAAAAAAAAAGATTGGAAGAAAAGGGGCTATAAACTAACAAAAGAATGTCCTTGTTCAAATATCCCGAGTCTAAGAGCCCCCGAATCTCAAGCACGTAAATCCCCACAATCAGTCGTCGAGCAACTACCCCCAACTGCAACAAATATCTGGGAGGTAAGTCCCTGAAATAATATCCCAAATAGTCCTAAAATTAGGAATTCCTGATCAAACACTCTAGACTACAGGTTGTATATAAGAATTATTCATGGAATACCAGGGGTTATAATTCTTTTTGTAACAACATCAGAAAGTGCGATATTTTCCAAAAATATGATTTAATTGCATTTCAAGAAACCTGGTCAACCATGTCCGTATTTATTGACGCTTTTCGATATATTCGCAAATAGCAGTGGGATCTAACAGGGGTAGACCAAAAGCGGGTTTACTAATTGCATGTCGAAATGATCTATTTGTATCTTCTAAATTACTGTCAAATGAGGTACAAGGAATTCAGGTGATCAGAGTTCAAATGAGAACCAATACAACAAATGCAAACTGGTTATTAGTAAATGTATACTAGAACCCCTCAGAGCAACCGCTGATACAATTTATAAAAATGTTATCAGATCTCTTAGAAGACTTCACTTTTCAGTTCTCTAGTGATGAGATCATTATAATGGGGGATGAATTTGCAATGTCTTACAACCAGACTTCCAGACTCAAATAGTTACAAATCTAAAACCTCTAATGGGGAAATTTGGTGTGAGATTATGTTAAATTGGAATTTAAGGTTGTTAAATGGTAACGCTGAAGGGGATATTCCTTGTGCACCTACATGGCCGAGAAGTTCTGACTTTTCTACTGTTGACTACATATTTGTGTCGAAACCTATTTTCTATTCCTGCAATAAGTTCATAGTAATTGAAGGTAATTTAGATAATCATTCTATTCTCGACTGTACTGTTGTAGTGAATATTACTCGAAAGAAAGCCTCGTTTAACCAGCTACTTTCAGTTAATGCTCAGGGAAACCAAATAATAAGATTTGATATAGGGGGTCGGAATCTTACAGAGAATTTAGAAAAGACCACAAAATATCTCTTGGATTACCATCTATCTAAATATTGTAACCTGGGTCACTTCACTGAGTTTTTGTGGGATATAAATCCCCCAGGCAAAGGGGGTTTGGGGTTTTAAGCAGGGTAAAAATCATGTACACCCCCTTCCATGCTCAACTTTTGGGGAACAAAAAGAGAAAAAAAACCTCAAAAAGCAATGTTAAAGAAAAGGATGAGACAAGATGACCCACGATATCAGACAGATTAAAATAATAAATAACATCTATAGAAATTGGCTGAGGTCGAATAAAGCTCTGATACTCAAAATGAGGGGGAAGAAATGTTAAATGCAAGTTCCAGGAATAATTCAATGAATTTTTTGAATATTATAAATTCCATGAATAATAGACCTAATCAAGCACAGTGCGCAATTATTCAAGAACAGGCCTGGAGAGAGCATTTTTCTAAAGTGTATGGTCCATCAGAAACAGTAGAGTCCAAAGTTATCCTCCATTCGGAGTGGTCACTATCGTGCTCCAGAGATATTAGGCAATTGATTGACAATTCATCAGCATCCAGAGCTGCGGCTCCCAATGGGCTAAGCAATGCAATGTTGAAACTGAATGCGCACATATGGGCGAGGATTCTAAAGATCTTGTTTGACAACATAATTAGTTGCAAACGAATCCCAGAGTTTTGGAGGTCCTCAATAATAGTACCAATTTACAAAAAGGGATACAGATTGGCAGCTTCTAACTACCGTCCTATCTCCCTCCTGGATGCTGATGGCAACATTTTTGCAGGACTAGTATTGGGTGACCTGGAGCAATGGGCAAAAACAAAAAGGAATTATCCCGAAACAGCAGACGGGATTCAGAAGAAGTATATCTACCGAGTCGAGCGGTCTAATTCTTAGTTGCATTACAGTAGATTCCTCCATAAGAGGAGGCATTCCTGTATTCAGTCCCTGGATAGATTTCTCGCAGGCCTTTGATTCAATAAACAGGAACCACTTGTGGAGAAAACTACAAAACTGGGGGATTCCGCCCAGTTTACTTGCAATCAATATAGAATTACATCAGAATTCATCACTTATAATTAGATTCACCACTTCAGGTTCCTTAACCCAGCAGGTCAGTATAGAAAGAGGAGAACGGCAAGGCTGTCTGTTAGCCCCAGTCCTTTTTTTGTTATATCGTTGGGACTTGTTGCCCTGGCTCAAGGGAACTGGCCTGGTTAGCCCGCAAGTTGGCCATATGAAAATTAATTGGATTGCGTATGCCGATGACATTGTTATATTAGACAACACAGATTTGTTTACAGCGCATTTTAAGTATATGCCCTTCAAAATTATTTGAAAATCAACACCAAGAAGTCAAATATTGTCATTTTCAAACATCCGATGAGGAAACTGAAGCCTTTCGTCTGGCACTTGGGTTCTCAATCTATCCCAATTGTCAATGAAGTCACTCATTTAGGTACAAAGGTTATCGCATTTCCAACCAAAAAACATTACTGGAAACACTAGACCTAAAAATCATAAATTTGGGTGCGCAAATGAAAAGAATTTGATTGCAATATTTAAGTTCTCAATTGTACCTATGATAACATTTTACATTGGGAAGGTGGTCCCTATTATGATCTATGGGAATGAACAGAACTTGCATGCCTATGACATTGATTGGGTAAAAATATAAGCCAAAATCTGGAAAATAACTCCCTGGCGATACCATGCTGTATTCCCATGGCTAGTATAAGATACGAATTGGGCTTGTGTTCCTTGTTATCATATGTGGAATGGAAATTGATTGCAATGTATAGATTAATCCTATTGCCTCCTTCCTCTTCTTTGTATGAGGAAGTTGCAATATCTATGCAGACCTAGATAATCGATTTTTGAATTTTTTTAGAGCCAACTGTGATAGATTATTATAGAAAGCTGAAACAAATATCCAAACCTTGTTGCAAAAATCTATGAAAGTGAAAGAGTGACTTAAAAGAATGGACTGGATCCGAACCATTGACAAGATGAGAAGTGCAAAGCTAATGTCATGTTTTACGCAATTAGATAAACCAAGATCTATTGTACCACCTTAGTTGAAGCGATCATCAGATTCAAGAACTCGAATGGAATTCTTCAGATTCCGGTTGAATTTAAAACATACACGAGAAGTTTTATTTGCCAGAGATGAAGGAAAATACCCCTCAGATGTTTGTGATAAGTGTGATCAAATGGAGAAACAAACGACTGAGCATTTATGTTCAGGATGCACGGCTACTTGGAATCTGAGATTTCAAAGATTCCATAGGATCGTACACGATACCCGTGCCCTGGACCCCAAGACTTTTTGGGACAGAATGCCATCTGGAAATGAAGTTTCTCACAGCTGAGGTGGTTAATTTTTTTAAGAGATCTAGATTTAATAGAAACTAAATATATTTTATAGTGATTGATATGGTTAGCTTATTTTTCCTTTATTCTCTGTCTTGTATGTATCTTTGTAATTTTTGTTTTTATTCATTGCACTATATATTTTTATTTTTGTAACTCAATGTGTGAAAAGTCAAGTTTTCTGTATATTGTTCTTGGTTTTTTAAGTTTACATGTTATCACTGATGCCGCATAAGCGATAATTTCTGTTTTCCTTAGTAATGTTCAATTCAGGCCCAATATTTCCGAGCAATGGGAGCTTATTCAGCCTGAGCAGAAATCGACAGAGCAGGGGCTGGACACATTTTCAGATATACTTTAGGGGTTTTGAATGTATGCAAGTATGGCATCACTGGGGTACAGTTTTTCAATGTGGCCATGTGTGCATGATTCTTTATCCAATCCCAGCGTTCCAGTTTTTGGGAAAACTCCTTTAACATGAAAATTCATCGACCCAATCTAGCTTCCAGTCAATTTCGGTAAAGGTTCTATTCACTAGGATTGCGAAGCTTCCTCTCGGATGCATTTCGGCTTTCTTTTCACAACAGTTTTAACAGTGGACAGGGGGGGGATGTGCACATGTTTTAATGTACAGGAGACGTCTTTTCAATAACATGGCAGTAAGTGGTTCGAGCCCCATTTCTAGTCTGATTAGCTCTATGGGCTTACTAGGGCCCAAACTTAGGCTACTCCTCCAAAATGTTGCCTCTATTATCATCAACCAGAAGGTCCTCATGACAGAGCTTTCAGCCAGTATACTATAGTAGGGCAGAAACTTTGTTTGTACAAGGCCATAATTCAGAGTAGCAGCAACAGCTTTATGCTTTTTATCAGATATTACTGCCGCATAATTCCCCCTTGTTGATATTTCATACCCCAGGAACTTGAATTGCACAACATATTCAATTGTTTTCCTGCTATCTCCATCAGCAGGTTAGCTGCTTGTTTAATTGTGAAGTGCAGTTTGGTTTCACTAGTCTATTTTTAGACTTATCTAAAGCATACCTCTCTAGCAAGTTCAGAGGTCTTTCCAAGCCCGCGTAGGTGTGGTCACATAGTACCAAGCCGTCAGCATATGCTAAGCAGTTAACTTTCTCACCTGCCACTTTAGGAGGCCTTAAATTGACCCTGGCTTATGCAGTCTGGTAAGTCGGCAAGATACATTTTGTGAATGGAGGATAGTACAGGGGCAAGGCGCTGGTCTTGGAAGCAAGACCACACAGAGCAACAGAGGTTCAAAATCCCAGATCTGCAATTAGAAACCAATCTCAGGTACGGTATTAAGCACGTTATAAAAACACAATTAAATAAAAATAAATAAGTAGAGGGGCCAGAACGCATCCCTGCTTCACCCCTCTATTTTTTTCTATTGGACGTGCGATGGCTCCACTACTCTGCATTCTCACCTGCACCGTTGTGCACTCATGAAGTCCCCGCACCATAGCCAGTAGCTCTCCTGGGCAACCGTATCCTTTCACATCTTTGCCCATAGCTTCTCTCTATCAATAGTATTGAAGGCCGACTCAAAGTCAATCATGGCAACGTATAGTGAGGGGGTTGTCCTTGATCTTGGCTTCCCTCATGAATAGATCCATTAGGCACAGGCATTGTATGGTACCCGATCCCCTCCTAAAGCCCACTGGAATGTTCTAAGCAAGTTTATGTTTCGCGTCCACTTTTCAAGGTGGTCTAGTATTAAGGATGCAAATATCTTGCCTGTAACATCCAGCATGACCAGTAATCTGAAGTTCTCAGGTTTTTTGTAAATAGGTACTAATATGGCCCTACACCAGGAATGCGGGATAATCCCTTCCAAACATACCCGAGTGCCTAGTATTTTCAACAATTCTGACCAGAAGTCAGATGACCCCTTCAACACAGCATTCGAAAGGCTGCTGGGGCCAGGTGCTCTTGATTCTTTTAAGAGCCCTATCATCTAGGTAAAGACAATGCCAAAGCTTGCTACTGGTCAGTTGTATTCCGCTTCGTTAGTGGAAGAGCCCTGAAGGTCTTACGAATATGTTGCACCAAGTATTTTCTCCTATGCCACAAAGGACTTGTTTGGCATAGGTAGTGTTAAATGTTCTTAGCCATTTCCACATTCTTCTAAGGTCTTTGCATTTTACTGCAGAGAGAAAATATTGCCATTCAACATTTTTTACCAGCCTTTTTGCCTGGTCCTTTATTAGTAATTATAAGTTACTCACCGTAGTCCCCTTTCCTCCATACTGCATAGGGTGTCCCTTCCAAGGGACGGGAGACAGATCTTTTTTCACCAGCAAAAAAAACCTTCTTCCCCTTTAAATTTAGAGGCGTGCAGGAGTGCTGCCCTGACTCCGCCATCCGGCGCCACACCTCAGTCCCCATAGACGCGTCGACAATAGATTAAAGATTGCCTAATGACACCAGCTTTATTAGGGGGGAGGTTGGTGGGACGTATGGAGGAAAGGGGACTAAGGGTACGTTAGTCACTACGGTGAGTAACTTCTAATTACTCTTACGTCCCATGCCCTTTCCTCCATAATGCATGTGTGATTACAGCTGAGTGTAGCCCCAGGGTGGAGAGGAGACCCTCTTAAGCAAACAGGTTTCTAAGTGTTAGGGAGAATGATCATAAATGTGCTAATTGCCTCTACCTTAGAGCCCCCCAGCTCTTTTGCTAAACTTTGGGGCTTTGAACTTTAATTCTGTTTGTTTCCTGTGTTTATTTCTTTGGTAAGGGAGTTTTAGATAACTCCATAGGCATCATCTTTTCTTGTGCGTCACCCAGCACCCTCAGTGCAGTTACACAGGGAACCCTTTTTGGCTGCCAAAAAGGTTTAAATACCTTCTCTGGGATAAACTACTGTTTACCAGAGACAGTAAAGTTAAATTGACTTTACTAGTCTTTTTAAATTGCTAGAACCAGCACACACTATCTTCCTATAGAGTGCTGGAGGGGTTACCTAGTATCCCCATGGTCTAGAAACTCATGTAGCAGTCAAACATACTCTTTCCTATCGAAAATGGCTGGTGGCAGTGGTTTTACAACGAACTACCATGATTTTTCCCGACTAAGAACACCGGTAGCTTAAAATCGCGGGAGCCATGTTTTTCAAGATGGCGCCTGAGCCCCCTTTGTTTAAACAGGGCCCGGCCTTCTTTTTTTGCCGTTTCTTTTTGGAAAAGTCCTTCTAGAGTTTGTCTCTGCGTGCCAAACCAGGTTTGGTCCCTTTGTTCCTACGCCTTTGGCGGGCTTCAGGACTGAAGGCCGCCTCTGGCGCCTGAGTGTCTGGGGTGGGCAGGAAGTGAGGGAGGTGCCCGAAAATCCCTGTGCTTAGTCTCCTAGGAGACCCAAATGCACCCTGGCGTGATTGGCTGGCTAACTGTCCGACTGGGTGTGTCGCACCTAGGGTGGGATGAATGGGAGAAAACTGTTTAAATGCAAGTCTTTTGGCTTGGAAGGCAGAGTCGACCACTGGAACGAAAGAACCAAAGATGAGCTGGAAGAGGACGGCTGCTGCAACTACTGGACCGTTGGTTTGCCCGATGGAGCCCTGCTGCAGGTCCAAGTTGCCAAGTTCATCTCGACAGAGAAGCCCCTTCAAGGAAGACTTCTTCCTTTGAGTTGGTAGGACAAAGCAACTCGTAAGCCACCTGGATACCATTCTCAGAGCTGGTTAGGATTAACCAGGGGGAAGGACACCAGCTTGTGTGCTTCAAGAACAGCTACTGGAATCGAAGATTTGCAAGTTTTCCAGATTTGTGACCAGTCCCTGTGCAGTCAGGAGTCACCCGACGTCCTCCCTCTTGTCCCCACGACGGAGGCTCAGGAACAGTGAGATCTGCAGGAATTGTCAGGAACAGAAGTCTTCAGCTGCATCTTTTTCTTCAATATAAGGTACTGTGAAAACTCGACCGAGAGAACTTACCTCTCACTGCGAAAGTACGTACAACTTTGGCAACTTGCAGGCCTAGTCAGCTTGTGACCCGACATATAAACCTTTGCTCCATCAACTACTTCTGAGAACCATGGCAAAGACTTTTCCGTTTTAAATACCAGAACCGTTTTTACTTATACAAGACACTAGCCCATTGACTTTGGCCTACCTATTGCATTGAATCAACTCCTTTGGTGAACTCAAACTATTTGCACTATTTTAGAGTAACTAATATTCATTTTATTAACTTCTGCCTTTTTCCTCCTGCTTCAATGCTATTTTGCTCCTACTTCAAGGGAGCTCCACTGCTTAGTGATCAGTACTGTAGTATTCTTTTCATGCGATATTGGTTGCCTTGTTTAGTGAATGCATTATAAATGATTGTGTAATAAATAAATAACTTACCAAGAAACCCTGACTATAAGTGTATCTGAATACTTGTCATTGTAGACCTTTCTGTAACACCCTTACACACTCACATTCCCTCTTGAGATAAGCCTGGCTAATCAGCTCGCTACCAAAAACTGTGTGGTGCAGACTTATACCAAAGGTTGGTTTTGCTTACACCTGTAGTCCTAGTTGTGTGTAGTGGTCCCAGAGGGTACTGCATGCAAACTTTGCCTAACACCAAGAACCGCCTGTCCGAAAGTCGTGCCCGCTCTAGAACCAGCATCCAAACAGTAGTGCTTGCAGAAAGCCAAAAGGGTGGCCCATGTGGCCGCCCTGTATATGACTTGCCGGGGGACATGCCGCTGGAAAGCGATGGCTGTTGCCTTGGCTCTGACCGTGTGGGCATGCATGTTGGCCGGCAGTGGCTTGTGCTGCCCCTTGTAGGCTTATTTGATGGCTGAGACCATCCAACAGGCTATGGAGGCCTGGTACACCGGTTTTGATCCTCCGAAAGTGACAAAAAGAGCGTCCGACTTGCGGAAGTCCTTGGTCCTGTCCAGGTAGAATTTCAGGGCACGCCTGCAACTCTGTGCCTCGTCTTTGGGCTCAGCAAAAAAACATGGGCAACACGATTTCTTCGTTCAGATGGTATGCAGACGGCACCCTCGGTAGGAATGCTGGGTGTGTCTGTAGGACCACCATTTCCTTGTGAAACTGTATGGCTCAGAGGCGACCAGCGCCTGGATTTCACGAGCCGAGGTGAAGCCGACTAACAAGGGCGTCTTAATGGTGACCCGCCTGATGTCCGCGGATGCCATAGGTTTGAATGATTTGTGCGCCAGGGCACCCAAGACTATGTTGAGATCCCACACAGGGTGCAGCCTCTTGATGGGCAGGTAGAGCCTGGCGACACCCGGCAAATGTCTCTTGACAATCGGGCTGAAAGAGGAAAAACTCTCCTCCTCTGAGTTTTCTGTATGCCCCGATGGCTGCGAGGTAAGTGCGGCAGGTTTCCATCTGCACGCCTGAGTGGGTGAGGTGCACCGAGAAGGAGAGCACGTCGTCCAGAGTACATGCCAAGGGGTCAATTTCCTTGGAGGCTGCACAGTGGCAGAACCTGGTCACCTGGTCCATTTACTCTTATACTGGGCCCTGGTAGCCTTGCTCCTTGCGCCCTGTACGATTTCCAGATTAGCCTGGGAG
Source organism: Ambystoma mexicanum (assembly GCF_040938575.1). NCBI lineage: Eukaryota > Metazoa > Chordata > Amphibia > Caudata > Ambystomatidae > Ambystoma > Ambystoma mexicanum. Next base: position 458,220,861 of record NC_090931.1, read on the forward strand.
AGGCTGAGGTGCCTTAGCGTCACTTGTTCAGGAACCATGCTGTGAGAGCTAGCTTCTGTGGCGCGGGGTGGATGACCCTGCCCCCTGCTGTGCCAGAAGATGTGCTGGACCCGTCGGAAGGTGAATCTGAGGCATCTCGAGAGGCTGAGCAGCTCAGACAACCATGGCCACCATGGAGCTATTGGAGTGATGTTGAGCTGGAGAGACTCCTCTAATTCACAGAGTGATTTGCAAGATCACAGAGTGGGTGGGAAGGTGTAAGCGTTCATGCCGTTCCACCAAATCCGAAATGCGTCACCCAGGGAGCTGGGGCCCTGTCCCTGCCAGGAGGCAAACAGAGCACTTTTCCTCCAGGTTGGCTTCCCCCGGAAGGTGGACTGCCGTGAGGTAGATGTTGTTTTCCAAGGCCCACTCCCACATGCGGATTGCCATTCTGCACAGTGCAGGGGATCTGGTGCCTCCCTGTTTGTTGACATAGTACATGCTGGTCGAGTTGTCTGTCTGGATGTTTCGCCTGATAAGTGGGAGGAATGCTGTGAGCGCTAGCTAGATGGCCTTCAGCTCCAACCAATTGATGTGGTACTCCTGTTCATGTCGGGTCCAGGTGCCGTGAACCGAGAGATCGTCCAGAGTGGCTCCCCATCCCTCGAGGGAGGAGTCTGTGGTGATGGTGACCTGCAGGGAGGGAGGCCGGATGGTTGCAGTCCATGGACCACCATGTGAGGTCCTGGTGGAGAGATGGAGGAATGTTGATCATCTCGGATTGAGAGCCCCCACTCCTGGTTCTATGATGCCGCGAAGTACAGCTGTATCCAAATCCAGAGTCTTGTGTGGGGGACGGCTAATAGGACGGCGGCCAAGAGACCCAGAAGGTGCTGGTAACACCAGGCCGAGGTCACCTCTCTGCTGAGGAAGTGAGTACTGGCCCTGTTGATGGCTGTGATCTTGTCATCCAAAGGGAACACAGTCTCGGAGCACGTGTCCCAGATGAGGCCCAAGAAGTTCAGATTCTGCGTGGGTTGCAGCTGCTACTCTTGAGGTTGAGCGAAAAGCCCAGATCGTGAGGTGTGTTCATAAGAGCCTGGGATGTGTGGTGAACTGCTTCCGCCGATGTAGCCCTGACGAGCCAGTCGTCGAGGTATGGGCAGATGTGGAGGCCCTGACCCTGAGGAGGGCAGCCACAGCATTCATGAGTCTGGTAAAGACCATGGGGGCCAAGTTGAGGCCAAAAGGAAGGACCTTGTTTTGAAAATCGTAGCCCATGATCCTGAACCATAGGAAAGAACAATGGGGCTGCCATATTGGGACGTGTAGATAGGCGTCCTTCAGATCCAGGGAGTCTCCCTTGCACAATGTCTCCGCTATAAAAGCTGGCGTAACCATCTTGACTTTTTGTTGAGGTAAGGAGAGGTTGAGGGTGGAAAGGTCAAGCACAACTCTCAGGCCGCCTGGTGCTTTCTCTTAATGGCACAAATCATGCAGTAAAATCCCAAGCCTCGCTGGAAGGCTGGGACTTCCTCCACGGCCTGGCTCTCTACAAGCAATCGGATCTCCCCAACTTGAGAGAGGGGAGGAGAGGCTGGGATGGGTAGACTGTACCCTGTGGATATTTCGGAGAGGATCCAGGGGTCAGCGAAATTCTGGCGCCAGAAATGTGCATGGAGAGCAAGCCTGCCCCCCACTGGAGACATGTGGACCCGGAGGGGCGTGTCATGCCTTCTTTCCCTGAAAGCTTTTGCGGAGGAGGGGGACTGGAAAAAGCCCTTAACACCCACCCCCCCCCTTTTTGTTGCTTGCGCAGATGTGGGGTCGGCGAGCGGTCCGGCTGCCTGGACCTCTGTTCTTGGAAGCCGCGGAACCCCCCGTATGTACTCCCCTTGTTGGAGCGCTGCTGTGACTGGGTGTACACTTTGGGTGTGGTCTTTGTCAGGATGGATAAAGACTTGGCCGTTTGTGCGCCGTTTCTCTTTTTGTCCAACTCCTTGTCCGTGGTGGAGTGGAAGAGGTCACTCCCTTTGAACTGCAGGCCTAATCTGCGTTCCTGGACGTCCAGGTTAGATTTAGTTGCATGGAGCCTGGCTGTTCTTCTCAAGTCTGCGGCGATGTAAATGGCCCGGCCAGAGGTGTCAATGTGGGCCACGGTGGACTCCATGATATCCTGCGCCACCAGTTTGGCCTCAGCCAGTCCCGCATTGAAACGTGATTGGCTCTGCGTAGGAAGTTCTGGGAGGATATCCGTAATTTCCAGCCACAACCTCTGGTTAGCGGTTGCAAGCATGGCATCAGCGTTGGCCTGACGAAGATGCAAGGACGCGTTGGAATAGAGTTTCTTCCCGTACGCCTCCAAGATCTTCTCCTCCTTGCCTAGCAGCGCTGCAGAGGAGGAGGCCGAAGACGACTGAGGCTTGGAGTATAGTGATGCTGCAGCAATCACCGAGGAGTGTGGCTGAGGAAAGGCCGATAGCAAGAGTGTATCCCCCTCCATCTCCCTGTACTTGGCATCCAGGTGCCGATTGACCGGCTGGACAGAGTGGGGCTTGAGCCAACCCTTCTTGGCCAGGGCGACTACATCGGTCTGCAGTGGAATCCCCGTTTTAGCAGAGGGGCGTTGCGTGAGGACTTCTGCAAGAACCCCCTCTGCTGGTTGCACAACCTCGGGTTGAGGAAGGCCCAGGTACTCAGCCAGCCCTGCAAGACTTCATGGAAGGCCTTGGCTGATGATGGCGTGTCGGGGTCCACCTCATCTTGCGTGTTATGTTATTTTGCACTTTATAGCGCCTTATACACCATTGGTAGGGTCTGAAGGCGCTGGTAGGTTGAACGCCCTTGGAAACCGAAGTTCAGATCAGTAGAGAGAGTAGGGAGAGTCAACGGCGTGTGCGCACCGGGTATGTGTGCAGCTGGTGTGGTATATGTGAAGTAGCTGCTTCTTAGCAGTAGGTGTGGTGGTTCCGGGGTATGTGTTTGTTCTGGCAGGATTTATCCAGACCGACTGTGGCTGCGTTAGGCCTGAGGAGAACGCCTGGTTGGGGGGTGTGTAACTACCAATGTTTACTTAGAGTGATGGGGAGTGAGCGGAGGTGTTGGTATGAGAACAGTTATACCGAATGGTGTCATAGTATCTGTGTTCTAGTTGAGTGGTGCTGTAAAGAAGAGTAAGTGTGGGGTGTTATATGATGGGTTACATGCTCTTTCAAATGTTCCTGCATTCCAGACCATACTATGTACGTCGCGCAGTTCTATGCGCTCCAGTCCGTTCTACGAACTTTTATTCATTCCATTCGTCCCCGACAGCGCTACACACTCGGGTCTGCTCGACACACTCATGCATTCCAGTCCGCCCCGCGCGCTCCTGACTGCCCCACGCATGCACTCCTGTCTGCCCCACGCATGCACCACGCCTGCGCCTGTATTTTACATTCACCCACCGTGCGCAGTCACCAACTCCCCGCACTCCCCCACACTCCCCCACACTCCCCCGCTCTATGTGCTCGTGTTTTCTACACATTGAACTCATCCGCTCCCGCACTCATTCGCTCGCTTCACTCATCCGCTCCCTGCGCTCATCAGTTCCTCGTACTCATCCGCTCGCGGTACTCATCCGCTCCCCGTACTCGTCCGCTCAATTCACTCGTGCTTTCCGCGCATTCAACTCATCCGCTCCCCGCACTCATCCGCTCCCCGGACTCATCTGCTCTATGCACTCATGCTTTCCCCGCATTCAACATTAATATGCACTCATCAGACCCTTAGAGTCATTCGCTAATACGCAGTAATCCTGTTCTATAAATTCATCCGCTCTCTACAATCTCATCCGCTCTCTACAACCTCATCCGCTCTCTACAACCTCATCCGCTCTCTACAACCTCATCCGCTCTCTACAACCTCATGTCCACCTGGGGGTCGTGAGGATCCTGCACCGGTTGAGGAGTGGTGGGAGCCAGAAGCTGGGGTACTGGGGCCAGAGGCTATGGTGGAGGCTGGTACGGGACCACCTGCGGAATCGGTTGGGGGGCAGTAGCCAGGGGCAAAGGCTGCGCCAGGGCCGGGGGTGCTGGCTGAGGAGCCTGAGGTGCTGGAAGCATTGTCGGGGATGCCATCCGAGAGTTGCTCCTGAGGAACCCCCCATCCGAGGGGACTTCAGAAGTCCGAGGAACCTCTCAAAGAACCTGTCCTCACAGGCTGGAGGGGTGGGTAGGAGATATAGATGGAGTATCGGACGGCTGCTGGAGGCGCTGCAAACCCTGTCCATATGGACGTAGCAGGAAACTGCCCTGCGCAAACAAAGGATAGGCTGTAGGCCACGTACCTGGTTGACACCAGTCTCGCCTTGATACTCGTTCTTTGCCGAATTCCCGTTCTTGGTGCAGTGTCGGACGGTAGTTGATGTCTGGCACAGCGGCCATCTTGTCGAGCTGCCTTCCACGTACCTGCGTTGTTGCTCAGCTCGCTAGGCCCAGCCTCCTCCAGGACTCTTGAGTGTGGATCATGAGGCCTGCCCTGCTCCTCAGGCCGAGGCCTGGTAGGCGTAACACCCTCGGCCTGGGGGCCGGTAGAGCTGCGTTTCGGAGCCCCCTCGGCCATATTGCCGGTACTAGGGTGTGGCCCCTCGGACATATTGACGGTACAAGGGCGTAGCCCCTCGGGTGAAGACCCGGTATAAGAACCTTCCGGTCCCTCAACACTGTCACTGGGAGGATCCCTCGACCCGTAGGCTGGTAGTCGGGGAGGCCTCGGTGCACGTGCTGGTAGTAGAACCTGGGCGGGCCTTCCCGCATGGGCGAGTCCTTCGGAAGAAGTCTCCCTTGCGGGGTGCGATGGAGAAAAGAGGACCTACCTTGGGCCTGGAACGATGTTTGACGAAGTCCTTCAGGTCCTCTGGAGGCGATTTCTGAAGAGCTCCCTCCACCTGGCTAGCCTGTTCTTGAGAGACCTCGATGACAGGGCGTTGCACGCTGTACAAGCTTGCCAACCGTGGTATCGGCCAAGGCAATGAAGGCAGAGGGCGTGGGGGTCTGAAGTTGGGAAGAGCCCGTTTCAGGAGGACACCCGGTGAACCCTGTGGAAGTCTGCATGCGCCGGGGAGGAGCGCGACGCCTGAGGACCGAGTACCTGTATGATAAAAAGATAAGAAATACAGAAGTGTCCGCGCGTGGAATTACATGGCCAAAGCCAAACCCAGGAGCGCTGGTGAATTTGGTTCCAGTCGATGCGGAAAAGAGGATTGGGGTGTGGCGCCGGAGTGTGGAGTTAGGGCAGCATATGCTCCCAGGGCCACACCCCCGTATGCCTCTAAATTTAAAGGGGAGGTTTTTTCAGGTGAAAAAGGTTCCGTCTCCCGTCCCTTGGAAGGGACGCCCCATGCAGTATGGAGGAAAGGGGACGGGACGTAAGAGTCTAATACAGCCCGCTCTTTCTACAGACCGAAGTTCTGCTCTCATTGCTCTCTTATTCTTTATTATAGAATTGTGGTAGTGGGGTCTTGGCGAGACAGCACTGAATAGCAAGCCTTCTGCGCTGCCAGTTTACCCATGTTATCCTTTATCCATGTCTCAATTTTTTCTGCTGAGATATGTTCTATTAAACGAGAAATTAGCGTTACATTTTTACTGGTGAACATTTTGGCTTTTCAGGATTTTTCTCAGGCCATGAGATCCTATTACCCGGCATGTTTACATCTAGGTCGCCGGTCATGCCCACCTCTTCTCTAGGTGACATGGCCGTTAACGTTATTGTCAACATGGCATGGTCGCTAAATTCGTTTGCCATTATCTCCAACTTTCTGACCCACAGTATAATCTCAGGATTGCAGAAGAAATAATGTAGTCTAGCAACCGTTTTCACATTTTTCCAGGTGTCTGTTGCTGGTCTGGCTCCCATTGCACGACCATTAAGCAGATAACAATCCCAATACTCATTTATGGTGCGCCAGGTCCTTGTCCCCAATGGCAAACATTTGCACCTGAAAGCGATGGATGAAATGGTCTGGTAACCGAGGGATAGTCATTGTTATAGTTTGGGTGGGCTGCGATTTCAATCGCACTGTTTTCTGGTAGGCGAGGTGTAGTGCCGATGCCCAGGATACCATTGGCCACTCTACGGTCCCTAAATTCCAGTTGTATGAAGTCAGAGATACTCTGTTAGGAAGGTCTTCTACAGTCAAATTTGTTTTGGATTCTACAAGACCTAACCCTTGGTGGCAAAGCCCCAACTTCTAATATAGGCCTGTACTACCCAAGGTTGAGTGGCAGAGCAGCCAGGCTTATCTTAGGAGGAATCTGAGCTGTAAATCAATACAAAGAAATCAGAACATACATGGATACACAGAAACACTTACAAACTTGCAGTTATATCCAAAATAGCGATTTATTTTATTTAGACACAATGCAGTTCTAAACTAAAAAATATATCAAACGTTCATTCAGAATAGTAAGGAAATAAAGTAGGTGAGTAAAACGTTATATACTTTTCGTATCCACACACAGAGTGACTTCAGCTAAGGTCAGTAAAAGTACTTATTTTAAATCAACTCTTTAGTATTCAAGTTTAGCTAAGTTCAAGAATGTAAAGAACAAAAAACGCAGGTAAGTAATACTAGTAGCAACTCTTGTGAGGTTTAGGCAGTCTTTTCCATAACAAGAAAGGTGATCTTCAATTTAGGTTTTTGGAGGGAAAAGAGCAATGCCCAAGTCAATAGGAATTCAACAGTTCAGATGTGAATGTTCTTAGCACAATTAAGTAACAAGTTAGCTGGTCTTGGAAAAAGTTCAGGAGCTTTTGAGGGGAAAGGCTGTTTGGGTGTTCAACCATTTGCAGTTGCCCAATCCTAACAGTGAATACTGTGTTCCAAAAACAAAGGAGCGACAATTGGCTTCAGAGAGGTTTCCCTTAAGCTTCACAGTACCTTGAAAGTAAAGGAGGGGGGGGGGGGTGTAGCTGGACGCCTTCTGGATGCACGGCTGCAAACCAGTCTACTAGTCTGTGGTGACGAAAGGGGAGAACCAGGATGGGATCCTGTAGCAGTAGTCGTGATAGTCACTCGCCAACATAGAAATGTTCCTTGTCTCATGTCGGATTGTGGTTTTGGGGCCTTTTATCATTACCAGTAGCTAATCATCACTGCCGGTTGGAATCTTCTTGATTTCTCAGTCCTGCACTCTGGTGAATGGGACTTTGGGGAAGAGGATACGTGCTTCTTGAGGGCCACACCATGATGCCACAAAAGTTCCACCGAGATTCGACAACGGCAAGGCCATGCACTTCAAGTTGGTTGAGGTTTTCCAGGTATTGGGATTCTGTAGCCCAGGAAGGTTGCAGGACATTGGGGCACGGCTCAAATTGAAGTGTCTTGAGGCGGGATATGCCCACCAGCCAAGAGGAGGAAGTCGTCCTTAGCGGAGTTTAGCGGAGTTGGATTCAAAAACGGGGTCAGGACGCAGCAATACTTCAGCTGTGCTTCTGCAGATAATGGAGGTGCTGCAGGCGTCTCAGGTCGTCCTCTTTGGAGCTTCAGTTCCAGTGGTCGGCTTAACCTTATGTCCCAAAAGCCTCACCTTTCATTCAGGAACCCATTCATTCAGTCCTGTGGACCGGTCAATCACATGGGGATGGCTGTCCTTTCAGGACAATCAATTGCCCAGTTCAAACTGGTTCCAGGCATGTCCCAAGACTTAGGACAGGGAAGTTTCGGGCTCCTCCCCAACGCCCTGCCTCTGCAGACAAACTGGATCCTAGGCGGGCTTCACAAAGGGAGCCTACTGAAGGCAAAACTCAGAATCCACCGGCCCTGGAATGGTAGAAGATCCAAGAAAGAACAAACAAACAAAAAATGGCGAGAAAAGATGACTAGGGCCATTTTGGGAAAATGGTCACCCATGGGTGCTGTACTGCAGTTGTGGAAACAGCCTGTGAGTAACAAACAAACATTGTGAAAAGGTATCCACAGTGTCTGTTACCAACTATAATGGTAAAAGGAGCAGTGGAAAAGGAGTTACAATGTAGCCCCTCAGCACTTCACATAAGGTGTTGTGTGCTGATCCCACGAAAAGAAAGGTAAGATAAAAGTATCTTACTATCCTTGTGAACAGAAGTTCTAAGGAAAAAGTAATACAAACAGGAAGGGAAACCCAATGAACTCCCCAGTAGCACTGCACATGTGGTTCTGCATGCTGCAATAATTTATTACAGGTGCCAGTTGTGATATACATGGAGGAAAGCACGACTCCATTAAAAGTAAAAATAATCATAGTAGCAGAAAAATAGGGTTCCCATCTCAGAGTAAAAGAATGACAGAGTGGTGGAAAGGCCCATTCACTCAGGAGAGTAAAGCAAAAAATCCCATAAATCCAGCTACAAATGCTGGGGTCTCTCAGGTTGAGGGGAGTTGGCACAAGAAGAACAAGTTACTTTCTGACCTGGTAACGTTCTTTCGATGGGATGTTCCTCCAACGTATTCCATATCTCCGACAGTGATGTCCACAGTTGTGCTGCTTTGGAAATTTTTTCAGCGTCGGGGTCCTACTCGATACGCTGTCCCTCGAGGGCCTCTGTCGAGAGCCAACGTCACCGGATGTTATATGTAGGACACACGACGCCTGTAGCCTCAGTTGTAGATTTTTTTTCCCCAGAACGTGTGGCACCAATCTTGTGCCAAAAGGACTACAGAAAGCCTTGCGGAAACGAAAGCTGCAATCGCATAAGAAATTCTGTAGAGGGGCAGGCTGGGAGGGTTCGATGTTTAATACGTCGGAACATCATGCCATCGAAAGAACGTTACCAGAAAGAAAGTAACATGTTCTTCGAGGGGATTTTGTCCTCTGACGTATTCCATATGTCCGACAGACTCCCAAAGCAGTACCAACGTATGGAGGTGGGAAAAGAATTTTGAATTTTAGAATGCCCATGTGGTTGCTTCACAAATATTACAAATGGGAACACCCCTCTGCAGAGCAGTAGAGGCAGCCACACCCCTAGTAGAATGGGCCAGTAAGCCTACCGGAGTGTCCTTACCCGCCAAATGGTAACTTTCAGAGATAGTCAAAATGATCCATCTGGACAAGGTCTGCTTGGTAACAGCTTGACCTAGACGCCTACCAGGGTATCCTACAAATAGCTGATCGTCCACTCTGACCCAGAACATCCCTGAGAGATAGAAGCTCTGTGAGAGATAGAAGCTCCGTGAGAGATAGAAGCTCAAAGCTGTCCTCGGATCCAACCTATGGAGCCTCTCCTCTTCCTTACCAGGATGCAGAGGAGGACAGAACGCCAGAAGAATTACCTTCGGAATTAAAGGACGACGAACCCTAAGGAAAAACCCTGTCCTTATAGAACACCATGAAACGTGGCTTGGCGGATAGTGCCTGCAACTCACTCACTGTGCGAGCGGAAGTAATCATAACCAAAAATATAGTCTTAAAGGCCAACAGTCTCAAAGGACAAGAATGTAAGTGTTCAAATGGAGCTCCCATTAGGAATTTCAGAACCAAATTCAAATCCCATCCCGGCACCTGGAACGGGGACGGTGGAAACACATTAGTGAGGCCTTTCAGAAACTGAGAAATCAAAGGAATCTTAAAATAAGAACACTCCTCAGACAAGCGCTTAAACATGGACAGCGCCGCCAGGTAACCCTTAATGGTACTCATTTGCAGGCCCTTGTGGGCCAATGAAAGCAAAAAGACAGAGCCACAGCAATTGAACACTGAAAAGGATCCACATTCTGAACCCTGCACCAGTCGCAGAACTTTTTCCAACGGCAGCAGTACAGGGATTTTGTTGCTGGCCTTCTGGCCGAAAGCAACACCTCCATCACGTTGTCAGGGAGGTCCAAATCCTTGTACCTCAACCTTTCAGAAACCAAGCATGAAGGTTGAGAGACTTGACCTCTGGATGGAGAACTCAACCCCTCTCCTGTGAGAGCAGATTGTCTCTATAGGGAAGACGGCGTGGAGGGCAGATGGACATGTCGAGAAGGTCCAGGTACCACGCTCTCCTGGCCCATGCCGGAGAAATGAGGATCATTAGTTCGGGAAGCGAACCTACGCAACCTCCGCAACACTTGCGGAATGCCGGGGACTGGAGGAAATGCGTACAGCAGTGGGAAGGACCACTCCACTTCAAACGCGTCCCCTAAGGCTCCTCTTAGAGGAAATTCCTGCGAGCAGAATCTTTCGCACGTCGGGTTGACACTGGTGGCTAAGAGATCCACTTGTGGGGTCCCCCAAAGAGCAAAGATCTCCAACAGAACTTCCTGAGCCAACTCCCACTTGTGAGAGACCGAGCTCTGCCTGCTCAGAGTGTCCGCCGCAGTGTTTTCCTCTCCGTCCAGATGAACTGCAGGGATCGAAATTTCATGCTGGATGGCCCAAAACCTGCACAGTGGGAGTGACCCTGCACCCTCCCTTTTTGTTGAGGTAGTGCATTGTCACTGTATTGTCTGTCACATTTTCTCCCCGCACAGATGGCACAAAAGCCTTCAGGGCTAGCCTGACAGCCCGCAGCTCTAACAGATTGATGTGGAGTCTGGACTCCGACGGAGACCAACGACCGCTGACTGTCAACTCGTTGGCATGAGCTCCCCATCCGTGAGGGATGCATCCGTCACGATCGTCGCCTCCGGCCAGGCTAGCCAAAATGGTGCTCCCTGCATCAGATTGCCTTCGTCGGCCCACCACAGAAGAACCTGAGCTACCGATGGCGGCACCTGAGCGGGATCCGACATCCTGCCGGAGGACTGCGACCACTGCATCTTCAGAGCCCACTGCAGAGATCTCATCCTCAGCCTGGCCTCCGGCACCAATAGAATGCAGGATGCCATGAGGCCAAGCAACCTCAAGAACTTGGAACGCCGGGAGACTCTGGCCTTGTTGAAACTTGTCCACCATCTTCAGAATGTGATGTGCCCTCACCTGGGGAGGCGAACACTGCCCCAAGGACGTGTTTAGCAGTGCTCCGATGTACTGGAGCCGCTGGGTAGGTGTCAAATTGGACTTCTTTAAATTTAGGGAGAAGCCCAGCTTGTGAAGGGAGTGGCAGGCGACAGACAGATGATCCAGGACTTGCTCGGGAGAGTGCGCCCTGATCAACCAATCCTTCAGGTAGGGGTAGATGTGAATCCCCCCTATCCTGAGATACGCTACCACCAACACCATTAGCTTGGTGAAGACCCTCGGGCGGAGGTCAATCTGAACGGCAGGGCCCGAAACTGAAAATGCGAGCCGCGAACCTCAGGTACTTCCTTTGCTTGGGATGAATCGGCACATGAAAGTAAGCATCCTTGAGGTCGAGACACACCAACCGGTCCTGAAGTTGAAGGGCCTGGAGGACTTGAGCGTAACGATCTTGAACTTGTCCTTCCTGAGGAGCTTGTTCAAACCACACAAGTCCATGATGGGTCTCAATCCCCCGTCTTTTTTCGAGATAAAAAATATGGGGAATACCATCCCCTTGTTCCTCTCCGCTACTGGCACCAGTTCTATGGCGCCTTTCTCCAGCAGGGAGATTTCCTGAGCCAGGAGCGGATCCGGACTCTTCAAAGAGAGCTTCCCAGGTGGATTGTCGTGAGGCCTCTGCTGGAAAGGAAGACAGTAGCCGTGGGCTATGATCTCCAGAACCCACACAACTGAAGTAATGGCACGCCATTCTACAAGATGCTGCGCCAGCCTTCCCCCAACCGGCAAACCATGGGACATGGCCTCATTACTGAGCGGAAGCGGCAGTGCCTGAGGGCAAAGAGGCAACTGCACGAGCAGCTTTGGCACCTCGAGTACCTTGTTTTCCACCTCTGGTACTCCTACGTTGGCCCCTTTGACTGGCAGCTCCCCTCGATCTACCAAATGAAGAGTAGTATCGAAAGGAACCGCCCCTCCATTGCTGTCCCCTAGAACGAAAAGGCGGAGGTTGACGTACTGCAGCGCTCAACGACTTTGCTGCAGCTTTTGTGGTCTGCAACCTCTCAAGGCTCTCGTCAGCCTTGCTGCCAAAAGATGGACACCATCAAAGGGCAAGTTGAGAAGCCGGGACTGCACATCAGAAGCAAACCTGACTTCCGCAACCACACAAACCTACGAATTACGGTGCTCGCCGCCATGGACCGGCTGACACAGTCTTCCACATCCAGACCCGACTGAACAGATTCACACATCATCCTTGCCATCCTGAATGGGGGCAAGAAAACCATCCCGTTCCTCCCCTTCAGGAATATGTTCAGCCGCCAAAGATGCACATTTCCACAGAGTGTGAGTGAATCTTGCCAGTGCACAAACTGAGTTGGCTGCCTTTAAAGCCATACCCCCAGATGAAAATACTTTCTTCGCCCAACCGTCAAAGCGCTCGTCATCCATATCCGGAGGGATGGTAGGGTACGCAGCCTGCTTTGCTGGGGCCATAGCCGCCTGCACCACCAAACTCTCAGGAGTGAGGTGCGTAGACAAGTAGCAGGGGTTGCCACTGGCTGGGCGGTATTTATTCGGTAGCGACTTATTCACTGCCGGGAGACTCTCCGGAGCAGTCCAAGCCATCGCCACCCTTCTTTGTAAGGCCATATGAAATGGCAGCACTGGGTCAGTGGGTGGACAATGGTCCAATTTATCTGTCAGGTCATCCTGCATAAAATCCACAGGTGGAGCAGACCACCCCAAATATTCAGTCACCCTAGACATGAGAAGCCTGTACGAGGAATCAGCATGAGTACCAGGCTCAGGCCTGCCAAACTCAACCTCCGGAGAGGTGTCCAGACCACTGGCATCATGTAAGGACTGACGTAGGTCTTCCATCTGGGTATGACCAGACAACAGGTCATCAGGAACCTCAGGAGGTACAAACCCCTCCTCATCTGACCCTTCTTCCAGCTGAGAGATGTAATCCAAGGCTGGAATAAATCCCTGGATGAAGGAACAGAAAAAGGTTCAAACACAGGCCTCACAGATTTACTCAGGGCCTTCCTCAGAGGATCCACGGCCCTCCGGGGGTACCTCCGGTAAAGTCTCTTCAAAAGGCGTCAATGGAATCGGCATTGACGTCGAGTGTGGCGCCGACGGCTTCCAAGCTGGAGCCCCGAGTGTGTCCTCCAACGGTCTCGAGGCCGTAGAGGGCCAGAACCTGGCATGGCTATGGCGATTGACCCTTGTCCGATCAGGACCTCGACGGCTCCAGATGATCGCGCCGACCGCGTGAGCCCGAAGGCGTGCGAGCGGCAGCCCTAGCACGTTCCTTGCCGGCTTCTTTCGAAGGTGCGGACGGAACTGTGCCCTGCGATTCGAAGAAAATCGCCATCATAACCCTGCTAAATGCGTCCCATTCCGCCCGTGATAAATGCTTGTTGGGACAAGCCACCCGCCGTCTGGTGGAGTCTTCGGACGAGGAAGGCAACCGATGACGGCGCTTCCGATTGTGCCTGGAAGAGGCAGAGGAATGGCGGGACCCACTGAGAACGAGACCCCCCTAGACTTACACCGGTGCAGAGAGTCGCCCCTCGAATCGTCGGTCGAAAGCCCAGCGGATTTCGACTTACGAGGTTTGGAAACCCTACCAACAGAGAACGACTTCTTCCGCTCCCGCAAGGCCTTCGACGTCAAAGACTGGCATTCATCGCAGTCGTTGGTGGCGTGGCTCTCGCCGAGGCACCAAAGGCAGACCTTGTGCAGGTCCGTAAGGGACATCTTGGGACCGCAGTCCCGACACTTCTTGAAGCCAGACCACGGGGTAGAAGAAGACAAAGACATTCACAATATCCAAAGATAGAAGAACCGATTCAACAGGCGAAGACCCGAGACGTGCCGAGATTCCGAAGCAAACACATTCGCGGAAAAAAAAAAGAACTGGGGCTATGGGTGTCGTGCATCCTACATATAACATCCGTTGACGTCGGCTCTCTACGGAGTCCCTCGAGGGACAGCGTATCGACAAAGGACCCCGACGCCAAAAAGATTTCAGAAGCAGCACAGCTGTGGACATTACTGTCAGAGATATGGAATACGTCGGAGGACACAATCCCCTTGAAATGAAAATTTTCCCTAAAACTCTCCCCCTAGGACGTCTGGTGCAGTTTGTAATGGCCTCCCCGATTACAGACAGACAACTGCATACATCTCGGAACCAGTGGGTACATTTATGAGCCCTACCTGGTTACTAAATGATTGGGGCCAGTTTGGGTACCACAAGCAGAAATACTAATCACCCCTTGGTGCCCCCTCTCCCTTTATCACCTTCATTATTTTCCCCCTGCAGTGGTCTGCAGGGCCTGCAGCAAATACCATTGGGGACTAGAATTGGGCGTGCATTGCCAGCCCCTCCAACTGCCATGATTCCCATGTCATTAAATCTGGATATTCCAATCCCCCCGTCAAGCAGCAGTCTGCTGTGCTAGTTGCACAGCCTGGTTTGATGGCATTGGAATTATGGCACGGATGCCTTGGAGATTTGGAACCTGGGGTGCCTGTAGGGGAGGCATGGTATCACAAGTATGACACTGACACAATAGGTACAATTTGTAAAACCTTTATTGGAGTTGTTGGGGTTGGGAAAACTACTTTGCCTTATAACTAAGATGGGAGTAGTCTCTACCATTAAAAGAAAAAAAAAAAACAGTCCTAGTGGAATCCGTCAAATCAAAATTGTCTAACAAAACCGAATGCTTGCCCTATCTCTTGTCCAAAAACTGTATAAAGAGGAGTAATTTATGCAAAGGAAAAATCAGTGTACAAAAGAATAAGTGTGGTTGAATCAACTCTCCTCCCCAGGTTGGACCACAAGGAGTAAGACGTCCCTGTAGGCAGGGTGAGACACAGTAGCTCGGATTTTCAACACAAACAGTTCCAAAACCTGGATCGAGGCTTGCCTGGCCTTCCAGGTAAAGTCTCTTTTCTAGCTTGTAAATAATGTTAGAACAAAATGTTTACGTAGTCCCTCATTTGCAGGGCCAGGGGGACCTTTGTTTCTCACACGCTGTATCAGTCAGGACGCTGTTGGGGCCAGAGCTCATTCCAATTACATAGTTGGGGCTGTTGAGATTTAGGTGGGCCTCTGGGTTGCGGTAATCTCTCTCCAAAGGTTGACAAGCCACTGTGATGACCTCCATTCTTCTTTACATCTGCTAATTCATCCAGGACAAGACTGCACTTATATCCAAATGACGCTGATACTCCCTCGGCAGCTCGATAGAGGGTATGCAAGATGGGCATCCCAGATGGAATAAGAGGGTAGGGTGCCAGTGCCCAACTGAGGCCAATCTCAAGATTTATGGCTCGCCCCCTTCCAGGTTTGGGCTGGACTATTACCAAGGGGACTGTTACCAAGGTTTTCACAAGAATTATCTTCTGTGCCCTCTTTAACCTCTCCCTTTAGTGGGAATGGAAAGAGGACATGTGCCACAGTGCCAGGTAAAGTACACCATTCTTGAAAGGAATGGTGATAACTGGTGCATAAGGGGTCATGTGTACATGTCTGCAACAGAATGCAGATAACATTTAAACACCTAATGCAAAACAATCCACATACTAGAAATGCATCTAGAAGCTTGCAGTTTCGACCTCTGCTCCAGTGTGAAGACATTTTAGAAGAATGACTTAAATGGACCAATATTTTTGATAAAGACACAAGAGATACTGAATGTTCATGGACAAGTGTTCAAGCTCTAAAGCGACAAGAATTTTTGGGATGCTGGGATCATGAAGCTTAACAGAACATTAATCTTAACTAGGCCATGCCACTTCACTTTGTAGGGAACGCTTACCTTTCTTCAACAACTTGTGCAGGCATTTAAAATAGCCAGGCCCAGGTAAGAGTCTTTGGTTAAACAAAAACGAAATAAAAAACATCCTGTTTACATATTTTCCATGTGCACCATTCAAAGAATGCACATCGGATCATCCGATGACAAACTGGGAAAAAACAGAAAAAAGCAGACTGCAGTCAATTTTGAGGACAACGCATGAGGGGGGTCATGGGTACCTGTACACACAGGAGATAGATAGTGTGACAGGAATGCCTCTGTTGATGACCTATTTATCGACTTCAAAATGACAAATGGTGAACTCTGAGCCAACCACTAAGTGGTGGACTATGCAAAGCATATGAATCTAAGCAGATTGACAATCCCCAGAACAAAATATACAACCTCTGCCTAACTGCCCCAAGATGATATACCAGTACACATGCTTAATTGTAGACATTATACGGCACAGGCAGGTGATGGTGGTTAAAAATTTGAGACCAGATGTCACATGACGTATGAAAAGCAGTCTTTGATCTTTTAGCACTGTTGGAACACTAGTGGCTTTGAGAAGGAGCGCTCAGACTTCCATATCATGGCACCAGTTATGACTTCCAGGGACACACTTGCATGAAAGTTTGTCACTGCAGCTCTGCTCTTGGTGGAATGGGCTACGACAGATCCCATATCTGGTTGCTTGCCATTATATAGCAGTAACTGATGTATAATACAATACAACATGATATGCCCTGGTTCTGTCGTCCAACAACCATGGAGGGGTTCCGTGGACCTGAAATAGTTTGTGTTGCATCCAACACTGAAGGGACCCACTTGTCATCCAAGCAATGGAGAAATCACTTACCATAACGTTCTGTCTGTGGATTTCTCTGCCGCAGATTCCTTATCAGAGATATTCCCTTCCAGCTTCGACAGGGGTTGTAGTGGACCGTGACTCTGCCGTCGATACACAATGACTGTGTTTGATCGTCAGCTCCGAACGAGACGTCGGTTGTCGTACATATACTGCATCACTACGCCCCCCCCCTTACACTTCCCCCAAGCTCAGCCACTGCAGAAGAAAACCAGCGAGAAACAGATGGCCAAATAGCCAACAGAGGACTAGATGAAAAGCAGATCCCAATAGGGATAAACCTACAAATGTCCTTTTATTGGGGGATGGGGGTCGAAGAGGCCGGCATGCATAATCAAACCAAGAAGAGGACAAGGGACCGTGCAACCCTCGCTATCACTTCTCTCTTAAGAGAAGGTCACCACCTACTGCAGACGTTTTCTTAGCAGGGATGGATGGGCGGGGTGATGAAGAATCTGTGGGAGAAGAATACATATAAAAAACATTACGGAAAGTAATTTCTCCTTGAATGGCTTGCCTTTCTCCCACAGATTCCTCATCAAATAGAGTCCCAAAGCAGTAGAATTAATGGCAGCATAATGAAAGCTTTACAGCAGTAGATTCTGAAACACCGCCCTTCCAAAGCGAGCGTCAGCCCACAGTGACTTCCAGACTGTAATGCTTAGTCAATATATTAAGCGAAGACCAGGTTGCGGCCCGGCAGATGTCTTTTACCGGTACGCGCCTCTGCAGCACCGTAGCGGTAGAAATTCCTTGCCCGCACTGTGATAACATTCAAATACACAGCGTGATATACCATAATATAGTTTGCTTCAATACTGCTAAACCTTTTTCTGGATACGGAGAAAGCCACAAACAATTGGTCTACCTTTCTATACTCAGCCATCGGGGATACATAAAAGCTCAAAGCTCTCTTAGGGTCCAGTCAGTGAACACGCTCATCTTCCTTCAGGGGTGCATAGGTGGATAAGATACCGGAAGATCGATTGTCTGGGAGGGATGGGATTCATAACATACCTTGGGTAGGAACCCGGGCCTCACTTTAAGGGAAACCATGTCACGGAAAAAGCAGAGGAAAGGTGGCTTACAAGAAAGGGCATGCAGCTCGCTGATCTGCCTGGCTGAAGTGATGGCCACCAGGAAAGCAGTTTTCAAAGTCAACAACAGCAGTGAACAAGAATGTAACGGATCAAAGGGAACTGCCATAAGAAACATGAGGACCAGATTCAGGTTCCAATCAGGAACAAAGGGAGTAGGAGGAAGACAATGCATTACTTACCGTAAAAGCATTTCTGATGATTGTATCTGCTTAGATTCACATGCTGTGCATAGGTCCGACATCCAGCGGTCACTGCGGAGTATTGCATCTTGTTTTTCGTAGTCGAAAAGGGACGTCGACCGGGCGTGTCTGAAATACTATCCATATAGTGACGTGTGTTGTACCCACAATCCCTCACGCGTCGAGGTCCCTATGTTTGTATTTTTCTGCCCTGAGGGACCCTTCTAGACGTGAGTGAGTACAGAAAAGAGAGATATAAAAGGAAGTCTATGTTCCTTCCATCCGAGCGGGGAGGAAGGGTGGGCGCATGTGAATCTAAGCAGATACAATCATCAGAAATGCTTTTACGGCAAGTAATGCATTGTCTTCTGATGCTTGTTAATCTGCTTAGAATCACATGCTTTGCATAGACTAGCGAGCAGTACCCGGAGTTGGCGGTGGGTTATGAGAAGGAACAGTAGAGAAAAGATGTCTTAGTACTGCCTGACCCACCAGGGAGTCAGATCTCGAGTGTGCATCTAGACAGTAGTGTTTTGTAAAGGTGTGCACAGAACTCCAGGTAGCCGCTTTGCAGATGCAGAATGAATGCTATGGACGCCCCCGTGCCTCGAGTAGAGTGTGCTCTAGGCTTAAAGGGCAGTTCTCTCTTAGCAAGAGTATAGCAGAGAGTGATGCATTGAACAATCCATCTAGAAATAGTGGACTTTGAAACTGCATCCCCTTCTCTTCCTGCTGCCACCGAGAAGGAAAAACTGATTAGTCTTCCTCAGTGGTCTGGTTCTTTCCATGTAGAACATGACCGCTCTGCGCACATCTAGTGTATGCAGAGTTTTTTCTCCCGAGTTGGAAGGATTTTGAAAGAACGTTGGCAGTTCTATAGACTGGTTTACGTGGAATTTCGATATGAACTTCGGAGCAAACCTTGGGTGCGTGCGTAGAACGTCCTTATCTCTGTGAACTGTAACGAAAGGGTCTAGAACAGAAAGAGCCTGTAGTTCACTTACCCTCCTGATGGAGGTGATAGCTATTAAAAAAGCATTCTTAAGAGTGAGGTCTTTAAGAGATGCTTTGTGCATGGGTTCGAAAGGTGAGCCCATGAGTCTGGTAAGTACCACGTTAAGGTCCCATCCGGGAGCTGGGTCAGCTATCGGGGGGTGTATTCTCTTTATTCCCTCCATGAAGGCCTTTATAACAGGGATCTTCCACCACAACACCTTGAGTTGGGAAGTGGTGTATGCAGAAAGTGCCGCTAGGTGGACTTTAATGGAATTGAACACTAGACCTGAATCCAACAAGTGGGTCAGGTATAGAATAATATGTGTGGGAGAGCAGTCAATTGTGTTGATGCCTTCCCCTCTGCACCAGATGACAAATCTCCTCCACTTGCTAGAGTAGCAGTGGCGAGTGTTAGGTTTTCTGGCTTCCCTGAGAATGTCCATACATCTCTGCGGGAGCAGTAGATGTCCGAATTCTATGATCTCAGGAGCCAAGCTGCTAAGTTCATGTTCTGGGGGCATGGATGCAGAGTCCTGCCCTTGTCTTGTGACAGCATGTTGTACGGGCACGGGAGTTTCACTGGGAGAGATAGAGACATCTCCATCAAGTGAGCGAACCATGGCTGTCGGGCCCACATTGGGGCCACCAGTATCATGGTTACTTGTTCCTGGTGCATCTTGTGCACCACCTTGTTGAGAAGGGGAGTTGGTGGAAAAGCGTAAACAAATTTCCCTGACCATTGCATCGACAGACCGTTCCCCTTGGATTGGTTCTGGGGGTACCTGGAGGCGTAACTTAGGCATTGTGAGTTCTCCAGGGTTGCGAATAGGTCTATTTCTGGGAATCCCCATTGTGTGAAGACAAAGACGATGTCTTCGTGTAGTCGCCATTCGTACTCTTCGGACAGGGGGAAATCTCTGCTTAGTTTGTCTGCCAGCAGATTGAGTTCCCCTGGTACATGTTCTGACAGTAGGAACATGTTTTGTTTGAGAGCCCACTTCCATATATTTTGGCCCAGTTTGGACAGTCCTGGAGAGTGGGTGCCCCCCTGCTTGTTGATGTAGTACATGGCTGTGGTGCTGTCTGTAAGGACCAACACCGTTTTGCCCTGTAGGTGTTCCTGGAAGGCTTTTAGCGCCTTGAACACAGCTAGTAGCTCCAGTAGATTTATGTGTTTGGATGCTACTTTCGGAGTCCACACTCCGTGAGCAGTCCGATGGGATAGGTGAGCCCCCCATCGTGTTAGGGATGCGTCTGTGGTTACAGTGGCTTCCGCCGCGGGTGTGGCAAAAGGTTTCCCTTTTTCCAGGTTTTCTTTTGTCCACCATCGTAGCGAGAGAACTAAGGCCTGCGAGACCACCACTGGATCGTCCCATAATCCGCTGGCCTGACACCACTGGCTGTTGAGCCACTCTTGCATAGGGCGCATGCGCGCGTGAGGTACCAAATAAATACACGACGCCATCATGCCTAGCAAGCGCATTGCTTTGCGTACCGTCACCTCTCGACCGGGCACATATTGAGGGATCTGAAACAGCATGTTTTGGACCCTCTCGTTGGAGGGGAAGACGAGGCCGTCCTTTGTTTGAATTAGAGCCCCTAGGAATTGTTTGATTTGGCTGGGGTCTAGGCTGGACTTCTTTTCGTTGATGGAGAAGCCCAACTGGAACAAAAGGTCTACAGTCTTTTGGGTATTGGAGAAGCATGTTTCGTAAGAATCCCCTGTTATGAGCCAGTCGTCGAGGTAAGGGTAAACTGGGATGGACAACCTGCGCAGGTGGGCCGCTGCCACTGCCAGTACCTTCGTGAATACCCTTGGTGCTGATGCTATGCCGAAGGGTAGCACTCTGAGCTGGTAGTGTTTGCCCTCTATCATAAACCTGAGGTATCTTCTGTGCGCTGGCAACATTAAAATATGAAAGTATGCATCTTTCATGTCCAATGTTGTCATGTAATCTCCCTGTGATAGCAGTGGGATCACTTCCTGTAAGGTTACCATACAAAACTTCTGGGGTTTGATAAACTTGTTCGCTGGGCGCAGATCTAATACAGGGCGCATGGTTAGATCCTTTTTGGGTACAAGGAAGTACACTGAATAATTACCTTCCGTTACCTGAGATAGAGGCACGACCTCTAAGGCTCCTTTTTCCAGCAGTTGTTGTACTTCTTGGAGAAGGATGGCAAGGTGTTCCGGTGTCATGTGTCGTCCCCTCGGGGGTCTGTATGTTGGGGAACTGTTGAATTCGATGCAGTATCCGTGGGCTACGGTGGAAAGTACCCAGCAGTCTGACGTTATTCCCTCCCATGCTGGAAGAAAGGATGTTATCCGGCCCCCGACCGGTGTTGCATGGGAGGGGACGCGAATCTTCGCGTCACTTGGTGTTGTTGGGGGCTTGGGAGCCTCTGTGGGTGGACCCCCCGCCCTCTCCCCTTGCCCCTGCGCTGTCCTCTCTGGCTGTACTGCCCACTATTGGTCTGGTAACTGGTGGCAGGGTACTGTTGCTGCTGATTCTGCTTTTGGCGTTGGCCACGAAAAAAGCGTGTGTTGCCATAGCCGCGTCTGGTAGTGGGCTTAGAGATCTGGTCAACAGTTTTGATAGTATCGAACTCTTTTTTAGCCATTTCCAGAGCCTCATCCACCGCCTTCCCGAAGAGGTTTGCGTCCTCAACAGGTTTATTTATTAAAGACGCCTGTGTCTCCGGTTTGAACCCTGAGTTGCGCAGCCATACATGGCGTTTTAGGAGTATTCCCTGAACCAGGGAACGTCCCGCTGTCTCAGCAGCATCCAGAGAGTTCTTTACAATACTCTGGTTGACCTGGGTTCCTTCGGCAATAGTTGAAAGCAGGCGTGTACGTAACGGTTCCGGCGCTTCTTCGGCGTCCTTGCGCAGTTTGGCCCACTGCGCGTCCGCGTAGCTAGCTAGCAAAGAATTGTTGTTCGCAATTCTTGCCGAAAAGGCAGCCGAGGATGTGACTCTTTTAGCAAGGGCATATAACCTCTTGCCCTCCTTGTCAGGTGGTGCCTCACTGGTGGACAGCGGCACCCCTGCCCTCTTCCTTGCATTAGATACTACAAGAGAATCCGGAATGGAAGGTCCCCTTATGTACAGCGGGTCTGAGGGTGAAGGAGTGAAAAGTTTTTCAATCCTTGGATTAACTCCTCTGATTAGTGCGGGTGTGGATAGCAAAGGGATGATTCTTCTCTTCACTGAAGCGAGGAGGGGAATGGTCTGGCTGACTGGGGGTTTCTCCTTAATTACTCTTTCCACAAAGTCTATTTCCGGAGAGATCTCCCCAGTGTCCAGTTCGAAATGTGCTGCTGCTCTGCGCAACAGGGCATTGAATGTGGCCTGATCGTCAATGGGAGACGTGTTTCTGACAGGTGAATTGTCAGGAGGATTTAGGTTCAGGACATCAGTGTCCGAATATCCTGATGGGGATTGCCAGGGATGAGAAGGTCCTTCTTCTGGATTTTCTCCGAAGCCCTCTCCTACCATGTCTGGGCTGTCTTCCAGACATTCCTCTTGGTTCTGTCCTTCTTCATTGTCCACAAAATCATCCTCCTCTTCTAAGTATTGTTCCTCACCAGTGAGGTCATACACATTATGGATGTCTAAGGCTGTATCCTGCCTCGGGTATTTGGCACTGGGGTCCTCCTGAGGCCGTTCTCTTGTTCTCTTGGGAGTGGGAGGGTTCTGGGTGTTCATAAACCTCTCCATTCTCTCCATGCAGAGATGGAGCCTTTCCATGGTTTCATGGGGTACCCCTGAGCAGTCTAGCGGGGGAAAATTAGTGTTTTCTTGCTGAAAACGGCTCGACCTCTCCCACAACGTCGAGGAAAGTGTCCCGTCGCCCTCCGAAAAGCCTTCCGGTGTGCTGGGGGTCCCCCCGACTGAAGGGGGTAGTCCCTGTTTTTCTTTGGGCTTTTTCGGCGTGTCTTTCGACCTTTGCGTAGCGCTCGGCGTGTCTTTCGGCGTACGCTTCTGGGCTTCGGCTAGAACGATCCTCGCCAAGCTCTCTGTGACTCGTTTGTCAGCGGAGGGCTGTGGTTTGGACGTTACGGGTGTCGAACGTTCTACGGCGGCGTGCGCTCTCTGCTGGTGCGCGCCGGCCGATGGTTTGGGGGCGGCGCCCTTATTTGCCGAAAGCCCAGTCGCTGGTCGCGGCTGCGGTTGCGAGAGGGGCTTCGAACCCGAACGGTCCGAGGAGGCCGCCGGTGTAACCTGCGTCTCCTTGGGCGCTGATGCTTTCTTCGTCTTTGACGAAGAAGAGCTATGGGTTGTGTGCTTATGTGATGTATCGTGTGCGTCCGTGTCGCTGGGGTGTTCATCCCCATAAGCAGGGCGTGAGCCGAGCCCGTCGGGGCCGGGGACAGACGACGAAGAGCGCGAGCGCTCTTTAGAGGGGTGTACGACTTCCGTAGCGGAGGTCGTGTTATCACGTTCCTCGTCACTGTCAGTGGTAGCAGCGGCGGGTGAAGACCCGGCCTTCGACATAGCGTAGGCCGCCCACCTCTTGACCCTACGGTCTTTGGCTTTAGAAGCCGACAAGCCGAGCAACCCTCCTCTACGTGATCGAGGGGCAAGCAGCGGTTACACCGTGAATGCTTGTCCTTCCAAGTAAACTTGCCCTTACAAAGTGGGCAAAACCTAAAAGGTGTCCTCTCCATAGCCGAGGCAATAAAGCGTGATAACTACCCCAAGGGAAAGGAAGGGGAAAAGGAAAGGCATTCTCAGAAAAAGAATCAGAGATGTCCCACGATCCCACTCTCCCTACTGTATTTGGCCTGCGAGGCCAGGCCACGTGTTCGGCAACGCTGACGGATCTCCTCCGCTCATCCCCTCCGTCGAAGATCTTGCTCGGCAGAGACAGCTTCACCACTGCGTCGAGGGAGGGATCGATATATTAAATCTTTAAACAGAAAAAGACGACCAAAGGTCGAGGAGATGGAATGTGCAATGTCTCTCGAGGAGCTCCGCGTAAAGGCGACCAGTAGCTGGGTGGAAAAAAACAATCTGAGGGACCTCGACGCGTGAGGGATTGTGGGTACAACACACGTCACTATAGGGATAGTATTTCAGACACACCCGGTCGACGTCCCTTTTCGACTACGAAAAACAAGATGCAATACTCCGCAGTGACCACTGGATGTCGGACCTATGCACAGCATGTGATTCTAAGCAGATTAACAAGCATCAGAAACTTATTTACAAAACCCTTCAGGAATTGGGCCATAACCAAATCCTGTGGAGGCCAGAAGAGGCCAGTGACTGAAGGAACTCCATCATTGTAGTGGTGGGGGCAAGAGATGGGGTCAATCTTGGGAGGTCCTGCGGCACGCCTCAAATCTTTCGACCCCTGCAGCATAGTGATTTTGTTGATGGTCTGCATGCAGCCAAAAGCACCTTGAGTACCTCCTCAGAGAGGTCCCAGTCATTGGATCTCCTCTCAAGAGCCACGCATTTAGGTTGAGGGATTCCCGGTTCGGGTGGAGCACCCAACCTTCTGAATGGGTTAAAAGATCACAGCAGTGAGGCAACCGGAGATGAGGGCAGAAGTCCAAGTCTAGAAGGTCTGAGTACCATGTCCTCCTGGACCAATCATGGGTGATCAGGGTTGCTCGAAACCTCAACTACCTGCGTATTGGAGAGGAAAGGTCCAGTCCATTCGAAACACATCCCCTAGTGCGCTGTTCGCAAGGAAATCACTGTCTGCACTTCCTGTTGGCCCATGGTAAATAGATCTACCATTGGGGTACCCCAGAGACAGAAGACCTCCTCTGGGACTTCCTGGCACACTTCCCACTCGTGTGAGACTGTGCTCTGCCTGCTCAGAGGATCCGCCAAACTGTTCTCTGTCAGATGTACTGGTGAGACAGATATCTGGTTCTTCAATAGCCAGACTCACAGCTGCAACGCTTACCTGAAGAGTGGGAGAAAGCGCACGCCAACCTGCTTGTTCAGGTAGTTGTGAAGGCATCATGAAGCAAGACACAGACAACAGACTTAAAGGTCAAAATAAAAAACGTATTTTAAAACAAAAGTTAGGATGGTAGAAGGCCTAACTTGACCTATGCTAAGGTCGGATTTCACAACCTGAATGAAACTAAGGTAAGTCTCGGTTAAAGAGTACAACTTAGTCGGTCTGTGTCCAAAAGCCTATACTTGCCCTCGCAACTAAAGCTAAACAATGTGTAGGGATGTCAGTAATAAGAGAAACCGTGTTTAACTCCATGTTCTGAGGTTCTTCCATATCCCAGCTCTCCCTAAGCTCCCCTTCCCCAAGTATAGGAAAGTTCCACAAAAATCTAAAAATGACCTTTCTCAAGCTCAAGGCAATACAGTTCCAAACAATCCTCGGGGTTCCCTTCCAAAAGTTCCAAGCAAGACAGTTAAAAAACAAAACGTCTTGAGGCTCTGTTCTCAAAACAACACGTGCTGGTGCAGGTGCAGAGAGGCGTGGAGTACAGCTTCTTCCTGTACGCCTCCAAGATCTTCTCCTCCATGCCTAGTAGCGCCGAGGAGGCCAAGGACAACTGAGGCTTAGAGTAGCGTGACGCTGCAACGATCACCGAAGAATGCGGTTGGGGTGCGTTGATAAGAGTGTATCCCCTTCCATCTGTCTATACTTGGCATCGAGGCGCAAACTGCCAGGTTGGGCCGAGTGTGGTTTGAGCCACCCCTTCTTGGCCAGAGCCACAACGTCCTTCTGCTTCGGGATACCCGTCTTGGTAGGGGGTCTTTGGGTGAGGACTTCTGCCAAGACCCCCCCCCCCTCCTCGCGGGGCTCTTCCTCGGGTTGAGGAAGGCCCAGATATTCTGCCAAACCTGCAGCCTGTCGTGGAAGGCCTTTGGCGACGGTGTCTCAGGGTGCTCCTCCTCCTATTCTGTATCCACCTGAGTGTCTGGCTGGTCCGCAACGGAAGGAGAGGTGCTGGGCACCGGGCGCCGTGGGCAGCGGCGTGGAGACCAGAGCTGGAGGCTGCTGCGGGACCGCTTGAGCTGTGGGAGGCAGGGGAGCCGGAATTGAAGGAGCCGGCAGGGGCAGCAGAGGCTGCGCTGGGACCTGTGGTGCCGGAGCCACGGGAGGAATGACTATGGGTGCCAGTGGAGTGATCAGGGGGAGCAAGTCCCTGACTGTATCCCGTAAGATGGCCCCCATCTGAAGGGGGGCTGCATTAGCGCCAGGAACGTTTCAAAGAATCTGTCTTCGGAGGCAGAAGCAGTGGCAGGGGATGTTGGAGTGGCTGGGGGCGCTGGTGCCGGAGTGCACTCTTCTAGGTAGCAGGGAACACCTGCCCTGCGCTGCTGATGGATAAACTTTAGGCCACGTACCTGGTTGACAACAGTCCCACCATGAAACTCATTCACCCGCCTGCTCTGTTCCTAGGAGTGGCATCGAACAAGCGGCCATATTTTCGGGCACAGCTGCCATTTTGTCAGGCAGTGTGTCACGTGCCAAAGTCGTGTTGCATGGCTAACTGGGCCCGGCCTCCTCCAAGACTCTTGGTGATGAAGCATGAGGTCTAACCTGCAACTGAGGTCTAGACCTGGAAGGCATATTGCCCACGGAATTGCCGCTAGTAGTGCTGCGGGCAGGCACCAGATCTGACATTTAGTCAGTACTAGGGCGTTGCCCCTCGGGTGTACACCCGGTAAAAGAACTTTGCGGTCCCTCAGCACTGATTCCTGAAGTATCTGACGACCCCTCGGCCGCAAGGCCGGTAGCTGGACTAGCCTTGGTGCGTGTGCTGGTACTAGAACCAGAGCGGTTTCTCCTGCTTGGGCTTTTCATCGGGAAGAAGTTGGCCTTAAAGGGTGTAATGGAAAATGGTGGCCTTCCTTTGGCCCTCGATCTCTGCTTGACAAAGTTTTTCCAAGTCCTCTCAAGGCGATCTTTCGAAGCGCTTCCTCCACCTAGCTAGCCTGTTTTTCAGTGCATGTGGAGTCAGTGCGTCGCACGTGGTACAACCTTGCCAGCCATGGTCAGGGATGTGGGATGTTTTTACCCACGCATCCAAGCCCTACCACAGAACTGTGCATTACTGGCATTGAAAACATCACGATGGCCAGAAATCACCAGAAAATGCACAGGGAAAACATGAAAAATAGGTTGCCATCCATTTTTGCCTCTGTCAATGTTAATACAAGAGACCATTGCCAGGCCCTATCCTGTGGCTGCACACAGAGCAAAATCAGTGGAAAGGAATATGGTGCTGTTCAAAATCCGTTTTAATTAATGTCAGAAATTGCTAAAATCATGGGCACAAAATTATTCTACTGCAAAATCCACATCAATACAATGTTAGCAAGGATCATATGCCATCAAGTAAAATCCCCTTTTTGGAAATGCATTAATTCAACACAGCTGCCAAAAAAATGGGTGCAGTACCGGCGATTGACACAAACCGGCGCTAGCGATCTAAACTTTGACAGGAGACCGGTATTTCAGGAGCAGAAAAAAAACCTAAGCCAGCTGGGACTTCAAAGCCTTGCTGGTTAATGAGGATTCTTAACACCTACTGTTCCCGGGACATATACTAGAAGGCAGTCTGATTTAATTAAAAGTTCAAGAGGCCTTCTGTCAATGGGAAGCCTTCACACCTCAGAACTCCACACAAGAAGACAGGAAATCACAGGTTTCTGTTAACCAAATGCAGAGTCGCACCCTGGACTGATACCCTGCTAGCAGGAAAAACCAGACAAAGGATGCCTTCAGCTGAATGGGATATGCTGATTTGAGGTGTAATTGTCAACAGTTGCTCTGGGGAAGGCAAGACACATGATCTCTGAGTCAAGCCAAGTTCCCGGGGGCGGGGGAAAACAAATGAGTGTACTGAATTGAGAGCAAATGTATGTTTTATTAAATTGCTTATAAAATATTGTATTAAGCTGACAGAAATGTACAATTTGGAGATTCTTAATATGAAAAATGTACCTACAATTTGAGACCAAGCTCAACTCTGTGGTATGTTCGCGGGGGTAGTAGCGGAAAATAGGGTATTACTCCAAATGTCTGCATGTTAAAAATCTGACACTTCATCTGATGCCCATATTTCTTGCGCACATTTGTGTAAATTCTGGAAAAGTTTAGAGATTGTGTTCTGGATGAAAAGGGCACAATTCTGTCAGAAGTGAACACAACATCTTACAAAGACAGGGACCTGATGGTTTGGCACTACAGAAAATATGTTAACTGGACATATAATATTAGAAAAATTGTACATAGATAAATATGCATTCAAGTCAAAAATAGATTTGTGTGCCAAGTGACAAGTGGAGTGTTCTTTCTGTATGCCATAAAAATGATGCCTGATGACAACAGGATGACTCACAACTCCGTTATCCAGTTAAAGGACAGAAAATACTCTAGCCTATCAGGATCCTTAGTGGGTTGGGCATAGAAAGTTAGCCTTCCCACCCATTTTCAAAAGACATAAAAAGAGCCACTGAGACCTAGGTAGGGAGGGCTTTTTCCACTTTCTTGCGAAGCACTTTGATGGACAACTTCAAATTCAGGCAATATTCAGAGACCAGAACTCAGAAAACCAGACTCCAGAACTTT
The DNA here is from genome assembly GCF_040938575.1 of Ambystoma mexicanum. Taxonomy (NCBI): domain Eukaryota; kingdom Metazoa; phylum Chordata; class Amphibia; order Caudata; family Ambystomatidae; genus Ambystoma; species Ambystoma mexicanum. The sequence goes on from NC_090931.1 coordinate 458,249,281, forward strand.
GGAGCAGAAGGCCTACTGCAAGCTAAAAGTATTCTTAGCTGGCCTTACAATTTTGCAAACTGATTTACCCCAGACTTCCAAGGGGCACATCACAATAAAACAGCAAGGCTGTGCTGTTTGATTATAACCAAGAACTTTTGCCAGAACCAGACCCAGAGAGCAGTGCTGTATCCAGAACCGCAGACCAGACCACTGTGCAGTGCCAAGAACTTTTGCCAGAACCAGAGATCCAGACCAGCAGAGCAGAGCTGACCCAGATAGCTGTGACTTCAGAACCACCCGCTAGAAGTCCAGTCTAAACCTGTTGACCAGATCTTGACGGCTTCTTTCAAATTTATAGTGTGAGTATCCAGCCAGAACTGTGCAGAACCAATCTTAGTTTAAAATAATGTAATTCAAACCATTTCAACCTATTTAGAACTGCATAGAAATTGTGTGTCCATTCTGTGATTTCAAACCTGTGAAAGTGTCATTTGTCATTTGAATCTTACTGTATTTCTGAGAATCTACCTCCATTAAATCGTCCGTATCTTTTGAACCGCATGTCCTAGGAGCGAGCTTTAAAATGAAAGTTAAATTTCGCTCCTTAATCCGTAATTGCGATCGACGCACTCGGAAAAAGTGCCGCGATTGCAATTTGACTCAATTTCTCCACCTGTCAAAAATAGCTGTCCTTTTGCTTGCAACTGCTGAAATTCGTTTTCAATCTGATAATCATTCCTGATTAATTGCTAGTGTTAACCTGAACTAATCCAAAGTATCTGTCACCTACCCTGAATCTCCTATAAGGAATTAAAATCATTTTTAGCATATTTTTCACTTCATTGCAAATCACATTTAAAAGTATTTCTGCATACCGGTTGCTCTAAGCTTGCTAGGGGGGAACTGGAATGTGTATTGCATTTGATTGTATTCCTGAAAACTGTGTGCTCTCCTTCCATCTCCTCATACTGCATAGGGGGAGGGGGGGAGAGTGAATTGTCAAAAGAAAAAGTGATCATATTATCTCTTGTTGAAACCATATCAGTTTATTTCTGTGCTGCATTCCTTTTCCATCATTGCATTTACTTGAAACCATAAAAGTATTCTCTGCTACCTTATCCTTTCTATACTAACTCCTCACTGATTGAAAAGAGTGTGCAATTGTAACATTACCCATTGTTGATCAACATTATATTCATAAGTGTGCTATCAAATATTAATTTATTCATAAAAGTGTGATATATATTGTTTAATTTTTCACATAAATCTTTTAATTTGCAAAACAAACCTACTTCTTGGCTCAGTGAGGTCAGGGGGATTCAAAGAGAGGGGAATTATACAAGGGTTTATCATCCAGATCTATGAACTTGTCATAAAAATATATAAATAAGGGCTTCCCTCGGGCATCCCAGGCTAGGCATTGACTTAGATAGAGTGCTGAATTGAAGTCACTTAACAGAGTGGGGGCTCGAGCCGGGACGTCTGGATTAGATCTACCACTTGTGCAGCTTAATGCAGTGCGCTAACTGACAGGATACCTAAATCCTGTTGGATCACCACGCTGTGTTACACTGTAAAAGCACCCCTCAAAAGAAGGACGCTCTAAGTAGACAGTCCGTTTTGCAAAATAAAATACTAACTTCTGTAAGTCAGGAAGGAAATCAATTTCCAGAATGACGACCTTGGTAGATATCAAAGTAGCCAGAGAGCACCTCTTACATAAGCTATTTTTGAGAGGCGAATGGACGGAACAAGACCAGACGGTGTGGTTGCAGGCAATCGCACCCCAGATCACTGCAACAGGGTCAGACATATGGAGAGATCAGGGTCCATTACATGTGGCCCTGAGAGAACTATATATGGCCCCTAAAGCCAAAGATGAGCACGACAAGAATGTCAGGATAGCGGCATATTTGTATTTATATATGGGAGCCATACAGGACAAATGTGCTGAAGGCCAAGATCTGGCAAATAGGCAACAGATGGCATTAGAGAAGGCCCAATCTGACCTGGCCTCTTCTGAGCAGAGGCTGCAGAGGAGCCAGGAGTCAGAAAATTATAGTAGGCAGTATATCATTAAAATAAAAGAGGATATGGGTATCCTGAAACAGGAAAAGAGACCAGGATACCAGATTTCTGGCCTTGCAGAAGGAGTACCAAGAAGGTTTGGACTCCCTACTGCAGAGCCAGAAAAAGCTGGAGCAACAACTGGACTTCAATAGGGCATGCGCAGAGCAGGTAGTCACCCTGCAAAGCCACCTAGATAGGGAGAAGGCAGAAAGCAACAAATTGATTCTTAAAGACCTGGATACCCAGACAGAATTTGAGGAAGAGTGCCAGAAAGCTGGAGCCCTTCAAAGGCAAAGGGACGACCTGGCGGCACAGAGGCAGGCTCTTAGTCAGGAAAGGGACACCTTAGGCCAGGAAGTCTGCCACTTAAAAAGAAAAATAGAAGAAAATCACCTGGCCCTCCAGGGACTGGGTGACCTCCAAAAAGAGCATCAAACCTGTTGGAGCACACCAGGAGGGTGGAAGATGCTCTGGCAAGAAAGGAGCAGGCCAGTAGGGACGGTACCCAGGAGGTAACCCTCCTGCAGCAAAGACTGGCCCAGTACTCCAAGACTAACCAAGAAGCACAGAGAGAGAATGAGGCTCTCTGCCAGCACAATGATAAGCTCCAGCAACAGGTAGCCATGCAGGAGAGACTGATAGAGTCTAGTAAGGCCTTGACTGAGGAACTGAAAGCACAGGCTCTTGCATGGCAACAGGGAGCAGGGGCTGATAGAGATGAGGTTCGCTGGGAAAGGTAAACACCTGAGCATAACCTCAGGAGCCCTAGTACCAGAGGCCTTCATCTCTCCCAGTCCCTGGACTCTGCCACCCCCATGTCCCCTAGTGCACGTGAGCACAGGGCCACAGGGATGGCAGATTACTATCCAGCCAAACGTATGGCATAGGCCAGTACCACCCAGGAATGGATGGGCGGGCATCCGGTATGGGCACCTGAGTACAGTGCAATTTAGTGGGGAACCCCAGGAGAGTAGGCCCACTAAGGGCATCCTGAAAACCTCTGCCCAGTTAGGTCGGGGGGGGGGGACCCATCAAATCCTGGCAGCAAGGAGGGATCTGAAGACTCCTCTGAGCGTCACAGGACACAGGAGACCAGGTCCCCACATTCCGCCAGCCATTCCCAGGCTCGCAGAATCCGGGAAAACCTGGAAGATCAGACGGGCACCTCTGGGAGCAGTGCGTCTGAGTCAGAGGATGAATGGAGCAGGGTTGCCCGAACCAAAAAGGCCAATAAGGCAAAAGGGCCTTGCTTAAGGACCCCTTAAAACAGATTAAGGCAATAAGGAGTGTCATCACCCCTTATCACAAGAACGCCAAGTACTCTTTTTGGGAACACTTGGAGCTTTACGAGCAAATGATGGAGACTTTCCATTTGAAAGACAGCAGTAGCTGCATGCAGTACGTCAAATGGACATTCTCCCCAGAATACTCCAGTTTCTTTGCGGGGCTGGAGGACCAAAATCATGCAAGATGGTCCACCTACAGGGCGGCCATCTTAAAGCACTTCTTTGTTCACCGGAATCCCCAAGAGGCTCGCAAAGCAGCCTACAATTTGCAATGTGGGGAGGATCAGGCCCCACAAGAATTTGCGCAGGAATTGAAGCGTGCCTTTGCACAGAATGCCAAAAGGGTGCATGCGGACAGTAATAAGTTTGTAAATACGTTTTTCCATGCCTTACCCAAATACATAATGACCCAACTAGTGAGAGATTTTCCCGAGAAAAGGTCACTAGACTGGGTCATTGAACAGGCTACCCGGATCTATGAGGTGCAGAAACCCATAGAAAATAAAAATAACGCCCAGAAAAGCCCCAAATCAACCAGCACCCCTGCTGCTGCTAAGGTGGCAGAGGTAAGGGTTGCCCCCATTTTAGATTTGGAGATGGGGGCCCTAAAAACTTGCCTGCGCAGAATAACTCTAAGCCCAGAAGGCCCTCGGGCCAGTCACAAACAGGTAGTCAAGGAGGTAGTCCCACAAATGGGATCACTCATTCCCCTGATTATGTAAATCCCTGTTACAAGGGAAACCGACCCATCCTGGGTTATGTGTGGACTCCTTCGGCCCGGGGGGGGGGGGGTCCAGCCAAGCACCTAACCCAGGGAACTCCCCTCCCAACATCCCACAGGATGGCAGAAATTCCCCAAATACTGGGCAGAACTTTTTTCCCCAGGTATCCACCCAATTTCCAACCCCAAAATCATCCATCCTTTTTTCCCCCAAATCCCTGAGCCCAGACCACTTAATCTGGGAGAGGGGAGGCCAAGGGTGGAGGGGTACCCAAATCTTCCCAACCCAGGGTACTACCAGAGAAGGGATAGCTACCCTTCGCGGGATCAGCCCACAGGAGAAAACTGAACCCTGTATCAGCCTGAGCGGGTTTCACAGTTAGAGCGCCCGGTTCAGAATATGGCACGGGATCTGGGTCACATGCTGAGGACTCAACAGAACCCTCAGATGAGCATGCCAGCGCAGAATGCCCCAAACTCTGGGCCTGGTGCTCCAGAACAATGACGGGGCAGCACCCCGATAACCCACCGGTTCCCAGGGAGGAGGCACAAGGGGAAGGGGGATGTAAAGCCTTGGAGGAAGCTTCCTTCCCAACTTGTAAACAGCCCCTGGAAACCCAGGAACCGGAAACAAAATCTCCTACCCCTGAAAGTCTGCCACCCAAGGAGCAGAGAGGAGGTAGGAGAAACAAAGGACCCAAACAGACCCATTTTGTGGAGGAGGTACAGATCTTCCAATTTGAGGGAGAGGGATCCTCAGAGGATCCTGGGAAAGGATCTTCTCTTTCAGAGATGGGGGAACTCCTCCCAAAGAAAAATGGGTCCCAGGGGATCCAAATCCAGGCTGGGTAGATGTGGGGACTGAGCTAGCGCCGCCCATCATCTCATCCCAGAACCAACAGCATCAAAATCCCCTGGTTCAAACCCATTCTAGTGACTGCCTCCAAAGGGGGGAGTGGGGGTAGCCCAGAACCGGAACCAGAGGAACCCACAACGGCTCCGATTTCCAGTTGCAAACTTTTTCTTGCAGATTCCCATGACTCTCCACAGAATTCTGCCCAGATCTCTTCCCTCGCAATGTCTAAAACTAAAAAATGTGCCCACCAGTTATCCAAAAATGTGCATTATCTGTGCCCCCTTGAGGAGAAGGAAGGAAGATACTTTGCCCCGGTACAAGTACAGGGGCAGGGTACAATTTTGGCACTGGTGGACACTGGATCCCAAGCTACCCTTCTGTCCAAAAGCGCCTTTGATGAACTAAATGCAGGAAGGGGGGAGAATTACCAAATTCCTCTCACCTCTCTTCCTTGACAACTTCAGAACTTTGACGGGAAGGAAATTCCCATCGAGGGGACTGCAGATTTGGACATTAAAATTGGGCGACACAAGGTGAAACACCCGGTCATAGTAGTGACTCCAGAGGGCACCCCTAGTTTACTAGGGAATGACCACCTGAGAAGGTTGTCACCCCTAATAGATTGCGTAAACAAGGTCCTCTGGACCCAGACTAGCCGACCAATAAAATTAAAACAGTGTCAACCATGTTAGTTTAAATGGCACATGCCACATGGTTGAACAAAAATCTGACCAAGTAGAATTTCACTTCCAGACCAAGCAAATTCCAGACGTGACAATAATAGCAGTAGGACAACAGACCGGTGATGGGGGGTCCTCTCTATTTCTGAATATCAACCTTCCTCCCAGTTTAAGGTGGTATTCCACACTGGAAGGAAACACTCTGAAATTCTTTACTAATCCACAATCAGACATTGCCACTCCAATAGTTCCGAAAGGAACAAGTTACTTACCTGTAACTGTTGTTCTCCAGCATGGGTCTGGCATGGATTCACATGCTCATGAATATTCCCCGTCGTCAGGCTGGGAATCCTCGGTAAAGAAAAAACCAGTATCAGTTTCGTTTCTGATCTGTCTTTCGTAGTAATAACCAATCACTGGTCTCTGCGTCATACTGACCACAGCCAATGACTGCCCTCTACCTAAGCACCGCCTCTGGCAGCCATCTTCAGATTTGGAAGCACGTGAAGTGGCAGTATGACCAAGTGAAGAGCCGCAGAGGGGTAGGCGGGAGGGTTCGCATGTGAATCCATGCCAGACCCATGCTGGAGAACAACAGTTACAGGTAAGTAACTTGTTCCTTCTCCAGCATGGGGTCTGGCATGGATTCACATGCTCATGAATAAAGAATACATAGCAGTACACACATGCACAACCACGGGAGGTGGCAAAGGCTCAACATTAAGCATCACATCAACTCAACATTAAGCATCTTACCTCCTCACCAGGCTCACCTCAGGCGAACAGGTTGCGCAGCACTGCTTGGCCGACCCTGGACTCCTCCCTGGAATCCCGGTCGACGCAGTAGAATTTCGTGAAGGTGTGCGTCGACCTCCACGTAGCAGCCCTGCATATGTCCAGCAGGGGCACACCAGATAGGAACGCCGTGGTAGCTGCGATCGCTCTGGTGGAATGGGCTCTCGGACGGCCAGGCAGCGGTCGGTTTGCCAACCGGTGACAGTACATGATACAGCCGGAGAGCCATCTGGAGATGGAAGCCTTCGAGAGAGCCTTCCCCTGATTGACAGGTCCAAAGTTCACAAAGAGTTGTGACGTCTTCCGAAAACCTTTCGTGCGGTCGACGTAGAACTTCAGCGCTCTAGCTACATCCAGCGAGTGCAAAGTCCTCTCAGCCGGCGACGAAGGCGACGGGAAGAACACAGGTAACACCAAGGGTTCGTTGAGATGAAAGTCCGACGGTACCTTGGGCATGAAGGAGGGGTGCGTCCTGAGCACTACCCTCGTGTCGTGGAAAGTCAAGTACGGGGCCTTGCAGGAAAGGGCCTGGATCTCTCCCACTCGTCGTGCGGAGGTGATGGCCACGAGAAAAGCTGTTTTCCACGATAGAAACTTCAACGGGGCCGAGTGCAGAGGCTCGAACGGAGGTCCCATAAGTTTGGTCAGCACCACGTTGAGCTCCCACGCCGGGGCCGGAGCCTTCACCGGCGGGAACGATCTGAACAGTCCCTTCATGAACTCTTTCACCAGACGATGAGACCACAAGGACGTCCGGCCCGTGGTTCTGGTGTATCGGGAGATCGCAGCAAGATGAATCTTGATGGACGCGTGTGCCAGACCAGCTTTGGCCAGCGTCAGCAGGTACGGCAGCACTTGGGGAGCCGTAATCCGTAGAGGGTTAATCTTCTGTGCGTGGCACCAGACAGAAAACCTCTTCCATTTGTGTCCGTAGCATTTAAGAGTCGAGGACGCCCTGGCCTTTGCAAGAACCTCTCTGCAATCGGCCGGTATGTCGTATCCTCCAAACTCTAGCGCTGCAGGAGCCAGGCCTGCAAGTTCAGCGACTTCGGGTCGTGGTGGAGGATGGCGCCTCCTTCCCTGGAGAGCAGATCCGCGTCCGCCGGCAGCTTGATTGGCGGGGACGCCGACAAGTCCAGAAGGTCCGGGAACCATATCTGCCTCGGCCACGCAGGTGCGACGAGGATCATCCTGCACCGTGACCTCTTGAGCTGGTTGACGAGCCGGATTAGCAGAGGCAAGGGAGGGAACGCGTAGAGGAACAGGCCCTCCCAGGGGAACGAGAAAGCATCGCCCATGCTCCTCGTCTGGGGAAACCTGCTGGCGAACCTCCGGCACTTGGTGTTCGTCGCCGTCGCGAACAGGTCGATCTGGGGTGTGCCCCACCGTCGGAAGAGGCGATCCACCAGATCCTGCCGTAGTTCCCACTCGTGGCACGAGCGCAGCTCCCTGCTGAGTGAGTCCGCGATGGTGTTTTTTATCCCTGCCAGATGAAACGGCACCAGAAGAATCCCTTGGGCGACGGCCCAATGCCACAGGTCCTGCGCCTCCTTGGACAGCGCTGGGGACCTGGTTCCGCCCTGTTTCCTGATGTAAAACATGGTGGTGGTGTTGTCGGTGAAGATCCTCACCACCTTGCCCTTGAGGGACGGAAGGAAGGACCTGAGGGCCCAAAACACTGCACGGAGCTCCAGGACGTTGATATGCAGGGACTTCTCCGTCGGGAGCCAGAGTCCCCTTGCGTGCAGATTTTCGGTGTGCGCTCCCCACCCTTCTAGGGAGGCATCCGTGGTCACAGTCACCTGGTGGGCTGGGGTCTGGAAGTCCATGCCCGCCGTCAGATGCGCGCGGGTGCCCCACCACCGTATCGCTCGTCGGAAACTCTCGTCGAGCTTGATCCTTTCCTCGAAGCTGCCCGTCGTCTGGATCCAGACATGGGAATGAGGTAGATGCAGGAAGACATCATCCCGAGGAGGGACTTGATGGACCTCACCTTGGCCGCGTCGGCCACCAACATCCGTTGCACCTTGCCCAGGATGGTCCTGGTCCTCTCCTCCGACGGGGAGGCCAGAAGGGACACTGTGTCGAGCCTCGCTCCCAGAAACAGTGCGACTTGCGCGGGCACCAGGTGGGATTTGGCGTAGTTCACGGAGAATCCCAGGTCCGTGAGGAGTTGGACGGTCCTTGCCGTGTGGACCACGGCGAGCTCCCTCGTCTTGGCGCGGATGAGCCAGTCGTCCAGGTAGGGGTAGACGTGAATCCCCTCGCGGCGCAGCTGCGCCGCCACCGGTGCGAGGCACTTGGTGAAAACCCTGGGTGCCGACCGCAGTCCGAAGGGAAGGGCTTTGAACTGGTAATGACGCCCTTGGACCACGAATCTGAGGAATTTTCGGTGCCCCTTTAGGATGGGAATGTGGAAGTAGGCATCCTCCAAATCCAACGACGATAGGAAGTCTCCTTCCTCCAGCTGACCCAGGACGTGCTGGAGGGTGACCATCCGGAACTTCTGCGCCTTGATGAACTTGTTCAGGCGTCGCAGGTCCAGGATGGGGCGCCATCCTCCCGTCTTCTTCTTCACGAGGAAGTAACGCGAGTAGACTCCGGAGCCCCGAAGCCTCTTTGGGACGAGTTCGATGGCGCCCTTTCTGAGCATCGCCTTTACCTCCAGGAGAAGTTGAGGGACGTGAAGTTCTTTCCTGGCCACGGGGGGGACGCGCGGGCACCTTCTTTGAAACTCGAGCGCGTGGCCCCGGGCCCGGGCGTCCAGCACCCAACGGTCGGTGGAGATGGACTCCCACACGCTGACGAAGCCCGCCAGCCGGCCTCCCACCGGGGTGCTTCGGTGGGGGCCCGACCCCACGGCCGGTTCAATCCTGCTTGGACGCGGCCTTGCCGCCTTGGCCTCCTTGGCGACGACGGCGGGGTCCGCCAGACTTGCCTCGTCCTCTGTAGGCCTCTTGCGACGACGAGCGGGCCGCTTGACGGTAGGAAGCGAAACCGCCGCCGGAACCTTTGGAGGCGCCCTTGCCTCCGCCGCTCCGAAAGGGCGTCCGCCGTTGCTGCAGTACTCCAAGGGCCCGGGCCGTCTCAGTATCCGCCTTGATGGCCTGAAGGGAATCGTCCACTGTCTTCCCAAACAGGTTGTTCCCGTCGAAGGGCATGTCCAGGACCCTGGTCTGGACGTCCTGCCGAAAGTCCGTAGCCTTGAGCCATCCGCGACGTCGAAGGCAAACGCCGTTGCCCATCTGGCGGAACCCAGTGTCGGCGATGTCCGTCGCCACGGTGATGGCGTGGTCCGAGGCCACCTCACCTTCCTGCAGGATCTCAAGGGCCTCCGCCCTCTTGTCGTCCGGCAGAAAATCCAGCAGGGGAGCTATCTTGTACCAGAGTTCCCTGTCGTAGCGGGCCACGATAGCCAAGGCGTTGGCCGCTTTAATCGTCGTCGCCGCCGACGAGATGACTCTGCGCCCCATGGCATCCAATTTCTTTCCCTCGCCGTCCGGCGGGGAAGTCGACGTGGAGGCCGCACCCCCCCCCGCTTTCTTCCTGGCTGCCGCGGAGACGACGGAGTCCGGGGTAGGCTGCGCCCGGAGGCATAGGGGGGCCGAGTCCGGGACCCGGTACTTTTTCTCGTACCGGTCTCTTTTCGCTGGCGTCGTGGAAGGGTTCTTGAGGAGGGAAAGGCCCTCATCCCAAATGTCGTCCAACAGAGGCACTGCGAGGACCGTCTTCCTCTTGGTCTCGCGCCGTTGGTAAAGGAAGCCTTCCTTTTTCTTCTCCTCAGGGCAGAGTTGGAAAAGCTCGGATGCCCTGGCGATCATTGAGTGGAACGATCCAATCTCGTCGGGCGGAGAAGCCCTGGTGGGAGGCGACGACGGAAAATCCTCGTCGTATGCCTCGTCGTCCGTACCCGTCGCTGCCGTGTCAGTCCCCGTATCATCCCCTCGGGTGGACGGGGAGGAGGGCTGGACGGGGCGCGACGGTTGAAAAGGAGGCGGTGGATGAATCCTTCTTTTCTTGGTAGGGGGAACACCAGAAGGTCCCGGTTCTGGATCCCCCGACGGGAGAGGTTCCTCCGTCGGTAACGGTAGTCTCGTCCTTATCTCGGAGCATAAGGACTGTATAGCCAACAAAATGGCCGCTGAGTTGTCTTGCGGCGCTGGCAGAGGGGAATCCGACGGGCGAGCAGGGGCCCCGTCGGTATCCTCGACGATGTCGTCGTCGTCACCTGCGTCGGGGCCCATTCCGACGGGCTGGTCTTGTTCCACGCCTAGGCCGTGGCTTAAGACCTCGATCAGTTCCTCTTCTGAGGTTGAGGCCGAATCTACGCCGACGCCCTGCCCCCCCTTCTTCCCCACGGAGGGTTTCACGGGGGTCCTATCGATGGGCACGAAAGAAGACTCCCTCCGAGGAGGCAGGGAGATTCTGGGCCCCGAGGCCGCCACCACTGGTGCAGCCTCCACAGGCTGGGCCAGGGCCGCCGCGACCGTTTCGATAGAGGGCTTGGTCGAATGGATCAAGGCCTTCACCACCTTAGGTGCGCTCACCGCCTTATCCTTGAGGGAGGGGGCACTGCCACGCTCCTCCTCTGCCTTAGAGCTCGACCGGGGTCTCTCCAGGAGCTTCGCCGGGTGCTCGGCCTTCCTCTTACCCGACCCAGAGCGTTGGCTCGTGGTTGATGGTGCCGGGGAGGGTGCGCCCTGCCTGGCGCCCGTAGAGCCCGACCGTTCGGCGCTCCCGGTGCCAGCGGACTCGCGGTGCTTGGCCTTATGTTGGGCCCCCGTCGCCGGGGCGCCCTCAAAGGTCTTAGAAGACCGCTCAGATTTCTTCTTCTTCTCGCCAGACGGGCTCTTACCTTCCAGCCAGCTGGCGAGACGTTGATGGCGGTCCTTCATGGTCCGTTCCGACATGTTGCCGCAAAACGCACAGTCCTTCTCCACGTGCGTCTTGTCCCCATGAAGGCAGTAAAGGCAGAAAGAGTGTTCGTCCTCCTTGAAGACGTTCTGCAGCTGGCATCCAGGGCAGGCCCTGAACAGCTTTCCGGGCGTCGAGCTTCCCTTCTCCTGGGCCATCTCCGAGACCGGGCCTGAGAAGCTTCTGGAGTCCTCCGAAGCGTAGCTCGACGAAATCTTCACCCTTGAGGGGCACAGATGAATCCGACACGGGTCCCCGTTGATCGGATGTAGGATCGGTGGAGCTTGAGGCTCTTTTGACCGAAAGAATCGAAGTTTTTGTGAAAAAGCGCGAAAAAATAGCACTAACGCTCGAGAGCAATAGCACGAGGATCCCAACACATGAACGTGCGGTAAAAATCTGAAGATGGCTGCCAGAGGCGGTGCTTAGGTAGAGGGCAGTCATTGGCTGTGGTCAGTATGACGCAGAGACCAGTGATTGGTTATTACTACGAAAGACAGATCAGAAACGAAACTGATACTGGTTTTTTCTTTACCGAGGATTCCCAGCCTGACGACGGGGAATATTCATGAGCATGTGAATCCATGCCAGACCCCATGCTGGAGAAGATGTTAAATCAGCTCAGAGCCTGGCTGATATTCAGCAAATTGGAGAGCAGTTGTTCATCCCTGTTCAGTTAAATGATGGGAAGGACTCTGTTCTCGCCCGAATGTGTGTGAACAACGGTAAGAGCTTCATCAGCGAAGCCATGTTCCGCCAACTCCCAAAACATCCAGCCATTCCCACATTCAAACTGATAGACAAATGGGAAATGGATCTGGAAACACCCAATTGCAAACATCTCCTGCCAAGCAGGTGTATGCTCAAAATCTCCATTGGCGACAAGAGCATAGTCCATAATTGTTGGGTCGTGCGAGACGTCTCTGCCGCCTTTTACCTAGGCAGTAACATTCTCAATCGCTTTGCCATTAGTTTGTACCTAATAAACTTCAAAGCTTGGTCCCGATTAGCGGGTAATCCCATGGGCTTTGATGATCCAGAAAAAGCATTTAGGTCATCTCAATTGGCACCTTATGCAGTTGAAATTCAGATTAAAGAGGAAGTCACCATCCCAGAAAGGACCAGACAATTCTCCCTGGAAGTGAAAGTTAAGAGGACAAAAATTGAAAAACCCTAATGAATATCAGCATCTAAATGCTTCTCTCCAACAGCAAGGGTTGGGGGTAAACCCAACACCATTAGTCAATATAGAACATGACACCATTCCAATAGAGGTGGATAACAGCGACTTAAAGAGTATTACTTTAGCCGCAGGCACCCTTATTGGAATGGTTGTTGATGACCGACATTTTTCCATTGATTTAGGAAATGAACTGTTAGGACCAATCCCCAAGGACTGTTTTGACAGTGATGACAATACAACACCAGACAGGATCTTTACCCGGCATGGGGGGGAACTTCCTGGTGTACACTTCCTGCCCTTATGGTAAGGAAGATGTGACTTGTGACTTCAGAAGGGATGAGGTGATTTTCCAGGTCCATGAGGGCTGCCTTTCCCACCTGAAGCCTCCAGTCCAAATCAGCACCCTGACCAGGGACTTCTCCACCCAGCTGGAGGAGGCCGCTGAGATAGCAAAACCAGAAGTCTTTCCAGGCTTCAGGCAGATGGTGGAAGAGAGAGTCAACCTAGCTGATGCCTGTGTGACTCTGGAACAGAAGCAAAAGTTAAACAAGTTTTCTTGGATTTCCAGGATCTCTTTGAGGTGGACTCATACGAATGTGGTCGCACAGACATCCATACAACAACAATTCCCATGGACCCTGGCATGACTCCAGTGTTTGTGAAGCAATATCGCTTGCCTCTCGCATCCATGGAGTGCCTTACTGAAATAATTAAGAACCTTGAGTCCCGGGGAATAATCCGTCCAGTCCACAGCACCTTCAATAATCCGGTGCTGGGAATATTGAAGCCAAACGGCCAGTGGAGACTCTGCGCCGACCTTAGGGAGCTCAACAAACTGGTCCATACTTCCCGATGGCCTCTTCCCTACATTGACCAAGGGCTGGCCCAGATCCAGGGGTCACATGTATTCACTGCAATAGACCTGACCAATGGATACTGGACCGTGCCTGTCAGTAGGGAGGACCAATACAAACTGGCTTTTACCTTTGCGGGCCAGCAGTACACATGGACCCGGACTCCCTTCGGATACCTCAACTCCGGCAATGAATTCAACATTTTCCTACACAAGGCCATGCCCGACCTGGGTGCAAGGGGTAACCTGGCTTATGTAGATGTCCTCATCAAAAGTTCATCTGTGGAGGAATACATAACAGAGATCTGTTATGTTCTGACATAGTTGAGGGCCGCCGGAGCAAAACTTTACTTTCAGAAAGCACAGTGGTGTAGAACCCGTGTTAATTTCTTGGGGCTTGAGATTACTCCTCAGGGTCTCTGTCCCCAGGAAAAGAAAGTGGAAGCACTCCAGAAACTAAAAGACCCCACAACTCTGCGGGAACTAAGGAGCCTCCTTGGACTGACTAATTACAGCAGAAAGTTCATTGAGGGCTACGCAGAGATCACCAGACCCCTGATTCATCTTGTGAAGGGGGGGTGGGGAGGGTCAAGTGGGAATGGGGTCCAGAACAATCCGAGGCAGTAAGACAGCTCAAAAGAAGCCTCTCACAAGCGCCTTGCCTAGCTTACCCTGTCAGAAACAAGGAGTTTTTCTTGGAGACAGGGTTCTGTAATACATGCTTGACTGCAGTATTATATCAAAAGCATGACAAGGTCAATAAAGTAATCTCCTATGCGAGCAAAACTTTATCCTCTGTGGAGGAAAAATTTAATGATTGTGAGAAGGCACTCCTGGCAACAGTGTGGGCATTGAAGAATTACCGCCCGTTTATCCAGGGGGAACACATCATAGTGGAAACTCCACACCAGCCTCTGCAATATCTCCAAAGTACCAGAATCCGGGCCGGAAATGTGAGTAATTCCCGAATTACTTCCTGGATTCTGTCAATGCAAGGCTTTCCTGTGGAGGTCAGATATGGCCAAAACAAGAAGAGTCCCCTTGCGCAAGGTCTGGCTGACTTGCATAATTGTGCCAGAGAAAACTGTCTCAAGGACGAAGTCTAAAAATCAAGGACAACATGGAGGCATACCTTAATTCCCCACACAAAGTCTTTGAAGAAGAGAAGTGTGAGGGAATGCCCACTGTCTATTTGGACGGATACTCTTACCATGTTGACAACAAGGGGGAGAAAGAACTGGTGGCCGGCGTAGGGAATGCATGGGTGAAGGAGTCCCCAGAACCCTCAGCTGGATACAAAATTGGTCCCCGAAGTAGTCAGGTAGCAGAGTTGATGGCTGTGTATCAAGCCATCCTCACTACTGTCCAACATCAACTCCACAAACTGGTCATAATCACAGATTCAGACTATGTACGGAACGGGTTCATGGAGCACCTGGTTAATTGGAAAACCTGAGGCATGTTATGTGCTAATAACAAACCCTTGAAACATGGGAAGTTAATCCAAAATATTGATGATCTGGTCACCTCGAATGGGATGACCGTCTACTGGAAAAAGATCAAGGGTCATTCCAAAGTAGATGGACCAGACAAAACTGGAAATGAATTAGCTGATCAGCTGGCCAAAACCGGGGCCATCCAAGGGGATCTAATAGAGATTGAGTCCCTGTTGGGGGAAATCCAGGTCACTGCTATCACTAGATCCGAGACAAATGCTCACAATGATCTTTCAACTGCACAATGGAGTAAGGAGACCCCAGATGCTGATTTCATTACGGCTCAAAAGGGGATCCAATAATTGGTAAGTTTTACCAACACATTGAGGACCCTGAGAACTTTCCCCTGACGGATCCCGATTACATTGGGAAAGAGGACCCTAGAGGGTTGATGAAATGTCCAAAAATGTTCCGAATCCAAGACTGTTTGTTGGTAAGGAAATCCCAAGTTGGCCATGATCAGTGGGTGGTTCCTACCTCATTCCGAAGCCTGATGTTAAGTTACGCCCATGAAAAGGCCACAGCCGGTCATAGGGGGTTTCATAGAACACTTGAGATCTTAAGAGAGGTTGCATACTGGCCACACATAGGGCAGGACCTCGACCAATACTTGAAGGGATGTCTTGTGTGTGCACAATTTCAGCCAACATCCCTCACACACCGTGCGCCTCTCCTAAAGAGGGGATGACGCTGCCATGGTCAGATTTGCAAGTCGACTACATAGGGCCGTGATTCGCTCCTCTAGGGGGAATAAGTACATGTTGACTGTGACATGCTTATTTACTAAATGGGTGGATTGTCTCCCGGCCCCAAACTGCAAGGCAGAAACAGCAGCTGCCCTGATGATCAACCACATCCTTTCCCGTTTTGGTCTACCCCAAAGGATTGAGTCAGACAGAGGTAGCCATTTCACTAGCTAAGTAATGACAAAGATGTGGGAGATACTGGGAGTTAAAAGGAAGCTACAGATTGCTTACCGACCAGCTTCTTCTGGGGCAGTAGAACGTTACAACCGAACCATTGTGAGCATCTTAAAAAAGTTTGTGGCAGATTCTGGGTCAAGTTGGGATATCCGATTACCTCTGGTCCTAATGGCCATCAGATCTACCCCTTCATCTGCAACTAAAATGTCACCGTTTGGTGATGACTGGAAGCAGGATGGTGTTTCCCCAGCATTTGCTCTACAGGACCCAAGAGCAAACATTGATCAATGCCTCCACAACTCACGAGTATGTTGAAAATTTAAGGAAACACCTTCAACATGCTTTTGCCTATGCTCAGCGAAACCTAGAAAGATCAGCCGATAGCATGAAGACTCATTAGGATTTGAAGACTACTAGGAAAGAATACAATGTGGGAGATCGGGTCTATCTATACAATTTCCAAAGGAACCAGGCCAAACAGCGGAAATTTCTGTCTACATGGATGGGACCTTTTGAAATTGTAGACAAGATCTCACCAATCACCTACAAGATCCGCATCCCCAAAGGCAGTTTGGCGGAAGGGGAAGACAAGTGGGTCCATGTAAATCAGCTAAAGTGTTGCCATCCCAAGCACACACTGCAGCAACTGGAGGAGTCCTCTGCAATCCCAGAAGGGGCCGCTCCAGAGTAATACAAGTCCAACCCTAAAATATTCCACATATAGACTATAAAATTCTATGATTCCTGAATGCAAATGTCTCCTGATGTATAAAAAGTATATGTTCGCCCCACCATTAATAGTGGTGGGGAAATGTCTACGAATATGTTTCTGCCGCTTTGCTTTGTCATCCTAGGTGAGAAGAGATAGATAAACCATGGAGACTGCCCAAGAAGGACGACCCAGGGACCGGGAGCCAAGAATCGAGGGGCCCGGGGTACCGCCCAATACTCCCATCAGGACCGGCAAGGAGAACCGATCGATCCTCCCTGATGGAGGAAAAGATGCTGAACTTTGCCATCGGCGGAATCCGAAGATGATGAGGCGAACATCCCAGATCTTGCGAGTTGCATCAGTGAAAGTTCAGAATGGCCATCGCAAGAGGGGGAGCGGGGGGCTTGTGGGATGTTTTTACCCACGCATCCAAGCCCTACCACAGAACTGTGCATTACTGGCATTGAAAACATCATGATGGCCAGAAATCACCAGAAAATGCACAGGGAAAACACGAAAAATAGGTTGCCATCCATTTTTGCCTCTGTCAAGAGACCATTGCCAGGCCCTATCCTGTGGCTGCACACAGAGCAAAATCAGTGGAAAGGAATATTGTGCTGTTCAAAATCCGTTTTAATTAATGTCAGAAATTGCTAAAATCATGGGCACAAAATTATTCTACTGCAAAATCCACATCAATACAATGTTAGCAAGGATCATATGCCATCAAGTAAAATCCCCTTTTTGGAAATGCATTAATTCAAGACAGCTGCCAAAAAAATGGGTGCAGTGCCGGCGCTTGACACAAACCGGCGCTAGCAATCTAAACTTTGACAGGAGACCGGTATTTCAGGAGCTGAAAAAGAACCTAAGCCAGCTGGGACTTCAAAGCCTTGCTGGTTAATGAGGATTCTTAACAGCTACTGTTCCCGGGACCTATACTAGAAGGCAGTCTGATTTAATTAAAAGTTCAAGAGGCCTTCTGTCAATGGGAAGCCTTCACACCTCAGAACTCCACACAAGAAGACAGGAAATCACAGGTTTCTGTTAACCAAATGCAGAGTGGCACCCTGGACTGCTACCCTGCTAGCAATTGAGAGCAAATGTATGTTTTATTAAATTGCTTATAAAATATTGTATTAAGCTGCCAGAAATGTACAATTTGGAGATTCTTAATATGAAAAATGTACCTACAATTTGAGACTAAGCTCAACTCTGTGGTATGTTCGCGGGGGTAGTAGCGGAAAATAGGGTATTACTCCAAATGTCTGCATGTTAAAAATCTGACACTTCATCTGATGCCCATATTCCTTGCGCACATTTGTGTAAATTCTGGAACGGTTTAGAGATTGTGTTCTGGGTGAAAAGGGCACAATTCTGTCAGAAGTGAACACAACATCTTACAAAGACAGGGACCTGATGGTTTGGCACTACAGAAAATATGTTAACTGGACATATAATATTAGAAAAATTGTACATAGATAAATCTGCATTTAAGTCAAAAATAGATGTGTGTGCCAAGTGACAAGGGGAGTGTTCTTTCTGTATGCCATAAAAATGATGCCTGATGACAACAGGATGACTCACAACTCCGTTATCCAGTTAAAGGACAGAAAATACTCTAGCCTATCAGGATCCTTAGTGGGTTGGGCATAGAAAGTTAGCCTTCCCACCCATTTTCAAAAGACATAAAAAGAGCCAATGAGACCTAGGTAGGGAGGGCTTTTTCCACTTTCTTGCTAAGCACTTTGACGGACAATTTCAAATTCAGGCAATATTCAGAGACCAGAACTCAGAAAACCAGACTCCAGAACTTTGGAGCAGAAGGCCTACTGCAAGCTAAAAGTATTCTTAGCTGGCCTTACAGTTTTGCAAACTGATTTACCCAAGACTTCCAAGGGGCACATCACAATAAAACAGCAAGGCTGTGCTGTTTGATTATAGCCAAGAACTTTTGCCAGAACCAGACCCAGAGAGCAGTGCTGTATCCAGAACCGCAGACCAGACCACTGTGCAGTGCCAAGAACTTTCGCCAGAACCAGAGATCCAGACCAGCAGAGCAGAGCTGACCCAGATAGCTGTGACTTCAGAACCACCCGCTAGAAGTCCAGTCTAAACCTGTTGACCAGATCTTGACGGCTTCTTTCAAATTTATAGTGCGAGTATCCAGCCAGAACTGTGCAGAACCAATCTTAGTTTAAAATAATGCAATTCAAACCATTTCAACCTATTTAGAACTGCATAGAAATCGTGTGTCCATTCTGTGATTTCAAACCTGTGAAAGTGCCATTTGTCATTTGAATCTTACTGTATTTCTGAGAATCTACCTCCACTAAATCGTCCGTATCTTTTGAAACGCATGTCCTAGGAGCGAGATTTAACTTTCATCTTAAAGCTAAGAACCTAAGCTTTCCAACAAGCCCAGACTTTCTACTCCTCATAGTTTTTCCGTAATCGCGATCGACGCACTTGAAAAAGTGCCGCAAATTGCCATTTCACTCAATTTCTCCACCTGTCAAAAATAGCTGTCCTTTTGCTTGCAACTGCTGAAATTCGTTTTCAATCTGATAATCATTCCCGATTAATTGCTAGTGTTGACCTGAACTAATTGTCATGATGCCCGCTCCCGGGGAGCCGGTTCAAGCCCTGCGTCCCCGAAAGCAGACATCCAGTCCCCAAGGAAGGACCCAGCAACCCCATATAGGGGCCCTTTGGACAGTGTCCTGGTGCCTATGGCGCCAGGCTCATTATGGGACTGCTTGGGTGCACTTACCTGATGCAGACCATGCTGCAGGATCCCGGCCTCCTTGAGGCCTGAAAGGAACTACCTTACCTGTGGGACTAATTTACCATCCGGGCGTGGTTGGGGAAGGATACATACCTGATTGGAGGAAGGATACATACCTGGAACTTCTTCCAAGGCTATTTAAACCCCACCCGAACAGCCACACGTGCTTCGCATTGTTCTGCATCTAGCAGCTGGACGCTCACCGTGTCTGCTCCTGTATCCTGACTACTGCCACGCCTGCCAGCATCCTGGATCACCTGCAAAGGAAGAGAAGAAGAGAACAGAAGAAGGAAAAGTCCTTACCTGCTAAAACCGCATCCCGGAGACATCTCGCCGACAATCCTGAAAAGGAAGACTTCTATTTAAAAGCTTTTTTACAAAGGTAGCGGGCGCCCCTCTCTCGCAAGAACAGACATGATAACCTGTTCAGTGGTTATTAACCACTTGAGAGTTCGCAGCCACTGCTTTTACTCACTGTGCCTTTCACAGATGGGTAATATCCATTTGCATATCAGTCTTTGTCCTGCCCAGGGGCAGTCCAGCACCGAAATACAATGGCAATTCCAATCTGAACGAGAGTACCACCAGCAACCCCATACACGTGTTTCACCCTTGTTGGGGATCATCAGTGAGGTGAAGCTGATGCCTCTCTAAGCACAGTGAGAGGGAGACCACGTCTGGTTGCCCCCAGGAGACCTAGGGTTACCAATCCCAGGTTCCTTAAACATTTTTACAAAGGTAGCGGGCGCCCCTCTCTCGCAAGAACAGACATGATAACCTGTTCAGTGGTTATTAAAAGGCACAGTGAGTAAAAGCAGTGGCTGCGAACTCTCAAGTGGTTAATAACCACTGAACAGGTTATCATGTCTGTTCTTGCGAGAGAGGGGCGCCCGCTACCTTTGTACTATTTGTTAAGGAACCTGGGATTGGTAACCCTAGGTCTCCTGGGGGCAACCAGACGTGGTCTCCCTCTCACTGTGCTTAGAGAGGCATCAGCTTCACCTCACTGATGATCCCCAACAAGGGTGAAACACGTGTATGGGGTTGCTGGTGGTACTCTCGTTCAGATTGGAATTGCCATTGTATTTCGGTGCTGGACTGCCCCTGGGCAGGACAAAGACTGATATGCAAATGGATATTTCCCATCTGTGAAAGGCACAGTGAGTAAAAGCAGTGGCTGCGAACTCTCAAGTGGTTAATAACCACTGAACAGGTTATCATGTCTGTTCTTGCGAGAGAGGGGCGCCCGCTACCTTTGTACTATTTGTTAAGGAACCTGGGATTGGTAACCCTAGGTCTCCTGGGGGCAACCAGACGTGGTCTCCCTCTCACTGTGCTTAGAGAGGCATCAGCTTCACCTCACTGATGATCCCCAACAAGGGTGAAACACGTGTATGGGGTTGCTGGTGGTACTCTCGTTCAGATTGGAATTGCCATTGTATTTCGGTGCTGGACTGCCCCTGGGCAGGACAAAGACTGATATGCAAATGGATATTTCCCATCTGTGAAAGGCACAGTGAGTAAAAGCAGTGGCTGCGAACTCTCAAGTGGTTAATAACCACTGAACAGGTTATCATGTCTGTTCTTGCGAGAGAGGGGCGCCCGCTACCTTTGTACTATTTCTATTTAAAAGCTCATCGCGTCGATCGCTGCAGCGCCGCATTCCACTCACCTTTACAGGGCGCCTCCATGTTCAGCAGTGATCATCCGGATTCGCAGTCACGCCCCAGCGCCTAGGGAGAAAAAGACCAGAACAAAAGGTGAGAGAGAGAAGGGAATAAGGAAAGCTAAATCTCCATGTTAAGACTTACCTGTTGAGTCATTCCCTCTTCATTTCGGGTCCGCGCCGCATCCTGGCATTTCCGGACCCCGGCCCCTAAGGGGAAAAAAGAGACATCAGTGTTAATGAGCGAATGAAAAGACATTACCAAAAAACGCTCATTAAAGACTTACCCGATTTCTACAAGGATTTCACCTCTCATCTCGGGTCGGTGCCTGTTCCACGGCATTCCGTACCCCGGCCCCTAAGGGGAAAAAGACACTAGCATTAGTACATTAATGCAAGGACACAAGGGGAACCTCTTATCAAAAAACTTACCTGGAAGCCAAGCAAGTTTGGTTCTCACCAATCCGAAAATCCAGTGAAGTAACTGGATACCAACGCGCCCCTGCATCAAAAGCAGGATGGAGAGCTCGTCCTTCCAGACCCTAAGGTGAGACGCTACGGGGAATCACAGAAAGGTTTTGAGGAGGGTGAGAGGGGAAAGTGGGAGGCCGATTGCATTACCCCGCAGACAGTTAATCCCCTATTTTCGCCTACAGAAGGATACTTCTGTGAACCAGACAAGCCAGATTTGGGGGCCCGGTCCAGTCCGTCTTCCGAACCCTGTGCATCACCTTAGAAGAGGTCACAGCAGCGCGATCCAGGCCAGCGCCTCCGTGGGAGTCAGGTGAGCGTTACACTAATCCAAAGTAGCTGTCACCTACCCTGAATCTCCTATAGGGAATTAAAATCATTTTTAGCATATTTTTCACTTCATATTTATGCCTGTTTTGAAGCATACCGGTTTCCCTAAGCTTGCTAGGGGGGAACTGGAATTTGTATTGCATTTGATTGTATTCCTGAAAACTGTGTGCTCTCCTTCCATCTCCTTGTATTGCATAGGGGGGAGTGAATTGTCAAAAGAAAAAGTGATCATATTAACTCTTGTTGAAACCCTATCAGTTTATATCTGTGCTGCATTACTTTTCAATCATTTCATTTACTTGAAACCATAAAAGTTTTCTCTGCTACCTTATCCTTTCTATACTAACTCCTCACTGATTGAAAAGAGTGTGCAATTGTAACATTACCCATTGTTGATCAACATTATATTAATAAGTGTGCTATCAAATATTAATTTATTCATAAAAGTGTAATATATATTGTTTAATTTTTGAAATACATCTTTTAATTTGCAAAACAAGCCTACTTCTTGACTCAGTGAGGTCAGGGGCGTTATACAAGGGTTTATCATCCAGATCTATGAACTTGTCATGAAAATATATAAATAAGGGCTTCCCTTGGGCATCCCAGACTAGGCATTGACCTAGTTAGAGTGCTGAATTGAAGTCACTTAACAGGGCCAAGGCAGAGAAGGCAAAGAGCGTGGGGGTCAGACGTAGGGAAGAGCCCCTCGCAGGCTGGACACCGCTGAAGTCGACATGCGCCGGGGAGGAGTGTGACGCCAGAGGATTGAGTACCTGAATGACAAAGAGAAGACAAAAAGATGCAAGAAGAATACAGGGAAAAGAATTCGGGAAGAGCGTGTGGTATTTCATGGCCGAAAGCAAAACCCGGCAGTGCTGATGAAATTGGCTTGTTCCGGTCGACGCGGAAATAGGATCCGAGGAGTGGCACTGGTGGGCGGAGTCACACCTTGAAACACTTGTGTATAGGCGCATTATAAATGCCATATCAGGGTAGTGCATGCTCCCATAGCGCGCCTCTAAATTTAAAGGGGAAGAATGTCTTTCTGGTGATAAAGGTTCCATCTCACATCCCTTGGAAGGGACGCCCATGCAGTATGGAGAGGATGGGATGTAAGAGTAGAGTGCGTACAAGAGGGCCTTCCGTTCGCTTATTATAACAAAACACAAATCCACTGGCCTTGCCCTGCAATCCAACAGGCTACATCTATCTCAGAATTGAATATCATTCATCCATATTTGTCGCATAGCGACAAACAGGCACTCACTAGGCATAATTCTGCTTGTTCTGAGGGATATCACACAAAAATGGCAGGAGCAGAATGTGGCCTCACCTGGTTGTGGCGGTGCGAAGGAAGACCTTTTACATTTTGTCGCGTTTTGTTCTCGCTATTATGACATTAGGAAACAAACTATAACTCCACTCCTGAGGGAAGCGAATTTCACTCAGTGACGCCCATCACTTTTGTTCCTGCTGCGTACAGAAAATGTAACTGTTGCCTGTGGCATGTCAGAATATTTGAGGAAGGCATGGAATAGAAGGAAGCGCATTGTGAACATGTTAACATAAACTGCCTCCTTTTTAAAGCTAATGTTTTCCCTCTGTGGATGGCAGTTTTCGTCATGCCTTTGGACATTGCAGGGTATTAGCATGGACTGTGTACTTTTAAATGTGTGTATTGTAAGATCACTTACGTATATTGTATTTTTACATTAGAGTTTGCATATTTGTATGTGAGTTTTGGTTTATGGACTTTGATCCGAATAAACTGCTAAAACTGAACTGATAAATCAGACAACAGAGTTACAAAAGACAGCAAATAAGAATGAATGATGGGAAAAAGACTCCCCTCATTCGGGATAGCAAGAGAAAAATGCAAAAGTCCAGCAAAAAGTGCTGGTGGTCTCACTAGAAGAGGGGATGAAGCATGAAAATGATAAATCTCCCTAATACTCTTTGTCGACTCTCTGTAGCCCCAAATAACCCTTACATTTTTCGTGAAACTAAGCCTGGGCTGCTCATCCACACTACCTTCAATGGGTTTTGGCTGATGTCTCAGTGGCTTCCCTGTTCACCATAATCAGGGATAACTTTAGAAATCCATTTCACGAGCCATCCATTACCATTCAACTTCGAAGACAATAATGTATAGGCAATTCCACAATTGCGTAGCTGCATCATCGAAACGTATCTAAACCTCCTACACTACAAAATAGAAAAGGTTTTCAATGAACTAAATTAGGAGCAGGAGCAAAAAGCAGCTCAACTTTATCGAGCATTAACATGCGACAAGGTGCTACCACTGGGGAACGAGGAGCTAGTATGTAATGTTTTGCAAATCTGGGTTCCATCTAAAATGCAAACCTATAATTTTCCAGTAATTATGATCCCTTATGCTTTGAATGTTTTATAGATGTGTCCTAATGGTTATTTTTCGATTAACCCAAATGTACCAAGTTAGCATACATGGGTATGACTGTTCCGCTTCAGTTGGCCTGGGGAGCCAAAAGTAGTTCCTGGAGGCTGTTGGTGTGAAACAAACAAGGCTGTTCTTGGCTAGGAGCAGGAACCAAATAGCCCCCACCTCCTCTAAATTTCAAACACTGAGCTTCGCTTTTTATCTAGTTGCAATCATAAATGTGACTCTCTATAACTTAAGATCTGAGTGATGATTGGTTGAGGCAGTGTACTTAAAAAAAAAAGGTCACGTGCATATGGTTTATTTCAAACCTGTACGAAATAAATGTTTTAAAAAGGAGAGAAAAGGGCATTCCAAAATGCATAATTCAAATATTAACTAGTATAAAAACATGAAATAGTATTCATATACAAAAAATTCAAAATGTCATGAAAATTTTCAAACATTTATAAACCATTGAAAAGAAAAAAGGAAAAACCCAAAACAACGAACCACAGATCATGTTAAAAACAATAACGGGCCATCATGTGCAGCATCAGTATGGAACAAGTTACTTACCTGTAACTGTGGTTCACCAGCATGGGCCTGGCATGGATTCACATGCTCATGAATATTCCCGGTCAGGCTGGAAATCCTCGGTAAAGAAAAAATCAGTTTCAATTCTGAACTGCCTTTCTCCTAACAACCAATCACAGGTCTCTGGGTCATACTGTGCCCCGAGCCAATGACTGCCCTCTACCTAAGTCTGTCCTCTGGCAGCCATCTTCAGATTTGGTTGCACGTAACGTGGCAGTAGGACAAGAGAAGAGCTGCAGAGGGGTAGGCAGGAGGGTTCGCAGGTAAGTAACTTGTTCCTTCTCCAGCATGGGGTCTGGCATGGATTCACATGCTCATGAATAAAGAATACATAGTAGTACACACAAACAACCTCGGGAGGTGGCAAGGCTCAATATTAAGCATCTCAACATTAAGCATCTCTTACCCCCTCACCAGGCTCCCCTTCAAGCGAACAGGTTGCGCAACACTGCTGGTCTGGCTCTGGATCCTCCCTGTTAGGGAGAATTCTCATAAATGGCTGATTTCCCTTACCTAATAAGTCTCTCAGCAGCTTTGCTGGATTTCTAGGGTTTATTTCTTTCACCTGGGAAGAGTGTGAGCCTTTTTCCCCATTCTTACATGTGTTTTGCTGTGTGTGTTTTTACCATTTGTGTGATCTTGGGCACTGGAGCCTCACCTACTCCATGGCCTCATATTTTTTGTGTGTTACACAGCACCTTCAGTGCAGTGACTCAGGGTTGTCTTTGAGACTTCCCTCTGACTCCATTTTCTGGGGCGGACTACTGTCCCCCAGAAAAGGTAAAGTTGCCATTGAACTTCATTTTAGTCACTTTAAACCACAGACCCAGTACACCCCATCTTACATAGAGAATTGGAAAGGGTTAATTCCAATCCCTTTTTGTCTGTGTCTCTTGGTGCATTGTTTCGCTCCCTTTACATCAAGACTTGGCTGGTGGCAGTGGTAACTACCCTATCTTTTCTACTGCGGTTAGCTTATATAACCATGGTATTGTTTTAGGCTATTATATTGGCCTCAAACATAAACCCGCTTGACCAAATACATTTTATTTTGGCTCCGCCTGGGTTTATTCGCCATTTCTTTTTGTTAAAGTCTTTCTCGTGTTTTAATCTGCGTGCCAAACCGGGGATTATTCCTTTGTTCGCTGTCTTTTCGCAGGCTTCTGCACAGAAGCCCTCCTTAAGGCGCCTGAAAGTCTGAGTAGGCAGGATGTGGGGGGGGGGGGGATTTTCGGACCCCTGCCATGGGTTCCCTTGGTAACCCAAGTTGCACTCCTGTTTGATTGGCTGAGGGGACTGTCCTTGCCAGAACAGCCACCCTGCTGTGTGATTGACAGCCAGGCTGTATGAATGGGGGGAAACTGCATAAAAAGCAGGTCTCTGGGACTGAAAAGGCAGAGTCGCCACTGGAGCGAATGAACCAACGTGGAGCTGACGGAAGAGGACCCCTACAACGACAACCGGACGGTGAAGCCCTGCTGCACGTCCGAATCTTCAGAATCGGACGACAGAAGATCCTCCAGGAAACTTCTTTCCTTGAGCTGGTGGGACAAACCAGTTCGCCCAAACTGCAAGCCAGGACCCCTCTGGTCAAATTCGCTGTACAGAGCTACAGTGGGCCGGATAGCCAGGAAGGTCGGACCCTGCTTGGGTTTTAAGGAGCGCACCTTCTATCCGTTGCTTTTCTCTGCTGCTGGTTTCTTCCCAGGGTAGTGCAGGACCCTCCAGTCTTCCTTCTTCTTGTCAGTCCGACAGTCGCTTCAGGAAACGTGAGCCTGCAGGAACTACCAGGAACATCTGCCTCAGTTACAGCTTCCTCTCCGTTTTAAGGTACTGTGCAAATCCGGTTGTTCGTTTCGTTCAGCCATGGTGAAAGTGCTTTAAATCTTTCGCCAATCCGAGGGGTTGTCCTTCTCTTCTCTTTAAACTAACTTTTCTCTCAACCAACCTCATCCGGAAACCGTGACACAAACTTTACCACGAACTACCCTGAACTGTGTGATCTTGAGCAAAAGACTTTTGGCCCTAAGCATTTTCTACCTGATTCTATCACTGTAGTTCCTCTTGTTCAATTGCCCTGAGTACTTTTACCTGTTGGTGTGATTTAATTTCTATTAACTTTGTCTTTCCCTCCCTTTTAAATTGCTGGAGTGCCAGTTTGCTCCCACTTCATTTTGTGAGCTTAACTTGTCTGGAATTTAAGGGAAATTGTGTGTTGTGATGTATTAAGAGTGTGATTTGTAGACCCCTTATAATAATGTCATGTTATACAACTGAAGAGTGAAATAAATGTATATTCGTTTACTTGAAAACCTTGAGTCAGTGTTTGCCTGAATCATTGTAATTGCTGTCCTTTGTGTAACTATCTGATACTGCTCACTTACTCTTGAGAGAATTCTGGCTGCTCAGCCATCATTACCATTTGAACTGTGTAGTGTAGGCTTGTACCAAAGGTGAATTTGTACTGTCACTTGTAGTCTTAATTGTGTGTGGTGTTCCCAAAAGGTATTGCATATAATTCTGCCTAACACTCCCTGTCGACACAGTAGAACTTCGTGAACGTGTGCATTGACCTGCACGTAGCAGCCCTGCAGATGTCAAGAAGGGGCACACCAGACAGGAACGCTGTAGTTGCAGCGATCGCTCTGGTTGAGTGATCTCTCGGACGGCCAGGTAACGGTCGGTTTGCCACCCGGTGACTATGGGTGATGCAGCCTGAGAGCCACCTGGAAATGGAAGCCTTGGACAAAAAAAAAAAAAAATCACAAAAAGTTGCAACGTCTTCCGGAACTCTTTGTGCGGTCCACACAGAACTTCTGCACTCTAACCACATCCAGCGAGTGTGAAGTACTCTCAGCCAGCGACAAAGGCAACGGGAAGAATACAGGTAACAAGGGCTCATTTAGATGAAAGTCTGACGGCAGCTTGGGCATGAAGGAGGGGTGCGTCCGTAGCACTACCCTCGTCTAGTGCATTGTCAAATAAGGTGGATTACAAGAGAAGGCCTGGATCTATCCAATCTCGTCGTGCAGAGGTGATGGCCACAAGAAAAGCGGTTTTCCACAACAAAGATTTCAGTGGCGCCAAATGCATAGGCTCGAAAGGGGGATCCATGAGCCTACTCAGCACCACATTGAGCTCCCACACCGGGGCCGCAACCTTCACCGGCGGGAACGAACGAAATAGTCCTTTGACAAACTCCTTGACCAATCGATGCACTCATAAGGATGATAGTCCAGGAGATGTGGTGGGAAATAGCTGCCAGATGATCTTTGATGGAAGCGTGGGCCAGTCCTGACTTGGCCAACAACAACAAATACGGAAGCACCTGTGGAGCAGTGACTCGTAGAGGGTCGATCTTCCGAGTACGGCACCAAAATGCGAACCTCTTCCACTTGTGCCCGTAGCATTTGAGAGTAGGACGTAGCTCTGGCTTTGGCGAGCACCTCCTTACAATCCGCTGGGAGACCGTAGCCCCCAAACTCTAGTGCTGCAGGAGCCAGGCCTTCAGGTTCAGAGATCCTGGGTCGTGGTGCAGAATCGTGCCTCTTTCCCTGGCGCGAAGATCTGCGACTGCCAAAAGCTTGACTGGAGGGGACGCCGACATGTCAAGAAGGTCTGGGTACCATATCTGCCTCGGCCATGCCGGTGCAACGGGGATCATCCTGCACCGGGACCATCTGAGTTGATTGACTAATCGAAGAAGCAACAGCAACAGAAGCAACGCATACAGTAACATGCCGCCCCAAGAACTTGTCCGCCATGCTCCCCGGCTGGGGAAACCTGCTGGCAAACCTCTGGCACTTGGTGTTCGTCTCCGTCGCAAACAGCTCGATGTGGGGATTGCCCCATCTGCGGAACAGGTGATCCACGTGGTCCTGCCAAAGTTCCCATTCGTGGCAAGAGCGCAGCTCCCTGAGTAGAGAGTCAGCGACTGTGTTCTTCACTCCTGCCAGATGAAACGGGATGAGGAACGTACCCTGGGCTACGGCCCATTGCCAGAGGTCCTGCGCCGCTTTGCAAAGAGCCTGGGATCTGATTCCCCCCCTGCTTCTTGATGTAGAACATTGTGGTGGTGTTGTCCGTGAAGATCTGTATCCCCTTACCCTTGAGGGTCGGAAGGAAATATACTTGAGTGCCCAAAACACTGCCCGCAGCTCCAACACGTTGATGTGCAACGTCTTCTCCTGCGGTAGCCACTGGCCTCTTGCATGAAGACTTCCGGTGTGCACTGCCCATCCTTCCAGGGAGGCGTCTGCCATGACTGTCTCCTGAAGAGGTGGGGTCTGGAAATCCGTGCCTGCGGACAGATGTGTACGCACTCGCCACCACCGTATCGCTCGACGGAAACTCTCGTCGAGTGGGACCTCGTCCTCGAAACTTCCTGGCACATGTATCCAACGGACGTCGAGGAACTCCTGCAGTGGACGCATCCGTAGCCTGCACATCCGAATGAGGTATATGAATGACTACATTATGCCGAGCAGTGAATTGATGTACCTAACGATCTTCAGGGCCAACAGCCGTTGTACCTTGCCCAAGATGACCGCTATCCTCTCCTTTGAAGCAGACACCAGACAACACTGTTGTCGGTCTCCGAGAAACTGCGCATCCTGCGATGGAATCAAGCAGGACTTTGCATAGCTCACCGAGAACCCCAGATCCCTCAGTAGTTGGATGGTCCTCGCCGTGTGTTCGACGGCTGTAGAGGAGGTCCCAAATAAAGGCTGCACTCCAGTCGCACATTTTGAAGTACCAGGAACGTTCACACCGAGATATGTGACGTATGATGAACAAATAAACCAGCAGAGAGCCGCAGTAGGGCTCTACCCAGTGCCTATTAGAAGAACAGCAAATATTGAAGAAATTAAAGTAAAAGAACGATGTCAAAATGTAAGAAATTTAAGCTGTAAGCAAAATGAAGATAGTCGACCAGTTTACACCTGTAAATACGCTTGGAACCGTAAGAAAGCTAAAAATACAGTGCGGCTTGCTATCCTGAGTAGAAGAATAGTGCGGAAAGCGCCACTATACATAATCTACCTCAAACGAAACACATTCGTATAAGTGTATGTCCACTTTGCACAAAGAAACAGAATCAACCCAGGTTACTAAAGGCCACACTAGAAAAGCTTCACATTTAGCAAAACGAGAAGAGACAGCTGAAAGGAAACTCAGCAGAGGCCACTTGTGCCAGGGAAGCCAAGGTCATACCAATAGAAGAGACGAACAGTAGCTACATCCAACTGAAACTAAGAACAGAATATCCTGCCTCTGAAAGGTCGAGATAAGAAAGCGAAGGCAGGTGGCAGGTGAAACGAAAATCAAATACACAAATTGATGGAAAAGAGGCAAATTCACGGTGTCTGAATCACGTGACCAGCCGAGAGAGAAGAGGCACCAGGCAAGATGAAGATATCAGATACTTTTCCAGACAGAAGACAGAAGATGCAGTCTCGAGGCCAACCGCAGTGAAATAATTGACACATGGCTAGTTATGATTGATTGTAGCAAGGACTGGAGGACGGCCGGGTTACTAAGGGGCACCTGGCCGACCATTCTGCGTGCTGCTAAGCAAAGTGGAAAAGTATGCATGGGGATGGTGCCAACCCAATCACAATGGACCAAATAATCTAGGGTCCTATAGTTAGTAGAACAAATAGAACGTCGTACTTTTAATGACGTCTGCAGTAGTCATTTTGAAGGAGGGCTTAGATGCCTACCTGACAAGTGTTTACCCAATCCCCTCACTCCGTTACCATATACAGATATAGTACCTATAGTAAAGTTACCTTCTCCTAACCAATAGAATTGCATGTTAACTTTTGAGTGTTACACGTCAATGATGACGAGTTTTCAGTATAAATGTTACAATTTTTATGAAGTTCGTTGGAGTTGAAGCGAGAAGGAATATTGCATCATTGCTGATATCCATAACTCCCCGTTTTCTGTACTTGTCATTAAACGGACTCCCTTTGCCAAATCATTTGTGTTGTCCTTATTGATTGGTGTTGAAGTATAAAATCTGCACCCCATCCACCTCACGGGTGCTATCTTGTCTTAAAGTGCTTCTGAGCAAACCCTGACTCTATAAGCCGGCCGGGGTCTCGGACTACACTTGGTAGCAGAGAAAGGATGGTTATCGATTAGAAGACACCCGTCGACATAAAGTAACTCTAGGTCCTCTGCAATATCACGAGTCCTTTGCCATTCGGCCGAGTAGACCGTGAAGCTCCCCGTAGACAGTGGTAGATTAAAGATAAAAAATCTGCAGAACGAGGTCTGAAGGGACCCGTCTTATCCACCTAACATCTTCCCACTCGTATGGGCAGCTGTGTGGGAGAAAAGCCGAAGAAGGCGGGGACGAGGGTCCAGAAGAGAGGAAAAATGCAAACGGTAAGTGAAAAAGGCTAATGCTCTGGCAAAAGTGCATGCCTTAGAAACAAGTAAGGGAAAAGGTAACGGAGGGAGGCGGGAAAACAGAATATAGCTAGAAGTAGAGAAGAATATATATATATGATACATTACTCACCGTAATCGTATTTCTGATGCTTGAGGCCGACATCTAGTGGAAGCTGCAGAGTATTACAGTTTGTTTTTCGAAACTCGAAAATGGGCGTCGACACAGGGCGTGCCAGTAATACTATCCCTAGTGCGACGTACACTGTACCCAAGATCCCTCACGCGTCTAGGATCCTCAGATTGTATTTTTTCTGACATGAGGTAGCATGAGGAGTAGCGTGAGTACAGATAATCCAAGCAGATAGACAGAAAGGTAAGACTACAAGCAATCATGCGCCTTCTCTCAGAGGGGAGGAAGGGTGGGTCGCATGTGAATCTAAGCAGATACAAGCATCAGAAATACGATTATGGTGAGTAATGTATCCCTTCTGAGGCTTGTGGAATCTGCTTAGATCACATGCTGTGCATAGATTAGCGAGCAGTACCTGAAGAAGGAGGTGGGATGTGAGAAGGGTCATGAGCAAATAAGTGTCTTAGAACCGCTTGTCCCACTTGTGTATCTGCCTTGGAATGGGTGTCAATGCAGTAATGCTGAGTAAAAGTGTGAATGGAGCTCCAAGTAGCTGCTTTGCAAATGGTGTC
This sequence comes from Ambystoma mexicanum, assembly GCF_040938575.1. Lineage (NCBI taxonomy): Eukaryota > Metazoa > Chordata > Amphibia > Caudata > Ambystomatidae > Ambystoma > Ambystoma mexicanum. Next base: position 458,281,109 of record NC_090931.1, read on the forward strand.
AAGGGGTACATTTGCAATGAAAGCCAGAGTGGCCCCAATGCCTCTAGTAGAGTGGGCCCTTGGCGTGAAAGGCAGAGTTCTTTCAGAGAGTGAGTAACACAGTTGGATACAGTTAATAATCCACTTCGAGATGGCACCTTTAGAGACGCGATCCCCCTCTCTGCCTGTAGCTACGGAGACAAACAGTTGATCCGTTTTTCTTAGCGGTCTGGTTTTATTTACATAGTAGAGGACCGCCCTACGCACATCTAGGGTGTGTAGTTTCACCTCAGCCAAGCTTTGCAGGTCCTGGAAGAAAGCCGGAAGCTCGATGGACTGGTTTACATGGAATTTTGATATAAATTTAGGGTGTGTGCGTAAAACCAGTTTGTCTTTATGGACAGTAAAGAAGGGATCCTGCACTGACAGAGCCTGAATTTCACTGACCCTTCTTATAGAAGTAATAGCTACTAAGAAGGCCGTTTTATAAGTCAGGTGTTTGAGACTGCTTTTATGCATGGGTTCGAAAGGGGGGCCCATGAGCTTGGCTAGCACCACATTAAGGTCCCACCGTGGTGCTGGGTTTGAAATAGGAGGGTGAAGTCTCTTTACTCCTTCCATGAAGGCTTAAACTACTGGTACTTTCCACCACGAAACCTTGCTATGGGAAGTGGTGTAAGCCGACAGGGCTGCCAGGTGTACTTTCAGTGAGTTAAAAACCAATCCTGCATCTAGCAGGTGGAGCATGTATGTAACAATAGTGGAAGGAGTGCTATCAACCGGGTTGATTTGTCTACTCTGGCACCAGATAACGAACCTCTTCCACTTGTCAAAGTAACAGTGCCTTGTGTTTGGTTTCCTAGATTCCTTTAGGATGTCCATACACCTCTGTGGCAAATTGAGATGTCCAAACTCTATGACCTCAGGAGTCATGCTGCCAGGTTCATTGAGTTTGGTTGCTGGTGCACTGTTTGACCTTGGTGCTGGGACAGTAGGTTGTACCAGGCTGGAAGTTTGATGGGCTCGCACACTGCCATCCTGCGTAGGTGTGGGAACCACGGTTGTCTTGCCCACGTGGGAGCAACTAGGACGAGCGTCATCGATTCCCTGTTCATCTTGTTCACCACTTTCCTGATGAGAGGAGTTGGTGGAAAAGCGTACGCACACATCCCTGACCAGTTCATCCACAGGGCGTTCCCCTGGGAGTCTGGTTGGGGGAACCTGGATGCAAATCCTGGGCATTGTCTGTTTTCGCTTGTGGAATTTGCAGTAGTATATTCCGAATTCTTTCTTCTGAAGCAAAGGTCAACCCCTCTTGGGTATCCAGGATTGCTCCTAGGAATTGTTTTGAGGTGCTTGGCACCAGGCTTGACTTCTTCTCGTTGATTGAGAAGCCTAACTCGTGGAGGAGGTCGATAGTCCTTTGAATGTTTGCCCTGCAAATTCCTGGGGTTTCCCCCGTTATGAGCCAGTCGTCCAGATAAGGGTACACCGGGATTGCCTCCCTGCGTAGGTGTGCAGCCGCCACCGCCAGTACCTTGGTGAATACCTTTGGTGCTGAAGCTATCCCGAAGGGCAGTACCTTGAATTGGTAGTGTCGACTGTCCACCTTGAAGCGCAAGTACTTTCTGTGCGCTGGGAACATGGAAATATGAAAATAAGCATCTTTCATATCCAAGGTTGCCATGTAATCCCCTTTTTTAGGAGGGGGATTACCTCTTGTAGCGTGGTCATATGAAATTTTTGGGGCTTGACATACTTGTTGGCAGGCCGTAAATCCAATACTGGGCGCAGTGTCAAGTCTTTCTTTGGCACAAGGAAGTAAGTTGAATAAATACCCTTGTTTACCTGGTGTCCCGGGACGAGTTCTATCGCGTCCTTTTGTAGAAGAATGGCGATCTCCTCGAGGAGAATCTTCTGATGTTCTAAGGAGTGTACTCTTTGTCGTGGAGGATGGTTCCGGGGACGCTGCAGTCGCTCTATACAATATCCTGTGGATACTGTTGACAGCACCCACCTGTCTGATGTGATCCCTTCCCAAGCCTGGGTGAAGTTTGAAATGCGTCCCCCTACTGGAGTTGCGTGAGAAGGGACCCTGAACTGAGCGTCACTGCTTTGGTGGAGGCGTGCCGCCTCCCTTGCTGGGGCTGCCTCTGCCTTTACCACGACCTCTCCCATTACCTCTGCCGTAACCCTGGGTAGACTGTTGGTTGTTGTTCCACTGTGTACCCTGCCCCTGGGAATAGTTAGATCCTCTCTGGGAATTTTGGCCGCGTGGGCGACGAAAATTACTATTCCCTCTCTGGTTAGGGGGTTTATTGGTTAACTGGCCAAGGGACTTGAGTGTCTCGTATTCGTCCTTGGCATTTTTCAGTGCGTCTTCGACCGCCTTACCAAACAACAGATCGGTTTCCACCGGTTTGTCCAACAATGATGCCTGGGTTTCTGCTTTAAAACCAGACTGCCGTAACCACGCATGTCTTTTGATAACGGTGCCCTCCGCTATCAATCTGCCTGCCTTGTCTGCGGCGTCGAAGGTTGCTTTCAAAATGCAACCAGACACGGCTCTACCCTCTGCGGAAATCCGAGCTAACTGGCCCTTTAAAGGTTCAGGAGCAGAGGCTATGAGTGCCGCGACTTCTTCCCACTGATGGCAGTTGTAGCTGGCCAACAGGGTGGTGGAGTTAGCAATCCTTGCTTGATAGGAGGACGTTGAGGCTACCTTCCTGCCGAAACCGTATAGTTTTTTTGCTCTCCTTGTCGGGAGGAGCTTCTGACAAAGACTGGCTTCAGATGTCCTCTTATATAGAGAGGGTCAGACTGGGCCCCCCTGAAAAGTTTTTCAACCCTGGGATTGACTGCTCTGGTGAGGTTCGGGTTCACCAGGGACGGATCTATTCTCCGCTGAATGGATTTAAGGATAGGGATGGTCTGGGCAACAGGCCTCCTTTCTCCCACTAACTCTTCTGCGAAGTCCCTTTCCTCCTGGACACCGTGGGTGTCAATGTGGAAATGTTCTGCTGCGCGAGCGAGAGCCTCATTTGGGAGGGGTTGGTTATCGACCGGGGAGTCGGTAACCGGGGCTTTGTTCTCTACCGGGGAATCTACTCTGTATGTTTCCGGGTCATCCTCTTCTTCTTCCTGGTCCTCATCATCCCCATAGTAGCCCGTCCCGGTTTGCTCTTCTATCATACCAAATTCTTGGTCCTCACAAAAGGAAGCCTCTCCTTGATACCGTGAGTATGGTCTTGCGTAAGGTTGTACCACGAAGGGTTCTGACCTCTTCGGAGTTTCAAACCGGGCCTTTTTACTCGGGGGGGGGGGGGGGGGGGGATATGATCAGTAGAGCCTGAGGGTGTGGCCCCTTGTGGATCATACGAGAGGAAATGTTCTGGATTTTTATCATAAAAATCAGCCAAAGAAGACATTCTTGACATGACCCTATCTATGTCTTCACTGGATCATTTTTTGGAACTGGGAATGACTCTCTCAGCAAGTCTATGGGATTTATCTTGAGTAGCTTTGCTGGTTGTAGACCTATCAGCAGACCTGGTTTTGTCTGTCTGTTTAGGGGGAGTGGAGTGTTTCACAGGTGTGGCAGAATGCACAGGCAGTTTCTTCTGCTGTTTTCCCCCCTCCCCGTGCGTTGAAAAATGTTTTCCCTGTCCCTTAGTGGCTGCGGAGTTTTTCGACGCCTGGCGTCGAGGATCGGGAGAGGTGTCCCTGTCCTTCGAGCGTGGGGCCTCGCTGGCTTTAACTGCGGGCTACGACTCCTGGAGCGCGGCCTGGGGGTGGAAGTCGTCTTCGTCTTCAGACGATCGAACGTCTGTTAGCCTAGGGAGCGAGGCACTCTTGGCAAGAGTGGATGATTGCCTGGAGTCATGTGGCGATCTTGATCGAGAGCGCCCAGAGGACACCGAATCGGACCGTTCTGTTTGTGCCTCTTTCCGAGAACTCGACGTCGTTGAGTCTCGGTTGGACTTAGTGTGTTTAGTGTGTGTATGTGAAACGCTTGTGTCGCCGGGGGTCTTCCCCATAGCCGCCCTGCCGGACGACCTTCCGAAGTCGGGGACCTGCGCTTGGCTGTCTTTCGATGCCGTAATGCCCTCGCCGTCCGAAAGTACGGCGTCGCTGCCATCGCTGAAGGCGCCCTCTGCTGCCAGGGCCGCCTGCCTGGCGTGGTGGGCCCAACGCTTCGTCGAACGGTCCTTAAGTGTCTTAGGTTTAAACCTACTACACGCTCTGCAGTTCGCTTCGGGGTGGTCCCTCGGCAAGCAGAGATTGCACGTGGCGTGTCTGTCGACCCAAGGGTATTTGCGATTGCACTTGGGGCAGAATTGAAAAGGGGTACCCTCCATACGCACCTTGAGGCAGCGGGCAGTTAAGTGTAGGAAATGTATAGGGTGTACCTATATACCAAGAGTGTAGAGAGTATGTATCACCCCCCCACTCTCCCTACTTGCAGGGCCGAGGCCAAAGGCCTTCCAAGGCCCGGGCCGAGGCCAGCGGCCTTCCGAGGCCCAGATCCGTCGTGCAGCAGGCGACGGTCGATTTCTTCTCCAGCGGCGTTGAGTGTCGAAGTTCGACGTTGGGGTGGGGAAGGATGTGAATAGATTAATCTTTTAAATTTTTAGCAAAAGTATGGCTAAGACAAAATACTTCCGACCAGTATGGCGGAAAAAAACAATCTGAGGATCCTAGACGCGTGAGGGATCTTGGGTACAGTGGACGTCACACTAGGGATAGTATTACTTGCACGCCCTGTGTCGACGCCCATTTTCGAGTTTCGAAAAACAAACTGTAATACTCCGCAGCTTCCACTAGATATCGGCCTATGCACAGCATGTGATCTAAGCAGATTCCACAAGCCTCAGAAATTATATATATATATATATATATATATATATATATATATATATATATATATATATATATATATATATATATATATATATATATATATATATATATAGAAGATACTGGGGAGGACACCTGAGAAGAGAGGTTACCGGGGAGGACACAAGAGAAGAGAGAGGAGTCGCCTTATTCCTACGCTTTAATATAGCGGCTAGAAGAAACTTGCATCCAGAGTCCCAAATAAAGGGGAACAAATAGGCTACTACAGCGATTAAAGGTGCAGCGAAAGGGATGAGTTTAAACTCCATGTCGGGGTAATTTTAGATGCATTGATACATGTGACCAGCTGGAGTTTGTCTAGTCTGCAAAACGTCTGTCTTATGTGTTGATTGTTGTGACGTCATAGGACAGAAAACTTTCCTTCGAGGAACTAGCATAAAAACTGTACGATTGGATATTTGGCAGGTTGTAGAAGACAAACTGATGTTTTTTGAGTAAAATAGAAGATATAAAATTGTGATATTGTTGAAATTGTTTAAATCACGTGAAGCTTTCCCAAAGTGTTATATAAAAGGAAAGGGAACAAATTTAAGCATGGAGGACATAACTCCATTAGCACACCTGTGCAAAAAGTTGCCGAAACATGCACCTAAGCTGAAAAAATACAGAGTGGAATGGGTTAAAGGAACAGCCCACAAAATGTTTATACTGTGGCCACAGGGCGGGTCCTTATCTAAAGCCGTTTTGCAAAACCATGACGACATACTTGCATGCCACATACACGGGCAAAAAGTTGGACAAATGCCTAGCTATTTTAGAGCTTTGGAAAATGTATAAACAGGGAAAGGAAGAGGAGGTGCCAATAGATTAGATACTTAATGTACGCACAGAGGGGGGTGAGACGCCTACCGTGCCACCTGTCCCATCTGAAACAAAGATTTAAGAAAATAAAGACGAGGGGTTATACCCACTGAGAGAACTTAAAGCAGCTACAGGGTACAGCAATCCGGCATATGAGTCACCTACGTAAAGTAGTGACGAAAATCAAGGTAAAGATAAGGATATCACCTCCACAGTCCCAAGGGACAAGGAGAGACACGATGACGAAAGAAGGGACCAGACACAGACAAGTGCATCTCTCGACAAGGAGAGAGAAGGTAAAAGATGGAAAGGAAGCGAAGATAGCACTGATGAGATAGCAATCGCAAAGAACGAATGGATGTGAGGGCAGATTTTATTGAAACTCGATGGCAAAGGCATTGATGATGCGAAACAAAAGGAGAGGCTAGACGATGTACAGAGAAAGGAGGAATAGAAAGAAAGAATTGAGAGATGAAAGAATAAGGAAAAAAGATAGACAGACGAGAACAGTTATATCGGGAAGAGCAAGAAAGACAGCTCGATCGCAAACAGAGCAGCCACTGATCAAGACAGACAGAAGCAGCAAAGGTTAGAGGAAGAGCAAAGAATACGAGAGAAAACAGAGACGAAGGGATGAGGAAATACAAAGGGCAGATTAACGTAGCGATACAAAGAAAAAGGAAGAAGATAGGGTGAAAGAAGAGGCGAGGAAGCGCAGAGAATTCGATGACTGTCTAACGTAAACGAAGACAGAGAGCACGCGATCTTGAATATCTGGAGAGAGATTAAAAAAACTTGAGCCAGTAGTAGATTGGAAAGATATTGAAGAATTCTTTCCTGAGTACGATTCAGTACCAGGCATGTCTAGGGCGAATATTGAAGATGACTTGGACAACAGAAGCATCGGAGAAACGATCGATGGAATATATGATCAAATGGGGTTAGAATAAATAGCCCAAAGGGAGGGAGAAGACGAGCTCCTAGAGAGCCCTCAGCTTTACGACACTGAGGATGTCTCCCGAAGTAGTGGGAATAGAGAACTATCCCTGGATAGATTAGAAATAAGTAGGAACAAAGAAGACGCAAGAAGTTGCACGAGTTGGGGACAGACAATGTCTGACACAGAAAGGGAGGAGTGCGAGGAAAAGGAGGTAAAGAGAAGGTGCGAAAGACGATTCCCAAGGGGTAAAGGGATAAGATGGTCAGACACTAGTGAGTCCGCGCTGAGGGCAGCTGAACGTCTCTGCTGAGCACACCTGCAAGAAGATTGGGTTTACCCTGGAACGTGTTGCTACAGGGGGAACATGTGTTTGCATGTCCACTTTCAAATGCTTTGTGCCAGAATGGACAGCCCTGGGGAGCAAGTTCCTCCCCGCTGGCTTATGTAAAACATGGCCGTGGTGCTGTCAGTTAGCACTAGAACGATCTTCCCTTGCAGTTGTTGAAAAGTTTGAAAGCTGACTGGAACAGGTTGATATGTTTGTTTGTTACTGATTATGACCACGTGCCGTGCGCTGTCTGGTGGAGAAGGAGAGCTCCCCACCCGGATCGGGATGAGTCTGTAGTGAGAGTGGCCTCTACTGCAGGGGTGGTGAATGATTTCTCTTTCAGAAGTTATTCCCTTGTCCACCACTGCAGTCATAGAACGAGGACTTTCGAGACATAAGTTACTCATCGTAGTGACTAACGTACTCCTAGTCCATAGGCCCCTTTCCTCCATACTGTGTGGGCGTCCCTCGCTAGGGAAGGGAGACAGAGCCTTTTTCACCAGAAAAAAACGTCTTCCCCTTAAATCTAGAAACACGCGGCCCTGGGAGCATGCGCACCCCTGATTCCGCCCTCCGCCGCCACTGCCCAGTCCCCATTGACGTGTTTACAATATTACCATTGCCTAATGACACCAGTTTTATTAGAGGGGAGAATGGTAGCATGAATGGAGGAAAGGGGACTATGTACTAGGACTAGGAGTACGTTAGTCACTATGGTAATTTATAATTACTCCTACGCCCCGTCCCCTTTCCTCCATACTGTATGGGCGATTACAACTGAACATAGCCCCAGGGTGGATAGTTGACCCTCCTTAAGAAAATAAGTTCCTTAATATTACCTACCCAAATGCCACGTCTTACCTGGAGCTGGCATCCAAGCAATAGTGCTTGCAGAAGGCCGAAGGGGTGGCCCCAAGTGGCCGCACTGCTGAAGACCCGCCACAAAATGTGCCTTTGGAACGCGATTGCAGTGGCCTTGGCTCTTATCGCGTGGGCATGCATATTTGCCGGAAGCGGTTTGTGCTGCCCCTCTTAGGCCTCCATAATGGCCGTAACCAAACACCTTGCTATAGAAGCCTTAGAAGCCTGATATCCTGGCCTTGACTACCCCGAAGGTGACAAAGCCTCAGATTTGCGGAAGCTCTTGGTTCTGTCCAGGTAGAATTTTAGAGCGCCCTAACATCTAGACAGAGCAGTACCCTCTGTGCACCCTCCTTGGGGTCCGCGAAGAAGGTAGGTTATACCATATCCTCATTTAGGTGGAATGAAGAGACTACTTTAGGCAAGAATGTGGGGTGTGTTCTGTGGACGACCTTGTCCCTATGAAAGGTAGTGTACGTCGACAAAGCCACCAGAGCTTGAATCTCGCTGTCCCGGCGTGCAGACGTAAGACCCACAAAAAGGGCTGTCTTAATGGTGACCAGCCGGATGTCGGCGAATGCCATTGGCTCAAAGGGTTTATGCACCAAGGCGCCCAACACTACGTTGAGGTCCCGCACTGGGAGTGGCTTTTTGATCGGCGGGTGAGGCCCGTCAAATACCTTTTAACCACCAGGTTGGAGGGTGAAAAAACCTCCTCCTCTGAGAACCGCTAGGCTCCGATGGCCGCCAGATAGGTACGGCATGTGTCTATTTGCAAGGTGTGCAGAGAAGGATAGTATGTCATCCAGTGTGCATGTGAGAGGATCGGCATCTTTGGACTACGTCCAGTGGCAAAACCTAGTCCACTTGCTTTTGTACTGGCTCCTAGTAGCATTGCTCCTAGCACCCTGTATGTCGTCTAGGATAGCCTGCGAAAGACGCAGATGCTTAAATGTGATCTGTTCAGGAACCACGCAGCAAGCACCAACTTCTGCGGGCGGGGTGGATGTCAGTTTCCCCCTGATGCGACAATAGATTAGCTGGGCCCAGTGGAAGGTGCATTGCAGGTTGGTCTGCCAAGCTGAGCAGCTCCGCTAGCCATGGCTTTGCCGGCCACCAAGGAGCTACCAGAATGATGCTGAGGTGCCGGGACTCCCTTATCTTGCAGATCACCCTGTGTACCAGGGGAGTGAGAGGGAACGCATATGCGTTGATGCTGTTCCACTGTATCTGTAAAGCATCTCCCAGAGAGCCGGGGACCTGTCCCTGCCAGGATGCGAACTGAGAGCACTTCCTGTTGTGCCATGTGGCGAAGAGGTCCACCTGTGGATGACCCCATCTGTCGAAGATCCCTTGAAGGACCCGTTTGTTCAATTGCCATTCGTATTTGTCTGCACCTAACCTGCTGACCCTGTCCGCCTGGAGGTTTGACTCCCCCGGGAGGTGAATTGCCGTCAAATGTATGTTCGTCACCAGAGCCCATTCCCAAATGCTGACGGCCAGGGTGCATAGAGACCACCACCTGGTGCAACCCTGTATGTTGATGTAATACATGCTGGTGGAGCTGTCAGTTTGAATGAGGATCATTTTGCCACTGATGAGCGGCAGGAAGGCCTTGAAAGCCAGCCAGATGGCCTTCAGCTCCAGCCATTTGATATGGGCCTCCTGTTCCTGAAAAGACAAACTCTGTGGATGCTGTGGGTGTCCAGGGTAACTCCCGGCCCGCTAAGGAAGACTCCATGGTGATGGTAACCTGCAGTGCTGGTTGTCGGAATGGTCTGCCTATCCTAAGGTTGCAGCCTGTGCTCCACCAGACCAGGTCACAGACCAGACGCAGGCGGAATTGGGATGCCGAAATTCCAATCATTGGCTGAGACGTACTGTATCCAGCACCCAGCAGTCTGACGTGATAAGTTGCCATTCGCTGATGTGGGTTGCCACCCTGTCCCCCAACAGATTGCCCATATGGAAGTCATTGTGGAGATTTCGACTGCTTCCCTTTAGCAGCCGGGGCGTGTGCATCCTTCTTGCGCTGTTCTTGAAAGTCCCTGCTCTTTTGAGCTGACTGGAATGAGCGCCTGTAGCCTTGAGACGAATAGTTGGAGCGTCCGTAACCTCTATCTCCAGAGGCGGCAAACCGGGCATTACCACAGCCTCCACGAAAGGCCCGAAACGAACGAAAGGGACGGCCACTCTACAGGGAACCCAAAGGCTTCACTGTCTCAGTGTCCACTTTCATGCTCTTCAGAGCCTCGTCGATCTTTTCCCCGAAAAAGTGTTCACCCTCACAGGGCAGATCCACGGCCTTATGTTGGACCTCCGGGCGAAAATCTGTACATTTCAGCCAAGCCTGCCGCCGGAGCAAAACCCCATTATTGATTTGCTTAAAACCGGACTCCGCCTGGTCCACTGCAATGTTGATGCTGTGGTTGGAGGCTTCCTCTCCCTCCCGAACCAGCAGAATTGCCTCCTTGCCGAGTTGCTCCGGGAGATCAGTATCAAGGACAACCTGTGCTATATCTCCCTGTCATACGTGGCCATAATAGCCAAGGAATTTGCAGCTTTTACCGTGGTAGGCCCCACAGTCAGGATCTTCTTCCCAAACGTGTCCCGTTTCCTGGCTTCACTGTCCGGGGGCGTAACACATTTGTGTTGACTTTTGGCCTCACGGCTAGCCACCGCAGACACCACCGACTCGGGCGTGGGCTGCGACACGAGACATTTGGGGGTTGATTCAGGAGACTAACTTCTTTTCTAGACGCCCCTTCACCGCAGGTTCAGAAAACGGGTGGCGCATAGTGCGCAGACCCTCCTGCCACATGTGGTCCAGGATCGGAACTGAGAAGACCGCATTGTGCCGCTTTCCCATATGGTCGAAGAGAAAGCAGTCTTTTTGTTCATCTTCAGGAGCCAGGCCAAACTCCTGACACGCCTTCACCATCATGGCGTGGAAAGCCCCAACATCATCCAGCTGAGCCGGGCTACTAGGCTGTTCCACCTCAGGATCTGTATCCCATGCATCGTCCCTCATCAGTGACGAAGACACTGTCGACAGGGTATCATGCGGAGCACTCTCCTGATCTGAATCTGGGAACTCCCCGTCTGGATGACTTCTGGGACAGTCCAACCCAACCGGCAACGGCAAACCGCCCCGGGGGCGACCTCCTAGGGGCCTCGCAAGGCACACTCTCAATCACCAGAGCCACCAAGCTCAGCGGAGGCGGCAGCCTCGCATCCAGCTACCCCAACAACGGCTGGAGCGTATGCAACACCTGCAAGGATAGCAGGGACTGTGGATTCACCAACGGGTAAAGGGGCGGCCCAGCGCCCACCCCACTCGATGTAGATGGGCGTGCACCCTGCAGACCCAGAGCCGATGGATCGAAACTAGACTCCAGTACCTCCTCCAAGCCTGAGGAAACAGAGCATGCAGCCGGTTCCTGTTGCAGAATGTCCACTGGAAGCATGGGCCTGAAATCAGCAGACTGCCACGGTCCTCCCGTAGGAAACAAGCCCTCCGAATCCATCTGCGCCGACTATAACAGTGGGCCACTGTCAGGAACAGCCGTGGACGGGGCTGATGACATCACATTTGATGACAGAAGAGCAGATTGTACCGCCCCCGTCGACGAGGGAAACCCCGTCGACAACACTCTCGTCGTCGGGACTGAGGCCTCCACAGGCCTGGATTTCTCTGGTGAAGCAGACTTCTTGGAAGAAGGCTGGAACGGTGCTTCGACGAGTCCCGGCTGGACAAAGATCTATGAGGGTCCTTAGACGCAGAGTGCTTCGAGGACGAAGACTCCCTCCACTTCACTTGTCCTCTGTCCGATGCCTTAAACTTCTCTGGCCAAACACGGGCGCCTTCGACTTGTCCAGCCGATCCGACCTGGACGTAGAGGACTTGCTACCTTTCCCCACCTCAGACGATGGCAACTCCATCCATTGCTTTTTAGCAGGGGGGGGTTCCGCCGCCTGCCGGGGCCCTCCCCGCCGTCAAAGACTGGCTCCCCCGGGTCGAACCCACCTCCGAAGCCGGGTAAGGACCCGCAATTCAGCCAACAGATGAGCTGGCGATTGCGATCCTTCAAAGTCTTCTGCGAAAACCCTTGACATACCTCGCAGGAATCTGCTGAATGATGGTGATATACATAGTAGAGACAAATGACGATCCCCTTCGAACATCTTTAAGCCGTAGGTAGCACAAGGCCTAAAAAACACGAGGTTATCCCAACAGTTTGGAGACGGTTGAAATCTGAAGGGAAGCCGCGGGGGCAGGGCTACCGAATGTCCTATTGGGTAGCCTAAAGCTACCAAAAAGGACATAGATAGGACACTAAGGTGTCATAGTTTTCCATACGAAAACGCTAGGTTAAAGTTACAGAGGTTTCCCAGATTCACAGCATGTGAATCCATGCAAGCTCCAATGCTGGAGAAACCACAATAGTATTACATGCTGAATGCACTAGCTTTCAGACTGAAAAGTACATTTAGAATGTGTAAATGTACATTTTAACTGTGCTCAAATCCTAGGGCATGAGATCATTATAGGACCTAAAAAAGAAGCAAATGTAGCATACAATATTCTCACTGCGAGCGAGAGACAATGACAGACAGATGTGTTGTAAGTCCCTTACAAAATTTGCTTAAATTGGAATTAGATCCTATTGCCAGAGGAAGTTTAGTCTAAAATCTGGCACTTTCAACAGCAAATGTTCGTACTCGGGCATAGTTCAGCTTAAACCTGGGACGAGCACGAGTTTTAAGACGTACAATGCAGATCGGTTGATTGGAAGAGTAGGAGATAAATCTGTGTGGCTAAGGACAATGCAATTTTGACACACACACCTTTTTTCAAATTCCTGACAGGAAAGACCAGAACTGAATCAATGGGAAGGAGACTAAGCTACACTGGATGGGGTGATAATGGTGCCCATGGCTGTTGTGGGCAGCAAGTGAGTTCCCTAATGTTGATCTTTAAAACATATCCTGGCTTATTTATATTCTTGAATGGCATTGCACGTCCATTTTCATGAGTTTATAGTGTGCTGGAGGTAGATCATGGCCGGTTTATTTATTGTTCACTTGTTAGGCGCTTATACAGCAAATTAATTCTGTTTCAAAGCGCCCACAGGGCGACAGGGAGGGAACATGGGATTGAAGTACATTAAAATATAGTCGGGGAAGGGGAAGTACAAATATGCTTTGTGTTGCGAGTATTCAGAACGTGCAAGTGCAGCAAGGAAGAGGGCAGTGGGGTAGGTGCCGGGGTGTTCTTGCTCGTGGGTGAGGCACAGATGAAGTGCAAGATATGGCAACTGCTACATGGTCAGGAGCCGCGTTGGGTGGAAAAGTGCAAGTCTCCAGGGCACATGGTGTGCTGAAGGTAGCCAGAAGATGGGGCGATTGGGTGTGGGTGGTCAGGGGCCCAGAGGATGCACAAGGGTCCAAGACACCAATCACAGCAACTGTGAGATTAGCAGAGTAGGGAAGGAGGAGGAAAAGAGGAAGGCCTTGAGGTGCTTTCGGAATTTAAGAAGGTCCTGCTCAAAATACAGAGGAAGGGGGAGGCTGTTCCATAGGAGGGATCCAGCTGAGGAAAGCTAACAACCTCCTGCTCTCAGTTTAGCTAAACACATACACACAAGGAGTTGGTGCCAGAGGAAAGTAGAGGTCTGGAAGAAGAGTATTTTGTAAGAGAGTTGCAGATAGTGTGATCCCAGGCCCCAGATAGCCTTGTGGATGATGCGGAGGGATTTGAATTTAATCCGTGCAGCAACCAGAAGCAAGGGAAGATTTTTTAGGGCAGGAGAGATGCGGTCCCTGGTCTTAAGGCCAAGGATAAGTCTTGCTGCTCGATTCTGGATTAGCAGAAGGGGCTGCTGAGTGGAAGACGGTACATTAATGAGGTGGCTATAGCAATAGTCCAGCCTAGAGAGGACCACAGATCGGGGAACATTGAGCTTCTGGGGGAAGTGAGAAAAGGGAGAATTCATTTCAGAAGGAAGAGTTGAAAATGTGACTTCTTAGCAATGTCCTTATTATGAGGGAGGAAGGAGAGAGAGGAGTCAAAGATGACTCCAAGGTTTCTGTCTTCAGAAGAAAGCAGGGGGAGAGCCCATGGAGGAAAGCCAGAGAGAAGGAAAGGAGGGAGCAGGGGCCCCAATGTGAAGGATGGGAAGGATCTCCGATTTTCTGCCATTGAGGCAGAGATCGTTGGAAGTCCACCAGGCTTGGATGGCAGAAAGGCAGTCAGGGGTGAAGGAATTCTGAAAGAGAGTTGAGTGTCATCTGCATAACACTGGAAGTTTGGGTAGAAGGAGGAGATGCGGAGTGCCAGCTGAGCAAGGTAGATGTGAAAGTCAAGGGGAGTGGATAGAACCCTGGGGGACACTACAGGTGGAGAAGGAAGTAGGAGAGGAAATGTTCCACAGGATGAATTGGGAGGAGTGGTCCGTCAGAAAAAGAGGTCAGCCACTCCAGTGCCCGATCCAAAATACCAAGGGTATTGTGGAACCTTTGCGTGAGGATGAGAGTGGTCAAAGGCAGAGGAGAGATCAAGTAAAATGAGGACAGCTGGGGAGTTGGGAGTCCAGGGATGCAAGCATTCCTTCAGAAGAACAGTTTCCGTGCCTCAGGATGCTCAGAATCCAGATTGATGGTCGTGGAGACCACCAACAAGTTCAGTGTGCGAGTTGAGTTGGGGCAAGGCCAGCTTGTCTAGCAGTTTTCCCAGTAAGGGGGTGATAGAAACAGGGCGGTAGTTTGCTGGACAGGTAGGGTCTGATGAAGGTTTTTTTCAGGAGGGGGCGCACAAGAGAGTGCTTCTGGGAGGCGGGGAAAGACCCAGTGGCGAACAAGTGGTTGCCGAAATCAAGGAGTGCAGGAGCAAGAGAGCCAATGTTGTCCAATGTTGCCACTTATGAACGCCTTCTGTTACTGCTGAAGTGACATGTGGCACAGATCATTATTGATGGGCCAGGCAGGATAGGTGTATGCATTGTGAGTACAAAGGATGGACTCCTTAAAATAAACAGACAAACTTAGTCATTTTACTTAATTTCTGCATCGATTTGCAGCCGACCATATTCTATTTGTGTAACATCCTGCACCATGTAGTGCTCCTTTTGATAAAGTAAAAAAAAAATCACACTTCAACTCTACTGTGTACATTGGCTGATGCATCTTAAATGAAATTCAAAGCCCAACTTTGAAACTTTTTTTTTTTTTTTTAAACCGAGGCTTAAAAAAACAAGTTACAGACTCTCGAAAGATGAACTTCTGTAGCAGGGAGGGGAATTTTAGGAGGCCACTCGATAGTAAACTGGGAAGACTCGAGGAAGATAAAGGTTGGACAAAACCCAATCAAGTATGTGGATGTGCAGTGAAGGCTTAATCTCAGGAAAGGTTCGAGAGTGGCCTAGGGATACAATGAGTCCACAGAAAGCAATAGTTCAAGTTAGTAAGCATATGAAAATACAATTATTTATTAGGCCTTTCTGAACACAAACCATAAATGATCACAGGTAAGCAAGTTAATCAAAAAGCATATATTTCTGATGCTTGTACCTGCTTGGAATGGATTCACATGCTTTGCCTAGGCGACATCTAGTGGTAGGTGCAGAGTATTGCATGACTTGTTTTCGAAGTTCGAAAAGGGACGTCGACTGGGCGTGCTTGTAATACTATCCCTAGTGTGACGTGTACTGTACCCATGGTCCTTCGTGCATCGAGGTCACTCAGATTGATTTGTTTCTGACGTGAGAGAGCATGAAGTAAATCCAGGGGTACAGAAAGGCATAGAAAGATGTAACATGTTAAATGTTAAAGTTATTTGTACCGCGCACCGTCACCAACGGAATTGGTCCCCAGGCGCTCTGGCAGATCAGTAAACGATAAGGTGGGATGGGTTAGTAAGGTGAAGAGGGAGTAGGATAGTGAGAGGAGTGGTGTTCTGTTGGCAACTTCAGCTCGGTATACACCAGATACTGAGCTTTGGTGCAGGTATTGGATCGGTATCAGTCCGCCTGTGTTAGTGCTCCGGCTTATGTGTTGTTGCAGTGTTGTGAAGTGCGTGCGGCTTGTGGTGAGAGAGATGGTTGTGTGAGTTTTTGAGTCAGATGGGTATGCAGAGTTTGAGGTTATATTGGTTAGTGGGTTACCTGACCTTTAGCATGCTAACATTCACAGTTTTCTCTGAGTGTGGCACTTGTTGGCCTTCACAGTCTTATCTAGAAGCGGCGCAGGTCAATGTTCAGAGTTCTATATAGGTGTGGGCATGCTAACATTCACAATCTTATCTAGGAGCGACGCAGGCTAATGTTCACAATTCTGGCTAAGTGTGGACATGCTGATATTCACAATTCCATCTAGATGCGACGTAGTCTAATGTTCACAATTTTATCTAAGTGCGAACATGCCAATATTCACATGTCTATGTACCTTTCCATTCCAAGAGGGGAGGAAGGGTGGGTGCATGTCAATCTAAGCAGATTGAAGCATCAGAAATAAGAATACGTTAAGTAACGTATGCCTTCTTAGGCTTGTCGATCTGCATAGAATCACATGCTTTACATAGACTAGTGAGCAGTACCTGAAGGTGATTGGTTGATGGAAGGTACAGAGGCAAAAAGATGTCCTAACACTGACTGTACCACCTGTGAATCACTCTTTTAAAATGCATCTAAGCAGTAATGCGGTGTGAAGGTGTGAATTGAACTAAAGTAGCTGCTTTGCAATAGCATCTAGGGGCACATTTCCAATGAATGCTAGAGTAGCCCTGTTACCTCGAGTTGGGTGCTCTGGGCGTGAATGGTAATGTTCTTTTGGACATTGAATAACATATTTGGATGCATTTGACAATCCATTTTGAAATAGCTGACTTAAAAACAGGATCCCCTTCTCTTCCTGCAGCAAGGAAAACAAAGAATTGATCCGTTTTCCTCAATGGTTTTGTTTTGTCTAGGTAAAACATGACTGTCCTCTTAACGTCTAGTGTATGGAGGCTCCTTTCTGATGAATCTTGAGGATTTTGAAAGAAAGTAGGAAGTTAGATAGATTGATTGAAATGGATCCTTGGAATACATTTAGGAGAGAAACGTGGATGTATCCGTAACACAAGCTTGTCTTTGCGAATGATAATAAACTGATCTTGAACTGAGAGAGCTTGCAGTTCACTAACCCTCCTAATTTAAGTGATGGAAACAAGAAAAGCAGTCATAAGTGAGATGTTTAAGACTGGCTTCGTGCATTGACTCAAAGGGGTACCCATGAGTTTTGGATGGACAACATTAAGATCCCAACCTGGTGGGGGATTTGAAATCGGAGGGTATAGTCTCATAACCCCCTCCATAAATGCTTTCAATACTGGAACTTTCCACCAGAAGATTTTACTTTGAGATGTGGTATATGCTGAAAGTGCTGCTAGATTAAATTTTCAGCAAATTAAAAACGAAACCTAAAATCCAGTAGATAAAGGAGATGGTGTAATATCCGTGAAGGTGAGCAATCAATGGGATTGATACTGCGTGTCCTGCACTACAAAATGAAGCGCTTCCATTTGTTGAAATAGCAGTTTCTTGTATTGTGTTTACGTGCCTATTTTACATCATTGGGGCAGGTCCAAGTGTCAAATTCTATGATTTAGGAGCCAAGCAGCCAAGTTCTTTGTTTGTATACATTGATGTAGTGTTATCCCCTGATGTTGGGATAACATGTTGTAAGGGCACAGTAGTTTGAATGGTGGGCAAAGAAACATTGTCAATCCGAGTTGGAAACAAGTTTGGCTTGCCCACATTGGTGCTATTAGGATTCCTTTTGCATTTCTTGGATTATCTTGATCCGAAGTGGTGGCAGGGGGTTGGGGTGCACGCGGGGTGGGGGGCATATGCAAATATCCCTGACTATTTCATCCACAGTGCATTCCGTTTGGACCCTGTCTGGGGATATCCGAATGCCTAATCTTGGCATTGTTTATCCTCTTGTGTTGCAAAGATGTATGCCTGGCTGGATGGCCCAGTCTTTGAAGACGCTGTGTAGAATGTCTGCATGTAGCTGCCATTCATGCTCTGAAGGAAGTTGAATGTTTCCGCTTAGCACGTCTGCCAGACAGTTGTGTTCCTCTAGGACATGCTACAACAGGAGAAACACATTGTGTTTGAGTGTCCAATTCCAAATGTTCTGGGCTAGTTTGGGCAGATTTGTAGTGTGTGTACCCCTGTTTGTTTATATAGTATATGGATATAGTGCTTTCTGTCAGGACTAGGGCTGTTTTACCTATCAGCTTGTGTTGAAAAGCGTGTAAAGTTTTGAACACTTAGTAATTCGAGAATGTTTGTGTTAACACGCCATGCACGGTGTGATGGAGAAAGTGAACTCCCAACCCTGAAAATGATGTGTCTTGTTAGAGTGGCGTCAACCGCGGGGTGGTCAATGATTTGACCTTCAAAAGATGATTTTTTGTTTCGATCACTATAGTGATTGAACGAGAGGATTGGAAACCACCATCGTCCCACAGACTGCTTGCTGCAACCATTGTTTTGCTAGCCACTCTTGCATTGGAGGCACGCGCAATTGAGTGTGTGGCACTAGGTATATGTAGGAAACCATCCTTCCCAGAAGGCACATTGCCTTTCGCACAGTTATCTGATGACCGGCTACATATTGTGGAACTTGATAGAGCACTTGGACCCTCTCGTTGGAGGGGAAGACAAGGGCGTCTTCTGTTCAAATTAACGCTCCAAGTAATTGTTTCACCGGACCTGGAACAAGGCTCGATTATTTTCTCGTTAAACGAGAACCCTAACTGAAATAAAATATTTATGGTTTCTTGAGTGTTCAGTTAACACAGCTGTGGTATCCCCTGTTATTAGCCAGTCGTCTAGATAAGGGTACACTGGAATGGACTTTCTGCACAGATGGGCTGCCACCACTGCGAGTACCTTTGTAAATACTCTTGGCTCTGAAGATGTGCCGAAGGGAAGTACTGTGAACTGGTATTTTGTATTTGAACCTTAGGTATTTTCTGTGTGCTGGCAACATTGAAATATGAAAATATTAATCTTCCATGTCTAATGGCATGTAATCCCTTGCTTCAGAAACAGGATTACTTCCTGCAGTATAGTCATCCAGAATGTTTGCGGCTTGACATTGTTTTGCAGGACAGAGATCTAATACAGGGTAGATGGTTAAGTCCTTTTTGTGGACAAGGAAGTAAACAGAATAAATACCCTGGCTTAGCTTTAGCAATGGCAGCAGCTCTTTTGCCACTTTCTCCAGCAGTGTCAGCACCTCTGCTTATAGAATCGAATGAAGCTCTTGTGACATCGTTCTTGATCTTGGCTGATGGTGGCGAGGTCTTTCGAGGAACACGTTTGAATACCCTTTGGTTACTGTTGCTAAACCCCACTCATCTGATGTTAGACCATCCAGAGCGCGGATGAAAAGAGGGATGCGTCCGCCTACTGGGGAAGTATGGGAGAATACTTGAACTTGTAAGTCATTTGTTAGAGGAGGCAGTGGAGCCTCTGAGATTTGAAAGCTGGAAGACGGTCGCTCTGATGTGTACCAAGGGGATGAGCTTGAGTTTGCACCAAGCCCTAACTGAGCTCTTCTTGCAAATCCATGGATTTGTAAAGAAAGCTGGGCATTGAAAACACCCCTTTGAACATTGGATCTGTTTGATATCCATCCTAGTCTTTAAGCTTTCATGTTCTTTTCTCGCGCTCTCTCTCTAGGACAGAGTCTTCTATAGACATATTGACAAGGTTTGCCCGAGTCTCAGGCATAAAGCCAGAATTGCAGAGCCATGAATGGCATTTAAGCAAAGTACCCTCAGCTGCAACCCTGGCTGTGGTTTCAGCAGTGTCTAAGGTGTTAAGGATATTTTGGGCTACCCGTTTTCCCTAATTAACAAATGTAAGCATTGGAGACTTGATAGGTTCTGTGAATTAATCTGGTTGACTTTGTACTAAATCCCACTGGGCATTGTTATAACCGGTGAACCGTGTAGTATTTGCTATTCGCGTACAGAAGGCACCAGATGTGATTATTCTTTTACCTGGTGCAAACAGCCTTTTACACTGTTTATCAGGCGCTGCCTCAGCATTAGACAATGGCACGCCTGCCCTTTGTAATAAAGTCTCTCATTAGTCACAAGGGACACACAGACCAGCTGTGGAGACTGATGTTGTTCCAGGTATGCTTTATTGGTACAATATGTACAGTTCCAGTTACTCTCAGGTATTTACAGTGGTCTGGATGACAGGACAAGGACAGGGATAGGTAGTACAGCACACATGAAGGAGAAGACCCACCGGCCATCCACTCACTCCAGCTCAGGCCCCCAACTGACTCACTCAGAACATTCATACACTGATGCACTCAACATTCTCCTGGCTGCATCATACATCACATTCTATGGCAATCACTCCAGGCCAGTGACAAAGTACAAGACTATATATAACACCCTTTTTCTTGTTTTGGTAACAAGTGAATATGGTTTGGCATATAGAGGGATTGAGGGAGCAAGCTTAAAAAGGTTCTCCAGTCTAGCATTAACTGCGCGTGTAAGAGATGGTGTAGTTAGTGATGGAGCAATCATTTAATCGAGTGAAGGAGAGGTATATACTGACAAATGTCTTCATTTAAAATGTCTACAAAATCTGTATCCTCAAGTTTCTTGGGTTTGGATCTTAAAATTATCTGCTGCCTTTTTAAATAGGTCATTGAAAAGAGGCTGGTTGTCAATAGGGAATAGGAGACAGTTTCAGCAGTAATGTCTACAAATGGTTAAATAGATATGTCTGCGCTATCCGGCTCATAGGTTATAGTTGGTAGGCTCATTAGAGACATACCATTCTGCCTGGTCCTCTTAACTCTGGCATTGATCATCCTTGTGGTCCTGATTAAGGTCTTGGAAAAAGCTTTTATCATCTTGGAGTAAGTCTTGCTGTGAGTGCTCATTGACATAGATGACGCTATGTCTATGAGATGTGCAAGACGTGTACACTAGGAGATTTAAGTGGTGGTTCCTCTAATGTTAAATCTAACGCTTTTTACCTTATTGGGTATTTTTCTATAAAAGTTACAAATGATACAACTGTGTCTTCGAAACGTTCCCTGGTTCATATGCCTGTTTTGGGAGTTTCTGTCAGTGGAAACACAATTATTTGTTTTAATTATATTCAGCAGTTTCAAACCCAACTCGTGGCTGGGACTTGAATGTTGTGCTTACAAAGCTCATGGGGCCCCCTTCGAGTCAACGCACAAAGCCAGTCTTAAACATCTAACATATAAAACTGCTTTCCTTGTCACTATCACAAGAGTAAG
Source organism: Ambystoma mexicanum (assembly GCF_040938575.1). Classification (NCBI taxonomy): domain Eukaryota; kingdom Metazoa; phylum Chordata; class Amphibia; order Caudata; family Ambystomatidae; genus Ambystoma; species Ambystoma mexicanum. The sequence goes on from NC_090931.1 coordinate 458,302,264, forward strand.
TGAATGACATGCACATTCAGTGAGAGATCCTTTGTCATGATTCACAAAGACATGGTGGGACTATGCACACATCCATGCTTTTCTCCAAAATCCATCTTAAAGTTCCATGTAAATCAATCCATAGAACTTCCTGCTTTCTTCCAAAAATCAAAGAATGCAGCAGAGAGAAGTCTACGTACTTTAGGATGTCGGAAGGGCTGTCATGTATTACCTTTAAAAGACTTAACTGCTCAGAAAAACAGACCGACTGTTATTCTCTTGCCAAGAGAACATTACCCTTTAAGCCCGGAAACACAGCAGCTACTCTAAGTTTCACTGCAAAAGTCCCCTTACATTGCCATTCGCAAAGCTGACACTTTTGAGTTCTGTTCATACGTTCAAACACTACTATTTAGATATATATTCTAAAGGTGATACACAGGTGGTTCAGGTAGTGTTAACATATATTTTTGTAGATCTACCTTCAAACAACCCACCACCTTCCTCAAGTATTGCTTGCTAATATATTCAAAGCATGTGATTCTAAGCAGATCCACAAGCCTCAGAAGGCCTATATTAGTTACCGTAATCATATTTCTGATGCTTGTATCTGCTTAGAGTTATATCACCCGCCCTTCCTCACCTCTTGGAGCTGAAGGTTCTAGAGCAAATCATAGATGTTTCACACCTCATCACAACTTACCTATTGTGCATGCATACATGCCATACGCCCTCAATTCTGAAACAAAACAATTAGACTTCAACGCATGAGGGATCATGGGTACAGTAGACGTCACACTAGGAAATATTACAAACGCACCCAGCCAACATCCCTTTTCAAACTTTGAAAATAACATGTACAATACTCCCCACCAACCACTAGATGTTGGCCTATGCAAAGCATGTGATTCTAAGCAGATCCACAAGTCTCAAAAATAATTTTTATTGTATTATAATGGCTATGTGCCAAGCATTTTAGTTTTATTGATTGGAAGTACAGAAAACAGAAGAAAGGAACTAAAAAGGTAGACAAAACGAAAAGAAAAAAGTAACAAGAACTGAAAAAGACATTAGGAAAGAGCCAAAATATCACTGTAAATTATTCAATCTCAGAATTGCATCAATGCAATCAGATGTTGAAAGTGTTTCCTATAGTCATGTCCATTATTTATATGATCTAACTGGCCATTGGGAGGAAGGATTGCTCAGGGGCACAAGTTTGTCTTGGAGCAAGACAATGCTGCGCAACACGGGTTTGAATCCTGATCATGCGCTTAGAACCCATTTGTTGGTATTAAGTGCGTTATAAAAGAACAATTCTAACAATTGCCACTCATGGTTATAGAAAGTCTCTAAAAGTGATCAGCTGTTATTGATACTTTGTAATGGGTCGTGGCACCATGTAGGGCAGTGTCAAAGAGGACAGCCCCTAGCAGCCAAACGGAGGGCTCATTTGTGTGGTTAAACATTTTTTTACACACCTTCATGTTCTTTAAGGTGCCAGTAGCTATTTCTTCATGGTTTTAAAGTAACATTTCATGGGCGTTACCATTCATTTACAAAGGGATTGAACTGTAAAAAAGTAATTTTTAAGGGTTTCGTCACTCTGCCACAAATAGATTTTATTTAGCATCAAATACCACATCAACTATACACATGACAAAAGATTTGTTTTATCTTAAAGAGGGTGGACTGGAATTAAATGGGCACATCTGAGAAGCTTTTCAGACAAATGCACTGAAGAAAGAGCATGTGACCAGATAGTGTCCAGAAATAAGTCACCATTTAACCAAATACTTGTTGTTGAAACAGGGTTTGACACAGAGGAGTTGGGAGCCATTTAACTACTATCTGCAGCCTAGAAGAGGCTGGTTAGGTTGACACCAACAGCTACAAGGAGCTACTTTTGGCACCCGAGAGCAACCGATGCCGAACAAACCCCATTGTGAATATAAATGTGTGTATTTTGTACAATATATAAATAAACATTAGGACACATTTAAAGGATAGTGGGATATAAATAATAGACAATTATATGTTTGCATCTTATGTGGAACGCCATGTACCATCTCCCTGTTCCCCAACAGTAGCTCCAGGTCACTTGTTAATGCTGGATACCTAGGAGCTGCTTTGAGCTCCTGCTTATGCAACCTTAATTTCGATCCCTGAACAATGTGCAAAGGGTTCAGATTGGCTAATAAAACATAGGGTTAGATTGGTAAAAAGTGATCCAGAATTCAAGGGTCATATTTTGCCAATGCAAACAGGGGAATGCAGTGTCTAAAAATCAAAATTCTGGTTAAACATCCATATTAAATCCTACCTGGTTAGCTCTTTCAAGATCTGTCATAATCATCTCAATTTCATCGGCTCTGCCAAGAAAGAAAATCATAAAAATTAGCATTGAAAAGTGAAGTTATTTAAACCGAAATAATTTAAAAAGGAATTTAATTCCATTTGAAGAAATGCAGAAAAGATCTAGCAGCCCATTTGATAGGTAACTCTGGAAGGACTAGATAACTATATTTCCAAGTTAATATTTCAATTCTTAAGAGCATACATATGCATGCATACACCTTTTGCCCCAATCTAACATAAAAATCTGAACATCCACTAACTGTTCATTAGGCAATAAGCCCCGAGACTGTAGGCAACTACCATATGGGGTAATGGCCTACCGTCTCGGGGCTTACTGCCATTAGTACCCTGGCCCCGTTAGACTGGGGTACTAAGGGTGTTTTTTTTTGTTTGTTTTTTTTGGCAGCGAGACGCGTTGCTTATCGAAGCTGAAAAAACAAAAACAAAAAAAGTACAAAAATGGGGCTGCAGCGGTCAGAAAACGTACTAAATTTTCTCTTTCAGTGGCGGCCATAGTAAACAAAGATAATGCCCCCCACTGAAGGGGAGAAGGGACTACTCCCTTCTCATGGTGGCTATTCAAGTAAATAGCAAAAAAAGTAAAAAAACATGGACCCCCCCCCCACGAACAGGGAGAAGGGACTACATGGTTTGTCAGTACCCCACAAAAGTAACGATTGGTTTGTTTGCGAGCCTTACCTGGTGGTCCCTTCTCCCTTTCCATGGTGGCCTGCAGAAAAAAAACTGTGCAAGGGACGTGCAAAAGCAGGCTTACCACCAGGTAAAGCTTGCAAACAAACCAATTGGCTAGTTTGTGGCGGACTGACAAACCCGCGGTGGGTACTAATCTATCTTAAGTCAGCATGCCAGGAAGGTACCTAGCAAGAGATCCGATGTAGAATTTCAAGAACAGTAGCTAAAAATCTTCTGGAGCACATTGGGTGGGGAGGATTGCTTTGGTTGCTGGACACTGGTAGCCTGACAAGGTAGGCATGGGCTTTGAGGGCTTTAGATATTCTGAACAGCTTAGCCCAATGGCTGAAGTTAAGTCCTCCGATCTGTAATGAGTGAAGCAGCTCAACAGACTGTTGCATCGGTGTACTCCAGCTTTCAAAATGTCACCCCCTTACAGACCAAAAGCTCATTGCTGTGGTCAAGTCACAAGTAATAGATGCATACTTTATGGTTATTCTGCTTGGTCATCTTGTTGGCAAAAAATGCCTTTCCCATCATACCTGTGTCAGTTGTAAAACCTCAAAAAATATCAAGTGATCAGAAAAAGGGACTTATTTCCTTACTTTCTTCAAGAAACAGGATTGTAGGCTTAAGTAGTAACTTTCAGAGGGTTGTATACGAATTGTTCCTAACTACAATTGTTCGAATTACAATTGACCTTTGCATAATTGCCCGAATTTTGAAGGTCCATCGTTACATATATGCGGGGGAAACACCCGCAACCTCCCACCCAATGCAAAACCCTCATCAACCCTACACCCAAACCACTTATAAGGGATACATTACTCACCGTAATGGTATTTCTGATGCTTGGATCTGTTTAGATTCACATGCTGTGCATAAACCGACATCTAGTGGAGGCTGCAGAGTATTACAGTTTTTTTCTAAACTCGAAAAGGGACGTCGAATAGGGTGTGCCAGTAATACTGTCCCTAGTGTGACGTCCCCTGTATACATGATCCCTCACACGTGTATGACCCTCAGATTGGATTTTCTGACATGAGGTAGCATGAGGTGTAGCGTGAGTACAGTTGTATCCAAACAGATACCTATTAGACAAGCTCATAAGCATCCATGCGCCTTCTCTCAGAAGGGAGGAAGGGTGAGTCGCATGTGAATCTAAGCGGATATAAGCATCAGAAATAGAATTACGGTGAGTAATATATCCCTTCTGAGGCTTGTGGAATATGCTTAGATCACATGCTGTGCATAGATTAGCGAGCAGTGGAAGAAGGTGGGATGTCAGAAGGTTCATGCGCGAATAAATGACTTCGAACCGCTTGTCCCACTTGTGTATCTGTCTTAGAACGGGTGTCAATGCAGTAGTGCTGAGTGACAGTATGTATAGAGTTCCATGTAGCTGCCTTGCAAATACTGTCTAAAGGGACATTTGCAATGAAAGCCAGAGTGGCTCCAGTACCTCTTGTGGAGTGAGCCCTGGGCGTAAAAGGCAGTGTTTTATTTGATAGGGAATAGCACAGTTGGATGCATCTGATTATCTACCTAGAGATGGCATTCTTAGAGATGCAGTCACCTTCTCTGCCTGGCGCTATGGAGAGGACTGCTCTCCTCACATCTAGTGCGTGGAGTTTTACCTCAGCTGAGCTTTTGGGTTCCTGGAAGAAAGACGGTAGCTCAATTGACTGGTTTACATGAAATTTGGAAATTAATTTAGGTGAGAACCTAGGAGGAATACGTAAAACCAGCTTGTCTTTGTGTACAACAAGGAAAGGATCCTGCACTGACAAAGCTTGAATTTCACTGACCCTTCTTATGGAAGTGATAGCCACTAAGAAGGCAGTTTTACTAGTCAGGTGTGTTAGGGAGAATTCTCCAGAATGGCTAATTTTGCTTACCTACCAGTGCATTGACACAGGGTTGTCTTTGAGACTTCCCACTGACTCCATTGTTCTGTCCCCCAGAAACATGTAAAGTTGCCATTAACTTTATGTTGTCACTTTAAACCACAGACCCAGTACACCCCATCTTACATGGAGTATTGGAAAGGGTTAACTCTTGTACCTTTTTGTCTGTGCCTCTTGGAGCCTTGTTTTGCTCCCTTAACATTAAGACTTGGCTGGTGGCAGTGGTATCTACCCCAACTTTTCTACCGCGATTATCTTATATAAACGTGCTAATGTTTTAGGCTATTATATTAGCCTCGAACATAAACCCACTTGACCAAATACATTTTATTTTGGCTCCGGCTGGGTTTATTCGCCATTTCTTTTTGTTAAAGTCTCTCGTGTTTTTCTCTGCACCCCAAACTGGGGATGACTCCTTTGTTCGCTGTCTTTTTGCGGGCTTCTGCACAGAAGCCCTCCTTAAGGCGCCTGATAGTCTAGGTAGGCAGGATGTGAGGGAGGGATCTTCGGAACTTTGAAATGGGTTCCCTTGGAAACCCAGGCCAGCCACCCTGCTGTGTGATTGACAGCCAGGCTGTATGAATGGGGGAAAACTGCATAAAAAGCAGGTATCTGGGACTGTAAGAGCAGAGTCGCCACTGGAACAAAAGAACCAACGAGAAACTGGAAGAAGAGGACCCCTACCACGACTGAACCGCCCGGTGAAGCCGTGCTGCAGGTCCGAATCTCCAAATCCGACAGAGAAGATCCTCCAGAAAACTTCTTCCCTTGAGCTGGTAGGACCAACCAGTTCACCCAAACTCCAAGCCAGGACCCCTCCTCTGGCCGAATTCGCTGTACAGAGCTACAGTGGGCCGGATAGCCAGGAAGGTCGAACCCTGCTTCTTTTAAGGAGTGCACCTTTTATTCGTTGTTTGGCGCTGCTGCTGGTTTCTTCACTGGGTAGTGCAGGACCCTCCAGTCTTCCTACTTCTGATCAGTCCGACAGTCGCTTGAGGAACCGTGAGCCTGCAGGAACTACCAGGAACCTCGGCTTCAGTTACAGCCCCCTCTCCGTTTTAAGGTACTGTGCAAATCCGGTTGTGCATTTCGCTCAGCCGCGGTTAAAGTGTTTGAAATCTTTCTCCAACCCGAAGGCTTGTCCTTCTCTTCTCTATGAACTAACTTTTCTATCAACCAACCTCGTCCGGAATCTGTGCCACAAACTTTACCACGAAGTACCCTGAACTGTGTGATCTTGAGCAAAAGACTTTTGACCCATTGACTTTGGCCCTAAGCCTTTTCTAGCCAATCTCCTCACTGTAGTCTCTCTTGTTCAATTGCTCCGAGTACTTACCTGTGGGTTTGCCTAATTTCTAATAACTTTGCATTTCCATCCCTTTTAAATTACTGGAGTGCCATTTTGCTCCCACTTCATTTTGTGAGCTTAACTTATCTGGAATTTAAGGGAAGTGGTATGGTGTGGTGCATTTATGATTGTGATTTTTAACTTGCTTAGAATAGTGAAATGTTATGCAACAGTTGAGTAAATAAATATATATTCTTTTACTTAGAAACCTTGGGTCAGTATTTGCCTGAATCATAGTAACTGCTGTCCTTTGTGTAGCTATCTGTACTGCTCACTTACTCTTGAGATAAGTCTGTCTGCTCCGATACTACTACCAATATAACTGTGTAATACAGGCTTGTACCAAAGGTGAAATTGTACTGTCACTTGTGGTCTTAATTGTGTGTAGTGTTCCCTAAGGTTACTGCATATAATTCTGCCTAACAAGGTGTTTGAGACTAGACTTGTGCATAGGCTCGAAAGGGGGTACGATGAGCTTGGCGAGTACCACATTAAGGTCCCACCCTGGCGGCGGGTTAGAAATTTGAGGGTGGAGTCTCTTTACCCCTTCCATAAAAGCGTTGATGACTGGTACTTTCCACCATGAGACCTTATTGTGAGAGGTCGTGTAGGCTGACAAAGCCGCCAGGTGGACCTTTAGGGAGTTAAATACTAACCCTGCATATAGCAAAAATTGAGCATACAAGTTAAAATGTGTGATGAGTACATTCTATAGGGTTGATTTGTTTAGTTTGGCACCAACTTACGAATCTTCTCCATTTGTCAAAGTAACAGTGCCTAGTGTTTAGTTTCCTTGATTCTTTCAAGATATCCATACATCTCTGTGGCAGGTTGAGATGTCCGAACTCTATGACCTCAGGAGCCATGCTGCCAAGTTCATTGTGTGCGGCTGTGGGTGCACTGTTAGCCCCAAGTGCGGGGTGACGTGGAGGGGGTATTGGCGAGACTCATCTGCTATTCCATCACAAACCCCTTGTTGGGTCATGCGGTTAAAGGAAAGCCCAAATACCTTCATTAAAAAAGCTTACTACCAGAACTACTTAGCAGTGATTAACTAGAACTTGCTACTCCATGGAATATGACCATAGAGACTTGTAGGAAGACTATCAAGACGTGATTCCTTTTCCCACGCCCATTCAGGGAACCAGCACCCTATTCAAAAGCAGCGCTCCTTACACCTCTTACTATTGTAAAAGTTTGCAGTGTGGTTATAGTCAAATATAACAAGAAGGAAACCCCTGAGGACTGCAACTTCTGGCCAAACCAAGTTTCTTTATAAGAAACCGACATTATACAAAAGTGTTTAATGTGTTACTGTTCGTCTCTTTGAAGCAATACCCCTGAAGAATTTCCCTGTACAAGATTTACAGATTTAGGGAAAGAAACATGTCGGGATAATGATACCGTGTGACCGAGACACGGCTACAATAGAGCATTGACAGCTTGTACTTATTAAAAATGTACTGAGCAATCCTAACTTATATAAGGATTAAGTACTAGGCAGCTAAATGTCATACGTATAGAGCTTTACTAGTAGTGTTGATTGCTTTTTCTTAGAATGGATTGCAGATTTCTTAATGTGATTTTATGTAAATGTAATTTTTGCCCATTAGTGTATGTATTGATGAATTGTGCGAGTGATAATATTTAGGTGGAGGACGTTTGTGCTGAATTTGGTGTTATCAGTTTATTATTTAATTTATCACTTGTTTCTTCTTTTTCCCTTTTGATTTGTGTCAATATTTGGTGCGTACTTTACACTGGCAATGTATGTTAGATAACATTTTTCTACAAAATGTTTAAAAAAAAGGTTGACATTGCAGCCCTATCTAGGCTATATATGTTTTTTTAATGCATAGAATGTAATATGGTACAATTAAAATAAATATATATATTTTTTCAATTTTCTATGGTCCAGAACTGTGTTTTGGTTTGAACTGCGAAGTTGCACACTCTCTAGGGGTCATTGTGAGTATTTATCTCACTAGAAAGGGGTGAAAGTGAGGCGGAGGATCTCTTTTGTAAAATAAAAAATGTTCAGTGCGTGTGGGGCACAGTCCTGGCCTTAATCCAAAAAAACCAGTCCTGTTCCAGTTATTAGGGGAGTAAGTTGTACTGACACAGGAGTTTGATGGGATCGCACATCGCCAGTCTGCGCAGATGAGGATATCATGGTTGTCTCACCCACATAGGAGCAACTAGGATAAGCATCCTCGGTTCCTTGTTCCCCACCATCCTCATTAGAGGGGTTGTTGGAAAAGCGTAGGTAAATATCCCTGACCAGTTCATCCATAGGGTGTTCCCCTTGGAGCCTGGTGTGGGGAACCTGGACGCAAAGTCTGGGCATTGACTGTTTTCGCTTGTGGCAAATAGGTCTATTGTGGGGAAATCCCACTGAGAGAAGTTGTGTTCTATGACAGCTTTGTGTATTCACCATTCATGTTCCTCTGGAAGGGGATCTCTGCTCAGAGTGTCTGCTAGCGAGTTGAGTTCACCCTGGAACATGTTCTGCTGACAGGTAAATCTTCAGTTTGAGTGCCCATTTCCAAATTTGTTGGGCAAGCTTGTATAGATTTTGTGAACGAGTGCCCCCTGCTTGTTTATGTAAAACATGGCAGTTGTGCTGTCTGCAAGGACCTGCACTGACTGGTTCCATAAGAGGGGTTCAAATGCCCGAAGTGCTCTGAATAGTGCGAGAAGTTCCAGCAGATTGATGTGGTTCTGAGCAACCTTGCGAGACCACAAACCTTGAGCTGTGTGGTGGAGGTAGTGAGCTCCCCACGCTGTTAAGGAGGCGTCTGTTGTGGCGACGGCCTGAACCTCTGGGTCATAGAAGAACAAGTTACTTACCAACCGTAACGTTCTTTCGATTGGATGTTCCTCCCACGTATTCCTCATCTTAGATATGACAATGCATTACTTACCGTAAAAGCATTTCTGATGGTTGTATCTGCTTAGATTCACATGCTGTGCATAGGTCCGACATCCAGTGGTCACTGCGGAGTATTGCATTTTGTTTTCGTAGTCGAAAAGGGACGTCGACAAGGCGTGTCTGAAACACTATCCCTATAGTGACGTGCGTTGTACCCACAATCCCTCACGTGTCGAGGTCCCTCTGTTTGTATTTTTCCGCCCTGAGGGAGCCTTCTAGACGTGAGTGAGTACAGAAAAGAGAGATATAAAAGGAAGTCTATGTTCCTTCCATCCGAGCGGGGAGGAAGGGTGGGCGCATGTGAATCTAAGCAGATACAACCATCAGAAATGCTTTTACGGTAAGTAATGCATTGTCTTCTGATGTTTGTTAATCTGCTTAGAATCGCATGCTGTGCATAGACTAGCGAGCAGTACCCGGAGTTGGCGGTGGGTTAAGAGAAGGAACAGTAGAGAAAAGATGTCTTAATACTGCCTGTCCCACCTGGGAGTCAGATTTAGAGTGTGCATCTAGACAGTAGTGTTTTGTAAAGGTGTGCACAGAACTCCAGGTAGCCGCTTTGCAGATGGACTCAAGGGGAACATTTGCAATGAATGCTATGGACGCCCCCGTGCCTCGAGTAGAATGTGCTCTTGGCCTAAAGGGCAGTTCTCTCTTAGAACGAGTATAGCAGAGAGTGATGCATTGAACAATCCATCTAGAAATAGTGGACTTTGAAACTGCATCCCCTTCTCTTCCTGCTGCCACCGAGACAAAGAACTGATTAGTTTTCCTCAGTGGCCTGGTACTTTCCATGTAGAACATGACCACTCTGCGGACATCTAGTGTGTGCAGAGTCCTTTCTCCCAAGTTGGAAGGATTTTGAAAGAACGCTGGTAGTTCTATAGACTGGTTTACGTGGAATTTTGAGATGAATTTCGGAGCAAACCTTGGGTGAGTGCGTAGAACCACCTTATCTCTGTGAACTGTAACGAAGGGGTCTAGAACAGAAAGAGCCTGAAGTTCACTTACTCTCCTGATCGAGGTGATAGCTATTAAAAAAGCAGTCTTAATAGTGAGGTGTTTAAGAGATGCTTTGTGCATGGGTTCGAATGGAGAGCCCATGAGTCTGGTAAGTACCACGTTAAGGTCCCATCCGGGAGCTGGGTCAGCTATCGGGGGGTGTATTCTCTTTACTCCCTCCATGAAGGCCTTTATAACAGGGATCTTCCACCACGACACCTTGAGTTGGGAAGTGGTGTATGCAGAAAGTGCCGCTAGGTGGACTTTAATGGAATTGAACACTAGACCTGAATCCAATAGGTGGGTCAGGTATAGAATAATATGTGTTTGAGAGCAGTCAATTGGGTTGATGCTCTTACCCCTGCACCAGATGACAAACCTCTTCCATTTGCTAGAAAAGCAGTGGCGAGTGTTAGGTTTTCTGGCTTCCCTGAGGAAGTCCATGCATCTTTGCGGGAGCTGTAGATGTCCGAATTCTATGATCTCAGGAGCCAAGCTGCTAAGTTCATGTTCTGGGGGCATGGATGTAGGGTCCTGCCCTCGTCTTGTGACAGCATGTTGTACGGGCAGGGGAGTTTCACTGGGGGAGATAGAGACATCTCCATCAAGTGAGCGAACCATGGCTGTCGGGCCCACATTGGGGCCACCAGTATCATGGTTACTTGTTCCTGGTGCATCTTGTGCACCACCTTGTTGAGAAGGGGAGTCGGGGGAAAAGCGTAAACAAATTTCCCTGACCATTGCATCGACAGACCGTTCCCCTTGGATTGGTTCTGGGGGTACCTGGAGGCGTAACTTGGGCATTGCGAGTTCTCCAGGGTTGCGAACAGGTCTATTTCTGGGAATCCCCATTGTGTGAAGACGTCGAAGACGATGTCTTCGTGCAGTCGCCATTCGTACTCTTCGGGCAGGGGGAAATCTCTGCTGAGTTTGTCTGCCAGCAGATTGAGTTCCCCTGGTACATGTTGTGACAGTAGGAACATGTTTTGTTTGAGAGCCCACTTCCATATATTTTGGGCCAGTTTGGACAGTCCTGGAGAGTGGGTTCCCCCCTGCTTGTTGATGTAATACATGGCTGTGGTGCTGTCTGTAAGGACCATCACTGTCCTGCCTTGTAGGTGTTCCTGGAAGGCTTTTAGCACCTTGAACACTGCTAGTAACTCTAGAAGATTGATGTGTTTGGATGCTACGTTCGGAGTCCACACTCCGTGAGCAGTCTGATGGGATAGGTGAGCCCCCCATCCTGTGTGGGATGAGTCTGTGGTTAGAGTGGCTTCCGGCGCGGGTGTGGCAAAGGGTTTTCCTTTTTCCAGGTTTTCCTTTGTCCACCATTGTAGCGAGAGAACTAAGGCCTGCGAGACCACCACTAGATCGTCCCACAGTCCGCTGGCCTGACACCACTGGCTGTTGAGCCACTCCTGCATTGGGCGCATGCGCAGGCGCGCGTGAGGTACCAAATAAATACACGACGCCATCATGCCTAGCAAGCGCATTGCTTTGCGTACCGTCACCTCTGGACCGGTCACATATTGAGGGATCTGAAACGGCATGTTTTGGACCCTCTCTTTGGAGGGGAAGACGAGGCTGTCCTTTGTTTGAATTAGAGCCCCTAGGAATTGTTTGATTTGGCTGGGGTCTAGGCTGGACTTCTTTTCGTTGATGGAGAAGCCCAACTGGAACAAAAGGTCTACAGTCTTTTGGGTATTGGAGAAGCATGTTTCGTAAGAATCCCCTGTTATGAGCCAGTCGTCGAGGTAAGGGTAAACTGGGATGGACAACCTGCGCAGGTGGGCCGCTGCCACTGCCAGCACCTTCGTGAATACCCTCGGTGCTGATGCTATGCCGAAGGGTAGCACTCTGAACTGGTAGTGTTTGCCCTCTATCATGAACCGGAGGTATTCTCTGTGCGCTGGCAACATTAAAATATGAAAGTATGCATCTTTCATGTCCAATGTTGTCATGTAATCTCCCTGTGATAGCAGTGGGATCACTTCCTGTAAGGTCACCATACGAAACTTTTGGGGTTTGATAAACTTGTTCGCTGGGCGCAGATCTAATACAGGGCGCATGGTTAGATCCTTTTTGGGTACAAGGAAGTACACTGAATAAATACCTTCCGTTACCTGAGATAGAGGCACGACCTCTATGGCTCCTTTTTCCAGCAGTAGTTGTACTTCTTGTAGAAGGATGGCAAGATGTTCCGGTGACATGCGTCGTCCCTTCGGGGGTTTGTATGTTGGGGAACTGTTGAATTCGATGCAGTATCCGTGGGCTACGGTGGAAAGTACCCAGCGGTCTGACGTTATACCCTCCCATGCTGGAAGAAAGGATGTTATCCGGCCCCCGACCGGTGTTGCATGGGAGGGGACGCGAATCTTCGCGTCACTTGGTGTTGTTGGGGGCTTGGGAGCCTCTGGGGGTGGACCCCCGCCCTCTTCCTTTGCCCCGGCGCTGGTCTCTTTGGCTGTACTGCCCACTATTGGTCTGGAAATTGGTGGCAGGGTACTGTTTCTGCTGGTTTTGTTGTTGGCGTTGGCCACGAAAAAAGCGTTTGTTGCCATAGCCGCGCCTGGTAGAGGGCTTAGAGATTTGGTCAAGAGTTTTGATAGTATCGAACTCTTTTTTAGCCATCTCCAGAGCCTCATCCACCGCTTTTCCGAAGAGGTTAGAGTCTTCAACAGGTTTATTTATTAAAGACGCCTGTGTCTCCGGTTTCAACCCTGAGTTGCGCAGCCATACGTGGCGTTTAAGGAGTATTCCCTGAACCAGGGAACGTCCCGCTGTTTCTGCCGCATCCAGAGAGTTCTTTACAATACACTGGTTGACCTGGGTTCCTTTGCCAATAGTTGTAAGCAGGCGTGTACGTAGTGGGTCCGGCGCTTCTTCGGCGTCTTTGCGCAGTTTGGCCCACTGCGCGTCCGCATAGCTAGCGAGCAAAGAATTGTTGTTCGCAATTCTTGCCGAAAAGGCAGCCGAGGATGTAACTCTTTTTGCAAGGGCATATAACCGCTTGCCCTCCTTGTCAGGTGGTGCCTCACTGGTGGAAAGTGGTACCCCTGCCCTCTTTCTTGTATTGGTTACTACCAGGGAATCCGGAATGGAATGTCCCCTGATGTACAGCGGGTCTGAGGGTGAAGGAGTGAAAAGTTTTTCAATTCTAGGATTGACCCCTCTGATAAGTGCGGGTGTGGACAGCGAAGGGATGATTCTTCTCTTCACCGAAGCGAGGAGGGGAATGGTCTGACTGACCGGGGGTTTCTCCTTAATTACTCTTTCCACAAAGTCTAATTCAGGAGAGAGCTCCCCAGTGTCCAGTTCGAAATGTGCTGCTGCTCTGCGCAACAGGGCATTAAATGTGGGCTGATCGTCAATGGGAGACGTGTTTCTAATAGGTGAATTGTCAGGAGGATTTAGGTTCAGGACATCAGTGTCGGAATATATTGATGGGGATTGCCAGGGGTGAGAAGGTCCTCCTTCTGGATTTTCTCCGAAGCCTTCTCCTACCAAGTCTGGGCTGTCTTCCAGACCTTCCTCCTGGTTCCGTCCCTCTTCCTCGTCCATAAAATCATCCTCTTCCTCAAAGTAATGTTCCTCCCCAGTGAGGTCATAGACACTATGGCAGTCTGAGGCTGTGTCCTGGTGGGGATTGACTAATCTCTGAATCTTGGCCCTGGGGTCCTCCTGAGGCCCTTCTCTTATTCTCTTGGGAGTGGGAGGGTTCTGTGTATTCATAAACCTCTCCATTCTTTCCATGCAGAGATGGAGCCTCTCCATCGTTTCATGGGGTACCCCTGAGCGGTCTAGCGGGGGAAAAATAGTGTCTTGTAGCTGAAAACGGCTCAACCTCTCCCACAACGTCGAGGAAAGTGTCCCGTCGCCCTCCGAAAAGACTTCAGGTGTGTTGGGGGTCCCCTCGACTGAAGGGGGTAGTCCCTGCCTTTCTTCGGGCTTTTTCGGCGTGTCTTTCGACCTCTGCGTAGCGCTCGGCGTGTCTTTCGGCGTACGCTTGTGGGCGTCGGCTACCACGATCCTCGCCAAGCTCTCAGCGACTCGTTTGTCAGCGGAGGGCTGTGGTTTCGACGTTATGGGTGTCGATCGCTCTACGGCGGCATGCGCTTTCTGCTGATGCGCGCCGGCCGATGATTTGGGGGCGGCGCCCTTATTTGCCGAAAGCCCAGTCGCTGGTCGCGGCTGCGAGAGGGGCTTCGAACCCGAACGGTCCGAGGAGGCCGCCGGTGGAACCTGCGTCTCCTTGGGCGCTGATGCTCTCTTCGCCTTCGACGAAGAAGAGCCATGGGTTGTGTGCTTATGTGTGGTCTTGTGTGCGTCAATGTCGCCGGGGTGTTCATCCCCATAAGCAGGGCGTGAGCCGAGCCCGTCGGGGCCGGGGACAGACGACGAAGCGCGTGTGCGCTCTTTAGGGGGGTTTTCAACTTCCGTAGCGGAGGTCGTGGTATCACGTTCCTCGTCACTGTCGGTGGTAGCAACGGTGGGTGAAGCGTCGGCCTTTGACATAGCGTAGGCCGCCCACCTCTTGACCCTACGGTCTTTTAGAGTCTTAGGCTTAAGAAGCCGACAAGCCGTGCAACCTTCCTCTTTGTGATCGAGGGGCAAGCAGCGGTTACACCGTGAATGCTTGTCCTTCCAAGTAAACTTGCCCTTGCAAAGCGGGCAAAACCTAAAGGGTGTCCTCTCCATAGCCGAGGCAATAAATCGTGATAACCACCCCAAGGGAAAGGAAGGGGAAAAGGAAAGGCATTCTCAGAAAAGAAACAGATGTCCCACGACCCCCACTCTCCCTACTGTATATGGCCTGCGAGGCCAGGCCACGTGTTCGGCAACGCCGAAGGATCTCCTCCGCTCGTCCCCTCCGTCGAAGATCTTGCTCGGCGGAGACAGCTTCACAACAGCGTCGAGGGGGGGATCGATATGTTCTATATTAATATAGGAAAACGACCAAAGGTCGAAGAGATGAAATCTGCAATGTCTCTCGAGGAGCTCCGCGTAAAGGCGACCAGTAGCTGGGCGGAAAAAAACAATCTGAGGGACCTCGATGCGTGAGGGATTGTGGGTACAACGCACGTCACTATAGGGATAGTGTTTCAGACACGCCTTGTCGACGTCCCTTTTCGACTACGAAAACAAAATGCAATACTCCGCAGTGACCACTGGATGTCGGACCTATGCACAGCATGTGATTCTAAGCAGATTAACAAACATCAGAAATAGCCTTACCTTCAGCTTTGCTGCTTCGGAAATTTTTTCTCTCTCTCCACCAGAGGGTGCTCCACTCCAGGCGACGATGTCCCTCGGCGGCATCCGTCGAGTGTCAACGTCATCCGTAGTATAAATGCCTCGAGCGCGCCCGTTGGCCTCAGTTCTGTTTTTTCGTATCAGAGCCCATGTATTATAAACAAAGGCGTACCTCTTATTGACCCAAGCCTTGAAAGAATGTAGAGTGTAAACCACGTAAACTGTACTGTGGGGTAGGATGGGAGGGTCGATGAGGAATACGTGGGAGGAACATCCAATCGAAAGAACGTTACAGTTGGTAAGTAACTTGTTCTTCGAATGGATTGTGTCCTCCCACGTATTCCTCATCTTCGATAGACTCCCAAAGCAGTTTTGTATTGGAGGTGGGAGTACAGATGCCTTTTAGTCATGTACCGAATGTAGTACAGATTTGGCAAACAAACCTCCTTGAGATGTAGTTGAATCCAAAGCATAATGTTTGATAAAAGTATGCATGGATGACCATGTGGCTGCTGCACAAATATCTTGTACAGGGACACCCCTCTTAAGTGCTGTTGAAGTTGCTATGCCCCTAGTTGAATGGGCTCTTAAGCCCTCAGGGGGATCTTTTCCGGCTAGCCTATAACACTCTGTTATGGCTAAAAGTATCCATCTTGATAATGTTTGTTTGGTTACGGCTAGTCCCAATTTACTCCAGTGTATCCCACAAAAAATTGATCACACTGACATATCTTTGACAATCTTGAGATGTAAAAGCTTAGAGCCCTTCTGGGATCTAGCCTATGCAGTCTTTCTTCTTCCTTACATGTGTGAGGAGGAGGGTAGAACGCAGGTAGAATTATTTTCTGTGACAGATGAAAGTCTGAAACTATTTTTGGCAGAAAAGATGGTTTAACTCGAAGGACAACTTTATCTTTATGAAAGATGGTGTGAGGAGGACCACTCGAAAGTGCCTGCAACTCACTTACTCTGCGGGCTGATGTCAATGCAATTAAAAAGTATAGTTTTTAATGTAAGAAGCCTTAACGGACAAGAATGTAAAGGCTCAAAGGGTGCACATGCCAGAAATGTAAGTACCAAATTTAAATCCCACACAGGAACTTGAAAAGGTACTGGTGGAAAAACAATGTTTAAACCTTTCAGAAATGGTATTATTAGGGGCATATTAAAATAAGATCTTTCTTCTGATGAGTGCTTGAAGATAGATAGCGCTGCTACATATCCTTTTATTGTCTTAACCTGGAGCCCCAGATTAGCTAAATGTAATAGAAAAGATAATACCATTGGAATGTCACGTTCAAAAGGATCCACATTCTTATCCCTGCACCAGTTACTGAATTTATTCCAACGACACCGGTACAAAGATTTTGTTGCTGGCCTTCTGGCCGGAAGCAACACCTCCATAACATCATCCGGAAGGTCCCAATCCTTGTATCTCAACCTCTCAGAAGTCATGCGTGAAGGTCGAGTATGTTGACCTCTGGATGGAGAACGTGACCTCCCTCTTGCGAGAGAAGATCCCCTCTTTTTGGAAGATGTATTGGAGGGCAGATGGACATGTCGAGAAGGTCCGGGTACCACGTTCTCCTGGCCCAATCCGGGGCAAATAGGATCATGGTTTTCCTGAACTTTCTCAACCTCCTGATTACCTGAGAGTTCACAGAGACTGGAGGGAACGCATATAGAAGAGGAAATTCCCCACTCTACTACAAATGGGTCTCCTAGAGCTCCTCTCGGGTGAAATTCCCTTGAGCAGTACAGTTCACACTTCCTGTTGACGATGGTCGCGAACAGATCCACTTGAGGGGTTCCCCAAAGGGCGAAGATCTCCATAAGGACTTCCTGAGCTATCTCCCACTCGTGAGAGACTGTGCTCTGCCTGCTCAGAGCGTCCGCCGCTGTGTTTTGCTCTCCTGCTAGGTGAATGGCAGATAGAGAGATCCCTTCTTGTATTGCCCAGAACCAGAGCTGCATTGCCTCTCTGCACAGTGGCAGTGACCCTACTCCTCCTCGCTTGTTGAGGTAGTACATGGCCACTGTGTTGTCCGTCATGATCAGGACATTATTTCCCCTTACAGAGGGCAGGAAGGCCTTCAGCGCTAGTCTGATCGCCCTCAGCTCCAAAAGGTTGATGTGTAATATGGACTTCGATGGAGACCAACAACCGCTGATTGTTAGATCGTTGGTGTGGGCTCCCCACCCCGTGAGTGAGGCGTCCGTCACTACAGTGATCTCCGGCCATCGCTGCCAAAAAGATTGTCCCTTGAGGATGTGTTCTTTGCAAACCCACCATTGTAGGTCCTGAGCTACTCTGGTTGGAACTTGTAAGAGATCTGTAATTTCCCCTGAAAATTGGGACCATCGAGTCCTGAGGGCCCATTGAAGGGATCTCATCCTCAATCTGGCCTCAGAAAAATGCAGGATGTCATGAGGCTGAGCAACCTGAGAACATCGAAGGCCGGTAGATACTGGGCATTCTGGAATTTTGTCACCATCTGCAGAATGTGGTGAGCTCTCTCTTCGGGAGGCGAGGCTTTGCCCGAACGAGTATCCAAGACTGCTCCTATAAACTGGAGCTTCTGTGATGGTATCATGTTTGACTTTTTTTAAATTCAGAGAAAACCCTAGTTTGTGAAGGAAGTGGCAAGTCTTGGATAGATGATCATGGACTTGTTCTGGAGAACGTGCCCTGATCATCCAACCGTCCAAATAGGGGTAGACATGAATCCCCCCCCTCTTCTGAGACTCGCTGCCACTACTGCCATCAACTTGGTGAAAACTCTTGGGGCAGAGGTCAACCCGAAAGGCAGAACTCGAAACTGATCAGGAGAGTTGCCAATCGCGAACCTCAGGTACTTTCTGTGCTTGAGATGGATTGGCACATGAAAGTAAGCATCCTGAAGGTCCAATGATACCAACCAGTCTTGAAGTTGGAGAGCCTGAAGGATCTGAGAAAGAGTGACCATCTTGAACTTGTCCTTCCTGAGGAACTTGTTCAAGTTTCTCAAGTCCAAGATGGGTCTCAGTCCTCCGTCCTTCTTTGGAATGAGGAAATATGGGGAATACCAACCCTTGCTCCTCTCCACTACAGATATATGTTCTATTGCACCTTTCTGTAGCAGGGTTAAAACTTACTGCAACAGGAGCAGGTCTGGATTTTTGGTAGAGTTTTGTTCCGGTGGGCGATTCTGAGGTTTCTTTAGAAAAGGAAGGCAGTAACCTTGGGATACTGTTTCCAGTGCCCAAACATCTGAAGTAATGCCCCGCCATTTTTTCAGATGCTGCGAGATCCTGCCTCCCACTGGGGTCTTGCGAGTCAAAACCTCAGAGTGGTTTTGCGGCAGCTCCAGCGGCGGCTGAAGGGACAGATGCTGCTGGGGCAGATCTAGCACCTCTTCCTCGCCCCCGAGGACATTTTCTTTTCCCCCTTTGATTGGCCTGTCCCCTTCCTCTCCCAAATGAGGAGTAAAAATGAAAGGGATGACCCCCTCCAGGAAGATATGCCTGTGTAGGGGCGTTGCAGAGGTTGTCGTATAGCGGCACTAAGTGCTGCCTTGGAGGTCTGCCGCTTCTCCAAACTTTCATCCGCCTCACTGCCAAACAATCTTGAGCCATCAAATGGCATGTTAAGGAGTCTAGATTGAACATCTGGTGCAAAACCTGACTTCCTTAGCCACGAAATTTGCGTAGCACTGCGCTAGATGCCATGGACCTGCTGATACTGTCAGCAGTGTCCAAACCTGCTTGAAGGCATTCTCCCGAAGCCTCCTTACCATCCTTAATTATGGATAGGAAACCATCACGTTCCTCTCCTTCCGGGATGTGTTGAGCTGCCGCTGACATGCAGTCCCAAAGAGTATAATTAAATCTAGCCAATGTACAAAATACATTGGTAGACTTCAGAGTCATGCTCCCTGATGTAAAGATCTTTTTCGACCAAGTATCTATTTTCTTGTCATCCCTATCAGGGGGTATAGTGGGATATGCAGCATTTTTTGCTGATGTGGCTGCCTTGTTTACTCAAATACTCTGGGTCAGAGTTACAAGGTCTGTATCTTGCCACATATTTTTTTATTTACTGCTGGAATAGATTCCGGTCTTTCCCAAGCAGCATTTACTCTCCTTTGCAGGGCAATATGAAAGGGAAGTATGGGATCTGGTTGAGGACCTCCTGACAAAATATCTGTCATATCATCATCCTGATATACAGGTGAATTCCTACCCCATCCCATAAACTCTTACTTTATTCATAAGTTTTCTGTAACCTAAATCAGCATGTTCTGCTGGATCTGGTCTTTCAAATTCGTATTCAGGGGACGTATCTAGTCCACTTGCAGACTGTAAACATTCATATAAGTCCTGCATTTTTGATTGCGGATTGATTAATTCCTCAGGAACTTCTCTTGTACCATATTTTACTCCTGCTGATGAAACTTCAGGTTCATCTTCTTCATCCTCTTTTTCTGAGGACATTTCTCTATAAACAGCTGACAGTTTGGAAAAAATCAAGTCTGCTTTCTATATGAAATACTTTCTCAGGAATAGGCTTCAACCCTGTAATTGGTGTCGACGTCGACAGAAGCATCGATGGCGTCGAAGTCGTGGCCGTTATCTTCGATGTTGTCGAGGTATTCTTCGATGTTTTCGAAGGCACTACAAATGGCGTCGAAGGAATCTTCGAGGCAGTCGATGTTGTCGAAGTAGTCTTCGAAACACTCGACGCCGTCGAAGAAATCTTTGAGGTCGTCGATAAAATATTCAACGTGCCTTTTTTCTGTTGGGTCATCGACCCTTTATACTTGACATCCTTCAACAGAGGCTTCGAAGATGTTTTCATCGAAGTCTTCAATGACTTATCGACGTCGAAAAACTTTTTAGTAGAGTGTCTTTTTAGGTGTCTGGGTAGAGTCCCTAGAAGACACCCTCGACAATTTCTTGGCGGACTTCTTAGTTTTAGACCTTCCTCTGTCACTTTTGTGACTAGAGGCATGACCTTCAACAGGCATTTTTGAGGGGGTCTGGGCCCCGTTGTCAAAAACTTTCATCATGGACTCTCTAAATGCTTCCCACTTTCTAGGGGAGTCGTGTTTTGTTGGACAAGTAATAACTTCCTCCGAAGTCGAGGAAGAAGAAGGAGGAGATCGGTGTCGTCTCTTTTTCGCCTTTTTGGACGAAGAAGCTGAGGACTTCCTTGATCACTCCTCAATCGTGATTTTTTATAGTGTTTTGCCGAAGACTCAGCCAAGTCTTTCTTCCCTCTCGAAGTAAACTTCGAAGATTCCTCCCCCACCGCCAGTTTACCTTGTCTTTCTTTCGAGGCCTTGTGGGTCATGGATTGGCACGAACCGCAGTCATTGATCCGATGTTCGGACCCGAAACACCAGAGGCAGTTACGGTGAGTGTCGGTCAGCGACATTTTTCTGCCGCACCTCAGACACTTCTTAAACCCCGTTTTCGGAGTAGATGGGTTCGAGGAAGACGACATAATCGCTTAAGACTGAAGCGCCGTTTTATTTAGATCCGAAGCGAAGCTAATGGAAAAACAGAACTGAGGCCAACGGGCGCGCTCGAGGCATTTACACTACGGATGCCATCGACACTCGACGCCTCGAGTGGAGCGCACTCTGGTGGAGAGAGAGAAAAAATTTCCGAAGCAGCAAAGCTGAAGGTAAGGATATATATCTAAGATGAGGAATACGTGGGAGGACACAATCCATTCTAAGGGGTTTCCTCTCATTAGATTCTCTTGTCCACCAGCAAAGATTCTTTACTAGTGTTGGCAAAACGACCACTAGATCGTCCCACTGACCACTTGCCTGAGACCACTGTTTCGCCAACCAGTCCTGCATGGGTCGCAGGCACGCTTGGGGAACCAGGTAAATGCAAGACGCCATCATGCCTAGCAAACGCATAGAATTGAGGAATTTCCCAACCCTCTTGAGTATTTAGAACAGCTCCTAAGAACTGTTTGGAGGTGCTTGGCACGAGGCTTGACTTTCTCGTTGATGGAGAAACCCAATTGAAAGAGGAGGTTGATGGTTCTTTGGATGTTTTGTCTGCAAATTAGGAGCGACTACCCTGTAATGAGCCAGTCGTCCAGGTAAGGGTACACTGGAATTGCCTCCCGACGCAGGTGTGCTGCCACCACCGCCAGTACCTTGGTGAATACCCTTGGAGCCGAGGCTATTCCGAAGGGCAGCACCTTGAATTGGTAGTGCGGGTTCGCCATCTTGAAACGCAAGAATCTTCTGTGCGCTGGGAACATTGAAATATGAAAATAAGGATCTTTCATATCCAGTGTTGCCATATAATCCCCCTTTTTTAGTATGTGGATTACCTCTTGTAGTGTAGTCAGGCAGAACTTTTGTGACTTGACATACTTGTTTACAGGGCGCAAATTTAATACTGGGCGCATTGTGAGATCTTTCTTTGGCACAAGGAAGTTGGTTGAATAAATACCCCCGTTTACCTGATATGCCGGGATGACCTCTATGGCGTCCTTTGACAGCAGAGTTGCGATCTCTTCGAGGAGGATTTTCTGATGTTCCTGCAAGTGTACTCTGTCGTGGAGGATAGTCGTGGCAGCGCTGTAGTAACTCTATGCAGTAGCCTCCGGACACTGTGGATGGCACCCATCTGTCCGAGGTGATCCCCTCCCATGCAGTGAAGTTTGTAATGTGCCCCCCTACTGGTGATGCATGGGAGGGGACCTGGAGCGGAACGTCACCGTTTGGTAGGTGGCGTACCACCTCTTGCAGGGCTGCCTCTTCCCCGCCCACAACCTCTGCGCTGCCCTCTTGGGTAGCCCTGGGAAGATTGCGACTGTTAATTCCACCACAATGAGCCCTGGTTTTGGCTCTAGTTTGACCCTGTTTGGGAATTTTGGCCTTGAAAGTGGTGGAATTTACCATTTCCGCTCTGTCCAGAGGGTTTGTTGGTGAGTTGACCAAGGGATCTCAATGTGTCATACTCATCTTTCGCTGTTTTGAGTGCATCTTCGACGGCTTTGCCAAATAATTCATTAGGCTCGACCGGCATGTCTATCAGAGTCACCAGAGTTTCTGGCTTGAATCCTGACTGTCTTACCCATGCAAGCCTCTTAATGATCGTACCTTCAGCGATTATTCTACCGGCATTATCAGCCGCGTCCAAGTTTGTCTTCAGGAGACAGCCCAACACTGCCCTCCCCTCAGCTGCTACTTGTGCTAACTGGGACTTTAAGGGTTCAGGTGCGCAGGAAAGCAATGCAGATACTTCCTCCTACTTATGGCAATTATAGCTTGCTAAGAGGGTGGCACTGTTGGCTATCCTAGCCTGATAAGCCGCAGATGAAGCGACTTTCCTCCCTAGATTCTTTTGCTTTCCTCATCTGGAGGAGCCTCTGAGGAAGCAAGTGGGGTTCCCGCTCTCTTTCTAGTGGTGGTAACGACCAGGGAATCTGGCTTTAGTTGTCCCCTGATATATAAAGGGTCAGAGGGAGCAGCATGAAATAACTTTTCAACACGTGGATTTACTGCACGTGTAAGGTTAGGTGTCTGCAAGGAAGGTAGAATGCTGTGCTGGACTGATTTTAGTCAAGGGATGGACTGCGTTACTGCCCTTTTGTCTCCCAGGATTTGCTCTGCGAAATCCCCGTCCTCAAGAACTTCCTGTGCATCTATCTGGAAGTGTTCAGCAGTCTTAGCCAACACCTCATTAAGGAGAGGCTGGTTATCGACTGGAGGATCATTAACAGGAGGGTGCTTAGGAATTGGGGAGTCCAAAGCGTCAGCTTCAGCCTCATCTTCAGCCTCCTGGTCCTCATCATCCCCGTCGTAGTAAGGGTCTGCAGCCTGTCCCTCCTCGAATTGAGGGTCAGGTTCTTCATGGTATGAACTTGGATCATAATTCTCCACAACAAAGGGGTCTATTACTAAGTCCTGAAAGGGAGTATCAGAGCGAGCCCTCTTACGAGGGGGTTGAGGAGACACAGGAGTGGGCCTGGAACCAGAAGGAGCTGAGGTGGGAGGGGTGTTCCTATAACTCTGAAAATAGTTATGATCTTTTTCATTAAAATGTTCCATAAAGGTCATCCTTTTCATTACCCTGTCTATGTCCGGAGAGCTCCATTCCTTGGAGCTTGGTATAATCACAAACTGAGGGGTAAGGCCCATGTCCTCATCTGGGGTAGGTATAACCTTGGTCTTGGGGGCTGACTGATGTTCTTTTGATTTTTTAGCAGTCTTGTCCTCCCTATGCTTCTCTTTAGAAGAACAAGTTACTTCTTAGCTGGTAACGTTCTTTCGATGGGATGTTCCTCCGACGTATTCCTTATCTATGATAATTGTATCTCCAGCTTGCTGGCCTCGGAAAACTTTTTTCCCAGTAGAGGGCGCTGCACGTCGACGTCCGTCGAGTAGGTGTTCCTCGACAGCCACCGTTTCGACACCGATGTTATCATGCCCATAAATAGCCACGCGCAGCGTCCGTTGCTCAGTTCCGTTTTGTAGAGTAAGATAGTCTTTGCTTGAATTGGTTATTACCCTTGAAGGAGCGTAAGCTGCAGCCACAAGGGAAATGTTACTGCGGGATGAATGGGAGGGGCGATAAGGAATACGTCAGAGGAACATCCCATCGAAAGAACGTTACCAGGTAAGAAGTAACTTGTTCTTCGAAGGGATTGTGTCCTCTGACGTATTCCTCATCTATGATAGACTCCCATAGCAGTGGTATGTGATTGGAGGCGGGAGTAAGAGATGCCATGTTACCCTTTAAGAATAGACAGAGTGTAACACAGCTTTGCCAAATCTAGTCTCTTGACTAGAGGAGTAATCCAGGCTATAGAATTTGGTAAGGGTATGTGCGGACGACCATGTGGAGGCCGCACATATGTCTCTAATTGGTACCCCTCTTTAGAGAGCTGAAGAGGCTGCGATACCCCTGGTCAAATGAGCCCTTAGATTTTGAGGGGGCTCTTTCCCTGCCAATTTATAACATTCCAGAATGGCCAAAATAATCCATCTGGAAATGGTTTGTTTCGTTATTGGTAATCCCAACTTTTGTCCTGCGTAACCTATGAAGAGTTGGTCTACTTGCCTAATCTTGGCAAGTCTGCGGATATAAAAACTCAAGGCTCGCTTAGGGTCCAGCCTGTGTAGTCTCTTCCTCTTTCTCCAGATGGGGAGGAGGTTAGAATGAAGGTAAAGTAATCTTCTGAGTGATGTGAAATTCAGAAACTACCTTTGGGAGGAGGTTAGGCTTCACCTGTAGAACAGCTTTGTCCTTATGAAAAATTGTATGAGGAGGTTTACAAGATAGGGCTTGTAACTCGCTAACCCTTCTAGCAGATAATGCTATTAATAAGACAGTTTTGAGGGTGAGAAACTTCAATGAACAAGAGTGGAGTGGTTCAAATGGAGCACCCTTTAGGAAGTTTAGAACTAAATTTAAGTCCCATAAGGGAACTTGGAATGGTCTTGGAGGATAAACATTAGTTAATCCTTTCAGGTATTGTATTACTAATGGAATTTTGAAATATGATGGCTCCTCTGCATTACACTTGAAGATTGACAGCGCTGCGAGATAGCCCTTAATAGTGCCAACTTGAAGGCCTGAATTTGCCAAGTAAAGTAAAAAGGATAACACTGCAGGTGTACCACATGAAAAGGGTTCGATATTCTTTTCTCTGCACCAGCTGCAAAATTTATTCCAACGGCAGCGGTATAGAGTCTTAGGTGCTGGCCTTCTGGCCGAAAGCAACACCTCCATGACGTCATCTGGAAGGTCCCAACCCTTGTACCTCAACCTTTCAGAAACCAAGCGTGAAGGTTGAGGGTCTTGATGGCTGGATGGAGAACCTGACCTCCCTTCTGCGAGAGAAGATCTTATCTGTATGGAAGACGAATTGGAGGGCAGATGGACATGTCCAGAAGGTCCGGGTACCACGTTCTCCTGGCCCAATCCGGGGCAATTAGGATCATGGTCTTCCGAAACCTTCTCAACCTCCTGATCATTTGAGGAATGACAGGGACCGGAGGAAACGTGTACAGAAGTGGGAACTCCCAGTCCACTACGAACGCGTCTCCTAGAGCCCCACTCGGGGGAAATTCCCTTGAGCAAAACCCGTTGCACTTCCTGTTGATATTGGTGCCCAACAGAACCACTTGAGGGCTTCCCCAAAGGGCGAAGCTCTCCCTGAGCTATCTCCCACTCGTGGGAGACTGTTCTGCCTGCTCAGAGCGTCCGCTGTCAAGTTCTTCTCTCCGGCTAAGTGAATTGCCGATAGAGAGATTCCTTCCTGAATTGCCCAAAACCAGAGCTGCATCGCATCTCTGCACAGTAGTAGTGATCCTACGCCTCCTCTTTTCTTGAGGTAGTGCATGGCCACCGTATTGTCCGTCATTATCAGGACATTTCTCTCCCGTACAGACGGCAGAAAAGCCTTCAGTGCCAGTCTGATGGCTCTCAGCTCCAACAGGTTGATATGTAGTTTGGAATCCGATGGAGACCAACGACCGCTGATGGTCAAGTCGTTGGCATGGGCTCCCCACCCCGTGGGTGAGGCATCCGTGACTACTGTTATCTCCGGCCATGGTTGCCAAAACAGTTCTCCTTTCAAAATGTTTTCCCGACAGGCCCACCACTGAAGGTCTCGAGACACTCTGACCGAGATCTGAAGGAGATCTGTCATTCTTCCTGAGAACTGTGACCACTGAGTTCTTAGTGCCTACTGAAGAGATCTCATCCTCAGGCGAGCCTCTGGCACAAGGAATATGCAGGATGCCATGAGGCCTAGCAACCTCAAAAAGTCGTAGGCTGGGAGACGTTGGGCATTTTGAAACCTGGTGACCATCTGCAGAATATCTTGAGCCCTCACCTCTAGTTGCGAGGCTTTTCCCAGGGAAGGGTCCAGGACTGCTCCAGTGAACTGGAGTCTCTGTGATGGTATCATCTGTGACTTCTTTAAATTGAGGGAGAAGCCCAGCTTGTGAAGGAAGTGGCAGACATAATCTAGTTGGATCTGAACTTGTTCCGAAGATACCGCTCTGATCAACCAGTCGTCCAGGTAGGGGTAGACGTGAATCCCTTCCCTCCTTAGACTTGCAGCCACAACCGACATTAGCTTGGTAAAGACTCTCGGGCGGAGGTCAGCCCAAATGGCAGAACTCGAAATTGATAGAGAGTTGCCAATTGCGAACCTCAGGTATTTCCTGTGCTCGAGATGAATTGGCACATGGAAATAAGCATCCTGAAGGTCCAGAGATACCAGCCAGTCCTGAAGCTGGAGGGCCTGAAAGATCTGAGAAAGAGTTACCATCTTGAACTTGTCCTTCCTGAGGAACTTGTTCAATTCTCTTAAGTCCAAGATGGGTCCCAGTCCTCCGTCCTTTTTCGGTACCATGAAGTAGGGGGGGGGGGGGGGGGGGGGGGGGGGGGGAGTACCAACCCTTGTTACTTTCCGCTACAGGTACCGGTTCTATGGCACCCTTCTCTAGCAGGTCTAGAATGTCCTGCAGAAGGAGCGGATCTGGAAACTTCAAAGAGTTGTTCCCCGCTGGATGGCTCTAAGGGGTGCGTAGGAAAGGCAGGCAGTAACCTTGGGCCACTGTCTCCAGAGCCCAAGCATCTGACGTAATAGCCCGCCATTCCGTCAGATGGTGAGTTAACCTGCCCTCTACAGGTGTTTTGTGAGAGCGGTTTGGGAGCAGCTGATGCAGATGCCGAAGGTAAAGCGGCTCCTGCTGCTGCTGATGCGGCTTTCTTTCCTCTACCCCGTCCACCACGGGTAAATTTTCCTTGGCCTCTTTGAGCCGGCCATCCTCTGCCTCTTCCGTAAGTGGAATAATAGCGAAAGGACCTTCCTCTCCAAGAGGATCCTGAGGGACGAAAAGTAGTCTGACGGATTGCCGCTCCTAATGATTTTGCTGCTGCTTTGGATGTTCGCATTTTTTTCAGACTGTCATCCGCCTTTTTACCGAAAAGGGAAGAGCCGTCAAAGGGCATATTCAAAAGTCTGGCCTGTACGTCTGAAGCAAAGCCAGACTTTTGTAACCACGCATGCCTGCGAATGGTGGTACTTGCCGCCATGGCCCTGCTGATACTGTCAGCAGAATCGATGCCAGTTTGAAGGGACTCGCACATTGCATCTTTACCATCTCTGATGATATTTAAAAATGCGTCCCTTTCTTCTCCTTCCTGGAGGCAGTCAGCCGCTGATGAAGCACACTCCCAAAGAGTGTGGCTGAACCTAGCGAGCGTACAAGTAGCATTAATAGATTTTAATGCCATGCTACAAGCAGAAAAGACTTTCTTAGCCATAGCATCATATTTTTTGTCATCCCTGTCCAGTGGAGCAGTGGGGTATGCAGATGTACTGCCTGATAAAGTTGCTGCTTGGACCACCAGACTCTCTGGAGTACGGTGCTTAGATAGGTATTCAGGGTCAGCAGCAGATACCCTATATTTTGTTGACAACTTCTTATTAACTGCAGGGACAACTTCAGGAGTTTCCCAGTTAGTTAAAATCTTTCTTTGTAAAGCAGAATGAAAGGGAACTACGGGATCCTCCTGTGGACCTTTCTCCAGAATATCTGTGAGGTCATCCTGTTGAAAAACAGGTGAAGGAGCAGACCAACCCATGAACTCCATAATTCTTGACATTAGGGTTCTATAAGGGGTTTCAGCATGTTCCCCTGGGTCTGGTTTGACAAATTCCACTTCTGGGGAAGTGTCTAGGCCACTTGCTTCCTGCAATACATCCTGAAGGTTTTTCAACCTTCTTTCCTCATAGGCAAAAGTCTCTGGTTCAGGTGATGTGGTCCTCTGCAGCCCAAAAGGCCTTTCTTGATCAGAATCTTCCCTTTCTTGATAAATTGAAGTTAAGGGGGGATGCTCTGGCCTGTGAAATGGTATAAAACCCATCTCTAAAGCAGAGGGAGCCATCATCAGTGGCCTTGAAAAGGTCGATGTCGTTGACGCCGATGTAAAAATCCTCGAAGGCGCCGACAAAGGCGTCGAGAAAACTGGAAGAGGCCTCGAAGAACTCGAGAGGATCGGAATCCTGCTCGAGGATGTCGACGACGTTCTTGACGTCGTGTCGGAGGCTCTCGTGTAACCGTTGGCTCTCAGTGTAACCGTTGGCTGTGGAGTAGCCGTGGGTTTTTCTTTTATCGGCGTCGATGTCGACTCGATCGACGGATGCGTCGAAGAACCCTTCGATAACGGCATTGATGGCGCCGATCTATGCTTCGAGGGGACTTTCGACGATGGCGAAGATGCTTTGTTTCCCGATGGCCCGTGGCGCTTTCGGGTAGACTCTTTCGCCGGGTGCTTCGACTTGCGGCGTTTAGATTTTTTGGGCTTTTCACCCGGGGTATCACCCTCAGCTGTCTTCGAGGGGGTCGAGGCCGCTTTCTCGAAGACGCTTAGCATCTTTTTTCTGAATTCCTCCCACTCAGCCTGAGAACTGTGTTTTGTGGGGCAAGGTACTATTTTAGGGGAATTAGAAGACGATGAAGGGGATCTTCTACGTCTCTTTTTTGAGTGTCTAGATGTCGACGAGTGGTGGGAGCCACTTCAAGACCTAGAACGAGAGTGTTTGACGGTGAAGAGACGAATGTCTCGACTCTACCTCGGAAACTTTCGAGGAAGTTTTAACTGACCTACCTCTCTCGAGCTTCCCCTTACGCTCCTTCAAGGCTTTCGCCGTCATGGACAAGCATTCCTCACACTCCGAACACTGGTGCTCGACTCCCAGACACCACAAACAGATCCTCTGAGAATCCGTCAACGACATTTTCTTCCCACAGTCAACATTTTTTGAAGCCGGACCGAGGAGTCGTCGGGTCGGAGGAGGAAGCCATTGAGTACGAGTCGGTATTCGAGGAATAATGAAGTATATTTCGACTGAAGAACTGAGCAACGATATTCCGAGGCACACGAAGCGCGGAAAAACAGAACTGAGCAACGGACGCTGCGCTTGGCTATTTATGGGCATGATGACGTCAGCGTCGATACGGTGGCTGTCGAGGAACACCTACTCGACGGTCGTCGACGTGCAGCGCCCTCTACTGAGAAAAAAGTTTTCCGAGGCCAGCATGCTGGAGATACAATTATCATAGATAAGGAATACGTCGGAGGACACAATCCCTTCGAAGTGTGGGTATCTTAAGATTACTTTTGAGGTGTTTACCCTCTTCCCCATGGCTAGAAGTGGTCTTACTAAACTTTTTGGAGCCTTCCACCTGGTCCGACGCATCGCGTCCACTTTCAGTGGTGTGATCCGATGAGGGGCGTCGAATTTCGGGTGTTGGGTTAGACGCGCAGCGTCTAGTTTCGGTAGTGGGTTGAGACACTTTGATACTGACACACAGTCGTCTGATGACAGTTTGATGGACAACACCTTTTCTGTCCGAGGACGGGTGGGCCTTGTGGTGAGGCGACCACGATCGCAACCACCCAGAAGACAAGGACTCGGTGGACCGCTCTCTAGGTGTCGACCGTTGCCGATCGCTCGAAACGCATGTTGAATCTTGGCTGGGGCTAATGTGCTTGGTGGTGGATGTTCGTGTTGCGCTTTTGCCGCTGGGTGTGGTCCCCACAACATGGCCATCGGCCAGTCCTGCGTGGTCGGAGGTCTGCGCCTGGGTAGCTGAAGCTGCCCTGTCACCCTCGCCGTCCAATTCGACGGGGTTGCTGCCATCGCTGAAAGCGCCCTCTACTTCCATGGCCTAGAGCTGCCTGGCGTATAGTGGGCCCAGCGCTTCGTGGAGCGGTCCTTTAGGGTTTTCGGCTTGAAAAGCCTACAGGCCTTACAAGATGCCTCAAAGTGGTCCCGAGGGAGACACAAATTGCAAACAGTATCTTTCGACGGAAGTCTCTGATCGTCACCAGCGTCGTTATTCGGAGTTCGGTGACCAAAGGATAGGAAGAGTTCTAGTGGTAATTGAAATATAGATATGGCTTTACGCCGAAAGGAAGTCCGCAAACATGCGTCCGACTAGTATGGCGGAAAAAACCAGTGAAGAACCTACACGCGAGAGGGATCATGGGTACAGGGGACATCACACTAGGGATTGCATTACTGGCATGCCCTATCCGACATCCCATTTCAAGTTTCGAAAACAACAACTGTAATACTCTGCAGCTTCCACTAGATTTTGACCTATCCACAGCATGTGATCTAAACAGATTCCACAAGCCTCAAATGTATATAAAACCAACCCAATATATATAAAAACGGTCAATTGTGCAAAGGTCGGGGGTGTGCCCATGAGGCCATGGAGTGAGACGCGTCTCTGCGTTGCTCCTGCTGATCTGCGAAGATCCTGGCAGAAGAAAGCACGCTTCTGATGTGCGGTTTAGCACCAAAAAACAGGCATTTGCATCGGAAATAGGAGGGCGCGTATGAGGAGAATCTGGACCCGTAGAGACGGCGAGGGACCATAGGCTGACCAGAGGAAGATCGTAGCAAGCACCGACAGATGAAAACAAAATGGCCGGCGGCAAGAAATGAAGAACAAAGGAATATTCAAGCGGAAGCTGATACGGGTGCCCGTACCGCAGGAAGTGTGCTCCCCAAGGTGGAGGAAAAGAGCCGGAGCAAGGCGTATAAGCACGACTGGAGACCTGGGACCTCTGGGAGTGGCGAGAGACCAGGGCCGGCCATCGGAATGCAGCAGCAAGCCCTGTCCGGAACAGACGAGGAGGCTGGCAACTGGATACAAAGTACAAAGGAAGATCGATGATGGGGCGGGCACAGAAGCAAGTGAGCGGCTTAAAACGTTTGGGCGCTACAAAGGAGCATTTGATGCAGCGGAAATGGAGCGTTACTGTTGCGGCCCCAGCAAGCGAGCAGCTGAGAACAAGCGGGCGCAACAAAGTAGCGGCTGATGCAGCATGAGGAAACGGAGCGTGTTACTGTCACAGCCCCAGCAAGCGAGCGGCTGAGAACGAGCGGGCGCATCAAAGTAGCAGCTGATGCAGCGTGAGGTAACATAGTGTGTTACTATCGCAGTTCCATAGTATGCGGAGGCCCCCGCTGATCATGAGAAGAGGAGTGAAAGCTAATAAAGCGGACGAACTGCGGTGAGAACTGTGGCCACAAGCCTCCGAGGTCAGAGCAGCGAGTACAATGACACTGCGAATATAAAGAAGCCGACACTGAAGTTAACACAGCCGTCACTCCAGCTCTGCTAAAGAGGAGGCAGGGGCAGCATACCAGGCTTGACACATGGAACAGGGCGCACCACCGTAGCTCCCTGTAATAACTGCCACTGGAACACCAAAAACAATAAGAAGAGGCACGCACACACGAGTGGAGCCCATTGCTGCAAGGCATTCGTGCGAGCAGCACGCCCAAAGCCACACAACCTTCCTGCATAATACGGGCACAACAGACACATGAGCAATGCCCTCCAGCCACGCAAAACGACAAGCTGCAGACGCTCACAACAGTGCACCCAGCTTTAAAGGTAGAGAAGGGAAGACCCAGAGTAACGGGCCCAGAACTCTGAAGCAAGGGCCTGCAAGGAGTGCACAGCGCCTAATCAAAGGAACAAAAGGAAATGTGACCAGGGAACTTCCAAGATGTAGAGCACACCGGAAGAAAGAACGTGAAGTTCCGGGGCCCGGTCATCATATGCATCTGGTTCCACATGCCTGTGGAAGCACCAGGCCACGCAGGGAATACGTGAGAGAACCTATAACAACCAGCTGAGAGGACTCCCGCCGGCGTGTAAGGAGGCTTCACCGACCCAAACTTATTGTGGGGCGAGAGAACCAAAACCCAATTGCGGCAAACTAGGGCATAACTAGGGCATAAGGGTGAGCCAAGATGGCTTCCAAACCTCTGAAACCGAAAGGGAAGCAAGCAACGATGGAAGACTTCGCCAAAACACCCCATACAATGGAGGGGACCAGCAAGAAAGACAACAATCAGCAACCGGATAACACACCGGAGCAAGACAATCAGCCCATCCTGGACACAATCGCAGACCTGAACTCGGCCTGGGAAACCAAACTGGTAGCAGCTATGGCAGATCTCAAAACATCATTGGATCTTAAAATTGGAGTGGTACAAGAGGATGTGAACATTCTGAGACAAGATGTCAGGAAAGTGACGGAACGCAGGGCTGAATTGGGAAAGCAGGCAAGCTTAAACACAGCGACCTGCAAGTCGCATGCTTCGGAGATCCACATACTACGTCAGCAAGCGGGCAACTTGGAAAGCAGAGCTGAGGAAGCCGAAGGACGGGCCCACAGGAATAATATACGCATTGTCAGGCTTCCGGAAGGTGAGGAAGGCCAAAACCCCCATGCTACTACAGGAAATACAAGGAGGAGCTCTCACCCAGGGGTTCGCAGTGGAGAGGGCGCATCAGGCTCTCACGAGGAGACCACCACCGGGCAAACCCCCCCAACCCCTCCCCCGAGGACGATCATTGCTAAGATCCTGAACTATCGAGACAGGGAAAAGATCCTGGAATTGTTCCGAAAAGGAGGCACTATACACAGGGCGGCTGCATCCATCACGGCGTACCCAGACTATACGCTCCTGGTGCAGAGGAAACAAATTAACTATGGGTCTATCAAGAGGAGGCTGCGATATGCGGGCTACAAGTACATGCTGATGTACCCAGCGAAGCTGAAGGTGCTCCACAAAAACAGGGCCCCCCTTTTTTTCCGAGACATCAGAGGAAGCGACCGAATGGCTAGACGGCCAGAGTTGTCCGGATGAGACAGACCCGCAGAAGGTGGACGGAATAGAGAAGTGAACCAGTGCCTCCGGAAGCCAAGGTGCTGTATGACTTAAGACAATGGGACTAGAATATAAGATGGAGCAAAAAGCAGTATTAAAGCACTCTGTGCTTAAAACAAGGAGATCTGTGCGCGCAGCATATTGAGCATAATGCAGGGACACAGCGGACCCATTTCCACACCCCAGATGTTTAGTTAGGTTACCGGTGGTGAGTTAACCACCCTGCGGAGTTCCTAATATCGGCTTGCCAAGATAGGACTAAATGCGGGAGCGCCCGAGATCCAGGGATGGAGCTGGTGAACAGTTGGGGATGGGCAGGGAGGGGGGTGGGAGGGGAGTTGAGGGATGTGTTTCAATTGGGGGGTGGGAAGGGAGTTTTGGGATTTGGGGCATTAGCAGTTAGGGAACAAGCCTACCTAAGCGCATATCCAAGATGGAAACGGATAAAGAGAGGAGAGGGAGGAGGGACGGGTATGGAGAGACATGGGAGACTTGAAGATAATGACCTGGAACGTTAGGGGGCTAAATAGTTACTTAAAGAGAAATAAAGTCATGATGGATCTAAAAAGACAGAAGATAGATATTGCCCCGATACAAGAAACGCACCTCACTAAAGAGAAACTAGAAGTCCTAAAAAAGAAATGGAAGGGCACCCTTATAGGCGCAACGTACTCATCTTATGCTAGGGGGGTGGTCACTTGGGTAGTGTCACATGTTCCATTCCAGTTGCTACAGTCCACGACCGAGGCTGACGGGAGAATGGTAAAATCGAGGGGACTGATCGAAAACAGAGAAGTATGTATTTTTAATACATACGCCCCGAACCAGGACACAGTGAACTACTTTAGGATCCTATACAGCAAAATGAGACCATACCTAGGTTGCACAGTCATTTGGGGTGGGGATTTTAATTGTACATTCAACCCAATAGTTGACAGATGAGATGTGAAATATGATAGACCCACCCCTGCCGCCAGAACCCTAAGAACTCTACTGCGAGACCTCCAGCTAGAGGACACGTGGAGGCTATACCACCCACATGACAGGCACCTCGCATTACTCAGCCCCACAAAATCTGTACACGCGGTTAGATTACGTATTTGTCACACAAGAGATCATCAGAGCAATTGTGCGCCCAGAATATAGAGCGAGAGTTCTCTCGGACCACTCGCCACCGACCTTATCATGGCAATGCATAACCCCCAGAGCCAGGATCCCCACTTGGTGACTCAGAGCAGAGGCTTTAAATGATAAATGCTTTAGAGAAGACCTCAGAAGCAAAATAGCGGAATATTTCCGAATTAACACGGGAAGTGTAAAGCTAACTGGGACCCTGTGGGAAGCATTCAAGGTGGTGGTTAGAGGAGCAGCAATAGCCAAATCAAAGGCACTACAGAGGGGTATACTACTCCAACTACAGAACGCGGAGAAGAAACTACAGACATTCTTAAATAATGGAAACCATTCCCAGCAAGACGCTGGTAGTATCACCCAACTACAGCAGGAATGTATGGGACACTGGGAGAGACTGTGTAACTTAAATTACAAAAAATACACAGAGATGCAATACGCTGAGGGGGACAAACCGGGAAGATTATTGGCATGGTTATATAAAAGCGAGACCCCCAGGCCAACGATCAGAGAGATCCGGGGAGAGGGAGGACTAATATTGGATGCCCAAGAAGGTGTGACTAAAGGGTTTCTCGAATTCTATAAGCAACTGTATAGCGACACTGTGCAGGGGAACGAGAAGGAAATAGCAGAAACTTTGGAGGATACTGGCCTACCAAAAATAAGCACCGAAGAACGAGAGTCTAGAAGCCACGATCACACTAGAAGAATTAGAGGCGGTGGTGGAGCAACTACCAACTAGTAAGACTCCAGGCACAGATGGTCTCTCTAGTGAATTGTATAAAACGTATAAGAATGAACTGCTCCCTCCGTTGGTATCAATGCTACATGAAGCTTACGAGATGGGGGCACGGCCGGAATCGCTTTGAGAAGCGATCATCATCCCACTCCTCAAACCCAACAAGCCAGGCACAGACTGCGGGTCGTATAGACCGTTGTCAATGCTAAATCAGGACAGCAAAATACTCACGGCTGTGTTGGCAAACAGGATGAAGGGGGTTATTGGTAGATTGATACACCCCGATCAGACTGGATATGTTCCACATAGAAGCATATCCACTAATCTTAGAAGGCTACATCACATCATAGAACAGTCCAAGGGGGCTTGAGGTGAGTTAGCTATAGTGTCATTAGATGTACTAAAGGCCTTCGACTCAGTCAAATGGCCGTGGCTGTTGACAACCCTGAAAGAAAATGGGATGGGACCAGGGTACCTGTAATGGGTGGAATTACTATATAGCTCACCATTAGCCAGAGTTAGAACGGGAGCGGTCATTTCGGAAAGATGTCAGCTTAGTAGAGGCACTAGACAAGGATGCCCATGGTCCCCGATGTTGTACATCCTAGCATTAAAACCTCTGGCGATATACCTGAGACAACAATATGAGGAAGTGGAAATCTATACAAGGGGGGGACCGCAACCAATACCGCTGTACACAGACGATATGCTACTATACTTGAGGTACCCAGAAGAAAACTTACAATATATCCTTGAAGTACTGGAAAGATTCGCATTGCTCTCGGGTATCGCATTAAACCCTAAAAAGTCCTGTATATTCCTCGTAGGATGGTATATAGGGGTCCCGCACGACAAACTACCAGTACTGCCAATACCCTGGGTGACAGATACCTTTAGATACCTGGGAATCAACATTTACCACTCAACAGAGGCAGAACATAAATATAACACCGAAAAAGCAATAACGAAGGTTGTTAATAGTATTAAGTTCTGGACTAAACTCCCCTATCCATGATAGGGAGGGGGAGCACTACTGAAGATGGTAGTATTGCCCAGATTACTGCACCTCTTTGGGAACATACTGTATAGCATACCGAGGCGCTTCTTTGCCAAACTTCAAGGCATATGTAGAGAATTTCTATGGGCTAACACAAGGAATAGGATAGCCCTATGGAAATTGCAAAAAACATACGATAAAGGGGGCATTAATCTACCCAATTTTGAGATTACCTGGCCAGCCAACTGCGATATGTAGCTGAATGGCTAGCTGAAGACTCTACATCAGTGTCCAGGTTGTTGGGACACGAATGTGCCCCGTACTTTCTAAAAGAATGGATCTGGCTTCCTAAATGTGAGATAGGGAAGAGCTCATGTATGCTGGAACTAGGATAGCAGGTATGGCGTAAAATGTGCCAGTCCATAAACAATCCGACCCCATATTCCCCGCAAGTGCCGTTAGTGACACTAACCGGAGGATCGCCCAACTAAGGAAATCGATCCGTAAACACTGGGAACCGGTAGGGATTGTAACGACGGGCGATATATGGCAAGAGGGGGGCAATAATGGGATTCGAAGCGCTGGTGAATGAAACTGGTTTACATCTGGGCAACATATAACAACAGATTAGCACAAAGAGTGAAGGAGACATGGTCTGAAATAACGCTAGAGGAACAACCAGACATAGCCATCTAAACAATGTATGATATCGCGGAAGGAGGACACAAGGTTTCCCGGATACATGAACTACTGATGTCAAGAGTGGGAAGGGAGGTGGCACAGCTGAGACAAGAATGGGAGGAGGAAGCCGGAGAATCAATGACGGATGGGCAATGGGAAAGGGTACAAGGGTATCACAAAAAAGTGTCTAGAAATGTGAGGCTACAACAAATACAACTGTATATAACCCATAGAGCATATATGACCCCCCTTGGAATTTCACCATTTAAAGGTACGGAACCACAAACATGTCCTAAATGTGGGGAGGTGAATGCCGGGCTGATAAACATGTTTTGGGCATGTACTGGGGAGAAGTGGCCCAAAGATTGAACGAGAGAGAGATTAATCTGAATATAGACTCGATATGGGCATGTGTGGTGGGAGGGTTCCCCAGGCCACGCCAATTAAAACATGTGAGCAAACTCAGAGACCTGGCCTACATACTGGCCAAGCACAGGATAGCCATGGGATGGAAAGCACGCAATAGACCCAAGGCGGAGGTCTGGTGGGCTGACATCCGTAAATGGTCCGAAGCTGAAACAGTTGTGTGGAGTCAAGTGGCTAACAAAGGGGGAGAGGAAGAAGCGGAAACCCTAACAGCCTGGAAACACTTAGTGGCCACACTCTGGGGTCCTATCCAAGAGGGCTCGAGCAAGGAATCTCCCGAGGACACAGATGAGGAAATACCCCCAATGAACAAAGAGCAAGGGGATGGAGCGGGGTAGGCTTGTTGTAGGTAGGGACAAAAGAGACAGTAGACACTAAGTATATGTCCACATCATGCAAGATAATGCAAGTACTGTGGGAGTTGTTGGTTTATTGTTTATGGTTAAATGTAATGTTTGTTTGGAAACCAATAAAAAATGTTTTAAAAAAAGAATTGTACAAAGGTCAATTCGGACCCCTGAAATTCAGTCAATTGGGGCATTCAAACAATTGTGTTCGAACAATTTGGGTAATACCCGTTCAGAGAACTCTCAAGCTGAGAAAAGGGACAAACGGTCACTTCATTACATGACTAGGCAGAAAGATAGCTGAAAATAAAGTGTACTGTACACTTATTTGCCTGAAATTCATAGACAAAAGACAGATAATCCTACTTGCTAATCCATTCTTATTTTGGAGTTGAAACGTAAAAAAAAAACAAAAAGGTTACTTGCCGACAACTACAGTTCTACTGCTAGAGTACCTTTCATAGAGTCATATCTACTTGACCATTCACAGTCAAAAGGCTTTGAGTCCTCTGTACATTTACAAAGCATTTTTAACAATTGTCAGTCACTATCTGGGCTTCTACCTGCTGTAAGGCATCCAGAACATGACGGCCTGACTCGTCCGGAGCCTCATCAACCCCCTGTCTTTAGATCTCTTCAACGGCTCCTAGTAGAGGCCCAGCTCTCCTTGAACGCCTCTTGTATCATCCACTGTGGCTTCTGGGGCACAGGCCTGAAAAACTCCACAGAATTGTGTCCAAGTAGCACTATTTGAGGTCCATGATATTGGCCTTGTCAGGTGTCTTGTTGTCTGTCCAGGAAAAGGAAGGATGGGTGCAAGACCATCAGGCACTATCTGGCCCTTCAGATGGGGGCCTTAATTTGTGCCTTCCGCTCCATGAGCATGCACTGGTTGATCCCATTGGATTGACCCAACTCATTAGCACGAGCAGTATAGTTCTGAGGCAACAAGCTCGTCTTGGAAGCATGACGACGCATAGCAACACAGTTTAGAGTCCCAGATCCGCCCTTAGAAACCTCTTCAGTACTAAGTATGTTGTAAAAAAAAAAAATCAATTATGAGCGATGACCTAGCTTTGGGAAGCAGCAGAGCTCTTTACAATCATAGGGGGAAGAACACATTGAGGGTAGCAGAGAAAAATGGAGCAGGGACCTAACTAGGGATCTAAAATCAACTAGGAGAGAGACCGGTAGATGGATCCATCTGAGGCAGTATGTGTAGCAAGAGCAACACCTGGAGCAAGGCGGTTTCCTAACCAAGACGAACCCAAAGGGCTAATTCTGAATTATAATTGATTTATTTGTGCCATGCTCCAGCCCACACCCCTTAATTCAGGATTCTTCTCTGCTGGATATCCATACATGCTGCTGCTTGGCACCCTCCACTTCTATGTCCTGTACTTCTTCCTTCTCTTATTTGGTGTTTTCCCCCATGCATTGGCACCTATGTACTCTTGTCTCTGTTGTACTGTGGGTACCAGTCTGTGTCCTTGCATAGACCCTGTTTCAACCCTCTAACATCACGTATCTGCTGTGACATGGCTGTGTAGATTAGTTCCTCCTCATCACCACCTCCAGCTGTGGCGACACAGTGACTGTTCATAGTGGGTGCCTTATAAATCAGATATAAATATAAATACAGATCCAAAACCTGTACTCACTTTACTTGGCAATCTACTTCATTTCAGGGATTTTACTCTCTAGCCAATGAGGTGTCTAGGCTACAGTCTCCTCACAAAGAACATCTTTCAGATTCTGGTGAAGAACTGGATGTATTGTGTATTTTTATGTATGTACGCATATGGGCTACATTACTCACCGTAATCGCATTTCTGATGCTTGTATCTGCTTAGATCCACTTGCTCTGCATAGTCCGACATCAAGTGGTAGTCAAGGAGAAATACAAGATTAGTTTTCGAAAGTCAAAAACAGACATTGACAGGGCGTGTTAGTAATACTATCCCTAGTGTACTGTACACATGGTCCTTCACGCATCGAGGGCCCTCAGATTGTTTCTTTCTGACATGAGGTTGCATGAAGTGTAGCGGGAGTACAGATGCGATGAAGCAGAAACAGTGATAGACCAGAAAAAATATCTATGCGCCTTCGACTCCAGAATGGTAGGAAGGGTGGGCACGTGTGAATCTAAGCAGATACAAGCATCAGAAAAAACATTTACAGTGAGTAATATATCCCTTGTGAGGCTTGTGGATCTGCTTAGATCAAATGCTCTGCATAGATTAGCGAGCAGTATCTGGAGAAGGAGGTGGAATGCAAGAAGGTACAGCAGCAAATAGATGTTTTCGAACTGCTTGTCCCACCTATGAATCTGCTTTAGAGTGGGTGTCAATAATGCTGTTTGAAGGTATGAATGGAACTCCATGTAGCAGCCTTGCAAATGGAGTCTAGAAGGGGGTTTGGTAGCTCCAGTACCTCTGGTACAGACCCTGGGAGTGAAGGGTAAAACTCTTTTGGAAAAGGAATAGCAGGGCTGTATGCACCCAACTATCCATATGGAGATGGCGTTCTTTGATATGTGATCGCCCTCCCTCCCAAGTGCTAGGGAAACAAAGACTTTGTTATCCTTAGTGGTTTAGTTTTGTTCACATAGTACAAGGCCGCTTTCCATACATCAAGTGCAGGGAGGCTTCTTTCAGCCGAGTTAAATGGATTTTGAAAGAAGGTACGAAGTTCTATGGTTTGCTTTACGTGGAACTTTGAAATGAACTTCGGTGAACACCTAGGAGGTGTCCTGAGGACAATTTTGTCTTTGTGGATATGAAGAAAGGGTCTTGTACAGACAAAGCCTGTAGTTCACCGACTCTTCTTATAGAGGTGATGGCTACTAGGAATGCAGGTGTTGTAAACTAAGTGTTTTAGGATGGCCTTGTGCATAGGCTCAAAGAGCGGACCCAGGAGTTTTGAGAGAACAATATTAAGATCCCAACCCAGAGGTGTGGGTACATTTGCCAGTCCCAACAAAAAAAACCCTACAACAAAAACCACATTTCCCCATTTCACCCCAAAAGAGGCTGTGCTTCTTTCCCTGGCGCAGGGGTGGCAAGCTTTCAACTCTGCCACTACAAAGAATGGCTGCATTTGCTTCTTTCATTTAAATCTAGCAGAAAATTACCTCTGCTCAGAACAGCATCATCTTTTTCCGTCATGTTGAATACTAAAACTGCGCACAGGACTCCCAAGACTGCTTTGAAATTTACTCTCAATTCATTTCCCACAAAGATTGTGCCCTGAAGGAAACCCCTACTGGCATGGTTCATTTCTGCTGAGTAGCAAGAGGTGAGGCAAAAGCATTCCAAGAGCAGCCAATGTGTTGGGAAACCACTTGAAAGGCTAAGTACTTCAAAAGAAGCTCTCTATCACTTGCTATGTCTGTTTCAAAGAACCCATTTGCCAAGCATATCCCCATGTACATTAACTGACCCGAGCTATGAAAAGCTTTCAGAAAGTTAATGCCAAAGAAAATGTGTGCTACAGAAACCGCATTGGGAATCTCAAAATTAACTGAAATAGACACACGTGTGAAATCTGCATTTGCAAAAGCAAGAAAACTGCTCTTTAAAAGCTAGATGGGAAATCATCCTCATATTCACACAGAAACAGTATTATATGTGTGGGGCTGGGGTGGTTTATTTATTTATTCGGATGTATAGAGTGCGCAACAGCCTGGGGGCATCGTGGCGCTTGTTAGACATATTTTAGTTACAGGCAAATGGACATTTGCAATTTACAGTATGGTTGCTATTTTTACAGACAGATTAAATTAACAGTTAACATAAAAAACAGTTGAGAGTTGGCATAAAAACAGTTGCAATTTACAGAACAGAAAGTGAGGCTTTGAGTTTTCTTCGGAATGCAAGGAGAGAGTTTTCTGCTCTTATGTCTGTGGGTAGTGCGTTCCAGGATTTGGCGGCAATGTATGTATTATATTATTTACATAAGGACTATGGTTCTGGGAAAGAAAAAGGAAAAAAAAGTTTCAAGACTTCAGAACAAGTTTGGCAAGGCGGGCTCTTCAAAGAAAACCAGCCCCATGGCAAAGGAAGCCCCTTTACAAATGTGAAAGGGCTAAGGTGTGGAAATTCATGACCTCGTCAGACTGGCCGCCATTTCCCCATCAAGGGACAATGGACCAAGGGCACTTTCCAAAGAAGTGAGTTCCCTTGCGTTCAAACTGTAGGACTTCAAAGGGGGAGTCATGGCAACCCCTGTGTAATCTGGCCAGGGGAAGACATTTGGTTGGGGGTTGGAAAGACCGCCCACATTTGGGAACAAATCCAGCTCATTTGATTTAAAAGACTTTTTACATTAAGTCATTTCAGTAATCTAAAGAAGCAGTAATGTGAAATTATGAAGGTAATTTTTGCACAAGTAAAATCAGACCATGTGGGCCTTCCTAACATGTGGTGGATGTGAACAGCAGTAAAAAGGCATTCTGGAGAACAACAGTTACAGGTAAGTAACTTGTTCCTTCTTCAGCATGGGGTCTGGCATGGATTCACATGCTCATGAATAAAGAATACATAGCAGTACACACATGCACAACCACAGGAGGTGGCAAAGGCTCAACATTAAGCATTACATCAAACTCAACATTAAGCAAATCTTACCTCCTCACCAGGCTCACCTTAGGCGAACAGGTTGCGCAGCACTGCTTGGCCGACCCTGGACTCCTCCCTGGAATCCCGATCGACGCAGTAGAATTTCGTGAAGGTGTGCGTCGACCTCCACGTAGCAGCCCTGCAGATGTCCAGCAAGGGCACACCAGATAGGAACGCCGTGGTAGCTGCGATCGCTCTGGTGGAATGGGCTCTCGGACGGGCAGGCAGCGGTCGGTTTGCCAACCGATGACAGTACATGATACAGCCAGAGAGCCATCTGGAAATGGAAGCCTTCGAGAGAGCCTTCCCCTGATTGACAGGTCCAAAGTTCACAAAGAGTTGTGACGTCTTCCGAAAACACTTTGTGCGGTCCACGTAGAACTTCAGCGCTCTAGCCACATCCAGCGAGTGCAAAGTCCTTTCAGCCGGCGACGAAGGCGACGGGAAGAAAACAGGCAACACCAAGGGTTCGTCGAGGTGGAAGTCCGACGGCACCTTGGGCATGAAGGAGGGGTGCGTCCTGAGCACTACCCGCGTGTGGTGAAAAGTCAAGTACGGGGCCTTGCAGGAAAGGGCCTGGATCTCTCCCACCCGTCGTGCGGAGGTGATGGCCACAAGAAACGCTGTTTTCCACGACAAAAACTTCAACGGAGCCGAGTGCAGAGGCTCGAACGGAGGTCCCATGAGCTTGGTCAGCACCACGTTGAGCTCCCACGCCGGGGCCGGAGCCTTCACCGGCGGGAACGATCTGAACAGTCCCTTCATGAACTCTTTCACCAGACGATGAGACCACAAAGACGTCCGCCCCGTGGTTCTGGTGCATCGGGAGATCGCAGCAAGATGAATCTTGATGGACGCGTGCGCCAGTCCAGCCTTGGCCAGCGTCAGTAGGTACAGCAGTACTTGGGGAGCCGTAATCCGTACAGGGTTAATCTTCTGTGCGTGGCACTAGACAGAGAACCTCTTCCATTTGTGTCCGTAGCATTTAAGAGTTGAGGACGCCCTGGCCTTTGCAAGAACCTCTCTGCAGTCAGCCGGTATGTCGTATCCTCCAAACTAACGCTGCAGGAGCCAGGCCTGCAAGTTCAGCGACTTCGGGTCGTGATGTAGGGTGGCGCCTCCTTCCCTGGAGAGAAGATCC
Organism: Ambystoma mexicanum; assembly: GCF_040938575.1. Taxonomy (NCBI): domain Eukaryota; kingdom Metazoa; phylum Chordata; class Amphibia; order Caudata; family Ambystomatidae; genus Ambystoma; species Ambystoma mexicanum. The sequence goes on from NC_090931.1 coordinate 458,345,554, forward strand.
GCGTCCACTGGCAGCTTGATTGACGGGGACGCTGACAAGTCCAGAAGGTCCAGGAACCATATCTGCCTCGGCCACGCAGGTGCGACGAGGATCATCCTGCACCGTGACCTCTTGAGCTGGTTGATGAGCCGGATCAGCAATGGCAATGGAGGGAACGCGTTTAGAAACAGGCCCTCCCAGGGGAACGAGAAAGCATCGCCCATGCTCCTCGGCTGGGGAAACCTGCTGGCGAACCTCCAGCACTTGGAGTTCGTCGCCGTCGCGAACAGATCGATCTGGGGTGTGCCCCACCGTCGGAAGAGGCGGTCCACTAGATCCTGTCGTAGTTCCCACTCGTGGCACAAGCGCAGCTCCCTGCTGAGTGAGTCGGCGATGGTGTTTTTTATCCCTGCCAGATGAAACGGCACCAGAAACATCCCTTGGGCGACGGCCCAATGCCACAGATCCTGCGCCTCCCTGGACAGGGCTGGGGACCTGGTTCCGCCCTGTTTCCTGATGTAGAACATGGTGGTGGTGTTGTCGGTGAAGATCCTCACCACCTTGCCCTTGAGGGACGGAAGAAAGGACCTGAGGGCCCAAAACACTGCACGGAGCTCCAGGACGTTGATATGGGGGGACTTCTCCGTCGGGAGCCAAAGGTCTCTCGCGTGCAGATTTTTGGTGTGCGCGCCCCACCCTTCCAGGGAGGCATCCGTGGTCACTGTCTCCTGGTGGCCGGGGGTCTGGAAGTCCATGCCCGCCGTCAGATGTGCGCGGGTGCCCCACCACCGGATCGCTCGTCGTAAACTCTCGTTGAGTGTGATCCTCTCCTCGAAGCTGCCCGTCTGCATCCAGCGCGCGTCCAGGAACTCCTGCAACGGGCGCATCCGAAGCCTGCACAGGGGGATGAGGTAAATGCAAGAAGACATCATTCCGAGGAGGGACTTGATGGACCTCACTCTGGCCGCATCCGCAACCAGCATCCGCTGCACCTTGCCCAAAATGGCCCTCGTCCTTTCCTCCGACGGATAGGCCAGAAGCGACACTGTGTCGAGCTTCGCTCCCAGAAACAGTGCGTCTTGCACGGGCACCAGGTGGGACTTGGCGTAGTTTATGGAGAATCCCAGGTCTGTGAGTAGTTGGACGGTCCTTGCCGTGTGCTCCACGGTGAGCTCCTTCGTCTTCGCTCGGATGAGCCAGTCGTCCAGGTAGGGGTAGACGTGGATCCCCTCTCGGCGCAGCTGCGCCGCCACCGCTGCGAGGCACTTGGTGAACACCCTGGGTGCCGACCTCAGTCCGAAGGGAAGGGCTCTGAACTGATAGTGACGCCCTTGCACCACGAACCTGAGAAACTTTCGGTGTCCCTTTAGGATGGGAATATGGAAGTAGGCATCCTCCAAATCCAACGACGACAGGAAATCGCCCTCCTCCAGCTGACCCAGGACATGTTGGAGGGTGACCATCCGGAACTTCTGTGCCTTGATGAATTTGTTCAGTCGTCGTAGGTCCAGGATGGGACGCCATCCTCCCGTCTTCTTCTTCACGAGGAAGTATCTTGAGTAAACTCCGGAGCCCCAAAGCCTCTTTGGGACGAGCTCGATGGCGCCCTTCCTGAGCATCGCCTTTACCTCCAAGAGAAGTTGAGGGACGTGATGTTCTTTCCTGGCCACAGGGGGGACGCGCGGGCACCTCTTTAGAAACTCGAGCGCGTGACCCTGGGCTAGGGCGTCCAGCACCAAACGGTCGGTGGAGATGGACTCCCACACGCTGACGAAGCTCTCCAGCCGGCCTCCCAGCGGGGTGCTTCGGTGGGGGCCCGACCCCACGGCCGGTTCAGTCCTGCTTCGACGAGGCTTTGCCGCCTTGACCTTCTTGGCGACGACGGCGGGGTCCACCTGACTTGCCTCGTCCCCTGTAAGCTTCCTGCGACGACGAACGGGCCGCTTGACGGTAGGTGGAAAATCCGCCGCCGGAACCTTAGGAGGCACCCTGTTTGCCTCTGCCGCTCCGAAAGGGCGGCCGCCGTTGCTGGAGAACCCCAAGAGCCCGGGCCGTCTCCGTGTCTGCCTTGATGGCTTGAAGGGAATCGTCCACTGTTTTCCCAAACAGGTTGTTTCCGTCGAACGGCATGTCCAAGACTCTGGTCTGCACGTCCTGACGGAAGTCAGTAGCCTTGAGCCATCCACGCCGCCTAAGGCACACGCCGTTGCCCAACTGGCGAAATCCAGTGTCAGCGATGTCCGTCGCAATCGTAATGGCGTGGTCCGACGCCACCTCTCCTTCCTGCAAGATCTCTAGGGCATCCGCCCTCTTGTCGTCCGGTAGGAAGTCCAGCAGGGGGGCCAGTTTGTACCACAACTCCCTGTCGTAGCGGGCTACGATGGCCAAGGCGTTGGCCGCCTTAATCGTCGTCGCTGCAGACGAGATGACCCTGCGTCCCATCGTATCCAATTTCTTTCCCTCGCCGTCCGGCGGGGAGGTTGACGTAGAGGCCGCGTCCCCCCCGCTTTCTTCCTGGCCGCCGCGGAGACGACCGAGTCCGGGGTCGGCTGTGCCCGAAAGCACAAGGGGGCCGCGTCCGGGGTCCGGTACTTCTTCTCGTACCGATCCCTTCTAGCCGGCGTCGTGGATGGGTTCTTGAGGAGGGCGAGGCCCTCATCCCAAATATCGTCCAGTAGAGGTACGGAGAGGACCGCCTTCCGCTTGGCCTCGCGCCGTTGATAAAGGAAACCTTCCTTCTTCTCTTCCGGGCAGAGCTGGAAAAGCTCGGATGCCCTGGCGATCATGGAGTGAAACGATCCAATCTCGTCGGGCGGGGAAGCCCGGGTGGGAGGTGACGACGGCAGATCCTCGTCGTAAACCTCGTCGTCCGTACCCGTCGCGGCCGTGTCAGTCCCCGTATCATCCCCACGAGTCGTGGACGGGGAGGAGGGCTGAACAGGGCGCGATGGCTGAAAAGGAGGTGGAGGATGAATCCTTCTCTTAGGGGGAGGGCTCCCAGAAGGGCCTGGCTCCGGGTCCCCCGTCGGGAGCGGTTCCTCCGCTGGTGGTAACGGCAGTCTCGTCCTTATCTCCGAGCATAAGGACTGTATAGCCAACAAAATGGCCGCCGAGTTGTCTTGCGGCACTGGTTGAGGGGATTCCGACGGGCGGTCAGGGGCCCCGTCGGCACCCTCGACGTTATCGTCGTCTTCCACGTCGGGGTCCCTCCCGACGGGCTGGTCTTCTTCCACGCCAACGCCGTGGCTTAAGACTTCGATCAGCTCTCCCTCAGAGGTTGAGGCCGAATCCACGACGACCTCCTGCCCCCCCTTTTCTTCTCCGTCGGAGGTTTCACGGGGGCCCCGTCGATGGGCATAAAAGAGGACTCCCTCCGCGGTGGCAGGGAGACTCTGAGCCCCGAGGTCGCCACCACTAGTGTAGCCTCCACAGGCTGAGCCAGGGCCGCCGACACTGTCTCGATAGAGGCCTTGGCCAGATGGATTAAGGCTTTCACCACCTTAAGTGCGCTCACCGCCTTCTCCTTGGGGGGAGGGTCACTGCCTCGCTCTCCCTCCGATGGGGCCTTCAAGCTCGACCGGGGCCTCTCCAGGAGCTTCGCCGGGTGCTCGGCCTGCCTCTTACCCGAACCAGAGCGTTGGCTCGTGGTTGATGGTGCCGGGAAGGATGCGCCCTGCATGGCGCCGTAGAGCCCGACCGTTCGGCGCTCCCGGTGCCAGCGGACTCGCGGTGCTTGGCCTTGTGTTGGACCCCCGTCGCCAGGGCGTCCTCAAAGGTCTTACAAGACCGCTCGGATTTCTTCTTCTTCTTCTTCTTCTTCTCGCCCGACGGGCTCTTCCCTTCCAGCCAGTTGGCGAGACGTTGATGGCGGTCCTTCATGGTCCGCTCCGACATATTGCCGCAAAACGCACAGTCCTTCTCCACGTGCGTCTTGTCCTCATGTAGGCATTACAGTTAAAAGGAGTGTTCGTCCTCCTTAAAGACATTCTGAAGCTGGCATCCAGGGCAGACCCTGAACAGCTTTCCGGGCGTCAAGCTTCCCTTATCCTGGGCCATGTCCGAGATGGGCCTGAGAAACTTCTGGAGTCCTCCAAAAGCGTGGCTCGACGAAATCTTCACCCTTGAGGGGCGTAGACGAATCCAACACGGGTCCCCGTTGATCGGATGAAGAAACGGTGGAGCTTGAGGCTCTTTTGACCGAAAAATCGAAGTTTTTGAGAAAAAAACGTGAAAAAATAGCACTAACGCTCGAGAGCAATAGCACGAGGATCCCAACACTTGAACGTGCGGTAAAAATCTGAAGATGGCTGCCAGAGGCGGGGCTTAGGCAGAGGGCAGTCATTGGCTGTGGTCAGTATGACGCAGAGATCAGTGATTGGTTACTACTACGAAAGACAGATTAGAAACGAAACTGATACTGGTTTTTTCTTTACCGAGGATTCCCAGCCTGACGACGGGGAATATTCATGAGCATGTGAATCCATGCCAGACCCCATGCTGGAGAAGGATCCAATCTCGTCGGGCGGGGACGCCCGGGCAGGGGGCGACGGGGACATGTCCCGTCGTCGCCTCCGTCGTCATCCGTACCCGTCGTAGTCGTGTCCATGCCTCTATCATCCCCGTGGGTAGTGGGCCAGGGGGAAGGCAGAGAAGGCGGGACAGGGGGCCTAGGATGCGTCGTCCTCCATAAGTGGTGGGCTCTCCGAAGGTCCTGGCTCCGGTTCCCCCGTCAGGTCTGGCTCAGGTACCTCCGTTGGGGGAAGGGGCAACCTAGTCCGTATCTCCGAGCATAAGGACTGGATGGCTGACAAAATGGCTGCCGAGGAGTCCTGCGGCGCCGGAAACGACAGGAGAGAGGGCTCTTGAGGAGCCTTGTCTGCGACACCGTCGCTCTCGTCGTCGCCCTCGTCGGGATCCCTCCCGATGGGCTGGGCCTCTTCCACGACTTGGATGAGCTCTTCTTCAGAGGTCGTGTCCGTATCCACGATGGCCACCAGCCCCTCCCCCACCCTTTCCAATGAGGACTTTGTGGGGGTCTTCTCGATGGGCCTGAAAGACGACTCCCTCCGCGGTGGCAGGGAGACTCTGGTACCTGAGGGCGCCACCACTGGTGTAGCCTCCACAGGCTGAGCCAGGGCCGCGGCGACATCCTCAATCGAGGTCTTAGCAGGGTGAATTAAGGCCAACGTCACCTTCTGTGCGCCTGGGGCCTTCACCTTGGGTGGAGGGTCCGAGCCTCGCTCCCCCTCTGCCGGAATCTTCGAGATAGACCAGGGCCTCTCCAAAAGCTTTGCCGGGTTCTCGGACTTCCTCTTCCCCGAGCCAAAGCGTTGGCTCGTGGTTGATGGCGCCAGGGAGGATGCGCCCTGCCTGGCAGCCAAGGAGCCCGACCGTTCGGCGCTCCCGGTGCCCGCGGAGTTGCGGTGCTTAGCCTTTTGTTGGGCCGCCGGGGCACCCTCACAGGACTTAGAAGACTGCTCGGACTCCTTATTCTTCTTCTCGCCTGGTGGGCTCTTACCTTCCACCCAGTTGCCGAGACGGAGGTGGCGATCCTTCATAGTCCGCTCCGACATGTTCCCACAAAAAGCGCAGTCCTTTTCCTTGTGCGTCTTGTCCTCATGGAGACAGTAGAGGCGTAACGAATGCTCGTCCTCCTTGAAAACGTTCTGAAGCTGGCATCCAGGGCAGGTCCTGAACAGCTTCCCGGGCGTCGAGCTTCCTATCTCCTGGGCCATGACCGGGGTAGGCCTCGGAACTTCTGGAATCCTCCAAAAGAGTAACTCGACGAAATCTTCACCCTTGAGGGGCGTAGAAACTCCGAAACGGATCCCCGTTGATCGGATGTAGACACGGTGGAGCTTGAGGCTCTATTTAACCGAAAAAATGAGAAACTCTCCTGAAAAAAGCGCGAAAATGCAGCAAAAGCTTGAGAGCTACAGCACGAGGACTCCCAACACTTGAACGTGCGGTAAAAATCTGAGGTTGGCTGCCAGGGGCGGGGCTTAGGGAGAGGGTAGTCATTGGCTGGGGGCAGTATGACCCAGAGACCAGTGATTGGTTACAACTTAGAAAGACACATCAGAAACGAAACTGATACTGATTTTTTTTTTCTATACAGAGGATTCCCGGCCTGACAACGGGGAATATTCATGAACATGTTAATCCGTGTTAATCCCATGCTGGAGAAATATGGGATTTGCCCATCTGATTTTTATAATGGTGATGTTGTAAATATAAGGGTTTTGTGACATAACTTATTTTGGTAAAAGTAACTGTGGCGAAACAAAGCCAGTCATAAAACACTCACTTCCTTGGAACCAATCTACCCGCGGGGGGGGGGGGGGGGAGTCCCCTCCAAGGGGTATGTTCAGATTACTTCCAACCACATTGTAACATCCTCTGATGTCATCCTGCCTATATAAGGAGGCATAGGGAGATTCAGAACATTCAAGAATACATAGATTCAAAAATCCAGATATTCAAAATTCACCCTCCAAGACTCAAGACCCAAGTCGCCGTGTTTTGGTAGCCAAGTCCGCCTCCCCTGGAGACCAGCACTGACGCCCGATGGCCAGACGTTCCTTTTTAGCCTATCGGGAGGCACCGGCAGGCGTGAGCTGGCCTGCAAGGAAAGGCAGACAAGAAAGGCTCCTGACCTGAGCCTGTTCACTTCATCATCGCCCTCCAGCTGGAGCTGGAGCCCCTTCCTGCCCAGAGGCTGCAGGAGCAGTCCATACACCTCCTCAGGCCTGCTGAGTTGCAGAGGTAAGCCACGAGGTTGAAGCGCCTCGTTGCAACACCAGCGTTGCTTTCCGCCCACAACGAGATCCAATTAATATACCTGCATCCAGCTTCCTATGTGTGCATTCGAGTGCCTTAAAAGTTTGTAGGCGATTCCACCATCCGAAATCCTTCTTTTACTACCGATGCTGTACTTGCGAAGGTAATAGCCTCCAAAATGGCCACCGTGTTTTGGTAGCCAAGTCCGCCTCCCCTGGAGACCAGCACCGACGCCTGACTGGCCAGACGTGCCTTTTTAGCCTATCAGGAGGCACCGGCAGGCGTGAGCCGGCCTCCAAGGAAAGGCAGACAAGAAAGGCTCCTGACCTGAACCTGTTCACTTCATCATCGCCCTCCAGCTGGAGCTGGAGCCCATTCCTGCCCAGAGGCTGCAGGAGCTCAGGCCCTGAAACACTGCTCAGCTGCTTGCTTTGCCCCCTCCATCGCTCCCGCGCCCTTCCAACATGAACGCTGCAGTACAAATAGGCAGACCAAGGTGCCCCCTCACCCGCTGCACGCACTGCCATCCAGCTGGTTGAGACATACGCCTTCCGACAGCATGAACTGTGAGTAATACGTAAATCGCCTCGCTCGTAACAAGAACGACTCTACAATCAGAATGTCTGATGGAACAACCCTGAACTCTCTTTAGACTATATCAGTATACATGCTCTGTAAACACTCTTATTGCATGTCCATTGAAAACGTGCTCACCTCGCCCGAACTACGGCAGCCCGTCAGCACATCACAATTGCATCCCTATCAATATCGCTCAAGGAACGTACACCCACTCTAATCCAATCTTGCTTCAGTCCCAATTCACACTGTATGTAACTAATATTATTGACTACATTTCGCCTGTTCCGTACCTGCCAGCACCTCTCTTGTTACATTGCCATAGCACATATCTCTGTGCCACCTCTACACTGCTCGCTACCTGAACCGAATTTACTGCGCCACACCCCTAACTTGTGGCTTACAAACCTGACCTTCCCGCCTACCTGATTGTTCTCCCCTAATAACCTGTCCCAGCTGCAACACAATGTCGCTCCCACCCGTACGCATTTTTCTGCTCCTTGCCCCCCACGGCTCTCCTAGTTAAACCTGTACCGCTAAGCGGTGTACATCAGAACTGTAATATAAGCTCAACTACACATTTAATGTTCCATTGCCTAATTACAACGTATATCTGTATTGGCCACTATCAGGGGATATCTAAGAAACTTCTATGTCTAGACTTGATGATATCAGCACATAATCACAACTATAAATTTCACATGCATCATGCCCTTACCTGAGGCTCCGACGCCAATCATACCTGCTGCGCTCATTGCGCCCAGCACACCCTACATTCTATTCTGCTCATCTGCTATCCTGCTGGTTAACGCTATCCAAGTACCCAGCCTATGTTTTGTTCTAACCTAGGTGATGCCTTACAGTGAACTCCATCATCCGTGCTACATGAATGTATAGCCCAGAGTATGATTCTCAAATTGAGATGCCATACTTTATTTTTAGCCTAGAGTGTCACTTTCAAATCTAGATGATGCCATACTGTATTTTTAGCCTAGAGTTTTAATCTCAAATTTAGGCGATGCCCTACTGTTGAATCCAGCCAATAGCAGATTGTACTGTCAGTTTTCACTATAACACTTCTAAATTAGGCAAACCCCTCCTCTGTTGAAATTATACCTACCATATGTACATGCCACTCTTAGCCTTTACTGAGATAGCCTTACAGGCTAGCCTCCAACCTCTAGCCTAAGTTGCATCTGCCCTTTTGTGAGCCTCTAGCCCGAGCTGAATCTGTTCATCTGTGTGCACTCAGCCAAAGTTATATCTGCCCACCCTAGCTCTACAATTTAGACCACTTCGTAGCCAGACCATGCTCACCTGGTTCACTCTCATCATGTTCCCCTTCTGTGTCATGCAGGATAATGTACCTTGCAGCGGTAATAACTTCATAGCCTTCAAGAATGGCCTAGCCAAACCTGGATGCCTGAGACACTACCCTATCCCCTGCCCCACGCCCTTCCTACCATCTTTGCCACCCTTCCCACCTAGCTACCACCTAAACCACACCACCTCCAAAGACAGTGTCCACCCAGCTGACACCCTAGCCAACACTATCTCTGATAGAACCTTGTGTCATCTTAGACCTAGTGCTCTAGGTTTGACAGGGGGCGCGCCTCTCCTAGTACTAAGCCTAACTAAACCAAACCCAATACTAAGCCCCCCACACCCAAGTCTCCAGGACCTACATGCACAGTCAACCCCAACCTTACAGCCCTTAATAATAGACTAGGCACCAGACTCCTCTTTATTTACGACCAGTAAGCTTTCTGCCAAACCCCACATTAAGACTAATAATAAGCATATAGCCCCTAACAAGCCCAGACCACTCCCCCTAAAAGGAGCTTTACTTAATGTCAGATCCCTTTCTGCCCATCCGACAGAAATCACTGACATCATCCTAACTAACGATTTTGACTTCCTCGCCTTAACTGAAACCTGGCTACATGAGGCATCAGGACCTTACTTAACGCTAGCCATTCCTGACAAATACTCCATCCTCAGAGCTGACAGACCCAATGCTAGGGGAGGAGGTGTAGCGATCATCTTTAAATCTTCCTGAGACTTTAGACCAGTCCCCTCCTCCACACTCAAATCTTGTGAGCTTCTCACAGTCAAGTTGCAAACCTCTCCCAAAAGTACAATCTCTATTCACCTAACATATAGACCCCCAGGCCCTCCTGGAGCCTTTGAATAAGACATCACCTCGCCAATTACTGAAACTTCCAAGCCATCAGCACAAATCATCATCCTCAGAGATTTCAACCATGGTTACAATGACCCTAATGACACTTCAGCTTCCTCCTTAGCCGACGCTCTAGCTGAGCATGGCTTCTCACAACTTAGCGCTCACCCTACTCATCAGAAAGGCAGAATTATCCACTGTATAGCGGCTCTCAACTGTAATATTACTTGCAAGGACCCCCAACCTCTCACATGGACTGACCACTACCTCATCCCACTAGATATCAATATCAATAACGCAGTTCCAAAAGAGTGCCCTACGGCACCAGCCTGTCCGACCAGAAATAAACGCAACATCACTGCTGAAGCCTTAATACCCCTGGTCCTCCCCACCCTCAACGCACTACCGGCCACTGCCGATCTTAATCTATTGGTCAACACCTTCAACGACTCCATGGCCAGTGCCATTGATACCATCGCCCCACTGAAATTGAGCAAAGGTAAACCTAGAGCTCATTTGAACTCCTGGTACACCCCCCGAACTCAAAATACTGAGAAAAAGGAAAGCTAAGTTAGAACTACTATGGAAAACGGATCCATCTGCTGAAAATAAATCCAATCTTACGAATATTTCCTCCCTATATAAAAAGGAGATAATTCGCACCAAAAAAGATGCCTATAACGTTAGGACAAATCAGGCAGGATCCTGCACCGAAGAACTATTTAACATACTAAAGGAACTAGAAAATCCTAATCCACCCACGGACACCTGCACGAAAGACAAACCCTGGTGCACCAGCATCCAGAACTTTATTAACAAAATCCCAGGGCTCCAAATTAAAATTGAGGATAAACGACAACAACTTGCCAGTAGTAAGTCTACCAACCCAAGCTCACTAACGCCCATTGACTCCAAAGTAGGCTTCACATTTAAGAAGGTAACTATATCGGAAATTCAAAAAATCATCACCTCTCTAAAACAAAGGGGACAGCTGCCCCGCCCAGATCATAAAAGACGCAGCCAGAGATCTATCCCCTTTCTTCACTAAACTAATTAACCTGTCTTTGTCTAATAATTCAGTCCCCAGCAACCTGAAACAATCATGGGTTCTCCCACTCTTAAAAAACAATCATTAGACCCAACCATACCCACTAATTATAATCCCATCACCACGGCCCCTTTCCTGCTACAAATCCTGGAGAAAGTTGCTTTCCTGCAAATTCAGGACTACCTGGAGTCAAACCAACTGTTGGGAATATGTCAATCTGGCTTTAGACCTCAACATGGAACATAAACTGCCCTTGTTGACCTCAAAAGTCAGATTGATGAAATCAAAGATAAAGGTAAGGCCGCCATATTACTCCTTTTAGACCTCTCAGCGGCCTTCGATTTGGTCAATCATAAAATCCTCTGCAACCACCTATCGTCCGCAGCTCACTTCTCTTCTGCCGTCATATGGATACAATCCTTTTTGGCCAACAGAACCATGAGGGTTTTCTCACCAATAGCAGCAGCAGACCCCAGCCCTATCACTTGCAGTGTCCCACATATTTACTTTTTGACAAACTGGACCATCTGGGTGTCACCTACACCAATTATGCAGACGACACCCAGATACACCTCACCCTCTCAGGCAACTACAACGCAGACGTCATCCGGATTAACGAAATCTTCTCCATTATTCAGGCATGGATGGCCATACACAGCCTTTGCCCGAATGAGGAAAAACTGAGCTTCTCCTTGTCGGTTCACCCAATAACTTGTTGAAACTTAGCCACAACAACATCATCATCGATGGTAACACTATTCCCATTGTTAAAAGTGTGAAAACCCTTGGCTTTTATCTTGATGCCAACACTAACCTCTCCAAACAAATCAACATGACTGCCTCAGCCACTGCCTACACCGGCAAGCTGATCAGGGCCAGCAGACCCTTCCTGTCCTCTAATAGTTGCCTTACGCTGGGTAGGGCTCCTGTACAGTCTAAATTGGACTACTGTAATAGTCTTTACCTAGGCGCAAACCAATCCATAATTAAACTACAGGTGCTCCAAAATAACGCAATACGAGCAGCATTAAATATCCCCAGCGAGAGCACATCACCACCACCAGGAAATCATGCAAATGGCTCACCACCCCAAACAAAGAAATAAATAAATACAAAAATCGACCTAAAAACCATTTGTCTTACATACAAAGCCTTAAACCACCTAGCCCCACCCTATCGCACCAACAAATTCACCATGAAACCTGCTACCAGAATTACCAGATCCTCCAATACCTTATGCCCGACAGTGCCTAGATTCACCTTAAAGAGCTGGAGGTTCCAGCTTTACGGTCCTTGCCTACCAACTCTGGAACACCCTACCACTTACACTAGCAAGTCTTTTCGGAAACATGTTCTTGGATGGTTACTGAACAAAAATTGGCATTTACCATCTCTTTCATATGTCAGAAGATACTGCCAATATTTAACTATGCTTCCTACATGTAAATTGTATAAATGTTTGTATAAAAAAAATGTATATATTGTACTATGTAACCGTTTCCTGAAGCACCCTTTTACCTCTGGGTCTGGAGCGCTATATAAATAAATGAAACAAACAAGAAGCAGACGCAGAGGTAGCTGATCCAGGCAGAACCACCTATCCTGATCTAGATCCAGGCAGAACCACCCATCTAGATCCGGGCAGAACCACTCATCCAGGGAGAAGAGAGGAGAGGCCGCTGATCCCTTTGGGAGAATCCAGAGACCAGACCCCTTTTGCCCAGTTGTTCCCATAAAGGAGAGCCCAGCCGCTGCCCAGTGATCAGACCCTGGCCCCGTTGTCCAGAGACCCGGCTAAGCTGTCCCAATAACCGAACTCCAGTGCATTTTGTAAGTATCACCCTGCCGAGCACCAAAAAGCTGCATGCACCGCTCTGTTATCTTGCATTCTGTCCAAATCCTATAAAAAACCCTAGTAATTTCCCAAAATTGTCAGCATCCTCTGTTCATCCTGTCCTTAGAAGAATCTGTGTTAGTCTCCATCTGTTAATGTAACTCTTCTCAAATCATTTCAGCAATCTGTGTAATTCCTTTGTACCATTTTTAGATAAAATAATTAATTCCCATAAGAGGAACGCAAATTGGTTGAAATTGCAAAACTCCTTGCGTGCAGTCTTTCTTTAGTGATCTAGTCACTAAAATACAGCCTCAGTAGAACAAATCATTTCTGTTAACAAAACCGAGTTTGCCCGTGAAATTGTTTTCATTATAACATCCGATTTACCTTTCCTATAAAAAAATCTGATACTGCTACCCAATAAAAAGTAATCTTTTCACTTTAGTATCTTACCTGTTCTGGCCCTTGGTACCCCATCAAAAAAACAATTTGAGTGTTTAGCTCATTTCCTTAGCTGTTTGCTGGTTTAAATGTGTGACAAAATAATTAACTGCAATTCTGCCAAGTGTGGTTTTTGCTGCATTGCTTTCCTTCCCAAAGTCAATTTTCTTACCTGTATTCATGTTGTTGTAGTTCCCTTCCTAGTAGTTTAGTTTATTATTTGATAATGCGCTCCAAACCCTGGGGTAGCCGGGCGCAGTGGTAACAAGAATTATTGTCCTATCCATTCTACCGCACATGTAAACTGACTGATTTATCCAGTGATTTCCGAGTGTCATTTTGCTCATTTTTCCAAGGGTTTTTCATGTCATTTTTGCCTTCCATTCTGGGGTGGTAGGTCGATTTTCCAATCCGATTTTTCCGTCTTATTTGTGACTCCTTTCCAACCACAAAAAAACGTAGCCAGCAGGTATTTGGGGGATAGTTGCAGGGGGAGGGCCTAACAGTTGTGCCATCTATAAGTATGTCCAAAAAGTCATATACATGCCCTTATTCTAGAGGAAGAACTGGACATGTTACTTCTCACAGAGACTTGGCTCAAAGACCCTATGGGACCGGTATGTGATAAAGCCATCCCAGAAGGGTATATAATACAGTATAAGAATAGAGACAGTGGGAATAGTCAGAGACTCAATTAGTATGTTTAAAGGCAAAAGTAGTGTGTACTGGTTGCGAATCTCTTCACCTTAAATACACTCCTACACCAAATGAATGTATTAATTTTATTGTTATTTATAGACCACCTTCCCTCTCTTCGGATTTCTGCAGTGAACTTACACAGCAGCTAAATAATTAGAAGTCAACCAATTCAGCTACTTTACTGGTCTCGGATTTTAATAGGTGGCTTGGGAACCCGCTGAACAATGAAGCTATTCTTGAAAAAAAGATGAAAAATAGATTTTACAGTAAAAAATAATGAACCAACAACGGCTAAAGGAAACCAGTTATACTGGATTGTTACGCAAAATCTTAACATCCAGAAGATGGTAACCCTGCCGTGCATTTGGTCAGATCACTTCACAGTCACCTTTGAGGTATATCTGAATGACCCTCTTAAACAAACCAATAGCCCCCAAGTAAAGGTGAAAAGCAGACATTTTAAAAATCTAGGGCCTGCTCAGTTGGAAACCTGCTTAAAAACGGTTGCTGAAAACTTGGCGATTCATGTGAAAGCATGCTGGAGCAATACTCCGACCTAATTCGAGAATTGGTGTAGCAGTATGCACCCCTCAAATCGAAATTGGTCAGGAAGAACAATCACCACAACTAGTTCCACAGTGAGCTCCATAAGCTCAAGATTGAGAAAAGAAGCCTGGAAAGTGTCAAAAAGATATGCCACTAGCCAATAAAGAACTCTGGAATTGCATTAACGTGAAATACAAAGAGTATTAGAGAGATGCAAAATCTAATTACTATAACAAGCTGATAGAAGCCGCTCCTAATTCCACAAGTAAGCTTTTCAGTTTCTTTAACTCTGTAGAAAAAACGAAGGCTCTGTAAACGATCCATCTGAGGAGATTTGTGAACTAGTGCAAAGGGCGTTTGCTGATACAATTCAGAAAGCCAGACATTCCATCATCTCGGCCAGAGAGGCATCCAAGGAGAATTCACTAGCAACAGCTGTAGAACCGAGACAGAAAGAACTACCAAGTTTTAATTTCCATCCTATCTCAGAAGACGAGATGGTTGAAGTGTGAGGAACATGAAACCCTCTTTGTGTTCAGAAAACTTAATTCCACCTAAAATCATTCTGGAAAACAAGGAATTGTTCTCCCTAGTCCTGACTAAAATAGTCAATGCTTCATTCCAAGATGGCATAGTACCTCAATGCATCAAGAAAGTCACTATCATGCCCCTGGTTAAGAAGCCTGGTTTAGACCCTAAGGACCCTGGTAGCCTGCGCCCAATAACGAACTCTAATTTCATTCTGAAAATCATGGATAAAAAAGCAACGAGCCAACTTCAACTATACGTTGAAGCTAATAACATCCTTCACGATCAGCAGTCGGGCTTCTGTGCTGCACATAGCACAGAGACAGCTATGCTAGACCTACAGACCTATACGTTATCCATTCTTGAAAAGGGCAAGACAGGGCTCTTAATGTTCTTGGACTTAAGTGCAGCCTTTGATCTGGTTGACCACCAACTATTAAAGCAGGTCCTGGACAAAACGGCGGGATGCTCCAAGGTTGCACTTACCTGGCTGACATCTTTCTTGGCAGACCATAAAGCAAAAGTACATTGGGGGGGGAGAGGTTTTCCAAGGCGGCCCACATAAGCTTCGGGGTGCACAGGGAGCCAGCCAGCCTGTCCCCCCCTTCTCTTTAATCTTTACATGAAATGTCTGTGATCTACTAGAAACAGTCGGCGTATTCTTTACCAGTTACGCTGACGATACACAGCTGGTGCTGGAGGGAGACCACCAATCAGACAAAGCCAAGATCTCTGCAGTATACGGAATAATAGAAAAGTGGATGGAGGGCAACTGGATGTGCCTAAACAGTAAAAAGACAGAGCTGATAATATTTGGCACTTGTCAAGCAACAGCCAAATTAGGAGCTGAATACAAGTCTTTCCTTGTTAAAGACGCTGATATCCAAGTGCCCGCTCAGGTTAAAACCCTTGGGATGATGATGATGGAGGCGTCCTTAGGGGAAGAGGCTCAGGTGAACTATTTACACAAAAACAACTATTACCTTCGTCTTCTGAGAGCCATCCTTCTCCCCTCCTAAGCAAGAATAATTCTGCCACCATCACTAGGGCTATCATCTTGTCCCGTGTGGACTACGGCAACTCACTGTTGCTGGGGGCCTCTAAGAAAGGCGTAGAGAGATGCCAGATTATGGAGAACGTGGTACGTGTCATTAAAGAGATCAATAAAAGAGATCATGTATCTGAGGGAAGGAGAGCACTACATTGGCTCAGAATTGAAGACCGGATTCTCTTCAAATCCTTGACGCTAGTGCATAGGTGCTTGTATGATTCGGCACCAGCCTGCCTCAAGAACAGGATTGTAAGATACATACCCAATCGGTCAATGAGGGCTGAAGCTCATGGCAAGTTACAGGTGCCCTCGTTCAGCCGAGCGACAAGCGCTGGCAGAGCCTTCCCAATACGGGCAGCTCAGCAGTGGAACAAAGCTGCCCTCCCAACACTGGCTGGAATTGAATTACAGAACCTTTAGGAAGCACCTCAAAACCCATTTATTCAATTAAACACTCTGTTGAATTGTGGAGTTCTGACAGTCTTTTCCCAGTTGCGCGTTTTATGTTTACGCGCCCTGATGCCTAACGGCTTTCGGCGCTCTATAAGCATATAAATAAATAAAAGTGACTTTGCTTCCACATCCATTTACATTTATGTGTCAAATGTCAACGTTATATTAAGTGGATCATAACATTTTGCTGTATATTATCACCACACTGGTGATTGCTGCCCTACCTTTGAT
Organism: Ambystoma mexicanum; assembly: GCF_040938575.1. Classification (NCBI taxonomy): domain Eukaryota; kingdom Metazoa; phylum Chordata; class Amphibia; order Caudata; family Ambystomatidae; genus Ambystoma; species Ambystoma mexicanum. Next base: position 458,361,905 of record NC_090931.1, read on the forward strand.
TTGTTTGATTTTGAATTTAAAAATAAATAAATATTGTATTATTACACACCGGCCCTCGAGTTTAGCAGGGGTTCTGTCTCCCAGTTGCATTGTATGGTGTTCAGGTTGCACTGATAGGCCTCTCTCCCAATATACAGGTCTTTCAAGTTGAGCAGGGGTTCTGTCTCCCAATTGCATTATATGATGTTCAGGTTGCACTGATAGGCCTCTCTCCCACTATACAGGTCTCTCAAATTTAACAGGAGTTCTGTCTCCTAATTGCACTGCTTGATGTCTACATTGCACTGATAATCCTGTCTCCTAATTGCATTGTATGATGTTCAGGTTGCACTGATGGGCCTCTCTCCCACTATACAGGTCTCTCAAAATTAGCAGGGGTTCCGTCTCCCAATTGCATTATATGATGTTCAGGTTGCACTGATAGGCCTCTCTCCCACTATACAGGTCTCTCAAATTTAACAGGAGTTCTGTCTCCTAATTGCACTGCTTGATGTCTACATTGCACTGATAATCCTGTCTCCTAATTGCATTGTATCATGTTCAGGTTGCACTGATAGGCCTCTCTCCCACTATACAGGTCTCTCAAAATTAGCAGGGGTTCCGTCTCCCAATTGCATTGTATGATGTTCGGGTTGCACTGATAGGCCTCTCTCCCGCTATACAGGTCTCTCAAATTTAACAGGAGTTCTGTCTCCTAATTGCACTGCTTGATGTCTACATTGCACTGATAATCCTGTCTCCTAATTGCATTGTATCATGTTCAGGTTGCACTGATAGGCCTCTCTCCCACTATACAGGTCTCTCAAAATTAGCAGGGGTTCCGTCTCCCAATTGCATTATATGATGTTCAGGTTGCACTGATAGGCCTCTCTCCCACTATACAGGTCTCTCAAATTTAGCAGGAGTTCTGTCTCCTAATTGCACTGCTTGATGTCTACATTGCACTGATAAGCCTGTCTCCTAATTGCATTGATAGCAGGGCCGCCGTGCCCAAATTGCATTGTCTGTTCTCCAAACTGCTCTGATAGGCTTCTCTCCCACTATACAGGTGTTTCAAACTTAGCGGGGCCGCCGTGCCCAAATTGCATTTTCTGTTCTCCAAACTGCTCTGATAGGCTTCTCTCCCACTATACAGGTGTCTCAAATTTAGCGGGGCCGCCGTGCCCAAATTGGACTGTCTGCTCTCCAAACTGCATTGATAGCAGGGCCGCAGGGCCCAATTGCATAATTTTTTTTCTCCAAACTGCTTTGACAGGCCTCCCTCCGACTATACAGGTGTCTCTAACCTAGCAGGGCCGCCGTGCCCAAATTGCATTGTCTACTCTCCAAACTGCATTGATAGGCCTCTCCCCCCACTATACAGTTGTCTCCAATTTAGCAGGGCCGCTGTGCCCAAATTGCACTGTCTGCTCTCCAAACTGCATTGATAGCAGGGCCGCCGTGCCCAAATTGCATTGTCTATTCTCCAGACTGTTTTTGATAGGCCTCTCTCCCATTATACAGATGTCTCTAACCTAGCAGGGCCGCCGTGCCCAAATTGCATTGTCCATTCTCCAAACTGCATTGATAGGCCTCCCTCCCTACTATACAGTTGTCTCAAACTTAGCAGGGCCGCTGTGCTCAAACTGCACTGTCTGTTCCCCAAAATGCATTGATAGCAGGGCCGCCCGACCCAAACCCACAGCCCCAAAACATACATAGTTAGCTCACCACAGTGAGCCACGCGAAGGGAGACCGAGACTAAAGAAAGCCACTGTTAAAACCCAACTAGATAACTATACAACCCTTAACTCCACCTTATACCCCGACTGAAACAACAACAAGACTAAAACAACTCGGAATCATACAATGCCGCGCAAACGGCCCACCCAGAGGGAAAGAAGAGAAGAAAGAACAAACACCCCGAAACTTCAACCAAGAACAGCAACAACAGAACACACCCCCACAGACAGGTTCAGAGATCGGACCAACACTGAAAGAAGAGACAAATCCCTCTACCTAACTCCATACCTCGCCGAGACCTGCTCACCAGATCGAACCAACGCAACGCCAAAACCAACTACACTGAACAACCTACCAACATCACGAAGAAAGACGAACCCGACCAGATACAACAAGCACACAACTGAAGCTATAACACCATACATCACCAAAGCAAGAAGAACCCCCAACCCACAACCACGTCCCCTGGAAGACGAACCAGATGAAAACAAAAACCCTAGACTAAACCTAGAAGAACTACTCGAGGACGCCGACAACCTGAAACCTGCTCCTGAGCTAGATCAGAAAATGACCATAACAAAAAAAGGCAAACCAAGCAACACCTCTAAACTCCACTGCAATCTAATAAACGCAAGATCCATGTCAAAACATTCTGCAGAGATCTTCGACCTACTCGACGACAACGGCATCGACATCCTCTTCATCACAGAAACTTGGCTGGGCGACAACTACAAAATCACACTCCAAAGCTGCCTTCCAGCAAACTTTAAATGCCTTCAAATTAACAGGAAAAATAAAAAAGGAGGAGGCATCGCAATAGCCTTTAAAGAACAGCTGAAAATAAGAACAGACGAACCTCTCAACATCCCCAACTGCGAGTCCATGGTCATACACCTAACGGCTAGCCCAAAAACCAACATCACATTCATCCTGGTGTACAGACCCCCAACTTATGATGCATCCTTCGTCGACAACTTCATAGAAGCCATAACCAACATAGCAATCAACCACGAACACCTAATCATACTGGGGGACTTCAACATCTGGTTCGAAGACAGTCATGCCAACTCCCAAAACTCACTGATTGAACAACTTGCCACCATGAAACTACGACAACTAGTAAAAGGGGCAACTCATTCGGCAGGACACACCCTGGACGCAATATTCGCAGAGGAAAAACTCATCACCACGGCACCGCCAATACAAATACTGTGGAGCGACCATCTCATCATCCCATTCGTAATCACTCTGCCTACTCAAGTCTACATCCAACCTCGCAAACTCACAGCCACCACAAAAAGAAACTGGAAAGACGTCAAAAAAGGCAACCTAATCGAACAACTGGAGTTAACCAAGCCCTTAACAACAGAACTAGACCTAGCTGACCTAGACGGGAAAGCTGAGATATTACACAAATGGATTGCAGATACAATTGACAAGATGGCCCCAGAAAAACCATTCACACCATCAAAAAAAGAGAGCAATGGCAAAATGGTTTACCCCACTACTAAGCACCATGAAAAAAGAAAACAAAAAGATGGAAATGGAATGGAGGAAAGATTACAACCCAGACAACAAAACAATGTTCCAGAAGCAAATTCGCGCATACAAGAAGGAAATTCAAAAGGCAAAGAGAAGGCATTTTGATGACAGAATCACAAATGCCACCAACACACAAAAAGAAATGTTCCGTATCATTAAAGAAATGAGAAACCCACCAGGCTGTGACAACACCCCAACCCCCTCGGAGAAACTATGCAACAATCTTGCAGACCACTTCAAAAAGAAAATCAACGACATCCGACAAACCATCCAACAGAGACCAACTAGCAGCGACATACAACCAAACGAACCCAAATCAGAACCGCAGCACAAACTCAATAAATACCCCGAAATATCAGCAGAGGCATTCGCAATGCTGGTAAAACACAGCAAGAAAGCGGGTTCACCGATGGATCCCTGTCCCCCGGACATCTACAAATCAATCCTCGCACAAGGAACACCAGCAGAATACTTCAGAAACCTTCTAAATCTATCACTGGCAACAGGAACAGTACCAAGGATCTTCAAATCGGCTTTCATCAAACCACTTCTGAAAAACACAAGCGGGGACGTAGATGACCTCTCCAACTACAGACCAATCTCCAACATCCCCTACCCAGCCAAACTCCTCGAAACCTACGTATACAAACTAACCCAAGAATACGCTGAAGAACACCACCTGCTAGACCAAGCTCAAGTCGGCTTCAGACCCACAAGAGGTACAGAAACAGCACTACTATCCATCTGGGATGACCTAAAAACAAACGCAGACTCCGACACAACATCTGCCCTTATCCTGCTCGACCTCTCTGCAGCCTTTGACACAGTTAGCCATGACACCCTAACCAAAAGACTAGCAGACATAGGCATAACAGACACAGCGCTACGCTGGACTAAATCATTCCTAGCAGACAGAACTGAAACCGTCTGGATCAAACCATTCAAATCTACCCCACGAGTCAACGACTGTGGAGTACCACAAGGATCCTCACTATCACCACTGTACTTCAACATCTATCAAACCCCAGTAATCAGAATCTTCAAGAAACACAACATCAAATGCTACAACTACGCAGACGACACTCAAATCATCTACAAGATCGAAGACACCCAAGCCGATCATTCAAACTTAACCGACTGTCTAAAAGAAGTCTTCAACTGGATGAATGCCAACAACCTGAAAATCAACCCAGGTAAAACCGAAATCATGATCATATCCAAAAACCAACAAAAGGAAACCGCCATCCCGTGGCCAACGGAAATGGGATCTGCACCATCACCATCTAAGGTAATAAAAAATCTGGGAGTCCTGATGGACAACACCCTAACCTTAGAACCGCAAATAAACGCAACAGTCAAGAAATGCTTCTTCCTCCTCCACACGGCAAGAAAAATACTACCTTTCCTCTCCTTCACACACAAAACACTCACCATCGTCGATGCAAACAGCCTCTACCTCGGTATACCGGAATACCTACTGAAGAAGCTACAAAGGATCCAAAACACAGCAGCCAGACTACTCCTCAAACTATCCAGAAGAGACCACATCACCCCGGCCCTAAAAACACTACACTGGCTCCCAGTAAAACAGCGCATCATCTTCAAAACAATGTGCATAACGCACAGGGCAATCAGCGGACAAGGAGCAGAATTCCTACAAAAGAAAATAACAATCTACAAGCCAACGAGACCGCTCAGGTCAACCAATGAAATCCGGCCGGAACAAAAACCTTACATCAAGAAGAAACTCGGAGGAACCGCTTTCTACCACCTAGCCGCGAAAACCTGGAACAGCATCCCAAAAATAATAAGGAACACCAAAGATCACCTCAAATTCAGAAAATTACTAAAAACCTGGCTCTTCAAAACCAGAGACTAAAACCGAAACAACAATAAGACAAATGACTCAACAAAAAGGACCTTGACACAGGGGTCCACCTGCGAGACCCAGGGAGACGGAGGCAACGACTCCAGCCAACCCTCACCATCCCCCATCACCCGTACAGCCACAACTAGGTACCACGAGCTGTGGAACGGACAAGACACAACTAATCACCACACAAACGGAAGTATGGACACTAGCAGCTGCGCTAGTCATGTGGGGGGGTGAGGAGCATGCAAAGTTATTAAGGGAGCGGGCGGAGGGGACAGCTAAATCCTCAAACGGCCTCGAATGGAGAAAAAAAAAACGAGCACGTACCTCCTGAGGCACAGGGTGTACAAGCATCCCGTCGTGTAAGATTACACGAGCCCAACCGGCTCAATCCAGGATAGAGATGCCAACTAACCAATACCACTAACAACTTCCTTCTCTGCATACACCTCTCAAACTCCAAACCAAACACAACCACAAACCTCCAGCACAGCAAACCGCACGAACTTCACTACACTGCAACAACAAAACAAAAACACACATAGACTCGCACATCAGCACACGACGACTACCGGCCGCATACACCCCAGGCCCAGCCGACGGAACCACCGGGCTGAGGCTGCCAACAGCACATCACTGCAATCTTGCACTTTCCCAGCCTCCACCCACTAACCCACCCCTCCCTCCCTCTTTCAGAGCCGCCAGAGCGCCAGGGGACCACTCCGGTGGTGATAGTGCGCGGTACAAATGACCTTTAAAATTAACATGGTCTATTGTTACACAGGGTGTTTGTCAAGGGGGGTGTGAGACGGGTTGGGTGCTTCTCAAAGCAGAATCCGATATCAATAAATTAAAAGCGTTTTTATTGTGCGCCACATCCCTCACCAGTGGAAAGAGTCCTGCTCCGGAGTGTACTGTGTCTTTAAAGCTGTAACAGAGGAGGGTTAGAGATTAGAGGGTATAGCCTCTTTACCCCTTCCATAAATGCTTTAATGACAGGAACTTCCCACCAGGACACTGCATTCTGTGAAGTGGTGTAAGCTAACAGAGCCACCAGGTGTACTTAGTCGGAATTGAATACTAGGCTGGAGTCGAGTAGGTAAAGCATGTAATGTAGAATGTTAGCTGTGGAACATTCCATTGGATTTATAGTTTGTGACCTGCAACATATCACACATATCTTCCACTTGTTGAAATAGTGTTTGGTGTTGGGTTTCCGTGCCTCTTAGGATTTCAATACACTGTTGTGGAAGATTTAAGAGCCAGACTGCCAAGTTCATAGATTGAGCATGAGGGTGGAGAGATGCTCCCTTGTGTTGTATTAGCATGTTGTAAGGGCACCAGAGCTTGATCGGGTTGCACATTGCCAGATTGAGCAGATGTGGAAACCAAGGCTGTCTAGGCCACATAGGAGAACCCAGTAGCTTGTTCCTAGTGCATCTTGTGCACTAATCTGCTCAGGAGTGGTGTTGGAGGAAAAGCATAAGGACATTTCCCTGACCAGTTCATCCACAGGGCGTTCCCCTTGGTCCCTGGTTGGGGAAACCTGGATGCGAAGTCTGGGCATTGCGCGTTTAGGCTGGTGGCGAACCAGTGTAATGGGGGGGTGAGCCATTGGGAGAAGATTCCATCTAGGATATCCCCGTTGAGTTGCCACTCGGGTTCCTCTGGTAGATGGTATCTGCTTTGAGTGTCTGCCAGAGCACTGAGTTCCCTGTAACGTGTTGAGAGGTTAGGAACATGTTCCACTTGAGTGCCCACTTCCATATTCTTTGGGATAGCTTGGACAGACTTGGAGAGTGTGCGTCTCTGCTTGTTTATGTAGAACATGGCAGTGGTGCCGTCTGGGAGGACTTGCACTGTCTGATCTGAAAGATGTTGCTGAAAGGCTTAAAGAGCCTTGAGAACTGGCAGAAGTTCTAGGAAGTTGTGCATTTGGGCTGTAGCGCGTGTCCACTGGCCGTGGTTTGTGTGGTGAAAGAAGTGAGACCCCCACCCCGACCTCTACAATCCGGCGAGTGAGGGGTCTTTAGTTAGTATCGCTTGTGCTGGTGGAACGCAAAAGGGTTTTCCTTTAGGCAGGCTGTCCCTGGCCAACTAGCGAAGAGCGAAACAAGCACTAGATCGTCCCACTGACCGCTTGCCTGAGACCATTGTTTCGCTAACCACTTCTGCATTGGGTGCAAGCGAAGGCGCGCGCGTGTGGCACTACGTGAACGCATGAGACCGTCATCCCTAGCAAGCACAAGTTAGCAGAATAGATCGCAAATACTTTCTTAGGCAGTGCAAATAGTTATAGTTCACTAGAGGACTTGATTCAGTTGAAAAAGCATAGGCCAAAGTCAATGGACTAGTGTCATGGATATGAAAGAGCAGTTCTTGAAGTAAACGGTAAAGTCTTTGCCAAAGTTCTCAAAAGTAGTTTGTACGAAAAAGAATCATATGTTGGGTCACAAGAGGATTAGGCCAGCAAGTTGTGAAAGTTCCACAAACTTTCACCGCAAGAGAAGCGTTCTCTCAATCGGGTTGGCACAGTACCCTAGTATGAAGCAAAAGATACAGCTGAAGACGTTGGTTCCTGGCAGTTCCTGCAGAACTCACTGTTCCTGAGCCTCAGTTGTGGGGACAAGAGGGAGGACGTTCGGGGACTCCTGCACTGCACGGGATCGTTGGAAAACACTGACAAAATGTAGTCACTTCAGTTCGAGTATCTATTCATCAAGCACACAAGCTGGTGTCCTTCCCTCTGGTCAATCCTAACCAGCTTCGAGAATGGTATCCAACTCCAAGGAAAAAGTCGTCCTTGAAGGGACTTCTCTGTCGAGGTGAACTTGGCAATTCAGACCTGCAGCAGGGCTTCACCGGGAAAACCAACAGTCCAGGAGTTGCAGCAGCCACCCTCTTCCAGCTAGTCTTCGGTTCTTTCGTGCCAGTGATCGACTCTGCTTTCCAGTCCAGAAGACTCCCATTCATTCCAGCCTAGCTGCCACTCACCCAGCAGGGTGGCTGTCCTTGCCAGTCAGTCAGCCAGCAAATCACGCCAGAGTGCATTTGGGTCTCCTAGGAGACTAAGCACAGGGAGTTTCGGGCACCTCCCTCACTTCCTGCCCACCCCAGATACTCAGACTTCAAAGGCGGTGTTTAGTCCTGAAGCCCGCCAAAGGCATGGAAACAAAGGGACCAAACCTGGTTAGGCGCGCAGAGACCAACACTAGAAGGACCATTCCAAAAAGAAATGGCAATAAAAGAAGGCGCCATCTTGAAAAAACATGGCTCCCTTGATTTTAAGCTACATGTGTTTGCGGTCGGGAAAAATCATGGTAGTTCGTTCTAAAACCACTGCCACCAGTCATTTTGAAAGAAAAGGGTAGCATTTGAATGCTACATGTGTTTCTAGACACAGGGGATACTAGGTAATCCATCCAGCACTCTATATGAAGATAGTGTGTGCTGGGTCTGGGACTTTAAAAAGACTAGCAAAGTAAATTTAACCTTACATTCTCTGGGAAACAGTAGTTTATCCAAGAGAAGGTATTTAAACATTTGGGAAGTCTAAAAAGACATCCCTGTGTCACTGTACTGAGGGTGCTGGTGTAACACACATGAAAAGATGCCTATGGAGTTATCTTAAAACTCCATAATCAAAGAACACAAGAGTAAAACACACATCAAAATACATGAGAGTGGGGGAAAAGGCTCACACTCTTTCCAGGTAAGCAAATCAAGTCCTCAAAATCCAGCAAAATTGCTGGGGGTCTCTAAGGTAAAGGGAATTATCACATTTATGAGAATTCTCCCTGACAGGGTGCCAGCCCTTTTCCTAGTAGTTGTGACAACAAGTGAGTCGGGTTTTAGCTGACACCTAACATACAGGCGGTGGGTGGGCCCTGACCTGAATAATCTTTCAATTCTAGGGTTAGCCGCCCTCTACGTCTAGTCGCCAAGAATGTTCTCCACAAAGTCCTTGTCTCCTTGTGTCTATTGGGTGTCAATACTGAAATGTTGGTCAGCCTTGAGCAGCAGTTTGTTGTATTGGAGCTGATTATCTACAGGTGAATCGGCTACAAGCTGATCCTGGTGGTCAGGCGACTAGATGGCAGATGTCATTGTAGTACCGATGCGGACTGTATTGATCTGCCTGGTTTCCCTGAGAGCCGGGGTCTTGCGACCCAGAGGGATCAATGGCATACAAGTCCTGAGAGGGGTCTTGATGAATAGATGTGGAGGGGCCTAGGGCGGAAGTGCTTGGCTGTGGGTCAAGAAGTTATTTTTTAGCAGGTGGTTGATGTTTTGTAGCTCCTGACTGGGAGGCATCTCCAAGAGACGCAAGTTCTTCTGGGTGCCTATCCATGAAGTCAACAAAGCATGACATCCTTTTAATAATGTTGTTAAATTGTTCAGGGGTCCACTCATAGGTGGATGGGAAACCTGAAGCGGTAGGGGTGGTATGGGAGGGTGTCTGCTCTTTGTGTTGCATTGCCCCTGTATCTGCAGGGGAAGAGAAACCCCTATCCTGGGAGCTCGAGGTCTTGAGAGACAAAGACGTCGAGGATTCTGCTTTTTTTTGGTGTTTTTGTCTTTTAAAGAGTAGCAGGGACATGTTTTTTTAATAAGATCCTGCATTTGTGGCGTACGTTAAGGGGACGCTGATACGCCCTTCGCCGCCTGTTTTTTGGACCACGAAAGGAGGACTTTATGTGCGGTTTTCAAACAGACTTTTGAGGTCCGTTTCAGAGGCCTGTCATGAGGCGAAGGCATCAGCGATGGCCAGAGGACAGGGAGGATCTCTAGGAATTTTCCACTGACACCGCATGGGCTTCAACTGTCGACGATCAGCCATTGGGTATGTGCTTGGTGTGTTTGGATGTGTGTGCTATGGCTGCCGGGAGTAGTCTCAGTCACAGAGCAGCAGGCCTGCTTAGTGGAGTCGGGGGGCCATCAATGGGGTCGCAACAAACCCGGGTCAACTTCGGCGTCACTAGGGACACCGATACTACCCTCGATGGATTCCGCAGTCAAGTTGATGGAGGCTTAGGCCTGCATGGCGTGGACGGGCCAGCGTTTGGTCTGGCAGTCTTTAAGGGATTTCAGTCTGAAAGGTTTTTAGGACTTGCAAAGCTTTTCTGGGTGGTTGTTTACATAATAAATGGAAAGGGCAGTTTGCCGACAAAAGGGAAATAGGGGTGGCAGAATATGCATTCTCTAAAAGGAGGAGATATACAAGACCTCCCCGCACTCTCCCCACTGTAAGGGCCGAGGGGCCTGTAAACGCTGTGTCTGGTAGTCGAGTCAGTCACGTGTCATCGAATGAGCTGTTCGCCAAGGGCCATCGAGCAGTGGGATGGTGCTGCAGCAAAAGCGGACAGTAAAAGAAAGAAGAAGTCTATGAATAAACATCAACTAGTCAAACGCATCACAATGAAAAATTTGCTTGAATGCCTGCACTAAGGACCACTGAAACAGAGCAAGCGGCACCAAAATACTTTAGTTCAACAAGGTAAGTAAGGGAACAGGCACAGATAAAATATGTTCTGCTCTGAACAGAGTTTCTTAACAGATAAAAGCTCATTGCACCTACACCAAGTTTATGGACTCAAAATTATTTACAACATAGTCCATTTTCTTGTTCAGTTTCTATCAGAGAACAGTTTCATAGTTAAGACGAATTAGTGTGTACATTCTTTGTTTTCATTAAGCTGTTGGCAATTTGCCCAGTCTAGTCCAGCAAATGTTCATACACAAAAATGATCAAAATATACAGCATAATTACAATCATTAAAACAGTAGAAATCTCAAATAACTACAGACATTTTAAAATTAGTTTGCCCCATTTCCACTTAATTATACAGAGATAAATAACTAAGAAATGCAATTCATCAATAGATCTCTTAGTTTGAGTGCACACCGAAGATAAGTAGAATGAGTCCGAGCTACCAACAGTGAATCTGCACACAAAAGTAAGTGGGCCAGTCTACATTGGGCTTCCCTTGCTAGGGAAGTGAGAAAGAACCTTTTTCACCAGAAAAAAATCCTTCTTCCCCTTTAATTTAAAGGTGCGCCGCCCTGGGAGCATACGCTCTCCTGACTCGGCCCACCTGCACCACTCCTCGGTCCCGATTGACGCGTCGACAATTTTAACATTGCCTAATGACACCAGTATCAGAAGGGGGGAGGATGGTGGGACGTATGGAGGAAGGAACAAGTTACTTACCTGTAACTGTTGTTCTCCAGCATGGTTTTGGCATGGATTCACATGCTCATCAATATTCCCCGTCGTCAGGATGGGAATCCTCGGTAAAAGAAAAAATCAGTTTTAGTTTCTTTTCTGAACTGTCTTTCTCCTAATAACCAATCACTGGTCTCTGGGTCATACTGCCCCCAGCCAATGACTGCCCTCTACATAATCCCCTCCTCAGGCAGCCATCGTCAGATTTGGTAGCACGTAAAGTGGCAGTAGGACCAAGAGAAGAGCCGCAGAGGGGTAGGCGGGAGGGTTTGCATGTGAATCCATGCCAGACCCATGCTGGAGAACAACAGTTACAGGTAAGTAACTTGTTCCTTCTCGATCATGGGGTCTGGTATGGATTCACATGCTCATGAATACAAGAATACATAGCAGTACACACATGCACAACCACGGGTGGTAGCAAGACTCAACATTAAGCATTTCAACAACTCAACATTAAGCATCTCTTACCTCCTCACCAGGCTTACCTTGAAGAGAACAGGTTGCGCAGCACTGCTTGCCGACTCTGGACTCCTCCCTGGAGTCCCGGTCGATGCAGTAGAATGTCGTGAAGGTGTGCGTAGACCTCCACGTAGCAGCCCTGCAGATGTCCAACAGGGGCACATCAGACGGGAACGCCTTAGTTGCAGCTATCCCTCTAGTCGAGTGGGCTCTCAGACGGCCAGGCAACGGTCGGTTTGCCAACCGGTGACAGTGTTTGATGCAGCCGGAGAGCCACCTGGAAATGGAGGCCTTGGAGAGGGCCTTTCCCTGGTTCACAGGGCCAAAGTTCACAAACAGCTGTGACGTCTTCCAAAAACTCTTATTGCGGTCCACGTAGAACTTCAGCGCTAAGGCCACATCAAGCAAGTGCAAAGTCCTCTCAGCCGACGAAGAAGGCGACGGGAAGAAAACAGGTAGCACCAAGGGCTCGTTGAGATGGGAGTCCGACGGCACCTTGGGCATGAATGAGGGGTGCGGCCTCAGCACGACCCTTGTTGCATGGGAAGTCAGGTACAGAGGCTTACAGTAGAGGGCCTGGATCTCTCCCACTCGTCATGCGAGGTGATGGTCACCAGGAACACCGTCTTCCACAAGAGGAATTTCAGAGGTGCCGAATGCAGAGGTTCAAACGGGGGACCCATGAGCCTAGTCAGCACCACATTGAGCTCCCAATGCCGGGGCCGGGGCTGGAGCTTTCACTGGCGGGAACGAGGGGAAAAGTCATGAACTCCTTAACCAGGCGATGCGACCACAGCGACGGTCATCCCAGAGTTCTGGTGTAGCGGGAGTTAGCTGCCAGGTGGATCTTGATAGTGGCGTGCGCCAGCCCAGCCTTGGCCAGCGACAGAAAGTACGGCAGCACTTGAGGGGCCGTAATCCGTAGAGAGTTTATCTTCTGTGCACATCACCAGACGGTGAGCCTCTTCCATTTATGTCTGTAGCACTTAAGAGTCGAAGAAGCCCTGGCCTTGGCAAGCACCTCATTGCAATCCGCCGGGATCTCGTATCCTCCAAACTCGTGCTGCAGGAACCAGGCCTGGAGGTTTAGTGACGACGGGTTGTGGTGCAGGATCGCGCCTTCTTCCCTTGTGAGTGGATCTGCGTCTGCCGGAAACTTGACTGGAGGGGACGCTGACAAGTCCAGAAGGTCCGGGTACCATATTTGCCTCGGCCACGCTGGTGCACTGGGACCGTCTGAGTTGACGGATGGAGCAACGGCAACGGTGGGAACACATACAGGAACAGGCCGTCCCAAGGGAATGAGAACGCACCCCCCCCCCCATGCTCCCCGGCTGGGGAAACCTGCTGGTGTACCTCCGGCACTTGGTGTTTGTCGCCGTCGCAAACAGATCGATCTGGGGATTGCCTCATCGTCGAAACAGTAGGTCCACCTGATCCTGCCGAATTTCCCACTCATGGCAAGAGCGCAGCTCCCTGCCGAGTGAGTCGGCGACAGTGTTCTTCACTCCTGACAGATGAAAGGGTACCAGGAACATCCGTTGAGCGACGTACCAGTGCCTTAGGTCCTGCGCTTCCTTGGATAGAGCAGGGGATCTGGTGCCCCCCTGCTTCCGGATGGTTTATAGTGATAAATTCGAATGACATTATGTCGAAAGTCATAATGTCGAAAAAAAAAAGTAAAAAAAAAAAAATGGAATGTCTATTTTTAATTGCTTTTTGTTCGAAATGGGGGGTTCCCCCAATCCCCTTTTTTTCAAAAACATTTTGTTTTACCCTTTTTTTTTAAACTTGCAGAACCCAAAAAAACATGCAAATAAAAAAAAAAAAATTCAAAAAGTTTTTTCGACAATTTTTTTTCTTTTTTCGACTTTATCACTGCCTACCCTTCCGGATGTAGAACATCGTCGTGGTGTTGTTGTCGGTGAAAACCCGCACCACCTTGCCCTTGAGGCACGGGAGGAATGACTTGAGGGCCCAAAACACGGCCCAGAGCTTCAAGACGTTGATGTGCAATGACTTCTACTCTGGGAGCCAAAGATCTCCTGCGTATGTGCGCCCCATCCCTCCAGGGAGGCATCCGTTGTCACGGTCTCCTGATGCGCCGGGGTCTGGAAGTCTGTGCCCGCCGCTAGATGCGCGTGGACCCCCCCACCATAGAATCAACCGACAAAGTCTTTTTGCGGGCGATCCTGTCCTTGAAGCTTCCCTTCGCCTGCATCCAAAGAGCGTCAAGGAACTCCTGCAGTGGCCACATCCGCAGTCTGCACAGCCAAACGAGGTAGATTCATGACGACGACATGCCGAGCAGGGACTTGATGGACCTCACCCTGGCAACCTTCATGGCCAACACCCGTTGTACCTTGCCCAGGATGGACTTTATCCTGTCCTCCGACGGTGCGCCTAGGCGCGCCTCCGTGTTGAGTCTGGCTCCCAGGAACTGGGCGTCCTGCAATGGCTCCAAGCAGGACTTTGCATAGTTTATGGAGAACCCCAGTTCCGTGAGCAGGCGGACCGTCCTCGCTGTGTGTTCGACGGCGAGTTCCTTTGACTTTGTTCGGATGAACCAATCGTCCAGATAGTAGTAGACGTGTATCCCCTTCAGGCGCAGCCGTGGCGCCACCGGTGCCAGGCACTTGGTGAAGACCCTTGGGGCCGACTTCAGACCAAAGGGGAGGTCCCTGAACTGATAGTGCCGTCCTTGGACTACAAAGCGCAGAAACTTTCGGTGCCCCTTGTGAATGGGGATGTGGTAGTAGGCATCCTCCAGGTCCAGCGACAACAGGAAGTCCCCTTCTTCCAGCTGTCCCAGCACGTGCTGTAGGGTGACCATTTGGAATTTCTGGGATTTTATGTATTTGTTGAGGCGGCAGAGATCTAGGATGGGCCGCCAGCCGCCGGTCTTCTTTCTAATGAGGAAGTACCGTGAGCATACTCCGGAGCCCCAGAGTCTCTTCGGGACGAGCTCCAACACCCCCTTCTTTAGCATTGCTCTTACCTCTAGAAGTAGTTGAGGAATGTGGTTTTCCCTCCAGCCATGGGTGGAAAACTGGGACACTTCCTTTGGAACTCGAGTGTGCCCGTGGGCCAGGGTATCCAGCACCCAACGGTCGGAGATGGATTTCCATGCGCCAACGAAGTTCGCAGCCGGCCTCCGACCGGGGTGCTCGGGTGGCGGCCCGACGTCACAGCCGGTTCAGTCCTGCTTCACCGAGGCCTTACCACCTTGGGCCCCTTGGCGGTGACGACTATCTCTGCCGGCCTTGTTGCAGCCTCTGTAGGCTTCCTGCGACGAAGAACGGGCCGCCTGACGGTATGAGGAAGAGCTGCCGCCAAATCCTTTTGAGGAACCTTGTGATTTGCTCCGGAGGGCCAAAAGGACGGCCATCTCTCGTTTGTGTCTGCCTTGATGGCCTGCAGCGACTCGTCTACTGCCTTGCCGTACTAGTTGTTCCCATCGAAGGGCATGTCCAGCACCCTCGTCTGAACATCCTGACGAAGTAGTTGGCCCTGAGCCAGCCCCGGCAGCGAAGGCAAATGCTGTTGCCCATCAGGAGGAAGCCGGTGTCGGTGATGTCCGTGGCCACTGTGATGGCGTGGTCCGAAGCCACCTCGCCTTCTTGTAATATTTTAAGGGCTTCCGCCCTCTTGTCATCCGAGATGAAGCCCAGGAAGGGGGAGATTTTAAACCACAGCTCCCTATCGTAGCGGGCCATGACAGCGAGAGCGTTGGCCGCCTTAATGGTCTCCGCCGACGAGATGACCCGACGTCCCATGGTGTCCAGCTTCTTCCCCCTCGCCGTCCAGCAGGGAAGTGGAAGTTGACGCCGTCGCCCCAGCAGATTTCTTCTTGGCCGCTGCGGAGACCACCAAGTCCGGGAGGCACATCAGTGCAGATTCTGGAACCCGGTACTTCTTCTCGTACCGGCCCCTCTTCACCGGGGCCGAGGATGGGTTCTTCAGGAGGGCCAGCCCCTCATCCCAGATGCCGTCCAACAAACGGGACCGACAGCACGGTCTTCCTCTTGGCCTCTCGTCGTTGGTAAAGTAATCCCTCCTTCTTCTGTTCTTCGGGGCATAGCTGAAACAGCTCTGTGGCCCTAGCAATCATGGCATGAAAGGAGCCAATTTCGTCGGGAGGAGCAGCCCGGGGTGGGGGAGACGGGAGATCAGTCCCGTTGTCGCTGCTGTCGTCTGTCCCCGCCGTCTCCGTCTCGTCCCTCGGTGGAGTGAAGGTGAAGGGTGGGGGAGGATGGATCCGCCTTCATTTGGATGGTGGGCTCTGACGGTCCAGATCTGCTGGATGTTCCGCCAGAGGCAATGGCAGCCTTGTTCTTATTTCTATGCACAGCGTGTGCAAGGCTAGCAAGATGTCCTCCGACCTGTCCACCGGTGGAGGCAGCAGTTGCGACGGTAGCGTTGGCAGCGGTGTAGAGTCCTCCGGCTCTTCGTCGATCTGCCGTTCTTCGCAGTCTTCCCAGTCGCTTTCCACGTCTGGCTGTTCTGGATCTTTACCGTAGGCTCGGACCTCGGCGAATTGCTTGTTAAGAACCGTCTTGAGTCTTGAAAGCTCATCCTCGGAGGAGATATTTGAGTCTGGTAGAACTATTGTCCCCCGCCCTTTTTGTCACCCAGGGACTTCACGGGGGTCTTATCGAAGGGCGTGAAAAAATATTCCCTCTGGCCGGGCAGGGAAACTCTTGGCTTGGGGGCCATATCCGCTGGGGCCATCCCTGCGGTCTTTGCCAGCAACACTGCCACCCCCTCAACCGAGGCTTTAGCCTGGTGAATCTGGGCCTTCACGATCTTAGGTGCGTCTGAGGCCTTCACTGTGGCGGAAGGGCCACCGCCTCGCTCCCCCTTAGCTTTCTCTGTCGGAACTGACCGGGTCTTCTCCAGAAGCTTCCCTGGGTTGTCCCACTTCCTCTTCATCGAGCCGGAGCGTTGGCTCGTGGTTGACGGCGTCAGAGATGCTGCGCCCGGCCAGGCAGCCGAGGAGCCCGTACCAACGGCGCTCCCGGTGCCCGCGGACTCTCGGTGCTTAGCCTTATGTTTGGCCCCCGTTGCCGGAGCGCCCCAAAACGTCGTAGAAGACGGCTCTGATTTTATCTTGGGAGAGGTACATTGCCGGGGCTCACCTGCCGCCGGGCTCTTCGACTCCAGCAAGTCCACATCCTGGGCAGATCCTAAACAGAGGCGTCAAGTCTTTGTTTCGGCCATGACCACGAGGGGTAGGACTCCAATATCTTCTGGATTCCTCCAAGAAGTGAAATTCGGCAAAAAAAACCAAATCTCCCTTGAGGGGCGTAGAGATTTCCGAAACAGGTCCCCGTTGATCAGAAGATGAATCGGTGGAGCTTGAGGCTCAAAATGACCGAAAAAATGAGAGTAAAACTCTTTAGAAAACGCAATACACAGTAAAAGCTCGAGAGCTAAGCACAAGGACTCCCAACACTTGAATGTGCAGTAAAAATCTGAAGATGGCTGCCTGAGGAGGGGTTTAGGTAGAGGGTAGTCATTGGCTGGGGGCATTATGACCCAGAGACCAGCGATTGGTTATTAGGTGCAAGACAGTTCAGAAACGGAACTGAAACTGATTTTTTCTTTTATCGAGGATTGCCAGCCTGACGACAGGGAATATTCACGAGCAGGTGAATCCATGCCAGACTCCATGCTGGAGAAAGGGGACTATGGACTAGGTGTACATTAGTCACTACAGTAACTATTAATTACTCCTAGGTCCCGTCCCCTTTCCTCCATACTGCATGGGCGATTACAACTGAATGTAGCCCCAGGTTGGAGAGGTGACCCTCTTTAAGAAATTAAGTTCATTAAAACTGCCTGCCCGAAAGCTGCATCTGACTTAAGAGCCGGCGTCCAACCAGTAGTGCTTGCAGAAAGCCGCAGGGGTGGCCCAGTTGGCCGCCCTGCTGATGACCTGCCACGGAACCGGTCTCTGGAATGCGCCGGCCGTGGTCTTGGCTCCGATAACGTGGGCATGTATGTTAGCTGAAAGTGGTTTGTGCTGCCCCTCATAGGCATCTTTGATGGCCGAAACCATCCACCTCGCTATAGAGGCCTTGGATGCCTCGTACCTGGGCCTTGACGCCCCCCCCAAAGGTGATAGAGCATCCAACTTGCGGAAGCTCTTGGTCCTATCCAATTTCAGAGCGCGTCTGACATCCAGACAGTAAAAGACCCTTTGAGCATAGTCCTTAGGATCAGCGAAAAACATAGGCAAGACTATCTCTTCATTTAGATGGAACAAAGAGACTGCTTTAGGTAGGAACGTGGAGTGCGTTCTCAGGACAACCTTATCTTTGCGAAAAGTAGTGTAGGGTTATGAAGCCACCAGTGCCTGTATCTCGCTGACTCTGCGAGCCGAGGTGAGACACACCAACAAACCCAACACTACATTGAGATCCCGCACTGGGTGTGGCTTCTTGATGGGCGGGTATAGCCTGGTGAGGCCCGCCAGATGTCGCTTCACCACCCGGTTGTAGTAGGAGAAGACCTCTTCCTCCGAATTCCTGTAGGCGCAGATGGCTGCCAAGTAGGTGTGGCATGTGTCAATTTGCACCCCTGAGTAAATGAGGTGCGTAGAGAAGGAGTGCACAGGGTCCAACATGCAAGTAAGTGGGTCGATCTCAAAGTCCACCCAGTGACAGAACCTAGTCCATTTACTCTTGTACGGACACCTAGTAGCCTTGCTGCTAGCGTCCTGAATGATGTCCAGGTTAACACGATACAGGCTCAGGAGCCACGCCGCAAGGGCCAATTTCTGTGGAGCGGGATGGATGACCGTACCCCCTGCTGCTAAAGAAGATGAGCAGGGCCAAGCGGCAGGTGGGGCCTGTCCGAGAGGCTGAGCAGCTCGGAGAACCATGGCCTGGCCAGCCACTACGGAACTATCAGAATGACACAGAGGTGACAGGATTCCCTTATCTTGCCAATCACCCTGTGGACCAGGGGTGTTGGAGGGAAAGCATACGCTGTCATGCCTTTCCATTGCATCTGCAATGCGTCAAGCCCCTGCCAGAACACAAACTGCTGGCACTTCCTGTTGGGCCAGGAGGCAAAGAGATCCGCCTAAGGATGCCCCCATCTGCTGAAGATCCCGAGCAGGACCTGATCATTCTATTGCCATTCTTAATTGTCCGCTCCCAGTCTGCTGAACCTGTCCGCTTCCAGGTTGGCCTCCGCTGGGAGGTGGATAGCCATCAAGTAGATGATGTTCTCCAGGGACCATTCCCACATGCCCACCACTAGGCTGCACAACAGAGGGAACTTGGTGCCACCCTGCTTATTGACAGTGCATGCTGGTGGAGTTGTCGGTTTGGATGAGGACGACATTGCCCCCGATGAGAGGGAGGAAAGCTTTGAGAGCTAGCCAGATAGCCTTCAGCTCCAGCCAGTTGATATGAGACTCCTGCTCCTGCAGGGACCAGACTGCATGGACACTGTGGCTGTCCAGGGTAGCCGCACTCCATAGCCTTCCAGGGAGGAATCCGTGGCGATGTTGACCTGAGGGGCCGGCTGCCAAAAACGCTTGCCCGTCCTCTAGTTGCAGTCCCTGGACCACCATGTGAGGTCCTGGTGGAGAAAAGGGGGAATGCTGACAAGCTCTGTAAGTGATTTCAATCCGGCACACACCCAAGTCACGCCCAGCATGTAGTGCGCAAATTAAACCCTTATTTATTTTATCTATAAGTTCAATATTCTGAACGATATACCACTCATATCACACCCTTCTCTTGAGACCGCCCCCCCCATCCCTGGACACACTGAACCAGGAATCAGGCTAGTTTGCAAAGGTGATTATTTATTTATGTATTTAGAATTTAATCACAATATACTTTAATAGATAAACAACAATCACCAGTGGGGCAACAGAACACTGAATATTATCTTTAATGCACTAGGAATCAAGTACGGAACACAAATATTAATGCAGCACCGAAAAGATTACTTTTGGATTGGTTTAGAACAGATGACACTGGGGTTCCCCCCTGCAACACCCCTCAACTCCCTCCCCCCAATAGGCAATTAAATAGATACGAGGAGAGAGCAGGTATTCAGGAATAACACAAATCGAACAGAATATCACTCCCACCTTCCCCCTTCAAACACAAGAGAAAAACGGAATTGACTTTTCAGCTGTCAGGATGGCTTTGAAATTGGCTGAGCAACACCACCAAATGTGGTAAAAAATACTTAAATTATTATAAATTCCTATGGGAGCCACTTTCAATCACAAGCAATGATTTAGTCAGAAGAAAACATTTGAAATCTCAAAGTCCAAGTGGGAAATAATTTAAAGCTACTTCACATGTGTAGAATTTCTCAGAATGTCAAATCGCGGCAAACTTTTACTTATGCGATTTTCGCTATAACGGGCCAATCGCACTGTTTCAAACTAGGGTTCTATGGATAGCTAAGGATGTTAGGTACAAGTAGGAATTTCCCTTTTATCATAAAAACAGAGGGAGTTAGAGGTTTTAGTAAGTGTTTTTGGAAAATAGGTGCGAGAATGGAAACCAGAAATTAGAAATGACAGATAGGTTTTCTTATACTATATTAAAGACTACAAAAAAGAGAATGCCACACAGGAATCAGTCATTCACGGCCGCTCATAGCAATTAATGTGTGATACTCTAGTTTACGTTTGGTTTGGGAATTACTTTTTTTAAACAAATCAATAAGAAGTCTGTGTTTAGTAACACAGATGAGAGAAAAGTCAACGCATATAGTTCTAGCAATACTATGGTTCTGAATTAAAGATGGATGGGTTTGAGATTGGGATCATACAATGGAGATGTATTATGGGTCACTGTTCTTACTATTAATACTTACAAAAGAAGTTATTAAATTGGACCATCTGTTCTGGTCATGGATTGGGTCTGTCAAGGAAGGACAGCACAACAGGCACAGGACTGGATCAGCTAGGCTGGTCACTAGATTTGCACAGGATCTGCCCTTCTTATTTGTGGGCATTTCAAATCAGCTGGATAGCAAGTTCCTCAGGCAAGCCTTGTGGTAGCAAGCCAGAGAATTTCAGGATATTAGTTCAAAAGGACTTCCCCACACCACAGCGCTCCATTGGGTTGTGAGAATAAGTTTGAGGATTTAGGCCTTGCTGAAAGTCAATAGTTCTCTACTGCTTGGCAAGGGTCTTGTCATCTGTATCTGTAAAGATGTTAAAGCTGGATGTAGAATGCGGCATCAGAGTGCTTAGCCGGAATCAGGAAAGTGAGTGAATCAGTGAATCCCTATGTGCTGTCAGCTGTGTCTAACCTTTCAAATTACATCACAAAATGGGTGTATGGGCCGGTTTAGCTAAACTTGCCCCGTGAACTGGTATTGGATCATGACCTCATCTCCGCCTTGCATCCGAGTGATTGGATCAAGGCCAGATGATGTCACATTTATGGTTTAGCTTTACAGTCCTTAGAAAACTCGCCTCAGCCACTTGTGTCAAAATCGGGTTTTCTCCTAAATACATATTTCTACATTGGTCACCTCCACACAAATCACACACAAAGATTCCATATTTAATGTAGCATCTGTTCATCAAAATCCCGCAGTTGTGGGATCTCGTTTCATCTTTCTACAGAATTTTGTCCTTTTGGCCATGAACACATTTTCCAAACTTTCTGCAAATTACCATAAATATGTGCGTTGAACATAGGGATGTGTGTGTACATTTTCACAATTCTATTATTAATACTGTTCACATAAAACCACATATATTGCCATTCCTGTCCAGAACATGTTACACAGTTCTACCGCCTCTTGAAACGTACAGCCAAAAAGTAAACTAACAGATGTGTCCTTTGTATATTTTTCACCACTTTGAATCAGAAGTTATGAGTCTCTAAAAATTGTTCATTGTTCATTCTTAACAGCAAATGGTCCGCCCCTTTGACTCTACTTGGGGTCCAGGAGTAGCCGCCTCCTTTGGGGAATTCCTTCCAGGAGCAGTTTACAGCGCTTTCACACCTCTGTTTCCTGGGCTGAATGATCTGCCACCGTTCATTCTCTTGCTGTAGACAAGAGTCTAGCCTAACCCAAAATTATCCTCCATCAGTGAGTTTCTGTTGAGAGGATTTCCCTCCCTTTGGGAGAAACCTGTTAATCCACTTCTTGCAGCTCAACCAGGCTAATTTATTCTTAATTTCTTAAGGTCACGCAGAAACCAAACTTGTTGCATCAAACATAAATACATTACTTTCTTAGCTTTACATCTGTGGGATCAAAAACACAACTGAGATCTGTATTCCTTTTAGCAACAATCCTTTTATGTTTGCTAATCCGGCAGACTTTTAGTTTAGATACTTTGAAGTTTCATCAGGAGCTCACCTGACTGCTGTCATTCACAGGTAGCCCAGGGTACTGCACACACATTTTGACAAGGGCTGTCAGTTTACAGACAATCCAGTTTGTCTGAGGAAATGTTTTGCGCCTTACACTTTACGACTTTGTATATTCGACATGCTTCATTAGATTACATGAACTTTAGCGTGAATCAAGATTGTGAATGTTGAGAAGGGTTGTGCATAGGCATTTTGGAGTTTTTAGCAACAAAGCAAAGGCCATTTATAGACACATTTTGAAGTTTAATTTGCAAAGTGCTACTTTTCTCTCTGCACTCTGTTTGCTGGTCATAGAGCCCACTGGCACATTTTCTGCAGTGTGTGCTCTATCCCACCACATTGGCACATATGCACCATGGGTGGCAGGTTGTGCATCCATCTTTTTGTGTGTTTAAACACGCGGTTTTGGAGTTTATTGCGCACACAAGAGTTTTGCCACTATTGTTGCTGTTTCTTGCACCATAACTATCATAGTGATGCAGCATAAAATAGCGGAGTGGCTCAATACGTCCTACAGCTCTGCTTGAGAGCCCCTCCCCTGACTAAAGGAGGCTGAGAAGTGCAGCTGCAATCTCCACATCTTGAGTCTCATGTGGGGTACGGCCAGTAGAACTGCTGCCATGATACCCGATAAATGCTGGTACCACCAGGCTGAGGAAGTGACACATGACCCCTTTGATTGCCTTCATCTTGTCCTCCGAGGGGAAACCTCTCTCAGAGCTTGTGTCCCAGATGAGGCCCAGAAAGGTCAGGCACTGAGTAGGCTGAAGCTGAGACTTCTTGAGGTTTAGAGAAAATCCCAGCTTGTGGAGAGTGGTCATAAGAGCGGAGGAAGTGCGATGCACCGCCTCCGGGGATCTCGCCCGGATTAGCCAGTCGTCCATGTATGGCTAGACGTGGTGGCCCTGAGCCCTGAGGAGGGCTGCCACTGCATTCATTAGTCTGGTAAACACCCTTGGGCTAAGTTGAGGCAAAAGAACAAGTTACTTACCAACTGGTAACGTTCTTTCGACAGGATGTTCCTCCAACGCATTCCACATATTTCACATTTAATGTCCATAGCTGTGTACTTCGGAAACTTTTTCGGCAGAGGGCGTCCTGAGTCGATGGAGTCGATGTCCCTCGAAGGCCTCAGTCGAGGGCAACGTCACTGGATGTTATAAATAGGACGAACGGCGCCCATATCTTCAGTTTATGTTTTTCCCTCATGACATGTGACATGCATATATCCAATCCCTGATTGACTGCACATAGCCTTGCGGGAACGTAAGCTGCAATAGCATAGGAAATTCTCCAGAGGGGCCAGTCGAAAGAACATTACAGTTGGTAAGTAGCTTGTTCTTCGAATGGATTGTGTCCTCCAACATATTCCACATCTTTGACAGACTCCCAAAGTAGTACCAGAAAATGGAGGAGGGAAAAGAATTTAGAATACCCAATCAGATGGCAGAATAAAGAACCGCCTCACCAAAGGCCATATCTTGACCATGGAGCGTATCCAGCGAGTAATGTTTGACAAAGGTGTGGATAGAAGCCCATGTGGATGCGTCACAAATACTCCTAATAGGAACTCCCCGGTGCAGGGCTGTGGAAGTAGCCACGCCCCGAGTGGAATGAGCATGCAACCCTTCCGGAGGGTCCTTGCCCGCCAATTGGTAACATTCAGTAATGGTGCGGATAATCCACCTGGACGAGGTCTGTTTGGTAACAGCCTGGCCCAATCGGTGTCCAGCATACCCCACAAGAGTTGATCTTCCACTCTGACCCAACCTATTAAGCCGCTCCTCTTCCTTACCAGGATGAGGAGGAGGAGGATGATAGAAAGACGGAATAACCACTTTCTGGCTTAAATAAAATTCAGATACTACCTTAGGTAAAAAGGAAGGATGTACCGTATCCTCAATACAACCCTATCCTTGTGGAACACATTAAAGGGCGGCTTAGATGAAAGTGCCTGCAATTCACTCACTCTGCAAGCAGACTTAACCGCAACGAAGAACACCGCCTTGAAAGACAACAGTCTCAAAGGACAAGAGTGCAAAGGTTCAAATGGAGTACCCATCAGGAATTTGAAGACCAAATTCAGATCACAAACCGGCACCTGGAACAAAGACGGCAGGAACACATTAGTGAACCCTTTAAGAAATTGTGAAATCAAAGAAATCTTAAAATAAGAACATTCTTCAGATGAGCGCTTGAAGATAGACAGCGCCGCCACGTAACCTTTAATGGTACCTACTTGAAGGCCCCTGTGGGCCAAGGAAAGCAAGAAAGATAGAACCATGGGAATGGAACACTGAAAAGGATCAACTTTTTATCCCCTGCACCAGTCGCAAAACTTACACCAATGGCAATGGTACAGGGATTCGGTTGCTAGCCGTCTGGCCGAAAGCAAGACCTCCATCGTGTGATGCGGGAGGTCCCAATCCTTATACCTCAACCTTTCAGATACCAAGCGTGAAGGTTGAGAGTCTGGACCACTGGATGGAGAACCAGACACCTCCCCCACCCATCGTGCGCGCAAGAGCAGATCCTCTCGGTAGGGAAGACGGCGTGGAGGGCAAATGGCCATTTTTTGAAGGTCCGGGTACCACGCTCTTCTGTCCCAATCCGGAGCAATGAGGATCATGTGGGATCCGAACCTCCTAACACTTGAAGAATGACGGGGCCTGGAGGAAACGCGAACAGCAGTGGGACTGACCAATCCACTACGAAGGCGTCTCCTATGGCTCCTCTCTGAGGAAATTCCCTTGAGCAGAATCTCTCGCACTTCCGGTTGCCACTGGTCGCGAAGAGATCCACTTGTGGGGTTCCCCAAAGGGCGAAGATCTCCAGACTTCCTGAGCCAACTCCCACTCGTGAGAGACTGTGCTGTGCGTGCTCAAGAGTGTCCGCCGCCGCCGCCGCATTCTCCTCTCTTGCCAGATGAGCTGCATAGAGTGATATTCCTTGCTAGATTGCCCAGAACCAGAGCTCAATCGCCACTCTGCACAATGGGAGTGACCCTACCCCCCCTTTTTTGTTGAGGTAATGCATGGCCACAGTGTTGTCCGTCATGATCAAGACACTACCCCCGCACAGACAGGAGAAAAGCCTACAGGGCCAGCCTGATCGCCCTCAGCTCTAACAGGTTGATGTGGAGTTTGGACTCCGACGGAGACCAACGACCGCTGGTGGTCAAATCTTGGCATGAGCTCCCCATCCTGTCAGGGAAGCGTCCATCACTACTGTCACCTCCAGCCACGGTTGCTAAAACGGCTACCCCTTCATCAGGTTCCCCTCGTTGGCCCACCACAGCAGATCCTGAGAGACCGAGAGTGGAATCTGAACGGGATCCGCCATCTTGCCTGAGAATTGTGACCACTGCATCTTGAGGACCCATTGCAGGGATCTCATCCTCAGTCAGGCGCTGGCAACAGAAAAATGCATGATGCCATGAGGCCGAGCAACCTTAAGAATTCGAAAGTCGGAAGACGCTGGGCATGTTGAAACTTGTCCACCATCTGCACAATGTGATGAGCCCTCAACTTGGGAGGCGAGCACTTCCCCAAGGATGTGTCCAACACAGCCCCGATGTACTGGAGCTGTTAGGAAGGTGTCAGATGCGACTTCTTGAAATTGAGGGAGAAGCCCAGCTTGTGGGGGGAGCTGCATGTGAGACTGATGATCCATCGCTTGCTCATCAGAACACGCACAAATCAGCCAGTCGTCCAGGTAGGGGTAGACGTGAATCCCCCCCCCCCTCGCCTGAGATACGCTGCCACTACCAACATTAGCTTGGTGAAGACCCTCGGGCGGAGGTCAACCCGAATGGCAGGACCCGAAACAAAGTGCGAGTCGCCAGCCGCAAACCTCAGGTACTTTCTGTGCTGTGGATGAATCGGCACATGAAAGTAAGCATGCTGCAAGTCCAGAGACACCAACCAATCCTGAAGTCGAAGGGCCTGGAAGACCTGAGAAAGAGTGACCATCTTGAACTTGTCCTTCCTGAGAAGTTTGTTCAAACAACGCAAGTCCAAGATGGGTCTGAATCCCTCGTCTTTCTTTGGAATCAAAACATATGGGGAATATCATCCCTTGTTCCTCTCCGCTACAGGCACCAGTTCTATAGTGCCTTTCTCCAGCAGGGTCAAGATTTCCTGCACAAGGAGCGGACCTGGAAGCTTCAAAGAGATTCCCCGGTGGATTGTCGTGAGGCCGGTTTAGGAAGGCAAGGCAGTAGCCATGGGCAATTGTATCCAGAACCCACGCATCCGAAGTAATAACTTGCCGTTCTTCGAGATGCTGAGACAGTCTTCCACCAACTGGCAAACAACGGAACATGGCCTCATGATTGTTTTGGAGCGGCTGCGGCAGCACCTGAAGGCAAAGAGGCAGCTGCCTGAGCGGATTTGGCACCTTTATTTCCCCCGACCACCACGGGTACTTTTTCGCTGACCCCTTGGACTGGCGGTTCCTCTCGTCCTACCAAAATAGGAGTAGTAACGAAAAGAACCTCCCCTCCACTGCTGTCCTGTAGGAGGAACAGGCGGAGGTTGACGCACAGCTGCGCCCAAAGATTTAGCAGCAGCTTTTGAGGTCTGCAACTTCTCAAGGCTCACAACAGCATTGCTGCCAAACAAATGGGCGCCATCAAAGGGCATGTTCAAAAGATGGGCTTGCACATCCGGAGCAAAATCCGACTTCCGCAACCACGCAAATCTGCATAGAACGATGCTCGCAGCCATGGATCGGCTAACACCATCGGCCGTGTCCAAACCCAACTAAAGGGATTCACACATGGCATTCTTGCCATCCTGCATGAGAGCAAGGAACCCCTCCCTTCTCCTCCTTCAGGAATATGCTCAGCCGCTAGAGAAACAATTCCACAGAGTGTGTGAAAATCTTGCTAAGGCACGTGGAGTTGGCTGACATCAGCCCCATACTCCCATCAGAAAACACCTTGCGTGCCCAACCTTCGAAGAGTTTGTCGTCCCTATCAGGAGGGATGGTAGGGTATGCCGCCTGGATCGAGGTGGCCATAGCCGCCTGAACCACCAAACTCTCGAGAGTGGGGTGAGATTAAAAGGTAGCTGGGGTCGCTACCGGAAGGGCGGTATTTCTTAGTTAACGATTTGTTAACTGCCAGAAGAGATTACAGTGTCTGGCAAGCAGCCGCCACCCTTTTCTGCAATGTCAAATGAAAAGGTAACACCAGGTCAGAGGACGGACCTTGATCCAAAATACCTGTTAAGTCGTCCTGAACAAAAGCTTCAGGTGGACTAGACCAACCAAGATACTCGGTGACCCGAGCAATCAGTCTCCTGTGGGACGACTCAGCATGAGCCCCAGGCTCAAGTCTGCCAAACTCCACCTGAGGAGAAGTGTCCAAGCCACTGGCATCATGAAGAGATTGCTTTAACTCTTCCAACTGACTGTCCCTGGAAAAGACAGGAGCCACATCAGGCTCAACAGGGCCAAACTCTAAATCCGACCTCTATTCATCCTCATAGATGTCATCCAGAGGGAGGAAAAACTCCTGCCTCGGGACAGAAGAGGGTCTGGAATCCTTAACAGGCCTCACAGACTTGGAAGTAGCCTTCCTTGGAGGATCCCCAGTACCAGGGACCTCCATCAGCAAATTTCGGCCAAAAGGCCCCGAAGGCGCAGACTGCTCCGGCATTGATGGCGCCGAGGGCTGGTGTGAAGGAAAAGCTTCGACATCTGTATCCGACGGACACGGCGCAGACTGAGTCGACGCCAACCTCAAGCCCTTACCTGGTTTCTGCGGTCTCACCGGGGACAAGGACCGAGACCTGGAAGCACTTCTCTTGCGATTATCCTGAACCTGGTCCAAACGGGACCTCAAAGGTTCCCTATGAGGATCGCGCCGAGGACCCGAGCCCGAAGGCGCACGAGCCACGGATCGAAAACCGTTCCCTGCCAGCTTCTTCTGAAGGCGTGACGGAACTGTGCCCTGGGATTAGAAAACTGCACTGGGATTAGAAAATCGCCAGCCTCTGCTCCCTGAAGGCTGCCTATTCCTCCTGAGTCAAGGACTTAGTAGGATAAGCCACTTTCCTTGCGGCGCCATCCTCCAAGGACAGGGAAGGGGACCAGTGACAGCGCTTCCTAAAATGCCGAGACGAGGACGAATGGCGGGAACCACTCCGGGACCAAGATCCCCGGGATTCCTTCCGACACAGTCAACCCTCGAATCATCGGTGGCCATCCCCTTCAAGGTTTTACGATACTTACTGGGTTTAGAACCCCTACCTACCTGTAGCTTCCCCTTACGCTCCCGCAATGCCTTAGGCAGTCAGCGACTGGCATTTGGAACTGTCGTCGGTGTCAGGACTCTCGCCCAAGCAAAAACAAATGCGATGCGGGTCCGTAATCGACATTTTAGACTTGCAGTCCCGGCAAGTCTTAAGCCAGAACGTTGAGTCGGAGGGGTCGAAGAAGAAGACCGTCACGAGGAATACACGAGGCACGCCGAGTCTCCGAAGCAAACACATTTGCGGAAAATACAGAACTGAGGCTACGAGCGCTGTGCGTCCCATTTATAAAATCTGGTGAAGTCACCCTCGAAGGAGGCCTTTGAGGGACATCGACCCGCCACCATCGACGCAGAACGCCCTCTGCCGAAAAAGTTTCCTAAGTACACAGCTGTGGACATTACATATCAAACATGTGGAATACATTGGAGGATACAACCCATTCAAGGGTAGAACCTTGTATTGGTAATGGGAGCCAATGATCCTGAAACGCAGAAAGGATCGATGAGGCTGCCAAATAGGGATGTGTAGATAAGCGTCCTTCAGATCCAGGGAGCACATCCAGTCTCCCCTGCACAGTGTCTCAGCTGTGAGTCCTGGCGTAACCATCTTGAATTTTTGAAGGGAGAGGTTGAGGGTGGAGAGGTCCAAAAAAACTCAGGCCAGCCTGGTTCTTCTTTTGGATGGCGAAAATCCTAGAGTAGAAACCCAAGCCTCGCTCAGAGGCTGGGACTTTGACTGCCTAGCTCTCGACGAGCGACCAAATTTCCACCAACAGAGTTGCTGTCCCAATCTGTGTGAGTGGAAGGGAGGAGGGAGGAAATTGGTAGCCAGTACCACATGGACACTATGGATAGGATCCAGGGGTCCACAAACTTCTGATGCCAAAAATGTGCATGAAGGGCAAGCCTGCCCCCCACCGGAGACACGTGGACCCGAGGGGGAGCGGCATGCCTTCTTTCCCTCTGAGGCTGTTGCGGATGAGGGGGACGGAGTGAAACACTTGCTCCCTCCCTTTTGTTGTTTACGCCAGTGCCGACTAGGAGAACGGTTAGGCAGTCTAGAGCTCCGTTCTTGGAAGCCGAGGAACTTGCGTAACGCCCGCCCCTTATCGGAGCATTGATGCGACTGGGTGTACGCCTTGGCCGTGGCCTTCGTAAGGATAAAGATTTTGCAGTTTGGGAACCGTTTTAAAGTCCAAAATGCATTCCTGGACGTCTGGGTGGGATTTAGTAGCCCAAAGCCAGGTAGTCCCTCATGTCTGTTGCGATGCATATGGCCCGTCCATAGGTGTCAATGTGGGCCATGGTGGACTCCATGATGTCTTGTGCCTTTAATTTAGCCTCCGCCAGTCCTACCTTGAAACGTGCCTTGCTCTGCACTGGAAGTTCTGAAAGGAAGTCTGCTATTTCCCGGCAAAGCCTCTGGTTAACGGCTGCCAGCATGGCATCCGCATTGGATGGATGCAGGTGCAGTGAGGCGTTGTTATAAAGCTTCTTTCCGTAAGCCTCCAAAGTCAACTCTTCC
This sequence comes from Ambystoma mexicanum, assembly GCF_040938575.1. Lineage (NCBI taxonomy): Eukaryota > Metazoa > Chordata > Amphibia > Caudata > Ambystomatidae > Ambystoma > Ambystoma mexicanum. The sequence goes on from NC_090931.1 coordinate 458,391,887, forward strand.
TTGCCGAACAACGCTGAGGACGAGGTGGCGAGGACGACTGAGGCTTTGAGCAGAGTGACGCCGCAGCGATCTCAGAAGAGTGCGGGTGTGGGTGCATCGACAGCAAGAGTAGATCCCCCCTCCACTTACCTATACTTGCCGTCGAGGGGCTGATTGACAGGATGGGCCGAATGGGGCTTAAGCTACCCCTTTTTGGCCAAGGCAACAACGTCCTTCTGCATCGGGATCCCAGTACTAGCCACGGGGTGCAGAGTGAGGACCTCGGCCAGGACCCCCACCTCCTGTTACTCGACCTCGGGTTGAGGAAGCCTTAAGTACTCTGCCAAACCTGCAAGCCATTCATGGAAAGCCTTGGCTGACAACGGTGTGTCGGGATCCTCTTCCTGTACAGTGTCCATCAGGGTGTCCGGGTGGTGGAGTGCTGGCCGCGAAGTGCTGAGGTATGGGGACCGGAGCCGGAGGCTGGTGTGGAACCGTATGAACTGTGAGAGGCAGGGTAGCCAGAATCGAAGGAGTCGGCAAGGGCAGCAAGGGCTACACCGGGGCCTGCAGCGCGGAGTCATAGGAGAAATTACTATAGGCACAGGCGGAGGGAGCATGTCCCTGATCACATCCCGAAGGATGGCCCACATCTGCAGAGATCTCATGAGAGTGAGGAACTTTTCAAAGAACTGGTCCTCATAGGCTGGTGGGGTGGCAGGTGATATTGCCGGGGTACCAGGTGGCTGCTGGGGCTGGTGCGTACTCTGTCAAGCCGGTTGCAGGGTAAACCTGTCCTGCAATGCTGATGGATAAGCGGTAGGCCACGTACCTGGTTGACAGCAGTCCCACCTTATTACTTGTTCACCCACTGCGCCGCTCCAAGGGGCGGCACCAGACGAGCAGCCATTTTGTCTGGTGCGGCGGCCATCTTATCGAGCTGCGCGACACATGCCAAAGTCATGGTGCTTGGCTCACTGGGCCCGGCCTTCTCCAGGATTTTTGGCGGTGGAGCATGAGACCTACCCTGCATGGCCAGGTAGGTGTGTTGCCCTCAGTGGTATCACTGGTAGTGCTGCGTGCAGGCGCCCCACTCGGACATCTGGCCGCTACTAGGGCGTAGGCCCTCGGGTCTACACCCGGTAAAAGAACCGTGCAGTCGCTCAGCACTGTCTCCGGAAGGATCCAATGATCCCTCGGCCTTGCGGCAAGTAGCTGAAATGGCCTCAATACCAGTGCTTTTGCGAGAACCTGAAAGGTTCCTCCCGCTCTGGCGTTTCTTTGGGAAGGAGTCGTCCTTGCGGGGTGCAAGGCCTCGACTTATGTATAACGAAGTCCTTCAAGTCCTTTGCAGAAGACTTCTCGAAGAGCTCCCTCCACCGAGCTAGCCTGTTCTTCAGAGCACGCGGTGCAAGCACGTTGCATGTGGTACAACCCTCCCAGCCGTGGTCAGGGCCAAGGCAGCGGAGGCAAAGAGCATGGGGAATCAGAGTAGGTAAGAGCCCCTCGCAGGCTGGACACATGCTGAAGCCAGCTGATGACATGAGGTGGAGGGGAGCGTGGCACCAGATGACTGAGTACCTGATTTATAAAAAGAAGACAAAAATACATAAGAAAGTATCCGGGAAAGAGCATGTGGTATTACATGGCCGAAGCCAAACCAAGAAGCGCTGGTGAAATCGTCCCATTCCCGTCGACGCGGAAAAGGGATTGGCGCCAGTGGGCAGAGTCAGGGGAGTGCATGCTCCCAGGGCCAAGCCTCTAAATTTAAAGCAGAAGGTTATTTTCTGGTGAAAAAGGTTCCGTCTCCCGTCCCTAGCGAGGGATGCCCATGCAGTATGGAGGAAAGCAGACGGGACGTAGGAGCAAGATAAAGTGCTTCAAACCTTAGAGTGGTACCATGCATAACAAGCAAGTCACACCGTTCAAATGATGTGTGCCACGTGTGTCATTAGCCAGTGATCTCCAGAAGAGGTAACAAGTTCAACCCGGACTTGAGGATAAAGGCCTGTTCATGTTTAGATAAGTCCATGTAGATAATTAGAAATCGTATTTGATGAAAAAATTATATATGATCGATTAGCCACTTTTATTCTGTGGATTTGTTATATATGTTGTGCAATGCATTTATAAAAGAAAGCCAGGCAATGGACAAACAGTTGGCTTCACTGCATGCTTCAGAATTGTAATGTAGGGATCGAAGGCAACAAGCCAAGAAGATTCTAAAGCGATTTTCTTCTACCTGCAGGCAAGAAACGTTCAAACAGGTCCATAGCGTAACACCATAGCAGCTATAGCTATGGACATGGCATTAGCAGTACATTTTCTTAATCGCATCTAGCAAATCAAAATATGCCCCTAAAGCTTGTGACATTTTTGGTTGCGGTTTTGCTGTGTGTTGTATACAACACAGTTTAGATGTAAAAGTGACGCGTAAATATTCATATGTTGTACAAACATTTATGCCTCATTACAGGCATTAAAGGTCGGTATCTTAAAATGCTTCTGACACGTTTGGCAAACCATTATGGCTAATTTAGAAGCTGTGATTGATCAATCTAATCTGTTCAGAACATTGTATAGCAACTTCTAATGGCGTTCTATCACTTAGAACTGTGCCACCATACGTTAACAAAGGAAGGGCCATGTTTCCAATGCATGGAACATCAAAAAGTGCAATCAAGAAGATATTGATACAAAACAATCTAATGCGAAAACAATAAAGGAGCAAGGACACAACATAGTCCTAGTCCTCTTCACACAGGAAACCACAAGGTGCAGTACCCTTTCGCTGCAGAGAGTACACAGGCCCTGCTGCCAAGATGTAAAAAAAAGACAGTAAACTCATAAGGTCCTCCAGACAACTCATGCATTTTAGTCTTAGCCAAAGTTTGGTCCCATTAATTTCATCAAATGTGGATCCAAGATCCATGAATGCGACATACACAATATTTTTCTTTGGAAAAATAGCTTTTTACATAATCGGGTACAGATGTAATGCTTGGTCATCGGTGCCCAGGCCATCGCAGAAAGCCAGTCCTTGCTAAGACAATTTTATTCTCTACCCATGCTTGGAGTCTACCCAGAACTGCTCTCCCAAAGAGTGTAAATGGTGAGTTCAGCAAAGAAATTAGACTCTCAGCCCCTTTCTGCATATTGAGCATAACTGCCAACTTCCAAGATTTAGGTCGATCGCCCACGGCTAATACAGAAATAAATCCAATTGTCAATAAGGATGCCCAAAACACTTCCAGACTTCTGAACAGGTCCATCAGAACCTGTGCAAGCACTGTTTTTCGAAATGCATTTGATATTTCCATAGCTGTACAGGTATTGGGCACGACCTCAGGTGGACAATTTAACTGATCCATATTTCCTTGAGATTCCTTATTAAAAGAAAGGGCATTGATGTCAGTAGTATATGATTTGGAAAAATTAATGACTGATTCTGTGTCCAGATCATATAGTTTTGTTTGTAGCTATCGTCAAAATTTACCAATTGCCAAAAAAGCCTGGAATGTGTGCTGTTTGCTGAAATATAAAATACCTCCCAAGACAGGACACCAAAGTCACTCTTGATTGGAGCAACAGCCTTTTTCTATTCAGATTGTGCTTAAAAGATCTAACACCAATTCAGTAGTGATGTTGCCAAGGGCCTTCACTAATTCATGCTTTGCTCAATGACAATCGTCACTGAACCAAGACAGTTTTTTTTGCCTCAACAGTTTTATCAACCTAAAAAAAAATAAATCTGATGGAACGGATTTCATGAATTGAAAACGTGAGCATTGTCTCCCTGTGGCAAATTAGAATCAAGGATCTTAACTATTAGAGGGGAGTGGTTACGGATTAGATGAAATTGAGGTACCATCTCTTTGGCTGAATCCCCCAAAATTATTCTACGAGATAAAGAAACTGATATATCTTCAATTACCTTTTATTTTTCTCCAGAGGACAAAAATTACATGGCTCTCGCTAATGACCTTTCTGATGGATGTCCCAGCCACAGGTGCATCAATGATATCTATATCCCAGCGCGGCTATTCTCTGGAAACCTTTACGCTGCCAAGAGGGTACAGCGCAGCTCTGCGTTGGGTCCTTCCGATGCATCCATGCGTCCCGCAGCAGAAATCAAGTCGGCAACAGTATAGGTGGCAATGCTGCACACCATAAAGTCAGTTCCAACCTTTTTCCCTAGCGCCCTGATGCTGAGGGACTGTAGAACCAATGGTCTACTAGCTTCCCGCAAGGGGGGCAGGTACGGCCAGTGATGAGGAAACCATGGCAGGAACATCCATCAGAAAAAACATTACAGAGGTAAGAGTTGTTTTTCAAATGGATTCCTTCCTCATCAATGAAACTCCCAAAGATATGGGGGAGGGAGGGAAGCAAGGATATCACTAAACTAGAAAACTCTGAAGGACTGCCCTACCAGGACGAGCATTTGGGCCACAAAGTAATCCAAGCAGTAATGCTTAGTAAACGTATGCCGACACGCCCACGTTGCTGCCTGGCAAATGTCCAGGAAAGGGATTCCCCTTCTGCAGGGCAAAGGTGGCCCTCTGGAAGAATGAGTCCCAAGACTGTCAGGCACATCTTTCACAGACAGATCGTAGCATTCTGAGATGCAGAGAATGATCCACCTGGACAGGGTCCGTTTGGTCTCAACCCTGCCAGCACGAGCATCAGTGTAACCAACAAAAAGCTGGTCATCTTTCCTAGCCTCTCTAATAAAAGACTTAGAACTTCAGGGCCCATACCATATCCACTCGAAATCGTTCCTCTGCCTTGGAAGGGTGAGGCGGAGAGAAGAACAAAGGAAGACAGATATTCTGAGAGTAATGGAAATCAAAGGCCACTTTCGGCTGAAAAGAGGGTCTCACTCTCAAAGTCACCTTCTCTTTTTTAGAATGTATTTTTTATTGGTTTTACAACAAGTATCAGAATGACGAAGTACACATGTTAAATTCACAGCAGTATTCACATTGTGTGTCGTACAGAGAAAGGTATACATTGGAACAACTCACATTTCTTGTTATATCTTTACACTTCCCTTCTCACTCTCCCCTCCCCCTGTCCCTGTATCCTCACAAGGAAGCTTAGCATAGCCTAAAAAAAGAAAAAGACCATTGGACACCCAGACTGAGTTCTGGCTGCGTTAGGCCTGAGGAGATGCTTAAGCTAGCTGGAATGTGCTCAGCTGGCTGTGTTTTATGAGGATGATGTGGAGTTTGTGGGGTTATGTTATTATGAGAACAGCTAGACCGAATGTGTCATAGTACAGCTGTGTTCTAGTTGAATGATGGTGTATAGGGGAGAGTAAGCATATTAGTGTGATATGGTGGTTATCAGTAAAGCGCCTGCGATCAAGCACGAGAGCAGGACCAGGGGCGTACATTAGGCACAATTTCTAAGTTCAACAATAAGTGTGAGACAGGATATCATTCACAAGTCTATCTAAGTGCGGGATATGCTATCATTCACAATTCCAACTAAGTGAGGGGTATGCTACAATCATAATTCTATCTAATTGAGGCACATGCTATCATTTACAATTCCATCTAAGTGTGTCGCATGCTATCATTTACAATTCCAGCTAAGTGAGGGATATGCTACCAATCATATGCCATCATTCACTATTTAATCTAAGTGCGGGATATGCTATCATTCACAATTCCATCCAAGTCTGGCACATGCTATCATTTACAATTCCAACTAAGTGAGGGATTTATAAAGTGTGCCCTAATAGCGTCACTGTGTTAGAGTTGAATTAAGATGGTATTCCCAACATCATTGAGTGTGTCCCAACAGCGTCACTGCGTTAAAGCTGAACTTAGAAAGCGTGTCCTAAAAGCGTCATTGTGTTAATGTTGAATCTAGAAGGTATTCCAAACATCATTGTGTGCCCTAATAGCGTCACTGCGCTAAAGTTGAATTTAGAAAGAGTGCCCTAATAGTGTCACTGTGCTAAAGTTGAATTTAGAAAGTGTGTCCTAATAGCGTTACTGTGTTAATGTTGAATCCTGCAAGTACTCCCAACATCATTGAGTGTGCCCCAATAGCGTCACTGTGTTAGAGTTGAATTTAGAAGGTATTCCCAACATCATTGAGTGTGCCTGGTCGCATGCACTTTACTGATCACTACAATATCACACTACTACGCTTACTCTCTCCTATACACCACCATTCAACTAGAACACAGATGTACTATCACGCATTTGGTATTGCTGTTCCGATACTAACATGACCCATCAAACTACCCACCATCCTAATAAAACACAGCAAGCTGAGCACATACCGGCTATCTTAGGCGTCTCCTCAGGCCTAAAGCAGCCAGAACTCAGTCTGGGTGTCCACCCTCCAGACTGAACACATTCAACTGATCTCCTCAGCACCACACCTACCGCAAAGAAGCAGCTATCATGCAACAACCACACCAGCTGCACACATACCCGGTGCGCCCACGCACTTTATGACTCTCTCTCTCGACTGACTTGAACTGCGGTTCCCGAGGGCGTTCAACCTACCAGCGCTTTGAGATCATACCAATGATACATAAGGCGCTATACAAATGCCAAGTAACATAACATAACATTGTTCTTTCAACGCATTCACTATTTGCAATAAAGACCTAGTCCTAGACCAGCCAACTTCATTTGGCCCCTCGTTTAAGTCTAAATGGGGGATCTACATAAGGATTGACAAGACTTGATATGGTGGGCTCTGAACACCTGGCCGATCATTACTAGATTGCCTCTTTCAATGATTGCCGGTATGCTGCATAGTGTTCTGTAAAAGGAAACCAGATCAGATCTATGTGCTTGCGCAATTCTTGTAGGGCAGCGGTGTGAATTTCCATTTGGTATATAACATGTGCTTTCATGATCCCTTTTCTTTTCGTTGCAAAGGTACTACACTTCTATTTGGTAGTTAATCACACTATGGCTGCCAACAATAGAGTGAGGCATGTGTGAGAGCAGTGTGTACGAATCTTCCACCCCTGATTCGATTCCAAACAGTACCAATAGCGGGGAGTGTGTCCTAGTCATGCCATTGACAGCTCGAATCCACCCTAAAACTTCACTCCTGTAGGTCTGGACATGCACACAGCTTCACCATAGATGCTAGTAATCACACACCTCTCAGCATTCCCTCCAACAATGCGGGGGGAGTCCCTGTAAACATCCTAGAGAGCCGCAGGGGGATATAGTAACAACTCATCAACATTTTTACATTGTGCACTTTGTACTGCATGGATATGGACGAGCTCCATACTACTTTATGTATGGCCTTCCACATATCTGGGCTATCTTGGAGCGCTAGATCTGTATCCCATTTAGCTTCAGAGGCGGGACTCGCTAGATGGCCTCTAGTGAGGAGTGCGTTATATAGTTCAGCAATCAGTCCCTTGAGCCTCGGTTCATTGCTAGAACCTGTTCAAATGTAATGAGAGGGCGGCGTAGGGAATCCCCGCCTCCAGCAAGGGTCATGAAGGACGCTCCTTAGCTGCAGGTAAAGTAGAGGAGCTATCTTGGCGCCGTGCAGTGCTTGTTCTAGCTCTTGTTTAGAGGTAGGACCCCTTCTTCCACATTTGCCTGGCTCTAAGTGGACCCTCTTCATATAAAGGTTGGAAGCGGAGCACTCCACATATGTGATCGTGTATTGGCAGGGGGGAGGAGGTGGGGGAATTGCAGCTACAGCTAGAGGAGGGGAAGGGGGGGGGCCACGTAGTGACCCTTTCATGGATTGTGAGGGGCGGCATAAAGACCACAGTACTGTCGGAACTAGATGTTCGCGGACCATGCAGGGCATAGAGGTGTTTGGAACCCACAACCATTCACCCAGGGTGACCGGGGCAAAGAGTGTGTTTTCTAAAGGGACCCATTGTTTTTCTGAGTTTTCCCAGAGGTGATTGGAGAGAATTCTGAGTTGGGAGGCTCTATAGTATTCAGAAAAATCTGGGAATTCCTTCATCCTCCCCCTCCCTCTCCCTGCCATGTCTTTTGGTTGAATTAGTGTTGCGTATGGGATTCCGAGTCTGCCCACAGGAAAGCTAATAGTGAGTGTCTGACTTCCACTAAAGAGGTGTCTGGGACCATGACCGGGAGAGACTGAAAGAGGAATAAAAATCTAGGGAGAACATTCATTTTAATATAGGTAAACCTCGCAGCCCAGGATAGAGATGATTTGGACCATCTGTTCAGGTCTGTTGTGACAGTGTTCCACAGAGGCATGTCATTTGCCTGAAACAGGTTGCCTAAGATCGACGTGATCTCAACCCCCAGGTATCTGATGGATTCTGATTGCACTTGGAAGCCCCACTCTGCTAGAAGCTGGGGTGGGAGAGTAGTGGTAGGCTGAAGGGGTAAACGCAATAGTTTTCTTCAAGATAGCTCGAAATCCTGATGGCTTTCCATACTCCTGCATGGTTTCAAAGAGGGCAGGGACAGAGTCTAGTGGACTTGTGAGGTATGTCAGAATATCATCAACGAACATAGCAAGTTCATATTCTTTCACCCCACTTGTTATGCCGTGGATGTGGGTATTCGATCATACTTTCTGAGCAAAAGGCTTGATTACTAGGGCATATAGAAGGGGGGGGGGGGGTGGAAGAGTGGGAAGCCCTGCCTTGTGCCCCGGGTTAAGTCAAAAGAGCTAGAGGCGATGCTATGGACAAAGACTTTTGCTGATGTTTTCCGATACAGTACACTCCGCGCCTCCAGCCCATACCTCGCCCAGGCCTGCACATTTCATACCTGCGTTTATAAAAGGCCATTCAACGTGGTCAAATGCCTTCTCAGCATCGATGGACATCAAGATGGGGCAGTCTTTATTGTCGGGATCAGCCATGAGGTCTAGGGTTTTACGTATATTGTCTGCTCCTTGCCTGCCTTTTATACAGCCGACCTTGTCGGTATGCATTTGTTGGGGGAGAAATGGGGCCAGGCAGGAGGCCAGGATACTGGGATATAGTTTAGCATCCACATTTATAATTGAAATTGGACAGTATGATGCGCACTCCGAGGGGTCTTTCCCCTCCTTGGGAATCACAATTATTCTTGAATCGGCAAATGACGGGGGGGATTGGTCCGACTCCAGAATTGAATTTAAAAGTTTAGTCAGATAAGGGGTGAGGGCATTGCAGTTTGCTTTATAGAAGGTTGGGGTGAACCAGTCCTGCCCCGGAGCCAAACCTGCCTTGAGATGCCAAATGGCTCTCAGTACCTCCTCTGCCAATTTTGGGGCATTTAGCAAGTCTAGGTGTTCCTGTGCTATTGAGGGCCAGGGTAGACCCGACAAATACCTTTCGATGTCTGACTGTGTCCCCTCTTCCTCTGAGGTGTTAGTGTAGAATCTTGAGAAACGATCCGTTATGTCTCGGGGGGGGGGGGTCTGTTGGGGTGTTTGTTGCTCGTTTTTAATTTTATATTTAGCCATGTCTGCTCTCTGGTTCCGCAGGCGATTGGCCAGCATAGTATGGGCTTTATCGTCTATCTCATAGAATTTTTGTTTCAGTTGCCTCAATTGTGCCAGAGCCCTTTTCTGCCGATCTCTCAGTTCCTCCCGAAGCCCCTTGATGGGATCTAAAGCTAGGTTTGTCTCCGCAGGTTGCGTGCAGAATCTCTGCTCATATTGTGCGATCTCAGCTTTCTGCTCCTCCTCACTTCTTAACTGATTTTTTTTCCTGTGTGCCCCTTCTGATATCGGAATCCCTCGCATTGTGGCTTTCCTCGCCTCCCAGACTGTGTTTAGTGATACATCACCAGTATCGTTTATGTCGAAATAATGTTTAATTGCCTCTGTGAGTGTATCTCTAAACACAGGGTCTCTGCAGAGGTAGTCCTTGAATACCCATCTCCGTTCAGTGTTGTGGGATGGGCCCAAAATCCAGGTCGAATCTGCAAAATTCATAGTCTGACCACGCTACTATCTCTATGGTTGCGTTAACTATCAAACGTTCACTTTCCATCCTTATCAGTAAGTAGTCAATTTGATTTATTTATTTATAAAGCACCTAACACCAAGGCACTGTACAGTGGAACCACATAATACATAAAAACAACAATATAACAGTGGAAGCAAAATTACATTATGAATCATTCAACAAAACAGTGATTAGAGCAATTAACTGAAGGGGAGAGGGGGGGAGTGGGAGTGGGTGGGGTGGTGATGAGTTGGAGGATGGAAATGGAGGGGAGGGAGAGGGGAGAGAGATAGTCAGGGGAAAGAATAAGGAGGGAGGAGAAGCAGAGGGGGGAGAGGTTTCAAGGAGGAGAATGGAGGAGGAGGGATTTAAGGGAAGTGCGGAATGAGAAGGTCAGGGTGGAGCGGATTGCGAGAGGAAGGGAGTTCCAGTGCAGAGGTGCTAGGAGTTGGAAGGAGCGAAACGGGAGGAGTCACAGGGGGATGGAGGTACAGTGAGAAGGAAATGGTCAAGGATCAAAGGGAGGGGGAGTAGAAAGAGAGAAGGGAGGAGAGATAAGGGGAAGCAAGACCATGGAGGGATTTGAAGACAGGGCAGAGAAAGTGAAATTTAAGCTGGGAGTGAAATGGTAGCCAGCCAAGGTAAGAGAGCAAAGTAGAGATGGAGTCACGGCAGGTAAGGAGACATAGGGTACGAACAGCAGAGTGTTAGATGGATTTAAGGGGCGCAAGATGAGATGTAGGTAGTCCAAAGAGTAGAGAAGAGCAATAGAAGAGGCGGGAGGAGATTAGGAGTTTGGTAGCGTGGAAAGTGAGGGAGGGATGGATTTTCCGAATAGTGAAGAGGTGGTAGCGACAAGTGCGAGAGGTGAGGGAAATATGTTGGGAGAAGGAGAGAGAGGAGTCAAAGAGAAGGAGAAAGAGTGAAAGAGTTAGTGATGTCGGCATAGAAATGGTGGGAGATGCCAAACAAAGAGATAACAGGGGCTATGAGGCAGGTGTAAAGAGAGAAGAGGAAAGGACCAAGCACTGAACCTTGGGGTACACCATAATCAAGAGGAAAGGTAGGAGAGGTCCGGCCACCCCAGGACACAGCAAAGAAGCAGGAAGAGAGGTAAAAGGATAACCAATTGAGAATAGAGCCTTTGAACCCGAAGGAGGAAAGAGTGTGGAGAAGGAGGGGATGATCGATGGTGTCGAAGGCTGCAGAGAGATCGAGGAGAATAAGGATATAGGATTGCTTGGCATGGTGAGCAGAGAGGAGTGAGTTAAGGATAGAGGTGAGAGCAGTTTCAGTGGAATGTTTGGGACGGAAGCCAGATTGGGAGGGTGGTAGGAGAGAGGAAGTAGTGAAAGGATGAGAGCCGAGAGTAGGCAAGGCGCTCGAGAAGCTTAGAGAGGAATGGGAGAAGAGAGATAGGTCTGAAGTTCGAGGTGAGAAGTGGATCAGCAGAAGGTTTCTTCAGAATAGGAATAATCGTAGCATGCTTGAAAGCAGGGTAAAAGGTTGCAGAGGAGAGGCAGATGTTGAAGAAGGAGGTAAGGTAGGGGATAAGAAGAGGGTAGATCTTAGGGATAAGAAGGGAAGGGAGAGGGTCAGATGGGGTGGACATGGGGTGGGCTTCGGATAGAAGGGTGGAGACTTCGGAAGGGGAAGACGGGTGAGAAGATGGACATGAAGGATGAGGGAGGAGGGGGGGGGGGGGAGTAGGAGAGGGGAAATCAGAGGGGGTGTTGATTTTTTGCCAAAGGGTGAGAATTTTGGAGGAGAAGTAGTTAGCGAAGTCAGAAGGAGAGAGTGTGGAATTCGAGGAGGGATCAGGAGTGGGAGGAGAGAGAAGACGAGAGAGAGTTTGGAAGATACGGCGAGGGTGGGTGGCTTCAGATTGGAGTAGGTTAGAGTAGTAGGAGGATTTAGCCGAGTCAAGACAAGAGTTGTAGAGTGCGTGGTAAGAGAAGTAAGAGGTTTGGTTAGAAAGCGAGGGAGTTTTGGGCCAGAGTCTCTCCAGACGTCGGAGAAGGCACAGCATAGAGAGGAAATGAGGAGTAAGCCAAGGTTGAGAGGGTTTCCGAGTTGGACGGAAGAGAGAAAGGGGGTAAAGTTGATCAAGGGCAGAGGAGATAGAGGAGGAAAGGGAGGATAGAGCATCATTTGCAGAAAATAAAGCAAAGTCTTGGAGAGTTGGAAGAGAAGAAGAGCAAGTGTCACTTAAGAGGGTAGGGTTGAAGTTACGAAAGTCACGCCGTGAGTAGATTGGAGGGGAGAGATTAGCAGCAGAGGAGTAAGAGAGAGGAGAAAGGGAGAAAGAGTAAGGCATGATCGGAGAGATAAACATGAAGAGAAGAGACTGGGGAAGAGGGATCAGAAGAATTGAAGATGAGGTCAAGGGTGGAGCCAGAGGAGTGAGTGGGGTAGAAAGGAAGGGGGGAGAGGAGGTAGGAATCAAGGATGGAGAAGAGGGGAGAGGATTGAGGGGGAGAAGGAAGATGAAGATTAAAGTCGCCAAGCACTGATAGAGGAGAGGGGGAGGGAGAGATAAGCGAGAGGAGGTGATCAAGGTCTTCATAGAATGAAGAGAGAGGGCCAGGGGGACGATAGATGATCAGGAAGGAAATAGGGTGGGGAGAGGAGAAAGATTTGTAAAGGAATTCAAAGGAAGGGAAAGAAGGGAGAGATGGAGGAGAGGAGGAGGAGGAGGAGGAGGTGGTAGAGGAGGCCAATGCCTCCGCCACGGCCAGAAGCGCAAGGGGTGTGAAAGAAGGAGGAAGAGGAGGTCGTTAAGGAAGCGGGGACAGAGGTGTTATGGGGGGGGGAATCCAGGTTTTAGTTAGGCAGAGGAAATGAAGATTGAGGCGAAAGAATAAGTCAAGAACAGCTGTGGGTTTGTTGCAGATGGATCTGGCGTTCCAGAGTGCCATGTTCATGAGGGCGGAGTGGCTGGCGATAGGGGGTAAAGAAGATTAGGGTGGTGAAAGAAGGTAGAAGTGTGACAGGAGGAGTGTGGGTGAGGATAGTGGATAGGACTGAGCATTAGGAGGAAAACGGAGAGTAAGAGGGAAAGGAGAAGGTGGAAGGATGGAGAGGGGAGAGAGGGTGGTGGAAAGGAGTTTTGGAAGATCGCATAACAGAGGTCTCAGAGATAGGACGAGTAGAGAAGGGCCGTAGCTGTAGAGACTAGAGATGGCGAGGACAGAGACCTGTGTGGCAGTTACAAGAAGGGACAGTATACAATGGAAGGACCTGGGTAAGGGATGGGGAGAGGATAGTAGCAAGTTAAGAGTAAAGTGGAGTGGCGCCTGTCAATGTCACATGGGGGGTCAGTAGGGGGAGGCGCAGAGTTGGTGCGGAAATGCTAGGCAGCAGGTACAGGATGGCGCCAGAGGAAGTCCCGGGCCCAGCGATGAGAGATGGCAGACAGGAGCCAATGGGGTCGTAGGCAGCATGGACCCGATACTGCAGTCAGAGGTGACCCAGGCAGTTGAGGCAGGCAGATTGAGGTAACGATGCTGGGCTGCTGCACCTGATCTTGAGTAGGGCGAGCTGCAGGTACTAGTTCTTAGAAGGAGTCACTAGTGGACGGGGCCTAGGTGGTAGAGGCAGGCAACTGAGGTCAGGGTGATGGGCTGCTGCCCTTATTCTTGGGCGGAGAGGGCCTTAGTCACCACGACCATAGAGAGGGAGAGGGTCAGTGAGGGGTAGGACTGCTGGGATGGGCCGACTGATTACACAATGTTATGGGCAGATATGGTAACCCTGTGCGGTTGTACCCGCTCCTGAGTGGGAAGGGCCGCAGGCGGTGGTATCATAAGCGGAATGGAGGCACTAGAGGAAGAAGTAGTGAGGTCATAGGCACCGGCACCAGGTGCAGTACGGAGGCGCCAGCGGAAGAAATCACGCAGCCAAGGTGTGTGGTAAAGAGCAGGGATCCTAGGCAGCTGCGACCACACGAACTGGGAGGGCAGCAAGAGATGGTTCTGGGATCAGTGTGGGGGCACTGGGATCAGTGTGGGGGCACCAGAAGAAAAATTAAGAGAGTCAAGTTGGAAGGGCTAATGCAGCGATGCTCCGTGACTGCGCCCATCCTTGAGCGGGGAGGATTGCTGGTGGCTGACGAAGATAGTATGGAGGCACCGGCGGGAGGACTTCAAGCAGCAGAGGCAGACGGACTGTGGTGAGGATCTTGAGCAGCCACACTGGTCGAAGGCAGGGAGGGCTGCAAGCAGTGCGCCAGGTGAACAGAGGAGATGAAAACACTGCTGTCTCGGCCGGTCGCAGAGCGGAAAGAATCTTAGGAGGAGTAAGGCTGGTGAAGGCGATCCTGGATGGCTGCGCTCGAACTCAAGCGGGGAGGACTGCTGATGGCGGCTACGAGACAGTAAGGAGGAACCCCGAGCAGCCACGACCCTGCTGGGACCACGAGTGACAGTGAGGGGACAGGACAGCGCAGAGACAGCGCGGAGACGCCTCGCGCAGCCACGACCGTGCTGGGATCCCAAGCAGCCACTTTCGTCTTCAGGAGGACAAAGAGCGCAGGCGAAGTACCAGGACCGGTAATTGGTGCTGAGTGTCTCAAGGAGACAGAAAGAGCAAACCGCTGTCTCGATCGGTCACCAAGCTGGAGGAGCTGGGCTGGTGCCGGCGAGCGTGTGTGGCTGGGCCCGCTCTTGAGCGGGGAGGATGGCAGGATGAGGCGGGTTGAAGACAATATGGCGGCTCCCTGGACCGCTACGATCCCGCCAGGACACAGAGCCAGTGTGGAGGCGGAGTGTCCAGGAGGCAGTGTGGAGGCACCCAGAGCAGCCTCATACTCTATTTGCAGAGTATGTGTGATTGAGAGGGAGGCATGGTGGGGTAAAAGGTGAATGCTCGGTCCTTCGGGTGTACTGTTCTCCAAGAGTCTATTAAGTGATGTTCCCTTAACTGACTTTGGAATCTATCCCGTTGAAGCAGGTTTGGTGGTTGAGCGTTTTCTCTCATAGAATCACAGTCCCAAACGGGGTCTGCTACTACGTTGAGATCCCACCCTAAATACCAGTGTGCCCTCTCGCCAGCCCTCCAAGAATTCAAGTAAGGACACGCTGAATTCTGGTTGGTTTTGATTAGGGGCGTATGCAGAGCATAAGGTGATATTGTGGGATCTAAGCATGGCCTCGAGGCTACAAACCTACCCAAGCTATGCCTGTAGACATGCTGTATCTGGAGGCCTAGCGATCTCCTGTACAAAATGCCCACTCCCCCTTTCTTCCCAGTCCCCGAGGCCCATACTGTGTCTCCAATGTCCCTAACATAGTACCTTTTTTTTTTCATTCATTATTTACAATTTAGTAACCAGTACAGGAATGGGCAATAAATCACAAATCTTCATAACATAAAAGGAAAAATACATGAAGAAACAGGAAAAGGAAAGAAAGACAAAAAAGAAACACATCTATATACAATTTTAAAGCTGAACTAGTACATACTCAAAAAAGCCCCCCAGACCTTTGCATGTAAATTCAACTTTCGTATTTTTCTGTAAATAACTTTCTCAATGTTCGCCAAGCAGTTCATTTCTGCAATCCAGTCCTCCAACACTGGTGAGATATGACATTTCCAGCTCCTCAAACTAATTTTTTTGCAAATAGAATCACTTCTGAACAAAAATTTCTTTTCTGATAAGGAAAGGTCTTCAAGTAAATCACTGCAAGCTAAAACCATTGTTTTACAATCCAAGTCAACATTTTGGTTCAAAACCCTGAGACACAATACACACTTCATACCAAAAGCCATGAACCCTTACGCAATCCCACAGCAGATGTTCCATACTGCCTTTCTCACTCCTGCAACACCAACAAACATCAGAGTCTGACAAACCTCTATTTTTAAGCCTTTCCGGGCTCTAATAAACTCTTATTGAGAATTTTAATTTGTCTCGAACGTTCAGTCAAACCTATCGAGCAAAGCTTCACATTCACACACATCTCAAGCCATAGGTCAGAAGTGATTTCACAACCCAATCTTCTGCTCCATTCATTTAGCAAGTCAGTATTCACTTTATAGTTCGCAACAATTCAATGATAACCCCTACTTGCAAGTGACTGAATGCCAGTGGTGAAAAGTTCAGAATTCGCATCCCTGTCACAATGTACTTCACCAATACATCTCTTCAATTTCCTGAAGTCCGAGATAGAGACATTTTCAACAATAAAGTTTGCACATAGCTCAGCAAAGTCAATCCATTTCTCATTTTTATAAACATCACTAATCCATTGAGTTCCGCCAAGAAACCACTCCTGCCAAAACAACACCTTGCCATTGTCTGCAATATCTTTATTCTGCCAAATAGATGCATCAGGCGATTTCAGAGCTACCGAGCCACACACATCATAGATATTCTTCCAAACGTCTCTAAGAATCTCAGTCAAGGGACTTCTTTTACCGTGTCTGCTAACAGTCGTGAAGACCGCTCTTGGGGCTACTGGGCCTGTCATGCTTGCCTCTGCCACTGCACACTCACTAGGAGATTCCCTCAAAAATGGAAGGAAGAATAGGCATGAGAAAGCCAAATGATATGCCTTAAAATTCGGGACACCAAGTCCCCCCTTCTCGACAGGAAGCTGGAGTTTCCAAAGCTTTAGTCTTTGCGGTTTCTCATCCCAAATAAAGGATTGGAGAGTGGTTTCAATCAATTTCCAATAATACTGGCCAATTTTCAGGGGAAGCATACTCAGAATATAAAAGTTTTGGCACAGCATTCGTCTTTAGCGCATTCACTTTACCCCAAAGAGATAGATGCAAAAACCGACCACCTTTGGGCGCTCAATTTCAGTTCCCTACAGACCATACCCATATTCTCTTCAACCATATCACTTATAACCGGAGTTAACCAAACTCCCAAGTACTTCAGTTTTTTCTCGCACCATTGAAATCCAAAACCCACCACCAAAGATTTATCACAACGTGTAGTCACTGGCATTACCTCCGAATTAGACCAGTTAATCTTGTATCCAGCCACTTTACGAAGGCAATTAAGTGTGTTCCTCAATGAATGCAATGACGATTCCAATTCCCTCAAAACTAATAAAAGATCATCTGCGTAGAACCAAATCTTCTGTTCAATACCGTGAAAGGAAACGCCTCTCAAATTCAAATCACAACTCAAAGCAATAGCAAGAGTTTCAATGGCTAGGACAAACAACAGTGATGACAGTGGACAGCCTTGCCTAGTGCCCCTTTGGAGATCAAAAGATTTAGACAATAAGCCATTAGTTTTAACATCTGCCGTGGGATGAGCATACGAAAGGGCAACCCACGTAATGTAATCCTCTCCCATATTTATAGCTCGTAAAACCGTAAACAGATATTGCCAGTTAACTCGATCAAATGCTTTTTCAACATCTAGGGAGAAAACAACCACGTCCTCATCCAAAGTCTGTGCATGTGACATGGTCATCAGTAAATTCCTGATATTACTGGAAGTCCTACGACCTTTAACAAAACCGGATTGATCAGTGTGGATAAGCTTCGGCATGAGTTGTTCGATGCATAAAGTAAGTATTTTAGCCAAAATCTTATTGTCAGACTGATTGGCCGATAGTTTGACGGTGAGTTACAATCCTTACCCTTCTTCAAAAAGACCGAAATAGTAGCATGGTTTGTAGACGACGGGAGAAGGCCAACTTCCTTAGATTCAGCAAACATATCCTTCAAAAGACCCAACACCTTCTCAGGAAGAATCTTATAGAAATCAACTGGTAATCCATCAGGTCCAGGAGTCTTCCCAGAATTCATTTTGCTAATGGCAATCCTGATTTCATCAATAGTAATCTGTCTGTTCAATTCTTCTGTCTCATCACAAGTAAGTTTTAGAATGCTCAACTTGTTTAAGAAATGTTCACCTTGACCAGTAATATCAGACTCATTCCTATATAGATCAGCATAAAAGTTCTTAAAGACCGCATTAATCTCACGTGGATCAAAAGTGGTCACACCATTCCCATCCTGAATTGAAGTAATAGCTCCCTCAGAGTGTTGTTGTCTCAGTCTGTAAGCAAGCCATTTATCACAATTTTCGCTCCGCTCGAAATAAGCACATTTGATCCTATACAAGTCGCTACTAGCTTTCATACACAAAATGTCATCTAGTTCTTTCTTCAATTTCTTCAACACATTCCTCTTACCAGCATCATTCGGATCACATACCAATTCTTTTGTTACCTCAATAAAACGAGTATCAATATCAGAAGTCAACCTTTTGCTGCTAGACAAACCTAAAGCAAGACCTTGCATCGTACATTTGAAGGCCTCCCAAATAGTTTTCTTACTAAGTTCTTCCGAAGTATTTTCCAACACAAAATATTCAGCTTCAGTCCTAAGCTTCTCCAAGCCGCCTTTGACACTGTTGCTCACCCACTCCTCCTACACACTCTCTCCTCCTTTGGTTTCAAGGGCCCTGTTCTGAATTGGCTATCTTCCTACCTTTCCTCTCGTTCCTTTACCGTCTCATGGGGAGGTCAGACCTCTTCTTCCTTCCCTCTAACATACGGTGTTCCACAAGGCTCTGTACTTGGTCCTTTCCTCTTCTCTCTTTATACCTCAATCATCGTCCCTGTTATCTCTTCCTTTGACGTCTCCCATCACTTTCATGCTGATGATACTCAACTCTTTCTCTCTTTCTCCTCCTTCACACCTGACCTCCATCTCAAACTCTCCTCCTGTCTCACAGCTATCAAGAACTGGATGTCCTCACGCTTCCTCTCTTAACACCGATAAGACAGAAGTCCTTTTCTTCCCTTCTAACTCACTTTCTCCTCCCTCTCCTCCCCCATTCATCCACTTTCCCCCCTCCAACCTCCCTATCTCCTCCCATGCTCGTAATCTAGGCGTTATATTTGACTCCTCTCTCTCCTTCTCACAACACATTTCACTTACCTCTCGCTCCTGCTGCTACCATCTATACAACATTCGCAAAATCCATCCTTGCCTCACATTCCATGCGACCAAACTCCTTATCTCCTCTCTCATCTTTTCCCGGCTATTCTACTGCTCCCCTTTATTCTTTGGACTTCCTGCATCCCAGCTTATCCCCCTTAAATCCATTTACCACTCTGCCGTTGTCTCCTTACCTCTCATGATTCCATCCCCTCCTCGCTCTCTCATCTTCGTTGGCTACCTTTCCACTTTCAGTTAAAATTCTGTTTTCTCTGCCTTGTTTTCAAATCCTTACATGGTCTAGCTCCTCCTTATCTCTCCTCCCTTCTCACCTTTTACTCCCCCTCACGCTCTCTTCGTTCTGCTGACCGTTTCCTCCTCACTGTACCTCCTTCCCCTTGTGCTTCTTCCAGGTTCTGCTCCTTCCAACTCCTCGCTCCTCTTCACTGGAACGCACTCCTCTCTCAATCCGCTCTTCCAATACCCTTCCCTCATTTCGCACGTCCTTTAAATCCCTTCTCCTCCACTCTCCTCCTTGAAGATCTGATTATTCTCTCATCCCCCCCCTCTCCCTCTTCTAACTCCTTAACCCCCACTCCCTTCTCATTCTCCCACCTTCCTATTCTTCACGTGTTCTATCCTTCTCTGTTCCCCCACACCAATCCTACTTCCTCTCCACTTGCCCTTCTCCACAGTTAATTGCTTTTTGCACTGTTTTTGCTGTCGAATGATTCATCATGTAATTTTGCTCAAATTGTTCTTTGTTTATTGTTGTTCACTGTACGAGTTGTTCCATTGTACAGCGCCATGGTATAAAGCGCTCTATAAATAAACAAATCAATCAATCAATAGGACATCATCATTTAAAATCAATGTATTCATGTTCCATTGAACTGATCTACAGCATTCAAGGCTACACTCAAAGACAGGTGCATGATCAGTGACTGCAATAAAACCAATTCTGCTGTCTAACAAATTTGCGGTCATCCCACCCGCCGTGAACAGCATATCAATCCTCTAGTAAGTAGCATGTGAGCCGGAATAAAAGGTAAATTCTCTGACATCAGGGTGTTGCATCCTCCAGCAATCTTTCAAATCAAAGTCTTCAATAAGAGCCCTAAATGAGCAACAATGTGCATCTTTCCTCTGAAACATCCTCTGAGTAGAACGATCAATCGAAGGATCATAAACCAAGTTAAAATCGCCTCCAAGTATAACATTGGGACAATCCAGGTCAAGCAAGAATTGTAACACATCCCTAAAGAAAAAACCATCATCCATAGACGGCGCATAAATACTGCATAACACATTCTTAACCCCCGAATATCCACCAGGAGAGCAACCATCATGCCCTCTTTATCACTGAAAGTTTTCAATATCTTAATCGGAGATCTGTTTCACACAACAATAGCAACACTCTTGCTTTTACTGACTAACATGAAGTGAAGGCACTGCCAACCCACCTCTACTGTAAGACACTTACATCCTCTCTCAATAGGTGAGTTTCCTGCAGAAAACAATAGTCACATTTCATTTCCTCTATACATTTAAGAATCTTCTGTCGTTTCACAGGATTATTCATACCATTAATATTCCATGGGGTGATCGATAAACGTGATCCCCTGCTTGCAGACATTGTGATAGGTCCGAAATGATTCCAAGGAGTAAGCACCAGTCCAAAAACAACAAAAACCAAAGGAAACCACATCCCGCACCCCTTGAAACAGAAATATGACGCCAACGTTAACTAGCGCTCAAAAAACCCAATATCCCTGGCACCCCTCCCGAATAAGATTTCAATTGCCAGTACAGGAACACAAACATCACCTCTGAAAATCAGTAACCTAAACAACAATCCCCAAATCTATACACGTAACCCAACAAGAAAAAACATCAGTAAAATATCAACTACAAGCCAATTAATCAATCCATCTGGCAGGCAAAGTGCCAGTAAAAAATAAAAAAACCATCCACCCAGCATCCAAAATAATCAGAAACACACAGCAAAAAACATAAGGCCAAATCCACAATGAACACCCCATCTATATCCATAAGGCAGCAAGGGGCAGTGCCCTAATAATGACATTAAAGCATCCCCCAGATACAACAGAAAGTGCACCGCCATAAACATGGCAAAGTCTCAAGTAGTCTTTTTGTGGTGCACATTATGTTACAACGTAGTGCAGCGTGTCCCCCTGTACCATAAAATTACTGTGACCAACAGCCAACATAACACCTACCATATCACGTGCCAGTATAACATTGTGATGTGAATATACGTAACATAGCCGTAATACTATGGAACATAACGGGTACATGGTAGAACAGTAATGTAAAGTGTCTGATCACTGTTACCAAACATAACACATTCAACATTGTGCAGGTTATCATCAACACAGAAGAGCACATACACAGACATGTCCTGATACGGAAGAGAAAATGTATTTCAGCAACATGAGAATCCATTGTAAACTCAAGTTTTAAGTATCATCAATTGCAGCCCTCTAAATGTAATTTAAAGGCAGGTTAAAGAAAATACTATCAGCTCAAATGACGAAAGACCATTGCGTTAACCACAAATCAAACACTAAAATCAGTAGGTCTTGGTAACTAACACACTGATAATTTTCTTATTCAGATATCATGCATCACAGAAGCCTAATAATGGCAAACAATCAGGGAAATGCAATAGATTGATTAGCCCATGTAACTTTGTTCTGCGTCATCCCGATGGTTAGATTGATGCACGTTTAAGATGTTAGCAAACTGAATATCCATTATATTCACTCTTCTGCAAACTACTCACAGGCAAATACAGAGAAGCAATGGTGAGAAAGTTGAACTGAACCCCCCGCCACCCATTCATGGTCTTCTTATGAAGCTACACGCCCACCCACCACAACAATGTCAAAATCCCATAAGTCAAAGTCAACACAACCATAAAAGTTTCTCAACAGGTGAACGAATAGCAATACATTAAGCCTTTCACCAACACGGCGTAGTGTATTATCAAAAGTCAGAACCTCACGAACTCAGACCCATGCAAAACAATGCCAAAAAAAGGAGATTGCATGCTTAGCCAGAAAATAACAAAAATACCATGTGTCTCAAGGAGGAACACACATAAATTAGTCTGGTGGTCAGAGTCAACCTATCATTGCAATGCAAGCCTAAATTAAGCAATCAAGTAAGGTGAGGTGAACGCATAGAACACCGGCTGTCGGCACTCAGCGGATCCCAAGCTGGTTATGTAAACATTGTGGTTATGTGAACATCGTTAACTGGCAGCAGCAAGTCATGAAGACCATGCAGCCGCCATGTTAAAAAAAGGAGATCAGCGCACCTCTGTCTGTCCGTGCCCCCGCCTCACCGCATGTCCACACTTGCCAGTTCCGCGCTACAGGAAGCATCATGTAGCATGTGAGCTAAGGGAAGAGGACGCATCGGCTTGTGCCGGCTCCCGCGCACACTCCGCAGTGCCTTCACACATCAGCAACTCCAAAGGGAATACGTCCCCATTCTTCACGGCAATCGAGAGTATCCAGAACCAACAGGGACGATGATCCGGACACGCGACAACTCAGCTGACCGGAGAAAGGATGGGTCCCTTCCTCAAACAAATACATCCTCCAAGTCACAAGCAAAGATTCCACAGTGAGACAAACTTAACTGCAGCATATGACGGACGCCATTTTATAAATATAATGTCAGCTTTAAAAATCACCCAAAACGGAGAATAGTCACCAGATATAAGAGTTAATCAGCAATACCACACATTTTCTGAATATCCTCCAACCAAGATAACGCCTCCTTCGGGTTAGAAGTAGTTTTTATCACCCTCTGGCAGCATTAATGTTAGTAAATTAAACTTATTCAAGAAGACCCTTACTTGAAGGTCCCTTGCCAAATCTTTCACGCCTTTAAAGGCTCTCCTAGCATCCACAAGCTCCTTAGGATAGACAGGATAGGCATACATGGGTTTACCTTTGAAAGAAGCAGCTCCTTTATTCCTAGATGCAATCAATAAGGATTCCCTTTTTCTTGAGAGAGAGAGAGAAAGACACCAATATGTGCCTAGGTCTGGAGCCAGGGGCTTTACCGACCCGGTATGCATGATCAATGTCATTTTCACTGATTGTATCCACACCTTAACAGTCTTTAATAATCTGCATAACCAGTAGTTTCTCAGCCTTGGGATCAGCATGTTCCATAACCCCAACCAGTCTGATATTTTCTCTCAGCTTCAAATCCATTTCCAAGCGTTTACCTTTCTCACTCTGACAATCTGTTTTCAGATTTTTTTTAGGCTCTGTAACTTCCTGCCATCTCAGATCCCATAGTAGATGACTTTTTCTCCAATTCAGATACCCTTGTATCTAGATGAGCAACAGTTACATTCATTTCAGCCATGGTTGTCTTGACCTCAGCCATGTCCAGAGCAACTTGTCTCATCAACTTGAACAAATCCTGTATGCTGGGATTTTCCTCATCCATTTCTGAAAGCTGCTTTTGTTTTTTAGATGAAGGATTTTCAGGTTCCGGAATCATCTTCTTTGAATTCATATTAGTATGAAATAGCTTCAGGGAGGAGACCAGGAGGTGCAGGTTCAAGCTGCTTCCACCTTGGCCAAGATTCCGGAATCCTAGTATCTTACGCTCCTCCCCTTGGGTGCATTTAATTTCCTGACAAATAGAATGTCCAATTTCAAGAGTTTAAATTGGTGCGCCAGCATTGAACGTTTATGTGGTGAATTGAGGCCCTCAACATTGAGGGACCCAATCGTTAGGCTGTCAGGAGGCACCATTTTGAGATGGTTAATGCTGCTGTGTCACCCCGCTGAAAGAAACTGCTCGAGGGGGGTCTGATTAACCTGTGTGTGAAAGATGACTGGACTAGTGATAAGGTAAACTGTGTGTGATGAAGCTAAATTGTGGAATTGATGGTTTCCTTAAGTTGATTGTGTCACCCCCGTACCCACCAACCGGAAACAAACAAATCTGGAATTTTCTAGAAATAGACGCCCTTGTAAGGAAAAAGGCTTCAGGCAAATACCTGAAGTTACTATAACCACAAAACTCATGCGGCAAAAAACATCATGCAGTGAAACCATATAACAAACTTACACTGTCTCGCAACGTTCTGAGTAGACGATGACAGTATGTTTCAAGTTACACAACCATTGTCATTTACAGTCCACTTGCTAGATTGGATTGCCCCCCACGTCGGGGCGAGTGTTCAATGCTATTGCGTTCCCGCTAGTTTACAGGAGACAAGAGACCCGTGGAGCAATGTTTTTCAAGGTGTGTTGTCGTTTTTATTTCCACTTTCCGGGGGCACAACCTCTCCACAGAGACATTCCGAAGTTATTCTGTGGCGGGCCCGTGAGTTTCCTGGATTGACCCATGTCAGAGCTGGTCATGCTTGCTTGCAGGTGATCCAGGGCTCTTCTGGCTTTATCTTCTGAGGTCATTCTGTAATTGTCCCCGTCGTACTCGAAGCTGAAAGAGAAGGGATGCCCCCATCGGTAATGGACCCCCCACCCCGTTGCTGAAGCCAAGCTGTTAGGGGGCGGCAACCAATTCTCATGTTTAACGTGGCGGCGGAGAGATGTTGAAAGTTTTATACTCAACCCTTCGAACTCTATAGGTACATTTTTCCTTGCTCTCTGTAAAATATCTTGTTTCTGTAATAATGACACTTTACAAGGGCAAATCTCTGGCCTTTCGGGGGCCCCCGGCTCTGTGGACTCTGTCGAATTACAAGTTAGGGGGTGATGTGTCAACAAAGAGGGAGGCTACCAGTGCTTTTACCCTGCTTTCCAAGCCTTGTTTCTCAATTAGGCCCACACTACGAATATTTGTCCATCTTTCTTGATTCTCTAAGTCACTGAGTTTCAATTCTATATAGTGCTCTTTCTGCTCCAAGTCTTGTAATCTGGCCTCGTAGGTCATTGTTGTTACATCCCGGACTGTTGGTTGTGCGCCACCGCTTCCATGCGATCTTCAACTTTGGCCATTCTTGTTTGCAGGTCCGGGACCGTTTCCGTTAAACTGGATTTAATGGAGCGGATTTTACCCAACAGGAGGCGAATGTCCGATTTGGCGGCACTATCTTGGTCATTTATGAGAATTTGTCAGGAGCTCTGGACGTCCTCTTGCTCCATGTTCCTTGGTATGTGACAAAATTATCGTAATCTGCTAAGGGTGTGCGGATCCATGTCCACCTGGGGAGGGCGGGTGTTGGGGGGGGGTGGAAACCAGCGATGGTGCACAGCTCAGGTTTTTTTGGGGGCGGTTATAACCAGGGTCCACACTGTGTGCCTGTTGGGGTGTCCCGTGGGAGGCTCTGGTGCTGACTGTTGCTGTTGAGGCCCCACTGGGTGGAGATCCCTTTTGTGCCACTGCAATTTATGTTTCCATCACCCTTGGCTAATTTGAGAGTGTCTTTCACTTTTGGGCTCCTAGTGTCTGCACAGTGTACAGTCTTATACCCAGACCCTCCGGCGCAGTTCCCGTAGAGTGCCTCCTTATGAGGGGAGCTATTCTGTGTTGAAGGTTGTTGGGAAAGAAGACAGCGTATTGAATTAGAGTGTCCTTCTTGCAGTGATGCTGTCTGGAGCTTTGCAGTCGATCCCCTCACGCCGTTCCGGAGCAGTCTGTTATTGTAGATCCACTGATATCCTGTTCTCAGTGGGTCTCAGTGATAAGGACTTTTGGAGCGTGGTATAGGAAGGGTGAATGTACCGGCTGTGCGGGCACACTTGCGATGAACGTGGAAAAGGCGGCTGCAACAGTGCTTCCCCTCTGGGGGTCACCAGAGGAGGTTTACGGCCAATGTCCTGGTTCATGCTGTAGTCCAGGAACTGGGCAGAAGGGAGTGTTTTATAGAGCAGTGCGGGGTTTGGTGCGCACGTTGCCCTCGGCGCGCCTTACAAAGTGCCGGCTTAGCTGTGTGGTGTGCTTCTGTTCCACAACTCCTTCCGGGAGGGAGCGCTGTTCTATCCATGGGCTGGGCTGTCCCTTGTCCATTAAGGTCCTCTGGGATAGAGGGCTATAATGTGTGGGCCGTAGGTGTCCCGTTTTCCCCCTTTCTTCTTCTTATTTTTTTTAATTAGAGTCTGACCCACAGAGCCGTTCACTGCTCTTCTCCGCCATCGGTAACTTCAGGCGGGGAAAAATGCGGCTCACTGCAAGGCCTGGAGCGTTCACCTTCTCTTCAAGAAAAGAAAAAAAAATAGTGAGGTAGAAGACAAAGCCTGGAGCTCACTCACCCTTAATCTGATCGAACAGGGATGTAGGGGCTCAAACAGAGCATCCATAAAAAAGGTTAAAACCAAATGCAAATCACACGCCAGAACCACAAACTGCCAGGGAGGAAACTAGTTACACAAACCCTGCAAGAACTGCATAAAAATGGGGATTGTGAAAAACAAGCCCTGTTCTGGGGACCTCTTGAAAACAAACATCGGCAAGGTAACCCGTCACAGTGCCAATCTGCAGGCCCACTTGGGCCAAGAAAAGCAGAAAATTCAACACAGGGGATAGAGGATAGGATAAAGGATTGATTTCTCAATGGGCCTTAGAGCTGAAAAGAAGCACATTGAGGACGTCGTCCCACAAGTCCCACTCCTTGCAATTCAGCCTCTCAGAAGCCAAGCATGAAGGTTCAGGCTGCTGAGGTTCCAGTGGAGGTCCTGCCCCTCCGACGGGGAGAGCAAGTAGACTCTCCTAGCAAGGCACCAGGGAGGGCAGATGGTCTCTGGGCACAGTACGGGGACATTAGGATCAGCAGGATTCGGAACAAACTTAGCCTCCTGATGACCAGTGGGATGACTGGGATCAGTGGGAATGCAAAAAGGAGGTTGAAAGTCCACTCAACCATAAATACATCCCACAAAGCTCCCTGATGAGGAGATTCCCTGGAGCATAACAAGTCAAACTTTCTGTTCACACTAGAAACTAAGAGGTACACTTGAGGAGTCCCCTAAAGAAAGAAGATCTCTTCCAGAACTTCATGACAGAGCTCCCACTCATGGGGGGCCGCAAGCACTTGGCCGCAGAGTCCGGCACCCTGTACTTCTCAAGGCGGTCCCTCTTCGCCGGGGGCATAGAAGGGTTCTTCATGAGAGACAAACCTTTGTCCCAAATGCCATCCAGGTGTGGGACCAGGAGGATGGTCTTTCTCTTCGCCTCGTTGATATAAGAAGCCCTCTTCTCCTCTGGGGCGAGTAGGAATGGTTCCGAAGCTCTGGAGATCATCGAGTAGAACAAGCCTATCTCGTCCAGCGGGGAAGATCTAAGTGGGGGAGACGGGAGGTCCCCTATGCCGCGGTTGTCATCCTTGCCCGTCGTCGCCGTGTCTGGATCCGTCTCATCACTCGGGGGGAAGAGTGGGCGAAGGGTGGCAAGGAGGTGGAGGGTGTACTCTTCTCTTCTTGGTCGGAGGCTCCCCCGTTGCCAGGGGGTCGGCCGTCGCTGGCGCCGCCGGCGTGATAGGCATCCTTGTCTGTATATCAGAGACCAGCGTATGCAGTGCCAAGAGAATGTCCAGCAAGAGGTCTCTAGGAGGCAGCTGAGGGGGGTCGGGGGTGGCAGCTGAGGTGTAGGCGGAATAGGCAGTTGGGGCACCGGCTGGGAGGCCAGGCCCTCGTCGCCCTGCTGCTCTTCCTACACAGTGTCCTCGTCTTCGTCAGCGCGCTCGTCAAAAGGCCTACTCCCTAGGTTTTCCTCCTCCTGGATGGTTTGCACATCGCAGAGTACCTCCTCAGAGGATATATCCGTTCCCAGGAGGGCCACTGCACACCCCCCCCCCTTCGATCCCTGGGGGAAGGTCTCAGGGAAATGACCGGCATC
Organism: Ambystoma mexicanum; assembly: GCF_040938575.1. Classification (NCBI taxonomy): domain Eukaryota; kingdom Metazoa; phylum Chordata; class Amphibia; order Caudata; family Ambystomatidae; genus Ambystoma; species Ambystoma mexicanum. The sequence goes on from NC_090931.1 coordinate 458,419,554, forward strand.
ATCTTCTCGGGGGTCTTCTCAATGTGCTGGAATGAAGACTCCCTCCTGGCAGGGAGGGACACTCTTGCCTTCGGAGGGGAGCCCTGCGGGTCCACTCCCACGGTCTTTGAAAGGGACGCCGCCACCACCTTGATGGAAGGGGCCGCCTTCGCCTGGTGGACGTGGGCTTTTACGGTCAGGCCAGCCTTGTCCTTCTTGGTCTTCGTGATCACCCAGACACCTTATCCAGCTTGGCCTTCCCCTTAGGGGCCAGCTCGGAGGCCCGGCCCCCTTTTGACTTTGTCGTCGAGTGTAGGATGAACGCTGTTCCTGGATTGGTCTTCTCCTTGGTTAGCCTCCGGGGCCACCTTCAGCTTGCCCAGGTGATCCAACTTCCTCTTGGATGAAGATCCGGAGCGTCGACTGGAGACCGATGCAGCCGGTGATGTCGAACTCGCCCTGCCCGCTGAGGAGCCCGCCGCAATGGCGCTCCCGATGGTAGCAGACTCGTAGTGCTTGGCCTTTTGTTGGACCCCCGCAGGAGGAGCACCCTCAAAGGACTTAAAAGCTGGCTCAGCTTTCCCGGACCCTGGAGTGGCATGCCCCTGGGAACCCCCCCCGGTGCAGAGGCCTTGGCCTGAAGCCACTCTCCCAGCCGTTTACACTGATCCTTCAACGTGCGAGTCAAGAGTTCACAACAAAATGCACAATCTTCCTCTGTGTGCGTGGGGTACAGGCAGTACAGACACTGGAAATGTTTGTCGTCCCTAAAAACATTCTGTAAACCACTTGAAGAGGGGGAATCCTTCTCGTCCGACATGATCCACGCTGTGTAGGCCTAAGGAATCTTCTGGAAGCCTCCACGAAGAAACTAGACGAAATCTGCCCTGGACGGGCACTGAAGAATCCGAAAAACTGGTCCCTGTTAATCGGATGGTTGATCGATGGAGCACACTGACTATTGACCGAGAAAAAGAGTAAAGCTCTTCCAAAAGTGAAATTCGCAGTAAAAGCTCAAGAGCTAAGCACGACGACTCCCAACAGTAAAAATCTGAAGATGGCTGCCAGAGGAGGGACTAAAGTAGAGGGCCATCATTGGCTGGGGGCAGTATGACCCAGAGCTCAGCGATTGGTTGTTAGGAGAAAGACAGTTCAGAAATGAAACTGATTTTTTCTTTTACCAAGGATTTCCAGCCTGACGAAGAGGAATATTCATGAGCATGCCAGACCCCATGCTGGAGAAGCCTAGAAAACCCCTTAAGGTGAGCCTTAACCACTGGTTTGGGTGCCGAAAACACACTCTCAGGGCAATTCTTGTAAGCCCCATTAGCCGAAAAATGGGTGCAAGCAAGTATTCACCTGAACTCCAGAACAAGCCAGGTGTGCTGAAAAGGCCAGTACGTCATCCAGAGGACAGGTGACAGGGCCCAGACCCTTGTTGCGAGCCCAATGGCAGAACCAAGTCCATGTGCTCTTATACTTGGATCGAGTCGAGAACCTCCTGGCCTGCTGAATGATGTCCTTGTTGCCATCCGAATATGGAGCATGCTGAAGCCTATGCTGATCAGGAACCAGGCCGCCAGGGCCAATTTGTTCGGGTCCAGATGTTACACTGCCCCTGCCTGCTGCGGCAGGAATCCCGATCATCAGCAGGGAAGATGGGCGGGACCCGGGGCACACAACTGCAACAGATCCGAAAATCAGGGTCTTGAAGGCCAGTGAGGGGCAACCAGGATGTGGCTCAAACCCACAGAGGCCCGGAACTTGCGCAGGATCAGTTGGAGCAGAGGGGTGGGTGGGAACGCATACCACCTGCGGCCGTGCCAACAGATCTGGAAGGAGTCTCCCCAGTGATCCCAGAATTGCCCATGAAGCAAATTGGGGACATTTGGCATTCTGGAGAGGTGCAAACAAATCCAGGTCCATGAACTCCCAATGTTGGAACAGGAGCAACAAGGAGTCTTTGTGCAACACCCACTCGTAGGTGTTGAACCACAAGCGACTCAACTGGTCCGCCTCTGCATTGCTGTCCCCCACGAGGGGGACTGCCGAAATCCAAATCCCCTCAGTCAAGGCCCTTTACCAGATCAAAACCGCCTCCATGCAGCGGTGGGAGGAGTGGGTGCCACCCTGCTTGTTCAGGTAAAACATTGTTGTAGAATTGCCCATCCTGACCAGAACAGACCTGTCCCTGATGAGGGGCAAGAACACCTAGAGGGCCAGGCCCACTGCCCTGACCTCGATCAGATTGATATGCAAGAGGGCTCCATGAATCGCATATGTTCCATGAATCGCATATGCTCCATGAATCGCATAGCCCTCCAGAGTAGCCCCCAACCCGAGAAGGAGGAGTCCATTGTCACCACCAGGGAAGGCTCCAGTTGGTTGAAGGGGACTCCCACTGCGACATTGTCCTCCATCAGCCACCAGCGAAGATCAGGCGGCAGGAACGGTGGTTTTGGGATCCTGCCCGACGGAGACCCCGTCTCCAGATCCCAATTGGCCACCAGGTGGAGCTGGAGGCGTCTCATCTTGAGGTGAGTGCGCTTTACAGTGTGCATGCAGGAGGCCATGAGGGCCACAATGTGCTGGAACCACCATGCCGAGGTGGAGGAGTTGGCCAGAAAGTGTCCCACCGTCTTGCAGAGGGGCATAGGGCTCTTGGGCGTGGGGGAACACCTGCTGAACGGTGTTCCAACGAATACCTTGAAGACCAGATCCTGAGACGGGTATAACTGATGTCCTCTGGTTGCGGGACAACTCCAGCTGATGAAGGATATCTGCCAATCCCTGGCAGGAGTGCACCAACCCTTCGGGTGACCCTGCCCTCACCAGGCAGACGTCAAAATAAGGGTATAGATGATGGCCCTCAAAGCGGAGAAGGCCTGCCACTGCACTCATCAAAAGGGCAGTGTTCAGGCCAAAGGACAGACCTTGTACTGAAAGTGGTACGACAATTGTGAATCGCAGAAACTTCAGATGCAGTTGATAGATGGGTACATGTAGGTATGCATCCTTGAGGTCCAGGGAACACATCCAGTGCCCTGCACACAGTGAATCAGCAATGTGTGTGGGAGTAATCATCTTGAAGTGTTCGAGGGGTAAAGACAGATTAAGAAATGACAGGTCCAGTACTACCCCTCAGGCCAGCCTGGTCGTTCATGGGTACTGCCAAATTCCTGACATAGTAACCGAATCCCCTGTCTACAAGAGGAACCAGTTCCATCCCCTGCAATTCCAAAAGCGAAAGGACCTACCGTAAAAGCATTTGGGACCCGATCTGATGAAGAGGAGGAGAGGATGGAAGGGGAAGACTGAAGCCCACGGAGACTACAGATAGAATCCACGGGTTGATGTAAAGACGCTTCCAGGTGCCCTGAAACCGAGCCAAACTGCCACACAAATGAGCTGTTCTCCCAGACCTTGACGACACTGCTTCTTGGCGTCCGAGGCTGGGGAGAGGAAAAACCTGTGCAACATCCTCTGCTGCTTCCACCTATTGTCGTTGGGCGAATTGTCCGGCCTCCGTGTACCGTGGTCCCAGAATCCCTTGAAGCCCAAGAAAGTACAGGGCTTGAGCTCAGTCCTGCCCTGGGACTGAGGGAAGGATTTCGGACTTGTTTTTTTCCAGATGCTCAAGGAATTGGTGGTTTGAGTGGAGGTTTTCTTCTAGGTCAACTTATCAGTCGACGAATTAAAAAGATCCACGCCCTCAAAGGGCAGATGCAGGATACGCTCCTGCATGTCAGATGTACTTTGTGGCGTGCATCAATGCCGTTCTTCTCATATGGACACCAAGGCACAACTCTCTGCTGGCTGTGTCGATGTCGGAGACCAAAGTCTACATGAGATCCGGCGCAATGGCCCAGCATCTGCGAGACCGGCCTTGAAGGAGGCTCGCTTTACCGATGGGAGGTCGGGCAAAAATTCCTCTGCGTCCGCGTTGGCTTGCCGCAGATGCAGTCCTGAGATGGAGCAACAGCGCTTTCCCAAGTACTCGAGGTCTTCGTCCTCCTTGCAGAGCTAACTGGAGGTGGCTCCCGTGGAGGAAGACAAAGGTTTAGAGTACAACGAGGGCGTAGCCACCACAGAGGAATGGGGCTGCGGGTGGGAGGCCAGCCGTATGGGCTCCCCATCCGTCAGCCTAAACCTGCTGTCCAACTCCTTGTTCATCTGAGCGTTGGCCCTGGGATTCTCACAAACCTTTCATGCCACCAGCAGGAAATCCTTCTGGAGGGGTATGCCAGACTGGATCGTGGTGAGTTTCCCCGAGACCTCTGCTAGCACGCCTGACTCCTGGGGGGGGGGGGGATCTGCAAGAACTTTGCCAGGCCTTGAAGGAGGTCATGATGCCTGAACAGATGCTGAGAGGTCATTGTCTTGGGCGTCGCTCTCATCGAGTCACCCCCACCCACCCTTTTTCACAGACCGAGTGGAATCTGGGCCCTGGGACACAGGTGACAGCGCAGACCTCCCCCCACCCCCGCCACGTCTGGAGCCACAGACAGGTCCAACAGCTGTTGAGGTGGAGGGGACAGAACGACTAGTAGGGCCTGAACCTGTGGAGGGGCTGGCACCAGAACAGGGAGCGTTGGAGGAACGGGAGGAGTCCTCAGAGGAGGGGGGTTGTGCCAGCGCCTCCTGCAAGATGACCTTCACAATGTCCTTTAGGAGCCCCTTCATCTGAGGGGAACGAATGAGTAAGAGGAAGCGCTCGAAGAAGCGGTCCTCACACGCCGCCAGGTTCCTAGGGGCCTGGGCCTCTGCTCCTGGCCAAAGTGCTGAGGTGCCTGGTGCGTTCAGCCGAACGGCTGTGACAGATATATCCCCGAGGGGACCAAAAGCCTGCAAAGTAGGATTCCATTGCCGTTTCCGGAGGGAAGGGGGCTGGGATCATCCTGCATCCATGGGTGAAAGCACTGGTGGGCCCTGAAGTGGATCCAAGATGGCCGCCTGCCTGGCAGGCTCTGCCACATGCCTCTCCACCATTTTGAAGCCTTCTTCCACGGCCTGGGTAGGAGGATGCGGAGGCCCTGAGCCAGTAGAGACCTCAGACATGTGAGCATACAGCTGGAGTCTTGCACCCGAAGCAGAGGTGTCCACCTCAGAGATCACTCTGGTAAGCGCTGAGCCATCAGCCGGACGGCCGGTAGTCGCAAGGCCCAGACTCATGACCTTGGAGCGAGCTCTGATAGGCAGGATGACCTCGGCACTTGTGCCGGTAGCAGAGCTGATCTAGCCGAGGACAGGCACTTGGAGGGGACACTCGACAATCCCTTACCCTCTGGGGTAGAATTAGAGGACAAGCTTGATCACCATTCCGAGGACAGCCTGGTAGCGGCTCCCAGGCCCCTCGTCTTGGGAGCCAGTAGCCTTGGAGGCCTCGGGCAAGCCAGAACCTGAATCAGAGGAACCCCGATCCATGGGAACCCCGGGGAAGGAGTCGCCATGCTGTGGGACCGTGCTGAACAGAGGGCCAACCATGTCTTGACAAGATGTCCCGGAGACAAAGTCCTTAAGGTGGGGTGGAGGAGAAGTGTGTGTGTGTGATCTCCCTCCACTGCGACAAACGATTCTTCAATGCCCTATGATAGAGCGCTGCAGGCCGAACATGAGTCCCAGCAGTGGTCGAGCTACAAACACTCAAGACAGAGTGCATAGGGGTCCGATGCCGGGAATGAGCAGTCGCATGAGGCCCATCTTGTGAATCCTCCTGTGGCCGACATGCGCCGGGGGAGGCGAGGCACCGAAGGGAGCGAATGAGAATTGAAAAAACAAACGTAGAGCAAGCGGAAAGCTAAAAAAGTCTCTGCCAGGTCCGACACCGTCCCTGCGGAAAAAGGGACCGAGGTGAGGCGCTGGAGAGCGGGGCCCTGGCATGGCGTTCCCCCACCAGAGGCTGCAAGCTATACTAAATTTAAAGGGGAAGCTCAATTTTTTGCTGCCAAAGTTTCCGGTACCCATGTTGGAGGATGCCCACAAGGATGGATGAAAGGTAACAGGACGCACAAGTATACCCTATATAGCTCAGAGTTTCCTTATAGCCCACAAATTTGGCCTTTGCTTTCTTTAGCTCATTAAGTCTTGTACATACAGTGCCTCCTCCCCCTTGTTAGGGAGAATTCTCAAAAATGTGCTAATTCCCTTCACCTTAGAGACCCCCCAGCAACTTTGCTGGATTTTGAGGACTTGATTTTTTTACCTGGAGAGAGAGTGAGCCTTTTCCCCCCCCCGACTCTCATGTGTTTTGCTGTGTGTTTTACCCTTGTGTTTTCTTTGGATAGGGAGTCTAACCAACTCCATAGGCATCATCTCTTATTTGTGTTACACAGCACCTTTAGTGCAGTGACACAGGGAATCCTTTCAGGCATTCCCAAAGTTTAAATACCTTCTCTGGGATCAACTACTGTTTCCCAGAGTGGAGGGAAATTGACTTCACTTAGTCTTTAATTCCTAGACCCAGCACACCCTATCTAGAAGTCAAATGCTATCATTTCCTCTCGAAATAGGTGGTGTCAGTGGTTTTACAACTACCATGATTTTTCCCGTCCGCGAACACCGGTAGCGTTAAATCGCAGGAGCCATGTTTTTCAAGATGGCGCCTGAGCCCCCTTTGTTTAAACAGGGCCCGGTCTTCTTTTTTCACAGTTTCTTTTTGGGAAGGACCTTCTGGAGTTTGTCTCTGCGTGCCAAACCAGGTTTGGTCCCTTTGTTCATTCGCCTTTGGCAGGCTTCAGGACTGAAGACCGCCTCGGGCGCCCGAGTGTCTGGGGTGGGTAGGAAGTGAGGGAGGTGCCCGAAACTCCCTGTGCTTAGTCTCCTACGAGACCCAAATGCACTCTGGCGTGAAAGGCTGGCTGACTGTCCGGCACGGACAGCCACCCTGCTGGGTGAGTGACAGCTAGGCTGGAATGAATGGAAGAGAACTGAATAAAAGGCGAGTCTCTTGGCTTGGAAGGCAGAGTCGACCACTATAACGAAAGAACCGAAGACGAGCTTGAAGAGGACGGCTGCTGCAAATTCTGGACCGTTGGTTTGCCCGGTGAAGCCCTGCTGCAGGTCTGAATAGCCAAGTTCACCTCGACAGAGAAGCCCCTGCAAGGACAACTTCTTCCTTTGAGTTGGTGGGACCAATCAACTCAACTAAGCCACCTGGATACCAATCTCAGAGCTGGTTGTACTTTCCTCAGAGTGTCGCAGGAAACAGAATAACCAGGGAGAGGGACATCAGTTTGTGTGCTTGACTACAGCTACCAGAATTGAAGATTTGCCCGTTTTTGACCAGTCCCAGTGCAGGAGTCCCCCGATGTCCTCCCTCTTGTCCCCACGACTGAGGCTCAGGAACAGCGAGATCTGCAGGAACTGCCAGGAAAAGAAGTCTTCAGCTGCATATTTTTCTTCATTTGAAAGGTGCTGTGAAACAAGACAGAGAACTTGCCTCTCGCGGTGAAAGTGCTTGAAACCTTTGCAACTTGCAGGCCTAATCAGCTTGTGACCCAACATATGATTCTTCCTTTTACAAACTACTTCTGAGAACTTTTACAGAGACTTTACCGTTTAATTACCAGAACCGCTTTTAACCTATCCAAGACTTTAGCCCATTGACTATTGCGTAGCCTATTGATTTTGAATGGACTCTTTTGGTGAACTCAAAGTATCCGCACTGTCGAAGAATAATTGTAATTCCTTTTAATGTTTCGATAACCTATGCCATTTTGCTCCTACTTCAAAGTAGTCTGAATTCCTCAGAAACTTAGTGTACAGTACTGAAGTAGATCTGTGTATACTATTTAACTGCCTCCTTCTAGTGAAGGATTTATAACTGGCTGTTGAATAAATTAATAAGTGTTTAACCAAGAAACCTTGAGTGTAAGAGACTATTTGAACACCTGTGATTGTAGACCTCTGTGTAACATCATTACAGCTCACATTCCCTCTTGAGATAAGCCTGACTGCTCAGCAACGCTACCAAAACTGTGTAGTACAGACTAATACCAAAGGTTGGTTTGCTTACACCTGTAGTCTTAATTGTGTGCAGTGGTCCCAAATGGTACTGCATACAAACTCTGCCTAACACCACACTGGGGCCTAAGTGAAAATTATATTTTCCTACCCTCGGTTTTCCGTTAATTTAAAGACTCATTTACCATAAATAAGCCTGAGTTATATTTTTGTCATGTTATTCTTTTTTTTTTTTAAACTTAAATATTCCATATGGAATATTTAAGAAACCCCCAAAAAATACAATAATTGAAAAGAAATTCTATTTTTATATGAACTTTTTTGTGTTTGGCCATGGGTTTTAATAGCTGTATAGACCTCGCCCGGTACCGTTGTTATGGGCCATCATACCACGTTAAAGGCCTCGGGCTAGGTCTATAAAGCTATATTAGAGAAGTCCTGGTTAGTGCATTAGGGTACAAATCCTGAATACAAGGTTAGATTATTGGTAAGATCATGGGAATCTCTACTAGGAAAAGAGAGAGGACCAATATGAAGGTGTATAAAACAGTTACATTGGTAGGGGGAGATATAAACCTACAGATAGAACCAAACAGTGAAATGGAAGGCCTTTAATGGCCGCTGGGGTAAAGTCCAGCCTTCAGAAAATAAGGTTGAGGGCCATAATGGTCAATCTATTATCAATGATATTGTTATTGTAGGGAAAAATTAGGACAAGGTGCAAGAATTTTAGGTTATAGATGGGATTGATAGTGATCACAGACTGCTAACTCTGAGGGTACTTATGGGGAAAAAAGAAGAGGGGAAAGCCCCCAGTTAACATTTAATTATCAGGAAACAGTTATAACCGGGCATGCGCGCAAAGCTCTGAAATGGCCTGGGATCGTGGAACATTTTTCTAAAACTATCTTGCATGAGGCTATCCTAGATAACCTTGTGGTTTTCTGTAGTGTTGACAGTCAAGATCACTCTCGAGGCTTCAAATTAAAAAGGAAGCTTTAGATAAAGGGGGGGTGGTATGACAGAGTGCTGCAAGGCAAAATCAACATTTATATAAAGTGTTAAATAAGGCCTCAGTGGACAAAAGTAAAAAAAAAAAAACTATATAGAACTGAATATAAAAATATGGTCACAAAAAAAATAAAAAAAATAAAGATTTTGGTATGGCCCGATGGAATGAACTCCTTGTAGCAAGTGAGGAAAGGGATGACATCTTGTTTTGGAAGTTGGTAAATGGAAAGAACCTGAGGCGAGAACAGGAAATAATTGTTGTATTACTGCTGATGTATGGCAGTCTAACTTTAGCGGTTTATACACCAATCAGGAGCACGAAAATTGGTTTTGCAGCCTGAAGAATTAGAACCTCGGGGGAATGTGGTTTACATTGCAAGTGTGAAGGATGTAGAGAGGGCACTTAAGTCTCAAAAAAAGGGGTAAGGCGGCAGGCCCAGACTGTCCTAGTAGATTTTTATTTAGATGAAGTTATGATTTGGGCGCCTGTTTTAAGTAAAATGTTCAAAAGCACTGATAATCTCGATATACAAAAAAGGTAGCAGAGATATGCCGGCCAATTGTCGATTTCATTACTGGATAGTTCTGTGAAAATATTTGGAAAATGTGTGTTAAGCTACATTTAAGAGTGGATCGTTTCATCTGTGTAGACACTTAAGGGCAGGTTTTCAGGGAAATAAGGGGACGGCGGACCAGTGTTTCAGCTTGTTTCTTATAATCCAAAAATACATAGTAATACTAAAAGTTAAATTGTATGCAGTATTCCTGCATTTAAAGACTGCCTTGGATGGGGTATCCAGAAAGTTACTGTAGCAAATTTTAAGTATACAGAAGGCCTCTGAGCACTTGATAACTTTATTACAACAGCTTTACTCTGAGAATAGTGCAGTTTTTTATGGTTTAGGAGGAGAATTAACTACGCCTTTCAAGGTATCGAAAGGCGTAAAGCAGGGTGTGTGCTCGCCCGACTGTTTTCAGTGTATATAGTGGAGGTAATAGATGCACTACCACAGGGCTGCCTGGATTGCCCGAAGATGGGCACAGAAAAGGATCCAGCGCTTTTGTGAGGTCAATGCAACCTCACCTCAAACCTCTTTAAGAGGAAATGTCAACATCTTCAGATGGAGGTAAATATAGGGAAGACGAAGGTTCTGGTCTTTAGACAAACTAAAAAAAATGCCCTTTAAACTTGAAAATGAATGTTATTAAATTGGAGCAAGTTATCTTTTTTTCATTATTTAGGTGTTCGGTTCCAGGAAAACAGAGTGGTCAGCACAGATCCAAAAATACAGGGAAAACCTCAGCAAATGTAGCAGGGCTACCAAATTCTTTTTTAATAAAACACAGAAGCGTTGGAATTATATGAAAAACAAGAACTGCTGGCATCAACATATGGGGCCAAAATCTGGGGCTATGGAGCGACAGGATTTGGACAGGATAGAATGTAATTTCCTGAAACAATTGCTGTTACTGCCCCAGAGCACTCCCTCGACCTTGGGTGCCTGGAACTGAATGTTTTACCTGTAGGCAAACGTATTAGTTTGAAACCAGTATTGTTTGTTTATTTATTTATAATGCGCTCCCAACCGGAGGTAAATGGGCACAGTTTACAAGGATATGCAGTTTCTTGGTTACACATACAATAGTGACAGTTACAAAAATAACAGTTTAACACAAAAAGGGAATCTACAGTAATATACAGAGATAAACAGTTCAAGACTACTAAGAGTTTAACAAAGTGAGAGTTGCAAAAATTAGTAAATTTCCTCAAAGGAATCTGCAATAATATACAGTTCAGAATTGCTAAGAATTCACATAGTCCAACCGTCGTTTCAAAGGTGCAGCATGTAGCAACGAGGTATAGTACTGCAACGAAAGGGCCTAGGATAGGGTGTCTACTCTGGCGAGTCTTTGGAGATGAGCCAGAACGTGGTTTCTTTTCTAAATTTATAAAAGGACTGTTCAGCTTTTAGGGAGGCAGGTAGTGAATTCCACAATTGAGCAGGCATTACAGGCAAGCTGCTGCCCCCTTTTTTACATTTGTACCTGGGCACAATAAGGCAGCCAGTGTTTGTAGATCTGGTTTGTCGGGTGGTGGTGTTTTTGGAGAATTTTTCGCAAAGGTACGGATGGGCTAAGTTATTAAGGCATTTGTAGGCTAGGCAAGCTGTTTTTAGTTGTATCCTCTCAATGACTTAAAGCCAAGTGATGTATTGTCTGATCCTGGAGATGTGTTGACTTCTAGAGATGCCCACTCTGGTTTATAGTGATAAAATCGAAAAATAAAATCTCGAAAAAAGGCAGAAAAAGTCAATTTTTTTTTATGCCATTTTTTATTCGAAATGAGGGTTCCCAACCCCCCCCCAACGCCAACTCCCTTTTTTTAACCCATTTTTTAAAATCCCGGACCCCAAAATAAATATATAATTAAAGAGTAATTCGATATTTTGACCGACCACCGCCCAGGGCAGTTCTGAGTACGTTATTCTGCAAGATCTGTAGTTTGTTGGTAATGTATTTGCTGGCACCTAGGTATAAATCATTTCAATAGTCCATTTTAGACAATGCTTGAGCTCTGGCTAGCGTAATACAGCTTTTAGTAGAGAGGAAAGGTTTACACGCATGGATAAACTTGCAGGTGTACGCAGTAGCTGAAGCTGTAGCACTGACCTGTTTGGGCAGATTCAGTGAGGAGTCAAAGTAAAAACCTAGAGTTTTTACCTCTTTGTCCACCTTAATGTTGTTTCCATCAATATTGAAGAATAGGTATTGGTTACTCAATTTTTTTCTGATTGGCAGGTGTGGCTAAGAGGAGTAGCTCAGTCTCATCATTCAAGTATAGGCCATGTGTGGACATCCAGGCCTGAATAATCAGGTAGATTTTATTAGTGAGCGCTAGGTCTTTGTCATAATCCCCGGTCACAGGTATGAGAATCTGGGGGTCATCTGCGTAGTTGGTATAGGTGACACCCAGATCGTCCAGATCATCAAACAATGGTTTGGTGAGCCCATTATACATGGTAGGTGATACAGAGGATCCCTGAGGGACACTGCAGGTTATGGGGATAGGATCTACAGCTGCTAAGGCTGAGAAGACTCATGGATCTATTACTAAGGAAGGATTCGATCCAGGCTATAGCTTCTGTTGAGAAATGGGCCGCTGAGGAGAGTATTTGATTATAGGCAGCTTTGTCGATCTTTAGTTAAAAAAAAGGGACTGTAGTAATAGGCCTGAAATTAGTCGGGACATTGGGGTCCAGAGAAGGGTTTTTTTTTTTTTTTTTTTTTAGGAGTGGTAGGACCCAAGAATTATTTAGATTAGTGGGGACATAGCAGGTTTGGGAGGAGGCATTAATTAGCTCGGTAATGAAGGGGGCAAGTTCCTTAATGACAGATGCTGGACATGCATCACCTTGACAGTTGGAAGGGTTGAGTGAAGCGCTGATGTTTTGCACTTATCAGGTAGACACTGCCATGAATTTAAAGCAGTGAAGTGGTTTAGGTGAAATAGGGCTGTGTTTAGGGAGGTTGGCTTGGGGTGGGAGATAGAGTTTTTTTATAAGTATTTTCTTTTGGTGCATGGTGATTTTATTAGATAATGCTTCTTGAATTTTAATGCACCATACTTTGTCCTTGGTACAGTTGTCATGGTTGGAGATTCAAGTACTCTTAGAATGGTAAAGAGTTATCTTGTGTTTGAGTTAGCTTTATCTATCCTTACGTTGTAAGTATCTCCTTTTGATAACAGAATTTCTGTAGTTGGCAGATATTTTGTGAAGGATAGCTTTATTGGTAGTGGAGGGGTGGATTTTCCAGGTTGTTTCGCATTTCCTTTTTTCATTTCTTAAGGCTTTAAGCTTGGGCGTGAACCATGTATTTAGGTGTGCTGTAGGTTTACTATTGCACATTTTTAAGGGTGCGATGTTGTCTAGTGCAGTGATGATGGTTTTGTTGTAGAGGTCCTCTAGTTCCGCTGGGTCAGTAGTGGCAGGTGAAGGTCTAAGCAGTGGTTGGAGAAACTGTTTTAGATTATCTACAAAGATATTCTTTTTATACCTAGTCGGTATAGGTGGAGTAATAAGGTTCTCTCTTCTGGGAAGTGTACAGCCTTGAAGATCAAATGAAAGTAGAAAGTGATCAGTCCAGTGTAGCTGTTCAATAGACATTATGTTAGTCACACAGTTGAGGTCAGCAACCCAGTCTAGGATTCTTCCTTTTTCATGTGTAGGGAGGAGGGCTCTCTGGGTGAGGCCTAAATCAGCTAGGGAGTTGGCCAAAGCCATTGCCGGTTGGTCGTTGGGGTCAATAAAGCCCAGATTGAAGTAACCCAGTAAGAGGATATGAGAGGAAAGGTTAGTGTTGGTGGAAAGGAGAGCGATGATTTCTTCTTTGAAGGAGCCCATCAGTCCAGGTGGTCTATAGATCAGATGCATAGGTATGGTGCGTGAATTGGAGAGGGGAAGTTTGACAGTCAATAGTTCACAAGATTCAATGGGGGTATGTGATGCCATTCTGAGACCCAATGAGGTTTTGGCGGTAATGGCAATGCCGCCTCCTCTGGCAGATTCTCTGTCAACTTTAAGTACTGTGTAGTTGTCATGTGTAGCAATGAGGAGAGATGGGCCTGCTGCTGCATGTTATCAGGTCTCTGTGATTGCAAGAAAGTCAATTTCTTTTTCTAGGATAAGGTCGGCAATGTCAGCTGCATGGGCCACCAAAGATCTGGCATTGATCAATGCCCCCATGGATAGCTGTGGAAGTATTGTGGGGGATAGAAGGGATGGGTGAGGCATGTCTGTCGGGTACTCTTGGGAGCTTTGTAGGGGAGTATTTTAGGGCATGGTTGGTTATTTATGGGTATTGGGGATATCGGATGCTGCAGATAGTGTAGGAGCTCTGATAGGTCTGGTCTGGACTGTGGTCTTAAAAGAAGGTAGGAAAGGGGTAGGTTTAATCCGGGTGGGGAGAAGCAGTTGTGGGAGAAAGGTAGTGTGCTTAATGCAGTTCTCCATGGTACAATGTATAGGCAGGTTGGAGTAAGGAGGGTCAAGGGGTGGTGGTGGTGGTAGCAGTTATGGTGGACATGAGGATGAGGAGAATGGGTCGACAGTAAGATGATGTTTTTGGGAGCATGCATAGTTTCTGACATCAAGGTCGTCAAGTACTGTTTGAGACTCTAGTTACACGCACTTGACTGCTCGCAGCTCGACTAGTAGGCAGGGCAATACAAATTGCTAAGTAATACAATTGGCAAGGGTAGCAAGGCAGTACAATTAGCAATGCTGGGTAATGTCGTTTAGCAATAGGCGGCCTGGCAGTACAACTGGACGGGTGGTACAATCGGCGATGGTAGGCTTGTTGGTACAAATGGCAAAAGTAGTGTGGAAGAGCATGGCTGGCTTGGATTAGGACTTGGCTAGCGAGCATGGGAGTAAGCCCTTGCCAAAAGTATAGGTGAGTGGTCCTGGAGGCATGGGCAAGGTGGGTCTGGTCGAGAGGCGGCACAAAAGGTGCCTATAGAATGGAGGTCGGTGTGTACTATGTTCAGGGAGTGGGGAGATCAAGTTCACGTGCAGAGTGCGGCAGCTTAGCACAGAAGGGTTTGGGCCAGGGTGGGTTGCTATTAGCTCAATGCAGCAGTCAGAAGACAGGCATAAATGGCATACAGTACAGGGCATAAGAGCGTGTGAGATGTGTGTGCTTACCACTTGTTTCTGGTTTTGAAGAGGAAGTTCGTGAGCGTCAGCTCCATGTTTACGGTGCAGATCATGTCCGCCGCAATCTAGTCTTTTGGACTGAGTACACAGTCTCTGAGGCAGCGTAATGTGCTGGGTGAGGAACTACAGAAGCAGAGAGAGGCCATTGGACATCTTTCTTCTCTGTGGGGAGGGAAAAGCCTTGGATGGGTAAAGGACACTTTTTGTGGTTCTTGGTTTCAGCGATCTTTGGAGCTGCCACATAATGTGAATGACTCAACCAGCATGTGAATAATGAGGGCTGTAGACATAAAATAGACCAACTTTCAGAAGCAGCGAATAGGATAAAATTGGCAACCAAGTATTTACTGTACAAGGCGGGTCAGGATTTGAATGTTATTTACATCAAATCAATCCCTATTTGAAAGATCATTGTATGCCTGATTCAGGATAGGAACACTGCCACAGGCAATATTCACAAAGTCATGGCAAAGGGGCCAGAATGGGGATTGCTAGTTATGTGGGGTGAAACAGGAAAAAGCCTCACATTTCCTTCTGACTTGTGTAAAGTACAATAAGATAAGGGGGCTTCATACGTGCCCAATTTTTAAAGCTGTAGGGATCCGTACTACAAAGGACACAATGAACTTATGTAAACATAGTTATGCCCCACGTAGATTTTGAAACTGCTTGCTAAATCCATAAGGATTGGATACATAGAACAATAGATATGAGAAACAGTGATCGGTTATTGAATTTAATGGACTTGTGAGGCTGCGAGCTTGCTCTCCCCAATTCTCTATGTTGGAAATTAATGTTTCTTCCTAACTGTTCAACTGCAACAATTGCGTTGTGTTTAAATGATTCCCCCCCCCCACTATCAGAATTTTTATCATTATTTAATAATCTCTTAGTGCACTTATATAAATTAGGGATAATTAACTTATGATAGTTTTATGATGTGTTATACTTGATGGTTTCAAAGTCGAATAAGTCTTGTCCGGGTTGATTTTGAGGTTGTTAGTGTTAATGCATTGGTAGAGTTCTTTGAGACAGTCCATTAGTGTTGGGTTCTCCTCTTGTTTATCACCTTTTTTGTAGACGATTTGGCTATCATCCGCTTAGTTGTAGCAGGTGAAGCCATTTCTTTTGATGGGGTTGATTAGTGGGGTCATATAGATGTTGAAGAGAAGCAGGGATAACTGGGATTCTTGTCGTACTCCACAGGTGGTGTCCCACATTGCGGATTGAATGATTTTATCAATACTCTCGCTATGCGGTCAAACACTCCTCTGATAACTGCCACCTCCTTGAAGAACTAGACCTTCATGTCCATGGTCTTACTGAGACATGGTTGAAGGCCAGCTCTGTCACGAGCTTTGACACTCTCCTCCCTGATGGCTACAAGATCCTCTCCTTACCCAGATCCTCCCAGTCCGGTGGAGGGGGTAGCCCTGATCTTTCCTGAGTGGATTCCTGCCTCCATCATTCCCACGCAGACCTACTCCTCTTTTGAATGCCTTGTCTGTTGGCTTTCCCTCTCGCCTACCCATTCTCTTGCTGTGGCTACCATCTACCGGCCTCCTGGTCAAAACACCTCCTTTCTCTCCGAGTGGGCGGACTTCTCCTCCTCCCTCCTGGCCTCTACCACTAACTCCTCCTCCTCGGTGACCTCAATATACATTTAGACTCTCCTTGTTCCTCCTCTGTACTCTTCCGTGACCTCTGCGACTCCCTCTCCCTGTCCATCCTCCCCTCTAGCCCGACTCACTCTGCAGGACACCAACTCGATGTCTTAATCTCCTCTGACCTCCCCCTCTCTGCTCCAGGAGGAGTGGTCTGAGGGATGATCACTCCCTCCTCTCTTCTCTCCCTCTCTTCACCCCCAAGTCAAACCTACCCCAACACTGCCACCTACCTTCTCGGACATCCGGCCCATGAAGCGTCTGTCAGTTGAGACTTTTGCCGCCACTTTCTCTCCCCCTCCACCTCCACCTCTGGCTGTCTCACATCCTCTGCTCTACTCTTCAATTTCTGATGCTCTTGCCCGTGTCATGAGGATCGGTTTGAAGTCCAAAGCCAAGTGCAATTCCTGGTCTGACTGACCTAGCTGCACTTAAACGTAAGTGTGGGCAGCTGAAAAGAAATGGAGGGCTTCTTGTTCATCCTCTGACAAACTGGCCTGTCTGCTACAAAGGCAATACCAACTCTCTGTCCTCACCAAGAAGAGAGTCCACATTCAAGCTTGTGTCTCTGTGGCATCTAACAACTCAGTCAAACTCTTTAAAATCTGCAAGGAGCTGGCCAACCCTGCGGCAGTCTCTACCCCTCCTGTTGCCTCCCAGACTCTTTGCAATGCCCTTGCCTCTCACTTCATTAAAAAAAAAAAAAAAAACAGGACATCCCGTCTACCCTTTCCTACCTCCACCCCTCTCCATCTGTGCTTGCTGACCCTCCTTTAGCCACCCCACCCCCCCACCATCCTCCTCGTCCTTTCCTCTTTTCTCCCCTGACGAGATCGCTAGACAAGTCCGATCTATGAAAGCCTCGTCAAAACAGGTTCATACCTGTTCCTCTAAAACCATCAATGACCACATTGACACCCTCACTCCGGTCCTTGCTGATGTTTGCAACCACCCCCCTTTGCCTCAGGATCATCCCTCTCCCCGCTGAAGCACTCCTTGTGCATCCTCTTCTCAGGAAACCTAGAGCTGATCCTTCTTGCCCAGCTAACTATCGCCCAATTTCCATTCCTCCCTTTCTGGGCAAACTCCTGGAAAAGTTGTCCATCTCTCAGCTTAAACAAACTTCATTTCAATTCTGTTGGCTGTCTCCATGACCACCAGTCTGGCTTCAGAGCTGCCAGAAGCACGTAAACTTCTCTCCTGAACATCTGTGAAGATCTGCTCTCCAACCTTGACTAACATTCCCTCTGTCCTCAACCACCTCAATATCTCTTCTGCCTTTGACACAGTCAACCATACCATCCTGCTCAACCGTCTCTGTGAAAACCTGGGTATCACTGATCAGGCTCTGGTCTGGCTGACCCCTTTCCTCTCTGATCGACCATACCAGGTCCAACTTGGGTCCTTCCTATCATCTATCTTCCTCTCTACCTGTGGTGTTCCCCAGGGGTCTAACCTCTCGCCCTGGCTTTTCAACCAATACCTGGCAACTCTCACCCACTGCATTGCCATTATCTGCTCAAATTTCCAGTGCTACGCTGACGACAACTAATTTTCAGACTGCCCTCGGCCACCTCCTCTGCCTCGCTCATCTCGGATTGCCTAACTTCCATTCAAGATTGGTGTGCCACCAATGATCTTTGTCTGAATGCCAGCAAGACGGAGATCCTCCCTATCGGCACACCTTCACCATCCTTTCCTCTCACTCTCTGGACGGCTTCCCTTGGCCCTCCTCCTACCCCCACCTGCGAGGCTAAGAACTCAGGGTCATCTTTGACCCCACCCTTTTCTTCTCCACCCACATCTCTGAGGTCTCTAAAAAGTCAAACTTCCTATTGCACCTCCTCAGAGGTACTCTGCCTTTCCTCTCCTTCCCCCAATAGCTCATGGTATCCCAAGGTCTAGGTTGGACTATTGCAACAGCCTCTTTCTAAATCTACCTGCCTCTACTCTCTGCCCTCTGCAACTAATCCAGAACCAGACTGCGAGACTTGTCCTTGGCCTCAAGCCCTGGGATCGTACCTCTCCAGCTCTGGAATCTCTCCATTGGTTCCCAGTGGATGCAATGATTACATTCAAAACCCTCTGCATTGTCGACAAGGCTTTCTGGGGCCAGGGTTCTAAATACCTTCAGCTATCCCTCTGCAAATACCTCCCCTCTCGAGCTCTTCGCTGCTCTACCTCCAACTTCCTCAGGGTCAGTCGTTTTTCAAAAGAAACGATCTGGGGGTAGATCTCGGTCTTCGGTTGGGGCCTCCCTCTGGAACAGCCCCCTTGCCACTCTAAAACTTGATGAGAACCATCTCTGGTTCCGAAAGCACCTCAAGACCTTCCTCTTCTTCTGCCTTCGCTCCCCTCTTCCCCTCTCCCCTGCTGATCTGCTCTCTCTTGGCACCGTGCACCTGGCCACCCTCTGTCCTCCAGGCCCAGGTACTTGCTCACCCTGCCACTCTCCCCGCACTGCCGCTGGGCCACCCCTTGCACTGAGGTCTGTATCTGTACCCATTAAGCCCCACCCCCTTTTCTTCCTGCACTTATCAGACCTACCCTGTCTGCTGCCTTAAACCTAGCACGGTGTCCAGTCATTTGGTTGACTGAAAACTGGTCGAATGACATTTGGTCGACGCAATTTGGTCGAAAACCAAATGGTTGAATTTTTTTTTTATTTATATATTTATTTTTCGGGTTTTCGTTTGTTAAAAAAAGGGGTTTTTAGAGAAAAAAAAGGGGGTTCGGGGGGGACCCCCCCAAAAAAATAAAAAAAAGGGGTGAAAATAAAAAAAAAAAAAAAATTCGACCATTTGGTTTTCGACCAAATTGGTTCGACCATTTGTCTGGTCGACCAATTTTTTTCGACCAAATGTCTGTTAACCCCTAGCACTTGCAAATTGTTGGCTGCACTACCACTGTTTGTTGCCTTGATTATTTCTTTATTATTTATTTGTTTCTCCTTTGCTTCGCACTTTCCACATCTCCCCCTTCCATGCACTTTTCACCTACCCCTCTTCCATGCACTTGCGCGTTCTCATGGTCACCGGGCCTAATAAGATCGCTGTTTTGTTCTCCCCTGTTCCCCTCCCCTGACACTTATGTACGAGCGGGATAGAAATAAAATATCAATATCATACTGTTTGTTCTTTCTGACCAGAAAGATTTAATCCAGAGCAGCACTGTTCCAGCGATCCCTATTTCTTCCAGTCTCTTATGAGAATTTTATGGTTGACTGTGTCCAAGACCGCAGAGAGGTTGAGTAGTATCGGGCCAAGTTCATATTGGACTCTGCATTTGTCTTTAGGTCGCACCAAATAGAGAGAAGTGCTGTCTTCGTCCTTCTCAAGGGTCTAAAGCTTACTTGACCTAGTCCAATAGTTGGTTATTTTCTACGTGCTCCAGTGTTAGTTCTTTGACATAGGTCTCTAATAGTTTTGCTGGATAAGGAATGTTTGCGATCGGTCTGTAGTTTGAGAGGTCTTCCACTTCACCCATGTGATGTAGGCAGATTTGAATGCTTTTGGTACTCTCCTCGTTGAGAGCGATAGGTTGAAGAGATTTAGATAGCATTGCAATGGTGCATGGATAAATTCCTAGGGTCAGAATTGTAGTGTACACTGTGCCATTGTGGGAAAACAACGGACTTCTTTGCCGACATAATAATTGAATTTGTAGCAGTATTCAGATGTTTCATTGAGTCAGCCATCAGGATATTGAGTTGAATTTTTTTTAAAACAAGGACAGGGATATCATTTTATTCTTAATATGTTTACTGGATTTGCTCAGATTTAATTCCTTGGAATAATTCAAAAGATTTTCACCATAAAAACAAACTGCAATAAATAGCCAGAAATTGATTTTGCAGTGGGGCCCACCCATGACATCGCCTGGCCGTTGAGATTTTGCATGGATGAATTGGAGGCCCTAAAATTCTGGTGTTGATCCAGTGTGCTGCTTTATTTATAAAGATCCAGTGTGCTGCTTTATTTATAAACTATGCTGTTTCAAAGTGACTATGGTCGAGGGAGGGTACTCCAACAACACATACTAAAGAGGCCACAGCAGGTGGTGAATTCAATAATAATTGTGTCTTTGTTTAAAGGTTTATTTATTTTTGCATATGTTACAGCGCACTGAACTCTTCGGTATCTAGGCGCTAGTTACATTACACGACAACAAACAAAATGCAGAAAACACAAAACAAATACAAAAAAAACCCCCAGGAGGCAGGGGTATCGTGATGTCTTAAAGTCGTGGTTCGGGGAGCTTTACATGCAAAGAGTAACTGGGGAGAGGAGACCGGTATCTGATAGTCTTAGCTCAGGAAGCTTTTAGGCGAAGATCCAGGGTTTTTCGGAAGGTCCAGTAGGAAGGTTCCCTTCAGGGTGATGGGGAGATTGTTCTAGAGCTTATAAGCCATGACAGGCAAGCTCAGTCCTGCGATCTTTTGGGTGAAGGTGGGCACTCTGAGGCAATGGCTGTTCGTGGATCTTAGAGGGTGGGGGGGGTGTATTTCTCCACCCAGCATGATAGGTAGGCCGGGGCAGTGTTTGTGGTGCAACTATGTGTGATGGAGAGGGCCTTTAATTTAATCTGTTCACGGATCGGGAGCTGATGGGGCAGGACCAATATCAGCCAATCTATGTCCTACTTCCAAGCACAACGGCAAGACTAAACCATTTGTTGTGAAGTCCAAATATTCCTGTAACTTAGTATTGCTAAAAGCAGGAACAAAATGAGGCAAGACCTTATTTATTTTGATGGGAGCAGTGTTGTATCTAGCATTGCTGGCAAGCAATGGCATCAGCATTCTACTTTAGAAAGCTGTGCAGCCGTTGAGAAATGACAGTTGGGGAGCACAAGCTTAAAGTATGTGTGGTAAAGAGGTACAACAAGGCGGGGGGAAGCAATCAAGTACCCCAAAAAACACTGCTTAAGAGGCATTGCACAAGATGTGGTTTTCAGAAGCATGCAATGAATCCCAAAGAGTGTCTTAATAGAGTGAAGTGCAGGAAATGTGGTAAAATCCAGCATTTTGCCTGATTGTGTAAGCTGAACAGCTCAGTCTCGGAGGCTGAGATAAGTCTTAAGTATGTGGGGGAGGAGAAACCAGAGTGGTCCAATAAAATTGTCCACATTGTGGGGGGAAGTGGGTCAGGATGAGGGCGAATACGTTCCTCCTGATGATTGTAGAGGCAGGTTGTGCCTTTAAGGCATTAGTTGATTCTGGGTCACCATACACCATTATCGTGGGTGGAAAGTTATAAGGAAATCTGTGAGGACAAAAGTCATGCATAGCACATGCCAGACATTCAGCCTAAAGCATTTGGGGGTGGCAGGATTGACATTCAGGGTGTTGTTTGGAGTAACATCACTTACGGCAACAAACATTCTTGCCAAAGTGGATGTAGCAGCAATGGGGTATGGTCAGCTGCGGTGGAAGCACCAGAGCAAACTGGGAGTGTAGCTGCATCCTGGAAAAAAATTACATGAGAGGATGGTGGGTAAGGATAGGTCCGAGAGGTTTATGGAGGAGGTGGGAAGAAAACGTCAATGTATTCCGCAAAGGGAATGGCAGGTTATGCTGCTATTGCCACAAGATACAATTGGTGGCGAATACTGACCCTTGTGCAAAAGGTTAGGCACCTGCCATTGGCAGTGAGAGAAAAAGTGAGGATGGAGTTGCAAGTATTGAGTGAAAAAGGTGTCATAGAACCCATCGAGTGTAGCAAATGGTTATCCCGTATTCTTGTGACTCAGCGTCTGGACGGTCAGATCAGGTTATGTGTAGATTTAAGGGATCTAAATCATAGCATTGTGGTCAACGGACATTCTCTGCCAATAGTTAATGGGATACCAACTACCATGGACGACGCACAGTGGTATTCCACGCTTGACCCATCGTCGGCATACACCCAGGTGGACTTGTGCCAATCATCTAGACCCTTGACAGCTTTTATAACATCTAAGGGGGCAGATCAATTTAAAAGGTTACCAGTCGGGTCAGCGTTAGCGTCTGCCATTTTTCAGAAGATTATGGAAGACTTGTTAGGCGATGTTCCTGTAGTGAGGTGCTTCAAGGATGACATTATGGTAGGAGCCAAGTGTGAGAGTGACGAGGATGATAGAGTGTATGAGGTGATGGAAGATTGGAGAACGTGGGGTTCACAGTCAGGAAGGATAAAGGTCAATTTAAAATTCATCAGGTATCATTTTTGATCCACAGATTGACTGTAATGGATTGGAGAAACACACACAGATGGTAGATGCCAGTTTGAAGATCAAATCACAGTCCAGTAAGGAAGAGATGAGGTCATTTCTGGGTTTGTTGGAATTTTATGCAAAATTTGTGACAAACGTTTCAGCAAAGTGTGCCATATTGAGAGATTTTTTTAAAGTGACGAAGGAAGAGGTGGTGTTCAGGAGGGTAAAAGAGGAAGTGGCTAATGCGCCCACTCTGCAAAGATTTGACCCCATATCTGAGACAATTATAATGGTGGATGCTTGTGGTCGTGGCTTGGAAGTGCCGGTGAAATATGCATCACATGCTTTAACAAGGACAGAGTCGAGATATTCCACTTTTGAGCGTGAAAGTCTGGCATTCTATTAGCCTATTTAAAAACCTATGTTGGGGAATACCGAACATAATCGTTAGCGATCATAAATCATTGGTGCAACTATTTTCCAAACGGGGGTCTGGGGATTGTACGCACTCATGGTGGCAACAAGTAAGACAGACACAACCAATCACAGTTCAAGGGTGTTTATTGAACAATGAAATGCTGTATGCAGGTTGGAAAAACGCCTAATCTAAACCTAAAATGGGAGCAAGCTTCGACCATCAAATGAATAATAGGCCAGTCCTAGTGTGTCAAAATAAAAAAAAGGCCTATACTAAGAAACCTATTGCCAAACCTCACAACTAGTACAAAAAGGTTTGTGGGATAGTTCTCAAGAAAAGAAAGAAGCCCGCCGCGGTGACAAGGGCGCCGCCGTCTACTGTTTCTCGCTGAGACTTCAAGTTCTGAACTGTACTGAGAGTGAAATTGGCATTTCTCTTACCTGCAAAGATACCGCTCCGATTCGCGTAAGCCTCTGTCCCTACACAGCAGTTTGAAGCTAGCACTGTATTTTTCCTTCGACCATAGTCACGTGATCAAAGTCACGTGACCGGACTGAAGCCCCGCCTCCAGGAAGCCGGCACAAAACTCTGACCCAGCTGCCCTTGCGGCGTTCAGCCTGCCGCAATGACAAGGGCTTAACGGTGTCTGCTGCTTCCCGCTGTTTGCGCTGGGTGCACAGTAAGCGAACTAACGGACAATATACTGTTCCTCTTCTTTCACCTATAGATACACCCAACAGAATGGAGGGTACTAAACCCAGAACACGGCTCTAAGAAAAGTTAGAAGAAACTGTAGCAAATATTCCAAAACACACCTCGACTATGAACCCCTAACCCAATGCCTCAAAAGAACCAAGTAACATACCTAATAAAATAAGGCCTAAAACCGCAACACAAAAAGAAAACAAGAAATCTGAACAAGAAACAAATAATCCAGGCTGAAATTGCTAATCACCCCCCCAACATCCAATCCAATCATAAACCCTGACCGCCCCTTACAAAACCCCAACATCAACAAAGGAAAATCCCCACTCTTCACTCCTATGCATCAAGACCCACTGCCTAAACTTCCAAACACACTACCAAGCAATTCGCCATGCGTATCAAGTCATGCTGACATTGAATTGAGACACCCCAATCTACAACTGCTCCAAGAATGCCGAAGAACGAGAGAAATCAGAAAATAACGTCCAATCACAGAACAGAAATGCCTCCAAAATTATCTTCATCCGTGGCTGAAAAAAGAGGCCCTTCCTCTTCACTTCAACTTGATCTCCAGTTTCATACTCCTCAAAACAAAAAGTCAAAAGATTCAATGTTGAATCTAACATTGCGACAAAGAGCTCTCATAGCAAAACAACAATGGCAGTCAACCTATCACCTTACAGATACTTCCCAAGCTAACATCTTCAAATCCCCAAATCGAGTGCCTCGACCTTCGCTCGATATCACAGTAATAGACGCCATTATGGACTTTCAAGAGCAGAAGAAACAAAAGTCCCTTTAGACGAGCACAAAAAGAACACTGATGCAATATCCAACACATCGACACCACTTCCCTCAAAAGCAAATCTGTTTTTTCCAAACACTTTTCCGGAGGAGAACCAACAGAATGTAACGACAACTGCTCTTAATCATCAGGAGCTAGACTCCACAACACAAAAAGTTAAGACGAACACTCCAGAATCCTGCAAACGCATTCCAACGACTATGCTGGATCTTCAAAATACACTGGTGGCTGTTCCATCACTAGCAATGGTGCCGTTCTTAAAGATCCAAGAAGCAACGGTCGATACCACCAAAGATCAAGCCACCCTGCTAGCAATGATCTTGACAAAACAGACAGACTGTTTCATAACTTTCAATCCAAGATCGCCTAAATCATGAAGCAGAATCCACAAGAATATGGCAGAACCGGTTAGCTGAAATAGCAAGAACCAATTGACTTGACAAACTCACTCTTACAGATACATTGGTAACATTCACCAACAAAATTATGGACGACAAAGCCAAAAGACACCTACATCCAACCACGCAAGGCACAACGCACCAACAAACGGAGGACTCCTCAATAAAGGGCGTACCTACGAAAGATCAAACAACCCAATACGAACTTCAAACGTGCAATTCACCATTCCACCTTAATACCCTCAAAGTAGAACCACCAGTATGTACCCCGTTTGACATCTTTGACTTAACTAAACGTAGTCAGCTGGGCAAACCAACAACAAAAGAAACAACCACAAAAAAACAAACGTCAAACAGGCTCACAAGCTTTCTTGAGAAAACTATAACTCAAGCCAGAGCAGTGTGATGCTGGAAATGCATCGGATGGACAGGGCCTCCGTATCCTTGTCCTTTACTGCTTTTTGTTGTGTGTTCTGTCGTGTTTTCCACGCAGGAGTTCATGTGGGACTCCTGGCGGTGCAGCCCTCTTTCTTTTTGTTTGGTGAACAGACCCATGGGATACCCTTATGGCACCCATGGGTAAGGGTACAACCCTGTGCCCCTAGAGTATGTTTTTGGGCACCTGTGTGTGACCCACAGAGCAGGGTACGGGCTGGTGGCAGCTCCGTGCTGAAATGACTGTTGCCCTGGGCGTCCTCCATTTTGGGATGCCCAGGCCCCGTCATTGGAATCGGTAGATTCCTGATGGAGACAAAATGGCCCCCATGGCCTCTTGCCTTCCATCACCTGTTACCATGATCTTCCCGAAGTCCCGGGAAGCCCTGCCTCTGTCCCTCCCCCCTGACTGGCTGTTGGATGGAAGTTCCGTATATGGTAGTGTGGGGGAAGTGCCGACCAGACTGGCTGGAGCCTTCTCAACGACCGTATGTTGTGGGTACGCCTGTGGGTGGGACCTGGGTGAATGGAGTGTGTGACGAATATACATTCTATGTTGTGACTGTCTAGTATCTGGTGTTTGACACAATGGTTGAAACAGCCCTGCCCGACACCGGTATGAATGCAGCTTGGAGTGTTGAATGGCTCGGTACTTGTCCCAATACAAAACTTGTTGTGAGTGTCTGAAGAGAAGTGAATGGCCTGAATACCTTGTGTGCCTGATTGGCTGCCTGCCTGCATGAATGCTGGTAGTCGCGATTAGATGCTTGAGTGCGACCCAGCGGAATGAATGGGAGATCAACAGTATATCTGGGGACCTCTCACTGCTAGGAATCGTGTTCAGAAGCTGAAGTCCACTACGAGTAACTGGAGTGAAGCTTAACCTTGAGCCCTGCTGGACGAGAAGAATTGCTGTTGCTCTCCTTCGCAATCTGAAAGCTGCTGTGCTTCAAGAACTGACCCAGAGAGGACCTGGTAAGGCGCCCTCTTCCCCAGCTACGAGGGACCATCGTGCACAGCTGATCTTTGCCTAAGCTCCCTGGTAGACAGACCTTCGACAGGCTGTCTACCCGATACAGGGACTGCCGCGGAACTCCAAGGAGAAGCGCCGGACTGTTGTCCATCACTGTCGCCGACAGCAGTCGCCGACTGGAGCCACTGTGCTCCCATTGCCTAAGAAACTTAATTGATCCAAGGATGCTCTCGTCCGCATCGTCGCCGCTGTATCGTGCTGGAGAAGGCCTGACCGTCGACGCGCCGGGGAGCATCCACCGGTGGGTTTTCCCGCCACCCAAAGACCACAGAGATGCCGACGACTCGACGCCCTTGCTGGGCCACAGTTCTTCAACTCCTTGCGGTCCAGAACTATCGACACCGAGGTGCCCCGCACGCCTCTTCCTTGCAGGAAGTTTACGCTTCCCAGTCAACGAGCACCACTAAGAATGACGGGGCCCCACCTTAGCTGTCGTAGCTCGACCTGTTCTCCGTCGGACATTCGCCGACCCGTGACTCCTGCCTGAAAGGGAGGACACTCAAGAAGGGATGTCGATTTCCCCGACACTGAACGCTACAACACCAAGGTACTTTGATGTTGCAGACTATTGGGAAGTCTAAGGGTGAACAATATATGGACTGGGCTTGTATCTTTCTTCTACAGGTTGCCCAGGTGGGGGGGGATCTCCACACAAAGCTGTGTTTAACGGTAGTTACCAGTATTCTGCCCATTGCTCAACCATCCTGCTTTCCTTCCTCTCTCTCTACTGCCGAGTTCCTCTTTATTTTGATCTGTGTGTCATTCTGACCGTATGCACTTTAATAAGATCTAATAACATTAGTGGTACCACTTTAGAATTGTACATATTTACCATTGTTGATTTTCGGAGTACAAAGTGAGTTATCGAGATCCTGTATATGACTTTGAATATGAATTATATAAAGACTGTTTTAACCGATGCAGTGTGTGGACATTCCTTCGTGGGGGGTTGGGGACCACACTGTACTTAAGAACCAGCTCGCATCACCTCCCGAGAAGCTAGGCCTTGATTGCTCGTCCATTGCTACCGTAACAGAGAATCTTGGCAAGGGTCTCAGTGCCTCCCCTCTACCATATAGAGAGCGGAAGTGCAGACCCCCCCTCCGATCTTTACAAGCAGCACCTTCAACTCTGCCCCATAACAACAAAGGAAACCACCACTAACAAAAAAGAAATGAGAAATAACCTACCCATCAAGGAAACGATAAAGACAAACAGAAAGAACAACAAAAAACAGTTACTTCAAGGACAAGGAGAATTGATTTCAATTGAAGAACACGAACCCCTAGATGCATTAGGCCACGACGTAGAGCGCGAACCACCAATGGCAGAAGGTGCGCAAAACATAACGTCCAGCTCAATCTCACTCCAAACAAGTAATCAGGAACTAACTAGACTCCCAAGAAGAGTCAATGATTATAATAGACGAATACTGTGAGATTTCTTCAGAATCAATGTACACGAATACCGATGAATCAATGGCAAACATGTTGCATGTTTATTGATTAATATCAACAGAGGAATCTTGGTTTTCGCCGGAATCCGATGCCTTTTCTGATTCTACAGAAAGTAAAGAGATCAAAGCAAACACATCTCTAACTAGACCTACATTTATAGATCCACACAAGGAATCTAATATATTTAGACTATCACTAACAGCTTCAAATCTAAAACCGACTGAAACACTAATTTTGAAGAGAGCAAACATCCTTCCTATTTAACCCTATCAAGACATTGTCGAAGATCTCTACGTAAGACATTGACGTCATACATTTCCCGAACAAGAAACAAATGGAAACTTTTCACATTGATCTTTATCACGACAAAACGATGCATTTAGTTATTTCTGCAAAAAACTATTTACCAAATGGGGCTCCAGTATAGAAGAAATTGAGTTATGGCCCTTAAAGAAAAGATAACAAATACAAGCATCAAACTTCAAGCAGGGCGCATATATTGCAAATTCAACCTACAACAAACTTCTAGTAGACCACGGCCAACTGGAGAACCACAACCAACAGAAAATGGTAATTTGATCAGGCAATCAAATTCATACTTGGAAAACAGAATAACAGACTTACCAAAGGAGCTAAACTCCCTAACAGACAACAACAGAAATCTACTATCTGGAAGCAAACACCAAAGCACACAAATCAAGACCCTTTTATAACAATCAACCTCTAATCGAAAATTAGTAAACAAGATTACACTATCTTCATGGAATACGAGAGGCTCTAAGCATCTCCTCTCAGAGGGAGCCACCAAGCAAAAAGAAATGTCCATAATATGTCTCCAAGAGACTTGGCAATCAACAGAAGTAGTCTGTGATGGTTTCTCTACTTACATGAACCCGTCGATCACCACCCAACAAGGCAGACCATCATCCGGAATGATAATCATGACTAAGTTAGATCCCAACTGGTCAATTGTAAAGAAGAAAAATATCCATCCCTGGGCTCAATACATTGTCATCTGCATTTCAACCACACCATCTGAATCAAATCAATGTCCTGACAAAACACATTTAACGATCTTCAACATCTACTGGAATGCAATAGCAATGAATGACAATAGGTTTATAGACTCAATCTGCGAGGAGTTCGACAAAATAGCAAACTCCTTCGTGCAAACCGAATTTGTGGTCGCTGGAAATCTAAACATCCATCTTTACAATTCCGAAGGCTTTCGACTGGATTTCCAGAAACTATCTCCAAGAGCAAGGTAATGGACCAAAGAGATAGAGATCCAAAAATTAACCCCAACAGAACCACCCTTAAATATACATGGTCAAATGCCTCCAACATGGTCAAGTGGTAAATCCAAATCGACTATATTTATATCTCCGAAGGGATAAGGAACAATCTAATTGCCACTAATTACTCCTTACAACCTAACAGCAATCACTGCCAAATTCTAATAACATGGAAGACAGAGCAATCTCAGAACTTCTGCTTAACTCTTACAGAACTCGAAATAAACAACGGCCTGAATAAACTAAGAATAAAACAACATCAAGTGATCGACTTAGTCTCCAAATTTGAAACATCGTTACTGCCAGATACTTCAAAACTTAATTATGAATGGGTACTCAGAGACTGCCAGACCTTAGCAAGTAGCAATACCATCGCAACACAAACACGCATTTAATATGGAAATCAAACAGAGGAAAAAATGCTCCAAAAAAAACACGCCTACTGAAAAAACTAAATACATCAACTGCAAAAGTAGCCATAAAAAAAGAAAAACAGAATTACTCTAATTCGATTAAATCAGCTAAAGCAATACTACACCAAGCAGACGCCGAAGCAATCTTAGCAGCAATTAAAGGTAAAAATACGAGACAATTATGGTCGCTCCTAAATGTAAACAAAGCAACAAGCATGATCCAAGAAGTAGAATCAGATGCTTGGATTATACACGTCACCACCCTTTATGGAGCCAGTGTATTGGCAGCAAAGATTCAAGAAGAACCCATTGGGCCTCCATGGAATCTGACATGGGAAACTGAGGCC
Source organism: Ambystoma mexicanum (assembly GCF_040938575.1). Lineage (NCBI taxonomy): Eukaryota > Metazoa > Chordata > Amphibia > Caudata > Ambystomatidae > Ambystoma > Ambystoma mexicanum. The sequence continues at coordinate 458,449,388 of NC_090931.1, forward strand.
ATGATCCAAACCATTGCAACTCTAAATTCATCAAGAGCACCAGGACCAGATGGACTATCTAATGCAAACTTGAAGGCCACACCCGAAAATTGGGCAAGTTGTTTTATCTCATCTGCTTCTTATTATTGAAAGAAGCAAACAAATTCCATGCAGCTGGACCCTAGCAATCTTGATCCCAATTTTCAAAACTGGAGACAGAAAGAACCCACAAAACTACAGACCTATAGCCTTATTAGACCCGTTAGGCAAACTATTTGCGAACTCATCGTCAGTTTTATAAAAGCTATACTGTTAGATGCTAATGCGAGAGCCATGTTGGGAGAACTAGGATATTAAACTTAATGTCAAACCCTCTTTCTCAGTGAATATGTCTACTCGGGATTACAATATAGAATTTTAATATATTACAACTAGATGTAATAATCTCAATGCAAGCGCGTGGAATAATTAGGAGGCATTAAGCAGTTACGTAATTCGACGCGATGGGAATATTAATTATAAATTCTCATTCAATCTACAAAAATTCTTCCTGTTGTCCATTCTTAATGTTATGTTGATAGAGAGAAATTATGCCATCATACAGTTTTGTGTCTTATATATCACGTGACCCTTCAATCATTGAAACACATTAGCAGACATCATTTCGGCTGAAACAATTAGACGTTACGTAGTCACGTAAGTCTGCGTTGTTGAACCTATTTAAATCTTGAAACATTCTTTTTGCCCATTGCAATTCTTATATCGATGAACATATATACTGTAAGTGTACAATTCCACATCTTATACATCAGGTGACACTTCCATCGTTAGAGCACATTCCAAGGCATTTTTACATTTGCTATTCCAATATGTGACAAGTGGGTCTCTGTATCTTAGCAACAATTGTCTGAAGCTTACTCAAGTTCTTCTATAAATCTTAATGCCACAGATCTCAAAGGTTTCAGTATAAAAAAAGAACTCATGACTTTTCGTTAGTCACTCATTCATGGCCATTCATCTTTGAGAAGATGCCTATAGATAACAATTAAGATCTCAATATAAATTCATCCCTCTGGGATTCATTGTGTCGAGCTTCTCGATCCAGAATATCTCACGTTGTTGCCTCCTCTTTTTGGTAGTTTTACATGCTCCAAGATGACAAATTGGATTTGTGCAATAGAATGTTTTGCAGCATCGAAGTGTTGGGCTACTGGAGATTTCACTGAATGATTCCGAATATTTGATTTATGTTCACCCCACCGTATTTTAGCTTTCCTGGTAGTTAATCCAATGTAGTATAGTCCACTTGGGCATTTTATGCCATATATAACATTTTTGGCGTCACAAGTAGAAGTGTGCTTCAAAGAGATACTTTGTCCGGTATGAGGATGATTTATGGAATTGCCTTTCATCACTTTATTGCAGGAACTACAATTATTGCATGGCATAGTACCCCTATATATTTCCTTTGTTGGACAATATCTTTGACTGAAATCAGATTTAATCATTTGATCCTTTAATGATCTGCTATTGGTATATGCAAACAGTGGAGGTGATGGGAATAATTTGGCCAATGTTGCATCTTGGGACAATATTTCCCAATTATTTTCTTTATTGTGCTGTGAGTAGGTGGTTACATATACTAAATCAGTTGTCACATTTGTTGCTTTTGTCGTTGGTGATTCTTGTCTTATGTTCTTAACTAGCGTTGCGTGTTTGCTTAATATTTCATTGTTGTATCCTCTCTTGAGAAATTTTTCTCTGAGTTCCGCTGATTTCAATTCATATTCATCTTCCTCTGAGATGATACGTCTGTATCTCAAGAACTGACTTAGAGGAATGCTTGAAATGGTATTCCTCGGATGGAAGCTTGTAGCCAAAAGAAGACTATTCCTATTCGTTTCTTTTGTGAAGATCGTTGTTTCCAATTTATTGTTTTTCAAATATACCTGGACGTCTAAGAACTCCATGGCAGTCCGACTGTATTTATACGTAAATTTAATACGTGGGCTGAAGTTATTCATGAAATCAAAGAACTCTAAAAGATCTTCTCCTCTGCTCCAAATGCCAAACAGATCATCAATAAATCTCGTAAGAAATTTTAGTTTGTCTTTCCATCTTGGATTGTTAATTACTTGTGTCTCTTCCAAGTATGACATGTAAATATTCGCGTAACTTGGGGCCATTGCAGCCCCCATTGATGTAACCGATATTTGGACAAAATATCTACCTTCAAAAGAGAAGAAATTGTTGTTCAAAACAATTGTCAAGAGTTTCAAAATGAAGAGACGGTCACTTTTAACTGGTACTGTTTTATTTAATAACATCCATTCCACAGCTTCCGATCCAGCTTGGTGTGTTATGTTGGTATATAGGCTTTTTTACGTCCATAGAGAATAGAATGTCCGCATTCATGTCGAAAGTTACTTCTGCAAGTTTCTTCAGAAATTGATTGGTGTTTTTTATATATGTAGTGCATTCTTGTGCACGAGGTTGAATAATCCTGTCAATGTATTGAGCAATGGGTTCAAGTAAACTGTTGTACATTGCAATTATTGGTCGACCTGGGGGTTCCATCAGATTTTTATGAATTTTAGGTAAAACGTAAATGACAGGTGTCAGCGGATGAGTATTAGTGAGGAAACCTTTGGTTTTGTGGGTGATGATCTCTTCCACTTCTTCTAGTGTCTTCCTGATGATTTCAGGTACTTGTTCAGTTGTATGTGTCTTGATCATTCAATTGCTTAACAACCTCAGCTTTGTATTTGCTGGTGTCCATTATCACTAAGGCACCCCCCTTTGTCGGCTGGTTTGAAAATAATATCTGGATTCTCCCATAAAAGATCTAGTGCTTGTTTTTTCTCTTAAGGTTAGATTTCCTCTTGTTCTGTTTTTGAATTTAATCTTCTTCATATCGTTAGCACCAATTTCTGGTAGGCATCCAATGCTGTATTCTGTATGGGCGGTGTGAAGGTACCTTTAGGTTTCAACTCAAGAAAATCGGACTGTTGTCTTTTATCTAGAATTTCCACTGTGTCAAAGAAAAGTTTCAACTTCATTTTTCTGGTCAATTTGAAAAATGCTATTTTCTCTTTCAGTATTGTGCTACTGTATTGAGGGACAAATGGTATGCATTTTTGTAGTGTCTGTTAAATTTAGACAGTTTATATTTAGAGATGTTCACCACTAGGTTTTCTTTGGGGGGTAATTAACCTTCCTTGGGGGATTTTTTCTTTTTGCTTCGTCGTGTCGGATTGGGTCTAAAAAAGAATAAACTGCTTTGGATTTTTCTGGTTCACACTTTGCCGCACTCGCTATCTGGTCGGTCTCTCTCGTTTCACTATCCACTTGTTCTGTTTCAGTAGCAGCTTCTGGAGTTTCGATTTCACTACTTGATGCCTCTGATGATGATGGTCTAGTATCGGATGGTGGTTTATTCTTATTGGGAAATGGTCTTCCTCCCATTTGTTGGTCTTTTTGTCAATAATAATCCTTCCACAAGTACACTATGTCTAATTTATAGTCTAGAGTGTCTCTCCTAAATTTCCTTTTTTTCTGGACTCATTTTCTCTTTGATAATTTTCCAATTTTGTGTCTATTTCCGTCAGTAAAGTTGTTCGTTCTTCTTTAGTCATGTAACTTGCTAAAGACTTTTTGGTACTTTCCAGATCGACTTCTATGGACGCAAGTGATTTTGACAGTTCTTCAATAGTTAGTATTATCAAATCTAATGAGCATTGATTCAAGATAAGTCCATCTTTTCACAAATTCCGGATTCTCTTTACAAAAGGTGGGCTCGAGGTCAATCCGTAATCCCCTGGGGATGCGTTGGGCTTTATAGTATTGGGATAAAGTTGTTGCATGAAGTCTTTGACTTATTTCACGTCTAATTAGCCTTTCCAATTGGTATACCAATTCTTCCAGTTTAGCTGTTGAACTGAGCTCAAGAATAACAAACAATAGTGAGTACCGGTTCAATTTGATGTTATAGCTAGTTTTTTACCTTCTCACATATACCAGACAGTTTGTGAGGTTCATGTCCTTTCACATTTTTAGGACAATGTACATAACGTGAGGCAACACAATATTGGAGCACACACGCAAGGATTTACTCCATCACACCAGTTTCCTAGCCCCTGGAAGTCCAGAGGAGGTGAGCCGGTATTATACAGCTGGGTACGGTATTATATAGCTGAGATACTCAGCTGTATCCTTTACCAAGAAAACGTGTTTTAAATAAACAGATAATAAACCAGGCACTTACAGTTCTATATTGTTATTCCCTAGCATTGAGGCTCTTTAGCCACACCCCCAACTCCTTTGAATGAGGCAACGCAGAACTGGCGATTGCACTCCGTCCTGAAGAAGGTTGACTACGAACTATCTAATAAGGGAATCCTAACCATTCATGAGAGAACTCAACCGAAACATGTTGACAACATTTTTCCGAATCCCTGCATGTAGACAGAGGGTCACATTGTAAATATAGAGTGCTAAAATTGACATTTGTTTGATTTACAATTGTGGTATCAGTATTATATCACTTTCTCAATGTATGCGAATATGATGAATGCATGTGGAAGTTATGAATGAAGATTGTTTGGAGGGATGTGCTTGATCTACTGAGCTGAATTTTGTACAATATATCTGTTAATAATTCTTTGTGTATAAAGATTGTACTTGTACAATAAATATTCAACTATGCTTTAAAATAATAGTCAGCTGTCATCTCTGGTCTAGTTGGCCCACCTCCTCCTTACCTTATTGTTTAATTGCCTGGAGGGCCATAGACTTAAATCAGGCTTCCCTTATATTTTTCTAGGTGAAAAGATTTTACATGATTGTCTTGGGTGTGAAAAAGTATTTGTGTCGGAAAATGGGGCCGGGGGGGTGGGGGTGGGGGGGGTTGAGTGTCCTATGGGACCGGATAGGGAATGGAGAATGACCGGGATGTAGAACATAACATAGGGAATTGTGGGAATAGTAGTACTGTGTCACAGTACATTGGGATTTCGGAAAATGATAATCAGAAGGACAAGATTGATGGGGTTTACAGGGTAAATGGTAATAGCTGGGATCGAGAAATGAACAAAGGGGATTGAGGGAATCAGAGTGTTTTAACTGAGCCTGTTGGGAGTGTGGGAAACAATCGGAGGGGAGTGGAGAAGAATGGTTGCAATCATTCAAGTAGGAATTAGAAAATAAAGGATTCTGGGATAGGTAGTTTCTGGGAGCAATGGAAATTGGGATCCTAGGGGATTGGTTATATACGGAAGGGTTGTTTGAGGAAGGAAGTTTATTGGATTGAAGGGAAGTCAATTTGGTACAGCCTATAAAGGCTTCATAGACCTAGTCTTCCTCGTCCCGCTCCCTTACATGATACTGTGTCTCACCTGGGGCAATTCTTACAGTATAACCCTGTGTTCCCCTACCCAGGAGATCCTCCCCCACTGGTCCACCCTCAGGAACTGGATCCAACAGTGATGGCCGTGTCCTGGCCACCTGGATAACGGATTCCTGGACTCTACCTGGCAGATTACCTTCAGGTTTCTCACAGTATGCTACTACTAGGACAGACAGATTGTTGTCTGCATTGCAGGAATACCAGTATGTTGTGAAATTGGTGCCAGGTGTCAGTTTATTGAAGAATAGAAACCGCAACGCAGGTCCGTCCACAACAGCTATGACTCACCAACTGTCAATGAAGCTCGGGCTTCCCAACTGTAATTTCTAAACAGCTGCATGTAATGGCATTCTAAAGTCGAACAGTGATGCCCTTGCGCACCAGCAGTGCTAGATACAACAAGCAGCTTTGTGTTTAACGTTGGCATTAACAGTGAATTTCAACTGTGTTAAATCCTTTACTGAGTCGATTATAAAGCCTAAAAAATCTTCTGTTTAATAAGCTTAAGAAAAGAAAAGATTTACTTAATATTAGCATTCAACTTGTCACACTTATTGTTTACCCCGTACATACTGGCAAAATGACCACAGATTGTTGTGGGTTACTTTAGAGCAGGGTATTTGAGTGGCTACAGGAATTTCCCTAAGGCACCGGTCTACTAGTTGGTGAGAGTCATCAATGGGCATGTTTTCTTGGGTTTTATGTAGATTGTACCCCTGCTTTATTATTAATTGAGGGGCATTTGTGGGCTCTGGTACCTGTGCGAGAGGGGGCTCCAAGTGGTCCAGAGGCATGATAGCAAAAGCTATACCATGTTGACTGTCATTAGTCATCGAGTTAACACACATAAATCATTCTCCAGTTCCTCTTCGACATTCATGATCCTTTTCTCCATTTCTTGAGAGACCACGTTTGAATAGGCATCTAATGTCCCTCTCGTAATCTTTAGATGAGCCCCCAGTTGCTTTTCCAAGTTTAATGGCTGACAAACGTTTGGGTGAAGTTGCTGCTTTGTGTTAAACAATTATGTAACTAAATAATGGGTTTTGCTATGAAACTAATCTTGATTAAGTTTTCACCGGGGGGTGGGGAGGGGCATCAGAGGGAGAGGGGGGGGGGCGTCACAGTTTAGAACAATAATCTGATTGCAAACTGAGTCTTCATGGCGGTTCAAAGGTCAATTTCCACAAGCAACATAACCCTGGCAATCATTCTGCAGGTAAAACATTGGTTCAAGTCTTTCACATCAAGTTAACGCCCACCAGGATCATGAAATAAGAGGTGCTTCCAGCAGCATTAAATAGAAACTCCCCAATTACTATAAAAGAAAGGACTTGTCACACTGACCATCCAAATGGTGGTGACAGCCATAAGACAAACAGTGCCCACATGAACAAGGCAGCACCATCAAAATAATCTAGCATATGAGAAAAAGGCTAATGTCTGAGATATCAGTTAATGCAGGCTGCACGCCAACACACAAAGGTGAAAATATCCAGGTAAAATGCAAGTAAAAACCAGGTAGAAACGGAATAAAAAAAATAAAGGCTGCTTAGAAAGGGACAGTTTCACTTCACTGATGAGGCCAGACTAGGCTGGGGATGCTCTTGGTACTCTTTTTCAGAGGAGAGTTGCCTAGCATTTCGGTGCTGGACTTCCCAGGTGGGTTGGACCAGACTGATATGCAAATGTTATTTCGCCTCTGAGGGGTAAGTGAGGTAAAACATGGTTGTAGAGCCCAAATCCCTCCTCCCTCCCACCTCCCCCCGCATGGGAACCTACACAGAGAACAGGTTATTAGGGTGTATTTGTTCTCGGTAGAGGGGCTCACGGACCGTGTAGTATAAAAACTAAAGGCAGCCTACAGACAGCAGCCATCCAGCAGACACAGACACAAAGGTACAGTGACTAGAGCTTCAGAACCTCGGCGTATACCAGCAGGGATTAGCACAAACACACTGCTCCAGCCTGTGCTATGCTCCACAACAGAATAAGAGTTATAACTCTGAGTGTCTAGATGCAGAAATTAAGTGTTACTCACCGGAGTGACTAACATACTCCTAGTCCATAGTCCCATTTCCTCCATCCTGTATGGGCGTCCCTTTCCAAGGACGGGAACAGACCTTTTTCACCAGAAAAAACGCTTTCACTTTAAATTTGTTTGTGCGCAGGGCCACGGCCCTGGGAGCGTGGGCTCCCTTAACCCCTGCACCACATTTCAGTCCCATTTGATGCGTCGGCTGTATTATGTTGAAAAATCTTGCTGCTCTTATTTTATGGGGAAGGATGGTGGGATGTATGAAGGAAAGGGGACCATGGACTAGGCGTACGTTAGTCACTTCGTTGATTAACACTTCAATACTCCTACGTCCCATCCCCTTTCCTCCATCCTACATGAGCGATTACCACTGACACAACAGCCCTGTGGAGGAGGAACTTGAGGGTGCGTACGGAGCGCAACTTTGTCCCGATGAAACCTGGTATAGGGCTCTAAGGTCACTAGGGCCTGGATCTCACTGACCCTGCGCACTCACGTGATTCCCACTAGGAATGCTGCCTTTAGAGTAATCAGCTTGATATCCACAGTGGCCAATGGCTTGAAAGGTTTGTGCGCCACGGCACCGAGTACGACGTTAAGATCTCAGTTCAGACCTGCCAAATGCCTTTTTACGACCAGATTGGCCGAAGAGGAAGTAAATTGTACATTTGTCCGAGCTCCTGTATGGGCCAATAGCCGTAAGGATAGTCCGGCAGGTGTCGACCTGGACGCCTAATCAAGACAAGTGGGCCGAAAAGGATAAGACCTGGTCCCGCGTGCAAGCTAGCAGATCTGCGCCAATTTTCTTTGGACCACAGGCAGAACCTGGTCCAGTTGATTTCGTACTGCTTTCATGTGGATAGAATTCTTGCTCCCTGTATGATTTCCAGGTTGTCTCGAGATAGATGGAGCTGGTAAGAGTTACCTGCTCAGGTACCAGACTGCTAGGGATAGCCTCTACGGATAGAGGTGCAGGACTGCCCCCCCCCCCCCCTTGCTGTGCCAGAAGAGGGCCCTTCCTGAGCGAGAGGGTCATTTCTGGTTGGGCTGACAGCTGATAAAGGTCGGAGAACCACCGTCGAGGTGCTATGAGGATGAGGAGCAACCGCTGGGATTGCCTAATCTTGCTCACTATCTTGTGCACGAGCGTTGTGGGGGTGGCGTGGGGGGCAATGGATGCGTCCACATTCCGTCCCAGTGCATCCTTGAGGGAGCCAAAGTCCATCCCGCCCCAGAACGTGTACTGTTGACAAGTCTGGTTGCTCTACAAACAGGTCTATGTCCGGGCAACCCCATTTGTTCAAAACCTCTTGGAGAACTCTCCTGTTCAGCTGCCACTCATAATTGTCAGAGCCCACTCCCGGTGATCTTGTGCCCCCCTGCTTGTTCAGGTAATGCATGCAGGTAGAGCGGTCCGTTTGGATACACACAGCGCTGCCCTTGATCACTGGAAGGAAGGATTTGAGTGCGAATCAGATGGCCATAAATTCTAGCCAGTTGATGTGATTCTGCTTTTCGGGAGGATGGGCTCCCAGGGCGGCATCCCATCCCTGGAGAGTGGAGTCTGTTGTAATTGTATGTTGCATCGGGGGCGGTCAAAACAGCCTGCCCTGCATGAGGTTCACCTCCTGGTCCCACCATCTGAGGTCCCGCTGCAAGGGGGAGGGAATGGGGACCAATGCCCCCTGATGACCTGTTTCCTGGGGGCTAGGAAACCGCAAAATGCATCTGCAACCTCCTCATTCGGAGCCTAGTGTAGGGGATGGCAAGGAGGCATGCCTCTAGCACTCCCAGCAGGTGTTTGTACCACCACGCTGTCGTTACTGCAGAAGCGTTGATAGCCACCACCTTTCCCCCTGTAGGGAATACCTTTGGCTGCTGCGTATCCCATAGCAGTCCTATGAACATCAGAGTTTGCATGGGGCAAAGCTGCGACTTCTGGTAGTTGTTCGAAAAGACCAGCTCAAATGGTGTAGCCATCAGTCTGTCCGCTCAGGCCCTGACATGCTCCGGAGACATGCCTCTGACTAAGCAGTCGTGGCGGTAGGGATATACATGCAGACCCTCTGTCCTAAGGAGAGCCGCCACTGCGTTCATGAGTCTCGTGAACACCCTTGGAGCTGAATTTAGACCAAAGGGCAGTACCCTGTATTGAAAATGCAAGCCGATGACATGGAACCGGAGGACGAACCGATTAGGTGCACTATGGGGACATGAAGATATGAGTCTTTCAGATCCAGGCAGCACGTCCAGTAACCCCCACACAGTGTCTCGGCTATAATAGCTGGTATCACCATGTTGAACTTCTGCAAAGTTAGGTACAGATTGAGGAAGGAAAGATCTAGCACCACTCGCAGGCCTGCCTGGTTCTTCTTTTGAATGGCGAAGATGCAGGAGTAAAAACCCTGATCCTCCTGAAGGGGACAGACCTCCTCCAACGCCTCAGTCTTTTCACGAGAGAATGGATCTCTGCCAAGAGTGAGGGTGTTCCAATCTGTGGGGGTGGTGGTAGGAAACCATGGAGGAGTTTCTTTAACAGCAGACACCAATCAAGAAATAACTAGAATGATATAAGGAACAAGTTACTTACCTGTAATAGTTGTTCTCCAGCATAGGTCTGGCATGGATTCACATGCTCATAAATATTCCCTGTCGTCAGGCCGAGAATCCTCAGTAAAAGAAAAAAAAAATCAGTTTCAGTTCTGAACTGTCTTTCTCCTAATAACCAATCACTGGTCTCTGGGTCATACTATCCCCAGCCAATGACTGCCCTCTACCTAAACCCCTCCTCAGGCAGCCATCTTCAGATTTGGTAGCACGTAACGTGGCAGTAAGACCAAGAGAAGAGCCGCAGAGGGGTAGGCGGGAGGGTTTGCATTTGAATCCATGCCAGACCCATGCTGAAGAACAACAGTTACAGGTAAGTAACTTGTTCCTTCTCCAGCATGGGGTCTGGCATGGATTCACATGCTCATGAATATAAGAATACATAGCAGTACACACATGCACAACCACGCAAGTTGGCAAGGCTCAACATTAAGCATTTCAACAACTCAACATTAACCATCTCTTACCTCCTCACCAGGCTCACCTTCAAGCGAACAGGTTGCGCAGCACTGCTTGGCCAACTCTGGACTACTCCCTGGAATCCCGGTCGACGCAGTAGAATCTCGTGAAGGTGTGCGTCAACCTCCACGTAGCAGCCCTGCAGATGTCCAGCAGGGGTACACCAGACAGGAATGCCGTAGTTGCAGCGATCCATCTGGTCGTATGGGCTCTCGGACGGCCAGGCAACGGTTGGTTTGCCAACCGGTGACACTGTGTGATGCAGCCGGAGAGCCACCTAGAAATGGAGGTCTTGGAGAGGGCCTTCACTTGGTTCACAGGGCCAAAGTTCACAAACAGCTGCGACATCTTCCGAAAACTCTTTGTGCTGTTCAAGTAGAACTTCAGTGCTCTAGCCACATCCAGCGAGTGCAAAGTCCTGTCAGTCGGCAACTAAGGTGACGGGAAGAAAACAGGTAAAACCAAGGGCTTGTTGAGATTCAAGTCCGACGGCACCTTGGGCATGAATGAGGGGTGCGTCCTCAGCACAACCCTTGTTGCGTGAAAAGTCAAGTACGGAGGCTTACATGAGAGGGCCTGGATCTCTCCCATTCGTCGTGCGGACGTGATGGCCACCAGGAACGCCGTCTTCCACGACAGGAATTTCAGAGGTGCCGAATGCAGAGGCTCGAACTGGGGACCCATGAGCCTATTCAGCACCACATTGAGCTCCCACGCCGGAGCCGGAGCCTTCAGCGGCGGGAACGAGCGAAAAGTCCTTTCATGAACTCCGTAACCAGGCACTGTGAACACAGCAATGATCGCCCCATAGTTCTGGTGTAGCGGGAGATAGCCGCCAGATGGATCTTGATAGAGGCGTGCGCAAGCCCCACCTTGGCCAGCAACAGCAAGTATGGCAGCACGAGAGGCCATAATCCGTAGAGGGTTTATCTGCTGTGCACGGCACCAGACGGTGAACCTCTTCCATTTATGTCTGTAGCACTTAAGAGTCGAAGAAGCCCTGGCCTCGGCAAGCGCCTCCTTGCAGTCCGCCGGGATCTCGTATCCACCAAACTCGAGCGCTGCAGAAGCCAGGCCTGCAGGTTCAGCGACGACGGGTTGTGGTGCAGGATCGCGCCTCCTTCCCTGGCGAGAAGATCTGCATCGGCCCGGCGCTTGACTGGAGGGGACGTTGACAAGTACAGAAGGTCCGAGTACCATATCTGCCTCGGCCACGCCGGTGCGAGGAGGATCATCCTGCACCGGGACCATCTGATTTGACTGATGAGTCGTAGGAGCAACGCCAACGGTGGGAACGCATAGAGAAACGGGTCGTTCCAGGGGAAGGAGAACGCATCCCCCATGCTCCCCGGCTGGGGAAACCTGCTGGCGAACCTCCGGCACTTGGTGTTTGTCACTGTCGCAAACAGATCGATCTGGGGATTGCCCCACTATCGAAACAGTAGGTCCACCTGATCCTGCCGAAGTTCCCACTCGTGGCAAGAGCGCTGCTCCCTGCTGAGTGAGTCGGTGACGGTGTTCTTCACTACTGCCAGATGAAATGGTACCAGGAACATCCTCTGAGTGACAGCCCAGTGCCATAGGACCTGCGCTTCCTTGGAGAGAGCAAGGAATCTGGTACCCCCCCCGCTTCCGAATGTAGAACATCGTTGTGGTGTTGTCGGTGAAGACCCTCACGACCTTGCTCTTGAGGGAGGCAAGGAATGACTGGAGGGCCCAAAACACAGCCCAGAGCTCCAGGACGTTGATGGGCAACGACTTCTCCTGCGGGAGCCAAAGGCCTCTTGCTTGGAGATTTCCGGTGTGTGCGCCCCATCACTCCACAGGGAGGCATCCGTTGTCACAGTCTCCTGATGCGCCGAGGTCTGAAAATCCGCGCCCGCCGCTAGATGCGCGCGGACCCCGCACCAAAGAATCACCCAATGGAATGTCTTGTTGAGGGCGATCCTGTCCTCGAAGCTTCCCTTCGCCTGCATCCAACAGGCGTCGAGGAACTCCGGCAGAGGTAGATGCATAACATCATACCGAGCAGGCACTTGATGGACCTCACCCTGGCGACCTTCATGGCCAACAGCCGTTGTGCCTTGCCCATGATGGCCTTTATCCTGTCCTCCGACGGCGGGGCAAGGCGCACCACAGTGTTGAGTCTGGCTCCCAGGAACTGGGCGTCCTGCGATGGCTCCAAGCAGGACTTTGCATAGTTTATCGAGAACCCCAGTTATGTGAGCAGGCAGACGGTCCTCGCGTTGTGTTTGACGGCGAGTTCCTTTGACTTCGCTTGGATGAGCCAATCGTCCAGATAGGGGTAGACGTGCATCCCCTGCAGGCGCAGCCACGCGCCACCTGTGCCAGGCACTTGGTGAAGACCCTTGGGCCGACTTCTGACCGAAGGGGAGGGCCCTGAACTGGTAGTGCCGTACTTGGACCACAAAGCGCAGAAACTTTTCAGTGCCCCTTGTGAATGGGGATGTGGAAGTAGGCATCCTCAAGGTCCGAAGATGACAGGAAGTCCCCTTCTTCCAACTGTCCCAGCACGTGCTGAAGGGTGAACATCCGGAAGTTCTGGGATTTTATGTATTTGTTGAGCTGGCAGAGATCTAGGATGGGTCACCAGCCGCCACTCTTCTTTCGAATGAGGAAGTACCGCAAGTATACTCCGGAGCCCTGGAGCCTCTTCGGGACGTGCTCCGTTGCGCCCTTTTTTAGCATTGGTCGTACCTCTAGAAGTAGTTGAGGAATGTGGTTCTTTCCTGGCCACGGGTGGAAAACAGACACTTCCATTGGATCTCGAGTGTCCGTGGGCCAGGGCATCCAGCACCCAAAGGTCGATGGAGATGGATTTCCACGTGCTGATTGAAGTTCGCCAGCCGGCCTCCCACCTGGGTGCTCAGGTGGGGGCCCGACATCCCAGCCAGTTCAGTACTGCTTTGCCGCGGCCTTACCGCCTTGGGCCCCTTGGCAGCGACCTTTGTCCGCCAGCCTTGTTGCAGCCTCTGTAGGCTTCCTGTGACAAAGAGTGGGCAGCCTGACGGTATAAGGAAGAGCTGCCGCTGAATCCTTTGGAGTCACCTTGTGACCTGCCTCCGGAGGGCCGACGGCCGTCGGAGCATGCCCAAGGCACAGGCCGTCTTGGTGTCTACCTTGATGGCCTGGAGTGACTCGTCTACTGCCTTGCCTAACAAGTTGTTCCCATTGAAGGGCATGTCCCGTAGCCTCGTCTGAACGTCCTGACGGACGTCGGTGGCCATGAGCCAGCCGCGCCGGCGAAGGCAAACGCAATTGTCCATCTGGCGAAAGCCGGTGTCGGCGATGTCCGTGGCCACCGCAATGGCGTGGTCCGAAGCCATGTCGCCTTCCTGTAGGACTTCAAGGGCCTCTGCCCTCTTGTCATCTGGGAGGAAGTCGAGGAGGGGGGCGATTTTAAACCACAGCTCCCCATCGTAGCGAGCAACGATAGCGAGAGCGTTGGCCGCCTTAATTGTCGTTGCTGCCGACGAAATGACCCGATGTCCCATGGTATCCAGCTTCTTCCCCTCGCCGTCCGACGGGGAAGTGGAAGTCGACGCCATCGTCCCAGCGGATTTCTTCTTGGCAGCCGCAGAGACCACTGAGTCCAGGGACGGCTGCGCTCTGAGGCACATTGGTGCCGAGTCTGGGACCTGCTACTTTTCTCGTACTGGTCTCTCTTTGCCGGGGCCGAGGCTGGGTTCTTCAGGAGGGCCAGCCCCTCGTCCCAGATGTAGTTCAACAATGGGACCGAGAGCACGCTCTTCCTCTTGGCCTCTCATCGCTGATAAAGGAATCCCTCCTCCTTCTGCTCCTCGGGGCTTAGCCGAAAAAGCTCAGAGGCCCTAGCGATAATGGCATGAAACAAGCCAATTTCATCGGGAGGAGAAGCCCGGGGTGGGGGCGACGGGAGATCTGCTCCGTCGGTCGCCGCCGTTGTCGTCATCCGTCCCCGTCCTCGCTGTCTCCGTCCCGTCCCTCGGAGGAGGGGATGGAGGTGAAGGATGGAAGGGTGGGGGCAGATGGACTCACCTCTGCTTGGGTGCAGGGCTTCCCGACGGTCCAGGTACCGCTGGATTATCCGCCGGAGGCAAAGGCATCCTTGTTCTTATTTCTGAACAAAGGGTGTGCAGGGCCAGCAAGATGTCCTTCGACCTGTTCGTCGGTGGTTGCAGCGGTTGCGACGGGAACGCCGGCAGCAACGTGGTGGCCAGTTACTCGTCAATCTGCCGATCTTCGTCGGCTCCCCTGTCGCTCTCCACGTCCGCCTCGTCGGGGTCCTTCCCGTAGTACCTGACCTCGACGAATCTCTTGGCCAAGACTGGCTTGAAGACTGCCAGTTCATCCTCAGAGGAGATAGAGTCTGGTAGGACTATTGCAACCCCTCCCCCCCTTCTTCTCGCCCAGGGGTTTCACGGGGGTCTTTTCGATGGGCAGGAAAGAAGATTTCCCTCTGGGAGGGCAGGGAAACTCTTGGCTTTGAGGTTGTCTCCACTGGAGCCGCATTTGCGGGTTTCGCCAGGGACGCTGCCACTTCCTCAATCGAAGTCTTAGCTGGGTGAATCTGGGCCTTCACGACATTTGGCAAGTCTGAGGCCTTCACCGTGGGGGTATGGTCACCGCCTTCTCCCCCTTGGTTTCTCCTTCGGGGTCGACCAGGGCTTCTCCCGAAGCTTACCCGGGTTTTTCGACATCCTCAAGCCGGAGCGTTGGCTCGTGGTTGACGGCGTCTGTGATGCTGCGCCCGGCCTGGCAGCCACAGAGCACATACCAACGGCGCTCCCGGTGCCTGGGGACTCGCGGTGCTTTGCCTTATGTTGGGCTCCCGTCGCCGGAGCGCCCTCAAAGGTCTTAGAAGACCGCTCAGACTTCTTGGACTCACCTACCGCCATTCTTTTTGCCTCCAGCCAGTCAGCGAGCCGTTTGCGACGGTCCTTCATGGTACGGGCGGACATGTCCTTGCAGAATGCACAGTGATCCTCCACGCGTGACTTGTCGAGTGCAGGCAGTAGAGGCAACGGGAAAGCTCATCCTCCTTGAAGACGTTCTGTAGTCCACATCCTGGGCAGATCCTCAAAGGCTTGGATCCAACAGGCGTCTAGTCTCCTTTGTGTTCGGCCATGTCCACGTGGGGCTTGGCCTCAGAAATCTTCCGGAATCCTCCAAGAAGTGAAATTCGATGAAAATTTGCCGTTGAGGGGCGTAGAGATTTCCCAAACGGGTCCCCGTTAATCGGAAGAATCTTGAGCTTGAGGCTCCATTTGACCGAAAAAGTAAGAGTAAACTCTTTGAAAAAACACAATATGCAGTAAAAGCTCGAGAGCCAAGCACAAGGACTCCCAACACTTGGCTGAGGGCGGTAGGACCCAGAGACCAGTGATCGGCTATTAGGAGAAAAACAGTTCAGAAACGAAACAAATTGATTTTTTCTTTTACAGAGGATTCCCGGCCTGACGAACCCATGCTGGAGAAAGTAAGGTTTTGTAATGTGTCCATATATTGACAAACTGATCGCTCTTAGCTGAAACATGAGATAATAAAGCATTTTAAAAGGTCACTCTTTACCGAGATGGAGATGAAAGAGTTTGACCCTATCCTAGCCATGTCCCGGTTATTACTAGTATTACTATATTTATTGAGCACGTACCTAGCTTAGAGAAGCAAAGGAGCGCTTTACAGAGGAATATAACAGCACAGATATACAGCAGGGGGTAGGATACAGAGAGGCACAGATGATGGGTACAGCTGTACTGCGGGAAGGGGTGGGCGGCGTCTACCGAGTCAGGTGGCGCAAGGGGAGACATGATGGCCTAGGTGTTGAAGATGAGATTCCTTCAAGACGTGGGTTTTGAGGTATTTTCTGAATTGTCTGATGCTGCCAGGTAGGGTGTTCCATAGTCTTGGGGCATAGGCAGAGAAGGGATTTTTTCTGGTCCTTTCCTTTTGCAGCGGCAGATTTAAAGTCTGCACGTGTCCTGGGTTCTGGTGTTGGAGTTTTTGCCCGCGAGGTACCTGGGTGACTTGAGTGCGAATGCTTTATAGGTGATGCAGCAAGCATTGAAGGTGATTTGTGCGTGCAGTGGGAGCCAGTGAAGGTCGATGAGGGCCGGGGTGATGTGGTTGTATCTGCTTAGACCCTTGATGAAGGGTGCAGCCGTGTGTAGGGCACTTCTCAGGTGCACAAGGGAAGGCGATGGGAGGCCTCCGAGGAGTGCATTGCCCCCATCCAGGTGGAATAAGACAAGTGCTTGACCAGTACATGATTGACCCCAGGAGTTTGCATGAACAGAAAACAAACTTTCGAGAAATAAGAAACTACTTCATCCAATTAATGGCCACTCGGGGCTAGGGGTGTCACGGTATTAGTTTTATGACGGTACAATAACCTTCTTGCCAAATGACGGTATATCATGGTTATCGCGGTATAGCAGGTGGAGCTAACTAATCTTAACAAATATTTTCTAAAAGGTCATACATTGTCAGATTTATCATCAACAACAAAACTAGGCACCCAGGGCCAGAATTGGGCTTTTCAACATACTTTCCACTGAAATGCCACCCCTTGCTTCCACCAAACACACGTGTGGAGAGGAGAGGAGGGGAGGGGAGGGAGCTCTGCTGCGACTGGCAAAGCAAACTGAATAGCTTTTCTTAAGTGGTCATTCAGGCTTTTAGCTCCCCCACTGGCTACTGGTGAAGATTAACATGTTGCCATCTTGATAACCTGCATTCCACAGATCAATGGAGGCTGATGGTAGTATACGCTGTGCGCATACACACACGTACACGCACTCTCTTTACGTTACAGCCTTTAGTTTACTTGCTGGCGAAAAGGTGTTCAGTAATCACGGACATGTTACCCTTTGGTATGGCAGCAGGGAATACCCACAGAGACTACAGAGACTAATTATATGTAAATTCAATGATAGGATCAGGGAAATCCCCCATTGTCATATGTTTAGAAAACATTATCCATTATAAATATATAAACCCCAAAGCCGCCAACCCAAAGTAAACCCTCTTCCTTCTTGGCACTGCATTTATTCTTCCTATTGCTAACATTGATTTTGTGACAGGCACGTGTGGTTTATGGAATGGCATTAAAAACTGCTCCAACTGAAACTACTTGGCAGACGGCACATCCAACAGTGCAAGACCAAGACTACGCAGCACTTGCTTACTGCAGCCTTTCCAAATTAGATTGAAAAGCACACTTAACGGTATGAACGGTATACCGGTATAAACAATGTGACGGTTATTATTGTTCAATTAAGTGGTTCACGGTATACAGTAATACAGTTACATCCCTACTCGGGGCACAGAAATGATATATGCTAAAACAGGTTTTTAACTAGTGTCGATCATTCAGGGGATGCCTTACTAATACATCAAATTGGCTTGTGAAAGACACTGAAATTAAAGGGGTGGGGGTCATAGTCTACATCAAATACTCCAAAGTCCCTCCTCATTTGGGGTCATATCTATATAATGACCACAATCTTTTAGTAACCCTTGATATTCCAGAAATCTACATCCTTTAGATAAAACATAAGAGGGTTTGATTCTGTTTTTATTTCTCGAAACAGACAACTTGTTTATAGGCATTTCACATGACATTAAGCTATTAAATTCGTTGTGATTGATTACAGTCATGAAATACAACAGTCCTGCTACTCAGAAATTGTTAATTGTTTTCATGCGTGGGAAAACATTCTCCTCCGCAGAAAACAGTATGTTCCAGTTTCCCTTCATTAAAATTCAACAGGCTTTTGGCATTCAAGCACTTACTATGCCATGTCTTGCATTAAGGCAAACAAAAAGTAGAACAGTTAAGCTTAGTTGATAATAAAATATATCTTTTTTTTAAATCAGCTAAACTTTAAGATGAGAAGTACCTCAGTGGAGTATGCGACTGGTATTTTCTCAAAAAGTACCTATTTTTCAGATACTTCAAATTGTCTATGGGGGATGTCCATTTTTTTTTCCAGCAGGGCAATATGCATTATAGAATGATCTTCAAAATTAGCCATTTATAGAAAGCCTCAGGCCATTAGGCGGCAGAAACGGTTTCTTATTAAGTGGTGTATAGACTTCCAAGGACAATATAATAATGCTGTAAAAAGTCTGCCAATACTATGCAAATATCCCCAAGTGTACTAAGGAGATTGTTTTTTTTTTTTTAAACATGTAAGGCAGACTATTTTACAGAAGCGTGTGTATTCATAACCCACTATTAGTAGTTCCCAAAGGATAGTCATTTCAGACGGTTCGAATTCAGCCAATATTTTTAGAAATTCGGGCGAGGGTTGAAGCGTTGTTAATCCTTGTGTGGTTAGCAAGAGTCAGAAAAGGTTCAATAGATTGTTTCATGAAACAGGTACAGGGTAGGGCACGGAACAGGTTTCAAGATTTCAGATGGCTCTCCATGTTAATTGGACAGCATCAACCAATAAGAGAAAGATCAATGAGTGCACTGACACAAGTGAAAAGGTTTCTTTGAATACAGTTGCAAGATTCAGGTAAAACATTTTTGGAGAGGGCTCTGGAGGCAAAGACCAACACATTTGGTCAATTTGTAATCCGGTCCGAGAATCGATAGCCTAAGAAAAATGACTGCAAAATATTGATGTCAACACTGAGTGCCTTACGACATTTATAAATGCAAAAAAGTAGTAGTATCATTTTGTTCTAAAAAGGGATATATGGGATACATTACTCACCGTAATCGTATTTCTGATGCTTGTATCTGCTTAGATTCACATGCTGTGCATAGGCCGACATCTAGTGGAAGCTGTGGAGTATTACAGTTTGTTTTTCGAAACTCGAAAATGGGCGTCGACACAGGGCGTGCAAGTAATACTATCCCTAGTGTGACGTCCCCTGTACCCATGATCCCTCACGCGACTAGGACCCTCAGATTGTGTTTTTTCTGACATGAGGTAGCATGAGGAGTAGCGCGAGTACAGATAGTCCAAGCAGATAGAAGGTAGAAAGGTAAGACTACAAGCATCCATGCGCCTTCTCTCAGAGGGGAGGAAGGGAGGGCCGCATGTGAATCTAAGCAGATACAAGCATCAGAAATATGATTACGGTGAGTAATGTATCCCTTCTGAGGCTTGTGGAATCTGCTTAGATCACATGCTGTGCATAGATTAGCGAGTAGTACCTGAAGAAGGAGGTGGGATGTGAGAAGGCTCATGAGCAAATAAATGTCTTAGAACCGCTTGTCCCACTTGTGTATCTGTCTTGGAATGAGTGTCAATGCAGTAGTGCTGAGTAAAAGTGTGAATAGAGCTCCAAGTAGCTGCTTTGCAAATGGAGTCAAGGGGTACATTTGCAATAAAAGCCAGGGTGGCCCCAACGCCTCTTGTGGAGTGGGCCCTAGGCGTGAAAGGCAGAGTCTTTTCAGAGAGTGAGTAACACAGTTGGATACAGTTAACAATCCACTTAGAGATGGCACCTTTAGAGACGCGATCTCCCTCTCTGCCTGTGGCTACGGAGACAAACAGCTGATCTGTTTTCCATAGCGGTCTGGTCTTGTTTACATAGAGGACCGCCCTACGCACATCTAGTGTGTGTAGTTTCACCTCAGCCGAGCTTTTGGCGACTTGGAAGAAAGCCGGAAGCTTGATGGAGTGGTTTAAATGGAATTTAGAAATAAACTTAGGTGAGAACCTAGGGTGTGTACGTAAAACCAGTTTATCTTTATGGACAGTAAAGAAGGGATCTTGCACTGACAGAGCCTGAATTTCACTGACCCTTCTTATAGAGGTAATAGCTACTAAGAAGGCAGTTTTATAAGTCAGGTGTCTGAGACTGCTCTTATGCATGGGCTCGAATGGGGGGCCCATGAGCTTAGATAGCACCACATTAAGGTCCCATCCTGGAGGTGGGTTAGAAATAGGAGGGTGAAGTCTCTTTACTCCTTCCATGAAGGCCTTAACTACTGTTACTTTCCACCACGACACCTTGTTATGGGAAGTGGTGTATGCTGACAGGGCTGCCAGGTGTACTTTCAGTGAGTTAAAAACCAGTCCAGCATCCAGCAGGTGGAGCATATAAGTAACAATAGTGGAAGGAGTGCAATCAACTGGGTGGACTTGCTTACTCTGGCACCAGATTACGAATCTCTTCCATTTGTCAAAGTAGCAGTGCCTCGTGTTGGGCTTCCTAGCCTCTTTTAGGATGTCCATACACCTCTGTGGTAAATTGAGATGTCCAAACTCCATGACCTCAGGAGCCATGCTGCCAGGTTCATTGAGTTGGGTTGAGGGTGCACCGTTTGACCTTGGTGCTGGGACAATAGGTTGTACCCGCCCGGAAGTCTGATGGGTTCGCACACTGCCAGCCTGCGTAAGTGTGGAACCACGGTTGTCTCGCCCACATGGGAGCAACCAGGACGAGCGTCATCGATTCTCTGTTCATCTTGTTGACCACCTTCCTGATTAGAGGAGTTGGTGGAAAAGCATACGCAAACATCCCTGACCAGTTCATCCACAGGGCGTTCCCCTGGGAGTCTGGTTGGGGGAACCTGGATGCGAATCCTGGGCATTGTCTGTTTTTGCTTGTGGCGAATAGGTCTATAGTGGGGAAACCCCATTGAGAGAAGAGATCTTCTACGACTTCTCTGTGTAGACACCACTCGTGTTCCTCTGGGAGGGGGTCTCTGCTCAGAGCATCCGCTAGGGAATTGAGATCCCGTGGAACATGTTGCGATGACAGGAAGATGTTCCGTCTGAGTGCCCATATCCAGATTTTCTGGGCAAGCTTGGACAGATTTGGCGAGCGAGTCCCTCCTTGTTTGTTCAGGTAGAACATGGCTGTAGTGCTGTCCGTCCAGATTTCCACTGACAGGTTTAAAAAGTAGGGTTCGAAAGCTTGTAGCGCTCTGAATACTGCCAGAAGCTCTAGCAGGTTGATGTGAATCTTGGCCACTGCGTGAGACCAGAGGCCCTGAGCTGTGTGGTGGAGATGGTGAGCTCCCCACCCCGTCAGGCATGCATCAGTTGTGACTACCGCCTGTATCTCGGGATCGTAAAAGGGTTTCCCCTTGGACAGATTCTCTCTTGTCCACCAGTGAAGGCTTTGTACCACTGTTGGCGAAACGACCACTAGATCGTCCCACTGACCACTTGCCTGAGACCACTGTTTCGCCAACCATTCCTGCATGCGAGGCATGCGCAGGCGCGCGTGGGGGACCAGGTAAATACAGGACGCCATCATGCCCAGCAAACGCATTGCTTTGCGTACCGTTATCTGGCGACCGGACTGGTATTGCAGAATTTGCAGCAGTATATTCCGAATTCTTTCCTCTGAAGGAAAGGTCAACCCCTCGTGAGTGTCTAGGATAGCTCCTAAGAATTGTTTGGATGTGCTTGGCACTAGACTTGACTTTTTCTTGTTTATTGAGAAGCCCAATTCGAAGAGGAGGTCGATAGTCCTTTGAATGTTTGTTCTGCAAATTACTGGGGTTTCCCCCGTGATTAGCCAGTCGTCCAGGTAAGGGTACACCGGGATTGCCTCCCTGCGTAGGTGTGCTGCCGCCACCGCCAGTACCTTGGTGAATACCCTTGGGGCCGAAGCTATCCCGAAGGGCAGTACCTTGAACTGGTAGTGCCGACTCTCCACATTGAAGCACAAGTATTTTCTGTGCGCTGGGAACATGTTGCCATGTAATCCCCCTTTTTTAGGGGGGGGGATTACCTCTTGGAGAGTTGTCATGCCAAACTTTTGGGGCTTGACATACTTGTTGGCAGGCCGTAAGTCCAATACTGGGCGCATTGTCAAATCTTTTTTTGGCACAAGGAAGTAAGTTGAATAAATACCCTTGTTTACCTGGTGTCCCGGGACGAGTTCTATCGCGTCCTTTGCTAGCAGATTGACGATCTCTTCTAAGAGGATCTTCTGGTGTTCCAAAGAATGTATTTTTTGTCGTGGAGGATGGTCTCGGGGATGCTCTAGTAGAGTAGTTCTATACAGTACCCCTCGGATACTGTTGAAAGCACCCATCTGTCTGATGTGATCCCTTCCCAAGCTTGGGTGAAGTTGGAAATGCGTCCCCCTACTGGGGTTGCGTGAGAAGGGACCCTGAACGGAGCGTCACTTTTTCGGTGGAGGAGTGCCGCCTCCTTTATTGGGGCTGCCTCTACCTCTACCACGTCCTCTTATTACCCCTCCCGTAACCCTGGGTAAACTGCTGGTTATTATTGTTCCACTGTGTACCCTGCCCCTGGGAATAGTTAGAACCTCTCTGGGAATTTTGGCCGCATGGGCGACGAAAATTGCCATTCCCTCTCTGATTCGGGGGTTTAGTGGTTAGCTGGCCTAGGGATTTGAGTGTTTCATACTCGTCCTTAGCATTCTTTAGTGCGTCCTCGACCGCCTTACCAAACAACAGATCCGGCTCCACCGGTTTGTCCAATAATGACGCTTGTGTTTCAGCCTTGAAACCAGACTGGCGTAGCCAAGCGTGTCTCTTAATAACAGTTCCTTCTGCTATTAATCTGCCGGCGTTATCCGCAGCATCAAAAGTTGCCTTTAAAATGCAACCGGACACGGCTCTTCCCTCTGCTGAAACTCGTACCAATTGGCTCTTTTAGGGTTCTGGTGCGGAGTCTATGAGTGCTGCGACCTCTTCCCACTGATGGCAGTTGTAGCTGGCCAACAGGGTGGTGGAGTTGGCAATCCTTGCCTGGTAGGTGGAAGTGGAGGCCACTTTCCTGCCTAACCCGCACAGTTTTTTGCTCTCCTTGTCGGGAGGAGCCTCCGACGATAAGGGTGTTCCAACCCTCTTACGGGTGTTAGTAACAACCAGGGAGTCCGGCTTCAGATGCCCCCTTATATATAGTGGGTCTGATTGGGCCGCCTTGAAAAGTTTTTCAATCCTAGGGTTCACTGCCCTGGTGAGGTTAGGATTGAGGAGTGACGGGTCTATTCTTCTTTGAATAGATTTAGGATAGGGATGGCCTGAGCAACAGGCCTCCTCTCCCCCACTAACTCTTCTGCGAAGTCTCTTTCCTCCTGGGCACCCTGGGTGTCAATGTGGAAATGTTCGGCTCCTCGAGACAGCACTTCATTCAGGAGCTGCTGGTTGTCGACAGGGGAGTCGGTAACCGGGGCCTCTCTTTCTACTGGGGAGTGTACCCTGTAGGGGTCTTCCTCCTCCTCATCTTGATCCTCATCATCCCCATAGTAGCCTGTCCCAGTTTGTTCCTCCACCATGCCCAAATCTGGATCCTCAACAAAGGATGTCTCTCCCTGGTAATGAGAGTAGGGCTGGACGTAGAAGGGGTCTGAAGACCCTATTGGTGTCTCAAAGTGGGACCTTGTACTTGGAAGTATAGGATCTTTAGAGCCAGAGGGTGCTGACCCGTCGGGAGTATAAGCAAGAAAGTGCTCTGGGTTTTTTGCATAAAAATCTGCCAAAGATGACATTCTTGACATTACCCTATCTATGTCAACACTGGTCCATTCTCTGGAACGGGGAATGACCCTTTCTGGGAGTTTTTCAAATTTATCCTGACTAGACTTGGTAGCCTGTGCAGGGGTTTTGGTGTTATCAGAAGACCTCGACTTGTCTTTCTGTTTTTGAGGAGTGGAGTGTTCTACGGGCTTGGCAGTGGGTAGAGACTGCTTCCTTTGCTGTTTCCCTCCCTCCCCGTGACTGGAGGAGTGTTTCCCGTGTGTTTTAGGGCCCTCTGAGCTTTTCGACGCCTGGCATCGAGGTTCGGGGGTCTTGACCCTATCCTTCGAGCGTGGGGGTAGGGGTTCGGGATCTGTAGTAATTCGGTCTGCGGGCGCCGACTCTTGGGAGTGCGGCCTGAGGGTGGAAGTCGGCTTCGTCTTCCGACGATCGAGCTTCCGTGACCTTAGGGAGCGAGGCACTCTTGGCAATAGTGGATGTTTGCCTGGCGTCGTGCGGCGATCTAGATCGAGAGCGCCCAGAGGACGCCGATTCGGACCGTTCTCTACGTGCCTCTTTCCGAGAACTTGACGTGCGCGTCGAGTCTCGGTTGGACTTTATGTGTTTTGTGAAAGTGTCATGGGAAGCGCTCGTGTCGCGGGGGGGTGTTCCCCATAGCCGGCCTGCCGGTCGACCTTCCGAGGTCGGGGACTTGCGCTCAGCTGTCTTTCGACGCCATAAAGCCCTCGCCGTCCGAAAGTACGGCATCACTGCCATCGCTGAAGGCGCCCTCCGCTGCCATGGCCTCTTGAAGCCTGGCGTGGTGGGCCCAACGCTTGATTAAGTGTTTTAGGCTTAAACCTACTACAGGCTCTGCAATTTGCCTCGGGGTGGTCCCTCGGCAAGCAGAGGTTGCACGTGGCGTGCCTGTCGACCCAGGGTATTTGCGATTTGCACTTGGGGCAGAACTGGAAAGGGGTACCCTCCATACGCACCTTGTGGCACCGGGCTGGTAAATGTAGGAATATATAAGTGTATCTATATATTACAAGAGTGTAGAGTATGGCCACCCCCACTCTCCCTACTTGCAGGGCCGAGGCCAGCGGCCCAGGCCCGGGCCGAGACGGAAGCCTCGAGGCCCAAATCCATCATGCAGTCGACGGTCGAAATCCTCTCCGATCCGGCGTCGAGTGTAGAAATTCAATAACTCGATGTTAGGGTGCAGAAAGGGGTAAAATTATCAATATTTTGCAAAATTATGGTTTAGGCCAGGGAACTCCGCGAAATGCTTCCGACCAGTATGGCAGAAAAAAACAATCTGAGGGTCCTAGACGCGTGAGGGATCATGGGTACAGGGGACGTCACACTAGGGATAGTATTACTGGCATGCCCTGTGTCGACGCCCATTTTCGAGTTTGGAAAAACAAACTAATACTCCGCAGCTTCCACTAAATGTCGGCCTATGCACAGCATGTGATCTAAGCAGATTCCACAAGCCTCAGAAATACAGATGCTAAACTGAGGGCGAGGAGTGCTTTGAGGGAGTCACCCATCCATGCAAGTCATACTCCATGCAGCAGTAAAAGAATCTCTGCCACTAAAGTGGGGATGTAAGATTTAATAATTTTCGCAAATTTGATTCAAATGACAGGTTTTCATTCACAAATCTGTGCAAATTAATTCTAAATATAGAGTTTTTTCACAGAAAGCTAAATCTATAAATGCTTGTATACATTCTCTGGTTTATCACAATTCGACAGCTAGGAGAATATTTATACATTCATCGGTATCAGAAACTAGGGGATGATTGACAGCCATACAAAAATGGGGCAAAAGAACAAAGGCAAACTTACTTTGCAGTTGTTTCTTCATCATATTTTGTTTTCATGTCAAATAACTCGGACTGGGTTTTTTCCAAAGCTGTAAGGAATACAAGTAACCGTTATACAATGGTATAGAGCTATTCAGGCTTTGCACCCCAAACACAGGGACCATGCCCGGATCAACTACACACAAATCTAACTATACATCACTAGACCCAACTACAACAAAGGAACGAACATTCTAGTCATCATCTTCTCTGATACGCATCTTTCAACTGCCTACCAACATCCAGCTGGGTTGAGTTGGACTAATCAGAGTGAGCCGGTTGTGCAGCCATCTCATTATCGATTGCACAAGCATCACCCAGGAATAAAGGTCAACGAAAACCCAAGTTTCGATATGACTCCTTCATAAAAGTACTCATTGACACATTGGACCAACAATTATGTTGGCATTCACCTCAAATAGCACAGAAAGAGTCGATTACCCACAGTTACTCAATCATACCAAAAGAAGGTCTGCAAGCACGTAAATCTCCATCTGAAGCTACAATCCACAATTAGTCTCGTGGTACAAAGGAAACAAACAATGCATTTGCAAGTAAAGGAAAAACAGCAGACAGTTCAAATATAGTACAATAAAATCCCCTCTGATCCATTAGACAAAAAAAACAAATCACAACAGCTTGTGGGCACAAAGGAAATCACTCCCTACGACAGAAATAGAGAACGCAGAGCTTCTAATATTACTATGTGGCCACAGCAGCCATGACTGCTGGCAGTGCGAAATGAGTGCTGACTGAGAAGTGGGCTTTGGCAACAGTAAGCGGCACGAAGCAGGCATTGCCAATAATAAGATCATCAGAGACAGGAATTTAGTTACTAAGAGTATTTGCATTTTGTATCGCCTGGGTATCTGCGTGTCCTCCATATAAGATTCTGATTAGGAATTTTAACGCTGCAAGACTAACACTGCAAGACCGGACGAAGGTGTGGCAGAGGAGCAGTGTTCATCTTTGTCCCCTGTGTTTGTTGCATAGGGAAAATGCAGAGTGTTTCCACTTTTTGTGCCCCTTTACCAACCACCTCAGATCACGCTATAAGCTTTTGATGTCCAAAATCTTAGGGACGCCTTTGTCCTTGCACATCTACAGCCAATAGGGAGATCATTTTCACAATGTCTTCCTATATTCATAGGGCATGAGCTGTATTAACGAAGGTTCTCATTCTATCAGTGAAAATTGCAGAGGTTCATCTTTCTGGCCTTCACCGAGGGAGTTGAAATTCAAGTGGACCCTGTTATTTTGTTGGCAGGGGCCAACCTGTTGCACAGGGAAATTCACGGTATTGCATAGACATTCTTGATATGTTGTACCTTCACCATTTTCTGGTTTCATGAAACGTTAGTGTCCATATATTTAGTTGCAGTTTTTTTGATTAACTTGTCCCACTTTACGTGTTAATGAATTTGGGAAGTTTTAGCATCATTGTGCTTCAAAACTTTGAAAATGACGTTGTCCGATGCCGATTCATTGGTTGACCATTTTATGATTGGTATGCAAGTGGTTTGCTAAATTGTTTTGCACATTTAAGTTGTTGAAATTGTACTCTCTGTGCTGCCCTGAGTGGCATGTATATTTTATTGTTTTTATATGTGCTATGGATACACTTTTAAGGCTCGGC
The DNA here is from genome assembly GCF_040938575.1 of Ambystoma mexicanum. Lineage (NCBI taxonomy): Eukaryota > Metazoa > Chordata > Amphibia > Caudata > Ambystomatidae > Ambystoma > Ambystoma mexicanum. Next base: position 458,476,789 of record NC_090931.1, read on the forward strand.
CGAAATAAAGTTGTAAGCAACAACATTGAAAATGGATAAGCGGCATGCACGCTCCCTTGAACGAATATATTCTTCTTCCAGAGATTGTATTTACTATTCAAGGCTGAATGAATGAGAGGACCGTCTGCACCACTGAGGGGTTAAAGCAAAACAAAAAAATACACAGATTTGTACCCAGGGAGCTTTTTTGTTTTAGACAGGCAAATGCTGCAGGTTATTGCATTGCAATGGATAAAACAGACTCTTATTGCATATACATATTTGTTATATGGACTTTGTTTTCCCTGGCAATCTGGTTCTATGACATGGTTTGTCAACACTCGGGAGGATAGAAAGACTTGAGGCCTGTCTTCCCCATGGCCTGGGCCTCACAGTCCAGGCCATGATTGTGTAATAAGAGCGACCTGTTGATTATATGATCATCGCAATATATGTACATGGCACAAATGTTTAGACTGACGAATTGGGATACTGTAGCTGGAGTTCCGAAATGGAGTCACTATCAGCGAAATTATGATCATGCAGTAACAGCAAATTGTTTATAATTTTACAAACGGATTACACCAATGATTTTAAAAATCAGGAGTATTATCACTTCTAGTTAGCTAAGTTAGTAAAAACTAAAATTATTCTCAGACTAGTAGATTACTGCAAAGTATTTAATATAAAATAGCACCAATATTTTGAATAATATACAGGTGAACAGCTTTATAGTACTGCCCCACCGAATAATTACAAGTAGGTTTTTAGCTCAATCATATTATGAGCCCTTTACGCTGAATCAGCATTACCAAAAATATTATGAAACAAGAACAAATCATGCTATTACATTACTGGTCTATTCAACACTTATTAGAAAGCTCTAGCCCAATGTGACAAAATGATCCACATTAGCATAAACAACAATATGCAGTATGAGCCACTGATCATATAATATTTGTTTAATTAACACATACTAGAAAGGTTTAACTTTTAACTGTGGGGTGTAAAGACAGTGAGAGATGGAGAGGTCATACTAGGCCCCTATTTTGAAAGTGAAGCTGGCCAATGTTGAGTTCCATTGAAATATAAAAGCCAGTACAAAACTGATTTTTGACATAAGGCCTAGTGAAATGGAAAGAAATGGGCCTAGTTAACTCCACTAAAATGGACAGGTGCGCAAGTGAAGGGGAATCTACCTGAGAGCTTAAAACTGATGGATATGGCCAATGAATGGGTGCTGCAGAGGCAGACTGTGTAAACTGGGAAAAGGCACATTTGAGAGATGTAAAACTGCAGCAGTGCACGTGGAAAGAAAGGACATTTGAAACACTGCACATTTGTAAGATAAAAAGGAGGAATGATGCCTTACATGTAAGAAATAGTCAAGTGACAGATTGCGGTTATCACGAATAAAGAGACTTAATGTTCATCATATAAAATGACAGCCTGTCAAAAGAAAGGCCCATTTCATTTTTGTAGAAGTGAACACTGGTTTCCTATATTAAATGTGGCCTGTGTGCATAAGATTAATAATGAATGTACCCTAATATAGAAGAAAATTAACAGTTACTCACCGTAGTGACTAACGTACTCTTAGTCCATAGTCCCCTTTCCTCCATACTGTATGGGCATCCCTCGCGAGGGACAGGAGACAGAACCTTTTTCACCAGAAAAAAACTCCTTCCCTTTAAATTTAGAGGCGCGGCGCTGGGAGCATGCACTCGCCTCAATCCGCCCACCGGCGGCACTCCTCAGTCCCCATTGACGCGTCGACAATGATGGACATTATCTAATGACACCAGTATTATTTAGGGGGGGAAGATGGTGGTACGTATGGAGGAAAGGGGATTATGGACTAAGAGTGCGTTAGTCACTACGGGGAGTAACTGTTAATTACTCTTACGTCCCATCACCTTTCCTCCACACTGTATGGGCGATTACAACTGAATGTAGCCCCAAGGTGGAGAGGAGCCCCTCCTTAAGAAGTTACTCTCTTACCTGGTAACTTTCTTTCGATGGGATGGTCCGACGACGTATTCCATATCTATGACAGTAATCACCACAGCTGTGCTGCTTCTGAAAATTTTCGGCGTCTGCGTCCATGACGTCGATGCGCCGTCCTCGAGGACCTCCTCGTACGGCCAACGTCACCCAATGCAATAAGTAGGACGCACGACACCCGTAGCCTCAGTTGTAGTTTTTTTCCCAGAACGTGTGCCCCCAGTCTTCCACCAGTCTGACAAAGCCTTGCGGAAACGTAAGCTGCAATCGCATAAGAAATTCTGTAGCGGGGAAGGTAGGGAGGGAGCGATATGGAATACGTTGTCGGACCAGCCCACCGAAATCACGTTACCAGGTAAGAGAGTAACTTGTTCTTCGAGGGGATTGGGTCCTCCGACGTATTCCATATCTATGAAAGACTCCCAAAGCAGTACCAATGCAAAGAGGTGGGAAAAGAATTTAGAAAACAGAAATTTAGCCTGCCCAATCAAATTGCGGAGTAAAGGACCGCCTTGCTAAAGGCCAGATTCTGCCCCCAGATGTAATCGAGGGAATAGTGACGTACAAAAGTATGTACCGAAGCCCAGGTGGCTGCATCACAGATGTTGCGAATAGGAACACCCCTATGCAGGGCAGTAGAGGCAGCCATGCCCCTGGTAGAATAGGCCCGTAAGCCGACCGGGGGGTCCTTACCCGCCAAGCGGTAACACTCAGATAGCCAAAATAATCCAGCGAGACAAAGTCCGTTACGTCACCGCCTGTCCCAAACGCTTTCCAGCGTAACCAATAAACAGCTGATCGTCCACTCTGACATGCGTGAAATATAAAAGCTTAACACTCTCCTAGGATCAAGCCCATGGAGCCTCTCCTCTTCCTTACCAGGATGTGGAGGATGTGGAGGAGGATAAAATGCCGCAAGAACAACCTTCTGGCCTAAATGAAATTCCGACACCACCTTCGGAAGAAAAGAAGGACGAACTCTAAGGACAACCCTGTCCTTATGAAACACAGTGAAGGGTGGTTTAATTGAAAGTGCCTGTAACTCACTCACTCTGCGAGCGCATGAATGCAAAGGCTCAAACGGAGCACCCATCAGAAACTTGAGATCAAGGTTCAAATCCCAACCGGGCACCTGCTAAAGGAGACGGAGGAAACACATTAGTGAGGCCTTTCAGAAACTGAGAAATTAGAGGAATTTTAAAATAGTAACACTCTTCAGACGAGCGCTTAAATATGGACAACGCCGCCAGGTAATGTTTAATGGTACCCACTTGAAGGCCCCTGTGGGCCAAAGAAAGCAAAAAGACAGAACCATGGGAATTTCACATGCAAAAGGATCCACATTCTTAACCCTGCACCAGTCGCAGAACTTACTCCAACGGCAACGGTACAGGGACTTTGTTGCGGGCCTTCTGGCCGAAAGCAACACCTCCATCACATCTTCAGGGAGGTCCCAATCCTTATACCTCAACCTTTCAGAAACCAAGCATGAAGGTTGAGGGACCTGACCTCTGGATGGAGAACCTGACCCCCCCCCCCCTCCCGTGAGAGCAGATTGTCTTGGTAGGGAAGATGACGTGGAGGACAGATGGACAAGTCGAGAAGTCTGGGTACCACATCCACCAGGCACACACCGGAGCAATGAGGATCATTCGGGAACCAAAGCTCTGTAACCTCTGCAGTACTTGCGGGATGACGGGGACTGGAGGAAACGTGTACAGCAGTGCGAATGACCACTCCACCACAAACGCGTCACCTAAGGCTCCGTTTGGAGGAAATTCCCGCGAGCAGAACCTCTCGCACTACCGGGTTGACACTGGAGGCGAAGAGATCCACTTGAGGGGTCCCCCAAAGGGCGAAGATCTCCAGGAGAATCTCCTGAGCCAACTCCCACTCGTGAGAGATCGCGCTCTGCCTGCTCAGAGCATCCGCCGTCTCGTTTTCGTCTCCTGCCAGATGAACTGCCAAGATCGAAACTTCCTGCTGGATTGCCCAGAACTAGAGCTGCATCGCCTCCCTTCACTGAGGAAGTGACCCTGCCCCACCCCCTTTTTGTTGAGGTAGTGCATGGCCACCGTGTTGTCTGTCAGGATCAGGACATTCTTTCCTCGCACAGTCGACAGAAAAGCCTTGAGGGCTAGTCGGACAGCCCTCAGCTCCAACAGATTGATATGGAGTCTGGACTCCGACGGAGACCAACAACCGCTGTCAACTCGTTGGCATGACCTCCCCATCCCGTGAGGGATGCGTCCGTCACGATCGTCACCTCCGGCCAGGGCAGCCAAAACGGAGCCACCCTCATCAGATTGCCTTCGTCGGCCCACCACAGAAGGTCCTGGGTGACCGAAGACGGCATCTGAACCGGGTCCGACATCCTGCCGGAGGACTGAGACCACTGGAGCTTGAGTGCTCATTGCAAAGATCTCATCCGCAACCTGGCATCTGGCACCAGAAAAATGCAGGATGCCATGAGGCCGAGCAGTCTCAAGAACTCGAACGCTGGGAGAGTCTGGGCAAGTTGGAACTTGTGCACCATCTGTTGAATGTGATGAGCCCTCACCTGGGGAGGAAAACACTGCCCCAGGGACGTGTCGAGCACTGCTCCGATGTACTGGAGCCTCCGAGTTGGTGTCAAATGGGACTTCTTTAAGTTGAGGGAGAAGCCCAGTTTTTGGAGAGAGTGGCAGGTGACTGACAGATGATCCAGGACTTGCTCGCGAGAGCGCGCCCTGATCAACCAATCGTCCAGGTAGGGGTAGACGTGAATCCCCCCCTTTCCTGAGGTGCGCTGCCACCACTACCATGAGCTTGGTGAAGACCCTCGGGGCGGAGGTCAATCCGAATGGCAGTACCGGAAACTGAAAGTGCGAGTCGCCAACCGCAAACCTCAGGTACTTCTTGTGCTTTGGATGGATCGGCACATGAAAATAAGCGTCCTTGAGGTCGAGAGACACCAACCAGTCGTGAAGTTGAAGGGCCTGGAAGACTTGAGAGTAACCATCTTGAACTTGTCCTTCCTGAGGAGTTTGTTCAAACCGCGCAAGTCCATGATGGGTCTCAATCCCCAGTCTTTCTTGGAAACCAAAAAATAAGGGGAATACCATCCCTTGTTCCTCTCCGCTACAGGCACCAGTTCTATGGCGCCTTTCTCCAGCAGGGATTGAATTTCCTGCGCAAGGAGCGGATCCGGACTCTTCAAAGAGATTCCCCGGTGGATTGTCTTGAGGCCTCTGCCGGAAAGGAAGACAGAAGCTGTGGGTTATGATCTCCAGAACCCACACATCTGAAGTAACGGCGCGCCACTCTGCAAGATGCTGCGTCAGCCTTCCCCCAACCGGCGAACCATGGGACATGGCCTCATGACTGAGCTGAAGCGGCATTACCTGAGGGCAAAGAGGCAACAGCCCGAGCGGCTTTGGCACCTAGAGTACCTTGTTTTCCACCTCTGGCACTCCTACGGTGGCCCCTTTGACTGGCAGCTGCTCTCGCTTTACCAAAGGCTGAGTAATAACGAAAGGAACCTCCCCTCCATTGTTGTCCCCTAGGATGAAAAGGCAGAGTTTGTCGAACTGCAGCGCCCAACGACTTCGCTGCAGCTTTGGAGGTCTGCAACCTCTCAAGGCTCTCGTCAGCCTTGCTGCCAAAAAGATGTTCCCCGTCAAAGGGCATGTTGAGGAGCCGGGCCTGCACATCAGGAGCAAACCCCGACTTCCGCAACCACACAAACTTGCATATCACGGTGCTCGCCGCCATGGACCGGCTGACGCAATCTGCCATGTCCAAACCCGACTGAACGGCCTCACACATGGCATCCTTGCCATCCTGAACCATGGCAAGGAAACCATCCCGACCATCCCGTTCATCCCCTTCAGGAATATGTTCAGCCGCCAAGGATACAGTTCCACAGAGTGTGCGTGAAACGAGACAATGCACAAATGGAGTTGGCCGCCTGAAGCGCCATACCCCCTGCAGAAAACACTTGCTTCGCCCAGCCATCAAAACGCTTGTCGTCCCCATCAGGAGGGATGGTAGGGTACGACGCCTGCTTTGCCGGGGCCGTAGCCGCCTGCACCACCAAACTTTCCAGAGTAGGGTGCTTGGACAAGCATCAGGGGTCACTACTGGCTGGGCGGTATTTTCGCGGCAAAGACTTGCTCACTGCCGGGAGACTCTCCGGAGCAGTCCAAGCCGCTGCCACCCTTCTTTGCAGAGCCATATGGAATGGCAGTACTGGGTCAGTTGGTGGACCAATGTCGAGGATATCCGTAAGGTCATCCTGAACAAACTCCCCTGGGGGGAGCAGACCATCCTAAGTACTCGGAGACCCGTGACATAAGTCGCCGGTACAAAGAATCGGCATGAGTGCCAGGCTCAGGCCTACAAAACTCCACCTCCGGAGAGGTGTCCAGCCCACTAGCATCATGCAGGGACTGCCTCAGGTCCTCAAACTGGCTATGGCCCGAGAAAAGGTCGTCAGGCACCATCACATCATCAGAGCCCTCATCCAACTCTGAAATGAATTCCAGATGGTGGTAAGAAGGCACAGAACTGGAACCAAAGTCATGCTTGACCTTGGCCAGAGCCTTCCTAGGTGGTTCCCCCGAGCCATGGGGTACCCCCTTCGACAGCCCCGAAAGGCGTCAAGGGCCGCGAGTCAATCAGCGCCGACGTCGAGAGAAGCGGCGTTGATGACAGACGTGGCGCCGACGGCATCGACACAGGCCTCTAAGGCGGAGCCCGAGCGCATCCCTCGACATCCTGGGCGCCGAGCACATCCACGACTTCCTCGGAGGCGGAGCCTCGAGAGAGTCAGTCGACGACCTCGGCGCCACAGGCGGCGATGTCTTCCTCGAAGACTTCACAGGTTCACGCGGTCTCGAGCACGTCGAGGACTGGGACCTGGACCGGGCATGTCGAGAACGACTCCCCTTGTACAAGCGGGACCTTTCCCGTGAGTCGTGACAACCACCCGAGCCTGAAGACGTGCAAGCGGCGTCTCTCGGCTTATCACGACCGACCCCACTTGGAGGCGCGGACGGACCAGTGCCCTGCGATTCGAGAATCACCAACATTTTCTTCCCAAAGGAACCCCATTCCTCCGGTGTCGCATGCGAGGTGGGGTAACCGACCCGCCGACGGGCAGAGTCCTCGGATGAGGACGGGGAAGGCGACCGATGACGGCGCTTCCGGGTATGCCTCGAAGAGGCAGAGGAGTGGCGGAACCGAGACCCACTGGACTTCAGACGACAACGCGAAGAGTCGCCCCTCGAGTCGTCCGTCGAAAGATCCGCAGACCTCGACTTCCAGGGCTTGGCCACATTACCTACCGATAACTTCTTCTTGCGCTCCCGCAAGGCTTTCGACGTGAGCGACTGGCAGTCGACAGTCATCCGTGTCATGGGCCTCCCCGAGGCACCGGATGCAGGCGTCGTGCGAGTCTGTGACCGACATCTTGGACCCACAGTCCCCGCACTTCTTAAAGCCCGGACGCGGTGTGGAAGACAAGGTAGACATCTTCACGAAGAAATCTTACACAAACAGTTTCGAAAAACCGAGATGAACAACAGAAACTCCAAAGAGTCGAGGCGTACCGAGATTCACGAAGCGAACACGTTCGTGGAAAAAACGGAACTGAGGCTATGGGCGTCGTGCATCCTACTTATCACATCGGGTGACGTCGGCCGTCGGAGGAGGTCCTCGAGGACGGCGCATCCACGTAGGACGCAGACGCCAAAAATGTTCCGAAGCAGCACAGCTGTGGACATTACCTGGCATAGATATGGAATACGTCGGAGGACCCAATCCCCTCGAAAATAGGTTTCTTAGAACCGACTGCTCGAATGCCACGTCTGACCTAGAGCTGGCGTCCAAACAGTAGCGTTTACCAAAAGCCGAATGGGTGGCCCAGGAAGCCGCCCTGCTGATGACCTGCCACGGCGCATGTCGTTGGAACGCGATGGCCGTGGCCTTGGCTCTTAACGCATGGGCTTGTAAGTCAGCTGGCACTGGTTTGTGTTGCCCCTTCTAGGCCTCCTTGATTTGGGACCTTGGAGGCCCGATAACCAGGCCTTGACCCACCTAAAGTGACAAACAACGCGTCCATTATTTCCTCATTGAGATGGAAGGAGGTGGTCACCTTGGGTAGGAAAACAGGGTGCGTCCGCAGGATGACCTTGTCCCTGAAAAAAGTGGCGTAGGGTTCTGATGCCACTAGAGCCTGGATCTCGCCGACTCTGCGAGCTGAGGTGTGGCCCACGAGCAGATCCGTCTCTATGGTGACCAGTCTGGTGTCTGCAGGCGCCATAGGCTCCAAAGGTTTGTGCGCTGAGGCGCCCAACACAACATTAAGGTCCCTCACCTGGTGTGGCTTCTTTATAGGCATGTAAAGCCTAAGGAGGCCCGAGCTATCGCCGGACCATTTACTCTTATATTGGCTCCTAGTAGCCTTGCTTCTAGAGCCCTGGATGACCTCTAGGTTAGCCCGAGGTAGGCCTAAGTGTTTCAGCGTGACGTGCTCAGGAGCCGCACTGCGAGGTGGAGCACCCTGCCCCCCTGCTGCGCCAGGAGAGGCGCTGGGCCGCGCAGTAGCTGAATGGGTGGTCTGTCGAGGCAACCAGGGGGTGCAAGGGTAATGGCAGCCTGCTCTTCTCAGCCAGGCAGTTAAGGGACTGAGCCCCCCTGGCCCCAGAGACAGGGAACCATAGAAACCACAAGCAGAACGTCCAAGGCACCCCCTGATTCCTGTTGGTGGAGGGCGGGAGCCCGCGTGAGCCACCTCAATCGGAGATCCAGAGACGCCGAGCAAACAGAGGAGACCGCGCCGCAGCAGGGTCGTGGTGTGCCATTGTGAGGAGGGGCAGCCGGGTGAGGACACCTTCCCGCACACAGTCGGCCACTCGAGGTGTGGGGTCCGGGTGTCAACGGCGCCACAGTGAGCGAGTTCGCAAGGCCCCAGTGAGGAGACAGAGGCAGGGCCCAGCCCGCACCTCGAGAAAGTGCCCCGCAGACCACGGCAACCGCTGCTTGAGGAGGTGGAGGAGCCAGGCGGGGGACCAGCGGAGGAGCACTGCCCCCCCCCCAGCTTGAGACCGGAGTGAAGAGGGGAGAGTGGCGTGCGGCGAGCCGGGGGGCAGGGGGGCAGAGGGGCGCTGGCACCCGGACGAGGACTAAAGAGGACCTCACACAGAGGAACAGAACAGCGGAAGAGGGATAAGGATACCGCAGCTACAGCTAGCAGCCCCCTCCCCAGCAGCCACAGTGTGCAGCCCACGTGGGAAAGGAGACAGCCCGAAGCGGGGCCCACACCATCGACTTAGTTGAGTGGAACCAACAATCACTGGGTCCCAGGTTCAAGCTCCTCTCCCAAAGACACATCCAGGCAACCAACTCAGGAGCACCCCGCACAGACGTCGTGACTGGGGGATTGGGGGGTGGGGGTGAGAAGCCCCGGCGCAAAACGCCCTGGACACATTAGGCCCTGGGACCATGCAGTGCAAAGAGATACCCCTGCATAAACTGCTGGTGGAGCTTGATGGACCACAGCGAATAAATTGCAGGCTGAATCAGAGGGGAGTGGGGGGGTGGGGTGCCGGGAGGCCCCTGACAACAAAGCCCCGGGAGGTGTCGAGGGAGAGGGGGGCAACCCCATTTGAAAAAGCCTATCCAGCGTGAGGCAACTGCTGGGACGGCGGCCTGAGATTCCTCTGGACCAGTGGAAGCAAATAGGAAGAGAGTCCCCCAGAGCCCAGACCATCTTGGGTGGTGGCCCCTGGGTGTGCGCCTGCCCAGAGAAGCCTGAAAGGCACGACCCAACTGCCCAAGCAGGAGAAGAGACCCACGAGGGGAGAAAGCCGCAGTGAGAACCCCTGAAGCTTGTAACAACCAAGGGTGGTGGCCCCCAGCCCCTGGCCTGGGGTGTGTGCCTGCCCAGAGGCTCCCCAGCAGAGCCTCACTCTATCTCAGGCACAAGAGCACTAACCCCCGGAAAACTCCCCAGATGCAGAAGATTCGGAAGGGGGACACTAGAGGTACACCTCCAGGCCCCTCAGCGAACAGCATACTGGAACTAGCGGTCACCTGTCACGGTTCCCAGCACTGAAGCTAGGGGGAACACAGCAGAATCGCACGGACGGCCATCAACTTGCTCCCACAGAACAAGGGGAGGCCATATGAGCTGGAAGGCATCCCTTCAAGAATATCGATTCCGGGAGGTAACAAGGGCCCGGGGCAGCCCAGACCGGAGAAGTAAAATGGAACAGTCCGAAGGGAAGATGGAAACTGCCTCAGTGATGGAAAGAGGCTTTGCCTCAGTGCTGCAGGAAATAAGAGACATGCGGTCCGACATAGCCCAAAAATTTGAGAAAATGGACCAGATGGTAGATAAAGTGGAGGACAGACTTCTCAAGCTGGAGACTAACCAATCATTGTCCACTATCCAGGAAACACAGATAGATATGAGATTGGCAGCACTAGAGAAGAGAGATGAGGAGAGAGCCCGGCAAATGGACGATTTTGAAAATGCAGAGAGAAGAAATAACCTCGGAAAGGGGAAGGAAGGGGAGACGGAAAGAGACATACGTAGAGTGGTTAGAGAAGTAATCTTCCTCCTCTTTGGGAACAAAGCAACTACGGAACCCACTATAGACAGAGCACATAAGGCAGGGGGCAGAGCGGGAGGTCCCCGCTCCATTATAGTCCGATTCCACTTCCATACGGAAAAAACAAAGGTGTTAAAGGAAGCCAGGAAGGCCGGGACATCACGTATAATAACACAAAGATAACCATTTTCAAAGACCTCTCCGCATATACTCTGGCTAAAAGTAAACTGTACTGCCCTCTAACCCAATGCCTGAGGGAGAAGGGGTTGAGATATAGATGGGGGTACCCATTCTCTATCGTTTGAATACATGGGGGAAAGAACAACCCTGGTCACAGAGGACATTAAAGGAACAATCCAAGACTATGTAGAGGACCCGGAAACCCAGAGTGGCCCAACATGGGCTGCAGCGGCGGGAGCAACCGGGACAGGGAGACCAAGAGACAGGAGGAAGATCCCAGGATCCAGAAAAATTAAGAAATTGAACACTACCCTCTCCCACCCTCCCTCCCCCGTCAAGAGAGGTCGGGGAAGCCCTGAGGGATGGGAGGAGACGAGGCAGGGCCTGGAAGAGGAGTCCAGGAAGTGGGGAAGAGGACATGACAACGCACCCAAAGAACAGCAAGTATGGGGGGGATCCACCATGGGGAGAACTTACTGATAAGGGAAGGGGGGGGGGGGCTCAACAGAAATAGATTACTCAGCAGTCCAGCTGGGGGTGAGCAAGTTGGTGGTCCGGCCGAGTACCAGGAATGGTCGAACTATCTGGCTGGGTGCCGGGGATGGGGGAGGGAGGACAGAGGAAGTTCTCGTTGACGGAGTTCTGGGTGAGAAGTGGGGGGCGCAGTTGGGGATGTGCCCCGTCCCGGTGAGAGGGGAGGAGGTACAGGGGAGAGGGGTTCCAAGTTCAATTCAGAGGGGGTTGGGGAAGGGGAGAAGGAGGAGGGATATAACAACCTGCAAAGGATTGCGGCCGATCGATATACCTCAAAAGAGGACAATGGGTGTTGGGGAATAAGACAAACTGGTGCTTTGGGGAATATGTTCATGGGAAACAATGTCTGCAATAATGGTTGATGAACTCCCAGTGCAGGAGGCGGGCTCCCTAAACGTTAGAGGGCTGAATACGCACACTAAGATCCCTAATCAGCAGAGAGTTCCGCAGGGCAAGCTTGGACATTCTCTTCCTGCAAGAGACACATTGGTCTAGAGGTAAATAACCTACCATAAGGGGGGGTGGATAGGGGAGTTCCTACGCGCCTCTCATAAATCTTAAAAGAGAGGGGTGGCAATGCTATTAGCAAAGGATACCGGTTTTATAACAGGGACCGCACTCAAGGACCCGGAGGGCCGATACCTATTTGTGAAGGGCACACTCCAGGGAACCCCATTGACTCTGGCAGTAATCTACAGACCCAATGAAGGCCAGGCACCATTTTGGGAAAAGGTGAGAGACAAGCTCCTACCCTTCACACAAGGTACCTTGCTAGTGGGAGGGTATTTCAGTATGGTCCTAGACCCCTTGAGGATAGAAATAGGTTAAACCCCATGCACCCCAGATGCCCGATGACCTCACATCACAATGCTTTTGCAGGGTTAACAGATAGTTGGGCCTGGAAGATACACTCCCGAGTACGATCACGGGTGACCCCCCCATTCACATACTATTCGAAGACACGAGTCCTTCTCCAGGATCGACTACATACCGACAGATAACTCACTGCTTCCCTATGTAACAGACCATAGGGTAGACCCGGTCCCCTGGTCTGACCATGACCTGGTGAGAATCACTTTGCTGGGGGGGGTGGCGTAGACAAAGAAAGGGGAGATGGAAGTGCAACAATGCCCTTCTTGAAGACGGTGACAGCGAGAATGTTCCTAGACAACATAGTGGAGTACTTCGCCCTGAACGACAATGGGGAAGTCAGCCCACATAACTTATGGGACGCATTTAAGGCAACAATACGGGGAGTCCTCATCAAAACAGGTGCACAAAAGAGAAGGGAAAGGGAGGCACAAGAAAAAACCCTTCGCAAAAAAAAAATAGAAGTACAGTCGGGCCCCACCCCAGACAATTACATCTCCCTGGAACTGGCGAGAGCCCTAGAGCAATACGAGACCCAGCTGAAAGACCTTCAGCTGAACAAAACAGAGAATTCTCCAGCTGCTCAAACAAAAATACTATGAAAAGGGGGACTGAGCTGATAAAATTCTGCCGTGGGAGACACTGACATTAAGTTATGATACCCAGGGTATAGTAATGGCCTTTCGGAAGTACTATGAGAAATTATAGGAGTCAGAATTTGAGGGCGAGGACTTCCTCAAAACGATCCCACTCCCGGTCTTGGCGAGCGAGGTAGCTGAGAACCTAGAAGGAGGAGGTAGTATTGGCAATCAAGGGAATGAAAGGAGGCACCACTCCAGGTGAAGATGGGTTTTCCGTGAAATTCTATAAAATGTTTCGCTCCACACTGGCTTCCCACCTGGCTAAGGTATTTAATGCGGTCTTGGCGGGCGGCATCCTACCAGAAACCATGATGGGGGCGATCATAGTGGTCATACCCAAGGAAGGAAAGGACCCTACCAAATGTTCCTCCTACAGACCAATATCGCTACTGAACACAGATGTTAAAATCTTGGCGAAAATACTGGGTAAAAAGATGTAAGGAATTATGCCATTGCTAGCTCACGGGGACCAGGTGGAGTTCATAAGGGGACAAGACTCTGATAACATCCGGAAGACGGTAGACTTGATCCATTATGCACAAGTGTCGTACCTCAACGCGAGCTTGCTCTCTATAGACTCAGAAAAGGCTTTCGACAGAGTTTAATGGCGATACATGATGCTACTCCTCGAAAAGATGAGTGTTGGGGAACATATGAGAAAATGGATCGGCCCTACGAAGTTTAAAAGCAAAGGACTGCTTTTTGTGTTTCCGTGTGTCGAGCTGAGAGGACCCCTGCAGCCTGCTTTCATTGGCACTGCGAGCCGTTGCTCTTGCCAATATTTTACTCGATAGCCGCTTCCTGGAGGAGGCGGAGCTGCGTGGGACACGTGACGCCTCACGTGACTGCCTTCAGCTTTAAAAGCAGCTGCGAGCCACCCTTGCGGCGATAAGCCCTGTGGCCTCAAGTCCATCGGCTGTTGTGCGGCTGTTCGGCGGATGGTCCGAAAAGTGAAGTGTCCACCAGAGGTACTGTACGCAACTAGCGATATCACTCAGCCCATACTCAAGAACCAATAACTTTGAGGATCTCAGGATTCGTATTTTAGATATCAAGGCTATTAACATTTAAAGTTGTTATTCAATAATTCTGAATCTCAAACAGTGTTTTTTCCTAAGTAAGAAAGTATTTGATTATCTCATGTTCACCTTACGTACAGGTATGCCAGGAGAGATAACTAGAGACTCTATGGCTATTACATCATCCATTGTACCTAACACACTAGATTTAGTGATGCCTCCTCAAACTCCCATTAATCAAAATCTATCCATGTTACAGGAAAAAACCAAAAGTCGAACTCGTACATCAAAAAAAAACATCATTTTAACCCCAATTAATAAAAACCCAAATGATATACGCAATTTTTATAAATCCAAACCACAGGTTTTATTGAGTTCTAATTTAACTGCGTCTACTACCTCTGTATCGAGTTGTGCAGATTTGTTATTATCAAATGGTGTTAAGAATAATTCGATTCCTATGTTAACGTCTAACTCGACCAATGAGGTTTCTGTTCTCCCTTTGAACTCTTCTGTATCAGATCAAACTCTATTAACCGTACCTCATTCGCCGATTAGAATTATCAAACCTATGCGAATTTTCACTGCTGTTCTAGAAGAAACAACCTTAGAGTCGAATGTGACAACAAACGAATGTCAAATCTCATTATTGGAGAATGCTTCATTAGCTTCAGTAATTATCGAAGACGTGGGACATACCTCTAATAATGAGTCTCTTTCTGCTTGCTCACAAACTTCTCATGATTGTAGAGACCTTGAAAGTTCAAGAGTCTCGATTACGACTGATTATGCACAGGCTTGTTCCATGGAATCAACAAAACAAGAAGAGGAAATCTCTTTTTTGCAACCTACTCCTCGTCGTTGCCAAATCCCTAATGAGAAACGACAACCAACCGAATCTTTTCCGAACCCTATTTTATTAGAAGTTACTTTGGGTGCTATTAATACTACTATGGCCACTCTATTTAAGCTCTTTAATTCTTTAGATCAGAAGCTAGCTACCCAAACTGATAAATTAAATCAAATAAGTGATTGGATGAAAGACACCTCTCTTAAATATACCAAAGAGTCATCCTTAGTAAAATTGGAACAAAGAATTGTACAGCTTGAATCCATCTGGTCAATTGATCAAGGCTTAAATGTACATTCAGGACCATCTATTCTTCAGCGTATATCACATCTAGAGAAGATGATGCAAGATCCGCTAATAACTACGCCGGCATTACCAATGTTTACGAATATAATTCGGCCGATTGAATGTGTCGAGGAAGAGGACACAGCAAAACCTAATGAATCTTGGATTAGTGTTGACTCTCCCGTGAGAACTATGGGTCAATCTATACGAGCCCAATCACACGGGGTCACTATTCAAAATCCACAGAAGGTGGGAGGCTCTCTGTTAAATAAGAGAAAAATTAAATTGTTGTCATCTAAACTTATACAAAGAAATAAAAAAGCTCTATCAGAGATAAAAAAAACATCTCAGATATCTCTTCCGTTAGATGCTACCACACCTCTTCCTCATAAACCTGTTGCCTTGCCAGTCTTAGGCATTGAGACACCTATTAATGAGGTTGTTGATATAACTGGCAATACGCATGTTGGTAAAACTTTGCAAGATATCCCTCCACCCCCACACATTGCTTCCCCGCCCAGGATTTTATCAGAAGTTATTAAACCATCTCCTAACTATGATCCCTTGAATGAGCTAGTCTCTCTTTTAACATCTAATCTTGTGAATATACCGACAATACAAACATGCACGAATGCACATACAAAATTAGTGGCCCTAAAGGAGGTTGAGCCGACAGATGCGACAAAGGTATCCCTCCCGAGCGCACAGATACCGAATGGAGAAGATCGTTTAACTGCATTGAGAAATGCAGTTGACTCATATCTGCTTAATAGAAGATCTGAAGTGCTATCTGATACTCCACATTCCTTTGAACAGCACTCTCATACTTTGAATGCCATTAAAAACCCACAAAATGAGGCTCGAGTATTTAAAAATAGATCTGAAAATTGTACAGAAACTATGCCTCCTTCCTCTCACATGCAACACCTTCGAGATCAATCCAAAGATAGAAATAGGTGTCAGATAAATGCACGTAATGACAGCAATAAACCCTATGTAAATGATGATGGTGCTGCATTTTCAAAGAAACTTAATCAGTATCATACTCTGATCCTGAAATGTCGCGAAGGGGCCTTCCCAAAATATGATTTATGTCGTGCTAGTGTCTTCAATATATTTGGAGACACAGAGGGACTAGAAGCCATTTCCTCATCAGATGTGGATCAAGTGGAGTTTCTTTGTGATAAGAACCTTTCCATCGTTAGGCTCTGGATAAAATCTGGTATTGTACGTAATACAATATGGAATGCCAGAATGGAGTTATTTAATCTGGGTTTTTTGTTAGCCCAAGACCCTGCACGTCAGCAATCTAATGAGTCCTATGGAAATAAGTCTTCTGGAGGTATAAAACCCGCACCTACATGTGTCTGTAATGTTTGCATTAATCACCTTTCATCTGATCCCAATGCAGGTACCAATACCTGGTCGTAACCACGAGTACCCGTTTCCTCTAATACTTTTTCACTTGCTAGTTGGAATACTAGAGGTTATTCCAAGTTATTTGATTAATTCTACAGAATTGTTTCCAAAATACTGGACTACAAAAATTTTATCAATCATGGTACATGCCGATATTTCATTAAATCTGCTTATTGCTCATCCAGAGCTGGCGAAGAAGAAGGTGTACATGATGGACTGGATTGACACCAGAACCTTGTGCCTATCTTATAAAGACTTTGATCCCACAATCTTTGGTCCAAAACGCTATAAAACCATTGCGTCCTATTTATGTTTAGCACCATCTGCTGCTTTAAGATCTGCGATTCTGCGGTTAAGGTTCAATATTTGGCCCACGCGAGAGGTCAAAACAAGAAGGAAACAAATTGCTGTTGATCTTGTCTGGTGTCGGTTCTGTAATAATACTATGACTGTAGAATCTCTACAACACTTAATACTAGAATGTCCTGCACTTAGCACTTTAAGAAAATTGCACTTTGTTAATCATTTTGCTTACTTTGCACAACTTGATCCAAACAATAGATGGGTCGCCTTGGCTGCTACGGAATGTATGAGTATAAGAATTGCAACTATTAACTTTTTACAGGCCTTGAACCTAGAATGATGATGATTGTATAATATGAATTGATATAATTTCTGTTTGTTTGTTTTATCTAGACTTTATACTTAAATTTCTAATTTGTATAAATTGAAAAAGTTGATGTATATTTCAACTATATTCAATAATAAATAAAAAAAAAAAAAAAAAAAAAAGTATAGGGCCCCTACAACAAAAGTGCAGGTGAACGGAGATCTTTCAGCCCCGTTCAACCTATCGAGGGGTACAAGGCAGAGGTGCCTCCTTTCCCCATTAATATATGCCCTAACAATGGAGCCCCTTGCCATAGCCCTGAGAACACACGCGGACATCAGGGGAATACCGAGGGGCGAGGTAGAATTCAGGCTCTCGTTTGCAGACGACATACTCGGATACCTGGTGCGCCTGCGCCAATCACTTCCCCCGTTACTCTCATTAATAGAAACCTTTGGGAAATTCTCAGGGCTGAAAACTAATAGATCTAAATCCAGGTTACTCCCTATCAGAGCTCAGGACCCAACATTCAACCCCTTAAACGAGTTCCTGGGGATTAATGTGGAGAAAACCTTGATCCGCTATTTGGGCATTCACCTCAAAAGAGGCCTCGCGAAAATGACACCGGCCAACTACGACCCTATAGTGGCAGAGGTCAAGATGGATCTGAACCGATGGGGCAACATGATCATCTTCTTGGTACGGTCGCATGACAGCGGTGAAGATGAACATCTTACCGAGACTCCTTTATCTCTTCACGTCCCTCCCATCGCGAGTGCCTGACCAGACCTTTAGCGATCTCCAGAAAGTCATCCAGGCTTTCATATGGCAGGGGAAAACCCCGACTACTAAGAAACGATCCTTACTCTCTTGAGGGAGGAAGGGGGCTTCTGTCTACCTGACTTCCGTCTCTATTTTTGGGTGCCCAGTTACGGGTACTCTTTGAACACATGCAAGACAACACAAACACATACTGGACTTACTTGGAAGATATAGACACGCACCCCCTCAAGGTGCGAGATCTTATATGGCACCACGAAAATCCATCCTGGGTAAACTACTCCAACACCCAACCCTAGTGGTACAGTGGTCAATTTGGAGGAAGGGAAACACACCGAGCATCTCACGACATGGCCCTCCCTGATGATCTCCCTGTGGGGCCCCGTGATCAGGTTGGGAAGCAAGGGATTCAAAAAAGCACAGCACTGGTTGGACAAAGGCATAGAAAGGGTCAACCAACTGTTCAGGGGAGGCAGATCTCTTGTCTTATGAAGAAGTGACTGAGGCCCTAGGCCCAGGAGCAATTTCCATATTTGAATATCTTCGGCTGAAGGGCGTGTTATGTGACCAAAAATGGGAGCAAAAGTTCACGAGAATGCAAACTCTTTTCGAGAAAGCATTAGACTTGACCAGCTCTAGGAAGGGTATGGTGTCTAGATTGTACAAAATACTGAATGCCAAGAACCTCACAGAAAGGAGAGGGTTCCGGCATTAATGGGACGAACTGGCGGGGGAGGTGCTCACAGAGGAGACGTGAAAGAAGGTTTTCAAAATAGCCTTTCATGAAAACCTATTCACGGCTGCGATGGAACACAACTTGAAAGTCCTACAGGGATGGCACCGAGACCCGCTAAAGGTATCAAAGAAGTTCGCAGGGGTCTCAACAAAGTGCCCAAAGGGATGTGGCCAGGTGGGGGGACACATGCGGTGGCACGGTCAGTTGATACCAAAATACTGGGTGGACTTGAGGGTATAGATGGAAGAGGTCACTGGGGACCTACTCGTACATACTCCCACCAAAGGACTTCGATGTGTATAGATACCCCAGTTTGTGAGAAACAATGCTACGAGCGGGGAGGGTAGTCTTGGCACAAAAATGGAAGCGCGCAAACACCCCCAGTAAAAACGAATGGCAGAACAAACTGAAACACATGTTCCTGATAGACAAATTGACGGCATTGGTCAATGACGATCCGGAAGCTTTTCGGACAAACTGGGACGGGGTGAAGCAATCTTGGGGATGGGTAGTACATAGAAACCCAGATACTGATACAGAAACAAGGCCTACGACGAGGGGGCAGCAGTGGGGAACCAGATGAAGGGATCAGGAATAAGGATACATCTAAAAGGGAAGGGAGTGAGAACCCAGCACGAGATTAACAACCTAATGTGACTGCTGAGAAAAACCATTAAGCAAACACCCAAGCACCAGAAGAGATAACCGCAAACACAAAGCAACACCTCGCCTAAAGACAAATCATAAATTACCAAGGCCTGGATTCTTCTCTTTGTGACACTTGATTGAGGGTGGGAGGGATGAGGGTGGGAGGGATGAGGGTGGGAGGGTGAACAGTTGAAGCTCAAATAGTCAGTTACAAGGCTGTGCCAGTTGTTACTGTTCACATCTTTATAAAATGCCAATAAAACGTGAAATTTATAAAAAAAAAGAATGGGTGGTCTGTCCGAAAGGCTGAGGAGCTCAGAGAATCACGGTATGGCCGGCCGCCAAGGAGCTTTCAAAATGATGCTGAGGTGCCACGGTTCCTTATTTTTTGCAAATCACCCTGTGGACTAGGTGTGTGGCAGGATGGCATATGCCATCCTGTCGTTCCATTGGATCTGGAATGTGTCGTCCAGGATGTCCAGCGTATTGGAGGCAAAGAGGGCAGCCAGTGCAGACCTGGGAGAGAGGAGGAGAGGATGAGACTGCAGTAGGATGGGAGTAGTTTCTTACCTGCAACTCCATTTCTCCAGCGTTGGTATCTTTCATGGATTAACATGCTGTGAATATTTCCCGTCGTCGGGCTGGGAAACCATGGTAACCTTAACATAGCATTTTCCTATGGAAAACTTTGACACAGTGCCCCATCGACGTCCCTTTTGGGTGCTTTAGGCTGCACCAATAGGACGTCTAGTACAAATAGCACCGCCCGCGGCTTCTCTTCAGATTTTAACCTCCCAAAGCAGAGTAAAACCGACGCCAAGGGCTGCCTGCAGGGGCAGCCGGCGTGCACATGTGTATCCATGAAAGATACCAACACTGGAGAAGAACAAGTTACTTACCAACTGGTAACGTTCTTTCGAATGGATTGTCCCCTCCAACGTATTCCATATCTTGGACATTAAATGTGAAAGATGTGGAATACGTCAAAGATGTGGAATACTTTGGAGGACACAATTCATTCGAAATGGAGTTACAGGTAAGAAACTACTCCCTTCTCCAGCATTGGATCTTTCATGGATTCAACATGCTGTGAATAGATTACATAGCAGTATGATAACTTGGTGGTGCATGACAGGCAACCAAAATTTCATGCCCCAGGTCACAATAAGCAATATAACGGCACAATCTCACCATAGGTATGAGAAACACACCATAAAAACAAACCCCAGAAGCTGCAGGGCTTACCTTACTGGAACAGGCTTTGGAGGACCGCACGTCACACCTGCACATGTTGCTGCCCCAGTAGTGTCTGGTGAAAGTATGAGGCACTGCCCAAGGTGATGCTTGGCAAATGTCAATGAGTGGTACGCCCGCCCACAGCGCCGCCGACGATGCTGTGGATCTTGTAGAATGGGCCTTAGGAGTGGCCCGCAAAGGCTTGCCAGACTTCCTGTGGCAAAAGGAAATCGTAGAGGAGACGCAACAGGAAAGGCTCTGTTTAGAAATAGACTGCCCCTAGAAATAAGACTGCCCCTTGTTGGAGGAGCCAAACGGCACAAACAACTGCCTTGACTTTCTGAAGACTTGAGTCCGGTCGAGATAAAACTTCAATGCCCTTTTAACGTCCAAGGAATGCAGCGCTTTCTCTGCAGTCATGGAAGCAATAACGAAAAAAACGGGCAAGGCAGAGTTCTTGTGAAACTCCGACGGCACTTTAGGGATAAAATGCGGGTTAGTAGACAGGAGAACCTTGTCCTTCATGAACCTCATGCAGGGCAGGTCGATGACCAGAGCTTGAAGCTCAGAGACCTTCATGGGCGATGCAATAGCCACCAGAAAAGCGACTTTCCATGTGAGGAACTTCATCGTCGCCGTCGAAATTGGTTCAATCGGTGGCTGCATGAGAGCTGAGAGAACCACATTGAGACTCCATACCGGAGCAAACTTCTTCTCCGGGGGAAATATCCTGAACAAACCCTTTAGGAAGTGATTGATCAATCAGTAACTGAGCAGAGGCGTAGAGTTGCGCCATCACGTGAACCTGGAGATGGCCGCCAGATGGACCTTGATCGAAGACGACAGCCCACCCTTTGCCAGCAGCAGAAGATACGGCAGAAGCTGAGCTGGGGACACATCCAAAAGCTGCAAGTCTGATTGTTCTGCGTACCAGGCACAGAACCTGGTCCACATTTGACTGTACGACACATTGGTAGATGGCGCCCTTGCTGCAGCCAAGATCCGACGGCATGCCTGCGGGATGTCTAAATGTCCAAATTCGGAGTGGTCAGGAGCCACGTCGCAAGACAGAGAACCCGGGTCGTGATGCCACACCCTTCCATCGTCCTGCGACAGCAGATCCTGCTCTGACCCCAGATGAAGCAGGTCGTCCACCGCAAGGTGAAGTAGATCCAAAAAAAACAGGTTTGGTGGGGCCAAAACGGGTCCAACTGAGTCACCATGCACGGAGACTTGCGGACCATCTGGATCGTTCTCCGGATAAGATGAAACTGAGGAAAATTCTCGCCACCTGGGCTTCCTTCAGTTTCCATTCATGCAGCTGATCTGCGTCCCTGCTGAGAGCATCCGCCTGAACATTCTGCACTCCCGGTAGATGGTAAGCGATGATGTGAATATCCTGAGCAATGGACCAATGCCATACCACCTAAGCCTCCCAGGACAGGCGACTTCAGTGCGTGCGGCCCTGCTTGCGCAGGTAAAACATTGCAGTGGTGTTGTCCGTCAGAATGCGGACCACTGTACACCGAATGAGAGGCAGAAAAGACTTTAAAAGCCCAGTCGAGGAGCGCACCCCAAACCCCCTGGCATGCGTCTGTCGCTATCGTGTATCAAAATTCTGGCACCACCAGAGGCATGCCTCCTTACAATGTTGTTGGAGCGAGTCCACCACCGCAGGGCCGCCACCAACCCCCAGGAGACGACCACCTTGTCCAACCAGGAACTGAGGCACTGCGACCACCTGCCGGCGAGAAACTCCTGCACTGGCCTCAAACACAACTCAGGATGAGGGGGGATGCAGGACGCCTTGGATCAGAGAAGAGACATGTACCCTTGCACCGTGACCGACCTACCTGGCCCCCACGAGGCCGCCATGGATACCAGCTTCTGTATCCTGTCGACTGACGGATTCACCAGATTGAGCTGCGTGTGAAACTGGGCCCAGAGGAAAACCAAGTCCCTAGACTGTGTCAGACAAGATTTCGCGAAGTTGATTGCAAAGCCCAGCCGCTGTAACAGGAACATTGCAGCCTGGAGAAACTGATGTGCTTTGAGGAGACTCTCCCCTGACCAACCAATCGTCGGAGGAAGGCCGCCACCGGAGCCAGGCACTTTGTGAAGGTCCTGGGAGCCGACTTGAGGCCAAAAGGGAGAACCCGAAACTGGTAATGGTCGTCACCCACCATGAACCTTAGGAACTTGTGATGCTTTGGACGCATCGGGAAGTGGAAATAGGTGTCCTCTGGGTCCAATGACGCCAATAATTTTCCTGGCTCGACCGAGCGTATGATGTCCTATAAAGTCAGCATCTTGAACTTTAGGCGCTGCAGATTTATTTTCAACGAGCAAAGTTCCAGAATAGGGCGCCATTTTCCATTTGATTTGTTGATTACAAAATAACGGGAGATCACCCCCTGTTCTGACAACGGGATCGGTTCGATTGCCCCTTTTTCCAACATCAGATGTACCGCCTGCCCCAAGATTGCCAGATGCGGCTGCAACACATTCACTGGAGGGATAGGGGTAGGTGCCCCAAAACTCCGAGTGGCCATAACATACTGTATCCAGTACCCATCTGTCCATCGTAATTAACTTCCACTTGTCAACGTGGCGCGCCACCCTGCCCCTAGTTGACTGCCGAGATGGCAGTGATTGCGGAGGCTTGGACTGCTGGCCCCTACCAGCTGAGGCCGCCGATCCCTTGTGAGTAATACCTTGGGATACCGTAGCCACAGTCATGGGAAACTAAAAACCTGGCATTCCCAGAGGCTCCTCGAAATGTACGAAATGGCCAAAAAGAGCATCCACTCTGCAGTGTGCCCAAAGACTTCGCAGTATCGGAGTCTTCCTTCATCCCCTTAAATGCCTCGTCAATCTTTGCAGTGAACAGTTGTTCCCGCTCACATGGCACGTCTACTACTTTGTGTTGCACCTCAGGCCGGAAGTCAGTGCAGCGTAGCGTAGCAAGGCCTGCTGATGGAGCACCACACCATTGTTGATTTGCTTGAACATCGACTATGCCAGGTTTGCACCGCAATGTTAATGCTGTGGTTGGAGGCTTGCTCTCCCTCCAACCAGCATGGCCTCCTTCCTTTGATGCTCTGGAAGATGATCCAAGAGTGGGGCCAACCAGTGCCACATCTCCCTGTCATACCGAGCCATAATGGCCAAAGAGTTTGCCGCCTTGACCGTCGTAGTCCCCCATCGTAAGCACCTTCTTGCAGAGTGTTAGGCAGAATTGCATGCAGTACCCTCTGGGACCACCACACACAATTAGGACTACAGGAGTAAGCCAAACCAACCTTTGGTATAAGTCTGCATCACACAGTTTCTGGTAGCGAGCTGAAGAGACATGCTTATCTCAAGAATTAATGTGTACAGTAGACACTTATACGCAAGGTTTCTTGGTAAAACACTTATTAATTTATTACACAATCATATAGAAAACATTCACTAGAAGGAGGCAACTTAATATTATATACCAATACACTACAACACAAAGCTACGTTTTTGAGACAGTTTGAGCTACCCTAAAATGATCGGCAAATGGCAGTTCAGTTACTTAGAAGTGAGAAAAAAGGCATAAGGTAAGTAGAATAGATCACATATACTTGTTAGACAGTGCAAATAGTTTCAGTTCACCAGAAAAGTTCAATTCACGTCAATAGGCCTAGGCCAAAGTCAATGGGCTAGTGTTCTGGATAGGAAAGAGCAGTTCTGGAATCAAACGGTAAAGTCTTTGCAAAGGTTCTCGGAAGTAGTTTAGGCGAAAAAGAATCATATGTTGGGTCACAGGCTTCTGATTAAGAGGAACTTTCCTTGAAACGTGTAAAGCCACAGAGTACTGAACTTGAGAAATGTGTTTTTGCTCGCTATCACATTATGCTTTATATGGGATTAAAATACTTGTTGCTTTTACGCAGTCTGTGTTTCTAGAATATCTTTTTAATGTATATTCTTGTAATAGTTCTCAGTGAATTTAGATATACATCTTTATGAATCAATATTTATGACTAATCACCGCCTATTTGGTGGATTATAGACAGTGTACAAGAGACGGGAGGGTTCCTACTTTGGATCCTCTTCTTCCTTTCATGTGTATAGTGGGAACTTGTGGCAAGGCCCTTTTTTTCCCTCCCTTGCACCTTTAAAATTTGAAGCCAGCCAGCCGGAACTTATTTACTAATTTGAAAATGTTACTACATATATGGTGTGCACCAACTACCTTATCTTCTATACTATGTAACCCCTCCAGTACTCCATTGTGAGATGGTGTGTGCTGGGTATAGGAATTTGGAAAGACTAGTAGGGAACAAGTTACTTACCTTTAACTGTTGTTCTCCAGCATTGGTCTGGCATGGATTCACATGCTCATGAATATTCCCCGTCGTCAGGCTGGGAATCCTCGGTAAAGAATAAAATCAGTTTCACTTCTGAACGGTTTTTCTCCTAACAACCAATCAATGGTCAATGGGTCATAGTGCCCCCAGCCAATGACTGCCCTCTATCTAAGCCCCTCCTTTGGCAGCCATCTTCAGATTTGGTAGCACGTAAAGTGGCAGTAGGACCAAGAGAAGAGCCGCAGAGGGGTAGGCAGGAGGGTTTGCATGTGAATCCATGCCAGACCCATGCTGGAGAACAACAGTTACAAGTAAGTAACTTGTTCTTTGTCCAGCATGGGGTCTGGCATGGATTCACATGCTCATGAATAAAGAATACATAGCAGCACACACATGCACAACCACAGGAGGTGGCAAGGCTCAACATTAAGCATCTCAACATTAAGCATCTCAACATTAAGCATCTCTTACCTCCTCGCCAGGCTCACCTTCAAGCGTGAGGTTGCGCAGCACTGCTTGGCCGACTCTGGACTCCTCCCTGGAATCTCGGGAAGGTGTGCGTCGACCTCCACGTAGCCAGCCCTGCAGATGTCCAGCAGGGGCACACAGGAACCTCGTAGTTGCAGCGATCGCTCTTGTCGAATGAGCTCTCGTACGGCTAGGCAACAGTCTGTTTACCAACCGGTGACAATGGGTGATGCAGCCGGAGAGCCATCTGGAAATGGAAGCCTTGGAGAGGGCCTTGCCTTGGTTCACAGGGCCAAAGTTCACAAACAGCTGTGATGTCTTTCGAAAACACTTTGTGCGGTCCATGTAGAACTTCAGTGCTCGAGCCGCAACCAGCGAGTGCAAAGTACTTTCAGCCGGCGACGAAAGACGGGAAGAAAACAGGCAACACCAAGGGCTTGTTGAGATGGAAGTCCGACGGCAACTTGGGCATGAAGGAGGGGTGCGTCCGTAGCACCACCCTAGTCTCGTGGAATGTCAAGTAAGGAGTTCTACAAGAGAGGGCTTGGATCTCTCCCACTCGTCGTGTGGAGGTGATGACCACAAGAAACACCGTCTTCCACGATAAAAACTTCAGCGGTGCCGAATGCATAGGCTCGAATGGGGTACCAATGAGCCTCGTCAGCACCACGTTTAACTTGCACGCCGGGGAAGGATCCTTCACCGGCGGGACTGAATGGAAAAGTCCTTTTATGAATTCCTTGACTAGGCGGTGTGACCATAACGACGACCGCCCTGGAGTTCTGATGTAGCGGGAGATAGCCGCCAGATGAAACTTGATGGAAGCATGAGCCAACCCACGACCTTGGCCAGCGACAGTAAGTACGGCAGCACCTGCAGAGCCGTAATCCGTAGAGGATCGACTTTCTGTGCACAGCACCAGACTGCGAAACTCTTCCACTTAAGCAAGTAGCATTTCAGCGTAGAATAAGCCCTGGCCTTGGCGAGCACTTCCCTGCAGTTACTGTTAAAGGATATTTGTACCGCGCACCATCACCACCGGAGTGGTCCACTGGCGCTCTGGAGGCTCTGAAAAAGGGAAGGGGTGGGGCGGCGGTGAGTTGGTGGGAATAAGCTGGAAAAGTGCAAGAGCAGTGATGTGCTGCTGGCAGCCTCAGCCCGGTGGGTATTTTAACTGGGCTTGGGGTTTTTTACGGTCGGTAGTCATCGTGTGCTGTTGTGCGAGTCTACGTGTGGTTTGTTTTGGTGTTGCAGTGTAGTGAAGTTTGTGCGGATTGCTGTGTTCTAGACTTGTGGTTGTGTTTGGTTAAAGTTTGAGAGGTGTATGCAGAGGGGTGAAATTGTTAGTGGATCGGTTAATTGGCATTGCTGTCCTTGCAGTTATTTCTAGGAGTGATGCTTGCTATCATTCACTATTCCATTTGAGTGTGGCACTTGCTAATCTTTGCTAATTTTTAATAACCTATCTAGATGTGAGGCAGGCTGGTGATCACGATTCCCTCTAGGTGTGGCACTTGGTAACATTCATAGTTTAATTTAAGTATGGCGTATGCTAACATTCACAATCCCATCCAGATGTGATGCAGGCTAGAGATAAGTATTCCATCTAAGTGTGGCACATGCTAGCATTCACAATCCTATCTAGATGCGATGCAGGGCAATCTTCACAGTCATCTCTAGGTGTGGCACTAGTTAACATTTGCAAGTAAGTTAGTGTGTAATGCAATGCAACATTTACAGTCCAGCCATGAATATTTATGCTGGTGGTGACAAATCTCTCTAAATATGCCTGGTGTAAGTGTATGGCAGTCTACGTTATGGAAAGGTAAGGTAGAGTGACAGGGGCTTTCTGGAGTAGAGTAATTGTTCTACACCCCACCCATGCCACACTTACAGTTTCTGTTGGTGTCTGTTGACCGATTGCTTCACTGGCTTCCCCTGCGGACACCTGCAGACACGTCTTGGAGCTGCCAATGTAGGAGCCGCCCTTTGCCTTGGGTCCTTAGCCGCGGGGGCTGCCCGGCAGAGGCTGCCTTGGGAAGGTCAGTTATGACCAGGTGGATGTACCAATCAGGGAAGGCGGGTGGGTTGGTGGGAGTGGGAAAAGGCCAGACACAAACAAAGGACCACACCCCAGAGACAGCACCCTTTGGATGCACCAAAGCACAGAAAAACGGGCTCAGAAGCCAAAAGAAACACTGCACAGACAACAGATTAGCACACAGTGCTCACCAAAAAATATAATTACATAAATGATTATATTAAATAAATAAAATTTAAAAAAAAAAAAAATCGAAAAAACACTCACACCACTCCAAAGAGTGCATAAAGCAGGCCAAAAACTGATTACAATCATTGTGAAACTGCTCGCTCACAATCAACCAGCTCCTACAGTTGCTTTCAAACTGGTTTCCCTGCCACATCCTTCCACATGGCTGTCCACAAAATATCTGCCAGGATATCATATCCTCCAAACTCTAGTGCTGCAGGAGCCAGGCCGGCAAATTCAGAGACCCTGGGTCGTGGTGCAGAATCGCGCCCTATTCCCTGGCGAGAAGATCTGCGTCCACCGGAAACTTGACTGGAGGGGACGCTGACATGTCCAGAAGGTCCGGGTACCAGATCTGCCTCAGCTGCGCCGGTGCGACGAGGATCATCCTGCACCAGGACTGTCTGAGTTGATGAGTCACAAAAGCAACGGCAACGGAGGCAACGCATAGAGGAACAAGCCATCCCAGGGGAAGGAGAATGAATCCCCCATGCTCCCCAGCCTGTGAAACCTGTTTGCGAACCTCCAGCAGTTGGTGTTCGTCGCCGTCGCAAACAGATCGATCTGGAGTTTGCCCCATTGTGGGAATAGAACATCCACTTGGTCCCGCCGAAGCTCCCACACGTGGCACAAGCGCAGTTCCCTGCTGAGAGTATCGGCCACAATGTTCTTCACGCCTGCCAGGTGAAATGGGACGAGGAACATCTCCTGGGCGATGGCCCATCGCCAAAGGTCCTAAGTCTCTTTGGAGAGTGCCGGGGATCTGCTGCCAGCCTGCTTCCGGATGTAAAACATTATGGTGGTGTTGTCTGTGAAAATCCGCACCACCTTGCCCTTGAGGGAAGGAAAGACTTCAGGGCCCAAAACATGGCCCGTAGCTCCAGAACAATGATTTGCAACAACTTCTCCTCCGGTAGCCACAGACCCCTTGCGTGGAGACGACCAGTGTTTGAACCCCCATCCCTTCAGGGATGCGTCTGTCGTGGCCATCTCCTGGTGAGAGGGGTCTGGAAATCCGCGCCCGCCAACAGATGTGCGCGGACATCCCACCACTTAATCGCTCGACAGAAACTCCCGCTGAGGGTGATCTTGTCCTCGAAGCTTCCCGATACCTGGATCCAACGGGCGTAGAGGAACTCCTGCAGTGGTCGCATCCGCAGCCTGCACAGACGCACAAGGTAAATGCACAACAACATCATGCCGAGGAGGGACTTGATGGACCTCACCCTTGCGATCTTCAGTGTCAGCAGCCGTTGTACCTTTCCCAGGATAGCCGCCAGACACAACACTGTGTTGAGCCGGGACCCCAGAAACAGAGCGTACTGTGAGGGCACCCAGCAGGACTTCGCAAAGTTTATCAAGAACCCCAGTTCCGTGATTAGCTGGACGGTCCCCGCCATGTGTTTGATGGCGTTCTCCCTCGACTTTGCTCGAATGAGCCAATCGTCCAGGTAGGGGTAGACATGAATGCCCTGCAGGCGCAACCGCGCCGCTACCGGCACCAGGCACTTGATGAAAACCCTTGGTGCCGACTTCAATCCTAAGGGAAGGGTCTTGATTTGGTAATGCTGCCCTTAGACCATGAAGGGCAGAAACTTGCGGTGTCCCTTGTGAATGGGGATGTGGAAATAGGCAAACTCCAGGTCCAGCAACAATAGGAAATCCCCTTCTTCCAGTTGTCCCAGCACGTGCTGATGGGGGACCATCCGAAACTTCTGAGACCTGATGTACTTGTCGAGGAGGCAGAGGTCCCACCGGGGTGCACGGGTGGGGGCCCGACGTCACAGCCAGTTCAATCCTGCTTTGCCGTGGGAGCGTCACCTTGGGGACCTTGGCGACGACGGCGGCCCCTGTAGGCTTCCTGAGCCTAAGAGCGGGACAGTTGACGATAGGATGACGAGCTGCCACCAAAACCTTTGGAGTGTCCCTTGGACTTCCCTCAGGAGGCCTGAAAGGATGGCCATCGCTTCTGGAGCGTGCCCAAAGCCTGGGCCTTCTCGGTATCCGCCTTGATGGCCTGAAGCAACTCGTCCACTGTCTTTCCGAATTAGTTCTCCCCGTCGAAGGGCATGTCCAACACCCTCGACTGTACATCCTGGCGGAAGCTAGTGGCCTTCAGCCAACCCTGCCGACGAAGGCAAACACTGTTGCCCATCTGACGGAAGCCTCTGTCGGCGATGTTCATGGCCACCGTGATGGGATGGTCCGATGCCACCTTGCCTTCTTGTAGAATATCCAGTGCTTAAACTCCCTTGTCGTCGGGAAGGAAATCCAGGAGGGGAGCGATCTTGAACCACAGCTCCCTGTCATAAGCCATTGGCCGCCTTGATCGTCATCGCAGCCGTCGAGATGACCCGCCGCCCCATGGCGTCCAGCTTCTTTCCATCGCCGTCTGGGGGGAAGAGGACGTCAATGCCGAAGATCCAGAGGACTTCTTCGCCGCCGAGACCAGAGTCCGGGGACGGCTGGGATCTGAGACACTTCGGTGCAGAGTCTGGCACCCTGTATTTCTTCTCATACCGGTCCCTCTTTGCCAGTGTCATAAATCAACCACGTATCTTATATTGCCCAGTAAAGGATACAGGTATAACCATAAAGGATACAATTGGTAGGGTTCTTCCGGATCCTTGCGGAGGCAAACGGCTTGAAGGTAGTGTAGTCAAATTAGATGCCACTCTCTGACTAATAAAACAGTTAGAGGGAGGAATCACTGGAAAGGGTGTGGGAAAACAATTGGAAGTCAGCCTAATAGTTCAACAAATAAGACAACACTAACCTGTAGATGCTGATAACAGGGAGAAGGCTCCGACACAAGTCTCTGATGCAATCCAATATAGAAACGACAAAAAGGAGGGAAGTTTAGTAAGGGAAGCTTATCCAAACGGCACGAGGGTCACGCTAGATACCGGATTGGTCCACCACAGGATAGCATCCAAAATACAGTGCACAACCACCTTCTTAATTAACAGTTGTCGGCAGGACTTCCTTTCCCATGTAGAACAGAAGATAATGAGTAGCAAAGGATAAGTTAGGAATCCACCCGTTTCATCACAGGCGTCAGGACTCAATTAGAAAATAGCACAATAACTGCATGTGGATTTTACACGTGGAAATATTACACGCAGTTAGGAAAGCCGCACGTTAATCTTCTTACACGCGACTGCAAGAGTTCTAGGAAACCGCGTGTGGATTTTACACACAGCAAAAGTACACGCAGCTAGGACTGCAAGATTTCACGTGTGAAAGCAAAGCCGCACGTTGGTCTTCTTGGACGGAGCTACCGGAGTTAGCGTGTGGAATCTACACGCAGCAAGGAAAGCCGAAAGTTTTCTTCTTGGACGCGGCTAAAGGAGTTCGCGTGTAGAAGGTTTACACGCAGTAAGGAAAGCTGCACGTTGGTCTTCTGGGACACGGCTACAGGAGTTAGCGAGTGGAAAATTACACGCTGCAGGAAGAGCCGAAAGTTGCTGAAGAGATGCGATGACGCAGATCAAAGGTTCAGCTACAAGACTCCATGTTTGCTCAATCAGAAGCAGCGAGCAACGTCCAAACGCTTCTAATAAACGTAGAGTGGAAAACGTGACAATCTCAAATCACGTGATACTAACGACATGTATAATGCAAATGCCGTTTTCCAGGTAAGTTATCAAACAGCCTCCATCTAGAAAAGAAAGGCTTTGCGATTCTATGGGCATAAAAAGGTCTGAGAGAATGAGTAGCAGGTCTAGATGTAATCTGACTGCCATGCATGACAGCCAGGGCCGAGGACGGGTTCTTCATGAGGGACAGGCCCTCGTCCCAAATGTCGGCCAATAGAGGGATATCCGGTTCTGTATCGTCCCTCGGAGGAGGGGATAGTGGCGAAGGATGGCACTGAGGTGGAGGATGGACTCTCCTCCTCTTGCCAGGTGGTTACCCCGACAGCACAGGTGCAGCGGGATCTCCCGCCGGCAACAGGGGCATCCTCGTCCGGATCTCTGAACACAAGGTGTGCGGTGCCTGTAGGATGTCCGCCGACACGTCCGCTGGAGGTGGTGGAGGCTGTTGTGGTGGCTGCACCGGGGACGATAGTAGCGGTGTGATGTCCTCTGACTCCTCACTGCCCTCTGTTCCTCATCGGTATCCTTGCCGCTCTCCACATCCGCTTCGCCGGGGTCCTTCCCATAGGACTTGGCCTCGACAAACTTTTTGTCCAGTACAGCCTTCAGACCAGATGTCCGTGCCCTAGGACTACCAGCCTCCCCCCCCCCTTCTGTTCGACCCGCGCGGGTGGTCTAGGGGAGATGATCGGCATAGTCTTCACCGGTGTCTTCTCAATGGGTATAAAAGACTATTCCCTCCGAGCAGGCAGGGAAACT
Source organism: Ambystoma mexicanum (assembly GCF_040938575.1). Taxonomy (NCBI): domain Eukaryota; kingdom Metazoa; phylum Chordata; class Amphibia; order Caudata; family Ambystomatidae; genus Ambystoma; species Ambystoma mexicanum. The sequence goes on from NC_090931.1 coordinate 458,508,612, forward strand.
CATCCTAGGGGCCGCCTCCTGTGAGTCGGCATCCGCGGCCTTTGCTAGGAACGCCACCACTCCTTCCAGGGAAGACTTTGCCTGGTGGTCCTGGGCCTTCAAGACCTTGTGCGCAATGGAGGACTTTACCATGGGGGAAGGGTCTGTGCCCCGTTCCCCCTTGGCTTTCTCCGTCAGAGTTGGCTGGGACTTCTCCAGAAGTTTACCTGGATGGTCCGACTTTCCTTTCTTCACTGACCCAGAGCATTGGCTCGTGGTCGAGGGGGCCGGAGACGGTGTTCCCGACATGGCCTCCGCAGAGCCCGTTCCAACGGCGCTCCCGGAGACCGCAGTCTTGCAGTGCTTTGCCTTATGTTGGGCCCCGTCGCCGTCAAAAGGTCTTGGAAGACCACTCAGATTTCCTCTTGCTGGGTGAGGCTTGCTGCGCGGGGTTCTTCACCTGGAGCCATTCAGAGTGCCACTTTCAACGGTCCTTCATGGTGCGAGGCACCATATCCTTGCAGAATGCACAGGTCTCCTCCACGTGCGTTAGGTCGGAATGTAGGCAGTAAAGGCACAGGGAGTGCTCATTGTCCAGGAAAATGTTCTTTAGTCCACATCCAGGGCAGATCCTGAACAGAGGCCTTGAGTCTCCTTTATCTTCAGCCATGTCCACGCGGATTAGGCCTCAAAGAATCTTCCGGAATCCTCCAAGAAGGGAACTCGACGATAAATCGCCCTTAAGGGGCATAGAAAGTTCTGATAAACAGGCCCCCGTTAGTCGGATGATGGATCGATGGAGCTTAAGGCTCGATTGACCGGAAAAATTGAGAAAACGCAGTAAAAAGCCAGAGAGCTAATCACGAGGACTCCCGACACTTGAATATGCGGTAAAAATCTGAAGATGGCTGCCAGAGGGGGGTTTAGGTAGAGGGCAGTCATTGGCTGGGGGCAGTATGACCCAGAGACCAGTGATTGGTTGTTAGGAGAAAGGCAGTTCAGAGGTGAAACAAACTGATTTGTTCTTTACGAGGATTCCCAGCCTGACAACGAGGAATATTCATGAGCATGTGAATCCATGCTGGAGGAAGTCCATTTCACTTTACATTCTCTGGGAAACAGTAGTTCATTCCAGAGAAGGTATTTAAACCTTTGGGAAGTCTAAAAGACATCCCTGTGTCACTGCACTGAGGGTGCTGTGTAACACACATGAAAAGATTATGCCTATGGAGTTGTCTAAAACCCCATAATCAAAAAACACAAGTGTAAAACACACATCAAAATACAGGAAAGAGTGGGAAAAAAGGCTCACACTCTTTCCAGGTAAAAACAATCAAGTCCTCAAACTCCAGCAAAGTTGGTGGGGGTCTATAAGGTGAAGGGAATTAGCACATTTCTGAGAATTCTCCTTAACACCGAATGCATCCTGCTTCCGGACCTCATTGTCTGGGGACGTCGCACACTTGTGTTGACTTCTCGCCTTCGGACCCGCCGCTGCTGACTCCGACTCTGGGGTGGGTTGGGACGTGAGGAAGATTCCGGTGCCTTAAACTTCTTCTCCAAGTCCCGCCTGCCACACGTGATCCAAAATGGGGACAGTGAAGACCGCCTTCCGCCGCTTCCCCATGTGATCGAACAGAAAACAGTCCTTGCGCTCCTCCTCTGGAGCAAGGCCAAATTCTTGATAAGCCTTGGTCATCATCGCACCCTCATCCTGTTGCGGCACAACCCGCACTTCCTTCTCCACTGGTACCACCAGACTCGCCGGAATTGGGAGCCGTGCATCCAACTGCCCCAAAAGTGATTGCAGCGTGGTTAGCACCTGCATGGACAGCAACAAGTGCAGATTGACCAACGGTTATAGCTGTGGGACAGCCCCCAGGCTTGCCAACGTGGGCGCGACTGGCGGTTGCAGTTCTAACTCTGCAGGGTCTTGCTGCAGAATCTCCAACGGGAGCAACAGCCCGAGGCTGGACCCCGCCTGCCACGGAAACACTGAAGTCAACGGCGCAGCAGCCGCCATGGTTGTTGACGAGGAATCCAGTGTAATCGACGACAGAGCTGTCATCACCACGGTCAACGAGGGAAGAGAGGGCTGCACCACCACTGTTTCGAGCCCCTCAGCGACGGGCCGAGGCCGCCACTGGCCTTGCCTTCCCCGGTGAAATGGGTCATTTGGACGTGGAGCCGGATCGAACTTTGGACGGATCACGGCCTGAAGAGGAACAGTGCTGGTCCGCCGACAACGAAGAATGCTTTGACGAGGGGGACGCGCAAGACTTCTCCTAATCAGACACCGAGTACCTGTGCGCACCCTGCGCAGACTGCTCCGTCCAGGAACTCCCATCATTTGACTTTCCAACTCTGGTAACTCTGTCCTGAGAGGGATCCGACCATCCACGGTGCCGCACAGACTTGGTGCCAGACTCCCCCCTGCCGTTCCCCACCTTCGATGCCAGCCCTCCCATGCGCCGCTTCTTAGAGGGGAGTTCTGGCGACCGCGCCTTTGGGAGTGAGGGCGACACTTTCTCTGCCACAGAAGAGGACCTTCCCCCGCAAGCCAACCCAACCTCCAAACCTGGGGTAAATCTCTTCTGCGAGAAGCCTTGACAAACCTCGCAGTTGTCCGTAGAATGCTTGGGATATAGGCACTAAAGGCAGTCCACATGCCCATCCCGATCATAGACACTCTTCAGACCGGAGGTTGCACACAGCCCAATGATTATTTTTCGGGCCCACCGATGGCATACAGGGCGTGGAAGTATAAATACCAGCGAAAGCACATGTAAAACACAAAGAGCAATTTCTCGAGAGAAACACAAGGTCATCCCAACAGTTTGGAGACGGTTGAAATCTGAAGGGAAGCTGCAGGGGCCGGGCTATTTATACTAGACGTCCTATTTGTGCAGCCTAAAGCACCCAAAAAGGACATCGATAGGACACTGTGTCGAAGTTTTCCATAAGAAAACACAATGTTAAGGTTACTGAGATTTCCCAGCCCGACGGGAAATATTTACAGCATGTGAATCCATGAAAGATCAAATGTTGGAGAATGGCAAGTTCCTTGCAGATTTAAAAAAGTTCAGCCTTGTTACTGGTGGCTCCAGAGATGCAGACTTGTACATGAGCTCACGTCTTGGAACAGATGGCGAAACAATATTGCCTTTGGAGTAAGCGACAGGCAAATCAGAGGATGAGCGAGATGCCTGCTATCTCCACTCTGCACCTTTGTACTTGCATTTCAAAGCTGCAAAGTCGGAGTCATACCAAGAGTTGCATTTGGAGGAAGGCTTCATGTGCATCCTCATGACGGTGGCAGGGGCAAGGATGTCCACGGTGTTATAGATCGAGAGATGGAAGTTAGCTAGACCAGAGTCAGAAGGCGGTGGCGGGGGGGCAGGGGATGAAGGAAGGGGCAAATACAGTGACTTACACATGCTTCATCGGTTGAAAGACAGGAGGAGACTGGCAATGTAGGCGGAGGAATCATCAGGGCAGGTCGAAGAAAGAAGGGAGTGGTAAGACCAAGAGTGAGGGGTAGTAAAAGGGTTGGAGAGTGGGATGTCTGCTGAGATGAGAGAATCCAAAGTGTGTCCGGCAGAGTGGGTAGGTCCAGAGGGAAGGATAGTGAGAGAAAGTTGCAGAGGTCGCACAAGTGTACACCAGCCACACCTGGAGAGACGAGATGGATGTTAAAGTACCCAAGGAAGGGAAGTTTGGGGGAGGAGGCAAGAAGAGAGCACAGGTCCGCCCATTCTGAGTGTAAGAGCGAGGACGGTCCGGGGGGCCTGTAGATGGTAGCAAGAGTTAGAGAGATGGTAGTCGAGACGGATAGCTTGCAGGCTAGGCTTAAACAGAATGACTAGGTTTGAGTGGGGATGATGGAGGCAGGAACCCGCTCAGGGAAGATTAGAGCCACTTCGTCTCCAGGCCGGGAGGGCCTGGGATTCGACAGGATCTTGTAGCCCTCAGGGAGAAGAGCATCAAAACCAGTGACGGAGCTGGCCTTGAACCACGTTGCGGTGAGAGCAATACAGTCAAGGTCTTCAAGGAGGGGACATATGTCAGAAGAGTGTTTGATAGAGCAAGAATTGAGGGCAATTAAGTGAAGCTGGTTGCACCCTTTAAAAGATTTGCGATGGGTGGGCACAGGGGTGGGTGCCACCCTGGGGTGGGGGCGGCTGAGGAATGGAGCGGTGACAGCAGAGGGAGGAAATTGAACAGAGTTGGAGGACACCTGTCAAGAAGGAGCAGGTTGGGCCGAGAGCCCTGGGCCATGATAGTTCTATTGCAATAGACATTAAAGGTGCACATGATGGACACAAAATGAGTCAAGAGCACTTCCCATCTGGTGCCAATAAAAACCACCAAATTTCTTCCCTCATACCAAAATCAGTATCTCTATAGAACAATGTTAATTATTAAATTAATGTCCATCCAACTTTATGCACTTTTCAAAGACTTTCAGCTCTTCCAGACTTCCTTCACCCTTTCTCCTCAAGTTAAGGAAGATGCTTGAAAACCTACCTGCTTTCTGTGCCTAAAACATGCCTTTTTGCGCTCAGCAACAAAATTGGTTAGTTATATTGCAATCAACATATGGTAGAACAAAATCTTTCTATTGACTCAGGTGACCTGTGGTTTACCCAGGCGATGGATAAAGAATTAAGGTCCTGGAACCGTCTGCATGTTCAACCTGTTACTATGTGAAACTAGCAAATCAGTTAATAATCCACAAAAATACTTTTCAAGATAACACAAATCACTAATAATAAATGTTAGTCTCCGAGACCACAAGTGGGACTTGGTTTTCTCAGCACACAAACCTAATCACCACAAATGTAGCTGATGTGCAAGTGGACATTACCACTAGCTTCCGTGGTGTACTAGAACCTTCAGTACCATAGCAGATACTTAAAAGTTAATTCAGAGACATGAACGCTCTACAAGCGATAGCCTTAGGACGTATACTCCACCTACAGCATCCCACCTGTGATGTCCAAAATGTTGGAAGGGACATTGCCTTGCATTTCTGAATCCCATCATGTCAGGGTGGAATTGGATTGGTACTGCACGTCTAGGGAATCAACCTTCAACCTCAAGTTTCACCAACAATTCTCTGCGATCACTTTGTCCCAGTCTCCATCGTTCCAGAGCAAATTATCAAAAAAACTGCTTACTGAAACTGGGTCCACAGACAGAACGCAGCCTTCGCAACCAGTGAGTAATTCAAGAGATAAGGACTATTTTCATTGGTCTCATCCGCCCAGCCACTATTGTTACATCCACCTCATTGCCAGACTTGTAACTGTGTTCCAGGAAGCAGTGCCACAAAAGGAGTGTATAATACTGTGCATATAAATGTTTTTGGCAAATAAGCCTTCATGTTACAGACCAGAGTCTCAATTCAATCAGAAGGGTCCAGTTCCACATTCTAAGCCCATAGAACATTCACAACATAATTCCACAAGCCCTGTTGCAGCTCTCCATTAACAACTCGTGTTACGAAACTAAGGTAGAGGATGAGTGGTGGTGGATTAACACTGCCAGTAACACAAGGTCATCCCTCGGAGATTAATGGAGCCTGGAATATGCAGTCCACTGCACTGCAAAGAGACTTGAATCATCTGAACACTTGGGCCTCGATTCTTATCTTGGCACAGTGAATGTGCTACACAACACGCTTCACTGAGCCTTTTTCTGACACGCAGGCACCACGCTGTTTCTCAAGTGGGCCTGGGTGTCAGTGCACGAAAGTGCACTGCCTGCAATTCGCCCGTTTCCATACAGAACGGGTGATTGTGAAGTCTTGGCAGTACTTTCGTAAAATAGCAAGATCATCGCAATTTTACAAAAGTGCTGCCGAGAACACATCCTGATGTGATAGTAAGGAAGTGTTCTAGGCTGGGAGGAGTAGGAAGCGGGTGGGAATGGCCATAGGGATTAGCATGACCATCGGCAGTCAATGGGTGAAAGATAACCTGCATCTTCAATTCATATATTGCCTGATAGAATTCAAATTCAATAACGTAGGTTTGTTTGTTTGTTTGTTTGTTTAGAATTTATTGTGCGCACCGGACCCTGGAGTATAAGGGCGCAAACAGTAAGAATATGTACAGCTTAGAGCATAGGTTACAGGTTACAGTTACAAGTTACAGACATTACCAGTTACAGAAATTACCAGTTACAGGTGCAAGTTTACAATACAGGTTTACAATCGTATGATGCAGATACTGTGTAGCAAACAGGCGTGAGCATTATCATGGGTTCAATTAGCAGTTGCTGTCGTTAGCCAGTTAATTACAATTTGCCTGAATTTGGAAAATGAATGTTCTAGCCTCGCAGTAATGGGTAATTCGTTCCACAATTGAGCAGCTTTGACTGGGAAACTAGCTCCGCCTATGGTGGTCAGTTTAAAGCGTGGTACTTGTAGGCGGTTGGTGTAAGCAAGTCTGGTTTGTCTTGTGGGGTGTGTTCTGGTGAATCTGTCCTTAAGGTATTGGGGGGCTTTGTTGTGTAAAGATTTGTATGTGAGAGATGCCGTTTTGAGTCTGATTTTCTCGTGGGTGGAGATCCATTTGTGTTTCCTTCTTATTACTGTAATGTGTTCTCTCCTGGGGATGTTCAATGCCGCTCGGAGGGCCTTGTTTTGCTGTATCTGGATTTTGTTTATGATAGATTTATTGGCTCCTATGTACAGTGCGTTACAATAATCTAGTTTGGAGATGATAAGGGCTCTGGCTAAAGTTAGACAGCTGTGCTGGGAAAGGAATTGTTTTCCTGCTCTAATGAGCTTACATGTGTAGGCTGTCGAGGAAGCTAGGGAGTTTACCTGTTTGGAAAATGATAGGGTAGAATCAAGGTAGATCCCTAATGTTTTAACTTCTTTGGTAACTTGTATGCAGTTCCCATCTATGATAAAGGAAGAGTAGTTTGTGCTTAGTTTTTTGATGAGGGGTGCGGTGCCTAGGATAAGAAGCTCAGTTTTATCATCGTTCAGGCATAGGCCATGGGTTGCCATCCATGCCTGAACGATGCTGTATATTTTGTTCACCATTGCTAGATCTTTTTCGTAAACCCCTGTGAGTGGGAGGAGGATCTGGGTATCATCAGCGTAGTTGGTATACGTGATACCCAGAAGGTCCAAATCATCAAACAGAGGCTTAGTGAATATGTTATATAGCGTTGGTGAAACGCATGATCCCTGTGGCACGCCGCAGGTAATAGGGATGGGGTCTGCAGCTGCTATAGGTGAGAAAACCCTCATGGTGCGGTCACTGAGGAAGGATTGTATCCATGCTATAGCCTCAGTGGAGAAGTGTGCTGCTGAGTCTAGGTGGTTACATAGGACTTTATGGTCCACTAAATCAAAAGCGGCCGATAGGTCTAGTAGCAGGAGGAGTGCTGGTTTTCCAGAGTCTCTTACTTTGTCTATTTGGGCTTTCAGGTCAATCAATGCAGTTTCTGTGCCGTGAAGAGGGCGGAAGCCAGATTGTCGGGAGCCTAGTAGTTGGTTTTGTTCCAGGAAACTCTGGATTTGTATATATGCCACCTTATCCAGTATCTTCAGAAGGAATGGTACCGTAGTAATAGGTCTATAGTTAGTGGGTATGGTGGGGTCTAGAGTAGCCTTTTTTAAGAGTGGGAGCACCCAGGACTCTTAAGTTACTGGGGATAATGCCTGTGGTAAAGGAGGCATTAATTAACTTGGTGATAAATGGTGCTAGATCTCGTGCGGCATCTTTGATGAGTTGTGCTGGACATAAGTCTCCTTTGCAGTTGGACGGTTTTAGACCGAGTATTACTTTCTCTACTTCTAGTATGGAGACTTTGGAGAAGTGGAATTGCGTAGTGGGTTTGGAGTTAGGAAGTGTCTTGCTAGGCGGTAATATGTTGGGTGCTAGGGTCTCACGTTTTAGTTCTATTTTCTTTTGGAGGTTTCGGACTTTGTTAGAGAGGGCTTGCTGGATTTCGGAGCACCACTTTTTATCTTTAAGACAGTTGTCTTGAGGTGTTATTGGGTTTTCCAGTTCTCTGAGTATGGCGAACAGTTCTTTAGTACTTGATTTGGCTTGTGTGATTCTGTTATTGTAGGTCTCTTGTTTAGCTAAGATGATTTCTTTTTTGTAATGAGAAGAGATTTTAGCTAGTTTCAGTTTATTTTCTGGGCTGGGGTTAATTTTCCATGTATTTTCCCATTTCCTTTTTTCTAATCTCAGATTTTTTAAGAGAGGGGTGAACCAGTTGTTCAGGTGGTTCTTTGGCTTGCTGTTTCTGAGCTTGAGTGGTGCGATATTGTCAAGAGTTTTGTTCATGATATTGTTAAATTCTTCCACTAGGCTGTTAGGGTTAAGGTTGTCAGGTAGAGCGACCAAAGTGGGCATGATGCCGGGGAGTAGTTTGTCTAGTGTCATGTTTTTTTTATTTCTGGTAAGTGCAGGAGGTGCACATGGTTGTTGCAGTTTGGGGGTGGCAGTGTCCAAGGAGAATGAGATTAGATGGTGATCTGACCAGATTTGGGGTGAGATGGTGAAAGTGGCTATATTGCAATTGTGGTCAGCAATCCAATCAAGGGTTCTCCCTTTGATATGGGTGGGCTCAAGCACTCTTTGTGTGTAGCCCAGTTCTGATAGGGTGTTGGAGGCTGCTGTGGCTTGTAAGTCGTTGATATCATTGAAGCCAATATTGAGGTCGCCTAGTAATATTGATTGAGTAGTATCTTTAAGGTTTTCTGATAGGATGGTAGTTAAGTCTTCTATGAAATTCTTGATTGGACCTGGAGGTCTGTATATCAAATGAATGTTAAGGGTTTGTGAGTTAGCTGTAGGTGTCTTGGTGGACATTATCTCACAAGATTCAATGGTTGGTGAGGGGGTGAGTCTCATCTGGAGTTTAGTTTTGACGATGATGGCTAGTCCTCCACCTCGAGCTCCGCACCTATCCGATCTGAGGATAGTGTAATTATTGGGCACAGCTAGGGATAGTGCTGGGCCTGATGCCTCATGTAGCCAAGTTTCTGTAATGGCTAGGAAGTCGTAATCTTCTGTCAGGATAATTTCCGATATTTCTATGGCGTGGGCGACTAAGGATCTAGCGTTTATTAAGGCTCCTTTGAGTTTAGGTGTGCGGTTAAGATGTGTAGCAGTATTTTTTGCAGCATTGGGAGCGGCAATTGTTTCTTTATTGGTTTGGTAGTTGTTGAGCTTAACGTGGTTATGGGTGAATGGTTTGCGAGTAGGTTCTTTTTTGGTTCGAGTAGTGTTAGTTTCGTATTTGATGAGCGGATCAAAGATTCTGGGTAGTCTTGCTCGTAATCTTAGGTTTCTGTCAGCTATGTTATATTGTGTAGTGGAATGTTGTATTGTAGTTGCTATAAGAGGCGACATGGTGAGATGTTCCCATGGGGTGAGTGAGGAGGCCAGGTATACTAGGTAGGATAGTATAAGGAGCATTGTGTAATGTGTAAGCGTTCTGTGTCTGGATAGATGGCTAGAGTTTTAGTTATGGTGTAGTGCAGGCAGAGTAACTGCTAAGTCTGCTATGTTGTTATCTAGAAAATGAGGTCAGGCACATAGTGTTAAGTTGCAGTAATCATAGGGCTCGTACAGATGTGCAGTGTGGTGAATATATGACCATGGGCAACACAATTGCTATAGTCTATGAGCGACCAAAGGGCACAACACAATTACTGTGGTCAATGAGCGACCAAAGGGCACAACATGATTACTGTGGTCAATGAGCGACCAAAGGGCACAACATGATTACTGTGGTCAATGAGCGACCAAAGGGTATAACATGATTACTATGGTCAATGAGCGACCAGAGGGCACAACACAATTACTGTGGTCAATGAGCGACCAAAGGGCACAACATGATTACTGTGGTCAATGAGCGACCAGAGGGCACAACACAGTTACTGTGGTCAATGAGCGACCAAAGGGCACAACACAATTACTGTGGTCAATGAGCGACCAAAGGGCACAACATGATTACTGTGGTCAATGAGCGACCAAAGGGTATAACATGATTACTATGGTCAATGAGCGACCAGAGGGCACAACACAGTTACTGTGGTCAATGAGCGACCAAAGGGCACAACACAATTACTGTGGTCAATGAGCGACCAGAGGGCACAACATGATTACTGTGGTCAATGAGCGACCAAAGGGCACAACACAATTACTGTGGTCAATGAGCGACCAAAGGGCACAACACAATTACTGTGGTCAATGAGCGACCAGAGGGCACAACATGATTACTGTGGTCAATGAGCGACCAGAGGGCACAACACAATTACTGTGGTCAATGAGCGACCAAAGGGCACAACACAATTACTGTGGTCAATGAGCGACCAGAGGGCACAACATGATTACTGTGGTCAATGAGCGACCAGAGGGCACAACATGATTACAGCGGCACTAGTAGGCGTGGCGCGATGTGTTGCACGAGAACAGTAGCAATAGGCTGATGCACATGAGTAACAAATAGTTAGCAAGAGTAAATTCACCAAGGTGTGTGTATATTCTAGCAGTAGGCAGTAGACATTCACATGCGGATCGTGGGTAGACTAAGCAGCTAAAGGTGTTATGCTTACTCACATTGGGTTGAGTCCAGATAGTGCAATTAGAAAGTACTGCTTCCTCCTCGGCATCACGGAGGCTGTCCCACGGTTAGACTAGACTCTTTCAGTGGGTCTGTCAGGAGGCCTCAATACGGCAGAATCTTATGGTGGGGATGTAGATTGGGTGTTGCGCTCACATGCGCCAAACAGGGGCAAAACAGGGCCTTAGTATGGCCTTCGGTTGGCCGGCGATCCGCCTGCCGGCGGTTCTTCCTAGTCAAATCGAGGATTAGCCTCGATTTCGTGCCGCGATGCGCCCGGCATGGGCGAGTCAGGCACTTATATGGACAGGGTCAGGCAGGCCCTGGTCCGGTGCACGCTTCGGTCCTCGACAGGATCCTCTGCTGGGCTGTGGGGCTGGGGGGGCTCCTGCCCTCGCCCCTCGAGGTGGATGCTGGAAGTGGTGGGGGTCGTCTTTAATGACCCAGCTCTACTGTGGGGGAGTTGTCACCCCTGCCCCAAAACCTGGTTGTGTATAGATGGTATGACTTAATGAGTGTAAACACAAAAAAAGGTTCACAATAGAAAATACCACAAAATGTGCTCCGTCATGGTGTGCATTGTTTACATTACGAATTGTGGTTTTGGTTTTCCACATTTATAAATGCAGGAGTAAGGAACAAGTTACTTACCTGTAACTGTTGTTCTCCAGCATGGGTATGGCATGGATTCACATGCTCATGAATAGTCCCAGTCAGGTTGGGAATCCTCGGAAAAACAAAAAAGTGTTTCACTTTCATTTACAAACTGTCTTTCTCCTATAAACCAATCACTGAGCTCTGGGTCATACTGCCCCCAGCCAATGCCTGCCCTCTCCCTAAACCCCTCATCTGGCAACCATCTTCAGATTTGGCAGCACGTAAAGTGGCAGTATGACCAGAAAGAGCCGCAGAGGGGCAGGAGGGAGGGTTTGCATGTGAATCCATGCTAGACCCATGCTTGAGAACAACAGTTACAGGTAAGTAACTTGTTCCTTCTCCAGCATGGGGTCTAGCATGGATTCACATGCTCATGAATAAAGAATACATAGCAGTACATACATACACAAGCACAAAGCGTGGCAAGGCTAAACAGAAGCAATTACTCTTACCTCCTCACCAGGCTCACCTTCAAGCAAACCGGTTGCGTAGCACTGCTTGGCCGACACTGGACTCCTCTCTGGAATCCCTGTCAACACAGTAGAATTTCGTGAAGATGTGCGTAGACCTCCACGTAGCAGCCCTGCAGATGTCTAGCAGGGCCACACCAGAGAGTAACGACATCGTCGCAGCGGTAGTTCTGGTAGAATGGGCTCTCGGATGGCCAGGCAGCTGTCGGTTTGCCAAATGGTGACTGAGTGAAGCAGTCAGAGAGCCATCTGGAGATGGAAGCCTTGGACAAGACCTTCCCATGGTTCACAGGACCAAAGTTCAATAAAAGCTGAGAAGTCTTCCCGGAAACTTTGTGCGGGCCACATAAAACTTCAGCGCTCGAGCCACATCCAGCGAGTGCAAAGTCCTTTCAGCCAGAGACTAAGGCCTCGGAAAAATCACAGGCAACACCATTTCCGATGGAACCTTGGGCATGAAGGAGGGGTGCGTCCGCCGCACCACCCTCGTCTCGCGGAAAGTCAAATAGGGCTGCTTGCAGGACAGGGCCGGGATCTCACCCACTCACCTGGCTGCGGTGACAGCCACGAGAGAAGCGGTCTTCCAAGAAAGGCATTTGAGAGGAGCTTGAAGCATAGGCTCAAAGGGGGTCCCCATGAGCCTAGTCAGCACCAAACCGAGTTCCCACACCGGGGCAGGTGCCTTCATCAGCAGGAACGATCGGAACAGTCCTTTAATGAACTCCTTGACTAGACTATGTGACCAAAGAGAAGACCGTCTCAACACCTGGTGTAGCGGGAGATAACCGCCAGATGAAATTTGATGGAGGAGTCCGCCAGTGGCGACTTAGCCAACGACAACAAGTACGGAAGGAATTGAGGGGGGGCGTGACCCTAAGAGGTTTAATCTTCTGCGACCGGCACCAAGTAACGAAACGCTTTCATTTGTGCCCGTAGCAATCAAGAGTGGATGACGCACTGGCAAGGACCTCCCTGCAGTCCGCCAGCAGCACGTACCCACCAAACTCTAATGCTGCAGGAGCCAGACCTTCACGTTCAGCAATCCTGGGTCGTGGTGCGGGATTGTGCCTTTTTCGCTGGCGAGCAGATCCGTGACCACTGGTAGCTTGACTGGAGGCAACTCTGACATGCTGAGAAGGTCCAGGTACCAGACTTGCCTCAGCCACGCTGCTGTGATGAGGATCATCTTGCACCGACAATGACTGATGAGGCACAGTAGTAGAGGAAACAGAGGGAACGCGTACAGGAACAGGCCTTCCCACGGGAAGGAGAATGCGTCCCCCATGTTCCTCGGCTGGGGAAACTGCTGGCACTTGGGTGTTCATCGCTGTCGCAAACAGATCGATCTGGGTCTGTCCTACCTGAGGTAGAGGTTGTCCACTTGATCCTGCCAAAGCTCCCACTTGTGGCAAGAGCGCAGCTCCCTGCTGAGAGAGTCGGCGATGGTGTTCTTTACTCCCGCCAGGTGAAAAGGAATGAGAAACATCCCAGTGGGCGACGGTCCAGTGCCACAGTTCCTGCGCGCTGGGGATCTGGTGCCCCCCCTGCTTCCAGATGTAAAACATTGAGAATCGCCTCTCGAGTCGTTGGTGGAAACCTCCCCCCCCCTTGGACGATTTAGATTTTCGGGACTTACTAGGTTTAGAACCCCTACCCACCTGAAGCTTCCCCTTACGCTCCCGCAAGGCCTTGGCAGTCAGCGACTGGCATTTTGAACAGTTGTCGGTGTCGTGACTCTCGCCCAAGCACCACAAATAATTGAGAAGTGGGTCGGTGATTGACATTTTAGACTTGCAGTCCCGGCAAGTCTTGAAGCCAGACCGTGGCGTCGGAGGGGTCGAAGAAGAAGACATCAATACGACGAAACACACAAGGCGCGACGAGATCTCGAAGCAAACACGTTTGTGGAAAAAACAGAACTGAGGCTAAGGGCGCCGTGTGTCCCATTTGTAACATCCGGTGACGTCGCCCTCGACGGAGGCCTTCCTTCAAGGAACATCGACCTGATGTCATTGACGCAGAGCGCCCTCTGACGAAAAAGTTTCCGAAGTGCACAGCTGTGGACATTACATGTCAAAGATGTGGAATACGTTGGAGGACACAATCCATTCGAAATGGATATACATGAATTCCATGTAGGCGGAGATGGGGCGCCACAAGAGCCAGGCACTTCGTAAAGACTCTGGGCGCCGACTTCAGTCCGAAGGGGAGAGCCTTGAACTGATAGTGCTTCCCCTGTAAAATGAAGCGCAGGAACTTGCAATATTTTCCGTGAATGGGGACGTGGAAGTACACGTCCTCTAGATCAGTAACGACAGGAAGTCTACCTCCTCCAGTTGGCCGAGCAGGGCCTGCACCGTGACCATCCTACATTTTTGGGACTTGATGTAGTTGTTGAGTCATTGTAGATCGAGAATGGGCCTCCAGCCCCTGGTCTTCTTTCTTACTACGAAGTATCTGGAGTAAACTTTGGAGCCCCGGAGCTGCTTCGGAACTAGGTCTATCACCCCCTTTTGTAACATGGCCCGAACCTTCAGCCGCAGCTGAGGGATGTGTTGTTCCTGCTGGGCCACCAGTGGTATCCGCGGACACTGTCGCTGAAAGTGCAAAGTGTGTCCGTGGGCGAGGTGGAGAGATGTTGTCTGTCGTTGCTGTGTCTGTCCCAATATCCCTAGGAGGAGTGCAGAGGGGGTCACTGGTGGCTGGGGCGTAGGGTGGCGCTTCCTTTTCAATCGCCGTTGGTGGTGCCGTCGGCATCCTCTTCTGCATCTCCGACACCAGCGTGTGGAGGGTCGAGAGACTGTCATGCAACAGATCTCTGGGAGGTGCCAGGGGAGAAGGGTCGCTGGGCCCAGCGTCTACATCGTCGACCCCTCTGGGGGCGACTACCTCATCGACGTTCTGGTCGTCATCATCACCAATGTCTTCCGGCATGGTGTGGACGGAACCCTCATCCTCGTCAGAAGAAATATCCGTGCCCTGAAGTGCTTGTACCCCCCCACCTCTTTTTGAGTCCTGAGGGGTCGTTCTCAGGCAAAGGGACGGCATCCTCCTTTCTGGGGTCTTTTACACTGGTTTGGCCAAAGCCTCCCGTATGGGAGGAAGAGCCACCCTGGCCGCCATAGGGATACCCTGGATCGGGTAAACCCATTCCATGTTCGAAAGGGCGGCCACCACCAACTCGATGTAGCCTGTATCACCTGGGCCTTCACAGGTAGGTCAGATACTTTGCCCGGCTGTTTGGCCTTCTCCGGTTTGTCCCGCAGCTTCCCCGGGGTAGTTGACTTTCTCTTCGACAAAGAACTGGAGCGATGGCTGGAGACTGAGGCTGATGGAGATAACTAACATGCCCTGGCCATCGCGGGACCCGCTTGCGCAGCGACCCCGACGGAAACGAACTTGCTGTGCTTGGCCTTGTATTGGACCCCGACGGATGGAGCGCCCTCATGGACTTAGAAGCCTGCTCTAACTGGCTGGATCGTGATGAGGCGTGCCCCTGTGAACCACACATCGTAGTGGCCCTGGCTCTCAGCCACGCCGCCAGTCTGATGTGCCGATCTTTCATAGTGCGCTTGATAAAGCCACGACAGATCTCACAATCCTCCTTCTTGCGCGTCAGGTGAAGACAATAAAAGGCACTGGGAATGATTGTCCTCCATGAAAACATTCTGCAAATCGCAGCTGGTGTAGAGCTTAAAGAGGGAAGCCCCATCGTTCTCCTCCGACACGGTACGGCGTGCGGTGCAGGCCCGATGGCCTTCTGGAAACTTCGAAGAAGAAACCCTTGTCGAATCCGCCCTTGAGGGGCGATGAAAGATGCTGACAAACTGATCACCGTTAGTCGGATGAAGAAACAATAGAGCACACAGGCTCGATCAAACAAAAATAGGAATTTCCTAGCAAAAAAAGCGCGAAAGACACAGAAAGCTCTAAGAGCGAAACACGAGAACGCCCAACACTTGGACGTGCGGTAAAAATCTTAAGATGGATGCCAGAAGTGAAACAGTTTTCTCTTACCAAGGATTTCCAGCCTGGCGACTGGGAATATTCATGAGCATGTGAATCCATGCCAGACCACAAGCTGGAGAACAGTAATAGGATGCATAGCAATTCGAAGCTGCATGAACTGCTCCCATTCGGCAACTTGAGATCTCTGAAACAGCCCAGTATGACCTGTGACACATGAGTAATCGGTCATAACACAAAATGCCTTGTATTTGTTATGGGCTGAGAAATAGCTCTAGCAGCCAGTGACATTTTAAATAATTTCAGTTGTGATCAATAGTGAAGCCATTTAAATAAAATCTTTGTTTATTCTTAACCATGCTTGCTCGTCTCAAAATGTAATTTCAGCAAAGATTTTTGAAATAACTAATGTCATGACATCCATATCCATAGAGTACCATTTGTAACCATTACCATTTTGAGGTTTAGCTAATTTCCTACAAACCCTCAGTTCCCAGGGGACGTATGTTGACTCCACATAACCATCCCATTCCATGTCCTTGCTCGCAGTTTTGACTGAAGCTAGGGACAGAAAGCCAATAGAATTTAAACTAAATTGACCATTGTGACGAATCCATAGCCGTTGTTCCATTTTCCCTGGCCTCCCCCACCACCTCCGCCCCGTTGCTAGGGAGGTGAGCATGCCAAGCAAAACCCTCTCTAGGAGCTTGGGGAAGCAGGACCTCACTGGGAGCGACACCTCTAGGGGACAATTACTCCCATTCCCATAGGGAACTCCTTATAACTAAAGCTTTATCTGCATACCTGGGATTCTGAGAAACTGATGTTACATTCAGGTGTGGGACTCATACTGAAAATGCCTTTGGATGATTGACTCAAGACAATGCTAGTCTTTCAATGGGCATGACAGCTCAACACAATCAGACCCATTCTTGGTCACGGAGCGAGAACAAAGGCACGATAACCCGTGAATGGAGAAGAAGCAATATACGCTGGGGCGAGCCTCTGATGGGAGCACGTCACTGAGGGGCAAAGCCGCGCTGCACAGTGGAGTCAGCTGTGGCGCAGAGTGAACCTGGATAAGGAAAGAAATGCCAGTGATCCGGCACAGAGCTGTGCGGATTCAGCGAGGCTAAGACAGTGCAGAGCCAGCCTTATCTAGATGCATGACCACAGGCAGGACGTGGTGAGGCTGTGCCCGCGAAACGAGGCTGAATCCAGAATATGCGGGAGGAACAAATCCGCCTCACGCAACAGTGGAACCAAGGAGCCGAGAAGCGCTGAGACGAATGGAACCCAAAACTCGCTTCTGTCCAGACAGGGAACGCCAGAAAGCCGCAGAGAACCCCACTGTCAACGATCAGACGCCACCTCACGGGAGCAAACCCTGCTACATAGAAGGTACCGGGAGAGACCAGAGAATGAAAGGGGGCGAAGGAAGGATTAACCTAACCCCCATACCAGGGGATCAAAGGCCCGGAGAAAGAAACAATGGATTCGGAAGCCGAGAAACCTGAATATTATAATCAGCCAAGAGGGAGCACCCATTTCCTAGCCAAAATAAGTGGAACATTAAAACTGAGAGGAGTTCAAGAAACCCATATATTGTAATTAGCCAAATGGCTCACAGAAATTCCCAAGAACCACGAGAGACAAATGGACAGAGGAGTTAACAAATACCGAATGGAGACAAGTGAGACATTGGGACAGAGAAACCCACGCAGAGAGAAGAGGGACCGCCTACATTCCAGAAGAAATAAGTGGAGGAGTTCAAGAAACCGTAATATTGTAATCAGCCAAAAGGCTCACAGAAACTACAGAGAACCAAGAGAGGCATATGTAGAGAGGTGTCACCAATACGCCAGGCAGATTAGCGAGACAATGAAACACAGAAACCCAAGAGAGCTTGAGGGGCCCAATAAGACAAGTGAAGAAGAAATTAAAGGGTAACACAGAGACAAGCAAGAACTGAACTTAGTGGGGAAACACCTACCCAAGTGGAGGAGGAATTAAGGAGGCATCTCTCTGCGTATGACAATTTGAACATTTTACCTTTTCAGGAACTTGAGACTATTTAATAAACATGAGACTTTTGGAACTTTTACAAGATAGGCAAGATCTGTTTAAACCAGGGAGGGTGGTTTTCTAAGGACAAACATTGGAAACGAAACTAGGAGGGATTCCTGGAAACAAAGAGATCTGAGTGAACAACTTTGACGTCAGGGCCTTCTGCCAAGTTTTTCTTTTACATTTTTTCTAAGTGGTAGGGCTAGTTTAGAGAATAGGTTTGGACAGAGGACCATTTTAGCTATGGACAAGCACCTTTAGTATAGTCAGGAAGGAAACTCCTCTTATCAAAAGGGTTAGACAGGCATTTTCCTTCAAGTTAAATAAAATCCTTTTTAATATGACCTGTGGTCCCAGTCCTCCTCCTGGTTTGCCACACCATACAGAGCAAGTTTAATGCAAAAAGCCGGATAGTGCACAGAAGCATGCAGAGCTGCGGAGCATTCTATAATTTTCCAAACTAAAACTTCCTTTAAGCCATTAACCTTTTACCACAAACACCAAGAGTCAATGTAGTTACAGAATAAAATGCAAAAAAAGATTTGTTATAACCAACCCATGGACCAGAATATCACTTCCCATGGAATTCAGTGTTAACTTCAATTCAGAATACTGCAGCACACGATCAATGCTGCAACCATGTACTGGAGACAAGATAAGCAGCTACAATACATGCATATTAGTATAGCTTTGGCAATAATTGTAAATACATATCATGCCAATAAAGCATAATTGAACTGGATTAAGATCTCAAACCTGTTTGCAGAGTTTGAATTTTATGTTCAGCCTCTTCAAGCTTTGTGGATGTGGACATCTGTGCCTCTTGCAACTTTCTATATTGAAACAAAACAAGTCAATCATATTCTGCATTTGCTTTTTAGTACAAGTTACATATTGTCTATTGTAAATCGCTGCTATTCGCCATTTAGTCTGAAATCAAATTGATGCAGAGAAATGCAGTTAAAATAGAAGGGCATGGTAATCACCCAGTGTATTGTGTTCCCAGTTATAGCCATTTAATTGTCATGGTAACAGTTATGATATGCACCATCATTTTAGTATTTTATTTTCTAAAGCAACCAGTGTTGGTAAACGTCACCTACCTCTCTTTTTCTGCAAAGTCATTTTGTAACTTATGTTCTTTTTCAAGAGCTATATTTTCTGCCAGGGTCTTCAAAGTCTGTTCATATTCTTTAATTTTCTCTTTAAGTGCTTTTATTGTAACCTCTACAGAAATAGAAAGAGTGCTCAGTAGCGCAAAACAATCCTGTAATTTCCTTACTGCTTCAGTGTTTTCACATACAGCTAGTCAGTCGTGACATAAAAACATTGAGCACAAGTCCCTTTCAAGACCTTTTACGCCCTAAATGTAAAAGTACATTTTAAATGTCTCGGTGCAGGAGGATCAATTTATTTTGCTTGAAAGAGGAGCTGGTGTTTCTTTAGCACAATGAAATAAATGACAAAGAGAAAACAATAATTTACAGGAAAATTACTATTTTCTTCACTAGCTTCAGACCTGTGCATGCACTTTAGATATGCGATACATTACTCACCGTAATCGTATTTCTGATGCTTTTATCTGCTTAGATTTACATGCTATGCATAGGCCGACATCTAGTAGAAGCTGCAAAGTATTACCGTTGTCAAGGCGTGCCAGTAATACTATCCCTAGTAATACTATCCCTAGTGACGTCCACTGTACGCATGGTCCTTGACACGTTGAGGTCCCTCAGATTGTTTTGTTCTGACATGAAGTTGCATGAAGTGTAGCGTGCATACAAGTGTATCCAAGCAGATATATATAACAGAAAGCTCATATAACATCTGTGCACCTTCTCTCAGCGGAAGAAGGGTGGGTGCATGTGAATCTAAGCAGATACAAGCATCAGAAATACGATTATGGTGAGTAATGTATCCCTTCTGAGGCTTGTGGAATCTGCTTAAATCACATGCTATGCATATATTAGCGAGCAGTATTAGGAGAAGGTGGTGGGTTGTGAGAAGGAGCAGCAGCAAATTGATGTTTTAGAAAGGCTTGTCCTACCTGTATATCTGCTTGGGATGTGCGTCAATGCAGTAGTGCTGAGTGAAAGTGTGTGCTGAGCTCCATGTAGCTGCTTTGCAAATGCTGTCTAAGGGGATATTTGCAATCAAAGCCAGAGTAGCTCCTGTGCTCCGTGTGGAGTGAGCTCTTGGTGTGAAAGGCAGTGTCTTATTTGATAATGAATAGCATAATTGTATACATTTGACTATCCATCTGGCGATGGCATTCTTGGAAATGTGGTCTCCCTCTCTGCCTGTTGCTATGGAGACAAACAGTTGATCTATTTTCCTAAGTGGCCTGGTCTTGTCTACGTAGTAGAGGACCGCTCTCCTCACATCTAGTGTGTGGAGTTTAACCTCAGTTGAACTAGTTAGATTCTGAAAGAAAGCCGGAAGCTCAATGGATTGGTTCATGTGGAATTTAGAATTGAATTTAGGAGAGAATCTAGGAGGAGTATGTAAAACCAATTTATCTTTATGGCTAATAAAGAAGGGGTCCTGCACTGACAACGCTTGCAATTCACTAACTCTTCTAATGGAAGTAATAGCCACTAAGAAGGTAATTTTGTATGTCAGGTGTTTAAGACTTGACTGATGCATAGGCTCGAAAGGGGGTTCCCATGAGCTTTGCTAGTACTATATTGAGATCCCATCCTGGCAGGGGGGTTGAAATTGGAGGGTGGAGTCTCTTAACTCCATCCATGAATGCCTTAATGGCCAGCACTTTCCACCACGATACATTACTCCGAGAGGCGGTATAGGCTGATAAAGCTGTCAGGTGGATATTTATAGAGTTGAATACTAACCCCGAATCTAACAAGTGGAGCATATAATTTAGAATGTGTGAAAGAGTACATTCTATAGGGTGTATTTGTTTTGACTGGCACCAAATTACAAATCTTCTCCACTTGTCAAAATAGCAGTGCCTGGTGTTAGGTTTTCATGCCTCCTTGAGGATATCCATACACCGCTGTAGTAGATTAAGGTGTCGGAACTCTAGGACTTCAGGAGCTATGTTGCCAAGTTCATAGAGTGTGGTTGTGGGTGCACCTTTGTTCCCCCGTGTTGGGTTAACAGGTCGGTTAGGTACGGGACCTTGATGGGATCGCACATCGCCAGTTTGCGCAGAATTGGATACGATGGTTGTCTCGCTCACATAGAGCAATTAGGATGAGCGTCATCTGTTCCCGGTGCATCTTGTTGACTATTCTGCTTATTAAGGATGTCGGGGGTGGCGGGGGGGGGGGGGGACTAAGCAAATTTCCCTGACCAGCTCATTCATAGGGCGTTCCCCATGGAGTCAGGCTGGGGGAGCCTCGACACGAAGTCTGGGTATTGTTTGTTTTCTCCTGTAGCGAACAAGTCTAGTGTAGGGTAAGATGTGGTCTACGACGCTTGAGTTTAGTTACCACTCTTGTTCCTCTGGTAGGGGATCTCTGTTCAGAGAGTCTGCTAGAGTGTTGAGTACCCCTGGAACGTATTGGGATGATAGGGACATCCCCCATCTGAGTGCCCATTTCCATATTTGCTGCGCCAACTTGGACAGATGTGTGCCCCCCCGTTTGTTGATGTAGAACATCGCAGTTGTGCTGTCCATTAGAACCTGAAACGATTGGTTTGATAGTTGTATTTCAAATCTTGCCGTCCTTGGAGTATTGCTAGTATTTCCAGCAGGTTGATCGGGTTTTGTTTTGTGACGTGAGTCCACAGGCCATGTGCTGTGTGGTGAAGGTAATGAGCCTCCCACCCCGAGAGCGACATGTCTGTTGTGACAATCGCTTGCGCTTCGGGATCGTGGAAGGGTTTTCCCTTTAACAGATTTTCTCTTGACCACCAGCGTAGGCTTTGTACTAGTGTTGGCGAAACGACCACTGGATCGTCCCACTGACCACTTGCCTGAGACCATTGTTTCGCCCACCATTCCTGCATTGGTTGCATGCGCAGACATGCGTGTGGGACCAGGTATATGCACGATGCAATCATGACTAGCAAACGCATTGCTTTGCGTATGCTTATCTGGAGACCGGCCTGACACTGGGGTATTTGCCAAAGCATGTTCTGCACTCTTTCCCTGGATGGAAAGGCTAAGCCTGTTCTTGTATCGAATACAGCTCGTAGGAACTGTTTTGATGCGTTTGGTACAAGACTCTACTTTCTCGTTTATCGAGAAGCCTAATTTGAAGAGAATATCTATGGGTTTTTTGCGTGTTTTGTTTGCAAAGATGAGGAGTTTCTCCTGGAATCAGCCAGTCGTCCAGGTAGGCATACACTGGGATTGCTTCCCTGCGCAAGTGCACCACCACCACCGCCAGTACCTTGGTGAATACCCTTGGAAATGATGCTATTCCAAAGGGTAGCACCTTGAATTGGTAGTGGTGGTTTGGTATTTTGAACCGCAAGTGTTTTCTGTGCGCTCAGAGCATTGAAATATCCAATGTTGCCATGTAGTCCCCCCCCCGTTTTAGCAGGGAAATTACTTCTTGTAGAGTTGTCATGCAGAACCTTTGTGGCTCTACATAACTGTTTGCAGGGCCCAAGTCTAATACTGGGCGCATGATTAGAATTATTTTTGGCACAAGCAAGTATATTGAATAAATACCCTTGTTTACCTCGGAAGGCACAATCTCGATGGCGTCCATGAGGAACAGCGTGTTGACCTCTTCTATCAAGATGAGTTTTTGTTCTCTTGATGTCTGCCTTTGGCGCAGGGGGAGGTTTGATGGAGTTTCTAGGAGCTCACCGCAATAACCTCCTGCTATTGTCGATAACACCCACTTTTCTGTGGTTATTTCCTCCCATGAGTGGTGAAGTTTGAAATCCGGGCTGTCATTGTTTGGGAGGCGTCCCTCCACCACTGGAAGTGGAGGATCTCACCCAGCCGCGGGACCTGCGCTGGCCTCTCAAATAGCCCTGGGACGCTTGAACCTGGTTGTTGTTCCATGAAGAACTCTGGCTTTGTCCATATCCGGACCTCAATGTGAATTTTGGCAGCAAAAGCGCCGAAAATTGTCCCTGCCCCTTTGCCCAGTTTGTTTATTGGTAAGTTGCCCAAGGGATTTAAGTGCATCATACTCCTATTTGGCCGACTTCAGAGCATCCTCCACCGTTTTGGCCAACGGTAAATTTGGTTCCACTGGCATGTTCAGCAACGTTGACTGCGTCTCCAGCTTAAAGCCAGACTGGCAAAGCCAAGCATGGCGCGGGAGAATGGTTCCTTCTGCAATGATGCATCTGGCATTGTCTGCAGTGTTGCGTTTGTTCTTTAGTAGGCTTCTGGCAGTGGCCTCGTCTTCAGCTGCTACAAGGGCAAGTTTAGATTTGGGAGGCTCTGGAGCAGAGTCAACAAGGGCCATAATCGCGTCCCATTTATTGCAGTTGTAGCTTGCCAACAGCGTGGAATTGTTGCCGATCCTAGCTTGGAATGCTGCTGAGGTTGCAATTTTTCCACCCATGGTATATAGCTTCTTGCTCTCCTTGTCTGGGGGAGCTTCCAAAGATGCCAAAGGTGTACCGGCCCTCTTCCGGGTAGTAGTGACAACCAGTGAAACCAGCCTAAGTTGTCCTCTGATATATAAGGGATCAGATGGTGCTGGGCGGAATAGTTTCTCTTTTCGCAGATTGACTACCCTTGTTTGATTGGGCGTTTCAAGTGAGGGTTGGATCCTCCTTTGAACAGACTTTAGAATGGGGATAAACTGGGTGCAGCTTTTATGTCCCCCAGGATATCTTCATCAAAATTCTTGTCCGGCTGAGTTTCGTGAGTTAGAATCCCGAAGTACTCAGCTGCTTTGATTAAGAGGTCATTAAACAAGGGCTGATTATCCACTGGGGAATCAGGTAAAGGGGAGTCTTGTGGAACTAGAGAGTCTATAGTGTGAACCTCTGACTCATCATCATTATTATCCCCCTCATCATAGTAATGATATTCCTCCTGATCCCCTTGTGTCCATAAGCATAGCATGAAGCAAGTGCAAGACCTCTTTGCTGGTGGCTGGGATGAAGAGAGGGGCAGGGGAGTGGATGACAGGGGTTGAGAGCTTGAGGCTTATCAGTGGGAGGGGTATTTTGGAAATTTTCTAAGGCATTAGGGTTCTTTTCAAAGAAATTTGCAAAGAAAGTAATTGTAGACATCACCCCATCTATGTCCTCTGCTGAAGATGTGGCTGAGCTGGGGAGGACTCCAGGGTAAGGTACAGCAGGTGTGTGGGGTGTAGGGTGTAGGTAGGTCCTTATGTAGCGCCTCACTTAATGGACCCTCCCCCTCCTCTTGTGGGACAGTTTGTTTCCTAGGAAGGGGTAGACTTTTCCCTATGAGATCTGTCTTTCTGGGTCTTGGCTCTATGATTAGAGCTCTTAGAAGATTTTTTTGGAATTAGAAGCTTTAATAAGGCTTTCTGGGACATGTTTTTCCATGTCGGTTTCGCCGAAATGTGAGTTTCAGCACTGGGAAGGGCCCCCGCCGCGTCGGCCGATGTTCAGCGTTCGGTTGCCACATCTGACAATGTTCGGTTGAAGATGTTTTATGGACGCCGTCTTTTGTCTTATGGGGCCTGTCATGAGGCGACCGAGACTGGGAGTGCCCAGAGGACAGGGAATCCACTGATCTGCCCCTAGACGCCGAATCTGGGCGTTTGTTCGGCGGAGCCGACATCGCCACAGTGTGTGTGTTTAGTGTGGGAAGGTGAAGTGCTCTTGCCGCTGTGTGTAGTCCCCAGAACAGAGCCGCCGGCCTGTTTCCAGGGTCGGGGGCTAGCACTTGGGAACGTGGCTGCTCATCACCCTCGCCGTCCAAAAAGGACGGCACCGCTGCCGTCACTGGAGGCACCCTCCACGTCCATGGCGGCCTCAGCCTGCATGGCGTGATGGGCCCAGCGTATTGCTTTGCCATCTTTAAGGGTCTTGGGTCGAAAGACCTTACAAGCTCGGCAGTGCCCTCCGTCGTGGTCACGGTTTAGACACAGGTTACAAACACTTTATCGATCCACAGAAACTTTTTAATACAGTTTGGGCAGAATTTAAAGGGTGTCATTTCCATGTCTGGGAAAGGCAGCCGGTCGATAAGGGGAAGGGGTGGGAAAATATATTGTATAATGAACGCCCTACCACACTCCCTCCTGTAAGGGCCTAGGACCATTGGGCCTTCCTAGGCCAAAAGGGGTCCATCGAAAGTGGACTTCGTCCGACGGGCTGTGCTGTCCTTGTCTTGATTCTTCACTGCGTCGAGAAGCGGCGTCGGTCGAAAAGGACAGAAAGAGTAACTATTTTAAACTTTGCATAAGTAAATGGCGTCAGCTGAAATTGAATTCCACGAGAAGCGACCGCCCACGATGGCGGAAAAAAACATCTGAGGGACCTCCATGAGTCAATGTCCATGGGTAAAGTGGACGTCACAGTAGGGATAATATTACTGGCACGCCCTATTGATGTCCCTTTTCGAGTTTCGAAAACAACAACTGTAATACTCTGCAGTTTCCACTAGATGTCGGCCTATGCATATCATGTGATCTAAGCAGATTCCACATGCCTCCGAAATAAAAGTTCAGTACAATGCAAGTACACATTCCATCATAAGAGCAATGATAGCTGCACATAAAAACAAAGCAGTTTTTAAAAGCATACTGTGGGAAGACCAGTGACCTGGCCTTGTCAAGAGGGGATGGGAAGCACTCTCAGCCGGGTGAGGGAGGCTTACCTGGGATAAATCAAGAGCCAGTCCTAACCCCAAGGTGAACAGTGGCAGGTGAGGGTCATAATTCCTGTCCTCTCACCCTTGTGGCAGTATGCGTCTGTGCAGACCACTGATAACTCCAGCCTTGCCGCCAAGAACAGAAACTTGCCAGTGTTTTTAATTTGTTTCAGAACATCTAAATCAGAAGCATTAAAGGGTCTTAAATTATCGCCAGACTACCACAGAGTTCTGCCCGAGAGAGAGGAAAAGTAAAAAGGAGAGGAAGGGGAGAAAAAAGAATGGTAAATAACGAGAAGGGGAAGGATTAAACAGAAGAGGAAGAAAACAGACAGGAGACAAAAAAAAAGGAGAGGAAGAAATAAACTAATGAAAAAAGAAGGGGACAGAAGAAAAAAATATATAAGGAGACCGAAGGGAAAAAGGGGAACAAAGGAGGCGGAAGAAAAGAAAAAAGGAGGCGGAAGAAAAGAAAAAAGGAGGCGGAAGAAAAGAAAAAAGGAGGCGGAAGAAAAGAAAAAAGGAGGCGGAAGAAAAGAAAAAAGGAGGCGGAAGAAAAGAAAAAAGGAGGCGGAAGAAAAGAAAAAAGGAGGCGGAAGAAAAGAAAAAAGGAGGCGGGAGAGGAAGGCAAAAGCAGAGGAAGGCAAAAGCAGAGGAAGGCAAAAGCAGAGGAAGGCAAAAGCAGAGGAAGGCAAAAGGAAGGGGAAGAATAAAGGAGAGGATGAAAAAAGAGGAGACAGAAGGAAAAAGAAGGATAACAATGGAGGATAAAAAGGAGGATAAAAAAGGTGAAAAAACGAGAAGGCAAAAAAAAAGATGGAAAAAGAGGACAAAAAAAGAAGGATGAAAAAAGTGAAGAGGATGAAGGGGGAGACAGAGGAGACAAAGACAGAAAGAGTGAGACGCAGCACCAGATTGACACCAGAGTCTATGGCCTGCAGAGACCCGGAGAGAGAATACCACAGAGAAGCCACGGCCCAAAAATGGTGCGCCACTGCCTAGAATGAGCAAGCCACACCTGGAAGAGGCTAAAATACGTGGCAGACCTCAGGACCGTGCAGGGCTGGTGAGCAATTGTGGCAAGCCTCCCAAGACAGAGGCCCCCTTGACCGAAGGGAACCTAAAGCTGAGCCCTCACCAAAGAACCTCCTGCGTGAGTGGATGGGACTGAAACCCGAAACACGAACAGGAGCCTGTGTGGAAAGTGTGAGCAGGCCTTAGACCTCAATTACAGATTGGACAAGTTTAGATTTGTTTGGGAAAGGGCATCGGGTGGTGGAGGTGATGATGGAGGCAAGTTGTAGAGCAGGTGAGGTAATGGTTAGAGCAGGGGTCTGCAACCTTTGGCTGGCCAGATGTTTCGGACTACAAGTCGCATATCATCTAGCTATTGACTGTGCTAGTTAGGGATGATGGGAGTTGAAGTCCAAAACAGCTGGAGAGCCAAAGGTTGAAGACCCCTGGGTTAGGGTATGGATGTGGTACTGCAGTGTGCACATGCATGTTTTTGTGGCAGGAGGCTAGAATGAGTAGGTGCATGGATTGATTGAGTAGTGAATTATAAATGGTGAAAGGAGGAGGGAGCCGCTGTGTGATAGTGTGGGGAGAGTTATGATGCCCCTGAAGAAGTCTTGGGAGAGAAGGAGTTCCACTTTAGGTCCTCCACGATAGAAGAATACAGTATTAGACATTAGGAGTCAAACTTCTGCATGCACTAACCTGGGGACAGGGATGCCTGGGTTAGGGTTGAGATTGGACACTAGACGAAAGTGTGAGGACAGTCATAGGCCCCACAAATCATTTAATAAAAACCCTTGACACACTTCAAGACTGGGAGGGAGTATTCAGCCATCTGTGACAATGCATATACAGCAATCAATTTAAGAATACAAGATTCTTGAAATTAAAGCAGAAAACAGACTATTTGGGGTGACATTTCGAAATGTTAATATCTCAATTCCGGACAACATTTTGTCCAAAACACCGATAGGATCAAGCTTTTAGAATAGTACAGATCAACTTCGTAGAGGTTTCCAACCATGTGAAGGCATTACTACGGGTGCTTCATCTGGCGACTTGAAAAAAGGCTACTTAACTTTTTTTGTAACCTCTGAACTGCTGGGTGTTAGGCAAGAATGTATGTAGTAACCCAGTGGGAGACTACACAAAACTTGTCCTCTTGGTATTAGGTAACCTATCTTTTGGTATAGGCCTGTACTACACAAGTTGGTAGTGTGACTGAGCAGCCAGGCTTATCTCATAACTCAAGAGGGGTAAACGTGAGGTGTAGAGCTGTAGCAATGAAATCCACAAATACAAGTAGTCAAGTACCACTTACACTCAAGGTTTTAGTTATAAATACTTTTTTATTTAACAGTGGTTTTTAAAGAAGGATTCTTTAAAAGAGGCAATATAGTAACAATCAAATATCCTTTAAAGAGTATCTACTAACTTTGTGTTGATTCTGGAAAAGTATTTTAGAGATGCTTTTTACACTTCCTACAACCCTGAGGTGACTTCACTAACTAGGACAGTAATGTCATTTATACAACACTAGTCCACTTTGTAGATTCTGAGGTTTGCAGAAAGGAATGGTTAAGGGAAGGAAAAGGTGATACAGGTTCTCACAGTATGAGAGCACTTACATCTTCCAATGAAGTCTAGATAATAACCTTTCCCAGCAGTAATACTTTAAAACCAAGTTATCACTACTGAGGGACAGTAAATATCAAAGTCAATGGACTAGAAGAGTCTGCAGGGAGCGAGGACAGCCAACGTCAATTGGAGCACAGTCTATGGAGCAGAGACACTTCTTAGATAATAGGTCTTGCAAAAAGTTAGAGTTTGTTGAAGAAAAATCACTGTATGGTCACACACTAACACTCGTGAAAGGTAGAGCTGAAATCATCCCTAGCATAGTAGCTACTGCAAGTCTCAACTGAGAAGAGCAATGCTAAAGACACTCAGGTAAGGACCCCAAGTCAGAACAGTACCTTTAGTTAGAAGAGTGGTTCAGCTGGCTTCTGTCTTGATGCAGTGATGCAGATCCTGGGCTTCAGTCGTGGTGACAAGAGGGAGGACGTCTGGAGGACTCCTGCGGCAGAAATTCAGAGGCGAGCAGCAGCTACAGGCTCTTTTCAGATCAGCAGCACTTTGCCGTTTCAGAGCTCGGTAAACAGCACCACCGCGGATCTTGAACACCAGTTGGGCTTCCTTCACTCCTTGAGTCCTGCACTCTGGTGAGAGACTTGAGCCCTGGGCGTCCTGGTTCTGAAAGGTCCTGGGGAGAATTTAGTAGCTTCTGGCCGGCTTGAACACATTGCACTAGGCTACGGATTTCACAACCCCTGGCACTTGGTTCCTACAGCAGCAAAGTAGTACAGCCAATTTGGGAAGATGGTCCAGTGGAGTTAGTCTCAGGGTTAGTTCGTCCCACTAACCCAAGGGAAGAAAAGCAGGGGCAAGGCGCGCACTCCAATTCCTGGCCAATATATTACCTGAAGTCCAAAAACAATCACAGGGTTAAATCCCAATCACAGGGTTGATTCCCTTTTTGCATTGTTGTGCTCCTCCAAGTGCCCAAAAGATTCACAGGGTTAAATCCCAATTTGCTGCCCAATAGTTCACAGGGTTGATTTCCTTCTTGCACTGTTGTACTCCAAGTGCTTTCGTATCTGCAATACTCATCAGGGAGGCGGAGTTGCCATGCAATTCAGGTGAAACCAATATAAATGCAGTTGCCGTCTCAAGGAATTATGGTAAATGAAGTGAACCCATTTAAACAATTCAGGTGACCAGTGAAAAACTCCCCTCAAACACACATCATACCCTTAGCAGGGGGAGAGGGGAAACCATGATTATGGCTCTCCAGTGTAGGGCAAAATAACCCTAGTGCTGCAGCCTCTGGAGTCCGTATCGCCACAAGTTAAATGTTCAAAAAAGCAGGGGTGAGTCATGCACGCCAATTCCTGGCCAATTTATTACCTGAACAAGTGTCCAAAAACAATCACAGGGTTGATTCCCTTTTTGTACTGTTGTGCTCCTTTAAGTGTCCTGAAAATTCACAGGGTTAAATCCCAATTTGCTGCCCAATAGTTCACAGGGTTGATTCCCAAGGGAAGAAGTTGTCCCTTATGGAGCAATTCTTGTCGATCAGAAAAAGGAGTTTCAGCACAGCAGCATGGCTTCACCGGGCAATTGAAATATCCAGGAGGATGCAGCAAGCTTCGTTCATGGTTTCTTCGTCGGGTTGTTCTTCCCAGTGGTCGACTGCCTTCAATCCCAAAACCCTCGCCTTTTAGGCAGGTTTCCCCCATTCATGCACATCCTAGCTGTCACTGAAACAGCAGGGTGGCGGTGCTAAAAGGCTGGGGGAACCTGCTGGCGAACCTCCGGCACTTGGTGTTTGTTGCTGTCGCAAACAGATCGATCTGGGGATTGCCCCATTTGAGGAAAAGGTAGTCCTATTGATCCTGCCAAAGCGCCCATTCGTGCCAAGATCGCAGCTCCCTGCTGAGGGAGTCGACATCAGTGTTTTTTACTGCTGGCAGGTGAAACGGGATGAGGAATATCCCCTGGGCAACGGACCAAAGTCCTGCGCCTCTTTGGAGAGCATTGGGGATCTGGTGCCCCCGTTTCCGGATGTAAAACATCATGGTGTTATTGTCCGTGAAGACCTTCACCACTTTGCCCATGAGAGATGACAAACTACTTGAGGGCCCAGAACACCGCCCGAAGTTCCAGGACGTTGATATGGAACGTTTTCTCCTCTGGCAAACACAGATGTCGGGCGTCAAGGCGGCCAGTGTGGGATCCCCAGCCTTCCAGGGAAGCGTCCGTCGTGACAGTCTACTGGTACGGGGGGGGGGTCTGGAAATACTTGCCTCCAGCTAGTTGGGAGCGCACGCCCCACCAGCTTATCGCTCGACGGAACTCCTAGTCTAGCGGGATCCTGTCCTGGAAGCTTCCGGACACCTGGACCCAACGGGTGTCGAGGAACTCCTGTAGCGGGCGCATCCGCAACCTGCAGAGCCGAATGAGGTAAATGCCCAACATCATGCCGAGAAGCTAACCATGGCGATCTTCACTGCTAACAGCCGTGGCAACTTGCCCAAGATGGCCCCTATCCTCTCCTCCGACTGGGACGCCAGGCATGACACCATATCGAGCGGGAACCCAGGACCAGAGCGTCCTACGATGTAGTCAAGCAAAATTTTGTATAATTCACTGAGAACCCCATATCCGTCAGTAGGTGGACGGTCCTCGCTGTGTGGACTATGGCGATGATGTCTCTTGATCTGGCCCGGATGAGCCAGTCCTCCAAGTAAGGTTAGATGCGGATCTCTTGCAGTTGTAGATTGGCCACCACTGGAGCCAGGCACTTGGTGAAAAGTCTGGGTACCGACTTCAGTCCGAAGGGAAGGGCCTTGAACTAGTAATGCTTCCCTTGAACGACGAGCCCCCAAAACCTGAAGTGTCCTTTGTGGATGGGGATGTGAAAGTACTCATCCTCCAGGTCCAACAGCAACAAAGTCTCCCTCTTCCAGTTGTCTGAGCACGTGTTGAAGAGTGACCGTTCTGAACTTCTGGGACTTTATTTATTTGTTCAGTCATCGTAGGCTGAGGATGGGCCTCCAGCCCCCGGTCTTCTTTCGTACGAGGAAATACCTTGAGTAAACTCAGGAGTCCCGGAGCCGCTTTGGAAGAGCTCTATCGCCCCTTTCTTCAACATGGCCCAGACCTCTGGCAGCAGCCGAGGGACGTGGTTTTCCTGCCGGGCCACCGGTGGTATTCGTGGACACTTTTGTTGGAATTCTAGAGCGTGTCCATGGGCGAGAGAGTCCAGCACCCAAAGGTCGGTGGAGATAGTCTTCCACATGCTGATGAAGTTAGCCAGCCGGCCTACCACCAGGGTGCACAGGTGCAGGCCTGATCTGCTGGCGGGTTCAATCCCATTTGGAGGTCGACGGGCCGCCCTACGGTCCCCGACAGCGACTGTCCCCGAAAGCCTTGGAGCAGCCCCTGTTAGGTTCCTAGGTCGAGGAGTGTGGAGGTTGACGGTAAGAGGTGGAGCCCCTGCCGAATCCCCTCGAAGACCGGCTAGACTTCCCTCCTGAGGAACGAAAAGACTACCGTCATTGTAGAGTGCCTAGCGCACATGCCGTCTCCGCCTTGATGGCCTGGAAGGATTCATCCACAGCTTTTCCTAACAGGTTGTCCTCGTCAAAGGGCATGTCCAAAACCCTCGTCTCGACCTCCTCCCTAAAGTTGGTGGCTCTGAGCCAGCCACAACGTTGAAGGCAGATGCTGTTTCTCATCTGGCAGAAACCCATGTCCGCAATATGTCTATGGCCACTGTGATGGCATGATCCGATGCCACTTCGCGAGTTCAAAGGCCTCAACCCGCTTGTCTGGGAAGAAGTCAGGAGCGGAACTAGCTTAAACTACAGCTCCCGGTCTTATCTTGCTACGATGGCGTTGGCAGCCTTGATCATGGTCGCCGCAGAGTACCTTCC
This sequence comes from Ambystoma mexicanum, assembly GCF_040938575.1. Taxonomy (NCBI): domain Eukaryota; kingdom Metazoa; phylum Chordata; class Amphibia; order Caudata; family Ambystomatidae; genus Ambystoma; species Ambystoma mexicanum. The sequence goes on from NC_090931.1 coordinate 458,540,600, forward strand.
TATCCATTGAGTCAAATTTCTTCACTTCATTGTCTGGAGGGGTGGATGAAGCAGAAGACGTTGAGCCCGACTATTTCTTCCTGGTGGCCGCTGAGACCACAGAGTCTGGTGATGTTTGAGACTGCAGAGATTTGGGTGCAGAGTCCGGCACCCGGTACTTCTTATCCAGCCAGTCTCTCTTTGCTGGGGCTGTGTACTTCCTTGTACGAAAGAAGACGGGGCTAAAGACCCATCCTAGACCTACAACGACTGAACAAATACATTAAGTCCCCGAAGTTCAGCATCGAGCGTCGCTCTGACAAAAAGACATCTGGTTCAATGAAGAATTAGTCTAGCTTAGAAGAACCAAACGCTCCCTTGAACACGCCCACAACGAATATCCTACACCCGACTCTGCCAACTCCTACAAAAAGGCTAATAAAACTTATAAAACAGCTATCATCACCCAAAAAGCCAAGGCATATAACACTTGCATCAGCAATGCCGACTCAGATTCGAAAGAACTCTTCTCTATCATCAGAGAATTAGAAAATCCCACCCCAGCCACGACCCCAGCCAAATCCTGTAAAGAATGGTGCACCCCCATACAAGATGCCTTGGCGGTCAACATTGTACTGCTACAAAACAAAATAACGACCAAAAGACTTGCTCTATCAGATAAAAACATGATAACCACCAACTCCTGCACCACACCCAACGAAAATTCTAACACACCATTACACTTTGTCCCGGTCACCCAAGAACTAATACTCAATACCATCTCTAAGCTAAAAGCCTCTAATTGCTAAAGCATGTGCCTCCACCCTCACGCCTACCATTACCAACTTAATCAATGCCTCCTTCAACACCAACTCAGTCCCAGCCAGCATCAAAGAAGCTTGGGTCACCCCACTTATAAAAAAAAATAATAAAAAAAAAAACATTGGACCCTACGGTGCCCACCAACTATCACCCAATCACAAGGATGCCCTTCTTACTCAAAATTATCGATAAAACAACATTACACACAAATCTAAACTCACCTCGAACAAAACCAGCTCCTTGGAACCAGACAATCAAGCTTCAGGCTAAATCATAGAACCGAAACAGCCCTCCTGGACCTTAAAATTCAGATGGACACGATCAGAGACTCAGGGAAACTGTTTACTCATGCTGTTAGACCTTTCCATAGCATTTGACCTTGTGGATCATGAGAAGCTGTGCAACTCATTAGCTAATGACTTCAACTTCTCTAAAGATGCCACTAAGTGTGTGAAATCCTTCCTAGCAGATCGTACCTCTAGAGTCTCGATAAGCAAAGAAGCAGCCGATCCCATCCCAGTCCCCATTGGGGTTCCTCAAGGATAATGCCTCTCTCCAACTCTTTATAATGACTACACAAAGCTACTCTTTTCAGCATTAGACGACATGGGTGTCCTCTACGCTAACTTTGCATATGACAACCAGATCCTCATACCCTTATCAGTTAACTATGTTCTTGACACATTGACCATTAATAAAATATATGCCATTATCCACAATTGGATGGCTTTGAATAGCCTCTGTCTCAATAATGAGAAGACAGAACTTCTCATCGTTGGATCACAATCCAAAATAGTTGCCCTCCATGCCAATTACTCCTCTATCAATCTTGATATCTCACTGATCCCAGTGCTTAAGCAAGTAAAAAGCCTAGGCGTATATTTAGACGCCAACCTCACCATGACCAAACAAATTCGCTCCCTTGCATCATCCACCGCGTATATCTCCAAACTAATCTCACTAAGCAGACAATTCCTGACACCTACTAATTGCCTCACCCTTGCGAGGGCATTAGTTTTATCCAAGTTGGATTACTGTAACATACTTCTACTAGGCACCTCCAACACCAATCTTAACAAATTGCAACTTATGCAAAACAAAGTCTTACAAGCAGCATTAGGTATAAAAAAAATTCGATCACATCTCCAAGATCAGGAAGGATGCCCACTAGTTACCCATTAAAGCCAGAATCATCTTCAAAACACTTTGCATTACACAAACTTCTCGCCAAAAAAGCCCCCCCCTCCCCATCTACCTTAACCACGCCCTACAGAAAAAAGAACCCACCTGATCACTCAGATCCAATGACAATCAACTCATAGTGATCCCCCGCTACAAAAACTCCAGAGCAGGAGCCAGCAGCTTCCACGTCCTTGCCCCTAGACACAACCTCCCTCCCCATCAACATCTAAAAAGAGACATCCTTCATTGGATTTAAGAAACTGCTAAAAACCTGGCTATTTAACCAATATTAGCATTATGCCTTTCTCCTGAACGTGTAAATAGTGCTCATATGTAATATTTGATCCTTGTGTGTAAATAAGGTATGTATTCTAATCCATGTACAATGTAATACCATATTCAAAGCTGTCTGTAACCACGCCGTGATACCCTAGGGTCTGGGTGTGTAACAAATGCAAAAAATAAATAAGTACTTCCACATCCCCATCCACAAAGGACACTGCAAGTTTCTGTCGTTTAAGGGAAGCATTACTAATTCAAGGCCCTTCCCTTTGGACTAAGTCGGCACCCAGACTTTTCACCAAGTGCCTGGCTCCGGTGGTGGCCCATCTACCACTGCAAGGGATCCACGTCTACCCTTACTTGGACGACTGGCTCATCCGGGCCGGATCAAGAGACAGCGCCATCGACCACACAGAAAGGACTGTCCGCCTACTGACTTCATCGGAGCCAGCCCTACATCCCAAACATCATCCTGTAGAGGGGCCGAGAAGATGGTCTGCCTCTTCCCCCGTTCGGCACCGATGCAAGAAGCCTTCTTTCTTCTTTTCCTCCGGCATGAGCTGGAAAAGCTCTGGTGCTCAGGAGAACATTGTGTGGAACGATCCTATCTCGTCCGGAGGAGAGGCTCTGGGCAGAGGCGACGGGAGGTCCCCCATCCCGTCTTCATCCGTGCACGTTTTCGCTGTGTCTGATTCAGTCTCCCTTTGGGGAGGAGAGGGGCTGTGGAGAAGGTTGTCATGGAGGCATTGTCTCCAACTCTTCTTGGTTGGGGGTACCCCGATGTCAAACCCGAGGGAGGGGCAGAATCACCGGTATCCTCCCCTGTAACTCGGACACCAGCGAGTTGAGGGCCGGGATGATATCCAGTGCAAAGTCTCTAGGAGGCCTCTGGGGAGTAGGAGAACGACCTGGGCCCCTGTCGTCCTGGTGTTGCTCGTCGTCACCTCAATTGATGGTATCCCTGTCGCCATCATCGTGGGGCGAGTCCCTGGCACCAGTCGTAGTCATCGCCCTCTTGGACGGTATGGACGTAAATGTCCTCGTCCTCTTCAGCTGAAAAAATATCTGTTCCCTGAAGACCTTCGACACCTCCCCACGCCCTTTCTTCGGGTCCAGAGGGGTCGGTCTCGGGCTGAGGTCCGGCATCGACTTCTCCGGCGTCTTATCAGCAGGCATATTCAAAGCCTCCCTCCTGGGCGGAAGGGACGCCCGGGCACCCTGCAGGTCTGCCCCTACGGCCTTTGAAAGAGACGCCAAAACCACCTCGAGGCAGGGTTAAGATTTTGACTGGTGCACCTGGGCCTTCACAGAGAGGCCGGGTGGGTTCCTTGTCTTGCTTGGCCTTGCCCTTCAAGGCTGAATTGGAATTCTTATCCGGTTTGGCCTTCTCATTCAGGGCCAGATCGGACCCTTTGTCTCCTTTGGCCTTCTCCACCGCGAGTATGCTGGACACAGTACCCTGCTTGGCCTTCTCCTGTCTAGTCTTCTCCAGGTTCTCCCGTAGCTTACCCGGGCTAACAGACTTCCTCTTTGAAGGGGAACCAGAGCGTTGACTGGAGATCGACATAGATGAATAAGTTACTTACCAACTGGTAACATTCTTTCGATTGGATGTTCCTCCAACGTATTCCTCATCTTAGATGTATTCCATCCAGCTTTTGCTCTTCGGAAATTTTTTCGGCAGAAGGCACAGTGCGTCGATGTCGTCGAGTCGATGGTCCCTCGAAGGCCTCCGTCGAGGGTGACGTCATCGGGTGTATAAGTAGCACGCGCTGCGCCCGTTGGCCTCAGTTCTGTTTTTCCCCTCTTTTTCATCTGTGATCTGGTACTGTGTAGATTGTGCCGGCAGACAGGTATCAGCCTTGCGAGATTTGAGATGGCAATAACCCGGAAAAAATCTACACAGGGGTAGGTTGGGAGGGCAATGAGGAATATGTTGGAGGAACATCCAATCGAAAGAACGTTACCAGTTGGTAAGTAACTTGTTCTTTGAGTGGATTGTGTCCTCCAACATATTCCTCATCTTAGATAGGCTCCCAAAGCAGTATTTTGCATAGTTCCTCTAGAGGAGGGGTCAGGTTTTTTCCCACCAATGCCTTTAGATGGCGGAATAAAGCACTGCTTTTCCAAAAGTCAGCTCCCTAGACTGGGAAGCATCCAGGCTATAGAATTTTGAGAAGGTGTGAAGTAAATACCAAGTTGCTGCTTCTCAAATGGACCTTATTGGGAGACACCTTTGAAGGGCTGTGGAAGAGGCGATGCCTCTGGTGGAATGAGCCCTTAACCCTTCTGGTGGGTCTTTTTGTGCTAGTCTGTAGCATTCTGAAATGCAAAGCACAATCCAGCGTGAAATTGGCTGTTTTGTTACTGATTGACCCAGTCTTCTTCCTGTGTAGCCTATAAACAACTGGTCGTCCACTCTAATCCTAGAAAGTCTAGAGATGTAAAAGCTTAAAGCTCTTTTTGGGTCCAGTCTGTGTAATCTTTCTTCCTCCTTAGAAGGATGAGGTGGAGGATAGAATGAGGGTAAAAGTTTACTGACTTAAATGAAAATCAGATATTACCTTCGGTAAAAATGATGGTTTAACCCTCAATACAACTCTGTCCTTATGGAACACAGTATAGGGTGGCCCAGAAGACAGTGTGTGCAATTCGCTCACTCTTCTTGCTGATGTTAGAGCAACTAAAAAGGCTGTTTTCCATGTTAATAAACTTAATGGACACGTGTGCATAGGCTCAAAAGGGGCACACACTAAGAATTTTAAGACTAAATTTAGATCCCAAATCGGTACTTGAGTGGGTGAGGAGGAAACACATTAGTGAGACCTTTTAAGAATTGTGTTATCAAAGGAATTTTGAAGTAGGAGCATTCTTCCGATGAGCGCTTGAAAATGGAAAGTGTTGCAAGGTAACCTTTTATTGTTCCGATATTCAGACCTCTATGTGCTAGGGTCAGAAGGAAAGATAGTACTTCCGGAATAGAATATAGAAAAAGGATCGACATTCTTTTCGCTGCACCAGTTGCAAAACTTTTTCCAACGGCAACGGTACAGAGACTTTGTTGCTGGCCTTCTTGCCGAAAGCAACAACTCCATTACATCATCTGGAAGGTTCCAATCCCTGTATCTCAGCCTTTCAGATACCAAGCATGAAGATTGAGTGTTCTGACCTCTTGGTGGAGAACCTGACCTTCCATTTGAGAGAGAAGGTGCTCTCTCTGAGGAAGGCGTACTGGAGGACAGACGGACATATCTAGAAGGTCCGGATACCACGTTCTCCTGGCCCAATCCGGAGCAATTAGGATCATGCGGTTCCCGAAGCGTCCCAGCCTCCTGATGACCTGAGGAATGACGGGAATCGGAGGGAAAGTGTACAATAGTGGGAAATTCCAATCCACCACGAACGCGTCCCCCACGGCTCCTCTCGGGGGAAATTCCCTTGAGCAATACCTTTCGCATTTTTGGTTGGTACTGGTTGCGAATAGGTCTACCCGAGGGGTTCCCCAAAGGGCGAAGATCTCTTGAATGACTTCCCGAGCCAATTCCCATTCGTGGGATACCGTGCTCTGCCTGCTCAGAGCATCTGCCGTCATATTCTCTTCCCTGGCTAGATGAATTGCCGTTAAAGAGATTCCTTCCTGAACCACCCAATACCAGAGCTGCATTGCCTCTCTGCACAGGGGTAGTGACCCCACACCACCTCTTTTGTTTAGGTAGTGCCTGGCCACTGTGTTGTCCATCATTATCAGGACATTCTTTCCCCTGACAGATGGCAGGAAGGCATTCAGCGCTAGTCTGATTGCCCTCGGCTTCAAAAGGTTGATATGTAGTTTAGACTCTGATGGAGACCAACGACCGTTTATTGTCAAATCGTTGGCAAGTGCTCCCCACCCCTGGAGTGAGGCATCCGTCACTACTGTGATCTCCGGCCATGGTTGCCAAAAAGGTTCTCCCTTTAGGATGTTCTCTGCACAGGTCCACCAAAGAAGGTCTCATCAGATCTTGTTCGGAATCTGAAGAAGATCCGTCATTTGACCCGAGAACTGGGACCACTGAGTCTTTAGGGCCCATTGAAGGGATCTCATCCACAAGCGTGCCTCTGGCACCAGAAAGATGCAGGATGCCATGAGGCCGAGCAACCTTAAAAAGTCGTAAGCCTGGAGATTTTGGGCATTTTGGAATTTGGAAACCATCCGAAGAATATCTTGAGCCCTCATCTTGGGAGGCAAGCTCTTTCCCAAGGATGTGTCTAATGCAGCTCCTAAGTACTGCAGCTGTTGGGAAGGTGTCATTTGAGACTTCTTTAAATTGGGGGAGAAGCCCAGATTGACGAGGAAGTGGCAGGTGACTTTCAGATGATCCAGTGCTTGCTCGGCAGAGCGGACTCTGATCAACCAATTGTCCAGGTAGGGGTAGACATGAATTCCCCCCCCCTCTCCTGAGGTGTGCTGCCACCACTACCATTAACTTGGTGAAGACGCTCGGGGCGGAGGTCAACCCGAATGGCAGGACTCGAAACGGATAGTGTGAGTCACCAACTACGAACCTCAGGTATTTTCTGTGTTTGAGATGAATCGGCACATGAAAATAAGCATCCTGGAGGTCCAATGACACCAACCAGTCTTGGAGTTGAAGGGCCTGAAGGAGGGGTCTCAGTCCTCTGTCCTTTTTGGGGATCAGAAAATACGGACAAACCCTTTTTCCTCTCCGCTGCAGGTACTGGTTGTATAGCACCTTTCTCCAGCAGGGTTAGAACTTCCTGCTGTAGGAGTGGGTTTGAAAGTTTCAACGGGTGTCTCCCTGGTGGATTGCTTCGAGGTTGCTTTAAAAAAGGAAGGCAATAGCCTTGGGCTATTATTTCTAGAGCCCAAACATCTGAAGTAATGGCTCGCCATTTTTGCAGATGCTGCGACAGCCTGCCTCCTACAGGTGTTTTGTGGTGCAAGTCCTCAAAGTGGTTTTGTGGCGGATGTTGCAGCTGCTGATGGCAAAGAGGCTTCAGCTGGAGCTGGCTTAGCATGTTTTCCTCGTCCACCACGTGGCCTTTCTTTGGCCCCTTTGACTGGCCATTCCTCTCATCTTCCCATATGAGGTGTAATAACGATAGGATCGTCCCCTCCATGATTGCCCTTGCGCATGAAAAGGCTGAGGTTGCCTAATAGCAGCTCCTAAAGATATTGCTGCTGCTTTTGAGGTCTGCAACCTCTCAAGGCTCTCGTCAGCCTTGTTGCCAAAAAGGTGAGACCCGTCAAAAGGCATGTTCAGGAGGCAGTTCTGTACGTCCGGTGCAAAACCCGACTTCCGTAACCACGCAAACCTGCGCATTACCTTGCTAGTGCCCATGGACCTGCTTACACTATCCGCGGTGTCCAATCCAGATTAAAGGGATTCCTGCATGGCCTCCTTTGCATCTCTAACGATGGCTAGGAAACCTTCCCTTTCTTCCCCTTTTGGTATGTGCTCCGCCGCCATTGCGATGCACTCCCACAGAGTGTACGAAAATTTTGTCAAGGCACATGTGGAGTTGGCAGATTTTAATGCCATGCTCCCGGCTGAAAATACCTTCTGTCCCCAACCATCCACACGCTTATCGTCCCTGTCTGGAGGGATAGACGGGTAGGCAAGTTTGTTGGAAGCTGTGGCTGCCTGTCCGACCAAACTCTCGGGAGTTGGATGTTTTGACAGATAGCCGGGGTCGCTACTGGCTGGGCGGTATTTTGATGCAAGGGATTTATTTACCGGAGGAATAGAATCCGGAGTTTCCCAATTCTTGGCCACCCTGTTTTGTAATGATGCATGAAAAGGTAGTACTGGGTCTTCAGTGGGACCATGGTCCAATAGGTCTTAAATCGTCCTGGACGAATTGGGCTGGTGGTCTAGCCCATCCCAAGTAATCTATCACCTTGGTCATTAACTGACGGTAAGATGGACTGGCATGCTCTCCTGGATCTGGTCTACCAAAGTCATTCTCAGGAGAGGTGTCAATGCCACTTGCATTATGCAATGACTCCACCAAATCCCTCATTCTGCTTTCCTCTGATATCAAGCATTCTGGGACATTTCGGGTGCCATATTCCAATCCAAAAGGTACATCTTCCTCCTCGGGTCGCTCCTGTTGCTCAGAAATTGAGGTCAAGGATTTGAAACACTCCTTCCTAGGGAGAGGCTTAAAAACCTTCTCTGGGAGAGGAGGAGGAGGAGGAGGTGTAGTACCAGGCTTTGAAGAAGATACATGTTTTGTAGTTTTCTCCTTCTCTTTTTCTGGCTGCCCTGGCTTGGTTGGAGCCTTTGGCGCTGAAGGTTTCGGCGTCAAAGTCGATAAAGGCGTTGATGACATAGTGGTCGTCGACAGGGTCTGCGTCGAGGCGGCCTTCGACGGTTTCCCCTTCGAGGTGTGATAGGTCTCAGACAGTGTCGGTTACCTCGAGCAGTCTACTCAACTCGAGCGTTTTATGCTCGGCATCCTGAAAGGTTCCCTATCCTTCCTTTTACGATCACCCGGGCTCTAGGGCGCGCGAGTGTCGGAGCGATGACGCTCCCGGCCGGCTCCTGAAGAAGGCGCGGACCGAGGCTTCGCCTTCTCAAACACCTCAATCATTTTGACGCTGAATGCTTCCCATTCTTCAGTAGACGAATGTTTTTTGGGGCATTTCATTTTCGGAGACTCGTCTGACGACGAGGTGGAGGGAGACCTATGGTGTTGTTTCTTCGACTTTTTCGACGAAGGCGAGCGATGAGAATCGCTTCAGGATCTAGATCGATGCCTTTCGCGTTGAGATTTTTCCCCATTGGGTCTCGACTCGTCGCCAGAGGCTTTTCGATCCTTCCGACCTACCTGTAGCTTTCTTCTCCTTTCTCGCAAGGCCTTCCCCGTCATCGCCTGACACCACAAACACTCGCGGTGCGGGTCCGTGATCGACATTTTTGAGCCGCACGACTTGCATTTCTTAAAACCCGATCTCGGGGTCGTGGTTGGCGTCGATGACGAGGACATAATTACTTCTCGTTATATTATATTTCTTGACAGAACTCGAGGCGCGCCGAATGTCCAAAGCAACGTAACTGCAGAAAAACGGAACTGAGGCCAACGGGTTCCGCGCGTGATACTTATACACCCGACGACGTCACCCTCGACAGAGGCCTTCGAGGGACCATCGACTGTACGACATCGACGCACGGCGCCCTCTGCCGAAAAAATTTCCGAAGAGCAAAAGCTGGATGGAATACATCTAAGATGAGGAATACGTTGGAGGAGACGATCCACTCGAAGGAGATGATGGGCGCGCCCTGACAGTTGCGGGACCTGCAGCTGCGTCGACCCTGACGGGTGGGGTGCCCTCAAAGGACTTAGAAGCCCGTTCAGCTTTCCTGGATCCGGGAGAGGCATGCCCCTAGATACCACCCGGTGCAGAGGCCTTGACCTGCAGCCGTGCTTCCAACCATTGATTTCGGTCCCTCAACGTGCGCTTCGAGAAGCCACGGGAAAACGCACAATCTTCCTCCTTGTGCGTCGGGTGCAGGCAATACAGGCACTGGGAATGCATGTCGTCCATGTATACATTCCACAAACAGCAGTCGGAGCACAGCTTTAAGAGGGAAGGGTTGTCCTTTTCGTCGGACATGAACCACCCGGTGTAGGCCTGAAGAATCTTCTGGAAGCTTCCAAGAAGAATACTCGATGAAAACAGCCCTTGAGGGGCATTGAAAAATCCGACAAATGGGGTCCCCGTTAGTCAGAAGGATGATCGATGGAGCACATGGTCTCGATTGACCAGAAAATAGAGTAACTCTCAAAAAGCGAAAAATGCAGCAAAAGCTCAAAGAACAAAGCACAAGGACTCCCAACACTTGAACATGCGGTAAAAATCTGAAGATGGCTGCCAGTGTAGGGGCTTAGTTAGAGGGCAGTCATTGGCTGGGGGCAGTATGACCCAGAGCTCAGTGATTGGTTGTTAGGAGAAAGCTAATTCAAAACTCACAGGTTTTCTTTTACTGAGGATTCCCAACCTGACGACTTGGAATATTCATGAGCATGGGCATCTATGCCAGACCCCATGCTGGAGAAATGCCATGTCATAAAACAGGCGAGTAATTCATTCATATGTTACACATGTTCCAGCTCCCAGAGGAGACGTCATTTAAGGTCAGTATAGCATTTATATAGTATCCCCTTTGCAATATTGAGTTTTCAAGGAAGGAAAGGTTAGGGTTGGGGTTAGACCTGATAGTTTATAAGAACAGTTAGATTCTCCCAAAAGGATGCAGGCAGTCTATTATCCCAGCATTAAAGTGTTCAACATTAAAACCTGTAATGGAACAAGCACTGCCAAAGTCTATAGGTTCAGCATGAGGCCTTTAGGGAGCCAGGACAAGTTCCAGCTGGATGCCTTCAAGATGCAATGCAGTAGACCCTTGTTCCTGGTCCTTGGTCGTGGTGACAAAGGGAAGGACGTCTCGTGGGCTCTTGCAGCAGCACTTGAGGGACTAGGCTGCAATGGATTTCCATCAATTCAGCGACTCTTTGTGGTTTGGATTTCCTTGGTCCTGGACTACTGTGAAGGGGACACTGTATACGGATGTCTGGCTTCGGTAGGGTCCCCTGGAGACACACTAAGATCTGCCTGGATTCGGACTTCGGAAGACAATGCACTCACAAGTGGTCAAGGTACCCCGGGTATTGGGCTTCTGCAGCCTTCTGCAGCCTTGGAAAGTCGCAGCAAGTAAAAATAGTGTTTGTCTCGAGGCTAGTTGGTCCCACCAGACTAACGGAGGAAGTCGTCCTTTACTGGTCTTCCATGTCGATTCGAAAAGGGGTCAATGTTAGGCAAGATTGCATGCGGTAACCCTGTGGGCGACTACACCAGTCTTGTCCTCTTGGTATTAGGTAACCCCCTATTGGTATAGGTCTGTACTACACAAGTTGGTAGAGTGACTGAGCAGCCAGTCTTATCTCAAGGGGGGGTAAATGTGAGCTGTAGTATTGAAATACACACATACAAGTATCCAAATAACACCTACACTCAGGGTTTTCTAGTAAAATAATTATTTAACAGTCAGTTTTAAATAAGCATTCTTTAAAAAGGGCAATGTGCAACAATGAAAATATACTTCGTAACACGTTCTCAGAATCACACTCAGCAAGTAGATACTCTTTAGAGATGCTTCATACACACTTCCGACACTGAGGTGACTTCACTTACTAGGACAGCATTGGCATTTATAGATCACATTCACGTTTGGTAATATTCTGAGGTTGTGGAAAAGGGAAGGGTTAATGGAAGGAAAAAGGTTAACAGGTTCTGAGAGTATGTGAGCAATTTTAAAATCCCCCAATGAAGTCCAGATAAAAACTTTGCCTAGCAATAACAGTTTCAAACAAGTTACCCCCTATGAGGGACAGTTACAATCAAAGTAAATGGGACAGAAGAGTCTGCAGGGAGCCACATAGTTAGGGAGTGTGTTGTAGAAAATCACGGTTGGGCCACAATCTGTTACACTTGTGAAAAGTTAGAGCTAGAATAATCCTAGAAAGACAGCTATTGCAGAACTCAACTGAGACTAGCAAGCTCAAAAGCGTTAAGTACCCCTTAGTCAGAACAGTACCTTAGGTTAGAAGAAGAGGATCCAGATGGCTTCTTTCCTGGTTGCAGACTTGCACATCCATTTTTCCTGTGCCTCAGTCATGGCGACAAGAGGGAGGACATCTGGTAGACTCATGCAGAGCAGTTCGGAGGTCGGTTGCAGCTACGGGATCTTTTCAATTCATCGCCACTTCGCAGTTTCAGCTACCAGCAAATCGCACCACCGTGGATCTTGGACACTTGATGGACTTTCTTCGCTCCTTGAGTTAAGCACTTTGGTGAGGTGACTCGAGCTTGGGTTGTCCTCCTTCGGGTGGGTCCTCGGGATCTTCCTGGAGCTCTGGTCCGGCTTAAAGATGATGCACTCTATTACAGACTTCTCGACCCCTGGCACTCGGTTCCAGCAGCAGCAAAGAAGTACAGCCAGTTGGGGAAGGTCTTCCAGCAAAGTTAGTCTTGGGATTAGTTGGCTCCACTAACTCAAGGGAAGAAGTCGTCCTCTCCGAAGCTTCTCTAGTCAATTCGGAAAAGAAGTTTCAGCACTGCAGCAGGCACTTAAAGGGTCCAGGAGGATGCAGACAGCTTCTCTTCACGATTCCTTTGTCGGATGTTTCGTCCAGTTGTCGACTGTCTTATGTTCAAGAAGCCTCGCCTTTTATGCAGGCTTCGCCTATTCATGCACAGCCTAGCTGTTACACTCACAGCAGGGTGGCGGTCCTGCACTGACAGCCAGCCAATCAGCACTAGGTGCATTCAGGTTACCAAGGAAACTAAGGACAGGAAGTTTCGGGGCACCTCACTCGCTTCCTGCCCTTCCAGACACACTGGAGCCAGAGGCGGGTTTCAGCACTGAAGCCCGCCAAAGGCAAAACGAACAAACGGGTTAAACCTGGTTTGGCGCGCAGAGTAAACCCCACGAAAGACCTCACAAGCAAGAAATTGGGAAAAAAAGAAGACCAGGGACATTTTGACACAATGGTCATCCATGGGTGCTATACTGCAGCTGAGGATTCAGCCTGCGGTAAAAATGCACAATGGTAGGAAAATTAAACCACTGCCACCAGCCATTAAAAGTCGGGAGGGTAGCATAAAATAAATGTTACATGAGTAAGTAGGAAAAGGGGCTACTAAGTAACCCCCATCACTCCACATAAAATGGGGTGTGCTGGACCTACAAAGGAAAAAAAGGTAAGAAAAGTCAATTTCACTTCACTACTCTTGGGAACAGTAGTTTATCCAAGAGAAAGTATTTAATCCTTAAGAGAAATCTAAAGGATTTCTCTGTGACACTGTACTGTAGGTGCTTTGTGTCACCATACAAAAAGTAGATGCCTATGGAGTTTGTCAGACTACAAAAAGAAAACACAGTCTAAATCAGATCAACGTAGATGAAAGAGTGAGAAAAATGTCTCACTCCAGGATTGAATTTTAAAAAGTCCTAAAGTCCAGCAAAAGAGCTGGGGGTCGCCAAGATGAAGGGAATTAGCACAGAAATTAGATTTCTCCTTAACAGTCAGCACAGTTTAGGGCTTCACCGGGCACTTCGAGGTCCAGGAGGGTGCTGCTGGCGTCTTCTCTCGTCTTCTGCTTCGGATGTTGTCCTCCAATGGTCGAATCTCCTCTATGTCCCAAAAACCTTGCTTTTTAGGCAAGTTCCCATTCATTCACAGCTCTAGGATGCCATTCACACAGCAGGGTGGCTGTCTTGCAGGACAGCCAGCCGGCCAATTGGAACTGGTTTCACTTAGGCATGCCTAGAGACAAAGGACATGGAAGATTCGGGACCCTCCCTCACTTCCTGCCTTTCCAAACACACTGGAGCCTTTGAGGACTTCATGGCTGAAGCCCGCCAAAGGCAAAATACACAAAGGACACAAACCTGATGCAAACAGAGTACAAGCTCAGAACAAACTAACAAGAAATGATGAAAAAAGATGACGAGAGCCATTTTGAGAAACTAGTCATCCTAGTGTGCAGCACTGCAGCAGAGACATCAGCCTGCAGATACAGGGCACTAGGTAGTAAAAAAGAAACCACTGCCACCAGCCATTCAAGAGAGTTAGTGTCACAAAACGTTACACGAGGACTGGGTTAAAGGAATTGCTATGTACCCCCCGCCCCCCCCCCCAGCACTCCACATAGGCTGGTGTGTGAAGTAAGACAGGGGTCTTCTTCCTATTCTTGGGAACAGTAGTTCACCCAAGAAAATGTAGTTAAACATTAAGAGAAATCCAATGGACCTCAGTTGCTCAGCACAAAAGGTGCTGTGTGTGTCAATGCAAAAGCTGATGCCTAGGGAGTTTACCAGACTCCATAAAACATAAGGAACATAGAAAATCATAGGGCCTCATTATGACCCAGGCGCTAAGTGTTTAACGGCGCCGTAAAAGGCTGCGGTGCCATTAAACACTTAGCGCCTAATTACGAGGTGCCTTTGCGGGACCCGACATTAACGGATGGTTTTACCAGCCGTTAAAGTAGGGACCCACAAAGGGACCTTGGTGCTAATTACGGTACCGCAATTTGTGGTACCGTAATTAGCGTCTTCCCCATTCCTATTGAGCCTTATGGGGCAAAAATGGGAAGGGCCATGGCGGCATGGGGAATTACCGCCCCACCAACCTCGGAATGGGGTGGTAATTCCCCATTCCACCATGGCGGACTCCGGCATGGACCATGGTGCTAATAGCACCATGGTTTAGCGCCGGAGCCCTAATGAGGCCCATAGTCAGGAAAACACATGAGTGAGTGAGAAAAAGGTCCCACTCAGGAGTAAAAATTAAAAATCCCTGAGTCCAGCAAAAGAGCTTGGGGTCTCTAATGTTAAAGGGAATTGGCAGAGAAATGAACATTTTCCCTAACAGCCAGACTGAGAATTGGTCTAGATCATGCCACAAACATCAATGCAGTACATTTAAGAAACCCTCCAAGCCTCACCTTTAATGCACGCCCTGAAAACCTTGTTGCTTAGTTAGCTCAGAACATTTAACTAGTAGCATGAGATGTCAAATAGTAAAGAGTGGAGAAGATGCAAGGGGATTTTTTTTAAAAGCAGTTTGGCAAACTAAAGATTATTTAATTGACAAAAATAGCTCTTTTTATAGTTGCATGCAGTGCTCCAGATAAGATTTAAAGGTGGGGAGTATTTTACTCCCCATTTTTTTTTAAGCTGGGAGTAAAACTGTTAGTCCAATTTCCAATGGGAGTATTTTATAAGCAGGTCGAAATAGGTTTGTACTAGAAAACGGAAACGTTTTGTAATAATTTCTTTGCACCTAGTTCATCATGCACATTTAAAAATACATGATTATTTCTTCCGTACAGGCAGTAATAGTAGTTTCTTCCTGTGGTACTATGTGCACTACTGGTACAAACAGATCCCTGGAGCTGTGTTGGTGAAAGCAGGGGGACAATGTACTTCATGTCTGTTTCCTATTTTTTTTGTTGAGATAATTTCTACTCCCCATTTTTATTTTTTGGGAGTATTTGCCTATTTTTAGGGAGTAAAAATGGCCGATACTTCCCTTATCAGTAGGGCTGGTTTCATGCTATTTTCTTTCGCCATGTGATGAGCTAAACTAATTACAGAGTCAAAGATGTGAAGCAGGTCCTATACGCACCATTCATTTCCACGCATGATTGTATCAAAAACAAAACGTTTGGAACCTTTATAGGCTGCAAAGAGGAGGAGAGAGTGCATATTACACAAGATACCCATGCTGGAGCACTATTGTCACAGATAATTAAAATGTAATCTTCAACGTGGGTTTCACAAGAGTCAACTGATAGCTTGTATTCAGTAGTAAGACACTTGTGTGAGCAGTGTGCAGTTCTGAAGACAAGTGGGAACCTCTCGCAAGTTTGCTCTTTCAGTTTGCTGCCCAACTTGAAAAGCTGCAGCCAGCGCGGTACGTATGCGGTTTGCAAGCAGTGTGCAGTTCTGTGGAAGTCTGGTTCACTCTGTAAATTCATAGCCCCCCCATTTCCTCTGATGAACACAGTTCTGTGTAAGTACACTTTTACGTTTAACTCTCCTAATTTTGGTGGCATCCATTGTAACTGACTTAACTCCACGGGACTATTTTATACAACTCCGATTTTTTTTTAAATCACTATTTTTATTTTAAATGAACATACAAAGAACAGAACCATAACTCAAATTCAATACCATTACAATGCTTAGATTGTAAAATGCAGAACATTAATAGTCATAAAACATTCTTTATAATTCATGAAAGATAAATTAAGCGCAATCTTGAAGTACTATTTTACAATCACTTAACTTTTGGACATACAACAATCAAGACAAGATTAAAAAGCACAACAAACAATGATGCATACATCAATCAATCCAACTCCCTGACCAATTTAAATTAACAATTGTATATAAGATACAGGAAACCTAGTCATACAATTCATTAAAGGACCCCCATAGTCATGAATAACAACCCTCTCTTCCCGGTTTCAAAAACATAACTTTTTCATAATTTGACAGTTTTCACATCCAATAAAAAATCTTCCACTTCATGTTTCTTTCTTGACTTCCAAACCCGTAGTATCCGCTTTGCCGCCATCACCAAGACTCTATTTATCCAGTCCGCTTTATCCCTGGCCTTATAACCCCTACACCTGTTTGACAATAAAATAGTTGAACAAAAAGGTATGCAGAAGTTGCTCCTCCACAACAAAGGCCAATCTAATCAACACATCAGACCAAAAGTCACAACTCTGATATTTTAAACTCAGCCCGGAGATGCATTTGCGGAGTGGAGCCGTTCAGGACTTGGGGTCCGCGGTCCCAATTGAAGTTCATAATTTGTCGGTACCCCCTTGCAACACCTTCAACCTCGTGTGTTACTTCCTCCTTGCATCAGGGCTTACCTAGAATTCATTCATAGGATGCCAAAAAACGACCTTTTACTCTGTGACTGAAAAAACATATCTTTAATCTGCTGAGACCGTGCAATTGTGGTCGGGATCAAGAGGCATTGATACCAGAGCATTACCGCCTCAAGTCAAGAGGAAGACAACTAGCATGCTGAATACACCTCCAGATATCTCATTCGGCGTGCCGCGTCTGTCCGACTCCTCATTTTCATCGTTTAACTCCACACCAGCATATGTGCCACCCCAGACACTTTCAGCAGCCCTTAACAATCTTAATGGGTGTACGGATCCTTCAATATGCGACGCTGTGAAAGAGATCAATCAAGTGCTGTGTGTTGGTGTCACTGTATGAAGGGTTAAAAACGGAAACCAAATCACACTCTGTTTTACTGGAATCACTCCTTTTTAAATACGAGAATGTTAAGCTGCATAAAATGGCCAAGAATTTTCTTTCCCATTATGGGCAGTACCACGTGCCTGTGGGACAGGCAGCTAAGGCTACCACCGCACAACAGGGTGCTTTTGACTTTGCAGTTCCCAAAGAGACTTTTTTGTGGGGATTTAGGGGCTGGTTTTCCCTCCGAATGTGTATGTCCTCTTTACCGGTCTTGCCCACTGTTCCTAACATTCCTAACTTGGTGGATATTGATATTACTGGCCCCAAATTATTGCACAACTCGGATACTTCTCTTCATAATTCCAACTCAATGGTTGTTGATTTAACCTCCAATGGCTGCTCAACTCATTTTGAGGGCGAAGTCATCAGTATCACCAGTGCACATTCCTTACCAACGTCAAGCACTCGGACTAATGCCGATAAACTGGCGATGCTGCCCCTTTGCTCCCTATTAGCAACCGAAAGTGCTCTCCTTGTAAACAAATAGGAAACCCAAAAATATACCACTGAGTAAAAAGAATAGACAAGCCTCAAACTAAGGTTTGCAGGCACTGATAAAGAATCCTCAGGCCAAAGCTAAATTTAAGTCAAAAGCCATTGATTCTGATACAACTGACCACTCGGCATCAGATCTTTCCTTTGGGGGTTTAGTGTTTAAGCCACCACCAAAGGAGAGGCAGTCAGAATCTCCTGCCCAGAATGTACAGTGGCTTGCACAACCTCTACTCTCAGAGCCTAGTTGCTCAAATCTGCCTTGGGTTAGTTCCCAAGCTGGCTTAACTACAGAATAACCAAAAACCAGTGTTAACTAACTTGGTGGCATCTAATGATGTTACAAGTAATTATTTGGTGAGGTGAGTTCGGCCCACAATGGGATTTTCAAACGCTCCTGTAGAGCAAGATTGGGTATCTCATTGGCTGCTTCCTTCTACTGCGGCTCAGAATGATCTGACATCGAATCAAATAAATGGCCAGAGGAGCTTAACATCTGCCCTAAAACCGCCTTCTTTTGTTTCTTTGTCAGAATTATGAAAATCTTTGATACATCATTCTAGCAACTCACAGCCAGAGTTTAGATCTTATGTAAAATCATCAAATGTAGTGCATAGAGCTCTTAGGGGCTTCAAGGGAGGGGATCACTTGGGGGAACCTCGCTCTGCAGTAATCAATACACTAGATCCCCCATGGAAAATGGTAAATACTGCTCAAAGTGCCCCTCCAGCAATGCAAGATGGTAGCTTCCACGGTACTCCATTGCTTTTGGAAAGGGTATTGTCTGAAAACAGAAATATTCACCTTAATCGAAACAATATATTAAGACCGCTTTGTTCAATTCCTTCTCTTCATGCAATAGCTAGCTACTGGTGATATTGAACGCGTCAATTTTATATATCACTATACAACAGATCAAGCTATCCTATATACGTATTTGGGATACATTACTCACCGTAATCGTATTTCTGATGCTTGTATCTGCTCAGATTCACATGCTGTGCATAGGTCGACATCTAGTGGAAGATGCAGAGTATTACAGTTTTCAAAATTCGAAAAGGGACGTCGACAGGGCATGCCAGTAATACTATCCCTAGTGCGACGTCCACTGTACCCATGATCCCTCACGCAAGTAGGTCTCTCAGATTGCATTTTCCTGCATGAGGTGTAGCGTGAGTACAGTTGTATCCAAGCAGATACGTATCAGACAAGCTCATAAGGATCCATGCACCTTCTCTCCGAGTGGAAGAAGGGTGGGACGCATGTGAATCGAAGCAGATACAAGCATCAGAAATACAGTTACGTGAGTAATGCATCCCTTCTGAGGCTTGTGGTATCTGCTTAGATCACATGCTGTGCATAGATTAGCGAGCAGCGGAAGAAGGTGTGATAGCAGACGGTTCATGAGCGAATAAAGGTCTTAGAACCTCTTGTCCCACTTGTGTATCTGTCTTGGAATCAGTGTCAATGCAGTAGTGCTGAGTGAAAAGTATGTACAGAGCTCCATGTAGCTGCCCTGCAAATACTGTCTAAGGGGACATTTGCAATGAAAGCCAGAGTGGCTCCAGTACATATAGTGGAGTGAGCCCCAGGTGTAAAAGGCAGTGTTTTATCTGATAGGGAATAGCACAGTTGGATACATCCGACTATCCACCTAGAGATGGCATTCTTAGAAATGCAGTCACCTTCTCTGCCTGGCGCTATGGAGACAAACAATTGATCCGTTTTCCTTAGCTGTCTGGTCTTGTCTACGTACTAGAGGACTGCTCTCCTCACATCTAGTGTGTGGAGTTTTACCTCAGCTGAGCTATTGGGTTCTTGGAAGAAAGCCGGTAGCTTAATTGACTGGTTTACATGAAATTTGGAGATGAATTTAGGTGAGAACCTAGGGCGAGTACGTAAAACCAGCTTGTCTTTGTGTACAACAAAAAGGATCCTGCACTGACAAAGCTTGAATTTCACTGTCCCTTCTTATAGAAGTGATAGCCACTAAGAAGGCAGTTTTACAAGTCAGGTGTTTGAGACTAGTCTTGTGAATAGGCTCGAAAGGGGGTCCCATGAGGTAGCGATTACCACATTGAGGTCCCACCCTGGCGGAGGGTTAGAAATTGGAGGGTGGAGTCTCTTTACTCCTTCCATAAATGCTTTGATCACGGGTACTTTCCACCATGAGACCTTATTGTGAGAAGTTGTGCAGGCTGACAAAGCCGCCAGGTGGACTTTTAGGGAGTTAAATACTAACCCTGCATCTAGCAAATGGAGCATATATATTAGAATGTGTGAGGAGTACATTCTATAGGGTTGATTTGTTTAGTCTGGCACCAAATTGCGAATCTTCTCCATTTGTCTAAGTAACAGTACATAGCATTTGGTTTTCTTGATTCTTTCAAGATATCTATGCATCTATGCGGCAGGTTCAGATGTCCGAACTCTATGACTTCAGGAGTCATGCTGCCAAGTTCATTGAGTGCGGCTACAGGTGCACGGTTAGTCCCTTGTGCTGGGTGAGAAGGTTGTACTGCCACGGGAGTTTGATGGGATCGCACATTGCCAGTTTGCGCAGATGTGGATACCATGGTTCTCTTGCCCACAAAGGAGCAACTAGGATAAGCGTCATTGGTTCCTTGTGTATCTTGTTCACCGCCTTCGTCATGAGAGGGGTTGGTGGAAAAGCGTAGGCAAATATCCCTGACCAGTTCATCCATAGGGCGTTCCCCTTTGAGCCTGGCTGGGGGAACCTGGACGCAAAGTCTGGCCATTGACTGTTTGCTTGTGGCAAATCGGTCTATTGTGGGGAAACCCCACTGAGAAAAGATGTGTTCTACAAGGTCTTTGTGTAGTTGCCATTCGTGTTCCTCTGGAAGGGGATCTCGGCTCAGAATCTGATAGCGAGTTAAGCTCCCCTGGAACATGTTGATCTGACAGTTAAATATTCCATTTGAGTGCCCATTTCCAAATTTGTTGGGCAAGCCTGGGCAGGTTTTGAAAACGAGTGCCCCCCCGACCCCTCCATTTGTTGATGTAAAACATTGCAGTTGTGCTGTCTGTAAGGACCTGCACTGACTGGTTCGATAGGAGGGGTTCAAATGCCGAAAGCACTCTGAATATTGCTAGAAGTTCCAGGAGGTTGATGTGGTTCTGAGCAACCTTGCGAGACCAGAGACCCTCAGCTGTGTGGTGAAGATAGTGAGCTCCCCACCCTGTTAACGAGGCCTCTGTTGCGAGGACGGCCTGAACCTCTGGGTCGTAGAAGGGTTTCCCTTTCGTTAGATTCTCTCTCGTCCACCAGCGAGGATTCTGTACTAGTGTTGGCGAAACAACCACTAGATCGTCCCACTGACCATTTGCCTGAGACCACTGTTTCGCCAACCACTCCTGTATGGGTTGCATGCGCAGGCGTGTGTGGGACCAGGTAAATGCAAGACGCCATCATGCCTAGCAAACGCATTGCTTTGTGCACCCTTATTTGGCAACCGGCTTGATAGTGAGGAATTTGCAGCAACAAATTACCAATTCTTTCCTCGACGGAACGGCTAACCCCTCTTGAATATTTAGGACAGCTCCTAGGAACTGTTTGGAGGTGCTTGGCACCAGGCTTTACTTTTTTACTTTGATGGAGAAGCCCAATTGAAAAAGGAGGTTGATGGTTCTTTGGATGTTTTGCCTGCAAATTAGGGGCGATTCCCCTGTAATGAGCCAGTCGTCAGGTAAGGGTACATTGCGATTGCCTCCCTGCGCAGGTGCACTGCCACCACCGCCAGTACCTTGGTACCTTGGTGAATACCCTTGGAGCCGGGCCAATTCCGAAGGGCAGCACCTTGAATTGGTAGTGCTGGTTCGCTATCTTGAAACGCAAGAATCTTCTGTGCGTTGGTAACATTGAAATATGAAAATAGGCATCTTTCATATCCAATGTTGCCATATAATGCCCCCTTTTTAGTAGGGGGATTACCTCTTGTAGCGTAGTCATAAAGAATTTTTGTGGCTTGACATACTGGGCGCATTGTGAGATCTTTCTTTGGCACAACGAAGTAGGTTGAATAAATCCCCCGGTTTACCTGGTTGGCCGGGACGACCTCTATGGCGTCTTTTAATAGCACAGTGTCAATCTTCTCAAGGAGGATCCGCTGGTGTTCTTGAGAGTGCACTTTTGGCCCTGAAGGGTGGTTGTAGGGCCGCTTGAGTAATTCGATGCAGTAGCCACCGGATACTGTGGACAGCACCCATCAGTCTGAGGTGATTCCATCCCATGCGTGGGTGAAGTTGGGTGAAGTTGGTAATGCGCCGCCCTACTGGGGAAACATGGGAGTGGACCTGAAGCGCAACGTCACTATTTGGAAGGTGGCGTACCACCTCTAGAGGGGCTGCCTCTTCCCCACACACGACCCCTGCGCTTCCCTCTTGGGTAGCCCTGGGAAGATTTTGATTGGTTATTCCTCCATGAAGAGCTTTGATTCTGGCTATAGCTAGGCCCTCCCTTTGGGAATTTTGGCCTCTAAAGCGGCATAAATTACTGCTTCCCCTCTGTCCAGAGGGTTTGTTAGTGAGCTTACCAAGGGATCTTTAAGTGTCATACTCATGTTTTACAGTTTTGAGTGCATCTTCGACAGCTTTACCGAATAATACGTTAGGCTCGACCGGCATGTCTAACAGAGTTGCCCGAGTCTGAGGCTTAACTCCTGATTGTCTCAGCCATGCATGCCTTTTAATGATCGTACCCTCAGCGATTATTCTACCAGCGTTATCAGCCGCGTCAAAGTTAGTTTTAAGGAGGCAGCCAGGCACTGCCCTCCCCTCAGCTGCCACTTGTGCTAAGTGGGTTTTTAAGGGTTCTGGTGCAGAGGAGAGTAAGGCAGAAACTTCTGCCCACTTGTGGCAATTATAGCTTGCCAAGAGGGTGGCACTGTTAGCTACCCTAGCCTGATAAGCCGCAGAGGAGGCGACTTTCTTACCTAGGCCATAAATCTTCTTGCCTTCTTTATCCGTGGGAGCCTCTGAGGAAGCAAGTGGGGTGCCCGCTCTTTTTCTCGTGGTGGTGACAACTAAGGAATCTGGTTTTAGTTGTCCCCTAATATATAAAGGGTCAGATGGAGCGGCACGAAACAACTTCTCGACGCGCGGATTTACTGCACGTGTGAGGTTAGGGGTTTGTAGAGATGGCCGAATCCTGCGCTGAATATATTTTAGTAGCGGGATGGACTGAGTTGGAGCCCTCTTGTCCCCCATTTGCTCTGTGAAATCTTTGTCCTCCTGAACTTCCTGAGTATCGATTTGGAAGTGTTCAGCAGGGGTTGGTTATCGACTGGAGAATCATTCACTGGAGGCTCTTTAGGAATTGGTGAGTCTAGGGTGCGTCAGCCTCCCGTTCCTCGTCATCCCCGTAGTAAGGGTCTGCATCCTGGTCCTCAACTTTGAGAGGCAGGGTCATCATGGTAGAAACGGGGTCATAAGGTACCACCACAAAGGGGTTTATAAAGGGGGTCTCAGTTCGAGACCTTTTAGGAGGGGGATGAGGAGACACAGGAGTGGCTTTGGAACCAGATGGAGCTGAGGTGGGAGGGGTGGTCATAACTTTGAAAATAATTTGGATCCTTTTCATAAAAGTTGGCCATAAATGTAATCCTTTTCATTACCCTGTCTATATCTGCAGAGCTCCATTCTTTGGAGCTTGGTATAGTAACATTTTGGGGGTTTAGGCCCATATCCACATCTGTTGGAGGTATAACCTTGGTTTTAGGGGCAGGCTGAGGTTCTTTGGATCTTTTTGCAGCCTTGTCCTCCCCATGCTTTTCTTTAGGAGTGTGGGGATCTTTAGAGGATTTTTTATGGTGTTTACCCCCTCCACCATGGCCAGAAGTGGTCTTACCAGACTTTTTGGGGCCTTCCGCTGAGCCGACACAGAGTGTCGACTTTCGGAGGCGGGATCCGACGTGGAGGGTCGATTTTCAGATGTGGGATTAGATGTGGCTCGTCTAGTCTCGAAAGTGGTTTGGGACACGGAATCGTCAGACGACCGGGTCCCGACGGTAGTTTGATAGGCAACAACCTTCTGATGATGGTTGGGCCCTGTCGTGAGGCGACTGCGAGCGGGAACGCCCAGAGGACAGGGATACGGTGGACCGCTCCCTAGGTGTCGACCGTTGCCGATCACTCGACACGCGTGTCGAGTCCCGGCCAGGGCTAATGTGCTTGGTGGTGGGTGTACGTGTTGCACGTTTGCCGCCAGGTGTGGTCCCCACAACATGGCCGTCGGCCTGTCCTACGTGGTCAGGGGTCTGCGCCTGGGTAGCTGACGCTGCCCTGTCGCCCTCGCCGTCCGCCGCTGAAAGCGCCCTCTATGCCCATGGCTCCGAGATGCCTGGCGTAGTAGGCCCAGCGCTTCGTGGAGCGGTCCTTTAGGGATTTAGGCTTGAAGAGCCTACAGGCCCGACAAGATGCCTCGATATGGTCTCGGGGGAGACACTGATTACAAGTTAAATGTTTATCTACCCAAGGGAACTTTCGGTTACACTTGGGGCAGAATTTAAATTGAGTACTCTCCATATGGTCAAATGATGGCAGCAGGGCGAATAGTATGCAGGGAAAAAGGGGAAAATAATCTATATATTACCTCTCCCCACTCTCCCTACTGACTGGGCCAAGGCCCGGCGTGGCGTGGCCTTCCAAGGCCAAGGGTCCGTTGCGGCAGACGGAAGTCTCTCTGATCCTCACCGACATCGTTCTTCGGCGTTCGGTGGACAAAGGATAGGAAGAAATCTAACGTAATTAACAGTAGATAATGGCTTTACACCGAAAGGAACTCTGCACACATGCGTCCGACTAGTATGGTGGAAAAAAACAATCTGAGGGACCTACAAGCGTGAGGGATCATGGGTACAGTGGATGTCACACTAGGGATAGTATTACTGGCACGCCCTGTCGACGTCCCTTTTCGAGTTTCGAAAACAACAACTGCAATACTATGCAGCTTCCACTAGATGTCTGCCTATGCACAGCATGTGATCTAAGCAGATTCCACAAGCCTCAGAAATGTATATATATATGATGGAATATAATATATATATATATATATAATCTAAGATTGTACTTGATCTGTTGATGAAGGAATTGCATACGATTAGATCTTTGGGCTTTGATCCCTCCCAGTACAATGTTCCAAAGCATTTTAGAGGTGGCTCGATTGATTGGAGACCAGCATAATGACTGGTCCTGGCTATCGGGAGCCTTAACTGCTGAAAATAACTCGCAATCGTTCTACTTTCCCTAATATTCAGCACAGAAGCTTTCCTTTGCCCTTTTATCATGGAAATCTCTATGGGTCATTTTATGCTGCTAACCAATCCTATAGAGGGTGAATTGGTGAAAAATCATATCATTTCTCGCCAAGAAACATGGCTGCTTCAATGTCTGGCGTTTTATGGAAAACGCAAATTTGTCAGAAAGGGAGGCCCTAGGGCGTCCTTTAGGAAGTCTACTTACTATGGTTTGTGCATCCAGGCAACTATGTATTGTTAATTCAATTAATGTTTGGCATTGTAGGAACGCATGTTATGCTGACACTTGACTCACATATTGATATATTGGTGCTTACCATTTATTTGCATTTTGGTCTAGGTCACCTTAAGAAGTGTATAGATTCAATCACAGTTTGCGTTAATGACTACTGGAAGTGAATTCAAGAGGCCAGGTGATTTTTTTTAGGCGATTTAAATGCATGCTGCTTATCTATCCAATCTGTGACAGACCTTCCCCATCTAGTGCAAGGTAAAAAACAATATGGCACACTTTGTTAAAAAATCTGAGAGCCTTGGTCTCATGATGTTGAATGGCTTGATTGCTGGTGATGTCCCAAGTCACTATACTTGGATGAATGGGACCTCCCAATCAACAGTGGGATATATTTTCACAAGCAATGCGCTGTGTAACTGTGGGATGTTCTGACCCACTAGTCTATACCCTGCAACATCACTGTGTGCTGCTTTCATGAACAAAAAAAAAACAGTATGGCCGCCAAAAAGCCTTATGTGCGCTAAAAATCTGTGAGAAGTGCGCAGGGAAACCTGAAAAATAGGCCGCCAATCCATTTTTGCCGATTTGAGTGGGAAAACAGGAGACCACACTGCCAAAACCTATCATTGGGCTGCCCACAGAGTAAAATAAAACTGCTTCAATAGGCAGTGCTGCATTGCCAGGAAAACCCAGAAGTGTTTCAAATCCGTTTTTCCTTGGCTGATTGAAAGTGCAAAATCATGGTTCCCAAACAGCAGAGAAGATCCAACATCCTTGTGGGGTGTTCACCATCACCTTATTTAAGGAATCCCCATAAGCACAATGTGAGGAGAAACACCTTTCATCTTAAAAAAAATCCACATTCAAAAGGGGATTGCCTTGGAAAAATATGTCAGATATGGGCGCAGTACCGCCGCTCACCTGTGTCAGAAGTGCTCAAATGGTGTTTTAAAGTGAACTAATGTCAGCTACACTGGACTTCAAAGACATTCCACAGCTTCTCCCCAAACAAAGGAATCTTCCTCCTGCTCTCTGCTCAGAACTGGCATTGAGTTGTTAAGGGAAGTGGGAGGAGATTTTGGCCTGTTGCTCTGAGTAGGCACAAAAGGCTCCCTTGACTGAAAGGAAATGCAAATTCGGGCATCAACAGAAACCCACTGCTAAGGAAGAGGGGCTCTGGTTGCTCTGGGCCAGCCAAACCTTGGAGGCGGAGCTAAACTGATGTGTATCTAAAACTTCAAGGAAATATCTTTTTGGAAAAAGACTCATAGAAAATTGTGAACAATTTGGAAACATCTGTGTTTTATAGGTTAATATAAAAATGCTGCTCACAATTTGAAACTACTCTGAACCCTGTGCGATATTCAGAGACCGGACTACTAAAATGTTGATATTGTAGCAATTGTGATCATGCTAGGAATATGAATGATTATGCCCAGATGTCTTGCGCATGTATGTGGAAAAATGTGTACAGATCTGACACTGGGTAACCAACCAAAAGCGCGAAAAACTGTCCGTTTGGAACCGAAACTCTCGAAGATGGGACTCGGACGGATATGTGTTTTATTAAATATGTGATGCGAATATGTATTATTAGCAAGTTGGTGATATTGTAGATATGCTTTCTATGAAAAATAGATTTTCTGTGTAGAAACAAAGGGGAGGTTTTTCCCTGGATTGTAAATTGCAGCATCACTATGACACTAAGTTTCCTTCTGAAATCATGAGAGGGAATACTCTGACCAATCGGATTCCTAGAGGGTGGGCTTAGTATAATCAGCCTCCCCACCCCTTTGGGAAATAGATAAATAGATACTGTTTAGGACCTAGAGAGAGACACACACATTCACCCATCAACTGATTTACTGGCGAAACGCTCTGCAGGAGAACCCAGATCCAAGACTCCAGCACTCTGAAAGCAGAAGGCCCAATTCCAAAGCTGAAAATCTCTCAGCTGGCCTTTAAAATCTTACAACCTGATTTTAACCCCAGACTTCCAAAGGGCACATCAAAAAATTGAACAGCCTGGCTGTGCTGTTTTCTGCTTCTTGCCAAGAATTTTTGCCAGCACCCAGAGATCCAAACCAGTAGAGCAGAGCTGAAACCAGATAGCTGTAAACTCCAGAACCAACTCGTCAGATCCAGTCCAGAGTGCCGTGCAGAGACCAGAGTGCCGTGCTGAGTGAAGACCCGGGGGCCTGAATACTGCCCGGTGTGCTAGCAGAATTCCTGTCCAAAACCTTTGACCAGATCCTAACGGGCCTTTTCCAAAACCATAGTTGTGAGTATTTTGCATAGAATTGTCCATAGCCAATCTCTTAGCCTTAAGTAATCCTATCCAACCCATTCTAACATATCCAGAACTGCATTATAGACTCTTTTGTTTTTCTAAATCTTTCCCTCATCCATATAGTCCTTTGTTAATTGTAGTGATAAATTCATCTTTGCGCTAATATATTTGCTGAAGACAGACAAGTGTCTCGGCGGGCAAAAATCAGAGCGGAGGCACCCTGTTCTGGTGGCTGTACCATTGGGTATCTTGCATCTTCATAGCCTCTCCTAGTGTTAAGAAATCCTTGTGGGTAATATTCAAAAGCGACTCATTTGAAAATCTTGACTCGTTTTGAGAAAAATTGACCTCTACTAAAATCTTCATAACTTTTGAACCGTACATGCTAGAAACAATTTAAGTGTCAAATTGAAGCTAACATTCTCAGCTTTCAAACGACTCTAAAACCGCATTCCAACACCTTGTAGTTTTTCTACAATCACGTTTCTCGCATGCTGAAAAATTTGCCGCAAATCTGCATTTGGCTCAATTTCCACACAAGTAAAATAGATATTTCTTGCATTCAACCTATGAATTCAGTTTCCTATCTGCTAGTTCTCCAACCATCATTGCTGGTACCTGAAGCTATCCAAAGCGGCTCCCACTAGTTCTGAATCCAATTTAGAGAATTAAATCAATTTTTAGCATTTTTCCCATTCAATTAAAATCACATTCAAAAGCAATTGACCTGTTTTGAAATCATTCCTGTTTCTCTCTAAACTTGCTGGGGGAATTGGGATTGAAACTGCATTTGTAGAGTGTTTATTCCTGAAACCCGTATTCTCTCCTTCCATCTCTATATCTCTATATTGCATATTAGGGGGGATTGAGTAGTATCAGGGGGAAAGAGTGATTACATTGCATTTGATTGAATTCATATCAAGTTTTATTTCTGTGCTGCATTAATTTCCTATCATTGCATTTCATTGAACCCACACAAAGTTTTATTCTATGCTACATTATTCTTCACATCCATGCTCCCATTTATTAAAGGGATTGTTGATTTTAATATCACCCAACGTTGATTATATAAATATTAATAGCGTGATATCTAGATATTGTTCAAAATCATAAAAGTGTGAAATATATTGTTCAAATCCATCAAATAAATCTTAACTTTGCAAAACAACTTACTTCTTGGTTCGGTGAGACCGGGGGGGTAGGAATCAAAGAGGGGCGTGATATAAGTGTACATCATTTAGAAATAAAATAACTTCAGACATAAAAATATATAATTAAGGGTTCCAGCTGGGCATCTCACGCTAGGCATTGACTTAGGTGGAGTGCTCGGTTTAAACCACTTACATAACAGATGTACTCATTTCTTTATTGTACACAACAAATTCAGTGATCATTGTTATCCGTCAACTGTGTTCTCATTTAACTTGGGCAATCAATATCCGTTTTCCTCCCTCTCTCTCCACCCAAGTCAACCCAGCTTGAAATCAGGTTTGTTGGAATAGGGGTACTATCCAAAAAGGTAAATGAGACAGCTTCGGCTTGTTTAATAGCTCCATCAATGGATTGGCAAAACTCCACATTTAGGGTGGACAAATATGGTGATTCTTTGAGGGATCTTCGAATTTATAGTTTACCATTGTATTGGGAAACTCGTTAAAAAACACCTGCACTCCTTTGACTCCTACAGGGTCAGTAGGAAAACGGCCATGCGTGTAAAAATTAGATCTTTGAAATCTAATGGGAGGATTAGCCTAGAATTTAAGAATTTGCCAATTAAAAAAGTGAAACAATTGTAAAAAAAATTGGGTGAGGGGTAACCATGCTTTACGTTATCAACATGACGTTGAGCATGTTACACGTCCTGAGAAACAAGGACGCCCGCTCGTTCTGGTACACGATGAATGAAATGGAACATTCCCAGCTCGAACATAGAATTTCATCAGTCTCAGAGAAATAATGGGTTTCTCATTTTGGTAATGGGTTTACTAAACACGTAGGAGTGGACAATAATTTGATACATCAATAACACCTGTAGCCAATAATTGGAGCTTGTATGTTGAGCGAGACTCCATTTATGAAGTTATCCTACAGACTAGCTTCTCACTCTCATTCCTGGCCCCAATAATCTTTCGAACATACTATTTAATGGGGATACGGACACCCGGGCATCAATCTTGTCCATTTTATTTAAGGACATTGTGGGTACTTGCGCTTTTCCAAAACGTTGTCTACCACCTACATACTACCAATTTTCGGAAGAGGCTCACGTTCCGATCCACTGAACTACCGCCCCAAAGCGATCCTGGACAAGGATAGAAAGGATTTCTCAGCCTTGCTTTTACAGGACCTGGAAGCAGGGCAAAAGACAATTGGTAGAATGCTGCAGTGGCAGACAGGTTTTTGCAAGCATCATTGCACTTCATTGAATGGGTTCATATTGAAGGCCACCCTCAGCCATGACTGGCAGAAGAAATATGAATCCATTTATTTGACCACAATAGACCTCTCAGCTGCCTTTGATGCAGATGATCAGGGCCTATTGTGGGCAAAGTTGCAGAGATGGGAATCCCTTACGAATTACTTTGGTTAATTATTGATCTCCATACCAATTCTAACATACAGGTACTACTTGACCAAAATTGAACATTGTCCTGCAGCATTTCAACATACAGGTGTCAGGCAGGGTTGCATACTCGCACCCTGCCCGTTTAATCTTTATTTGAGCAACATCAGGAATACTTAATTTCAGCAGCATTGGCTTCTCCTAGGATCAACAATCTGAACCTGTTTGACTTGCCTATGCCAATGATTTCTTTTTATTTTTAACACCACACCGATTGGCCTTTAGTGCCTACTGACTACTTTCTCTAATTTTGCTGTGGCACAAAGTTAAAATGAATCCCAAAAAAAACATATTACACTGCACCCGCAAGAAAAAAGTCAAACCATTCATTTGGGATTCCTAATCTTTGTTAAATATCATACATTACTTTGTGTCTTTATTTGTAATGCGCGCTAGACCCAAGGGTATCAGGGCGCAGAAGATGTAAGATTACTTTCAGCTTAGGTTACATCGTTACAAAGTTGTCATACAGTGTTTTAGAATCAAGACTAAATATAGAACATAGGCAATTACCCCACAGATTTACAGCATTTACAGATATCATACAGTTAGGGTCCATGTAGCAAATATATACAGGTAATGAGACAAAAAGAATAACAATCTTCCTAATAATTACAATTTAACGGCTAGAGTACAGCAGATAATACATGTTATGGTAGTTAAGTTGCAGAGAGGTATATTCCGTACTGCGTGGAGGTAGGTCTGTCTCATTGGATAGAATCAATGATCTGAGCCATTTTGTGGTGTTATGTATAAAGTTCAGAAAAGTTTGGTCTGCCCTCAAGATGGGGAGTTGCGGGGGGGGGGGGTTCAATAATTGAGCTGCTATAACTGGGAAGCTGCTCCCTCCAGTTTTGGTCAGGGTAGTTGTTAGGGATTGGCTGATGCTTCGGGGGGTGGCGCTCTAAAATCAACTTCTTCGGGTGGACTCTAGGTATGGCAGATTTTCCAATTTATCTTGTGTGAAATTTTATAAAGGGTAAATCGTCGCAAAAAGTTATTATGGTTTAGTTTAGTTTAGTTTATTTATTTGTACCGCGCACCGAACCCTGGGGTAGCTGGGCGCCGGAGACTTAAAAACAGTTACAGCATGGCAAAAATATACAGTACAGATTGTGAAAAAACAACAACGGCTTAGTAGACCGGGTTACAGGTGGTCAACAGAGGCAAGCAGAGAGAAAGTGCATTAAACGGCATTTTTGTTGGAAAGCCATGTTTTTGTTTTGGCTCTAAAAGTCCAAAATGAGGGTTCTGCTCTAAGGTATGGTGGCAAAGCATTCCATAGTTTGGCAGCTAGGACCTGGAAGCTGGCGCCGCCTGCTTTTTTTAGGGAGAATTTGGGAACAGAGAGGCAGTGTGCGTATGGAGTTCTAGTTGGTCTAGTTGAGGTGTGATTGTGGAACTTGTCTGCCAGGTATTTGGGTGCGTCGTTAGAGCGGCATTTATGGACGATGACGAGGGATCTGAGGGAGATTCTGTCTCGTACTGGGAGCCAGTGAGCATCTTGTCTGAAGCTGGAGATGTGGGCGTTTCGTGGGATACTGAGGGCTGCTCTGATGGCATTATTTTGAAGTACCTGTAGTTTGTTCAGGTTGTGTTCTGATGAGCCAAGAAAGAGGGTGTTGCAGTAGTCAATTTTTGAGAGCACTAACGCTCTGGCTAGTGTAATGCAGCTAGAAGGTGATAGGAAAGGTTTGCAGGCGTTGATGAGCTTATTGGTGTAAGCGGTTGAAGAGGCAGTTGCGTTCACCTGTCTTTTGAGCGAGAGAGTAGAGTCTAGATAAACCCCAAGGGTTTTAATTTCTTTGGCTACTGTGATTAGGTTACCGTCTATGTTGATGGACGCGTAACGGGGGTCTAGTTTGTTTAGCCGGGGTTGGGAGCCGACAATGAGAAGCTCAGTTTTCTCATCGTTGAGGCATAGGCCGTGCTCTGCCATCCAGGCTTGGATCTCTAAATAAAGGTTGTTGATTTTGGTGGAGTCCTCGTCGTAGCACCCTGATAGGGTGATGAGAACCTGGGTATCGTCAGCATAGTTTGTGTAAGTGACACCTAGATTATCTAGGCGGTCAAACAATAGCTTTGTGAAGATATTGTATAGGGTCGGCGAGAGGCACGAGCCTTGAGGAACGCCGCAGGTGATGGGGACAGGGAGTGCTGATGCCCCTGGGGAGAAGACTCGGGTGGTTCGGTTGGTTAGGAAGGACTGGATCCAGGCAGTCGCCTGGTTAGAGAAGGCCGCTGAGGTCATCAGATGTTCTGTGAGGATCTGATGGTCGACGAGGTCGAAGGCAGCTGATAGATCTAGCAGTAGGAGAATGGCTAGATTACCCTTGTCCTTTGCCTCGTCCATCTGGATTTTTAGGTCCAGTAGGGCTGACTCTGTTCCATGCCTTGGCCTGAAGCCGGATTGTCTGAGACCCAGGAGGTTGTTGTCTTCCAGGTGCTTCTGTATTTGCAGGTAGGCCACTCTGTCTAGGATCTTTAGGATGTAGGGAACGGTGGTGATTGGCCTGTAATTAGTTGGGTTATTGGGGTCTAGATTAGGTTTTTTTAGAAGTGGCATGACCCAGGCCTCCTTGAGGCTACTGGGCACTGAGCTTGATTTGAAGGATGCATTGATGAGGGCTGTTATGAAGGGGGCCAGAGTGTTGGCGCCTTCTTGGATGATGGGAGCTGGGCATGAGTCCCCTTGGCATCTAGAGGGCTTGAGGCCCTTAATGATGCTTTCTACTTCTTTAGTGGAAACTGGTGAGAAGGAGAAGGGGGGGCAAGTAGGTGTTTTGGGGGTGGTGGGCGGAGGGTGGTTTGTTTTTTTGGATAGGCTGAGCTTTTTCTGTTCGATTTTGGATTGTAACGTGGTGATTTTGTCTGCAAGGGCTTTTTGAATCCTCTCACACCAGTCTGCATCTTTCACGCAGGTTTCAGCCAGAGTGGGGGGGGATTCGAGTTCCCTAAGGATATTGAAGAGCTCTTTTGTTTTGGATTTGGCGTTCTCAATTCTGTTATCATATGTCTCTTTTTTGGCCTTAAGGATAGCAGTTTTGTAGGTGGTGGCTGCTATCGAGAGTTGAGTTTTGTTGGAGAGGTTGGGCATTTTTCTCCAGGTGGCTTCTGCGGCTCGTTTGGAGTTTCGGAGGATTTTTAGCTCTGGTGTGAACCATTTGTTCATATGAGCTGCCAGTTTGGCTTTGGTGAGTTGGAGTGGGGCGATGGTGTCTATTGCTGATTCTAACGTTTTGTTGTAGAGGTCAGCGAGTTTCTCTGCATCTAGGTTGGCGTAGTTTGTAGGGGTACAAATATTGTCTATAAGTGGGCAGAGGTTTTGTAAAGTAATGTTGCGGTTGTTTCTGGTGAGGGTTTGGGGGATGGTAGGGGTTGGAGAGTTTGGTTGTGAATTCCCTTGTATGGAGAAGGAGATGGCGTGGTGGTCAGACCAAGCAGTTTGCTCGTTTTTTGTAATGGTCGTAGAGCAGTTGAGATCCGCTAGCCAGTCCAGGGTCCTGCCTTTGTTGTGGGTAGGGTCTGTGATTCTGAGCTTGAACCCTAGTTGGGAGATGGTGCTTTCCAGGGAGAGTGCATTGGTATCGTTTGGGTCGCCGAGACCGAGGTTGAGGTCGCCAAGAAGGATAATTTGAGATCCTGTTTTGGTGTTGGTGGTCAAGAGGTCAGATATCTCTTCCTCAAATGTGGTGATGGGGCCTGGAGGTCTGTAAAGGAGGTGTAATAGTATGGTTTGTGTGGCAGAGAGTTGGAGCTTAGCTGACAGAAGTTCTGCAGATCGGAAGCTAGGCGGCGGGATTAATCTAAGTCCAAGGGATGTTTTAGCGATGAAGGCTACTCCTCCTCCTTTGCCTGTGTCCCGGTCTTTCCTTAGTATTGAATAACCTTCTGGGATGGCGAGGGATAAGGCTGGGCCTGCTGCTTGGTGCAGCCAAGTTTCCGTGATAGCCAGGAAGTGTAGATTGTTGACAGAGATGAAGTCTGCGATATCTAGCGCATGGGCGACCAGGGAGCGGGCATTGACAAGGGCGCCCTTGATTAGTGGTTGTTCAGATGTACTCAAGAGGGCTGATTGGGTGATGTTCAAAGTTTGAGCGGAGTTTGCTTGAATGTGTGCGGGATGAAAGGAGTGTTTTTTGGCGAGTGTTTTGGGGGTTATGAACCGAGAGCCGAGTCTCAGGTTTCTGTCTTTTAATGTGCATGGGTTCCAAGGAGTGGGTGGAGCAGCAAATCGGCGGATCCATTCTATAGGACTGAGGGCGTCGGGCTTGTCAGTATGTTGGGCCTCCAAAAAGCCCATAGTAAGTTGGGTTGGGAGTGATTGCGGAAGGGGTTTGTGGTGGGTAGTGTTGTTGTGGTGGAGCAGGGCGAGTGTAGCTGTTAGGGGGAGCGAGGCTAAGTAGAAGTTTGCCATGGGTGGTCAGAGTAAGACCCGGGTGTAGTTGGCCGAGGTTGACTAGGTGGTAGTAATAGAGTAGTTTGAGGTGAGGTGGGAGCCGACTGGGTCGGGATAGGCAGGAGGGCAGGTAGTCAAGGTCAGAGTCGGTACAGAGGGCACGGTGGTCAATGGACTAGGCACAGAGGCTAGCAGATAGGCACATTCTAAACTGAGGCGTATAGGAAAAGTACATGTTAAATGTATGCACCAGGGCACAATATAGCAGACTAGTATAGAACTGGTATAGAACGTTTACGGCATTGATCCTTGAACTTTTCTGCCTATTATCGAGGGGAGGTTGAGGAGGAAGGTTTTGCAGATATCGGCTAGTCCTGCCTTGCTGCAGTTCGATATGTGTTGAGCCTTCATTCACTTAAAAGTCGAGCCCAAATACTTATCTTTCAATTATAAAAATATTATATCCAATGAGCGCACCCCCTATATACGGAGCTTAATGTGATATTTAAAGAGCGCGGTGACATATTCGTGTGAATTTTCATATTTCTGCACTCTACTTTGTGATCTGGGGTTTTTACCCGGTGATCTTGTGTATAATCCAAAGAAAGTTAAAAAAAAAAAAAAACCACTATAGACAAGCTTGGGCCCATATGATCAACACCTTTTATTCCTACGAATCGCTAACACAATTGAGTTGGAGTACTTGCTCCCCATCTTATTATTTATCCTCAGACATTTATCAGGTTTATATTGATTTATTGGACTTTTATATGGCGCCTATACACAGGTGTTTCCAGGTGCCACAAGACAAGAGGGGGTTTGGGGGCAGGCATGGAAAATCACAAGAATAAAACAAAGAAACTTATATTGGTCTTGTGACAATCCTACCATGCAAGTGCATGAACAAGGTGATAAGTGCAAGGGAGAGAGGGGTAGAGGGAGAAGTGGGGTGCCCTCATGGGTGGGGGGCGGGCAAGTGCCGGTTGGGCCGATGCGGCAGGGAAAGGGGGCGGGCGAGGGGAGGAGTGCAGTGGACAGAAAGACTAAATTGGGATAGTCCAGGAAAGGGACCCAAATGGCAAGTGCTGGCAGAGGATGCTGTGGGAAACCGGTGGGGGGGGGGGGGTTGGTCTGGCCCTTGTATGACTGGGAACAGGCCCCAGTGCAGCGGCAGATGGAGTTTAGCGAGGGAGAGGGAAGGAAGACAAGGAAGATCTTGAGAAGTTTCCGGAACTTAAGAAGATCCGGTTCAAGGCTGGGGGTGGGAGGGCTGTTCCAGAGGGAGGCGCCAGCCACTGAGGAGAGGTATCTACCTCCCACTCTCTGCTTGGATTTGACCAGCAGAGAGTTGGCGCCAGAAGATCAAAGGACTCTGGCTGGGAGGAATTTCGGGAGATAAAACTGGATGCAGAGAGGTCTCAGGCCTCAGACAGCTTTGTGGATGATGCAGAAGGTTTTGAATTTGATCCTTGCAGTCATCGGGAGCCAGCGAACAGATTTTAGGGCTGGAGAGAGGCGGTTCCTGGACTTGAGGCCAAGGATAAGTCTTCCAGTTCTATTCTGGATTAGTTGGAGGGGGGCGAAGGGAGGAAAGGGGAAGGTTGAGGAAGAGGCTATTGCAGTAGTCAAGCCTAGAGAACCAGGGATCTGGAGACATGGAGCTTCTGGGGGAAGTTGAGGAAAGATAGAATGCCCCTGAGGAGATGAAGCTGAAAATTAGACTTCTTGGATGGAACTCTGTTCTAACTAGGAAGGTGCTCCTTCGTTATAATAATTTATCAAACGATTGCTTTCTCTGTCACTTCTGCAATTCGCCTAATTCAGTTGAGATATTGAAGCACTTATTAATCTTCCTTCCCAATCTTCAAAGTAATCAAGAATCACATCTCAGGCTATTTTGAACAATATTGTCTCAGTTATCACACAATTCTTTCTGCCAATTTTGTCTAGCTGGACAACCCAATTAATTGGTTCTGGCGGTCACAGGTTTTTTTGACATCCTGGAATTTGGATTACGATGCAGACGTTTATTGCATTTCATTTTTTATTAAAAAAATTTTGTATAACATTGGAACAGTTTTATCTAGGATTACAAGTGATTATGATTAAAGCATTATTTGTATTGTTCTTCTTTTAATTACTGTTTGTAAAGATGTTTGTATTGTTGGTTTTTCTAATATGTTAATTTGTAACCGAAATGTTGAAGTTTGTTAAAATGTTTTTGTATAAACGTTAAAAAAAAAAAAAGTAATTCTGTGACGTGCTGTTTTCTAAATAAACTTCTCTTGAAGAGATACTGATTAGCTTCCCAGCTGAACTGTCAGCTTTACAATTTCAGAGATGGATATTTCCATAAAATGCACCGCATCTATTGTGTAAACAGAACAAGGTGGTTTGGGATTGACATTTTTAACCCAGCTCTGAGATCAGAACAAGGATAACATTCTCAAGTTGAAAGTAAATGGCCAGGCATAAAATTCACTTGCACACACCGTAACAAATGCCATTTCTCGCATGCACAAAACACACCATTCCTTACTCGCTTATAGCAAGTACAATTGTATGGCCTGTATCACAGCACTTTTTTTGTTTAGGATGAATACTAACAATCCATCTTGATTCACCACCACTGGCCCAGTGTGCAAGGAGAAACGCCAGCTCAAGCTCCTACGAGAACTGGCACGAAGATCTCCAATGGATCTTGATTCGAGTCCTATTCCTTTACTTCTTGTAGCATACACTTCAGAATGGGTTAAGCATACTAACTCACATGGGCAAGTTCCTCCTTCTCCGATCTTCTCTTCAATAAGTATATCTGAAAACTGCTTCTTTTTGAGGAAAGGATAGCTAGTAGAATGAATGAACCAATAAAAAGCATAAGGCACACTGCTGTAGATCTAACTACCTCAGGATGCCGATCATCACCTTAAAATTCCAGAGCGCTGATAGTGGAGTGTACTTTACTCTAACACCATAACCAGTATAAAATCTAATGCTTAGTTTTACTTTAAAGGAGGATCTCGCCTCGGCAGGAAACATTTTCTATAGCTGCATAGCTTGGGGAGAACCAATAAACACACATTTAATAGTTCAAATGAGAACCATGGATCTGGCCTAGGCCTTGTTGCCCAAGAGGGAGCTTAGAGACAGATTTTATTTTACAGATGACTAGGAGCCACACGATAAAGACACTTATAAATCAGAAACCCTCACTTAAAATCCATACAGAAACTAATAGGGGGCCCATGTGACTCCTTCCAAATTGAAGAAACATGGTCCCTTTTCCCTACGGACACATTTTTTGCGATCTACTGCTATGTTATCAAGCACTTAACAGTCCCTGAATGAAGGGACTGCAATAGTACAAATAGGAATTGGTGAAAGCCGCACTACCAGTGCCCTAACAGTTCTGATTCATTTATGAATTTGTACAGCGGTGCTTCTATGTGCTAAAAGCGGACACATTCATGGTCACCAGAAGGAAGCTGCCTATTTAACTACAGAGATGAGTGCGTAAATGCTGCAAGTTTCAGAATGATGTGGATGTCTTCAGTAAGAGCATTCCACAGATTGGGTGCCTGTACAGAGAAGATCTTTCCCCCTCTGGCGTTACAAATTCTACTCGGGAGAAGAACCAAATTACTTAGCTGAGGTAATGTTCTTCCGGATGGAAATTCCTCCCACAGATGCCTCATATATGATTGTCTAACTGCAGAGAATTTTATTTTTTATTTATTGAGCATTTAAAAAGGCACCTATACATCAAAAAGTGTTTCCAGGCACAACAAGACAAGGTGGGGTACAGCGGGTGAAAAAATAACAGTAAAGGTCCTACTAAGCCTTGTGACATATGGATTGTGAAAGTGCAAGGTAAGGGGAGGCGGGAGAAGTGCAAGGGGGAGGGGACAAAGGGGCTGGTCAAGTGCTGAGGGAGGTCCGGGAAGGCAAGTGCTCAGGCAGGGGGGTAGGGGTCAACTAGTGGGGGTAGGGGTGGTAGACCAGACTCAGTAGGCTAGCCAGGGAAGGATGCCAGAGGGCAAGTGCTAGTACGGGGAGACCGGTCGAAGGAGGGCCTGCCCCCGAAGGCTCGTGAGGGATCCGACCACCAGACCAGCAGGTGAGGGTAGCAAGGGAAGGGAGGGGGGGAAGGAGGAGGAGGAGAAAGGGACGCTTCCGGAAATAAAGGAAATCCGGTGCAAGAAGGCAATTCCAGAAGGAGCTCCTGTTGAAGAAAGATCTACCCCCCGCACCCCACTCTCTGCTTAGAGAAGCATCTGACGGAAGTGAAGGAGAAGTGTTCTACGGTGTGGAGATCGATGTGAGGAGGCTGCTTACTGTCCCTTTAAGCGGCGTTTCCTGTGCCCCTCCCGCTCCACATAAAGTGTGTCCCGTGGGCGGAAGCGTAGCGGAAGTGAAGGAGAAGTGTTCTACGGTGTGGAGATCGATGTGAGGAGGCTGCTTACTGTCCCTTTAAGCGGCGTCTCCTGTGCCCCTCCCGATCCGCATAAAGTGTGTCCCGTGGGCGGAAGTGAAGGAGAGGTGTTCTACGGTGATCCTCGTGGGCAAGGCAGCGCAGCGCCTACACCCCCTTCGTGCAACGTTTGAAAATCCTAATTATCCGGTTACTAACGAAGAAGGGATGCAGCTGCAGGCCCTCGGAGGGGAACAAGATAACAAGTAAGAGACTGGGAGTGTTTTGTGCGAGACACGCATGATACGCGTGTCCAGTTAAAGAAAGTTAAAGCACAGCAGAGACTGTTGGGTTAGACCTGTTGATCTGCTGGGCGACATATTTTAGCCTAAGCCCTATCGAAGGGCAGATGGCTGACTGCACTCTTGATGCATCGATAGAAGAGGAACCGGAAATATGCACTACACTGGACACTACGAATATCACTGGACAAAGGGGTTATTACCATGGACGAGGACGAGGAGACAACCACATTCTGAAACTGACTAGTCTATAGTCGAAAGGATTTCAGAGCAGCTCAATGCCCATTCAGTCAAAAAAGACTTCCCATTGAGCCCCACAGAGGAAAAAAAAGACTTCCCATTGAGCCCCACAGAGGAAATTACAAACAAAGCGGCTTCCCATGTGAATATCCTCCAGAAAGACCAAGGTTTTGAAGAACAAGCCTTGATTGACATCCTGTAGTTATAATTGACTGGACACTCCACACAGAGGAAATGAGGAAAATGTCCAGTTCCACCGTGGAGAGCACTGTGGGTGTTAGAGGAAGTTACTCAGGGGCAGACTTACCCTCCCTTTTCTACAAACTTAAAATCCTCCATTAACAAAACATTCTCTAGTAACAAAACGCATATTTTGGAAAAAAAAGGACCTGGGCTTGACGCATGCTCAGCCTTCTACAACAAATGGAAACCTTGGGGAAGAACAGCTGTAATGCTAGAAAGGAACCAACAGTTCCATTACAATAGGAAGGCTCCATCACAGGGACGGGAAGCACAAACGCATAAAGACGGGTCGTCCGTGTGGAAACGACCGGAGAGCTCTCAGCCTGTTGTCTGTGGGAAAACCGGCAGAAGTGAAAAAAATAGCACATGTCCAAGAGTTACAGTGGCCACAGAAAGCCTGTGACAGACGGACACCCCTGGAAACTTGCATACAGGGGTGGTAACTAAGGCCATTTTACCAGTACAAATTGCTTTACCACTAAATAATGAGGAAAAAGCCCATCAACTAGCCCTTCTAACATCAAAACGGAAGACTCATTCCATTAAGCGTCAAAGGACTATCACAGAAGAAGTTCCATCTTACTCATTAGATGAGGACCTGTTAATGGACTTAACCTCTCAAGTGGAACGACGAAAGGGCGAACTGACCAACTCAAACTTGATAGACCCAAAATTGATTACAGCCTTTTCTCGGACTATGGCTCCTTTTATAAAGTTGATAGAGTACCAAAATGAACAAATTAGAGACCAAACCACGGTTATCGCAATGTTGCGTAGTAAGACGATTTACGTGGAAGGATTCCTCACTGCTATTAAAACCACTTTAGACCCGAACAAAGAACAAAACATTAACATCATTAAAAGTATACTGGAGCCCATTATTTTGGACAAAGAAAGAAGACGCTCCGAAAGATTCTTTTTGAAGAGACACTTTCAGAACTCTCTTACACGCGAGAATCAAAATAAGTACCGTGGCATGAAGCAGGGGTCACTGACGGGCGACAACATAGGGCAAAAGAATTCCCAGGAAGCAAATAATACTGGTTTTAAAACTGAAAACCAGGATACAATAAAAATAGTG
This sequence comes from Ambystoma mexicanum, assembly GCF_040938575.1. Classification (NCBI taxonomy): domain Eukaryota; kingdom Metazoa; phylum Chordata; class Amphibia; order Caudata; family Ambystomatidae; genus Ambystoma; species Ambystoma mexicanum. Next base: position 458,581,319 of record NC_090931.1, read on the forward strand.
GCTATGGACGATGCTTGTGAAGGGAGTATTAAAACACTCCCCACTGTGACGACGTTGGCAGACACACAAGAGTCAGACAGACTTACGCCTGAAGTGGACAAGCGTGAAAAGCAGTTGTATGTGGCCCAGGTGTCAACAAAGAAATTCCATATTTTCGATAAACTAAGTGAGGGGTAAAAAGATGAAAATAAGATCTCGGACTCCCCACAAACAAAGACTGGCATTTACGAAGAAATTGGACCAGGAAAGAAAAGCAGTGGCAAAAGATACACAAGCAAAACAACAAACGACTGACAAAAAGTAGTACCAAGTTAAGTAGGTTTCAAAAAAGAAATTGACGACCACAGTTTGTAATATCTCGGTTCCGAAGGATCTGGAGAATTTTGAAAGAACACCTAGTAGGATAACGGATGGTACTAGGGCCATAGACGCTCAGGTCAGAAGACAATGCATTACTTACCGTAAAAGCATTTCTAATGGTTGTATCTGCTTAGATTCACATGCTGTGCATAGGTCCGACATCCAGTGGTCACTGCGGAGTATTGCATTTTGATTTTTCGTAGTCGAAAAGGGGACGTCGACAAGGCGTGTCTGTAACACTATCCCTATAGTGACGTGCGTTGTACCCACAATCCCTCACGCGTCGAGGTCCCTCTGTTTGTATTTTTCTGCCCTGAGGGAGCCTTCTAGACGTGAGGGAGTACAGAAAAGAGAAATATAGAAAAGGATGTCTATGTTCCTTCCATCCGAGCGGGGAGGAAGGGTGGGCGCATGTGAATCTAAGCAGATACAACCATCAGAAATGCTTTTACGGTAAGTAATGCATTGTCTTCTGATGTTTGTTAATCTGCTTAGAATCACATGCTGTGCATAGACTAGCGAGCAGTACCCGGAGTTGGCGGTGGGTTATGAGAAGGAACAGTAGAGAAAAGATGTCTTAATACTGCCTGTCCCACCTGGGAGTCAGATCTAGAGTGTGCATCTAGACAGTAGTGTTTTGTAAAGGTGTGCACAGAACTCCAGGTAGCCGCTTTGCAGATGGACTCAAGGGGAACATTTGCAATGAATCCTATGGACGCCCCCGTGCCTCGAGTAGAATGTGCTCTTGGCCTAAAGGGCAGTTCTCTCTTAGCAAGAGTATAGCAGAGAGTGATGCATTGAACAATCCATCTAGAAATAGTGGACTTTGAAACTGCATCCCCTTCTCTTCCTGCTGCCACCGAGACGAAGAACTGATTAGTCTTCCTCAGTGGTCTGGTTCTTTCCAAGTAGAACATGACCGCTCTGTGGACATCTAGTGTGTGCAGAGTCCTTTCTCCCAAGTTGGAAGGATTTTGAAAGAACGCTGGTAGTTCTATAGACTGGTTTACGTGGAATTTTGAGATGAATTTCGGAGCAAACCTTGGGTGAGTGCGTAGAACCACTTTATCTCTGTGAACTGTAACAAAGGGGTCTAGAACAGAAAGAGCCTGTAGTTCACTTACTCTCCTGATGGAGGTGATAGCTATTAGAAAAGCAGTCTTAAGAGTGAGGTCTTTAAGAGATGCTTTGTGCATGGGTTCAAATGGTGAGCCCATGAGTCTGGTAAGTACCACGTTAAGGTCCCATCCGGGAGCTGGGTAAGCTATCGGGGGGTGTATTCTCTTTACTCCCTCCATGAAGGCCCTTATAACAGGGATCTTCCACCACGACACTTTGAGTTGGGAAGTGGTGTATGCAGAAAGTGCCGCTAGGTGGACTTTAATGGAATTGAACACTAGACCTGAATCCAATAAATGGGTCAGGTATAGAACAACATGTGTGGGAGAGCAGTCAATTGGGTTGATGCTCTTTCCTCTGCACCAGATGACAAATCTCTTCCATTTGCTAGAATAGCAGTGGCGAGTGTTAGGTTTTCTGGCTTCCCTGAGGCTGTCCATGCATCTCTGCGGGAGCTGTAGATGTCCAAATTCTATGATCTCAGGAGCCAGGCTGCTAAGTTCATGTTCTGGGGGCATGGATGCAGAGTCCTGCCCCTGTCTTGTGACAGCATGTTGTACGGGCAGGGGAGTTTCACTGGGGGAGATAGAGACATCTCCATCAAGTGAGCGAACCATGGCTGTCGGGCCCACATTGGGGCCACCAGTATCATGGTTACTTGTTCCTGGTGCATTTTGTGCACCACCTTGTTGAGAAGGGGAGTCGGGGGGAAAAACGTAAACAAATTTCCCTGACCATTGAAGCGACAGACCGTTCCCCTTGGATTGGTTCTGGGGGTACCTGGAGGCGTAACTTTGGCATTGTGAGTTCTCCAGGGTTGCGAACATGTCTATTTCTGGGAATCCCCATTGCGTGAAGACGTCGAAGACGATGTCTTCGTGCAGTCGCCATTCGTACTCTTCGGGCAGGGGGAAGTCCCTGCTGAGTTTGTCTGCCAGCAGATTGAGTTCCCCTGGTACATGTTGTGACAGAAGGAACATATTCTGTTTGAGAGCCCACTTCCACATGTTTTGGGCCAGTTTGGACAGTCCTGGAGAGTGGGTTCCCCCCTGCTTGTTGATGTAATACATGGCTGTGGTGCTGTCTGTAAGGACCATCACTGTCCTGCCTTGTAGGTGTTCCTGGAAGGCTTTTAGCGCCTTGAACACCGCTAGTAGCTCCAGAAGATTGATGTGTTTGGATGCTACGTTCGGAGTCCACTCTCCGTGAGCAGTCTGATTGGATAGGTGAGCCCCCCATCCTGTGAGGGATGCGTCTGTGGTTAGAGTGGCTTCCGCCGCGGGTGTGGCAAAGGGTTTCCCTTTTTCCAGGTTTTCCTTTGTCCACCACCGTAGCGAGAGAACTAAGGCCTGCAAGACCACCACTAGATCGTCCCATAGTCCGCTGGCCTGACACCACTGGCTGTTGAGCCACTCTTGCATTGTGCGCATGCGCAGGCGCGCGTGAGGTACCAAATAAATACACGACGCCATCATGCCTAGCAAGCGCATTGCTTTGCGTACCGTCACCTCTCGACCGGCCACATATTGAGGGATCTGAAACAGCATGTTTTGGACCCTCTCTTTGGAGGGGAAGACGAGGCCGTCCTTTGTTTGAATTAGAGCCCCTAAGAATTGTTTGATTTGGCTGGGATCTAGGCTGGACTTCTTTTCGTTGATGGAGAAGCCCAACTGGAACAAAAGGTCTTCAGTCTTTTGGGTATTGGAGAAGCATGTTTCGTAAGAATCCCCTGTTATGAGCCAGTCGTCGAGGTAAGGGTAAACTGGGATGGACAACCTGCGCAGGTGGGCCGCTGCCACTGCCAGCACCTTCGTGAATACCCTTGGTGCAGATGCTATGCCGAAGGGTAGCACTCTGAACTGGTAGTGTTTGCCCTCTATCATGAACCAGAGGTATTTTCTGTGCGCTGGCAACATTAAAATATGAAAGTATGCATCTTTCATGTCCAATGTTGTCATGTAATCTCCCTGTGATAGCAGTGGGATCACTTCTTGTAAGGTCACCATACGAAACTTTTGGGGTTTGATAAACTTGTTCGCTGGGCGCAGATCTAATACAGGGCGCATGGTTAGATCCTTTTTGGGTACAAGGAAGTACACTGAATAAATACCTTCCGTTACCTGAGATAGAGGTACGACCTCTATGGCTCCTTTTTCCAGCAGTTGTTGTACTTCTTGAAGAAGGATGGCAAGATGTTCCGGTGTCATGCGACGTCCCCTCGGGGGTTTGTATGTTGGGGAACTGTTGAATTCGATGCAGTATCCGTGGGCTACGGTGGAAAGTACCCAGCGGTCTGACGTTATACCCTCCCATGCTGGAAGAAAGGATGTTCTCCGGCCCCCCACCGGTGTTGCATGGGAGGGGACGCGAATCTTCGCGTCACTTGGTGTTGTTGGGGGCTTGGGAGCCTCTGGGGGTGGACCCCCGGCCTCTTCCTTTGCCCCGGCCCTGGCCTCTTTGGCTGTACTGGCCACTATTGGTCTGGAAATTGGTGGCAGGGTACTGTTGCTGCTGGTTTTGTTGTTGGCGTTGGCCACGAAAAAAGCGTTTGTTGCCATAGCCGCGCCTGGTAGAGGGCTTAGAGATTTGGTCAAGAGTTTTGATAGTATCAAACTTTTTTTTAGCCATCTCCAGAGCCTCATCCACCGCTTTCCCGAAGAGGTTTGAGTCTTCAACAGGTTTATTTATTAAAGACGCCTGTGTCTCCGGTTTGAACCCTGAGTTGCGCAGCCATACGTGGCATTTTAGGATTATTCCCTGAACTAGGGAACGTCCCGCAGTTTCTGCCGCATCCAGAGAGCTCTTTACAATACTCTGGTTGACCTGGGTTCCTTCGCCAATAGTTGTAAGCAGGCGTGTACGTAATGGTTCCGGCGCTTCTTCGGCGTCTTTGCGCAGTTTGGCTCACTGCGCGTCCGCATAGCTAGCGAGCAAAGAATTGTTGTTTGCAATTCTTGCCGAAAAGGCAGCCAAGGATGTAACTCTTTTTGCAAGGGCATATAAACGCTTGCCCTCCTGGTCAGGTGGTGCCTCACTGGTGGAAAGTGGTACCCCTGCCCTCTTTCTTGTGTTGGTTACTACCAGGGAATCCGGAATGGAATGTCCCCTGATGTACAGCGGGTCTGAGGGTGAAGGAGTGAAAAGTTTTTCAATTCTAGGATTGACCCCTCTGATTAGTGCGGGTGTGGACAGCGAAGGGGTGATTCTTCTCTTCACCGAAGCGAGGAGGGGAATGGTCTGACTGACCGGGGGTTTCTCCTTAATTACTCTTTCCACAAAGTCTAATTCAGGGGAGAGCTCCCCAGTGTCCAGTTCGAAGTGTGCTGCTGCTCTGCGCAACAGGGCATTAAATGTGGGCTGATCGTCAATGGGAGACGTGTTTCGAATAGGTGAATTGTCAGGAGGATTTAGGTTCAGGACATCAGTGTCGGAATATATTGATGGGGATTGCCAGGGGTGAGAAGGTCCTTCTTCTGGATTTTCTCCGAAGCCTTCTCCTACCAAGTCTGGGCTGTCTTCCAGACCTTCCTCCTGGTTCCGTCCCTCTTCCTCGTCCATAAAATCATCCTCTTCCTCAAAATAATGTTCTTCCCCAGTGAGGTCATACACACTATGGAAGTCTGAGGCTGTGTCCTGGTGGGGATTGACTAGTCTCGGAATTTTGCCCCTGGGGTCCTCCTGAGGCCCTTCTCTTATTCTCTTGGGAGTGGGAACGACACAAGAAAACAATATTGATTAAGCACTACTCAACTTGCCAACTTATTCGGATGATATAGAAGTACTTGGCTCAAATACGCCGGAGTTAGATCATTGGAATGAGAGTCTTGAAAGAAAACACCAAAATGAAGCAACAGACGTGATATCCGTTGAGAAAGAAGAGGAATCAGGGTCGGTAGACCTATATTTAGCCATCACTAAAAAAAAAGTTAGTAATAGTAAGATTCACAGATAATGAAAGGCTAGTGACATCAAAGCACTGAACAAGAGAAAAAGCAATTAATGTTTCATTTTCTACAAGTTTGCCTACTGTAAGGGAGAATACCAATCTGGACCCCAAACTATTGGCAATTGAAGAATATAAAAATTAGGAACAAAAAAGGAAAGGCATTAGGACAAGGATGGAAGTTACGCAAACATCTGGAGAGAGGCAAGTAATAAAGGTGAATGATAACATCAAGATCACACAGACAATTGGGAAAGGTGACAATATAGCTGCTTCACGCTTTTTGCTAGAAAGGGTCCTAAAAATCAACGACAACTTGATCTTGAATCGTACCAATGTTATGAGACTTTTGGGAACAGTAGAAAGACACATCCAATCAAGTGACTTACTTTGGATAGAATTTTCTGAGGAAGCTTGCTTAGATAAAGTGATGATTCATCTTTTGGACCAAAAAACAAAGGAGATCATATGTAAAGATGGGCATAGACTGTTAACTATGGGCTTTTGGCTTAAGGAACAAGAACCCTTAGAGAGGGAGGTCCAAGAAGGGCCTCTTTACGACCTAACTTTACAGGGGAAAAAGGGAAACCCTGAAAAAAGAACAACTGAAGGAAAGGATTATGGACAAGAGCAAAAACACGGGGGGGGGGGGTGGGAGAGGGGGAGGTCAGGTGGAGCTCGCAAGTCGACTCGGAAGACAAAAAAAAAAAAAATCAAAAGAGCAAAGTAAACCACTCTATACAAAGTGAAGATTGGAGCTCGCTTGCAAAGACTCTAGCCTCTAAATCATAATGCTCACAGAGCAAAGAAGCCCCTCTGTTTGGAAAATTGATCATTTGCTCTTGGAATACTAGGGGTTTTGTGCACCTTTTCGGGCAATGGGGAATTGAAATTTTAGAAATACGATTTATAATGCTTCCAGGAAACCTGGTCCATGGCTAAACCAACGTTGGAGCGGTATGAAATCTTTTTAAATCCAGCAACAAAAAGGCTGAATGGGAGACCAGTGGTGGGTCTTCTCATTGCCAGTAAAAGTGCAAATGGATGGACAAAGTTTCTCACAAAATCCGTCACCTCTTGTTCAATTTGTGTTATTGGAAAAAAAACTTAAATCCTTTAAGTGGCATCTATTAATTTGCAATCTCTATTGGAACCCTGCCTCTCCACAGGCAGTAAATTTACCCGACACAGTCATGAGTTGTATCGACGAGATTACAGTAAGCTACAAGAATGTGGATATCCTGGTGTGTGGGGATTTAAACATGGAATGTTTTAACTCTAGGAAGAGGCTGATTGTCAACACTCCAAAAAATGTTAATCCTACAATTCAAAGAGGCCTTTGCCTAAGAGCAGGTCTGGAAAAAAGAAATATGAACTTAATGAATGGCAGCACAAAGGGTAATATTCCCCCAAATGTTACATGGAAGAGAGGTCTCCAGTCTAAAATAATTGACTATGTGCTTGCTTCTGAGACACTTTTTGAATGATGGGCCGCTTGGAGGTTGTTACTTCTGTTAACAGCGATCATAACTTGTTGGAGATGTGGGGAATGTAAGGGAGCAGATGGCCTCGGGAAGTGGTACAAAAGCCTCACACCCCAAGTCTGGAGGTGACACCTGGCCTTAATCGGCTAAGAATTACGCCTGACGTCAATACGGCATTACTAGGTTGTTGGTATCAGTAGATGTAATGGTTTAGAGTCGCAGCTGCTTCAGTACCCTCTGGCACTTAAAGCATTTCAGATCAAGAAAGTCACAGGCCTGAGACAGGTTTATATGAGACAACACACAGATAATCGGGAAATTGCAGATAAGAAAAAGGCCTTAAAAAAAGACAGAAAAAAAGTCACACCGGAGGCAAGAGAAGTTATCAGACAGGAAAAACTATTATAAGAACTGGATTACATTTTACCGATATCAGATGTTTCAGGTGGATGGGGAAAGAATGATGTGTCTGTTAGTTACTAAAAACACGGTAGAGATTTGGAAGCTACTGAACAAGACTACGGTTCCTCACGACGCTATACCTGAGAACTCGGTCCCAGCCTCTACTTGGCAAACTCACTTTGCAGTCTTATTTTTAAGTTCAAAATGTAATGATATAATAGAACAAGTTACTTTCTTACCTGGTAGCGTTCTTTCGATGGATGGTCCGACGACGTATTCCATATCTATGACAGGTTATGTCCACAGCTGTGCTGCTTCGGAAAATCTTTGGCGTCTGCGTCCTGCGTCGATGACGTCGATGCGCCGTCCCCGAGGACCTCCTCCGACGGCCGACGTCACCCGATGTGATAAGTAGGATGCACGACGCCCATAGCCTCAGTTATAGTTTTTTCCCAGAACGTGTGCCACCAGTTTTCTGCCAGTCAGACACACAAGGCCTTGCGGAACGCAAGCTGCAATCGCAAAAGAAATTCTGCAGCGGGGAAGGCAGGGAGGGAGTGATATGGAATACGTCATCGGACCATCCCATCGAAAGAACGTTACCAGGTAAGAAAGTAACTTGTTCTTCGAGGGGATTGGGTCCTCCCGACGTATTCCATATCTATGACCGACTCCCAAAGCAGTACCAAGCAAGGAGGTGGGAAAGAATTCAGAACACAAATTTAGCATGCCCAATCAAATTGCAGAATAGAGGACTGCCTTGCCAAAGGCCAGATCCTGCCCTCTGATGCAATCGAGGGAGTAGTGACGTACAAAAGTATGTACTGAAGCCCAGGTGGCTGCATCACAGATGTGACGAATAGGAACTCCCCTCTGCAGGGCAGTAGACGCAGTCACTCCCCTGGTAGAATGGGCCCGCAAGCCAGCCGGAGGATCCGTACCCGCCAAGCGGTAACACTCAGAGATAGCTAAAATAATCCGAGGAGACAAAGTCTGTTTCGTCACAGCTTGTCCCAAATGCTTTCCAGCGTAACCAATGAAAAGTTGATCATCCACTCTGACCCGGGACATGCGCGAAATATAAAAGCTCAACGCTCTCCTAGGATCAAGCCTATGGAGCCTCTCCTCTTCCTTACCAGAATGTGGAGGGGGATAGAATGCCGGAAGAACAACCTTCTGGCTCAAATGAAATTCCGAAACCACCTTCGGAAGAAAAGAAGGACAAACTTGAAGGACAACCCTGTCCTTATGAAACACAGTGACGGGTGGCTTAACTGAAAGTGCCTGTAACTCACTCACTCTGCGAGCGGAAGTAACTGCAACCAAAAACACAGTTTTCAGAGTTAACAGCCTCAAAGGGCAAGAATGTAAAGGCTCAAACGGAGCACCCATAAGAAACTTAAGAAAAAGGTTCAAATCCCAACCGGGCACCAGAAAAGGTGACGGAGGGAAGACATTAGTGAGCCCTTTCAAAAACTGCGAAATTATAGTAATCTTAAAATAAGAACACTTCAGATGAGCGCTTAAATATGGACAGCGCCGCCAGGTAACCTTTAATGGTCCCCACTTGCAAGCTCCTGTGGGCCAAAGAAAGCAAAAAAGACAGAACCATGGGAATGTCACATTCAAAAGGATCCACATTCTTAACTCAGCACCAGTCGCAGAACTTTCTCCAATGGCAACGGTACAGAGACTTTGTTGCCGGCCGCCTGGCCGAGAGCAACACCTCCATCACGTCTTCAGGCAGGTCCAAATCCTTATACCTCAACCTTTCAGAAGCCAAGCGTGAAGGTTGAGGGATCTGACCTCTGGATGGAGAACCTGACCCCCCCTCCCGTGAGAGCAGATCATCTCGGTAGGGAAACTACGAGGATGGCAGATGGACAAGGCGAGAAGGTCCGGGTACCACGTCCTCCGGGCCCACGCCGGAGCAATGAGGATCATCCGGGAACCAAACCTCCGTAACCTCCGCAGTACTTGCGGGATGATGGGGACTGGAGGAAACGCGTACAGCAGTGGGATGACCACTCCACCACGAACGTGTCTCCTAAGGCTCCTTTTGGAGGAAATTCCCGCGAGCAAAACCTTTCGCACTTCCGGTTGACACTGGAGGCGAAGAGATCCACATGAGGGGTCCCCAAAGGGCGAAGATCTCCAGGAGAATCTCCTGAGCCAGCTCCCACTCGTGAGAGATCGTGCTCTGCCTGCTCAGAGAGTCCGCCGTCTCGTTGTCGTCTCCGGCCAGATGAACAGCCGAGATCGAAACTTCCTGCTGGATGGCCCAGAACTCAAGCTGCATCGCCTCCCTGCACAGCGGAAGTGACCCTGCCCCCCCTTTTTGTTGAGGTAGTGCATGGCCACCGTGTTGTCCGTTAGAATCAGGACACTCTTTCCATGCACAGTTTGCAGAAAAGTCTCCAGGGCTAGCCTGACGGCCCTCAGCTCCAACAGATTGATATGGAGTCTGGACTCCGACGGAGACCAACGACCGCTGACTGTCAACTCGTTGGCATGAGCTCCCCATCCCGTGAGGGATGCGTCCGTCACGATCGTCACCTCCGGCCAGGGCAGCCAAAATGGGGCCCCCTTCATCAGATTGCCTTCGACAGCCCACCACAGAAGGTCCTGGGCTACCGAGGGCGGCACCTGAACAGGGTCCGACAGCCTGCCGGAGGACTGAGACCACTGGAGCTTGAGTGCCCACTGCAAAGATCTCATCCGCAGACGAGCCTCTGATACCAGAAGAATGCAGGATGCCATGAGGCCGAGCAGTCTCAAGAACTCGGACGCTGGGAGATCCTGGGCAAATTGAAACTTGTTCACCATCTGCTGAATGTGAAGAGCCCTCACCTGAGGAGGAAAACACTGCCCCAGGGACGTGTCGAGCACTGCTCCGATGTACTGGAGCCGCTGCGTTGGTGTCAAATGGGACTTCTTTAAATTGAGGGAGAAGCCCAGCCTGTGAAGGGAGTGGTAGGTGACGAACAGATGATCCAGGACTTGCTCGGGAGAGCTCCCCCTGATCAACCAATCGTCCAGGTAGTGGTAGACGTGAATCCCCCCCTTTCCTGAGATGCGCTGCCACCACCACCATGAGCTTGGTGAAAACCTTCGGGCGGAGTTCAATCCGAACAGCAGGACCCGAAACTGAAAGTGCGAGTCGCCAACCGCGAACCTCAGTTACTTCTTGTGCCTGGGATGAATCGGCACATGGAGGTAAGCATCCTTGAGGTCGAGAGACACCAACCAGTCCTGAAGTTGAAGGGCCTGGAGGACGAGAGAGAGTCACCATCTTGAACTTGTCCTTCTTGAGGAGAGTGTTCAAACTGCGCAAGTCCATGATGGGTCTCAATCCCCCGTCTTTCTTCCAAATCAAAAAATAAGGGGAATACCATCCCTTGTTCCTCTCCGCTACAGACACCAGTTCTATGGCGCCTTTCTCCAGCAGGGCTTGAATTTCCTGCGCAAGGAGCGGATCCGGACTCTTCAAAGAGAGGTTCCCTGGTGGATTGTCGTGAGGCCTCTGCCGAAAAGGAAGATGGAAGTCGTGGGTTATGATCTCCAGAACCCACACATCCGAAGTAATGGCTTGCCACTCTACAAGATGCTGCGCCAGCCTTCCTCCAACCGGCGAACCATGGGACCTGGCCTCATGACTGAGTGGTATCGGCTGCGGCGTTGCCTGAGGGCAAAGCGGAAACTGCCCGAGCGGCCTTGGCACCTCGGGTACCTTTGTTTCCACCTCTGGCACTCTTACGATGGCCTCTTTGACTGCTAGCTCCCCTCGCTTTACTGAAGGACGAGTAATAGCGAAAGGAACCTCCCCTCCATTGCTGTCCCACAGGAAGAAAAGGCAGAGGTTGGCGAACTGCAGCGTCCAACGACTTTGCTGCAGCTTTTGAGGTCTGCAACCTCTCAAGGCTCTCGTCAGCCTTGCTACCAAAAAGGTGTTCACCGTCAAAGGGCAAGTTGAGGAGCCAGGACTGCACATCAGGAGCGAACCCAGACTTCAGCAACCACGCAAACCTGCGCATTACGGTGCTCGCCGCCATGGACCGGCTGACACAATCTGCCAAGTCCAAACCCGACTGAACGACCTCACACATGGCATCCTTGCCATCCTGAACCATAGCAAGGAAACCATCCCGTTCGTCCCCTTCGGGAATATGTTCAGCTGCTAATGCAACACAGTTCCACAGAATGTGTGTGAAACGAGACAAGGCACATATGGAGTTGGCCGCCTGAAGCGCCATACCCCCTGAAGAAAACACTTTCTTCGCCCAGCCGTCAAAACGTTTGTCGTCCCTATCTGGAGGGATAGTAGGATATGACGCCTGCTTTGCCGGGGCCGTAGCAGCCTGCACCACCAAACTCTCCGGAGTGGGGTGCCTAGGCAAGTAGCAGGAGTCGCTACTGGCTGGACGGTATTTCCGCGACAAAGACTTGCCCACTGCCAGGCGACTCTCCGGAGCAGTCCAAGCCGCCGCCACCCTTCTCTGCAGAGCCATATGAAACGGCAAAACTGGGTCAGTGGGGGGACCAAGAATGTCTGAGATCATCCTGAAAGAACTCCCCTGGGGGAGCAGACCAACCCAAGTACTCGGTGACCCGAGACATAAGGCGCCGATATGAAGAATCGGCATGAGTTCCAGGCTCCCGCCTACAAAACTCCACCTCCGGAAGGGTGTCCAGCCCACTGGCATCATGCAGCGACTGCCTCAGGTCATCAAACTGGCTATGGCCCGAGATAAGCTCATTTGGAGCCGTAACCGGAACCAAGCCGTCATCAGAGCCTTCATCACCCTCTGAAATGTACTCCAGGTGGGGAGAGGAAGACCCCTGGGGACCAAAGCAGTGCCTGACCTTAGCCAGAGCCTTCCTAATGGGAAAATCCATGCCACAGGGCACCTCCGACACCACCGCCTCAAAAGGCGTCGAGCGCCGGCGTCTACAGAAAAGGCGTCGATGTCGAGCGAATCGGCGTCGAACGTCAGCTGCAGCGCCGCCAGCATCGACGGTGTCGACAAAGGCCTCGAAGGCGGAGCTCTGAGTGTGTCTCTCGACGACCTGGGCACCGACGGCGTTGACGACCCCCTCGGAGGCGGAGCCTCGAGAGAAATCGTCGACGACCTCGGCGCCACAGGCGTCGACGTCTTCTTCGAAGACGGCACAGGATCACGCGGCCTCGAGCGCGTCGAGGACCGGGACCTGGAACGACATGGCGAGAATGGCCACCCTTGTCCGAGCGGGAACTCTCCCGCAAGCCATGCCGACCATCCGAGCCCGAAGGCGTATGAGCGGTGTCTTTCGACCGGTGCCGACCGACCCCACTCGGAGGCGCGGACGGACCGGTGCCCTGCGATTGAAGAATCGCTAGCATCTGCTTCCCGAAGGAAGCCCATGTCTCCGGTGTCGCTTGCATGGAGGGATAAGCAACCCGCCGAATGGCGGAGTCCTCGGAAGAGGACGGGGAAGACGCTTCCGGGAATGCCTCGAAGAGGCAGAGGAGTGGCGAGACCGACTCCTGGAAGGAGACCCACTGGACTTCCGACGATATTCGGCGAGTCGCCCATCGAGTCATCCGTCGAAAGCCCCGCAGACCTCGACTTCCGGGGCTTAGACCCCCGGCCTACCAACAGCTTCTTCTTGCGTTCCCGCAAGGCATTTGCCGTGAGCGACTGGCACTCGACACAGTCGTCCGTATCGTGGGCCTCCCCGAGGCACCAGAGGCAGGCGTCGTGCGAGTCCATGACCGACATCTTGGACCCACAGTCCCTGCATTTCTTGAAGCCCAGACCCGGGGTCGAAGACGAAGTAGACATCGCCACGAACAGGTCTTCACAAAAAAACCGAACAAGTTCAACGAACCGAGAATTGAAAACAGCAAACTCCAAAGAGTCGAGGCGTACCGAGATTCACGAAGCGAACATGTTCGCGGAAAAAACGGAACTGAGGCTATGGGCGCCGTGCGTCCTACTTATCACATCGGGTGACGTCGGCCGTTGGAGGAGGTCCTCGGGGACGGCGCATCGACGCAGGACGCAGATGCCAAAGATTTTCCGAAGCAGCACAGCTGTGGACATTACCTGTCATAGATATGGAATACGTCGGAGGACCCAATCCCCTCGAATGGTAACACCGTCAAATACAAACTGGTGCTTTGAATTCGATAAAGAAGAGATCTTGACATTGATAAAAAAAAGCAAGTTCCTCTAGGGCTTCTGGCCCCGACGGCCTCACAAATGCCATTCTAAAAGAGAATCTGGAGCAATGGGCAGAGTTTATGGTACTGTTATTTGAGGAAATTAAAAATTCCAAAATCCTGGACCAAGTCAATGGTAGTGCCAGTCTACAAAAAGGGCGATATGTCGGATCCGACCAACTAGAGACCTATTGCCTTTTTGGATATAGTGGGTAAACTGTTTGCAGCAATTCTCTTGAAACATCTAGACAAATGGTCATTGACAAATAATCATCAGGATCAATGGCAGTCAGGATTCAAAAAGGGGATGGGAACAGCATTGAATTTGTTCCTTATCAACTTGTTAAAATGCAGGTTAAAAACAACTGACCATATTAAGATATACATTGCTTCAATAGACCTGGCTTATGCTTTTGATTCAATTGATAGAGACCTGCTGTGGAAGAAGTTGAGTTCCTGGGGCTGTCCAATTGATCTGAGAGAGGACTTGGAGCAGTAACACTCAGGCACAACGATAAGAGTCTGGTTGGATAGGGCCGGAACTTTGACAAATGAAATCAGCACTTCCAAGGGAATTAAACAACATTGTTGATTGGCGCCAGCAATCTATAACTTATACACCTCCGATGTAGGGGAGGCATTTGTTGATGACAGATGCTTTTCTCCAAGGATTGCATGAATCACAGTGGGAAGACTCCTCTACGCGGATGACCTCTTGCTTCTTGACCAAACCGAGATAGGATTACAGCGTCAATTGAATGTCCTTTCAACATACGTGGGAAGAAATGTATTGTCTATAAATCCATGCAAAATCGAAATTCATGGTTATTGGTGACGCAAGAGCTACTAGAGGCGTGAAGAGAAGTTGGAGCATTCAAGGGGAGAAAATCCCAGAGGTACTGTCAATGCAGTACCTAGGACTAACATTAAATACCAGCATGACCGACTCCCAAGGAGAAGCCAATGTGAAATCAAAAAATTTGCCAACCCAGGCAAGAATAATCAACCGGAAGTACGGTACATTTTCCTTGCTTCGGGTGATTCATTTCTATAGATTAAAGGTGACTCCTATCCTTACTTACGGTTCAGAAGCTCAGCTGCAACTTTCAGGGTTAATAGGGTCTCAAGTGGAAGGACTTTTTTGGCAAGGGTTCTTAAACATGCCCAAATCACTTCCAATAGAGGTGATAAGACGAGAGATGGGCACAACTTCACTCTATACCATTATGGTGTGGAAATCGCCGTCTTTTTTGAGAAAATGCTCGATTCCTCCAGGAAAAGGGGGTTATGAGGTTTTGAATAAAGCCATGTCTACTGATTGTGAAAAGACTCTTAAGGAATGGAGGAATACTTGTGTTGAAATCCTTAAAAGCCTTGCACTAAACTAAGATTCATGGATGACAAATCCAGTTCTTGTAAAGAAAAAAATTGTTCGATTTGGACTGGATATCCACATGGGAAAGAATTCGTATTATGAAAAGCGAGGAAGGGATAACCCGAGATAATAGGAAACGAGGTGAACTTCCCAGATACTTAATTAAATCACCCTCACCAAGTATGAGGCAAGACCTCATGAGACTACGCTTTAACCTCTACCCTACTAGGGAAGTTATGGAGAGACGGAAACCAGTATTGGAGCGTGTCTATACTTATCGGCTCTGTCTGACATTTTTGCATTATTAACTTTGGTTAAAGAAATGTTTTAACATAGAGAAAGAAGCTACCTAATTATAACTGACAGCTGAAGTAATTTTTTTTTAATTTTACTTATTTCATTTATTTTTTTCTTTTTCTTATTTTATAATTGAATTGTATGTAATAATTTTAATTCTTTAAAGTATATAAGGTTTAAATGTGAACTAATATAATGCTTAATAAAAAATAAATAAAGAAGCGTCTGACTTTCAGAGAGTTAGAGCAAGAAGAACAAGAATTCTAGCAGGGAGGTAAAGGGGGAGAGAGTTGGATATAGAGTGAACCCAGAACCCAGAAAGCCTTGTGGATGATGCAAAAGGTCTTGAATTTGATCCTTGCAGCCAAAGGAAGCCAGTGGAGAGACTTTAGGACTCGGGAGATGGGATTCCTTAGCTTGATGCACAGGATAATTCTTGCAGTCCTATTCTGGATTAGTTGAAGAGAACAGAGTGAGGAAAGAGGCAGATTAAGGGAGAGGCTGTTGCATTAGTCAAGCCAAAAGCGAACCAGAGCTCTGGATATCTTGAGTTTCTGAGGGAAGGTGAGGCAAGGGTGGATGCCTCTAAGAAGGTGAAGCTGAAAGTGAGATTTCTTGACAAGGTCAGCGATGTGAGGTGAGACGGAGCAGACGAGTGCCGTAGAGCCAACGAGTGCCGTAGAGCCGCTGAATGCGTAGAGCGGACAGAACGGGTGAAGTATGTGGATGGAATGGGTGACGTATGTAGATGAAACGTGTGAAATATGTGGATGGAACGGATGAAGTATGAAGATGGTACGGGTGAAATATGTGGATGAAGTGCATAAAACAACTTCGAATACACGGAACGGATCAGACTAAATAGAACAGATTTGAATGCATGAAACCGATTGGAGTGCATGGAGCTGACTGGAGTGCGTGCAGCGGACTGGAGTGCGTGCAGCGGACTGGAGTGCGTGCAGCGGACTGGAGTGCGTGCAGCGGACTGGAGTGCGTGCAGCGGACTGGAGTGCGTGCAGCGGACTGGAGTGCGTGCAGCGGACTGGAGTGCGTGCAGCGGACTGGAGTGCGTGGAGCGGACTGGAGTGCGTGCAGCGGACTGGAGTGCGTGCAGCGGACTGGAGTGCGTGCAGCGGACTGGAGTGCGTGGAGCGGACTGGAGTGCGTGCAGCGGACTGGAGTGCGTGCAGCGGACTGGAGTGCGTGCAGCGGACTGGAGTGCGTGCAGCGGACTGGAGTGCGTGCAGCGGACTGGAGTGCGTGGAGCGGACTGGAGTGCATAGAATTGCGTGACTTGCACAGAATGATTTGGAGTGCATGGAACGTTTGAAAGAGCATGTAACCCATCATATCACTTCACCACGCTTACTCTCTTCTTTACACCACCATTCAACTAGAACACAGAGATACTATTACACCATTCGGTATAACTGTTGTCATACCAACATCTGCTGCATACTTCCCATCACTCTAAGTAAACACTGCTGGTTACACACCCCCCCAGCCAGGCGTTCTCCTCAGGCCTAACGCAGCCAGGTTCGGTCTGGATAAATCCTGCCAGAACGAACACATACTCCTGATCTCTCAACCACCACACCTACCGCTAGGAAGCAGCTATTACACGAATGCCACACCAGCTGCACACATATCCGGTGCTCACACGCACCTTTGACTCTCACTTCTCTCTCTACTGACTTGCACTCCGGTTCCCAAGGGCGTTCAACCTACCAGCGCCTTCAGACCATAAAAATTGGTACATAAGGACCTATATAAATGCAAAGTAACATAACATATGAGGCTACACACCTAGGTGATCATCTGGAAGTGCATTTATAGCCAGTGAAAGGAGCATTTTGAATGCTCCGTAGACTTGAATCCTGTCGGCTAAGCAGTGCTACGCAACCGGTTTGCTTGAGGTGAGTCTGTTCCAGGGTTAAGTGTTAATTGCTTCTGTTGAGCCTTGCCACCTCCTGTGGTTGCATTACGTGTACTGCTGTGTATTCGTTTTTCATGAGCATGTGATTCCATGATATAAGATATGATATGGCATTTATAACACGCCTATACACAAGTGTTTCAAGGCGCGACGAGGCAAGGGAGGGGAAACAGTGGGAAGACAGACAATGATCCTACTGGGCCAGGTGTCATTCAGATCACGCAAGTGCATGGGTGGGGAGAAGGGAAAAGTGCCTGGGGGAAAGGGAGAGGGGAAGTGCAGTACATGGGATAGAATAATAAATAAGATAAATAAAAGTGTCCAGATGGTGGCAAGTGCAAGGTAAGAGCAGAAATAAGTGCTGGTAGGGGGACTGTAGGGATACAGAAAATAGTCCCTAGGTGGGGGGTTGCCAGGGAGGCAGGGCAGGAGTGCAAAAGGTGGGGCCTGGCCCCAAGATCAGAAAGGGTGGCCAGGTAACCAGTGCAGTTTCAGCCAGGAATCAGGGGAGAGAGGCAGAGAAGGCAGAAGCAAAGAGGAAGGTTCTGAGGTGTTTCCGGAACCGGAGACGGTTCTCCTCAAGTTTCAGGGAGGCAGGAAGGCTGTTCCAGAGTGAGGCCCCTGCCGAAGAGAGAGATCGACCACCAACTCGTTGCATGGAGAAGCGACTGACCCTGAGGGAGTTGGAGGCAGATGAGTGAAGAGCCCGAGAAGGAAGGTATTTGGGAAGAGAGAGTTGAAGGTATTGCGGCCCCAGACCCTAGAAGGCCTTGTGGACAATGCAGAGGGTTTTGAACTTAATCTGTGCAGCCACTGGGAGCCAGTGCAGAGATTTCAGTCCTGGAGAGATACGATCCCTGGGCTTGAGGCCAAGAACAAGGCTCGCAGTCCTGTTTTGGATAAGTTGCAGACGGCTCAGAGTAGAGGCAGGCAGCTTTAGATAGAGGCTGTTGCAATAGTCCAGCCTAGAGAGAACCAGTGCTCTGGAGACGTTTAGCTTCTGGGGGGGAAGGAGAGGAAAGGAAGAATACCTCTGAGGAGGTGCAGCTGGTAGTGCGACTTCTTAGAGACGTCAGAGATGTAAGGAGAGAAGGAGAGTGGAATCGAAGATGACCAAGGTTTTTAGCCTTGCAGGAGGGAGCAGGATGAGGGCCAAGAGAGGTCGTCCAGAGAGCTGCAGAGAAGGAGGGAGGGGGTGTGCCGATGAGTATAATCTCAGTCTTACTGGCATTAAGGCAGAGGTCATTGGTGGCACACCACTCCTGGATAGCAGACAGACAGATGAGGGAAGGAAAGGAGAGCAGGAGGCCGAGGGTAGCCTGAAAATGAGCTGGGTATCATCCGCATAGCACTGAAAATTGGGGCACAGCGCTGCGATGCGTTGGGCAAGTAGTGCCAGGTATTGGTTGAAGAGCCAAGGAGAGAGGTTAGATCCCTGGGGGACACCACAGGTAGAGAAAAAGATATCTGAGAGGAAGGACCCAAGTTGGACCTGGGAGGGTCGGTCGGAGAGGAAAGAAGTCAGCCACGCCAGAGCCTGTCAGGTGATACCCAGGTTATCACAGAGACGGTTGAGCAGGATGGCATGGTTGAACGTGTCAAAGGCAGAAAAGAGATCCAGCAAGATGAGGACACACAGGGTGTTGGAGTCGAGGTTGGAGAGCAGGTCTTCACAGATGTTCAGGAGAGCAGTTTCCGTGCTTCTGGTAGCCCTGAAGCCAGACTGATGGTCATGAAGACAACCAACAGATTTGGTGTGGAGATTAAGATGGGAGATGGCCAGTTTATCCAGGAGCCTGCCCAGGAAGGGAGTGATGGAGATTGGGCAATAGTTAGCCGGACAGTAGGGGTCAGCAGAGGGTTTAAGAAGAGGGTGCACAAAGGAGTGCTTCAGGGAGGATGGGAAGACTCCAGTGGCGAAGGTGTGGTTGCAGAAATCAGCCAGGGAGTCGATGTGGTCCTTGATAGTTTTGGAGGAACAGGGATGAACCTGTTTCGACGAGACTTTCATAGATCGGACTTGCTGAGAAACCTTGTCTGCAGAGAAAAGGGGAAAGGAAGAGAAGGAGGCGGGGTGGCTGCAGAAGGGCCAGAGGAAGAGCAGGAAATAGAGGGAGGGGGCAATAGGAGGAGAGTGAGGACAGGATGTCCTGAGTTTTTTAAATCAAATTCCATGCCAGAACCCGTGCTGGAGAAGGATAAAGTTACTTACCTGAAACTATTGTTCTCCATCCTGGGTCTAGCATGAGTTCACATGCTCATGAATATTCCCAGACGTCAGGTTTGGAATTAGTGGTAAAAGAAAAAAACAGTTTCACTTTAAAACTGTATTTCTCATCTAATCCAATCCCTGTCCTCTGGGTCATGCTGCCCCCATCCAATGACGGTCCTCTCCCTAAACCCTGCCTCTGGCAGCCATCTTCAGATTTGGTAAGTATGTAAAGTGGCAGTATGACCAAGAAGAGCCACAGACGGGTCGGAGGGAGGATTCATGTGTGAATCCATGCCAGCAGCATGCTGGAGAACAGTAACCGGTAAGTAACTTACACCTTCTCCAGCATGGGTTCTTGCATGCAATCACATGATCATGAAAAACGAATACACAGCAGTACACATTACGCAACCACAGGAGGTGGCAAGGCTCAACAGAAGCAATTAACACTTACCCGTGGAACAGACTCACCTCAAGCAAACAGGTTGTATAGCACTGCTTAGCCGACTCTGGACTCCTCCCTGGAATTCCTGTCGACGCAGTAGAACTTTGTGAAGGTTTCCGTGGACCCCCATGTAGCAGCCTTGCAGATGTCCAGAAGGGGCACACCAGAAAGGAACGCCGTTGTGGCTGCAATCACTGGCGGAGTGGGCTATCGGGCGGCCCGGCAGCGATCAGTTCACCAATCAGTTCACCAACCGATAGCAATGCATGATGCAGCCCGGAGAGCCACCTTGAAATGGAAGCCTTGGACACGGCCTTCCCATGGTTCACAGGACCAGAGTAAACAAACAATTGAGAAGTCGTCTAAAAACTCTTTGTGCATGTAACGTAGAACTTCAAGGCCTGGGCAAAGTCCAGCGAATGCAAGGTCCTCTCCGTCAGAGAATAAGGTTTTGAGAAGAAAACAGGCAACACCACAGGTTAGTTGAGGTGGAATTCCGACAGAACCGTCAGCATGAAAGAGGGGTACATATGCACTACCACCCTTGATTCGAGGAAAGTTTGGTACGGTGGCTTGCAGGGTAGGGCCTGGATTTCACCTACACGTATGTCTGACACAGGTGACGACTACAAGGAAAGCTGACATTCACCAGAGAAACTTGAGTGGGGCCCGACGCATATGCTTGAAGAGCGCCCCCATGAGGCTCGCGAGAACCACGTTGAGTTTCCATGCCGGGGCAGGAGCTCACCGGCAGGAAGGATCGTAAAAGGCCTTTGAGAATCTCTGACGAATCTGTGGGACCACAGAGGATCTGTTGTAGCAGGATATAGCCGGCAGATCTGCCTTGACTGATGTGTGAGCCAGCCCAGCCTTTGCCAAGTACAGCAAGATCTGAGGAGCCGTGACCCTCAGACGGGTAATCTTCCGCGACCGGCACCACATAGCAATTGTTTCCACTTATGGCCATAGCACTTCAAAGTTGACGCCGCCCTGGCCTTGGCGAGGACCTCCCTACAGTCCGCTGGCAACTCATAACTCCCAAACTCTAAGGATGCAGGAGCGAAGCCTTCAGGTTCAGCAATCTGGGTCGTAATAAAGGATTGCGCCTCTCTCTCCAGTGAGAAGATACGGAACCAGCGGCAACTTGACTGGAGGTGTCGCTGACAGGCCGAGAAGGTACGATACCAAATCTTCATCGGCCACGTGGGGCGATGATTATCTTCTTGCACTGGCACGGTCTTAGTGTGTTGATGATTTGTAGCAAGAGAGGGAATGGAAGGAACGCATACAGAAAAAGTCCTTCCGACAGGAAGGAGAACGCGTCCCCCAACCTCCTCAGCTGGTAGGACCTTCTAGCAAATTTCTGGCATTAGGAGTTCCCCGCCGTCAAAAACAGATCGTTCTGGGGTCTGCCCCATTCGATCAACAGGCAGTGCACTGATCCTAACGAAGCTCTCACTCATGCCAGGAGCGCAGTTACCTGCTGAGGGAGTCTGCAATGGTGCTCAACTCCCACCAGGTGAAGAGGGATGAGGAACATCCCCTTTCTGACGGCCCAGTGACATAAGTCTTGGACCTCCTTTGAGAGAGCCGAGGGATCGACTGCTCCCTGATGTAGAACATGGTGGTGGTGTTGTCCGTGAAGATCCTCACCAGCTTGCCTTTAAGACACGGTAGGAACAAACTTGAGGGCAAAGAAAATATAAGTTACTCGCTGTAGTGACTAACGTACTCTTACTCCCCTTTCCTCCATACTGCATGGGTGTTCCTTCCAAGGGACGGTAGACTAACCTTTCACACCAGAAAAAAAAATTAATCTTCCCCTTTAAATTTAGAGGCGCGCGGGGGTGCAGCCCAGGGTCCATGTGCTGCCCTGATCCCGCCCTCCGACGCCACACCGCAGTCCCCATAGACCCGTCGATAATAGATTTGACACTGCCTAATAACACCAGTATTATTAGGGGGGAGGTTGGTGGGACGTATGGAGGAAAGAGGACTAAGAGTACATTAGTCACTACGGTGATACGCCCCGTCCCCTTTCCTCCATACTGCATGGGCGATTACAACTGAATGTAGCCCCAAGGTGGGGAGGAGACCCTCCTTAAGCAAATAGGTTCCTGAGAGCCGCCTGTTTTGAAAGCCGCATCACATCTAGAACTTGCATCAAAACAGTAATGCTTGCAGAAAGCCGAGGGAGTGGCCCAAGTGGCCATCCTGCTTATGTCTTGCCAAGGGACATGGCGCTGGAATGCGATGGCCGTTGCCTCGGCACTGACTGCGTGGGCATGCATATTGGACAGAAGCGGCTTGTGCGGACCCTCATACGCCTCCTTGATGGCTGAGACCATCCAGCGGGATATGGAGGGCTTGGAGGCCCGATAGCCTGGTCTTTAGCCCCCGAAAGTGACAAACAGGGCGTCCGATTTTACAGAAGCCCTTGGTCCTGTCCAAGTAAAATTTCAGGGCACCCCTGTCATCCAGGCAGTGCATCACTGTCTGTGCTTCATCCTTGGGATCGGCAAAGAACGTAGGAAGGACTATTTCCTTGTTCAAGTGGAAAGCAGATGGCACCGTGGGCAGAAATGCCGGGTGTGACCGCAGGACTACTTTGTGCCTTTGAAAGGTAGTATATGGTTCCGAGGATACCAGCGCCTGTATCTCGCTGACTCTACAAGCCGAGGTGAAGCTGACTAGCGAGGCCGTCTTGATGGTGACCATGTCCACGGACGCCATTGGCTCAAACAGTATGTGCGCCAGGGCGCCAAAGACTATGTTGAGGTCCCACACTTGGGTGCGGCCTCTTGACGGGCGGGTACAGCCTTGCGAGCCCAGTCAAATGTTTCTTGACAATAGGATTGGAGGAGAAGATCCCCTTCTCCGAGTTCCTGGAAGCCCTGATGGCTGCGAGGTATGTACAGCAGGTGTCCACCTGCACACCAGAGTGGGCAAGGAGCGCTGAGAAGGAGAAAACATCGTCCAAAGTACATGCCAGGAAGTTGATTTCCTTGGAGTCTGCCCAGTGGCAGAATCTAATCCATTTACTTTTATACTGGGCGTTGGTAGCCTTGCTCCTTGCGCCCTGTATGATTTCCAGATTAGCCTGAGAGAGGCTGAGGTGATGCAGCGTTACCTGCTCAGGTACCACGCTGTGAGGGCTAGTTTCTGTGGAGCGGGGTGGACGACTCTGCCCCCCTGCTGCGCCAGAAGATGTGCTGGGCCCATCAGGAGGTGAATCGGAGGCATCTCTGAGAGACTGAGCAGCTCCAGAAAACATGGCCTAGCCGGCCACCATGGAGCTATTAGAATGATGTTGAGTTGGCAAGACTCCTTTATCTTGCAAATCACTCTGAATCAGCGGAGTGTGCGGGAAGGCGTAAGCCTTCACACCGTTCCACTGAAGCTAAAATGTGTCGCCCAGGGAGCCGGGGCAGTGACCCTGCCAGGAGGCGAACTGAGGGCACTTCTTGTGCCAGGTGGCAAAGTGATCCACCTTGAGATGACCCCACCTGTTGAAGATCTCCTGAATGACTAGGTCGTTTAGCTGCCACTTGTAATTGTCCGCTCCCAGCCTGCTGAGCCTGTCCGCCTCCAAGTTGGCTTCCGCCGTGAGGTAGATGTCGTTTTCCAGAGCCCACTCCCACATGCCGATTGGCAGACTGCACAGAGGAGGGGATCTGGTGCCTCCCTGCTTGTTGACGTAGTATATGCTGGTTGAGTTGTCTGTCTGGATGAGGACAACCTTGCCCCTGAGAAGTGGTAGAAATGTCCGGAGCACTAGCCAGATGGCGTTCAGCTCTAACCAATTATTGATGTGGTATTCCTGCTCCTGTCGAGTCCAGGTGCCGTGGACCGAGTGATCGTCCAGGGTGGCTAGCCAGCTCTCGAGCGAGGAGTCTGTGGTGATGGTGGCCTGCGGGGTGGGTGGCCGAAAGCGCTTGCCCCGTCCGTAGGTTGCATTCCCTGGACCACCATGTTAGGTCCTGGTGGAGAGATGGAGGAACTTTGATCCTCTCGGATTGAGAGCCCCGCTCCTGGTTCCATGAGGCCGCAAAGTGCAGCTGAATCCTCCTCAGTGTCGGGTGTGGAACGGCTAATGGGACCGTTGCCAAGATACCCAGGAGATGCTGGTACCACCAAGCTGAGGTCACCTCTGCTGAGTAAGTGGGCGGTGGCCCTCTTGATGGCCAAGATCTTGTCCTCTGACGGAAATACCTTCTCAGAGCACATGTCTCAGATGAGGCCCAAGAATGCCAGTCTGCGTGGGCTGCAACTGCGACTTCTTGCGATTGAGCGAGAAGCCCAGATGGTGCAGCGTGTTCATAAGGGCATGGGAAGAGTGGTAAACCGCTTCCGGAGATGTAGCCCTGACGAGCCAGTCATTGAGGTATGGGTAGATGTGGAGGCCCTGCGCTCTGAGGAGGGCACCCACTGTATTCATGAGCCTGGTAAATACCCTGGGGGCGAGTTGAGGTCAAAAGGAAGGACCTTGTATTGAAAATGGTAGCCCATGATCCTGAACCGAAGGAAAGAACAATGGGGCTGCCAAATCGGGACGTGTAGGTACGCGTCCTTCAGATCCAGGGAGCACACCCAGTCTCCCTTGTCCAATGTCTCCGTTATAAAAGCTGGCATAACCATCTTGAATTTTTGCAGGGGTAGGGAAAGGTTGAGGGTGGAAACGTCCAGCACAACTCTCAGGCCCACCTGGTTTTTCTTCTGAATGGTTAAAATCCTGGAGTAGAAGCCCAAGCCTCTCTGGGAAGCTGGGACTTCCTCCACTGCCTGGCGGCTCTCTACGAGCAACCGGATCTCTGCCAGAAGAGTTGCTGTACCAACTTGAGGGAGTGTAGGGGAGAAGGCAGGAGAGGCTGGGATGGTTAGGCAGTACCCCATGAATACTACAGAGAGGATCCAGGGTTCAAAGAAATTCTAGTGCCAATAATGTGCATAGAGAGCAAGCCTGCCCCCCCAATGGAGACACATGGACCCCAAGGGGCGTGTCATGCCTGCTTTCCCTCTGAGGCTGCCGGGGAGGAGGGGGCTGGAAAAAGCCATTACTGCCCCCTCCCCCTTTTTGTTGCTTGCGCTGGTTCTTAGACGGCGAGCGGTTCGGCTGCCTGGATCTCCGTTCCTGGAAGCAACGGAAACCTCCATGAGTACGCCCCCTGTCGGAGCGCTGCTGTGACTGGGTGTACGACTTGGGCGTGTTCTTTGTCAAGATGGATAAAGACTTGGCCGTTTGTGAGCGGTTTTTCTTTTTGTCCAGCTCTTCGTCCGTGGTGGAGTGGAAGAGGTCCCCCCCGCGAACGGTAGATCTAATATGCGTTCCTGGACATCCGGGTTGAATTTCGTTGCCGGGAGCCAGGCTGTCCTCATGTCCGTGGCGATACAGATGGCACGGCCAGAGGTGTCAATATCGGCCACGGTGGATTCCATGAGTTCCTGCGCCAACATGGCCTCAGCCAGTCCCGCCTTAAAACGTGATTGGCTCCGAGTTGGGAGTTCTGGGAGGAAGTCCGCAATATTCCACCATAACCTTTGGTTAGAGGCAGCAAGCATTGAATCGGCATTGGCCTGACGAAGATGCAAGGACGCGTTGGAATACAGCTTCTTCCTGTACGCCTTCAAGATCTTCTCCTTGCCTAGTAGCGTCACTGCTTTAGAGGTTGATGACGACAGGCTTGGAGTATAGTGATGCTGCATGGATCACCGAGGAGTGTGGCCGAGGATGGGCAGATCGCAAGAGTGTATCCCCCTCCATCTGCCTGTACTTGGCATCCAGGCTTCAATTGACCAGCTGGACCAAGTGGGGGCTTGAGCCAACCCTTCTTGGCCAGGGAGACTACATCGGTTTGCAGTGAACCCCCTCTGCCTGCTGTTCAGCCTCGGGTTGGGGTAGGCACAGCCCTGCAAGACGTTCGTGGAAGGCTCTGGCTGAAGATGGCGTGTTCGGATCCTCCTCATCCGTATGATGTGGATTAGGAGGATCCTGTGGCGGTGAAGGAGTAGCTGGAGCCGGAGGCTGGGGTACATTGACCGCGGCCGGAGGCAGAGGCTGGTACTGTACCGCCTGAGGAATCGGCTGGGCAGCCAGAGGCAGCGGCTCCGCCAGGGCCGAAGGTGCTGGCGGAAGAGCTTGTGGTGCTGGTATCATTTTAGGGAGGACCTCCATGATGGCGTCCTTGAGGATAACCCCCATACGAGTTGACCTCATGAGCTAGAAGAACCTCTCGAAGTACTCCCCTCCACTGGCCAGAGATGGTAGGGGGTACTGATGAGGTAGCCGGGAGCCGCTGGAGAGACTGCATACCCTGCCCGTATGGAAGCATTGGGAAACTACCCTGCGCATAAGGATAGGCTGTAGGCCATGTACTTGGTTGAGGCCAGTCCGACCTTGACACTCGTTCCTTGCCGAACTCCTGGAAAGGCGTTGGATGGGTGCCTCTGCCTGGTGCAGCAGCCATCTTGTCTAGCTGCCTGCCACGTGTTGCTCGGCTCCCTGAGCCCAGCCTCCTCCAAGACTCTTGTGTGTGGGCCACAAGGCCTACCCTGCCCCTCGGGCCTAGACCGGGTAGGTGCAAAACCCTCAACCTGGGGCTCGGTAGAGCAGCGTTTAGGCACCAAATCGGGCTTATTGTCGGTACTAGGGCATAGCCATTCGGCCATATTGCCTGTACAAGGGCGGAGCCCCTCGGATGACAATCCGGTACAAAAACCTTCCGGTCCCTCAACAATGCCACCGGGAGGATCCAAGGATCCCTCGGCCGGTAGCTGCAGCAGCCTCGGTGTACATGCTGATACAAGGACATGAACAGTCCCTCCCGCACAGGAAAGTCCTTGGGAAGGAGTCTCCTTTGCGGTGAGGGATAGAGAATAGCAGCCCTACCTTGGGCCTGGCTCAGTGTTTCACAAAGTTCTTGAGGTCCTCTGGAGGAGACTTCTGGAAGAGCTCCCTCCACCTGTCTAGTCTGTTCTTCAGCGATTTAGATGACAGCGAGCCACACACTATACAAGCTTGCCAACCGTGGTCTGGGGCAAGGCAACCTAGGCAGAGGGCGTGAGGGTCTGAAGTTGGGAAGAGCCCGTTGCAGGCTGGACACCTGCTGAGCCCTGTGGAAGTCGACATGCACCGGGGATGAGCGCAACGCCTGAGGACCGAGTACCTGAATGATAAAAAGACAAAAAAAAGGCAGAGAAACAGTATCCACGCGTGGAATTACATGGTCGAAGCCAAACCCAGGAGCGCTGGTGAATTCGGCCCGTTCCCGTCAATGTGGAGAAGGGGACTGGGGTGTGGTGTCGGAAGGCGGGGTCACGCCAGCGCATGCACCCTGTGCCGCACCCCCGCGTGCCTCTAAATTTAAAGAGGGAAGAAGGTTTTTCTGGTGAAAAAGGTTCCGTCTCCTGTCCCTTGGAAGGCACGCCCAAGCAGTATAGCGGAAAGGGGACGGGACGTAAGAGTACACCGCCCCTAGTTCCAGGATGTTGATATGCAGATCCTTGTCCTCCGGCAGCCACAGGCCTCTGGCGTGTAGATGTCCAGTGGATGCTCCCCAACCTTCCAGGGAGGCCTCCGTGGTAACCGTCAACTAGTATTGGGAGTTCTGAAAACCCATGCCGTGGGCTATGTGGGAGCGGACCCCCCCCCCACCACTATCGCCCGTGGAATCTCCTCATTGAGAGGGATCTTGTCCATGAAACTTCCGGAAACCTGTATTCAATGGGCATCCAGGAATTTAAGGGTCGCATCTGCAACCAGCAGAGATGGACGAGGTAGATGCAAGACGACATTGCCGTCTTTGTTGACTACAGTCGTTGCACCTTTCCTTGAATGGCTGCTAGCCTCTCTTCCGAGGGCTATGCCAGGTAAAACATTGTGTTGAGTCTGGCGCAGAGGAACTGTGCGTTCTGCGATGGCATTAAGCAAGACTTCGGATAGCTGACAGAGAATCCCAGATCCGTCAATAGTCAGACGGTCCCCTTCGTGTGCACGTCGGCCGGCTCCCACGAGCGCTTATCAGCCAGTCATCCAGAACGGGTATACGTGTATGCCCTGTAGACAGGCCGCTCCTGGTGCCAGGCATTTTGTGAACACTCTTGGAGCCGACTTCAAGCCGAATGGTAGGGCCTTTAACTGGGAGTGCCGTCCCTGCATCACGAAGCGCAGACTTTTCCGGTGTTTCTTGTGAATGGGGATGTGGTAATGGACCGGGAGGACGCCTAACAACGTCAATAAATCCCCTTTCTCCAGTTGGCCGAGCACATGCTGCAACGTGACCATCCTGAGGTTTTTGGGACCAAGTATTTTTTCAGAAGTAGTAGATCCAGAAAGTATCTCGAATAGACTCCGGGGTTCCCAGAGCTGTTGAGGAACAATCTCTATCACCCCTTTCGTAGCATGGCTCGTACCGCTTCCAAAAGCCGAGAGATGTGCTGCTCCTGACAGGGAACCAGCAGAATAGGAGGACACCTGCGTTGGAACTCAAAGATGTGCCCCTTGGCGAAAGTATCCAGTACCCATCTGTTAGTGGTGATCTTTCTCCACTAGCCGCCGAACTTAGTCAGCCGGCCTCCCACTCGGGTACACGAGTGGGGGCCCCACATCTTTGCCGGTTCTGCTTGCTTGAGCGCCAGCGTCCTGCCCTATGGGTGACCGCGATGCTCTGCTCCGCTACCACAGGCCTGGGAGCAGCCTCTGCAGGCTTCTTGCATTGAGATCAGGAAGCCTGTCTGTAAAACGGGGAGAAACCTTTTGATGACCAGCTCAAATTTTCCCTGGAGGCACGTAAAGACTAGCAGTGCTGCTAGAGGGTGCAGAGGGAACGGGCCGTCTCCATATCCGTCTTGATGGCCTGGAGGGACTCGTGGACGGCCTTCCCAAACAGATTCTCTCTGTCGAGGCCCAGTACATTTGCCTGGAAATCGTCACTGCACTTAGTGGCCTTCATCCATCTGTCGACGAAGGCAGACACTGTTCCCCATTTGACAGAACCCTGCGTCTGTGATGTCCTCTGCCACCTTGATGCCATGGTCCGATGCCAATTCTCGCTTCTGGAAGAGGGTGACGGCTTCCATCTTATCATCATCTGGGAGGAACTCCAGAATCGGTCCTAGCTTGTACCACAACTACCAGTCGTGCCTGGCTAGGATGGCCAGGGTGTGGGCCACCTTAATTGTGGATGCCGCCGTGTAAATCACTTGCTTCCCCATAGTGTCCATCCTTTTCACCTTACTGTGCGGAGGGACCGACGACGAACATGGGTTAGCTGACCGTTTCCTCGCAGCAGCCGAGACAGAGTCCGGCGATGGCTGTGACCTCAGGCACTTGCATACGGAATCCCGTACCCTATACTTCTTTAGCCTGTCCTGTTTGGCTGGAGCCTTGCAAGGGTTCTTCATAAAGGCCAGTCCCTCTTCCCAAATATCGTCCAGAAAGGGTACCGCCATGATAGTCTTCCTTCTGGCCTCTCGCCTTTGATATAAGAAGCCCTCCTTCATGATTTCCTTGGGTCCCAGCTGGAAGAGCTCGGATGCCCTGGCGATCAACAATCCCACCTCGTCCGGTAGGGAAAACCCTATGAGGTGCATCCAAATGTGGCAATTCATTGTCTGCCGGGACGAAGTCTTCGTCTTCATCCGTAGTCATGGCCATATCTGTCACCGTACCCATATGAAGGTGCGCTGAGGCCTGGCGTGGTGGAGGAGGTTGAAATGGGGGCGTCAAATTACTTCCTCTTTTTTGTCTGCGGTTGATCGGGGACCTGGGGCACTGCAGGTACCGGTTCCGGGGGTATCCTCATCTGTATCTCTGACACCAAGGTGTGGCAAGTCGAATGAAATGTCCAAGGAAATGTCCCTCATCTCAGAAGGCAGAGAAGGATAACTAGGCCCAACACAGTCATCCTCGTCGACCGTATACATGGTATGTTGATCCTCATTGTCCGTGGACGAAACCTCCATAGTTTGTGCGGTGACTGTTTCGGTGCCTCCTTGCCCACCCCTTTTCCCATCTGAGGAGCGGGAATCGGGACCTTTGTCAGTGTCCTAACCACTTCTGAGGTGCCTACAGCCTTCACAAGGGGACAGGGACACTTTCTGCGCTGAGGGAGCCACCCTCGTAAGATCAGAGCCCCTAGCTGCTGTGGCAGTGGTAGCCGGCAACAAAGTCGCTGAATACTTCAACTGTGCCGGTTGATCCTGCTTGGGCTGTGCAGCCTTCTCCTCCGCCCTTGACTTGACAGATCTCTCCAGTAGCTTTGCCGGGATGGATGACTTCCTCTTCAAAGAGGAGCTTGATGCTAGGGCTAGCTAAGGAGGCAGAGGGTGATGTTGATCGCACCCTATCCACATTGGGACCCGCATAAGCGGCAAACCTGGTGGACTCGGACTTGAGGATCTTGGCCTTATCTTGGACCCCCACGGAGGGAGCCCACTCAAAGGACTTGGAAGACTGCTCCTCAGACTGGCCAGTCTTGGACAAGGCATAGCCCTCCTCAGAGCACTGGTCAGAGGCCTAGTTCGAGTTAAGCCATGCCGCAAGCCTACTGTGCCTGTCTTTCGTCGTCTTAGAAAAACCTTGGCATCTCTCACACACTACCTCCTTATGGTGCGGGTGTAGGCAGTAGAGGCATTTTAGGTACTTGTCTTCCACAAACACATTCCGCAGCATGCATTTGGTGCAGGACCTGAAGAGGGACCTTCCCTCCTCCTCCTCCGACATGTCGTCCTTCATTTAATGTAATTTAGTTTTAGCATAAAACTTTACACATAAAAGAAATAAAAAGTATAGAAGCAACAAAGATAAAATAGCAGCATTACATCACATTACTCTGTTTCATGGTCATATTCAACTTCGAGTCATAATTCATTATTCTTCCTTACATCCAGTACGTTAAATAAGATAATAAAATTAAAATACATAGTTCATATCTTTAGACACTTAAGAGTAAGAAGAGAACAGTTAAAAAGAAGAAAATAAACCATATCAATTCATAATCATCATCATAGTGCTACTCTAGGGAAAGAGTGGAAGAAGCATAGAGGAGAGATCTCTTTCTCCTCTTACATTTCATTTTGTTCCATTCCACACTCCTAAAACTTAACAATGCCCTACCAGTAAGCAGTTGGTCACCCACAAGTAACAGCCAATCAAATAAATCATTGGACCTGGCATACATATGGAGGTGCAATAAGGTTCATACAATCTGATGCTGTTCCACATTGGAAGAGATCGGCATAATCAATTTAAGAGATAGTACAATTTACAAAGACATAGGTCATAGAACGGTTTGAGATTCAGATCCTTAGAACTTACATGCAATAGCAGTTGCAGGTCCCCAGCCAATATTTATGCTCACATAGAATGGCTACTACCATATTGGCATTTGGTCCCTATCCCTATTATCAATGTCCACATTGAGGGTATATCAGTTCCTATTCCATGGCTGATCTACTCCTTTCGGCCTCCTTCCAAATTCTGTATAGTGCAATGTGAAGAACCATATTGTTGGTATTAATGCATTGTTTCCAAAAAGAAGGGTCTTTGATAGTATCAAGTTGATGAACAAATCTACCTAAATGCAAGATGTAGACGTTCCCTAAGCAAGGGCACTCGGTCAAGACATGCTTTGCCGTCTCAGGTAGATCTTTGTTACAGCAGATACTGCAAAAGCGATCCTGTATAGGGAGAGAATGTGCTGCACCTACTACGCCCAGTACAGGTAGATGATTAATGCGCAGTAGGAGGATAAACCTAAGGTGGCGAGAAGGACATATATTCAGATAAGGCTGGACTTTTTCAAACGTATAAAAAATGTCAGGGACAAATGAATAACATTTTATTAACTCCAAATGATGAATGTTTTCATTCCAGTCTCAAAGATCAATACGATTCCCTAAGGAATATCTCATGTTGGCATAATCGTCCCCCCAATTGGGGCACCAGCCTACATCACGAAAAAGAAAATATTCATGCTCTTACTAAGTTGCCTTCAACTGTTGTCCGAGTTCTGCTTTGCCCGAGGTGGTTAGGCGCGGGTTAGCAGGACCATTCAGCATCCCGACATACAAGAATGCTCTATTTATTAGTACCAGGGATTTCAAAGACATGGTTCCAAGTTCTAGCCTGATTATAGCCATTGGGACACAGTTGGACAGTCCCAATATCTTCCTCCAGAACCTCCCCTCAACCACCTGCAGCCATTTCAAGTAAATCCCAACGAGAGACTGAAGCTTGTAGATTACAGCGGGTACCAGGCACTGTAAATACAGTTGTCTCGCTCCCAAAGAATAGCCACCTCTTTTGGAGAACTGGGCCACCTAGGCTGTGAATCGCACAACCTTCCTTCTCTGTGTCTCAATGCAAGAGCTGAAACCTGGAGCAGAGTCAAATACAACCCCCAGAGATCTATAGGTTGATACATAAGCAATTTCTATATCCTGGATATGGAGCCGAGGTCGGGCAATGCGTTTTCTAGTGAATAGCATCAATAGTGTTTTATCCCTGTTAATTTGCAAACCATTCATGTCTGCATAGGCCCACAAAGCCTCACCTATACGCTGCATGCTACTAAAAAGGTATGGTCCAATAGGACCAGGTCATCAGCGTAAGCCAAGAACGTTCAGTGTGTGGTGTTAATTTTGGGTGGGAATTTTTTTTCAAACTTAGATTTTTACAATATTTTCCTGTTTCATTTTGTCTCTTAATTGTCTCTCGGACATAAGTTCAAGTCAACTGCGGTTTGTTGACTGTGTTAAGCTCGGACTCTGTGGAGGATTCCTTGTCTTGTAATAGAACACGCACGATGCATTCAAGCATTTTGGCTGTTATTATTTGCCAGCTGGTTTTGTCACCACCAATGAGTCGACACCACCATGTCGGTTCTTCCATCAATTGCTCCTTCGTAGCTACATGCACGAAATACTTCTGCCTCAAAGCACGCGTCACGTGACAGGTCATTAACAGGTGCCGAATTTTTTCTTGTGGGGGTGGCTCCGTGTCGTGGCAAAAACGGCAGTTTGCAGTTGGGGAAAGTCCTGTTATGTGTAGGATCTCATTTGTATGAAAAAGATTCAGACGTGCTCTTAGAATCAGATTCCGAGCCCATTTATTTGGGAAGATCTTTATGTAGTTTTGTAGTTCGTTTAATTTTCTTGTATTGCCTGGAAGGTGTGCACCAAGCCTTTGAGCTGAGGCTTGTTCCGTTGTCTTAGCCCAATCTGCTTCCTTCAGTTTTCATAATATTCTACATGGATTGTGGATCAGTTTGCCTTCATTCGAGGCAATGGAGTCCAGGAGACAGATGTTCTCTTTCTGCCAAGTTGATAGCATTTCAGATTTGCCTGAATCTACCTCGCGCTTGATCAGGCTGTAGATCCCGTTGCCCTCGATCATTCTGCATTTTCTATAGAGCATAAGTGTGTTGCAGGAAACTGTGCATTGCATGGACTGAAGGCTCAGCTTGTGTTATCACTACCCCAGAAGTCGAGGTCGATAACTTGAGTACCGATCTCCAAAATGTAGCTTCAAGCTTGAGCCAGATGTTTTTTGGAATGGTCGGCATGGCTTCTGCTCCATATGTTGTTGCAGGCACGAACTTCATTTTGTAGAAATTGTAGGCTTTAATGAAAATTCCCCAAATTTGCGGTCTATTACCTTTGCTTGAGCTGCAGCTTTTTGATCTTGTTAAACATGACAGCTTGCATAGTTATTTCTGTCTTAGTGCTGTCACGCTGCACTCCCAGATACTTGAAGACAATTTCAATTTTAGCATCTTCGAGGGACCACTTAAAATTGATGGTTTTCTTCCTTGTGTTCTGTAGGATCATTGCCTTGGTTTTCCCTTGGTTGATTTCTAAAAATGTTTCCCTTGCATAGTCTTGTAGGCCATTAAGCTGGCGTTGTAGGCCTACCGGGTCTGGTTGAATAATGTGAGATCATCTGCGTACAGGAGCCGTTCTATCGAAGAATTTCCAATTTTCGGCGGAAATGCCCATTTGCTGCTTGTTTGGATCTGGAGAACGCCTATGTAGGCTAAGAATAAGGCTGACGCTAAAGGGCAACCTTGCTTCACTCCACGGGAAGTTTGAATTTCGTCAGATAGCTCTCCCTCGCGACTCAGACGCACTCTCATCTAGGTGTTGTGATGCAAGGCTTGTATTGGGGCCAATATGTCGTCCGGACATTGCCATTCTCTTAACTTCGTCCAGAGACTATGTCTTTCGATGCGATCAAACGCTTGTGTAAAGTCGATGAATACCACAAATAGTGGCTGACCAGACTGCAGGGCTCTGCTTTTCAATATGCTGAAGATTAGATTGTTACCTGCTGTTGCCGCATTTTTTTTTTAAAGACTTATTGTAGGTGGTCTTTACACTTTGCTATGGCTGCCCAGGCTTGGAATATTTTTTAAGAGTAATGACCCGAAGACTTTACCGATGTAGTCTAGTAAGGCTATCAGCCAAAAGTTTGCGGGATCCTTTATGTCTCCTTTTTTGTATATAGGAATTATTATTGCTGAAGTCCATGATTTTGGTACCGAGCTTGATTCTGCGCAGCGTCGAAAGATTTCACTGATGAAAATGACCCATTCTTCAGCTTGTGCTTTAAGTTCAAAGTTTGTGATTCCATCAGGTCCGGGCGTTCGTGAATTTTTAAGTTTCTTGATGATCTCCCGAATGTCGTCTTTGTCTTCTAGATTGATCCACTGCACTTCTTGATGTTGATGTTTCAAGTTATTTTTGAATGTGACTGATTTGAACACTTCGGCGAAGTGTGTTTCCCATGTGAGTTGTGAAATGTTGTTGGTTATATGGTTCTCCTCCGACTGTTCTGTTGATCTTAGTAGGGACCAGAAGTCTCTTGCGTTGTTTGTTGTTAGCGCTTTTGTTATATCTTCAGCATCTTGCTGATACAGTTTGCCTCGAACTCGTATCTAGGCTCTGTATTCTGATTTTAACGCTTTGTGGGCGTTCTTCACATGCTCAATTGGCGCGAGTCTAGTTGCATTATTCATGGCTCTTCTATGCCCACGTCTTCTTATCACTATGTCACTGTTGTAAGTATGTTTTTTGATACCAGCTACGATTTTTGAACTGGTTTTCTTTTGTTGATATGCCACTAACAGCGGTTGGTAATCGACTACATTAAGCTCGGCTGGGTGTGCTGCGTATTTGTATCTTTGTGTAAGATTTTTTATTGCGGCTGCGCTCAGTTTGAGTCTGGTTCCTCTTGTATAAGTTTCGATGTACATATTTGTGCCAGTGTTTTTTGCACTGTTTATTGTCCAACTGGTTTCCAAGAGGTTGTGGTCACTGGCTGCTGTTCGACGAACATTAAAAGACGTGGTAGCACATAGCAGTGATTTGGAGACGAATATGTAGTCAATAGTCTCGCTCGTTTCAGCGCGTTCCCATGTCGGTATTCGATTTTGTTGTGGAAAGGCGAGATCGAGATTATGCAGGTCTCTTGAACGAGTCAGGTCAAGCCAAGTTTTACCTCGCTGGTCTGCGGCTGTTAGATGTTTTTTTGTTTGTGGGCTCTTCTTGGTGTTACATATGGCATTTAGATCACCGCATAGCAGTAGCGAGGACACTGACAGCTTGGATATGGCTTCATCTATTACTTGTTTGCACATGGTGATTAAGTTTTCACCATTGATTGCTGCTGTATGCATTGATGACGATTATTGTGCTTTCTGGTTCTTCTGTGTTATTTTCCTGTTTCCATGTGACACTTACTGCCAGGAGGGACAGGTTTGCAGTTACGGTTGGGCCAATGGAGAGTCCACTTCCGGTACGGCATGCAATCAAGAGCCCAGACATTCGTCGCCCTAGATGTCCCTTGACTGCTGGGGCCATTGTTATCTCAAAACCCTCTAGGGTTGGTGCACTTGTTAACCATGTCTCCTGGAGACATATGATGTCGAATTGCCCTAGGTTGACGTCTTCTGGAACTGTTAAGTGTGAATGCCCTCTGGTATTCCACGAACAGAGTCGCACTTTGCGCTGATGATTTTCATGTTGAAGTGTTGCTGGTGGATTGCGCTCTCTGTCAATGGATTGCTATTTGTGTCGATGCATGGTAAGAGCTTTTGGTAGCCAGGGCCAAATTCCTTGTTTGTGGTCGGCCTGTGTGGGCGTGACTTGAGGTATACGACTGTTGTGTGTGGTTTGTGAGAAGGTTCCTTTTGTTTTATAGGATTTTTCCTGTACCTGGCGATCTCTATCTGAGATGTTGTCATTTGCATGATTTGATTTCCTTGAGGTTTCTGGGTTCTTTATTACTTGTGTGCACTTTCTTTGATCTTCTTTACTGCGAGATTGATTTGAGAGATTTCGCTTACTTTGTGGTAAGTAATGTGTATTTTGTCTTTGTTCACGATAGTTCTGATTGTCTCTATCATACATTTTTGTCTGTGCAGTGTAACTGATGTTTTTCTTGTATTTATCATCCACTTTGTTCCTTTGTTTTTCTTCTTCTGTGATCGTATCTACATAGAAGCCGAGATTGTGGATGTCAGATTTGCTTTTATATATCTGCTTGTAAGCGGTATAAGACCTTATTGTACAAGAGAGTTGCTGCTTTACTCCTTTCATGCCATGGTTCAACTATGAGTAAATCATCTGATTTTATGTCTTTGAGATTTGGCACCTGGTGCAGTATTGCCATGACTGTTCTTCTGTTCAGCGTAAGCTCGTCTTTATTGCTAGATCGTTGCACCATTTGCACAGTCCATTTTGATTCGAGGTATTCTTCATGGCGACTTGCGTTGGTATCTGTTCTTGATCTGTAGCTGACTTTTTTCCTATTGAAATCAGTTTTGTCTCTCGGCTTTGTTTGAACGTTGCAATCGTCTTTTCGTGTAATTTCATGTCACCTGTTATTTGTTTTAATCGGCGAACCTTCTGTTTCAGAAGCGAAGTGTGTTGCTTGTGAGTCTTTTGCTAATTTTGCAGTCAAAGTTTTGGTTCTCTTATGATCAGTTGTTTTTTTGTCGTTTTGTGGGGAGCTACGTGGTAATTTCTCTTCACTAGATTTATCACGGGAATAGACTTCCACTCTCTTGGGTTTTGTTTGGCCGAAGACCTGAGCTAAACGGTTACACCTTTCTTACACAGTTTCAAAGTCTTGTTCCACGTGTGTCTTCATGTCTTTTCCTTTTGATGTTGATGGCATTCGCTGTCAGATAATGATATGGTCTTGCTGTTCTTTGGATTGGGAGCATACACTGTGTGTGGCTCGACATCTTCATCGGAGTAAACACTGATGTTCATTAAATTATCATCTTTTAGGAATTCCGATACAGATTTCGGTGATTCTGCTTTCGATTGAGTCGAGTTGGAGTGAGTAGAATGACTGAGTGGCTTGCAACACAATACTACGATCAGCAGTGCTTACCAGGCGAACTTGTGCCTGCTTGTTTTGCTTTAATGGATTAGCTGGTTTCTCATTTGGCAGGGGAATCTTGCCTGACGGCATTTTCTTGCACCTTGACTTTGCTTTGTCAAAGATTAGATAGGCTGTTTCTGTAGTTCCACTGATGGTGATAGTATTGGTACTTTTTTTTTGTCTAGAACTAGGATCACCTCAGGTGTATTCCCGTTGTCATGTTAGTTGATTCACTTTCAGCACCTGATTTATCAGCGTGTTGTATTAGAGTACTTTTTATTTCAATGTTTTCCGTTGAGTCAGTTGCAGGTGTTGTTTGAGCACCTGCCTCTTTGGTTCTTGCAATATTGTTCCGCTTGTTGGCCTGGATGTTGTTTTTTCTATTTTTGATGCTATTTTTTCTATTAACTGGTTTGCCATTTTGTCTATTTTGTTTTCATAGCTGTTGTTCTCTTCTTTGGCTGCGATGAAGGCCTCCAGATAAATGACTCATCAAGATCATGGCGATCGTTGCCTGTTGATCCTTTATGGTCTCATTGAGCATTTCATATAGTTTGCAGAATGGATTTAAAGCTACTGAGATGGCCGACATGATACTCAATAGGTCAGCTTTTTTGATGGTGTTTCAGGCATCGGGGGGCCTGGTTGCATGGCATTGAACTTGCCTGCAATGTGCAAATGTTCGCTAAATCTGCGCCTTGGCGTTTAACACCCATTGCTAAAACTAAGTGGTTTGTTGGCAGCACTGTGTCTGGCACGTTCTATGAAGGATCTCCTCTTCTCAACGCTTTTGTCTTGTTCTTTTTTCTTCTTCCTCATTCAGATTGTTGTCCAGTGTTTTGTCGACAAAGGGGGCAGTGTTTACAGTCGGCCCTCCTTCGCATAGTTGAGGTGGGTGTGTCAAGCTGCTGTGCGTGTCTTCATTGGCATTGGCATTGGCTTCCTCATTGTAATACTTGTCGTGTTGTTGTACGGGACTCACAGGCTGGGGAGGATTGATGTCTTTGTTTTCTGACGTTGGCCGGATCTTCTCTATGACTGGGTCCAAGTCGATGATGTCTTCTGATTGATCAGGCCACCCTTGAAAGTGATTTTCCTTGCTGCGATGTGTATCCGCAGGTCCTTTTCTCACCGTTGCTGCCTGGGACTGTTGCTGCGGCGAGACCATGTGAGCAGCTTCGCTGGATTTGTTGGCGTTTGTGCACAACGCGTGGGATCTTGGCTGATTTTCTCCCAAGGCCCCGCTCGGTAACTCTGAGGCAGATTTGAGTGGTGATGTTATTTGCAGTGGCGTCACAATTTTCCCATCATCGATTGTACGGTGTTTGAAGCAGGGGAAATTTTCTTTGACGGCGGCCAGCATTTCCGCGTCAGACAGTTCTTTGTAATCTTTGGTTTTTGTTATCAGTGTTGCTTTAAAAAGAAAATCTGTTAGTATTTGCATTGTGGTTTGTTTTTTTGTCGTTCCAGGTCTGGGTATGCTATTGTCTTTATTTTTATTTTTCCTGTCTGATGTTTGATATTTTGAGCCATTGATTTTTTTTCTGGCTAGGACCATTTCTTTTTTTGTTCGTTCTTGCACTAAGTACCCACTATGCTCTCTCGCTCTCTTTTTGATATTGGGGTTCTGAGAGTCTTTCTTGAGTGGTGTCTCGATGTTAGTTGAGTCTGATGCTGTCGTGTTGTTTGTTTCAGGCGGGCCTTCAGCTGGCGTATGAACCTGAACGGCCGTGTTCTGCACGGAGGATGACTCTGCCCCTTTTCTCGCCGAGGCCGCTGCTGCATTGGGAGCCGTCTGATCTGACGCCATGTCTGAGCTCGCGAGTGCGCTGCTCTCCGCCTTCTCGGCCCCAGTGGCGAGTCTCTCCCTCGAACTTGACGACCGGCTTGCCTCATGCCGCTCGCAGCTCAGTTCCATGTCAACGGCACCGCCGCGCTCCGCCCTCCCTCCGGAAGGCAACAGCGGGGCAGAAACCGGACCAACGGGCTGCGGCGGCGGAAGCCTTGTATTAGGCTCCCGACTCAGAGGCGACATGGCCACGCCACCCGCATCTAGCTCCTACTGGGATCCGAAGCCTCCAGGTGAGCTGTGTGCATGTATGGAAGGGCGGTTATTGATGGTTTGATGTTCACAAAGCGGCAGTGGTTTTTTCATAATTGATTGCTGTGGCGCCCAATTTTGATGGTGACGGGGATGGGGGGGGCGGGAGACAACGCCCGTCCTCTTCCTCACACTCCTGAGTTTCTTGTAAAGTTCTCATTAACTTGGACGTCATTTCTTGGTGGCGAGGGAAAGCAGGTGGTTTACTGCGGGACTGAGCGCTGTTGTGACTCGAATCACCCACTTTCAGACGTCCCCTCACCACTCAACCCTCACCACTTACCGTTGGTGCTTATCGATGCTTGTCGGTAGATGGCTGGACCATACCGTTAACTCACGGCAGTTGTGCGAGGGGGTGTCTCAATCCTCTGTCACCCGACCGACCACGACAGACCACTTTTCGCCCACTTCTCAGCGCACGCTCCGCGCTGCAAATGATTTCATATAGTCTCTGTAGGACTCTCCAGACCAGAGTCTCTGCCTCCTCTCAAGAATGGAAGTGGTAAACAGATTGCCACGACCACGACAGACCACTTTTCGCCCACTTCTCACAAATTGCTGCCAGTGCAACTAGCAGATCTGACACAAAAAGGTTATAGAGCAAGGTTGCTGTGACACATCCCTGTTTTACTCTGCAATGTTGACTAACAGTTTGTCATATTACCCTCAGCATCTAGTCTAAGGCATACTGTGTTATTGTGTAGCAATATCAGGTAGTAAAGAATTCCAGATGGACAGCCCAGCAGATTCAATTTGCTCCAAAAAGGCTCCCTACACACCGTATCGAACGCTGCTTTGAAGTCTATGAAAATGGCATACAGCTCGGGGGCTGTTAGAGCAGCATGCCCGTGTGACTAAGGAGTCTAATGTGAGCAAATTGTGTGCTGTGGCATAGTCAGGTCTGAATCCACTTTGGTATCTGTCAAGAATACCCACTTGTTCCACCCATGACTAACTCACATAGTAATGATGCAAACAATCTTCCAGAACAATCCAGCATGGATAATAGATAATTATTCGGGTCGGTATGCACAGGGACCAGTATCTCCGTTTTGCAATAAAGTTGGGATCCTCCCCTCAAAGAGCACTTTGTCATATCTTTTTGAGGAGGAAGGACCAGATTTGGGGATTGTGCTCGAGG
This sequence comes from Ambystoma mexicanum, assembly GCF_040938575.1. NCBI lineage: Eukaryota > Metazoa > Chordata > Amphibia > Caudata > Ambystomatidae > Ambystoma > Ambystoma mexicanum. Next base: position 458,621,725 of record NC_090931.1, read on the forward strand.
ACCACATTCACCAGCTCGTTGGGGCTGGTGGCCCTCGAGGATTTCAGATTCTTAATTTTGTTTGCTATAGTTTCTACATCTACTATGAAAGGAGGACAAATAGGTTTGAGATAAACTGGCGTAGGATAATAAATGGGCCATATAGAATTACGGTTGGTTAGACGAGTCACCCATGTGTGGACGCTAATTGGATTAATCGGGGCCTGGTTTCTGCTACCTTTTGTCCCAGAGGAGGAGGGATCAGATACTGCATGAACTTCCTCCACAAAGTGTGCTCAACATTTGCTGCCATAAGGCATCTTTACCAGAGCACCTCCACTGTTTCAATCAGTTACGATAGCTATGTTTTAGCTTTCTTACTTCTTTCAGGTAGTTCCTCTTAGAGCGAATGGTCAGCTTGGCTTTCCGGTGATCACTCCGGAGTTTGCGTTTCGCATCTCTGATGGTTTTATCATAAGCAGTGTGCGATTCATGGTCCCTAAATGCCATTCTGGCATTTGTGGCGGCATCAGTGCCTGAGAAGGATAGAATCCAGCTCTCAATATCATCAAGGGACATATCTTGGAATACTTGAGAAATTGATGGAGTCAGATAGAGTGTTGCCCTCTTTACTGTATTGCGATTATTCGCAGACCATATGATTTGATTAGCTGAGTGGTTAGCCATGAGATCTCCCATCTGTTTTACTGAAATGTCAAAGACCGGGCCCCTGCAACTGAGAATAAGGGATTTGTGGTCGCTCCAAGAGTTCAGGCTAATAGCCAGATCTTCTATTCTCAGAGCCATTTCACAGCTTGTGAATATATAGTTAACAGAAGCCACTTACTTGTTACCGCTCCAAATGCAATTATCCGGACAGTCACTATTTGTGCGACAGTTCCAGCTACAAAAGAAGTTCACCCAACCGGATCCCTCCCTATCTGAGAACTTCTGTCTCATAATACATTTAGGTAGCAAGTGTGGATTCCCAGTTGCGCCTACCCCCTCCCACCCCCCCCTGGCTGCATGGCAATTAAAGGCCCCACCAAATAATGATGTCTTGATCAGCTAGGCCATCAGGATAGCTGACAAATAAGTCACGTAATTCTTCTTGTAGCTGTTCTCGCTTAACTGGGGGGTTATAGACATTCACCAAAAGTACTTGATCATTTGGGTCTTTACCAGGGATAGTAACTTCTACTGCTAATATGAAGTCCGACTGAATTGAGTTGATCTTGTAAGACTTTAGGGAATGTATGACCACCCCAGTAACTAAACCGCCATAAGGTCTACCCAAGGAGCCCTTCTTTCCAAGCGATTGATGAATAGCATAGCCATCTATAACTATGGGAGAAGTTAACCAGGTTTCCTGTAGTAGAAAAAAAGGCATAGTTAGTTAGATATGGCAGTGAAGCAGTAGGTGACAAAAGATGAGCGAATCCCCGGGTATTCCAGGACATTAGCGTCCAAACTCATTGTTTATGCATAGCTGCTGGGAGGGAGTCAGTCGGCCACTTTAACATGGTCTGCATGTCTGACATCTGTACTTTGTCTTTGAGCGGCAGAAGTGGCTTGTTTGCCGATTTACCACCAGGAGCTCGGCTATTAATCGGCAATAATGGCTCCCCACACTCTGGATCCACATCAAGCTTGATCGCTGCAGCTCACATCGACTAATTATGTTTACGTAGCAGTTGTGCTGTGGCCAAATATTTACAATCGATTGCAGATACATTTGGATTGTTTCCTTTCAACGGTTTGAAGAACTCCCAAGTCCTCGGTGAGTAACAACCGTAGTTGCGGTATTGAATGGAGTCGTGCCAAAATGGCTGACCTTGCTAGCCACTTATTCCAGGATTTCAGGTTTAAGATTTTTTTAAAATACAGACTGCTTTCCTCGCGGTCAGGAAGTGGTGCAGTAGCTCTGGTCGTCTCCTTTTGGACAAGGACTTAAGTGAGATTTTTTTTAGGCGGCCTGTTCGGAGTAGAACAATTAGCCAAGGTATGCTCGGAGTTCTCCGATAGATTAGATTCCAGGTGTTCAATACTGGCATTTGCGGCCTTATCTGTTTTGTCCAGAATTATCCAACTTGTGAGACTGCCCGTCCCCTTGCTCATTTAGCCCGCACAGCCTTTTTGCGTGCCCGCTTGGATTTCTTGGCAGGTGGGGGTGCTGGTATTTGGGAGTGAGGAAGCCACACCACAAGGGAAATTGCGAGTAGCAGCCCGTCTTGCCATATAGCGTTGTTTCCGGGAAAAGAAGATTGCTGCGGTTTCTAAGGTAGCTTTTTTCACCACTACAGCCGGTGAAGCCACTTGTGCGTTCAGGTTAGGGCAATATAGCAAATTCTCAGAAGGGTCTTCTTCATCCGGTAATATGTTGACAATTTTAGAAGGGTGCAAATTATTACACGACCACAAAGTTTTACTAATAACTTCAAAGCGAACTGGAAAGAAGACATAAAATATTGTAGGCCAGTAGAAATTGCCATGTTGCTTAAAGAGGCTTGCAGTGCAATTGATTCCTTCATTTGAACAGCACCCTCAGAATCTATCACCATGTTAGGTGAGGCCGATAAACTAGCTGAGGGCATCAGTGGTACAAAACTCTCTCCAGCATGTGCCACTTGTGCATTTACCGTCACTTGGTTCCCAGTAGGTAAAGTTGGGTTTTCTATTGAGGCTACCATGAACTTGAATTGATAAACAAAGATCAAGTAAGGCGTTCTTATCGATGCCATAAAAATTGAGGGAGCCATGTGAAAGACCCCCCTCCTGCGACAAGCAATTCGCTGCCTCCTGTTCAAGCGTAGATTTTACAACAGCTTTCTCGTCCCAGAAAAAAATCCGGTATAGTGCCCCCTTGTATAGTAGAGACCATGTTGGTATTGGTTTTAGATTTGTCCACTACTTTAGAGTATACCTTTGGGGGAAGGTCCCGTTTCCCATTCCCTCCCTTCTGTAGATTGTAACGTGGCTTTAGAGATTTACTTTGATATGGCATTCTTCACGTGCGGTTTAAAATATAATAAAAATGCGTGCCTCTGTTAAGCCTAGTGAATCGAAGACTAGGCCTACAGCATGGGAATACACTACCGAGGGCTAAAGTCTCAGGAGGATAGCTCAGTGGCAACGTGCTCGGCTTGGAAGCAAGACACCACGGAGCAACACAGTTTCAATCCCCGGGCTTGCGCTTAGATACCTCTGGGTATTAAGCGCGTTATAAATAACCCATCATATCATACCCACGTCACAATCCCTGCGATAATCAAGCCAGAAGCGTGGTCAGACTATGATAGATTCTTCACATGATGGTGCGCGCCTATGTTAAGTCTAATAAGTCAAAGTATAGGGCTATTGCAAGGGAAAACCTGCTTGTCACTCCCTACGGCAATCAGTCCGGAAGCGTTATCAGGCTATGACAAGTTAGACACTCCCAAAATACTGCGACCAGTGTGCTGAAATGCTTCAATTAAAGAGAGCCACAGATAGATTGCATGTGTGCATCAACGCAACTTGAGAATGAAAGTACCTGCGGTATCAAGCGAACATGAGCACATGGAGTGGTTGCAGCTGGCTACAAGTCGTTCCGTCCTGAGCTCACCAATACTGAGATTACCATTGCCTTCCAGCCGCACGGCAAGCACAGTAACAAAATAACACAGCGCGCTCCACATGTATTGGGGCTTTTAAGCGCAGCCCACTGCAAGTTCGATGAAGAGTGTAAACAGACTTCCAAGCAAAATCTGACGTTTCGGAAACAAAGTGAGGAAGCTGTAACGGTTTCTTCACGATAACACACGGCACACACCCTGGCCTTCAAGAATCGATGAATCTTCGCCATTGAGGGGCGAAGAACTTCACGACAACGGATCCCCATTGCCAGTAGATGAGGAAAAGAGCACACAGGCTCTTTGGAACAAAAATTGAACTTTTCTCGTTGAAAAAAAATACGGAAAAAAACATACAACTAGCTCGGAGAACAAACTCAAGGACTCCAACACTGAAGCGTGCAGTAAAAATCTGAAGATAGCTGCCAGAGGCGGGGCGAAGGAGGATGACTGTCATTGGATGGGGGCAGTATGACCCAGAGGACAGTGATTGCTTTAGAAGAGGAATACAGTTTAACGTGAAACTGTTCTTTCTTTTACCGAGGATTCACAACCTGAAGACTGGGAATATTCAAGAGCATGTGAAACCATGGCAGACCCCATGCTGGAGAATTGTAATCTTTTAATAACTTATCATTTGGTGCATTTTTGCTGAACTAAGAATAACTGTGGTACCACATAATACTGTATATATTGAATTAACATTTTGAGTAGAATTTCATAGTACAAAGTGAATCTAATTTATTTGTATATATCCACCCAACTTTTATAAACTTTACAAAAAGAACTGTTAGCACATAACAGAATGTAGACAATTCTTTGTCGGGGATGGAACAAGGCACTTCTCTGTAACTATTGTTCTCCAGCATGGGTCTGACATGGATTCGCATGCTTACGAATATTACTTGTCGTCAGGCCGGGAATTCTCAGTAAAAGAAAAAACAGTTTCACTTTATTTTACAAACTTTCTCCTATAAACCAATCACCAAACTCTGGATCATATTGCCCCCAGCCAATGACTGCCCTCTACCTAAACCCCTAGTCTGGCAGCCATCTTCAGATTTAGGAGCACGTAAAGTGGCAGTATGACCAAGAAGAACCGCAGAGGGGCAGGAGGGAGGCTTCGCATGTGAATCCATGCCAGACCCATGCTAGAGAAGAATAGTTACAGGTCAAGTAACTTGCTCCTTCTCCAGCATGGGGTCTGGCATAGATTCACATGCTCATGAATAAAGAATACATAGCAGTAATACATACACAACCACGGGAGGTGGCAAGGCTCAAGAGAAGCAAATACTCTTACCTCTGAAACAGTCTCACCTTCAAGCGAACAGGTTGCGTAGCACTGCTTGGCCGACTCTGGAATCCCTGGCAGAGCAGTAGAATATCATGAAGGTGTGCTTAGACCTCCACGTAGCAGCCCTGCAGATGTCCAGCAGGCACACACCTGACAGGAACGCTGTCGTCGCAGAAAACGCTCTGGGGGAATGGGCTCTCTAACGACCAGGCAGCGGTCGGTTTGCCAATCGGTGACAATGAGCGATGCAGCCGGACAGCCACCTGGAGATGGAAGCCTTGGACAAGGCCTTCTCGTGGTTCAAAGAACCAAAATTCACAAAAAGCTGAGAGGCCTTCCGGAAACTCTTTGTGCAGGCCACATAAAACTTCTGCGCTCCAGCCACATCCAGCGAGTGCAAAGTCCTTTCAGCCGGCAACGAAGGAGTCAGAAAAAACACAGGCAACACCAAGGGTTTGTTGAGTTGAAATTCTGACTGACATGAAGGGGGAGAGTGCACGCAGCACCACCGTCGTCGTTTCGTGGAAAGTCAAATAGGGCTGCTAACAGGACAGGACCTGGATCTCAGTCACGCTCCCGGCAGAGGAGATGGCCACGAGAAAAGTCATCTTCCAAGAAAGGAACCTGAGAGGAGCTTGACGCATAGGCTCAAAGCGAGCCCCCATGATCCTAGTAAGCACCACGTTGAGTTCCCACGTCAGGGCAGGCGCCTTTACCAGTGGGAACGATCGGATCAGTCCCTTAATGAACTCCTTGACTAGACGGTGTGACCAAAGAGAAGACTTTCACAGAGACCTGGTGTATCGGGAGATAGCAACCAGATGAACTTTGATGGAGGCGTGAGCCAGCCCCGACTTAATCAACGACAACAAGTACGGAAGGATTTGGGGGGCCGTGACCCTCAGACGGTTAATCTTCTGCAACCGGCACCAAGTCGCGAAACGCTTCCATTTATGCCCGTAGCATTTAAGAGTTGACGCCCTGGCAAGGACCTCCCTGCAATCCGCCGGCAGCTCGTTACCACCAAACTCTAGTGGTGCAGGAGCTGGCCTTCAGGTTCAGCGGTCCTGTGTCGGGGTGCAGGATTGCACCTCCTTCCCTGGCGAGCAGATCCGCGAGCACTGGTAGCGTCAATGGTAGCTTAACTGGAGGTGACGCGGACATGCTTAGAAGGTCCTTATACTAGAGGTTGGTGCGACGAGGATCATCCTGCACCGACAACGTCTGAGTTGACTGATGACTCATAGCAGTAGAGACAACAGATGGAACGGGTACAGGAAAAGGCCTTCCCAAAGGGAAAGCGAATGAGTCTCTCCCCCCCTCTCCCTGCTGCTCACCCCCATGCTCCCCGGCTGGGGTAACCTGCGGGCAAACCTCTGGCACTTGGTGTTCGTCATCGCAAATAGATTGACCTGGGGTCTTGCCCTACCTGAGGAAGAGTTGGTCTACTTGATCCTGCCAAAGCTCACATTTGTGGCAAGAGCGCAACTCCCTACTGAGAGATTCGGCAACTGTGTTCTTTACTCCCCACAGGTGTAAAGGAACGAGAAACATCCTCTGGGTGACGGCCCAGTGCCAGTTCATGCGCCTCTCTGGTGCCCCCCTGCTTCCCGGCGTCCAACTTCTTCCTTCACTGTACGGGGGAACGGTGGCCAAGAACGACAGGTTGGATGACTTCTTCCATGCAGCCGGCAAGACCACCGAGTCCGAAAATGGCTGTGTCCGCAGACTCTGGCACCTAGTATTTTTCCAGCCGGTCTCTTTTCACCGGGGCCGAGGCAGGGTTTTTCAGCAGCATCAGATCCTCATCCCAGCCTTCGTCCAGGAGGGGCACCTGCTAGTATGGTCTTCCTTTTCGCACCCGACGTTGATATAGGAAGCACTCCATCACCTCCAGCGTGAGCTAGAAGAGTTCCAACATGAGGGCAGCCATGGAGTGGAATGCGCCCACTTTGTCTGGGGAGAAGCCCTTCGAGGCGGAGAAATGCCATTGTCCATCGTCGCTGTTCCCGTATCCCTAGGGTGGGGGGTTGGAGCAGAGGAGTAGGGTGCTGCATCCTTTTCTTCAGCAGGCTGGCCCCGGGTCATCACCGGTGGTCATGCCGGTGGTGGTGCCGTCGGCATCCTCTTCTGTATCTCAATAGAATGACATGCAACAGATCTCTGGGAGGTGGCTAGGGTCGCTGGGCCCAGCGCCTATGTCATCGTCCCCGCCAACCTCAACATTTCCGTCATCATCCCCAACATCTTCAAGGATGGTGTGGACGGAAGTCTCGTCCTCCTTGTCATAAGAATCATCATCTGTGTCCTGGAGTGCCTGCACACCCTCTCCCCTTTTTTTCAGTCCCGAAGGGTCGGTCTTAGCCTAAGGGACACATCCTCTTTTCTGGGGTCTTTTCCACTGGCTTGGCCGAAGCCTCCCGTTTGGGAGGAAGAGCCACCCTGGCCACCGCAGGGGTACCCTGAACCAGGTCAGCCCCTTTCTCCTTCGAAAGGGTGGCCGCCACTAACTCGATAGATGAGGACAATTTAGCCTGTACCACCTGGCCTTCACAGGCAGGTGGGACACTTTGTCCTGTTATCTGGCCTTCTCCGGTTTCTCCCGTAGCTTCCCCAGGGTAGCTGACTTTCTCTTTGATGAAAAATTGGAGTGGTGGCTACAGACGCAGGCCGATGGAGAGGAGCACATCCTGGCCGTCGCGGGACACATTTGCATGGCGACCCCGATGGAAACAGACTTGCAGTGCTTGGCCTTGTCTTGGGCCCCCACGGATGGAGAGCCCTCAAAGGACTTAGAAGCCCGCTCTGACTGGCTGGATCCAGATGAGGCATGCCCTGAGAACCACACGGGGTAGAGGCCTTACCGTTGAGCCACGCTGCCAGTCTGATGTGCCGATCCTTCATAGTATGCTTGGTAAAGCCATGACAGATCTCACAATCCTCTTCCTTGTATGTTGGTTGAAGACAAAGGCACTGGGAATGCTTGTCCTCCATGAAAAAATTCTGCAAACTGCAGCTGGTGCAGAGCTTGAAGAAGGAAGTGGTGTCCTCCTCCGGCATGGTCCAGCGTGCAGTGCAGGCCCAGCATGGTCCGGCGTGCGGTCTAGGCCCAATGGCCTTCCGGAAAGTTCGAAGAAACACTCTACGATTCTTCCCTATGATCCCAGTTAGATGAAGAAACTATAGAGCACACAGCTCGATCGTACGAAAATAGGATTTCCCCAGCAAAAAAGTGTGAAAAACTCAGAAAGCGTTAAGAGCTAAGCATGAGGACTCCTAACACTTGGACAAGCAGTAAAGAATCTGAAGATGGCTGCCAGAGGAGGGGTTTAGGGAGAGGGCAGTGATTGGCTAGGGGCTGTATGACCCAGAGCTCAGCGATTAGTTTATAATAGAAAGACAGTTTGTAAATGAAAGTAAAACTATTTTTTCTTTTACCGAGGATTCACAGCCCAACGATGGGGAATATTCATGAGCATGTGAATCCATGCCAGAACTAATAATGGAGAACAGCGCGTTCTGCGATGGTATCAAGCAGGACTTTGGATAGTTGACGGAGAACCCCAGATCCGTCAGCAGACGGAGGGTCCTCAACGTGTGTTAGACAGCCACTTCCCTTGACTTGGCCTGGATGGCCCAGTCGTCGAGGTACGGGTACACATGTATCCCCTGTAGACATGGATGGGCCACGACTGGTGCCAGGCACTTCTTAACACCATGGGTGCCGACTTCAGTCCGAAGAGGAGGGCCTTGAATTGGTATTGCCTTCTCTGTACTACGAAACGCAGGAACTTCCGATGCGTCCAGTGAATGGGGACGTGGAAGTATGCGTCCTCCAGAGCGAGCGACGTAAAAAAACTCCTTCCTCCAGTTGGCAGAGCACATGCTGCAACGGGACCATCCTGAAATTTTGGGACTGGAGGTATTTTTGAGACGCCACAGGTCTAGAATGGGCCTCCAGCCCCCGGTCTTCTTTACCAAGAAGTATCTGGAGTAGACCCCGGAGTCGCTTTGGCACCAGCTCTATCGTCCCCTTTTTTAGCATGGCCCATACTTCCTGCAGGAGCCGAGGGATGTGCTGCTCCTGCCGGGCCACCAAATGTATCCGCCGACACTTCTGCTGGAACTCTAGTATGTCCGTGGGCGAGAGCGTCCAGCACCCATCAGTCGGTGGAGATCATCTTCCACTCACTGATGAAGCCAGCCAGCTGGCCTCCCACTGGGTTGCAGGGGGAGCACCAACATCCAGGCTGGTTCAATCTTGCTTTGGGGCCGCTGTGCTGCCTTGGGAGCAACGCCACCTCTTCTGAAAGCCTTGAAACTGCCAATGAGGGCCTTCTCGGTGGTAGACCGGGAGGGTTGACGGTACCAAGTGGACGCCCCACCGAAACCCTCAAATGATCTGCCAGACTTCCTGCCGGAGGCACAAAAGGACGGCCGGTGTTGAAGAGTACCCAAGGCACGGGCCGTCTCAGTGTGCGATTTAATGACCCGCAACGACTCAACGTCGTTCCCAAAGAGATTGACCCCAAAGGGCATGTACAGAACTCTCGCCTGGACTTCCTGATGAAAGTTGGTGGCTTTCAACCAGCCACGACGACAGAGGCAGACACAGTTCCCCATCTGACGGAACCCTGTATCTGTGACGTCCAGGGCCACCGTGATGGCATGGTTCGAAGCCACCCGACCCTCCTGGGGGATGGAAAGTGCCTCGACATACGGGTCATCGGGTACGAAATCCATCAGTGAGGCCATCTAATACCACAGCTCCCTGTCATATCTGGCTGCCTTGACTGTTGACGCCACTGGGTAGATTACATTTCATGGCATCTAACTTCTTACCCGCGCTACCCGGAGGGACGGAGGATGAAGACGAGGGGTTAGACGACTACTTCCTTGCTGCGGCCGAGACCACCGAGTCCGGGGAAGGCTGTGAACGTAGGCACTCGAGTGCGGACTCGGGCACCCAGTATTTTTTCTCCAGCCGATCCCTCTTGGCTGGTTTGCTCATCAAAGCCAGGCCTTCCTCCCAAACGTCATCAAAGAGAGGCACCGCCAAGATGGTCTTCCTCTTGGCCTTGCGTCTTTATATAGGAAACCTTCCTATTACACTCAAGGTTTCTTGGATCAATACTAATTAATTTATTTACCAGTCAGTTATAAAACATTCATTAGAAGGAGGCAATCATATCACACACAAATATACTTCAACACTGTACACTCTAAGTTTCTGAATCAGATGACAATGCATTACTTACCGTAAAAGCATTTCTGATGGTTGTATCTGCTTAGATTCACATGCTGTGCATAGGTCCGACATCCAGTGGTCACTGCGGAGTATTGCATTTTGTTTTTCGTAGTCGAAAAGGGGACGTCGACAAGGCGTGTCTGTAACACTATCCCTATAGTGACGTGCGTTGTACCCACAATCCCTCACGCGTCGAGGTCCCTCTGTTTGTATTTTTCTGCCCTGAGGGAGCCTTTTAGCCGTGAGTGAGTACAGAAAAGAGAGAAATATATATAAAAGGATGTCTATGTTCCTTCCATCCGAGCGGGGAGGAAGGGTGGGCGCATGTGAATCTAAGCAGATACAACCATCAGAAATGCTTTTACGATAAGTAATGCATTGTCTTCTGATGTTTGTTAATCTGCTTAGAATCACATGCTGTGCATAGACTAGCGAGCAGTACCCGGAGTTGGCGTTGGGTTATGAGAAGGAACAGTAGAGAAAAGATGTCTTAATACTGCCTGCCCAACCTGGGAATCAGATCTAGAGTGTGCATCTAGACAGTAGTGTTTTGTAAAGGTGTGCACAGAACTCCAGGTTGCCGCTTTGCAGATGGACTCGAGGGGAACATTTGCAATGAATGCTATGGAAGCCCCCGTGCCTCGAGTGGAATGTGCTCTTGGCTTGAAGGGTAGTTCTCTCTTAGCAAGAGTGTAACAGAGAGTGATGCATTGAACAATCCATCTAGATATAGTGGATTTTGAGACCGCATCTCCTTCTCTTCCTGCTGCCACCGAGACAAAGAACTGATTAGTCTTTCTCAGTGGTCTGGTTCTTTCCATGTAGAACATGACAGCTCTGCGTACATCTAGTGTATGCAGACTTTTTTCTCCCGAGCTGGAAGGGTTTTGAAAGAACGTTGGTAGTTCTATAGTTTGGTTTACATGAAATTTCGAGATGAATTTAGGTGCAAACCTTGGGTGTGTGCGTAGAACCACCTTATCTTTGTGAACTGTTACGAAGGGGTCTAGTACAGAAAGAGCCTGTAGTTCACTTACTCTCCTAATGGAGGTGATAGCTATTAGGAAAGCAGTCTTAAGGGTGATATCTTTAAGAGTTGCTTTGTGCATGGGTTCGAAGGGAGGGCCCATGAGTCTGGAAAGTACCACATTTAAGTCCCATCCGGGAGCTGGGTTAGCTATCGGAGGGTGTATCCTCTTTACCCCCTCCATGAAGGCTTTGATAACTGGTATCTTCCACCACGACACTTTAAGTTGGGAAGTGGTGTATGCAGAAAGTGCCGCTAGGTGGACTTTAATGGAATTGAACACTAAACCTGAATCCAGTAAATGGGTCAAGTATAGAATAATGTCAGTAGGAGAGCAGTCAACTGGGTTGATGCTAGTACCTCTACACCAGATAACGAATCTTTTCCATTTGCTAGAATAGCAGTGTCGAGTATTAGGTTTTCTGGCTTCCCTGAGGATGTCCATACATCTCTGTGGGAGTTGTAAATGTCCAAATTCTATGATCTCAGGAGCCAGGCTGCTAAGTTCATGGTCTGAGGGCATGGATGCAGTGTTCTGCCCTTGTCTTGTGACAGCATGTTGTAAGGGCAGGGAAGTTTCACTTGGGGAGATAGGGACATCTCCATCAAGTGAGCGAACCATGGCTGCCGGGCCCACATTGGGGCCACTAGTATCATTGTAACCTGCTCCTGATGCATCTTGTGCACCACTTTGTTGAGAAGGGGAGTCGGGGGAAAGGCGTAAACAAATTTCCCTGACCATAGAATCGACAGACCGTTCCCCTTGGACTGGTTCTGGGGGTACCTGGAGGCGTAACTTTGGCATTGTGAGTTTTCCAGAGTTGCGAACAGGTCTATTTCCGGGAATCCCCATTGAGTGAAGACGTCTAAGACGATGTCTTTGTGTAATTGCCATTCGTACTCTCCGGGCAGGGGGAAGTCTCTGCTGAGTTTGTCTGCTAGAAGATTGAGTTCCCCTGGTACATGTTGTGATAGTAGGAACATGTTGTGTCTGAGAGCCCACTTCCATATATTCTGGGACAGTTTGGACAGTCCTGGAGAGTGAGTGCCTCCTTGCTTGTTGAGGTAGTACATGGCTGTGGTGCTGTCTGTGAGGACCATCACTGTCTTTCCTTGTAGCTGTTTCTGAAAGGCTTTCAGTGCTTTGAACACCGCTAGTAGTTCCAGCAGGTTTATATGCTTGGATGCTAAGCTCGGAGTCCAAACTCCGTGGGCCGTCTGATGGGATAGGTGAGCCCCCCATCCTGTAAGGGATGCGTCTGTGGTTAGAGTGGCTTCCACTGCGGGTGTGGCAAAAGTTTTCCCTAATAACAGGTTTTCTTTTGTCCACCACCGTAGCGAGAGAACCAAGGCCTGCGAGACCACCACTAGATCGTCCCATTGTCCGCTGGCCTGACACCACTGGCTGTAGAGCCACTCTTGCATTGGGCGCATGCGCAGGCGCGCGTGAGGTACCAAATAAATACATGACGCCATCATCCCTAGCAAGCGCATTGCTTTGCGTACCGTCACCTCTCGGCCTGCTACATAATGGGGAATCTGAAACAGCATGTTTTGGACCCTCTCGTTGGAGGGGAATACGAGGCCGTCCTTTGTTCGAATTAGAGCCCCTAGGAATTGTTTGATTTGGCTGGGGTCTAAGCTGGACTTCTTTTCGTTGATGGAGAAGCCAAGTTGAGACAAAAGGTCTACGGTCTTTTGGGTATTGGAGAAGCATGTTTCGTAAGAATCCCCTGTTATGAGCCAGTCGTCGAGGTAAGGGTATACCGGGATGGATAATCTGCGCAGGTGGGCCGCTGCCACTGCCAGTACTTTCGTGAATACCCTTGGTGCAGATGCTATCCCGAAGGGTAGTACTCTGAACTGGTAGTGTTTGTCCTCTATCTTGAACCTGAGGTATTTTATGTGCGATGTCAACATTAAAATATGAAAGTATGCATCTTTCATGTCCAGTGTTGTCATGTAATCCCCTTGTGATAACAGTGGGATTACCTCCTGTAAGGTCACCATACGAAACTTTTGGGGTTTGACAAATATGTTCGCTGGGCGCAGATCTAATACAGGGCGCATGGTTAAGTCCTTTTTGGGTACAAGGAAGTACACTGAATAAATACCTTCTGTTACCTGTGATAGGGGGACGGGCTCTATAGCTTCTTTCTTCAGTAGTTCTTCCACCTCTTGAAGAAGAATGGAGAGGTGTTGCGGTGTCATGCGTCGGTTCCGTGGGGGTTTGTACTTTGGGGAACCGTTGAACTCGATGCAGTATCCGTGGACTATGGTGGATAATACCCAACGGTCTGACGTGATTCCCTCCCATGCTGAAAGGAACGATGTTAGCCGGCCCCCGACCGGTGATGCATGGGAGGGGACCCGAATTTTCGGGTCATTTGCTGGTATTGGGCGTGGAACCTCTGGGGCTGGAGCCACGACCTCTTCCTCTGCCACGGCGTTGGCCTCTTTGACTGAACTGGGTGTTACCCTGGTTAGTGGGCCAGTTGGAGCCAGAGTAATATTGTTGTTGTTGTTGGTTCTGCTGCTGTCTTTGGCCACGAAAGGAGCGTTTATTACCATAGCCTCGCCTGTTAGGGGGCCTAGAAATTTGATCAAGAGTCTTGATGGTATCAAACTCTTTTTAAGCATGTTCTAGGGCCTCATCTACTGCTTTCCCAAACAGATGCGTCTGTTCAATGGGTTTATTTATGAGGGAGGCTTGGGTTTCGGGCTTAAAACCTGAATTGCGTAGCCAAACGTGGCGTTTGAGAAGTATTCCCTGCACTAGGGAGCGGCCAGCCGTCTCAGCGGCATCTAGGGAGTTCTTAACGATGCCCTGGTTTACCAGTGTGCCCTCTGATATTATAGCTAGCAGGCGAGAACGCAGAGGTTCAGGTGCTTCCTCTGCTTCGCTGCGCAGCTTGTTCCACTGTGCATCTGCGTAGCTAGCTAAAAGTGAGTTGTTATTAGCAATTCTAGTAGAGAAGGCGGCGGAGGTCGTGATTCTCTTCCCCAGTGCGTAGAGTTTTTTGCCTTCTTTGTCTGGAGGTGCTTCACTAGTGGATAGTGGCACCCCTGCTCTTTTTCTTGTGTTGGTAACCACAAGGGAGTCCGGAATAGAGTGTCCTCTGATGTATAAAGGGTCAGAGGATGAAGGGCTGAAGAGCTTTTCTATTCTAGGGTTGACCCCTCTTACTAAAGCTGGGTTAGTAAGGGAAGGAGAAATTCTTCTTTTAATAGAAGCCAGGAGTGGAATAGATTGGCTAACAGGGGCTTTTTCTTTGATCGATGTCTGGAAGAGTTTCCCCTGTATCAATTTCAAAATGCGCTGCTGCCTTGCGCAATAGTGCATTGAGGGAAGGTTGGTCATCTATGGGAGAGGAGTTCCCATGTGAATCCTTGAGAGGAGAAGGGAGAAAGGCATCAGGGTCTGAATGTACTGATGGGGATTGCCAAGGCTGCACTGACGGTGAATGCCAGGGCTGCGAGGTAGCTGTATCCTCTTCAAAACCTGTAGCAGTGGTGTAAGGATCTTCTTCGAACCCCTCTTCCTCAAGTTCTACCTCTTCTTCTCCACCCAAACACTCCTCATCTTCTTGGAGGCATTGCTCCTCCTCAGTGAGGTCAACCAGTCTAGGAATCTTGACTCTATGGTTTCCTAGAAACCTTTCCATTTTCTCCATGCAAGAATGGAGTCTTTCAAGGGTCTCATGGGGTACCCCTGAATAGTCTAGAGGGGGGAAATTAGTGTTTTCGCCTTCGAATCGTTTCGAACGCTCCCACAAGTCGACGAGAGGTTCCCGTCTCCTCCTGAAATGCCTTCAGGTAGTTCGGAAGCGTCCTTTGGAGAAAGGGGCAGTTCCTGGCTACTTTTATGTTTTTTTGACGCGCTATTCGACGTTTGTTTCGTCGTCCGCGTACGTTTGTCTTCGGCGACAATTCTCGCTACGCTCTCGACCACGATTTTGTCCGTCGAGGGCTCTGGTGTCGACGTTGTGTGCGTTGCGCGTTGTACCTCGACGGTCGCTCTATGGAGCGTTGCGTCGGATGTTTTTGGGGTAGCGCCCGTGTTAGATGGAAGCCCAATCGCTGGTCGCGGCTGCGTTTGCGGGTGGGGCTTGTGACCTTTACGGTCTGCGGTAGACGCCGGAGTGCCCTGCGTCCCCTTCGGCGCTGATGGATCCTTCGTTCTCGACGAAGAAGAGCCGTGGGTAGTGTGTTTAGCCTTATGGGGTTTGTGTGCGTCCTTGTCGCCGGGGTGTTCATCCCCATAAGCAGGGCGTGAGCCGAGCCCGTCGGGGCCGGGGACGGACGACGAGGAGCGGGAGCGCTCCTTCTGGGGGTTCATGACTTCCGTAACGGACGTAGAGTTATCGCACTCCTCGTCACTTTCAGTAACAGCGGCAGCGGGTGAGGAAACTGACTTCGACATCGCGTAGTCCGCCCACCTCTTAACCCTACGTTCTTTAAGAGTCCTGGGTTTTAAGAGCTTGCAGGCTGCGCAGCTGTTCTCTATGTGATCGAGGGGTAAGCAACGATTACAGAGCTTGTGCTTATCTTTCCAAGTATATTTGCCCCTGCAGCGTGGGCAAAACTTAAATGGTGTCCTCTCCATAGCTGAGGCAATAATAGCTGGCGATAACAACCCCAAGGGAAAGAAAGGGGAGAAAGAAAGACATTCTCAAAGAGAAGAGACAAAGTTCTAACCCCCACTCTCCCTACTGTAAGTTGGCCGTCGAGGCCAGGCCACGTGTTCGGCAGCGCCGAAGGATCTCCTCCGCTCTTCCTCTCCGTCGAAAATCAGTTCGGCAGAGAAACAGCTTCACAGCTAACGTCGAGGGGGAGGGATCGTTATCAGTATATTAAGTTATGACAAAAGGACCGAGGTCCGTGGCAAGTATAGCAATGTCTCTCTAGGAGCTCCGCGAAAGGCGACCAGAAACTGGGCGGAAAAAAACAATCTGAGGGACCTCGACGCGTGAGGGATTGTGGGTACAACGCACGTCACTATAGGGATAGTGTTACAGACACGCCTTGTCGACGTCCCCTTTTCGACTACGAAAAACAAAATGCAATACTCCGCAGTGACCACTGGATGTCGGACCTATGCACAGCACGTGATTCTAAGCAGATTAACAAACATCAGAAAAGACCCTTTTTGGGATGGCCCACAGACACAACCTACACCCAAAGGTGACTTTAGTAACAAGGGTGCTGGGGACATGAATATCTTACTGTTGGCATTCAGAATACTTTTCAAGAAAAGTAAAAGGCAAAGGTTATTAGAACAAAAAAGTTACAATTATTCTTAGACACTGCAAATATTTTGAGTTCACCAGAAGAGTCAATAAAATTCAATAGGCTAGGCCAAAGTCAATGGGCTAAAGTCTTGGATAGGATAAAGCAGTTCTGATAAGAAAACGGAAAAGTCTCTGCACAAGTTCTGGGAAGTAGTTTGTACGAAGAAGAATCATATGTTGGGTCACAAGCTGATTAGGCCTGTGAGTTGCAAACGTTTCAAGCACTTTCACCACGAGAGGCAAGTACTCGGTCTTCTTTTACAGTAACTTACAAGGAAGAAAAAGAGGCAGCTGATGACTTCTGTTCCTGGCGGATCTCGCTGTTCCTGGCGGATCTCGCTGTTCCTGAGCCTCAGTCGTGGGGACAAGAGGGAGGACGTCGGGGGACTCCTGCACTGGGGACTGATCAAAAAGCTCGCAATTGGCAAACTTTAATTTTGGTAGCTGTGAGTAAAGCACACAAACTGGTGTCCTTCTTCCTGGTCCTATGATTTCCTGCAGCAACTCTGAGGAAATTCAACCAGCTCCGAGATGGGTGTCCAGGTGGCTTACTTGTGAGTTGATTGGTCCCACCAAATCAAAAAGGGAGAAGTCGTCCTTGCAGGGGCTTCTGTCGATGTGAACTTGGCGATTCGGACATGCAGCAGGGCTTCACCGGGCAAACCAACGGTCCAGGAGTTGCAGAAGCCATCCTCTTCAAGCTCTTCTTCGGTTCCTTCGTTCCAGTGGTCGACTCTGCTTTCCAAGCCAAGAGACTCGCCTTTTATTCAGTTCTCTCCCATTCATTCCAGCCTAGCTGTCACTCACCCAGCAGGGTGGCTGTCCTTGCCGGACAGTCAGCCAATCAGCACATAGTGCATTTGGGTCTTCTAGGAGACTAAGCACATGGAGTTTCGGGCACCTCCCTCACTTCATGCCTACCCCAGACACTCGGGCGCCCAAGGCGGTTTTCAATCCTGAAGCCCGCCAAAGGCAAACAAACAAAGAGACCAGACCTGGTTTGTGCGCAGAGAAAAACTCTAGAAGGGCCTTTCCAAAAAGAAATGGCAAAAAAAGACTGGGATCGGTTTTAACAAAGGGGCTCAGGCGCCATCTTGAAAAACATGGCTCCTGCGATTTAATGTTACCAGAGCTACGGATAGTTCGCGGTCAGGAAAAATCATGGTAGTCTGTTGTAAAACCACTGCCACCAGCCATTTTGAGAGGAAAGGGTAGCATTTGACTGCTACATGAGTATCTAGACACAAGGGATACTACGTAACCCCTCCAGCATTCTATTGTAAGATAGGGTGTCCTGGGTCTGGGAATTTAAAAGACTAGTAAAGTCAATTTCACTTTACTTATTCTGGGAAATAATAGTTTATCCGAGAGAAAGTATTGAAACCTTGGGGGAGCCTGAAAAGGCTTCCCTGTGCCACTGCACTGAGGGTGCTGTTTGACAACTGAAAAGATGATGCCTATGGAGTTAGACTCCATAACCAAAGAAAACAGAGGTAAAACACATATCAAAATACATGAGTGGGAAAAAAAGTCACTCTCTCCAGGCAAACAAAACAGTCCTCAAAATCCAGCAAAGTTGCTGGGGGTCTCTAAGGTGAAGGGAATTACATATATGAGAATTCTCCCTAATAAAGGCACATGTGAAGGTTGATGCAGCGTCGTAGGCAGCCACTTCCCTTTTTCGCCAGAGGTTGGTCTGGGGTCACTGGGCCGGCGGTGTCGTCGGCATCAGTTTCTGAATCTCAGACACCATGGTATGCAGAGTCGAAAGAATGTTCAGCGTTACATCCCTCAGAGGGGTCGAGCGATAGGCCTACTGGGCACCACGCCGTCGGGGGCAGATCTGCCGTCGTCACCTCCGTCATGGTCCCCATCAGGGTTGTCAGCATCATCTCCCACGTCCTCCTGGATCGTGTGTACGGACACCTGGTCCTCCTCGTTCGAGGAAGAAATATCTGTGGAGTACGATTGAGGCTTCCTCCACCCACCCTTGGCCGGGTCAGACCCCTTTGCCTTTGAGAGGGCGGCTGCCACCGTCGGTGACTTCACCTGGGCCGCCTCAGCCTTCTGGGGTAGGTCAGCAGTCTTTTCCTGCAACTTCGTCTTCTAGGGCTTTTCTCGCAGCTTTGCCGGGTTCGCCCATTTCCTCCTCGAGGAGGAGAGCAGGGCAGATGGCGAAGATGAGCGCACCTGCCCGTCGTGGGACCCACTTGCGCGGCGCCCCTGACAGAAACAGACTTGTGGTGCTTGGCCTGGTCTTGGGCCCCCACGGATGGAGCACCCTCAAAAGGACTAAGAAGCCCTCTCTTTGGACTGGCCAGTCCTGGGTGAGGCATGCCCCTGCTTTTTGCACAGGGCAGAGGCCTTTGGCGGTGAGCACACCGCCAGCCTAGTGTGACGACCCTTCGTGGTTCGTTTGGAGAACCTGAGGCAGATTTTGCAATCCACATCCCTGTGATCTGGAGACAGTAGAGGCACTGGAGGCGTTTCTCCTATACAAACACATCCTGCAGTCCAAAGCTGCAGCAGAGCATGAAAAGGGAAGGGAAATTCACCAACAAACTGATCCCCCGCTTGTCGGCCAATGTAGAGAAAGAGCACACAGGCTCTGTTTGACAAATACCTAACTTTTTACTGCAAAATCGTGAAAACGTTAATCAGTTCACAGAGCAAAACACAAGAACTCCCAACACCTGAATGTGCTGTAAAAATCTGAATATGGCTGCCAGTGGAGGGGCTTAGGGAGACAGCAGTCATTGGCTGGGGCCAGTATGACCCAGAGGTCCAGTGATTGGTTTAGAGGAGAAATACAGTTTGTAAGTGAAAGTGAAACTTTTTTCTTTCACCGAGGATTCCCGGCCTGACGACAGGGAATATTCATGAGCATCTGAATACAGGCCAGACCCCATGCTGGAGAATGAGGATTCACTGTACCCAAGAACCAGCCTGCATCACGACCCTTGAGTCTCAGCCTTGGTTGTTTGTCCATGCTACCATTAGGGAGCCGTGGCGGGGGTGCCTCTGTGCCTCTATCAAAACCATATAGAGTGTATTGCCACAGACAACCCCCTCCCCACTAGTCTTTCCATAAAGGATTTAATTTAGCTCGATTTGGTGGTGGCGGGCTTGCTAATTTAGTTCCATTAGTGCAGGAGAAACATGTACGCCACCTACCACAAACCTAATTTTTCCCTTTTGTGGGCACAAGCCACTGAAGCATTATCTATAAAGAACACCGACTTAGTTCTTGAGGTATAAAGTGGGAACAGGGCAGCCTTTTGCTTGAATTCAACCTTGCCAGAATATGAAAAGTGAAACCCACTTCTACATTCAATTTGCCAGTTTTCTGTATGTAAAGTATAGCAGAGTCCTTAACTGTGGACAGCTGGCGTAGGGATTGAAAGACTATATACAATACCTTTGCCCCTTCCCAACCCATAGAATACAGCCGAGTCACATGACAAATTCAGTGCAGCTGTCACATTGCCACTGGCAGTCGTTCCTTATGCCTTTGCAATATGCACTGAATGTTTTAAAATACTTAAACCTAATCATTAATGTTTAAATCGCAGACCTAGCGGGAGAGCCGCGGAGCACTATACAGAGTGTGGGTCGCTGGCATTGGGGCTGGCATTTTTTAACAGTAGCACAGTACTGTGAAGTCGGTGCATTGGTTGTGCGTCCATTGGAATTGGTCCTTGCTCCTTGGTCAGGTGTTGAAAGAGGCATGTTTTGAGAGGATTGCAAAACTGGAGAATTGTGGGGGCATTCTGAGCAGACACTGGGATCGAGTTCCAGAGGATGGGTACAAGACAAGAAAAGGATTCGGAGGAGTTGTGGTTCAAGTCGGTTGATTGCATCCAGCTGCTTCAGAATTTTGAGGCAGAGGGCGCTGTGTGTCATCAACTAAGGCCTCTGTCTCATCTCGAGGCCGACATCATTGACAATATATATAGCACGCACCACACCCTAGTTTATTCCCCCTCTGGTAACAGAATACCCGGCATTCGCAAGTTCAAAAGAGCAGGCACTCAAACAAAAGATGCAATGCACGGAAATTCTACTGACGGGTAGGATGGGAGGGGTGAGAAGTAATATGTGGGGGGAACATCAAGTCGAAAGAACATTACCAGGGGTAAGTAATTTGTTCTTTGAATGGATTGTCCCCTTCCACACATTCCTCATCTTATTATACCCTCCCAAAGCAGCTTGGCACTGGAGGAGGGAGTACGAATTTCAAGATTTGTCATTAATGTTGTGAAGCACAGCCTTCCCGAATCCTGCCTCCTGTTCTGAATTAAAGTCCAGACAATAGTGTCTCGTAAAAGTATGTTAAGATGACCAAGTGGTTGCCGGACAGATATCCTGTAATAGCACCCCTCTTTGCAATGCTAATTAAGTGGCCACGCCCCTGGTCGAATGAGCCCGTAAGCCTGCAGGGACATCTTTATCGGCCAGACTATAACACTTGGTGAAACATAAAATTATCTAATGAGATAACGCTTGTTTTGTCACTGCAAGGCCCAGTTTGTGCCCAATGTATCCAACAAACAACTGGTCATCCTGCCTCACCTTTGCCATACGACTAATATAAAAGTTTAAAGCTCTTTGGGATTCAAGTCTATGAAGCCTCTACTCTTCCTTACTGGTAAGAGGCTGAGGGTAAAAGGTCAGCAATACAATGTTATGCAATAGTTGGAATTCCAAAACCACCTTTGGCAGAAAAGTGGGTCAGACTCTCAGTACAACCTCTTCCTTATAAAATGTTGTGAACAGCGGTTTGCACAACAAAGCCTGCAACTCGCTGACCCTGCGTGCAGATATTCGTTTTCAATGTTGGAAACCTTAATGGACAAGAATGAAGTGGCTCAAAAGGAACACGCAAGGAATTTCAAAACCAGATTTAAATCCCAAAAGGCACTGGAGGGAACACATTCGTGAGCCCTTCAGATGCCTGTGGAGGAGTGCGCTTAAAAATGGATAGCGCCTCCAGGGATCCCTTCACAGTACCGATCTGGAGCCCCAGATTGCACAGATGCAGTAAGAATAACACCATAGGTGTATCGCACAGAAACGGGTCTATACCAGCTGCACAACTGTTCCAATGTTCCATCTTTGCTCCGCCCCGCGCATCGCCCATCAGTCCTTTTCTCCTCTCGTTAGGAACTGGACGCACTTGCATCTGCGGAAGGGTTTTTTTCCTTTTTTCCTCCTCTCTGGCTCTCGCTAGTGATCGCGTAGTAGTCCGTCTATGTCGTTTAAGCTAGACTTTCCAAATTGTTCCTCCTGTCAGCGGCGCTTCGCAAGGGCGGATCACCATCCTCTTTGTTTAGAGTGTTTGGGTCCAGATCACCGTTGGGACTCCTGTTTCTATTGCGATTCCCTTTCGGTCGGGGCACTTCAACGTTGGTTAGACATTCCTCCGTCCTGTGGGACGGGACCGGAGCACTTTGTAAAAGCATCAAAAATGCTGCAAAAAATGGTTAGTCCTTCCTCTCTTTCTACGCGGGGTACTGCACGCGGCCGTAACCCCGCCTATCTTAGCTCCGCCCTGCGCATGGCCCATCAGTCCTTTTCTGGAGGTTAAGATTATGATTGTATAAAGGTTGTCATATCCATTAACCTACTTAAATTATTTGTGTAAAGCAAACTAGACGTCATTGTCATGGAATTTCGATGTCTAGCTTCACAGTTATCACCAAGCAGAGCCTAAATGCTGCAATGCCTTTTCAAATGACAGTAAAATGACAAAGTTTATGCTAGAATATATTTTTTCTTCCAATACATTATATAAAGACAATGTACAAAGGTGTGTGCGTGTGTGTCTCTCAGAGGCAGAGGTGGGAAAGCATAGGCCCTCATTTTGTGCCAAGGAATCTCGAGCGCATCCCCCAGAGAGGAGGCTCCCAGACCATTTCTGGAGGCATACAGAGGAAGTTTCTTGTTTGCCGATGTTGAAAAGAGGTCCACCTCCGGAGAGCCCCAACGCAGGAAAATCCATTAGAGGGTCTCCGCCTTCAGTTCCCACTCGTAGCAGACCATTATCCGCCGACTGACGCCGTCTGGCGCGACGTTCAGCTGGCCCGGGATGTGTACTGCTACCAGCCAGACACCATGAAGAACCGCCCACTACCAAATCTGGATGGACAGGCTCACGAGAGGGGGAGACTTGGTGCCCCCTTGCTTGTTGATGTAATACATTGACACCACATTGTCTGTGCGGATACGGACCACCTTGTTGGCAATGACTGGTCTGAACGCCTTGAGCGCTAGGAAAATCGCCAGAAGCTCCAGATGATTTATGTGAAGGAACTTGTCCTGAGGCAGGCGAGCAAAGGTCTGAGAGCTGAAGAAGATCCAACATCGCACCCCACCCCTGAAGGGAGGAGTCCGTCGTAACGTTTACCATCGGGGCTGGGTCCTGAAAACCCACACCCACCGACAGGTTGCTGAGAGACGACCACCACTCCAGGTCCACTCTCATGGAAGCCTGAATATCAACTTGGAGTCTGGATCCACAGTCTGACACCAAGAACTCCGAAGAGCCAACTAAGTCCGCCTCATCTTGAGACAAGCGAGAGGTAGAGCCAAAACACACAAGGCCATGAGGCCCAGAAGCCTCTGGAACCACCAAGCCGACATGCTCTCTGACTGCGCAAACATCTGACACGTGGCCAACAGATCCACCATTCTGTCCCTGGTCAGGTAAACTCTGCAGTCGATCGTGTTCCAGCGAAAACCCAGGAAAAGCAAGTCCTGAGAGACCGCCATGGAAGATTTTCACCAGTTTACCAACAGCCCAAGATGGAACAGGAGCTGGAGGAGAGACTTAAGATTGCACACGGCTTTCAACGGGCAAGGGCTGCGTTAGAGCCAATCATCCAAATACGGATACATATGGATACCCTGCAGACGAAGATAGGCCGCAATCACCGACATCTTCGTAAAGACACGCAGCGCCGAGCTGAGTCCAAAAGGAAGCACTCGGAACTGGAAGTGCTCCTCTCCCACAGAGAAACTGAGATCTCTCCTGTGTGGATTCCAGATCAGTATATGCATGTACGCATCCTGAAGGGCCACCACGCTGGGCCAATTGCCCATCTGCAAAGAGGACCTTATTTGGCCAGGCGTGATCATCTTGAATTTCTCTTGGGGTAGGAAAAGATTGAACTCGGAAAGGTCTAGGATGGTGTGCAGGCCAGTCTGGCTGGGTTTGGGCACCGTAAAGAGCCAGGAGTAGAAGCCCTCCCCTCGCTCCCCTAGGGGAACGGGTTCCACAGCTCTGAGGTCCAGCAACTTCTGAACCTCGGCTTTGAGGGAGGACGACCCCGACTGCGGGAAAGGAGGGTTGATGGTTGGGGTAAGGGGAAGCGGAAGCCAGCTCGAGCGACGGAAAAGACCCACCGGTCCTCGGTGATGGTCTGCCACGCCTCCCAATGAGACGCAATGCGTCCTCCCACCGGGGTCTCGTGCGAGCACGGAGAACCCTCATTTGGCAGGTTTTTCGGTGGTGTTACCACCTGAACCCGAGGAGGAGGCTGAGGAGCAGGAGAAAAACCAAGTGTGTTGCTGCCTCCGGCGGAAATTTCCCAAAGGGGTATCCACTTTGCAGGATTTCCAATCTAGAAACCCCCTGAAACCAGAGTAGGGCCAGCTTAGCGACAACGGTCTCTGGGTCCTAAAAGGAGTTTTAACCAGTACGGATGCTTCGTTTTGGTCAGCTCCACATCCATTGAGGAATGAAAAAGCTCCTTACCGTCAAACGGCAGGTCCAACACTGCCCTGCACCTCCTTTGAGAACTTGTTGGCGTGCAACCAAGCCTACCGAGAGGTATCAACTCCAGGCATAAGGCCCCGAGCCGAAGTGTCCAAGTGAAGAGGCGCGGCCTCCAGCAGATCCTGGGCCAAGACCCTGGCATCCGACAACCCGGCCTTAAAATCATTCAGCTTCTCGACCGGAATGAACTCCTCGAACTCCGACAGACCTTTCCACATCTTCATATTCGCCCCCGCTAACACCAGTTCTGCATTGGCCTGCTGCAGCTGCAGGGCTGAGTTAGCAGAAATATTCCTCCCAAGGGAGTCGAGGAGCTTGTCCTCTTTCCCCAGGACCTGAGTAGCCGTTATGGAAGAGGATGCTGCAGGCCTGGACTGTAAAGTGGCCGCAGCAACCACTGTGGAGGAGGGGGGCGGACAAGATGCTAGGGCCACCTCTTCCGAAGAATGCAGCCTGTACCGTGCATCAATTTTCTTATTGACGAAAAGTCCAGAGTGTGGCCTCACCCAGACTCTACGGACCTCGACCAAAACATCCTTCTGCAAGAACAGGCCGGTACGCTCCGAAGAAGACAAGGTGACCGCCTTGAAAGCACACCCTCCTACGGAGCGGGTGCCTCAGGCACTGGAATATCCAATAGACACATATCCAGCACCCGGTCGTAAAAAAAGGCTCTAATAGAGCGGGGCTGGTCTTCGCTGTCATGATCGCCCTGTGCATCATCCGACAGGTCAGGGTCCTGCTGAACCACGTCGGGCACCGCCTTGTCCACCAGGGACAACGGAGGCAAGGGTGGAAGGGTAGGGGAAGGTACTGTAGGCAAAGGCGGCGCCAGCGGAACCACCGGAGGGGCGGGTGGAGCCGGAGGCGGGCATATTTCCCTAAAAAGATCCTTGAAATACTCTCTCATGGGGTTGGTACCCATGAGTACCTGAAACTTGCTGAAAAAAGGGTCCTCCGGAGAAAACTTTGGAGCTGCCGGAGAAGGCCTCTCATGAGGGGGATAATTTTAGGGACGCAGAGGGGAGGGTTGCCAAGCAGGCCCATCCCCAGAGGTGTGCACATAAATCAAGGGTGCTGAACCCACAGGCAACAAGATGTTGTGCGGAAGGGGTATTCGAGCGTTCCAGTCGTAAAGTGGACGAAACGGATGCGCACAAGGAACCTTATGTTCACCCGCAGAACCAATCCCTACACCTGAGGCCGATGGTGTAGTTGTAGGGGAAGCACCCAAAATGGCCACCGTGGCGTTAATGGCCACCTTTTTGCCATCACCTGAGGGGAACTGCGGCACGTGTGGCAGTGAGGCAGGGGTCCCCACCGGTGGATCAGGGGTCTTCATTTTAGCCTTTACACAAGGAACCTCGGCCGAGCCGCTACTATGCGGCCTGGGATGTTTCTGCGACATACCAATAGCCAAACTAGCCTTCACAGGAAGGACCTTGGCACTGCCGGTAAAGGAGGAACTTCGGTTCTTCCAACTTCTCGACCGGGATGTGCTCCTCAAACTCTGACAGACAGTTCCACATCCACATGTTAGCTCCCGCCAATATCAACTCAGGATTGGCCTTCCTGAGCTGCAAGGCTGAGTTGGCAAAGATTTTCCTCCCTAGGGAGTAAAGGAGCTTGTCCCCCTTTCCCAAGACCTGTGTAGCCGTGGTGGAAGAGGATGCTGCAGGTCTGGATTGCAACATAGCCGCAGCCACCACTGTGGAGGAGGGAGGCAGACAAGACGACAGGGCCACCTCTCCCGAAGAATGTAACCTGTACCTCGCGTCATTCTTATTGACAAAAAGTCCCGAGTGTGGCTTTTCCTAGACTCTTCGGACCTCGGCCAGAACGTCCTTCTGCAGGAATAGGCCGGTACGCTCCAAGGGAGACAGGGTGAACACCCAGGAAAGCACGCCCTCCTGCGGAGCGGGTGCCTCGGGCACCGGAACATCTAAGAAACTCATCATGTCCAGTACCCGGTCATGAAAGGCTCTGATAGAGCGGGGAAGGTCCTCGTTGTCCTGATCGCCTTGAGGGTCATCTGACATGTCAGGATCTTGCTGAGCCGTGTCAGGCACTGCCTTGTCCACTGGGGACAATGGAGGCAAAGGCGGAAGAGCCGGGGGAGGCACCACGGGCAAGGAAGGCGCCGGCGGAACCACCGGAGGAACGGGTGGAGCTGGAGGCATAGGTGGACATATCTCCTTGAAAAGCCCTTTGGAATATTCCCTCATGGGGTCGGTGCGCATAAGCGCTTGAAATTTACCGAAAAAGGCGTCCTCCGGAGACTGTTTCGGAACCCGAGGAGGCCTCTCATGAGGTGGGCAAATCCAGGGACGTAACAGGGAAGGGTGCCACACCGGCCCCTCCACCGACGTATCCACATAAATCAAAGGTGCCACCCCCGCGGGCAACGACACCTTGTGCGGAAGAAGCATCCGGGCGTTCCAATAATAAACCGGCCGGTAAGGATGCGCACAAGGGACTTTAGGTTCACCCAAGGGACCAAGCCCTACACCAGAGGCTGATGGCGTAGTTGTAGGGGTAGCACCTAAAATGGCCGCCGTGGTCGTGGCGGGAACGGGCGCCATTTTGTACTTATCTGAGGGGAACTGCAGCACGTGAGGAAGTGAGGCAGGGGTCCCCATCGATGGATCAGGGGTCTTGATCTTGATCAGGCGTCTTGATCTTAGCCTTAACATAAGGAACCTCGGCAGAGCCGGTACTATAAGGCCTGGAATGTTTTTGAGACATACCAACTGCAAACTGAGCCTTCGAAGGAAGGACCTCGGCACTGCCGGTAAAAGAAGAACTTTGCTTCTTTGCCCCCTCAACAGGTCTGGTGTCACCTCAAGAGGGGGAATGGTGAGCAACCGCTTTCACGACAAAGCCTTGACCGGCCTCTCAGAACTGTTGGTAGCTTTAGCCTCTGAACGAGGGACCTCAGACCCAGGCCTGGTAACAGCCTTATCTGGCAGGCCCCGAACATCCGTTCGGTAACAAGCCCAGCCAAGGCCTCGGGGCGCACCCCGGTCTTGTTTGAGGGAAGCCGACAGAGGCCTCAGAGCGAGCTCCGATACCCCACGATTCAGTAGAACTGGGTCTACAAACAGCCCCCACAGGAGGAGCCTCGGAGCGTACTCTGGTATTCACAGGCCCCTTACGGAGACCCTCAGAGAAAACTCTGGTAGAATTATTAGGCCCAACGGGCACCTCAGGGCGAACCCCGGTGACAGAGCGATCAACGCCCCTCCCGGACCGAGAGGAACCCGGGAAGGTATCCCCCGGCCGGGGCGCTCTGAAAAGTAAAGAACTTACCGGGAGTTTCTTCTTCTCGTCGATGAACGCCTGAAAATGTGAAGGAGGAGTTTGTCGTCCCAACGGTGTTCTGGACCCAAACACTCTAAACAAAGAGGATGGGGATACGCCCTCGCGAAGCGACGGTAACACGATGAACAATCTGGAAAGTCTAACTTGAAGGACATAGACAGACTAGTAAACGAACGCTAGAGAGAACCAGAGGAAAAAGGGAAGAAAATCTTCCGAGGATGCAAGTCAGTCCGGCCCCGATCGAGCGGAGAAAAGGACTGATGGGCAATGCGTGGGGCGGAGCCAAGGTGGGCAGGGTTACGGCCGGGTGTCGGGCCCCCCGCAAGAAAGAGAAGAAGGACACGTTTTTGGAAAAATTTGGATGCTTTTTACAAAGTGCTCTGGTCCCGTCCCACAGGACGGAGAAATGTCCCACAAGTATGGAGGAAAGGGGACGGGACGTAGGAGTAAGGAAGAAATCCTTCCGCAGATGCAAGTGCGTCCAGTCCCGAACGAGCGGAGAAAAGGACTGATGGTCGATGTGCGGGGCGGAGCTAAGATGGGCGGGGTTACGGCCGTGTGCAGTACCTCACGTAGAAAGAGAGTAAGGACTAAAAAGAATTATGCAACATTTTTGATGCTTTTACAAAGTGCTACAGTCCCATCCCACAGGACGGAGGAATGTCCCATAAGTATGGAGGAAAGGGGACGGGACGTAGGAGTAACTGACATTGTGTTGTTGGCCTTCTGGCCGAAAGCAAAATCGCCATCCCCTCTTTCGGGAGGTCCTAATCCTTATACCTCAACCAGGCATGAAGGTTAAGAGTCTTGAACTCTTGATGTGAAAATCCATTCATGATAAATCTTCCTGACCTGTGTCAACTTCAGCAGTTTTTGCTTTGACTAGGAAACTATTTGACCTTGTACCTAGGTGAAGGGGTAGCTTTTTCCCCTCTCACCTAGTATTTTACTCTCTATGGGTGACCTTTGTATGTCTCGCCATAGTGTATGGTTGAAATGACAATGCATTACTTACCGTAAAAGCATTTCTGATGGTTGTATCTGCTTAGATTCACATGCTGTGCATAGGTCCGACATCCAGTGGTCACTGCGGAGTATTGCATTTTGTTTTTCGTAGTCGAAAAGGGGAAATCGACAAGGCGTGTCTGTAACACTATCCCTATAGTGACGTGCGTTGTACCCATAATCCCTCACGCGTCGAGGTCCCTCTGTTTGTATTTTTCTGCCCTGAGGGAGCCTTCTAGACGTGAGTGAGTACAGAAAAGAGAGAGATATAGAAAAGGATGTCTATGTTCCTTCCATCCGAGCGGGGAGGAAGGGTGGGCGCATGTGAATCTAAGCAGATACAACCATCAGAAATGCTTTTACGGTAAGTAATGCATTGTCTTCTGATGTTTGTTAATCTGCTTAGAATCACATGCTGTGCATAGACTAGCGAGCAGTACCCGGAGTTGGAGGTGGTTTGTGAGAAGGAAGGAACAAGTTACTTACCTGTAACTGTTGTTCTCCAGCATGGGTCTGGCATGGATTCACATGCTCATGAATATTCCCCGTCGTCAGGCTGGGAATCCTCGGTAAAGAAAAAAAACCAGTATCAGTTTCGTTTCTGATCTGTCTTTCGTAGTAATAACCAATCACTGGTCTCTGCGTCATACTGACCACAGCCAATGACTGCCCTCTACCTAAGCACCGCCTCTGGCAGCCATCTTCAGATTTGGAAGCACGTGAAGTGGCAGTATGACCAAGTGAAGAGCCGCAGAGGGGTAGGCGGGAGGGTTCGCATGTGAATCCATGCCAGACCCATGCTGGAGAACAACAGTTACAGGTAAGTAACTTGTTCCTTCTCCAGCATGGGGTCTGGCATGGATTCACATGCTCATGAATAAAGAATACATAGCAGTACACACATGCACAACCACGGGAGGTGGCAAAGGCTCAACATTAAGCATCACATAAACTCAACATTAAGCATCTTACCTCCTCACCAGGCTCACCTCAGGCAAACAGGTTGCGCAGCACTGCTTGGCCGACCCTGGACTCCTCCCTGGAATCCCGGTCGACGCAGTAGAATTTCGTGAAGGTGTGCGTCGACCTCCACGTAGCAGCCCTGCATATGTCCAGCAGGGGCACACCAGATAGGAACGCCGTGGTAGCTGCGATCGCTCTGGTGGAATGGGCTCTCGGACGGCCAGGCAGCGGTCGGTTTGCCAACCGATGACAGTACATGATACAGCCGGAGAGCCATCTGGAAATGGAAGCCTTCGAGAGAGCCTTCCCCTGATTGACAGGTCCAAAGTTCACAAAGAGTTGTGACGTCTTCCGAAAACACTTCGTGCGGTCTACGTAGAACTTCAGCGCTCTAGCCACATCCAGCGAGTGCAAAGTCCTCTCAGCCGGCGACGAAGGCGACGGGAAGAACACAGGCAACACCAAGGGTTCGTTGAGATGGAAGTCCGACGGCACCTTGGGCATGAAGGAGGGGTGCGTCCTGAGCACTACCCTCGTGTCGTGGAAAGTCAAGTACGGGGCCTTGCAGGAAAGGGCCTGGATCTCTCCCACTCGTCGTGCGGAGGTGATGGCCACAAGAAAAGCTGTTTTCCACGATAGAAACTTCAACGGGGCCGAGTGTAGAGGCTCGAACGGAGGTCCCATGAGCTTGGTCAGCACCACGTTGAGCTCCCACGCCGGGGCCGGAGCCTTCACCGGCGGGAACGATCTGAACAGTCCCTTCATGAACTCTTTCACCAAACGATGAGACCACAAGGACGTCCGCCCCGTGGTTCTGGTGTATCGGGAGATCGCAGCAAGATGAATCTTGATGGACGCGTGTGCCAGACCAGCTTTGGCCAGCGTCAGCAGGTACGGCAGTACTTGGGGAGCCGTAATCCGTAGAGGGTTAATCTTCTGTGCGTGGCACCAGACAGAGAACCTCTTCCATTTGTGTCCGTAGCATTTAAGAGTCGAGGACGCCCTGGCCTTTGCAAGAACCTCTCTGCAATCGGCCGGTATGTCGTATCCTCCAAACTCTAGCGCTGCAGGAGCCAGGCCTGCAAGTTCAGCGACTTCGGGTCGTGGTGGAGGATGGCGCCTCCTTCCCTGGAGAGTAGATCCGCGTCCGCCGGCAGCTTGATCGGCGGGGACGCTGACAAGTCCAGAAGGTCCGGGAACCATATCTGCCTCGGCCACGCAGGTGCGACGAGGATCATCCTGCACCGTGACCTCTTGAGCTGGTTGACGAGCCGGAATAGCAGAGGCAAGGGAGGGAACGCGTAGAGGAACAGGCCCTCCCAGGGGAACGAGAAAGCATCGCCCATGCTCCTCGTCTGGGGAAACCTGCTGGCGAACCTCCGGCACTTGGTGTTCGTCGCCGTCGCGAACAGGTCGATCTGGGGTGTGCCCCACCGTCGGAAGAGGCATCCACCAGATCCTGCCGTAGCTCCCACTCGTGGCACGAGCGCAGCTCCCTGCTGAGTGAGTCGGCGATGGTGTTTTTTATCCCTGCCAGATGAAACGGCACCAGAAAAATCCCTTGGGCGACGGCCCAATGCCACAGGTCCTGCGCCTCCTTGGACAGCGCTGGGGACCTGGTTCCGCCCTGTTTCCTGATGTAAAACATGGTGGTGGTGTTGTCGGTGAAGATCCTCACCACCTTGCCCTTGAGGGACGGAAGGAAGGACCTGAGGGCCCAAAACACTGCACGGAGCTCCAGGATGTTGATATGCAGGGACTTCTCCGTCGGGAGCCAGAGTCCCCTTGCGTGCAGATTTTCGGTGTGCGCTCCCCACCCTTCCAGGGAGGCATCCGTGGTCACAGTCTCCTGGTGGGCTGGGGTCTGGAAGTCCATGCCCGCCGTCAGATGCGCGCGGGTGCCCCACCACCGTATCGCTTGTCGGAAACTCTCGTCGAGCTTGATCCTTTCCTCGAAGCTGCCCGTCGTCTGGATCCAGCGCGCATCCAGGAATTCTTGCAACGGGCGCATCCGGAGCCTGCACATGGGAATGAGGTAGATGCAGGAAGACATCATCCCGAGGAGGGACTTGATGGACCTCACCTTGGCCGCGTCGGCCACCAACATCCGATGCACCTTGCCCAAGATGGTCCTGGTCCTCTCCTCCGACGGGGAGGCCAGAAGGGACACTGTGTCGAGCCTCGCTCCCAGAAACAGTGCGACTTGCGCGGGCACCAGGTGGGATTTGGCGTAGTTCACGGAGAATCCCAGGTCCGTGAGGAGTTGGACGGTCCTTGCCGTGTGGACCACGGCGAGCTCCCTCGTCTTGGCGCGGATGAGCCAGTCGTCCAGGTAGGGGTAGACGTGAATCCCCTCGCGGCGCAGCTGCGCCGCCACCGGTGCGAGGCACTTGGTGAATACCCTGGGTGCCGACCGTAGTCCGAAGGGAAGGGCTTTGAACTGGTAATGACGCCCTTGGACCACGAATCTGAGGAATTTTCGGTGCCCCTTTAGGATGGGAATGTGGAAGTAGGCATCCTCCAAATCCAACGACGATAGGAAGTCTCCTTCCTCCAGCTGACCCAGGACGTGCTGGAGGGTGACCATCCGGAACTTCTGCGCCTTGATGAACTTGTTCAGACGTCGCAGGTCTAGGATGGGGCGCCATCCTCCCGTCTTCTTCTACACGAGGAAGTATCGCGAGTAGACTCCGGAGCCCCGAAGCCTCCTTGGGACGAGTTCGATGGCGCCCTTTCTGAGCATCGCCTTTACCTCCAGGAGAAGTTGAGGGACGTGAAGTTCTTTCTTGGCCACGGGGGGGACGCGCGGGCACCTTCTTTGAAACACGAGCGCGTGGCCCCGGGCCAGGGCGTCCAGCACCCAACGGTCGGTGGAGATGGACTCCCACACGCTGACGAAGCCCGCCAGCCGGCCTCCCACCGGGGTGCTTCGGTGGGGGCCCGACCCCACGGCCGGTTCAATCCTGCTTAGACGCGGCCTTGCCGCCTTGACCTCCTTGGCGACGACGGCGGGGTCCGCTAGACTTGCCTCGTCCTCTGTAGGCCTCTTGCGACGACTAGCGGGCCGCTTGACGGTAGGAAGCGAAACCGCCGCCGGAACCTTTGGAGGCGCCCTTGCCTCCGCCGCTCCGAAAGGGCGTTCGTCGTTGCTGCAGGACTCCAAGGGCCCTGGCCGTCTCAGTATCCGCCTTGATGGCCTGAAGGGAATCGTCCACTGTCTTCCCAAACAGGTTGTTCCCGTCGAAGGGCATGTCCAGGACTCTGGTCTGGACGTCCTGCCGAAAGTCTGTAGCTTTGAGCCATCCACGACGTCTAAGGCAAACGCCGTTGCCCAGCTGGCGGAACCCAGTGTCGGCGATGTCCGTCGCCACGGTGATGGCGTGGTCCGACGCCACCTCACCTTCCTGCAGGATCTCAAGGGCCTCCGCCCTCTTGTCGTCCGGCAGAAAATCAAGCAGGGGAGCTATCTTGTACCAGAGCTCCCTGTCGTAGCGGGCCACGATAGCCAAGGCGTTGGCCGCTTTAATCGTCGTCGCTGCCGACGAGATGACTCTACGTCCCATAGCATCCAATTTCTTTCCCTCGCCGTCCGGCGGGGAAGTTGATGTGGAGGCCGCACCCCCCCCCCGCTTTCTTCCTGGCTGCCGCGGAGACGACGGAGTCCGGGGTAGGCTGCGCCCGGAGGCATAGGGGGGCCGTGTCCGGGACCCGGTACTTTTTCTCGTACCGGTCTCTTCTAGCTGGCGTCGTGGAAGGGTTCTTGAGGAGGGAAAGGCCCTCATCCCAAATGTCGTCCAACAGAGGCACTGCGAGGACCGTCTTCCTCTTGGCCTCGCGCCGCTGATAAAGGAAGCCTTCCTTTTTCTTCTCCTCAGGGCAGAGTTGGAAAAGCTCGGAAGCCCTGGAGATCATGGAGTGGAAAGATCCGATCTCGTCGGGCGGAGAAGCCCTGGTGGGAGGCGACGACGGAAAATCCTCGTCGTATGCCTCGTCGTCCGTACCCGTCGCTGCCGTGTCAGTCCCCGTATCATCCCCTCGGGTGGACGGGGAGGAGGGCTGGACGGGGCGCGACGGTTGAAAAGGAGGTGGTGGATGGATCCTTCTTCTCTTGGTGGGGGGAACACCAGAAGGACCCGGTTCTGGATCCCCCGACGGGAGAGGTTCCTCCGTCGGTAACGGTAGCCTCGTCCTTATCTCGGAGCATAAGGACTGTATGGTCAACAAAATGGCCGCCGAGTTGTCTTGCGGCGCTGGCAGAGGGGAATCCGGCGGGCGAGCAGGGGCCCCGTCGGTATCCTCGACGATGTCGTCGTCGTCACCTGCGTCGGGGTCCATTCCGACGGGCTGGCCTTCTTCCACGCCTAGGCCGTGGCTTAAGACCTCGATCAGCTCCTCTTCTGAGGTTGAGGCCGAATCTACGACGACGCCCTGCCCCCCCTTCTTCTTCCCCACGGAGGGTTTCACGGGGGTCCTATCGATGGGCACAAAGGAAGACTCCCTCCGCGGAGGCAGGGAGATTCTGGGCCCTGAGGTCGCCACCACTGGTGTAGCCACCACAGGCTGAGCCAGGGCCGCCGCGACCGTTTCGATAGAGGGCTTGGTCGGATGGATCAAGGCCTTCACCACCTTAGGTGCGCTCAC
The DNA here is from genome assembly GCF_040938575.1 of Ambystoma mexicanum. Classification (NCBI taxonomy): domain Eukaryota; kingdom Metazoa; phylum Chordata; class Amphibia; order Caudata; family Ambystomatidae; genus Ambystoma; species Ambystoma mexicanum. The sequence continues at coordinate 458,655,885 of NC_090931.1, forward strand.
CGCCTTATCCTTGAGGGAGGGGGCACTGCCACGCTCCTCCTCTGCCTTAGAGCTCGACCGGGGCCTCTCCAGGAGCTTCGCCGGGTGCTCGGCCTTCCTCTTACCCGACCCAGAGCGTTGGCTCGTGGTTGATGGTGCCGGGGAGGGTGCGCCCTGCCTGGCGCCCGTAGAGCCCGACCGTTCGGCGCTCCCGGTGCCAGCGGACTCGCGGTGCTTGGCCTTATGTTGGGCCCCCGTCGCCGGGGCGCCCTCAAAGGTCTTAGAAGACCGCTCGGATTTCTTCTTCTTCTCGCCAGACGGGCTCTTACCCTCCAGCCAGTTGGCGAGACGTTGATGGCGGTCCTTCATGGTCCGTTCCGACATGTTGCCGCAAAACGCACAGTCCTTCTCCACGTGCGTCTTGTCCTCATGAAGGCAGTAAAGGCAGAAAGAGTGTTCGTCCTCCTTGAAGACGTTCTGCAGCTGGCATCCAGGGCAGACCCTGAACAGCTTTCCGGGCGTCGAGCTTCCCTTCTCCTGGGCCATCTCCGAGACCGGGCCTGAGAAGCTTCTGGAGTCCTCCGAAGTGTAGCTCGACGAAATCTTCACCCTTGAGGGGCACAGATGAATCCGACACGGGTCCCCGTTGATCGGATGTAGGATCGGTGGAGCTTGAGGCTCTTTTGACCGAAAGAATCGAAGTTTTTTGTGAAAAAGCGCGAAAAATAGCACTAACGCTCGAGAGCAATAGCACGAGGATCCCAACACATGAACGTGCGGTAAAAATCTGAAGATGGCTGCCAGAGGCGGTGCTTAGGTAGAGGGCAGTCATTGGCTGTGGTCAGTATGACGCAGAGACCAGTGATTGGTTATTACTACGAAAGACAGATCAGAAACGAAACTGATACTGGTTTTTTTTCTTTACCGAGGATTCCCAGCCTGACGACGGGGAATATTCATGAGCATGTGAATCCATGCCAGACCCCATGCTGGAGAACAGTAGAGAAAAGATGTCTTAATACTGCTTGTCCCACCTGGGAATCAGATCTAGAGTGGGCATCTAGACAGTAGTGTTTTGTAAAGGTGTGTACAGAACTCCAGGTTGCCGCTTTGCAGATGGACTCAAGGGGAACATTTGCAATGAAGGCTATGGATGCCCCAGTGCCTCGAGTAGAGTGTGCTCTTGGCTTGAAGGGTAATTCTCTCTTAGCAAGAGTGTAACAGAGAGTGATGCATTGTACAATCCATCTAGATATAGTGGATTTTGAAACTGCATCTCCTTCTCTTCCTGCTGCCACCGATACAAAGAACTGATTAGTCTTTCTCAGTGGACTAGTTCTTTCCATGTAAAACATGACAGCTCTGCGCACATCAAGTGTATGCAGGCTTTTTTCTCCTAGATTTGAAGGATTTTGAAAGAACGTTGGTAGTTCTATAGACTGGTTGACATGAAATTTGGAGATGAATTTCGGTGCGAACCTTGGGTGTGTGCGTAGAACCACTTTATCCTTGTGAACTGTTACAAAGGGGACTAAAACCGAAAGTGCCTGTAGTTCACTTACTCTCCTAATGGAGGTAATAGCGATTAGGAAAGCAGTCTTAAGAGTGAGATCTTTAAGAGTTGCCTTGTGCATGGGTTCAAAGGGTGACCCCATGAGCCTGGCGAGTACCACATTTAGATCCCAGCCAGGAGCTGGGTTTGCTATTGGAGGGTGTATTCTCTTTACCCCTTCCATGAAGGCTTTGATTACTGGGATCTTCCACCACGATACTTTGAGTTGTGAAGTGGTGTAAGCCGAAAGCGCTGCCAGGTGTACTTTAATAGAATTGAATACTAGACCCGAGTCCAGTAAATGGGTCAGGTACAGAATAATTTGTGTGGGAGAGCAGTCAACGGGGTTGATACTCTTCCCTCTACACCAGATGACAAATCTTTTCCATTTGCTAGAATAGCAGTGACGAGTGTTAGGCTTTCTGGCCTCTCTGAGGATGTCCATGCACCTCTGTGGAAGTTGTAAATGTCCAAATTCTATGACCTCAGGAGCCAGGCTGCTAAGTTCATGGTCTGAGGGCATGGGTGCAGTGTCCTGCCCCTGTCTTGTGACAGCATGTTGTACGGGCAGGGCAGTCTCACTGGAGGAGATAGAGACATCTTCAACAAGCGAGCGAACCATGGCTGTCGGGCCCACATAGGGGCCACCAGTATCATGGTAACTTGTTCCTGGTGCATCTTGTGCACTATCTTGTTAAGGGGAGTCGGGGGGAAAAGCGTAAACAAATTTCCCTGACCATGGAATCGATAGACCGTTCCCCTTGGACTGGTTCTGGGGGTACCTGGAGGCGTAATCTTGGCATTGAGAGTTTTCCAGAGTTGCAAACAGGTCTATTTCTGGGAAACCCCACTGTGTGAAGACGTCGAAGACGATGTCTTCTTGTAACCGCCATTCGTACTCTACGGGGAGGGGGAAGTCTCCGCTGAGTTTGTCTGCTAGCAGATTGAGTTCCCCTGGTACATGTTGTGATAGTAGGAACATGTTGTGTTTGAGAGCCCACATCCAGATGTTCTGGGACAGCTTGGACAGTCCTGGAGATTGAGTGCCCCCTTGCTTGTTGAGGTAGTACATGGCTGTGGTGCTGTCTGTGAGGACCATCACTGTCTTTCCTTGTAGGTGTTCCTGAAAGGCTTTCAGTGCTTTGAACACCGCTAGTAGTTCCAGCAGGTTTATATGCTTGGATGCTAAGCTCTGAGTCCACGCTCCGTGAGCAGTCTGATGGGTGTCCACCACCTTAGCGAGAGAACCAAGGCCTGCGAGACCACCACTAGATCGTCCCATTGTCCGCTGGCCTGACACCACTGGCTGTTGAGCCACTCTTGCATTGGGCGCATGCGCAGGCGCGCGTGCGGTATCAAATAAATACATGACGCATCATCCCTAGCAAGCGCATTGCTTTGCGTACCGTCACCTCTCGACCTGCCACATAATGGGGGATCTGAAACAGCATGTTTTGGACCCTCTCGTTGGAGGGGAAGACGAGGCCGTCCTTTGTTCGAATTAGAGCCCCTAGGAATTGTTTGATTTGGCTGGGGTCTAAGCTGGACTTCTTTTCGTTGATGGAGAAGCCCAGTTGGAACAAAAGGTCTACAGTCTTTTGGGTATTGGAGAAGCATGTTTCGTAAGAATCCCCTGTTATGAGCCAGTCGTCGAGGTAAGGGTATACCGGGATGGATAACCTGCGGAGGTGGGCCGCTGCCACTGCCAGTACTTTCGTGAATACCCTTGGTGCAGATGCTATCCCGAAGGGTAGTACTCTGAACTGGTAGTGTTTGTTCTCTATCTTGAACCTGAGGTATTTTCTGTGCGCTGGCAACATTAAAATATGAAAGTATGCATCTTTCATGTCTAGTGTTGTGATGTAAGCCCCTTGTGATAACAGTGGGATTACTTCCTGCAAGGTCACCATACGAAACTTTTGGGGTTTGACAAACTTGTTCGCTGGGCGCAGATCTAATACAGGGCGCATGGTTAAGTCCTTTTTGGGTACAAGAAAGTACACTGAATAAATACCTTCTGTTACCTGAGATAGGGGGACAGACTCTATAGCTTCTTTTTTCAGTAGCTCTTCTACTTCTTGAAGAATGGTGAGGTGTTCCGGTGTCATGCGTCGGTTCCGTGGGGGTCTGTACTTCGGGGAACCGTTGAATTCGATGCAGTATCCGTGGGCTATGGTGGATAATACCCAGCGGTCTGACGATATTCCCTCCCATGCTGAAAGGAACGATGTTAGCCGGCCCCCGACCGGTGATGCATGGGAGGGGACCCGAATCTTCGGGTCATTTGTTGGTATTGGGCGTGGAATCTTTGGGGCTGGAGCCGCGACCTCTTCCTCTGCCACGGCGTTGGCCTCTTTGACTGAACTGGGTGTTACCCTGGTTAGAGGGCCAGTTGGTAGCAGAGTAAAATTGCTGTTGGTTTTGCTGCTGGCGTTGGCCACGAAAGGAGCGTCTATTGCCATAGCCGCGTCTGTTAGGGGGCCTAGAAATTTGGTCAAGAGTTTTGATGGTATCAAACTCTTTCTTCGCATGTTCTAGGGCCTCATCAACTGCTTTCCCAAACAGATGTGTTTGTTCTATGGGCTTATTTAACAGGGAAGCCTGGGTTTCCGGCTTAAATCCCGAATTGCGCAGCCAGACATGGCGTTTGAGAAGTATTCCCTGAACCAGGGAACGGCCAGCCGTCTCTGCGGCATCTAAGGAGTTCTTTACGATGCCCTGGTTTACAAGAGTTCCCTCTGAGATTGTAGCTAACAGGCGTGAACGCAGGGGTTCTGGTGCGTCCTCTGCTTCGCTGCGCAGCTTGCTCCACTGTGCATCTGCGTAGCTACCTAGTAGGGAATTGTTATTTGCAATCCTAGTTGAAAAGGCGGCGGACGTCGTGATTCTCTTCCCAAGTGCATAGAGCTTTTTGCACTCTTTGTCAGGTGGTGCCTCACTAGTGGATAGTGGTACCCCTGCTCTTTTCCTTGTATTAGTAACTATGAGGGAGTCTGGAATAGAATGGTCTCTGATGTACAAAGGGTCAGAGGACGAAGGGCTGAAGAGCTTTTCTATCCGAGGGTTGACCCCTCTGACTAAGGCAGGATTGGAAAGGGAAGGAGTTATTCTTCTCTTTATAGAAGCCAGGAGCGGAATAGACTGACTAACAGGGGCTTTTTCTTTAATAACTTTCTCTACAAAGTCTATGTCAGGAAGAGTCTCCCCTGTGTCTATTTCAAAATGCGCTGCTGCCTTGCGCAATAGTGCATTAAGTGAAGGTTAGTCATCTATGGGAGAGGTGTTTCCAATAGGTGAATCCTTGGGAGGAGAAGGGTGAAAGACATCAGGGTCTGAGTGCACTGATGGGGATTGCCAAGGCTGCACTGATGGGGATTGCCAGGGCTGCGAGGTAGCTGTATCTTCTTCGAAAGCACTAGTTTAAGGATCTTCTTCAAACCCCTCTTCCTCATGTTCTTCGTCTCCACTCAAACACTCATCTTCCTGGAGGTATTGCTCCTCTTCAGTGAGGTCATATATGTCTGTAGAAGGGGGAAAACAGCCTAGGAATCTTGACCCTAGGGTCATCCTGGGGCCATTCTCTTGGTCTTTTGGGTGTGGGTGGGTTTTGGTTTCCCAAAAACCTTTCCATTTTCTCCATACAAGAATGGAGTCTTTCAAGGGTCTCATGGGGGACCCCTGAATAGTCTAGAGGGGGGAAATCAGTGTTTTCACCTTCAAAACGCTTAGAACGCTCCCACAACGTCGAAGAAAGGTTTCCGTCGCCCTCTGAAAAGCCCTCCGGTAGTTCAGAAGTGCCCTTAGATGAATCCTGGCTACTCTTGTGCTTTTTCGGCGGTATTCGACGTTTGTTTCGTTGTCCGCTTACGTTTGTCTTCGGAAACAATTCTCGCCAGGCTCTCGACAACGAGGTTGTCAGTAGAGGACTCTGGTGTCGACGTTGCCTGCGTTACGCGTTGTTCTTCGACGGCCGCTCTATGGAGCGTTACGTCGGATGATTTTGGGGTAGCGCCCGTGTTTGATGAAAGCCCAATCGCTGGTCGCGACTGCGTTTGCGGGTGGGGCTTGAGACCCTTACAGTCTGAGGTAGACGCCGGAGTGCCCTGCGTCCCCTTCGGCGCTGATGGATCCTTCGTCTTCGACGAAGAAGAGCCGTGGGTTGTGTGCTTAGGCCTATGGGGTCTGTGTGCGTCCTTGTCGCCGGGGTGTTCATCCCCATGAGCAGGGCGTGAGCCGAGCCCGTCGGGGCCAGGGACGGACGTCGAGGAGCGCGAGTGCTCCTTCTGGGGGTTAATGACTTCCGTAACGGACTTCGAGTTATCACCCTCCTCGTCACTTTCTGTAACAGCGGCGGTGGGTGAGGAAACTGACTTCGACATAGCGTAGTCCGCCCACCTCTTAACTTTGCGTTCTTTAAGAGTTCTTGGTTTCAAGAGCTTACAGGCCGCGCAGCTGTCCTCCTTATGATCGAGGGGCAAGTAACGATTACAGAGCTTGTGTTTGTCCTTCCAAGTGTATTTGCCCCTACAGCGTGGGCAAAACTTAAAAGGTGTCCTCTCCATAGCTGAGGCAATAATAACTGGTGATAACAACCCCAAGGGAAAGATAGGGGAGAAAGAAAGACATTCTCAAAGAGAAGATAAAAGTTCAAACCCCCCACTCTCCCTACTGTATGTTGGCCGGCGAGGCCAGGCCACGTGTTCGGCAGTGCCGAAGGATCTCCTCCGTCTCTTCCCCTCCGTCGAAAACCTGCTCGGCGGAGGAACAGCTTCACAGCTAACGTCGAGGGGAGGGATCTTTAACAATATAATAAGTAAAATTAAGGACCTCGGTCCGTAGTAAGTATTTGCAATGTCTCTCTAGGAGCTCCGCGTAAGCCGACCAGATGCTGGGCGGAAAAAAACAATCTGAGGGACCTCGACGCGTGAGGGTTCATGGGTACATCGCACGTCACTATAGGGATAGTGTTACAGACACGCCTAGTCGACGTCCCCTTTTCGACTACGAAAAACAAAATGCAATACTCCGCAGTGACCACTGGATGTCGGACCTATGCACAGCATGTGATTCTAAGCAGATTAACAAACATCAGAAAATAGTTTCCTACAACTTTTAGGCTTGGGCTGGGTTTCCCCCTATGGGCTCCCCTGTTAATTTCCCTTTCATGTACTTGGGGGAACTACAGTTCCGAAGTAGTAAGGAATTTCCATACCCTTTACATTTTATATAGTGAGCCAGCACACCCTACCTTATGTGAAGTGCTGGGGGTATCCAATGTATCCCCCTTTCTTACTTACCTGAAAACATTTGGTTACAATTGCGGGTTTTACATGAATGGCTGGTGGCAGTGGTTTCACCTTTATGCCTTTTAGTCTTTATTACTGGCAGGCTGTTAATTCAGCCTCAGTAATGCACAGAAGGGCTACCATTTTTCTATAAATGGTGTACTCTTCCTTTTTTCTGTCATTTCTAGTGTGATTGCAGTTTGTGAGGTCTCCCCCAGCCATTCTAGGAAGGGAGTCTGTTTCATCTTCGACAGGAATCCTGTGGATTCCCTGCCCGGGCTCCAGTGTATCTGGAAAGGCAGGAAGCGAGGGAGGAGTCCAAAACTCTGCAGCCCTTTGTCTTCCTCCTTGCCTGAAACGGACCACCACCCAGTGGGGGGCTGTCTGTCCCGATTGGACAGCCTGACTGCCCATTTCTGAAAAATGCAGGGAGAGAATGCAGAGGTTGTACTGCAGGTTCCAGATAATAAATCCAAACCTGGAAGCTGACCACTGGAACCAAAAACGAAGAGGATGATGAAGGAAACACAGCTGAAACGATTTTCAGAGACCGCAGAGCATGTTGTGTTACCGGAAGGTACTGTAGCCTTTCCTTCCAACCGATCTTGGGATCCTGAAACAGACTACCCCGAACCAGAGCCTGGTGAGACCCACTAGACCCAAGAAGACCCGCATTTTGAGCCATTCCACGTCGTGCTACGACCTTGCGTGCAGGGCTGCAATACGCCAATACGCTGGGACCTCGAGCCATTGTGCGGTGCACGGTCATCCAAATTCAGAATCTTGCTGAAACTTTGTGAGCATCCTGCTGGACGTCCAGAGACATGAATCTAATCCGAAAGGTCGCCTCATCAGAGTGCTGGACCTTGCAAACGACGAGGATCCGTCCTGCGATATTCTGTCTTCTCCTGTGCCCCTGAAAAAGGCACCCCACAAAGCTGCATCCAGCCGCGAGGGAAATCTTGCTCGGAGCCTACTTCTGTGTCTCCTGCTGCAAAAGTCCTTCCAAAATCATGTCTTCCGTCTTCTAGACACAGGAATCCATCGACTGGGATTTTGGCTGCATATCATTAAGTCTACCTGCTGTAACACCTCTTCTGTGCTGAGGTACTGTGTTGGCTGGTTTATTTACTTACCTTCAGTCTCTTGCGAGTTCTGTGTATCCTTGGGGTGCTACTGTGATTAGGTGGTCTCTCGTCTAGTTCACCCTTGCCCACTGCTGGAATCCTCCTAGTAGATTGTCTTCTCTGAAGTCCCTAGACCTGAACTAACTTTCAAAGTGAACTACTTACTTGTATGCCCAGTCTTCCTCAGGAACTCCGACTTTGCCTGCAACTGAGCCCCATCTCACCCTGCCTACTGCTGGCTCCTAGACCACTAGGGTCCCTCTTCTGCCTCAGAAAATTCATGTACTACAATTGGAAAGGACTTGATCATTTAAAGGGTCTACCTTCAAAAGCAGAACAAGTGTTGAAAAGTGTACTTACTTGTAAAAGAGTTCGTTGGTAACACTAAACGCTCAGAGTGAATAGTTCCAAAAGGTTAATACTTTCTTAGACATGCTCTGCCGTTCTGAAAAGTATGACATGCATTACTTACCGTAATAGCACTTCTGATTGTATCTGCTTAGATTCACATGCTGTGCATATAGTCCAACATCTATTGGTAACCGCCGAGTATTGCATCTGGTCTTTCAAGGATCGAAAGGGGACGTCGACATGTGTGCCTGTAACACTATACACAACGTGCCGTGTAGCGTACTCAAAATCCCTCAGGCGTCGAGGTCCTTCGAATTGTGTTTTTTCTGCCGTGAGGGAGCCTTATGACCATCGTGAGTGCGTACAGAAAGAGAGAAGTAGTAAGATGTCTATGTTCCTTCCATCCAAGCGGGGATGAAGGGTGGGCGCATGTGAATCTAAGCAGATACAATCATCAGAAATGCTATTACGGTAATTACTGCATGTCTTCTGATGCTTGTGAATCTATCACATGCTGTGCATAGACTAGCGAGCAGTACCCGGAGTTGGTAGTGGGATGTGAGAAGGAACAGTAGTGAATAGGCGTCTTAGTACGGCTTGTCCCACCTCAGAATCGGACATAGATTGAGTGTCTAGGCAATAGTGTTTTGTAAAAGGTGTGTAACTCCAGGCTGCCGTCTTGCAAATGGATTCGAGGGGTACATTTGCAATGAAAGTTATGGAAGCCCCAGTGCCCCGAGTAGAGTGTGCTCTAGGCTTCAACGTCAGATCTCTCTTGGCAACAGTGTAACATTGTGTGATGCAATTGACAATCCACCTTGAGATGGCTTATTTAGGGACATGGATCCCCCCCTCTACCAACTGCCACTGAAAAGAAAAACTGGTCTGTTTTCCTTAGTGGCTTAGTTCTTTCCAGATAGTACATGACTGCCCATGACTGCCCTGTGCACATCAAGCGTGTGTAGGCTTGTTTCCGTAACATTAGTGGGGTTCTGGAAGAAAGTGGGTAGTTCTATTGACTGGTTCACATGGAACTAAGAAATGAAGTTCGGGGTTCTGGACAAAGAATGATTCGGCGGGGAATCTGGACCAGTTAATGTGGGGATTTCTCTCTTTTTTTTCCCCTCTTCAATTTTGTAAAAATTGTTTTATACAATTAAACCAAATTTAAAAAAAAATGAATTTGGGCGCAAACTGTGGGTGAGTGTGCAGAACCACCTTATCTCTGAATTGTGACAAGAGTCTAGAATTGAAAGGGCCTGTAGTTCACCGACTCTCCTAATTGAATTGACTGCCACTAGGAAGGCAGTCTTGTAAGGGAGTGATTTGAGGCTTGCCTTGTGCATAGGTTCAAAGGGAGATCCCATAAGTCTGATTAATAGGGGATTACATATTTTAACCCCTTCCATGAAAGCTTTAATTACTGGGATCTTCCACGACAACACCTTTCGCTGGGAAGTGGTACAGGCTGAAAGTGCAGCTAAGTAGACCTTCAGGGAATTAAAAACTAGACCGGAGTCTAGAAGGCGAGTCAGGTATAGTACAATATGAGTAAGAGAGCAGTCAATGGGACTGATGCTCTTGGAATTGCACCAGATGACGAAGTGTTTCCATTTATTGGAGTATATGTCTGGTGTTAGGCTTGCTTGCTTCTCCAAGAATATCCATGCATCTCTGAGGAAGTAGGAGATGCCCGAACTCTATGACCTCAGGAGCCAGGCCTCTAAGTTGAGAGTCTGCAGGCATGGATGAAGTGTTTCCCCCTTGACCTGAGATAGAATGTTGTAGGAGCACGGTACTTTCATCGGAGGAGAGCGTAACATCTCCATCAGATGGGAGAACCAGGGTTGGCGGGCACACATCAGGGCCACCAATATCATGGTGACTGGTTCCTGGTGCATCTTGTGCACTATCATGTTGAGTAGGGGGAAAAGCGTAAACAAATTTCTCTGACCATGTTATCCAGAGACTGTTCTCCTTGAATCGGTTCCGATGGTACCTTGAGGTATAAACTGGGCATTGTGAGTTCTCCAGAGTTGCGAACAAGTTGATCTCTCTGAAGCCCCATTCTGCGAAAACATTGGCAACAATGTCTTCGTGTAGTCGCCATTCGTACTTTAAGGGTAGTGGGAAGTCTCTGCTGAGCACGTCGGCCAGAAGATTGAGTTCACCTGGAACGTGTATAGACAATAGGAACATCTTGTGTTTGAGAGCCCACTTCCAAATGTTCTGGGACAGTTTGGATAGCCGTGGAGAGTGAGTGCCCCTTTGCTTGTTCAGGTAGTACATGGCCATGGTGCAGTCCGTGAGGACCAGTTCTGTCTTTCCCTGCAACTGTGTCCGAAAAACCTTCAGAGCTTTAAACACTGCCAACAGCTCCAACAGGTTTATGAGGTTGAATGCTACTGCTGGGGACCAAGCGCTTTGTGCCGTCTGCTGAAGGAAGCGAGCTCCCCACACCGCGAGAGATGCGTCCGTCGTGAGAGTGGCTTCTACTGCAGAGATGTTGAAGGTTTTCCCCTTCAAGAGGTTTTCCCATGACCACCACTGCAGAGAGAACGAGGGCTTCCGAAACGACCACTAGATCGTCCCATTGACCGCTGACCTGACACCACTGGCTGCTGAGCCACTCTTGCATGGGGTGCATGAGCAAACGTGCGTGAGGGATCAAATAAATGCAGGATGCCATCATCCCTAAAAGCCGCATGGCCTTGCGTACTGTCACCTCTCAACTGAATACATACAGGAGGGATCTGAAACGGCATGTTTTGGACCCTCTCGGTGGGGAAGAATTAGGGTCCCGAGAAACTGCTAGACTTGGCTGGGGTCTAGGCTGGATTTCTTCTCGTTTATGGAGAATACCAGACCGAAGAGTAGGTCTATCGTCCTTTGGGTGTTTGACAGACATGTTCCGTAGGAGTCCCCTGTTATCAGCCAGTCATCGAGCCAGTCATCGAGGTAAGGATAAACTGGGATGATTGCCTGGGCAGGAGAGTTGCTGTAACTGCCAGCACCTTTGTAAATACTCTTGGGGCTGAGGCAATGCCGAAGGGAAGGACCTTTAACTGATCGTGTTTGTTCTCCAACATGACCCTTAGGTTTCCCTGTGTGTCAGCAACATTGAAATATGAAAGTATGCATCTTTCATGTCCAATGTTGCCATGTAATCCCCTTATGTTAGTAGAGGTATTACTTCTTGCAGCGTTATCATTCAAAACTTTTGTGTTTTGACAAATTTGTTCTCTGGGCACAAGTCTAGCACAGGGTGCACAGTGAGATCCTTTTTAGGTACAAGGAAGTGCACTGAATAAATACCCTAGTTTACCTGTAGAACGGGCACAACTTTGATTGTGCCCTTTTCCTGCATCAGGATCTTCAGGTGTTCCAGTGTTAGACGCCTGGACTTTGGTGGTCTGAATCGAGGTGTCCGGCTTAACTCGATGCAATAACCGTGGGTGACTGTTTTGAGCACCCACTGGTCTGTGGTAATCCCCTCCCATGTGTTTAAGAATGAGGTTATATGTCCACCGACCGGGGAGGAATGGGAGGGGACCCGGATCTGCAAGTAATTTCTGATTGGAGGCCAGGGAACCTCTAGGGGTGGCATTGCGACCCCTTCCTTTGCCACAGCGCTGTCCCCTAGGTGGATACTGATTATACTTTTTTGAGGCAGCGGACCCTTGTCCTGAGGACCATGTGTTACCCGTTCCATATTGGTTATGTGGGGAACGCGAGTAGGACTGTCTGCAAAAGTAGCGGCAAGAACTCCCACCTCGCTGCTGAAAGGGCTTTTGAGTGATCTGGTTTAAAAGATGTCAAAGTCTCATGTTCTTTTTTCGCAGTTTCCAGCGCCTCATCTACAGCTCTGCCAAACAGGTTAGATTCCTCCACCATTTTTGTTGATGAAACACTTGTATCTCTGGCTTGAACCCTGGGTTTTTTAACCAGGCGTGCCTCTTCAAAAGGGTACCTTGGGCCAGAGTTCTCCCTGCTGTCTCCACTGAATTGAGGGTGTTCTTAAGTATATTATGATTAACCCGTCTACCCTCTGACACAACCGTGAGCATATGCGAATGTACGAGTACGGGGACCTCCTGCAGACCCTCCTGTAGCAGGTTCCACTGAACATCGCAATAGCTGGCCAACAGCGTGGTATTGTTGGCAATCCTGGTGGAATACGCAGCCGCAGTAGTGACGCGCTTTCCTAGGGCATACAGTTTCTGGCAGTTCTTGTCCGGCAGTGCCTCAAGCATGGAAAAGGGTACCCCAGCTCTCTTTCTTGTTGTAGTGACTAAGGGAATCTGGGGTGGCATGTCCACGATTGTAGAGAGGGTCTGTAGGGGAGGGGCGAAAAAGTTCCTCCACCCGTGGGTTCACAGCCCTGATCTATGAAGGTGTCAGTAAAGAAGAGGCAGTGCACCGCTTAATGGAGTTTAGCAAAGGGATAGCCTGACTGGCAAGTGGCTTCTCATTCAGAATACCCTCCACAAAGTCAGACTCTTGCACCGCTTCTTGCATGGCTATTTGAAAATGTTCGGCTTCTTTTTTCAGAATGGCATTAAATGCCATATGGTCATCTATGGGAGACACCTGTCGCAGAGCTGGGGAGGATCCATGCATATTGTGTCAGGATCTGGAGTATTGGTAGGTGACAACCATGGTGGGTTATCTATCGGTGGCTCATCTCCCCAATCAGGGGCCTGGTCAGTGGGATCGTCAAAGGGATCATCTTCTTGTAGAAAGGGGTCTTGAGGTACCTCTTCCTGATCCGTCAGGTCAAAGACCTCCACATTAGGAGGGCAGGAGGTCCTCTGAAATTTAGACACTGTGGGGTAAAGGTCCTCCTCAATAGGCCTTTTCTTGGGCGTAGTTAACATTTCTGAGAAGTCCACAAACTTTGCAAGCCCATTCATACACCCCTCAAACCTGTCCCTGGTCCATAAAGAGGAGCCAAATGGGTGCAGAGGGAGAACGGGCTCCTCTTGGAGATCTACCTGCTTAGAACAATGATTTATCTGAGAGAGTTTTAGATAAAGGCTGGGGGCTCTCGGCATAGTCCTCCTGGCTTACCAGACGTGTGGACGTGTCATTCGACCTGCTCTTAGTCTTATTGGCCGCCGAAACATCTTTGTGAGACTCTCGCAGATGTTTGGCATCCTCGGGAGGGTTTCGGCTGTTAAAGCAGCTTCGCTGTATATTTCCACATTGCGGGAACCTTATGCTTCGGTCCGCTCTTAAGAGGCGTCTCAAAAGCATTCTGAATTTTGGTGCTGATGTCCTTGTCTGTGGAGTGCCCAGACCCATGCCGCTTATGAGGTTGCGGGGAGGGCTGCCAACCACGTGTATTGGCAGGGGCTTCCGTACACGTTGATGCCTTGGTCCCTCCTGACGAATTCATCGAGGCGGCACTGGGGGTTGTGTGCTTGCCTTTATGAGTAGCGTGTGCGTCCCTGTCCCTGTGATGTACACTCCCCATAGCAGAACTATCGGCCTGCCTGCCAGGGATGGACGGGTCGGCGCACAATCGCTCTGATGAAAGGTCGATGGCATCTGTATCAGAGCCATGGCCGTCGCTTAACTCCACGTCACTCTCGGCACCTCTGGCAGCGGGGGAGCTACCCTCTGCCTGCATCATTGCATAGGCCGCCTATCGTTTAACTCAACGCTCTGATCGTCTCAGGACGCAAGAGCGGACAAGACCGATAGGACGCCTCGTAGTGATCGAGGGAGACACTTATTGCACCTTTGGTGCGTGTTCTTCCAAGGGTACTTGCCTTTCCAAGAAGGGCACAATTTAAAGGGTGTCCTGTCCATAGCTCAGGTTTATAACGATGGCAAAACCAGAGGGGCAAAGAGAGTGGAAAAGGAAATACATTCTTGAAAGAAATGGAAAATCCCCCCCCGACCACACCCTCCCTACTGTATAGGCCGCCCAGAAGGCCAGACCACACGGTCGACAGCTTCCAACGGAGCACCAGACATCGAAGTCTGTGGTCATCTTCCGCTGTCTTCGGCAGTGGCACAAAAGTAGTCGAAGAAGGGGAAGAATATGACAATGCATTACTTACCGTAAAAGCATTTCTGATGGTTGTATCTGCTTAGATTCACATGCTGTGCATAGGTCTGACATCCAGTGGTCACTGCGGAGTATTGCATTTTGTTTTTCGTAGTCGAAAAGGGACGTCGACAAGGCGTGTCTGAAATACATCCCTATAGTGACGTGCGCTGCACCCACAATCCCTCACGCGTCGAGGTCCCTCTGTTTGTATTTTTCTGCCCTGAGGGAGCCTTCTAGACGTGAGTGAGTACAGAAAAGAGAGTTATAAAAAGGAAGTCTATGTTCCTTCCATCCGAGCGGGGAGGAAGGGTGGGCGCATGTGAATCTAAGCAGATACAACCATCAGAAATGCTTTTACGGTAAGTAATGCATTGTCTTCTGATGTTTGTTAATCTGCTTAGAATCACATGCTGTGCATAGACTAGCGAGCAGTACCCGGAGTTGGCGGTGGGTTATGAGAAGGAACAGTAGAGAAAAGATGTCTTAATGCTGCCTGTCCCACCTGGGAGTCAGAACCCAAGTGTGCATCTAGACAGTAGTGTTTTGTAAAGGTGTGCACAGAACTCCAGGTAGCCGCTTTGCAGATGGACTCAAGGGGAACATTTGCAATGAATGCTATGGACGCCCCCGTGCCTCGAGTAGTGTGCTCTTGGCTTAAAGGGCAGTTCTCTCTTAGCAAGAGTATAGCAGAGAGTGATGCATTGAACAATCCATCAAGAAATAGTGGACTTTGAAACTGCATCCCCTTCTCTTCCTGCTGCCACCGAGACGAAGAACTGATTAGTCTTCCTCAGTGGTCTGGTTCTTTCCATGTAGAACATGACCGCTCTGCGCACATCTAATGTGTGCAGAGTTTTTTCTCCCAAGTTGGAAGGATTTTGAAAGAACGTTGGCAGTTCTATAGACTGGTTTACGTGGAATTTCGAGATGAATTTCGGAGCAAACCTTGGGTGCGTGTGTAGAACCACCTTATCTCTGTGAACTGTAACGAAGGGGTCTAGAACAGAAAGAGCCTGTAGTTCACTTACTCTCCTGATGGAGGTGATAGCTATTAAAAAAGCAGTCTTCAGAGTGAGGTCTTTAAGAGATGCTTTGTGCATGGGTTCGAATGGTGAGCCCATGAGTCTGGTAAGTACCACGTTAAGGTCCCATCCGGGAGCTGGGTCAGCTATCGGGGGGTGTATTCTCTTTACTCCCTCCATGAAGGCCTTTATAACAGGGATCTTCCACCACGACACCTTGAGTTGGGAAGTGGTGTATGCAGAAAGTGCCGCTAGGTGGACTTTAATGGAATTGAACACTAGACCTGAATCCGACAAGTGGGTCAGGTATAGAATAATATGTGTGGGAGAGCAGTCAATCGGGTTGATGCTTTTTCCTCTGCACCAGATGACAAATCTCTTCCACTTGCTAGAATAGCAGTGGCGAGTGTTAGGTTTTCTGGCTTCCCTGTCCATGCATCTCTGCGGGAGCTGTAGATGTCCGAATTCTATGATCTCAGGAGCCAAGCTGCTATGATCATGTTCTGGGGGCATGGATGCAGAGTCCTGCCCTTGTCTTGTGACAGCATGTTGTACGGGCAGGGGAGTTTCATTGGGGGAGATAGAGACATCTCCATCAAGTGAGCGAACCATGGCTGTCGGGCCCACATTGGGGCCACCAGTATCATGGTCACTTGTTGCTGGTGCATCTTGTGCACCACCTTGTTGAGAAGGGGAGTCGGGGGAAAAGCGTAAACAAATTTCCCTGACCATTGCATCGACAGACCGTTCCCCTTGGATTGGTTCTGGGGGTACCTGGAGGCGTAACTTAGGCATTGTGAGTTCTCCAGGGTTGCGACTAGGTCTATTTCTGGGAATCCCCATTGTGTGAAGACGTTGAAGACGATGTCTTCGTGCAGTCGCCATTCGTACTCTTCGGGCAGGGGGAAATCTCTGCTGAGTTTGTCTGCCAGCAGATTGAGTTCCCCTGGTACATGTTGTGACAGTAGGAACATGTTTTGTTTGAGAGCCCACTTCCATATATTTTGGGCCAGTTTGGACAGTCCTGGAGAGTGGATGCCCCCTGCTTGTTGATGTAGTACATGGCTGTGGTGCGGTCTGTAAGGACCAACACAGTCTTGCCCTGTAGGTGTTCCTGGAAGGCTTTTAGCGCCTTGAACACAGCTAGTAGCTCCAGTAGATTTATGTGCTTGGATGCTACGTTCGGAGTCCACACTCCGTGAGCAGTCTGATGGGATAGGTGAGCCCCCCATCCTGTGAGGGATACGTCTGTGGTTAGAGTGGCTTCCGCCGCGGGTGTGGCAAAGGGTTTCCCTCTTTCCAGGTTTTCCTTTGTCCACCACCGTAGCGAGAGAACCAAGGCCTGCGAGACCACCACTAGATCGTGCCATAGTCCGCTGGCCTGACACCACTGGCTGTTGAGCCACTCTTCCATAGGGCGCATGCGCAGGCGCGCGTGAGGTACCAAATAAATACACGATGCCATCATGCCTAGCAAGCGCATTGCTTTGCGTACCGTCACCTCTCGACCGGTCACATATTGAGGGATCTGAAACAGCATGTTTTGGACCCTCTCGTTGGAGGGGAAGACGAGGCCGTCCTTTGTTTGAATTAGAGCCCCTAGGAATTGTTTGACTTGGCTGGGGTCTATGCTGGACTTCTTTTCATTGATGGAGAAGCCCAACTGGAACAAAAGGTCTACAGTCTTTTGGGTATTGGAGAAGCATGTTTCGTAAGAATCCCCTGTTATGAGCCAGTCATCGAGGTAAGGGTAAACTGGGATGGACAACCTGCGCAGGTGGGCCGCTGCCACTGCCAGTACCTTCGTGAATACCCTTGGTGCTGATGCTATGCCGAAGGGTAGCACTCTGAACTGGTAGTGTTTGCCCTCTATCATGAACCTGAGGTATCTTCTGTGCGCTGGCAACATTAAAATATGAAAGTATGCATCTTTCATGTCCAATGTTGTCATGTAATCTCCCTGTGATAGCAGTGGGATCACTTCCTGCAAGATCACCATACGAAACTTCTGGGGTTTGATAAACTTGTTCGCTGGGCGCAGATCTAATACAGGGCGCATGGTTAGATCCTTTTTGGGTACAAGGAAGTACCCTGAATAAATACCTTCCGTTGCCTGAGATAGAGGCACGACCTCTATGGCTCCTTTTTCCAGCAGTTGTTCTACTTCTTGGAGAAGGATGGCAAGGTGTTCCGGTGTCATGCATCGTCCCCTCGGGGGTCTGTATGACGTGTCTTTCGGCGTACGCTTCTGGGCGTCGGCTACAACGATCCTCGACAAGCTCTCTGCGACTCGTTTGTCAGCGGAGGGCTGTGGTTTCGACGTTACGGGTGTCGATGTTCTACTGCGGCGTGCGCTCTCTGCTGGTGCGCACCGGCCGATGGTTCGGGGGCGGCGCCCTTATTTGCCGAAAGCCCAGTCGCTGGTCGCGGCTGCAGTTGCGAGAGGGGCTTCGAACCTGAACGGTCCAAGGAGGCCGCCGGTGGAACCTGCGTCTCCTTGGGCGCTGATGCTTTCTTCGTCTTGGACGAAGAAGAGCTATGGGTTGTGTGCGTCAGTGTCGCCGGGGTGTTCATCCCCATAAGCAGGGCGTGAGCCGAGCCCGTCGGGGCCGGGGACAGACGACATAGAGCGCGAGCGCTCTTTAGAGGGGTGTACGACTTCCGTAGCGGAGGTCGTGTTATCACGTTCCTCGTCACTGTCGGTGGTAGCAGCGGCGGGTGAAGAATCGGCCTTCGACATAGCGTAGGCCGCCCACCTCTTGACCCTACGGTCTTTTAGAATCTTTGGCTTCAGAAGCCGACAAGCCGTGCAACCCTCCTCTTTGTGATCGAGGGGCAAGCAGAGGTTACACTGTGAATGCTTGTCCTTCCAAGTAAACTTGCCCTTGTAAAGTGGCAAAACCTAAAGGGTGTCCTCTCCATAGCCGAGGCAATAAATCGTGATAACGACCCCAAGGGAAAGGAAGGGGAAAAGGAAAGGCATTCTCAGAAAAGAACCAGAGATGTCCCACGACCCCACTCTCCCTACTGTATTTGGCCTGCGAAGCCAGGCCACGTGTTCGGCAACGCCGCAGGATCTCCTCCGCTCGTCCCCTCCGTCGAAGATCTTGCTCGGGGGAGACAGCTTCACAACTGCGTCGATGGAGGCATCGATATGTTATATATTAAATAGGAAAACGACCAAAGGTCGAGGAGATGGAATCTGCAATGTCTCTCGAGGAGCTCCGCGTAAAGGCGACCAGTAGCTGGGCGGAAAAAACAATCTGAGGGACCTCGACGCGTGAGGGATTGTGGGTGCAGCGCACGTCACTATAGGGATAGTATTTCAGACACGCCTTGTCGACGTCCCTTTTCGACTACGAAAAACAAAATGCAATACTCTGCAGTGACCACTGGATGTCGGACCTATGCACAGCATGTGATTCTAAGCAGATTAACAAACATCAGAAATATAAACGACGTGAGGAAGAATATAATTTGCAAGTGCTCTGCATAAGGCGACAAGCTAGCTAGGTGGAAAAAAACAATCTGAGGGACCTTGACGTCGGATGGATTTTGGGTACACTACAAGTCACGTTAGGCATAGTGTTACAGGCACGCCCATGTCGACTTCCCCTTTCGATCCTCGAAAGACAACATGCAATACTCTGCAGTTACCACTAGATGTCGGACTATATGCACAGCATGTGATTCAAAGCAGATTCACAAGCATCAGAAATATAGGAATTAGTTACTTTCAGTGTTTCTTTGGACCATATATCTATTATAATTTCTTTGTACTGATTCAACAGCCCCCTTTTCCTCCTAAGATAAGTCTTGCTGCTCGGTCTACGCTACCATATACTCAGGTGGTACAGCCTTATACTAAGAGTGGAGTCTTATACTGCCTCAGTTGAATGGTTTTACTAAGCCCTTAGTTGGACTTCAGAAAAACTGCCCCAACAGAACCCGATCACCCTCGCGAGAGAAGGTCTTCTCTTTGCAAAAGACACATTGGAGGGCAGACGGACAAGTCCAGAAAGTCCAGATACCACGTTCTCTTGGACCAATCCGTAGAAATCAGGATCATGGTTTTCCCGAACGTACTCAACCTCCTGATGACGTGAGGAATGATGGGGACTGGAGGAACCACGTACAGGAGTGGACATTTCTACTACACTACGGACGCTTCAATTTCCTGAAGCAGAAGAGTTTGCACTTCCTATTGACCCTGGAGGCGAACGGATCTACTTGACGGGTTCCCCAAAGGGTAAGATCTCCTGAAGGACTTCCTGAGCTAGTTCCCACTCGTGGGAGGCTGTGTTCTGCCTGCTCAGAGTGTCAGCCGCAGTGGTCTCCTCTCCGGCTAGGTGAACTGCTGATAGGGAGATTCCTTCTTGAAGTGATCAGAACCAGAACTGCATTGCCTCTCTGCAGAGTGGTAGTGAAACTACGCCTCTCTTGTTGAGGTAGTACATGGCCACTGTCTTGTACGTCATTATTAGGATATTCTTTCCCCGCACAGAGGGCAAAAAGGCCTTCAACGCTAGTCTTCTTGCCCTCGGCTCCAAAAGGTTGATGTGTAGTTTGGACGCCGATGGAGACCAGCGACCACTGACAGATCGTTGCCATGGGTTTGCCACGCCGTGAGTGAGGCGGCAGCAACTACCATTATCTCTGGCCATGGCTGCCAAAATGGTTCCCCCTTCAGAAAGTTGTCCTTGCAGGTGCACCACAGTAGATCCTGTGCAGAACCTAAAGCAGACCCGACATCTTGCCTTAACATTGAGACCACTGGGAACTGCAGGCCCACTGGAGAGATTTAATTCTCAGACGAGCCTCTGGCACCCGAAAAATGCAGGATGCCATGAGGCTAAGCAATCTTGGGAAATCGAAGTTGGAAGATGCTGGGCATTTTGGAATTTGACGAACATCTGCTGAATGTGTTGAGACCTAACCTCGGCTGGCGAGGCTTTCCCAGAAGAAGCATCCAAGAAGGCTGATGAATTTCAGCTTTCGGGAAGGTATCATGTGGCACTTCTTGAAATTGAGGGAGATGCCCAGTATGTGGAGAGAGTGGCTGGTGATGAGATGTTCCAGGACCGGTTTGGGAGAACGGGCCCTAGGGGTAGACGTGAATGCTCCCCCACCCCTCCTGAGACTCGCTGCCACCACCACCACCATCAACTTGGTGTAAACCCATCAGGCAGAGGTGAGCCCGAATGGAAGAACTCAAAACTGATGAGAAATGCCAACAGCGAAACGCAGGTACTTCCTGTGCTTGTGATGAATAGGCATATGGAATTAAGAGTCCTGAGGGTCCAATGATACCATCCAATCCTGAAGTTGGAGGGCCTGAAGGATCCGAGAAAGGGCAACAATTTTAAACTTATCGTTCTTGAGGAACTTGTTCAAGTATCTCAAATCCAAAATGAGTCTCAATCCTCCGTCCTTTTTGGGGGATCAAAAAGTAAGGGGAGTACCAAACTGGATCTATAGCACTTTTCTCTAGCAGACTGGAAATCTCCTAGAAGAGGAACAGATCTGGAATTTTGCTGGGGTGGCTCCCCAGTGGATGATCCAGAGGCGCCTTAAGTGCTGAGGACGAGTATGCCCGTCCTATTTGCATAGCCTTGCATAATAGCATAATAGCCCAACAGTTAAGGGGATAAAAAGGGGAGGCAGTAACCTGGGGCTACTGTTTGCAAGGACCAATTATCTGAAGTAATGCCCACCATTCTTCCAAATGCTGACAGTAATGCCCCACCATTCTTCCAAATGCTGACCGATCCTGCGCCCCCGCCCCCACTCTCCCCCTGGCAGTGCTGTCCTGTTTACTAAGGCCTCAGAGTGGTTTTGAGGCAGCTGAAGCAGAGGCTGAAGGTAAGGCAGCCGTTACCTGGGCAGACTTTGCATCTCTTCCTCGTCCACCAAGAGGGAATTTACTATGGCCTCCGACTGGCCTGCCCTCCCCGCTCTTCCAAATGAGGAATCGTAGCGAAAGGACTGATCCGTCCATGCCTGAGCAGCAGGGTGAGAAGGTTGTGGCTGTCTTATAGTAACAGTGAGAGGCTTGGCCGCTGCCGCCATTAAAGTGTGTAATTTTTGCAAGGCTTTCAATCAGTCGTGTTGCGTAAAAGGTGTGTGCCACCAAAGGCATGTTAAGAAGCCTGAACTGTACATCCGGTGTGAATCCAAACTTTCGTAACCATGCAAATCTGTGCGTTACTGTTCTAGCCGCCATGGCTCTGCAAACACTCTCGGTAGAGTCCAAACCTGATTGGAGGGATTTTCACCTTGCATCAATTCCATCTTTTACGATGTTTAAGAAACCCTCCCCATCTTCTCCTTCTGGGATATGTTCAGTTGCCATCGCAATACTGTGTCACAAGGTGTGGGTGAATTTGGCCAGAGCGCAAGTGGTGTTGATAGAATTAACATACTAGTGTGGCCAGAAAAACCCTTTTCGCTTGTGTGTCAAAGCGCTTGTCGTCCCTACCTGGAGGGATGGTAGGGTAAGCCGCTTGCTTGGATGTGGGGTAGGATGCCTTGAGAGGTATTCATGGTCAATGCTAGAAGGTTTGTGTTTTTTGCTCAACGTTCTACTGACAGCAGGGTTGGTGTGAGGGGACTCCCATTTCACCATTACTCTTTTTTGTAATGCTGAGTCAAATGGTAAAATAGGGTCTTTTGTGGACCCTTGTCTAGAGTGTCTGCTAGGTCATTCTGTTCACAGGCAGCAGTAGGCCTCCCCTAACCCAGGTATTCAGTCACTCTGTGACATGAACTAAGACTCATTTAAAACAGCATGTCAAACATACAGCACACTTAACATAGTAGTTTAATGATGCACACAGTGTGCGACACTAGCTGAGCAAGTGTTAGGAGGCTCTGCAAGATTAGCCTAAGTCCAGGAAATGTTCCATATTCCAGGCCAAAAAAGGTGCAGTATTCTGGTCTGAGGGTTCAGCCTCCTCAAACAGAGAAAGGAGACTTGAAAGTCTCTCTCGACCTGCTTCGAGAAGTCGATGGCTTCAGGGCATTCAAGGCCAAAAGGTGATGCCCTCTATGAGCTTGACCCCATGACTGAGTCTTCGAGAGTAGAGGAACGAACCTCGACTCGAGGCCTCTCGAGGGGAGAAGCCATTTATTAGTAGCAAGCCCATCAGGCACTGGTAGCGAGTCAGGAGAGAGTGCGCATACACACACACTGATCGAGATCAGAACAATTAGCCACCCAGTCGTCCTCTGCTGCTGCGTTAACCTGACATGTGGTCAGCCCCTAATCAAGTCTATTAACCAGTTACCAAAAGGCCCCCATATTCTTTCCTCTAAGAATTACCAGCATACCTTTGGAGTCTTTCTGTCTCTGCATGGCGAATTTCAGACACATTTCACATCTATTCTTAGCCTACACCTTAAGGCAAATATTAGTCACCATGTCTAGGACGCCACAGTCAATCCATTTTAACTGTGATCTCATATGTTTCTTAGCATTAGTAATTTCCAGGTTATATGCGTGAACAGGAGCTGGCTTATATTTCACAGGTTGTAGGCCAACCAACTTTACTCGAAAAACAGAGGACCCAATGTCAGCAACTGACTGGTCAAAATTAGATAGGCTAAAAGTGACAAGCTTCCATTTGTATGTCGAGCCGGCCAACAAGCCAGTCAGCTTGTGATTCATTGCAGTAATACAGCCATAGTTCCATTTAACCAAAGTTTTACCATTATTGCTCATTAAGCCAACCATCCCCCTACCTCCCCACATCCATTCCTAGCTGTAAGTCAAACTCTAAACATAGCACATGGTGATCAGTCTGGTCATTAGATGTAACATTGATTTTTTACAATGGTCAAACAAAAATGTATAAAAGAAAATCCAGAACTGATTCACACTCATCCCTATGCTGTGGTATTTGTAGGATGTCTTCTTAACAAGAGGTTCAATACTGCGTTGAATCCCACAAGTATCCCTCACCCTTTTCTCATCCTGGGTGATCCTCACACAGTACACCACCACTAAGGCAGGAAACATCTGCCTTTCCCTGGCCACCTGGGTGCGTACGTTAGGCAAGGTCCAGTGAGGGATGCATAGGATTCATTACACTACCTACAAGTTTAGGACAACCAGTCAAACCTTATTCTGCATTTCAAAAAGGAAATAGTAAATGTTATTGGATGGTAAAATGGTCAGAGCGTCACAGGTTCAAATCCTGCATAGAAGCTAATTTCTCCAGCATGAAGCGCAATAAAAAAGCTCAATTTCAATAGTTCAAGCTAAAGCACATACTGCATTGGAAGGGCTCTCAAATCAACTCCATATTACTGCAAATTAATCAACCATAACCAATTTTTATTTTCCATCAAAAGCCTGGCAAGCATAACATTTTGAGAGAGAATTAATCTTGACTGACCTTGATTTTTTACTTCAGCAAATTCCTTGTTGTATTCTTCTAACGTTTCTCTGAGTTTCTGGTTCTCCGTTTCAATATCGTGCATGCGTTGCACTTTAAGCTGAAGTTGCTGCCCAAGATCTAAGGCCGGGGCTGGATCTAATGGATAAACATTACAATGAGGGGTCAGAATTGAAAGCTTGGAGTAAGGTTTGGAACTTCCATGTCCATCACAGTCAATCAATATGTTTATTTCGGGTTGCATCAAATTCATAAAAGATCACAAGATAAAAACCAGAACATCACAATATAAAACATCAAAATGAAACTAAAACAGTATTATCGACATCTCATCCCCATAAAAATGTGAACCATTAAAAAGGAGAAACAGAACATACATTTATTGCACACAATACAATACTACCAAACCATTTCCATTAATTTAGATATTCAATACCAAGCAGCTTTAGAAATCAGACAAAGGTAAACCCAGGTTTGGGGAGAGACAGCAATAATGCGAAGGCTGGTCTTCAATGCCATAAGCCACTAAGAAAGTGAACGTCATTATGTATAGGGCAGAATAGTGCAAGGTGCAGCAATGTTTCCCTTGCAACGCACAAACTGCTTCCATCGCCTACGTTTGGATCGCCTGATCATTTCCAAGTTAAAGTTACTCAACGTAGTGACTAGAGTACTCCTATTTCATAGTCCCCTTTCCTCCATCCTTGTGGGTGTCCCATAACATGGGGACGGTACCAGAAACCTTTGTCAGCGAAAAAAATGTAGCTTTCCCTTAAAATTTGGTACAGCGTGCAGTGGCACAGCCTCTGGCGTGGGAACACTCTGCCGAGACCCAGCCCTCCGACGCCTCATCTCAGTCCCCTTTGAACACATCGGACGCTTAGACACCTGGTTATACCTATTACATATTAGCCGCTGGCATACAAGCGTGGGCAGGTGAGCAGGGACTATGAGTACTCTAGTCACTACAGTGAGTACCTTTAATTACTAATACGTCCTGTCCCCTTTCCTCCATCCTTGTGGGTGATTCCACCGAACAAGAACACAGGGTGGAGCTGTGATAACCTACCTCGTATCTAGGACAAAGCAAATAGGTTCTTGAGAACCGCCTGACCAAACTCTGCATCCCGCCTGGAGCGGGTGTCCAGCAAGTTATGTTATGTTACTTTGCATTTATATAGCGCCTTATGTACCATTGGTATGGTCTGAAGGCGCTGGTAGGTTGAATGTCCTTGGGAACCGAAGTTCAAGTCAGTAGAGAGAGTCAAAGGTGCGTTTGAGCACCGGATGTGTGTGCAGCTCGTGTGGCATTCGTCAAAATAGCTGCTTCTTAGCGGTAGGTGTGGTAGTTGAGAGGTCAATAGTATGTGTTTGTTCTGGCAGGATTTATCCAGACCGAATTGTGGCTGCGTTGGGCCTGAGGAGAACGCCCGGATGGGAGGGGGTGGAGAGGGGGGGATAACCAGCAGTGTTTAGTTAGAGTGATGGGGAGTTTGAGGCAAATGTTGGTATGAGAACAGCTATACCGAATGGTGTCATAGTATCGCTGTGTTCAATTTGAGTAGTGGTGTAAAGAAGAGATTAAGTGTGGAGATGTGAATATGGTGGTTTACTGTAGGTGCTTGAGATCGCGCCCACTCCAATAGTTCCATGAACTTCATCTGTTCCATGTACTCTGACTGTTGCATGCATTACGACCGTTTCAAGCCCTCAGACCGTTCCTTTCAAAGCTCTTTCAGATGTTCCATGCCCTCCAAACCATTCCATTCCAACGTCGCGCCATTCTGTGCACTCCCATCCGTTCCATGTCCTTCAACCATTTCATGCAGTCACCATTTTATGCACTACTCCTTTCATTCGTTCTACCCACGTTATCCTTTCTCATGCATCATCCATACACATACATCATCTTCACACTGCGCGTTTCATTTGTTCTACCCATGTTATCCTTACTCCAAGCATCATGTATCCACATACGTCATTTTCGCACGTTCCATTCACTTAACTAATTGCACCCATTTCACTTGTTCCATGCACTTCATTAGTTCCGCCCACTTCGCCGGCTCCAAGCACATCACCCGTTCCATCCACATACTTCATCCGTTCTATCAGTTCATCAGTTCCATCCACACACTCCACCAGTTCCATCCACATACTTCACGTGATATAGGGTATCTACTTCACCTGCTCACCCGATACAGGGCAGACTTTCTAGACTTTGGCATAGTGACGGTATTGGGGACACTGTCAAATCCCGCTATGCCAGAGTGGTGGTGTCATATACACTTCTAGAATCAACTTTGTACCGAGAGGATATTGGGCACACTTCTAAAATCAGCCAAGGCACGCTAAAAGGCACACTTCTAAATTCAACTAAGGCACGCTATTAGGCACACTTCTAACTTCAACTTTGCACAAAGAGGATAATTGGCACACTTCTATATTCAGCTTTGCAGAAAGAGGATAATAGGCAACCAAAACAACTTTGCAATGGGGACGATATTAGGCAACCAAATAAAAATTTGCACAGTGAGGATATTCAACTAAGGCGCGCTAATGGGCACACTTCTAAGGTAAACCAAGGGCACACCATCAGGCACAGTTCTAGATTCAACCAGGGCACGTTATTAGGCACCCTTCTAAAATTCAGCTTTGCACAGAGAGGATATTAGGCGCACTTCTAAATTCAACCAAGGCACACTAATAGGTACACTCCTAAATTCAACTTTGCACAGAGGATATTAGGCAACCCAATGAAACTCTGCACAGAGAAGGTATCAGGCACTCTTCTAAATTCAACCAGGGCGAGTTATTTGGTACCCTTCTGAAATCAGGCAAGGCACGTTATTAGGCACACTACTAGATTCAACTTTGTACTGAGAAGATATTATGCATACTTCTAAATTCAACCAAGGCATGCTAATAGGCACACTTCTAAATTCAACTTTGCACAGGGAGGATATTGGGCATACTTCTAAATTCAGCCAAGGCATACTAATAGGCATACTTCTAAATTCAACTTTGCACAGAGAGGGTATTAGGCGCACTTCTAAATTCAACCAAGGCACGCTAATAGGCACATTTCTATCCAGATGCGGTGCAAGCTAAAGTTCAGTTTCCTACATGTGTGGCACTAGCTAAAATGGCAAGTAAGTTGATATGCTTCACAAGGCAACATTTACCATCCATTTTTAGTGGTCACAAGTTTTCCTAAGTATGTATTGTTTAAGTCTATGGCAGTCTACGTTATGGAAGGTAATGTAGGTAAGGTAGAGTGACAGGCTTTCTGGAGTAGAGTAATTGTTCTACACCCCACCCATCCCACACTCACGGTTTTGTTGGTATCTGTTGGCTTCCTTGGCTTCCCTGCTGACACCTGCAGACACATCGTGGAGCTGCCAATGTCAGAGCCGCCCTTGGCCTTGGGGCCCTTAGCCGCAGGGGCTGCCAGATAGAGGGCTCCCTTGGTCGGTTCACTTAAGACCAGACAGTCAGCCAATTACAGGGTGGATGGAGGTCCGGGAGGCGAGCAGAGGGAGGGGAAGGGGGAAGCAAAGGAGACGGGGAACGGAGCAACACCAGAGGGCCTGGGTGCGCATGGGGACATGGCTGCTGGCCACAAGATGGCAAAATGGAGCAGGGGGTCCCTGCAGCTCACCTGGGATCGCCGCATTGCGATGTTAATGTAAAGTGGAAGCAGGGGTCAGCAAGAGGGTCGCTAGACCCGAGGGACAACGGGAGAGTTAGCCAATGGGAGGCAGGGCGGGTTGGGAGGCGCGAGGGAGACCAGGAAGCGGTCGCAGGGCTACGTGGCCATACGGGAGCTGGAGATATTTTTTAAACAAAATTTGGCCCAAAATGGGGTCGCTGGGGCACCTGCACTCACCTGCTTCCAAGATGTAAAGTAGTAGAGTAGTGCTTACAGAAGGCTGACAGAGTGGCCCAAGGAGCAACCTTGCTGATGAGATTCCAAGAAGCATGACTCTGAAACACAACGGCCGTGTACTGGCTGACGCATGGGCATGAATCCCCTCAGCAACAGGTTTGCCCATGGCCCTATACACATTTGAAATGGCCTGAACCATCCAACCGACAACAGAAGCCTTGGAAAATTGAGAACCGGGGGAAAAGCCTCCAAAAGTCAGGAACAATGCCTCGGACTTCCTGAAGGATTTCATCCAAGAGGGAAAACTGGAGGACCCTCTTGGGTTTCAAGGAATGCAGGGCCCTCTCTGCCTCAGACTGCGGGTGCGGGAAAGCCAGCAGGCACATTTCCTGATTCAGATGAAAAGGAGACCCCACCTTGGGCAAGAGGTTTGGGCGAGTGCGCAAGATGACCTTGTCGTTGTGAAACGTGGTGAAGGGCTTGCACGAGGACAGAGCATGCAGCTCACGAACCCCACACGCAGAGATGAGAGCCACCAGTAAAATAGTTTTAGTGTCACCAAACAGTGGTCCACAGAGGCCATCAGCTGGAAAGGCTTGCGATGTAAATCTGCAAGAACCACATTGAGGCCCCAAACCGGGTGCGGCATATGCAGCAGCGGAAAAAGCCTAGACAACCCCTAAAAGGTGGGCCTTAACCACTGGGTTGGCTGCAGAAAACACATGCTCAGGGGAATTCTTATAAGGCCCAATGGCTGCCAAATAAATGCGGAAAGTATCCACCTGAACTCCAGAACGAGCCAGGTGTGCTGAAAAAGCCAGTACGTCGTCCAAAGGACAGGTGACAGGATCCAGACACTTGTCACGAGCCCAATGACAGAACTTAAGTCTATTTTTTCCTATAGTGGGATCAAGTCAAGGGCCTCCTGGCCTGCTGAATGATGTCCCAGTTGTCATCTGAACATTTACCATGTTGAAGCCTCAGCTGGTCAGGAACCAGACTGCCAGCTGCATCTTGGCTGCGTCCGGATGTTCCACCGCCCCACCCTGCTGCGTCAGGAAACCCCTGCTGGAGAACGGTAGGTGGACGAGACCTTGGGAGTACAACTGCAGCAGATCTGAAAACTAGGGTTTCGAAGGCCAGTGGGGGTCAATCAGGATGAGGCTGCAACCAACCCAAGTCCAAAACCTGCAGCCGTGCCAACAGATCTGGAAGGCATCTCCCAGAGACCCTCAACCCCATCCGGCCGATGAAGCAAACTAGGGGCACAAGTAATTCAGAGGCAATGTAAACAAATACAGGTCTGCGAAGCTCCAAAGATGGACCGGGGCAACAAGGAGTCTGTGTGCAACTCCCACTCGTAGGTGTTGAACCCCAAGCGGCTCAGCAGGTCTGCTTCTGCATTGCTGTCCCCTGGGAAGTGAACTGCTGAAATCCAAACTCCCTCAGTCAGGGCCCATTCCCAGATCAATACCCCCTCCATGCAGAGGGAGGGAGGGGAGATGGGGTGCGGGGGTAGCGGGAACGTGTGCCACCCTGCTTGTTTAGGTAAAATATAGTAGAAATGTCTCATGGCCAGAACAGACCTGCCCCTGATAAGGCGCAAAAAACACCTTGAGGGTCAGGCCCACTGCCCTGAGCACGAGCAGATATGCAGGAGGGCTACCGTCCTGGACCATGCGCCATGAATCGCATAGCCCTTTAGAGTAGCCCACCAGCCAGAAAGAGAGGAGTCAGTCGTCACCACCAGGGTAGGCTCCCGTTGGGGGAAGGGGACTGAGAAACCTGAAGGTGTCTACCTGGCTAAACCAGGACACAGCCATTGCTATTGGATCCAGTTCCTGGGGGTGGATCAATGAGTGAGGATCTAGTGAATGGGGGGTCCTCGTGGAAGTGGGGCACTGATGGGTGAGACACGTTATCCCCCTTCCGTCAACGCCTTTTCCACATCCTCTCATGAAGGACATTCAAAAATACTGCCCGCCCTGGCCCCTTTTCCGAAACAAACACTTTTGCACAGCACATAAGACAACGGACAAACACCAGAGGCATTCACCTGACATGTCCCAATATAAGAGCTAGGCAAAGTCAGGCAATTGACCAGAATCACACACAACCGACGGCCCTTTCCCTTCCCCACAGGGATAAAAGGTGGAGCTGAGAGCAAAGTACGAGCAAGGCAGACCGCACGACGAGAGCTGTCCAGGCCCAGCAATTCAAACGAAGGAGAAAGGTGGCAGGAATCGAGAGGGTGGAGAGGAGGGAAGCAACCTTGCCCTTTTCGTCCCAGGCCCGCCGTACCTTCGTGGAAGAGGACATAAAACAGCAAACAATAGCACAAGTGTCTTGTAGCATGTGTCAACAGTACACGAGGCAAGCCTATGCCGCCGATAAGCATGAACGAGGGAGACTCCTGCTACCGTGGTACCAGTCTTGACTCCAGATAGCAGGAAAGCCACTCAGTCAGTGAGTCGGAGGGAAAACCGATAAGAACCGGCTGTGCTGAATGAAAGTTGCAAAGTGGCGCATGAAGAGACGTTCAAGGAGCTGTAGAATTGTTAAAGGAAGACCAGCTGCAGAGGGAACCGGCATCACGTGGGTGCTAACTCGAGAAACACTGGTCGAATAAATATGAATTGATACCAGAAGGCCGTAGGAGATCCGCCAAGATAGGTCCAAGTGGTCATACAGGAGGTCTAGCAAAATCCCTGAACATGCGAAAGTCTTCCATCTACAAACTGTTGAAAAGTAAGCGTAGTGAATCCTGCATCGAGAGAAAACAAGTGAAGTGAATACTGCAAAAATTGAAAGCAAAGTAAATAGAAATGGCAAGAGTGAACCAGACAGAGGGATGCCAGTAAACAGGGGCGAAGTCCAAGGTCCAAGAAACAGGGTGTTGATAAGAGTGAACCCGGCAGAGGGTTGTGCAAGTAGAACTGTTTGCAAAAGACATTAAGATTCGAGAATTTAAGAAAAGCCATAGTGAACCCCGCGGAGGGAGGCTGGAAGATTGAAGGGGTCAGCGCCCAGGAGAGGGGGACCAAGAGGTAAAAAATCCACACCCCAACTAAAACAAGGAAATCAAACTTTGATCTGTTGAAGACGTTATTTGAAGAAATCAGGTCCTTGAGGACAAGGGACATGCAACAGAAACTCTTTTTGTTGAACAAGAGACGAAAGGGGTTTGTACCCGGAAGAAGGGAACCCATAGGTGAAGCCATCACCCAAATGCATATATGGAACATAACTGTTTGTCTGTTGAAAACACCAGGCCCTCAAAGGCAGAGAAACTTGGCCATCTAAGAACCTGGTAGCTGAAACAGAACTGTCATCTCATTCATTCATTCATTCCATGCTGGGAAAGCTCGAGAGAGTACTGTGCTCCAAAATCCCACCTTGCTCTATGCTCAAAACGTGGGGAAGGAAGATCCAGGCTACCGCGTCCTGAAATATAATTTGTAAACACTTCTTTCTTTTCTTCTGAATTCTATCCCACACTCGTTTGTATTAGTTGTGAGGTTTGGCAATAGGTTTCTTAGTATAGGGCCTTTTTATTTTGCAGCAACGCCACTAGGACTGCCTTATTTTTCATTTGTTGGTCGACGCTTGCTCTCATTTTCAATTTAGGTTTAGATTAAGTGTTTTCTAACAGGCATACAGTTTAATAATATCCTTGAATTATGATCACTTGTGTCTGTCTTTACTGTTGCCACCATGAGTTCCTTACGGCACTGAGAGTGAAAAAAAAGAGTGGGCTCTTCCCTCGCCAGGCCAAGAAATGCGAAAGCTTCCCTTACTTTCCCAATGTTGTTTCTATGGGTAATCTTTGCTGCTCTTAGTTGCCTCCTCCTCGTCTCAGTATTTGTGGGAAATGGGGAGGGGAGATGGGGTGAGATTTAAAATACCCCATGAAGGCTGAGAGAGAGTGGGTTGGGGTATTATTGAGAATTTGGGGGAATACCATGCTTCACCATTGGGTATCCTGCTCCCAATCCCTAGTGACCCCCCACCCACGTGATACTCCCTCGCTTGTCCACCCCCATGGACAGGATCCAAACACAATGGCCCTTCACTGGCCACCTAAATGGAAGATCCTGAGGGAGTAGGTGGGATAATACTATCAGGTTTCTCAGAGCTCTCACCACAGCTAGTAATTTTCTGAAAACACAAAGGGCTAAAGCGATCTCAAAAGGGGAGCAGCTTCAAATGTTAATGCACTTGCCCGACTTTGAACCTCAGGTATTTTCGATGTGGTGGCAGCAACCGTAAAAGCATTTCTGATGGTATCTGCTTAGATTCACATGCTGTGCATATAGTCCGACATCCAGTGGTCACCGCAGAGTATTGCATCTTGTTTTTCGAGCATCGAAATGAGACGTCGACATGGGAGCGCCTGTAACTCTATCCCTACGCGACGTGCAGTGTACCCAAAATTCCTCACGTGTCGGGGTCCCTTCAATTGTATTTTTTCTGACGTGAGGGAGCCTATGACTATCGTGAGAGTACAGAAAAGAGAGAAATTAGTAAGATGTCCATGTTTCTTCCATCCGAGCGGGGAGGAAGGGTGGGCGCATGTGAATCTAATCAGATACAATCATCAGAAATGCTTTCACGTTAAGTAATGCATGTCTTCTGATGCTTGTTAATCTGCTTAGAATCACATGCTGTGCATAGACTAGCGAGCAGTACCAGGAGTTGGAGGTGGGTTATGAGAAGGAACAGTAGAAAAAATATGTCTTAGTACTGCTTGTCCCACCTGAGAATCAGCCCTAGAATGAGTGCCTAGGCAATAGTGTTTTGTAAAGGTGTGTACAGAACTCCAGGTTGCCGCTTTGCAAATAGACTCTAGGGCAGCAGTATTCAAACTGGGGGGCGCGACCCCCTAGGGGTACGCGGGTTCATCCATGGGGGGCCCCGAGAGCTCAGCATGAAATTAAATTTTTTTTTTTTTAGATTGGAAGAAATGGGCAGGGGTGGCTCACATGGTCGGGCTGAAGCATGAAACTGTCTCAGGCAACAATGAAAAAGTGGCCCACAGTTGTAAATGGATATTCATTCCATTAGTCACAGACTGGGCCTCATTACAACTATGGCCGTATGGTAACAACGGTGCAGGTAAGCTACCGGCACTGTTGCTACGGTACCGCCATAGTAAGAGTTGTGGTCGCGGGTGCCCGACAGCCCGCCAGGTCTGACCTGGCAGGCCGTGCGGCACCCGCAAGCACAGTTCGTCGGATGCACCGTTATTAACGGTGCCAGTGCAGCCGAGCATCCTCATTCCCATTGAGCCTTATGGGGCTCAAATGGGAATGGGGATCTACCGGTACCGGCACCTGCGAAAGGGCAATTATCAGGTCCGCCTAACTCCTGGTAATTGCCCATTTGCGGGTGCCAGACCCGGCACAGCTACCGCCAGAGTTGTAATGAAGCCCACTGTTTAAATAGTACCCAAGGGGGTGCTTTGTGTTAAAATGGAAGCAAATTGTGATATATTCAGCAACAATGGTCAAAATTACTAACTGCATAGTTAAGTAACTCATCAAACTGGTCCACATTGGCCAAAATGGTGGCCCATTTTGACTGGCCCACACTAGCATTTTACATTTTTGGTACAGGCATTGCCCTATAGGCCTGTCCGAGCCTGGCGGCTCATCCATAATGGTGAGGGGACGCCCACCCAGTGGCCCCTCACCCATTATGGAGGAGCTAAGGAGCCAGCCCAGTGAAACAGTGAGCACTACCTCAGCTGCTTTTTCCAGCTAATGGAGTGCAAAAGGGCTGGCTGAACTGTCAAAGGGAAACACTGTTTTCCTTTGACAGTTCAGTTTAGTTACCCAGCCACACATGCTCACTGGGCCGTGTAAGTGCTGGGGCGTTTTGCTTCGCCAGCATTGCATAGCTCATTGGAAATGCTGGCTGGGGCACTGCATGTCTGTATGTCCGAGGGGGAGCTCCTGCGCCTCCTCGGACATACGGACAGAGCAGCCTGGAGCAGGCCGTTTCAGCACCCACACGCAGGCCAATGCAGAAGGTACGTTTATGTTCATTGTTTTTATTTAAACATGTGTATGGATGCGTGTATGCTTATGTTATGAGTGAGTGTATGGTGATGGATGCTCATGAGAATAATTGCTGTATGAATGTGCAGCGCCTTGCAGATACACATAATCATGTTCATTGTGTTAGGACCAGGGGGCCCAGGGGACAGGGATGGTATCTTTTTACTGGACATCTATCATTCAAAACCCTCTGCATTGTTCACAAGGCTTTCTGGGGCCTGGGCCAAAATACCTTCACCTATCCCTCCACAAATACCTCCCCTCTCGCGCTCTTCGCTCCTCTACCTCCAACTCCATCAGGGTCAGTCATTTTTCAAAGGAACGAGCTTGGGGTAGATCTGTCTTCGGCTGGGGTCTCCCTCTGGAACAGCCGCCCTATCACTCTAAAACTTGAGGAGAACCATCTCCGGTTCCAGAAGCACCTCAAGACCTTCCTCTTTTCTTCTGCCTTCACTCCCCCTCTCCCCTGCTGATCTGTTCTCTCTTGGCACAGTACACCTGGCCACCCTCTGGGGCCCAGGTACCTGCTCACCCTGCCACCCTCCCGCACTGCCTCCGGGCCACCCCTTGCACTGGGGTCTGTATCTGTACCCATACAGCCCCCCCTTTTTCTTCCTGCACTTATCAGACCTGCCCTGTCTGCTGCCTTAAACGTAGCACTTGCAAATTGCTTGCTGCACTACCACTGTTTGTTGCCTTTATTATTTATTTATTGTTATTTATCTTTTTCTACTCTGCTTCGCACTTTCCACTTCTCCCCCTTCCATGCACTTTTCCCCTCCCCCTCTCCCATGCACTTGCGCATTCTCAATGTCACTGGGCCTAGTAAGATCGCTGTTTTATTCTCCTCTGTTCCCCTCCATTGCCTTGTCGCGCTCTGAAACACTTCACAAGTGCGATAGAAATAAAATATCAATGCCTGCCGCCTGGGCCCCCCAGAACCAATTGCAAACCGTTTGGCTATTTACCCATTTTTTTGTTTAAAGTATGCTCTACAATTCAACATTTTAACCCATTATTTAAAATAAAATAAAAATCACAGGGGGGAACCCCCCCCCTGCTCCCGAAACCCCCTTTATTCGTTCGGGCTCCCTCATTAGGCTCGGTCGCTATGACATTTTGGGGGAAATAGTTATGTCCCTCCACTTAAAAAAAAAAAAAGAATCACCAGCCGCCACTGGCCCTCAGACTGTGTTGGGAATGGGATGGGGGGAACCCGTGGTCTACGGTGGGAGAACAATGGGCGGGAACCATGGGATAGTGGTGGGAGCAGAGTGGGGAGAGCCCTGGGTGTGTGATGGGGTAGGGAGAGACCAGCGACTGGGTAGGAGTGGGATGAGGGAGCCCAGCGACTGTGATGGCAGCAGGTGACGGCGCGCAATATATACTGTCCATTTGGCATTTCTGGGGGGGGTCCCGACCTGCCCAAAATTTGCCCAGGGGGGCCCCCCGGCCAAAAAAGTTTAAGACCACTGCTCTAGGGGAACATTTGCAATGAATGCTATGGAAGCCCCTGTGCCTCGGGTACTGTGCTCTTGGCTTGAAGGGCAGTTCTCTCTTAGCAAGAGTGTAACATAGTGTGATGCATTTGACAATCCATCTAGAGATAGTGGATTTGGATCTCCTTCTCTACCTGCAGCCACTGAAACGAAAAACTGATTAGTTTTCCTTAGTGGTCAAGTTCTTCCTATGTAAAACATGAACGCTCTGGAAACATCCAGTGTGTGCAGGCTTCTCTCCCCCATGCTCGAGGAGTTTTGAAAGAACGTTTGGAGTTCTATGGGTTGGTTCACATGGAACTTTGAAATGAATTTAGGCGCAAACCTATGGTAAGTGCGAAGAACCACCGTATCTTTGTGAATTGTAACAAAAGGGTCTAGAACTGAGAGGGCCTGTAGTTCCTCTCCTTCTGGAAGTAATGACTAGTAAAATGGCAGTCTTGTAGGTGAGATCTTTGAGACTTGCTTTATGCATGGGCTCGAACGGAGACCCCATAAGTCTTACTAACACCACGTTTAGGTCCCCACCCGGCAGCTGGGTTAGAAATGGGAGGGTGAATTCTCTTTACACCTTCCATGAACGCCTTAATAACTGGTATCTTCCTCCATGGCACCTTTTGTTATGATTAAGTGTAGGCTGAGAGAGCAACTAAGTGAACTTTTAGAGAGTTGAAGTCCCGGCCTGAGTCAAGTAAACGGGTGAGGTACAAAACGATACGGCTAGGAGAGCATTCAATGGGGTTGATGCTCTTAGAATTGCACCAGGTGACAAAATGCTTCCACTTACCGGAATAGCAATATCTTGTATTAGGTTTCCTTGCCTCTCTGAGTATGTCCATACATCTCTGAGGGAGTTGTAGGTGCCCGAATTCTAGGACCTCAGGAGCCAGGCCACCAAGTTCAGGGTTTGCGGGCATGGGTGAAGTGTCTACCCTTTGCCTTGCGACAACATGTTGTACGGGCAAGGCAGTTTGATTGGAGGAGATAGGGACATCTCCATGAGATGAGCGAACCAGGTTTGGCGGGCCCACATGGGGGCCACCAATATCATTGGGACTGGTTCCTGGAGCATCTTGTGCACCATCTTGTTGAGTAGGTGAGTAGGGCGGGGACGTAAAAACAAATTTCCCTGACCATGTGATCCAGAGTCCAGTCCCCTTGGAACGGTTTTGAGGGTACATGAAGGAGTAATCTTGGCACTGAGCGTTCTCCAGAGTTGCGAACAAGTCGATCTTTGGGAAGCCGCATCCTGCGAAAACGTTGGAGACGATGTCTCTGTGTACTCCGTGTAATCGCCATTCGTACTCCATGGGTAGTAGGAAATCTCTGCTGAGTATGTCTGCCAGAAGATTGAGTTCCCCTGGAACATGTTGTGACAGCAGAAACATGTGTTCGAGAGCCCACTTCCAAATGTTCTGCAACAGTTTGGACAGCCCTGGAGAGTGAGTGCCTCCCTGTTTGTTCAGAGAATACATGGCGGTGGTGTTCCCTGCAATTGTGTCTGAAACGTCTTTAGCGCTTTGAAAACTTAACAGCTCCAACAGGTTTATGTGGTTGGATGCTACGTCTGAGGACCAAGCTCAGTGTGCTGTCTGTTGAATCAGGTGAGCTCCCTACCCTGTGAGAGATGCGTCTGTAGTCAGAGTGGCTTCCACTGCAGGGGTGGTGAAGCATTTCCCTTTTAGGAGTTTTTCCCTCGACCACCACTGTAGCGAGAGAACGAGGGCCGGCGAGACAACCACTAAATCGTCCCATTGTCTGCTGGCCAGACACCACTGGCTGTTGAGCCACTCTTCCATTGGACGCATGCGCAAGCGTGCATGAGGAACCAAATAAATACATGACGCCATCATTCCTAACGGTCTCGTAGCTTTGCGTACTGTCACCTCTCGGCTGGCTACATATTGAGGGATTTGAAACAGCATATTTTGGACCCTCTCGTTGGAGGGGAAGACGAGGACGTTATTTGTTCGAATTAGAGCACCTAGGAATTGTTTGACCTGATTGGGGTCTAAGCTAGATTTCTTCTCGTTGATGGCGAATCCCAGGCTGAATAAAAGGTTTATAGTGTCTTGGGTATTTGACAGACATGTCTTGTAGGAGTCCCCTGTTATGAGCCAGTCGTCAAGGTAAGGATAAACCGGGATGGATTGCCTGCGCAGGTGTGCTGCTGCCACTACTAGTACCTTTGTAAATACCCTAATACCCTTGGTGCGGAGGCTATGCCCAAGGGTAGTACCTTGAATTGATAATGTTTGTCTTGTATCATGAATCTGAGGTATTTTCTGTGCGCCGGCAACATTTAAATATGAAAGTATGCATCTTTCATGTCCAGTGTTGAAATGTAATCCCCCTGCGAGAGCAGGGGGATTACTTCCTGCAGAGTGACCATGCAGAACTTTAGTGGCTTTACAACTTTGTTCGATGGGGGCAGATCTAATACAGGGCGCATGGCGAGATCTTTTTTGGGTACAAATACACTGAATACGTACCTTAGTTTACCTGTGAAAGAGGCACAACCTCTATGGCTCCCTTTTCCTGTAGTGCCTCGACTTCCTGAAGAAGGATGGACAGATGGTCTGGCGCCAGTCATCTTGCGCGTGGAGGTCTGAACTTTGGGGACCGACAGAACTCTATAGAGTACCCGTGGGCCACGGTCTTTGGTACCCACTGGTCTGTAGTTATACCCTCCCATGCCTGAAGAAACGAGGTTAGCCGGCCCCCTGACCGTGGAGGCATGGGAGGGGACCCGGATCTGCACGTCATTTTGAACCTGAGGCCGGGGAGCCTCTGGGGGTAGAGTTCCGGCCCCTTCCTTTCCCACGACGCTGACCTCTTTGGGGATACGGGGTGGTGTATCCGTTGGTTCCTTGTGGAGAGGACCAATTATTTTCCGAGGTGTACTGGTTTTGAGGGAAATGTTGGCCATGAAAAAGGCATCTGGACCCAGTTCCTCGCCTTGTAGAGGGCTTTTGTGCGATTTGATCTAGCGTCTTAAGGGTGTCGAGCTCCTTTGCAGTCTCGAGAGCTTCGCCGACTGCTCTTCCAAATAGGTTGGATTCTTCCAACGGCTTATTAATAAGTGACGCTTACGTTTCTGGTTTGAACCCAAAGTTTCTTAGCCACGCATGTCTCTTTAGGAGGGTTCCCTGAGCCAAAGATCGACCCACTGTCTCAGCGGGAATCCAAAGTGTTTTTGAGGCTACTTTGGTTTACTCGTCTGCTCTCAGTTACCGTGGACAGAAGACAAGTCCGTAGTGGTTCAGGAACCTCCTGCAGGCCTTCCTGTAACATGGCCCATTGAGAGTCTGCGTAACTGCATAACAAAGTTGTATTGTTAGCGATGCATTTAGAAAAAGACGCTGCAGCCGTAACCCTCTTTCCTAGGGCACAGAGTTTTTTACACTCCTCGTCAGGGGTTGCCTCCCCGGTTGACAGGGGAACCCCTGCCCTTTTCCTGGTAGAGGTCACCACAAGTGAGTCTGGAGTGGAGTGATCTCTGATGTAAAGGGGATCAGAGGGGGGCGGCCGAAATAACTTTTCTATCCTTGGATCAACTGCTCTTGTGAGGGCAGGTGTTAATAACGAGGGAGCCAGACGCTTTTTAATTAAGTTTAGTAGAAGAGCCTGGCTGGCTGGCAGTTCCTCTTTAAGAATGTCCTCTACTAAGTCAGCCTCATGAACAGCTTCATCGGTGGTGATCTTGAAATGTTCTGCTGCTTTGAGCAACATGGCATTGAATGTCATTTGATCGTCCACTGGAGAGGGCCGTCTAGTGGGAGTGGTCTGGGGGGAATCTAAAAACAGGGCGTCAGGATCTGGCGAATAATTAGGAGACTGCCACGGCTGAGGGTCACCCATATCAGAGTTTTCTTCCCACCCCTGTATGGGGTCCTGCATATCCTCAATGTCAATTAAACGATCATCATCCTGAGTTTATGGGTCTGCAGGGACATCCTCTTCAGTGAGGTCGTAAGTGTACACATCCTCCTCCTGAGAGGGATTAAAGAGCCTTTGAAATTTAGCCACAGGGGGGCAAAAGGCTCTCTTCCCGTGGTGTTTTTGGGGTGGATTGCTCTGAGAGGGTTACAAACCTGTCAAGCCTCTCCATACAACACTCACATTTTTCCCTAGTCCAAACAGAAGACCCAGAGGGGTCTAGAGGTGGAAAAGGCTCTTGTGTATGATCCTCTGACGCCAAACGTCGAGATTTTAGTTTCAATGCCGAATAAATACCTTCTTCGCCTTCCGAAAACTCTTTCCAGGGGACGGCAGAGTTTGTGTGTCCCTGTGCTTCTCCTTAGGCTTGGCGGAGGGTTCAAGTATTTTTTTTAGCCTATCTTTGGATCTCGACGAATCCTTGGTCTTTCCCGTGGGCGTTGGCGAATCCTTGGAACGCTGCTTCCGAGCGTCCGCCGAAAACAATTCTCGCAATGCTTTCGGTAACGTCCTATGCAGTAGGGAGACGCATAGCCTGGGCCTGCGGTTGTGTAGTCTTTGGCGGAACCGGGGGCTTGTCGTTGGCGGACGCTTTCTTACGATGAGTGTCGACGGTTCTTGGAATATTGGGGGTAGCGCCCTTCAATTTAGAGTGCCCGGTCGCTAAGCGCATCTGCGGCTGCAAGGAGGGCTGCCGATCCCGACGGTCGACAGGCACGGCCAAAACCTCTGGTGTGTCAGTTGGCACTGTGGTCCGCTTCGACTTCGTCGAAGACTGGCCGGGGGTTGTGTGTTTAGTGAGTTGAGAGTGTCTGTTTGTCGCCGGGGTTTACAGTCCCCCATAGGAGTGTCTGAGCTGAGCCTGGCTGGGCCGCGGACAGACGATGCGGAGTGGGAGCGCTCGGCAGAAAGGTCAACGACCTCTGAGCCAGAGGCCTGCTCGTCACTGATGCCCTTGTCGACATCGGCTTTTGCGGGAGAACTCGACCCGGCTTTCGACATCCCGTAGGCCGCCCACTGCTTGACCCGGCGCTCTTTCAATGTCTTCGGACGGAGGAGCTTGCAAGCAGCACAACCTTTTTCGTTGTGATCCGAGGGGCCAGCAACGGTTACACCGTAGATGCTCATCTCTCCAAGGAAATTTGCCCTTGCAAATGGGGCAAAACCTAAAAGGTAGTCCTCGCCATAGCTGAGGTTAAGGAAAGTGACGTTGACCAGAGAGGAAAGAGGGAGGAAAGGGAAAGGTATTCTCAGACTTCACAGAAATGTCGATGGAACAATATGGATGAGCTCTGCATAAGGCGACCAGTATGCTGGGGGGAAAAAAACAATCTGTGGGACCTCGACGTGTGAGGGATTTTGGGTACACTACACGTCACATAGGGATAGTGTTACAGGCACGCCCATGTCGACGTCCCCTTTCGATGCTCGAAAGACAAGATGCAATACTCTGCGGTGACCACTGGATGTCGGACTACATGCACAACATGTGATTCTAAGCAGATTAACAAGCATCAGAATCAGTGTTCCCATGAAGGCCCCTTTGGAGCAGCAGGTTGACGTCATAGAATGTTGTCATTGTGATAGATTGTGGTTTGATATAAGTGTTTGCTGCTCTTCGGTCGAGGATTGGGCATTTTGTTTTGTCTTTCTTTGTAAAAAAGGATGTACACTGAATAAATAGTATTGTTCTCCTCTGATGGTGGAACTAGTTCGATGGCTCCCTTTTGTAGTAGCGGTCGTAGTTCATTTTGTAGAATTTGTAGATGTTCTACCAGTATTCTTCTGCGTCTTGGAGGGTGATTGCGCTGTTGCTCTTGAAACTCCATGCAATACTCATTTCTCACTTGTGACAACACCCACTTGTCTGGCATGATCCCCTACCATGCATGAAAAAATGATGGTATGCAGCCCCCTTACTGGGGATATATGGGAAGGGGCTTGAAACAATCATTGTTTTGCAGAAGTAGGCCAACCTCTTCCGGTTCGGCATCTCCCTTTGCTTCGTCCTCTAAATTGTTTTGGAAACAAGGAATGAGCGGTAGACAATTGTTCTTGGTTACCAGACCATGAGAAAAATCCAGCACTCTAGGAGTAAGTGGTCTGCGCTACAGACCTGGAGTAGCTTTGGTCACAAAAACTTGTGTGGAAATTATTATAAATTACTTACAGTAATGACCAACGTACTCCTAGTCCATAGTCCTATTTCCTCCATACTGTACGGGCGTCCCTCGCTAGGGACGGGAGAGAACCTTTCACCTGAAAAATCTTCCCCTTTAAATTTAGATGCATGCGAGGGTGCGGCCCTGGGAGCATGCACTCCCCTGACTCCGCCCACCGGAGCCACTCCTCAGTCCCCTTTGACGTGTCAACAATAATAATATTGCCTAATGACACCCGTTTTATTAGGGAGGAGGATGGTGGGACGTATGAGGAAAGGGGACTAGGAGTATGTTAGTCAGTACGGTGAGTAACTTATAATTACTCCTACGTCCGTCCCCTTTCCCCCATACTGTATGGGCAATTACAACTGAATGTAGCCCCAGGGTGGAGAGTTGCCCCTCTTAAGAAAACAAGTTCCTTAACACTGCCTGACCAAATGCTGTGTTCGACCTGGCGCTGGCATCCAAGCAGTAATGCTTGCAGAAGGCAGTGGGAGTAGCCCACGTAGCCGCCTTGCTGATAACCTGCCATGGACCGTGTCTTTGGAAAGCTACCACCGTGGCCTTAGTTCCGATGCCGTGGGCATGCACGTTTGCTGGTAATGGGCATGTGCTGCCCTTCATACGCCTCCCTGATGGCCATAACCATCCACCTTGCTATGGAAGCCTTGGAGGCCTGACAGCCTGGTTTTGATCCCCAAAGGTGATGAAGAGGGCGTCTGATTTGCGGAAGCTCTTTTTTTCTACCCAGGTAGAATTTTACAGCACGTCTGACATCTAGACAGTGTAGTACCCTCTGAACATCATCCTTAGGGTCCCACGAAGAAAGACGGTAACACTATCTCCTTATTCAAGTGAAAGGAGGAGTTGACCTTAGGTGAGAAAGCGGGGTGTGTTCTGAGCCCCACCTTGTCATACTATATGGCTTTGAAGCCACAGGCGCCTGGATCTCACTTCGGCGTGCCAAGGTAAGGCCCACGAGGAGGACCGTCTTAATGGTCACTAGCCTGATGTCCGCGGACGCCAT
Source organism: Ambystoma mexicanum (assembly GCF_040938575.1). Taxonomy (NCBI): domain Eukaryota; kingdom Metazoa; phylum Chordata; class Amphibia; order Caudata; family Ambystomatidae; genus Ambystoma; species Ambystoma mexicanum. The sequence goes on from NC_090931.1 coordinate 458,698,227, forward strand.
GGGCTCGAATGGTTTATGCGTCAGGACAACATTGAGGTCCCACACCGGGTGCGGTTTCTTGATAGGTGGATATAGTCTATTTAGGCCTCTTGACCACCAGATTTGAGGATGAGAATACCTCCTCCTGAGAGTTCTTGTAAACTCCTATGGCCACCAGATAAGTGTGGCATGCGTCTACTTGCACGCCTGAGAGTGCAAGGGGTGCCGAGAAGGAGAGCACGTCGTCCAATGTGCAAGTCAAAGGATCAATTTCCTTTGCTTTTGTACTGGCTCCTGGTGGCGTGCCTCCTAGCCCCCTGTATAATGGCCAGGTCAGCCTGTGACAGATGCGTCGCCCAGCGAACCCCTGCCAGGAGGCAAACTGGGGGCAACCGCTGTTGACACTGGTGGTGAAAAGGTCCACCTGCGGATGACCCCCCACCTGTTGAAGATCCCCATAAGGACCTGCTTGTTCAACTGCCATTTGTAGTTGTCTGCACTAAGTCTGCTGAGCCTGTCCGCCTCTAGGTTGGACTTCCCTGGGAAGTGGACTGCTGACAGGTGTTTGTTCATCAGAGCCCAGTGGGACTGAATGGAGTCCAAAGGGCAGAACCCTGTATTGAAAGTGAAAACCCATGATCCTGAACCTCTTGAAGGACCGATGGGCTTCCCAAATCGGGACATGTAGGAAGGTATCCTTCAGATCCAGGGAGCACATCCAGTCTCTCGCATCCAATATCTCCGCTATGAAGGCTGGGGTAACCATCTTGAACTTTTGGAGGGTAAGGGAAAGGTTCTAAGTGGAAAGGTCTAACAACTCTCGGGTCAGCCTGGTTCTTTTTGTGTATGGTGAAAATTCATGAATAGAAGCCCATGCCCCGCTGTGAGGCTGCAACTTCCTCCACGGCCTGGTTTGCTACTAGTGAGCGTATTTCCGCCAACAGAGTTGCTGTAACAATCTGCGGGAGCGGAGCAGAGGGGAGGAAGAAGGAATGGGAGCCGGAAGCCCACGGATACTACTGAGAGGAATATCAAAAAGGAATTAGAGTCAAAGGCTACCCTTGCCATTAACGCAAGAGGCGGTCACCTTTGTGTTAGCAGTGAAACTAGATTAATATATACTAGCTCATAAAAGATCACCAGGAGCAAAAAATCTTAAGTTTAATTTAACAAGAGACACATATTTATACAAATAGACATGTGCCTCAAGTGACACGTGGGGTATGCATAACACAAAACAGTATAATATGCATAAATGTGGGTTAGTAGGTAGAACAAATGTCTGTTATTTCATGTATTGCTAAATCAAGTAGCAATCCGCAAACATTGTCGACACTGGGTGATGTTGGCGTTTCTGGTTTGGTGAGTAGTGGAAGTAGGGCAGGGGCTGTATAGATGGAACAGCGCTGCTGTAGGCACCAAACTGTCTTCAGGACATTGATTGTGGTAAAGACTATGTTGCATAGGGATAGACACGCACCTAAAGAGTTGAAAATCGCAATTAGTTTAAAAAAAGGGTGATCGGGGTATGCCAAAAACGACAGAGCACTGCAAGAAGATGAACCTACCTAAATTACTGTGAATGCGCCATGGCGAGAAACTAAGTTGAGTGGCCAACTGTCGGAGGTACAGGTGGCTGGTTTTCAGTCTGAGGCGTCAGACTCTGGTATCTAAATAATAAAGATATCCATTTTATGATTGTTGATTAGAGAATAATCAGAAAGTTAACTGATATAGTAGTGATGACAGAGTATTACCTGGAGGCCGGTGTGTGGCATCAAGGTGTGGATGTTCAATAATGGACCTGCTTGCTGGAGTATGATAAGCTTTGGAACACTTGAAAAGGCCTTTGAAGTGGGAACGAAAGGCTAGTGTAACTCCGAGAAACTGCAAGGATCATTTATTGCAACAGGTGGTCTAAGTAGGTGGCATGGAGTGAGTTGAGTGGCATGTACAAAAAAGGACTGCTTAATGCAACACGAGTGGCATTTAAATGGTGAATCCAGCGTGCATGCTCTTGAAAGAGGGAGAGCAGTCTTGTGGGTGGTTGAGCTGTGCCGCACGTTCATAGCACTTATTTGTAATCTTCATGCAACAAAAGACGACGATTAAGTGAGGAAGCAAGCATCTTTTATGCGTGCCTAGATTGGTGAGCTCATAGCAGTGAAATATGCTTAGAAAAAGGCTCTGCTGTACGGAGGGTATTGGGCGTGCGCTGCGGCAAAAAATGAAAGTGAAACAATTGGAACTTTCCTTAGTGCGTGCCTAGGTGGGAGAGCTAGGTTTCGGTGAAAAAACCTGATAGTCCGTGTCTTGGGATAGGAGCCTTGCTAGTTGTCTTACCTCTTTCCGCAGCTATATCAAAGGAGTGGTGCCGTTTCTTAACTAGGCGCATGCGTACATCGACAGAGTGTTTATATTAAGAAGGAGAAACTTAAGCACTTGTTGTGTACACATTCGCGTCACCCGCCATGCGTCGGAAAAGGATTAGTGTGCCTTTGCTGATATGGATGTATTAGTGCTAAGGGCTGTTTGATTAACATGGCAGATGTATTGGACACAACAATTGCCCAAATAGTTTAGTGTGCTGCGTGATGTGAGTAAATAAAGCAGAGTAGCAGAAATAATCATTACAAGTGTCTTGACTGCTGTTAGCTGCAAATCATTTAACGTATCTATGTAGATACACAAACATTTTACAAAACAACTGTGGCCCGTCTGCAAAAAAATATTACAAGTTGACATAATACAGAATATTGCAGTTGCATGCTTCAGTGTTACAGACCATGGTAAAAATACAATCATGTACGGGCTGTTGATCAGTGGATAGCTCAAAAACATTTGCCTCTTGTGGAATCACTGGTATGGCAGGGCGTTACTGGGTGAAAAGACGTTCCTGTGGACACAGAATTGCTAACAATTGTTTAGTATGATGCATGATGTAAATTAATCATGCAGAGTGGCACAAATATTTAGTACAAATGTCTTGATTGCTATAAGCTGTATACAATTAAAGTGTCTTTGTAGACACAAAAGACTATACAAGACCTGTGGACGAGACCTCCATGGCTTGTGCAACGGCCTGGGAGGGCTGTTTCGGGGTCTCCTCGCCCCTCCCTTTCCATCCTGTAGGGCTTGAACCAGGGTCTGAGCGGTTTCCCCCTTCTGGCGTGCCAGCAGACTTTGCCAAAGTCACTGTGGCAGTGTTGCCCCTAGGGGGGCAAATATACTTTTTGTGCTGCAGGGGCGACCCTCACAGGGTCAGCTCACTTAGCTGTCCTGAGATCAGCTGCCACGAACTCTATTGCCGACAAAGTCTTTGCCTGTGCCGATTGGGCTGCTTGGCCTTTTCCTCCGTCCGCGGCCTCTCACTTCTCCTGCAGTTTAGCCGGGGTAGATTTCCTTTTTGGGGAGGAGCTGGATTGCCCGCTGGCAAAAGAGGCGGATGGTGACGTTGACCGTGCCCTATCCGCCTTGGGGCCTGCTTGCGCGGAGACCGTGGTGGACTTGGATTTGCAGTTCTTGATCCCCCACGGGTAAGGCACCCTCAAAGGACTTAGAAGACCGATACTCGTACCGGCCGGTCCTGGGTGAGGCATGACCGTGTTCGGGGCACAGGGCAGAGGCCTTAGCGTTAAGCCACGCCGCCAGTCTACTGTGCCTGCCTTCGTCGTCTTCTTGGAGAACCTGAGGCATAACTCGTACTCATCTCCTTATGGTCCGGGTGCAGGCAGTAGAGGCATTGTAGGTGCTGGTCTTCCACAAACGCATTCCATAGCCCGCATTGGTGCAGGGCTTGAAGAGGGACCTTCCCTCCTTCTCCTCAATGGTTGGCCAGACGGCCTTCTGGTAATTTTGACGATCTTCGCCATTGAGGGGTGCTGAAATTCAGAAAGAGAAAGGAGCACACAGGTTCTTTTGGAACAAAAATGGAACCTTTTTCCATCAAAAAGACGAAAAAACATAGAAGTAGATCGCAGAACAAACTCAAGGATTCCCAACACTGAAGCGTGCAGTAAAAATCTGAAGAGGTGCTTAGGGAGAGGGTTGTCATTGAATGGGGGCATTATGACACAGAGGACAGTGATTGGTTTAAAGGAGAAATACAGTTTGAAAGTGTGTTATGCTCACCTGGTCTCTGCCGATGCTTTGGGGCACAGTTGCAGCCCTCCCTGAACTTGAATCATCCCCTTCAGGCCTCTCCCTCAGTAGAAAAGCTGTGAGCGGTGGTACATGGTGATATTGCTCCTGCGTGAAGATAAAGGTGTGTGATTGTGCATGCGATTGTTGTACCTCTCGAACCCTTCACCCCAAAGTACGGTTTCTGTGAGCATACGCCATCCCATAAAGCTCACCTGTGAATTATGGAAGATAAGCTCTCCGTCCTGCTACTTCTGGCAGGGGCGTGTCGAATGGGATCTAGTTCCTTCAGCGATTCCCTGATAAGGATTGGTCCAGTCTAGCTGCAACTATGCTTCTCCTTATGATTGGTAAGTCGTTCTTGAGCTCTTGTGATGCTGTTAGTTCTGTTTAATGTCTTTATATGTTGCTCCTATATGTCCCTCTTCTGTTTTCTTCCCTTAGATAGAAATGCACCCTCAATGAAGCTGTGAGGCGCGAGATGCGGACGGATGGAAGATGGACGCTACCGCAATGTTCGACAGCTGGTAAGTGATGGTTTAAGGAAAAGCGTAAAGTATGGCGAAGCACAACCTTAAACTGACAGTTTTTTCGATGTCTGACCTTGTCTTCTGTTTACCCTTGCAGGCGCTGCTGTCGACGATGGAGCGTGTCGTGCTGCTGTGCCAAGATGAAGAATTCGGCATTCAGGAAAGGGTAAAGATGAATACTTGGTTCGCCGAAGAGATGTACAGGTAAGAACAGATTCCCCCAGTTGGTAAGTATGCTGGCAGGAAGCAGGATGTCCAGGAAGCAGGATTTTCAAAAGTAAGTCTGACCTCAGGTGACTGTGAGCGTTACTCTGCTTGCAAGTGCAGAATAACACGAAGCGTCTGTCTTGAGGATCGGGGCAGCTTATATAGCTGAGATCGTGGGCAAGCCCATTAGGGCGGCTTACCAGCTACACCCTGCCACTCCTACATAGTGAGCATGTGCGAAGGCAATCCATTAGCAGCCACACCCAAGAATACACTTGGGGATGCTTAATGGATGGAATGTTCAAGGTTAATGCATCCTGCTTAATGGATGGAATGTTCAAGGTTAATGCATCTGAAGTGCTATGTCCATAATAAAAGGTTTTTGGTGTTAAATGGATGTTTCGTTTACTTTTGTTCATGAGCCTGGCGCCAAAGGCGCCAGGACAGTGTCCACCCAGGTCTCCTGTGCGTGTGCCCCTGACTTCATGACCATGACATCACTGCCCCTCAAGACCCCTCTCAAGGGTGGTCCTCTTCCCTGTTCTGGTTTGGTGGGATTATTGCGATGGAACTGTCTGATTAAATGCGGAGCATGGACGTGTTCACTGGGTTCCCAAGTTCGGCCTTGAGGTCCGTAACGTTTCCAGTCAATTAGGTAATACAATTTTGATCAAAACACCTTGGAGTCCAGGTCTATAAGTGATAAAACAGTATTCTGCAAAAAACAGAGCCCAGCGAAGTTTGCACGAGGATAGTGCGTTGGCGGTTTTCAAGTATTGCAAGTTACGGTGGTCCGTGATGACATTGACCGTATGTCTCGGCCCAAGAAGGTAATGTCTCCAGGCCTTGAATGCTGCTTTAATCGCCAGTAATTCCTTATCTGTGATTGCGTAGTTCAACTCGGGGGCTGGAAATTTGCGGGACCAGAATGCGACAGGGTGTAGTTGTCCTGTTTTAAGGTCTTGTTGTGACAATACTGCTCCCATGGCTATTTTTGAAGCATCTGGCTCAACTATGTAAGGTAGGTCTGGTCGTGGGTGTCGAAGGACTGGTGCTGTAGTGAATGCTCGTTTCAACTTCTGGAAGGCTTCTGACGACCAATGGAACTTTTGATTTTTCTTTAACAAGAAGGTAATTGGATGTACAATTTGTGACAACTCGGGTATAAACCGACGGTAAAAGTTGGCGAATCTGAGCACGCTTTGCACTCCTTTCGTGGATGTTGGTGAGGGCCATTGGAGGATTGCATCCACCTTTCATGTATCCATATGTACGCCTTGTGGTGTGAGCATGAAACCGAGAAATTCGACCTCGCTGTCACGACCTTACCCCCACCGAGTGTTAACGGGGCCCTAAAGACTATTTGGTCCCCCTTGGAGCCAGTCCTGGCGTTGTTGGCATCGGAGGCACACGCTAGGACGGGGTTTCAATGGGCAAGGGACAAGCATGGCCGCCCCCATGAGGAATAATGTGGAACTGCATTCAGCGGTCTAGCATCCAGGGGGGGGCCCAGGGGGGCCCACCCCGAAGCACCTGGGATACCTGCTGGCTATTTAAACTAAGCCCGATTAGAGGCAACCCCTTGGCGTTATTCTGCTCTAGCAGCGTGACGTTCACCAGGTCCTGCTCTGCATCCAGGCCTGCTTGGTCGAGAAAAGGCAAGAGCCATTGTCATCCTTACCTGCTCAGCGGCATCCTCCGGCAACCAAAGTCGTCCAACGGTCCTTGTCCTCCTTCGGCAACATCCCTGGAAGATAAAGTGAGAGCAAGACATTGAGTAAGCTACTTACCCGTCCGTCAGGAAGGCCATCTTCTCAAAGTCATCTTCCGCCTGCTTGGGTTCCGGAGACCCATTCTTCTTCGAGTCTTCTCGACCTGCAAGACAAACAATAGCCCTCGCCAGTGAAGAAACTCGGCGATACGGTGCCATAGACGACGCGCCCCTGCCCAGCGCAGCAGGATGGAGAGCACATCCTCATAGAAATCAAAGTGAGAGACGTCCCCAGGGGAACCGCAAGGGGAACCCGGGAGGTGGGTCGCAAGGGAAGGAACCGCAATTAAACTTCACCTCCTGTCTTCTAGAGCCGATCCTCAACAGCACGAACTCCAGTGAATATGAGGGGTCCCGGAGAGCATCCCGGCCTGTCGTGAGGCGTCCCCGTGGGTACAAGGTGAGCGTTCCAGAACGCAAAGCCAAAAACTTAACTATTCACCAGGGCACCTAGTATGGAAACTTCGGAAACAGACCAGTTAGCCCAGTTGTTGGGGCAGTTGCGCGCAGAGGTCCACTCTGCGCGGCAGGAAACTAATGCTTTGCAGCGAGAACTGATTGTGGCCAAGGAAAGGACGGATGACCTCGGGAGGCAGCTCCTCCAGGCACAAGCAGGACAAGCCCTGTTGCCCGGAATTGGTCAGTCTACACTGCTCCAGCAAGCAATCCTTTCCAGATCAACCTCCCTGGGGCAGTACCTCTGGCTCCTGCGGAGCTATTTTTCGGGACACCGACGATACGCAACCTTCATGAATCTGTGCCGCCTCCATTTTCTGTACAGGCCTGGAGAGTTCCCCACGGACCAATCACATGTGGCCTTCGTGTTATCTTATCTGAGTGGGAGTGCGGCAGATTGGTCAGTACCATTCATTAGTCGGAACGACCCTCTGTTACAAGACTTCGACGGGTTTCAGCGGGAGCTGGAAAAACTCTTCGCCCGACGACCACCATGGACAGGCTCTAGATAATGAACTCTTGTCCCTTCGTCAAGGGAGCCAGGATCTGCTGACCTACATCGCGACTTTTAATAGACTGGTGGTCGAGGCAGACTGACCAGAGGACAAATGGACTACCTTGTTTCACGGGGGTCTTCGAGGGGAGCTAAGAGACGTTTTTTGCCCAAGTAGTGGACCCACCCCAGGATTGGGCAGAGTTCATTAGTTTGGTGGTACAGTTGGATCGCCGACTGCAATATAGAAAGAACGACCGTGGGAAGCTGGATTTGTGCCCCTTATTCCTGCGATCCAAAGATCAAACCCCGCAGGGACCCGACAGAACCAGTGAACCCATGCAGATAGGAGAGTCAGGCCCCCTCTAACCAAAGCCAAACGAGATAAAAGGAGGGAATTGCAGTTGTGCCTGTATTGTGGAAAAGCAGGTCACTTCCTAAGGGAGTGCCCGGTCAAGCCACCCAGAAGAACCGTGGGAGCCACAGATAAAGAAACCCCTTATGAGGAGTCGGGAAACGATCAAGCCTGGCAATTGTAGGGGTCCAATTGTCAAGCGAAGAAATCCAGCTACAGAACTCCCATTTTGCGCTACCTGTGATCTTAATCCCCCCCCCATCAGCAGCCGTCCAACATGCACTCGTTGGAAGCCTATATCGACAGCGGAGCGGTGGGAAATTACATAGATCAAGACCTTGCAGCAAAGATGGGGCTAGTCCTTTGCCCTAAGCCAACCGCTGAGACTATAACCACCGTTGATGGTACTGAGATTGCCTCGGGCCCCGTGTCTGAATGCACCACTAAACTCACCCTCCAGTGCGAAGATGGGCACCGCGAAATCATCGCCTTCGATCTGATTAAAGCCCCCCAATTTCGGCTGATCCTGGGGATGCCATGGCTGGTTGCTCATAATCCACGAATCAGCTGGCGAATTGGTTTTCGCCCACAGCTTCACGCACACCTGTTATCCGAAAGATCAGAAGGCAAAACACGCAAGTTCTCCTGTTCAAGAGGGAATGGCCCATGTCCTCGGAGGGATTGCTACCCTGCCGATTCATTACCAAGACTTCCAAGATGTTTTCCAAAAGGAGCAAGCAAATACGTTGCCCCCCCACAGGCCCTACGATTGCCAAATCGATCTGCTACCTGGAGCCCGGATTCCATGCGGGCGCATTTACGCACTCACTGAGCCTGAAAACCAACCCCTGAAGACGTACCTGAAGCAGAACCTGGCCAACGGTTTCATCCACCCATCCAAGTCATCGGCCGCAGCGCCGTTATTCTTCGTACCAAAAAAGGAAGGTGATTTGAGAATGTGTATTGACTATCGTGCATTGAACCAAGTAACCATCAAAAATCGCCATCCTCTGCCTCTGATCCTGGAGTTACTGGACCAGGTCAAGGAAGCCCAGATCTATACTAAACTGGATCTGAGAGGGGCCTATCATCTGGTGCGCATTAAAGAAGGGGACGAGTGGAAGACGACATTCCGTACCAAGTATGGCCTGTTCGAATACCAAGTAATGCCGTTCGGCCTATGCAACGGCCCCGCTGCGTTCCAGTATTTCATGACCGATGTCCTTCGAGAACTCATTGATGTCTGCGCTCTAGTATACATCGACGACATCCTGGTGTATTCAACATCTGAACAAGAGCACATTGGGCATGTATGGACAGACCTGACCAAGCTCCGAGAACACCATCTTTATGCCAAGTTGGAAAAGTGTTAGTTCCATGTACAGAGGTGGAATTCCTGGGCTTTATCCTCTCCAAGGGGATACGAATTGACGCTCACAAGGTGGACGCTGTCCTCAATTGGCCAGCATCAAATTCAATCAAGGGGGTCCAGAGTATGTTGGGATTTGCAAATTTCACCCGATCACTTCATTCATCGATGATGCGTCCCTGCCCAGCGCGGCAGGATGGAGAGTGCATCCTTATAGAAATCAAGAAGAGAGACGTCCCCAGGCGAACCGCAAGGGGAACCCGGGAGGTGGGTGTCATGATCTCTGCTTCCAAAAGATCAGGACTTGCCCGACTCCCTTGGCTGCAGACCCATAACCCTGGTTCCGAGTGCCAGCCAGTCCCAATTGGGACCTTTTGGACCCTGTCCTGGCGCCAGTGGCACCAGGCTCATAAAGATGCCCAGTCCCAGCGCTGGAAGCGCCGGGCTCATAATGCTTGGGTGGACTTACCTGCAGCAGACCATGCTGCTTACTTACCTGCCAGTTGAACCCCTGATCCTCTTCTGTTTGGGACTACTTTTCCTGTTGGGTGGGGCAGGAGCCACTCCCTAGGTTCAGAACACTGGAACTCTTCTGGAAAGCAGGAACTCTTTTCTTACCTAGGCGTGGCTGTGGAAGGAGACACCTAAGCACTACAGGAGGCTATTTAAACCACACCCGATGGATGAATCTTGCTTTGTGTTATTCTGCATTCTCTGCAGCAGAACGCTCATCGTGTCTTCTGCTTCTGATCCTGGGCCTAAGGGAACAAAGGCTTACCATCCTGGAATCCAGTCTTCAGCAGCACCTGTAAAGACAAAGAAAGAACAGGTTAGCACTACGGCCTTCAGTGGCAGCGCATCTCTTACATGGTCCATCGGCTGTCACCAACGCCTCACGCTGCATTCTGGCATCTGAAAGACAAAGGCTTACCTACTCTTCGCATGCTCCGGAGGTCTTCGCACTGCATTCCGGCATCTGAAAGACAAAAGCTTACCAGCTCTTCGCACGCTCCGGAGGCCTTCGGCGCTGCATCCCGCATCTGAAAGACAAAAGAAGGTGCGTTTAAAGACATTGGGCAACTTTATTACTCACGTGCCATTACTCCTTCCCACGCCGAATCCAGTGGGTATTCCAGCACCCTTCAGCTTCTCTAAAGCTCCGAACTTGTACCTGCAAGATAAAAGGGACAGTTAGTGCGCATCGTGAAGCAGGCTACAAACGCTTACTTACGTGCTTCCAGGCGCTTCTATTCCTCACGCGGGTTCGATCCTCAACTCTCATCAGCCCGCCATCCGCCATCGCCGGAACCCTGCAAAACAAGAGATATCATTACAAAAGACTTTTAAGACATTTGAAGTGCCCAGAACGTACCGTTCGTGCAGTTAACGACGGACAGCAGTCCTGAGGTCAAGAGGCCTGCACCCTTATCCAGTGAAGAAACTGGTTACGGCACCCTGCCCCGAGGCAGATGGAGAGCTCGGCGTTCACTTACCTAAGGTGAGGGCGTTAACCTTTGGGGTTCTACAGGAGAAGAGAAAGGGAAGAGGAGAGAGGCACCCAATAACCCCAGTTCATTAATCCCATATTTTCTATCTGCAGACTTCTTACTCTTCGAGTCAGACATACAGTGCACAGAGGTCCAGCCCAAAGAGCCAACCGTGTGTTACACATCACCTTTGAAGATACGGCATTCACCCAGTCAAGACCGGCGCCTCTGCGGGAATCAGGTGAGCGTTACAGTGGGTTGCAAGGGAAGGAACTGCAGCTTAACATCACCTCCTGTCTTCTTTTGGAGCCGATCCTCCACAGCACGAACTCCAGTGAAGGTGAGGGGTCCCAGAGAGCATCCTGGCCTGTCGAGAGGCGTCTCCGTGGATACAAGGGGAGTGTTGCACTATGTTACATGATTTTTTTTGTTTTCCAACGTGGCATACAATTGGTGTTGTCGAAGCTTCTCTAAGACTGCCCGGACATGGCCTACATGTTCTTCCATGGCATTTGAGTAGATAAGAATGTTGTCAATGTAAACAAGAGCGCAAATGTCCAGTAGTTCACAGAGTACATCATTCATAAAGAATTGGAACGCTGCAGGGGCATTGGATAGCCCGAAGGGCGTGGCCTGGTATTCAAAGAGGCAGTACTTCATGCGGAAGGCCGTTTTCCACTCGTCTCCCTCTTTTACTCTTACAAGAGGATATGCTCCTCTTAAATCTAGTTTTGTTTAGATTTGAGCAAGTTTCACTTGGTCCAGGAGCTCTGGTATAAGTGGTAAAGAATATTGATTTTTTACTGTGATCGGATTGATGGCTCTATAGTTGATGCAAGTTCTTAAGTCCCCATCCTTTCTTCCTTTTTAGGCACGCGAATAAATGCGAGGAGACAGGTGACTTGGACGGGCGAATGAAACTGTTCACCGGGTACTGATCCAGGTAAATTCTAAGATGCCGATTTTCCTGTTCTGTCCGAGCGTAAATTCGGCTGCAAGGGATCTGGGCTCCGGGTACAAGATCTATTTCACAATCGTAGGGTCTGTGCGGGGGCAGAACGTTGGCTTTCTCTTTTTTGAAGACATCCTGCTAATCTTGGTATACGAGCGGTAAGGAGCTGATGAGGCCCAACACGATTTCTTTCTTCAGTTTCAGATTGGTGTCATCTTTTCTGTAACATGTGTCGGCACAACCATGAGGAAATGTCAGAACTAGTTTTCGCCAGTCGATCCTAGGATTGTGGCTCTCCAGCCAGGATATTCCCAATATCATCTGGAACTGAGGAGCACTGATGAGATCAAAAGTAATGTCCTCTTGATGCCCTTCCTGACACAGAAGCTTGACTTTCTCGGTGTATTGTGTCACCGGGCCGGATGATAGCTGAGAACCATACACAGCAGTGACGTTTTCCGATTTCTGCTTCTGTCGCAGAGGAAGGCCTATTTCGGAGAGACAAATCATGGTCAATGTAGTTAACCACAGCTCCACAATCAATATATGCCTCTAAGGCATGTATTTTTGATGGTTGCTTGTGATTCACCAAAAGCACTGGAAGGACTAGATGCTAGGTCTGTACGGATTCCTTTTTCATGCTCGACAAGCGGACCCACACACTTGCCGGGCATTGACGTTTCCAGAGTTCTGTTCTTCTTCATCAATTTTGTCTGTTGCCCAAACCGTTTTCTTGGGTGGTTTTACCGGGCAGTCACGGAGGAAGTGACCTGCTTATCCACAATACAAGCAAAGCTGTTGTCTTCTTTTTTCCCTTTCTGCTTTAGTAAGGGAACTTCATAATCCACCAATTTGCATTAGCTCAGACTGTTCATGTTGTTTAGTCTGATTCTCACAAGGTCGTATATAAACTGACCGTCCCTCTGATCTAGTTTGATCCATTTTCCAATTCTGTAACCTATGATCGAGTTGCACTGTCAGGTCTATGTAGTCCGCACACCTCTCAGGGGGATTCACCACTTGCGCCAACACATCCTTAAATTCTCCACGTAACCCTTGGTAAAAGTGTAGCCCTCTTCTCTTCTGGCCAGTTGGTCTGGGCTATGAGACGATTGAAGGTTGCAATATAGGTCAATAGATCTTGACTCCCTTGTCCGAGTGAAAACAACTCGTTGTCCAGAGCTTGTCCTTGAGTATGACGGGCAAACAATTTCTCCATCTCATGTTGGAAATTCCCAAAGTTCCGGAGTAAAGGGTCATCTTGATTTACCAAAGGTATAGACCAGTCTGCCGCACTACCTCCTAAATACGAGAGTACAAACGCCACTTAGGCTTGGTCATTAGGAAAGGCTCAGGGTCTGCACAAGAAATGAAGGCGACATTGGTTGATAAATGCAGCAAACTTGTTTGGGTCACTGATGAAGAGTTCGGGAGGGGCTAGAGGCACTGCTCCAGGAAGAACCACCTGAACTGGTGTTGACTGTTGTGGTGTGGAAGAATAAGAAGAATGGGTCACTCCAGGCAGTGGAACCCGTCATGCTTGTGCTTGTAGCATTTGTCTTGCCACTTTGTCCATACTTTCTCGAGTTACAATAGAATCCCTCTGTAATGCATTGGTTTCCTGTCTTTAAGCATGTACTTCAGCCCGCAATTCCCGTAGTAAGAGGGCTAACTGATATGGAAACTTCAGAAACAGAACGCCCAGGCAGAGAGTATTAGAGGCTTCGCGTTGTGTTACGTTTATGCTCACCTGGTCTCTGTGGAGGAATTGGGACACGGTTGCAGCCCTCCCTAAACTTGAATCACCCCCTTCAGGCCGCTCCCTCAGTAGAAAAGCTGTGAGCGGTGGTACGTGGTGATACTGCTCCTGCGTGGAGATAACAGTGTGTGAGTGCGCCAATCTGTGATTGTTGTACCTCTCGAACCCTTCACCCCAAAGTACAGTTTCTGTAAGCATACGCCGGCTCATAAAGCTCACCTGTGAATTATGGAAGATAAGCTCTCCGTCCTGCTACTTCTGGCAGGGGAGCGTTGAATGGGATCTAGTTCCTTCAATGAGCCCTGATAAGGATTAGTCCAGTCCAGCTGTGACTATGCTTCTCCTTATGATTGGTGAGTCTTTCTTGAGCTCTTGTGATGCTGTTCCTTCCGTTTAATGTCTTTATATGTTGCTCCTATTTATGCCTGCAATAATGTCTCTTCGGTTTTCCGCCCTTAGATGGAAATGCGGCCTCAATGCAGCTGTGAGACGCGAGACGCGGCCGGATGGAAGATGGATGCTACCGCAATGTTCGACAGCAGGTAAGTGATGGCTTAAGGAAATGTGCGATGTATGGCAAAGCGCAACCTTAAACTGACTGTTTTTTCGATGTCTAACCTGGTCATCCGTTTTTCCTTGCAGGTGCTGCCGTCGACGATGGAGCGTGCCGTGCTGCAGTGCAAGATGAAGATTTCGGCTTTCAGGAAAGTTTAAAGATTAATACCTGGTTCGCCGAAGAGATATACAGGTAAGACCAGCCTCCCCCAGTTGGTAAGTATGCTGGCAGGAAGCCGGATGTCCATGAAGCAGGATCTTCAAAGGTAAGTCTGACCTCAGGCGATGGTGAGCGTTAGCTGCTTGCAAGTGCAGAATAACACGAAGCGTCTGTCTTGAGGATCGGGGCAGCTAATATATCTGAGATCATGGGCACGCCCATTAGGGCCGGCTTACCAGCTACACCCTGCCACTCCTAGAGAGTGAGGATGTGAGAAAGGCAAACCATTAACAGCCAACCCAAGAATACACTTGGGGCTGCTTAATGGATGGAATGTTCAAGGTTAATGGTGGCCGGTCCTCTCCCAACTATCCTCTTGAATATGGCGTGCCCCAAGGCTCTGTACTAGGCCCTTTCCTCTTCTCTATACACCTCCCTCATTGCTCCTATTATCTCCTCGTTTGGCATCTCCCACCACTTCTACGCTGACGACCCTCAACTCTTCCTCTCTTTCAGGGGGCGTGGCCAGCGGTGCGATGGGAAAGACGCGAGTCTATCCGGCTCCCGCGACCGCCAAACACATCCTGTTTAATTTGCCCGAGTCCTGCATGCTATAGAGGCATGAACACTCCGGGTGGGTGTCGGACAACCCCGGGCTAAAGCGAGCTGGAAAGCAGCTGAAACCGTGGCCGTATCACGGATCTGCGGGTGAGTAGAAATCCGAGCAGGCGCCAACCTGCCCGATTACAAGATGGCCGCCGGGGGTGAGCGCTGACTCTGTGCCCGAGAACCGGAGCTGCACGGCAGTGGGACTCGGCTTGCCGCCTGCCCGCTGTCGACATCGGAGATAGGCGAAGCTCTGACCTGTATGCAACAACTGACCAGCTTATCGGAAGAACTACAATCCTGAGCACCGCCGCTGGGGAAGACACCCCGAGCTGAGGCGGCCTTGATACGCGGCCCACGCCGGTGGAGGGGGGAGTGCGCGCCTACCTGGTGGCGTCGTGGTGAGCGGGCCGGGAGCTACCAGCTGCACTCACTTGACCTCGGGCCAGGAGGGTCAGCGACGAGCGGAAATAAAAGGTGCCCACCGGAGGCTGGCCGGGGCTGAGATCCAAAGCACAGCAGCACGCAAACCCACCCACCGTGGAGCGGGGTCTGGAGGCCGGCACTGGAAAACCGTTGGAGCGCAAAGGACACCGACAGCTACCCCCGAAAGGGAGCGGCAGGAAAAGTGCGCTACACCGAAGCGGCAGCCGCACCGCCTTGCCAGCCTACCGAAAAAAGCTGTGAATCCGACGCTCCTCTGCTGGTGGGGGGTACCCTGGGCTGCGGTGGCACTGGAATGCGGGATGCCACCCGCAGCAAGAAGCGGCAAGGGCCCCAACCACAGAAGCACACTCACCGCCAAGAGCATGGGGCCCTGAGGCCTGCATCGAGGATTCCAGGAGAGCTGTACTACACAAGACCTGCAACCGCATCAGAAACAGGCGGGCGGCGCTGGACAGCAGACGCGAGTAGCAGCCCTTCAGCCCCACCAATTGCATCGGCCAGGGCAACTGGCAAACACTCCGATGGGGGAAGGGGGTAAAGGCACAAAGCGGACTCTCCAGGCTGTGAGGCGGCAGTGTGCACCCAGAGACGGCCATCCAAACAGACCATGACCACACCTAACGAGACTCGGAAAGGGGCCAAACCACAGATAGCAACGGTGCGTGGCCTCCAGGACCGAAGTGGTGGAACTCGCTGGGGCCAGACTGGGCGGGCAACCCATGACCAGTCCCGACGCCGGGGCAGGCCAGCACGCAACACAGTGGCAACAACTTAGTCTGCAGTCCGGTTGCTGCACGGCGATTTCCGTGCAAAATCCAGACCTACTAGGCGCAGCAAGAAACATGGGAAAAGACGGATCTAAAAGACTGCCCACCCAAAGCAGCATGGATCAATACACAATTCCTCCTCCACAAGCTCCCGACTTCCACTCGATATCCTTGGAGGAGGTGGAGACAGACAATACGATCTCCCTCAAAGACATAATTACCGCCATAGCGGAATCCTGCACGTCCATGCAACAGAAAATGGACGGAATAAGCATGGACGTGTCCCTCCTCAGACACGACCTCCAAAAGCTAACAGCACGCACGGGAGAGGCCGAACAACGCATCTCTTACACAGAAGATGGGATTCACAACATGAGACAACAACTCCAGAGCGTCACATCCAAGCTTAAGGTGTTGGAGGATAGAATTGAAGATGGAGAGGGGAGATCTAGACGTAACAATGTGCGAATACTTGGTATCCCCGAGAAAGCAGAAGGCGCCTGCATGGAACTGTTTTTGGAGCAGCTGCTCGCTGACCTGTTCGACCCGGACTCATTCTCCAAGTTCTTCTCTATAGAGAAGAGCGCACAGAGTGCCCACCGGCAGGCCAGCGCCTGGGGCTCCCCCGCGCACAGTAATTGCAAAGTTTCTAAACTTCAGGGACCGAGAAGCATTACTGCAACATGCACGCGCCAAGGGCACGATCACCTTTAATGGTTCCAGGATCGCCTTTTTCCCTGACTATACTAGGGAAGTGCAGAGGGCAAGACAATCCTTTGACCACCTGAAGAAGCAATTACAATCAATGGGAGTGAAGTATGGGCTGCTCTTTCCCGCGCAGTTAAAGATCTACCACAAGGGAACCACAGTCCACTTTAATGACCCCAAAGAAGCATGGCACTGGGCTGAACAGCACATAGAGGGTGACTGGTCGGCCTCGCGCAGCAGAGGGGTGAAGGAACCGCAGGCCTCTGCCTGCCCAACAGCGCGAGCCCCGTCGGCCTCCAGCGCAAGACCCACCGGAAGACATAGGTGGATGACCCACGCCTAATCCTCCAACCAGTGCCCCGATACTCGGCAGTAAGCTCAAACTGTGATATGGCACCTTACGCAACATACCGCAATACCCATCTTAAGGTAACACACTCGATTGTGGCGGTTACGGGAACGTCTCGCACACGCGCTTTGAAGGGCCCCCCCTCGGCTAGTAAGATTCACGTTAGCGCTAAGGGTGTCACCCCCCCCCCACAGTCATAGTTTGTAGGGGGACTACCTGAGCCTTAGGCTGCGATTGTCTTATGTAAGTTGTCCAGTTGACAGCTGGTAGTGTTAAAGTTTGGGAGAAGTATAGGGAGGATGGGGTTGGGATTGTTGTTTAGTTAGGGGAAGGACCAGTATAGCACATAACACACTAAAGTCAAATAAGAGGATTATAACACCGAGGCGCGCGGTTGCCGGGTACCTCGCGTCGTCATCAGCTGCACACACTCCTTTAGCCACGGATAGACATGGCATCTCTTAACACAAACACAACCAGATTGCTGAAACTCATGACCTGGAACGTCAATGGCCTTGGCAATGCAATCAAACAGCGATTGGTGGGGCAATACCTGAACAGGCACGCACCGGACGTCGCTTTCCTGTCCGAAACGCACCTCGCAGGCACAGAATGCTCCTATTCAGACGCACAAATTATAGACTTGCAGTTCATGCAGGCTTCACAATGGGCTCAAGAGGGGTCATGGTAATGATACACAAGAATCTCCCTTTCCACCTGAACACAGTAACCCTGGACACTGGAAGAAGATACGTATATGTGGCTGGCACACTCTGGGAGCACTCTGTCACAATACTAGCGATTTTTATGCACCGCCCACTTTGTTGTCGCCGCTACTCGCCGACATTTCCCCCCCGATTACCGCAGACACCTCGATAATAGGAAGGGACTTCAACAAAGTCATGGACACATCCCGGGATCGCTCACACCTTCGAAAATAGAAACCCCAGCGCACTTACCAAACTTGCAACGTTCGGGAACGCCATGGGCCTGTGTGACGTATGGAGAGAACTCCACCCTAATACCAGGGAATACTCCTTCCACTCGGGTGCTCACGCCTCGCTCTCCAGACTGGACTACTTCTTTCTCCCAGCAACTGACCTACACAGGGCACATGAAGCATGCCTACACCCCAGAGTAATCTCCGACCACTCCCCACTGGTGATGCAAATCACAACATCCAGGCCGATTCCCCACCCAGCTGGCGCCTGAATAATTACTACCTGGGCAATCCAGACCTGGTAGTCAAGCTCCAAGAGACAACGCAGACATATTTTGAGCTGAACACAGTCGGCATCAGACCCAGTGTCACTATGGGAGACCTACAAAGCAGTACTGAGGGATGAACTCATCTCATGGACGACCGCACAGAGGAAACAATACCTACTCAAGGTACACGAAGCGGAACAACAGGTGAAACAGGCAGAGGTAGCGCACATAACCCAGAACACGCCCGACACAAACCGGGCCCTGCACAAAAGCAGCTCCAGAACACTGCACTGGATAATGCCAGACATGCACACTCGACAATGCGTGCAAGAGTATATGAAACGGGCAATAAAGCTGGGAAAATGCTAGCATGGCTGGAACGCAAGGAGCAGGGACGCAGTCATGTCAAGCAACTACAGACAGGGGGCACAACCACACTAGTGGCAGATCATGGCATCGCGAGGAGCTTCGCAAATGATTATGCTGAACTGTACAAGTCACCTAACAGCCCCGCAAATACTTCAATCATAGAGGAAATTAACTTCCCCACCTTGAGCATAACACAACAAGAATTGTTGCAAAGAGACATAACGGAGGATGAGGTGTCGAATGTCATGTCTGGCCTCCAAGCTGGCAAGTCCCCAGGTCCAAACGGATTCCTGATCGAGCTGTGGCGGAAAGTGGGAACCAACGTAACTGCTCCACACCTACTGCAAATGTTCCAACATGCAAGAGAACAGGGCACCCTTTCCCCAGATCTTAGGGAAGCCACAATAATAGTACTACCCAAACCGGACAAACCCCCTGAACACTGCAGCTCTTACAGGCCCATTTCACTTATAAACAGCGAAACCAAAATACTTGCGAAGATCCTGGCAAACCGGCTACAAGTCATCCCCTCCCTGGTCCACCCTGACCAATGCAGCTTCATGCCCGAGAGATCGACACACATGAATCTCTACAGGTTGCACTCAGCACTAGAAAAAGCCGGCAGCATACAGGGTCCGCTGGCTTTGTTGGCAATAGACTTTGAAAAGGCGTTTGATTCGGTGAGGTGGGAGGCCATCTGGGAAATAATGAGGCATATGGGTTTTGGCGCAAACTTTATCGGCTGGGTGCAACTACTATACAAATGTCCAATAGCCAGAACTAAGGTCAACGGCTGGCAATCAGACCCTTTTAGATTGGGCAGAGGAACGAGGCAAGGTTGTCCGCTGTCGGCCATGATTTTTGCAATTGCCATCGAACCACTGACCATCCTTTTACAAAATACTCCACTCTGGGAGGGCTTCCAGTGGTCAGAAACGTGGGAGGATAGAGTGTCCCTCTACGCGGATGACTTGCTCATCTACTTGAAAGACCCACGCAATTCCTGCCAAAATGTTACTCAAATGCTGAAAAGATATGGAGCCTTCAGTGGCCTACGCGTGAACTGGTCAAAATCCATTCTATTCCCCATAGGAAGAGTAGCAGCCACTTGCCCCATAGACTGCCCCAACCAAATTGTTACTGATCAGTTCAAATACCTAGGGGTGAAAATCACAAAGCACCTCACAGACTACGCAGTTCTGAATCTACACCAGTCGTGGTGAGATTCGCTGAGGACACTCACCATTGGAGCTCCATGACACTGATAGGCAGAGCTGCCCTATTCAAAATGATCGCCCTTCCCAGGTTCTTGTATGTCCTGCAAAATGCACCGCTGCACATCCCGCACCAGGAATTCCTCAAAATAGACCGTATCCTCCAGAAACTGCATTGGAGTTGAGGGCCCCCGCGGATCGCTCTATCAACCCTTCAGAGATCGGTCTGGGAGGGTTGGGGGAAATCGGGCTGCCCAGGCTGCAAACTTACTACTGGGCCAGCCAGATAGCGGTGGTAAATGACATGCTCCATGGCGAAAGGAGCCTGCCGCATATCAGAAGGTTTAACACCAACAGCAGTACAACACCCCTGGAACTCCTATACTGTGGCATGGGCCGCACATCAGCTCGTACCATGGAAACGCATATCACACAAATCTGGGCGGAAGCACACCGGCATGTAGGCTGGGAATCGAAACTGACGCTGCCCCAACCACTGTGAAACAACAGGCTTCTCCCAGAGTTCCAGAAGCTGCCGAAATGGCCCGCCTGGCCCAACGTGGCATCACCAAAGTGCGAGACGTAATAAAACAGGAGAAATTGGTCCCCTTTGAAACACTGCGTTCTGAATTCGCCCTCCAAACCTCGGAAGGATACCACTATACGCAACTGAAACACGCACTGCACGCCCACCAACAGATCATCAGCGATACGCTAGAATGTACCCCGCTAGAGCGTAACATAGTCCAGGACCAAATAAAAAGAAAAGTCACTTCAACCATGTATAATGTAATCACATCCTTTGCTACGCCCGAACTCGTCAGCTTGAGGGCCAGGTGGGAGCGAGACGTTGGCCCTCTACAATCGGAGGACTGGACGGAAGCTTTGATGTACCCCCGTGAGTCGACCATCTCATCGAGGCTCCGACTGGTCCAACTCAAGATCCTACATCGTATTTACTATCCAAGAGTGGCACTCTTCCGATGGGGCAGGGTCTCGGACCCGTGATGCATACGATGCAGGCACGAGGAAGGAACCTTCTTCCACATCATATGGGAATGCGACGAAATACAGCAACTATGGCGGAAATGCTGTGACAAACTGTCCAGAGTCATAGGCAAGCCAATACAAAGGGGACCAAAGCAACTCCCGTTAGGGATTTCCGATAAATGTGACCTGACCCGGTATGAGAAACTGCTCTGGTCAACCGCTACAGCGATCCTGAGAAGGAACATTGCGCAGCTATGGGGATCGGAAAGAACACCCAGCTATGATCAATGAATCAAGGACGTGGACATTTGTGTAACAATGGAACAGCAAGAGGATGCCCGCAAAAAGCGATCAAAATTTGGCGAAGATGGGAAGACGATGGCTGAGTCCCCGAAGCAGTGTCAGTGGCAATAGGAGCGTTAAGGTCAAGGTGCCCATGGACTGGTGGGCCCGGAGCACGGGGGCTGTGTCCTGTGTTCCCTCATCAAAGACTAGATGGTCCAAGGGGCAGAGGCCCCTCCCCAATTTTGTTTTGACCCCCCTTTATGGTTTACCCTCCGTCTCTTCCTTGCCCTGCAATGCACAGTGGTATGTGTAATGTTTATGTATGTGTGAAAAATTTAATAAAAATGTTTTGATAAAAAAAAAAAAACTCTTCCTCCTCCTTCTCCACTGACCTCCACCTACAACTCTCTTCCTGCCTTACTGCCATTAAGAACTGGATGTCTTCTCGCTTTATCTCTCTCAATACAGACAAGACAGAAGTGCTACTCTTTCCCTCCAACTCTCTTTCCCCTCCCTATCCTCCCCTTTCATTCACTTCCCTCCCTCCAACCTTCCCATCTCTCTTCAAGCTTGTAAGTTAGGCGTCCTCTTCGACTCCTCTCTCCTTCTCCCAGCACATCTCCCTCACTTCTCGCACCTGTCGTTTCCACCTCTTCAACATTCGGAAAATCTGTCCCGCTCTCACTTTCCACACCACTAAACTCTTAATCTCCTCCCTCATCTTCTCCCGCCTCTTCTACTGCTCTTCGGACTTCCTACTTCTCACCTCACCCCTCTTAAATCCATCTACCACTCTGCTGTTCGCACCCTCGGTCTTCTCACCTCCCGTGACTCCATCTCTACCTCTCTCTACTACCTTGGCTGGCTTCCCTTCCACTCCCAACTTAAATTCCAATTTCACTGCCTTGTCTTCAAATCTCTCCATGGTCTTGCCCCCCCCTTATCTCTCCTCCCTTCTTTCCTTCTACTCCCCCTCCCGTTCTCTTCGATCCGCTGACCATTTCCTCCTCACTTCACCCCGACCCCCGTGCCTCCTGCCGTTTTCGCTCCTTCCAACTCTTAGCACCTCTACACTGGAACTCCCTTCCTCTGGATATCCGTTCTTCTCCCACCTTTACTTCATTCCGCACTTCCCTCAAATCTCTCCTTCTCCATTCTTCGCCTTGAAACCCCTCCCCCTTCTACTCCTCCCCCCTTCCTCACTTCTTTCCCCAACTTTCTCCCCTCCCTTCCCTTCTCCTACCTTCCCTCCTCCACCCTCCCCCTTCCTCCTCCTTCCCTCTTCTTCCACTCCCCCACTTCCCTGTCCCTCTCCTCGTCCTCCCTATCCCTCTCAGTTAATTTCTCTTCTCACTGTTTTATTGCTTGATTGATTCATATTGTAATTGCTTCACTGTTATTTCGTTCATATTTTATGTATTGTTGTTCCATGTAAGGCACTTTATAAATAAACAAATACAAATGAAGTGCTATGTCCATAATAAAAGCTTTTTGGTGTTAAATGGATGTTCTGGTTCACTTTTGTTCATGAGCCTGGTGCCAAAGGCACCAGGACATCGTCAATCCAGGTCTCCTGTGCATGCGACCCCTGCATGCCTGTGCCCCCTGACTTCATGATCATGACAAAGTGTATGTGAAACAGTTTTTTCTGGAATATTCATGAGCATGTTAATCTGTGCTAGACGCCATTCTGGAGAAGGTCTCACTTCCTTCTGAAGCTCCAATCATGCTAGTCATTCTTCTATTGAACCGGTCTACCAACCCATTTGTAGGAGGCCGGTAGGAAGTTGAGAACTTGTAGGTGACCCCACAGGTTTTCCACATGGCCTGCATGTAGTGGGACATAAAATGTGCCCCACCCCCTTTCAAGATACAACCTCCTTAGGAAATCCTACTCTGGCAAAAACAACAAGTTGTTAGCTTCAGGGTACCGACTGGCCAGTACAACCAATCTAAACTGGTTGCCTCAAGAAGCGGTTGGATGGTCTAGGGGTCCAACAATGTCAATCCCCACCCTTTCAAAAGAAAGTCCTACTACTGGGAGAGGCACTAACGGCGACACATTATTGTCTTCACTTTTACCAGATAACTGGCAAGTGTGGCAACTCCTACAGTGTTTCAACTTCTGCACCCATCTTGGGCCAGTAAAAGTACAAGGTTATCCTCACCATGGTCCCCTTAGCACTTACGTGACCAGCCTGGGGGACTTCATGTGCTAACTGTAGGAATTTGGATCTCAATTTGTGGGGTACCAACTGTCTCCTGAGGTCCCCTGGAATATACTCCCTAGGCTCACTGTAGAGGCCATCCTCCCAGTGCAGCCTATGCTTCTCAGGGTCTTGCCCTTCACTCTGGGAAGCTGCCTGCTGACGCAGACCATCTAGAGACAGATCCTCTTTTTGTCCCCTACTGAAATATGTCCTTGAGGGTCCACCTTCTGCAAGCAAATTCTGCAGCTCAGGATCGTCTCTTGGATCCATATCTTCCAGACAGGATTGAATTTCCACCACCTCTGACTCATCAGAAGATGGTTCTTCTGGCACCAACTCAACCTTTGCAGGTGGTGGAATCACAGGGGTGACCTCTAGTTTCTCTTCTACAAGTACTTTCTTCCTTGAGGAATTTTTGGGCTTGAGGCCCTTCTTTCCTTTGGAGACTCTGGGTTTCGCCTTGGTCTCAGTTGGGAGGTCTATTAAGGTTGCCTCCCTTGCCAACTCCCTTCTCTTAGAGGGGGATTTGGGGTGCTGAAAACTACACCGAGGGCCTTCAAGTCATTGCCCAAGAGAACCCAACCTGGCGCTTCCGACTGGTCACTCAAGTAATTGTAACAGTCATTTCATTACATTTAACGATAGCTGGCAGTATGGGACACATTTCGACTGGACCTCCTGCTAACTGGGTAAGCCTTTTGGGATCCTTAGCAACTTCCTCCGGTTGAAAGAAACTTGTCTACCAAAGTTACATCGTACACAGGGTCTTGAATGGCAGGGGTGTCCTGACCATTTACAAGTACACTGTCTTTACAATACTCTTTAGTATCATCAGGAATGGAATTATATAGACTTCAATGTTCTGTTGTTCCCAGAGTCCCAAAGATACCAAATAAACTCTAGCTTGAACACCAATAGTTTCTTCAGCCAGAGTGTGAAAGCTAGCCCCTGCCATTGGTATATTGACCTCATGTGTGAATGCTAAGCTGACAGAGGGGATCCCTGAAGATTTACCCTTGCATCTCAGATCTCCTTTCACATGGTCACCAGACCCACAAACCACACATTTGCCAACTACTTACTGGAATGGGGGTTTCCGATAACCTCACTCTGGTTTGGGCCCATAGGTTTCACTAGCCGTATAAGGTTGTTTAGGGAATATTTACTCTTGTTATGTTTGTGACCCTCTATTGGTGGGGGGGTTGTTCGATTGATCCTTCTCATCCACTGGAACTCCCACCTCCGTTAAGCCTTCCCTTGTGCATCCCCCCCCTCAAGAAGCCGTCTGCGTTCCTACCTCCCAAAGAAAACTATCGCCTTATCTCCATCACCCCTTTC
This sequence comes from Ambystoma mexicanum, assembly GCF_040938575.1. Lineage (NCBI taxonomy): Eukaryota > Metazoa > Chordata > Amphibia > Caudata > Ambystomatidae > Ambystoma > Ambystoma mexicanum. The sequence continues at coordinate 458,722,932 of NC_090931.1, forward strand.
TTGGGCAACTCTTGGAAAAGCTGGTCATCTCCCAGCTTACTCTCAACACAGAATCTGTTGGTTGTTTCTATGACCATCAGTCTGGCTTTAGAGCTGCCAGGGGCACGGATACTGCTCTACTGAACACCCGTGAAGATCTGCTCTCCAACCTGGATTCCAGCCTTCCTTCTGTCCTCATACTCCTTGATCTTTCCTCTGCTTTCGACATGGTCAACCAATTGACTGAGAACCTGGGCATCACGGATCAGGCCCTGGATTGGTTGACCTCCTTCCTCTTGGACCGCCCCTCATAGGTCCAACTTGGTCCCGTTCTCTCCACCACCTCTCTCTACCTGTGGCATTACCCAGGGCTCGATCCTCTCACCCTGGTTTTTCAACCTCTACTTGGGCCCTTTGGCACACCGGATCTCTACCTTCTCCTCTAACTTTCAGTGTTATGCGGATGACACCGAGCATTTCTTCAGGCTCCCCTCAGCCTCCTCTCACGCTTATTCCTGGCTGTATATCCGTAATTCAGGATTGATGCACCTCCAACGCCTTAATGCCAGTAAGACGGAGATCCTTCTCATTGGGACCCATGCCCCTGATTTCGCTCCCTCACTCTGGCCACCCGTCTTGGGCCCTCTTCCTTCACCTTCTGCGAGACAAAAAACCAGGGTGTCATCTTCGACTCCACTCTCTCTCCTCACATCTCGGACGTCTTCAAGAAGTCCCACCAACAGCTGGACCTCATCAAAGGGACTCTTCCCTTTCTCACTTTCACCAGAAGTTCACGGTCTCCACAGCCCTGTGTTGTCTTTATCCTGGACTACTACAACAGCCTCTCACTCAATCTGCCTTCCTCTACTCTCCGCCCTCTGCAACTAATCCAGAACAGGACTGCAAGACTTATCCTTGGCCGCAAGCCCATGGACTGTATCTCTCCACTGGCTCCTAGTGGCTGCAAGGATCATGTTCAAGACCCTTTGCATTGTGCACAAGGCGTTCTGGGGCCAGGGCCATCACTACATCCAACGCCCTCTTCCAAAATACCTTCCTTCTCGGGCCCTTCACTCAGCTACCTCCATCTCTCTAAGGGTTAGACGCTTCTCCAGGCAGAGTGGTGGGTAGATCTTTCTCTTCTGCAGGTGCCTCCCTCTGAAATGGCCCCCCCTGCCCCGGACCACCTGAAGTTCCGGAAGCAGCTTGAAACATTCCTCTTCTCCTCCGTTACTCTTTCACTCCCCTGCTGATGTCTGCTGTACCGACTGGTTGCTTGGCTACCCTCAGAGTCTCACTGGGTATCGGGCTCTTTCTTGATCAGTCACCCTTGCACTGCCTCTAGTCCTACCACGCACTTGGGGGCTATAACTGTAACCCTACAGTCCCTTTTTCTCCTTGCACTACCCAGAGCCATGCTGCCCTTGCTGCACTAACTCAACGCATTGCTGCACAGTTTTCCCCTCTTTCACTTGCACTCCCCCCACATTTCCCCTTGCACTTCTCGTTCTCGCACAATCGGAATGACACAAGGCCTAGTAAGATCGTTTGTCTTGTCCTCCCTCCATCTTCCCTTCCTTGTCTTGTCACGCCTAGAAACACTGGGGTGCAGGCGCGTTATAAATTACTTATCATATTGTGCCCTTTTTATGCTTTTTCCCATCCCCTTTCTTGTGAGCAACCCCAGAACCTTGTGAGTAGTCCTGTTGTCCACCAACAAGTCAGCAGCTAGTTCTAGCTTCTTGCGGTCCAGTTAATTAGAGTCAGACAATTGCTGTCTCAGCTCTGGGGAACAGGCATCAAAAATACTTTCCAGCATGAAGAGACATCTCAACCCATTATAAGTGCTCACATTGTAGCCCTTAATCCACCCATCTATCTTTTTCAGTCGTGCGCACACCCAAGTGGCCCACAAGTTACCATCGCTCTTCTTGTGGTCCCTAAACCTAGGAGAGCAGTTTTAACCAACTGGTAATCTGGTCTATGAGCTTCATTCACCTCCATCACAGCCATTCTGGGGAAGCCTAGAGATTACCCATGGAACAAACTCACTTAGACATATACCTTGCACTTTACATGTAAACTCAAATGTACACAGCCATTCATGAATGTCAGTTTTAGCATCATACACACTCACCAAACCTTTGGTGAGACGAAGATTCCTTTTCCTGGAGGTGTCAGACAGAGGACTCTGAAACAGAAGTGGAGTCAAGGGACAACTTTTTCATGTCAAGCTCATGCTGCATCTCTTTTTCACAGAGTTGCAATTCCTTTATTATTTCTTTGTCTCATCTCTGACTGAATCTCCAGTTTCTAAACTAGCTGCATTTTCATTTTCTCTATTTCTAGAACCAGCTGAGCTAACACGTTAGACATACGTAGGGCTGAAGTTAGAGGATTTGGACATGGATGAACAATTACATTTTCATCCATATCATCTTCCTCATTTTCTGAAAGGTGAGGTCTAATGGTTTTCCTTTACCATCATTAATTGCCAGATCAATTATCGGAATATCGGTTACAGGCGTACCCAGTTTGGTAATCCAACAAACTTTGAATTAGCTCAGCTTTCTTTCACGAAGGCATTTTTCTTTACACTTCTTTCAGTTTCTCAACAGGAAGATTAATACATGCTTCAGCCTTGTAGTTTTCATAGTGTACATTGTTAAGTACTTTACAGTATAGTAGCCTAGAGGATGGATTATTTGACTACAATACAATTAGGAGTCAATGTAATGCAACCTACACAAATCCAACCAGCTGTAAAACCAGTGTTCAGGGATTTCCCTGTGTCCTCTGGAAGGCAGGACTTTACAAAACTACACCAATGGTTTGTAGAGCCCCAACTCTTCGCATCAGTGGCTGTACTACTCATGGAACCTTGGTAGAGTGTCAGAGCAGTCAGGCCCATCATAAGAGGAAGATGTGAGCTGTCCAACCCCCTTCCTGAGCCATCACTAGAACATGAAAGCTGGGGCCTTCCTGGGGAGAGGAGGGGTGCATAACCTTATATGGGATTTCCTGACCTGGCAATGCAGGAAGAAGGCCAGACAACAATATGGCCAAAGATAGGTGAAAATCTTGTGGCGTAGCCATTTTAGGGAGCGAGCCATGTTTAGTAACCATACGTGGTAAATGCAAACGGGCACAATAGAAATAACAAAAACTGTACAAATAGAATTGCTTCCACCAGCTTGTCATAAGGCACATAAAAAACAACCAGAAATAACAAGTGTAAAAAACTAGAGTGTGCTACATAAGTATCCCCAATGCACTGCATTGTAATATGCTGTGTGCAATGTTATAAAGTCAAAAGGGAAACAGCTGCCAACTACTGAAAGGCGAGGGACTGATCAATTTCCCTATAACAAAATCAGAAAGGGCCAGGGGAGTGAAGATGAAGGTTTCACTTCCCTGTAAAGTCAGGACAGGTTCAAAAACAAAAGGAAAACGTTTGGGGGGTCCATAGAACTATGGAGACATGTGGCAGGATTCTCATGCTATACAATGGCAATCCCACGCCAAGATTTAGGCCGTGGCTAGCTTGAGGCCTCACTGTACCCAACCCCATTGATACGTCCAGGCCCGGCTTGGCAGAATAGCCCTGTGGCCAAGCAACAAGGATACGTCATGCACCTTCTCCCACTGGTTTTCTGTACCGTCTTAATTACCACCATACACGGATATAACAGTTGTTTTGACAAATGCTGCCTATCTGTATTACAACAGAATGTACTCAAGTTGAAGTAACCGCTGTTATGGGAGTTTTCCCAAAGTACTCTGGAAGGTAGTGCTTCACAAAACTATCCCAATGGTTTGTAGATCCAAACTCTTAGTATCAGTCTGTACTGCTCATGAAAACTTGGTAGAGTGGCAGAGCAGTCAGGCTTATCATAAGAGGAAGATGTGAGCGGTCGGTAAGTACGCGGAACCTAATTAGCAATGCACATCAAAGAAACACTAATACAATAAATGCATATTAAAATATATATTATAATTACACAAGAATCACTTTAAAATACTCAACACATTAAAGCAAAACACTTAGGAACAGAAATACAGTAAGTACATTTACTCTGCAAACTCGCATAAGATAATGGTTTTTAGGAAGGAATGTAGATGATTAGTGTAACACTATCAAGGCTTAAGGTTCTAGAGGCAGTTTCTTTGCACAGCAAGGCTTTTAACGTGCAAAACGCAACCCTGGCTAAAGGCTGTTTGGAGAGGCCTCAAAGTCTTGACAATCCACAGAACGGAAACTCCTGTGGATATTTAAACGTCAAACCTATTCAATCTATAAAATAAAAATGTGCAATAGAAAAGGCCTATAATTTGATTACAAAAAGGTAACAGTTACCCAGGATATCTGGGTGTTCGACTTACCTGGCACATCTATTAATCTTTTATAGACATTTAGGAAGCCTGCTTCTGCCTCTTTGCTCCTTTTACTCAATGCATCAATCTATGAAGTAGGGAAAGAGGTTGGAATACTGTGTTAGCCAAACAAACATTCAAGTATTTTGTTTAGAAGGCATATACAAATTTAAAAACAGGAAATAGGAGAAAACTGCTGAATAAAACAAACATCATATTTTTGTATTGTCGGCCACAAGGTTCTTACTTGACAAAGACCCCTATAGCCCTGAAAGCTAGACAGAAATATGGGTTTTGCTTAGCAAAATAATTTCTATAAGACTGTACGTTTTCTTAAAGACAAATAAGCTGCAAATAAAGAAAGGCAACATCAGAGACCCTCCAATGCAACAGTCCTATTTACAAGTGGAATATACTGAATCGGCACTGATTTAGTAGTTTAAGAAAAGAATGATAAACACTTTTGCAAAACAAATATTCAAGCGCTCAGAACGTCTCAGTCCAGTTTTAGAGAAACAGGTGCGCTTAAACCATGGCACCAAAGGCAATCTTTGCAGGCAAACTCACTTCTCAATGATGGTGTATATGAAAGGGGAGAATTAGAACGGGATAGCAACGAGACGTTTGCAGTGTTACTACTTGATATTTGTAGGCAGAAATGTAGCTTCCGGATCTCATATTTCCAATATGTTCATTAACCATCACCTAGTGACAGATTTTATCCAAGTTAGGTATGTGTAACAACTGAACTCTTACATACGGATATTACTGTGCTAGCACAGTCACTAGTTGCGCTACGATGATTGACTGCATCAGAAGCTATACAGAGGTCCATTGCCTTAAAAATACAATACATGAAACAAGCATTGGCAATGCCAACAGCTTGCGCTTTTGTGTAGACACGGGACATGCATTTGTCAGGCACTACCCTGGCGGCATTAACTGGCCATCAATGGTAGCAGCTGCGAAATGGTGAGAGTACGGCTACTTACCTGTAACTCCTTCTCAAGCATTGGTCTGGTATGGATTCATTCCCTGTCGTCAGAGTGGGAATCCTCGGTAAAAAGAAACACAGTTTCGCTTTACCCTGAAAACTGCATTTCTCTGCTATAACCAATCACTGTCCTTGGGTCATACTACGTAACTCCCACCCCTCCCACCGCCCGATCCAATGAGAGTCGTTTCTCTAAGCTCCACCCCTGGTGGCCATCTACAGATTTGGTAGAGCTCATAAAATGCAGCATGAGCCAAGAAGGCTACAGAGGGGAAGGAGGGAGGGTTTGCAGGTCAATCCATGCCAAACCCATGCTGGAGACCAAAAGTTACAGGTAAGTAACTTTTTCCTTCTCCAGCATAGGGTCTGACATGGATTCACATGTTCATGAAAACGATTAAAGAGCAGTACATACACAACCAGAGGAAGTGGAAAGGCTCAATACAAGCAATACACTTAACCCAGGAATCCCTGTTGACGCAGTAGAATCTCATGAAGGTGCAGGTGGCCCTCCACGTCCACGTAGCAGCCCTGAAGATGTCGAGCAGGGCTGGTGGAGCGGGCTCTCGTCCAGCTTGGTAGTGGTCTGTTGGCCCGACGATGACAGTGCATGATGCAGCCAGAGAGCCAACTGGATATAGAAGCCTTAGACAAGGCCTTCCCGTGATTGACAGGTCCAAAGTTCACAATGAGTTGAGATTTCTTCAGAGAACCCTTTGGACGTGCCACATAAAACTTCAAGGCACGAGCATTGTCCAGCAAATGCAACGTCCTTTCCGCCGGTGTAGAAGGATTCGGGAAGACGACTGGCAGGACAAAAAGCTTGTTGAGGTGGAATTCTGTACGGATCTTTGGCATAAAGGTGAGGTGGTTCCGCAGCACCACCCTTGTAGCGTAGGACAAGTAGGGCTGCTTGCAGGAAAGGGCCTGGATCACACTGACCCGCCTGGCCGAGGCGATGGCCGCTAAGAAAGTAGTCTTCCACAATATAAATTTCAAAAGGGGCCTGATGCATCTGTTCCAACGGGGCCCCCATGAGCTTAGTCTAAACCACATTGAGCTCCCAAGCTGGAGCATGATCTTCACTGTTGCTAAAGTCCTGAAGAGGCATTTAAGGAACTCCTTGAACAATCTTTACGACCACAGGGAAGGCTTAACAGGCACCTGGGTTTAACGGGATATGGCAGCCAGGTGCACCTTGATAGAGGCGTGAGTTAGGCCAGCCTTGGTCAGGGAAAGCAGATACAGAAGGAGCTGGGCAGCTGTGATGAGCAGCGACGTAATCTTCTCAGTCCCGCACCACACCGTGAAATGTTTCCATTTGTGGCTGTAGCATGACAACATAGCCAAGCAAACGTTTGTGGGTCCATGGAAATGGAAGGGAAGATGCTGTAGAGAGAAATCTTTCCTAACACTTCCAGAATAGGGACAGGGGGAACTAATCCACCCCTGGATGGGTACTCTGTTCCAGTCGGTTATCTCAGTTGGACAGCCCATCAGCATTGCTAAATTTAGGATCTTTCCTAATCCCAATAGTGAAGATCAAGGACTGTAGACTCATGAACCACCTTAGCTACTTTGGGTGTTCTCCCTTAATATCCATCAGCCATTTCAAATGCTTAGGGTGACAATACACAGTGAAGTGAGTCCCATCGAGGTAGGACATTAACTTCCCAAGGCACCATAAAATGCAAAAACATTTCCTCTCCACCTGTGGCCACCTGAGTTCTACAATCGTAGCTGATATATAGGTTGTTCCTCACCTTTGTCATCAAGTGGGGAACGTTTTCCAACTATCCCTGGTGTCATGGGCATCTGCCTGCCTATAAACAGTTTAATCCCATCAAGTGCCCTTAAACCGGGGGCCAGACCTAGGGATTCTTTCAGGGCAATGAAGGCCTTCTCACTCCAGGGTCCATAACAATTCTTTATGTCTCCTTGAAGTAGTGAGGGCAGTCAGAGGGACAGTTATATTGCTATAGTCCGCCACTTCGCTCCTGTGTTTCCCAGTGAGGAACCGGAAAGTCCTCACTTAGCTTTTGGTAGTGGGGGGTTGCCGAGTTCTGTACATGATGTACTTCACTGATAAAAGATTGAATCTGGCCTCCACAAACACCAAAGGTACCCTGAAGGAAGGTCAACCACTCCTGTTCAGTTTGACACTTGGTTGTCCTCCTGAACAAGCTGGCCTGATGAAGGTCCTGACACAGTCTTTTCAGTTACCAGTTCCTTTCAAGTGGGGTTTAAATCTGCCATTTCATCCAGATATGTATTGCTGAGATCCTTTGTCCCATTCAGAACAGTGCTTAATCTCATCTAAGAGGTGTTGGTTGCAGCCACCAACTCAGAAGTCCATACATTGAAGTAAGGGTCTGAAATGGACGAAACCGTGGTCTCCCCCTTCGCATAAACTGCCAGGGATAAGTTTCCATAACCTGTAGAAAGATCACTTTTCAGCACAGAGCTGATCCACCAATTTGTCACCTCTTGGTGGGGGGTGCATCTGTCTCGGTGACAGCATACAGAGCTCCAGTGGCCATACAGAAATAAAAACTGGCTGTACCTGTATGTTCTTCCAGATCCTCAGAACTGGACTCCATACAGCTAGAGGGCTCAAACACCACTTGTTCCAACAGAGGGTTGATCTCACACTGTTACCACTTCTTGTTTGTGGGTCTGAACCACCACGACACCCAAACTTGGTGGGTTCACCAACTCCCATACTATAGTCTAGTTCACACCAACTTGTTATCAGTGGTTTCAGTGACAAGTGGGGGTGTTGGAGTGGGGGGGTTTCGGGGAGGGGTTTGATGGCGAGATTGCCTCAGCAAACTAGAGTTCACGCTGCTGTTGTAGGATCAGGTGAGGGGTCACTAGGTGTTATTCACTGAAGCCATTAGAATGGCTGTTCTGGCACAGGACAGGGAGATGCGCCCGATGTTTCTTGCTCCCTTTCTGTAGTCATAAGTAGGGCTGCAATTCTATCTCTCAAGACCCCATCCTCCACACTATTGATGGGAAACTATGTGACCTTTCTAGGTCCGCCAAGGCCTTCTGAATATTTTACATTGCTAAGCTGGGAAACTTGGCAAGGCACAGACCACTCGCATGTGTTCAAGGAGTTATCATTAAGTTTGAAAGGAGAAAAGTCTCTCTCTCAGACCATCTTCATGCGGATGACAGCTAAAAGACACTTGGCAGGTCACTACACCCTCATTTCACTGGGTCTGACCATTACAGAGTACAGCAGAGAGCACCCTGGGGTCAATGACCGACCTGGCAGTCATTCTCTGTAGGTTGGCACAAGGCTGTGTGGTGGTGTGATCAGCAATCACCAATTGCAACCTATTGCCCGAGGTCTCCAGAGGCAAAGGGCTAACCCAAGTAGACCTCGTCTCTGGTACAAATGAGTTCACTCCCAAAAGTGGAGTAATTTAATACCGGTCTCACTTCTGTCAACCTAGTTACAGACGGCGAGATTCCTACATTGATTTTCTCCTGGGACTCCCCCCATCTTGGGCCAGCACGATTGCACGTTAGACAACTCTAGTGGAATCCTGACATTCGGATGAACTACCAGCAGAATGTCACACACCAACTTGTAGCTCAGAAGGGCCACACATCCTGAGAAACCTCCAACCTCTTAAGGTCTTCTCTGATGGGCTCTGTGGGCTTACTTTCCAGTAACCCACCTTCCTGCTGTATTCTTTGTTTCACTGGAGGGGAGTCTTTCCATTGGAAGCAGGCTTTCTCCATAGTCCTATGCATGATTATGTTCTTTTATGTTGGCCATATTTCTCTCACCTCTAGGGACCTCCCCTACCAGTAAACTGGGTACTTCAGGAGTCCCATAGGATTTAAGATGTTCTGGGGGTCCCTATTCCAAGCTTGGATTAGGGACACTACCAACTATCTCAACCGATGTAGGTAGAACAGGGGGAATATTCTCCTTCCCTCTGCCTCGTCCCACTCCTCTGGCCATGGGTTTCCACCTTAGGCCTAGCCTAGTCTTTCCCTTAAGCTTGGTTTAGGAAGCCTGATTCCGAGACCTAGTGCTTGAAGGGTCTGGTGAGCGTCTATATAAGGACCCAAGTCTTGAAGACTATGCGAATCCAGAACTTTTCTAGGAACAGCTTTCCTAACATTGGCAGATGCCCTGACCGTTTCACTATTCACAGCTCTAATGACAGGTGCTTCTGGAACATTGAGAGAGGGCCTATCAGTCAACTGAGTAGCCACCACAGGCTCTCTGACAAGAACCTGTGGGTTTACCATGGAAGAAGCTACATATGTAGGACTGGGTCCTGTGTTCCTAATAGTAGAGGTACCTACACCTGCTATTTGAACACTGTCCTCAGAAGAATTCTGATGAAGGGACAGGTCTGGGATGGAATAATATGCTCCAGCACTACTAGGTTCCAAAGAATCTAGACTAACTTCAGATTCTTCACCTGTGGGGAAGGAACCCAAAAGGAAGGACCCCCTGCAAATAATTCTTCTTCATCCTGATAGAAGGCCAGACTTGCAGAGTGGACCCCCAAGGTCTTAGCCTTACACTTGGGGTCCCCCCTTCTTATGGTCACTTGCTCCATATGTAACAAGTCTCACTGGATCTTGACATACAGGGAGGCTTAGAGAAGGTACTCTCATGCTTGGGAGGATTAGTCCCATTACCCTGACCTGAATCTTGTGCCTTCCCATTATTAAACATTTTGTGGGCCTTCTTGGACAAAGTTGTATCTCTACACCCACCCTCTTTTTCTGCTTCTTTCCCCCCTCCTGCTTACCAGAAGCAGGCTTGTTGTTATGGAACACTATGTGAGACCCGTAAGTCAGCAGCAATGGCTAATCACTTAGGAATTAACCCCTTAGAGTCAGCCAAACGTTGCTTAAGCTCCGGGGAATAAGAGGCAAAAATGTGCTCAACCATGACCAAGTGAATCATGCCCTCAAAGATGGTTACCTGATAATCTATCCAGCCACAAATGTTTTTCAAAGAATCTATAACAAAAGCAACATAAGTCATACATTCTATTTGTCTTGTACTCTCTCAATCTCCAAGTATTGGGCAGGAGTCTTCCCAAACCTTAAGATGAGTTTGCTTAGGTTTTTGCAAAATCTTGCCTCTAAGCTTTTGACATTACCATAATGGCATGGCAGCCAGAATGGGGCATTGGACCGAGTTATCATGCAATCCTATCAGCATCACTTACTCCTTGTAATTGACGCATAAATAAAATTCACAAGCCAATCAATTAGATCATTATTTTCCTCATACACATTGAGCAGATCTTTTGGGAACATTGGATGCAAAGAGAGCCAGAACCATCTCCAGATCCTATGAAGGAACCTTGTGAAGCCCGATACTTGACAATCTCCATCTGGTGAGCTCTGTGCTTCTGCCTCTCAATACGTTCAAAATCTGACCTAGTAAAGTTGAACTCAAGCTCTTTTTCCTTGAGCTGAAGCGTCTCCATTTTAGATAAAAAATTGCCCCAGCCTCGGAGATAACAAAAGTCCAAAAGATTCACCCTATTCCTCCTCATTCTCAACATTAGTAGCTGCAGTGACAGCAACTCCATTACTGCTGCTGGGTGCTGCTCCAGCATCATTACCAGTACCATTAGTTAATGGTGGTGGGTGGGGTGGTTCGTGGGGGAGGCGGGCAAAGGTAACACCCTTACTCTTCTCAAAATCAACACATTTCACAATCAATTTAGTTTTAATGCCAGAGACCGTCAGGCCCCTGTCACTACACAACTTTAAGTGATCCAGTTTTGAAGAACTTAAGGAAGTGAATGTGATGGTCTCCATGTCATCAGTGATACTAGGTGACTGGCAACTACAAGGCAATCAAATATCTAAGTGTACTGTGCAAGTAAGGCACTCCACCAGTGCACAACACAGAGGTACCCAATACGGATACTCACCCACTGAACAGCTAAATGTTAAGTGGAGAGTGTGAGGGGTCAGTAATGCGAGGCGGACAACTGTTTGAAGATCTTTTAAAAAATATGCCATTTTCTTGTTAAAGAAAATATATCAAAATGCCTCACTGTCCCAACTCAGCTGCGGAATTATCTATCTATTCCAAAAGCTAAGGGTATGCACTAATACAGGATAACTGGCCCTCACACTAAACAAACAAAACAAAAAAGGTATGACAATTCAACATGACATGAACAATATCCACATTGCCTAGAGGACTGAGATTTTCTCAGCGTTCAACTTGCTTCATAGCCGATCCGATAGCACAGCGAGTGGCGCGCTCGCTTTCACATCTGTGGAGAGCCTGCTGACTCAGGTTCTAATCCCGGCAGGGCCCAACTCAGCCTTTCATCCTTCCATGGTCGATAAACGAGCACCACACACCATGGGTAATAAGCAGTGCTTGGATACCTGAGGGTTCGTAGCGCTATATAAATGCTAAATTATTATTATTTCGACAAAATTGTCATAGACGCACACCTCACTAAAAGACAGCACATAAAATGACATAATGATATACAATTGAAAATAAAACCAGTCTGTTAGCAAGGGATCTCCAGTAACATTTTTAAAAGTAAACACCATGGCCATTTGAGAAATGTACAGGTAGCAAATCCAGCGGCAGTATCATTTGAATTTAAACACGGCTTCATGGCCTCCTCTATAGTTCTGCAGCCACGGTTGAGAAAAAGAGGTCTGAGAAAAAGCTTCCTCATTGGTAGTGAAACTGGACATGGCAGTAAAAAATAAATCCTCTGTGGCGCTGTTACAGAGGCGGCACATCAGCGATACAGCATTCTGCCAGCTATGTTTGAGTGAGGCTATTGATAAAATACCTAGGCAAAATTTTATATATAGTGCTCTTTCATGTTTTAGGGTGACATAGTCCAAGTACTCCTCACAGCCTTGCTTAGTTTTAATACTAATGTATCGTCCCAAAGGCAATGAGCCAACAGTTTTCTCAAGAACATCTTTCTGCGCTAGAGGTAATTCCAATCGGGTCGCTCGAATACGAGCCAAGATCCTATTCCCTCAAGCAATTCCTAACATGCACAGCACACTTCTGTGATGTACCCCCTTGTTGTGCCAAAACATCCATTGGAGCTTCTCTGAATTTAACAAGTTTTTCATTTGACCATAGGCGCAGCCAGTATAAAACTGGGAAGATCCAGCAAATGGGTGCTATCCCATGCATGCCATTCTCTAGTAACATTGGCACTGTCGGTGTGCTAGCAGGCAAACTCATGACATTTTTCAGAACTGTATTTTCTGTCGGTGATGAGTGGGTGTTCACCTGCCCCATAGCTCCACCCCATACATGGCTGCCTGTCTAGCCTGAGCTTTATAGGCTTCCAGTGCGACGCGCACTGCCCCGTTGCCGTGTTCAGTGGTATATCGTGCCTGGGCCCCAGTATGGCTACCCAGGGTAACCCTAGCCTTTTCAATCTGCTTCATCTAACCACAGCCAGCCATTAGTCTGACCCCCCCTCCAAGTAGTCAGTGCGATACCTGCTCAATAGCGCCCTCATCCAACACCAACCTAAATGCCTCTCGGCTTTTCGTGGTGCCTGTTTGAAAAATCATGAGTTTAGTTTTGGTGACGTTAAGAAATAATCAATTTTTCCTACGGAAGGTCGTAAAAATGACCAGCTGCTTGCAGCACCTGCTGGTGTCAAAGACAGCAACACAGGGTTGTCCACAAACAGCAGGACCGGCATCCTTTTGCCTGCCAGCATGGGCGCGTCAGTCTGGGCTGCCAACAGTTCTTTAATGACACCATTAATGAAAGTACAAAACAATTTAGAGGCCAGTACACACTATTGGCGGACTCCTTAGTCTACAATACAGCCAACAGAGGTCCTACCGTGCACTCGCCACCGAACCACAGCTGTGTTGTCAGTGTACAAACTCTGTATTTCACATAGTAAGGCAAGAGGGAGACCCAAAGCCACGAGGACCTCCCAGAGGAGGTACCTTGGTGTGGTATCAAATACAGTTCTCACGTCCACAAAGACAGCATACACTTTGACCTTTGAGGACTGCGTATTTATCTATCATCAACCGCAACCGAAGGCTATGAACTATGGTGCTTAAGCCTTCATAAAACCCTGCTTCCGATGGTCGAATTACTCGTAGGCCAGGCCTCCGAGTGAAACAGTAAGGCCCTAGCGAAGATCTTGCCCCCTCCCCCCCCCAAATCTAGCAGCGAGATAGGCTGATAATTCGAGGGCTGATCCTTCGAACCTTTGTTGTGGATTGGCACCAATTCTGCACAGGTCCAAGTTATCCACTTATCACTTCTAGCGAAATAGCCCTAATGGTAATCCTGGCCACAATGCTTTGTCACTACCACAGAATGATTTGCCACAGTCAAAAGAAAATGCAATATCCACAGCGTCAATGATACACAGTTCTTGGTTAACAGTTAGGATTCCTTGAATTGTAGTTTCAACTTTCAAAATGGTATATTTATTTTATTTCAATTTTATTGATGATTTGTAAAGCACTTTATACAACAGAATTGTGTTTCAAAGCGCCAAAGCCCTTGAAAAGACATTTGTCAATATTAGTTCTTTATGCTGCTGCTTCTGCAGCAACAACTATACTTCTAATTGTTTTACCATGAAAACAGTCACCTTTGTCCCATAGTATTTCACCTTGGTTTATAAATCTTCCTGACCTGTGTCAACCCCAGAACTTTTTGCTTTACTGGTGGATTATTTTTCCTTATACCTAATTGATTGGGAATCTTTTTCCACACACAGTCTTCTACTCTTTTTATGGGTGTCATTTCTAAGACTCTCCATAGTGTCTTATTTTTATCCTCTAGACAACTTTTGGCGCATACTGCCTATTGTTGCTGGTTGCCCTTGGGGCTCCCCTTTTAAACTTTCTCTGGCTAATCTTGTGGGAACTACAGTTCCCAAGGGTAGAAAAGGGTCTTTGGATCCTGTTTACATTTTATTTGGTGAGAACAGCACCCCCAACCCTATGTGGAGTGCTGGAGAGATACTGGGAATCCGCTTTCAAACAGACTGAACACAGGAACAAAATAACCTCAACAACTGCCTGACACACATCTACAACTGAATGACAATGAACAAACCTCAAACTGTACCAGGCAAATATGGCAAGAATGCGCTCACACGCAGGATTCGAGGGAGGGAATCCACAAATGGACTAGCCAATCAGCACGGGAACACCAACAGAGACTGCAGATGTAGTAAGTAACCTTGGAATACTCATGGACAATGGATTATCACTGGACCCGCAAGCCGACACAATCGCTAAAAATGCTTCTTCCTCCTACGACTGCCCAGAGGATTACTCCCCTACCTCTCCTTCCCCCAGAGAACCCTCACAATCATATCCCTGATACGCACAAGAATGGACTACACAAACTGCCTCTACCTAGTAATGCTAGAAAGACTTACCAAGAAACTGCAAAGGCTGCAAAATACAGCAGTCCCGATCCTATTTAGACTAAACAGAAGAGATCACATCATTCCGGCACGGAAAAGCCTACACTGTTTACCAGTAAAAAAAAGTGCATCAAATTCAAAGCACTCTACATTGCCACAAAGCCTTGCACAGACAAGGAGCAGAATTCCTCCAAGACAGGATTAGCCGGTATCGCCCAGGAAGGGAACGAAGATCCAGCAATGACCTTCGAATAGAGGCAAAACACTACAAAAAAAAGGAAATTTGGCAGAACCGCATTCTCACATCTAATTGCCAACATCTGGAACAATATGCCCAAAGTAATTAGAACCACAGAAGACGAGATCACCTTCAGGAAACTGCTCAAAGCCTGGCACTTCAGCAGACAATGACAACCTAGAAGGAACACCGGCAACAACATGACAGAAACAACTAGAGAAGACGAGATGGGCAAAAAGAACCACAAACAAGAATCTGGCTAGATACAGTCAAGCAGCATCCAAAGGGCCGCTCCAGAGCCCCCTACAAACTGACATACTTCACTAACCCTTTTCCCTTCCTGCTCCTCCTACATTACCGACACCACTACACCAGATCTTAGACTAGCCACACTCTACATAAACAGAGAACCATTACTTTGTCCACACCTAGAGTGAACCACCCACACAGTCCGAAAACCCTCAACAATGCAACTACACATCAAGATGCCAGATTACCTTACGTCTACCGCCACCTGTGACTCTGGATCCCTTATGGAGACTATCTAGCCAGTGCACACAACCAACACACTAACACAAAACACTACCACACACCTGAAGCATGGAATCTTAACCATACGGTTACAATGCACAAGGCCGCGCACAAAACTACCACATGAAAAACACTGGGGCCAGTTCCTCCTGGTTCTGAATCTATCCTCTCACCCTTTTCCCCACTATCCCCCCCACACCATTCTCTTGCAGAGCCACGCGAGCACCTGGAGACTACCCCTGGGTGGCAGCAGTGCGCGCTACAAATAAACATAACATAAGTAGACCAAGATAATACTTGTGTAAGTAAGGACAAGAACATCAAATAAACATTATATTAACAAATATTATCATGATTCTTGGACCGACCGTTGCGTCCCTAACTTCAAATGGAACCTCTCAATCAACCTCTTTCTTTGATCAAGGAGGTCTGCTATTCGGGAGTTCGAATTAATAACAGCCAAGTTGACCAAGCCCACCAGACAAATTTGAAGACAAGATTGAGGCCCCTAATCACGCAAAGCCGAATCATACACAAGATTTGACAAATTCTCCTTGGTTCCCATACTCGCATACTACAATGCGAAAGTCACACCCGCGCTTTTGCATGGGATGGAAGCATGTATTTCCACTCCATGGGAACTCTGGTAATTCCTTCAGGGTCTTTTTGTAGAAAAATCCATAACTTATCAAACATTATTGCTGCAATGGTCATACGCTATGAATTGGGATTTGTATCACTCCCTGCAAGGTCTCAATGGAAATCATTGTCCGGTTATCTTAAGTGCAAACTTGCCCCATTGTCAAAGCCGTATTGAATACAAAACTTAGCACTAATGGCACAGAGGCCATGCTGAATAATTGGCACAATAGCTATCTAGGTCTACGGTCCGACCTGCATACCAATACTGATGAACTAGTTTGCAGTCCAGCAAAAGTTGAACAGAAACTGCATGGACGATTAGATTAAAACCCTGAACGGTAAACATTTATCTATGCCGACTGACCTGCGAACATTTTACCTCGGAAATTGGGCTAATACCATCTATAAGTCTGATGCAGAAACCTTTTGGGCCTTCCTCTCTCAGGGCATTATTTTTTCAGTCATCTTCTGTTTGATTCAATTTCTTTACAGGGTCTTTCGGTAAGAGTATAAAGCTCTTCATAATGGACCTTCGAAGTCACGTATAACCAAACGATGGCTTTGAGAGAAATATTTGAATTTTGTTGCACTTGTAACAAAGGTTTGCTATAAACCATAGCTTTTCTTAATAATAAAAAAAAAAAAAAACAGTATGGGCGATTTTACCAAAAAAATGTGTTTTCGATGGATTGTTTAAACGAAACAAATCCATCTAAAAAACAGATTTATTTTGAAAATACATAAGGGGGGCAGGGAGTTGGAATGGGGTTAAAAACAGGGAAACAAAGGGCTTGGGGGGTGCAAATCGCTGCCCCAAAATAAAAAAAATACATTCAGTGATTTTTTCCAAAGGATTTTTTTTTTTGGGGGGGGGATCAATTGAGAATTTTTTTTTTCCCAGTAAAATCACAGTGAACCCATATAAACACAATTAGAAAAACCAACCCAATACCTATGGTATGTAAACCAAGGAATAACCTTAGAGGAGCAAGAAGCAAGTCGAGGGGAGTCAAACCTAAAGTTATACATTCAGGAAAGTAATATACTATTCATGGGGAATACGACCAGGTTAGATATACTTTTAGAATACAATCAGTATTTCAAGAGTATTTCACCCGGTCAGTCACGCAGTGAAACTCAGTTATGAAATCACATACTAAACCAACCCTGTTACAAGTATACTCCTTGCAACATCACTTTTTAGTACTCCGTTCAGAGCTAGTAAAAACAACTCTTACTATCTGAAGGGGCCTCAAGCTACTCAATGACAAATATGAACACTCAATAACTATTTTGTAATGCACTAAGCAAATCAGGGAAAACAAAACCCAATTAAGCTTTAAGAAACACACAATGTATTTCAAGATAGGTAATTGACATATTGGTACATAACAATCATCTATCTAATAGCTAGTTATCTCCAGTATACTTTTAGTAAGTGTATAATATAGTTTCTAATGTAAGTAAGACCGTTATGAAGCTATCTTAGAATAGCACCAAAGCAATTCAGGAATGCACAACTGAGGGTTACAAGTTTAGAAGAGCAGCAGCTAATCAAGCTAAGGCCCATATACTTTTAAGCGCGGCTACAAGCAACTCGTAAGACAAGTATTAACTTCCAGACTGTTTTTAGATCTGTATAAAGCAGATCATAGAAAGCAAAACCCTATGATACACTTTAAGAATGACACTATGTTATTCAAGGCAGGTAAACCCTATTGTTAAGGTCTTACACTCATTCAGTTAAGCGATGATAAAACGGTACCAACACGTATTACTTTTTAGAAGATGGAAACACCATTCAAAGATGCTCATTATGAGTCCGGTGGTAACTATGCCGTTAAAACCGGCAGGCTGCCCCTGGACCCGTAGTGATTTACCAGCACCGGACTTGCCAGACTTACCGGGGCATAACAGCCCCGGTGGTCCGATAAAGCCAGCACCGGCAATTCTGTTAATCCCCATTCCTGTTGAGTCCAATAAGACTCCACGGGAATGGGGACCACGAAAGCAATGGTGCGGGTGCTTCTGTGAAACCATGTCTGACCTGACAGGCGGGACGGCACCCGCTCGCAGAACTCTTTAGTTGCCGGTCCGGGAAAAACGGTGCCGGCAAGCTTACCGGCACCGTTTTTTCCGGACCGTCCAACTTCTAATGAGGGCCAAAGTCTTGTACACTTTTTAGAGGGGCAGAATGCAACTCAAAAGTAATCAAAAACTTAATGGCACTTTGTAACTTCTTTCACAGAGATATCGTTACCACACTAACTTCTTTAGCAAATAAGTATTTTTACACTGGTTATACTTTCAAGGCAGAATCCTTTTCTTATCCAGTCCTTCCCTAGTCTATTGCACGAGTTCTCTCAGAGGGAGAAGAGGGAACCTAGTGGTCTAGGTGCCAGCTGTAGGTAGGTTGAGATACGGTTCAGTTGCAGAAAAGTCAAAGTTCCACAGGAGAGCTTCTTAAACAAGTAAGTATTCACTTTCAGAGTTAGTTAAAAGTGTTCAGTGATTTCTGAGAAGGCTCCATGTTCCAGCATTAGGCCGGGGCTTGTGATATGGGCAAACTCCCAACCACATGAATCACCCACTCAGCGTCACAGGGTGCACACCAGACTTAAGGTAAGTATTACCCAAGCCAACACAGTACCTTAAGAGAAAACAAGAGCTTCTGGGTGGATGCCTTCAGGATGCAGCAGCACAGGAAACGATTCCTGGGTTCTTGGTCTGGAGACAAAAGACGACAAAATAATTGGACAGTGGGTGGGAACTTGTAGCAGCAGTCATCAGAGGAGGCTTCCAGCAAAGGTGTTTTCATGAATTCTTGCAGCTCTGTGGATTTGGCGCCTTTTTACAGCAGCCAGATTAAGAACGAATATCGCTGGTCAGATTCTGTTCCCTCTATCGGTCCTGCACTCTGGTGAGATTAATTCAGGGATTCGAATCGTGTTTCTGAAGTTCCAGCAGCAGTCCACCAAAGTTTCGAATGGATTCTGACTTCAGAAAACCATGCAATGCACTCAGGCTCGAGGTCCCAGGGTATTGGCCGTTTGCAGCCCAGGAAGGTCGCAGCACGTCGTCGGAAGGCTCAAAATGCAGGTGGTCTTGAGATTAGTCCATCCAACCAGTAAGGGTAAGAGACCTCGCATTCGGAACCCCCAGGTCGATTGGAAGGGTTGCATCAGGTTCCGGTTACACAGCAGGCTCTCTGGTCGCCGGAAATCGCTACAGATGTCTTTTTAGTTCATTTTCCTCTTCGGTTTCAGCTCAAGTGGTTGACTTGTCAGCAGCTTCCAGGTTCGGGGTACTTATCAGGAACTACAGCACAACTTCTGCAATCTTGCCCTGCAGTTCACAGAAAGGGGCGGTCTGGCGGTCCAATTAGGACAGACAGCCCACACTGGGAGTTGGTTCCTTTCAGGCAAGTTGAAAGACAAAGGGCTGCAGAGTGTTGGACTCCTTCCTCGCTTCCTGCCTTCTCAGATACTCTTGAGCCTGGGCAGGGAATACAAAGGATTCCCGCCGAAGACAAAACTTCCACCGAGGTTGTTCCTGCCTAGAATAGCATGGGAAGACCTCAGAAACAAAAAACATATTAGAAATGGTGAAAAAGGAGGAACCCACCATTCTAGCAGAACGGTGGCCTTTCTGTGCATTACCGCGGCTGATTTAATAGCCTGCAAGTAATGAGACTAAAAAGTGACTGAGTTAAAACCACAGCCACTAGCCATTCAAGTAAACTTGCAATAGTAACAAAAATACTACAGGCAAGTAAGCAAGGGGATACATTGTATCCCCACAGAACTCCACATAAGGTGGAGTGTGCTGGCTCACTTTATAAAATGTAAAGGGGATGAAAAAACCGTTACCCCCTTGGGAACAGTAGTTCACCCTAGTACATTAAAGAGAAATTAAAAGAGAAGCCCAAAGGGGCAACCCAGCCTAAGCCCAAAAGTTATAGGAAACTACAACTCCAATCATACACCAAGGAGAGACATAAAAAAGTCACCCATTAAAATAGTACAACACTAGGTGAGAAGGGAAAAAGATTCCACTTCATCTAGGGACAAGGGAACATAATCACTAAGTCCAATCAAAAAGTACAGGGGTTGACACTGGTCAAAATCTTATCCAACCGTTGTGTACCCAATTCCAGTCGCCCAGGCCTAACTATGTGTGTCCCTATAGCAAGGCTTCTCAAAAGCTCCTGTAACGTTTGAAAGAACTAAATTGCTAAATACATGTACTAAGAAGATTTGCATCAGACCGTCACATTACTATTGACTTGGGCATTGCTGGTTTCCCTACAGTAATTCATTCCTACTGGCTTTGGCAATGCTTGTTTCCCTACAAAACCTGAACTGAAGAACTCCTTTCTAGACAGGGAAAGGACTACCTCATACATTCAAAGAATAGGTACGGTGTTGCTTACCTGTTATTGTTGGTCCTTTCCATTCTTAACTTACTTATAATACTATAATGCAGAGTGATCCAAATAAATGCTTTTGCAGACCTGACTGAAGTCACTCTGTGTGTGGATAGAAAAGTACATGATCATTTACTCACCTGCTTTATTCCTCCTTACTATCCTAATGTGTGTTTGATGTTATTAGCTGATACAGCATATCTTTGGGTATTAAATGACTTGTGTATATAAAAAATAAATATATAATGTTGATATAACTATGTGTTTGTTTGTTTATTTATTTATAATGCGCTCCAGACCCAGAGGTTACCGGGCGCAGCAGCAAGCATATGCGAGACTTACAATGTTACATGAATAAGTTTACAGTATGACAATATTACATGAATGTACAAATAGCAGTTACAAATTTACAAGAATGTACAGTTGGCAATATACAGAGTTAACAGTTATATACATAAGGGTCACTAAAACATCTAGTACATTGGGTGGGCTGCACGTGTGAATGGTTCATAGCAGGTGTCTAGTCGTTGAAAGTGTTAATGTATTTAATGAAGTTCCTTCTGAAGTGTGGGAAAGGTTGGTCTACTCTTAGGTTAGGTGGCAAAGTGTTCCACAAGTTGGCAGCTCTCACAGGGAAGCTGGCACCACCGATTTTAGCAAGTCTAAATCTGGGTACTATCAGGCAGTTAGAGTTGGCGAGTCTCATAGGTCTACTGGATGTTTTTCTTTTTATTTTGTCCGTCAAGTAACTAGGAGCGGCATTATTTAGAGCCTTATGGGTCAAGGAGATCATTTTTAGGTGGATTTTGTTATCAGTGGAGAGCCATTTGTGTTGCCGCCTGATAATGGAGATATGTTCCCTCTTTTTTATGCCTAGTGCAGCTCTAAGAGCATTGTTTTGTAGAGTTTGGAGTCTTTGGGTGGTGGCTTTGTTGGCACCACTATAGAGAGCATTGCAATAGTCGAGTCGGGAAAGTATTAGGGCTCTGGCCAAGATCAAACAACTAGTATTGGATAGGAAGGGCTTGCCTGCTCTTATCAATTTACAGGTGTAAGCAGTGGTGGAGGCTATGGAATTGACCTGTTTGGTGAAAGACAAGGTAGAATCAAGGTAGAAACCAAGTGTTTTTACTTCCCTCAAGACTTTGATAACATTTCCATCTATGCTGAATGCCGTGTAGTCCGGACCCAATTTGTTGATATTGGCTTGTGTACCCAGAATGATCAACTCTGTCTTATCATTCAGGCAGAGACCATAAGTAGCCATCCATGCCTGAATGATGAGATACACTATATTCACCAACTCCCTATCCCTACTATGATCCCCAGAAAGAGGGAGGAGAATCTGTGTATCATCTGCATAGTTAGTGTAGGTGATACCAAGACTATCCAGATCATCGAACAGGGGTTTGGTGAAAATGTTGTATAGAGTCGGGGAAACGCAGGATCCCTGAGGGACTCCAGATGTGATGGGTATAGGGTCTGCGGCTGCCGATGGGGAAAAAACTCTCATAGTTCTCTTACTCAGAAAGGATTCTATCCAACTGATGGCTTGGGTGGAGAAGTGAGCGGCAGAGTCCAAGTGTCTGCAGAGGACCTTGTGGTCCACAAGGTCAAACGCAGCTGAGAGATCTGGTAAGAGGAGAAGAGCTGTCTTACCTTGATCTCTCAGTTCGTCTATTTGGGTCTTTAAATCGATAAGGGCTGTTTCCGTTCCATGTAGTGGGCGGAAGCCAGATTGTCTAGATCCTAGTAGCTTATGCCGTTCAAGGTGTTTTTGAATCTGTACATAGGCCACTTTGTCCAGGATTTTCAGAAGGAATGGAACAGTAGTGATAGGACGGTAGTTAGTGGGGATAAGGGGGTCTAAAGTTTGCTTTTTGAGCAACGGGAGCACTCAAGATTGTTTTAAGTTGGCTGGGATGATGCCTGTGGAGAAGGATGCGTTGACAAGTTTGGAGATAAAAGGTGATAGATCTCTGGCAGCGTCTTTTATTAGCTGTGCTGGGCAGATGTCACCTTTGCAATTGGAAGGTTTGAGGGTAAGGATGATTTTCTCTATCTCTAGTGTAGTGGTTTTAGTGAAGGAGAATTTGCTGGACTGGGGAGTGTGAGTGGCATTGGGTAGTGGCGGAATGGGAAGGTTGAGAGAAACTTTTTTCAGTTGAATTTTATTTTGGAGGGTGTTTATTTTATTGGTTAGAGCACGTTGGATATCTGTGCACCAGGTCTGATCTTTAGTACAGGTGTCTGGTATGGCAATGGGTGATTCAAGTTCCTTCAGTATGGAAAAAGAGTTCCTTCATGCTAGAATTAGAATTGGCAATGCGATCATTGTATGAATTCCTCTTAGCTAGGTAAACTGCATTTTTATATTGGCGGGAAATAGATGTAAGGTTCGCCTTATTCTCAGCAGTAGGGCATAGTTTCCAGTTAGATTCACATTTTCTCTTAGTGAGGCGTAGGGCCTTGAGTCCAGGAGTAAACCATTTATTTAGATGGGCTTTAGGTTTACTCGTACGCATTTTAAGCGGGGCTATTCTGTCATAGTATCAGTCATGATTTTATTGTACTCATGAACTAATGTGCTGGGATCTAAGTTTTCGGGAAGTGCATTTAATGTTGGAAGGATAGCGGGTATGACATTGTCTATTGTCATGTGTACGTGTTACTTTGGATCTATGGATGTTCTGATTTCTGTGTACTAATTTAAATCTCACAATCCTCCTCCTACGATAAGCCCGTCTGCTCTGCCACTATCAACGTTTGGGTAGTACAGGCCTATGCTAGAAGTTGGGGCCCTAAAACCAAGGGATAAGTCTTCTAGAGTCCAATCCCAATCTTGGGCCCGTTCCCAGTGTTGTCAATACTGCCTACTATTGTAACTATTGCCAATTACTTCAGTTCACGAAGGGTCCTTCCGCCCGGGGTGTGTCTCTTTCCCTACATGGCCTCCCTTTGTGGGGTGCGCACCCAAAAACAACCACTCATGGTGCAAAACAGATGAGGCAGGTCGTTTCGGGTGTTGTGCTCACCTGTTATCCTGACATGTACCTCGACTCCCACTGTGGGCATAGCTGGATTTTCAATGGCACCACTTTGCTGGACGAGGACTCGGAGCCGACAAGGACAACTTGTACACTCTGGCCATCCACAAGCTCAGGACTCAAGGGCAAGCGGTCTCCCGTTTCCAGTGGTGGCTTCATCTGCCTGGTCCGTGGCCACTGTTCCAAAAAGAAATCCGCGCATACAAGAAGGAAATTCAAAAGGCGAAGAGAAGGCATTATGATGACAGAATCACCTATGCCACCAACACACAAAAAAGAAATGTTCAGCATCATTAAAGAGATGAGAAACCCACCAGGCTGCGACAACACCCCAACCCCCTCAGAGAAACTATGCAACGACCTGGCAGACCACTTAAAGAACAAAATCAATGACATCCGACAAATCATACAAAACAGACCAACCAACCACAACATGGAACCAAATGAACCTAACACAGAACCACAGCACAAACTCCAAAACGTTCCTGAAATATCAGCAGAGGCATTCGCCATGTTGGTAAAACACAGCAAGAAAGCAGGATCACCCATGGATCCCGGTCCCCCGGACATCTACAAATCAATCCTCGCACAAGGAACACCAGCAGAATATTACAGAAACCTTCTAAATCTATCACTAGTAACAGGAACTGTACCAAGGACCTTCAAATCAGCATATATCAAACCACTTTTAAAAAACACAAGCACCCTCTCGGACCTCTCCCAGATCACACTAGACATACCCAAGAACCTTCGAACGTGGAGGATGCCACCGCAACTCCTACGAGCCGAGGCACTGGTGGAGATGCTCCACTCTGAAGTGACCCACTTTTTTGAGCGCAACAAAAGCTCTGTGTCATCGTTTAGTACAATATGGGAAACCTTTAAGGTGTTGTTGATAGGACACTTGATCGCCACGGTACACGGCAGACTCCAAGAGATCCGCTCGACCCTAACCCAGACTGAAACCAGCATAAAAAAGGCAGAAGCAGCATACTCTAGAGCACCGGGGCAAAACACCTTAGCCCCCCTAGAGGAGGCCACCGAAGCATTTAACAAACTGGCTGACCAGGAAGTTCACTAAATGCAACAACCCATGAAAGCCAAGAGGTATGGAGAGGGAAACAAATTGGGCAGGCTCCTAGCCAACCTCATCAGGTCGGAGCTAGATCATGGACACATCACAAGCCTTACAGACGACCACGGAACAGCGCTCACGAACCAGAGAGAGATGTACTCCAAGCTATATCAAAACAGGGACCAGATGTCCCCCGAATAGCTTCAACAACACTTCGACTCCAACCCACTTCCAAAGCTCTCAGATGAAGACAGGGTGATGTTGGATACCCCGCGGTCAGTGGAAGATATAACTCAAGCAATTAAAGCCCTAAAAAGCGGAAAAGCACCAGGAGCTGACGGCATTACGACAGTTCTATACAAAGAATTCATCACAGAGCTGGCACCCAGGCTATTGAAAGTGTGGGAAAAGTCCCTAGAGAGAGGCATCCTACCACCGTCTTTACACAAGGCCATAATTACCGTCCTGCTAAAACCACATAAGCCTCCTCAAGCTCCCTCTTCTTACAGGCCCCTATCCCATATAAATGTAGATGCGAAAATCATAGCCAAAGCCATAGCCAAAAGGCTGAATCCACATATGAACAAACTGATTCATCCGGACCAAACTGGCTTCATACCCTCTCGTTCCACAGCCCGGAACCTCCACAGATTTTTTGCAATCTCATCCCAAATGGACCCCGAGAAGAGGACAGTGGCAGTGACACTGGACGCAGAAAAGGCGTTCGATTCCATCTCCTGGAGATTCATGTACGTCATCCTTTAGAATATGGGATTTGGCCCAGGATTCATCTGAAGCTTACAAATGTTATACCATAAACCCACAGCCAACGTCAGGACAAACAGGACCCTTTCAACCAGCTTTGAACTACAAAGAGGCACGAGACAGAGCTGCCCCATTTCCTCGCTGATATTTGAGCTTACCATAGAAGGAATGGCAGCATTCTTGCAGACCAAACATGCATGGAGAGGATGACGCATTATGGGGAAGCCCCAATTCATATCACTCTATGCCGATGACACCATGCTGTATGTCAGACCCAGATACACACCTCCCCCCGATAATGCAAGACATCGCAGAATTCCCAAAATATTCCGGATACAAGATCAACCAATTTAAATCCGAAATAGTACAGTTAACCAAATCCGCAACACAATCGGAGGACACCACCCAGTTTTCACAGGTCACCCACCTATGCGTGATACCTGGGGATTGTACTGGCAACAGACAAGAACACGCTATACTCCCAACAACTATGCCCCGTTCCTGACACAGCTGGAAACTAAGCTAAACCTCTGGGCAAGACTACCATTATCCATGTATGGCCAAATATTCTTACTAAAAATGGTGATGGTCCCCAAGTTATTATACCTCTTCAGTGGCATACCTATTTGGCCGGGCCGGAAATTCTTCAAAGCTATACAGAAAAGTAGTGTACACTTCGTGTGGGGAGGGAGCACGCCCAGGATTAGCTGGACCAAGATGTGCAAACACTACGACAAAGGGGGCCTAGCAGCGCCGGACTATCTGCTATACTACTATGCGGCCCAAGCCCAGTTCACCAGATATTGGTCAAAGGACACTGAACAGTGTGCACACATCCACGCCAAAGAGTTTGCAGCAGCACCGAAAGACCTTCAAAGTATGATATTCACTAAAGTAAAGGAGGAGTGGATATGGGCAGATCCGGTGAAGTCCACGGTTCGGGCATGGATGCAGATCCTGAAAAAGAGTCCAATGCGATACGCCATACTGGCCATACGCCCCACTGTGGGCATATCCTGACATGGAACCAACCATGGACCGCACTCTGCAAAAACGATGGGACCCGGAACGTGGAGTCAGAGTGGGCGACCTCTTTCCAGAAGGCTGGTTCATTACAATTGCTGAACTTCAGGACAGAATAGGTTTAGGCCTAACCTTGATGCTACAGTATCACCGCCTTAGGGCAGCATGCAGAACACTCTAGCCGACTTTCACAGAGGAACCTCCTGTGCATGAGTTTTTGGCAGACGTTCTAACACAAACACGGCTCAAGAGTGGCATCTCCGAAATATACAGGAAGGTTCAGGCAGACACCCCATCGGCTAACACGATGCGATCCATATGGGAGAAAGACCTTCACATAGAAATTCATGAGCAAATATTGAAACACTTCTGTAGATACACCAAGACCATCTCCCTCAATGCCAACTTCCGTCTTATGCAATTCAAAATTCTAAACAAGCTGCATATCACACCAAAAAAGATGGCTAAATTTGATCCATCCAAACAAGGAACAAGTTACTTACCTGCAACTGTTGTTCTCCAGCATGGGTCTGGCATGGATTCACATGCTCATGAATATTCCCTGTCGTCAGGCTGGGAATCCTCGGTAAAGAAAAAATCAGTATCAGTTTTGTTTCTGATCTGTCTTTCTGAGTAGTAACCAATCACTGGTCTCTGGGTCATACAGCCCACAGCCAATGACCGCCCTCTCCCTAAGCCCCTCCCCTGGAAGCTATCCTCAAATTTGGTAGCACGTAAAGTGGCAGTATGACCAAGTGAAGAGCCGCAGAGGGGAAGGCGGGAGGGTTCGCATGTGAATCCATGCTAGACCCATGCAGGGCAGGTTACAGGTAAGTAACTTGTTCCTTCTCCAGCATGGGGTATGGCATGGATTCACATGCTCATGAATATAAGAATACATAGCAGTACACACATGCACAACCACGGGAGCTGGCAAGGCTCAACATTAAGCATTGCATAAACTCAACATTAAGCAACTCTTACCTCCTCACCAGGCCCACCTTCAGGCGAACAGGTTGCGCAGCACTCCTTGGCCGACCCTGGACTCCTCCCTGGAATCCGCTCGACGCAGTAGAATCTCGTGAAGGTGTGCTTCGACCTCCACGTAGCAGCCCTGCATATATCCAGCAGGGGCAGGCCAGACAAGAACGCTGTGGTAGCAGCTATCGCTCTGGTCGAATGGGCTCTCGGACGGCCGGGCAACGGTCGGTTTGCCAACCAATGATATTGCATAATGCAGCCGGAGAGCCATCTGGAAATGGAAGTCTTCGAGAGAGCCTTCCCTTGATTCACAGGTCCAAAGTTCACAAAAAGCTGTGATGTCTTCCGAAAACTCTTTGTGCGGTCCACGTAGAACTTCAGCGCTCTAGCTACATCCAGCGAGTGCAAAGTCCTCTTGGCCGGCGACAAAGGCGACGGGAAGAAAACTGGCCAATACCAAAGGCTCGTTGAGGTGGAAGTCCGACGGCACCTTGGGCATGAAGGAGGGGTGCATCCTCAGCACCACCCTCGTCTCGTGGAAAGTCAAGTTTGGAGGCTTGCAGGATAGGGCCTGGATCTCTCCCAGCCGTCGTGCGTTGCCGAATGCAGAGGCTCGAATGCTGGCCCCATGAGCCTGGTCAGCACCACGTTGAGCTTCCACGCCGGGGCTGGAGCCTTCACCGGCGGGAACGATCGGAACAGTCCTTTCATAAATTCCTTCACCAGGCGGTGAGACCACAGGGATGACCGTCCTGTAGTTCTGGTTTATCGGGAAATCGCTGCCAGATGTATCTTGATGGAAGCGTGAGCCAGTCCAGCCTTGGCCAGCGACAGGTACGGTAGCACTTGAGGGGC
This sequence comes from Ambystoma mexicanum, assembly GCF_040938575.1. Taxonomy (NCBI): domain Eukaryota; kingdom Metazoa; phylum Chordata; class Amphibia; order Caudata; family Ambystomatidae; genus Ambystoma; species Ambystoma mexicanum. The sequence goes on from NC_090931.1 coordinate 458,751,272, forward strand.
CGTAATCCACAGAGGGTTAATCTTCTGTGGACGACACCAGACAGAGAACCTCTTCCACTTGTGTCCGTAGCACTTGAGAGTTGAGGACGCCCTGGCCTTTGCAAGAACCTCTTTGCAGTCCGCCGGGATATCGTACTCTCCAAACTCTACTGCTGCAGGAGCCAGGCCTGCAAGTTCAGCGACTCCGGGTCGTGATGAAGGATGGCACCTCCTTCTCTGGAGAGAAGATCTGCGTCCGTCGACAGTTTGACTGGTGGGGACGCTGACAAATCCAGAAGGTCCAAGAACCAGATCTGTCTCGGCCACGCCGGTGTGACGAGGATCATCCTGCACCGGGACCTCTTGAGTTGGTTGATGAGTCGGATGCATACAGGAACAGGCCGTCCCAGGGGAACGAGAAAGCATCGCCCATGCTCCTCGGCTTGGGAAACCTGCTGGCGAACCTCTGGCACTTGGAGTTCGTCGCTGTCGCAAACAGGTCGATCTGGGGTTTGCCCCATCGTTTGAATGGTCGATCCAATTGATCCCGACATAGTTCCCACTCGTGGCACGAGCGCAGCTCCCTGCTGAGTGAGTCGGCGATGGTGTTCTTTATCCCTGCTAGATGAAAGGGTACCAGAAACATCCCCTGGGCAACGGCCCAATGCCACAGATCCTGTGCTTCGGATCTGGTTCCTCCCTGCATCCGGATGTAGAACATCGTGGTGGTGTTGTCGGTGAAGATCCTCACAACCTTGCCTTTGAGAGACTGAAGGAACGACCTGAGCGCCCAGAACACTGCTCGGAGCTCCAGGATGTTGATGTGGAGTGGCCTCTCTCCTCCGGGAGCCAAAGGCCTTTCGCGTGAAGATCTCCTGTGTACGCTCCCCACCCCTCCAGGGAGGCATCCGTCGTCACAGTCACCTGGGTATGCTGGGGTCTGAAAGTCTGTGCCCGCCGCGAGATGCACACGGGTGCCCCACCAGCGAATTGCTTGGCGGAAAACCTTGTTGAGCGTGATCTTTTCCTCAAAACTGCCCGCCGCTTGCATCCAACGGGCGTCGAGGAACTCCTGTAGAGGACGCATCTGAAGCCTGCATAGGCGGACCAGGTAGATGCATGAGGACATCATCCCGATAAGGAACTTGATGGACCTCACCCTGGCCACATCCGTGGCCAGCAAACGCTGCACCTTGCCCAGGATGGCCTTCGTCCTTTCCTCTGACGGCGAGGCCAATCGCACTACTGTATCGAGCTTGGCTCCCAGAAACAGTGCGACCTGTGACAGAACCAGGTGGGATTTGGGGAAGTTGGAGAATCCCAGGTCCGTGAACAGCCGGACGGTCTTCGCTGTGTGCTCGACGGCGAGTTCCCCTGTTCTTGCTCGGATGGGCTAATCGTCCAGGTAGGGGTAGACGTGGATCCCCTACAGGTGCAGCCGCGCCGCCACTGATGCCACGCACTTGGTGAATACCTGGGCGCCGACTTCAATCCGAATGGGAGGGCCTTGAACGGGTAGTGCCGTCCTTGGACCACGAACCTGAGAAACCTTCGGTGTCCTTTTAGAATGGGGATGTGAAAGTACGCATTCTCCAAGTCCGACGACGATAGGAAGTCTCCTTCCTCCAGCTGGCCCAGCACGTGCTGGAGGGTGATCATCCGGAACTTCTGTGCCTTGATGTATTTGTTCAGTCGACGCAGGTCCAGGATGGGACGTCATGCTCCTGTCTTTCTGACTAGGAAGTATCTTGAGTACATTCAAAAGCCCTGGAGCCACTTTGGGACGAGCTCGATGGCTCCTTTCTTGAGTATCGCCCTTACTTCCAACAGCAGTTGAGGGACATGGTTTTCTCTCCTGGCCACGGGAGGAATGCAGGGGCACTTTTTCAGAAATTCGAGAGTGTGCCCGTGAACCAGGGCATCCAGCACCCAACAGATGGTGGAGATGGACTCCCACACGCTGACGAACTTCGCCAGCCGGCCTCCCACCGGGGTGCTCAGGTGGGGGCCGGACGCAATGGCCGGTTCAGTCTTACTTGGCAGCAGCCTTGCTGCCTTGGCCTCCCCGCCGACGACGGCGAGATCCACCTGACTTGCCTCGTCCTCTGTAGGCCTCTTGCGACGAGGAGCGGGCCGCCTGATGGTACATCGAGGAGTGGCCGCTGAATCCTTTGGAGGCACCTTGCTTGCCTCCGGAGTTCCGAAAGGGCGGCCGTCGTTACTGCAGAACTCCCAAGGCCCGAGCCGTCTCTGTGTCGGTCTAGATGACCTGAAGTGACTCATCCACTGTCTTCCCGTCGAAGGGCATGTCCAAAACTTTGGCTTGCACGTCTTGGTGGAAATCTGTCGCCTTGAGCCACCCCCGCCGTCGAAGGCAAACGCTGTTGCCCAACTGGCGGAACCCAGTGTCGGCAATGTCCGTGGCTACCGTTATGTCGTGGTCCGACGACACCTCACCTTCCTGTAGGACCTCCAGGGCCTCTGCCCTCTTGTCGTCCGGTAGGAAGTCCAACAAGGGGGCGATCTTGTTACACAACTCCCTGTCGTAGCGGGCCACAATCGCTAGGGCATTAGCCGCCTTAATCGTGGTCGCCGCAGACGAGATGACTCGTCGTCCCATGGCGTCCAGTTTCTTTCCCTCGCCGTCCGGTGGGGAAATTGAAGTTGAAGCCGATGCTCCAGCCCCTTTCTTCTTGGCCGCCATCGAGACAACCGAATCCGGAGTCGTCTGTGCCCTAAGGTACAAAGGGGCGGCATCGGGGACCCGGTACTTCTTCTCGTACCGGTCCCTCTTGGCAGGTGTCGTGGATGGTTTCTTCAGAAGAGCAAGTCCCTCAACGGCACTGCGAGGACCGTCTTCCTCTTGGCATCGCGCCGTTGGTAGAGGAAGCCTTCCTTCTTTTGTTCTTCAGGGCAGAGCTGGAAAAGCTTGGATGCCCTGGCAATCATGGCGCGGAAGGAGCCAATTTCGTCGGGCGGGAAGGCCCGAGGGAGGGGGGGGGGGGGTGATGGAAGGCCCATGCCGTCGTCACCACTGTCTCCATCCGTCCCCCGTCGTGGCCGTATCTGTTCCCGTGTCATCCCCAGGAACAGGGGAAGGAGATAAAGGCTGAGAGGGCCGTGAGGGCTGGAAGGGCAGGAGTTGATGAACTCTCCTGCTCTTGTTTGGAGGGCTTCCCGACGGGCCCGGTTCTGCTGGGTCGTCCGTTGGGGATAGAGGCAATCTCGTCCTTATCTCCATGCATAAGGTTTGGATTGCCATCAAAATGGCCACCGAGTTGTCCTGTGGCTCGGGTTGCGACGGGCGCGATGGTTGCTCCTCCTCCACTGGAACCTCGTCGGTGCCACCGTCGCTCTCTCTTCGTCCTCGTCGGGATTCCTCCCGTGGGACCGGACCTCCTCAAACTTCTTGTCTAGGACCTTCACGACTTCAACCAGCTCCTCCTCGGAAGCGGTATCTGTGTCCGTAATGGCCACCGCCCCCCCCCTTTTTCCACTGGGGTCTTCACGGGGGTCTTCTCGATGGGCTGAAAAGAGGATTTCCTCCGCTGTGGCAGGGAAACTCTGGGCCCGAGGTCGCCTCCACTGGGGTAGCCTCCACAGGCTTCGCCAGGGCCGCTGCGACTACCTCGATAGAGGCCTTAGCCGGGTGAATCAAGGCCTTCACCACCTTGTGCGTGCTTGAGGTCTTCACCTTGGGGGGAGGGTCACCGCCTCGCTCCACCTCGACTGGTTCCTTCGAGATCGACCGGGGCCTCTCCAGAAGCTTAGCCGGGTTCTCGGATTTTCTCTTCCCCGAGCCAGAGCGTTGGCTTGTGGTTGATGGCACCGGTGAAGGTGCGCCCTGCTGGCAGCTGAGGAGCCCGACTGTTCGGCACTCGCGGTGCTCTGCCTTTTGTTGGGCCCCGTCGCCAGAGCGCCCTCACAGGACTTAGAAGACCGCTCGGACGATGACGTCTTCTCACCTGCTGTGCTCTTTCCTTCCAGCCAGTTGGCGAAACGGGTCCGACGATCCCTCATAGTCCGATCCGTCATGTTCATGCAAAACGCACAGTCCTTCTGCACGTGTTTTTTGTCTTCGTGAAGGCAGTAGAGGCATCTCGAATGCTCGTCCTCCTTGAACACATTCTGTAATCCGCATCCAGGGCAGTTCCTAAATAGCTTGGATCCAGGTGTCAAGCTTCCCTTTTCCTGGGCCATGTCCATGAAGTAGGCCTCAGAAACTTCTGGAATCCTCCAAGAAGCGTAATTTGACAAAAACTTCGCCCTTGAGGGGTGTAGAAAATTCCCAAACGGGTCCCCGTTGATCGGAAGTAGAAACGGTGGAGATTGAGGCTCGATTGACTGAAAAAATGAGAAATCTCGTTGAAAAAACGCAAAACGCAGTAAAAGTTCAAGAGCTACAGCACGAGGACTCCCAACACTTGAACGTGCAGTAAAAATCTGAGGATAGCTGCCAGGGGCGGGGCTTAGGGAGAGGGCAGTCATTGGCTGGGGGCAGTATGACCCAGAGACCAGTGATTGGTTACTACTAAGAAAGACAGATCAGAAATGAAACTGATACCGATTTTTTCTTTACCGAGGATTCCCAGCCTGACAGGGAATATTCATGAGCATGTGAATCCATGCCAGACCCCATGCTGGAGAAGTAACTTGCCCCAAGTGCGGAACGACTGCAGCAGACGCGATCCATATGTATTGGCACTGCCCACCAGTTCGCCAGTTCTGGGAAGAGGTGGCGGAGACTATGAATGAAATACTTGAGACCCATATACCGGCGACTCCGTCAAAGTACTTATTAGGAGACATTGGAAAGGAAGTTCGAAGACTGTTTGCGGTGGCGGGAGCAGTAGCCAAAAATCACATACTTCTGAAATGGAAATCTAAGGCCCCACCTACGGTCCAAACATGGCTCCGGCAGCTAGCTCTCACGCAAGAAAAAGAGGAGATATATGTGAGGGGCATTCTACCTCAATCCAGGCCAAAAGACATCTGGGCCCCACTCAGAACATATCTACACACACAGACAAGTAACGCAAACGTAGAGGAGGACTAGACAGAGACTATTAATAAGAACTGTGTACTAAGTGAAATGTTATTATGTTTAAATGTTGAAGTGAATAAGAATCCGTCTCTCCTAAATGTTCGAAACAACCTGTTTCATATTCGCCAAACTGCCATGCCAATATTAAATAAAAGTTTTAAAAAATTTTAAAAAAAACAAGTGGCGATATAGAAGACCTCTCCAACTACTGGATGATTGCCAACAATCTGAAAATCAACCCAGGAAAGAGAGAAATCATGATTATATCCAAAAACCAAGAGAATGAAACCACCATCCCGTGGCCAACGGAAATGGGAACCGAACCACCACCATCTAAGGTAGTAAAAAAAATCTGGGAGTCCTGATGGACAACACCCTAACCTTAGAAACACAAATAAATGCAATCATCAAGAAATGCTTCTTCCTCCTCCACACGGCAAGAAGAATCCTACCTTTCCTCTCCTTCACGCACAAAACTCACAATCGTCGTCCTCATCATGTCAAGAACCGACTATGCAAACAGCCTCTACCTCGGAATACCAGAATACCTCCTGAATAAACTAAGACAGATCCAAAATACAGCAGCCAGACTACTCCTCAAACTATCCAGAAGAGACCACATCACTCCTGCCCTAAAAACACTGCACCGGCTCCCAGTAAAACATTGGATCACCTTCAAAACAATGTGCATAACACAGGACAAGGAGCAGAATTCCTACAAAAGAAAATAATCTACAAGCCAATGAGACTTCAGGTCAAGAAACGAAATCCGCCTGGAACAAAAACCATACCTTAAGAAAAAACTTGGAGGCGCCTCCTTCTCCCAGTTAGCCACAACATCCCGAAAGAAATGAGAAACACCAAAGATCACTTGCAATTCAGAACATTACAAAAAACCTGTCTCTTTCAACACCACAGATTCTGAAAAACCGAAACAACCAAAAGGAAAAACGATGACCATACTTAAGAGGACACTGACAACACTCAGAACTGACCAGAGAAACTCTTACCACAACTAGATGGGTAACGCCAAGTCAAATGGAACACAAGCGACACCCATAAGGACAGAATCCACATCCCCAGCCAATCCCAGACAACAACCTCACCCACCCCATAATTGCTAACAGGTATCACACTGATATAGAGTTGTTTGGATGTTAGCACTTACCACACTCGAAGTAAGTTGTGGACATTAGCATGGACACTGACAGTATGAGTGGCGAAGGAAGGCAGGTAAGGTTATGAAGGAAGTTGATGGAAGTGGATGCCAGGTGTGAAAGGGACTGAGTATCGGACAAGCCCAAATCAGGACAGAGGCGCAGAAATGCTCCCACACCCCATCTGGGGAGATTACGGAAACCCAGCGCTTCACTTCGAGACAGAAATGCCAATTAACCAATCCACTAACAATTTCCCCCCTCTGCATACACCTCTCAAACGCCAAACCAAACACAACCCTACAGCACAACAAAACGCACAAACTTCACTACACTGCAACAAAACAAAACACACAGACTCAACAGTACACAACGACTACCGGCCGCAAACACCCCAGGCCCAGCCAACGGACCCACCGGGCTGAGGCCGGCAACAGCACATCATTGCTCTCCAGCACTTTTCCAGCTTCCTCCCACTAACTCACCCTCCTTTTTTCCCCCCTCTTTCAGAGGCGCCATAGCGCCAGGGGACCACTCCGGTGGTGATAGTGCACGGTACAAATATACTTTAATATTAACATAACATTAACAGCGGCCTAGGCCCCTCTCCGGCTCTGTTTTGACTGTCCCACAAGGCTTGTGCGCACAATGCCGCAATCACTTAAGACTCGCTATGCCTACTTAGTGCTCGCAGGCAGGCTTTTTCTTTAAGCTTTTGAATGACAAACTAAACCGTTTCTAGTTAATGTGGAATTTGTGTGTGGTACAGGCTGCATAAGGCTAGGAAATCAGTGGTTACTTACCCCTTGGCACCACTTTCAAATCTTTGGTGCAAGTAAGTTTCTAAAATTGCATTAGTACTTTCTACACATTTGACAAACATTCTAACGATGGCCACCAAGTAAGTTGTGCCAAAAGGGTGCTTAAGGGACAGACTAAGAATCTATTCAATATCTACATAATAGCTATGTAGGTCATCCGACATTTTTATGCATTTTCTAGTAGTGAAGCCAGAGAAGTGTTTTGGTAAATCGATTTGTTCTGTCTCAATAAGGTTTGGATTCACATGTTCATGAATATTCCCCGTCAGGCTGGTAATCATTGGTAAAAGAAAAAACAGTCAGTCACTTTCAATTAAAAACTGTATTTCTCCTCTAAACCAATCATACTGTCCACATCCAATGACAGTCCTCTCCCAAAGCCCCTCTGGCAACCATCTTCAGATTTGGTAAGCACGTAAAGTGGCAGTATGACCAAGAGGAGCTGCAGAGGGGTTGGAGGGAGGGTTCACATGTGAATCCATGCCAGCCCCATGCTGGAGAACAATAGTTACAGGTAAGTTACTTAAACCTTCTCCAGCATGGGGTCTAGCATGGATTCACATGCTCATGAATAACGAATACATAGCAGTACAACATTACACAACCACGGGAGGTGGCAAGGCTCAACAGAAGCAATTAATTCTTACCTCTGGAACAGACTCGCCTCAAGCAAACAGATTGCGTAGCACGGCTGGGCCGACTCTGGTCTCCTCTCTGGAATCCCTGTCGACGCAGTAAAATTTCGCGAAGTTGTACGTGAACCTCCACGTAGCAGCCCTGCAGATGTCCAGCAGGGGCAAACCAGACAGGAACACTGTCGTCGCTGGGATGGCTCTGGTGGAGTGGGCTCTCGGACGGTCAGGCGGCAGTGAGTTCACCAACCGATGACAGTGCGTGATGCAGCCAGAGAGCCACCTTGAAATGGAAGCCTTGAACAAGGCCTTCCCATGGTTCACAGGACCAAAGCTTACAAACACCTATGAAGTCTTCCGAAAAACTCTTTGTGCGTGTCACGCAGAACTTCAGGGCACGAGCAACGTCCAGTGAGTGCAAGGCCCTTTCTGCCGGTGACAAAGTTTTAGGAAAAAACACAGGTAACACCAAACACTTGTTGAGGTGGAATTCCAACTGAACCTTTGGCAATAAAGAGGGATGCGTACGCAGCACCACCCTCGATACGTGGAAAGTCAGGTATGGTTGCTTGTAGGATAAGGCCTGGATCTCACATACCCTTCTGGCAGAGGTGATGACCACAAGGAAAGCCGTTTTACACAAGCAGAACTTTAGAGGAGTCTGATGCATAGGCTCAAAGGGGCCCTCGCCCATGTGCCTTGTCGGAACCACGTGAAGTTCCTACGCCGGGGCAAGAGCTTGGCGGCAAAGATCAAAAAAGTCCTTTGAGGAACTCCTTGATGAGTCGGAGAAACCACAGTGTACATCTTCCTGGCGACCTGGTGTAGCGGGAGATAGCTGCCAGATGCACCTTATGCAACCAAGCACCCTGCTACCTGGCCAACCGATTTGCCCTCCACAACTCCATTAGACCCCCGCAGAATGGCTCATTTAAACTGCCTTGAGGTTCCACGTTTCAATCTCCAAAGATCAGGTGGAATTAGCTTCCCTATCTTGGCAGCTAAACTCTGGAACACGCTTCATAATGAGCTTAGAGCAGAACCCTCATTCCCGAGATTCAAACACCTTACAAAAACCTGGCTGGCCGCCCAGGACATTTAGCTCTGGGTTCTCTGCTTAATTTGTACATGTATATATAATCTGCTTGTCCTCTCATTGCTATTATTATACCTGTAAATTCTGTATTATACTTGTAAACTTTGTAATTATGGTTCTGTCTGTTTTTCTTATGTTGTAACTAAGTGATGCGCCCGGTTGCCCCTGGGCCTGGTGCGCTATACAAATAAATAAAATACAAAAAATACAAATACCTTGATAGAAGTGTGTACCAGGTCGACCCTGCCAAAGGAAAGCAAGTATGGAAGAATTTGCGGGGCCGTGACCCTCAGCGGGGTAATCTTCTGCAACCGGAAACACGTAGCGAAGTGCTTTCTACTTGTGAGCGTAGCACTTCAAAGTCGACAACCTAGTTTTGGCGAGGACCGCCGTGCAGTACGCAGTCAACTCGTATCCTTCGAACTCTTGGGCTGCAGGAGCCAAGCCCTTGGGTTCAGCAATCCTGGGTCGTGATAAAGGATTGCGCCTCCTTATCTGGTGAGAAGATCCAGAACCACAGGCAGCTTGACCAGAGGCGAGGCCGACAGGCTGAGAAGGTCAGGATACCAAATCTGCCGCGGCCACACCGGGGTGACGAGTATCATCTTGCATGGACACAGTTTGTTGATGACTCTTAGCAGGAGAGGGAACGCGTACAGGGACAGTCCTTCCCACAGGAAAGAAAGCGTCCCCCATGCTCCTCGGTTGGCGGAATCTGGCCTTTTCCTTTTGCTGCTGTCACAAACGGAAAGATCTGGGACCTGCCCCATTAGACGAACAGGCGGTCCACCTGATCCTGACTAAGCTCAAACTCTTGGCAGGAGAGCAGTTCCCTGCTGAGGGAGTCTGCTATGGTGTTCTTGACTCCCGCCAGATGTAGAGGGACGAGGAACATCCCCTGTCCGATGGCCCTGCGCTTCCTTGGAGAGTGCCAGGGATAGACTCCCCCCCCCCCCCCTGCTTCCTGATGTAGAACATGGTGGTGGCGTTTTTCGTGAAGATCCTCACCACCTTGCCTTTCAGAAATAGTAGGAACGACTTGAGGGCGCAGAACACTGCACGTAGCTCCAGGATGTTTATATGAAGATCCTTCTCCTCTGGCAGTCACAGGCCTCTGGCGTGCAGATGCCCGGTGTGGGCTCCTCATCCTTCCAGGGCGGCGTCCGTGGTGACCGTCTCCTGGTATGGCGGCGTTCTGAAATCCCATGCCTTGGGTGATGTTGGAGCAGACGCCCGCCCCATCGTATCGCCCGACGGAACATGCCGCTGAGAGAGAACTTGCCTGTGAAGCTTCCGGGCCCCTGTATCCAGCGGGCATCCAGGAATTCCGGAAGGTGTTGCATTTGCGACCTGCAGAGCCAGATGAGGTAGATGCAGGACATCATGTCCGGTAACTACTTGATGGCCCGCACTGTGGCTGTCTTAGTCAACGACAGTCGTTGCAACTTTCCTTGAATGGCTGCTTCCATTTCCTCCGAGAAAGATGCCGGGCAGGAGACTATTTCTGGCACCCAGGAACAGCGCATTCTATGATGGTGTTAAGCAGGACTTTGGCTGGCTGATGGAGAATCCAAGATCTGTCAGTAACGGGACTGTCATCTCCCTATGTCCGTCAGCCAGCTCCCACTAGCGGGCGCAAATCAGCCAGTCGTCCAGGTATGAGTTTAAGTGTATGCCCTGCAGATGCAGATGGGCTGATTTCGTGAACACTCTGGTGGTCGACTTGAAGCCGAAAAGGTACAGCCTTGAACTTGCAATGCTGTCCCTGCACCACGAAACGTAGACACTGATGCTTCTTGTGAATGGGGACGTGGAAGTAGGTGTCCTCCAGGTCCAACAACATCAAGAAGTCTTCTTTTTCCAGTTGGTCGACAACGGGCTGCAACGTGACCATCCGGACCTTTTGGGACTTTAGGTATTTGTTCAGACGTCGTAGGTCTAGGATGGGCCTCCTAACCTATCTGACCAGAAAGTATCTGGAATAGACTCTGGAGCCCTGGCACCAGTGGAGAACTAGCTGTATCGCCCCTTTTCGCAGCATGGCTGGTACCTCTTCCAAGAACTAAGGGATGTGCTGCTTCTGCCGGGCCCACCTGTGTTGAAACTCCAGTGTATGTCCGTGGGAGAGAGCGTCCAGCGCCCATCTGTCGGTGATATTTTTCCACTCGCTGACAAACTTAGTGAGCCAGCCTCCCATCATGGTGCACAAGTGGGAGCCCAACGTCCTGGTCGGTTCAGGCTTGCTTCAGCGTCCTGTCTTGGGGGCAACGGCGATGCTGACCACCTCCACCGTAGGATAGGGAATGGCCTCTGTGAGCCTCCTGGGTCATGGATCTGGAGGGCTGGCGATACGAGGAGAAACCTTTCGTCGATCTGATCGAGTTCATTCTAGAGGACCGAAAGGAAGAGGGGTGTTGCTGTTGTGTGCCCAGGGCACAGGCACATCTCCGTATCTGCCTTGATGGCTTGCAAGGACTCGTGGACTGACTTCCTAAACAGGTTATCCCCGAATGGCATGTCCAGTACCCTCTCCTGGACTTCCTGGCAGAAATTTGCTGCCATCAGCCAACCTTGATGACAGAGGCAGACACTGTTCCCCATCTGCCCCAACCCTGTGTTGGCGATGTCGAGCGCCACCATGATGGCAAGGTCTGAAGCCACCGCTCCCTCCTGGAAGAGGGCGATCGCCTCCATCCTCTTTTCGTCAAGGAGGAACTCCAGAATCGGGCTTAACTTGTACCACAATTCCCTCTCGTACCTGCCAGGATCGCAAGAGCGTGGACTGCCTTGATGACAGACGACGCAGTGCAAGTGACCTTCCTGCCAATGGCGTCCAACTTCTTCCCCTCGCTGTTCAGGGGTCCCGAGGATGACGAGGAAGGGTTAGACAACCTTTTCCTTGCGGTCGCAGAAACCACTTAATCCAGCGATGGTTGCGACCGTAGGCACCTGAGTGTGGACTCCGGCACACGGTACTTATCCAGCCCATTGTCAAGTTCTGGGGATCCCATCGGATTTCCTCCTCAACCGTTTCTTCGAAGAAGCTATCCCTGGCTTCGGATTCCTTCTTCTTGCATGACCTTCGAGGTTCTTTGGACTTCTTTTCCTTCTTCTGATGAAGGTAGGGGCAAGCTCCCTCAGAGGCCACCATAACCAGAAGTGAATCTCTGGACCAGGGGTTCTCCGGGGAGCAAACCCCAATGCAGGGAAAGAGCCTTGAAGGCACACAAAACCTTGGATGGCTAATAGTCTGGTTCTTCTTGAGAAATAGGTCTCTGGATGAAAGCCCAAAGATGTTGGTTTCCAAGATAGACAAATTACTGTTGCACAGCAGTCTTTTTCCCAGAAGTATAGTTCATCCAATAGATGCAAGGAAGGTAATAGCCTCTGGAGAAGGTGGATATTCTTGAATCCATTTTTTTTTTTTAAAACTCCCAAACGATATCCAGGAGAAAAGACTCTAAACAGCCTCACAGAAAATGTAAGGCCTATTGCAGGAGTGTGCAAGGAGCGCAAAGGCAAGACACATCGAATAGGTCAGAGTGAACCGAAAAGAAAGGGTGAAAGGAGATGTGGGCGAGGTGTGCGAAGGTAAGGCAGAGCGATCAGTCCAGCAAACCAAAAAGAAAGGGTGAAGCCGTACAGAGTGCAGCGAGAAGGGTGATGGTTTTCGGAAGAGAGCCATCTGCTGTACCAAGGATAGAAGAAGCCGTACTCTGTATGCACGTAAAATAGGAAAGAAACTTAAAAGCAGATAAAAGATGAAGCTACCGCCCGCAGGTGGGGGTGAGCAGGTATCCGAAAAGAAAAACCCCCGAGAAGCGGAAAGAGCCTAAGAGCGGGCGAGTGAAACACAAGAACAAAGCGGAAGACACAAAGGACAGACTGTCAAAGAAAGGACGGCAAGAACAGGCAAAAAACTACGGAGTGCAAAGGGAGAAGCGAGAAGGCTGGAACTACAAAACAGAGGACCTGCAGGCTAATTCCCCAAAAGACGGATACAACGCAGGAAATGTTTGTATCCGCCCACCTATATAACCAGTTGGCCATCTTGGTGGAAGACTAGACCGTTAAGGAGGACTAAGACTTGAAGTGATGTTACTGATGTTTCCACAACTTCCAGGACCGGTGCATGACACCTATCCGTTTTGGTCAGAGCCATACAGGAGCTCTTCAAGAGGGCCAGACCCTCCTCCCAAACGTCGTCCAGAAGGGGCACCGCCATGATGGTCTTTCTTTTGGCCTCGCGCCTTTGGTACAGGTAACTCCCCCTCTTGGTTTCCTCAGGCTTAAACTGGAAAAGCTCAGAAGCTTTGGCAACCATGGAATGGAACGACCGCACCTCATCTGGTGGGGACTCCCTCGGTTGCAGAGATCCGCCCGCTGTGACAATTTCGCAGTCGTCCATCGTCGTATCCGCCCCTGGGGACACCAGGGAGGTGGGGTGCGAGGGGGTGGGGGAAGACACCCAACACGGATACAGGGGTGCCGGATGACGTTTGCTCTTCAAGGCCGGAGGTTGCTCAGGGGCTGCAGGCACCGATCCCTGCAGCATCCTCTTCTGGCTCTCTGACACCAAAGTATGTAGGGTCGATAGGATGTCCAGCGATCTATCTCTTGGCTGAGCCGGCGTGAGTGGACCCCTGGCACTCTGTTCTTGCAGCAGCAAAGTAGTACAGCCAATCAGGGAAGATGGTACAGTGCAGTTTGTCTATAGGTTAGTTGAGCCCACTAAACCAAAGGAAGTCATCGTCCCTTCCAGAGCTTATCTTGGCGAGAAGAAAAGGGAATTTCAGCACTGCAGCAGGGCTTCACCGGGATATAAGTCCAGGAGGATGCAGCAAGCTTCGTTCACGGTTTCTTCGTCAGGTCTTTCTCCCAATGGTCGACTGCCTCTAGTCCCAAAACCCTTGCCTTTTAAGCAGTTTTCTCCCATTCATGCACAGCCTAGACTGTCAATCACACAGCAGGGTGACTGTCCTGAAAGGACAGTCAGCCATTCAGGACTGGTTGCATCCAGGCATTCCTAGAGACAAAAGGACCTCCCTCACATCCTGCCTTTCCAGACACGCTGAAGCCCACCAAATGCAAAACAAAGTAGGGGCTCAACTCAGCCTCGACACACAGAGTAAAACCCAAGAAAGACCTCACAAACAGAAAATGTCAAAAAAGAATGCTGGAGAAATTTCGATAAAACTGTCACCCATGGGTGCTATACTGCAGCTGAGGATTCAGCCTCCGGTAGAAATGCACAATGGTAGGAAAATTAAACCACTGCCACCAGCCATTTAAAGTAGTGAGGATAACAAAAAATGTTACATGAGAATGTAGGATAAGGGGCTAGTAGGTAACCCCCCCCCCCAGCACTGCACATGAGATGGTGTGTGCTGGACCTACAAAGAGAAAAGCTAAGTAAAGTCAATTTCACTTTACTATTCTTGGGAACAGTAGTTCACACAATAAAATGTATTTAAACCATACGTGAAATCTAAAGGATTTCTCAGTGACACTGCACTGAAGTTGCTGTGCGTCACCATACAAAAAAGTTGATGGCAGACCCCAAAAACAGAGGAAACAAAATCCAAACCAAGTCAAAACACATGAGAGGGTGAGCAAAAAGGTCTCACTCACTCCAGTCCAGCAAAAGAGCTGGGGGTCTGCAAGGTTGAAGGGAATTAGCACAGAAGAACAAGTTGCTTACCAACTGGTAACGTTCTTTCGACTGGATGTTCCTCCAACGTATTCCACATCTTTGACATGTAATGTCCACAGCTGTGTACTTCGGAAATTTTTTCGGCAGAGGGCGTCCTGTGTCGAATCGATGTCCCTCGAGGGCCTCCGTCAAGGGCAACGTCACCAGATGTTATAAATAGGACGCACTGCGCCTGTAGCATCAGTTAATGGTTTTTCCTCCATAAAGGTGCGACATGCTCGTACTCAATGCCTGCTTGACTGCACATAGCCTTGAGGGAACGTAAGTTGCAATAGCACAGGTAATTTTCCAGGGGGTGACTATTTTTTCGACCTTTTTGTTTTCGATATTATGACTTTCGACAAAATGTTTTCGATTTTTTGACTGCACACCACGACAAATGTGTCTCCAATGGCTGCTCACTGAGGAAATTCCCTTGAGCAGAATCTCTCGCACTTCCGGCTGGCACTGGTCACGAAGAGATCCACTTGTGGGGTTCCCCAAAGGGCGAAGATCTCCAGAAGGACTTCCTGAGCCAACTCCCACTCGTGAGAGACCGTGCTCTGCATGCTCAGAGCGTCCGCCGCCATATTCTCCTCTCCGGACAGATGAACTGCCGAGAGTGATGTTCCCTGCTGGATTGCCCAGAACCAGAGCTGCATCGCCTCTCTGCACAACTGGAGTGACCCTACCCCAGCCCTTTTTTGTTGAGGTGATGCATGGTCACTGTGCTGTCCGTCATGATCAGGACACTCTTCCCCCACACAAACGGCAGAAAAGCCTTCAGGGCCAGCCTGATGGCCCTGAGCTCTAACAGGTTGATGTGGAGTTTGGATTCCGACAGAGATCAACGACCGCTGGCGGTCAAATCGTCGGCATGAGCTCCCCATCCTGTGAGGGAAGCATCCGTCACTACACTCACCTCCAGCCACGGTTGCCAAAAAATGCTCCCCAGTCATCAGGTTCCCCTCGTTGGCCCACCACAGAATATCCTGCGAGACCGAGAGTGAAATGTGAACAGGATCAGACATCTTGCCTGAGAATTGTGACCACTGCATCTTGAGGACCCATTGCAGGGATCTCATCCTCAGCCTGGCCTCTGGCACCAGAAAAATGCAGGAAGCCATGAGGCCGAGCAACCTTAAGAATTCGAAAGCCAGGAGACACTGGGCATGCTGAAATTTGTTCACCATCTGCACAATGTGATGTGCTCTTACAATGGGAGGCGAGCACTTCCAAGGATATGTCCAACACAGCCCCGATGTACTGGGGCTGTTGGGAAGGTGTCAAATGTGACTTCTTGATATTGAGGGAGAAGCCCAGCTTGTGGAGGGAGCGGCAGGTGAGACCGAGATGCTACGTCGTTTGCTCGGGAGAGCGCGCACAGATCAGCCAGTCGTCCAGGTAGGGGTAGATGTGATCCTCCCCACCCCCCCGCACCTGAGATACGCTGCCACCACCACCATTAGCTTGGTGAAGACCCTCGGGCGGAGGTCAATCCGAATGGCAGGACCCGAAGCTGAAAGTGTGAGCTTTCAGCCGCAAACCTCAGGTACTTTCTGTGCTTTTGATGAATCGGCACATGAAAGTAAGCATCCTGTAGGTCAAGAGACACCAACCAATCGAAGGGCCTGGAGGACCTGAGAAAGAGTAACCATCTTGAACTTGTCCTACCTGAGAAGTTTGTTCAACCAACGCAAGTCCAAGATGGGTCTGATTCCTCAGTCTTTCTTTGGAATAAAAAAATATGACGAATACCATCCCTTGTTCCTCTCCGCTACAGACACCAGTTCGATAGTGCCTTTCTCCAGCAAGGTCAAGATTTCCTGCACAAGGAGCAGAACTGGAAGCTTCAAAGAGATTCCCCGGTGGATTGTCATGAGGCCGCTTTAGGAAGGGTAGGCACTAGCCGTGGGCAATTGTATCCAGAACCCACGCATCTGAAGTAATAGCTCGCCATTCTTCGAGATGCTGAGAGAGTCTGGCTGCAACAGGCGAACAATGGAACATGGCCTCATGGCGGTTGGAGCGGCTGCGGCAACTCCTTAAAGCAAAGAGGCAGCTGCCTGAACGGCTTTGGCATCCCCATTTCCTCAACCACAACTGGTACTTTTTCCCTGGCCCCTTTGACTGCCGGCTCCTCTCATCCTACCGAAAAAGGAGTAGTAACGAAAGGAACCTTCCCTCCAGTGCTGTCGCCTAGGACGAAAAGGCGGAGGTTGATGCACAGCTGTGCTCATATATGTAGCTGCAGATTTTGAGGTCTGCAACATCTCAAGGTTCTCGTCAGCCTTGCTGCCAAACAAATACACGCCATCAAAGGGCATGTTCAAAAGACGGCTTGCACATCCAGAGCAAAATCAGACTTCTGCAACCATGCAAATCCGCATATAGCAGTGCTCGCAGCCATGGACCGGCTAACACTGTCGGGCATGTCCAATCCGACTGAAGGGATTCACACATGGCATCCTTGCCATCTTGCACAAGAGCAAGGAGCCCCTCCCTTTCTTCCCTTTCAGGAATATGCTCAGCCACTACAGAAACAATTCCACATAGTGTGTGAAAATAAACAATGTCATGATGCCTACCCCCGGGGACCCAGACCACGTCCAGCAACCCCGGAAGCAGGCATCAAGTTATTATCCTAAGCAAGCCCAACAACCCCTGCTAGGGGCTATTTGGGTCCAGTCCTGGCACCTAAGACGCCAGGCTCATATGGAGAGTCAGTCCTGGCGCCATAGGAGCCAGGCTCATAGATTAAAACTTACCTGATGCAGACCATGCTGCAATCTTACCTGATGCAGACCATGCTGCAAGAGCTCCAAGCCAAAAGAGGCTTAGAAGGGACTACTTTACTTAGGGACTATTTTTTACTCGGGCGGGCTACTTTGGAGGCTATTTAAACAACACCCGAAGAGCAGCACATGCTTTGCGTTATTCTGCATCCAGCAGCGTAACGCTCGCCTCGAGTTTGGAGCTCCTAGAAAAAAGGGAGAAAGAAGGATAAAAGGTTAGAACAAGAGCAATACATTTAATCCTTACCTGAATTCCCGATCCATCGCGCCTTCGAGCTGGAATAAGTTATTTTATGCGCGTCGCCTCGCCTGCTGCAGCGCCGCAATGAACTCACCGGCCTTCGCAGCATCTTCATATTCCACTGCATCCTCCTGCATGTTCCCGCCGCACTCCGGCACCTAAGGAGAAGACAAGAACAGCAAGGTGAGCCAAGGGAATACACAGAGGATTATTAGTTACCCCCCCCCATAGACTTACCTGATTTTACCACTATTCCTATTCCTATTCTATTACTATTACTATTCCTCTGCACGGGTCGGCGCAGCTTCCACTGCATCTTTACTGAACCCCGGCCCCTAAGGGGAAACAAAAGGACAGCAAGGTGAAACAAAGGGACTAACAAGGGGAACCCTCCCTCACCACAATAGACTTACCTGATTTTACCGCCGGAGGTATTATTCCCCAAGACTTCATACTTTCGCTCAGCGCCTGAATAAGGGAGAAAGCAACAGGTTACATATTGACATTATTTTATCGAACTGTGTTGGAAAATACAAATCCTTACCAGAATACTACCGGTTGCCACGAGGAACTCTTCATTAGGGTCAAGCTGCAACCTGCAAGGAATCGGGCAAGAGTGAAAGTCAGGCATTTGAACTCTTACGAACTTTATACTTACGGCGTCTTGCCGGGAATCTCGGAGTCAATATTGTTCTGGAACTCAACAATTCCTTCGAGCCAGTGAAGCAACTGGTTATCAACGCGCCCCTGCGCTCAATGCAGGATGGAGAACTCATCTTTTCAAACCATCAGGTGAGACTATAAGAGGGGACATCAAAGGCGATCTGTGTGGAGAACAGCGGGGGTGGGGGGATTTACGCTCAACTCCACGGGTGTTTAATTCCCTTTCTCCATTTGCAGAAGAATATTCCTACGGGCCAAGCAAATGAAGCTAGGGGGGCCAGTCCAGCCCGTCATCTCAGCCCTACGCATCACATTGGTGGAGACCGCAGCTGTCCAGTTCCGATCGACGCCTCTGTGGGAGCCAGGTGAGCGTAACACACAAGTGGAGTTGGCTGACTTCAGCGCCATACTCCCCGCAGAAAACAACTTGCGTGCCCAAACATTGAAGCGTTTGTCGTCCCCATCAGGAGGGATTTTGGGGGGGTTCCACCAAGCTCTTGGGAATGCAGTGAGATGAAAGGTAGCTGGGGTCGCTACTGGAAGGGTAGTATTTTTTAGTTAACGAGTTATTAACCGCCGGAAGAAATTCCAGTGACCGCCACCCTTTTCTGCAGTGTCAAATGAAAAGGTAACACCGGGTTAGAGGACGGACCTTGATCCAAAATATCAGTTAAGTCATCCTGAACAAAAGCTTCTGGAGGACTAGACCAACCAAGATACTCAGTGACCCTAGCCATCAGTCTACTGTAGGATGACTCTGCAGGAATCCCAGGCTCAGGTCTGCCAAACTCCACCTCCAGAGAAGTGTCCAAGCCACTGGCATCATGAAGAGATCGACGTAACTCTTCCAACTGACTGTCCCCGGAAACGACAGGAGCCACATCTTGCTCAACAGGGTCAAACTCCAAATCTGACCTTTCTTCATCCTCACAGATATCATCCAGAGGGAGAAAAAAACGGCTGCCCCGGGACAGAAGATGGTCTGAAATCCTTAACAGGACTCAGACTTGGAAGTAGCCTTCCTAGGAGGATCCACGGTACCAGGGACCTCCATCGGCAAATTCCGGCCAAAAGGCCCCGAAGGCGTCATGGGCGTGGACGGCATAGACAACGGCCCGATGGTTGGTGTGAAGGAAAAGCTTTGACATCCGTATCCGACGGACACAGCGCCGACGGAGTCGACGTGGACCTCTAGCCCTTAGCAGATTTCTGCGGTCTCCCCGGGGACGAGGACTGAGTAGTAGGGGTGGCACAGTCTTGTACACCTCACCTCCTGCCCACCCCAGATACTCAGACGCCAGAGGCGGTCTTGAGTCCTGAAAACTGACAAAGCATTGGAAACAAAGGGACCAAACCTGGTTTGGCGCGTGGAGACAAACACTAGAAGGACCTTTCCAAAAAAGAAGACCGGGACCTCTTTAAACAAAGGGGATTATGGCGCCATCTTGAAAACATGGCTCTCGTGAATTTCAGCTACCAGTGTTCGTGGTCGGGAAAAATCATGGTAGTTCTTTCAAAAACCACTGCCACCAGCCATTTCGATAGAAAAAGGTAACATTTGAGTGCTACTTGAGTTTCCAGATACAGGGGATACTAGGTAACCCCCTCCAGCACTCTATAGGAGGATAGTGTGTGCTGGGTCTAAGAATTTAAAAAGACTAGTAAAGTCAATTTAACCTTACATTCTGTGGGAAACAGTTTATCCCAGAGAAGGTATTTAAACCTTAGGGAAGTCTAAAAATACATCCCTGTGTCACTGCACTGAGGGTGCTGTGTAACACACATGAAAAGATGCCTATGGAGTCATCTTAAAACTCCATAATCAAAGAACACAAGAGTAAAACGCACATCAAAATACACGAAAGAGTGGGGAAAAAAAGGCTCACTCTTTCCAGGTAAAAGAATCAAGTCCTCAAAATCCAGCAAAGTTGCTGGGGGTCTCTAAGGTGGAGGGAATTAGCACATTTATGAGAATTCTCCCTAACAGGGTGCATTTTGCATTTAACTTTACCCATTGATTGCAACCTGCTAGCCTAGTTACTGTTCCATACCTCTGTACTTGCATACTCCTCCCTCTGCCTCCTCCCTCTTCTCACGCATGGCACTTTCGGTTTCTCCCATCTATTCCAACTGCTTCTCTATCAACTATCCTTCCCTTTTCACCAAGTCTGGTAAGAAGTTTAAAAAGGATATCTTGGCCTCTGACCCTGGTCTCCCTATCACTGATACCTATTCCAGCGCCTCTTCCAGAAAGACCCTCACCGGCATCCTCTTTGTCGTTCCTTCTCCAGATATATGGATCCTGCATATAATCTCTGTGCTCTGTCCTGTCTCGTCCTCTCCCATTAATGATGGCACTCGCTAAGGAAGTCCTCATGGATTCCTTCGACTCCTCCAGATCCATCCTTAATGTCCATCTTAATGGCAATGTCATGGTCCAAGGTCCTCAGGCAAATCTCCTCCTCTTCGATAGGTGTTTTCCTCATCTCATCAACTTTTTCCAGCTGTCCATTCCCCTCATTCCTTGTTAACCTTGCCCACTCCTCCCACCCTACCCCACTTCTTGCTACCTCCATTCATCTGCAAGGCGCACCCCTGATTTGTACCCCTCCCCGGAAGGTCTTTAAGGCTGGCAACCTTATCTTGCCACTCTCAACTCACGCTCTGCTGTCAAACACTCCTCTGATATCTGCCACCTCCTCGAAGAACTGGACCTTGATGTCCTCAGTCTTACTGAGACATTGTTCACTGGCAGCTCTGTCACGAGCTTTGACACTCTCCTCCCTGATGGCTACAAGATACTCTCCGCATGCAGACCCAACCGGCCCGGAGCGGTGTAGCCCTGATCTTTCCCAAGTGGATTCCTGCCACTATTATTCCCACTCAGTTCTACCCCTCACTCGAATATCTTGTCTGCAGGCTCTCAATCTCCCCTAGCCACTCTCTTACTGTTGCTACTCTCCATCAGCCCCCTGGTCAAATCACCTCTTTTCTCTCCGAGTGGGCTGACCTCTCCTCCCTCCTGGCCTCAACCACTCAACTCCTCCATGGTGATCTCAACATGCATCTCGATTCTCCCTGTCCCTCATCTTTGCTCTTTCGCGACCTCTGCGACTCCCTCTCTCTCCATCCTCCCCTCTGGCCCATTCTGCAGGCCACACAATTGATGTCTTGATCTCCTTTGGCCTCCCCCTGTTGATCCCTCTCCTGGAGTGGACAGTGCCTCCCCCTCATCGCTCACTCTTCTCCCCCCCCCCAAGCTAACCCCAACACTGCCACCTACCTTCTCAGACATCCGGCCCATGAAGCGCATGTCAATTGAGGCTTTCGCTGCCACCTTCTCCCCCCCACCACCTCCTCTGGCTGATTCACACCCTGACACAGCCCTATCCCTTCTCTACTCTTCTATTTCTGATACTCTTGATGCTCTTGCCCGTCATCAGAATCCTCGAAGTCCAAAGCCGAGTGCAATTCCTGGTATGACTACGACCTAGCTACACTTAAACACAAGTGAAGGGCGGCTGAGAGGAAATGGAGGGCTTCTTGTTCATCCTCTGACAAACTGGCCTGTCGCCTGCTCCAAAGGCAATACAGACTCTCTGTCCTCACCAAGAAGTGAGTCCACATACAAGCCTGTGTCTCGGCGGCATCTAACAACTCGGCCAAACTCTTTACAATCTGCAAGGAGATGGCCAACCCTGCTGCAGTCACTACCCCTCCTCTTTCCTCCCAGGCTCTTTGTAATGCCCTTGCCTCTCACTTGATCTCAAAAACTCTGGACATCCTGTCCAGACTCTCCTCCCTTTCCCCTTCTCCGCCCTCGCCATCTGTGCTTGCGGACCCTCCATCAGCCACCCCCCACCCTCCTCCTCATCCTTTCCTCTTTTCTCCCCCGATAAGTCACTAGACCAGTCCGATCTATGAAATCGTCATCAAAACAGGTTCATCCCTGTTCCTCTAAAACAATCAAGGAACACAATGACACCATCGCTCCTGCCCATGGCAATTTATGCAACCACTCCTTTGCCTCAGAATCCTTCCCCTGCTCTCTGAAGCACTCCCTTGTGCATCCTCTTCTCAAGAAAACCACAGCTTAGCTGGACAGGAAGGGTAACTATCACCCAATTTCCATTACTCCCTTTCTGGGCAAACTCCTGGAAAAGCTGGCCATCTCCCAGCTTAACCTTCATTCTGTTTCTGTTGGCTGTCTCCATGACCACCAGTCTGGCTTCAGAGCTGCCAGAAGCACGGAAACTGCTCTCCTGAACATCTGTGAAGATCTGCTCTCCAACCTTGATTCTAACATTCCCTCTGTCCTCCTCCTACTTGATCTCTCTTCTGCCTTTGGCACGGTCAACCCTACCATCCTGCTCAACTGTCTCCCTGACAACCTGGGTGTCACCGATCAAGCTCTGGCCTGGCTTTCCTATCTGATCGACCCTCCCAGGTCATATTGGGGTCCTTCCCATCATCGATCTTCCCCTCTACCTTTGAGGTTCCCCAGGGTTCTAACCGCTCACCCTGGCTTTTCAACCAATGTCTTGCAGCTCTCGCCCACTGCATTGCCATTTTCTGCTCAGATTTTCGGTGCTACGCTGATGACAACTCATTTTCAGACTGCCCTCGGCCGCCTCCTCTCCCTCATCTCGGATTGCCTTACTGCCATTCAAGATTGGTGTTCCGCCAATGATCTTTGTCTGAACGCCAGAAAGACCGAGATCCTCCTCATCGGCACACCATCATAATTTCCCCTCACTCTCTGACCGGCCTCCCTTGGCTCTCCTCCTCACCTGCAAGGCTAAGAACCTCTGGGTCATCTTTGATTCTACACTTTGCTTCTCTGCCCAAATCTCTGATGTCTCTAAAAAGTCTAACTTCCTACTGCACCTCCTCAGAGGTACTCTGCCCATCCTCTCCTTCGCCCAGAAGCTCACCGTCTCTCAAGCTCTGGTTCTCTGTAGGTTGGACTATTGTAACAGCCTCTTTCTAAATCTACCTGTGTCTACTCTCCGTCCTCTGCAACTAATCCAGAACAGGACTGCAACACTTGTCCTTGGCCTCAAGCCCTGGGATCGTATCTTTCCAGCTCTGAAATCTCTACATTGGCTCCCAGTGGATGCAAGGATTAAATTCAAAACCCTCTGCATTGTCCACAAGGGTTTCTGGGGCCTGGGTCCAAAATCCTTTCAGCTATCCCTACGCAAATCCCTACATCCCCACTCGAGCTCTTCGCTCCTCTAACTCCCTCAGGGTCAGTAGTTTTTCAAAGAAACGAGCTGAGGGTAGTTCTCTGTCTTCAGTTGGGGCCTCCCTGTGGAACAGCCTCCCTGCCATTCTAAAACTTGAGATCCAGCTCTGGTTCCGGAAGCACCTCAAGACCTCACTCTTTGCTTCAGCATTTGCCCCCCTTCTCCCCTGTTGATCTGTTCTCTTGGCACCGTGCACCTGGCCATCACCTGTCCTCCGGGCCCAGGTTCCTCCTCACCCTGCCACCCTCCCGCACTGCCTTCCGGCCACCCCTTGCACTGGGGTCTGTATCTGTACCCATACAGCCCCTCCCCACTTTTTTCTTCCTGCACTTATCTGACCTACCCTGTCTGCTGCCTTAAACTCTGCACTTGCCACTTGCTGGCTGCACTACCACTTGTGTTGCTTTTATTATTTATCATTATTTATTCTGTTCTCCTTTTGCTCCGCACTTGGCACTTCTCCCCCTTCCTTGCACTTTTCCCCTCCCCTTCGCACTTGCGTGTTCTCATTGTCACTGGGCATAGTAAGATTGTTGTTTTGTTCTCCCCTATTCCTGTCCCTTGCCTTGTCACGCTCAGAGACACTTGTGTAGGAGCGCGATAGAAATAGAATATCAATTTCAATCCTCATGTTTGAAATAAACGTTCATCTACCACTGTAATGCTTACCACAGTGTCTCTGATGGCAGGGGTTTCCTGACTATTTACAAGAACACTGTCCTTGTAATATTCATTTGTGTTGTCTGTAATGGAGTTATTCACATTCTGTTGTTCCCACAGACCCAGGTGCAGTAAATCTACACTGGCTTGAACTCCAAAGGTGTCTTCAGCCAGTAGTCGAATGTGTTCACTTGCCATTTGTGCTTCTCCCTCAGGGATGAAAACTAAGGCAAGGTGGACCCCCTGAAGGTTTACCCTTACATCTGGGATATCCTTTCACATGGTCTACAGACCCACATACAAAACATTTCCCAAATGTTTTCTGGCATGGGATGGGAGTTTTTGTTGACCTCCCTTTGGTTTGGCACCAGAGAGTTTCACTAGACCTACCAGGTTTACCATGGAATTTACCCCTGCTATGTTTGTGGCTCTCTTCTGGATGGTTGGAATTCAAATTCTCTTTACCCCCTTTCTTGTGCTGCTTCCCTTCTTCCTTCTTGTGAGTTGCCCCAGAGTCCTTGTGAGTGGCCCTGTTGGCTACCCATAAGTCAGCAGTGTGTGCTAACTTTTTAGGATCAATTACCTTTGAGTCAACCAAGTGTTGTCTCAGCTCAGGAGAGCAGGCATTAAAAATAGATTCTAGCAAAAAGAGATTCCTCATGGCTTCAAAAGGTGTGTGTACTCTGTACCCCTTCACGAAACCATCTACATTTTTCAAACATTCACATACCCAGGTAGCCCCTGGGGTAAGTCTTTTTGAGGGCCCTAAACCTCTTACGGTACTGGGAAGGAGATTTCCCAAATCTGTGAAACTGCCATTAATAGCCAGATTCATAATCCTTTCTCTCACTCTTTCCCAATTCTGTCACAGCATCACAGCCATTAAGGGAGAGCCTAGACATGAGCCATGGAATTAAATCATTCATACATACTCACTGACTCTTTGGGCAGGCAAGGTCTCTTGGGACTAGCAGATCTAGAGGACTCTGAAAAGGAAGTAGAATTAAGGGACATCTTTTTCATTTCCATACAATGCTGCAGCTCTCTTTCTCTTAGTTTAACCTCTTGATGTTTGTTTTCAGCTTGGACATTTAGTTTCTTGAACTCCAATTCTAATCTTAGTCTCTCAAGAGAAATATATTCTGGGCTTAGATCTGGACCTTGTGGGGTCCAATGGATAGTGACTGAGGTACAGGGGGCAGGCTGTGGCAGAGGGGATCTCCCTTCTGGAGACTCCAGAGGGGATCTCCCTTCTGGAGACTCCTCTTGCAGATGGAGTTTGACTCTAAACTAGCATCATTATCATTATCTTCCACATTATTTGGGTGAGTAGGGGTTACAGACCTACACTATCCAAGCTTTGGTAATTTAACAACCTTACAATTAATTCACATTGTTTTCCTTTCAGGGTCAGACCCATGGCATTGCACATATATTTCAGTTCTACTGTTGGGACAATCTGGGCTACCTCATTCATGTTATCCCTATTTGGCATGTCACAATTGCTTAACCTTTTGGTGGATCTTAGCCTTGTGGCTGGTTTAGTTCGGCACAAGTACAGCAAATAGTCAATGTAACCACTCTATGCCAATCCCACCGCCTGCCACCAGTGTTGGGTAAGAATTGGTGTAGTAACACTGAGACTACTCAACACTTATCTGCCTGTTATTAGGTAACCCACCTTTTGGTATAGGTCTGTACTACACAAGTTGGTAGTGTGACTGAGCAGCCAGGCCTATCCCAAGAGGGGGAAATATTAGATGTAGACCTGTAACAATAAAATTCGCAAATACAAGTAGCCAAGTAACACTTGTATTTCAAGGTTTGTTAGATTTAACATCAATTTTTAAATAAGCATTCTTTAAAAAGGACAAGATATGTAACAAACAATTATACTTAAAATACTTTTCAAAAATCACCACAAGTTAGAGGATATTCTTTGGATATGCTTTTTACACACTTCCTATACCCGGAGTGGACTTCATTCACAAGGACAGTAACAGCATTTATATATCACTAGTTATATAAACAAGAGAACGTTCATAAGGCTGGAGGCAGGGCGGAGTCGCGGCGGAGTGGCGGTTCAGTGACTCGTGACCAGTCTCCCACTATCCGGCTCTGGTGCTTGGTCGGTCCCGTGCTGGCCGGAGTTTTGTAGCTTTGAAGTATTGGACTACAGAAGATTGCGCTTGGCAGAACATTATATCTCAGGTGAGCACGGATAATCTCGTAGTTCTGATTTTATACGTACTTTTGTGCGGGGAATCTAATCTGCTCTACGTCTGAAGCCATTGTACACTAGTCCATTTATTGACATTTCGAGATTTTAAGTGTTCCTTGTGCCGCTGCCTGGTGGATTCTTACAACCTGGAGTGAAATATATGTTAGAAACGTATTTGTTTGACACCCTTTTGGGAAATCTTTTTGTGCTTCATTCTAATCCGTCCCTAAACGGATTTGACACCATGAAAACAAAAAGACGACTGGGTCTAAGGAGCGACGTGCTTTTAAAGGGCAAGCGTCAGCAGAGCCCTGGCCTCCCTCGTAAAGTGAAAGACCAACCAAAGATTAAAGGGGGGGGGGGGAGAGGGATACCCTGACTTCACAATCTACTATACCAGGATATTTCTCCAGGACTTGTGGGGTATTGCCTATCGGAGGCATGTCGGATAAACCTGGGATACCTAAATCGGGACTGCCGTCAGGGCAGAGGGCAAGCCCTGAGATTGGGGTGGATTTTATAGTGGCCGCTATGCCACAACTACCCCCCCCCCTTGGAGGATGGAATAGGGGCCGACCTGGAACTGAATAAGGCGATTAATGTTGATTGCTCATCCTCCATGCATTCTCTAGACAATAGCAGCGCATTACTCAATTTAAGTAAATATTTGCAAAGGCATCCGCCTGGGGTTTCCCTACAATGTAATGAGGAACGGCAATCCGGAAATCTCTCCTTGAGTGAAGATAAAGAATGATCACCAACGACGGATGGCCTTATTAATATTGAGTTTAAGGCCATTGTAGAGCGTTTGGATGATGCACATAGGATTTGTTTTAATCTGGCAAACAATCAGTTTAAGACCCAACATCAATTATACACTGTAATTAAAGCTATGCGGTTGCAGACACATACAGCTGATTGCTTAGATATTGATTTGACAGTTCCTAGTCGATTGAAAAAAGATAATAAAGCTGCCCATACAAATAATTTAATAGACTCTGGTAGGTTACCTGGAGAAATAAGTGATCAGGAAGAAGAAAAACTATATTACCCTGGAAACTGAATACTTGGCGGACTGAAGATTCAGTTAATATAGCCACCGCAAACGAGGATGATGCACCCGAGGCATTCTGTGCAGAAATAGC
Organism: Ambystoma mexicanum; assembly: GCF_040938575.1. Classification (NCBI taxonomy): domain Eukaryota; kingdom Metazoa; phylum Chordata; class Amphibia; order Caudata; family Ambystomatidae; genus Ambystoma; species Ambystoma mexicanum. The sequence goes on from NC_090931.1 coordinate 458,778,667, forward strand.
TTTAGTGGGCAGGCCTGAATACCTCCAGCCAGGCAAGTGTCCCAATGAAACAATCATGGAAATGGGCCCACGACATGTTTATAGAGTGTTGCTGATTCTGTGAGAGCAAAGAAGGTTACCCATACCTCCTCTGTTGGGACTAAAAGATGTGCGATTCCCCAAGGCCCCAAGGCCTTATGCACAGATGGCACTCCGGCGTCCTGAGGTGGGGGTGCCTGCTGTTAATGGAAGGGCAAAGAGCGTCAGCTTACCATCATCTAGACCAGTTTTTTGATAAACTGGTACAGCGCCCCATGCAGGATGAGAGTATGGGGGGAGGACTAAATCTTGTGAGCAATTTGAAAGTTAGACATTTGTCCCGAAATGAAGTTTATGCAAGGACCCCCTGCTGATGTTACTACCCCTTTCGTACCAAACGTGGTTAAGGTTGGGGAGTTTTGCACTAACTCGATGAAAAAGGGTGCGAATAAAGGGGTAACATTTTAAGACCTGGTAACATGATTAAACTGGTAGAAAAGAATACTACTGCTGCAAGCCCCTTTCTAAATAGAACTAATCAGTTTTGTCTGTGGGTTAATGTACCATGGTTATGTACTATTAGATGTGCTGACATTACTGAATTGGCTCTTCCCCAAATGGGATAGCGCCACTAATTGGGTGTTGCTTCGGGTGGCTAGCCCTCTGGTGGCAGCCCTCATATATGCCAATGCAGATGCCCTTGAAGAGCAAGGCATGCGATTGCATGCGAGGATACAGATATCCAGTCTGCTGAAGGGAAGCTGCGAACCCAAAGCATATTCAATATATTGAACAGGAGATGTTGCTGGGAACAGAGGACCATGGATCTGAAATGTACAAATCTGGGAAGAGAAGCTATGGTATAGCTCATTCACAACATAAATCTGAGATCAAAGGACGTCTGGAGGGCTCATGCGACAGCAATTTGGATGTCGCCGGCAGCTACAGGCTCTTTTCTGATCAGCAGCACTTTGCGGTTTCAGCGCTCGGTAAACAGCAACACGCAGATCTCGGATACCAGTTGGGCTTCCTTCACTCCCTTGGTCCTGCACTCTGGTGAGTGACTCGAGCTCTGGTCGCCCTGCTTCTGGAGCTTCCTTAGGAGACTCCTGGAGCTTCTGGCCAGATTTCAGACATTGCACTCGACTGGATTTCTCCACCCCTGGCACACTTGTCTTGCAGCAGCGAATACGTACAGCCAATCAGGGAAGATGCACTACCGGTATATTAAACCTTGGTTTCACTTTCCGACAGCCTCCTCATAACATTGTGACGTTACGTTAGGTGCTTTCTTCACAAGTCATGAGAAATGAAGAAGCGGTCTTCGTTGACATTAAACTGGGAAGTAACGGTTGCTCTTACAGAGTCTGTTCGGCGGTTGGGAGTGTAGAGCTCCGTGAGGTGCCGTGTTCAGAGCGGCAATGATAACATCATTGGAGACCCTGGAGTGTTGTCGATCCGATGGAACGCAAGTATACTGTTTGGATTAAGAATTCTGTAGAGGTTTGAACTTTAGGAGTTGATGATACGCGGCGCCATTCATATAGCAGAGATGACTTGTGAGGACAGCACCTACCGTAACATCATTACAGAATCATATATCCAAACTCACAACTGTACAACACCATAGACTGAATACATATTCGTTCTAAAAGTCCATGGCCAATTTATGACCTTAAAGCGGTCTTCGTTGACATTAAACTGGGAAGTAACGTTTGCGCTTACCAAGTCTGTTCAGCGGTTGAGAGCGTAGAGCTCCGTGAGGTGCTTTGTTCAGAGCAGCAATGAGCATGTCATTGGAGACCCTGGAGAGTTGGCGGTCCAATGGAGCGCAAGTATACTGTTCGGATTAAGAATTCTGTAGAGGTTTGAACTTTAGGAGTTGATGATACGCGGCGCCATTCATATAGCAGAGATGACTTGTGAGGAAAGCACCTACCGTAACATCATTACAGAATCATATATCCAAACTCACAACTGTACAACACCATAGACTGAATACATATTCGTTCTAAAGGTCCATGGCCAATTTATGACCGTAAAGCGATCTTTGTTGACATTAAACTGGGAAGTAACGTTTGCGCTTACCAAGTCTGTTCAGCGGTTGAGAGCGTAGAGCTCCGTGAGGTGCTTTGTTCAGAGCAGCAATGAGCATGTCATTGGAGACCCTGGAGAGTTGGCGGTCCAATGGAGCGCAAGTATACTGTTCGGATTAAGAATTCTGTAGAGGTTTGAACTTTAGGAGTTGATGATACGCGGCGCAACTCAAATAGCAGAGAGGACTTGTGAGGAAAGCACCTACCGTAACATCGCAACGTTATGAGGAGGCTGTCGTTAAGTGAAACCAAGGGTTATTATATAGGTAGTGCATAATGCGACTGCGCGGCTGACTGTGGCTACTGTTGGCGAAACCACATAGGAAGCAGCAAGTGTGGAAGCAGAGTATTATATGGTTTGTAATCATGAGCGATGCCGCCTTTATGAAGGTGGGGTGCATGTATCAGCGCACGGTGGGCACCACGATTTATTGTTACGAAGGAGCATATGCCGAAGATATGTTTTTGAGACTTTTGAAGGGGATGTCGGAAGATTGATTCTGAACCTGAATTGTCTTCTTTTCATGAAAAATACAGTAAAGCAAGAAGTAGATTGGTGTAGTAGTATTGTATACGTTCGATTCCTACGAGGTGCTGCAGTGTTATGAAATGGATGTGAGTGAGCAGTGAAGTGTCTTGGAATGGGTACTGTTGGCCTATGAGTTAGATTTAATGCTTTGAGGAATTACAGGTAGTAATGGACTTGTATGAATAACCAGAATATGAACGTTGCTGTAATGTACACTAGTGACCAGTGAAGTGTGTGAAGTGAGTTTTGGATGGCATGTAGTGTGTGTATGTGCAAGTATAAACCTTTGAGGATGTTCATCCTTAATTTTCAAACTTCAGACTTATTTGCCCTGGGCAGGCTTAACGGCCCTCGGCGGCATCCCTAAACAGACGTCAAACTCTAAACTTCACCGCCCTGGAACGGGGTACCTATACAAGACTCCATACTCAACACACACCACACCTTGGGGCATATTCTCTACACTCTCCAACTTCACCAATTTCTCACTACAGCAACCAGCAAACGGTACACGCTCTTCCACTTCCACTCATGTGACACTACAACACTTCTAATTCAAGTTCTTCATACCCACATTCACAGAGTAATATTTGCATATACATAACGCTTTTAGCTGTTATTGCATAGGCAGTCAGTCTCCTACAAGAAATATCAAAAGGTGCTAGACCCAGAACAAACAAACCTGTTTAATAGTTTCAGGGTCAAAGGGAACATAAAATGCTCCATGAATGAGGCAAAACTGGTGGTCTTTCCCAAACCGGGAAAAGACCCATCCCTTCCAGGATCATACCGACCGATCGCCCTACTTAATTTGGACGTAAAACTATACGCGAAAATCTTGGCGCAGAGACTCGCACAACTGCTTCCTACACTAATAGGCCCGGACCAATCATGATTCATACCTGCAAGGCTAACAGCAGACAACACTCGCAGGGAGAGCCATCTGAATCGAGAAAGTAGAATTAATCCACACCCCAACTATCCTCATGTCCGTAGATGCTGAGAAAGCATTTGACAGAGTAGAGTGGTGTGGACACAACTCTTTCACACCATGGAAAGCATACGATTCGGAGAGAAATACCAACAAATGATCAAGGCCAACTACAACACACCCTTGCTACGGCTATCCCTGAATGGAACCCTAACAAGACAACTCCCCCTGACTAGAGGCACCAAACAGGGATGCCCACTCTCAACCATATTGTACGCCATTTTTCTGGAGCCACTCCCGATACGGATTCGGGAAACTCAACAGGTGAAGTTTATGACGATGGGAGGGGACGAAAAACCATGGCCTTTGCAGACAACATGCTGATAGCATTGACGACCCCAGAACGCTCACTCTCTGAGCTGATAAAATAACTAGATCAATTTGGTTCCATCTCCGGCCAAAAGATAAACAAAACTCAGAAATAACCTAACTGAGGACCCCTCAATAGTAGAAAGATTGGCCCGAACAACCCAATTGGATAACGCCCCAAGCCGGATCGGATACCTAGGGATCAAACTAATGCCCTCAATTGAACATATGTACAACACCAACTATCCGAATCTCTAACTAATCTAAAAGCAGACCTAACGAAGTGGAACCCCCCCCCCCTCAGCATCTCGTGGTGGGAAAGACGGACCATTATAAAAATGTTGATTCTACCGAAACTACTTTAATACTTTCAAACACAAACAGTGAAGATCCCGAGATTGTTTTTTAGAACACAGGGAGCACCTTCATATGAAAGCACAAACCCCAAGAATTGGGATGTCGACCCCAACAGCTCTGAAACACCAAGGAGGACTAGCTCTCCCTCACTTCTGTAGATGCTATGAGGCAGCACAAATGAGAGTGATAAAAGAATGGGTAGACAAGACAAGGCTGTGACGGGCTCCCCCCCCCTATCCCCCATCTACTATGGTTAAACAAACGCTACAAACATCCCAATACTAAGATAGAGAGGTAGTGGGTGCAGGGATTGAGGCCTGGTACACAGTGGTCAAAAGAGGAGTCCTGACGACATACCCACCACCCTTCACCCCTAAATTCAGGAACCCAGACTTCCAACCAGGGATGTAATGGAACACATACAACAAATGGATACAAGCTGGATGCTGCAAGATAGGCGACATGTACAGGGGTCAATCCATAATGACATACCAGGAATGCAAACAGACATTGGGGATAACAACCAAGGAGAAATTTAAATATACCCAACTAAAAGATTGGATCCTCTCCCCCCTGAACAAAGAAGCAGCCACAAGACAACTAACATCGTTTGAGAACTTCATGATAACAGACACAGGCTCCAAAAAGATAGTCTCCAATCTCTACAAATTCTTGAACGACCAAGGGGAAGAAATACAATGGAACTATATGGAACGGTGGGCAAACCCATCACGAGGCAACAATGGGAACACGTATGGCGCATAATTCCCAAGATACACGCTCAATACAAGTGAGAGAAATGTGGCAGAAAGTTATTCTGCAATTGCATTATACCCCGGAAAGACTCCACGCAATGTACCCATCAACTAGCAACTAATGCTGGCGAGGATGCCCCACGAAAGGAGACTGGAAACACATATGGTGGAGCTGCCCTAGTCTTCAGAGGTTCTGGGGAGGTTTTCTGGGGGGGGGGGGGGGGGGGGGGGGACGCAGAGGACACATCAAATGCAGGACAAGGTATGGTTGGCAGGAATGTGGGAGCCAGGTCAGAGGAACCACATGAAAGCACAACAGAGGGAAGTAATGATCCTGGTAATAGCGGCGTGGCTAACGATAGCCAATCACTGGAAACAAAAATCCCTGCCCACAACCTATGACTGGCTGCAAGAAGTGCGGAAATGTATCTCACTTGAATGGATGACCTACAAACTCCAAGGACCACCCGAAGCTTCTCGGAAAAACTGGGTACACATAACCTACCTACAAAGTGACTATATGCTACAGTGGTGCCCACACAATATCAGAATCCTGGACATCAAGTAATTCTCTCCACACCCGAACTGAAGAACCGTTCCACACCACCAAAGGGGGGGGGGAGGGGGAGTTTGGGAGGGGTATGAGGGGGGGTTGAAGATACTGTTTATATCAAACTGTAAAACCAATAAAACAAGTTTTTTTTAAAAAAAATGGCACCAAACCACATCTGGTTGTCAACAGGTGATGAATTCCTCTGTGGAGGTGAAGAAGGGTGGGGCCTAGGCTGACAGCGTCCGGGTCAGGGGTATCTGTTGGTGATAGCCCAGGGCCCCGATACTCCGCCTGATCCTGTTCCCAGTCTGGGTACTGATCAATCGGGTCTTGTGCAAGAGGATTACAGTCTTCATAAGAAACCTCCTGTGTTGGGTCATCTGGGACCTCCAATATATCTTCCTGGTGTCCCTGTGCAGAGATGGGTAATTTCTGCAATGTGTAAGGAATGGGGCAGGAGTCCTCTTCCCTGGGTCTTTTGGGTGTAATGCACTGCTCTGAAAAGTCAATGAACTGGGCCATTTTGTCCATGTATTGCTCAAACCCTTCCCTAGTCCACGGAGAAGGTGCAGAAGGGTCTGGAGGAGGAAAAGGCTGCCCAGGAGGGGGGGGGGGGGGGGGAGTATTTCCCAATAAGGCCTTAGAAAGAGGCTGGTGGGCCTCAGAATACTCCACTCGGCGAGAGGGGGTGCCCTTGTGCTCTGTGGCCGCCAAAATGATAGCCGCCAGGCTTTTGCGAATTTTCAGCAGTTGTATTGAAGGTTTTCGACACGCCTGAAGGGCGCAGTCGCGGTCAGTGTCTGACGCCTTAGGCGCTTGTCTGCCCTTGGAGGGTGTGTCGGCGATGGTGTGTTTAGGGTGAAAGCCCGTTCTAGAGGTATGCCCAGTCGCATGTCGCGAAGGCGATTGTGTGGAGGGCGCCGAACCACGAGGTGCAGAAGGCACCATCGAAATATTTGGCGGCCCTGTGGCCGTGTGGCCGTTGTGCGCTTCTTAGACTCCGTCAAAGAGGTCTTGGGGGTTGTGTGCTTGTGTAAACGTGGTGCATGGGTGCCCTTGTCACCGGGGTGTGATTTCCCCCTAACAGTGGCCTCAGAGAGGAATAAACCCACGGCCCCACTTTCCCTACTGTAAGGGCCTGGCCGGAGGGCCGAGGCCACGCAGACAACAGTCATCGAGCAGTTGAACAGTCGCCGAGCAGTTGTAGATGCGTCGGTGGCAGGAAACTCACAAAGCAGTCGTCCATTGTCGATAAGGTCTGTCAGGAGACTAGACAACCGTAGGTAGTGGGAGGGGGGGGGGTAACTTAGCAATATAAAACTCTTGCGAGCTTGCATAGGCGACCAACTAGGTTGGCGGAAAAAAGCAATCTGAGGGACCTCGACACGTGAGGGATTTTGGGTATACTACACGTCACGCCCATGTTGACGTCCCCTTTCGATCTTAGATAGAAATCGCAATACTCTGATTTCCACTAGCTGTCGGACCATATGCACAGCATGTGATTCTAAGCAGATTCACAAGCATTAGAAATTCCTTTCACTGAAAGATTGGGTGTCGCATTTTGAGGTTTTGTCGAGCCCGAAGCTCCGGCGGTAGGGCCATTTTGTGAATTAGCTACGGATGATAAAAGGTGGAAAATCGAAGTAGATTGTTTCAGGGTGCTGGAAGTATTACAAAAATAAAATCCTCACCTCTTGCGCACATGCCCAAATAAGTTATCCAAGTACTTATTTAAGCGCAATCCGGCTACTTGGGCCAGGTCATTGACCTTACTGTTTAAACACGTGGCAGAGTTCTATACTTTTCCTGAGTCCTGGTGCACCACATAAATAGTGCCCATATACAAAAAGGGGCAAGATCTGACCCAACACACTACCGCCCCATTTCCATACTGGATGCAGATAGCTAGGTGTTTGTCGATACTATTGCAACATCTTGAATTATGGGTAAAAGAATCAGGCAGAATAAAGAAATGGCAGATTGGCTTCAGGAGGCATATGGGAACATCTGTTAACGGCATTATGCTAAAATGCATTCAAATCTGGCCTGGGTGGGTAAGTTTGATTGCATTTATTTGGCATCAATTGATCTTGCAGTCGGATTTGATGTGGTTGACGAACATATTTTGTGGTCTAAATTAATGAAGCAGGGAATCGCGCGGGGACTGCTGTGTATGATAATCTGTCTCCAGGAATAATATTAAGTTCAGGTCAGGTTAAATCAAAATGGGAATCTCTATGTATGTCAGACATAAAAGATTACCTGGAACCAGCTTTTGCAAACCCAAAAATGCATAACCCGACGCATGTTTGGATGGGATATGCCGACGTTTTATTTATCTTCAACCGCATCCAGATAGGCTTACAGCGTTTAATGGCTTTGCCAGCTTTGCCCGTACCCATTCACTTAAGATAAATCCAGCAAAAAATAAAATCATGCATTGCACAAGAAAGAAAAAAAGTGCATCATTTCGATGGAGAGTTGGGTACAAGCCTTTGGAGAAGGTGGAGAGTATCATTTACCTAGGATTCCCAATCACTGCTAAAACTCAGAAATCACAAATGAAGTAGTGGTTGAAAAATAGTGCCAATATCGCTGTCAAATCAGCAGAGCATGGTGGATGCCAGATAGTGCTAATTCTCTGTAGTCCCTATTAAATGTTATGAGGGGGAAAATTGTCCCTAACGTTGTATGTGGGAATAGAGATCCAAGCATCGTCTATTTTGGAATATTTGCCCTATCTGGAGAAACTGATTTGGAGGAGAGCTTTACGGATTCCAGGCTTGGTGCCATTATTTACTATTGGGTACGAGCTTGGTATCAGTTTAATGTCACATTGGAAACTCCTATCACTATATATTAAGATTACTTGCTCAGTGAAAAAGCTCCTTATTTGATGATCTAAAGGTTATTCTGAAAGAGGTAATGGGTTACTGAGTTTTTGGATTTCTGTCTTAACCTCCTTAGTAATGTTGGTTCTTCAACTTCAGAGCTTTTGGAAAAAAAAAAAAAACAGTCAAGCGGTTGTTACATGAGTCTGATTGGATAGCCAGCACAGAAGGATTGCATAATTATGAGTTACCCGCGCTATGAGCGTAAGCAGTTGAGTATTAGCCCCATGTCTTGCAATCTACTCAGATAGGAAGACTAAGCGGCTCTTCTTAAGGTTCTAATAGAACCTAGTCCCAACTACGAAAATCTTAGTATAATATGGCTTGTTGCAACTTGATTTGGCGAGCTGCAGATTTTGTTACACAAGAGGTCAAAGTGAGACTCTTAAACATTAACTGGTTTCTTTCACTGCAGTACAGGTTAAACGATATATGTTAAAAAATGTGAAGACCGGTTTACATTGGGGGATGGGGAAGCAGTTTGGTCTCATTGTCATGCAGGACGTATGACTGACGGTATTGGCCGTAGCAGCCTTTGTAAAATCTTTGCCGTTGGCACCCTCGCATTAGATTAATCGGTGCACTTTTCTTTTTTTCTCATCATAATTCAATGTCTTGTCTTATGTACTTTAATTCTACTAGAGAACAAGTTGCATTTTGGGCAATGCATTATGGTAAGGATGTGGTGTTCTAGGATGAATATTTTGTAATTGTGTTTCACATGCGACGTGTGTTAAATTTGGAATTAATTGTACTTTTAGAGACCGATTCATGAATTTTGAATTTATAAGATGTCATCTTAAGTATATTTATATGCATTTCATGCTCTTAAAGGGTTTTTACGTGATGTGTTGTGTTTTACCCTATTGAAGAATGTTAGTAAAACTTTTTTTTTTTTAACTATGCATCATTAAATAAAAAAATAAGATTATCAGAGTAAGCTTTTCCGGCCCTCTTCTACATCGTACATTACTACCGGTGTGAACAGCGGCATACAAAAGCGTTCGCACTTAGAGTGATTAATAGTTTGTTAAACATGCTCCTTTCTCTTGTTTCCATATATTACAGACTTTGCCTCAATCTGAATTTGGCTTCTGCGTCAACCGTTCATTTCCTGTGTGTTGCAAGGTTACATCCCTTTCTGCATGAGAACCAAAACAGCTGCAGGTTTGGAAAAGAAAATATGTTTTCAATTCTGAAGCTAGACTGGATACAGATGTGCATAACTGTCAGATCGCTAATAGAGGCATCATTGAGTGAATCAAAACAAGAGATGCCATTTATAGTTCCACTTAATGGAAATGACAATTTGAGTATCTAGAAATCATTTGCACAATAAAATCTTAAACTAAACAAGTTGTGGTACATGGTAAACTTTCAACATGTTACATTAAACATCAAACTATTGGAAGTATGGTTAGTTGTGTACTGGCAGGAAATCACCTTTCTTCCATGGCGAGTTTACTACTAAAACATTGGTCTCGACAACCAAAAACAACTATAAGCAACAATGCAAGGGGAACCACCCGAAGCAGGTTAACAAAAAAAACATGTTCTTCAGCCCCTCCTAATGTGCACATATTACATTTCATTTCATGTTTTCAATTCAGAGACATAGCCTGGCGTATGTGTTTTGGCTCATTCGCCCAATAAAAAAAATATTTTGGATCCCCAGTATTAGTATTATCATAAAACGATTTACCTATAATTACCTGATGTTAAGCAATCACAAATTACAATGTTGTTTCACTGAAGCACATGTTCCATTAAACAAGAACGAAGTTAAAATCCCTCAAGATAAGAGGAAAATAAGCATAGGGCTGCAATTCAGGACTATGTATAATTAACATCATTTAAAATGATACTACCTTCGGAGTGACAAGAGGTGCACGGTGTGATATGTTGGTTGTAAATATCTCCCCTATAGATGAGCAAGACCTCCACTGCTCTGCTCACAGGAAATATTCTTAGACAAACATGTTCGGAAGATATTAGATAAAAGTTAAAGAATTTCTGAGAAGATCCGAAGGGAGCAAGTCAGACATTCCAATATTTTAAACGGCGCATTGGCTACAATAAACAAAAGCCCTTCCTCATGCCATGTCGTTGCAGTGCCCAACAGATACAGACAATGGATACAGACAACGGATACATATTTGAGCCATGCCACTGCCCGATTTACTCTGCCACTAGCATACTGCGGAAATGGCAACCAAATGCCAGTGCAAACAAAAGTTTCAAGTACTGCACAAGTATGTATAAGGTGCATCGATGTAATTGGGCTAGTCACTAACAAGAGAATTTAGAATTGACCAAAAAGAAAATTATAGCTGCTAGTATACGACATGCATTACTCACCGTAATAGCATTTCTGATGATTGTATCTGCTCAATTCACATGCTGTACATATGGTCCGACATCCAGTGGTAACCGCAGAGTATTGCATCTTGTCTTTCGGGGACCGAAAGGGGACGTCGGCATAGGCGTGTCTGTAACACTATCCCTATCATGACGGGTGTAGTACCCAAAATCCTTCACGCGCCGAGGTCCCTCCGATTGTATTTTTTCTGCCATGAGGGAGCCCAAGGCTATAGTGAGTGAGTACATAAAGAGAGGAAGTAGTAAGACGTCCATGTTCCTTCCACCGGAGCGGGGAGGTAGGGAGGGTGCATGTGAATCTAAGCAGATACAATCATCAGAAATACTAATATGGTGAGCAATGCATGTCTTCTGATGCTTGTTAATCTGCTTAGAATCACATGCTGCGCATAGACTAGCGAGCAGTACCCGGAGTTGGAGGTGAGTTGTGAGAAGGAACAGTAGAGAAAAGATGTCTTAGTACTGCTTGTCCCATCTGAGAATCAGACCTTGAATGAGTGTCTAGGCAATAGTGTTTTGTAAAGGTGTGTACAGAACTCCAGGTTGCCGCTTTGCAAATGGACTCAAGAGGAACATTTGCAATGAATGCTATGGATGCCCCAGTGCCTCTAGTAGAGTGTGCTCTAGGCTTGAAGGGCAGTTCTCTCTTAGCAAGAGTGTAACATAGAGTAATGCATTTGACAATCCACCTTGAGATAGCGGATTTAGAGACAGGATCTGCTCTACCAGCAGCCACTCAAACGAAGAATTGTTTAGTCTTCCTTAGTGGTTTAGTTCATTCCAGGTAAAACTGGACTGCCCTGCGCACGTCTAGTGCGTGAAGGCTTCTTTCGGCCACGTTAGTAAGGTTCTGGAAGAAAGTGGGTAGTTCGATTGACTGGTTCACATGGTACTTCCAAATAAATGTAGGCGCAAACCTGGGATGTGTGCGCAGAACTACCTTATCTTTGTGGACTGTAACAAAGGGGTCTAAAACAGAAAGAGCCTGTAGTTCGCTAACCCTTCTGATAGAAGCGATAGCCACTAGGAAGGCTGTCTTATAAGTCAGGTCTTTCAGACTTGCTTTATGCATAGGCTCAAAGGGAGCTCCCATGAGCCTGTCAAAACCACATTCAGATCCCATCCAGGGGCTGGGTGAGAGATGGGAGGATAAATCCTCTTAACCCCTTCCATAAAGGCTTTAATTACTGACATTTTCCACCACAATACTTTTTGTTGTGATGAGATGTAGGCTGACAAAGCAGCCAGATGAACCTTTAGGGAATTGAAGACTAACCCAGAGTCCAACAGGTGGGTTAGATACAACACAATGTGTGAGGGTGAGCAATCGATGGGATTGACGCCCTTGGAATTGCACCAGATGACAAAACGTTTCCATGTCCTAGCATAGCAATAACGTGTATTAGGTTTTCTTGCTTCCCCGAGTATGTCCATGAATCTCTGAGGGAGTTGCAGCTGTCCAAACTCTATGATCTCAGGATCCAGGCTGCTAAGTTCAGTGTTTGTGGGCATGGGTGTAGGGTCTCCCCCCTGTCCGGAGACAACATGTTGTACCGGCAGGGCAGCTTGACTGGTGGGGAGAGAGACATTTCCATCAAGTGAGCAAACCAGGGTTGGCGGGCCCACATGGGGGCCACCAGTATCATGGTAGCTGGTTCCTGGTGCATCTTGTGCACTATCTTGTTGAGAAGGGGAGTCAGGGGTTGGGGAGGAAGCGTAGACAAATTTCCCCAACCAAGTTATCCAGAGACCGTTCCCCTTGGATCGGTTCTGGGGGTACCTGGAGGCGTAGTCTTGGCATTGGGCGTTCACCTGAGTAGCGAACAGGTCGATCTCCGGGAAACCCCATTCTGCTAACACGTTGGACACAATGTCTTCGTGCAGTCGCCATTCGTAGTCTTCTGGCAGAGGAAAATCTCTGCCGAGTACGTCTGCCAGAAGGAACAAGTTACTTACCTGTAACTGGTTGTTCTCCAGCATGGGTCTGGATTCACATGCTCATGAATATTCCCGTCGTCAGACTGGGAATCCTCGATAAAGAAAAAAATCTGTTGCAGTTTTGTTTCTGAACGGTCTTTCTTTGTAGTACCCAATCGCTGGTCTCTGGGTCATACTGCCCTCTCCCTAAGCCCCTCCCCTGGCAGCCATCCTCAGATTTGGTAGCACGTAAAGTGGCAGTAGAACCAAGTGAAGAGCCGCAGAGGGGAAGGAGGGAGGGTTCGCATGTGAATCCATGCCAGACCCATGCTGGAGAATGACAGTTACATGTGCCATGTTCACATGCTCATGAATACTTAGCAGTACACACATGCACAACCACGGGAGGTGGGAAGGCTCAACATTAAGCACATCATCAACTCAACATTAAGCATCTCTTACCTCCTCACCAGGCCCACCTTCAGGCGAACAGGTTGCGCAGCACTGCTTGGCCGACTCTGGACTACTCCCTGGAATCCCGGTCGACGCAGTAGAATCTCGTGAAGGTGTGCGTCGACCTCCACGTAATAGCCCTGCAGATGTCCAGCAGGGGCACACCAGATAGGAACGCTGTGGTAGCAGTGATCGCTCTGGTCGAATGGGCTCTCGGACGGCTGGGCAACGGTCGGTTTGACAGCCTGTGACAGTGTATCATGTAGCCGGAGAGCCATCTGGAAATGGAAGCCTTCGAGAAGGCCTTCCCTTGGTTCACAGGTCCAAAGTTCACATACAGCTGTGATGTCTTCCGAAAACTCTTTGTGCGGTCCACTTAGCACATCAGCGCTCTAGCTACATCCAGCGAGTGCAAAGTCCTCTCGGCCGGCGACGGGAAGAAAACAGGTAACACCAAGGGCTCGTTGAGATGGACGTCCGACGACACCTTGGGCATGAAGGAGGGGTGCGTCCTCAGCACCACCCTCGTCTCGTGGGAAGTCAGGTATGGAAGTTTGGCCTTGATCTCTCCCACTCGTCGTGCGGAGGCAATGGCCACAAGAAACGCTGTCTTCCATGACAGGAACTTCAACGGAGCAGAATGCAGAGGCTCGAATGGCGGCCCCATGAGCCTAGTCAGCATCACGTTGACCTCCCACGCCGGGGCTGGAGCCTTCACCGGCAGGGAACGATCAGAACAGTACATTCATGAACTCCTTCACAAGGCGTTGGGACCACAGGGATGAGCGTCAAGGAGTTCTGGTGTAGCGGGAGATAGCCTCCAGATGGATTATGATGGCGGCATGGGCCAGCCCCGCCTTGGCCAATGACAATAAGTACGGCAGCACTTGAGGGGCCGTAATCCGCAGAGGGTTAATCTTCTGTGCGCCGCACCAGACAGAAAACCTCTTCTACTTATGTCCGTAGCACTGAGAGTTCAGGACGCCCTGGCCTTTTGCAAGCACCTCCTTGCAGTCTGCCGGGCTATTGTACACTCCAAACTCTAGTGCTGCAGGAGCCAGGCCTGCAAGTTCAGCGACTCTGGGTCGTGATGGAGAATGGCGCCTCCTTCTCTGGCGAGGCGATGCGCGTCCATCGGCGGCTTGACTGGGGGGGGACGCTGACAAGTCCAGAAGGTCCGGGAACCACATCTGTCTCAGCCACGCCGGTGCAACGAGGATCATCCTGCACCGGGACCTCTTGAGTTGATGAGTCGCAGCAGCAACGGCGGGAACGCGTACAGGAACAGGCCGTCCCAGGGGAATGAGAAGGCATCGGCCATCCTCCCCGGCTGGGGAAAACTGCTGGCGAACCTCCGGCACTTGGTGTTCGCTGCTGCCGCGAATAGGTCGATCGGGGGACTGCCCCATCGTTGGAATAGTCGTTCCACTTGATCCTGCCACAGCTCCCACACATGACACGAGCGCAGCTCCCTGCTGAGCGAGTCTGCGATGGTGTTCTTTATTCCTGCCAGGTGGAAGGGCACCAGAAACATCCCCTGGGCGACGGCCCAGTGCCACAGATCCTGGGCCTCCTTGGATAGGGTGGGGATCTGGTGCCTCCCTGCTTCCGGATGTAGAACATGGTAGTGGTGTTGTGGGTGAAGATCCTCACCACCTTGCCCTTGAGGGACGAGGAACGATCTGAGAGCCCAGAACACAGCTCAGAGCTCCAGGATGTTGATTTACAGTGGCCTCTTGCATGGAGATCTCCAGTGTGCGCTCCCCACCCCTCCAGGGAGGCATCAGTCGTCACAGTCTCCTGATGCGCCGGGGGTCTGGAAGTCTGCACCTTGCCCATGATGGCCTTTGTCCTTTCCTCGATGGGAAGGCCAGTCGCGCCACTGTGTCAAGCTTGGCTCCCAGGAACAGTGCGACCTGCGATGGGACCAGGTGGGATTTGGTGAAGTTGATGGAGAAACCCAGGTCAGTGAGCAGTTTGACAGTCTTCGCTGTGTGCCCGACGGCAAGTTCTCTTGTCTTTGCTCGGATGAGCCAATTGTCCAGGTAGGGGTAGACGTAGATCACCTGCAGGCGCAGCCACCGGTGCCAGGCACTTAGTGAATACCCTGGGCGCCGACTTCAATCCGAAGGAAAGGGCCTTGAATTTGTAGTGCCGTCCCTGGACTACGAATCTGAGAAACTTTCAATGTCTTTTTAGAATGGGGATGTGAAAGTAGGCATCCTCCAAGTCCAGCGACGATAGGAGGTCGCCCTCCTCCAGCTGCCCCAGCACGTGCTGTAGGGTAACCATCCAGAACTTCTGGGCCTTGATGTACTTGTTTAACAGACGAAGGTCCAGGATGGGTCGCCAACCGCCGGTCTTCTTTCTCACAAGGAAGTACCGCGAGTACACTCCGGAGCCCCGGAGCTTCTTTGGGACGAGCTCGATGGCGCCTTTCTTCAGCATTCCCCTAACTTCCAGCAGCAGTTCGGGGATGTGGTTTTCCTTCCTGGCCTAGGGTGGAATGCGGGGGCACTACTTCAGAAACTCAAGAGTGTGCTCGTGGGCCAGGGCATACAGCACCCATCGGCCAGTGGAGATGGACTCCCACTCGCTGACGAGCTTCGCCAGCCGGCCTCCCACCGGATGCTCAGGTGGGGGCCCGACGCTACGGCCGGTTCACTACTGCTTGCCGCCTTGGTCTCCCTGGCGACGACGAAGAGATCCACTTGCCGCGTCCTCTGTAGGCCTCCTGCGATGATGAGCGGGGCGCCTGGTGGTACGTCGAGGAGCCACCGCCGAATCCTATGGGGGAAACTTGCTTGCCTCCGGAGTTCCGAAAGGGTGGCTGTCGTTGCTACAAAACCACCAAGGCCTGGGCCGTCTCCATGTCGGTCTTGATGGCCTGCAGCGATTCGTCCACTGTCTTTCCAAAGAGGTTATTCCCGTCGAAGAACATGTCCAAAACTCTGGTTTTGGACATCCTTGCGGAAATCTGTTGCCTTGAGCCAACCACGCCGTCGAAAACAGTCACCCCAAGTGGCGGAAGCCGGTGTCAGCAATGTCCGTGGCCACCGTCATAGCGTGGTCCGACGCCACCTCGCCCTCCTGCAACATCTCTAGGGCCTCCGCCCTCCTGTCGTCCGGGAGGAAGTCCAGCAGAGGAGCTATCTTAAACCAAAGCTCCCTGTCGTAACGGGCCACAATCGCTAAGGCGTTGGCCGCTTTAATCGTTGTCGCTGCAGATGAGATGACCCGTCGCCCCATGGCGTCCAGTTTCTTCCCCTCGCCGTCCGGGGGGAGGAGGGGGTGGAAGACGAAGCTGTAGCACCTGCCGCCTCCTTCTTGGCTGCCGCTGAGACGACCGAGTCCGGGGTCGGCTGAGCCCTAAGGCACAGAGGGGCGTAATTAGGGACCCGGTACTTCTTCTCGTACCGGTCTCTCTTGGCAGGAGTCGTGGACGGGTTCTTCAAGAGCGACAGCCCCTCGTCCCAGATGTCATCTAGTCAGGACCGAGAGGACCGTCTTCCTTTTGGCCTCACGCCGTTGATAAATTAAACCTTCCTTCTTCTGTTCTTCAAGGCAGCGCGAGAAGAGCTCGGATGCCCTGGCAATCATGGCGTGAAGGAGCCAATTTCGTCGGGCGGGGAGGCCCGAGGAGGTGGTGGTGATAGAAGGTCCATCCCGTCGCCACCACCGTCATCATCCGTCCCCATCGTGGCCGTCTCTGTTCCAGTGTCCTCCCTGGGATCAGGGGAAGGGGATGAAGGCTGCGAGGGCCACGCAGGCTGGAAGGGTGGGGGGGTGAACTCTTCTCCGCTTGCTTGGAGGGCTCCCCGACAGGCCCGGTTCCGCTGGATCTTCTGTCGGGGGTAAGGGCAACCTGGTCCTCATATCCGTACACAAGGCCTGGATCGCCATCAAGATGGCTCCCGAGTTGTCCTGAAGCTCGGGTACTGGCTGCGAGGGTTGGGGGGTGGAATCCTTCGCCTCCACGGGAACCTCATCGGCGCCACCGTCGCTCTCTTCATCAGGATCCCTCCCGTGGGACCAGACCCCCTCAAACTTCTTGTTGAGGACCTTCACAACCCCAGCCAGCTGAGGCGGCTGAATCCGTGTCCGTGATAGCCACCGCCCCCCCCCCCCTCTTTTTCCACCGGGGTTCTCACGGGGGTCTTATCGATGGGCTGAAAAGAGGATTCCCTCCACGGTGGCAGGGAAACTCTGGGCCCCAAGGTCACCTCCACTGGGGTAGCCTCCACAGGCTTCGCCAGGGCCGCCACGACTCCCTCGATAGAGGCCTTAGCCGGGTGAATCAGGGCCTTTACGACTTTAGGCGCGCTTGAGGCCGTCACCTTCGGGGAGGGGGGGGGCGGGGGGAGTCCCCGCCTCGCTCCCCCTTGGCTGTTTCCATCAGGATCGACCAGGGCTTCTCCAGAAGCTTACCCGGGTTCTCCGACTTCCTCTTTCCCGAGCCAGAGCGTTGGCTCGTGGTCAATGGAGTCAGTGAAAGCGCGCCCTGCCTGGCAGCCGAGGAGCTCGACCGTTCGGCGCTCCCAGACCTGCAGTGCTTAGCCTTTTGTTGGGTCGCCGGAGCGCCCTCAAAGACCACTCGGACCTCTTCTTCTTCTCACCTCCTTCCAGCCAGTTGGTGAGGCGGATACATCGATCCTTCATTGGTCCGTTCCGACAAGTTCTTGCAAAACACAGTCCTTTTCCATGTGTGTTTTGTCTTCATGCAGGCAGTAAAGCCATCTAGAATGTTCGTCCTCCTTGAATACATTTTGCAATCCGCATCCGGGGCAGTTCCTGAACAGCTTGGATCCGGGCGTCGGGTTTCCTTTGTCCTGGGCCATGTCCACGAGGTAGGCCTCAAGGTCTTCTGGAATCCTCCAAAAGCATAACTCGACGAGAACTTCGCCCTTGAGGGGCGTAGAAAATTCTGAAACTGGTCCCCGTTGATCAGAAGTAGAAACGGTGGAGCTTGAGGCTCGATTGACTGAAAAAATTAGATTAAACGCTTAGAAAAAAAATTGCAAAACGAAGTAAAGGCTCGAGAGCTATAGCACAAGGACTCCCAACACTTGAACGTGCTGTAAAAATCGGAGGATGGCTGCCACGGGAGGGGCTTAGGGAGAGGGCAGTCATTGGCTGGGGGCAGTATGACCCAGAGACCAGTGATTGGTTACTACTAAGTAGGATAGTTAAGAAACGAAACTGCAACTGATTTTTTCTTTACCGAGGATTCCCTGCCTGACGGGGAATATTCATGAGAATGAGCATGGGAATCCATGCCAGACCCCATGCTGGAGAAGATTGAGTTGCCCTGGAACATGTTGCGACAGCAAAAACATCTTGTGTTTGAGAGCCCATATCCAAATGTTTTGGGACAGCCTGGATAGCCCTGAAGAGTGAGTGCCCACTCTGTTTGTTCAGTTAATATATTGCTGTAGTGCTGTCGGCTAGGATCAGCACGGTCTTCCCTTTCAGTTGCACCTGAAAGGCTTTCAGCGCTAGTAGCTCCAGTAAGTTTATATGGTTGGACGCTACTTGAGGGGGCCACACTCGTGTGCTTTCTGCTGAAGCAGGCGAGCCCCCCACCCCGTGAGAGATGCGTCTGTCATACGAGTGGCTTCCACTGCAGGGGTGGTGAAGGTCTTGCCCTTCAAGAGGTTTCTCTTGACCACCACTGCAGAGAGAGAACGAGGGCTGGCGAGGCAACATATCTTCCCATTGTCCGCTGGCCCGACACCACTGGCTGTTGAGCCACTCTTGCATGGGACGCATGTGCAGCCGCGCGTGGGGAACGAAGTATGTACACGATGCCATCATCCCTAGCAAACGCATGGCCTTGCGTACCGTCACCTCCCGACTGGCTACATATTGAGGAATCTGAGAGAGCATGTTCTGAACCCTCTCGCTGGAGGGGAAGACAATGCCGTCTTCCGTCCGAATTAGCGCTCCCAGAAATTGTTTTACTTGGCTGGGGACTAAGCTGGATTTCTTTTCATTGATTGAAAAACCCAGGCTGAAGAGGAGATCTACTGTTTTTTGAGTGTTCGAAAAACAAGCAAACGAGTCCCCCGTAAAGAGCCAGTCGTTGAGGTAAGGGTAAACTGGGACTGATAGTGTGCTGCTGCCACTGCCAGGACTTTGGTAAACACCCTTGACGCCGAGGCGATGCCGAAGGGGAGTACCTTGAATTGGTAGTGTTTGTCCTGGATCATGAACCTTAGGTATTTTGTGTGCGCTGGCAACATTCATGTCCAATGTTGCCATGAAGTCCCCCTGTTTCAGCAATGGGATCACCTCCTGCAGTGTTACCATGCAAAACTTCTGGGGTTTATAAACTTGTTCGCTGGGCGCAGACCTAGAGTAGGACGCATGGTGAGATCCTTTTTAGGTACAAGGAAGTACACTGAATAAATACCCTTGTTTACCTGAAGAATAGGGGCGGCTTCTATGGCGTCCTTTCCCAGCAGTGCTTCCACCTCTTGGATCAGGATCTCCAGATGGTCTGGTGAAAGGCGCCCTGAGCGTGGCGGTCTGAACTGTGGAGGTTGGGCGAATTGCACGCAATAACCGTGGGCGCCCGTCTTTAAGACCCACTGGTCAGAAGTTATCCCCTACCATGCCTTGAGGAAAGATGTTAATCGCCCCCCGACCGGGGAGACATGGGAGGGTCCTGGACTTGGTGATCATTTCTGACCAGAGACTGTGGCTCCTCTGGGATTGGGGCCTCTGCCTCTACCTTTGCCGCTTTTCTGACACCTTGAGGGGTAGTAAGTAGGGCTTCCAGATGTTTGATTTGTGTTACCCGTGCCGTAATTGTTCTGACCAGCACGGGCTTGCCCTCGAAAGGACCGCCAATAATTATTACCCCTCTGGGAGGAGGGTTTCTGTGTAATTTGGTGCAAGGACCTTATAGTCTCGTGCTCCTTCTTGGATGTCTCCAACGCTTCATCCACTGCTTTACCGAAGAGGTTAGTCTCCTCAATGGGTTTATTAATGAGGGAGGCCTGAGTCTCAGGTCTAAATCCCGATGTACGCAGCCATGCGTGTCCTTTCAGAAGAGTCCCTTGTGCAAGAGACCTGCCTGCTTTTTCTGCAGTGTCCAGGGTGTTCTTCACCACATTCTTGTTAACCAGTCTTCCCTCCGAAACAATGGAGAGAAGCTTTGTCTTGGCTGGTTCAGGGACCTCCTGGAGGCCTTCTTGGAGTAAGTTCCATTGGGCATCAGCATAGCTTGCTAATAGCGTAGTATTATTAGCAACCCGAATGGTGTATGCAGCTGCTGATGTGACACATTTGTCCAGGACATACAACCTTTTAGACTCCTTGTCCGGTGGTGATTCTCCCGTGGCAAGGGGTACCCCTGCCCTCTTTCGAGTGGTAGTCACTACTAGTGAGTCTGGGATGGTGTGCCCTTTGATATACAGAGGGTCAGAGGGGGAAGGCCGAAATAATTTTTCGACTCTCAGGTTCACTGCCCGTGTCTGAGCAGGTGTGACCAATGCGGGAGCTACCCGTCTCTTAACAGAGTTAAGGAGGGGGATGGATTGACTTGTCTGAGGTTTTTCCTTAATATCATCCATGAAATCCTGCTCAGGTACCACCTCTTGAGTTGCAATTTTGAAGTATTCGGCTGCTTTTTTCAACATGGAGTTGAAAGCCATTTGGTCATCCACAGGGGAGGCCTGGCGAGCCGAGGTAGACGGAGGAGAGTCTAGGCACAAAATATCAGTGTCCTGATTGTGCTGTGTCCAAGGGTCTTGACCTTCCTGCTGGGTTTCCTCCCAGTTGTCCATTGTATCCTGTTGATCTTCCTCTTAATGTTCGAGAAAAGAAGCTTCTTCTTCATTATAGATGTCTCTATATGCGTCCATATGGACCACGTCTTCTTGTTGGAAAACAGGAGACTTAACTTCTTGAATTTGGGGGTAAGGGTCTACCCAAGCCCTTTTTGGGGGAGGATGATCAGAAGCACCGATAATCTGCTCCAGCCGATCCATGTAACCCTCGAATTTTTCTGTAGTCCACTTAGAGGACCCAATCGGGCCTATGCGAGAAGAAACTACGTTCTCCGCACCGTGGCGTCGCAAGGAACCTCTCAGGGTGTCGGAGAGGGGCTCTTGACTATCTACGCAAGTCTCATCGGAATCGAGGATCAAATCCGTCGAAATCTTTTCCGCAGCTTGGCCCATAACTTTAGGCGGAACCGGAGTAAAGCCTACCGCCGCTGCGATTCTCCCGATGCTACTCTGGATAGTCGCCGAATTGTTGTGAGACAAAGGCTCTGATGATTAGTTGGCAGTAGAAATACCATCTGTGGCACTAGGAGGCCTAGCGGTCGGTTTTCCGGGTAGAGGCCTAGCCAAAGTTTTCAGGCCTACTGAGGCCATGGAAATCGTCGAAGCGTCAGGCTCCCCAACTTCGACGCGTGTAGGTTTTGGAGTAGCGCCCTTGGTTTGTTTTGATTGCCCAGTCGCAATACGCTGCTGCGGATGCGGGGAAGGCTTTGGATCTGAGGGATCCGAGGGAACTGGCGAAGTTTTCCGCGGCCCTGCTGGCGCTTTTGCCTTTTTCGACAAAGGCGTCGAAATTGGTGTAGGGTTGTGTGTTTAGTGCGATGCGCTTGTACGCCCCTGTCGACGGGTTTAGTCCCTGTAGCAAGACCAGAGTCGGGCATGGAAGGGTTGGGACGAACGTGGCGGACCTAGAAGTGTCCGCCTCAAGGTCTACAAAATCCGCGTTGGACATTTGGTCATCCGAAGTACCCCCGTCACTTTCGGCTGGCATGGCGGTGGGGGAGGGGGATTCCACACGTGACCTACCGTACGCGGCCCATCACTTTACACGGCGCTCATTAAGGGTCTTAGGCCGAAGGAGTTTGCACGCCGCACACCGCTTCTCGTGCTCTAGGGGGAGACAGGCGTTACATGTCCAGTGTTAGTCCTTCCAAGGATATCTGACCCTACACTTAGGGCAGAATCTAAAAGGAGTCCTTTCCATAGCAAAAGGGAAGGCTGACCAGACCGAAAGGGAAAAGAGGGGAAAGGCGGAAAGACATACTTAACAATATGGCCACCCCGACCCCACTCTCCCTACTGTATATGTCGGCCAGAGGGCCCGACCACGTGGAAAAGCCAGCCGCCGGATCTTAGGCGCCGAATTCCACAGCCGTAGACGATTCCCCCGTAGTCTTCGTCGAAGATGTTCTTATTGGCAAAGTGACTTAACGGGGAATAAACCGACAATTCAGTAAAGATAAACAATGTCTCTAGTAAGTGCTCCGCTATAGGGCGACCAGTTATCTGGGTGGGAAAAAACAATCTGAGGGACCTTGGCGCGTGAGGGATTTTGGGTACTACACACGTCACGATATGGATAGTGTTACAGACACGCCTATGCCGACATCCCCTTTCGGTCCCCGAAAGACAAAATGCAATACTCCACTGGATGTCGGACCATATGCACAGCATGTGAATCTAAGCAGATTAACAAGCATCAGAAACAAGGATATTGCCTCTAAATAGCAAATTACACACAAACTAAATTGTGGACGTTGGCATGGGCATTGACCGTATGGAGTTGTGAATGAAAGCAGGTGCCGCCCCTGGGCGTAATTGCAAGCGTTGGCATTTGCCAAGTTTCTAACAGGCTGGAAGCGATAGCCTGCATAAACAACTGAATATGATTATGAATGCCAACCACCCGCCACACATGGATGGAGTAGCATTGGCTAGTCAATCCCGCACACTGACTGGATTGGGAATGGTCTCTGGGCCAGATCTGAGGGGGACGCACAAGCACCTACCTGCCAGACATACAGACAGGGGGTCACGTAGGTGGCCGAGGCCGAACTTGGGTAAGGTTATGAATGTGATTGGATGCCATGTGTGAAAGGGACAGCGAGTACTGGACGGCCCAGACCAGGACAGACCAGAGATGCTCCTGCACCCCACCTGGAGAGAATACAGAAATTCAGCGCCTCGCTTCCGGGCAGCAATGGCAATTAACCAATCCACTAACAATTTCACCCCTCTGCATACACCTCCCAAACTCTAACCAAACACAACCACAAACCTACAACACAACAATCTGCACAAACTTTACTACACTGCAACAACAAAACAAACCACACAGATTGCACAACAGTACACGACGACTACCGACCGTAAAACACCTCAGGCCCAGCCAACAGAACCACGGCTGTGGCCGCCAACAGCACATCACTGCTCTCTTGCACTTTTCCATCTTGTTCCCCACTAACTCACCCCCCATCCTCTTTTTATTTTCAGAGCCGCCAGAGCGCCAGGGGACCACTCCGGTGGTGATAGTGCATGGTACAAATTTCCTTTAACATTAACATTGCAGGTCAGGAGAGCCCAAATAATCTATGGTGCCAAATACCAGCATACAGCTAATTAAACTGTCAATGTGCCTGTGTCCAATAGAGCTGGTCAAACACAGCTTGGCACCCTCGATTATGGCAACAAAGGAAGACACCTTGGCCACGGTAAAACATTGTTTGGTCCAAGTGCCAG
Source organism: Ambystoma mexicanum (assembly GCF_040938575.1). Classification (NCBI taxonomy): domain Eukaryota; kingdom Metazoa; phylum Chordata; class Amphibia; order Caudata; family Ambystomatidae; genus Ambystoma; species Ambystoma mexicanum. The sequence goes on from NC_090931.1 coordinate 458,802,447, forward strand.
TCATTGGGGTTTTTCCTGTAAAGTAAACACTATTGCCCCTGGATTGATAGTATAGGAATCCTTGTGCAAGGCTCGAGATAGGCTGGATGAAGATTTGGTGTATTCTGTGGCTTTGGAAAGGACTTCTGTTTGCGAGTTGTTTTGATTTGCCTGCACTATTCGACAATGGTTCCAGCACTTGGTTTGGTGCAAGTGTATGCGAAACCATGATCGAAGTTTTAGGTGTGGTTACCGCTACTCTGTCTATTAACTTTAAGTCATGAGCTGAACCCTAGGTTGTAGTCGCAGTATACTTTGACGCTTTGAGTCAGCAGCACCAGTAGTGCTTTTTGTTACCATGGGGCCAGCTTTTGATGTTTACTTCGAGGTGTGGCTGGGGGTTGTGTGCTTAATGTGCTTGTGCCTAAGTGCCCTTGTCGCCAGGTGTTATCTCCACAGCAGAGCGTGGAGCCTGCCCTACGGAGCTGTGGACGAGCATGCAAGAGTCCATCGACCCCTGCACTGTGTCTTTGGTCTCACTCGAGACACTGTAGCTGCCCTGTTCTGCCATCGGACTCCTCTGCATAGTTGGGTCAATTTGACAAGGCCTTAGCCTGCATGGTTTAGGCAGCCCACTGCTTTTGCATCTATCTTTGAACGTCTTTGGACGAAAGAGTTTACACGCGTGGCCCTTTACTCTGAGTGGTCTTGAGGAAGACACTTGCTGTACACGTTACGGAGTCTTTCCGCAGGAATTTTCAGTTACAAGGGAAACAAAAGTTAAAAGGAGCTTATTCCGCGATTCAAAATAAGGGCAGCTAAACAAGAAGTATAAAAGGAAAGTGTGATTAGAGACATTCTCTGAATGTATATGAAAATTATCGATTTCCCCCACTCACACTACTGTAAATGCTGCAGTCTGGTGTAGGCCAAAGCCAGTGAGGAGTCGAAGACTGCAGATGAGGTCTTCAGCCTATTGATGCACTGTCGCCAGATATCGCTTCATCAGTCGAGCATCGAAAGGTAGTGTATTTCTGATGCTTGAATCTGCTTAGTTTATGCTTAGCACTTAGCATGCAAGTCTAACATCGAGTGGTAGCCACGGATTACTCCTTTTTTTGTTTTCGGAAATCGAAAAGGGACGTCGACCGGACTTGCCAGTAATACTATCCGTAGTGCGACGTCTCCTGTACCCATGGTCCTTCACGCATCTAGGTCCCTCACATTGTTTCGTTTCTGACATGAGGTAGCATGAAGTGTAGTGGGAGTACAGGTGTAATAAAGCAGACAAGAGTAGATAAAGCCAGAAAACATCTATGCATGTTCTACTCCACAGGGTAGGAAGGGAAGGCGCATGTGAATCTAATCAGATACAAGCATCAGAAGTATGATTACAGTGAGTAATGTATCCCTTTTGAGGCTTGTGGATCTGTTTAAATCACATGCTATGCACAGACTAGTGAGCAGTATCTGGAGAAGGTACAGCGGCAAATAGATGTTTTAGCACTGCTTGTCCCCCCTGTGAATCTGCTATAGAATGTGTGTTAATGTAATAATGCTGAGCAAAAGTATGCATGGAACTCCATGTAGCTGCTTTGGAAATGGCATCCAGAGGGACGTTTGCAATAAAGGCCAAAGTAGATCCTGTACCCCTTGTGGGATGCATTGACCCACTTTGATGTGCTATGCGGCATCACACTGATAGTTATGGTGCAAAGAAACAGCAACAATGGCGGCAAAACCCTTGTGTGCACCAAAAACCTACAAAACCGCGTGTTTGAACACACAAAAGAATGGACGCACAACCTGACACCCATGGTGCATGTGTGGTGGGATAGAGCGCACACTGCAGAAAATGTGTCAGTGGGCTCCATGACCAGCAAAAAGAGTGCAGAAAGAGAAGCAACGCTTTGCAAATAAAACTCCAAAATGTGCCTACAAATGACATTTGCTTTGGTGCTAAAAACTCCAAAATGCCTATACCACAACACTTCTCAACATCCAAAATCTTGCTCGGCGCTAAAACTCATGTAATCTTATGAAGCATTGCAAACATACAAAGTCCTAAATGTGAACAGCAAAACATTTCTTCAGGAAAACCCGATTGTCTGTAAACTGACAGCCCCTGTCAAAATCTGTGTGCAGTACGTTGGGCTACCTGTGGATGACAGCTGTCAGAGGAGCCCCTAATGAAAATTCAAAGTATTAAACTAAAAGTCTGCCGTCTTAGCAAACATAAAAAGGATTGTTGCTAAAAGTAATACAGATCTTGGTTGTGTTTTTGATCCCACAGGTTGAAAGCTAAGAAAGTAATGTGTTTATGTGATTTGATGCAACAAGTTTGGTTTTTGTGGATTTTAATTAAGAATAAATTAGCCTGGCTGAACTGCAAGAACTGGAAAAGCAGGTTTCTTCCAGGGCCTCTCAGCAGAAACTCACTGGGAGGTTCTATTTGTGGGTTAGCCCAGACTTTTGTCTACAGAAAGAGAAGGAATAATGTCAGGGCTTCAGCCCAGGAAACAGAGGTGTAAAAGGGGTCGTAAACTGCTCCTGGAAGGAACTCCCCAAGGAAGGGGGAGGTTCCTGGACTCCAGAGACAGACAAAAGGCTGACCATTTATTGTTAAGCATGAACAATGAACAACTATTAAAGACTCACAACTTGTGATTCAAATTTGTGAAAAATATACCAAGGACATATATCTGTTAGTCACATTTTTGGCTTTTGGCTGCACGTTTCAAGAGGCGGCAGAACCGTGTAACATGTTCTGGACAGGAATGGCAATATATGTGGTTTTATGTGAAATGTATCGATATTAGAATTGTGAAAATGTGCACACATCCCCATGTTAAACACACATTTGTGGAAAGTTGCAGAAAGTTTGGAAATTGTGTTCATGGTGAAAAGGACAACAATTTGTAAAAAGGTGAAACAAGATCCCACAGCTGTGGGTTTTTGAGGAACAGCTACTACATAAAATATGGAATCGTTGTGTGTGATTTGTGTAAAGGTGACCAATGTAGAAATATGCATTTAGGATGAAATCCGATTTTGAGACCAGTAGCTAAAGGGAGGTTTCTAAGGACTGTAAAGCAAACCATAAAATTTGGCATCATCCGGCCTTGATCCAATCACTCAGTTACAAGGCGGAGATGAGGTTTTGATCCAATCCCAGCTCACAGGGGCAAGCTTAGTTAAGCCAGCCCATACACCCATTTTGTGATGTCATTTGAAAGGATAGAGACAGCCGACAACACATAGGGACTCACTTATTCACTCACCTTCCCGATTCCAGCGAAGCACTCTGATCCAGCATTCTACATCCAGCTTTAACATCCCTCCAGATCCAGATGCCAAGGCTCAAACTTATTCTTGCAACTCAGTGAAGCGCTGTGGTGTGAGAAGGCCTTTTCAACTAGTATCCTGAAACTCTCTGGCTTGCTACCACAAGGCTTGCCTGAGGAACTCGCTATCCAGCCGATTGAAATATCCACAGACAAGGAGGGCAGATCCTGTGCAAATCCGTGACCGGCCTAGCTGATCCAATCCCTTGCCTGATGTGCTGTTCTTCCTAGACCAGATCCAATCCATGACCAGACTGACGGTCCAATTTAATAACTTATTCTGCGAGTATTAATAGGAAGAACAGTGACCCATAATATCTTTGCATTATATGATCCCAATCTCAAACCCATCCCATCTTTAATTCAGAACCATAGTGTCGCTAGAACTATCCTTGTGCTGACCTCTCTCATATCTGTGTTCCTAAACCCTAATTTCTTATTGATTAAGAAAAGTAATTCCCAAACCAAACGGAAACAAGAGTATCACACATTAATTGTTATGAGCGGCCGTGAATGACCTTCCTGTGTGGCATTCTCCTTTTTGTAGTCTTTAATATAGCATAAGAAAACCTAACTGTCATTACTAAACCCGAATTTCTGTTTTCCATTCTCGCGCCCATTTTACAAAAATGACCTTTACTAAAACCTCTATAACTCCATCCATTTTTATGATAGAAGCGAAATTTCAACTCCCCTTCTTGAACCTAAACATCCTTAGCTATCCATAGAACCCAAAACCGTAGTGCGATTCACCCGTTATAGCGAATATCGCGAAGGAAAAGTTTGCCGCGAATTGTAATTCGGAAAGGTTTTTACACGTGTGAATTCCCTTTAAACTGCTTCCCACTTGGACTTTGAGATTTCAAAGGGTTTCTTTTGACTAAATCATTGTTTGTGATTGTGTGCAACTGTTCAAAGCGGCTCCCATAGGAATTTATAATAATTGAAGTATTTTTGACCACATTTGGTGTTTTTGCTCAGTCAATTCCAAAGACAATTTCAAAGCCATTCTGACAGCTGAAAAGTGAATTCCGTTTTTCTCTCATGTTTGAAGGGGGAAGGTGGAAGTGATATTCTGTTTGCTTTGTGCTCTTCCTGAATACCAGCTCTCTCCTCACATCTGTTTAATTGCCCATTGGGGGGTTGAGGAGTGTTGCAGGGAGAACCCCTAACCATAGTGCCATCTATACCAAACCAACTCAAAGTATTCTTTTCTGGGCTGCATTTGTTTTTGTGCTCATTACTTGACTCATCGTGCATTAAATATATTATTCAGCGTTCTGTCACCCCATTGGTGATTGTTGTTACCTATTAAAACATATTGTGATTAAAATTCTAAATACATAAATAAATATTTACCTTTGCAAACTAGCTTGATTCCTGGTTCAATGTGATCGGGGGGTCTCGGGAGAAGGTTGTGATATGAGTGGTATATCGTTCAGAATATTGAATTTATAGATAAAATAAATAAGAATTTCAATTGTGCACTACACGCTGGGCGTGACTTGGGTGTGTGCCGGATTGAAATCACTTACACCGCGGTAGAGTGAGCTCTTGGTGTGAAAGGCAGAGTTTTGTTTGATAGGGAGTAGCTATATGCATTTCACTATCCATCTGGAAATGGTGTTTTTGAAGCAGGATCACCATCCCTGCCAGGTGCTATGGAGACAAACAGTTGGTATGTTTTTCTTAGCGGTTTTGGCTTGTTTACATAGTAAAGAACCGCCCTCCTTACATCCAGTGTATGGAGGTTCTTCTCAGCTGAGTTTGAAGGATTTTGAAAGAAAGCGGGTTGTTCAATGGATTGGTTAACATGGAACTTGGATATGATTTTAGGTGAAAACGCCACCAGAAGAACGAGTTACTTATCCATGGTAACATTCTTTCGACTGGATGTTCATCCCACGTATTCCTCATCTTATATTTCCATATCCAGCTTCAGCTGCTTTGAAAATGTGTCCAGCAGAGGGCGCTGCGCGCCGATGTCTGTAGACATCCCTCGGAGGCCTCTGTCTCAATGTCAACGTCATCGATGGTTTAAAGTGCGTGCAGCGACCGTTGGCTTCAGTTCTGTTTTTTAAAGCATGTATAGGATAGCCTTCACCCGACAGTGACTTCTCCTGAAAGAGCAAAGACTGCAATCAAAAAATTCTACTGCGGGGCAGGCTGGGAGGGACAATGAGAAATACCTGCGAGGAACATCCAATAGTAAGAAAGTTACCATGGGTAAGTAACTTGTTGTTCGAAGGGATTGTGTCCTCCCACGTATTCCTCATATTACGATAAACTCCCAAAGCAGTGCAAGTATTCCTGGAGGAGGGAGTCAGAATTTTCAGACATATAACAATTTATTAATTCCTTCATAGTTCTGTGTGCACAAAATGTAGCACTGCCTTTCCAAATAAAAATTCTCGGCTTGAGTAAGAGTCCAGATTGAAATGTTTGATAAAGGTGTGTACAGACGAACATATGGCAGCCGCACAAATATCCGGAAGGCAGAGAAGGTAGCCATGCCACGGGTTGAATGAGGTAGCCATGCCACGGGTTGAATGAGCTCCATGAGCCTCTGGAGGATATTTTCCTGATAATCTGTAGCATTCAGTTATTCCCAAAATAATCAGTTTTGACAAGGTTTGTTTTGAAATTGCCATACCCAACTTGTTTCCCGTGCAACCTACAAAAAGTTGGTCATTGAGTCTTACCTTAGACATCGTGGAGATGTAAAATGTCAGTGAACGCCTTGGATGAAGCCTGTGGAATCGCTCCTCTTACTTTCCAGAATGATTAGGAGGATAAAATGAAGATAGAATGAAGATCGAATTCTCTTCTGAGTTAAATGGAACTCAGACACAATCTTCGGCAAGAAGGTTGGTTTCACCTTAAGGACTCCTTAGAGAAGATTGTATAAGGAGGCTTGTAGGACAAGGCCTGAAGTTCACTCACCCTTTGGGCTGATGTAATGACCACTAACAGGATGGTTTTTAAGGTTAATAACCTTAAAGGACAGGTATGGATTGGCTCAAAAGGAGCACTAGAAATCTCAATACTATGTTGAGGTCCCAAGTTGGGACTTGGAATGGGACTGGGGGAAATTCATCCGTCAGTCCTTTCAAAAATTGTATCACAAGGGGAATCTTGAAGATACCTCTTTGGAGAAGAGCTTAAAAATGAAGAGCGCTGCAAGATACCCATTGATTGTACCAACCTTGACACCCAAGTTGGCCAGGGGTCATAAGAATGATAATACCATAGGTGTACTCCATGTAAATGGATCTTTATTCTTATCCCTACACCAGCTGCAGAATTGGTTCCAACGGCAGCAGTACAAGGATTTTGTAGCTGGCCTTCTGGGCGAAAGCAAAATCTCCATTATGTCTTCCGGGAGGCCCTTCAACCTCTCAGAAACCATGCGTGAGGTTGAGAATCTTGACCTCTGGATGGAGAACCTGACCCTCCTCTCTTGAGAGAAGGTCGTCTCTTTGTGGCAGACATATTAGAGGGCAGATGGACATGGTTAGAAGGTCCGGGTACCACGTCCTCACGGCCCAATCCGGAGCAATTAGGATCAGGACTTTCCCGAACTTTCTCAACCTCCTGTTGACTTGAGGAATGACGGGGATTGGAGGAAATGCATACAGGAGTCGAAACTCCCAGTCCACTATGAACGAGTCTACTAGCGCTCCTCTTAGGGGAAATTCCCTCTAGCAGTATAGTTCGAACTTTGCCAACAGATCCACTGGAGGGGTTCCCCAAAGGATGAATATCTCTTGAAGGACTTCCTGAGCTAGTTTCCACTCATGAGTGTCTGTGCTCTGCCTGCTCAGAGCGTCCGCCGTTGTGTTCTCCTCACTGGCTAGGTGACCTGCCGAAAGGGAGATTCCTTCTTGAATTGCCCAGACCCAGAGCTGCATTGCCTCTCGGTACGGTGGTAGTGGCCATACACCACCTCTCTTGTTGAGGTAGTAGATGGCCACCGTGTTGTCCGTCATTATCGGGACGTTCTTTCCCCACACAGAGGACAGAAAGGCCTTCAGCGCTAGTCTGATTGCCCTCAGCTCCAACAGGTTGATATGTGGTTTGGACTCCGATGGAGAACATCAACCCCTTATTGTCAGGCCGTTGGTATGCGCTTCCCACCCTGTGAGTTAAGCATCGGCTACTACCTTTATCTCTGGCTATGGTTGCCAAAAAGGTTCTCCATTTAAAATGTTGTCCTTGCAGGCCCACCACAGGAGATCCTGAGCGACTGTTTGGGACCTGAAGGAGATTTGACATCCGGCCTGAGAATGGAGGCCATTGAGTCCTGAGAGCCTATCATCTTGAACTTGTCCTTCTTGAGGAACTTGTTAAAGTCTCTTAAGTCCAATAGGGGTCTCAATCCTCCGTCCTTTTTTGGAATTAGAAAGTACGGGGAGTACCAACCCTTGCTCCTCTCTGCTACAGGTACTGGTTCTATAGCACCTTTCTCCAGCAGGATAAATATTTCCTGCATAAGAAGCGGCTCTAGAACTTTGAAAGAGCTGTTCCCCGGTGGATGACAGACATTTTTTTAGAAAGGGAAGGCAGTCACCCTGGGCAACTGTTTCCAATGCCGATGCATCTGAAGTAATGCCTCGCCATTCTTTCATATGCAGTGAGAGTCTGCCTCCCACTGGGGTCTTGTGAACTAAGACCTCAGAGGTTTTGAGGTGGCTGGGGCAGTGGCTGATGGTTAAGCAGCCGCTGCCTCTGCGGTACTAGTACCTCTTCCCCGTCCATCACGGGGGAATCTTTTCTAACTTCTTTGATTGGACAGTCCTCACCCCCTTCCAACTGAGGAGTAAAAGCGAAAGAACATACCTCTCCAAGGTCTGCTGGTGGGGCGGTTTTGCATCTGTCTGGTAGCAGCACCAAGGGACTTTGCTGCCGCTTTAAAGGTCTGTAATTTCTCCAGGCTCTCGACAGCCTTGCTACAAAATTAATGTGTGCCATCAAAGGGCATGTTAAGTAATCTGGATTGCACATCTGGTGCAAAACCAGATTTTCTTAACCAGGCAAATCTGCGCATAACTGTACTAGCCGCCATGGACCTGCTGATGCTGTCAGCAGTGTCGAGATCTGTCTAGAAGGATTCACATATTGCATCTTTCCCATCCTCGACTAGATTTAAAAATCCATCCCTTTCCTCCTCTTCAGGGATATCATCAGCTGCCATTGCTACACATTCCCAAATAGTGTGAGTGAATCTGGCCAACGTGCACATAGCATTTGCTGACTTTAGGGCCATACTTCCTGCAGAGAAAACCTTCTTGGCCCAAGCATCATAACGCTGGTCATCTCCATCTGGGGGAATAGTTGATATGCGTTTTGTTTAGAGGTTGATGTGGCAACTTGTACCACTAAACTTTCGGGAGTGGGATGTTTTTGTCAAGTAACTGGAGTCACTACTGGACGCTCTGTATTTTGATGTTCATTTTTTATTTACTGCTGGAATCAATTCTGGCGTCTATCAATTAGTACTCACTCTCCTCTGCAATGCCACATGAAAAGGAAGAATAGGGTCCTCCTGGGGTCCCTTATCTAGGATGTCAGTTAGATCATCCCGTTTGTAAATTTGCGTTGGTCTTTTCCACCCCAAATACTCTACCACCCTGGACATTAACTGTCTATAAGACCCTTCAGCATGGTCAGTAGAGTCTGGTCTCCCAAACCCTAATTCTGGTGACGTATCTAGTCAACTTGCATTCTGCAGGCACTCCTGTATGTTTTTTTGCCTCGATTCCTCCGAGATCAAAGGCTCAGGGACCCCAGGTGTTCCATGCTGGAGACCAAAAGTTTGTGAATTATCTGAAGAATGCTCTGCTTCATCAAAATTGAAGAAAGTGGCTCAAGAAGTCCTTTCTTGGTGGGGGGGGGTGGCGCTCTTGCGCGGCTACTAAAATGCCCGCCATCTGAGATGCTGCGGTGACGGCATCATAATCCTTCAAGATATCCTCCGCTCCTCAGGCATAGAAGAACAAACAAGTTGGGCTCCCTTCAATCAACAAATTAGCCCAGTGTGGCCATATTCGTAGCGTAATAAAGGGCTTTCCCGTGGCGGGCCCGGATCGGCCTCCGCAAACCTGCTGGTAAAGGGGCGGTTTTCCGCCCTGTGGCATTGATGCGAAGAGCTATGGCAGGCTGCTGTAATGCCTGGTGATTCCCGCAGCGGCCTCAACCTCCTGTCTGATGCGAGTGTACCAGAGACCCAGTCGGACCTGCGCTAAACCTCTGCTGCGCTGGAAAGCTATCCCCGCACCTGTGAAGATACAACTGGCACCAAAGAACACGGCCGGCGAACAGGGGTAGGGCTTGCACCCTCACTAAGGTAAGCGACTACTGAATTCTCTGTGCGCCCGCCCCCCACCCCAAATCTGCATCCTAATTGCTGCAGGCACTGGAACTGTTCGCCGTACTGGAGCGTGACTCTGGTACCACACCCCCATTGCACACCTGAACACACTGCCACTACATACAAATGTCGGCCTGTGACCCCAGTACTCAGCAGCCCCAACACTTAACACCCCTGCACAGTGGTTGGGTGGAGCCGGTGCTCTGGCTACTCTTCGCCCCCCACCAGAACAGTATGAGGGAGCGGCGCTAAAATCGGAAGCACCGTCCGATAACCCTAACACAGCGAACATCACCCGCCCAAACTAGCTGGACGGCGGGGCAGCAGACCACGCAGACCTCCTTGATCCAGAACGCCTAAGCACAATAGCGGGGGAAGCACCGGGAGAGACGCGTAGCACAGCCCGTGCTCAGCCCTGAAGGGGCTGGTGACTCGAGAACCATGGATAAGACCCTCCACAAAACAGACACGGAGAGGAGACGCCACTGACTACCTAAGAACAGAACCCTACTTGGTGCCCCAAGACGGGGGCCCCCCGCTGCAACTCTATTTACCACGAGACATACACAGAGGCAGTGGCGAAGAGTGGGATACCGGAGGGTGAGACCCCCCCCCCCCCCGGGTGCATTGGCATAACAAGCACCCCCGGGGTGGGTACCCTCGCCCCCACATCCGTCTGCGGGACCATAATCCTACCTACACGTGGCCGGGGGCATAATCAGTACAGCAAAGCACCAGAACAGAAGCAAGCAGATTATTTTCAACACTCATCATTGATGCCAAACCCAGCGGATCTACCCCACAACAAAGTGAAACCCCATGATAAAGAGCTAGACAGTGGTAGATGAGGCTTGGCAGATCACGGATAACCCCACATAAAGCAGACATCACCTGGGACGGAACAGAGGAGCAGTGTCATATGAATACAGTAAGTGCTCAGACAAGACTGGGATTGCCCAGAGACACAGCTGCTTGAAACAGCAACAATAGGAAGGGCAAGAGAACTCTGCGAGTAGCATATCTGCCCCACCTTCAGTTGTCACTGGTGCACTGAATACCCTTTCGTCCCAAAAAAGGTGGGACAGTGAGAGATGCCCCCCAAACCTCCCCAAAGATAAGCAGGGAAGCCATCAACTGACGCCACATGCCACGGTCCACCAATGGATCCGGCAGCTGGGCCCCCACAGTGAACATCACTCTTCAGACCCCTTATACAAACAGACTGTCTGGGAGGGGTGGGTTAGCAAGAAGGGGGAGAAGCGATCTAGCACCCCTGCGACGCGAGAGCACAACTAACTGCGGCAGCCTTGGGCCCCTCCTCCCACACACGCAAGCCGGATGGTGAGCTTCCTGTGCGGAGAGGAGAACAGACTCTACACGACCAGACCGTTGTAACCTCAAGCTCTGTGCACTGCAACACTCAAGCCTAGAATAAAACCAACTGAAACACCCTGCTAATTCAGACGACGCTCATGCTGTGATCCTAAATTTCAGCGTGATCAGAAATAAATGAATAAATAAATAGGGAGAGACTTTCACCACCTGCAAGACAGGCTGCCCTGGGGGGTGTCACATCCCAACCCGAGAATAATACAAAAACAAAGTTCTGGTGCCCCGGCTCTGCCTCGATACTATGGCGCCGAGGGTACGACGTGCACACCCACTCTTAACCACTGAACAGCGCACACAGAACCATCAACGACTCCTAGGAAGAGGCCATTCAGTGGATAGCTTTACCATGGTAAATCCAAAGGAACTGGCTAAAATGGATTAATTCGTCCGAACAGAACTGTCGCAGAATATTCCATCCGAGGAACTGACCCAAGCGCAGGCCCAAATAGATGTGGCTATGCTAAACCAGACACTGCTGGCCCTGAAAAGCAGCACTGATAACCTGGGGGCCAAGATAGATGCCATGACATGCAAAGTGGACATTTCAGATGTACAAATAGACAAGCTGTGCGGACGCATGACGGAAGCACAACAGCGAATAGGCGATGGAGAGGAGAAAGTCGCCACCCTACCATGTGAAGTGGCGGAGCTGCAACAGTCAGTTAAGAAAGTGATCACCAAAAATGAAGCCCTAGAAATGAGATCGAGGCGGAACAATATCCGGATACTGGGAGTTCCAGAATCGACCATGATAGACGATATGGAAACATTCGTAGAGACTCGTAGAAGTCTTGGACAAACCCCCCCGCCCACCCCTTCACATCCATGTTTATGGTGGAATGAGCCCACCGATCGCTGGCCGCAAGACCCCCGTCTGGTACCCCAGAACACCTGATCATAGCCAAAATATTCAGCTATAGGCACAGAGATATCATGCTCCGAGCGGCCAGAGAGAAGGGGGACCTGAGATGGGGATACTCAACACTTCGGCTATTCCCGGACTTCAGCCCAATGTACGGGAACCACTGAAGACCTTCCAAGCCGTCAAGAATGTTTTGCGCAAAAAAGAAATACAGTATGCAATGCTTTGCCCGGCCAAACTTAGAGTGCAGCATAATGGGATGACCATCTTTTTCACCTCGCCGGAGTCAGCGGAGCGCTTTGGAACGAACCTTCCCGACCCAGAGGGGGTCGCAGAGTCATTATCCCCGTCGGCCCTGACTCGGTGGCATATGGCAAAGATAAGGTCCACAGAACCCTAGCTCGGACATCACATTGGTTCCGGAGGAGAGGAGGAGTAGAGCCGAGGGGCGTTACAAAGCGGCAGGCCCACAAGGAGCTATGTGGCCGCCCTTTAGCGCCCCACTTCCCGCAGCCACTGCGGTACTGTTACGTAAAGTTAATGTGTGTAGTATGGGGTAGAGGGTGCGATTGGGAGCCGGCAGGTTTAGGTTTCTGGAGTGGGTGGGGGAGGGTGGGTTCGGGGGAAAGAGGTAGGTGGTACACACCGCTGTCAACAGTTATTGGGGTAGATGAAATAGACATGGGGGCTCACACACAAAACACAATTCAATTACATAAAACTAACAAACAAGCACTGCTAATGCCGATCTAGAGGTCACGAATTGATAACTCATATCGGCATGATCGCTGACTTAGATTACACAAAATGGGTATTCCGACCATACGGGGAAAGACTAACAGAACACTATCAATCCTTTCCTGGAACATAGGAGGCTTAACCAATCACAAAGAATCTCGCTTAATAGCACATTTTAGCCGAAATCACTGGGTTAACGTGCTATGCCTGCAGGAGACTCACTTAACCAAGTGGATCCTCCTCCCCAAGCTGGCGGGATGGGGAATCCATAGATAGGACTCCTCAATCATGCAGATTTGCCATTTATATTCAAGGGACATTACAGTACAAACAGCACAAACAGATTAAGGACGAAGACGGGCGGTGCATTATGCTAGCAGGGCAGGTGCACGGCACAACATTTTTATTAATTAACATCTATGCACCCAATGCGGACTCCTCAGATTTCTTTCAGCTGTGCGCTAAGCATTTTCACATATTTTGATATGGGCCGGGGACTTTAACATGGGCCTCACACTAGAAATGAAGAGGTCCACAACCTCACAGCAGTCCCTTCCCCAAGCAGTCAAAGCATGGGTGGCTTTTGCAGACTATCACCAGATACACGAGGTATGGAGTGTTACCCACCCACAAAGGAGAGAATATACCTTTTTCTCGGGGGTCCACAGCAGTTCATCCAGAATAGACACTAGGGCCACCCCCAGTGTTACCAGCAAAGTATCGGAAGCCACTATACTCCCCAGGACTATCAGATCACTCACCTGTGCTAGTCTGCATTAGTAACCTCACAAACCCCCCCTCCCTATGTCCCCTCCAAGACAACTCCAATGGCGGTTCAGAGCCACTGCCCTGGAAGATGTGGCCTTTCGCACAGAGATTGGGAAAGACATACAGACCTATTTCCAGGCGAATGTAGGATTGATACCCGATCCTGGCAAGGAATGTTAAGCATTTAAAGTTTAAGTAAGAGGATGTTGCATTTCAAAAGAAAGAAAGGGGGTGCTGATGGCATTGAGGGGGTCGATGCAGACACTGGAGGGAACCATCCGGGTACTTGAGAACGAAGAGGGGACCCGGTACAAACCAGAGCTGCATAGACGCACAGTTTTTGCCCTCATCTTTTTTCTTGTCTCGTTTTTCGACCTGGGCATTGCTTTCATGAGTTTGAGGTTGTCAAGGCTGCATTCTCAAAAACGTGAATCATTTTAACTCTGAATTTCTCCCACTCAGCTGGAGAGGCAGATTTCGTCGGGCATTTAACTGGATCTGGGTAGGAAGACTGCAGCCTGTAGTGCCTTTTCCTCTACCTTCGTGAAGATGATGAGTGGTGAGAACCACTGCGCGATCGACCTTTGTCTTTTTACAATGAGGAGAACCATTTCTCAACTCGTCTGAAGACACTTCTGGGTTGAAGGGGATTCTGTCCTACCTGCTGCCAATTTTCCTCTTCGCTCTTTCAGGGTTTTGGCAGTCATCGATAGGCAGGCCTTACAGTCGAAGGTAGCGTGAGAGGAACCGAGGCACCACAGACACCCAATGGAGGCCCATAAGGGACATTTTAGCCCGACAATCTTGGCACTTCTTAAACTCTGATCTTTCAACAATATATTTGCAGATTCTCAATATGGAACCGAAGCAATAACTTATGCGGGAAAACGAAATTGAAGCCAACGGTCGCTGCATGCGCTTTATACCATTGATGACCTCGACATCGAGACAGAGGCCTCAGAGGGACGTTGAGTCGACAGGCATCGACACGCAGGGCCCTCTGCTGGAAAAAATGTCTGAAGCAGCTGAAGTTGGATATGGAAATACCGTAAAATGAGGAATACGTGGTAAGACACAATCCGTTCGAAAAAAAAACTGTTTTCTATGTTAGGTGTTTAAGGCTGGATTTGTGCATAGGTTCAAAGGGTGGACCTTGAGCTTTGAGAGTACGACATTGAGATCCCAACCTGGAGGTGGGTTTGAAATGGGGGAGAGGGGTACAGTCTTTTTACTCCCTCTATGAAAGACCTAACCAGAGGGACTTTCCACCAGGGCACCTTGATTTGTAAAGTGATGTACACGGATAGAGCCGTGAGGTGAACCTTGATGGAGTTGAATACTAAGCCAGTCTAGTCTTTTGTCCACCAGCGTAGCGGTTGAACTAGGGTTAGCAAAATAACCACTATATCGTCCCACTGACCGATTGCCCGAGACCACTGTTTCGCTAACCACTCTTGCATTGGCCGCGTGCGTGCGGAATCAGGTAAATGCATGAAGCCATCATCCTGAGCAGGCACATTGCTTTGCGTAAAGTTATTTGGCGACTGGCCCAATACTGAGTCATTTGCAGCAGTAGGTTTTGTACTCTTTGGTTTGAGGGGAAGACTAGTCCTCTTCCGTTTTGATGATGGCTCCTACGAACTGTTTGGTTTTGCTTGGAACAAGACGATTTTTTTCTCGTTGATTGAGAATCCCAATTGGAACAGAAGATGCATTGTCCTTTGGGTATTTTGCTTGCAAATGTGAGGGGATTCCCCTGTTATCAGCCAGTCGTCTAGATAAGCGTACACTGGGATTGATTCTCTGCGTAAGTGTGCTGCCACTACCGCCAATAACTTGGTGAATACCCTTGGAGCGCAGGCTATGCCGAAGAAGGGTAGCCCCTTGAATTTGTAGCGTTGATTTGCTATTTTCAAGCACAAGAATTTTCTGTGCGCTGGGAACATTGAAATATGAATGTTTGCATCTTTCATGTCCAAAGTTGCCATGTAGTCCCCCTGTTTTAGCAGTGGGATTACTTCCTGTAGCGTAGGTATGCTAAATTTCCGAGGCTTGACATATGTTTTCGCAGGGCGCAGGTCTAGGACAGGGCGCATTAAGGTCTTTCTTTGAAACAAGGAAGTACATTGAATAGATAACCTTGTTTACCTGGTTCGACGGGCCAATTTCTATGGTGTCCTTTAGTAGAAGTGCTTGGACCTCTTCCAAAAGAATGCGCTGTTCCTCTTGCATCGTTTGTCTTGGCGGGTGGTTGGGTGGTGTTTGTATGAGTTCTATGCAATAGCCACCCTCCACGGTGAAAAGTAACCACTTGTCCGACATGATCCCCTCCCCTCCCATGCGTGGTTAAAAGGAGAAATGCGGCCTCCTACTGGAGAGGCATGGGAGGGAATTTGTAGCGGGAGAGGCATGGGAGGGGACCTGGAGCGGATGGTCATTTCTTTGGTGGGGTGGAGCCTCTGTAGGAGGAGGATCTGCCTCTACTTCTCGACCTTCCGTGGCCCCTTTGAACATTTTGTTGGGAGGATTGCCCCTACGAGGAACCCCAAGATGAAGTCTGTTCGCCCTAGTTGTAGTTAGAGGACTGCTGTGGGCTTTGTCCTCTAAAACGCTGTGTATTAACTGCACCTCTCTGCACAAAGGGTATATTTGGGAGCAGTCCCATTGATTTGAGAGTGTCATACTACTCCTTAGCACTTTTCAGTGGGTCCTCAACCGCTTTCCCAAATAAAGCGCTAGTCTCAATTGGCATATTTAAAAGGGTGGCTTGGGTTTCCAGCTTAAAGCCTGATTGACATGGCCATGCATGGTGTTTAATGAGGGTACCCCCAGCTACTATCCGGCCTGCATTATCTGTTGCGTCCAGATGATTTTTTTCATGATGCAGCTTGCCACCCGTTTATTTTCAGCTACTGTTTCTAAAAAGCTGCATTTTCAGGGGCTTCGGGGCAGAGTCTATTTGTTGTGAGATCCCGTCCCACTTGTGGTAATTATAACTCGCCAGAAGCGTAGTGTTGTTGGATATCCTTACTTGGTAAACCGCTGAGGGAGCTACTTTCCTGCCCAGTGTGTACATTATTTTGCTCTCCTTGTCAGGAGGGGCTTCGGCAGAGGCTTAAGGAGTGCCCGCTCATTTCCTTGTGGTGGTCACCACGAGAGTGTCAGGCTTTAGCTGCCCTCCTGATGTACAATGGGGCAGGTCTAAACATCTTCTCAATGCAAGGGTTGACTGCCCTTGTCAGGTTGGGGATACGTAAAGAAGGATAAATGCACCTTTGGATAGATTGGATCAGTTGAATGAACAGTGCTGCAGATCTCTTAACGCAGAGGATGTCCTCTACAAAGTCTTTGTCGACTTGTGCCTCCTGGGTATCGATTTTAAAATGTTCTACAGCTTTTAAAAGAAGATTATACTGTAGCTGGTTATCCACAGGTTAATCAGCCATAGGTTGGTCAATATGGTCTGGAGATTGGATGATGTATAGATCAAGATCATCATCATAATAATATTGGTCAGTATCCTCTATATCCCCTTGGTCAAAATAGAATAGGTGGTCGGATATGTTTTGAGAGGTAGAGGTATTAGGCTGTGCCATGTCTAGGCAGGGTCTTTTGGCATCTGGCTGCTCATTAGCTGCTTCGCCTTGAGGGGTCCCCTGGAGATTGGTAAGTTGATCAGAGTGTTTATCAAAAAAAGTTAAAGCTAGAGATTCTCCTCATCACTCTATCAAATAGTTCCTGGGTCCATTGAGCGGAGCTTGGTAAAACTGCGGGAACACGGGTAGGGAAAGGCATTGGTGTAGAAGGCTGTTTGTGGTGCTTTTCCTATGAGAGGGTGTCACTAGGTGCAGTGTGTTCTTAATCCTATGTAACCAGTGTTTGAGGAAAGGGGTGTAGAAGTTTGAGGTTTTTGACGTTTTGGATTTGAGGAGAGTGTATGTGACGTATTTCTTTAATGAGTTCTCTAATTTCTGAATTCTTAGCAAGGGCCTTTGATGCGTCTTTCAACACATAGTCGCCGGTACCCGAGGACATGTCGGATTTGGTTGCGGTGTCGGAAAAAAAATTCAGCGTCCGTTTTGAGGGTCTGTCATGCGGCGAACGTGACGGTTAAGAGGACAGGGAATTTTCATACCATCCCTTCGACACAGAGTGGAGTTCATCAGTTGATTATCGGCCATGAAGGGTGTGGTTTAGTGTGGCTGCTTGAGCCGCCGGGTGTCTCTGTAGCAGAACTGCCGGCCTGCTTGCTGGAGTAGGGGGCTCGCACGCGGGAAACTGCCGGGTCCCGATCGTCTTCGGCGTCACTTACGATGTTGATGCTGCCATCGCTAGAGGGTCCCTCTGCCTGCATGGCGTGGTGGGCCCAGCGTTTAGTCTTCCGGTCCTTTAGTATCTTGGGTCGAAACAGTTTGCAGGACTTGCACTGATTTCGGAATGGTCCATAGGAAGGCAGAAATTACACACCCTGTTGGAACTTACAGGGAACTTTAGAGGGAAACTTTAAACAATATGTTTTCCATAGTATTGAAAGATGGCAGCTCGGCGATGTAAAAGGAAGAATAGGGAAATCAGCATTCTATAAATGAATGAATTATGACCTGCCCCCACTCTCCGTAATGTTGAGAGCCAAGGCCCGTTGGGGCCTACGTAGGCCGCAGACAGTTAGTTGAGATGGGCGAGTAATTGTCGTTGATGAATGGTCTTGTCCTCCAAAGACGTCACCAGAGATCTTGCAGTGTACGGCCGTCGAAAGGATAGAAATAAAGTATACATTTAAAAACTTTGTATAAGTAAATGCGTTAGCCAGAAGAAGGAACTCTGCAACCTGCGTCCGACTATGAGGGCGGAAAAAAACAATCTGAGGGACCTAGACGTGTGAAGGACCATGGGTAAAGGAGACGTCACACTAGGGATAGTATTACTGGCACGCCCTGTCAACGTCCTTTTTTGAGTTTTGAAAACAAAAAATGTAATGCGGCTACCACTAGATGTCGGCCTATGCATAGCATGTGATCTAAGTAGATCGACAAGGGAGAGAATATATATGTGTATACATATCTCCAAAACAAAACACGAACTGCAAAGCAGCAGTTCACAGCGGCACTCCTCCATCTTGCATTTCATAAAAATACACCACGCCATTGTGCATCATCCATTGTTAAAATGGCCTTTATTCTTTGGTGTGGACATTCAGGAGCACACACCCGTGAAAAAAACACAATAACGCGTTTCACCCAAAACTGGGCTTCGTCAGATTGTAACTGACACCATGTTTACAATGGATATTTCATTTCCTGTTTAGCTTCAATCTCTTTCCTGCGTTTTGACCACTCTACCTATACATTTGCCATTGTTATTCGCCTTTTGGTGGCGGCCATGTTTGGTGAGTCTGCTCACTACATACTTTCTTAAAATAATAGAGAATTGTATGTTTTCAGGCGAAGTGGACTTCTGTATATTTGTAAAGTGCATGTGCTAGGGAAAGAAGATTAATGAGGGAGTGGGAAAGTCAAATGTTTTATTATGTACAAAGTTTGCTTAAAATAAGATGCTTGTATTTTTCGATGAAATATGCAGAATGGATGTATACACCTGCAGTTAGATTTTCCAACATATAATCATCGATGGAAAAAAAATTATATATATAGTGACTAGTGCATAAGACTGGGGTACATTCAATCAAGTTATTAATAAAGATCAAGTGATCTTAAATATTTGGCAAATTAAACAAGCTGTATTCATCTAACTGTAGGTTTCAGTGCATTATGAAGTAAAGTACCTGGTGCATTGTGCAATATCTGATTCTATATCTTTTCATTAATATTTACCTTGGTTGTTACAATACCATGTGTAAATATGCTAATTTACGTGCAGTTTGGGGTTCAGTACCTTTTATAATAAAGTGCCTAATGCCTTTTTAGATTGCAACATTAATTAATTGCATGCATTATCCAGTCGCTTTTTGTTTGCCGCTTGATTGTATCTATACCCTTGTGTTAGATCTGTTCCAATATAAAGTATACTGCCACTTTATATAATAACTACAAGTCAGGGCAGTTAATGTCCCAACATGTTTGTTTACATCCTGATGTTTCACTATGTCAGACATGATTTTATTTGTCTGTCCCTCTATTTTAGCTTGGTTATTTTATAGCATGGTGTCAGTAAAAACATATTAAGCAAATGTGCTAAAACCTGGATATCTAAATGTGCAAATGTGAACTAGGATTAAAAACTGTATTAAATACAATTGAACATACATTAAAAAAAAGTCACACAGAAAAATCACACATAGAAAAAAGCTTATTCAGTGAGTCTACTAAGTTTTTGTCCACTACTAGCAACGTGTTATTTGTCCCTGCTATAGAGTTCTTTTCTCATTTATAATGGATCTATCATAACATCTATTTTCTTTTTCCAGTATCCATTCAGACATTTAGGATCCCTCGGAGACATAGTTTTGGTCACATCACTCCCCTATAAATGTATACAATTTTTCATCTTTGTTATGTCCACCGGGGGACTTGGTGTTATAGTCAATTATATATCGACTTTCCAGTTGTTGCAATTTGCGCTCCCTGTTTCCCCCTCTTGCGTGTGGCTGTACATGATCTATACTGAAGAATTTAAGGGACTGCATGTCTCCTCCATGTAGGTCAGCAAAATGTTTCGCTGGAGGACAAGTAGGATCCAAGTTTTTGATTGTTCCGAGATGCTGCAAGATTCTAATCTTGACTTCCAACTTTGTACTTCCAATATACCAGAGATGCAGCTGCAGGTTATTACATAAATTACAAATTTGGTACTGCAATATATAGTTTTCATAATCTTGACATTTCGACCTGTTCGTGGGTGAATGTATTGTTTTATATTTCATCCAAATTTGCAAGCTTTACATTTAATGCATCTCTGAAATCCTACTGGTTTTTCTGGAAGCCAATTTTATTTTGATTTGGACTGAAACATACCTGGAGAAACACACTTGGATTAGCATTTATCACTGGGCTTATGTCTTGATCTTTTCTCATGATATACCAGTGCTTGGCAAATATTCTCTTGATCTCCTTGGCGCCATTGTCAAAAGTTGAAATAAATCTGATGACTTCTTTTTTACAATTATGGTCCGCCTTCGTTTCTGCTTTTTATTTTGTTATTTTGGTTAGAAGCTCTTGCCTGGTCTGTCTGGTGCATTCGTTATAAGCTTGGTTAATGACAGATCTTTTATAGCCTCGGGCTTGAAATCTACTTGCTGTTATTTTAGCATTTTGAATACAAGTGGAGGTTTCACTACAATTTCTTTTCATATGAAGAAACTCTCCATATGGTATGCTGTAGTTCGTCGGATGAGCACTTTTTGCATGTAGAACTGCATTTGTACTTGTTGGTTTTCTATATACCTCAGTTGTTATTCTGTTATTTGCAATTTTCACTTTAACGTCCAGGAAGATTACTTCCATTTTACTGTGGTGCTCTGTAAATTTTAGACTTCTACTACGAGTATTGATGATTTGGAAGAAGTCTTTCCACTCCGTCTCTGGGCCTTCCCAGAACATGAATAAATCATCAATATAGCGACGCAACAAAATAACTTTATTGGTATATCTTTCCATTGTTTCTTCTGCAAATAGCTTTTCTTCTCTTCCCATGCCCCCATATATAGATTTGCGAATGTGGGGGCTACCACTGTGCCCATCGCTGTACCACATATTTGGGTGTAGCATTGTCCATCAAACATGAAAGAATGTCAAACAAAATGCTAACATTTCAAGTAGCATTAAAGAGTGTTCTCTATAACTTGGTGATCTTGTTGATGAGAATCTTTTTATGGCTTCCATGACTTCATCATGTTCAATACACGTGTACAATGAGAGAACATCTAATGTAATCAATAGATAGCTGGATTTCCATGGTATTTGGCCTATCTGCATCAAAAAGTCTGTTGCATCTCATGTATATGATGGTAGAGTTTCCACAAAGGGAAACTGTGATCTATCCAGGTATATGGAAGTATTCTCTAAGAGAGAGTCAATGGATGCAACTATTGGCCTGTCAGGAGGTCGGGTAGCAGATTTATGTAGCTTGGGAATGAAATGGATGATAGGTGTTGTTGGAAAATCCTGTTAAATATTTTTTATCATTCCAAGAGATCAAGTCTGCTTCAAACCAATTGTTTAATTTTTTGGCATATTCAATTGTGTAGTCCAATGGGTCCTTTGCAAGTTTCTGATAGTTACCATTATTTCTTAGTTGATGTAGAGCTTCTCTTGTGTAGTCTTCTGAGTTTAAGACTACCACTTTGCCTCCTTTATCCGCCGTTCTTATTACTATAGAATCATCCATTTGTAGATTTTTTTTTATAGCTGGTTGTTCCTCTTTTGTTACATTAGGGTTCATTCTGTTTGGATAGGAGGCAAGCCGTTTCATTTCCTCTACAATCAGATCTTCAAATAAATCAATATTAGGTGTATTATGGATTTGAGGGCTGAATTTGGATTTCTTATTAAGATTACAGGAAGGTCTTATATCTGTCAATAGATTAACTGATACTTTAGTCGTCCATTGATCTTGTTCAGAATTGCTATCATTAAGTTCACCGTCATTTTCCATGTATAAAGCTTCGAGGGTATTCAAAATTGGAATATCTTTAACCGTTAGTTCAGACTGTGTTTTCCTGCTCTCTGTTCTGACTTTCATTTGGTCACTGTTTGCGAAATGTTTCACCAATCTTAATTTTCGAATAAAGCAATGTAAATCTATTCGAGATTGCGTGTAGTTTTAATTGGACGTCAGAAAGATCATTCTTCCAGTACCTTTACTTCAGTACTACTTAGTTCTTTTTTTGACAAATTAACAACTTGAAGTTTATGATCTGTTGATGTTACTTCCTGTTTTTCCCAGAGCGCAGGCCTGTTGATTCACTTCTCTTTTTGGTTTTTCCTTTGTCCTCTTCTCCCTCGCCTGCTCTTCCTCTTGTTTGGGTGGTGGGGTTTTGTTTGTTCCCGTTTTGCCCCTTTGATGTAGCAAACTAATTTCTTCAAAAAGATTCAACCTTGGAGGTGCCTCATCATTGTTGCTAGATATGGATGAATGTTGAGGAGCCTGCACTGGTCTCAGTTTCCAAGTCTCCATCTGAGATTTCTGGCGTTTGCGACTGCTTCTGTGTTTGAATGCCTTTTCTTATTATATCGCATTTCTTAGCAAAAGTATATATCCGTCCTGTTGCGTAGTCTTCTTTATCTCTTATGCATTTTCTTTGTTGTCTTTCTTTAATCTCTTCCTCATATTTAGAGATATTTTTGTCCATAGATACTTTTAAATCTTTGGCAGGGCTTGCATCTCCTCCCGTGTAGTCCACTTTTTCCAATTCCCCTATGTCTTTTAGTGCTTTTGCTCTGTCACTTTTAGCATATTTGACTAATGTATGGAGCATTTTGAATGAACATTCATTTGTAGCTTCTCTCCACTCTTGCAACATTTCGGGATCTGGGTCTTCATATGTAGGTATGGTCAAAATTCTCAAGCCTCTTGGGATTCTTTGATTATTTATATAGTTTTGAGGAGACTTAATTTTCCACCACTTATTGGTTTCTTTTTTGTGTAGTTTTTCTAATACAAACATTGTTTGTTGGATGGTTTTAGATTGTGCATGTTGTGTTTGTTTCATGATTTTTGAGCCCATTATCTCACTGAATAAGGCAGAAGCTTCCGCGTCCCGGCTGCTTTCTTTGTCCACCATTTTAAAACACCTTTATTCGTATTTTGAACACTGGCTGCACAGGTGGGGTACTTTGAAAGAAAAGCTTGCGCACTATTGCTGCTAGATAGGCTTATTGGGTGTGCGTTACGTTTGGGATATTTTTTATTCTGATGCCAGCGTGACAGTTTTGCATGCGGTATAGTTATCACTCGTTAAAAGGGTTTAGAGCTTACCGCGTATCTTCCTCCCATGGGTCCTCCGACTCACAAGTTGAAGAAACGGCAATTTCCTCCTCCTGATTGCCAGTCATTAACCTCAATGCTGTCACGTCGTTTCTTCGTTTTATGGCAATATACATATACAGTTAAAAAATAAAGGAGGAAAAGGCAAACCGCACTCACCTAGGCAAAGGCACTAATGCCATATTCCAAAATCCGGACAAAACACAGCAGACACAGTGTAAAAATGACTGATGTCTTTAATGTTGAAAAGGTAAAAAATGCATCGTGCAAAGCAGTGTACGACACATAAACAGCACAAAAAGACAACACACAAGCAGGACGCCGTGGTGTAGCAACCTGCAGACAACGCGTTTCGCGCTCGCTGAGCGCTTGATCACGTGAGGGGGAGAAAATTTGGCAGAAACAAATACACTTCTGAAAAACGGTCCCTTGACTGGGTCAATGACATCAGCTGGATGAGACTGCATGAGGCGACAGGGGCGGCCATATTGGAAGGGAGTAAAAGTACATGGAAACTCAGTGGCAGTAATAAGAGCACTAAACCAACCCCTCAAAAAAATGACAATATCAGGGAAATGCTAAAACATAGGTGCACAGTGCATGAGTAAGTTCTATACATGTTACAATATTATGGCTGGTTACAAATGGCTTAAACCATGATGAAATAAACAATACATAGAGCTTCATAGTGCCAATAATAAAAGCACCAAGTCAATCCCTCATAAAGATAACGATATGGGGGAAATACTCACACTTAAGTGCACAGTGCACATATAATTAAAAGCATATTACGGTATTGTGGCCAGTTCTAAGTGGCCAAAACCATGATTAAAAACAACAATGCATTCCCAACCTAATATTACAATATGCCTTGATAAAAGATAATGAATATGCAATATTAATAAATCGGCCAGATCATCTAATCTGAACATAATCAATAAATAGCAGTGGATATGTACATAAACAACAGCCCGAAAGCACCATATTAGCAAATGATTAACATCAAGGAAGAGCTATCATTCCATATCGAAATCAGCAATACATATGGGACATATGGGGAATTTTGCCAAGACCAAGACATACAGAATAAAACCGCACATTTTTTTAGTCATCCTCATGGGTTAAGCCAATAAATCATATGGTGCCCATTGATCAGATAAAGTAGAAATAAAAGCAATCCAGCCAAAATGGATGATAAAGTGGTCAGGAAATACGGCCGGTCCAACACTGTGGGTCTAATAAAGTGCTAGTGTCAGTGCAAGAAACATTTATCTGTGCAAAATTAGCAGCAAGACAACAATGTGTCTACCCAGCCCCATAAAATGAGGATGTGTTAAAGTGCAAGTGCATAAGCAGCAACAACATGCCCGAATGGAAATACCATAATGGGAATGTGAATGGGCACACAATATTAAAAACCTAAAGAAACATGACCAAACATAATTAAATAAACGGCTGGACAGGCAAAAGCAATGATTAGGGCAAAATAGACAAGTCCAAAGAAAGAAGGGAAATTCACAGATATGCAAAAAACCGCACATAGACCTCAAAATGAGGTAAACATTATAGATGTATCACTCCCCCTGCATTGCAAAATGATCAGCTAAATCATACATAAGGAGTTGAATAAAATTAATCAATCAAGACCTAAACAGAAACAAAGTGAACCAGGAAATATAAAATCAAGTGAAAATCCCACTGGGGAAACAAAAAACCACAGACAAGGACAACAGAGCAAAAATGGCAAGAATGACAAAAAATTAATTGACTGCAGAAGTGCATAGATGGAAAATAATTAAGTGCCCAGAAAAGTATATAACTCCTCGTCTACATTGTGACCCTTGGGATATTTAGTGTCAAAGTCCAAAATAAATCTGGTTTCAAGTTGTCTCAGCTTCAAAATACGGTCACCTCCCCTGGGATGAGGAGGTACATGTGCCACTGCAAAGTACGTTAACTTTTTCACATCATTGTTATGTTCAGATTTAAAAAATTTTGCCATAGCGTATGTCGGGTCAGAATTCTTAATGGCTCTTAGGTGTTGCAGAATTCTGAATTTCAATTTACATGTGGTACTCCCGACATACCATCGCAAGCAAGGGCAAGAAAGTACATAAACAAAGAAAGTGGTATCACAGTTGATAGAATGTCCTATCATCTGCTGAGTTTTCGTGACCCGGGGATCGAACCTAACCTGTGGTGCTCCGTGTCATCTTGCTTCTCTCGCTCTCCATCTCTATATGGGATACATTACTCACCATAATCGTATTTCTGATGCTTGTATCTGCTTAGATTCACATGCTGTGCATAGGCCGACATCTAGTGGAAGCTGCAGAGTATTACAGATTGTTTTTCGAAACTCAAAAAGGGGCGTCGAACTATGGGCGTCCCTTCCAAGGGACGGGAGAGGGAACTTTTCACCAGAAAAAACCTTCCCCTTTACATTTAGAGGCGTGAAGAGGTGTGGCCCAGGGAGCATGTGCTGCCCTGACTTCGCCCTCCGGCGCCACACCTCAGCCCCCATTGACGCGTCGACAATATATTTAACATTGCCCAATGACACCAGTATAATTAGTGGGGAGGTTGGTGGGACGTATGGAGGAAAGGGGACTATGGGTAAGAGTATGTTAGTCACTACGGTGAGTAACTTATAATTACTCTTTACGTCCCGTCCCCCTTCATCCATACTGTATTGGCGATTAAAACTGATTGTAGCCCAAGGGTGGAGAGGAGACCCTCCTTAAGCAAATATGTTTCTGACAACCGCCTGTCCGAAAGCTGCATCAGATCTAGAGCTGGCATCCAAACAGTAATGCTTGCAGAAAGCTGAGGGAGAGGACCAAGTGGCCGCCCTGCTTATGACTTGCCAAGGGATATGGTGCTGGAATACGATGGCCGTTGCCTTGGCCTTGACCACGTGGGCATGCATGTTGGCCGGAAGCGGCTTTTGCTCACCCTCATACGCTTCTTTGATGGCAGAGACCCTCCAGCGAACAATGGAAGTCTTCGGGCCTGATAGCCTGGTATTGAGCCTCCAAAAAGTGATAAACAGGGTCTCCGATTTGCGCAAGCCCTTGGTCCTGTCCAAATAGAATTTCAGTGCACGTCTGACATCCAGGCAGTGCAGCACTCTTTGTGCTTCGTCCATAGGATCGTGAAAAAACGTAGGAAGGACTATTTCCTCATTCAGATGGAAAGCAGACAGAAACTTTGGCAGAAATGCTGGGTGTGTCCGCATGACTACCTTGTCTTTGTGAAAGGTGGTATATGCCTCAGAGGCGACCAGCGCCTGGACCTCGCTGACTCTACGAGCCGAGGTAAGGACGACTATTAAGGCCGTCTTGATGTCCACGGATGCCATTGGCTCGAATGGTTTGTGTGCCAGTGCACCCAAGATTATGTTAAGGTCCCACACCCGATGTTGTCTCTTGACGGGTGGGTAGAGCCTAGCGAGACCAGTCAGATGTTTGACGATAGGGTTGGAGGAGGAAAAAATGCCTTCCTCTGAGTTCCTGTAGCCCCAATGGCTGCAAGGTATGTGCAGCAGTTGTCCACCTGTAAGCCTGAATGAGCGGTGTACGCCGAAAAAGAGCACGTCGCCGCAAGTGCAAGCCAAGGAGTCAATTCCCTTGGAGTCTGACCAGTGGCAGAATCTGGTCCATTTGCTTTTGTACTGAGCCCTGGTGGCTTTGCTCCTGGCGCCTTGTATGATCTCCAGATTGACCTGTGACAGGCTAAGGTCCTGAAGCGTTACCAGCTCTGGTACCACGCTGTAAGGGCTAGTTTCCCTGGCGCAGGGTGGATGACTATGCCCCCTGCTGCGCCGGAAGATGTGCTGGGCCCGTAGGAAGGTGCATCAGGGGCACCTCCGAGAGACTGAGTAGCTCCGAAATCCATGGCCTGGCCAGTCACCATGGAGCTATCAGAATGGTGAGGAGTCGGCGAGACTCCTTGATCTTGCAAATTACCCTGGGGATCAGCAGAGTGGGAGGAAAGGCATAGGCTTTCATGCCGGTCCACTGGAGGTGAAATGCGTCGCCCAGAGAGCCGGGGCCCTGGCTTTGCCAGGATGCAAACTGGGGACACTTCTTGTTGTGCCAGGTGGCAAAGAGATCCACGTGGGGGTGACCCCACCTGTTGAAGATCTCCTGAATAAAGATGTTGTTTAGCTGCCACTCGTAATTGTCTGCTCCCAGCCTGCTGAGCCTGTCCGCTTCCAGGTTGGATTCCCCGAGGAGGTGGACTGCCGAGATGTAAATGTCACTTTCCAGGGCCTATTCCCACATGCTGATCTCCAGTCTGCACAGATGAGGGGATCTGGTGCCTCCCTGCTTGATGAAGTAGTACATGCTGGTCGAGTTGTCTGTCTGGATGAGGACAACCTTGCTCTTGAGAAGTGTTAGGAATTCTCTGCCCGCTAGCCAGATGGCGTTCAGCTCCAACCAATTGATGGGGTATTCCTGCTCCCGTCGAGTCCAGGTGCTGTGGATCGAGAGATCGTCCAGGGCAACTCCCCAGCCCTCGAGCGAGGATTCTATGGTGATGGTGGCCTGCGGAGAGGGCGGCCAAAAGAGCTTGCCCATCCGTAGGTTGCAGTCCATGGACCACCATATTAGGTCCGGGTGGAGCGATGGAGAAATGTTGATCTCGGATTGCGAGCCCCGCTCCTGATTCCATGAGGCAGCGCAGTGAAGCTGAATCCTTCTCATCCTTAGTCTTGTGTGCAGCACGGCTAATAGGACCGCTGCCAGTAGACCCAGGAGATGTTGGTACCACCATGCTGAGGTCACCTCTCTGCTGAGGAAGTGGGCGGCGGCCCTCTTGATGGCTGAGATTTCGTTCTCCGACGGGAAGACCTTCTCAGAGCACGTGCCCCAAATGAGTCCCAGGAATGTCAGAGTCTGCGTAGGCTGCAGCTGTGACTTCTTGAGGTTGAGCGAGAAGCCCAGAACGTGCAGTGTGTTCATAAGGGCATGGGAAGAGTGGCAAACACCTTCCTGAGATGTAGCCCTGACGAGCCAGTCGTCGAGTTATGGGTAGATGTGGAGGCCCAGCGTTCATGAGTCTGGTAAAGACCCTGGGGGCCCGAGTTGAGGCCAAATGGAAGGACTTTGTATTGAAAATGGTAGCACATGATCCTGAACCGTAGGAAAGAACGATGCCAAATCAAGACATGTCGGTACGCGTCCTTCAGGTCCAGGGAGCACATCCAGTTTCCCTTTGCCAATGTCTTTGCTATGAAAGCTGGCATAACCATCTTGAATTTGTGCAGGGGTAGGGAAAGGTTGAGGGTGGAAAGATCCAGCACAACTCTCAGGCCTGCCTGGTTCTTCTTCTGAATGGTGAAAATCCTGGAGTAAAAGCCAAAGCCTCGTGGGGAGGCTGGAACTTCCTCCACTGCCTGGCTCTCTGTGAGCGACCAGATCTCTGTGAGTTGCTGCCCCAACCTGTGGGAGTAGAGGGGAGGAGAGGCTGGGATAGGAAGGCGGTACCCTGTGGTTACTACGGAGAGGATCCAGGGGTCAGCAAAATTCTGGTGCCAGAAATGTGAATGAAGAGCAAGCCAGCCCCCCCACCGGAGACACATGGACCTAAAGGGGCGTGTCATGTCTTCTTTCCCTCTAAGGCTGAGAAGAGAGGGACTGGAAAAAGCCCTTACTCCCCCCATCCCTTTTTTGTTGTTTGCACCGGTTCTGTGAGGGCAAGCAGTCCGGCTGCCTGGATCTGCGTTCCTGGAAGCCGCAGAACCCTCCATATTTACGACCCTTTTCCTAGCGCTGCCGAGATTGGGCGTGGTCTTTGTAAGAATGGGTAGAGACTTGCCGTTTGAAAGCAGTTTTTCTTTTTGTCCAGCTCCTTATCCGTAAAGCTGGAAGAGGGTCCCTCCCCCACCCCCCTCGAACGGTAGATCTAGAATGCGGTCCTTGACATCCAGGTTGAATTTTGTTGCCCGGAGCCAGGCTGTTCTTCTCATGTCCGTGGCAATGCAGATGGCACAGCCTGAGGTATCGATATGAGCCACTGTGGATTCCATGAGGTCATGCGCCACCAGCATGGCTTCAGCTAGCCCCGCTTTAAAGCGTTATTGCCACTGGGTGGGGATTTCCGGGAGGAAGTCTGCAATTTCCCGCCATATCCTTTGGTTGGCGGCAGCCAGCATGGCATCTGCGTTGGGCCGACAAAGATGCAAGGATGCGTTGGAGTAGATTTTCTTGCCGTACGCCTCCAAGATCTTCTCCTTGCCTAGCAGCATAGCAGAGGAGGAGGTGGAGGATGACTGAGGCTTGGAGTATAGTGATGCTGCAGCGATCACCGAGGATTGCGGCTGAGGATGGATCGAGAGCAAGAGTGTATCCCCCTCCATCTGCCTGTACTTGGCGTCCAGGCGTCGATTGACCGGCTGGGACGAGTGGGGCTTGAGCCAACCCTTCTTGGCCAGGGAGACTACATCGGTTTGCAGTGGAATTCCCATGTTGGCAGAGGGGCGTCGCATGAGGACTTCAGCCAGAATACCCTCTGCCAGCTGTCCACCTCGGGCTGGGGGAGGCACTCCGCAAGGTCAGCAAGACGTTCGTGGAAGGCCCTGGCTGAGGATGGTGTGTCCGGATCCTCCTCCTCCCTCCTCCTCCTCGTCCGTATCCTGCGGATCTCGAGGATCCTGTGGAGGAGGAGGAGGAAGAGGAGGAGGAGTAGTAGTAGTAGTAGATGGCGCCGGAGGCTGGGGTACAGGGACCGCAGTCGGGGGCTGAGGAGGCTGCAGAGTTGGCTGTGGAGCCGGAGGAGGCGGCTGCACCAGGTCCAGGGGGCCCGATGGAGGAGTCTGTGGTTCCGCTGGCATGGTGGGGATGACTTCCCTGATGGCGACTTTGATGATAACCCCATCTGAGGAGACCTCATGAGGCAGAGGAACTTCTCGAAGAGCAACTCCTCACTGGCCAAAGAGGTGGCAGGGGGTGCCAACGGGGTAGCGGGGGCTGCTAGAGCCGCTGCATACTGTTAAGACGGATTTCTGAACTCTGTCCTGGCGGCGCAGAAGTTCAGAAGGCCAACCTAATTACTTGGAACAGGGTAACCTCTGGACAAGCCAGACCAATCAGGGTAGCGATCGCGCCGGTCAAGACTAGGTCTCAAGAGGGGTGAGGGTGACTGAAAGCCCGCAATGAGCACACAAAGCAAGGACACCTACAAACTACTCCAAACAGGTGTTATATTAAAAATATATACACATTTATTCCATGGCCTTTAGAACAATGACCGTAGCGAGAAATCACAATACAACTCTAGTAAACCAACACATACCACACCAATACAATATATACAAATACAAACAAGTCTCAAGCGTTAAATGCACGAAATGTGTAGTCCACCTAAAAGGGAAGGAAAACAGGCAGTGCGAAATAATACTTTGACCCAGTCCGCCTTCAAAGGCACCTAACTAAAAGGAAGTCCGAGCCCTACAAAGAGTGGAGCCTTGTGCTCAAAAGTACCTGCACACTCTGGTGCCAACGGGCAAAAGGGGAGTCTCTTCAAGGGAAATCAGGCAGTTCAGTTTAGTGCACAACTGAAGAAGAACAGTGTTCCGCGACTCAAGCGCAGCCTCCACTGCGGGCAGAAGCAGAGCGCGAGTACGGAAAGGCGTGCTGTTTTGACACAGCGGGGAAAAGCTATGGGCTCCTGCAGGAGGGCGACCAGTTCCTAGCTATGCTACTCACCGGTCCCCGATACAAGCAGACCCAGGCTTCTCCACGTCAGTTTCAGTCGCTGGCAGGTTCAGAAGAGCAGGGGACGTCTCGTCGTCGTGTTGAGTCTGCAGCAGCAGAGTTGAGTAAAAGACGTCCCAAACGAAGGAACCCGCACAGTTTGTTACCACAGCAGGGCAACGGAGCGGCCGTGTGTATCTGAGCCAAATGTACACTACTCACTTCAGACCTGGGAACGAATGGAGCGAAAGCCCAGAGGAGTGCGGCAGAAGGCTGCACTTCTCTGGCAAAGTCGAGAACAAGGTGAAAAACAACAGCAAAAAGTTTAGGGGTTGCCACATGGAAGGAAAATTACCTACAATTACGAAATCTTTCCTAACACATACCCTGTCCATATGGAGGCAACAAAGGTTTCCCTGCGCAAATGAAGGGTAGACTGTAGGCCACATACCTGGGTGAGGCCAGTCCCACATTGACAGTCGTTCTTTGCCAAATTCCTGGAATGGCGTCGGACGGGAGCCTCTTTCTGGCGCGGCGGCCATTTTGTCAAGATGCCTGCCACATGCCTGCGACGTGGTGCTCGGCCCGCTGGGCCCGACCTCGTCCAAGACTCTTGCGTGTGGATCACGAGGCCTATCCTGCTCCTCGGGCCTCGGTTCGGCATGTGTGACACCCTCAACCCGGGGGTCGATAGAGCAGCGTTTAGGCACCCCCGCAGACGTAGGAACAAGTTACTTACCTGTAACTTTTTTTCTCCTGCATGGGTCTGGCATGGATTCACATGCTCATGAATACTCCCCGTCGTCAGGCCGGGAATCCTCGGTATAGAAAAAAAAATCAGTATCAGTTTTGTTTCTGATCTGTCTTTCTCAGTAGTAACCAATCACTGGTCTCTGGGTCATACTGCCCCCAGCCAATGACTGCCCTCTCTCTAAGCCCCGCCCCTGGCAGCCATCCTCAGATTTACCACACGTTCAAGTGTTGGGAGTCCTCGTGCTTAGCTCTCGAGCTTTTGCTGCGTTTTCGCGCTTTTTTCAGGAGATTTTCTCATTTTTTTGGTTAAATGGAGCCTCAAGTTCCACCGTTTCTACTTCCGATCAACGGGGATCCGTTTCGGAGTTTCTACGCCCCTCAAGGGTGAAGATTTTGTCGAGTTACGCTTTTGGAGGATTCCAGAAGTTACGAGGCCTACCCCGGACATGGCCCAGGTGAAAGGGAGCTCGACGCCCGGGAAGCTGTTCAGGACCTGCCCTGGATGCCAACTTCAGAACGTTTTCAAGGAAGACGAGCATTAGTTATGTCTCTACTGTCTCCATGAGGACAAGACGCACAAGGAAAAGGACTGCGCGTTTTGTGGGAACATGTCGGAGAGGACCATGAAGGATCGCCACCTCCGTCTCGCCAACTAGCTGGAAGGTAAGAGCCCGCCAGGCGAGAAGAAGAAAAAGAAGTCCGAGCGGTCTTCCAAGTCCTGCGAGGGTGCTCCGGCGACGGGGGCCCAACAAAAGGCTAAGCACTGCGAGTCCGCGGGCCCTGGGAGCGCCGAACGGTCGGGCTCCGTGGCTGCCAGGCAGGGCGCATCCTCCCCGGCGCCATCGACCACGAGCCAACGCTCTGGCTCGGGGAAGAGGAAGTCCGAGAACCCGGCAAAGCTTCTGGAGAGGCCCTGGTCGATCTCGAAGATTCCGGCAGAGGGGGAGCGAGGCTCGGACCGTCCCCTCCCCCCCCAAGGTGAAGGCCCCAGGCGTACAGAAGGTGACGTTGGCCTTAATTCACCCTGCTAAGACCTCGATTGAGGATGTCAGCGCGGCCCTGGCTCAGCCTGTGGAGGCTACACCAGTGGAGGCGCCCTCAGGTACCAGAGTCTCCCTGCCACCGCGGTGGGAGTCGTCTTTCAGATCCATCGAGAAGACCCCCACGAAGTCCTCGTTGGAAAGGGTGGGGGAGGGATTGGTGGCCGTCGTGGACATGGACACGACCTCTGAAGAGGAGCTCATCCAAGTCGTGGAGGAGGCCCAGCCCATCGGGAGGGATCCCGACGAGGGCCACGACGAGGGCGACGGTGAAGCGGACGAGGCTCCTCAAGAGCCCTCGCGCCCGTCGATTCCGGCGCCGCAGGACACCTCGGTGGCCATTTTGTCAGGCATCCAGTCCTTATGCTCGGAGATAAGGACTAGGTTGCCCCTTCCCCCGACGGAGGTGCCTGAGCCAGACCCGACGGAGTAACCGGAGCCAGGACCTTTGGAGAGCCCACCACTTAAGACGAAGAGGACGCATCCTAGGCCTCCTCTCCCGCCTCTGCGGCCTTCTCTGCCTTCCCCCCGGTCCACTACCCACGGGGATGATACAGGCATGGACACGACTATAACGGGTAGGGATGACGACATAGGCGACGACGGGACGTGTCCCGAGTTGGCCCCTGCCCGGGCGTCCCCGTCCGATGAGATTGGATCCTTCCATGCAATGATTTCCAGTGCATCCGAGCTCTTCCAGCTCTGCCCCGAGGAAAAGAAGGAGGGGTTCCTTTACCAACGGCGCAAGGCTAAAAGGAAGACGGTCCTCGCCGTACCGCTTCTTGATGACATCTGGGATGAGGGGCTCGCCCTCCTCAAGAACCCTGCCACGGCTCCTGCGAAGAGGGACCGGTACGAGAAGACGACGGGGAATATTCATGAGCATGTGAATCCATGCCAGACCCCATGCTGGAGAATTGCCAGTATTAGGGTGCAGCCCCTCGGACGTATTGCCGGTATTAGTGCGTAGCCCCTAAACCATGGCGCCAGTAAAAGGGTGGAGCCCCTCGGGTGTAGACCTGGTAAAGGAAGCTTCCGGTCCCTCAACACCGCACCCGGGAGGATCCGAGGATCCCTCGACCCGAAGACCGGTAGCTGCAGCAGCCTTGGTGCACCTGCCGGTAGAAGGACCTGGCCGATCCCTCCTGCGCAGGAGAGTCCCTGGGAAGGAGTCTCGCTTGCGGGGTGCACTGGAAAATAATCGCCCCTACCTTGGGCCTGGTTCGATGCTTCACAAAGTTCTTGAGATCCTCTGGAGGCGACCTCTGGAAGAGCTCCCTCCACCTGGCTAGTCTGTTCTTCATCGACTTCGATGACAGCGAGTCACACGCCGAACATTATTGTCAACCGTGGTCTGGGCCAAGGCAACGTAGGCAGAGGGCGTGGGGGTCTGAAGTTGGGAAGAGCCCGTTGCAGGATGGACACCTGCTGAACCCTGTAGAAGTCGACATGCGCCGGGGAGGAGCGTGATGCCTGAGGACTGAGTTCCTGAATGACAGATAAGACAGACAAAGAGAACAAGTATCCGCGTGTGGAATTACATGGCCAAAGCCAAACCCAGGAGGGTTGATGAATTCGGCCCATTCCCATCATTGCGGAAAAGTGAACTGAGGTGTGGCGCCGGAGGGCGGAGTCAGGTCAGCACATGCTCCCTGGGCCGCTCCCCTGCGCGCCTCTAAATTTAAAGGGGAAGAAGCTTTTTCTGGTGAAAAAGGTTCTGTCTTGCGTCCCTTGGAAGGGACGCCCATACAGTATGGATGAAAGGGGACGGGACGCAAGAGTAATGCCTGTTACCTGTTGGGCTATTTACATTTCCACTACTCCATGTAGGCTAAGAAAGCTACATGCTGCCCATCTGTATTTTACAAATTTAGGTTATCGGGCAAGTAGTGAGGGCACTTTCTCTTGACTGCATGGCCACCATTCTGGGGACTGCACAACTTAAGTAGTGTAGTTCATCGAGAGCTGTTACCACATGACTCCTGGCTCCAGATGCTTTAGTCAAGTGAGGTTGGAAGGATGCATAGTCCACAATGCTGGTCCGTAGCTGCAGCTGATGCTCTATATTAAACTCATCTTTGAGTTGGGCTGGTGGGATCTTACCAAAGATGAAACATGGGATGTAAATGTTTGAGATAATGCTTTTAACATTTTAGGAAATCTATATCGGGGTGCATTTTCATTATGTTTTGCACATTTGTGCCAATACTGGAGGGAACTAATCACATGTAAATCAATCCAGCCACGTCCCCAAAGGTGCAAATCTACCTGAATTTTTTTTTTTTTTTTTTTTTTTTTTTTTATTATTGAATATAGTTGTATTACAACAACTTTTTCAATTTTATACATGTTACAAAAATCCATTCTTGCTTAAGTAAAAACATTAAATCAATAAAACAAACGTTTACAATTACAACCATCTTCCACATCAAGTTTTCACAATTTAAAAGTGTTGGTTAACATGGTGTATATCAATCATTCCAGGTTTAGAGATTTTAAAAAATTGATAGTAGCAATCCTTATACCCATACATTCAGTTGCAGCCAGAGCGACCCATCTATTACTTGGGTCTATTTGTGAAAAATACACAAAATATTTAGCAAAGTGCATATTTCTTAAACTCAGAAGTTTAGGGGCTGTGCACTCCAATAGTAAATGTTGCAGGGTTTCAACAATTGTTGTGTTTCGACAAAACCTGCACCAATTAAAGTCTAATGTGATTTGTCTCCTTCTTACTTTGACTTCCCTAGTGGGCCAGATGTTAAACCGCAGCCTCAGGATCTCAGATCTAATAGCAGAAGAAGGCGACAGGCACAGGTACGAGGCAATGTCTTTATAAGATTTAGGACCAAATATTGCAGGATCAAAGTCTCTATAGGTTAAACACTTTACTCGGGTTTCAATCCAGTCCATCATGTGGAGTTTCTTCTTTGCTCTCTCTGGATGATCTAATAAAAGGCTCAAAGAAATATCGGCCTTTACCATAATAGAGAGAACATTTGAAGACCACTGTTTCGGGAACTTTTCTGCTGAGTTTAGTATGTAACTGGAGATGGCCGACAAGGCAGAATTGTCCTGTGTTGAAAGCAAACATTTACGCAATAAGGCGCATAGGCGCCAATTATGATGGGCACTTAATGAGATTAAGCCCAATTCATAACGCATCATTGCCCCAGGAATACATTGCGGTAGATGCAAGATGGCTCGCCAAAATTTGGATTCTAAGCGATTAAGAAATGCAGTTGGTAAAATTTGCGTTTCCATGCCATAAAGAATAGTTGGGACAACATTTTGATTCCAAAACAGAAGAGCTGCTTTGAGTGTAAATTTGCCATACTTAGATACAATTATTTGGGTCTGACAAATTGCCATGGTTAGCTTTTGTTTAATTTTATTCAACTGTGAGTCTGCAATGGGACAACCATCAAAAATAACACCCAAATAGACATAATTTGGAACTATCTTTATGGGGGTTGTCTCAATTTGCCACTCTAATAGATGCTTGCGTAAACCTTTAGGGATAAACGTAACAATCTGAGTTTTAGCAGTATTTACAAATAATTCATTTTCTTTGAAATAGCTGCAAAGTACTGCCAGAAGATTACGTAGACCACTGGGTGTTTTTGACACAAGAACAAGGTCATCTGCATACCATAATGCACTAATTTTAACACCATTCAGTATTGGAGCGTCAGCCGCTATTTTAGTAAAGATCCAGCGAACATCGTTAATAAAAAAGTTGAACAAGGCTGACGCTAAGCTGCATCCTTGTTTTAACCCTCTGTACGTATAAACAGGCGATGACAGGAGTCCTTCAGCATTTAATCTTACAAAGATCTTGGTTTTTGAATGTAATGCAAAAATGATGTCTATAAGAGTGGGGGGACATTCCGCTTTGATTAACTTGTTGATAAGTTTAGGTCTTGAAACCGAATCAAAAGCGGAATGTAAGTCCACAAATGCAAAATATCTAGGCTGTCTCTTACACTGGGCTTGTTGTCGGATAGCATTTAAAGTTAGTAAATTAACACTAGTGCCCAGACCAGCCACAAAACCAGTTTGTGCTGGATCACGTTGACCAGTTGCCGATGCCCAAAGAACAAAATCTCTTAATACTAACTTGGTAAACAGCTTCCCCGGGGCATCCAATAACGCTATCGGACGATAGCTTTTAGCGTCCATGCGATCACCCTTCTTATAAATAGGGATAATCACGGACGAGCGCCAAGAGTCTGGTAAACATTTGGTGTGTAAGATGTGCTGAAATGCATTGTTGAGGATTAGAGCCCATTCATTTATGTTTTGTTTAAACATCCAGTTAGTAAGACCGTCAAGGCCTGCTGCTCTTGACGAAGACGCTGTTTTAATAAGGGACTGGATGATATTTTCAGTACATTGCAGCTCCCAACATCTTGCAGTACTGCCATTGTAAATATAGCTACTCATCTTAGGATCGTCATATAAAGTGTTAAAATGTTTAATCCACACATCTTCATGAACACCATTAAGTTGGAAATACGCTTGTGGAGCCGTGCCACATTTGTTTAGCAGTTCCCAGATCAAACCAGAGTTTTTATTACGGCATGTTTGTAAAAACCTTTCACTATCTAGTTGGTATAGTGCAGCTTTCCTTGACCGTGCCCAATTTCGATATTTTGTATTAGCAGACCTGACCGCCTTAGTTTGTACCTGAAATTCTAGTGGGCCCCCTTGGCAACTGACAACAAAAAACAAAGTGTTGGCCTTGTCAGATTATAGCATGAGAATTGTGGCAGGAATACTGTATGCCCAGCTATATCACAGGTATGGACCTGTAAAAGTACTGCTGGTCTCTGTCACGGGTGTAGGGGAAAGTAGGGAATGTCCAGCCTTTTGCTATTTTCCTGTGGGGGATTTCTCCCATAAAGACATCACGAAGTAAGATAATTGAGCATATTTGGTAGATCAAAGAAAAAAGAACAAGTAAAACTGCATAGCCGTACCTCAGCCTGGAAACTCTTCAATAAAGGTGCTACCTGTTTGCGTAAATCCTGCATGATATTAAGAAAAACAAAAACGCATAAATTAGATTATTTTTAAATCAGCCATTCGTTACTCGAGGAATAGAATTATAGAATGTAATGCAAATATATTAACATTTATTTCATTGTCAACTGCACCTATTGTACAATTATACAAAGCAAGTCTTTGAAGTGTGTTTATTCCGATTAACAACATGAATCTAGTAAGGTGAATTATTCAGCTAGGGGGACAGAGGAAGACTGATAATACTACTCCAATGTCTTCATTATAACAAAATACTTCAAAAGCAAAACATTGCACTGAGAAATCACGAGCGAACCTGTAATTTGTTTTCTTTGCAATATTTTACTTCAAATTCACGTTTCCGTCATCACATTCACAGTATTCAAAACACAACTCGCTGCCTAACATACATCATCCTTTAGGTGCGATTGATTATTTATGTAGAGCTTATACACAGATGAAGTGCTTCAAAGCGCTTCAAGACGGGAAGGAAACAAGGGAATACAGTAATCATTCTTAGGCCTTGAAGATTCCAAATGATATAAAGAGAAAAAACGAGCATACTAGATCTGACGACATTTCTACTAATGCAAGTGAATGAAGTGTAAAAGTTGAGACCAAGCTTGGGGGTTGAGAGGTCAGGAGGTGGGATGAACAA
Organism: Ambystoma mexicanum; assembly: GCF_040938575.1. Classification (NCBI taxonomy): domain Eukaryota; kingdom Metazoa; phylum Chordata; class Amphibia; order Caudata; family Ambystomatidae; genus Ambystoma; species Ambystoma mexicanum. The sequence goes on from NC_090931.1 coordinate 458,841,018, forward strand.
ACGGTGGGGGTTAGGGGGTTTGACAGACTAGGTAAATGGTCCTAGTACATTTAGGTCATGCATACATCCAGGTGGGGGTGCAGAGACAGGGAGGGGGACAAAGAGTCTGGTCCTGCAGGGCCTTGGGTTAAGTGCACAGAGGTTGCTCCGCTCAGGAGCGTAAGGTGGAAGTGCAGTAATGTTGACAAAGTGAAGCGGCTCAGAGGCAAGTGCAAATGACTGGCAGGGGGAGTATGGGACCTGTCGGCTCTGGAAGTGAAGTAGGCAACCAGTCAGCAAAAACTGAACAAAGTTTGGGAGGAGAAGGAGGATGGAGAGAAACGCGAGGAGGTTAGCAGGGGAGAGGGAGAGAGATGAGGAAGGTCTTGAGGAGTGTCCGGAACTTAAGGTGCTCTGGCTCAAGACGGAGAGATGCAGGGAGGCTGTTCCAGAGGGAAGCACGTGCAGAGGATAAGATCTACGTCCAAATCTCTGTTTGTGAAAGCGGCTCACCCACAGAGAGTTGGAGGGCGAGCAGAGGACTCTAGAGGGAGAGTATTTAGGAAGAGAGCAATGTAGATAGTGCAGGCCCAGGCCGCGGCCCCAAAAAGCCTTGTGGATTATGCACAGGGTCTTGAACTTGATCCTTGCAGCCACGGGGAGCCGGTGGAGGGATTTCAGCGCCAAAGAGATGCAGTCCCCATCCTTTAGGTGTGCACATTTTAAATGAACAATTGAGAAATTCAAGGGCAATGTTCCAAAAGGACATTTTCAGAAGAGCACCTACCCTGAGATAGTGGCAGGGAAGATTTCAGACAGTCTTCACAGTAAAATGCTACAGGTTGGACCGTCTCACAAAGCACTTTGCAATCTTCCCATATGCAGCTCACTTGTCCGAGGTTGGCTTGAGTAGCTGGTAGATTTTGGTCAATATATTGCGGACGTTTGGTGGACTACATGAAACAAAAATGATGGGACCAAGCTTACTCTATGTAGGTGTGTGTGTCCATTTGCATAGTTAAAGCCTATCGCTGTAATTGCCTTGTCCTGCCCAGCAGTACAAATTACCAAAACGTGAGGGGCCATGGAACTGAGAATTTCTTGGCTCTTGCGATAAATGCTAGAGGAATGGTGGGAATGGGTATATAAACGTTAGACTAGTAAATCAGACAATAATCTTATGGTTTGGAGAGGAGAACATAATCTGGGAAATAGCAGGATGGCTGTGTGCCATCAGCCAGAGATTCAGTTAAGCACTGCTTAAAGAGAAAAAAAATAAACATTTAGCTGGACTGAGAAAGCATTGGAAGATGGCCTACATTAAAAACATAGTGCGGAAGCTGGGGGTAAACTAGACCTGCCTTCTTTCTACCAGCTGTACGGAGAGAAAAATAGGACTGAGCTAGATGTAGTCTCAACCCTATATTTCAGTTGATGAAATTGCAGTTGGAAAAAAATCTAACCAGTGTGAATCTGAGATCGATATAAAGCAGAACAGTCGGCCGGTGCAGTAATAAAGTGCCTATTGTTCATGGATACCAGCGCTTTACCACACCGGCCAACTATGGGTTTGCCGGTGGCGCACCTGTGTTTCCCCTCCAGCTGAATGCTGACGGTAAGCCACGGGCAAAAGAAGCCATCATAACCAGCACCATAATGACAGCAAATCCATGGAGTCCTATGGGACTCCATGAATGGGGATGAACACCGTCCCTCCGGCAACCGTAATCCTGCAGCAATGCCGCTGGACCGGATGCCGGAAACGGTTAACTACATTTGCCAGTATCCTGGCGGCTCTACTGACAGGATACCGGCAAAGGTAGAATGAGGCCGAATAATGGTTTTAGAGAACTAGTGATCCGGAAATGGCTCAGAGGTTCTGAAACAGATTTTCTTTTGAATAACTAAATAAGTGAAAGGGACACGCATACAAAAGGACAAGTTGGTGACGTCAGGTTATGTTGCAGGAGGGATCGAGAACTGACCCATACGAACTGAGGCTATAAATACACCCTCCCTCCCCTAAAATGTCATGCCCCCACGTCCCTAGCTCTTTCCTTTTAACTGACTTATTAGGTTTCCCTCTTCGCCTGTTGGCTAAAGCCATTGCTGGCTAAAGGAAACTGTTGGGAAACATCTATTTTTGCACCGGTCCTTCCATAGATTCCTATGGGACTTCTTAATTTCTGCTTCTTTTGAACCCTATTCTGGACTTAACGGTCAGTAAAGCCTCCTAACTTTACGTCCATTACTTGCTTTGCTAATTCTTACGGGAAAACTGACTATTCCCCAAGACGGTCAGTACTGAGAGACAAACAGCTTCATCATGGGTTGGGAGGTATCCTGGCGGTAATACCGCCTGGGAAAATAGCATTACTGCTACCCGGTCCGGTGCGATTAGCGCCGGATCACGGGTAGCGTGGGAACGGTAAATCCCCAATCCCATTGGATGCAATGGGACTAGGGGTGCTATTAATGGGGCTGGTGGTAAATGCGCCAGCGGCAATGGTGCCGAAAATGCCCTTGATGCCGGCGCATTTATGTGGCCAAACTCGAGATTGGGTCGGACCCTTAAATGCGGTGGTAATTGTGTTGCCACTGCATTTAAGGGCTACCGCCCAACTCGTGAGTCTGCTGGTCTGGGAATAAGGGTGCCTGTAGCAACGTACTGGCACCCATTCTGGACCGGCAGACTACACCTCTTTATTCCTGGATCTGTGCACCCGGCAGGTCTGTCCTGCCGGACGCAACAGCCCCGGAAAGCAGAGCTGTCACGGAAGCACCAGCACCATTGGCAACAGTGCTGATTCTTCTGAGTCCCCATTCCCATGCAGCCCTATGGGGAGCCATGGGAATTGGGATTAACAATTACTAGCGCCTGAGCTCCCGATCCACCAAGACTTGTAATGTTCCGGTGGCACTGGGAAGTCAGGCAGCGTAAACTGTTACAGTCCGGCGCCAACACGCCAGTAGCACCGGCGGGTTACCGCCAAACTTGTAATGAGGCCCTATGTCTCTCTACAAATTCTTGTATTTTTGCAATTGCACACATCACCCTACAGTGAAGTGCAGTTAGGATGCGGAGTATGCTTATAAAGTTTTATATAATGTCGTACTGGTTACTTTGACAATGTCCCCAAGCAAGCTGGGGGCAGCTGTGTGATTTTAACCGTTTTTGCATTATTTTACTAATGCACTTTTGCACTTACTGCAAAAGGCTACAAAATGCGGCTGGAACCCTAAAGAAGGCAGTGCTGCATTAAGTGCAAATTTGGCGGAAGGCAGCGAGAACCCTGGACGTGTTAACTAGGTTTCCCAGCTTAGGAGTTTGAGCCGTGCACAGCAGTAATGAACATATATTGTGATTGGGCGCGAAGAGCTGCAGTGAGTGCAGTTTGGGGGCAGTTTAGAGGTGAATTGAGGTGAGCTATTGTACCATTGTCTGATCTTTATTACAGTAATGGATTCAGGGGGCTTATAACATTTGGAGTAACTCTATACAAGGTGAGCCCGGAAACCAGTCTGAACCGCCTACTCACCCGTTGAGATCACCTCATAACACACTCACTTTGGCAGCGCTGACTCGAATGGAAGGGACTGTGGGTATGCCCAAGATTGAGTAGGACACAAAGGTCTTGTTGCTACGTCTACGGCAAATATCCAGGAGTTTGCAACATGGAGATGAGGCCCGGCAGCCTTCCAGCCACTGGGGGAGTGCATTCTGCACCCGATGGTGGCCGGGATTAGGCTACAAACCATGCCTACGAGCGCATCCTTGGATAAGTCAAAGGGTATCTCTAAACTTGTACATCCTTCCACTCCCCAAACTCATGCACAGAGTAGCAGTTATAATTTAACAGCAAATGAAGTGAATGAACCTTCCTCTGCTCCCTATAACACGGCGGTACCCACGATACCGTACATTACCATGGAATCTACCGTGAATATCTAATCAATAACGGTGAGAGACACTGTTGGGGACACATTGCAAGCTCCCATAGAAGTTGGATCAGGAGCCATTACAGCTCCTAAATCACCAAAAAGTCTTGCCTGGGAGAGTAAAAAGACAGATTTGCACTGTGCAACCAAAAGAAAACCCTGCTGCAAAACTTAAGACCCCCGATCTGCCTCAACTGTATACTTTAACTTCATAAACAATTTAATTATTCTGGAGATAGCAAGCCATTCTGTCAAATGGATGTCCATTAAGAAACACTGACCCAGTTCAAGAAGAGGATATCCCAAACAGCCCGGTATCCTTTCTTCCCGAACACAGAATGAGTTCAGATGATCACATAATGCTCACCTCTTCCTAACTTTCCAGTTCCCTTGGAATCTTCTTTTCACCAAACACTTCGAGATGCAACTATCTTCTCCCTCCATTTCAGCCCTAAACTTGGTAATTAGTTCGCTGGTGCGTCTATATGACAATATCCACCTGGAAGTTAAGGTGCACACACTTATGCTCAGCAAAATTACGCTGAAACTGGAGGAAGTTGCACTGGCTACACAAATGTACTCAACAAAAGAGGGAGAATAGCAATCAGTCGATCCTGGGAAACCGCTGTGACCCCACTGCAGCTGTGACTGGTGACCGGATGCCCATTATCCCACAGGATCTCAGGCCCTTCTTCCCAGTCAATACCCTGCATGGCAGTTCTGCATCCCACCCATGGGCGCTGCTGCCTGCACTTGCCGTGAGGTTCTCCTCCCTGGCTCCCTTAGCTCTCCACCAGCCCTTGCCCACTCCTCTGGTCCCACCCAATCCCCCATCCTCCATCCTCCATCCTCCCTCCCTCCCCATCGCCTGCACTTCTCCTCATTGCACTTGTATAGCGAATGCCACAAGGCCTAGAAAGACCGTGACTGTATTGTACTGTTTTGCCATTGTTACTTTTCCCCTGTCCGCTTCCCATTTAGCATTGTGGTGCTTTGAAATACTATTCAGTTGTACAAAGCGTCCAACAAATGCTCAATAAAAAAATAAAATAAAACCAGTGACTGAACAAGAAGCCCCAGAACACCTGGTCTCATCTAGGACTCCTAAGGATAGACCAGATACAATGCTGATTACAAAAAACAGAGCAACCCTTTAATTGCCCCACTTACTAAGAAAACAAAAATAATGAACAGAGAAAAGCTGTCAAAAGAAGAAACTCTAGAAAGTTCCTTGAAGGTTTGCACTTAACAGAAGAGAAAGCGACAGACTCAAGCTGAGGGTAGGGAGCGTGGGAGGCCACCTCTTAAATATCCAGTTTCACCGGATGTTTCGTGCTTTACAGAAATATGCAGAGCTCAATGATTACAAAGTCAACCCACTAAAATAAAAAAATTGGGGTCTTTAAACAACCTCTAAAAGCCATCAAGTCTTTTTCATAGAGTTTGGAAGATCAAATTACACTGTTTACTAAGGAAGTTATTTACTTAAGCTCTGTGATTAGATCATTTCCAACTAAAGCCCATGCCATCGCCACCTTAGAGGCCAAAATGTTGCAATTGGGGTCGCATATGATGAAGATCTCAACAAAATTCTTTAAGTGTTCACTCCGCCCGGTAATCGGGTATTATATAAGCAAGGTAATTCCCAGTTTGTTATTTGGATATGATTCCAACCCCTTGTCTCATTATGCTTGATTGGGAAAGGCTTGAAGGGAAAATCTGGAACAGTGTGCTTTGTCTTCCCAACTGCGTGCGATATCCAGTATAGGATATGAATCGGGCTTACAATCGTTGAGGGCTTGGATGGAAGGGCGGTGGGTCTCTTTATATAGGCTAATATTGGTTCCTCCTACTCAGTGTCTATGAAGATGCTTCCTCTGCTTTTCTTTTCGGGATGGCTCTAATCACAATATGAACAACCTCAAGATCGTTTGATCAAGAATTCTTCTGGAGGCTGATTGCTCAAAGTTCTTATTCAAAACCCTATGAAGGCAAAGGCGTCCTTGAAGAGGGTGGACTGGATTAAGACAATAACAGCCATGCTTCTTACAAAGGTCTGTCCGTCTTTAATTTCCGTCGATAAACCAAGATGCCACCTTCTCACGTATTTGAAGACATTTCCAGATCCCTCTATTAGATCTGAGTTTTTGAGATTTCGTTTAAATCTCCTGACTACACGTGAGATTCGACATATCAGGCACAGGGACGAAATTGGGAATGACATCTATGATCTCTGTCAGGAGGGGGTTAAACTCTGAGACACTTGCTTTTTAATTGTCCAGGCAGCCTCGAAATGAGAATTCAAAAGGCTCGCTAGATTTGTCGACCGCGATTGGTGGTTGAATACAGACTATATTTGGGAAAGGTTAGCATCAGGCAATGAGTCTCTCCTGTCCATCGAAATCGCGGTCTCTTGGGGTTAGGGTTCTCTGAAAGCGAGACAAATTTCTCCAATCTATCCATGCACCGTTCAAATTTTTCTCTGGTCCATCTAGATGAGCCCTCTGGTCCATCTAGATGAGCCAGAGGGGTTCTAAGGGTGGAACATTTTCATTTTCCTCCCTATGGCACCGAAATGTGTTCCCAGTAGAGCTTGACAAAAAGGCACATGGCTCTCTACGTAGTCCTCATGAGCATCGGGATGCTGTGGCGGGTCTTTCAGCGCGTCCGCAGATCTCTCTTTGTGCTTCAACGCCTCCCAAGACCTCTCCTTCAACCCCACTGCCGAAGCAATCATAGCAATGCTTTCGGAGATGTTTGGCGAAGCAGGGCGATGTGTCAGTTGACTTTGAGGCCTAGCAGTAGATCTTCCTCCTACCGGGGCCTTAGGGGGCGCCGGAGCATCAGCTAAAGCGCTTAGACGGCCGCATGGGTTTTGGATGTAGCGCCCTTTGTTTTAGGAGGCCCAGTCGCAAGACGCTGCTGCGGATGCAGGGAAAACTGCTGATCTTGAGGACCAGTGGATCCCACCGCAATTTTCAGTGGTTCCGTTGGCGCTTTTGCCCCTTTCGACGGCACCGTCAATACGGGCCCGGGGTTGTGTGCTTAGTGCTGCAATCTTGTACGCCCCTTTCGCCGGATGATTTCCCCATAGTGTGACTTGCGTCAAGCCTATTGGGGTCGGGGACGGGCGTAGCGGACCCTGAAACGTCTGCCGTAACGTCCATGGCATCCTTGACCGCACTTCGTCCTGGTCAAGGGGTAGACCATTTTTGCACTTAAGAGTGCTCGTCCTTCCAATGGTATCTGGCCCAGCAAGAGGTGCAAAACCTAAATGGTGTCATTTCCATAGCAAAAGGCAATAAAGGCAATGACCAGACCTAAAGAGCAAAGAGGGGGAAAGAGGAGAGACATAACTGAAAAAATATGGCCACCCCGACCCCACTCTCCCTACTGTGTAAGCCGGCCAGAGGGCCGGGCCACGTGGACGGGTTCGCTGCCGGATCGTAGGCATCGAAAGTCAACCGCAGTCTTCGGCGTAGTACAGGAAGCACAGTCAAAAGGACTTTTTAAGGGGATAATCGACAGTCGATGAACATGGTAATAACAATGTCTCTTATGAAAGAGCTCCGAAAAGGGCGACCAGTTGTTTGGGCGGAAAAAAACAATCTGAGGGACCTCGGCGCGTGAGGGATTTTGGGTACACTACACGTCACGATAGGGATAGTGTTACAGACACGCCTATGCAGACGTCCCCTTTCGAGCCTCGAAAAACAAGATGCAATACTCTGCAGTTGCGCATTTCGGACCATATGCACAGTATGTGATTTCTAAACAGATTAACAAGCATCAGAAACACAAGATTCCTAATCTCGGATTGCTGTTGTCGGTGGATATTGATTTGGTAGATTTTGTGGATCAATAAACAGACAGTGGTGATCTCTATGCACTCAGCTATAGCATACAAACAGCTAATTACCGAATGACAGGCCGTCTGTCAGATGGGCTTTGAATTGACTCAAAGCTTATTAGTATCATTACCAACAGATCTTCCTTTGAAAAAATGAATCTGTGTGCAACTAACTTCAGTAGTCTGCAAATCCAGTGCTCCTACTCTATTACTCTATTGTCCATCTGTGTGCCCCCTCTTGCCCCTATGTCCTCTTTTGTTGCCCCCACTGGCCACCAAGCCCATCTGTCAGCCTTCTTGCCCTCTCCCCTTTCAATTATCTTAGAATTTACACTTATCATTGTCCCTTGATAATAGCTTGTCTGAACCCCCCCTTTCTCTCCTTTTCTTCTCCTCCCTCTCAGCACTACCTTGGTCAGTCGTTGACCCTTTAAGATAATCACTTGTTTTGTTCCTCTCCTCTTCCCCCCCCCTCCCCTCTCGCTCCCCTCCTCCCACTTCTCTTGTCAATCTTGCACTGCAACAATTGTCGTCAGGCATAGTAATGTTACTGCTAGTATTGTCTCCATTTTTCCTTCCCCCTCCTCCCCCTTATTGTTTCATGCACTTGTACTATCTGTTATGATAGTTATTCTCACATTCTGATTTGTTTCAAGGACCTGTAAGAATATAACTATTTTCCCATGTTCCATCCCTCCTTGAAGTGCTTTGAAACACAATCAATTCAATTGCGGGACAACGGACTGTAAAAATCACGTGACCATACTCAGAGGAAATGGGATGACTTGGGAAATATTTTTTTCGCAGAAAAATACTACTTTGCAAAGTATAGGGGGCGCTCTAATCCATTTCCAGATGTTGTCAAGCTTTATGTTATTTCATGGAATGTGAGAGGGCATGTCCAATTATTTAATAACCCAAAGCTAGGTGATAACTTACGCCTGCTCCCATTTATCCCGATTCAAGAAGTGTGGTTTTTATCACCGATAATAATAGATGGCTATAAAACGGTACAACAATTATCCACTAAAGGGGACTGGAGGTCTACCTATAGGAGGGTTAAATCACAGCAATAAATTCAAGCCACCTAGGTGAACCTCTAAACGTTTTAAATACATTTTATGGGATTTTGGCTGTAAAAATAAAGGTGAAGACCATAGAAAATTCTATTGGAACCTTTCCCACTACACGATTGATACTTTGCATGGCCAAATGAATGAGGTTATGTAGTCATTTATGAGTGAAGTTGAAAATTGCGACATAATCCTAGCCGGAAATTCCATTTGTGGCCTTCTCAGGGTTCACTGCCAGCCATCAATCAGGAAAGTTGCCAAAAATGTGCCTATGGTAGCAAATGGCAATCATTAACAGGTTCATGGGGCTTACAAATGGTCCATGGTATGCTGGGATTTGGAGACACAAAATAAATGAACTAATAGTAGCTCTTCGTGATGTAGTGATGATCTCTTTGCATCTGATAAACTATTCATGGAATGGAATACCTTTAAAATTGAGATAAATTAAGTTATTGCATTTTAGTGGCAACTTTTACGATTACAACTAGTATCATTTCAGTATGTGTAAATCAAAACAAAAATCAAAGTTACCCACCGTAGTGACTAATGTACTCCTAGTCCATAGTCCCCTTTCCTCCATACTGCATGGCCGTCCCTAGCTAAGGACGTTAACGGAACCTTTCAAACAAATAAAAAGCATTTCCCCTTTAAATTTAAAGGCTTGAGGAAGCATGCTACGAGGATGCGCTCCCGTAACTCCGCCCTCCGGCGCCAAACCTCAGTCCCCTTTTACAAGTTGGACAGCTTGATCTACAGCTTAACTATGTTCTTATTAGGGGGGAGGATGGAGGGTCGTATGAAGGAAATGGGACTATGGATTAGGAGTACGTTTGTCACTACGGTGAGTAACATAATTACTCCTACGTCCCATCCTCTTTCCTTCATACAGCATGGGCAATTATCACTGATTAGTAGCCCCTAGGGAAGAGAGATGTCTATAGACATAAGAGAACAGATTCTTCAGCAATGCTTGCCCGAAGGCCGCGTCCATGAATGCACTTCTGTGCAGGCAATAATGCTTGCAGAAGGCAGAAGGGGTAGCCCGTGTAGCCACCCTGCTGATAGTCTGCCAGGGCACATGCCTTTGGAACGCCACCACGGTAGCCTTCACCCTGACTGCATGGGCATGAAGATTTGCTAGCAACTCCTTGTTCGGACCTTTGTAGGCGTCCTGAATGACAGCCATCATCCACCTCGCTATCGAGTCTTTGGAGGCTTGACAGCCTGGTTCTGAACCACCAAATGTGATGAACAATGCATCAGACTTAAAAATCCTTAGTCCTGTCCAGGTAGAACCTCAAAGTCCTTCTTGCGTCCAAACAATGTAGGACATGTTCAACCTCCAATTTCGGAAAGAATGTTGGTAGTCAATCTCCTCGTTAAGATGGAAGGAAGACACCACGTTCGGCAAGAATGAAAGATGGATGCGCAGCATAACCTTGTCACGTTTGAACATTGTGTACGGTTCCGATGCCACCAGGGCCTGTATCTCGCTGGCCCTGTGCGCTGATTTAAGCCCTATTAGGATGCCAGTCTTAATGATGACCAGTCTGATGTCCATGGATGTCATGGACACGAATGGTTTATGCGCTAGCAAACCCAGAGCCATGTTTAGGTCCCAAACGGGGTGCGAACACTTGATTGGAGGGTAAAGCGTCGTCAATCCTATAATATTGCCCCTAGACCACTGGGTTGGAAGTGGAGAACGACATACTGTCTGAGTTCCTGTATGCCCCTACGGCTGGCAGGCAAGTACGGCACGCGTCTACCTGCACACCTAATTCCGTTAGGTGTGCTGAGAAAGATCCCATCTGATCGAGTGTGCAAACTATTAGATCTATGCCTCTGTCCTTTGTCCACTAACAAAACCTTGTCCATTTGCTCTTGTACGAACTCCTAGTGGAGTCACTTCTTGCCTTTTGTATAATCCACAGATTTCCTTGGGACATCTGCAGCGTCACATTTTCAGGAACCAGGCTGCTAGGGCTAGCTTCTTCTGTGCCGGGTGAATTCTCCCCCCCCCCCCCCCCACAATAGGAGTGGAGGTCTTTTGACCGTAAAAGCAATGGGACCCTGAAACATCAGCCTCACAAGCTCAGAGTACCATTGCTTGGCTGGCCATTGAGGCACGATCAGAATGAGTGGGAGGGCCTGCTCCTCCCTGGACTTGCAGATGACTATCGGAGGGGTCGGAGGGAACACACATGCCCACAGACTCATCTCACGTGTAATGCGCCTCCCAGCGTAATGTTGTGCTCTGTGGCAATTAGGTCTACCTTCGGATGGCTCCATTTCTGAAAGATCTCTGCCAGGACCTGTGGGCATAACTGCCACTCGTTGTCCACGACCAGTCTGCTGAGCCTGTCCGCCTACAGATTGGACTCCCCGGCAGGTGGATTGCTGACAAGTGTATCTTGTACTGTCTTGCCCAATACCAGATCGGGATTGCCAGCATGCGCAAGGTGAGGGGGGGGGGGGGGATTTGGTGACCCATGCTTGTTGATGTAGTGCATGCACGTAGAGCTTTCAGTCTGAATGCAGACTGCACTGTCCTTTACCAGTGGTATAAATGCCCCTAGAGCTAGCTGTATTTCGAAAAAGGTAGCAGGCGCTCCTCTCCAGAATGAGCATGGCATGATAACCTGTTCTGAGATGAGAGTTTGCAGCACACGCTTTTTGCTCACTCTACCTTTCACAGATTGGAAAAATCCATTTGCATATCAGTCTTTGTCCCGCCCACATTGGCAGTCCAGCACCGAAATGCTATGGCTATTCCTTTCTGAACAAGAGTACCAACAGCAACCCCATACATGTGTTTCAGCCTTGTTGGGCCTCAGTGAGCTGAAGCTCGGCCTCTCTGGGCACAGTGAGCAGGGAGTCCACGTCTGGTTGCCCCCAGGTAACTCAAGTTCCTTGCAAATATTTCAAAAAGGGTAGCAGGCGCTCCTCTCCAGAATGAACATGGCATGATAACCTGTTCTGAAATGAGAGTTTGCAGCACACACTTTTTGCTCACTGTACTTTTAACAGATGGGAAATATACATTTGCATAGCGTGTGCTGCAAACTCATCTCAGAACAGGTTATCATGCTATTTTCTTTCTGGAGAGGAACACCTCCTACCTTTTATTGAAATAAGAGCTAGCTGTATGTCAGTCAACTAGAGAAGATTAATATGGCTGGCCTTGTCCGACTGCAGTCCGTGCACGTAGTGGTCACCCAAGGTGGTCACCACCCCTTCAACAAGGAGTCTGTAGTGATCGTCCACGTCGGCTTGGGCTCAAGAAAAGGCATGCCGACAAAAAAAGTTGCCTTCCTTCCTCCACCACCACAATAAATCCTGAGTCTAGTATGCGGAAAAGCCAGCAAGCATACAGCCCCGATGCCCAGCAAGTGCTGGATCCACCAGGACATGGTCATTTCCTCAGCAGGATGACAACCAACAGCTGCCTGCAATGGCCCCAATCCTCTCTGCTGAAGGGAAAATCTTCTGCTCCCTCGTGTACCTAGCACAGCAGGCCAAGGAAGACCAGGGTCTGGGTGGGCTGCAACTGTGATTTGCACTGGTTGATGGAGAACCCCAGCTCGTACAAGATATACATAAGCCGGTAAGCTGTAACCTGAAACGCACCTGGAGACCCCACCTGGACCAGCCAGTCGTCTAGGTATGGGTAGATGTGGTGGCCCTCTGCCCCGAGGACTGAAGCAACAGGGTTCATCAACCTGGTGAATACTCACAGGGCTGATTTCAGCCCAAACAGTAGCACCCTGTACTGGAAATGGCAGCCCATCACCCTGAACCGGAGAGGAGCCTGGTGGGGCTGTCAATTTGGGACCTGGAGATCTGCATCTTTGGGGTCCAAGGAGCTCGTCTGGTCTCCACCACACAGACTCCGCAATCAGCGCTGGCGTCACCATTTTGACTTTTAGGAGGTAGGTAAAGATTGAGAACGACTATTGCCTGCCTGGTTGTTCTGAATTGCAAACATTTGCATATAAAATCCAGAGCCTCGCTGAGAGGACGGGACTTCCTCCACTGCACAACTCTATAAATGCCAATATTTCTGCAAGAGGAATCAGTGTCCCGATCTGAGGGAGGGGTAGGGAGATGTGGGGGGCTGGGAGGAACCAGGGAAGTGGGATGCAGAAGCCATGGGAGACTGCTGAGATGATCCATGGATCCGGAAAGAAAGTCCACCAGGACTAATGTGAAGGGAAAGTCCCCCCCCCCTCTCTCCCAACCCCCACCGGAAAAACTGTGGACCCTGATGCAAGCCTCATTGCTTCTTTCCGTCCGAGGCGGTTGCCTGGGAGGGGCACTGAAAGAAACCCTTGTTTGAGGTCCTCTGCTGCTTCCATCAGTGCAGGCTGGGGCACCCGTACATTTGGCATGACCCGTGGTCCTGAAACACACGGAAATCCACAAACGTCCTCCCCCAGTCAGACCTTGCCTAAACCTGCCCGTAGGCTTTTGAGGCCGGTTTATCCAGGATGGCCAGTGACTTGGCAGTTTGCGAGCTGGTCTTTTTCTTATTCAATTCTTCTCTGGAGGAAATAAACAAATCCCAAACCTTGAAGGGGAGATCTAGTATGCACTCTTGGACATCTGGGTTAAATTTGGTGGCCCTCATCCAAGCCTACCGTCGCATTTCAGTAGCAACACAAACGGCTCTCCCAATGTATCTATATGGACCACAATGGACTCCATAATGTCTTGGGCAAACAACTTGGCCTCGGCTAGTCCTGATTTGAAAGCTGCTTACTTGTGTACTGGCAGATCCGGATGGAAGTCAGCAATCTCCCATCAAAGTCTTGGGTTGGCTGCGACCAGCATGCATCCGCGTTTGTCTGCCTAAGGTGAAGACCGCCATTCGAGTAGATCGTTTAGCCATATACGTCCAGAATTTTGTCTTCCTTCCCCAAAGCTGAGGCCGTGCTGGATGAAGTGGAGTCTTGCAGCTTGGCATAGACAGATGCAGTCGCTACAACCGAGGAATGCGGCTGAGAATGGACTGATAGCAGCAGGGAGCCTCTTCATTGACTACAAGAGGGAGGAGGTTGCTCCATGTTCACAGTGCCGATTTATTCAGCTGCGACTGAGAAACGTTTCGGGTGTTGTAATGATGCCTTTATGGCATTTGTTGTGAACAAACTCCACGGATACGCGTTTCTCTCATTACCAACCTCGGGTGCAGCCTATCGTGGATTAAACACCAGTTTTGCTGTAAAATGTAAATATTTCAGCCTGACTCCTACATAGGGGTCACAAGCGTTGTATACTTTTCAGCCTGGTCGGGGTGATGCAGCTAGAACATTCGCTGCTAAGAATATATGAGCCACTTCTGTCTCCAACGACTTTATGTGGCAGACATTCCAGTTATAGCAACACAGTTGCCAGCATCATCCGCCGACGAAAATCGACACCACTACCAATTAGTGTGACTGTCTGCTTTTTTTCCTCTGAGAGTGACAAAAACTGAACTAGCGGTTATTTCTATGCCCTTTCATTTTTGGGCTAGAGCAACCACTACCTTCTAGTTCAAGGCAAAATTTGGAGCTGCATTAAAGTTTGGACTGTTTTGCAGTGTAGTAATAAGCTGCATATCCTGTTATCAAGCTTCAAACAAATCCATTACGTGGTTTGATTATTGTTGTATATTGTACATGTCCCCCAGACAAAAGGTTACCTGATGAATGTCCCTTGATTTTACGGTATGTGGAGTGTGTGAGGAATGAAACATGTTGGGATGAGTGGGTGTGTATCATTTGGACTGTGAGTGGAGTAATTCTGAGTTGTATAAGTGTATTGTTGATTGAAATCTGTCTTTCAATGACAAGGCTACATTAGTCATCTTCTTTGAGCCTTTTACAAAGAGGAAGTAATTTTCTACTTCCTAGTTTATTTATATTTTTCTGAAGTGGAGACTCCCACATCTTCCTCCTCATCAGTAACAGCCTGGTCTGTAGCGCACTGGTCCCTGGTTAGGTGGTCTGCAACTCTCTGATCCGTGCTGTCACCTGGCAGTATCTCTGGGATTTGTGGAGCTGGAGGCGGCAGAGATTGTACCGGAGGCGGGGGCTGCCCCAGAATCTGAGGCTGCACCGCAGCAGGCAGTGGCTGTGGCAGTACTGGTGTTTGGGGATGAGCTGGCGCAGGTGGGCAGAGTGTATCATTTCCTTTGTGATGCCGCTTAATATGACCACCATCTGCCGAGACCTGATCAGCGTAAAAAACTTATTGAAGAAACGCTCCTCGGAGGCAGGCATGGCACACTCAGGAGCCGCTTAGGCCTGAGCTATGCCTAGACTGTGTATAACTAGCCTGGGTGCAGCGCACCAACAAGGATGGTACTGGGTAGGCTGTGCACGACGGCACCAGAGGATGGATGGGCGACCATTCCACTTGTGGAGCGAATTCCTGCCAGGGAGCTGGAGGCACGACTCCTTGAGAGCCATCTGGCTGGGCATGCCTATGCATACAGCGCCATCCTGTTAGTCTGCACTGACATTTTGTCTGATTGGATTGGAAAGCACAAAGTACTTGCATGTGCCTCAGACGGTTTGCCTTCAATCGTAGGCTCGCCCCCTTTCTGCACCTCAGTAGAGGACCTTGGAGGATTGCCGCCCTTTGGAGATAGACCGGTAGTGCTTTTGCATTCAGGCGCCCCTTCGGGACTAGGGCCGGGACAAGAGCGATGCCCCTTAGGAGATTTCCCGGTATGAGAGCCTTTTTGCCCCTCAGTCCTTGGCCCAGGAGGATCCTTGTATACCTCCATCTGCAGAGCGGTAGATCAGGGAGCCTTGAGACACCGACTGGTAATAGGATCAGATTAAGAGTATACTTACTGTGGGCCTCGATTTCCTGCGCACATACTACTGGAGGTGTTCAGGCGGAGACCTGGAGAAGAGCTCTCTCTCCACCTCGCAAGACTGCAGTGTGGCACCGGAGGGCGGAGTCAGGAGAGTGCATGCTCCTAGTACCACAACTCTGCACGCAACTAAATTTAAAGGGGAAGAACAAGTTACTTACCAACTGTAATGTTCTTTCGATTGGATGTTCCTACCACGTATTCCTCATCTTAGACATATCCTTACCTTCAGCTTTGCATCTTCAGAAAAAATGTTCTCGTTCTCCACCAGAGGGCTGCGGCGTCAATATCCCTTTGCGGCACCCATCGAGCACCGACGACATACGCTGTGTAAATGCCTCAAGCGTGCCCATTGGCCTCAGTTCTGTTTTTTCATATTGCAGCCAATGGATTGTAGTTAATGGCATGCCTCTTTTGACCCAAGCCTTAAAGGAATTTTGAGTGTAAACCACGTAAACTGTACTGTGGGGCAGGCTGGGAGGGTCGATGTGGAATACGTGGGAGGAACATCCAATCGAAAGAACGTTACAGTTGTAAGTAACTTGTTCTTCGAAGATCGTGACCTCCCACGTTTTCCTCATCTTAGATAGACTCCCAAAGCAGTTTTGTATTGGAGGCGGGAGTACAGAAATATTAGTCATGTACAGAATTAAGTACTGCTATAGCTAAAAGACCTCCTTGTGGAGAAGTCAAATCTAGGGCATAGTGTTTTATAAATGTGTGCATGGATGTCCATGTGGCTGCTGCATAAATATCTTGCACTGGGACACCCCTTTGAAGTGCTGTTGAAGTCACCATGCCCCTGGTTGAATGAGCCCTCAGCCCATCTGGAGGATCTTTCCCAGCCAATCTATAACATTCAGTTATAGCCAAAATTATCCACCTAGATAATTTTTGCTTAGTCACTGCCAGTCCCAATTTACGATTAGTGTATCCCACAAAAAGTTGGTCACACTGATGTAATCTTGCCAATCTTGAAATATAGAAGCTAAGAGCCTTTCTAGGGACTGATCTATGTAGCCTTTAATCTTCCTTACTTTCGTGAGAAGGAGGGTAAAAAGCAGGCAGTGTTCTTTTTTGTGAAGGGTGAAAATTAGATCATTTTTGGCAAAAAAGGGTTTTACCCTAAGGACAACCTTATCTTTATAAAAGATGGTGTGAAGAGGCCCACTAGAAAGTGCCTGCAACTCACTCACCCTGCGGGCTGATGTAATTGCCACAAGAAGTATTGTTTTTAAAGTAAGGAGCCTTAACGTACAGGAATGTAAAGGCTCAAATGGGATGTATGTGCAGAACTTTAGTACTAAGTTTAAGTCCCACACAGGTACTTGAAAAGGTATTGGAGGAAACACTTTAAGACCTTTTAAGAATTGTTTTATCAAAAAGGTATCTTGAAGTAAGATTCTTCCTCTGAGGAGCGCTTAAAAATAGATAGCGCTGCTAAATAACCCTTTATCATGCCAACCTGGAGCCCCAGATTAGCAAAGTATAATAGAAAAGACAATATTGTGGGATTACAACACTGAAACGTGTCCACATTCCTATCTCTGCACCAGTTACTGAACTTGTTCCAACAACACAGGTACAGAGATTTAGTTGCTGGCCTTCTGGCCGAAAGCAAGATCTCCATGAAGTCATCCGGAAGGTCCCAATCCTTGTATCTCAGCCTCTCAGAAGCCATGCGTGAAGGTCGAGTGTCTTGACCTCTGAATGGAGACCGTGACCTTCCTCTTGTGAGAGAAGATCCTCTCTTTTTGGAAGACGTATTGGAGGGCAGACGGACTTGTACAGAAGGTCTGGGTACCACGTTCACCTGGCCCAATCCAGGGCAATTAGGATCATGGTTTTCCTGAACTTTCTCAACCTCCTTATTACTTGAGGGATCACAGGGACTGGAGGAAATGAATACAGGAGTGGAAATTCCCAGTCCACTACAAACGTGTCCCCTAGAGCTCCTCCTGGAGGTAATTCCCTTGAGCAGTACAGTTCGCACTTCCTGTTGACACTGGTCGCGAACAGATCCACTTGCGGGGATTCCCCAAAGGGCAAAGATCTCTTGAAGGACTTCCTGAGCTAGTTTCCACTCGTGGGAGACTGCTCTGCCTGCTCAGAGCGTCCGCCACTGTGTTTTGTTCTCCGGCTAGATGAACTGCAGACATAGAGATCCCTTCTTGTATTGACCAGAACCAGAGCTGCATTGTTTCTCTACACAGTGGTAGTGACCCTACTCCTCCTCTTTTGTTGAGGTAGTACATGGCCACCGTGTTGTCCGTCATTATCAGGACATTCTTTCCCTGTACAGAGGGCAGGAAGGCCTTCAGCGCTAGTCTGATTGCCCTCAGCTCCAATAGGTTGAAGTGTAGCTTGGATTCTGATGGAGACCAACGACTGCTGATTGTCAACTCGTTAGTGTGAGCTCCCCACCCTGTGAGTGAGGCGCCCGTAACTACCGTTATCTCCGGCCATGGTTGCCAAAAAGATTCTCCTCTGAGGATATGTTCCCTGCAAGCGCCACCATTGAAGAGCCTGTGCTACTGCGGTTGGAACTTGCCTAAGATCTGACATTTCCCCTGAAAATTGGGACCATTGAGTCCTGAGGGCCCATTGAAGGGATCTCATCCTCAATCTGGCTTCTGGCACCAGAAAAATGCAGGATGCCATAAGACCGAGCAACCTGAGAAAATCGAAGGCCGGTAGATACTGGACATTCTGGAATTTTGCTACCATCTGCAGAATGTGATGAGCTCTCTCTTCGGGAGGTGAGGCTTTGCCCGACCAAGTATCCAGGACTGCTCCGATAAACTGGAGTTTCTGTGATGGTATCATGTTTGACTTTAAGTTCAGAGAAAAACCTAGTTTGTGAAGGAAGTGGCAGGTCTTGGACAGATGTTCCTGGGATTGTTCTGGAGAACGTGCCCTGATCATCCAATCGTCCAGGTAGAGGTAGACATGAATCTCCCCTCTTCTGAGACTCGCTGCCACCACCACCACCATCAACTTGGTGAAAACTCTCGGCGGATGTCAACCCGAAAGGCAGAACTCGAAACTGATAGTGAGAATTGCCAATCGCGAACCTCAGGTACTTCCTGTGTTTGAGATATATAGGCACATGAAGGTAAGCATCCTGAAGGTCCAATGATACCAACCAGTCTTGGAGCAGGAGAGCCTGAAGGATCTGAGAAAGTGTGACCATCTTGAACTTGTCCTTCCTGAGGAACTTGTTCAAGCTTCTCAATCCAAGATGGGTCTCAATCCTCCGTCCTTCTTTGGCATGAGGAAATATGGGGAATACCAACCCTTGTTCCTCTCCGCTACAAATACATGTTCTATTGCACCTTTCTGTAGCAGGGTTAAGACTTCCTGCAACAGGAGCGGGTCTGGATGTTTGGCAGAGTTGTATCCCGGCAGGTGATTGAGGTTTCTTTTGAAAAGGAAGGCAATAACCTTGGGATACTGTTTCCAGTGCCCAAGCATCTGAAATAATGCCCCGCCATTCTTCCAGATGCTGTGAGATCCTGCCTCACACCGGGGTCTTGTGGGTCAAAACCTCAGAGAAGTTTTGCGGCAGCTGCAGCAGCAGCTGAAGGGACAGTTGCCGTTGCTGGGGCAGATCTAGTACCCTTTCCTCGCCCCCGAGGAAATTTCCTTTGTCCTCTTTGACTGGCCTGTCCCCTTCCTTTTCCAAATGAGGAATAAAATCGAAAGGGACAACCACTCCAGGAAGATGAACCTGTGTAGGGGCGTTGTTGAGGTTGTCGTATAGCGGCATTGAGTCATTTTGCTGCCGCTTTGGAGGTCTGCAGCTTCTCCAAACTTTCATCCGCCTTGCTGCCAAACAACCTCGGGCCGTCAAGTGGCATATTGAGAAGCCTTGATTGCACATCCGGTGCAAAACCTGACTTCCTCAGCCACGCAAATCTGCGTAGACGCAATGGACGCCATGGCCCTACCGATACTGTCAGCCGTGTCCAAACCTGATTGAAGGCATTCCCCTGAAGCCTCCTTTCCATCCCTTTCTATGGATAGGAACCCTTCACGTTCCTCGCCTTCGGGGATGTGTTCAGCTGCCGCTGTCATACAGTCCCGCATGGTATATGTAAATCTTGCAAGTGTGCAACTTACATTTGTAGATTTTAAAGCCATGCTCCCCAACGTAAAAATCTTTCTAGACCATGCATCAATCTTTTTATCATCCCTATCAGGGGGAATTGTAGGATATGCAGCATTTCTAGTAGAAGTAGCTGCCTAAACTACAACACTTTCAGGTGATGGGTGTTTACTCAAATATTCAGGATCGGAGGAACAGGGCCTATATTTCGAAACATTTTTTATTTACTGCCGGAATAGATTCAGGGTTTTCTCATGCAGTGTTCACCCTGCTTTGTAAAGCTACATGAAAAGGAAGGTCCCCCTGAAAGGATGTCAGTCATATCATCCTCCTGATAAACAGGTGAATTTCTACTCCACCTCTTTAATTCAGTTACCCTGTTCATCAACTTTCTATATCCTGCATCAGTATGCTCAGTCGGATCAGGCTTTTCAAATTAATATTCTGGAGACGTATCTAGACCACTTGCTGACTGCAAGCACTCATAAGTCTGCCATTTTAGATTGAGATTCAACCAACTCCTCAGGGACTGTTTTGTACCAACTTTCACACCAGCAGGTGAAACATCTTCTGCTGATGAATCTCCCTCAAAAATGGAGGACATGGTTCTAGAGAAATCATGTCTATTTTCTGGAGGAAATACCTTCTCAGGTGACATAGACTGCGACAGAGGTGTCGATTCTATAATTGGAATAAACAAAGACGTCGACAAAAGCGTTGATGGCGTCGACGTTGTAGTCACCACCTTCGATATAGTCGCAATCTTCGACACCTTCAAAGGAATTGTCGACCCGTCGAAGAGGCCTTCGACACCGTCGACTGTGCAATCGACATAACCTTTTAGTGATAGGTTGTCGACACCTTATGCTCGACCGCCTTCGATAGAGGCTTCAAGGACGCTTTAGACGAGGATTTTGATGGCGAATGAGTGTGACGCCATTCTTTTGAGTTCTACCTCTGATTTTTGCACCGGTAGGCGTTTATGAGGCGTCGGGGGAAGATATCCTGGATGCCACCCTCAACGATTTCTGTCGGATTTTCTCATCTTAGATCTTCCACTGTCACTTGGTATGAGCAGGGGCATGGTCTTCGATAGACGTTTTTTAGGGGATCTGGGCCGCATTCTCAAAAATCGTTAGCATGGATGTTCTGAACGCTTCCCACTTTTTTGGGGAATCAGGTTTTGACGGACATGTAATGATTTCCTCAGACAACATCGAGGAAGAGGGAGAACGGGGGTCGTCTTTTCTTCGCCTTTTTTGAGGAAGAAGAGGACTTCCTGGATCTACTCCGACCTAGATTTTGTGTGTCGTTTTGATGAAGACTCAGTCGAGTCTTTTCTCCCTCTCGAAGAAAAATTTGAGGATTCCTCCCCCACCGCCAGTTTGCCTCTCCGTTCCTTTAAGGCCTTATGGGTCATCGACTAACAGGAACCGCACTCGTCTATACGGTGGTCGGAACCGAGGCACCAGAGGCAATTCCGATGGGGATCAGTCAGCGACATCTTGCTACCACATTTCTGGCATTTTTTTTTAATCCAGTCTTCAGCGTTGAAGGATTAGATGAAGACGACATTTCTACGAACTGAAGCACCGTTACTCAATCTGAAGCAAAGCTAACGGGAAAACAGAACTAAGGCCAGCGGGCACGCTCGAGGCGTTTATACAGCGGATGACATCGGCACCCGACAGATGCCGCCGAGGG
This sequence comes from Ambystoma mexicanum, assembly GCF_040938575.1. Classification (NCBI taxonomy): domain Eukaryota; kingdom Metazoa; phylum Chordata; class Amphibia; order Caudata; family Ambystomatidae; genus Ambystoma; species Ambystoma mexicanum. Next base: position 458,862,542 of record NC_090931.1, read on the forward strand.
ATATCGATGCCGCAGCCTCGAGAGGAGCGCCCTCTGGCAGAGAGAGAGAAATATTTTTCCGAAGCAGCAAAGCTGAAGGTAAGGATATATCTAAGATGAGGAATACATGGGAGGACACAATCCATTTGAAATGCTTTTTTGTGTGAAAAAGGTTCTGTTCCCCTCGCTAGCAAGGGATGCCCATGCAGTATGGAGGAAAGGGGACGGAGTAAAGTAATTACATGGCATCGAAATAACCTGAAAAAATGTAACGCACCATTAACGCTACCATAACACCACTTGGGAAGACGGGAGCAATGGTCTTCAGGCAGAGCACTTCCACTTTATCAGCAAATCAGCTGAGCGAATTAGGTAGAACTGACTCCATTGTGGCTGGCAAGAAAAAAATAACTAAAGCTAAATCCTAAATTGGTTCGCTCTTCAACCGCCTCGGTAGACACTAAAATTATGTGTACACGTAAACTGAAATTAGGCTACAACAATTGCATTAAAAACACAAAAGCATATCCTTGCCCAACGTGATAGTGAAGCTATGTGGAGTACTATACTTAAAAGAGCTCTTGCAACTTTTGGTCATTAATTTGGAATCTAAATAGCACCCAAGTTACTATCAAGTGAACCAATCTCCATTCTTACTTGGGAAATCTATTAAGCCAATCCTTATAAAGCCCCTAGAAGCTTAGAGACTTTGGCCATTGGGGGTGTGTCCTGGAAACTTAAATTTCGGTATTGCCACATCAAGATACTTATTAATAAGACATAGACGTCAAGAGGGCCAGGTCCGAATGGACTCAGGAATTATGTGCTCAAAACGCATCCAATAAAAGGGCAATTATTGTCGTTACCTTGTTTCAGGATATAATCTTAAAGTGGAAAATGCCAGCAGCTTAGAAAATATGACAATGCATTACTTACCGTAAAAGCATTTCTGATGGTTGTATCTGCTTAGATTCACATGCTGTGCATAGGTCCGACATCCAGTGGTCACTGCAGAGTATTGCATTTTGTTTTTCGTAGTCGAAAAGGGGACGTCGACAAGGCGTGTCTGAAACACTATCCCTATAGTGACGTGCGTTGTACCCACAATCCCTCACGTGTCGAGGTCCCTCTGTTTGTATTTTTCTGCCCTGAGGGAGCCTTCTAGACGTGAGTGAGTACAGAAAAGAGATATAAAAGGATGTCTATGTTCCTTCCATCCGAGCGGGGAGGAAGGGTGGGCGCATGTGAATCTAAGCAGATACAACCATCAGAAATGCTTTTACGGTAAGTAATGCATTGTCTTCTGATGTTTGTTAATCTGCTTAGAATCACATGCTGTGCATAGACTAGCAAGCAGTACCCAGAGTTGGCGGTGGGTTATGAGAAGGAACAGTAGAGAAAAGGTCTTAATACTGCCTGTCCCACCTGGGAGTCAGATCTCAAGTGTGCATCTAGACAGTAGTGTTTTGTAAAGGTGTGCACAGAACTCCAGGTAGCCGCTTTGCAGATGGACTCAAGGGGAACATTTGCAATGAATGCTATGGACGCCCCCGTGCCTCGAGTAGAGTGTGCTCTTGGCTTAAAGGGCAGTTCTCTCTTAGCAAGAGTATAGCAGAGAGTGATGCATTGAACAATCCATCCAGAAATAGTGGACTTTGAAACTGCATCCCCTTCTCTTCCTGCTGCCACCGAGACGAAGAACTGATTAGTCTTCCTCAGTGGTCTGGTTCTTTCCATGTAGAACATGACCGCTCTGCGCACATCTAGTGTGTGCAGAGTTTTTTCTCCCAAGTTGGAAGGATTTTGAAAGAACGTTGGTAGTTCTATAGACTGGTTTACGTGGAATTTCGAGATGAATTTCGGTGCAAACCTTGGGTGCGTGCGTAGAACCACCTTATCTCTGTGAACTGTAACAAAGGGGTCTAGAACAGAAGGAGCCTGTAGTTCACTTACTCTCCTGATGGAGGTGATAGCTATTAGAAAAGCAGTCTTAAGAGTGAGGTCTTTAAGAGATGCTTTGTGCATGGGTTCAAATGGTGAGCCCATGAGTCTGGTAAGTACCACATTAAGGTCCCATCCGGGAGCTGGGTCAGCTATTGGGGGGTGTATTCTCTTTACTCCCTCCATGAAGGCCTTTATAACAGGGATCTTCCATCACGACACTGAGTTGGGAAGTGGTGTATGCAGAAAGTGCCGCTAGGTGGACTTTAATGGAATTGAACACTAGACCTGAATCCAATAAATGGGTCAGGTATAGAACAATATGTGTGGGAGAGCAGTCAATCGGGTTGATGCTCTTTCCTCTGCACCAGATGACAAATCTCTTCCACTTGCTAGAATAGCAGTGGCGAGTGTTAGGTTTTCTGGCTTCCCTGAGGATGTCCATGCATCTCTGCGGGAGCTGTAGATGTCCAAATTCTATGATCTCAGGAGCCAGGCTGCTAAGTTCATGTTCTGGGGGCATGGATGCAGAGTCCTGCCCTTGTCTTGTGACAGCATGTGGTACGGGCAGGGGAGTTTCACTGGGGGAGATAGAGACATCTCCATCAAGTGAGCGAACCATGGCTGTCGGGCCCACATTGGGGCCACCAGTATCATGGTCACTTGTTGCTGGTGCATCTTGTGCACCACCTTGTTGAGAAGGGGAGTCGGGGGAAAAGCGTAAACAAATTTCCCTGACCATTGAATCGACAGACCGTTCCCCTTGGATTGGTTCTGGGGGTAACTGGAGGCGTAACTTTGGCTTTGTGAGTTCTCCAGGGTTGCGAACAGGTCTATTTCTGGGAATCCCCATTGCGTGAAGACGTCGAAGACGATGTCTTCGTGCAGTCGCCATTCATACTCTTCGGGCAGGGGGAAATCTCTGCTGAGTTTGTCTGCCAGCAGATTGAGTTCCCCTGGTACATGTTGTGACAGTAGGAACATGTTTTGTTTGAGAGCCCACTTCCATATATTTTGGGCCAGTTTGGACAGTCCTGGAGAGTGGGTGCCCCCCTGCTTGTTGATGTAGTACATGGCTGTGGTGCTGTCTGTAAGGACCATCACTGTTTTGCCTTGTAGGTGTTCCTGGAAGGCTTTTAGCGCCTTGAACACAGCTAGTAGCTCCAGTAGATTTGTGTGTTTGGATGCTACGTTCGGAGTCCACACTCCGTGAGCAGTCTGATGGGATAGGTGAGCCCCCCATCCTGTGAGGGATGCGTCTGTGGTTAGAGTGGCTTCCGCCGCGGGTGTGGCAAAGGGTTTCCCTCTTACCAGGTTTTCCTTTGTCCACCACCGTAGCGAGAGAACCAAGGCCTGCGAGACCACCACTAGATCGTCCCATAGTCCGCTGGCCTGACACCACTGGCTGTTGAGCCACTCTTGCATTGGGCGCAGTCACGCGTGAGGTACCAAATAAATACACGACGCCATCATTCCTAGCAAGCGCATTGCTTTGCGTACCGTCACCTCTCGACCGGCCACATATTGAGGGATCTGAAACAGCATGTTTTGGACCCTCTCGTTGGAGGGGAAGACGAGGCCGTCCTTTGTTTGAATTAGAGCCCCTAGGAATTGTTTGATCTGGCTGGGGTCTAGGCTGGACTTCTTTTCGTTGATGGAGAAGCCCAGCTGGAACAAAAGGTCTACAGTCTTTTGGGTATTGGGGAAGCATGTTTCGTAAGAATCCCCTGTTATGAGCCAGTCGTCGAGCTAAGGGTAAACTGGGATGGATAACCTGCGCAAGTGGGCCGCTGCCACTGCCAGTACCTTCGTGAATACCCTTGGTGCAGATGCTATGCCGAAGGGTAGCACTCTGAACTGGTAGTGTCTGCCCTCTATCATGAACCTGAGGTATTTTCTGTGCGCTGGCAACATTAAAATATGAAAGTATGCATCTTTCATGTCTAGTGTTGTCATGTAATCTCCTTGTGATAGCAGGTTGATCACTTCCTGTAAGGTCACCATACGAAACTTCTGGGGTTTGACAAACTTGTTCGCTGGGCGCAGATCTAATACAGGGCGCATGGTTAGATCCTTTTTGGGTACAAGGAAGTACACTGAATAAATACCTTCCGTTACCTGAGATAGAGGCACGACCTCTATGGCTCCTTTTTCCAGCAGTTGTTCTACTTCTTGGAGAAGGATGGCAAGGTGTTCTGGTTTCATGCGTCGTCCCCTCGGGGGTCTGTATGTTGGGGAACCGTTGAATTCGATGAAGTATCCGTGGGCTACGGTGGAAAGTACCCAGCGGTCTGATTTTATTCCCTCCCATGCTGGAAGAAAGGATGTTAGCCGGCCCCCGACCGGTGTTGCATGGGAGGGGACGCGAATCTTCGCGTCACTTGGTGTTGTTGGGGGCTTGGGAGCCTCTGGGGGTGGACCCCCGACCTCTCCCTTTGCCATGGCGCTGGCCTCTTTGGCTGTACTGCCCGCTATTGGTCTGGTAATTGGTGGCAGGGTACTGTTGCTGCTGATTCTGTTGTTGGCGTTGGCCACGAAAAAAGCGTTTGTTGCCATAGCTGCGTCTGGTAGTGGGCTTAGAGATCTGGTCAAGAGTTTTGATAGTATCAAACTCTTTTTTAGCCATCTCCAGAGCCTCATCCACCGCTTTCCCAAAGAGGTTTGAGTCTTCAATAGGTTTATTTATTAAAGACGCCTGTGTCTCCGGTTTGAACCCTGAGTTACGCAGCCATACATGGCGTTTTAGGAGTATTCCCTGAACCAGGGAACGTCCCACTGTCTCTGCAGCATCCAGAGAGTTCTTCACAATGCTCTGGTTGACCTGGGTTCCTTCGCCAATAGTTGATCGCAGGCGTGTCCGTAGCGGTTCCGGCGCTTCTTCGGCGTCTTTGCGCAGTTTGGCCCACCTCGCGTCCGCGTAGCTAGCTAGCAAGGAATTGTTGTTCGCAATTCTTGCAGAAAAGGCAGCCGAGGATGTGACTCTCTTTCCAAGGGCATATAATCTCTTGCCCTCCTTGTCAGGTGGTGCCTCGCTGGTGGACAGCGGCACCCCTGCCCTCTTCCTTGTATTAGTTACTACAAGGGAGTCAGGAATAGAATGTCCCCTGATGTACAGCGGGTCTGAGGGTGAAGGAGTGAAAAGTTTTTCAATTCTTGGATTAACTCCTCTGATTAGTGCGGGCGTGGATAGCGAAGGGATGATTCTTCTCTTCACTGAAGCGAGGAGGGGAATGGTCTGGCTGGCCGGGATTTCTCCTTAATTACTCTTTCCACAAAGTCTATTTCAGGAGAGATCTCCCCAGTGTCCAGTTCGAAATGTGCTGCTGCTCTGCGCAACAGGACATTGAATGTGGGCTGATCGTCTATGGGAGACGTGTTCCTAACAGGTGAATTGTCAGGAGGATTTAGGTTCAGGACATCAGTGTCCGAATATACTGATGGGGATTGCCAGGGATGTGAAGGCCCTTCTTCTGGATTTTCTCCGAAGCCTTCTCCTACCATGTCTGGGCTGTCTTCCAGACCTTCCTCCTGGTTCTGTCCCTCTTCATCGTCCACAAATTCATCCTCCTCCTCCAAGTATTGCTCCTCACCAGTGAGGTCATACACATTATGGAAATCTGAGGCTGTGTCCTGCTGGGAGGGGTTGAATAGTCTCGGATATTTAGCCCTGGGGTCCTCCTGAGGCCCTTCTCTTGTTCTCTTGGTAGTGGGAGGGTTCTGGGTCTTCATAAACCTCTCCATCCTCTCCATGCAGAGATGGAGCCTTTCCATGGTCTCATGGGGTACCCCCTGAGCGGTCTAGCGGGGGAAAATTAGTGTCTTCCGCCTGAAACGGCTCAACCTCTCCCATAACGTTGAGGAAAGTGTCCCGTCGCCTTCAGAAAAGCCTTCCGGTGTGCTGGGGGTGCCCCCGACTGAAGTGGGTAGTCCCTGTCTTTCTTCGGGCCTTTTCGGCGTGTCTTTCGACCTTTGCGTAGCTCTCGACATGTCTTTCGGCGTACGCTTCTGGGCGTCGGCTACAACGATCCTCGCCAAGCTCTCTGCGACTAGTTTGTCAGAGGAGGGCTGTGGTTTCGACGTTACGGGTGTCGATCGTTCTACGGCGGCGTGCGCTCTCTGCTGGTGCGCGCCGGCCGATGGTTTGGGGGCGGCGCCCTTATTTGCCGAAAGCCCAGTCGCTGGTCGCGGCTGCGGTTGCGAGAGGGGCTTTGAACCTGAACGGTCCGAGGAGGCCGCCGGTGGAACCTGCGTCTCCTTGGGCGCTGATGCTTTCTTCGTCTTTGACGAAGAAGAGCCGTCAGTTGTGTGGTTATGGGTGGTATCGTGTGCGTCAGTGTCGCCGGGGTGTTCATCCCCATAAGCAGGGCGTGAGCCGAGCCCGTCGGGGCCGGGGACAGACGACGAAGAGCGCGAGCGCTCTTTAGAGGGGTCTACGACTTCCGTAGCGGAGGTCGTGTTATCACGTTCCTCGTCACTGTCGGTGGTAGCAGCGGCGGGTGAGGAATCGGCCTTCGACATAGCGTAGGCCGCCCACCTCTTGACCCTACGGTCTTTTAGAGTCTTTGGCTTAAGAAGCCGACAAGCCATGCAACCCTCCTCCTTGTGATCGTGGGGCAAGCAGCGGTTACACCGTGAATGCTTGTCCTTCCAAGTGAACTTGCCCTTGCAACGCGGGCAAAACCTAAAGGGTGTCCTCTCCATAGCTGAGGCAGTAAATCGTGATAACGACCCCAAGGGAAAGGAAAGGGAAAGGGAAAGGCATTCTCAGAAAGGAAACGGAGATGTCACACGACCCCACTCTCCCTACTGTATTTGGCCTGCGAGGCCAGGCCACGTGTTCGGCAACGCCGAAGGATCTCCTCCGCTCGTCCCCTCCGTCGAAGATCTTGCTCGGCGGAGAAACAGCTTCACAACTGCGTCGAGGGAGGGATCTATGTGTTATATATTAATAAGAAAACGACCAAAGGTCGAGGAAATGAAATCTGCAATGTCTCTCGAGGAGCTCCGCGTAAAGGCGACCAGTAGCTGGGCAGAAAAAAACAATCTGAGGGACCTCGACGCGTGAGGTATTGTGGGTACAACGCACATCACTATAGGGATAGTGTTTCAGACACGCCTTGTCGACGTCCCCTTTTCGACTACGAAAAACAAAATGCAATACTCCGCAGTGACCACTGGATGTCGGACCTATACACAGCATGTGATTCTAAGCAGATTAACAAACATCAGAACTTGTATTATCCAGATAAATGGGATAAAGAGTGTCCAAAGAATTATCGACCAATCGTATTGTTGGATGCAGATGATCAATGTTTTGCAGCACTTGTTTTGAATTAACTGGAAGCATCGACAAATAACTCTGGATGACTTGCTAAATTTCAAACTGGCTTTGGAAAGGGCTATAGCATCACTCTGAATGAGTTTCTAATTAATGGAAGCCCCTTTATGTAACCAGAAGCAATTGGTCAAGGGTATTTAACACGGTAAACCTGGTAAAATAATGGCGGAATTGAAAGAATGGGCCTTCAGGTGGGACTTTTGAATAATATAGTCCATCTCCATTCAGGGACTAAACTGGAAATCAGGTTGAACATGCAAGGGGAAACTACAAAAGGAGGTGGACACAAAGGATGGTTTACGACAGGGTTTTGTGTTGGCCCCCTGCCCGTTTGACTTGTATGTCTCCGATATTGGTGGATCACTGTTGGAAGGTGGCTTTTGCTGGCCTGATCATATGAACAACAGAAATTAGCTGGTTAACATATGCTGACTATGTTCTATTGACGGACTATACTCAAATAGCGCTCCAGTGGCTGAAAAATCCCTTTGTCCAATTTACAAATTGATTAGGACTTCAAATTGAATGCCTCAAAAACAAAAACGATCAGGGTTTGTAAAATATGTCCACATATAATATGGTTATAGGTGGAGTGCCAGTGACCAGGACCGGCCAACTACTAATGAGTTGACTTATTTGGGATTTCCCTTTCTGTCCCATCTGACGAAGGAAACTCACTTCAAAATTGATAGAAAAAGCTGAAGGTTTTATCGCACAAATGAAGCGAATAAAATTATAAGTTAATCACCGCAGTGACTAACGTAATCTTAGACCATAGTCCCCTTTCCTCCATACTGTATGGGCGTCCCTTCCAAGGGACGGGAGACAGTACTTTTTCACCAGAAAAAACATTCTTCCCCTTTAAATTTAGAGGCGCGTGGGAGGGCGCACCAGGGAGCATGCGCTGCTGACTCTGCCGCCGCACCTCAGTCCTCATTGACGCATCGACAATAGATTTAACAATGCCTAATGACACCAGTATTATTAGGGGGGGGATGGTGGGACGTTTGGAGGAAAGGGGACTAAGAGTACATTAGTCACTACGGTGAGTAACTTATCATTACTCTTACATCCCGTCCCCTTTCCTCCATACTGTATGGGCGATTACAACTGAATGTAGCCCCAGGGTGGAGAGGAGGCCCTCCTTAAGCAAACAGGTTCCTGAGAACCGCCTGTCCGAAGGCCGCATCAGACCTAGAGCTGGCATCCAAACAGTAATGCTTACAGAAAGCCGAGGGAGAGGCCAAAGGGGCCGCCCTGCTCATGACCTGCCAAGGGATATTTCGCTGGAATGCGATGGCCATTGCCTTGGCCCTGATTGCGTGGGCATGCATGTTAGCCGAGCGTGGCTTGTGCTGACCCTCGTACACTTCCTTGATGGCAGAGACCATCCAGCGGGAAAGTGACAAACATGGTGCCGGACTTGCGGAAGCCCCTGGACCTGTCCAAGTAGAATTTTAGGGCACGCCTGAAATCTAGGCAGAGGAGCACTCTGTGCCTCGTCCTTGGGATCGGGGAAGAACGTGGTAAAGACTATGTCCTCATTCAAGTGAAACGCAGATGGAACCTTGGGCAGAATTGCCAGGTGCGTGTCCTTGTGAAAGGTGGTATATGGTTCAGAGGCGACCAGCGCCTGGATCTCGCTGACTCGGCGAGCCGAGATAAGACCGACTAGTAAGGCCGTCTTGATGACGACCAGCCTGATGTCCACGACGCATTTGGCTCGAATGGTTTGCGCGCCAGGGCGCTCTAGACTATGTTAAGGTCACACACAGGGTGCGGTCTCTTGACTGGCTGGTAGAGCCTAGTGAGACCCGTCAGATGTTTAACGATAGGGTTGGAGGAGGAAAAAATTCCTTCCTCCGAGTTCCTGTAAGCCCCAATGGCTGCAAGCTATGTGCAGCAGGTGTCCACCTGTACACCCGAATGAGCGAGGTGCGCCGAAAAGGAGAGCACGTCGTCCAAAGTGCAGGACGGGGGGGGTCAATTACCTTGGAGTCTGCCCAGGGCAGAATCTGGTCCATTTGTTTTGTACTGGGCCCTGGTGGCTTTGCTTCTGGCGCCCTGTATGATCTCCAGATTGGCCTGTTAGGTGCTGTAATACCTGATCCGGTACCACGCTGCGAGGACTAGTTTTACCTGGCGCAGGGTGGATGACTCTGCCCCCCTGCTGCACCAGAAGATGTGCTGGGCCAGTCGGAAGATGTGTAGGGGGCACCTCTGAGAGGCTAAGGAGCTCCGAAAACCATGGCCAGGCCAGTGTCATGATCTCTGCTTCCAAAAGGTCAGGGTTTTCCCAACTCCCTTGGAAGCAGATCCATAACCCAGGTTCCGAGTGCCAACCAGTCCCAATTGGGACCTTTTCGACCCAGTCCTGGCGCCAGTGTCACCAGGCTCATAAATATGCCCAGTCCCAGCGCTGGAAGCGCCGGGCTCATAATGCTTGGGTGGACTTACCTGCAGCAGACCATGCTGCTTACTTGCCTGCCAGTTGAGCCTCTGATCCTCTTCTGTTTGGAACTACTTTTCCTGTTGGGTGGGGCAGGAGCCACTCCCTAGATTCAGAACACTGGAACTCTTCTGGAAAGCAGGAACTCTTTTCTTACCTAGGCGTGGCTGTGGAAGGAGACACCTAAGCACTACAGGAGGCTATTTAAACCACACCCGATGGATGAATCTTGCTTTGCGTTATTCTGCATCCTCTGCAGCAGAACGCTCATCGTGTCTTCTGCATCTGATCCTGGGCCTAAGGAAAAAGGCTTACCATCCTGAATCCAGTCTTCAGCAACACCTATAAAGACAAGAAAGAACAGGTTAGCATTACGGTCTTCAGTGACAGCTCTTCACTTACCTGGTCCATCGGCTGTCACCAACGCCTCGCGCTGCATTCCGGCATCTGAAAGACAAAGGCTTACCTACTCTTCGTGCGCTCCGGAGGTCTTCACACTGCATTCCGGCATCTGAAAGACAAAAGCTTACCAACTCTTCGCACGCTCCGGAGGCCTTCGGCGCTGCATCCCGCATCTGAAAGACAAAACAAGGTGCGTTTAAAGACATTGGGGAACTTTAATACTCACGTGCCATTACTCCTTTCCACATCTAACCCAGTGGGTATTCCGGCACCCTGCAGCCGCTCCGAACTTGTACCTGCAAAATAAAAAGACAGTTAGAGCGCATCGTGAAGCAGGCAACAAGCGCTTACTTACGTGCTTCCAGGCGCTTCTATTCATCACACGGGCTCCATCTTCAACTCACTTCAGCCCTTCATCCGCCATCGCCGGAACCCTGCAAAACAAGAGACATCATTACTAAAGACTTTAAAGACATTAGAATTACTCGAAACTTACCGTTCGTGCAGTAAACGACGGACAGCAGTCCTCTGAAGTCAAGAGGCCTGCTCCCCTTATCCAGTGAAGAAACTGGTTACAGCACCCTGCCCCGAGGCAGATTGAGAGCACGTCGTTCACTTACCTAAGGTGAGAGCGTTAACCTTTGGGGTTCTACAGGAGAAGAGAAAGGGAAGAAGAGAGAGACATTCAATAACCCAGTTCCTTAATCCCATATTTTCTATCTGCAGACATCTTACCCTTCGAGTCAGACATACAGTGCACAGAGGTCCAGCCCAAAGAGCCAGCCGTGTGTTACACATCACCTTTGAAGATACGGTATACGCCCAGTCAAGGCCGGCGCCTCTACGGGAATCAGGTGAGCGTTACAGCCAGCCACTATGGAGCTATCAGAATGATGATGAGTCAGTGAGACTCCTTGATCTTGCAAATTACCCTGTGGATCAGAGGAGTGGGTGGAAAGGCGTAGGCTTTCATGCCGGTCCACTGGAGGTGAAATGCGTCACACAGAGCCGGGCCCTAACCTTGCCAGGATGCAAACTGGGGACACTTCTTGTTGTGCCAAGTGGCAAAGAGATCCACGTGGAGGTGACCCCATTTGAAGATCTCCTGAATAACATGGTCGTTTATCTGCCACTCGCAATTGTCTGATCCCAGACTGCTGAGCCTGTCCACTTCCAGGTTGAATTCCCCCGGGAGGTGGACTGCCAAGAGGTACATGTCATTTTCCAGGTCTCATTCCCACATGCTGATCGTCAGTCTGCACAGAGGAGGGGGATCTGTTGCCCCCCTGCTTGTTGACGTAGTACATTCTGGTCGAGCTGTCTGTCTGGATGAGGACAACCTTGCCCTTCAGAAGTGGTAGGAATGTTCTGAGCGCTAGCCAGATGGCGTTCAGCTCCAACCAATTGATGTGGTATCTCTGCTCCTGTTGAGTCCAGGTGCCATGGACCGAGAGATCGTCCAAGGTGGCTTCCTAGCCCTCAAGCGAGGAGTCTGTGGTGATGGTGGCCTGAGGAGAGGGCGGCCGAAAAGACTTGCGCGTTCATAGGTTGAAGTCCATGGATCACCATGTTAGGTATGGGTGGAGAGATGGAGGAACTTTGATGATCTCCGATTGCGAGCCCCGCTCCCGATTCCATGAGGCCGCGAAGTGCAGCTGAATCCTTCTCACCCCTAGTCTTGTGTGCGGCACGGCTAACAGGACCGCTGCCAGTAGACCCAGGAGATGTTGGTACCACCATGCCGAGGTCACCTCTCTGCTGAGGAAGTGGGCGGTGTCCCTCTTGATGGCCGAGATTTTGTTCTCCGACGGGAAGATCCTCTCGGAGCACATGTCCCAAATGAGATCCAGGAATGTCAGAGTGTACATAGGCTGCAGATGTGACTTCTTGAGGTTGAGCGAGAAGCCCAGCTCGTGCAGTGTGTTCATAAGGGCATGGGAATAGTGGCGAACCGCTTCCGGAGATGTATCCCTGACGAGCCAGTCGTCGAGGTATGGGTAGATGTGGAGGCCCTGCTCTCTGAGGAGGGCCGCCACAGCGTTCATGAGTCTGGTAAAGACCCAGGGGGCCGAGTTGAGGCCAAATCGAAGGACTTTGTATTGAAAATGGTAGCCCATGATCCTGAACCGTAAGAAAGAACAATATGATATGGCATTTAAAACGCGCCTATACACAAGTTTCAAGGCACAACGAGGCAAGGGGGGGGGGGACAGAGGGAGGACAGACAACGAGCATACTAGGCCAGGTGTCATTCAGATTGCGCAAGTGCATGGGAAGAGGAAGGAGCAGAAGTGCGGGGGAGAAGGGGGAAAGGACAGTGCAGTACATGTGATAAGAAAAAAAAAAAAGACAGAAACAAACAGTAAGAAAAAGTACGGCCAGCAGGTGGCAAGTGCAAGGATAAGTGGAGACATCAGGTGTCAAGTGCTGGTAGTGGGACTGTAGGGATACAGAAACAGTCCCCCAGTGCGGGGGGTTGCCAGGAAGGCAGTGCAGGAGTGCGACTGGCGGGGGAGGGGACCTGGGCCCGAGATCAGAGGGTGACCAGGTAACCAGTGCAAATTCAGTGACAGCCAGGAAGTCGGCAAGGGAGAGGAGGAGAAAAAGCAGAAGCAAAGAGAAAGGTTTAGAGGTGCTTCCGGAACCGAAGAGGATTCTCCTCAAGTTTCAGGGAGGCTGGGAGGCTGCTCCAGAGGGAGGCCCCAGCCGAAGAAAGATCTAGCACCAACTCGTTGCTTGGAGAAGCGACTGACCCTGAGGGAGTTTGAGTTAGATGAGCAAAGAGCTCGAGAAGGAAGGTATTTAGGGAGAGAGAGTTGAAGGTAGAGGCCCCAGAAGGCCTTGTGGAAGATGCAGAGGGTTTTGAACTTAATCCTCGCAGCCACTGGGAGCCAATGCAGAGATTTCAGTCCTGGAGAGATACGATCCCTGGGCTTGAGGCCAAGGACAAGTCTCGCGGTCCTGTTCTGGATAAGTTGCAGAGGGCGGAGAGTAGAAGCAGGCAGATTTAGAAAGAGGCTATTGCAATAGCCCAGCATAGAGAGAACCAGAGCTCTGGAGAGGGTGAGCTTCTGGGGGAAGGAGAGGAAAGGAAGAATACCTCTGAGGAGGTGCAACTGGTAGTGTGACTTCTTAGAGCTGTCAGAGATGTGAAGAGAGAAGGAGAGTGTAGAGTCGAAGATGACCCTGAGGTTTTTAGCCTTGCAGGTGGGAACAGGAAGAGGGCCAAGAGAGGCCGGCCAGAGAGCTACAGGAAAGGAGGGAGCGGGTGTGCCGATGAGGAGAATCTCAGTCTTACTGGCATTAAGGCAGAGGTCATTGGCGGCACACCACTCCTGGATAGCAGACAGTCAAAGATGAGGGAAGTAGAAGAGGAGGCCGAGGGTAGTCTGAAGATGAGCTGGGTGTCATCCGCATAGCACTGAAAGTTGGGGCAGAGAGGCGATGCAGGCTGCCAAATCGGGACGTGTAGGTACGCGTCCTTCAGGTCCAGGGAGCACATCCAGTCTCCTTTGTCCAATGTCTCTGTTATAAAAGCTGGCATAATGTGAGAAATTACACTCGGGAGTCAGGCGAATGCTGAAAGAATATTTATTTTCTTTTGGTAGGGTAAGTTCCTTAGGGGCAAATAAGTCCTTCCGGTTTCCTTCACCGGTGTCTTGGCTTCCCAGAGTGTGTTGGCCGCAGTCCCAACTTGGTTCTCTCTCTTAGTGTCCAGATAGGCCCACCACTCCGATTCTCCCTCCTCTCTCTTCTCCGTATCCTGTGGAAAGAGAACCAACCATCAGAACGGCTTGGCGCGCTTTTAACAAAGCAGATGGGTTCAGGCCCCCACCAATCATTGAGCGTCCAGCCCAGCCCCCTTCCCATTGGCTCTCGAGGTATTACCCCGGCCTCCCTGAAAGGGCGCCATCCCGGCGTGCTGCCGTTCCCGTTCTTGCTGTAGTGCATGACACCTGTGCCGGTCACGTGTCCGTGGCCGCACATAATATGGGCAAGGCTGGATGCTGGGGGCCTTCCTCCCACTACGGGTAGCCCCGGGCTTGTCACGGGGAGCACGGCGATGATGGGCTGGTCGCCCCTCGCCTACAACTACAAGCTCCGGTGAGTATGGCACACCCCCATCCAGGCCGGCTTGCAAAGCAGGTAAGCCATGTGTGGTGTCGCTGCAAATATTGGTAGCGGCTCCCCTTCCAGCCACCGCAACAAGTTAATGGGCGGGACCTGCCGGGAGGTCCCGGCACTAAGGATCCCAGTGTAATTGGGATCGGGTGCGGATAGTCCTCGCCGCGGCTCTAGCCGAGGCGTGTCCGATGCACTCCACGGCTCTAGCTGAGGTGCGTTGGATGTACGCCGCGGCTCTAGCCGAGGCACGTTGGATGTACGCCGCGGCTCTAGCCATGGCGTATCCTCACACCCCCCTCCCCCGCCTCAAATCCCAGGCCGATCGGGCCAGGGAGAACACCTGGACAGATAGTCAGCCACCAGCTGGAACCTGGCAGGTTTGTGCAACGTGATGAAGTCAAAAGGTTGGAGGGAGAGGAACCAGCGGAGAACCCACTGGTTTGTGTCCTTATGTTGAGCCAGCCTTTGCAGGGGTGCATGGTCGGTGTATAGCGTAAACCGGCGACCCAGCAGATAGTACCGGAGTGAGTCAACGGCCCATTTGATGGCCAAACACTCCTTTTCTATGGTCGAGTACGCCGACTCATGAGACAATAGCTTCCGGCTGATGAAGCACACCGGTTGCAGGTCCCCTCCTCTATCCTGTGAAAGTACGGCCCCCAGGCCTTGGTTCGAGGCATCAGTCTGTAAAAAGAAATGTTTCTGGAAGTCCGGACAGCAAAGGACAGGGTTCGATGTGATCCTTCGCTTCAGGTGTGCTTTGGCGGTCAGGGCACTCGGGTTGCAGGTCAGGAACGGAACTCCCTTAAGCCTCAAGGCGTCTGTAACGCTCACCTGATTCCCACAGAGGCGCCGACCCGTTCTGGACTGCTACAACTTCTACCACGGTAAAGCGTAATGCTTGGAAGATGGACTGGACTGGACCCCCAAACCTCGTCTGTCTGGCCCGTAGAATAATCCTTCTGTAGATGGGAAAAGGGAGTGAACTGTCTGCTAGATTGTGTGTGAGATTTCCCCCCTTTTTCCCCTTCTCACCCTCCTCGAACCCTAGCTGTGCCTTCCGCAGACTCTCACCTTAATTTCTGTATGGACGAGCTCTCCATCCTGCTTCTGACGCAGAGGCGCGTAGATTTCCAGTTACTTCACTGGATCTCGGATTTGGCGAGGGTTCGATGTCTGCTTGCCTTTACCAAAATGCTGCCGTAAGTATATAGTTCAAAAGATCAAGTCTTATTTGTCCCTTGGCCTTGGTTTAATTTTCAGGGACTAGGTAAGGAATCTGTGTGGAGGAATGGATTCGCCGAGGTAAGCTCAGGTGAGTACTTTTAATGAAGGTGTGCCGTAGTGGTTTGCTCCGACACCTTAATGAGTGTGTCTTATTTCCCATAGGGGCCGGGGTACGGAAAAGCCAGAAAAGCCGCTCCGACCCGAAAAGGGAACCGAGGTCCCAACAAAATTCAGGTAAGACTTAAGGTGAGTAATCTGTCCTTTTGCAATTAGTTCGTTGCTCACCTTGTTTTGTCCTTTTTCTCCGTAGGTCTTGAATGCGACCGATGTCGCCTATGGGCGCTGAAAAGGTTGCCGGCGCCACGTGAAGGTAAGAGGAAGCGGCGCGGCAGCGTGAGAAGCGGAGCGCTTCTAACTATTGTCTTTCTTTTCCGTAGGTGCTGGGATGCGGCCGATGTCGCCTATGACCGCTGAAGAGCTAGACAGCGCCACGAGAAGGTAAGTGGAAGCGGCGCTGCAGCGAGCGATGAGATGCGTTTCTAACCCTTGACTTTCTTTTGCAGGATCGACGGAGTGAAGAATCCGGATGCTGGATGAAGGTAAGTAATGTCCTAATGCTTGCCTTTCTCTCCTTGCAGGTGTTCCAGGTGCTGGCGGGCGTGGCAGGAGCCAGGATGCAGGAGCCGACTCGGTGAGCGTCCTGCTGCAGATGCAGAATAACGCGAAGATCGTGTGGCCATCCGGGCGTGGTTTAAATAGCCTTGGAAGAGCTTCAGGTGAGTTCTTCCACTGGCCCCACCCGAGTAAGAAAATAGTTCCTCCCCAGCCTTAGTTGGCTTGGAGCTTCAGACAGAATGGTCTGCCTCGGGTGAGTATGCAGCATGGTCTGCCTCAGGTGAGTTCACCCAAGCATTACCATATGTTCTGCCATGATGAGCCTGGCGCCTATGGCGCCAGGACAGATGCCTTTTATGAGCCTGGCGCCAAAGGCGCCAGGACAAGGTCCAAAGAGCCCCTATAGGGGTTTGCTGGGTCCTGCTTGGTGAGTATGAAGTCTGCTTCCGGGGACGCTGGGCCTGACCTGGCTCCTAGGGGGCAGGCATCATGACAGCACTCCCCCCCCCCCCCCCATCCCCCCCCCGTCCCCCCCAAGGCCACTCCCAAGGTTGTTTTCCCCAGGGGTTTTGGTTTGTCTGGGAAGGTCCGATGGTTCTCCCTCCACTTGAATGGGTTCTGGAGGCTTGATTAGTCTGGTTCCAGGTTGCACAGGTTTCAAAAGTGACACATGAAAAACAGGATGTATTCGCATATGAGCTGGTAAATCCAGTTTAACGGCCACAGGATTGATTATGGCCGTAATGGAATATGGTCCCAGGTATTTGGGATTAAAAGTTTGAGGTCCTTTGAGTGATAAGTGTCTGGTAGCCAGCCAGACTTGGTCCCCAATCTGGTACTGAGGTGCCTCACTTCGATGCCTATCAGCACTTTTCTTGCATCTTTTCTTGGCTTGTTGTAAATGTTCAGTTGCTTCTTTGAAGGCTTTAGTAATTGCGGTATGCAGCTGGTCCACTACGGGTGTTCCGAGATCATGAGGTGGATCCAGGTTAGAGGTTCGAGGGTGAAGCCCATATAAAGTGTAAAAAGGACTTTGCCCAGTTCCAGAGTGCACAGAATTATTATATGCATATTCAGCTATCCAAAGAATGTCTTTCCAGTAACATTCAGATTATTGCTGCATACAACGTAAATATTGTTCGAGAGTCTGGTTCGTTCTTTCTGTTTGACCATCGGTCTGGGGGTGATGACTTGTTCATAGTCTTACATCGATTTGTGCCAATTGACAACATCTACGCCAAAAGTGGGAAATAAATTGGCTTCCTCGATCTGAAATCAGCACAGACGGAAATCCATATAACCGGACAACATTTTCAAGGAATTCTTTAGCTAGAACCGAAGCTGAAGGTAACCCTTTTAATGGAATGAAGTGTGCCATCTTGGAGAATAAATCTACAATAACAAGAATAGTGTTATATCCTGAACAGGGGGATAAGTCCGTAATATAATCCAATGACAGGGTGTGCCAGGGCGATGGTGGAATGTCTAACGGTTGAAAAAGACCGGCTGGTCTTTTCTTTTGGCCTTTATTTTGGGCGCACACACCACAGGACATCACAAATGATTTTACATCTTTTCGCCAAGAAGGCCACCAGAATTGTCTTTTCACCTTTTCCTCAGTTTTGGCAATGCCGGGGTGTCCCTCTATTAGTGTATCGTGATAACAAGAAACAACTAGCTTTTGTAAATCTGTGTGTGGAAGAAATAATCGTCCTCGAAAATAAGGTAAATCGTTATCTATAGTAAAATCAGATCCCTTTTGAACCCAGTCCTGCAAGTCTCTTGGGTCCAGGAGTTGTTTAACTCTAGTTTGGATATTTTCTAGCGATTGTGAAGAAGTCATAACTAAGATCATGTGTTCGGGAATTATCGGCACAGGCACTGAGTTAGTGAATGTGTCCCCCATTCCAATTCGGGATAGAGCATCCGCTTTGCCATTCTTACAGCCAGGACGGTAGGCGATTATGAAATCAAATTCAGCAAAAAACAGAGCCCAACGGAGCTGTCGAGATGACTGAGCTTTGGCGGTTTTCAAATACTGTAAATTCCGATGGTCGGTGATAACCGTGAAGGTATGTCTTGCGCCAAGGAGATCATGTCTCCAGGCCTTAAAAGCAGATTTAATCGCCAACGGTTCTTTGTCTGTGATGGCGTAGTTAATCTCAGGAGCCGAGAATTTTCTGGACCAGAACCGACGGGATGCAGTTGGTTAGTCTCTGGGTCCCTTTGAGAAAGGACAGCTCCCATAGCTAGACTGGATGCGTCAGTTTCGACGACATAAGGGAGATCCGGGCGCGGATGTTTCAATACGGGTGCAGAAGTAAATTTAACTTTTAGTTCTTGAAAGGCTTGCTCAGCTTCTTTAGACCATTCAAAACGTTTATTTTTTCTTAAGAGTGCAGTGATGGGTTGAACCACCCGTGAAAACTCCGGAATGAACCTGCGATAAAAATTGGCAAAGCCAAGCATGCTTTGAACACCTTTTACAGAGCTGGGTGATGGCCATTTGAGGATAGCATCCACTTTTCGTGAGTCTATGTGGACTCCATTAGGAGTTAGGTTAAAACCTAGAAATTCGACTTCCGTGACATGGAAAACACATTTTTCAAGTTTAGCAAATAGTTTGTGTTGGCGCAATTTCTCGAGGACTGCCCCGACATGGTTTCGATGATCAGATTCTGAAGAGGAGTATACAAGAATGTCATCGATGTATACGATAACAAACATCGATCATGAGGCCATCGTTCATGAAATATTGGAAGGCAGCTGGTGCATTGCACAGTCCAAAAGGCATAACTTGGTACTCGAACAACCGATATTTAGTGCGGAAGGCAGTTTTCCATTCATCGCCTTCTTTGATTCGCACTAGATGGTAAGCCCCCCGGAGATCTAGCTTGGTGTATATGCAGGCATCTTTCAGGTGAGTGTTCTTCCACTGGCCCCACCGAGTAAGAAAAGAGTTCCTGAAAGAAAATAGTTCCTCCACAGCCTTAGTTGGCTTGGAGCTTCAGACAGCATGGTCTGCCTCGGGTGAGTATGCAGCATGGTCTGCCTCAGGTGAGTTCACCCAATCATTACCATATGTTCTGCCATGATGAGCCTGGCGCCTATGGCGCCAGGACAGATGCCTTTTATGAGCCTGGCGCCAAAGGCGCCAGGACAAGGTCCAAAGAGCCCCTATAGGGGTTTGCTGGGTCCTGCTTGGTGAGTATGAAGTCTGCTTCCAGGGACGCTGGGCCTGACCTGGCTCCTCGGGAGCAGGCATCATGACAGCGTCGGTCACGGGGGCTGCCACCGAGGAGAAGTGGGGGATGAATCTTCTGTAATATCCAACCAATCCCACGAAGGCTCGAATCTGCTTCCTGTTGGTGGGGGTTGGTATATCGAGTATGGCCTGGTTTTTAGATAGTTGAGGTTTCAGGATACACCCACCCACTATATGTCCCAGATATTTGGTTTCGTGGGTTCCCATCGTAGTCTTTTTGGGGTTGATGTGCAACCCTGCTTTATGTAGATCAGCCACCACTAGTTCCAGATGGTCTAAAGGTTTTTCCCAGGATTGGCTGTATACCACTATGTCATCCAGGTAAGCAGCAGCATATCCATCATGTGGTCTTAGTATGATGTCCATCAATCTTTGGAACGTTGCGGGTGCCCCATGGAGTCCAAAGGAAAGAACCTTGTATTGGTATAGTCCTTGCGGGGTGGAGAAGGCAGTTTTCTCTTTATCCTCGGAGCATAGGGGAATCTGCCAGTAGCCCTTGGTTAAGTCCAGAGTACTTAAGTAATGGGCCGTTCCAAGGCCCTCTAGGACTTCGTCCATCCGAGGCATTGGATAAGCCTCATACCTGGACACTGCGTTTAACTGTCTGTAGTCCATACAAAAACGGACCGAAGCGTCCGGCTTGGGTACTAGCACTATGGGGTATGACCATACGCTGATGGATGGTTCGATAATGTCCATCCGCAGCATCTCCTCCACCTCGGCTTTGATGATATTCCGCCGTGCTTCAGGAATTCAGTAGGGCCTAAGACTTACGGGTGGTCCGGGGTCTGTCTTAATCTCGTGTTCCAGTATATCAGTCCGTCCGGGTAAGGTGGAAAAGGCGTCGGCATAGGGAGACAGCCTGCCTTTAACATCAGTCTTCATCTCCAGGGACAGAGCGCCTCCCCAATTGACAGAATCCAGGGTGTCAGGAACGGTATTCAGGAATTCTTCGGATTCCGGCTCCTTGACGCTTACAAAGGCGCCCATGAGAGGCACGTTCCATTTCTTTAGGAGATTGATATGATATACCCTTTCTGGGGAGGCCCGGTCGGGTTGATGTACCCGATAAGTTACCGGACTTAGTACATCAGTAATTTTGTAAAGCCCTCTCCAGCTTTACAACAGTTTATTGACGCTGGTAGGTAGGAGAACCAGTACCTGATCTCCTGGCTTAAAGGTTCTCATACGACTCCCCTTGTTGTAATTCTTCTCTTGGGTTGTTTGAGCACGGCCTAGGTTGGCTTGGGCCCGCATGCGTAATGCAGTTAGATGTTCTTTCAACTCCTCAGTGTATTCCGTTAAGGACACTTCTTCAGCTGCTTCCCACTCCTTAACCAGATCCAGTATGGTCTAAGGTTATCTCCCAAACAAGAGCTCGAAGGGGGAAAAACCAGTGGAAGACTGGGGAGTGTCCCTTAACACCATCAATAACAATGGGATTGCCCGATCCCAAGTTTTCATGGTTGGTCCCGTCACCCTTCGTAGCATTTTCTTAATCGTCTGGTTATAACGTTCTACCAGATCATCAGTTTGGGGATGGTATACGGAGGTTCTCAATTGTTTAATCTGGAGCTGTCCACATATTTGTCGTAAGAGGGTCGACATGAAGTTTGTACCTTAGTCCGTGATTATCTCTGACGGTAACCCTACGCGGGCAAAGAACGGGATCAGTTGGTCTCATAACATTCGTGCCAACGTCCCCTTCAGAGGGAAAGCCTCCGGGTATCTGGTGGCATAGTCGACTACGACCAATAAGTACTTATTTCCCCAGCTGGCAGGTTCTAGGGGTCCAACTATATCCATGCCGATCCTCTGAAACGGTATAGCTATGAGAGGCATTTTCTGCAGTGGTGCCTTCGCGGGTAGGACCCCGCTAGTTAGCTGGCAAGTGGGACAATTTTTACAAAATCGGGCTACCTCCCCATAAATGCCGGGCCAGTAGAACCTCCTTAATAGGTTTTGTTGAGTCTTAAGAGAAGCCATGTGACCCCCCACAGGGATGGTTGTGGGCTAATAATAGTACTAGAATGCGGTGGCTTTTTGGTAGCACCAATTGTTCCCTCATGTCGTCGTCGCCCTTATACCTCTGGTATAAGAGACCCTAACGTAGGAGGAATCCTGGACCTCTGGCAAGGTCGGGTTCCCCTTCTTGGGCGGCCCTTTCCCTGGCCACTCGTAGAGTGGGATCGGTTAGGGTTTCCCCTCTGATGGTGTCCTCGTTGTCTTCTAGCTTCCAATCTATAGGGCGGGTCATATAACTAGCCTGACACCATGCCATCCGGGTTCGTCTTTTTCGCCCTGGGAGGGATTCTTGGGAACCAGAGTCCGTCCCTGTAACCTTGGGTTCGGGCGGAGTCTTCTCCTCTTCCTCTAGGACCCTCAATGCCTGATTAAAGTTGGGGAGGTCGGTCCCGATTACCACCGGGGCCGGGAGACACGGTAGGGAGGCAGCCCTCAAGAGAGTGGAAGTTTTATTCAAGTCAATCACCACATCCTTCATCGGATAACACTTTACATCCCCATGGATGCATCTAATAGGTACCGTTATGTTAGATAAGCAGGGAGTGTTACTCACGGTTGGCGATATGGCGGTCTGCCTGCTGCAGCTGTCCAGGAGAGCGTGTGTTGGTCTGCCGTCGACTCGGATGTCCACCACATACGGTCCCGGGATACTCTCCTCGTCTACCGGGTTCAGGTAACCAATGTCCATTGGCTCGGCTGGTCTTCTCCTGGGACAAAATCGGGCGATATGGCCCCACTCGTTGCAATCATAGCATTGTTGCTGCTTATATCCAGGGGTCAACATTGGGGTCTTCTCCTCAACTCCTGGTCTCTTGTCTTCTGGTTTCCTGGAGTTTTCCTCAGAGGATCTCCATCATATGGGCAGGGCTCGCCCACCCCTAATCACATGGGGGGGGTCAGATATTGGAATGGCTATACGGGCTGATATCCCGGTAGGCTGTAGCCGGGTTTGACCGGCCTTCTGGTATGCCGAGGCAATATCCACGGCTTCGGTGAGGGAGGGCCGATGGTGCTGTCTGACCCATCTCTGCATTTGTCCTGGCAGGGCTTCGATAAACTGTTCCAAGATGATTTTATCCAGGAGGGGTTGGAGCCAGTAACCACTTCTCAACCAGGTCCTTTATTCTATAGTACGGCTGGCGCGGGCTTTCCCCAGCCTTGAGTCAGGTCTCTCTTAATTGGATTCTATAGGCTTCATCGTCCAGGCCTAGGCGATCCAGCACTGCCGCTTGGATTTCCCCATACGGGGTGTTGCCATTGGGGTTCACCCCCCTGGTAGGCGCCCTGCATTACCCCCGACAGAAGGGGGGCAACATACTGTCCCCACCGATCCGGAGGACATTGTGCATTTCTAGCAATTCTTTCGAAGCTGGTAAAAAAAAAAAAAAAAAAAAAAAAAAAAAAAAGGCAGGGTCCTCTCCATCCTTATATTTCTGCAGGAGCGCCGAAGGTACCAGTGGTTGGTTTCTGGTGACGGTAACAGCGTCCGTGAGACGGGATATAGTCTCATGTTTGTCCTGAGCAGTGGATTGTATGGTGCTCTGCAACTGGATGACCTGTTAGAAGGCTTGCCTATCCGCAGCTGCCTGTTGAGACTGTAGTTGGAATAGCTGCTGTAGCTGCTGCTGGCCCTCAGCCAGGGTCTTGATCAGTGGTTGCATAGCGCTGTCTGGAATCCCACCTTTGTCGCCAGTTTGAGAAATTACACTCGGGAGTCAGGCGAATGCTAAAAGAATATGTATTTTCTTTTGGTACGGTAAGTTCCTTAAGGGCAAATAAGATAACAAGTCCTTCCGGTTTCCTTCACCGATGACTTGGCTTCCCAGAGTGTGTTGACCGCAGTCCCAACTTGGTTCTCTTAGTGTCCGGATAGGCCCACCACTCCGATTCTCCCTCCTCGCTCTTCTCCGTATCCTGTGGAAGGAGAACCAACCATCAGAACAGCTTGGCGCGCTTTTAACAGAGCAGATGGGTTCAGGCCCCCACCACTCAATGGAGTGTCCAGCCCAGCCCCCTTCCCATTGGCTCTCGAGGCATTACCCCCGCCTTCTTGAAAGGGCGCCGTCCCGGCGTGGTGCCGTTCCCGTTCTTGCTGTAGTGCATGACACCTGTGCCGGTCATGTGTCCGTGGCCACGCATTATATGGGCAAGGCTGGATGCTGGGGGCCTTCTTCCCGCTACGGGTAGCCCGGGGCTTGTCACGGGGAGCACGGCGATGATGGGCTGGTCGCCCCTCGCCTACAACTACGAGCTCCGGTGAGTATAGCACACCCCCATCCGGGCCGGCTTGCAAAGCAGGTAAGCCATGCGCGGTATCGCCGCAACTATTGGTAGGGGCTCCCCTTCCCGCCACCGAAACCAAGTTAATGGGCGGGACCTGCCGGGAGGTCCCGGCACTAAGGATCCCAGTTTAATTGGGATCGGGTGCAGATAGTCCTCGCCGCGGCTCGAGCCGAGGCGTGTCGGATGTACGCCACGGCTCGAGCCGAGGCGTGTCGGATGTACGCCGCGGCTCGAGCCGAGGCGTGTCCTCACACATAACCATCTTGGATTTTTGCAGGGGTAGGGAGAGGTTGAGGGTGGCAAGGTCCAGCACAATTCTCAGGCCCGCCTGGTTCTTCTTCTGAATGGCGAAAATCCTGGAGTAGAAGCCAAAGCCTCGCTGGGAGGCTGGAACTTCTCCACTGCCTGGCTCTCTACGAGCAACCAGATCTCTGCCAAAGGAGTTGCTGTCCCAACCTGTGGCAGTGGAGGGGAAAAGGGAAGATAGGAAGGCGGTACCCCGTGGATACTACAGAGACGATCCAGGGGTCCACAAAATTCTGGCGGCAGAATTATGCATGGAGAGCAAGCCTGCCCCCCACCGGAGACACGTGGACCCGAAGGGGCATGTCATGCCTTCTTTCCCTCAGAGGCTAACGCTGAGGAAGGGGGGACTGTAAAAAGCCCTTACTCCCCCCGCCCCCGTCAAAGCTACTGTCAAAGCTGCCAGCTGTATCAGTAATATCTTGACCCTCCTCAGACCCAGACCCAGAAATGTCTCTTCTCTGAACCCACTCCTCCTCAACCGATTCCTCTGTGGAAATATCTTGGTTTCGCCCCTTTCTTCTCGTAGATCTTTTTGTGAAGAGGTATGGCCTTCTACGGTTGGAAGCCACCCTGTCGCCCTGATGGTACAGGGCTACAAGGGACCCCCTGCCGGAGAGGCCAAGAAGAGAGGAAAAAAGCGGATGCTTAAAAAAAAACCTCTCTTAAATACGGGGTATTGTAGCGGTGTTACAGGCTTCCAGACAAGAGCAGCGACCAGGTTGGGCAAGGTATGGCGATGTGATGGGCTTCCGGACAGGAGCAGCGACCAGGTTGGCTAAGGAAAGCAGCTTGCAGAGGCTCAAGGAGGCGAAGAAACCGGAGGCTGCATGATCACATGGGAAGGAACGGAAAGAAAAGGGGAAAATACAAGAGGAAAGGATAACAAAGAAAAAGCACGGGAAACCGCAGGATAGAACAGACTGCAGTTAAGGATAGAAAGGAGGAGCCGGAGAACCGGACGGAACTAGACAAAGAAAGTTGTACCAGAAAAGGGCTCCCGCGAACGGCGGGGCGTGAACAGGGAAACAAAATACTGTTATAGGAACGGAGAGAAAGTAAACACAGAGCGGAGTACGGAGCATGTATGCAAGAGGTTGCAACGCGCCGAACGGCGTGGTTAAGAGACGCAGACCAGGAAATGAGCGTGGAAAAAGACTAGAGCGTGACAGACAGAGAAGGGGAAAAAAACGGAACAGTTCAATGGCGGTGCAATTTCCATTGATTATCAAGTCGCCAGGGAGATCTCCTTGTAAACGGTGTGACAACCCCCATCCCCTTTTTGTTGTTTGTGCCGGTTCTGAGCTGTCGAGCGGTCCTGCTGCCTGGATCTGCGTTCCTGGAAGCCACGGAACCCTCCATATGTACGACCCTTTTCCGAGTGCTGCTGAGATTGAGTGTAGGATTTGGGCGTGGTCTTTGTAAGAATGGAAAGAGACTTTGCCATTTGTGAGCTGTTCTTTTTGTCCAGCTCTTTGTCCGTAGAGGAGTGGAAGGTGTGTCTACCACCCACCCCTGCCCTCGAACGGTAGATCTAGAATGCGCTCCGGGGCATCCGGGTTGAATTTCGTTGCCCGGAGCCAGGCTGTTCTCATGCGCATGGCAATGCAGATGGCACGGCCTGAGGTATCGATATGAGCCACTGTGGATTCCATGAGGTCATGCACCACGAGCTTGGCTTCAGCTAGCCCCGCCTTAAAGAGTGATTGGCACTGGATGGGGAGTTCCAGAAGGAAGTCTGCAATTTCCCGCCATGACCATTGGTTGGCGGCAGCCAGCATGGCATCTGCGTTGGCCTGATGGAGGTGCAAGGATGCGTTGGAGTAGATTTTCTTGCCGTACGCCTCCAAGATCTTCTCCTTGCCTAGAAGCGCCGCAGAGGAGGCGGCTGAGGACAACTGAGGCTTGGAGTATAGTAATGCTGCAGGGATCACAGAGGAGTGTGGCTGAGGATGGGTCGAGAGCAAGAGTGTATCCCTCTCCATCTGCCTGTACTTGGCGTCCAGGCGTCGATTGACCTGCTGGACCGAGTGAGCTTGAGCCAACCCTTCTTGGCCAGGGAGACATCCGTTTGCAGTGGAATCCCCATTTTGGCAGAGGGGCATCGCGTGAGGACTTCTGCCAGAACCCCCTCTGCCGGGTGTTCGACCTCGGGCTGGGGGGAGGCCCAGGTACTCCGCCAGGCCAGCCAGACGTTCGTGGAAGACCCTGGCTTAGGATGGCGTGTCCGGATCCTCCCCCTCGTCCATATTATGCGGATCTGGAGGATCCCGTGGAGGAGGGGTAGATGGCGCCGGAGGCTGGGGTACAGGGAGCGCAGCCAGAGGCTGAGGAGGCGGCGGAAATTGCAGAGTTGGCTGTGGACTCTGAGGAGGCGGCTGCACTGGGGTAAAGGGGCCCGATGGTGGAGTCTGTGGTACCGCTAGCATGGCGGGGAGGACTTCCCTGATGGCGTCTGAGGATAACCCGCATCTGAGAAGATCTCATGATGCCGAGGAACTTCTGGAAGAGCACCGCCTCACTGGCCAAAGAGGTGGCAGGGGGTGGCGATAGTGTAGCGGGGGTTGCTGGAGCCTCTGCACACCCTGTCCATATTGACGCAAAGGAAAGCTGCCCTGCGCAAATGAGGGGTAGACTGTAGGCCACGTACCTGGATCAGGTCACTCACACCTTGACACTCGTTCTTTGCCAAATTCCTGGAATGGTGTCGGACGGGTGTCTCTTTCTAGCGCGGCAGCCATTTTGTCGAGCTGCCTACCACGTGCCTGCGACGTGGTGCTCGGCCCGCTTGGCACAGCCTCGTCCAAGACTCTTGCGTGTGGATCATGAGGCCTACCCCGCTCCTCCGGCCGGTAGGTGCGACACCCTCGACCCGGGGGTCGGTAGGGCTGCGTTTAGGCACCCCCTCGGATGTATTACCAGTATTAGGGCGTAGCCCCTCAGACCTATTGCTGGTTGTAGGGTGTAGCCCCTCGGCCATGGTGCCGGTAAAAGGGCAGAGCCCCTCGAGTGTAGACCCAGTAAAAGAACCTTCCGATCCCTTCAACACTGCGCCCGGGAGGATCCCTCGACCCTTAGGCCAGTAGCTCCAGCAGCCTCAGTGCACGTGCCGGTAGAAGGACCTGGCCGGTCCCTCCCGCGCGGGAGAGTCCCTGGGAAGGAGTATCGCTTGCGGGGTGCACTGGAAAATATCAGAAACGAATCTTCACGAAGTTCTTGAGATCCTCTGGAGACGACCTCTGGAAGAAGTCCCTCCACCTGGCTAGTCTGTTCTTCAGCGCTGTTTAGGACAGCAAGTCACACGCCGAACATGATTGCCAACCGTGGTCTGGCCCAAGGCAACGTAGGCAGAGGGCGTGGGGGTCTGAAGTTGGGAAGAACCCGTTGCAGGATGGACACCTGATGAACCCTATAGAAGTCGACATGCGCCGGGGAGGAGCGTGACGCCAGAGGACGGAGTACCTGAATGATAGATAGACAAAAAAGACAAAGAAGTATCAGCGCGTGGAATTACATGGCCGAGGTCAAACCCAGGAGCGCTGGTGAATTCGGCCCGTTCCTGTCGAGGCGGAAAAGGGGTCTGAGGTGTGGCGCCGGAGGGCAGAGTCAGGGCAGCGCAGGCTCTGTGCCGCGCCCACGCGCCTCTAAATTTAAAGTGGAAGAAGGTTTTTTCTGGGGAAAAAGGTTCCGACTCCCGTCCCTTGGAAGGAACGCCTTTACAGTATGGAGGAAAGGGGACGCGATGTAAGAGTAAAACACAAATACAGTTTTGATCTTTGTTAAGATGGATTTCTGAACTCTGTCCTGGAGGGGCAGAGGTTCAGAAGGCCAGCCTAGTTTCTTGGAACAGGGTAACCTCTGGACAAGCCAGACCAATCAGGGTAGCGATGGCGGCGGTCAAGACTAGGTCTCAAGAGGGGTGAGGGTGACTGAAAGTCCGCAATGAGCACACAAAGCAAGGACACTTACAAATTACTCCAGGCAGGTGTTATATTAAAAATATAGACACATTTATTACAAGGCCTTTGTAACATCGACCATAGTAAAGAATCACGATAAAACTCAAGCAAACCAACACATCACAATCAATACAATATATATACACAAGACCAAGGGGTCTTAAGAGTTAGAAGCACGAAATATGTAGACCACCTAGATGGGGAGGAAAACAGGCAGTGCAAGTAATTGTTAGACCCAGTTTGACATCAGAGACCACCTAATTAGAAGGAAGTCCGAGCCCTACGAAGAGTGGAGCCTTGTGCTCAAAAGTACCTGAACACGCGGGTGCCAACGGGCCAAGGAGTGTCTCTTCGGGGAAATCAGGCAGTTCAGAGAGGTGAACAAACAATGGCGAACAGACCTCCGCTACTCAAGTGCAGCCTCCACTTGTGGGCAGAAGCAGGGGGCGAGTACGGAGAAAGGGGTGCTGTTTTTCAACAGCGGGGGAAAGCCAGAGGCTTCTGCAGGAGGGAGACCGGTTCAGGGTATTGACTACTCACCGGTCCCCGATGCAGGCAGACCCAGGCTTCTCAGAGTTAGTTTCTTCGCTGGCAGGTTCAGATGCGATCAGAGGGACGTCTCGGCTCCGTGTAGATTCCACGGCAGCAGAAGTCAGGGTCGAGGGTGTCCCAAACGTAGCGAACACACACACATGGTTACCTCAGCAGGGCAACCCGGCAGCCCCTTGTATTCCAGGCCCAATGTACACTTCTCACTTCAGACCCTAGGAACGCCAAGTGTATGAAGCGTGTGAGAGTGTCGAGGGCTCGGATTTCAGCAGCAGCCAGACGGCGGTAACAGAGCAAGGTTCCTGTGTAGGCTGGTCAGTCCGCTGGATGGCCCAGGGATGCTTCCGAAGGCTTACGTACAGGAGTTGAAGATGCCGAGAATAGTTGTTCCCACTATTCTAAAGGGTCGAAGCGCCAGTACAGGCCTTCTCGTACGATCAGAGGCAGAGGGGTCTCACAGGACGATAGCAGTGCAGGGTGCCAAACCTTCAGCAGGTCACCAGCAATTCCTCGACTCAGCTTCTTGGTTGCAGGATACTTGGCTCCTTCATCCTTTGTTCGTGAGAACTCAGGAGATCGACATGGTAGTGGTGTTTCCAGCCTCCGCTTATCCAGGGTTCCCTTCGCGCCAAAACAAGAGGGCCCAATGGGAGATCTGCTCACAAAACACTCACACCATACGTGGACCTATCACGGACCACGGTGGTCCCAGGCATTCAAGACACACTAGACTCTCTGGCACCCAGGATGTGTATTGGGACCAGACATCCCAGCCCACATCCTGGAGGCTCACAACAGGCCTGTAGAAGCCCGCAAAAGCATCTGTGTTTCGTGGGAAAGTACATGCCCAAATAAGGATGGCCCCGGGTCGGCTCGACCTGGGGAAGGTGAAGGGGCAAGACGGTCAGCGGACAGGACAAAGAAACTTGTGGTCTGGCCATTTTGGAAGCCAGGCCACCCATTTTGGCCAAACGAGAGAAGCACGGTTAACAGGGCAAAAGGGAGTTCAAAATAAAAAAGAAACAATTGCTGCCACCAGTCCCGTCCGTGACATACTTGCACAGTTTGTTATAAATCCATCGAGAGTTACTAGGGCCTATAGAATGACTAGAGACCCAAGAGTGCAGTAACTTAGCTTACAGTGCCCTCTTGTGCCATGTTGCGCGAAAGCTGCAAAATGAGAAAAGAACTACGGAAAACAAGGTTTCCAGGTACTGACTGTTTTAAGGGCATGTCAGTTTCCCCATAAGAATGGAGCGAACGCCCAGAGGAGTGCGGCGGAAGGCTGCGCTTCTCTGGCAAAGTCTAGATCAGGGTGTAAAACAACAGTAGAAAGTTTGGGGGTTGCCACATGGACGGAAAATTACCTACAATATGAAATCTTTCCTGACACTCTTCAACAGCCCTTTTAGTCCATACCAAAAGTAAAACATGAGAATGCCGGAAGAGTATTCAATTGCAGATTGAGGTGGAGAAAATGTAAATTCGATTTACTGTTCACTTAAGAGTGTAATTTAGGGGAGTACTAAAGGAGGGGCCACTTTGGCCAGGTTCTCATACATTTTCCTTACGTAATAAAAAAACACAAAGAAAGAAGATTGTTGCACTTAAGTGAAAAAGAGGGGGACTGCGGAGATGCATTTTCTTTTTAATAAATAAAACGCAGCAGCATATAGAGGGAAGCATTATTAGGGAGGAGTTCACAGATGGGATTAATGATCAACCCATATCAACTGAGGCAATAAATACGCCCCGCCGCTATGATGTCATGCCGCCTCACGTTCCCAGTTATTTCTTTTTTAGCTGACTTATTAGGTGTCCCTCTTTCCCTGGTGTTTAAGGCGAATTGCAGAGACTGAACTATAGCTCCATCCTCTGTGGGGTTACTGGAAAAGATATACACCTGAGCCCAGCAGAATTGTCCAGTCTAAACTAGAATAAAAAATAGACAGTTGTGATGAAGCATGAAGCATGGGGGTGGAAACCCTATGCCTCTTGGCCAGTGAGACAGGACTGCTACGACTCCTCCAAAAGAGTGCTGCCTCCAGTCAAAACTGCTCGTCTCGCCCTAGCAAGAACAAAGGCCTCATCTCCATCTCCCTCCGAACCCCCCCCCACCCTCTCTCACACACACAGACTGCACTGAAATCCCTGAAAAGTAGAAAACAAGCCTGGTCCCCTTCAATGACTATCTACTCCTCACCCCTCCTACCTCGACCCAACCTCACAATCTCTCACCCCCAAACATCTCCACACTCCACCCCCCACCGTCAGCCTGCTTCCAACCCCTCTCCCTCGACTTCTCCCCAGCACACCTGCCATCCCCTACCCCCTGAGACTGACAAGTATCCCCGGTCCCAATTCTCTCCGACCAACTGCCCACCCGCACCTGCCTTCACCCCTCTCACATCCTCCTCCGCCCACCTAATCTTCCCAACCTCTGTCGACCTGACCGCAACATTCATCAACCAGAACCCGCTGTCACCCTGCCTCCCCTGTTCCCTTCCTATCCCGGACCCACCGACCTTGAATGCCCCACCCTCCCCCACCACTCCTGATACACCCCCTGCCCACAGGCCTACAACCTCCAGGACAACTCCCCTCTCCAAAGTCAGATGCATTCTTTTTAATGTCTGCTCTGTAGCAAAAAACAGACACAGCATCTTTGACCGCCTCTCCTCTGACAATCCTGACCTAGTCTTTATCACGGAAACCTGGTCCTCCGACGACTCTGCCCCGGTTACTCATGAGGCTTCCCCCCCCCACAACTACTCCCTCGTCCCACTCAACAGTCCTTCTCAAATCTCACATCTCCGTCTCACTCAGCGTCTCCCAGACATGCATTCCATCTTGCGATTCCCTTCTTGTTACACTGTCACTGCCTCTGACATTCTTCCACAGCTTCATAATCATCTACAGACCTCCCGGTTATGACAGACATTTCACAACCAAACTCTGTGACTCTATAGCCACCATCAAAGTAAACCACCCCTCTCTGACTCTACTAGGAGATTTCAATATCTGGTTAGACATCCCCACCAACCCCATGACCCATTCACTGGTCGACAGCCTTGATGCGCTTAACCTCTCCCTTCACATGAATGGCCCAACTAATTCTAAAAGGGGACACCTTAGATGCTATCTTCAGCTCCCACGACCGGATACATCTAGCCCCCCTTACCACTCTCATCTGGGCAGACTACTTTTATTGTCCCTTTCTCCATCCTCTCCCCTGCCCGCACCCCTGAACCTGCCGCCCCCCTTCGCGAAAATGCGGAACAAACTTAAGATCCTCCCTGACCTAGCCGAAGCCCTGCTTCACAGACCCCCCACAACTATCCCCCTGAAGAATCTCTAACTATCGACTCCTTCAACTCATGGCTCAGTGACTCACTAATTCCGCTGACCCCCCTCATGCCGCTCCTTCTCGCGCCCTGGACCTTTTCCCAAATGGTTTACCCTTGAGCGGAGGATTGCAAACAACTAAATAAAACCCTGGAATGCAAATGGCGAAAAACAACCACCAATCTCAGCAGATCCACCTTCGCCCTACACCACCGCATCTATAAAGCATACATTTGAAAAGCCAAAAAGGATCAATATAACAGGCGAATTCTCAACTGTGGAAACCCCAGCAAGGAACTCCACAGAATCATATCTGAATTAGTCAAACCCACCTGTACCTCTGCCCAATCAACCCCATCACAATCACTCTGCGACTCTCTCTCGCTGCACTTCTACACCACTGCCCTCGACAGAACGACTTCCCTTAAACTGGCACTCCTCTCACCGCCCCAAAGTCCGGCCACCCTATCAACCACCCCCTTGGTCGCGCCGCAACACTGACCTTACCCACCTTCGACTCCTTCAAACCAACCTCCAGAGACACATTTCTCGACCTTCTCTCTGTTCGAAAATCCTCCGGCTCCCCCCTCGACCCCTTCCCCGCCTCAGTCCCCAAAGAAATATTCTGAACCACCTGAGCAGTTGAGTATACAAGAACAATCCTAAATGACTCCTTCAGCTTTGGAATCTTCCCCGATGCCTTCAAAATAGCACATGTCAAGCCTCTTCTAAAAAAAACATCCCTCGACCCCCTTGGCCCCAGAAATTACCACCCCATCTCGAACACCATATTCGTTGCAAAATTCATTGACCCAACTGCACACTCCCAACTAAACGCCTTTGTCGAAAACAACCTCCTTGACCACGCCCAGTCAGGTTTAAGACCACGTCACTGAACCGAAACCACTCTGGCCTCAATCTGGGATGATCTTAAGATTACTGCTGACTCTGCAGGATGTGCTGCACCAATTCTCCTAGAACTCTATGCTGCTTTTTCGACACAATTAACCACTCATTCCTTTTTGACCGCCTCCATTCCCTAGGAATACGTGGAACCGCTTTCAAATGGATCGCCTCCTTCCTCAACAACAGGAAACAAATAACCCTCCTCTCCACTTTTGCCTCAGCCGATCGCCCAGTTAATACTGGAGTACCGCAAGTCGCATATCTATCAGTCCTCGTATTCAACCTATATGTCCACCCTCCCTGGAATAATCCGCCCACACAATATCCTGTGCTACAACTATGCCGACGATACACAAATCATACTAAAACTCAACTCAGACTCCTCCTAAACCCAGCTAAAACCGAAATCATGGTGAGCGGCAACAACAAGCTTCTCCCCCGTCCACTACCTTGGCCCCCATCCATGGGCCAACTGCCCACCCCCTCCGCCACAGTAAAAAAACCTTGGATGCACTATAGACTCCGATTATGCCACATTTAGACACAATGCTCTCAAATGGCTTTGTACTAACGACTCATAACCGTCTCTACTCTCACCAACTGTCCCTGGACCTACTTGACTCTACTCTGACATACCATGCACCCAACACTACTCTTGCTACCAAGGCACCATACCTTGGTCACAGGCGCTCCTTAAGTATACGTAATGTTAAGCACTGCTTTGTCACAAGTACATCTTTATCTTCCATGCTACCTGACCTGCACCTGTCTGCATTGTATCCTATGTATGTATGAACACGTATGTACCTGCCTGTGTACTGTAACTAAGTTTCAAGACTTCTTGTACTGCTGCGCCCAGCTACCCAAGGGTTAGGTGCGCATTACCAAATCAATAAACAAACAAAAAAACCTAACCATCTCTCCTCAAATCAACAACTTATCTAAATCTTGTCACTACCATCTCAAAATCCTAAGGCGCATTTTTCCCTACCTTTCCTTCCCAAACAGACTGGCCG
The DNA here is from genome assembly GCF_040938575.1 of Ambystoma mexicanum. Lineage (NCBI taxonomy): Eukaryota > Metazoa > Chordata > Amphibia > Caudata > Ambystomatidae > Ambystoma > Ambystoma mexicanum. The sequence goes on from NC_090931.1 coordinate 458,896,269, forward strand.
CTTTTATAGTCTATTGGAATGTCGAGAGTGGACTATGCTAACTCCCTTTACCTCGGAGTCCCAGCATACCACCTTAATAAACTGCAAAGAGCGCAAAATGCTGCTGCCAAAATGCTACTAGCGCTGGGCCCAAGAGACCACACCTCTCCAGCTCTCAGAACACTCCATTGGCTCCCAGTTGGGCGAAGGGCCACTTTCAAGACCCTGTGCATCACTCACCGCGCAGTGCAGAAGACCGGCCCTCTATACCTGCAAGACAAGCTAAAACCTTACCTGCCACGCCGCACCCTAAAAATCAAGCTCCGTCCTCCTTTTAGTGATCCCAACCACCAACTCCATCAGGATCGGAGGACCCTTCTTCTCAGCCTTGGCCCCTACTCTGTGGAAGTCGCTTCCAGCTCACATCCGACACACCCAAGACTATTTGTCATTGCGCAAATTACTAAAAAACAACGCTCTTCCCATAACACCAATGACCACCCTAAAGATATGTCCGAATCCCCCCAACAACCCAATGACGAAACACACACAAGACTGTCTACCTGGTGTTCAAAGACCTCCGATCTTACCCACTGGATAGGATGGAGTGGATAGAGTGGATGGAATTGGATGTGGTGTACTGAGTGGATGGAGTGGATGGAATTGATTGAGTCGATGGAATTCGAGGGAGTGGACGGAACAGATGGAATTGGATGAGTGGATGGAATATGATGGAAAGGATGAAATTGGATAGAGTGTATGGAGCGGATCGAATGGAATTAATGGAATGAGTTGATGAAGTGGATGTAATGGATGGAGCGGGTAACGACAGAGTGGATGGAATGGACAGAGTAGATGGAATAGACGGAACAGGTGGATTAGATGGAGCTGATGGTGTGGATGGAATAGACAGATTGGATGAATTGGATAGAATGGATATAATGGATAGGGTGGATGAATTGGATAGGGTGGATGTAATAGATGGAATGAATAGAGTGGATGTAATAGATGAATGGATCCAATGAATGGAATAGTTTGAATGCATAGAGCGGATGGAATAGGTGGAATGGATGGAATGGATAGTATGGATGGAATAGGTGGCATAGATGATATAGATAAAATGGATGGACTAGACAGATTGGACTGAATGAATGGGACAGAATGGAACGAACGGAATTCGATGGAATTCGCCCCACACGTTGCATCACTGTGCACCCTATCCCCCTGTTCGCCATGCTGTTGCTATATATCTGTGTCCCCCCTATACACCCGTGTCACCCCCTATCTCTAAGTGTCTGTCGCTATGTTCCCACCACCCTGTCCACGTGCCTGGTCTCAGGCACTTTAAAGATAACCACCACATCGTCACACCACTCTTACTCTCTACTATACACCATCACTCAACTAGAACACAGCTATACCACTGTAATTCGGCCTAGCTGTTCACATACGAATACAATTTCATCAACACCGCATCACCCTAATAAAACACAGTAGCTGAGCACATTCCGGCATAGTTGCTCACATGTGCGTCCTTCAGCCTAACGCAGCCAGAGCCAGTCTGGATGTCTACCCACCAGACTGCACACATCCAACTGACATCTCCAGCACCACACCTAAACGCTAGGACGCAGCTACAAACCAGCAACTACACCAGCTGCACACTTATCTGGTGCACCCACGCACCCTACGACTCTCTCTACTGACCAGAACTACAGTTCCCAAGGGCGTTCAACCTAACAGCGCTTTGAGATCATACCAATGATATTTTGAGTGCTATATAAATGCCAAACAACATAACGCTCCACCAGACGTGCAGTGGTAGACATCACTTCCCTTCATGAACATTACAGTAGAATAAATATCACCTACGAACAAGTCTTGTGCTTTGCAGGAAGAGGGATAAATGTGTGACAGGCACAGACAGAGGTTTTCACGAACTTTGAGAGCAGATGGCCATAGGTCTAGAAAGGAACACGTTACTTACCTGTAACCATTGTTCTCCAGCATGTGTCTGGCATGGATTTACATGCTCATGAATATCCCCAGTCAGGCTGGGAATCCTCGGTAAAAGAAAAAATAGTTTCACTTTCACACTGTATTTCTCTGTTAAACCAATCACTATCCTCTGGGTCATACTGCCCCCATCCAATGACAGCCCTCTCCCCAAGCCCTTCTGGCAGCCATCTTCAGATCTGCTGAGCATGTAAAGTGGCAGTATGGCCAAGAAGAGCCGCAGAAGGGTCGACAGGAGGGTTCGCATGTGAATTCATGCCAGACCCATGCTGGAGAAATACAGTTACTCACCGTAGTGACTTACGTACTCTTAGTCCATAGTCCCCTTTCCTCCATACTGTATGGGTACCCCTCGCGAGGGGCGGGAGATGGAACCCTTTTCACCAGAAGAAACCTCCTTCCACTTTAAATTTAGAGGTGCGCGGGGGCCCTGCCCCGGGAGCATGCACTCGCCTGACTCCGCCACCCGGCGCCACTCCTCAGTCCCCACTGACGCGTCGACAATGATGGGCATTGCCTAAGGACACCAGTATTATTAGGGGGTAGGATGGTGGGACGTATGGAGGAAAGGGGACTATGGACCAAGAGTACATTAGTCAATACACTAAGTAACTTAATTACTCTTATGTCCCATCCTCTTTCCTCCATACCGTATGGGCGATTACAACTGAATGTAGCCCCAGGGTGGAGAGGAGCCCCTCCTTAAGAACACAGGTTTCTTAGAACCGCCTGCCCGAATGTCGCGTCTGACCTAGAGGCAGCGTCCAAACAGTGGTGTTTAACGAAAACCAAAGGGGTGACCAGGAAGCCGCCCTGCTGATGACCTGCCACGGCTCAGCCGTTGGAACGCTATGGCTGTGGCCTTGGCTCTGACCACATGGGCATGTAAATTAGCCGGCACTGGTTTGTGCTGCCTCTCATAGGCCTCCTTGATGGCCGCAAACATCCCCTTGCTATGGAGGCCTTGGATAACCTGTCCTTGACCCACCGAAAGTGACAAACAAGGCATCCGCTATTTCATCGTTGAAATGGAAGGAGGTGGTCACCTTGGGTAGGAAGCACGGTGCGTCCGCAGCACGACCTTGCCCATGTAAGAGGTGGTGTAGGGTTCTCATGCCACCAGAGCCTGAATCTCGTTGACTCTGCGAGCTGAGGTGAGGCCCACAAGCAGAGCTGTCTTAATGGTGAGCAGCCCGACGTTCGCGGGCGCCCTAGGCTCAAAAGGTTTGTGCGCCGAGACGCCCAACACAACATTAAGGTCCCACACCGGGGTGTGGCTTCTTTATAGGCATGTAAAGCCTGTGGAGGCCAGCCAAATGCACCATTTACTCTTATATTGGCTCCTAGTAGCCTTGCTTCTAGCGCCCTGGATGATCTCTAGGTTGGCCTGAGATAGGCTTAAGTGTTTCAGCAGGACCTGCTCAGAAGCCACGCTGCGAGGGCTAGATTGTGAGGAGCAGGGTGGAGTACCCTGCCCCCTGCTCTGCCAGGAGAGGAGCTGGGCCCAGCAGTAGGTGAATGGGTGGTCTATCCGAAAGGCTGAGGAGCTTGGAGAACCACGGCCTGGCCGGCCACCAGGGAGCTATCAAAAGGATGCTGAGGGGCCGGGATTCCTTTATCTTGCAGATCACCCTGTGGACTAAGGGTGTGGGCGGGAAGGCATATGCCGTCATGTTGTTCCATTGGATCTGGAATGCGTCACCCAGGGAGCTGGAGCCCTGCCAGGAGGCGCACCATTGGCATTTCCTGTTGTCCCGGGAGGCAAAAAGATCCACCTGGGGATGCCCCCATCTGAGGAAGATCTCCTTTAGTATAAGAAAAGGGCAGACATCTTTTGGTGCTACAAATATATTTTTTTTTTTTTTAAAAGGGCTCCAGTCCAGTCTCTATGGACAGAATGTCCCATAAGATTGCTGGAAAGTGGACAGGACACAGGATTACAGTAGTGCACAATCTCACAAAGTGGTTTACTCAAACTAGTGGTGCAGAACAATTAATAAACTAGAAGTACACATTGGGATAATAAAAACAGAAGCAACAAACATCTCCCAAACACCACCAGTTTCCTTCTCCAGACAACACACAGAAAATTTGCCAGCATGAAGCAGGTTTCTTCACTGTATTAATTCCAAAACGAAACTCATTTCTCTGATTGTCTCAAGTATTTAGGTGCAGTTACCCAATAACCCACACAGTTTAAACAAATCCTCACGCTTTAGCGGCATCAGTAAAACAGTGAATCAAAAATACTATTTTTAATAATGGGGTTGTTCGCTTAAATTATGGTTGCAACATCGATAGATTCCATCTTTGACATCCAAAGGGAACAATCTAAGAAATATGCAAAGGCACAGTTTAATTTTTATGCAACAAAACAACATTCTTCCTTTCAGCAAATGTAGCAATATCATCTGGCATATAATAAAATGTATATATTTTCTTAAACATCTGCAAATGAGGTTTGGCCCAATTCAACCTCCTCTCATTCCAGGTCATCCGTTGTGAAGGCCAACTCCGGTTACTCTTACTCCCAAGAAATGCTAAAATCCTATCCCATTTTCAAGGTCTTAGTGCATTTAAAGTCTGGAAATAAATCATCTACAGACATTTGTATTTTCAGAACCTACTCGCCCTTACGTGAGATGCACCATCCAACTAGGCCGCGAGGAACACTGGCATTATAAACCCACGGTCCATTCCTGCACCCCTCATGCAGGCCTCCATTTTTCCCCCTCGGTCAGCACCCCAATCCCCTTGCTACCTGCACACACTTGCGTTTTCCTTTGCATTTAATCCTTGGACATAACCTCTCCGCAATTACCATCATAACTCCCTCAAGATGGTCTTCCCGGTTCCCCGGCCTTTTTTACTCCTTTTTTACTCTCTCCATCCGAGTATTTCTATACAACTTAGTATTGCCCTAACTAGTGTGCATGTATCAATGTGTACATAAGACTGGAGAGGGCATTCTTCATTATCTATCTTTTGAGTAGTGTTTACTTCCTGAGAGAGAGTCCACAGGTGTTTGTCTGAGGTTTTTCTGCTCGTAACCAGCAGTCAACAGAAAACCAAGCATACCGATGTAAGCAAAAGTCTACAAAATCTATCTCTGTGCCCCTTAGCTTTACCCAAAGTCCCCGAGAAAGGCTCTGTCCACTCGTATTAGTCTTCATGAATTGTTCCTACTGATATTTACAACCAAGCCCTGACACTCTGTCAAGTCCTGCCTGCTCGTCCAGCCTCACTAGTGTTCCTCTGTACCTTTCCCTGCTCTCTACACCTTTCCTCACATTGTCTTACGCTCTCTCTCACAATCTTCACACTACCAACACCAAAGTCTGACACCCTTTTATATCCAGGACCCAAGGTTGTGTTCACTGAATGTCTGCAAGGGGAATCTACAAAGCCTGATTTATAAGGCACAGGGATTGGCTTGTGTTGTGCAGCCCCACCAATGCACCAGCTGTAGTCAAGGAGTTTCCAAGAACCAGTGCTACCGTTCTGCAGGCATGAATAACCAGTTCACCATCTTGGAATCAGTTTGATAAAGTTGTGAGGAAAGTGGATCAGATCCCAAGACCAATCGCCCTTTAGTATATGTCTGCGCAGAGCCGGAAGTTCAAGCAGATCGTTAAAAAAAAAAAAAAAAAAAAAAAAAACACATACAGGGGAATTCTGAAGCTAGATTCTACTCTAGAAAGCTTTTTCTGGCGCACTGGTTTTTGCCAACAAAAAAAGCTTGCATTGAGGAACATGTTAGTTCAGGCAGAGTATAAACAATCAGCAAAAGGTCAAACACATGGAAACGCAACCGTGACAACTGTCAGCACTGTGGCAATATCAAGAAAGGGAACTTCATTTTACACCATCACACAGTTAAGAAAATCTACCTGCGGAATTCGAGTACTTGTGACTCAGCCAAAGTTGTCCATGGCTTGATTTTCCCTTGTGGATTTTCATTTCGTCACGTAAAGCCAAGACCCGTTGGACTGAGCACCAGTCAAACATCAGGTTACAAAATCAGACGTCCGCGGTGGCTATTCATTTTGCGGAGGCTAAACACAATAGTGCACAACTGAAGTGTGTCATTTTAGAAAGGGTGATGGTCTCAAAAAGAGGGGGCAATGTACAGAGACTACTTCTACAAAGAGAAATAGCATGGATTGAGAGGCTAGGGGGATGAATTCCAAATGGGATCTCTCAGGTTTGCTGTTACTCTGTCTCAAATGGGTTAGGTAGGAGGGGCTTGGTCCAGTGATGTACAAAATAAATTGAATGCAAAATGAGTTATCTATGATGGGACCCATGGCCAGGGGAGCAACAATTTAAATTTGAGGCCATACCTCATTGAAGACAGATTGTGAACAGATATACACTCTGGCAGGAAGAGGTTAGGAGACGAGAATTGGCCACCTATGGCATGGCACATAAGTTAACCCTAGGTTTCAAAGTGCAAAATGATTTGATGGCATTTGTCAATATATCATACATCAGGGATGTTAGATTGTGAACAGATTTGTATTCTGTCAGAAGGATGTTAACAGTTGTTTCAGGATGTGATGAATGCACAATGATTAGCTTGAACATGGGTTAATGATCCTATTTACAATAAGAGCGGTCTGGTAAGAATGGTGTTTACTCCACCTCGTGTTGACTGCATATGCAACCCGCAAAGAGAGGACCCTGTGATCTTGCTCCTTAAATTGATAACGAGAGCAATAACTAAAGGTAAAAAATATGATCCCTGTACATAAGGATCCATGCGGGTTGCACTTAAACAATGGGCAGAGGGTTCTGGTAGCGTTTTACTCACTATGGTGAGAGCCATGTGGTTTGTTGAGATACTGGAGATGGAATCCAAACAATCTCCTTGTATAGATACGGCAATGCTACGAAATACTGCCGCCACAAACAGGTGGCGCATTAACCAGCAGTCTTTCTAGCAACTGAGTAAAAACACAGGAGACAATTGAAATACTTGCGAGAGCAGGCGAGTGGGAACTCACATAGCCCTGGTGGGCACAGTTTCCAAAATAGTGTAGGGTACAATAGTCATATCCCTTTAGTCAGTTCAGGATGATAATGGAAGGCTGAGCTACAAGGTTTGGCACATAAATTACCTTAAGACCTGTATCTGTGAATAAGTCACAAATAGCATCAAGTGTCAAAAACATAAGGATGCATATGAGGGATGAGGATGATCACAAATGAGCAAGTGTGTATAGGCACACATAATCCAGAAAACTAGATTAGGTTGGCCGCCATGCACGAGATACAGCAGCCCCCTTCGTTGAGGACTGTTGCCATTACAGTGCTGGCGGCGTCTTAATACGGACGCGGGGCACATAACGGGTTTGCTGGTCTGATGCCCCTTTGTCCGTGTGTTCAAACACATTGCAGAAAACTACTTTTAAGATTTAAACCACTTGAGGCTCAAACACCAATCCACACAAGGTGGAAGTAGCGCCGACGGCTGTGCTTGTTCACAAAGGTCGCCAAATGTGCAGAACCCGGACTAGTGAGCCTGAAGCCAGAAAAAGAGTTCCCTAACCGACAGTAGAGTCGGGTAAGATTAGTTCTGGGCTACATAATGGCACTCAGTTATATATTTTGAATTAGGACATAGAATGATTTGAGTTTTATTATTTTGCTTTCAAGTATAAGAAAATGGAACGATGTGGATGCTCACAAGAGGTCAGTGAGGTGTAACGAATCAGGGAGGAATTGTTTGTATAATTATTTGAATAATGACACGAATAATGGACGATCATTATTATTTTGTCTTTTAGGGCATTGTGTTTAATAACACAGAATTTAGCCAATTTAGCCTCTGAAGAAGGGTACATTGGTATCCGAAAAACGTCAGGCACTTAAGACCATGTGAAAGAATATGAATTAGATGGTCTAGCTACAGAATGATGGGCATGCACATATGAAAAGAGAAAAACCAAACGTGTCAAGATATTGATGTGCTGAAAATGTTAAATTGTGATGACATTACACACTATATTCTCAGTTTGAGAAATCAATGATATGTTGAACACTGTCAATTGAAGGTGGATTTTGTATAGTATATAACAAAACCAGAATTGTACAAACCTGTTTGAGCTAGTCTATTAATTTGAGAATTGTGCATTCGTTTAAACCCATATAGAAAGAGGGCATTATTCCTCAGATAGAGTGCACATAGGTTACATGTTGGCAACAGCAGGCTCATTTTTTCAAATGTTCACACTACCAACACAAAAGTCTGGAGCCCTTTTATATCCAGGACCCAAGGTTGTGTTCACTGTACGTCTGCAGGGGGGAACCTAAAAAGCCTCAGTATAAGGCACAGGGTTTGGCTTGTGTTGTGCAGCCCAATCACTGCACCGGATGTAGTCAAGGAGCTTCCAAGAACCAATGATTGTGCTACGGCTCTGCAGGTATGACTAAGCAGTTCACCATCTTGTAATCAGGTAGCCTCGTCAAACCGCATGCTACAACGGTTACTTCCATTTCCATCTTGTATGTTCACTATACTAGCGGTTGATGGGCTGAGCCGTATCCTTATCAGCATGTCTGTGTGTTAAGCAGAGGTATGCTTTGCAGGATGCAAGCACATGCCCAGCGGTTTTCTACTTCTGCTGTTCGTGGGTCACTCTTAAGCACCCAGGTCTCTGTAGGAAATATAGTTGATCAGCCTCTCAGGTGTTATGTGGGCATGAATGAAGTGTCATAATCACCTAGTGGGTAGTCTAAGCCAGCCCGCAAGGTCTTTTTCTCTACTGCCTTACCTCATAAGGGACTTGTTCACACAAAGCTTGAAGCTGCAGATTTTTGCCCAAGGACTTGAAGAAGCATAGTCAGCAATTTGCTAAGAGAGCTACAGAGTGTGTGACCAAGTTTGCCACTAATCTCCCATGCCAGTACTGCTCTACATTTATGGGGAGCAAAAAACAAAAGGGATGGATCTTGAATTTGCTGCAAGGCTTGTGTGTGGGACGCAGATGATGGGCAGGTCTGGCTTCACAGGTAGCACTGTCAGGGACTCAATCTGCTTTGAATTACATTTATGCTCTATATGGAAACGGCAGAGCCCATAAAGAATGTGGCCACTATGGTGGAAGCACTCTTGCTAGAACGTCTGGACCAATTGTAGTTTGTGACGGTCAGGAAAATGCAAAGAAAAACACAAAATCAGAAGTGTAGAACCTTAATGGTACATTGAAGGACAAGTATGCATATGGTGGGATTTAAATAGCATGAACCTAACTGGGAAGCAATAGGGTTATGTACAATAATGGAATCCAGTAACAGGGTATATAGTGATAAAAGTATAGACAAATGAGGGTACACTTGAAAGGAAATGGGGAGGGGACTAAAGAGGCTTACAGACATGGGATACAGGGTTAGGGTGTGAAAGGAAAGCAAAGTCTTGAATAATATTTTAATGGATCCTTTTATACAAAGGACATCCTGATAGAAGCCAAATGAAACATCTATAAAAAAAAAAACATCAATTTAATCGGTCAAAACATTCCCGTTACCCTGAATGTATAACTAGAGCTATAAATAAGCAAATATATGTCCATCCCATTGCATTCTAGGGTGATTTTTTCATGAACCTTAATTGCTGCAATGGCACAAAAAACATGCTCATCTTACGTCAGGTGTGTTTTTCTTAAATTCTCTACTTTGATCAATAAGTTTCTTCCGAGACTGTTCACTTTCATCTTGTCGGTTGGCCAATACTGTTGCTGTGGCATCCAGTTCCCTCTGCACAAAAACAATACAAGCTGTTAAAGAACCAGAATAAAATACAGCTATTCATTTAGTCAAAAGAACAATGGCGAGACACATTTGTGGCATTGCATTATCTTCCAGATCTACCTTCCTGAGCATAAATGCCTAGAGACTGCTTTTGTATTCGTCATATTTCTCCTCTGACTGGGTGCCAAATTTCTTCTACCTCATATTGGCTTGGTTTCTAATCCTGCCTACACTATGGAAGCCCTCCTTACACAGACCCTCTGTTAAAAGGGTCTATCTGTGTTCCAACAGCTACCTGGCTTCTCTGGTCAATCTTACCATGTTGATTCCAGTCTGTGGCATCACCTTGACCACTGATGTTTGTTGTCCTTTGTGATGCAGAGATAAAAGGTGGCTTTTTAAAGGTGATAAGATGAACAGTTCAGGTGTAAAACAGCACAAACACCAGGGGATATTTGTGTTTGTATGAAGGCTAAAACCTTTCACAATTCCTCTTTCAATCATACATTTAATACATGCCTTAAATAAATGTATACAACACTTACAATTCTTATAATCCTTCTATGGTTAACATTTATACTTGATACCAGCAATTAATACAAAACAAGAATAAAACTATCCAATAATAGTGCACAATCTCTACAATATCTATCCTTTAACCAAACAACTGTTCTTCTAAAACGTGTCAAATCCCTCAAAAAAGAATTACGGCCAGGGGCAGTTGCCTCCCATTAATTAACCTTAACCAAACTTTCTCTTAGGCTATAAAATCCATATTATATACAAAGCGCTCTATATATTTTTGCCCAATTCACAGAAGTTCTTCACACTGTAAACTAACATGTTTCAAGATCTCCAAAAGAGCTTTATAAATCCTAAAACTCCTATGGCCAATTTCAATATTTCTTCTAAGGCCAGTGGAATCTAGTACAGTAAATTAAAGCAAAATCCCATGCAACAGCTCCAATTAAGGAACATGGAAATATTCTCAAAGCATAGGAACGTTTGTCACAGGATGCAGTTTCACATTTTCACCCACGTATTTATTATTTTGTAAAAAGGTCCAGTTAACTATAGTATCTTGGCAGCCTGAAGTGGGATTGCCACAGGTGATAACTATCGAAATTCAACTCCAAGAGCTCTTCGCATGAACATATACAATGTTGGAAAAAACTCTACATAACCCAGTTCCTCCAGTCTTTTTAATTTGACACGTAAGGTTTTGTCTGAAGCAAAACAAATCTAAAGAGATTCAGCTTATTCTATTTAAGTTCCATCCCAACTGCAATGAAGGGGGTAACCTCAAAACTGATCACCAGATCTTCCAAATAACCAACTATTCCAAGACTTCTAGGATCTCAAGGCAATCTAACATGCTTCGGATTACTTTATATGTACCAAAATTATTTATTGGTTGCATAAAGTAGGGTCAATATTTACGATCAAAATTTACATTTGGGCTATAAAACATCCCAGTTTTAATCTCAGCTTATTTTTTTTATTAGTTACATGGTGTTTATTGGCAACTAGACAACCAGATTTATTTCCTCTAACCTGGACACACAAATAAAAAAAAAATCTTTATATTTCTGTCCCTTTTAATAGAGGATTTTTATTGAGTTTACCTTTAAAATGAGTATGTCGAGCATATTCATCAAATCGATCCAAACTCCTTTGGGGGCCTATAAGTGTGAAATCTGGAAGAATTAACCTATGTCCCAAAGTGGGAGGATAAACATTTCCTTGAAATTAATTTTGAATACCGTATAGATTTATTTATTCGTTCATTTGTAGTGCGCCGGAGAGCCCGCAGGCCTCAGGGCACAGAAGAGAGAAGTAAAAGCGAAGCAGGATAGAGAAGGGTAAAGAGATTGGGAATAGTATAAACTTGCATTTTTGATTACTCAAAGGAGGTTGGTTTTCAACTTTTTCCTGAAGCTCAGCAACTTTTCTTCCACTTTCAGAGCTTTCGGGAGTTTATTCCACCGCTTGGCGGCCTGGACAGGAAAGGACCTGCCCATACCTCTTGCTCCTTTGCTCCTGGGAGTCAACAGGCAGGCCCCGTTACTTGATCTGGTGGTTCTTCCCGAGCAGTGAATTTTAAACACAAGTTTTCAGGTACCAGGCAGCCTGACCATAGAGGCATTTATGAACTAGTATCATTGCCTTAAATGGACATAGGCTTCCACTGGAAGCCAATGCAGACTCTTTCTGTGGGCGGAGATGGTTTTGTGCCTGGGTACGTTTTGGACAATCTTTACGGCGTCATTTTGAAGAAACCTGCAGGCCCTTCAGGCCATTTTTACTTATCCCGATCATCAGCGCATTGCAATAATTGATTCTTGGCATTATTAGAGCACGTACCAGTGTGGCACATTAGCCTCCAAAACTTAGGGCTTTACTAGTCTCAGAAGCCTAAGGAAATATTGAGCTTGGTTTGTGACATTTACAATATGGGCATCTGAGCTGAAGGATGATTCAAACATAACACCCAAAGTCTTAACTTTACAGACTGCCTTAAGAAGCTGCTTTTCAATAGTAAAACCTGCATACTGACTGTCCAGTTTTGCTCTGGCTTGAGACGAGCCATAGCTCAGTTTTGGTGGCGTTCAGGCACATGCCATTATTGGCCATCCAATTCTGTACTATAGGGTAAATCTTATTTATCCTCTCAGCAGCCTCTATGCAATTGCCGCTCATCTCAAAGACAAGCCGAGTATAATCAGCATAATTATTAAAATGCACACCCAGTCCTTCCAAGAGGTCACAGAGTGGGCGGCAGAAAAAGAGGGACGGGAATAGGCAAGCGCCTTGTGGCACACCACATTTAACCAACTCACCAGGCGAGCAAGCATTACCCCAAACGATCCTAGACATACATCCGGTCAAATAAGATTAAATCCAGGCGACTGCCTCTGTGGAATAAATGCCAGCCCTTGCCATGCCCTCCAGTAGTTTATCATGGTCAACAAGGTCAAAGGCAGCGGACAGATCTACCATCAGCAGCCCCGCCTTACCACTATCCATAATCTGGAGAATTTTCGATTGCATATTCAGTAATGCACTCTCTGTGCTATAGCAAGCTCTGAAGCCAAACTGTCGCGTATGTAAGGCTCCAGATACTTCCAGGAAGTCCTGGAATTGGGAGGTGCCCAGTTTATCCAGAACCTTTCGCAGAAAAGGGGCATTGGTGATTGGTCTGAAGTTAGAATAGGTTTTATGATCCAGGCCTGGGTTTTTTTAGCAATGGGGATACCAAGACCTTCTTCAGAGCTTTAGGAACACAGCTTTCCCTGAAACTAGAATTAGTAAAACGTACAAGGAATGGAAGAAGTGATTCCTTATTGGCAAGAATGATCATCGATGGGAGTGTTTCCCTCACCCAAGTAGTAGGTCTCCCTTTTTTCATAATGTTGGTCAGGGTCTCTGTCGAGATGTTACACATAAGCCGCACCAACAGTACACAAGGACTGGCTTCTATCAGATACTCGCACCAAAGCTCAGCACCTGGTGTATACAGAGTTGAAGCTGCCAACAGAACACCACTCCGCTCACTATCCTACTCCCTCTTCACCTTACTGACCCATCCCACCGTCTCGTTTACAGATCCGCCAGAGCGCCTGGGGACCAACTCCGTTGGCGACTGTGCGCGGTACAAATACCTTTTAACAATTAAAAACTAAATTCATTACGCTGTACAGATTCCTTTTTAGAGATGGGGAAGTGAGCTCCATTCTGCCTAACTTGTCCGCAATATGAGATTGTGCTACAATTATTTTATGGGCAAAAGCTTTCTGAATTGCTTCATAATCCAGAGTGGAGGGGAAAACTGATGCAACATTGCCTTCAGTCTTTCAAGGTCCGGAAGGATCTGAAAACAATTCTTGGGAGTCATTTTCAGCCTGGGCAATTTGATTGTCTAGATATGCTTTTTTCCAAGCAAAATAGGTTTTTACATTTTTCCGTATTAACCAGAGACTGATCAGACAGGGATTGCATACGTTTAACCAAACAGGATTCCAGGTCTCCTTGTCAAACTTTGTTGTAATTTCTGCTGGGTACCATGCAGAGGGGGGTTGTTTTTCTGGACCATAGGGGTGGGTAATATGAAGGGAAAAGCCACAAAAAGATGATCAGACCAGATACATGGTTGAACTGACGGGGGGAGGGGGGCTTAAACTTTTTTGCTGGTCACCCAATTTAGCACATTACCCAGCTTGTGTGTGGGATCATTATTACTGTCAATAGCGAACTTTAGCCCAAACAGTTGGACGAGCTGGGTAGCTTCTATGTTCAATGGGTTTACAAGCCACCTATTAGAATCCCCCCAACACCACAGTTGAGGTATTGTGTTTATGTAACGATGACAAAATGCCAGCTAGATCCTCCAAAAATGAGGGGGTGTCATGAGGGGGCCAGTAAATCAGTATAATATTAAGGGAATTATTGGGTGTCGGGTGGTTTTAATTAAGAGGATTTCACATCACTTACACGTGAGGGTGTAAAGATACTGGTGGGGGGTGCCTGTACTTCTGCTCTCTATATGGTAGAGGAGAGGCACAGAGGACCCCAGCCAAGATTCTCTATAAGGTAGCAATGAACGAGCAATCAAGGCCTAGCTTCTCAGCAGGTGATGCAGGCTGGTTCTGAAGTACAGTGTAGTCCCCGAACCCCCACAAAGGAATGTCCACACACTGTATTATTGAAAACACAGTCTTTATATAATTAATATTCAAAGGTATGTACACGATCACAATAACGCACTTTGTACTCGGAAATCAACACTGCTAAATATATACAATTCTAAAGTGGTACCACCAATATTATCAGATCTCATTAAAGTGCATCAACTGTACTGTTAGAATGTCACACAGATCAATAACAAGGAAACCAGCAATAGAGATAGGAGGAAAAGCAAGATGGTTGAAACAATAGGCAGAATACTGGCCTCTACCGCTAAGAACAGTTCTGTGTGGAGATCCCCCCCCCCAACCTGGGCAACCTGTAAATAAAGATATATAGCACATGCCCAGTCCATATATTGCTCAATAGTCTTGTTTTCTCCTATAATGTTTTTACCCCCCCAATATACCTGGTGGAGTAGAGCTCTTCGAAGAAGCATCAACGGATCCTTCTTGAGTGACTCCCTTTCAAGCAGGAGCCACGGATCGTCGAGAGGCGTCGAAGAGGGTGAACTTGGCGTCGACGAGAAGTTCGAGGGTGCCGAGACCACAGCGTCGATCCAGGCGGTGCCCGTCGGCAACGTCCAGCGAGGATGAGGTGTGCGGGGCACCTCTGCGATTGAATGTTCAGGACCGCAAAGTTTCAGAAGAACTGTGGCCCAGCAAGGGCGTCGAGTCATCGAAGTCTATGTGGCCTTCAGGTGGCAGGAAACCCACCGGCGGATTCTCCTCGGCGCATCGGCGGCCTTGGCTTTCTCCAGCAGGACAAAGCGGTCGACATTGCGGACAAGGGAGTCCTTCGATTCAAATGTTCTTAGGCAAAGTAGCGGGCGGCTCCGGACATCAGCGGCGCGGCGTCAAGCGGTCTCCAAGTCTGGGCAACACAACTTCGACGGGCCTTCAGCGGTTACACAAACCTGCGAACCCTGGTCGACGGCAATGGACTTTCGACAGCGACGAAGTCCGGGTGCTTCACTTCGTTCTCCTCAGCGGTCCCGTCTCGGGTCGGCATTCTTTCGAGGGTCTGACTTCCAGGGAGCTTCGGCGAAGGTTAGCGGTGCCCGGTGGTCCCTCGGAGCACGGGAAGGGGGTGCCTTACCAGGTCCTCTCTCGGATCAGTCCTTGACGAGTTTGGCAGCTTTCAGATCAGGTCGAAGCACATGCATTAACAAGTCTTCTTCCAGCTGTGCGTCGAGGACCAGCAGTTCCAGTTACTCTTAAAGTGTAGACACAGCTTCTGAACAATTTTCAGTGGTGAGAGGTCCCCAGATATACTATCCTGTCTCTCATCCACACTGCTGGCTCACACTCAGCAGCCAATCATACAGAAGCGCATTCATGCAGTCAGCCAGCCAATCAGGCACACAGTGCATTCAGGCCATCCTCCTCCCTCTCAGACACTCACAACAAGGAATGTGGATTGGGACAAGTACCCAGCCATTCAAAACTACACAATGCATTCAGGCCAGTTTCGGGCAGGGCTGTCTCAGTCTTTGTCTTTCATACCAGAAACCAGACAGCCACAACAAGAAGTGCATATTGGTCACACACTCCATTCACCCAGGTCCCACCCACAGGGTGTACCCACAACATACAGTCACTGGGAAGGCTCCAGCCAGTCTGGACTGGACTTCACAAAAACACCATATATGGAACTTCCACCCAAAAGCCAGTCAGGGGGAAGGGACAAAGTCAGGGCTTCCCAGGACTTTGGGAAAACAAGGTAACAGGCTATAGAAAGCAAGAGGCCACAGGGGCCATCTTGTTTTACATCAGGAATCAACTCATTCCAATGGCAGGGCCTGGGTATCCCAAAATGGAGTATACTCAGGGCACCTGTCAAATTCAGCATGGAGCTGCCACCAGCCCATACCCTGCTCTGTGGGCCACCCACAGGTGCCCAAAAACATACACTAGGGGCACAGGGTTGTACCTCCCACCCATGGGTGCCGTAAGGGTATCCCATGGGTCTGTTCACCAAAAGAGAGCTGCAACGCCAGGAGTCCCACATGAACTCCTGCGCGGAAACCCTGACAGAACACACGATAAAAAGGCAATAAAGGACAAGGATACGGAGGCTCTGTACCTCTGATGCATTTCCAGCATCACAATGGGTACCTGGGAAAACTTCAGATGTGTACGAACCAAAATGCCTACCCATCCCCTACTACCCTATCTCTTTTGCCCAAAGAAGGTATAACCTGGCTGTGTAGCTAGGTCAATATTGGGACCACTAGATTCATGTAGCCAGGTTTCAGTGAGCCCCCATAATGTTGACTTGCTGTTAAACTATATAGTCTCCATCTAGTGCATTAGTCTCTAATGATCTGGTATTGAGAAGCGAGAAAGCAAAATGCCTAATTCACTCCCGGCTGAGACTACCTGTTCCATTGACTTACTGTCTTGCGGCGGGGACTCTCTGGACAGGCATCGTTGCCACGTCGAGGGTAGAACCACTCCTCACTTCGGTGTGAGCCTTAATGCAAGAGATCAGAGACATCACGCAGAGGGGTCATCGCTGGCGCGTCCTATATAGAAGTTGAACCGATAGGGTGCGAGCATGCAACCCTACCTGAGCCCTATTAAAGTGGGAATGTCCTTATTTGTTTGTTTGTTTGTTTATTTATTTAGTATAGCGCGCAAAACCCAGAGGTAACAGGGCGCAACAGAGGTCAGGAAGATAGGATTACATAAAAACTTGGTTACAGAATAAGATAGGCATGAGAAAAAGAGCATTGCATTTACAGTTACATTGTGTGGGATGTGCATATATACATATAATTGAGCGAAAGCTTACAAATTTACATATTTAGTGCTGTGCATAGGGGCAGTTCGGTTGCATTTACATATTTACATATTTAAGGCTGTGCATGGTAGTCAGGTTATAGCACTGGCATGATCAGATTAGATGGCAGGGTTAGTCGTGAGGATCATTGGCCCGCAGCCAAGTGAGGGTGTTTCGCCTGAAGCTATAGTAGGATTGGTCTGTCCTAATGTAGAGTGGGAGGGCGTTCCAGTGTTGGGCTGCCAAGACAGGGAAGCTGCTGCCGCCGGTTTTCTTTTGTCTGAAATTGGGTACCTGCAGGCAGTAGGAATTAATCGATCTGGTGGGGCGGGTGGACGTTTTTTTCTTTATTCTGGATGCGAGATAGGGGGGGGCTGCGTTGTTTAAACATTTGTAGGTGAGTGATGCCGTTTTGAGGGAGATGCGGTCGTGGATTTTAAGCCATTTGTGTTCTCTCCTTTTGTTGGAGATGTGTTCCTTAGAGGGTAGGTTGAGGGCTGTTCTGAGAGCGTTGTTTTGTAGTGTCTGTAGTTTGTTGGTTATGCATTTGTTGGCTCCTAGGTACATGGCGTTGCAATAGTCCAGTCTGGATAGTATTAGGGCGTTGGCTATGATGATGCAGCTAGCTTGGGTGAGGAAGGCTCTGCTTGCCCTAATTAGCTTGCATGTGTAGGCGGTGGAGGATGCTAGTGAGTTAACTTGTTTTTTTAGTGACATGGTTGCATCAAGGTGAAAGCCTAGTGTTTTCACTGTTTTGGCCACTGTGATGGTGTTGCCATCAATGTTGAAGGCCTTATAGTTGGAACTGAGTTTTTTGAGATTGGTATTGGATCCGAGGAGCAGGATTTCGGTTTTCTCATCATTTAGACATAGACCGTGTGTGGCCATCCATGCCTGAATGATGAGATATATTTTGTTTACCAAGGCCGTATCTGAAGCGTAGTTGCCTGAAAGGGGTATGAGGATCTGGGTGTCATCTGCATAATTGGTATATGAGACACCGAGTCTGTCCAACTTGTCAAATAGGGGCTTGGTAAAGATGTTGTAGAGGGTGGGAGAGACGCAGGAGCCTTGGGGCACCCCACAGGTTATTTTAATGGGGTCTGCTGAGGCTAGGGTGGAGAAGACCCTCATAGTTCGGTTGTCCAAGAATGATTGGATCCAGGCTATGGCCTCTTTCGAGAAGTGGGCTGCTGAGGCCAGGTGTTCGCACAGGACTGCGTGATCTACCAGGTCAAATGCTGCCGACAGATCGAGGAGTAGTAACATGGCAGTGTTCCCTTTGTCGTTAATCTCATTGATCTGGGTTTTAAGATCGATTAAGGCTGTCTCGGTGCCGTGCTTCGGTCTGAAGCCTGATTGGTGGGTGCCTAGTAGTTTGTGAGTTTCAAGATATTGCTGAATCTGCAGGTATGCTACTCTATCTATTATCTTTAACAGGAATGGCACCGTGGTGATGGGCCTGTAATTGGTGGGAATAGCGGGGTCTAGGGTTTGCTTCTTGAGGAGAGGCAGGACCCAAGATTCTTTGAGGTTACTTGGTATGGTGTTGGAGGAGAAGGATGCGTTGATCAGCTTGGTTATAAAGGGGGCTAGATCCCTAGCAGCATCCTTGATTATCTGGGGAGGGCAGTTGTCGCCTTTGCAGTTAGATGGTTTAAGTGAGGCTATAACTTTTTCTGTTTCTGGGATAGATATTTTGGTAAATCTGAAGAGATTCTGGCCTGGACGGTTGGCTGTTTTGTCGTGGTTGTTGGGAGATGCTTCATTGGTGGTGAGAGAGTCTTTTTTCAGAGCGATTTTGGTTTGGAGAGTTTTGATTTTATTAGTTAGGGCGTTTTGGACGCTGGTGCACCATACTTTATCTTTAATTATATTGTCTGGTGGGGGTATAGGGGATTCTAGTTCCCTTAGTATAGCAAATAGTTCTCTGGTGTTGGAGCTCGATTTTGCGATTCTTTCATTGAATAGTTTCTTTTTGGTGAGTAGAATTTCTTTTTTGTAGTTGTTTGCACAAAGTTTGAGTTGTGATTTATTCTCTTCTGTAGGGGAGTTGCGCCATTGGCTTTCAAGTTTTCTTTTGTGCAGTCTAAGTTCTTTCAGGTGTGGGGTGAACCAGGTGTTCAGGTGGGCTTGCTGTTTGCTTTTTTGCAGTTTTAGAGGGGCAATGATGTCTAGTCCTTTTTTTATGATATTGTTATAGTTTTCTACTAGGCGTTCTGGTTTTAGATTATCGGGGAGAGCATTGAGGGTTGGCAGTAGTAGTGGTAGGAGGTTGTCAGGGGTTATGTTTTTTTTTGCTCTAGTGGGTAGTGGTGGTGCCATGATTTTTCCTTTGTTGACTTCTTTATTGAGAGATAAGGTGAAGTCAATGAGGTGATGGTCTGTCCAGTGCTGGGGAGTGGTTTTGGTAATGACGGTGTCGCAGTTTAGAGTGGCGATCCAGTCCAAGGTCCTACCTTTATTATGGGTGGGGGTGAGCACTCTTTGGATTAGGCCGTGTTCATCTAGCATGTTGGCTATAGCTTGTGCTGATTTGTCGTCAGGGTCGTTTAGTCCTAGATTCAAGTCGCCTAGCAATAATATTTGGGTGGTGTCTTTTATGTTGTTGGCTAGGAGGCTGGATAGGTCTGCTTCGAATGAGCCAATGGGGCCGGGTGGCCTATATATTAGAAGGATGGTTAAGGTGCGACAGTTGGAGATGGGTAGTTTGGCTACTAGGAGTTCGCAGGATTTGAGAGGTGCTTGAGGCAGTGGTCTTAGCTCGAGGTTTGTTTTAGCTATGATGGCTAGGCCGCCTCCTCTGTTGTTGGGCCTGTCCATTCTGATTATTTGGTAATTTTCTGGGAACCCTCTGCATCTAACCTTTCCTGCAGAGACATACCCAGGGAGCTTGTCTCCTATCAACATGGTCATCAGCTGCCGTCAAATCCAAGCAGACGGCATAAAGTGAAAGGCCATGCTGTTTAGATGCTCGCCTTTGGCATTGGGAATGTACAAGTCAGTTTACTGGCATATTCACGTCATTTTAAATTTTGCTTAACAGTGGCCCAACCCAGAGGATCGGAGACCACCTTACATGGTTCAACGTTTGAAAAGGTGGGAGTTGAAAAAAGAAGTTACAAAATGTTTTTCAGGAAAGAAGGATTAGGATGTACCTATATTTTCCCTAAAGCCTGTCTGAAAGACTATTTCTCACTGAATTATTCACCCAAGACATAACATTCTTTAGCACTAGTGAGGCCAGACCCTTTCTACTCACATCAAGTAAAGATATGGCCCTATAATTAATTGGGGATAAGAAATACAATTGAATTTATGTTTTACCCCTTCATCTCAATTCCATTTTGTAGTATGTAAAAATGCTACAAGTACAGTATACACTAACAAAAGGTCGTAAAATGCAAGAGTTTAGGGAGCTAGTAAAGTGCAAATTATATAAATAGGGAAGATTGATTACAAGTGAACACAGGGAAGACGGACACATTTTCATTTCATGGCCCATAAAAAGAGAAGGGAATTTGATCAAAATAAGCAGAAATATTGTTTTTTGTACATTTCTTTCTATCCATTTATTTTAATAGCATGTTTACTGAGTGGGAGGAAGCTGTGATTCAGTATACTGTTACACAGGAGTGTGAAATGTTGTCCCTGCAGCCAAGCTACCCACAACAGGGTTCTAGGGAGGCGTGAATTACCCTATTGTTGAGTCCTTGTATAGTAATGGGTCAGCTCATACTTAATGAAAGTATACCTCGGATCCACTTGAAGAGCAGGAAAAAGCTGTTGCCCTTCCACAGCTTTCTACAATGACAAAATAATGATACAGGAAGAGATCACTGCCATGACCGAAACACAGCAAGTAATAAATGTAGAGCATAGGAAAAGGACTCCAAGCATTTCTGCAACTTCTAATCACCAAAAAGGGGGAAAACAATTTTCTACATTAGAATCAAGGTGAGGCATCTCATGGGTGATCGAGTCGCCAAGCCCTATGGATATGGTTTACTCTCTGCAAAAGGACACACATACACACACAAATAATAAGGATTAGAAATGCTTCTGGCACGTCCACGGCATTCAACCACACAGACTCAATGAAACAGTTTGGACCATTAGTACACTTCGTGCCACAAGAAGAAAGGAACAAGTTACTTACCTGTGACTGTTGTTCTCCAGCATGGGTCTGACATGGATTGACATGCTCATGAATATTCCCCGTCATCAGCCCGGGAATCCTCAATATAGAAAAAAAAAAAATCAGTATCAGTTTCGTTTCTGATCTGTCTTTCTTAGTAGTAACCAATCACTGGTCTCTGGGTCATACTGCCCCCAGCCAATGACTGCCCTCTCCCTAAGCCCCGCCTCCGGCAGCCATCCTCAGATTTGTTAGCACGTAAAGTGGCAGTATGACCAAGTGAAGAGCCGCAGAGGGGTAGGCGGGAGGGTTCGCATGTGAATCCATGCCAGACCCATGCTGGAGAACAACAGTTACAGGTAAGTAACTTGTTCCTTCTCCAGCATGTGGTCTGGCATGGATTCACATGCTCATGAATACAAGAATACATAGCAGTACACACATGCACAACCACGGGAGGTGGCAACAGGCTCAACATTAAGCAATACAACAACTCAACATCAAGCAACTCTTACCTCCTCACCAGGCTCACCTTAGGCGAACAGGTTGCGCAGCACTGCTTGGCCGACCCTGGACTCCTCCCTGGAGTCCCGATAGACGCAGTAGAATCTTGTGAAGGTGTGCGTCGACCTCCACGTCGCAGCCCTGCAGATGTCCAGCAGGGGCACACCAGACAGGAACGCCGTGGTAGCAGCGATCGCTCTGGTCGAATGGGCTCTCGGACGGCCGGGCAGCTGTCGGTTTGCCAACCGGTGACAGTGCATGATGCAGCCGGAGAGCCATCTGGAAATGGAAGTCTTCGAGAGAGCCTTCCCTTGATTCACAGTCCCAAAGTTCACAAACAGTTGTGACGTCTTCCAAAAATTTTGTGCGGTCCACATAGAACTTCAGCGCTCTAGCTACATCCAGCGAGTGCAAAGTCCTCTCAGCCGGCGACGAAGGCGACGGGAAGAAAACTGGCAACACCAAGGGCTCGTTGAGGTGGAAGTCCGACGGTACCTTGGGCATAAAGGATGGGTGTGTCCTCAGCACCACCCTCGTGTCATGAAAAGTCAAGTATGGAGGCTTGCAAGATAGGGCCTCGATCTCTCCCACTCGTCGTGCGGAGGTGATGGCCACGAGGAAAGCTGTCTTCCACGACAAGAACTTCAAAGGCGCCGAATGCATACGCTCGAATGGGGCCCCCCCCATGAGCTTGGTCAGCACCACATTAAGCTCCCATGCCGGGGCAGGAGCCTTCACCGGCGCGAATGATCAGAATAGTCCCTTCATGAATTCTTTCACCAGGCGATGAGACCACAAGGACGCCCGTCCCGTCGTCCTGGTATATCGGGAGATTGCAGCCAGATGTATTTTGATGGAGGCGTGAGCCAGTCCAGCTTTGGCCAGCGACAGTAGGTATGGCAGTACTTGAGGGGCCGTAATCCGCAGAGGGTTAATCTTCTGTGCAAGGCACCAGACAGAGAACCTCTTCCATTTATGTCCGTAGCACTTGAGTTGAGGACGCCCTGGCCTTTGCAAGAACCTCTCTGCAGTCGGCCGGGATGTCGTATCCTCCAAACTCTAGTGCTGCAGGAGCCAGGCCTGCAAGTTCAGCGACTCCGGGTTGTGTTGAAGAATGGCGCCTCCTTCTCTGGAGAGAAGGTCTGCATCCGTCGGCAGCTTGACTGGTGAGGACGTTGACAAGTCCAGATGGTCCGGGAACCAGATCTGCCTCGGCCGCGCCGGTGCGATGAGGATCATCCTGCACCGGGACCTCTTGAGCTGGTTGATGAGCCGGAGCAGCAACGGCAGCGGAGGGAACGCATAAAGAAATAGGCCGTCACAGGGGAACGAGAAAACATCACCCATACTCCTCGGCTGGGGGAACCTGCTGGCGAACCTCCGGCACTTGGAATTCATCGCCGTCGCGAAGAGATCGATTTGGGGTTCGCCCCATCGTCGGAAGAGTCGATCCACTTGATCCCGGCGTAGTTCCCACTCCTGGCACGAGCACAGCTCCCTGCTGAGTGAGTCGGCGATCGTGTTTTTTATTCCTGCCAGATGAAGAGGCACCAGAAACATCCCTTGGGCGACGGCCCAATCCCACAGATCCTGGGCTTCCTTGGATAGGGCCAGGGACCTGGTTCCGCCCTGCTTCCGGATGAAGAACATCGTGGTGGTGTTGTTGGTGAAGATCCTCGCCACCTTGTGCTTGAGGGACGGAAGAAAGGACCCGAGGGCCGAGAACACCGCGCGGAGCTCCAAGATGTTGATGTGGAGTGCTCCCCAACCTTCCAGGGAGGCGTCCGTCGTCACCGTCACCTGGTGAGCTGGGGTCTGAAAGTCAGCGCCCGCTAACAGATGGGCGCGGGTACTCCACAACCGGATCGCCCGACGGAACATCTCGGAGAGGGATCCTGTCCTCGAAGCTGCCAGTCGACTGGATACAGCGGGCGTCGAGGAGCTCCTGTAAGGGTCTCATCCGAAGCCTGCAAAGGCGCACCAGATAAATGCAGGAGGACATCATCCCGAGGAGGGACTTGATAGATCTTACCCTGGCCATGTCCGTGGCCAGCAGACGCTGCACTTTGCCCAGAATGGTCCTGGTCCTTTCCTCCGACGGCGAGGCCAGCCGCGCCACTGTGTCGAGCTTGGCTCCCAGAAACAGGGCGACTTGCAACGGAACCAGGTGGGATTTCAGAAAGTTGATGGAGAATCCCAGGTCTGTGAGCAGCTGGACGGTCTTCGCAGTGTGCTGCACGGCGAGCTCCCTTGTCCTTGCCCGGATGAGCCAGTCTTTCAGGTAGGGGTAGACGTGGATCCCCTGTAGGCGCAGCCGCTCCGCCACCGTTGCGAGGCACTTGGTGAACACCCTGGGTGCCGACTTCAATCCGAACGGGAGGGCCTTGAACTGGTAGTGCCGCCCTTGGACCACGAACCTGACGAACTTTCGGTGTCTTTTTAGAATGGGGATGTGGAAGTACGCATCCTCCAAGTCCAACGACGACAGGAAATCGCCCTCCTCCAGCTGCCCCAGCACATGCTGGAGGGTGACCATACGGAACTTCTGTGCCTTGATGTACTTGTTCAGTCGTTGTAGGTCCAGGATGGGGCGCCATCCTCCCGTCTTCTTTTTTACGAGGAAGTACCTTGAGTAAACTCCAGAGCCCCGAAGCCTCTTTGGGACGAGCTCAATGGCACCCTTCTTGAGCATCGCCCTTACTTTCAACAGTAGTTGAGAAACGTGATTTTCCTTCCTGGCCACGGGTGGAACGCGAGGGCACTTCTTCTGAAACTCGAGGGCGTGCCCTTGGGCCAGGGCTTCCAGCACTCAACGGTCGGTGGAGATGGACTCCCACACGCTGACGAACCTCGCCAGCCGGCCTCCCACCGGGGTGCTTCGGCGGGGGCCCGACCCCACGGTCGGTTCAATCTTGTTTGGAGGCCGCCTTGCCTCCTTGTCAACGACGACGGGCACCACCTGACTTGCCGCGTCCACTGTAGGCTTCCTGGGACGAAGATCTTGCCGCTTGGCGGTAAGTGGAGGAGCCACTGCCGGATCCCTTGGAGGCACCTTGTCTGCCTCCGGAGCTCCGAAAGGACGGCCGTCGTTGTTGGAGCACTCTCAGTGCCCGGGCAGTCTCTGTCTGTCTTGATGGCCTGAAGGGACTCATCAACCGCCTTGCCAAACAGGTTGTTCCCGTCGAAGGGCATGTCCAAAACCTTGGTTTGTACGTCCTGCCGGAAATCCGTGGCCTTGAGCCATCCTCGTCGTCTCAAGCAAACGCTGTTGCCCAACTGACGGAAACCGGTGTCGGCAATGTCCGTTGCCACCGTGATGGCGTGGTCCGAAGCAATCTCCCCCTCCTGTAGGATTTCAAGGGCCTCAAACCCTTTTGGCGTCCGGAAGGAAGTCTAACATAGTGCCGATTTTGAACCACAACTCCCCGTCGTAGCGGACTACGATAACCAGGGCGTAGGCCGCCTTGATAGTCGTCACTGCGGATGAGATGATCGTGTCCAACATCCTGCGCTCGCCGTCCGGCGGGGAAGTTGATGTCGAGGCCGATGCCCCCCAGCTTTCTTCTTTGCCGCCGCCGAGACGACCGAATCCGGGGTAGGTTGTGCCCGAAGGCACAAGGGGGCAGCGTCGGGGACCCAGTACTTCTTCTCGTACCGGTCCTTCTTTGCCGGCTCCGTGGCAGGGTTCTTGAGGAGGGCGAGCCCCTCATCCCAGATGTCATCAAGAAGCGGTACGGCGAGGACCGTCTTCCTTTTAGCCTCGCGCCGTTGGTATAGGATCCCTTCTTTCTTCTGGGCAGAGCTGGAAAAGCTCGGATGCCCTGGAAATCATGACATGAACGGATCCAATCTCGTCGGGCGGGGACGCCCGAGCAGAGGGCGACGGGGGAAACGTCCCGTCGTCGCCTCCGTCGTGATCCGTACCTGTCATAGCCGTGTCTGTGCCTGTATCATCCCCGTGGGTAGTAGACCGGGGGAAGGCAGAACAGGCCGCAGAGGTGGGAGAGGTGCCGTAGGATGAGTCCTCCTCTTATGCGGTGGACTCTCCGAAGGTCCTGGCTCCGGTTCCCCAGTTGGGTCTGGCTCAGGTACCTCCGTCGGGGGAAGGGGCAACCTTGTCCTTATCTCCGAGCATAAGGACTGAATCGCTGACAAAATGGCCACCAAGGTGTCTTGCGGCGTCGGAAACGACGGGCGCGAGGGCTCTTGAGGAGCCTTGTCAGCGACACCGTCGCTCTCGTCGGGATCCCCCCCGATGGGCTCTTCTTCAGAGGTCGTGTCCGTATCCACGATGGCCACCAGCCCCTCCCCCACCTTTTCCAACGAGGACTTTGTGGGGGTCTTCTCAATGGGCTTGAAAGACGACTCCCTCCGCGGTGGCAGGGAGACTCTGGGTCCTGAGGGCGCCTCCACTGTTGTAGCCTCCACAGGCTGAGCCAGGGCCGCAGCGACATCCTCAATCGAGGTCTTAGCAGGGTGAATTAAGGCCATCGTCACCTTCGGAACGCCTGGGGCCTTCACCTTGAGGGGAGGGTCCGAGCCTCGCTCCCCCTCTGTCGGAATCTTCGAGATCGACCGGGGCCTCTCCAGAAGCTTCGCCGGGTTCTCGGACTTCCTCTTACCCGAGCCAGAGCGTTGGCTCGTGGTTGATGGCACTGGGGAGGATGTAGAAACGGTGGAGCTTGAGGCTCTATTTAACCGAAAAATGAGAAAAATCTCCTGAAAAAGCGCGACAACTCAGCAAAAGCTTGAGAGCTACAGCACGAGGACTCCTAACACTTGCACATGCGGTAAAAATCTGAGGATGGCTGCCGGAGGCGGGGCTTAGGGAGAGGGCATTGGCTGGGGGCAGTATGACCCAGAGACCAGCGATTGGTTACTACTAAGAAAGACAGATCAGAAACGAAACTGATACTGATTTTTTTTCTATACCGAGGATTCCCGGCCTGACGACAGGGGAATATTCATGAGCATGTGAATCCATGCCAGACCCCATGCTGGAGAACTATTATTACTGCCCGATCTGAAGAGGTAAACATTTATCTTTTCAGGTGCATGAATAACTAGCTGCAAAGTAATATTGATTAAAAAACATTTCCGTTTTACAGTTAAAAACTATTTTTACTCTTATAAAATTCTTCCATTGGGAATAGGACTTACTATTTTACTCCCTAAACAAATCTTTTACTCTCAACTTTCAAAAATAGGGAGTACAATTTTATCTGGAGCACCGAGTTAACCCCTCACACCCAGTTGGAGAGGATGAGGATCCTTTCCAATGTGAATTGATGCAGTGGTTACAACGCATTTTGGTTACTTCTCAGAGGTGCAAGGACTTGAAAACCACTGTGGCCTGCACATTTGCTGTCGAAGACTCAAAGTCTTACTACTGTAACGTTCAGGACCACTGACCTCAGATGGGCTAAGTCCTCATGCTTGCACTTTGCTTGCTGCATGAAGATACTGCAACCACTCTACTACTGCATCAGGAAGAAGGGAAAGGGTGTACGGAGGATAGCACAGGGGCAGCACACGGTCTTGGAAGCACCACGCACAGCAACAGCGGTTCACATCTCAATTCCACACTTAGAAACCAAACTCAAGTAAAGCATTAGGCCCGTTATAAGAAATCAATTAAATAAACAAACTACAAATGGGGTGGCCTCGAAAATGTAAATGCCTTCCCAAATACAGAAGATGAAAGAGGAAGTTTTGGAACCAAAATTATCACAAATATCTTTCAACAACCAAGAGGTACGAGTCCGGATAGGAGGAATATGTAATACCCAAGAATGGTCTTCAGCATTCAATGCCAATGGTTTCCCCACCCGTAAATATCAAATCCTTTCACCTACGATGCAAGCTTCCACTCCCTTTGACCTCAAGTAACTACTGATGGGAAATGTAATGCTCCTTTACAAGGAAAAGACAAAAATCGCAAGGTTACCACAAACCTACATATTGCTAGCACATTTTGGATTTTTAATACATTTTCCGAAGGCTTCTTAACAAAAGTAAAGACTGCAGAGGCAGAAGTTAGGCAGAACAGGATGGTGATTGTGAACCTGTTTCTCAGAAAGTGCTCTATCCTCAGTGCGATGCCGAAGAGTTTGTCTCTAGTTACTCCCTCCCTCTAGGAGAAGCTGAGGGCGATAGGTCATCCCACACTAAAGAGGGCTGTCCATTCACTGATGAAATGCCAATGTATCCCTCGTCTGGCAATTTTTAACAAAGCACATTCAGATGTTTCAGCATTCAGGCTTATGAAAGAGTAGAAGCACTGCAAAAGCACTCCTTGGGAGGGTCTTTTAAGGAAACACTGCCGTTTCTACAAGTGGCAGAATCTTAACAGAGTTTTTTTTTTCTTTTGTACTACGACGCGAGCCTCATCTTCCTCGGATATCGTAGTATTGGAAGGCTGTCTCCAGAAAAAGATCTGTGTGTCAGAATGAGATTAACCCCTATAAAGGAAGCTATTAAGATTTAAAAAGATGCTACAACCCTTGGGGAGTTTTGTATACTAAAGTTAGTTTTCCTACAATCTTCATTTGCATCTCAAATGTCTCCATTGCGTGGAGACCAAGCCTCTTTTCCTCAATGGTACAGGGGAAAGGGTGGATAGGCTGCAAATGAAGCTTTTATTTCGGTTAGTACTACATTATACAGAAGTGTCCTTACCAGACAATGGGAAAGACGTTAATGAATTTTGATCTAAGAAAACTCAATGTTGGAGAAGTGTGAATTCTGATTCAGAAGAATGGTGGTGGCTAGAAAAGGGCTCGTAATAAACTTGGAGGTGGAGAGTTCTGAGAGAAGACAGTGGGGGTTGAGGGGTGCTTGAAGTTGGAGAGCCAGCAAATGGCCAATCGCCTCCTGCCTCCCCACATCCAACCACAAACGATGCTTTACTCTACCTCCCCACCCTCACCAGACATCTACCTGGTGTCCTGCCTTCCCACCTTCCGAAATAAATGACTCATAACTGGCATCCCAATATTGGCAGGCGCCGCCCAGTGACATGGCATTTTTCCAGGATCAAACACATTTAGTTAAGCAGTGAACTGGGAATTGAGCCCAGTCTTCTCTTAAAACACTTGACCACATATCTTCTTTGCGCGAATAGGTGCTAATATTTGGCTTTAAACAGCTCAAATCAAAATGTTTATAGAGATGATATATGCAGGTATCCTTGATACTGCACTAGAAGATGCCCAGTGTTAGCCTACTGTGGAACATAGAAGATATAGTCCGACTACAAGGGTAGCCTGTTCTATTGCACTAAAAAAAAAAAAATCAAAATCACAACTCTAGATCCTATGGCAGCCGGACTTCCATGCTTAGAAGACGGTATTAGATAGCCAGTCTATTTGCACTTAGGATAGCCCGTCTACAGTACCTAAAATTATCAAATTAGGGTAGTTGGTCTTCACACAGCGAGATCAAAGATAAGCTCCACCTGATCCTAAGGCATTTATAAATGGACCAATTTGGTGGACATCTGCCGCAGGCACGGCTATCCACACACTTTAGAATGCAGCTACGACTAATTCAGTCTATCTGGACATGTAATGGCTTCGCCCATACGCCATACTTGCCTCAACACCTCTGTCATTAGAATACAGCAACAACCTATGACGATTTTTCCGTCTAGCTGGGTACACATCTATTATCTTGCATTAGCGCTTTGTCGGGACCTCCTTCAGAATCACTTTAAGCCTTTTACTGAGAAATGTCCCATACCTGGACTTCGGTCCCCAAGGCATTCCTACCACAAAGCATGTTGAGGCCATACAAATGGTAAAGGCGCTTTATAAATAACTACAATACAAGCAGACATCTTCAAACCTCCCGCTGACCCTCTTGCATCTTCCATAATCCCTGACTGCCTATCTGCCATCCAAGTCCTGGTGTACTTCCAACCATCTCTGCCTCAATGCCAGCAAGACCGAGATCATTCCCATTGGGACCCCTGCTCCCTCTTTTTTCCTCCTCACTCTGGCCACCCTCTACGGCTCTCCCCCTGCTCCTTCATCTGAAGCCAGAAACCTTCCTCCCTCTCTCCTTCCTCCCTCACACGTAGGGCATTGCAAAGAAGTCCCACACTCAACTATTCCTTCTCAAAGTAATTCTCCCTTATCTCGCTTCCCCCAGAAGCTCAATGTTAACCGCGCCCTGCTTCGCTCTAGGCTGGACTACTGCAATAGATTCTCCTGAAGCAACCTTCATCAACTCTACAACTCCTCCAGCTAATACAGAATAGGGCAGCAAGACATTCTTGACCTTAACCCCAGGGACCACATCTCTCCTGCCCTAAAAACTCTTCATTGGTTCCCGGTTGCTGCACGGATTAAATTCAAATCCCTCTGCATCATCCACAAGGCTGACTAGGGCCTGGGACTATGCTATCTGCAGCTTTCTCTTACTAAATACTCTCCCTCTAGACCTCTGCGGTCCTCTGGCACAAACTCTGTGTGCAAAGCGTTTTGCTAAAAGAGGGCCGGAGGCCGATCACTTTCTTCAGCTGGCTCCATCTTATGCAGCAGTCTCCATGTCCTCTTCGTCTTGACCAGGACTTCCTCAAATTCCGTTAGCTCCTCAAGACTTTCCTCTTCACCGCCCCTTCCCTTCCTCCCTCCTCTGCTAATTCTCACAGTAGCTGTGATTGGCGACCAGGGCCCTTGTGTATCCATCGGGGTCCTGGCCTCCAACACCTTATCACCTACCTCAGCACTCATCGGCCTCCTTCCTGTAGGCTTGCACCATCTACCCAATACGGCTCCGGGTCGCATAGCACTTACCATACCATGCACTTCATCCGCTGCTCATCCACGATCACGGACATTCCAGCACCTACCCCCACTTCCCCCCTTTTCTAGCTGCACTTGCTGAACACTCATAAGGCATAGTAGGTGCGTCGTCATCCTCAAATGTTTTCATTCCTTCAATCCCATGGTCCCTCCATGTTGCCCTGTGGGCGCTTTGAAACAGAATTGACTTACTATATAAGTGCCTAACAAATGCACAATGAAAGAAATAAAACAACCTGACAATTCTACAAAACTGAGAAAAATGTGAGGCAAAAAGTGTATGAGTGTAGCTTTCTTTTCCCCCATCCCGAGCGGAAGAATAGTTGTTGCCGTTTGGTATGGACGCAGGAAAGTGGTATGGGTATGTGGTGTTGATCGTCACAGATAGGCCTTGCCAGGCACTGGGGGTCTTGTATAGAAGTCTCCATATACCAGCCTTCATTTTGAATGCAAAACACTTAGATTGCAGCTGTCTGTGGTGCACAGCCATCACTGTCTATAAGTATTCAAAACCGATGCCCCTTTACTGACATCACGCGCATACATCAAAATATGTATACACACAAAATGTAGGGAGCAATCTGAAAAAAAATAATGCAGCCGATAAATACTAAATTTATTTGTATCTGGGCGAGCAAATATTGCAGTTTTCTAAACTAAAAAACACACTTACGTTTATCAGGACACGCTTTATTTGGTACAAAAACAATTACTAAGGAGCTTGCATTAGAATTCCCTCCAATAAGGCACACGTAAATAATATTTTGACGCAAGATCACACACATTAGTTAAGTGGCAGAAGCCAGGATACGAAGCCAGTTTGCAATTTAGCAACTGACCACATAACTTCAGGTTTAGTAAGTAGGAACGCACTAAATCTTGGCTTCCAAAAAAATTGGTTTTGAAGTGAGGCCTTCAAAAGTAAACCAATCTCATTAAAAACGGGAAATCTATAGATTATACAAATAGTTTAAATAAAGAGTACAACTGTAGTTTAATCCCCATACCCCACGCACTA
Source organism: Ambystoma mexicanum (assembly GCF_040938575.1). Classification (NCBI taxonomy): domain Eukaryota; kingdom Metazoa; phylum Chordata; class Amphibia; order Caudata; family Ambystomatidae; genus Ambystoma; species Ambystoma mexicanum. The sequence continues at coordinate 458,927,950 of NC_090931.1, forward strand.
TTTTCACCTGGAAAGTATAAATACCAGAATGCAATGTAACGTGCGTAAAAGATATCCCCTCGGTTTTGAAATATACCTTCAATATTTAGACAATAGATACTGTACTATAACGCTGTTAAAACAGGAGCCAGTCTCTAAGCACGGAACCGTGATTCCGTTAGGTGTTGCTCTGCGCGGTTTTGCTTTCAAGACAAAAATGGTACGCCTGAGCTATCCTCCTGCCGCTAACAAAAGAAAATTACTTTTTGGGTTGGTTGTGGCAGTGGGAAAATTCAAGTTGCAAGCTAAGAGTCAAACATCAGTGGGGAATGCAAATTATGCACCTTGTGTGTGTTGTGAGTGACCAGGTCAGGACTTGACCCAGTCAAAGGTAGCAGGACTCTTCAACCCCCACCCCCCCTTCCCAGAACTAAGCAGACTTTACGGACTGCACCAGAGTCTGCACGGGGCAAGGGGGCTTTTGAAGCAGACCCCCCCCCAACCCGGGGCAAAGATAGTGTAGATTGGCCCAAAGAGCCAAGTGAGGCACAGCACCAATTGGAAAAGGGGTGGGGAGAGAATCGGGAAGTCACAGGTATAAAAGACCTGCGGAAACGATTGAGTGAAAGGTGTTTGGGTCAGGCCTGGCGGTGTGGTGAAGGACAGAGAGCAGGCAGAAGGAGTACGGTGAAGCAGTGTTGTGAACTCTGTGCAGGTTGAGGATGGCAGGACAGAGTAAAAAAGAGTGACATGGAGAGGAGATTGGTTCAGATGGGCAGGTTGGAGGGGGAGTGAAAAGAGTGAGAGAAAGTAGTGCGAGAAGACCGGAGAGAGGTGGAGAAAGGGTGAAAACAGGAGGGAGTAAAAACACAGAGGTAATATTAGGGTTAGGAAAAGGAGTGTAGAGCAAAGGTGGAGAGGAGTGAGAAAGAGAAAGTTGGCAGAGTGGAGAGAAAGAAAGGAGTCAGGGAGGCAGATAGAAGGTAGAGAGAAGGTGAACGGGAAGAGAGCTAAAGATCAGGGAAAAAGATAGAAGGGGTGAGAAAAAGATTGAGGGGGCAAGCGGAAAACAAATCCAAATTGATTACATTCTGGTGCCTACAAAAATTAGGGAGTCCTTAGAAAGTCTGGCAGATAAGGCTGAGGCTCTGGTCTTGCAGAAGTCAAAAAGAACTTTGCATTTAAATGTTCACATAACTAAGAGGCTAAACTGTTTGCGAGGCCCTGTTGATAATGCAGCAGAGGACATGTAGAGGCTCGGTGGGACTCAGGAAACCAGTTTTGTCTGAGGCAGGAGGATCCTCTCCCATTTAATGTACAGTTTACCACCAGCACCACTCTTTCCAAGCAAAATATTTTTTATACAGTAGGAATGTGGTGTCTCTCATCTCAGATGGCTGGACTTTCTTTTGATCCTTATTCCCCTAAATCTGGCTGACAAAACAAGGCCCCTCACGTTGCACACTACGTATGGCTCGAGTTTTCTGCCCCTTTGAAATTGTGCGACACAGTAGTTAAAGACGCACAACTCACCCACAGCAACGCCAGCCAGATAGCACAGATATGGGATCATTCACAGGTCAACCCGGCAGGATGCAGGGTTGAAAGTCCATAAGGGGTCCAAACATGAATTATTTTTTACCCACACACTTTTTTCGGCAGAGACAATGGGCCTCATTACGAGTGCGGCGGTAAGGGGTGAACGGCACCGGTGAGCATGCCGGTGCCGTTAACCCCTTACCGTCGCATTCCGAGGTCCCATAGCGGGAACCGTTAAGGGACCAGGGAGCTAATAACGGGCCCCCTGTTTGCGGGCCAGTTATTAGCTCCCTCCCCATTGAGCCCTATGGGGGTTTGAATGGGAATGGGGAAGGGTATTTTGAATGGGGACTTATCGGGTCCTTCAAGGTTGGAATGACCCGGTAAATCCCCATTCAGACAACCGAGACCCGGACACGACTTCGGAGGAAGCCATGGTGCTAATAGCACCATGGCTACCTCCAAACTCGTAATGACCCCAATGTCTTAGCCAGATGCTGGCTTGAAACTAGAGCCAGTCATTTGGCTCCAAGTAACGTGCATGCAACAGATATGCTGGACAAGTATAGTTCCATGGCACGACGTTCATTTATAGCAAGTTTTTTTTATTTATTTTTTTCGCTGCACTTTATGCCGAAAATATTTTGCTGAAAAAAAAACACAAATATAGGGAGGTATCGGGGGGGGCATATAAGGGGGTAGGTTGGGGTGGGTATATGGCAAGTAATTTAAATTTCACGTTTCACAAAACTTTTAATTAATTTTTCCCCCAGATAAAAAAAAAGTCGGCAGAACATTTTCAGAAAAAAAAGCAGCGGAAAAAAAACTGGGGTGCATGAACATAGAACCAGTTCCTTATCACACAGACACATACGCCCATCAGCTCCAAAATAGTCAAAGAAAATGTAAATAGTTGAGTGTTCAGACAGGGATTCACCTTGGCTGACGGGAACACTGAGCTAAGAACACCACCACCAGAGACATGCATTCCGGCTGCCTGGGGCTCCCAGCAGAAGTTATGGGACCTAAAAGAAGCACCCTGGGTCAATCTAGGGGCTGATCGAGTGACCCCTAAACCCAGGAAACACCAATTTTTTGAAGGGTCTTCCCATCCTCAAAAGGGGCTTCAACTGGGCTGATGGGAACACTAAGCTCATCACAACAGAGAAACTCATTCAAGCTGCCTCTAGAGCTCAGGACACCTACAAGAGTCACACAGGGCCAGTCTATGACTTGATATTGTGACTCCTGCCCAGCTTTATTGAGAAACTCACTTAGGGGCGTCTAGTTATGGGTCAAAGGTAAGTTTATTATCCCCCATTAGGGGTGCGCTCATGCATACAAACCCCCCCCCATGCAGTCCTCTGTCCAGCTAATTACCAGCATCCTGTGATCCTGCAGCTGCTTCTTTCACTGTCAAAAGAGGAATGGCTTCCCGTTTTGTTTTCCGTTTACATCAGTCTCCTGCTGAAGTACTTTTGGGTTACTTTGGGAATGTAAGCACTTTCCTGGGGGCGTCTAGAGCAAAGGGCTAACAGAGCTAACGGTTCTTCAATTTTCGTTTGTTTCCGTCAGCCCCTGCTTGCCACTGTTTGCCACAAAACATGGCACAAATGCCCCAACACAAAATCTGAAAATCTACACCGACTCCACAGTTTACCACCAAAGCTCCCCCCTGCATCAATATCTGCCTTGATAACTTCAACCCTGCTAGTTCCAGCCGGAGAGCAACTCCATACTAAAGAGTATCTCCACTCCACTCCCATGACCTCATTCAAATCAACCACCCTACACACGCAGCTGGCAACACTCTGGACCTTTTGATTTCAAGCAAAAATCAGGTCTACGTTGAAATATCGAATCTGGGTGTTGTGGTCCAATCACTTTGCAATCCCCTTCCCACTACCACTATCACTATCACACAGCATCTCCCCAGCTGTCTCTCAGAGATTGCCACCCCCCCCCCCACCCACCACATCCAGACAAATCAAACAAAGGCACATCCTTAGCACCACTCATACCATCCCGCTGCCCGGAACACACATCCTTTCTTTCTCAACAGTTACAATCCCATCGCCATACAAGCACTCAAGTTATTTCCTCAAAACAACAGCAACCGCCATCAACCGTGATTTAACAGTTTTCTCCTCGATCAAGCAGAAAAACAGATGCCCAGAAAGAGTCTGGCAAAAGAACCCATGCCCTACCACCGGAACACGACTTAAACGCTGCTGCAACAAAACTGACATATGCAATGTCAAAGCCAACCATTACCTCCAAGAATTCCAATCCACCACCAATCAAACAAACTATGGTACATTGTCAAATCTCTCTCCAAACCACCATCCACATGCCCATCCACTGCAACATGCAACTCCCTCATAGACCACTTCAACTCTGAAACACATGAGGAAAGACCTCCCCTCCCCACTTTCATTCCCATTCCCCCGCTGCCAAAAATACCAACACATGGGACACCTTCCACCCAGTCGAGCGACACCCTCATCACTCTTACTGTCAAAACAAAATCTGCACCCTTCCTAGAAGATGTAAGCGCACTAAAGCCACATCCAATTGCATCACCACCTTCGCTCCCCTCTGGCTCAACATCAACAACTCCGGTCTCTCACATGACTATCCCCTCTACATTAACCTCTTAAGTGCCATTGAGGTTCCCCCCCAGTGCCAATGGCTTTTTTTTTTTTTAAATCGCGGTATTCACCGCCCAAACCCGCATACATTTCCCCCCACATTAACCCCTTAAGTGCCACCGACGAGCCGGCTCGTCGGTGGCAACCTGGAGCGGTTTTTACCGACGAGCCAGCTCGTCGCTGGCATTTAAAGGGTTAAAAACTGGACAAATCTCAGCCCCCACAAAACCTCCAGCTCTAAAACCCACGCTCCTGGCAATTACCCCAGAAATTACTACCCCATCACTTTCCTGTCATACCTCACCTGAACCGTGGCACTACCCAACTGCAACAATATTTCACCACAAACAACCTACTCAACCCCTTCCAATCTGGCTTTTGATCTGGGCACAGCACAGTGACCGCTACACTTCACATCCTTACTGACCTCTACAACATCCCTGACAAAGGACACAAAGCACTTCTCTTACTCTTCGACCTCTGCAGCCTTCGACCACAACATTCTACTCAACATCCTAAACCATAAAAATAAAAAACTCCCAGGTACTAAATCGACTGGTTCACATCCTTCCTTAGTGACAAGATGCACTTTGTCGCCATGTTCCAATTACGGCATACCGCAAAACTCCTCAATAGCACCACTCTTCTTCAAACTATATGTGGAATACCTTGGACAGACCGTAAACACAATGTCCATTTCCACCAAAGCACAGACACGCACATATTCTTATTCCCCTCAGAACGCTACACCCTCAAAAGCAGCATCTCCACTATCAAAACAAAAAACCTCTTCTGCCACCCTAGCCACAAATCCAAACTCATCCCCTGGAGCAAATGACTCGATCACGGATAACCCACGCATATCCCTCTACACCTGTCAAATCCGTAACTACACCACCGACCCTCACCTTTCCTTCATACACCACATCGCTGCTGACACCACAACACGCAACATACAACTACACCTCCGATCAAAGATCAGACACATCACTGCTCCAGATTACTTCCACACTGCAGTCACAGCACTGGATCTGTCAGCTCACCCCCCCCCCCCCCCCCCGGGCGTCTTTGGAACAAGTTGGTGTTTCACCACCATTGAATTGCCACCAAAATTGTCAGCAGTCTCTCTCTTTTCCATCATAGCCACCGCTAGAAGGCTTATCATCCGTTTGCGGGTTGACTTCTGCGCATTGAAACCCTTATTGTTTTTTACCTTTGAGCCAGACACTAATTTTCCTGTTTTCAAGCTTTCGCTCTGCTTCGGTCTCATTTCGTTTTCCCTTTTCCCGTCTGGCCACACACTGTTGTGTCCCTCTCCCTCTGGTGCTCCTCATATTGTGTACCTTTTTTGATCGGACCGCTCCGATCCTGGTTTTCCTTTCGGGTCTTGCATCCCGCTGAGCCTTCCAGCACTTCTACCCGTTCATATCTTCTCACAGGCTTCCCGGGCTGCTCTGATCTCTTTCTTCCTTCTTTTAGACTACTCTGTATCTCCCTAGTTCTATATCAGCTGACACTTGCAGCATTTGGGTTTCTCCAACTTAACTGCATTTCGAACTGTGGAGCCTAACCTTCAGCTGACTTACCTGTGCCTTGTGCTATTTCAACCTGCAAGGACACCAGAGAAACTAAGAGCACAGAAAACAAGCGCCATCTTCCACATTAGGGTTTTTTGAGCCCTAACAGCTTTTCCCCCCCCATTCCCGGCTGTTCCGAGGGAGTTGCCTCTTGCCGCAGCTGTACTTACGTGTGGCACAGTGGCTTCCCCTCGTGGCAGGCCATATTTATTTAAGGAGAGAAGGACTACCTGAAGAAAGAAACAAGCGGCTCCTCCAGAAGAGGGCTCCTCTCCATCATCTCTCAAAGAATCAGGTGAGGAGAATGAAGGCATTCCTATCGGGTTCTCTCCTAGCTGGACTACAGCAACGCTCTTTTCACTGGACTCAAAAGCAGCCTTGCCTCCCTCCCACCCCCTGCAAGACATACAAAAAACAGCAGCCAGACGACTCATTCACCTACCTAAACATTCACAGATCACCCCAACTATCGCCCAGCTCCACTGGCTCCCCGTACCCCAGAGAATTGCCTTCAAAGGACCCTGCATGGTTTTCAAAGCCATCCACCACTAAACCCCATCTTACCTTCACGACAAACCCAAACCTACACAAACACCACACAAGAAAACCAGAATCTCCTACACAATCCACTCTGCAAACTAACACGCACAAAAACAAGCATTTACCCAGTGGGCAACCCAAGCCTAGAACACCCCTCTTCACATCTGCACTGCACACTACATCACCACATTCAGAAAGTGCCTCAAAACATAACTATTTCCCTACACAAAAACCTGTTGCTTAACCTCCAACTGCTACCACTCCTCTATCCTAATCATCCTGTCCTGAAAATACTTTAACTTCAGTTTCACTTCCCACCTTTTTAATCTTTGAATCTTGTAAGGCACTCTGAGACCCTCTGTGTAAGGTGAGCGCTAAAAAGAAATTTCAATAAAATAAGACAATGCTCCCTATTTTGAATAACCAAAAAGGACAACTTTGAGTTACAAGTAGAAATCATTGTGACATGAAAGAATGGTTTAAAAACAAAACCTTAATGTGCACAGGGTACAGAGTACCTGTGAAGCAGGGAAACGTACTGATGGAGGAAGGTTGAAAGATGTAGCAAGAAAGAAAACCATGAAAGCGGCCCATATGTGAACATATGTATGTGAACATATGTAAAGTACAGCCATCCAAGAATGTGAGTCGATGGAAAGAATAGGAAAAAGGAAATAGAAAACGATCTATGGATCATAGTAAACTTATACTTGAAAACTAAGCTACACATTTTGTAAAGTTGAAAAATAAAAAAGAAGAGGACAATGTACCATACCTTAACAAAACAATAAGCTAGGGAGCAAGAGCAAGTACTAGAACATTTTTCCAAGAAACAGAGGAGCAACCTTTCAGATAAACAAAACATGGCATGGCAATATCAGAAACTAGAAAGTACAAGTGTAGGGTTAACAACAATAGCAAAAGCAGCAACAAAAATCCTAATGTACCAAGACTAGAGTTCTGATGAGGTGAATAAAGTATAAAAGCCGAAGCTCAAAGAAGCGTTACTTGAAGGGGAAGACCGGAACAAAAACTGAATTCTACAAGGGAGCAGATTGTGAGAAGAAATTGTGAAACTGAAATTAGGGAATGCGCTCATTTCTCAAACCGCAATAATTTTTGGCTGGAAGCAGGCTGAAAAGCAACAGAAAGATCTGGAATGGCAACGGCCAAGCAAGGCATACAAACCTTACGGTAACAGATGGATAATGGCTAGCAGCAATTGGGTGTTTTGCCGGCTTCCCTCCCACTGATGGCCTGCATCAACTATGTAAAAAATGCAAACCTACCCATTCTAAATATTTATTTGAGCCCTGCATAAGCACTATCCACCAACATTTTACCACTTGCTAAGCAATATAGAAGGCATAAAATAAGCAGTGTTGCATAGAAATGTGCTATGCAATTCTGTGGGTTTGCTATTCAAATGGACACTTGTGTAGCAGAGTTAGCTATTCAAGTTGCTCTCTTCAATGAAAGTACAGCTCTCCCTGCATTCCTCTTGCCTTCAGTGCTCTCTTCATCCTCTTTTCTTTGTTCCCTTCAAGTGCTAATCGAGAGAAAGTGCAGCAATATTCATCTCCTCCACTCTTAAGTACCAAAGGCATGTGCGGGAGTACCAGGTAAGAATTTATTTATTTTTCAAATTGCAAATCAGAAGTAATCAGGATGATACTTCTATTCTGCTTTCTGTATCCGTTCTGACAAAGAACAGTATGTGTCAACCTTTTTTTATTTTAAACGACAGTCATGCAATTCCATTCCTAAAATGTAAATTGATAGATAATGCAAAATAACAGTATTTATACTGTTAAACACTGCCTCATCTCATGCTTTACAGTAAAGTTTAGGTTAGGTTAGTTTATCTAAATTTCATACTGCCAACTATATTTCATTTTGTTGGGGAAGATGTATCATATTGACGAGGGACCACTTCTGAAAATGTACTTTATCACATGATCAAATGCTTTTGATGGCAAACCTAGTTCTGTAACCAGCATATTGCATACATCTCGCAACTGGTGCACAACTCATGAGCAAACCCAAACTCCTTGACATTCTATGTTATCACCCTGTTGCTTTATACTAGGTACCCTGAAAGTGAGAGGAACACAAACTACAATATTCCACCCAGTTTGTCAAGTTCTCCATCTGATTTGCAATCCACTCTGCTTAGTCTTTATTTCCTCTTACATGATGAATGCACAAAGCAAACTAAATGCTTACGCAAAGTAGTGAGCATAGTTACATCCAGTCTGTAGATCTACTGCAATACCAAACACTGCATTTAGGCTCCAGAGCTTTCGTTGCATTACGATAGTATTATATATCACTAAGAAAAAACACTGTTAAAAAGGGACGTTATGGTTAAGTTGCACTACTAAAACATTATGAAATTCAATGGAAAAACATTGCTACAGGGACGTTATGGTTACAGGTAAAACCTAAAAAACCCAGAAATTCGCAAGTTGTTGAAGCTAAGCAACCATAACTCGCGCCACCAGTGTGCACTGCAAGGACTAACACCCATGACATCAAAGATGCCACCACAAATCTCATACAGGACAACCACTAGATTGTCCCATTGTCCGCTGGCCTGACACCACTGGCGGTTGAGCCACTCCTGCATAGGACGCATGCGCAAGCGACTAACCAAATAAATACATAACGCCATCATTCAACAGTCACATAGCTTTGCGTACCGTCACCTCTCGACTTGCTACATACTGAGGGATTTGAAACATCACGTTTTGAACCCTCTCATTGGAGGCGAAGACGAGGCCGTCCTTTGTTCGAATTAGAGCCCCTAGGAACTGCTTGACCTGACTGGGTTCTAGGCTAGATTTCTTCTCGTTGATGGAGAATCCCAGGCTGAATAAAAGATCTATTGTTCTTTGGGTATTTGACAGACATGTTTCATAGGAGTCCCCTGTTATGAGCCAGTCGTTGAGGTAAGGATAAAATGGAATGGATTGATTGCGCAGGTGTGCTTCTGCCACTGCCAGTACTTTTGTAAATATCCTTGGTGCAGAGGCTATGCTGAAGTGTAGTACTTTGAACCGATAGTGCTGGTCTTGTATCATGAATCTGGGCTATTTTCTGTGCGCAGGCAACCTTGAAATATTAAAGTATGCATCTTTCATGTCCAATGTTGCCATGTAATCCCCTGTGTGAGCAGGGGAATTACCTCTTACAGAGTGACCATACAAAACTTTTGGGGCTTCACAAATTTTTCGCTGGGCGCAAATCTAATACAGGGCGCATGGTGAGATCCTTTTTGGGTACAAGGAAGTACACTGAATAAATACCCTTGTTTACCTGTAGAAGAGGTACGACCTCTATGGCGCCCTTTTCCTGCAGGGTCTCAACTTCTTGTAGCAGGATGCGCAGATGTTCTGGCGTCGGGTGTCTTGCTAGTGGTGGTCTGAACTGGGCGGTTCGGTAGAGTTCTATCAGTACCCATGGGCAATGGTCTTCAGCATCCACTCGTCTGTAGTTATTCCCTCCGAAACCGGAACTGCGGGTCATTTCTGGCCTGAGGGCGGGGAGCCTCAAGGGATGGAATTCCGGCCCCTTCCTTTACCACGTTGTTGCCCCGTCGTGGGTTATGGTGGGGTGGGGTGTAGCTTCTGGTTCCTTGGGGAGAGGACCAGTTGTTTCCCGAGCCGTACTGATTTTGAGGGAAAAATTGGTCACGAAAGGAACGTCTATTCCCACTCCCCCTTCTTTGTGAAGGTCTCTGGGTGATTTGGTCCAGAGTCTTAAGGGTGTCATGCTCCTTTTTTGCAGTTTCGAGGGCTTCATCCACTGCCTTTCCAAATAAATTAGTTTCCTCCACTGGTTTATTTATAAGTGAAGCTTGGGTTTCTGACTTGAAACCAGAGTTCCTTAGCAATGCATGACTTTTCAGTAGGGTACCCTGAGCCAAAGACCTTCCGGCCGTCTCTGCTGTATCCAAAGTATTTTTTTTTAGCATACTTTGGTTAACTTGCCCGCCCTCTGCCACTGTTGAGAGCAGACAGGCTTGCAGTGGTTCAGGGACTTCTTGAAGGCCCTCCTCTAGCTTGGCCCATTGTGCATCAGCATTGCTGGCCAATAAAGTTGTATTGTTTACAATGCTAGTGGAGTAAGCTGCTGCCGCAGTGATCCTTTCTCCCAGACCATATAGTCTCTTACACACCTTGTCAGGGGGTGCCTCCCCAGTAGATAGGGGAACCCCTGCTCTTTTCCTGGTAGTTGTCACAACAAATGAATCTGGAGGAGAATGACCCCCGATGTAGGGCGGGGGATCAGAGGGGAGGGTCGAAAAAGCTTTTCTACCCTGGGATTCACTGCTCTAGTAAGCGCAGGTGTTAATAAGAAGGGGCCAATCGCTTCTCGATTGAATTTAGTAGAGGAATAGCTTGGCTGGCCGGTGGTTTTTTTCCTTTTAAAATGTCCTCCACAAAATCAGCCTCTGTAACGGCTTCTTGGGTAGCAATGTTGAAGTGTTCTGCTGATTTCCTCAATATGGCATTGAAAGCCATTTGGTTGTCAACCGGGGAGGCCTGTCGAGTGGGAGTGGTTGGAGGGGCGTCCAAGCAGAAGGAATCAGGCTCTGCTGTTGGAGTAGGCGACTGTCAAGGGCGAGGATCAATAGGGTCTGGGTCTACTCCCCAACCCTCAGTGGGGTCTAAATGAACCTCCTCAGGGTCGGCAAAAGGATCTTCATCTTGAGCCTCCTCAGTGAGCTCATAAATGCATTCCTCTTCTTGATCTTGAGTAGGGTCAAAGACACTCTGCAGCTTAGCCAAACAGATGAACCAGAGCAGTCCAGGGGTGGAAAGGGCTCTTGTAGTGGATCTTCTGTCTCCAAATGTTGAGAATTCTTCTTTAACGTCGAAGCAATCCCTTCAGGACCTTTCCGAAAAGTCTTTTCGGGGTTCCGACGGTTGACATGTCCCTCTGTTTGTCTGTGGGCCTATCCGTAGGTTCCGGTATATCCTTCGGCCTATCTCTGGATTTCAACAAATCCCTGTGCTTGTCCTTGGGTTTCAATGAATCCTTGGGCTGTTGCTTGTGAAAATCCGCCGAAATTATCCTGGCGATGCTTCGGAAATCCTTCAGAATCTGGAAGTTCTAAAGTTCGGGCCTCTGGTTGTGCAATTGCTTTCGGCGGAAACCGGGGCCTTTTCGGCTATGGACGCTTTCTTCCGATGCGTCTTGACGGATTCCTGAATATTTAGGGCAGCGCCCTTTGATTTAGAGTGCCCAGTCGCAAGACGCGTCTGCGGTTGCGGGGATGGCTGCTGATCCGGACAGTTGGCAGGCAGGGCCAAAGTCATCGTTGTGCCCATTGGCGATATGGATCGGAGTGCTTCGAGGAAGTCCCTAGGGTTGTGTTTTTAGTGTGTAATACATGTGCGTCTTTGTTGCCGGTGTGTCCATTCCCCATAGCAGGACCCAAGTCTTATCTAGCGGGGCTGGGGACAGACGACACAGAGCGAAAATGCTCCGCCGAGGTCAAAAGCCCCCGAATAGGAGGCTTGTTCGTCACTCAGCCCCTCGTCACAACCAGCGATTGTGGCAGCAGGAGAGCTAGACTCAACCTGCGACATTCCGTAGGCCGCTCACCACTTAACACAGCGCTCATTCAAAGTTTTCGGGAGCTGGAGCTTGCAAGCTTTACAAACCGTCTCGTCGTGATTAAGGGGAAAACACCGATTACATTTACGGCGTTTATCCTTCCAAGGGAATTTGGCCTTACAAGGAAGGAAAAAACCTAAAATGTAGTCCTCTCCATGGCTGAGGAAATAGAAAGTGATGAAGAGACCCAGGGAACAAAGAGGAAAGGGAAAGGCATTCTCAGAAAGGGAAATGTCCACCCCGACCCCACTCTCCCTACTGTATAGGCCGGCAGATCCGTGGAACCGTCTTCAGCAGAGACCTGTAAACAGCTGTCGATGGAAGGGACAGTAGGGTAATATTTATAACCCTAATATACATATACGACCAAAGGTTGAAGAAAACAATAGCAATTTCTCTGGACGAGCTGCGCATAAGGCAGCCAGTATGCTGGGTGGAAAAAAACTATCTGAGGTACCTTGACGCGCGAGGGTTTTTGGGTACACTACACGTCACGTAGGGATAGTGTTACAGGCAGGCACGCCCATGTGGATGTCCCCTTTCGATTCTCGAAAGACAAAATGCAATACTCTGCGGTGATCACTGGATGTCGGACTATATGCACAGCATTTGATTCTAAGCAGATTAACAAACATCAGAAATTATAGTTATTTGATGCAAGGCGATAGGGTTTCAGTTGCACAAGTGAACCATAGCGTCCCTGTAATCTGTCTTTCAGTGAATTGCATTTGTTTTTTACAGGAACCGCTTAGTTTGTAAAGATGTACTGTACAACATACTGAAGCCTGTCACTGTATAGTAATAGGCACAAAGGTTGGGAACACAGCGTCCGTTTGTGCAGATCGGGTGAAGTCCAACGTGCCCAGAAAGGGAGGGGTGGTCATAAAAAGTAGTAACATGCAGCAAAGACAAAAAAACAAATACAAACAGCAGCAGGTGCGTGAAGGGGAAGGGAAAATGCTGTAGCTGTACAAAATCTGTACTTTCGCAACAAAGTGCACATAGACGTAGGGTATGCAGCATAATGGAAAGCATCAACAAGAGAAGTAACGTTTGCCTTCATCAATGTTACTGCACACCTGCTGCACAATCAAACCAAGAACAAAGAGGCAGAGGAGCAGACGACAACTACCGAGAACAGAGCGTCAAAGCAATGTGGTAAGTAAACAAAAGTTTATGTTGTAATTGCAGAGGTCCGGTAGTGTACAATGGTAGGAAAGCATGATGTTTGTTTGGGCCCAACAATGGCTTCCACCCTAGAATGGCTGGAGGAGAATTTTCTGCATGAAGAAATGAGTGACGATGAGAGGCCCATTGTTAACCGCTGCACTGTGAAAAGGGAAAGTTACTGCAAAAGCAAGCACCCTGGAATGGCTGGAGGAGAATTTCCCGCATGACCAAATGAGTGCGCATAGTAACCCCATAGGTAGGGAACGCAGTAGCAAAATGAACACAATCACAATGTAACACTTCATGTGAATGAACCACGTTTGTCGTCTTAACAGAACATACTGGAATGCAAAGCAGTACACCAGAAGCGGCACCTTTTGCACAAGAACAAACAGCCACTGAAACTGAAGTGAACGCTGGGCATATACAAGTTGACCGCCTGGATGCCAAAATCGATCAGCTGCTCCTCCAATTTGACGCATTGAGAACATTTGTAGACGAACATATAATGGGGAAAATAAGATATCACTGCCAAACGTGCACATGCCCGCCTTCTGCATTTCCCAGCCCCACTTCCCCGCAAATTGAGAGTCATGAGAGACGCTTTGATGGGACCTCAATACCTTCTTCCCCTCACCAGCAGCTTGGTGAAAAGGGAAAATCACCCAATATATGTATCTGTTTCTTGTCCCCCTTCCATTTCCGAACAGTCGCTATGAATATGTGCTAATAAAGATTGATATGTTCATTTGTATTAATTGTGTATGTCGCTTTTTTTCTCATTTAAAAAGGCCATTTTACGTGTGAAGGGCACAGCACTAGTGCGGATGATTGCAAGTAAGTAAAATGGAGGAGGCAGACGGCCGCCGCACCTGGGATCCCCATGCACAATCCCAATGAAACCATCCGTAGGACGCCACTACGGGCTGCATGTTTGCATGCATACAACCGCCTGTAAATAGTTGCATGAGCATCTGTTTATCTGTGGCACACCCGCGCACATGTGTATATCGTCCTGTGACGCCTGGTAACACTGTCCCTAGTGAACATATGCAAATAAACGTGTGATGTTGTAGTAGCTGGAAGCGTGCACCTGCGTCCTGCGAGTATTTTGCACCTAAACAATCCACCTACTGTATCGTGCTCACAGCAAGCGTAGGTAGAAATGTGCAAAGTGCGTGTACCATATGTTTAAGTAGTCTGGGGATGGCAAGAGTATAGATAGGAGAACTATGCATGTGGCCACAAAGTATAACGGTCAATATACGTCCGGCAGACAAGCTAGCAAATTGAGAACAATGGCAACATCACCATGATAACGGATCAACGGTGCGCGTGGTTCGTTATTTGGCGGACATGCCCGAGATCCGTACACATCGAAAGAGGACCTTTTTCTGCACTGTATGGAGTGTTACATTGATATCCTCCACTCTTCCTTCTACATGTAGATATTGTAGGGAAAGAGTTAGTGCCACTTTGCAGTGTCACTTGCTCCACATCAACCCTATAAAAGGGCACACCCCACAAGTGCTCGGTTTGGCTTTCTAGAGAAGACCACTGGTGCACATTAGTTGGGGCAGAAATTGCTTTCTCACCAATTGTGTGCCTGCAAACTACTTCTGCAAGTAATGGCCACCAGAGCTTCAGCTAATATCTGAGTCAGGAGCACCCACACCCTCACCACCAACACCACCTTCTGAAAGTCCTGAGCAAGGTGACAGGTGTCAATGTGGAGGGACATCGAAAAGGAAATGAGAATAAAGTAGAAGGAATACCCATTGCCTGCGGTCAGAGTCAATCCTGGGTGTGGAAACTATTTAGGACCATTGGAGATGTGCCAAAATCTCATGCAAACCAGGTGCAGTGCACTGTACTCGGCCGCTGAAAACCTGACTTGTACAGCTATGCCATCAACTCCATGCAGCAGCACCTGAAAGCTAACCACCAGGCAGCCATTCGGAGGGTAGTCCCCTTCCAAGCAGGCATCTGCTCCTGCCACCATTAGGGACACTCCAGTGGGCCACCACGTTCCGTAGGCAGTCGTAGACATACACAGTGCAACAGACCCCTACCTTTCAAAGGTCACTGTATTGTGCATATACTGCGACGCAGTACTGTGTAGGGGAGAACATTTACCAAGTGCTTTTGAGGCTTCTGTCTGGGAGCATGGCAAACAATAACCCCTACCCAAGTAAGGTGCCCCCCACATCTTCTACTCTCCACGTACGATTTCTTATCCCTGTGGTTGGTACCCTTTGCCAAATCTCCCTTCCACTGCTGGCTTTTCTGGCGTGTCTTATAACAGGAAAAATACTACACAGCCAGAAGGTGTGGGGAACAAAAAGGCTTTCTTCAGAGCCACCTTCCACTGTTCAAAAATAGAAGTTGAATGCAAGTATGCAGGCGGTGACGCTGCCTATAAGCGCTGCGTACAGAGATGGCAACAATGGGCGGCGGGGCGCCGTCAAAAGGCATTGCATTGCACGCATTTGCTAAAAGAATTGGTGGCTCTAAAAAGAGCCTTTTTGTGCTGGTTGTATTTTCAACGGTAAAAGCAGTGAACAACCACAGGGAAAATGCTTCCTACACTTGCAGGAAGCGCTGCACAGTATTTAGGATATTACACAGAAAGATCTCATTGTCAGCATCAGTCAGATGAACTCCATCTGAATTAAAAATGTTGTGGAAGGAGAACATGCTAACGTTGCACCAAAAAGCGTAAACAGCATTGTTCATATTGCACCAAGCTTTCTCCATTTGTGGGCCACAGAAGGAAGAATGCAGCCACATCGGTCTCTGTGCAATGCGAGAATAAATTATGTGAGATGATGAGCTGCCAAAATGTCTCTTTCATTACAAACTGCAGTGAAATGCCAGTTAACATGCCCTAAACTGTTCCCACCACAATGAACAATAATATTGTCTGGGTGCGCAAGCATCAACAAACTGCCACAAAGAGGACCCACATGAAACCACTGCATCCCACGTATTCCGTTCCAGTGCACATCGACATTATGGAAACCAAGGTGCGCTGCTAGTGCACAACATTCTGCGTTAACTTGTACCCAATGTATCCACAAGTCGCCCAACAGCCATATAGTCCGCCTACTTAACGGCACACCCGTCCCCGAAGCCATGTCCACTCTTATTAGCAAACAGACGTTCTGGCACAATCTGTTGCTTCACACCACACCCACAAATTGATATTGACCAATCCCAAAAGCCGCACAGTCCCATTTCCATTGCAACCACCCTCAAAAGATACAGATGTAGCACATGCGCGCCCCCAAAAGGCGTGGCTTTTGCCAACATTTTCCCCATATACAGGGCTGCACAAACACATTTTAAGCATCATAGAAAGTGGGCGTCTTCGTAGAAATTGTGCAAAGTGTTTTTTTCTAATTTTGCTAAAGGGCCGTGTAAATAAACACCTTTTTGTGTGCTCCTTGTTAAGGGTTCCTCTCGGCTTGTCCTCCGTACATTACTACACTTGTGTCTCCAGCGTACATGGCACACAGTGCAACAG
Source organism: Ambystoma mexicanum (assembly GCF_040938575.1). Taxonomy (NCBI): domain Eukaryota; kingdom Metazoa; phylum Chordata; class Amphibia; order Caudata; family Ambystomatidae; genus Ambystoma; species Ambystoma mexicanum. The sequence goes on from NC_090931.1 coordinate 458,944,557, forward strand.
ATTACTAATTGCAATAAGGGGAAAACAAATTCCACTGCCACTGACAAACGTCACACTACAAGCACCAACGTTGTTTTGGGCACAAAAGAACATCCTACCATGGAACACAAAAGCAGACAAACACGTGAATCGGTAAACTGTAGTCCCATTTCCATAGCATGCACATTACGAAGGACAGCATGAAGCATGTGCGATTTCCCCAACTACCGCGAGGGCCGCGGAGCAGTAAATCAGGGCCAGTCCTACTTCCCTTTCAAGTACTCTTTCAGCAGCACTACCTGATTGGCTACTGTTAAATTATTACATACACATCCACCAATTACATCCAAGAACTGTACATGTAATGCTATAACATCGATTGAACGGTGTGTAAACGCCGTTAAACACGCAGAGGTGAAATGTCCTGTAAATCAAAAGCACCTGCACGAGAAAGTACTGTACAACGATCTATGCGTTTTGCACCCACAAACATCAGCATCGCTACCCATCACCACACCCAGTAGGTATTACTACTTTTTGTACAGTACAGTTCCAACTGTGTTATACTTACGTAGCAGCAGTGTACCTAGGAGTAAATCTCCTTAACGTGCTCAAAATTTGTACTGTTAAGTCTCCCATCACCTACCATGAAATGGCACCTACAGCGGTAGGTGGTTCCAAAGGTTCCATTTGCCCACAACAGGCATTGGTATACGAAAAAGGTTACTCTGTTCAATTGTTCCGTCATTTTTACAATGCTATCCCCCATTAAAACACCTAGCAAATTTGTACAAATCGCACACAAAACTATCAGGCAGCCTTTCCGACCAAACTGTACAAAGGGCATACATTTCAAGCATAATGACAGTTTCAACCCGCACGTTATACATAACAGCAGTTCAGCAATAAAAAAAAACTTTTCACCACATTCACAACAGTAACAGTCGTAAATGTGCATAATGACATTAAAACCCAAAAGCAAGGCCTGCACTCATGTACTAAGCATACATATGCAAGTAACTGCATACAAATGGCCGCCCGAAAACATTGTTGTTTGCACTCTGTACATCTTTCCGCACCTTGTCTCATCCTTCCACAACGCGCACTAATACATTTGAGAAGTAAATAGGCCTACACTATTGCACACACGTTTTTCGTAACAAGTGATGCACTAAACTCCAAAATAGGCCGCCTACTCCAGTAACAAACATGCTTATGCTCCCAAGCGCCCTCCATATTGTACACCTTCTTTTCATACAGGCACACTTAATCTTCCTGCCAAGGCATCCCACTATAGTTTTGAAAAATGTAATGTACAAATGTAAGCACTATGTCATTAGCCAACAGACTTTCTTACTATATTCTTATGCAGGAGCAGTACCCACCCGTCTGTGGAAAGCCACTGGAGTGTGCACTTAATACAGGCTACAATAAACCTACGCTCTGCAATCAACAAAGTACAATGCCAGCATACTCTTGTATATCTTACTAAGCGAGTGCACTATTTTTGTACTGCAGAATATAAATGTGTGCCCGTCCAGCAATATGTACTTCATAACTTATCACACCTCTATAGGTGCTAAGTGTTTGTTATATCGCTACCATTACAGTAATGGCAACATACTAACATAGTGTCCCCAACCTAACCTTACACACCATTGCACAGCCACACACTTGCAATTAAATACCAGCCTATCCTACCCTTCACCCACTGACTCACATATACATGTGAAAATGTGCACACCCACACTTCCCTTTCTTCGCCAACAGCTACTACACAATGCCTACCTAACGGCAATTCCGTAGACAGCAACGCAGAAAGAGGGTCCCGCAACCTACAAACACAAAGTAGCCATCCACTGCAAGCTCAACGTGAACAGAAAGGTTAAGGAAGAGAGGTAATTCAATCATTAAAGTAAAACGGATGCATCTACCAGTAAAGAGTGTAGGCGATCTGGCAAAATGTGAGGATGTAAAGAAAACCACTACATACAGTGGAACACACACTACTGCTAAAACAGCACATACAAATGGTAACAGTCACAAGCAAGCATTCTAAAAAAGTAATTTTACAAAAAATGTTCCACCACAGAGCCCTTCGGAACCTTACAAGTAGAAGGCAGAAATCACACTCAACCTACCGCAGAAAAGTCATCCTAGAAGCTCTTGTAGAAAGTGCTATAAGTGTGAAGCAGAGACGGTTTATAGTAATTTTGAAGAGAATGAAACCACTAACAAGATTATTTAATAAATTGCAGGCACAACTTCGAAACAAACGCAACGTGAGCATATATACCTTTGGTCACATCTTTACAGGTGAGTGGAGTCACACCACCAACACAGAGCCATACTTCAATGAAGAATCATACAAACAACATACTAACCAAATTGCCTTACATCAGAGTGGACGAATGTATGAAAAGATACAAAATACCATAATGGAAGAGGTAACGCTGCTTTCAGAAATATCCCCATCAAACTTGGATGTCACTCTCCAATCCACCAAACCAACACGTCTCACCTATAAATGGCCTTGCACATCAATGTGCAACGTTCGTCAAAGCCTAATAAAAAATGTGCAGCAATTGCTCAATCAGTATGTCAAAGGCAACGACAAAAGAATGAAAATACTGCAACCTATGGACTCCTGTCCAGTACGCAACTACACTGGAATATGAGGACATTCCTTAGCCTGTATTTCTGGACCAGCTTGCAAAAGCACCTTCCACTGTATTAATATGTTAGCAACCCACCATTCAACAGTCAAATCTAGTGTACAAACTGTACTATGCAAACACTCCAGCTTTAGCACTCCAACATGTGATTGATATTCTCCTGCACGGTACAGCCAAACAAGTGCTTGATGAAATCCAAAGGAAATATTGTGGAACTGAAGAGCAGTGACACACTCCAACATTTTCAGACAACAGTACTGACAACAGTGCAGCTATCAACTTTTTATGTCACACATTCACAAAAGAAATACAAAAGTTCAAAAGCACTTCTGATGAAATGCCAAACCAAGTATGTGTGTCGTCATAGAACTTTCTATAAAAAATAGAGTACCAAAACTGTAGATATAATGCAGAAAATAGAAGGCAATGAAGAATCCCAATGATTTCGATGAGCTCTGTACCCTCTAGCAGAAAACAAGTACGACATTACCAACACCTCCTTAAAGCCCTTCAGGGGCAATTAGTAATAATTTGGAACCATTTCCACTGCCATACGCACTGCAGCAGCTCAATTTGTAGGAGAGAATTATAATACAAACTGAACTAATTTCAAGCAATAATACGTCTTCAACCAAAAACTGCAAAATTACCTCCCACTGAATTACTGTCACGCTCACCTGATTCCCACGGAGGCGCAGGTCTGGCTTCGAGTGCTGATGCTTCTTCTATGATGAAGCGCAGGACTCTGAATATGGACTCACTGGCTCACAGGAATATTCCCCTGTGCGTGAAAAGGGAGTATTACCTACTGACGGAATAATGCTCAAGCCTCCCACTCCCTTCCAGCCCTCCACAATACCCTTCCTCGATTCCCCGTGAAGTCCCACCTTAGGGTCTGGAAGGATGAGTTCTCCATCCTGCTTCTGATGCAGGGGCGCGTTGAAACCCAGTTACTTCACTGGATTGAGGTTTGATGGGAGTTCAAATAAGCTTGACTATTCAGGTAAGGCGCTGTAAGAGTTCTGTAGCAAGTTCAAAAGTTCAAGCTTAATAATAATGTTCATTGTCTTATTGCAGCAAGCGCTAACGCTTATGTCTTTTTCCCCTTAGGGGCCGGGGTTCGACCCGAAGTGAAACGTGCAGTTCCAGTAAATGACAGGTAAGTTCTGGATGAGCGTTCGGGTAATGTCTTTGCATTCGCTCATTCAATGTCTTTGTCTTTTTGCCCCATAGGGGCCGGGGTCCGGAATGCCAGGAAGCGGCAGGACCCGAAATGAAATGGGAATGACCCAACAGGTAAGTCTTAGAAGGAAATTGAGCTTTTCCTATTCCCTTCCTTCTCTCACCTTGTGTTCTTGTCTTTTTCTCTCTAGGCTCTGGGAAGTGGCTGCGGATCCGGATGATCGCTGCTGAAGATGGAGGTGCCCAGGAAAGGTGAGTGAAATGCAGCGCTGCAGCGATCGAAGCGAAATGCTTTTAAAATGATGTCTTCCCTTTCAGGATCGTCGGTGTGAAGTCTCCGTGATGCAGCTTTAGCAGGTAAGGTCTTCTTTCTCTCCAATTCTCTCTTAGCAGGTGACCCAGGATGCTGACAGGCGTGGCTGAAGTCCAGATGCAGGAGCTGACACGGTGAGCGTCCAGCTGCGAGGAGCAGAACGCGAAGCGCGAATTGCTGATCGGCGTGGTTTAAATAGCTTTGGAAGAAGTTCCAGGTATGTATCCTTCCACCGATCAGGTATGTATCCTTCCCCGACCACACCCAGGAGAAAGTAGGTCCACAGGTAAAGTAGTTCCATTCAGGCCTCAAGAGGGCCTGGATGTAGCAGCATGGTCTGCATCAGGTAAGTGCACCTTAAAACACTTGAACACATGTCTAGCTTTATGAGCCTGGCGCCTAAGGCGCCAGGACTGTGTCCAAAGGGCCCCAGCTTGGGCCCGCTGGCACTTCCCTGGGGGAAATGATGCCTGCCTCTGGGGTTGCTGGGTCGGACCTGGCTCCTTGGAGGTAGGCATCATGACAATTACTGAAAGGCAATTGTGGTAAAGTGGTCCATTTACTGCTAGATATCAAAGAAAATGTACACACTCACGTTTGCAAAGGCCAATACACAAATCTTTGATTATCCTGGTGAATGGTGTACCTACAAAAGACAAACAAATTTGGTAACACCTAGTGGATTTAACCAAAGTTTGAGAGGCATTGCAGTACCTTAAAGAAAACAATGAATACTACAAGTAAATCAACGTTCAAGAAAACCTGAAATAATGCAGGACTCCTCAACAAGTGGCCAATTTCAGCGTCTAGATCCTAGTGCAGCTTCCAGTATTTTAGACCAGTATACAATTCACCCACTGCACTCCAAAGACACCATCGACTATGCACTAGAAACATCAAATGCTGCAAGCCAAAGGAGCACCAATCAGTATATGGGAAAAAAGTGTGGAAGCACAAGCCTTTCCTCTACTGTTCCCCACTGGAAAAGGTGGAAGATATGATTAAAGAAACACAAATAACAGCATCAGAATACCGCTGTTTACGAATGTATTCTGAAATCCCTTGATTTAGACAGAACGTGGAGTACATATTCCACCTGCTCTTTGAAAGTGAACTAGCAAAGTTATGTTATGGAGTTGCCCACACATTAAAAACATGTTTCCATTTCCAAAACATGTCTGCTACACAACCACTTCAAAAAGGTGCAAGAGAAAGATGACGTTTTACTGTCAAGTGTTACAAATCTCTTGGCAAACATGCGTGGTGCGAAAGAGTACTGGTTTCGACGGCACGCAGATGTACAGTGTATGCTATGCAACCGTGGCCCTCCCATATGGTTTGTCACTAAGTTTTGCAGAGTATGCATGGGAAGACTTGCGCATTTTTTCTTTGCATAGCAAAACAAAAAAGGTATAGACATGGAAACACCAGGAAAGCTGTGCCCTCTCGATCAAGTACATTTTTCACGCTACTTTCATCATCGCTTCCTTGCCATGCTTCACTTCATTGCAATAAAAAACACTTTCTCCCCTCAGAGAAGTGGAACACTTCTTTTGGAGAAAAGAATATCAAGCCAGAGGAGCACTACACATCCATATGCTTGTGGGGATTAAAAATGCTCCTAAATTTTGGGAGGAAAGTGATTAAACTGTTTTGCAGTTCATTCACAAATAGGTCACGTGCAAAATCCCTTCGGAAAGTACCCATAGTGACCTAAGAGCACACATTTTGCAATTCCAAAGACACAAGTGTAAGTATTGTCGACGCAAATATAAGAACAGAGGCAAATACTACACCAAATACCACTTTGGTTTCCCTAACCAGTTTCGACAACAGCGTTAAGAGCACCAGGAACCATGGGTTGCCGCGCCCTCCATCTTTATTATCGGTGCACTAGCAGCCAGTGGAAACTTGTAAAAAGGCCCGTGCTTGTGGTGCCTATTGTGTGTATCCAGAGAGAATTGTTATAGTTTCCACTCATTCAGCGCATGTGCAATTTCTTATGGTAGGATTTACCCCATTGTCTTTTGCTGCGCTTGAAAAATGTAGTTCCACAAGGTTTGTGTTTTTCATTTTTTCCAATCTTTTATTGTCTCGAATTCATCAATTGATGATATAAAAGGTGGTGCTGACACGTGTTTCGACCTAACAGGTCTTCTTCAAGGCTACCGTTCAACATTTTTAATAACAATGGATTTGATACATATTTGGTGCCAATGTGGTCCCAAGATCGGGCATTCACCATTCGTGATTGGGTGTATATCATGTGACATTTGTGTTTGGACATATTATGTGTGGGTGATTTAGTTCCCAGTGATCGTGATATATATATATATATATACAGATTTATAGTGATTTGAAGATTGGTTCATACAATTTGCAGTCAAAAACAATTATCAATAGACAGTATTGAGTACATGTTAAGGGAGAGAAAAGAAGAGATTCCTGTAAGTTTGGTTGGCAATGGTCCGAATTGGTTTAGAGAGTTCGGTAATGATTGACTCATTTGCAAGGGATCTGACCTGTTAGGTAACATAGAGGCATTTTCCTGGATCCTGCTTGTTGCAGGTAGGTCAATTAGTTACTGGGTAGTGGTAACAGCAAGGGCTCAGTCCGGGCACCCAGTGCCTGGTTTAGCAGCGGTCAGTACCTACGAATAAGGAATTAAGGTAAACTAGTGTGAATATTTCGTGCCCAAAGGCTGAGCTACTAGGAATAGTTAAAAGACATGATTCCGTGGTTCAGTTCATGTGTGGTATCAGTTGTTTCCATTGTGCGGTCCCAAATGTGGGGATTTGCCCAGTTGGGTTTCAGTTTTCAAGGTGATTATCATAATTAGGGCACTGGTGCCCTTGGACCCTTCCCTCACTGGCCTGGAGCGGATTCCCGTGGGAAGGGTCTTGGTGCTTATTGTGCTGAGGATGCATATAGTATACTTAGTGCTGACCCATATTGTGATGGCCGGGATCTAGATCTGTGCCGTGTTGGGCTTTGTTTGAGTGTGCTCCGACCATGGGAGCGCCGGTGCTTGAATACATATAATATTACGCATAAGGCGTTTTTACACAGTGCCTGTTTCTATTAATTGCCGGTTAGCCATGGTGTGCAGACGGCGTTTCAGTTGAGTATTAATTAGTAAAGGCATTGGTGCCCGGTGTCCTTTCCTACAAGGTGCCCCAAGAGGTGGCAAGTGTAGGAAGGGTCCCAAGTGCTTTTAGCAGTGCGGGTTTGTATTTAGTCGGGTTGGTGGAGGGAGGTGCCGTGGGTGTCTGGATCTATACCCACCCACTGTCTCTTAGCTAATTGAGAGGTAGCCACTGTGGCTTGACAAGGCTCCCACTGGGTCAGAAGTGACAACAGGGTTACAAATGGGTGGTGACTGAGTTGCGTGGTGCACCTGCATTTAAATCAAAGTGAACCTAAATTAAGCAAAAGGTGCCGTGCGCGAGCTAGGGGAGCATCTTGCCTCTCGTGTTGTACCTTTCTGCCTCCGGGTTCAGGTACAACTGGGGAGTGTAATGACTTGCATTATATGGTTTGTCAAACTAGTGTCCATTGGTCCGTGGCCAGCAACCCTATTGGTTGTTGGGCTGTGTCTTCCGATTGGTTGCTAACAGCTCTGAATGCAGCTGTGGCGTCCTGGTGCGCATTGGGCAGAAATGGACTAAAGGAGCCTAACTGTTGGAGGGGGTTCCTGTAAGGCAATCAGAATATAGCTGTGATTTGCGACCTGGCAGCATTGGGCCAGTGATTACATATATTTGTAATTACAGTAATCTGATGCAGGCATGTGTTTATAGTTCAATCAGTATGTACGGATGCGCATTATGGCAGTTTAGTCTTAGTCCTTGTGGGCGATACCGCCTTGGGTTGTGTGCTGGGCTGCGGTATGTGGACAGTGCTCCCTGGGATAAAATCAAAGTCATGGGCTGCACCCAAGGCCAGGTGTTCCTGGTTCATTCAGGGTCTCCTCGGGTTGCAGTACTAAGCTGAGCTTTGTCGTATGTCATTGTTGGTTGTGGTATGTCTGCCCTGCTAGGGGTGTGAAGCTGTTCTCATGGTGCCATATTGGCGTCTTGGTGTCAGTTGGGTCACCAAGATTGTACTAGTTCGTCCATGTAGGGGTCCAATGGAAATGTCAGGTAATGGGGGTCCTGGGAGATAGTGCCCAGACTACCTTTGCTCTGCTTGTACAGTGGTGTTAGCATAAATCAGTTAACGGTTACATTTTACAAGAAGACATTGAGCTCATGCTCGGTATTCCGACCGAGCTCCGTATTCCTTGTTTTACAAATGAGTCTAGCTTCATTTTGCCGTAGTCTCAAGGCTCGATTTCCTCCTCTGGAGTTTGGCTTGATTGTCTCGAGACCAACAAATCTGATATTTTTCTGGTTGTCCATTTGATGTTTCTCTTGCCAGTGGGTGGCCAGTGGATATCTTGCTTCAGTGGTTTTCAGGGAATGTAGTTGTTCCCTTAGCCTTGTCCTTAGTTCTCGTATAGTGGTGCCTATATATTTCAGTCCACATATGCATATTATTACATAATTAAAATTAGTACGACAGTTGATGAATTGTTCAATCTTTTTTCCATAAAGATTATCAAAGTGCACTATATCGGTTGTGGTGGTTTGGGGACACATTGTGCAGGTTCCGCATTTATGGAATCCAGACCCAGTATGTTGGGTCAGACAGTTCTCGCCTGGTCCTGTCTGGGGTTCCATGAATGAGGGACTGAGCATGCTCTTAAGTGTTGGCGCTGTGCAGTAGGTCATTTTCGGTTTCTCTGATATCCAATCCTTTATATCTTGATCTACTCCTAGGATATGCCAATGTCTAGTGAGTATCTTCTGAATCTTTGAGCTATCCCTGTTGTATTTGGTTATAAATCGGATGTCATTCATCTGTTAAGTGGCGTTCCCTCTTTGTTTTGTCTGTAACAGCTTATTCCTAGGGATCGTTGATACTTGATCAATGGCCTGTGAGATGTTGGATGACTTGTATCCTCTTTGCAGGAATCTGTCACGGAGTAATTCACTCTTCTTTGTAGGAGTCATTTGTGCTGCAGTTTCTTCTAGCCCTTATTTCTCCTTTTGTTATGTTCTCAATCACATTTATTTTATGGCGGCTGGTGGAGTAGAGGACTGAGTTGACCTCCGTAGTTTTTCTGAAGGTTCTGGTTTCAAGTCCAGTGGTTGTGGCGGTGATCCGGATATCTAGAAAGTCAATGGTGTATTCGCTTTCTGTCCCAATCAGCTCTATTCCAAAGTTGTTGCAATTCAGATAAACCTTGTATTCTTTGAAGAGTTCTTTCCCACCAGTCCAAATTAGTAGGATGTCATCAATAAATCGATGCCATTTTAGGATGTGTTTCTTGAATATTTCTTCCCTGAAAGCGTGAATCTGTTTGTATTTGTGCATGAACAGATTTGCAACAGCAGGTGCATAGGTTGCACCATGGCAATGCCTTTCTTTTGTTTATAGTATGTTCCAGCGAACAAAAAAAGCTATTTGCTAAGGAAAATTCCAGAATTTCCTTCACCATGGTTAGATGTTGGTAATGAGATGCAGAGGTTTGTGCAAATGCATAGCCGATTGCATCCAACGCATATCGATGTTCGCTTGCTGTTTAGAGTGCCTTGACATCAAGGGTAACCAATAGATCATTTGGTTCCCATGTGATTCCTTGTAGGACAGCCAGAGTGTGCATAGTATCCCGTAAATAGGTGGGGATTTTAGGCACTTCTTTCTCAATAACATTGTTAATGTATTTGGCCAAGGGTTCAATGATTGAACCTATTGCACTCATTAGTGGTCTGCCTTCCGGTATGCTGTCAAATGGTTTATGTACTTTAAGTATATTGTCGGGATCCTGGGGTGATCAGTTCTTAGTTATATTTCTTCATCATCATCCGTTAGTACTCCCCCCCCCCCCGTGTACCATTTCTTGATCAATTGGATGGACTGCTCTTTTATGTTGCTGATGGGATTGCCGTGTAAGATTTGGTAGGTGAGTTTGGGCCATCATGATGTAATCCTTCCTATTCATGACAACGTTTCCCCCTTTGTCCGCCTCCTTGATGATCAGGTCGGAATTCATGCGAAGTTTGTTCATTGCATGAGTTTCCTGGCTGTTCAGGTTAGTTTTCCTTCTTGGTTTTGCCTTGCGTATTTTGTCTTCCATTAAATGCAGGTCTCTAGTTACTGCTTTGGACAAGACATCAATTGCATTGTCCCCTTGTAGGATAAGTGTGAAGGTCGATTTCCTCTTATTATTCCTCCAATGATTGCCTTCTTATGGAATGCCAATGTAGATGTAACGTACATTGCAGACAATTCCATTGCTGTTGCACGCTCTGGCATTAAAATGCTGTCCCATAGAGAATGTGGCAGCTACGAAGCCACTGACCGCTTAACCGGCACAGCCTTATATGAGAAATCAGACAACAGTGTGGCTAAGCCTTGGGCCTGCTGCATCCAGAAGAAGAGTGCTTAAATTGTACGAATAGCCAAAAGCGATCCCAACAGCCAGGACACTTTGAAGAACAACTTATTGGACACATACTACCCAAACAGAAGTAGTAATTTAGAAGCCTTGTGCTTGTGCTTGTACCAGGTAGCTCAAAACTCAAAAACCTCAAATGAGGAAAAGGGTAGATACAGAGTGGAAAGTTGTGAAGGCAGCCTGGTGAGACTTACCAAATGCAGCCTAATTAATCATATGAAGCTGTCCTTAAAATCTAGAATGGTACTACATGGCTCTACTGCAACTTTTTAAACCATGGAGAAAAGATTGATTAACCACCTACACCTCCTATGAAGATGTTTCCAAAGCCACTGAAAGTACAATTAAAGATGAAACATTTACACGGTACAAAACCATATTGGACAGTGAAGGCCAACAAGAAGAACTTCCAGTACAACTAACTGTAGACACATCTGAGAGCAGTGAACCTTCGCAAACAGGCAGCCAAAAACCACTTGGAGAGCCACTCATAGCAAATGAGGCTGAATTAGCCATAATGGAGGTAACCACCACTATGCTTCAGTATGAGCACTCTACAGAAGAGTTGGAAGTACTTAAATCCCAACTAAACGAGGAGCAGCGTACCATTTTTGTAGAAGTAAAACCATTCAACATGGTATACAGCACGAAAGTAAAACTTGCACCTGTGACAACTACAAACCAGTACTGCTGTATGCAAGTGGAGAAGCTGGGTCAGGTAAAACATTCTTAATAAAAATGATCAGCAAGTACCTCCAACAATCAGCAAACAACAACCTTTCTGCAGTTATAACCGCCCCTACAGGTTTGGCTGCCTACAACATAGGTGAGTCACTCTACACTGATTGCTACTCCTTCCAGTAGAACACCAAAACAGAGTACTATAAACTTTCCGCAGAATCTGCTATGTAGCTACGCAGAGTTTTGAAACAAATGAAAATGCTCCTAATAGATGAGGTGAGCATGGTCTCCAACCTAATGTTGACTTTGATTCACCTCAGATTGTAGTCTGTTTTGAGTACCTCTTGCAAAGAGCTCTTTGGAGGAAAACATGTCATTGCTGTCAGAGATCTCCTTCAATTGACACCAGTCAAAGGTGAACCTATCATCAAAACCTTAGGACACAAACAGTGCTGTAAAGTCTTGGAAGCATCAGGAATGTACATCTTTGGCAACATTCCCAATACAGAAAACTAACTCAAAACATGCGTGAGTCTGCAGACCTCACCTATGCCAACATTTAAAAAAATATACGGACTGGTGTACTATCAAAGGAGGCGCAGTCTACCCTCAATAGTAGATGCATCCATGAGCTGTACGGGCGTAACACTTGTGCTACAGATGTCATGGAACAATTAGCTCAGAGAATGTCAGCTGTATGGCCTTAATGCCAATTCTAGAAAGCTGTGCACAATAAATGCAACAATTCTACAAAAAGAAAAACAACCACTAGTGCAAACTCATGCCACAGACAAACTGGATGCACAAGGTATGACAATTCCTACGTGTCAACAAGGCATAGCACAACTACAAGCCTTGGAGAACTCCATCTCCAACACAGCCGGTTTGGAGAAAAAGTTATGTGTCGACTGTAGAGTCATGCTAAAGCGTAACATTGACGTAGAGCAAGGTTTAGTTAATGGAGCACTCGGTACAGTTAGCTTCCAGACATACCCACGGGACAACAGCATTCAGTTTGTAAACATCAAGTTTGATAAACCTTCAGAAATCAAAAATATAGGATGCACAACTGCGAGATTCCTTGTTTTCAAAGACATGTATTTACGCAGAGAAGAGTTTTCTCTGTCGCTAGCTTATGCAGTAACTATTGAAAATTGCAAGGTGTAACCTTAGATGAAGCATTGATTGATATTGGCCACACAGTCTTCAAAGAAGGCATGAGTTAAGTAGCACTGTCACGGCTACGTACACTGGAAGTACTGGATCTAGTTCCTTGTATCAGAGTACAATAGACTATGTGCACTGTACACACCCTGTCTAAAAATGTACCCTATTCCTCAAAAACCAAAAGGTTTGAAAAGAAGACTCATTACATCAGAAGTACTAAATGATTTTGTCACACTACCATCAAAGAAATTGAAAGACCTACTACAGCAACGACCAAAAGCACATACAAAAAGGAGTAAAATAGACAAACCATACACAACTCCACCCACAAAAAAAAACGCCTCTGCAAAGAAACCGCGTACCCTTCCATCAAAGGGCTCAGACACAGAAGTACCTGGACCATTCAAATTTTCCAATGCAACGGGTGTTAATTGCTATGCAAATGTAACAATCCATGTTCTATTCCAAATACCAGCAGTGATTGAAAACATTTATTTAAATAGTGCAGACCAGTTGTGTTTGCAAATGCTCGTCCTTCACAGAAATGCAGTAAGTAACCCTGACACCATTTACAGTGTCTAAGGAATAAGGCAAGAATTGGACTACCGTGCTGGAATGGTGAAATTCACTTTAAACAGCCAAGAATATCCACAGGAATTTCTAACGTACTTACTACAAATACTGGAAAGAAAAATCATACTTATAAATGAAATCTTTCACATTTCCTACATGTGGAAACATACATGCACTCTTTGCAACCATGCCATTGAGGAGCAAGTACCCAACTAATTCTTCGTGTATGTATCAATAACTTACTGTGACTCCATTCCATTTCAGCAACTGGTGCAAAATGCAAACCATAGCATGTGGTGTATGCGGTGCAATTCTGAAATTTGCACGACGCTACTTATACACTCACATAGTCAATATGTGATATTAATGCAACAGCAAACTTACTGCCTTCACACACGGACATGCATCTCTTGGCAAAAAAAACCTTCACAACTCTCCAAGAATAGTCATACAACTCCAACACATATGGACGTTCACCACGTAAATCCGCAATTGGACAGTACCACTCCAAAATGTACGCAGAGCTCCAAGTAACCACAGGTATGAACAAGCTTCTCTACGTACCCTTTACGAACGGGACACTGCAAACAGTTAGAATACGCCACCTAGTATCTAACTGCAACCTAAATATGACAACGTAATTTGCAGCATCACAACTACCCAACTCAACCTTCAACAACTACTGTGCTACAAACACAGCGTCACAAACTTCCAAACTATGAGCAGTTACAGTATGCCAACAGGTACGTAACTACCATCAGAATTCTGCACTAGCACGACTCCGCCAATACAGGCAAATATATTGCATAAAGTATGAAAGCAATCGTAATGGTGGGAATGCAATGGTTATCAGTCCAAAGCACAGACTACCTGCAAATCTTGCAAATCCCTACTTCATTTTCTTCAGGCTAATATTTACTCATTAATGTACAAACATACTATACCTCACTCCCCAGCACCAACCAGTACCTTTGTAAGTGACAAAACATGTTTTTTCTTCCACACCATCGACCTAAAGCAATGTACCATACTGCAAGCATTGACGAAAGCACAGTACCAGCATTTTCCACTTGATGCGTGCAAGGGAAAGTGCCAAGTGTGAGGTTCAAAACTCTCCTCAGTAACCTCTAAAATCACCACTTACGCAAATGAGTCAGCAGCTCTCCGCGAATAGTCACACAACTCCAACACACATGGACGTACCACCACGGTACTCTGTAATTGGACAGTGCCACTTCAAAGTGTACACAGATGTCAAAGTAACCGCAGGAATGCACAAGCTTCTCAACATACCCTTTACAAACGGGACACTGTAAACAGTTTGAATACGCCATCTGGTATCGAACTGCAACCTGAATATGGCAAGGTTATTTGCAGCAAACAAAAGAAAACAAGGCAACTTTGCCTTATTATAACTGGCGCTTCTCAGTTGGCCCCTAGAGAGGGCCGCAAGTTCCCAAAATATTTATATCCAACGTTCTCATAGAGTCAAAGCATCAGTTAGATCCGTGCAGTTTTGGCCAGGAATGTTTTATTCACATCCCTGTTTTTCTAATTAAATATATTCTGAATGTGATCTGTTGGGCGATCATATTTTGCCATCAATATACATTTAGCCAATGCATTTCGGTGTAAACCTTCATCAGGGCTGTATATAGGCTCTTGATTACATCATCAAGCTATGCATAGTCATACATTTGTCAATACAAGTTCATTGAATGATTTGTATACAATACATAAACAAATTCACACATACCATTATGTTTGTCCCACGAATATTCAATTGGTACGCCAGAAAAAAATAAATGAAAAAAACAGAAATTTTCATTTCGTATCAGCGTTACAAAATTCTATGTATACAGTTTAAGGACAGAAGAGTGTCCTACCTGATCACTTTCAATGCACTCTCTCTGTCAAATCTGGTAAGCCCCAAAGGCTTTTCTTTTTGCAGCCCTCACGGCTCCAGCCACGTGTGTTGCAGATGCGTGGTGAAACACATATGTTAATCGTGTCTCTGTGAAAGAAACAGGCTATTTAGACAGCCGTTCTAGCAGGTCTTTAATGATTGTATGAATCAAAGCGGTGGATGTTCTCCGACATTTACCTTCAGTTCCTGCGCTGTTCTGCCTTCTGAAGAGAGACATGCACGCGCATGTCTCTTAGTTCTATTTAAACGTTGCCTTGGAGACGGAGTCGAGGTGCGACAGGAATGCTGGAGCACGTACGCCTCGTGCCCCACCCCCGGGTGATTACCCTGGGGCGGGGATGTCGCCAGACAACTCCTGAAACGCTATGTGTTACCAAGCTGTCAGCACCGTTCTCGTGTGCTCGACATTAGTTTCGGACTGTTACTGTGAATGCGTGTACATTGTAGTGTAAATGCATGTTTTTAAGTGTAATAGGTGTTGTATAATTTGTGCTGTTCTAAATTTCTCATTAATGCGGATAACCATGTATCGCTACCTCTACTGGCTAATGCTTTCAGGTTATGTACAAAGTATTTTTGTTCTTCATTTGTGGGTTTCAAACAATGGGTTTTAATTAAAGCAGGCACAAGTGTAAATGTACAAAAATAGAACTGTAGCGTTTACAATAAAACGTCACGTAGGATTTTTCATCTGAAAGGACAAGCAGAAAACCTTCACCCAAACAATGTTTTAGACAATCTAGCACATGCTTAGTAAAAATAAAAAAAATACTAATGTAATTCCAAATATCAAATTACATCCGTTTCATAGGTCCATGACTGGGCTCCAGACCTGAATGTTTTCTGCTTGTCCTGCCAGGTTTTCCCTCACCAAGTGGACGTGGAGAGATCTCAGACATGAAAATGATGAGGCCCGTCCCGCTCCAATCAGAAAGTAGTACATTTACCAGCCTATTTTTTCTCTGGAAAATCCCTGCTAACGTTACAAAAAACCTGTCCAATGAGCAAAAAGGATTCTTTCTAGCCAGATAAAAAAAGTGTGCTTCAAACATCGACAAATGGAATGCCAACACCTGAAGAAGCAGGGTTCTGGAACAGAGTTGGAATTTAAATGTTAGGGTCCACAGATGCATTTCTGTAATTCTTTAAGTAATTTAGTGACGAAATACTGGTGTGTTCCGAGGACCTTTTCCTTGTAAAAGACTACAAATCAAACTAGGTTTGGTGCTCCCCTATCAATTGTGCCGAGGTGATCACAACTAAGAATTACGTGTTCAAACACCATTCCAAAAAGTACAATAAAGCTGTGGATTTGAAAGGCATTTGAGCCACATTATGATCATGGTCCAAGGAGGGATTTACCACCCTATCTGTGGGATAAAGATGGTTTGGTCCCACAAACAGACTTTTCACTACCAGGGTGAAGGGGAAAAGAACTGCCTTCTTTGTTTCAATATATGTCCAAAATGGTAGGTGCAGCAAGAATCATTGTTGGGTACAGCAAGGTCTAAAAGTAATGAAAGCACACTGTCCACGGTGCAGGGGTTACCATTCATTTGATGCACCAGTGACTGAATCAGGTTTAGCTTTGTACTCTGCCGTTATCGACTCTTTCCCAACTGCCCAGATTACTCCCATGCTCTCCTCCAAGAGGACATGATGGCCTATGAATCACCTCAAGAACCATCCCACTAAACTTAGCGACTGAGGGAATGGAATGGAGCACCTGCCTCTTCCCACCCCACCCCCCACGATGCTGGCAGAGAATGTTAATCCTGGTTAAAAGAGAAAAGGGTTGAAACAAACAGGTTCATCAGATCAGAGGACAAGAACGTGGCCGTTCACCAAGAAGATAGCAAGATCACAGAGCAGGGAGAGGTCTCCTGAAATTATTTAATGGTCTTGTGCAGAATTAAAACGGAAAAATGGGCTCAATTGCCTACCCACAAGATCACAAACCATCCCACAGGGGCCCAGGGCTCATGCCCATCCATGAGCCAACAAGAGGACACTAGTTGCAGCGATGAGTAGCAACTAGGTCCACTGGAGGAAACCCCCATTCCTGAAAGTTGGGACTAGTTGCAGAGAAGGACTAAGTGGGTCCCCACAATCAGGTTGCAGACCAAGTACGAGTCTGTATTTGTATTTTATTTCAGCAATAAACCGACGGCAGGGGCTTTACCGGGTCCAACCAAAGCAACAGCGTTACAAATAGACCGGGCATCATTAGTCTCAATAAAGCCCCTGCCCGTAGGGTTTTATTGCTATTAGCATCCCAGCATGTTTACTCGGATGCTAATAGTTATTTATTTTTACGTTGAGAAACAGCACGGTTGCTACACTCCTAGATGGCTGCCTTGGGTTAGGGAGAAGGGAACTACATGTAATCCCTTCTCCATTTCCATGGCGGCCATTGCTAAGACGCACCGTGAACAGTCTGTGTTCCCAGCGAGTGACAGGGGAGCCCAAGTTAAGTGGGGCAGGGGTTGGCACAGGAGGAGGAAAACCGGAGTGCACTTACCTTCATTCCCAGCTGGGAAGATGGCAGCTGCCTGCTTAAGAGGAGGCTTGGAGCAGGGGCTTTACCATGAGGTAACACCGTTCCGAGCCTCCCGATTGGGAGACAGCCACCAGGTGCTAATACGATTTATAGAACATTTTCGTAAAAATGTTATCAGATAGTACACGAAAAAGAGAGTCTAAGGATCAGAAAAAAGGGAATGATGAAATGCAAGGTGGGACCGAATAACATGAAAAGTAGTAGAGAGATTGGAAAGGGAGATAGTTCCAGTGTTTAGGAGAAAGGAGTGAAAGTAAACCAGGATGGAGCGCAAGGAGGCTCAGGGGTAGAAAGGGGGCATTTGCATTAATTTGAAGCACAGGGATGTCAATTTCGATTAGAAATGACTTTCAATAACACAAATAGATGGCAGGGGCGTTCTCATGCACAGTGCCTATACAATAGCGCAATGATAACAAGTGATGCCAGTTTATGAGGGGGTAAAAAAGTGGACATATACCAAGAACAAAACAAATAGAACAAAATATATAAGAAAACAGGTGATTTACAAATAGGTACCATTGACGTAAGAGGGCAAGCGCTTACAAATAAAGGATAGTACTATTTAAATAAACACAATTACATTTTAAACATCACTTGAGGCAGTGGTGTGGTGAAGTTGGGAGGATAAGCAGAGGTCAAGGTGAGCTCCCTCTTCAGTAAGTGAAGTTCAAGCCGAGCTTTAAAGAGATCCACAGTTGGGCTGGCTTTGATTGTTATGGCCAGTTGGTTCCAGTGGAGAGGGGCACATAGGGCTAAAGATTAGAAGACGAGGCACAGGAAAGGCAAGGTATAGTGTGGTTGAGTGCAGAGGAGGATCGGAGAGAACAAGATGGTGAGTAAAGAGATATACAATCGGACAGGTGCTGAAGAGCAGGTCCACCGATCACTAGGAAAGGGAACATTTGTCCATGGAGAGACAACCAGCATGTCGTCGGTAGACAGAAGTGGGGGAGCATCTGGGTAGGCTGTAGAGAGCAGGTAGTAAGTTGAGGACTTGGTCTTCCTCTTTACTCCTTCTTCCCTCTACACCTAGGGTGCACATGTTGCCCGCAATATTGTGCTTTGCGGACCCTTGTGTGTAGGACTATCATAATGAAGTGCGGCCCACTTCAAGCAATGAAACAATAAATAAATAAATAAAAGCAGGCTGCACTTCATTAAGCAAGTCTTTCTAGCCAGATTGCTGGCATAGGTGTCCAGATAGGCAGGGAAATACCTCTCCCAGCCCCCAATCAGCTACTTTGTCCCTTTGTCCCCCCCACCCCATGTATGTCCTGTCCCCCCCCCTCTGGCAAGTAACTCTTTCCAGGAGCCTTAAAGGTGCTTCTTCGCCCAGCCGTCATTCGTGTGCATGCAGGGTTGATTTGCTTAGCCTATGTTCTTTCTTCTGGCCTGAAAGGGACACCACGGGAATCAATGGGCCATAAATATCACTGGGGTGGTGGCAATCACTGTTAAAAGCCAGCTACCTACAGGGTGGGCACACTATTGTTTACTAAAGATGCCGCTTACACTGGACTTTGAAGACCTTTCCAAACAAACATGCTTCTTAAACTTTAAATGACCTAGTTTTCTTTAAAATGTGTACATTTTTTCGTCAGGCTCCCACATAAATACCCTGCGATTTTTCTGCCCCCTTCTTTTGTGTTTTCACAGGATGCATTTCTAAAGCGGTTAGATGCTAGTCAAACTGCTTAATCACAAACAAATGCTTTTATTAAGTTGACAGCAGTTATTAGGACATTTAACTGTGGGTTTATGGGTGCCACTTTTTGAGTTTCACTATGTGGCGGGGGGGGGGGGTGTAATTCCCCAACCCTTACCCTGAATGTAAGCAAGCAACCAGACCAACCCATCCCCTGGCCGAACACATTTTATGGTACTAGTTTTTTATAAGAAATTTCAAATGTTATAGGATTTGCAGCAGTTTTAAATATATATCATCTTAGCAACCGTCACTCAACCTGCTGAGCTACCCTGGTAGCCTTCAACGGTAGGGAATGTCTATGAGTCCCTTAATATGTTCAGAATCACTGCATTACCAACCAACAGTGCAGTTGGTGTACATGACATCAAAGCCAACAGTAATTCATCTGCAGCCACAATGACCATGTGCAGACATTCCTTGGCAGTCTACCAGTGGCAGTTTATGCATAATGGGCAAGGTTGCGATGCCCCACGGGCACCCTTGCCCAAAATGGAGGCACCATCACAGTGTAAACACTAAGTACTCAACTGCTGTATGCAGCTGAGCGAGTGCTCCTCGGCTGACTTGAACCGTCAAAAGGAGAAGCGGTTTCCATTTCTGTTCCTCAGCCTCGCATATCCAATAAGCCATGTAAAGCCGGAGGCGCTTTGCTTCCCCAACCTTGGACGGCCCATTGCGGATGCTGGCTGAGGAACTGCATATATTTGTATGTGCTATCCTCGCACATACAAATTGAGCACTTCATCATCAGTGCCCTGGCTCTTACACGCATGTGCACAAACCAGGAATCGCTCTTTGCTTCCTGTTCATGCTTCTCTGGAGCAATGGGGGGGAAACATCAGGACCAGGGCAGAAGTAGGTTCATTTATATAGGTGTATGCTTGCATTTTAAAAATGTCTCGTGGTGGGAGGGTGTGGGGGAAGCCCTCCTAAACAGCTCGATTGGTCCTGGCTGTCTCGCTACGCTCCATCACACAGGCATATTTAAGGGAAATATTTAAGCCCCTCCAATTACAAAAATTCACCAGCTGTCACTGGGATGTACTGTCAAACTAAAAACAATTCTACAGGGGCAAAGTGAGATTCCTGCAACCATTGCTAAAGAACCAAAGGAGCAGCTGCCTCCTTTCCCACTGTGAGATATTCATCTGTTAAACTGTCTGTCCTTGACTGTCATTTGAAACTGAGGAATGAGTGAGATCTCTTCTGTTAAACTGTCTCTTTAACTGGATATTATTTAAATCTGAGATGTCTCTACTGCCAAATACCACCTCGAACTACACATTATTTGAAGCTTTGCTGGGAGTGATGTCTGCTTTAGTTAAAAGAATTGAGTGCATACAGCATTTTTGCAACTGTTGAAAAGGAGCTGACTTTTTAGGACGCATATTAGATTGATGCAAAACGTTTTTTGCATTAAACTTACTCTGAACATGTCGTCACATGTTTAACAAGATTAGCAAAGTATAGGTATACTTAAACCAGTTTGGCCTGTTGACTATTATTTGATGAGTCATCCGCCACCCCACCTTGTATTATTTGCACCCCCTGGTTCACCTCCCCTACTACAGATTTCTGTAGACTCCACAGATTGCTGGCCCTCTATCTGCACAACATCTACATGGCTGATGTCAAATGATTCACATAGTGCGTGTGCTCTGCCAATAGAGGACCAGCAATGTGAAAACCACCTCTGAGATTAGGTAAACTGGCTCTTCTTGATTTCCTGTTGTTGAAACGGAAGACCCTCACATGTCTCGCCTTGCCCCTGTGGCCTGCCATGCACCCATGGCATGCATTGTCCTGTGGCCTGCTTTCCCTGTCTGCCCCCACATGCTCATCGATCATGACTGGCCTTGCTGCCCGACCTGCCCATCGTCAAAAATACGCTTGTGGCTTTAACTGGAGGGTTGGGGAGGAGCTCAAACTGTGCTACACAGAGCCACCATGCTCACATCCATTTGAGCATCACGGAAGTGGGAGGGAGGCGGATGGTTTTAAATTAATATAGCTCTCTACTGAGTGCCAGCGTGTATGGCCAAGTCAAAGTGCTAGAGGTCGAATAATACTTTTACTAATGAATTTTTATAGAATTCTTAACAGATGGGTTCATTGTTAACAAATTGGAAACTTTAATAGTATTTTTGAAACTGTGCCAAAGGATCTGCACGTTTATGTGAGATTTTAAATTCAATGTGCTGGTACCTTTTGCATATTTGCAAATCATAAATGAATACGGTCATCTTCATCACTGGCCGCGAGCACAATAACTAGTGGTGGGAACCTTGTTTTTATATTCAAATTTACACACGTCTCAAAGAACATGGAGCCAGAAACCACGCACACACAGGCAAAACTCCACAGAAGGTAAGCAGGGTAAAAGGTGTTCAATTATTGGACCCCTTTTGAGAGCTCTGTCTTTGAACAGCAAATGCACGTTTAAAATGACAGTCATTTGTTTGTGAACACTCAAGCTTCCTTAGACAATATGTGCATGCCACCAACCCCACCAACTACATTCTGTGGCAAAAATCGGATTTAGAAAAAGCAATGGAGAGAGGTGGTAAATAGCTGCAGAGCATCACCAAACAGGTGTATTCTCCCCTGTACGACAGAGCAAAGTAAAACAGCCAGCGGTAAACAAAACTAAATAGCCACTTAAAAATGTATTTGGCCATGTCATAGTGGGCCCTAGCCCCAATGTGTGGGGTCCATTTCAATTGCAAGTGTTGTAAGACCCAACTACTGAAGATCATCATCACCCCTTCCCTTTCAGTCTTGCGGTCTAGACAGCTCGTGTTCACATGTGTGACAACTTGTTTACTGTGTTGTGTGCATGCTGCTGGAGTCCCAGGGAGTGTGTGCTCACACACTGGATGAAATATTCAAGTTCAGTAACAACTTTTACCAACATCAGTGCTGTAAAGCATGGAAATAAGCAGTACAGAAAACAAACTATGAGTTATATACAATTTTTGCTAATTGGATAAGGGACTTACAAATGACCAACAAATAAATCATCCATGGCCTGTGCACACCACCTTTGTATGCTGCTTCAGAGCAATGTATTGGAAAGAGAACATTAATTCATTGCCTGGAAACAAAGCAATGTTGACAGTGGGTATTGAAGTCTTTGTGGCAGCACTTTTGAATGCAGAGGTGTTTGGTGGTGGCATGTGGAGGATGCGTATTTAAAGGTTTTTGTTTTTTTCAAACAAATGTGATGTGTCCGATGCTGTCGGTCGGCTCCCAGTCTGCCCATACTGCAATTTTGTAAAGCGCAAAGGGTTGGAGGCTGCTTTCTCCAAGCTTCCTCATATAGTCACAGCTGCTCCGTTAGGTTGTTGCTGCTGAGGGTACCGGGATGATTTCTCATACTATCGATAACACGTTCAAGCACACAGACAAATCAGTTTTTTCTGGCTTGGTAATAATGTGTACTAACACCAGCACTGTGAAGTGTGTTAATATGCACTAGAAAAACTTGTTTGGTTAATTTATATAATGCAGAATTGAAATCACAAATAGTAATAAAGACAAGAAGTACACTCAGAATGCCAGTTTGTTCAACACATTCCCACTAAAAATGTCAGATGGGGGCGGGGGTCGTAAATTCACCACATGCCCCTCCCGGCTACCCCACACGAACAATCCGGTCCCCTGAAGAGAGCTTGTAAGGTACTTTCGGCCCTCCACCAAAACTAGTTGTGCACCCATGCTCTAGACAAAGTAGGGTTGAGCAGTAGTCAAGTTTGCTAAACACAAGGGTGAAGCTAGAGTTTTCTTAGAGTGGCTAGTGAGAAAAGCATAAATGTTCTGAACATTGAGGCGGTTAATACGAGCAGCAATGATAGCGATGAATTGTTGCAGTCAGAGGTCCCTATCAAAGAGGAGGCCAAGATTGAAAGCCTTGGGCAGGTGGGAAGGAGATGGGAGAATGCAGGGGTGGAATGACATTGGATGCCAGGAGAACGAGTTCAGCCTGTGGCAGTGGAGGGACACCCATTGACAAATTGCACTGAGACCTTTTGTAATCTATTCCGGGATGGCTGGGCTGAAAGAGGGAAAGGAGAAAAATGTCACTAGCAAAAAAGGTTATAGTTAAAGCCAATGGACGTGAGCAGACTTCATAGGGCAGAGGTTTAGAAAGTAAAGAGCATGGGTCCAAGTACAGATGTTTTTGGGTATGCCGGCCTGGACAGGGGTGAACAGTTTGCAAGCTTCATGAGATTTTAAAGAATCAACCTTCCAGGTAGGCGGTGATCCAGGTGAGAGCAGATTTGCAAAACCCAAGGACCTGGAGATTGACGAAGGAGGGAGAAGTGGTTGACAGTGTCAAAAGCTGCAGGGAGGTCCAAAACAACAAGTATAGAAGACGATTGGTGGGCATCAGAGAGAAAGTTGGAGACATGTCCGAGTATAGTCTCAATGGAGAGATTGGTATGGAAGCCAGATTGAAGTGCATCTTCAAGGCCATTGTCCTAAAGGTATCAAGTGATTTAAAGACCACCCACTCAAGGACCTCTGAATAACGGGGGAAGGAAGGAAACTGCCAAGACGTGTCAGAAGATGGTGTCTTCAATTGTAGTAAGACAGTTGCAGATTTGAAGGAGGCAGGGAGTCAAGCAGAGCGAGAAGTTAAATAGCTCAGAGATAAGGGCAAGTGATTGAGAGAGTCGTTGAACAATTTGGTAGCAAAAGGGTCGATGGGAGCGCAGGTTGAGTTTGTGCTGCTAAAAATGGGTGCTAATTAAATAGGAGAGGTGGGGGAGAAGTAGTCAAAAGTAGAACTAGTGGCGAGATGTGGACAGAAGTAGGGTTGAGGATGGAGAGAGGAGGGATGCGAGACATTTACAAATTTGAGAGATTTTATATGACAATTGGTGAGCAAAATCATTAGCAGAAAGGGAGGCGGCGATGAATATTGACTTGTGACATGTAATCAAAGCTTGGAGGATAGATGTGTTTTCAGGGGTGACTGCGAAGGGAGATTAGGTTTGTGAAAGACGACGATTTTCCAGAATCTAGTACAGTGGCGAGGGCAGCAAATAAATGTTTGCAGGCTAGTAGTGGGGCAGGGGTCCATAAATGTGTGTAGGCTAGTAGTGGGACAGGGGTCCATAAATGTTTGTAGGCTAATAGTGGGGCAGGGGTCCTTTATTAGAACCAGTGTCAGGTCACGCAAATGTTTGTTTTGAATTTCAGAGGTGATCGAAAACAGTACGGGGACAGGAAGGTGCGAGTGCGAGCAAGATGGGGTTGGTCAAATTGAATCACAAGTGAATCAAGTCAGAAAAGGCATGGTCAATGGAAGAGCCATGAATACGGGAGAGCCAGGAGAGGGGCACTCGCATCATCAAGGTAAGGGGCAAGGGAGTACTACCAAAATTTCGTCTTAGTTGTTCAAGAGGGGAGATGAGGCGAACTAGGTGAAAGGACTGACATGTTAAAGTGAACAAAGGGAGCAGAGTCCATGGAGAGGTCAGAGGAAGAGAGTGAATTAGAAAGACAAGGTCAAGAGAGTTCCAACAGAAAGGGTGGGCAGGTCATGGAGTGAGTAGATTGGAGCAATTTAAGTATAAGACATGTGGACACAGAGGGCTCCGGAAGGTTAAACTCCCCCAAAATGGCAATGGGAATGTTGGTAGGAAGCGCCATAAGGTGAAGGTTCACATCAGGGAAGGAGTGGACCAGAGATTTGTTAGAGAATCACAACAGTAAGAGGAGTTAGAGGAAGGAGTTGAATATTGACATATTCAAAAGAGGAAGAGGTGATGTCAGACAGGTGGTTTTTAGGGCCTTCTTGATAAGAATCCCCACACCGACTCTAACCAAACAAGTCGGAAGAGTGGGAAAAGGTAGTCAGTGTGCAGAGCTGCTAGCGAAGCAGAGCCATTAGGGAAGATTCGGTTTTCTGTGATAGCAAGAATTCTTGCTAAGAGTCAAAGCAGTCACTAATGTAGGAAGATGTGTTGCAGAGGGATTGTGCATTCTATAGGCCAAGTTAAAGTGAGGAGCAGATTTGGGCAATAAGTGAGGAGGATAGAGGTCCTGGGAGAAATGCGGGTAATTTTTAGTGGTGCAAGTGCTTGAGGAAGGAGGGAGATCAAGTTGAGGCTGAAGGCTATAAGAGAAGGGAAAGGGAAAATGGAGTACGAGGAGGAATGGAGGGTAGCCAATGTGCATGATGAAGGAATGATGAAATAGGCCAGGAAAGAAAGGGTGTATTCCCAGTGAATAGAAAGGGAAGGGTGAATGGTTGGGTGAGGAGAAGCAGGTCGTTATAAGCTGGGCTAGTCTGAGGCTATAGGTAACCAAAAGTCAGTGAATTCATGTAAAAGTCTCCAGGTGCACCTTCAGTCATGTACGTGGAATGAAAAACAAATATACATCAACAAGCTTCTACTGTGACTTCTTGTGGCTGGCACAGTTTACACCAGATGAAGTTAAAACCACTTTACTTATTATAAAAATGATTTTATGGCCTGTCAAAATCTGTACCTTCATTGATCCAAATCAACATTTGAGGTCAGGCAACCTGAATAAGGTTACCACGCCACTACATGTACAGGTTTCAATCTCAGTGGTCAAAGCGTGACCTTGATGGGTACGGCAGGAATCAAGAGCGCGATTCTGCAACTTTTTGAGGAATATGGAGGAGATTGCAGGAATACCAGGCCACCTGAGGACTATCTACTGAGAGGCTTTCACTTCATTTATCATACACTGCAGCAGCCACGAGAAGTCACAGTAGAAGCTCTTTATGTAGAGCAACCAACAGACAGTGATCGGGCCCAAAACCATAATGCTTGTTGGTCCTGTGAGGTAATAGAAACTCTGCAGTGCATGGATAGCCTATAGGTGGATGCAGGATGCACAATCTGCACTGGACACTAGCCATTGGCTAGTGATGCTTAACTCTTGACGAGTGAGAAATGGTGTTCTGTTTGTATGCACAGAATTGAGTTAGCAGGTGACTTTTGTTCATGGTTTGCCAGTAGCTTGCAACTTTAATTTTTGCACCTTGGGTGGAATGACTCCTATGCATGGAATTTGGAGTCCAGTAAAGGGGTAAGCTCAATGAAAACCGGACTTGAGCATGTATTAGTCCCTAGGCCTTTTCAACCCCAACAAGCCCGGGCTTTTGCGGCTTTTGGGCCATGGCTGCAGACGCCCAGGCTGGATGCCCAGGGAAGAGTAAATAAGGGAGGCAGTGTGTCACGTTACTCTCTCTGCCAATCACAGTTCTCCGGTTGGCTTTCAGACTTGCGGGCAGGATCCTGAGTGTTTACACCCAAGGAGCTTTGTTTTGCAAGCAGATTCCTCATATGATGGACAGGGTGCCTCCGACATAGCAGCATGTGGCCAAGGTGCAAATATTGAGAGTGAACATAGCGGAAGTGGAGGGCCAAGGGTAATCCGAGATCAGTGAAGGGAGTTGGGGAAACCATGCATACATTTATGTACTATGCAAGTAAAATGAAACAGAAGTAAAGAGGTAGTAGAGAATGGTGAGGAAGAGGCAAACTAGATGATAAAAGGGTAACAGAAAAGAGTAGATTCACAGAATTAGACAAATAAGGTGAGATGTAGGGAGTTGGACCAAAAGAGCAGAGCAGTCGTTAAGAAGGGGGAACATAAATAGAACAGATGAGAAGTTTAGTTGCATGAAAGAAAGCATGTGGTCTACGAATATTATAAAGATTGAAACAGATGAAAGTCAAATAAAAATGTGGAAATAATTTGTTTTTAAATTTACTCGCCGTAGTGATTAACATACTCTTAGTCTGTAGTCCCCTTTCCTCCACACTGTCTGTAGTCCCCTTTCCTCCATACTGTAAGGGCGTCCCTCGCTAGGGACGGGAACCTTTTTCCACCCCACAAAAAAAAGCAAGTTTTCCCTTTAAATTTAAGACTGCTGTGGCGCGGCCCCGGGCCTGCATGCTCTTCTGACCCCACGCCCCGGCGGCTCACCCGAGTCCCCGGGCACCTCACCTCAGTCTCAACCAGTCCCACGCTTTTCACATCAGCCAGCTAACATAACCAGATTACTTATTAGAGGAGGGGGAGGGTGGTAGAGGGTCATATGGAGGAAAGGGGACTATGGACTAGGAGTACATTAATCGCTACAGTAAGTAATTTAATTACTCCTGCGTCTAGTCCTCTTTCCGCCATACTATATGGGCGATTACAACAGATTTTCGCTCCTCAGGAGGAGAGTGGTCCGGTCTTATTATGCAAACAGGTTCCTCAGAATTGCCAGGCCAAACGCTGCATCTGACATGGAGCTAATGTACAAACAATAATGCTTGCAGGAGGTTATATATTTAATGTTTTCAGTGTTTTTCGATATTATGGTCTTAGATGAAATGTACCACTCTAATGTTTTCAGTAAATTGACTGGGTACTCTTGCAGAATGCCGGCGGAGACAACCAGGTGGCCGCCTTGCTCATCATCTGCCAGATTACGTGCCTCTGAAAGGCTATAGCTGCTTCTTTTGTCTGGACAGTGTGGGCATGATTACACTGGTTATTCTGCAGCTTGTAGGCTTCTGCGATAGCCACCATCATCCATCTAGCCATTGATGCCCGGAAGCTGGATTGCCAGGTGCAGTACCACTGAATGTCACGAGCACCGCTTCGGATTTACGGAATGCTTTAGTCCAACTCGGGTAGAACTTGAGTGTTCTTCTTAGATCCAAACAGTGCAATGCCTTCTCTGCCAAGGAATGAGGATTCGGGAAGAACGTTTGTAGGATAATTTCCTCATTTACATGAAATGCTGAGACTATTTGCGGATGGGTCCATAAAAACACCTTGTCCTTGTGAAAAGTGGTGTAGGGTTCTGATGCAACTAGGGCCTGAATTTCACTGCGCTGCGCACAGATGTTAGACCACCATTAATGCTGCCTTGCGGGTGACCCGCCTAATATCAGTTGAAGCCACAGGCTCAAATGGCTTATGAACCAGAGCTGCTAAAACAATATTCCAACCCACACTGCGTGTGGATCTAGCCTCATTAAGCCCTGAAAGTGCTGTTTTACAACAGGGTTAAACATTGAAAAGAACATAAATTCAGATTTCCTGTAGGCTCCTATGGCTGCTAAATATATGTGACATGTGTCCACTTGCACTCCAGTTTGTGCAAAGAATGAGCCAAGAATGATAGAACTTGATCCAGTATGCAGGAAACAGGATCCATGATGGTGTCCTTTGCCCAGAAGCACAACCATTTGCTTTCGTATTGGTTCCCAGCCGAGCCCTTTCTTCCCTTTTAGATTATCCTCAGATAGCTGTTCAGGAACCAAGCCGTTAAGGATTTTAAAAGGGGCATAAAACTCCAGACCAGGGCTCTTTATACTGGCCAGGGATGCAGCACACAATGAAAATGCTTTTAAATTTATGAATTTGGATTCAGCTTTGAGAAAGCAGCCAACCAGTCTCACACCCCCCTTAACGTACACCCCATGTCGCAATGGACCATGAACCAGGCCGGTGTGTAATAATGAAATATTTATTTTAATTCTGAATAAAAAACAAACACATTCAATATAGGGCAGCAATCACCAGTGTGGTGATAATTACACGGGAAAATGATAGAATACACTTAGTTTAACCTTCTAGCACAGGAGACAATGCACAATTGAAAGAAAGCAAATTACTTTTGGGGTAGTGCTTTAAATTTGAGACAATGATACCGTGTGATGGTTGACACGTGAAAAACAGAGCATTAGACCTTGTATTTATTTAAAGCTATTGATGAAAAAAGGATTAAGTACTAGACAGCCGAATAATACATCTGTATAGCTCTGCTAGTAGTGCAAGTTGCTCCTTTCGATTTGTATAGTGGTTTCTTAATGTGTTTTTATAAATCAATGTGTAATTCTGTCATTTTGTAATAACCAGTTTTTGATGTTGTATTTAGAGTTAGTGATGGAATTTAAGTTGGAGGTTTAATTTTGCCTTTTTTCTTTCTACTTTTTTTGTCCTCTTTTTTGCTGTTCTGCTTCCTCGTTTGACTTTTATAAAAAACAAAAAAAAAGATTGTACATCACTTCAATTTACATATATTTTAAGAATATGATGAAATTTGGTACAATAAAATAAAATAGATTTTTTTTTCTAAATTGATGGGTACAATTTTGTACTATGGTTTCTGATGTGGTGTTGCAAATCCTCATGGCAGTGTTTTGAGAAACTTTCTACGTGGAAAGGAGATTCTATAAAGAGGAAACAGGACCTTTTCGTAAATTTCCAGTAAGTGTGAGGGGCATGGTCCTGTCCTCTATTTAAAAAAAGTGTCCTTAGAAAGGTTTAAAGTGCTTTAAATGGCACCACAGTTAAGCATTCCCCCTGCAACACCACCTCAAACTCCTGTTAACCAGATTGTGCGGGTGGCGTTGCAGGAGTCAGGTATACTATGCAGAAATTGGATTGAAAATCCAACCTTCCACCCCTGAATAGGAGGAATAAATAAATAAAAAAATGTTAAAAAAAAAAAAAAAAAAATCAGATTGAGCTCACTTGAAAAATGACCAAAATGGCTCTTCGAATTACTAACTGTTGATTTTACATGTGCAGTTGAATGAATAAGGCAAGAAAGTGTAGCTGTACTAAGGAAGCACGGAAACGGACAAGCAATGTACTACACAATGGTCATACAGTTTAAAAATCGACTTTGTGGAGGAAAAACAGTGCAGCAAAATCACACGTGGCAAGATTGCAATTTCTTGACTTTTATGGGTTTAAAATAGCAAAACGGCTCGGAAAACGGTAACAAAGCAAAGGAAGCAGTTTTTAATTACATGGGAAGGGTGATACTTACAACAAGCACTTAAATGGGGCAGTTTGGACAGCGAACCGGGTTTCTGGGCAACAAGGCAAGATCTGGTCACTGCGCAGCAGCGGGCTCTCATTGAAGGGGACAGCTGGGCCTAGTCTGGTCTTGAATTATTGGGATTTGGTAGGGTTTTAATTCTCGATCAGTGGTTCTGCCCGGGGAAGAGGTTCTGCTATCAGCTACCCCTGGCCTGGCACTGTAATCTGTAATCTTACAGGGTGAATGTGGAATGCCTGGATCTCTGGATGTTGATTTATGAATGCTGGATATTCTTGAATGAATCTGTATTCTGAGCTTTGAATGGCTCCTCCCCTTTATAGGCCAGATGACACAGAATGTTATTGGACGGATGACACAAATGTTATTATGTGGGCAGACCTAAGATAGACATACCTCTAAATCGGATAGGTCAGCCTATGGAAGTCGCCGCCTCCCTGTAAGCAGATTGGACTGAAGGTAGTTTTATGGTGGGTGTTTTTTTACAATGTGCTTTGTTCTACCAAAGTTACTTTTGCCAAAATCAGTTACAGAACAACATTTTTACAAATGACATCAGGAAAATTATACAGGCAGATTCATATTTTACAAGAAACTTGCTGATCCAAATCCCAAGATGGTGCGATGCTGTTTAGTCATTCTGGCAATCTTTCGCAATTTACACCGAAAATGTGTTATCAAACATCCTGCAAATTGATATACATGAGCCTAACAGTATCGGACACAAGTTCAAAAACTGTACCATGTACGTTTTTCCAGAAATGACATTTTACTGGCGTTTGCGTCCCCAACATGCCAGAGAAACCTACAACTTCTTATTTTAATGGCATCAAAATTACTTTGAAACCATCCTAATTTCCCATTACTGCACCTTTAGGTTACTGAAATAAATACTTTAATGTGAACAGTCTCTGAAATCAAATGGGCTGGCCTATTTCCAAATATGGGCAGTCTTTCCAACCCCCAGCCAAATGTCAGGCTCTGGTCAGCTTAGCCCAGGGTTGCCATGGATTCGCCTTTGATCTTAGGCAGTTGAAGCTGAGGAGAGCGTCAGAAGATTTCACACCTCTGTGCCAGGGCAGTCCATGGTCTCATGCTGCTGCAATGCCACTCCATCTGACGAGGTCGCTAGATTGTCCACCTTGGCCCCTTTCATATGCACCAGGGACTAGTCCACTTGGAGAAGATAATTCTGTTCCCAGGGGAGGCAGGGCCCTTTGAAGCCAGGCCCCGTCAAGCATGTTCTGCTGGTCTCCAAGTCATTTTATTTCCCTTTCTTTAAAACAGAAAGCAAGTCTTTTGGGAATAGATATCATATATGTATTTAGAGCAAACCCCCATCTTCCATCACATTTCTGTGCAAGCACAGGACATCATTTTAACATTTCACTTTCAAAAAGGCCTTCTCTTGCTTAGCAAAAGCACCATTTTACACGTGGATACATTTTTCTTGGATGTAACTTTACAAATGTGGTTTTTCCTCTTATCTTTATTCTGAACATTTTCATGGCCCTAGTCAATTTCTACTACACAGAAATCTGTCCAACACAAGGGTTCTTTGAAACTAACATAAGCAAAGAGAGAGAGCTTCTTGTGAAGAGTTTGCCTCTGTTATTTTGTTGCAAAAAGTAAAACGCTTGCCATACGGCCTGGAGTGAAGTTCTCCATTTCACAGATTTTGCCTCACACAACATGCCATTCAGTGGGGAATGCCCCCATTTGCTGGTGTACCACCTGTATATGGATGAACATTGATGTGTCTTACTGGAACTAAACTGTGTAATGTTGAAAAGATGGAAAGGGCATTAGTGCGCAGTCATTTTAAATGCAAAACATTTTCTTTGTCAGTGGGAAGTTTTGAGCCGGCAGCATAGCAGCGCTGCCTTTGAATTATTTTCTTTGCTGCGCATGAAGAAAACACTTGTAGCCATTCTCTGGGTGTTCCAGGTTCCATCTCCGCCCATATGTGCTCGGCCAAGACAGCACAGCCATTATTTTTATAACTGCAAAATGCAGTTTTGATGCAGGGAATGGGGCTCAGCAGAGCCAGCGCAGCCATGCTTCTTGTACTGCTGAAAATGCAGTTTGGTGATGTAAGTGATTTCTGCTGGGCTGGTAATGTACCCCACAAAGCCAACAAGGCTAGTGCTCCCAGAGCTGGGTGAACGACTACTCCTCGGCACTGTGTGAGAAGCTGATGTCCTACCATGGGCAGAGAAACTGCACCCGAATTCCATGTGAACCAAGTCAAGAGTACCATATTCTGAATGCCCACTGGGGAACTACCAGTATCATGAGGCACCCCACTGATTCCCTGACTTTGTGTAGTACCTTCGAAATCAGCGGTGTCGTGGAAAGGCATAGCACAATAGGTTGTTCCATGATATGTGGAAGGCATCCCCTAGAGATCGCCTGCTCTTGCCCATCCACAAGGCAAACAGTGCATTTTGCGTTTTCCGCCGTTTGTCTTTTGAGCAACTGTTCAAAAATCAATATATCAACCTAAACTGGCTTATCATTCAGAATGATTTAAGATAAGGGCAACCTAATTGCCCGTCGAGTTAGCATAAGTAGAGAGGCAGGAAGAAACCAAAATCGACATACGACAGTGATATGTAGTTACTCAAAAGGAATGGTGAGAAGGTGCTTACTCGATTTGAGACAGTTGCGAGTCATGATCCTAACAAACTGTGGTTCAAACATCTACGTTTAGATATCTGTATTCCCTACAGTTGCGCCTTATTAGCTGAAAAACGGCGCTTACCATCAATAATTAGGACAGCAAAAATTCAAAGCGGTCTTCTGTAGAGGGGCAGAAGTCCACCTTTCAGTAGTGAAGCGGGACGTCATAGGATGGCCGCAGTATGCATGAGCATAGCCCGCAGGTAGTTAATGAAAGATCTGTGGAGGAGCATATAAGAGGCTGGTAAACCGGGGTTGCTAAGTGAGACCAACACGGCTCAAGGTATGGTAGAACACATCACGGACACAGCCTTTCTTGTACAGCAAGACTAAAATACCTTGTTGCAAATACAGCGAAACTCCCATCCGAAGCTTCTAATGTTCAATCCTGTATGTGGCTGCCTGAAGTGGCTATGTGTCGCTATGGGCTGTGTTCTACAGCTGCTGTTGGATCTGAATGGCAAACAGCTTTGTGGAACGGTTAGCTGTAAAAAAGTGAAGGAACGTTTTACAGGGTGGCAGTGGAGTCGAAAGCTCCATATCCCAGGTCTAATTCCTAATGAACGTGGCAGTAGCCAACTGTACGGACACGATCAAAGTGCCATGAGCCAAACTAGACCAAGGGCTTACCTAGATTGCGTTCGCTGTCTCCTATAAACCAGATTTCCACTCATATAATTCCAAAGGTCAACGGTCATGTGATCCATACGCTGCCTGAAATACTGAGTTGAACGTGACAGAGCACGATTCTCAGTTGGCGGAAACGATATAATGCGTGCGCATCATCACGAGCGCTGGCCATTCCTGCTCGTAAATAACAGATCGTGAGAGTCGACGTCACTCTTGTTTGAGAATTAGCGATCCCTACATGCTGAGAAGGCGGACCAGCACAGGGAAACGAAACCGTCACTAGTGACTGCATTGGGTAATGGGTCTCTGCAAACAGGGATTACTGAAAAGCGGACAGTGCATTAGGCATGCGACTGTACACACACACACACACACGTTCTAGGTCTCAAAACAAAATAAACGAACATCAAGAATGTTTCTGGTAGATATGATCTATCGGGTCGATGCCCTTGTAAATCATATAGATTACATTGCTGTGTCTGGAACTCCAAAGGGTTACTGCATCGCGAAATGTAGCACCCATTAGTAAACCCCAGTGTTGTTTATGGCGAGACAGGCGTGGTAAATTAGCTAAATTACTGTTAACCCATGCTGTAACGTCTTTGTCTATTACAGGTGCACCCAATCTTTTTTTTCATTGAGGCCAGAGATGGCGCTTTTGATCAAAAAGGCAATTTGTTGTTCTTTGCGCAATAACGTACATTTATCTCCGTTTGTGTCCATACTGGGCAAAGGTTTGTACAAAACTGTCCACTTGAGATAGTCCGGTGTGTGAATGTTTTCAACCATATGGTCCACCAATGGGGCATTGTTGGTTCTGTTTTGAGGCAGCTTTTATGTTCCCCGATTCTTAGTTTCACCTTTCTGTTGGTTTTTTATATGTACACTTTCGAACAAGGACACCATATGGCCATAGTGGAATTGCAATTGGTGCCTTTGTTTTGTCTCCATGGTGAGTGTAGGCCCAGGTCCACCTCTGTGCTTCTACTGGTGAATTGGCAAGAAGTACAGTGTCCACCTGGAAAATGGCCAATTACAGGGGGGCATATCCCATGTCTCATTTGTTTCTGGCTCCGTCTTTTTAATGAGATGTTGTTCCGGGTTACAAGGTCTTTGATGTTCTTACTCTGTTTAAATGCAACTGTTGGTCTGTGTACTGGTGTCTCACTTTTATCCAAGAGCGTCCCGTTTTTCAGGATGATTTTTTGAAGTTATTGGACATATTGCTATTTGTATTGACGAATACCAATTTGTCTTGTTGGTCTTTGTTTGAGTTGTGTTCCTTATGTCCCCGAAGAGACTCACAATGATTATTCTTTGCTCTTTTTAGAGCTTTTCTTGTGAACTTTCTTGGGTAGCCGCTTATTTCAAGATGGTCTTACATTTTTTTGCCATTTGAGCTATTCCGTTTGAGCCTTAAAAATTGTCCCAGTGGGAGGTTGTCCCTGACGTGTTTGGGATGGAAGCTCTCAGAATGTAGCATTGAGTTTCTGTCGATAAGTTTATTGTACAGTTTTACAAACAGCACTTTTGAGGAAGTATCTACCAAGATGGTAATGTCTAAAAAGTTCAAATGGTCGCTACTGAAGTTGGAGGTGAATTCAAGAAATATGTTTTGGGTGTTAATCCAGATAAGGAACTCAGCAAGCTTGTTTCTTGAGCTTTGCCAAATGACAAAAATATCGTCAATGTATCTACTCCATTTTTTTCATTAGAGTGCATGATTATAGTCTGTTCAAAGAGCTCCATATACAGATTCGCAATGCTGGGCCATTGCGGTCCCCAAGATCAGCTTGCAGAAATCACCATTAAAAGTGAAAATAACTTTCTTGCAGGCTCATTTCAGCACACCAGAATGAAAGAGATGGGTGTCTTGCCTACTTTATGGTCTGTCCGAAGGCCCTACTGACAATCAGAAAAAAATCCTCTAAAAAGGGATACATCCACCGAGTTCTTACAGGACTATTTGCGTGACATTTCTAAACGCATGCGTAGTGAGCCTTACCTGTTCCCTGATGCTTCCATTTGGCTCAACCCGGCTTTGAAATCACAAGAAAAGTCCTATTCTGGCCTGGATGGTTTCTAAAATACTTTAAGGATCTACTTGATGGTGACAAATGGATATTGTCTGCACAATTATGCTGCTCTTTTAACAGGATTTATGCAGTTATGTAGAATATAGAAGATTGTAGTGCATTATTGCTGCAAGAGTGGAGGTATCTCAATTGGCAGATCAGAACGTAGCTTGGTCAGCTTTGCTGACCTGCAAAAGTGCATCTCATCCTGCTGCTACTATGTATGGATTCTTAAAGGCTTGCCGTAAAGGAGACACAAGGTTTCCAACCATCTGGGCTGAGGAACTAGAAGATATTGATTTGAACTGCTGGCAGCGCTGCTGTGGTAATACACGCCTATTGAGTATTGACTGGGACCTAAGGGCCTCGCAAACAAAGCTCCTTTTCAAGCCTTACTGGACACCAGTACGACTATTCAAAAAGACACCTTCTGGGGAACAAACTATGGTGAAGTGTAAAAATGCAAGGGGCACCCTCAGTCATTTGCTCTGGTTCTGTTCAAAGACCAAGACATTTTGAGAGAAGGTCTGTGAGAGGCTGGTTTGATCCTGAGTTGTACAATCACTATGACTGCCACTCTACTGGTTCTGGGGGATGTGTCTCTAGTACAGGAGGTCTCGTTCAGCAATATCATCTGGCTTTTCCGTGCTTGCAGGATGGCAAAGAAAATGATATCAAGATCCTGGAAATCAACTAGCTCCTTTTGCATCGACGATTGGGTGGAGGAACTTCTCACCATTTCCACCTATGAGAAAGTTATCTACAAGCAGGCAGGAGCCATTGATATGTTTTGAGACATATGGGGAAGCTTCCTTGATGTATATGGCTGACGTGTGTTGAATTCTGTATAATACTATTTTCTGGTGACTCCATTACCAATGTTTTATGATATACTGTGTTCTTTCTTGTATAGACCATGGATCTCGTAACCATAGTAATATGTGATGTTTTTGTTGGTTCATGCTTCTGGATGTTAAAATTGCTTGTGTTTTTTGTCTACAACTTTCCTGACTCTCCTTCTCTTTCTTCCTTTTTTCACTTCTTTCCCTTGACTTCATTGGGTAGATTTTATTTGCTAATTTATTATTGTTATTGCAGTTGTATGGTATATTCCATTTATATTTCACTGTTGGATATTTGACTGGTAGTTCTATTTTATCTGTATATATTGCAAAAATAAAAAATTGAATTGGAGAAGACCAATAAACACTGGAAAAGTTTCCTTATACTTGAAAGCCCAAGGCCACGCGTTAACCAGTGAAATGACCTCATTGCTCTAAAGTTAAGACGACCTGCTAGGGGATTAAATTGTAACAGCAGGAATCAATCGACTTTGCTAGCCAATCATGATTGTACAGTGGACATCCCAAGATGCTTCTGAAGAGAAAAAGGAAAGGCCAGCAACAAGTCAAGGCCAGAAACACAATCTTCATCCCAGCATACAATGCTTGCAGAGCTTCAAACATAAGCGAATCCTGCACACATGAGAAATACACTGCAACATGCAATGCAAAAAGATTGTCGGGCGGGGGAAGATACCAAAGTAAAGCATTCAAGTGGAAAACTCAAACGTCGACCTCCCGTCTCCCAACATGAGTAGGTAGGTGAAAATGTCCGACCTGCCAC
The DNA here is from genome assembly GCF_040938575.1 of Ambystoma mexicanum. Classification (NCBI taxonomy): domain Eukaryota; kingdom Metazoa; phylum Chordata; class Amphibia; order Caudata; family Ambystomatidae; genus Ambystoma; species Ambystoma mexicanum. Next base: position 458,981,677 of record NC_090931.1, read on the forward strand.
ATTTTGCACAACGTAAATAATTCGACAAACTTATCCTAACCACTTCCTTAAACAGACCATATTCAATTGTACCTAATAGGCGAGGCAGCCCCCTCTGAAAAAGAGTAGTTTGGTCTCCCCACTAATCAGTCCACTTATCTCATTTTTTTTTTAAGTGTTCATCATTTATGTGCCATCATGTGGCCACTTCGAATGATGTGGGACAGTATACCCAAGCATGTGCTCAAGTTTCGCCTCCCCATCAAAAGTTTCAAATTGAGTTTGTCAGTCAGGTGACCTTTTCATACTAACATGACTAGTTATACTCGCCACCCACCAAGATTTTGATTTGAAGTTTGAAAATGATGTTCAGTACACTCTCCCATACAGTCATGATACTTCAGAGGACACATCAAAGGCCTATTGTTTGCAACATCCTTTGTTCGCGTCACCTTCACGAAGTTCTGTCTGAGCAGTGATGCATTAAAAAGACCTATGTTCCAAAAATGGTCCATAAAAGTTCAATATAAAATAGTTTCTAAAAGAAAATCTTACAACTGGATGTCAATTTAAAGTTCAGCGTAGTAAATGTGTCTGAAAAGCAAAAGTCCTTACCACTCTCTAAATCAACTCAGCCTGAAATTAGAAACTATGTACTAACAATGAAAAAGTATCAGCAGTCAAGTAAGCAGTGCAGGATGATAGGTACAACATGTATTTCTCTTCATGCATGTTAGGGAGAATTCTCAAATGTGCCAATTCCCTCTACCTTAGAGCCCTCCAGCTCTTTTGCTAAACTTTGGGACTTTGAACTTTTCAAATCAATGTGTTTTCTGTCTCTTCTTTGGTTATGGACTCTAACCAATTCCTTAAGCATCATCTTTTACAATTGTGTCACAAAGCACCTTCAGTGCAGTGGCACAGGGAAGTCTTTCAGATTTCCCAGGATTTAAATACCTTCTCTGGGATAAACTGTTTCCCAAAGTAAAGTGAAATGGACTTTACTGGCCTTTTAAATTCCTAGACCCAGCACACCCCATCTTACAATAGAGTGCTGGAGAGGTTACTTAGTATCCCCTGTGTCTAGATACTCATGTAGCACAGTCAAATGCTACCCTTTCCTCTCAGAATGGCTGGTTGCAGTGGTTTTACAACGAACTACCATGATTTTTCCTGACAGCAAACTATCCATAGCTCCGGTAACGTTAAATCGCGGGAGCCATGTTTTTCAAGATGGCGTCTGAGCCCCCTAAGTTTAAAACAGATCCCGGTCTTCTTTTTTCACATTTCTTTTTGGAAACGTCCTAGAGTTTTTCTCTGCGTGCCAAACCAGGTTTGGTCTCTTTGTTCATTTGCTTTTGGCAGGAGTGAAGACCGCCTCTGGCGCCCGAGTGTCTGGGGTAGGCAGGAAGTGACAGAGGTGCCAGAAACTCCCTGTGCTTAGTCTGCTAGAAGACCCAAATGAACTCTGCGCTGATTGGCTGGCTGACTGTCCGGCAAGGACAGCCACCCTGCTGGGTGAGTGACAGCTAGGCTGGAATTAATGAGAGAGAACCAAATAAAAGGCGAGTCTCTAGGCTTGGAAGGCAGTCGACCAATGGAACGAAGGAACTGAAGTAGAGCGACCAATGGAACGAAGGAACTGAAGTAGAGCTTGAAGAGGACAGCGGCTGCAACTCCCGGACCATTGGTTTGCCCGGTCAAGCCATGCTGCAGGTCCGAATAGCCAAGTTCACATCGAGAATACTTGCAAGGACGACTTATCCCTTTGAGTTGGTGGGACCAATCAACACACAAGTAAGCCACCTGGACACCCATCTCGGAACTGGTTGAATTTCCTCATTGCTGCAGGAAACCATAGGACCAGGGTGAGCGACACCAGTTTGTGTGCTTTACTCACAGCTACCGAAATTCAAGTTTGCTAGTTGCAAGCTTTTTGACCAGTCCCAGTGCAGGAGTCCCCGACGTCCTCCCTCTTGTCCCCACTACTGAGGCCCAGGAACAGCGAGATATGCAGGAACAGAAGTAATCAGCTGCCTCTTTTTCTTTGTAAATTACTGTAAAACAAGACAGAGTACTTACCTCTCACGGTGAAAGTGCTTGAAACTTTTGCAACTCACAGGCCTAATCAGCTTGTGACCCAACATGTAATGATTCTTTCTACAAACTACTTCTGAGAACTTGTGCAGAGACTTTTCCGTTTACTTGCCTTAACTGCTTTATCATATCCAGGACTTTAGCCCATTGACTTTGGCATAGCCTATTGAACTGAACTGACTCTTCTGGTGAACTCAAAATATTTGCACTGTCTAAGAATAATTGTAACCTTTTATGTTCCAATAACCTTTGCCTTTTACACCTCTTGAAAAGTATTCTGAATGCCAACAGTAAGATATCAATGTCCCCAGCAACCTTGTTACTAAAGTTATCAGTAGGTATAGGTTGCGTCTGTGGGCCACACCAAAAATGGTCTTATATGATTCAGAAACAGTATTGAAATATATTTGTGTTTGATATACGATTGCCTCCTTCTAATTAATGTTTTATAACTGACTGGTAAATAAATTAATAAGTATTCATCCAAGAAACCTTGAGTGTAAGAGTTTATTTGAAGACCTGTGATTGTAAACATCTGTGTACATCATTACTGCTCACATCTCCCCACTTGAGATAAGCCTGGCTGCTCAACACGCTACCAAAACTGTGTAGTACAGACTTACACCAAAGGTTGGTTTGCTTACACCTGTAGTCAAGAGTTGTTTGTAGTGTTTCCAGAGGGGACTGCATTCAAACTTTGACTAACAAAGCATGGATGTGGTACCTGCTGAATAACCTACCGTATATTGGAAAAACAACAAAAAAGCAGAGTTCATCAAGGTTTCTGTAGACTTATCATTGCAGCAGAATGTACAAACTCAGGTTTCACTGTCCGCATGCCATGGATTGTGGCATGGGATAACTTGTTCACATGGATCACCGTTTCTTAATTAGGGACTACAGCAGAGGACAGCATAATTTGGAATCCTAGATTAGTCCCCTGGAGCGCAACGCAATTGGGCTACAACTCCCCCCTCCGTTTGCAATTTTGGGCCATTCCTGATGGGCCCTGCTGACCTCAGAGCTATGAGCAGGACGAAATCCAGACGATCAATGGTGCCTGGGTCTACGAAGTTATTTTGCTTTTGTTCCTAGTAGTGCCTTTCTTAGGCGTGAATTGTTAAGCAACTGGCCCTGTAATGGGGCATTTCCAGCTTCAAGATCCCTATGAAGCACCAATTAACTAGCAAACCTGCCTCTGCTTCCAAGACCATTAAAACGTGTACAACAGTAAAGTTCAATTTTAAAGATTACTTTATACCCATGATATCCACTAACTTGACATACAAAAAATAAAAAAAAGGTTTGCTTTGATGTGGATATCAAATGTTCTTTAGGATTTGCAGCAAGCTGGAAGTTTGTGACATACAAGTGACTCTTTACCACAATTGTTTTACAGGGGGCGTCATGCTTATGATCTAACATAAAAAGCATATGTGGAAGTGTAATGCATATTTTTTACATTGTGCAATATTTTCATTAATTTGTAGGGCAGAGAAGCAGAACGGAATTGTTTACATCACCCTCATCCTCTACTTCATACAACGTGACAATCATTTCCGAGAGCATTAGATTTTCATGTTAGCACACGTGCGTTGGATTCTTAAGGAACCCTACAGTTTTTACACTACCTAAAAAAAAAACAGCCCGATTCTAAAAGGTATCCATTGCACACACTGTCTGCCAAGCATACATGGCATTTACTCAAAGTGAAACAAGGAAGGCATACAGACAATTACTTTTGTTATGCACTGCGTAGTGCAAATGATTAAAATCGCAGAGTGGACTTGTTTGCACCCAAAGGCAAAAGTAACATGGACTGGACCGTCTGTGCGATTTACATTTTTTAAAAGGACGCCCGTTTGTCTTAAAGTACTGAAAGCACAGTACTGTACAATGAGATTTTTCATTATCTCACTATTTTGCATTCTATGACTTGTTTTCCATTTAAGATTTTGAAAATAAGGTTATTATATTCTTTTGTCTTAACATGTTTCTATAAGTATTTTGTCAGGTTTCTTTACTCTGGGATTTGTGTATTTTTCAAAATAAACCCCAACTTAAATATTTGAACCCAGTAGAGCTCAGACGGCATTTAGTCAAGTACTGAATTTGGAGAGTAGGTTAAAATCCTAGATTCACAGCCTACCCAAAGAGTATAATCTCACAGTACAGAAAGCAGAGTCATTAGAAGTGATTGTATTCACTCTATTTTTAAAAATTGCCTTATAGTGGGGCAGATTTTAGGGACAAAATGAAGTCTTGTGCTCCTCCGTTAGTCCCAGGCCACTACATAGAATTGAATTAGTGTTGCAGTGATCATCCCTCAGTTCACGGATCACTTAATATAAAGGGAGAAATATAGGCTTACCAGTCAGTAACTGCGCCAGAGAATATAGCATAGCAGACTGACATTAATTTGCCGCCATGTTGCAGGCAGTCACAAAGTTTCCCAGGCTGTTCATAGTAATAGCCCAAAAGAGAATGAGTGAAACGCTTTCCTATGCCTGGTTAGTCTATGTTACTGAGTGTTGCATAACAAACCTCCCTTTTTCCCGGTTTCTTTGAGCGCCAGAATCTGTAAATGGTGCTCTAGGGGACTAACAGGTCTAAGTAAGGATGCATTGTTGCAATTATGTGGATTGGGAGTGGAGGATGCCTGAAAAGAGAACGGCACAGCTAGGGTATTTGTTTTAGCCATGTTGTGACTAGTCAACAGCAGTGGTTAAATTCCACTCCAGATTGCTAACGTAAATTGTGGGGTTGATTATGGTGCCTATCGGAGTTGTGTTAAGAGTGTGGAGAGTTGTGTTGGTATATCGGTGGTGGCTTAGTGTGCCATTTAGGGAAATTAAGTGTAGATGCTTTATTGGTGTACATTCCATTATGTGACCTGCGCAGTTTTGCTAATGAGTTGTGTGTAGAGATGTAATGTTAAGCTAGGGAATGCTGTTTCAGGTGACACTATGCCATAACAAAAATTCAGGTAGCGCAGTCCCTAGTCCGTTTCATTGGACTTCCCTTCTGACTGCCCACAGAGCACAAAGAAAATTGCAACTGTAGCACCACACTCAGTCTTGCATCAATTATGATACAATGCAGCTTAATATGCATCACGAACAATTTACAAACCAATCATGGATTGTGAACCAATCATGGATTGCATCACAATCACAGCAATACCATGCTGGCAGGTACCATCAAAGTGTGCATTTTGTATTTAAAACATCATGTTTGTGTGCAATGTCACTGTCCCAATGGGCATTACACTGAATCATTGTTTGCCAATTTAAAACATTCCTTTGGGACAACCTGAATGGGGCACGATACAAATAAATGTGCCCCACTCACAAGTCTTTGAAGGTAGTTGCTCCCTTACCATTTCCCTTGTTAGAAGCCCCGAAATGCAGTCGAGTGGCGCCTCCAAAAGTCACTCGGGTTATCATAGGATCTAGACATACAGCTGTGAAATAATGTATGCAACCCCTTAGTATTACAAGAGTAGCATCTTAGGCAAAAATGCACTCTTAGGGAGGAGAATATTCCTATCAGGTCAACTAAATTACAGTGGGCTTCCAACAAATACAGTGCAGGTCGTTTAAGAGACGAATGAAAAACTAGCAAGTCAACTCTAGGAGGGATAGATATACATGGTCAGTATCGCATAAAGAAATTGCATCCAAATGCAATGTTGGGCCCATCCTTCCCCTTCCTCTCCTTTCCCTTCTCTTATGCAAATTGTTCTACATGCCGACTTTCTGGTTTCATTCATGTATACAGTCATTGCTTCTACTGTTCCATGTTTAATATGTTCTTGATAACTGTAAAACACCTTGGAATAAGGCGCTATATAAAACAATAAATACAAATAAATAGTATGATGCCAAGGTTCAAACAAAAACCATTATGCACACATTGGGCCTGGAAGACGAACTGCCCGATATCTTACAACATTCATTATGTCACTAGGCAGACAGTTTTGCAAACTAGCGAGAAATGTAGATTGCGCCGAAAACATTCCTATATTTTTCAAATGGCGATCTATTGATACATAAAAACCATCCAAGAATGGCTGATTTTGATTATACTTAACCCGTAGTGAGGAGCACTCGAAAAGAAAAAAAAGAAAGCCCAGCCTCTATGCAAAAGAGCATCCAATATTGCGTGGTGGGCACCGGTAAAGCGTTTTAAAGGTTGCCACTTGGCAGGACACTCTGCTCTGCGTAATTCGGCGTATATGATGCCTGCGAACTAAGTGACAAAGGCCCATGATAGTATAAGAGGACAGCTCTAGGACTTCAGAAAGAGCAGCCTTAAGCCAGGAATCGAATGACCTTAACCACTGCTAATTTCACGCTCTGTAAAACCTTGAAATGCAAACACCCCGCCATCACAGCTGTATTTTCTACCATAGCGTGCGTACTATACGTTGGAAACCTGAACTGACTGCAGTAGATCAAAAGGCATTTAAAGTTCACAAGGTAATTTGAAGGCTTTTTGGTGGTTTCTTAGCTTTCCTAAAACTATTCTTTCTATTCACATGCCAGACATCACAAATCTGAAATTCCCAACACCTTGTGTTACTACAACGCAACGAAAGGCCACCACATAATAATCCAAAAATATACATACTAAAAGTTTTTTTTACAAACAATGAAAAGAGCGTATACATACCAAAACATTTAAATCACGTCTTCGGACGTTTAGGTGACGCACTAGAACCAGAACTTGGTAAGGTTACCAGTTTACACTATGAAGGCTAAATGGTAATTAAAAACAAACAAACGGAATGAGATGTGTGTGCATCAGATAAATACCAAACCCTGCACACGTTACGTGGAGTAACATGATTATAGCGTGAAGAGCAAAGCCTCTTCCTCGTCAATAAACGTGAAGTTAACTTTCTTTAAAAAAGCACTACATACACACACGCCGGCAAATCATTGTAAAGATTAAAACAAGAACCATTATCAACACGATTTCAAGCGATAGATCTAAAGCGTTCTAGGAACACTGAAGAATATTCACATTATTGTATGATAATTGATTACAGTGTGTACAACTATAATCGTAAACATGCCTTTTCCCAGCAAGAGACACTAAGTAGCCACAAAATAAAATTGAATATTCGCCTTAAACCCAACAAACTTCATGCAGCCGATTACTGAAATCAAAAGGATTGACCCCTTTGTGAAATGGGTTTGCAAACAGCTGCTCGGTAGCATAAAAAAACGAGCTGAAGTGTCCCCGTGAAAGCCGTCAAGCGTGTCTGCGACGAGGGATGATAAATAAACAAGTCGGCTTTGTGTCCTGGTGCTACCCCCTGAAGTTTGAGTGAATGTCTATTGATCGAAGCCACTACCGCTGCCGTCTAAGCCCGAAGTCGGCATTCCCACACAGATGACGGCATTCCTGCGGGCTGAGAGGACGGGGGAGGGGGCAGTCTGGGCCAACAGACAGCGGAGGAAGCAAGCCTAAAATCCCCAACAGCTGGCCTTTGACTGAAGCCCCAACGACCCACAAGAGAAGGGCACGTATCTGCTCCTGCTTTCATCCAGACAGCCCCGCCAACCCATCCATTTTCATCTCTAGGGGAAATCAACCTGACCCCGCAAACCCCTCCTCACACCCACCACCGACCAAGACAGGGAAAGGGGGGGAATCTCAACACACACCGTCATGCCTCGACAACAAGAAGCGTCAGTTCTGTTTCAGGATATTGGCATGGGGAGCAGTCTCACACTCAACTCGCCCCCAAAAATTAAACAGGGGGTGTGCCAGACCCTCACACCAAGACATTGCGACCAGTCACAGTCCCCTGACCCCAGAGACATTCTTTAGAGCCCCCAGGCCCGAGCTACCTTAAATATTACATACAAGACGAACCCATAAAACAAAAAAAAAAAAACAAAAAAAAAAGACAGGACGACCAGCACAACTGGGAATGGCACTATCAATAGGTTTATCGACTAAGGTGGCCCTATAATTATCACTTACCACATCAATGCGGCTGAAGAACCTGCCTTCATTTTATCACACACTACTTACAAAATGAATACATACAAAATAGTACATCTCCAGAAATACAATAAAACTAAAAATTCAATTGTTGGTGCTCATTTTTGGGGACGTCGACCCCGCTCCCAAAGACGAGCGGTACAAACTCCCTCCCCCGGAACACCGGGAATTCGTCCCCATTGGGGACAACAACCCCCTCCAGCGTGTCTCGCAACTGAAGGGCTATCCCCAACACAAGTGAACAACCGGTGGGGACCGCTGGACCAACTGGAAGCAGTTGCGGAGCCTCGGGAGCTGTGGACCCACCCCCCTTTCGCGGCAGACGGGACTAAAAAAGCAGAGCCGGTGGCGGCCAAGTGCAGGAAGCCTCCAGTGTCCCGACGTTAGAGTCTACACCAGTGGAGACTGCGATCTGCATTAGCCGCTGTCCAGAAACAATTATACCCCGTCAATCGATACACAGTCTGCGCCCCCTTGGGGCGGAAAGCACTGAATACAATAGCCCACTCCCCGGCGCTGCTCTGCACAGCGTCCACCGGCATACATATCTGTAAGCCCTGCGCCTACTCCGGACAGAGGTCGAAACACAGACATCAAGAAAGATCATTAAACTTGACACGATCGAACAGGGAGCCCGATTGGGCGCTTCAAGCACTGCGGGAAAACTTTCGGAACCCCATACTGTACGTGTAATATTTTGGGGTCTCTGGTGAAACCACAACAATGATTCCCCCCATTGATCAGAAAACATAAAAATTACATTGCCACCCACCAAAAACATTAAGGCTGCGCAGAGTGAAACGCTGGGTCTCACACACAAGCCGTATACAATCCAGACAGTAGGCACTCTATCCTCTACAAAGAATACTACCATCGAATATGTCGAAGACAAGTTAAAAAGCATGCTAAGCAAATATAATTAAGTTTCATTTTAAAAAGCCTTAGAAATATAAACTATATTGAAATGTAGATGAACATTCTTTTATTGCAAAAAGTTTTTAAAAATAGCTCAACTTGAACGTAAACAAACCCACCAAAACAGTCAAAAATAACATATTTCAACACCGAATAAAATACAGTCTTCACGAACAGTAAAAAGTAACTACAAAGAATGAACAGTTTTAAACATGACGCTGTTGGTCCTCCACAGTTAAAGCCCCGAGTGACTGGAGGAAGAAGCTGCTGAAGCCGCGGCGAATGCAAAAGGCTCAAATTAATTACCAAACTGCATGAAAAATAATAAAATAGTGTTAAGTTCTGGTCAGGGGACAGTCTACAGGCGGTATAAACCTAGTGTGCGGCGGAGAAAGCCGCGCCGGGCCCATGGAGCGCAGCGCCCGGAGCCCCGGCGCCATCTTGGCTGATCGATGAATTGAACAAAGAGGATCAATTTCTGATAAAACATTATCAATGGGAGGAGGCCCGGAGCCCTAGCAGCGGCATCTCGTTGCCCAGCGAGCACTGCAGCGGGCACACGGTAAACCCCGGGTCCGTGAGACTATAGGGCTAAGGGAGAGGGAGAGAGGCTGACCTGCAGCTGCTGTAAATCAAAGCGCTTCCAATATTGAAACATCGATCCCACATTGGCCGCCATCTTGAGACATATTGAGACGGAGTGAGCGGCTGATAGAGAGGGGCTGGGGTTCAGAGGGAAGGGAGGGAGCAGGCGGGGGAGGGAAAGAGGGCGCAAAGAATCCTACAAGACACGGAGTTGGGATCGCCTCACAGAAGAGCGGAGCGGATGCAAGGCCTGGCTGCAGACAGGCGGGCGTTGCTTGGGCCTTGGAGCCAGCCTCAACTTCTTGCTCTCTGGCGCTGCGCGCGTTCCGTTCCTGCAATAAATCCAGGTGCCACTTTCCAGGCGCTGCTCTCTCTGCCCAGCTTAGCTCCATCAAGCCAGCCCCGCTCCGAGCTCGCATACGGTCTCCCAGCGCCCGGACATTCAAGATGTCAAGGTTTGGTGAGGAAGACGAGCAAATTGTGACCCGAGACAGAAGAAATCCCAACCGCGGAGCTACAGCAACGCTGATGCGAGTGTTCGACCTTCGGCTTTTAGGGAAAAATATCACCTTTCTACAGTGAAAAAGAAACACCAACCAGAGTAGTTTTATTTTACAATTTTCTATGCACCGTTCAAGCTGGACCTCATTTACACACCAGAAGACCCTTCTTACAACTTGGACAAGTTCAAGCCTCTCAGCCACCCTAGCCACGTCTGGGTTTACCGATCAAGCTACTATCAGGTTCTGTAGGAGTAGGAAACGGGTTCCTAAATTACGGTAACAATGGGACATGCATACACCTGGAACTAGGGCACACAGACAGAACGCAGTATTAATACACACATAATGCCACGCAAGCCATTTGACGCGATATATTGACGAAACGAGTCCTGAGAGATTATTAAGCCAAACACTTGCAAGACAAAGTAAATTAAAGCGCGCACACACGATTTTAATTAACTTAAGGAAACGAACGTGAGTCACACAACCAAACCAGAAATATTACACTGACCGGACTACATCACACAACTAGCACTGCCAACATACATTGTATCGAATACTAATGCACGCAGTGTCTCCAGAACCTTCCCAAAGTGGTGAACAGATGAACGTATTCTCTTGAACGTAAGCAAAAGCCCGCAATAAATTCCAGTACGTATAGCGAAGAATGCATCTGACACTCATCAGGCATGAGGTTCCGAGGTAGGAGCAGGCATGCTTTACTAACAGATATTGCAGAAAATAGACTAAATATTTAAACAAAGCACACATCTCTATTTGCATTTTTCAGATAATGAGAAATGTAGCTAGTAACAGTTTATCACATTTTTGTTAAGCAAACTTAAAGGCAATTTACCAATTTCTTATTGCATAAGCAGCAGCAATATCGCAACGTCTGTTCTATTACTCGTCGTGAAAGTTAAATCAATAGTGTAAATACACTGCTTTTTTTATACAGTTCAAACTTTGGGTAACTTGGCTTAGAATCAGATAAAACCATAGGTGCCTACTTGCGCCCAATATGAACAAGCAACTGAGCTCGACAACTTCACAGGTGGAAACTGCATTAAACTTGGAGGATCCATTCTATAGGTTGATCTCAGCACATAATATCTCAGCAGCTGCAATCGCCTGACCTGCTGTTCTTGCTACCTTGCACCTTTCTACTTTGGGCATTGTCACTCAACTTGAAAGACTTAAGCATTGCTGGTAGATCCATGATACTGCTCCAAGTCACTCACTGCATTAGCAGCAGTGCAGTTCATTGACATTGCGGTTTTATCTTATGCAGAAGTGACGTGTGCAGTCTCGTTTGGGAGGTACAGTTGGCAGCTGAATAGTTTAAACATCTCTACAGGCAAAATTGTGGCTCCTGCCCTTGTACCTACAGAAGAGGGCTGTGTACACGAAGCCTATGACTAGCAGTATCCTCTTGTGAAGATGGTGTGCTTGAAAGTAACCAACAAGAAGACGTGCAAGTAACCAACTATACTAGGGTACTAGATAATTACTCTCAAGTGCAGATAATTTTCCATCAAAAAGAACTGCAACCATTCTGAAAATTGCCTGGACGCCATGTTCAAGTAGTTATACCAGGAGTTTGAGAGTACTAGACATTTCCAGCACTCAGTATGCACTTCTCAATGTAGAAAATAACATTTCGTTGACAAAAATTATCTACCTATCCTATACAACATCACTATCCACATTAATTGAAAAATAAAAACGGTCTCCTTCCAAAAATATCTACTGTTGCAGCTCAAGTCCATGGACAAATCATAATTGCCCTTTTTTCTGTAGCAGTATCGCCAGATTGGTTACTTGCAATAGATATGTATGCACTCGTGCCAATTTTAGCACTTCACAATCCTAAGACTGCCCATGCGGCTAACCCGACTGCACCGTTCCAACCAGAAGCAAAAGGGATTTTCAAATCGGCACACAGGTAACGGGTACTTCGACCTTCATCTATCAACACCACAGGTTGCTGCGTCTGCCTTCCCGCTCTCCGACCAACACAGCCTGCCTCCCTTTCTTACAGAGCCATGCACAGCAAGGCCAACATTACTGGCAGAAGGGTGCTATATAAAACCACAACAATACATTACACTGTAACCCAAAGGGCAGAGATGTGGTCTGGTGGATACATGGACTGATAGCTGCATTATGGTTAAACGTCTCGCTATTGACTAGTTTAGCACTTAATACAAATTGTGTAATTCTAGTATATTCAGTTGGAAAAAGCTGTTAAAGGGATATCATGGTTGCAGCACAAAATAAAACCCCACACATTCAACAACTATGGCTCCTAGAGCCACCATAACTCAGCTGCCGACATGCAGTGCTCATGATGTATGTCGCATTGCTTGCCATGGAAAATCGTGTCTTTACAATAATCTTTACAGTTTATTTGGGTCTTTTTTGTGTTTTCACTCACATTTGTTTGAACAGGTCCGTAGGTAGAGTGATGTGCTACTTTTTGTCCTTAGCCATTTTGTTCCTTATGTCCTATAGGAACAGTGGCTATGTGCATGTCATTTGTGTAGGCATATGTGGTGTGATGAGCAGTGCATAGAGATAGCCAAATTTAATCTGCTATAGAAAACATAACTAATGAATTTGTTATGCAAAGGTAGCGGGCGCCCCTCTCTTGATAGAACAAGGCTTGATAACCTGTTCAGTGGTTATTAACCACTTGAGAGTTCGCAGCCACTGCTTTTTCTCACTGCCTTTCACAGATGGGAAATATCCATTTGCATATCGTTCTCTGTCCTGCTCAGGGGCAGTCCAGCACCGAAATGCAATGGCAATTCCAACCTGAACGAGAGTACCACCAGCAACCCCATACACGTGTTTCACCCTTGTTGGGGATCATCAGTGAGGTGAAGCTGATGCCTCTCTAAGCACACTGAGAGGGAGACCACGTCTGGTTGCCCCCAGGAGACAACAAGGGTGAAACACGTAACAGTGAGAAAAAGCAGTGGCTGCGAACTCTCAAGTGGTTAATAACCACTGAACAGGTTATCAAGCCTTTTTCTATCGAGAGAGGGGCGCCCGCTACCTTTGCAAACCAAATTTCAAGGAACCTGGGATTGGTAACCCTAGGTCTCCTGGGGGCAACCAGACGTGGTCTCCCTCTCACTGTGCTTAGAGAGGCATCAGCTTCACCTCACTGATGATCCCCAACAAGGGTGAAACACGTGTATGGGGTTGCTGGTGGTACTCTCGTTCAGGTTGGAATTGCCATTGCATTTCGGTGCTGGACTGCCCCTGGGCAGGACAAAGACTGATATGCAAATGGATATTTCCCATCTGTGAAAGGCACAGTGAGAAAAAGCAATGGCTGCAAACTCTCAAGGGGTTAATAACCACTGAACAGGTTATCAAGCCTTGTTCTATCGAGAGAGGGGCGCCCACTACCTTTGCAAACCTAATGAATTTGTGACTCTTTATGTGTTGCAATCCTAACCTCTACTTAACGTTTTTGTTTTACACTGAACTTCATTTTTATGAGGTATACCTAACCATAACATCACTTTTAACTGATTTGTTTAATTGAATGTCAATGTATTTTAATGGTATACACTGTCATACCTATAGTACTTACCAGGCATAGCCTCTGTCCCATTGGGCACTAAACTCAAGGTGGGGGCTTTTTGTCATGCGCCAGGCACCCCAGAGCCAATGGTTAGCCCACTGGGCATGCCACTTTGGTATGGCATGGCCTGTGGCCGTGACTCAGCCACTACCAGCCACCTAATTTGACCACTGGGCACAATCTTGGGCCGTGCACAGTGTTGAGGGGGGACTTTGGGTCCACCCTTGGCACCCCTGAGCCATCCAGTGGACCACCGGCCATGCCAGTTGGGCACTTTGGGTATAGCAGGACTTGCATTCATGCCCCAGAATGTGGCAGTTTGAGTTTTTCATTGGTGGGGCATTAATATCTTTTCCGGTTTGGAGCAGCAGGTGACTGAGTTCATCTGTCAGGCAAGGTTAAATTCCTTTCGCACATATACCAGGGAGTTGGTTGATTGTAAATACATTTAAAATATTCATTATTCAAATAACTTTATCCCATGCCATACTTGATTTGATACCGTGGAAAATCAAATGTTTTAAATACGCTTGCTACATCTTGAACTGCTATCATGGAGTTAAAATATGTTGTTTAAACAGAAGCAATTGTAGAATAGTATTGTTGGAATGCCTAGTATCTTGTAGAGTAATTAAGGCTCCCTGTTTTCCGTTTTACTGATTTTTACATATAAATACAGGCAGGAATAATTTTGTTTCTTTTCAGTATTTATTTGTAAAAAGTGGAAATGTATTTCTCTTTCTCAGTTCTCCAAGTTGCCATTAATGCCTTGTAGGCATGTCTGTGCAGTGTAACACACCTAAGAAGATACAAATGGAATCTATTTCCCATTGGAGATGTTTCAATGACCATAGCGTTGTTGCTCGGAAGAACAACAGAAGTATGCTCAAGCACCTTGAAGTGTATTTGTGCTCGATGGAATTACCAATAAAATGTCTCAGACCAAATAACCGGACAGTCTAAAAGAAGATGGTAAAATACTGCTTTTATCTCAGCGAAGGTAAGCAGCGTGCATCATCATTCATCAAATTGATTCATGCAGGATCACAATATCTTTTTGATTATTCTTAGTTTATGTAATGCTAGATGTGTCATATATGATGTCATCCTACGTGGCATATTACAAAAGCCTATTGAGGGGTGGGATTGGATTATGGGAACATGTCTACATATAGAATGCGTGAATATTAATCTCCCGTTGGCGGTCCCTTGTCTGTAGGACATGTCCTGAGCTGCTTCTAAATACGTATAACACGGATTGCAGCAGAGAATATGGCAGCGGAATAATGCTTTGCAACATTGTATGTAAAAGTGCATGGCAGGCTTTTCTAATTGGTTGGCAACCCAACTCTAACCTTGGACATTTGGCTCGCTAGCAGCACGTACATAGAAACGAAACCCAGGTGGTTGGAGATACATCAGTTCTCCCCTTGTTTTCCCAATTAGTCTACCCTCTCTCATCGGTAGGCCTCATGCCAGTGTCCTCTGTTTGAAGGCTGACCTTGCCAGTCTGCACTGTCTCAGAACTTTCAAGGGAGTGTAGGCACACCATTATCTTTGCTTCAAGCCTAATGAATAGCCCTTGTGTGCGAGCTCTTCGTCAGGTGTTACAAGATCACGAATTTGTCAATTTCGACAGTGTATTCAATACTATTTGATTCAATTATACTGGGTATAGTTGCGCCTATTGTCCTTTTGAGACTTGCTCACTCTATTCCATATAAACTTTATGCACTTTTAATTGTCCAACGCTTGGCATCCCTAAATGTGCTTGTTCCTCCTAATCTTGAGAAATATGTCCTTCGCACATGGTCTGCTCGTTGGACTCCCTTCACACTTTGTCTTCATCTCTCAAAATAGCATCGTCAGTTCTAGGTCAATCTACTCCTCTGTTTTGCAAGGGGAAAAACAACTTCTTCAACATCTTTTCACTTTAAGAGCCTGGGCTCATACTTTGAGGTAGCTAGGTTCACTGACATAAGCAGTCGTCCATCTTTTTCAAATGGTTGTCCTAAACGTTGAGTATATACCTCCTCATAAGCAAGCTTCTATATGTTCTTTCTGCTTTGCGTTTCAGCATATTTACAGTTATTGACCAGTGAGTCACTTCATTCTTCTTTATTTACGTTAATGATTTCTGTATCGTTGGGTACATGTTTTTCTTAGTGTTTCAGTTACTTTGTCATTCTTAAGTATTTTAATTTTTTTTTCAGCATAAGTTCTTGCATCTTCTTTAGGAAATTCTTTTGCTGTTGTCAGACTTTGTTTTAACGTACATCTTTTCTGTTCATGGTTGTATTTTGGCAGCTCGGCAAAGAGCACCCTTCTTGGTAACTTTCCTCCATTATGTTAGCTTGTGGGTACACTCTAAATGGTTGGCTGAGTGCATATCGTCTCATATACTCAACGTGGTACAGGAATATTTCAAAGATTTATGCATGGGTTCCCAATTATGGCTCTTCGGCCCTGTCATTCCAATAGTCTAAGTCATGAATTAGTTTTCAAAAATTGATTAGCACAGTTTGCTAATTAAAATGTTTTTGATTAGCGAAGTGATCCATTTGATTAGCAATTTTGTACTATATTGTTAATGTCGCCGGATGTTATTTGTACCCAAGACATGAAATGAGCAACAATACAGCAGTTTTGCTTAACGCTCAAATAAGACATTTGTGAGAGGAGTCAGGCCTGGCAAATTCTTTAGACTTCAGCTAGATCTGCAGATCGGGTAACTTAGTTTACCTATTCAACCTAAGAGAAATGCACTCAACACATGGCAACGGAGGACAATACATTTATAATGTGATTTTCGTAAAATGGTGCATGTCACTACAAACCCACTTTATGTTTGGCACACTGCTGCCACCCAGAGTTCAGCCATGCACAGTTAACGTTTTATATGACATTTACTGCAAACAAAGTAGATGCTAAATAAAAGTTTCAAACATCTCTTGTAAATGCTACTCAACCTTCGTAAAATCTACTATACTGAGTGAGTGAAACGACTTTGCAAGCCATAGATGAGGGTCTGTAAAATGTAAAAGGTTAGCTGCATGAATGCTCACACATAAATAGATATGATAAAAAAAGGTTTTGAAAACAGTTTGGCCAGCTGTATCCTGCAGGTGAACCAAGCTCTGGAGGCTAACTACAGTGTTTGGTATTGCAGTAGATATATAGATCTACAGACTGGATGAAACTATTGATCACCACTTTGCATAAGCATTTAGTTTGATTTCTGTATTTATTATGTTAGAGGAAAGAAAGAGATTAAGGAGAGTGGATTGCGTAGCAGGCAGAGAACTGGCCAAACTAGGTGGAATTTTGTAGTTTGTGGTCATCTTCCTTTCAGGGACCTGGTATAAAGCAACAGGGTGATAATATAGAATTTCAAGGAGTATGGGTTCAATAATGGATTGAGCACCAGTTACAAGATGTATGCAACCTGCAGGTTACATAACTAGGTTTGCCATCAACAGTATCTGATCATGTGATCATGTACATTTTCAAAAGTTCACTTTTCAACATGATGCATCTTCCCCAACAAAAGGAAATATAGTTGACACTATGAAATTCAGATACACTAACCTAAACTTTACTGTAAAGCATGGATCGATGCAAGGTTTTCTAGTCTCAATACTGTAATTATGTATTATTTAACAACTTGCATTTTAGGAATGGAATTGCATGACTGTCTTTTTTTAAAAGAGATAAAGTTGACACAAACTTGTCTTTGCCAGACAGGGTATGAAAAACTTAATAAAAGTGTCATCCCAGTTACTTCTGGTTTGCAATTATTTGAAAAAAGAATTCTTGCATTCCTACACATGCATTTGGCACTTAAGAGTGGAGGAGAGGATTACTGCTGCACTTTCCCCCCCATTAGCACTTTAAGCGGACAGAGGAAAGAGAGTGAAGAGAGCACCAATGACAAGAGAGGAATGCAGGGCGAGCTGTGCTTTGATTGAAGAGGGCAACTTAAATAGCTAACCTTTCTACAAAAGTAATCATTTGATAAGCAAAAAGTCAATGAGGATAAATACAGATAAATTGACCAAAACACAATTATGGACAAATACTGATGGGCATGTAGATAAAATAAATACCATAGAACGGTGACCCTTTAATATAATACATCTATATGAAGACAGTTTGAATGAATGCTTGAATGGACTGATAATAGTGAGATTCATGTAGGCAGGTATTTTGATTTTCTGGGTTGATTATTGGTGTTGCTACAATATTATGTTGATCTCCATAATGCAAAGCTGGAGACCAGCTTAGTTGAAGTTATATTGTACTTTTAAATACATTTTGATTTCTGAATACCACACTGTCTATTCCTTGCCCAGAATTGTAAGGTGGGATTGTGTAAATGGGGATGTGCGACTGTCGTGTTACGCCTATGTTGAGCCAAAGATTTAAAAATACGTAATATTCCTACATAAATGGGGGCCTTATAGAGACGGGCCGTTCCGTTGATGTGCACAAAAGCACGCATGTGAGGGATTCCAGCAGTGAATCACTTAGATGTCCCCTAGGTATGGTCCTATAGAATATATCGATAGTGTTGGATGATGTTGAACGTGAGAAATTGCATTTTTTGAAAAGTGTATGGTCTATGCTGATTTAAGGTTGGTAAATCCAATTGACTTGATCAGATTTTGTAGAGAGACCATATAGCCATGGCATCACAGGGCAGATCTGGATGTGCCTTTTGACCATACCATAACCAGATATATTCTGCATGGTCAATGGCAGGCGTAAGGTCTGGAAACATCTTAGTCAGAGATGAGACAGATAGTTAGACAGCTATTTAGAAAATGAGGGCCCAGATATTTTGACTTAGCAAGGCGTGTTAGAGGAGGCCCTTCAAAGATTGTACATCACCTCAATGAAAGCTGATGAAAAACAGAATCTTGTGATTATTTTCACCACACCATTTCTTTTACCTTCCAATGATGGAAAGTAGATTAGCAGAACACTCTAATGTACACCACTCTGCACAACATTTACAAGAGGCCTCTGCAAAATTAGCATTAATCCAAGAAGCAAAATGGAGCTTCAAGGCCAAACTCACAGACTGTAATCACATTCATAGTCTATCTCTACAGAGATTTGAGAAATTAAGGGTCAAAACAACTAACCAAGCCATAACTGGTAGCTGTGCAAGAAGTAATGCAGAGAATAGAAGAAAATGTATAATTGAAAGAAATCATTGACACTCTAGCGAAAAATCTTGATGATGCAAATTCAGAGACTGAACACCTGAAGAAAGAATTAACCAGCTGGCAGACTATCAGTCAGGAGTCAGCAAATTAAACAGAGATTTACCAGCAACAAGAAGACTCCTTACAGAATGAGCTACAAAATATGAAAGAAATCCAAGCTTCCAAATCTAGGGCATATGATACTAGAGTTTCAGTCTAGGGAACAGCTAGTCTGAAGTAAACAGCAGATCATAATTGAAATGGATCATAATGCTAGATTGAGACAAGAAATGAAAGATGTCCAAGCGACATTGGACTCGCTTTCTAAAACTCACAGACTGACCCGTTTCATGGAAGTGGGGAGATTGTCCCCAATCATCATCAATCACTTTATTCCAATAAAAATAATTTAACATAAAAGCCAAACATATACATTATGAAATCGAATACAGTCAAAATGCAAAGGTATACATGTTACACAGACAACGTAAAAAAGTAGGTAAGAACTAGGTAACAGTACTTCTAAAAACAGCTAAAACCCATGTCGAACAAAAGTGCTTCAGTACATGCAGTGAATATATTTTACATGTTTGTTTCAAAATCATTGTGATGATGCATCCACAGCATCTGCTTGGCCCTGGAAACATGGCCTCCCTGATGTCTATGTCCCTGCTAGCCTTCCTGCCTAGCCTGCTCCCACTCCCATTGGCTGGCACAATCTTCATCAGCCAACCAGAAGAAATGGGAGGCGGGAGCCGGCCCTTGTTTTTAAGGCCCACATCAAAGGCCCTGTCTGCTACCGGGACCCTACATGAATCTACTGCCACAACTTGGCCCTCCCTGGGGCTGCCAGCGCACTCGGCCATGAAACTGGACTACCAAAACTCTATTACTTCCCTCTCAATGGGTTAGTGCCCTCCTTTTGTTTACCCTTTCTTTTCCCTTCATGGCCCTTCACTTTCCCCTCTGCCTGTTCAAACTGTTCTCCCTGTTATGCTCTCTAATTCTCTCGTTCCAGAAATCACCTCTACTCATACCTCACTTCCTTTACCTATGGTGCTTTAGCATTTACCTTTGAAAATCAATTTTTGGGTGTTTAATTGCAAAGTCAAATTTGGGTGTGTAACTGGGAAGTCAAATTTGGGTGTGTTTTTGAAAGTAAAATTTGGGTTTGTAATTGGGAAGTCAAATTTGGTTGTGTTATTTTTTTTTTGGGCCCTAAATTGTAGCCAGCTAGCCCAGTGACCGTTCCATACCGCTCTACTTGCATATTTCTCCTACTGCCTCCTCCCTCTACCTGCCCATGGCGCTATCTGTTTCTCCTATCTACTCCAACTGTTTCTCTATCAACTATCCTTCCCTTCTCACTGTCTGGTAAGAAGAAATTTAAAAAGGATATCTTGGCCTCTAACCCAGGTCTCCCCATTGCTGATACTTATTCCAGCGCCTCTGCCAGATAAACCCCCACTGACATCCTCTTTGTCGTTCCTTCGCTAGATCTCTGGACCCCTCATATGATCTCTGTGCTCTGTCCTGTCTCCTCCTCTCCCATTAATGATGGCACCCGCTGAGAAGTCCTCATGCATTCCTTGGACTCCTCCAGAGTCGTCATTAATGGCTACAATCTCCAAAGGAGATTGGCTTGAGGGCCTTGCACCATTACAGTGCCATTTAGGCACTGTCATGGTGCAAGGCCCTCAAGCCAATCTCCTCTTTGATAGGCAGTTTGCTCGCCTCATCAACTTTCTCTCCTCTCCAGCTGTCCCCTACTCTCCTCCTGTGGCTACCTGGCCCTCTTCTCCTTCCTCTTTGGCCCTTCCTCAAGCTCCCGCCACACCTCTGCAGGGCGTACCCCTGATTTGTAACCCTCCTCAGAAGGTCTTTAAGGCTGGCAACCTTCTTCATCTTGCCACTCTCAACTCTCGCTCTGCTGACAAACACTGACATCTGCCACCTTCTAGAAGAACTTGACCTTTATGTCCTTGGTCTTACCGAGACATGATTCACGGCCAGCTCTGTCATGAGCTTTGACACTCTCCTCCCTGATGGCTACAAGATCCTCTCTGCTCCCAGATCCACCCGGCCCAGAGGGGGTGTAGCCCTGATCTTCCCCGCGTGGATTCCTGCCACTGTCATTCCCACTCAGATTTACTCCTCTTTCGAATGCCTTGTCTGCAGGCTCTCTCTCTTTCTCTCTGCTAGCTAGCCACTCTCTTACTGTTGCTACTCTCTAGCAGCCCCCTGGCCAAATCACCTCTTTTCTCTCTGAGTGGGCAGACCTCTCCTCCCCCCTCCTGGGCTCAACCACTCAACTCCGCCTCCTTGGTGACATTAACATCCATCTTGATTTTCTCTGTTCCTCATCTGCGCTCTTTCGCGACCTCACTCTCCCGCTCCATCCTCCCCGCTGGCCCGACTCACTCTGCTGGTCACACACTTGATGTCCTGATCTCCTCTGGCCTCCCCCTCTCTATTCCCCTCACCACTCCTCTTTCCTGGAGTGATGACTGCCTCCTCTCATCTGCCCATCTCCTCCCCTCAAGCCAAGCCTACCGCAAGACTGCCACCCACCTTCTCGGACATCTGGCCCATGAAGCGTGTATCAGTCAAGACTTTCGCCACCACCTTCTCCCCCCCCCCTGGGCTGACTCACACCCTGACACAGCCCTGTCCCTGTTCTATTTCTGCTACTCTTGATGCTCTTGCCCCTGTCATGAGGATCCGCCTGAAGTCCAAATCCAAGTGCAATTCCTGGTATGACTCTGACCTAGCTACACATAAACATAAGTGTAGGGCTGCTGAGAGGAAATTGAGGGCTTCTTGTTCATCCCCTGACAAACTGCCCTGCCGCCTGCTCCAAAGGCAATACCGACTCTCTGTCCGCACCAAGAAGAGAGTCCACATTTAATCCCCCGTGTCTCTGCGGCATCTAACAACTCGGCCAAACTCTTTAAAATCATGCTGCAGTCTCCACCCCTCCTCTGACCTCCCAGGCTCTTTGCAATGCCCTTGCCTCTCACTTTATCTCTAAAACCGAGGACATCTTGTCCACCCTCTCCTCTGCGCTCCCTCCTCATCCGCCTGCTGACCCTCCTTCTGCTACCCCCACCCTCTTTCTCTTACTTTCCCTTTTCTCCCCTGATGAGGTCACTAGACGAGTCCGATCTATGAAAGCCTCATCAAAACAGGTCCACCCCTGTTCCTCTAAAACCATTAAGGACTACATCGATACCCTCGCTCCAGCCCTTGCCAATTTCTGCAACCTCTCCTTTGCCTCTGGATCTTTCCCCTCTGCTTTGAAGCACTCCCCTGTGCATCCTCTCATTAAGAAACCCACAGTTGATACTTCTTGTCCGGCTAACTACTGCCCAATTTCCATTAATCCCTTTTTGGGCAAACATCTGGAAAAGCTGGTCTCTCCATGATCACCAATCTGGCTTCAGAGCTGCCAGAAGCATGGAAACTGCTCTCCTGAACATCCGTGAAGATCTGTTCTCCAACCTTGACTCTAACATTCCCTCTGTCCTCATCCTACTTGATCTCTCCTCTGCTTTCGACATGGTCAGCCATATTATCCTGCTCACCAGTCTCTGTGACAACCTGTGTATCACCGCTCTGGCTATGCCCTGGCTGACCTCTTTCCTCTCTGATCGACCCTTCCAGGTACAACTTGGGTCCTTCCTATCTTCTATCTAGCTCTCTACCTGTGGTGTTCCCCAGGGGTCTAACCTTTCGCCCTGGCTTTTCAACCAATACCTGGCAACCCTTGCCTACTGCATTTCCATTTTTTGCTCTAATTTCCAGGACTATGCTGATGATACCCAACTCCATGTTCAGGCTTCCTTAGCCACCTCCTCTCTGATTGCCTAATCGCCATTTAAAAATGGTGTGCCGCCAACAATCTTTGTCCAAATGCCAACAAGACTGAGATCCTCCTCATTGGAACACCTCCACCATCCTTTCCCCTAACTCTCTGGCTTGCCTCCCTTGGCCCTCCTTCTGCCCCTACCTGCGAGGCCAAGAACCTTCGGGTCATCTTTGACTCCACACTTTCCTTCTCCGCACACATCTATGACATCTCTAAAAAGTCAAACATCTTATTGCACCTCCTCAGAGGTGCTGTGCCTTTCCTCTCCTTCCGTCAGACGCTCACTGTCTCCCAAGCTCTGGTTCTTTCTAGGTTGGACTACTGTAACAGCCTCTTTCTAAATCTACCTGCCTCCACTCTCCACCCTCTACAACTAATCCAGAACAGTACTGCAAGACTTGTCCTTGGCCTCAAGCCCTGGGATCATATCTCTCCAGCTCTGAAATCCCTTCACTGGCTCCCAGTGGATGCAAAGATTAAATCTGAAACCCTCTGCATTGTCCACAAGGCTTTCTGGGGCCTGGGTGCAAAATACCTTCAACTATCCCTCCGTAAATACCTCCCCACTCAAGCTCTTCACTCCTCTACTTCCAACTCACTCAGGGTCAGTCGTTTTTCAAAGAAACGAGCTGGGGGTAGATATCTGTCTTCGGCTGGGGCCTCCCTTTGGAACAGTCTCCCTGCCACCTTGAAAATTGAGGAGAATCATCTCTGGTTCCGGAAGCACCTTAAGAGCTTCCTCTTCGCTTCTGCCTTTGCCCCTCTTCTCCCCTGCTGATCGGTTTTCTCTCTCGGCACTGTGCACTTGACCACCCTCTGTCCTTCGGGCCAAGGTACCTCTTCACCCTGCCATCGCCCTGTACTGCCTCCGGGCCTCCCCTTGCACTGGGATCTGCATCTGTACCCATACAGTCCCCCACTCACTCTCTTCTGCACTTATCAGATATACCCTATCAGCTTAATCTAGCACTTGCCACTTG
Organism: Ambystoma mexicanum; assembly: GCF_040938575.1. Classification (NCBI taxonomy): domain Eukaryota; kingdom Metazoa; phylum Chordata; class Amphibia; order Caudata; family Ambystomatidae; genus Ambystoma; species Ambystoma mexicanum. Next base: position 459,005,430 of record NC_090931.1, read on the forward strand.
CTGGATGCACAACCACTGTTTTATTGTCTTTATTTATTTATTCTACCTATTTATTCTGTTCCGCACTTTCCACCTCTCCCCCCTTCCATGCACTTTCCCCCTTTTCCCTCTCCCATGCACTTGCACATTCTCAATGTCACGACCTAGTAAGATCGTTTTTGATTTCCCATGTTCCCCCTCTCTTTGCTTGGTCGCGCTCTGAAACACGCTCATACACATCATATCAGGTTCCTTGGCCAATAAAACATCCAATAAAGGAGGTAATTATAGCATGAGGCCGTATCGTGCTTCTTCGGCCCAGCGGTACTCATAGATGGATTAGGGGCACCATTTAGCACAAATTAATGTCCCCAATCCCTGAGTTCGCCTCTCCATTGCCAAAAACTTCCCAGAGACATGCTAGTGGTTTTGACACACCTAGCCATAGGATATAGGGGGCACCAGACATGCTGTCTCTTCTTCCCAAATTCACTTAGATGCACAGGAAGATCTAATTTCCCTGTCAGGTACAGAGGAATACAAATCCAGATGAGAGGAGAGGGGAGTGGTACACTTCACGTGTCAGGCGTGGACAGGAGAGGAAGTGAAGTACACCCAGACAGAGAGTTAATGTGTCAAGCGATGAAAACAGGTACAATAATTACAGCATATTATTCAATAGAGAGACCATTTAACCCGCTTGGCTGATACTGAAAGACAGACAATGGAACCTAAAAAGGGCTTTTTAAAAGCACCTATTTGTGCCAGGGACTGTTGTGTAGCTTCAGAGCCCCTAGATAGATGGAGAGACCTTGAGTTTGAGTAACAATATGATGACATACCACACTATCCTACTCCTTAGAAAAGATGTTAGGCTGATAATCCTGAAGGCCAATGGGAAAGAGAAATGAGAGAGGGTGCCCAGTGCCGTATACCTAGGCCACCTCTTTACAGTAATGCTGACAAAGGGGGAAATATGCAAGTAGGGAACGGGATTCACACATTGCCCATGATTCTGATGAGGGAAACTGGATCCAAGTAAAGAGACATAGAAAAAGAAAGCCACAATCACAGTCTGTGAAAGATCCAATCAAACAGATCAAGGCCATAAATGCTTTATGACCCCATACAATAAAAATGCTAAATATTCTGTTTGGTAACATCTAGAAATATATGGACAGATGTTGGCATAATTTCGATTGAAGAATGATTAAAACATATGGACTTTGTAAAATGGACGCGCTCCTAACGCAATGGTCCCGAAGGCACAACGCAGAGAGAAGGAGGATGTGTCCTCCGTGCAGCAACCTCACAGCCAGGAAGAGACACATCCACCTTGCTGAAGCGGAGAGACCGCTGTGAGGAAACACCATCCTTCACCCACTGCGGCCTGCGACCCAGGCCATGGGTGACGACCACAGGGGCCAGCTACAACGCAGCTCTACGGAGAAGCGGTAGCGAGAGGGGAGCCTCGCCACGGAGGAGCATAGGAAGCGTTATGGAAAGTAATCTGTCATTGTGGGGCCCACCAACTTGATCCCTCCTGCCGATCCTTGCTGCTTCCTAAGCAAGGGCACATACCATATAGAGTGGACAATTAGAGCCTCGGCAGCCCGGGCCACTACATCGATGCCCACGAGAGCATCAGAGGAACCGTTAGAAGCACCAGCACCTTTCCTCTCATCCCTCCATGTGCACCCGAACAGGAGGAGCGCAGCACGGGGAGAGCATAGAAACGCCCACAAACAGACGTGACCGCACCATCAGGAAGCCTCTGGCTCGGTGGGAACCACCACAACAATGAATCAGCGTGGGTACTGAGCCGTGCTAGGATCATCGGGATAAGAGGGGAGGATTAAGGCACACATCCCTCATCGGGGTGCGCTCCCACACCACTCTGCAGAGTCTACAGCGCATCGGCTCCTGAGAGGGGAATAATCATATGACCCCAGCCCCATTGCTTCATCGATAGAAGCCCCCCCTGGAGCTGGAGCCTCAGGGGTGATCCCTACGATCTGGTCAGCTACACCCACCTCCTGCAAACCTGAAAGGTCCGCACAACCAAGATAGAAAACCACAACACGCGTTCTAGCAGGGGTATTGGAGCTGCACCATAGCCTGGTCTGTGAACTCAGAGACTAATGAGGGGAACACACAAGACGCCCATCCGAATGCCAGCTGACTGGTGACCTTGAAAGGAGGGTGGAGGGTTCCAGACCTAACACATAACCCGCTTGCCCCCACAGGAGGCTTCATCACAAGCCCGCCACACAGCAGCACCTCCCAGCGCTGCAGAACAGCAACAGCCTCCTCAAACCAGTGAACTTAAACAACCTAAGTGGCAGATATGTCCAAATGGCTTTGAACTTTACACCTACAGTGACGTCCCGCTCAGCGTAGTGGGCCACTGGGGGGTGATACAACCTTCAACTCTATGCAATAACTGGTGTCCATAGGGCACACAGCCGAGCTACCGAATCGAAACACCTGGGAGGAAAATGGCAAGAAGCACTAAACCATCAAAGTAAACTGACATCTCCCCACTACTGGGAAACCCTAGTATCGAAACAGCACAAAAAAGGGGGAACGTGCAGAAACAAAGCTTGCCGTGGGAGATCTAGCCTCCAGTGGCAATCCACCCACGCAGTCAGTTACTAAATCCGACCTCCAGGAACTGCTTGCAGCGATGACAAAAGAATACCAGAAGGGGACGGAGGAAGTAATGAGAAGAATTACCACATTAGACAAACGCATAGAGGAGGTTGAAAGCAGAACGGCAGAGATTGAAAACACACTTTGCAAGCAAACATTTGAAATCAGAGAAGGGACGGAGAGAATAACAGCACTTGAGGCAAGGTGTGAGTCACTGGAATTAAAGCAAGAGGACACTGAGAACCACTCCAGAAGCAATAACATCTGCCTACGGGACATACTCAACTCTGTCATGGGTGCAGAACTGGGCAATTTCACGAAGGACCTATTCCACTTCATCCTTACTCTGCCAGATAGCGCCCCACTGGAGATCAATAGGGTACATAGAACCAGATCCAAACAAGCTTTCTCCACTCCCCCGGACGTGTTGGGGAGGGTGCACTTTTACAGGGTGAAGCAGGAGATAATACAGGCGGCAAGGAACTCTAAACACATTCAATTCAGGGATGCATCCATCCTGCTCTATCAAGACCTGGCAAATAACACGCTACTGAAGAGGAAGGCCCTGAAGCCACTGACAGAATGACTGCAGGAAATGAAAGTACTATATCGCTGGGGTTTCCCCACCCCACTGAACTTTACCTGGGAGGGCAAACAATGGCAAAACCACAACATGAAAGAGGCTGAAAAAGTCTTGGGTCCCGAGGAGGAGAGATGGGACTCATAGAGAGGAACAATGAATAGCGAATCTATAGGGTGAGCCCCCACAGCAACCTGGTCATGGGTGGACTGCAAACGCAGAATCAGGGGCGCACCCCAAAAGAGCAAGATCTCAGACAAAGACTATGTGACCTCGGAACTGATTCCTCAAGGGTAGCCACAACAACTACCCAATAACAGGCAAAGACTTGCCGACTGGGATCACGGCTATCCCCCGCCTGTTCTTTCTGTTTTCATCAGGCGCAAAACCCCAGGGCCTTGCGCAGGGGCAAGACGAGCCGGCTGGTAACACCCAAGGTTCTTGAGCTAATACTAATCGCATTATAAGCATAATATTTTGCCATTGTTTACAAGGGGCCCTGTTGGCCTCTAATAAGGTTGGTGGCGAGCTTGTGCTGGATACCCCATTGGTTGAGGGCTGGCTCAACATTGCATGTTGCATGAGGGTGGCGGACAGGAGGGGGAGGGGACAGTTGGAGGGAGGAGGGTGAGGAAGGGGGGGCAAGGGGGAGACTGAAATTGAGAGGAAGAAGTGCAAACAACAACAACAAAGCATCAACCATTCTAAAAAGCATCAGGGCAAATAACTGGGGCAACCCAAGGCATGCCATGGGGTATACTGACACAGCGGGCAGAAACCTCAACAGGGATCATCACAGCTGACACAGGCAGAGAACTACGATTAGTAACATGGACTGTGCAGAGCCTCAACTTCCCGGGAAAGAGAAAGTCTGTAGAGTGAAGGCTAGCCCAGCTGTCCGCTGGCATAGTGTGTCTACAGGAAACCCATCTCCTAGAGCTGGATGAGAAGCGAATTAACTTCAATAGATTCATGAAGCGATATTTCATCACAGAAGGTGTGAAAAAGAGGGGTGTCACCCTCCTATTTAGCGGGGAGGTTCCCTTCACACGTGTTATGGTAAAACGGGATCCCATGAGTAGATTCTTGTTGGAAAAGGGGTTTCTTCTTGAGCAACCACTGACGGTAGCCTCTATATACTGCCCGAATAACGCTCAAACCAGTTCCTCCACAACATCATCCCAACCATAATTGAATTCACTGAAGGTCACCTCATGATCAGGGGCAACATCAATCTAATCCCAGACCCACAAGTCGACAAAACACTACCTCCCACATGGGCAGACTTTTCCTGAGCTATAGGCCTTGCCGAATTCCTGAGGGAAACAGGGACTGTGGACATTTGGAGAATTGCCAACATGGGAACACAAGACTTCACTTTTTATTCACATGTGCATAAAGGCTTCTCTACAATATACCTAATTTGGTTGGCTAGCGCCGTTTTCCTGTGTTTAGACGGGGTCCAAATTCACCCAAAAGCACTATCAGATCCTGCACCTGTTACAGCAAACTTGCGAGTTCATGGCCTCCCAAATCCTCCCCATAGATACTGGAAACTGCAAGACACGATCTTGCTAGCCACCTCAATTAGGAATGAGCTAACTGATACACTAACACATTGCTTTAAGGAAAACTTAAAAGTGGTGTGCCCCGCAGCCATCGTCTGGGATGCTATGAAGCCAGTGGTGCGAGGGGTCCTGATCACTGCTGCAGCAGCTCAAAGAGGGAGAGGGCAACTTCAGCAAACTAAACTAGAGGAGAGGGTTGGGGAGTTAGAAAAGAGCTTCAAAAAGAATCAATTCACCTAATTAGGCAGGGAGCTCAAAAAAGCAAAAACTGCCCTAGAGATTCAACTGGCCAATAAATCAGCAAGAGCACTAGCATATAGTAAGCAATATTACTATATCAATAATAACAAGGCGAACCGCCTTCTGGCCTATAAATTGAAATAATAACATACGAGAAACAATATCCTAAAACTCAAAGACCCGGACGGAGTAACCCGCGGAGGGAGAGAAAATGGAGACAATGGTTAGACACCACAGGGAAATCATGTCAGGGCCCCCTACGGACCCGAAGCACAAGTTCACTACTTACGAACTATCCAAAAAGAGACCCTCCCCATGCAATTGGACACCCTCAAACTCCTGATTATGACAGAGGAGACCTCAGAGGAAATAAAATCCCTGAAAAGCATAGACCCGGGACCGAACAGGCTCACATCTCAGTTTTATAAGGCATTCACCCACATTCTGGCCCCCCAGCTCTCAACCCTTTTCAACTCCTTTCTAACAATGGGCAGCATCACCCCCTCTATGGAAAATTTTTTGGAGGTACTCATTCCAAAACCAGATAAGGACCCCAAGCAATGTGCACCATAGAGACCGATTACGCTAACGAATAACGATGCAAAGATCTTTTCCAAGATCTTGGCAACCAGGCTACGGACGGTTCTCCCCGAATTAATTCACCCAGATCAAACAGGGGTTATTCCCAGGCACAACACACAAGACAGCATCAGACGCACCCTTAATTTAATAGAAAGTGCTACTAGAACAGGCTTGGAAATGGTGGTCATCTCACTCGACACACATACGACATTCAACCTGCTACACTGGGGGTATATAGACCAAACACTATCCCATTTTGGATTCAGCCCAAATTTTACAAAATGGACCTTGGCCAACTGCCAGCATCCCATCACATCCCTGAGGATAAATGGCACTGGATCAGCCAAGATTAACATCTCCAGAGGCACCCAGCAAGGCTGCCCCTTGTCAACACTAATATTCGCACTCTCTATGGAACCATTTGCCATCAAAATTTGAGAAAATGCGTGCATAAAGGGCCTAACAATTGGCGACAGCTCCTACAAAGCGGCCATGTATTCGGACGACTTCATACTTACACTAACTCAGGTAGACATGTGGTGTACATTTACCCACCCAGCAGAATGCCCCTCCATCACCAATCTGCACTTCAGCAGTTACCAGAAAAATGGCTGTGCTGGCACTATTGAGCACTATCATCTTGCCTTAAAACTGTGTTTTGCAATCACCAAAATAATTGCTCCGCTGTCTTTGCCAAACACCTATGGGGCAAGATGAAACAGGGAACACATTGAAAAAGGCTGCTAGTGTGTTTCCTTTTGCGCACCAAAGAAGAGAATTGAAAAGTATCGCTGCTTTGCTGCTAGCTCAGAATTTCCCATTGAAAAAGGAAATGTTTTACATTTAAAATGATGCCGCCCTGATGCCCTTTTTCATCTGTTCAACAATACACAGTCCCGATCCAGTAAGACCCAGCTATGCCCAGCCATATTCAGGTTGTGCCTCAGCTAAAGATAGCATTTCTCACTGAATGACAGGCTGTGTTAGGAATAATCTGTGAAATCACAAACAACTTTACTCCCAACCGTACAGAAAAACGCTTGACATTTTGCTACAAAACATCCGAGATAAGCTCTTCAAAAGAAACCCTATCTCTCTGTGCATATGTCAGTTTCAATTGATCTTTATTTTGACAGATGTTTGTGCATTGGAAACATGACTGGGGCTTTGGAAGATTCAGAAAATGGATGTAAGTAGGCTGCATTTGAAAGTGACATCCCAGCAGTATTAACCATGTGTAAAAATGGTTGCTTTTGCAAACAAGAAAAAGGTCTGTTTAAAAGTGTAATGTTGAATAAGTCCCTGTCCTTGCCTAGAAATGTAAGGGGGCGGGGGGTTTGTTTGAAATCTAATATAATGTTTTATTCCAACAGCCTTGCTTTTGGCCGAGAAAAAAAATAAAATAAACACATAAATGCATTTGCTGTACTGGGGAACCAGCAAAACAGGTTTTCCTGCTTGGCTTCAAAGGACATTTGTTTGCTGGGAACAGGAGTTGCCTTCCCCCAAAAAGGACCACCCCATTGGAAACTTTGAATGGACCAAGAGGAAGCATATCATACGCTCGTCAGACTTTGTGTCTGGGCTTGGGCCTGCTACAATAGATTCCAGGACACTTATTTGTGAAATTGCAAATAACACCTCCCCTCAACTTCAACTAGAGGGCTTCAAAGCCAACTGGCTAAAAAGACTATTTTAATTAATAAACTTTAAGACTTTTATTTCTGCTATTGGACAACACAGTAATGCAAGGGTTTTACAGTTTAAATGCAATTTTTGTGGCTTTAAATTAAGACGTGGCAGCCTTCACTAGCATATTGGGGACGGAAATTATGGAAAATTCTATATTCTGAGGAAAGTGTATCTGGGGCCACTTTGAAATTCAGTACTAACATGCCTTATGATAATATATACACATGTATAAAGTTATAGAATTTTAGGTAAAATATTTCTCACTGAAATGACAAAAAAAGTTCTACAAACTTGGGAGTTGGAGTATTATGCACTGTGTCGAATATGCAATTTGCCTGTATGATTTGTGAAAGCGCCACAACTGTAAAAAGGTGCAAATTATGTCAGAACTGATTTTTGGCAAAAATGACTGGGGGGTGGCTTTGTACCTCATAAAAACACACCCCATAAAACTCAGTCCCCTCCTTCAGTTCAATCTGCCCCTAAGGAGGATGCGACATAACATAGGCTGACCTATCCGATTCTTAGGGGTAGGTCTAGCTTAGTTCTGCCCAACAATAAATCCTGTGATCTCACCCGGCTTATAAATAGTGGAAGCTCACAGAGACAAAGGACACACTCTTCTGAATTTTCCAGCTCCTGTGCATCCTCCGTATCCAGACATTCCAGATTCACCCTGCAAGATTCCAGACTCAACTGCCAGAAAAGGGATAGTTGATCCAGGCCCTCCTATCCAGGCAGAACCACCCTTCAGAACTAAACCCCATAACAAAATCTCACTAACTCGGGGAGAAGGGGGAAAAGCTGTGGTACCCTTTTTGAGAGTATCCTGTGACCAGACTGGTTTTTTTCCCCACTACCTGCATGCCGCTGTGCTGTGACCAGACCTTTGCCCAGCAGTTTTCTGTTAGGAGAGCCTGCCGCTGTGACCAGTGACCAGATATTGCCTTGCTGTCCAGAAACCCGGGTTGGCTGTCCCAAAATCCCAAACTCAAGCGCAGATTCTGAGTATTACCCCATCCCATAGCAACACCTAGTATACCCCAACTTGATGCCTTGTCTTTGTTCCACCTTATAAGAAATCCCACCCATACCCTGATAACTTGTTGAAGATAGTCTGAATCCTCTGTGTATTCTGTTCCTTGATTTTCTAGTGTTAGCACAATTCTTCCATTAATTTCTGCCTTGCATAAGTCCTTAGTCATATTTTGAATAATTTAATTAATTCCCACATAGAGCTGAACGTGGGGTGAAAAGGTTAACCTTGCAAATTAACCTTGGAGCATACTGTGTCTTTCCTTAACAAACTAGCCACTAAATCTAGTTTAAGTAAAACTTGTCCTTTCCTTTTTTTTCAAACCGATTTTCTCTTTTAACTGCATTTATTTTTAAACCCGAATTTCCTTTTACCTTGAAATCTCATCCAGTTCTTCAGCTAGAGTCATTCTTTCACTTTCCTAATATCCCTGTGATGTGCATCTATCACCCAAGAACCGCATTCCGATTCTGTCTATTTCACCAGTTTATCAAACCATTTTTGACATTTAAACCCGTGTAATTTAGCAAATGTAAATTCTTTGTGTGTGATTCTGGCTGCACTGTGTTGTCACTTCAAAGTTGATTTTTGAATTGTATGCCCTGTGTTGGTACCTTGCTTTGTAGTTGCTAGCGTTATTACATCCCTGATCCTGTGATAACTCATATTTACCTCATTTATACAACCGCCCATTTAAATTAATTATTTACCAGTTCAGAGTGTCATTTACGCAATTGCAAAGGTTTTCAAACCTATTTCGTGAGGGAAGGTTGGAATTTAATTCTGTTTGCTGCCTATTATCCCTGACACGTTGCTGCTCCTTTCTATCCACTCATAATGCGATTAGGTTGGGTTTGAGGGAGCATTGCAGGGGGAAATTTTAACTCGGGTGCTATCTACCCGAACTGTAAAATTGCTCCTATTCATCTGTGCTTTGGATATGTTCTAGTAGAAGGTCAACCAGGTGTATTTCAGTAGTTTACATTGTAATTATCACCCCATTGGTGATTGCTGCCAAATATTAAAATTGTGTGATTTTCTTTGAATTTAAAATAAATATTGTATTCCCACCAACCGGCCAGGTTCATGGTCCATATTGACATGGGGTATTTGTAAAAGGGGGTGTGAGACGGGTTGTGTGCCAGCTCAATCTGAATTCTAGGAAATAAAGAAAAAGTATTCTAATTGAGCGCTACATCCTGGACTAAGGGCAAGAGTCCTGGTCCGGTGTGTGACGCCCGATTAGAAGTCTTAAAAGACAGCTCGATGGACGCCCTCTGGCAAGAAATTAAGGCATTTGGTAACGCATCTGGTTTTAGGGTCAACTACTCCATATCTGCCGCCTTAGCAATTAACATTACACAAAAGGACACAGCGGCACTAGCAATTAAACATCCCTCCCTTGGGCTAAATCTCACATCAACTACCTGGGGGTGCAAATCCCAAACAAAATAGAGCATATATACCGATCTAATTTCCCACAGATATTCAAAGAAAAGCACAAAGACCTAGAGCTCTGGCACAAACAAGAGGTCTCCTGGTTGGAGAGAATATCAGCTGTAAAAATTAACATAGTGCCAAGATTAATTTACCACTGTTCAGCACGACCAGTCCTTATTCCGGAGAGGGATCTCCAAAAGCTGCAAAAGGGTGTTTTGAAATTTATATGGGGTAGGAAAAAACCACGTATAGCCAAGCGGATTATGCTGCGCGGCACAAACACGGGTGGGCTGGGTGTCCCGGATGTATCTAGATACTTCCGGCCAGCTCAACTCTCACATGTCTATCTGTGGCAAAAAAAACCTAACCCACCGTGCGGGAAGCAACTAGAGGAAGCCTGAAGTTTAGTCCCGCTAGCAACCCTCCCACACACCACAGTACCTCGAAACACGTCAAATTTAGGCACACTGACATCTACCAAAAACACAATAGAAAGCTGGAGAAAGGCAGCCGCAAATGGGGATGCAAGGGTACGCTCGGCCCTCTATCCCCGATCTGCAACAACCCTGACTTCACTCCCGATTTATCAGGTGGAGGGAGGGGGGACTAACTCAGATATCAGACCTCTTTGTTAGCGGGACCCCTCTATCATTCGAAGAGTGCAAAACGAAATTCTGGGTCACGGCGGCTGAAAGATTCCAATACGCACAACTGAGCAATTGGATGTCACATAGCAACATGAGGACTAATGGAGCGAGGGACCTAATGGCTCTAGAGCGTACCCTAACAACTTCAGCCGCCAAGGGCAAAGTGTAAGCCCTATACTGACTACTCAATAAAACTGACCTCAATAAAAAAGAAAATAATATGCTCAAATGGGAAAGGGATTTGGGACAGGTCCTAGAATTGGAGGAATGGGATCGCATACGGGCTCGACTGTACAAAAGTTCTAAATGTGTCACAAACAAGGTGGGGGGGGTGAAGGTGTGCTACAGGTGATACATAACTCCAGAATTATTAAACAAAAGTAATCCAGCGATACCACCTCAATGATGGAGAGGATGCCCAACCACTGGCTCCCTACTTCATTTGCTGTGGCCCTGCCCAAATTTTAGCCGGTTCTGGCATCAGGTGCTGGAACAAATTCGACTGATCACAGGACTGACCATCCCTTGGGATCGTGGGATAGTGTTTTTGGGTATACTGGGGAAGGAGCTTTCCCACTGACTGGGCACATATCAAATTTATGCACCCATTTGCTTACTGCAGCTAAAATCATCATAGCACGCCCGTGGAAGCAACCTGATGGCCCTGCGCTCCGCATGTGATGGGCGAAATGCTGGGACATAGTAGTTGCTGAGAAAATTACTACCATCCGCTTGGAAAACACAAATAAATTCCACTGTTTTGGGCTCTCTTCCTGGACAATTCTGAGCAATTTCCGGGAATAACTCGCTGACCCCCGTGACCCGATGGCTCAAGTAGCACTACTAGGGGGTCGACCCAAAACCACAATCTTTCTGTAACTCCATGAACTCTCTTCAGCGCAATTAACTAAATAAAGACCTGTAAGCAGCACATGTATGCCCAGCTACGTCATATACCAGGATCCGCAGTAGCATAGATCATTTAAGCTACCATGCCCCTGTGTCTTATCCACTGGAAAGAACGCTTGTGTCCCCCTAGTGGGCTCGCTGTCTATATGTATGTTTAACAGTTATGTTGATGTAACCAATGTGAAAATACTCATTAAAATGTTTTGTTGAAAAAATAAGAAATGGACGTGCTCTCCTGAGTTTTCTAGCTCCTTTGCTGAGATGGAAGATCAAAGCCATTGCAAATGGTGACCATTTTGAAATATTTACAGAAATCCCCAATAAGCCACAAAGCAGCCTAGAATGTATTGTGTGCTGAAGGATCATTCTCCCAGGGAGTTTGCTGAAGAATTGAAGGGCGCATTTGTCCAGATTTCTCAACGTGTCGATAACGAAAGTCGAGAATTCAAAATCACATTCTTCTATGGAACCCTTGCATTTATATTCATGCATGCTAGAAGGATGTATGAAGTATAGAACCCAACAACTCCTAAAAACAAGAAGATGAACCCCAAACAAAGGCCTGATCCATCTCAGATTTAGAGACGGGGCAAAGACTGATTCCTCTGATGTTAAGGAACCTAACAGACAGATAATACCCTCTGTTCAAAGCCAGCTGACCAGTCCTCCACATAGCTTGTAAAATACTGACCCTTCAGAACCAGAGACGTATGTAAGTCCTCAGTGTTTAGGCTCAAATCCTGTCCTAGTCCATAAGTATGTTCCTACAGTGAGAAATACACAGACCCCAGGAACAAATTCACAATGAAATTCGAATCAGCTTTTTTCCAGTAAGAGAAACCAATCACCAACTACTAGGAAAATTACCAAAAACATTTCCCTCCACCTCCTCCGAGGTTCCAGGATAACAGATCTCAGTATCAGGGGGAGCGTAGGTCTAACAATGCACACAACATTAGTTCTCAGAACTATGACAACTATGTACCTAGAAGAGACAGTTATCCTTCAAGTCACCATCCTTTCCCCCCCAATCCCTGAGAACCTTTTTGGCTAGAACAGAGGAAGAGGACCCAAGATTGGAGCCCCCCCGTCCCCTGCACACTCTGGGGCTACGCAGCAAAGGCGTAATTATTTAGGGAAAAATTTCAGTGTTCTATTAGAGAATATTGTGAAGTAACATGTTAGATTTTGGTGTTCCTTATTGAAATCAAGCGAGAGTACTGTTAATGGTGTTAACAAATAAAGGAGAAAGATCTCCCATTTATTCATAAATGGTAATTGAAGCAGAAGCAATCACGATTAGCAGTACATTGTCTACATAATCATAGTTGAAAGAGATTCCACTTTGGATGGCTTGACGCATACAATCCTCTTCTTCAGAAGCCTCTGTGGAACTATTGTTGAACATAGTATATACATAGAAAAAGCAAAGAAAATATAAAAGAAAGAGTGTTGTTAGACATAGCTCCAGTAGGTTGGTAACTCATTCATTGTGAAATCACACATATAGTGTCTCTTACTGTGTAGAGACATTCATCCGTTTGAAGTTTGTACATGTACCATACATCTCTAGACCTTAATCTATTCTAATATGTGTCAAACAGGGTGAATAGTATATCATATAACATTCAGGGAATTTCAGTGGACCTATAATGACCATGATCGGGAATGCATCGGATGGTGTCTTAAGTTTCAAGGAGGAGTCCTGTTTAAGTACATGCACAGTAGTAAAAACGTACAAAAAAGAGGGAAAATTATAATACCTCAATAGTTAAGTGGATTGAAGTACTGATAGGTAGGATCCATGTCATGCAGGGGATCAACAATCACAATCCCGTTGGGATCTGATGGATAGCGTTAGGTCACTTCAACAAAAAAAGTGACCAAAACAATGTATGAAACCAACATGTGAAACTGATGTCAAGGTTCAAGGAGATTCTGTGTTTAATACAATCAATGGTTAAATGCCCTCTTTGAAAATAAATTCACTGTTGAAATGCAGGAACAAGATCCATTATTAAGGTGCTGAAAAGGAATGGGCAAATATAATCTGTAATGAAAAGATGTATAGATATCCATATCTATGATAGTACAACTATCAATACATATACGATGTCTAAATAGGTGATGGAAAAGTAGGTAAACAACGAATGCAGAATACTAACCTAATAATTGCCAGTAGTGCAGCAAAAGAGCCTCCTATGGCAGTGATTGTTTCCAATGGGACATTCGTATCACCGCAGAGCCGCGCTGCGAATGGCGAACAGCATCAAATGGCAGTGAGTAAGAAGTTGAACGCCGTGAACGTTCTCTGTAGAGAATAAAAGTTCCTGTATAACTACATCGAACATCAGGAATGCCTGGGGGCAGAGTATGGCAATAGAATAGGCTACAAATGTACAGTAATAGTGCGTACCTGATTTCTAGCGTGTGCAGTGTAGGACGCGTTCCGTGGCTAGATCCGTGCCCATGCAGACAAGGGATCGTGTAGAACCTTTTGGCTATGTGGGAGCTCAGATGTATAATGATCCTAAAAACCCTTATGTAATGGTTGGTTTGGTTTCTGACCGCTGCTAGTACTCTTCTGAGACAGCAAAGAAGAGGATGCAGCACGTAAAGAGCCAATCAGAAACAGTGTAGAGGTGAGCCTGCAGAGCTCAAGGAAGCTGGGTGTGGCTAGGCAGAGAGAAACCTCTCCAGATGTGGCATTGCAGCCTGCAGAGTACGCTGCAGAAAGGCAGCAGCATTGCCTAAATGAACAGTTGGAAGGGCCCGGTTCAGAGAAGCAAAAGGGAATGAGAACCCATCGAGGTTGGCGAGACCGTCAAGAAGGGAAGCCTCAGCGACAAACCTGCACAAAGCAAGTGGAAAAGAAGAGTCAACAGTGACTGACACAGAACCCAGTTGAAGAGTCGCTTCAGTGGCTCTGTGTCAGACAGACTCAACGCCGCTCCCACAGAGCACTGCACAACAGAAGAAGGTACGCGGTGGCTCCATGAAACAGAGAGTTGGGTGGTGAAGCAAGGATTTAGAAGGACCACAGAGTGGGGAGAGCAAAGAGAAATTCCAGAGTGGGGAGTACATTAAAAAAAACAAGGTGGGGAGAGCGCAGAGAGAACCCAAAGTTGGGTGTGACACAAGAAGCCCCAGAGTGAGGAGAGAAAGTGACAACAAAGGACCGACTCGGAACTGGGAGAACCCGAGAAGCCCCAGATTGAAGGAAGAGTAAGAGGAAAGCCCCAGAATAGGTAAATTATAGAAAAACCTCAGAGTGGACAAAAGAAAAGAGACCAACACCTGTGTGGGGTAAGAGCCGAGGAGAGATACTGAGACATGCCCTGGTGTGGGAATCGAATCAAGACACCCCAGAGTGGGGAAAGCAACAGAGCAGACCCCCAAAGTGCGAACGAAGGAAGAAACCTGAGTGTGGGGAGTGGACAGGAGAGGAAGAGACTGAAAGGATGCAAACTGCATGTTAGGGACTGTGCCCGCAGGCAAGAGGCCTATAGTAAAGAGACACTGGATAGGTGTCAGAAACAAGCCACTGTCCCTTTACCCGGGCAATGGGACAAAATATGTTTTGGATTTATATGTGAGTTTCCTTTCAGAGGTAGGGAGAGAAACTAGGCTAGATTAGGATTCTGGACAGAGGACTTCATATATATTTGACATCCTGACCAGGCCCCTTTTACTTGTTTCTTTTTAGGCTAAGGCTTACAGTATTAGTCTTAGGGGTAGGTCTTTTTACCTTGAGGAAATACTAAAAGAATTCAGATAACATGCCTCCTTGTCTGTCTCCTGATTCTCATGTACCACATAACATAGTCCGGAAAGTAGAGAGATATTCTCACAACCGCAGCAAGAGCAACACGTCAAGCAATTGACAGAGAGCACTGGTCAATTCATGAGATCCCAGCAGGGAAATCCTGATTCTAATGCTCATGGAAACCGTGTCCAGAATGAATGAACAGATCAGGGTGGACAATGACAAGGGGAAATTGTTCAAGTTCAAAATACACAAGAAGGAAAGGGGAAGTGGCAGAAAAGATATTCCAAGCCTTAGAGAAAGCTTATTTTACCTTACACGAAAAAATACCCTGTGTTTGCTGAAAAATGGACTAAGCCGATGGTGAACCGTTTTTATTCCTTCAAATAAAATGAGAGAAAACTAAGAAAGTTACACTTAGTGAGTAGAAAAATGTAACCATTACCATTAAAGAAGAAAACTCTGTGGAGATGAAAACCAGTGTTGCTTCTTTCCCAGATGTAATGTGCCCTCCAAAACAACAGAGAATCAGAGTGAAGAAAAGTCAGATTACGAACCTGGAAGAAAAGAAAGAGTAACAACGAAACCACTAGACAGGAGACCCAATATAAAATTCAATAAGTTTGACAGAAACCCCAAAACAAAAGGGAGTTTTCCTGCCTCTTTGGATTTTTCTAGGGCCCACAATCCAGACAGTAGCAGTGACCTGCAACCCACAGAAAAGGGGAAAGTCGCAATCCCGTGCGTATACTCTAAATGTTATTTAATTCCTACAGAATTCTTGACTAATCCACATGAACTTGACTCTGAGGAGAATGTCCCTGAGAGGGCTACCCAGGGTCAAGCTTACAAAATCCCAAACATCCACCAAATATGATCTGACTTATCCTCTAACTCAAATTTTCTCTGTAAATTGGAGATAAAAGATTCAAGGATTTTCACGCCTATCCAAGTTCAGGGACAATGTGACTTACTGGCTCTAATAGATGCAGTACCCCAAGTGACCTGATATGTAAAGAAGTACTTTAGAGTCTAAACCAAGGAAAAGTGAAAGCTCACTGTATTACTCTTAAAACTCTCCTTGGAGAGCTCCATAATTTTGATGGGAATCAGATCCCATTAGATGGGGTTGCTGAAATAGGAATCAAAGTAGGGCGAAGTAGGATGACCATCAGGTAATAGTCGTGGCTCCTCAGACCAGACCTGTTTTACTAGGAAGAGATTTACTTCAGAGGCCTTTGCCCCTGATAGATTGTGGGAGCCAGGTGCTCTTGTCCCAAACTTGCCACCTGATCAAATTAAAGAGAGGTACCAAATGTCTCAGTTTGAATGGCACCTGTCATTTGATTGAAAAACATTCTGATCAAATAGAGATTAATTTCCAAAACACTTATGTCCCACACACCACAATCATGTCTGTGAAAGAACAAGAAGGAAGTGAAGGGACTTCCACTGAACCTTTGAGAATAAATCTACCTTCAAACAATGAGTGGGTCTCCACTTTTGGGGGAAATAACTTGAAATTGTATCCACATCAGACCTCTGGTGAGGACTAAGGTCAACCAGAGAATATCTCAGATAACAGCATCAGCATTTCCGCTCCATCACAAAGAAAACGATAACTCATATTCTTCCTTATTCAACTTAATGAAGGTAAGGAAACAGTTCTCTACAAAGATTATTGCAATATCCTACTGTATATGATTTCATCAGAATGAAGAATCTGGGTAACCCCAGAATCCAGAGAAGACCGTTGCTGAGGACTTCAGGGTATCAGCTTGAATTACACAGATCTACCATTCGCACCCTCCTGCCTAACTGCTATACTTAACAATGTAACCTAATAAAGCAAGTTTCTTTTATACTTACCGGCATCATGAATGTTCCTGCTCCGCCTGATTCACTTACCTGAAGTCCCAGGATGCTGACTTTGCATGATACAGAGTGGCGACAAGGAGGAAACATTAATTACATAGAATACAAAAAAAGGATAGTGTGCTGTGCTTAACAATAGCATAACGATGGAAATAGCACAGCGATTGTGTTTGTCTTTCATATGTAATGGAATAAAATGTGAGAAATGTGAAACGTTTCTAACGAAATGCAGTGTTACCGCAATAAAATGGATATGTAATATTGTGCAATTTAATTAGATGACAGGATTTTGCGTAAAGATTATTCTGTCAGCAGATTCCTGTGAAGCGAGTGTGGACACTATTTATGGAAAAGGAAAAGAGGTTGAATATTTAATTAGGCAACCCATTTGTATGGGCAGAATGATGATAATGTTTGCCATTATAATTATTTGTTACCGAATGCACATGTTGTGTGCAGTTTCCAGTTCAGGAGAAATATAACTACTCAGGGCACTGTAGAGAAACATGCCAATGTACAACGCTTGAAACGAAAAAGTTTATCACACAGTGCAGGAGAACATATACATACTCAGAGCACTGTTTGAAATGTATTATTTCACAAATTTGTTCTTTTGATGGTGTTACCATGAAGTGCAGAGGAATGCATGAATATCCATAGTACTTTGGTAAACAGGGTACTGTGCAAGTTCTATAATGTTATGTTACTTTGTATTTATATAGCGCCTTATGTGGCACTGGTATGACCTCAAAGCGCTGGTAGGTTGCACGCCCTCGGGAACCGCAGTTCAAGTCAGTAAAGAGAGAGAGTGTCGTATGGTGCGTGGGCGTACCGGATATGTGTGCAGCTGGTGTGGTTGTTGCGTGATATCTGCTTCTTAGCGGTAGGTGTGGTGCTGAGGAAATCATTTGGATGTGTTCAGTCTGGAGGGTGAACACCCAGACTGATTTCTGGCTACGTTAGGCCTGAGGAGACGCCTAAGCTAGCCGGTATGTGCTCAGCTAGCTGTGTTTTATTAGGATGATGAGGTGTTCATGAGGTCATGTTATTATGAGAACAGCTAGGCCGAATCTGTCATAGCATAGCTGTGTTCTAGTTGAATGATTGTGTATAGGAGAGAGTAAGCGTAGTAGTGTGATATTGTGGTTATTAGTAAAGCGCCTGCGACCAAGCATGAGAGCAGGACAGGGGCTTACATAGCGGCATACGTATGTAAAGCGACAGGATTGATAGGGTAACATGGGGATACAGGTACATAGCATATACATAGCATTAGTAGGAGATACAGAGATATACAGTGCTATATCCACTCCATCCACTCTGTCCTTCCCATTCACTCTGTTTGTTCTATCCTTTCCTTCCACACCATCCACTTTTTCCATCTGTTCCATCCGTTCCATCTTTTCCATCTTTTCCATCCACTCTATCCACTCCATCCACTCCATCCATTCCATCCGTTCCATCTGCTCCATCCGTTCCATCCGCTCCATCCGCTCCATCCACTCCATCTGCTCCATCTACTCCATCCTTTCCAGTCACTCCTTCTTTTCCATCCACTCGATCCTTTCCATCCTCCCTATCCTTTCCACCCATTCCATATTTTTCATCCACTCCATCCTTTCCATCCGTCCCATCCTTTCCATCCACTCCATCTTTTCCATCCACTCCATCCTTTCCATCCGTCACATCCTTTCCATCCACTCCATCTTTTCCATGCACTCCATCAGTTCCATCCGTTGCATCTACTTCACTCGCTCCATCTTTTCCATCCGTTCCATCCTTACCATCCGTTCCATCCTTACCATTTTATTTCCATCTTTTTCATCCACTCCATCCACTCCATCTACTCTATCCTTCATCTACTCTATCTTTTCCATCCATTCCATCCACTCTAATCCGTTCCATCCACTTAATCCGTTCCATCCACTTCATCCCTTCCATCCACTTCATCTGTTCCATTCACTTCATCCGTTCCGTCCACTTCATCCGCTCCATCCATCCATTCCATCCACTGCATCCACTCTGTCCGTTCCATCCACTCTGTCTGTTCCATCCACTCCGTCCGCTTCATCCACTCCGTCCGTTCCATCCACTCTGTCCGGTCTTATCTACTCCGTCCTTTCTATTCCACTCCGTCCTTTCTATCCACTCCATCCATCCATCCACTCCATCAATTCCATCCTTTCCATCAGTTCTATCCCCTCAGCCACTTCATCCGTTCCATCCGTTCCATCCGTTCTATTCCGTTCTATCCGTTCTATCCTGTTCTATCCCGTTCTATCCGTTCTATCCCATTCCATCCGTTTCATCCACTTCATCTATTCCATCCACTTCATCCATACCAACCACTTCATCCGTACCATCCACTTCATCCAGATCATCCACTTTATCTGTTCCATTCTCTTCATCTGTTCCATTGTCTTCATCTATTCCGTCCACTCCAACCGTTCCCTCTACTCTTTCTGTTCCCATCCACGCTATACGTTCCATCCACCCTATCCGTTCCATCCACTCTATACTATCTATCGGATCCTATCCAGTCTAGCAGTTTTATCCTCTTCATTCGTTCTGTCCACTTCATCCGTTCCGTCTACTTCATCCGTTCCGTCCACTTCATCCATTCCATTCGCTGCATCCACTCCATCCACTGCTTCCACTCCATCCGTTCTATCTGCTCCGTCTGTTCTATCCACTCAGTCCGTTCTATCCACTCGATCCGTCCTTTCCATCCACTTCATCCATTTCATCCACTTCATCCGTTCCATCCACTTCATTCGTTCTATCCATTTCATCTGTTCCATCCACTCTATCCGTTCCATCCACTCTATTGGTTCCATCCACTCTATCTGTTCCATTCACTCTAACCATTCCATGCACTCTATCAGTTCCGTCCACTCTATCCGTTCCATCCCCTCTATCTGTTCCATCCACTCTATCCGTTTCATCCCTCTATCCATTCCATCCACTCTATCCGTTCCATCCACTCTATCCGTTACATCCACTCTATCCATTCCATCTACTGCATCCACTCCATACACTCTATGCACTTGTTCGTTCTATCCGCTCCGTCCTTTCTATCTGCTCCATCCGTTCTATCCATTCTGTCCGTTCTCTCTACTCAGTCCGTTCTATCCACTCCATTCGTCCTTTCGATCCACTTCATCCGTTCCATCCACTTCATCCATTTCATTCACTTCATCCGTTCTATCCACTCTATCCGTTCCATCCACACTATCCGTTCCATCCACTTCATCCGTTCCATCCACTTCATCCGTTCTATCTACTTCATCCGTTCTATCCACTCTATCCGTTCCATCCTGTTACGCTCACCTGGATCCCACAGGGGCGTCGATCTGAACTGGACAGCTGCGGTCTTCACCAATGTGACGCGTAGTGCCGAGATGACGGACTGGACCGGCCCACCTAGCTTCGTTTGCTTGGCCCGTAGGAATATTCTTCTGCAAATGGAGAAAGGGAATTAACCACAGGTGTAGTTGAGCGTTAACCACCTCCCCCCACTCCCGCTGTTCTCCCCACTGATCACCTTTGATGTCCCCTCTTATAGTCTCACCTGATGGTTTGGAAAGATGAGCTCTCCATCCTGCATAGAACGCAGGGGCGCGTAGATAACCAGTTGCTTCACTGGCTCGAAGGAATTGGTGAGTTCCAGAACAATATTGACTCCGAGATTCCCGGCAAGACGCCGTAAGTATGTAGTTCGTAAGAGTTCAAATGTCTGACTTTCACTCTTGTCCGATTCCTTGCAGGTTGCAGCTTGACCCTAGGGAAGAGTTCCTCGTGGCAACTGGTAATATTCAGGAAAGGATTTGTATTATCCAACACAGTTCGTTAAAATAATGTCAATATGTAACCTGTTGCTTTCTCCCTTATTCAGGCGCTGAGAGAAAGTATGAAGTCTTGGGGAATAATGCCTCTGGCGGTAAAATCAGGTAAGTCTATTGTGGTGAGGAGGTTTCCCCTTGTTTGTCCCTTTGTTTCACCTTGCTGTCCTTTTATTTCCCCTTAGGGGCCGGGGTTCGGCAAAGATGCAGTGGAAGCTGCGCCGACCCGTGAAGAGGAATAGTACCCCCGGTGGTAAAATCAGGTAAGTCTATGGGGGTAACTAATATTACCTCTGTGTATTCCCTTGGCTCACCTTGCTGTTCTTGTCATCCCCTTAGGTGCCGGAGTGCGGCGGGAACATGCAGGTGGATGCGAAGATGCTGCGAAGGCCGGTGAGTTCAGCGCGGCGCTGCAGCAGGCGAGGCGACGCGCACAAAATAACTTCTTTCTTCCAGCTTGAAGGCGCGATGGATCGGGAATTCAGGTAAGGATTAAAGGTATTGCTCTTGTTCTAACCTTTTCTCCTTCTTTCTCCCTTTTTCTAGGAACTCCAGACTCGAGGCGGGCGTGGCAGAAGACTGGATGCAGACTTGCAGGCACGGTGAGCGTTACGCTGCTGGATGCAGAATAACACGAAGCGTGTGCTGCTCTTGGGGCGTGGTTTAAATAGCCTCCAAAGTAGTCCCAGGTAAGTATTCCTCCCCAGCCCCACCCGAGTAAAAAATAGTCCCTAGGTAAAGTAGTCCCTTCCAAGCCTCTTTTGGCTTGGAGCTCTTGCAGCATGGTCTGCATCAAGTAAGTTTGCAGCATGGTCTGCATCAGGTAAATTTTAATCTATGAGCCTGGCGCCTATGGCACCAGGACTGACTCTCCATATGAGCCTGGCGCCATAGACGCCAAGACTGCACCCAAATAGCCCCTAGCAGGGATTGTTGGACTTGCTTGGGATAACTTGATGCCTGCTTCCGGGGTTGCTGGACTTGGTCTGGGTCCCCGGGGGTAGGCATCATGACAGCACCCCCCCCCAAGGCCCCTCCTAAAGTCGTTCTTCCCTGTGGTTTCGATTTGTCTGGGAAATTTCGGTGGAATTTTTTCACCAATTGGGGTGCATGAACATGGTCACTAGGTTCCCATGACCTTTCCTGTGGTCCGTAACCTTTCCAGTCGATTAAATAAAAAAGTTTTGACTTCATCAGCTTGGAGTCCAGGATGTTCTTAACTTCAAATTCGGGTTCCCCGTCTACAAGGATGGGGTCTGGTGGCTTGGTTAGTCTTGTCCCTGGTTGCACTGGCTTCAAAAGTGACACATGAAAGACGGGGTGAATTTGCACATTAGCAGGTAAGTCCAACTTGACAGCCACCGGGTTGATAATGGCCTTAATAGAGTAAGGTCCCAAATATCTGGGGTTAAAGGTCTGTGTTCCCTTTAGAGGTATATGTTTTGTGGCTAACCATACTTGGTCCCCTATCTGGTATTGTGGAGTATCACTTCTATGCCGATCAGCATCTTTCTTGTATTTTTCTTTCGCCTGTTTTAAATGTGCAGTTGCTTCCTTAAAGGCTTGTGTAATCGTAGCGTGCAGATGGTCCACGGCGGGCATTTCTAAGTGTTGGGGTGAGTCAAGGTCTGAGGTTCGAGGATGGTGCCCATATAAGGTATAAAAGGGGCTTTGTCCAGTTCCAGAGTGTACTGAATTATTGTAATCATATTCGGCGATCCAAAGAATCTCTTTCCAATTACTCTCAGTCTGATGTAACATACAACGCAGGAATTGTTCAAGAGTCTGGTTGGTCCTCTCAGTTTGACCATTGGTTTGGGGGTGGTGACTGGTCGATAACCTCACATCGATTTGCGTCAATTGACAGCATTATTTCCAAAAATGTGAAATTAATTGACTCCCCGGTCAGAGACCAATACGGACGGATATCCGTGTATGCGAACAATGTTTTCGAGGAACTCCTTGGCCAGGATTGAAGCTGAAGGTAATCCCTTTAAAGGAATAAAGTGGGCCATCTTGGAAAAAAGATCCACAATAACCAGAATGGTGTTAAATCCGTTGCGTGGGGGTAGATCAGTAATAAAGTCTAACGATAAGGTGTGCCATTGTGTAGGTGGAATGCCTAAAGGTTGTAAGAGTCCAGCTGGTATTTTCTTTTGACTTTTGTTTTGGGCGCAAATGCCACAAGACATCACAAATGATTTAATATCCTTTCGCCAGGTGGGCCACCAGAATTGTCTTTTAATTTTAGCCTCAGTTTTTGCAATACCTGGGTGCCCCTCCATTAGGGTATCATGATAATGGGAAATGACTAGCTCTTGTAGTTCCTTGTGTGGCAGAAATAGCCGCCCTTGGTAATAAGGCAGATCATTGGTGGCAGAGTAGTTAGGGCCTTTCTTTACCCAGTCCTGCAGGGCTGTAGGATCAAAGAGTTGCTGGATCTTTACCTGAATGTCCTCTAGTGTCTGTAGAGTAGTCATGCCAATAATCCTTTTTTCGGAAATTATAGGTACTGGTTCTGGGTTCACTTCGGCCTCTGCCATCCCTAGTCGGGATAAGGAGTCTGCTTTATCATTCTTACGACCTGGTCGATAGGTTATCACAAAATCGAACTCGGCAAAGAACAATGCCATCGGAGTTGACGTGACAATTGGGCCTTGGCTGTCTTTAAATACTGTAAGTTCCGGTGATCGGTGATCACAGTAATTTTATGCCTGGCACCGAGAAGATAGTGTCGCCAAGCCTTGAAGGCGGATTTAATGGCTAATAACTCCTTGTCGGTAACCGCATAGTTTAACTCGGGTGCCAAGAACTTTCTGGACCAAAATGCTACTGGGTGAAACTGGCCAGTTTCAGGATCCTTTTGAGACAGGACAGCTCCCATGGCTAGACTGGATGCATCAGTTTCCACTATGTATGGAAGTTCAGGGCGCGGGTGCTTTAATACAGGTGCAGACGCGAATTACGCTTTCAGCTCTTGGAAGGCATTTTCAGCTTCTTCAGTCCACATAAAGCGTTTATTTTTTCGCAAGAGTGCTGTGATGGGATGTACAACCTGTGAAAAATCCGGGATGAATCTGCGGTAGAAATTGGCAAAGCCGAGCATGCTTTGTACTCCTTTAACTGAACTTGGTGATGGCCACTTAAGGATTGCATCCACCTTTCGTGAGTCCATTCGGACTCCCATTGGGGTCAGGATAAACCCAAGGAATTCAACTTCTGTGGCATGAAAAACGCATTTTTCCAGTTTTGCATATAGTTTGTGCTGGCGCAATTTCTCAAGGACTGCTCGGACGTGCTTCACATGGTCAGATTCTGAAGAGGAGTATACTAGAATATCATCGATATAAACGACAACACAAATGTCAATGAGTTCACGAAGGACATCGTTCATGAAGTATTGGAAGGCTGCTGGTGCATTGCACAACCCGAAAGGCATCACCTGGTATTCGAATAACCCATACTTAGTGCGGAAAGCAGTCTTCGATTCGTCGCCCTCTTTTACACGTACCAGATGGTATGCCCCCTGGAGATCTAACTTAGTGTATATGCAAGCGTCCTTCACCTGGTCTAGTAGTTCAGGGATCAGAGGCAATGGGTATCGGTTCTTAACAGTTATCTGGTTCAATGCGCGGTAGTCTATGCACGTTCTGAGGTCACCTTCCTTTTTGGGCACGAAGAACAAAGCTGAAGATGCAGGGGACTTAGATGGGCAAATGGAGCCATTGGCAAGGTACTGGTCAAAGTATTGTCGTAGGTGAAAGATCTCAGGTTCCGTAAGGGCATAGATCCTGCTACAAGGGGGTTGTGCACCCAGTATGAGATCGATTTGACAATCGTACGATCTGTGAGGTGGTAAGGTGTTTGCCTGTTCTTTTTGGAAGACATCCTGGAATTATTGGTATTCTGGAGGTAGTTGCATGACTGCTGTGGTTACTGTGGCCAGGCCTGCGTTCAGATCTTTCTTTGGGTAACAGGTTTGTTTACAATCCGGGAAGGTTATTCTCTTCTCTCGCCAATCAATACAAGGATTATGTGTTTCCAACCAAGGTATCCCCAGTATTATTTGGAACTGTGAGGCTTTGATTAGATCAAACACAATAGTCTCTCGATGCCCATCCCGACCCAATAGTGTCATCTCTGCGGTGGAATGAGTTACAGGCCCAGAGGCAATTTCAGTTCCATCGACTGTGGTGATGACATCTGAGGTGGTTTTTCGGCAGAGAGGTAGATTCATCCTGGAAGCCAATTCGTAGTCCACATAGTTTCCTATGGCCCCGCTATCAATGTATGCCCTTACTGCGTGCATACACGATGGCTGCCTTGGA
This sequence comes from Ambystoma mexicanum, assembly GCF_040938575.1. Classification (NCBI taxonomy): domain Eukaryota; kingdom Metazoa; phylum Chordata; class Amphibia; order Caudata; family Ambystomatidae; genus Ambystoma; species Ambystoma mexicanum. The sequence goes on from NC_090931.1 coordinate 459,030,566, forward strand.
TCTACGAGGACCATTGGTATGATGAAATGCGAGGTCTGAGTATCCTTCTTCAAGCTCGGCAAGCGGACCTCTACGCTTGTCGGGCATGGTCGTTTCCCGAGTCTGACTCCATATGGCTTTTATCAGTAGCTCCTACCACCTTCTTGGGTGGTTTTACAGGGCAATCCCGTAGAAAATGCCCAGAAGTTCCACAATATAGACACAATTGCATTTGCCGTCTCCTTTCTCTTTCCTTCTGGGTTAAGCGTCCTTTAACCCCTCCGATTTGCATGGGTTCTGAAGCATCTGCTCCTTTGGGGTTAGCGTGAGTTTTGACCAACACCCGATTCTCAAACTTGGCTCGATCAGCCTTTCTGTTCTGAAGTCTGTGATCTAACTGGACCACTAAGTCTATATATTCAGCGCAGTCTTGAGGTGGGTTCACGACTTGAGCCAAGACATCCTTGAGTTCTCCTCGAAGCCCTCGATGAAATAACGTGATTCGTTTTACCTCAGGCCATCCAGTTTCCACTATCAACCTATTAAAGGTCGCGATGTAGGATAGAAGGTCCTGGTTACCCTGTCGTAGGGACAAAAGTTCGTTATCCAGGGCCTGTCCTTGGGAGTGCCGGGCAAATAGTCTTTACATGCTCATTTGAAAGCCCTGAAAATCCCGAAGAATTGGGTCATCCTGAGTAACTAGTGGAATTGACCAATCAGCTGCACTGTCGCTGAGATATGACAATACAAAGGCTACCTTGGCTTGATCGTTTGGGAAGGCTCCAGGTCTGCATAAAAAGTGCAAGCGGCATTGGTTCATAAACACGGCGAACCTTTTGGGATCTCCGGCAAAGCGTTCAGGCGGAGCTAATGGAATATTTCCTGGTAGGTTTCTTTGCACAGGGTTACTCGATAACACAGGAGCTGGATTTCCCCCGGAACGAGGTAGGGGTGCTTGTCCAGCCTGGCTTTGCAGTAGTTGCCTAGTAAGGTCATCAGTTCGCTCCTTTGACAAAATCAGTTCTCTCCTAAGAGCATTGGTTTCTTGACGGGCGGAATGCACTTCAGCCCTCAGTTCCCCTAGTAATTGGGCCAATTGGTCAGTTTCTGAGGCATCCATAACGCCCGGGTGGGAATTTGTGGGTAGGCTTCGCGTTCTGTTATGCTCACCTGGCTCCCACAGGGGCGTCGATCTGAACTGGACAGCTGCGGTCTCCACCAATGTGACACATAGTGCCGAGATGACGGACTGGACTGGCCCACCTAGCTTCGTTTGCTTGGCCCGTAGGAATATTCTTCTGAAAATGGAGAAAGGGAATTAACCACCCGTGGAGTTGAGCGTTAACTCCCCCCCACTCCCGCTGTTCTCCCCACTGATCACCTTTGATGTCCCCTCTTATAGTTTCTCCTGATGGTTTGGGAAGATGAGCTCTCCATCCTGCATATAACGCAGGGGCGCGTAGATAACCAGTTGCTTCACTGGCTCGAAGGAATTGGTGAGTTCCAGAAGAATATTGACTCCGAGATTCCCGGCAAGACGCCGTAAGTATGTAGTTCGTAAGAGTTCAAATGTCTGACTTTCACTCTTGTCCGATTCCTTGCAGGTTGCAGCTTGACCCTAGGGAAGAGTTCCTCTTGGCAACCGGTAATATTCAGGTAAGGATTTGTATTATCCAACACAGTTCGATAAAATAATGTCAATATGTAACCTGTTGCTTTCTCCCTTATTCAGGCGCTGAGAGAAAGTATGAAGTCTCGGGGAATAATGCCTGCGGTGGTAAAATCAGGTAAGTCTATTGTGGTGAGGAGGTTTCCCCTTGTTTGTCCCTTTGTTTCACCTTGCTGTCCTTTTGTTTCCCCTTAGGGGCCAGGGTTCGGCGAAGATGCAGTGGAAGCTACGCCGACCCGTGAAGAGGAATAGTACCCCCGGTGGTAAAATCAGGTAAGTCTATGGGGGTAACTAATATTACCTCTGTGTATTCCCTTGGCTCACCTTGCTGTTCTTGTCTTCCCCTTAGGTGCCGGAGTGCGGCGGGAACATGCAGGTGGATGCGGTGGAATGTGAAGATGCTGCGAAGGCCGGTGAGTTCAGCGCGGCACTGCAGCAGGTGAGGCGACGCGCATAAAATAACTTCTTTCTTCCAGCTCGAAGGTGCGATGGATCGGGAATTCAGGTAAGGATTAAAGGTATTGCTCTTGTTCTAACCTTTTCTCCTTCTTTCTCCCTTTTTCTAGGAGCTCCAGACTCGAGGCGGGCGTGGCAGAAGACTGGATGCAGACTTGCAGGCACGGTGAGCGTTACGCTGCTGGATGCAGAATAACGCGAAGTGTGTGCTGCTCTTCGGGCGTGGTTTAAATAGCTTCCAAAGTAGTCCCAGGTAAGTATTCCTCCCCAGCCCCACCCGAGTAAAAAATAGTCCCTAGGTAAAGTAGTCCCTTCCAAGCCTCTTTTGGCTTGGAGCTCTTGCAGCATGATCTGCATCAAGTAAGTTTGCAGCATGGTCTGCATCAGGTAAGTTTTAATCTATGAGGACTGACTCTCCATATGAGCCTGGTGCCATAGACGCCAGGACTGCACCCAAATAGCCCCTAGCAGTGGTTGTTGGGCTTGCCTGGGATAACTTGATGCCTGCTTCCGGGGTTGCTGGACTTGGTCTGGGTCCCCGGGGGTAGGCATCATGACACATCCACCCTATCCGTTCTATCCGTTCCATCCACTCTATCCGTTCCATCCACACTAACCGTTCCATCTACTCTATCTGTTCCATCCACTCTATCCGTTCCATTCACTCTATCCGTTCCATTCACTCTATCCCTTCCATCCACTCTATCCGCTCCATCCACTTCGTCCGTTCCATCCACTTTGTTCGTTCCATCCACTCTATCAGTTCCATCCACTCTATCCGTTCCATCCACACTAATCGTTCCATCTACTCTATCTGTTCCATCTACTCTATCTGTTCCATCCACACTAACTGTTCCATCTACTCTATCCGTTGCATCCGCACTAACCGTTCCATCTACTCTATCTGTTCCATCTACTCTATCTGTTCCATCCACTCTATCCGTTCCATCCACACTAACCTTTCCATCTACTCTATCTGTTCCATCTACTCTATCTGTTCCATCTATTCTATCAGTTCCATCCACTCTGTCCGTACCATCCACTTTGTCCGTTCCATTCACTTTGTCCATTCCATTCACTTTGTTCGTTCCATCCACTCCGTCCGTTCCATCCACTCCGTCCGTTCCATCCACTCCGTCTGTTCCATCCACTCCGTCTCTTCCATCCACTTTGTCCATTCCATCCACTTCATCTGTTCCATCTATTTCGTCTGTCCCATCCACTTCATCCGTTCCATCCATTTAATCTGTTCCATTCTATTCATTTATTCTATCCACTACATCCGTTCTGTTCACTTCATCCGTTCCGTCGATTCTATCTATTCCATCCTTTCCATCTACTCCATCCGTTCATTTCACTTCATCCATTCTGTCCATTCCATCCGTTCTATCTACACCGTCCTTTCCATCTACTTCATCCGTTACATCCACTTCATCCGTTCCATTCTCTTGATCTATTCCATCCACTCCATCCATTCCATTCACTTCATCTGTTCCATCTCTCATCTGTTCCATCCACTCCGTCTGTTCTATCCACTCTGTCCGTTCCATCCACTTCCTCCGTTCCATCCACTTCATCCGTTCCATGCACTTCATCTGTTCGATCCACTTCAGCTGTTCCATCTACTTCATCCGTTCCATCCACTTCATCCATTCCATCCACTTCATCCGTTCCGTCCACTTCATCTATTCCATCTACTCTATCCGTCCGATCCACTCTATCGGTTGCATCCACTCTATCCGTTCCATCCACTCTATCCGTTCTATCCACTCTATCTGTTCCATCCATTCTATTCATTCCGTCCACTCCATCCATTCCATCTACTCTATCCATTTCATTTACTCGATCTGTTCCATCTACTCTATCTGTTCCATCTATTCCACCCGTTTCACTTACTCTATCCGTTTAATTCAGTCTATCCGTTTTAGTTACACCATCCATTTTAGTCTTTCTATCTGTTCCATCAGCTCCCTTTGCTCTTTTATTTTCTTAGTTCAGACAATTATGGAACTTAACATAGAGTGCAATGGAAATATAAATACCCAGAGCACCATATGAAAACATTTATTTAACAATGTGTATTATAGAGTTTACCATTTGAATTACACTTAAAATCAATTTGGTGATGTGTTAGAAAGTGATAAGATGGTGGTTTAATTCTGGTGCGATGTGTAAGATGATATTTTAAGGTTCTTGTTTCTCGGGGGACGTGTCTGATCACCATGTACTTTTTTGGGAAGGCACTAAGCTAGTTCTTAGCGCTTATGTGAATGTTTGAGTAATGAAATAACCTACGTTTGTGTGGGTGGATGGAGTGCATGTACATTATTAGGTGTGTACGGCGTAATGGATGAGCCCACTACCAACCGTTCTGTGGCTAAGAAAGAAGTACACATGGTTTTGTAAACCCTTTAAAGTAACTAGTGTTGTGCGTGTGTGAAAGGGGAAAGGGAAACTTATCAGTACCACATAGGTTATATAAGTTAAGTTAGCAAAGATTGTGAAAAAGGGAGGTGTATAGTATCCAAACCTATGAGATATGGCTAGAATTTGCTTGCTGTTATTTTGTTTAGGAAGAAGGGAGATGTGTAGTATCCTACTGTATATGATTACATCAGAATGTACATTGGAATTCAGAATCTGAGTAGCCCTAGATTCCAGAGAAGACCGTTGCTGAGAACTTTAGGGTAGGAGCTTGAACTATTCAGATGTACCATCCATACCGTCCTGCCTAACTGCTATACTTAACACTGTAACTTAATAAAGCAAGTTTCTTTTATACCTACCGGCATCATGAGTGTTCCTGCTCCGCTTGATTCACATACCTGAAGTCCCAGGATGCTGACTTTGCATGGTACAATTGTTTAACTCAAGAAATAGGTTTTATCAGCGAAATATTATTAAGGAAATTACAAAAGCTCAAATGATTCCCACACTTAATCTGATTAATAAATGGGAATCTAGTGTTGATGCGATGAATTCAAAGCACATGGCAGGTGCATGCTGCAAAAAGGTGTGTCATAAATGTTGGGTCATGAGAGATGTGCTTTCTGATTTTTGTATCGGCAATGGCATACTGCATCGATTCTCAATTAATTTAGCTCTTGTTAATAACAAAGTCTGGTCCCGTAGCGGGGGAAATCCAATGGACTTTAATAATCTGGAAAAGGCATTCTGGCCAGCCAAGTTGCTGCCATATGCTGCAGAAGTTCAAATTAAAGAAGAAGTTACGATTCCAGGAAATACGCAACAGTACACATTACCAGTAAAAATTAGAAAAGGACAAACCTTCTTTACTGAAGAAGCTGTTATTAACTTAAATAATGTTTTTCAACAACAAGGCCTGCCTCTGCATCCAACCCCATTAATAGGTCTCATAGATGAAACAATCTGAATGCTGGTCGATAATAATGATACCCAAAGTGTCATTTCATGCCCTGATAACAACATTGGAGTGGCTGTTGATTCTAAATGATTTTCCATGGATTTAGCCAATCCCATAATTGGTCCCATAATAGAAGATTGTTATGACAATACTGAGGGTAAGCAACCAGAAACCTTTTACAGTCAACAAGGGTGGAATTTTATGGTGTACTCCCTGTGCCCTTATGGAGCAGAGGATGTTACCTGTGAGATGCTAGAAGATGAGATAATATATAAAGTCAAAAGTAACTATCTTAATGCTAAGTAATTAATCACCCAGGAAGACACCATAAATAAAGACCTCTCTACTCAGTTAGAAGATACCTCAGAAATAGCGATCCCAGAAATATTACCAGACTTCCACCAAAAGGTCAAAAAACTAATCAGTATGGCTGATACCGTTGAGACAGAAGAACAGAAACAAAAGTTGAGACAAATATTTATGGTTTTTCGGAAAGTTTTCTCTGTAGATTTATATGATTGTAGACATACTTCTCTTGATTATAGAACCATACCTACGGACGCTAATAGGGCATCATTACTTGTAAAGAATACCGGATACCTCTAGTGTCCATGGAATCCCTCACAGAGATGATCACGATTTTGAAATTGTGTGGGATTATTCAATCAATCCACACTACTTTCAATACTTCAGTTCTTGGACTAGTGAAACCCAATGAATAATGCAGACTCTGTGCAGATGTAAGGGAACATAACAAGAGGGTACAGGTCATGGTTGCCTCTTCCTTATATTGATCAGGGCCTTGCACATATCCAGGGTTCAAAGGTATATACTGCCCTTGATTTGACTAATGGATATTGTACTGTCTAGATACTTTGTGAACACCAAGATAAGCTTGCCTTTTCCTTTGTGAAGCAACAGTACGGATGGACAAGAACTCACTTTCCGTACATTAGTAGCAGAAATTAGTTCAATATCTTCCTAAATAAGGCCATGCCTTACCTTGTAGAAAGAGGAAGTTTGTCTTATAGGGATAGCCTATTAATCAAAGGTTAAACTGTTGATGAACACCTGGAGGAAATCTGCTGTGTATTGAGTCAGATGATGAATACAGGTGCAAAGGTATCACTCCAGCAAGCACAGTGGTGCAGAACTCAAAGAAACTTTCCAGGCCATGAAATAATAGCCACGCGTCTTAATCCTCAAAAGACGGCTTAAATTGTACTAAAATTAAAATCCTCCACAAATCTCCTTGGATGATGTAGCCATTTAAAGGATTGCGCCAAGATCACTCAATGCTTGATCCATCTTTTGAAGGGAGGGGTCAAGTGATAGTGTGGTAGCTCTCAAATAGAGGCTGTGAAACAACTTAAAAGAAGTACATCCCAAATTCCATGCTTGGCTAATTCTCCCAAAAAATAAACAATTCTTCTTGGAAACAGGATTGTCTGATACCTGTTTAACTGCAGTCATGTATGAGAAGCATGACCAGGTTAATAATATGATCTTTTACACAAGCAAAACATTATCACAATTGGAGATCACATTTAATGAACGTGAGAAATCTCTCCTGGCATTGCATGGTCAAACTACCATTCGTTAATCCATGGAGAACATATAGCAGTTGAGACTTTCAATGCCAGGCTAACCTGTAGAAATCAGATATGGTCAAAATAAAAAGAGTCCAATGGCACAAGGATTAGCCAATCTTCATGACTGTGTCCAAGACAATTATGTTGAAGATGAAGATCTCAAAACCACCAATAATATGGAGGCATATTTAGTTTCTCCTCATAAATGACGAGAATGCCCATAGTTGTGTGGATGGATGTTCATACCATATTAAAGAAAATGATTGGAAACAATTAGTAACTGGGGTCAGGCATCCCTGGGTGAATGTCACCCCTGAACCTGCATCTGGTTATGAAAATGATCCACAAGATAGTCAAGTGGCGGAACTGATGGCAATATATAAAGCGTTCCTTACTGCCATTACTCACCAGCTCCAGGGACTAGTAATCATAACTGATTCTGACTATGTTGAACATTGATTTGTTGAGCATTTAGTGAACTGGAAGGCCAGAGGATTGCCTTATGCCAGCACCAAATCCCTGAAGCCTGGGAATTTAATCCAAATGATAGGCAATTTAGGAACTGTTATAATTAAACCATAGTAGAAATTTTAAAGACGTTCATAGTGGACTCTGGACCCACTTGGGACATACAGTTACCACGTGTCCTGATGTCTCTGAGATTTACACCCACTTCTACAACTAAAATGCTCCCTTTTGAAATCATGACGGGTAGGAAAATGGTCTTACCTCAATTTCTGTTAAATCGAACACAGGAACAGCCGTTGATCAATGCTTCTACCACCCATGAATACAGAATGCAAGTCCTTGACAGCTGCAAGGGACTGTGTGAGATCATTGACAAGGTGTCTCCCATTGCATAGAAAATAAGCTCTCCAGAAGGGGCACAGACTGAGGAACATTGGGTCTATGTGAACCAGCTGAAAGCCTGACACCCTCTAAATGCTCTTCATCCAATCGAGGAATGTTTTTACTCCCGATCAGACATATTCTGACCAGGTAAATAAATCTACGTAAAGAGGTAAGTACGAATGATTTGGTTGACAGGATGAATGTCTGAAAAATGTGTGTAGTATATTTCAATAATAAGAAGATCATTTTGTATAGTATGTGGTAGATCAGAAGGAGTCTGACACATGGAAAACAGTTTCAAGTTCTTTATTCAAATAATAATAAAAATGCCTAACTCACTCTATTGCTCTAGGGATATTCCCTAGCTAACCAAACTAAGGGTGCTTGTCCATCGTCAAATGTCCAAAGAAAATGTCCTCTGTCCAAAACCTACTCTTACCTGACCCTAACACTAGAACTAATAACTAAAAACTGCTGGAATCTACTACGTCTGGCACCTTCCCTTTAGCCGTACATCTTGGGCTGTGTCTCAGGGTTTTCCAAACCTACAAAGTTCTGTTAGCTCTGATAAATGGGAAAAAGTCAGAATGGGATATACATCCAGGTATTTGTATTTTCTTATGAGTCTCTGTCGTCCTTAATAGAGATTTACATATATAGTCTCCTGGGGCTTGTCAGACCTATGAATATCCTTTTTACACTCCTTTTGGCAGTGATCTTTCAATCTTCTCCTTTTCAATTTAAATCCTTCAGAATCTTTATATTTCACCATGGCTTAGCTGTGGCGTTCTATACCCTTTTCAATGGTTGAATACCACAACTCATGGGGCCTCTCCACAGGTTTCCCTTTTGAGTTTCTTAGTTTCCCGTAACTGGCACTCGGGCCTAATTCAAAGAGTTTCTCTAGGTCTCTTGCAAAGGAAAGCCAGGCGTCATAAAAAATTATATTTGACACCTTCTAGGTGTTTCCCAAGACATATGTTTGTGCTTACGCAATGTCCCACAATCAATATTGTACTATCTTTCGCACAGTTCACATAGTCACTGTTGCCTCCCCTGTCCTGCTCCGACCTGGTACCTTCCCTTGGGTGTATTCACTGGGCTTGGGGCCGGGACGTGCCTGCTTCGTCGGTTCTCTGTCTCCGCTTTCTCGCCTCTGCTATGGAGTCACTCTTGGAGGTCCCCTAATCAATATTGCAATTTAATATGCACAGTTCATGTGATCCCTGTTGCCTCCCGTTTCCAGGGTCATCCTGGTACCTTCACTTGATGTAAGTGAAGTCACTGGGCTGGGCGACGGGATATGTTTGCTTTGTCTCTTCTTGGTCTCTGGTTTCTGGCATCTATTGCAGAGTCGCTTTTGGCGTCTCATTCTCTCGGTGTGCTCGGCATAGGTGGGCGGATGGGATGCTTCGTTCCTCCAAGACTTTTGGTTTCAGTGTTGTTGATTGGCCCCCAGGCCCACCACAGCTTTCTCTTGGCCACACCACCAAACTGGACGGTTTCCGGGACTCTGTCCTTACAACTCTTCCCCACTGCTCACTATGCCGGACCTTCTGCGTCTTTGTCTGGCATTCACACTCTCGTGGGCTCTGCGGCTCCACACTGCTCCTCCATCGTAGACATACCTATGTCAGAGGGCTTCACCTGCGTACGCCCCCTCCCCTCTCTCTGTTCATCCCTTTTACATACTGGTTTACATTAAAAGGGGCATATTGTTTTTCTTCCGGTGTCGTGTTCTGTGCAGCATTACCTGAAGCCAATTGAAAGGAAAGCACTGTACTGGTTGTTGAAGGTAGTCCTATATAAGCCTATAATGTTGTTTGCATAGGGAGTTCCGCATGGGGATGGGAGTCCTTGTCTCCTAGAGGGGAGTCACTCCCAGTGAGGTCCCACTTTCCCAGACACCTATGGAGGGTCTTGCTTACCCGGCTCACTTCCCTACCATCAAAGGGGGTGCCCCCCCCCGTGGGGAGAAAGAACAAATATCCTAGATTCATCACTGGTAATATAGACAGAGTAGGGCAGTACATGGAACACTATACGTTTTGTAAACATTTGAATTATTATGATGTTATACTAAACCAGTGTTTCTACAGCTCTCCCTAGTACATGAACCGAGTTTTAGTACCAGCCTCAACAAAGGAATTGGAGGCAGTAATCCGAGTGTGCCTCTCAGAAGAAAGAAGGAACATCCAAGCTTCAGCGTTTACCAGCTAAAAGGATTTGAATGGTCCTCTTCAACCGGGCTGATGGAAACACCATGTTGGACAGCTAACAATGTAAAAAAGGGATATATTTGTTCATGATAAAATCCCCAAACTGCTGCCTTTGTCTTGGAGACGTCAGTTCCAGGAGGGGCACCTGTGGAGATAAATGCAGCCAAGGTTAATGGACTAAAATATAATACATTGAAAATAAGGCTTTCCCGAAAGAGCAAAAGAGGCACCATTCACCATTTATGCAATTGATTGGCAATTTCTGCCTCTTACTGTTATGACACAAAATACAAAACATAAATGTATGGGCTGTAAGGTAGGAATGGTATGACAAGTATGACACAAGAGTTACAAGTTTCAAAACCTTTATTAGATGATTGGGGTTTGGAGAAACTCCTACTTGGCCCTATAGCTATGACGGAAGTAGTCTCTACCATCGGATAATAAAGGAAATACAGTCCTATTTAGCCTATGTCAAATCCAAATGGCCTATACTGACAAAACCTAATGCCTGCCCTATCTCTCATACAAAAAGTGTGTAAAGGGGAATATGTATGCAAAGGTAAATCAGGGTTATAACATTAAGGATCAAAGTGGCAGAGTCAGCTCTCCCCCTCCACGTTGGACAGCACAGAGAAAGGCGGCCCCTGTAGGCAGGATGACACACTCTGACTCAGGTTCTGAAAACAAAGGCAGTTAAAAATGTGGATTGAGGGCCCGCTGGCCTTCCACGTTAAAGTCACTTATTTCAGCGTTCCAAAAGTTCTTTCATAGTTCAAAAAAAGGTTCACGTAGGTCTCCCTCCATCGGTCTCATACCTCTCAATCAACAAGTACCTGATTCAACACAGATCTGCCTCAGATGCGCTCAGAACTTGCAATCACAACACTTGCAAAGGTTCCCTTCCCCAAGCTTCATTCACATTTGTTAGGAGTTCCCTTCCCCTAACTTATCACACTTCCAATCTCCCTCCGCCGGGCTCGAACCTTTGACTGATGTCAAAGACTTTCGAATGTGCAAGGCTTTTACCATAGACCTCTGCAGGACCACTTCGACTTTATCTTCAGCTTACACTCTTATGTTATTTGCCCCAGTGTCTCTTGGTCTTGGTAGTTCAGTGCCATAATCACAAAAGTTCAAAAAAATCTTTCTCTTCAAGCATTCACCAGAGTTCGTTCCCTTTGCCGCTTTATAACAAAACATTTCACATTTGCAGAGACTTTCGAGTGTGCTCCTTCCTTTCGCCGGACCACTCTGCTAGTCTGTATCACTGGCTTCACAGTTAGCAGCCACTTAAAAGTTCATCACTGGTTAGCTTTCTTTCGCATCTCATCAGCATGTGCGCAACCTTCACTTGTGAGATAGACTGTTGCGGCTTCAATCTTTCCTTGACACAAACCAGCGTTCATGTCCTTCACTAACTCACCGGTTGTGCGCTTCCTTTCTTGTCTCTGCGGTTATGATTCACAAGTCAAGGTTAATACCACAGGCTAGGCCTCGACTCCCCAACTCTGTCGTTCACCTGGTAGAGTCGCTGGCGTTCTTGAAACACAATGCAGGTTTCTTCTTGGCTGGGATTTGGCTTTCTCTGCGTCTCCTTCATGGTTTCCCAGAAGCAATGACCCCCTGTGGTGATATTCTGAGTTTTCCTACCCTTTGCGCTAGTCCCTCGATCGGTCATCCTGCTTCAGTAGGTTCGCCTTCACCCTGGAAGTTCTGCTCCTTCTCGTGTTCCACCTTGATCAGAGTGTGTCTCTATGTTCCGCCTTTTATCCATGTGGGGAGAGCTAATGGGCCTCCGATGTATGTGATTAAAGTCAAGTGCCTGACTTTGCCTGGCCCGATTAGTGGGATATGTCCAATGAGACATGTAACTGTTAGCCTCTTTACTCTCAGTCACCCTCTTCCTCGGCCCATTGTTTGTGTAGGAAGGGGTTGGGGGGGAGTTTGGATGTTGGAGGATCCTATAAAATAGGCTGGGGCATGGGTACGGGAAAGGGGGAAATACCGGGTCTCACCATCAGCTGCCTCACCCTCACTCCCCGATGACCCCTCACCCAGGAGATCCTCCTGGACTGGTCCACCCCCAGGGTCTGGATCCAAAGTCGATGGCCGTGCCCTGGACACCTGAGAGAGAGATCCCAGAGGACTAGTAAGTAGGACACCCTTTGATTTCTCACAGTGCCCAATAACATTGTAAACATTGTGGAAACAAATTTTGGATTACAATAATGTTCTAGTCCTGATTTCAAATGGAAAGCCAATGTTGTAAAATGCATATCTTCTATCAACCACTGTGTAACAATTCAAAAGGACAAGGCTGAGAACCAAACAAGAGGCTAGGCCAAAACCTCTGAATGCATTTATTTTCCCAAAGAATTCTGAAGGCTCAGAATGTTTGTGGAAGAACATGACACAGGTACAGGAAAATCTGGGATATCGACACAAGTGCAATGTTGCTGGAATCCAGTATACAAAGAAAAGCAATTTGTATTATAAATATGTCTGTGTAAAAAACATGAAATTACAGTAAAAATGTGATTTGTATTCAAGTACCAACTTTATTATGTATTTTGGGGTACATAACTATGTACATTGTGAAGCCTATTACAGCCCTATATGATTGCCTAGGCCCTAAGTACTGAATCCTTGCATTTGAGATTCAAACTGACCTTCACAAGTCTAGTTTTGAGACTGCTAAAAAGGGGAATTGAAAACTCCTTGTGTATTAATTTCTCAGACCATACGCAGATCAGTAATGCACAATAACAAAACATGAAGAGCCTACATACAAAGGCCTTGGTGGCCTGTTCCAGTTGGTTCCAAAGATTATACAAACAAATCCATTGCCAGATATTACTAATGAATTTGGGCCTGCAAACTTTAAAGTATTTCTCATAATGTATCAAAGTCCATTCTTGACATAAAATATGCATTAGCAAGAAGTCAAGCAAATGGTATGAACACTATGCACAGTGAAAGAGATTGGCTCTTGTACACATTGATGTCATGCAAAAGGAACATATAGCCAATGAACCACTACTGCCACCTCCAAGAAAATGTCAGCAACGCCACACTAAAAAACCTGATTTATATTAACATGAGGAAAATCTTACATGCAATGTTTAATCACTGAATTGATTTCTGTGTTGTAATGGAAGCTTAAATCAACTCAACATTTTGACAGTTTGTAGATAGAAATTATATCTAGCAAATTAAGTAACAAAATATATTATGTGCCGTGTTTTGAATATATGAAAAATGTCAAAAACCTATAATTTCTCCAAATGTTATCTCACAGCGATCACTTTAGCATCCAAATATGTACATCGATGTACAGCCTCAGAAAATATTTGTTTTATTGATCTTGTATGTTCACATCCAGAGCAAGGTCTGAAAAACGAGATAGGCTTTTTTTCAATAGGAGTGGTTTTGACCATCCTAAATCAGAAGACTGGAATAATGCACACCCTTGTCACAAGGAAGAAGTGGAGTCAGAAAGATATATAATTGCATGCACACAACAGATAGGGAGATTATTATAGAATATGGGGTGATGAACATGGAGGATTGACATGAGGCAGGTGGGAGACCACTCCATTGGGAAAAGGATGACCAATGTATAGGCCTCATTACAGGTCCGGCGGTAACCATGCCAGTAAAACCGTCAGGTAGCTGCCAGACCCGTAAACAGATACCAGTGCCAGGTGAAATCAGGGTATTACAACCCCGGCAGACGGAAAGTCAGGTGCCTGTAAAATGTTGTTCCCCATTCTCAGAGAGTACAATAGGACTCTCTGGGAATGGGGACCACGGAAACACTGGCACCGGTAATTACGGTTCCAGTGCTTCTGTGAAACTCTGTGGGCGGGTGCAGGACCGCCCAGCAGGTCAGGCCTGCCGGACGGGAGGCCCCACCGAGAGGGCCCACCGGGAGGGGGAGGCAGCCCACCCATCAGAGTTGTACTTTGCCAGTCCGGAAAAAACAGTGCCGGTAAGCTTACCGGCACCGTTGTTCCGGCAAGTTTGTAATGAGGTCCAATGTTTGTAATATGTAAATTTTGCCACTGTAAAACAATTTCATGCTTTCTTTGTCCAAAAGATTCCAGTATTGCCCAAGGTATGTCAGTAGTGTCTCTGCAAATACAAAGTGATGCTTTTACTGTCAGATTGTCCAGTATATGCTAGCATTGTCCATAAAAAGGATTATCATGGTGCATAACAGGGCCTACTTCTAACTGGTGACACAGAGCCATCTTGTCAGCTATCCAACTATCAGCTATCAGTGAATGCTGTATTATGACGCAGATACATTGGAAATGGATCTGCATTCGTGCAACGTTTCCCCAAAATGGATTTTTCAACGCTGGGTAGCAGTCAAATCTTTGCCAGACGTGTGTCTTTCAGAGAAATCGGTCAAACTCTAAAGTTGGTATTTAGGTGAAAGAAAAACATGCAATTGCCCTCTCTGTCCTCCACTAAGGGCATGCAAAGGGGGCAGATAACGCCTGTGAGGTAAACCAGGCAGTATTTCAGAAAACAGAACCTTTTATTGCTCTACGTGATTAGGCTTTGGTGACCCAGAAAAATAAAAAGAAATACTTTGTCTTGTGGGCAAAAAGCAATACCTCCAGCAAAACAACAGATAACAGACCAAGCAAAATTAGTTCATGCAGTTATTCCGTTTATCCCAAATGGAGTCTTATATGGGGGATGAACAACAACCCCAAATTGTGTGCCGAGTTACTGTTACAGCATGAGGTAACAGTAATCACCTTGGCGGATCAGGCCAGGGTCAAGCTGGAGACTACGTACGTGTGTTAAGAAGAGGCAGAGAAACTGGAAAGCAGAATTGTCCCAGGGGGAGCACATATGGCATCAATGTGAATATGTCTGAATACCAGGAATAAGGCCCCTACTCAGGGTTTGGGATACATTCTATGCCCATGGCCTCTCTGCTGCAACCGCCACAAAGGTGGCAAGTAATTGGAATGGCAGTGTCGGCTGTGGTGAAGTAAGCACCTGCCAACTGAGAAACTAAAAAAGAAAAAAAAATGACTGATTTACATATGGTCTTTCCCCTGGTCTGGAGTGTTGCCAAGAGCAATGGCAGATGTTAAGATTCATTCTAAGCCTTCCAGCCATCACCTCTTTTGTTTTGCTGTAGTCACCCTGAGTGTAACGGGTATGCCCAGACGTGGGTCCCGTGCCTGCTGGGCCTAGAGACCCAAGCTACTCCTCACTGATGAGGACCAACTAGGCTAAAATATGTTTGGGATTCTTGTGGTCTCGTGCAGAGGGATGTGGCCAAGCACTTCGGGCTGGAATGCCCCTTTTGGGGTGGGACCAAGCCAGATTATTTGCATATGGTCCTTTCCCTTCTATAATGGCTTGGCAGGTGAAGAACAATGGTCTGGAGGGTTGCCACAAACAATGCCAGAGGTTAAGATTAATTCTAAACCTTCCAGCCATCACCTCTTTCGTTTAGCTTTTTCTTATAATGGTCAGAATGTCATTTTTATCTAGAGGTAATACCCTCATCTCATTCCTGTGCATTAGCCATCTGTCTAATTATGCCAGTACCTTCCATCCGATCTACTAGGGTTACCTGAAGCATGTATTGCTAAATTACTCAGACCTTTATCATTCGTCAGAGGAGTTTAATCACATCTCTATTCCATGACAAGGTAAATGACCATGTTAAGATTGATTGGTGGGTTTTAAGCTTTCAATACTATTGGAACAATACCCTAACACAAATATATAGCCAATTATTGATGAGGTGTCTGTGAGACAAGTACATTTAGCAGGTATATCCCCATTCACACAGCCATTGACAATAGGTAAATTCCATACATCTTTTACTTCAGAAAAATCCTCTTCAGTTACTTTTTCTCGAAAATGTGTGGGTCTTAATTCTCCAAATATTTCATTCTCAAATTATTTGGGATAGGGGGCATTCGGCATTAAAATCTCCCACAACTAATGCCAGTATCCTTATTTGATTTGATGAAGTCTTCCATAAAAATTAGAATAGATTCAGAAATGGTCTTAGTAAAATGCCCTCATATAGCTTAGTCACAATCCTCTATCTATCCTCAATATTAGATCTGTACTGTGGATATTGATCATACCAATCAACTCATCTGGGTTTGTTATGGGCAGATGTATTTTTCTAACTCCATATTTAATTATTTGGCTAGCAAAAGACCCCCTTTTAGGTTCTCCGCATTTTTGGTTGGTTACCTTTTCCTCTGGTAAAAGGTTTACTATAAAGCGTTGTGGTTGCATTTTGCATATTTCTTAGTGTTCAATTATTTAATGATTCTTTATGAATTGTATAAAATCACTATCAATTGAATGTCTCATAAACACCAAGATATTCCATTACTCATATTTATTTGGAGAACGTTGGTACTTTATTAAGGCAGTGACGAAATCTCTTCCATGGTTCTGAGGACTGGCAAGTTGTGAGTCGGGGTGGTTGGGTGCCACCTTGAGACTGTGGATGTTGTGCTCAAGGGTAGTATGGGAATGGTCCTGAATCAGCTCACCTTGGTCCCTGTTACATGGCAGAGAATAGGCACACTGCTGCATCAAAGGTCAATTTTAGAGGATTGGACTTCCCCCTCATCAGTAACCCAATAGGATAAGCCAGCCCCGGAAGCCTGGCCCCTGCCCGAAATAATGGTCCCCCCATTTAATGAGATAACTTCAAGGCCCCGAAACAGACCCAAACCATCAAGACAGTAAAAGAAAGCTTTCCTTTCAGGGAAATGGTTTTCTTATAACCAAAAATGGTAGCAAGTATTTGGATACTGGTGGGTGCCCATCCATTATACATTAATGAACTCTTCTCAGTGAGTTTGAGAGACATGTATGAACTATGCGTTTCTGTTGATACAATGCTGCCCATTTTGCGACTTCCTGAACTCTGAAAGATCATTGCAGTATGACAAGCTGCAGATACAATTTTCCCTGGCAAGAGATTCTCAAACTAATGGTATGAATTTTCCACTCAGTCAATGAAATGAAGTATTCCACAAGCTTACCCAAAGCGTTCCAGAAAGTAAATAACATGTTTTAAAAAATCTGATTGCTCAGCACACCACAGGTTCTTGAAACACAATGCAGGTTTCTTCTTGGCTGGGATTTGGCTTTCTCTGCGTCTCCTTCATGGTTTCCCAGAAGCAATGACCCCCTGTGGTGATATTCTGAGTTTTCCTACCCTTTGCGCTAGTCCCTCGATCGGTCATCCTGCTTCAGTAGGTTCGCCTTCACCCTGGAAGTTCTGCTCCTTCTCGTGTTCCACCTTGATCAGAGTGTGTCTCTATGTTCCGCCTTTTATCCATGTGGGGAGAGCTAATGGGCCTCCGATGTATGTGATTAAAGTCAAGTGCCTGACTTTGCCTGGCCCGATTAGTGGGATATGTCCAATGAGACATGTAACTGTTAGCCTCTTTACTCTCAGTCACCCTCTTCCTCGGCCCATTGTTTGTGTAGGAAGGGGTTGGGGGGGAGTTTGGATGTTGGAGGATCCTATAAAATAGGCTGGGGCATGGGTACGGGAAAGGGGGAAATACCGGGTCTCACCATCAGCTGCCTCACCCTCACTCCCCGATGACCCCTCACCCAGGAGATCCTCCTGGACTGGTCCACCCCCAGGGTCTGGATCCAAAGTCGATGGCCGTGCCCTGGACACCTGAGAGAGAGATCCCAGAGGACTAGTAAGTAGGACACCCTTTGATTTCTCACAGTGCCCAATAACATTGTAAACATTGTGGAAACAAATTTTGGATTACAATAATGTTCTAGTCCTGATTTCAAATGGAAAGCCAATGTTGTAAAATGCATATCTTCTATCAACCACTGTGTAACAATTCAAAAGGACAAGGCTGAGAACCAAACAAGAGGCTAGGCCAAAACCTCTGAATGCATTTATTTTCCCAAAGAATTCTGAAGGCTCAGAATGTTTGTGGAAGAACATGACACAGGTACAGGAAAATCTGGGATATCGACACAAGTGCAATGTTGCTGGAATCCAGTATACAAAGAAAAGCAATTTGTATTATAAATATGTCTGTGTAAAAAACATGAAATTACAGTAAAAATGTGATTTGTATTCAAGTACCAACTTTATTATGTATTTTGGGGTACATAACTATGTACATTGTGAAGCCTATTACAGCCCTATATGATTGCCTAGGCCCTAAGTACTGAATCCTTGCATTTGAGATTCAAACTGACCTTCACAAGTCTAGTTTTGAGACTGCTAAAAAGGGGAATTGAAAACTCCTTGTGTATTAATTTCTCAGACCATACGCAGATCAGTAATGCACAATAACAAAACATGAAGAGCCTACATACAAAGGCCTTGGTGGCCTGTTCCAGTTGGTTCCAAAGATTATACAAACAAATCCATTGCCAGATATTACTAATGAATTTGGGCCTGCAAACTTTAAAGTATTTCTCATAATGTATCAAAGTCCATTCTTGACATAAAATATGCATTAGCAAGAAGTCAAGCAAATGGTATGAACACTATGCACAGTGAAAGAGATTGGCTCTTGTACACATTGATGTCATGCAAAAGGAACATATAGCCAATGAACCACTACTGCCACCTCCAAGAAAATGTCAGCAACGCCACACTAAAAAACCTGATTTATATTAACATGAGGAAAATCTTACATGCAATGTTTAATCACTGAATTGATTTCTGTGTTGTAATGGAAGCTTAAATCAACTCAACATTTTGACAGTTTGTAGATAGAAATTATATCTAGCAAATTAAGTAACAAAATATATTATGTGCCGTGTTTTGAATATATGAAAAATGTCAAAAACCTATAATTTCTCCAAATGTTATCTCACAGCGATCACTTTAGCATCCAAATATGTACATCGATGTACAGCCTCAGAAAATATTTGTTTTATTGATCTTGTATGTTCACATCCAGAGCAAGGTCTGAAAAACGAGATAGGCTTTTTTTCAATAGGAGTGGTTTTGACCATCCTAAATCAGAAGACTGGAATAATGCACACCCTTGTCACAAGGAAGAAGTGGAGTCAGAAAGATATATAATTGCATGCACACAACAGATAGGGAGATTATTATAGAATATGGGGTGATGAACATGGAGGATTGACATGAGGCAGGTGGGAGACCACTCCATTGGGAAAAGGATGACCAATGTATAGGCCTCATTACAGGTCCGGCGGTAACCATGCCAGTAAAACCGTCAGGTAGCTGCCAGACCCGTAAA
This sequence comes from Ambystoma mexicanum, assembly GCF_040938575.1. Lineage (NCBI taxonomy): Eukaryota > Metazoa > Chordata > Amphibia > Caudata > Ambystomatidae > Ambystoma > Ambystoma mexicanum. The sequence continues at coordinate 459,049,984 of NC_090931.1, forward strand.
CAGATACCAGTGCCAGGTGAAATCAGGGTATTACAACCCCGGCAGACGGAAAGTCAGGTGCCTGTAAAATGTTGTTCCCCATTCTCAGAGAGTACAATAGGACTCTCTGGGAATGGGGACCACGGAAACACTGGCACCGGTAATTACGGTTCCAGTGCTTCTGTGAAACTCTGTGGGCGGGTGCAGGACCGCCCAGCAGGTCAGGCCTGCCGGACGGGAGGCCCCACCGAGAGGGCCCACCGGGAGGGGGAGGCAGCCCACCCATCAGAGTTGTACTTTGCCAGTCCGGAAACAACAGTGCCGGTAAGCTTACCGGCACCGTTGTTCCGGCAAGTTTGTAATGAGGTCCAATGTTTGTAATATGTAAATTTTGCCACTGTAAAACAATTTCATGCTTTCTTTGTCCAAAAGATTCCAGTATTGCCCAAGGTATGTCAGTAGTGTCTCTGCAAATACAAAGTGATGCTTTTACTGTCAGATTGTCCAGTATATGCTAGCATTGTCCATAAAAAGGATTATCATGGTGCATAACAGGGCCTACTTCTAACTGGTGACACAGAGCCATCTTGTCAGCTATCCAACTATCAGCTATCAGTGAATGCTGTATTATGACGCAGATACATTGGAAATGGATCTGCATTCGTGCAACGTTTCCCCAAAATGGATTTTTCAACGCTGGGTAGCAGTCAAATCTTTGCCAGACGTGTGTCTTTCAGAGAAATCGGTCAAACTCTAAAGTTGGTATTTAGGTGAAAGAAAAACATGCAATTGCCCTCTCTGTCCTCCACTAAGGGCATGCAAAGGGGGCAGATAACGCCTGTGAGGTAAACCAGGCAGTATTTCAGAAAACAGAACCTTTTATTGCTCTACGTGATTAGGCTTTGGTGACCCAGAAAAATAAAAAGAAATACTTTGTCTTGTGGGCAAAAAGCAATACCTCCAGCAAAACAACAGATAACAGACCAAGCAAAATTAGTTCATGCAGTTATTCCGTTTATCCCAAATGGAGTCTTATATGGGGGATGAACAACAACCCCAAATTGTGTGCCGAGTTACTGTTACAGCATGAGGTAACAGTAATCACCTTGGCGGATCAGGCCAGGGTCAAGCTGGAGACTACGTACGTGTGTTAAGAAGAGGCAGAGAAACTGGAAAGCAGAATTGTCCCAGGGGGAGCACATATGGCATCAATGTGAATATGTCTGAATACCAGGAATAAGGCCCCTACTCAGGGTTTGGGATACATTCTATGCCCATGGCCTCTCTGCTGCAACCGCCACAAAGGTGGCAAGTAATTGGAATGGCAGTGTCGGCTGTGGTGAAGTAAGCACCTGCCAACTGAGAAACTAAAAAAGAAAAAAAAATGACTGATTTACATATGGTCTTTCCCCTGGTCTGGAGTGTTGCCAAGAGCAATGGCAGATGTTAAGATTCATTCTAAGCCTTCCAGCCATCACCTCTTTTGTTTTGCTGTAGTCACCCTGAGTGTAACGGGTATGCCCAGACGTGGGTCCCGTGCCTGCTGGGCCTAGAGACCCAAGCTACTCCTCACTGATGAGGACCAACTAGGCTAAAATATGTTTGGGATTCTTGTGGTCTCGTGCAGAGGGATGTGGCCAAGCACTTCGGGCTGGAATGCCCCTTTTGGGGTGGGACCAAGCCAGATTATTTGCATATGGTCCTTTCCCTTCTATAATGGCTTGGCAGGTGAAGAACAATGGTCTGGAGGGTTGCCACAAACAATGCCAGAGGTTAAGATTAATTCTAAACCTTCCAGCCATCACCTCTTTCGTTTAGCTTTTTCTTATAATGGTCAGAATGTCATTTTTATCTAGAGGTAATACCCTCATCTCATTCCTGTGCATTAGCCATCTGTCTAATTATGCCAGTACCTTCCATCCGATCTACTAGGGTTACCTGAAGCATGTATTGCTAAATTACTCAGACCTTTATCATTCGTCAGAGGAGTTTAATCACATCTCTATTCCATGACAAGGTAAATGACCATGTTAAGATTGATTGGTGGGTTTTAAGCTTTCAATACTATTGGAACAATACCCTAACACAAATATATAGCCAATTATTGATGAGGTGTCTGTGAGACAAGTACATTTAGCAGGTATATCCCCATTCACACAGCCATTGACAATAGGTAAATTCCATACATCTTTTACTTCAGAAAAATCCTCTTCAGTTACTTTTTCTCGAAAATGTGTGGGTCTTAATTCTCCAAATATTTCATTCTCAAATTATTTGGGATAGGGGGCATTCGGCATTAAAATCTCCCACAACTAATGCCAGTATCCTTATTTGATTTGATGAAGTCTTCCATAAAAATTAGAATAGATTCAGAAATGGTCTTAGTAAAATGCCCTCATATAGCTTAGTCACAATCCTCTATCTATCCTCAATATTAGATCTGTACTGTGGATATTGATCATACCAATCAACTCATCTGGGTTTGTTATGGGCAGATGTATTTTTCTAACTCCATATTTAATTATTTGGCTAGCAAAAGACCCCCTTTTAGGTTCTCCGCATTTTTGGTTGGTTACCTTTTCCTCTGGTAAAAGGTTTACTATAAAGCGTTGTGGTTGCATTTTGCATATTTCTTAGTGTTCAATTATTTAATGATTCTTTATGAATTGTATAAAATCACTATCAATTGAATGTCTCATAAACACCAAGATATTCCATTACTCATATTTATTTGGAGAACGTTGGTACTTTATTAAGGCAGTGACGAAATCTCTTCCATGGTTCTGAGGACTGGCAAGTTGTGAGTCGGGGTGGTTGGGTGCCACCTTGAGACTGTGGATGTTGTGCTCAAGGGTAGTATGGGAATGGTCCTGAATCAGCTCACCTTGGTCCCTGTTACATGGCAGAGAATAGGCACACTGCTGCATCAAAGGTCAATTTTAGAGGATTGGACTTCCCCCTCATCAGTAACCCAATAGGATAAGCCAGCCCCGGAAGCCTGGCCCCTGCCCGAAATAATGGTCCCCCCATTTAATGAGATAACTTCAAGGCCCCGAAACAGACCCAAACCATCAAGACAGTAAAAGAAAGCTTTCCTTTCAGGGAAATGGTTTTCTTATAACCAAAAATGGTAGCAAGTATTTGGATACTGGTGGGTGCCCATCCATTATACATTAATGAACTCTTCTCAGTGAGTTTGAGAGACATGTATGAACTATGCGTTTCTGTTGATACAATGCTGCCCATTTTGCGACTTCCTGAACTCTGAAAGATCATTGCAGTATGACAAGCTGCAGATACAATTTTCCCTGGCAAGAGATTCTCAAACTAATGGTATGAATTTTCCACTCAGTCAATGAAATGAAGTATTCCACAAGCTTACCCAAAGCGTTCCAGAAAGTAAATAACATGTTTTAAAAAATCTGATTGCTCAGCACACCACAGGTATCTCCCAGAAGGTTCAGAGTAGAAATATTAAAACCCAAGACGGCAGATATGCCAATTATAGGCTCAGCCCAGCCCAAAGCATTCAGGGAGAACAGCCAATCACAAACCTCACTGAGTTACAAGCCCCAGGTGTAGACCCTCACTAGATGACCCACCAAAGTGGAGGATGCAGCACAGTATAAACTCACTATAATTGTACTGTGTTGATTGTAGGAGCAGGAAGCTTGTTCGTTGAGAAGGCTGGACACTGAGGAGAGGTGAAAGAAGCAGAGGCTGCCTGGATGGATGAGAGTGGCGAGGTGCCAGTCGTGGTGTGCATGATATGATATGATATGATAGTTTATTTATAACGCGCTTAATACCCAGAGGTTTCTAAGCGTGGACCCAGGGATCGAACCTGTGTTGCTCCGTGTTGTCTTGCTTCCAAGGCGAGCACGTTGCCACTGAGCTATCCTCCCGAGACAATGATTTAGACAAGAAGGTGGTGAGAGCCAAGAGGGTAAAAGAGACAGTTATAACATCAGGATGAGACTGGACAGGAAGAGGTGATAAGCAGAAATTCAGGTGATAACATCAGTGGTTGAGAGTGGGCAGAAGGAGTTGGTAGCTGTGAGGGGTCGAAATGTGAGGCGGACAACTTTGTGACGGTTTCTCAACACATGCCATTTTATTATATTCAAAGGTTAGATAGCACCTCACTATCCCTACCGTGATGAGGGTTGCCTTGCCTAAAATAAACTAAAGGAAACACTCTAACAAAGGATATCTGTCCCTCAAACTTATACATGCAATAAATAAACAAGGAAATACATGGCAGTTCAAAACCATTAATGATTGAATTTGTGATGTAACCAGAACGGAACTGAATATACCTAACAAAGAACATGTTTAATAAATTAGGAGAGAACACCACTGGCTAAGGATAAATAACAGGATCTTACTCAAAACAGTCTCGCTGACATTCAAATGCCTTAACAACGTAGCACCCCCATTCCTAACAGACAGAATGGTCAAGAGAACTTCTATCCGTCCCACCAGAGCGGCCAACTCCTTCTATCTGGAGATACCCAGATTCAAACTAAAATAATCTGGAGGAAATAGTTTCCCAGTGAAAGCTGCCCAGTTCTGGAATGCACTACCCCTAACTCTCAGAGCTGACCAGTCCTACCTCAGCATTAGGCGCAATACCCTCAACTGGCTACACTCCAATGATATATGACCCCCGCTGAACCAAATCTAATGTATATACCTATGTATCTGCTTTATGTAACCTTCTGTACCTGTTGACTGTATCTCTTTGAATATTTCCTGTCACCTCACTGTATTGATTTCACTGTGTAACATGTGTAACCTAGGCTTTAAGTCTTCTTGTATCTTCGTGCGCCCAGTTACCTACGGGTTCGGTGCGCCCTACAAATCAATAAACAAACAAACAAAGCAAACAAACCATGGTCTCTCCTTATAACCCGGGCAAATTCCCCTTCCCCAGATTTAAGTTAAATTCTGCTTCACAGTTCACGAAAAGAGAGTAAGGAAATCCTGGTTCACAACAAAGTTCCAACAAACGTCTTTGCAACTTTAACTTGTCAATAGAAAGTTCCATCACTCCAGTGATTCAATAAAGAAAATAGAAGGCTCTTCCTCTTCTTTGAACAAACATATGATTTTTCCTCCTTAGATAAAGCATAATTATTCAGTTCATCAAAAGCAACAATAATGATCTTGGTCAGGATGATTTGCCACAATCGATAAGTTCTAAAGGAATACAACTTATTTGCAACAGCTTTACACAGCTCTTCCTTCAACACCACAAACAAAATACATTGGGCCTCAACACAAGTTGGGCAGAATGGTAGAAATGCGGCAGTAACACTATTACTGTCGCATTGCTGCTCTGCCCACTATGAGTTGGGTGGAAAGTTGGAGATTTTCGGGGCTACTACCACAGTGCTAATAGTACGGCACTAATAGCACTGAACATGGGCAGAAAGTGGCCAGTTATACATCCAGCTCAAAGCTGGAGCTAAATCTGGCCACATTTTGCCCATTTGCTGCACTACTAGCACGTAAATGCCCCTTTGGGCCCAATGGACCCAAAATGAATGTGGACTTACCGGCCCACCACAACTTGGGATCCAGCGCTATTAGCGCAGGACTGAGTTGAGGTAACGCCATTTGTGTTGGGCGGTATCCCGGTGGATTTACTGCCAGTATACTGCCCACTTGATATTAGGCCCATTGTCTTTGTCAGGACCACTTTGTAGCACTTCTTCAACTTATACCTGGCTTACTCTCATGCCAGGCCTACTCCTTCAAAGATTTGTCATCCGGGTATACTCCCCTGCCCAGACAACGTTTCACAACACCAAGTGCTTTTGTGATTAAGATCAACTGACAAAAGGTTCACAACAGCTTCACATTATTCCACAGTTCACAGCTTCAAAGCTTTTAACCACTCTTCAGGGACAACAAGATTCACAATGCTGCTCTCTAATACTCTGCGGTAAATAATGGTCCTCTCCCTCTGTATTTCCTCTTTCAGAAGGGCAGCATTTTTTCCACTTTTGTTCCTGCACTCACCTCCCTTGGCTTTGATAATGTGAGTTTACACCAGCTTTTACCATATGTTGAACAAAGGATGGGTAACAAGTTGCACAACATATAGATCTTTCATTAGCCCCCTTCTGCCGTTGGCAATATTTACTGGATTGTATTTGCCTTGATTTTAGTCTCTCTTCGACTGGGCAATGCTTTTAGGTATTCACTCTTAACAATATCACCCTATCGGGAGGCTCGGACTGGCCTATAGGACAATAGGCGCTTTGCCGAATCAAAAACACAAAATGCTGGTGTGGGCCCATTTTTTATGGTCAAAGTGGGCCACTTTTTTGGCCAATGAGGGCCAGTTTGATAAGTTCACTATGCGGCAAGTAGTTTTGACCAGTGTTGGTGAGTAAATATTCTTTAAAATGCACAATTTGAATCACATTTTATCCGAAAACTCCCCCTTGGGTACTATTCAAACAGTGTCATAAAAGGAATGAATAGCCATTTGCAACTGTGGACCACTTTTTCATTGGTGCCCGAGACAATTTTATGGCCCAGTCCGACCCTGCCCATCATGTTGCTGGGTTTTCCACAGACTCACACTTTTAAAGTTACAGTCATTTGGCTAGGTTACATAAGGTTTTCGCTGCTTTTCAATATTTCAGTATTCGCAATTACTTTGAGAACTACTTTGACTCATATGCAAGTGCTGCTTCTGCTGCTTTTCAAAAGTTTGGGATTCAATAAAACTACTTTCACTCATATTCGAGTGTTGCTTCATCACCGAATGCCTCCCTTATACTCGCAAGCGGGTGCACTCCAGTGTCACTACCAACTTGTGAACTCACCTGGTAAGACGTGCGCTCCCGATCCCCTCACCGCTTGTCAGACTTGTGCTTCTGTGGCGTCTTGAGAACTGGAAAACTGCTTCTCTTAGTCTGCTGTTGCCTGCGCCACATGCAACAGGAGCTCTTAATGCTCCTGAGGCTCTCTGGTGCAACTCAGCCACCACAATCAGTCTTGAGGCCCTCGGGTGCATGCCAGCCACAGAAGACAGCCTCCTGGGAAGGAAAGCTTCCCTCGCTTTCGCTTCCCACTGCGCAGCCTCTGCAGAACAGGTCTCCAGAGGGCACACTTCACTCTTGCATGCTTCCCGCTGCATGACCTCTGCACTTCAGGATTTGGGAGACATAGACTCTCTCAGGGCCAGCAGCTGATATCTGCCAAACAGCGGTCACTGTGTCGTCTCTCTCCTCCAGTTTCTGCCTGGGCTGCCTGCACGAACCACACTGCTGCTGCTTCTTGCTTCATTTGCTCTTCTATATGACCTGCACCTGAGGGGACTTTTAAGCCTCTCGGTCTCCCTCAGGTGTGGATCATTTGCATTAACAATCTTACCACCCCTGCAACATTGCTCTTTAGCCCTCTTCTTCGTCCCAGTACTTAGGGAATTATGGGACCTGGCGTCCCTAATGACAAAGTTAGGTTTTCTCATTTCTTCTGTTTTACAGTAAGCCATTAGAAGAGTGGGGTTTCAGGGAAAGTTCAATAATGGGGTTTCCCTTTTAACCTGACCTGCTCCCCCCCTCATGCGATCCTCCTGCAGAACACCACCCTCAGGTTAAGCGTCTGCCTTCCCCTGGCCACATGAGAAGGGGCCCAAGCCAGGTCGTCTGGCGGAATCATTGCTGATTCATCACATAGCCCAGGACACAGTGGTAACAATGAAGGGTGAGAGAGGACAGAAAGATAAGGTAAGATTTACAGGAGTCAAAGAGGAGCCAATTACATTAGGATGGAGAGTGGAAGACAACTGGAGATTGTAGGAGTCATGATCCAGGAGAAGGTGGTTAATATCCAAGGAGGAGGACGTTGCAAGGTCAGAGATTGGAAGCGGCATGGAGGGTGTAACATCAGTGGGAGGTACAGAAGAGGTGAATGTTAGAAAAGTACTAGGAGGAGGTGGTGGAAGAAGTGGTAGTCAAGGCCACACAGGGGAGACCAGAGAAAGGAAATCAGGAAGAGGGAAGAAGGCTGAGATAAAAACCTCTTTCTCGTCCTTGGCTGACGAAACAACAGCCAAGAAGGAGAGAGATGACCAACACCTAGTTATAACACCTCCCATAGTCAGCTACCGTATGATTGGAGGCGGGACAAGTCTGGGTCAAGGAGATAATGGCGAGTCTAGAGAGGTGGGGAAAGAGAAACCAGAAGAAGGAAGCTCAGGCCCATTCAGTCCCCAGGGTCTCATCTCAAGTTCTCTTGCATGTTACATACACTCACCTGTCTACTCACAAGACTTTATAACAAAGTGTGTCATAGGGTGCGGGATACAGAAAGCCTTCATCGAGCTAAGATATAGAAGAAGGATTCAGGTCACCCTAAAGCCCAAAAGGGGTGATGTAACTCATTTGCGACTGTATTCACTGGGACACACAGAGAGAAAAACAGACTATCACACTTTCTGAAAGTGGATCCTGGAAAGCAGGAATCGGAGTACCAGTGCCAGCACCTGAGAGACATCTACCTGAACGCCATGAGGAGTTCCATGCAATAATGTCGCCACAAAAAACGGCCATTTTCCGGCGATATTTTTGCATGGCGAGATTTTTGTGACGACATTATTACATGGAACCGAATGAGGATCACATGGGAGGAGATAACTACCGGGGAGATGTGCTGACTTCATTGGATAAGTGTAAAGCATTGGAGGGGGGCGTCTGTACTCCTGCTCTCTATATGGCAGAGTCGAAGCACAGAGCACCCCAGCCAAGGTTCTATATATTGGTATTGTGGTCGAGCAACCAAGGCTTAGCTCTCAGGAGGTGATGCAGGCTGGTTCTTAAGTACAGTGTAGTCCCCAAGCACCCACAAAGGAATGTCCACACACTATGTTAGTGTCAGTCTTTATATAAATAAGGTTCAAATATGTACACAATCACAATAACACACGTTGTACTCTGGCAATACTATAATGGCAAATATATACAAGTCTACGTGGTACCACTCTTATATATCAATTCCTTTGAAATGCATCAATTGCTAACAGTTCAAATGACATACGAATCAGATGGTTAAGATGAATGAATCAATGATAGACGACAGAAAGAATGCAAGTTAAATCAAACAATGGCAGAACAGTCATCCCACTACCATGAGACTGTTCCGTGCGAAGATCCCCCCACCTGGGCAACCTGTAAATAAAGCTTATTGACAAGCCCAGTCCAATTATGCTTAAAATAGTCTTGATTCCTTCTAAAGATTCTACGGCCCCAAAGTACCTGATTTTGTAGAGTTTGTCGGTGAGTCGTCGACAGGCCCTTCTTGAGTGCACCCCTTTAAGGCAGGAGCCACAGGTCGTCGAGAGTCTGTGAAGAAAAGGGTGAACACTGTCGTTGCGGCAGCAGCTTCGGTTCTTGCGCCGCTCGTTGACGATCGGTCGAAAACGTCCTGCAAGCTGATGCGTGCAGTGCACCTTGACAACGAGTGTTCATTGCCGCAGAGAGGTAATGAAGAAGTTTGGCCCAGCAAGGGCGTCGGGTCGTCGGCGTCTGTGGTCTTCAGGTGACGGGAAACCCCCCAGCGGATTCTCCTCGGTCATCGGTGGCCTTGACTTTCTCCGGCAGGACGAAAGTGGTCGACGGTGATGAGCAAGGGAGTCCTTGGATCAACTGTCTTAGGCAAAGGAGCACTGTGGCTCCAGTCAGCGACGGCGGTCATCGACAGTGATGGACTTCAATGTCCGGGCGCTTTGCTTCGTGATTACGCGACGGTCCCCGCCTCCAGTCAGCAGCCTTTCGAGGGTGTGACACCCAGGGAGCTTTGGCAAAGATCAGCTGATGCACAATGGTCCCTCGTAGCTCTGTAAGAGGTCTCCTAGCCAGCTCCTCTCTTGGATCAGTTCTTGAAGGCACAGCAGCTTTCAGATTACGTTGAAGGGAACAGCGGTTCACCTTCTTCTTCCGACTCGGTTTCGAGAGTAAGCATCAAGTGTCAACTTCAGCTTCTGAACGATTTCCATCAGTGAGAGGCCCACAGATATACTGTTGATCTCCCATTCACTCTGCTGGGTCACACTCAGGCAACCAATCATTCAGAAGGTCATTCATGCAGTCAGACAGCCAATCAGGCTTACAGTGCATTCAGGCCATTCTTCTACATCCAGACACTCACAACATAGAATGTGGATTCGGACAAGCACTCTGCTATTCAGCACTCCACACTGCATTCATCAAAGTTTCAGGCAGGGCTATCTCAGTCATTGTGTCAAACACCAGATACTAGACACCCACAACATGAAATGTGTATTCGTCACACACTCCATTCACCCAGGTTCCACCCCACGGGCGACCCACAACATACAGTCATTGGGAAGGCTCCAGCCGGTCTGGCCTGGACTTCCCCAAACTACCATATATGGAACTTCCACCCAACAGCCAGTCAGGGGGAAGGGACAGAGTCGGGGCTTCCCGGGACTTCAGGAATACAAGGTAACAGGCAATAGAAAGCAAGAGGCCACAGAGGCCATGTTGTCTCCTATCCGGAATCAACTGATTCCAATGGCAGGGCCTGGGAGTCCCAAAATGGAGGATACTCAGAGCACCTGACAAATCCAGCACGGAGCTGCCACCAGCCTGTACCCTGCTCTGTGGGCCACAAAGAGGTGCCAAAAACATACACTAGGAGAACAGGGTCGTACTCCCACCCATGGGTGCCATAAGGGTATCCCAAGGGTCTGTACACCAAACCAAAAAGAGGAAGAGCCGTACCACCAGGAGTCCCACATGAACTCCTGCGGGGAAAACAAGACAGAACATACATGATAAGGCAATAAAGGACAAGGATACAGAGGCCCTGTCCCTCCGATGCATTTTCAGCATCAAAGTGGCCCCCCCAAGACTGAGGTTAGGGCATCTAACCACCCACGAGATTGACACCCTCACCCAGACGGTCAACATACCTTCTGGAAAGACCAACTGCATTATCATATATTATCATGACTCTTCCCTGGTCTATCCTCTATGGTGACTTTGGGTTTACCACTGGACCCAACCCGTCTGGAGCATGAATCCCAGTGGGATCTGTTGAAGCAGTAGGAAGAGAAAGGGCCCCCTTTGCAGAGGTGGCCTTCTTGCTCTTCCTTCTTCGTGCCTTGGGTTCCCCCATCGGAGGGGGTACCGGACTCACAACCGGACCCGGTGTGGCCTGTGAACAGGTGACCGCCGCAGCAGCCATGGGTAGACCATCCGTGATCATCCCCATTTCCACCAAATCATTTCCTAACAAAATGTTAGCAGGCACTTTGTCCTGAACCAGGACAGGAAGCTTTGCTGTCTTGTCTCCAATCGTAATGTTGACTAAGGCTACAGGCGGTAATTTGGGAGGCCCACCAGCTAACATGGTGGTTCTCAGAGGAGCACATACAAAGTCCTCTGGCTTGAGCAGGGTCCTGTCCACCACGGTCATGCTTGCCCCAGTGTCTCTTAAGCTAGTAGAAGGCTGGCCATTCAAGAGGACACTTCTCAAAAACCTACGGGTGTTCTGTGGGATTGTCACCAGTACTTCTTAGTACTGGTCCCAGGCCCCAAGGGACACTATGAAAATCTCTGCAGGAGCACCAAATGTGATTCCTGTAGAGAAGGGGAGGACAGTGGCCTCCACCTCAGGCATGGGGTAAGGGTAGGTCAGACTGACAGCCTGGACTCTGAGTGCCTTACCTTTACACTTGGGGTCACCCTTCTTGTGGTCCAGAGCCCCACACTCCCAACAAGTGCCAGGAATGCGGGGTATGGAACTGGAGCCACTGGTAGCCTGCTTCACAGCAGGAGGACCACTAATCTTACTCCCTCCCACATAGATATTTGGGTCTTAGGAGAGGAAGGTTTTGGTTTACTCGACTGTGCATGCTTCTGGGACTCCTCAGCCTTTTGAGAGGTCCCCTTTTCTTTGTCCTTGTCCTTACCACTGGAGTCCTTAGGGGATACCCAGTGGGAGACCCACTTGTCAGCCAGCTTGGCCAGCTTAAAGGGATCTAAAATGTTCTGGTCAGCAACATACTGACGCAGCTCTGGAGAACAGGCTTCAGAAAAATGCTCAAAAAACAAAAGGTGGGACAGTTCAACAAAGGTTTTCACCTTGTATCCATTAATCCACCCCATCATGTTCATATGTGCAGTACTCACCCAGTCAACCCAAGTCACATTCTCTCTTTTCTTAAATTCCCTGAACTTTCTAAGGTATTGGGTAGCTGATTTGCCAAACCTGGCAATCAAAGCAGACTTCATGCACTCATACTGACCCATTTCTTCCACACTCAGTTTCAGAATACAGTCATATCCAGTATGAGGCACTCTGCTTAACAAACACGTAGCCCAATCTCTTTTATGAACATCATGGATTCCACAAGCCATCTCAAACGCTCCAATCCATTGGAGGATATCATAACCCTCCACATACACACAAACCAAATCTTTCATAAACTTGGTGGCTGGGTACCCGACACTCTCAACTGATTTCGCTGAAGTCTCCACTCTAGCTTTCTCCAGCTGGATTCTCTGACAGGCAGTATCCTTGTTCTGAAGTTCAAGATTCCAATCCTTTAGTTCTAGATCCCTGACTTTAAGTATCACTTGCTGTGACAACTCCACTTTCTTAAGGTCAGCTTTTATTTCCAACTTTTTATATTCAACATCCTTAATAATTAAAGTTCCAAGGAATTCCCTGAAGAAACATTGCTGGAGGTCGGAACAGAGGCAGCAAGAATGGTGGCCTTCCCAGAATCAGATTCAACAACAGCCCTAGGGGCTTGGTCCTCATTGGTTGCACCCCCTCCTTCATTAAGAGCTTCACAATCAGTCTGGTAGTCCACCAGGGCAGCTATGAGCTCAGCCCTAGACCTATCCGAGTCAATTGACCATTTGCAATAGATTCTATTGCTTGTAATGTAGTTATCGAGTACACAACTAAAACTCAATTTAACAAGGTGTAGATATTTTGTAAGTGGCAAGGTTACACACTGATTCTTAAAACCATAAGCATCCCACCGCTGCCCCACACACATGTGCTAAAAAAATGATTCAGCATTTGGCCACAGTATGGCAGAACCCACACATTAGAAAAACTGCTGAAAGGCTAGTCAAGAATTGTATGACTTGTTTGCAACATAACATTGGAAAAGGAACAACTCCTCCAATAGGTAGTTTTGGCCCTCCCTCTATGCCCTTTGAAGTCATCCATTTTGATTTCATAGAAATGGAAAGATGTCAGAACCATAAATACATCCTGGTGGTAGTCTGTGCATTCAGTAAATGGGTGGAAGCATACCCGCTTAAGGACTGCACAGCAATGAGCACAGCAAAAGTGATGCTGAAGGAATACTTCTCTAGATTCGGACTGCCACGGGTCATATGGCCAGACAACGGCCCGAATTTTGTTGCCGCCGTGATATTACAGATTTGTGCAGGCCTTCAGATTGTTAAACAATTCCATTCGCCAGACACCCCATGAGTGCTGGTCTTGTTGAGCGCCAGAACGGCATCTTAAAAAACAAAATAAGTAAAATCTGTTCAGGGAGTCAATTAAGGTGGCCTGATGCGCTGCCCTTAGCTTTGTTGTGCATGCACACGTCTGTGCAAGCTAGGACTGGACTCTCCCCATATGAGATTGTAATGGGGGGACCTGTGAATGTTTGGTACGCCCCGCAGCCCAGGCGCTTGATTGAAGTAGAATACCCTTTGCTCGGAAATTATTGTGACATGTTAATGCAGAAACTCTGTTTGATTCATCAGCAGGTATAAGAGGCTCTTCCTGTCAGATATACAGGCCCGGAGCATTGTCTGCAGCCGGGCAAGTGGGTCCTGATCAGGAACTTTGAGAGAAAGTCTTTGCTCACACCCAGGTGGAGGGGCCTGTATCAAATTCTCCTGGCAACACAGACTGCATTCCGAGTGGATAGTCGTAAGGCATGTATCCATGCCACCCACATGAAAAGAATTCCATTTCCGTTGAAAGAACTGCCTGATCCAGATGACAAGAAAGAAACAGCTGCCCTTGATTCGAAAGACACAGTCGCCAGTTCTCTGCCACAGATACTGCCTAGCCTGAGAAAAAGCCTGAAAAGATTGCCACAGAGGGAAAGGGGCTAAATGTGCCCCAACTTTGGCCAGCAGAACCTGCATCATCGCACGCTGACATAAAGCCTGCTTCATCACTTGTTGCATCACAGGCTGACACTGAGCCTGCATCTGGAAGTGCTTCTGCACTGTTCATTGATCACACAGTACCTGGAGCGATAAGGTACAACCTACGTTCTCAAAATCAGAAGTGATCTGATCTACGTGTTTTGTTTTCACCTCTATTCCCATCACAGATGAATTGGGAATTGGAGGCCTAGGGAAGTGGAGCGTGGGGGTTGTACCAATCTGCATCAATTTGGGAGCTCTGGAACACAGCTTCCTGGTGCTATCTTTGAAACAAAAGTGAAATCCATTTGTTGATCAGCCCGTGCAAACAAGCGGGGCGCATATGGTACAAAGGCAATTGATGTCTGCTGTGGAGTCTTTTTGAGCACTGTGCAGAGGCAAAATAATCTTGCCACATGTTTAGCAATCGAGGCTGCTGAGAACTGGCTTAAGCACTTTGCTGACCTCAACGAACATTTTAAGTGTTTTAACGGGCATGGCTGTAAGAAATATGCATGACGAACATTGTTGGAGAAGAAGAATTGCACACAATGCCCATACTTGCTTCTGTCCCCTCCTGCACCAACGCTGATGACGTAGTAGACATAGAGACTATAAAAATGTCTAGGAGAATTTGCTGTGGAAAATTCATGCTAATGATTATAATACTACTTTGAATTATGAGTACACTGATCCCAGTGTTATGGTATTTGGAAAGCATGCATCCATTGAATTCTCTTTTGCCTGCCACGAAAGCACCTGTCAAAGACAGTCCAGTCCATGTACTCTCTTATACTCTCCCTCCATTAGAAGAAAGACACAGGGAAGGTTATGGTAATAACACGTTGCTTTTGATAATGAATATGACTCACTCTATCCTGAACAGAACAAATTGCTGGGTCTGCTCGCATTTACCCCAGCATGGCGGGAAAGGAATGGGTTGGTATGTACAGCCATTACCCCTCAATACAGCATGCTATGCATCACTAAGTGCACTCTTTTATGTGAAGTGGAATAAGTGTGATACAGGTCAGTTAGATAGAACAAACATAGATGAGTTTGAGGAGGTGGTAATGAAACCTGTAGGTTGTTCCATATTTAACAGAATTTCAGAAATCGTGGCACCTCCTGAATCTCGAGGACCACAATTTACAAGCACCCCTATTCGCCATCAAGAGAAGGAGGAATCTTAGAGACAGTCGTGTGCACACTTACCAAGAAATAAAACCACCTGAAACACACACTATTTGGAATACGCAAAAACTGATGGGACATGCTCCCTGTGGAAAATTGTTCTGTGTGTCAGTTCACTAAAAGAACCACTAGAGTCGATATTGGCTGGCAATATCCGTGGGAACAAAGAGCCTTTACGAACTGTAACACTGCAAATGTGTTGTATCTTATTCAGTGTCCATGTAGAATGAAATATGTCGGTATGACAACACGGGCCATTAAAACAAGGATCTGTGAACACAGATCCAACATCAGGACAAAGCGAGCCACCGCCCCACTAGTAGAACACTACATATTAAAGGGTCATTCGGAAAATGAACTAACATGGACGATCTTGGAGAAAGTCACTGTACCAAAAAGAGGTGGTAATCTAGCGGCATTATTACTAAGACGAGAACAGATGTGGATTTTTCGACTTCAAAGCCATAAGAGTGGTCTTAACGAAGAAATCTGTTGGCAAACACTAGCTGTGCAATAACGTAGAAAACTCCAGCACAAGAGATGACAACTGGATCCACAATTAGAGATGCACTAGATTCTATAATATATATCAATATGCCATGTTCACGGCCATCAGATTTCGTGGTATTATCTGTGAATTTGTGAAATAATCTTTAACAAGCATTGACAATTGTCACACATCTTTTATGTGACTTTCCCTCCAGCTAGCTACACCTGGTTAATATTTTGGCCCGGTGTGAATCAGTTAGCACCAGTTAGAATTTAAGAGAATTGCTAACTCGTTCGTGGCCATTAACCTGGAGACCGTGAGCGGAGTCCTAGCCCGTACCGTCGACTTATAGGACAGTCTCCAGTAATTTAAAATCATAATACCAAGTATTTGCACAATCAAACGGTGTATACAAAGGAAAATAATAGCGTGGCCCCATCTAACACGAAAAGAACACCAGAAACCGCCCAGGCAAAATAGCTGCCTTATATCGAACGGCGGTTACTTGAAAACTACATTACCCTACATCCCTGGTAGTTTCCCATCTAAGACACGTGACATGATACGTGGCAAAAATTTAGATATCATGTGATCCTACGAGGCGTTGACAGTAAAGATAATCGCAACATACCCCGACGGCGAAAACCGCTGACAGACGGCAGACGGTTCGGTGTTGTGCAACGGGAGACGCTCCTCAGTTATAAGCAGGTAAGAGACCATTGGGGCTTTAGGAACACGCACCCACTGTGAATTCAGCACGAAGTATAACGTGGCACCCAGACATAGCCACCATTACGCTGCATGTAAGTAACATCTTGTTTACGCTACAAGACAATGGAATAATGCTAATCCTGACCGCTACGGTATAATTGTAAAATGCTCATTTTGACCAACTACAGTCCCTGTTACAGCACAACATAGAGTCGTACGTGACACTGTAAGAATTTCAAGTAGCGCTGCTTTAAAGCTACGGTATAATGGAAAAATGTCAATGTTGACCGCCACGGTACAATTGAAAAATGCTAATGTTGAGCGTCACGATAGAATTGAAAAATGTCAATTTTGACCATCCACTGTCTCTCACTTGCAGCTCAGCACAGAGGCATACGTGGCTACGAGACACAGCCACCATTACACTGCACAAAAGAATTTTAAATAGTGCTTTGTTGATGCTACGATATAATGGAAAAATGCTAATTTTAACCGCCACGGTATAATTGAAAAATGGTAACGTTGACCGCCTACGGTCTCTTATTCACAGCTCCCTTTCACTGGAGATTGATGAGTACCAGACACAATGATGCCAACAGATGACGCCAAGAGCCTGTGAGAGGGGAACATGCACCCTACAGGTAACTTTCCCGCATTGGGTCCATATAGTGGACACTGTTGTGCATGAACCTAGGGAATCAGAGAAAATGATATATAAGGATCCCTTTTTTGTAGGCTATGTGACCAGGAAACAAAGAAGCAAGCGAGGAGAACCCAATAAGTAAACATCAAGAATAGGGAGAAACCAGTGACTCTACAGGTAACTACCCTTGTGAACCAGAATTTTACCATCCTGGAGTTCCATACACACCCCACATACTGAATATTGCCCCCTTTTGTTTTGTCCATTTTTATAACCCTACAGGGATCAGAACGAAATCTGTACTGCCCGTGGGAAACCCCGAGAAAAGCTTCTATTCATCCACCAAGTGGACACCTGTGAAGAAATCAAAGAGCCATTGAGAATGCACAATTCTCCGTCCTGAAGAAGGCGGCGAGTTATCCGCTCCGCTGAAACCGGTTGACAGATTACAGAGTTGATAGGCTGATGACCGCAACTCCGAGATCCTATATAGACTTGCAGTTAGGACTCAAGCAATTACCCATCATTTTAATTCCATCTAACAGTAATAGAATATTAACTGATAGATTTTTAACAAACTGAAGGTGGCCAAGATGACCACAACAGTTTATTTATTTTTTCTATAAGACACATCTATGTGGCGGTGACAATAAAGAAGAAAACCGACCATCATTAAATCTGCACTTATTAGGTTTTTGTAGGAAAGTGGTGAGAGAGCTAAGGGCCAGTATCTCTACATCCCCTTGTAGGCGGCACATCATCGCTATTCTAGGGTGGGTGTGTCACATACTCGGGGACACGAGATATCGACACACAGGGCCAGCAATTTATTTATAGGTACTCAGACCCAAGAATAATTAAATTTGTAACAAAGTAGCTACTGTCTGTTTTGTGTTAAAATGATTGGGGCATAGACAAGTAGTGGAAGCCCTTTGACTTCTACTGTCAATAACCATATTTAACAGAGCAAGAATGATAAAACCAGTGGTAACGCCAGTAGACAGACTGTATGTGCCTTATAAGTCATCTGTAATTACATTTCACATGAACCCAGTAGGGAACAAGGACGTAGTGCCCCCCTCGTATACAATAAATTACAATCCTCGCACTGTCCCATTTTGTTTACGAAAAAACCTATTTGGTAGAGACGTTCAATAGATGCATGAATATTGCAGTACTTGAGAGAGAAGAAGAACCAATGTATGTAGGTGATCCCGTTTATTTTATATGTGGAGAAAAAGCTTATCCCCGGTTACCTAGAAACTGGGGAGGGACGTGTTACCTAGGGATCCTTTTTCCAGGTGTATTCCTTTCCAGAACATCAGACATATCAAAATGATCTAGATCTAGGCCCCGGCGGGATGAAACAGGATTAATTGCAGAAGACATAGCAAAATCATTTATACCATTTTGGGGCCAAGCAATAAACTCCTGAAATATACGAATATTGTCAAGAATTTTAGAAAAAATGATAAATGGAACGACCAATATATTGTATAATATGACCCTAGAAGAAAAGGCAGTTAGATTAATGACACTTCAGAATAGAATGGCTCTTGATATAATTCTGGCCGTTTGTGGAGGTGTTTGCAAAATCATGGGGTCAGCGTGCTGCGTATTTGTAAGTGACTCCTCCCCTACGCTTTTTGAGGCAATAAAGAAATTACACATTCCACGCTCTGACCTTCATGCCCCGACAGGCGGTTGGGAGCTGAATATAAGTTCCTGGTTTTGGGGGTTACTGCGCTCATGGCGATGGAAACTAATTGCAATCATAGTAACATTACTCGGAATCTTCATGACATGTTGTTGTTGCATACACTGCCTGCCAATCATTTTCTCTGAAATAACAGATGAATATATACACATGGTAACAGAAAAAAGAACTTCCAAATTAAATACAAATACAAACGATGAGACAAAAACTATGAAAGAGTTCATGTTGATTAATATGGATTATGACGATTACAGTAGTATGTATAGTTCAGAACTAGATACATGTTCAGAGGAAGATGCGATGTGCGGATGATGCTCTTGGCTTACGGCCAAAAGGAGGGTTTGTGAGTCTAGAAATTACCCTACCAGAGCATAAATGGTATATTATGTTGGCCGTAGACCAATCGCATCATATGCCCTACATCGCCAATACAGAATCGTCAGCATAACCATAGAGCGTCCATTTTGTCTCTATATCCACCATTTGCTTTCCTTGGCTTTCTGTTCAAATTCTTTGCAAAATGTATGTTATTTTGTTCTGCTCTAACACGAAGCAAGGCCACAAGTTACATGTTGAGAGACCGGCCCAGACAGCAATGCCAAGCAGTACAGAAATACATTGTTTTCCTCCCTCACGAGTCCTTGAAGGCGAGCAGAGAGGCATTTAATCACCAAGCCAGGTGCCAGCCAGTCTCGCTAAAACTGTAGAAACAGGCCGTTAAGGCATGAATTATACTTTCCTAGCGGCCCCCCTTTTGGGGCCCTCTTTAGATCAGGCTGACCCCTAGTTCACGAATAGAAACTAGAGGATAGCATACTTTGGAATGTGTCTCTCCTACGAACACAGTTTGCTTGCTAAACAAGTGCTTTGTGTTCTCCATAACAAAGAACCATGTCTGCTTACTGCAAATTGCAGCAGTTGCTAAACCAAGTAATATAGATTAAGAAAGAAACGTGTCATAATGTGTCATATTTGTCAATTACCGAACCCTAGCTCAAGAAGATACATTATGGGCGGTTTTGATGTATCACAAAAAGATTGTATGATTGTCTTTTCGTATATATGATACTGTTGTAGAATGCTTGCTCTCTTGCGTCTCACAGGGTCTGGGTGACACACGTTGCGAGATGTCAGAGCCAATCGGCCGACTGAGACTATTTGCTATTGCAATAAACCCTAGTACTTGGAAATCGATCCTCGTGTCTGTCGTATCACTGGGTTTATGGTGATTGTGCCTTGTTTCCATACACGAGGGTCTTCAGGGCCTAGCAAAGCATTACTGACTGACATATTGTGGTTAGAGTGTGATTTTGATTGCTTCCACTTTTCTGTAAAATTTCTAACTAGTGCCTTTGTGCCGTCATCTCATGGTTTGGATGCCCCACTGGCTATAACCAACAGCAATCTTTGCTTGCGGTGTTCTAAAATCCATTTGAGCTTACTTTACCTAAACTATGCTCAGATTTGCTCACAGTTTTAAAACTAACTCTTTTTGACAATACTAATTGTGATTTGGGATCGACCGCCCTATATGAGATAATAGTAAATAAAATGTGTTTTTACATAACCATATCAAAGGTTACCCATATGAGGCATTCTGTCACAAATAAATCCTGTTTTGGCAAGGAATGTAAAGGTGAAAAATAGAAATTGACTAAAATTTTGAAAATGGGAGCAGTGGTTTCCCAGAAGTTAATTTGTGAGCTTAGGAAAGAACATAAAGATTACATAGCTTCAAAGAAAAAGGAAGATCAGAAAAAGAAATGCTGTAGAGATAAAAAGAATATTGTCAATGGGCATATAGGAGTGTAAAGTACTTGGGAGATCACAGTGTCGGAGATCTGAAGAGGATAGTTGCATTTAATGTAGTTAAGTTAATAGAGGTTCTTGAACGGGATGTGCAAAAATGGGTTCGCCTTATGCTTAATATTTGGGCAAAGATTAATGCAATTAAGATGGTACTTTTACCAAAGGTTCTCCACATTATTCAATCACTCCCTCGGAGGTTTTCAAAGAAGGGGCTCAGGTGTAGCGATAGCGTTTTTAAGAATTATTTATGGGGAGAGGGAAAGAGGCCTGGGATTCTGTGATACATTTTAGTGTGTGCAGTGCATGAGGGGGGTTTTGGGAATTGCAATATAGAACACTATCACAGAGGGTTTGTATTGAAAAAGTCAGCACTTTATTTAGCTGAGGGGGATAATTGCATGCCACTGTGGATGTCTATAGAAAAAGCTAGATTTTCACCATATTCCTTGCAAGATGTATATTCCATGGGGAAAATGTCCAAGTTAGCTGTTTAATTACCCATTACTGAGGCAACTTGAGATGCACTTGCTTCACAGATGGCAGGTTGTGGCGAAAATGTATGGATTCATTATGGAGCATCTCTGTGGTACAACCCAGGGCTACAAATTGAGAATAGGGGCCTCATTACGAGTTTGGAGTTAGCCATGGTGCTATTAGCGCCATGGATGCCTCAAAGTCCGGGTCCGGGTAGTCGGAATGGGGACATACCGGGTCATTCCAACCTTGGAGGACCCGGTAAGACCCCATTCTAAAATCCATTCCCCATTCCAATTGAGCCCCCACAGGGCTCAATGGGAATGGGGAAGGAGCTAATAACGGGCCCACAAATAGCGGGCCCGTTATTAGCTCCCTGGTCCCTTAGCGTCTCCCACTAAGGGCGGCTGGTAAAACTAGCCGGCCTTAGTGGGACCCACTAAGGGACCTCAGAATGTGGCAGTAGGGGGTTAAAGGCACTGGCATCCTTACCAGTGCTGTTCACCCCCTACCGCCGTACTCGTAATGAGGCCCAAAGACTCTTTGCTGGCGAAGTTGGATGATGATAGGAATGTTAAGAATGTGTGATGTTTGGCATAATGGGCAGATGGTTCCTTTTGACTCTCTTAGAAGCAATTTTGGTTTAGGGAGGAGGGAATTAAGGAGGTATACAGAGTTGGAGTCTCTGTTGAGGCGTAATATTTCACTGTGATTGACTTGAAAAACACATTTTTATAAATCCCATTGCATAAAGATTCTCAAGGTCTGACGTCATTTACATTCAAAAAGCACAAGATTACCCCAGAGGTATTGTGAGTCGAATCGATTTTCAATAGAGTCCTGCAGATGGACTTAAGCAATGTTGATTTGCCAAGTACTGTGCTGCAATACGTAGATGATATTTTGATCTGCAGCACATCAAAAGAAAAGTGCAGATGTGACTCAGTTCATTTAATGATTATTCTAGCAGAGAAAGGATACAAAGTGGACAAAGAAAAATGGCAGTATTGCCAAGAAGAGGTGTTATACATAGGCCAGTTAATCTTGCACAATGGAAAGAAGGTTACACCTGAAAGGGTTGAGGCCATTTTGAAAACACTGAAACCGCACACAGTAAAGCACATGCAGACATTTTTGGGACTGTGCAATTATGTGAGGGCATGGGTATTTGATTATAGTTCATACACAAGGCCATTGTTGCAGGCCCTGAAAAAGGCTCAAGTAAATCAGGAAAAGATTGTATGGACT
Source organism: Ambystoma mexicanum (assembly GCF_040938575.1). Lineage (NCBI taxonomy): Eukaryota > Metazoa > Chordata > Amphibia > Caudata > Ambystomatidae > Ambystoma > Ambystoma mexicanum. The sequence continues at coordinate 459,072,423 of NC_090931.1, forward strand.
GAGGAAATGGAGGAAGGCTTTGATTAGTTAAAAAAGGCAATTTGCACAGCTCCAGTTTTAGGGATTCCTAATTATTCTGAGAAATTATTTTTAACCCGCACACGAATGGGACAGTTATGATGGCAGTACTCATGCAGAGAACTACCTTGGGGTACAGACCTTTAGCATATTACAGTGGGATTTTGGACGTAGTAATGAGGGGTCACTTCCCCTGCGAACAATTTTTGGCAGCCACCGCATTCGCTATTGAGAAGTCTGCCAGCATAGTAATGGGGTGTTGCATGACGATGTTGGTTGAACATGCATTATTTGCTGTTTTGGAAAAGCCTGAAGGTACACTGACGTCTCAAAGAGCTTCTACTTATGAGGTGGTCATATCGAATCCAGCGATTAAAATAGTCTGATCAAGATGGTGAACCCTGCCACATTTGTAGCTGAACCTCTGGCAAAAGACGTGCATGCACATGATTGCTCGAACTATACGGAATTCTATGACAAAATCCTGAGAGTGAAAGGAAATGCTTTGGCAGCTGAGGAGATTCTCTTTATTGATGGGTCTTCAAAGATTGATCAAACTGATGTGCAAAGATATTTAGGTGCCGCCGTAGTAAGGCACATGACTAATGGGGAATTTGAAGCAATGGCAAGTGCACAACTACATTCTCACTTTTCAGCACAGGTTGCAGAATTAGTGACCCTGATTGTCGTGCTCGAGAACCACGCAGACCAGGAAGTAACTGCGCACAGTGACTCTGCTGATGTGACGTCAAAAGTAAATGCAGGGCTAGCACGTTGGAAAAGGAGGGGCTACCACCACGCATACGGCACTACAGTGCAACACACAGCAATATTGGACAAACTTATTAAAGCACTACAGCTCCCAGTACTCATTGCAATCATTAAGTGCGCAGCGCACACTAAGAGAGCAAACTTTACCTCACACGGAAATAAAGCAGCAGATGAAGAAGCAAAATGAGTTGCATGTTCAACCGATATTATGAGCTTTGATACGCCTGATGTGAATGAAAGAATGGTGGCGATGATGATAATAAATGAAAGTTTTAACTTATCAAAGACACAATTGATGGAAATTCAAGGTGAAGAGAGAGAAAGATCTGTGGACACGGAGGGGATGTTCTTTATCCCTTTCCGAGGCATATGTCACTAGGGAAAGCCTTGCAGCAACTATTGCGGAGGACTGGTTCATACCGAATTGGTTAGAACACGTTGCATTTTATGTAGTAAACTGCATAGTCTGTCAAATGTTTATGGCTGGGCACATGCTGCGAACAGTCAGAGGAGATATAACTCGACCAAATGGTCCTTTTCAGCATTTACATATTGATTATGTTGACATGCTGCAAGTCTGTAATGGCTATAGATATATGATAGTGGTGGTGTGCCCCTTCTCAAGGTGGGTCGAAGCTGGCCCATGCACACATCCAGACGCCACTTGCACTGTGAATTTCCTAGTTCAAAAGTATCTCCCCGATGGGGAATATGTCAGGTATTGAGATCAGATATGGCCCACATTTTGTGAATGAAGTATTCAAACAGATCAGCTTATTGCTCAGTATAAAGCATATGTTTTCTTCGGCTTATCACCCGCAAGCTAACATAATATGGGAGAAACTCAATGGCCTACTCAAAGGGTGGGTAGCCAAGCTTAAGTTAACATTGAAAAAAGGATGGCTGCATTGCCTGCTTCTTGCATTATATGCGTTGAGGAATCAACCAGGCTCTGGCCATCATTTTACGCCCCATAAATTAGTAACAGGGAGGTGAATGAGAATGCCTCTCACTCCTCCATTGAGGACTAGAAGTGATGCCCAGACAACAGCAGAATTGTTAGGTGATGAGCTACGTGCGTATTTAACATGCATGACTACAAGTATCTCTGCCATTTCAGAACAAGTCAAGCGGAAGGGGTGTTGGTCTCACAACACAGATGAAGACCATACAGCAACCAGATCAAGTGAACTTCTACTGCCTAAAGTGTTTCCCGGAGATCAGATTCTGATCTGGAACTTTGTCCGCAAATGGCATCAACCCAGGTTTAACGGTCCGTTCATTGTCAAGGACGTTACTCCAGCAGCAGTCAAGGTGCTAGGGAGACGTGCTTGGATATTCCTGGGAGACGTGAAGAGGTGGGAGAGAGGACATCTAAAGAGAGTTGCTACGTTTGTGCTCTTATGCCTTATCCTATGACTGTAGCTCAAACTTTCATTGTTAGAGAGACCCAGAGAATGAGGCCAGATGTCTTATTCACCTTGCAGCATGCATAACAAGAGGCCAGTTTCAAGGGAGGCGGGCTGCTACGCGATGGGGAGTGAAATGGTAATTTCAATTCCAGGATGATTATATCAAGACTACACAGATGGAAAAGTAATCTAAATGGGAAAATGAAATGCTTGTGTATCCTGCTGCAGGACAAGGTTAAGTAATCATTTGAGAAATGAAGAGACTGAACTGTTCTGAGAAAGAGGAAATAGCTTGGATGCCTGGATGCTGGGAACAACCTCAGCTGTTAATCTATGAAAAAGTGAAATCTATGAAAGGATGGGAAGAAGGGCTGTTGTCATGCACAGCTCAGCTGTAAAAGACGAATATATACGAGAAGTACAGAAAATAGACAATGAGTGTTCTAAGCCATGGGCTAAGCATGCCAAACGACTAACATGGGTTGAAGATGAAGCAGGTCCACTGACAATAATCCCATTGATAAATGCGACAGTATGCTTCCAGAGAAAAGGGAAAAGGCACATGGGAACTAATGTAGGGTGCAAAGCTACAGTTGATGGCTCCAAAATGGGAGCAGGAACAGCAGTAATAATGGATCATTACTGGGATTGTGGATCCAGAACTCACTTGAAGCTGCCCAAGGATTGGGGAGGACTATGTTATATAGTGAATGTCCATGTTCCAGCATTGGTGATTCCTAAAAGTGACATGAACATTGGCAAGTTTCCTAAAGCAGATGCTCACCTGAGGAAGAGGAGATCTGCTGAACTCCTGAATCGAATGAAGAGAGAAAACTATTTCTCAGCCAAATCAATAGAAGCCTTTGATTCTATTACATATGAACACAGATTGTTCAGTAAGACTTCATCGATATTCACGATAATCTTCATTCCCAGAATCCAGACAGATGCAAATACTAAGTGGTTACAAATAACCAGGTGGGAATTGTTGCAGATGATTAACACGACTATAAAAGGATTCAATGCTATCAAGGAAGAGATGAGAGCCATACGACTGATGACTCTTCAGAATATATATCTCCTGAACATGATCACAGCTATGGATGGAGGTGTTTGTGCCAAAATTGGAGAATCATCTTGCACCATCATACCTTCTCATGACGATGGGAATGGTAACTTGACAGAGGCCATAGAGATGCTGATGAAGTTACAAGTCCAGATGATAGACAAAGTGGAAGACATTGCTGTTGACAGTTGGTTTGGATCACTCTTTTTGTGGGTCCCACAATGGATAGCAGATATGTTCAAGTTACTTGGAGCCCTAATAGTGATGCTAATGCTTGGATTTTGTGTGATCAAGATAATAATTTCACAGTGCAAGAAGACTGCAAAGAAAGCTATAGGAATGAAGATCATGATTGATGTTGAATCAGGGTGGAAAACCAAAGAACTGACAGATGAATGGATCATAGACTATGTGAAAGCCAGTATGCATGCACCCTAAGGGAATGAAATTCCTCTACCCAAAGAACTACAAGAAGTATGTGGGAAAGTGGATCTAATGCAGTCCAAGTGGACAATGCATGCTCATGTCTTGGAGTAAGGATGAGCATGTGGGGAGTCATACAGATATGGGTCCCAAAGAAGCATTTCTTCAGACAAGGATGTCTAGATATGAAGATTGATGAGAGAGTGGTTGATGAATCGCCCAGAGGGGGGAGTGTAGAGGTGGTGCCAAGTACCCCCACCCAAAGCTTCTCCCCCATGCTACCCATATGTTGGGAGCCAGAGTGTGAGACACGTACAGTACCAGTGAAAATACCTATACCAAGGAGAATCCTGAAAGTAAGATTCCCGTTGAGAAAGCCATACATGCATACACGACAGTGTGATGCCCATTTGAATGAAAACCCAGAGGAAGTGTGAAAACTGAGCAACAGAGAAGATTGGTAACCCCATGAAGAACAGCAGAGCTGACGCACCCAGAAGAGATGCAGAGACGAGACAACTTAGACATTATATAGGTCTAAAAGAGGAGGTGTCAAAGATGAGCAACATTTTGGGCTTGAGGTGAAGATGCTCATGCTACAGAAATAATGAAGAAGTTATCAAGTAATTTTACAGTTGTACCGAAGCAGTAACGCAAGTAGACAAAGAATTCTTAAAGGCTAGTTATGTAGTGAATGGATTGCAGCGATGCACCAACGTATATACATAGGAAATTTAAGGACTATGGATGATTTCACAGAACGCACTTTAGCGGAGCTGGACCCAGAAGACAGAAAGGCTTTTCAGTGTGTTGCAGTTAGAAATCGAAAACTCAACCATGGAGGTGAATCAAAGAAAGGCTCGGTTTGCCCAAGACCAGGAAGTCAAGGCCACCGTGGGCCTGAATGTGCGTACAACAGTTACAGAACGTGCAAAAAGAACAAACTCCTGTTTCAGATGAGGGGCAAGAACATTGGAGACATCAGATGTTCATCATTTAGTTTTCTTTTTTAAATGCAGCAAGACAAAAACATTCTGCAGTCACGTGGTCAGATGAAAATAGACACTATGACGAGCTGTATCGAAACTAAGAAGACAGAGTATGCCGATACTCCCTAACATTCTGCAGCACAAGGAACAATTCCAAGGCTGAGTTCAAAGCCTTATTTGATTAGCAGACTGCAAGTGTGATGATTGATGACAGGCTAATTGGTGGGAAGCTATGGTTATGACCAGCCCACAAGCACCTGGGTGCAAGCCTGCTTGCTGCTTGGGTATGTGGAATATTACTGAGCGTTACAAGGGTGCCAACCAATGATAGTGGGCCATATAAAAGAGAGCCCTATACTGTGTATAAAAATGGGACGTTGTGTATATGATGACGTTCGTAGTGACCTGCACTAGAGGAGGGCTTAATTGCCCCACCTGATGTTAGATACCCAATCGCCTTCCCTGACAAGTATGGAACGTATACCTAGATGTTCCCTGTAAGCCTATCACTTTCCCAGTTAGGATTTTGTAGTTTGCCACGTAGGATGACGTCAATGATGAAGAGTTTTTAGTACATAACATGCTTTTTTTAATGTAATGCATTGAGTGAGAAGATCGAGCGAATACAATGATGTTCGTTGTAACTCCCGGTTTTAGATAATTGATATTAAAACAGACATACTTTTGCTAACTTCCTGAGCCAGTTTGATTATTGATGTTTGAGTATATTGTGCATCCCTGTCTGTCTCTAAGTATTGCTGCCTCATCTTAAAGGACTGGGCCGAGTACCCCAGTTCAGTCTGTGCTTTTTCTTTTGTCTTCATGAATAGGCTCCTAATGGCTTAATGTAAGCTGGCAATTAGCCCTGTGCCATCTTCCAACTCTGCCTTCTTTAATAAATCTCAAAAAGAGTGCGCAGGGATTTGAGGTCACCATTGCTGAAAAAGCACCACCATCATTTCGACCAAAAGACCATCCTATTTCAGCACTTCCTTTATTCACTGTAAATAATTGCTTTAATGAAGTGTTCTTGTCACGGTCACACATCACCAGCAACCGGACTGTCACTGCGACCTTTCTAGGTTTGTAAACCTTGCTTGATGTGCGGCACATTGATGACGTGGCACAGAGATAGGCTTTGATACAGAGGATTTACTCATTTTGTACCATTGCTTCCCGTACGCGTTGATCATATTTTACAACTGTTATTTACCTAGAAACAAAAACCCTGAATCTTTTTGATAATTTCCCCTCTGATGATTCAACATTAAGCATAGACACACTAAATACGTCCATTCACCAGGGTAATGTAATGGTGTGCAAATCCTTGCACACGTTTCTCAACAATCAAAGATGTTTGCTAGGTATAGGACCATTGTTTAAGTACTCTTTCCAAATTGCAGCACGTTCTGCGGGTGTAATCCTCTCAGAATGTGCTGTAATTTGCAAAGAGTACTTAAATAATGCTCATATAACGAGAAAATATATTTATATGCTGTAGAAGGTGTACAAATGAGTATCTATTTAAAACCCTTTATTATCCTTTCCATGTACAAAGAATTGCAGAGTGCCAGGAAAGTGATATAAGTCATTAATAACGCACCTGTACACAAGTGTTTCTAGGCGTGACAAGACAGGGGAGGGGAGACAGAGAGAGGAAGGGACAAAGGATCTCACTAGGCCTTGTGTCATTCATATTGTGCGAGAACGAGAAGTGCAAGGGGAAAGCGTGTGGGGGCTGCCCGGGAGAGGGAAGGGGAAACAGGGCAGCATTGCTCTGAGTAAGTGCGACCAGGTCAGCGTAGCTCACTGTAAGCGCAAAGAGGCAGGGACTGTAGAGGTTACGGCCCCTAAGTGCGTCGTAGGCCCTGGGGCAGTGCACGGGTGACTGGTCAGGAAAGAGCTTGGTACCGAGGGAGACTCTGAGGGTAGCCAACAACCACTCTACAAGTGTCAGGGTGTGAAGGGGCAATTCTTTCTATAGAACAGGGTCCTGCATTTTGCTCCAAAGGGGGTCCGCAGAAGCAATAGTCAGTCTAAATGCATTAACAAGACAAGGAATGGAGCTGACAGCCCTAGTAACAGTTCGAAAAATGGTGCTGAGAGAAGCCTTTGCATTACACTATCAGTCTAAGCCAGTGGTATTCAAACTGTAGGACGCGCCCCTCTGGTGTGCCACAGCCTCATGCTCAGGGTGGCGCGCAGCCACAGCCTGAAAAGAAAAAAAATGAAAGGATCGGGCTGTTGCTTCATCAACAAGCAGCAGCTCGATGCACGGCCCCTGCCACACACGCTTAGTGTGACGGGGGCCAAGCATTTGTGGGGACTCAGGCTCCCTTAAGAGCCTATTTATTAAGACAAAGGAAAAAAACACACACCTTCTTCTGCCGTGATGACCAGTCATCGCCCCGAAATAAGGTGTGTGCTTTTTCTGTTATCTAAGGAATGTATTGAGTTACTCTGTTTGTTTGTCCTGGCGCTTTAAATGGGCGCTTTGCATTACAAGCTATGTGACGTAGACTGGTTCCACTTTAAGCAGGTGAGAAATGAGGACTGTGGGGACTCTGTACAAGTGAATAGAACAGAGATGCCAGAGCATTTCAACCTTTTCACATGAGGGGTCTTCACTGAGTCGTGGGGGCCATCACCTCCCACAGGATATGGTACAGTATTATCACCTTACTTTACTTTACTTTTATTTATTTATACCGTGCTGTCCATGGTGGACCCAAAGGTTTAAGGGCGCCAATACAAAAAATAAAAACAAAAACACAAAAATTAACAACACCAAATTTATAGAATAAACAAATCTGGAAAACATAGGGAGAGTTAATTAAAAAGATAAGTTTTCAGCTTCTTTTTTAAAACTTTGGTTGATTGGATACCCCTTAAATCCGGGGCTAATCCATTCCAGGATCTTGCAACGCATGCAGGAAAGCACCTTTGCTAGCCTTAACGGTATTACATTTAGGTGCATTGAGCTGATCAGTGTTATTGGACCTGAGACACCTAGAGTGGCTCTTTTCTTTAATCAAGACCTGAAGATACGCCGGCATCTTGCCCAACCAACATTTATGCACTATTAAAACGAGACGGTAAAGCAGTCTGGATTCAACCGGCAGCCAGTGGCGGCCATGACAAATCTCTCAGATATGGTCTCTGCGAGCGGTAACTGTTACCACTCTGACCGCGCTATTCTGAATAACCTGCCATCGCTTGCACTCTCACTTGTTAAGACCTGACAGAAGACTGCAACAGTAATCTATTTTTTGCGCTCACTATCACCCTCGCAATAGTCTTGGCATTCTGGTGGGTGATGAAGGGTCGCAAATGAGTCAAAGGTTTTATATAATATGCAGATGACGGCACTAAAAAATTGACATGAGACTCAATGCTGAGATGTTGATCCAGCACGACACCCAGTGTTTTAACCTTTTTTTGCGTGACAATCTTAACATCCTCTAGACTGAAGTTCTCATACGCTTGACCAAGTTTTTTGATCATGTTCTGGGAGCCCACGCATATAATCTCAGTCTTTTCCCTGTTTAAGGCAATGATATTCTGAACCATCCAGTTTTCTATGATATTAAATACCTTATTAAGATAAGGTTCATCCTTATCATGATTACCAGACAGTGGGATGAGGCACTGTGTAGCGTCAGCGTAGTTAGTAAATTCTATACCATTTAGTTCAAGGTGCTTAAAAAAAGGAACAGTAAAGATGTTATAAACACAAAGCGAAAGGCATGCTCCTTGTGGTACACCAAATTCTACTATTGTCAGAAGGGACTCTGCCTCCCCACAGTAGACTCTACACTCTTGATTACTTAGGAAAGAGGAGAGCCACTTTGCAGCCCCATCCGCGAAATTGGCCACCTCCCTCAACCTGGGGATCAGGATGGAATGATCCACCAGGTGCAAGGCAGCCGATAAGTCTAAAAGCACAAGAAGGGATGGCAAGCCCTTATCTATGTGATCTACTAATCTTGGCTTAAGTTCCAAGAGGGCAGACTCAGTTCCAAACCCCTGCCTGAACCCTGATTGAAATGAATGAAGAATTGGGTGAGCATTAAGATGGACAGATCTGAGCATAGTCCATCCGATCCAGGATCTTTCATAAAAAAGGAGTGTTGGTGATTGGTCTGTAGTTCAATGGATTATCATCGGACAAACCAGGTTTTTTAAAAATAGGTGTGATCCATGCCTTTTTGATATCCGTTGACACCAAGTTCTCAGCAAAAGACGCATTAATAAAATTGTAGATGGCATCTAGTAAGGTGGCAGAGTAGTATTTGATCATTAATGCACAGCAAGGGTATCCTTTGCAAGTGGTGGTCTTAAGCTGCTTAATGATAGTGGCCAATTCATCTACAGTTATCGACGTGAAGCTAAAGACAGGAACCTGGGAATTAGTGACCAGAGAGGCATGGTCAGTGACTCTGGAAATCTTTGTTTGAAACTCTCTTTTCCTGACAATATCCAGTCTGATTATGTCTAATTTACCCTCCATTGCTTCATGAATGGATGTACACCAAGCAGAGTCCTCAGTAACTGAGGTGATGTCATGCCTACGAGGTGTTGCTTGTTCTTTACGGATTTTGAAGAGTTCCTGAACGTCTGGTTGTGCATTCGTAATTCTGATATTGAGACTATTTTTTTTTGCATTGATAATGGCAAGTTTATAGTCTTTAACATCAATTTTATACATAGCTAAAGAGGAAGGAGACACCTTCTTTTTCCAAGCATAAAAGCACTTGAGCATATATGTTTTGAGTTTCCTAAGCTCAGCCGAGAACCAGGAGTTTCTGGGAAAAGCTTTTTTCAATATCATTTTAAGAGAGGCTGTAGAATTAGTAATGTTGTCAAAAGAAGAAATCAAGGCTTTAGACAGCTCTTCAGCTGACACCAAGCTGTTAATCTTCCCAATGGTAGAACTCAAAAGTGGTTCCATACGATCCCTGGTTAGATTCCTCATGTTTCTACAAGTCATCACTTGCTTGAGGTAGCCCTTAACTTTAATGGGATGTTCTGACTGTAACGTGAAGTGTACAAAGAAGTGGTCCGACCACGGACATGGGAATACAGACAAATCTTTAGTAACATTAAGGGTGGCAACCCAATCCAGCGTGTGACCTTTGATGTGGGTGGACACAGTGATCTTTTGTATGAAACCCAGGTTAGACAGCATACCCTCAAATTCCAAGGCTCTGCTATCATAGTCCAGTCCCAGTTATAAATTAAAATCACCCATATAATAAAAACCTTGTATTTGGTTTAAGAAGTGGAATAATAAAATCAGAAAGAACTGAATTAAAATCATCCATGACCACAGGAGGTCTATATAATAACAGACGATTAACAGTTACCTCAGCATTCAAGCCTACTTTAACACATTTCCTTTCTATGCCTGCAATATAGTGGTGTTTCACTTCCCAAATAGAAAGGCATGATCTGTAAATGAGTGCAACCCCACCTCCCCTTCCTGACGTCCTATCATGCCTGACCATACTGTATCCATTGGGAATGGCCAAGTCCAAAGATGGACCAGCAGCTTTGTGACCCCAATATTCTGTAATTGCACAAATGTCAATTTTCAGATCTGTGATATATGCAGCCACTTCAGTGGCATGTTTAATCAAGGCACGAGTATTTAGCAGGCCAATTGTGTATTCTGATATGGGTGTTATTTTGACTTTGGTACTGGGAGTTGCATTTGGAAAATCTAACACAGGTCAAGCACTGTGGAATTAAGTAGCTCGACTCGTGGAGGCATATGAACAACAGTCTGGGCGTCCTGGCTGAACACTTCTCTCATGGTCTAGTGAGGGCTGTGCTCACTCGATAAAACAGGCAACGAATCAGCAGTCCTGCTCGGGATAGGCAAGACATTAGAAACATAAACAGCCAGGTCCAGACCCGAGTTGTTTAGAATAGTTATTTTAGGGCAATGAGAATGGAATTCCTCAGGGATGATCAAGCCATTTTTACTGGTTTTATTACCTTAGGTTGAGTAACTCCCTCAGCTTTATGTGCAAATATTGTTCTGGGTGCAGCTATCGCCGCGAGAACTTCCACAATCCCCATGAGAGATAACTTCCTGCTTCCGGTCTTTTACGGACCGCCACAGACCGCTAAGTGGTCTAGTGCCGGCACTCTCGCACCTGAAATGCAAATATATGCGGCGCGAGATCCACCGGGCGGTCTGGGTAGTGTAGTGCAGAAGTTAGGAGAAAACAAGAGTCACGACTGCTTTACCACCTGAAACGGGATGCAGACCGTGGCTCTGTATAGTAATACGATGCCAAGGAGGAGCTAATGCAGTAAGTATTTCAATCCACAAAAATCGAAATGCAAGTAATAAAACTAAAATCAAAATGCAGTCACTAATTACACAGAACTACTACACAGATAAAAAAGTTAAAATTAATAGAAAAAAACACTAAGAGGAGAGGCACACGCAAGAGAGAGATAAGAATAATAATTAAAAGCCTCTTGCTGACATAGAAAGGTTTATAGCTGTTCTGTGGGCATTTAGTGTTTAAAATCCCTGCTGGCCTGCCATCTTGTGATAAACCACTGCTATTAACCTTACCTTTGTCACCATCGTAAGCCTCAGTTTTCCCACAGCAACAGCAGAGCCCGCTTGCCAGTGCCTGAAAATCCCAAAATTCTCTTTAATTTTATGCAGAGCTGCATTTCATTTTTGCAAGGTTATTTTGCTCACTGAATGCTGATCAAGTGTTTTTAAGTCTGGACTTTATTAACTGGGTGCTGGTACTTGCAGCACTATTTACAATCTGTAATAGAGGTGTGTTTACAATGTTGATTTACCAAAATACATCTCCTAGTATGCTGCTTTGGGTCAAGTGGCCCCCTTTAGGCTGTACAAAATGATACATTGGCCCTCATTAGGACTCCGGCGGAAAACCATGGTGCTATTAGCACCATGGTCGATGCCGGAGTCCGCCATGGCGGAATGGGGAATTACCACCCCATTCCAAGGTTGGCGGGGCGGTAATTCCCCATGCCACCATGGCCCTTCCCTACTCCCATTTCTGCCCCATAGGGCATAATGGGAATGGGGAAGGCGCTAAGTACGGTACCGCAAATTGCGGTACCGTACTTACCTCGCAAGTCCCTTACTTTAACGGCTGGTCTAAACCATCTATTAAGGTCGGGTCCCGCAAAGGGACCTCGTAGTAAGGCGTTAAGGGTTTAACGGCGCCGACACGTTTCACGGCGCCGTTAACCCCTTAACGTCAGGGTCCTAATGAGGGCCATTGTCTGGTTGACATACTCTGTGATTTGTGTATTTTGAAAAGGAAACTATAAGACCACTAGAACTCACCACCCCACAAACACCCAATCCCACTTTTGGGGATATTCATCGGGATGTGTGAACGCTGAGGGAAGAGCCGTAGCCGGGTATCCTGCTGAATTTTGGTTGTACAGTTATTTTGGAGTACTGTAAATTGGAGGGGTTGTGCGTTCCAAACATTGCCTGGTTTGTTTTTTGTGAACCGATTGGTAAAGCGGCCATGGTTGGGTCTGAAGGCTTACTGGAGGCAAAGGTAGATTTTCTTTCTTAGAGGACCATCACATAATGCCCCAATGGTTTGTGGCTAGCACAAGAGGTCAGCAATGTCCCTTACCTTTCTTTGGATTCTGGAAACTAACTTGATCTTCAAATCGGGACCCATAGGACATGTAGAACACCGCAACACTTGTGGTGCACTAGTGGAGGACCACGTTTTTTTCCAGCACCCTTATTTTTGCTCAAAATCCTTCTGGTGCACGTGTAAGGTCTTCCTACTTGTGCGAAATATGTTTTTCAGCATTGGCTATACTGAAAACTAAATACCGCACCAGGCTGGAAGTGAAGGACAACCTCAAAGTGGCGTTCTAAAAAATAAAGCCACACTTTGACTCACTTTCAGCAGAGAGACAGGCTTCCCATTAGTACTTGCTCTGTAAAATCAAATTGCCTTCTGCTGAATATACTAATAAGAATGTGTTTTGTCACAATAAAAGCTCTACTGGGGAATGTTGTGCTTACTTACACGGTTTCTATATTTGGATTGGAAGTGATTGTCTTACTGTCTTTGGAATGTCTCCCCAACAACATATCCCTTCAAAATGATGGCACCACGCATTCTGCAGCCATCTTTATTAAAATAAATAACACCAACACAGCGTGCGGGGAAGGGGTCCCAAGCAATTTATTTTTTGCTCAGGGGGGCCTTGGCATAAAAAGTTTGAAGACGACTGGTCTAGAGCCTCTCTTGCTTGAGTCAGATGCCTAACACCTACAAACCTGTTTTGCTTCCTGCTTCCTGTCTGCCTCCTGACTTCCCTAAACATGTAAGCACATACAATGGATATGATGTAGCCACATAACACACAATGGAGAGCTGCTCTCCTACCATAAACCATGCCTGATAACACATAATTCACATGAGACAATTGAACATGCCTTATCCCGCATTAAGGTTCTTGCCATTCTTTTCCCCCTACTGGCCTGTCCGATGTGAAGGGTTCGCACTAAGAGCCCCCCGCTGGTAGTTTCCCCAAGGCACTTTCTAAATATCATATGCTCTACAATATTGTCCTGCTGTCCAGTTAACAGCCCGTGTCAGGTCTTTCTTACGCTCAACTCAACATTGAAAGAAAATTTCACAAAAACATTCATATGAATGAACCCTGCTCCTTCACAGAGATTCAGTTTCGCAACGCTGTTCACAAAGGAAGCCAAACCATATCCAGTACACACACACTGGATTAAACGTTCAGGGCTTGTACTTATCTTTGGCTCGGGAGAGCCATGCAGCGACCCTAACCGAGTAGTAGAAGTCAATAAAACATGCTCCGGCAGGCAGCGCAGCGTTCACCGAAGCGACCCGGGGGCACACACACTTCACATGGATCACCACCACGGCCCAGGACTTCCAGTCTCCACGGTCCAGCCTTGCCCCTCAACTTGCTTTGTCTGCTCCTGTCTTACCACGATACACCTTGCCCGTGCTCCTCAAGGTCACAACAATCAGCATAGAGCACAGGCAGGTGTGAGCCTTTTTAAAGCCTGCTGGCACGTGCAGTATGCACTCTGCCGCCAAGCCCCCTGGGAAAAGTAGTTTCCGGGTCTTTGCACGCTGCACAGGCCTCCAATCCTCACACTGGGCATCACAGATCCAAAAGAGCTCAATTATTCTCTTGCAACTGCGGGAGCACTTGGCTACCTTTTTTATCATTTTGAAGATAAGACAATAGTACCACTGCTTGTGATTTATAGCACTTATGCTCAAAGTGCTGCCTTATATGGAGTTGAACTGTGGGGGCACGAAAATCATACTGTTGTCACTAAAGCAGAAAGTTCCATCCTCTAGTCATTCTTGCCCTTATCAAAGAGTGTCCCTGTCGAGTCTCTTAAACATGAACTGGGAGTTTGGGGCTTGAAACGGGAAGCTTCATCGAGGCTGTTGCTCTTTTGGTTAAAGATGTGGAGTTCATCCTATGTGGACGACTATAGGAAGGCCCTTTTGATTATAAGGCTTATAGGGCCTAGGGATACAGCATGGATGACGTATACTAAAAGGAGGTCCGCAGCACTGGATATGTGCAATACATGGGATGACCCAGAGGGCATTACTAACTCTCGAAAAGTAACACTGAAGAAAGCACATAAAGTATGGACTACAAGAAGAATTATTGACCTCAGTATTTGAAGTAGTACGTTGTCTCATTAGCTCACAATAAAAATGGAATTTTGTATTGAATGGTATATGGTTAGGCTGGCACCTCTCAATATGAAGGCTATTGCATGTTAAGGCCAAGGTGAGAGTAGGAATTCTTCACTTGGGTTATTTCCGTCCAAAGCGGTGTACGAGCATGCAGTCTGTAATTTACTGCCCATCTTGCTAGGATGTCACTGAAAGCATTCGGCACTTTGTTATACTGTGTCCCTTATACTGTCGTTTCAGGATAACATTGTTGAAACTGCTCTGGCTAAAGTACAGCGTAAGATCATGCTGGGATGCTCTACTACTGTGTTTGTTTGAGGATACCAATACTGTTCTCATTGGAGTCTCCAATTATATTTCAAAAGCCTGGAGTCTAAGAGCTAAGTGCACGAGGTTAGGTTCCATGTCGTAAAAATGGCTGCCAGGGTATGGATTGTTAGTACTGAGGCTTTCGTTAGTTCTCATAAATGAATTGCCTCCATGATGTATTTTTTTATACTGTTATTCGGAAAGATTAGTGTGTCTTTAAACAGGATACTGATTATGTATGGTCTGTATGTTTTTTGTGACTTTCTATATTTCAATAAGTGATGTATGTTTTATGGATTATTTTATTTGAATAAAGGAAGGAATGAAGGGAGGAAGGAAGGTTGTTTCAAGAAAAGCACCCCTCTTTTGCTCTCACAGAACCCCTACATCCGTGGATAGCCCGCATTCTCAGCTCTGTAATTCGCCAGATCTGGTGCTCTCTGTTACTGATAAATACTTACCAGTATACTCACAGAACTATATTGGCAGTTAGGATTATGGTACTTCCAGCTTGCACCAATCAAAACCCCAGATTTTGCCTCTACCTATGCCTGTATCTCACTAACAAACCAAACCTAACCTCATCATTACTTACGGGGAGATATGCATCAAGGCTGATAAAGCGGCAGATGGCCGCTATGCAAGACCACTTTTCATTAAATTTACATAACATTTCTGCCACTCAAAGAATTGCATGTAAACCTAGGAACAACAACCAACCAACTATTCCCCTTTTAACCTCAGACCTTAGATCCGAACCATCCTTCCAAGGTTTCAACAAGAATGCCAACATATGGCTATTATCACAAGTAGTATAACTATTGTATAAACCTGCCTTTCCTTTACATCTGATATTTTTTTGTTAATAAACGCCTGTACTTGTTTATCTATACCTGTGTATTCCATAGGTAACGTTGTAATGCGCTCAGATACCTGAGAGTTTTGTGTGCTACATAAATAAATAAACAAACAAGTTGTTGATTAACCCTTTTAGTGCTGAGACTTCAGTGCTTTCATTTGCAAATTTGGCTCAAATGGCTATTGCTTAAGGCCAGCAGTACAAAGTCATCTTCCTCGTCAAATATGTGTGGCTTTTCCCTCAGGGCCATTTTAAGCACTTTTGGGGCCCTGGGCACGGACATCTTTGGGGCCCCCCTCCACCAAACCAGACTAATTAAGTGATCAGGAATATCTGCCCCGCCTCCCCTGGCGCAATCACAAGCCATAGGTTGATATGCTGCCTCACAGCATTAAACATAAGGATGTTTATTCCATTTAAGTCCCCTTACCTTCTTCATTCTTGCTCTAATCAGACTGATAAACAAGTTCCATTTGAAGGTCAACATTATCGAAGAGGTTATTCCGTTCTAGCATAGATTAAGGAGACTTTTTTTAAAAGGTACATGTAACCCAGAATAGCCAGAGAACTCACAGTTGCTGCCTCACAGAACGCAAAGGTGCTCAAGCATGGATAAAGGAGACCAATTGGTACGAAGGAGAAAGTTACACATACCATAGCATAGATAGTGAATGCAGACTAGAAACTACCAGGAAGGTGTCTGTATCCAGACAGACTGAGATTATAAATTGGACATGGTTTTCAAATAGTGTTGCCATTAGAGATCAAAAGAATAAAGTGCCTGTAGTGTGCAATATATTAATGCTCACTATTATAGTGAAAGCAACACTATAGCCAGTGAAGCCATGTGTGAGCTTGTTTTAAAGATCATACCCTGAGAAGGAAATCTCTCTGAAAGGCTGACCATTTTTAAAGGGTTGGGGCAATTTCGAGAGGCTAGGCAATACAAGATGAAATTAGATGCACATCATTACACACACTGGTCAAGGGGTGAAACTGGGATTTTTGCCAACTCTGCAATTTCTGCATTTAAACACTTTCATTACCAATTCTTACCATGAAATAAAATAATCTCACTTTATAAAAACTGACTTGTAAAGTACACCAATCACATTACCAAACATGACAACTTTGAAAAACAAAATATTATAGAAGGGTGTAACACAGAATGATTCTAGCTTCACTCTCTCCATCATCAAGAGAAGTATATAAGTACCAGCATACCAATCAGTGTGATTTAACATATTTAGGGCCTCATTACACGTTATGCGGTAAACCATGGTGCTATTAGCACCATGGTTGCTGCCGGTACCATACCGGTACCACCATGGAGAAAAGGGGAATTACCACACCATTCCAAGGTTGGCGGGGCGGTAATTCCCCCTTTCTCCATGGCCCTTCCACATTTTTGCCCCATAGGCCTCAATGGGAATGGGGAAGGAGCGAATTACGGTACCGCAAATTGCGGTACCGTAATTAGCAGCAAGGTCCCTTTGCGGGTCCCAACTTTAACGGCTGGTCTACACCTCGTAGTAAGGTGTTAAGGGTTTACTGGTACCGGTGCCCTTACCGGTACCGGTAAACCCTTACTGCCTACCGTGTAATGAGGCCCTTAATCTCGGTTTGTCTTTTGTATGTTAAAATTTTACATAGTTCCAAAACACATGCTTGTGAAATTGTCATTTGTAAACTTGCAGAAAAACCCTTGAGTTTTACAAAAATGCAAAGCGTTTTTTGTGTCAAAGATCAGACTTTAAAATATGCTTTCCTGAGACCTGCACCATATGGTCCGCTCCCTTCTTTCTACCACTCCTTCCACTCAAATGGCCTAGATTAAAGGAAAGATCAAGTAATGGGCTACATGATGCCACCAGCATGGGAGGAGGCAAACTTGACAGAAGACAGTACAGACATGTAAGAGATATTGGATGATTTGACCAGGATCACTGTATTGTCTGTTCGCAAAGCCAGGATACAAGCATGAATGTTTTGGTTCCAAATTTGGATACCTATTCATTTCTTTGACTAACAATTTATGCTCATTGTTGGAGGTGATTTCTTAGGTTTTACAACACCCCATCTGAACAAACCAATTTCTAGACCTTCACCATAAGGATGACATGTTTGTTTTTATAGCAACCCCTATCTGGTGAAGGTACTTTACTGATAATAGCACCTGTTGTGCTGCAAGACCAAGTACATACACAGGCAGGTTGATAAACTTCAGACATAGGAAAGGCTCAGCCAGCCTTACAGGAATGTGCTATTCTAATCTTGCAAAGGAACACATATTTCTGCAATGAGTGCTTAACACACTGAGCTAACTTCTGAACCGTTGTGGCACTCAATTTACCAATATGCATTTCAAATTTGGCTATTGCACATGATCAACATACTTACCACAGGAAGGAAAGAATGCTACAGGAGTTGTGCCGCAAGGAACAAACACACAAACTATATATATCTCAGTGACCACAGAAAGCATCAGATGATGAATTGATTGAGGCAGACTGTACTTGCCAAAATTTACAGGCAATAAATAGGTTTAGAGCCTCAGCACCTTGCCATAAAATATCCTGATGTGTGATATTTAAGTCTAGTGAACAAAGGAATCTTACTTCTTTAGATCAGGCAGCCTTGTAGGGCTCCCTCTAAGATGGGGGCCCTGGTCAAGTGCTCCTTTTGCCCTCCTATAAAAACGTTTCTGTTTTCCCTTAGAGAGACTTATGCGACTGACACCTCTTCTTTACTGCCAATCCAGCACTTCAGCACGGTCCACAGGTCTGGACACCTCTTGATATTCACTGACCGATGTTGAGAAGTTTCCTGTATCTTCTACTAATCATGTCAACGTTGATGTTCACTGATATTGGCTTACAGAAATGGATTCCGAAAAAATGGAAGGAAGCAGTCCGACCACTCTTGAGAATTTCAAGATAATTTGTAGGCCTGACGTAATTTATGTAGGTATGGCCGAGAATCGTAAGAAAATGAAGCAGCTTTGTGGCTTGAATTATCTTTAATATCTACCCCCAGATTCAAATGTCATATTATTCCTTTTGATGCTGGTCAGAGCCCAGACCAGTCCCTAAAGATGAATAGTGCCAGAAATAGTCATGAAAAGGTTCTATTTGAGTCTCACAAACTGTGAAGCCTTTACACTAATGTATGTAAAATGATGCTAGACCAGAGAATGCTGGCAGAGGGACAGAGAAAGGCAATCACCAAACAGCAGACTCTAGTTATTGCGTGCAGCTACTTTGTCTGGGATTCTGATTGGCTACGTTATTATCTGAAGCTTTGTATTCCTTGTTAGGATTATACCAGTATGTTTTTTAAAGTTTGGAAAACCTGGCAACATGGGCTGCATTTTCTCGACACCCATCAATTATAACAGCACTTGAGGATAGTGTTATGTAACTGCTGTTCTCAACGATTCGTCTCCCAAGCGAGATGCTGTCATGACACACCCCGGAAGGCTTAGAGTGCCTGAAATGCACGCTATCCTAAGGTGAACCTCTTTAGCTCCATCACTAAGAAGTCATATTAAAAGAGCGGGTGCTGCAACAGCTGGTGGAGCTTGTCCCTGAAGCATAGGGTGACCAGACGTGCTAGGTTGCCTGGTCTGCCCTGAAATTGGGCTCTCTGCGGGCATTACAGTCCTGGCGGTCCGTGAAGCCAGACGCCAGGAAATGTTACTCCCCATTCCCATTTGAGTCCCATAGGACTCAATGGGAATGGGGAGGACTGGAGCACAGGCACTGTGTGCAATAGTGCCGGTACTTCCGTCAAAGTCTGTGAGCGGCTGCTGTCCCGCCTGCCGCTCACAGAACTCGGAGTGTTACCGGACCGGCACACTCGTAATGAGGCCCATTCTCTCTTAAATAGTGGAAATAAATACATTTTCCTTAGGACACAATAACATTCACAGAATAGCAAGAAATGCATTACTGTTTCAACGGCCAGGCCACATGCTGGGCAAACCAATGAAGTACCCCCCCTCAACCCCCAGTCCACCACACATGAAAGCTGTCACCTGTAGAGTACCCAATCTAAATTTAATGAACAGGTTGCGAGCGTAGGCAGGGAAGATAAGATCCAAGTAGGGTTCTCCCTCCAGTATATACTTCAAAAGGAGATAATCCTGTCCTGACTTCAATTTTAAGTACACACAGACAAGATGTTCCTGGATATTGTACCTAGCAGACAGTTTCACAGCTATTTTTGAACCGGAAGATATTGGGAAGGGATTATTCCAACGATCTTCCAGACCTGCCACTGCTAGTCTAGCTGTACGTGGCACAGCCAGTCAAGCGAGCGGCCACCCGGATTGTTCAACAGCCCGTGAGGGCATCCCGATATTTACCAAGGTCTGGTGAGCACCATAAACTAACCCAGTAGAAAGCCGGTTTCCACATTAGTTGGTACACTACAGGAACCAAACCACACTCCATCATTAGCGGGGCACCCAGAGTACTATACAGTAATCAAAGGAGTTCATTTAGAAATGTTTGTTTTGACACCCCCAAACTAGAGCAATTAGAGCATCCACAAATCTCGGCTCAATAGAAAACAGCTGAGGTAACCTGGATGGTATAGATATCGAGTGCAGGTGAAACAGCCTGCTCACCATGAGAACCCAAAAACCTCCTCAGGCCACCACTATTCTTTTCCAAGATGGACTGTTATTTGGTAACTTGCCCACCCAGGTACCATTATCAGAGAATCTTACCCCCAAATAATCATAGTGGGTAACCTGTTCTAGAGTTATCCCTTCCAATTTCAACCCCAGTGTTGTTGCCCCAGGCTTCTTTGGTCAAGACATCATGACCTTGATCTTGTTCCTATTAAGGGTAAGGGCCAAATGGGCACACTTAGAGACAAAATGCTCCAAACTTATTTTGATACCCATTGGAGATACGCCCAACAGAACCGAATCATTGGCAAAAAACAACGCTGGGAAAAGATCCTTGCCCAGTTTGGGAGGGTCCAAGTTTGCACCCTGGCAATCTACCAGCAGGACTGTAATGATCTCATTTATGTAAAGTAAAAACAGAAGCAAAGCAAGAACACAGCCTTGCCCCCTGTCTTTGTTGACTGGGAACTGGCTCGTGGTCTCTCCCATTGGGCCCCATCTCACCACGGCAGTATTGCAAGAGTATAGTTGGATAATCACTGCCACCAGATGGTATGCTACCCCCTGTCTCAACAGAACCTGCTAGAGCAATTCCATAGGGACGCTATCAAAAGCTGTCTGGAGGTGTATGACTATGGGACTCATTCTAGGTTTGCCGGTCCAGAAACAAGCGTGCTGGTAAGCTCACCGGCACCCTTGTTTCCAGACGGGCAAACTATTTCTTTGCCTGCCATGGCTGCTGTCCCAGACAAGTTGGACCCTGCCGGGCGCAGCAGCCATGGTAGGCAGACACTTCACGGAAGCGCCGGCACCGTTAGCAACGTTGCCATCGCTTCTGTGTCCCCACTCCCATAGAGTCCTTTTGGACTCTATGGGAATGGGGATTTACAATTTATCCGTGCCTGACTTCCCGGGCCGCCAGACTCGTAATTAGCCGGTGTCACCAGGAAGTCAGGCGCCAGTAAATTATTATGAGTCCAGCAGCAACCCGCCTGTAGCACCGGCAGGGTTACCGCTGGACTCGTAATGAAGCCCTATGTCTTTTTTAGGACACAGTATTTCTGTAAAATCATATGAAGGCGAAAGCACTGGTCCACTGTGCTTATCCCCTGGCAGAACCCAGATTGGAGGTGGGAAATAATGTCCTTAGTGAAGCCCGGCTGTGGTGTCAAGGGCGGCGTCGTTCGTGAGGTGAAGCTGTTAGGCTGCTGTGGCTCTGCTGTCGAGTCACTATCTAACTGTGCCCGGTGCACTGTGAGGATTGTGTTCTCTGAAGGCAGTGTTTTGCAACTGTGACGACTGGAACGATTGGAAAATCCCCTGTGCCTTCATAAATATATAAACTTTAAACAAGTTGCCTATACCTGTAAGAAACCCTTCGAGAGTAAGCCACGCTCCTTGGACCTACCAGCAAGTTAAATTCATCACACCTAGCCCTCGTGGCGTGAAGCCCAGCTGTGGTGTCAAGGGCGGCATTGTTCGTGAGGTGAAGCTGTTAGGCTGCTCTTTGGCTCTGGAGGTGCGGAATGCGGTCCTACTGTGAATTCGGCGGCGTGCTCTCCAGGTGTCTCAGAAGCTCGTATCAGCCTCCCTGCCACCTTATGTTTACGTGATGTGAAGGCTGTTAAAGGTTCCTGTCCGTGACTCTACCCGCGTGTTCTGTGAACAGTGAACGCGAGCTTGATATCAAACGCAGTAACAGAAAAGGTGAGCAGGTTTTATATGCAAAATCCTCGAAGCTCGCAGACTAATGATTATGCGGCAGATCATTAAACGCACATAATTTACTGTGGCGCACCATCAATGGTTTCAAACTCAAATTGTTAGTGGACTCTGTGTGGGTATCTGTGAACCAGGACTTTTTGAGTAGGCGACCTCAGCTCTGTATCCACGCATTGCCTCTTTGAATGCACGCAAGAGAGATCAATTACTGATTCCTGCCTAATCTATTTTGCTTGACTCTGACTGCGGGGCTAGTCCCTTTGAGCAGTCAAGCTTTTGCTTCTTGCGCAGGCGCTGTGCAAACACCATTAAATGCACGCAAGAGGGACTAATTACTGATTCCTGCCTAATCTATTTTGCTTGACTATGACTGCGGGGCCAGATAATTTGGGCTGTCAAGTCTATTCACGCATTATAGAAATCTAATTGATGCATTGGTGAGATTAACGATACATTTCTGCTTTGATATAAGAGGCTACAGGAGTTGGCGTCATTTTCTGCTGTCACCTGCTCCCAGTTGTGTGTTCCTAAGAGGAGGTTTTGTAGAATCTGTTGAAGGTGCTTAAGGTCCACAGGTTGTCTGTGGGTTGGTTGTGGAGCTTGTACCAGTCTTACATCAGTTAAGGAATTTCTAATGGCATACAAATTAACAATGTGTATGCCGCCACATAGTCCTCCTTTAACATCAGTAAGAAAATCATCTCCTCAGGGTGATCCAGAACCCCTTCAGCCAAAATTTTATTCCGCTACTTCAATTACTCCAATGAGAGGGTCATCGCTGAAACCAACATTCACTTTTGATAACCACATGAATTACTCAATTGTGTCTATTTCTTCTATGTCTATGTCCCACCTGGTTGATCACAACAAATCTGGTGGGGCACATGTCAATAGTTTGCCTTTATCTGCAAATACCCCTGGTAACACAGTAAATCCACAACCTCTATCTGATCATACGATGTTAGCCTCGATCAAACATATCCCGAAGCTTTCATCCTCCAGTATTGTCACCTCACCCATAAAGTTTCCTCCATTGGGCATTGATTAAACGTGTTTGTCTATACATGCAAGCCTATGTGAATCCCCAATATTATGGAGAGATATTAACTGCCCTGGTGCTGATTTCCATGTGGGGGAGGAGGACTCAATTCAAAGACACTTTCGAGCAGACTTTCGTAACCCTATGTTACAGTCCTTTGCTCTACCCACGTCTAGAGCAACCAAATCATTGCCTGCTGATGGTTTTCTGCAGCATTCAACCATGATTCAACCAACTCTTACTGCCATAAACACCTCTATTATGAATCTGTGCAAACTTTTTGAGCTACTTGATACAAAGGTCTCACAAAAATCAAAACAATTTGATGACTTAACAAAGTGGCTATCGACTTATTTCTCATCAATACAATCTAAGAGTTTTCTTGTGCCAACCGATATGTATGCAGTGAATAATTTAGCGGCATGTTTAAATCCAGTTGTTGATGATTCTGTTCATAACCCTATAACGATTAGTCTACATACACGTACCGTTCCTCCTGAGATGACTTCAGTGTTGTGTGCTTTACCCCTTATCTATGGTATAATACGCCCCACAACAAGTTTGTGTTCTACCCCGAATAATGAGGGCCAGAGTGCCTCCATCGCACACCTCTCTCAAGGAAATGTTCTGGGAGTAAAACAGGTGAAAGTGGGACTGGTACCTGAACCCCCGGTGGGCCAAGGTCTAAGTCATCTAGAGGCCCTTAAAGCGAGGAATCACAAAATCTCTCCAAAGAAACCTCTTGCTAAGTTAAAAAAAAATAAGAAAATATGGTGAACATTAAACACACCAAAAAAACACTTAATTCTTTTTTCAAAGCCTTGAGCAAAACAAAAACCTCTCAAAATAAAGTGCCAGGACCAGCTGGGACAGCACCCATTCCAACACCAGTTCCAATTGAACCGGCAATCCCGCCCCTGGCATTTCCAGTCAGTAGCGGACTAAGTAATAAAGATTGTTCGGGTGGCTCTTTGTCTCCTCTTTCCCAGCTGGTTTTGTCGATAGTGCGAAATACAGAGGCCGAGAACAAACTCTCAGCGTTAAAGCAACAAAACGCTGTTTTGTTCGGTTCAGTTCATGTCAAATCTAATCAAGTGTTATCAGCTCCTGCCGCATATTCTGGAATGCCTAATATAACACATCTTGGTGCCTCTATACCAAAAGTGTCTGCATCCACACCAGATGTTTTACTGACACAACACGTTTTTGAGAATTTTAAACAGAAAGTAGATGATTATTTGGCTACCAATATGGCTAGGATGAAAACTTGGCAGTTTCTGAGGGTGAAACAAAAATGCAAAACTTCTTATACGAAGAACAATATGCACAGGAAGATACAGGTGATACTTATTGTAAAACAAGCACTGAGACTTCAAAATTAAAATGGATGCCACAGAAACCTAATCAGAACTCAGTGTCACATCATTTGCATCCATTCAGAGCTCAGTTTCATACCTTTATTTTGAAATGTCGAGATGGAAATTTTCCATCCTACGATTTGAATCGACAGAGTGTTCTGAATATATTTGGAGATATGCCTGAGCTATGTAATGTATCAACACAGGACATCGATCAAGTAGAATTTATCTCGGACTTAAAACGCACAATTGTGAGATTATGGCTTCCATCGGGATTAGTGCGGGATTCCATTTGGAGATGTAAGATGCAGTTGTTTGAAATGGGATTCCTTTTAGCAGAGGACCCAGCATGTGTCCATCTTAAAAAGCAAAACACTCAAACAAGATCAAATATTTATCAAGGAGTGAAACAGGACAATGTCAATGCTCAAAATGCTCAAAATGTTTCTACTCAACAAAATTAACCATCAACTTGTCTTACATCAGCCACCTTTGTAATAGCAAGCTGGAATACGAGGGGCAACTCTGGCT
This sequence comes from Ambystoma mexicanum, assembly GCF_040938575.1. Lineage (NCBI taxonomy): Eukaryota > Metazoa > Chordata > Amphibia > Caudata > Ambystomatidae > Ambystoma > Ambystoma mexicanum. The sequence continues at coordinate 459,097,293 of NC_090931.1, forward strand.
GACCTCATGTTCTTTATGGGATGGTTATGAGCTCACTTTGCTTCCTGCACTTCCAAGTGGGGGCAGACCATCCTCAGGGCTCCTGGTGGCAGTCCAAATCTCCAGTGGTCTGTCTGTTAAGCCTTGGTCTTCCGTGGGGGCCCAAATTCAACTAGTCCAGGTGGTTTGTCACACGCAGGTACTAGCATTAATTAATATCTATAGGAACACAGCAGTGATGTTGGATGACATATTTTACGACGGTTTAATTGACATTTTAGATATGATTCAGATGAACAATACAATCTCAGGTACCATTATTGCAGGTGATCTGGATTGTTGGAGGCCCTCTGGCTGCACGCAGGACGCTTGGAGATGGAACAACCTTATGAAAGACCGCAATTTCTATATGCTCAATGGCTCCATCGAAGAAGATATCCCTGCCTAACACACATGGCAGCATGGGTCTAGCTCTAGTTTAATTGATTACATCTATATGAGTGCCGGATTGTTTAAAAATGTCAATAAATTGCACATTATTGATCAATCCCATAGTGACCACAGAGTGTTACTTGTACAAACTTCATGGAATTTTGCAACAACGAAAGACAAACTAAACTTTCATACAGAGGCGACAGTTAACTCGTCAAGAAATCGTCTCCGGTGGAATTCGGATACATTAATCAATCTGAGAAATAGTGTGGATTATAATATAATTCAGCTGCACACTAAATCATATTTGGATCTTTTACAACCATTTAGGAAAACGATTACTGTTTTGCGGCACAATCAAATAAAACATCCACACATCTTTAATGCGGAAATTCACCGTATCAAAGCAGAATATTAATGTATTATTGTATTGTTAAAATTGAAAATAAAATTAAAAAAAATAATAATAAAGAAAAAAACTAGCAGCCTCAGATGATCCGATGTGTTGGAAACATCTAAAAACAGCCAAATGTCGATACAAAAATTGGCTAAAGAGCATTAAGGCAGCTCAATTCCAATGGGATAGTGAAGTAATGCAACATGCCATGGTCAATAATAAAAATCAGTTATTGAATGATTGTGGTTGTCAACTCCAGGGAGATGCACAAATGAATGGCGTCCAAGAATCCACCTGGACTTCCCATTTTTCCTCCCTGTATGCAGACCCAGTCTTTTCAAAAATGACATGTACACCCACATCTGTCTCCTTATGGCAATTGCAATTCTTGATAGAGAGCATTCACACTATCATCATGCACGCTAGCTCCTCCAGGGCGATGGGTCCAGATGGACTTTCGAACGCTATGTTCAAAACCCATCCAGAGGAATGGGCCGGCATCCTCAATTCCATCTTTAAGGCAATATTAACATCTCGCACCATCCCCCTATCCTGGAAAACTTCTATAATCGTTCCTGTTTTCAAGAAGGGGGATTGTAGTCTGCCAGCCAATTATAGGCCAATTGCCTTATTGGATGCGCCAGGAAAAATCTTTGCAAAACTAATACTCTGCGAATTTAATACTTGGACTTTACAAGCCCAGCTCCGTGATCCTAATCAAACAGGATTCGTTGCTGGTATGGGCACCAATATTAATCTATTTGCCCTTCATGCAGTCAAACAACAATGTCACATGTCCAAACAACAGGTTTTTAGCTTTTGTTGACCTTAATGCTGCTTTTGATTCGGTGAGTCGAGTTCTTTTGCTCTCAAAACTCTGCAAAGACAACTGTCCGGCCACACTGTATGATGTTATTCATTCACTGCACTCTCAAACTTCCATCAGAGTTAGGCTAACCTTAGACGGACTACTATCCGGTCAGATTAATACATTCCGGGGACTCAAGCAAGGTTGTCTCTTAGCCTCTTCAATTTTCAACTATTTCATTCATGACGTTAGATTGGCTATGATCGATGTTATATCAGACTCTCCAAAATTGAATGATCAACCTATCCAAGCCCTCATGTATGCAGATGATATGGTTCTTCTCTCAAAAACACAATTAGGTCTGCAGCGCTTGCTCAACACGTTTTATAATTATATCCAAAGAAACGAGTTAAAAATAAATTTAAGTAAAACACAAATTGTTGCTTACTCGCCCAAGTGCCAAGGCCCTTTATCATTTGTCTGGACTTTTGATCAATCACCCATACAAATGGTTCCCCAGTATACCTATCTTGGTATATTGTTTGAGGGCTAGCCCCACGCAAAAGGCCATGTAGCACAATTAGAGGCAAAACTTAAAACATCTATTTCACAAGCCAGAGTAATACATTTCAAGTATGGGAAGTTTTCCATCAAGCCGCATTATATTTTTGGAATATGAAAACGATCCCATCACTGTTATATGGCTTGGAAACATTTCACACTAATTCACCTTTCCCGTTTGACAAATGGGAAGCAAAATATTGGCGGCTCATCTTACATCTTCCGAACTGTATACCTGCCGCCTGGATGAGGTTTGAATTGGGTTTGGTTTCAATACATGCCATATATCAGTGGCGTCTGTGTGCGCTTTTCCGGAAATGTTTAATTTCGACTCCTTTAAACATCTTGTTGAAAACCTTGACGAATTACATATTTGCCACTAATCATGCATTCATTAGACAATGGCTCACAAGGGTCTGTCTCATACTAAATTCGGCAGATGTGTCTGTAGATCTATTGATAAAAAATCCGGACAAAGCAAAATTAAAACTGTTTGAGCGCAACTGGATAACAACCAGAACCCTGTGTCTGTCATACCACAATACAGAAGAGGACCGGTTCCCACATAAAAAAACTACGAACTTTACCATCTTATTTGGTCCGATGTCCCTCACTTAAACTGCGTAATGGAATACTAAGATTACGCTTTAATTTGTGGAACACTAGGGATTTGCAATCCAAGCGGAAACAAATAGATATAAATGATAATTTCTGCCGTTTTTGTTTGTTGAAGGCCTCTCGTGAGACACTGGTACATATTGTCACAGAATGCTGTGCCTTACGGCCATTGCGTGAAATACATTACACAAGACATTGTAAATATCTCTGCCTAACTACTCAGGCTTTATGTTGGTCCTTAATTTTGGGTGCCTGCTACTTACCTTTACAAATTGCAACTGTTAATTTTTTTACTATCCTTGAAATTGGAGAGTACTGAGAATGAAACGCATTGATGTTTGACCAAATAGGTGTGACAAATCTTTTTCCGAAATACACAAATGAAAACAAAGCTTTAATCATAATGTACATACATTTCTTGTTGATTTTATTATATATTAATCAAATGAGAACATACCATAGTTTATTGCAAAATTCTGTTGTGTTTACTTTGAATTAAATATTGTTTTATGTAAATGTAAATAATATGTATATGATTTTGTATATGAATGTATATAGTGAGCTTTGTTTGTATTTGAAAGGTTGATTTAATTCAACTAATACAAATAATAAAAAATAAAAAAAATAATGCCCTTAGATTCTATGCAATTTAAACAAAATACCGTTAGCAAAGGTTTTCCCTGACGTGCCAAGAAGCAAGATGAGCCTATAATTGCTTGGGTGGTCCTGCCCCACCCTTCTTAGATATAGGTATGATCTCGGCATACCGCCACGAGACAGGACCTTATTGAGATTAAACACTGATTGAAAGAGCTTGGTTAGAACCAGCACCCAAATATGTGGCTCATCTTTCCAGAGATCAATCGGTACCCTGTCGCCGCAGACGAAGTAATGTTAACTGGTGGGCCCCTGTTAATCACTGGTTAAGCCATTGGGCCCTCCATGGCAATTCCACACGGGTAATCAGAGGGCACCACTTCACTGTACAGCCCACCAACATGGAGGAACCCTTCTTCCTCAGTTATCATACAGTGGAGATCATTATCCTTTGATTCTTTCTGTTCGGAGACCAATAACCAGAAGGCCTTGTTATCCTTAGCGATAGCAGCTCTTCTCAATTCGTTCCATTTACCCTTCAGGAATTCAGACTTCTTAAATTTCAGAACACTCTTATAACTATTCCTCAAATTATGTATGCCATCTTTATTTGCCGCCCCAGGTAGACTCACAAGTGACAGCAATGTCTCCTTAGCCTGTCCACAATCGGAGTCAAACCACAGTGAAATCTTCGCAGGTTTCCGCTTATAAACACATTTTAACCTAGAAAATGGGTTAAGCTTGGAGGTTAATTGAACGAATTCAGATAGGATCTCTCCATCTCCACAAGTGGGTAGAGATATGGTTTTGATGGAGGACAAAATAGACAAACAATAAAGGCTATCCATTTAGGATCCACTAGATGCCTAGAAATCCCTGCTACATTCCAAAACAAAAGCTTTGTACCGCTGGGGGCAGAGGAATCGGTCGAGGGAGGGGCAGATTGTTAGTCCACCTCTTCCAAGTCCACCTCCCCTGGGGTATAACTCTGAACACATGAGTGGTTGGCCTCTAGGAGGGAGCCTTACAGGAATCACAGGTAATGAAAGCCTCAGAGAAATAGTAGAACCTGGAGGGGATAAGTCCTGGTCTCCATTGACAAGAGTCCTTCTATAATGATTGGATTTGTGAAGAGCAACTCCACAAAATCCCACAGCCCCATTGAACCCCTTCGAGCCCCTATAATATCAGCTCTTATGATAGACGTACACCCTCTCAGATGCCGAATCCAATGGATGCCCTATTGAGTCAGAAAATCTGTATTTTCAAAAGCACCCGATTTGCCATGAAAATTGGGAACCATCCCAGGGGCCACAGAGACACTACAGATTAGTTTAGGATCGGCTCTATTACCACTATACCTGGGTTCCCTCATACTTCAGGGAGGATGTGTTGCCACATGTTTGTTAATAGCATCAGTGATGGATTTAGCCCATGGCAGCCCCTTTGCTATACAAATACTTGGTGGCTTCAATACCTTGTTCCTCACAATCTTATTAGCTATGTTCCCCCTGGATCAGATCTCCTCCTCCTCAGGGTCCTTAGGTAGAGCAACGCAATTCACATAATCGGGCTATAATTTAGTGGTCAAATGGATGATCTCCGTCTGGGCTTCCAGGAGTTTCCCCCCTGGGTTTTCACAATGCTAGACAAGCTAATTGCCATACCCTTGAGGGTACCCATCTCCAACATTAGATCTCGTATTTGCCATTCACAATTACACTCTGCACTTATATGGACCTGACTTGATGCAGAGCCCCCTTCTCCACCAACCCAGACAGGACATCCTGGACCCCCACACTGTTCTGGAATACTTTACCAAGACCCAAAGGCAATTTATTGGGGTTTTCACTATTGGGCAAAGACATATCAAGCAAGGGGGATAATCTGTTGGACAGGATAATCTCTGGAGCAATAGTATGAGTCCCACCATTCTCGGCCTCTGGTGCGTTCTCTGGAAGCCCCACACGATAGTACCTTCTACCTCGACCCTAGAAAATGTAACAAAGCCGATGGTAGATTCAAGAGATGGATTTTGGGCTGGTACCTGAATAGCAGGCCATGGGGGGACTGGTGCAAAAGAATCATTACAAGCTGTAATAGGATGCACTTCAATTATGCTACCGTTTTGAGATCCACCAGCCCCTACTACTTTTGGACAGTGGACTGGGAGCTTGTAGCTAACCCCACCCTCCTGGCCCAATGCCTTTCCCAGAAGATATTTAGCCAGGGGATCCTATCTGGGTTGTCTTCCTATGCTGACAAAAGGATGATGGGAAGAATGCCTACCTCTTTCATTCGCAGAGTCCTGTTTCCTCCAGTCCTCTATTTCACCCATCACCTTGCCACTGTCCTGGGAAATAACACAGTTGGAGTTAATGACAGGGCTTGCACGAGCCATTGGTATTGTGCCATCCTAACCATAAAGCAAACCGTCTATTTCACCTATTAGAACGTTGGCTTCCCTAATAGGTTTGAATCGTTTATACACTTTCTTTCAGCCGACCTCTGGTGAAGCTGGATGGCTAGCCTTACGTTTAACCATTGGACATCCCTTATTACCTTATGGGGTCCTCAGAGACTATGCCACGGTTGACCAAGGGTATCAGGTATCGGTAGTGATTAAATCAGTAGTAAACACTTTCAATTGACACTTGCCAATCAACGATCACTGGCGCAAAAATATAATTTTACAGGCTCTATAAAGTGCATAGTGCAGTGTGCAAAAACACTTAAATTTAGTTGTCAATTAACGTTAAGGAACAATGACCCACACACACTGTGCAGGCAATTTATTTAAAGTGCAAAGTGCAATGTTCAACAAATGCTTAATTTAAGTTGTCAATTTTCATTGGATAAAACAAAGGTCCAAACACGCCATAAAAGGCACCATAGAGCACAGGAAGAACATACAAATTTGATAGAAATAGGGTTTAAAATGGGAATAAAATATATTAAAGAATCGTCAGTTAAAACCTAATAAAAAGCAATACTCCTAGCATTCGAGAGCAATATATAGACAATACCAATGCAAATGCAGGTAAATACGGACAAAAATATTAGAAGTTCTCGATGCGGCCTCAGGGCCCTTTAATCTCTTTATAGAGTTGTAGTATACTGTCGTCGCACCCAGTCAATTGAAGTTAGAGAACATGGAGAAGCACAGACATCGATGTTACGGAATCAGATATCCAGAAATAGACTGTGATGCAGATTTATCAGTCATTGACAAGCCCGGCAGGTCGAGGAGCTGCATAATCCGTCTCTCCCCCCAACCCCACCCAGGAGTTAGTTACTTTCAGCCTTCCACTCCTTCCACTCCAAGTTTATTTAAACCAAAATTAATTTCAGAAAGGGAAATCCTGTATTGCACTGACGTCCACTGTGGTACTTTGTACACTAGTCTCACTGGGCTTTCCTATCAGTTCACAGCACAAGCTGGGTTGCCCAAGCACAGTGCACAAGCGTGATGATGGTGGTGGGACATAGCAGGTGAATCTTAAATCCTCCTGGGGTCGTGGGGGAATTAAAGGTTAGAGTTCTGGTTGGGTCTTCCCCAAAAACCCACACACCACACCACAAACCACCAGTAACCACTTCCTTGCCCGCGCTGTGCTCCACGCTAGTCAGGCTGTTTTATGGCAAACAAACATTCACTGGAATCAGTGCTCCTCTTCGCAGGAATGGAAAGCAAAAATAGACTGGGCCACCAGTAACTACTTACAGGACCACTTCCTTTCCCGCACCACTCTCTGTGCTAGGCAGGCTGTTTTATGGCAAACAAACGCTTGCTGGAATCAGGGCTCCTCCTTTCAGCAATGGAAAGCAAAAGCAGACTGTGTCACCAGTAACTACTTACTGGCCCACTTCCTTGCCCGCACCGCTCTCTGTGCTAGGCAGGCTGTTTTATGGCAAACAAATGCTTGCTGGAATCAGGGCTCCTCCTTGCAGCAATGGAAAGCAAAAACAGACTGGGCCACAAGTAAACACTTACTGGCCCACTTCCTTGCCCAAGCCACGCTACGTGCTAGGCAGGCTGTTTAATGGCAAACAAATGCTTGCTGGAATCAGGGCTCCTCCTTGCAGCAATGAAAAGCAAAAGAGACTGGGCCACCAGTAACCACTTACTGGCCCACCTCCTTGCCTGCGCTGCGCTGCGCACCAGACAGGCTGTTTTATGGCAAACAAACGCTTGTTGGAATCAGGGCTCCTCCTTGCAGCAGTGGAAAGGAAAAAGAGACTGGGCCACCAGTAAACCACGCACTGGCGCACTTCCTTGCCCATGCGGCTATCCACGATAGGTAGGCTGTTTTATGGCAAACAAATGCTCACTGGGATCAAGGCTCTTCCTTGCAGCAATGAAAAGCAAAAACAGACTGGGCGACCAGTAACCACTTAAGGGCCCACTTCCTTGCCCAAGGAGCGCTCTGCGCTACACAGGCTGTTTAATGGCAAACAAATGCTTGCTGGAATCAGGGCTCCTCCTTACAGCAATGGAAAGCACAAAGAGACTGGGCCACCAGTAAACCACGTACTGGCCCACTTCCTTGCCTACGCCCCTATCTGCGGTAGGCAGGCTGTTTTATGGCAAACAAACGCTCGCTGGAATTAGGGCTCCTCCTTGCAGCAATGGAAAGCAAAAACCGACTGGGCCACCAGTAACCACTTACTTGCCCGCTTCCTTGCCCATCCCACGCTAGGCAGGCTGTTTAATGGCAAACAAACGCTCGCTGGAATCAAGGCTCCTCCTTGCAGCAATGGAAAGTGTACTGGGAGACCCCCGGCTGGCCCATAGAGTTGGGGTTTGCTCCGAAGTACTTTAAGACGAGATAGCTGCACCTTGAGATGGATGGGGGTGCAGATTTACTACTCCAACACCAATCAATAAGGACAACTCAATGGCTTGGGAAAGGGGAGTCAGTTTAATGACAAGTACAAAAAATGGGGAAACATGGAAATCAACAGTGATGCGATAGCCCGTCTCGCTTCAACCCCCTCGAACTTCATACAAAGCATAACTTTTACACTAAAAACGCATCATAATCTGACGTGTAACACTCAAAAGGTAACATCCAATTCTATTGGTTAGGAAAAGGTAACTTTAATATAGCTGCTATATCTGTATATGGTAACGGAGTGAGGGGATTGGGTGAACACTATCAGGTGGGCGTTTTAGCCCTTCCTGCAAAATGACTACTGTAGACGTCGCTAAAAGTACATTGTCCTATTGGTTCTCTTAACTATAGGACCCTAGATTATTTGGTCAAATTTGATTGGGTTGGCATCAACCCCATGCATAAATTTCCACTTTGCTTAGCAGCACGCAGAACGGTCAGCCAGGTGCAGGGTGTCCCCCAATTCACCCTGCCTTTCTTCAATCAATCATCACTTTATGGGCTATGTGTCAATTAGTTCACTGTGGTTGGCCTCGAAACTGCATCTTCTTGTCTTGGGAAAGTTCCGATTTCTCTGTCTGGGCGGATGCCAAGCGTAGGTGTGACCCTGTGCTCCTTCTTGCTCGTAAGGTCACGTGTTACCACACCATGAATTTGCCTCGTTTCTCTGAATTTGTGTATTTGATTTTTATTTCAGCCACCACCTGTCTTCGCCTTCTTATCTCGATTCTTCAGAGGCAGGATATTCTGTTCTTAGTTTCAATTAAAAGTAGCTACTGTTCATAGCTTCTATTGGTATGTCCTTAGTTCCCTTGGCACAAACTGTCTCTGCCGAGTTTCGATTCAGCCTTCTTTCCTCGTGTTGCTAGAATATGAATCTTCTTGCATTTGGCCTATAATACCGGGGTCGGTTCTGCTTTTCAATCAAAGTGGATTCGCACTTATATAATGTGCTTCGTTGAGGTAGATATGTATAGGTGGCGTTTGCCACGGTCTATCTTCTACTAAGCATAGCAAGCCGCACTGTTTTCTTAGCTTTCTTGCAGTTAGAGGCATAGCTACAGGCATTAGCTCGTGGAATATCTTCATCCTGCTCACAGTTTAAGCTTCTTTGTATTTTAACACTGCTTTCTTCTTCTAGGTTCATGATATCCTTATTCATGGCGTTTTGTCTTTTCGCATCATCCTTTGGTCGTCATTTCTTCTATGGGTGCCTTAGTCCAGGCCCTCGTGACGTCACCATTCATCTTTCATGAAGGACTTTTTGGTTTCTTTTTGGACAGTACTGAAGCAATCTTCATTTTGTTTCATTTGCTGGTAGGGTTTTCTCAATGGGTACCTTACAGTCCATGGTTGTCTGGTTATTGATACTTCAATAGGTATTGTTTTCTGATAGGCACTGGACAGAGCCCTACTGCGGCTCTCTGCTGGTTTATTTGCTCATCAAACGCCACATATTTCGGTGTAAATGTTCCTGGTACTTCAAAATGGGTGACTGGGGTACAGGCTTTATTTGGGACCTCCTCTACCCTCCCCCCTCTGGGCAATTCATCAACCAATTTCACTTCCTCCTTTGTATTCATCTCACTTGGTTCCTCTGTATTCATCTTCACTTCATCGTCTGGGTTCATCCCTTCTTCATTTTCTGGGTCAGTACATGATGGTTTGAAGAAGTGTCTCTTTGGAGTCCATATTTTTATTACTCCTCTCAGGCTTCCTGCTGTCCTTACATGTTCGTCTTTGTTCCATGTCATCAGCTGACATTGTCCATTTGGGCTGCAGTAAATCCATTTTCTCACATAATTTCTGTGTTTCCTGCAATAAAGAAACTTTGTACCTTTTGATGCGTGCTTGCTGGCCTTCACAAAGTCTCTTATTTCTTCATCAGTCATATGTTTGGGCTTCCATCCTGGCTTGACATCAATCATGATCTTCATCCCTATGGCTTTCTTTGCAGTTTTCTGGCATTGCGAGATTATTATCTTGATGACACAAAATCCTAGCAATATCATCACTAGCAGGACTCCCAGAAACTTGAAGGCATCTGCCATCCGTTGTGGAACCCATGAAAACAGTGATCCAAACCAGCTGTCCTCCTCAACTTTGTCGGTTTCATTGATCATCTGGTTCTGCAGGTTTGTCAGCATACTTATAGCTTCTGTTAAAGTTCCATTTTCCTCGTCGTGAGAAGCTATAAACGTGCAACATGACTCTCCTATTTTTGCACAAACTCCTCCATCCATAGCTGTGGTCATGGCAAGTACATATCTGTTCTGGAGAGTCATCAGTCGGATGGCTCTTAACTCTTCCTTGATTACATTGAATCCTTTTATGGTCGTGTTGATTGTCTGTAGCAATTCCCATCTGGTTATCTGAAACCATTTAGTAGTCACTCCAACTTGGATTCTTGCCATGAAGATCATTGTGAACACTGATGAGGTGAGTCTGAACAGCCTGTGTTCATATGGGATTGCATGAAATGTTTTCTGATTTAGCAGAGAAGTAATTCTCTCTCTTCATTCGGGTTATCAGTTCCACAGATCTCTTCTTCCTCAGGTGAGCATCTGCTTTCGGGAAACTATCAATGTTCAGGTCACTTTTTGGGATCACTAATGCTGGAACATGGATGTTCACTATTGTGCATATCCCTTCCCAGTTTCTCGGCAGTCTGATATATGCTTTGGATCCACACGCCCAATAATGGTCCATGATCACTGCAGTCGCATGTACCATTCCTGCAGCCTCAAAAATTAATCTGCAGTTTTGATTCTCTCCCATCTTCCTTGTGCCATTATTCCTGAAACACAATTTTGGAATTTCTGGTGGCACTATCTGCAAGGGTCCTCCTCTGTCTTTGACCCATTCATTTTGCACTATGTTGATGGCGGGCTCGTAGTGACCGAAGACCACCATGCACGGCATACACTACTCCTTTCTCCCATCCGTCTGGTGAAAGCACTGTTCCCCAAATTTGCATTTGGCCTCTGTTTTTCCGAATTTGAGACTCTGCTGGAGTTTTCCCTTGGACATTTAGTCTTGGATTCACTTCCCATCTTATTCATGCTCCTTTAACTCCAGGCTTCTCGTACCTGATCACATGATTCCTAGTATGAGCTCTGTTTCTCGTTTTAATGTCCTGAACATAATCACCTTCATCGGGATAAGCTGTTTCAGTTGCCCATATCAATGAGGAATCACTTCCCATGAACTGGCCTCTGGTATTGCACATTGCTATGTGTGAGAGACAGTGTGCTGTCGGGACATCGATTTCTACAGCCACGAAGATCTTGGACTTTCCTATGCTGTATGGTAGAAGTGCGCAAATGAAGCATTCCCCTTCGGAATTTCGTCTTCCAACTTCCTTCTTGTGCTGGTACCAAATGTTGTTACCTAGGTGTGCTGTGCTATCCAGGTAATCGTTCAGTTCATTGTCCTCTGCATGCATGCTTCTCTTGATTCTTAGGGTTTTCATGTAGTTTGCTATTACTACATCTCTGAACACATCTGTGTGGCTCTTTCTTGCTGGGGGAGTTTCAGGTATCCCGGTCCATGGTGCAGGCCTCCTCATTTGCGCCATTTGAGTGGACAGGACTCTGGCAGCTCTTTCCTTTTTTCTATACATTTTTTCCCTGCTGGATGAAAGTGCCCATATCCACCAGCCTGGCACTGGTCCGGTATATGGCTGCACTGTGGAACTGGTACTTGTCCCTTGTGTTGGAACATATATGCTGGGTAATGCTGTCTCTGCGGTTTTGTTTTTCAGTTCCTCATGCAGTTTCCCCGCTCTGGCTACGTGCTGGAATAGTAAGTCTACTAACATTTGTGTCCTTGCAGAGAGTTTTTTCTGAGTTGGCCCTTGTTTTCTCAAGAGTTTCTGATATGACTACTTCTGTTAGTTTTTCTCTTAACTCTTCTTGTTTTCTCATGACAGTTTCTGTGAAGTTCCTTATGGCAGGCAGTCTCTTCTTTTCTGCTGCTTTGGTTTGTGGTTCTGCAGTCATTGATGCTAGGCCTGTTTCGTGTACATTCAGTGTTTGCATGCGTGTAGTTGTCAGTGATGTTACTCCATCCATCTCTTGCCGACCCTGTCTTCAGCTTTTCTTGTCATTCGTTACCACAAGTGTGTGCGTATTGTTGCTAATTACATCCATTTCAAGTTCATTCACTCCACCATCAGATCTTCTAGGGACTGGAATAACTATATAAGGTCTGGGTGTTCTTGTGGGTTTCATGCGTTCATCATTTGGTGGGTGCACTGAAATTGGAAAGCTTTGTGCACCAATAAAGAATGCCGTTCTGATCGTTAATGACAGTAAAAATAATGATGAATATGATGCATAGGTACATGATAGTTTTGTATGCTAGGCAGCAGCATTTTCTTTCAGAGAAGCGGGGATGCCTCTCTTCTTGTGGGAAGACCAGGTTGCTGCTTTGGACTTCCATCTCGATCATTAGCCAAAGGCCAATGTTATTATTCCCTTAACTAATATAATCTTTCTAGTTCTGTGTTTATCAGTGTCTGGTGCTCCAAAAGTGTCCCCCATCTTGCGAGTGACAATTGTCTCTTATTTCAGGATACAGTTCTTTTGCTAGACTATGGGAAAAAATCAAATTAAGTAATACTTCAGTGAGTCCCTTTACTGTGCATCTTCAAAGTAGGTAAGCTCCCAGTCCACCCCTCGAATCTGCTTCAGTCCTGAGGACATGTTGGACACTGATCAGTATGAGAAGAATAGGAAGGAGAAATAACAACAGGTACAACAAGGGAAGTTCTCAACTCTGCTTCCTCGATCTGTCCCTCGGCGGAAAGCTTCACTGTCTCCTCAAATAGCTCCTCTGATGATTAGAAAGTTCCACTTGAAGCACGATTCCATGCAGTTGCATTCCCATTTGTGCAACATTAGCTGGATCTCTGATGAATGTGAGGACGTCAACATCGATTGGTCTCCCCACTTGCTCTGGAAAGCCAGTGTCTAGGCAGAAAAGGACATTGTGTGCCAATCTGCTGTCTTCTGGTGACAGGGACATCCGTCCTGTCTTTCTGTGGTTCAGGATTATATGTTTTTTTCCTTGATGTGAACAATGTCTGCACTGTCCGTTTGCGTGGAGTGCGACCAGAAGTATTATGTTGTTTAGTAGAGGACTTAGGTTCTCTGTATTTGTTGGATCTCGAAGAAATGTTAGTGTATCTGTCGTTCTTCCGACAATTGTTGGACAGTCTTCAATTATGCAAAAGAACAGTGTGTTCATGAGCTCATCTATTTCTGCCTGTGTTGGGAACATTTGATTCTTTCTCGTTGTACTCATGGAGTATAATAAATTTTTCAGCAATGACAGTAAGCAGTTGTCTTATTCTTTTTTTGTTTTCAGGATCTTGGAGAAAGTCTGTGACACTTGTGAGCCTCCCCACCAATGACGGGTATGATCTTAGCACTAGGTGAAAATAGGTGACCACGTCCTTTGTGATATCTCTACTGTGGGACACCATAAGTGATTCCAAACAGGGTCTCTGTGTGGAAGAAATCTGGGTACTGTATTTTCTTCCAATTTATGTGTCCTCGATCAAAATTTGACATATCCTTTCTAATCAAGGCTTCAGCGTGCCTCAGTCCAAAGTTCAAAGTCAACAGACTATGTTGTGGCTTACATGCAATTTTCTTCTTCACCCTGCAACTAGGATGCACAGAGTGTCCGTCTTTATATCCTTATCCCCTTTTTTTGCTTAGAGGAATGTCCAAAATGAAGCCACAACTTCTGCACGAAGGTTCTTTGTCTTTGTCCAGCTCGTCATGCGTCCTTCTTCCTCGTCATGGATCTTGTATGCACGTGCTGTGGTTCTTCCCCATTGCTCATCAATTCCTATCATTGGGGTACACACAGGGGACCTTCTCCGATGTAGGGCTTGATATCACTGAGAAAAATCCACGCTCTCCTGCCCTGTAGCTTCACAGCGGATGGAGTGCAGTCCTCTGTGATAAAAGCACTGTTGAATCTTGGCTCGTCCCACCTTTTCCTTGTGTGGTTTTTCACAAGGACGGCATCTCCAGGGAAGACAAGTGGAACACGTAGACCTTGAACTGAGTCTGATGCAGTGTCTCCTTCTGTGTTCTGTGCTGCGCTGCATCCTTTTCGTCATCGCCGCAGCTAGTCTGAAATTACAGTAAGGCAAGATGTCATACAGTTCAGATAGTTTTGCATTTCAGACCCTAAAATCTCTCCTGTTGACTGGGCATCACATCTAGCTCTATCTCGGGGTGTTAGAGGAGTTCTCATTCTCCTTCCTGTGGCTATCTCGTGTTGCATAAGATGATGGTCGGACCCTGGTTGGTTCCAAAGTGCATACAGTGCCAGTGGAAGGCAGTGCAGCCATCCCTTCCTTAGAGTAAGCTTCAACTTGGCTATCCTTTCCTTTAACAAGCCGTTGAGCTTCTCACAGACTCCATTACCTTGCGGATGATATGCCGACAAGAACTGGTGCTTCATACTAAGCAGCAAGCTAATCTGCTCAAATATTGAATTAACAAAGTGAGGGCCATTATCTGATCTCATGACTTCGCACACCTGGGGAACACTTCCCTCACTACAAATTTGGCCGCACATGTAGAGTCTGGGTGTGTACATGGACCTTCCTCTATCCATCTAGAGAATGGACACACCACAACAATTAAGTATCTGTACCCGTTGCATACTTGAATGATGTTGACGTAATCGACATGTAAGTGCTGAAAAGGCCCATTTGGCTTGGGGATGACTCCTCTCATAACTTTTAATGTGTACCCAGCAGTGAATTGCTGGCAGATTATGCAGTTCACCATGAAAAATGCAACATGCTCTGCTAAATTCGGTATGAACCAGTTTTCCATGAGCGTTGCTGCTAGATTCTCTTTTGTCACGTGGGCTGGGTAATGTAGTTGCTCCAGTGCTATTTTGAATAGGGCTACAGGCATTACTGGTTTACCAGTGCTGTCTTGGTGCCATAAGCTGTCAGAGGGATTTAAAGAACACCCTCAACGTTTCCACAGGTTCTTCTCTTCCTGCGGTGCCTCCCCTTGGAGTTCACTTAACTGTGTTTGCCCCAAATTGCTGTAACCCTCAGGTGCAGCTCGTGTAAACATCATTAGTCCATTGGCATGGATAGCTTCCACTGTCATAACCGTCTCACTTTCTGATGCCATACGCTTGGCTTCCATGTCTGCTGCTTGATTTCCTCGTGAGATAAAATCTGTCCCCTTGGGGTTGCGGGGCGCATTTCATGACCGCTATGCCCACTGGGAGCTGCAGTGCCTTAATCAGCCTGTCCAATAAGGCTGCGTGCTGCACTGGCGTGTCGTCTGCTCGCAGGTAACCCATCCTTTTCCAGCGCGCTAAGCCTGCATGCACTGTTGACGTCACATAGGTGGAGTCACTGTACACAGTTACTTCCTGGTCTGCGTGATTCTCAATCGCGCGTATCAACGCCAATAATTCTGCAGCTTGTGCTGAATAACGAGATGGTATTTGAGCACTAAGAAGCACTTGAAACTCGCCGTTCGCTGTGTGCTTTATCACAGCAACGCCTGTGTATCTTTGCCCATCACTTTGGTCGATTCTAGAAGACCTGTCAATAAAGACGATCTCTCCTCCTGCCAAGGCATTTTCTTTTAGCCTGGGAATTTCATCATAGAAATCTTCATAATTTGCGCAGTCATGTATCGGCTCTCCCTCAGTGACTGGCTCTGCGATGAACATAGCTGGGTTTACTATCTTACATCGGACTATTTTAATCGATGGATTTGATATGATCACTTCATAAGCAGAAGCTCTCTGAGATGTCAATGTGCCCTTTGGTTTCTCTAGAATGGCAAATAATGAGTGCTCGACGTACAATGTCATGGAGCATCCCATTACAATGGTTGTCGCTTTCTCTATGGCGAACGATATGGCAGCTAAACTTTGTTCGCATGGGAAGTGGCCTCTCATTACTGGGTCCAGATTCCCACTGTAGTATGCTAGGGGCTTGTACTCCAATGAGGTTCTTTGAGCGAGCACTGCTGTCATGACGCTGCCATTTCTGTCATGATTCATGCCCCTGGTCATCAAGGCCAAACAAGCCTTTCGGCTGGGGCCAGGTTACAGTCTTCCATGGTGGCCTCAAGGGCCACAAAACACCATCAGGGACTCTCTTGGAGTCAGTCCAGGCGCCAGGCTCATACTGTTATGTGAAGGACAACATTTGGATTGGGATTTCAGTTAACATGGAGGCACTCACATAGCTCAGTTCCACAGAACTGAGCTATGCGGTCTAGTGTTTCGGGTGTGGCCAGGCCTGGGACTACTTTACCTGGAACTACTTTACTTGGGCTATATAAACCACACCCAAACAGTAGCACATGCTTCGCGTTATTCTGCAGTTAGCAGCGTAACGCTCACCATGTCCAGTTCTGATCTCCAGTGTTTCTTGCATCCTGCCACGTGCTGAATCCTGTATCTGGAAGAAGAAGAACACCATTATTCAGCGCTTACCTGTAAGTAGCAGCCTGGCTTTGGTCTTGAATCTTCCATCTTCAAACTACCACCAGCTGCTCACCTGAATACATGTGATCCGGGGATTCTTCATCACAACGCTGCATCCATCTTCAGAGCGCTGCAGCAACCTGAAAGAGACACGAGAGACATTATTAGTGAGCGCTCGCTCATGGCCATGCAAGGACAATGAAAACCACTTACCAGGTGCAGTCTCTCCTTGATCTCGGAACATCAGAGCAGCCCGGAACAATATAACGACCAGCAAAGGAAGCAGCAATGCCAAAACTCTCCAACTCATCTGAGGGAAAAAAAACTAGAGACATTAATAACAACAAAAAGACTACAACAGTAGTAACTACCTCATCAAGCAAATCAGAGTCACAGCAGGCCTGGACCCGAACACGGGGCAACGCACCAGTGAAGCAACTAGGTCGCAGAATGCCCACACCTCCAACGAGCCCCAGCACAGAGGCGCAGGACGGAGAGCACATCATACCTAATATTAAGGTGAGGAGAGAGACTATACTTAAGGAAGGAATTCGAGGCTGAGGGAAGTGGGAATCAAACCAAGAGAGACGTTAAGCCCTATATCCAGTTCTCCTGTATTGCAGGCGCTATCCACGTTCAACACACTATCAAGGGAGAGGGTTCAAGAGTGCTAATCTTCCAGCCAGGGCGGAGTGGCGTCCCCGTGGATATCAGGTGAGCATAACAGAACGCGAAGACTCATATAACTATCCACCTAGACATCATGGAAACATCAGAAATTGACCAATTAGCCCAATTATTGGGGCAGCTACATGCCGAAGTACATTCAGCCAGGCAAGAAACTAACGCCCTTAGGAGAGAAATGATAGTTACTGAAGAGCATACTGAGGAATTGAGTAGACAATTACTCCAATCACAGGCAGTACAGGCCCCCTTACCTGTAAGCATTCTGCCAGTGACAACACCAGCCAGTCCGGTACAAATAACTCTTGCTGGAACAATTCCTTTAGCTCCACCAGAACAGTTTGCAGGGGATCCAAAGAAGTATGCAACGTTCATGAACCAATGTAGTCTTCATTTCCTTTGTAGACCCGGGGCTTTTCTTAACGACCAGTCACGGGTTGCCTTTGTTTTATCATATCTGAGTGGCAGTGCTGCAGATTGGTCTGTGCCATTAGTTAGTCAGGATGATCCACTGCTACGTGACTTTAGAGGTTTTCAGCAGGAAGTGGAGAAATTGTTTGCTCGACATACCCAAGGACAAGCATTGGATAATGAACTTTTGTCCCTCAGTCAAGGAAACCAAGACTTGTTATCATATATATAGCGAACTTTAATAGGTTAGTTGTTGAAACAGGATGGCCTGCAGATAAAAGGACCACATTATTCCACCGGCATCTAAGGGGAGAATTAAAGGACGTCCTAGCATAAGTGGTTAATCCACCAAGAGACTGTGCAGAGTACATCAATCTTGTTGTTCAGTTAGTTCATAGGCTACAGGACCGAAAAGTCGATCGGATGAGATTGGACACTCCTGCCATGTATGTCCGGTCAAAGGACAATGTCTCATGTTCAGGAGAGAACACTTTAGAACCCATGGAGATCGTAGGGGTATGAGCTCCCTTAACTAAGGCTGAAAGAGACAAAAGTAGGCAACAGCTATTATGTCTATACTGCAGAAATTCAGGCCATTTCCTCAAAGAATTTCCAATAAAGTCTCTGAGGAGAACTGTTGGAGCTACAGAAAAGGAAGACGACAACAAGGAGACGAAAAACTACCAAGCCTGGCAAGCGTAGAGGTCCGTTTGTCGAGAGAGGAGAATGAGCCACAGACCTCACACTTTGCATTACTTGTGATTTTGATCCATCACCAACAACCATCGCGGATGCATGCCGTAGAAGCATACATAGACAGCGGGGCAGTTGGAAACTACATAGACCAAGATCTGGCATCAGAGATAGGGCTTCCCCTATGCAAAAAGCTGACTACTGAAAAGGTCACCACTGTTGATGGTACTGAAATAGCTTCTGGTCCAGTAAACCAATGTATAGCCGTATTAACCCTTCTGTGCCAGGATGGACACCGAGAATCTATTGCTTTCGACCTCATCAAGGCTCCTCAGTTCCGGTTGATTTTAGGGATGCCATGGTTAGTAGCTCACAATCCGCAAATAGACTGGCGTGCAAAGAAGTTGGCCTTTTCCGACGACTGTGCTCTCACTTGCTACCATAAAGAAAAGCAGGAAAAAGATTCACAGACATCTGTTCGGGGACCAGCAACAGTAGTACTGGGGGTTATAGCTACGCTACTAAGCGAATACCAAGATTTTCAAGACATTTTTCAGAAAGAACAAGCCAATACCCTGCCGCCACATAGGCCTTATCATTGTCAGATCAATCTCATACCCGGTGCACAAGTCCCTTGTGGTCGAATCTATGCACTCACAGCACCAGAAAACCTCCATTTTTAATCTTATCTAGATCAGTACCTGGCTAATGGGTTTATCCGTCCGTCTAAATCACCGGCAGCCAGTCCTTATTCTTCGTACCAAAGAGTGAAGGGGACTTGAGAACTTGCATCGACTATCACGCACTCTAATTCAGGAACTGCTAGATCAAGTTAAGGATACCCGGATCTACACTAAATTGCACCTTAGGGGAGCATACCATCTTGTTCGTGTTAAGCAAGGAGACAAATGGAAAACTGCCTTTCGTACCAAGTATGGCCTCTATGACTATCATGTAATGACCTTTGGACTTTGCAATGCTCCCGCTGCATTCCAGTATTTTATTAATGATGTGTTACGGGAATTAATCGACGTGTGTGCTTTGGTTTATATTGATGACATCTTTGTATACTCCTCTTCAAAACAAGATCATGTCAAACATGTTCGTTTAGTTCTGGCAAAACTCTGTCAACATCAACCGTATGCTAAACTTGAAATATGTTCATTTCATGTTACCGAAGTTGAATTCCTCGGTTTTATCCTCACTCCAAAAGGGATCAGGATGGATATGCACGAAGTAGATGCCATTCTTAATTGGCCGTCGCCAACTTTGTTCAAGGGAATCCAGAGCATGCTGGGCTTTGCAAACTTCTATCGCCAATTCATCTCAGGCTTTTCCCAGATAGTGCACCCTATCACGTCATTGTTACGAAAAAATAATAAGAAATTCCATTGGACAGAAGCAGCAGAAAGGGCTTTTCTAGAACTCAAGAAAAGATTTACTTCTGCCCCAATTCTTCAACACCCTCGCCCAGATCTCCCTTATATGGTGGAAACGGACGCCTCTAGCATGGCAATGGGAGCAGTTCTTTCACAAAGGGATCCCGATACCGGCCGCTGCATCCTGTGGCCTTCTGGTCACGCAACTTCACGCCTCCAGAACTCAATTATGCTATCACGGATGAAGAACTTCTAGCTATCAAATCAGCTTTCAAGGCTTGGCGACATTATCTCCTAGGTGCCAGACATACCATCACTGTGATTACTGATCATTGAAATCTTCAATACTTAAAAACTGCAAAAGCTCAATCTTCACGTCAGCTACGATGGGCACTTTTCTTTGCAGAATATGACTACGTGATCACATATCGACCGGGAGTCCGAAACGGAAAAGCTGATGCTTTATCCCGCATGGGTATTGGTGAGAAAGTATACACAACCCCAGATCCAGTAGCTATCATTCTGAATGACAAATTATTAGGCCTGACAACAACACTAACCCAAAGTGAACTCCATAGCAAGATCCAACTCTTAATGAATCCCGAGACCTTACAAAAATGGAGTACACAAAATGAACATCACATAATTAAGAATCAACTGCCATAGTTCAAAGATCGGTTATATCTGCCAAGCAAAGAATTACAAGAGCAAGTCATTTCCGGTTATCATGACTCTTTGATGGACGGTCATCCAGGAATTGCCAAAACCTTAGCCAAAGTAAAAAGAAACTATTGGTGGCCAATATGGCGCAAAGACATTATTCACTTTATCCTTTCCTGTGGTGTGGGCGCACAAAATAAATCTCAAAAGCAAAAACCAGCTGGTCTCCTACAACCCTTGGAAATTCCACCCGCACCTTGGAATACACTTTCTCTCGATTTCATCACGGATTTACCTCAGAGTCAAGGATTCAACACCATCCTAGTGGTTGTAGATTTATTTTCTAAGATGGCACACTTCATTCCATTTAAAGGTCTTCCAAACGCATCCAGCCTGGTGAAGGTGTTTCTGGAACATATAGTACGAATACACGGTTTTCCTTCTGTCCTGATTTCAGATCGAGGTAGTCAATTTGTATCTAGCTTCTGGAAGAAGTGCTGTTCAATGGCCCAAATCGATATTCGATTATCCACCAGCCATCATCCCCAAACGGATGGCCAAACGGAAAGGACAAACCAGACACTTGAACAATACCTACGTTGTATGTTACACCAAGTTGAAGAAGGTTGGAAGGATTTACTATGGATAGCAGAATATGCCTATAATAATTCCCTGCATACCAGCACGGGACAAACTCCTTTCTATACCCTATATGGTAGGCATCCACGCACCTCTGAATTAGATGCTCCCAGGGCTCTGGAGATGCCAGCGGTGAAAACCTTACATGCAACCATTACTCAAGCCTTCAAAAAAGGCAACTGGACATTTACTTCAAGCTAAAGAAAGACAAAAGAAATTCTCTGATCAACATCGCAGAAAGGCTCTTGATTACCGAGTTGGAGACGAAGTCTGGTTAACGTCAAAACATGTGCCAATAAAAGGAACCTGGACCTTTCGTCCATGATATCTAGGACCTTTCACCATTGAGTCTATAATAAATCCAGTAGCTGTTAAACTAACCCTGCCACATGAAGAGCCATCCTGTATTCCATGTATCACTCCTAAAACCTGTGCAACCTGGAACTCGAGCTGCAACACCACCAAAACCAGTACTGATAGACGGAGAACCGGAGTTTGAAGTTAAAGATATCCTGGATTCAAAATACACTAGATCTAAACTATATTATTTAGTAGATTGGAAAGGTTATTGTCCTCAGGACAGAACATGGGAACCAAGTGAGAACATCCACGCACCACGCTTGGTAAAACGTTCCATCAAAATCATCCAACTAAACCAGGGCCAGGCAGAAGAACTACCGTGAGAGGGGCCTTGGGGGAGAGAGTGCTGTCATGATTCATGCCCCTGGTCATCATGGCCAAACCAGCCTTTCGGCTCAGGCCAGGTTACAGTCTTCCATCGTGGCCTCAAGGGCCACAAAACACCATCAGGGACTCTCTTGGAGCCAGGCCTGGCGCCTGTGGCGCCAGGCTCATACTGTTATGTGAAGGACAACATTTGGATTGGGACTTCAGTTAACATGGAGGCACTTACATAGCTCAGTTCCACAGAACTGAGCTATACGGTCTAGTTTTTTGGGTGTGGCCGGGCCTGGGACTACTTTACCTGGAACTACTTTACTTGGGCTATATAAGCCACACCCAAACAGCAGCACATGCTTTGCGTTATTCTGCAGTTAGCAGCGTAACGCTCACCGTGTCCAGTTCTTATCTCCAGTGTTTTTTGCATCCTGCCACATGCTGAATCCTGTATCTGGAAGAAGAAGAACACCATTATTCAGCGCTTACCTGTAAGTAGCAGCCTGGCTTTGGTCTTGAATCTTCCATCTTCAAACTTCCACCAGCTGCTCACCCGAGTACACGCGATCCGCGGATTCTTCATCACGACGCCACATCCATCTTCAGAACGCTGCAGCAACCTGAAAAAGACAAGAGAGACATTATTAGTGAGCGCTCGCTCACGGCCACGCAAGGACAACGAAAACCACTTACCATGTGCAGTCTCTCCTTGATCTCGGAACATCACAGCGGCCCGGAACATAACGACCTGCAAAGGAAGCGGCGCAGGCACAGCTTAGTAAAAAGAAAACACAAGAAGGCGCTGCACACCGCACATTCACTTACCTTGCTGGGATTCTCATCCTATACAGCACGGCAACGCCAAAACTCTCCAACTTATCTGAGGGAAAAAAAACTAGAGACATTAATAATAACAAAAAGACTGTACAATAGTAGTAACTACCTCATCAAGCAAATCAGAGTCACAGCAGGCCTGGACCCGAACACGGGGCAAAGCAACAGTGAAGCAACTAGGCCGCAGAATGCCCACACCTCCAACGCGCCCCTGCACAGAGACGCAGGACGGAGAGCACACCATACCTAATATTAAGGTGAGGAGAGAGACTAGACTTAAGGAAGGAATTCGAGGCTGAGGGAAGTGGGAATCAATCCAAGAGAGACGTTAAGCCTTATATCCAGTTCTCCTGTATTGCAGGCGCTATCCACGTTCAACACACTATCAAGGGAGAGCGTTCAAGAGTGCTAATCTTCCAGCCAGGGCTGAGTGTGTCCCCGTGGATATCAGGTGAGCATAACATTTGTGTGTGAAAACAGGTAAAATTCCTCTGCATAATTGGGAATTCCGAGAACTGGAGCTGTACAAATAGCTCTTTTGAGTTCAGCGAACCCTTTCTCCATTGTTTCAGACCATTCAATCTTTTCTTCGTCACTTGGGCCTTATTTAGGACCTGAATTAAAGGCTTAGTATAAGAGCTGTAGTCGAAGACCCATGCCTAACATAGTTGCACAGACCTAGAAAGCTCTGCATTTGCTTTATCATGTGTGGCTTAGCCATGTTCAGTATGGCTTCAGCCCTTTCTGGGGTCACTTTCTTTCCCTCATGTGCGATCAGCTGGCCTATGTACAACACTTCTTGTTGACAATATTGTAACTTCTCCTTGTCAACTTTATATCCTTTCTCAACTAATATAGTCAGTAGCTGAACAGAATCGTGCCTGTATTGCTCTTCTGTAGTGCTGCAGATTAGGATGCCATCCACATATTGTAAGATGACACTTCCTAGTGCAATTTTGCTCAAATCCATCTGCAGGACTCTGTTGAAAATAGACGGAGACTCACAGTACCCCTGTGGCATCCTCGTACTTTTCAGACGCATTTGTCTGAACATAAATGACGTCAGATCTTGTGAGTCACGGTGCAACGGGATTGAGAAAAATGCATTTTTCAGGTCGTACACTGTGAAGTATTTTGCCTCAACGGGTACAATGCATAATATTGTAGACGGGTTAGGGACTAGAGGGAACTCGGCCTGAACAATGTCATTTATTGGTCTAAGGTCTTGCACTAGCCTCCAATGCCCCCCTTTACTTTTTTTCACAGGATACACTGACGTATTACATGGTGACTCTGACGTCACTAAGATGCCCTGGTCCATCATGGCAGAAATTGTCTTAAAAATCCCTTCACCTGCCTCTCTGGACATGGGATATTGTTGTGCCTTGGGTAGAATTGATCCTGGTTTTAGTTTAATTTTCACTTCTCCCACCCCCTTCAAGAGGCCTACGTCATAGGGTCCTGTAGTCCATACTGGGACAGGCACCTGGGCCATGTCGTCATCAAAATATTCAGAGACGGTTTAATGCCAACATCATTCTCTGAGGTACCTCTCTCTTGATCATTTTTCCCAAAAAGGTGAGACTTACTTCTACCATTGTCTCTCCTATATCTGTTTGCTCTTCAAACAGATCGTCATCACTCGATATCCTTCTTCGATGGCGATTATCGCGCACCATCGTCTGCCTTCGTCATCGTAACCGTCAACCACTGCCACTTTTCCTCGCACTGCGGCTGTGTGTATCATTAAGGGAAATACTTGTCCCTCCTCCTCATGCATCGGTTTTCTTGGTCTAAATAGGAACTCATCAGGGGTTCTCATGATTTTGTCTCCAAGGCCTGGCAATCCTGCCATAAGCACACGTAAGCTATATGCGAATATTTCTTGCTCTAATGGTATAGCCTCATGGATGTGTGTCCTGAGTATGATCTAATCATTTTGCATACATTTGAGTAGTGCATTCCTGGAGTGGAACATACTATGCCCTCCTCTGTGAATGAGATTGTCATGCTTAACTTCGTCATTAAGTCTCGACCCAAAATGTTTACTGGGGTTTGACGTAAATATAATAAATATACATTCATTTTGCACTCTCCTATGGAGACTGGGAGTGCGTTTGTAAAGGGAACTCGACTGTGAGATCCTGTAAAACTCTGAGTATCTATGGCCTTGCCGGACAAGGAACACTTGCCTTCACGTATGCACGAGCATGTTGCACCCATTTCCACTAGGAAGGAATATTCTTTACCCCCTATAACGACATCCACCCTAGGTTCCCTGGGAGGGTCTGGTGTCACTGATAGGATAGAGCACCTCAGGGTTCCCAGTGAGCTGTCCTAGTTCATATACAAGTTTGGCCCACTGTGCACCTGTGGATTTTCCCCATTCCCATTGTTACTTCCCCTTCCAGGGTTTGGAGTCTGCCCTGTGCTTATTGCCTGTGACATTTGCAACTGTGCCTGTTGGGAGTGTCTTTGTGGAAAATTGCCCATGCTCTGAGGTTGCACTCCTTGTTGTGCTCCTGGCGCTTGTTGTTGCACCGTGTGATTCTGTGCAACGCCCTGTTGTAAAACTGCAGGTGCATTCGCCATGCCTGCTCCCATTCCTTGGCCGTTCTGTATCATGCCTTGATTTCTGCAGGTGCGCGCCAAAAGCCCTGCCATTCCACACAGCCAACACACTGGCGGTGGTCGGATTATTGCCCATTTGACATATCTGGGTTTCCATTTTGCATGTTTTGGAAGCCTCCTTGATTATTTTGGAAACCTCCCCGATTGCTCTGCCATCCTCTCCCCCGTGGTTAAAGCCCTACATTACCCTGATTATTCTGTTGTGGACTAGCCACCTTCTGCATGCTTGATTCGGCTGCACTAGTTATTATGGCTCCTACAAGGGCATACTTTGATAATTTCGTCTGTACCAATATCACTTCCTCACCCTTTCGAGCTGCTTCCTTTTTCCGATTCTTTTCCTGCAGCAATCTACAATAATGTGCGATAGTCAACAGTATTTCAGCCCAAGGTTTAGTCTCAACTCCTACCAATTTCTTGAGTTGTTTCTGCACCGGTTCTGGCAACTCTTGGCACAATATATGGTAAAACACAGGTATTGATTTGGTCCACGATTCATGAGTCTCGAGTACCCATGTGTCTTGGAAATTCTGTATATAAATTAACGTATCCTCAGAATCCTTCATTTTTTGAGTCATTATAGCTCCAATATCGGATGTATCTGGATACAGCACTCATAGCGCTTTCCAGACTGCGGTTCTACAATTGTTAAATGGAGCTCCATCATGCAAGGTATTAATTGTGATTACATCAGGGTAGCCTGCTTGTGCCCACACATTGTATGCTCTCTCACCAAGTATGGCTATTAGGAGACCCTTAATGTCCCCTATAGCTAACGTGTTTCCTCCTGTCATTTTTTCTAACTCATGTATCTACTTTCCAGCTCCCGATGTCAGCACTGGAAGCTTGTTTTCAAGTTCTCTCGATCCATGTGTGTCCATGGAATATATTGTGGTCTTACTCCCCCCTTCTCTAGTAGCAGAAATTGGAATGCGTAGCCTACCTTCTCTTCTCGTAGGTGTGACCCCGTGCTCCTTCTCACTCAGATGGTCACGTGTTACCACACCGTGAATTTCCCTTGTTTCTCTCAATTTGTGTATTTGATTTTCATTTCACCCACCACCTGCCTTCACCTTCGCCTTCTTATCTTGATTCTTCAGAGGCAGGATATTCTGTTCTTAGTTTCAATTAAAAGTAGCTACTATTCATAGCTTCTATTGGTATGTCCTTGGTTCCCCTGGCAAGCTGTCTCTGCCGAGTTTCGATTCAGCCTTCTTTCCTCGTGTTGCTAGAATATGAATCTTCTTGCGTTTGGCCTACAGTAACCTGGGTCAGTTCTGCTTTTCATGCAAAGTGGACTCGCACTTATATAATGTGCTTCATTGAGGTAGAAATGTATAGGTGGCGCTTGTCGCGGTCTATCTTTTTCTAAGCATAGCAAGCCACACTGTTTTCTTAGCTTTCTTGCAGTTTCAAGCATATGTACAGGCGTTAGCTGGTGGAATATCTTCATCCTGCTCACAGCTTAAGCTTCTTTGTATTCTAACACTGCTTTCTTCTTCTAGGTTCATGATATCCTTATTCATGGCGTTTTGTCTTTTCGCATCATCCTTTGGTCGTCATTTCTTCTATGGGTACTTTAGTCCAGGCCCTCGTGACGTCACCATTTGTCTTTCATTAAGGACTTTTTGGTTTCTTCCTGGACAGTTCTTAAGCAATCTTTATTTCATTTAATTTGCTGGTAGGGTTTTCTCAATGGGTACCTTACTGTCCATGGTTGTGTGGTTAGTGGTACTTCAATAGGTATTGTGCTTCTGATAGGCAATGGGCAGAGCCCTAATGCGGCTCTCTGCTGGTTTATTTGCTCATCATACGTCACATATTTCGGTGTGAATGTTCCTGGTACTTCAAAGTGCAGGCCTCTATAAAAGCAAAAATAGACTGGCCAACCAGTAACCACTTACTGGCCCACCTCCTTGCCCGTGCTGTGCCCTGCACTAGACGGGCTGTTTTATAACAACTGCTAGCTGGAATTAGAGCTCTTCCTTGCAGCAATGGAATACAAAAACATACTGGGCCACCAGTAACCACTTACTGGCTCACCTCCTTGCCGCGCTGTGCTCTGTGCTAAGCAGGCTGTTTTTTGGCAAATAAACGCTTGCTGGAATAAGGGCTCCTCCTTGCAGCAATGGAAAGCAAAAACAGACCGAGCCACCAGTAACCACTTATAGGCCCACTTTATGCCTGCGCCGCTCTCCGCTCTAGGCAGGCTGTTTAATGACAAACGCTCGCTAGAATCAGGGCTCCTCCTTGCAGCAATGGAAAGCAAAAACAGACTGGGCCACTAGTAACCACTTACTGGTCCACTTCCTTGCCCACGCCACACTGCATGATGGGCAGGCTGTTTTATGGCAAACGAACACTTGCTGGAATCAGGGCTCCTCCTTGCAGCAATGGAAAACAAAAACAGACAGGGCCACCAGTAATCACTTACTGCCCCACTTCCTTGCCCACGCCACACTGCACGATGGGCAGGCTGTTTTATGGCAAACAAACGCTTGCTGGAATCAGGGCTCCCCTCGCAGCAATGGAAAGCAAAAATAGACTGGGCCACCAGTAACCAATTATTGATTATTTAATGGTTTTAGGTGACTAGCTCAATATTTAAGCATTCGCCTGCCCTTTTCATGTTTGCATCCTGGCAGGGTCATCTCAGCCCCTTATCCTTGTAAGATCGATACATGAATTGGCAATACATTTGGTAATAGAAACATCTATCATTGCAGACCAGAATCCAGCATGAAACACTATGTAAAAGCCAGATAATATTATTATTATGTCTGACCCCCTACTATTAGTTCTAAGTGCTTATGTATGTAACCGGTTGACTTTTAGTATTGTATGAACAGCCAGCTTAAAAAATCTGCATGGAATGGCATAACACAACAAAGCAAAACAATGACTTTTGGGATATTATTCATAGTGTCCTAATGAGAAATCATATTTGGCGTGCTCCCTATGTTTACTAAAATCTTGTATGTGCCATGGGAGTAGTAAAGCATGTCAAAGAATTATAGAACTTAGAAACAGGAGGAACCTAGGGTGACGCACTATATATAATTTTGTTTTTATCAGTATAACATAGCACAATGCAATAGCCCATTGTGTGATGTGCTTGATCCCTTTCTAATGAATAGTCAATGTATGCCCACTTATTATGGGTTTGATTGCAAGTTTGTCAGTAAAACACCTGGAAATCGATACCCTGGCAATTACCATTACCAAATGGAAACAGCTGGAAAATGGGGTGAGTACCAGACCATATGATGACAGTGCCTGGCAAATGCATATCTAATACCGATACACAAGCCAATATTGTTGGCTTTGTCAGTGATTGCTTTTAACAGGACTTCAGTGCAAGGAACAGATGCGTTTTAATCAACTGGTTGAAGACATTGGGCCTCATTACGACCCTGGCGGAGTGGGTTTACGCCAGCGTTATTCGCGGCGGACCCGTCCGCCCTACTACGAGTTCCCGTAGCGCCATGGAGCCGTTTTCCGCCTGGTTTTTCCGGGCGGAGAAATCCATGGCGCTACGGGACCTTGATGTTAATTACGCCACCGTATTTTACGGTGGCGTAATTAACGCCTTCCCCACTCCCATTATACCCTATGGGGCAAGAATGGGAATGGGGAAGGGTAAAATGGGGGATGGGGATTTACCGCCCCGCCAAGGTCGGAATGGGGCGGAAAATCCGCCAACCCCCATGGCGCTATCGGCAGCTTTCCGCCGTGCTCCATGGTGCATTTTGCACCGCGATTTCCGCCAGGGTCGTAATGAGGCCCATTAAGTTAGGACATTTTTATTACGCTGTCAAGCTCATTTACAACTGTAATCAGACCATTAACTCCCAGAAGACCTCTTAGAAATAACACAGGCTGGCCTGATACATCACAATGTTTGATGTTAATGTATGATAGAGTAAGCTCAAAGAGATCCCAGTAGAGTGTTGGGGACAGGGAGAGACGGGTAATGGATGTACATGGCCATAAGGATTAGCCGGGCCATGGGCAGTCACAGGGTGTATAAGTCTTCTAAACAACACCCACAAGCTGTGTGCCCCTCCTTATATCTGATCTTCCTGTATTCTAATGCAATAGTTTTGGCTTATAAATGGGGCTTTAGTAGCCAAAAGTAACAGAAATAGGGAATTAGACAATTGATTAGCAGCTTTATGTTACTCTTCTCCTTTTCACTTAATGCCTTTTCCCGTCCCTGATGGCGGTATCAGTTAACTTGGCAGCATTTCAGGTGGACTGAGATAGTCAAGCTCCATCTTTGTTACTCTGTTGGATAGTTTGCGTCCTTTCCCCGGACGTTTGAAGGTGTGGGGATGGTGGCCGGGTCTCAAGTTGAGAAGGTGGGGAGGCAGCAGTGTTGCTGGAGCCCCTATCCTTTGGCCCAGGCAAGACAACTGGTCAGCTGGCAATGTGCGGAAAGCAGCTCCAAGAGCAGACCCAACAAGTATTCAAAGATGACGATGTCACTCACTGAGAGACAATGACACCAGTTGGCTTCCACAGAGAGATCGCCTCTGCACATAGGAGAGATGCTGGATCACTGTGTACCTGCACTGCAGGGTACACTCGCACAGATTTCCAACTGCAGTGCCAGGAAGCAGAAGGTGACTGTACCCATTAGGGATTAGTCGGACTGGAGGCTCATGGAACCACCTTACCTTTCACATGATGACTGCATGGCTATAGGACTGAACTGAAACACATAGCATAACAAGGCGGCCCTGAGACGAGACAGGGATTCTTTGGAGGCCTTTACTGCCTCTCTTTTGTGTCAGCCCTGTTAGGCTGATCATGTCCTCTAAAGATACCAAGGGAAGGCCTTAGAGGGAACATTTCTTATACACCTGGACTCCCACGAGGTAGGAGCATCGTCAGAAAGTCTACTATGCCTGCTGCCAGCAGCTTTGAAATACCAAGGGTATATTCCTCTGAGTCAAGTAAAGCCTTGCACAAAACCTGCTGCAACACTGAGGCCAAAGTCATGTGATTAGAGGGCAAGCTCGAGACCAACAACATGCACATAGACACATTATATAAGGAGGTTAAATAGGTGCCAAAAAGATTAGATGGGGCGGTACTCTTTGGATAACTGGACATTGTAGGAGAGTGCAGTCTCCTCCATTGTACATGGGAAGGCTGAATTATTTGAAAATGTCACCTGCTTCTCTAATTTGAGGATTCCACTGTGCCGGCCACAAGTGGGTGAGAGCGCCTTAGAGGTATGTTGAAGTGGATTTTGGAGTGTGTGCTGCTTGCTTGAGCAAACACACTGGTCAAGGTGATGAGTTGGATCTTTCACCTTCCCACGTGTTGTATCTTTTGTGCATTCAATGGTAGGTATCACTGAGGTGCATCCCCTAATTTAACACCCCCTGGTATAAAATCCCAGCGTAGAATTCTGGGAAAAGAAACAAAATGTATTTGGGTTAAAACTGGAATTTATTAAATATTTAAAAAAAACAAAGGTGGTCCATGAGCTTTATGCTTGGTGCACGCCTCGACACACGTGTATAGGCACGTTATAAATGCCATATCATGTCAGCACAGTAAAATATATAGATATTGGCAGCTGGTTTACAGAAATAAGAATTGGCACACATGCAGTCATTCCATGAATCAATCGATTCTATTTTCAATATATAGAACGATCTAATGTCTACACAACAGAATCTAAGTCCATAATTACATCGTTGCTTAACGGCCAGCACAACATATACACAAAGATGAATTTCTGTTAAGAATGACACATTTTAAATTGATTTTATTTTCTCAACTATCAATTACAAGTATTGGTATCATAGAAAAGTTGCATAAACATCAATATGCCTGTGTTTCCTTAGCAGTGAGTTCCCCCACGTAAATGTGGTGCTATGGCTCCTTGCCATATGCATATTAGGGAAATTCAAGCCAAGGTGAGTGGCGTCACCATCTACAGGCTAGAGAAGCTGTGCCATTCATTCAGAATGCACAGACTATTGTTTTACCTACGCTATGTATCCTGACAGGATTATGATTTCCCGAAAAGGAAACAACTACCCCCTTGCCCCCCGCCCCTCTCCCCCAAACCCCTTGGATAATTTCAGTGTATTTAATTCTGGGTCCTCTCACTTTAACACAATGGCCCTCATTACGACCCTGGCGGAAAGGGAAAAACGATGGCGGAAATGCAATACCGCCATCGAATAGCGCTCGGTGCGACTATGACCCGTCACCGCAAAGTACGAAGCCATTAGCGACACCGTAGTGAACGCCAACGCTAACTGCACTAAGCACGCGCGCGCGCGCCATGCCAAACCGCAAACACCACCATGGTGCAACGGTACGCCAATTCCGACCCTAGCGGACATGTACCTAACGCCATCAGGCATGGCGGAATGGACCATTCCGCCATGGCGAGAAGTCCGGCATCGCGAATCAACCGTAAACGGCCCCACTGAGTGCCTGTACACCGCTCCCTGCCCACAAAGTACAACTCCCTGTAGGTGCAATGAAGTCACAATGCAACCATTGAAATGTACAAAGCACCCATGCATGCCAACGAACAAAAGAAACACAACAGGGGCCAATGGGAGCTGCAGGGCACAGATGGCACGAATACAGAAGCCATCCCAATGGACATGACCACAGTCCCCCCCCCCGAAACGCACGCAAACACAGGCACCTGTGACCAGCAACATTCCGAAAATAACAACATTCCACCAGTCCACCTGGCTGACCGCCATCTGTCACACAAAACCCAATCCCCCGCCCCTGAGCATGACAACATCCAAACTGTCATATAGGCAGCCCCCATCCCTGACCTCACGGGCTCAGTAGGCAAACGCGCCCAGCACAGTACCACGCAACTAAACCCCGAAGCAGGAACCCAATGCAGATCTCCTCACAATACATCGCCCCACATATAGGCACATGCCACATCACTTGCAAAGAAAAACGCTACACGGCCCAAATCAGAATAGAAATTTAATGCACAACAAAATCACCAAGCCCATACAGCCATCAGGCCATGAACTCCAAAACACATTTCACCATTGTGGGCTGCATCCGCAAGAAAAGACCAGCCACTACTTGTGTGACGCCCTGTCCCATCATGGTACACAGAGCCACAATCACGTACGAAAAGGCAAAAAGGAAGCGCACACAACCGCAGGGCCGTCCCAATGGGGAGGCACTAGTCCAGCTGAAAGGCCGAAATGTTGCTCCGAGCCACCAGTACTGCGTAAGGGCATGTGGGCCACTGGCGATCGTCCCATAAGATCGTAATGCTGCTCCACCGATTAACACGAAGCAGCAGGTGTCGGGAGTAAAATCCATCTGCAGGAGTGGCATACAGATGGCAGTGGCAAAAGGGGAGGAGATACCTGTCAACCAAAAGAAAAGAACAAGAACAGAATGGCCATCAGAACTACATTCGAACAACTCACTTCAATGAGCACACGAAATCCACAGCCATATGCATGCCAGCCCACTCCAAAGGATCATCAACACCCCAAAGCCACTTGCGACTCATAACCATCTATACCTAGGTGTAAACACCATCACAAACGAGTGTACCTGTGCATGCGTCTGCCAAAACAGAATCCATCAGATGGGAATGTTAACGTGCATGGACACAAGTGTCTGAGGGCGCGTCGAGACAGGGAGGGCTCAACAAGGCCAGATAGACGATGGTCCCACTATGGCAGCCCTGCATCACATAGCGTAGGGGAGGCGGATAGATCCCAAGAAGCCCTGTACATGGCAAACTCTGCACCAAATCACCTGCCCATGCATCCATTCATCATTCCCTCATCCCGGGATCAAAACGCCTGAATTATTACTCACATGACATTAGAAACGTCCATTGAGTCTGTGCGTAATGCAGCCTGCTACATCCACAGTGCCCCAGCCCGTAAATCCAGTGTTGTGAAGTAACATGTATTTGGGAATGGCCGGCCTCATCGCCCACGTAGCTATTGCGCATCCCAAACTATTCATATCAATCATTGCTCCCTCGCCATGGGCCCTGTCTCAAGGACATAGAACAATAGAACGTTACATTTGCAGTCAGACCTGTGGGCATCTCCTCGCCGCTAGCTGGAAACCGAAAGCGCCGCCCTTCGAATTCCTCATTTGCAACATCACGTCGAAAAGGCATCTGTGGCCGTTTGAAATCACTAATTATTCCATCGAGTGCGGCTGTGTGTGAAAATGGCAACTGCCTTCACCCACAAATGGGACGCCCCGCCCGTCGTTGCAACTCGGTACAGTGATGCATGAGGGCCCACCGTTACTCGAGTACTACGTTCCACTGACCCTTCACAAGTCCGTTCGCGACTGCACAGATAGTATGGGAAACAATGGGACCACAGCAGAATGAACATATCAACCAATCTTACACGCCCATCGGGTACAAATACATGATTGCAATAGCAAGATACCATTACCCGAATTGCAGCGTAGTGCGCGGGACGTGCTCGGCCAAAGGGGAGAGCCGTTTGCACAGGTGGAATCAATCACCACAGGTGGAGGCCATACAGCCTGAAAACACATAAATTGCACAGCCAGTCTCCTCCCACAACCACAGCGAAATGCTACCGGCAGGACTCGCGATCTTGGCCCTGGGGGACCTGATAGCACTGCAAGTGCTCCGACTCCAAGAAGAAGACGAACAACAACTACAACCAGCCGCACGGAGGAGACGCAGGAGGAGGAGGAGGCCAAGGCAGGGCCAGCAAGGCCCAGCAGCACAGCCACTACCACCACGCAGGCAGCCCGCAATCCCACGCCTCCGAGCACATCCGTTCAACCTCACTGATGAGCAGATCCACACCCTCTACCGTCTGGACCGGGACACCATAGCCGCCATTGTGGACATGACACAGGCTGACCTAGTCAGCATGATAGATAGCCCAACCGCAATCCCACCCCTACTGAAGGTGGTGTCTGTACTCCACTTCCTGGCCACAGGCACCTACCAGCACACAGTCGGACAGTTGCATGGCATATCACAGCCACTGTTTTCACGGACACTATTCCAAGTGCTCGATGCCCTCCTGCAGCACGCAGACGACTACATCTCCCTACCACGCTCGGAGCAGGAAATTACGAACACAAAAGTGGGATTCCATGCACTTGCCGGCATACCGGGTTGCATTGGTGCCATCGACTGCACCCATGTTGAATTGGTCGTCCCACATGCCATGGAGGCCCAGTACCGCAACCGAAAACAATTTCATTCCCTGAATGTACAAATGGTGTGTGACTCCAACAGGATCATTACGCATTGTTGTGCCCGATTCCCTGGATCAACCCATGATTCCATGGTCTTGAGGAACTCTACCATACCACGCTACATGGAGCGACACGCAGGGTACAGATCCTGGCTACTCGGTGAGTCTCATCTCATGCATGATGATGTGGGGTATGTGATTTGGCAATGTACTGGCAGGAAGGGGGGGGGGTGTGCGTACGTATCAATGGCATTCCACATCCTACGTTTATCGTCCACATACAGGTGATGCTGGATATCCACTGAAGAGATGGCTCCTCACACCAGTCCGGAACCCACGGGACCTGCATGAGGAGGACTACAACCATGCCCACTCACGTACCCGTGTAGTCATAGAACAGGCATTCGGCCTACTGAAGACTCGTTTCCGCTGCCTCAGCAGGTCTGGCGGGGCACTCCTGTACCGCCATGAGAAGGTTGCAAAGATGGTCATGGCATGTGTCATGCTCCACAACATGTGCGTACGTAGAAATGTGCCCATGCCCCCTGACGCTGAACTGCAAGCACCGGATGATGGTCATGATGAGGGTGGGGATGTGGCAGCACCTCAAGGAGTCTGCGAGGCACCGGAGGGCCGTGACATCCGTCAGCATCTCATTGATGTATGCTTCTAGCACTCACGCCTGGGGGCTGATACATGGACACGGGACTCGTGGCACTGCGTGTGTCTGGGACATGCACAATATGGACTGTACGCCTATGATGGCCTAGTACACAAAGATCAATGTCCACACATCTCATTGGGTGATCGTGCACTTTTTATGGCATATGTGATATCATGTTGAACACCCTATCGACCCGCCACCCAAGTGAGCCCAACACACCCCCTCCACCCTCCTACCTCCCACCCGAACACCAGTGTCCAAAGATGCTCATTGTCAGTGGCCTGTCGCTATTGCAAGCCCCCTCTGCGGGTATCAGGGGCACCCCTGCCTGTGGAGCGCAGGTTCCTCCCTGATCTACGTTGGGGGCTGCCCTGGACGGAACTTGCAACGGATGATGTGTCTGCCTGCTCACGTCCATGCATGTCCCTAAGGGTTTGCGAGAGCTCAGTGAGCACACGGCGCACTGCGGCAAGTTCGGCACATACGTCTTTGGACGTCGCATGCTGTTCCCCCCTCAGGCTCTCGGTGCTTCTCTCCATTTGGACTCTCAGGCTCTCGGTGCTACTCTCAATTTGTGCCCTTAGCGTCTCTGTACATCTCTCCATTTCTGCCCTAAGTGTCTCTGTTGATGTTTCTATGTCTGCCTTGGTGCCCCCACATTCATCGGCATGGTCCTTGAGGAGTGTGGCCATTTGCTGCTGTTGGACGATTAACTTGTCGAGGGACTGTTGCCTCTGCTGGGCCATGCCCATTTGCGGGGGTGTCACAGAGGGGCTGTTGTCCTCATGTTGCCTTGCCACAGGGCTTGGGGGGGATGGCCAGTCGTCGTCTTGTGGCTGCCCCTGCGTGGTATCCTCATGTTGTACGGGATGGGACAGACAGGGGGATTGGGACAGGTCATGGATGGATCTGACCTCGACATCCCCGTCTTCTGTGTCCGAGCATGCTGCCATCAATGGGGTGTCACCTATGGTGCTGCTGCCACCAGAGGCAGTGCCTTCTGTGGCATCCATTGGGGGGACCTGTGGTGGTGGTGTTGTGGCCATGCTGGCTGCTGGGGTGCCTGTTGATGTTCCCTCCTCTGTGCTACCACCTGATTTGTGCTGCTGCCGTGTCTTGATGCGTGCAGCTGAGGTGGAGGTTCTCTGGCCGTTGGTCTTGGCCCTCTTTGCAGGTGTGCTGGTAGGGGTGTCCTGTGGCTCGTCGTTTGGATCGGACCCTGTGGTGGAGTAAAGGAGGGCGAGGGTTATTGATGGGTCTGTGGGAATTGGAATGGCATTGTATCACATGCTTTGGGGTGGTACCTGAGGGTGATTTGGGTCGGGTCCTTGGAGGTGCTTTGATTTGTGTGTGGAGTGAGGGTGCAGTTGTTTGGCAGCCTGCAGTTTGGGTGTGCCTGCTGCACGTGTAGTGCGTGTATTAGGGGTTTTTAATTATTTATGTATTTATTGTGGGTTTTAACGTGCGCTATCAGGCCGATGTGTGTGGACCTTATCCTGGACATGTGTTTCTGTTGCACTATGTGGACGCATGGTGCTTCACATGGATGGACTGTGTGGCTTGTTATATCTGGCCCACCTACCTGAATCTTCGGATGTCTGCACTCCTTTCTCCATCCCTCCGACTCCCTCAATGCTCTCCATTCCGATGGTGGAGGCACAGATTTCTTCCCAGGGGGTCAACTTGATGGGTGATTCAGGACCTCCCCCGGTGGCTGTGGCAATGTTGCGGTTGGCAGAGAGTATGCTGCGGACGCGTATCCGCAGGTCGTCCCATCGCTTGCGGCATTGCTGTGGGGTGCGGGGTGCGGTCCCCACCGCACTTACCCGCTGTGCCACCAGAGCCCATATGGCCTTCTTGTTTGCAAGTGCCGTCCTGGTCATTTGCGTGGAGAAGACCACGGCAGCATTCTCCTGGAGGGTCTCTGTTAGCACGGTGAGTTCCTCACGGGAGAAGTGGACCTGCCGCTTGCGGTCGCACGCTTTCTTCGCTGCTTTTCCCATTTTTCTTGGTTTCGCTAGGGTGGTTGACGGGGTGGGGTGTGTCTCAGGGTAGTGTTTTTAGTGGTTGTGTGGTTTTAGTGTATTTATAGGTGTACGCCGGGATGTTTCCCGTTCCGGGCCCGTGTTTTAACTTCCGTTTCCGTATATTTCCGGCCACCGTACTTTGCGGTAGGCGCACACTGCGGTGACCGCTAGGAGGGGTGGCGGTATTGCACCTGGGGCCCCGTACGGCGGCGGTGTGGGCCGTTTTGGGGTCTTTTCCGCCATCGCGGACTTAGCACTTCCGCCATGCCGTGGTGCTCGTGCCCGATGGGTCGGAATGGGCCGCACTTTGCTCCTTCGTGCAATGGCGGAAACGCTATTTACGCTGTGGCGCTCCGGTCAGTCGATTTCCGCAAGGGTCGTAATGAGGGCCAATATCATTGGTAAAATGGTACTGTTCACATGAAAGTGCATCTTTTCTATAAAAATGGAAACACTAAACACCCTTTCATCATCTTTTCATTTAAGTTTTCTTACAGGATGTGGTACATCACAGTGCAATAAACCAGTTTACAAGGGTTGAAACTGACTTGCACTTTTCGAGCGAGCGTTCATGTAAAGGTCGGGGCAGGTCGTGTCTCTGTAATGACATGTTTCAACAAGCATCGTGTGGTGTAAATATAACAACTCAACACGTGTACATCACTAAACATCTTCACATCCCCTGTTCCCTCCCTCCCCGGTCCTTTCCCCACACCCCTATTTGGGTTGGTGGAGGTAATGTCATGATGATGAGCTGAAACGGTCATGTCGGACGGTGGGTATGGTAGGTCTGATGGGTAGTGCTGCTGGTATATTGAGGTGCGTCTTGGTGGTGGGGTGCTCTAAGGGTGTGTGGGCCCAGTATGCATCATCTATGGGTAGAGTCTGGGTCCATGTACAGTTGATAGCGGTCCATGAACGGCAGCCATTCTACGTTGATGTGTGTGTGCGATTCCAGCCGGATTGCCGTAAGGCTTTCCATTTCGTATAGTTTGTGCGATTTGGCTATCCATTCTCTGTGTGTCAGGAGGTGGTTATTCTTCCAGTGGAGAGTGATACAGACTCTGGCTGCTAGTAGTAGGTTTCTCTGCATGTATAGAAGTAGTGAGTATTTGCTGCCATGTTCCTCCATACTGAAGAGTACTAGCCACGGCAAGAGGGCTCTGTTGGTGTTGTCTATGTCCCTAATCCAGGCCAGCACCTCCTTCCAGTAACTAGGTGCTAACTGACAGGCCCACCAAATGTGTCAGTATGTGTTGGTCTCACCACAGTTTCTCCAACATAGGGGCTGACGTTGGGGTACATCTTTGAGAGCCTCAGATGGGTAACTTTCCATCTAAAAAGGAGCCTGGCATTGTGCATTTTATATTGCATCGTGACGGTGGAGGATCAAACCGCCTTATAGGTGAATGCCAGATGTTTGTGTCCTTCGGGGGTAGTATCTCCGTGGACCATATTTTTGGGGTGGAAGGAGAGGGAATGTGACCCCTGGTTAGGAGGATCTCACACAGTGCAGAGATAAGACCTTTCAAGTCAGTAAATGAGTTGAGGCCCTGCACAAACAGGGTCAGCGGGCGAGATAATTTCCTGTACCCAGCACCGGTCAGTTAGGGCTCCCCTTAGCTGGAGGAACGTCAGGGAGGGATGTCTGCCACTCCAAGGGCAATTTCCAGTTCGGATTTGTGTAGGTGGTTACCATCTTTCCACAACTGGCCTGCTCTAGTTAGGCACGCTTCATAATAGGGGTGGAATCATAGAGTTCTGCGATTTTGTCCCTAATTGGGGGAGGGCCCATATGCAGCTAGGAGGTGACGGCCATAATGTGATGTCCTTCAAGTCGCCTGAGGGCTTTGTGTGGGGTCAGAAATGTGAGGCAGACAACTATTAGATGATTGTTCAAATTGTGCCATTTTGTTAAATTATAAGTTTCAACAAACACCTCACTTTCCCTACCGTGACAAGGATTTCAATCCCGATTCAGAACTAAAGGAAACACTCTAATAAGGAATATCTGGCCCTCACATGTATACATAATATATACAAAGAAAATACATGGCAATTCACAACAATGTAAATAATTGTATTTCCAATAGATTTACAGTCTCTCTTGATAACCTGGGCGAGATCCCCTTCCCCAGGTTGCAAAGTCAATTTTTAGTTCCAGTGTTCACCAACAAAACAAAAAGGAAACAAGGAAATCTGGGTTCACAATAAAGTTTCAGTTCAGTTCTTGGTTCCTTCGGAGAATCAAAAGAAAACACAGTAAACTGATGTTCGACAACTTGAAAAGTTTCTCCTCTTCCTTGAACAATGATTATTTCCACTTCGGTAAATCAGGGATGTTCTATGTCAAGATGCTTTGTCACAATTTATAAATGTCAATGAAGAACTACAGTTCCTTGTCAGATTCAATGCAACGCAATTTGCAACAAGGTAAAAGAGCAACAGTTTCTAGTAATACTTCTTAAGATTCTTTATAATGGTATAAGTCACATTTTATATCTTTTTCATGTTCACCATGTAAGTATACTCGCCTGCTCCACAGTGTTCCACATTCAACTGTGCTTCTGAAGTTTTAAATCTATTGACAACACAATGTATTTCCACAATTTCAACTATATGTATCAATGGGACATTGATCAACTGTTCAGAAAAGAGAATTCACTTTAGTGCCACTTAAAGCAATGGTTCGGTAAAACATTTGTATTGCCCCTACGGGTCGGCCATGTGTTTTTAAGCCTAAGTTGCTCGATTTTAGAAAAATTTCCTATGGACCTTACCCGGGTTTTCGTCCATTAACCGCACGTGACAACAGGCATCAGGGAGCTGCCATTTTGTGATAATCCTATCACTTGCCGCATCGCCCTGGCTGACCTGCTTTTGCGGCACTAAATCATATCCCCCGCCCCTGAGCCTGACATTATCAAAACATTCATATTTCCCACCTCTTTCCGTGATGTTTCTGTGCTGCGTAGGCAAACGCGCCCAGTCGTCTTCTACGCGACTTCACACAGAACCCGGAAACCAACACAGATCAACTCACAACACAGCGCGCCACAATTCGGAATATGAAACTGTACTTTAAAATCAAACAGCAACACGGTACATTTGGTAAAGTACATTTATTTGACATTAAATGTTTATAGAATATTCAGCAATTGCCATATTAACTCGGAATGCCATTTATTTTCTTTTATCTCTATCCGCAAAAACTGTTCCGTTTTATCGTGAGTCACGCGCGGTTCCTTTATGGTACACAGGGTGCTGGTTTTCGTTAAAAGAAGCACTTTGGTCGTACGGTGAACCGCAAGGCTGTTCCATCAAGTAGGCACTAGGCCAGCGTAAAGGTTGATATGTTGCTTCTAGCCGCTAGTACCGCGTAAGGGCATATGGGCCCTTGGCGATCGTCCCATAAGATCATCAAAGTGGTGCAGTTGTTGACAAGAAGCTGCAGCTGGCAGTTGAAGAAGCCGTCTGCCGGGGTCTGAAACTGGTGGTAGTCGCAGTAGGGAAGGATTTACCTGTTTTGAAAACATAAAAATTATAATTAGTCTCGCCAGCCGATATTTATTAATATTATTAATTTTATTTATTACGGCCGAGCTGAAACTATTTGCTTTCAAGGATAGTGCAATGGAGTATGTTCGGCTCTAAAATCAATGCGAAAAGTAACAAAATAAATCGAGGTTAGCACACAATGAGAAACGACTGTTTGTCTACATGCGTGTGGAATGTGGACCTGCATGCCCATGTGCCCGCTACAAGGACGATCCCACAAACGTTTTCCTAGCTCTTCATTCATTCATTTATTCATGCATCCATTCATTAATTCTTCATTCCGGTATAAAAGTATCTAAAGAGTTACTTTCATTATATTTGCAATTTCCATTGTGTCTCTGCATAATGCAGTCCGTAAATCCTACTGTGCTCTTGACAATGATTTTTCGTATACTGAACTAACATGAAACTTTGTCTAGTTTCAGAATGTTCTGCCTTATCGTCTCTTATGTTATTACACCCCCCCTTCAAATGAAGTTCTTTCGGCATGGTCCCTGTCTCTCAAGGTAAAAAAACAATAGAACCTTATACTGCCAGTGCGAGTTGTGGGCCTCTTCAGGCCGCGAGCTGAAAATCAAAGCCGCTGACCTTCACTAGAAATGAGCATACATTCTTTCTTTGCAACATCCCGTAGTAAAGCCATCTGTGAGAACTTGAAGTTTCGAATCCATCTATGTACTGCGCCTCAATGTGCAAATGCGAATTGGCTTCTCTCCCATCTGCAACGGCTCGCTTGGCGCGTTCTAAGGCCCCCAATTTTGTACTCGTTGTCTGCGAGCTTTGCAGCCCCAAAGAACCATAACTATTGAGACTTTTAATTTTTTGGGGAAGGTCAGGGAAAGTATAAAGTACCCGAGGAGTTGAGTTGAAAGTGAGATTTATTGTTTGTTTGTTTTATTATTTGCAATACGCAAGCCTCCC
Source organism: Ambystoma mexicanum (assembly GCF_040938575.1). Lineage (NCBI taxonomy): Eukaryota > Metazoa > Chordata > Amphibia > Caudata > Ambystomatidae > Ambystoma > Ambystoma mexicanum. Next base: position 459,139,085 of record NC_090931.1, read on the forward strand.
CTCGGTTAACAGTGCACAGCATTCACATGAGATTGCGAAAATTAGTTACATCAACAAAAATAGATACATACACATATAGACAAGTTCAGCAATATGAAGTGAATAGAGAGAGAATTCAAAGATGACACCCGGGTTGTTCGCCACCCAGGATGGTGAAGGTAGGGGTTAGGGTTAGCATACTTTGTATGTACACTGTACAATAACATTTATTTACAAAAAGACAATCTTATTACAATTATTTAAACTGGGATTTGTACTTCACAACCAGCTCTTCTTTGGGTGGACATGGCACAGTGGCAATGTTTGGTGGCAATGGATCAGTGCTCTGCAAAGAAACGTTCAAAATTCCATATCTGTGCTTCTCTAATACAGCAACAATAAGGCATTTGACAAAGTCAAACTCCATTTCCTCATAGACTGGTTTGATCACCCATTGCTTACTTCTTTTTGAAAAGGCCTTAGTGTAGCGAGGCATCCTTACATTACCCGTAGTCCTAGATTGTTCACGGCCGAGATTTTCGTTATGGGCCAAGACGGCAAGTAGAGTCCTATGTCTCATACCCTGTATGCTGAAATGCAAGCACTTTGACCTGTACTTTAGGCACATATTGTGGAACACCTCCAAACCTCCTGTGTGACAGAATTCTGTCAGTCCCCTCAAATCTCTTGATAGAGTTTTATCGAAAACAATCTTCTCAATGGCTTTGTGTGTCGGTGAAGATGGAATCAACCACTTCTTCTTCCGTGCCTCCACTGGGGACAAAGGGCCATGTTCACATTGGTGGAAATGTAGGTTTTCTGACCAGCGGTGCAAGTTGGTACAGTGGTGCATCAGTGACCGCCATTTTTCAAGTAGTATTTCCACTGACCCTTCACAAGTTTTGGAGCTCCACCAAAGATGGTTGCTGATAGACTGGGACCACTCTGAAATACTTTCCAAACCTTTTTTTTGCCCTGCAGCCGAGATTTTCTTATTGATTGATTTAGCAAGATGCCATACGTCAAATTGATGTTTAATATGTGGGAACTGCTCTCTCATTGTCTTGGCAATTGAAACGTGCCTGTCCGTGGCTATGAGGTCGATGTGCATTCCCCTCGATTGTAGATATTCCACTGATTTTATAAATCCTAGTTTCTCCATGGCCACTGAGGATGTACATTGTGTTACCTGCACGACCACCAAACTCATAATTTTCTTACTATCCATGTCCTGAAAGTGGTAGGTGCAGTACTTGGCAGAAAATCCAGGGCTGTCGCACTGTCCATCGCCGGCTAGCCTGAATCGTTTCCCTTCGCATGTACTTGCTAGAGACAATTGTTCAATTTTCCAAGCATCACTAATGGACGGAAACAGATAATCATGTTGGTATTTGTAGTACTGCGTTTTTGAAATGAAATGGAGTCCCACAAACTGAAAGAAAGACTCTAACTTTCTAAAACTGGACCCACTAAAAAGTGATGCAGCTGCACACAGTAGATTGACTGCTGGGAGTTTCTGCAGCATCGGTTGTGCAGACCATGAGAACGTATGATTTAATCTACAGGCGGCATTTATTTTGACATTACTGCCTTTTTTTTGACGAGTGACATGAATCAATGGCTTCCCACATACTTTCCCTCTAAAGGAATGCCCACATTTCAGCATACTTATAATATTCATCAAACAACTGTTGAATACTATGTATTTGCCCTCTTTCATTAGACTGTCATCCGGCGTCAAAGTTGTTTTCGGCCTGTGACGTTGAGGACATATCACCACATTTGAAAGAAATATCGCTGCTATCAAGTTCTGATGCATCGGTGAATGCTGCTGCTGGTTCATTCTCTGTCATTTCAACATCTGCTACTTCAACATTGATGGGAGAACACAACAATGTCGACAGCTTTTTTGGTGGCAATTTTTTGGCGGGTGTAGATTGTGTGAATTGATGTGCGACTACTTCAGAGCTATCTTCAATACATCCAGTATCCTGTTGTTGTGGTGGTGCGGTCGCACTGTAGCAATGGTCCAATACAACTTTGCTGGATTCTCCGGACACATTCATTTCATGTTCTGGCCATTGGACATGGGCATCTCGAGTCTCAACATGCCACGTCTGAATTAATAGTTCCTCCATAGTGTAAATGGTCTGGCAAGCAACATCTCTCATTCGCTTCACTGTCTGTGTATGTATAGTTCAGACACCCACGGGTAACAAGAGGATAGATTGGAAAAGGGATGTTCAGTTTAAACACAAGATAAAGTATAGTACAATTGACTGGAAAGAAAACATAAAATAGTCCCCAGCACAAAAAAAATTCTAAATTTATGAACTGTTTGTAACTAACCTTATTTTTGTTTCTTCTCTTTGCAACTTTTTTGACTCGACCTTCAACATCTGCACGCTGTTGCTCCGATTCGTATCCGCATGTCTCCCCTTCCTCTTGCGCTGCAACGACTATATTTTCTGTATCCGCATAGACAGCACAGAATGAGGCTCCATCGACTCCCTGAAACATAGTATTTTCATTACTATGCATCAAAATATTGTTAGCATAAAAGACACGTGAGGACGAACACACAGGTACATCTCAATAGCCAAACACGATTTAAACATTGTGTGGAACAATCAAACGACAAGTATTCGAGCTCTGATGACCTAGTTCGATGGAGCTGTCAGTATCCATACCTCTGGCTCTGCATGGACTGCCACGAATGATTGTATTGAAACACAGTACTTGCTTTAGTATGGCTTTCAATATTGTAAACATACACACACTTGCGGTGGACGGCACAGGTACATTTAAAGAGATAACCACAAAGGATGCATTGTCTAAAAGAATCAAGGAATATCTAAATATGATCAGATTTCATCAACTTATTCCTCCGATTTCTTTACATCTGCATCACCTACAAGGGATGTTGTAATTGTAGAGGAAGCTCTGTCGTCTCCCTGAAACACAGTACTTGCGTTAATAGGGAAGAAAGTATAGCAAATGGAATCACGTTATATGATCACGCTCGATGGAGCTGTCAGTATCCATACCTCGTGCTGCTGAAGAATATCTATGGATGTTGTAAATGTGGTGCGCACTTCCGAAAGCTGTTGCGCCGATTCGTATCCGCATGGTCCCGCTTCCACTTCCCCTGGAATTATTTGAATGTCAGGCTCCGCATCAAGTGCATGGGTTGATGCTTCAACAACTGCCTGAAACATAATATTTGCATTAGTAAGGATTACAATATTCAAAACACAACACATACTTGGGGTCGACCGCACAGGTACATATCAATGGCTAACCACAAATGAAACATGGTGTAGAACAATCAAACGACAAGTGGTCCAGTCCTGATGATCACGGTCGATGGAGCTGTCAGTAACCATACCTCGTGTTGCTGAAGAACATCTAGGGCTGTTGTCAATGTGGTGGACGCTTTAGCATCTCCCTGAAAGACAGTACTTGCATTAGTATGGATAAAGTAATTATAACTGAAAACAAACACCAGGGGACGACAACTAAGGTGTATATCAATTGGAAAGCACTAACCAAACAATTGGTAAAATAATCACACGATACATAAAAACTATTACTTGACATGCATAAAACAAGTCTGTAGCGGAATAGCCAAGTATGATTACCTGATACGTGCTAGAAGTGGTTGATAACTGCAGGCACGTCACGGATGTAGAATGTTCTTGCTTCAGATTCAGTGGATAGTCAAGCAGTTGTAAAGGTAAATTATTGTTTGATATTGAAATGCAAATATTAAAAAATTGCCATGTAAACTGACAGAATACTTGAGAATTATGCTATTGAAAATGCGCAATATAGTACAGTTCCCTGTGCCCATAAATAGATTTCCTTTGGGGGTTATAAAATCGAAAAATAATGTATTGATAAATGTCATTATTCAAAAAGCTATACACTCTTGTATTACAAAGGAGTATTACAAGGGACACAACACCAAAAATATCAATTAATCCATTCGGCTACCTACACACTACCGCAAGACCTAAAGCTAAATCCGGACACTTGATTTACCAGTGACAGAATGTGGACGAATAGAGTTGGAATAGAGTTTGTGAGCAATTTTCGTATTGTTCGCCGTTTATTCTTCTTTGTTACCCAAGATGTGGCGTACATGTTCGAGGAAAAGTGCTGGCTGCAGATGCGGTATCGATCATCCCTCTTGTCCTCTAAGACTTGTTGGACTCTACTTTCCAGCTCATCCAGTGGATATCCGCAATGTCTGACCCATTCTCTTATTCGATCAATAGTTTTCGGGAATACATGCATTGTAGTGCCTTCAGATTTAGCATGGGTCTTCGAAGGGCAACCGCTAATCGAACAGGCAGGCATTGTTGAAAATTCTGAAAAGTAAATATCAAGATTATTATAAAACCTTGATGAATAAAAATGTCATAAAAAAGTAAATGAACCATACCATGTTCAATGCAAGGTTTGTTTTGGTCGCCGGAACTATACCAGTTCATCATGTGCGGCTTAGTATTTGCATAAGTTACAGACATTTTTTAAATGATGTGACTAAACTCTGAACATGTGACTCGTCCCTTGGATGTTCTGTCTTGCACGAAAAGGAAACATGCTTACATTATAGACTGGACCCCCGAAGGATGCAATTCGATGACAATTGACACAGATGAAAATAAATAGATCTATTGATAGCATAACAATTGCAACTCAAGTCAATAGCAATCAGACCAATGACCATAGCTCTATTGGGTACTGTAATCGCAAATAGATAGAAATGTAAAAATGACCGAAATATGACTAGGATACATGGCCTTACCTTGACCAACAAACAGTTGGATTCAGCAGGCCGAGCAGTATGTTGCAGGAGAACAGGTAGATGGCCACAGGTAGCACACTGACGAGTTTGCTCGAAGCGGTCACAGATAGCACGACGACGAGCAGATTAGCATAGATCTCAGTGCTTCTCAGGTACAAGGTTCAGGAGTTGACTTGCAAAGCACAAAGATGTTCTCATGAGACATATCAAGTGATTTATAAAGTATTAGAAACAGGGGTGTGTTTGTGAATGAATGACGTGTGTATGCCGTGGTATTATGTGGTTTGCAGGGGGGCGGCCTGCCTCAGGGGAGGCCTGCCTGGAGACACGGGGTCTAAGGAGGCCATGTGAGCGATGGCCCCTGGGTGTGGGATACCTTTTGAAGTGTACGTACTGTTTGGCACCTTGGCCGTTTGCGCCCGTGACAGCCCCCCATGCCAGTGCTCATCCCCGGGTGCGAACCGCCATTGATAGAGGGGGGTGGGATGGATGGGCCTGGGGCGTGCAGATAAGGCACAGGAAGACTGCTGAATGGAGACACACTAATGTGGATTGCAGGGGGGCGGCCTGCCTCAGGGGAGGCCTGCCTGGAGACACAGGGTCTGAGGAAGCCATGTGAGCGACGGCCCCTGGCCGTGGGATACCTTTTGAAGTGTACATGCTGTTTGGCACCTTGGCCGTTTGCGCCCGTGACTGCCCCCCATGCCAGCGCTCATCCCTGGGTGCGAACCACCTTTGATAGAGGGAGGTGGGATGGATGGGCCTGGGGCTTGCAGATAAGGCACAGGAAGACTGCTGAATGGCGACACACTTATGTGGATTGCAGGGGGGCAGCCTGCCTCAGGGGAGGCCTGCCTGGAGACACGGGGTCTGAGGAGGCCATGTGAGCGATGGCCCCTGGGCGTGGGATACCTTTTGAAGTGTACATGCTGTTTGGCACCTTGGCCGTTTGCGCCCGTGACAGTCCCCCATGCCAGCGCTCATCCCCAGGTGCGAACCGCCTTTGATTGAGGGGGGTGGGATGGATGGGCCGGTGGGCATGCAGGCAAGTGTGTGGGAGTGAGGGGCCATCAGGCACCTCTCATCCTTCACTTCTCAGTAGAAACTCGGACCAAGTGCCTCCAGTAGTGGGTTCACCCCTTGCCCTTATGTGATGTTAACTTTGGTTGACATTCGCATAGATGGGACCACTGAGCAGGACACGGGGCATCCATTTTTGTACCCCCTTTCCAATCCATCTTGGTGACCAGGCCTCACTGCGCAGAGCACATGGCTCCCACCCTCGTTCCCACTCTGACTGGAAAACTCCAGAGGTATTTGCAACAGCTAATAAATGTAACACATCACTCTTCCTCTGAGATCACTGTCCTGCGTGTGAACCAGCCTGAACTAAGCACATAGCTCGTTCATCTCCACAAGCATGTCCTTGCCCACGCGCCCTCGCCAGAGGAAATTTACTGCCATTCTGACCCTGTGACCCTGCAAGGTATTCTCTTCATGTGCCAGACCACTGACCACGCCATGATGCCCACCTTGCAGATCCCCAACTAACATTAGACCCCTACTGCAGTATATTGTTGCCTATCAATAACAAATGCCACATACCGGAGATTCTTGTGAGCACAGACCCACACTTCAAACAGTGTATTATAGTGGTCAAGACCCTTAACCTAAGGCCTGTATAATCCAATGTTGATTGATAGTATAGATATATGTGTGACTTTTATAGAGACATAACCGACTGAAAGACTTTGAACAAGTGTTATTTAATGCATGCATTATTGAGAAAATATTATGTTAGCTTAGATAGTGACCACCCTGCTTCACAGCGACCTGACCTTCACCCATTCGGAGCACAGATGTCTGACGTCCATCCTTGTATGGAGACACACTTGATTCATTTAAAAAATCGAAACAACAGTTGTTAAAATATATGTGGTGTTTTATTTTGCATCTTATTTTGATGACACAAAAATACAAGACTTTACACATTGTACAGGTCAGGTTGCAGCACAGTGAGAGAAAATCCCCTGTACTGACTGCTGTCACTCAGGAACGTTTCTCTTATGGTACGAATGGCACAGGCGGGTATTACTCTTCGAACGCGGTGTCCAAGCCTCCCGTGAAGCCACCATGTAAAGGAACGATAGGCCACCAGCCTTTACCACCTGTGAAAAGGAATGAAACTAACTATTTTTAAATGACCAATATAAGTTTAATAAACGTTTGTTGTCAACGACAATTCTTGTAACTAATGGCATTCTGCTCGGACAAATGCTATCTAGACACTGCACACTATTGAACGACTTTTATGCGTTACAATGATATGTATATGTAATTTTGGATATAGTAGAAGACCATGAAATAGGAGTGGCATGACAAGCAGAGTATACTTACTCGTTACTCGGATTACGGGGACGAACAGTTGCGCGAAGTTTGTGCATAAGCACCATCATTATCCTCAACACGGACCGTGCGAGGCAGGCTGCCCTGAAGTCTGGCAACTCAGTGATGCGTTGCGGTAGTGGCTCGCCTTCCGAAATGTAGGCCATGCATCCCGAGTTTTCGCAGCCGCAGCAGTTCTCGTCCTCGGTTGGCATTAGCTTGAACCGATTGCATGTGCACCAGGTGGAAACACCGTCCATGCGACTAGGTCCAGGCTCTTCAGCTGTTGAATCGTCCTCCCAACTGCCGTCCGAAGACCCATCGTTTTCTTGTGTTTCCCTTTCCAGTAGTTCCTCCTCGGTATACTCGGGCATTATTGTAGCCATTGTGTGTTAAACAAACTAAAATAATTTATAGCGTGGTACTGGTATCTGTTCACACGGGCTACAAGCAACAAAGGTAGCTGACCAGATCACAGAATCGAGTCACAGAATACTCAAAGTAACACAGAGAGAGGAATGGAATCGAAAATCTGCTGCTGTGTGTTGTGAAACGGTCTGTTTATACTTATTGAGGAAAGAGGTGTCCTGCCATTTCCATGGCGACACGTCATTAGCTGAAGCGCAGCGAATGTTGACACGAGACGTGCTTTGGCGTTGTGAAATGGGCGGTACGTGTCTGCTGATGACAGGCTCAGGGGCGGGGATATGATTTAGTGCCGCAAAAGCATGTCAGCCAGGGCGATGGGGGAAATGATAGGATTACCACAAAATGGCAGCTCCCTGATGCCTGTGTCCGCGTGCGTTTAATGGACGAAAACCCAGGTAAGGTCCATAGGAAATTTTTCTAAAATCGAGCGACTTAGGCTTAAAAACAGATGGCCGACCCGTAGGGGCAATAAAACATGTTTACCGAACCATTCCTTTAACACCTTCAAGTAAGCAAGGAACTCTTCTTCTCACAATTCACTTTTAGAAGGGCAGCCTCCGTGCAATTATTGACTTATTGCAACAACAACAACAAACAACCACAATGTCTTTTTGATTTTATTTGATTCTACTTCTCCTTTTCTTAACTTTGGCAACGTGAGTTATAAGAACTTTCAGAGAACAGTCACAACTAACAAGCTTCCCTTTTCCTAACCTTGCCTTTGTCTCTTTGCTTCCTGCCAACCAGAGTAGTTTCACCATAGACCTTGTTAAACATTTCTTTTGGCTTTAGGCAATGCTTGCCCACCTTTAGTGTGGTCAATATTTATATCCTTTTGATTGCAGCTGCTGCGTGTTTTCATTGTCCCTGCCCACCTCCCTCACAACGGTGTGTTCAGAAACTGATGACTTCCCTGTGAGGCTGAAGCCCACACGGAGTCAAGGGCGCAGGTGTTGGCATTAGGAGGAACTCCATGATTGCTGTTGCTACAGGGGGCATGGCCTGAGCTCATGCAGTAAGGTTGTGGCTGCTTGGAGCTCCGACCCTGATCCTTTCCTGATCCTTGCCTCCGATACATATACTGTTTATATTTGTGCCAAAAAACAGTGATCTGTTGGGGAAGCAGCCCTCCACCCAGTCAACCTTTCCTCAACGGTAGTAGGAGCTGGGAAAGCTGTAACATTGGCCTTGTAATCTGTGCATCCTATGTTCTAAGATGGCGGCTGCTGTGATCCGGTGAAGCCTGCAGAGTGGCACGGTCCCTCTGTGTCACCTACATTGGGCAGAGCTTTGCTGGTGACCTGTTTACAGTAATCTTCCCCTAACGGAACTGGAGGCTGACAGACGACTCAGTGAGCCAGTCCCTGCTTGTACAAGCTGCGGGGGCAGGGGGGATGGATACTGGGACACACCCCCGGCTTGCTACAAAGCGGCACTGGAGCAGAAGCACAGAGAGACCTCGACTCGCCGCAGTGTTCTATGCACAGCTGCTCACCCTGAAGACAGCCTGAACACAGCCCTGCGTCCCCATCGATTAGAGGAGGAGGCCGCCTGCACGACATTATGCCACTGTCTTGCCGCATGCACATTTTGCTGGTACGGTCCAGGATCCACCACCGCTTGCCGGCACACCAGGTACACTTGCTGGAACTTCCTGATTGCCCCTGGGTCTTGAGCCTGTACACCCTATAGCTCCTGCTTGCGAGTGGCCCTTGCACCCTCACTGAGTGTTTCAGGATATTGGCACGCCCCTCTGCTGACTGTTGACACATTGGTTGTTGCCTGCTGGCCAGTATGGGCTGCCCTTGATTAGGCAGTGGGGATTTGCTTGGCCCATCAGATCCTTTATTATGTGTGATCACTACAGTTGCACTGATCTTCTCCACTTCACGTGGTCAGCAGCCACCCATTGGTTTCCCTGCTGTCACTGTCCACCTGACCTGATTGGGACCCCCTCTACAAGAGAAGCTATATCAATAGATATTGGTGGCACTATGCTTATGGAGACCTGGGTATCACTGCACCCTCTGAATCGGTGTGTCTAACTGTGTGGTACTGTACTGTGTATCCCACACCGTCACTATGCCTAACCTCCTAACAAGTCGCCTACCAAAAACAAGGGCAAATCCACTATTATGGACTATTTTTCCCGCAAAAGCAAGTTCTCAGGTACTTCCCAGATAGCAGGCAATGGGCAGCCATCATCGCAAACACCCGTCCAGGACCCACAAGACAACCAGGTCCTCGCTGCAATTGCTGCCTTGCGCTCCTCTTTAGAGTCAAAGATAGACGAGGTCAGGATCGACATGCAGCTACTCTGACAGGATGTCAGACAACTGGCTGAGAGGGTCACAACAGAAGAAACACTGCTAAATGAAACTGCAATCACCACCAAAGATTTTGTGGTGAGAGTCAAGGAACTGGAAAAGAGGAATATGACACTGGAGATGCAAGCTGAAGATGCCGAGGGCAGGTGACGCAGGAACAATATATGCGTGCTTGGCTTACCAGAGTGCGCTGAGGGGACAGTCCAAACCTCTTATATAGAAAACCTGCTATTACAAGAGATTGGCCCGGGTAAACTATTGCAGAGTTTTGCAGTGAAAGAGCCTACCAGTCCCTCCAGAAGAAGCCACCGCCAGGGTCTTACCCATGACCAGCGATTGCCAAGATCCTTAACTTCTGGGATAGGGAGGTAATTTTACGGCATTCTAGGGCGGGGGGGCGAGATGCTGAGATACAGCTCCAGAATTGCTATTTACCCAGACTATACGCCTGCAGTTCAGAGGGCCAGAAACACATTCATGCCTACCACGATGAGGCTTAAACAATTAGGACTCAAATATATGCTCGTGTATCCCGCTAAGCTGAAGGTCCTCTAGAACAGCAAATCATATTTTCTTGACAGTCCTGAAGCTGCAACCATGTGGATGGAACACAACAATCTGGCCGATAAAAGTGGTGCAGATACCTGACACAAAGAATGACTCAGCATGTTTCCATTCATCGTTTATCCCTCTGAGCGTATTGATTCCGACTTGCTTGAACGGCAGGGTCATGACTCCTGGTATATTTCTTTGGTTTCCCATGACTGCTGTCACAAAGGCTAAGTATTAATGCCGCTGCAGATATCCTTTTTATTCGGTGGGGGCGAAGTTCAGTTACCCACTGTTGGTTCTTATCCAACCGCTCATAGTTGACCGTGTCCACCAGCCTGTTGCTGGTCCCACTACCTGGTACACAGTGCCACTCCTGGCTTTGGAAGTTACGGAATGCTTGAACAACGTGGATTTGTTGGGCAACTTTTAACAGTTGTGATATGAATGTTCCATTCTTGTTTATTCTATACATTACTGCCTACAAGGGATTATTCTTGGCTGATGGGACGGCTGCCATGGTGCCACCTTAGAATATCTGTAACAAACCATGGCTTTCAATAGAATATTGACTTGGAATGTGAGAGTTCTTGGCTCCCACCATCGTAGAACCCGGGTGAGGTCTAAGAAAATATCTGTAGCTCTACTTCAAGTGACCCACCTGTTAGAGGAAGAACAAGAGGAGCTCCTAAACCGTAGGGGCAAGACGAGCTATGGCGCCACATACTCCACATTTTCTAGAGGGGTACTTACTTGGATCGATGGGTCGCTGCCCTTCCAATTGGTAGAAATTGAGAGGGATAAGGAGGGCGGGTACCTAATCCTACCAGGTCACATTAATCATAAGGAAGTCTGCATTGTTAACTCATATTTTCTAAATCACAAGATCCTGTCCCATGTACATACACTTTGCACTCTCATAGCGCCTAGACGCGAGGGTTTCTTTTTATGTGAGGGAGACTTTAACTGTGTTAGTAACCCCACACTTGATAGATCCTCCCCTCCCTGAGGCAGCCCTTCCCCAGCCACCATCGCCCTGAATGCGACACTAACTGATCTAGACCTGGTGGACGTCTGGAGGGAATTGCAGCCAACCACTATAGGGTATTCTTTTTATTCGGTTCAGGAGGTTTGGAGCGCAAAATACGGCGAGGTGACTCTGTAAAGGAGACTAGTGTGACAGCCCTGATGGTAGGGTGAAACGACACGTGCAGCTCCGTGATGTAAGAAAAACGGGGTGACAGAGTTTAGTGCGGGTGGTTCCATGCTCTTTTCCCTGTTGGATTGCCGCGTCAGTGAAGCGCCCAGCAGTCAGACTTCAGGTAAGGCTTCCCTGCCTCCAACTCGCCTGGGGAACCACCCGGACAAAACTCTGTGGACCCCCCGTTTTTCTTACATCACGGAGCTGCATGTGTCGTTTCACCCTACCATCAGGGCTGTCGCACTAGTCTCCTTTACAGCGTCACCTCGCCGTATTTCACAGGCGTACGCTTAGCTTGTCTCACCACATGGGACCCGGCTGTTATTTTGGTCTGCCCACGGGTTGCTCTGCCTCCTCAGTCTGATCTACCCCTTACGAGGGTTAACGTACCCCATATTTTACACCACATGTCTCAGGCCCACCCTGTTGCACATGGACGGATTGGGGCCCTGGACCCCACTCCTCCAGGCGCACTACCCCCACCCCTCTCGCAAGATCGCTACGGCCATCACGCCCTATCAGGGTCTTTTTATTAATAGTATATTTTGCAATTCGAGCAACCAATCACTCAGACCCCTCCAGGCCACACCACTTTTGGTAACTAACACTCTCCCTTTTTTACATAAGTCCTTCTCCAACCAATCACTCACACTCCTCCGGGCCATACTCTTGTTAATTAACATTCTCCTCTCTAAAAAGTCCTTTTCTTTACATGGTGCTCCAAACGAATGAACACCCCTGCCTCATGTTTGAGCAGGTTGGGCACCACACGACAATTGCCTATCACCAGCTACTTGTCACGTATGACTACATACAGTCTATTGGTTTCAATCGTGACAGCTCCACTTACCTTGCTTTCAGATTGGCTATCCAGCATACAGTTGGCACCCTAACGGGATGCCAGCAGAAGTTCCATCCGTTACCAGATTCACTACCAATTATATGGTAAGCACCAGTAGTTTTCCAACCTTCTCTAATAACCTTTTCAGGTTCCAACGCACTAATCATTTCCCTTGCTTCTTTCCATCCTCCTGTTCCTCTTTCCTTGATACCCTATTACTTATGCAATTGCTGTTGTGTTATTCTTGCTATGCACTAATATGAACATTTTGCAATTTATATCTCTGCATTCTCCTTTAAATCACCTTGCTATATGATGACCACCACCACAACTCACCCACCACCACTCTAACATGAAACATGACAATGTTAATCGGATAATAATGTGATTTCTGTGTTCTTTGCCCCATCAAATTATTGTACAATTCTGACTCCCTCCACTGTGCTGCTAATTCCTTCACATGTATCACTCAACACTTCACCCATCACAGCCTTGATAAAGACTACGATCGAAACGCGCGTCGGCTTTTGTTTCACCTCACATGGCAATGGTTAGACATTGACACATGTACTTTTTTATATTAAAATTTGTATGAATACAGATCAGGAGTGAGTGTCTCTAATTCCAACAAACTGATAAACCCAGAAAATGATAATCTCTTATAGTCTGGACAACAACCAATTGCTAGCGCCATCAACAAACAAGGTTTGTCACCTCACCCAGCAACTATTCTTTTTATTCATCTACCCACTACCTGCAGAAAAGAATTTCGCTGGGTCGAGGCAACAAATGGAACTATGTAGCGCAGTATATATGGGCCGTACAATGTCAGACCACTCCCCTTATTGGTTGAATGGCACTTTAATGGCCCCAGACCTCCTATCTCGACATGGTGCATGCCTGTTGGTGCTTTGACAGAGACGGTTTTCTGGAGAACACTGCAAGACACCTTGACTAATTTTTGGGATCATAATGTTGGAAGCGTAGATAGTTGCTGCGCCATCTGGGAAACCATGATGGTAGTAATCAGGGGCTAGGTCATAGGAAGGGCTGGGGGCATCCGCCGGCAGTTACGAGAGGATTTGGAGTCCATTGAAGATGAGATTAAAACAATAGAGGGGGTGCTAGTGAGCCCACAGCTAAGATGGCCGCCTTTGTTTGAGCTCTTTACGGACTGTTGAAGGGGAGCCCAGTAGTGCACCCACCTGCGTGATCAGCTTTATTTGACAGCAGGGGCGTATGTCCGCTGGTGCAGCTCATTTGTCAATGAATTCTGAGCGCAATTGGTGCCCACGAGGTGCGCTTGCGGTGAGGAGGAAGAGGCCGCGTGTGAGTGCTGTGGTGGCTGATGGTGGGGGCCGGTCTGGCGCTGAGGCTGGGCTGCCAGTGCAGCTCTGGCTGGCGCAGGTGGACCTCTGGGGTGTGGTAGCCTTGTGCCCCCGCAGTCAGAGAGGAGAGTGCGGCTGAGGGTACAGTGATCAGCTGTTGAGGCGTCGGCGGGACCAGGCCAGCCGGCCTGGCTGGTGCTCGTGCCATTCCATCGAGGAGACTGCTGGGGGTGGATCCTGGCGAGGCCTGCCCACCACATATCCTCGGGTTCGAGGGGACACCCTGCGGCTGCCTTCAGCCTGGGGGCCTGGGAGGACACACCATCTACGCGGGTGAACAACGTGGAGCACAGCGGAACAGCAGGGGAGGTGGCGCTTGCTGCGAGAAGCGGAATGCCCAGCGGGAGCGACGACTCCAACAGCAGAACGAGCTAGGCAGACTGCGCAACCTCATGGAGCATGAGCATTAGAATGCCCGTGACACCTGAAACAAGCTGGATAAACACTTGGACCCGGGGAGGCTGCAAAAACGACTGTAGCATGCCATTGATCCTCATAAAGGTGAGAGGAACTGATGCTCATTTTTGGATCGGGGCTGGGACCGGAACACTGACTACCCTGAAACTCCTCAGTAAACCACAGCAGCACCAGCTCCCCACTCCAACTGCGCCTCCCGGATGCACCAACACAGACTATTGTACCCCGTTACTGAACGCCTCAGGCAAGATACTCAACTTGGCACAGTCTTAGACACTCTGTTAGCCCAAATGAGAGCAGGGTGGAGGGTTTCTGGCTAACCAGTGCCCAGAGAGAGTGACCAACACTAGCACTGGCCCTGTGCCCTGGTTGGCCTCAGACCCCACAATGAAATTCCTGAGATCCTGAAGTGGCCCTGGAGGGCTGGATAGTGCTCCCGGGGGAGTACCATAGACGCATGAGAGCTGGCCTGACGAGGACACTGGATTGGTAGCGGTGAGGCTGTACCCTTGCTAACACAGATATCCAACTGCCCCCCCCTTCCTGGGGGTTTGGGGTGGTCCTGGCCACCCGGGCTCCCGCTGCCGTGGTCGTGCCTGGCCTTGTTGGGTGGCTGTAAGTCATATTTGTGCACTCATCTGGCTGCTGATACCTCTTCGAGAGAGCTGGAGAACACAGCTGCTGAGTGAGCTGCAGATTGTACTGCTGATTACCAGTTGTCGACCTTTGCAGCCTCTGGTGCATGGGGGGTGTCCCGGGGCATGGGGCCCCGGTGGTGGCCACCTTGGGCGGCAGCGGGGCAAAGAGCCGCATGACCAAGGGAAACAAGCAGCAATCGCGATTGCCTTTCACCCAGAAGGAAGGCCTTAGTGGAGGGGGAGAGAAGATGCTGTCGCCCAGTGACAACACAGACAAATCCAGCCTGCCTGGCCACAGGGAGGCCCCCCGGCGTCTGCTGGTGGATTGCTGACCTCAGAACTTGGCCTGGTGTTGACAGAGATGCTGTCTGGCTTTTCATCACTTAACACGAAACTCGACATCATGGCGTACGAAGTTGACCGCATGCAGGAACGGATGGAGAAAGAGTGTGGTTGAATTTCTGAGGCTGAACTTCGGGTGGGAGCCTTTGAGGATTCCAGCGGCGAGGCAATTCAGGCGATTCGCTTGCTCCATAGGGAAGCCTATGCAATAAAGGAAATAAATGAAGACCTTGAAGCGAGGTCTCGGAGGAACAATATCCGGGTGGTGGGGGTACCGGAGTCCATTCCGCAGCAAAACATGGAGGTCTTTATGAACAATTCATCCGGGATATGTTGAAGATGCCCCCGCTGTCAAACCAGTTCTTGATCGAGAGGGCGCATGGCGGTGGGTTATACAGGGAACGTGACACCATCCTAAGGAGGGCCTGAGAGCTGGGTGACCTGACCTAAGAGAAATCCCATATATCATTCTACCCGGACTTCGGCCCGACAGTGCAGAAGGTCCGCCTATCCTTCCTGGCAGCAAAGCAAGCTCTCAAGGTGAAAGGGTTACAATATGCCATGCTCTATCCATCCAAGGTATGTGTGCAGCACGGGGGCCGGGCACACTTCTTCACAGAGCCAGGCGCTGTGCACGACTTTCTGGAGTCACTGCTGAAGGAATGACTGGGATTCTGAGATCCCTGCTTGGTGACTCCGATACTGTTTCTTTCCAGTTTGATGCAACATGTGAGATGTGTGGAGTAGTGTTTTGGTGGCCTAAACAATTGGACTGCCCCTGCTATTTATTTTCTCGCTGCTATCTCCATGTCTCGGCCGGTGGGTTATAAATATGTGGGCCCATGTAACAAATCTGTCCAGAAGTAGAGTTAAATGGACAATGTTAAGGCCTCCCCCTTATGTCCTGGTGTGGCCAAACTTCTTGGTTTTGGTGTCCGGTGCCCCCCAGCAACTGCCCAAGATGGTTGGCAAGTTCGGGTGACTTGAGAGGGGGGGTTCAATACACTGCTAGTTGAGGGTGTGCAGTGTGGGTGGGGGTAGGATTCTTTGGTGTTTGGGGATGGTTTGGGAGTGCGGGGTGGGGATCGGGGTATGTTGGGGTTGGTTCAAAATGGTGCATGTTTCAGGTACATGGTCTGCTGAAGTGGGTGGGAACAAATGCATATGGTAATGGGGCGGTCCTAATGCAACTCTAACCACCCCCTTGCAATGCTGAATTACAAAGTGAAGATCCTCACTATGGTGTTGGCGGCGCGCCTTTGTAAGGTTATCGCCTCCTTGATACACACTGACCAAACCGGGTTTGTGCCGGGCTGCAGCACTACCCTGAACCTCCGTAGACTCCAACATATCACTGACCAAAAAAACTCTCAAGAAGAACATTATGTGGTGGTATCCCTGGACGTCACCAAGGCCTTTGATTCTTTCTAATGGGAATTAGTTGCTCACTTCCTGCAGAGCTTTTGGCTGGGTAAGTGCTTCACCCGATGGGTGAAGTTGCTGTACACTTCCCCTACAGCCAGGGTGAAATCTGGTTGCTAGATATCTGGAGTGTGGAATATATGCCGGGGGACCAATTAGGGCTGCCCACTTTCACCCATGCTATACATATTGGCCATGGAACCCCTGTCGGAATTCTTGCGCCAGGAATACCTCAACGCGGGTATCATGATTGGCTGACTTAGACACTTGATATCGGATGATGTCTGCTATACCTCTGTGAACCACAACACAACCTCCCCATGATCCTAGATGTATTGGATAGATTTGCAGTGTTATCGGAAATCTCTTTTAGTCGTCGTAAGTCTTGTCTCTTCCCTCTGGCAGGTCGACGAGTGGAGAGTGAGGCTGCTTTGCCTAACCTTGGCCTCCCCTAGGAGACGCAATCCTTCAAATACCTGGGAATTCGGATCACGCACACATAAAGATAGGCACACGCACAACACGCTTAGGGTGGTGGGTGGCCTTAAGAAATCCATGTCCTTCTGGTCTTGGTTACCGTTGTCACTCATGGGCAGAATCGCCATTGCTAAAAGGATTATCCTTCCTAGATTCCTTAATAGTTTCACTAATGTCCACCATTATATAGGGGAAGCCTTTTTTCGTCTTCTTAATTCATTACTTAGGGACTTCCTCTGGGGCTCAGGTCGGCACAGGGTGTCCCTTAATGTGTTGTGCTTGCCTTATAGGGATGGTGGGGCACAACTACCAATGCTCGAGTTATACTATTTAGCTGGTCAATTGAGCTTTGTTTCACAGTGGCTATCCGATAGCCCCACGTCTGAGTCATCACTACTCCAACAATTAGTGGCACCTGCCAGGCTCAATTAAGTTTTATGGCTCCCGTGATGCTGCATGAACTCTCTGCCTTTGATTGTCGCGCTACGTAGGTGAATTTGGTCCAGAACTTTGCAGGTACTTAAGGTGTATCGCCCCTACTCTCCCAATGTGCCAATAGTGGCATATGTATGTACGAACAGGGAAATCCTGGGTGTTTTTAGGCGCTGGGAAGACTGTGGTATATACTGTGTATATACAGTATATATATATACCACAGTCTTCCCAGCGCCAGAAAACACCCAGGATTTCACTGTTTGTACATATACATGGGGGGACATGTATGATATAGGTACATTTTGTCTCTTGGATAACCTGACCCTACAAACGGGATTACTTACGGGACAGTTTTTGTGGTACATGAAAGTGGCTAACCGTAGTTGGAGTCTGTGGCCAGAAGAGTCAGCACTCCTAGCTCTGATCTACTCGCTAGAGGATGGCTGGCGGCCTGTAGCAAGATTATATGGCTGCTTATTGAGTGGTTCTAGCATTAGAAACCCTGGCCTGAAACAGAGATTAGAGATGGATGTGGGCTCTGAAATTAGCTATGCGGAGAGGGATCGAGTGTTCTTTTTCCCTAAGAATGTATCCCAGAATGTCAGGTTTAAACTGCTACAGATTAATGTACTTCACTGCACATACATGACCCCCGATACAGTAGCCAAATTTAGCACAAACACAAAATCATACTGTCCCTGGTGTCATAAAGATAACGCAGACCTAATCCACATGTTCTAGAAAAGTGCAAAAGTGCAAGTTTTTTGGTCCCGAGTCGAACAGGCTTGCAGGGAGGCATGTGTCACCAGATAAAACTGGACTCCGCTGGAGTGTCTGCTGGGCGCTTATTCTAGAACATGGAAAATATAAACGTCATTAGATGTATGGATTTAGCGTGTATACTTGCGAAAAGACGAATTGCCATGTCCTGGAAATCTTCAACGGGCCCACAGTACACGCTATGGCTTTCTGAATTTGACATTTGCTGTGCTCCAGAAACAAAGGCTTAGGCCTCCTCACTGCAAAACTACGACGAGCATCTTACAGAGTCTTTTCAGGCTTGGAGATCATTAGCTTCCGCCATGTTTCACCGATCAGTTGATAAAGTGCCTTGAATGCCCTCACTTGCCCACTTTTTGTTCTTATGCAAGTACACAGTGACTGCAGCGGTGTCCTGACCTCTGCACATGTTGAGTCGCTGGTTTCCCCACTAGTTCACCCTAGGGCGCATCCGGAGCTGCCCGTCTGGCAATAACAAACTGCTCTACTGTACTTTTGTGTATAGGCCTGCGTTTGTGTATGGAAAGTTTTGTGCTTTTTGTTCTGTTATAGGTATTATATTTCTGTTATAACTGTCTTAGAATGGTAAATGCTCTATTGACTACTACTGTATTCTGGCTTTCATTGTTGCATTATCACTCTTGGCTCAATATACAAATTGGAAAATAAATTGATTGCAGCTGATGTGTGTTTTCATTGGCATCGCCCACCTACCGCCCACCTACCGTTCATAAACTGCTGACTTCCTTACAAGGGTGAAGCCTGCGGGGAGTCAAGGGCGTGGGTGTTGGCGCCCGTTGAGTGTTCGCGCCTGCTGGGTGCAAAATGGCTGTAAACTGGTCTCCAGTCTTCTCATCCGATGTGGTTCATGGAAGGAAATATCAATTTGTGGTTGTGACCTAACCTGTTTACATTTGAACTCCTTCTGATACAAGACCTGAGGCGGGGGCGATAAACTGTTGACAACGGGCACTGGTGTGCTGGTAACTCCCTTCTTTTGGTGGATGTGTGGCCTGCTTCTTCAAGCAGTAGCCTGGTCCCTACGGCTGTACATTTGTAAAACCAAATAAAGGTTCTCTGTTGGGATCACATTAAGAGCTAAGTAGATTACCTAGCAGAACAAGCGGAACAGGGAACCGGCGGATAAAGGGGAAGGGGGCTTCAGACTAAGTGTGCCCCCTGAGCCTTTGGGCGTTCCCTCTGCACATGGCAACCCACGTAAGTGTGCCCTGGGCTGGCAAAGATCTTGGTTGTCTACTTCTGTGCTTGCCACGAACGTGGTGGTGTGTGTGAGTTTACTTTTAT
This sequence comes from Ambystoma mexicanum, assembly GCF_040938575.1. Classification (NCBI taxonomy): domain Eukaryota; kingdom Metazoa; phylum Chordata; class Amphibia; order Caudata; family Ambystomatidae; genus Ambystoma; species Ambystoma mexicanum. The sequence goes on from NC_090931.1 coordinate 459,158,813, forward strand.
TCCTGCATTTTGCACCATAAAATCAAAGGCTCCTAACTTTGATCCCTGACCCTCGAATTTCAAACTATTTACATTGTCCCGCTCTTAATGTCGAATGGCAAAGCCATTAAACCCCTCCCCCACATGAGTCAGCAGGGGAAAAAAATGGTGAAGCTAACTGATCCCATCGACCAAGCAAATGCGATGATCAAGGAAATCACCTTGCTCCTATATGGCATGGAGCCAAATGACCTAGCCATGAAAGGTATTGGTGTGGAATGGGCAAAACATAACAGGGATAGAAACTTTGCTCTCTATGCAAGGAATTTTGTAACAATGGATGATGTGATCCTGGAAAGTATTAGCACCTCACCAATAGGTAAAAGGACTGCACCCATGTCATCCTTCAACAAGCCATTGGCTCATGCTGAAATGCGGGAAAAAGCAGGCTGTGCCTTAAATGCTGCAAATGTACCCTCCCTGTGTTACTGGAGGTGGGCACGATCCTGCCAGGATATGAGGTGCTTAACCCGCCAGTGCAGAGTGAGGGAAAAATTTATATTTACCTATTGAGTGTAACGCAATATCTGGCGCGGGTGACACAGGGATTTACAATTTAGACTGTGGAATTGATCACCCACTGTTTATGATGGTAATGGAAAAGAGGGTTCATCAGTTTCAACATTGGTTCCCCTGTCTAATAGGTTTTCTCCCCTGAACCTGCTGGGGGAAATAAGATCAAGAACAGAACAGGAGGTCAGGAGAGAGAGGAGCAACCATAGCGGCCCGACGTTCCTTCTGGTGCGCCGATTGAACCCTGTGGTAAGGGCAGGGTGTTAGGGGAAAGCCCATGCAAAGACATGAGGTCTGTTGGAACTCAGGTGGACACTCGGGGCTGGGACACGACTCGGGCAAAGGCTGGGGTGGATCCATTGAGCAGGGTGTGCATTCCCCCCATCCCCGTGTGTAATTGTGAGGAGGTGGCCAAAATCCAAAATCACACGTAGTGTGGAGCAGGCCTATATGGCCCTTGGATTGGTGACAAAGGAAGTGGAATTACTGTAGAGGTCAACAGGTGAATTGCAGCATGAATTGGGTGTATTTACTGAAAGTGGTCGAGCAACTTGGAAGAAGGGGGCAGAGGACTATGTTGGTGTGGATGGCCAAACGACATGCAAAGTAAATATTGATGTTGGAGTTAGGCAAGGCTGCGTCCTTGCCCCCAGCCTGTTTTGTCTGTTCATCAATGGGGTCATTATCTGTTGTTGGCCCAACCTACTGATGCTCCATCATTGGCAAATGAGAGAATCCCAATTCTCTTATTTGCCGATGATCCTGTCCTGATTTCCCTTACCCCAAAGGGCCTCTGGAGGCAATTGGTTATTTTTGAAAATGTGATGTAAATGGTCTCGGAGTTAATGTGCAGAAAACACAGTCAATGGTGTTTAGTAGAAGTAGGGCAAAGAGAAAACTGTGTCTTGCAACCAGATTGAGGGATGGACTGATTGAGCAGGTCACTCAATATGATTACTTGGGGGTCAGAATGAAGGCCAATTGTGTATGGAGTGATCAGGTAAATCAGCGGCACTTAAGCTCACTAGATATTGTGGGGCTGTGTTCAGATTTACTCAGGCCATTGGTCAGGTCTGGTGAGTGCCATCCTGCAGATTTATAATAGTCAAGCCAGACAAGCGGCTGCTAGTGGAACACAAATTCCTAAAAACCATCTTCGGTTTGTCTGTTAAAGCTCCTAATGTTCTGGTATTTTGGGACACAGCCTTACAGAGCATTGGCTTTATCTGTGGAGTGAGACCAGTGTTTCTTTGGGCTCGCCTCTGGTCCAATTGTAATCTGGACATTTATAGAAAAGCAGTAAAAGGTTTCCTATCTCAGCCGGGAGGGCCAAACCTACCTTGGTTGGTGGCTATAAGAAATGAGCTGACTGTTACGGGATGGGAAAGTTATTGGCTCTGTCCTGAATCAATTCCAAGAAATGTTAAGATTCAATTGAAAAAGGCCTATGAAAAAAGGTGGGCGAATGAAACCTGTGTGAAACTAGTAAACTCAACTAGTCCAGTCTTATATGTCAAGAAAGGAACACCCTGGCTTTGAACAGTATTTAGATAGGATGCAGCCAAAACTGATGAGACGACTCTACACAAAGCTGCGTATTGGCATTCTGCCTCTTGCTAGCTTGAAGCATAACTGGAACTCAAGCAATACATCACGCTGCCCATTCTGCCGAAATGTAGTTGAATGCACAATGCACTTATTCTTTTTTGGCCGGAGTATCTGCACATCAGAAAGAAATATTTGATACTGCTTTTTAAACAATTACGTACAAGAAGTGTAAGCGAGGCTATTTATGTTTGGTGGCTGGGGAATGAAGTAGCGACCCATTTTATGACGCATTATGTTACCCAGGCCTGGAGGAAGAGATCTTAGCATGTTACTGGTTTGACAAAGGTTGTGTTAGCCTTGGACGATTAACTGATTGTATTTTATTGATCCATGAATTTTATTAGAGCATTTTATGTACCATTGTTTTTACCTGTACCATCACTCATGTTATTTATCATTGATAGAATCTTTATTAGTGTTGAATTTTGTATGTGACTTTTATGATCTGTTGGATCGAAATACATTTCTATGAAATTAAATGAAATATCCTTTTGGTCTAGGAAATACTTGCACCACTATTTGGTTTGGGAAAGGCTGAATTCACTCTTGGCTTGGGCAACATTTGTTTCACTCTTGGCTTGGCCAATGGTTGCTTACCATAAACTCATGAAAGTAAAATTCAATCGCTTAACTTCAGTGTTACTTTGTAATTCAACTGTTTCATATTTGTTTCTTAGGTTCGCCTTTACATTAGAATTATTTTTAGGTACACGCAGCCATTCTTTCATCTGTTTTTAAAGGTGTGAATGTTTAATTAAAGTGTTCAAGACTTTTTTACCCTTACGTGATTCAACGGAATAACGTTCATTCACACACGAGTGTCCAGCAATCAACGGTCACGTTAGGATAGCTTTCACTCCTACACAAGTGATTCTACTGTATACAGTTGCCTGCCATTTTTTACGCAAGGGTTCAGAACGCTCGGCAACACTTATGAGCTTCTGTCTTGCTCCCTTCGTGTGCTGCAAGGCTTGGGTTGCTTCTGGCTTCTCTTGGACACACACCCCTCATCGGTAATGGTGTTTTTGATCCTGTCACGTCATTAAGGAGCTCCTCTTGTTCCTGAGACCCTCGGCTGCATACATTCTTTCAGCCACGGTCTCCTGCACGTTTCCGGCTGCGCACTCTGCAATTAGGTTCACATGGGGAAAAGCAGTCTTCCTTCACGCCTTCTGCTGTGCCCCATCCTCTGTAACTTCGAATTTTGGGGAAATAGGACCCTCTCAGAACTGGCAGTTGAAATCTCCACTTTTATAGTCCTGCAGTCCATTCTGTTCATCCACTTCTTCTTGGATTGCTAGCACGGTGCTCTGCTTCGGTTTCTGCTACTACTGCGACTACTGACTTCACAGCTCCATCTTCCACTACAACTTTAAGCCTCCCTGCTTCCCTCAGGTGTGGGCCATTAAGCTTAACAGGCTGACCTGCACTGCAACATTGCTCTTCAGCCCTCTTCCTCGTCCCAGTACTCATGGGATTATGGTACTTGTAGTCCCAAACAACAAATTTAGGTTTTCTTGACAATTTGTCATTTCTAAAGGCTTAGTTATTTTTCTTACATGCATTTAAAGAGGAAGAATTAAAGTTTACTGGAAAAGAGGTAGGTAGTTAGTTTGACCCAATATTTATAGGTTTACTTTGACAGTACCTTTGGGAGTAAGGGGGATTTTTTGATTTTAGAAGTCTCAAACGATCTTTCTTTTCTGGGAGAATGTAAAGATGTCATACAATTTTACCCACATTCATAGGTTTAATAGGTGGTTCCAATACATCATAATGACAATAAGCCATTATGTGTTTTGACACCATTAAAATGTTCTTTCCTTTCAAGGATAAATACTGCGTCTCGTCCAACTGGTTCTCCTCACTTCGCTGAGCCTTGTCTCCTCCCAGGTGATCCTCCCGCAGTACACCGCCCCCAAGGTCAGGATCAAGAAGCGTCTGCCTTTCCCTGGACACCTGGGAGGAGACTTTAGGCCGGGTTTTAGTGAGGGATCCACAGGATTCATCACAGTTTCCAGCTGTGCCAGCGGACTGAGAGCATTGGGTGGGTTTGGATTCTGGGTGGCAAAGTCCTTTACGGGAGCCAGAGCCACTCGCCATGAGTGACTGGTGCAAAGAAGGCATTTTCCATTGCAATTCACTGTTTTTCTCTGTTCTCCCGCAGGTGGTCAACCAGGACCCAGAGTTGAGCTGCTTGATAACATTCATGGAAATCTGGGAGACCCTTGCCTCCCTCTCCCTTAGGCAAGATCTGTGTTTTGTACGTGATCCTAGGTCTTTTCCCTGCCCACAAGAATGCCAGGAGGGTTCTTTTAATATCCTCGTGAAAGGGAGCCAGCAAGATTAGGGGCAGGGCCTGGAAGAGAAACACCAGTCTAGGTAAAACGTTCATTTTTATTGTCGATTGTCGTGAGGTGGGCCTCCCAGGACAGCATCAGTTTCAACCCTTTCTCATGGTCCTCTTTAATTTTGTTCCACATGGGTGGGATAGTTGGTCTCAAACATTGACGATGAGCCTGTGTGCTCTGATATAATGTCAAAGCTCCGGTAAGCCTTCTAGGTACGAGGCCTGCTCTTCGTAGAGCCTGTTCAATGAACTGCCACTCGACCCGGTCGTAAGCCTTCTCAGCATCAACTGACAGCAAGATGGGGCACTCGATTGCTTCCGATATCCCAGCTATTCGGGGTTTTGTGGATATTGTCTGCTCCCTGCCTGCTTCTGATAAAGCCCCTTAGTCATTGTGGATGAGTTTCGGGAGAACTGGGTTCAGCCTTTCTGCCAAGATGCTTGCATAGATTTGATCATCCACGTTTATTAATGAAATGGGCCTATAAGATCCGCAGTTCAGTTTGTCACTACCCTCCTTTGGGAGGACTATGATTTGCATTTGTGTGATCGAATCTGGAGACCTCCCACCATCTTACATGCTATATTAAGTGAGTAAGTAAGTGGCACAATGCCTGCCCCCAGACATTCGGAACAGGTCCATCTATCCAGGGAACGGGCATCCATGAATATCCAGGAATTCCCAAAACCCTGTCTAGGGGCTATATGGGTTCAGTCCTGGCGCCATAGGCGCCAGGCTCATATTGCCATCTTTAAATTGTGCAGGTCATCCTGAAAAGAACTCACAAACAGGCCATCATGAGGCCATGAAGGGACTACTTTCCTTTAGGAACTATTTTACTACTTGGGTGTGGTACTGGAACTTTTACATGGGAACTACGTTTTTGATGCTATTTAAACCACGCCCAAAGAGCAGCACACGCTTCGTGTTATTCTGCATCTCAGCAGCGTAACGCTCACCGTGTCTGCAGTCCAGTATTCAGTCTACAGCTACACCCGTGTCTCTCTCGTCCCTTATCTTATAGACTGTTCATTCTGCTCTTTGGCCCCCAAGGTGAGCTGCCAGGATGTATTGGTCTGGTCCCCCTTTTCGTAGTATTTTTGTTTCAATAAAACGCATCTGGGCCATGGCCTTCCCCCTCCAGAGATCCCCTAGTTCTTTTTGTAGTTCCCCGATTCTGCTAGGCATTCCTCTGCGCCCTTTCCCGTCTCGTTAAGATCCTTTTCTTTCCTCATGATTACCTGCATCAAGTTAGTCTCGAGTGGCATTGCTTCTCACTTTTTAGCCAGCCACTCTGAAATCAATAGGCCACAGAAGTTGGCCTTTGCTTCTTCCCAGATTATGTGGCGGTGGGGTGTCGTCCACAACATTGAGCTGAAAGAATTCCCTAATACCCTTTTTTAGGGCCTCCCGAAAGACCAGGTCCATGAAGAGCATATCATTGCAGACTCAGCGTGTGTGAAACAGGGCACGATGTCCTATCTCCAAGGAGAGTCTGCACATGTCGTGGTCTGACCATCCGACTATTTGAATGCTTGTCTCGATCATGGTGTGCTGCCGTGAGGTGTCTAGAAGTATATAGTTGATTCTTGTGGCTGTCAAGTGTGGTGGGGAAAAGAAGGTGAATGCTTGTGTGTGGGGCCGAAGTATCCTCCATGACGTAACGTGTTCTAGTAAAAGGGCTTTCAGTCCGTCCCGTCCAGGGTGGCTGGGGGGCTGCACCTGGCCTCTGAGACGACCAATCGGACAGGGGGATAAGTAATTTGATTGATGTCACCTCCGCAGATGAGGCGGCCTGTCTTCCAGAAACTAAAGGTGGCTAATGTGGCGGTGCAGAACGGGATCTGTCATTGGTTGGGAGCATATAGTAAGCAGAGCCTGACTGCTGTCTGGCCTATGTTACCATTCACTGCTAACATTCTGCTTTCCATGCCTCTTTTCACTTGTAGTACCTCAAAGCTGAGAGACTTTCTAATCAGAATACCCACTCTCACTTTCTTCGACAAGCCTGAAGGCTGCGGTGCAATCCCCAGTTCGCTCCCCAGCAGCATGCATTCCTCGCCCGCCTTAAATTTAGTTTCCTGCAAAAAAAGTATATCTAGTCTGATGTGTTGACCTCCCACATCACCATTGAGTGCTTCTGGGGTGAGTTCAGTCCCTTTACGTTGAGAGCCCCAACTCTGATACTATCCCCATACATGGTCTGGTACATTTACTTTCTCTGTGACTCTGACCATTGTGCCGACCAGCTCATAATCTGATTCCCTGCCACTGTCCTTACAGTAGAAGAGCGTTTCCCCTCCCACCTGTCCCATGCCATAGTGCCCCTTATGCATTTGAACAATGTCCAGCTTACATTCGTGCTCCTGATTTCCCCTTGCCCCGTCGTTTCCCGTCGGAGTGATGGGAAAAAGAGACTTACAGCAAACTACCAAAGTTACTTGAGAGTTACAGTTGAAACCAACTGTGACAATTGAATGCCAAACAACAAGAAAAACAACTTTGTAGTGTTTGTATATCTGCAGCCAAGTGGGGCCCATGACGGCTCATGCGATTTCGTTTGCAGAGCCCCATGCCCCTTGTTGTTCTCTACCTAGCCAAGTAGATTGTGTTCAAATACAAACAAAGTTGGGGCTTCATTGGGTGTTGAATCATCTATATTTTCTTGAGCCTTTCAGTCGGCACCTGTTGGGGTGCTGTTCGCGTTGCCCATGGCTGGTGCTGTGGTCCTTGGTCGCGTCTTGCATTTCTGAATTGCTACCCTCTGCCTTCAAATGGTTCTGGACCCCTTCCATTTCTTCCTAAGTGGTGACCCTGTATTCTTCACCCTTGTGCTGGAAGGTCAGTGCAAATGGGAATCCTCAATGGTAGCGTATGTCTTGTTTCCTGAGCCTCTAGGTCAATGGGGGACAGTCCCGTCTCCTATTCAGCGTCATGGAGGACATGTCTTGGTAAATGCAGATCTGTGAACCCTTGACGGTCATGTTCTCTTTCACTCTGGCTCTTTGTAGTATGTCCATTTTCCATTTGAAATAGTGGGACTTCGCTAGGGCTGACCGCGGGCTATTGGGTGGTCCATTGGGTGGACCTCCCCCACAGTGGACTTTGTCGAATGTGATCTCTGGGTTGGGTTTCATTCGCTGCTTGAGGGTTGCAACAGATTCAGCCTGCGGTTCTTTCATGCTCATGATTCTAATGTTAGACCGCCTTTCACGATTCTCGAGGTCAGCAACTTTGAGGGCGAGATGTCTTTCCCTCTGTTCCAGTTCCTGCATGCAGCCTTCTGTGCGCATTTCTGTTAAATCCGCTGACAGTTGGTTGTTTTCAATGGATTCAAATTTTTCCTTGACCGTATCGACCCTCCTCTTTGCCCCAGTGAGGCCACATTATATGGATGGGATCTCCTCCAGGAGCATGCGCACATCTGCCTTCGTTGAGCCTTTGGCGTCATCTCCCATTTTAGGCTGTGGGTTGTCTGTTTGGGACATTGTGGTCCCTGTGGTGGCCCATACGAAAGTTTTACAGCATCCTGGCTGTGTTGGGATCCAGCGTGTGCAGTCTAGGGTTCTCTGCCGCAAGCCTCTCTTTGTTCTCATTCTGTTGGTGTGGTCCCCGCGTCTCACCAATGTTGGCCCCACTGATGGTTATGCTGCTGTGTATTCATACTTGTGCATATGTGCCTGATTGTGGCTTGCATATGCGGGTGGTTCCAGGACACTCCTCGATTTAAGCGGGCGAGATTCCCCGGGTTTAGGCAGTGTCCAGTCAGGCCCACTATCTCTTCAGATGTGCCCAGATACTGTGCTGGTGCCATGAATTCTGTGTGTGGCCCCTGGGTCCACCTGGTCTCAATGGCTTTCTCTCATATGTGGGGGGCTCCCCTACCCCACTCCTGATGGTGCAGCGGGGCGAACGGGCCAGGGTCCACGAGGGTTGGTGGTGTTCAAGCAAGCTTAATCTGTGCCCCTCCCTGTGCCTGCTTGTGTTGGGGGCCTGTTATATGGTCAGCCATATCAAATGTCTTCCTTTGAATTGTTGGGCCCACCTGCTGGTAGCCTTCCTGGCACTCACAGAGCGCTGATCCTTTTAGCTGTTGGTGGGTGTGAGTTATTGCTGTATGTGGTGGGAGGGTGATGATCAGGCCCCCGATGGCCACTGCCTGTCTGGGTGGAATGTGAGTCCAGGGACTGGTGCTGCACTACCCCGCCCTTCTTCTCATGTTGGAGGCCTCTACCCCTGTGCTCCCATGTGATGGGATGTGGGAGGAGCCAGCAATCTCTACACTGGGCCCAGTGTTTGTCCGGGCTGCAGGGGGCGCCCCTGCTGGCGCATCTGCTGTGCCGCCCTGCTCAGACCGGACTTGCTGTAATATCACTGCCCGACGGCTGGGTTACAGCGATGATCCAGCTCACCTTTATCGGGAGCAGGTCACCTTCCCAGGCTGCGGTCTCCACTGCCCGCCGGGCTCTGGTAAGTCTTTGCCCAATGTGAGGTCCATCCCTGATGAGTGCCTCGTGCCAGCCTTGCTGTGGTTCTGTAGGCGGTGGTGTGCCAGCACCGGCAGTTCTGGATCCCTTGCTTGGAATCGAACCAAATTTGAAGCACCTCCTCAGTGCCGCCTTCTGTGCATTTTCACCGTGTTTGCTCGGTGTTTGGTGGTCATTGTGATGCTGGAAATGCATCGGAGGGACAGGGTCTCCGTATCCTTGTCCTTTACTGCTTTTTATCGTGTGTTCTGTCGTGTTTTCCGCGCAGGAGCTCAGTTGGGACTCCTGGCGGTGCAGCTCTCTCTCTTTTGGTTTGGTGAACGGACCAGTGGGATACCCTTATGGCACCCATGGGTCAGGGTACAACCCTGTGCCCCTAGTGTATGTTTTTGGGCACCTGTGGGTGGCCCACAGAGCAGGGTATGGGCTGGTGGCAGCTCCATGCTGAAATCGACAGGTGCGCGGAGTATCCTCCATTTTGGGATACCCCGGCCCTGCCATTGGGATCAGTTGATTCCTGATGGAAAACAAGATGGCCCCTGTGGCCTCTTACTTTCTATTACCCATTACCTTGTTTTCCCAAAGTCCTGGGAAGCCCTGACTCTGTCCCTTCCCCCTGACTGACTGTTGGGTGGAAAGGCCATATATGGTGTTGTTGTGAAGGCCCGGCCAGACTAGCTGGAGCCTTCCCGGTGATGTATGTTGTGGGTACCTCCTGTGGGTGGGACCTGGGTGAATAGAGTGTGTGACGAATATGCATTCTGTGTTGTGGGTGTCTAGTATCTGGTGGTTGACACAATGACTGAGACAACCCTGCCTGAAACCGGTAGGAATGCAGCTTGGAGTGTTGAATGGCTCTGTACTTGTCCCAATACACATAACTTGTTGTGAGTGTCTGGAGAGAAGTGAATGGCCTGAATACCTCGTGTGCTTGATTGGCTGCCTGCTTGCATGAATGCCCTTAGTTATGATTGGATGCTTGAGTGTGACCCAGCGGAATGAATGGGAGATCAACAGTATATCTTGGGACCTCTCACTGCTAGGAATCGTGTTCAGAAGCTGAAGTCCACTACGACGAGTAACTAGAATAACTGACGCTTGACCTTGAAGCCCCGCTGGACGAGAAGGATTGCTGTTGCTCTCCTTCGCAATCTGAAGGCTGCTGTGTTTCCAAGGACTGACCCAGAGAGGACCTGGTAAGGCGCCCTCTTCCCGAGCTACGAGGGACCATCGCGCACAGCTGATCTTTGCCAACGCTCCCTGGTAGACAGACCTTCGACAGGCTGCCGACCCGATACGGGGACTGCTGCGGAACTCCAAGGAGAAGCACCCGGACTGTTGTCCGCCACTGTCGACGACCGCCATTGCCGACCTGAGCCGCTGTGCTCCCGTTTGTCTAAGAACTTCAATTGCTCATCGGACGCTCTCGTCTGCATCGTCACCCGCTTGTCTCCCGCTGGAGAAGGCCCGACCGTCGACGCGCCGAGGAGCATCGACCGGTGGGTTTCCCGCCACCTAAAGACCACAGAGACGCCGACGACTCGACACCCTTGCTGGGCCACAGTTCTTCATCATCTCTTTGCGGTCCAGAACTATCGTCACCGAGGTGCCCCGCACGCCACTTCCTTGCAGGACGCCCACGCTCTGACGTCGACGAGCACCGCTAAGAACGAAGCTGTCACTTCCCTGCCGTAGTTCAACCTGTTCACCGTCGGACGTTCGACGGCCCGTGACTCCCGCCTTAAAGAAAGGGCACTCAAGAAGGGCCGTTGATTCCCCGACACCGAATGCCAAGTTCCCCGACACCTCTCGACGATCTGTGGCTCCCGTCTGAAAGGGAGTCACTCAAGAAGAATTGGTTGACGCATCGTCAGAGAACTCTACTCCACCAGGTACATTGAGGGGGTAAAACCTTAATAGGAAGAAGTGAGACTATTGAACATATGGACTGGGCTTGTGCTATATATCTTTATTTACAGGTTGCCCAAGTGGGGGGATCTCCACACAGAACTGTGCCTATTGGTAGGGGTCAGCATTCTGCCTATTGTTTCAATCATCTTACGTTCCTGCCTATCTCTATTGCTGGTCTCCTCGTTATTAATCTGTGTGACATTTTAACCGTACAGTTGATGCACTTTAATGATATTTGATAACATTGGTGGTATCACTTTAGAATTGTATATATTTATCATTATTCACTTCCGAGTACAAAGTGTGTTATTGTGATTGTGTACATACCTTTGAAAATTAATTATATAAAGACTGTGTTTTCAGTAATACAGTGTGTGGATATTCCTTTGTGGGGGGTTCGGGGACTACACTGTACTTAAGAACCAGCCTGCATCACCTCCTGAGAAGCTAGGCCTTGATTGCTCGACCACGTACCAATAATAGAGAATCTTGGCTGGGGTCCTCTGTGCCTCTCCTCTACCATATAGAGAGCGGAAGTACAGACACCCCCTGCCAGTCTTTACAGTCATTTGTACCGAGTGTTTGCCGCTTGACAAAGGAGATGGTGGATTCTGCTTCCATTCCATCTGCACCCCTGGTGGTTTCCTAAATCTGTCTTTTTAAATATCTAAGGCTTCCACGGGACATTGATTTGGATAATCTCTACCAATCAGGTTATGAAGTGTGCACATTGGTTCATAGCCCCAGTTGTTGACTATACCTGTGAAAAACCACAATTCAGTTTATTTGGCTATAATTTACCAAATATGGCACTCTTGGCACTGGGAAATGGTATCAGTATTACACTGTGCAGGCAGCAGAGAGAAAGGTAGAAAAATGCTATTTGTTCTTAAAAGCAGGATATGCTCACACTAACACGCTGCTGCATACTGTTCCTATTCTGTTGATGATAATTTATCAGCCACTGTGTGCTATGCAAATTAAAATGCTATGTGTATTACAATACGTCTAATTTCACTATAGGGGAAAAGAACTGCTGCATTTTCACCCTAAAATGTTAAAGCATTGTATTCAGCATGAGCTCCTCCTACTGGAAATCCCTCCCAATCCAAAATAAACAATTTCAACTCCAGATTTTGGAGTCAATCTCCCGCACTCTACTACGAGCTAAAGAATTAGCTCTTCAAAGGAAGATCATTCTAATTTTAACTCAATGTAAATACATTAAATTATCTTTTCCTTTATTTTAGGCAAATGATTGCATAGATTTTTCTATTTCATTTCCATAGATTTTGAGTCAAAATGTAAAAAAAATATCATATTTCGGCATAACATAAAAATATTTTCACAACTGTTAACTTCCACACATTTTCAACTAAATATAATCGTGCTAATATACAGCAATGTTTCTGAATTTTAACCAATCAAAATGGTATCTGAATTGTTGGTCCAACACGTTTTGAATGTTGATATATTCTTCTTCAGGGACATCTGCCATCTATGTTATCTACAAGAGAATATAATATCCCAAAATGTATAATCATGTTGCTAAAGATTGACTATATAATTCAAGCCACACTTTTTTAATACTCTTACCAACCTGATTATAAGATGGGGTTGGGGGGACCACACCCCTATACAAGTGCAAAAGGGTGTACGCCAAGTGTGCGTGCTGTCCCCCACCCTTTTTATATTGTATATTAATGGTCTAATAGATAGACTTCTGAATATATCTACTGATGCCCCAGTCTTAGCCAGTGACAAAATTACGGTTTTGTTATTTGCCGATGATGCAATTCTACTTTCACAAATCCAGTTGGGCCCGAAAACAGAAATGCAGGATTTTTCCAGCCTTTGCAAAGACGTGGGGTTATCCGCCAACAGAAATAAGACCAAAACCATTATCTTTTCAAGCAAAAGGAAAAGACCTGAATTTAACATAACTGTGGATGGTAAACTGTTAGAGTATGTGCACCATTAAGGTTATCTTGGGGTGCATTTTGTTAGGTTGTGCCTGGGATCAGCAACGTGTGCCTGCAGAAAATACACTGGTGAGACATGGTGGGGCCATCACCGAATTTTCCTTTAGCCATGGAGGTGGCACAGTTAGACCACTCTTCCAGGTTTATAAAGCCCTGGCAAAACAAGCTGCTATATATGGCGCCAGACTTTGAGGTATCTCACATTGCAGAAAACTTGGGACAGCGGAGAATGGGTTCTTAAAGAAAAATCTGGGATTACCAGTAGGGATATCCACTATACTTATCCATGAAACAGGTTTATCGAATATTGAGGATGCGGTAACCCTCATGTAGACCCCAGGACCAAGTGGCAGTAACACTAATTCCGTTTTGCTATATTCTGGTGGATTTACCACCCGAATACCACCAAACTTGTAACAAGGCCCTTAATTTGTTTGTTTGGTGAAAAATAGTTTAGGCTGTTCCTCTCAAGATGGCCAAGCTAATCTCTGTGATCTTTAAGTATTACCACGAAGAATATATACAGAGCTAAACACAAATTATTTTGTACTAAGTTCACTGGATAGATAGCAAAACCTGCATTGCCAAAGTCGGATCAGAACATCAGATGATTTCCTATACATTACAGTTTCAGTCTGTTGTATTGACGAAGCACAAGCCATTCCATATAAATACTGCACTGTGATTTCTCTCCTTTCTGTTCAAAATACCCTGAATAAACTCGACATTGCAATGTACAGACTATGTCATGTTTCCATTTCTTCGTGCTAAAAATACAAAGGTTATCCATTACAAACATATGAAATGCAAGTTTATAAAACGACAAGAGGGGTTGCTTTATAAGTGCAGTTGCCTGTACAGTACCTATTTCAATAATGCAAACACAGTTTCCTTCTGTACAACATTTCTCACATATATATCTTCACAATAAGACTGTTAAGGTTTTAATATGCACATCCTTTTCTACATGTGTAGCAGGAAGTAGAACATTCGTATTTAGAGAAGTAGCTTTCAGCATCCTTGCTGTTCATTTGAAGTTGGTCACACCAAATCCGTGGGCCTCCAGTACATTTTTGCTCTTGCAGTTCAAGGAAATATACAGTTTGTGGCGAAATCCACGTAATTTATCTGGTTCTGTCTCTCAGGTGTAAATGTAACCACCCGCCTATTGCAGATGTAACTTTTCCTAGTATTTGAAGAAAAACCCAACACACTTGAATGAAGCCATCCAGGCATCTCTCACTTTAGATTCATCCAATCTCCATTTTCCCGGACACACCCAACGGTCCGGTGGTAAGAGGTTTGTGGATGGATGAGTCATTAAGGAAATATGGACTCCCATAAAGAAGGAACTGGTACTAATGATATTGTATTTTGTTTTATTATGAACATTTAATATAGTGCGATCCTAGCCTGAGGCCATTCAGACCAATACACAACATAAAATGCAATCAACAATCAAAATATATAATAAATCAAACAAATACATTAAAATAATAAATAAACAACTGCACGGTAACATTCTAGGTAGCAGTTAGGCAAAAAGTACGTTTTCAACTACTTTTGAGGGTCAGGAAGAGTGGGAGCAACACGCAACATAGCATGGAAAGGCGATTCAGCGCAACATTGGTTTAATCCCGGTTCTGGCACTTAAAGATGGAGCAGACCAGCATTCAGTGCGATATAAATCAACAATAACATGTAAAACATGAACTAAAGCTCCTCTGCTTCCCCTCACCCTTGCCTTCATCCCTGGGTGGGTGGGCCACATATGCACAGTGCTCCATTGTGAGGAAAACATAGACGAGCAAGAATCCGATACTTTTAGTGCACCATGACCAGTTTATCTGTAGTGTGGAATGGAATCACAATGTCCTTAATTTGGCAGCCCCCATAAGGACAGCATTTCCTCTCTCTCGATATGAAGAAGAGCCAAGCTTGTACTACTGAAAAAAAAATCAGCCCGAGGGCATTAAAGGGTTAAAACACTCAAACAGGGTTATTGGATACATTTCTAGCTAGGATACCTTCACTACATGGATGGTCATAGGAAGCTTGCTGTCGAGCCAGAAGCTCTATGAACAGTCAGAGGAGGCAAGTGAGCGAGAAAGCCCATCTTAAAACCCATCTTTACTAACAATGTTTCACCTGGATGAATTAGAACATTGCACCTACCAGAGCAAGAAAGCCAGAACTCCGGCTTGGAAACATTGAACATTAGGTAAGCAACTCCCATCCAGGACTCAAACTGGCCCAATCAACTCCTCACGTGGGATACATCAAACTCAGATGACATTCTAAGGCAGAGTCGAGTGTCATCAGCATAGTGATGACCCTTGGCCCCACACTCGTGCCCCCATGCCCCCACCACCTTACCACTGCAGCGGCTTCATATAAAGATTGAAGAGGCTGGGGGATAAGATAAACCAAAGAGCCACTCCACTACAGATTGCTAACTGAACAGGCAAGGATATGCTATTCAAAAAGGAAGAGAATCAGTCCAGAGCAAGCACCCAATGCTTACATGCTAAAACAGAATATGGCGGAGCGGCGCCTCCCTGAGGATGCCATCCACAACATGAAATATAGCTGTTTCGATGCTGTCTCCAGCCCAGATGCCAGACTGATAGGATCAAAGCAGTTGATGCTGCTCGATTAGGGCAACTATTTAATGGGAAACTGCGAGGGTCATGAAGGCGGAGGAGATTGTCAGGGAACAATGGGTGCTAGCCTTCCCTGATCTTTACCAGTAGACCAAAATGGGATGACTGAATTTACCGTCATAAAGGAAGCATTGCTAAAGTGGGAGCTGAAGCTTCTATTTTACATCCAGTGAGACAATTGGTTAGGCCAGAACGGAGAGTCAATATGTTTTCTTCTCAGATCTAAAGCATGTGTTTGAAAATAAAGTGGCATAAATTCGTTTTCCTTGAATTGCAAAGTTCTAACACATTTGTTTAAAAAAACACGTCCCAATTCAACATCATACAAATTGTGTATTAACTTCTCAAAGTAAACTGTCCAACACGTCCACTAAAATACCACCCGTCCCTCAGAAAGGAAGTTAAATAAACAAAAGGTCTCCTGAACTCCATGGAAAAAAGCAATTAAGGGAGCCATTAATCAGTCTTCAACAGTAGAGTCTAGATAGTGCTGACATTACAAAACGTGACTGCCAGAGGCCCTCCGTAGAGGGTGAAAAATATCCCGAGAAGAATAATTTTGTGAGGAAAAAACAGGCAAGCAAGATTAAGAAACAGTATAGAAGTGTAATTTAATAGAATACACATCAAATAATAATACACGATATTTTACATGGAAATAAAACCACACTCCAATCTTCCAATCCATCCCAGAATCTCATGGCTACTTATTGACCCCAAAATAAAAACACTTTTTTGTGCAAAACGAATGGTATTTTGCACATAAAATACAACCCCATAGAGCCATAAACATCGCCCTGACAAAACTTACCTCCACTTAGTCAATCACTATTAAAGGGCCACAATCCCAAATTACCCCCATCCACCCTCCTCTAACTACTCCTCTTAATGCGTCCCTGCACTGACTCCAAAGCACAGATTGCTTTGACATTCCACTACGGCAGTTACAACACGCTCAACATGTTGACAATAAAGAATGACAAAAGCACACTTTACTGTTGCATTTGAAATCGGTCTAAGGCTTTAAAGTGTATGACTATCTCTGCATTCGTTTCCCAAAAGCATTTTCAAATGAGACCATGTGTGATTGAGCTCCAGTTGATTGGGACATATTGTTCAATCTATTGAGCTTCATTAAATCGATTTCATTTTTCAAGCTGTTGAATGCAATTTGGTCATTTTCAATCTAGAAAAATCGAGCAGGTAAGAAAATGCCATTTTCTCGAGTGGTTGCAACCCAGGAGTTACCGGATGGCAAGAACATATGAGGGAATGCTTTTGCCTTAGGTGCCATTTTTAATACAAGCCGAGTTCAATTTGGCATTCCCTGCTATGCATCTTTGCAGCGGATTTAAAAAGAGTGAAATGCGCCAGTAAAAAACGGAACCGTGTGCAAAAAAGGGGAGAATACAGACAGATATATATTGTGGGAGGGTTGCAGAAGATGTTGCACATCACAACTCTGAATCATTATATTACTTTGCATTATGTGGGGGAGTTATCCTTCTCGGGGGCAGGAATATACAAAGATTAAACATGTCAAATGTGTGTAAACCCAGTGTTCTGGATACACGAAAGATAAGCATGTTATGCAGTCAGGCAGTGGAATATTGTATCTGCAGTGTGTTGCCTTAATGCACAGACAAAGAACATGTTCAGTAGATTCTATGCAATGGGTACGACCATGCGCCAAATGACACTTCACAGAAGCGTTTTATAATGGCACAATCCCATATGAAAACGTTCTAGTATATGTTGCTCTTGTGGGAGTCCATTTTTCACCGACTGACAGATATAAAGGCCGATTTTACCGTGATGGGTCGCGGAAAACGCCGTTTTAATCCAGGACTCAAAACTCAAACGGCAGCAATATACAAGAATAAGCATCCCTGTGACTGGAAATCAATACTTGGAATTCTTCCATGACCTGAAGCTTTGGCTACATGTGTACAGAGGCTGTTTTGCACGTAAGGGCCGTTTGTGGCGTTTTGCATGCAGAGTGTGACCTGGAGTTGTGTGTGCAGATGAGTGGATGGGCGCTCAGTAGAAGTCAGTGTGTGTGCCGGCAGCAGTGTGCAGTTAACTCTTGAGTGCTGGGGTCACGGAGAGTTCACGGGCACTATGATTTACATTCGTTTCTGGAATGTGGAAACCTCAGCTCCTGCCGCCACAGAATTAATGAAAAAGTTGTCCAGACGTTACTTCTCCATTCATCTTCACGCTGATTTACTTCAGCTTGCTTGTCGCTGCCCTTGTTGTAACTGCTGGTGTTTGGATGTGCCTGAGTGCTAGCTGTCTGTTCTGTTTACAGAGTTAGGGAATCTGGAATGCTGGGTGTTAGCCGTGGTGCGTGGGATAGGTGGGTCGGCGGGTGGGCGTTCTAAAGATGGGCATTCTTTGAGGATCAGTATAGGTTATCAGGTGAGGGATTTACGTTGTCCTGATGTGTGGCTTATTTGTTTGTTTCTCTACAAATACACTACTTTTTATATTAGGTTGTCCTAGTCAATTACTGATGCAAAACAAGAAAAGGGGATTGGAGGGGGAGAGCGGAGGTCAGGGGCTTATTTTAGGTGAAGTGCATTTCAAGCACGGCTGCAATAGCGTTTGGTGAGGACCGCTGCAAAAAGTTTGTTTAGGCCCCCTTGCTATTTTTATACCGTGCTGGTGGCACCGCAAATATGAAAGGCAAAACACTCCCTTTGATTTTGTGAAGAGGTGTTAGATATGTTGATGAGCTTGTCACCTACTAGTCAGATGAAATCTGTGCACATTGCTACTAATGTAAGCTGCAGTTTATATTGTTAAATTCAACTTCAGATTATCCCCTAAGTGCGCTCAATTAATTTCTTATTATATATTTCTCAAATCCCCCCTATGTCCCAGGAAATGTTCCCCAATTTATAACATCTACACAAATTCCATTCCATTTGTCAAATTTATTTAAACACCTTCATCTTATTTTCTTTTGCAATATGTGACGAATACCAGGGTATCGTCACTGCTTCCACAGGGGAAGCCCTTTCCATGAGGCCAGGGATGTGAGGCTGTTAGCCAATACTCCCCATGGGGGGGGGTACCCAGCAGGAGGATCTCATGTGGAGGCATCCCCATATGGGACTATGGATGACTATCTGAAGAGAATGAGGTACCCCCGCCAATCACCTGACCCTAGACGTCCTTCCTACAACCCTAACAACAAACCCTTCCCTAATACGCACAAGGAAGAATAGGAATTACCAAAGTGAAGATCCCTTTCCCAGTACTGTGATGAAGAACTCCATTGACTCACAAGGGAGCCGCACGATCAGTATTGTGACTAGGGAGAAGTACAGAAGCATGAAGATTGTCTATGGGAACGACATTGAGCAGTC
Organism: Ambystoma mexicanum; assembly: GCF_040938575.1. Lineage (NCBI taxonomy): Eukaryota > Metazoa > Chordata > Amphibia > Caudata > Ambystomatidae > Ambystoma > Ambystoma mexicanum. Next base: position 459,177,741 of record NC_090931.1, read on the forward strand.
TAGTGGTTAACGAACTCCTATTGGTCCAACAGTAGTTGAAATAGAGATGGTAAAACAGGAAGTGGTGTCAAACTCTCCCTCGAGGAGCGAGGAGCCAGGAGCAGGGAAGCTGTGCTTTGTTGAGAAGGGGCTGTGGACCGGTTCGCCTGCCAGAGAGGGGGAACCTTTGAAAGCCTGCAAAGTCGAAGAACTGGGAAAAGCTAGGGGATTCCTCACTGGGGGAACCAAAGGCAGATCTTCCCTGGAGGAACCGAGAGCAAGGCGGAGGCTCATTGCGTAGAACAGCAGGGGGAGACCGGAGTGCTGGAGGTGAGAAGCACTGTCCAGGGGGCACGCTAAGAGACCAAGAACTAAGAGGCTGGCTGGGGAGAGCACTGGCAGCAAAGCACTGCGAGAACACGGGGTCCGACTGGGAAAGACAAGCCGAACATGGTCAGAAGCCGCAGAGCCGCTGCAGTATGCCAGAGAGAGCTCCACAGTGCCAGAGAGCCAAAGAGAAACACAAAGAAGCCTGCGACTAACGGGAGGGCTGCTGCAAGACCCTAAAGGTATTTGAGTGGCTGAGCCTATGGTTGAGGGTCCCCTCAGGGTACAAGGAACCCTAAATACAACAGTGCCTGGAAAGTGGGAGAGGAAGGATAACCCCTCTGGGACATTAAGTGAAACATCATCAAGACACTAAAACAAGGAGAAGAGGGTCTGGGACCTTACAGGAAAAGGGCATATCACGCAACCAGGATACCTAATCGTCTTCATGACAGCACTTTGAGAGAAGGCGACTGGGGGCTGTCAAATATCAGAAGAGAATGTGAAGAGAACTCTGATAACAATTCCTTTGAACGCAGTACTTGGCAGGAGAGTAAACCAAATCTTCATGTGAGATTAAGAGACTGTGAAGATAACTGTGAGAATAATACATATGAACCCAGAACTTGGCAGGGGAGTAAACCAAGTCTGTGTTTGAGGCAAAGAGACCTGATAGAGAAGGGAACCAGGTCTGTCAACCGGGGGCAGGGAACCACCACTGTTTGAAGAAGCATCCAAGCCACTCTTCTTCATTTCAGTACCTTGTAGAGAAGGGAACCAGGTATGCCAGCCAGGGTCAGGGACCCACCACTGTTTGGAGAAGGATCCAAACCACTCTTCTTCGTTGCAGTACCTGGTCGACAAGGGAACCAGGTCTGCCAACCAGGGTCAGACACCCACAATAGTTCGAAGGAGCATCCAAACCATTCTTCTTTGTCACAGTACCTGGTAGCAGAAGAGAACCAGGTATGCCAATCAGGGTCTGGGACCCCCAGAGACAGAGAGGAAGCCTGAGAAAGTTTGGGGAAGGGAGACATTCCCCCACCAATTATTGAACTGCGTAATAAGCCTGAGAAAGGCTGGGGAAGGGAGACATTCCCCCAACAGTTGAAACTGAACATTGAAAGTTTTCAAACCAAGAACTGCCTTTTATCCAGGGTTGATGAACTGTACAAGAAGCCTGAGGAGGGTTGGGAAAGGGAGACATTCCCCCAACAGTTGAAACTGAACTTTGAGAACTTTCAAACCAAGAACAGCCTTTTGTCCGCGGGAAGGGAGTCATTCCTCTGGACCAGGAAGATATCTTTTTGATTCAGTTTAGCGTAAAGTGTGAAGGAGATAAATATAATTCTGATATATGACTGCGGGCTCTTGATTTGACATCTTGACTGCGACATTAGCATTTTTGGTTGAGGCAGGGAATCCCCCTTAGAGTAAGGGAAAGATAGGGTTTTCTTTTAATTTTTTCACTGAAAAAAAGTCTGTAACAGCAATTATGACCCCTCTGTGTCAGAGTCTTCCTTCTGCACCCTCACAAATACCACAAATACATCGACTGATTTAGCAAATTTATGTACCTCAGTTCTGTAAGGATATTTGGCGTGTTACAGTACAGAGTACAGCAATACTGCACAAGTAGCACATTTTTTTTTGCAGCACCACCACAAGGGTGCGGTGCATTGCTATATGGGTTACCAGATTAACAAGGAAAGACAGGCTATTCAGTCAAAAACGATTTTAACATATAAGATGCAAATCTATTTTTACAGTTAAAAGCACACGTGCTCATTTAAAAATGCACACTATTTTTCACCTGAAATGCCTATATTGCTAGAGACACATTTGAAAATTAACAGCTAACCTATTAACAATTAACCTGACTAATAAAACCTTATTTAATATAACCCACTAATAAAATGTGTTCTCCACTGCAGAATTAGGCATACTCTGAAAACCATTTAAATGTGTGTGCAGATTTTTTTCTCTTCTCTTCTCTGCCTGATTCTCCGTGTTTTTGTGCACAGTAACTGCAGGAAGGAGGAAGTCAGATTTGCAACAATTGCAAATGTATAAGCGAAGCTATTGTTGAAGAGTAGGAGGATGAGAGATGATGGATTTCATTGGGACACGTCATACAGAGGGCTGAGAGGAAAGTTTTAGTGGGCAGTATCAGGGAAAAAGACAGGCAGACATCTTTCTGCACTACTGGGGAGAAGACCTGGCTGTGGGGTCCTGACTGAATGCAGATTCCTGTGTCCTGCTGCAGTCGAGATTGGGGAGAGCTGAAAGAAAAACCTTTCCACTGGCTGAGGCATTCCTATCTGAAAAAGCTGAGAATTCCAGGCAATGACCCCGGCTTGAGAAGGCAAGCATTCCTTTTTGCTGGAGTTAATCCAAGAGAGCCACATTCACAAAGAGAACAACTAAAAAGATAAGGTAATGAGAAGTGTGGGAGCTGAGTGTGTACGGTAATATGCAGTCAGTGTAGGATTCCTGTGCGTGTCTTAATCAAATACCAATGTTGCAATTTGAGTTCTGTTCTCCGCCACGCTCTTTGCAGTGTGTCATAGACAATGCTTTGACTGTACCATTTTATTTATTTCTGTAAAGAATGAGATCGTGTCTACATGCAGCTGTTATAATACAGAAAATATTTGAAAACAGACGGGTGTTTTATTTTCTATTTACCATTACAGTGCCGATGATGTGGGGAGATTTTTAAACAGTGCAATGGTCATTTTAAGACAGATGTGTGCATGTCAGAATCAGTATGAATAATTGTGAGTGACTGTAGCATAGCTTGTTGTAGGTACATGAGCCAACGGGAAGAGAGACTCTCTGAACATAGCTCCCTACCGTATATAAGGTAGTGGAAATTACCACAAGACTACCACATATAGCTCTCTGTCGTAAATAAGTCAGTGAGTTCGCCCATGGTGGCACACCAACACTATCACTGGAAAATGTGGTATTCCTAGAATGCAGGTCTGAGGTCTCTCTAGTGATCACACGAAAAATCTAAGCAAAGATAAGGGATTCTGGACATTGGGGCCACAAATAAAACAAGGGAATTATGCTCACCAAAATACCACCAACCACGTATACCAAATATGCAGGTCTGGGTGCTGAAATAATGCATGTCCATTGTATTATTGTTGCACATGGCCAAATCTGAATACAAAGAGTGATTATTGCTAAGTTATTTTTCGGCGGTAATAAAATACCGTCAGGCCCCAAATCTCCACAAAATACCCTACATATTTATGGTGCGTTGCAGGCCGGGAAAGTGATCATAGAGTACCTACTGGGCGTGGCAAGCGTGTCTCACACTGCCATTTGCACATTAAAGGGAACCCATTTTATAATAGCAGTGTGCCACTAAAAACGAATTTCAGAATGTCACAAAGGGAAACCACATTCTCAGATCTAGTGCAATATTTAGAGGCAAAGTTATTTGCACATGGGAATTGGTCTTCGAATAGCACGTTAGAATGGAGTAACCGCATTCAGGGTGAGGTGCAGAAAGAAAAACTAGACAATATTTTTGCAGAAGGCAGCATAATTCAGGTCTGCCTTACAAGATTATTGAATGCAGCCGATAAAAGTGCAGAGAAAGACTGTTTAATACGGCTATGCGGCAAAATATGGTTTATTTTAAACAAGTCCCTGCGAATGCAAGAGAATGATACTCAGCTAATTAACAGGTTAAAGACTGAATTAGATGGGGCAAGTAAAAATCAGGAAATGTTGAGAGCAGAATTGGATGTATGCCAAAAAGACATGCAATTAAAATGCAGAGACTTTGATACTCAGTTATCCAAAAGCAAGAAACAATTTGAAGATAGTGAGCAAGAATTGACACACTTAAAAGCCTTAGTGGATCACATTAGGCAGGATAAAGATGAGGTTGTTTCAGAAATGCAGATTTTACAAAAAGAACATTGCGAAAAAGAAGGTGATCTCCAGAGTGTAGAACAAGAAATGATTAAAATGATCCAAGAAAGAGACAAGAGAAATAAAGAGTTCAATGAATGCCAAATGCAAATGTGCGATATGCAGGAGGCGATTAATAAAATGAGCGATGAAAATAATTATTTGCAGAATGAAGCAACCAGACTCCTTAAAAAGTGTAAGGACTTAGAACAGCAAATGTGCATTCCCAGGTCCCAAGAGAGGCGGCAGGGTACCACCTTCAATGGAGTGGAGGTGAATTCTAGCTCTGCCCAAAGAGCTAGTGCTCCAGTGACTGGGCCGGTGACTGAACTTGGTTGCAGCGCCCTTGGGGGATTTGATACTCCCATTGGGGGCAGCCACCAATCTCATACACCTGAAAACAGGATTGAATCACAAAATAGTGCAATTCCATGCATTGCAACAAGTAGCCCCATAAAAATAATGAAATCCATTAAAGCCCTGATCAAACCATTTAAAAAGGGAGGTGAATGCTGCATTGAGGATCACTTAGAAGCGGTACATGACATTTTTAAAGCGCTCCAGATACCTAAGGAACAGTACAGACAATATTTTCATTTAACTTTAGATGCCCCGACGGCCAGCATCATAAGGGGATTAAATGAACAGCAGAATATGACATGGCTGGAGTTTGAAAAAGAAATTAGGCGTCATTTTTCTCCTTTTCAGTCATTGCAGGAGGCAAAGAAAGTCGCGTACACTATTACTGCTGGACCTAATACATCCCCTCGCCAATTTTTACAAGACTTAAAAAGAGCATTCTCTCGCTTTGATGTATCTTTTGACTCAAATTCCAATGAGTTTAAAACCGCATACTTCTATGGGCTACAGAAAGACATCATATCCCAATTGGTCCGTGAATTTGACCGTGACAAGTCCCTTGAATGGATTGTACATCAAAGCACCAAGCTATATGAGGTACTCTATTGTCAGGGTAGAGAAAGTGATAAAATGAAAGATACTAGGCCTAAATCTAAAGAACCCTCAGCCACAGTAATGGAAATCAGGTCAGCCAAAATGTCCCTTGAGTCTGCTCAAAGCCAAGGTAAAAATAATGTGACACCTGAACAAAGGGGCAATCAACAAAGATCGCCATTTCCTGTACCAATGTTCCAAACACATGATCCTAGTAATAGAGAGAGCTACATCCGCCCTAGATATTCAGGGGATAGACCCCGGGTAAGATATCGGCCTGATATGGCAGGTATGAACAATAACCAGAGACAAAATCAAGATCAAAGAAATGATGGTCCCTACCAGTCATTGGGGACACAGAGCAGATTTGATCCCAACACCATGATATATGGTAATCAGGATAGGCCCCGATATGTGGATCGATTTACTGATAATGGAAATCAACATAGGGGCCAGTACCCACAATCTGAGAGACAGGACATGAGGCAAAATGTGAACTACAGTCCACGCCAGTACAATGATTCCCCACCAGGGGACTATAATCAAAGGATGGGTGCAACCCGCTCCCCTCCACAAATGAATCAAGAGTTCAGAAACCATCCCAACCGGTATCAATCACCTGAGAGGTATCAGAATAGATCCAATCAGGGGGAAAACAACCAATATCGACCTAGGCCACAGAAAGAGGATCCTAGAGAGATGGAAAGGTTCCAGTGCCTTGAGGCCCAAGTGAAAATGTTAGCTGAGCAAATAGGAAAGCTCTATACAGCGCAAAAACAACCTTCCAAAGAGGGGGCTGATGGCCATAGCAATGACCGGGGGGCTTCCGAAAAGTGACTAAGTACTCATGATAACTGCAGTGCCAAAATGACAGATTGCTCTGATATAATTTTGCATAACGACTCTGAGATGCCTAATGGATTAAAAATGAAAGTACCAGTAAATGAAATTGTGACAGAAAGTGCAAATACTTCTAAAAAAGAGGTACGGTTTAACTTAGAGCTAAATAAAACAGTAAAGATTTGCACAAATGAAAAAGAAACATTAGGAATTCCAAAAGAACAAAGGAACAGATTTAAGAAAAATGACTCATGCATGGGGAATACCAGTGAACAGGGAGTAAGTGGGGATGCCATAGCTCCTTCCCTGGGCAAGCAAAACAATGACCAAACACAGACAGAAAAAGGAAATACTCACAAGGAGGGTACAAGTCAATCACCTGAAGAATTCTTTGAGCCACATATTCTTGAAGAGGCTGCAAGGGCTGGTATTACACTAAATGATCACAAATGCACAGAATTAAAAAATGACAAATTGCTGAATGATGTTGTTACACATGTTCAGTTGGAGGATTGTAATGTGGTCTCTGATGCTACCCAGATGGATGGACGAGCAGTGGCCACACTCCAAAAAACTTCTGATCATGGAGAAATGAATAAAATATCTCGCACAGAAATGGGTAAAAAGGAGGGAAAAATGTCTTTTCATTTACCAATGTGCTTAGCCAAAAGTGAAAAAGACCTGAGAAAGGTGAGCCCTGAAATCAGTAAGAATTCACATTTCTTATGTGTATTAGAGGAAGTTGAGGACAGATATTATGCACCCATCACTGTAGAAGAAAAATGCCACACCTTCGCTATGATTGACACTGGCGCACAGGCCACAATTATGTCCAAGGAGCTGGTAAAGAGTATCAATGAAGGGAGGCCTCCACAGAGTCAGATCACAGTGAAGGCAAATCAAGGCCCAGTGCATAACTTTAATGGGGAGGAGGTGCCCATCATAGGTGTAACTGAGGTTGACATAAAAATAGGAAAGCACAGAATGAAACAAGAGGTATTGATCACATCTATTTGTGAAATTCCATTTCTGATGGGGACAGATTGCCTGAAAAGATTGTCTCCTCTCATAGATGGGGTGAATGGAGTGCTGTGGTCCTTAACCAAAAAACCATTGAGGCCTAAGAAACTAAAATCACAAAACAGCAATATAAAAGAATGTCACACCGTTGCCAAAACAAATGATGCTGTGGAGGTATATCTCCAGAATAGCTGCATACCTAGTGTCACTGTTATATTAATGTGTCAAGACAAAGATCAGAGCGACAATGAAAAACTACCTATACAAATATACTTGGACCCAAGGAAAGATTGGCAGACTGCTATAGATGAGCACACATTACGTTTTTACTTAAAAGAGAATACATGCAAACAGAATATTGTTCCTAAAACAGATTCAGAAAAACACATTACCACTCTGGCAGAAATACACATGGAAGATGAGCAACCATGGGTTCACGTTGGTATAAATGATTATCTTAAAACAATAAAAGCCACTTTAGCGCTTGAACATGAAAGGAGTTTCATTAATGAGAAATTGTTGCAAAAAATTATGGAGAGGGAAGAAATCCCGAAATTTAGGATTAAAAACCAATATATTTCTGGGTTGGACAGTCCAGACTTTGAAAACCGAATTGCAGGCAGATGCATGCTTAAAATTAGCATTGGGCAGAAAATAATTTACCATAATGTATGGATAGTGAGTGGAGCACAAAATGAATTTTACATGGGCAATGACATCATGCACAGAATGTGTATGGTGTTAGATTTCCTTAATCAAAAAATATGGTCACGCCTAGGTGGTCCGGCACCTGAATTTGAAGACAAAAGAAGGGCTTATCATTGTGCACAACTAGTTCCTTATGCAGTCGAATTACAAATGAGGAAAAATACTATTGTTCCTGCATTTACAAAACAGTTTGCAATAACACTGAAATGCAAAAATGGACAGCAGATGAAAGGCTCTGATGCATTTGTATGCCTGAATGAATCCATAAAACAGCAAGGCCTGGATTATGAATACATTCCATTGGTAGACATTGGTGAGGGATCTGTAAAAATCATGGTAAATAATAAAGGTTGTCAGGATATTCATTTAGAGGAAAACTCCCCATTAGGAATGGCCATACAAAAATCACATTATACGGCAGATTTAAATAACATGGTGATTGGGAATATTCCTGAAAAATATGTAGATGCCAAGGGCGAGTTGCCAGAACACCTGGACTCTCAGCCCAAAGGAATATTTAAAATTCATTCTGTGTATCCTTATGATTCAAATGAGACAGTGTGCTGCCATCAAGAGGATTGCATAATATTTAATTTAAATGAAAATGAAACAGGAAATCAGCCCATTGAAGTGGAAGCTGATATGCCAAAATATTTAAAAGTGGCAGCTCTACAAAAAGACACAGCCACACAGTTAGAGGAAAGCACTGAGATTCCTTTACCAGAAGAGTTTCCAGAATTTTCCAGAATGGTAGAAGAGCAGATCTCCTTAGCAGATGCATGTGACAGCGATGAGGATCGAGACGACCTGAGGGAAATATTTATGGAGTTTAAGGATGTATTTGCAAAAGATGCTTATGATTGTGGTTTAACTAATTTACATGTGGCCACACTACCAGAAGGTTGTAGCAGAAATCCAGTGTTTGTACGCCAGTATAGACTACCGCTGGCATGTTTAGAATCATTGGCAGAGATTATTAAAAATTTGGAATCACGGGGAATAATTAGGCCCATTCATAGCACATCCAATACGCCTATTTTAGGTGTGTTAAAGCCAAATGGTCAATGGCGGCTGTGTGCAGACTTAAGAGAGTTAAATAAAAGAGTACCAGTATCTAGATGGCCACTACCATTCATTGATCAGGGCCTAGCTCAGATACATGGTTCAAATGTATTTACCACGTTAGATCTCACATCTGGATATTGGTGTGTGCCATTGGCAGAGGAGATACAACACCTATTTTCCTTTACATTTGACAGGACTCAATATGCCTGGCTTAGAGCTCCGTTCGGGTACATCAATAGTGGGAGTGAATTTGGCATATTTTTGAGAAAGGCCATGCCGGATGCAGCGGAAAGAGGAACAATAGTTTATGTGGATGATGTCCTGATAAAAAATGAAAACCTTAAAAGCCATTTTGGTGAAATAAGACATGTGCTTGGCCAATTGCAGAAAGCAGGCGCCAAAGTATCTTTACAAAAAGCACAATGGTGCAAGAAAAAAGTGAACTTTCTAGGGCATGAAGTGACTGAACATGGGCTAAATCCACAAAGGAAGAAAATAGAGGCCATACAAAGATTAAAAGATCCTAAAAATGTGAAAGGAGTAAAAAGTTTATTAGGGATGACAGGCTATAACAGAAAGTTCATTGAGAATTATGCAGAAATCACTCAACCATTGACTAAACTGCTTAAACTAAATACTCCCTGGAGATGGGAAAGAGAGCAGTCTGATGCAGTGGCTAGATTGAAGGAATGTCTTGTAAAGGCACCATGTTTAGCATACCCCATAAAGGACAGGGATTTCTTTATAGAAATAGGCTTTTCTGAACATTGTATGTCAGCAGTGTTATCACAAAAACACGATTTGAATCACAAAACCATTGCATATGCAAGTAAGGCATTTTCCCAAGTTGAAATGAAATTTAATGAATGTGAGAAGGCCCTATTAACCACTGTGTGGGCGCTACAACATTTTCGCCCCATTATTCAGGGAGAAAAGGTGATTATTGAAACAAATCATCAACCTTTGCAATTTTTAGAGAGTAAAAGAATTAGATCAGGCAATCTAGCGCAATCCAGAATCACTTCATGGACGCTGGCATTACAAGGTTTTCCCGTAGAAGTAAGATATGGACAAAATAAAAAGAGCCCAATTGCTCAAGGGTTAGCTGACTTACATGACTGTGCAGCTGAACAAATACCAAATGAAATGGAAGTGGAAGCTAGTTTACAGGAATTTGAACAATCACCACACAAAGCTTTTGATGAAAAAACATGCAAGGATTTGCCAACTGTATATGTGGATGGTTGTGCTTTTCACATTGAAAATGACAGTAATAAACAATTAGTGGCAGGAATAGGAAATGTCTGGTTGAAATGTGAAGGCGTTCCTAGTATAGGGATGAGGATTGGAGATAGGAGCAGTCAGGTGACGGAATTGGCAGCCATCTATAAAGCAATTGCTACTGCAGTTGATAAAAAGTTCAGTGAAATTGTCCTGGTGACTGATTCTGACTATGCACGGAATAGCTTTGTGGAGTATTTGCCTGGTTGGAAAGCAAGAGGCATGGTTACATACAACAAAAAGCCACTTAAACATGGAAAAATGATACAAGCCATAGACAAATTGGTGTCAGAAAATAATTTAACAATATACTGGAGAAAAATTCGTGGGCATTTAAAAACACCAGGAGAGGATAAGGAGGGAAATGATAAGGCAGACCATCTGGCTAAGATTGGGGCTGTGATGGGAGAATTGCTACCTATTGATTATTTAATGGGTGAAATACAAATTGATGCAGTCACACGTTCTAAAGCACCAAAGGAGGTAGATCAACCGGTGGTGCAGTGGAGTCATGACACGCCAGACCAAGATTTGATTGAGGCACAAAAGAATGATCAAATTTTGGGAATCTATTATAATCATTTGATAGATCCTGAACAAAATCCTGTAACAGAAAAAGATTGTATGGGAAAAGAAGAGTTGAGGGTGTTATTAAAGAACAAAACACGAATTAGATTACAGGATGGGCTCATGATTAGAGAGTCCATAACAGGGCAAATACAGTGGGTAGTACCCCTTTCATTCAGAGGACTAATGCTACACCATGCACACGATGCCATAACTGCAGGCCATAGAGGTTCACAAAAAACATTAGAAATACTAAAAGATTATGCTTACTGGCCTCATATGTCCCAAGATGTGGAATTATATACTAGAGGATGTCTAGTATGCGCCCAATTTAAACCTGCTTCACCAATGCATAGAGCACCATTGATGAAAAGAGGCCTAACTCTCCCATGGTCAGATTTGCAAATAGACTATGTAGGTCCTTTAAAAAGGTCGAGCAGGGGACACCGTTATATTTTGAGTGTGGTATGTTTGATGTCAAAGTGGATTGAGTGCATTCCTGCACCAGATTGTAGTGCGCAAACAGCAGCCACATTACTGGTGAACCATGTGTTCTCAAGGTTTGGGTTGCCACAAAGAATTGAGTCAGACAGAGGAAGTCATTTCACAAGTACTCTAATGAGCAAGGTATGGCAAATACTAGGTGTGAAAAGGAAACTACATATCGCATATCGGGCGGCGTCTTCAGGTACAGTTGAAAGAAGCAATAGGTCTGTTGTGGATATTTTAAAGAAATTTGTGGCAGAAGCAGGTTCCAGCTGGGATTTGCGTTTACCATTGGTTTTGATGGCAATCAGGTCGACTCCTGCCAAAGCAACAGGTGTTAGCCCCCATGAGGTCTTAACAGGTAGGAAAATGGTGTTACCACAACACCTACTATACAGAACACATGAGCAAACTCTAGTGAGTGCATCCACAGTTCATGAATATATTGATGAACTGAGGAGGCATTTGCAACATGCATTTGCTTTTGTGCAGAGAAATCTGGAAAGAGCTGCTGACAGTGCAAAGTCATATTATGATAAAAAGACATCAGTAAAGGAATACAGTGTAGGGGATCAGGTGTACAAGTTTTATTTTGGAAAAAGTAAACAGAAAAATTCTAAATTTCTAGCAGCCTGGCAGGGGCCATTTCGAATTATAGATAAAGTCTCTCCTGTAGTGTATAAAATTTTGAAAAATGAAGGTGAAACAGCAATAGAGCAGTTTGTCCATGTAAATCAAATCAAACCATGCCATCCCAGACATGAGATCAGGCAGCTGGAGCATGTGGAAACGGATAGAGTCCCTTGAGAAAATAAATGGGTGTAATCAGGAGGCAGTGACAAAGAAGTTAAAAAAAGTTAATTGTTATGATGGCACATAAACACTGTAATATATGTAAAATATATAATATAAAACAAATAAATAAATAAATAAATAAATGCACATATAATGGAAGCTCATGGTTGGTGTGTAGAGAGAAAGTGTATTAAATATTGAATGCTGTTTTATATGTGTTTGTTTTCTTTTAACTTGTGTTTAATTTCAGAAGAAAAAAAAAAAACGAAATATTTTTACCAAGCATGTTTTATTTTTGGCAAAAGGATGAAGTTAGTATTGTGCTATGTACTTAATCTGTTTATTTTCTATTTTGATTTAGACAATTAACATTATTTGGTCGGAGGTTCCGGGATCAGAGGCCACGGGAGACGATGGAGTCCTGGAGTCCCCTGGATGAAGACCAAAAGATGCCTGCCTCCAGGTGGAGGTGAAGACAAAATAACCGGAATGCCAAAAGAGATGACTACTGTGGATTCAAGATTGCCAAGATGAAAGAGTACTCGAATGAACCGAATGACATCGCTGGTCGGGACATACCAAAAGAGACAAAACAAAAGTTCCGGCATATGAAGTTACACGTATTTATTATTTTAATTATTTATTTTAACTTGTTATATTACTTATTTGTTTTAGTTAGTTGTTTTATTTCATTGTTTTTAATTGACTTGGAAAATTTAAACTTAAAGTAATGCCACTTCCACTGAGAAGGCAAATGTGGAACATTTTATGAACTGATGGACTCAGATGAAATGTTGATTGCAAATTTTCATTGATGCACATGAATATTCATTTTGTTGGATTGCTATATTGTAAAAAAAAATAGAACAAGTTGTTTTTAGGAATTGGCTTGAATTATAGCCAAGTTCTAAAAACAAAAGGAGGGTATATGTAAGGATATTTGGCGTGTTACAGTACAGAGTACAGCAATACTGCACAAGTAGCACATTTTTTTTTGCAGCACCACCACAAGGGTGCGGTGCATTGCTATATGGGTTACCAGATTAACAAGGAAAGACAGGCTATTCAGTCAAAAACGATTTTAACATATAAGATGCAAATCTATTTTTACAGTTAAAAGCACACGTGCTCATTTAAAAATGCACACTATTTTTCACCTGAAATGCCTATATTGCTAGAGACACATTTGAAAATTAACAGCTAACCTATTAACAATTAACCTGACTAATAAAACCTTATTTAATATAACCCACTAATAAAATGTGTTCTCCACTGCAGAATTAGGCATACTCTGAAAACCATTTAAATGTGTGTGCAGATGTTTTTCTCTTCTCTTCTCTGCCTGATTCTCCGTGTTTTTGTGCACAGTAACTGCAGGAAGGAGGAAGTCAGATTTGCAACAATTGCAAATGTATAAGCGAAGCTATTGTTGAAGAGTAGGAGGATGAGAGATGATGGATTTCATTGGGACACGTCATACAGAGGGCTGAGAGGAAAGTTTTAGTGGGCAGTATCAGGGAAAAAGACAGGCAGACATCTTTCTGCACTACTGGGGAGAAGACCTGGCTGTGGGGTCCTGACTGAATGCAGATTCCTGTGTCCTGCTGCAGTCGAGATTGGGGAGAGCTGAAAGAAAAACCTTTCCACTGGCTGAGGCATTCCTATCTGAAAAAGCTGAGAATTCCAGGCAATGACCCCGGCTTGAGAAGGCAAGCATTCCTTTTTGCTGGAGTTAATCCAAGAGAGCCACATTCACAAAGAGAACAACTAAAAAGATAAGGTAATGAGAAGTGTGGGAGCTGAGTGTGTACGGTAATATGCAGTCAGTGTAGGATTCCTGTGCGTGTCTTAATCAAATACCAATGTTGCAATTTGAGTTCTGTTCTCTGCCACGCTCTTTGCAGTGTGTCATAGACAATGCTTTGACTGTACCATTTTATTTATTTCTGTAAAGAATGAGATCGTGTCTACATGCAGCTGTTATAATACAGAAAATATTTGAAAACAGACGGGTGTTTTATTTTCTATTTACCATTACAGTGCCGATGATGTGGGGAGATTTTTAAACAGTGCAATGGTCATTTTAAGACAGATGTGTGCATGTCAGAATCAGTATGAATAATTGTGAGTGACTGTAGCATAGCTTGTTGGAGGTACATGAGCCAACGGGAAGAGAGACTCTCTGAACATAGCTCCCTACCGTATATAAGGTAGTGGAAATTACCACAAGACTACCACATATAGCTCTCTGTCGTAAATAAGTCAGTGAGTTCGCCCATGGTGGCACACCAACACTATCACTGGAAAATGTGGTATTCCTAGAATGCAGGTCTGAGGTCTCTCTAGTGATCACACGAAAAATCTAAGCAAAGATAAGGGATTCTGGACATTGGGGCCACAAATAAAACAAGGGAATTATGCTCACCAAAATACCACCAACCACGTATACCAAATATGCAGGTCTGGGTGCTGAAATAATGCATGTCCATTGTATTATTGTTGCACATGGCCAAATCTGAATACAAAGAGTGATTATTGCTAAGTTATTTTTCGGCGGTAATAAAATACCGTCAGGCCCCAAATCTCCACAAAATACCCTACAGTTCCTGCCTAACAATAAATACTGAGTCAAAGCATTTATGCACAATGCATTTGTTTAATCAATGTATATCTTGCCTAAATCCCTGACGTATATCATGCCTAAGTCCCTGCCAATACGTGTTTCGCTAAGGTGTCACATCAATTCCTGTGGCCCCTCGTGAGCTTCTTCAAGGATGACTTAAGTTTCACACTTCCCTAACAATTGAATCTAATTTGCATATTTTAAATTGTTAAAACAAGTTTCCAAATCAAACAACCACAGGAATAGGAGACTAAGAATAACAAAAGAAACAGAGAAAGAAATACAAAATATAATCATTCATTATGTGTTATCCTCAATTTAATTACTATAAACACACTAAACCCTCTTTCCACCAATACCCCTGTCCCATTGGTTATGGATGTCCTGTGCTTTCAACTGGCAGTTTAATTTTATATTTTGTAATACATCACTCATTTGTTTTCATCCTAGTTCCCCTTTTGCTCTCACTCTTTTGTGTTCACCTCTGAGTAAGTTAGTGAAGAAGTCAAAAAAGCCCACCTGTCCTGTTAAATCTCTATGAAGAATAGTTTCTCAAAATTAGAATGCAATGTTACTTCCACCTTTCAGTATGCTCACTGCATGAACATTTTAATGATTCCAAAAATCTCAAACAAAATGCTATTGCACAAACTATAATCTAAATCCATATTATATTACCAACTGTTACTGGAATGAACAATATATGTATTCTTGCGTTTTTACATTTCTTAATGCTGTATTGTTTCCCATTTACATTTTGTAACACGAAAAGAGAAGGGCGGCACACCACCCACAAGACTAATAGTCAATGTATGATGCTCCTCAGTGATTTAATGTTCTGAATTGTATCAGGGGTGAGAAAGGCATAGGCAACTAGTTACTACCTGTCGTGTGTCTAGGAGAAAATAAGTCTACTTGGACTGATTATGACTTGAAGACTACTCAGCAGTTATTGGCAAGGAAGAGATAAAGTGGGGACAGAGAAAGTTCTATCTACCCCAGCCTATCTATACCACTACCCCTGGACAACGCTGGTGGGCCACCAATCTAACAGTGGATAGAGCAAGAAGAATAGAAAAAGGCATCTCAGTTTCTAGTTTCACCATTATTTGTATTCTGTATCTAGTTGGGCTTTCATCTCTAACTGCTTTAATACTTGTTTGTTTGTGAGTAGTCAAACTATTGACAGGAGAGCCGAGAGGGGGCTTGTGGGGTTTGTAACTATAAAAAGAGATAGTAGCACAGTGTTTGTAAATCTCAACCAATACTTTGGCAATGGCTGCTTTATTGGCTAGTACTGAAGGTGAATAAGCCGTAATTAAATGGTACTCTTGTTAGAGTGATACAAATATATACCATGAAGACTCATCAGTCATAAAGGATAGATCCAGTGATTTATAGATCTCCCTACTGTTGAAACGAGGAATGCAGCGGGAAGCCTGCTGCTGTCTCCACGTGTTTGTCAACCAGTTTCGGTGGGCTCTATTGTTTGTGCCACCTTCTTCAGGACTGTTTTCTTGTTAGGTTGCAAGTACTGTCTGCATGTACAGAGCAGCCGTCTTACGCCTGCTCACACTACCAAGCAAAATCCCACCACCTGCCACACATCCCCCTCATCCCCCAATCAGACATTGCCTTAGCACCAGTCATACTACTCCCCCCTCCCCACATGCGCATCCCTCCATTCTACTCCACCAATACAGCACTATCATCACACAGGCACTCGACAAAATGTCACCTCTCAAATTTCAAAAACCCCACAGCTCCTCTCTATCAAGCAGGAAGCCAGATTCCTAGAAACAGCCTGGCAAAATAACCTGTGCCCCTCATCCAGGACACCTTTTGAATTTTAATTTTCAGTCAGTGAACAAAACCACCTGGCCTAGATATATCAGTGAACAAAAACAAGTGGCCCAGACATGTGATGTCATCAATGACATTTGTGATGTCATCTTGTGTTAGTCTTAGCATTGCTCAGTGGTTGCGCGAGTTAGTGTTGCTTAGCTTACCATAACTAGTGAATTTCTGAGATTTTTCAGTTTTACTTGTAACCATAACGTCCCTTTAACAAAGTTTTTTCACTGAATTTCATATGTTTTTATTAGTGCAACTTAACCATAACGTCCCTTTAACAAAGTTTATTCAGTGAATTTCCTGGGTTTTTACCAGTGCATGCTAATTTCCTACAACTTACTAATATCATACTTACCCCAATATAGCAACATTTCTGTCCAATTTACACATTTTCACCTTAAAACACTGCTATTTCGCACCTCTAGCATCATTTTTAAAACATCTATACACTTTTTTGCAACTTTTTCCACAGTTTTTTTGTCCGGCGACATTCGAGAATGTCTGACGTCATTGCGGACCATCCGGACAGTGTCATGTGGCCACATGCTCCCGCACGGCATGATGACATGTTTGCAAACACGTCTGCACTTCGCGATCGGGGCTGTGCTTTGCGGACAGTTCGGAACTGCATTGACTGCTGATCTAGGAATTTTCAAGCTCAAAATGTACCCATTGCACAGCTGCTACACCTACTCTTACTCATTATCCATTAACACTCTAGTAAAGAGCACATACTTGGAAGAATTTTACAAAACTGCTATCTATCTCAAAAATGGTATCAGATATTGCCATCCCTCCTCCCCAAGTGCCACCACCACCACTACCACCAGCGGGAGGACCTGCAGAACAAAAAAAGTGCAGTACTTCCAAAGACAATGAAGAGGACCAAGAAGATGAGGTAGAGGAAGTGCCGACCTCTAACACCAAGAGAGAATCATGGGTGTGGCAGTTCTTTACCACTGTTGGGAATGTACCCAAGGCTAAAGCTACCAAAAGAAGTGCCTGAGTGCAAAGTTGTATTCAGTTGTGGACTACCTGGACAGTACTCCTATGGGACCACCTCCATGCACCGCCACACCCAATCCAACCACTGCAATGCTCTCGGAAAGGTTGTTCCTTCCATCGCAAGTAGTAGGCTGTCTTCAACCACCTCATCATCCTCAACCAGTTACTATAACCACACAGCCTACTTCTGTGGGACACAAAATCCCACCAGCTACCTTGCAAACAATAAAAGAGGCTGTTGATCATTTCTTCCGAAGGCAACAGTCCTCTGTATATACTGCAGGCTGGAGCAATTTCGAAGTGGTTTTGAATCTGTAATCAAGATGTATGAGAAACACTGCCTCCTTCCTTAGATGTAACACAGGAGCAACATCTTCCCCTGTCCACCTGCCCCTCCATATTAGTGCTTGGTGCCTCGTCCCTCATTTCCGTCCTCACCTTACGTCTAACACTCCTACAAAAAAAATTATAATAAAAAAACAAAAAAAAGGTTCCTTTGGGAATCACTTTCACAGTTGAAAATAGAACTAAAAGAAAATCTTATAGACTCCATCTTCTTTACATTTCTCAGTAAAATACATGGGGCCTCAATACAAATCGCCCGGTATGGAAACATCGGTGGCGGTAAACCCGCCGCCACCGTTGTTTCTATGCCGTGCGATCACAACTCCTGCAGGCGGAGGCGTCAAACCCGCCAGGTCTGACCTGGCGGGTTTAACACCGCCCGCCTGCAGGCGGACGTGGAAACACCGGCACCATCACGAGATGGTGCCGGTGTTTCCATGATCCCCATTCCCATTGAGTCCTGTGGGACTCAATGGGAATGGGGATTAACAACATTCCGCCTCCGGAATTCCCGGGACACCAGGTTTGTAATGCCCTGGTATTTCCGGGAGTCACCGAGGCGGAATGGTAATACGAGTCTGGCGGTAACCAGGCGGTTTTACCACCTCTGTTACCGCTGGACTCGTAATGAGGCCCATAGACTCAATAAGATTTTCCAATATTTTAATTTGCATTTTGTGTTAGGCTAATGGGAATAATGTGGCGTTCATCCCCCGTTCCAGGGACAGTAATGGGGGATAATGGCCCACCGGCCCAAGCTAAGCAAGGGCAGATAATGAGGGCTCTGGACCTTTATCCCCCGTGCCAGCCCCTGCAATGGGGGATGAAGGCCATTAGCGGTAACCCGGGGTGCTATAAAAAAAGGATTTTTCGACCTACACCGGGACGCAAGCGGCATCCTACTGTAGGAAGGAAAATCCTTTTCCGAGATGGCCACCATGGAGAGGGAAGGCGGACTCCATGCAGAGCCCCTCTTCCCTTTCCATGGTGGCCTGCAGCAGGCAAAGAGAGAACACGATGACCATGTTAGCACAAGCAAATTTATGTTCCCTTTCAAACCTATCCCAATTTCGAAAAATGTTACCACATAGCTGGTCCCTGGTGGACATGGCCACTTAATCCACATTGGCCATCCCTCATGGTCATGGCCAGTAGCCAGATTGTTTCGGGTCATGACCTTATGCAAAGTTATTTCACTACCTACATTATGACACTTGTAAAAAAAAATAAAACACAGGCACACTTGCAAAACCATGCTTTCAGGTCCTTTCCAATGCTCCTTGCACAAGTTTGCTGGAAATCCGCCAATGTTTTATTTTTTCTAAATTGTCAAAATGTATGTACATACAATAGTCATATAACTTAGTCCCCACTTGACAAAATCCATTTAGACTTTGTGCAAACACTCATGGTTACGTCTCTAATCCTTCTGAAAACATTTGTTCACATCAGTCAAACGGCAGCAAAGTTATAAGCCATCTTAAAATGGTAAGACCCCCCTCTAATTTAGCCCCCTCTTGAAGAAATCCCACCTAACTTTGCAAAAACATTTATACCTAGATCTAAAATCATTTCGCCAACCTTTGGGCAGATTTGTCAAATGGCACCACATTTATAAGCCCTAACAATATTTTGGAATCCACCCTCTAATTCTGTTGCCTCTTGACAATACAGCACCACACAAAAACATTCAGAATCAGGTCTAGAATGAAATTCCAAAGTTTCATGCAGTATCATTGAGTGGCACCAAAGTTATAAGTCATAAAAAACTGCTTTTCACCAATCCTGTAATGCACAAATAAGCATAGATGCCCTTGAACATCTAATATGTTTGCGAACATCACAGGACTGCCTCCGACTGTTCGCGAACATCAGAGAAGGAAAACACCTCTTAATTTGGCTTTTTAAGATCATATCCCATCCTCATCACCCCTCACCCCCCACAGAGATTGTTTCATTAGTTTGACAATTGCAAAGTTATGTTTTTTAATATGTTTTTACCGCAATGTTCATGGACATCGGCTGCTATCCGCAAATCCAACATGGCGAGCATTTCCAAAAATCTTACGCACCTCACGCTTTTCAACATTCAATCAGAGGGCGCGCCCGATGTCTGTGGACCTCACGCTGCCCTCTGAGCCAATCAAACAGGGAAGTGATTCTGTGGACCGAAACCAGATAGCACTCATTTTTGTTTACATACTTTTTGGTAGTTTGAAAAAAAACTACTGGACGGATGTACACCAAATTTACAAAAGCACGCTTTCTGGACCAAGCCGCTGCTCCTGCCGCAAATTTGGTGAAAATCCATCCAGCGGTTTGGGCTGTATAGCCACATGAGCAAATCATTTTTTCCCTTGCGTCTATGGGAAAAACCATACATTTTGGGACCTTCCCTATAAGTTTGCCTCCCCATGACGAAACCTCACCGAACTTCGCAGGATCTGACGGGGGTATATACTTTTTTGCATAGTTTTGTGACAATTGGTTCAGGGGGGGTGAAGTTATAAGCCACCTAAAAAGTGCTCCTCCTATGGGTTGAGCGACTTAACCATAACTACCGCAGGCCCTGTATAATGTATATATATATACCTGCTCTGCCCCAACCGATCTGGTGGCCATGAAGCACAAAAGTAATTAAACACATAAGTAATACCTACAGAATAACTCCCCATGGCACACTTCCTCCTGAAAACTTGATTAGGCAGTTTGGGTGGGGGTCAGAAGGGACATACAGAGGAATAAGGCCCTCCAGGCCAGTCAAGCAAGTTGTAGAGAGTCCAGCTGGCATCTGCTTTCTGCTGCAGCTTCGAGCACATGGATAGACAGCGTCTTGGTCCGCCCCTTGTATTTACATTCAGCAGGAAATACCCTTTGCACGGTAGGGGCGTTTTGCATCCATAGAGATAGTGGTCGAAGTGGGCAGTAGCGGTCGGGAGCAGTGCTCCTCTACTTCTTTTAATTAAGTTTTACTGCTCCTATACTTTTATTTTAAAAGGAAACCGTTCCGGAATTATTTTGTTTTAAAATAAAAGTGTAGGAAGAAGTTGAAACGTGCACTTTCAGTACACTGCACTGGACGTTCCCTTAAACAGCAAGCGCATGTGTTTGGGGGTTTGTATTGTGCGTGGGAGGGTGGGTGGCAATGGAGTTTGTGGGTAGAGGTGCAGGCCAGTATGGAACATAGTTCCACTACTTTTTTTTGTACACTTCAACCACTGTGTAGAGATATATGTTTACCTCTGCTGGCTTGAGTCTGGGGGCTCTTGGGAAGATAAGGGCCGATCTAGGATTTCTCTAGTCTCATCAGCTAGTACTGATAGCGGCAGGTTATCTAAGTATGTATTTATTTCGGGGAGAGCTGTGTGTCTGAGTTATAATGTTGCGTAAAAGGAGCATAACACCTAGGTAACTTCTGTTGTGGTGTGTACCAGTGTCCCAGATGTGTCCTGCACAAACGGTATATGGTGGCTGCATTACGTTTTGTCACGCTCTTCTGGCCTGTAGCTTGCCAGGGCGCTCACCCTCGCTGTACTGCCTTGTTAGGCCTGGGTTATCCAGGTATTTCAGCTCTCTGTCAGCTTGTGCCCGAAATCTATCTAGTTCAGATTTTATGTCTCCCAGAGCAGTAGCGCTGGGGGCGTGGGCCTGTATTGTTGTTCTAGCTGTTGCAAATTTGGCTCACTAGCATGGATGTCACGCTGTATCGTCTTAAGGAGCCCTTATTCAGTGGCTAGGGCCCTACCCCGTACATAAACCTTAAATGCTTTGCATCGGGTTGCTTGTGTATCAAAAGAGCCTGTGTTTAACTTGAAATATTCATGAACACATCTTTCCATTTCACTCTCAAACACAGGGTCCAATAATGCCTGCGGCTTAAATCTCCACATTCTTCTCGGCCTCAATGTGTCTCCCATTGTCAGTGTCAATATTATCGGGGAGTGGTCCAAAAAGGTTCTGGACAGTATGTCAGCATCGTTAAATTGAGTTACGAGGGTGCCCGTCAACCACCACATGTGAATTCTGGAGTGGGAATCGTGTACTGTGGAGTAGTAAGAGTATTTTCACGATTTTGGGTTCAGTATCCTCCAAGCATCTACCATTCCAAGGCCCTCTCGTATCTCCGAGGCTGCCTTAGTAAGCTGCTGGTCTCTGCATCCGGACCTGTCCAGGTGTGTGTCCACTATAGTGTTAAATAAGCCTCCCACAGCACTGGCACTTGAGGGTACGTTGCCAGTAGCTAGAATATTTCAGTGTAAAATTTGTGGTCATCTTTATGCAGCCCGTATATATTCAATAGTATTATATCCTGACCTTTCAATGTACATTGCATTAACACATAGCATCCCGGCGGGTCTAGGTGTGCCCGTTTGTGGACATATTGTATGGATTTATGGATAAGGGCATGGCACCTCTACATTGAGTCGAGTATGTGGTGTAATAACGCTGGGCGCCCCACCTTCTAGCAGCTCATGCTTTTCCTGCAGGAACAGGCTGTGTACTTTATGTCGTTCTACCTACAGTTGGAGGCGCTGTATTTTTTTCAGACTGCCTAGCCCTTGCACATTCCAACTCATCAATTGTAACGGTTCAACACCCATCTGGCCTGCATATGAGATAGGTCTTGAGGATCCGAGGGGCAGGTTTCAGACAGTACAACAGGGTCTTAACTGTATAGCGCTACATGTCATCAACTATTGCATTCATGTCAAGCAGTGTTTGTACATTCATCCCATTAACTTCACCACCCACCCCCACCCCTCTCCCAATTAGAGGAGCGATCAACCCTCGCCCAACAGCCCAACAACTCAACAACGTCTGCAACTTTGCATGGGGGCTGTCTACCTACATCAGCCCGGCATCAACACAGCAAGTCTTGACATTTCTAACAAAGAGAAAACAGATTACGGGCACATACTTCCCAAGTATTCAGCCTCTCAATCAAGAGAAAACAATAATTGGCGACTATCATATCGAGTGATATGCAGTGCAAGCATATGAGTACTTGTTATCTAACGTCAGGGCTCTGGCGGAAACCAATCAACTGGAGCTTCCGAGGATCAGGAGCATGTATTATTTGGGATCTCCCCAGGACGTGGTAGTCTAAGGATTTCATTGCCTCCTCGGGTGTAGTGAAGAAGTACACCTTGTTGTGTTCAATTCTCAGTTTGGACGGGTATAGCACAGCATATTTTACATTTAGATTGTGAAGCCTCTTCTTAGTAGGCATGAAGGTTTTGCGCTCCTGCTGTACAGTAATTGAAAAATAGGGATACAGGTGGATTCTGTTGGAGCCCAACAGTAGCTCACCCGTTGATCTCGCTGTTCGCAAAAGCGAGTCTCTGTCTCGGTAATTGAGGACTCGAGTTATTATCGGGCAGGGGGAGCACGCAGTTTGGGTTTAGGCGCAAGCGAGCAGTGAGCTTGTTCTATTGTGAATTGCAGTGATAGCTTGGGGGCATCCAGTAGGGAAAGTAGGGCATGTTCCACAAATTCCTACATTGATCCTGCAATGTTTTCTTCCGGTACGCCTATTATTATAAGGTTATTGCGTCTTGATCGAGATTCGAGGTCCTCGTTCATTTTGCTTATGGATAGTACTTTTCTCGAGAGGGAGGTGACATCAGCTCTGAGTGCAGCAAGGGTAGCGACTTCGTCCTCAGTCGTGCCAACTCTCATCTCCACCTCCGCAATTGAAATATCAGTCTTCTCCATACAGGCTTTGATTGAACTAATAGTGCCACACATATCGTCTGACTTGGTGTGTATGGTGGTGAATCCTTCTCGCATGTATCCCATCATGCTGTGTAGTTCATTAGGTTTGCCTGGTTCAGATGTCCCGGCGACCACGCCGTCTCCCCCATCTGTCATCTCTGCTGCCTTAGGGGTAGCTTTGGCATACATATTAATCAGTCTTTGCTTTTTCCCGGCCCCTTTAGTCTTTGCTCTCCAGTGATTCCACTGGAGGGTTGTGGTGCAGCAGTGGTTGGGGAATGAAGATTGTGTAGTGTTACCAGTATTTCCTCCTCGGCATACAGGAGCTATATAGGGGTATTGTGTATTGCAGTCGTGGTGTCCAGTAGTCCAGAATGTGGTGGCCCCTGAGTATTCCTGTGGTAGGGTTTCTATGTCCCAATTTCTGAATACAGGTAGTTAGTCTTGTATAGCATTCGAGATGGTGGGGATATCTGAACGGCTCGCGGGAGCATCTCATTCTGGCAGAGCCACAACGGCTATGGAGACCATTACACCGTGACACCCCAGCAGATCACTGCATACGACCTCTAGCAGGGGAGGGCAGTATAATGCAGTACATATATCAGGGCACTGGGCCAGCTATGTTCTCTGCAGTCCCTGGAGTCCCACAGCACATCAGACTAGTGTGGGGCAGTGTTCCACAGGTTCACTATGGGTCAGAGATATGTGGGTAAGTTATGCAGCAAGATTGCCCAGTGTGTACACTCTAGCGAAGTTGTGTAGAATAGGCATTTTATGTCAGGTTCACTATCTGGTCTCGCATGAGGCGTGTGGGAGCCAGGAAACGCTAGTGTGCAGTATGTAGGAATGTTTGGACTACATTTACCAGCAACCTGTGGGTGGAATGTAGTTCCTATCTGTGCACACTTCCCGAGCTGATCTTAATCACCAGGTCTATTTCTACGCCGGCCGCCCGTGCCCAGGTGCAGATTATTGTAGCGTCAGGCATGGGTGGTTACGGCTGCACGCAGGAGGATTTCTCATAGCTTTTCAGATGCCGGAGGACTGCTGGCGACATGCCCGGGTCGCGGGCAGTGAATTAGCATGTTGGATTGTTGCTGAAGCATCCCTCTTCACAGATGATCAAGGAGAAGCTGCAGACCTGGTCGCAGCAGTGAAAGCCACACCGTGGGGTTGTCTTTGCGTCATTTCTTCAGTTCCGGGTGGTCCGGCGGGGCACCCGGACACACAGATAAGTACAAGCAAAGTTTGGTGCCAATGTATGACTGTTGGAATTAGTCAAGAGACTACAGTGTCGGGGGCATTCAGCTGGGAAACCAGCTTCCATGTGGACAGTGTGTCGCTTTGCTTGCCCAAAGGGCCATGAGTATGTTCATGTAGGGTGTCACCCTTGTTAGTTCCATTCACTATGCTCAATGTTATGTGTGTGCATTTATGTCTTGCTACAGTTGGTCATTCTTAAAACACGGCGGCATACATGAAAGAGGTTATATTATGAGAGATTAGGGTTTTATGTTAAGACAAGAGTAAGGAGTCAGACAGGTCAGGAGACAGGATTTATTATGTATGCATATGTATGTTTGTTCCTATTTTTCCCCCATACCTATCCATCCAGGTTTTACCCTAACCCTCTTTTCCTCATCTCCCCCTCCCCATCCACAACCTCTCCCTAATCTGTCTTCCTCCCATTTGCTGCCACGTGATGTTCCTGTTTCATATGACATCAGGTACCTGCGCCAACCACGGTGGGAGGGTCCAATCTATTTGGCTTCTGTGGTTCGGGGGAGAGTGTTGATACTCTATCCCTCTAGTATTCTGACATAATAATCCACCCCAAGTGGGTTTATAATACCACCCAAGCCCAATGGAGACAAATCCTCCCCCTTTGGCCGATGTGCTGAAGGCAATGCACGATATTCAGGTGGAGTTAACCCATTCTAGGCAGGAATCTATTGCATTGAAGGCTCAGGTACAGGGTCTAGTAGCACAAGGGACCCCGTTGGAAGGAGGGAATGCAGGATGAACAGGGGGGTCAGCAGGCGGCAGAACTCCTACAGTAATTGTGCAACCGCCTAGTAGTGTTCCTTTAGCAGCACCAGAAAGGTTGACTGGTGACTCTAGGCAGTACATGATGTTTCTGACACAGTGCAGGTTACATTTTCTGTGCAAGTCGCAGCTTTTGAAAACTATCCAAGCCAGAACTGCTTTTGTGATCTCCTACTTGACTGGAAATGCGGCAGCATGGGCCATGCCGTTGGTTCAGAAAGATGACCCTTTTTTACATAATTGGGATGGGTCTTTGACGGAGTTGGGGTGATTGTTTGACAGGCGGGAGGTGTTGCTTGCTCAGGATAAAGAACTTCTGGCACCCCGGCAGGGGTCTTGAGATTTAGTGTTGTATGTGACGCAGTTCAATCGATTGGTCATTGAGACAGAGTGGCTGGAGATCAAGCAGACGGGATTGTTTTACCAGGGTCAGAGGGAGGAATTGAAGGACGCGATTGCACAAGTGGAACCTCAACCCACTACATGTACAGCCATGAATGATTTGGCCTTACGGTTGGATCATCGTATGAATGAATGCAAGGGGGATCGGAAAAAAATGGAGACAGTGCCTTTTGAAAGGTTGGACAGGGGGAGGATAGGAAAGAGTGAAGGTAAACCCGTGCAAATAGGGATTGTAAGAGGGCCATTGTCACCAGAAGAGGAGGAAAAGTGTAAGGCGAACAATCTGTGTCTATATTGTAGGCAATCTGGGCATTATATTTGCACTTGTCCTAACATGGCCAAGAAGGGAGCAGGAGGTGAGAGAAGCAAGGTAGAGGCGGGAAAAGGAATGGGCCGGCCTTAGAGGGAGCGCGGGTGTCAGGTTGTGTGGCAAATATGGTAGGAAGTAAGACCTTGTGTTAAGATGGATTTCTGAACTCGGACCTGGAGGGGCATAGGTTCAGAAGGCCAGCTTAGTTTCTTGGAACGGTAACTTCTAGACAAGCCAGACCAATCAGGGTAGCAATGGCGGCGGTCAAGACTAAGTCTCAAGAGGGGTGAGGGTGACTGAAAGACCTCAATGAACACACAAAGCAAGGACACTTACAAATTACTCCAGACAGGTGTTGTATTAAAAATATAGACACATTTATTACAAGGCCTTTGTAACATCGACCATAGCAAAGAATCACAATAATACTAAAGTAAACCAACACATCATAATCAATACAATATATATACAAGACCGAGGGGTTTAAGGAGTTATGAGCACGTAATATGTAGACCACCTAGATGGGGAAGAAAACAGGCAGTGCAAGTAATCATTAGACCCAGTTTGAGATTAGAAATACACCTAACTAGGAGGAAGTCCGAGCCCTACGAAGAGAGGAGCCTTATGCTCCAAAGTACGTGCACGCGCTGGTGCCAATGGATAAAGTAGGGTCTCTTCAAGGGTCTCAGGCAGTTCCGGAAGGTGAATGAAGCGATGCAGAACAAGTCCCCACTACTCATGCAAGGCCTTCAGTGGTGGGCAGAGGCAGGGTGAGAGTGTGGGATAGAGTCGCTATTTCGCAACAATTGTAGAAAAGAAATGGGCTTCTGCGTGAGGGGCCACCGGTTGGGGTATGGACTACTCACCGGTCCCCAACGCAGGCAGACCCAGACTTCTCCAGTTCAGTTCACGTTGCTGGCAGGTTCGGATGCGATGATCAGGACGTCTTGACACCGTGTAGATTCCGCGGTAGCAGGATGCAGGGTCGAGGGTGTCCCAAAAGCAGCGAACGTGCACAGGTTGTTACCACAGCAGGGCAACACGGCAACAGTGTTTACTCTGGTCCAGGCGCACTTGTCTCACTTCAGACCCGTGGACACAGAGCTAGCAGTAGGCCAAGTTTCGAGGGCTTCCCCAAAAACGGTGGCGGTGACAGAGCAAAACATCCTGCATAAGCTGGTCAGCCCACTGGTTGACCCAGGGACACTTCCGAAGAGGCTTACTTGCAGTGTTTGATGAAGGTGTCGGGAATAGTTGATCCCACTATTCCAATGGGTCGAAGCACCTCCGCAGACCTTCTGGGACGATCAGATGCAGAGGGGTCTCGCAGGACGACAGCGGTTCAGGGTGCCAAACCTTCAGCGGGTCACCAGCGGTTCCTTGACTCAGCTTCTTGTTGCAGGATACTTGGCTCCTTATCCCTCGTT
Organism: Ambystoma mexicanum; assembly: GCF_040938575.1. Taxonomy (NCBI): domain Eukaryota; kingdom Metazoa; phylum Chordata; class Amphibia; order Caudata; family Ambystomatidae; genus Ambystoma; species Ambystoma mexicanum. The sequence continues at coordinate 459,205,426 of NC_090931.1, forward strand.
CGGTGTGAACTTAGGAGATCGACAGGGTAGTGGTGTTTTCAGCCTCCTCTTATCCAAAGTTCCCTAAACGCCAAAACGGGGAGGACCCAATGGGAGATCTGCTCACAAACACTCAGACCATACGTGGACCTATCACGGACCACGGTGCTCCCAGGCATTCAGGACACTCCAGACTTTCTGGCACCCAGGATGTGTATTGGGAACAGACATCCCAGCCCACATCCTGGAGGCACACACAAGGCATGCAGAAGCCCGCAAAAGCGTTGGGTTTCGCGGGAAAGTGCATGACCAAATAAGGACGGACCCGGGTTGGCTCAACCTGGGGAAGGTGAAGGGGCAAGACGGTCAGAGGACAGGACAAAGAACCTCGTGGCATGGCCATTTTGGGAGCCAGGCCACTCATTTGTGCCAAACGCGGATAACATGGCGAAAAAGGGTTCAAAACACAAGAGAAACGATAGCTGCCACCAGTCCTTTCCGTGACACACTTGCACAGTTCATAATAAGTCCAGCAAGAGTTTCTAGGGCCTTTGGAATGACTAGAGACACAAGAGCACGGTAAAGTAAGTTACAGTGCACTCTTGTTTCATGTTGCACAAACACTGCAACATGAGGAAAGGACTAAGGGAAACAAAGGGCCTCATTACACGATAGGCGGTGGACCAAGGTGCTATTAGCTATTAGCTATTAGTACCTTGGTCCATGACGGTAAAATACCGGCACCGCCTTGGTGGAAAGGGGAATTACCGCCCTATTCCAAGGTTGGCGGGGCGGTAATTCCCCCTTCCACCATTGCCCTTCCCCATTCCCATCTTTGCCCCATAGGGCATAATGGGAATGGGGAAGGTGCTAATTACGGTACCGCAAATTTGCGGTACCGTAATTAGCACCAAGGTCCCTTAGCGGGTTGGTTTTTAACGCCTGCTAAAAGCAGGCGTTAAAGTACCAACCCGCTAAGGGACCTCGTAGTAAGGCGGTAAGGGTTAACGGTCACCGGTACCATTACTGGTGACCGTTAACCCTTACCGCCTACCGTGTAATGAGGCCCAAAGTCTCCCAGTACTGACTGTCTTAAGGGCATGTCAGTTTCCCCATAAGAATTGAGCGAAAGCCCAGAGGAGTGCGGCGGAAGGCTGCGCTTCTCTGGCAAAGTCTAAATCAGGGTGTAAAACAGCAGCAAAACGTTTAGGGGTTGACATATGGAGGGAAAATCACATACAATCATGAAATCTTTCCTAACACCTTGCATTTCTATCTTTTGGTGACTTATTTTTTGCCTTAACGAAACAGATGGTGTCAGCTATGGTAGATTCTGGAGCGACAAGGAATTTCATTGACATCAACCTAGCAGAGCAGTTGGGTTTACCGCTACAGGATAAGAAGCAGGTGGAGGGGATCCAATGAGTGGATGGATCCCCTTTGACGTCAGGGCCCATTAGACAGCAGACGCAACCTTTGAGGATGGTATGTGTGTCAGGACATGTAGAAGAAATCACTTGATTTAATTGCGGCTCCACAATTTGGTCTTATTTTGGGAATGCCCTGGCTGGTGCAGCATAACCCTAGGATTGATTGGGTAACCCAAGAAGTGTTTTTTGAAAAACAGGATTTTGTGAGTCCCATATGCAGGAGGAGGTTGGACCTGTTAGTCAATTGGTAGGCCGCAGTCAACAGAGGCTTCAGGTGGTGGGGGCTGTTGAGATGGGAGTTCTGTCTCAATACCAGAAATTTGCAAGTGTTTTTGACAACGGGGGTGGGGGGGTCTGAAAGGTTGCCACCCCATCAGTCTTATGATTGCATCATTGATTTGGAACTAGGAGCGAAGTTGCCCTGCAGCAGAATATATGCATTAACTGAGACTGGAAATGTTCATTTGAAAGAGTATTTAGATGACATGTTGGAGAAGGGGTTCATCAGACACTCTATGTCTCCTGTTTCCTCAACTTTGTTTTTTGTGCCTAAGAAGGAAGGTATGCTCAGAACATGCATAGATTATCGTACATTAAACAAGATGACAGTAAAGAATAGGTTTCCTCTATTTCTAATTCCGGTGTTGTTGGATCAAGTGAAATCAGCAGCAGTGTACATCAAGCTGAATTTAAGGGGGGCCTATCATTTCATAAGGGTAAAGAGTGGAGATGAGTGGAAAACTGCATTCATCATGAAGTTTGGATTGTTTGAGTACCTGGTCATGCCGTTTGGGCTGTGCAACGCCCCAGCTGTGTTCCAATACTTTATGCAGGAGGTATTGAGGGAATTCATTGATGTTTTTGTCATTGTGTATATTGATGATGTCTTGATTTATTCTAACTCTCAAGAGCAACATATAGCACACGTAAAAGCAGTGTTAGGGCGGCTGAAGGAATATCAGTTGTATGTCAAACTGTAGAAATGTGCATTCCATACTACTCGGGTGGAGTTCTTGGGGTTCATCCTAACACTAACAGGTATTGTGATGGACAGAAAGAATGTACAGGCAATTACTGATTGGCCCTCTCCGCAATCTATCAAAGACATCCAATCATTTTTGGGGTTTGCCAACTTCTATCAGAAATGTATTGAAAACTTTTCTCATGTAGTGAATCCCATCACCAAATTGTTGAGAAAGGCAGCGCAGTTCCATTGGACCCCGGAAGTGGAGGAGGCTTTTCAGGCATTGAAAAAAGCTTTTACCCGGGACCCAGTATTACGATGTCCCGATTCGGAAAAACCGTTTCCAGTAGAGACGGATGCGTCCAATGTGGATATAGGGCCTATTTTGTCTCAGAAAAGTGAGCAAGGAATTTGGCATCGAGTAGCCTTCTACTCCCGTAAACTTACCCAGTGTAAACAGAATTATTCCGTTACAGACAAAGAATTGTTAGCGATTCGGGCAGCGTTTGTGGAGTGGAGGCATTATTTGTTGGGGGCCAAGCATCAGGTGGTTGTGGTGACAGATCACAAGAATTTCCAGTACTTCAAGACCGCACAGACTTTGAGTCCTAGGCAACTGAGATGGTCGCAACATTTTAATGAATTTAATTTTGTGGTAACATTCCGGCCCGGGAGGAAAAATGGTAAAGCTGAGGCTTTGACTAAACAGCAGAATTTGGAAAACGTGGTTACAGAGGTAAAGGCCATTATTCCTCTGGAGAAGGTGGTTGGGGCAGTCACTGAAAAGTTGCCAGAACAAGTAAGGGGGAGTCTGAGTCAACAGAAAATGCAGCAGTGGATAGGGGGTGATCCGGTAAAGACTACCCGTGATGGGCTTCCTTATTATGCAGGGAGGATACTTTTTACCTACGCGTGAATTACAGGGGAAAGCATTGTATTGGCGCCATGAATCCCCATTGGCAGGTCATTCTGGGAGGAAAAAGACGCAAAGGATGTTGGAGAAATATTTTTGGTGGCCTGATTAGAGAAAGGATACCGGCGGGTACATTTAGAAGTGTGAGATATGTGTGCGCAGCAAAGCAGACCATGGCCGAAAGGTGGGGTTGTTACAGCCGTTACCCACACCAGAGAGAGCGTGGACACATATCTCTATGGATTTTATACAGATCTTCCTCCAGACAATCAATATGACACTATTTGGGTAGTGGTTGATTATTTGTCCAAGCAAGCTCACTTTGTGCCTTTTAAGGGTATTCCAGGGGCTGTTGTTTTTGAAGAATATTGTAAGATTGCATGGGTTGCCTCAGAGTATTGTCTGCGATAGGGGCCCTCAATTTACTTCTAGATTTTGGCGTGCCTTCTGCCAAATTTTGGGAATTGAGTGTGTCCTTTCCCCAAGTTATCACCCGCAGACAGATGGGCAGACGGAGAGGGTTAATCAGACATTGGAACAATACTTAAGGTGCTACCTGGGGGATGGCATGGATTCATGGGTAAGAGCGTTATGGTTGGCGGAGTTCACGTATAACAACACGAAACACGCATTTGTGGGGATGGCCCCAAATGAATGTTTGTAGGGGCACTAACAAAACATGTTACCTGAAGTTCTACCCGAAGTGGAGCAGATACCCGTCTTACACGAAAGGAAGCAGTTACTTCTGAACATTAGGCATAAGACACAAGCTAAATTGGAACAGGCTAAGAGGGCTTATAAGATACAGGCTGATAAGAAACGGCAAGCAGCTCCCAAATAGAAGGTGGGAGACAGGGTTTGGTTGTCCACACAAAATCTATTGTTGTGGGGTCGCGCAAGTTTGCACCACGATTTATTGGGCCCTATGAGATTATAAAATGTGTGTCTTCTGTGGCCATGAAATTGCAATTACCTAAAACCTTGAAGATACATCCCGTATTCCATGTTTCTTTGCTGAAACCCGCAGCTCCTGGGATGATCACGCAGCGACCACCAACCATATTGAAAGAAGGACAATTGGAATATGAGGTGAAAAGGATTTTGGACTCTAAGAGGAAGCAATGAAAACTATGGTACTTAATTCACTGGTTGGGTTATGGTCCGGAAGACTGTTCATGATAACCGGCAAGGGCAGTTCATGCTCCCAGGTTAGTGAGACAATTTCATTTACGGCATCCGTAAAAACCAGGCCCTGTGAGAGGCCCTAAGAGAGGTGGTACTATCAGGTTCACTATCTGGTCTCGCAGGAGGTGTGTGGGGGCCAGGAAACGCTAGCGTGCAGCATGTAGGAATTATTAGACTACATTTTCCAGCAACCTGTGGGTGGAATGTAGTTCCTATCCACATGCGCTTCCCCAGCTGATCTTAATTACTGGGTCTATTTCTACACCGGCCGCCCATGCCCAGGTGTGGATTATTGTAGCGTCAGGCACGGGCGGTTACGGCTACACACAGGAGGATATGTCGTAGCTGTTCAGATGCTGGAGGACTGCTGGCGACATGCCCACGGTGCGGGCAGTGAATAAGCACGTTGAATTGTTGCTGAAGCATCCCGCTTCACAGATGATCAAGGAGAAGCTACAGACCGGGTCGCAGCGGTGAAAGCCATGCCGCGGGGTTAACTTTGTGTCATTTCTTCAGGTTCGGGTGGTCCTGCGGGGTGCCCTACACACAGATAAGTACAAGCAAAGTTTGGTGCCAATGTATGATTAAGTATGACACAAAGTCTGATAAGGGGCTGGGAAATTCATATGTTCACACATGCAATTATGAAAAAGGGGCAACGTCTTGTTTTCTGATTTAGAGGACCCGCACGATGGAAAACGTCCATTGTGCAGTATTTTGGGAGAGATGTTATAAACATTATGTATTTTGGCAGAGGCATGCCACATTCCCAGCATGTATGATTTTTGGAATTAGTCCAGAGACTAGAGTGTCAGGGGCATTCCGCTGGGAAACCAGCTTCCATGTGGACAGTGTGTCACTTTGCTTGCCCAAAGGGCCATGAGTATGTCATGTAGGGTGTCACCCTTGTTTGTTCCATTCGCTATGCTCAATGTTATGTGTGTGCATTTATGTCTTGCTACAGTTGGTCGCTCTGAAGACACGGCGGCATATATGAAAGAGGTTATATTATGATAGATTGGGGTTTCATGTTATGACAAGAGTAAGGAGTCAGGCAGGTCAGGAGACAGGATTTATTGTGTATGCATATGTATGTTTGTTCCTATGTTTCCCCCATACGTATCCACCTAGGTTTACCCTAACTCTCCTTCCGGTTTTCCTCATCTCCCCCTCCCCATCCACAACCTCTCCCTAATCCCTCTTCCCCCCATTGGCTGCCACGTGGTGTTCCTGTTTCATATGACATCAGGTAGCCGTGCCAACCATGGTGGAAGGGCCAGATGTAGTCGGCTTCTGTGGTTCGGGGGAGAGTGTTGATACTCTATCCCTCTGGTTTTCTGACATCTTAATAGTGACCGCACATAGATCAGCAGCAGCAGCGCGCCACAGCAGTACACTCACTCGCACAGTAGTGTGGCACCGCTGGGGAGGAGGGTGCTCTTGATAGCACACAGGGTCCAGGGTTAATGTCCAGGAGGATACTACTAGAATTCAGGGTCAGTGAGCGGCTAGTTGTGTCTCCGCCAGTGGGCAGTGGTTACAGTTCTGGCAGCACTGTTTCCCCCAGGGTTGGGTGAGTTATGCAGGCATGTATTCATTCGCCGCAGTCACCAGTTTCAGGCCTCCACTGCAATGCTGCTCAATACAAGGGGGGATGGGAGCGCACAGTCTCGTTGGGACGGCACCAGGTCAGGGGGAGGCCTTGTCTAGTGGTTCGCAGCTCTCCAGCTGGTGGATGGCGACCTCCATCCTGTCTGCATATACCCCCAGGGCGGGCCGGGCTCGGACAAGAATGTAAGAAGGGCGTCCGCGGCTGAGGAGCAGCCACGTACACAGTCACCTCAGGGGTCCCTACTCTGCAGCGATGCATTGGGTGGTCACCCTCCCAGTCCGTGGGTCCGGGCTGCAGTGGCTATGTGGCCCACTCGGGGGAGGGGGACCTGGGGGTACAATGAGTGGCAGCACCTCTCCCAGTCGGGGCTCTGGGCCACAGTGCCAGTGTGTCTCAGCATCCAGGGTCAGGGGTGAATGGACTGACCTGGGTTATTCCTCTTCAGGGGATGGATGGTGTAGCCACGTCTCTGGTGCTGGTATCTTCTACGGGATTAGCACAGGGATCAGGATTATGCTGTAGCCGGAGTGGAGCTTCAGAAGTGGTACGCAGTCACGGTAGGTGGGAAGCGGCAGCTGCCTCAGTCCTGCAGTTCGCCTTCATGGCAGTGGGAGGCCAGCAAGATGTTTATGCGGCTGTCAGTGATAATTCACGGCTAATTTTGTAGCGGATGTATTCTGCAGCAGGAACACCACCTGTTTTGTACAGAACGCACCCTCAAAGCAAAGATATTCGTGTGTGTAGATGCCGGGCTGTGGAGCTCCTCAATCAGGTGGCTATCTTTGTTGTGCGCAACAGCCCTCCCCTTTTGGTATTTTTGACCTCTGTGTGGGGGTTTGTATAGTGCTGACAACCCCATTTGGAGTGTGGTCAATCTGTTCTTCAATCTGATGTCGCCATATGTGTGCCTACCGCTTTGAAATGGTTCTCTCCTCTGCATGCCGTGCATTCTTGACCCAGGGCAGGGCCCACACCTTCACGGTGAAATTCATAACCGCATCTGTAGCAGAAAGTGTCACTGTTCTGTTTATGTGTCGAGAATGTGGTCACCTTGTGAATTGCTTCTGATGGCGGGGCAGATACAGTGTTGTTGCCCATGGCTTCCACTTGGAGCTCCAGCGTGGTGTCAGACCTGTCTAGCTTCAAGATTTCATCTAGCGACCGCTGCTTCTTCACATCCCGCAATGATTTGTGATCTCAGGGCTTCTTCTTTGGAATAATTGTTGAAGTTGCAGTGCTTAATCCGGACATGCAGTCGCATTACAAACATGTTCATAGACTCCCCCTTGTTCGGTTTAGTCGTGGCGCTCATAGTTCACGTTGGTGTGAAGGGTAAAGCATTCAGTGAGTGACGCCCTGAGACCTGCGTAGGAGTCTGTGGTGTCAGCTGGGAGCTCATCCACAGTGCCCCTCACATTTGGCCCAATAGCTAGTGACAGTAGGCTGCGCTTCTTTTCATCATCCAATGGACCTATGGCTTCTATGTAGAAGTAGAAATCTCTGACCAACCTTTTTCATCTGGGCCCTAGGGTGCTGGTCTCCATAATTTCAAAATGGATCGGTAGCTGCATGATAAAAAATGTATTGCAATCTAGATGGCAGTCCTCCCTGAAGCGTGGGTGGTGGTGTGGTGGTTATTGGGATGTGGTCTTGGTCAGACATGGTTTGGCTGCTGATAGCCACCAAATGGCCACTAATATCGTGACCTTCTTTCCTGTAGAAGCTGCACCTGGAACCTCTGCAGGCTGTTGGACTGGTGGGCTTTATTGGTCCAGTCCACTGGTGGTTTGGTTCTGTCATTTCATCTACAGTTTTTTTTATGAGTTTTTTAATGAAAATCTTTCAATGGAAAATCTCATCGAAATTGTTTATTTTTAATGTTTGTGGGGTTCCCTCCAAACCCCCAGCGCCTATTGTTTTTCCCTATACCTGACCCCCCTACCCCTTATATGCACTTTACCACCACCCCCATTATTTTAGAGTGTTTATGTTGTGCATTTTTCATTAAGAAACTCATTGAAAAAATGACTGTCGATGAAAGGACGTCGTACCAATGGTTTGGGGGTCTCCTTGCAAAATGTTATATTGTGGCATCTCAGACTATTCTTGCCCCCTCCCCCCACCCCCCACTATATCTGTATCTGGCGGCCTGGAGGTCCCACCATGAGAAATTAGGCAGCATTGCACTCCTTTAAAGTCACTGTTGTGTGTTTCCTTTTGCCAGCAGTGCCATATTTGCCCATGATGAAAACGAGTCCTGCTTTCTTTTATTAATGTGCGTGCTGCATCTTGCGCCCACACTGAATCATTCCCAGGGCCACCGTACCTTGACACACAGTCCGTACCGACTGATTTCCTGCTTCTGGAATGTCGCGCAATTGTGCGCACCCAATATTTTAGTAAGCTGTGTTCCATCGCGCTGACTGGGCGACAACACGCCTGCACGCCTACTCTGGCATTTCATAAGCGGGTTTGCTGCTCTCCTCTCGTTGCCAATGTCGAATGGCCACTGCCTTGGAGCCACGACCTCTCTTCCGTGCACTCCCACACGGCGCCATTCATACATATAAGGCGTAGACACCAGGCAGGTTTGAACACGTCTTGACTCTCTGTGATCTACATGCACAGATGGTAACACAACCCTACCCTTCCGCGCCCCTCCCCCACCCCGCGCCCCATGCTTTCCGGCACCCTCCCACCTCATGTGATCACACATGTGATTCAGGATACTGTACTTTGAATGTTGACACTTAGGAGACCTTTGGCCATGGAACCCACACAGCTATATTCAGCATGTACAATCCAGTGCATCCCATGGGTAGTCAGACACCTCCTCGGTGGTCTCCTATGGCTCCCGGAAGGGGCAGCACTCTGGGGTAGAGATGATGGACATCTTTCTCTGTGTGCTCTGTTTCTGCTTGCCACCACAGAGTTGGTAGCCGAAGAGCTGTGATGCAGAGAGAGGGGCCCAGCTTCTAAGGAAGATAAGGCAAAAAGTACAAGTGCGTGTGTGCGTGCATGTGTGTGTTAGTTATTGTCTCTGCTGTGTATGCATACAAATATTTAATGAGTTTGATGGGTACATGACTTTCAGGCACCCTTTCCATATAATACGTTGTGTGTGTGTTTTCAGATGCTTGGGGGGGGACAAGGCTGAGTGCCATGGGGCAAATCATGGAGCAGTGTGGAGAACCATAGGGTGAAGCATGTGAAGTGGGATCCGAGCATATAAACCTTGCACTAAGGCTATCCATGCAGTTACCCCATCATCTGCCGATGGAGGGTCAAGATACACCGCCTCCCTCCATACCTCAGTCTCTGCCTGCGCCCATTTCCTCAAGTCCCTCCACCAATCTTCAACCTTAGGGCCCCCTGGCGTTTTCCAAGCCATTGCTATTCTACGTTTGGCCAAAATATATGCCAGATCATTCATTTTAAGAATATGCCTCGTGCCCTTTGGTCATGGAAAGCGACCCAATAAGCAAACCCATGGGGAGATAACATCCTGTGTCAGCCCTCCCCTTTGCAGTCTGGCTGCTGCTTCCTCCCAGTACCTACGCACTGTGGGACACTCCCAGAACATGTGTAGTATACCTGCCGCTTCAGAGTTACACCTCGGCCATAACCTGGTACCTGCGCCTGGAAATCGAGAAATCCGTAAGGGGGTCAGGTAGGCTCTATGTGTCACAAACAGCTGAATCAATTGCAATCTAGAACTTCGGGACACTCTCTTGTGATCCCCTAAAACATCCTTCCATTATCCAAAAAGGGGGCTCCCAAGTCCTCCTCCCACTTGTGCCTAATTACTGATGGGGCGGGGGGCCTACCGCAAGCAGTAACTCATATATCCTCGATATGGTGTGTCCTCCCTCTGAGATGTCATAAAAGGTGTCTACTACTGCATGCTTTTCCAGTGACTCCCTCCATGTAGGCCAACGTCCCAGTAACTCCCTGTTAATTGTGCAGTGTAAAAAATATTGGCTTCCAGGCAATCCCATACCGTCCACTAGTTCACCAAAAGGAATGAAGTCAGTGTCCTGTAATAAGTCCCCAATCGTGGCCACCCCAGAGGGCTCCCAAACGGCATGTATTCCCAGCATCGCTTGTGTGGAGGTCGATACCACAGACACCAAGGGGGTCTGAGCAGAGATCGGATACCCTAAGCCTATCAGTTTGAGCATCCTATCCCACACTCACACCCCTAGCAACACCAGATGTGATCCAACACGAGTCCTAGGTCTTGTGGTCTGTAGCCATTCCTTCAAATAATAATATGGTACAGCATGCATGAGCATCTTCGTTGCAGCATTGGGGTCCTCTGCCATCCAATCTACTACAAATTGCAACTCTCCTGCCAGGTAATACAACTCAAAGTGTGGGACCCTATAAACCCATGGGTTTACCATATGGTATTTTGTTTCTTTGAAATTATAAAATGTATTTAGACTATTGGGACTAATATGTATTTGCTTTACTATTATGTTTTCCAGATTTCTTTAAGAAAAATTATGCAAATTGCCCCTGAAGAAGTGAATTTTTTCACGAAACGCGTTGGGCTTATAATAAATAATTTGATTTGTACTAAAGTATTTAACTGTGTCAATGTGTATTGATATATGTTACTAAGTAAATTACCTATTTATGTGCATGTTTATTTAAAACATGAGACTACCACTAAATAATTAACCAAACATAAGTAAAAATCAGGACTCACCACAGAGCCACCCATAGAGTGCAGAGGACGGGAGTTGCCACATTTGGGAACTTGATCTATTGTGTATGCTCACTCCTACCAGATAAGCCAGCTAATTGCAACATAGAGGATTTACCCATAATAATCTTTATCCCAGAGAGCTCTTCAAACAGTATCAGGGCCTCCATAACCAATTCTAGATTGTCTTCTGGATTCTGGATGTAAAGCAAGGTGTCATCAGCGTACAGTGAAATAAGGTGGCAGTCGCCGTCTATAGCAATGCCCGCCTCAAGGTACTCAGCCCTCAAATATTGTGCTATCGGTTCCATGGCAAGGATGTACAGTAGCAGGGGCAGCAGGCATCCTTGTCTGGTCCCTTTTTCAAGTTCCCAAGAGTCTGAAATATGTCTTCCAGTTTTTACCCTAGCAATAGGCTGGGTGTAAATCAGCCACAACCATCTCAAGTATGTCTGCCCAAAGCCCAACCTGCCCATCACTGCATACAGCCAATCCCACTTCACCGAGTCAAATGCCTTGACCGCGTCCAACGCTGCTATCGCACACGGGGTAGCCAAGATCGCCGTACAATCAATGACATGGTGCAACATACGTTGGTTGCAGGACATACTTCTACCTGGGACATACTCGTCTGATCCAGGTGAACAATCGTGTGGATCACCTGCTTTAAACGATTTGCCAGGATAGCCATCAGGATCTTACTATCCTGATTGAGCATGGACAAGCGCCTGTATGAGTCACACGTCACGGGCTGCTTCATGTGGTTTCAGCAGCGGAATAATAACCGATTCTCTTAGGCTAAGTGGGAGGACCCTTGCCTCAAAGAAGTCTTAAAAGGCACTCAGGAGCTGGGGGGCTAGTTCATGTATACATTCTTTATAGAACTCTCTGGGTAGGCCATCCGAGCCAAGGATCTTGCCTGTAGGCAGTGCCCGCACCGTGCATTTTATTTCTTCCAATGGAATAGGTTCTTCTAACCTCTGGATTGCCTCTTGACTCAAACACGGCAGGTCTATCTCGCCTAGCACTTCCTCAATGTGCATCTGCGAAACCTGCGGACCCTTATGATAGAGGTCACTGTAAAACTCTCTGAAGGCCGCGTTAATTCCGACCTGTGTCTGGCAAGGTGCTTCATTATGCACTTGTATTGCATGGATTGGGCTCCTATATTCCTCCCTCTTATACAACCAGGCAAAGAGCCTACCTGGTTTATCCCCTTCCTTATGTTGTCTCTCCATATACTTTGCATAATTATGTTTCCCCAGTCTTTCCCAACACTACACGCCCTTATTCCTGAGCTTCACTATGTCCTCCCCTGCCCCATTCTGCCCTGCCCAGAATGGCTCCGCCTCCCGTAATTGGTCCCCTGTTTCAGTTAACTCCCCACTCACCCTGATTTGTACACAGTTGGATTCTGCTATAGCGGCTCCCCTAATGAAAACCTTAAGGGCTTCCCACACTGTACTCACACTGGGAACACTACACTGGTTATATTGGACATGTTATACAATGCTTTTTTTAATGATGTTATGGAATGGGACATCTCGTAATGACTCACTTCTATGTCTCCACATGGGAACTGGGGAACTAGGGGGTGCATACTACCACTGTAAGCTAAGAGGCTCGTGATCAGACAGCACCCCGCCACAGTACTCTGCAAGCAGAAAGCCATCCACACTCTCTTGAGCAACACCTGGGTGACCCTGAAGAGTACCAAGGGCGATATCCAAACCAGCACCCCTCTGGCATATGCTGAGTAGAGAGAACCAAGCACCTGCCCCCGCCATTTACCTGCCTCTCAGCAGTTAAATGCGTCTCTTGCAACAGCGCAATATCAATTTTCCTCCTCCTCATGAAGGAAAGAACACTACTACTTTTCACAAAATTGTTCAGACCCCTCACATTCCAGGTAAGTACATTTATTGGACTCGCCATCGATGTAGAAATGTTGAGACCGATCCCTCCCCCTCAAACCCACCGGGCACCTCCTAGGAGCACCAAGCAGTGACGCAAGCACTCCCTCTACATCAGCTGTCTCTATTGGGCCTTGTGCTGGCAAACCTCGCCCCAAAAAGAAACCCTAAGCACCCCCCAAATCAATAGCCCCACATGGTAAACCATGCTCAGGCTTCTCCGCTTTTTTCGCAGCCACCACTGGCATGTACACCCGTGGTTTATGCGCGGCGGGTGGGCTCAACAACAAGTATCTGAAAAATAGCAAAAATACTAAACACCAAACAGGGGGGAGAGGAGAAGTCCAAAGAGGCCCCAGAAGACTGTCTACCCTCCCTGGCCAGCCACTCCTGTACTTCCCCTGGGAGTTCAAAGAAAAGGACCCGGTTTTTATACATAACCGTCAGGTGAACCAGGCATATCAGCATGTATCTGAAGCTGACCAATCTCAATCTTACCTTGACCGCCCAGAACTGTGCACAACTCTTTTGTAACTAAAAGGTGTAATCAGGGTACTCAGCCAAATTCGCTGAATCCATGTGCAGGACTCCCCCTGTCTTGAGAATGCAAGGATCTTTTCACGGTCCTTATAATTTTGGACCTTAGCAATTATGGGTCGGGGGGGGGCACGCAGCAGGGGTCTTCTTGCCTGGGCCCTATTGGCTCGCTCAACTGTGAAGCCATGGGTAAGGTTCCCCGGACCTATTTCCTGTAAAAACAAATTCTCCAAGTACGTGGTGGGATCACTGCCTTCTGCACCCTCTGGCAGGCCGACTATCTGGATATTGTTTCTTCGGGCCCTTCCTTCAGCTTCCTCGGCTCTGCTTTCAACCAAGCTAACCCTCTGTTTCAGAATATGAACCTCTTTATTCATCTCTTGGTGGTCCTCTGTATTGTTCTTTGCCTGAATTTCAAAGCTGGAGATCTGCTCTGCCAGGCCTCTCACATCTTGCCTCAGAAGCCCGACGTCTACCTTAATTTCTTCGATCTGTGGGCCCAGCGCAGCTTTAGTGTCTGCAATCGGCAGCAGAAGTTGATTGTGCCTCCCTATAGTATCCTCCTGCTTCTCCTAATGTGGCATCGCTGCCGCAGCCGGTGTCTGCTCCTGTCGTTGGGTCCTGGCAAAGGCATCCAGGGTCGTCTGAGCGGCCCTCTGCTTAGCGGCTTTTGAAGGCATCTGAAATCATGTAAGTCTAGGCGGAGAGTACAGGGCAGAGGCTATCTCTCACTGTATGCAAGTAGATTAAGGGAGATTCCGGAGACAATGCTAGAATATAACAGATTAAAGGTACATATCAAGCTGTTAGTTGAAACAGGTATTCACAGGGACTGCAGGAGCAGGCTGCAAACAAAAAGACAGAGAAAAGGCAAAGAAAACAAAGTACGCTGGGCAACTTGGATTGATCAGAAATAAGGGTGTACTGGAATATGATAAGGGGTCTCCGGGGATTAAGGAAAGCCCTTGGGATAGGTACCAGCAGATTACTCTTAACAACAGTCATACAGCAACGTCATGACTTAGGCGTGCCGAGGAAACCTTTGTACTCAGTGCAAGGGTAAAACTGAAAGACCATATACTGAGGCAGGTACGACTTCAACTGACTAGGTGAAGGCAACAGAAGTCTTCCCTTATCTGATCTGAACGGAGACCAACCCAGGGTACACTGTAAAACGGATTCAAGTGGAGACACCACAGTGGACCAAGATGTATACAAGTAGAAAGCAGTGTTGAAAGACATAACCATGTGCAGGACAGGATAGGATATCAGAAGTTGGAACAGGCAGAAAGCAAGGCAAGGAGCCCAGAGGAACAGGGTAGAAGGCAGAGGAGTGTGGCAAGGCTGCCAGGCAGGGAAGCCCAGAGGAGAAGGGCAGAAGGCAACAGAGTGCAGCAAAGCTGTCAGACGGGAGCCCAGAGGAACAGGGCGGAAGGTAGCGGAGTGCGGCAGAGCCGTCAGGCGGGAGCCTAGAGGAGCACGGCGGAAGGCAAAGGAGTGCAGCAGCGCCGTCAAGTGAGAGCCCACAGGAGCAGGGCAGAAGGTAGAGGTGGGAGCCCACAGGAGCAGGGCATAAGGCAGCGGAGTGTGGCAGAGCTGCCAGGTGGGAGCCCAGAGGAGCATGGCGGAAGGCAGCAGAGTGCGGCAGAGCCCTCAGGTGGGAGCCCACAGGAGCAGGGTGGAAGGCAGCAGAGTGTGGCAGAGCCGCCAGGTAGGAGCCCAGAGGAGCAGGGCAGAAGGTAGCAGAGTGCGGCAGAGCTGCCAGGTGTGAGCCCAGAGGAGCAGGGCAGAAGGCTGCAGCAGACTGGAGAGGGAGCTGCAAGCATCAACAGCAACAGGAATCAAAAGGCTAAAAGAGTATTTCCAGGAAAGGTCAAAATATGGTAACAGGAACACCAGCACGAACTCCCAGTGAAGCAGTTGACTAACAACTGCTTCTGTTCAAAGTGATCTTATAAAGACCCTCCCAGCCCGCAGGCCAGCAGGGTGGAGCTTATTGCAGACTCTGGCAGCTGTGTTCAATTAAGTCCAGCCCTGGCTTCAGTAGCCTGCAGCAGTAGCAGCAGTGGTTTCTAATTAAGTGCTCTCCAGCTCTCTGCAGCTTAGCCTGCAGAAGTTTGGAACAGGTGAATGCATTCAGGCCCTATGCAGCTCTTAGTAGCTTGCTGCAAACAAATGTATTTAGTATGCCTCCTCCAGCCCTCTGTCTTTTGGACAGCATACATGTCCCAGAATGCATCTGCTGGTTTAACCCAAAAGCCAGAATGGAACGTGCAATTAGATTAGTCCAAAACTGCAGCGGTAAAACAAGGAAATAAAGGCAGCGACGCATGTAGCGGTGCTGGGTGGCAGGCGAGTAGGATCGTGACAGTGACCCTCCTGTGAGCAGGTGCCAGGGGCCACTTGTCAGCCATCGGAGTACTCCCTTGTGAAGGAACTGTGCTTACCAAAAGCAGACCTGTCCTCTAGGGACTTCTTTGTCATTAAATTATCTTCAGTTGGGATATATCCCTAGGAACCCCAAGGCTAGCACCACTGACCCTCCAATAGTTGTCCTGCCGGAGTCAAGTTTCTAACAAGCATCCCTGCAGGGACCCATTCCCCACCACGCTACACGTCCCGGTATATGTCATGTAGCTGCAGCAATATCAGTTACTCCTTCTCCTTCCAACGCTCCCAGGCCTCAATACAGCCCCTCACAAACTGTTGTTTGTAGCTCTCTGCACATATCACCTGCTCAGCGGCGGTTCCTGGGTTCCAGTCAGTGACGAGGCTCCCGGTCCACAGCACCCAGTAGTAGGCTCCCGTGCCTTCTTTCTCACTCAGCTTCAGCACACGCCAGGGTCCACTTCCACAGCCGCTCAGCCTCCCAATATTGGCTGAGACAAACCTTGTCGTTCTTTCCAGCTAGCCGGCAAGTTATGATGCAGGCACCCTCAGACCACCAAATAGCCGTCCTGTACTCTCCAGAGCCATCCACAGGCACCCACCAATGGCCCCCAGCGGTTGCCTTTCCTCGGGTTCAGCAGTAGAGCAGGAGGCTGTCCACAGAAATGCCCCCTCCCTGGCTGGGGTCAGGATCCTTGGCAATGCAACATTCACACAGTAGTGAACTTTATTTACTTGCTTCTCCTCTCCGCCAGCGGGGAGCAACTCCGGCTGTATTCTTCTTTGCCATGCAGTCTGCAGCCAATGAATCCGAAATCTTCCCATCGAAGTTGGGTGCCTGGGAAGTGAGGCACGCCTCAGGCATCCGCCCAGTGGTGCCTGGGCAGCCGTCATTCTACGGGGACACAGCAGCTCACTCACAGGCCAGGTAGCAGAGAGGTCTCAGTGGTGGTCCCCCAGCCCACGGACAAACAATTGTCCCACTATGTGGTGTGTAGTCACCCAGCACAAGTCAGTGAGCCACTGTGGCGTTGCCCCGTAAGGGCTGCGCACGCGGCGGCGTGACGTTGCACGTCGCCGCGTGCGGCTTAAATAAACGGGGCGTTCCCGGAAGCTGCAGAGCGACCGGGGAGCCCAAACCTGACGGACGTGTGAGTGTGAGCTCTGTTGGGTTGGGGGCTCACGGGCACGCCTGGGGGGCAAAGGACAGACCCCCAAAAGTGGCGACCTAGTGATGTTGGATGCCCGGGCCCGGCGGTGAAAGGCGTCCGGAATTTTTTCAAACGATCGGAACGTTCACGGACGTTTCGTTTCATGCCGTGGCTGCGGACCGCACACGCGGCTGGCGGCCATTTTGCATACCAGGCCGCGGAACTTCTCGGAGCTCCGGTTCGGACCGAGAAGGTGATCCGGGTCTAATTTCTGGATTTTGTGGTTGCTGAGTGCATGATCTGCACGCCCATACCCAATTTGTGTGTTTTCATCAGATTTTGGGACTGTTACGTCGAGTGTAAGCCAGAATAAGGACTAATATGGTAGGGCCTGCTTAGTCCAGTCCATCCATGTGGCTCAATTTCTGGGACTTCTATACAGCAGTGATTTGCTGCAAGTTGGCAACAAGGCACTTCCTCGCTCCCTTCATCATCAGGACACTCTTTTTGATCCTCTTCATCATCACGAGGTGGTGGCCGTTTTGGAAGTTCTTTGTGTGTTTGCACCAGGCTGTGTGTGGCACGGGGGTGCATCCTTCCGCATGGTGATGGTGGGAATCTGAGTTGCGGCCCCAGGTCTGGTAGTGGGGTGCCTGTGCGCTCAGTCCCATGTCCAACAGCGACCAGGACGGTGACACCGCGGATCCTGGGGAAGAATCTCAGGACGAAGGTCAGGCGGCCCAGCCTGCAGCTCTGCAACCGCTGCCACCGGGGAATCAGGGGCCTGCACCACAGGCACCACTAGGGGCACAGCCTGTCGCTCCACAAGGGCCCCCCATTATGGCTCAAGCTAGAGCCCAGGCGGCCCTGCAACCGATACCAGAATTCGATCCTACGGGCCCCCCGTCCAGTCTGGGGCCCCGATGGAAGAGGTGGGTGGCCCGCCTGGACATGTACTTCAGGGCTGCTCGAGTGAATGACAATGACAGCATGGTAGCCACCATGCTGTACTCGGCGGGAGCCGCGGTTCAGGAGATCTTCGAGTCGCTGACTCTGGTGGACCAGACCTATGGTGAGGCGAAAGCGGCTCTCCTCGCACACTTCCTTCCACTAGCCAACGTGGACTTTGAGAGATTCGTGATGCTGTCGGCCAAGCAGAAGGATGAAGAGACCCTGGACACATTTTACGGCCGCCTACGCCGCCTTTCCCAAGGGTGCGCGTGGGGGGACGCGGAGGACATGATACGGACAATGCTGATCCAAGCATGCTCCTCTGGCAAACTGAGGAGACAGGTCCTCAGAGAGCCGGGAATCACTCTGCCTCGTATACTAGAACTGGGTCGATGTCACGAAGTGGCTGAGGCACGGGCAAACAAGATGGAAGCGGGTTCACGCTCGATCAAGGCCGAAGAGGTGTGCGCTGTGTGGCGGGGCGGCAGAGGAACAAGAAGGCCTGGTGGAGCCCCCCGAGACAGGGCAGGAAGATCGGGGGAGTCATGTCAGAAATGTGGCTATGACCTCCCCCACCCCACAGAGTGCCCAGCCGCAGGAAGAACATGTGGCCGATGTGGACTGCCGGATCACTTCTCGAGAGTGTGTAAGTCGGCTCTACCTGTCATGGTACCCAGAGGTCCTGCCCGAATCTGGACTCCGCGCCAAACCCGGCCATCCAACGTGGCCCAGGTGGATCAAGCGGAAGAGGAGGCTCAGGCAGAGGAGGCTGAAGTAGAGGTGGAGGAAAACATCTTCTTCGTCTCAAGCATGGGGATCCTGAAAGGCAAAAGCAGGAGACAGCCAAGGTGCGTGGTGGAGGTGAACCGCTCGCCTGTTCCCGTGCTGGTGGACACAGGGGCATCGGTCAATGTTATGGCGAGGGGACATTATGACGCTCTTGACCCATTACCGAACCTGGCTGTGCCAAGAGCTCGCATCTTCGCCTTCGGTGGACTCGAGCCCATACCGCTGGACGGAGCGTTCGTGGCGAAGGTGGAGCATGAAGGCTCAAAGATCAGAGCCCGGTTCTATGTGACCCCCATAAGCAACAACACCCTGCTGAGCTGTGCGGCTGCGGAGGCACTCGGGATAGTGAGTTTTGCGTACTCAGTATACCTGGAAGACATCAACGATCTACTGGACAAGTACGCAGCCCTGTTCAATGGCATTGGGAGAATGACCGATGATCCAGTCCGGCTACACATTGACGACTCAGTACAACCAATTGCCCTGAAACACCGGAGAGTTCCTTTTCATCTGAGGGAGCAAGTCGACAAAGAACTGGACAACCTGGTGGCCAGGAAACCATCATCGAGAAAGTGGAAGGCCCAATACCATGGGTGTCCCCCATTGTCGTGGCCAGGAAACCAAAACAGCCGGACTCCGTTCGCATCTGTGTGGATATGAGGCTATCCAACAAGGCCATAAAAAGGGAGCGACACCTGACCCCGACCATCGATGACATAATTGCTGAGGTACAGGGGGCCAGATTCTTCTCCAAACTCGACCTCAGAGCAGGGTACCATCAAGTTGTCCTCCATCCGGAGTCTCGGTACATTACTACATTCACCACCCACCGGGGACTCTACAGGTACAAGAGGTTGAGCTTTGGGGTATCGTCGGATGCCGAAGTGTTTCAGAACATTATCCGGGGTGCACTTGCTGATCTTGAAGGGGTACTCAACATCAGTGATGACATTTTGGTGTTTGCCCACACGGAGGTGATCCACCTGAAGCGCCCTTCGAGAGACTACAGTCATTGGGCCTCACCCTGCATAGGGACAAGTGCGAATTCCTGCGCCCATCAATAGAATTCTTTGGGTTCGTGTTCAAGGAGGGAGGGGTGTCACCCGACCCGCGGAAGGTTCAGGGCATAAAGAGTGCACAGCCCCCGGTATCCGTGTCGGAAGTGAGAAGTTTTCTGGGCATGGTGACTTACTGTGGTCGGTTCATCCAAAACCTGGCCTCGAGGTCTGAGCCGCTCAGAGCTCTTACCAAGAAAGAGACTGCCTGGCACTGGGGTCCACTGGAACAGTCGGCGTTCGAGGACATCAAGAGCGCCCTAACAACGGAAGACACCATGGCGTTCTTCGACCCAGCGCTACCCTCAGAGATCGTGGTCGACGCCAGTCCGTTTGGCCTGGGGGCGGTCCTGACCCAGGTGGACCGCGATGGAAACCTCCGGCCCGTAGCATACGCCAGTAAGGCGCTCTCGGAAACGGAGCAGCGGTACTCCCAGATCGAGAGGGAGGCCCTGGCGGTCTTGTGGGGATGCTGACATTTTCGCCTCTATGTGCTGGGGCGCCCGGTGACTGTGGTGACTGATCATAAACCCCTGCTCCCGATTCTTGCGGGCTCGTCATCAAAGCCCCCGGCCAGAATTGAGAGATGGATGCTCGCATTGCTTGAGTACGGGGTCACGCTGGTATACCGGCCAGGTGCCAACAATGCAGCGGACTTCCTTTCCCGTCATCCCGGAGTGCGAGGGGGAGTGGCGGGAGACACCTGCACAGAAGAAGCGGACGACCATGTCCGGATGGTGGTGGAGGGAGCAACACCAAATGCACTGCCCCTGTCGGAGCTGGAGGCTGCGGCAGCCGAGGATGGGTGCTTCCAGATACTGAAGCAGGCGATGCAGAGCGGTTCCTGGAAGCTCGTCTTGGAAGCTCTCGCAGGGCGGACCCATAAGGCGAAGACCGCCCTTGAACAGCTGTGGAAGGTGAAAGATGAGCTGTCTTTCTCGGAGTCGGGGCTCCTGCTCCGGGGGGATCGCATAGTGGTCCCCCACTCCAAAGTGGGTGAGGTGATCGCTTTGGCCCATCACGGACATCAGGGTGCTGCCAAGACGAAGGCGAGGCTGCGGATGAAGGTCTGGTTCCCGGAGCTGGAGAAAAGGGTTGATGACTTTGTGGCAGCCTGTGTATGGTGCCAGGCAGCCTCCCCGGTGCAGAGGGAACCGGCTATCAAAGCAATGCCTCGAGGGACCAGGCCCTGGGAGGTCGTACATGCGGACTTTGGGTCCACGTCCGTGGGCACCCATTTTCTGGCCATAGTCGATGAGTACTCCCGGTACCCCGAAGTGGAGTTTGTGGAATCGGTGGCATTCGAGCATGTGGTAGCCGGCGTGGAAAAGATCTTTGCAACTCACGGATTTCCCCTGACGCTGTGCTCGGACAATGGGTCGCCATTTCAAAGCGAACGCTTCTCAGAGTTCCTGGCCAGCTGTGGAGTTCAACATCGAAAAATATCCCCGCTGTGGCCTAGGGCCAACGGCGATGCAGAAAGACTGATGCAAACACTAAACAAGACATTTCGGATTGCGCAAGGACAAGGCCAGCCCCTCCAACGGGCATTGTACCAATTCCTGAGAGTGTTTCGCACCACCCCGCATGCCTCCACTGGTGTCGCCCCGGCGGAAGTGCTGTTCCGGCGATGCCCCCGGGGTCTACTGCCGGAGGTACAGGAGAGAGAACCCGGGATTATCAACGACCAGCAGGTTGAGGCCGACCGACTGGCCAGGATCAGCCAAGAGAACGTGCGCCGGGGCCTGCGGCCCCAGCAGCTGGAACCCGGGGATGAGGTGCTCATCCGGAACCGCCATCCTCACGGGTAGTTGTCCCTACCTTATGAACCAGCGCCCCTGGATGTGGTCGCCGTGAAGGGGTCAATGGTGACGGCCTCCGATGGGCGAACGGCTGTCACCCGTAACGTCAGCTTCTTCAAGAAGCTGGGGGACTCGAGAACTGAACCCCCTCTGGACCCAGGTGTCGCCGAGATCCCTGAGGAAGATGGGCCCCCTCTCGGTGTCCCGGCCTCTCCGTGTCGGGAGGCTACTGTTGATGGACTGCCGGTGCCGGAGGTGAGCGGGAGGTACCCCCAGAGGACTGGGCGAGGGAAACCCGCTTACCTCAGTGAGTATGTGTTGGGACAGTTGGAGAGTCGTCCGGGGTGAGGGTGGCTGACATTAAAGGGGCCTGGGTCCAGGATGGGCAAGTTGTTTGTTGTGTGATATGTTGTGTTTAACTAATAACGTAATTGTGTGTCCTCCTGAAAAAGGAGGAGTGTGGCGTTGCCCCGTAAGGGCTGCGCACGCGGCGGCGTGACGTTGCACGTCGCCGCGTGCGGCTTAAATAAACGGGGCGTTCCCGGAAGCTGCAGAGCGACCGGGGAGACCGAACCTGACGGACGTGTGAGTGTGAGCTCTGTTGGGTTGGGGGCTCACGGGCACGCCTGGGGGGCAAAGGACAGACCCCCAACAGCCACCGGAGGGCTGATTACCCCAGGCGGTGTGCACTGCGGTCCATCCGCTGTTCCTATACTGCCATTAGTTCAGTGCTGCAGTACCTTCATGCTCCCTCACTCATACCAGCACCAGCCCCTCCACTTTGCAGTCCGCAAATCTACCAGTGTCCGCCGCTCCTTAAGTCCCTCGGGTGCGCAATTCGCCTGGATAAAGATCTCTATCACGGTCCCATTTAACTCACATTCCGTTACCTGGCTCAAGATGTGCTAGTGACGTCAACAGTTCTGCGGGCCATTAAGGGCCTTCCGCCCATAGGCAGCGCACCACACAGTTGCTCTGCCGTCCTCACTCTGCCCCCACATCCAACGCTGCAATGTCCTCATGGCTGCGGGCCCCTTAGGCTCCCACATCCCTCCTCATTCGGTGCTCAGATCTCTCGGCCACACTTAGCTTGTTACTATGCAGCTCCACTTCGATGCCCTTTCCCGGTGACTAGCACTAGGAGTCAGCACACGCCCTTCTTCCTCTCCCTTAGTTCAGCTTGTCCAAGTCCCTTTTCACTCCATGTCATGCCATCCGCCATCTTGCGACCTGCCTGCACCTCTCTCTTTGCTCCGTAGTGGCACACCGGACCAAAACCTCAGCACCGCTCATCACACATCTTCCCATTGCTGATCCATGTGTCTTTTGTAGGTGATGCAGTGCCAGATCAGGATCAAGAGTCGGATTAACTGCGGGAGCTCTCCCCAGTCCTTCCTCATGGCTCCGTGGCAAGCCACGCCCTGGCATAAGGCAGTTATGGTGCAATGTGAGTGACAAGGCACACACCAGGGGAGCATGCCAAGTGGCATGGGGAGTTCAAGGGCAATGTAGATACATGCCTGACAATGCATGTGGAGCAATACTGGCCTGGCATTGCTAGAAAAGGCATCACCATTTCCAAGGGCACATTGTGGAAGTGCCTACAATGCCCTTAGAAATTGTGATTCAAGTTTAAAAATGCTATGCAAGTCTTACCGCAGAAAAACATATTAGGATGCTAATGTAATAATATGTCATACTGTGGCCACACTGATGATACTTCGAAGAAATAGATGCCATAATTTTCTGGTTGCAATGCATACACCAGCATGATCATATGTGTTACAGGGGGCATGGCGATGTCGAAGCTGGCATCACAATTTTCTTATGGCAAAGTAGATGTGTCTAAAATGCCAAAAGAAAATTGTGATTTGAGTTTAGTAAGTGGCATGAGTTTAAGAAGTTGCCCCAGTAAAACAGATTGGGCCTCATCACGAGTTGGGCGGTATCCCGGCGGTATTACCATTGGGATACCACCCGGACTAATAGTGTTACAGCCAACCGGTCCGGCGCTACAAGGGTTGGGCGGTAATGTGTATTCCCCATTCCCCATTGCACCCGTGTTAAGTTGCCGCATTTACCGCCAGCTTACAGTTTGGGGTAAATGCTGCCAGACTCGTGATTGGGCGGACCCTTAAATGCAGCGGTAATATCATTACCGCCCAACTCGTGATGAGGGCCATTGTCTTCCTATTGTGGTTATTTGTTTTATTGAGTAAGCAGATTGTCATTGCTAATACTACATCACAACCTCTGGTGTGAAATGTAGACATAAACATGCTAATATGTTTTACTGTAGCACAATGTGATTGCTTAGAGACTGGCATCATGGTCTCCCACGTAATTACATAATAATTAGGCAATATAACCTGAGGAGGGGGACGTTACCGGTAGGGTAATACCCCCGGGCCATAGTTAGAAGCCAGAGTGAAGGTACGTGGCAAGTTAAGTTGGTCATGACTTCCCACTTCTGCTGACTTTTAAGGGTTTTGTTGTGTTAAATCTGCTCAACTAACTGCACCTTAACTAAAAAATTTTAAGTGAATTTCAACGGTTTTGTTATACCATAGTTTCTTTACGGGCCACTAGCCATGGCCTTTGGCTGTGTCCACTGTACATGCTCTCCCAATATGTTTCTTTTGGACTCATTAGATTGTCACGGCCTTTGGCCGTTGCCACTATACAAGTCTTTCGGGCCCACTCGTCAGATCCTTTGGCCGTGAGTGCCCACTGTATATTTTCAAACACTACCGGGCCACTAGCCATGGCCTTCGACTGTGTCCACTGTACGTGTTCCCCCAATATGTTTCTTTTTGACACACTAGTTGACCACAGCTTTTGGCCGTTGCCTGTATGCATATCTTTCAGACCCTCTAATCAAGGTCTTGGGCCCTGGCCTGCGAGCTTGAGCTTCCGCAGTACCCATTGTATATTTTCAAACCTTTTCATGATCCCCCATATGTTTCTTTTTGACCGACTAATAATTCAATTTATTTTAATCTCTCTTTTTTTAAAACGTTTTTCCCATGACTGTGGTTATACGGGCAATGTACTACAAATAACCCCAGTTATCTCTAAACACCTGCAAATAACCGCAGTTTTTTGTTCGTGTAACACCCTTTTTTACCAGAGCCTATAGCCATGGTTATCTGCCAAATAACTGTGGCTATGCAAAAACGTTTGCGCCTGAATCCCCCCAACTCCCCAATTTCACATGGTGTCCTCTCCCAACCCGTATAGTCTGATGCCATTTCATGCTTTTTCCTCCTCTGTCAAACTACTGATATACTACAATGAGGATACGGTAACACTCACATGGACCATAAAAGGATATAGGTTGTTTCTTGACCAATTGTCTCAGAAGTATTGACTGGGCTTGTAAACTTTTGCTCAATAGAGGATACAAGTCGTATTCTTGGCCGATGGTCTCATAATCTCGAACTAAAGAAAGCCCTTCCAATTGATGAACCCCTCCAGCTACTATGACATCCACAGCTAGAGCGGTGAATCAATGAAAAGGACACGGAGCACAACCAACAACAACACCAAGCTGTATGAGGAAAATAACTCTATTTTGTGTCTGTCCTCAATAAATGGTATGAACAGCTAACTCAACAAATTGCAGAACCGAACTAACCTGTTAGTGTCTTTGATGCAGTGAAAGGAGGACACTAGTGATTCTAGGAGAGTCTTGAAATCCAGGAAGTCCAAAAGGCAACAATGAACAGGAAAGTGGGGGGGTGTTAGTATGGCAACTAGCACCCGAACTGAACGAGGGCCGCACTAGGACCGGGATGTTGCACTCCTGGAAAGTGTCCGTATAGTTCAGTGCACAAATGTGGCGAAAACAAACTAGGTAGCAACAACACATTGTGTAGAAATAATAGTTCCGAATTTCTGTACTCCGTACGTCCACGAGGAATTGCAGCAAGAGAATCGTGCTCCGCTAGGAATATGATGTCAAGCGAGGACCAGAAAAGGGTTCAAATGTAAGACCTGCCCGCTCCGGGAACACGAACGCAGAAGGCAGGCAACTTCAATAGTAACTGGATACCTTGTAACAGGATAGTATCCGCAGCTCTGGAATGGAAAACAATCAGAAGCAATGAACACCACCAAGCGTTGATATTAAATACATTCGCTGTAACTTCACGTGACAACCGGAAAGTGATGACGTGAATATCAGGGACTGCGTCCTTGCTGAAAACGCCGTTTCCAAGGCAATCTGTCATACAAACGCCTGTGTGAATAGAATGGCCTGACTGCCGATCTATGAGCGAAGCGTCTCTGTTGAAGCTGCTTCAGAGCGGGCTTGCGAGCAGAACCAGGGGGAGACGCTGCAGCAGGCATGACATCTTCCAAATGGCATTTTATTCCCGTTTTGTTTTCAGCTAGCCGCGGTTATTCCCGTTATAACCATGGTTATCTCTCATATCGAACAAAGAAAATGGCGGCTTTTTAATTTCTGAAAAGCCTCACTCCTGCAAAGCACTATGGGACATATAGCTATAATTTAGGGAGAAGGAGCACCCCCTGCCCAAGTTGTTCTGTACATAGTCCAATTCAATCCACCAGTTTTTGCTGTACGGTGAGCAGAAATTTTTACTTTTTCTCTATAGGAAAATGATTGGGGAGTAGACAGAAAAAGCATTTTTGTATTTTCTGAAAAGGTTTTTCAATTTTTAACAGATCTTTCCCAAAATGTCTATTATGGTAGCCCATGACAAACTCTTAATTTGCAAAGTTTTAGTCAAATCCGTCTTGCGACTCAAAAGATATTAGCAATTTATTTTTTGGGTTTCCCATGCATTTTGATACTCGACTATAGTGCAGCAACTGCCACGCTATAATATATATAATGTTGATCCAAAGGAAAACAAGTTGATACCTTAATTAAGCTAAAAAAGTCATTTATTGTGCATTTTCGCAAGCTTTTGTGGAATTCCTCCTCTTCCTCAGGCAGAGATGGAATGAAGCCTTTGAAAAACATTATAGAATTACAGCTTACATGGTCCCTCCTGGAAATACCCGTTATCTTTGCCTGTTTGTGTAGCTGATTTGAAGATTTGCTCAGAAAGGCATGTCTTAGATGTTGAACTTCCCCAAACATTGCATTCTTCGAGGCCTAAATGGTACACTGTATTAAGTGGGGCAAGGGCCAGTGGAACTGAAGAGCAGGGAAACAAAAAACAGCCCACCCTGTTAGTGCGCTCTTAGACAGGCAGGAGGATTTGGTTAGGTGTCAGGCATTCTATGTGCAGTCCAGTTGAAGCTCGGTATGTCAGGCCAGTCCATGGTAGTACAATCATCAAGATATCAGGCTTGTGCCTGTAGAAGGCTGAAAGATGGAATACACAACCAGTTATGTGTTAGGCCTGTGACCCGTAGACCCCAGTGTCGTAACTTTGTGTCAAATACCATCTCGGGATTGTTTTGCATCATAATCATGTGGAAAAGGGTGGGGTTTGACTACAAACAGGGGCCCTGACAAGTCTCTGGGAAGCTTTCAGCTGGGAAATTTTGAGGGCAGAGAGGGTTGCGTTGGAGGGAGTCTGGCAACGATTAATTGCCTTGGAGAGACTCATGGAACAGGTACATTGTCAGTTAAATGTCTGTGAATGGCTTTGTAAAAAAGGTCTAAATGTTGTGATCTCTGTATCTCCATGGGTGGAAAATGTGAGAGTCTATTAGTTGCATTAGTGACCCATGAAACCGTGATGTCTGTTCAAGACCTGCTAGTGTATTGAAAATGAGCATGCATTTGAATTCATAGGACTTTCTGGCTTTGCCAGTTCTAAAATTACCCCAGGGCACAGCAATTTTGAGATCATCAAGGGTGTGATTAGCCTCTGAAAAAGTCTCACCAACTCCACTCTTGTTTGTGCATCGCTTGACACTCTGACGATGGAGGTTCATGTGTTTATGTAGATGCTGCCTAGTTCCACCAACCCAACAGCAACGCCTGGGAAATTTCATGCGCATAATAAATTAAATAATTTTGCTGGATGCACATTTTAAACGCCCCATAATCTTGAAGTCCTTCCCTCTGTGAGGTATCTTGATTGTGTCCGAAATGTTGATATCTGAGCAGGTTAAACATATTTTGTTTCCGCAAGGCACGATTCCATAATCTGTGCTATTTGTATGCAGTTTGTTTCTGACCATTATTCCCTTCAGATTGGCAGGTTGTCTGAAAGCAAGGAGGTGCAACTCAGTTAAAACTTTTCTCAGACATTCATCTTGTCGCAGGATGGGTTGGCGATCCTTAGCAATCTTGTGGAGTACTTCCTACTCTGGATTTTATGTGACTACCAGAGGCACTCGGCTTTGTGTCTCTTTCGCTCTGTATTCTATGAGATTCCTTCATGGGGATCCGTGTTGCCCTTTGAAACTGTCTGTTCACAATTCTGTGGTTGTATCCATCGTTTGTGAAGTATGATGTCAAAGTTTGTATGTTTATATATATATTCACTGACAAAAAACGTTGCTAAAGGGATCTTATGGGTAAGTTGCACTACTAAAATTCTATGAAGTTCACTGACAAAAACATTGTTAAAGGAACAATATGTTTCAGTTGCCCTAAGAAAAACCTATCAAATTCAGTGCAACAAGTACTTGTAAAGAACATTACACTTAATTCGCACTAATAACAACCTATCCATGTTATGGTTACAAGTAAAACCAAAAAAAAACAGAAATTCGCCATTTATGGTAACCTAAGCAACCATAACTCGTGCCACCACTGTGCACTGCTAGGACTAACACCCATGACATCAAACATGACATCACAAATGTCATTGATGACATCACTGATCACCTCACATGTGCATTTTGTTTTCATGAAAAGCCTCCACAAGGTATTGTCTTTATAATGTTGCCAAAAAACTATCAGCGGTCAGTGGGATAACTATCATGACATACATACTTCATTAAGTAATGCATTGCTATAAACAACGTTGCATTACAGAGTTCTTTCCAGTACATGCACCTACTCATGTGCAAAAGTAAACATTGTCTGCAGCATGCATCATAAAGGTGCAATATTCAAAATCTTGGCATGTTGGATAGTAAAAAAAATGAATGCTTTCGTTTCACAGTTTTGCATACTGTGAAACATGTAATAAGTAGCTACCAATCCCTCACTTACGGCATAATTGTACTACTACACACAAAACATAAAGAGACCACAGTGGATAAAATATGACCATATACAGAGAAAGTAAAGTAAGCAAAAAAGCTGCAGTATTACCAGAAAGTGTTCATAACCTAACTGCTTACCTTCATGCACAGAAATGATTGCTGTGTTTTAGGCTTGCATCTTCCCCTATGTATATGTATCATATGATGTGAATGAACCCTAAAGAAAGTAGTGTAAGAACATATAAAAAGGGTAAGGTCTACAAATTGATTTTTTTAGTTTGTGACTGTCAGTGAAGAAAACCACCTGACCTAGGTATGTCATTGAACAAAAAAAAGAGGGAGCCAGACATGTGGTGTGATCAGTGATGTCATCAATGTTATCAAGAAATGTTATTTTTCTGAAACTCCACATTTGAACCCTTCCATGGAAATATCTGATACATTCACACAGTAAATTCTAAAGGTATCTGCCCAAACATACACATTTTAAGGATTTTTCATAGACAGCTACATATTTTATTTTTAATTTTAATTGCATTTTGAACAGCTTTTAATGTGGGTTCTTATTTGGTACATTGACAACATGTATATGTATATGTATATGTATATGTATATGTATATGAGGCATATAAGAATGCACAAACTGTGCTCATATGTGTATATGCAAATTTTGTACATTTACACTAATACACATATTTAGACTCACATCAAAGTCAGGTGGACTTTGATGTCAATTTGCATATATATATGAGACGCATATGAGATGTGAATTTGATACATGTATGAAATGTAAAATTTGCATACGCCTCCTGCACAAAAACTGACAACAAAGAAACTCATTACAACTGAGTCCCATGGCCAACTTATGGTCGAGTACCTAAAAGCGGGAGTCATCCCAGAGGGCCTCCAGGTAAAAAACATCCCCCGGGTCTTTTTAGATAACCCGAAGTTTATGGTAGGGTTTAGTGGGGTGGGCAACAAATGCTCAAGGGATTGGGTCATTCTAGTTATTTCGACGGCAGAAGAGGAGGCAAAACAACAGAAAAAAGATCTAGCCATCCTAGAAAAAAAGATCCTAGATGAATCTGTGATCCCAGAAACTAAAACACTGCTTGTCAAATTACAAGATGAAATGGTGAAATTTAAAACATTCACCCTAGACAAAAAAAAAATTGGAAATTGAAAAAAGATACAAAATTATAGGGAAGAGATTACTTACCCATATTTGGTTCCAGGTTTTTACCAATCAATGAATGCTAATCAAGGCCTCTCAAGAGGCCCGATTTGGCCTAGACAACACAAAAAATGTGTTTCCTTCTCAAATTCTAGCAATAGTAGTGGTTCAGATTCTGGGAATAATGCTCCCAACAGGGGAGGCGGCCCTTCACAAGGCCAGTTTTTTCAAGGACGGGGCAGACGAGGGAGAATGCGGCAACCAGGCAATCATGGAATGCGTACTCGCCAATGGCAACCGCCACCCCAAACTTGGTAATTCCAAAATTGGGAATTCCAATTTTCAATTTGAGTAAACATACGCTCACACCTATTGAAACCAGCCTTCTTAGTAAAGGCTTATCATTTGTGCCTACTAATAATGCTGATCTGTTTAAAACAGAAACAGAGATGCGTAACTTCTTTCGCATTGTAAGACTGAAATACTTTTTCAGTGACAAAGAATCTACATCGGATAAGAGATCGAGTGCCACAGGCCTCAAACCTCCGTCCTCCTTCATCCCACCAATCTCAATGATTTCGCCTGAAATCATCAGTTTAGAGAACAAAGTCCTTCGAGAGATGAGAACTCTAGTTAAAACTAAAAACAGATGCACCAACAATCTATCAAAAGAAGAAAAGCTAGCTCTTGCTAATCTACAAAATAATGACTTATTCGTCATTAAGCCGGCGGATAAAGGAGGAGGTGTGGTACTGTGGGACACTCAACAATATAATAATGAAGTTCATAAACAATTGACAAACAAAATATTCTATAAACAGCTGCCAGGAAACCCAACTAACACCATACGGGATGAAATCAGCAGCCTTCTGTCTCATGCACTAGACGAGGGGTGGATAGATGAGGAAGAAAAAGCTTTTCTCACTAGAAGTCAACCTACCACCCCAGCTTTATATTGTTTGCCTAAAATTCATAAAGATGCCAGTCAACCACCAGGGCGCCCCATAGTAGCCGCCATCGGTTCATTACTTGAACCATTATCAATTTACACAGATTCATTCCTTAGACCCTTTGTATTAAAAATGAGGTCGTACGTTCAGGACACCACGAACATGATTAAGATCATTGATGAACTTGCCACGGACACAAACGATATTTTGGTCACTCTAGATGTAGAATCTCTCTACACTAGTATTCCACAATTACAATGCATTCAAGTTATTTTTTCGTATCTCGAAACCAGAGAAGACCTTTCAGTCCCGTCTGAGTTCATTTGCGCATGCATTCGAATAGCGCTGGTCAACAACTTCTTTATGGTGGAAGATAAATTTTACCAACAGCTACACGGAACAAGCATGGGTGCTACCTTTGCTCCCGATTTAGCGAACTTATTTATGGACAACTTAGAATTAAATTATGTGTATCATGAAAACAACCCTTTCCAGTTAAACATCAAAGCTTCGCATCGGTATATAGATGATATGTTCCTTTTATGGCATGGAAGTGAAACAACTCTGACAGAATTTCTTGAGTGGATAAACGCACAAAGCCCATGCATGAATTTCACTATGAGTTTCAATCATCAGAAAATAGCCTTTCTAGATTTAGAAATTTATAAAACATCTCAAGGCTTATTAAGAACCACTCTATACAAAAAGCCAACAGATAAAAACACATTGTTGTCATATAAAAGCTTTCATCCACAATCACTGCGGGAAAATCTTCCCTTTGGTCAATTCTTACGCATCAGGCGTAATTGCTCCACTAAGGAAGACTTTGACCTTCATAGTAGTCATTTGTCGCAAAAACTAAAAGAACGAGGATATCCATCTCACGTGATCCGACGATCACTTAAAAGAGCAAGGAACACAAACAGAGACCAATGTCTGGAGAAATGCCATAGAGTACAAGAAGATAAAATAACATGTGTCTCCACGTTTTCCCCAATTAGCAACGACCTCCGTCGCTGCATCCTAAAAAACTGGTCTTTAATTCAAACTGAAGACTTTTCTATAAACAAATCCCGATTTGCGTTCAAGCGTATGCCCAATTTACGAGACAAATTGGTACATACATACCAATTGCCAAAAACAACCTCAGTACAACAACAAGCTACACTGTGGCATCTGCCACCAGTGAGCGGTCACTTTAAATGTGGTAACTGTTCGGTGTGTCGTTTGACAAAAAACGTGGAAACTGTCAACTTAAAGGGTCTAACATGGCACTTAAAAACCTTCACCAATTGCAATACAGCATGGGCAATTTATGCTATCATCTGCCCGTGCAAATTAATTTACATTGGGAAGACAAAAAGACCTGTAAAGCAGAGAATCTGCGAGCACAGGTCATGTGTTAAAAACTCAGTTCCGGAGAAACCTTTAGTTGCTCATTTTGTAAAAGCAAAACACACCTGTGAGGATATTGAGTGGTATATTATTCAAACAGTTCCATCACACCCTCGTGGAGGAGACCGCGACCGAAAGCTGAGGCAGCTTGAACAGAAGTGGATTTACAATCTAAACACTGTTCAGGCTGGCCTTAACATCGGAATTGAATGGAGTTTGTTTTTACACAAGTAACTCTTTTGCGCAAGTGACATTCATGAAGCATACGTAAAACATTCATTAGTGCATGCTGAGCCATCAAATATGCATGCTTACAACACAGCTTTTTAATGCCCTCTCCTTGACGAGTGCACAATGTTGGGTGGAAATGTCACAATATGTATTGACCATTTTTCCACATTTTCTTTGAAATAACAAATAGAGTATTACCAAAGTATAATAAAGCAATTCTATTTAATGCTTGCAATTAGGATGCTTCATTCTTGCGCAGCATACTTTTTCTCAGTTCATTAAGTCATTGCAGCCCGTTTCCCTTTAGTAATCTGGCCGCGTCCGCCATTTTTCCTTCCAAGATGGCGGTCGCGATTAGATGAATTTATAAATACAGCGAGTCTAGCCTTTTCCTAACGTCAGTGAAAGCGAACCCAGCAGTAACTACCCCCGTTCGTTTCGAGTGGAAGCAACAGCGCTTGTGATCAAGCAAGTTCCTTGAAAAGCAGCAATTGTAAGTACTCATATCACGCCTTTGTGATATGTAAACAGCACTATTCTGTTAGCTACATACGGATCGTTACATCTCCGTATTTCCTTTAACAAACTAGGTAAACTTCAATTTACAATACGAAAAACACCACATACGTGATATGTGTGTCCGCGAATGAAGCTATATCGTAGCATATCTTCGCTTGGATCAAGAGGTATGTTCCTCCCTTTTCAAAAAAACATGTAGTATTTTATTAAAAAATGCTCAAAACAATAGTGCAACATAATTGATTTGAAGGTAGTCTGCATCACTTTAGATACGAACTTGACTTGCCTCATTTAGTTGGCTTCGCTGCTATTTCATTTTCATTTTCGTTTTGAACTCCCGCTTTCTAACGAATGTAATATAAAAGACAAACACTCAAAGGCAGTCTATACCGCTTTAAATACAAATTCGATTTGGCTTATTTAGGTGGCTCTGTTGCCAGTCATTTTTGAACTTTTGCCTTCTAATGAATGTAGCGCAAAAGAGAAAACAAACTTTTCATAACAATCATCTTCGTTTGTTGCAGTTTCCAAATCTTTGAGAAGAAATCACAGTTGGGACCAGTGAATCCTGTCCGCATCTGTTCTAAAATCAAGGCCACACACGCCAAATAAACTATGAAAAGGTTAGTTGAATTAGTTGCATGTGCACACACATAGAGACATTACACTTTGTTTTACCTTGTTACCAACACGGTTTTTTCGTTTGGTTTTTAGGAAATTAACCAATGAACTATTTCTGAAATTCCAATTTGGGAGATCTATATGAATCAAGTCCTGAAGACGGGTCTGACGCATGCCTGATAGCATTAAATAACTAGCTACTGAACCTGTTTAACCATCTTTTGCCAGGACCCAGAAACACACTCTTTGGTGTCGACAAAGTCAAGGACAGAAAAACTGACAAAGTCAAGGATAGTGAATTGTATCAAGGTTTCATTTAATAATAGGATGTCACCTTATATGTTTACTAACCTCACTACATCACCAGTATCTGACGAATGTGTTCAGTTCAAACCAACTGGTCAAGATAATTGATTTTCAGTATAGGTTCTTTTATGGAATGTTATGTGTAAACAAAATGCATTCTTGTCCCTCTTGTTTTAATATACATTTTTCTAAGTCTTTTGTATCCATGAATTAAAATATGTATTTCTCTATGTTTTCTGTCGCAAATAATTGACCGACATGAAAGGTAGCACGTTGTGCAACTAGACACACCTGGCACGTGTGTAGGCGGGTAGCTGTTTTTGTGGTATTCTCTTTGTCTTACAGATTTATAGTAGTCCTTTGCCACACAGCCCCCTAAAAAAGAGGACTCCGCAGCTCTAACTGCTTCATTTCACCATGTACACAAATATACATGTAGAAACTCAGCTCAAAGTCAAGACTGACCTTGATGTCAGTTTTCATATGTATATTAGAAGTAAAGGCTATGTAAATTGCATACATGTATGGAATGTACAACTTTTGTTCACTTCATATACGTATACAAACTCACATCAAAGTAAAACTTTACTTTAATGTGAGTTTTCATACATCTAGGAGGTGCATAAGACATGTGCACTTCATATGAATTTACACCAATGCTCATATCCTACTTATATGCGATACACTTGCATGTCACACACTCATATGCCATATGCCCATACCCTGTAAACCTGACACTTATACACCACACACTCATATGGCAGATGCTCAAATACCAAACATTCATGCACCACTCATACACCATACTCATATGCCAAACATCATATGCCATAAATTCATATGCCATACACTGATAAGCCATACACTCATATGCCATATACACACAACAAACACAGACAACATAAACAGATATGACTTACACTCACCTCATACATGCCATACACTCACATGCCATAAATAAATCAGTTATACATGATACACTCATTCACAATACATCCATACGTGATTAATTCATAAAACATACAGGGCAGACAGTCATATACCGTACCGTAATACGCTCACACACCATACACTCCTTTGCCATACATTTACATACATTTGCCATACAGCGCCTTGGTGTAAAGCGCTCTATAAATAAATAAATCAATCAATAAATCAATTTATAGGACATACACTGATATAACATACACTCATATTCTATTTGCCATACTCCCCATCAAATAACACTGTAATAAAAGTGAAAGAAATACTTTTAAAAAAGTGTTTAGGTTACTCTAACAAAAAAACATAAACTCTACAACCGAAGAGATAACAACATTAAGTTAAAAGTGTCTTCATTGATGCAGTACGGAAGTGAACTCTGGGGTCACTGTAATTGCAAACCAATGGAGACAGTACAGAACTGATTACTGTGACAACTGCTTGGTCTCCCACCCGGTAGTCCAAGCATTACTCTAAGGATTGAGTTTGGGCTCCAGAGTGTAGAATCACTAGCTCAGTCTAACAATTTATCTTATTTCTTAAGGTTAAAATTTAGTTTTTCTGACAACCTCAATGTAGTTGCAGGGATCTCTGAGATGGAGGTGTCTGCGTGCAGGGACAAATATGTTTGGTACACGGGAGGAGCAGACTTTGGTGGGATAATTCTGGCGCAAATGCGGTCCATATAACCAAGGTCACCTTGAATAGAATCAAATCAAGCATCAAAGCATGGACCGGAAGAAGGGCATTTGAGCCTGACTTGGATCAAATTAAATCCCTTTTTTACCTTAGAAATGTATGCTGACTTGATGGAGTACACGATGAGACCGGTGCCCATCGTTATAATAAGCTCACAGGCTGGTAGGAGGCTGGTAATAATGGCCCAGTTGAACATACTCCCATCTCAAAAAGATCTAGGTTGCTGAAGGTTCCACTAAAATGATCCTGTGGAATGGAGTTTGATGGTTGATTTTCTTCTGACTTGCCCGAACTATCATAACGAAAGGAAGAAATGATTAAAACCACTTTTCCTTAGACACAACAAGAGGTCATACAAGGAAGCCATGTCCTTTTCAATCAACTATGGTGATGTGCTGTTCTTATATAACTTGCCAGTGTTCTTAAACAGAGCTTTAAATATGAAAACCATGAGTAGCATGTAGGTGGTTAAATTGACAATACAATTATATATTTTTATAATCATATCTATCTGGATAAGGTTGTTTGTGTCAAGTTTAAACTGTTAATTATTCAATATTGATTTGTATAAGTATGTTGTTGTTAATGGAGAAACACAAAATGACATTTTTAAACTGAACTGACAACATTGAGGAACAAACTCTCACTCTATATCACTACAAATTAAACTATGACACTTGAAATATGAACACTCAATACCACTACAAATTCAAGCTTCACACTCAGTTTAAATGAGTGTTAAGGTTGGGTTTGTATTGGTATGGAGTGAGTGTATTTACTTCAAGTTTCAAAGTTGAATGTTTAGTGGTTTGTATAGAGTGTTTGTACATTAAGGTTGTTATTTTAACGGTGTGTAGACTTCACCTTTTGTTAAAGTATGCGTACGTTTTTTTAAAAGTATTTTTTCACTTTTTCTTTATACAGATGTACGTGACTGTGTGTGGGTAGAACCCTCTACATGTGTTGGGAGTAAAGCAATATCATTCGAGTGTTTTCATGAAGTGCATCCTTTAAGTTAGTATAAGACTGCTGTAATGTTCTGTGATGAAACAGGAGAAAGGGATTGACAGAAAAGAAAGGGGGAAAGGTTAAGAGGACTGTGTTGGTTGTCGAGGACGCGTGCAGCCCTAAAAATACTTCAGAATACGGTGGGGGAACAGAAGATAAGAAAGCAGAGAACATAAGAGAGAGAATGGGGAACATAAGAGTCAAGGAGCAATGGGAAGAGACAAGGTGGCATAGGTGAGGGAACAGGAGAGGAAATGAAAACGTATTGTCATACAAGTCAGTTCACCAAAATGACATGGGCAGCAGCAATGACACTTGATGACATCCTAAGAAGTAAAATCACATGACCCCAGATACTGATGACAATACAGGAATATTAATTATTAATGTAAACAAGAACTATGAGAAGCTTACATATATAAGTTAAATTCATAAAGCTTTACTTTAGAAGTAAATGTGCACACAAATGCAGAAATAGCATACAATTAATAAAAAAGAGATACTTATACAAATGCCAAAGTTAAGAACTGGATGATTCCCCACCAAGAGAAAAGATGGAACACACTTGATATGTTAACATTGAAAAGATGTTCATTAAATAGAGAGTGGTGCTTACAAGAAGGAGCTCTTCAGTCTTTTTCTTCTTTTGAATCCAAGAGGTGACTCTCACCTACAACAGTATCCCATTGCTTTTGATATTGATCTGCTTCAGTGATTCATCTTGTCTCTGTCATAATACTCTTTGGCCTTATACTGTGGTAGATGACGTCTCCCACATGTGGCACCTCAATCACATGATTTCTCACAGTTCAGATTATTCTTTAGCAGGGTACTCTTTCTTTGGTTCCCACTTGATGACACAATGCTTGTTTGTAATATTCGTCCTTCAGACTATTGCAATATGTGATTAAATGTCTTTTTCAGTCTTTCGATGGATGTGGAACAATGGCTCTCCTCTCACTCGTTTGCAGACTGTCATTCAATGTCAGTTCTCTTTTGCAATAAACCTGGAAGAACTGGTTTTTATTCACACATTTTTCCCTACTAGTCTACCACAGATCTGTATCCAATAATTAATGCCTTCTAAAACCTTCTCTTAGACTTTCAATGAATGTTGGACTTCCTGTCTGGCCAATGTCTAAAGTAATGTATAAAGCTAACTCTAATTACCTATACACCCTCTGACAGAATGGTGAGACCCGTGGACATGACCAAAATATGTGTGTGAAGAATCTTTCATTCCACATCCCCTCCAGCGTGTGGTCCCCCAAGTTGCCCGGGCAGATTCGCCCTGGATGGTTAGCAATAGGCTCTATGTATGACACAGTATTCAGACCATCTAGCTGTCATGTCTCTTTGGCCAGTCACCCACCTTTTTATAATCTCTTGCAAGGTGTCCTTTCCCAATTACAATATTGATTGTTCTTCCAGTTAAGGTTTAGTAAATGACCATTTGCCTATCAGATCAGTCAACAGTCAGTATGCCATTAAGATCGCTCCCCCCATCCCCAACATGCTTATCTAAATAAGGCTGGAAGAGCAAACCCCTCGCACACTCTTTAAATAGTTCAGTGTGTGATGTTTTCAAACAATTTTGTAAATCAAAGCATTTCCAAAAATTGCACCTAGCGTGGTGACACCTTCCTTCAGGTCACACGAATTCTCCCTCTGAGGGCCCCTGGAAAAGCATGCTTCAAAGTCAGTCCCAACATAACAAAGACACTCTCACACCAGGGTGCTGATTACCAGAGACTCTTTCATGTTTAGCAGATAGAAGAAGGAGGCATAGTTATAGGAGCCTGGGACAGATTTACAGAACACGGAGGGGTTCCACAATTTTGGATTGTGTTAGGGCCATCAAACTTCCTGACCCCTCTCCACATTCTGCATACAGAACACTCTGGGTATTACATCAGAGGGCAAAGGATACCTGTTAGAGCAGCGTGAATAGGACCCTCAACAACAGGCTTGCTTTGGCCCAATCAGCTGTAGCATTTTGCTGATAAAAAGGAAATGGCCTTCCCCTTGTTGATTTATATTTGGGCTCTCATGAGAAGAATGATTCACTGGAACTCTGTTGGGAATATAGTTTATTTCAAAGTCCTCTGCTCAGGAACCTGCTCACCAGAGGTGAAAGAATCCTGCAGTGTGCTTTACACCCTCCTAGCTCGGTGGTGCAGGTAGAAATGATGCACCTGGCCCATGGAGATCCTGGTGAGAGCCAGCCAGCAACCCAGATCTCAAGGTACAGCTGTGTGCCCTGATGCCCACATCAATCTGCTTGTCAGTGACTCCAACCCTGACATCACCTGCCCGTCTCAAGCTTCGTCGGGCCACATGTCATTACACCACAGACAACATTACCAAAAGAGATGAACGAGGTATACCATTCTGGTTGTGCCTTGTTCAATTTTATGATTGGGTTCACTATTGGTTTAGTAGTAGTGTAGGGCAGAGTAGGCATTTTAGCCACTACTTATCGTTGTACTCCTGCAGGGCAATAGACCTTTCCTCAAAGTGCCCACACCCAGATTTCCAAACCTTGATCTGTGATGAGAAGATGATGTAACAGGTTACGAATGAGTTGGAGAAAGCAAGAGTAAGGAGCAAAGTAGGTAGGGAAAGGCTGTGATGTGGGGGTATGTTTAGGGTTGATTGCCCTTAAACACGATTGCTTTAGTACAAGTTATGTTAATGTTAATGTTAAAGGACATTTGTACCGTGCACTATCACCACCAAAGTGGTCCCCTGGTGCTCTGGCGGCTCTGAAAAAGGGGAGGAGAGGGGGTGGGTTAATGGGAGTAAGCTGGAAAAGTGCAATAGAGCAGTGATCTGCTGTTGGCAGCCTCAGCCCGGTGGGTCCGTTGGCTGGGCTTGGGGTGTTTTACGGTCCGTAGTCGTCGTGTTCTGTTGTGCAAGTCTATGTGCGGTTTGTTTTGTTGTTGCATTGTTGTGAAGTTTATGCGGATTGCTGCGTTTTAGGCTTGTGGTTGTGTTTGGTTAGAGTTTGAGAGGTGTATGCTGAGGGATGGAATTGTTAGTTGGTTGGTTAGTTGGCATTGCTGTCCATTGCAATTATGGGATTCCATCTAGGTGTGGTACATGCTGACATTCACATTTCTATCTAGATGCGACGCAAGCTAAAGTTAAGAATCCTGAGTGAGGGACATGCTAACAGTCACACTTCCATCTAGATGCGACGCAAGCTAAAGTTCAGAATTCTAAGTGTGGTGCATGCTAAGAATTACATTTCTATCTAGATGCGACGCAAGCTAAAGTTCAAAATCCTGAGTGTGGTGCATGTTAAGAATCACATTTCTATCTAGATGCGACACAAGCTAAAGTCTATCACACTTCCATCCAGATGCGACGCAAGCCAAAGTTCAGAATCCTGAGTGTGGCACATGCTAACTATCACATTTCTATCTAGATGCGACGCAAGCTAAAGCTCAGAATCCTGAGTGTGGCACATGCTATCAAATTTCAATCTAGATGCGACACAAGCTAAAGTTCAGAATCCTGAGTGTGGCACATGCTATCACATTTCTTTCTAGATGCGACGCAAGCTAAAGTTCAGAATCCTGAGTGTGGCACATGCTAACTATCACATTTCTATCTAGATGCGACGCAAGGTAAAGTTCAGAATCCTGAGTGTGGCACATGCTAACTATCACATTTCTATCTAGATGCGACGCAAGCTAAAGTTAAGATTCATGAGTGAGGCACATGCTAACAGTCACACTTCCATCTAGATGTGACGCAAGCTAAAGTTCCGAATTCTAGGTGTGGCACATGCTAACAATCACATTTCTATCTAGATGCGACGCAAGCTAAAGTTCAGAATTCCATACGAGTGTGGCACATGTTAACAGTCACATTTCTATCGAGGTGCGACGCGAGCTAAAGTTCAGAATTCCATACGAGTGTGGCACATGCTAACAGTCACACTTCCATCTAGATGCGACTCAAGCTAGGATTCAGAATTCTAAGTGTGGTGCCTGTTAAGATTCACATTTCTACCCAGATGCGGCGCTAGCTAAAGTTCAGAATTCTAAGTGTGGCACATGTTAACAGTCACATTTCCATCTAGATGCGACGTGAGCTAAAATTCCGTTCCCTGCATGTGTGGCACTAGCATATGCATCACAAGGCTACATTTACAATCCATTTACAGTGGTTACAAGTCTTCCTAAGTATGTATTATTAAAGTCTATGGCAGTCTACGCTATGGAAGGTAAGGTAGAGTGACAGGGGCTTTCTGGAGTAGAGTAATTGCTCTATGCCACACTCACAGTTTTGTTGGTGTCTGCTGCCTTCCTTGGCTTCCCTTGCGGACACCTGCAGACACTTTGTGGAGCCGCCTCTGCTGGAGCCGCCCTTGGCCTTGGGGCCCTTCGCCGCAGGGGCTGCAGAGCGGAGGGCTACCCTGGGGAGATGGCTTTAATAGTGTAGAGTGAGCCAATCGAGGTGAGGGGTGGTCTGGAAGGCGGGAGGAGGGGGGAACGGGGAGAAAGAGCCACGTGGGCGCTGGTACCAAGAGGTACACCGGGCCTCTCAATCTTTTTTAAAAAAGGGACCCAGGAGGGTCTTGTACAGGGCCTCACTCACTGTGCAGCGCCTGATGGAAGCATGGGAAGGTGGAAGGACCAATCAGGGGTGGTGGGTGGGTTGGGGAGGCGGGAGGAAGGCACGGGAGAGCGAGGGAGCAGGGAAGGGAGAGGAGGCCAATGGGCAAATGAGGCCCTAAAGATGGCTAAAAGGGGGCCAGAAGGGTCTCCCAAGGCCACGACTCACCTGCTCAGCCCCATGGTAATGGCAAGCACAGTGTTTGGCCCACAGAAGCCCGGCAGCAGGGGAAGGTGGAAGGACCAATCAGGGGTGGTGGGTGGGTTGGGGAGGCGGGAGGAAGGCACGGGAGAGTGAGGGAGTGGGGAAGGGAGAGGAGGCCAACGGGCAAACGAGGCCCTAAAGATGGCTACAAGGGGGCCCAGGAGAGTCTCCCAAGGCCACGTCTCAACTGCTCAGCCCCATGGTAATGGCGAGCACAGTGTTTGGCCCACAGAAGCCCAGCAGCATGGGAAAGTGGAAGGACCACTCAGGGTGGTGGGCAGGTTGGGGAGGCGGGAGGAAGGCACAGGAGAGCGAGGGAGTGGGGAAGGGAGATGAGGCCAACGGGCAAACGAGGCCCTAAAGATGGCTAAAAAGGGGTTCCAGGGGGGGTCTCCCAAGGCCTCGACTCACCTGCTCAGCCGTCTGGTAATGGCGAGCACAGTGTTTGGCCCACAGAAGCCCAGCAACATGGGAAGGTGGAAGGACCAATCAAGGGTGGTGGGCGGGTTGGGGAGGCGGGAGGAAGGCACTGGAAAGTGAGGGAGCGGGGAAGGGAGAGGAGGCCAACGGGCAAACGAGGCCCTAAAGATGGCTAAAAGGGGGCCCAGGAGAGTCTCCCAAGGCCACGGCTCAACTGCTCAGCCCCATGGTAATGGCGAGCACAATGTTTGGCCCACAGAAGCCCGGCAGCTTGGGAAGGTGGAAGGACCAATCAGGGGTGGTGGGTGGTTTGGGGAGGCGGGAGGAAGGCACGGGAGAGCGAGGGAGTGGGGAAGGGAGAGGAGGCCAACGGGCAAACGAGGCCCTAAAGATGGCTAAAAAGGGGGCCCAGGAGGGTCTCCCAAGGCCACGACTCACCTACTGAGCCGCCTGGTAATGGCGAGCACGGTGTTTGACCCACAGAAGCCCAGCAGCATGGGAAAGTGGAAGGACCACTCAGGGTGGTGGGCAGGTTGGGGTGGCGGGAGGAAGGCACAGGAGAGCGAGCGAGCGGGGAAGGGAGAGGAGGCCAACGGGCAAACGAGGCCCTAAAGATGGCTAAAAAGGGGGCCCAGGAGGGTCTCCCAAGGCCTCGACTCACCTGCTCAGCCTCCTGGTAATGGCGAGCACAGTGTTTGGCTCACAGAAGCCCGGCAGCATGGGAAGGTGGAAGGACCAATCAGGGGTGGTGGGCGGGTTGGGGAAGCGGGAGGAAGGCATGGGAGATTGAGGGAGCGGGGAAGGAGAGGAGGCCAACGGGCAAACGAGGCCCTAAAGATGGCAAAAAGGGGGCCCAGGAGGGTCTCCCAAGGCCACGACTCACCTGCTCAGCCCCATGGTATATCACAAATATACTTCACAATATCAGGTTCTGAGGCATTTAAACTACTAAGGAGGAGCTAAATGGAATTCAGAGCATTTGATGAAGGAGCAATGATCCAAAAGGCATAAGTTAATAAAACAAATATTAC
The DNA here is from genome assembly GCF_040938575.1 of Ambystoma mexicanum. Taxonomy (NCBI): domain Eukaryota; kingdom Metazoa; phylum Chordata; class Amphibia; order Caudata; family Ambystomatidae; genus Ambystoma; species Ambystoma mexicanum. The sequence goes on from NC_090931.1 coordinate 459,248,111, forward strand.
AGTTACTCTTAAACAATACAAATAGTATAGTTTGCCAGAGGAGTTGATTCAATGCAATAGGTTAGGCCAAAGTCAATGGGCTAAAGTCTTGTATAGGATAAAGTAGTTCTGTGAGTTAAAAGGAAAAGTCCTTGCCAAAGTTCTCAGAAGTAGTTTGTAAAAGAAAGATTCATATGTTGGGTCGAACACACCGACAAGGCCTGCAAGTTGCCAAAGTTTCAAGCACTTTCGCAGTGAGATGCAAGTTCTCTCGGTTGGGTTTTCACAGTACCTTACAATGAAGAAAAAGCTGAAGACGTCTGTTCCTGCAGATCTCGCTGTTCCAGAGCCTCAGTTGTGAGAACAAGTAAGAGAAAGTGCAGAACATGGGCTGTGTAGAACTGAGGTACTGATAGCTTTAGAGGGGTATTTTTGCTAACAGATCTGGTACTACCAGTAATTTCTTTGGGGGGGGGGTTATTTGTTGTGTGATTGGCTTGCGACATGCTCAAACAGTCCAATGTAGTTTAGAACCAGGCTGGATTGGATTTGCTGAAATTGCCCCAGTCTATGCATGTATATCTGAAGTGCTTGTGTAAGAAATAATAATTTGGAGGGACGTGGTTAAGGGAAGAGGGAAAGTGATCGGCCCAGCCAGAGTGCTGCACCTGCATGGCCACAATCTTGTATTGCTCAAACCGTCCACATTAGTAAGCTCAAAGTCAGAATGCCATTTAATGTGTGAAGTTCTCTTAATTATTAATTCCCTGTTGAGTCACATGTGTTATGAGTTCCTCCCTGTATCCCTTTCTCTCTATAAAACACTTACCTTTATGCATTTACAAAGGCAGCATGGTAAATCCTGAATTTGTCACCAATGGAAAGGAAAGAAATTCGAATGGTATGAATCCCTGCTTTTTACATGAGAAAGTGTATTTGAAAGTACGCAAGGTACATGTTCACATGTTCAGGCTCTACCATCATATGCCAAGTGCAGTTTCAATTGCCCAAAAAGTGCCATGCTATATCTGGTATCATAAGCCAAAGCCTCCTTCCTGTTTCCGGTGAGTATCCTGGGGTGACTCAGGCAGTCGGTGCCTCCCGGAACAAGTAGATGATGAGCCTGGTCTCTGTGTGGAGACAATGCTGGTCACCCTCCCTTCATATACATCAAATGCAGGGGACAATCACAGGAGGCCTGAAGAGAGACAAATTAATGTGGCTCTTCCTGCAACGGTCCCTCCCTCATCTCGATGCCACAGAAATCAAACGTGTACATCGTTCCTGGCCCCTTCCTCCCCATTACCACTTTACTGCTGATGTGAGAAACGCTATTCAATCAGGCAATCATATAGACCCTATCCTGATGATGTTGTAGAAGAGATAACCTTGCAGCCGATGGACGATGACTGTGTAGGAGCCAATTAAGTCATGACCAGGACGACGACATAGATGCAATAGACATGAAGCTCTCATGAACTGTAGGATGTCTACCTCTTGCAATACCCTTATCACCAGCCCCCTCCTCACCTGAGGTCTCTGAGAGGTCATCTGAGGGTTCGTTGGATGATGTGTCTGTCTTCTCTCTCTAAGCTCTGCCAGTATTCTTCTCTCCCTTCTTTCCTTTGTTCTTGTAGAGATAAGTACGGGTTCCCCTGTAGGCCACTTTACCTAATTGGTGAATTGCCCGGCAGCGGGGACTCCGTGGAGCCCACCTCAAACCAGGGAAAAGCAGATGCTAATAAACCCTGGGGCGTTGACAGTAGTTGTGGTTGCTGTGTGACAGTCCTTGTAGTGAGAGGCTTTTGGTGATCCTTGTGGTAGGAGGCTTGTGGCTGTCCTTGTGGTAGGAGGATTGATGGTCTCTGGAGTGAGGTAGACCCAAATATGGAGAAGGTAATTACTGGCAGATGAAGAACTAATAATCCCAGCATGCACTGGATCGTCCTAAAATACTGTACAATAGATTAGTACGGGCAGAAGTGGAGTCCGGGATCGGGAAGAACACAGAACAGAGTCAGAGAAGTCTGTTACAGCAGTGGAAGACCCGAGCAAGCCAATCACTCGTAGAGACAAATAGAAGCAGTTGACCGGAGAGAGCCGGTCGCTCGAGAAAAAACAGAGAGCTGGAAAGGGCTCTGTGCAAAGTGCGGGGAGGTCTGGAAGGTAGGGAAGGAAGGCAGGAAAGCAAAGGAGGAACAGAGAGGGCTTGAAGGAAAACCAAAGGCAAGCGCAATACTCACTAGCATATACCAACTAGCATATACCAACCTACGAGGAGGGTTGCAACGCACCGGTCTGTCCTCCCGGCTGAAAGATGTAAGAACCCGCGGCCGCCATGGTGAAAGACTAGACTGCTGCTCGCGTTGCGTAGGTCAACGTGACGGAACTAGTGCATCCTGAAACGATCCCATATAAACCAGGGTCGGATCATGACAGAAGCACATAGGTATCCCTGCACAAAGCTACACAGACATGCAGGTTAAACTTTTCTCAGACACGAATAACATGTTTTTGACCATTTAGATAGAGGACATATACACTTTTGCCATGCTGAAATGCATGTCGAACAAGAATACATATAAACTGCTTGCTGATGCTGAACTCAGCTAACATGAGAGGCCATGTATATTAAAATGGAAGATGCAGCCAAATTAAAAAGAATGGAAAAGAGAAGATAGCACACCTGCATGTGTAAAAAGCTAAAAATCCTCATAAATGTGAGCAGGAAAATTCATTTTGTGGTCTCTACACACATGATCTGGGACTTGAGGACAAAGCCTATTCATTTGAGCCAGACAAAGACTGTTGTTCCCATCCAGCTTAAGACAGACGATACAAAAGCAATGCTAGGTTGAAAGCTAAATATCCTGTTTCAAGGCCTAGAGGGTTTGAGATGGTAACCTTATTGGTACAGACAGCAACTTTGGGGCTGTTCTCATCACCTTGAATTGTTGCTCATGGGCTGATAACGGTCCAAAGTAGCAAGGCTGAGAAGACCCTCACTGACCAATATGTGCCCACCTTCCAGGCTAGTTCACATTTTGTTGCAGCAACCAAATATAATGCAGTAACCTGACATGCCTTTATTTGCAACATTTAGTTTGTGGTCACATGCAGCGCCACCAGATAGTGTAGCCAATGAAAACACTAACCCCATATGGCTTCTATATTTAGCTCACCTTACTAACACAACATGTCATCGCTGATGTCATCAACATTTAAAACTTGTGGACAAGCCTTATAATCAGTTGAGAGAGCATTGGAAATCATGAGATGTCCATGTTTGTCCCTGTTTATGAGATCTCTTAATAAACAGTGGGTTTTGTCAAAATTGTTGGATTTTTCCGTTTCCTCGGCATGGGTATTTCCCCAGAAGCAGTTCCTATTGCTTGTAATTTGGGGGATTAACCCACGCCTGCACTATTTCAGGTGGTAGCAGACAACGGTTCTCCAAGACCCCCGGCAAATACTGTTTTTTCCTACTGTGTGCCTGAAGGAATGCATTGCGACCCGCGAGGACCGTATTGTTAATCACGTGTGAAAACTGAGATGGTTGTCAGGAGCCCCCATGGTGAAACTCCTGCCCGCTCCCCATGGGACAGCCAGCAGACCAGAAGGTGGAATGACAGACTGTAGGAGTGACGGTGCCTGAGGGCTTCGGCAGATCCACGCAGTGTAAGTATGTGTCCAGCAAACTGACAAATACAGGTGGGAGGGAATTGTTGTATTGTGACTTGTTATTTATGTTATTTATGAGAGAATCCCTGTTTTCCAGTGTTAGCTGAGGTTATGGAAGACGAGAGAATCCCTGTTTGCAGGTATTAGCTTAGGTTACGGACGAAGAGATGAATCCCAGTTTCTAGGCGCTTGTTTAGGGTACAAAGGTGGCACCTTGTTGAATATTACAAAAAAATACAAACGGTATAAAATCACAAAGCGGAAAATGTTATCCTATGCTATGCCCCTAAGTGGGCACTTTAAGAGATAAATCCCCTGTGAATGAAAAGCAGGACGACGGCTGTGGGGTATTTGTCTTGGGGTATTTCTGATTATTGTGGTGGTTTAAGAGTGCACTCAATTGTTTGCATGCATAGTGGTTGGTGATGGTACAAGGAGGTTGTGAATAGGACATAGCGCATTGGCAGAAGGTGTTGGCCCGCAGGGAGGCACAGAGCTGTTGGTGAAGAAAAGTAGAAAAAGACAATTGTTTTGTAGCAGGGCAAAGTGATGATTCAACAGTAAAGAGCGAAAAGGTTGTGATACCATTGGGTTGAGCTCTGGGAGCACTTGGATGTTTGGCTTGGCTTTTAAGGGCAGAGGTTACAGTGTGGGCATTGTGTGGAGAATGCCCTTGTCGGTGTTGGTGAAGCCGGAGAAGCCGGTGGATAGATTGGAGATTGTTGCATTTTGGAAGAGTTGATTTATTGTTGACAAGAATTTTTAAAATAAGATTGGCATTGATTGAAATATATAAAAATCCTGCTTTGAGGTCAGGTAAGTATCGGCAGTCAGAAGGTGACATGCTATCATGGGGGACATTCCTCTCAATAAGAAACATCAGGGTAATTTACAAATGAAACCAGGAAGTCTTTCATTCCTTAACCGTTAGGTCAACAAAATAATATCACAATGCAGGAGGGGGGTGGGGGAAGGAAAGAGAGACCAATGTTATATTGCTATCTAGCCCTTGCTGGAAGAACAGCCTGTCCCTACACAATATGTGGACTTCTTTATTAAACACGAGATTTCCAAAATGAAGTTGTTTGTTAAAGACTTGACAGCCATGCTTATCCTCTTGAATGGTCTGCCCTTCGATCCAGAGCAAGATTGGTTGGTAACAATTGATATAGAATCCCTCTATACCAAGATCCCGTAGCAAGATACTTTGCACATGCTGTGCAATTTACTGTCTTCGGGTATAGAACTCTATGGTGTCCCGGCCGAGTTCATAGCACAGTTAGCAGAATTAGCTCTGACCAGAAACTTTTTCCTGTTCAACAAATGTTTCTATCAATAGATCTCGGGTATGGCAATGGGAGCGACTTTCACTCCCAGCCTAGCCAACTTATACGTTGATTTCTTTGAACACACTAACATCTATCCGCCCACCAATCCCTTTCATGACCAACTATCAACCTGGCGCCGCTACATTGATGAAATTTTCGTGATCTTTAGAGGCACCAGAGACAAATTGCTTGCTTTCCTTCTCTGGCTCAATAATTTGAATTCCAATCTCAAATTCACACTAAAGATGAATAAAAATCAGACCCACTTTCTTGATCTAGCAATTTCTGCATCCACTTCCAAGGTCTAGAAAAAAACTACAGATAGGAACTCGTTATTGAGCTATTCCAGCTATCACCCAAGGGCCTTAAAAGACAATCTTGAACAGGGTCAGAGGCTTGGTATCTCAACTTTTACTAGCCGCCCGAGCCATGCTAGTGATGAAATGGAAATCCAAAACAACCCCTGGCAAAAGTGAATGGATCAATGTCGCCTCTAACATATACGTAATGGAACAAATAACGGTGACATTGCATGGAAGATTGGCACGTGAGGCACTATGGATGGACTTTAGAAACAAGCACCTTTCAAGCGAATCTCAACCCCATGCTGATCAGGCATTTACGAATGCATAGTAAACATGCCACCTCCATGGACAACATTACAAAATCAAAACATACTCACCTCGATGTAATTCTCCATACCCAAAATTATCCAGAATTGATGACTCCCTATTGACACACACTGAAATGACCCATTAATTGCTTGCATGACCCATGGGGGGAGGAGGGTGCGGGGAGGGAAGAAGGGAAGTCATGTTGAAATACAGTAGTGCGGAGCCAGAAATATGTAAAAGATGTAGGCAAATGACAATATCTGAATTTCCGAACATGTTCTGCATTTTTGAAGTTGGTAAAGTTTTTATGTAATGTGACTTACAATGAACAAAACTTAATAAAGTTAAATTTACAAAAATAAAAGACAATCTTTCATTCGGCCAGTTCCTCCACTATCAGAGGCTGTCCACCACCACCATTGATTACAAATGCCAAGCCAAAGCCCTACCAAAACAACTCACAGAATGCGGTTATCCACACAAGATTGTGCAACAAACATACAAAAGGGCCAAGAACATCCCCAGATCGGTTACCTTGGAACAGCACAGAAAAGTGGAAGACGGCAAGTGTATTACAGCTTTATTTAGCTATTCACCTCTGTTGAATAAAATTAAAAGAGAAATCAAAAAACTATGGCCTATTCTGAACACAGGGACAAGCACCCTACCCGAACCTCGATTTGCACTAAAAAGACAATCAAATGTGAGGGATAAACTAGTCAAAAGCCTTCCCTCACCCAACCGTGTTCCTCCGACACAGCCCACATTATGGCACTCCAACCCACCAACAGGACACTCACCTTGTGGTAAGTGTTCCATATGCGCCCAGACCAGAAGAACCACCATCATTACGATAGGCTGGCATACTCCCTGGGTGCAAAAATTGTTTACCAACTGTAACAGTAAAGGAGTTATATACATGGTTACGTGCCCGTGCGGGCTAAGATACATAGGAATGACAGCCCGAGCAGTAAAAACCAGGATGATCGAACACCGGTACTGCATTGGAACAGGCAAAGTAACAGCTCCCCTTGTCTCCCATTTTGTAGCCGAGGGGCACACAGCGGACAGCTTTCAATGGACTATTTTGGAAAAAGTAAAACCACCAGTACGAGGGGGGAACTACCACGACATTATGTTTAGATTCGAACAAAAGTGGATTTTCAAACTAGACACCTGCCACCAAGGTCTAAACGAATGTATACAGTGGCAAGAACTAGCAATCACACGATGATTGCAATCGCCTATACCTACTCCCCGCCCCCCTTTTTTGGCTTGGGCTTCCATGCAGCCTTGCAGTTCTTTGAATTGATGGCTCATCAGCAGCCGTGTATTGAACCATGCTACTGTGACCATGACCTTCTTACTACAACCCTACGTGAACCTCCTTTGTGCCAGGTTTTGCCTTAGCACCCTGCCATCTCTCATTGACACCTTGGATCCCTTTAGGATAGGACTTTATGTGGCATTCACCACTCCCTTTTTTTAAAAGCAACCACCCACGCCCCCATTCAGCTCCCTAGATTTATCCCTCTGTATCCACTGATCTTTGTCTTCATTTTCATTCAGTTCCTATCGCGGGCCGTCACGATCCACGGGCCACAGATCTAGTTCATTGTTTGTTCACCATCTCTCGAACTTAGTTCTCCTCCCACCCTGTGTATGTCAGCTGGCACTCGAGTGCCCAGCCACCAATCACTACGCGGCATCACGCGTCATTCTGACATGGCACCTCCTGCCCTCAGCCTCGTGTGACCAGGAAATGTTGTTCCTGGTATGCGCATCCGTAGAGGAGCTGCACGAATTCCGCACTTCCATCGGATGGCTGCCACATCACACTCCTGCACTGTGCACATGCAGGTAAGTCACATTTTGACATACAAAGATGCGCTGAGCGCACACGGCCCTCTTGGGCATACAGTTGAAGGATTGGCTGATAGCCCGTTATGGGTATATATAGACATCTGTTACAACTGTCACAAAACTTAAAATGATCGTTTTTCTTCAGAACCTGGTTGGCCACAACAGCCGTTTTACCAGTCTGGGCACTGCTACTGACCGCTCTCCCAGCTACCAGAAATACAGGTGGGCGCTTTGGCAATGGTCACCATGATGAACATTCCTCCCTTTAGCTTCTCTACCCCACTCTTTCACTTCCCTTTCCTCTCCCCTTCCCTGAAGTGTTAGACACTGCTGTTTCGCTACACAGCAAGTAACCCTGCATATTACTATGCTTCTCCCATGTGACTTTATGCACCCAGTATAGTTTCCCCATGATCTCTGATGTTTAACATAGTTGCATGTTACATCCCGAGATACTCACTGGGTTCACTGACACCTAGCCTTGGTCTATTCATTTTTGTCTTCTCTACAGGAGACGGAGCAGCCCATCCATACTGTGCCCCTAGCCTTGGGCAAGTTTTGGAAGACAGATGTGACGTTTGATTGACTAAACGGTCCTGAAGAAGATGGTCTGAACATCCTACTCCATCGAAACTGGTCGTCCCTCTTGGCCATGGGTGGTACCATGGCCATTTTTTAGATATCCCCAACAACAAGGGGTGATACCTCATAAACAATACAATCCATGCTTATCACTCACACGTCATGAGCTTTTTAAAGTATTCCACACTTACGGGCATTGATGTACCAACACCAATTGCCTTTTTAGATGCTAACAACATTTACCACTCCATCATGAGGCTTAACTAAATCTCCTTAGGGTGAATAAAATATACACAGAAAATCCCATGGTCATTTAAACACTCATGTAACTATATATATTTAGCTGTGCTGGGTAGTGATCTAATTATCGGTCCTCCCGCACCAGGAAACATTGGAGTGTATGTTGTTTCTATGGTTGGTCTTCATTTTAACATCTCTTGTCCAGAATTCTCTAATGCAGGCCGGGACATTCATACATTTGGTAGATTGAGGGATAGTTTTCTCTTTACCCTATACCTATTAGATAGGCGTTGCACCACACGCTGCCAGGGATAGGCACCCCTGCGTAGGGACAGGGTGTTCTTCCAACAAGGGCTAGATAGCAATATAACGTTGGTCTCTCTTTCCTTCCCCCCTCCTGCATCCAGTTCTAACTAGTATCTCTGGACATTCCTCTCAGACATTTGTGCAAGTCAGTTCTGTGATATAAGGACAAGATATGCAAGCATAGTGCGGAATGGACTCATGACACAGAGGACAAATGAAAGGCAGCCTTTCGAAATCTGTGCTGCAACACATGACCAAATAGTTACATGCTGCATTCACAGGAAAGAAATTGAGCTACACAGGTTAGAGATATTGGAGATATGGAAGATGTTTGAGGACAAGGGAGAGGACCCACCCAATGGGGAGTGGATACTCAGATAGCATAGGTAGTGGGCGAAGCGCCCACCACAGCTCCTCCTGTCCTCCTCAAACAACTCACCCACCGAGCGGAGGACAGGGTTTTTACCCCCTGAAAGAATTAAAAGCAGCTGCAGGTTACATCCTATGTACGCACATCTTGCATATAGTCGTGAAGGCACACTTAGCAGAGCTAAGCTAAGGAATAAGACGGTAGGGACTATAAGTGACGAATGCAAAGAGCGCAGCGAGCTGCAGGCAAGGTTGACAGGGGTGAGGAGGTGATCCAGAGATGTAAGAGGGACAACGAGATGGCAGTCCCTTCGAATGAGTGCATGGGAGGACAAATATTGCTTAAGCTGGATGGAAGCGGCATAGCGGAGCTCGGAACCTGAGAGGGGGAAGCTAAGAAACAATGTGGGGAAAGAGGATGAACGAAAGAGAATGGGCAGAGCTAATGGGAGAAGCAAAGAGATGAGAAAGAGAGGAGAAGAAGGAACAGGAACAGCTGTGGAGGGAATTAAACAAAGTAGAGAAAGTGAAACAAAGAGAAGATAAGGAAAAGAGGAGAAAACAGAAGGACATAGAGGAAAGGGTGACAAGAAAGGCTGAGGAGGAAAAAGAGTGGCAGGTGCAATTGAGAAGGGAAAGAAGGAAAATGGAGATTGAGAGAATTGTTAAAGAACAATGGCACAGAGAGGAGGGAGAAAGGGACAAAAAGCAGGAGTGGGAAGGACAGAGAAGGAGGGAGAGATGCCTTAAGGAGGTGAAGGATATAATGACGGTTCCCAGACTTTTAGGTGAAGACTGGGAAGCGGGAATATAGAGGAGGATTGGGACACTACAATGAAGCATGAGAGAAAGTGTTGCTGCTTTTAAGGCAAGCAGAGAGGGGGAAGCGACTCAATGAACAGTGTAGTGAGGAGGCGGCAGTGGGCGATATGCTGAAACGACTTAATTTGAGGGCAAAGGGGATGAAGAAAATGATGATAGTTTAGGAACAATAGGGTCAGATGAGGAATTAGGGGAGGTCGATGATGAAGACGGGAGGAGGTTGCCTTGCCCCCCTGAGGGAGAGAGCCCACAGCGGGAGACAATGGGACGAAGAGGAGGATACACAAAGAGGGAAGCTTGAACCTGAAGGGCGCACTAAGCGCTCAAAAAGCTGATCCCATAGTGCAGACGAGGTTACCCCATATGCTCAAAGGGTGAGGGCAATATCAGGATGGTAGTGAGCTAGCATGATGGGAGCATTTACAGTAACGAAAAACATGAGGAAACCTGAGAGAGATGTGGGGCTGACACAATTTCCGCTGCTAGAAGAGGGTAGCGGGCAACCACAATATATACCATGGCAAGAAATGGATAAGCATTATCTGAGATGCAAATTACCATTGGTGACTGCAGGGGCGGGAAAATGGATTTACAAGTTCGAAAGGTTGACAGTAGGGACACCACTAACAGTGTGTGACATGAAGAGCTTGCACTCTGCCATTCTTGGAGAGGCAGCTGACGATGTTTGGAAATGGGCAGGGTATCCTGGAGTGATGGCACAAAACACAGCGCATGATGGAGCACCTTTCAATAACTGTAGGGTGGCCGTATTTCAGGCCGGGAGAGTACAATAACCAGACATATCTGACATAAGTGCGAATATGGCTTGAAAAATGCATGAGAACGAAGACCCAATTCAATATATTCAGGAGGTATGAGAACATTGGCATCTTGAGATTTGTGAACTATGGGACAAAAATATGGGTTTAGTTGACCACATACTAAGTCAGGGGCTATCAGAGCAAGTACAGAGGCAATTGAAGAAATTAGTAGTGATGGAGGCAAAGCCATGGTCCGAAATTCAGTTGACTATAGTACATTATTGTCGGCTAATGCAAGAGAACGCATGAAAGAAACGTGAGGAAAGGAAGCAAGAAGAGGCAAAGTTAGTTCAGAAAATATTGTCAAAGTATTCAATGAAAGGGGCGATGTTGACAAGCGGAGAGGAAGTGGTTACACAGAACAAACAGGACCAACAGCAAATGGCAGGGGGAAGTTTTGCAGGAAGAGGGGACGCTAACTATTGGCCACGGGGAAGAGGAGGCATGCCCAGGGGGAGAAGAGCAGGATACCCTGCGCAGCTCAGAGGGGACAGATTTAATTGGGGACAGCCCCGAGCCATGGAACTCCTGCCACAATGTTGGACATGCAGAAAGACTGGCCTCATATCCTGGGTATGTAGAAGCAGGGGAGGGATGCAATAGAATTGGCAAGACCCAAGTGGGGGGACGACACATCCACCAGCATACAATACAGAACAACCTGACTATTATGCCCAAGAATACACACAGACACAGACATATGCGCCTCAAAAGTGCACCAGCACAACACGCATCGGCCCAGTCGCACCAACCCATGATGCACACACCACAAGCACAGGTTTACACACAGCAACTGCAAGCAGCACCACAAGCACCAGCACAGCAGAACACAAGACATTTGGATACCAACATGTACATTTCCACAACGAGGCTAGGGAATGTCTTTTCCTTGCCTGATTTCCACAAGAAGGACGTTCCCCCAGTCCATCATGGGACAACAACAGCTACTTCCACAATCAGTCGTAGCTGTGCAGAGGACACACCGAAGATATCCGCCATGCCGTCTTCTTTGTTTGTTTTCCTCAATGCCTGGTTGCCGCAGGCATCTCCCCAGTCCTTGCAGCTTGATTGGCTGATAACCACAACAAATGCAGAGACCCGGCCGAGCCGTGAGGCGAAGCTGGGTACGTGCATTTAAGGGCTGTGCTTAAGGGCTCAACCCTGTCTTTTCCCTGTCCTTGCCCAGATCTTGCAAGGCTCCCACTGCTGGCACCTCCAAGGTAAGATGTGTATGCTTATGCTCATCTTTTTCGTTCAATCGCCGACCATCTTTGTGTCTAACGTTGGCTCCTCCCTGTTTAGCTGTATCTCTATCACCTGGCACATGCCCGATGTCACGTTCACATCTCTTCTCCGCTGAAAATGCATTGCTACACACTGGAACCTTTGTGAAAAACTCAGGAACTATTCAAACAATTGCCTGCCCAGCGCCATGAGAGTTACACCTGCATTGAAACATTTCGCACTGACTTTCTCTTCTCCTTGTTTTTTTCACTGCCGTATTCCTTCTTCCTGACTACGACCTTTGTCCTACTGTGTTTAACACTCACACGTTATCGGGAATGTAATTCATACATGTTTTTCAGTTCTGCACGCTCCAATCCCTAGTGTGTTAGCTACCCTCTTACTTGTATTCTTGAAGTTCCCTATAAGAGGCGAATAATCATCTTACAAATCCTCTGCTACCTGATTTGTCTTATTATGTGTGTGTTGTAGTTCCCTATAAGAGGCGAACGTTCCATACTGTACATCCTTGCTAACTGATTTGACCCACTATGTACTTGATGAAGTTCCCTATAAGAGGCGAATGTCCATCCTACATATCCTCTGCTACCTGATTTGACTTATTATGTACATGTTGAAGTTCCCTATAAGCGGCAAAAACATCCATTTTACATATCCTTGTTACCTGACCTGACTTATATTCTACATGTTAAAGTTCCCTAAAAGTGGTGAACTCTAAATGCTGTATATATCTGCTACCTGCTCCGACCCTATAATGTGTCTGTGTCAGTTCCCCACTAAGGTGCACAAACCTTTATGTAGGCCCACTTTACCCTTTGTATTTTACTACATGTGTTAAGTTCCCTGTACCTCTTGCGTTGTTTTGCCTTCCTCTGTAACCTTGTATGGCACTTATTGGAACCTATCCTAAGTTAAGTGCTGAGATGCCTCACGGCTGTGCGCGCTATATAAATAATAAACCAAACCAAACCAAACCAAACCAATGTGGCTGTAGTGGGAGGGAATCCTTTCACAGGGACAGGGATGAGCTTATACCCACAATAGGACAGCCCAAAGACTGACTTGGTTTGGTCAATATTATCTGTTACACCCGACCTGAATGAGAAACCACAAGAGGGGGTAACCATAGGGGACAAGACTTTCTCCTTTCTCGTAGATAAGGGAGCCACCAGGTCCTGTGTTAGGGAGGGGAGATACCACGTGCAATCCATTGCCATGAATCTCAAAGGTTTTCTGGGGCCACACCTTTGGTTCTGTTGACTGACAAATTTCCGATCTCTGTTGGAGAGCATGACCTTAGGATGCCACTGTTATATTCTCACCAGAAACTAGTTAACTTCATGGGAAGGGACATGATGAGTAAGCTTAGCATGACCATCTCATTCACTGAACAGGGGATAGTGTGTTCCACCCCAGGGATCCACTATATGAATGCACAAGAATGTATTAAATCATTCTGCATCCAGATTGTACTGAGGGGGGTGCTCTTAGATCCCACGCTATTTCAGTATGGCGTGGAGATGATGCTAGCATGGCTCTTAGGGATACATGGTAAATTACTTCACTTGCCATCCAAGATTTTGTTCAGACCAGAAATTCCCCTGGACGAGGAGGAAGGACAGGTGTTCCGATTAGAATTCGAACAGTTATAGTAAGGGAAGAGAGAATAGTAATTCACAGACTGATGATTCAGGGAAAGCTTGTAGAACAGTAATAGCAGTAGGAGAAGGAGACAGGCTGACTCACTTGACAACAAAGAACTGTTTTGGGAAGACTATTCAGATATTGAGGTAGTGTTCTGTATGAGCATTACTTACTGGATGAGAGTTACATACAGGGAAGTTCGACAGAGGATGGCTGTGATGAAAAAGACACCATCATCATGCCTGAGGAAGACCTAGCACAGATGCCAAGCATATTATGGACAAACAGCCCATATGGTGTTGGCCTGTTGAAAGGGATAGGAACAGTTAAAATCAAACTAAAGCCAGGGGCGATCTTACAGAGAGCAAAACAATACCCTCTGTCTAAAGAGGCAGACAAAGGCATTTTTTAAACAATTTCCCCGTTAGTGCAGCAGGGGATCTTAGTATCATCAGAATCTCAATGTAACACGGCTGTGTACCGAGTTAAGAAGGCGACAGGGGGATCATAGTGTTTTATTCAGGATTCGTGCTTCTGAACAATATTGTTGAATCATAGTTTCCCTTAGTTCGCAATACAGCAACACTATTATGGAGTATCCCATCAGAAGCCACATGCTTCACTGTAAATAACCTGAAGAATGCATTCGTCTTGATTCCTTTCATGAAGAATCAGAAGATTTGACCCTGTTTCAAAATAGAAACCTGAAGTGGAAACATACAAGGCTGCCACAGGGGTGCTGTGAATACCCTTTAATATTTAATAGGGTCCTTCAAATGGACCTGGGTAATGTTCATTCAGAGCAGCATTTCCACGGCGAACGTCCGATGCATCCGACCAGTTTCCTTGCTGCTCGGCTCCCGACGGTTGATTCAGACAACGGCCCGGACTGATTGACATCTTGTAGACTACCTTATTGGGAATTTACGGAGATTTAGAACCTCGATCCAACACGAGGTTATACTTCAAACCGAGGACAGCCTTTTGTGCTGCATTTTGGCAAAAATGTGACCATATTCCATCCTATCTAGTCTTCAGATCTAATGCATTTGTGATCTATTGCTGGCATGGCCGGACTGTGATTTCCTGGACTTTCTAGACAGGCTTCCTGTGCCATTGCCCCTTCAGTGGTTGAGATCATGGTAGTACCATTATCTATGTGATATTACCTTTAACCCAAAGGTTGTTTTTAACATTCACCAATTTGTGTATTCGTCATCTAAAACAAATCACAGACGGATCCTCAAGAACATGCGTGTGGGAATGCCACGTCCTGACGAAGATGGACATCATCTGTAATCCAGTTAGATGTTTTTTCCATCGAAACTACTCTTTTTTGTGTCATGCTTACTACATTGTGTATATGTATTTATGTGAATTTTGGCATGCCACTTTAGTGGTTGACGTATAGCATCCTATGTCAGATTTTTAGTGTATGGTTTTAGGATTGTGAGGCTTTGCAGTGCTAATACACCATTGGACTGCCCTATTTGGGATCAAATTACTGTTCCCTTTTTTTCTTTTGCCTATGTGATAAGTTGATTTAATCAACTAATCAACTTATTAATTGAATCAAACTGTTATATTTATCAGTGTCCAGTTGACCTGGCTCCTTCTGCCGGAGAGATCATTTCTTCCTCCGATGGAGAGTGTTGTCTTGGCAACTGAACATCTATTTGAGGGACTATTGCCATTCTTCTCCCGAATTGTTTACTGGCATTGAATTATTTGCAGCCTCCCTTTGTGACCAGCACTTTTTAACACACATTGCACTTTATACCTCGGTATGTTAATTCCTGTGTGCATTTCAAACTATTTAATATTCTCTTAAATGAAATTTGACTAAAATAATAAAAATGTACCTTTTTGAAACTTTTTCTGTGGTCTGTAGTGGGTGATCTGCGGAGTTGACTGCGGGTTACTGCTTTCATATTTTTGTTGGAACTATGTTTTCCCAAGTGAACTTAGTTTAATATCCGCTGGCTTGAACTTGTCTAGTAATGTTCATTTAGACAGCACAGTGATCCAATATGTGGCTGACATTCTGTAATGTAGCAAGACAGAAGAGCAGTGTCAAAAAGACTCAATACGGTTGTTGACTGTTTTGGCAAAAAAGGGATACAAAATGGACAAGGCAAAATTACAGTACTGCCAGGAAGAGGTGTTATACATTGGACAGTTAATCTTTCAGGAAGTTGACAGAGGCGATTAGGAAAACACTGCAGCCAATGTCTGTGAGGGAAATGCAGCAATTTTGAGGTCTTTGCAATTATTGGAGGCCCTGTGTGTTTGACTACAGCACACACACTAGTCCCCTTTTACACAGACTCAAGGAAGCTCAGAGGAGTGATGGCAAACTAATATGGACAGATGAAATGACAGAAGCATTTGGTGAATTGAAAGGGGCAATATGCACAGCCCCAGTTTTAGGAATCCCTAACTACAGTGCATCATTTTACTTATTCTCACACTCAAATGGAGTAGTGATGACAGCAGCGCTCACACAGAAAGCTACCTTGGGGCACAAACCGATAGCCTATTATAGTGGGCAACTGGATCCAGTGATGAGAGGCTATTATCCTTGTGAACAAACATTGCCTGCTGCTGCTTTTGCAATTGAGAGATCAGCAAGTATCACAATGGGCTGCATTACTACTCTTTACGTGGAGCATGCCCTCTTTGCCATTCTTAAGAAATCCAAAAGCACACTGACCACACACAGAGCATCTGGATATGAGGTGATTATCTCAAATCCAGCAGTGAAAGTAGTGAGATGCAGAGCCAGTGGAGGAGGGACACTATGTACAAGATTCCAAAAAATACACTGAATACTATAATGACATCCCAAAGGTTAGAGAAAATGCCCTCACCGGTGGGGAAGTACTCTTTATTGACGGGGCCTCAATAATTGACCAGACATCAGGGGAATGACATACTGGGGCGGCAGTTGTAAAATTGAGACAGAAAGGGACATTTGAGTTAGTGGCAAGCGCAAGGCTGCCCCCACATTTTTCAGCACAAGCAGCAGAATTGGTAGCACTCATAATAGCACTAGAAACACTTGAGGATGAGGAGATTACAGTGTACTCTGACTGTGTGTTGTGACATCAACAGTACATACAGGACTGTTACAATGGAAAAGGCGGTGCTTCTGACGTGCTGACAGCATGCCAGTGCAGCACACCCCCCATTGGACAGGCTCATCGATGCATTACACATTACAACTCCCATCAACCATTGTGGTAGTAAAGTGCAAAGGCCCCACGAGGAGGCAGTACATGGTTTCCCATGGCAACTAAGCAGCAGATGCCGAAGCAAAAAGAGCAGCGTACTTTCCAGAGATAAATGAATTTGATACTCCTCCCAATAGCCACACACGAGTACATAGCAGGGTAATGAAAGATGGGTTTAATTCACCATTGATTGACCAATTGACCATTACCCAAATAATGGAGTTGCAGGGACGAGCACCAGTAGAAGAGAAGGAATTGTGGATAAGGAGGGGGTGTTCAGTATCCCCCCATGGATCTGATGTGGTGACAAGAGAGCACCGGAAAGCTTGTCATGCCCCTCGCATTACCCCAGACAGCTCTAACATAGCTCCACATAAGTAAAGAGAGTCTGGCAGCGCATGGAGTGGAAGACTGGCTCTTTCCCAACTTGGCAGAGCATGTTGCCGCCTTCATGAATAATTGTATTTTTTGTCAGAAATTCACAGCAGGACATTTGTTACGAGTAGTGAGAGGTGCGATACCCCGCCCTAATGTGCCCTTCCAACTTTACATATAGATTACGTGGACATGGTGCAGAATTGCAACAGCTACCGGTACATGCTAGTAGTTGTGTGCCCATTTTCTCGCTGGATCAGAGCTGGCCCATGCTCCCATCCCGAAGCCACATGTGCGGCAAAATTCCTCATCAGAGAGGTATACCCACAGTATGGGGTGTGCAATGTCCTGCAGTCTAACAATGGGGCTCACTTTGTAAACGAAATATTCAAGCATATCACAACACTACTGGGGATTAAGCATAGGTTTTCATGCGCTTATCGCCTGCAAGTGAATGGGATTTGTGAATGCCTCAACAGCCGGCTCAAGGAAAAGATTTCAAATGTGAAAATGACTCTGAAAAAGGGATGAATTCATTGCCTATCCATGGCCTTATTTGCATTGTGCAATCAGCCTGCATCTGACCACCATTTACCTCCTGATGAGGTGGTAGCAGGACAACGCATGTGCTTCCCACGTGCTCCTCCCACTAGAGTACTTACGGATGCCCAGAATGCTATTACTGTTTTGGGTAGTGAAATGTATGAATATCTCACTTTGATGATGGCTAGTGCTTCTTTTATCTCTCAACAGCTAAAGAGTCAGCAGTGGAGGTCGAAGAAGAATGATGAATAAAACGCATCATTAGAACCACACAAACTGCTCAAGGCCCCTCCGGTTTCCTCGGGGGATCGGGTCCTATTAAGAAACTTTAACAGAAACTGGCACAAGCTGCGTTTTGATTGTCCCTGTAGAGGAAGCAACCGAAAAAGCTGTGAAATTGGTAGGGAAGAAAGCTTGGAATTTACCTGGGAGACGTCAAGTCCTGCGAAGGTGAGACCCCCCCTTCCCCAAGATGCAGACGGTGCAGCACAAGAAGAAGGAGAAGAAGAGTGACATATTCAGACATGTTCTAGGATCAGAGCTAAATGGGAGCATGCAGAGAGCTAGTTTAGGCACACTGTCTTTTCTTACACTAGGTAACCAGTGTACCTGTATGGACTGAGTTTCGACAAGCAATTTTGTACCTGCACAATAAAACAGAAAAGCATTTTTTGAATTTACAGGGGCAAGGACCAAATGGTACTAGAAAAACTGTGTTTACGCTTTCCTTATTTACGTTGCAAACGGCTATCCAATACTGAAAAGGAGTGAAGTGCCTATTATTGCCTTGCATAGTAACGCTAAGGTTCAATTTATTTTTGAGAGACTCATAAGCACAATACTTTCACAGGAGAGATTGACCACTTTCACCAAGGACGTACGTACATGCAAGAGTTATTGTATTGACATTTTTTGCATTCTGCTGTCTCTATCGCTCTACCCTCTTAGCTCTACAGAGAGCTGCATTGTATTACACACACACACACACACTTAAGCATATGCCAACACAACACCTGTTCCCTTAGTACCTGAAGCTATACCTGAGCTGGTCACCAGCACTGCCCAAGAAGTAATAAGGCTTAAGCAAACCACGAACACCAAATTTCGAATATGTGAATGCTTCCATGACCAATTTGGCCCACATCACTAATAACATGGTGTACCAGCACATGACAAAGGTGCAGAGAGAAACCTCAAGTCAGAGCTGCTAGTGTACTCTCTCATCCTGTGTGCCATGAGTGGTTCCAGGACATTCGTAGTGACAGCATTTCTATCAGCCAGAGAACAATGTCTTATGCACTTAGCGCTCCTCACCAGAAGAGGTCAGTTTTAAGGGAAATTGGCCTTGCTGCAGTGAATGTCACAAAAGACATTCCCTTACGAGGACAGCTACATAAAGACTCTTTGCTTCAATGCTCGGTGTTACTCCTAGCTAACATCCACTATTGCAAGGTTCTGAGAACCTTCTCAACTGGTTTTCTTTTGTTTCTAACTGTTTCTACCTTGTCTTTGTAATTTAATAAACCACAATCTCAATACAGCCCTGGTGGGGAGGGCTCTAAGAGGTGTTGTCATCTTTTACCCTCACTATTCATCTTCGACTTTGCCTCCAACCTTTAACTCGGATGTGGGCTGATAACACCTGCTGCACCCCTCTCCCATTTGGACGGTAATGCCTCATTCTATATGCATTCAGAAGAGTTAAAAGTTTACCAAGAACATTTCCAAAGGCCTGTTAACACACAGGGGGGGGGGACTGGGTTCATCCCAGAGTTTGCAAGAAACTAATATGTTGGGAAAGTGAATACCAAGATGACCACCAGATCTGATAAAGGCTTGCATGAGCTGCCCTGTCCCCTGTCCAAAGTAGTTCCAGATGAATCTGGAGAAGCAAATCTGGCCCTAAATTAAATAAAGCATGCGCATATAATCCCAGCGAGTCCAACCAAGGGTGAGAGTACATAGCCCTATAGATAGCATAGAGCACAGTAAGCCAGTGTGGGATGCCGGAGCAGAATACTCAAGGTTGAAGGTGGCTGGAGTTTAGAAAGAATGGGAAAAAGCAGAGACTGGAGAAGAGGAAGTGGTTGGAAAGGTAGCAACAGTAGAGAGGAGGCGGGGGTACGATCAAGAGGCAAAGAGAGGGTGGTAACACCAAAAGGGAAGGACTAGGTGGTAACATCAACAGTGAAGGATGAGGTGGTAAGATTAAGAGCAATGGAAGAGATGCTGGCATCAAGAGTGAATGAGTGTTTAACACCAAAAGGGGAAGGCGGTGGTGTTGGAAGAATATTGAAGTTGTGGACCAGACAAGGCAATAACATCTGGAGGTGATGATAGCCGGATAGCTGAGAACATTCCTGCAGCGAAACAGAACAGGAAGGTTACATCATGCAATGTCAGCCATGGGCAGGATCAGAAGCTGGGAGAAGGAATGACTGTGGGTCAAAGAGAAGACCATGGATCAGAGAGGTGAAAGGGCAAGAAGCAGGAGAGGCCCCAGACAGAACAGGTCCAAATGGACACCTCCCCATTTCTCCTTGGCACCTACTCCTACAGATCTGTCTTCTGGCGGGAAATGCAACAGAATTAGTCTCGGGGTAGCCTGCAGCTTGTCAATTATCTGGAGAAGGGTTCAGGAAACCCTACAGTCTACAATTTCCAGACACCTGAAAGTGGTCATATAAACACTTTTTGGAACTGCAAATGAACTTGGAAGGGCATTGATGACCAGAAAGAGGCCGGGAAGTCCTATGAGCCCCAGGATGATAGGGAAAGACATTTTGGGACCCCTCCCAGAGATGGAGAGGCCATATTAAGACTGGACAGAAGAACCATCCAAACAGATTTGGATTTTGAAAGATCCTGTTTTAATTTAAGTTGGCCCAACTTGTAAATATTTCCCTACATTGCTTAAACTTGTAAATAGGGGCCTGTCGTGCTTCTTGATCCCAAGCATGTCTGTGGCACTAGCTCTAGTCATCTCATATGTAAGGTATTGTCTCTTAGGTCTAGGTGGTGCCATCATAAATCAAGTGTCATGTCAAATGCTGAAATACTCTCATTCTATGGCAGCTAACGGGCCATTAACCAGAGACAGTTATCATGTGTAAAGTGCAATCTCATTTTTTCAATTTCTGCAGTCTAAAACTCATGCTCATTCCTCTGCCCTCTCTTTTTCATGGTTTTACACCAAATTTATGTGAGAAGACAGCATCTGGTTCAACTCACAATCTTCACTTGGTTTGGTTCATCGTGTTTTATAAAAAATAAAATGCCCAAATAAAATAAAAAATTAGTTATCGAGATATTTTGGACCATCGGACAATCCGTGGAGACAAGTCATAACAACCCAGAAGTGTGAGTGGCTGAAGACAGGCTGAAAAATAAGTGTCTGGTCACTATTTCGGATCCATCACTGAAAAGATTGGCCTATTCGATCCCCCTTGCGGGGAGGGGTGTCAAGCACATTTTTACACACCCTGGCATACGTAGCGGGACATTGGACCATAAAAAGGGCCCTTTTTTTAGACTTATAACTTTGGCCTCCAAGAACGGAGTTGTAAGCTACTTTGCAAGAACCATATACAAACTAGTTGAATATCTTTATTGAGAGATTAATGCAAGAGGTGGAAGTTATAAAAGATGACCCAAAAAGCATTTCCCCTTTAACTTCATGCCATTATTGTCATCTGTCCGATTCTCACCAATACTGTACTCTTTTCTTTGAATTTTGCTGTTTAACTTGCAAGCCCAACATTTAGCTCCATGAATTAGTATTTGATCTGTTCAGCATGTGTCTGCAACAAATACTGAGTAGCTTAATGCTTTACATGCAAACCACGCAGGCCATCATGATGGATGGTAATCCAGATGACCTGGAGCACAACAGAGCTATCCTTACTACCATACCTCTCAAACTCATATTAATGGCATTGCTCCATTGTGTGCACCATTGACTCACTCAAGAGAATACTTGAGCTGGCACATGGCGTTACGCTGTCAACCTTGTTACAAATCCCAAAGCAGGTCCTTCATGCAATGTTACATCAGGTGGATGGCAAAGTATGGTTCCTTATAGACTGGCATATGGCCAACAGTGTGATGGGGGAGTTCTGTTTCACGGCAGGCTTCCCAAATGTTGTCTTGGCGCTGGCAAACACTAATGTGGCCCTCATCCCCCTTCAAGCTATGTTGTGCTGTATGTTATAAAACATTGCAATAAGGAAACATGTACTCATACCGCAACACGAAGAGGACGAGGAGGATGATGATAAGGGAGAAGATGTCAATGTGCCAGACCTACCAGCAGTAATGTGTCACAATAGAGATGACAAAGTGACCTGAAACAAGATATTAGACAACAGTTATGATTCATGTATTTTCAATCAAACCAATAACCTTGCCTTCCAAATGTTCAATCCCCTCCCTTAACTCCAGCATTCCTAAGGTGTGATACCCCATGATAGGGATCCACTCCCCAACTTCAACATTCTCACAATTCCATTTCCCACGATTTCTTCTAACCCCTTCCTCAAAAGCCAGAATTCGCCCAATGCCATTGCCCAGTAGAATCTACACTCACACACTTATAATCCCGCACTGCCATCACCTAGCATATCCATCCCCAGAACTATGACCGTGGTGGGGGTGGAGCGATGGTGGGGTGCACAATGATCCTGCATGCAGAGCCCCCCTAGTTGTGCCTTGGTACTGCACTAGAGAGGAAGAGAGGGAGAAGAAATGAGGGGCAGCAGGGGTGTGTGTAACGCTCCTTTGCCTGTAAAGAGGCAGAAGGGAGCTGGACAACACTTGTTACTCCACATACTGTCACGTGGTATGTTGAGCATTGGTAGTCTAACCGCACTTGGTGGACTTATAAGGTATCAAGAATGACTACTGTAACCTGTTCTGGGTGCAAATGGGTTGGTAGAACTATAATTCGGTACACAGTAAGGGCGGTGATGGGGAGCACAGGAAATTTAAACCTGAAATAAGCAGTGATCGAAGTGTAGTGACGAAAAGAATTCCGTGAAGGCCTGCCCCTGCTCCCCACAAATCCCATCCCGCAATCACATCCCCCAAACAAACCCACTTCCTGTTTAAGGGAATGTTGAGTGCAGTGCATTGAGGTGCAAGTTCCAACTTCTTCCAACACTTTTTTTTTTTAAACTAAATTATTCTAGAACGGTTTCTTTTGAAAATAAAAGTATAGGACCAGTCAAACTAAAGAAAAAGTAGAGGAGCACCGTCCCCACCCACTTCGACCAATAGAAACAAGACGTTTCAAACGTCGTATTATTGCTTTGATTAATTAAGCAGAAATTATGTATCCAAAATAATGGATCTAAATCACAAAATATAACATGTGATCGGTTTAAAAAAAATTAACATCATAACTGTTTCAGGGGAAATTGGTCCAAAAGAAAGAGACGAGATGAGCCATATGCGGCCTGCCACTGCTTTCGGACGCACTTTGTAGGGATTTCCTGGGCTGCCATTGGCTGCATGCACAAACACAGGTTACAAGAAACCTGTATGTAGTAATCTGGCATACACGGCTTTTGGGATCAGATCACGATTATATAAACATGTTTATGATCTCATTTGCCTTTTAAAAGATACAGCAAAATGGCTGACATGCGAGCAAACATTAAATAACATTAAACAAGTGAGAAATACATGTATTTTTTTTTTTAATGTGTTCAGCACACACAAGCCCTCAGGCATCAGGGAGCTGTAAAGAACCAGTTACATGTGGCTCGGAGGCAAGATGGCAAGATACATAGTATAGTAGAATACGGGTGGTAGTCAACATCACATCATGTCACATCAGGAGGCGTACAGTCGATGTATTCGGTCTTTGGCAAAAGCAGCAAAATTCAGTAGGGCATGAAATACAGATGTATAGTCAGTGCACAGAATAGGGTTGCACAAAGGCACCTGTGTTCGGAGAGAGAGGAAAGTTATCACTAGTATAGCCATACGTGGTGAACCATCTCCGCTTCCGGGAGCACCACAAAATCTGCCTCTTTGCCTCTGCCTTCTCTCTTCCTCTCCCCTGCTGATTTCCTATCTGATACTGCACTGGTCACCTGGCTACCCCCTGATTTTGGGCCCAGGCCCCTACCTACCCAGTTGCACACCAGCACTGCCCCCCGGCAACCCTTGCACTTGGGTCTGTATCTGTAACCCTACAGTCCCCCTACCTGCACTTTTGGACACCTGCTGTCTGCACTTACCCTTGCACCTGCCACCTGCTGGCCGCACTTCTTGTTATTGTTTTGATCCCATGTACAGCACTGCCACCTCCCCTTTCCCCTGGTACTTTTTCCTTCCCCCCTCCCCTGCACTTGAGCAATCTCAATGTCACTTGGCCTAGTAAGATCGCTGTCTCTGTCCTCCCTCTGTTCCCCCTTCCTTACTCGTCACGCCTTGAAACACTTGTGTGTAGGCGTGTTACAAATGCCATATCATCAATCTATCTATATAGATAAAGAAGAGAATCTGTTAGTTTATTCCTTATACAATTCCACACTGTTTCACCAATCTCCACCGCATTTTGCATAGTTACCTGTTAGGACCCCTCCGGACATTACTGGCTACATGACATTTGGATACCCCACTCCTTTCCCTGGATTTCAGCCCCTTCACATATGAGATGGTTGCCTGAAATCGGCAAAACATCAATGTGATAGTAGAAGGAACAGAAAAAGTTAATTTTAAGCATCTCACAGCGAGGGACAAAACTGAGAGGCCACATTTTTTAAGGCTCTAGAATGCATTGTTTTTGAGATATTTGCATCACAACACACTGCAACGCACAGCACCTCGTCAGAGTGAGGCGAGTGCACAGAATGTCCCAGTATTCTACAGCGCACAAACTCTCACCTCTGTCATGTCGCAAGCGCGACTGACCAGCCCTGCCACACCATTGTGTGGGATGGCCCGTGTTGGGGTCATATCATAGGGAAAGTAACATTGGGGTTAGGGAAGCGTGCAGCAGGGAAATGGCAGTTCCGGGGTTACAGTAAATAAAGAAGACGTTGTTGAAGTCGCACCATCTGCTATTGCGTTATTGTCACCCGAGGTGATATCCTGTGTGCCGGCAGGACGGCAGGCAGTCCCTGCGTGTCCTCGCCTTTACATTGGTGATGAGGGGAAAAGATGCACAAGGAGCAGGAGGAGGCTTCGCTGCAGCGAACGGAGAGCCTGGAGGATGCCGTTGGGCATATGCTACGCACGTCGGCACGCCTCCCTGCAATAGGCCTGCTCCTCCCCACTCATACCCAGTGCAGCAGCCTCAGCTGCAAAATCAAAGGGGGAAGGGAAGGACAGCACCCTCCATCCCACCCTTATTACGGGCCACGTGGGCGCCAGCAGCCACCAAGGGAAGGGAAGCCCCCTCCCTCATCATAACGGGCCACGTGGGGCCATCAGCACCATCAGGGGAAGGGAAGCACCCTCCTTCATCAGTACGGGCCACGAGTGGGCCAGCAGCACCATTTAGGGAAGGAAAGCACCCTCCGTCATAATTATGGGCCACGAGCGGCCAGGAGCCATCACCCTCTGCACGGGTGCTAGCAGGGGATGCTGTAGCAGTACCCCAGCAACCGGTATTAACGCCAGTAGAAGGGCACAAAGAAAGAAGGCCTAAGGGCCCGAGAACTAGAGCTGGACCAGTGCATTCAGGAGAACACTAGTTCCTGGACAACCACCCAGCAGACTGAAACCAGAAGGAAAAGACACCATACCAAAGGGCCAAGGGCGGCCACTATAGCCACCAAACATATCGGATCAGGAGGTCTCCTCCACATCAGTTGATGGAACACCGGGAGGCGCTGCAGGACCGGCAAACCCTCTGGGGCACCTCACAGGTACTACACCTGCCTGATGCCTTCGACTTGCTTGATACCACTAATCTGGGGCCCTAATGGGCAATTTGGCTGATGAATTTCAAGTTCTATGTGGAGGCCATAGGGGTCACGGATGATGCTCGCCTAAAGAACACCTTGTCCATGGCAGTTGGGCCTGCTGTATGAGACATCGCAGGGAAGTTACTTAACCTGGAAACCTCATAATACCGCAACCTGCATGAGAAACTATCGGAATATGTCATACCCCACACCAATATCCACTATGAGAGGCACATCTTTCATACAACACGTCAAGACAAAGTGGAGTCTCTTGATAACATCGTCATGAGGCTCTGCATAAAACGCGAATACTGCGAATTTCACCGATATTCGAACGAAGAGGCCCTGCGGTCTCAAGTCATCGCAGGCTGCGAGTCACAAACATTCCAGAAGAAACTACTGCAGAAACAGTGGTCGCTGGAGGACATCTTAGCCTTGGTTGGATAGAAGCATCGGTAGAGTCAGCTCGACAGTTTTGGAAAAATTACCATACAGCATAAACCGGCAGAAACAGATGGCAAAAAACAAACTGTCTAGAGCTCCAAATCCAATCAGCAGAAGATCAGAAGCCACGTGCTTCTGTTGCAGGTACGAATATCCCAGCACGGGCGAATGTCCTCTCCTGGGGCAACAATGTGCCGTATGTAGGGGAGATGACCCTTTTTGGGCCGCCTGTAAAAATGCACCAGTTATCATGCCCAGCAGGCAAAGATTTCAAGAACGATAGAGAAGTACCCGGCAAGCCCGCCAGGCAACAGGCATGATGGTGAGCCCAAGCACGTACACCCGAGACAACCGTCGGCACACCCCGAGCCAGGCGTAGCGGCAAGAGATTTCTCCAATATATAGAGATGAGATCTCCATCGAGCGGTGATTCCCCGTCATGGGAAATGACCAACGAAAAAAAAGGCTATGTGTGGGCTCTCAACAACAGTACCGCCACCCAACATAGCCCTGTCCTCACACTCCACGTCAATGCCACTCCACTGGAGTTCCTCAACGACACAGGGGTGACAGTCAATATCATTAGTGAAGAGGCCTACAATGCCCTTGCCCAGCCTCTGAAACTCAAAAAGCCAACAGTTGACATCTACTCGTATGTGTCGACCACGCCACTACACTTCAAGGGCAAAATAATAGCCTGATGCACTCGCAAGACTCACGCGGCGAAGATCCCGCTAAACGTCCTAAAGACAGAAGTCAAGAGGGGCTGCATACTCAGCTTCAGAGTGGCAATCGACATGGGGCTGATACACATCTTATACCAGCTATTGAACCACAAGTACTTCGCCATTCCAGAAGACGTGGAAGCGCCATTCCCAAAGTTGTTCAAAGGGCTGGGAAAACTGAAACACATGAAGATACAGCTGCACATTAACCCCGAGATTCATCCAGTAGCCAACACTGCCAGGGCATACCCGTTAACATACAGAGGCAAGTGGAGGAGGAGTTAGACAAACTCATGCAACAGCAAGTGATCGAGCCAGTCACCAGCCTCCACCCTGTGGGTCTCACCCATAGTCCCGGTGCCCAAGATCGTCGGACTGATCCATAGGACTATGCGTAGACATGAGGAGAGCCAACGAAGCGATCGAGTGCGAACGTCATCAAGCACCAAGGATCACTGACAAGATACATTTACTCCACTGAGCGAAAGTATTCTCTAAACTGGAACTCACGAAAGGCTATCACCAGATCGAGATTGCACACGAATCTCGATACATCACCACATTCGTGACACACCTGGGGCTGTTCCAATACGAAAGACTCAGTTTCGGCATTTCATCGACTGCCGAGATATTTAAGGAGGAGATTCACAAGGTTATACGACACGTACCCAACTGCCTCAACTACTGAGACAATGTTTTGGTCTTCAGAAAGTCCAAAGAAGAACATGATGTGGACCTGGACAGTGTGTGTCCCACACTCGAGGCGGCTGGCCTCACCTTCAACAATTCTAAATGCGAATTTGGAAAAGGGTTGCTTCGATTCTTCAGAAAAATGAATGTGGCCTGACTCGGACAAAGTGGCAGCACTTAACACGGCACAACCCCCTCAAAACACGTCCGAACTACGGTCCTTCCTGGGCCTGGCAAGCTATTGCTCCAGATATCACAAGGACTATGCCACAGTAAGCAACCCGCTTCGACTATTCACCCGCAAAGACCAGTCATTTGAATGATCAAGAGACTGCCAGAGCGTGTTTGAAACAATTCGCAACAACATCACCCGGGCCGAGGACATGGCGTACTTTGATACATAAAGGAAGACTGAAAAATTGCGGACGCCAGTCCTCTGGGGCTGGGAGCAATCCTGACACAGAGAGACTACGTTGACCACTCCAACGTATTCATTGTAACCTATTCGAGTAGGAGCCTTACGGCCATGGAGCAGGCATACTCTCAGGTGGAAAAACAAAGTCTGGTGGTAGCATGGGCTTGTGAGTACTTACCCCTGTTTCTACACTGGAAGGCATTCACGGTCGTAATGGACCATCAGGCCTTTTTAACGATCTACGGAGACCCAAAAGCCAGAATGCTTCCCAGGATTGCCAGGTGGGGTTTGCGCATGCAGGATTAGAAGTTCGACATCAAATATCTCCCAGGCAAGGAAGAAAATCCAGCGGACTATCTATCCAGCTATACGACAGGCCCGGCCCTCGCAGGGCTATCCATTGCAGACGCATATATTAACAAATGTAGTGCACCACCTCCAGCCACTCCCGGTGGAATGGGCTGACCTCACAGTTGAGTCTTAGCAGGACAGGGCTGTCAGCATCATGACTCATTGCATCAAATCAGAAAAGACCACACACTTAAAACATCAAGCCAGGAAAGAGAACGAGGCCATACAAGATGACATCCAGTGCCTAGACCTGTAAAGGATGAGTTGTCCATCGTCGATGATCATATCTTCCTCAAAGGCTGCAAAGTGGTCATTCCAGAGGCACTACGAGAGAAGATAATCAGGCTGGCAAACAAAGGTCACCGGGTAGTGGTGTCAACGAAGCACCTTATTCGACAAAAGGTGTGGTTCCCCAAACTGGACACCATGGTAGAGGAGATGGTAGGGGGATGCCCCACATGTGCACATGTGCCTCCGCCTCCACACCCAAATCCATTACAAATGTCCCCGCTCTCCAAAAATTTCT
This sequence comes from Ambystoma mexicanum, assembly GCF_040938575.1. Taxonomy (NCBI): domain Eukaryota; kingdom Metazoa; phylum Chordata; class Amphibia; order Caudata; family Ambystomatidae; genus Ambystoma; species Ambystoma mexicanum. The sequence goes on from NC_090931.1 coordinate 459,276,823, forward strand.
GGGATGAATTGGCGGTGGACTTCTTCGGCCCTCTTCACAACGGCACTTACGTTCTCGTGCAGATAGATGAACACTCCCGCTTTCCGGAAGCCCAGCTGGTCGAGAGCACATCTGCCACGTGTGTGATCCTGGTGCTGGACCGCATGCAGTCAAAATACGGAATCCCGAGAGTCATAAAATCAGACAATGGCCCGCCATTCCCCAGCCAGGACTTTCAAAACTTTACAAATTACATGGGGTTGCAGCACAGGAAAATAACGCTGTGATGGCCTCACGCCAATGGCATTGTTGAGAGGTTTATTGCGAGCATTAAGAGGGCCCTGCAGATAGACACCATCCTCAACAAACCCTTTCAGCAAGCTCTCTATCAGCTGCTGAGTGAATACTGATACACCCCCCACAGCACCACAGGGGTTTGCCCCGCAGAGTTCGTGTTTTGGCGTCACATTAAAATGAGACTACCGGAAGGACCCACCCAGGCCTTCGCCGACGCCGTTCGAACAACAAGCTAGAGACAAAGATCAGGAAGAGTAGAGCAAGATGAAGGACTGGGCAGATACCTGCAGGTGGGCTTAGGACTGCATCATTGAACTAGGAGACCAAGTAATGGTACGTCAACCAAAGGGTCGAAAGGAAGACTCCACGTTTGCACCCAACCACTTGATAGTGACCCACAAGAAAGGCACCATGATCACCGCCAGTGGGGATAGATAGTAATCTGTGACGTGAAACTCGTGCCATTTCAAGAAGATCGGGGCCTCCCCGGCCCTTGGGTGGGGACTCATGACGGTCCCGATGAGTCCTACCTTGGATATGGGGAGCTGTCTCAAGAAGATGAGGGCAGTGGGAGAGAGCCCACGCCTCTGCCAGGGACTCGTCTTCCACAGAGGTCTCAAAGATATCTCATGAAGCCTCAGAGACAGGTTGAGGAAATGGGCTGACAAACTGTGAGTGACCTGTCATCTTAAAAAGGGGGGAGAAGTCATATCACAAGCACGACTGACCAGCCCTACCACATCGTTGTGTGGGATGGCATGTATTGAGGCCATATCATAGGGGAAGTAACGTTGGGGTTAGGTTAAATAAAGAAGACATTGAAGTCGCTCAGTCTGCTGTTGAGTTATTGTTACCCGCTGTGATATCTCGTGTGCCGGCAGGAAGGCAGGCTGTCCCTGCACGTCCTCACCTTTAGAACCTCCCCTCCACATCTGCTCCAGGATATGTCAGCCAGCCACACGCCCATTCTCAGCACAGTCTACTTCAAAGTGCAAAGCACATCAAGCGATAAGCGACTCAGAGCAGTGACCTACAGGATCATTGATTTCCAACAATTCATGAGAGTGTTGTCATATCTGTCTACAGAACCTGCACAGAATATGGCTACTTTTTCCTAGTCAGTGAACAAAAGGAGCTAACTGAAAAGAAAAAAAGAATCAATCAATGAAAAAAGATTCACCAGACTAGTAGGTTAACAGGTAGTGTCTCTGAGTCTTTGATGGAGAAGCACCACCTTGGCATTGACCATCTACCAGAACGAGTGGTTGGAGGCTCCATTCTGTCTTTTGACCAGGGCTGGAAACCGGCTGGCATTAGTGAGTGTCTCATTCGGGGTGGAAGCATAATTTCGGTGCTAGGTGTGTGACTCTCTGGATTCGAATGTTGCAGCACAGGAGCTAAGGTAAACGCTTACTACACTGCAGTAGTTGACCTGTGAGAACTGCCACATATTGGGATGAGTTCACCCTCGGCAAGTTAGCTAACTTCTGGGGATTGTCACTCAAGGCAATAGCATGGGAAGGCTCCCTGTGTGTCTGTAGTCCAGGAAAACGGATGCCATCACGTGCACGTTTATTAAGAGCTTCTACCACCGAATAGAAGAAGCCACTGCGAAAGTGCTGATAAAAATGGCAAAGCCTGGGATGGTTTGTGCGGCCTAGCAGTGGGCCCCTGTAGAACAGACTAGACTTTGCCCCCATCCGTTTGGATGCCCAAGAACCTAAGCTATATAAACTGGGAATTTCACGGACCAGACATGCAAGACACATTTCTCAGGTTTGGCGGACAGATAATTTCCCCTTTAGTGCTGCACTTTAAGAACACACAACGACATATTATCTTCAATTTCACACAAGATGTCCTTCATGAAGTGTTACAAGGTAGTGCCTGCAATACAAAGGCCAAAAGCCATCCTTTTACACTCAAACAAACCACAGCACGTTTGAAGCACTGTTTTCCACTCATCACTCGAACTCACTCGAATAATCAACAACACCCCTTTTCTCACTCCAGTGGAACAGTTTAACATCAGTGTCTCCATTTCATTGTCAGCTTTTTTATTCAGCATCTTCTATGAGAATTTTATCCAGAAACGGGGCGCCGCCTCTATCTCATTCATGTACAAAAGCATCCGGTGCACATATGGGGCCGTGAGGTCATGAAAGCAGTTCCATGTGCACATCACAACCACACCTCCTCCCCTCCACTCTTAACGTCTAGACTGTCAAAAGGAGAGGGGAGCATGTGACAGAGCAGCCTTGCTGCTCGGCTCCCGACGGTCGATTCAGACAACGGCCCGGACTGATTGACATCTTGTAGACTACCTTATTGGGAATTTACGGAGATTTAGAACCTCGATCCAACACGAGGTTATACTTCAAACCGAGGACAGCCTTTCGTGCTGCATTTTGGCAAAAATGTGGCCATATTCCATCCTATCTAGTCTTCAGATCTAATGCATTTGTGATCTATTGCTGGCATGGCCGGACTGTGATTTCCTGGACTTTCTAGACAGGCTTCCTGTGCCATTGCCCCTTCAGTGGTTGAGATTATGGTAGTACCATTATCTATGTGATATTACCTTTAACCCAAAGGTCGTTTTTAACATTCACCAATTTGTGTATTCGTCATCAAAAAAAACAAATCACAGACGGATCCTCAAGAACATGCGTCTGGGAATGCCACGTCCTGACGAAGATGGACATCATATGTAATCCAGTTAGATGTTTTTTCCATCGAAACTACTCTTTTTTGTGTCATGCTTACTACATTGGGTATATGTATTTATGTGAATTTTGGCATGCCACTTTAGTAGTTGACGAATAGCATCCTATGCCAGATTTTTAGTGTATGGTTTTAGGATTGTGAGGCTTTGCAGTGCTAATACACCATTGGACTGCCCTATTTGGGATCAAATTACTGTTCCCTTTTTTTCTTTTGCCTATGTGATAGGTTGATTTAATCAACTAATCAACTTATTAATTGAATCAAACTGTTATATTTATCAGTGTCCAGTTGACCTGGCTCCTTCTGCCGGAGAGATCATTTCTTCCTCCGATGGAGAGTGTTGTCTTGGCAACTGAACATCTATTTGAGGGACTATTGCCATTCTTCTCCTGAATTGTTTACTGGCATTGAATTATTTGCAGCCTCTCTTTGTGACCAGCACTTTTTAACACACATTGCACTTTATACCTCGGTATGTTAATTCCTGTGTGCATTTCAAACTATTTAATATTCTCTTAAATTAAATTTGACTAAAATAATAAAAATGTACCTTTTTGAAACTTTTTCTGTGGTCTGCAGTGGGTGATCTGCGGAGTTGACTGCGGGTTACTGCTTTCATATTTTTGTTGGAACTATGTTTTCCCAAGTGAACTTAGTTTAATATCCGCTGGCTTGAACTTGTCTAGTAATGTTCATTTAGACAGCACAGTGATCCAATACGTGGCCGACATTCTGTAATGTAGCAAGACAGAAGAGCAGTGTCAAAAAGACTCAATACGGTTGTTGACTGTTTTGGCAAAAAAGGGATACAAAATGGACAAGGCAAAATTACAGTACTGCCAGGAAGAGGTGTTATACATTGGACAGTTAATCTTTCAGGAAGTTGACTCCTGAAAGGGCAGAGGCGATTAGGAAAACACTGCAGCCAATGTCTGTGAGGGAAATGCAGCAATTTTGAGGTCTTTGCAATTATCAGAGGCCCTGTGTGCTTGACTACAGCACACACACTAGTCCCCTTTTACACAGACTCAAGGAAGCTCAGAGGAGTGATGGCAAACTAATATGGACAGATGAAATGACAGAAGCATTTGGTGAATTGAAAGGGGCAATATGCATAGCCCCAGTTTTGGGAATCCCTAACTACAGTGCATCATTTTACTTATTCTCACACTCAAATGGAGTAGTGATGACAGCAGCGCTCACACAGAAAGCTACCTTGGGGCACAAACCAATAGCCTATTATAGTGGGCATCTGGATCCAGTGATGAGAGGCTATTATCCTTGTGAACAAACATTGGCTGCTGCTGCCTTTGCAATTAAGAGATCAGCAAGTATCACAATGGGCTGCATTACTACTCTTTACTTGGAGCATGCCCTCTTTGCCATTCTTAAGAAATCCAAAAGCACACTGACCACACACAGAGCATCTGGATATGAGGTGATTATCTCAAATCCAGCAGTGAAAGTAGTGAGATGCAGAACCAATGGAGGAGGGACACTATGTACAAGATTCCAAAAAATACACTGAATACTATAATGACATCCCAAAGGTTAGAGACAATGCCCTCACCGGTGGGGAAGTACTCTTTATTGACGGGGCCTCAATAATTGACCAGACATCAGGGGAATGACATACTGGGGTGGCAGTTGTAAAATTGAGACAGAATGGGACATTTGAGTTAGTGGCAAGCGCAAGGCTGCCCCCACATTTTTCAGCACAAGCAGCAGAATTGGTAGCACTCATAATAGCACTAGAAACACTTGAGGATGAGGAGATTACAGTGTACTCCGACTGTGTGTTGTGACATCAACAGTACATACAGGACTGTTACAATGGAAAAGGCGGTGCTTCTGACGTGCTGACAGCATGCCAGTGCAGCACACCCCCCATTGGACAGGCTCATCGAGGCATTACACATCACAACTCCCATCAACCATTGTGGTAGTAAAGTGCAAAGGCCCCACGAGGATGCAGGACATGGTTTCCCATGGCAACTAAGCAGCAGATGCCGAAGCAAAAAGAGAAGCGTACTTTCCAGAGATAAATGAATTCGATACTCCTCCCAATAGCCACACACGAGTACATAGCAGGGTAATGAAAGATGGGTTTAATTCACTGACCATTACCCAAATAATGGAGTTGCAGGGACGAGCACCAGTAGAAGAGAAGGAATTGTGGATAAGGAGGGGGTGTTCAGTATCCCCCCATGGATCTGATGTGGTGACAAGAGAGCACCGGAAAGCTTGTCATGCCCCTCGCATTACCCCAGACAGCTCTAACATAGCTCCACATAAGTAAAGAGGGTCTGGCAGCGCATGGAGTGGAAGACTGGCTCTTTCCCAACTTTGCAGAGCATGTTGCCGCCTTCATGAATAATTGTATTTTTTGTCAGAAATTCACAGCAGGACATTTGTTACGAGTAGTGAGAGGTGCGATACCCCGCCCTAATGTGCCCTTCCAACATTCACATATAGATTACGTGGACAAGGTGCAGAATTGCAACAGCTACAGGTACATGCTAGTAGTTGTGTGCCCATTTTGTCGCTGGATCAGAGCTGGCCCATGCTCCCATCCCGAAGCCACATGTGCGGCAAAATTCCTCATCAGAGAGGTATACCCACAGTATGGGGTGTGCGATGTCCTGCAGTCTAACAATGGGGCTCACTTTGTAAACGAAGTATTCAAGCATATCACAACACTACTGGGTATTAAGCATAGGTTTTCATGCGCTTATCGCCTGCAAGTGAATGGGATTTGTGAATGCCTCAACAGCCGGCTCAAGGAAAAGATTTCAAATGTGAAAATGACTCTGAAAAAGGGATGGATTCATTGCCTATCCATGGCCTTATTTGCATTGTGCAATCAGCCTGCATCTGACCACCATTTACCTCCTGATGAGGTGGTAGCAGGACAACGCATGTGCTTCCCACGTGCTCCTCCCACTAGAGTACTTACGGATGCCCAGAATGCTATTACTGTTTTGGGTAGTGAAATGTATGAATATCTCACTTTGATGATGGCTAGTGCTTCTTTTATCTCTCAACAGCCAAAGAGTCAGCAGTGGAGGTCGAAGAAGAATGATGAATAAAACGCATCATTAGAACCACACAAACTGCTCAAGGCCCCTCCGGTTTCCTCGGGGGATCGGGTCCTATTATGAAACTTTAACAGAAACTGGCACAAGCTGCGTTTTGATTGTCCCTGTAGAGGAAGCAACCGAAAAAGCTGTGAAATTGGTAGGGAAGAAAGCTTGGAATTTACCTGGGAGACGTCAAGTCCTGCAAAGGTGAGACCCCCCCTTCCCCAAGATGCAGACGGTGCAGCACAAGAAGAAGGAGAAGAAGAGTGACATATTCAGACATGTTCTAGGATCAGAGGTAAATGGGAGCATGCAGAAAGCTAGTTTAGGCACACTGTCTTTTCTTACACTAGGTAACCAGTGTACCTGTATGGACTGAGTTTCGACAAGCAATTTTGTACCTGCACAATAAAACAGAAAAGCATTTTTTTGAATTTACAGGGGCAAGGACCAAATGGTACTAGAAAAACTGTGTTTACGCTTTCCTTATTTACGTTGCAAAAGGCTATCCAATACTGAAAAGGAGTGGAGTGCCTATTATTGCCTTGCATAGTAACGCTAAGGTTAAATACATTTTTGAGAGACTCATAAGCACAATACTTTCACAGGAGAGATTGACCACTTTCACCAAGGACGTACGTACATACAAGAGTTATTGTATTGACATTTTCTGCATTCTGCTGTCTCTATCTCTCTACCCTCTTAGCTCTACAGAGAGCTGCATTGTATTACACACACACACGCACACTTAAGCATATGCCAACACAACACCTGTTCCCTTAGTACCTGAAGCTAAACCTGAGCTGGTCACCAGCACTGCCCAAGAAGTAATAAGGCTTAAGCAAACCACGAACACCAAATTTCGAATATGTGAATGCTTCCAAAAGACACTAAAACATTAGGGTTCTACCTTGACGCTACGCTATCATTAACCCGACAAACGAATGCTGTCAGATCTGCGTCAGCATACACATGCAAACTCATTGCAGCCTGCAGACCTTTCCTGACCACCTCCAACAGTGTCACACTAGCAAGAACCCTCATCATGGCTAGAATTGACTACTGCAGTGCTCTCTACCTTGGCACTAGTCAAGAGAACTTAAACAAACTCCAAACTACCCAACATAATGCCATTCGTGCTGCCTTAAACATCCCTCGTAACCACCATATCTCAGAAACCAGGTCAAAGTTAAAGTGGCTACCTGTCAAGCAAAGAATCTCCCTCAAAGCACTCGCCATTACGCACAAATGTCTGGCCAACAAGGCCCCCATCTATCTCAGCAGTCGACTATCGCGACACTCGACCTCCCGTCCTCTAAGAAATGCCCAATCCCATTGCTTAGCAATCCCTAGATTGAAGCTGCAAAAATCAGGGGGCTCAAGCTTCCCGGTCCTAGCCTCCAAGCTCTGGAATTCTCTCCCTATTACTATCAGAGCGGAAGAGTCTTTTCACACCTTCAAAGCCAATACCAGATCCTGGCTTTTCGACCTGCCTTAAGTCACACACAGCGCCTCTGTCTTATTCTCTCTGCCCTGCTGACTGTTTACCTGTATTTAATGTCCTGTTCATATCATGTAATGTCATTTCCATGTAAAGTCATGCATCTTGACTCCTGTATCTATGCACTTCTGTAACCTTCAAATTGCGCTCTGATGCCCCCGGGCCTGCGGGTTTTGCGCGTTATAAATAAAATAAATACAAATACAAATACAAATTCAATGACCAATTTGGCCCACATCACTAATAACATGGTGTACCAGCACATGACAAAGGTGCAGAGAGAAACCTCAAGTCAGAGCTGCTAGTGTACTCTCTCATCCTGTGTGCCATGAGTGGTTCCAGGACATTCGTAGTGACAGCATTTCTATCAGCCAGAGAACAATGTCTTATGCACTTAGCGCTCCTCACCACAAGAGGTCAGTTTTAAGGGAAATTGGCCTTGCTGCAGTGAATGTCACAAAAGACATTCCCTTACGAGGACAGCTACATAAAGACTCTTTGCTTCAATGCTCGGTGTTACTCCTAGCTAACATCCACTATTGCAAGGTTCTGAGAACCTTCTCAACTGGTTTTCTTTTGTTTCTAACTGTTTCTACCTTGTCTTTGTAATTTAATAAACCACAATCTCAATACAGCCCTGGTGGGGAGGGCTGTAAGAGGTGTTGTTATCTTTTACCCTCACTATTCATCTTCGACTTTGCCTCCAACCTTTAACTCGGATGTGGGCTGATAACACCTGCTGCACCCCTCTCCCATTTGGACGGTAATGCCTCATTCTATATTCATTCAGAAGAGTTAAAAGTTTACCAAGAACATTTCCAAAGGCCAGTTAACACACAGGGGGGGAGGGACTGGGTTCATCCCAGAGTTTGCAAGAAACTAATATGTTGGGAAAGTGAATACCAAGATGGCCACCAGATCTGATAAAGGCTTGCATGAGCTGCCCTGTCCCCTGTCCAAAGTAGTTCCAGATGAACCTGGAGAAGCAAACCTGGCCCCAATTACATAAAGCATGCGCATATAATCCCAGCGAGTCCAACCAAGGGTAAGAGTACATAGCCCTATAGATAGCATAGAGCACAGTAAGTCAGTGTGGGATGCCGGAGCAGAATACTCAAGGTTGAAGGTGGCTGGAGTTTAGAAAGAATGGGAAAAAGCAGAGACTGGAGAAGAGGAAGTGGTTGGAAAGGTAGCAACAGTAGAGAGGAGGCGGGGGTACGATCAAGAGGCAAAGAGAGGGTGGTAACACCAAAAGGGAAGGACTAGGTGGTAACATCAACAGTGAAGGATGAGGTGGTAAGATTAAGAGCAATGGAAGAGATGCTGGCATCTAGAGTGAATGAGTGTTTAACACCAAAAGGGGAAGGTGGTGGTGTTGGAAGAAGATTGAAGTTGTGGACCAGACAAGGCAATAACATCTGGAGGTGATGATAGCCGGATAGCTGAGAACATTCCTGCAGCGAAACAGAACAGGAAGGTTACATCATGCAATGTCAGCCATGGGCAGGATCAGAAGCTGGGAGAAAGAAGGACTGTGGGTCAAAGAGAAGACCATGGATCAGAGAGGTGAAAGGGCAAGAGGCAGGAGAGGCCCCAGACAGAACAGGTCCAAATGGACACCTCCCCATATCTCCTTGGCACCTACTCCTACAGATCTGTCTTCTGGCGGGAAATGCAATAGAATTAGTCTCGGGGTAGCCTGCAGCTTGTCAATTATCTGGAGAAGGGTTCAGGAAACCCTACAGTCTACAATTTCCAGACACCTGAAAGTGGTCATATAAACACTTTTTGGAACTGCAAATGAACTTGGAAGGGCATTGATGACCAGAAAGAGGCCGGGAAGTCTTATGAGCCCCAGGATGATAGGGAAAGACATTTTGGGACCCCTCCCAGAGATGGAGAGGCCATATTAAGACTGGACAGAAGAACCATCCAAACAGATTTGGGTTTTGAAAGATCCTGTTTTTATTTCCCTACATTGCTTAAACTTGTAAATAGGGTCCTGTCGTGCTTCTTGATCCCAAGCATGTCTCTGGCACTAGCTCTAGTCATCTCATATGTAAGGTGTTGTCTCTTAGGTCTAGGTGGTGCCATCATAAATCAAGTGTCATGTCAAATGCTGAAATACTCTCATTCTATGGCAGCTAACGGGCCATAAACCAGAGACAGTCAACATGTGTAAAGTGCAATCTCATTTTTTCAATTCCTGCATTCTAAAACTCATGCCCATTCCTCTGCCCTCTCTTTTTCATGGTTTTACACCAAATGTATGTGAGAAGACAGCATCTGGTTCAACTCACAATCTTCACTTGGTTTGGTTCATCGTGTTTTATAAAAAATAAAATGCCCAAATAAAATAAAAAATTAGTTATCGAGATATTTTGGACCATCGGACAATCCGTGGAGACAAGTCATAACAACCCAGAAGTGTGAGTGGCTGAAGACAGGCTGAAAAATAAGTGTCTGGTCACTATTTCGGATCCATCACTGAAAAGATTGGCCTATTCGATCCCCCTTGCGGGGAGGGGTGTTAAGCACATTTTTACACACCCTGGCATACGTAGCGGGACATTGCACCATAAAAAGGGCCCTTTTTTTAGACTTATAACTTTGGCCTCCAAGAACGGAATTGTAAGCTACTTTGCAAGAACCATAAACAAACTAGTTGAATATCTTTATTGAGAGATTAATGCAAGAGGTGGAAGTTATAAAAGACATTTCCCCTTTAACTTCATGCCATTATTGTCATCTGTCCGATTCTCACCAATACTGTACTCTTTTCTTTGAATTTTGCTGTTTAACTTGCAAGCCCAACATTTAGCTCCATGAATTAGTATTTGATCTGTTCAGCATGTGTCTGCAACAAATACTGAGTAGCTAAATGCTTTACATGCAAACCACGCAGGCCATCATGATGGATGGTAATCCAGATGACCTGGAGCACAACAGAGCTATCCTTACTACCATACCTCTCAAACTCATATTAATGGCATTGCTCCATTGTGTGCACCATTGACTCACTCAAGAGGATACTTGAGCTGGCACATGGCGTTACGCTGTCAACCTTGTTACAAATCCCAAAGCAGGTCCTTCATGCAATGTTACATCAGGTGGATGGCAAAGTATGGTTCCTTATAGACTGGCATATGGCCAACAGTGTGCTGGGGGAGTTCTGTTTCACGGCAGGCTTCCCAAATGTTGTCTTGGCGCTGGCAAACACTAATGTGGCCCTCATCCCCCTTCAAGCTATGTTGTGCTGTATGTTATAAAACATTGCAATAAGGAAACATGTACTCATACCGCAACACGAAGAGGACGAGGAGGATGATGATAAGGGAGAAGATGTCAATGTGCCAGACCTACCAGCAGTAATGTGTCACAATAGAGATGACAAAGTGACCTGAAACAAGATATTAGACAACAGTTATGATTCATGTATTTTCAATCAAACCAATAACCTTGCCTTCCAAATGTTCAATCCCCTCCCTTAACTCCAGCATTCCTAAGGTGTGATACCCCATGATAGGGATCCACTCCCCAACTTCAACATTCTCACAATTCCATTTCCCACGATTTCTTCTAACCCCTTCCTCAAAAGCCAGAATTCGCCCAATGCCATTGCCCAGTAGAATCTACACTCACACACTTATAATCCCGCACTGCCATCACCTAGCATATCCATCCCCAGAACTATGACCGTGGTGGGGGTGGAGCGATGGTGGGGTGCACAATGATCCTGCATGCAGAGCCCCCCCTAGTTGTGCCTTGGTACTGCACTAGAGAGGAAGAGAGGGAGAAGAAATGAGGGGCAGCAGGGGTGTGTGTAACGCTCCTTTGCCTGTAAAGAGGCAGAAGGGAGCTGGACAACTCTTGTTACTCCACATACTGTCACGTGGTATGTTGAGCATTGGTAGTCTAACCGCACTTGGTGGACTTATAAGGTATCAAGAATGACTACTGTAACCTGTTCTGGGTGCAAATGGGTTGGTAGAACTATAATTCGGTACACAGTAAGGGCGGTGATGGGGAGCACAGGAAATTTAAACCTGAAATAAGCAGTGATCGAAGTGTAGTGACGAAAAGAATTCCGTGAAGGCCTGCCCCTGCTCCCCACAAATCCCATCCCGCAATCACATCCCCCAAACAAACCCACTTCCTGTTTAAGGGAATGTTGAGTGCAGTGCATTGAGGTGCAAGTTCCAACTTCTTCCAACACTTTTTTTTTAAAAACTAAATGATTCTAGAACGGTTTCTTTTGAAAATAAAAGTATAGGAGCAGTCAAACTAAATAAAAAGTAGAGGAGCACCGTCCCCACCCACTTCGACCAATAGAAACAAGACGTTTCAAACATCGTATTATTGCTTTGATTAATTAAGCAGAAATTATGTATCCAAAATAATGGATCTAAATCACAAAATATAACATGTGATCGGTTTAAAAAATATTAACATCATAACTGTTTCAGGGGAAATTGGTCCAAAAGAAAGAGACGAGATGAGCCATATGCGGCCTGCCACTGCTTTCGGACGCACTTTGTAGGGATTTCCTGGGCTGCCATTGGCTGCATGCACAAACACAGGTTACAAGAAACCTGTATGTAGTAATCTGGCATACACGGCTTTTGGGATCAGATCACGATTATATAAACATGTTTATGATCTTATTTGCCTTTTAAAAGATACAGCAAAATGGCTGACATGCGAGCAAACATTAAATAACATTAAACAAGTGAGAAATACATGTATTTTTTTTTTTAATGTGTTCAGCACACACAAGCCCTCAGGCATCAGGGAGCTGTAAAGAACCAGTTACATGTGGCTCGGAGGCAAGATGGCAAGATACATAGTATAGTAGAATACGGGTGGTAGTCAACATCACATCATGTCACATCAGGAGGCGTACAGTCGATGTATTCGGTCTTTGGCAAAAGCAGCAAAATTCAGTAGGGCATGAAATACAGATGTATAGTCAGTGCACAGAATAGGGTTGCACAAAGGCACCTGTGTTCGGAGAGAGAGGAAAGTTATCACTAGTATAGCCATACGTGGTGAACCATCTCCGCTTCCGGGAGCACCACAAAATCTGCCTCTTTGCCTCTGCCTTCTCTCTTCCTCTCCCCTGCTGATTTCCTATCTGATACTGCACTGGTCACCTGGCTACCCCCTGATTTTGGGCCCAGGCCCCTACCTACCCAGTTGCACACCAGCACTGCCCCCCGGCAACCCTTGCACTTGGGTCTGTATCTGTAACCCTACAGTCCCCCTACCTGCACTTTTGGACACCTGCTGTCTGCACTTACCCTTGCACCTGCCACCTGCTGGCCGCACTTCTTGTTATTGTTTTGATCCCATGTACAGCACTGCCACCTCCCCTTTCCCCTGGTACTTTTTCCTTCCCCCCTCCCCTGCACTTGAGCAATCTCAATGTCACTTGGCCTAGTAAGATCGCTGTCTCTGTCCTCCCTCTGTTCCCCCTTCCTTACCTCGTCACGCCTTGAAACACTTGTGTGTAGGCGTGTTACAAATGCCATATCATCAATCTATCTATGTAGATAAAGCAGAAAATATGTTAGTTTATTCCTTATACAATTCCACACCGTTTCACCAATCTCCACCGCATTTTGCATAGTTACCTGTTAGGACCCCTCCGGACATTACTGGCTACATGACATTTGGATACCCCACTCCTTTCCCTGGATTTCAGCCCCTTCCCATATGAGATGGTTGCCTGAAATCGGCAAAACATCAATGTGATAGTAGAAGGAACAGAAAAAGTTAATTTTAAGCATCTCACAGCGAGGGACAAAACTGAGAGGCCACATTTTTTAAGGCTCTAGAATGCATTGTTTTTGAGATATTTGCATCACAACACACTGCAACGCACAGCACCTCGTCAGAGCGAGGCGAGTGCACAGAATGTCCCAGTATTCTACAGCGCACAAACTCTCACCTCTGTCATGTCGCAAGCGCGACTGACCAGCCCTGCCACACCATTGTGTGGGATGGCCCGTGTTGGGGTCATATCATAGGGAAAGTGACATTGGGGTTAGGGAAGTGTGCAGCAGGGAAATGGCAGTTCCGGGGTTACAGTAAATAAAGAAGACGTTGTTGAAGTCGCACCATCTGCTATTGCGTTATTGTCACCCGAGGTGATATCCTGTGTGCCGGCAGGACGGCAGGCAGTCCCTGCGTGTCCTCGCCTCTACATTGGTGATGAGGGGAAAAGATGCACAAGGAGCAGGAGGAGGCTTCGCTGCAGCGAACGGAGAGCCTGGAGGATGCCGTTGGGCATATGCTACGCACGTCGGCACGCCTCCCTGCAATAGGCCTGCTCCTCCCCACTCATACCCAGTGCAGCAGCCTCAGCTGCAAAATCAAAGGGGGAAGGGAAGGACAGCACCCTCCATCCCACCCTTATTACGGGCCACGTGGGCGCCAGCAGCCACCAAGGGAAGGGAAGCCCCCTCCCTCATCATAACGGGCCACGTGGGGCCATCAGCACCATCAGGGGAAGGGAAGCACCCTCCTTCATCAGTACGGGCCACGAGTTGGCCAGCAGCACCATTTAGGGAAGGAAAGCACCCTCCGTCATAATTATGGGCCACGAGCGGCCAGGAGCCATCACCCTCTGCACGGGTGCTAGCAGGGGATGCTGTAGCAGTACCCCAGCAACCGGTATTAACGCCAGTAGAAGGGCACAAAGAAAGAAGGCCTAAGGGCCCGAGAACTAGAGCTGGACCAGTGCATTCAGGAGAACACTAGTTCCTGGACAACCAACCAGCAGACTGAAACCAGAAGGAAAAGACACCATACCAAAGGGCCAAGGGCGGCCACTATAGCCATCAAACATATCGGATCAGGAGGTCTCCTCCACATCAGTTGATGGAACACCGGGAGGCGCTGCAGGACCGGCAAACCCTCTGGGGCACCTCACAGGTACTACACCTGCCTGATGCCTTCGACTTGCTTGATACCACTAATCTGGGGCCCTAATGGGCAATTTGGCTGAGGAATTTCAAGTTCTATGTGGAGGCCATAGGGGTCACGGATGATGCTCCCCTAAAGAACACCTTGTCCATGGCAGTTGGGCCTGCTGTATGAGACATCGCAGGGAAGTTACTTAACCTGGAAACCTCATCATACCGCAACCTGCATGAGAAACTATCGGAATATGTCATACCCCACACCAATATCCACTATGAGAGGCACATCTTTCATACAACACGTCAAGACAAAGTGGAGTCTCTTGATAACATCGTCATGAGGCTCTGCATAAAACGCGAATACTGCGAATTTCACCGATATTCGAACGAAGAGGCCCTGCGGTCTCAAGTCATCGCAGGCTGCGAGTCACAAACATTCCAGAAGAAACTACTGCAGAAACAGTGGTCGCTGGAGGACATCTTAGCCTTGGTTGGATAGAAGCATCGGTAGAGTCAGCTCGACAGTTTTGGAAAAATTACCATACAGCATAAACCGGCAGAAACAGATGGCAAAAAACAAACTGTCTACAGCTCCAAATCCAATCAGCAGAAGATCAGAAGCCACGTGCTTCTGTTGCAGGTACGAATATCCCAGCACGGGCGAATGTCCTCTCCCGGGGCAACAATGTGCCGTATGTGGGGGAGATGACCCTTTTTGGGCCGCCTGTAAAAATGCACCAGTTATCATGCCCAGCAGGCAAAGATTTCAAGAACGATAGAGAAGTACCCGGCAAGCCCGCCAGGCAACAGGCATGATGGTGAGCCCAAGCACGTACACCCGAGACAACCGTCGGCACACCCCGAGCCAGGCGTAGCGGCAAGAGATTTCTCCAATATATAGAGATGAGATCTCCATCGAGCGGTGATTCCCCGTCATGGGAAATGACCAACGAAAAAAAAGGCTATGTGTGGGCTCTCAACAACAGTACCGCCACCCAACATAGCCCTGTCCTCACACTCCACGTCAATGCCACTCCACTGGAGTTCCTCAACGACACAGGGGTGACAGTCAATATCATTAGTGAAGAGGCCTACAATGCCCTTGCCCAGCCTCTGAAACTCAAAAAGCCAACAGTTGACATCTACTCGTATGTGTCGACCACGCCACTACACTTCAAGGGCATAATAATAGCCTGATGCACTCGCAAGACTCACGCGGCGAAGATCCCGCTAAACGTCCTAAAGACAGAAGTCAAGAGGGGCTGCATACTCAGCTTCAGAGTGGCAATCGACATGGGGCTGATACACATCTTATACCAGCTATTGAACCACAAGTACTTCGCCATTCCAGAAGACGTGGAAGCGCCATTCCCAAAGTTGTTCAAAGGGCTGGGAAAACTGAAACACATGAAGATACAGCTGCACATTAACCCCAAGATTCATCCAGTAGCCAACACTGCCAGGGCATACCCGTTAACATACCGAGGCAAGTGGAGGAGGAGTTAGACAAACTCATGCAACAGCAAGTGATCGAGCCAGTCACCAGTCTCCACCCTGTGGGTCTCACCCATAGTCCCGGTGCCCAAGATCGTCGGACTGATCCATAGGACTATGCGTAGACATGAGGAGAGCCAACGAAGCGATCGAGTGCGAATGTCATCAAGCACCAAGGATCACTGACATGATACATTTACTCCACTGAGCGAAAGTATTCTCTAAACTGGAACTCACGAAAGGGTATCACCAGATCGAGATTGCACACGAATCTCGATACATCACCACATTCGTGACACACCTGGGGCTGTTCCAATACGAAAGACTCAGTTTCGGCATTTCATCGGCTGCCGAGATATTTAAGGAGGAGATTCACAAGGTTATACGACACGTACCCAACTGCCTCAACTACTGAGACAATGTTTTGGTCTTCAGAAAGTCCAAAGAAGAACATGATGTGGACCTTGACAGTGTGTGTCCCACACTCGAGGCGGCTGGCCTCACCTTCAACAATTCTAAATGCGAATTTGGAAAAGGGTTGCTTCGATTCTTCAGAAAAATGAATGTGGCCTGACTCGGACAAAGTGACAGCACTTAACACGGCACAACCCCCTCAAAACACGTCCGAACTACGGTCCTTCCTGGGCCTGGCAAGCTATTGCTCCAGATATCACAAGGACTATGCCACAGTAAGCAACCCGCTTCGACTATTCACCCGCAAAGACCAGTCATTTGAATGATCAAGAGACTGCCAGAGCGTGTTTGAAACAATTCGCAACAACATCACCCGGGCCGAGGACATGGCGTACTTTGATACATAAAGGAAGACTGAAAAATTGCGGACGCCAGTCCTCTGGGGCTGGGAGCAATCCTGACACAAAGAGACTACGTTGACCACTCCAACGTATTCATTGTAACCTATTCGAGTAGGAGCCTTACGGCCATGGAGCAGGCATACTCTCAGGTGGAAAAACAAAGTCTGGTGGTAGCATGGGCTTGTGAGTACTTACCCCTGTTTCTACACTGGAAGGCATTCACGGTCGTAATGGACCATCAGGCCTTCTTAACGATCTACGGAGACCCAAAAGCCAGAATGCTTCCCAGGATTGCCAGGTGGGGTTTGCGCATGCAGGATTAGAAGTTCGACATCAAATATCTCCCAGGCAAGGAAGAAAATCCAGCGGACTATCTATCCAGCTATACGACAGGCCCGGCCCTCGCAGGGCTATCCATTGCAGACGCATATATTAACAAATGTAGTGCACCACCTCCAGCCACTCCCGGTGGAATGGGCTGACCTCACAGTTGAGTCTTAGCAGGACAGGGCTGTCAGCATCATGACTCATTGCATCAAATCAGAAAAGACCACACACTTAAAACATCAAGCCAGGAATGAGAACGAGGCCATACAAGATGACATCCAGTGCCTAGACCTGTAAAGGATGAGTTGTCCATCGTCGATGATCATATCTTCCTCAAAGGCTGCAAAGTGGTCATTCCAGAGGCACTACGAGAGAAGATAATCAGGCTGGCACACAAAGGTCACCGGGTAGTGGTGTCAACGAAGCACCTTATTCGACAAAAGGTGTGGTTCCCCAAACTGGACACCATGGTAGAGGAGATGGTAGGGGGATGCCCCACATGTGCACATGTGCCTCCGCCTCCACACCCAAATCCATTACAAATGTCCCCGCTCTCCAAAAATTTCTGGGATGAATTGGCGGTGGACTTCTTCGGCCCTCTTCACAACGGCACTTACGTTCTCGTGCAGATAGATGAACACTCCCGCTTTCCGGAAGCCCAGCTGGTCGAGAGCACATCTGCCACGTGTGTGATCCTGGTGCTGGACCGCATGCAGTCAAAATACGGAATCCCGAGAGTCATAAAATCAGACAATGGCCCGCCATTCCCCAGCCAGGACTTTCAAAACTTTACAAATTACATGGGGTTGCAGCACAGGAAAATAACGCTGTGATGGCCTCACGCCAATGGCATCGTTGAGAGGTTTATTGCGAGCATTAAGAGGGCGCTGCAGATAGACACCATCCTCAACAAACCCTTTCAGCAAGCTCTTTATCAGCTGCTGAGGGAATACCGATACACCCCCCACAGCACCACAGGGGTTTGCCCCGCAGAGTTCGTGTTTTGGCGTCACATTAAAATGAGACTACCGGAAGGACCCACCCAGGCCTTCGCCGACGCCGTTCGAACAACAAGCTAGAGACAAAGATCAGGAAGAGTAGAGCAAGATGAAGGACTGGGCAGATACCTGCAGGTGGGCTTAGGACTGCATCATTGAACTAGGAGACCAAGTAATGGTACGTCAACCAAAGGGTCGAAAGGAAGACTCCACGTTTGCACCCAACCACTTGATAGTGACCCACAAGAAAGGCACCATGATCACCGCCAGTGGGGATAGATAGTAATCTGTGACGTGAAACTCGTGCCATTTCAAGAAGATCGGGGCCTCCCCGGCCCTTGGGTGGGGACTCATGACGGTCCCGATGAGTCCTACCTTGGATATGGGGAGCTGTCTCAAGAAGATGAGGGCAGTGGGAGAGAGCCCACGCCTCTGCCAGGGACTCGTCTTCCACAGAGGTCTCAAAGATATCTCATGAAGCCTCAGAGACAGGTTGAGGAAATGGGCTGACAAACTGTGAGTGACCTGTCATCTTAAAAAGGGGGGAGAAGTCATATCACAAGCACGACTGACCAGCCCTACCACATCGTTGTGTGGGATGGCATGTATTGAGGCCATATCATAGGGGAAGTAACGTTGGGGTTCGGTTAAATAAAGAAGACATTGAAGTCGCTCAGTCTGCTGTTGAGTTATTGTTACCCGCTGTGATATCTCGTGTGCCGGCAGGAAGGCAGGCTGTCCCTGCACGTCCTCACCTTTAGAACCTCCCCTCCACATCTGCTCCAGGATATGTCAGCCAGCCACACGCCCATTCTCAGCACAGTCTACTTCAAAGTGCAAAGCACATCAAGCGATAAGCGACTCAGAGCAGTGACCTACAGGATCATTGATTTCCAACAATTCATGAGAGTGTTGTCATATCTGTCTACAGAACCTGCACAGAATATGGCTACTTTTTCCTAGTCAGTGAACAAAAGGAGCTAACTGAAAAGAAAAAAAGAATCAATCAATGAAAAAAGATTCACCAGACTAGTAGGTTAACAGGTAGTGTCTCTGAGTCTTTGATGGAGAAGCACCACCTTGGCATTGACCATCTACCAGAACGAGTGGTTGGAGGCTCCATTCTGTCTTTTGACCAGGGCTGGAAACCGGCTGGCATTAGTGAGTGTCTCATTCGGGGTGGAAGCATAATTTCGGTGCTAGGTGTGTGACTCTCTGGATTCGAATGTTGCAGCACAGGAGCTAAGGTAAACGCTTACTACACTGCAGTAGTTGACCTGTGAGAACTGCCACATATTGGGATGAGTTCACCTTCGGCAAGTTAGCTAACCTCTGGGGATTGTCACTCAAGGCAATAGCATGGGAAGGCTCCCTGTGTGTCTGTAGTCCAGGAAAACGGATGCCATCACGTGCACGTTTATTAAGAGCTTCTACCACCGAATAGAAGAAGCCACTGCGAAAGTGCTGATAAAAATGGCAAAGCCTGGGATGGTTTGTGCGGCCTAGCAGTGGGCCCCTGTAGAACAGACTAGACTTTGCCCCCATCCGTTTGGATGCCCAAGAACCTAAGCTATATAAACTGGGAATTTCACGGACCAGACATGCAAGACACATTTCTCAGGTTTGGCGGACAGGTAATTTCCCCTTTAGTGCTGCACTTTAAGAACACACAACGACATATTATCTTCAATTTCACACAAGATGTCCTTCATGAAGTGTTACAAGGTAGTGCCTGCAATACAAAGGCCAAAAGCCATCCTGTTACACTCAAACAAACCACAGCACGTTTGAAGCACTGTTTTCCACTCATCACTCTAACTTCCATTGAATAATCAACAACACCCCTTTTCTCACTCCAGTGGAACAGTTTAACATCAGTGTCTCCATTTCATTGTCAGCTTTTTTATTCAGCATCTTCTATGAGAATCTTATCCAGAAACGGGGCGCCGCCTCTATCTCATTCATGTACAAAAGCATCCGGTGCACATATGGGGCCGTGAGGTCATGAAAGCAGTTCCATGTGCACATCATAACCACACCTCCTCCCCTCCACTCTTAACGTCTAGACTGTCAAAAGGAGAGGGGAGCATGTGACAGAGCAGCCTTGCTGCTCGGCTCCCGACGGTCGATTCAGACAACGGCCCGGACTGATTGACATCTTGTAGACTACCTTATTGGGAATTTACGGAGATTTAGAACCTCGATCCAACACGAGGTTATACTTCAAACCGAGGACAGCCTTTCGTGCTGCATTTTGGCAAAAATGTGGCCATATTCCATCCTATCTAGTCTTCAGATCTAATGCATTTGTGATGTATTGCTGGCATGGCCGGACTGTGATTTCCTGGACTTTCTAGACAGGCTTCCTGTGCCATTGCCCCTTCAGTGGTTGAGATTATGGTAGTACCATTATCTATGTGATATTACCTTTAACCCAAAGGTCGTTTTTAACATTCACCAATTTGTGTATTCGTCATCTAAAACAAATCACAGACGGATCCTCAAGAACATGCGTCTGGGAATGCAACGTCCTGACGAAGATGGACATCATATGTAATCCAGTTAGATGTTTTTTCCATCGAAACTACTCTTTTTTGTGTCATGCTTACTACATTGGGTATATGTATTTATGTGAATTTTGGCATGCCACTTTAGTAGTTGACGAATAGCATCCTATGCCAGATATTTAGTGTATGGTTTTAGGATTGTGAGGCTTTGCAGTGCTAATACACCATTGGACTGCCCTATTTGGGATCAAATTACTGTTCCCTTTTTTTCTTTTGCCTATGTGATAGGTTGATTTAATCAACTAATCAACTTATTAATTGAATCAAACTGTTATATTTATCAGTGTCCAGTTGACCTGGCTCCTTCTGCCGGAGAGATCATTTCTTCCTCCGATGGAGAGGGTTGTCTTGCAACTGAACATCTATTTGAGGGACTATTGCCATTCTTCTCCTGAATTGTTTACTGGCATTGAATTATTTGCAGCCTCCCTTTGTGACCAGCACTTTTTAACACACATTGCACTTTATACCTCGGTATGTTAATTCCTGTGTGCATTTCAAACTATTTAATATTCTCTTAAATTAAATTTGACTAAAATAATAAAAATGTACCTTTTTGAAACTTTTTCTGTGGTCTGTAGTGGGTGATCTGCGGAGTTGACTGCGGGTTACTGCTTTCATATTTTTGTTGGAACTATGTTTTCCCAAGTGAACTTAGTTTAATATCCGCTGGCTTGAACTTGTCTAGTAATGTTCATTTAGACAGCACAGTGATCCAATACGTGGCCGACATTCTGTAATGTAGCAAGACAGAAGAGCAGTGTCAAAAAGACTCAATACGGTTGTTGACTGTTTTGGCAAAAAAGGGATACAAAATGGACAAGGCAAAATTACAGTACTGCCAGGAAGAGGTGTTATACATTGGACAGTTACTCTTTCAGGAAGTTGACTCCTGAAAGGGCAGAGGCGATTAGGAAAACACTGCAGCCAATGTCTGTGAGGGAAATGCAGCAATATTGAGGTCTTTGCAATTATCAGAGGCCCTGTGTGCTTGACTACAGCACACACACTAGTCCCCTTTTACACAGACTCAAGGAAGCTCAGAGGAGTGATGGCAAACTAATATGGACAGATGAAATGACAGAAGCATTTGGTGAATTGAAAGGGGCAATATGCATAGCCCCAGTTTTGGGAATCCCTAACTACAGTGCATCATTTTACTTATTCTCACACTCAAATGGAGAAGTGATGACAGCAGCGCTCACACAGAAAGCTACCTTGGGGCACAAACCAATAGCCTATTATAGTGGGCATCTGGATCCAGTGATGAGAGGCTATTATCCTTGTGAACAAACATTGGCTGCTGCTGCCTTTGCAATTAAGAGATCAGCAAGTATCACAATGGGCTGCATTACTACTCTTTACTTGGAGCATGCCCTCTTTGCCATTCTTAAGAAATCCAAAAGCACACTGACCACACACAGAGGATCTGGATATGAGGTGATTATCTCAAATCCAGCAGTGAAAGTAGTGAGATGCAGAACCAATGGAGGAGGGACACTATGTACAAGATTCCAAAAAATACACTGAATACTATAATGACATCCCAAAGGTTAGAGAAAATGCCCTCACCGGTGGGGAAGTACTCTTTATTGACGGGGCCTCAATAATTGACCAGACATCAGGGGAATGACATACTGGGGTGGCAGTTGTAAAATTGAGACAGAATGGGACATTTGAGTTAGTGGCAAGCGCAAGGCTGCCCCCACATTTTTCAGCACAAGCAGCAGAATTGTTAGCACTCATAATAGCACTAGAAACACTCGAGGATGAGGAGATTACAGTGTACTCCGACTGTGTGTTGTGACATCAACAGTACATACAGGAATGTTACAATGGAAAAGGCGGTGCTTCTGACGTGCTGACAGCATGCCAGTGCAGCACACCCCCCATTGGACAGGCTCATCGATGCATTACACATCACAACTCCCATCAACCATTGTGGTAGTAAAGTGCAAAGGCCCCACGAGGATGAAGGACATGGTTTCCCATGGCAACTAAGCAGCAGATGCCGAAGCAAAAAGAGCAGCGTACTTTCCAGAGATAAATGAATTCGATACTCCTCCCAATAGCCACACACGAGTACATAGCAGGGTAATGAAAGATGGGTTTAATTCACTGACCATTACCCAAATAATGGAGTTGCAGGGACGAGCACCAGTAGAAGAGAAGGAATTGTGGATAAGGAGGGGGTGTTCAGTATCCCCCCATGGATCTGATGTGGTGACAAGAGAGCACCGGAAAGCTTGTCATGCCCCTCGCATTATCCCAGACAGCTCTAACATAGCTCCACATAAGTAAAGAGGGTCTGGCAGCGCATGGAGTGGAAGACTGGCACTTTCCCAACTTTGCAGAGCATGTTGCCGCCTTCATGAATAATTGTATTTTTTGTCAGAAATTCACAGCAGGACATTTGTTACGAGTAGTGAGAGGTGCGATACCCCGCCCTAATGTGCCCTTCCAACATTCACATATAGATTACGTGGACAAGGTGCAGAATTGCAACAGCTACCGGTACATGCTAGTAGTTGTGTGCCCATTTTGTCGCTGGATCAGAGCTGGCCCATGCTCCCATCCCGAAGCCACATGTGCGGCAAAATTCCTCATCAGAGAGGTATACCCACAGTATGGGGTGTGCGATGTCCTGCAGTCTAGCAATGGGGCTCACTTTGTAAACGAAGTATTCAAGCATATCACAACACTACTGGGTATTAAGCATAGGTTTTCATGCGCTTATCGCCTGCAAGTGAATGGGATTTGTGAATGCCTCAACAGCCGGCTCAAGGAAAAGATTTCAAATGTGAAAATGACTCTGAAAAATGGATGGATTCATTGCCTATCCATGGCCTTATTTGCATTGTGCAATCAGCCTGCATCTGACCACCATTTACCTCCTGATGAGGTGGTAGCAGGACAACGCATGTGCTTCCCACGTGCTCCTCCCACTAGAGTACTTACGGATGCCCAGAATGCTATTACTGTTTTGGGTAGTGAAATGTATGAATATCTCACTTTGATGATGGCTAGTGCTTCTTTTATCTCTCAACAGCCAAAGAGTCAGCAGTGGAGGTCGAAGAAGAATGATGAATAAAACGCATCATTAGAACCACACAAACTGCTCAAGGCCCCTCCGGTTTCCTCGGGGGATCGGGTCCTATTATGAAACTTTAACAGAAACTGGCACAAGCTGCGTTTTGATTGTCCCTGTAGAGGAAGCAACCGAAAAAGCTGTGAAATTGGTAGGGAAGAAAGCTTGGAATTTACCTGGGAGACGTCAAGTCCTGCAAAGGTGAGACCCCCCCTTCCCCAAGATGCAGACGGTGCAGCACAAGAAGAAGGAGAAGAAGAGTGACATATTCAGACATGTTCTAGGATCAGAGGTAAATGGGAGCATGCAGAAAGCTAGTTTAGGCACACTGTCTTTTCTTACACTAGGTAACCAGTGTACCTGTATGGACTGAGTTTCGACAAGCAATTTTGTACCTGCACAATAAAACAGAAAAGCATTTTTTGAATTTACAGGGGCAAGGACCAAATGGTACTAGAAAAACTGTGTTTACGCTTTCCTTATTTACGTTGCAAAAGGCTATGCAATACTGAAAAGGAGTGGAGTGCCTATTATTGCCTTGCATAGTAACGCTAAGGTTCAATTTATTTTTGAGAGACTCATAAGCACAATACTTTCACAGGAGAGATTGACCACTTTCACCAAGGACGTACGTACATACAAGAGTTATTGTATTGACATTTTCTGCATTCTGCTGTCTCTATCTCTCTACCCTCTTAGCTCTACAGAGAGCTGCATTGTATTACACACACACATGCACACTTAAGCATATGCCAACACAACACCTGTTCCCTTAGTACCTGAAGCTATACCTGAGCTGGTCACCAGCACTGCCCAAGAAGTAATAAGGCTTAAGCCAACCGCGAACACCAAATTTCGAATATGTGAATGCTTCCAAAAGACACTAAAACATTAGGGTTCTACCTTGACGCTACGCTATCATTAACCCGACAAACGAATGCTGTCAGATCTGCGTCAGCATACACATGCAAACTCATTGCAGCTTGCAGACCTTTCCTGACCACCTCCAACAGTGTCACACTAGCAAGAACCCTCATCATGGCTAAAATTGACTACTGCAGTGCTCTCTACCTTGGCACTAGTCAAGAGAACTTAACCAAACTCCAAACTACCCAACATAATGCCATTCGTGCCGCCTTAAACATCCCTCGTAACCACCATATCTCAGAAACGAGGTCAAAGTTAAAGTGGCTACCTGTCAAGCAAAGAATCTCCCTCAAAGCACTCGCCATTACGCACAAATGTCTGGCCAACAAGGCCCCCATCTATCTCAGCAGTCGACTATCGCGACACTCGACCTCCCGTCCTCTAAGAACTGCCCAATCCCATTGCTTAGCAATCCCTAGATTTAAGCTGCAAAAAGCAGGGGGCTCAAGCTTCCCGGTCCTAGCCTCCAAGCTCTGGAATTCTCTCCCTATTACTATCAGAGCGGAAGAGTCTTTTCACACCTTCAAAGCCAATACCAGATCCTGGCTTTTCGACCTGCCTTAAGTCACACACAGCGCCTCTGTCGTATTCTCTCTGCCCTGCTGACTGTTTACCTGTATTTAATGTCCTGTTCATATCATGTAATGTCATTTCCATGTAAAGTCATGCATCTTGACTCCTGTATCTATGCACTTCTGTAACCTTCAAATTGCGCTCTGATGCCCCCGGGCCTGCAGGTTTTGCGCGTTATAAATAAAATAAATACAAATACAAATACAAATTCCATGACCAATTTGGCCCACATCACTAATAACATGGTGTACCAGCACATGACAAAGGTGCAGAGAGAAACCTCAAGTCAGAGCTGCTAGTGTACTCTCTCATCCTGTGTGCCATGAGTGGTTCCAGGACATTCGTAGTGACAGCATTTCTATCAGCCAGAGAACAATGTCTTATGCACTTAGCGCTCCTCACCACAAGAGGTCAGTTTTAAGGGAAATTGGCCTTGCTGCAGTGAATGTCACAAAAGACATTCCCTTACGAGGACAGCTACATAAAGACTCTTTGCTTCAATGCTCGGTGTTACTCCTAGCTAACATCCACTATTGCAAGGTTCTGAGAACCTTCTCAACTGGTTTTCTTTTGTTTCTAACTGTTTATACCTTGTCTTTGTAATTTAATAAACCACAATCTCAATACACCCCTGGTGGGGAGGGCTGTAAGAGGTGTTGTTATCTTTTACCCTCACTATTCATCTTCGACTTTGCCTCCAACCTTTAACTCGGATGTGGGCTGATAACACCTGCTGCACCCCTCTCCCATTTGGACGGTAATGCCTCATTCTATATTCATTCAGAAGAGTTAAAAGTTTACCAAGAACATTTCCAAAGGCCAGTTAACACACAGGGGGGGAGGGACTGGGTTCATCCCAGAGTTTGCAAGAAACTAATATGTTGGGAAAGTGAATACCAAGATGGCCACCAGATCTGATAAAGGCTTGCATGAGCTGCTCTGTCCCCTGTCCAAAGTAGTTCCAGATGAACCTGGAGAAGCAAACCTGGCCCCAATTACATAAAGCATGCGCATATAATCCCAGCGAGTCCAACCAAGGGTAAGAGTACATAGCCCTATAGATAGCATAGAGCACAGTAAGTCAGTGTGGGATGCCGGAGCAGAATACTCAAGGTTTAAGGTGGCTGGAGTTTAGAAAGAATGGGAAAAAGCAGAGACTGGAGAAGAGGAAGTGGTTGGAAAGGTAGCAACAGTAGAGAGGAGGCGGGGGTACGATCAAGAGGCAAAGAGAGGGTGGTAACACCAAAAGGGAAGGACTAGGTGGTAACATCAACAGTGAAGGATGAGGTGGTAAGATTAAGAGCAATGGAAGAGATGCTGGCATCAAGAGTGAATGAGTGTTTAACACCAAAAGGGGAAGGTGGTGGTGTTGGAAGAAGATTGAAGTTGTGGACCAGACAAGGCAATAACATCTGGAGGTGATGATAGCCGGATAGCTGAGAACATTCCTGCAGCGAAACAGAACAGGAAGGTTACATCATGCAATGTCAGCCATGGGCAGGATCAGAAGCTGGGAGAAAGAAGGACTGTGGGTCAAAGAGAAGACCATGGATCAGAGAGGTGAAAGGGCAAGAAGCAGGAGAGGCCCCAGACAGAACAGGTCCAAATGGACACCTACTCATATCTCCTTGGCACCTACTCCTACAGATCTGTCTTCTGGCGGGAAATGCAATAGAATTAGTCTCGGGGTAGCCTGCAGCTTGTCAATTATCTGGAGAAGGGTTCAGGAAACCCTACAGTCTACAATTTCCAGACACCTGAAAGTGGTCATATAAACACTTTTTGGAACTGCAAATGAACTTGGAAGGGCATTGATGACCAGAAAGAGGCCGGGAAGTCTTATGAGCCCCAGGATGATAGGGAAAGACATTTTGGGACCCCTCCCAGAGATGGAGAGGCCATATTAAGACTGGACAGAAGAACCATCCAAACAGATTTGGGTTTTGAAAGATCCTGTTTTTATTTCCCTACATTGCTTAAACTTGTAAATAGGGTCCTGTCGTGCTTCTTGATCCCAAGCATGTCTCTGGCACTAGCTCTAGTCATCTCATATGTAAGGTGTTGTCTCTTAGGTCTAGGTGGTGCCATCATAAATCAAGTGTCATGTCAAATGCTGAAATACTCTCATTCTATGGCAGCTAACGGGCCATAAACCAGAGACAGTCAACATGTGTAAAGTGCAATCTCATTTTTTCAATTTCTGCAGTCTAAAACTATGCCCATTCCTCTGCCCTCTCTTTTTCATGGTTTTACACCAAATTTATGTGAGAAGACAGCATCTGGTTCAACTCACAATCTTCACTTGGTTTGTTTCATCGTGTTTTATAAAAAATAAAATGCCCAAATAAAATAAACAATTAGTTATCGAGATATTTTGGACCATCGGACAATCCGTGGAGACAAGTCATAACAACCCAGAAGTGTGAGTGGCTGAAGACAGGCTGAAAAATAAGTGTCTGGTCACTATTTCGGATCCATCACTGAAAAGATTGGCCTATTCGATCCCCCTTGCGGGGAGGGGTATTAAGCACATTTTTACACACCCTGGCATACGTAGCGGGACATTGCACCATAAAAAGGGCCCTTTTTTTAGACTTATAACTTTGGCCTCCAAGAACGGAATTGTAAGCTACTTTGCAAGAACCATATACAAACTAGTTGAATATCTTTATTGAGAGATTAATGCAAGAGGTGGAAGTTATAAAAGATGACCCAAAAAGCATTTCCCCTTTAACTTCATGCCATTATTGTCATCTGTCCGATTCTCACCAATACTGTACTCTTTTCTTTGAATTTTGCTGTTTAACTTGCAAGCCCAACATTTAGCTCCATGAATTAGTATTTGATCTGTTCAGCATGTGTCTGCAACAAATACTGAGTAGCTAAATGCTTTACATGCAAACCACGCAGGCCATCATGATGGATGGTAATCCAGATGACCTGGAGCACAACAGAGCTATCCTTACTACCATACCTCTCAAACTCATATTAATGGCATTGCTCCATTGTGTGCACCATTGACTCACTCAAGAGGATACTTGAGCTGGCACATGGCGTTAAGCTGTCAACCTTGTTACAAATCCCAAAGCAGGTCCTTCATGCAATGTTACATCAGGTGGATGGCAAAGTATGGTTCCTTATAGACTGGCATATGGCCAACAGTGTGATGGGGGAGTTCTGTTTCACGGCAGGCTTCCCAAATGTTGTCTTGGCGCTGGCAAACACTAATGTGGCCCTCATCCCCCTTCAAGCTATGTTGTGCTGTATGTTATAAAACATTGCAATAAGGAAACATGTACTCATACCGCAACACGAAGAGGACGAGGAGGATGATGATAAGGGAGAAGATGTCAATGTGCCAGACCTACCAGCAGTAATGTGTCACAATAGAGATGACAAAGTGACCTGAAGCAAGATATTAGACAACAGTTATGATTCATGTATTTTCAATCAAACCAATAACCTTGCCTTCCAAATGTTCAATCCCCTCCCTTAACTCCAGCATTCCTAAGGTGTGATACCCCATGATAGGGATCCACTCCCCAACTTCAACATTCTCACAATTCCATTTCCCACGATTTCTTCTAACCCCTTCCTCAAAAGCCAGAATTCGCCCAATGCCATTGCCCAGTAGAATCTACACTCACACACTTATAATCCCGCACTGCCATCACCTAGCATATCCATCCCCAGAACTATGACCGTGGGGGGGGTGGAGCGATGGTGGGGTGCACAATGATCCTGCATGCAGAGCCCCCCCTAGTTGTGCCTTGGTACTGCACTAGAGAGGAAGAGAGGGAGAAGAAATGAGGGGCAGCAGGGGTGTGTGTAACGCTCCTTTGCCTGTAAAGAGGCAGAAGGGAGCTGGACAACTCTTGTTACTCCACATACTGTCACGTGGTATGTTGAGCATTGGTAGTCTAACCGCACTTGGTGGACTTATAAGGTATCAAGAATGACTACTGTAACCTGTTCTGGGTGCAAATGGGTTGGTAGAACTATAATTCGGTGCACAGTAAGGGCGGTGATGGGGAGCACAGGAAATTTAAACCTGAAATAAGCAGTGATCGAAGTGTAGTGACGAAAAGAATTCCGTGAAGGCCTGCCCCTGCTCCCCACAAATCCCATCCCGCAATCACATCCCCCAAACAAACCCACTTCCTGTTTAAGGGAATGTTGAGTGCAGTGCATTGAGGTGCAAGTTCCAACTTCTTCCAACACTTTTTTTTTAAAACTAAATGATTCTAGAACGGTTTCTTTTGAAAATAAAAGTATAGGAGCAGTCAAACTAAAGAAAAAGTAGAGGAGCACCGTCCCCACCCACTTCGACCAATAGAAACAAGACGTTTCAAACGTCGTATTATTGCTTTGATTAATTAAGCAGAAATTATGTATCCAAAATAATGGATCTAAATCACAAAATATAACATGTGATCGGTTTAAAAAATATTAACATCATAACTGTTTCAGGGGAAATTGGTCCAAAAGAAAGAGACGAGATGAGCCATATGCGGCCTGCCACTGCTTTCGGACGCACTTTGTAGGGATTTCCTGGGCTGCCATTGGCTGCATGCACAAACACAGGTTACAAGAAACATGTATGTAGTAATCTGGCATACACGGCTTTTGGGATCAGATCACGATTATATAAACATGTCTATGATCTTATTTGCCTTTTAAAAGAAACAGCAAATGGGTGACATGCGAGCAAACATTAAATAACATTAAACAAGTGAGAAATACATGTATTTTTTTTTAATGTGTTCAGCGCACACAAGCCCTCAGGCATCAGGGAGCTGTAAAGAACCAGTTACATGTGGCTCGGAGGCAAGAAGGCAAGATACATAGTATAGTAGAATACGGGTGGTAGTCAACATCACATCATGTCACATCAGGAGGCGTACAGTCGATGTATTCGGTCTTTGGCAAAAGCAGCAAAATTCAGTAGGGCATGAAATACAGATGTATAGTCAGTGCACAGAATAGGGTTGCACAAAGGCACCTGTGTTCGGAGAGAGAGGAAAGTTATCACTAGTATAGCCATACGTGGTGAACCATCTCCGCTTCCGGGAGCACCACAAAATCTGCCTCTTTGCCTCTGCCTTCTCTCTTCCTCTCCCCTGCTGATTTCCTATCTGATACTGCACTGGTCACCTGGCTACCCCCTGATTTTGGGCCCAGGCCCCTACCTACCCAGTTGCACACCAGCACTGCCCCCCGGCAACCCTTGCACTTGGGTCTGTATCTGTAACCCTACAGTCCCCCTACCTGCACTTTTGGACACCTGCTGTCTGCACTTACCCTTGCACCTGCCACCTGCTGGCCGCACTTCTTGTTATTGTTTTGATCCCATGTACAGCACTGCCACCTCCCCTTTCCCCTGGTACTTTTTCCTTCCCCCCTCCCCTGCACTTGAGCAATCTCAATGTCACTTGGCCTAGTAAGATCGCTGTCTCTGTCCTCCCTCTGTTCCCCCTTCCTTACCTCGTCACGCCTTGAAACACTTGTGTGTAGGCGTGTTACAAATGCCATATCATCAATCTATCTATATAGATAAAGCAGAAAATCTGTTAGTTTATTCCTTATACAATTCCACACCGTTTCACCAATCTCCACCGCATTTTGCATAGTTACCTGTTAGGACCCCTCCGGACATTACTGGTTACATGACATTTGGATACCCCACTCCTTTTCCTGGATTTCAGCCCCTTCACATATGAGATGGTTGCCTGAAATCGGCAAAACATCAATGTGATCGTAGAAGGAACAGGAAAAGTTAATTTTAAGCATCTCACAGCGAGGGACAAAACTGAGAGGCCACATTTTTTAAGGCTCTAGAATGCATTGTTTTTGAGATATTTGCATCACAACACACTGCAACGCACAGCACCTCGTCAGAGTGAGGCGAGTGCACAGAATGTCCCAGTATTCTACAGAGCACAAACTCTCACCTCTGTCATGTCGCAAGCGCGACTGACCAGCCCTGCCACACCGTTGTGTGGGATGGCCCGTGTTGGGGTCATATCATAGGGAAAGTGACATTGGGGTTAGGGAAGCGTGCAGCAGGGAAATGGCAGTTCCGGGGTTACAGTAAATAAAGGAGACGCTGTTGAAGTCGCACCATCTGCTATTGCGTTATTGTCACCCGAGGTGATATCCTGTGTGCCGGCAGGACGGCAGGAAGTCCCTGCGCGTCCTCGCCTTTACATTGGTGATGAGGGGAAAGGATGCACAAGGAGCAGGAGGAGGCTTCGCTGCAGCGAACGGAGAGCCTGGAGGATGCCGTCGGGCATATGCTATGCACGTCGGCACGCCTCCCTGCAATAGGCCTGCTCCTCCCCACTCATACCCAGTGCAGCAGCCTCAGCTGCAAAATCAAAGGGGGAAGGGAAGGACAGCACCCTCCATCCCACCCTGATTACGGGCCACGTGGGCGCCAGCAGCCACCAAGGGAAGGGAAGCCCCCTCCCTCATCATAACGGGCCACGTGGGGCCATCAGCACCATCAGGGGAAGGGAAGCACCCTCCTTCATCAGTACGGGCCACGAGTGGGCCAGCAGCACCATTTAGGGAAGGAAAGCACCCTCCTTCATAATTATGGGCCACGAGCGGCCAGGAGCCATCACCCTCTGCACGGGTGCTAGCAGGGGATGCTGTAGCAGTACCCCAGCAACCGGTATTAACGCCAGTAGAAGGGCACGAAGAAAGAAGGCCTAACGGCCCGAGAACTAGAGCTGGACCAGTGCATTCAGGAGATCACTAGTTCCTGAACAACCACCCCGCAGACTGAAACCAGAAGGAAAAGACACCATACCAAAGGGCCAAGGGCGGCCACTATAGCCACCAAACATATCGGATCAGGAGGTCTCCTCCACATCAGTTGATGGAACACCGGGAGGCGCTGCAGGACCGGCAAACCCTCTGGGGCACCTCACAGGTACTACACCTGCCTGATGCCTTCGACTTGCTTGATACCACTAATCTGGGGCCCTAATGGGCAATTTGGCTGAGGAATTTCAAGTTCTATGTGGAGGCCATAGGGGTCACGGATGATGCTCGCCTAAAGAACACCTTGTCCATGGCAGTTGGGCCTGCTGTATGAGACATCGCAGGGAAGTTACTTAACCTGGAAACCTCATCATACCGCAACCTGCATGAGAAACTATCAGAATATGTCATACCCCACACCAATATCCACTATGAGAGGCACATCTTTCATACAACACGTCAAGGCAAAGTGGAGTCTCTTGATAACATCGTCATGAGGCTCTGCATAAAACGCGAATGCTGCGAATTTCACCGATATTCGAACGAAGAGGCCCTGCAGTCTCAAGTCATCGCAGGCTGCGAGTCACAAACATTCCAGAAGAAACTACTGCAGAAACAGTGGTCGCTGGAGAACATCTTAGCCTTGGTTGGATAGAAGCATCGGTAGAGTCAGCTCAACAGTTTTGGAAAAATTACCATACAGCATAAACCGGCAAAAACAGTTGGCAAAAAACAAACTGTCTACAGCTCCAAATCCAATCAGCAGAAGATCAGAAGCCACGTGCTTCTGTTGCAGGTACGAATATCCCAGCACGGGCAAATGTCCTCTCCCGGGACAACAATGTGCCGTATGTGGGGGAGATGACTCTTTTTGGGCCGCCTGTAAAAATGCACCAGTTATCATGCCCAGCAGGCAAAGATTTCAAGAACGATAGAGAAGTACCCGGCAAGCCCGCCAGGAAACAGGCATGATGGTGAGCCCAAGCACGTACACCCGAGACAACCGTTGGCACACCCCGAGCCAGGCGTAGCGGCAAGAGATTTGTCCAATATATAGAGATGAGATCTCCATCGAGCAGTGATTCCCCGTCATGGGAAATGACCAACGAAAAAAAAGGCTATGTGTGGGCTCTCAACAACAGTACCGCCACCCAACATAGCCCTGTCCTCACACTCCACGTCAATGCCACTCCACTGGAGTTCCTCAACGACACAGGGGTGACAGTCAATATCATTAGTGAAGAGGCCTACAATGCCCTTGCCCAGCCTCTGAAACTCAAAAAGCCAACAGTTGACATCTACCCGTATGTGTCGACCACTCCACTACACTTCAAGGACATAATAATAGCCTGATGCACTTGCAAGACTCACGCGGCGAAGATCCCGCTAAACGTCCTAAAGCCAGAAGTCAAGAGGGGCTGCATACTCAGCTTCAGAGTGGCAATCGACATGGGGCTGATACACATCTTATACCAGCTATTGAAAACTGAAACACATGAAGATACAGCTGCACATTAACCCCGAGATTCGTCCAGTAGCCAACACTGCCAGGGCATACCCGTTAACATACAGAGGCAAGTGGAGGAGGAGTTAGACAAACTCATGCAACAGCAAGTGATCGAGCCAGTCACCAGCCCCCACCCTGTGGGTCTCACCCATAGTCCCGGCGCCCAAGATCGTCGGACTGATCCATAGGACTATGCGCAGACATGAGGAGAGCCAACGAAGCGATCGAGTGTGAACGTCATCAAGCACCAAGGATCACTGACATGATACATTTACTCCACTGAGCGAAAGTATTCTCTAAACTGGAAATCACGAAAGGGTATCACCAGATCGAGATTGCGTACGAATCTCGATACATCACCACATTCGTGACACACCTGGGGCTGTTCCAATACGAAAGACTCAGTTTCGGCATTTCATCGGCTGCCGAGATATTTAAGGAGGAGATTCACAAGGTTATACGACACGTACCCAACTGCCTCAACTACTCAGACAATGTTTTGGTCTTCAGAAAGTCCAAAGAAGAACATGATGTGGACCTGGACAGTGTGTGTCCCACACTCGAGGCGGCTGGCCTCACCTTCAACAATTCTAAATGCGAATTTGGAAAAGGATTGCTTTGATTCTTCAGAAAAATGAATGTGGCCTGACTCGGACAAAGTGGCAGCACTTAACACGGCACAACCCCCTCAAAACACGTCTGAACTACGGTCCTTCCTGGGCCTGGCAAGCTATTGCTCCAGATATCACAAGGACTATGCCACAGTAAGCAACCCGCTTCGACTATTCACCCGCAAAGACCAGTCATTTGAATGATCAAGAGACTGCCAGAGCATGTTTGAAACAATTCGCAACAACATCGCCCGGGCCGAGGACATGGCGTACTTTGATACATAAAGGAAGACTGAAGTAATTGCGGACGCCAGTCCTCTGGGGCTGGGAGCAATCCTGACACAGAGAGACTACGTTGACCACTCCAACGTATTCATTGTAGCCTATTTCAGTAGGAGCCTTACGGCCATGGAGCAGGCATACTCTCAGGTGGAAAAACAAAGTCTGGTGGTAGCATGGGCTTGTGGAACTTACCCCTGTTTCTACACTGGAAGGCATTCACGGTCGTAATGGACCATCAGGCCTTCTTAACGATCTACGGAGACCCAAAGCCAGAATGCTTCCCAGGATTGCCAGGTGGGGTTTGCGCCTGCAGGATTAGAAGTTCGACATCAAATATCTCCCAGGCAAGGAAGAAAATCCAGCTATACGACAGGCCCGGCCCTCGCAGGGCTATCCATTGCAGACGCATATATTAACAAATGTAGTGCACCACCTCCAGCCACTCCCGGTGGAATGGGCTGACCTCACAGTTGAGTCTTAGCAGGATAGGGCTGTCAGCATCATGACTCATTGCATCAAATCAGAAAAGACCACACACTTAAAACATCAAGCCAGGAATGAGAACGAGGCCATACAAGATGACATCCAGTGCCTAGACCTGTAAAGGATGAGTTGTCCATCGTCGATGATCATATCTTCCTCAAAAGCTGCAAAGTGGTCATTCCAGAGGCACTACGAGAGAAGATAATCAGGCTGGCACACAAAGGTCACCGGGTAGTGGTGTCAACGAAGCACCTTATTCGACAAAAGGTGTGGTTCCCCAAACTGGACACCATGGTAGAGGAGATGGTAGGGGGATGCCCCACATGTGCACATGTGCCTCCGCCTCCACACCCAAATCCATTACAAATGTCCCCGCTCTCCAAAAATTTCTGGGATGAATTGGCGGTGGACTTCTTCGGCCCTCTTCACAACGGCACTTACGTTCTCGAGCAGATAGATGAACACTCCCGCTTTCCGGAAGCCCAGCTGGTCGAGAGCACATCTGCCACGTGTGTGATCCTGGTGCTGGACCGCATGCAGTCAAAATACGGAATCCCGAGAGTCATAAAATCAGACAATGGCCCGCCATTCCCCAGCCAGGACTTTCAAAACTTTACAAATTACATGGGGTTGCAGCACAGGAAAATAACGCTGTGAAGGCCTCACGCCAATGGCATCGGTGAGAGGTTTATTGCGAGCATTAAGAGGGCGCTGCAGATAGACACCATCCTCAACAAACCCTTTCAGCAAGTTCTCTATCAGCTGCTGAGGGAATACCGATACACCCCCCACAGCACCACAGGGGTTTGCCCCGCAGAGTTCGTGTTTTGGCGTCACATTAAAATGAGACTACCGGAAGGACCCACCCAGGCCTTCGCCGACGCCGTTCGAACAACAAGCTAGAGACAAAGATCAGGAAGAGAAGAGCAAGATGAAGGACTGGGCAGATACCCGCAGGTGGGCTTAGGACTGCATCATTGAACTAGGAGACCAAGTAATGGTACTTCAACCAAAGGGTCGAAAGGAAGACTCCACGTTTGCACCCAACCACTTGATAGTGACCCACAAGAAAGGCACCATGATCACCGCCAGCTGGGATAGATAGTAATCTGTGACGTGAAACTCGTGCCATTTCAAGAAGATCGGGGCCTCCCCGGCCCTTGGGTGGGGACTCATGACGGTCCCGATGAGTCCTACCTTGGATATGGGGAGCTGTCTCGAGAAGATGAGGGCAGTGGGAGAGAGCCCTCGCCTCCGCCAGGGACTCGTCTTCCACAGAGGTCTCAAAGATATCTCATGAAGCCTCAGAGACAGGTTGAGGAAATGGGCTGACAAACTGTGAGTGACCTGTCATCTTAAAAAGGGGGGGGAAGTCATATCACAAGCACGACTGACCAGCCCTACCACATCGTTGTGTGGATGGCATGTATTAAGGCCATATCATAGGGGAAGTAACGTTGGGGTTAGGTTAAATAAAGAAGACATTGAAGTCGCTCCGTCTGCTGTTGAGTTATTGTTACCCGCTGTGATATCTCGTGTGCCGGCAGGAAGGCAGGCTGTCCCTGCACGTCCTCACCTTTAGAACCTCCCCTCCACATCTGCTCCAGGATATGTCAGCCAGCCACACGCCCATTCTCAGCACAGTCTACTTCAAAGTGCAAAGCACATCAAGCGATAAGCGACTCAGAGCAGTGACCTACAGGATCATTGATTTCCAACAATTCATGAGAGTGTTGTCATATCTGTCTACAGAACCTGCACAGAATATGGCTACTTTTTCCTAGTCAGTGAACAAAAGGAGCTAACTGAAAAGAAAAAAAGAATCAATCAATGAAAAAAGATTCACCAGACTAGTAGGTTAACAGGTAGTGTCTCTGAGTCTTTGATGGAGAAGCACCACCTTGGCATTGACCATCTACCAGAACGAGTGGTTGGAGGCTCCATTCCAGTGGCGGCTGGTGAGTTTGAAACCTGGTGGGGCGTATATTTCCCCAGGGCAATTTTCGAAAAATTTTCCAAAATGTGCAATTTACTGTCCAAAAAACCCACCGAAATATGAAAAAAAAAGCATTAGGTTTTACATACTAATGGTGGTACATTATTCTTATGTGTGCAAGTGTGTGTGTGATGGTGTATTTTACAGCAGCTTGTATTGAGAATAGCTGGTACTATGGTGTATGCATAAAGACATTCATTATATAGTCAGTAATGATGGAAACATATATGTATGTCATGCTGTTACTGGCATTCATATGTCTTCATCCTCTTGCTAAGGTGGGATTTTAGGCATTTTTTGAAATGGGGAGCAACTAAGCTAAAATATGACATTTAAATGAAAGTCCCCCCACCCCCTGCCAAATGAGGGGGACAAAATGGTGTGCTACAAAAGTTGGGGGACACAAACACCCTTGTCCCCCCTGAAATTACTCCCATGAATTCAAGGTGTTCAGACACTGAAATTGTCTTCTCCCTGATACTAAAATGGTGCACACAGAGCCAATGAATATATTCACCTTCCAAAGGGCATTCAACCTACCAGCGCTTTGAAGTCATACCAATGATACATAAGGCGCTATATAAATGCCAAGTAACATAACATACCAACAATTATGAGACATTTTCTTTGAAAATCATATTCTCTCTGGCACCAAAAACATTTGCACTCAAGTCTTAAAGAACTATAAGGTTTGCTATTTGCATCTTTGCAAGCAACAAGAGCTTGCAAGCAACAAGAGCTTGGTATGGCCACTGAAAATAATCCATGTCTGCCGACCAAGAATTTAGTGACTTTTCCTATACATTCAACAAGTTTGCTCTGTTAAAGTGAGCAATGAGGAGGCCTGCAATGGTTGCGAGCTGTAACAATACATTTTCCATTATAATATTTGATCTCAATCACCAACATGATATTTTTGCCCTGCTTGATAGCTCGATGGATGGCTGTGTCGCAGAGCCTCCAGGGCCAGGCTCAGTCCAACAAGCCTACAGTTTATTGGACTCAATACTCTTTGCAATTGCAAGTACTGTGGCAACAAACACGAACAGTCATGCTGTTCTTTGTAAAGTAAAAAGGGTCTGCATCAATGCAAACAGCGTGAGCGGATCAAAACATAATGCAGCATTTCACTTGGGCGCGTGCCTGCTTCCAACAAACAATACATTTCCCAATCTTAATGGGACGCCTACAATTTGCAGTAAGAAGACGAGGCAGTATTATTTAGTAATTTTGGTGGCAGTGGATGGAGTTCCCCCTCTGCAGAAGGGCCAGGTTACACGTGATTGTATTCACAGCATGGGAGGCCAGTAGTAGGCTGGGCCTCGCTTCATTACATTACTAAAGGGAGGCAGCCCGTTTTCTTTGTGCTGGAGCCAGCGTTTGCCTTCAAGCTGTTGGGTACCCGTCACTAGCTCAGGCTGAAGATCATACCAGAAGCACAATATGAGCGAAACAGGTTTCTGGAAAAGGTTGCTGTATTGCAACCGCAACAGTAGATCTCAGCTGTGCAAACCTCTGGGCCTTCTGGGTGGGCCACCCTGAAGTCCCAGACGGTTGCACAGCTGAGATCTACTGGGGTGAGTAACTTCCAGGAAGCAGTGTTCAGTACTCACTTAAACAGTGTAATATGGTAAAAGAAGACGAGTGCGCGTGGTTCTTTGGTGCAGCTCTTCAAATTTATGGGAATCGAGGAAAATAGCTGTCGTATGACTTCAGGCACACGAGGACCCCACCTGGACACAACTTCTTCCATCCCCTTTGTGTCAAACATCTAGAAACAAACCCAGAAACAGAAATCTGACATCCCTGTACTGCATGCACAGGCCAACTCCCAGAGACATGCCATTAAAGAGGCATACGGGTGCTATACATGACTATTCTATGTTACATTAAGAACTCTACACCTCCACAAGTCA
Organism: Ambystoma mexicanum; assembly: GCF_040938575.1. Lineage (NCBI taxonomy): Eukaryota > Metazoa > Chordata > Amphibia > Caudata > Ambystomatidae > Ambystoma > Ambystoma mexicanum. Next base: position 459,315,682 of record NC_090931.1, read on the forward strand.
CACCCAATTATCCTACTGCCACTCCAACCTGTGCACCCTATCACCATGCGCACAACAGGCCCCTATTTGGACACAAATGCCTCTATTTGAGTGATGGGGCAAACCACAGCCCTCTGGACATTATGGGGTGCCGTGCCACTCCCATCAGCCCTAGCTACCAGAGTCAATGGGTCGGTGAATTGTAAGAATTGTGAACCAGAGTATATGGGGGACTGCAGTTTGCCCACCGCTGCTTTATTCACTCTAATTAAACCACACAAATAGACCAACAATACCCCGTGACTTCCGAACTGCTCACAACAATACAGCAGCAAAGCTACCTTGCTTTTCCCTCTCTCCCCACTGAGCTGACCCACCTCCTAATGGAGGTGCGCCAGAGACCCCAAGACCGAACCTTGCCCGAGGGCGCCTCGGGCACTTTTAAAAAAGTAAATGAGCACTATGTATTTCAAATACGTAGTGGTCATTTATTGTTTTAAACTTGGCCTTCACCAGGATTCCAATACTGGTCCAGGTCAGGAGGACATGATTGCAATCCTGGTGAAGGCCCGGTGGAAGGCCAGAGGCACAACACAATGGTCGGCGGGCCGCGGCGGGAGCTGTGACATGCAGCATCTTGCATTCGCCAGTAAGCAGAGTGCTGCAGTCTGCGGCCCGCAACTGCTGGCCACGCCACACACGACAAACCTCTTAGTCTTCACCATGCAGCATGTCGCATGGTGAAGACTAAGAGTTTAGCAGCAGCATGCAAGCCCAACAGGCCAATTATAACACGACTTGTGTTATAATGGGCCTGTTGGGCTTGCATGCTTTACACAACGTCGGTTACGGTTTGTTTCACTTACCTCAAATCACTGTTGTTGGAGTTGGTCTTCGCCAGATACTCTGTCGGCGTACGGCGGGCAGCAGGCAGCAGGCACAGCAGCACACGTGGATGGGCCTACTCGGGAGGGACAGCTGGCACGCACACGACCACCACACCAGCAAGGCCCTGTCGAAAGAACGAGAAAGAGAAGGTGAGGCACCGTGTGCCCACCTATCTCCGCCCACACCAGTCCACACACGGATTGTCATTGGCTGGCAAACAGCCAATGACAATCCAAAACTACCTGTTGCTATGCTGCATGGCCTGCCAGCATACAGTAGGTAGGAGGGGTTTGGAATCACCCGCTGGTGGTGCGCTGTTTGCGCACAATTCCAAGAGTGTGGGGCCACCCCTCCAGCGCCCCGCCAGCCTCCTGAATGGCAGAGTAGTTACGTAGAGTGCGTGGAGCTACGAGCTCCACGCACTCTACATTACAGATTTTTAACTAAATCAGGACGCGCCCCTCCGGGCCTCCGCAGCAGCAGGCCAGGCCCAGCCAAACAGCACAGCATTGCAGAGCGGCAGATTAATTAATAAATTATTAATCTGCCGCTCTGCAGAAATTTAATTTGCATTTTAGTTGAGAAGAAGAGAAATACTCTGTTCTCTTCTTCTCTCTCTTTGGGGTTGGGGGGGCGGCGCCCCCCCGCCCATTGTAAGCAGCCGCCACTGAGGGTGACCTTCAAAACCTTATGCATCTCCCATCGAGCATTGCATAAAACTGGACCTCAATATCTCCAAGACAAGCTAAAACCCTACCACCCCCCTCGCACCCTAAGATCAAGCTCAGCCGGCCTCCTAGTCATACCTAAGACAAACTCAGTCAGGTTAGGCGGGTCATCATTCTCAACCTTGGCCCCCACGCTGTGGAACTCACTCCCACCCCACATCCGCCTAACTGAGGATTTAGCGTCCTTCCGCAAACTGCTGAAAACCTGGCTCTTCCCCTAAAACCAACCGGTACTAAACTAGCCCAAACAGCATCTCAATAACACCAATCCAACAAACTACCTGATGCAAGAAATTGACAGCTAATTAACCCCTAATATAAACTAGAAGGACAAACAGAATTAAACAAATAAAGTAGATCAAAGCAGCAAAATGGTTAATAAGAGTAAATCATATGGAACCAATAATGAGAATTAAACTGCTAAAATTGACAGAATGCAGGTGGAGTGAAAGAAGTGAATGACGTGGATGAAACAGTTAGAATGGATGAAGCAGGCGGAACAGATGAATGCGCTGAGTGGAAGAATGCATGAATGGAAGAAGAAATAACATATATAGTTCGAATAAGTTGGAAATCGAATGACTATGTAGATCGGATGAGTGTATAAAACTGATAAACATGTTTAATGGATGAGTATGTAGAACGGACGAGCGTGTATCGCAGATGAGTCCGCAAATACAGAGAAGCGAGTAGGACGCAGGAATGCGTAAACCGAACGAGTGTGTAGAACAGATGAGTATTGTGGCACGGATGAGTATGTAGAGTGCACGAATGTGGATAGCGGATGAATACGGAAGTGCTGTGAGTGTGTAGATAACCGGAGCAGATGAATGTGCAAACCTGGCGAATGTATAGAACGTATGGGTGTATAGAGCACATGAGTGTATAGGGCGGACGAGTGTATAGGGCGGATGAGTGTATAGGGCAGATGAGTGTATAGGGCGGATGAGTGTATAGGGCGGATGAGTGAATAGGCCGGATGAGTGTATAGGGCGGATGAGTGTATAGGGTGGATGAGTATATGGAGCGGACGAGTGTACAGAAGGGATGAGTGTAGAAAGAGGATGGGTGTATGGAGCAGATGGATGGAAGGAGCGGATGGATGGACAGAGCGGATGGATGGACGGAGCGGAGGGGTGTATGGAGCAGAGGGGTGTATGGAGCAGAGGGGTGTATGGAGCGGAGGGGTGTATGGAGCGGAGGGATGTATGGAGCAGATGGGTGTATGGAGCGGATGGGTGTATGGAGCGGATGGGTGTATGGAGCGGATAGGTGCATGGAGCGGATAGGTGCATGGAGTGGATGGGTGGATGGAGCACTTGGGTTTATGGAGCAGATGGATGTACAGAGCGGATGGGTGTATGGAGAGGGTAGGTGTATGAAGCAAATTAATATATGGAGAGGATGAGTGCGCATGGCAGACGAGGGTATAGAACAGATGAGTGTATGAGTTGAAGTCATAGAACAGGATATTACTGTTGGATGCATGAAAAGCACGAGTGCCTAAAGCGGATGAGTGCAGAAAGGGGAAGAGTGCGGAGAGCGGACGAGTGCGGAGAGCGGACAAGTGCGTGGAGCGGATGAGTGCATATAGGGGATGAGTGCGTAGAGGGGACGAGTGCGTAGAGGGGGCGAGTGCGTAGAGGGGGTGAGTGCGCAGAGGGGGTGAGTGCGCAGAGGGAATGAGTGCGCAGAGGGGGTGAGTGCGTAGAGGGGGTGAGTGTGTAGAGAGGGTAAGTGAGTAGAAAGGAATGAGTGCGTAAATTTCAGAGCAGCGAGTAGAATGCAGGAATGCGCAAACCAGACGAATGTGCAGAACGGATAAGCATAAACTGGATGAGTATGTAGAGCACACGAGTATGGATAGCAGATGAATAAGGAAGTGCGGAGAGTGTGTAGATCGTCAGAGCAGATGAATATACAGACCTAGCGAAACTATAGAATGAATGAGTGTATAGAGCACATAAGTGTATAGAGCACTTAAATGTATGGAGTGGATGAATATATGGAGTGGATGAATGTATCGAGTAGATGAGTGTATGGAGCGGGTGAGTTTATGGAGCGGGTGAGTGTACGGAGCGGAAGAGCGGACGAGTGTACGGAGCGGAAGAGCGGACAAGTGTACGGAGCGGACAAGTGTACAGAGCGGACGAGTGTACGGAGCGGATGTGTGTACGGAGCGGATGGGCGTATGGAGCGGATGAGTGTATGGAGCGGGATGAGAGTATGGTGTGAGATGAGAGTATGGTGCGAGATGAGAGTATGGTGTGAGATGAGTACATGGTGCGAGATGAGTGTATGAAGCGGATGAGTGTATGGAACGGATAAGTGGACGCTGCGGATGTGTGTATAGAGCGGATGAGTGTATGGAGCGGATGAGTATGGAATGGAATGGACGAATGTATAGAGCAGATGAGTGTATGGAGCGGGATGAGTGTATGGAGCGGGATGAGGGTATGGAGCGGGATGAGGGTATGGAGCGGGATGAGTGTATGGAGCGGGATGAGAGTATGGTGTGAGATGAGAGTATGGTGCGAGATGAGAGTATGATGTGAGATGAGTACATGGTGCGAGATGAGTGTATGGAGTGGATAAGTGTATGGAACGGATAAGTGGACGCTGCGGATGTGTGTATAGAGCGGATGAGTGTATGGAGCGGATGAGTATGGAATGGAATGGATGAATGTATGGAGCAGATGAGTGTATGGAGCGGATGAGTGTATGGAGCGGGATTAGGGTATGGAGCGGGATGAGTGTATGGAGCGGGATGAGTGTATGGAGCGGGATGAGTGTACGGAGCGGGATGAGCATATGGAGCGGGATGAGTTTATGGAGCGGGATGAGTGTATGGATCGGATGAGTCTATGGAGCGGATGAGTCTATGGAGCGGATGAATTTATGGAGCGGATGAGTATATGGAGCGGATGAGTGTATGGAACTGATGAGTGTATGGAGCGGATGAGTGTATGGTGCAGATAGGTGGATAGAGCGGAGCAGACTAGTGCACGCGGGGTGGACCGTGCACGGAGTGGATATGTGTGCACGCTACGGACTGGAGCGCATAGAATGGGACGTACATAGTATGGTTCGGAATGCAGAGAACGTTGAAAGAGCATATAACCCATCATATCACACCACCACGCTTACTCTCTCCTTTACATCACCACTCAACTAGAACACAGAGATACTATGACACCATTCGGTATGACTGTTCTCATACCAACATCCGCCGCTTACTCCACATCACTCTGAATAAACACTGCTGGTTTCACACTCCCAGCCAGGCGTTCTCCTCAGGCCTAACGCAGCCACAACCGCTCTGGATAAAACCTGCCAGAATGAACACATTCTCCTGGTCCCTCAACCACCACACCTACCGCTAAGAAGCAGCTATTACACGAATACTGCATGAGCTGCACACACATACCCGGTGCTCACATGCACCTTTGACTCTCTCTACTCTCTCTACTGATCTGAACTTCGGTTCCCAAGGGCGTTCAACCTACCAGCGCCTTCAGGTCATACCAATGGTATATAAGGCGCTATATAAGCGCAAAATAACATAACACAACATAACATAACAGGAAGGGTACAGTGGTTATGGGTCTGTGGTTATTGGGATTAGAGGGGTAAAGTGAGTGGGGATGGACCCATGTTCTTTTAGGCTAGGAGGAACATGATCCTGAAGCAAAAGTAGCATTAGTAAACGCTGTGACAAACGGTGTGAGCAGGTCAGCGCATTCCTTGAAGAGGGATGCACGGCAGACGTCACCTTTGCATGTGATGCTGATATTTACAGAAAACAGACAGGCTTTTTGTGATCTTTAATGAGTCCTGGATGAACATACTAGGGCGCACGATTCTCCTGTTATTAAGGAAAAAGGAGTCCAATGTTGATCAAATGGCAAAGTATAATATCGGTCCTCCAGTTTCACATTCAGATAAAACCCAAACGGTTTCATTTTCTCCAAATCACATGACTTGTACATATGCTTATCTATGTTGACTGTTTATACGCAGTCTTTGAAATTCCATTAGGATTCTCTGAGTGGAATTATATTGGGGCCATGACAGTCCTGAAAGTTCAGTTCTGTTGGCTGCCTTATTTGACCCTTCCACAATTATGATCTAAAAAATGTTATATTTCTTTGGATTTAACTGAAACAGACCTGTTTTCCTAGTGGGCCTTAGCCAACTGTCTATCTCTGAGGTCAGAAATCCAGATATCCAGCCCAGCAGTTCCGTGGGGAAGCTGCAGCAGCAAGCTACAGGCATAATTCTGAGAAAAATTGCATTTGCATTGCAAACCTGTGCTGAGACCAAACTAATTTTAATAGGCCCGGCAGGAGTCACTGGATCTGAAAATATATAGTTGTGGTCGTTATCGGTAAATTGAAGAAAGTTGTCATGTTGCGATTTTATAAGAAAAAATGTCTTTATTTTATGCATTTCTCTCATCCCTTATTATCCATAATCTGGACCTCCTCAAACCCTTTTCCTAAAGGCTGGCAGAGGCCAGACTAGAGAGGTGGAGTAGAAAATGAATGTCCAATCCGATCTGTGGGAAAATGGCTTGTCACATCCCCATATTCATAATTTGGGATGTGTCATAAATAATACCATTACCCGATGACTCAGGGACAAAAGGGGCCAAAACCATCAGGGTACCACCTTGCCAGTAGAAAAGCTGATTGAGCCTGACATTTGAGGAGCCAGATGAGGACTGGGTGCTGGTGACTAGCCTTGACAGACGCCTTTGATCAGATCTGTGCTTTCCAAAAATCTGCCCAGCTTTTTCCGAGTGCCCAATAACCTATGTCTTCCATGTAAGTAGATTCATCCAAATGACAACAAAAGTGTAGGGGGAATCTGCCAGCCCTAATCTCCTTCCTGCATAGTGTAGGGGGGTGTAAACCTTTAGCATATTCAATTACAAATAAATCAATTAATTCCACTATAGAAAAGATCACAGGATGATTCTTGTTAGAATTCGAAACTAGAAAATCTAATTCCCAGTGTGTTGTAGTCACCATAACCTATAAAGTAGTTGGGTGTCCCTTGGCCCAAGACGAAAATCCCAACACCCTTCATCCCCTTTGAAAGTGAATTGTTCAAAAACAAATGTTCCCATTGATTCCATTTCCCAAAACCCTGCCTTTCATTTGAATGTGCTGTGTAACAAAAGAAATGTTCCCCTTTATTCCAAATCCCCAACACCCTGGCTTTCATCTGAAGGCACCATTGTCCATTGTCCCAAAAACTAAAATCCCTATCCATTCCATATTCCCAAACCCTGCATGTCAAAATAAGTCAGGTGTGCGTCTCCAGTGAAAGAAATACACTCTCTCCTGGGAGTAAGCAAGTGACACTCATAGCAGAAAGGCTTGAGACTGCTTTGGGTTAAAGAAGGAACACATGTGCTGATTCAAAATCAACTGTGGGTGTTCTCAAATGCATATATCTTGGTTCAGAGAGATTAAGCCCACGTTCTAATTGAATGTATACATGTCTGTGAACTTCTAAGCTGATAACCAAATGGTAATCTGCTCGATTATACTGTAATATTGCAATACATTGTGTGATTTAATAATTTGGAGTTTGTGGGACAGGAGATAAAAAGAATAAACCTGAATTTGTATTCTGTCAAAATCAGAACGAAAAATGGCCCATCTATTTTGTGTAGATTTGGATGCCACAAAGAAGGTGGCGTGTGAAAATGAATGTTTTCTAGATATCTATTAAAACCACATGTTAATTAAAATATATATTATTTCAATACCCCGGCATGGTTCTTGGCTTAAGTGTGGCACTTGGTGATATTATATCTGGTTCAGACAGGGCTAAGTGAACTTAATATTACAGAAATAACGGCATCTGGTGTGTCGCTTTAGCTGGGTGGGATTAGGTCCTTCCCATGTTAATAATGGCCCTGAATAGATATTATTACACGGCACCCATCCTTAGAGACTCTGTTGCCATCAAACAATTGCAAGGTAGTAAACATAGTTTGTAGCAAATAATAAAGTATTATTTTCGTAGATGTGCAGCCATCTTTTAATCTCATTTCTGCAATTAGGTTTTTAGTGACTTCATGGGACAGAATTTTCCCTAGTCACACTAGCCAATACATTACAGATCGAAGGAGTTGGATAGCGATTGTTTTGTTGAATGTTTTAAATTACTTTTAAAAGATTTCTGTTCTTCGCTCACATTCAACTTGCCACTATTCTAGTTCTTTTTCAAAAGACCCTTTTCAGTTCTGGATTCAAAGTAAGGTCAATATATTGGAATAATATTGGTATGTTGTGCGTAGAGAGAGAGATGACTTTGTTTAGGCAGAAAAGGTGTGCATGTGTCCTTCGTGTGTTTAATTCTGGCTCAGGTGTGCGCTTAAGCACTACCAATAGTTTTACTTCATATGTGGAGCTTTAGCGCTGTTATTTGTTTCGGCTAATAGGTGCCACTTTGGCATCACTATTAGTTATGGCTAGTTTTGGTTCATAGGTGGCACTTTAGCACTGCCATTAGTTCTGGCTCATAAGTGGCGCTTCAGCACCATAATTCATTTTGACTGATAAGTGTCACTTTGGCACTATACTTGTGGCTCGCAGGAGGTGCCTTAGAACTACCATTAACTTTGGTTTGTATGTGGATCTTTAGCATCACAATAAGGTTTGGGTGACATGAAGCACTTTTGCACCTCTTTTGAGGCTCAATATTTTGTATTTACAGATGGTGCTTTAGCGCCAATACTATACCCAGGACATAGTGAGAGTGGATTGCATAGACTCACATGTAGAGCTCTAGCGCCAACATTACTTTTAGCTCCCAGGTAGTAAATTCTCAACAAACAGAAGTGTGTTGTTATAGATAAATGGGATGTGACATGTAACATGCTGTGCATGCTAAAAGACACTAGTTCTGTGGAGGTGTATGGGCTTGGGTGACTAATTATTATGATTGATTAATATTGCACTTAATGCCTGACTCCTTCAGCTTCTAAGTTGCGATCAGGTAGTAAACCCATGGTATACGGCATGGTCTTGTTCCCAATGCGAGCACATTGACCCAGTGTTATCCACCTGGCCAGAATGCAGGAACACTGCACTGCTCTCTTGCAGAGTTTCTCCCACATCTCTGAGAGCTGCCTCCCAGATGTCTCTGATCGGGTCCAGGGAGGAAGGTGTCGCCTCTCTTCAGGCATTTCCCTTAGCAAAAACAAAACTGTTGGCTTTGCTAATATTTTTTTGTTAAGTAGGTGTTGATAACCAAGCCACCCCTAAAGCATGTCTTGAGTGTATTGGCCGACAAGGATCAATTTTCCCCATCACCCTATTTGATTTTTATGTTTGACAGCTTTGTATATGTGTGTTGAAAAAGAGGAGAGGGGCACACTCCAGTTCCCTGCACAGTAAACCTTCTCAGCTACAGGTGTTCTCCTCCGACCGGTTTCTGTGCCAATACACGTCATCAGGGAGGCTGTCTTAACTTGCAGCTCACAGCAAGTGCAGGTGTTAACACTTATTACCCCGGTGCAGCACCCTATAAGATTTCTGAAGATTCCACCCTTCAGAAAACTTGCAAATGTGTTGAAAAAGAGGAGAGGGGCGCACTCCAGTTCCCTGCACAGTAAACCTTCTCAGCTACAGGTGTTCTCCTCCGACCGAATCTTCAGAAATCTTATAGGGTGCTGCACCGGGGTAATATATGCCCAACTTTGGAGTGCCTCACTGTAGGCTACTCCCCCCCTTTCCCCATTTATGGGATTGGGTGTGAGTCTGTTCCTTGCAAACCTGATGACTACAGCTACCAGAAGTCCTTGCAGCAGAATCATCACTAAGTGTTAACACCTGCACTTGCTGTGAGCTGCAAGTTAAGACAGCCTCCCTGATGACGTGTATTGGCACAGAAACCGGTCGGAGGAGAACACCTGTAGCTGAGAAGGTTTACTGTGCAGGGAACTGGAGTGCGCACCTCTCCTTTTTTTCAACATATATATATATATATATATATATATATATATATATATATATATATATATATGATAGGCATTCAATAAAAAGTGCACTAATGTATGAATTATTGGCCCCAAACGTCCACAGTGCACACAATCGGCACACACACTGTGGGTATGTGCATGGCCTGGGTTAACCAAAAAAGCCATATGAATCAGCTTTGATTGCATTTCTTCCTAAAAATAATGTATCCATACACGTCTTCTTTCCCTACAAATATGCTGCCAAATTTAAACCACTTTGTGTACTTTCCCACTCATACCGCACAATTTACAACTTTTATTTAAAGATACGTGTCAGATATGCTTTGGGAAATATTTGTGAATGCAATAGTTCATCACCATTTGCATATACGGTATGCGTGCATTATTTTGATCACACGAGATTCATATTCATTGTGTGAATTGCTGAGTAGACACACACTGTCGAGTCTTTTCCGGGTCTACTCACCCCGACACCGAAAAGGCTATGGAATGTGGCGTGTCTGGCCTTGGGACCCCACAGGGTCTCTGGCATGATTGCTGCAGGTCTGACCTTTGGCGGGCCCGTTTTATATTGCACCATCTTTTGGTTGGCGATCACGGCAGTCACAAGGCTCGTGCACGAATGCAGGCTGCCTCAGGCGGAGCGCCATTTTTGCACATCTTCCCTTGTAATGGAAAGAGAGTTCGTTTTGTATGGTTCATTCTGCCACTCTTTTTAACACCCTCTGGCTGCAAAGATTTGCTTTTTTTGTTGAACCGGCCATGTCCAGGCGACCCACAAGTACACACTAATCACCTCACACTTTTGTACTTTTCCCCTCCTTTGCACTCCTTGTGCAAAGGGATAATTAAACACCAGTTTATGGACGCAGGGCAGACCAGTCGCGGTGGATACCGCCACCAGTGTTTCAGTTATTTTTATGCAGTAATGCGAGGCCATGTTTAACGTCCACCCCCCCCCACCCCTCCCCCCACACACGTTGCCATTTATCCGCCAATCACTCTGCCGAAGGCCAATGTCTATCTTAAATTGGCAGGCATCTGAGTGTGTCCTCTCCTCAATTTGCCTCTGTTACTGCCCGTTAAATCATTGACCACGGCCCGATTAATAAAACACACAACTGCCATCTTAGTCACGAATACAAATGCGGCCACTTACGGACAGTTATGAAAGGGTTACATTTTTATTCTTCTCCATTAAGCATCCGCTTCTCAAGATCATTCTCTGTTCTATGATTCACATTTTCCATGCTAAGCTGTATTTATCTGCCTTAGATCGTTTTAATTTACAATGCCATATAAATATTTAAGGAAACAATGCTTGAATGCAGCTGCGAGAGCGGGATAACCCAAATAGCTGAATATTTCTCCTAGCACTCTGTAAATGGTTGTGAGCTCTCATTAATCTGCCCCTTGCACGATGCCGCAGGACGCCCTGCGCTGCCATGCATCAACACGTTGGTGTGTAGTGGACAAGGCCCTCGTCACTGCTGTCAGCGCTTCTGAAACGTATCTTAGACAAAGAAAGAGTGGAGGGATAGGGGGAGGAGATGGATCGAGGCAGTCCTAGAGGGGATCATAATGTGTGCTGTAAAAGGAGAGCAACGCGAGCAGTGGAGGGAGTAGGGAAAGAGGGCGAGAAGGGAGGAGATGGAGTGGGGGAGGTGGGCGTGGGAGGAGAGGAAGCAGCGGGATGGTGGGGGAGGAGATGATTTGGGGAGGATAGGATGAGGAGGTGGTTATAGAGAGAGGATAAGGAATAGACAGTTGGAGAGGAGTTGTAGTGAGTTAGTAAATCACTCAGGGTGTCCATTTAAAAAAAAAAAAATCATTTTATTATCATTTTACAGGAGTAACAAACTCTCGCCCCAGGGGCGCTGAGTACGGGGGGTGCGCCTGGGCCCAGGCTCCCCCCGGCAAAATCAAGTCGGGGCTGAGCCCCCCCGGCCGGAGAGAAGTGATGCAGCATCGATGGCCCTTTCCATCGATACTGCATCGCTTCTCTTCGGCGGGTAAAAGCATGAAAATGTCCGATTAAGCCCTCCCCATTAGGACTCATATCAGGGGAGCCGATTTATGAATTTCCCGGGGGGGGGGGGGGGGGGGCCCAAATACAGGAAGTGACATCAATTTCCCAAATACAGGAAGTGACATCAATGGCAGTTATATGACCACCAATTTATATGACCACCAATTTGCATGTAGTTACCAACTTGGTGCAACGGCGTGCGAGGGGATGTGGGGGTGCGCTCAGCGCAGCGCAGAACAGTGGAATCATTGGCTAGCATGTACTGCATATACTAAAGTCAAGTAAGAAGGAGATTTAAGCCAGGAAAGTGGGAGTTTTTAAAACATAGAGACAACCATGGCTACAACTTTTAGACGTGAGTGCTTCCTTCAGTCCCAAACTGTCATGATGCCCGCTCCTGGGGAGCCGGTTCAAGCCCTGCGTCCCCGAAAGCGGACATCCAGTCCCCAAGGAAGGACCCAGCAACCCCATATGGGGGCCCTTTGGACAGTGTCCTGGCGCCTATGGCGCCAGGCTCATAAAAGACATCAGTCCTGGCGCCATAGGCGCCAGGCTCATTATGGATGCGCTTGGGTGCACTTACCTGATGCAGACCATGCTGCAGGATCCCGGCCCCCTTGAGGCCTGAAAGGAACTACTTTACCTGTGGGACTAATTTACCATCCGGGCGTGGTTGGGGAAGGATACATACCTGATTGGAGGAAGGATACATACCTGGAACTTCTTCCAAGGCTATTTAAACCCCACCCGAACAGCCACACGTGCTTCGTGTTGTTCTGCATCTAGCAGCTGGACGCTCACCGTGTCTGCTCCTGCATCCTGACTTCTGCCACGCCTGCCAGCATCCTGGATCACCTGCAAAGGAAGAGAAGAAGAGAACAGAAGAAGGAAAAGTCCTTACCTGCTAAATCCGCATCCCGGAGACATCTCGCCGACAATCCTGAAAAGGAAGACTTTTATTTAAAAGCTCATCGCGTTGATCGCTGCAGCCCCGCATTCCACTCACCTTTACTAGGCGCCTCCATGTTCAGCAGCGATCATCCGGATTCGCAGTCACGCCCCAGCGCCTAGGGAGAAAAAGACCAGAACAAAAGGTGAGAGAGAGAGAAGGGAATAAGGAAGGCTAAATCTCCATGTTAAGACTTACCTGTTGATTCATTCCCTCTTCATTTCGGGTCCGCGCCGCATCCTGGCATTTCCGGCCCCCGGCCCCTAAGGGGGAAAAAGAGACATCAGCGTTAATGAGCGAATGAAAAGACATTACCAAAAAACGCTCATTAAAGACTTACCTGATTTCTACAAGGATTTCACCTCTCATCTCGGGTCGGTGCCTGTTTCCCGGCATTCCGTACCCCGGCCCCTATGGGGAAAAAGACACTAGCATTAGTACATTAATGCATGGACACAAGGGGAATCTCTTATCAAAACAACTTACCTGGAAGCCAAGCAAGTTTGGTTCTCACCAATCCGAAAATCCAGTGAAGTAACTGGATACCAACGCGCCCCTGCATCAGAAGCAGGATGGAGAGCTCGTCCTTCCAGACCCTAAGAAGGATACTTCTGCCAGCCAGACAAGCCAGATTTGGGGGCCCGGTCCAGTCCGTCTTCCGAACCCTGCGCATCACCTTAGAAGAGGTCACAGCAGCGCGAACCAGGCCAGCGCCTCCGTGGGAGTCAGGTGAGCGTTACACAAACATCACCTGAGTGCAGGGTGAGCCTGGGTAACTGCTTTTTAACATTGTACACTACTTTACCAGAGTTTCTGGTAAACTACAACGTTAAAAGAAGTTAACACTCTTCCCCCCAAGTCTGAAACCACACTTGATTGCATTATACTTCAGCAAGGATTGCATTATACTTCAGAAGAACATCTGATGTGTCCACTGAAAGGTTTAAGATTAAGCTACATCCCGAACTCTATCTGGTTACCCAGAGGTAACATTTTAGCAAATGTCACTTGTGGCTGGCCAATCTACAGCAGCACTATTGTAAGTTTGAATTGTTGATGTTTTACTGAACTGTGGCACCACACACGTCTTGCTTGGTAGTTTTTAATCGGGAAACGTCTTTACTACTTGTTTCCCTTGAATTGATAACTTTTTTTTGGTGTTGGTGGTGGTACTCCACCTTGCAGCTGTACCTTCTGTTCAGCAAGCATTTCATTCTCCCATCCTAGTTGTGTTGCACTGCCTTTTGAGGGAGGGCTACTACCACCTGGATAATTATAGAGGGATGGAGTAGGGGCAGTGATGGCTTACTGGAATGCAACTCTAAGGCTTAAATCTCTTTCTTACTTGACTTTGGTATATGCAGTACATGCTAGCCAATGTTTCCACTGTTCTGTGCTGCGCTTCGCGTGCCCCCACACCGCCCCCGCGCGCTGTTGCACCAAGTTGGCGACTACATGCAAATTTGCAGTCATATAACTGCCAGTGATGTCACTTTCTGTATCTGGGCCCCCCGGGAAATTCATAAGTCGGCTCCCTTGTCTCCCCCCGCACCCTTCCCTGTCAGCAACCTTCCACTAAACTGCCCCTACCCCCACCGGTCATGAGGTACACATTTGAGTCTTTACATAATGTCCAAGATTTGCAAGTTATGCGGGAAATATTGTTTCATATAGACCCCCTGCAGGTACCCCAGAATCATCCCCCAGTCCTGCCAGAACCTCCCTCCATCTCCCTGTATGTTATATATGATACACTCCATTGCAATCAACGCCCACAGCTTCTGCAGCCATTCAACCCCTGTTGGTGGCTGCCCCTGTTTCCGTAATTTTGTTATTATCAGCCAGCATCATCATGAATGCCTTTCTCTGGGCCCTAGTGGGAAGGCTGACTCCTGGAACAAACCACACATCCACTCCCTAGGGCCGAGAGGCATATCAAACGTGACCATGGCTCGTATGTGTGACACGTTATATTGAGACCACCTTAACCTGCAGAGCTGCAGAGTTTCTTCCCACCCCCCAATCAAGGAGCCCTGCAATACCCACCTATGTTTTTTTGTGCTGGCCTTACTGAAGACTCATATAGAGTCCCACAAACCTCCCCCCCTCCCCGCTGTGCTCACAGTGAGCCAAGAACCAGGCCGGTTATAAGAAATATATTTGTATTTGTTTTATTTATAGATAATATAAATAACACTAAACTACACACACCACCTTCTCTGTGGCTCACAATTTACTTCTTGACACACAAGTGAATTACACCAATGGATTGGGAAAAATAAAATTTGTAATACGTTTCTTTTTACAAATTTCAAATTAAATGATCATCAACACTGGTCCATGCATAAAATCACTTTACATTTGCAATGATGTATAATTTTGATTTTCCTGCACGCTTACAAGAGTAGCAGTTGGGTTACAGATTTATACCAATGCATAGGACAATTATGATCTCACCCAAAACTTTGCTCAAAATAAGCACAGGATGATTTATCAGTGGGTTTTTCAGACCCCCTACTTTGGTCTGTGTTGGGGAAGACGGACAGAAACATTGGGATGATTGAAGAATTTGGGATTTCAGACCAGCCTCCACTTAAAGGCCTGTGTTGGGGAAATTCGACAGTAAACATTGGGATGATTTCAGAATTTGGGGATTTCTGACCCACCTCCACTTAAATACCTTTGTTGGGGAAGCTGTATAGCAAAGATTGGGATGATTGGAGAATTTTGGGATTTCAGACCCCCACCACTTAAAGGGAAGCTGGCAGTTTAGGGATTTTTTAGTTTAGCGACAAAGACACCCATCACCTTAAAGAAGTCGGGGTCAACAGGACAAATAAGATCACCCAATTAAATTACAGTCTATAGTTTTCAGAATGCACCAGGAATGAGCTTTGATAATTTCAAATTTTAACAAAAATCACCCGTGGTGTTCCACCAAGGGGAATTAATTACATTAATATTTTTAGTTATTCAGGCTAAGGATCTACACAGTTTTGGATCTAAGGCAAGCGGACTCCCCCACCTTTTGCTTTCCCAGGGCTCTGTTCTACTTACATAGAAAGCCTCTGTTTGAAGTTCAGGAAAGCGAGTTGCATTTCAGGCCCCTCTTGGAGGATATGGCAGGGGTCTGGTCATTCTACTCTCAAGGATGGCCCCCACACTCCACCACAGGACCCAGCCAGCTTTTAGGCCATCCCAGAAATAGACAGTTCCACCCAGGTGTAATCACCTTTCATTGATCCCTTGCGGCTGTTAGATGGTAAGTTTGAGCAGCTCGCTCCCATTTTCATGGTTCACCCACTCTATGTAGCAGTGATGAAACCATCAAGTTTACAATCTTGAGGAGTACCTTGCAAGAGTTCTTGCAAATATGATTGGACTGTTACCCTTCTCTCTCCTCCCAACTCCAGCCCATCTCTAAGGATTGGTTTAGGACTCTGGAGCAGACATATGGCAATTCCCATTTGTAATCGCCATTTGTTCTCATGTCAAATTTTGGCCAAAATTAGTTATATATCACAAACTTTGTGATTTACTAGTAATTGCCATAATATATATATATTTTCCAATTCAACAAATAAGGGTGAATTTAATAAAATAACAGCTGAGTCAGAACCATGTTGCACAGCCGTTTGGCAATTCTCTGCCATTTTTACAAAAAAGCATAACAGTTAGGAACATGTCATTTATTACCCATATTACAGATTTTACCCTCCAACTATTCACCAACATGTTCAGATCAGACATAAACCCATTTTATATGGCCATTAGTGTTCTCTGGGTCATAGGTGGAGGACTTTTGTATCACCAAAATTGCCTGGAAATTAACTAAAAAATGACATGTCAATCAAGAAAGTATGATGCATGGTTGCTGAGAAAAAGGCTGAATTTATAAAGTTATAATAGTCCTTTTAAACAAAGGGAATCTTCATATGTGCAAATATGAGCTTCTCTTCTTTCAAGACATTTGCCTCTTTTGGCCAGTGTTGTATGTATTAGTCTCTTTGAAGTTTGCTGTCTGAAGTTGGAAACACCTGCAATGTATCCGCTAGAGCATTTGGTCTGCTCAGAACTGCCCTTTCAAAGACACCAAGTCTAGGGAAAGTCTGTTTTCAACACCTCTTAGCAGCACCACTTTTTTGCAGTTGTAAACAGCTGCGTGGGGTGAGGCGGGGGGTGTAAAAGCCAGGCTTGGATTGGGGGAATTCTTTGTGAAGTTTGCAGAGAGCCTCACCATTTGTCCTTGGCTGAAATGGACTCCCATATTGCATTTTCTAACATCAGCCTTTATTCCTTGACATACAGTGTGTTTTCAGGGCCCACTTTGTATTTTTGCTGTAAGTACAGTGCTTTTTCTTTCAGTCATTAATAAAATACACTTTCAATTATCTGATATATGTTTTCCTGCTGAAAAGTGAGTCTGAATTGTCACAGTGCACCACCTTTTGATGGTTGTCAGTTTCAATGAAAATGCTGCATTTATTTCTCAGCCAGTAATTTGATGTGCTTTTCCAATCTGCTCTTGGATTTCATTTTTGTTATAGCCTTCTCTGGATTTCCCTTGCAGAAAGACACCCACATAGTCTGCCTAAATAGACCTGCAGGAATTTTTCATGGCAACCAAGTGGGCTTTTCTTTTCAAATGTGTTTCCGGTATTTTGCATGTCAAGCATAATCTGCCTTACTTTTTGTCAACACAAACACCATGTCTTTTCCCTGACATTTTTATGTTGGCAGGGAAACATTTTTCTCATGTCTTGCTTTTACTTACAAACACACATGCAAAGCTGTTTTTGTGTCCGTGTTTGAAAATCCTATTTTTCATGTGAAAGGGACCTTTGAATTTCTTCTAACTTTGTGAATTAATGTGCTGCTTTTCCTTTGGTAATGCAGGTATGCTTTTTTCACATGGCCCCTCAGTTTGGGGGACTTTGATTACACCCCACATCTGGGAGGAGATGTCTGCCCAAAAGGGGACTACTACCAGGCATTCCCACCATATGTGCTTCCAGTACCCTCTCCCCCTGCACTGTCTCCAACACTATACCAGGGACGCTGCATACATATTGTGCAATTTTACCAGGGTGTAATGCCACTGCATTGCCATTTTATATCTAAGTTGAATGGACTGTGTCAGTTTAGGGATGTTCTCCCATAGGTTCTCCTAATGCTCCGTAGGGATGCTCATACCCAACGTTTTCTTCCATTGTTTCATCTACATCCACTGTGGGAAGGTCTTGGGTTATAATAGGATTTTATATAGCATTGAGATCATATTTTTAGATCCTGTGTGTGTGGTAATACATTTTTCAAATGTGGTCAGTTGCCTGGTTGCGCACGTTTGACTGTGGCATCAGATAGCCAGTGTCGCAGTTGACAGTACCCAATTCTGCCTTCCTCTGTAAGCCCCAAGGTTTGCTTGCATTCTTCACATGTAGGAATCCCCGATCCCTGTACCATATCCCCCAGCTTCCTACAGACCACTTCATGCCAATGCCGGAAGGAGCCCTGCACCATCATTGTGGAGAACTGAGAGTTCCCAAATAGCGGCGTGAACAGAGATAGGTATGAGAATAGTGCCCCCCCAACAGCCTATCCCAAATGTCACACACAACCGCCAGCACCCACACAACCGCTAGCACCAGACTTAGGTAGGTATTCTGGGGCCTATCTTGCCTTTGAATCCACAGAACCTGCTCCAAAGGTCTCCCTGTTACTGTTCTATCCATTCTAGCCCATGGCTTGGATCAATCCCTCGAGAAGATCAGCCTCAGCTGGGTCACCTCATAATACTTGACAAAGTTCGGAAGCCCTTTTTGAGGCGCCATCATAATAGGTAAGGCACCTGCGGGCATTAATTTTGCCATAAAAATGTTGACACCAACTTGTTCAGCGCCTCTCGAAGAAAGACCTTGCAACCGAGACCAAGGGCCTGAAAATACTAAAAGACTCTCGGCAGCATGATCATTTTCACTGTTACGATACGGCCCAACCACGAAATAGAGAGCAGGTTCACTTCGCCAGGTCCTCTTTAACTCGTTGCAGCACCTCTGGATAGTTCCTGTCATTCAGCTGCGATGCTGACCCCCAGATACTTTATAGATGTATCAGCCTGGGCAAAGGGAGAGGACCCTGCCCCAAAGAGTCCCTCTATGCCGGTGTAAGCACCAGACCCAACAGCTCTGATTTCTGCATATTCATTTTAAGCCTGGGTACTTGTTCTACCTCTTGCAATTCCACAGCCAGGGCTGGTATCGACTTCTCCGGGGCTCTCAGTGTCATTAACATATCGTCAGTGAATGTAGCCACTTTATGCTCCCCCCAAAAAGGTATACCTCTCAGCTATGGGTTAAGCCTTAGTCTTATGAGCAATGGCTCTAGATAGAATGGCATATAGCAATGGGGACAATGGGAAACCCTGCCTAGTCCACCACCGGATCTGGATGCCCCTGAACAGCTTGGCATTCACCAAAACTTGTTTTGTAGGGTTCCTATAACTATCCCCCACCATCCACAGGAAGTTGACACCGACTCCAATGCGCTACATTGCACGAAACAAATACTGCCATTTGATGCGATCAAATGCTTTTTCGGCGTCCAATGAGATCAAGACCGACGGGATCCGTCTCTTTGATGTTTTTTTCCACCAGGTGGCATAGCCGTCTGGTGCTATCAAAGGTTTGCCACCCCACAATGAACCCCGATTGATTTTGATTGATCAGTTTCAGGAGCAGTGGAGACAATCTAGCCGCCAGCATGCACGTATATAGCATGCCATCGATATTCATCAGTGCAATGGGCCTATACGACCCGCACTTAGTTGGATATTTGTTTGGTTTCTTGAACACTACCACCTTGGTCGAATTAAACAGTTTGGTGAGCCTCATGACTAATCATGACTTGGATCTACATTTTTAGTAAAATATTGCTGGGAACCCATCGGATCCGGGTGCTTTTTTCAGTGGGAGAGCCTTGATTGCTGCTTCCACTTCCTACTCTTATCGCCTCCTCTAACCCTTCACTCTCTATGGGCGTCAGTTTTGGCATTGGTAGGACCTCTAGATACTCTTCCATTTCCGCTGTCATCTGGTTTACCGAAGTATACACCGTTTGGTCGCACTATCTGGAGGATGGTCTGTGCAGCCGTTCCTGACCTTAGTTGCTGCGCCAGAAGCTGATCTGCTTTATTTGCACTGAGATAGAATCTCTGCTTGGCCCGTAGTAGGGACATTTTGGCCCTGCCCATACGTATTAGGTCCAGCTGGTCCTGTATATGTTTCAGCATCCTGTATAAAGCCCTGTTGATTTCTGCACCAGGGCCTGGATGACCACTCCTAGCTACACCTCCAGCTCTTCTTCCATTCTCCCCCATTGTTTCTCCCTTTGAGCCATTGCGAGGTCTCTGCTATCGTGAGTTTGGCGTGGTAATTAGTAGGCCTCGACATCTTAGATGTGGCACAGAGTATAGCTCTGGCGGGAGTCAAATTCCGTGAACACCGTGCCAGAGCCTCCACAGAATCGGTAAGTATTGACAATAGAGTGGGTTGAGGAGATAGCATTAGTGGAGGAAAGGATTGTGTGCAGGAACTGCTGATAGGGTTGGTGAGGTACCCAGTTAAAAAGTCGAAAACATTTGGTCAAATGCAAAAATGTCAAAAAAAATGTCAAAAAAAAAGTTGAATGTTTTTTTTTATTTATATGTTTTTTGGGGGTTTAGCTAGTAGAAATAAATTGTAAATAAAAGAAAAAAACGGGGGGGAGTGGGTAGGGAATTTTTTTTTTTTCAACATTTAATTTTTCTACATTTTTGCATTCGACATATTCACTATAAACCAGTTGGGGAGGATGGCATGGCTTAGGAAGGAGGAGGAGAATGAGGCAGGAAGATGGAGTACAGAAGATTTGTTGGAGAAGTGTTGGAGAAGGAGATAGTGGGAGGGTGAGCTAGTGAGGAAGAAATAGTATTGAGAAAGGAGGAGGTTATTCTATGTGCATATGGAAGAGCTCAGGTCTTTCCAGGGTTACTCATGCCGCCTCCTAGAGAAACCAGCACAGATGTGCGCGTGCGCACCGTACCTTATTAGATTCACACAGTCTTATCAACGTTCTGTTTGAAGTGAGGTCAATTTGTATGAAAATAGATTTTGGCAAGTGTATTAAGGCAACAAATAAGCAAACGTGTGGGTAAAACACTGCCTTTGTGTGCCAGTCTTGAAAGTCCATTCTGTCAGCAAGCATATATGAAGTTCACTTTGCTCTGTTGCCACTCTTTTGGCGTCCTGAGAGATTCAGTGACATAACACGTCTTTCAGGGCTGGTAATGGGCTGGGTTTACCTTATCTTGGCTTGACAACATGGAGTAGGTGGTGGTACCGAGCCTCTGTGGTCATCCAAGCCTCATCACCCAGTCCATAACATGGAACTTTGTATCAGAACACATAATAGGGACTGGGGAGAGTAGTTGGGAGGAGCTGGATTGTGCAAACAGGAGCTGCAAGTGTTCCAACAGGGGAAAAGTGGGGAAAGAGATAGGGTGAGTGGGAAGTGCAGAAGGTGAGAGGGATGATTAGGTAGATTTTTAGTGAAGAGATGCAGTGAAAGGGGGAGTTGGTGGAGGGGGAAGAGAAGGTGAAAAAAGCGAGAATGAACAATAGAGTGCAGATGAAGTGAGGATAAAATGTAGATGGAGCAGTTATGATACGATAGGTTATTTATAACACGCTCAATACCCACATATGGACCATGGGGATCGAACCTGTGTTGCCCGGTGTCGTCTTGCTTCCAAGGCGGCACGTTGCCCCTGAGCTATCCTCCCGTGGACGAGAGGAGACAAGGAGATATGATGAGGAGGAAGAAGCGTTAAGCGAGGACCTGAAGTGGAGAAATGAGAGTAATGATTGGTGTGATGAGCGTTTGGTTTGGCAATGGGAGGTGGAGAGGAGAATAAGAGATGGGTGATGGAGACAATAACATGGGGTGAATAAGAGGGAAGGTTCATGCTACAGCAAGTGGTTGGACGGAAAGGGACATTTCAATGCCTCTGCTGCAGGATAAGCTACTTGTTTTCATTTCGTTTTTAAGAGAAATGTAGTACTTGACGGAATCTTTGACCATCATATCACACTGATTTACAAAAACAAAAGTTATACACAGACTTCGTGTAGGGTTCACTTATTTACTCATAGAAAGCGGACTGCAGTATGTTCCCTATGAAAGACTTCAAGCGTGGCCATGGAATTAACCCAAAGCTGTAGCTCTCATGCAAGAAAGGGCATCAGGATCAATGTCTTATTCTTAAATGTTTGGAAAATGTCTCTGCAAGACTTAAGAGCCACATAGGGAAAGAGCCTAGTTTTACGAGTAGGGGCTCTGCGGGTTGCCCACATTTTTCTCTCCATTCAATGGACCCAACCAAAATGTTGTTCTCTTTATTGAAGGAAAGCCTTTGTACCTCCCTCCTCTAAAGGAAAAAAAAGTTGTAATAATTCTGGTGATTTCGTTTTGTAGAATGTGTACCTCCCCCTCTTGAGTGAAAGTAAAAATTGGAGGACTTTCAAGACAAAATACCAAGTGGCACTACAGTGGTATTTCCCCCACCACTGGTATTCCTGAAGGTAAATACCTCCATATAATGAGGTGGGTGCTAAATCAGGCAGTGTTTAGTAAATATCATCTGTTTTAGCATTACTTAAACTTGTAATGAGGCCGCCATATTACGAGGTTGGCGGTGACCTACCGGTGCCACCGGGGGGTTGCCGCCAACACCGTAACACCGTAGCCAGCCCCTGACTTCCCGGTGCCACCGTGACATTACAAATCCCGGCGGATTGGGAAGTCAGGCGCCGGAGAATGTTAGTCCCCATTCCTGTGGAGTCTGATAGGACTCCACGGGGGTGGGGACTCGAAAGCACTGGCACCGTTGCTAACAGTGCGGGTGCTTCTGCAACAACTCTGATTTCCGGGGCAGTTGCGCCCGGCAGGTCAGACCTACCGGGCGGAACGGCCCTGGAAAGCAGAGTTGTAGTGTGCCGGTCCTGAAAGGCTGCCGGTATGTTGCTACCGGCACCCTTATTTCTGGTCCGGCAGACTGGAGGCCCAGTTTCTTGCTCCAACACACAGTATTACCACTATTTAAGCATTCCTTCTTTTTTAGGTAAGATTGCATCAACTCCTATATGCCACTGTTACTGATGAAAAGATAGAGAGACACCCAGGTGTTACAAACAAACACTGGCAATGCCACTAGTTTTGGTTTTTGTGCAGGCATGGGATTTGCATTTGATAAACACAGCCAAAATGGTACTAATGGGTCATTAATGGTAGCATCTGCAAAATGGTGCAAGTATCTGGTCATATGATAGCAGTGCCTGGAAAATGACAATATAAAACCTATATGTAAGCCATAACTGTTGGCTTTGCCAATGCTTGGTTTTAACAGGTCTCCAGTGCAAGGGCATGCATACTGTTTATAAATGAAGTGGCTGAAGGAACACTTGGTTAAGAAATGTTTATTAAACCAATTAAATAAACTCTTAGGAGACTGCTTTGAAATAACACTGGCAGGCTCTAAAAGCAGACTGTTTGATGTTACTGCTTGAGAAATCTTGCTGAAGAGTTCCCAAGAAGATGTGTTTTGCGTAGGGAGGGGCAGGAAGTGGGTGGGAAGGACATAGGGATTAGCTTGGACATGGGTCGCGCCAATCGAATAGCTCAAACTAAAAAAGGCCATTATAAACACAAAACCCAAAAATCATGTAGGGCCCATTTTACACCAGTTGTATTAAGAACCAGTCAAACGGTTATCGCTATGGTATCTGCAGTCACAGGCTTGTATCTCAGCCAGACTTATTACGCTCTTTATTCAATAAATTACATACCATTACATTGGGTACTAACAAACCTGGTATAACCAGACTCAATAGTGGGAGGAAAACAACATGAAGTGCTACATAAAACGTGATATAATATGCAGTTTAACAGTCTCTCTGCAGCCCGTCAATCAATTGTAAGTACCCCCACACCGTACATGCACCCACACAGTGCACACATGCACCTTCACACTTTACTCACATACTCCCACCACACATACCCGTAGTAGGCATAAATCCACTCACATCACAAATGCCCAATAAATCGACAAACAAGCATACATTGCACGTTCATGGTCACCCCTCGCATGCCCCCTCACCTTGCACAAGCTTCCACACACTGCTCATAAGCAGTAGCACATACACCAACACACACACACATCCCCACACTGTGCACATCAGGACACTTTACTACACACAGACACACACACTTGACATACACCCCATACCTATTATACACAAAACATTGTGTAATGTCCATACAAAGCCAAAACATCAACACTTGTTATTATTGAATTAGTCTTTTTGGAAGTTGACCCTTTTCTTTAAAAATAAAATGGTTGAGTGGCAGATCCTCTTCTCCCTCTCCTTCGCCACTCCCTTTCCCTACTTTTTTCACTTCGTGAACATTGTTTTTCTATTGCAAGATTTGTTTTCCTTTTCATTTCACTGGCCATAATGCCTGTTGCTTTTGTGCCGAATTTTGGTTCATAAGTCTTTGACTGGTCGACCTTCAGCTGTCTCACGTTTGGTCCCGCTCGTGCCTCTTTTGGCTATCGACCTTTGAACCGGCTCTATTAAGGTACATTGAGCCGCTAGGGCGGTAGATATCCGTTCCAGATACTATCGACTGCGCATGTCCTGATACCTTCAGCACAGTCACGTTACGGCGGCGAACCTCCTGCGTGGCTAAAACCAGTCGCTCGCTGACCACCTCGATGGACTTTGCATGGCAGAGACCGTCACACAGTAGTGGAATTAGCGGGGGGCCTGGGGGCTGCACGACTTTGCTCTATGTACAGCTAGGACCCCAACCCCCGCACCGCCCACAAAGCATCCAGTCTGCCATTGGGCACGTGTTCCTAGGTGTTTCTGGTTCCCCCTGATTAATCATACCCCCACAAAAATATGACAGCTGTATATTTTTCTATACACAAAAAAGGGGCAACGATTATTACCCCGCATTACCCAGAGACTCGCCCACCCCCTCCACCCCCTATTATCACTGCCCTTAAAACAGACTACCTTTCTCCAATGCAGCGTGTATTACACAAAGAGGATGGCTCCAGCCTTAGCGTTAACGCGAAATAGGTTAAAAAAAAGACACTGAGTTTAATCTGAAAGGTGAAGGAAATACAGGGGCAAGCATTTTACTGCCGAGTGAAATGTAAATATGGGTGCTTATGGTATGGATACGTTAGTAATCGGCCGCTGTGAAAAATGACGTTACAGCTGACACCAATTTGTTTTTGGTAACAATGTTTGCAGATAAAGAAAAATGCGATGCCTGGTGTACCGAACGACTGGAAAATATATTTATGCATCAAAATAATGCATACTCATAAATTATGAAGGTGATGCTGAATAATTCATTTTAGCTACACTGCTCGTGAGCAATGGGGCTTTCAGAAGTACAGCAGAAAGTGATTAGTTTTGCCACAGCTGAGGAGTCCGCGGTGCCCTTCGACGATCCTCCGTTTGTCATCGTCGGCTGCGTCGATTTCCCAGCTGGGGGCCAGCGTACCCATGCGCACTTCCTATCCGGCCTATTTCCGGTATCCCTGATAAGTGGGCCCGCCTGGATGCGTGGACTCCACCACCAGCCCACGTGCCTTCCTCGAGTTTGTACCATGTAGACAGGTCAGGGTGAGGTCAACGTTCATTAGACATCCATGCCACGTCTGCAGGCAGGATTTATGCTTTCGAATTGTAACTGCCTTAATTCAGCACTGGGCATGGTACTGGTCTAGAGCAAGACAGCGCAGCTGTAGTATAATGAATCTCAGGAGGCAGGAAGCTGCGGGTTGTCCAAACAGGCTTTATTGCATAAACATGGGTGGTTCTTACAAATAACCCTAGCAGTGGTGCTCTAACAAAAGGCCAACGTGGCCAACAACATATGGGGCTGCGAGTGCAGTGTCGGGTGGTTCGCAAGTCCTCTTGATTTCCCGTGCTCGGAGGAGCCCGGGGAGACGCTCCTCTTGCGTCCTCCGCTCGTCCCGTAATGCGCGCGTAGCGCGCGGGGGCGGGGCTTCGTTACGCTCGAGATCTCGCGAGAGCGGGCGCTCTCGCGACATCTCTACACACCTCCCTTTATCACAATGGGAGAGGGGTCACTGTAACACAAAGTCATTGAATCTTACCGGTCTTTTATGCTCCCTTCTGGGCCTCTCACTGGTTCCCGGGCAAGGTCCCTGCGGAACCGGTTCGGGGCTTACATAGGGTTCTTCCGGTTGATTCTCTGATTCTTCTCTCTCTCCATCGCTTCTCCCTGGTTCTGGTTCTTCATTCCCCACATCCTCCATTTCTGCTTCAGTGCGTGGGGTTTCTGGAGTCTTAAGTCTTTCTTGTCTGCGTTGATACAAAGCTACTCTTTCGAAGTTCCACGCGCGCCCGTCTTCTGTGCGGACGTGATTTGTCCCTTTATGAGTAACTTGTATGGGTTGACTATACCGGGAACCTGTGTCTTGATCTTTTCTTGGTAGTTTGATTTTGACCCAGTCCCCTCTTTCGATGCTGGGCGCTTGCTTCGTTCTCCTTCTTCTGTCACTCCACAATTTCATGCGTGACTTGTTTCTTGTAATGCGCCATACTACGTCTGCCATATCTACCTCTTCATCTATTCTTATTTTAGACAGCCAAGGCGGGATAAGTGTTGATGCCGCACTCCTCCCTCTCAACATTTTGAATGGGGATACATGGGTAATGCCATTCGGAGTGAGTCTATGTGCTGCTATGGCTTCCTTTGTAGTCTTGAGGGGGTCCATGCCCGAGGCCATTGCAAGTTGGATGGCCCCTTTAATGAACCTGTTCGCCCTTTCCACGAGTCCATTTGCTTGAGGGTGATACAGGGCCGCCTTTTTTTGCTTGATGTGGTTCTTTTTGAGAAACTCCTCCATGTCTCTAGAAACTAGTTGCACCCCATTGTCCGTGACTACTTCATTGGGGAGCCCTTCCCTTTGAAAAATTTCGGTAAGCACCTCTATAACCGTTTCTGTAGTTATGTTTGGAACAAACTCTGCTTCCACCCACTTGGATAGGTAGTCGACTAGTACAATTCCGTATTTGTGTTCTGCTGACATCGCTTCCAGGGGTCCGATAAAGTCTATGCCCACTTTGGACCATACTGTTTCCGGTATCTCGGTGGGTATGAGAGGTGCTTGGCGAATCTTCAATCTTTTGTCGCTGTTTAAACACTCGTGGCATCGCTCTATCATGGAGCGAATCTCCTGGTCCATGGATGGCCACCAATATGCTTCCCTGACTCTGCGGCGAGTCATCGTGTTTCCCAAATGCCCCGCATGAGCCCTGCATAGAATTGTGCGTCTCATTCCTGTGGGGGGGACGATTTGATCCGACTTCATGATTATCCCTTGTGTTTCGGACAACTCTTCTTGTACTTTCCAATATGGCCTCATGCCCTCAGGTAGCACCCTTTCATCTGGCCAGCCTTCTTTGATCCATTTACGAATGGCGGACATGGTTGGGTCTTTCCCTTCTTCTTCTTGCCAGTGCTTTTCACTGAGTTCCAGATATTCTGGCATTCTTATGTCCGAGATGGAAGCAACAATGCACTCCCCTTGTAGAAACGGGGCAGCCTTTTCTTTGTTTTCCGGTAATCTCGACATGCAGTCAGCCTGCGAGTTTTTCCAGCCAGATATGTGGTGGATTTCGAATGTATATTCTTGTAATTTCGCGGCAATACGAGCTAGTCTGGGAGTGGAAGCTTTGGTGCCTCCGGGACTGAGCATATGGATGAGTGGTTTGTGATCTGTCACCAGCTTGAACTTGGTGCCCCACACATAAGTCCTGAAGTGCTCCACTGCCCATGCACATGCTAGCATCTCTTTTTCGATGGTGGAGTAGTTCTGCTCTGCTTCAGATAGCGCCTTCGATGCAAAGGCCACCACATGCTCGGTGTCACCCCTCCTCTGCGTAAGTACTGCTCCCAGTCCATACGCACTGGCATCAGTGGTGATGACTGTTTCCCACTTGGGATTGAACGGTTGAAGGCACGGGGCTTCCATAATGTGCTGTTTTATGGTGTCTATTGCCGCCTTTTGGGGTTCCTGCCACAGGAATTCGGACCCTTTCTTGAGAAGATCCCGTAGAGGTGACGTGGTCTCAGAAAATTTGGGTATGAATTTTGCGTAATATTCTGCTAAGCCTAAGAATGATCTCACCTCTTCCTTGTTGGTGGGATTGGGTGCTTTGATGATGGCTTGCATAAGGTTCTGTTTGGGGCTGATGCCCTTTTCTGAAATTTTGTATCCCAGGTACTCGACTTCTTTTACTCCAAAAGAACATTTCTCGTATCGTAGGCGGACTCCCGCTTCTTGTAACTTGTTGAGCACTAGTTTGAGAGTGGCATCGTGTGTCGGTTTATCACCTGCATACACCAATATGTCATCTTGGAAGTAGACCACATTTTTGACTTTTCGAAAGAGGGCATCCATCATGCGCTGAAACGCTGAGGCAGCTGATGATAATCCGAAGGGCATTTTGGTAAATTGAAATGTGCCGAACGGGGTGATGAATGCCGTGAGAGATTTTGATTCTTCATGGAGCTGGATTTGGTGATATGCGTTACGCATATCTAGTTTTGAGAAGATATTGGCTTCTTTCATCAAAAGTATGAGTTCATTTATGCTTGGAAGTGGATAACTGTCTGTGACGACTTCCAAGTTTAAGCTGCGCAAGTCTATACATACTCTTAATTCTTGCGATTGTGGTTTCTTTATGAGAACGACTGGGCTCAGCCATTCGGACGCTTCAATCTCTTCTATCACCCCTTCATTCTTCATTTTGTCCAATTGTTGTTTGAGGGTGTCTCTCGCTGTGGCTGGTACTGGCCTCACTCGGTGTTTTACAGGGATGGCATTTCTTTTGAGGACAATTTTGTGTAGAAAACCTTTGATGTGGCCCGGCTCCTCCGAGAACAGTGCTGGGTAATCGCTCTTGACTACGGTTTCACTCCTCACGCCTATGGATAGGACTTGCTCTTCTGTGCTGGGGTCGAGTCTGATCTTCAATTTGTCTTGGTCATCCCACCCTAGCACTGGAGGCCCTTCGTGGCTGAAGTATATTCTGGTGTAAGTTTCCCTCCCTTTAAATTCGACTTTGGCGTTGATGTAGCCTAGTAGTTCAACTGATGCTCCACCGAAAACCGTCGGCTTGTGTTTCGTGGTGAGTACTTTTACTTTTTCTTTCCCGAGCATATCTTTGTATGTTTGTAGGGGTAGGATGGTAAGGTCCGAGCCGGAGTCTGCCATGACCCTTGTCTCTCTGCCGTCGATCTTGATCATGCAGTGTGGCTTCTCTCTCCTGGCTCTAGTACTGTTCACCATGATTACGGTGGGCCTTCCTTCTTCCTCCGACGAGGAATCCCTTTCTGCCATGCGTTCTGAGGTCAGACTTGTGACTTTCTTATTTCGCCATCTGCACACTATTGAGAAATGTCCTATGCGCTTGCATACTGTGCATTCTTTGTCTCTGGCTGGGCACTCTCTGTCGAACGCTAGGTGCTTTGTGCTTGTGCACCTATGGCACTTGAGGGGTTCTTTCTTGTTGGTTCTCCCTTCTCTTGAATCTGGAATGAACTTTTCCTTTCTAGGACGGAAACCTACTGCTTGTACCTCAGGGGAACTTTGGGTACCTGCAAACTCTTTTCTTCTTCCTGCTGTTTCTTCCACCGCTCTGGCTATTTCCACTGCTTTCTCTAACTGTACTTCTTTTTCCATGATGTATTTGTCTTGAACTTTCCGGCTGTTGGTGTGGACTATTAGCATGTCGCATATCTGATTTTCTGCATTCGTGCCGAAGTTGCATAAAGCTGCCAGTTCTCTCAATTTCGTGATATAATCGTCGACAGGTTCAGACGGTTCTTGTTTCCGCGTATAAAACCGAATCCTGTGGAGCACTGTGTTTTCCTTACTGGCGAACCTCTTTTCTATTCTTCTGACAGCCTCCTTGAACACATCATCATCGTCGTCTTCTACCTCTATCAGCGCCAGGCCCTCGAATATTCTTTGTCCTTCTACCCCAAGGGCGTTTAATAGCATGGCTCTGCGTCTTGCCGCCGTGAATCCTGCTCCCCCCATTGCCTCCACATACGTTGTAAACAGGGGCTGCCATTGTGGCCAGGGAATGGCAGGCCTACCTGGCGTCTGTAAAAAGGGTGGTGGCGGTGTTGCTCCCTGCATGCTTCTGCGCGGTTCCAGGAGGTCCTCGTCGCCAATTTATGTAGTATAATGAATCTCAGGAGGCAGGAAGCTGCGGGTTGTCCAAACAGGCTTTATTGCATAAACATGGGTGGTTCTTACAAATAACCCTAGCAGTGGTGCTCTAACAAAAGGCCAACGTGGCCAACAACATATGGGGCTGCGAGTGCAGTGTCGGGTGGTTCGCAAGTCCTCTTGATTTCCCGTGCTCGGAGGAGCCCGGGGAGACGCTCCTCTTGCGTCCTCCGCTCGTCCCGTAATGCGCGCGTAGCGCGCGGGGGCGGGGCTTCGTTACGCTCGAGATCTCGCGAGAGCGGGCGCTCTCGCGACATCTCTACAGCAGCTCCTGCAAACTTCATTTTGCAGAATGCTGCTGTGGCCCCAACTCCTGCAGAAAAGTCTCTGAAATCTGTCACCCATAATCACCCCAAGCTATTTCTCCGGTGTGTGTCCTTAGTCTGGAGGCGCAGGGACGGAGTGATTTATTTACAAGCTTTAAAAAGCATTGAGAGAAATAAAACGTCCACCTTTAGCTCTGTTAACAAATGCTCCCTTCTTCTTCTTGTTGGGATGGCTCCTCAAGGGCTGGAGCTGGCAATTTCCATCTGGAGAGATGATGTTCGCCGTTAGTCACCCTTGTCAGCCGCACATCTCTACTAGATCTCCTCCCACTTCCCAGTTTCCCTAACATACTGAGGGAGCAACTTGCATTGCTTATCCTCTGCCTCCGTTTTGAGGTGAAGCAAGTCAGATATACTCTTCACTGACAATCCAATGCTACTCATCCTGGCTATTGGCAATTCCCTCTGCAGGCTGAACTTTTTGCATCCCCTCATATACTGATCCACCGTTTCTGGGCTCCCACACGCCTCACAATTCTCAGAAGTAACTCTATCCATCTTAAACTTCCATCCTTTTAAACCTGCCTGGCTCACTCTTAGCCGATTCAAGAGAGTTTCCTCTCTCCGTGCCAACTCTGCATTCCCCCATCTTTTACACTGAATCTTTCTTTGTACTGCATACAAATGCCTTCCCTTCCTGCTCGTATCCCACCTGCTTTGCCATTCTCAATTAACTCCACCTTTCACTGCCACCTGAGACTCAGACAAAGGAGATTTCTATATTCACTACCTCCCTGGTTGTGGCCTCATACACAGTCCTGTTCACCAGCTCGTTTGCCAATATTCCATAATGACTGGGGATCCATGCCAATTCAATCTCCATACCCCCACTGTGCATTTCTCCAGCTGTTATCTTATACGCAACACTAGTCTGTTCTATCGCCATTCCACTCCTTTATAGTGTGTAACACACTCAGCGAGTCCACAAATACCACTACTTTTGCCAGCCGTTTCTTCATAGCACTATCCACTGCCATATTCACTGACATCAACTCTGCTGTGCATATGGAAACATTATCTGAAATACTTGCCTTTTTAAACTCTTCTTCCTCTTTAAAATAGTAGGCCACCCCCACTTTGTGATTGTCTGGGTTCCTGGTCCCTGGATCCATCAGTATACACTTGTGAACTTACTTTTCCATCCACATACCCAACAACCAATCGTTTAGTTTCCCTTCTATCACCCTTCTTTTTCTCCACTTTCTTCGTCAATTCTAAAAAGATCTTTGGTTCGTACAACATCCATATGTGGAACGACACTCTGTCAACATTCTCTACTATCAGTAACACCTCGACCCCCAGACGCTTCACTAACCTATCAGCATGAAACCCAAAGGTCCTCCCTCTTCTCTCCCAGCTTTGTACACATGCATCCAGTTAACCCCCAGGCACATATTTTACTGGATGCCACTCACTGAGAAATTGGCATTTGAAACAGTATTTAACCTACAATTGCACCCTCCTAAGGTCTAAGGGCAACACCCCTGCCAAAACCTGTACAGCTTCAGTAGGTGGTAACCTTACTGTGCCTGTCACAATTCTCAATGCTCTTGCCTGGACTCTATCCAGCAAACCAAGCCAAGTCTTGCTGTAACTAGGCTGCAGCTGAACCCCATATTCCAACACACTCCAAACCATTCCAATATACAGCAGTCTCATTCTCTTTTGACAGCCCCCCACTCCTGCCCCGAAACCTCCCTTAGCAGATTTAGGTGCCCTTTACATTTGGCTGCTGTCCTGTCCACCTGTGTATTTCAATGTAAACGCTCATCCAGAGACACTCTCAGGTACCTAAATTCTGTCACTTGTTCCAACACAATCCCACACAGTCTAAGGCCCAGGTTTACTCCTATTTTACGTCTATGAAACAGCATACAAACTGATTTGGAGCTAGATATCGTAAACCCCATTTTGTGCACCATCCTTCCATGACACTCAATGTCATTTGCAACTTCTCCTGAATATTACCACCTCGCTTGTTTCTCATCCATAGCACCCCATCATCCGCATAGAACTCGACTTTACATCCACACTTCTGGACCTTTCCTATGAGACCATCCACCGCTATATTACAGAGGACAGGACTAATAGCAGTGCCCTGAGGAATCCCATTCTCAGAAATTCCTGGGATAACGTATCTGTCACTTTCTCACGAAACACTCTATCTTCCAAAAAGTTCTTTACCCAGGAATATAATTTCCCTTGAACACCTTTCTCTTGCAAACCTTAGAGCAGACCTCCTCTCCACACCATATCATAAGTCTTTTCCATGGCTATGAAGATTGCACCCACCATGTCTGTGCAGCTCAAGGCCTCTTCAACGTCCGACGTCAGATCAATCATGGCATCCACAACTGATCTATGTTTCCAAAATCCGTGTTGGAACACACTCTGTTTATTCTCCGACTCCAGAAAGTATACCAGTCTTTCACATACTATTTTCTCCATTACTTTGCATGGGACAGACGTCAGAGCTATGGGTCGATAGGACTTACAGGAATCGCGTGGTATCTTTGGTTTCAATATCGGGAGGATGATAGCCCTTTTCCACCCATGTGGCATTGTCCCACGGACCCACACCTTATTATAAGCCCCAAAAATTACCTCCAAGCACTTATCCAGTAACTTCTGCAGGCAGACAAATTGCACACCATACTCTTCTGGGCTCGAGTCCTTACTCCCCTTCAAGGCTTTCCGTAATTCCCACTTAGAGAAAGACAAGTCCATGCAGGGTGTCCACTCCTCCTCATTCTCCAACACACTCACATTTGCAATCATGAAATGTATCATCTCTTGTCTAGCTGCTGGGGAATAATTACACATACTGTGCACACCCGCAAAATGTGCCCTTAAAGCATTCACTTTACTACAATCATTGACCAATTGGCGCCCGTCGACAGTAATGAGTGGGATCTGATAACTCTGTCTCACCTGACCTCCACCTCCACCATACTTGTATCCCCAGAAAGAGTACTGCAGTATTCCCTCCAATAATCTCTTTTATGTGACCTGATTACACATTGAGCAAGAGCCCTGACCTTTTTAGACAACACCACATCCTCTACACTCTTGGAGCGCAAGGCTTTCCGCCGTTTCCTCTTCCTATCCCTTACAGCCACCGAACATTCTGACGACCACAACGGGACCTCTGGTTTCCTAAACTGCTTTCTCCTGGCCAGAGCCAGTTTCACCACTACACTCTGAAACACATGCACTATCGCTTGATCCAACTCTTCTGTGGAGGGCAAGGGCAATCTCTGCCCCCCACCTTCTCCACTGTCAACCATCAATCCAGTGCATCTTGCACCAAACTTCACCCAGTCCATTTTTTTAATGCTACAACGCTGGGGGGCAAAGCTGGTCGGTAATACCATCCTGACATTTACCTCCAGCACAATAGAACCATGATCGCTTCCTATCCCCTGATCCATCCTCATCTTCTGCACACACTTAGGCACTAGACTTGCCGATACCAATGTCAAATCAAGGCAGGACCCCTTGCCTGTAGTCACACCTGTCCTTGTGTATTCTTTAGAGTTCAACAATACAAGCCCACACTCTTCTTCCATAGCCTCAAGTCTATCCCCATTCATGTCTGTGACAGAACTATTCCATAAGGTATTATGACTATTAAAATTGCCAGAGAATATAAGTTTGCGCCCTTGAACCAGGGTGAGTTGTGACACCCCTATATCAAGGGGTTTGCACGGGTTATAGAAGTTGAGCACAACTATCGTTCCATTACCCACTGGTATTTTTTTACCTATAAATTCAATGTTCCCATCAAACGCAACTACTCAGAATTGATTCCCACTCTTAACCAAAATACCAACAGCACCCCCTCTACCCACTGCTCTATCTTTCCGATATAACACATACCCTGGAAAGTGAAAATTGAGATTGCCACTCAACCAAGTCTCCTGTATACAAACAATATCCACATCACCCTCTTTCAATAACTCCCTCTTCAGCCACTGCCCATTCGCCAATAAACTCCTGGCATTCCACTGCCATAATTTCATACACCTGAACTACCACGGGAAGCATCACCTCCACTCATCATTCTGTGAACATCCCTGTCAGTGAGATTCCCTATCTTCAGATATATCTTTGCAGCCCTCACAAACACCTGCAAGCTGTCAGAATTCGACTGACACTCAGCGGTAATGATAATGGTGGCAATGATAAAACATCACACGTCCTCCATTCTGACATTAAACCCCTGTCCAGGTACCTCATCACTCCTATGGGTCTGCCGCACCCCCAACTCCACCTGTCCCTCAGGGACCTTAGGACTTCTCAACACTTTCTTGCTCTTCTCGCTCACTTACTGAACCGCCGCAGGATAGCTGATTTTTGGCTCACTTTTGTTTGCATTCATTTCCAGGCCTCTATTTGCTTAAGGCAACCTCTATATAAAGCAACGTGTTTACCATCACAATTACAGCACTTTGTAGTGTCCTCGGTCACCCATTCCTTAATATCACGGGGCCCACCACCTTTACTACACCACCTATTCTACCTACAAGTTCATGCCACATGGCAATTTTCCTAGCATTTGTAACACCAATTCATCTCTCACCTGCACCTCACCAATCCCATTCTTTATCCATTCCGATATAACAAAAGGTCTAACTCCTCCAAGGTCCTTATCAGGCCCAGCCTCAACCTTCCTATCCACTGGGGATCTACTGTGGGACTGCTCCTTTGTAACAGCTCCCTGCACTCCATCTCTTCTCCCCTTGACACTGCTTCCCACAGGAACACCTTAGTAAGGGTTACTTCTGCCCCCCTCTCCCGCCACCATACTCCCTTTGCCACACATTTTTCCAACCCTTTCCACCACCTTCCTTTTGTGCCCCCTTATCTGTCGCCCCTCAACTGTGTTCCTCTATACTGATCTTTCCCTTTCCCTACTCCCTTTTTACTCAGAGGCTCACTCTTCTCCACAGTATGTATAGCACCATCTGCCATGGCTTCCCTTATGGCGCTGCCCAAAGCAGCCCAGCTAAAGAACTAACCCCTTTCCCACAAGGTGGCAACAGAACACCCACCTCAGAAAACGCTCCTCAAAGGGGGGGGGGGGGTGAAGCCAGGCCTACAGCAGCCAGGCCACGGCCACCCAAGCCCCACCCCCTGGGACCAGATAACTCTCCCCCTACCTTGTCTGCGAATCTGCCCCACTGTCTCCCAGGCAGGTCTGACCTGTCACTGGAGCGTGTGGAGAATAGAGACACTAGTCTCTGAAAAAAATGATGTCACCTGCTGCTGTTGCTACTATTCACCCCCGAGTCACTGTCCCCCGCTCTCCACCAGCTCCTGCAAGCTAATGCAAGTGTGTCACACCTCAGAGTCTCAGGCTACTCATCCCCTTTTCCAGCTACAACTGCCCTCTCTGCCCACATGCTTCCCAAATGAGTATAGAGGGCTTTTGGTTTACAGACCTTTTATGGCGAGCGTTGTGAAAAATGAAATAGAGAGGCCAGCTCGTATTATCGGCTCAGAAGGGTGTCATGCTTGATTCACTATAACAAACATAGGTCAGATATGAAATTCTGTTGTCATTTTTATGCTCCCAAAATTGTCCTTGCTTTTACGCAAACTATCAATATTCAGTCCCTCTTGCAATTGCCCTCTGGTTGCACCTCATTTTGTTCCTGAGAGAATTTGGTGCTGCTCGACTTGGGGTGAGGCTCTACCCCTCAGCACCACCCTCTCTGACCTCTCTCTGTCGCACAAAGAAGGGGGAGGATCCCAGAACACATTTGGTCCCTTTGAGCACTGCTCCGACAGGTGAGAACGAAACAACAGGACAGATTCTAAAGAGTTATGACACGGATGCCATTTTGGGAAGCTTGGCCCGAGACAAGGATCTGAGGTAAGAGTAGTTTACTCTCTTTTTTAGGAAGTCAGAAGTAAAAGGACGTTTTTAGGAAGTAAAATATTAGTCTCACTCTTGGCTTGTGTAGTTTTAGGCAAGTAAAAACATATCTTAATTTGATCAATTAGGATTTTTTCTTGCAACCCAATATTACTTTGTAGATAGTAATTCCAGTAATTGAAAAGGAACATTTTTATCATGCATTATGCTTCACATTAGGCAGTACCACAATAGAGGCCCTCTTTGTGGACATTACTGATTAGTGTAGATGGCATAAAAGATCAGACACTTGCCCCTATAGAGAGAATTGTCCTGAATCTACTGAGCAAAATGACCTGGTACACCGCATATCTAGAGCACTGGGGGGATGGGTGGGTAGCAATCTCTGTCTCTGTGCTGCTTGTAACCCATGTGGACTGCTTTGCAACCTCTATAATCTACCCAACACATCCGCATACCAGTGTAGGTGGGAGACGAGGAGGTCCTATAAGCACTGACATCTGCTACCAGGACTACCAGGACTACTTGCTGGAATGACAATCCTACTGGCAGAAGTAGGGAAAGGCCTCTAGGTACCGTAACACCATGCCCTTCCGTGTGGACCATAGCACCTTACCATTCCTGCCCTCTGCAGCCACTGCCCTCACACACCTCATCCACCTCTATTGTCATTTCAATATCCAACCTACACCAAAGACTTAACCTCCGAAATGTTTATGCTTGAATAATGCCAGAGTCATTTTTCCTTCCAAGGTGAGCCTCCGTAATCCTTGTGAGTTAGTCAAGCCTACAATTTGAAAGCTGACCCTTCACTGTTGATCAGGAGTCAGTATAAGGTTTGCAGTGCAGGGGAAGTGTGGGCAGATGTTTTTATACCCAGGATAACCTGCTGCATGATTTCATACTAATTAAGTGTTCACCTCTGACGTCTGTGTGAAACCTAAAGTCACACCTTTGAATTCTGCCAGAGTTGACTTGGCCCTTCATCCTTCTGAAATTAACAAATGAAGTACCTTCAAGATCCCTTCTATTTTCTATCAATCAACCTATGGAATTAAATTTTCAAGTGACTCCGCACATATGACAATTACCCAGCCGTAGAAAATCTCTCAAAACCCGGCTATTCAATAGATCGCAACAGACGAAGTAGCATGACACCCTCCATAGGATGGATTGGGCAGAATGTTCAACCTCTATCCATCCCTAAATTGAGGCTGTAAGACCACCAGAACTATGATGATAACCAGTACAGTCCTGCAACTCACAAGGGATGGACCACTGATCAGAGCACCACCCACACAAACAGGATGGAATAGAGACTGACCCATTCGGGCCAGTCCCACCGACATGTGCAATGCACAGTGCACAACAGTTAATCAAGGAACATCTTGAAGAGATGTACCCAGGTTAGTCTCCCCAGCTTTTTGCACTATCACACATAAGACACTGACATCACCACACAATCATAAAATGGAACGCAGAACAGTAACTGTGAGGAATTTGTCCATCCGCATGGTGGTGTGCGCTCGCCTGTGCTTTTTTGAAATTTGAAATGAAATCGAATAATGGTAGTTCAACCTCTGGGAAATGTGTGGGGCTAATCCGCACACACTTTCCTATGTGTACTACACAGCCTACAGGCACAGTGCCCCCTGTCATATTTAGTTGGCATCTGACAGGTGGAGTACACAATTACTCTCCAGAAGGGAGCGGGGCAAGCCTTCCCCCTGCCATGGCCAGCCTAATTAACTAACAAGGACTCCATGGATCTGCCATGTCCTTTTGTTGACCCATGTAGCTGGTGGACACATTCACATACTAATTAGAGTTTAATTCAAACAGGCCCACATGGGGCCTGGCTGCAGATGCTAACAAAGTCTCATGCACTTGCGTGATCTGAATGACACCTGGCCTAGTAAGATCGTTGTCTGTCTTCCCTTCGTCCCCCCTCCCTGCCTCGTCGCACCTTGAAACACTTGTGTATAGGCACGTTACAAATGCCATATCATATCATATCATAACAAAGGAGACAGGAAACCCCAACACCCTTTCACATGCACTGTGTCAACCTAAAGCCAGCTCCCACCCTATATAGATTGACAGTGAAATGTCATGTCTGGGACTGAGTGTTTACAGTAGTCATCCCTGGAGGGGGACCTCATTCAGAAGGTATGAGTATGTGGTTTGGCGGAGCCAGAAAGTCTGGTCTAGCTGCAGCTTCAAGGGAGAACTGCCACTTTAATCAGGAACCACAGAGAACTCCATTAACCAGAGGGACAGTTTCATCGACAATAGACAGGACGATTGGTGGGACTTAGTATTACATGTTTTCAACCCTTTACCTTTTCTGTTGCAAAGCACTTGGGTTATGACCTCATGCATACAGGAGATTGTTGGTGAGTATCCAGGATTGGTTCATTAAGGTAGGCTTAGCCTACACCAGTCCCTGTGACCCATTTGTCTTTAAAAGCGGGCCAAGCCCCTCTTTTGGCAGATCATCTGAAGGATTCACCAGAAGCAGAAGGAAGAACTCATCATTGGACCCTGGCTGAAGGTACAGCCTGCCTTATATCTCCCACCAGTGAAGGAAGGCCAGGACCTCCAAGAGAGAAGCACGATCCCACCCCTGAGCATCTCCCAGGGAACAGAGGGAGATACCGAATCCAGAGGACCCTCCAGCAGCTCCAGAACCAGTTCCCAGCCAGCCCACAGCGTGCCCTGCTAGGCTCTGCAGCAAGCTTCCACGGTGGGAAGTGCCAGTGAGTCTCTGAACCAAACAAAGGACAAGACAGCTGTCTCCCGCATTTTCCTCAGCTTTGGGCTGTCTGCCTTAAATGACGACACAAGCCCAGTGAAGAAGTTAAGGGGACTGCATAGACAAGTATCTACTGACATACACCTTAAAGGAAATGTTTTCAAACCATTCGAGCCCCTTGAGCTGCAATTGACTGCATTGTTGACTGTTGTTACACCTCAGTCGCTAAGCCGTCCGAGACGCCTCAAGCAGTGCTTCAGAACCGCCGACCAGCACAAAGACAATGATTCCTGCCCCGAGCTGCTTCGTAGGCCAGCCTGCAGCCATTTGTTCAGCTTAGCTGGCCAAACTGCCTGCCGCTTGATACTCACAGCTGTCTCCCATCTTGAACCCCGTCGAAGAAGCTGCAAAGCGCCCTGAAACTGACCCGACCTTGTTGAGCACCAGGAAATCCTACAGCACATGGTACATTGTGGTTCTTTCCCCCCGGTCCTTCTCTGAAGGCCCTTAGTGACATTGTATCACCCATTGCTCCCCTTGTGTTGAAACCAAGTATCCTTGAACTATTGTGATTAATTACTAGACAGACTACTCTCCTGTCAGTGTACAGAGTGCTTCCCTTTTTTCCTTATTTGAAACTGTCTGTCCTCTGCATTCCTTTACAGGGTGGGTTGTATTTTGTAGTTTGATAGAACTGTCTGTTGTGATAATAATAAAGTATATATATTTATTCAACTTTAACTGCCAAGTCCCTTTTATCAATGGGTAATAATTGTATTTTCGCTGTGTTGCAACAAACCATTGATCCACAACCTTTCAGAGATATGCCTGCCATTCCGACAACGTTACCAAAATTGGACTAGGAGGTTTATAATTTGCTGTGTTTCCTATCTGGTCACATACCTTCTGGTGTACTGGAGGTATGGGGCTGATTGATGGTTTAGAAACCAATATTCATCACTGGACCAATGGTGCCCCGGAAGTTGATTTGTCACAGTAACTACAACACAAGATGGATAACAACACAGCTCAGACCCTACCAATTCATTATAACCTTAGAATTCGAGTAGGACTCCTCAGGAGCTGAATACCCCAACCCCCACCCAATTTCTCAACCTTTCAATATATTAGCACCTTAAAACTACATGCCTGCAACACCATCTCAACCAAAGGCTCCTTAGGGATCAGCTTTGAGCTCATTGCACGGCCTGCTACATCTTTAGCTCTTTCAAATACTGTGCTGTGTCTGTCGCTCTACCAGCACCCCAGCACCGTCATCATAGTTCTTGAGTTATTCCTTCTAGATAGAACACCTACCCAAGTGTCAATGCTACAAAACACATAGAGCCAGACCAGCACCAAGGACTCTGGTACTACCGGGCTAAACGTTTAGTACTTGCCTCTCTCCCTTATTAGTAGCCCACCTTTTTCTTTTGCCAAAACCAAATGCCACAGGGCCACCACAAATTTCAGAGATTTACATTATATTACTTTACCATTCATATTGTTAAAGTTGAAATAATGGACATGGGTTAGATGGATCATTGTTATGGAGTATTTGTTTGAAAAACTGAGTGTGCGCTTTAAGCAAGACAGTTGAATGTCTGGTTGAAACTGTAAAATGTATGTTTGGCTGTGATGCCATTCAGGGTGCTGTGTGCTGGACTTTGAAGGTAGCTGATGAAAGGGAAGAGTGGGGGGGGGTCATGAGTGAAGACTTTTAATTTCTTTTGTTATGCAATGTTTCATTAAATATTTCCAAGCTATAGCAATAAATGATGATTAATTGTGTACAATGAAAAACACACATCAAAACACTGCGAGACTAAATACCTGGCAGAAAAATTCTTCAAAAACAACCCCACTAGTCCTACCAGGACGGCTAATACCGGCAGCTTAAGGGTGCCGAGGTACAAATTAAAAAGAGCAGGGGGTGGTAGCTTCCCAGTTATGGCTGCCAAACTATGGAACTCCCTTCCCCCATCACTACGAACAGACCAATTCTTCTACAAATTCAGAAAAGACACCAAACAATGGCTGATCTCTAAAGACACATTGCAACAGACCCCTAATCCTTTCCATGTATAGTTACACTATACCCAGGTAATTCCACCCCCTCGCCTGCAAGGTTTGACAGGGCATTCCACCCTGCGCTATAAGACAAGGGGAGTTGACACCCTGATCTTTTACCTCCTATTCCCGCCCTATACCCCCACCTGTATCTACTTGTATATATCTAGCATCAGTAATGTTCTATTTTTTATGTACATACCTGCCTTCAGTTTAACTTGTGTATTGCTATGTATGTACCATGCCTTTCTCTGTAATTATTGTGTGTATGTAATCATGAATATGCACATTCTTGTAAATGCGCCCAGATACCTCAGGGTGTGGTGTGCACTATAAATAAATAAATACACAAACAAACACCTTTGACATTTTTTGAGGGCCCCTTTGCAACTGTTGAACACAGATTTAGTTATTTTTATTATGTATTTTTGCAATTACAGCAGCGCCCAAATCCTTGAGGCATCTAGGCACTAGTTACTGTGAATATGGTGTTACAAGATGTTGTCAGGTGTTACAGAAAAGTTGCTAAGCAGCACAAGGCTGCACAAGTCATATGTAGACTGCAGGAAGTTACATTTGCAGCACAAGGCTGCACATGGCATGATAAGTAGGTTTCAGGCACGTTGCATTTGCAGCACAAGGCTGCACAAGTCTTAATAAGTAGATTGCAGGAAGTTACAGTTGCAACATTAGGCTGCACTAGTCATGATAGGTGCGTTTCAGGCAAGTTACATTTGCAGTACAACGCTGCACAAGTCATAAGTAGACTAGAGAGTTACATTTGCAGCACAAGGCTTCACAAGTCATAATAAGTGGGTGGCGGATGTTACATTTGCGGCACAAGGCTGCATAAGTGTTAATCGGTAGGTTACAGGTAAGTTACAGACCGTACAGCAATGGGCCTGCGTATACAGAAATGACTCACCCGCTGCACTAGGCGTTAGTAGCAGGATTCAGTGAAGTAAAGCGCTCCAATGGTGGTTGCAAGGTTAGTGATAAGTACAATTGTGTTAAGATAAATATGAAAAAGGCCTACGGAAACCTCTGCGTAAACACAATGGTTGTAAGCTATGAATAGGTACAATGGTAGGATAGTTTTTTAAGTGGTTTAGAGTCTGAGAGTTTACACGCTTTCAAAAGGTCTAGTAATGAGAAACAAACGTTGCTGATTGGGCGACTGCGCAGGAGGCGAAGGATGTGACCTGATAGGAATATGCAGGTGGTCACCAAAAGAAAATGATGATAGGTATGGGCGGGCCCCTTTCGTTGCCTACAGTACAGAACAGTAACATTTTCCAGTATGTAGATAGAATGTCAAGTGGCGAGAACTGGGTTCAAGTGGAACTTGTTACAAGGCAACAGAAGTAACAGAATGAGAATGGTATGGGTGAAGCATAATAGAAGAGCAGGGCGAGCAAAGTTGTTGGTATTAAGGTTTTCAAGGTTTATAATAACTTAATGCAAAACATTATGGACCTCATTACGAGTATGGCCGTGCATGAAAAATGGCGGCAACGTGGTGGTAATCCCATTACCACTACATTACTGCACCACTGTACTATTGATTTGGTGGTAAAAATCTGGAGTTAAATTCCCAACCGACAAAAATTGGAAAAATCAGTGGAACTATGGATTCCAAAAATGGGGACTTACACTGCCCTGCCACCACTTGTAATCCTGCAGTATATTCATCAGACCCAGTGGCAGTAACAGTATTCGAGTTTGGTGGTATTTCAACAGATTTAGCACTGAAATAACGCCAAACTTGAAATGA
Source organism: Ambystoma mexicanum (assembly GCF_040938575.1). Lineage (NCBI taxonomy): Eukaryota > Metazoa > Chordata > Amphibia > Caudata > Ambystomatidae > Ambystoma > Ambystoma mexicanum. The sequence goes on from NC_090931.1 coordinate 459,358,446, forward strand.
GGCCCATTATATTAAACCTTGTCTGAACGCGCATAGTGTCTCATTTATTTTTACCATATTGGCAAATACATGTTTACTTACATCGTTTGGCCTATTGACCCTTATTCGATGTATCAGCACCCTGCCCCCTTGTTTTATTTTTGCCCCCTGCTTTGCACCGCCTTCTCCTAATTTGGTCTTCTAGAGACGCAACTGGCTGCAGTAATTGTAATTGTTTATTTATAACACACTTAATACGCACAGGTTTCTAAGCACGGACCCGTGGACCGGACCTGTGTTGCTCTGCATAGTCTTGCTTCCAAGGCGAGCGCGTTGCCCCTGAGCTATCCTCCCGAGACCCTGCGCTATCGTCCCGAGACTCCAGAAGAAGAGCCAGAACCCCTGCCGTGTGCAGTGAGGGTGTAGACAATCAAAGCTTGCTTGCCTTTTGAGACTGCCTTCGCTCAATCCGGAATCTTTGTTATTTTTGCTGTTGGGCGCACTTGCAAAGATCCCCATGCAAACACTTGCGCAATCTCCACGTGGGCAAAATTGCACTCCTGATTCTGTTGTTCAAGGAGAACGGGGGAAAGTGCCCCGTTTTCCCCAGGTACTCTGCGCTTGTGACCTTAGGGGTAGCATAATCACACATAAGGGTTCATGTTCTAAGTGTCCAGAGTGCAAAAATAGGTATTAAAGCAGGCATAAAAATAGTACGTTTGGATTAATATCTTTATTTGTGCCGAAGTGCATTTTATTGATTTTTGCAGAAGGAGTTGCGGCACAGAACACTATCAAAATGTCCTACGCAAACGTAGGTGGCCACCCTTTCCCGACCACCTGAAAAAACATACTTTTTTTTTGCAAGCGTGTCTTTTTCATGCTGGCAGAAAACGACTGGACTTCTATGGAATACGTTTGTTTTTAGCACCTGCTAAAAGCACCAGGACTCTAAAGGTATCCACTGTAAAGGCCTCCCACAAGCTTAAATCCAAATGCAGGTGGTCCCCGTTGTTCAGTTTACACTTTTTAGAACATGAGGCCCATCTTGCGAGGGGTTCGATTAACTTTTTTGGTAACGTAATCAGAAAGGGTTGTTTTTGTGGTGGGGAACTGAGGTAACCGAATGAGTGTACTCGGTTTGTCTTTGCAAAGGCCACAGCCCTCTTCATCCATTAAAAATGGTTCCTTGTATGGGGCGTGAACGGAATTTATGAACGTGGTCCTGATAGAACACCTGTGTGGTTTGCACCAGGAGTTGAACAACCACATGTTTCCATAAAGATCGAAAACTGATGGCTGCAAAGCAATGCATTAATCACAACCACTGAGCAAACATCCGGGCAGTGCTCTACTCCATAGTTTTTTAGCTAGTCTGGGCCAGCATAGGAGATACTAAACCGCATGAAAAATCACACCTTGTTCAGTCCCACAGGAAATAGTCCAGCCTAATCAGCTTGACCACATTCACCCAGCCTGTGACAGTTGCTCCTCATGAACCAGTTTCAGTTTTAAGTGAATCTTATATAGTCATTGATATTACTATTTCACTTACCAATGAGATCCCTAATTGAACTTTCGATTTCATTAATTAAAATAAATAGTCATGTCAGTTATAATCCTTGTGTAAACAAGCTGCTACGGTTTTAGCTTTCAGCTATGTCCTTATTAATAGGGACTAGGAGGGCATCCATTATTAAAGGAGAGTTCAGGGACTTTTTTTTTATTGTCCCTACGGGTCGGCCATGTGTTTGTAAGCATAAATCGGTAGATCGTAGGAAACTTTCCTATGGACCTTACCCGACTTTTCGCCCCTTATCGCACTCGAAATCAGCCTCCATTTTGTGATAATCCTATCATTCCGCCGCATCGACCTGGCTCACCTGCCTTTGCGGCACTAAATCAAATCCCCCGCCCCTGAGCCTGACATCAGCAGACGCGTACTGCCCATTTCAAGCACGTCTCGTGTCAACAATCGCTGCGCCTCAGCTATTGACGTGTTGCCATGGAAATGGCAGGACGCCTCTTTCCCCAATAAGTATAAACAGACCGTTTCACAACATACAGCAGCAGATTTTCGATTCCATTCCTCTCTCTGTGTTACTTTGAGTATTCTGTGACTCGTTCAGTGCTCTGGTCAGCTACCTTCGCCGCTTGTAGCCCGTGTGAACAGATACCAGTACCACCGCTATAAATTATTTTACTATCTTTACCGCACAATGGCCACAATAATGCCGTATATGTACGAGCCCGAGTACACCGAGGAAGAACTACTGGAAAGGCAAGCACGCGAAAACGATGGGGATTCGGACGGCAGTTGGGAGGACCAGTCAACGGATGAAGAGCCTGGACCATGTCGCATGGACGGCGTCTCCACCTGGTGCACGTGCAATCGGTGCGAGCTAATGCCAACTGAGGAGGAGAACTGCTGCTGCCGTGAAAATTCCGGGTGCTTGGCCTACATTTCGGAAAGCGAGCAAAGTCAGCAGGAAGGCGAGCAAAGTCCGCAATGCATCACCGAGCTGCCAGAGTTCAGGGAAGCCTGCCTCTCACGGACAGTGTTGAGGATGATGATGGTGCTTATGCACGAACTTCGTGGCACTGTTCGTCCGCGTAATCCGAGTAACGAGTAAGTATACTCTGTTTGTGATGTCAGTGATGCCACCACTATTTCATGGTCGTCTCCCACATATAAAATTACATTTACATATCATTGGAACGCATGTAAATTGGTTCCATATAGTGCATTTTCTAGATATAATTTTTTTCTAAGGAAAATGACGTGTTACCTGAATCGACATTGATAAGAAAGTTTGGTCAGTTTAATACAGTTTGCATCTTTTTTTTTCACAGGTGGTACAGGCTGGTGGCCTATCGTTGCTTCACTTGGTGGCTTCACGGGAGGCTCGGACACCGCGTTCGGAGAGTAATACCTGCCTGTGCGGTACTTGCCATTAGACAACATTTCCCCAGTGACAGTGGACAATACCGCAGATTTTCCCTCGATGTGCTGCAACCTCAACTTTACAATGTGTAATGTTTATTATTTATGTTTAATTAAAATCTAAAATAAAGCCCAACATATATTTTAACAATGGTTGTTTTGATTTTTTAAATGAATCTAGTGTATATTCTCCTGGGAGGGTGAGGTATTTATAAACTCACCCCCCTGCCTTCCATGTAGTAGATCCTGCAGCCATCCTCTTACATTCAGTTAGATGGCCTCTCCTTGGTGAGGCCCTGCAGCAAACGGGTCTTGTCTGCACGACCACCGCCCCGATCCACCCCCCGCCTTATCAAAGGCAGTTCGCACCGGGGTACTTGAGCTGCTGGCAAGTGGAGCTGTCAGGGAGCGATAAAGGCCAAGAGGTGCCAAAGACCATGTACACTTCAAAGTGGTCTATAGAGCATGGGTTTGTTGTTCCCATGTCTACCTCCAGACCCCGTGTCTCCTGCCAAGCATCCCCCTCACGCTGGACGGCCCCCTGCAATCCACATAAGTGTGTCTCCATTCACGAGTCTTCCTGTGTCTTGTCTGCACGACCACTGCCCCGATCCACCCCCCGCCCTATCAAAGGCAGTTTGCACCGGGGTACTTGCGCTGCTGGCAAGTGGAGCTGTCAGGGAGCGATAAAGGCCAAGAGGTGCCAAAGACCATGTACACTTCAAAGTGGTCTATAGAGCATGGGTTTGTTGTTCCCATGTCTACCTCCAGACCCCGTGTCTCCTGCCAAGCATCCCCCTCACGCTGGACGGCCCCCTGCAATCCACATAAGTGTGTCTCCATTCACGAGTCTTCCTGTGTCTTGTCTGCACGACCACCGCCCCGATCCACCCCCCGCCCTATCAAAGGCAGTTCGCACCGGGGTACTTGCGCTGCTGGCAAGTGGAGCTGTCAGGGAGCGATAAAGGCCAAGAGGTGCCAAAGACCATGTACACTTCAAAGTGGTCTATAGAGCATGGGTTTGTTGTTCCCATGTCTACCTCCAGACCCCGTGTCTCCTGCCAAGCATCCCCCTCACGCTGGACGGCCCCCTGCAATCCACATAATGCCACGACATATACACGTCATTCATTCACAAACACACCCCTGGTTCGAATTCTTTATAACCCACTTCATATTTCTAATGAGAACTTCTTTGCGCTTTGCTAGTCAACCCGTGAAGGTGCTGGTTATCTGCTCTTCGTCTCTGTGAACTTCCGTGACCACTTTGAGCAAACTCGTCAGTTTGCAACCTGTGAACTGCTCCCTGTTCTACGACAAGAAACTACTCTGATCCCTGCATCTAACTGTTTGTTCGTCAAGGTAAGTCCATGTACCATAATCATTTTGCGTCCAATTTTTTAATTTATATCTATTTGCTAGTAGTCATCAAATTGCATCCATGTTTTCTTTTCGTTCACGACAGTACATGCAAGGAACTAGTCACATGTTCTGAGTTTAGTCAAATTACTTTTTCTATTTTTTGAAAGTTATTGAAATACTTATCCGCATGTGAATAACGTGTATAGTTCCAAGAACCAAAACGGACCTTGCATTGAACCTTTTATGTGTCATTTACTGTTTTAACACATTGGTATTCATAGAGAATTGTTGATCTTTACTTTTCAGAACTTTCCATAATGCCTGCCTGTTCCATTGGCGGTTGCCCTTCGAAGACCCATAACAAATCTGAAGGTACTATAATGCATGTTTTCCCTAAGACAATAGATCAGATAAGAGAATGGGTCCGATATTGCGGATATCCAGCCTCTGAGCTAGAAAGTACAGTCCTAGAAGTCTTTGCGGACAAGAGGGGTGATCGATACCGCATCTGCAGCAGGCACTTTAGCCCAGACATGTACTCCACATCATTGCTAATAAAGAAGAAAACACCGCGAGCGAGGCGAAAATTGCTCTCAACCGCTATTCCCACTCTATTCGTCCACATCCCTCCACTGGTGAGTCAAGTTTACGTATTTATCTCTCGGCCTTGCGGTAGTGTGTAGCATTAGCTAACAATAATTTCCCCATTTATGTATCCACTCAATATGAAGGCGGAAGATTCTCCATCCGTGTCGTTATTGCAGTCATCAGCCACTTCAAGCGCCTATCGGGTAATCTTACTTAGCTATTCTGACACTGACTTGTTTTAGGCATGTAAATCAATAGTTTTAATTGATCGTGTAATTATTTTACCTAATGGTACACCCTTGTACTCGTCCTCTAGTCTTTGTTTTCAGTTATAATTATTGTTATCCAAAATAATGCAAGTACTGTCTTTCAGGGAGATGCTGAGGAGTCCAACGCATTGACGACAACCGTAGATGTCACTCAGATGCTCGAGGTACGTTTCCGGACAGTTCCATCGATGGAGATCATCAGATCTTGCATTCTTGTAGCGTGATTGTTACACACAATGTTTCTTTCGTTTTTAGCCATTGATATGTCCTTCTGTCGTCGCCCTCCTATTTGTCTTCTTTTTTCAATATTGTGTTCATTACTAATGAAAGTCCTATGTTTCAGGGAGTCGATGGAGCATTAGTCCAAGTAGAAGGGGGAGCATGCAGTTACGGGTCGGCGCAACAGCTTGCAGAAGTGTGCACCGCAGTTACATCGTCCCTTGATGTTCTTATGCATTTCGAGGTATGGATACTGACAGTTCGATCAAGCGAAATCATATGACGTGATTACATCCGCTATACTTCCTTCTTTATTAACGCAAGTACTATGTTTCAGGGAGATGACGGAGCTTCTTCTACAAGAACATCACCCCTAGTAGTTGATGCAGATCTCTGGGTGGTGACACTTCCAACGATCGAGCAAATCGAATCATATTTACATATCCATTATTTATTTTAGACAACTGATCATTTGTGCAGGTCTATTTAGATGAGCCGTTGACGCCTGCTCAAAGTTTATGTTCTTTTTAACAAAATAGAAAAGCATACTAATGCAATTACTGTGTTTCAGGGAGTTGCTGAAGCGTCATCTTCAATAATATCATCAATGGAAGTCTATGCGGAGCCCGAGGTATGGATCTTGACAGTTCAATCTAACTAGATCAACAATGCGTGAACTATTGTCGTTTGAATGTTCTACACAATGCGTTCATTCGTGTTTTGCTATTGAGATGTACGTATGGGTATTGGTCCCCAAGTACATTTTGTGTTTTCAATATTATTATACATACTAATGAAAGTTCTATGTTTCAGGGAGTCGATGGAGCCTCAGTGAGTGATGGATGTGCTTATCATGAAAATATAGTCGTTGCAGCGCGAGAGGAAGTGGAGACATGCACACACGAGTCGGAGCAACAGCGTCCAGATGTTGAAGTTCGAGGCAAGAAAGTTTCAAAGAAAAGAAAGCAAAAGAAGGTTAGTGTCCTGTTCACTATATTATGTTGTCTTTCACTGTCAATAGTTCAATACTGTAAGTTGTGTTTAAACTGAACATCCCTTTTCTAATCTGTCCTCTAGTTGCGAGTGGGTGTAAGAACTAGATCTACACAGACAGTGAAGCGAACGAGAGATGTTGCTTGTCAAACCTTTTGGCAGGGACTTGAGACTGGAGATGCATCGTGCCAATGGGAAGAATATGAAGTGATTGACAACGGAGCTATACCACCACCAGCCATTGATAGTGAATGTCCTCCTGGTAGTTTGGATGCAGTCGGAGATCAATTCACAGAATCCACACCCGCAAAAAATAAGAGCGCGCGAAAGTTGAAGACATTGTTTTTTTCTCCCATCTCCGGACAAGGAACAGATGTTGCAATGGAAGAGAATGACGTGGACGACAATGAAACACCATCAATATCACTCAGCATAGCGGAAGACGATATCAGAGATTGTACCTTTCATGCGAGTGACATGTCCTCAACGTTACAGGCCGAACCAGCTGGGATGCAGAGTGACAGTATAAGGAAAGAGGCCAAATTCATTGTATTCGATAGCTGTTTGATGGATATTATTATGATGATGAAATGTGGGCATTCGGTTGGTGGGGAAGTATGTGGGGAGCCATTGATTAATGTGACTCGTGCAATTCGAGGCACTAACCTTAAAATACATGCCACCTGTACACAATATCATCCGTTCGCATGGTCTGCACAACCCATGCTGGGGCAACTGCCAGCAGGCAATCTACTTTGTGCAGCGGCCGCACTTTTTAGTGGTTCAAGTTTTAAAAAGTTACAGTATTTCTTTCAGTTTGTGGGAATCCATTTCATTGCGAAAAGTCAGTTCTACAAATACCAAACCGATTATCTATTTCCAGCCATCAGCGAAGCTTGGAGAATGGAAAAAATGTCAATGGAAAGTACATTCGCGGGCAAACGCTTCAGGCTAGCCGGTGATGGACAGTGCGACAGCCCAGGATTTTCAGCCAAGTACTGCACCTACCACTTTCAGGACATGGAAAGTAAGAAAATTGTGAGTTCGGTGGTCGTGCAGGTGTCACAAAGTACATCCTCAGTGGCCATGGAGAAAGTTGGCTTTGTAGCATCATTGCAAGAACTACAATCGCGGGGAATGGTGATCGACCTGATAGCCACGGACAGACACGTTTCAATTGCCAAGACAATGAGAGAACAGTACAAAAATATAAATCACCAATTTGACGTTTGGCATCTTGCAAAATCAATCAATAAAAAATTGTCTGCTGCAGGTAAAAAAAAAGAATTGCAAGGTATTTCACAGTGGTCCAAGTCAATCAGCAACCATCTTTGGTGGAGCTCAAAAACATGTGAAGGGTCGTTGGAAATTCTACTGGAAAAATGGCGGTCAGTAATGTTGCACTGTAGCAACGTACATCGATGGTCGACAAATGAGCATTTCCACAAATGTGAACATGGCCATTTGTCCACAGAGGAGGCACGGAAGAAGAAGTGGTTGATTCCTTCATCACCCACTCACAAAGCCATTGAAAAGATTGTATTTGATAAAACTATAACAAAAGCTTTGAGGGGACTCACGGAATTCTGCCACACAGGAGATTTGGAGGTGTTCCACAATATGTGCCTCAAGTACAGGCCCAAAAGATTGCATTTTGGCATGGAAGGCATGATAAATCGGACTCTTTTAGCGGTCTTGGCACATAACCATAATGTTGGCCGTCAACAAAGTAGGACGACCGGAACTTTAGGGACGCTTCGCTACAATAAGGCCTTCACTAAAAGAAGTAAACAATGGGTGATCAAACCAGTGTTTGAGGATATGCAATATGAGTTTATTGAGAGACTTATCGTAGATGTCCTCGATAGGCACATACATGGAGTGGTGAACGAACCTATGCAGGGGACAACTGCATTGCCACCCAACATTGCCTCTGTTCCATGTCCACCTAAAGCAGAGCTCATTGAGAAATACACATCACGGTTTAAATGATTGTAATTTGATTGTCTGTTCTCTCGAGTCTCCTCATGTTGCAGGCCCATTGCAATTAAACCAAACAGTAATATAAATCATTTTTACAAAAATTATAGAATGTTTCCGTATTGCAAAAACATGGCCGACCCATAGGGACAATAAAAAAAAAGGCACGCAGACAAGATGTCCCTAAAACTAACTGCAGCTAACTAGAAATGTGTGCTCGCTCAAAGTGAAGGTCAGCTGCTTTGATGTTTTGCTCGGGTGGCGGAACGGCCCACGACCCAATATAAGGTTCTATTGTGATTTGACCTTGACAGGCCGGGACCATCCTGAAAGACTAAGAAAAGATAATGAATAAAAATTCAGAAACGAAACGATGAGCCACGTTAATTAGAAGAAGTAACGTCGGCAAAGAAGGAGTGGTGTTTCGGGTCTGCCCTACACAGAGACACAATGGAAAATGCAAATATAATGTAAGTAACTTTTGATGAGTTTATACCGCAATTTCATTACTATACAGTGGCTTTAAAGACGGGTTCAGTTGTACTTGTTCGTTCTATGTGGCATATTGTTTTCTACCGCGCACTATCTTGAGGAGAAACATCTGCTTTTACTGAAGCACCTCAAAACCTTCCTCTTTGCTTCTGCTTTCTCTCTCCCTCTCCCCTGCTACAACTGGTCCACTGTCTGCGACCTCGGTCCTGGGCCCTTCCACTCTCCACCTGCACTGCCTCCCTGTCAACCCCTGCACTGGGGGACTGTCTCAGTATCCTACAGCCCCCCCTTCCCAGCACTTGTTCTGCACTTACCTTGCACTTGCCACCAGCTGGCCCTATTTATTTATTATTTTATGCTACTTACCTTGTACTCCACTCCCCCCCCCCCTCCATGCCTCGCCACGCCTTTAAACACTTGTGTACACCCAGTAGCGCTGTCCTCGCTATGAAATGAATAATTTTAATAAGGATCTGATGGTGAGACTAATTTCATTTTTTATGTTTTTAGGTACATCATTCACTACTGTCTGTGTCACGAGTACCAGACACCTGCGGACGGGTTCTACAGCCGCCAGTTGCTTCTCCGCGTGAACAACGTTACCACCCTGACCATTTTATGGGACGATCGCCAAGTACAAGTATGCCCTTACGCGGTACTAACGGTTAGATGCAACATACCTACCGTTGTGGTGGCCTAGTGCCTGGTTGTTGGAACAGCCATGCGATTATCAGTGCGACCGAAGAGCTTATTTTTATCGTAAACCAACACCCTGTGTACTGCACACGAACATCGCTTCCCTCAAGACGAACTAATTTGGATCGAGAGCAAAGAAAAATGCAAATCGCTGAATATTCTCTAAACATTTGATGTCCAATAAACGTACTTTGCCAAATGTACAATCTTGCCGTTTGCTTTTAAACCACGGTTTCACATTCCGAATTGTGGCGCTGTATTGTGAGATGCTCTAAGACCCTGTGTACAGCAAAGGACCATCGCGTTCCTCAATACGAACTTTTTGGAACGTGAGCAAATAAAAATGTAAATCGCTGAATATTCTCTAAACATTTGATGTCAAATAAATGTACTTTACCACATTTACAATCTTGCGGTTTGATTTCAAAGTACAGTTTCATATTCCGAATTGTGGCGCGCTGTATTGTGAGCTGATCTGTGTTGATTTCCGGGGTCTGTGTGGAGTCGCGTAGAAGACGCCTGGGCGCGTTTGCCTACGCAGCTCAGTCACGTCACGGATAGAGGCGGGGAATATGAATGTTTTGATAAAGTCTGTTTCAGGGGCGGGGGATTTGATTTAGTGCCGCAAAGGCAGGTGAGCCAGGTCGATGCGGCGGAATGATAGGATTATCACAAAATGGAGGCTGATTTCGAGTGCGATAATGGGCGAAAAGTCGGGTAAGGTCCATAGGAAAGTTTCCTACGATCTACCGATTTATGCTTACAAACACATGGCCGACCCGTAGGGACAATAAAAAAAAAGTCCCGGAACTCTCCTTTAACTCTCAAGTCCCCACCTTCCCATGTTGCAGCCTCTTGCCCAGGCTCTCCTTCACAGTACATATAGCAGTAATCCGCCTGGAAGGTTCTCCTCTATCCTGTGTCCTCCTATACTTTCCACTCCTTCTGCCATTTCACCAGTCACCTCTCCAGACTACACACAGGGGTGCTCTCTCCAGTGCAGCCGCAGGCTTTCCCAAAAGTAGGAATGTTGTTGCACGTTGGATGAACTGCAAGCCTGCAAGGAAGGCAGACTGATAGTGGCAGCACCATAAACCGCTGCTTATGTATTCTTTTCCTTACTCATTTTCTTCCCATTGTTAATCCAGTTTCCACTCATTCCAAGCACTGATAATGGTACTTTTATCATTTCGATGGGTTTATTCCAATATTTTTCTGGAATTTTGGGGACCTTGAATCCTCTTTCAGGAATTTAAAATTTCAGTGCCTTGGATCTTCATTTTTTTCCAATGTTTATAACATGACGGAATGTCAAAGGTTGCCTTTGAGAGCTTTAAGAAATTCCGGGCCATCAGTTGTTATGCACCTTGTGCCCTGGTACTCCTTCTGACAGACAAGCTGGGACTGAGGCGGGCTCATTCCATCTTCAACATCCCACTGTGGAGACCCAAGGATTCTCAGCCTTCCTTAACACTCCCTCACAATGTCGGGACACAGTGCAGCCAAGCAGCGGAACACAGCCATGAATACTAACAACATGCCACCTATGGAGGGTCTAGGGCTGCACTGAGTGTTCAAGATACGGGCCCGTGGGCTCAACAATCGGGGCATGGAGTGCAATCTGGGGTGGGAGATCAAAGGAGCTTTTATCCTGGAGGGTCGCCTCCGGGATGGGCTCTGCAGAAAGATGGGCATATACGAGTTAGCTATAGATGACCAGCCATTCCTTTTCATAGTTCCCATCTGAAGGAACAGGTGCTTACAATATGTTCTACCATTGCTTCCTGGATGCGAGGGATGGTTAGGTGTGCCATTCTCTGTGCATCTTCCCTACCATTTCCAGCATCACCTTGCTTGCACCTTCTGTCCGAGGATACCAGGTGTGGAACACTCACTCATACCATCACTCACCAGAGTGGGGATCCCTGAAGAAATATTCCTAGAGGCACCGCTGTATACACTATCTTACCCAGGAGACATTATGGTGACCTCTCTGAGCCCACCACTCATTAGGGAAGGCAACAAGTGAGGTCTTATTTACACAAACAGGATAGGGCTCGCAAGGGAGCACACCCTCCGCCATAGGATTTTTTAGTTCCTAGTTGAAGGTTCTGGGAGGAAGCAGATACTTAATTGGCTTAAATGAAGAAGCAGCAAGAGTACTTGAGGAGCCTGATACCATCCGCTTCCACCTAAAAATGTTTGGCCAGAGGAAAAATGTCTAGAATGTCGGTGCTGGACTATCCGTGTGGCTGGGACCAGACTGATATGGAACATTAATATTACTCCTCTGTGAAAGTTAGTTTGCTAAAACGTCGGTGTAGATCCTCCTGACTGGGAACCATCTCAGAGAACAGGTTATTTGGTAGTGTTCATTTTCAGTCGAGCCGCTCGCACAAGTTGCGCAAATTTAGTTAATTATGGTCTTAACTTCTCACCTTCACCTCTTCCAGACTTTCCTCACTACACATTTAGTTCAAGTGTACAGATGCTCCCGTTCTTGCTGAACTGAATGTACTCTGGGCAGGAGAAGCTTAGAAGTCTTTATCTGACCCTGCAGCTCCTGTTGTCTCTAATATTAAATCACAGGATGTTTTGCCAACAGCCCACTTCCAAGTCCGACCTTTACCAGGGAGATGTTAGAGACACAAATGGCTCTTCTCTGGAAGAGATGCTCCACTCCATTGTGTACACATTGGACCTGTTCAAGAAAGGTGCCACTCTGCCATCACAGCATCCCAAAGGCTACAAGACCTATTAGTGAAAGTCCTAGTAGTTTCATTAACAAGATTTCACTTGTGTCTGGCTCATTCAAATGCAAAAAGGATGTTCTCAGAAATTGAAGTCCTATATTTTCCTTTCTGCAAAACCAATCAGCAGTTGTTATCACATGTGTTGTGGTGGAAAGGATACGTTTTTTCCCTGAAAATGATGCCTGTTATGCCGCGTGAAGGCAGTGTGGCATTCTATCAGCAGTAACTCCAGAAGCAATCGGGATGCAATTTGATTGCTGGCAGGATCTGGGAATGCTGGCAGAGGAAGCCAGTTTTCACAGCAAACAGAGTGGAAGTACAGACAGCCTTGGCATATTCATGCCGTGTGTCCTCAGGGGCTCATCTCAGTTAGAGAAGATTTGAAGGCTTAGCCAAAACCCATCTGATGGGGTTTTTCTGGATTCAAACTACAGATCCCATTCTGCCGGGGGAACACGATGGTGGCTGTGATGTCCACCTATTTATATCCCGGTTGTGGGGATTCTTAATGAGTGCTTCAGAAGAAGAACTAGCAGCAGAGGAGTTCTGGACCGATCTGTTAACTCTTACTTTCTGCACAGATCAGTGGGGGATCCTTCGGTGCTAGCGTGAGGGCTTCTTAACGGATCGAGACAATGATTGCACCAATTCACATATGCATGTCCTTAGTGAAGATATACAGGTTGGTCTGAAGATAATACTGATAGAAAGGATCTGAACTAGCAGTTGGATTGATATGTGTTCCCATCAATAAGGGTACGGCAAAGTTGGGATTCACTCTGGATACAAAAGTTTATTATTTTCATTCTTTTCCCAAACACGTGTATGTGGTCAAAACAGAACAAATGCCCTAGTGTCAACATGTGTTTCTCCCTTATCTATGTTTTAGCTCTTGCACTACCTGAAACTTTGTCAGGCCGAGTACGATAGTCGTTCCTCCCCTCCCTTTCTTCACCCCTCTCCCTCACCTTTCGTTTCTCTGAATTTCTTCAGGCCTAGTACGGTAGTCGCCTGTCTGTTTCCATTTCCTTCCCACTCTCCCCCTCCCTTCCTTATTTATGTCTTAGCTGTTGCACTACCTGAAATGTCGTCAGGCCGAGTACGATAGTTAATTTCACATCCTTACTCTTCATGGCTAGGGTGACCAGATTTTCAAAACAAAAAAACGGGACGTCCAACAACACAAAAGAGGGACACCCCATCGCAGCCCACCAATTACTGCCCCTCTCCCAACACGCCCCCACAACCACCCCCAACCATATTTCCATCTCTTCTCTTTTCTATAAACTGTATATAATCTCATTTGTGCAGTTTTGTCTGTGAATCAGGGCATGTTAATTCAAAACGAGTGTTAGCTCTAATTGATATTACATGGCTTGCTGTACGATGATTTCTAAGCCAGTCTCCGTGGCACAGTCAGTAATTGTTCTGACTTGTACCTGAGAGGTTGGGGGTTCGAGCCAAACCTCCAACTTCAAAATTCTGAAAGTGTTGTGAACTATAATTACGTTATCGTAGCCCCCCAAACATGCAAACCTTGTTCCCTCCCTTGCCTTGAAACACATTTTGTATAGGCGCTAAATACATATAAACAATCTCTTTTAGAGTAAGAGCATTTCACAGCCCCTGGGTAGCGTTCATGATTCATCCAGGCCCTGTGATCTCTTCACAGCTGTGCACATTCGCTTATCCAGGCTTCTCAGTGTGTGGCTCTGGATCACGATTCTAAGCCCCAATCCTAAAACATTCTAGACTTTTTTCTTTTCTCTTGAATTGGAATATGCACCAGCATTGCTGGGCCCACACAAGTCCGGAAATGTCGCTTCATGTGCATATACTCTCTTCCCTGTGAATCTCAGAAACAGGAGAGCAAGCCAGTCGCTTCAGAATGCACCCTTCTCTCTGTCCCCTTCTCCGGGCTAAAGTAATAACACCTCACACCTAAGGGGCCTTTCTAATAGGCCAGCCTGACCTGGTAAGTGATGGCTGTCCTGGAGGAGTGCTACATCACTGCCATTCCAAGCAATCGATCATGTCCTTGCTCACGGGAGGAATCTCACCTAGTGGGGAATTGTAGCTTCTTCATGGATGAGGACGACTGTCGCCCATTCGCCTGATATTTGAGAAGAGCAACTATATGGCAAAGCATCAGAAAAGCAGAAGCGGGTCAGAGCAATACCATTCTGGAAGAGATGAAGCAGAAAGATCAGTCGTGGAGCGACCATGTGATCACCCGGGTTTGGAGAATTGTGGGTAGTCTTTGGCACTCCGCCGTTGGCGGTCCTGTGCCGCTCTTCACTCAGGAAAGAGGGAACATTTGGTCTTTTAAGAAAAAGTATTCACGATGAGTGATGTGCAAAAGCAGCAGACGTTTGTAATGCTACATTCAGCACATGCTTTGGGTTATATGTGTATTCCACTAAGCGCATGAATCTGCTGTAGGCGTGGCGGGTCCAGCTGTGCCATAGGGTCAGGGAATCTGCTGGAATCTGCTGCGGGTTCCACAGTTGACTCAGTCATTTCTGGGGGGTAATTGACTGCTGTGAGCTCAATAACTCTGCGGGCCGTGAAGTATCCGTGGTGGGTTCAGTCACAGTGGGTAATAAAGGGACAGCATCTCGGTTGAGGGGGGCAGTGACTTTCTTGCAAGCTTAATCACTATGCTGCTGGCTCAGCAACTCTTGAAGGCTGAGTGGCTTCAGTGTGTTCAGAGAATGCAAGGCACTGAATGAATCTGGTTTTGGCTCAATAAATGCTGTGTCGATACTAACGTGGGTGTATCTGAAGTGGGCGCAGTGACTGCAGGAGTACATCTAGTGCTTGCTATGGGAATCATGAGGGGACAGTAACTAAGCTGAGGTGCCAGTGTTTTAGCGGTTTTAGCGGTGGGCGTAACTACTCTGCAGTGTGCAACGTTACTCAGCTGTAGGGTGAGTAAATATGCTGTGCACTCCGACAGCAACATCTCTGAGGCTCCTTAACTATTCTTTGAGCCTGTTTGCTAACATCTTGTACACATGAAGCAAGCCAAGAAATACATCACATAAAGAATATGGTGGCTTGGTAAATGAAAACCAGGACGGAGAAACCTGATCATAATGTACACTGTTCAGTCACCTCAAGCATTGAAGAGAAATCATCAGCCTCCACTCACCATGGCCCAATGCCCAGCAGAGTGCTACATCACTGTAGCACTCCTTACCGGCGCCGTTAACCCCTTACCGCCGCACTCGTAATGACCCCCACTGTCTCTGTGACATGGGGGGTCATTCCGAGTTTGGAGGCAGCCATGGTGCTATTAGCACCATGGCTGCCTCACAACTCGGATCCGGGTCCATGGTGTCGGAATGGGGACTTACCGGGACATTCCGACCTATGCGGACCCGGTAAGTCCCCATTTCGAAACCATTCCCCATTCCCATTTGAGCCCCCATAGGGCTCAATGGGAATGGGGAAGGAGCTAATAACGGGCCAGCAATTTGCGGGCCCGTTATTAGCTCCATGGTCCCTTAACGGGTCCCGCTAAGGCCGGCTGGTAAAACCAGCCGGCCCTGGAGGGACCCACTAAGGGACCTCGTAATAGGGCGGTAGGGGGTTAACAGCACCGGCATCCTTACCGGTGCCGTTAACCCCCTACCACCAGGGTCGAAATGACCCCCATGGTGTCATTTGCTGCCCCATAAGTGACCCAACTTCTTCCTTCAAGTTCCTCTTCCTGTTTAGAGATTGTGGCATCCCGGCTAGCTAGAGTTTTCTTGAAATCATTTTTTCCACTAACTTGTCAGAGCTCACCCCCTTCCCGTCCTCCCCCCCAAGTCGTCACTAAGGTCTCTCAGGGTTGCTGGTAGTCAGTAGAACTCGTTACAGTTAAATAACTAGTGTATAATAGCCGTGACCGAACAAGGCAAGGGGACAAGACAATTGGGGGCTAACCTTTCGTAAAGAATCCCCTGTAGTAAAATGACTAGAGCCAGAGCGTCCCTTGGGTCAGCCTGAAGACGGCATCACCTGTAACAGATACACCCAGTGGTTAGGAAGAGGGGCCTAGGGAGCAAGGGTTATGTTGTGAGGCAACAGGTATTCATGAGGCTCTTACCAGAATGTGGTGTCCGGGGAAGCTCAATGAAAGGGAAAACCAGTAGTTCCTCTGCAAGTGTTCAGCAATCCAGGACAGGAAGGCTATTACCGATGGCACGAGAACGCCTAAATGTTGAAGAGGATATCCGAAGAAGTCTCTAGTCCTAAACAGGTCCACCTACCCCAACGGCACAAGGACGCCTATGCGTTCCGTGAGGTGCACTGAAAGGAAGTCTCTAGTACGTGCACTATCAATGGGAAGACAAGATGTGATCCGGAGTAGTTGGCCGCAGTACGGCAGAGGAGTCCAATGGTAACCAAGGTTGGCAACAAGGGAGCAAAAACCGGGGCCAAGGAGAATACATTAGACAAATCTGAGTCGGCTTCGCACAGACGGCAGGGTACAAAATGTAAGGCAAGAAGTCCAGTAGGAAAATCGAGTAGATACCATGGAATTAAAACAGGGCAATGGAGTAAGCAAGGGGAGGGCCAGGAAACAGGCACTTGGTCAAGAAATGAGAAACAATGAAGGAGGCGGAGCTTAAGTCTACCTTGTAACATGACTGAGCGAGACGTGGCTCCTCAGTCAGAACGTGTGACCCAGTGTGTGCAGAGGGTGCTAACGTTTCCATAGCAACCACCAACGCGCATGGAACGGCGCACTGCGTCTGAAGGGCATAATCTTTCTCTGGATGCGGGAACGTGGATTACAGGGTTTTGAGTGTTTATGTTTGTGGCGCCCATCTTGGCCATGCGGGGACTTGTATGCGGATAAGAATGAAAACCTGGAAATGCATGTGTTGCGTGGACTGGGTGTTTCCATGAGCGGTTTCCTAACAGCATCCTCCAGCAAAAGGGCTTCCACCCTCCCATGAGGAACAGAACTGAAACAGCAGTTCGGGAGCATGGATATTCTCCTCAGGTTCCCATGTTCGATCCTTCTTTCCATAGCCTTTCCAATCGATGAGATAAAGGCGATCCCCCTACAGCCTTTAGTGCCTTGGAACGCTCCTGAGCCTCCACCTGGTTTTGTCTAATACCATGGTGCAGATCGGATAAGTCGTGAATGCAGGCGAGAGCGGCGGGGGTGGTCAAGGGACACACAGGGTCAAGAGGGAGAGTACCTGGATGTTGGCCATAGAGAGCAAAGAATGGCGAGGAACGAGTGGAGGTGTGTACAGAGTTGTTATAGGCAAACTTCGCCATCACCAGAACAGAAAGCCAGGTTTCTTGATGTTGGAGAGTGAAACAGCTGTAAGCGATATTCAATCAACACTACAGCCAAGTCAATGTCTAGTCTGGAATGCTGAGGAAAACCCTTATTAATGTATTTTTATGTCTAGTTCAGTACTCTGGATGACCACCCTTGTATAACACCCCCCTCTTAGAATCCCCCTGACCCCACTGAGCCAAGAAGTAGGTTTGTTTTGCAAATTAAAAGGTTTATTTGAGAATTTAAACAATATATATATATATATCACACTTTATAATAAATTGATATCTGATAGTACACTTAGACATATGATGTTGATCAACAATGGGTAATCTGGCACTAGCACACTTCTTTACAATCAATGAGGAGTTAGTATAGGATGGATAAAGTAGCAAAAATACTTTTATGATTTCAAGGGAAAAGCAATGAGGAATAAAATGCAGTACAGAAATACTTGATATGATTTTAGCAAAAGATAAGATAATCACTTTTTTTCTGGCAATTCACCCCCGTCCCCTATGCAATGTAAGAAATGGAAGGAGATGGAAAGAGGAGCACACAGTTCTCAGGAATGCAATCAAATGCAATACGAAATTCAGTCCCCCCCCCAGCAAGCTTAGAGAAAACAGGGATGAGTTTTAAACACAGGCGAATTACTTTAATTTGGTTTGCAAGGAAGTGAAAAGGTGCTAAAATTGCTTTTAATTCCCTCTAGAGGTTCAGGGTAGGTGATGGCTACTTTATATTAGTTCAGGCTCACTTTACCAATGCTCTTTGAGTTATTACCAAGTTGCAACGGATTTTAACAAAAGAAAGAATGGAGCTGCTATTTTGACAAGTGGAGAAATTGAGCCAAAATCGCAAATCGCGGTAAATTTCGCGAGTGCGTGAATCGTGATTGCGGAAAAAGTATAAGGAGTAGGAAGTCGGTTCTAGGTTCGTTGGAAAGCTTAAATTCTAGAGGAAAGTTAAATTCGGTTCCAGAGATATGGACGATTAAATAAAGGTAGATTTTCGGATTTAAAGTAAAACTCAAAATCACAGGTGACAGCTTGCAGCTTCAGAATTGACAGGTGACAGTTGTGCAGCTTTACAAATGACAGATGACACAATTTCTAGGAGGCTGTTCTACTTAGGTTAAAATAGTTTGGATTAGATTATTTTAACTAAGAGATTGGTTCTGCACAGTTCTGCTAGGTACTCACAATATATTTTGTGCAGGAATGGGCCTCGCCACGGATCTGGTCAGGTTTTGGACTGGACTCCAGTTCTGGTCTCGGCACTTCACAGTGATCTGGGTCAGCTCTCTGGTTCTGCTCACAGCGGTCTGGGTCACTCTGTATCTCTTGTCTGGTTTCTGGGTGTCTCTGCTTTCTCTGGGTACAGCACTGCTTCTGGATCTTTCTGGCGCAGGGTATCAGGCCAGAATCAACAGCTCAGCCCGGCTGTGAATAGTCTGCAAATGATTTTGAGGCCTGCTGACAAATACTTTTGCTTGCAGTGGGCCTTCTTGGTTCAAAGTTCTGTAGTCTCTGTTTAGCTTGGAAGTCTAAGTGTTGGATCTCTGGATGTGAAGTCGTCGGTCAGCATGCTCCGCAGCAAATGGAATTGAATGTCTCTACCTGTCCCAGCAGTCTCTTTTTATGTGTTTTGAAAATGGGTGTGTGCCTGGGCCTGGGCCTAGCTAAGCCTGCCCCTCTCTACTTGTCATTGGCCCAATTCTCCCCTCTCCCATGATTGGGGGAAGGAAATGGATTGTCAGCATGATGAAGTCTGTTTATGGGTCAGAGGATCCTCCCCTGGTCAGTTTGGCCACAAATCTATATTTGATTCAAATACATCCTTCCCAGATATACAATTTGTTGAAATTACGTGTACCCATTATATATTCCTTATGGTCCATGCTTGTCCGCCTCTGATCTTCCTGGGGGCTTGCATTAAAAAATGGCAACATTTTGCGCTTTTTAACTGGTTTTGCAATATCGGACATTTACCCAAAATTACACACATGTGCGCAAAGAGTATGGACATTAATTGATGAAGTGTCAGATTTTTAACATGCAGACATTTGGAGTGAGACCCTATTTTCCGCTAGCAACCCCCCAGAATACACCACAGCGTCCTAACGCCTCTCAAAATGTTCACAGAAAAATCACAAAAATAATGATATTACTTATATAATTCTGACAAGTCCGCACTATGAGTTATCTATCTTTTTAAAATTATGCCCTGGTCAAAAAGGGGTGTGGCTTCCCACATCACAGGGTGGAATAACTGGTTTATCCACTTCCCCCAAGCTCAGCTGCTAGCAGAGGCACTGCCCCTCCCAGTTTCCCCTAAGAGGAAGCCACTTTTACGACGCCCCCAATATAACATTTGCCTGAGTCCAGGACAGGCCTTTGTTCAACTCCCTGTAGTCCCCAGCTGCTCCACCCCTAATATAATCAGAGAGTTGACAACTCCTTTTGGCAAGGGGAAGAGTGGCTGAGCAGGTTTTAACTCCTGTCGGGGGTAGTTGTCAGGCAGAATCCAGTTTCATTAAGCCAGGTTTCAGCTAAATGTCACTTTTTGTTCCCAGTTTAAATCACTTACAATTTTTACATATACATTAAACAATTACTTCCTTCAAGTCATTTCAGAATATAGTTTTACATTGTATCCACCTCTTAGCAAGTCTTTCCTTGGTCTGGTTTTGTTTCATTTGTTCAGTTTTACACAAAAGTCTGGTGGTTTTAAAACGCCGGCTTTCTGATAGTGGTGAGTACTGGTAATGCAACCATTTTTGGGATTAAGAAATTGAATTCCCCACAGTTCTGAGTTGCTTTTTTTGGCAATCAGCATTGCCATTCCCAATGGTTTCAGCTACTGTGTGTGTAGCCCAATGGTGGTTTTAGGCAGTGCCCTCCTGTGCTCACAACATAGGCAAAAATGGGTGGCAGCCTATTCTTCATGTTTTCCCTGTGCACTCTCTGGGGAGTTCTGGCCATCATGATGTTTTCCATGCCAGTACTGCACAGCTTTATTGTAGGGCTTGGATGCATGGGTAAAAACATCCCACAAGCCCCCCCTCTTGCGATGGCCATTCTGTCCTTTCTCAGATGGAACTCGCAAGATCTGGGATGTTCTCCTCATCTTCTTCCGGTAGATGGCACAGTTCAGCATCTTTTCCCCCATCCAGTTGGATCGACCGGTTCTCCTCGCCGGTCCTGATGGGAATATTGGGCGGTACCCCGGGCCCCTCGGGTCTCTGCTCCCAGTCCCCGGTCGTCCTCCTTGGTCAGTCTCCATGGTTTCATCTCTCCTAGGATGATAAAGCAAAGCGGCAATACACATTCCTAGACATTTTTCCACCACTATTAATGGTGTGGCAAACATATACATTTTATGAATCAGAAGATATGAACATATACATTTTCTTTTTTAACTTAGGAGACAAGAACATATATATATATACAAGGATCACAGAATTTTATATGCTATATGTGGAATATTTTAGGGTTGGAACTGAATTACTCTGAAGCGGCCCCCTCTGGGATTCCAGTGGATTCCTCCAGTTGTTGCAGAGTGTGCCTGGGATGGCAACACTTTAGCTGATTTATATGTACCCACTTGTCTTCCCCCTCTGCCAAACCGCCTTTGGGGATGCGGATCTTGTAGGCCACAGCGGAGATTTTGTCTGTAATTTCAAACGGTCCCTTCCATGTAGGCAAACATTTTCGCTGTTTGGCCTGGTGCTTTTGGAAATTGTATAGATAGACCCGATCACCCACCTTATATTCCTTTCGGGTAGTTTTTAAATCATAGTGGGTCTTCATGCTCTCGGCTGATCTTTCTAGATTCCGCTGAGCATAGGCAAAAGCATGCTGAAGGTGTTTCCTTAAATTCTCCACATACTCATGAGTTGTGGAGGCATTTATCAACGTTTGCTCTTGGGTTCTGTAGAGCAAATGCTGGGGAAGCACCATCCTGCGTCCAGTCATCAACTCAAATGGTGACATTTTAGTTGCAGATGAAGGGGTAGATCGGATGGCCATTAGGACCAGAGGTAGTCGGATATCCCAACTTGGCCCAGAATCTGCCACAAACTTTTTTAAGATGCTCACAATAGTTTGGTTGTATCTCTCTACTGCCCCAGAAGAAGCTGGCCGGTAAGCAATATGTAGCTTTCTTTTGACCCCCAGTATCTCCCACATCTTTGTCATTACTTCACTGGTGAAGTGGCTACCTCTGTCTGACTCAATCCTTTGAGGTAGACCAAAACGGGAAAAGATGTGGTTAATCATCAGGGCAGCTGCAATATCTGCCTTGCAATTTGGGGCTGGGAGACATTCCACCCACTTGGTAAACAAGCATGTGACAGTCAACATGTACTTATTTCCCCTAGCGGAGCGAATCACGGGGCCTACAAGGTCGATTTGTAAATCTGACCATGGGAGTGTCATTCCCCTCTTTTGGAGAGGCGCCCGGTGTGTGAGGGATGTTGGCTGAAATTGTGCACACACAAGACAACCCTTCAAATATTGGTTGCGGTCCTGGCCCATGTGTGGCCAGTATGCAACCTCTCTTAAGATTTCAAGTGTTGTATGAAACCCCCTATGACCGACCGGCGGTGGCCGCATCATGGGCGTGACTTAACATCAGGCTTCGGAATGAGGTAGGAACCACCCACTGATCGTGGCCAGCTTTGGATTTCCTTACCAGCAAACCGTCTTGGATTCGGAACACTTTTGGACATTTCATCAACACTCTTAGGTCCTCTTTCCCAATGTAATCGGTATCCGTCAGGGAAAAGTTCTCAGGGTCCTCAAGGTGTTGGTAAAACTTACCAATATTTGGATCCCCCTTCTGAGCTGTAATTAAATCAGCATCAGGGGTCTCCTTACTCCATTGTGCAGTTGAAAGATCATTGTGAGCATTTGTCTGGGACCTAGTGATAGCAGTGACCTGGATTTCCCCCAACAGGGACTCTATTTCTATTAGATCCCCTTGGATGGCCCCGGTTTTGGCCAGCTGATCAGCTAAGTCATTTCCAGTTTTGTCTGGTCCCTCTACTTTGGAATGACCCTTGATCTTTTTCCAGTAGATGCTCATCCCATTCGATGTGACCAGATCATCAATGTTTTGAATTAACTTCCCATGTTTCAAGGGTTTGCTATTAGCACATAACATGCCTCTGGTTTTCCAGTTGACCAGGTGCTCCACGAACCCGTTCCGTACATAATCCGAATCTGTGATTATGACCAGTTCGTGGAGTTGATGCTGGACAGCAGTGAGGATGGCCTGATGCACAGCCATCAATTCTGCCACCTGACTACTTCGGGGACCAATTTTGTATCCAGCAGAGGGTTCTGGGAACTCCTTCACCCATGCATTCCCTACGCCAGCCACCAGTTCTTTCTCCCCGTCGTTGTCAACATGGTAAGAGCATCCATCCACATAGATAGTGGGCATTCCCTCACACTTGTCTTCTTCAAAGACTTTGTGTGGGGAATTAAGGTATGCCTCCATGTTGTCCTTGATTTTTAGACTTTCGTCCTCGAGACAGTTTTCTCTGGCACAATCATGCAAGTCAGCCAGACCTTGCGTGAGGGGACTCTTCTTGTTTTGGCCATATCTGACCTCCACAGGAAAGCCTTGCATTGACGGAATCCAGCAAGTAATTCGGGAATTACTCACATTTCTGGCCCGGATTTTGTCACTTTGGAGATATTGCAGAGGCTGGTGTGGAGTCTCCACTATGATGTGTTCCCCCTGGATAAACGGGCGGTAATTCTTCAATGCCCACACCGTTGCCAGGAGTGCCTTCTCACAATGGTTGAATTTTTCCTCCACAGAGGATAAAGTTTTGCTCGCATAGGAGATTACTTTATTGACCTTGTCATGCTTTTGGTATAATACTGCCGTCAAGCACGTATTAGAGAACCCTGTCTCCAGGAAGAACTCCTTGTTTCTGACAGGGTAAGCTAGGCAAGGCGCTTGTGAGAGGCTTCTTTTGAGTTGTCTTACTGCCTCAGATTGTTCTGGACCCCATTCCCACTTGACACCCCCCTTCAAGAGATGAATCAGGGGTCTGGTGATCTCTGCGTATCCTTCAATGAACTTTCTGCTGTAAATAGTCAGTCCAAGGAGGCTTCTTAGTTCCCGCAGATTTGTGGGGTCTTTCAGTTTCTGGAGTGCTTCCACTTTCTTTTCTTGGGGACAGAGACCCTGAGGAGTAATCTCATGCCCCAAGAAATTAACATGGGTTCTACACCACTGTGCTTTCTGAAAGGAAAGTTTTGCTCCGGCGGCCCTCAACTGTGTCAGAACATAACGGATCTCCGCTATGTGTTCCTCCACAGCTGAACTTTTGATGAAAACATCATCTACATAAGCCAGGTTACCCCTCGCACCCAGGTCGGGCATGGCCTTATGTAGGAAAATGTTGAATTCATTGCCGGAGTTGAGGTATCCGAAGGGAGTCCGGGTCCATGTGTACTGCTGGCCCCCAAAGGTAAAAGCCAGTTTGTATTGGTCCTCCCTACTGACAGGCACAGTCCAGTATTCATTGGTCAGGTCTATTGCTGTGAATACCTGTGACCCCTGAATCTGGGACAGCCCTTGGTAAATGTAGGGCAGAGGCCATCGGGAAGTATGGACCCATTTGTTGAGCTCCCTAAGGTCGGCGCAGAGTCTCCACTGGCCGTTTGGCTTCAATATTCCCAGTACCAGATTATTGAAGGTGCTGTGTACTGGACGGATTATTCCCTGGGACTCAAGGTTCTTAATTATTTCAGTAAGGGACTCCATGGATGCGAGAGGCAAACGATATTGCTTCACAAACACTGGAGTTATTCCAGGGTCCGTGGGAATTGTTGTTGTGTGGATGTCGGTGCGACCACAGTCATATGAGTCTACCGCAAAGAGATCTTGGAAATCCAAGAAAACTTGTTTCAACTTTTGCTTCTGTTCCAGAGTCACACAGGCATCAGCTAGGTTGACTCTCTCTTTCACCATCTGCCTGAAGCCTGGAAAGACTTCTGGTTTGGCTATCTAAGTGCTGATTTGGACTGGAGGCTTCAGGTGGGAAAGGCAGCCCTCATGGACCTGGAAAACCACCTAATCCCTCCTGAAGTCACAAGTCACATCTTCCTTACCATAAGGGCAGGAAGTGTACACCAGGAAGTTCCCCCCATGCCGGGTGAAAATCCTGTCTGGTGTTGTGTTGTCATCACTGTCACTGTCAAAACAGTCCTTGGGGATTGGTCCTAACAGTTCATTTCCTAGATCAATGGAAAAATGTCGGTCATCAACCGCCATTCCAATAATGGTGCCTGCGGCTAGAGTAATACTCTTTAAGTCGCTGTTATCCACCTCTATTGGAATGGTGTCATGTTCTATGTTGACTAATGGTGTTGGGTTTACCCCTAACCCTTGCTGTTGGAGAGAAGCATTTAGATGTATATAGGTATCAGGGTTTTGCAATTTTTGTCCTCTTTTAACTTTCACTTCCAGGGTGAATTGTCGGGTCCTTTCTGGGATGGTGACTTCCTCTTTGATCTGAATTTCAACTGCATAAGGTAGCAATTGACCTGCCCTAAATGCTTTTTCTGGATCATCAAAGCCCATGGGATTATCCGCTAATCGGGACCAAGCTTTGAAGTTTATTAGGTCCAAACTAATGGCAAAGCGATTGAGAATGTCACTGCCTAAGTAAAAGGGGGCAGTGACGTCTCGCACGACCCAACAATTATGGACTATGCTCTTGTTGGCGATGGAGATTTTGAGCATACACCTGCTTGGCAGGAGATGTTTGGAATTAGGTGCTTCCAGGTCCATTTCCCATTCGTCTATCAGTTTGAATGTGGGAATGGCTGGATCTTTTGGGAGTTGGCGGAACATGGCTTCGCTGATGAAGCTCTTACCGTTGTTCACACACACTCGAGCGAGAACAGAGTCCTTCCCATCATTTAACTGAACAGGGATGAACAACTGCTCTCCAATTTGCTGAATATCAGCCAGGCTCTGAGCTGATTTCACATCTTTCTGGACTATAGGAGTGGGAGTTTCTGATTGTGGATTGGTGAAGAATTTCAGAGTGTTTCCTTCCAGTGTGGAATACCACCTTAAACTGGAAGGAAGGTTGATTTTCAGAAATAGAGAGGACCCCCCATCACCAGTCTGTTGTCCTACTGCTATTACTGTCACGTCTGGAGTTTGGTTGTTCTGGAAGTGAAATTCTACTTGGTCAGATTTTTGTTCAACCATGTGGCAGGTGCCGTTTAAACTAACATGGTTGACACTCTGTTTTAATTTTATGGGTCGGCTAGTCTGGGTCCAGATGACCTTGTTTACACAATCTATTAGGGGTGACAACCTTCTCAGGAGGTCATTCCCTAGTAAACAAGGGGTGCCCTCTGGAGTCACTACTATGACCGGGTGTTTCACCTTGTGTTGCCCAATTTTAATGTCCAAGTCTGCAGTCCCCTCAACGGGAATTTCCTTCCCGTCAAAGTTCTGCAGTTGTCCAGGAAGAGAGGTGAGAGGAATTCGGTAATTCTCCCCCCTTCCTGCATTTAGTTCCTCAAAGCCCCTTTTGGACAGAAGGGTAGCTTAGGATCCGGTGTCCACCAGTGCCAAAATTGTACCCTGCCCCTGTACTTGTACCGGGGCATAGTATCTTCCCTCCTTCTCCTCTAGGGGGCACAGATAATGCACATTTTTGGACAACTGGTGGGCTAACTTTCTGGTTTTGGACATTGCTAGCGAAGAGATTTGGGCAGAATTCTGTGGAGAGCCTTGGGAATCTGAAAGAAAAAGTTGGCAACTGGAGATCAGAGCCATTGTGGGGTCCCCTGGTTTCGGTTCTGGGCCGCCCCTCCCCCTTTTTGGAGGCAGTCACCAGGATGGGTTTGAACCAGGGGATTTGGTATTGTCGGTTCTGGGATGAGATGATGGGCGGCGGTAGCTCAGTCTCCACATCTCCCCTGTCTGAATTGGCGTCCCTTGGGATCCATTTTTCCTTGGGAGGAGTTCCCCCATCTCTAAAGGAGAAGATCCTTTCCCCAGGATCCTCTGAGGATCCCTCTCCCTCAACTCCCTCAAATTGGAAGATCTGTACCTCCTCCACAAACTGGGTCTGTTTGGGTACTTTGTTTCTCCTACCTCCTCTCTGCTCCTTGAGTGGCAGACTTTCAGGGGTAGGAGATTTTGTTTCCGGTTCCTGGTTTTCTTGGGGCTTTTTACAAGTTGGGAAGGGAGCTTCCTCCAAGGCTTTACACCCCCCTTCACCTTGTGCCTCCTCCCTGGGAACCGGTGGGTTATCGGGGTGCTGCCCCCGTCATTGTTCTGGAGCACCAGGTCCAGAGTTTGGGGCATTCTGCGGTGGCATGCTCATCTGAGGGTTCTGTTGAGCCCTCAGTATGTGACCCAGATCTCGTGCCATATTTTGGACCTGGCACTCAAGTTGTGAAACCCGCTCAGGCTGATACGGGGCTCTATTTTCTCCCCTGGGATGATCCCGGGAAGGGTAGCTATCCCTTCTCTTGTAGTACCCCTGGTTGGGAAGATTTTGGTACCCCTCCACCCTTGGCCTCCCCTCTCCCGGATTAGGTTGTCTGGGCTCAGGGAATTGGGGAAAGAAGGATGGATGGTTTTGGGGTTGGAAATTGGGTGGATACCTGGGAAAAAAGTTCTGCCCAGGATTTGGAGAATTTCTGCCCTCCTGTGGGAAGTTGGGAGGGAAGTTCCCTGGGTTAGGTGTTTGGCTGGATTCCCCCCCCCCTGGGCTGGAGGAGTCCACACATAACCCAGGATTGGTCGGTTTCCCTTGCAGAGGGGACTTACATAGTCAGGGGAGCGGGGGACCCCATTTGTGGGACTACCTCCTCGACTCCCTGTCTGTGACTGGCCCGAGGGCCTTCTGGGCTGTGAATTATTTGGTGCAGGCAGGTTTTTAGGCCCCCCATCTCCAAATCTAAAACGGGGCCAACCTTTACCTCTGCCACCTTGGCAGCAGCAGCAGGGGTACTGTTGGTTTTGGGGTTTTTCGGCGCATTATTTTTATTTTCGATGGGCTTCTGCGTCTCATAGATCCGGGTAGCCTGTTCAATGACCCAGTCTAAAGATCTTTTCTCATGAAAATCTCTCACGAGCTGGGTCATTATGTATTTGGGTAAGGCATGGAAAAACGTATTGATAAATTCTCTGCTATCCGTGCGCAACCTTCTGGTGGTCTGTGCAAAAGCATGCTTTAATTCTTGAACAAACTCTTGTGGGGCCTGATCCTCCCCACATTGCAAATTGTAGGCTGCCTTGCGAGCCTCTTGAGGATTTCTGTGAACAGAAAAATGTTTCAAGATGGCCGCCTTATAGGTGGACAATCTTAAATGATTTTGGTCCTCCAGCCCCGCAAAGAAAATGGAGTATTCTGGGGAGAATGTCCATTTGACGTACTGGATGCAGCTAGTGCTGTCCTTCAAATGGAAAGTCTCCATCATTTGCTCATAGAGCTCCAGGTTTTCCCAAACGGAATACTTGGCGTTCTTATGATAAGGGGTGATGACACTCCTGATTGCCTTTATTTGTTTCACTGGGTCCTTAAGCAAGGCCCTTTTTGCCTTATTGGCCTTTTTGGTTCGGGTAACCCTGGACCATTCATCCTCTGACTCAGAAGCACTGCTCCCAGAGGTGCCCGTCTGATCTTCCAGGTTTTCCCGGATTCTGCGAGCATGGGAATGGCTGGCAGAATGTGGGGACCTGGTCTCCTGTGTCCTGTAATGCTCAGAGGAGTCTTCAGACCCCTCCTTGCTGCCAGGATTTGATGGGTACCCCCCCACTGACCTAACTGGGCCGAGGTTTCCAGGATGCCCTTAATGGGCCTACTCTCCTGGGGTTCCCCACTAAATTGCACTGTGCTTGGGTGCCCATACCCAGATGCCCGCCCATCCATTCCTGGGAGGTACTGGCCTATGAGCCCCATATTTCTAGCTGGATAGTAATCTGCCATCCCCGTGGCCCTGGGCTCATGTGCGCGAGGGGAGATGGGGGTGGCAGAGTCCAGGGACTGGGAGAGATGAAGGCCTCTGGTACTAGGGCTCCTGAGGTTATGCTCAGGAGTTTCTCTTTCCCAGCGAACCTCATCTCTATCTGCCCCTGCTTCCTGTTGCAATGCAAGAGCCTGCGCTTTCAGTTCCTCAGTTAAGGCCTTACTAGACTCTATCAGTCTCTCCTGCATGGCTACCTGTTGCTGGAGCCTATCATTGTGCTGACAGAGAGCCTCATTTTCTCTCTGTGCCTCCTGATTGGCCCTGGAGCACTGGGCCAGTCTCTGCTGCAGGAGGGTTACCTCCTGAGCTGTGTCCCTATTGGCCTGCTACTTTCTTGCCAGAGCATCCTCCACCCTCCTGGTGTTTTCTAGCAAGTTCTGGTGTTCTTTTTGGAGGTCACCCAGTCCCTGGAGGGCCAGGTGATTTTCTTCCATTTTCCTTTTTAAGTGGCAGACTTCCTGGCCTAAGGTATCCCTTTCCTGACTAAGAGCCTGCATCTGTGCCGCCAGGTCGTCCCTTTGCCTTTGGAAGGCACCAGCTTTCTGGCGCTCCTGGTCAAACTCTGCCTGGGTATCCAGGTCTTTCAAAATCAGTTTATTGCTCTCTGCCTTCTCCCTATCTAGGTGGCTTTGCAGGGTGGCTACCTGCTCGGCACATGCCCTATTGAAATCTAATTGTTGCTCCAGCTTTTTCTGGCTCTGCAGTAGGGAGTCCAAACCTTCTTGGTACTCCTTCTGCAAGGCCAGAAATCTGGTATCCTGGTCCGCCTTTTCCTGTTGCAGCACATCCATATCCTCCTTTATTTTAGTGATGTACTGTCTGCTGTCCTTTTCTGACTCCTGGCTCCTGAGTAGCCTCTGCTCAGAAGAGTCCAGATCAGATTGGGCCTTCTCTAACGCCATCTGTTGCCTATTTGCCAGATCTTGGCCTTCAGCACATTTGTCCTGCATGGCTCTCATATATAGGTACAAATATGCCGCTATCCTGTCAATCTTATTATGTTCATCTTTGGCTTTAGGGGCCATATATAGTTCACTCAGGGCCACATGTAGGGGACCCTGATCCCCCCATATATCTGACCCTGTTTCAGTGACCTGTTGCGCGATTGCCTGCAACCAGACTGTTTGGTCCTGATGAGTCCACTCACCTCTCACAAATAGCTTATGTAAGAAGTGCTCTCTGGCTATTTTCATATCTACCAAGGTCGACATTCTGGAATTTGAGTTCCTTCCTGACTTACAGAAGTTTGTATTTTATTTTGCAAAACAGACCGTTTCCTTAGAGCTTTCCTTTGAGGAGTGCTTTACAGCGTAACACAGCGTGGTGATACGACAGGATGTATGTCTCCTGTCAGTTAGCACACTGTATTAATCTGCACAAGCGATAAATCTAACCCAGAATATCCCCGACGAGCCCCCACTTCTGTAAGCGATATTCAATCAACACTACAGCCAAGTCAATGCCTAGTCTGGGATGCTGAGGAAAACCCTTATTAATGTATTTTTATGTCTAGTTCAGTACTCTGGATGACCACCCTTGTATAACACCCCCCTCTTAGAATCCCCCTGACCCCACTGACCCAAGAAGTAAGTTTGTTTTGCAAATTGAAAGATTTATTTGAGAATTTAAACAATATATATATATATATCACACTTTATAATAAATTAATATCTGATAGTACACTTAGACATATGATGTTGATCAACAATGGGTAATCTGGCACTAGCACACTTCTTTACAATCAATGAGGAGTTAGTATAGGATGGATAAAGTAGCAAAAATACTTTTATGATTTCAAGGGAAAAGCAATGAGGAATAAAATGCAGTACAGAAATACTTGATATGATTTTAGCAAAAGATAAGATAATCACTTTTTTTCTGGCAATTCACCCCCGTCCCCTATGCAATGTAAGAAATGGAAGGAGGTGGAAAAAGGAGCACACAGTTCTCAGGAATGCAATCAAATGCAATACGAAATTCAGTCCCCCCCAGCAAGCTTAGAGAAAACATGGATGAGTTTTAAACACAGGCAAATTACTTTAATGTGGTTTGCAAGGAAGTGAAAAGGTGCTAAAATTGCTTTTAATTCCCTCTAGAGGTTCAGGGTAGGTGATGGCTACTTTATATTAGTTCAGGCTCACTTTAACAATGCTCTATGAGTTATTACCAAGTTGCAACGGATTTTAACAAATGAAAGAATGGAGCTGCTATTTTGACAAGTGGAGAAATTGAGCCAAAATCGCAAATCGCGGTAAATTCCGCGAGTGCTTGAATCGTGATTGCGGAAAAAGTATGAGGTGTAGGAAGTCGGTTCTAGTTTGTTGAAAAGCTTAGATTCGAAGCTTTCAGAGGAAAGTTAAATTCCATTCCTAGCCCAAACGGTTCCAGAGATACGGACGATTAAGTAAAGGTAGATTTTCGGATTTAAAGTAAAACTCAAAATGACAGGTGACAGCTTGCAGCTTCAGAATTGACAGGTGACAGTTGTGCAGCTTTACAAATGACAGATGACATGATTTCTAGGAGGCTGTTCTACTTAGGTTAAAATAGTTTGGATTAGATTATTTTAACTAAGAGATTGGTTCTGCACAGTTCTGCTAGGTACTCACAATATATTTTGTGCAGGAATGGGCCTCGCCACGGATCTGGTCAGGTTTTGGACTGGACTCCGGTTCTGGTCTCAGCACTTCACAGTGATCTGGGTCAGCTCTCTGGTTCTGCTCACAGCGGTCTGGGTCACTCTGGATCTCTGGTCTGGTTTCTGGGTGTCTCTGCTTTCTCTGGGTACAGCACTGCTTCTGGATCTTTCTGGCACAGGGTTTCAGGCCAGAATCAACAGCTCAGCCCGGCTGTGAATAGTCTGCAAATGATTTTGAGGCCTGCTGACAAATACGTTTGCTTGCAGTGGGCCTTCTTGGTTCAATGTTCTGTAGTCTCTGTTTAGCTTGGAAGTCTAAGTGTCGGTCAGCATGCTCCGCAGCAAATGGAATTGAATGTCTCTACCTGTCCCAGCAGTCTCTTTTTATGTGTTTTGAAAATGGGTGTGTGCCTGGACCTGGGCCTAGCTAAGCCTGCTGCTCTCTACTTGTCATTGGCCCAATTCTCCCCTCTCCCATGATTGGGGGAAGGAAATGGATTGTCAGCATGATGAAGTCTGTTTATGGGTCAGAGGATCCTCCCCTGGTCAGTTTGCCCACAAATCTATATTTGATTCAAATACATCCTTCCCAGATATACAATTTGTTGAAATTACGTGTACCCATTATATATTCCTTATGGTCCATGCTTGTCCGCCTCTGATCTTCCTGGGGGCTTGCATTAAAAAATGACAACATTTTGCGCTTTTTAACTGGTTTTGCAATATCGGACATTTACCCAAAATTACACACATGTGCGCAAGGAGTATGGACATTAATTGATGAAGTGTCAGATTTTTAACATGCAGACATTTGAAGTGAGACCCTATTTTACGCTAGCAACCCCCCAGAAAACACCACAGCGTCCTAACGCCTCTCAAAATGTTCACAGAAAAATCACAAAAATAATGATATTACTTATATAATTCTGACAAGTCCGCACTATGAGTTATCTATCTTTTTAAAATTATGCCCTGGTCAAAAAGGGGTGTGGCTTCCCACATCACAGGGTGGAATAACTGGTTTATCCACTTCCCCCAAGCTCAGCTGCTAGCAGAGGCACTGCCCCTCCAGTTTCCCCTAAGAGGAAACCACTTTTACGACGCCCCCAATATAACATTTGCCTGAGTCCAGGACAGGCCTTTGTTCAACTCCCTGTAGTCCCCAGCTGCTCCACCCCTAATCTAATCAGAGAGGTGGCAACTCCTTTTGGCAAGGGGAAGAGTGGCTGAGCAGGTTTCAACTCCTGTCGGGGGTAGTTGTCAGGCAGAATCCAGTTTCATTAAGCCAGGTTTCAGCTAAATGTCACTTTTTGTTCCCAGTTTAAATCACTTACAATTTTTACATATACATTAAATAATTACTTCCTTCAAGTCATTTCAGAATATAGTTTTACATTGTATCCACCTCTTAGCAAGTCTTTCCTTGGTCTGGTTTTGTTTCATTTGTTCAGTTTTACACAAAAGTCTGGTGGTTTTAAAACGCCGGCTTTCTGATAGTGGTGAGTACTGGTAATGCAAGCATTTTTGGGATTAAGAAAATGAATTCCCCACAGTTCTGAGTTGATTTTTTTTGGCAATCAGCATTGCCATTCCCAATGGTTTCAGGCTACTGTGTGTGTAGCCCAGTGGTGGTTTTAGGCAGTGCCCTCCTGTGCTCACAACATAGGCAAAAATGGGTGGCAGCCTATTCTTCATGTTTTCCCTGTGCACTCTCTGGGGAGTTCTGGCCATCATGATGTTTTCCATGCCAGTACTGCACAGTTTTATTGTAGGGCTTGGATGCATGGGTAAAAACATCCCACACAGCGTAGATATTATTCAAGGGTGGCGTTTAGTCACTCTGTTTGGCCATCTGTCTGTGGATGGTATGCACTGGAATACCTCTCGTCAATGCCAAAGGATTACGTGAGAGCCCTCCAAAAGTGTGACATGAATTGTGATCCCCGATCTGAGATAATGATAGCAGGGAGCCCAAAGAACCTGAAGATGTTTTTGAGAAATAGATCAGCGAGCACCGGGGCAGTCGGAAGTCCCTGACAGGGGACGAACAGAGGCATCTTCATGAAATAGTCGATAACTACCCATATAGTGTTGTACCCTCTAACTGACGGTAGTTCCCCAATGAAATCCATATATAGCAGGGTCCAGGGGTGATTGGGAACAGGAAGAGGTTGCAAAAGACACATGTGCTTGGTAGCTGTGCTCTTTCTCTGGGCACAAACAGCGCAGGATGCAATGTATTCCGTGAAGTCCTTGTGCATTGACGGCCACCAACACCAGCGTCGAAGGAGGTCAGTGTTCTTCCTTTTCTCAGGATGGGCCGCTAGCATAGAATCATGGCAATACTATAAAGCGGTACGACGTGTGACGGCCTCAGGGATATACACCCTACATTGACCATAAGGCAAGGAATGCACTACGTCCATATTGAACTGCATGATTTCAAGAGGCTTTCTCAACACCCAGTCTTGGATCGAAGACCTCAGAGAAGGCTGCAGAGTACACTCACAAATCACCTGGCTGGGGAGAAGGAGAGACCCATCCAAAGCACGCTGTGAGTGAGTGCCATGAATGCAGGAGAGCGCATCCGCCTTTGAGTGTAAGGGACAAGGTCGATACGTGATGACGAAGTTGAACACGGGAAATAACTCATGCCATCAGGCATAACGGGCCATGGTACATTTGACAGACTGCAAAGGCAGCAAGTTACGATGGTCAGTGCACACTTGCACAGGAAGAGCTGTCCCTAACAGGTGGTGTCTCCATACCGGGAAAGCATTGTGTACAGCAAGTAGCTCACGTTCAGTGATAGTGTAGTTTTGTTCGTACTGCATTAGCTTTCGAGAATGGTAGGCAAAAGGGTGCAGAATGCTAGAGTCAGCGCATTGTTGCAATAAAACGGCACCTACGGCCACATCATAAGGATCGGCCTCCACGTAATAAGGCAAGGCAGGGTCCGGGTGTTGTAATACTGGTGCAGTCGTAAAAGCGGTCTTGAGTGCCTCGAAAGCCTGCCCAGCTTCAGCATTCCAGGTAAACCTTTACTTGCAACTGGTGCGTGCAGTCAGAGGAGCAACAATCGCAGCGAAGGATCAAATTAATCATCTGTAAAAGTTGGATAAGCCAAGAAACGATTGCAGTGCCTTTAGATTAGAGGGAGCAGGCCATTCCAGAACCGCCTTCACTTTGGCTTGGCTCATTTTGATTCCCTTGTTGGTTATATGGCAGCCAAGGAATTCCACCTGAGTGGCATGAAATATGCCTTTCTTGGTCTTGGCGTACAATCGGTTTTCCCGCAGGCGCTTCAGGACAGAAGAGATGTGTTTCACATGGAATTTGTAGGAAGGGGAATATACCAAGATGTCATCCAGGTATACTACGACATATTGATCGAGCATGTCCCGGAATACATCATTCATAAAATATTGAAATGTTGCCGGGGCATTACATAGCCCAAAAGGCATGACACAATATTCAAACAGACCGTATTGGGTTTTGAACGCGGTCTTTCATTCGTCTTCCCTTGCGTATCATGACAAGATTATAGGCCCCATGTAGGTCTAACTTTGTGAACACCACAGAGGCACCACGCTGATCTAAGAGCACCAATATTAATGGTATAGGGTACTGGTTACATATGGTAATCGAATTAAGGGCCCAGTACTCTATACAGCGCTGTAGGCACCCCTCCTTCTTTGGTACGAAGAATAATGTGGATGCCGTGGGAGATCAGGAAGGACGAATGAAACACGTAACCAAAGCTTTGTCAATATATTCCTTCAGAACGGCGTCCTCCTTCTTGGTAAGGGAGTACACTCGTCCAGAAGGTATCTTGACCCCTGGCACAAGATCAATGGGACAGTCGTAAGGCCTATGAGGGGGTAAACAATCAGCACTACCTTTGGTCGAATACATCCTTAAACCCCTCGTATTCCTTGGGCAGCGGCGTAGCAGCAACCGCCCCAATGACAGAGGCTGTATCCAAAAGCGGACGACAGGTGTTTCATTGTCTAGTGCCTGAGCCCAAACACTGTGACTCACAATAGGTCGAGAGGAATCCGATTTCACGGGACTGCCAGTCAATGACCGGGTTTTGTAGTGTAAGCGAAGGCAGACCCAGAATGAGCTTGAATTGTGGTGCTGCGATCAAGTCGAACAAGATAGACTCTGAATGACCAAATCCAGTGGTAATTTCCAGATCAATGATGCATTCCGTCACTAATCCAGAGAGCAAGGTGGTCCTGTCTACTGCTTTGACGAGCTTGGGACAAGATTTTGAGACGGTTGGTATTCCCATCTCCCGAGCATAGAGGACATCGACATAGTTTGCTGTAGCTTCGGAATCAATGACTGCCATTGTCGTCCAGAGTTTGCCAAAGGGGTACATGAATGCAGCAGTGACAGTGAAAGGGGCCACCACATTGGAGTCCGGGGACTGACGGCTCGGCAAATGGACTCAGTCTATTGTCAAGCTTTGGCGTTTCCCTGTTTCTTTGTGGGTTTCTTGGAACATGATCGTAAGAAGTGTTCAGAGGAACCACAATAAAACATAGGTTGTTTTTCTTCTGATGCTCCCTTTCACCAGAAGAAAATGGGCAACGCACCCCCCCAATCTGCATGGGCTCGCTGTTCCCTGAGGCCTGGGCATAGGCCTGTAGGTTTGGGGCAACTGGAGGGAGACCCCTTTTTTCTCCCTTTCTCTCGGCCTTTCTTGCATCGATTTGGAGAACGAGGTCTAACAGCTCTGGAAATACCGTAGGAACCACAGGTACGGTGGCCAAGCTATCCTTCAAGGAGCCTGAAAGCCCTTTATAGAATATAGCCACCTTTTTGTCTTCTGGCCATCTGGTCTCTGCCACCAATTGGTTGAAATTTTCCAGGTATGACAACAGGGAAGCCTCCCCTTGCTGTAAACCTAACGGCTCTAAATCAGTGGCCTGCGTCTTGTAACACGTGTCAAAGACACGACTCATAACAGTGACCAAGGCATCACAATCGTAGAGCATGTTGCTGCCTTCTTCCTGCAGAGGATTGGCCCAAGCCACAGATATACCCCCCAGATACGATAACACAAAGGCAGCCTTACTCAAAAAGTCAGGGAAGGAAGTAGGACGACACAAAAAGTGAAGTCTGTACTGGTTCATGAAAGTCCGGAAATGCTTTGGATTCCGTTAAACCTTTCCAGGGGAGCCAACGGAAACTGGGCGGACATATATACAGGAACATGGTACTGTCTGGTTAAGGAGGAGCCAGAGCTAGATGGAGTTGCATGAACAGGAGTTTCAGCTCCCGACGGCCTGGCTTTTAACTCATCAATACAGCACTGTGTGGATTAGTGTGCAGCCGCCATTTCGGCACGCAGTTCAGCAACCAATTGAACTATGATAGCCAGGTGTCATTGGTGTCCATTTTGTAAGGCTTCTAATTTTGTCAGAGCTCTACTGTCATGATGCCTACCTCCAAGGAGCCAGGTCCGACCCAGCAACCCCAGAGGCAGGCATCATTTCCCCCAGGGGAGTGCCAGCGGGCCCAAGCTGGGGCCCTTTGGACGCAGTCCTGGCGCCTTAGGCGCCAGGCTCATGTTGGACCTCTGTCCTGGCGCCTTAGGCGCCAGGCTCATAAAGCTAGACATGTGTTCAAGTGTTTTAATGTGCACTTACCTGATGCAGACCATGCTGCCACATCCAGGCCCTCTTGAGGCCTGACTGGAACTACTTTACCTGTGGGACTACTTTCCACCCGGGTGTGGTCGGGGAAGGATACATACCTGATCGGAGGAAGGATACACACTTGGAACTTCTTCCAAAGCTATTTAAACCACACCCGATCAGCAACTCACGCTTCGCGTTGTTCTGCTCCTCGCAGCTGGACGCTCACCGTGTCAGCTCCTGCATCTGGACTTCAGCCACGCCTGTCAGCATCCTGGGTCACCTGCAAAGGGAGACAAGAGACCTTACCAGCTAAATCTGCACCACGGAGACATCACACCGACGATCCTGAAAAGGAAGACATCATTTTTTAAAAGCATTTCGTTACGATCGCTGCAGCGCTGCATTTCACTCACCTTTCCTGGGTGCCTCCATCTTCAGCAGCGATCATCCGGATACACAGCCACTTCCCAGAGCCTAGAGAAAAAGACAAGAACAAAAGGTGAGAGAAGGAAGGGAATAAGACTTACCAGTAGGTCATTCCCATTTCATTTCGGGTCTTGCCGCTTCCAGGCACTTTCCGGACCCCGGCCCCTATGGGGAAAAAAGACAAAGACATTGAATGAGCGTATGCAAAGACAGTTCCCGAGCGCTCATCCAGAACTTACCTGCCATTTACTGGAACTGGAACTGCACGTTTCACTTCGGGTCGGCGCCATATCTCCGGCATTCCGAACCCCAGCCCCTAAGGGGAAAAAAGACATAAGCATTAGCGCTTGCTGCAATAAGACAATGAACATTATTATTAAGCTTGGACTTTTGAACTTGCAACAGAACTTTTACAGAGCCTTACCTGAATAGTCAAGCTTACCTGAACTCCCATCAATCCTCAATTCAGTGAAGTAACTGGGTTTCAGCGCGCCCCTGCATCAGAAGCAGGATGCAGAGCTCATCCATCCTGACCCTAAGGTGAGACTTCACGGGGAATCGTGGAAGGGTAGCGTGGAGGGTTGGAAGAGAGTGGGAGGCTTGAGCATAACTCAGTCAGTAGGTAATACTCCCTTTTCACGCACAGGGGAATATTCCTGCGAGCCGGAGAAGCCAGAGCAGAGGGCCCTTCCTGTCCATCTTCAGAGTCCTGCGCTTCACCATTGAAGAAGCATCAGCACTCGAAGCCAGACCTGCGCCTCCGTGGGAATCAGGTGAGCGTTACATCTACTCCTAAGTAGTCACTAAGGTATCTCAGGGTTGCTGGTAGGCAGTTGAACTGTAGTGTAGATGTTGAGTTCTTCCTACCAATGTACCCCGCTGATGTGTTAGAATAACAGGCAAAAGGAATCTATTAATTGGAAGAAAGGGACACACCACAGGACACCACCGGCTGCAAGACAAAGATACAGGTAAATAACCAGTCTAGAATGTCCGTAATAGATCAAGGCAAGGGGACAAGACAATTGGGGGCTAACCTTTGCATGAAGAATTCCCTGTAGTGGTTGGCGTACTAAAATGACTAGAGCCAGAGCATCCATTGGATCAGCCTGAAGACGGCGTCACATGTAACAGATACACCCAGAGGTTAGGAAGGGGGGCCTAGGAAGCAAAGGCTATGTTGTGTGGCAACAGATATTCAAGAGGCTCTTACCAGAATGTGGTGTCCAGGGAAGCTCAATGAAAGGGAAAACCAGTAGTTCCTCTGCAAGTGTTCAGCAATCCAGGACAGTAAGGTGATTCCCGATGGCACAAGAACGCCTAAATATTGAATAGGTTCTCCGAAGAAGTCTCTAGTCCCAAACAGGTTCACTTACCCCGACGGCATGAGGACGGCAATGCATTCCATGAGGTGCACTGAAAGGAAGTCTCTAGTCGGTGCACTATCAACGGGAAGACGAGATGTGATCCGGAGTAGTTGGCCGCGGCACGGAAGAGGAGTCCAATGGTAAGCAGGGTTGGCAACAAGCGAGCAAAAACAGGGGCCAAGGAGAACACTAGCAATCCATTAGATGAATACGAGTTGGCTTCACACAGGCGGCAGGGTACAAAACTTGAGGCAAGAGTTCCAGGATGAAAATTGAGTGGATACCGTGGAATCAAAACAGGGCAATGGAGTAAGCAAGGCGAGGTCCAGGGAACAGGCGCTTGGCCAAGAAACGAGAAGCAATAAAGGCACAGGAGCAAGGAGTAGTCCGGGCAAGCTGCTGAAAATCAGAAGCACCAGGGAAATGCAGAGGCGGAGATTAAGTCTACCTTGAAACACGTGTCTGGTATTTGCTGTTGGTACTCTTGTACAGTGGAGAATTGCCTAGCCTAGGACAAAGACTGATATATTTGGGATATTTCTTCTCTGTGAAAGATAGTGAGCTAAAGACTCTGGGGAAGTCTCTCGTAACCAGGACTAATGTCTGGCAGAGGGACTCCCAGGACCCCCCTTGTTAATTTGCATATTTAAGTAACTTTGGGTCTCGCCCTAAGTTACTAGGGGAATCCAGAAGTGGACTCCTTGCTCACTATTCTTAGAGAGGCACGGCTCCACCCTACTGATGAGGTCCAACCACACCGAAACACGTGTCTGGGGTTGCTGTTGGTACTCTTGTACAGAGGAGAATTGCCTGGCATTTTGGTGCTGGACTGCCCGAGGGCAGGACAAAGACTGATATGTTTGTGATATTTCTTCTCTGTGAAAGAAAGTGAGCTAAAGACTCTGGGTAAATCTCTCGTAACCAGGACTAATGTCTGTCAGAGGGACTCCCAGGACCCTCTTGTTAATTTGCATATTTAAGTAACATTACGTCTCACCCTAAGTTACATGGGGAATCCAGACTTGGACCCCTTGCTCACTATTCTTAGAGAGGCACAACTCCACCCTACTGATGAGGTCCAACCTGCCCGAAATACGTGTCTGGGCTGGGGTTGCTGTTGGTACTCTTGTACAGAGGAGAATTGCCTAGCATTTCGGTGCTGGATTGCCCCAGGGCAGGACAAAGACTGATCTGTTTGGGATATTTCTTCTCGGTGAAAGATAGTGAGCTAAAGACTCTGGGTAAGTCTCTCGTAACCAGGACTAATGTTTGTCAGAGGGACTCCCAGGACCCCTCTTGTTAATTTGCATATTTAAGTAACTTTGGGTCTCACCCTAAGTTACTAGGGGAATTCAGACGTGGACCCCTTGCTCACTATTCTTAGAGAGACACAGTTCCACCCTACTGATGAGGTCCAACCAGGACTAATGTCTGTCAGAGGGACTCCCAGGACCCCTCTTGTTAATTTGCATATTTAAGTAACTTTAGGTCTCACCCTAAGTTACTAGGGGAATCCAGACGTGGACCCCTTGCTCACTATTTTTAGAGAGACACAGTTCCACCCTGCTGATGAGGTCCAACCAGACCGAAACACGTGTCTGGGGTTGCTGTGGTAATCTTGTACAGGGGAGAATTGCCTAGCATTTTGATGCTGGTCTGCCCCAGGACAGGACAAAGACTGATATGTTTGGGATATTTCTTCCCTGTGAAAGATAGTGAGCTAAAGACTCTGGGTAAGTCTCTCGTAACCAGGACTAATGTCTGGCAGATGGACTCCCAGGGCACCCCTTGTTAATTTACATGACTGAGCGAGCATTGGCTCCTCGGTCAGAACGTGTGATGCAGTGTGTGCAGAGGGTGCCATTGTTTCCATAGCAACCGCCAACACGCAGCGAACCACACACTGTGTCTGAAGGGCATAATCTGCGGGAACGTGGATGATGGGGTTTTGGGTGTTTATGTTTGTGGCGCCTATCTTGGATATGGGGGGCCTTGTATGCAGATAAGTATGAAAACCTGGAAACCTGTGTGTTGCGTGGACTGGGTGTTGCCATGAGCGGTTTCCTAACATAATTACCCAGTGTATTGTCTGCTGCATAGAGATAGTTCATCATAGTTAGCACCCATGGAGGAGACGCTGGCAATCAATGGGACAAGCTTGTGGGCTGAATCTAACGATGGAAGACTGTGTTCTCTGACAGCAGCTGGAGCCTCTCAACCATGCTGTCATTTTCCCTCGGGAGCATGCTCCCTTGGCACCATCGCAGACCTCTGAGACACCAGGATCACTTCTCCCCCTAGGTAATCATATTTGGCCACCTGCTCCGCCTCAACCACGTCTGCTTCCATTTTTTGAGTCCTCAGAACTCCCGCCGTTGTCTGCTCACCGCAAGAGAAGTAGTAAAGGGTCTCGGTATCCATAGATTTCACTGAATCCAACTTCACCTACTCAGAAATCTTTGAATTTTTTTTCTTCGGATCTCACCCGTGAGTTCTCTTGGCTATTGGCTATTTCCTGGGCATCCATCTTTGTAGTTCATCTAAGGCAAATCAACACATGCTGACCACGGCAAGCTAATCTGCTTTTTAAAAAAAAAAGACATTGGCACCCCAGTTCGCAAGCTCGGGTTTTACCGGCAAGGCTACCTCCAACCTTGTAATAAGACACTGGGGCTCATTACGAGTTCGGCGGTAGCCATGCCGCTATTGGCGGCATGGTTGCCGCTGAAATCGCGTCCGAGTCCTCGGAATGAGGAATTACCGGGCCATTCCGAGTTCGGAAGGCGCGGTAATTCCTCCCTCCAAGGACCCGGACACGGTCCTTCCCCATTCCCATTTCAGCCCTGGTAGGGAGGGGGAGCAAACAACGGGCCATTACGAGTTGGCCCGTTGTTTGCTCCCTCTTACCCTCGCACGCCTGGTTTTCCCAGTAAGCACGCCTGGTTTTTCCAGGCGTGCTTACCGTTTCCCGCGGGGGGAACTCGTAATGAGGCGGTACGGGGTTGACGGCACCGGCGCCTTTTACAGCGCTGTTAACCCAATAACGCCAGGGTCGTAATGAGGGCCACTGTCTCTTTCTTTACAGCAATGCACCTTTAATGAGCAGCAATTGTTTTATTAACTGCTTCAGACACTACAAATAAGTTAGGATTGGGGCTTGTCTCTGGAAAATCTGAGCCCCAATTATGTTTTAATGTTAGTTCTTTGAACTGCAAATATTGTGCTCCTTATAATTAACACATAGATGGAGGCTGTATCAAAAGGTCACCACATGCGTGTGGCTTTATCAGAAACGCTTTTATAGGGAATCTCTAAGTCATGAAATAATGTACAAGGTGTATAGATATATACAATGATGTACGCTTAAAATGACAGAGCTGGATTTCAGCATACCGATAAGAGACAAGAGCTGGAATAAAGTGGTGCTGCTCGATGTTGTCCGTATTGCTATTTCTGGCGCGCTTTAGAATTGTCACAATGGGCAGTCATTTCAATTGTAGATTACTGTCCTGCGACAGAACAGAACACACTTGCTCCTGACAATGGATTAGTTTCACCCATTGGGGACCTGCACACACACATATGTGGAACTCCAGAGATCTTTGTGCACCCTGCATGGATCTGCTGGGAAACTGCCAAGGCCAACTCTGCCTTTCTTCCTTACACAGTCGATAACATGAGTAGCATTTAGTTGGGCAATCGTAACATCTGTTGCTCATGATGCCTTGAGTCTAAGGGCCCTCACAGTGAGGCAGTGCCGACTACTTCTTGCCAGGTAAGCCGCAGTGGTGCTGTCGGAATGGGGCGTGGGAGCCAAAGAAAATGGCTGGCTAGGTCTTACTCCCTTTCACAATTTGGGAAACCCAGATTCCCCCCCAAAACAAATGTGTTTCATTGTTACCCGCCCCCACTATTTCCATGCTGGATACCTCACGGATGCAGGTGTGTGTCGGTTGAAGACGCGCAACCCATTTTTCCAATAATTCTGTTATTAGTGATCCACAATTCTATTTTTCCGATGTTCCGATCCCAAAAGAACATGGGAATGAAATGCTCTGCTTGTCGGAGGACCGCCTGTACAGGCGAATATCCATCGCCTCTCTGCTTGTCAACTCTTCGACAGGTGTCTCATAAAACAAATTGAGAGGTTTAAATCTCCTGGACAGAAATCAATACGAGGATAAGTAAAGAATAGGGGCCACGTCAGCAGGCGCTGATTTATGTAGCTGCAAATGGTTTTTATTGGGTTGCCTGATAGATCTTAAGAGGCCGGAGCAGCGACGCTGCTGCGCAAGAACCCTTTGAGCGGACATACCTTAAGGGGGTAGTATTAAATGAAGCCATAGTGCGCAGGGGTTGTTCCATGTCGACAGTTACCGGTTAATCACGGTCACATGACCCCGGCTGGCGCTTCGCGCCACTGGAGAGATAGCTCGACTGTCGGCCTTGGCTGGATGGGGATTGATTTGTATAAAGCACAGGCGATGTCCTCGTGTTTAGCATGAGGAAGCGAGTGCCGACAGCAAGGGGCGATCACTGACAGTGTTTTACTATCCCCACCTCTCAAAACGCAGACTTGTGCACAATTGTGCATATGCTGGCCCTATCGTCCATCCTCGGTGTTGGACTGGAGCAAAAAAATATGCCTGTGACCCAAAATAAAAGTTTCTTACATTTGACCGCAATGGCTTACTTTTCCATTAAACTGTTTGAGAAGCACCCAGGATGCAATTTTTAAACACATTTGTAGTGAATGGCGCATTTGAAAGCAGGGCCAGTAACACTGGTCAACGCCACAAGTTTTATAGTGCACTTGGTAATGAAACTGGCCTACATTGGCTCACACAACTGTCCCATGGTGGGCTGTTGGGCCAATCCTTTGGGCGTTGCCCTATTGCACTATACGCCAATCCAAGGCTGTTGATACTGAAATCAACCGCGCATAGATGTGTTTAACTGACCCGTTTTGCGTGCGTTATGTGACACAGATACAAGGCAAACAATATATGAAAAAGCACTATTTAGACAAAAAAATGCTCTAAAGATCATTACCGATCCCATGATCGTGTCGTGTCTGTGAGTTTCATTTAGATGCCTCCCTCCCACAGGCTTTCCTTCCTCTCTCGTTCATGGTTCCGCTTCATTACCTTTCTTTGCTGGAAGCCGACATTTCCACGTCCAATCAGAACACCCCGTAAATAATCAGCTTTCAGTTTGACGTCTTCCAGGCGTTTCTCAGCTGGACGCCT
Source organism: Ambystoma mexicanum (assembly GCF_040938575.1). Taxonomy (NCBI): domain Eukaryota; kingdom Metazoa; phylum Chordata; class Amphibia; order Caudata; family Ambystomatidae; genus Ambystoma; species Ambystoma mexicanum. Next base: position 459,402,369 of record NC_090931.1, read on the forward strand.
CTCTGAGTCGCAGAACTCCCACGGGAGAGGCCTGCTTGCACAGGCGTCTCGTATGAGCAGTAGGTCCAAAAACCGGTTCCTAGAGGTCTTACCAACAACAAAAATACAGGGAAGCAGTAGGGAGTGGCTAATTTCTTCTAGGCTAGAGTCCACTGACTTTACGTGGCTGGCACAGTTTTATTTTTTTAATAGCTTTTCACAACATATTTAGCTAAATTTGCTGGCTGCTGTACGAGCAACTGAACACAAAATTCATTTAATTTACTGATGAGGCAGGCCGCACTTGGATTAAGACGAGTCACTTGTCAACGAGGTAGATGATTCTCTGGGCCTCTTAAATGCACATTCTCTGAAACTGTGGGCCTAGGTTCCTGTACAGTCGGTGCAACGACTAATGTGAGAAACATTATAGTGAAAAGTCATCCCCTACTCTGTTCAGGAACTGTGAAATATAATGACTACACACAAGAAAATATCCTGACAGGAAAGACATTTAAACATATACTATTTCTTCTTATTTGCAAAAACCTCTTTCGTTGGTGCTCCCAGTTCAAATCTCTTACCAATCCTGGTAGTCTTATTTCTACTCCAGTCTTCGAACTTAGAAAAACAACACATATGTACACCCGTATGATTTTCTTCCTTGTATCTAACAAGGTATCTATCCTGACTCTTATTTGCATGACATTTTGAACAACAATAACAATTATGAGAGACAGATACATACCATAAACACTACATACAATGTAAAAAACACACATCATAAATGGGGATTACAGAGAGCTCAGGTTACCTACAGGGCACAGCCTAATATTAATCATATTATATAAGGTATCCTGTTGTTATCACATGTCTTTTTTTCTAACTACATATAACCATTAGCAACTGCAAGACAATCTCATAGAGTAATTAATAAATACATTGGTCGAAAGTCCACCTCATGAAATAATGTATAGGTTCAGGGGTCTATGTATTGCATATTGCACAGTTTCAACCACTGGGGCTGTGCTGCCTCTTATCCTGCGTTTGTAATTTTGGCATGGGGGTTGCCCGTTTCGGCAGTATATGGTTAAAGATCTGCCTTCCTCAGGACCAAACAAAAGAACCAAATACTTTGATGCGACCCCAGAGGAAAATAAAATTATACAAACTTAAAAAAGTTCCATTAGGAGGTGATGTGGATTAGACTCCGACATTATACCACTTAGTGTGAAAAGGTAAAAGCGTTCCCGTCACCACCAAGACTTTGAAACGTAAAACCTGGAAACACAACCAAATGAAACCTCCACTGAAGATAATATAATACTAAGCACAACGTGAAACTCAATATGCGTGCCCCACAAAGTCGCTGCAGTATCAAACAACCCAAAAGTATGCTTACCCCAACAAATGAGGGAGCTGGTGCAGCTCCCAATGAATTGAGCCAAACGTATTTGTGGGGTCTCTCTCACGATGTCAATGGCCACTTACTTATGTTTGACCTGGATGGCTCATAATGACAGAGGACACGGTGTCAATATTGTGTACCCTTCCTCTTTATGATAGATAGTAGATCTATTCATGCAATGGAACTAACTTGGGAAGATATCTTGCACAAGTTGACGACAACCAGTAGAACCCCAGAATCCCGCATGGACAGGGCATCATCCAACTTTCTCGGTGCTACGCCGAGGAAAAAAGCTAGACTGATAATCCCTTAAACAAGAGTGCATTCATTAATGCTGGGTGAGTTGAAAAGCTGTACACATTTTAAGGAGTTTCCCCAAAAATTGCAGATTAGTGATTATTTGATAGTTCCCAAAACCAGTGGGGTCAAGGCCAAAGGTAGTACTTGACCACTTTTCAGTGGAAGAGGAAATAGATCTTGAGTGAAAGAAGCATTGATCAATGGCAGCAAAAGGGACCAACACAAAACTGGGATATCTTTTAATAAACAAACTGAAGAGGATCATCATCATAGGAAGTAGATTTCATACCTGGTAATATAATTATGAAATCAGATTCAGATATTCCAAATAGTGAAAGATCAGTGAATAACAGACTGGGGAGAAACCAAAGAGTAGGGTATTTGGATTGAATAATAGCATGAATATTTGTTATTTTGTCAATGAAAATGAGAATTTATTGAATTGACATGAGTGGATGGAAAGATGGGTATAAAAGAGGAAATGGGATTTGAACAGTGATTTATTATTTGAAATAATTCACATGGTCAATTAAACAAAGAATTTAAGTGAATCTGATAGCAAGTAAATTTAGCCTGTGAGATATGTAGTCTATAGAAAGACCAGGGATTTATTAACTGAATAGAGAGAAGATCAGTCAGCCTTTTACATCTTTTTTTTCTCTAGGTGAGGAATTTAATTGTTTTTCTGCTTTCTAATGGGAAGAGTACCATGGAGCTGAAGAATGTGATTTTATATTTAATAGAGCAGAAAGGAGCAAAGCACTGGCTGTGGCTATAGCACTTGAATGAAAAGCTTCATTTAATGCAAACTCTGGTACATGACAATCAATCTGGCTTTGTTAAGAACCATAGAACATCAAGTAATATAAGAAAACTGCTGTTAACAATATCACAGGCCGAGAACTTGGAAGAGATCATGGTGGTGTTCTCTCTTGACACTGAGAAGGCGTTTGACCGGGTTAACTGGGACTATTTATTTTCGGATTTGCGAGTCATGAATCTTGGGGATGACTTTATTTCTTGGATCACCCTTCTGTATGCTCATCCTACAGTTGATGTTAAGATAAATGGACTACGGTCAGACTCATTTGATTTGAGGAGAGGTACGAGGCAGGGCTGACCTTTATCTCCATTGTTATTTGTTTTAGCCATAGAGCAACTTGTCATTGCTCTAAGGTGTGATCAAGGGCTAAAAGGAATAAGCTTTCAAGGGGCTGAGCAAAAGATTTGGTTTTATACGGATGATCTATTTTTAGTCTTGTGAGATCCTGACATGTCATTACCAGTTTTAATGAATATACTTGAAATATTTCATGAGGTAGCAGGATACAAAATCAACAGGTCTAAATCTCAGGTTATGCCTTTGTTGCATCTATGTAATAAGGCTTTTGTGACTGATTGGGGCTTCCAATGGTGTGAGAAGAAGTTAAAATACTTGGCCATATGGTTGACTCCTTTGATCGGGCACATGGTAGAAAAGAATAAGGGTGAAGTGTGCATAGATCTCAAAATGAATCTGGAGAGGTGGGCTTTATTAAATTTGTCGCTTTGGGGCAAAGTGAATCCTCTGAAAATGACTGCCGCTCCAAAAATCAATTATGTTTAAAACATGCTTCCTTTGAAAATGAATCCACATTATTGGAAAATGATTGATGGCTTGCTCCAGTCGTTTATTTAAGATCAAAAAGCTCCCAGGCTTAAGTTATGGAAGCTTCAGCTTCCTATGGAGATGGGAGGTCTCGGTGTACCTAACTTTAGGGCTTACCATCTGGCATTTTCTAGCCAGTTTATTGTGCCTTTTTTGAGTAGTCAACTGGTAAGCTGGGTTGTAGCTGAGGTGAGCCTTTCATGCCCACTTGATCCTAGGGCGGTTCTTATGACATCGAACTTGAGAAATAGGAGAATTCCCATGACTGAGTTCTTGCAGAATACGTGGAAAAGTCTTTATGACATGTTGGGTGCTGTTGCTCTGAAATCACTGAATGCTTCTATTTGGCAAAATCCTGCAATTAGAGATAAGGGTAAGACTTTGTTTTGGCCCGAGTGGTTTATTGGCGGGGTAAATTGGATCAGTGACTTTTATATGGATGGAAAATGGATCTCTGGAGAGGAGCTGTGTGCGAAGAGTAATATTGCTAATTTTTCAGATGATGACTTTAGAAGGTTGAGGAGGTCTATTAGAGAGGTGGAATGGCATGGAGATGTAAATCGAGATCTCTTTACAAGAGAAAGGGAACCTGGCGAAGGGTCAGTTGCAAGTAGAATTTACAAACAAATAGTGACAACATACAATGAAAATATCGAATTAAGAGATGAATTGAGTAGACAGTTGGGATATGAGATCACATCGGAGATGTGTCGTGAAGTGTGTATGAATGTAAATTTATGTTCACTTAGTCTGAATGAACGATCTAGACAAGTCAAGATTCTAAACAGGGTATACTGGAGCCCTGAAAGACTGATGAAGAAAGGAATGTCAGATTCTAATATTTGTTGGAGCTGTGGGTGTGAAGTTGGTACTCTAGAGCACGTGCTTTGGTATTGTGTACGAGTGCGAGGAATCTGGCATGATGTTTGTAAAATGTGTTTGAGAGTTCTAGAATTGGATGTTGCTTTGGATTTTAAAACCATGATATTAGGAAGTGGTGATTTATTGGAGCACTGTCTTCATCCCAAAAAAAGTTCTTATTCAGAGGAGTGTCAATCTGCAAGAAAATGATTTTACGTGGCTGGAAATCTCATATTGCACCACAGTCTGTAGTCTGGATTGAGGAAATGTATTGTCTTGTGGTTATGGAAAAGGTAATATACAGGAAGCAGGGAAAGCTAAATATTTTCAACAAAATATGGGAATTTTATTTAATATGTACTAGTTCCAAAGAGATTTGTGTTGTGTTTGTTTTTTTTTGTTTTTTTTGTGGGTGGTGGGAGGATGAGTTTTTTCACTGTTTTTTCATTGTTATGTACTGCTTTTAAGGACTTAGATTTAAATACTTGATGTGAAATGTTTCCTCTCTGATTGTGACTGTTTTACTTAAAATAAATAAATAAAGAATTTTAAAAAAAGAAAAGCTTCTGTGAGATCATGTATATAATTATAAAAAGAATTTGACAATTTAGAAGAAATCGGACTGGGAAGTTCAATTAGAGGAATAGTAGTGACTTTTTTGAAAGACCAAGCTAAAAATGATTGAGAAGAAGCAGCAGACAGAGAAAAGGTATCAGAGACAAATAGAGAGAAAGCAACAGCAAAGTGATCACTCCAGTCCAGTGTGATCGGGGAGTCACAAACAAGAGTCGATTCAGTATCGAACATTAGATCTAAGATATTCCCTTTAGTAGGGGATGTAACAAACTGTTTAAGATTGAAATTCAACAAAACTTGTGTTATTTGATATACTCTGATTGTAATGGGATTTTCTATGGATGCTGTGTAAATAAAGTAAAAAAAAGAAATTCAACAAAAGTTCTGAAAAGCACTTATTTTTTTTAGAAAATCTGAATTATTATTGCAAGTTAAGATATACAAAACAGTTTGAAAAAATAAATTCACAAGTTGACTCAAGAGTAGATTTTGAACTAGGTGGTGGAACATATAAAAGAGGAGAATATAACGAAATAGAGAGAGAACATTTTACAGAGAAAGACATTCAAAAGAAAGATGTTACAACAGAGGCTACAGGATGCAATTGCAAGCTCGATTCACAAATCACAGCAGTGCCACCATCTAAAACGATTTTGGCGATCCAAACCCAGAATGGAATAGTTGTTAGGCACAATCAAATCCAAAATTAGATAAGCAGATGGCTTTAATGACCTTCAATACTTGATACATTGGAAGGCAAACAAACGCCAGTATAGGTATGGGGGCAAAGGAGAAAAATAGGGAGCACATAGAGCTCTTAAATATAATGGATTAACCTCTTTGTAAGCACTCACATTTTTAACAATCTTTATAACTCAGCAACCAAGATTTCCACGTGACATCCACATGATATGATAGTCTGATATGAAAGTCTATTTATATAGTGCCTATACACAATGTGTTTCAAAGCGCTTACAGCTCCATTATACAACATACAGCTACATTATAGAAAACCCACAGTTTTGGTGGTTTCTAATAAAATACCTCATGCTAAGCTGATCTCATGGACGGTAACTAGCTTGCTGGCTCTACCTGTCACTATACATACCTGCAGCCTCACATGAGGACCAAGGCGCACTAACAAGGGGCAGAGGGATGGAAGGACTATAACGAGGAAGAGTATGAATCAGAGTAATGATGATTACCAAAACAGATCAGAGTATTAGCCCCTCAGTCCCACTTCTCCGTCAGTTAATTTCAGTGAGTTAATGCAAACAGTACAGTTTTCTGCGCTTCACCAACCTGCCCATCAAGGTCGTCACTGACTGCTACCCACCCACACTAACATGCTCAAATTCTACATCCCAACACATAACATGCATGTCAACTAAGCCACCCAAATGTAAAAAACATCAGAATGCTACACCACCACAAAGCAACGTACCACACCTCCGGCCAATGCATCTTAATGCCAAAGTCACATGAAGCACCCTTCTTTACCCAAATACTTCTATGCTTTTGACACAATACACCGAGAAACGGATCCCCATGTAGAGCTTAGAGTAGTTCCAGTTTCAATGTGTCAACACAACAGCAAAGCTATCTTGCATTTTCCCTCCCTCCCACCTAACTTAACCCACCCTTCCCTTTCACATCTGCCCGAGCACCTGGAGATTATGCAGGTGGAAGTGGGAGTAGTATAAATTCCAGTAAGATAACATCACTATGACACTGTGGACCACAAAATCCTCTTCTCACACCCTCAGCATGGCAGGAGTATTCAATGCAGAGTCCAACAGATGTCTTCAGTTTCACCCTGCCTCTTCAGTTCCATCCTTTGTCCTATGATATCCTTCGTTGAAAATGTCAAAATTCCATTTCACCAATGCACTCCTGATTCGGAGCTGCTGATCTGGTTGAAGAAAGAAAGTAATAATCACACTTTTGGCCTGTCTGAAATCAATCCAATTTGGTTTACCTTCATCTTACTCTCTACAGACATGAGCCGGAAAATTGAAGTCACGCATTCTCTAGTATTATTGAAGATTGATTACAGTTACAGTAACAATATTTAAACTGGCCTGCCCAAAAAGGACATCCACAAATGGAAGTCTATTCAAAGCAGAGCAGCATGGCTAATCCTGAGCTTTGGAAAATGTGACAATGCGTCCAAACCCTTCAGAATATACATTGACCTACTGCAGTCCAAGCAAGGATTTAGTTCAAGACTCTTTGCCTGAACCACATAGCCTTCTATAATGTGGGTTCAATATACATAATACACAGTTCTAATCATTGTTATACTATTATTATATTAAATCACACTCCTCCTCTACAAATAAACTCGAATAACCACTTTTCTTTTTTTTTAAACTTTTGTTTATTGAGGGAGCAGTTTCACAGCAAGACAATTCACATACATAGTGCAATACGACATGGACATAATTTCAGTATTCATATACATATGATAGTCAGGCATACATCACAGTTTAAGGCGACAAGGTAGGCGTTACATCTGTGTCAGGCATCAAATCCCACAGGTATAGGCGTAGTAGCGACCATATATCTTTGGTTGTATACGAATTGTTCGTTTTACAACTGTTCGAATTACAATTGACCTTTTCACAATTGACCAAATTGTGAAGGTCAATTGTAACATATATGTGGGGGGAAACCCCCACAACCCCCCACCCAACACCAAACCCCCAAAACCCCTATATATATATATATATATGTATATATATATATATATATATATACAGTCAATTGTGAAAAGGTCAATTGTGACCCTTTAAATTCGGTCAATTGTCCATTCAAACAATTGTAAACAAACAATTTGGGTAATACCATATCTTTGGGGCGGCAGGGTGTCGGGACTGACAGTACAAAGAGTTCCTCATCATCGTTCACCATGCATAGGTCTTTCAGGAAATTGGTTCGGGTTGGTCCAGCACCGGATTTCCAGAATTTAAGGATACATCGTTTGGCAACTATACATGAGATATTAAATAATCTTCTTGTGGTTTCCTTCACTTTGCCAATGTCACCAAATAAGTACTTCAAGGGGGACAGAGTGGCTGGGATCGCCGTTATCTCCTCAAGGAGTTCTGCCACCTCCCGCCAGAATTCCACAATAACAGGGCGCGACCAGTACATATGATATTTCCCAGCGTGGGGGGCGCCACATTTTGGACATGTCCCTGTACAACCCTCCACAAATTTAACTAGCTTAGCTGGGGAGTAATGCAGCTGATTCAGGATTTTAAATTGAATCAATCGGAGCCCCGAATTCAATGAGACAGATTTGGTGAGTTTACAATACCGGGCCCATCTAACATCATCGATCTGGGTGCCCACGTCCCGCTCCCAGGCCTCTTTGATTGTGTTAAGTGAAGGGGAGTGAGTCTGCACTAAAGCGTACAGCATCGAGACCCCCTTGCCACGGCCATCCGTGGACACTACAGCTCTAATGCACTTGTGTGCCTGGGGTTCCAATGGGAATGTTGGCCACCTAGTAGCAAAGGCAGTTCGCATACGATGGAATTGAAAGAGTTTAAGCTGGCCTCCCCCCACCGCACCTATGAAATCTGTGAGCTCGCAGAATGTGCCATCTGGGAACATGTCCCGCATCGTAAAGAGTTTATTTGGGTCCCAGGATCGTTGGAGGGCTTTGTCAAACGTCGGGGAGATACTGGAGAAGTTCCACAGGGGGATTTCTGGGTCATAGGAGGCCTCCAGGCCAATCCTTTTGTAGATCTTGGACCAGGAACGTGTGGTAGTATATACCGGGTCAAATGGACAGATGTCTCTGTAAGTAGGGTTAAGGATGACAGAGCGTATGTCATTGGGACGGACTGCATGTTTTTCAAGGAGAATATGTGGGGCTGTGTCCTTGGGGTCGAACCAATGTTTAGCGAATTGTGCCTGGGCAGTTATGTAATACAGTTCAAAATCGGGTACAACAATACCACCCTGCGAGTATGGTTCCACCATTTTAGCCCATCCCAGCCTGGCAGTCTTCCCATTCCAGATAAAAGAGAAGGCAAGTGATTTGAGTTTTCGTGAAAAAGGGTTTACCGGGCCAGATCGGAATTTTGTTGAAGTAATATAAGAGTTTGGGGAGAACCACCATTTTGAGTAGTGCCACTCGGCCATACAGGGATAGTGGAAGACTAGCCCATAACTGGAGCTTGGTTGTAATCATTCACCATGATTATGTGAGTATGACAATTGTCTATCTCTAGCCACCATGATCCACAAATATCATACCAGAGTAGGGGCGGGTTTGAACCCCGTTATCTCGGAGAGGTCACCTGTATCAGGGGTCAGTGGAAATATTTTGGACTTGGGAACATTGATTCTGTATCCAGAGTATTCCGAAAACCTGTGTATGTCCCACATAATGTGTTGCACATTTTCCTGTGGGTTTCGGACATATAGCAGTGTATCGTCCGCGTATAGTGATATAATTTGTGGGGGACCAGTCATCCTGAGACCTCTGTGTGAGTGATTCTGGCGGATATATCCCGCCATTGGTTCTATGGTAAGTGCAAAAAGGATAGGTGAGAAGAGACAGTCCTGCCTATTCCCCCTGTGTAGTTGAAATGTAGAGGACAGAGTGTTGTTGGTTAAGACCTTAGCAGATGGCTGGGTGTATAATAACTGCACGCATTTAATAAAGTATGGACCAAGACCAAACCTCTCAAGCACTAGGAAAAGGTATTTCCAGGAGACAGAATCAAAGGCCTTTTCGGCATCCAGGGCCACTACGTCCGCCTTTGCCTCTGGATCTATCTGTGCCATTACATTGAATAGTCGCGTCAAATTCAGAGCTGTAGATCTTGTTGGTATAAAGCCAGCCTGGTCAGGGTGGACCAGGATTGGCATGTACGGCAGGAGTCTGGTGGCCAGTATTTTGGCGAAGATTTTTGCGTTAGTATTTACCTGGGAGAGGGGCCTATAAGAGGCCATGTCTTGTGCTGGTCTACGGGGTTTCAGAAGGACCGTGATGATTGCTTCGCACATTGAATTTGGGAGGACACCCAGGCCCATAGCCTCTTCCCACACTTTGAATAATAATGGGGCTAATGCACGCTGGAATTCCTTGTACAGTTCCGCGGTCAAGCCGCCTGAACCGGGGACCCGGCCAACTGATAAAGACTTAATAGCCGCTGTGAGTTCTTTGAGTGTAACAGGTTGGTCAAGTATGTTTCGTGTCTCAAGGGTTAATGTAGGGAGGTCTAGGTCATCTAGGTACCTGAGTGTGTCTTCTTTGGTTTTTACATCGTGATTGGAGTATAGGGCGGAGTAAAAATGTGCAAAAGTGGAATTAATGTCCTGTTCTTTATTGACTGTTATCCCGGCTGGGTTCTGTATATTAGTAATTGGGTTGTGATGTCTATCGGTTTTAAGCATATTGGACAGAAATTTCCCGGCTTTATTACTCTCCCCGTATCTGCGGGCTTTAGCTGGGGCAGCTATTATCGGACTTCCCTGTTGGCCAACTCATTGAATTCCTTTAGTGTAATGTGAATTTTCGACAGGGTTTCCTTATCTAGCTGGCGCTATACTCCGTTTGTAGCGGATCTATTTTGGCTTCAGCTGCACCCAGTTCCTTTCTCACAGACTTCAACATGCCTGCAGACTTGCCTAGTAGGGGGGCATCCTCCACCTTCTAGTCGGGGGTGAAGAGTCATCCAGGCTAATGTCGAATGTTATCGGTGAGTGGTCTGAGAGGGTGCAGGGATATATTTCGCAATTGGTGATCATCCGAGCCAGGGATGAACTAGTAAACCAGTAGTCTATGCACGAGTGGGAATCGTGGACGGATGAATAGAAGGTGAATTTCTTCTCATATGGGTGTAACGTGCACCATGCATCAATTATGTCGATCTGTTCCATCAATTGTTTGATGACTAGTGCAGCTTTGGACGGGGCCCTACGGGCAGCTGAGGAACGGTCCAGGGACTGATCAAGTATTGTATTAAAATCTCCACCCCAAATCATTTGTGCCTCCCTCGATGTGGACAGCATATCCAGTATTGTACAGTAGAATAGCGGGTCCTCTATATTGGGTCCATACGTGTTGATCAGGATTATCTGGCACCCCGCCAACACCCCCCACACCAACGCATATCTACCTTGTGGGTCTATCTTACTGGAGTGACATTTGAAGCATAGCTTGGGATGCATAAGAGTCAGGACTTCCCTGGACTGTGGTGAGTATTCCGTAAAGTATCTATGAGGGCCCCAGCGTAGCAGGAATTTGGTGTTAACATTCCCCAATGCATGTGTTTCCTGTATAAGAAGAATATGGGGGTCGTGGTGTGTAATGTATGCTGCGATTTTCCTCGCCTTAACCGGGTTATTGAGCCCGCAAATATTCCAGGAGAGTAGTCTAATGTTTAAGCCCCCTTTAGCCTGTGTCATAGTTGCTTATCGCGACAAGTGTTTGCCGGGTGTATTGCCATTGTCTCAAATAATGTGAGCGTCTCGCTGGAACATAGCTCCCTGATTTTAACGGTATAACTTCCCCAAACAGTCCTGGCACAGTGCCAGGATGGACCTTAACTTGATTTCCCCACCAACCCCCACCCGCATCATCAACCCCAACCCGATGATGTATCCCTTTAAACATAACTTGGGAAGTCTCCTGGGGGTGTGAGCCGTACTCACGTGACCGACCACCACGGGGGGCTCAAGGCCCTATTTCAAACATGTGGCGGTCAGGGCCACCTCGCCTTGAACAGGTTTCCGGACTTCATGATAATGCAGTGTGAAGTAAGGCCTGTCAGCCAGCATAGTCCTCCGGTTCTGCCGCCGGCTGGGGCGGTAAATTCTGATTTATTGCCCGGCTCCCCGTGGGAAGTGGGATAGAGGCCTCAACAAACGACATGGCTTCTGTAGGATTTTCAAAGAAGTGTGCTCGGCCCCCTTGTTGGATCCGCATCTTAGCCGGGAAGATGAGGGCGTATGGGATCTGGCGTAGCCTCAACTGTTTCTTAACTGGCTCGTAGGACCTTCTTAATGTTTGCACATTAGTTGAAAAATCTGGGTATATGTGTATTCTGTTATTTTCGTAGTATAGAGAGCCTTTCTCCCTGGAGATTCTCAGGATAGCGTCTCTATCTCTATAATTGAGGCGACGGGCAATGATTGTGCGGGGTGGTGCTCCAGTCTTGGGAGGAGGGGCCAGGGTGTGATGGGCACGCTCCACAAGGAAATGATCGGAGAAGGTGTCAGGGCCCAGAAGAGATTTCAGGAGGGTTTCCACTTGGCGTTCTATGGATCCCTTGCCGAAATTTTCAGCTACCCCGACCAGGCGGATATTATTCTTCCTGGGCGAGACTCGAGATCCTCACACTTATTCAGGGTTCTCTGAAGGTCACCTTTCAGTTGGGCGATGTCGTGGCTGTGTTGTGTTATCGAGTCCTCATTGGCGCTGATCCTGTTCTCTGCCTCAGTGGTTCGTGCGCTTTCTTTATCGACTCTTGCTTTCAAGGAGCTGATTGTTGCCCCAATATCATCCAGTTTACTTTTGACTGCAAGGAAGCTATTCAGGACCATCGACATCAGTTTGTCTACCCTCTTGTCCATCAGGGGTTCCGGCTGGCTGTCAGTCGGCCCAATTGATGTTGTGGTAGACCCTTGCGACTGGGAGCTGGCAAAGGAGTCCATTGGCCCAGTTTTCTTGGGGCCCGTCCCTTTCTTTTCGTGGCGGCCCATATATTGGATCGAGTGGTTTGTGTTCTCCCACGTCTCTTTGCTTCCTATAGTGTTATCATCCAGCAATTTTACGTGGGGTGTAGTAATCCCCCGTGTGTTGGAAGCGATCCTTCCCGGTGTGTGAGTTGGGCCCGTCCGGCTCAGTCGCAGTGAAGGAGAGGTGAGAAGGTCGTTTTGTGGCCTGCGCTGCAACGGCCGGGCCGTATGTCTACGTATAGGCATAGGCGTTTATATATGCTCTGCCAACTGCTGGAGTTCAGTGTTCCCAATGTTCCCCTACGGGTGCCAACTTGTGATATGTTGCCAAAGTTCGGGGTTGGGAAGTTAACTGCTCTCCTAGGATTATAGCCAGTGCCAACGGCGATGAGAGCACACTCCGCCTGTCCGCCGTGCCGCGGGTGTGTCCGAAATCAGGAGATCCCGCAGACAAACAGTAGGATTTATATGGCTTCCTCAAAAAGACATGCATCAACACCTATGGCTGATCCAGTCGGGTCCCCCTGCACCACAAAGCCGTCTGGGCCTTAGATATGTGGACACACCACAGGTTCAGAGTATAGGCCGGATCTGGAAGGGTACTTTCCCTCCCGGGGCACGAGGCGGGGGGCTGTTGGTCAGCGTCTCTGGAGCATATGATCTGGCTAATGGCGCAATCCGGGTATCATGCCGATTCCCTTAATACTGCAGGCATTTGGTTCGGGTCTGCAACGTGGGGTTTGAGCAGTGTGCGTTGCATAAAGCAGGGCTAGGGGGTGTCGTTCCGGGTCCCAATCGAACTCCCGCAACACATCAGAGGGTGTCCCTTGTGGCGGATATGAGCAGACAGGTGCTGCCAGGGCACCCTATGAGGAAGTAGTGGTGTAGGCTCCTACCTTAGGGTGGTGGGCGCGGGATCCGACCGATGGGAGCAGTCGGCACGTCGGCACCTGCAAGGTCAGCCCAGGCCATGGGCCCGCTCCTCTCCAGGCAGTCTCGGGTGTAGGTTGAGGGTCGGTCTGTAGCACTCCAATGGTCTGGGCAGAGGGTCACGTGGACCCAGGGGGGTCGACACAAGGATCTTGCCACGGCGGGTTGCGTCCGCCAGACCGCGTAGTCCAGCGGAGGAGAGTCAGCGCTTTCCGTGGATTACATCTGGTCCGCTCTGGGGGCGCACCTGGGCCAGAATCTGGGTATCAGCAGGACGTGTCGGCCGCCAGCTCCGCAGGTATCTCAGTGGGACGTTTAGTATTCAGACGCGTAGCATGGCCTTCCCCCTTCCGGCTCGCAGCCAAGTACACGCCCCCGGGCTGTCGTGGCTTACTTGTGGAGCCGCGATTCGGGGTCACCACTGCTGCTCCCACGGTGCGAGTTCCCCAGGTGATATCTCGGGATCACTTATCCGTTACTGCATAGGTTTTGGTTGAGTGGTGCCGTAGGTCTTCCACTGCCGTTTGCGGGTATTTTCCGGCGTTTAGGTGGCCCCGAAAAGGATTTATTTTGTGATAGGATAGATTACGGGCTGGAGCTCTCCTCTTAGGCGGCCATAAGCGTCGTGAGCAACAGCGCCGCTGATAACCACTTTTCTGATGTAAAAGGAAAGGAGTTAAAATGCTTGCGGTTAAAGGCCTTGGGCTGCAGAACAATCTACCCAGATCTAAAATCTGTAGCTGGCACACAAAGTTTGGAAAAGTTTGAAAACTCTTCTGAACTCTCATTCGTGTCACTTGAAAGTGGCTCTCTTATGCATATAGTGCCTTAAAGGAATCCAAATAGATAAATAAATCAGTATAGGTATGACACCAGTCCATATGAGGGATGTATTTGAACCCATCTGTGGGTTCTTTTAGGCAATATAGAAATGGCCTCCCCACCAGAGATTACTAGATGGACTTTTCACTGTCCCACAACAATTGGGTTAGTCGGGTATTCATCGGGTAGACTGGGCAGGGGCCAGAATATCTGTTTTTCTCTCCTAAAAGTCTACTCCATCATCTCCTGCAAGCCTCAAACCCTTTTGACACAATGCAGACATCCATAGGGCAAGATGAATTCTTACCACTCCACTCACATGTGCCATAACATCTTTTTCAGAAAGATGCTGAAACACCGCTAGGAGTTCTTCATGGGGAGATCATTCATATGATATGATATGATATGGCATTTATTACGCGCCTATACACAAGTGTTTCAAGGCGCGACGAGGCAAGGGGGGGAAAACAAGGGAGGACAGACAACGATCTTACTAGGCCAGGTGTCATTCAGATCGCGCAAGTGCATGGGAAGAGGGGAAAGGAAAGTGCGCGGGGGGAAGGGAGAGGAGAAAGTGCAGTACATGGGAAAATGGAATAAATAAGATAAATAAAAATAAATAAAACATCCAGCTAGTGGCAAGTGCAAGGAAGTGCAGACAAAAGTGCTAGTAGGGGGACTGTAGGGATACAGAAAAACGGTCCCCAGGTGCAGGGGTTGCCAGGGAGGCAGTGCAGGTGGGCGATTGACGGGGCCTGGGCCAGAGGTCAGAAAAGGGTGGCCAGGTAACCAGTGCAATTTCAGTCAGGAATTCAGCAGGGGAGGGGAGGAGAGAAAGAGGAAGCAAAGAGGAAGGTTTTGAGGTGCTTCCGGAACCGGAGATGGTTCTCCTCGAGTTTCAGGGAGTCAGGAAGGCTGTTCCAGAGAGTGGCCCCTGCCGATGAGTGTGATTTGTCACCAACTCGTTGCTTGGAGAAGCGACTGACCCTGAGGGAGTTGGAGGCAGATGAACGAAGAGCTCAAGAAGGAAGATATTTAGGAAGAGAGAGTTGAAGGTATTGTGGTCCCAGACCCCAGAAGGCCTTGTGTACAATGCAGAGGGTTTTGAACTTAATCCTCGCAGCCACTCTGAGCCAGTGTAGAGATTTCGGTCCTGGAGAGATACGGTCCCTGGGCTTGAGGCCAAGGACAAGTCTCGCAGTATATGATGAGCAGGAAAGACACATGGTGGAGTGTGGATATACTACAGAATTTGGTGAAGCGCCCCTTAACCTCAAAGAAAATTATGCTGCAGGAAGGTGAAGAGATGCATGCTAACAGTGACGGGAATGGGATTGCAGGGGTAGGATGGGTAGTCCAACAGCACTGCAATCCTTAATGTGCATAATCTTCAACAACTTACTAGATACTGACCTCAGCCAGAGAGCCTTAGAAAGCTCTGCACAAGAGCTAAAAAAAATGGATGTTGGCAAAATAAGGTTTGTAGTATTTATCTAAGGTTAGGCTGCCCTTACAGCAATAAGGGGGAATTAGCAGGGTTTATGATGTGCACAGGGTGTGAAATATTTGCTAGAGGGTGTCCTGGAGCCAGGAAGGAACCACCTCCCTCATAAACAGCTATTTGCATGACAAAGGGCAGACGAATGGGGAGTGGGCTGCCTTCCTGGTGTTATTTTCACAGTTTGGTGTGATTTCTAGGAGTGTCAAAATTGCGTTGGCGTAGTTTTGACGCTCATCCCACAAGCTATGAAGTGACATGTGTTTTGGCCACATGAGCTCATTTAAATTGCCTGGGAAATTTCTGCCTCCTTCTTTTGACATGTAAACCCTTCATGGTCTCCAGCTTTTATGGGTCTAGTTTTATTGTTGCAAATTTCTTTTTGTTTCTATGGCTATATCCAACAGTCTAGTGGTGGTTATACATGTGAACATTCTTGAAAAGATTTGTATGCCAAACTCAAAACTATTTGCTTTGCCAAAGTACATAGAAGAAGCCTGGGTTTAATTCTTGAATTTAGTAGAAATATTGGAGACCTACCAATAAATTATTCTTGAGTTGAGTGCGGCTTTGAGGTCAAACCCTATTTACGATGGAGGAGGAGAATATACATGGAATGATATACAAAGACTAACATTGACAAATAGTTTTAGACACCACAAATGGACCACTGGGCCAAAGAAGAGATATGTAGAACAATACATAGATTTTGGTTAATAAACATAGTTACATACAATGGCAACTCCAACTTCAACCTATTTCTAAGGACGCCTACCTAGAATTTGATCAATGAAGTATTGCTCCTTCCTTCATAAACTGTTTAATCATTGGCCCACGCTACCTCTACTTGTACCCTTTTGGTGCATGCTTTGTGTCTAACACATAGGTTTATTGTTACAGACCTGCTATCTGCATCGCTCTATGGTACAATTATCACCAATATCCAATGAAAACCCTAACCACCACACAGAGCGCACACATAAACGCATGCAGGCAAGGGCATCCCTGGGCCTGCCTCACACAGCCAATCAAATTGCAACCTCTGCTCTGCTCCCTCTACTCCCACTAATCTGCCCACAAGCCCACCTTTTTTGTCAGTGCCCAGGATGCAAAAGGAGCACTCAGATGACATAAGCCACGCTCCGACAAGGCAATAATAACACAGAACATAGCAACTCTGTCCCTAGGCTTCTGGGACCTATATTGCACATATACATTATTTTATGAGACTCTTATAATGCGCACATCACCTTGGTGGTCTTATAGTGCTGAGCCTTGTCTCGAAAATGGTGAATTAAACCAGACTGCGAAAGGAAATTGAAGGGAGTAGGTGCGAGGTAAGGCTAAGGAACAGTACTAAGGAGATTGGACAGACACATACATGGTTTGGTAAACTGAGTTAAATGGAGCAGTGTATGATAGTGTTAATAGTGCTGCCGTTGTAGTCTATGGTAGTTAGATCACAAGAAAATGGATACAGAGAAGTCTAGAAAATGCTATCAATGATGGGCAACCATTTTTCTTGAAGACTGTTTCTAGTACCATGCAGGCATGGCACTGGCATCCATCAGAGCATGGTTGTGTGGTGTCCTGGAGATGCTCTCAAGTCTGCCATTCAAGTAGGGAGGCTCCTTTGCCATATAAGGCCCAGTGGCCACGAATGGGACATAGCGAAGAAGATAGGAAATGTTCAAACCTTCACTGCCAAACCCTTGGCCACTAGATGAAGGATAAGAATGATTGTAAAAACCTGCTTATCGACATCATTTATTTATTTTACTGTTCATTTATAATGCGCTTCATACCAGCGAGGGGTTTCTAAGCGCGGGATCGGGATTCAAACCTGTGTTGCGCTGCGTTGTCGCGTTGCCCCTGGGCTATCCTTCCTCTTAGATGAAGTATTAGCCTGAGGTGCAAAATCACAGCGGGAAAGAACCCAGGAGGATAATCAGTTGCAAAGTACCAGAATGGGGCAGAACGTTGTTGTGAGAGACACTGCAAAAGGGGGCATATGGAAACAGAGCACAATATAGTAAAGCAAAGTAATACAATAGTATAGCCTAATAAAGCATATGGAGAAACACCACCGTGGGAATAGGAGGGAACCATATGTAATGTTTTTCTCAGAGCCTGATGCATTGCACCAGTCACCACCATCATGGTCCAACAGCAGAGTCTTGTCTGAGAAGTGGCACACTGTTCCCCTGCTAGTGATTTTCAGACCCCAGACTGAGGAGGAGTGGAAAAGGAAGAGAACAGGTAGGAAGGGGAGGATTGGGGGTGTAGAACCACACAGAAGGGGATAAAAGGATGCTTTGGATTCTGTCATATCATAAATGCATGCAGCACACCCGCAGAAAGATCAGGGCACACCACCAACCAGGAGAAAAGACCCACTCAAAGTGCTCCTGGGAACGAGCTTAAAACGCATGAGGGCAGCCTCCAGCACTCTTCAGAAGCATGATGGGCCAGAGTTGCCCACTAGCCCACCCCTCAAGCATGGACTCACGACTGCCTGCAAAGCACCTCTGCAACCTGCCAAATCCAGTTTCAGCCAAAATGACCAAATCCAAATGACCAAACCAACTCAATGTCTGAAAGAAGGTACCACTAGATGTTCGACCTTCTTTCTGACTTTTGGTTGGGTAAGTCATTTGGATTCGGTTTAGGGATGCGGGGGCTGCGGGGTTGTTACCCCAACCCCCGCTTACTATACTGTGAGCAGTGGTTGCAGGGGTGTCCCCCGCAGCTGTCCCGCAGTCCAAAAATATATATATTTTTTAAAAGGCTGCGGGGGCGTCCCCCTCAACACACCGCTCACTATACAGTATAGTATAGTATAGTGAGCAGACGTTGCGGGGGGACAACCCCACAGCTGACCTGACAAAAAGAAAAAAAAAGAAAAAAGGCTGCGGGGGCTGCACAGGTGTCCCCCGCAAAACCCCTCTCACTATACTATACAGTATAGTGAGCGGGGGTTGTGGGGGACAACCCCACAGCTGACCCGATGAAAAGAAAAAAATAATAAAAATGTTCCGGTATGTCCCCCGCAACACCCCTCTCACTATACTATATAGTATAGTGAGCGGGGGCTGTGGGGGACACCCTTGTAGCAGACCCGAAGAAAAATAAATAAGGAAAGGACCCTGCAGCGCCTGTTCCCGATCACGGAAGTGAAAGGGAACTGGGGTCGCAGGGACCAGCAAGAGACGGAATTGAAGGTAAGTAGGGGGATGAGAGGTAGGGGTGTGGCGGGGGGTGTTGCGGGAGTGGATTGAGTGGGGGTGTGGGTAGGGGTTTGGCCACATCAGGAATGTTCAGGGTAGAAAAGACCAAAGATTATTTCGAACAAATAATCTTTGGTCGTTTCTCCTTCAAACATTTCCACCTCCGTCAAACAACCCCAAATCCCAGATAGAAAACCTGTGCCCATCCAACCTGCTGCAAGAAGTGACAAATGCAAAAGCACCTACCTGCACTCCCCACAGAGCAGGCATCGCTGAAATCGCCCGCCTGACTTTCTTTGCCTGACCCTGTGATGTCGGGCACGACGCGGCACCATAACGAGGCTGGTGCCTCGTTGCTAAGCTACTAGCCGCATTTAGTAGCGGCCACATCCGCCGGCAGGCGGAAACGCCGGCGGCCGCCTACGAAGGCCCATACAAAGGCCCCTGTTTGCCCCCAGTGAGCCCCAGTCGGCGCCTACAACAGCTACCTGAGGAGAGGGCAGGAGCCCCTCCTCATCCTCGCATCAGAAGCCGGAGCGGGGATCGAGCCATGCGGACGCACGGCTCCAAGCTACATCTTACCCTTCTTCTGAGTCCTCCGCCTTGGTAAGGCCCTTTTGCCCTCATTAACTCGACCCACGCAAAAGCACCTTCCTGCACTCCCCACAGAGCAGGCATCGCTGAAATCGCCCGCCTGACCTTCTTTGCCTGACCCTGTGATGTCAGACGCGACGCGGCACCATAACGAGGCTGGTGCCTCGTTGCTAAGCTACTAGCGGCATTTAGTAGCGGCCACATCCGCCGGCTGGCGGAAACGCCGGCGGCCGCCTACGAAGGCCCATACAAAGGCCCCTGTTTGCCCCCAGTGAGCCCCAGTCGGCGCCTACAACAGCTACCTGAGGAGAGGGCAGGAGCCCCTCCTCATCCTCGCATCAGAAGCCGGAGCGGGGATCGAGCCATGCGGACGCACGGCTCCAAGCTACATCTTACCCTTCTTCTGAGTCCTCCGCCTTGGTAAGGCCCTTTTGCCCTCATTAACTCGACCCACGCAAAAGCATCTTCCTGCACTCCCCACAGAGCAGGCATCGCTGAAATCGCCCGCCTGACCTTCTTTGCCTGACCCTGTGATGTCAGACGCGACGCGGCACCATAACGAGGCTGGTGCCTCGTTGCTAAGCTACTAGCGGCATTTAGTAGCGGCCACATCCGCCGGCAGGCGGAAACGCCGGCGGCCACCTACGAAGGCCCATACAAAGGCCCCTGTTTGCCCCCTGTTCGCCTAACTGTGCGCATTAAGAATCATTCACATAAACTGAATTCCATACACCTCGTTTTTGCACAATAAGGCACACTGACGAGGTGTGAGCAAGTCCGAAACAGCGCAAGCTTTATTTTTCATCGGTACACGGTACCTCCACTGTCAAGACACGAGTCAGAAGGTTGCGTTCTATTGAAGGGATCTCTTTCCAACACCCTTGTGGAATTGGAACGAGCTGCATAGCTGACGTTCTATATGAGTGCACGGTGCTCCTGTACCCTGGTTTGAGCCCTTCGGGAAGCCACATGCAGAGAGCCGGCGGGTAACCTCCTAAAAGGTGCACCTTATGTTATTACTGAACTACTAAATAACTAGGGTGAAGACATTAACTACCTGATCCCTTCCTGCATCCACCTAGCACAAAGCTGTATTTCTACCAAGTACTACTACCCCTTGTGCACCGCTGTTCGTGCCAGTACTTACTATTATGGTCCACATATTCTATACTTACTGCGGCACGATGTGCATCTCTTACTTGCCTCTCTCCTTCAGGCTTCTCGTTACATCCCCCATGAGTTACAAGTATATTCTGTAATGCCTGTCCAATACCATTTCGAATCTAGATGCCTTGTATTGTGCCGATTGACCTGACTTGCACTGCTGCTAATTGCCTAATTGTGCCATTCCAAATCTAGCTGCCTTTACACTTTGGCTATTGACCTGATTTGCACTGTTGCCAATTGCCTAATTGTGCCATTTCGAATCTAGATGCCCCTGTACTGTGCCTATTGACCTGATTTGCACTGCTGCCAGCTGCCTGATTGTGCCACTTCAAACCTAGCTGCCATTACATTGTGCCTATTGACCTGATTTGCACTGCTGCTGCTAATTGCCTAATTGTGCCATTTCGAATCTAGATGCCCCTGTACTGTGCCTATTGACCTGATTTGCACTGCGGTTAGCTGCCTAATTGTGCCATTCCAAATCTAGCTGCCTTTACACTGTGCCTATTGACCTGATTTGCACTGGTGCTGCTAGTTGCATAATTGTGCCATTTCGAATCTAGATGGCCCTGTACTGTGCCTATTGACCTGAGCTGCACTGCTGTTGGCTGCCTATTCGCGCCACCTTAACTCCCTTTGTCCTGAGGCCATATAATTACATCCTCAGTCCCTTGAGAAATACAAGCTGCGACATGCAGCTAAGAACCTGTGCCAGCATTGACCTTATATTCACAGTCCTTTTAGGACTATTAGTCTGCACTGCTGCCAGCTACCGTGCAAGCACCACTAAGACCTTCCATAACAGCCAACCCATTCTCCCTTCAACTATGCTCTACCATCCTGACCCTGCATCGAACGCCTACCTCAATGACCCAGCCCTTTGGCTCAAGCACTTTGCAACCAAACCCACTCCAAACATTCCATGTACTCTACAACAAAGGAATAGCAGACTTAGAACTAGACTGCCCAGACCACCTTCTACTTTGCACAATCGTTCTGCCCTTCCACTGCCCAACTCAACTGCAACGCCTAGTCCTCCACTCTCCACCTCACCCATCTCAGCACTAAATGGAGCCCTTATCAATGCAAGATCCCTCATGGCTCATGCCCTTGACATCGCAGACCTCATCACTGTCCAGAACCTTAACTTCCTAGCTATTACCGAAACCTGGTTACATGATGCCTCTGGCCCACTCCTCGCTCTATCCCTACCTAAGGGTTATACCATCATTAGAAACGACCGACATTCCAACTTGTCGAAAGGAGGAGGAGTCGCTTTTATACATAGTGACAAAATCGTTATGAGAGCTGCTCCCCACACACAACTTAGTTCTGCAGAATCTCTCTCAGTGAAACTATCGCTCTCTCCTACCAACACAGCAACACTCCATCTTATATACAGACCTCCAGGCCCACTGGGCTCATTCATTGATGATGTTGCCTCCACCCTGTCGACTAACACTAAGCACAACTCTCAGATATTGCTACTAGGCGACCTCAACCTAGGCCTCTCAGATCCCAAGGACCACATGGCCGTTGAAGTAGATACAATTCACGAATATCCCAGGTAGAATCGAACACTAGAGAATTATTCAAAATCCTCAAAGAGTTAGAATCTCCCTCACCTGCCCCGGACACGTGCACCAAGGACAGCACCTGGTGCAACAATATACAAAATGCCCTTCTTAAGAAAATATCCACCTTGCAATCCAAAATCAACGCCAAACAAAATACCCTCCACACCCCTATATTTAGCAATACCAGGCCACCTAAAATAACTACCCTTGACTCCCTGGTGCCGTTCAGCTTCACACCGCTCACCGTTCTGGAGGTTGAAAAAATCATCTGCAACTTAAAACCTTCGAACTGCCAAGGGGACGCTTGTCCAGCCCCGATCATTAAGGATTCGGCTCATGACCTCGCCCCTTTTATCACCGCTTTTATTAACGCTTCCTTTCAATCGGGAGTGGTCCCCAATAACCTGAAGGATGCTTGGGTCATTCCTCTCCTAAAAAAACCCACCTTAGACCAGGAGGTTCCAACCAACTACAGGCCCATCACAACGGTCTGCTAAAAATCCTAGATCGAGCAGCCTACCTTCAGATACAGAACTATCTGGAATCAAACAACCTACTAGGCACAAGACAATCCGGCTTCAGACCGAAGCACGGTACGGAGACAGCCCTCCTTGATCTCAAAACCCAAATTGAGGATCTCAAAGACAAAGGGAAACTAGCCCTCTTACTACTTTTAGACGTATCTGCTGCCTTCGATCTGGTTAATCACCAAATCCTCTGTCACCACTTGAAAACTGCAGCTCACTTCTCCGACATGGTCACAAACTGGATTCAATCCTTCCTGGATAACAGACAGATGAGGGTATTCTCGCCCACCTCCGCAGCTGACCCTGCACCAGTCCCTTGCGGAGTCCCCCAAGGTTCATGTGTATCCCCTACCCTCTATAATGTATTTACTAAACCCTTATTTGATGTGCTTGACTATCTGGGTGTCACCTACACAAATTATGCTGATGACACCCAGATACTCATCCCCATCACGGGTGATTACACAGTAGATTCAAAAGCCTTAAATGACGTTTACCATGTCATTCAAACATGGATGGCCCAACATGAGCTCTGTCTCAATTATGACAAGACAGAGCTCCTCATCCTAGGTACTCAGCAAAGACTAAACAAGCTGAACCTTATGTTCAGTTCCTTTAACATCGATGGAAATCTAATAAAAGTCTCCAAAGATACCAAAACGTTGGGAATCTACCTCGATTCCACCCTCTCCCTTCACAGACAAACAAATGCAGTTGCGGCCGCCGCCGCCTATACCTGCAAGCTGATCACAGCATGTCGTCCTTTTCTTTCCACGCACAACTGTACTACCCTTGCTAGGACCCTGGTCATGTCCAAACTGGACTACTGCAATGCACTGTACCAGGGCACTAATCAGGGTAACCTAGACAAGCTCCAGATCATACAAAATAACGCCATCAGGGCAGCCCTCAACATTCCCAGATCTGCACACATTTCGGATACCAGGAAGAACCTTCACTGGTTGTCAGTCACCGAAAGGATCTCACTAAAATCGCTTGCCCTAACCTACAAATGCATGAATAACCTGGCCCCCCTTATCTCTCCACAAGCTTCACGCTATACACCCCAGTTCGCTCACTTAGATCTACCCTGAACCAGAGCCTACTGATACCTAGATACAAGCTCCAAACAGCTGGTGGATCCAGCTTCCCAGTCCTGGCAGCCAATTTGTGGAACGCTGTCCCCTTGACTATCAGAAACCTCCCCTCCCTCAACCTATTCAAACATAGAGCCAAATGTTGGTTAGTCACTACCAATGCCCAAGCTACATTCTGAAAACGTGATGCAATAACCTGTGTATGGATGTACTATTCGACAAACCATGTATCGCTGTACTACTTACCTATGCCTACTTCTATGCTATATTTATTGATTGTTATATAATCACTGTATGCAATTCATGTAACCATTGCTTTCAAGACATGCGCCGGGTAGCCTCCGGGCCTGGTTTGCGCTATACAAATAAAATAAATACAAATACAAATACAAAGCCTGGAACAGACCATCCGCAAGGTGAACTCAGTGGACACAGAAGGGGGAGAGGAACAGGGAGCATGGACTGCCAATCAGAATGCATAGCATTGTGCTTGGCCACAGGTGTGGTAAGGTTGTAAAGGTGGAAAGAATTATGAAATGAATGTTTAGATCATAGTTGCAAAAAACCATGCTCAATGTTCCATGAGCTATAATACATATGCCAAGATATATTTTCCATCCCTTAGTTCATTGACCCATTGCAACTCGAAGTGATGTTAGTGTTTGTTCTAATGCCAAGTTTCATGGTAATGAACCTATGAAAATGGATGAATATTGACTGTACTGTAGACTGCCTGTAGGGTAATCATTTGAAATACACATATATATGAACTCGTGGTCGCATTTGACCATCATACTTAAGATGTGTGCAGAGAAGAAATAACAGGCAAAGCAGAATACAACAAAGCAACAGTACCGCAGATTCTTTCTGTAAATCCCTTTAATTTGGTTAAGGGTAAAACTAATCAATGCCTTTCGGAAAAGTTATGTGTTATGAGTTATGAACATAATGGCTCAGTAATACTTGGGGTGAGAGGATAGTACAATCTCTAAGGTGCGCACCTCAAGCATTGAGGAGGATCTGCCACAGATGGGATTCCCGTTTTCCCTTTCCCAGCTCATGCATCCAGTGAGAAATGAGTTCCGCAATGTTGGTAATCATAATTGTCAATTATAACACCAGTTGCCAAGTGCTTTGAGAAGGGATCCCCTGTTAGATTCTGCTATATAAAGAACCAAATATTATTATTGCTAAACACTCAAGTACACTGTTGCATGTTTACCAGTTTCTGGGCTTATTTCCTTTCTAAAGAACCCAAAACTGAACTATGCCCATTATTTATTTAATAATCGAATCCAATCCCAGTTGCAGCTTTTTGGCCCAGCTTTCGTCCTATTTTCAAGGCTCTTTTTTTGAACGGTATAAACAATCAACAATCAGTGACCTGGCCTTGTCAGGAGGGGATAGCAACCCCTCTTAGCCGGGGTTGGGAGGCCTTCTACAGAGAAATCCAGAGCCAGGACTACCCTTGAGATGGACGGTGGCAGTTGGCAGGGCCCGAAACCCTGGCTCCCGCCTAGTGCCAGAATGTATCTAAGCAGTTAACTTTTGTCTCCAGCACTGGCTGTGGCCCAAGATAATTGTCTGCGTTATTTGATTTCTCCTAGAGAAATCCAAATACCAAGAGAAACCAGCGAGAAGCACCCAATGGGACATAATATGATGGTGCCAGCCATAAACCACCAGCACATTAAGACTCGACCACCAATAGAAAGCCCCTGCAACATTCGGCACTCAGACAGGGCTGGATAAAGACTGACGGAGAGCACAGCAAATACCACTGGAAGGAATTTGGTCACGAAGCGTTGACTCGATATCCTGGAGGAGTTTGGGATTATTACGTCCAGTAGTTGTTAACATATTTGACAGATAAGGGGGTGCCCCCTTCTCTCAAAATGATAGCTACATTTTCCCATGGTGCTTTGCAGCAGAGACCTTTTAGAAATGAAAAATACACCATTTTATTTGTTCGATGCAGGAGATAACCATGGTTATTACGGGTATAACCAGTGTTAACCGAAAACGAAAAGTGGAATAAATGTCATTTGGAGGAGGAAAATTATGAAATGGCATCAGGCTAGAAGTGGGGAGGGGAAAAGGGACACTGTGAGAAATTGGGTAGTTGGAGGGGCCCGGCGACCAAATTTAGAGCTCAAATGATTTATCATAACCAGGGTAATACTCGGGATTATAGTAGAAAATTATCAGAATTAAAGTGTGCTATACAAAAATAACTGCAGTTATTTACGGTGTTCTTTATTGATAACCAGGATTATTTTTAGCATATTGCAAATAAAACCGCGGTTATGAGAAAAACTTTTTTTTATAAGAGAGAGTTACAAAAATGTGATTAATACAAAGACATAGTAAATTTACTGCTACAGTGATGTGGGGGGTAATGGGTGTGGCCAAAGTTTATGACTACTGGGTTACTTTAAGGAAACAAATGGTGCAATATGGAAAGAGGACACGGCCGACGACCATAGCTAGTGGGCCCCAATGAAACCTATTGGGGAAACATGTCATGGGGTGCAGTATGGAAAGTGGCCACAGCCTTTGGCCATGAACAAAGGCCAAGGCTAGTGTGCCCAAATGAAATCTAGTGGTGTGGCCACGGCCGATGGTCATGGCTAATGGGCTCGTTTAGGAAACCTATTGGAGCAATATATAGAGTGGCCACAGCTGAAGGCCGTGGGGCACTGGCCAAGGACATGCCGAAGGACATGGCTAGTGGGATTGGAAGGAAGCTATATGGGTAACATGTAAAGGGGCCACAGCCAAAGGCCAGGGCTAATGGTCATGGATAGTTAGTAAGAAAGAAAGGTACTGCTTTAAAATATACAGTGCGCGCGGCCGAATGTACTGGCGAGTGGGCCTGAAAGATATGTATAGTGGTCATGGCCTTTGTCGGTGGCCATCTAGTGGCTCCAAAAGAAACATATTGGGGGAACATGTATAGTGGACACGGCGGAAGATCATGGCTAATGGCCATGGCAGTGTTTTAAAATAAACAGTGGGTATGAAAGACATGTATAGCGGCCACGGCCTATCTAGCGGGTAAAAAAGAAACATGTTGGGGGAACATGCACTGTGGACACGGCCGAAGGCTATGGCCAGTGGCCTGTAATAAAACTATGGTATAACAAAACCCTTCAAATTCACTGGAAAAAATGGAGTTAAGGTGCAGTTAAATTTCGCAGATTTAGCTCAACAAAACCCTTGAAATTCAACCGATGTGGGAAGTCACCGCGTTCCCGTTGCAAAGTCCATGAGCACATACATATTATAAGAAAAGGGATTCACAATGATAAACAAAAATGGCATTTAGGGGGGCATGGCATTAGGGGGGGACATCAACAGGTGCACGCAGAGTTAAGCTAGTCATGACTTCCCACATCTGTTAAATTTCAAGGGCTTTGTTGCATTAAATCTGCACAACTTTACTGCACCTTAACTAAGTTTTTTCAGTGAATATGTAAATATATATAATATCCTGGGCGTTTAATCTGTATCAAGAAATATACTGAGATACTCCCACGATACAAGACTTCTTCCAATCACCTAATTTACAGATAGCCTTCAAAATAACACTGAACGTACATATGCATACATGTGATGGTTGATTTGAAGCCTAGTTGCCTGCAGTAAAATAGGTATGCTTTGTAATGATATATTGTGTAGCCCATTCTAAGACATGTAGCTATCGTAGCTCTCATGCCCGAATTTTGCTGGTTCACACTCAACAAAAAATGTGAATGTATAATGAATTTAGCAGGAACCACAAAAGCAAACAGAATCTCGATGTTACAGCCAGGGATCCGGATAAGATGCGCCCCTGTTTCATTTACTCTCTAAATTAAAACCAATACCAACAAAATAGGGAGCAGCGGGCATGCACGTGCCTGGCTCTGTATGCCTCTTGTACTGCTCAGGTGATGTGTACAGACCAGTGGCATGAGCAGCAGCTTTCATAAAGAAGACTTCTGCTGTTGTGCTGCCTGAAGTGAAGCTGGCTAATATGATATAAATGCTTCTTTCATTTACAGGAACTGCAAACTACCAAATATCAGTTCCATGTGTTAAAATCGTGGCAAAAATGGCAGTTTACACAAATGATCGCGGCAAAAAGGCTGTGCTTTTGCTGCCACAATCCACGTAAAGGGGACACCCCTGCAAAACCCCAGACCCATTATACCATTTAAGGGGAGCGGAGGACACCCCCGCAACCCCCGCTCCCCTTAAATGGTATAATGGGGTACACCTTTACTGGGCCAAACCATGTCATTTTTGCCGCGATTTTTTGAAAAGGTGATATTTTTGCCACGATTTTATTACTGCATACCCAAATATCTTTGGATTACAAGAGAATTACCTATTTTTGAGTTAAAATATATCTGTACTTGCCTAAAAATATGAGAAACTACAATTTTACCCCCTGAAAAAAGGTTAAATCGCAGTTTGCCAAAATGGTGAGTAAAATACTCCTCCCTGATATTCTCATGTGCAGGTTGTAGCTGCTTAACTAAGGGACAGGGGAGCAACAGCAACTTGCCCAGCATGCAACATCTTGCACAGCGAGAAACGGGTAAGTGAACTCTTCACTCTGATTACGAGGCCTGTCATTCCATTGTGTTGTAGCACCTTGGCCCATCCTGTCAATATTTTCACTCAACTCAAAAATAATCGTTTGCAGAAGTAATTTTACACCACCTCAGAGTCTACTTCCTGTTCATGCAACGTGACACAAATGTTAACACATGTCCTGTCTCCCCCCCCACTCCCTCCCCTGAGCTCTCCTCCCCCCACTTTTCTTCCAGAGCACCACAGTATTTTGTTACAGTGTCAGTGACAAATTTCCCAGTCATTTTGTTCCAAGCTATCTCCTTATTAAGTTTCACTCATTAGGAACCAAGTGAATTATCGCCGTTCAAAAGCAGTCATTGTGTAGCCTTTGCGCCCCCCCCCCCCGTGAGTGATTATCCCCGCACTCTATTAGTGTTAACACGTGAAATATACTGAGGCTCCGGAGCCTTGTTGGTGCAGACACTGAGTCCATGTCAACTTGCGTGCAGTAAAATTGATCTCTGGCCGAAGAGGACCTCACGCGAGAACACAAAAAAATGCATTTTGCCATGGCGCCTTTTTGTATCATTATTCTCTCTGCATGTCTCTGTCTTGATATATAGTTTATAATCCACGTAACAAAGAAAAGGCTTTCCATAGGAGTCCTAAATACAGAAGAACATTAGTATGAACAACAGAAGGGCCAATTAACTAAATTAGACTGGCACTGAATGTGTAAAACAGCATACATGTGCTGAATTTTGCTTCCCCTGTCCCGCCCTAAAAGTTTTAAAGGACTTACTCTTTTTGCAGTTTATTTCCTTAAGCACTGTATCTCAGAGCTGTTGAACAGGTTGTCCACTTTCGGAGCTCTTTGCCAAAATGGCGTCTAACGAGTGAACACACTCAGTATAGAAACGGCCTTTAGAATGCCCTCACAGCATTGTAAAATGAGGAGCCAACGAGCACTTCAATAGCATGAATGGTGGGGTGTGGGAGGCGGGGTGGAGGACTTGCCAGCACATCCAGAATGTTGGGAGAAACGAGAAGGAACACCGTAACACCTGCTTTTCAGGATCAAATAATACATGTCACCTCACCCTTGAATCCATTTATAGAGAGGACAAGTCTGCCTGCAGTGGGGCAATGTAGGCCAGTATTTATCAGATGGCCTGTTGCATCCGTTGGAGACACTTAAGAGAGGCACAGGCTAATCAGGATACAGGCTAGGGCAGTAGAAGACAACCACATTGGCCACTTTCATGCAAAGGCGGAATTTGAAATATTGTATGGAGCAGATGGAAACATGGGAGTTCAACTCATAACTAACCTAAATTGGGGGTTAAATATGCCTCAGTATCCCCCAGAAGGCCATGAACCTGGACTGTGGGGATTGGGCAAGTGTGGAAGCCAGAAGTTCTCCCGCTACAGCTGACTCCCAATATTGTGGCATTTTGTTGCAGACGAGATGCTGAGTGAATCAGATGTTCTGTTGTTTAACTATAGGGTCTGAAATTGACAAGGTCATGTTCTTGAGTTATTGAGGTTAGAGCGAAATGATAACATTATACTTAGGAGCTGATAAAAAATAGATATTAGATAAAGCAGATCACGAGGATGGATTTTGATCAAATGCCTGTTTGGAAATATGTTGGCTCTCGTTATGAGGTTTGTACTAACATTACAATCAGGCAGTATTTTCAAACACCACCTGTTTCTTTGACCCGAGATTCGTAAACAGGTGATTAGGCGAAAAGACCTCCGAAGTAGTTCTTCAATTTCTGTATTCAACCAAAAGATTTCTGTACAAATTGCAAACATCCTGCACGTTTCAAACGTGTTTTACCTTAGTGAAGGGATGCCCTACAGTACCCTTCCCTTCAAAAGAACAAATCCACTTGGGGAGCGCAAAGTGACAGGAGGCGGGCTCTGATGCCAACTTTCAACCTCTGTAAAGGGTAATACATAGAAGGGTCAATCCTGGTCCTTCTTTCAATGAAAAAGGGAACATTAGCAGTACGTATAATCTGTAATCCATTTTCGTTTTCAAAACCATTGTGGAAATAGCAATAACAACTACAGAAATGTCAAAAACGAATGCATGCAGATTTCCTGAAATACTGCATCTGTATTTCAAGAAATCTGTGATCATCTGTCATGGGGCGGGCTCCCTAGTTTGGAGCCTGTGGTAATGGACATCCTGTAATGTGATTTTAAAAATCCAGCCAATTTTTGAGGGCCTTTGTGTCTGAAATGTTCGCCTGCCAGCTCTCCTAGACTTGTACATTGAAATGCAGATTCCTATCAGACAATTTTCTATTATTATTGCCACTCACAACCAGGAGTGGACTGGGAACCCAAAGTGGCCCTGGAAATGTTTTACAAAGTGGCCAAATATTACACAATACGAGGAAGCCCAACCCAGCTAAGTAGGATTTCTGGGATCATCCCACAAGGTGTCATGGCACCACAGGCGCTGGTCTTGGTTGAGCTGCAACAGGGGTATTGCCTCCCTCTCTGACTCACAACTGCTTTCTAGTCTCTGCTGGATCCCTCTCTCGTCGCACTTTGCTTATCAACAATGGGAGACAGAGGAGCTACGCGTCGCTACTCTTTATTCAGACGCTCCGAAGTTTGAACCTAGGCGAGCCCGTACGGATATCTCCGGCACTTACCTTTCGCCTCCTTCATGCTGTCGGAACCTTATCGGAGACAAAAGATCCTCCCAGCATGGTAAGCCATTCTTCGCTTACTGTTTCCATTCTCTCGTAACAGTACGAACTTCCCGTGTCCCTCTCCCTACTGCAACAGGGTCCGCCCTCGCGTACACGCTACAAACCTGGGGTTCTTTCCTACTGCATTAAGGCAGACACGGTTGAAGACCAGGTTACAATCTATCCTTACAGATACTCATTCTTCCTTCCACATCATTCACCGCTTTAAACTGTTGTTCCTTCTCCCTCAGCCACTGCCACGGAAAGACAGCAGCCTGGAACAACCCGTACTCCGTGAGACTTACGAACACTACCTGCTCATTTCTTGGAAACCAGAACGCAATGCACCCAACTCCAGTTCCCAGTTTTTTTTTTACCCCAGACGGTTTCTCTGGGGCCTCTGTGCCCTCCTGTACCTTTTATAATCGGTCGGGGGACTAGGGGTCTCTGGGAGATTTCTCAAACTCAGCTGCTGCGCTTGATCCAGGTTAGTGGGTGTAAAATAGCATTTACTGGTGACACAGGGCCTCATTACGACCCTGGCACTAATGGTTTAACGGCGCCGTAAAGAGTGTCGGCGCCGTTAAACCATTAGCGCCTGATTACAAGGTCCCTTAGAGGGTTGGAGGCTTTAACGCCTGCTTTTTGCAGGCGTTAAAATCCAACCCGCTAAGGGACCTTGGAGCTAATTACGGCATCTGTAATTTACAGTGCCGTAATTAGTGCCTTCCCCATCCCCATTATGCCCTATGGGGCAAAATGGGAATGGGGAAGGGCAAATGGTGAATGGGGAATTACCGCCCCCGCCAACCTTGTGATGGGGGCGGTAATTCCGCCATCCACCATGCCGGAAACCGGCATGGACCATGGTGCTAATAGCACCATGGTCCAGCGCCTGGGTCGTAATGAGGCCCACATGTGACACAAGGGCCCTCATTACGACCCTGGCGTTGGACCATGGTGCTAATAGCACCATGGTCCATGCCGGTAACTTACCGACTCCGCCATGGCGGAATGGGGAATTACCGCCCTGTTCCGAGGTTTGCGGGGCTGTAATTCCCCATGCCGCCATGGCCCTTCCCCATTCCCATTTTTGCCCCATAGGGCTCTATGGGAATGGGGAAGGCGCTAAGTACGGTGCCGCAAATTGCGGCACCGTACTTAGCACCAAGGACCCTTTGCGGGTTGGTTTTTAACGTCTGCAAAAAGCAGGTGTTAAAATCTCCAACCCGCAAAGGGACCTCGTAATCAGGCGTTAAGGGGTTAACGGCGCTGCCACCTTTTACGGTGCCGTTAACCCCTTAACACCAGGGTTGTAATGAGAGCAGAGGACTTTAGGAAACTATGGGTCCAAATACTGAATTTCAAAGTAAATGTGCCACTATGTATCAATTAAAAGGTCGTTAAACATAACAAAAAACATACACATAACATTTTTGTTAAGAGTGACCAACACTGAACGTTTTAAAACCAATCCTTTACTTCGAAGAATGAGGTACAGGAGTGTAGGATAGAGTGTAAGAGGAGCAGACAGCCAGGGTACCAACACAAAAGAGGCCTATGGTGTAGGGATCACCTGGGAAATCAGAGATCCCTGCAGGCCATTCCACCCGTGCTCACAACCGCTAGTTGTTTTGCAGCAAAACGAAAGGGGATCCAGGCTCAAGGGCAAATGAAGGTTGAACTATGCATGGTCTTTTTTTTCGCAAGTGACCTTTGGCAACTCAATTGATTTATCATCATCAAATACATTTTCTTATAGTGTACACTGTGGACCTGACTGCCTCTAGCCTCTTCCCAACAATTGCCTCAGCATCAGGCGAATGGTAACAAGAGTATCACGAATCCCGGATGAACAGGGATGGGACTTCAGCGCAAGGGTTTCCGACCTGGAGTCCACAGCAAAGTGTTTCTGATGTTTGCACCCTGCACGTCAATCATGCACCATCTTCTAGAAGGGAGGTGCAGACATCACTTCCAAAATTGGAGGTCTCTTGTGGACTGATAGAGCAGGTGATTTCTTCTGCGCGCATTCAAGAGCGGCTTGAGGTCGTGCCGCATGGTAAGAGTGTGAATATTCTGTGCAAATGGGAACAATTAGGCTTGCATTTTTATATGAAAGAGAATGGGGTGGGTTAGAGTAGCAGATAACTTGGTGAGGTCTAAAGGTTGTTTCTTCTGCATAGCCTCTGTGGCACATATCGACCAGGACTCCTTTGATACCAAGCCTTTCTCTTAGCCATAGTTGGCCATCATATAAAAGACTGCATGTGCCAAACTGCCGCTTACATGAAGAAGCACCGCAGGGTGTTTACTAGCAGTTTTGCAGCGACTGAAAGATCATTCGATGTTTTGCTTAATATAAAGGGCTTCGGCAACCGCTTCTTCCCCAGTAGGGTCCCGAATCCTTTATTAAAAAGATGGGCAACCTTCCTCGGGGAGAGCGAGAGAGAGAGATAATGTTTCCCAGAATTGCTGCAAATTCGATGTCACTGGGATTAAAGGTCTAGGCAGCAAATGTGGGTTTCAGAACAGAGAAGGCAGACCGGAGGAACCTACCACGGTGAGAGGCATTGGTTGCAACCGAAAGAGAGAGTGGGACCTGCTTGAGAAAGAAAATGGAGCCAGAAGGAACTGAGTGGATGGCACCAGTGGCTTAGAGACAGTCTTGCCTAATTTCATTGTGGTTACTGTTCCTAATGGGATTTTATTTTTTAAATGAGGAGTTTCTGTAAAACTATGCAGAATATATCTGTCCCAGATATGCCCTGGCTTTTCTGCCCTTTCTGGATCTCTCTCTTGCTCTAGCTGAGGGCAGCGTCACAGGGGTGGACTGAAAACCAAAAGAGGCCCTGGAAATGATTTCAATGAGCAAGCCCAAAACCTTTCCTATAAGAAAATGTGGAAATAAAATAAGTAACCCTATAAAAGAAGCCATCTATGGAGAGGCCCACGGGGAAATCTCCAGAGTTACCTGTAGGCCAGTTCACATCTGCAGGGTCCTGCCTACCTGCCTCCTGTTCCAAATGCTCTCTGGTTGAGCTACGCTGTTTGTGCTGACAGCCCAGGGGAGTTGCTAGGTCTGGAAAAGACCCGGGGCTAAGCTGATGTTGGAATTGTTGGGACTGGGGGCTAGCTAGTCTTTTGGCTGTAGCTCCTGAGATTCTATCCGGGGCTACAACCAAAAGATCAGGGGCTATAGCCCCCTTAGCCCCCCCCCAGCAACGCCCCTGTGACAGCCCAGTCCATGTCACAACATGTTTTCTTTAATAAATATATATATATATGGGTTGATTGAATGTGGCCGTTTTTGTCAGGTTCACTTTTTCTCGAACTCCCTGGCTGGGGGCTTCTGCCCGCATGTCACCCTGATTTTACATTTCAACTCTGATTCCTCGCCCCCAACCCACAATCCCCTGCGCCGAGTGTTTTTTGTTTTCGGACACTTTAGCCCTTCCCTTCTGATCAATATTTCTTTTTAATTGAACTTATTTGGAACAATATTATAGGCAAGTGTGTTTTTCAAAGGCTGCCTTCACATGTTGCCCAGCAGCCTCGGTGTAATACAGGTATATCGCTGATTTTCAGGTCTTTCCAGGTCTGCTGAAGCCTAAACATACATGTGTTAGAGACCTGCCACGTGCTGGATCCTCTCAATGGGAAAACCCAAGCCATGTGGACTTAAGTTTGTTTGTGCGTTCCCTATTCTTCCCAAAGCAAGAGGCGATTCACAGTTTGTGCGCATGTGTAATCTCAGTAAACCACCTAGCGCTGTGCTCATGGTGCCGGAGTAAAGGGCCACACATGTAGGTATTTCCAGAATCTGCCTATTGAGAGAGAAAACCGGAAGGCAACAACAAAGTTAGTAGCCCGCTCAACCAAAACAATAGCCATCGATACCTAGTTCCTGTAAATGGTAATTTATTTCACACACTCCTTCATGGAAGGCTATATGGGGGCATGGAACGGGCGACCAGTGTCATGATGCACACCGTCACTTAATTCTTGCAGTTCAAAACACGTGAAATTGTTTGCCGCGTCTCCCAAGCTCATGAATGCAATTTGGGCAGGTTGGGATGTGTGGATGATCCAGCAACAGTCATGAAAAATGATGCCATTACCTCTAACCTTGTACCCTGCCCCTTCTCCAGTGCCACTTGAAAATATTGGGCTGACCACACATCAGTAAAGCACCTTTCTTCACCTTATATCTATCACCATCAATGAAACTTTATTCAGCTTCGCCAATAATGCACAGAAAAGCAACTTAGTTCATCATAGCGATACAATAATAGATTGACCAAAATGTAAGCAACATATACCTCCATAGTACAGATCATCCAATATTTAAAAAAACCTTTGATGAAAAAGAAACTCCAATATAAATATGACATCACAGGTGCCTGGTTGGTATGAACATCACTTTTCTTCCTAAGGCAGTTATAACTAATTGACTCCTTGCTTTGATGACCTCCGACACAGCCCCTCGCCTACACTGAGAGCCACAGCAGGTGCTGCCATTGTCCTGTTGGGGTAGGATTAGTCCCATTACTGCAGATGTGGAATGTAGTCCACATCTGCAGACATGAGGCCTGATGATGTGCTTCTTTCTTACATCAGAAAGCTTTGGCCGGTATCCTAGGAAATGGGCTGTGTAATCAAAACCTCCTACTACACAGTGACATTCCCTTTCCCCAACAATCCAGTATCGATGTTATGATCCGTCTCCATAATTAAGGCATTCACGTACATAAGAGAAATTAATCTCCATATATCAGGGCTGTTCTTGTGAGTCAAGTAAGGACCTGTCTCAAGCGGCTCTTTTGCCTGCACCCGTAATTTCAAGGACCTTTGAGTGTTTTCAGACAGCCAGTCACTTACTCTCCATTCTGCCTCTGTAGGTTATCTGAATTTTTCTTTGATCTCCTCCCATATTTACACTCCTCTTGATGGCAGTATGGATGGTAAATGCCAATGCTTAGCTAATGTATACATGTGCTGAAACCATGCATAGTCCTTTTCTGCCAGTGTCATTCATAGCCTCTGCAGTCACATTGTGCACGTTTGCATTCCTATCACCAGCAAGAGTTATTTGATAGCCTGGATCTGGCAACAATGGGGAAGGGGCAGGCGCCACCGAGACCTAGTGGATGATGGAACCCAGCAAGGCTTAGAATTGTGGCATCTCCGCAAACCCACCTCTGGCAAACAGCCTTCTTCTGAGCCCCACTCTGCAGGGGTGCAATAGCCATAACCTTTGCAGCAAAGCGCTGGC
This sequence comes from Ambystoma mexicanum, assembly GCF_040938575.1. Lineage (NCBI taxonomy): Eukaryota > Metazoa > Chordata > Amphibia > Caudata > Ambystomatidae > Ambystoma > Ambystoma mexicanum. The sequence goes on from NC_090931.1 coordinate 459,438,833, forward strand.
ACCTTTCAGGGCACCTGAAGCCAACTGTAGTTACCTTTTCCAATTTTCAGGGTCTGCAGCACCTTACAAGGCGTTTTGCAGCTCCCCCCATGAAGCAACGGCCTAGCCTTTAAGTGAAATATGTCTTTAAGTCTTAGTAACAGAAACATAGGTTCAGAAACATCAACAATCACACACATGCATAGAGGAGACACGGTCGGTAAGGACACAGGTCACTGCAGTGAAGGCAAGCATCTCGCAGATGCTTTGCATCCAGTTAAACGAGCCCCCAGTCCTTACCAAAATAAAACACGCGCACTAAACCTTCATTGCTCCCTGATGTGTGTAACCATGCGGAGGATACAACTTTTCCTTTCCACCACAAAGTTCCCCCAGGGAGAGAAAGGCCACATTCCCCGAACCAGAAAACCTTGTCCATGATATATCCTTTCCAGCCCCGCCTGTCTCAAGAGAACAAGAGTTTAAACTAATACAGGTTGGAGCTCGAGGCCCCACTTTATCCGGTGGTCATATTCCAGGCCCAGTTCACCCCGTGGAGTATTGAGGGGAGTGAATGGAATTCCAAAATGGTGGCTGGGCTTCATATAATTTTGGCCCAGACCCATAATCCGCAGTTTAGCTCAAGTGTTCCCAAAAAAGCAAGAACCAATAATAGTCTTTGCTAAATTCACCCTCACAGGTGAAGACTCTCAGGAAAAGGCCCACCCCAGGGAAGGAGGGACCAGAGTATGAAGGCCAGCGGCTCCAGTTGCTTGATGTGGGTTGCAGAAGCAGGTTCTTGTGTTTGGCGAAAGTTGAAGAATGAAGAACAGTGGAAAAGGAGGAGGCTGGAGAAACAAGGAAGCTGCAGAGCAAGACAAAGTGGCGAGAGCTGAGAGAGATAAGGGTGGTGGAAACATCAGCAGGCACGAGTGAAACAGAGGTGCGTGTGGTAACCAAGGCGATGATAACATCAGGAGGATTAAAAAAGAAACAAAAGATGGTGATGGTAACAATGGGGCGGGGCTAACATCAAGAGGTGAGTTGCTCACAGCCACAGAAGTAGCAATATCAGGAGTTGGGAGGAGACAGAAGGTAAGTAGCAGTAGTAAAGTAGATGGTGGTAAGATTCGAGGGCAAAGTTGGCAGGAGGAGTGAACTGGAAGAAGGAGGTTGTGGGAACAACAACAAAGGAGATAACATTAGACAAGGTGGTGAGGTCAGAAGAAGGAACGGTCCAGGAAGAGGAAGAAAGGGCTTTGATGGGAAAAAGTTAAAACCCCAAGGCCAGGAGGGGATTCAGACATCAGGGCCAAGGAGGAAAGCAGAGAAGAGTGAAGAGGGACAGAGAGAGTGGGGAAGACGACGGCGTAATTGTGCAGGATGGAAGGTTTCTGGCTGGCCAGGTCGGCCCTATACTGACCCAGATGGTGGGAGGAGAATGGAGATGGGGTCAGGAAGGTGATGGCCAGTTCAGAGAGGCAAAAGTGTGGACGTCTGGGCTTCATTCAGCCCACTCAAATGATCGGGTCCTAGCTCTTTCTGCAGGTTCAGACCATTGGCCCATCTGCAACAAGACAGTATTGGGGTAAAGGACTCTGGACATTCCACATTTAGAATAGAACAAAGAAGAGGGTTTGGGAATCTCATAAACCTGCAGCACTAGAGGTGGGGGTGAAGCAATATCTAGTGTACTTTAAGGACGTGGATAATGGCTCGGGAGGATCAGAGGCTGGGCTCCCTAAATCCGGATGGGGAGCCATTTCTTTGGGGGAGTATCATTGGGATTGCTATTGAGTGATCCCAGTTTGCATTTTAGTTGACCCTTACTGTCATAGGCCCCAAATAAACACAGTAAAGATACAGTACATGATGCCAGGTGTCCTCCATGGCAATGCCACTCTGGCTAGTGCAGACCCCCGTGGAGTGCCCACTTCCAATCTCTTGCAGCTATTTAGAACAGTTGGGAACTCCTGATAATGCCCCTAAAACATATTTTGTAAAATGTTCAAGGTGCCCGAAAATCCCTGCACTTTGGCAGTTTGTAAAACAACAGCATGTATTTGAACCTTGAAATTTCAATGCGTTTTAAGAGAAACCTGATCCCTCAATTTAAAATACAATGTAGGCAAAGCACGATCCTTTGTTGCATCTGCTTCTTGATGTTGGCCTTATGACCTGCCCACTGATCACTCTTCGTAAAGGGGATACCCAAATAATGATTGTGGTCACTAATTCCACTTGCGTTTTCTGCCGCATAATGTAAATGCAGTGTTCACCTTACCAAACCAGACCACCTCCGTTTTTCTAAGGTTTAAATCTGGACAATGTAGCTTCAAATATTGACTGACTCCTGACACTTTCCTGGAGACACTATATCAATCAGAGCTGTGCCATCCGCATATAACGCTCAATATCTTGTTCCATTGAGTGATGGAGGATCTACTGTGAATACATCTATTATCAGCATCAGACAACAGATTCAATAGTAAAGTTGCCCTGCCTAACCTCCTTATTAACTACAAAGGCGTGCAACACTTGCATACCACACCAGATTGATAAGGATGATGTGTTATTGATATAGCACTTTCACCAAAGTGCTTTATAATGGACATGTTTAGATACAATATCACCCAACCGAAGCTGACACTCGTTTATCAACGTCAGATGGATGATAGGCAGTGTTGGCCTTGCCGAGATTTGAACCAGCAACATGCTGATTACACAAGAGAGTGCAAAACCCGCTAAGCTATCTTATAAGCCATGTTCTCTGTTACAGATGTCATCCAAAAAGACCATTATTTGGTTGCGTTCTGTTGCCTTTTTATCATACAAAAACTGTCTTCAAGTGAAACATTTTTTCGGCTTTCTTCAGTTTCTATGGAGGGCAGATTTCTTTAAAATCCCACAGGTCCCTGGTTGGTACCATGACGTTCATACCATGAGACCATGGTGTGTGTAAGTGGGTGTAGTTAAAATTTGATAGGTGGACCGGAGTTCTAATAAAGATTCTCCTCTATCCTCATGCGTGAAGTATCCTTTATTTCTCCTGAACTGGGTGCTACAGGGTGGTTTCCACTCCGTTTTTCAAGTCATTACAGTTATTAAGGCCTGAGTGTCATTGGACCTTTTCTCGACCCAGTGAGCTCCATTTAAGCACACATAACTTTCCTGGAACAGTCCCTAATTTGAGAACTACATGAAAATATAATATTCTTCGTGGTGCCCACCTATTCCACATTCTCCTGAACTTCAACCACAAAATGTTCAAAAAATCTTGGTCTTTCCTTTATTCTATGAAGAGATCAAACTGTTCTGACATAGGGTCTTCAATTTTAATCCATTTTCTGCACAAACACAGTATAAAGATGAGCTGACCGGTTTCAGTGGTATTGGGGTGCTAACACCACTTTCATCAGGGCTAGAACAGCTGATATTGAGTGGTCTGCTGTTTTTGAATTTAAACACAGCTTGAACTGGCTGTTTGTTTTTTAGGACCTACCTGTAAGGGATACAAAGCGGGTGGGGTGGGGGGGTGGAGAGAGAGACAAGGAGAGAAAAGTAACCTCCAAGTGAAGGCTAAATCGGTAACATCTATTATTAGGCCTTTGGGGCGGTGTCACATCTTACCCTCAACAATGGAATCCTCCCTTTTCAAGGCGGTCCTTCTCTAAGACTGAGTATTATCAGTCTTCCTGCAGGAGCTGGAACGGATCAGCCACATGCGATGTAACCTAAACAGAAACCATGTGTGGTTCTTAAGTCTAGGTCACTAGATATGACAACAACAGTATCACACATTTTGTAACAGTTCAAACATGTTCGAGATGGAACATGTACTAGCCCAGTAGTTCAGAACACGGGGGGGGGCAACTCATTCATGAGTGTGCCCCTATACACATACATAGAAAAACCTCTGGTACATGAGGACAGGAGGGTGGGTAGGTTTGACACTCATCAGTGTGCAACAAGGTCTATAAGTAACCTAGCGTGACAATATCATGCAAGGGAGTATGAAACTGACCGTTTAAATTGTAGCTGCTTCCTTTTGCAGTCTTTTCCGGTGTAATATTGTGCTGGCAGCACTCCGGTGTGATTCCAAAGGAGTGCTGCACGAACAATAGTTCAAATACGCCTATGTGTTGGGTGACGTGATGAGTCACGTAATTGAATATCACGTGAGAGGATGGAACATCAACAACGGACTACAATGGTTTTCTATGTCTACAGATGATCCTATATATACATTTTACAACAACAGTATCACAAATTTTGTAACAGTTCAAACATGTTCGAGATGGAACATGTACTAGCCCAGTAGTTCACACAAACAACTGGGATTCATTCCTTTACTCCTTTACCCGCTGATCTACATACACTAGTTTCCACAATTGCTTATGGGGCGGGCACTACATTAACTAGCAACACGTGGTACAACATGTGTAGTCCTTCTTCTGTGTCATACCCTTTTCTGCCATCACATGACATGCGTAGTCAGATTTTTTTTTTCGTTTGTTTTTCCATGCGAGGCGTCCGTCAACAAATCTCTTCTCTTTTTAACAAGTATACAACTACACCGTAATGAATCTCAATATGAAGAGGAGACATCCCAAATTTATGTATAGGATCATCTGTAGACGTAGAAAACCATTGTAGTCCGTTGTTGATGTTCCATCCTCCCACATGATATTCAATCACGTGACTCATCATGTGACCCAACACGTAGGCATATTTGAACTATTGTTCACGCAGTGCTCCTTTGGAATCACACCAGAACGCTACCAGCACGATATTACGCCGGAGCGGACTGCATTAGGAAACAGCTACAATTTAAAGGGTTGGTTTCATGCTCCCTTGCATGATATTGTCACGCTAGGTTACTTATAGAGACCTTGTTGCACACTGATGAGTGTCAAACCTACCCACTCCTCCTGTCCTCATGCACTAGAGATTAGAGATTTTTCTATGTATGTGCATAGGGCGCACTCATGAATGAGTTGCCCCCCCCCCCCCCATGTTCTGAACTACTTGGGCTAGTACATGTTTCATCTGGAACATGTTTGAACTGTTACAAAAGTTGTGATACTGTTGTTGTCATATCACATCGCATGTGGCTGATCAGTTCCAGCTCCTGCAAGAAGACTGAAGATACTCAGTCTTAGAGAAGGACGGCCTGGAAAAGGCCACCCCAAAGGCCTAATAATAGATGTTAACGATTTAGCCTTCACTTGGATCTTACTTTTCTCTCCTTTTCTTCTCGGCCCCCCCTCCGCCATCCCCCCCACCCTCTTTGTATCCCTTATAGACGGGTCCTCATAAACAAACAGCCAGATCAAGCTGTGTTTAAAATCAAAACCAGCAGACCACTCAATATCAGCTGTTCTGGCCCTGATGAAAGTGGTGTTAGTACCCCAATACCACTGAAACTGGTCGGTTCATCATTATACTGTGTTTGTGCAGAACATGAATTAAAATTGAAGACCCTATGCCAGAACACAGTTTGATCTCTTCATAGAATAAAGGAAAGACCAAGATTTTTTGAACATTTTGCGGTTGAGGTTCAGGAGAAATAAAGGATACTTCACGCATGAGGATAGAGGAGAATCTTTATTAGAACTCCGGTCCACCTATCAAATTTTAACTACACCCACTTACACACACCATGGTCTCATGGTATGAACGTCATGGTACCAACCAGGGACTTGTGGGATTTTAAAGAATATCTGCCCTCCATAGAAACTGAATAAAGCCGACATTTTTTTTTACTTGGAAGACAGTTTTTGTATGATAAAAAGGCAACAAAATGCAACCAAATAATGGTCTTTTTGAAAATCACTTAAAATATAATATCATCTGAATCACAATGTGGGACTACTATGACAAAGGTAAGATTTGGGTGTTAGACTACCCTTTGGGTCCAGTACGTAGATATACAGATGTAATCCATACAGAGCCTAATCCTGCTCAGCTTTCCACAAAAGTTTCAACTGTTCCAAATAGGCAACTGTGGTGTTAATACTTTTTCAAGGGCTTCTTAAGGATCTACTTGTGTACTTATTTAATGGAACTTTTAGAGTCCACCTGCACTCAGAGGGGAACCTTGGCACTCAGTGGGCAGCAAGACATGCATACACACCACAGACAATGCAAAGTGATTACTTTGTTAATAACCTAGTCCTCAGCTCTCACCGAACCCCTGCTATTTCCTCGGAATTTGGGTGCACAAGGAAGGGTATTCTAGGTGAAGGAGGCTTGGAAGGAGAACGCTCTCTGCCCCCAGTGTAACAGCTGTTATCCAGAGTAGAAATCAAACAAAATCCAACTGCTGATACCTTTTATCGGACTAACTTAACATATTTCGCTGAAATGGTAAGAAGCTTTCAAAGTCTCATAGACTTCATCACACTATGCAATGCCCAAGGAAGGAAAACACACAAAGAACTGAACCTTTCTTTTACATAGAAAACAAGAGAATAGCTCACTTGAAGCCCCATTGGCTGCCAGAAGGAGTATGCAAGGAAATCAGTCCTTTGAGGGCCCCTTTATCCGGTATTACATTTGGGATAACAAACAGAGACACACTTTCACCCACTGGAAAACAATTCTCAACATCAATGCAGGGAATTTATAATGTAGGGTCTCGATACTCACGCAAAGGTTTGCAGGCGATGGGTCCAAACACTTGGGCACAATCAGGCTAATGTGTGGGGCCCTGTATGAAAACACCATTGGTGCAATTGGAAAGCAATTCCGAAAAGTAAGGTTCAAAGACAGGAAGTTAGCAAAAAAAGGTGTGCTTTTTGCTTCGCACCTCCGCCAGACTGTAACGTTCTTCACATGTACAATGGGATTTAAATTCCAATGTTTCAACCAACTTCCAGTTTTTCCTAATACAAAGTGTGTCTGCATGTTCCTAGCATGTACACCCACACAATGACCATGCAGTGTTTGCAATGCGCAAACAGGCCCCAGAATGACACATCGCACCAGTGTGTTGAAACTAAAACATTGTCAGAGGAAAGAACGTGTTGTTGCAGCCGTGGTTTTGAGTACAAAGCAACATCTGTTGTAGATGGCACTCTGCCGGGGAAAGGTCTGGTGAGTGGTAGTGCTTGACAGGTATCTCTGTTCATACATGTGTACAGTGTGTTGGTATGTGCACTGCTTAAAAGCTATTCACCAAACAGAAGGAAGTCAAGTTTACAGTATTTTCATGATGGACAATTCTTGTATGTGAGCCTAGGTGTCACACTGCCCCTTCATTTGGAGGGCGGATTGTCTCGAGTGGTTAGAGGAGCAATGGTGGAGCGAGAGGCAGGTGAATGGGAGACGAGCAGGTCTATTCCAGCAAGCGTCTGCCTTCAACTTGACACGCCCTTCAGGGAGGGACTGTGCTTTAAGACGTATTTCCAGCTGCTCTCAGACTTGCAGAACCACTTGGGCAGCACAATGCAGGTGCTGGCTTTCACCTCCACCAACCCAGTGTCAGGGAGTTGCGGCCAATGGCGGGGTTCCCTGTTAGACATAGGGAAGCAGTGGTTCTGTGCTGCCTTCATTCCATAGATGTTCAAGCCAGATGAGGGCCGCAAGAGTTCATTAATCACCAGGCCCGCTGGATCATTGCGCCACTGCTCCAGAGAAGTGGAGGTTTCTGTCACAGTTCAATTCTATTCATTTGGCAACCATAAGAGAGGATCACAACTCAATCCAAGGCTCATGGTTAATGGGGAGCAGTTCCGTCTCCTGGCCCGGTCGCTACGAACTATAGGCAAGTGCCCTGCTAGGGGTAGGTTGGGTGCGTCATAGAACACAACACATGTCAGCAAAGGACAATTTCTGGCAAATCGGGGAACGTGTCCGAGGGTCCCCAACATTTGTCTTTCTTTTTGGCAGACGGAAGCTGCCACAGTTAATGTGCCCCTCCTTAATTCCACTCACTTGTTCACTTCTTATTGTAGATTGCAGCCTTTAAGGGTCACTGGAGAAGGTAAGGTCCTCTAGGGGGAGCTTTGGGCATGGGTGGGGGTGATAAACGTTGTTCTTCCCTGTGTTCACAGTCTGCACTGTTGCAATTGCTTGCAAAGATTATCCTGAGCCCCGGTTCTAATGCGATCCACATTCGAGAATACATTCCGCCTGGTCCTTGAGTTATTAAGCCACAGCATCATTGGTAGTCCTCAACAGCAGCTTAGCATATATTTGCTTTTCAGGCTGTCCTATGCCCTTCAAAGGGATTCCTGTGGTCTGTTCTTACACTACCACTGGAGCCCTGATAAAATAAACCATGAAGGTGTGGTTTATAGAGACTCATCCTAGGGCGGCCCACTTATACCGAGTGGGGAGTCCATTGGGGTCCCAGCCAGGTAGACTATCCCTTGTTACCCAAACACCTTCTTCTACCATGTAATCACACAGACGCTGTAACAGGCTACAAGTGTCTAGTTTAGAGAGCCTAGTAAACACACACATCAATCACATCGCCCCCTTTCAGCATCCCTGCCAGCTGTGACACCCTGAACTGCCACCACCTTAGGAGGAGAGCACCTGCTAAAAGCGTTTGTGCTAAACTAAAGATTGTGCACCAGGGCTGTGCAAGCAAGGTCCAGCCAACACTCCTGCCACTAGTAGCCTTAGCCGGAGACTTACTTACAATAGTGAGAGAAATACCCTGAAGTCCAAGCCATGCTGTGACATTGCTGCTTGTGCTGGGCTCAGCTGATTTTGGTAAGTGAGGGATGGGGAAATAAAGCGAGCATGGCATGTGTTAGTTATTACGTGGCTAGACTGTCCCTTTGATTTAATATAATACTACTGCGTCATGATTACGGAAAGCGCTCAGAAAGGGGACTGCTCCAGGTGTCGATGTGCCCTTTGTGCAGTGCTTCGTGATAAAAGACTTTTCATTTCCGAACATGTGAAGGATACAATGAACATGTGTGATATGAAAAGAAAAGCAGCTGCCCTTAAATCCCATACTTGCTATTAAAAATCGGCACAGAGATATCACAGGCGATTCAGACGCTCTCTGCTTGACTGAAGGTCTAATGGAACATTTCAAAGAGCAGCTCTGAGCGAAAATAAATCTCTTAATAGGTCCGCGAACACTGGCGATATGTCCGCCCACCTCCGAAAGGCCTCGAATCCCATCATACTGTTAGAGAAGATGGTATGTCCCTGTAGAAAGAGGAAGACAGCCAAGCAAATAAAGAGCGTCACACGCCCCCAGGCACACGCGGCAGGAGCACACGGACGCACCGGCACTCCGGGGCAGTGTCGGCAGACATTACCCGTCTCATCAGCTCGTCTCCAGAGCCTCCCCTTTGACGGGAGTCAAACGCTGAGCGATATTAGCCGCTCTGTGGAAATTGCTGCGTGCGCATGTAAAAAGTGGGATGTTACGCAGATGTCTGGCTCGGTGGGGGTTGCTCATGAAAGACGTGGTATAGACGAAGCATTTAAAATATTCAATGGCTGGAACTGTGACCAGCGGAGCGGGTGTGTTTCATGGCTTATGATGAGGACAGGACGCAGCCAGGCCACGCACTGCATCTGCGTGCAGCCCATAGCTACACGGCCATTTCATGATTTGAGGCACAGTGAAGTGTCCATATTCCCACGCTACATGTGTGGAATACCGTACATAACCAAGACACATGGGCTGAACAGGGCTACGAGATAAACAGGAGGACCCGAAGCATCATTATACAGCAATCCTTCCCCTAGCATCCATGCTGCTCCTACATTAAGTGTTCTATTAATACAATAACGCTACCACTAGTGCACCTGAGGCTGGTCCATCGTATGCTACCAGATGCATAAATCGCAAGATAATACACCCTTATAGACTGAGCGAGGGGATCATTATAAGGGATCATTGCATGGGTGGGGAGTAGAGCAATCACTCTACTCCAGAAAGCCCTGCCACTCTATCTTACCTCAGAGCATAGATTGCTAGGCTTCTATTACTAGCCCCCTCCACAAAGGGCGAGGACTGCTGATTTATTGACTGAGCTACACTGGAACAGTACTGTGAATACTAGCCTACGTCACACTTTTGGGAACTGTTAATTTGCCTTGAGCCCTATCTAGAGGTGCCACATTGGGATGCAACCGTGATTAATAAGACAGAAATATGAATCTTACCTGCATCACTCTCTTAGGGAATACTCATTATTAGCAAACTCCCACTATAAATGTACTCTCAAATATAGGTATAACAGATCATCTGTATTTGTTATAATATTAAACCTACTGCTTTGTGAAACCTGGCCCTCTCCCCCACTATACAGGACTCTCAAATCTAGGTGTAGCTTTCATCTTTGTTGTTATATGATGAATCCCACTGCAAGTGCCCACTGTCATAGTAGTGTGAATTTGCTAGTCTGTGTCACACTCTTAGAAAACGTGAATTTGCTAGTCTGCGTCACACTCTTAGAAAACGTGAATTTGCTAGTCTGCGTCACACTCTTAGAAAATTGTTAGCTTTGCACTGACTCAAACCTAGAAAGTGCCCACTGTGATAGTTCTGTGAATTTGTTAGTCTGCATCACACTCTTAGAAAACTGTTAGCTTTGTGCTGACTCAAACCTAGAAAGTGCCCACTGTGATAGTAGTGTGAATGTGCTAGTCTGCGTCACACTGTTTGAAAATCGTTAGCTTTGTGCTGACTCAAACCTAGAAAGTGCCCACTGTGATAGTACTGTGCATTTGCTAGTCTGCGTCACACTCTTAGAAAACGGTTAGCTTTGTGCTGACTCAAACCTAGAAAGTGCCCACTGTGATAGTAGTGTGAATGTGCTAGTCTGCGTCACACTGTTTGAAAATCGTTAGCTTTGTGCTGACTCAAACCTAGAAAGTGCCCGCTGTGATAGTAGTGTGAATGTGCTAGTCTATGTCGCACTCTTAGAAAATTGTTATCTTTGTTCTGACTCAAACCTAGAAAGTGCCCACTGTGATAGTGTGAATTTGCTAGTCTGTGTAGCACACCTTGTCCACGGCATTCGCAATCGCAGACCTTAATTCCAGAACAAGCCTGCTTGATCAAAACACTCCTCCCATACACTCACCTCTCATATCGTTACGCTCACTCTCTTCTGTACACCAACACACAACTAGAATGCAGCTGTACCTCTTAATCAATTTCGGCCTAGCTGCTCACATACGAACATTACCTCATGAACACCACAACACTTTGATAAAAGGCAGTTTTACCCCTCGATTACGGCCTAGCTGCACACATAAAGCATCCTAAACAGGCCCAACGAAGCCAGAAACCAGTCCTGATGACCATCACCCTCACTGCACACATTCTACTGATATCAAATACCACCACACCTAATGCTAGGATGCAGCTACAATCGTGCAGTCGCTCCAGCTGCACACATAATCAGTGCACCCACGCACCCTATGCCACCTTACTCTCTCAACTGACCAGGACCACAGTCCCCGAGGGCGTTCAACCTACCAGTGCTCTGAGGTCATACCAATGGTATATAGAGCGCTATATAAATGCCAAATAACATAACGTAACATAACAGAATGACCTTGACAAAGTTATGGCATTATAGCCCGAGGGAGGGTCATTTTCGCAGGTTATCCACCAAATTATTGCTGAGGGAATGGTCATTATCCCAAGCAATAAGGACCCCTGCAGAGCTCTATGAGGCTATTCGCTCAGGGTGGTAGTGGCAATACATGTTTTTTTAGTTTTGGTGATGAAGTAAAAATGGTTCTTTAAGAGTGGGTAAAGTAAATAGACAAACTGAACTAGAAAATTAAATGTAGTTTTATTTAGTATATTTAAATAACATGGTTGTCTTCATAAGTTAAGCATTTTATTTGCAAGCTGGTTGAACTGGAACAGGTTTAGCATGAGCATGAACTAGGTGTCATGTAAATGTAAACAGTTCCGCCGTGATGAAGTGCAAGCATTTTCCAATGCTTTAGCTTTCTCTTTCTGTGTTAAACGACATGGTGCATCAGAAAAGATCCTCTCAGATATAAGTGTCTTGTAAATTAGAATCTTGCCTGTAAATTGCATTGTTTCCCTGTCTTCTTCTAAAGGCAGAAGATGCAGTCAATAACAGTAGTTATTGACTGCACTCTGAGTAGTCCGATTGGCTTAGAGGAGTTCAATAATGATCTTCATGTGCTAATAATTGTTATTGAATAATGATATTCTTTTCCATGCTAGATTTTACCCGGTTGTAAGCGCAGTATCTTTGATCACTACCCAATGTTTATGTTACTCAATGGTACTATTGTTGCACACTCTGGAAAACAGTGCTCCGCATGGTAAATATACTGGCCAAATAGACAGCTAACAATGCAAGCTGATAAGTCATTCACAGCAGGTCCTAGCTAGTATCCCTTAGTGCAGGCTATCACCTCCTACCAGTAGCTTTCACACACACCCCTGAAGACCACCCCCCACACACCCCTTAAGACAACCCCCCACGTCAACTTGACCCACTGACCTTTTAGGGAGCCAGAAGGCTTGCCAGATTCTTTGGCAGTCCATGGAGATGAGTCACGGCTGCATCAGCGAGGCAGTATGTATCTTCATATCTGGAGGTGAAGTGAGTTTACAGAGCAGTAACTCCTACTCTTGTCAAGATTGGTCTATAATGAATGAGGTGGTGAGCATGACACACTTCTCACTCAATTTTAATTAGTTTTACTAGAATTACATCACATCATTTATTATCAGTCATTTTTACTTTGCGTGTCTTATTTTGAGGAATCCTATGCCATCCCATATGTATGTTTTTGGGGATGGGATTGGAGGCTGGGCCTTTTCCAGAGCAGGGTGCTTTTTCTTTGGCTGTCCCTGTTTGGTGTGGATGTCTAACTGCTTGTGTGGGTTCTTGAATACTGATGGACCGACCCTGATTTTGGGGCGATGGCCCGATTTGCGCTATCAGATTAGAGTGTTGCGAGGGAATGCTGAGTCTTACGTCAATGCTGCATATTTGGTTGATTGGGGTAAGTCACTTGGGGTTTCTAGGCATGGATCTGCTGATGTCTAACAGGCAGACGTCGGGGCTCCTGGCCGATTCCATGACGTTATAGTCTCTTTTTTCTCCTCTCTCACCCCAGAGCTGGTGGTCTGCTCACTTCTCATGGTGCTTCGATCTATCTCTGCCAATAAGGGAGGACTAAAATCCAATGAAGGAGGTGGTAACTTACTAGGGATTCCTGGGGGCTGAATTCTAACAGGAGATTCCTCCTCCCCTAGATAGCTAGAGGAAGATTTTTTTTATATAACGGTTCCCCCAGGTTCTCATATGCTAGTTTTCCCATTAGCTCTCCTCTATTGATTTTGATGGGATCTGTAGAGAGATTGAGCATTACTAGTCTCAAGTTTTCTGTACAGGTGAGGAGAGGTAGAATGCTTAAAGTCCTCGGACTGTAAGGAATCATGTACACCAACATCTCAGAGGGAAAGCTAGAGAGACTACGATTTTATTTCTCCCTGGTACTATGTGGTCTTGAGGGCATACAAGCTGGTAAGCATTCCCTTCCACCCACTTCCTCTCAGGGAGAATAGCCTGTGTGGTTAGGGTTAAAAAGGTGATCCCCATCTTATAACCTACGTACCCATGCTTTAGGTCTGGGTTCTCATTGGAAGTCAAAGTGTCAGGTGGTTAGTTTCAAGATGTGTTGTTGTCTAATTTGGTGGGGTCCCCAATTTTTATCAATTGAGCCATATCCCACTCCTGGCAACAAATGTGAGGAACTCATGATGGCAACCGTAAAGACAGATACACGTGATCACAGTTCAAGGGTGTTTATTAAACTGTATGCTTGTTTGAAAAATGCCCAATCTAAACTTAAATCTAAGAAGGGAGCAAGCGTCGACCATCAAATGAAAATAAGGCAGTCCTAGTGGCGCTGTGTCAAATAAAAAGGGGCAATACAAAAAAAAAAACTATTGTCAAACTTTACAGCTAATACAAAAAGGGTGGGGGAGGGTTTTCAAGAAAAGAAAGAAGTGTTCTCAAATAATATGTTAGGATGTGGTAGCTTAGTTCTCCCTTCCCCACGTTTTAAGCATGGGGTAAGGTGGGGCACACTCGAGCTTCCCCAGCACTAGCCGACAGTCCTGTTCCAGTTTATCAGGAGCCTTGATGGCTTAAAGTCTCTTGACACTGAAAAGTCTGTTGCCCTTGAGGGCCTGATAGTTCTAACAAACAAACACAAAAGTTCTGTTTTACAAATGCTTTTGGGGGATTGCTTCACCCCTGGGTCCCCCTCTTCCGGGCGCTGACCCCTGAGACACTTTGGATGAAGGATTCACCCCTCCGTCCCCCTCTTCTGGACGCTGATCGCTCAGACACTTTTACTTGCTTACTCAACCAGTTCCTTTTCAGTGAACTTTGGGTGATAACTTTTCACCCCTGGATCTCGCTTGACCACGCTCGGATCCCAAATGACAATCGGGATAGTGTACTTCTCCTGTCTTATAGTGTCTCTTGATTTCTCCCTCGTTTGTGCTCGGACTCCAAATGACAACCGGAACAGTGGAATTCTCCTTGTCTTACTTCACAGTTCATAGATCAAAGTCTTTCGACTGTACATGGCTTTTGCTGGACATCCTGTAGGACCACTTTGACCTATCTTCGGGGCTATCCTACAGTCTTCTGGTATCCGTAGTTTCATGGGAGGTGGAAAGCCACAAGAGTTTCTTGCTAGACACCCATGTGGTGTTAAACTGTTGCGTGCTTGCTTTCCCTTTCTCTTTCTACAGTTTGTTTGCAAGTTTCAATTGTTATTCAACACAGTTCAGTGTCCTTGGCATTATTGAGTACCTTTTTGGACTGCATGTCCACAATGCACTTCTTCACTGGGCTCTTTTGGTGCTCCTGAGTCGCTGCCCTTCCTGGATAACTTCCCAGCCTAGGTGCTGTTCTGTGGTGGGGTCCTTGTGTCCCTTTGGGATCAATCCCTGGTTTGGCAGCCTCCCCAATGCAGGTTTCAGTCTCTTAGCTCTGTGTTCCCTGCTTCGCTCTCCTGATGCCACACGCTCCCCAGTGTCTCCTGTATTATTTCTCCAGACACACCGGGTAGCATCGAAATGAGCAGCAGTCTCTTTTGATATGCAGGATTTGGGTTAGGGTCTTCGCCCCCTGCCCCGCAGACCTCTTTGGGGTGGTTTTGGACCCAATGGACTGAGACCTGCCCTAGGCTTGACCAACAGAATGCAGGCTGCATGGCTCCGGCTTCATGGAGGCTTGGCTCCCTTGCCACGCTATAGACCTTAATAAGTGTTGGGCCAGCATTTCTGTGCACCCCTCTCCTTGGGCTACCAGCTCCTGCTTCCTTCTGTTGCTGGGTCTCCTGTATGGACAATAAACCCCACTTGCTCCTGCCGAGTGCCAGTGATTTTAGGTGGGATCCCCCGCTGGTCACTGCCTTGCAGTCTCCCTCCTGGATTCCCAAGAGCAACTGCCTTCCTTCTCTCTGCAGCCTCCTTTTATACACGTGGGAGTTCTTAAGTGGCTGCAGGTGTTTGGTCCAGGTTGGGTCTGCCTGACTTTGCCTGGCCTCATTAATGAGCTAGTCTGTTGTTAATTTGTATTTGTTTTATTTGTAACACGCACCATCAAGCCCGGAGGCATCAGGGCGCAACTTGTGCAAAGTTACATACAGAGCATATATACATACATAAAATTATAAACAAGGATAATAAACAAGCATTTCTATATACATAAAATACAAAGCAAATGTTGACATGAGACATGACAGGAGTGTACAATATATAATAGGCAGGATCAATGGGCCAGTGTATGTAAGACTAAGGTGTGCAGAACATGTCTCAGTACTGGTTGAAGAGCCATGATTTCGTTTTGGACTTGAATGTGTTAAATGAGACTTCAGATCTGATAGTAACGGGGAGGGCATTCCTCAACATGGAAGCTAAGACAGGGAAACTTGTGCCCCCTGCTTTTTGGAGTTTGAACCTAGGGATCGATAGGCAATGGGTCTGGGCCGTTCTTCGAGGTCGGGTAGACGAATGGCGGGACAGCCGACTGCAGAGGTAAAGGGGGGCCTTGTTAGCCAAGCATTTGTGCGTGAGGGCAAGTGTTTTCAGTGAGATTCTCTGCTTGACAGGTAGCCACTGTAGGTTAGTTCTGGATTCGGAGATGTGGTGGTTTCGAGGGATGTTTAGGGCGGCTCTGATAGCGTTATTCTGGGTGGTTTGTAGTTTATTCAGGTTCTCTTGGCTGGTTTATTTATTTTTTATTTTTATTTTTATTTATTTTGCATTTTTAAAGCGCTCACACAGCCCACGGGCATCGAGGCGCTGTTACGGGAATTTTTTTTTTTAGTTGCGTAATTGTTTTTTTTAAATCTTAGTTGCATATTTATAACGCGCTTAAATACCCAGAGGTTTTTAAGTGCGGACCCAGGGACCGAATCTGTGTTGCTTTATGTCGCCTTGCTTCCAAGGCGAGCACGTTGCCGCTGAGCTATCCTCCCGGGACATAAGGGTTCCTAAGTAGAGGGCACTACAATAGTCAATTTTAGACATAATGAGGGTTCTGGCTAGTGTGACACTGTTAGGAGTGGTCAGAAACGGTCTGCAGGCTGCAATGTGTTTACAAGTGTATGCAGAGGCTGATCTGACTGCATTTATTTGTCGAGATAAGGATAGAGTGGCGTCAAGGTAAAAGCCTAAAGTTTTTGTGTCTTTCGAGACTTGGATGGTATTACCATCTATGATAAATGACTAATGGACTAATGGATAAATGACTAATGGATGGTAGTCTGTCCTCTGTGTCTCAGAAGGCTTTCCCTTGGCAATCTTCATTCCTCTAGGCAACCTCTTCCTCTTCTTTGTCATTTTCGAAATTGGGGCGGGGGAGTTGAGAGAAAAAGAATAACCTTTAAAATTATATAAAGGAGTTTCAGAGAGAAAATGAGGATAGGGAGAAATGTATTTTGGGTAACTCAATGGGAAAAGGGGATTATGGGAATCATAGGTTTTCATAAGGGTTATGGAAAAACGGTGTTCAGACATGTCAGAAAAGGAGGGATGTCTTGAAAAATAAGAACTCTGGATTTTATAGTTCTTTCGAGCAGATAGAGGTGAAGGTGTTAAATGTTCTTCGAGTTTTGAAGAAGGGTGGACTGGGTTGCTGTTAAGGGTTATGGAATAGTGTAATTTCTCGGACTGTTTTACCCTTCCCCTTTTTAAGGTAACAAACTGGGGCCTTGCATGACAACATCCCATGAACGCAGAGGGAAGGTAGGTGGAATTGGGGAAAGGTAGGGAGGAATACCATATTCCGTCTTCAGGTGCTCTCTCCGCAGTCCACAAGGACCCGCCGCCTAGGTGATCCTCCCTTGCTCGTCCACGCCCAGGGTCGGGATCCAAGGGCCATGGTCCTTCCCTGGCCACCTGCACAAAGTATCCCAAGGGACTATCCATGAGAACGACCTCAGGTTTCTCGCAAACAGTTCCCACCTGGTTATCTGGAGCCATTTGGCATCAACATTGGGCTGGACCCCTGGAACTACAGATGCAAAGAAAGAACATTTTGGTTCTGCTGAACAGTCTGTGGTCTTGTGGTATCGCATCCAGTGCGTCTCCCATTTGTGATGACACATAGTTTCCCCTTTTTGTTCTTACTAGATCTACAGACCTCTTCTTCCTCGGGTGTGTATCCATTTCAGGGAATCCATCTACTTGTATGTCTCTCCGAGGCACTACCAATGTTGGTGTCTTCACTTGTACTATGGAGCATATCCCTCCCCAGTTGGGTGGTAATTTAACCTATGCTTTGGATCCACAGGCCCAATAGTGGTCCATCAGCACTGCAGTTCTCGACCTTCATGCGTTTGCATCCTTTGTTTTTTCCGACCTTAACTGGACCATCATTCTGGAAGCATAAACAAGCACCCTCGAGTGGTATGGTTGGTGTAGGGCCTTCTTCATTCTCCACCCTGGTGAGCAATTTTGCACTTACTGCCCATTCCTTGAGACAACCATCATTTTCCTTTTGTACCACTTCAACTGGGACTGTCAGGAGTGCATGTGCTTTACTCCCTACCATTCCCTCTTTCCATCCTTCTCCAGTCAATATTTGTCCACACACTAAGGTCGCGCCCAGCATCTTGGCATGAGATAGCCCCTCCTCTCCCAACGTGACAGTCCTGAGTGTACTGTTGACGTCACATAGGCAGAGTTGGAGTACACAGTAATCTCCTCCTCCTTGTTTGCTTCCACTGCCATAATGAGAGTCACTAGCTCTGCTGCTTGCGCTGAAAAATGTGAAGTCAGTCTTGCGCTTGTTATTACGTCTACTGTTCCGCTTGGTTTTATTTTTACCACTGCTGTCCCAGTATGCCTTTCTTATGTCATCTGTTCTACGGTTTAGGACCCATCAAAAAAGAGTGTCACTCCTCCTTCGAGTATGTTTTCTCCCACCCTAGGGATGTCATCATACGATACCTATGTGGTGCAGTCCTGTACATAGTCTCCCTCTTCTACTGGTTCAGCTATAAATGTCGCTGGATTTACAAGTATGTACCTTACTACTTTTATTGCTGGGTTCAAAATGATTACCTCATACCCTGACACTCTCTCTATAGTCAATGTGCTCTTGGGTTTCTCGAGGATGGCGAAAATGGCATACTCCACATAACGCATGGTGCTATAGCCCATTGTGACACTTACTGACTTCTCTACTGCAAATGGAGCAGCAGCCAACACTTGTTCGCATGGGTAGAGACCTCTCATTACTGGGTCTAATCACCCACTGTGGAATGCGAGGGGTTTGTGTACTAAAGTTGTTTTCTGTGTGAGCACTGCTGTCATCACAGCTCCATTGGAGTGCGAGAACAAATACAACTCCTCACAATAATCGGGAATCCCTAACTCTGGGGCTGTACCTATTGCCTTTTTTCATTCCACAAATGCTTTAGTTATCTCGTGTGTCCATGCCAGCTTACCTTCTCCTCACTGTGCTTCCTTGAGCCCACTTAAAAGAGGTCTCGTATACATGTTGTAGTCAAACAACCAGGCTCTGCAGCAATTACAGATGCCCAAAATTGGTTGCATCTCTCTTACTGTCAATGGCGGATACGTCCTATAAATCGCCTTTGCTCTCTCTGGGGTTACCTTCCTACCGTTGTGTGCTATCAACTGTGCGATGTCTAGATCCTGGCTCTGGCAGTATTGCAACTTTGCCTTATCTACTTTGCAACCCTTTTCTGCTAGCACAGTCATTAAGTGTATGGAATCCTCCCATTGCTGCTCTTCGGACTTGCTACAAATCAAGATGTTGCCTGCATACTGACTAATCGTGCTGCCCAAATGTATGTTTCCTAAATCCATTTGGAGTACCCTGTTAAAGACGGAAGGTGACTTGCAGTACCCCCGAGGAAGTCTTGTGTGTTTCCACTTGGTATTTCTATACAGAAACGATGTCAAGTTCTGTGACTATTCATGAAATCCAATAGAAAAGAAGGCATTCTTTAAATCTATCACCGTGAAATGGGTACCTTCCAGAGGAATGCTACATAATATTGTCATTGTGTTGGGAACTAGTGGAAATTCCACCTCGACAATGTGGTTTAAAGGACACAGATCCTGAATAAAATGCTGTGATCCAACTGTTGCCTTCTTCACTGGGTACATCACTGTGTTACACTGTGATTCGGATGGTACCAATATGCCTTGCTGTACTAATAGGCAGATCATCTTAAAAATGTCTTTATCGACCTCCCGGGACAAGGGATATTAGTTTGCCCTTGGTAAGATTGCCCCTGGCAACAGCTCCAACTCCCTTCAACAGGCCCACATCATACGGGCTGTTGGTCCATAAAATGCTTGGCACTCACCTTAAATCTTTGTCGAGAAATGGAGCTGGTGCCTTCTTCAATAGCACCATTCTCTGTGGTACCACCCTGTAGTGAACTCTCATCCAGTAAGTGATGGTCATATGGAACACTGTTTCAAGATCTGAATAGTCATCTTGAAACAATTCTTTGTCTGTCAAGTCAGCCAGTCTCTGCCTTTCTTCTACTGCGATTACCGTTCTCCATGATTGTCCTGAGTCATTGGTCCTGTGTAGTACTACTCTATCGTCTCTCACTATGACCGTCTCTAGTTCTAATGGGAACACTTGTCCTTCCTTTTCATCTAAGGGGACCTCCGGTCTAAATAGGAACTCATTGGGTATGCAAAACAATTTACATTGGATCCCTGGAAGCCATGCTAATAATACTTCCACTCCATATTGAAATAACTCTGGGTACACTTGCACCCCCCTCTGTAAATTCTGACCACATTATTCTGCTGTTCCCCACCCCTGTTTCTGCACATCCGTGATCTGTGACCCATTCTACCGCACAACCATCATTGTAGTGGACCCCCCATTGGTCTCGGCTACCACCGTTAAACCTGCCTCCACACTGCTGCTGCATGTGATAGCCAAACCCTCTTCCTCGGGCATCCCTCTTCCTTGTGGCCATTTATTAATATCCCCCCTTCCTGCAAAACTTCTTCCTGCCATCTGTGGCCAGTTCTGTGTGTTTTGAGTAATACCCCCTCCCCACTTGTGAACATAGTCCCTTCTATTGTGAATTTTGATAGCTTCTACTGCAATAGATTTGCCTCCTCTTTTTTTCCTTTCCTCACGTTTCTGTTGCGTGTTTTCTTGCATTAAGTGATAGTAGTGCATTATAGTCAGCTGAATTTCTGACCATGGTTTTGCTTCCATTCCCATCAATTTCTTCAGCTGCTTCTGTACCTGATAAGGTAGCCCATGGCTTAATATATGGTAGAATAATCCCACAGTTTTATCCCATGGTTCCCTCATCTCAAGACGCCAATGCTCTTGTATCTCTTGAATATACTGAAGTGGGTCTTAGTCCTCATGCATTTTGCATGCCATAATCACGCTTATGTCAGATGTGCCTGGGAATTGTACTCTCAGAGCCTGCCATACGGTGGCTATGCAGTTGTTAAATGGTGCGCCATCATGCGCCGTATTCTGTGTTGTCACTCCGGGATACCCTACGCAGTTCAATAAGTTGTCAGCTACTTACCCAAGAATGGCTGAAAGTAAGCTCTTCATGTCGCCCACTGCTAATAATGTGCCTGCTGTCAGTCTTTCTAGCTCATATATCCATTTCCCAGCTCCTGCGGTCAACTAGGGAAGCTTGTACCTCAAATTATCCTTGTCCATCTGTTGCCACAGTATATACTTGGTCATCCTCCACCCTTTTCTAATAACGGAACTGCATCAGCCCTATCCCTCTATCATGTTTACCTATGTCTATGGTAACGGTAAATGCTCCTGTCATACTGGGTTAAACTCTCAGACTTTGTGCGAATGGAGGGAATTTGTCTGCGCTATGCAATCCACTCTTGTGACGTTCAAGGTAACCATCCGATCCTAGTGTATTCTTCCTGATGTCTTCCTCTCTGACCCATGGTATTTCCCGCTCCGGGCTTATTTCCCTGGCTGGGCAGCATGGCCTTCTCATTTTGTCATCGTCACTTTCCCTTGCTTCTTTGTCTCACTCCATAAATCCCCCACTATCATCACTGTCTTTTGTTCCTGTAGGGGATAGAATCCTTTATTGATTTTTTTTTATTTCTATTGCACTCATATACAAGTGTTTCATTCTATTCTTTGCATTCTATTACAGGGTCTGTGGTTTGAGGAGGAGGAGAAGGAGCTGTGGGTGCTTCGCCCCCTGCATCCTGCGGGCTTAGCATCCACTGCTGCTTGGGTGGATCCTCTTCCTTCTCCTTAAACATTTTCCAGCGTTCTAGTATGGCCAACATTTTACTCCATTTTATTCCCTTTATATGCAGCATGTAAATATCTGGACATATGTTGCAGCACACATTTGGAGAGACTGCCCTCTGTATCGCAAGTCCATTTCACGCTATACTTGATTATTTTATCTTGATACCATGGAAGAGACTTGCACAAGTGCTTCAGAGGTGTATCTCCCATGGTGGCACGACCCTTTTGGACTGTTGATACTTACTTGACCTTAAATTGATTTTGCAGCACAGTTTAACACATTAGCAGTTTATATATTGTCACAGTTGCCATCAATGTTCAATTGGCTCGCTCTAAGCCACAAGAAATCTCCACAAAACCTTTGACAGCCTCTCTGGCTCACCACCATCAACAAGAGCATACTCTGTGCACCATCCCCACTATGTTCTCCGCACTCAAAGGCCAAACTACAATTCTTTCATGTGCTCACCGAGCCTCACGCAAAAGGGTTCAATCCTTTATGAAAACTTGAGCATCTGCTCGCCATGTTGAAAACCATCATGTTTTGTTTCTTTTGAACTCTGCCATCTCCACATCTCTGTCCCTCTAGTGGTGTTCACTTTCACAACAACTCTCTATGCTTCAAACATGCTCTTCCAACTCTCACAACGCCCCAAAACACAACACAAACACCATAACAAATATGTATACGTATATATATATATATAGGGCCGTCTTCCTGTCATTCAGCTTTAGAGAATACTCAATGAATACATGAATCTTCTTGTATACCGTCACATAGGAATACATCTCCATGAGATAACTTAATAAACCACCTTTCGCGACCCAAGGGAGCTCAGCATTGCTAACGCCTAGACATAGGAATTTCAAATACATATCATCTGCAACTAAGCTATCTGCCTAGATGGGTATCCTTTTTTATTTTATTTTCATATTTTTCTTCTATAAACCAATCTAACGCCTAGACTACAAGGACACTTTTTCTTTTCATTTTTCTTTTTTATACGTAACCTTAAGCTAAACGCCTGGAAACAGGTAATCTCTATAACAACACAAAACAACAACCAACAAGGAACAGCTTTCCCCTCACCACTGTTTGCGTTACTGCTGAATCTATACTTACACTCTTTGGTCTGCTGAAGTCCTCTGGCACCTCCTTTCCCTCTAATCTGCACTGTGGGTCTGCTTGGCGTCCCACGGGGAGCAGGCAGGAATTTCTGCAAGGTTACTCCTGGCGACCTCTCAATATTCCATGAGTGGTCTTCAATCCGGTCCTCGTGGGTCACGACGCAGCTTTTCGGGCATGCCTCGGGATAAGGAGGTCTTATTGCTGAGAGGTTTTAGCAGACAGTCTTCTGCTACCACCTGTGATGGCGGTCATGGGACTAATAACAGCCTCCTGATGTACATGCAAGAGGAACTGGGCACTGGAAATCCCCTGCACCAAGAACAGAAGAACCAGCCATAAGACGAAGTTTAACTTTTTTTATCGTGCATTCAATGACAGGGACTGCAGCTTGAACAACATTACATTCTTGACACACTCTTAGTGTGTATGCAGTTGTCAGATGGATTTGTTCACAAATGACATTACAAAAATGTAGTTACATGCCAAAAATCTAACAGCGGAAGGGATTGGTTAATAAGGCAAACTACATATAAAACATATAATGGGTTAGTACATTTATTGGACAAAGCATATCTTGTGGCCCCTCCTGAGACCACCTTCGAAAGTATCAAATGTAGTGTTACAAGTTAGTGAAATGTGGTTGGCCTCTGCAACATAGTGTATGCTCATTGGAATAGGTGAATAGGGATTGGACAGACAGGATCTTTTCAGCTTTGGAGCCTTATACAGACACCAAGTTTAGTGCAACAAAACTAGGTAATGGTAGCGACTCAGAAGGTGTTGCATGTTCCCATTAAGTTACCTTCTACAATCTTCTAAGCTGTGAGACAGAACATTTGCCTTTAAACCTGTATTACAATTGTATCCCACAGCCTTCAGCTCTATGGGAACAGGCATCTCTATCTAGCCAAATAAATAGGCACTGTCTGGCAGGTGTAAGTCATGTGTGTAGGGACCTTGAAATGAAGCCTTACATCCTGTAACTATGAGGATTTGAGCTTGGGTTTCTTGCAGGTGCTCCGTCCCTCTGCTTATCTGGAAACTTCCCTTCTCTCTGTGTCCTTGGCTGTCTGTGCATGCTGATTGTACTGGAAGCCTGTCCTGTCAGCCTTGACTGGATCGGCCTATCGGCTCTCTCTGCATCTCGAACTCTCAAAGCTTCTCCCATTCATTCCAATGTACCTGTGGCTTCTTGATTTGCATGGCTGTCCATGTTAAATGCATTAAGTGCCAGCAAGCTGTTTATATGTTCTCTCGTGCGTCTTGTTGTTTTGTGTTCAGCAGAAGAGCATATGTGCGTGTCAGTCCTCTAGCTTTGTGAGTCATAAGCACATCCTGCGTGTCTTACTGTAATAAACTAAAACATCTGTGTAACATGGATGCATATGTACTTCATGCCTAACGTATCTATGCTGTGAGGTCAGTCATGATGTCATCTGCTTCTTGTAGCTATAGTCAGTCAACTTTCTCTATTGATTGCAGGCTAGTCTCCTCTGTAACATCACCGGGGTATGGTCTGAATGGCTGTCTGAGCGAATAAAGTCTCTCACACCTGCGATACATCAATGATGAAAGAGAGGAGGTGGCTACAAGTGATGTACATATCTTGTTTCTCTGTCGATGGGCTGAGAGTGGGATGGGTGTAATGAGGGTGATGTTTAGGTCCCTCTCTTCACTGCTGTTACTAAACTGTAACTGAGTCTTATTATGAATCCCTGCCTCAAGAAAACTGTCCTACGTAGATAAGTAGGTGACCATAGAGCAGTGGAATAAATAAATTGCCTTGCTCTATTTCTATGGTGAGGAGGGAGGCTCTACATAGCATTTATTAGGAAAAGGGAATTGACAGGACATAGTTGTTTGGAATAGTATTATGTTTGGCATCGCCTCTAGATCTTACAGTACCGTTTCTTTGCTGCTTGTGTGGCTGGACTGGCATTACCTAGTTACTTCCGTCATGTGGTGAACACTAATCAACACATACATGCCAACCAAAGGCTTTGCTTAACAGAAGGGGTTATCATGGAAGGTGAACAAACTGTGGAAAATAACATACTGGTAAGGTTTTAACTACTAAACTAAAGTTGTTAGGATGATTATTTGGCAGGATATGGTTAGTGCTATGGGGCATCTTAACAAAATAATGTGTATTTTAGGGGAGATAAAGATTGGTCAGAAAGACAGTTCCCCCAGTTCTCAGTAGGGCCATGACCTAGTCTCTTCTGGTCCACTAACACAATAAACAGTGAGCTTACAGTGCCTGGGCTAAAGGGCCCCTGCTTCCTTCTTCTATGGTATTATTTGGACCTTATCTACTTGATTCCTAATTCTGGTTTTATGGGATTTGTGCTCCCTTCTTGATGGTCTTCGTCAGACCTCTTCTGCTTGGTTCTCTGTCCAGGCCCTCAGCTCTGGACTGGTGCTTGTTGACACACTCTATAGGTGGGGTTGTGAATGGCGGGGCTAACAGCAGGGATCAGAGCTACAGAATAACAGGAGGCTGCCCTAAACTCTTGAATGGGCTCTCACTATGCCTCTCACTGCCTACCTCTCCCCCAGAGTCCTGCTACTGCAGTCACCTGCTCCTTTCTATCTCGGTTAATCCACACCTTTCCACTTGTTTTGTTTCTACATGATTGTTCCCTAGACATTCCCCTCTCTCTCTTTGTTCTAAGCTTCTCCTGCCTCTCAATTGATGTAACATCTCCCTCCTCCACCTTAACAATATTCCACTACTTCTCAGCATGTCTTTCTGTCCCTTCCTGCTTCTCTTGTATGATGCTCTTTCATATCAGCTCTTCACTTCTTTCTTCTCCCCCCTTCTTCTTCAACTCCTTATTGTGCTACACTTGTCCTCTTTGCTTCCTTTTACCACATCCTCCCACTTTATCCAGATGCCCCTCTACTCTTAAACCGCTTTCAACAACTCCTTACTGCATTCCTCTAACAGTCTTCTCTTTTGTCAGCAGTCTACTTTACTTTCCACCTACTTTAGAATCCTTCCTCACTCCATAAGACACCTGCCATGTAAAAGTTGAGGTTCTTCAATATTCTGCTATCCCTCAAACCTTCTTCACCCCTTTGGACACCTCCTGTGTGACATTCAGGATTTCCTCCATTTTCACCTTTCTATCACATCTTATTCTCCTCTTTAGGCACCATCCCCCTTCCAATCCTCTGGCTCTTTCTGCTTCCAGTTCCCTAAATTTCTTTTCTCCAAACCTTTGTGTCCTCTTTCTTCTTCCAGCCCACTGGGTCTCTTCATTCCGCAGCACCAGGATCTGTCTTTCTGGTTTGCTTTTGCTTGGCCACGTGAGGAGAACACTTACACTTACATTTCCCCGGCCCCCTGGCAAAACAAGTTATTGGACTCAGCCAGGCAAAAAATCACACATAGGCTAATTGTTATACTAAAACAAATGGCTCGTTACAGGCCCTTTATTCACACAATATAGGTATATATGACCTTGGCATACGTAAACAAACATACACTTAGATATATAAAAAGATAGCTATAAATGGCATCACCGTTAACAAGGCAGCAGAAGACACCTGCATCTTGGCCACTACGACACTGCTTAGTCCCTCAGCAGCTAGCCGAAGTGATCACTCGTGCTAACGGGGTCTGTGGTGGAGCGTCCTCCCTCCCATCGATATTTCATCATGCAGGGGTTCAAATTCTAACTAACTCTACCACGCAATGCCCTCTCCTTTATGGGGGCATAGTCCCGCCCTTCCCAGTTGTGTCTGCCCTCGGCCGAAGAGCAGATCACAAGTCGAAGGGACAGAGGGTGGAAAAAACAGTCAGAAGTGGAAAAACCCAGCGCCCCTCTCCTCGCATTAATTCAAAGAAACCCTTATCATGCACCTGCAGGACGCTCCGACTCCCTCCTCCTTCAGTGGACAATACAATGAATATGCTCCACAGTAAGTCCACTCAGCAATAATATTTATCTAGCTATGTGACCTTGCTCTGCTTTCGCTACTGAAATGCTTGTTTATTATCCGAGGCCTGCGGAAATGCAGGCTTTATTACCGTGATGGGAGATGAGTGTCCAAAATGGCTGCGCACCAACGCCATGTTGTTCTAGATCACATTTCGCACAAGCATTACACTTTCCCAGCCTCCTAGGCCTTCCCTCTAGACGTTTATGCTTTTATGCTTCACCAGTTTCCTGCCTCCTGCTCTCTATAGGCTACAGTCCCCAGTCACAGCGCTTGTTCGATATCCAGCTCCTGTTCCAGCTCCCTTTGTTCACGTCTGAAGCTAGCTCTGAACAAGCTCTTTCTACTAACCTGTTGAGTCTTCCTGCATAGGTCATGATTTCTTTAGGGCTTAGGCCCTGCCTTCCTGTCATGACCCTCGCCCAAAACCCTCTCTGGCAAACCCATTGGCCAGGTGGAGTCAGGCCTCTAGAGCCTGGCATCCTCTTCAAAAGCCCTCATGGGGCCAGTCCTGGTGCCTATGGCGCCAGGCTCATACACCATGAAAAACAATGTGCTTGGGAACTACTTTATTGTATTGTTAGCCAACATGGAGCCATCCACATAGCTTGGTTCCTAAGAACCAAGCTATGCGGTCTAGTGTTTTGGGTGTGGTAGCCTAGGGACTACTTTACCTGGACTATTTTGTTGGGGCTATTTAAACCACACCCGAGCAAGACAACACGCTTCGCGTTACTTTGCAGCTTGCAACGTAATGCTCACCGTGTCCAGCTATTCCTTCGAACCTCGGAGAAGCAGAACCTGCAAGGAGGCAAAAGGAGCATCATTAGCAGCAGCATCTTACCTGCAGTCTTCATCTTTAAACACTCGCAGCTACTGAGAACAGCTTCCTCAAATCTGCACGCCTCCCGGACAGAACGACCTGAAAGAGGAAGATAGAGGCAACATTAAAGAAAGCAGTAGAGACATTTACAAAAACTGCTCAAAAGGCTTACCTGGCTGGTCGCCTCTCGGCTGGCACCACTCCGGACATTCCACTCGCGCTGAAGAACACCGCGACCTACAAGGAAGGAAAACACAGGTTAGCAAAGGCAAGACTTTGCAGCGCTGCGCATAGCGCTTACTTACAGCATCCTAGCGCTCTTAATGCACCATCATTTACCAGCGGGGGTCAACCAAGCCAGTTCGCCGCGCTGAAGCTCCGCATACCTAAGGGAGAAAAAAGAGACATTTTAAACAAAGAAAGGCATGCAGGATAGCAACAAAACTAAAGAACAGCAATAAGACCTACCTGAGCAATATCAAACGGGCCGGCGTCAGTGAAGTAACTGGACCGCACTCGCCCATGAAAGACAACGCGCCCCTGCAAAGAAGGCAGGATGGAGAGCACGCCTAATTCTACCACAATGTGAGGAGAGGGCGCCAGAGGGTCTGAAATCATGGGTGGAGGGAGGATACCTACCCCAGTCGGTCAGTCTTGAACACAGTCCTCCTGTATTTTCAGGCAGAACCTTCCCCGCAGACCACATCAGGGCAAAGCTGAGAAGCATACCAGCGAGTAACCCAGCTGGGTGGCATCCCTGTGGATACCAGGTGAGCGTAACAGAACACGAAGCCTGCCATAACAATCCACCTGGGCGCCATGGAGACCTCAGAAATGGACCAATTGGCCCAATTACCAGGAGAGCTTCGTGCTGAGGCTCATTCTGCCCTACAAGAGACTAATGCCCTCCGGAGAGACCTAATAGTGACCAAAGAACACACTGAAGAGATTAGCATGCAATACTTGCAATCACAGGCAGGACAGACGCCTCTACCTGAAAGCAATCCAACGATGCAAAACCCCGCCATACCACCCACTCCGGTACAGATCACGTTACCTGGAACAGTGCCCCTGGCACCACCAGAAAGGTTCTCAGGCGACCCACAGAAGTATGCGGCATTCATCAATCAGTGCTGCCTTCATTTTCTTTGCAGGACTGGAGCATTTCCAAACGACCAAGCTCGGGTAGCTTTTGTTTTATCATACCTGAGTGGTAGTGCAGCAGATTGGTCAGTGCCGTTGGTAACCCATGACAATCCTCTATTACATGACTTTGGGTGGTTCCAGAGAGAAATGGAAAAACCTTTTGCTCGCCATACCCAGGAACAAGCAGTAGACAATGAACTCTTGTCCCTCCGACAGGGGAATCAGGACTTGTTAACATACATTGCTACCTTCAACAGACTGGTTGCCGAAGCTAGGTGGCCAGAAAACAAAAGAACCACGTTATTCCATCGAGTCTTACGAGGCGAATTAAAGGATGTCTTAGCCCAGGTGGTTGATCCACCCAGAGACTGTGCAGTATTCACAAATCTGGTCGTGCAGCTAGACCACCGGTTGCAGGACCGAAAGGCAGACCGGTCTAAGACGGACCCTCGGATCGTGTATGTTCGACCAAGGGAAAACACACCCCATGTACCTGAAAATGCTGTAGAACCCATGCAGATTGGAGGGATACGGCCTCCATTAACAAAACAAGAGCGGGACAAAAGAAGACAACAACAGCTTTGTTTGTATTGTGGGAAACCAGGACATTTCCTGAAGGACTGTCCAGTAAAACCCCCAAGAAGAACAGTTGGGGCCACAGAGAAGGTTGAAGCATACATCGATAGCGGAGCAGTTGGAAATTATATTGATCAAGAACTGGCAGCAAAGATGGGGCTTCCTTTGTGTTCTAAGCCAACTATGGACAAGGTAACCACTATGGATGGGACAGAAATAGCTTCCGGACCAGTAACCCAGTGCACAGCCAGGGTAACCATGCTGTGCCAGGACGGATATCGGGAGTCTATTTCATTCGATCTCATCAAGGCACGTCAGTTCAGGCTAATACTAGGGATGCCATGGTTGGTTGCTCACAACCCTTTGATAGACTGGCAGGCACGAAAATTAACCTTCCCCGGTGACTGCTCCCCTGCCTGCTATTACCAAGAGGAGAAACCTGACGTCTGTATACCCATGACTCCCGGAGCGACAGTATCAACCCTGGGAACAACTAATACCTTGCCAAGTGAATACCATGATTTCCAGGATGTTTTCTGAAAGGACCAAGCCAATACATTGCCGCCACACAGGCCCTATGACTGTCAGATCAACCTTGTTCCTGGTGCAAAAATTCCTTGCAGCAGGATTTACGCTCTCACCGAACCAGAAAACCTTCATTTGAAATCCTATTTAGACCAGTACCTTGCAAACGGATTTATCCGTCCGTCGAAGTCCCCCGCAGCCAGTCCTGTGTTCTTTGTACCGAAAAAGGAAGGAGACTTGAGAACCTGTATTGACAAATTGCATTGAACCAGATCACCGTGAAGAGCCGCTACCCCTTACAACTTATCCCTGAGATGCTAAAACAAGTTAAAGATGCCCAGATTTATAACAAATTGGACCTTCAAGGAGCGTACCACCTGGTCCGAGTCAGAAAAAGAGATGAATGGAAAACCGCCTTCCGTACCAAGTACGGCTTGTTTGAATATCAAGTCATGCCCTTCGGGTTATGCAATGCTCCTGCGGCATTCCAGTATTTCATGAATGACATCTTAAGGGAGTTAATTGATGTGTGCGCCTTAGTGTACATAGACGACATCTTAGTATACTCAGCCTCGGAACAAGACCATGTCAGGCACGTTCGTTCAGTCCTCACCAAGCTCCGTCAATATCGCTTGTTTGCAAAGCTTGAAAAATGCCTTTTTACATCACCGAAGTAGAATTTCTTGGTTTTATCCTTACTCCAGGAGGTATCAGAATGGACGTGCACAAGGTAGATGCCATTCTGAAATGGCCTTCACCAACGTCTCTGAAAGCGGTACAAAGCATGCTGGGCTTTGCGAACTTCTACCGCCGGTTCATCCCAGACTTCTCTCAGGTTGTGCACCCAATCACAGTACTAGTACGAAAAAACAATAAAAAGTTTGCTTAAACCGAAAAAGCAGAAGAGGCCTTTCAGGAACTTAAACAAAGGTTTACCTCCACTCCAATCCTGCGACATCCTCGTCCAGACCTCCCTTATGTCGTTGAAACTGATGCGTCCAGTCTCGCAATGGGGGTTGTCCTTTTACAGAGAGACCCGGAAACCGGCCAGCTACATCCTGTGGCCTTCTGGTCGAAAAAGTTCTCACCTCCAGAGATTAATTATGCCATCACGGACAAGGAACTCCTGGCTATCAAATCCACCTTTAAAGCCTGGAGGCACTACCTTCTGGGGGCCAGACACACCAATGCAGTCATCACAGACCACCCAAACCTGCCACATCTCAAAACAGCCAAGGCCCAGTTCTCACGCCAATTACGATGGGCCCTTTTCTTCGCTGAATATGATTATGTAATCACATTTCGACCAGGAGTCAAAAACAGAAAGGCGGATGCCTTATCTCGCATGGGCATAGATGAAATAGTATATACAACTCCAGACCCAGTACCTATTATACCTGAAGACAAACTCTTGGGTATCACGACAGCCTTAACACAAGCAGAACTACGAAAAGAAATCCAACGGACAATGAATCCTGATGCCTACCTCGCATGGCAATCTCAAGGAGAACAATATACCATCAAGGACCATCTACCCTTTTTAGGGATCGCCTATATGTACCCAAGAAGGAATTACAACAGCATATTATTTCAAACTATCATGATTCACTGATCGAAGGGCATCCTGGGATCGCCAAAACCCTAGCTAAGGTGAAAGAGAACTTTTGGTGGCCTACCTGGCGTAAGGACATCATTCAGTATATTCAGTCCTGCGGTGTCTGCACACAAAATAAATCACAGAAACAAAAACCATCTGGTCTCCTACAACCATTGGACATTCCTCCAGTTCCATGGCACACTCTTTCCCTTGACTTCATCACTGATCTACCTCCAAGCCAAGGGTTCAACACCATCCTTGTAGTTGTGGATCTATTCTCGGAGATGGCCCATTTTATTCCTCTCAAAGGCCTCCCAGACGCAGCCACTTTAGCAAAAGTGTTCCTGGAGGGCGTGGTTAAGCTACATGGCTTCCCTTCGTTCTGGTCTCTGATCGAGGCAGCCAGTTTGTTTCAAACTTCTGGAAAAAATGTTGTGCAATGGCGCAGATTGAAGTTCGGCTATCTACCAGTCACCATCCCCAAACGGACGGCCAAACCGAGAGAACCAATCAGACACTCAAGCAATATTTACGGTGCATGCTGCACCACGAACAAAGGAATTGGAAAGACCTACTATGGATAGCCGAATATGCATATAACAATTCTTTGCATTCAAGCACAGGACAAACGCCCTTCTATACCCTTTCTGGCAGACATCCACGTACCTCTGAACTAGACCTTCCAGCCAGCTTGGAAATGCCAGCGGTAAAGACTCTACACACAACCAT
This sequence comes from Ambystoma mexicanum, assembly GCF_040938575.1. Classification (NCBI taxonomy): domain Eukaryota; kingdom Metazoa; phylum Chordata; class Amphibia; order Caudata; family Ambystomatidae; genus Ambystoma; species Ambystoma mexicanum. The sequence goes on from NC_090931.1 coordinate 459,471,049, forward strand.
TACTCAGGCTTTCAAAAGGGCAAAGGAACACCTTATTCAAGCCAAAGAAAAACAAAAGAGATTTGCCGACCAACACCGGAAAAAGGCCCCTGATTATCAAGTAGGAGACAAAGTTTGGTTAGCTGCTAAATTCGTACCCATCAAGGGAACCCGGACCTTTCATCCCAGATTCTTAGGACCCTATACCATTAAGGCAATTATCAACCCAGTAGCCGTGAAACTTGATTTATCATCTAATCTACACATTCACCTGGTATTCCATGTGTCCCTCCTGAAACCAATGCAACCCGGCACACGGATTGGGACACCACCTAAGCCCATACTTGTTAACGGAGAACCAGAATTCGAAGTCAAAGATATCTTGGACTCTAAATACTCTAGGACCAAGCTATATTATCTCATCGATTGGAAAGGATTTGGACCACAAGATAGATCCTGGGAGCCCAGTGAGAATATCCACACACTACGTCTAATCAGGAAATTCCATCGGAACTTCCCAACCAAACCTGAGCCAGACAGAAGGAACACCATGGGAGGGGCCTTAGGGGGGAGTGCTATCATGACCCTCGTCCAAAACCCCCTCTGGCAAACCCATTGGCCAGGTGGAGTCAGGACTCGGGTCTCTAGAGCCTGGAATCCTCTTCAAAAGCCCTCATGGGGCCAGTCCTGGCGTCTATGGTGCCAGGCTCATACACCATGAAAAACAATGTGCTTGGGAACTACTTTATTGTATTGTCAGCCAACATGGAGCCATCCACATAGCTTGGGTCCTAAGAACCAAGCTATGGGGTCTAGTGTTTTGGGTGTGGTAGCCTAGGGACTACTTTACCTGGACTATTTTGTTGGGGCTATTTAAACCACACCCGAGCAAGACAACACGCTTCGCGTTACTTTGCAGCTTGCAACGTGACGCTTACCGTGTCCAGCTATTCCCTCGAACCTCGGAGAAGCAGAACCTGCAAGGAGACAAAAGGAACATCATTAGCGGCAGCATCTTACCTGCAGCCTTCATCTTTAAACACTCGCAGCTACTGAGAACAGCTTCCTCGAATCTGCACGCCTCCCAGACAGAACGACCTGAAAGAGAAAGATAGAGGCAACATTAAAGAAAGCAGTAGAGACATTTACAAATTACGAACTGCTCAAAAGGTTTACCGGCTGGTCGCCTCTCGGCTGGCACCACTCCGGACATTCGACTCGCACTGAAGAACACCGCGACCTACAGGGAAGGAAAACACAGGTTAGCAAAGGCAAGACTTCACAGCGCTGCGCATAGCGCTTACTTACCGCATCATAGCGCTCTTAATGCGCCATCATTTACCAGCGAGGCTCAACCAAGCCAGTTCGCCGCGCTGAAGCTTCGCATACCTAAGGGAGAAAAAAAGAGACATTTTAAACAAAGAAAGGCATGCAGGATAGCAACAAAACTAAAGAACCACAATAAGACCTACCTGAACAATATCAAACGGGCCGGCGTCAGTGAAGTAACTGGATCCCATTCACCCATGAAACACAACGCACCCCTACAAAGAAGGCAGGACTGAGAGCACGCCTAATTCTACCACAAGGTGAGGAGAGGGTGCCAGAGAGTCTGAAATAATACGGGGGTGGAGGGAGGATACTTACCCCAGTCGGTCAGTCTTGAACACAGTCCTCCTGTATTTTCAGGCAGAACCTTCTCCGCAGACCACATCAGGGCAAAGCTGAGAAGCATACCAGGGAGTAACCCGGCTGGGTGGAGTCCCTGGGGATACCAGGTGAGCGTAACACTTCCAGCCTCCCTCTAGTGTTAGGGTGCTGTCACAGTTTTATTAAACGGCACACTCCAGCCAAGGACTCCTTCTCCGACAATGAATGAGGCGCACAATAAAGTGCTTTTTATTTTTAATAAACCACAGATTCTTTTTTTTAGTAGCACCCAACCACCAAAAACACCCCTTGTCACAATGGACTAGAAACCAGGCCGATGTGTATCAATAAGATATTTATTAATTTATTATTTAATGAAAAAGGAATATAGTCAACAAACAGCGCCACCACAATAGTGCCAACACAAATGCAATATCCTATCTAGAGCGACAAAGTGGAAATGGGCTGTAACACTCACTTTTGTTATAATGACAAACAGGAAAATACAATCAGGTTGAAATGGACTGTTAAACTTGCTTTTGTTTTAATGACAAAACAGGAAAATACCATCAGATTGAAATAGACTGTTACCCTCGCTTTTGTTTCAATGACAAAACAGGAAAATACCATCAAGTTGAAAGTGATAGCGCCATGGTTTAGCACTCCCCCTGCACCACTCACCCGAAACATCAATTAAACTTGATTCCTTTGAATCGAAGGCAGTGGCAAGAAGTAGGAATGTAGAGAGAAAATCGGACTTGGGGTAAAGCCAACCAACCCCAGATGGGAAGCCAGAAAAGAAAGTGAAAACCCATTTTTTGAGCAAAATGGCAGAATGGGATTTTGATTCTTACTCACAACTGCTCGGGGACAGAATAGAATGAAATTCTGATTCTGATTGGCTTAGGAGATAGGGAAAGTTTAGGGAATATTAATCAGCACAACAGGGCAAAAATAGAAATGAAATGGGAAAAATCGGTTTTGGGAGAAAGCAAATGCAAAGGGAAAATACAGTGGCAAATTGAAATTCGTTTACACTGGGCTTACAATGACAGGCAGCGCAGAAAAGGGGTTTAGCTTAAAATAGGAAACTTGGTTTTCAATGACAAGGACAGAGGCACATAACAGGTAGACTTCTAGGCAAAAGGGATCACTTACAATAGAACAACGGTTTGGGGTTTAATAGGACATAGGCAAATGGGAATTCATTGGGTAATGCACACAATACACTGACAATTCGGTTTTCAGTTACAAAGAGATTAACTCTTATGAGGCAACACTTTAATGACTATAATAATTAAATACAACACCAAGGACAAGATGGTTAGTTTCGAATGGCAACGATCTTGCACCATGAATTTCAAATAGGGAAATGAATTGATTTACTTAAAAATAAAATATTAAGGATTACACAGACAACTGAGAGGTCTTTTATAGGAGATATGATAACATACACAGGCTAATAATAGATTAGTCTATGGCAAGGTGACTGAATTACACTGGCAATATGGGGTTTTCAATTGGTTTTTCAATGGGGAAAATATTGGATGCAATGCTACAAAAATAAAGGGCTTATGCAATTTAGGGCTGGGTTATTTGCTACTTACAAAGCAAGCCTTGGTTTAGGATTCAGGACAGCCAGCTGGATCTCAGGACACTCTGGACAGCTAGGACAAGGGGTCTGGTCACTGCACTCTCAAAGATGGTAAGGTACAGCAGCCTTCTCTCCACCCTCCTTCTCCTGTCTCCCGGTTTTTGTCTGTCCCCCTGACCTGGTACAGCCCCCCTTATATAGCACAAATGACATCACTAACTTTACAATCTAGGGGGAGTACCCTGTAATTATCACTGCCACCAGGAGTGGACAGTTTCTCTCTGTCTCTCTGCCCCCAGTCATGATTGGTTCAAGGGAAGAGAGCACCATCTGTCTTCTTTTTGTATTTATTACAATTCTTTGTTCTCATGACCACTTTTTGGCAAAAAACAGTTATGTCTCATAACTTCATACTTATACTAGCCCGGGCCATATGAAATAGATATGCGGTATCAGTTGCTCATAGGGAATTAGGTAATCCGATTGCCAACTCTGTACGAGGTAGCATGGCCCTTTGGCACATTTTTGTCATTTTCATAAAACGTATAACAGTTATGACTCTGTAAATGATCCAGCATGTTCCTAATTTCATCTTCCAGCTTTTCATCAACTGCCATATTTGTCACCTATTCAGAACAGCCAGAAACTAGTCTTAACTGGCCAGTTTAGTCCCCAAAGTCCTAGGGAAATGCAATGAGTCTCTTTAAAACCACCTGGAAATTACATGAAAAAATAGCATAAAACGTAATTGATTCTTATTCTGATTGCTGCGAAAATGCCTAAAATGAAATCAGTCTTTTAATGTAAGTTGGGAGTGGAGGGTCTTGTTCCACCTGGGGGAGGGCCACTTCCTCCCCCCACAGCCATCTGTCTCCCTGGGATCAGCCTGTAACCAGAGTTTTTTATAAGTCTCTTTGAAGTGGTGTGGGTTCTTTGGAAGGGGGTCCAACAAGGACCTCACAACTCCCAGTCAAGCTCTAGCCACACTTTGCCTCCTTTGAAATCTTTGGGCTCCTGCCTTCATGTTTGCAGAGCAAGGAATTATGCTGCCGTCTCCAGCATCACATTTTATTGCGGCATGGTTATAGGATATGTGTGATATCCAGTGGTGGTGGGGCTTTGTCATCATGAGTTCCTGCAAGTCTGAACTGGTTTTTCCTGTAGTAAGGGTCTATGCAAAGGTGACTGGAGTTTTGTGGTTTGGAACATAATCTGCATTTGCTTTGGTCAACCCCCACATGATATTTCCCTGACATTTGCTGCGTGAGCGATGCTATCTTTCCTCTGTGGCTTTTAAAGCCGTTTTCTTTTCACACGTGTGCAGACTTTTTGCTTTTAATGTTTAAATCCTGTCTTGCAGGTCACAGCATTATAAGTTCTCCTCCTTGGGTGAATTCACATTTGCTGTTAGTCCATCGATAATGATAGGTAGCCCACTTTTCTCATGGTTCTTTAATTTGACATGGACACAAAGAAAAAGCCAAGCTGTTTTTGTTTTGCAGTGTTTAAAGGGCTGCTGTTCATGTGAAAGGGAAAACAAAAGCGTTTTTCTTTGTAGTGTTGAAATTCTTGCCCCTCATGTGAAATAACAGTAAAGAAGGCTGTTTTTGGTTGAAGTGTATAACTTCTTGTCATTTAGGTGAAAAGAAAGTAAAGCAAGGTCGTTTTTTGGTTGCAATGTTGAACCTCTTGTCATTCAAAGGAAATAAAAGCAAAATAAGGCTGCTTTTAGTGGCAGTGTTTAAATGCTGCTGTTCAGGTGAGGGGCGCCTATCTAGGGCATTTAAATGTACCCCACAGTACTCAGTTATGCCATGTGAGATTTGAATTGGCCACCAGCCTCCACCTCTCTGGATGGCTTACAGGGCTGATTTAGGCCTTGGGATTGGCTCGTCCCTCCCTTTGTGCAGTCCTCTCTCTACCTGCAACACCTGGGCCCTGCTTTCCGTTATCTCTGTGGGGCAAGAGAACGCAGGTGTGTTTCTTCGGAAGCTGGTGTAAAGACTGGCTGATGGGCTCCACCCCCGAGTATCCCTTTCAGTTCTGATGTGGGACTGGGGTTGGTTAGTACCCCCTGTTGTTTGTTCCACTCTCTCCCGACCCTGCCCTCAGGGTGGGTACACTTAGCCTGTCTGTTCTTAACAGTAAGAGAGCATAGGTATTGTACAATAACTGAGTGACTGCCTTGCAAGTTTCCTGTCCTAATGTTGGTCCAACTCTTTCCCTCTTTAGCTTTAAATGGGATTCCAACACTCAATAAGGTGGAGCAATGTGTACAGGCACTGCCAATTCCATAGGACTGCCATCCCTTCAAGAAAGAGGCTGGGATTTCTTTGATGTGTGGCCCTGCGTTCCACACATGGCATTGTGGGAGTAGGCAGGGTATCCTCCCTATGCCACCCCATGGGCCCGGAATAACCTTGCTTGCGGTGACACATGGCCTCCATGGTGATCCCAGTACCCACCAGCAAGGCCAAACAGGGGACTCTTGGACATTGTTATGGACTTGATGGTCTTTAAACCTTAATGTTTGGTGTGTGCAACATGGCACTCGAGTTCAAAAGAAGAAATTCAAAAGACAATGGGCCTTATTACAGGCATGCCGGTCCGGAAATAACAGTACCGGCAAACTATGAGTTCAGCAGGTGGGTGCCATGCCACCACCCGCCCGCAGACCTTGATGGTAGCACCGGCACCATTCTGAATGGTGCCGGTGCTACCGTCCTCCCCATTCCCATTGAGTGCAATAGGACTCAATGGGAATGGGAAGTAATTTTTCCCAGCGCCCGGCAATGGGTAATTACCGGGTCCGCCGGGGCTGTAATGGCCCGGTATTTGCCCATTGCCGGGCGCCGGAAAAAAAAAATACTCAGGTGGCAGCCATGCCGTTTTTACCGAACGGCTACCACCAGACTCATAATGATGCCCAATGCATCACCATAAACTATGCATTGAAGCAACTTAATGAGGCCCAAGACTAAACCACTGCACTCCAAACAACAGTTAAATAAGTGACAATTTAATTTTGGGAACGGGTCATGTTTTTCGCGGCTGCGATTTCTTGGACCACGATGCTCCATAGGAAAGAATTACGGGATCAGGACGCGGTTGCGGCAATGGGGAGCCCTAAGGATGGGAGGCGAAAAAACAGGGGTTACAGAAACGCATCAACACCAGGTTCTCAGAGGGATGAACCCCATTCATGCAAGTAGAATCGATCCGCCTCAAGCAGGTGTCGGGAACGTGAGAAAAACGAAAAGAAATGAAATTAGTCTGGCGAGGGCCAGCGAAAGCCTGGGGGTTGTTTCGGGCTGATGGTGATTCAGGGGCAAGGGGAGCTGCCGGAAGCGGAAATGGATTGTGCGGAGTCATGTGCCACAGTAAATTGACTTGCAGAAACATGACCCCGAACCTTCATTTCCGCTAGCCCGATGATCATTCTTCATGTGTTTAGGATTGAATGGCATTGTAAAAGCGTAATAGAGTACGACAATAACCATCCTTTTTAGGCATCTATAAGAGGCATTACTGCCTTCCTCCAGTGAAAATGTCAGATGTATATAACGTCATATACATTCCTCTAAAGTATTTCGGATGGTGATCGGAATGCTTTATTTGTTTCACAAATGGCTGCTGACGGTGGCACTTTGAGATACCATAAGCACATTTCTAAGCTATCTGGAAGGATAGCTTGCAAACTAGGCGCTTGCTTGTAGCATGGGGCTAGCCTGCACCCAGCAAGCTCAGATCCCAGCAGCATTGACTCAACCATCCGCCCTTCAGAGGAATATAAATTAAGTACTGTTAACCATCTCAATTCAGATGAACTGGTAAATCTGAGGGCGCACATCAGCCCCACTTCCATTCCGTGTCCACTCCACCAAAAATCGATATTTTCTGGTTGGGAGAAAAATGAACAGGATGGGAGCTCTTTGGCCCGAAGTTCCTGTGGCGTTTTCCTCCCCACCAGAAAAAAAAAACATTTTGATCACTGACGGCGTTGATCAGTAATGGCAGCTGTCATTACACTAATCCCTATGGATTCTGCCTGATTTTTTCATTTGTAAAAAGCTGGCATAAAATCCCATGGATTCAGCCTCTCTGCCCCCATCAAAATCAGATGCGTTGTAAGAAGTGGTCTACTTTCTTACACGGGGTAATTCTGCTCCATTCATTTACACATAGGGGGTAATACTTACCAAAATGGCAAGGATGGGAGAAAGCACACAGTTTGTCACTGCCTGTTTTTACCCACCTATGGTATTTTCCGTTAGAAGCAAAATAGGTGTCCTAACTGGGTAGTACCAACAGCGATTACTATAATGCTTAGAGGTATGAGCAATCCGCCATGAAGTGCAATGAAAAAGCCAGACATTATTATTGAGCTAAAACATTCTTGTGAATCAGGCAATGGCAATGCAAATGACAAAAGCGGCGCTATAGCGAGCATTAGTAATACAACATACAATATTTGTTGGTGTAGAGATGCAGTTTGGTTTGATGGCCTATGTGATAACTAATAGGTAGAACTGTATAAAATACAAATTGGCTCAGTAAGATTGTTAAATCGCTAAATTGGCCCTCAACTGGCGCCCTGATGCCCAAGGGCTTGTGTGCGCTGTATACATGCAACAAATAAATAAATAAACGGCCACAGCCAGGACATTATCTGTACTTCCCCCGGACTTGCAATGCGTGGGGTTTAACACATCTTATCTGCAGTATGCAAACTCGAGCCTAAATTACTGTTGCAGTTTGTGTTTCTTGATAATTATTTTGTAATCGCGTTTCTGGACATGATTGCAGTTCTTGTATTGACACGCCTCTGCAGTTCTCCAAGCCCCTCAGACATTGATGCCGAAATTCAATCTGGGATCTTGGGTATATCCGTCAGTTTTGCATAATTCCAAATACATATAGCCAGCAGCTCTTCTGCTGCTTCCTACAAAGAAACATTGAGACAAGCAATCATTTGCATTTTCTCAACAAGTGCTAAACAGCACGCAGTGAGACTGCATGGATAGAAACTCAAGAGAGGCATAACTTATCTTTCTGTTTGAAAAGATGGGTACAAGCTGACCATTAACACACCACACAAGACACACTAAACTGTCGCTTGGCCTGTTAACAATATACAATACTGTACACCCAACAGGACAGTTAAGGCCTCATGGAACTCCCTCACTTAGGTTAGGCCACTCTGTCACTTATATTTCTCACCATTACTCTGTCAACCGCCTCTACTCAAGCACCAACGCTCTGCAAATTGCAGTGGGTCCAGAACTCAGTGCTCAGACTCATTCACCACTTCGACCGAGGGACACCATCTCACTAGCTCTAAATCTGCCCCAGACGCAACATGTCTGCTGGAAAAAGTCATAAAGAGGGCAAAAAGCATCTTGCCAGAATTGTAATGTAATGTACTAGATGTGTAAAGCACGAACTAAGGCCTAGGGGCATCTATGCACTGGGAAAGACAGTGGTGAGCTTAAGAAGGAAAGACAACTGCAATAAAACCAATGGAGTAACTTTGTGAAAGTGTTGGGTTGGGACATGAAAGGGGCCCCTGCCAAATGAGAGAGAAAAAAATGGCATGTCATAAAAGTGGGGGCGGGGGGCAAACACCATTGTCCCCCCTATAATTACAACCATGAATAAAACCTTCAAAGGGTCTGCAGACAAGCAAGAGTTTGAAGAAAGGAGCTCTAGAGTGCAGTGGTAGAAAGAAATCATCACACAGAGGAACATAAGTGGTGCGACACAGTTCCATCCGTCAATAAATAGCTATATAATTTGGAGAAACTGCAACTGTGCCTGCACTTATTTGCGCCACGATATATTGCTGGTGTATTTCCTTTTGTTATGAATAAGACATCTTCAAAATTCCATTGTGTTTAAAAAATAGGTTTTATTTTCTATTTTGGGCTGAAAATACAAAATAAAAAAACTTTTTCAAACATAACGGAATTTTGAAGATTTCTTATTTTTAACAAAAGGAAATACACCAGCAATCTATCTTGGCGCAAATAAGTGCAGGCACAGTTGCAATTTCTCCTATAGTGTACAAATGGAGTAGAGGAACTCAGTGTCTCCGTAGTAACCTACACTCATGCTACAAAGAACAAACCATAAAAGAGAAAAACTCTAAAAAAGAAAGTATTTATAAAGCAAACTCAATTAGGTCGCGAAGGTACAAGCCCAGGATATCTCAAAAAAAGTTCCTCAAGGTCAGAAAATAGTTATATACTTAGCACTGGCTAATGACAGAAGGAGGAATTGTGTGCAAGATCACAATACTAGGACCAATAAATGCAAGCTAACACAAGGCCACACTCAACTAACCTGGATAGCATTGCGACACACTCAAATACCGCCATGCTGGACCTGTGGCACACATGGAGTTTGCTAAAATCCAGCAACACTAGTGACAAGCTGACCTCAAAGCCCTCAGAGATTAAACCAGTCCTCATGGTCATAGATATCATGCTTCCCTCGACTACCCTGTAGGCACTCCTGGGTCTATGCCCGAGCATAATAATTGGTAACAATAGGGCATCGGCCCCCAAGTTTCCGACTGCGCAAATGCCGACCAAAACAAAGCCTTCACTCTGAATCGTAATTCCTTTCTAGGCCAAACCACCATGCCCTAATTGTTTCCTCCACATCGGATCTATAAACTCCAGGACTACCCCAAATTCTGGAATGTGCTTAAAGATTGTCTATTTCCCCCTTCCAGCACTAAAGGGTACCTTGGCTCTCAGAGTTTAAGGAGATTATTGTTCATATTAGCAAATAGAATTATAATAGAGTAGGCAAGCATTAGCCAACTCAATGCCAGCGAACACACAATATATGGGAAGCATGAACAATTGCAGCATATCTAAGGAATAAATAAAACAGTGAAATAATAAACCGACTTTTAATAAATAAGCATCCCGATGAAATTGAATTAGGATTATAATGTATGAAATAGACCAATTTTGGTCTATTTTATTCGGCGCAAAATCCATCGTCATCACTGCAACTGCCCATGACATCTGGATTGAAGCAACAAAATACTTTTAAGAATCATTGAAACCTGGAAAATCTTAATAGACTTTTTTTAAAAATCATATTCTTCTTATGAAATGTAATATAACTGTTTCTTTCCCACTCTCACTCTCACTCTTTTTCTTCTTTTTCACATCTATTACACTTTTTTCTTCCCTTTGCTTTTTTTATGTGCTTGAATTTCCTATGTTTAAACTAATGCACAATAAATGAACTGAAGGACCTAACACAGAAACTAGTCCGTTTTTGCCTTATAAGGGTATTGTAATGTCAGATGAAAATGTACTTATTATTCTCATGTTAGCGGAGATGCGATAGGACAAGATTATTTGGATGATATGTGTTGTCTTTTTGTTAGTGTATTTTACTGAACATTTGCCATTCAATGTTTGTAGAGAATTAAAAAGGTTTTTGAATTATCTTTATATATGCACTGAAGGTGGAAACTTATTTTTGTAAAATGTTTAAATATATTTTTTTAAGAATGTGGCTTTTAGTTAAGCAGCAAACCCTAAAATGGGCTGGGCTGGCATTACTGGGTCAGGTGATGGCCTGTACCCCGAGTTGCATGGCTGAGCGAAGCATGGCCATTTCCAGATCTAGTAATGCCTGCCCATCTCAGGTTTATAGTTACTAGCACCCTGGCATGCTTTCCAGGTGGTAGCAGCTTTTTAAAAGTTGGGAAACTGTGTGGTTGCTGTTCGTCAACTTAAAATAAAGCTACAAAACAAGATGGCCACCACAGACAAGGGAGAAGGGAACTACAGTTTTTTCCCTTCCCCCTGTGCATGACCCATCGACACTGAGGGGAAGAGCGAGATAGAAAGCGAGATCACAGCGGCAACAGGTAAATGAGGGGGTGAAGCAGGGATGGGGTATGGGGTGAGGTGGCTACTCAGAGAGAGTGGGCCCTTGTGAGGAGGCAAGATGGTAGCCTCTTGCTGCTCAGGGGTCTCAGAACACAGGCCAACCCATGAGTTAATGCCAGCATTCTGAGCTCTCGGTTTGACTGGGAGGCCCCATGACGTCCTGTCCTAGGTGCAAATATTGAGCACATTATTATATTTGACAGACATAAAATGTATTTAAGCACCAAAATTAGAGCGACTTTTTATAATAAATAATTAATAGAGTGTGATGAAATGACTACTGCACTGCAGGAGTAAAAGAAGGCGTAATGGCTTAAAGGCCTACTCATCTTTACACTTACTATTAAAGCGGCAGTGATCCCAAGCACAAACGTGAAACAGGCACATCCTGACAAGTATTATTCTTTCACCACTTTTGGTTACATGGGCCAAGGGCAGGCTCTACATTTCAGTAGGGGTGTGAGCTACTACAGAAGTATACCAAACAACACTAGTACTGTGGTACTTACTAAAAGAACATCCAACCAAGGTTCCATAAAAATAGGATACTTTAATTAAATTAACAATACAAACAAAATAAACAAAAATGACTATAACCTACTTCTGTAAAGGAAAAAGAAGAGAACGCGTACTTACTAGTAAAAGAGGCGCTCATATTATTAAAGTCCCTGAAGATGTTTTTGAAATGGTAAAGAGTAGGTCATACAGGTCACTAGGGTGCTTTAGGGCAGGCCAGGGGGACATCACCACTTCAGACACTTTAAATACTGTTTTGTGGCTCATCAGCATCGAGCCAGTCTTCTAGGTGCTGTGAGGAATTGGCATCTTAGAAGGGGGTAGGAGCCCTGGCTTTTTTGATTTGTATTTAAATAATACAATTATGTGGGTAATTCCATCTCTGAAAGGGACATTTTTTAATCAGATTCCCCTTTTATAAGCTCCATGTGTACTTGTGCCCTGCTCCGTCAGTATCCTGATTCACAGCACCCACTCTACCAGTGGCACAGAGCGAGTTTAGAGGTCGCAGGTGCCCTTTTAAAGCTGCAGTGACATTCCAGTCACTGCTGCATAGGGGCTGCATTTAAAATATGTACACCTGTTCTAAAAACTGCATAACTCTGAGGATCCTGGCCTGGAGGCACAATAAACAGTAAATGTAAGCCAACCCTGAGTTAGGGAATGGCGGCAAGAAGCTCTCATAGCTATCCCAGCCACATTAAATTGATATTGCACATGTGTCAGTCCTGTGGGCCCAGTTCAGTGCTGGAAGGGTTATGCCTATTCACTCCAGACAAGGCTCCCCCTGCCCACCGGCAGGACTATAGGTTTGGGAGTTTGCCTTTCTTTGTTCCTTTCTAAGGGCAGGCAATGCCCTTTCCTCAGAGAAAACCACTCCACAGGAAGCTAGCCTGGAACCAGGAATCAATGGGCTCACCCATTATCCAAAGGGCTAAGCCTCAAACCCAGGTGCTGCATTTCTAAAAGCCTTCGATTTTATTGAGAAGGGAAATGGGTGGGGTTAGATCTCTAAAGGTTTGGGAAACTTCTCCTATCTTGTTTCTTTCTGCCTCACTTCCTCTTTCTAGTCTCCTCCACTTCCTTTAGCACAAAGCACTTTGGGTGTGATGTCAGAAAGGCAAAGTCCACTAATTTCAAGAGCAGGGATTAGACACCTAAAGTAGGCTAATTTACATCTAATCACCTGTGAACTATTGCCTTTAAAATAAGGTTCCGCACACCACTTCTCTGAATCATTCTTTGGACTCCAAACCTGAAAGTAGATTTAATTGGATCCTGCTGGGAGAATAGTCTTTTCCAGAGTCCCCCAGTTGTGATGTGAAGACAGGAAGTGGAAGGCAGAGGCAGGCTATGCCCCCAACATCCCCACAGACCATTGGGGGTGGTCTGTGGTGCTGGACCAAGACCACATCTCTGTCAACCACCCTTTGGCCTGTAACCTCACCATGTTGCAGGGCTCCTCAAAGTGTGTGCAAGCCTGCCCCATGTTTGGGAGCCTGAGAAAAGGACTTATCTTAGTCCCTGTGACCCTGGAGTGGGACTCACAGTACCTGGAAGTCAGAACAGTCTCGATCTCTGTTTTCAACGTTAACCCGCGATGAGCTGTGACTCAAAATCAAGCAAACCATCAGGACTTTTGGATGCTGCCCAGTTGTAAATGACTCCAATCAAGCAATCCCACTAAGTCAGTGCCTTGTCTGGGATGCCCAAGGGAAGCCCTTATTTATATATTTTTATGGCAAGTTATAATCTGGATGATGAACCCTTGTATAACACCTCTCTCTTAGAATCCCCCTTGACCCCACTGAGCCAAGAAGTAGGCTTGTTTTGCAAATTTAAAAGGTTTATTTGAAAAATTAAACAATATATATATATATCACACTTTTATAATAAATTAATAATTGATGTCACACTTATGAATATAATGTTGATCAACAATGGGTAATCTGACACTAGCACACTTCTTTACAATCAATGAGGAGTTGGTATAGGATGGATAAGGCAGCGAAAATACTTTTATGGTTTCAAGGGAAAAGCGATGAGGAATAAAATGCAGTACGGAAATAACTTGATATGATTTTAGCAAAAGATAATATAATCACTTTTTCTCTGGCAATTCACCGCCCCTCCTATGCAATGTAAGAAATGGAAGGTGAGCACACAGTCGTCAAGAATCCCAACAAAATGCAATACGAAACGCAGTTCCCCCCAGCAAGCTTAGAGGAAAACAGGTAGAGGTTTGAAACACAGGCCCAAAATGCTTTGAATGTGATGACAATGAAGTGAGAAATGTGCTAAAATGCTTTTAATTCCCTCTAGTGGTTCAGGGTGGGTGATATCTAATTTATATTAGCTTAGGCTCACTTTAGCAATGCTCTATGAGTAACTAGCAGGTCAAAATGAATTTTAGCAAAGGAAAGCAAGGAGCTGCTGATTTTTACACGTGGCTGAAATTGTGCAAAATGTCAAATTGTGGAAAATTTAATTGTGCGCGTCGAGCGTAATTACGGAGTTACTACAAGGAGTAGGAAGTCGGTTCTAGGTTCGTTGGAAAGTCTAGAATCTTAGCTTTAAGATGAAAGTTAAATCTCGTTCCTAGCACAAACGGTTCCGGAGATACGGACGATTTTGTGAAAGTAGTTTTTCGGATTTGAAATTTTAAAGCTCAGAATGACAGATGACAGTTTTCAGTTTTAAAGATGACAGAATGACACACGCGATTCCTATGAGGTAGTTCTAAATAGGTTAAAATAGTTTTAATTAGATTATTTTAAACTAAGAGATTAGTCTGGCACAGTCCTAGAGTACTCACACTATCTTTTGGACAGGAATGGCTTTGTCACCGATCGGGTCAGGATTGCCTGCACTTCTGCTAGCGGTTCTTCACAGCGGTCTGGTCTCTGGTTCTCTCTGGTTCCGGATACAGCACTGCTTTCTGGATACTGCTATAGGTTCTTGCAAAAGTTCTTGGCAAAGAATTCAAACAGCTCGCCCGGCTGTTGAATAGTTTGGTTGGTTTTGAGGCCTGCTGAAGAGGATTCAGCTTGTGGTTTCAGGCCTCTCTGCTACAAATTCTGGAGTTAATTTCTGGTCTCTGGAGATTGATGGATTTGAAGTCTGGATCTCTGGATGTGAAGTCTGAAGTCTCCCGGCAAAGCGTCCCGCAAGAAAGTGGAAAGTGAATGTCCCCACCTGACCTGCTCTGTCGGCTTTTATGTGTTTAGAAAGTGGGTGTGTGCATGGCATAACTGAGCCTGCCCCTCTCTACTTGTCATTGGCCCAATTCTCCCCTCTCCCATGATTGGGGGAAGGAAATGGATTGTCATCATGATGAGGTCTGTTTATGGGTCAGAGGATCCTCCCCTGGTCAATTTGCCCACAAATCTATATTTGATTCAAATACATATTTCCCAGATACACAAGTGGTTGACATTACATGTACACATTACAGATGAATTAAGACAGGTCTCTGTTCAAGCCCCATGTTCCTGCGAGCTGGGATGCAGAAATGACAACATTTTGTGCTTTTTGGTCGGTTTACCAATATCGGACATTTACCCAAAATTACACAAATGTGCGCAAGGAGTATGTACATTAATTTATGAAGTGTCAGATTTTTAACATGCAGACATTTAGAGTAAGACCCTATTTTCCGCTAGCAACCCCCCAGAATACACCACAGGGTCCTAACACCTCTTAAAATGTGCACGGAAAAATCCCAAGAATAATGATATTATTTATATAATTTTGACCAGTCCGCACTATGAGTTATCTATCTTTTTAAAATTATGCCCTGGTCAAAAAGGTGTGTGGCTTCGCACAAGCACATGGTGGAGTTTCTGGTTTGTCCACTTCCCCCAAGCTCAGCTTGCTAGCAGATGCACTGCCCCTCCCAGTTTCTCCCAAGAGGAAGCCACTTTACGGCCCCCCCAATATAACATTTGCCTGAGTCCATGACAGGGCTTTGTTTAACTTCCTGCAGTCCCCAGGTGCTCCTCCCCTAACCCAATCAGAGAGGTGTCATCTCCTTTTGGCAGGGGCAGCAGGATGCAGGTAGGCCTGGGAAGAGTGGCTTAGCAGGTTTCTCCTGTCGGGGGTAGTTGTCAGGCAGAATTCAGCTAAATGTCACTTTAGTTCCCAGTTTAAATCAAACTTACAATTTTTACACATGCAGCTAGAATGCTGATTCTAAGTTCAAAACCATGACATTTAACAGTTGCAACTATGTGACACTCAAAAGTAGGTCACTCATTTAATTTAAACATTTTGATTTTAGTGGTTTTAAATCCAATTTCAATTAAGCTGCTGATATCCACAGCTCAGCCAGTTTTGTTAAAAACATTGTTTTGGGCTCTTCATCTTCCCAGATTTTGTATGCACACAACACTTCATTCTGCCAGATGTCTGCTGGTGTTCAGTAAGATTTTTGAATATCCTGCAATGTTCGAAATAGGCACTTTGAGCTTGCATTCAGGAAAACAAAGGTGATTTTAAGGCGCTTTTGGTCTAACAACACTGTTATTTCTCCTTTGACACCACCTTTCACCCCTGGCGCTTCCGGTCCATCATGCTGGCACTGGTGGGTGGCAGGTTAGATAACCATTTTGGTGTGCGCACAACCGCATGGTTTTCCTGGTTCTGCGATGGAATGATGGGCGGCGACAGCTCATCCCCACATCCACCCAGTCTATTGATTTAGTTTTGTTCTGGGATAGAATGATGGGCGGCGACAGCTCATCCCCACATCTACCCCGTCTAATAATTCAACATGGGTCAAAACCCTTGACACAGTAGGGTACTGACCATGTGGGAATGAGGGCAAGCTGTCCCCTCCACCCGCTACACAGGGATCTACAGGGAGAAACACCAGGAAATGTTAGAGCAGACAGAGAAATTGTTCTCGTGGCTCATGAGGAAGGCCATGTAGCTGGAGAAAATGTCCCGGCCGTTGGCTCTCTCTGGCATCCTGGGTGGCGGTTTTGACACTTGTCTTTGTTTCGTCCAATGCCCTGTTAACCGGAAGCAATTTATTTTAATGGCTGCAGCTACTCCCTTTCAATTTAGGCCATTGCTGGAGTGACCACTTCACTTTTACAGCTGCCATGGGTGGGACAAAATGCAGATGCCAAAAGGCACCTTAGCAAATGCCTTGTAATTACTGATGTAAACATTTCTTTTGTTAGCAGCACCTATCTCAGGCATGAGTCTTTAGTCGATTGGAAGCTTGATGGGTTCTTTCCATGTTAAAGACCCCACACCACTCCACTTACCTAACAGATCTGTGATTGCCACTAAGGAAAGTCGATTGAGTAATGCAATAAAGCTCCTCATAAAGTTCAATTTATAACCACTATGTCTTCTATCCAGACATGCAAAAAAGGGTTTGGGCCTCATTACAAGTTTGGCGGTATTCTGGTGGTAAATCGGCCAGAATACCGCTGAACAGAATTACCTTTACCGCTAATTGGTCTGGCAGATTTAAAGATTTGTTTATTTATTTATTTATTTAATTTTTTTTTACGTTTATAGCAGCACACAAAACCCAGAGGCATCTAGGCCCTAGTTACAGTAAGTGCAAAACCATAGTTGCCCGTGAGCAGGACCAAGCATGAAAGTTAGGGCGAAATGGGACAAATCTTGCAAGCATGCACCAGAAAGCCTTGCCTCTTGGTACGTGTGGGGGGGGGGGGCTCCATCTGGTGTGCAAGTGGTCATAGTAACCAACATTTGGTGCAGTGCACAGTCTGGTAAAGCCTTGCATCCTGGTACAGGGGCTTCAATAGGTGTGTAAGTGGTAATAGTAAACAACATTTGGTGCAGTGCACAGTCTGGTAAAGCCTTGCATCATGGTACGGAGGCTACATTAGGTGTGCAGGTGGTCATAGTAAAGAACAGTTGGTGCAGTGCACAGTCTTGTAAAGCCTTGCATCATGGTACGGAGGCTACATTAGGTGTGCATGTGGTCATAGTAAACAACATTTGGTGCAGTGCACAGTCTGGTAAAGCCTTGCATCCTGATACAGGGGCTTCAATAGGTGTGTAAGTGGTAATAGTAAACAACATTTGGTGCAGTGCACAGTCTGGTAAAGCCTTGCATCATGGTACGGAGGCTACATTAGGTGTGCAGGTGGTCATAGTAAAGAACAGTTGGTGCAGTGCACAGTCTGGCAAAGCCTTGCATCCTGGTACGGGGGCTTCAATAGGTGTGCAGGTGGTCGTATTAAACAACATTTGGTGCAGTGCACAGTCTGGTAAAGCCTTGCATCATAGTACGGGGGCTACAATAGGTGTGGAGGTGGTCGTATTAAACAACATTTGGTGCAGTGCACAGTCTGGTGAAGCCTTGCCTCATGGTGCGAGGGGCTACGTCAGGTGGGCAAGTGGCCATAGTAACCAACATTTGGTGCAGTGCATAGTCTGGCAAAGCCTTGCATCCTGGTACGGGGGCTACAATAGGTGAGCAGGTGGTCGTATTAAACAACATTTGGTGCAGTGCACAGTCTGGTAAAGCCTTGCATCATAGTACAGGGGCTACATTAGGTGCGCAGGTGGCCATAGTAAACGACATTTGGTGCAGTGCACAGTCTGATAAAGCCTTGTATCCTTGTACGGGGCTACAATAGGTGTGCAGGTGGTCGTATTAAACAACATTTGGTGCAGTGCACAGTCTGGTGAAGCGTCGCCTCATGGTGCGGGGGCTACGTCAGGTGTGCAGGTGGTCATAATAAACAACATTTGGTACAGTGCACAGTCTGGTGAAGCGTCGCCTCATGGTGCAGAGGCTACGTCAGGTGTGCAGGTGGTCATAGTAAACAACATTTGGTGCAGTGCAGAGTCTGGTAAAGCCTTGCATCCTGATACAGGGGCTTCAATAGGTGTGTAAGTGGTAATAGTAAACAACATTTGGTGCAGTGCACAGTCTGGTAAAGCCTTGCATCATGGTACGGAGGCTACATTAGGTGTGCAGGTGGTCATAGTAAAGAACAGTTGGTGCAGTGCACAGTCTGGCAAAGCCTTGCATCCTGGTACGGGGGCTTCAATAGGTGTGCAGGTGGTCGTATTAAACAACATTTGGTGCAGTGCACAGTCTGGTAAAGCCTTGAATCATAGTACGGGGGCTACAATAGGTGTGCAGGTGGTCGTATTAAACAACATTTGGTGCAGTGCACAGTCTGGTGAAGCCTTGCCTCATGGTGCGAGGGGCTACATCAGGTGGGCAGGTGGTCATAGTAAACAACATTTGGTGCAGTGCATAGTCTGGTAAAGCCTTGCATCCTGGTATGGGGGCTACATTAGGTGCGCAGGTGGCCATAGTAAACGACATTTGGTGCAGTGCACAGTCTGGTAAAGCCTTGCATCCTTGTACGGGGCTACAATAGGTGTGCAGGTGGTCGTATTAAACAACATTTGGTGCAGTGCACAGTCTGGTGAAGCCTTGCCTCATGATGTGGGGGCTATGTCATGTGCGCAGGTGGTCATAGTAAACAACATTTGGTGCAGTGCACAGTCTGGTGAAGCGTCGCCTCATGGTGCGGGGCTACGTCAGGTGTGCAGGTGGTCATAATAAACAACATTTGGTACAGTGCACAGTCTGGTGAAGCGTCGCCTCATGGTGCGGGGCTACGTCAGGTGTGCAGGTGGTCATAATAAACAACATTTGGTGCAGTGCACAGTCTGGTGAAGCCTCCCCTCGTGGTACGAGGGCTACATCAGGTGTGTAGGAGGTCATAGGAATCAACAATTGGGCTGGCGCATATGCTGGTGCCAGAGGAGACGAAGGTCCTAGGTGACACCCAAGAGCATGATAACGAAAATAGTTGGTAAGTGGAAGACATGTTAGGTTGATAGCACCAGCGAGGTAATTAGGTGAGATTGTGATCACGTATAGTAGTGTAGTGAAAACATCATGCCAGCTACAGAATAGTTAATGGCCACGAGATAATCATAGTAAATAGACATGTTAGGTGGATGCATCATGGACTGCTTCGGATATGGGATGCAAATATGCATGAAGTGACTTCAAAGTGCACTCCACAGAACAAAACGAGAATAGACATAAACATTGAATGTATACATGAATAAATGCAGGTGTAGAAGTGCAAAATTGCGAGCCCCAATGTGCGTCGAACAGTTAACAGTGATCAAAAGACTGTGAAAGACGCATTCGAGGTGCAGTGGGCTACTTCAGACGCAGGTCGGGTAATACAAAAGTCACTTAAGGCGATAGGCTTTATGAACCTCATCTTTGGCTACAAATATAGCATGAGAGGTCAATACGACGAACCAGGCATGATGTTGAATCGGGCAGACGCAACCCATGATGGTATGGGGATGGGAAGCTGAAGAGTGGGCCAAGGGAAGGGAAGGGAGGACGGCAGGAAGATTGGCCATGTCCAGACAGGGCCAGACAGGGAAGAAATGCTCAGGCCTTTGTAGGAGGCCTTTGTCGGGCGGGCCTCGCCTGCTGGCTCTTGAAGGCTGGAGGCATTAGGTGAACAGCCATCCAATCGGCTGCTAGAAGAGGCGGGCGTACATTGAGGCATTCAGTGGAAGATAAATACATCTGAGAGGCAGTGGCCATTTTTAAAGGTCTCACAGTAGATTTAAAGTATAGCCCTCAGGGCTTACCTTCACAGCTGATGTCCAGTACGTAAGCGCGATTCAGGCATGGTGTTCTTTCTTTTCTGGAGGCACTCCTGTGCCGTAGATGCACCTGCACAGGGCTGTGGCAAAACAGGAAAGCTAGATTACAAGTGGTGGTAGGAGGTGTAAATCCCCATTTTTTGGGTCCATTCGACTACATGGGGATTTCAATGATTTTTGGGGGTAAGGTGGCGGTTTTACTGCCAGGTTTTTACTGGAGAAAAATCATCCACCTCACTGCCAAACCTGTAGCATGGTGGTGTGGTGATTTGGCATTAATGCAGTGGTAACAAAGTTTCCACTGCTTTACCACCGTTATTTCCTGCACCACCGTACTTGTAATGAGGCCCTTTGTTTTTTAAGTGGCCAGTCAAATGCTCTTAACAGAACGCTGCAAGTTTGTGACAAATTCTATACTCAGACTGTGGAAATAAAGCCACAATAATATTTAGTATGTGATTTGTGTATTTTGTAAATACTTATTATAAGGCAGTATTATTATAGCCACAACCTAAATATTTTTACCAAGTAAAGCTAAGAAAGTATGTGGTCAAGTGCCTAAATTGCATAGTTGGATAAAATCATGGCTACACTCCTTAAGAAAAGTGGGTGATCCTCGGCACGATTTAACCTCACTGTGCCTTAATCACGAAGATTTAAGTGCTTAAAAGTGATTAAGATCACATTTTCTGAAAAAATCTTCCTTACAATGTAGTTGAAATTATTTAGGAACAAAATAATTTACCCTCATGCTCCTCTACCCCGGCGAACATCACCTAGAATTAGGTTATTGTTGTACTGGCTATCCCTCTGTCGCATAAAAATTGATTTGATAGGCAGATATGTAGTCGCACTAGCCAGTGAGTGAATCTGAGATTCCAGTATAGCAGATTTATTGCGGTAGAAGCAACGTTAATTTCCTCACCTGTTGCTGCCAATCCTCGAAGTTGCTTGGACTGTCCTGAGTACTTCCCCACGCAGACGAATGAGTGAAACGCTGTAATATGCCATGTAATTTTATGTTACTCTTGAATTACTCCCCTTCAGCTGTTTTCTCTGGTTCTTGGGACTTCATAATCTGCAAGAGGTGGGAAAGGGGACTAGCAAAGGGGCAGGGGGAGCAGGGTAAGGGTAATTTGTTGCAATGTTGATATGTACAGATCTGAACATACTGGGCTTTCTGTGATGTGCATGTTTGGATATTGCAGCAGTTAATATATGCGTGTGGTTATCTGTGGTGTCTGTCAGAGTGCTGTTTAAGGAGTGTGAACAGTTAAATTGGTCTATCTGTTGTGAGTTATTGTTTGCAGGTGGTGTGCTTTCAAATGTGTAACGTCCATTGTTTTTGTGCTGGAGTTGTGTTGAGATGTGTTGTATGTTGGGGTGGAAGATATAAGCATTTTGAGGTGGTGATTGTTGGCATTTCTTGCCTAGTAAACCACCTAATTACTCGGGCAACCCTTGGAAACATCACAGTTGGTCACATACTATTGTTTATATCCTTGCAAAACATTCTCACTCCAGTTTCTATGTCTTTTAATGCCATACTGTATGACTTTAGACTATGTGATGCTATGATAGGTGACACTGTTTCCTGACATAAATTCATGCCCCACAGGTTCATTACAGTTGCCCAGGACCCTCCTTCTGGCTTCTGATTGCCCACTGACACCTCAAGGACACTCCAACTGTAGTGTCACTAAGTTTTACAAGGGATTATAGTAAAATGAAGATGGGCATGCACCATGTGCTAGCAATCGACAAAGCCACAATTAGGAGCATTGTTCTGCTCCCAGGTACTGACATTCGGATGTAGTTGTGCCCCTGCCATTAGGCATGGCAAACAATACAGGTGTAGCCCATTCCTCCCAATAATCTCAGCTCTCCTTTATTGTTACAGATGCTTCTTTGATGTGCAAAGTTGTGTGCATGATGAATAAAAAAACAATTATTATACCTTTGTGACAATGATGGGTTTATCACAAAGGCTCTTCTGGGTGTCTATAAGCCTTGCACTTATTAAGAGGTGTAGGACAATTTAAGGCAGGGGTCTGCAACCTTTAGTTCTCCAGATGTTTTAGATTACAACTACCACTAGCTCTTACTAGTATAATCAATGGTGAGGGATCCTGACAGTCATAGTCCAAAACACCTGGAGATCGCCAGGTTGCTGATCCCTTAAAGAAGATTTCAAGTTTTCCAATGTCATTTGTCAAATATGTAGCCATTCCTGGCTTTGGGCTCATGAAAAAGAAAAAGCATATGCTAAAAAAAGTTTGCAATGTGTGTTTGCTTGAATGTGTGTGTGGATGTATGTCGGGGGCAAAATGTGCAGTTTGTAGCTACTGAGAGCCACATGTTATACAACAGGGAGCAACCATGGCATATATTGAGACTGAAGGATCTGATTTAGGCACTAGCAGCATGAAAGATGCACATCACGGCCATACATTGTTGGGAAAGGCCTTACATTTCATAGGTTCAAAGCTGGCATGTGTTTATTCAAGACCATTCAAATACATTTTTCTGGGCACAAAAAGCATTAAGGGGGAGTCATAACTCATGGTTTAGTTTGGGGCCGGAGCTGCTTGAAAGTGGGGCAATGCTGGCATATATTGTTGAGAGACCTCATGTTTTTTCTTTGGCGACAGCCAGCACCAACACCTGTTACATAATGTTCCAGTGAATTGTTGGAGTGTTTCATGTGTTCCCTGCAGCACGGAGTGTGAATCTACATTGTTTCCCTATTTTTATGATTGTTTGCTTTGAATTGCACGGTTGCAACCAATTATTTAAAAAACATTCTATGGTTCTATGGGGAAGCACTGGCCAAAACCCTGCTGTGTTAAGTTTAGGCATGCTAGCGTCATTCAATTCAGGGAAATAATTTCTTCCCCATACATTTGCAAATTAACTAGCTGCAACTGCTTTGGACTGAACTGAAATCATAGGATGTGGCTATGCAAGCCCATGAAGATGGCTAGTTAGGTATTGCTCCCTTGGTTGGCCAAACATAGGGTGAATTGCAATGTCCCCCTTAAAAAGGAATCGTGACTTTTCACATTGTTCACCACCCCACTCTTGCCACGCTAGATACTCCCCTGACGCTGACTTTGGTGTTCATTATTCTTCGCACTGCTGCTTGCCTGTTCGACTCTGTTCGCCACTGCTGAAGCGCGTTGTTGCCTCGGCTCAAAACAATGGAGTACTGCTGCCTTGCATTGCCCGAGTCTCCGTCTGAAGCACCAGCCTCATCATCGCTGTTCCTGTAAATTGATCGCCCCAACCCTGGTATCTCCCAAACAGCGACCTCTAAGCTGCCACATAGAATCAAATCGCCTTCACATCCTGGTATATTCTCACCACCATTGAACTTCGACCGCCAACCGATCCTGGGGACCAGCTAATTCCCACAACATTAGTAGATGATTCGAGACAGCAGCCACTTTCTGTTCGACTCCAACTCAACACCAGTTTATCACTGGATCACCACAACTGCTCATGATCTTCAAACAATGAAGAATCCACGATCTATGCTAAGAAGCCTGGTTCGACGCTGTTGAACCACCAAGACCTTTGCAAAGGTATTATTGATCAGTATCGTGGCCCATCTTTGGACACTAAAGCCTAAATAGGTCATTCCAATCCCTTTTGCACATTCAAGAACATATCCTTTGAACATTGCAGTCTTGTATTGCCTATTCTCCCCTTGTCTCATTACGGCATCTATTCTATCTTTGCATATTCTGTGTTCTTTCCACAGGAGTGAGCTTTTACATTGTTTTCTAGTAAGTTAATAATGTATATGGTGTGTTTGGATAAAGTATATATCTTTATAGAACCTTGATTGGAAATTCTTTTATTTTGGACTGTTAAACTTTGCTGTTTGCATTGCTACTGAACCACATTCACACCCCTCTTAAGAGGCCCCTCGGCCCTCATTACCACAGGACATGAAGGAGGTATATCTCTTAATTGTGCCTGTTTGACCTTTATAATAGTGTTGACTCTTGGTTTGTAGAGATGTTGGGGCTAAGTGGGCGTTTTAGCCTCTATTCATCCTTGCACTACTGCAGAGTAGAAGTGAATTTGTGAAAGGCACATTCAATGGGTTGATTCGGCGTATAATCAAGTCAGTGATTTCCACTGAACTCTGGGTTTTAAGACCAGTGAGTTGGAATGAGACATTTCTGTGATGTGGTGCAGTCTTGCAGGGATGATCAGCTCAAATCTGATGAAGAAACCAAGAGGTGATGGGTCGAGTTAGCATCTCGAATGCGCTGAGTTGCCTCAAAGAGGTCCAATTTCCTTATGCAGTTTTTCATTGGCAATCAGCTCAAAATCCTGGAGTGCAAGCAGGCCATGTGTCGATTCACTGGCTTGATAGTTCCACAGTGGATCGAAAAAGTGGCAACTGCCAGAGGCTGCTAATGGTGCATGCAGCGGCTCGAAAAGACTTTTAAATAGGTTGTGCCTATTATAAAACAGATCAAAGCTGGACAAGAGTGTTCATGGCAGTTTTCAGACTTCTGTACTGAGTCTCTGTGGAGTTGGTAAGGTCTGCGTTCTTGGGCCCGCTAGATGTTTTTGACTAAAACTCCTATCAGTCCCAGCCAGTATAGTTAATTTGAAATTAACTATATGGGGCAAATTAAATTTGGGGGACATCGGCTGACTCAGGCTGCAACCTTTTAGCCTGGTGAGGCTGTGTGTTCTTGCATGGCCAGTGTAAGAGGACTAGCAGATGGGAAGTTTGGGAAAACCGAGCATGGCTTGCTCTCCTCCCTGTGAGTCCAGGCTCCTATAAGCTCCTGTATGAGCACAGTTGTGTGACAGTTGCAGTTGAAGCACAGACTGTTTCTGGTGACAGCATCCTAATCTACTTGCCGTGGGTGTGTGTGTGAGAGTGTGGTAATAGCACAAACTCGAATAGCAGTTGGCCATAGCCCACCATAGCCCTCAGTTGTATTTTCTCTGTGGGTTGCCCATGTCTTATTGAAGGTATTACTTACTACCTGTGTCTTATTGAAGGTATTACTTCTTGGTAATATGTTTAGCCCAAGTATCGTCTGCTAAATGCAACTTAGGAGTGCTGCGATGCATGCAACATCGTAACCCTTAATTAACTCGACCTCAACATATATCACAGACATGGAAATGTTGGCTGCAATGCTGCTTCCTTTACAACCATCTTCAATGGGGGATTTTGTGAATGAATGCGCCATAAATTCTCAAAGCTGGCAGGTTAATCCTGATAAGATCGACAATGTCATCAATGCTGATTTTATGCAAAAAGAGAATTACGGACTCGAGGACTCCCGGTGTGGTGGTGTCTCCTCCCCTTCAAGGGCCGGAAAAATCAATGCATTTTTCCCTGTTACGGCTAAAACCTATTTACAACCATGTAAAACTGTGCAGTCTTATGAAAATGTTTCTGTTATTACAAACCTTGATCAATCGACAATGGAGGACCTACGCGACATGATAAATACACAGCCTTCACTTTCTCCTTGCAAGTCTCAGATTTCTAACTCTTCTTTCTCCAACTTTGCCCTCAACCCCCATTTATTCCTCCCCGAAGATTATCAGCGGCATTTCAGAACTTAAAAGAAAAGTTAGACTCCTCTCTAAGTGAATCATTATTGGGAATAAATTCGGTTTTATGTGTGCTTGTAACACTCTAGGAGGGCTTAAAATCGGAGTCTAAATCACACTCAGTAATGATTTAGTCCCTTTTGTCTAAATTTGATAATATAAAGTTGCACGATGCTGCTAAATCTTTTTTAATGATTTATGGACTTTACAATACTAAATGGAAGGGTGATTTATTGCAAGGTCAGAGAACAGAGGGGTCTATCCCGCTGGTGACATCTGTGGGTCTGGTCAAAGAGGCTTCTGATAAGGCGTTAACGCTGTATAAAGACCTGTTCATCAGAAATCCGGCAATTGCAGAGTTGTGTTTCTCTGATGCCTTATGTGCATTAGGGTTGGCAGATTCTAGTGAACACCTGAATGGCAATTCTGTCTCATCGGTAAGGACTGAGTGTAATGCTGGAAGGAAGCCTCCTCCTAGGACATCTGCCCCTGAAAACCAAAATGATGTTATTGTGATTGATAACCTGATTGATTCGTCGCCCTCCACCACACTTGCACTAGCGACTGATATGCTGAATGACAATGATGCAATTCTAGTGGTTGGTGATGTGGATAAGGACAGCTCTTGAATTTTCTCAGACCCCTAATCACTCTTTGGAGATGGTCGATACATCTATTTCTACCCAGCCTTCAGCACCATTAAGAGTCAAAGCTAGACCCCCAAAAGGTAAATTAAATAGGATAATACAAAGAACTGAAAAAGGTAAAAAGAAATGTCAAGGTTCAATGATCCGTAAAAGGTCAGTGGCAAATATCCCTAAAATATTATCAAATCCAACAGTAGCATCAGAACTAAAGAACATGGGATCATCAGTGAAAGAGGGGAGCTCAGTGGACTGCTGGATATTTAAATCTAATCTGATGGGAAGGGCCCCTCAAGTAACACAGTAGATGTCTTGTTCCCCACCTGCAAGTATAGTTTCCCTGTCGATACACCTAGTACCATTTTACCTCGGGAGGTGAGTCTGGCGGACCCAAT
Organism: Ambystoma mexicanum; assembly: GCF_040938575.1. Classification (NCBI taxonomy): domain Eukaryota; kingdom Metazoa; phylum Chordata; class Amphibia; order Caudata; family Ambystomatidae; genus Ambystoma; species Ambystoma mexicanum. The sequence continues at coordinate 459,497,987 of NC_090931.1, forward strand.
ATCCAAAAAGACGGTGAACATACCACCTCAAATACCAGCTGCCAAAGGCCAAGTGTCTGTGAGCGAATGGAATATTCATCAAGGCTCATTGACACTAATGAACTCTGCTCAAGACTTGGCACAACTAATGGGGTCAAACGTATATAAATTATCATTCAGTATATGGGGTAATAGATCTGTGGGTGAATCGACTTTAGTACATTCAAACACCAGGCAATAAATTACTCAAAATGAGTTGTTTTCCTTTGGTAAATTCCCTGGCAATCTTTTGCGGCTTGTTATGCAAAATACCAGTGGTTCACCCTAAACTCAAAATCACACCGGGCGCATCAGGGTCGCACTGCGCTTTCCAAAGACTCACCTGGGAGTATGTCATCACCCTGGCTGGCACCTAATGTATTTTCTATTGGTGAATTGAATGATAGGCTGGCTGTACAGGATTTGGCTCGCACTGGTGTTAATCAAAAGGACCTTATCTCCTTATTGGTACCCAAAGTTCGAGAAGAAATTTAAGGGACACATCCAGATTCTATTCTTGCCTACAACAAAAATAAGCCCACATATTCATCGGTTTTTAGTGTATTGAGGGGTTCAAAGGAGTCTGATGTCGGGGGGCGTATTAATGTTTTAGGTTCTCAGGTCAATCAGGGGGGGCGGCGGTTGGATGTACAGAATCCTCATCACTCACCATCTAAAAGTGCAGTAACATATGCTTTTCAACTATTGTTGGAAAGTGTCCTTCCGGAGAACCGCAATATTAATCTTTGCTGCACTAATATATTGCAACTCTTTTGTTGAATTCCATCCCTGGCAGCTATCACCAGTGGGGACATAGAACATGTAGATTTTATTGATCATTACAGATCTGATCGTGCAGTCTTGTATATAAAGTAAAAAATCATATTGGATCTACTCATGAGTGGATTGGAATCAATCAGATCTTTGGGTTTTGATCCCTCACATTACAACATCCGTAGATCAAATGATATTAAAAAGGTTTATGAGGACAACAATTTTCATTAAACTAGAAGGATCATAGTATCACTTCGTAATTACCCTAAATATCAAAATCATGCATTTGCTATACGATATGATATGCCCCTGCTTTTGAGTAGTGTCAGGATTGGTCCTGGTTGCCGGAGGCATTGAGTGTTGAAAGTTACCAGACCCCTGAACAGTATTACTAACACTTACTCTGAAAACTGTTTATTATTAACACTGATATCTTGGAATACACGAGGCCATCACTCACTTAAATCTAATCCAATTTTGGGCCAATTGTTGAGGAAGCATTATTTAATAGCCCTGCAACTAACATGGTTGATGTCTTGTCCAGCGTTTGATGGCTGTACAATGCTTTTTCATTCTGCCAAAAAGGGTGTAGTTGGTCGGCCCTCAAGAGGACTGATTACTCTGGTACGCTCCTGTCTGTATATAAGTTTAGTCAGAGTAATTTACATAACATGTGATGCTTTGGTGACACATTTAAGACTTAATCTAAATGAGCAAATAGAGGTGTTGTTGTTGAATATATATTGGCACCACGGTATTGGTCCCTTGGACACATTTCTCGACGTAATACTGAAATTCATTGATGATTGGCAGCTGAGGTCACGGGAGGGGAAATTGTAATCGGGGGTGTCTTCAATGCTGACTGCCTGTCTGCCCAGCTGGAGGTGTCTCTTCGCTCGCTTAGTTTAGGAAAGACTAGACATGGGCAGATATGGAGGTCAGCTTTGGAGGGTCTTGGGCTGCTTATGTTAAATGGATGCATTGAGGGTGATATTCCAGCTGAATGCACCTGGAAAAATGGTACATCTAGGTCAACTATAGACTATATCTTTGTCAGTTGTGGATTGTATGAAAGATGCACTCGCCTACACAATGTCCCAAATGATCATAGTGATCATAGATATTTATCCACTGACTTTTAGCTCCAGACCTTACCCCAAAAGAGGTCAACGTATGTATGTTCTAATTTAAGAATTGACCCCCCAGGAACCCGAATAAAGTGGAATGGAACTACTATAGGTAGGGTTAATGAGGCGGCTTTAGAGTGCCTACGAGAGTCCTCAATGGAATGGCAGCATGCCACCTTTATAGTATATAAGTATGGGGAGTTTCTAAAGGAACTTCTGTCAGATAGCGTGTGCAAGCAAGCACAAAGGGGGGCCCCATTTAAAGCACATCGACATGAATTCGATCCAAATCTAGCAAACTACAAAAAGGCTTTAAGACAAAAGATTAAGTTTATCAGCAAAGACCTCAATCTTTCACAAATCCAAAAAATGTTGTACATTGAAAAGACAAAGCAAGCCTATATGAACTGGGCTAAGAACAATCATTTTTTGAGCTATCAGAGAGATGCAGAAAAAATGCTTTCAGCATTGGTAAGGAAAGACATAAGTGCATTTTGGGGACTTATAAATAATCTTGCCTGCTCACAGCCTGAACATAGAGTCTCCTTAGTCTCAGAAGATCAATGGGTGACCCACTTTGCAAAGGTTTTTGGGGTCCACCCCGCAAATTGGGTTGAATGATATACCATTGCAGGACCCCAGATTAGATACTTGGGCACTGAGAGTAACACATTAGCAGATTGTTGAAGCTATAGGCAACATTAGTTCCTCGAGAGCTAGTGGCACAAACATTTTTTCCAACATGCAATTTAAGGGTGGACCACAAATATGGAGATCCATACTGTCTGTTTTATATAATGACATCATGTCTACATATGTATTTCCAAAATCATGGTCCTGTTCATACATATTGCCAATTTTTAAAAAGGGCCCCCGGACAGACCCCTTAAACTTCCGCCCAATAGCAATAGCTGACGCTAATAGCACGTTATTTGCTATGCTGGTTTTATAACACCTTGAAAATTGGCAAAAATCGATTAATGGAATTCCTTTATGGCAGACTGGATTTCATAAGTACCATTCCACTTCTCTCAATGAATTCCTGTTGAAATTAGTCTCCAAACAAGTTGACTGTAAAAAATATGATTCAATATTTGTGGCATTTATTGATCTATCAGCTGCTTTTGATGCTGCAGATCATGGCCTACTGTGGAGTAAACTTGTTAAATGGGTATTTCTGCAGGTCTTGCTTAGACTAATTATTGGGCTATACTCTGGAAGCGAGATAACAGTTATATTAGACAAGGAAGGTAATCTGTCAAGGAGTATTCCAACATCCCGAGGCTTGCAAAAGGGGCGTGTATTTGCGCCAACATTTCTTAATCTGTAGCGATATTGGTGAATATTTTGACACAGCTGCTCTGGCTACTCCTAAGATTGACCAACTGAAATTACTTTGGTCAGCATATGTAGATGATTTTTTAAATTTTTGATCAGACACCAATAGGACTGCAGCATCTTTTGTGGGGCTTTTCCAAATTTGCTGATGGCCTCAAATTAAAAATCAATCCTACTAAAACAAAAATATTTCAGTTTACTGGGAAACGCAGTGCTGTTAGGTTTACGTGGCAAATTGACAATGTAAAGTTAAAAAAGGTGAAAGGCATTGTCTATTTGGGCTTCCTGATATCCACAAAACAGAATACAAATTTTGTTAAGGATTGCTTGTTTTCTTTGGGAAAAGGAGTGGGGAAACAAATGGTGCGAGTCGATGCTAAATATGGGAGTATTCAATTTTGCCCGCAATTAAGTTTTATGAAGTAAAAATCATTCCAAAGTTGTTACATGGATATGAAATACTCCTGTTTGGGGCTTTAAATTTACGTCTTGTTCTAGAAGGTCAGCTGTGGAGAAGGACACTTCAGGTGGCACAGGGTATGCCTATAGCAGCCCTTCGATACGAACGTGGAATTATTTCATTAAAAGGTCATACCCAGTGGAGGCTCTTTTGGTTGTACTATAAATTCCTGTGTCCACCATGCACACCCTTATTATATGAGGAAATTAATAGGATGCTGTTAAGTGGAAAGGAACACTTCTCACAGGAGCTTTTGACCTCATGAAACCTGATATTAGGAGAACCTGATCTCACAGTTGACGAGTTTATAGAAAATCCAGTAAGAGTTAAAAACCATCTTTATAGTAATTATTGGGCAAATACAATGGACACTATGCACTCATATGTGTCATTAGCAAATTTAAGGACCGATTCTAAAACTATAGAAATGGTTGCCCTCTACCTTGTTGTTTATCCAAACAAAGCCGTGAGATGCTTGTTCTTAAGATTCCGTATTGGTCAAATTCAGAAGAGGAGATTTTAATACGCTACCATATGATAACATCTGATCAAGGTGTGTGTAGGTTTTGTGGGGTGCAGAACATGATAGAAACCTTGGAGCATTTACTAACTGCCTGCCCGCTGACTCAGAGTCAAAGAGAGTTACATTTTAGACTGTATTTACCTATTTTAACTACTATGATGTGTGATTCTTTTATGTGGTTCTATTTGGCTAGTAGAACCACTTCGGTGGTGATTGTAGTCACAGGTTTTATTAAATCATTAAACTTGGAATGATCTGTAAATTATATATGTGTGAATGGGCTGTTATATTTTAAATTAATCATAACACTGTAATGAATTGTAATGAATAGTTGATTACACATTTTTGTGCTATGTATTGCTTTTTATTGTAAAAGTAACAAATTAATTGCATTGAATCTAGTTTATGAAAGTGTATTTTAACTCATTGTTGTCTTATTAAAGTTTAAAAAAAAACAAAATAAAAAGTTAATGGTGATGGGTCAGGGCCATCTTGGTTCAACCCCATCTCCATCTGAAGGCCACAAGAGGCTCCTCTGGGAACACCAATCAGGAAGTAATCGCCTCATCCCAGCAACACCAGGGACAATATCATAGAGACCAACCACTGATGGACTAGGCGATCAGGTGACAAGAGCGTGTGTTATCCCTTCTGAACTCCATAGGTGCATCCAGCCAGGAGTGTCCCAGTTAAGGGTGGAATAGTGAAAGATGAAGACCAGCTGTTGACCAGCCCCTTTGCCTATTAGAATGTGAGTGTTTGCTTTTGCTTTTTTTCCACTGATGGACTAGGCGATCAGGTGACAAGAGCATGTGTCATCCCTCTGAACTCGCTAGGTGCATCCAACCAGGGCTGTCCAAGTTATGGGTGAAACAATGAAGGGTGAAGACCAGCTGTTGACCAGCCTCTTTGTCTCTTAGTCTTTGCTTTTGCTTTTCTCCCTATTGCACCTATGAGCACCCCAAACCTCCTAATTACTGTCCTAACTCTTCACACTGTGCCTCACATCTCTAATGTATTCACTCCTGCTCCTCTTGCTGCTCCTCCTACTCACCTCTGCCAACGCTTTCTCCAATCATGCTACAACTTCCTCCTTTCCTATCTCACTTACAAAACTCATAACTCGAAACTCCGACTACTCCATCTCTCTTCCACCTACCTCCAAAAAACAAAGCTGACTAGTTAACCATACCTCCTCTAATACCTATCCACCTTGTCTCTCTTCCTCTGAGGCTCAACCTATCTACTCTTCCTTACCTCATCAACTGAACGTTGCACTTTGGAATGGTCAGTCTGTACGCAACAAAACTTCCTTTATCACTGATTACTTTCACTCCAGCTCTCCTCCCCTAGACCTTCTTGCTATCACTGAAATCTGGATTTCTCCATCGGACATTGCCACTCTGGTGGCCCTACATGATGCCAAACTATCCTTCATTTACTCTCCTCGACTGACAGGCAGAGGTGGAGGTGTCAGACTCCTACTCTCGTCCCCACTTAATGCCTCACAAATCTCCAATGCCACATCCTCTCCTACCTCTTTTAAATTCACCATATCTACTATTGCTTTGCCTCACTTGGTTCACATCAATGCCATCTATAGCCATCCTGCTCCCAATGGACCATTCTTTGATGATCTTGGGAAACTCTTTGATTCTCTTTATGCTAAACATCATCTCATTCTCTTAGGTGCCTATGGAATGTCTCGGGAGGATAGCTCAGCGGCAACGTGCTCGCCTTGGAAGCAAGACGACACTGAGCACCACAGGTTCGATCCCCAGGTCCGCACTTAGAAACCTCTGGGTATTAAGAACGTTATAAATACCCTATCATATCATATCATAGCATATCATATCACCTTCCCTCGTCAAATACTTCTCAGAAACCTGAACTTCAGTCTTTCCTTAGAGACCAAACTCTCCACTCTGTCCATAGCCTACCTATCCACACAAGGGCTAACTCTTTGGATCTCTTATTGATCTCCCTCTCAGCCACTTATTCTACGGACAAACCATCCATATCCGATCACTCAATTGTTTCCAACACCATCTCCTTTCAACTCTGTGATCTTTCCTCACCACTTGCTTCACCTATTACTAAAACCTTCTGCCATTCACCACTTCTCTCTGACCTACAGTTCTTACTCTCCACCTTCACACCTGGTGCCTCTTCCAGCAATACTGCCTTCTCCATCTTCCAATCCCTACTATATGCCACATTCTCCTTTCACTTCCCACTGCTTACTTTCACCCATAAGTCTCAGTATTCTCAACCATGAGTCACCCCATTCATATGATCTCTCCACACAGACATGTGTCAGCTGATACGCCGATTGAGGGCTTCCCTCTTGCATGAGGATCTGCAACTCTACCTCGAGGCCCTGAACTCTCTGAAGTCCTCTCCTGATAGAGCGAAAAGGGAATTCTACCTTACCCTCATTGACTCTCACGCCAACCATCTTCGCCGGCTACAGGGCACACAAAACTTACTCCTTCTAAGTCTATGGGTATCAATTCCACTTTCACAGCTAAAGACCTAGCTAAATACTTTGCTGCAAACCTTTCCAAAATTAGAGACTCTCTCTTGACTTTCCTCTCACACTCCCTCCTCCTACATTTTACACTCCACCTACTCTACCAACATCCTCTGCCTCTATCTCCCACTTTAGTCACACTAAAATCAATGAAGTCCTATATCTACTGATGAAGGCTAACTGCTCTTCTAGTGTCCCATCAGACCATCTTGCTCCTCAGCTATTCAAGCCTATTGCCCCACTAGTGGCCTCTTACCTCGCTGAACTCTTCCACCTGTCCTTTGACTCTGATTGCTTTCCCTCTGTTTTCAAAACAGCCATGGTCATCTCTGTCCTAAAAAAGCAAGGGGCTGACCTGAACCTATCGGCTAATTTTCCGCCCGGTGTCTCTCCTTCTGCACTGTTCTAAAGTGCTTGAAAGGGTTGTGTTCAACGATCTTACCAATTTCTTAGACATCCACCACCTTCGAGACCCCTTACAAGAATGTTTTTTCGCTCCTGTCACTCCACTGAAACTGCTCTTATTAATGTGTCCAACTTCATCACCTCTGCTAAGCACTCCAACCTTCCCTCTATCCTAATTCTCCTTGACCTGTCTGCTGCATTTGCAACTGTTTATCACTCTGATCTCCTTAATACTCACTTTCTACTTGGGATTCATAATCAAGCCTTTGCCTGAATTGAATCCTACCTTGCACCTCACCAATTCTCTGTCTCCTGGAGCAACAACACCTCCCAACTCACTCCTCTAACTGTTGGTGTGCCACAAGGCTCTGTCTTGGGTCTGCTCCTCTTTACACTCTACAACTCTGCTCTACCAACTCTTTGCAGGCAACACCTAAATCTTCTTCTCTTTATCGTAAACTCTCCTCTGATCTCTCTATCAAAATATCCAACTATCTCTCTGCCATTAAATATTGGATGGGTTTGCACTCTACCAAAACACAGGTGCACTTTTTCCCTTCCAAAAGCTGTCTATGATCGCATCCTCTGCCTATCCAGTTCCCACCTGACACTCTCCCCTACTCTTCTTCAGCTAGAAACCTCAGTGTCATCTATGACCGTTCTCACACCCTCTCTACTTTGATCTCCAAAACTGGAACAACAGCTAACCTCAACCTCCTAAATGTTAGGGAAATCTGGCACCTCCTTCCTTTCAACACCACCAAGCATCTCTTAACCACTCTTGTCTTCTCTAAACTGGACTGCTGTGCCAGCATCCGCTATGGCCTCCCCAAATTTGCTTTCCGTCCTCTCGACAAGATCATTAACTTTGTTACCAGTACTCTCTCACCTTTTTTTAAAAACAGTTTTTATTGATTTTAACAACTTAAACAACCAAAATAAACTAAACAATAAACAACAGTCATAGGTGCAATGCGATTATTATTATATGTCCATTGCCGTCCTGATACACCCCCCTCCCTCCCGAGCCTACTCCACTTCACCATTCTCTATCATCTCCTCTAAGGGTGTACTCAATTCTGCGCCTGTTGAGGAGTCATCGTCTCCGATCTGGGCCATCTCAAACAGTGTGGCCACTAAGTATCTCCAAGCCATCAATGACTCTCCTAGGTCACCCCCCCCCCTGTTAACTGCTTCACTCCACACTGCTGTCTCCGCTTCTGCCCATTTCTGAAGATCGCACCACCACATCTCCACCTCCGGTCTATTATTAGCTTTACAGCCCATGGCGATTCTGCGCTTGGCCAGTATGTAGGCCAAATCCTTAACTTTACTCACATGTTTCATCTTGCGTGGCCTGGGAAACCCTCCCACCATGCACGCCTACAAAGATTCCACTTCTAGTTGAATCCCTTTCTCATTCAACCAGTGGGCCACCTCGCCCCAAAATCTCCCTATTTCAGGGCAAGCCCAGAACATGTGTACCATTCCCGCATTTACTTCTCCACACTTGGGACATGTTTGTACCCCGGAATTCTTGAATCGTGCTATCCTCTGAGGAGTCATGTACGCCCTATGGGTAATATACAACTGGATTTGCTACAATCTTGCATTTCTAGACACTTTTTTGTGTTACCTCTGAGCTCTCACACACAACCCATCTCGCAAAGGTTCCCCGGCTTCCTCTTCCCAGTCCTGTCTCAACTGGAACACCTCTTTACCCACCTTGGACATAAGCAGTTCATAAAGTCGGGAGACCTTGTGGCCCCCATCTGACATGTCATACATTGTTTCTATGGCTGCGTCAGGCTGACCTTCCAGGACTGTATCCGCCCATGTATCTTTTACCATCCATATCAGCCTGGTGTGAGCGATATATTGTCCCCGGTACAGACCGGTGTCTTCAACTAGCGTGTCGAATTCCACCGCCTTCCCATCCTGCCATATATCCCCTAATGTCACAATGCCATTTGGTTCCCAATGCCTCCGTTTTTTTTCCTCAGTTGCTCATCTACCCCAGTCAGTGCTACTAACGGTATCTGTGGGGAACACAGGGCAGGGTTCTCCATAGCTCGGCAAGCTCTCTGCCATACTCTCCTACCTAGTTCTAACATTTTCGTGCTCTCCCTTTCTTGTGATTTTGGCAACCAGATCCATTCTGTCAGGAAGTATGAGGTACATTCCACCTTCAGTAATCTAGATTCTGGTGTCGAGTGATCCGATAACCACCTGGTCACATATTGTAATTGACTATCTAGGAAATACATCTCAAAGTTTGGCAATTTAATACCCCCCCTATCATATGTATTTTGCAATTTCCATAGTGCTATCATCTGATTTCTAGTATTGTGCCATATAAATCTCCGGCACAAGTTTTGGAGCTTGATAAAGAATCGCTTGGGTATCATGTAAGGTAGGTTCCCGAAAAAGTGCAACAACCTAGGCAACACTGCCATCTTTAACAATGCCACTCTCCCCATCGTGGTCAGGGGGAGCTTGGCCCAGAACTTAATACTGCGTTCAATATTTGTCACTGACTTCTCTGTGTTATGTTTATATTCGACCTCGGTCGTATGATATACATTAATCCCCAGGTATCTAAAGGTCACAGTCTCCTGTTGTATTTGGAGTATCGGCAGCTTCTATCATGGAATCCCTTTATATAAAAAAACAATTATTATACCTTTGTGACATGATGACTACAATTGCACTTATTAAGAGGTGTAGGACAATTTAAGGCTGGGGTCTGCAACCTTTAGTTCTCCAGATGTTTTAGATTACAACTACCACTAGCTCTTACTAGTCTAATCAATGGCGAGGGATCCTGGCAGTCATAGACCAAAACACCTGGAGATCGCCAGGTTGCTGATCCCTTAAAGGAGATTTCAAGTTTTCCAATGTCATTTGTCAAATATGTAGCCACTCCTGGCTTTTAGGCTCATGAAAAAGAAAAAGCATATGCTAAAAAAAGTTTGCAATGTGTGTTTGCTTGAATGTGTTTGTGGATGTATGTCGGGGGCAAAATGTGCAGTTTGTAGCTACTGAGAGCCACATGATATACAACAGGGAGTAACCATGGCATATATTGAGATAGACTGAAGGATCTCATTTAGGCACTAGCAGCATGAAAGATGCACATCACGGCCATACATTGTTGGGAAAGGCCGTTTTTTTGCACTAGCACAGTGAGAATACATTTCATAGTTTCAAAGCTGGCATGTGTTTATTCAAGACCATTGAAATTACTTTTTCTGGGCACAAAAAGCATTAAGGGCGAGTCATAACTCATGGTTTAGTTTGGGGTAGGAGCTGCTTGAAAGTGGGGCAATGCTGGCATATATTGTTGAGAGACCTCATGTTTTTTCTTTGGCGACAGCCAGCACCAACACCTGTTACATAATGTTCCAGTGCATTGTTGGAGTGTTTCATGTGTTCCCTGCAGCATGGAGTGTAATTCTACATTTTTTCCGTTTTTTTCTGATTGTTTGCTTTGAATTGCACGGTTGCAATCAATTATTTAAAAAAAACATTCTATGGGGAAGCACTGGCCAAAACCCTGCTGTGTTAAGTTTAGGCATGCTAGCTTCATTCAATTCAGGGAAATCATTTCTTCCCCATAAATTTGCAAATTCACTAGCTGCAACTGCTATGGACTGAACTGAAATCATAGGATGTGGCTATGGAAGCCCATGAAGATGACTAGTTAGGTATTGCTCCTTTGGTTGGCCAAACATAGGGTGAATTGCAATGTCCCCCTTAAAAAGGAATCGTGACTTTTCACATTGTTCACCCCCCCCACTCTTGCCACGCTAGATACTCCCCTGACGCTGACTTTGGTGTTCATTATTCTTTGCACTGCCGCTTGCCTGTTCGACTCTGTTTACCACTGCTGAAGCGCGTTGTTGCCTCGGCTCAAAACAATGGAGTACTGCTGCCTTGCATTGCCCGAGTCTCCGTCTGAAGCACCAGCCTCATCATCGCTGTGCCTGTAAATTGATCGCCCCACCCCTGGTATCTCCCAAACAGCGACCTCTAAGCTGCCACATAGAGTCAAATCGCCTTCACATCCTGGTATATTCCCAACACCATTGAAAGTCGACCGCCAACCGATCCTGGTGACCAGCTAATTCCCACAGCATTAGTAGATGATTCGAGATGGCAGCCACCTTCTGTTCGACCCCAACTCAACACCAGTTTACCACTGGATCACCACAACTGCTCATGATCTTCGAACAATAAAGAATCCACGATCTATGCTAAGAAGCCAGATTCGACGCTGTCGAACCACCAAGACCTTTGCAAAGGTATTATTGATCAGTATCGTGGCCCATCTTTGCACACTAAAGCCTAAATAGGTCATTCCAATCCCTTCTGTACATTCAGGAACATATCCTTTGAACATTGCAGTCTTGTATTGCCTATTGTCCCCTTGTCTCATTACGGCATCTATTCTATCTTTGCATATTCTGTGTTCTTTCCACAGGAGTGAGCTTTTACATTGTTTTCTAGTACGTTAATAATGTATATGGTGTGTTTGGATAAAGTATATATCTTTATAAAACCTTGATTGGAAATTCTTTTATTTTGGACTGTTAAACTTTGCTTTTTGCATTGCTACTGAACCACATTCACACCCCTCTTAAGAGGCCCCTTGGCCCTCATTACCACAAAACATGAAGGAGGTATATCTCTTAATTGTGCCTGTTTGACCTTTATGATAGTGTGAACTCTTGGTTTGTAGAGATGTTGGGGCTAAGTGGGCGTTTTAGCCTCTATTCATCCTTGCACCACTGCAGAGTAGAAGTGAATTTGTGGCAGGCACATTCAATGGGTTGAGTCTGCGTATAATCAAGTGAGTGATTTCCACTGAACTGTGGGTTTTAAGACCAGTAAGTTGGAATGAGCCAGTACTATGATGTGGTGCAGTCTTGCAGGGATGATCAGCTCAAATCTGATGGAGAAACCAAGAGGTGATATGTCGAGTTAGCATCTCGAATGCGCTGAGTTGCCTCAAAAAGGTCCAATTTCCTTATGCAGTTTTTCATTGGCAATCAGCTCAAAATCCTGGAGTGCAAGCAGGCCATGTGTCGATTCACTGGCTTGATAGTTCCACAGTGGATTGAAAAAGTGGCAACTGCCAGAGGCAGCTCAGGGTGCATGCAGTGGCTCGAAAAGACTTTTAAATAGGTTGTGCCTATTGGAAAACGGATCAAAGCTGGACAAGAGTGTCCATGGCAGTTTTCTGACTTCTGTACTGAGACTCTGTGGAGTTGGTAAGGTCTGCGACCTTGGGCCCGCTAGATGTTTTTGACTACAACTCCCATCAGTCCCAGCCAGTATAGTTAATTTGAAATTAACTATATGGAGCAAATTAAATTTGGGGGACATCGGCTGACTCAGGCTGCAACCTTTTAGCCTGGTGAGGCTGTGTGTTCTTGCATGGCCAGTGTAAGAGGACTAGCAGCTGGGAAGTTTGGGAAGACCGAGCATGGCTTGCTCTCCTCCCTGTGAGTCCAGGCTCCTATAAGCTCCTATAAGCTCCTGTATGAGCACAGTTGTGTGACAGTTGCAGTTGAAGCACAGACTGTTTCTAGTGACAGCATCCTAATCTACTTGCCGTGGGCATGTGTGTGGGAGTGTGGTAATAGCACAAACTCGAACAGCAGTTGGCTATAGCCCACTATAGCCCTCAGTTGAATTTTCTCTGTGAGTTGCCCATGTCTTATTGAAGGTATTACTTCCTACCTGTGTCTTATTGAAGGTATTACTTCTTGGTAACATGTTTAGCCCAAGTATCGTCTGCTAAATGCAACTTAGGAGTGCTGCTATGCACGCAACATCGTAACCCTTAATTAACTCGACCTCAACATATATCACAGACATGGAAATGTTGGCTGCAATGCTGCTTCCTTTACAACCATCTTCAATGGGGGATTTTGTGAATGAATGTGCCATAAATTCTCAAAGCTGGCAGGTTAATCCTGATAAGATCGACAATGTCATCAATGCTGATTTTATGCAAAAGGAGAATTACGGACTGGAGGACTCCCGGTGTGGTGGTGTCTCCTCCCCTTCGAGGGCCGGAAAAATCAATGCATTTTTCCCTGTTACGGCTAAAACCTATTTACAACCATGTAAAACTGTGCAGTCTTATGAAAATGTTTCTGTTAATACAAACCTTGATCAATCGACAATGGAGGACCTAAGCGACATGATAAATACACAGCCTTCACTTTCTCCTTGCAAGTCTCAGATTTCTAACTCTTCTTTCTCCAGCTTTGCCCTCAATCCCCATTTATTCCTCCCCGAAGATTATCAGCAGCATTTCAGAACTTAAAAGACAATTTAGACTCCTCTCTAAGTGAATCATTATTGGGAATAAATTAGGTTTTATGTGTGCTTGTAACACTCTAGGAGGGCTTAAAATCAGAGTCTAAATCACACTCAGTAATGATTTAGTCCCTTTTGTCTAAATTTGATAATATAAAGTTGCACGATGCTGCTAAATCTTTTTTAATGAATTATGGACTTTACAATACTAAATGGAAGGGTGATTTATTGCAAGGTCAGAGAACAGAGGGGTCTATCCCGCTGGTGACATCTGTGGGTCTGGTCAAAGAGGCTTCTGATAAGGCGTTAACGCTGTATAAAGACCTGTTCATCAGAAATCCGGGAATTGCAGAGTTGTGTTTCTCTGATGCCTTATGTGCATTAGGGTTGGCAGATTCTAGTGAACACCTGAATGGCAATTCTGTCTCATCGGTAAGGACTGAGTGTAATGCTGGAAGGAAGCCTCCTCCTAGGACATCTGCCCCTGAAAACCAAAATGATGTTATTGTGATTGATAACCTGATTGATTCGTCGCCCTCCACCACACTTGCACTAGCGACTGATATGCTGAATGACAATGATGCAATTCTAGTGGTTGGTGATGTGGATAAGGACAGCTCTTGAATTTTTTCAGACCCCTAATGACTCTTTTGTGATGGTCGATACATCTATTTGTACCCAGCCTTCAGCACCATTAAGAGTCAAAGCTAGACCCCCGAAAGGTAAATTAACTAGGATAATACGAAGAACTGAAGAAGGTAAAAAGAAATGACAAGGTTTAATGATCCGTAAACGGTCAGTGGCAAATATCCCTAAAATATTATAAAATCCAACAGTAGCATCAGAACTAAAGAATATGGGATCATCAGTGAAAGAGGGGAGCTCAGTGGACTGCTGGATATTTAAATCTAATCTGATGGGAAGTACCCCTCAAGTAACACAGTAGATGTCTTGTTCCCCACCTGCAAGTATAGTTTCCCTGTCGATACACCTAGTACCATTTTACCTCGGGAGGTGAGTCTGGCGGACCCAATATCCAAAAGGACGGTGAACATACCACCTCAAATACCAGCTGCTAAAGGCCAAGTGTCTGTGAGCGAATGGAATATTCATCAAGGCTCATTGACACTAATGAACTCTGCTCAAGACTTGGCACAACTAATGGGGTCAAATGTATATAAATTATCATTCAGTATATGGGGTAATAGATCTGTGGGTGAATCGACTTTAGTACATTCAAACACCAGGCAATAAATTACTCAAAATGAGTTGTTTTCCTTTGGTAAATTCCCTGGCAATCTTTCGAGGCTTGTTATGCAAAATACCAGTGGTTCACCCTAAACTCAAAATCACACTGGACGCATCAGGGTCACACTGCGCTTTCCAAAGACTCACCTGGGAGTATGTCATCACTCTGGCTGGCACCTAATGTATTTTCTATTGGTGAATTGAATGATAGGCTGGCTGTACAGGATTTGGCTCGCACTGGTGTTAATCAAAAGGACCTTATCTCCATATTGGTACCGAAAGTTTGAGAAGAAATTTAAGGGACACATCCCGATTCTATTCTTGCCTACAACAAAAATAAGCCCACATATTCATCGGTTTTTAGTGTATTGAGGGGTTCAAAGGAGTCTGATGTCGGGGGGCGTATTAATGTTTTAGGTTCTCAGGTCAATCAGGGGGGCGGCGGTTGGATGAACAGAATCCTCATCACTCAGCATCTAAAAGTGCAGTAACATATGCTTTTCAACTATTGTTGGAAAGTGCCCTTCCAGAGAACCGCAATATTAATCTTTACTGCACTAATATATTGCAACTCTTTTGTTGAATTCCATCCCTGGCAGCTATCACCAGTGGGGACATAGAACATGTAGATTTTATTGGTCATTACAGATCTGATCGTGCAGTCTTGTATATAAATTCAAAAATCATATTGGATCTACTCATGAGTGGATTGGAATCAATCAGATCTTTGGGTTTTCATCCCTCACATTACAACATCCGTAGATCAAATGATGTTAAAAAGGTTCATGAGGACAACAATTTTCATTAAACTAGAAGGATCATAGTATCACTTCGTAATTACCCTAAATATCAAAATCATGCATTTGCTATACGATATGATATGCCCCTGCTTTTGAGTAGTGTCAGGATTGGTCCTGGTTGCCGGAGGCATTGAGTGTTGAAAGATCTCAGACCCCTGAACAGTATTCCTAACACTTACTCTGAAAACTGTTTATTATTAACACTGATATCTTTGAATACACAAGGCCATTGCTCACTTAAATCTAATCCAATTTTGGGCCAATTGTTGAGGAAGCCCTGCAAGAAACATGGTTGATGTCTTGTCCAGCGTTTGATGGCTGTACGATGCTTTTTCATTCTGCCAAAAAGGGTGTAGTTGGTCGGCCCTCAAGAGGACTGATTACTCTGGTACGCTCCTGTCTGTATATAAGTTTAGTCAGAGTAATTGACATAACATTTGATGCTTTGGTGACACATTTAAGACATAATCGAAATGAGCAAATAGAGTTGTTGTTGTTGAATATATATTGGCACCAGGGTATTGGTCCTTTGGACACATTTCTCGACGTAATACTGAAATTCATTGATGATTGGCAACTGAGGTCACGGGAGGTGAAATTTTAATCGGGGGTGTCTTCAATGTTGACTGCCTGTCTGCCCAGCTGGAGGTGTCTCTTCGCTCGCTTAGTTTAGGAAAGACTAGACATGGGCAGATATGGAGGTCAGCTTTGGAGGGTCTTGGGCTGCTTATGTTAAATGGATGCATTGAGGGTGATATTCCAGCTGAATGCACCTGGAAAAATGGCACATCTAAGTCAACTATAGACTATATCTTTGTCAGTTGTGGATTGTATGAAAGATGCACTCGCCTACACAATGTCCCAAATGATCATAGTGATCATAGATATTTATCCACTGACTTTTAGCTCCAGACCTTACCCCAAAAGAGGTCAACGTATGTATGTTCTAATTTAAGAATTGACCCCCCAGGAACCCGAATAAAGTGGAATGGAACTACTAATGGTAGGGTTAATGAGGTGGCTTTAGAGTGCCTACGAGAATCCTCAATGGAATGGCAGCATGCCATGTTTATAGTATATAAGTATGGGGAGTTTCTAAAGGAACTTCTGTCATATAGCGTGTGCAAGCAAGCACAAAGGGGGGCCCCATTTAAAGCACATTGACATGAATTCGATCCAAATGTGGCAAACTACAAAAAGGCTTTAAGGCAAAAGATTAGGTTTATCAACAAAGACCTCAATCTTTCACAAATCCAAAAAATGTTGTACATTGAAAAGACAAAGCAAGCCTATATGAACTGGGCTAAGAACAATAATTTTTTGAGCTATCAGAGAGATGCAGAAAAAATGCTTTCAGTATTGGTAAGGAAAGACATAAGTGCATTTTGGGGACTTATAAATAATCTTGCCTGCTCACAGCCTGAACATAGAGTCTCCTTAGTCTCAGAATATCAATGGGTGACCCACTTTGCAAAGGTTTTTGGGGTCCACCCCGCAAATTGGGTTGAATGATATACCATTGCAGGACCCCAGATTAGATACTTAGGCACTGAGAGTAACAAATTAGCAGATTGTTGAAGCTATAGGCAACATTAGTTCCTCAAGAGCTAGTGGCACAAACAATTTTTCCAACGCGCGATTTAAGGGTGGACCACAAAATGGGGATCCATACTGTCTGTTTTATTCAATGACATCATTTCTACATATGTATTTCCAAAATCATGGTCCTGTTCATACATATTGCCAATTTTTAAAAAGGGCCCTCGGACAGACCCCTTAAAAATCGATTAATAGAATTCCTGTATGGCAGACTGGATTTCATAAGTACCATTCCACTTCTCTCAATGAATTCCTGTTGAAATTAGTCTCCAAACAAGTTGACTGTAAAAAATATGATTCAATATTTGTGGCATTTATTGATCTATCAGCTGCTTTTGATGCTTTAGATCTTAGCCTACTGTGGAGTAAACTTGTAAAATGGGTAATTCTGCAGGTCTTGCTTAGACTAATTATTGGGCTATACTCTGAAACCGAGATAACAGTTATATTAGACAAGGAAGGTAATCTGTCAAGGAGTATTCCAACATACCGAGGCTTCCAAAAGGGGCGTATATTTGCACCAACATTTGTTAATCTGTATTTGAGCGATATTGGTGAATATTTTGACACAGCTGCTCTGGCTACTCCTAAGATTGACCAACTGAAATTACTTTGGTTAGCATATGTAGATGATTTTTTTAATTTTTGATCAGACACCAATAGGACTGCAGCATCCTTTGTTGGGCTTTTCCAAATTTGCTGATGGCCACAAATTAAAAATCAATCCTACTAAAACAAAAATATTGCACTTTACTGGGAAATGCAGTGCTGTTAAATTTACGTGGCAAATTGACAATGTAAAGTTAGAAAAGGTGAAAGGCATTGTCTATTTGGGATTCCTGATATCGACAAAACAGAATACAAATTTTGTTAAGGATTGCTTGTTTTCATTGGGAAAAGTAGTGGGGAACCAAATGATGCGAGTCGATGCTAAATAAGGGAGTATTCAATTTTGCCCGCAATTAAGTTTTAGGAAGGAAAAATCATTCCAAAGTTGTTACATGGATATGAAATACTCCTGTTTTGGGCTTTAGATTTACGTCCTGTTCTAGAAGGTCGGCTGTGGAGAAGGACACTTCAGGTGGCACAGTGTACGCCTATAGCAGCCCTTCGATACGAACATAGCATTATTTCATTAAAAGGTCATACCCAGTGGAGGCTCTTTTTGTTGCACTATAAATTCCTGTGTCCACCATGCACACCCTTATTATATGAGGAAATTAATAGGATGCTGTTAAGTGGAAAGGAACACTTCTGACAGGAGCTTTTGACCTCATGAAACCTGATATTAGGAGAACCTGATCTCACAGTTGACGAGCTTATCGAAAATCCAGTAAGAGTTAAAAACCATCTTTATAGGAATGATTGGGCAAATACAATGGATACTATGCACTCATATGAGTCATTAACAAATTTAAGGACCAATTCTAAAACTATTGAAATGGTTGCCCTTTACCTTGTTGTTTATCCAAACAAAGCCGTGGGATGCTTGTTCTTAAGATTCCGTATTGGTCAAATTCAGAATAAGGAGATTTTAATACGCTACCATATGATAACATCTGATCAAGGTGTGTGTAGGTTTTGTGGGGTGCAGAACATGATAGAAAACATGGAGCATTTACTAACTGCCTGCCCGCTGACTCAGAGTCAAAGAGAGTTACATTTTAGACTGTATTTACCTATTTTAGCTACTATGATGTGTGATTCTTTTATGTGGTTCTATTTGGCTAGTAGAACCACTTTGGTGGTGATTGTCATCAGAGGTTTTATTAAATCATTAAACTTGGAATGATCTGTAAATTATATATGTGTGAATGGGCTGTTATATTTTAAATTAATCATAACACCGTAATAATTGTTATGAATAGTTGATTACACATTTTTGTGCTATGTATTGTTTTTTATTGTAAAAGTAACAAATTAATTGCATTGAATCTAGTTTATGAAAGTGTATTTTAACTCATATGATATCATATCATAGCATATCATATCACCTTCCCTCGCCAAACACTTCTCAGAAACCTGAACTTCAGTCTTTCCTTAGTGACCAAACTCTCCACTCTGTCCATAGCCTACCTATCCACACAATGGCTAACTCTTTGGATCTCTTATTGATCTCCATCTCAGCCACTTATTCTATGGACACACCATCCATATCTGATCACTCAATTGTTTCCAACACCATCTCCTTTCTACTCTGTGATCTTTCCTCACCACTTGCTTCACCTATTACTAAAATCTTCTGCCATTCACCCCTTCTCTCTGACCTACAGTTCTTACTCTCCTCCTTCACACCTGATGCCTCTTCCAGCAATACTGCCTTCTCCATCTTCCAATCCCTACTTTATGCCTCATTCTCCTCTCACTTCCCACTGCTTACTTTCACCCATAAGTCTCAGTATTCTCAACCATGAGTCACCCCATTCAAACAATCTCTCCACACAGATATGTGTCAGCTGATACGCCGATTGAGGGCTTCCCACTTGCATGAGGACCTGCAACTCTACCTCGAGGCCCTGAACTCTCTGAAGTCCTCTCCTAATAGAGCGAAAAGGGAATTCTACCTTACCCTCATTGACTATCATGCCAACCATCTTCGCCGGCTACAGGGCACACAAAACTCACTCCTTCTAAGTCTATGACTATCAATTCCACTTTCACAGCTAAAGACCTAGCTAAATACTTTGCTGTAAACCTTTCCAAAATTACAGACTCTCTCTTGACTTTCCTCTCACACTCCCTCCTCCTACATTTTACACTCCACCTACTCTACCAACATCCTCTGCCTCTATCTCCCACTTTAGTCACACTAAAATCAATGAAGTCCTATATCTACTGATGAAAGCTAACCGCTCTTCTTGTGTCCCATCAGACCCTCTTGCTCCTCAGCTATTCACGCCTATTGCCCCACTTGTGGCCTCTTACCTCGCTGAACTTTTCCACCTGTCGTTTGACTCTGATTGCTTTCCCTCTGTTTTCAAAACAGCCAGGGTCATCCCTGTCCTAAAAAAGCGGCGGGGGCTGACCTGAACCTATCGGCTAATTTTCCACCCGGTGTCTCTCCTTCTGCACTGTTCTAAAGTGCTCGAAAGGGTTGTGTTCATCGATCTTACCAATTTCTTAGACATCCACCACCTTCGAGACCCCTTACAAGAATGTTTTTTCGCTCCTGTCACTCCACTGAAACTGCTCTTATTAATGTGTCCAACTTCATCACCTCTGTTAAGCACTCCAACCTTCCCTCTATCCTAATTCTCCTTGACCTGTCTGCTGCATTTGCAACTGTTTATTACTCTGATCTCCTTAATACTCACTTTCTACTTGGGATTCATAATCAAGCCTTTGCCTGAATTGAATCCTACCTTGTACCTCACCAATTCTCTGTCTCCTGGAGCAACAACACCTCCCAACTCACTCCTCTAACTGTTGGTGTGCCAAAAGGCTCTGTCTTGGGTCTGCTCCTGTTTACACTCTACAACTCTGCTCTACCAACTCTTTGCAGGCAACACCTAAATCTTCTTCTCTTTTTCGTAAACTCTCCTCTGATCTCTCTATCAACATATCCAACTATCTCTCTACCATTAAATATTGGATGGGTTTGCACTCTACCAAAACACAGGTGCACTTTTTCCCTTCCAAAAGCTGTCTATGATCGCGTCCTCTGCCTATCCAGTTCCCACCTGACACTCTCCCCTACGCTTCTTCAGCTAGAAACGTCAGTGTCATCTATGACCGTTCTCACACCCTCTCTACTTTGATCTCCAAAACTGGAACAACAGCTAATCTCAACCTCCTAAATGTTAGGCAAATCTGGCACCTCCTTCCTTTCAACACCACCAAGCATCTCTTAACCACTCTTGTCTTCTCTAAACTGGACTACTGTGCCAGCATCCTCTATGGTCTCCCCAAATATGCTTTCCGTCCTCTCGACAAGATCATTAACTTCGTTACCAGGACTCTCTCACCTTTTTTTAAAAACAGTTTTTATTGATTTTAACAACTTAAACAACCAAAATAAACCAAAAAATAAACAACAGTCATAGGTGCAATGCGATTATTATTATATGTCCATTGCCGTCCTGATACACCCCCTCCCTCCCGAACCTACTCCACTTCACCATTCTCTATCATCTCCTCTAAGGGTGTACTCAATTCTGCGCCTGTTGAGGAGTCATCGTCTTCGATCTGGGCCGTCTCAAACAGTGTGGCCACTAAGTATCTCCAAGTCATCAATGACTCTACTAGGTCATCCCCCCCTGTTAACTGCTTCACTCCACACTGCTGTCTCCGCTTCCGCCCATTTCTGAAGATCGCACGACCACATCTCCACCTTCGGTCTATCATTAGCTTTACAGCCCAATGGCGATTCTGCGCTTGGCCAGTATGTAGGCCAAGTCCTTAAGTTTACTCACATGTTTCATCTTGCGTGGCCTGGGAAACCCTCCCACCATGCACACCCACAACGATTCCACTTCTAGTTGAATCCCTTTCTCATTCAACCGGTGGGCCACCTCGCCCCAAAATCTCCCTATTTCAGGGCAAGCCCAGAACATGTGTACCATTCCCGCATTTACTTCTCCACACTTAGGACATGTTCGTATCCCGGCATTCTTGAATCGTGCTATCTGAGGAGTCATGTGCGCCCTATGGGTAATATACAACTGGATTTGCTGCAATCTCGCATTTCTAGACACTTTTTTGTGTTACCCCTGAGCACTCACACACAACCCGTCTCGCATAGATTCCCCGGCTTCCTCTTCCCAGTCCCGTCTCAACTGGAACACCTCTTTACCCACCTTGGACATAAGCAGTTCATAAAGTCGGGAGACCTCGTGGCCCCCATCTGACATGTCATACATTGTTTCTATGGCTGCGTCAGACTAACCTTCCAGCACTGTATCTGCCCATGTATCTTTTACCATCCATATCAGCCTGGTGTGAGCGATATATTGTCCCCGGTACAGACCGGTGTCTTCAACTAGCGTGTCGAATTCCACCGCCTTCCCATCCTGCCATATATCCCCTAATGTCACAATGCCATTTGGTTCCCAATGCCTCCGTTTTTTTTCCTCAGTTGCTCATCTACCCCAGTCAGCGCTACTAACGGTATCTGTGGGGAACACAGGGCAGGGTTCTCCATAGCTCGGCAAGCTCTCTGCCATACTCTCCTACCTGGTTTGAACATTTTCGTGCTCTCCATTTCTTGTGATTTTGCAACCAGATCCATTCTGTCAGGAAGTATGGGGTACATTCCACCTTCAGTAATCTAGATTCTGGTGTCGAGTGATCCGATAACCACCTGGCCACATATTGTAATTGACTAGCTAGGAAATACATCTCAAAGTTTGGCAATTTAATGCCCCCCCTATCATATGTATTTTGCAATTTCCATAGTGCTATCATCTGATTTCTAGTATTGCGCCATATAAATCTCCTGCACAAGTTTTGGAGCTTGATAAAGAATCGCTTGGGTATCATGTAAGGTATGTTCCCGAAAAAGTGCAACAACCTAGGCAACACTGCCATCTTTAACAATGCCACTCTCCCCATCATGGTCAGGGGGAGCTTGGCCCAGAACTTAATACTGCGTTCAATATTTGTCACTGACTTCTCTGTGTTATGTTTATATTCGACCTCGGTCGTATGATATACATTAATCCTGAGGTATCTAAAGGTCACAGTCTCCTGTTGTATTTGGAGTATCAGCAGCTTCTATCGTGGAATCCCTTTATATAAAAAAACAATTATTATACCTTTGTGACATGATGACTACAATTGCACTTATTAAGAGGTGTAGGACAATTTAAGGCTGGGGTGTGCAACCTTTAGTTCTCCAGATGTTTTAGATTACAACTACCATTAACTCTTACTAGTATAATCAATGGCGAGGGATCCTGGCAGTCATAGTCCAAAACACCTGGAGATCGCCAGGTTGCTGATCCCTTAAAGGAGATTTCAAGTTTTCCAATGTCATTTGTCAAGTATGTAGCCATTCCTGGCTTTTAGGCTCATGAAAAAGAAAAGGCATATGCTAAAAAAGTTTGCAATTTGTGTTTGCTTGAATGTGTTTGTGGATGTATGTCGGGGGCAAAATGTGCAGTTTGTAGCTACTGAGAGCCACATGATATACAACAGGGAGTAACCATGGCATATATTGAGATAGACTGAAGGATCTTGAAGTGGGAGAATGGAAGACCAGGCTCCCGTCCTTCGCCTCTCGCGCATGGCCTAGAGGGTCACGACCCAAACACCCGCCACGAGAAGAGTTTGTCCATTTGCCAGACGACCAGATACCCTGGTACAGGAACATACGGATGTGTCCATCTGCCTGCCCAGCAGCCCGCACTGGCCATGCCGACACCTGCGGCACGGATCAACTAGACTAAAATCTACACGTCGTTAGAGATGCCATGACGACCTAGACAACGGGAAGCACATCTGTACAAATGTACACACTGGACATTCCCACACCAACCTACACGAAGAATATACTCAGTGCTATGACGTAGGCGACAGGCATATTCACGGACGTGCATCTTTATTATTTTTACATAGGCTTTCAGAATGCAGAAACGCAAGACGCGTCATGAACTCTTCTACTAGCTTGCTCACGCTTCTCTTGAAACCAGTTACCGCCATGAGAAGTATAATGAAGACAATACTGGTCATGAAATTATATGCTCCTATAACCTAAAGCACCTGTACACCAAACGGACAACTTATGCACCAGGCCCAAGGAGGCCTCAAACAAGAGCTCCCGTGGACATTAACAAGGCAAGAGTCAGTTGCTGATCCTGCAGAATGAGCTTGGCGAAGCAACCAGCCAAGGTCGCAATGTTGCAAACCTACGTTCCAAGAGCAAATCATCAAAGGCACGATGTTGCAACCTCGTACTCCACGCACCAACGTTAAAGTCACCCCGACAAATTAAACCAGACGCGCAGTAGAAAAACAATATTAATTGTGCAGAATTCTGCCTCTTTCACGGTCCCTCCCCACGTGACCAAGCCGAACCTGACGAGATGCCAAACCCAGGAGAACAGAGGCGTCTGGATCCCTCGGCAGATACACTTGAAAGGCTCAATGGACATCTGCAACAGTGGGAGCGGTCCCCCGTCCAGCTATGAATAAGTCCTCACATTGTCTGCATGTACCCATAGTGAAACATTGTTACAACTTACAGGTACACCGAGAGCTGGGAACGACGGTGGTCCCAGGCTGGGAAGCTCACGGGCGCACCAATCAGAACATGGGGCTCTTATCACTGACGCCAGCAAATTTAGCCAATCCCCAGGAGTCTTCATGTAACAATTCTCATGTATCTAATTGTAAAGACAACCCAGATATACCACCTGACTACACCTTGTCCACTAATATCATTTTCTATATGTGTGCTATACTAACCCTACCACTCGAACACCCAATTAAGAGTGGCGATAGGTTTTTTGTTAACTTTCTGAAGTGACGCAAGTAGCGCGTCATAATACCGTAAAAAGGGCCTGCGAGCCCCACGATTGTGTGTGTGTCAGGACGAACGCGTACGCTCCTTGACCCATCCCTGCCGTTTTGTCTAATAAACAGCAGAGTCACCTTGCTCCTTGTGTGCGTCTCATACTCTATCTCACCTCATCTGGGATATACACGGGAGGAGTTGGGGCCTCCCTGCCTGGAGGTCCGCGGACGGGCCGGCCGACCCCGGCAGAATTTCCCCCCGACAATCTCATTTAGGCACTAGCAGCATGAAAGATGCACAGCACGGCCATACATTGTTGGGAAAGGCCGTTTTTTTGCACTAGCACAGTGAGAATACATTTCATAGGTTCAAATCTGGCATGTGTTTATTCAAGACCATTGAAATTACTTTTTCTGGGCACAAAAAGCATTAAGGGCGAGTCATAACTCATGGTTTAGTTTGGGGTAGGAGCTGCTTGAAAGTGGGGCAATGCTGGCATATATTGTTGAGAGACCTCATGTTTGTTCTTTGGCGACAGCCAGCACCAACACCTGTTACATAATGTTCCAGTGCATTGTTGGAGTGTTTCATGTGTTCCCTGCAGCATGGAGTGTAATTCTACATTTTTTCCGTTTTTTTCTGATTGTTTGCTTTGAATTGCACGGTTGCAACCAATTATTTAAAAAAACATTCTATTGGGAAGCACTGGCCAAAACCCTGCTGTGTTAAGTTTAGGCATGCTAGCTTCATTCAATTCAGGGAAATCATTTCTTCCCCATAAATTTGCAAATTCATTAGCTGCAACTGCTATGGACTGAACTGAAATCATAGGATGTGGCTATGGAAGCCCATGAAGATGACTAGTTAGGTATTGCTCCTTTGGTTGGCCAAACATAGGGTGAATTGCAATGTCCCCCTTAAAAAGGAATCGTGACTTTTCATATTGTTCACCCCCCCACTCTTGCCACGCTAGATACTCCCCTGACGCTGACTTTGGTGTTCATTATTCTTTGCACTGTTGCTTGCCTGTCCGACTCTGTTCACCACTGCTGAAGCGCGTTGTTGCCTCGGCTCAAAACAATGGAGTACTGCTGCCTTGCATTGCCCGAGTCTCCGTCTGAAGCACCAGCCTCATCATCGCTGTGCCTGTAAATTGATCGCCCCAACCCTGGTGTCTCCCAAACAGCGACCTCTAAGCTGCCACATAGAATCAAATTGCCTTCACATCCTGGTATATTCTCACCACCATTGAACGTCGACCGCCAACCGATCCTGGTGACCAGCTAATTCCCACAGCATTAGTAGATGATTCGAGATGGCAGCCACCTTCTGTTCGACCCAAACTCAACACCAGTTTACCACTGGATCACCACAACTGCTCATGATCTTCGAACAATAAAGAATCCACGATCTATGCTAAGAAGCCTGGTTCGACGCTGTCGAACCACCAAGACCTTTGCAAAGGTATTATTGATCAGTATTGTGGCCCATCTTTGGACACTAAAGCCTAAATAGGTCATTCCAATCCCTTCTGTACATTCAAGAACATATCCTTTGAACATTGCAGTCTTGTATTGCCTATTCTCCTCTTGTCTCATTACGGCATCTATTCTATCTTTGCATAGTCTGTGTTCTTTCCACATGAGTGAGCTTTTACATTGTTTTCTAGTACGTTAATAATGTATATGGTGTGTTTAGATAAAGTATATATCTTTATAGAACCTTGATTCGAAATTCTTTTATTTTGGACTGTTAAACTTTGCTTTTTGCATTGCTACTGAACCACATTCACACCCCTCTTAAGAGGCCCCTTGGCCCTCATTACCACAAAACATGAAGGAGGTATATCTCTTAATTGTGCCTGTTTGACCTTTATGATAGTGTTGACTCTTGGTTTGTAGAGATGTTGGGGCTAAGTGGGCGTTTTAGCCTCTATTCATCCTTGCACCACTGCAGAGTAGAAGTGAATTTGTGGCAGGCCATTCAATGGGTTGAGTCTGCGTATAATCAAGTGAGTGATTTCCACTGAACTGTGGGTTTTAAGACCAGTAAGTTGGAATGAGACAGTACTATGATGTGGTGCAGTCTTGCAGGGATGATCAGCTCAAATCTGATCGAGAAACCAAGAGGTGATGGGTCGAGTTAGCATCTCGAATGCGCTGAGTTGCCTCAAAAAGGTCCAATTTCCTTATGCAGTTTTTCATTGGCAATCAGCTCAAAATCCTGGAGTGCAAGCAGGCCATGTGTCGATTCACTGGCTTGATAGTTCCACAGTGGATCGAAAAAGTGGCAACTGCCAGAGGCAGCTCAGGGTGCATGCAGTGGCTCGAAAAGACTTTTAAATAGGTTGTGCCTATTCAAAAACGGATCAAAGCTGGACAAGAGTGTCCATGGCAGTTTTCTGACTTCTGTACTGAGACTCTGTGGAGTTGGTAAGGTCTGCGACCTTGGGCCCGCTAGATGTTTTTGACTACAACTCCCATCAGTCCCAGCCAGTATAGTTAATTTGAAATTAACTATATGGAGCAAATTAAATTTGGGGGACATCGGCTGACTCAGGCTGCAACCTTTCAGCCTGGTGAGGCTGTGTGTTCTTGCATGGCCAGTGTAAGAGGACTAGCAGCTGGGAAGTTTGGGAAGACCGAGCATGGCTTGCTCTCCTCCCTGTGAGTCCAGGCTCCTATAAGATCCTATAAGCTCCTGTATGAGCACAGATGTGTGACAGTTGCAGTTGAAGCACAGACTGTTTCTAGTGACAGCATCCTAATCTACTTGCCGTGGGCATGTGTGTGGGAGTGTGGTAATAGCACAAACTCGAATAGCAGTTGGCCATAGCCCACTATAGCCCTCAGTTGAATTTTCTCTGTGGGTTGCCCATGTCTTATTGAAGGTATTACTGCCTACATGTGTCTTATTGAAGGTATTACTTCTTGGTAATATGTTTAGCCCAAGTATCGTCTGCTAAATGCAACTTAGGAGTGCTGCTATGCACGCAACATCGTAACCCTTAATTAACTTGACCTCAACATATATCACAGACATGGAAATGTTGGCTGCAATGCTGCTTCCTTTACAACCATCTTCAATGGGGGATTTTGTGAATGAATGTGCCATAAATTCTCAAAGCTGGCAGGTTAATCCTGATAAGATCGACAATGTCATCAATGCTGATTTTATGCAAAAGGAGAATTACGGACTGGAGGACTCCCGGTGTGGTGGTGTCTCCTCCCCTTCGAGGGCCGGAAAAATCAATGCATTTTTCCCTGTTACGGCTAAAACCTATTTACAACCATGTAAAACTGTGCAGTCTTATGAAAATGTTTCTGTTAATACAAACCTTGATCAATCGACAATGGAGGACCCAAGCGACATGATAAATACACAGCCTTCACTTTCTCCTTGCAAGTCTCAGATTTCTAACTCTTCTTTCTCCAGCTTTGCCCTCAACCCCCATTTATTCCTCCCCGAAGATTATCAGCAGCATTTCAGAACTTAAAAGACAATTTAGACACCTCTCTAAGTGAATCATTATTGGGAATACATTAGGTTTTATGTGTGCTTGTAACACTCTAGGAGGGCTTAAAATCAGAGTCTAAATCACACTCAGTAATGATTTAGTCCCTTTTGTCTAAATTTGATAATATAAAGTTGCACGATGCTGCTAAATCTTTTTTAATGAATTATGGACTTTACAATACTAAATGGAAGGGTGATTTATTGCAAGGTCAGAGAACAGAGGGGTCTATCCCGCTGGTGACATCTGTGGGTCTGGTCAAAGAGGCTTCTGATAAGGCGTTAACGCTGTATAAAGACCTTTTCATCAGAAATCAGGGAATTGCAGAGTTGTGTTTCTCTGATGCCTTATGTGCATTAGGGTTGGCAGATTCTAGTGAACACCTGAATGGCAATTCTGTCTCATCGGTAAAGACTGAGTGTAATGCTGGAAGGAAGCCTCCTCCTAGGACATCTGCCCCTGAAAACCAAAATGATGTTATTGCGATTGATAACCTGATTGATTCGTCGCCCTCCACCACACTTGCACTAGCGACTGATATGCTGAATGACAATGATGCAATTCTAGTGGTTGGTGATGTGGATAAGGACAGTTCTTGAATTTTTTCAGACCCCTAATGACTCTTTTGTGATGATCGATACATCTATTTGTACCCAGCCTTCAGCACCATTAAGAGTCAAAGCTGGACCCCCGAAAGGTAAATTAACTAGGATAATACGAAGAACTGAAGAAGGTAAAAAGAAATGACAAGGTTTAATGATCCGTAAACGGTCAGTGGCAAATATCCCTAAAATATTATAAAATCCAACAGTAGCATCAGAACTAAAGAACATGGGATCATCAGTGAAAGAGGGGAGCTCAGTGGACTGCTGGATATTTAAATCTAATCTGATGGGAAGTACCCCTCAAGTAACACAGTAGATGTCTTGTTCCCCACCTGCAAGTATAGTTTCCCTGTCGATACACCTAGTACCATTTTACCTCGGGAGGTGAGTCTGGCGGACCCAATATCCAAAAGGACGGTGAATATACCACCTCAAATACCAGCTGCTAAAGGCCAAGTGTCTGTGAGCGAATGGAATATTCATCAAGGCTCATTGACACTAATGAACTCTGCTCAAGACTTGGCACAACTAATGGGGTCAAATGTATATGAATTATCATTCAGTATATGGGGTAATAGATCTGTGGGTGAATCGACTTTAGTACATTCAAACACCAGGCAATAAATTACTCAAAATGAGTTGTTTTCCTTTGGTAAATTCCCTGGCAATCTTTCGAGGCTTGTTATGCAAAATACCAGTGGTTCACCCTAAGCTCAAAATCACACTGGGCGCATCAGGGTCACACTGTGCTTTCCAAAGACTCACCTGGGAGTATGTCATCACTCTGGCTGGCACCTAATGTATTTTCTATTGGTGAATTGAATGATAGGCTGGCTGTACAGGATTTGGCTCGCACTGGTGTTAATCAAAAGGACCATATCTCCATATTGGTACCGAAAGTTTGAGAAGAAATTTAAGGGACACATCCCGATTCTATTCTTGCCTACAACAAAAATAAGCCCACATATTCATCGGTTTTTAGTGTATTGAGGGGTTCAAAGGAGTCTGATGTCGGGGGGCGTATTAATGTTTTAGGTTCTCAGGTCAATCAGGGGGGCGGCGGTTGGATGAACAGAATCCTCATCACTCAGCATCTAAAAGTGCAGTAACATATGCTTTTCAACTATTGTTGGAAAGTGCCCTTCCAGAGAACCGCAATATTAATCTTTGCTGCACTAATATATTGCAACTCTTTTGTTGAATTCCATCCCTGGCAGCTATCATCAATGGGGACATAGAACATGTAGATTTTATTGGTCATTACAGATCTGATCGTGCAGTCTTGTATATAAATTCAAAAATCATATTGGATCTACTCATGAGTGGATTGGAATCAATCAGATATTTGGGTTTTCATCCCTCACATTACAACATCCGTAGATCAAATGATGTTAAAAAGGTTTATGAGGACAACAATTTTCATTAACCTAGAAGGATCATAGTATCACTTCATAACTACCCTAAATATCAAAATCATGCATTTGCTATACGATATGATATGCCCCTGCTTTTGAGTACTGTCAGGATTAGTCCTGGTTGCCGGAGGCATTGAGTGTTGAAAGTTCTCAGACCCCTGAACAGTATTCCTAACACTTACTCTGAAAACTGTTTATTATTAACACTGATATCTTTGAATACACAAGGCCATTGCTCACTTAAATCTAATCCAATTTTGGGCCAATTGTTGAGGAAGCCCTGCAAGAAACATGGTTGATGTCTTGTCCAGCGTTTGATGGCTGTACGATGCTTTTTCATTCTGCCAAAAAGGGTGTAGTTGGTCGGCCCTCAAGAGGACTGATTACTCTGGTACGCTCCTGTCTGTATATAAGTTTAGTCGGAGTAATTGACATAACATTTGATGCTTTGGTGACACATTTAAGACATAATCGAAAATGAGGAAATAGAGGTGTTGTTGTTGAATATATATTGGCACCAGGGTATTGGTCCTTTGGACACATTTCTCGACGTAATACTGAAATTCATTGATGATTGGCAACTGAGGTCACGGGAGGTGAAATTTTAATCGGGGGTGTCTTCAATGTTGACTGCCTGTCTGCCCAGCTGGAGGTGTCTCTTCGCTCGCTTAGTTTAGGAAAGACTAGACATGGGCAGATATGGAGGTCAGCTTTGGAGGGTCTTGGGCTGCTTATGTTAAATGGATGCATTGAGGGTGATATTCCAGCTCAATGCACCTGGAAAAATGGTACATCTAGGTCAACTATAGACTATACCTTTGTCAGTTGTGGATTGTATGAAAGATGCACTCGCCTACACAATGTCCCAAATGATCATAGTGATCATAGATATTTATCCACTGACTTTTAGCTCCAGACCTTACCCCAAAAGAGGTCAACGTATGTATGTTCTAATTTAAGAATTGACCCCTCAGGAACCCGAATAAAGTGGAATGGAACTACTATTGGTAGGGTTAATGAGGTGGCTTTAGAGTGCCTACGAGAATCCTCAATGGAATGGCAGCATGCCATGTTTATAGTATATAAGTATGGGGAGTTTCTAAAGGAACTTCTGTCATATAGCGTGTGCAAGCAAGCACAAAGGGGGGCCCCATTTAAAGCACATTGACATGAATTCGATCCAAATGTGGCAAACTACAAAAAGGCTTTAAGGCAAAAGATTAGGTTTATCAACAAAGACCTCAATCTTTCACAAATCCAAAAAATGTTGTACATTGACAAGACAAAGCAAGCCTATATGAACTGGGCTAAGAACAATAATTTTTTGAGCTATCAGAGAGATGCAGAAAAAATGCTTTCAGTATTGGTAAGGAAAGACATAAGTGCATTTTGGGGACTTATAAATAATCTTGCCTGCTCACAGCCTGAACATAGAGTCTCCTTAGTCTCAGAATATCAATGGGTGACCCACTTTGCAAAGGTTTTTGGGGTCCACCCCGCAAATTGGGTTGAATGATATACCATTGCAGACCCCAGATTAGATACTTGGGCACTGAGAGTAACAAATTAGCAGATTGTTGAAGCTATAGGCAACATTAGTTCCTCAAGAGCTAGTGGCACAAACAATTTTTCCAACGCACGATTTAAGGGTGGACCACAAATATGGGGATCCATACTGTCTGTTTTATTCAATGACATCATGTCTACATATGTATTTCCAAAACCATGGTCCTGTTCATACATATTGCCAATTTTTAAAAAGGGCCCTCGGACAGACCCCTTAAAAATCGATTAATAGAATTCCTGTATGGCAGACTGGATTTCATAAGTACCATTCCACTTCTCTCAATGAATTCCTGTTGAAATTAGTCTCCAAACAAGTTGACTGTAAAAAATAAGATTCAATATTTGTGGCATTTATTGATCTATCAGCTGCTTTTGATGCTGTAGATTATGGCCTACTGTGGAGTAAACTTGTAAAATGGGTAATTCTGCAGGTCTTGCTTAGACTAATTATTGGGCTATACTCTGAAACCGAGATAACAGTTATATTAGACAAGGAAGGTAATCTGTCAAGGAGTATTCCAACATTCCGAGGCTTCCAAAAGGGGCGTATATTTGCGCCAACATTTGTTAATCTGTATTTGAGCGATATTGGTGAATATTTTGACACAGCTGCTCTGGCTACTCCTAAGATTGACTAACTGAAATTACTTTGGTTAGCATATGTAGATGATTTTTTTAATTTTTGATCAGACACCAATAGGACTGTAGCATCTTTTGTTGGGCTTTTCCAAATTTGCTGATGGCCACAAATTAAAAATCAATCCTACTAAAACAAAAATATTGCACTTTACTGGGAAATGCAGTGCTGTTAAATTTACGTGGCAAATTGACAATGTAAAGTTAGAAAAGGTGAAAGGCATTGTCTATTTGGGATTCCTGATATCTACAAAACAGAATGCAAATTTTGTTAAGATTTGCTTGTTTTCATTGGGAAAAGTAGTGGGGAACCAAATGGTGCGAGTCGATGCTAAATATGGGAGTATTCAATTTTGCCCGCAATTAAGTTTTAGGAAGGAAAAATCATTCCAAAGTTGTTACATGGATATGAAATACTCCTGTTTTGGGCTTTAGATTTACGTCCTGTTCTAGAAGGTCGGCTGTGGAGAAGGACACTTCAGGTGGCACAGTGTACGCCTATAGCAGCCCTTCGATACGAACGTAGCATTATTTCATTAAAAGGTCATACCCAGTGGAGGCTCTTTTGGTTGTACTATAAATTCCTGTGTCCACCATGCACACCCTTATTATATGAGGAAATTAATAGGATGCTGTTAAGTGGAAAGGAACACTTCTGACAGGAGCTTTTGACCTCATGAAACCTGATATTAGGAGAACCTGATCTCACAGTTGACGAGCTTATCGAAAATCCAGTAAGAGTTAAAAACCATCTTTATAGGAATGATTGGGCAAATACAATGGATACTATGCACTCATATGAGTCATTAACAAATTTAAGGACCGATTCTAAAACTATAGAATTGGTTGCCCTCTACCTTGTTGTTTATCCAAACAAAGCCGTGAGATGCTTGTTCTTAAGATTCCGTATTGGTCAAATTCAGAATAAGGAGATTTTAATACGCTACCATATGATAACATCTGATCAAGGTGTGTGTAGGTTTTGTGGGGTGCAGAACATGATAGAAAACACGGGGCATTTACTAACTGCCTGCCTGCTGACTCAGAGTCAAAGAGAGTTACATTTTAGACTGTATTTACCTATTTTAACTACTATGATGTGTGATTATTTTATGTGGTTCTATTTGGCTAGTAGAACCACTTTGGTGGTGATTGTCATCACAGGTTTTATTAAATCATTAAACTTGGAATGATCTGTAAATTATATATGTGTGAATGGGCTGTTATATTTTAAATTAATCATAACACCGTAATAATTGTTATGAATAGTTGATTACACATTTTTGTGCTATGTATTGTTTTTTATTGTAAAAGTAACAAATTAATTGCATTGAATCTAGTTCATGAAAGTGTATTTTAACTCATTGTTGTCTTATTAAAGTTAAAAAAAAAAAAAGTTAATGGTGATGGGTCAGGGTCATCTTGGCTCAACCCCATCTCCATCTGAAGTCCACAAGAGGCTCCTCTAGGAACACCAATCAGGAAGTAATCGCCTCATCCCAGCAACACCACGAACAATATCATAGAGACCAACCACTGATGGACTAGGCGATCAGGGGACAAGAGCGTGTGTTATCCCTTCTGAACTCCATAGGTGCATCCAGCCAGGAGTGTCCCAGTTAAGGGCGGAATAGTGAAAGATGAAGACCAGCTGTTGACCAGCCTTTTTGCCTATTAGAATGTGACTTTTTGCTTTTGTTTTTTTCCCACTGATGGACTACGCGATCAGGTGACAAGAGCATGTGTCATCCCTCTGAACTCGCTAGGTGCATCCAACCAGGGCTGTCCAAGATATGGGTGGAACAATGAAGGGTGAAGACCAGCTGTTGACCAGCCTCTTTGCCTCTTAGTCTTTGCTTTTGCTTTTCTCTCTGTTGCACCTGTGAGCACCCCAAACTTCCTATTTACTGTTCTAACTCTTCACACTGTGCTACACACCTATAATGTATTCACTCCTGCTCCTCTTGCTGCTCCTCCTACTCACCTCTGCCTACGCTTTCTCCAATCATGCTACAACTTCCTCCTTTCCTATTTCACTTATAAAACTCACAATTCGAAACTCCCACTACTCCATCTCTCTTCCACCTACTTCCAAAATACAAAGCTGACTAGCTAACCATACCTCCTCTAATACCTATCCACCTTGTCTCTCTTCCTCTGAGGCTCAACTTCTCTACTCTTCCTTACCTCATCAACTGAACGTTGCACTTTGGAATGGTCAGACTGTACGCAAAAAAACTTCCTTTATCACTGATTACTTTCACTCCAGCTCTCCTCCCCTAGACCTTCTTGCTATCACTGAAATCTGTATTTCTCCATCGGACATTGCCACTCTGGTGGCCCTACATGATGCTAAACTATCCTTCATTTACTCTCCTCGACTGACAGGCAGAGGTGGAGGCATCAGACTCCTACTCTCGCCCCCCTTAATGCCTCACAAATCTCCAATGCCACATCTTCTCCTACCTCTTTTAAATTCACCATATCTACTATTGCTTTGCCTCACTTGGTTCACATCAACGCCATCTATAGCCATCCTGCTCCCACTGGACCATTCTTTGATGATCCTGGGCAACTCCTTGATTCTCTTTATGCTAAATATCATCTCATTCTCTTAGGTGGCTATAGAATGTCTCGGGAGGATAGCTCACCTGCAACGTGTTCGCCTTGGAAGCAAGACGACACTGAGCACCACAGGTTCGATCACCAGGTCCGCACTTAGAAACCTCTGGGTATTAAGCATGTAATAAATACCCTATCATATCATATAATAGCATATCATATCACCTTCCCTTGCCAAACACTTCTCAGAAACCTGAACTTCAGTCTTTCCTTAGTGACCAAACTCTCCACTCTGTCCATAGCCTACCTATCCACACAAGGGCTAACTCTTTGGATCTCTTATTGATCTCCCTCTCAGCCACTTATTCTACGGACACACCATCCATATCTGATCACTCAATTGTTTCCAACACCATCTCCTTTCTACTCTCTGATCTTTCCTCACCACTTGCTTCACCTATTACTAAAACCTTCTGCCATTCACCCCTTCTCTCTGACCTACAGTTCTTATTCTCCTCCTTCACACCTGATGCCTCTTCCAGCAATACTGCCTTCTCCATCTTCCAATCCCTACTATATGCCTCATTCTCCTCTCACTTCCCACTGCTTACTTTCACCCATAAGTCTCAGTATTCTCAACCATGAGTCACCCCATTCACACGATCTCTCCACACAGACATGTGTCAGCTGATACGCCGATTGAGGGCTTCCCACTTGCATGAGGACCTGCAACTCTACCTCGAGGCCCTGAACTCTCTGAAGTCCTCTCCTGATAGAGCGAAAAGGGAATTCTACTTTACCCTCATTGACTCTCACGCCAACCATCTTCGCCGGCTACAGGGCACACAAAACTCACTCCTTCTAAGTCTATGGCTATCAATTCCACTTACACAGCTAAAGACCTAGCTAAATACTTTGCTGCAAACCTTTCCAAAATTAGAGACTCTCTCTTGACTTTCCTCTCACACTCCCTCCTCCTACATTTTACACTCCACCTACTCTACCAACATCCTCTACCTCTATCTTCCACTTTAGTCACACTAAAATCAATGAAGTCCTATATTCACTGATGAAGGCTAACCCCTCTTCTTGTGTCCCATCAGACCCTCTTGCTCCTCAGCTATTCAAGCCTATTGCCTCACTAGTGGCCTCTTACCTCACTGAACTCTTCCACCTCTCCTTTGACTCTGATTGCTTTCCCTCTGTTTTCAAAACAGCCATGGTCATCCCTGTCCTAAAAAAGCAAGGGGCTGACCTGAACCTATCAGCTAATTTTCCACCCGGTGTCTCTCCTTCTGCACTGTTCTAAAGTGCTTGAAAGGGTTGTGTTCAACAATCTTACCAATTTCTTAGACATCCACCACCTTCGAGACCCCTTACAAGAATGTTTTTTCGCTCCTGTCACTCCACTGAAACTGCTCTTATTAATGTGTCCAACTTCATCACCTCTGCTAAGCACTCCAACCTTCCCTCTATCCTAATTCTCCTTGACCTGTCTGCTGAATTTGCAACTGTTTATCACTCTGATCTCCTTAATACTCACTTTCTACTTGGGATTCATAATCAAGCCTTTGCCTGGATTTAATCCTACCTTGCACCTCACCAATTCTCTGTCTCCTGGAGCAACAACACCTCCCAACTCACTCCTCTAACTGTTGGTGTGCCACAAGGCTCTGTCTTGGGTCTGCTCCTCTTTACACTCTACAACTTTGCTCTACCAACTCTTTGCATGCAACACCTAAATCTTCTCTTTTTCGTAAACTCTCCTCTGATCTCTCTATCAAAATATCCAACTATCTCTCTGCCATTAAATATTGGATGGGTTGGCACTCTACCAAAACACAGGTGCACTTCTTCCCTTCCAAAAGCTGTCTATGATCACGTCCTCTGCCTATCCAGTTCCCACCTGAAACTCTCCCCTACTCTTCCTCAGCTAGAAACCTCAGTGTCATCTATAACCGTTCTCACACCCTCTCTACTTTGATCTCCAAAACTGGAACAACAGCTAACCTCAACCTCCTAAATGTTAGGGAAATCTGGCACCTCCTTACTTTCAACACCACCAAGCATCTCTTAACCACTTGTGTCTTCTCTTAACTGGACTACTGTGCCAGCATCCTCTATGGTCTCGCCAAGTATGCTTTCCGTCCTCTCGCCAAGAAAATTAACTTCATTACCAGGACTGGTTCGCCTTTTTTTCAAAACAGTTTTTATTGAATTTAACAACTTAAACAACCAAAATAAACCAAACAATAAACAACAGTCATAGGTGCAATGCAATTATTATTGTATGTCCATTTCCGTCCTGATACACCCCCCTCCCTCCCCAGCCGACTCCACTTCACCATTCTCTATCATCTCCTCTAAGGGTGTACTCAATTCTGCGCCTGTTGAGGAGTCATCGTCTCCGATCTGGGCCGTCTCAAACAGTGTGGCCACTAAGTATCTCCAAGCCATCAATGACTCTCCTAGGTCATCCCCCCCTGTTAACTGCTTCACTACACACTGCTGTCTCCGCTTCCGCCCATTTTTGAAGATCGCACCACCACACCTTCACCTTTGGTCTATTATTAGCTTTACAGCCATGGCGATTCTGCGCTTGGCCAGTATGTAGGCCAAGTCCTTAAGTTTACTCACATGTTTCATCTTGCGTGGCCTGGGAAACCCTCCCACCATGCACGCCCACAAAGATTCCACTTCTAGTTGAATCCCTTTCTCATTCAACCGGAGGGCCACCTCCCCCCAAAAGCCCAGAACATGTGTACCATTCCCACATTTACTTCTCAACACTTAGGACATGTTTGTATCCCGGCATTCTTGAATTGTGCTATCCTCTGAGGAGTCATGTACGCCCTATGGGTAATATACAACTGGATTTGCTGCAATCTCGCATTTCTAGACACTTTTTTGTGTTACCTCTGAGCTCTCACACACAACCCGTCTCGCATAGGTTCCCCGGCTTCCTCTTCCCAGTCCCGTCTCAACTGGAACACCTCTTTACCCAATTTGGACATAAGCAGTTCATAAAGTCGGGAGACCTTGTGGCCCCCATCTGACATGTCATACATGTTTCTATGGCTGCGTCAGGCTGACCTTCCAGCACTGTATCCGCCCATGTATCTTTTACCATCCATATCAGCCTGGTGTGAGCGATATATTGTCCCCGGTACAGACCGGTTTCTTCAACTAGCGTGTCGAATTCCACTGCCTTCCCATCCTGCCATTTATCCCCTAATGTCACAATGCCATTTGGTTCCCAATGCCTCCGGATTATCTTCCGCAGTTGCTCATCTACCCCAGTCAGTGCTACTAACGGTTTCTGTGGGGAACACAGGGCAGGGTTCTCTATAGCTCGGCAAGCTCTCTGCCATACTCTCCTACCTAGTTCTAACATTTTCGTGCTCTCCCTTTCTTGTGATTTTGGCAACCAGATCCATTCTGTCAGGAAGTACAGGGTACATTCCACCTTCAGTAATCTAGATTCTGGTGTCGAGTGATCCGATAACCACCTGGCCACATATTGTAATTGACTAGCTAGGAAATACATCTCAAAGTTTGGCAATTTAATGCCCCCCCATCATATGTATTTTGCAATTTCCATAGTGCTATCCGATTTCTAGTATTGTGCCATATAAATCCCCTGCACAAGTTTTGGAGCTTGATAAAGAATCGCTTGGGTATCATGTAAGGTATGTTCCCGAAAAAGTGCAACAACCTAGGCAACACTGCCATCTTTAACAATGCCACTCTCCCCATCATGGTCAGGGGGAACTTGGCCCAGAACTTAATACTGTGTTCAATATTTGTCACTGACTTCTCTGTGTTATGTTTATATTCGACCTCGGTCGTATGATATACATTAATCCCCAGGTATCTAAAGGTCACAGTCTCCAATTGTATTTGGAGTATCGGCAGCTTCTCTCGTGGAATCCCTGTATATCCACCCAGGGGAAATATACATGACTTCTTGGGATTCACTGTTCTCCCTGAAAATGCTGCGCATCTGTCCATCACTTCCAATATGTATTCTAGATTCTCTTCAGGGTATTTTAAATATAACAGCATATCATCAGCATACAATGATATCAGATGCAACCCTCCCTTCGTGGGAATACCCACTTCTCCATAATGCTGCCTCAGATATATCACCAAGGGCTCCAGGGCAAGAATAAACAGCATCGGGGACGACAGGCATCCTGTCTGGTGCCCCTACCAAGTGGCCACCGATCAGAAATGATCACAGCCATTTTAACTCGAGCCAGTGGCACGCTGTATAGCAACTGCACCCCCCTCAAATACACTGGTCCCATCCCATATCCTTTTAGGGCTGCCATCAACCAAGGCCACTTGACAGAGTCGAAAGCTTTCAACATCTAACAATATTATTGCAACCTCTTGTGAGTCCTTTTCCATCTGTTCCATGATATGATGGAGCCTCCTAAGGTTATCAGATATGTTCCTATGTGGGATATAGCTAGTCTGATCGGGGTGTATGAATCTAGTAATGACTGGTCTCAACCTGTTTGCCAACACTGCAGTGAGTATCTTGCTATCCTGGTTGAGCATGGATAGTGGTCTGTACGACCCGCAATCCATGCTTAGCTTGCCAAGCTTAAGGAGCGGGATGATAATCGCCTCCCTCAAAGATTCCGGCAACACCCCTTTTTCCAATGCTTCATTTAGCATCGCCAGCAGCGGGGGGAGCAGTTCCGCCCTTTATGCTTTATAGAACTCACTAGGGAGTCCGTCCGCTCCCAAAGTCTTATTGGTAGGTAGGAGTTTGATCACAGTCTCCAATTCCTCCAAGGTGATTGGGACCTCTAGGTTCTCCCTCTCTGAAGTCTCTAGTTTGGGAAGGCCAATGTCTTCTGAAGTGTCCATTATGTCCATCTCTGT
Organism: Ambystoma mexicanum; assembly: GCF_040938575.1. NCBI lineage: Eukaryota > Metazoa > Chordata > Amphibia > Caudata > Ambystomatidae > Ambystoma > Ambystoma mexicanum. The sequence goes on from NC_090931.1 coordinate 459,537,789, forward strand.
CTCCCTGCCAGTGTCTGCATACAGTTGCTGGTAAAACTCAACAAAACCTTTGTTCACTCCCCTTTGAGTATCGTGTGTTTGTCCCCTTCTGTCCCATATTGCTCTAATTGTTTGCCTGGGCGTTTCACATTTGTATAACCAGGCCAGCAGCCTGCCCGGCTTATCTCCCCCCGCATGCTGTCTTTCTACATATTTCTTGTAGTTCAGGTTACATAGTCTCTCCCAGTGTTTCTCGCAATCTTGTTGCAGCCATCGAACAGTCCCAATCGCCTCAGCTGTGTGCCCACCCTTGCATGATTCCCTACAGTTCTTGCTCTGCATCATGTAACTCTCTAGTGATCTCTCCCTGCAGCCCTTTGGATTTAGATATTGATGCACCTCTCACCACCACCTTAAATTTCTCCCATAATGTGCCAGCTGACTCCACACTCCCTGTACTGTGTTCAAAGTATTCTACTATCTTTCCTCAGGTCCTCTCTGCACATCGCATCTTTCAAGGCCTCCACTCTAAGTCTCCACGTCGGGATCCGTGCCCTGGGTGGAGAATACTGCCACTCCACAATCAGTGGCGAGTGGTCCGACAGGATTCTTGCTTTATATTCCAAATGCACTAGTTCTCCTGTCAACTCCGATGCAGCAGATACGTAGTCCAGCCGTGTGTGTAGGTCTTGCGGTGCTGCGTAATGAGAATCTTGTCTATCTGTGCATCCTCCATTTGTCTACTAGAGGGCCTTGGCTGCTGGGGTGGGCTTCATTGCCTTCCTGTCTGATCTAGCTACCTTGGGGTCCAACATGCAATTGAAGTCTCCTCCCCATATAACTGCACCTCCCATATATGGGCTGATTTTGCTATATAAGGCCTTGAAGTAGCCCACTGTGTCCTGGTTCGGGGAATACATATTGATACTACTCAATTCTCTATTTTCCACCAGGCCCTTTATCAGTACCATCCTCCCAATCCGGTTCTTTGCTGGACTGTAACAGCTTAAAGGGGACATGTGGTGCTATCAATGTAATAACTCCCCTGGCGTATGCTGAGTATGTCGCTCCTATGGTTGTGCTTCTCCATTTCCTTCCCACTATTTACTGCTTCTCTCTTGTTAAGTGAGTTTCCTGTGATAGAGCAATACCAATTCTCTGTCGTTTCAAATACATCATGACTGTATTTCTCTTCAAATAACTAAAATAACTCTTGAGCCCCCTGACATTTCAGGTAACTATCTTCAGGTCCCCCATCTTATCCATATCCTGTCCCACCCTTTTCCTCCCTTCTCATCCCCTCCAGACGCAATGGCGTATAGGTGTAAGCTTGTTCCCTGACCATTGTTACCACACCAAACTCCCCAACTCCCCTCTCGCCCCAACCCGACCCAACCCAAACACAAACTCGCCAACTACCACCCACCTTTCCCCCCTCCCCGACCCCAATTGATGCCCAGCTCCATCCCTGGATCTCAGGCTACCCCACATCTAGCCCTTTCTTGGTTACTACCAGTACTGGGACACAGAAGGGGGATATCACCCAACCGGTGATCCAACTAATCTAACTACTGGGGGTAAAGTTGTGCTCCTCTTACATCTCCCAAATTGATGCTACAGTATGGCGCACCAGCCGGACCCATGTGACGTTGCTCATATGTATATTCTAGTCCAACAAGTCCACATGATGAGTGTGCAAAATGGTCAGTATCTACACCTTGCTTACATGCCCAAAGCACCCTAACAATTTTCATCGCTACATTAGCATCTGTCTAAGCAACCAGTAGGGAGATGCAGGTTCACTTATCCTGTTTACCCCGATCTGGGCCATCTGCATCCACCGGGCAGCCCGGGGCGTCCAACCAGTTTGCCGCCTCTTCTGGCGTCTCAAAAAAGAAGGCCTTGCCCTTGGGAAGGACCTTGAGTTTTGCAGGACACAAAAGCATGTATTTGAAGCCAGATGCTCTCAGTCGTCATTTCACAGCCACATGGTTGAAACGTTGCTTCTGTACCAGCATGCTGTCGTCTGGGTAAACAGTGACAGTTGCTGATGCTCAGTCTATCGTTCCGCCCTTGCGAAAAAATTCCAGGATCTTTTCCCTGTTCTGTCGTTCAATATTTTTGCAATTATTTCTCGGGGAGGAGCAATTGGCTGGGGCTTCCTAGTCTGGACCCTATGCGCCCTTTCAACGCAAACCCTTGGATGAGCACACCGGCACCTATTTCTTGGATCAGCATGTTCTTCATGTAATTCGTCGGGTCAGAGCCCTCTTCCCCTTCAGGTAGCGCCACCACGCGGATGTTGTTGCGTTTTGCTCGCCCTTCTGCCTCTTCTTCACGGTTTTCCAAGTGGCGCACCTGTTGTTGCAATGTGTGAACCTCCTTGGCGTTGGCAGTGCTGACATCTGTATTGGTTTTTACTGCGCTTTCCATGCCACTCCTGCGTTCCACCAGCGCTCTCACATCCTGTCGTAAGAGGTTTACGTCCACACCAACCGTGCCGATTTTGAGTTCCAATGCCGCCTTCAGCTCTGTTATGGCTGTATCAATCTTGATCCCCCATGAGGATTTCAGCTCCGTTATGGCATCTAGGATCAGACTATCGTTCCGCGTCGAGGCTGTCGCCCCCTGCATGTCATCTTTAGCCTGTGTGGGCATGCTTGGGGATTGTGGTGTTTTGGTGAAAATGTCCATCGTATGCTGTTTTCCTTTAACTTTGCCACTTTTGAGCGCCATTACACTTGCGGCCCGCTGGGCCAGATTGCCTACTTCACAAAGTCATGTGGTGCCAAATGCAGCATCAGTTCACAGGCTAGGCACCAATGCCCTCTTAGCAATTGTCTGGGTCCCCCAGATGACACAACTTCATACGTTCTTCTTGACTGCAGTGGATAATTCCATCATGGGTCGAGTGTCCACATCACCTGTCTGTGGACTTACTTTGACTATGTGAGCCCACTGATCCCGTTCTGTTCATTCCTTGGTGGGAGTCCTCAGTGTTCCTCAGTCCTTTCAACGCCCTTTGTTTGTTGTCAGCGGGGCGTTCCGCCTGTAACTACCTCATGTATGCTTTCCCGCTTCAGCTGCTTTGCGTGCTCAATGTGGCCTGTTATGTTAATTAATTAGTATAGGTCGTGTAAGTGATTTCAACCCGGCACTCCACCTAAGTCAATGCCTAGCGTGTGATGCACAGTTGGAACCCTTAATTATGTATTTGTGTCTATGAGTTCTTTTATTTCTGAATGATGTACCCTCATATCATGCCCCTCTCTTTGAATCCCCCCGGTCTCACTGAACCAGGAAGCAGGCTGTTTTGCAAAGTTAAAAGATTTATTTTGAGAATTTGAACAATATATATATCACACTTTTATGAATTTGAACAATATCTAGATATCACACTACTAATATTTATACAATGACCAGCATTGGGTGATATCACAACAATCAACAATCTCTTTAATCAGAATGCGTATGGATCAGAAAAATAATCCAGCATGAAATAATACTTGATATGGATAGGAAAACAATGCAGCATGGAATAATACTTGATAGGGATTCAATCAAATGCAGTGTCACTTTTTCCAACTGTACACTACTCAATTCCCAATATGCAATATAGAGGTGGAAGGTCATAACACAGGTTTCAGGAATAAACACTCAACAAATACAGTTTCAATCCCAGCTCCCCCTAGCAAGCAGAGAGAAACAGGAATGATTTCAAAACAGTTCAAATGCTTTTGAATGTGGCTTGAAATTAATGAGAAAAATGCTAAAAATGGATTTAAATCACTAAATTGGATTCAAAACTAGCGGGAGCTGCTTTGGATAGTTCCAGGTAAACACTAGCTATGATGATTGGATAACTAACAGATTGAAAATTTAATTCTGAGTTCAGATGTAAAGAATAGCTGTTTTACATGTGTTGAAATTGAGCCAAATGCAAATCCACAGCAAATTTTTCAGCGCGCGAGATTGTTGCAACGTTGTTCTGCTCCATTAGAGTCACTCCGACGAATGTTGTGATCACGCGCCACCTGGGCACTTCCACTTATCAGGCACTCTCTGCCACCACAGTCCAGGCATCGGGGGGTCCGTCTTCGGCTAATCCCTTTGTTCCATGTGGTCTGCCAATTTAGATCCACCGTGCCCAGAATGAGTCTGAGTCCGTCTTGCTGATTCCTCTTGAATCACATTAGTATTCTTCCATATAACGTCTCCAGTCATGCTCCAGCATTTCACGGGCCATTTGCCTATATTTTCCTTCCTCCAGGATCTCTCTGTGTCAGTTTAACCGAAGGATTATTGTCGGATCATCGGGAGCTATTAGGGATGCATGTCTATTCACATGGCTTCTTAGCCACGCCCCGACTCTCTCACTTCACACCAACTTCTTTGTACTGTCACCAGGCTGGATGGCTCATGATGCAATACTGGGCCAGATTGAATTGTCTTCACCTGGTTCACAAATCTATCCACGATAAGGCACCACTGTATCTATCTTCCTCTATCCAACTCTACAAGCCTTACATACGAGAAACAGTCCACATGGATTTGTTCAAAACTGAGCTAAAAGCCTACCTCCTCGCATCAGAGTTACCCTCTTAACTGTAACGGGTTACTGAGAAGCCACCCTCAACATGGCGCGTTCCTTAGCCATATCTCAGACATATATCATGCCTCTTGGATCCCTCTCCCCTGAGCTAATAATGAGGCAGGAACCAGGCCGGTATACAGGAAATATACTGGTATTATTTAAATTTAAAAAAAAATGTATTTACTTGTTTTTAGCCAAATGAGACTTTTACAAGAGGTGGTGAAAAGTCAAAAGACCATCAAGATTTCCCAACAGTTAGGTAGATAGAGCTTCGATTTTCTCCATGGCTAGTTTTAAAATCTTTGCCGCTGCAATGGTCCATCTGGTCTTTTCACCTGATATTAAGCGGGCCACCAAGTCTTTCTTCTTGAGAGTTACAATCTGAGAACAGCGGGGTGAGATATGTGGCTCAGGTTTATTTAAATTAATAGTAATAGAAATTATCATGAAAATGTCAAAACACCACTTTATCCATGGCACAACACAATCAACTTCTCTCACCATAAATAAATCACAAAAGTGAGTTAAAAAGAGCACACTCACTATTGTTATCTAAGGAGTTGGAATACAGTAGATTTGTTTGAAAGCAGGGGATGTTAGCTTCAATTTGACACTTGAATTACGTTTCTAGCATGTACGGTATGGAAGTTACAGAGGTTTTAGTAGAGGTCGATTTTTCTCAGAAACAGTCAAGATTTTCAAATGAAAGATGCACTTTTGAATTACAAACAGGAATTTTCTGTATACTAGGGAGGCTATGTAGATGCAAGATACCCAACGGACAGCCACTAGAACAACGGCGCCTCTGCTCTGACTTTTGCCCGCCGAGACACTGGTCTTTCTTCAGCAAATATATTAGCGCAAAGATCATATTATCACTACCATCAACAAAGGACTATATGTATGAGGGAAAGATTCAGGAAAAACAAAAGAGATTCTAAAATGCAATTCTGGATATGATGGAATGATTTGGATAAGATTACTTAAAGGAATGGTTCGGTCAGAAATGTTTATTGTCCCTACGGGTCGGCCATTTGTTTTTAAGCCTAAGTCGGTCGATCGTAGAAAAATGTCGTATGGACCTTACCCGAGTTTTTCGTCTACTAAACACACGCGAAAACAAGCAGCAGGGCGCCGCCTATTTGTGATAATCTTATCACTTGCCCCATCGCCCTGGGTGACCTGCTTTTGCGGCACTAAATCATATCCCCCGCCCCTGAGCCTGTCATCAGCAGACGCGTACCGCCCATTTCCCAACGCCAAAGCACATCTCGTGTCAACAATCGCTGCGCTTCAGCTAATGACGTGTCACCATGGAAATGACAGGACGCCTCTTTATTCAATAAGTATAAACAGACCGTTTGACAACACACAGCAGCAGATTTTCGATTCCATGCCTCTCTCTCTGTCACTTTGAGTATTCTGTGACTCGTTTCTGTGCTCTGGTCAGCTACCTTCGCCGCTTGTAGCCCGTGTGAACAGATACCTGTACCATCGCTATAAATTATTCTAGTTTGTTTACCACACAATGGCTACAATAATGCCCTACATGTACGAGCCCGAGTATACCGAGGAGGAACTACTGGAAAGGGAAACATGCGAAAACGATGGGGCTTCAGACGGCAGTTGGCAGGACGAATCAACGGATGAAGACCCTGGACCTAGTCGCATGGACGATGTTTCCACCTGGTGCACATGCAATCGGTGCAAGCTAATGCCAACCGAGGACGAGAACTGCTGCTGCTGTGAAAACTCTCGATGCGTGGCCTACATTTCGGAAGGCAAGCCACGGCCGCAATGCATCACCGAGCTACCATACTTCAGGGCAGCCTGCCTCACACGGTCCGTGTTGAGGATAATGATGGTGCTTATGCACGAACTTCGCGCAACTGTTCGTCCTCGTAATCCGAGTAACGAGTAAGTATACTCTGGTTGTGAATCCACTACTATTTCATGGTCGTCTCCTATATTCAAAATTACATCTACATTTCATTGTAACGCATGGAAGTCGTTCAATAGTGTGCAGTGTCTAGATAGCATTTGTGCGAGCAGAATGCCATTAGTTACAAGAATTGTCATTGACAACAAAGGTTTAATAAACTTATCTTGGTCATTTAAAAACAGTTTGTATCATTCTTTTTCACAGGTGGTACAGGCTGGTGGCCTATCGTTCCTTTACATGGTGGCTTCACAGGAGGCTTGGACACCGCGCTCGAAGAGTAATACCCGCCTGTGTCGTTGGTGCCATAAGACAAACTTTCCCCAGTGACAGCGGTCAGTACAGGGGATTCTCCCTCGCTGTGCTGCAACCTGACCTGTACAATGTATAAAGTTTAGTATTTTTGTGCCATCAAAATAAGAAACAAAATAAAACACAACATATATTTTAACAACGGTTGTTTCGATTTTTTAAATGAATCAAGTGTGTCTCCATTCACCAGTGTTCCGGTGCTTGTCTGCAAGCCCCCGGCCCATCCATCCCACCCCCCTCTATCAAAGGCAGTTCACGCCAGTGGATGTGCACTGCCAAGGTGTGCTGTCAGGGGCGCAAATGGCCAAGGTGCCAAACAGCATGTGCACTTCAAAAGGTATCCCACGCCCAGGGGCCATTGCTCACATGGCCTCCTCAGACCCCGTGTCTCCAGTCAGGCCTTCCCGTGAAGCAGGCCGCGCCCCTGCAATCCACATAAGTGTGTCTCCATTCAGCAGTGTTCCGGTGCCTTGTCTGCACGCCCCCGGCCCATCCATCCCACCCCCCTCTATCAAAGGCAGTTCGCGCCAGTGGATGTGCGCAGCCATGGGCGGGCTGTCAGGGGCGCAATCGGCCAAGGTGCCAAACAGCATGTACACTTCAAAAGGTATCCCACTCCCAGGGCCCATTGCTCACATGGCCTCCTCAGACCCCTTGTCTCCAGTCAGGCCTTCCCGTGAAGCAGGCCGCGCCCCTGCTATCCACATAAGTGTGTCTCCATTCAGCAGTGTTCCGGTGCCTTGTCTGCACGCCCCCGGCCCATCCATCCCACCCCCTCTATCAAAGGCAGTTTGCGCCAGTGAATGTGCGCTGCCAAGGTGTGCTGTCAGGGGCGCAAACGGTCAAGGTGTCAAACAACATGTACAATTCAAAAGGTATCCCACGCCCAGGGGCCATTGCTCAGATGGCCTCCTCAGACCCCGTGTCTCCAGGCAGCCCTTCCCGTGAAGCAGGCTCCGCCCCTGCAATCCACATAAGTGTGTCTCCATTCAGCAGTTTTCTGGTGCCTTGTTTGCACGCCCCCGGCCCATCCATCCCACCCCCCTCTATCAAAGGCAGTTCGCGCCAGTGGATGTGCGCTGCCATGGGTGGGCTGTCAGGGGCGCAAACGGCCAAGGTGCCAAACAGCATGTACACTTCAAAAGGTATCCCACTCCCAGGGGCCATTGCTCACATGGCCTCCTCAGACCCCGTGTCTCCAGTCAGGCCTTCCCGTGAAGCAGGCCGCGCCCCTGCAATCCACATAAGTGTGTCTCCATTCAGCAGTGTTCCGGTGCCTTGTCTGCATGCCCCTGGCCCATCCATCCCACCCCCCTCTATCAAAGGCAGTTCACGCCAGTGGATGTGCGCTGCCATGGGGGGCTGTCAGGGGCACAAACGGCCAAGGTGCCAAACAGCATGTACACTTCAAAAGGTATCCCACGCCCAGGGGCCACTGCTCACATGGCCTCCTCAGACCCCGTGTCTCCAGGCAGGCCTTCCCCTGAAGCAGGCCGCGCCCCTGCAATCCACATAAGTGTGTCTCCATTCAGCAGTGTTCCGTTGCCTTGTCTGCACGCACCCGGCCCATCCATCCCACCTCCCTCTATCAAAGGCAGTTCGCGCCAGTGGATGTGCGCTGCCAAGGTGTGCTGTCAGGGGTGCAAACGACCAAGGTGCCAAACAGCATGTATACTTCAAAAGGTAATTCCACCCCCAGGGGCCATTGCTCACATGGCCTCCTCAGACCCCGTGTCTCCAGGCAGCCCTTCCCGTGAAGCAGGCTGCGCCCCTGCAATCCACATAAGTGTGTCTCCATTCAGCAGTGTTCAGGTGCCTTGTCTGCACGCCCCTGGCCCATCCATCCCACCCCCTCTATCAAAGGCAGTTCGCGCCAGTGGATGTGCGCTGCCATGGGGGGCTGTCAGGGGCGCAAAAGGCCAAGGTGCCAAACAGCATGTACACTTCAAAAGGTATCCCACGCCCAGGGGCCATTGCTCACATGGCCTCCTCAGACCCTGTGTCTCCAAGCAGCACTTCCCGTGAAGCAGGCTGCGCCCCTACAATCCACATAAGTGTGTCTCCATTCAGCAGTTTTCCGGTGCCTTGTCTGCACGCCCCGGCCCATCCATCCCACCCCCCTCTATCAAAGGCAGTTCGCGCCAGTGGATGTGCGCTGCCATGGGCGGGCTGTCAGGGGCGCAAACGGCCAAGGTGCCAAACAGCATGTACACTTCAAAAGGTATCCCACTCCCAGGGGCCATTGCTCACATGGCCTCCTCAGACCCTGTGTCTCCAGTCAGGCCTTCGCGTGAAGCAGGCCGCGCCCCTGCAATCCACATAGGTGTGTCTCCATTCAGCAGTGTTCCGGTGCCTTGTCTGCACGCCCCCGGCCCATCCATCCCACCCCCCTCTATCAAAGGCAGTTCACGCCAGTGGATGTGCGCTGCCATGGGGGGCTGTCAGGGGCACAAACGGCCAAGGTGCCAAACAGCATGTACACTTCAAAAGGTATCCCACACCCAGGGGCCATTGCTCACATGGCCGCCTCAGACCCTGTGTCTCCAGGCAGCCCTACCCGTGAAGCAGGCCACGCCCCTGCAATCCACATAAGTGTGTCTCCATTCAGCAGTGTTCCGGTGCCTTGTCTGCACGCACCCGGCCCATCCATCCCACCCCCCCTCTATCAAAGGCAGTTTGCGGCAGTGGATGTGCCCTGCCAAGGTGTGCTGTCAGGGGCACAAACGACCAAGGTGCCAAACAGCATGTACACTTCAAAAGGTAATTCCATGCCCAGGGGCCATTGCCCACATGGCCTCCTCAGACCCCGTGTCTCCAGGCAGGCTCTCCCGTGTAGCAGGCTGCGCCCCTGCAATCCACATAAGTGTGTCTCCATTCAGCAGTGTTCCGGTGCCTTGTCTGCACGCCCCCGGCCCATCCATCCCACCCCCCTCTATCAAAGGCAGTTCGCGCCAGTGGATGTGCGCAGCCATGGGCGGGCTGTCAGGGGCGCAATCGGCCAAGGTGCCAAACAGCATGTACACTTCCAAAGGTATCCCACTCCCAGGGGCCATTGCTCACATGGCCTCCTCAGACCCCTTGTCTCCAGTCAGGCCTTCCCGTGAAGCAGGCCGCGCCCCTGCTATCCACATAAGTGTGTCTCCATTCAGCAGTGTTCCGGTGCCTTGTCTGCACGCCCCCGGCCCATCCATCCCACCCCCCTCTATCAAAGGCAGTTCGCGTCAGTGGATGTGCGCAGCCATGGGGGGGTGTCAGGGGCACAAATGGCCAAGGGGCCAAAAAGCATGTTCACTTCAAAAGGTATCCCACTCCCAGGGGCCATTGCTCACATGGCCTCCTCAGACCCTGTGTCTCCAGTCAGGCCTTCCCGTGAAGCAGGCCGCGCCCCTGCAATCCACATAAGTGTGTCTCCATTCAGTAGTGTTCCGGTGCCTTGTCTGCACGCCCCCGGCCCATCCATCCCACCCCCCTCTATCAAAGGCAGTTTGCGGCAGTGAATGTGCGCTGCCAAGGTGTGCTGTCAGGGGCGCAAACGGCCAAGGTGTCAAACAACATGTACACTTCAAAAGGTATCCCACGCCCAGGGGCCATTGCTCACATGGCCTCCTCAGACCCCGTGTCTCCAGGCAGCCCTTCCCGTGAAGCAGGCTCCGCCCCTGCAATCCACATAAGTGTGTCTCCATTCAGCAGTTTTCCGGTGCCTTGTTTGCACGCCCCCGGCCCATCCATCCCACCCCCCTCTATCAAAGGCAGTTCGCGCCAGTGGATGTGCGCTGCCATGGGTGGGCTGTCAGGGGCGCAAACGGCCAAGGTGCCAAACAGCATGTACATTTCAAAAGGTATCCCACTCCCAGGGGCCATTGCTCACATGGCCCCCTCAGACCCCGTGTCTCCAGTCAGGCCTTCCCGTGAAGCAGGCCGCGCCCCTGCAATCCACATAAGTGTGTCTCCATTCAGCAGTGTTCCGGTGCCTTGTCTGCACGCCCCTGGCCCATCCATCCCACCCCCCTCTATCAAAGGCAGTTCACGCCAGTGGATGTGCGCTGCCATGGGGGGCTGTCAGGGGCACAAACGGCCAAGGTGCCAAACAGCATGTACACTTCAAAAGGTAATTCCACCCCCAGGGGCCATTGCTCACATGGCCTCCTCAGACCCCGTGTCTCCAGGCAGCCCTTCCCGTGAAGCAGGCTGCGCCCCTGCAATCCACATAAGTGTGTCTCCATTCAGCAGTGTTCAGGTGCCTTGTCTGCACGCCCCTGGCCCATCCATCCCACCCCCCTCTATCAAAGGCAGTTCGCGCCAGTGGATGTGCGCTGCCATGGGGGGCTGTCAGGGGCGCAAACGGCCAAGGTGCCAAACAGCATGTACACTTCAAAAGGTATCCCACGCCCAGGGGCCATTGCTCACATGGCCTCCTCAGACCCTGTGTCTCCAAGCAGCCCTTCCCGTGAAGCAGGCTGCGCCCCTGCAATCCACATAAGTGTGTCTCCATTCAGCAGTTTTCCGGTGCCTTGTCTGCACGCCCCCCGGCCCATCCATCCCACCCCCCTCTATCAAAGGCAGTTCGCGCCAGTGGATGTGCGCTGCCATGGGCGGGCTGTCAGGGGCGCAAATGGCCAAGGTGCCAAACAGCATGTACACTTCAAAAGGTATCCCACTCCCAGGGGCCATTGCTCACATGGCCTCCTCAGACCCTGTGTCTCCAGTCAGGCCTTCGCGTGAAGCAGGCCGCGCCCCTGCAATCCACATAAGTGTGTCTCCATTCAGCAGTGTTCCGGTGCCTTGTCTGCACGCCCCCGGCCCATCCATCCCACCCCCCTCTATCAAAGGCAGTTCACGCCAGTGGATGTGCGCTGCCATGGGGGGCTGTCAGGGGCACAAACGGCCAAGGTGCCAAACAGCATGTACACTTCAAAAGGTATCCCACGCCCAGGGGCCATTGCTCACATGGCCTCCTCAGACCCAGTGTCTCCAGGCAGGCCTTCCCGTGAAGCAGGCTGCGCCCCTGCAATCCACATAAGTGTGTCTCCATGCAGCAGTGTTCCGGTGCCTTGTCTGCACGCCCCCGGCCCATCCATCCCACCCCCCTCTATCAAAGGCAGTTCGCGCCAGTGAATGTGCGCTGCTAAGGTGTGCTGTCAGGGGCGCAAACGGCCAAGGTGCCAAACTGCATGTACACTTCAAAAGGTATCCCACGCCCAGGGGCCATTGCTCACATGGCCGCCTCAGACCCTGTGTCTCCAGGCAGCCCTACCCGTGAAGCCGGCCACGCCCCTGCAATCCACATAAGTGTGTCTCCATTCAGCAGTGTTCCGGTGCCTTGTCTGCACGCACCCGGCCCATCCATCCCACCCCCCCTCTATCAAAGGCAGTTTGCGCCAGTGGATGTGCCCTGCCAAGGTGTGCTGTCAGGGGCACAAACGACCAAGGTGCCAAACAGCATGTACACTTCAAAAGGTAATTCCACGCCCAGGGGCCATTGCTCACATGGCCTCCTCAGACCCCGTGTCTCCAGGCAGCCCCTCCCGTGTTGCAGGCTGCGCCCCTGCAATCCACATAAGTGTGTCTCCATTCAGCAGTGTTCCGGTGCCTTGTCTGCACGCCCCGTCCCATCCATCCTACCCCCCTCTATCAAAGGCAGTTCGCACCAGTGGATGTGCGCTGCCATGGGGGGCTGTCAGGGGCGCAAACGGCCAAGGTGCCAAACAGCATGTACACTTCAAAAGGTATCCCACGCCCAGGGGCCATTGCTCACATGGCCTCCTCAGACCCTGGGTCTCCAGTCAGGCCTTCCCGTGAAGCAGGCCGCGCCCCTGCATTCCACATAAGTGTGTCTCCATTCAGCAGTGTTCCGGGCCTTGTCTGCACGCCCCGTCCATCCATCCCACCCCCCTCTATCAAAGGCAGTTTGCGTCAGTGGATGTGCACTGCCATGGGGGGCTGTCAGGGGCACAAACGGCCAAGGTGCCAAACAGCATGTACACTTCAAAAGGTTTCCCACGCCCAGGGGCCATTGCTCAAAGGGCCTCCTCAGACCCCGTGTCTCCAGGCAGCCCCTCCCTTGAAGCAGGCTGTGCCCCTGCAATCCACATAAGTGTGTCTCCATTCAGCAGTTTTCCGGTGCCTTGTCTGCACGCCCCCGGCCCATCCATCCCACCCCCCTCTATCAAAGGCAGTTCGCGCCAGTGGATGTGCGCTGCCATGGGCGGGCTGTCAGGGGCGCAAACGGCCAAGGTGCCAAACAGCATGTACACCTCAAAAGGTATCCCACTCCCAGGGGTCATTGCTCACATGGCCTCCTCAGACCTCGTGTCTCCAGTCAGGCCTTCCCGTGAAGCAGGCCGCGCCCCTACAATCCACATAAGTGTGTCTCCATTCAGCAGTGTTCCGGTGCCTTGTCTGCATGCCCCCGGCCCATCCATCCCACCCCCCTCTATCAAAGGCAGTTCACGCCAGTCCAGTGGATGTGCGCTGCCATGGGGGGCTGTCAGGGGCACAAACGGCCAAGGTGCCAAACAGCATGTACACTTCAAAAGGTATCCCACGCCCAGGGGCCATTGCTCACATGGCCTCCTCAGACCCCGTGTCTACAGGCAGGCCTTCCCGTGAAGCAGGCTGCGCCCCTGCAATCCACATGAGTGTGACTCCATGCAGCTGTGTTCCGGTGCCTTGTCTGCACGCCCCCGGCCCATCCGTCCTACCCCCCTCTATCAAAGGCAGTTCGCGCCAGTGAATGTGCGCTGCAAAGGTGTGCTGTCAGGGGCGCAAACGGCCAAGGTGCCAAACAGCATGTACACTTCAAAAGGTATCCCACGCCCAGGGGCCATTGCTCACATGGCCTCCTCAGACCCCGTGTCTACAGGCAGGCCTTCCCATGAAGCAGGCTGCGCCCCTGCAATCCACATGAGTGTGTCTCCATGCAGCTGTGTTCCGGTGCCTTGTCTGCACGCACCCGGCCCATCCATCCCACCCCCCCTCTATCAAAGGCAGTTTGCGCCAGTGGATGTGCCCTGCCAAGGTGTGCTGTCAGGGGCACAAACGACCAAGGTGCAAAACAGCATGTACACTTCAAAAGGTAATTCCACGCCCAGGGGCCATTGCTCACATGGCCTCCTCAGACCCCGTGTCTCCAGGCAGCCCTTCCCGTGTACCAGGCTGCACCCCTGCAATCCACATAAGTGTGTCTCCATTCAGCAGTGTTCCGGTGTCTTGTCTGCACGCCCCCGTCCCATCCATCCCACCCCCCTCTATCAAAGGCAGTTCGCACCAGTGGATGTGCGCTGCTATGGGGGGCTGTCAGGGGCGCAAACGGCCAAGGTGCCAAACAGCATGTACACTTCAAAAGGTATCCCACGCCCAGGGGCCATTGCTCACATGGCCTCCTCAGACCTGTGTCTCTGGCCAAGATCCCCCCTCCCGCTGGCCGCCCCCCTGCAAGCCACATAATACCACGACATATACACGTCATTCATTCACAAACACACCCCTGTTTCTAATACTTTATAAACCACTTGATATGTCTCATGAGAACATCTTTGTGCTTTGCAAGTGAACTCCTGAATGTGCTACATGAGAACCACTGAGATCGATGCTAATCTGCTCGTCGTCGTGCTATCTGTGAACTTCTGTGACCGCTTCGAGCAAACTCGTCACTGTGCTACCTGTGGCCATCTACCTGTTCTCCTGCCACAAACTAATCGGCTTGCTGAATCTAACTGTTTGTTGGTCAAGGTAAGGCCATGTATCACAGTCATATTTCGTTCATTTTTAAATTTCTATCTATTTGCGTGTAGAGTACTCAATAGTGCTATGTTCATTGGTCTCATTGCTATTGGTCTACAATATAAGCATGTTTCCTTTTCGTGCAAGACAGTACATCCAAGGGACGAGTCACATGTTCACAGTTTAGTCACATCATTTATTAATTTGTGAACGTTATGCAAATACTGAGCGGCACATGATGAACTGGTATAGTTCCGGCGACCAAAACAAACCTTGCATTGAACATTGTATGGTTCATTTACTTTTTTATCACATTTTTATTCATCAAGAATTTATAATAATGTTGATATTTACTTTTCAGAATTTTCAACGATGCCTGCCTGTTCGATTAGCGGTTGTCCTTCGAAGACCCATGATAAATCTGAAGGCACTACAATGCATGTATTCCCTAAGACTGTAGATCGGATAAGAGAATGGGTCCGATATTGCGGATATGCATCGTCAGAGCTTGAAAGTAGAGTCCAAAAAGTCTTTGAGGACAAGACGGGTGATCGATACCGCATCTGCAGCCGGCACTTTCCCTCGAACATGTACGCCACATCCTGGGTAACAAAGAAGAATAAACGGCGAACGACACGAAAATTGCTTGCAAACGCTATTCCCACTCTATTCGTCCACATTCCGCCACTGGTGAGTCAAGTGTCCGGATTTAGCTTTAGGCCTTGCGGTAGTGTGTAGGTAGCCGAATGGATTAATTGATATTTTAGGTGTTGTGTCCCTTGTAATACTTTCGATATTGATATGAGTGTATAGCTTTTTGAATAATGACATTTAGTAATACATTATTTTTCGATTTTATAACCCTCTAAGGAAATCTATTTATGGGCACAGGGAACTGTGCTATATTGCACATTTTCAATAGCATTATCCTCAAGAATTATTTCGCCTTACATGGCACTTTTTAATATTGACATTTCACTATCAAACAATAATTTACCTTTACAACTTCTTGACTATCCACTGAATATGAATCAACAAGATTCTCCATCCGTGTCGTGCCTGCAGTTATCAACCACTTCTAGCGCGTATCAGGTAATCTTACTTAGCTATTCCGCCACAGACTTATTGTATGCATGTCAAGTAATAGTTTTTATGTATCGTGTAATTATTTTACCCAATGTTTGGTTAGTGCTTTCCAATTGATATACACCTTAGTTGTCGTCCCCTAGTGTTTGTTTTCAGTTATAATTATTGTTATCCATACTAATGCAAGTACTGTGTTTCAGGGAGTTGCTGAAGCGTCCACTACATTGACAACATCCCTAGATGTTCTTCAGCAGCACAAGGTTTGGATACTGACAGTTCCATCGAACAAGATCATCAGATCTTGTATACTTGTCGTTTGATTGCTCTACACAATGTTTCATTCATGGTTAGCCATTGATATGTACCTGTGTCGTCGACCCCAAGTGTGTGTTATGTTTTCAATATTGTGATCCACAGTAATGAAAGTACTATGTTTCAGGGAGTCGATGGAGCGTCATTCCGTGCTATCTATGCGGATTTAGAAATGATAGTCGTTGCAGCGCAAGAGGAAGGGGAGATATGCGGATATGAATCGGAGCGACAGCGTGTAGATGTTGAAGTTCGAGTCAAGAAAGCTGCAAAGAAAAGAAACAAAAATAAGGTTAGTTACAAACAGTTCATATTTTTAGAAATTGTTTTGTGCTGGGGACTATATTATGTTTTTTTTTTTCTGTCAATTGTACAATACTGTATCTTGGGTTTAAACTGAACATCCCTTTTCCAATTTGTCCTCTAGTTGCCCGTGGGTGTACGAACTATACATACACAGACAGTGAGACAAATGAGAAATGTTGCTTGCCAAACCATTTACACTATGGAGGAACTATTAATTGAGGCGCGGCGTGTTCAGGCTCGAGATGCATTTGTCCAATGGCCAGAACATTAATTGAATGTGTCTGGAGAATCCACCAAAGTTTTATTGGACCATTGCTACACTGCGACTGCACCACCACAAGAAGATCATACTGAATGTATTGAAGATAGCTCAGAAGTAGTCGCATGTCAATTCACACAATCTACACCCGCCAAAAAAATGCCACCCAAAAAGCTGTCGACATTGTTGTGTTCTCCCATCAATGTTCAAGTGACAGATGTTGAAATGACAGAGAATGAACCAGCAGCACTATTCACTGACGCACCAGAACATGATATCACCGATATTAGTTTCAATTTGGGTGATATGTCCACAACGGTACAGTCCGAAACAACTGTGATGCAGGATGACAGTCTAATGAAAGAGGGCAAATACATAGTATTCAACAGTTGTTTGATGGATATTATAAGTATGCTGAAATGTGGGCATTCAGTTAGAGGGCAAGTATGTGGGAAGCCATTGATGAATTTGACTCGTCAAACACAAGTCAGTATCGTCAAAATACATGCCACCTGTACATGACATCATACGTTCTCATGGTCTGCACAACCGATGCTGGGGAAACTGCCAGCAGGCAATCTACTGTGTGCAGCTGGATCACTTTTTAGTGGGTCCAGTTTTAGAAAGTTAGAGTCTTTCTTTCAGTTTGTGGGACTCCATTTCATTTCTAAAATGCATTACTACAAATTCCAACATGATTATCTATTTCCGGCCATTAGTGATGCTTGGAAAATTGAACAATTGTCTATAGAAAGTACATTCAAAGGCAAACGGTTCAGGCTAGCCGGCGATGGACAGCGCGACAGCCCTGGATTTTCAGCCAAGTACTACACCTACCACTTTCAGGACATGGATAGTAAGAAAATTGTGAGTTTGGTGGTCGTGCAGGTGTCCCAATGTAAATCCTCAGTGGCCATGGAGAAACTAGGATTTATAAAATCATTGCAATATCTACAATCGAGGGGAATGCACATCGACCTCATAGCCACGGACAGACACTTTTCAATAGCCAAGACAATGAGAGAGCAGTTCCCACATATTAAACATCAATTTGACGTATGGCATCTTGCTAAATCAATCAATAAGAAAATCTCGGCTGCAGGGAAAAAAAAGGTTTGGAAAGTATTTCACAGTGGTCCCAGTCTATCAGCAACCATCTTTGGTGGAGCTCCAAAACTTGTGAAGGGTCAGTGGAAATTCTACTTGAAAAATGGTGGTCACTTATGCACCACTGTACCAACGTTCACCGCTGGACAGAAAACCAACATTTCCACCAATGTGAACATGGCCCTTTGTCCCCAGAGGAGGCACGGAAGAAGAAGTGGTTGATTCCATCTTCACCTACACACAAAGCCATTGAGAAGATTGTGTTTGATAAAACTCTATCAAGAGGTTTGAGGGGACTGACAGAATTCTGTCACACATGAGGTTTGGAGGTGTTCCACAATATGTGCCTAAAGTACAGGCCAAAGCGATTGCATTTCGGCATACAGGGCATGAAACATAGGACTCTACTAGCGGTCTTGGCACATAAGGAGAATGTGTGCCGTGAACGATCTAGGAATATAGGAAATGTAGGGATGCTTCACTACACTACGGCCTTTACAAAAAGAAGTAAAAAATGGGTGGTCAAACCAGTATATGAGGAAATGGAATTCGACTTTGTTAAAGGCCTTATTGTTAATGTACTAGAGATGCACACACATGGAATTTTGAGCGATTCTCTGCACAGCACAGATACATTGCCACCAAACATTGCCACTGTGCCATGTCCACCCAAAGCAGAGCTTGTTGAGATGTACAAATCCCGGTATAAATGATTATAATCTGATTGTCTTTTTGAAAAAAATGTTATTGTACAGTGTACTTATAAAGTATGCTAACCCTAACAACTCCCTTCACCATCCTGAGTGGCGAACAACCTGGGTGTCATCTTTGATTTCCCTCTCTATTCACCTCATATTGCTGACCTTTTCAATATGTTTATGTATATATTTTTGTTGTTGTAACTAAGCTACGCAATCTCATGTAAATGCTGCGCACTGTTACCTGAGGGGAGGCTTGCGCATTACAAATAATAAAACAAACAAACAATAAATTTCACTTTCAGCTCAACTTCTCAGGTACTTTAGACTTTTCCTCACCTTCCCCCAAAAAGTCAATGGGCCTCATTACGAGTCCGGCGGTAACCGCGGCGGTAAAACCGCCTGGTTACCGCCAGACTCGTATTACCATTCCGCCTCCGTGATTCCCGGAATTACCGGGGCATTACAACCCCGGTTTTACGGGAATAACGGAGGTGGAATGGTGTTAATCCCCATTCCCATCGAGTCCTATGGGACTCGATGGGAATGGGGATCATGGAAACACCGACAGCATCTCGTAATGCTGCCGGTGTTTCCTCGTCCGCCTGCAGGCGGGCGGTGTTAAACCCGCCAGGTCAGACCTGGCGGGAACATCACCTCCCGCCTGCAGGGGTCGGACTCAGGCGGTCCGGAAACAACGGTGGTGGCGGGTTTACCGCCACCGTTATTTCCGGACCGCCTGGGTCGTAATGAGGCCCAATGTCTCCATAGTTATGGTTCACTGGGGCTGCAAAGCTTGCGAACAACGAGGACAAACCTGGGGGCCTTGGAACGCGTCAAGCGAGGCGTTGAAGATTGGAGAGAAGCCAGTTCGCATTAGC
Organism: Ambystoma mexicanum; assembly: GCF_040938575.1. Classification (NCBI taxonomy): domain Eukaryota; kingdom Metazoa; phylum Chordata; class Amphibia; order Caudata; family Ambystomatidae; genus Ambystoma; species Ambystoma mexicanum. The sequence goes on from NC_090931.1 coordinate 459,556,981, forward strand.
ACAGTCAGGCCTAGTACAAAGATGGAGTCCAAAATTCAAGTTCTCAAGGATGGCTTTACACGGGATGTTGCAAAGTAGGAATGTATGCTCATTCAGAATGAAGGTCACCAGCTTTGATTTGTTGCTCGCGGGCCTGGAGAGGCCCACGACTCGCACTGGCAGTATAAGGTTCTATTTTTTTTTTACCTTGAGAGACAGGGACCATGCCCGAAACACTTCATTTGAAGGAGGGGTGCAATAACGTAAGAGACGATAAGGCTGAAAATTCTGAAACTAGACCGAGTTTCATGTTAGTTCAATGTATGAAAAATTGTTGGCACAAACAGAGTGGGATTTACAGACTGCATTATGCAGAGACGATGGAAATGGCAAATATAATGTAAGTAACTTTTTAGACGATTTTATACCGGAATATAATACCAATAGCGTACCAATAAAGCCAGGTTAAGTTGTACTTGTTCGTTCTGTGTGGCATATTACAATGAAGAGCAAGTAAAACATTTGTGGGATTGTCTTTCTACCGGGCACATGGGCATGCATGTCCCCATTCGACACGCATGTAGACAAACAGTCGTTTCTCAGTGGTTCAACGCTAATAAATCATTACATTGTGTGTTATCCTCGATTTCTTTCGTCAGTTTTCGCATTGCTTTTAGAGCCGAAAATACTCCATTGCACTATCCTCGCAAGCAAATAGTTTCACCTCGGCCCTAATAAATAAAATGAATAATAGTAATAAAGATCGGCTGGTGAGACTAATTTAAATGTTTATGTTTTGAAAACAGGTACATCCTACCGTACTGCGACTGCCACCTATTCCAGACACCAGCCGACGGTTTCTTCAATCGCCAGCTGCAGCTTCTTGTAAACAACTGCACTACCTTGCCTATTTTATGGGACGATCGCCAAGGGCCCATATGCCCTTACGCAGTACTAGCGGCTAGAAGCAACATGTCAACCTTTACGGTGGCATAGTGCCTAGTTGATGGCACAGCCTTGCGATTCACCGTGTGACCAAAGTGCTTCTATTAACGAAAACCAACACCCTGTGTCCCATAAAGGAACAGCGCTTTACTCACGATAAACTTTAGCGGATTTGCGGATCGAGAGCAAAGAAAAAAAATTCCATTCCGATTTAATGTGCCAATTGCTGAATATTCTCTAAACATTAAATGTCAAATAAATGTACTTTACCAAATGTACAATCTTGCTGTTTGATTTTAAACTACAGTTTCATATTCCGAATTGTGGAGCGCTGTGTTGTGAGATGATCTGTGTTGGTTTCCGGGTTCTGTGTGAAGTCGCGTAAAAGACGACTGGGCGCGTTTGGCTACGCAGCCCAGTAACGTCATGGAGAAAGGTGGGGAATATGAATGCTTTGTTGATGTCAGGCTCAGGGGCGGGTGATATGATTTAGTGCCACAAAAGCAGGTCACCCAGGGCGATGGGGCAAGTGATAAGATTATCACAAAATGGCGGCGCCCTGCTGCTTGTTTTCGCGTGTGTTTAGTAGACAGAAACTCAGGTAAGGTCCATAGGAAATTTTTCTACGATCGACCGACTTAGGCTTAAAAACACATGGCCAACCCGTAGGGACAATAAACATTTCCGATCGAACCATTCCTTTGAGGATAAGAGGTTGGCTATGGACAATTCTATGCTATAGATACTCACAACTAGGGTTTTGAATAGGCCCGTCAAAGATCTGGTGAAAGGTTTTGGACTGGAATTCTGCTAGCCCACTGGACAGGATTCAGGCACCCGGTTCTGCACTCAGCATGGCACTCTGGTCTCTGCACGGCCTCTGAACTGGATCTGACAGGTTGATTCTGGGTTACAGCTATCAGGTTACAGCTCTGCTCTACTGGTTTGGATCTCAAGGGTTCTGGCAAGAGTTCTTGGCAAGAAGCAGAAACAGCACAGCCAGGCTGTTCAATTTTGGTGTGCCCCTTGGAAGTCTGGGGATAAAATCAGGTTTCAAGATTTAAAGGCCAGCTGAGAAGGGTTCAGCTTTGGAATTGGGCCTTCTGCTTTCAGAGTTCTGGAGTCTTGGATCTGGGTTCTCCTGCAGAGTGCTTCGCTGACTATCTGTTGATGGGTGAATGTGTGTGTGTCTCTAGGTTCTAAACAGTCCCTATTAATGTATTTCCCAAAGGGGTGGGTAGGCTAAATTATACCAAGCACACCCTCTAGGAATCCTATTGGTTAAAGTCTTTTCCCTCTCCTAATTTGAGAAGGAAATCTAGTGTCATAGTGATGCTGCATTTTACAACCCAGGGAGTACCTCCCCCTGGTTTCCGTACAGTAAATCTATTTTCCACATAAATCCTATTTAAAATATCACCAACTTGCTAATGATACATATTCACATTACAGATTTAGTAGGGCAGATATCCGTCCGAGTCCCCACTTAGTGAGAGCTTTAGTTCCAATTTTACAGTTTTTCGCACTTTTGGTTGGGTACCCAGTGTCAGATCTGTCCACATTTTTCTCCATACATGCGCATGACTTCTGGGCATAATCCTGTAAACTTTCATATTCCTAGCATTATCACAATTGCCACAACATCCAAATTTCAGTAGTCCTGTCTCTGAACATCGCACAGAGTCCAGAATAGTTTCAAACGGTGAGCAGCCTTTTCATATTAACAACCTCTAATTTACAGTTTTTTCCACATTTTTCACAGTTTTCTATGAGTCTTTTTCAAAAAGATATTTTCTTGTAATCTAAGATACACAAATCTGTCTGGTCCCGCCCCCAGAGTTTGATGGGCCCAGAGCAGTCCAGGGCTCTCTTCCCACTGGCAGTTGTTTTCTGTTTACACCCAAATTTGCATTTCCTTTCAGTCCAGGAAGCCTATTGTCTTTCTCCCAGAGAAGCAGAGCAACACCCCCTCCTCCTTTCATTAGCATTTAAATGATAGTTCCTGGGCAGAGAGCAAAAAGGAAGGCACCCTTTGTTGGAGCAAAATGTGGAATGTGCCTCACCCCCAAACCTTGCTGTTGGAAATAAGCATTCAGATGAACATAGGCGTCAGGGTTTTTCAATTTCTGTCCTCTTTTAACTTTCACTTCCAGGGAGAATTGCCGGGTCCTTTCTGGGATGGTGACTTCCTCTCCAATCTGAATTTCAACTGCATAAGGCAGCAGTTGAGCTGACCTAAATGATTTCTCTGGATCATCAAAGCCCATGGGATTATCTGCTAATCGGGACCAAGCTTTGAAGTTTATTAGGTCCAAACTAATGGTAAAGCGATTGAGAATGTCACTGCCTAAGTAAATGGCGGCAGTGACGTCTCGCACGACCCAACAATTATGGACTATGCTCTTGTTGCCGATGGAGATTTTGAGCATACACCTGCTTGGCAGGAGATGTTTGGAATTGGGTGTTTCCAGATCCATTTCCCATTTGTCTATCAGTTTGAATGTGGGAATGGCTGGATCTTTTGGGAGTTGGCGGAACATGGCTTCGCTGATGAAGCTCTTACTGTTGTTCACACACACTCGGTCGAGAACAGAGTCCTTCTCTTCATTTAACTGAATTGGGATGAACAACTGCTCTCCAATTTGCTGAATATTAGCCAGGCTTTGAGCTTATTTCTCATCTTTCTGGACTAGAGGAGTGGGAATGTCTGATTGTGGATTGGTAAAGAATTTCAGAGTGTTTCCTTCCAGTGTGGAATGCCACCTTAGACTGGAAGGAAGGTTGATTTTCAGAAATAGAGAGGCCCCCCCCATCACCAGTTTGTTGTCCTACTGCTATTACTGTCACGTCTGGTATTTGGTTGTTCTGGAAGTGAAATTCTACTTGGTCAGATTTTTGTGGCAGGTGCCGTTTAAACTAAAATGGTTGACACTCTGTTTTAATTTTATCGGTCGGTTAGTCTGGGTCCAGAAGACCCTGTTTACACAGTCTATTAGGGGTGACAACCTTCATAGGAGGTCATTCCCTAGTAAACAAGGGGTGCCCTCTGGAGTCACAACTATGACCGGGTGCTTCACCTTGTGTCGCCCAATTTTAATATCCAAACCGCAGTCCCCTCGATGGGAATTTCCTTCCCGTCGAAGTTCTGAAGTTGTCCAGGAAGAGGGGTGAGAGGAATTTGGTATTTCTCCCCCCCTTCCCGAATTCACATTTATCAAAGGCCCTTTTTGACAGAAGGGTAGCTTGGGATCCAGTGTCCACCAGTGCCAAAATTGTATTCTGCCCCTGTATTTGGACCGAGTCATAGAATCTTCCCTCCTTCTCCTCAAGGGGGCACAGATAATGTACATTTTTGGACAACTGGTGGGTTCGTTTTCTAGTTTTGGACACTGATGGGGAGGTGATTTGGGCAGAATTCTGTGGGGAGTCTTGGGAATCTGAAAAGAAAAGGTGGCAACTAGATATGGGAGAAGTTTTGGGTTCCCCTGGTTCCGGTTCTGGGCTGCCCCCCCCCTTTTTTGAGGCAGTCACCAGGATGGGTTTGAACTAGGGGATTTTCATGTTTTTGGTTCTGGGGTTGGATGATGGGCGGCGCTAGTTCAGTCCCCACATCTACCCAGTCTGGATTTGGATCTTTTGGGACCCATTTTTCTTTGGGAGTAGTTCCCCCATCTCTGAAGGAGAAGATCCTTTTTTCCAGAATCCTCTGAGGATCCCTCTCCTTCAAATTGGACAATTTGTACCTGCTCCTCAAAATGGGTCTGTTTGGGTTCTTTGTTTCTCCTACCGCCTCTCTGCTCCTTGGGTGGAAGACTTTCAGGGGCAGGAGATTTTGGTTCCGGTTCCTGGGTTTCCAGGGGCTTTTTACAAGTGGGGAAGGAAGCTTCCTCCAAGGCTTTACACCCCCCTTCCCCTTGTGCCTCCTCCCTGGGAACCGGTGGGTTGTCGGGGTTTGACCCCCGTCATTGCTCTGGAGCACCAGGTCCGGAGTTTGAGGCATTCTGCGCCGGCATGCTCATCCGAGGGTTCTGTTGAGCCCTCAGCATGCGACCCAGATCCTGTGCCATGTTTTGGACCTGGCACTCTAGCTGTGACACCCGCTCGGGCTGATACAGGGTTCTGTTGTCTCCCCTCGGCTGATCCAGGGAAGGGTAGCTATCCCTTCTCTGAAAATACCCCGGTTAGGAAAATTCGGGTACACCTCCACCCTTGGCCTCCCCTCTACCGGATTGGGTTGTCTGGGCTCAGGAAATTGGGGAAAGAAGGATGGATTGTTTTGGGGTTGAAAGTTTTGCGGGTACCTGGGGAAGAAATTCTATCCAGGATTTGGGGAATTCTTGCCCTCCTGGGGAAAGTGAGGAGAGAAGTTCCCTGGGTTAGCTGGTGCTTGGTTGGACCCCCCCCCTTGGGCTGGAGGAGTCCACAAGTAACCCAGGATGGGTCTGTTCCCCTTGTAGCGGGGACTTATGTAGTTAGGGGAGTGAGGGATCCCATTTGTGGGACAACCTCCTTGGCTCCCTGTCTGTGACTGCCCCGAGGGCCTTCTGGGTTTGAGATGATTCTGATATTGTGCAGGCAGGTTTTTAGGCCCCCCCATCCAAATCTAAAATGGGGGCAACTTTCACCTCTGCCACCTTAGTAGCAGCAGGGTGTTGGTTGGTTTGGGACTTTTAGGAATATTCTTGTTTTTATTGGGCTTTTGCACCTCATATATTCGGGTGGCCTGTTCAATGACCCAGTCTAGTGATCTTTTCTCATGAAAATCTCTCACTAGCTGGGTCATGATGTATTTGGGGAGAGCGTGGAAAAAAGTATTCACAAATTCTTTGCTGTCCGTGCGCACCCTTCTGGTGGTCTGCGCAAAGGCACACTTTATTTCCTGCACACCTTCTTGTGGGGCCTGATCCTCCCCACATTGCAAGTTGTAGGCTGCCTTATGAGCCTCCTGAGGATTTCTATGCACAGAAAAATGCTTCAAAATGGCCGCCCTATAGATGGACCATCTAGAATGATTTTGGTCCTCAATCCTTGCAAAGAAGCTGGAGTATTCTGGTGAGAAAGTCCATTTCACATATTGAATACAGCTTTGGCTGTCCTTCAAATGGAAAGTTTCCATCATCTGTTCAAAGAGCTCTAAGTGCTCCCAAACAGAATATTTAGTGTTCTTATGATAGGGCGTGATAACGCTCCTTATCGCTTGGATTTGCTTTAAGGGGTCCTTAAGCAAGGCCCTTTTTGCCTTATTGGCCTTCTTGGTTCGGGTAACCCTGGTCCACTCCTCCTCTGACTCAGAGGCACTGCTCCCAGAGGTGCCCGTCTGGTTTTCTAGGCTCTCCCAGATTCTGCGAGCCTGGGAATGGCTGGCAGAATGTGGGGACCTAGTCTCCTGTGTCCTGGGGCACACAGAGGAGTCTTTTGATTCCTCCTTGCTCCCTGGATGTGATGAGTACCCCCCCCCCCCACTGTCCTAGCTGGGCAGAGGTTTTCAGGATGCCCTTAGTGGGCCTACTCTCATGGAGTTCCCCACTAAATTTCACAGTACTTGTGTACCCATACCCAGATGCCCGCCCATCCATTCCTGGGAGGTGCTGGTCTATGAGCCCCATATTTCTGATTGGATTGAAATCTGCCATCTGCCATCCCCGTGGCCCTTGGCTCATGTGCGCCAGTGGACATGGGGGTGGCAGAGTCCAGGAATTGGAAGAGGTGAAGGCCTCTGGTACTAGGGTTCCTTAGGTTATGCTCAGGTGTTTCCCTTTCCCAGCAAACCTCATCTCTGTCAGCCCCTGCTCCCTGTTGCCATGCAAGAACCTGAGCTTTCTGTTCCTCTATCAAGGTCTTTCTGGTTTCTATCATTCGCTCTTGCATAGCTACCTGCCTGTGAAGCCTGTCATTGTTCTCACAGAGAGCCTCATTTTCTCTCTGTGCTTCTTGTGTTGTTTTGGAGTACTGGGCCAGTCTTTGCTGCAGGAGGGTTACCTCCTGAGTCCTGTCCATACTGGCCTGGTCCTTCCTTGCTAGAGCCTCCTCCACCCTCCTGGTGTGCTCTAACAATCTTGCACGCTATTTTTGGAGGTCACCCAGTCCCCGAAGGGCCAGGTGATTTTCTTCTTCTTTCTCTTTTAAATGACATACGTCCTGGCCTAAGGTGTCCCTTTCCTGAGCAAGAGCCTGCCTCTGTGCCGCCAGGTCATCCCTCTGTTTTTGGAGCGCACCAGCTTTCTGGCACTCTTCATCAAATTCTGCCTGGGTGTCCAGGTCTTTCAGGATTGATTTATTGCTCTCCTCTTTCTCTCTGTCTAGGTGGCTTTGCAGGGTGACTACCTGCTCTGCGCATGCCCTGTTGAAATGTATTTGTTGCTCCACCTTCTTCTGGCTCTGCAGTAGGGAGTCCAAACTTTCTTGGTACTCCTTCTGCAGGGCCAGCATTCTGGTATTCTGGTAAGTGATTTTAACCCGGCACTCCACCTATGTCAATGCCTAGCGTGTGATGCACAGTTGGACCCCTTAATTATATATTTTTGTCAATGAGTTCTTTTATTTCTGAATGATGTACCCTTATATCACGCCCCTCTCTTTGAATCCCCCCGGTCTCACTGTTTTGCAAAGTTAAAAGATTTATTTTGAGAATTTGAACAATATATATATATATCACACTTTTATGAATGTGAACAATATCTAGATATCACACTATTAATATTTATACAATGATCAGCATTGGGTGATATCACAACAATCAACAATCTCTTTAATCAGAATGAGTATGGATAAGAAAAATAATGCAGCATGGAATAATACTTGATATGGATAGGAAAACAATGCAGCATGGAATAATACTTGATAGGGATTCAATCAAATTCAAAGTCACTTTTTCCCCCTGTACACTACTCAATTCCCAATATGCAATATAGAGGTGGAAGGAGAGAACACAGGTTTCAGGAATAAACACTCAACAAATACAGTTTCAATCCCAGCTCCCCCTAGCAAGCAGAGAGAAACAGGAATCATTTCAAAACAGTTCAAATGCTTTTGAATGTGGCTTGAAATGAATGGGAAAAATTCTAAAAATGGATTTAAATAACTAAATTGGATTCAAAACTAGTGGGAGCCGCTTTGGATAGTTCCAGGTAAACACTAGCAATGATGATTGGATAACTAGCAGATTGAAAATTGAATTCTGAATTCAGATGCAAAGAATAACTGTTTTACACGTGTTGAAATTGAGCCAAATGCAAATCTGCAGCAAACTTTTCAGCGTGCGAGAAACGCGATTGTGGCAAAACTACAGCTCTATTGTTGCAATGTTGTTCTGCTCCATTAGAATCACTCTGACGAATGTTGTGATCACGCACCACCTGGGCACTTCCACTTATCAGGCACTCTCTGCCACCACAGTCCAGGCGTCGGGGTCCGTCTTCGGCTAATCCCTTTGTTCCATGTGGTCCGCCATTTTAGATCCACCGTGCTCAGAACGACTCTGAGTCCGCCTTGCTGATTCCTCTTGAATCACATTAGTATTCTTCCATATAACGTCTCCAGTCATGCTCCAGCATTTCACAGGCCGTTTGCCTGTATTTTCCTTCCTCCAGGATCTCTCTGTGTCAGTTTAACCGAAGGATTATTGTCGGATCATCGGGAGCTATTAGGGATGCATGTCTATTCACATGGCTGCTTAGCCACGCCCCGACTCTCTCACGTCACACCAACTTCTTTGTACCGTCACCAGGCTGGATGGCTGATGATGCAATGCTGGGCCAGATTGAATTGTCTTCACCTTGTTCACAAATCTATCCACGATAAGGCACCACTGTATCTATCTTCCTCTATCCAACTCTACAAGCATTCTCGTAATCTCTGCTCTGCCTTTTCAACTATCTTTGTGGTTTCTCACCCTCCCTGTGCTTCCTCTTGCTTCCTCTCTTCTTGCTCCACTTGCATGGAATTCTCTTGCCCTGGACATACGAGAAACAGTCCACATGGATTTGTTCAAAACTAAGCTAAAAGCCTACCTCCTCGCATCAGAGTTACCCTCTTAACTGTAACGGGTTACTGAGAAGCCACCCTCAACATGGGGAGTTCCTTAGCCGTATCTCAGACATATATCATGCCCCTTGGATCCCTCTCCCCTGAGCTAACAATGAGGCAAGAACCAGGCCGGTATACGGGAAATATACTGGTATTTATTTAAATTTTTAAAAAATGTATTTACTTGTTTTTAGCCAAATGAGACTTTTACAAGAGGTGGTGAAAAGTAAAAAGACCATCAAGATTTCCCAACAGTTAGGTAGATAGAGCTTCGATTTTCTCCACGGCTAGTTTTAAAATCTTTGCCGCTGCGATGGTCCATCTGGTCTTTTCACCTGATATTAAGCGGGCCACCAAGTCTCTTCTTCTTGCGAGTTACAATCCGAGAACAGCGGGGTGAGATATGTGACTCGGGTTTATTTAAATTAATAGTAATAGAAATGATCATGAAAATGTCAAAACACCACTTTATCCGTGGCACAACACAATCAACTTCTCTCACCATAAATAAATCACAAAGTGAGTTAAAAAGAGCACAATCACTATTGTTACTTTCTGCAAATTTCACTTCACAAAATAATTACACTATCAAAAACACAGACACTTATGTAATGTTGTGCTATTTTGTTTTTCCTGCAGGCTTAAAAGTGTAGCAGTAGGATTTCAAGATTGGTAAAAATACATGTGGCAATTATTATTTTGCCCACACTTTTGGTTTAAAATAAACACAGGGTGATTTATCGCTTTGTTTTTCAGAACTCCCCCTACCCTATTGCTTTGGTCTATGTTGGGAAGTCAGACAGAAAAATTGGAATGCTTTGAGGAATTCTGGATTTCAGAACCCCCTTACTGAAAGGCCTGTGTTGTGTTGTGGAAGTTGGATAAAAGGTTGGACTGATTTAAGAACAAGAAGTCGGGGCCAGCTGGACAACAAGGATTACCCAATTAATGTATAGGCTGTAGTTATCAGAACACGTGAGCCTGTGGCCTACAAGTTAGACCAGTTGTTTTCAACCTATGGCGCTACCCCCTGGCTCCCAGTGGCATCCAGAGGGTGTCCAAGGGAGTCACGAGAACATTACAAAAGGGAGGATTGTAACTGCTTTTGATAGGAAATATAAGCAGTTATGTCATTTGGGCGGTACAGACTAACACATTGTAATCAAGTGGGGCTCACCATAAACAATTTTGGAGACCACTGAGTTAGAGAGATCTCAGCAGCGTTTGTTCAACTCAATGAGCTGACTTTCCTAGAGGTACGACCCTTCCTACCTGAACAAGTTTTGAGGAAGTAAGCCAACTAAATTCAGAAAGGCCTGGAGCAAGCAAAGGAGCAATGATAAATGCAGAGAAATGTGCAGCTTTCAGGGGTGCTGCTGCTGCATCAAATTCTCTGTCTCTACACACAAACGTGGGAGGGGGCTGCCGAGCGGTAGGTTTTGCAAAAACTGGGGTCATACGAGTATGTCAGTGCAGGACAAAATTGGTGTTAACCAAATTACCGCCACTTTTCCCACTCTGCCATACTAGGAGTATGACCCTGGAGTTGGGGGATTTACCTCGAGCATAATGAAAATTGGCAAAATCGGCAGAATTGCTGCAGCAGTAACTCCACCAAAAATGCCCCATAGAGTCCAATGGACTCTCAAAAATGGGGATTAACTCTGCCACTGCCACTTGTAATCAGCGGTAATTCTACCTGACCAAATGGCGTTAATGGTAATTCCGTTGGGCGGTATTCTGGCAGATTTAACACCAGAACACCGCCCAACTCGTAATGAGCCCCACTGGCATTAGAGAGAATCAGGAACCTCATCTGAGCATTTGAAAGGCTCCGGATTTTTCATTCCGCCTTCAGTGAACTGATCATATGGTCGACATCTGGAAAGAATAAACCGCCTCTCCCTGAACAAAAAGCAGTAGCCATGTTATGCTGTCCTCAATTTCCACAACAGTAACAAACGGTTGCTCTCAGGGGCATAGCTGCCAAATGTAATCCTTCATTGCTTTATTCGGTTTAACATTTTCCTTCAAAACAATCCCTGCAAGAATGGCCACAAACTGAACTGAAATTGCCAAAATCACTGCGCCTAACAATACAAGATTAGCCCATAGTACAAACAAAGGCCTTCGCTGAGCATTATAATGTACACGCTCTGTCTGTGCTCAGCATCGCATGCACGCTGCGGTTAGGGCTTTTAACAGGAGTTCCCTTATGAGCGGTTTCTTAATTCGTCCATAACTCAGCCAGGATCCGACTGGTGCGCCTGAAGTTCTGGATTTCAACAGAAATGCTCAGGTTCATTTCATCTAGAAAGTCAGGTTTAAATTAGCCCATGCCTGGGATTTTTGAGCTGAGATGCTTCGATAAAGCTTTAATCATAGTGCTGAAAAAATAGGAGAATGTGAATGGGAGAAAAAAAGGAGACCACAGAGGTAAAAAGACATAAGGCAGGCGTTTCAATTAAAATGTTTCCGACTCAAGCCATGAACACTTTCCAAATGGCTGGTGGGAGAGGGGGGAAGTGCTCTGTGTGTCTATGAGAGTGGGGCTGGGGCAGGAGGTCTGGCTCTGGAGAGCGTGGGCCTCCAGACCAGTACCAGAAAGTAGTAGAATGCCAGATAGAGTCTCTGAGTGAAAAGTGTTCTTCAGACAGGGGTCACTGGGTGGTCGTACCACCATTATGCAAACCTGGTGGGTTTTAGGTGGAGGCTCGCAGGGTCATTTTAGCATCGGATGTACCGTGTGGCACAATTTACTGACTTAACGTTACTGAGCCACCTGGGCATAGGCAAAAGCCACCCAGTTTTAGGCAAGTTTTTATAGGGACGTAACCGGGAGTATTTCGTGGGTGTACCTGTCAAACATGCGACTCATGGGGGAGACTGTGCCGGGATTGGATTCCCTCCTAGAAATACTACCTACGAGTTGCCCTCTGGACTCTGGCCCAGAAAGGAAGGTTGGGAAAATAGCCCTATCCGTTTTTTTACCAGGTGCCCTGGAGAATGGCATAATTCTTTGCAATCACATTATGCACATGCGTTTATGGACGTAGGGTTCCATCTCTCTTTATGGAAGCACACAATGATTATGATATAATGAAGGCCAATCAATTTTTTTTAACAAATGTTGCCTGTTTTTATCAAGTTTTCATAGTGATCCAATAACATAGCTAACTTTGGGTGTAGACTTAACTGTCAAAGAGAGAAGGAATTGTGTGCCTATCATCAGGTGGTGGTCACAAAGTGAAACAAGACAACCCCCACGCCAGATATTTCTGTCTCATAGAAGGAAAGAGAATATTCAGTTTACACTTCAGGAGGTGATGGAAGAGTGTGCATGGGATGCAGGCAGGGAACATGCCTACATCTGGGCCCCAAAAAAGACTCATAGTAGTACTCATTGGAAACGATTCCCAATCCTTGCCGGCACTCATCACGCAAACCTGTTGCACATGACATACTCACAAAATGAGACAGAGGCAATTTTAAAGTGGGACCCAGTACCTTCGAACATTCATGATACTTTAGACACATCTTGAAATGAAAGATGTAAAAACATACGATTTGAAACCAGTATGTATTGTTTCATATTGAGCGCACATGGTCTAAAGATTTTAATAGGTTTCCTAAAAATGTCAGTGCTGCAACCAACAGACAATGGGGGTCATTCCGAGTTTGGAGGCAGCCATGGTGCTATTAGCAAAAATGGGAATGGGGGAAGGGTAAATGGGAAATGGGCATTTACCGCCCCACTCACCTTGGAATGGGGCGGTAAATCCGCCATCCACCATGGTGTAAACATAGTTTACACCATGGTGGTAAAGTTGGTGTACTTACCGCCTGGGTCGTAATGACCCCACATGTGACCAATGCAGCATGTGATCCCTAGTGTCAATGTGCAATGTCCAATGTTACCTCTGTGTGACTCATACATGATGATGGCTTATTGGGGTGCCGGCAGTGTAGAAATACAAAATACTTTACCTATGTTCCAATGGTGCAATGTCCACTGTTATGCCAGTGTGCTTCATGCTCCATGAGCGCCGCTGTTGATGGCCCGTGTCCTCACCCATTAAGTTCTGAACAGTTGTGTTCCATAATTGTTGATGAGAGGTGGTCTTGGAGGGTCGTTCTGTGGTCTTGAAGACACGATTGTATTCATAGTCCCTGGCACAATGTTGACCATATTGTGTAATAATTCCTATATCCATGTTCAGACCTCTGTTTTTTAGGTTGCGCATGTTCAGGTATTTTAGTGCATGTAATCTTCTGTATGTGGTATTTGAGAGACCACCTTCGAGTACCATCCTGCAGCTCATGCCCGCCCTGTGTAAGTGGTGACCCACTGGTGTTTCCATTTTTTGTGGTTTGAGATGTTGTATGGATGTAGGTTCATTCTTGAGTGCAGATCCAGGCAAGTCCCACGTGCATACTTTCCTTGTGGGCACATCTTGCATTGGATGCAGTACACCACATTGGCCAATCTGCAGTGTACGTCCCTTGTAATGGTATTGTTTGGTTCGGTGGGGTGGGTATGGCGGTTTTGGTCTAAATGTGGTATCAGTTTTTGCATCTCCTAACATTTCATGATGTGTTCCAGGCCTTATTTGTCCTTATTTGGTAGTAAGCACTTCTGTTCACTGACCATGCTAGATTTTTAAGTTGCTTGTATGGAATTAAGGGCGTTTCCTTGAAAATGTCTCTCAGATCCTTTAATCGTGATGAACATTGGCTGTCGGTCCCTACAAATTTATTTAGTTGTTTAAGTGCTGGAAGGTAAGTGACCACCAAGAGTGTTCATTCTTCAGTTCCGCTGTCTCTGTATTGTAGCGATTTATCTCTGGGTATTTTCAAAGCTTGACCAAATTCTTAATCAATGTGTCTGGCTGAGTGACTCTATTGCAAGGAGTGTTACAAGTTGATTGCTTCTTTTATTCCTGCTGAAGCCTATTCATTGGTACTAGATGACCTGACCATTTTGTGTGACTTGGATGGAAACTACTCCCGTGCAGGTTTTTATTCCTGTCTATGGGGTTCCCAAATCTCCAGCTTCTTATAGGTGGCCATTCATTACAACAGAGATAGTGGCATTCAGGAAGTGTTCCATGGTCAACTTAATGCAATGGTCGGATAAATTTAGTAATTTATGGAATTCTTTAAGAGAATATTTATGCCCATGAACAATTACAGTGGATATAATGGTGCCACACAAATTGACAGATCCACTGCAGAATGTGCGAGATGTCCACAAGATTGCCACCACCCAGTAACATGGAAACACTTTGGCCAGCTGGGGGTCAAAGAGCGCCCACTGAATAGTGGGCACCTAGCTGCACTGCATGCAACTACAGGTGACAGTATTATGCCATATGGTAGCCATATGGTATCAGCTTATGAATTGTAGAAACCGTCCTTAGTCTAGACACAGAAAATCAAATGGCATTACCATTCAAGAAAACCATGCCAAGACACCCTGGTACACACAAGAACTCACCAACAGTAAACATGCCATCTACAAACAAGAAACAATCTAGAGAAAAACACTGCATTAGCCCCCACCAGTCCCTGCAATACCCGCAACCACAGTGAGATGCAGTCTTGTCAACATGTTCTTCACAGACAAAATTGGCAAGATCTGTCACCACATTGATGATGCCCTTTCCACCACTGGCACCTCTACCATACCACAATGCCATGTCCCAAGATGGTTAGAATTCAAGTCCCATCACTGACTGAACTCACAAGCATCATCAGATCACTCAAAGCTAACTTCTAAGAGGACTACATAATTCAAGCACAAACCCTGAGAAACATCACAGGGAAGACTCTCAGTCCACTCTCCACACTATCAAGGTCTCACTCAGGCAAGGCATCTTTCAGACACCTTCACTAATGGCCAGATCCTAACCCCACACAAAGAAGCCCAAGCCCTACCATGACGATTTAGCAAACTATTGCACCATCGCTTATCTACCCTTTGCTGGCAAGATCCTCAAAAAGACTGTCATGCTCCAGCTACATGAAAAGATTGTTCATCACAGCCTACTTCAAGAATACCACATTGTCTTCAGATCTGGATGCAGCAGCATGAGGCACCCCTTAATTATGTATATGAGGGGACCAATTCCTCCTTATCCTGCACAATCCGTCCTCCACCCATACAGTTGACCACAAAGCACTACTCAACATTGTGTCTTTCCACAAGGGATTCAACAGAACAGACCTTTGGTGGTTTGACTATTACCGCACAAGCATATCCCAACTTGTCCAGGTTGGCACCTGCACATCCCAACTTTTCCCAGTGACCCGTGGATTCCACAAGGCTCCTTCCTCTTCCCTGTAATCTTCAATCTCTATATGGAGCCACTGAGGGCACTCTTTGCTAAATTCAACATCAAAATCCACCAGTATGCACCAGTAATGATACACAGCTAAATCTGATGGTCACCTTCTTTGACTACATTACCACTTGAAACACTGCCTCTGCACCATACAAGCCTGGATGTCAAGTGGGTACCTGACACACACGCCTACCAAAATAGAGTTAATCCTCCCCATGGGTGCCACAAAATGCTCCTAAGTTCAAAACTGGTTAACACAGATGGATCCTAGTGGCTTCACCCCAGACTCATTCATAGTGCAAAGTCCCTCAGGTTCACCATTGATAAAAACCGCTCCTACAAAACACACGTTACTAAGAACACATCATGGTATCCATGGCATCAGCTCTCACTCCTGCGCCAAATCAAATCCTTCATCCCCTAAAACTTCAGATATGTCACCCAGACCTTGGAGCTCTCCCATTTGTATAGGGAAATGTCGTCCTGACAGGTGTGCTCACCACTATTATGGCCCCTCTGAAATGTGTCCAGCACACGCATAGCTCAATACCTTCTATACTACATATCCCTTTTCTTCTTCACATAAAACTTCACCGCCTTGGTTGATTTCCTCAATTTGTTCTTCTTGTTGCCTCATATAACAGGCCAGGCGTCTATGGAGGAAAACACAATCACCTGTGCATCTGGCCTTTTTATCATCCCATCACACCACCTGCAATGCATCTTGCATCTTTATTTTCGTCTAAACAATAGTTCCCTGAGCTTCACCATTCTTCTTCTAGGCACCTGCCTCACCTGTTCCAGGTCCTAAATCGCATTCTGTCTCCTCCCACTTTGAATCTGGATGTATACTCTTCTTTGTCTGCCTCTGACATAGCCAATTATTTTTCTACTAAAGTCACAAATCTAAGTTCTACTATCTCCTCTCGCTCCTCTTCATCGAACCCTGCAGTTTCACCCTCTTCACCTTCAGTCACGATGCCTACTTTCAGTCCTCTTTCTGATGTAGATATTACTTCCCTTTTAGCCAAAGCTCATCCTTCTGCTGCTTCCTTTGACCCTGTCCCTTCCTCTTTAATCACCAAAGTCTACCCTCTTCTTGCTCCACACCTTACAGTGCTCTGTAACTCTTCTTTGCTTACCTCGACTTTTGCTTCGGCATCTAAACGTGTTTCTATTCTTCCAATTCTAAGAAACCCTCACTTGATCGTTCCATTCCATCTAACTACTGCCCATTTATTTCATTCTATTCCTTTCTAACCTCTGTGAGTGAGTTGTCTACCAGAAGGTCTTTGTCCACATAACCCTCTCTCCTCTGCTTCCCCTCAATCAGTCTGGTTTCCTTCCTTTTCAATCGACTGAAACAGCTCTTCTTTCTGTTTCTTTTTCTTTCTGTTACTTTACTTCTTGATATACTAAAGAGTCTTTGATGGTTATTCCACTTGGCCTGTCGGCAGTTTTTGACACTCTTGATCTCTTTAATATCCATTGTGACCTTTCCCATCTTGGCTTCCAGGGCTCTACACTTGATTGGTTGTGCTCTTATTTGACTAACCACACTTATTTTGTTTCCTGGTCAGGGAAATCTTCTTTGTTTTTTCTCCCCAGTATGGTGTCCCACAAGGCAAATGCTTCTCCTTGCTTCTCTTCTTTTTTTATGTACTATTCCTCCTGCTTTTGTCATGTCCTCTTTTGGCCTCTCGCAACATTTATATGCAAACAACGTTCAGATCTCTCTTTATTTGTCTTCCTTTACTGAAACTATTAATTCTACTGTCACTGCCTATCTCTTGGCTAGCAAATCCTGGATGCCAAATCACTTTTTGCACCCCAATCCATCCATTTCCTTCCCTATTCTCTTCCAGTTTCTTCCACTACCTCAATTGCCGTCAGGCATAGTAATTCTGTTCTTTCTCATCCACCTGCCCTCTCCTCCTCCTATCCCTCTGTTTGTCTTGTTAAAGTCTGGCACTACCTCAATTGCTGTCTAGCATAGAAATTCGTAGCTGCCTGTCTTTCGCAGCCTCCTGGCCACCCCCTTTATGTCCATTAGCACTTACTCTTATCATTGGTCCTGGGACTTTTGATAGCGGCATGTCTGTCTCCCCTCCTCAGTGTCTTCTTCTCCCACTCCCCCTCCAGGACTATTCTGAATCATCGCCTGATCTATTAAGATAGTCGCTTGTCGCTTTTTTTTGTTCCTCTCCTTCTCCCTCACACCACACCCCACCTCCCCCCCCCTCCTCCTGTATATTCATGCACTACATCAATTGTCGTCAGGCATAGTATTGTTACTGCTGGTTTGTCTCATTTTCTCCCTCCCCTTCTTCTCCTTAATTGTTCCTTGCACTTGCACTATCGGAAATGTCGCCAGGCTGATTATGATAGTTATTTCTCACATTCCTAATTGTTTCAAGGACTTGTAAGAATGTAATTGTATTCTCCCATGTTCCTTCCCTCCTTGAAGCACTTTGAAACACATTGTGTATAGGTGCTATACAAATAAACAATCAATTCAATTCAATATTTTCTCTACTGCCTGCTCCTGTGCTTTAATCTCTATAATGTCCGACAAGCCCCTGTTTTCTATCTTTTCAGGGCACTAAAGTTCTTGTTTCATTTTTCATTTATTTTCTCTCGGCTCTTCTACTGTTCTCTTCTACTTTTTGGTCCCCTTGCATGCCAGGTTGCTCCTCTCTGCTCCATTTACAACTCTTCTATTCATCTTACTTTTGGTCTCTCCCCCTGGAACTCTATTTTTGCTCCATTCAAGTCCTTCAATGACACTTATTTCAAACTCGCTTACATTTCCACGCTCTCTGTGTCGTCTTTGAATGTCTGTATGGCCTGACTCCTCTTTATCTTTCCTCTCTGATTTGTTTCTATTCCCCTGATCACTCTCTTTGTTCCCTGTCCCTATTCTTCTATCAATCCGTCGCCCCATGTGCCCAATACCGTTTCCGCTCCTTCTCACTCCTAAATTCTGGAACAAACTCCCTCACTGATCTTTGTCTTCCTTTGCCCTTTTTCACTCCTATCTTAAAGACTATTCATTATCGTCACGAATTGCCAATGAATTGATGTTATCTTCATTTATTTGTACCACTTTTTTGTTTGTTAAGTGATTTGGCGTATTGTGCTATATAAATTCAATACAATACAAATACAATAAAATAAAAATAAAATACCTCGCCCAGCTATCATACCAGCAAAAAAGAGCAGAGGCAAATGCCTGTGACTCTGCCCAAGTTCCACCTGCCTTTCAGAGGCAACAGCTAAATGGGAAAGGGGAAGAGTTTCATCTAGGCAGGTGCCTAGAAATGCTGTTGGTACCAGGAAGAGCAGCCACATGACCCAAGTCATTTCATCAACCTTATTCAGATAAAAGGCCTCAGATGTCTGTATCCTTCATTTCATGCTTCCAAGCGGGTCAGGAACCACTCACGCAGCTGTGAGGGCAATACAGCAAGTACCACGAAGCATGGGGGAAGCGTTGATCACTACAGGCCTTTGCAATTCAAAAATGGATAGGCCTGTGAGGGAGTAAGTCAATGGAGGTGTGCCTGACTCTGCCTTTTATCCTCATGCAGTTGATAAAAGGACCTCAGGGTTGTGCAGGAGACCGGGAATCGGTCTGATAAACATGTACAGTGCATTATGGTATTTCTCATAACTCCTAGCCCCTAACTTGCTGCTGCCCTGCTTCCTTGGTTAAGTGTTTATAGGATACCTGCTGGTCAGACATGTGACTATACGTGCGGCTAACGGTAGGCACTTCCGCAATCGTCTGTTGCTCCATATGTTACAACTCTATTTTACTGTCCCACTTTCTCTCCCAAATCTGAATGGATTGATGAATACGGTGGCTTACAGCGTGATGACCCGTTACAGCTGTTCAGGTTCTGCCATGGCTTCCGACGCCCCCGGGGGCTTCACACTTCGGTTTCCGGTTCTTTCAGGTCTCCCCAGATGCGCACAGCCTCGCTGTCTGCTTCTCGAGCGCTGCTCCTTCATGCACATCCAAGCATACGTTTTGGAGGCCTCCCAAACAGGCGCCGTGCCACGGCGTGAGCTCACCGAGAGCCAAGCCAGGCTTCGTGCTCTGCTAGACTTTACGCATGTGCGATTTTTGTGCTAATGAAAAGAGCATGAGTGAGCCAACTGGTGGGGACCCCAAGTACTTTCAGGATAGTCGGGGCATTCGCAGGGTAGACCACATCCTCGTGCTCAGGTTACGGCCACCAGGATCAGTCCATAGTCTCTGCCCATGGTGGGCCCCTGCCAAGATATGACTGATTTTCTCTGACCTTAAAAATCATTGTGCATGGTTCAACGAATATGCCTGGCTAGGATAAGCCCGGGGCATTAACAGAAAGGGAGCCCCGAACAGACAGTGCCATGGCCGGCAAGGTGTCGAAGCTGAAGGTTGCCTTAACAGCTAAGCATCACCTCCCACCACAGTTTAGAACTAGCTATTGTGTGGCGTTGGCAGGCATTCTTTTAAGGATGGTTTGTGTAAGACTCTTAATTAAGCATTTAATCAACTTCGTCCGAATCTCCTATCAAGAAGACACACCTCTTGCAAAAGACTAAGGAGGGAGTACCCTCAAATTATGAGGAAGCTGCAATAAACATAGCATGTCTTTGAGGAAAGATTCAAGTGGCTCACAGCCACTACCAATACAGCCCCTGAAGTGGTCCTAACTGGTGAGGTACCTTTATCAAGTCTCTCAAATGCTCCAGTTTTCTCCAGAAAGCTGATTTGACCCCGAAAGCAAACAAGCAACTGAATCATTTTTACATGGCACTCAGGCAGTTAATTGTCACAGATACTCTCTAAATTGGGCTCGTGTAGGGAGAATATCCAGTGATTCTGCAGAACAATATTGCATAGCACTTTCTGAGGCACCATGCAAACAATCAATTATCATTTTGTAAACAACTTCTTAATCTTACTTTATACGTCTCGTAAATAACCAATCATATCATAGCCTACAGGATAGTACCGCACTGTGGGACTCCCAGTGATTCTAACTTCATAACTCCTCATGTCTCTCTCTTCCTCTGACGGCCATGACATTGTGCTCAACATGCATCTCACGCACACTCTCTCTCTCTTTCCCCGTCCCCACCTTCTCCCTAAATCACCCCTCTCAACGAGGCATACCTTTATCAGAGCTTAGGCCCTGCTCCCTTTATGGTAAGCATGTGTCTTGGTCTTCTGCCACAGGTTTGTACAACCGTTAGTATTAGATGTTATTCTCTAGTCGTAGTGTTAATGGACCACAATTTGAGCAAGCATGGGCAAAGTCAAAAGTATTGGCTTTCAGATCAGCATTTTTGAGACAGTGCCATAATGCGACTACAAAAAAACAAGATGGCAAGAGCTGGCAAACATTGTTAGTAACTGAGGAGATTATGCCAGTGTCTAACTAATGCCTAGACAATATCCAAAACTGTTGACTTTGACATTGTTTTTCAAAAGGAATTCAGTGCAATGAGCAGATGCAAAGCAGTCATGAGGAGCACACCAGAGTATCTGGAGGATAAGCTCTACATATCTGGTGGCACACGCTCCTCCCGCAGCAAATCGACCATCAGCTTGAATCACAAGCTGTCTGCTAAGAAAGGACCCGCAAAAATTCCCTCTCTTGTCATGCACCCACCATCTGGCACTCGATCCCAGTGTCGGCTTGGAATGCCCCACAATTCTCCACTTTTGCAAATCTCTCAAAACATGTTTCTTTCAACACCACTTGATCAAGGGCTAATTCCAATGGATGCACATACTGAAGTACGGACCTCACAATACTGCACTACTGTTAAAAGATGGCAGCCCAAATGCTGGTTGCCCACACTTTGCAAAGCACGCCGCTGCTCTCGAGCTTGGTCTGCACTTTTAACAACAACAAAATTAAAATGAAAAATAGATGCAAGGACACACATATTGCTTATAAATTAAATGGTTGAAGGCAGACTTGGTTACACAAATTTTATTAAAAACAACAGCTGGTTTATAGCTGCAATTAAGCCTTTACCTCTGTTAGGCAAGAATTGATGTAGTAACCCTGTGAGCGACTACACAACCCTTGTTCTCTTGCTATTAAGTAACACACCTTTTGGTATAGGCCTGTACTACACAAGTTGGTAGTGTGACTGAGCAGCCAGGCTTATCTCAATAGGGGTAAATGTGAGCTGTAGAGCTGTAGCAATGAAATCCACTAATACAAGTAGCCAAGTAACACTTACACTCAAGGTTTTGTTATAAATAATTATTTATACATTTAAGAGTAGTTTTTAAATAAGCATTCTTTAAAAAGGGAAATACGTGTAACAATCAAATATACTTTAAAATACTTTTCCAGAATCAACACAAAGCTAATAGATACTCTTTAGAGATGCTTCTTACTCACTTCCTACACCCTGAGGTGACTTACCTAACTAGGACAGTAATGGCATTTATATATCATTGGTGCACTTTGTAGATTCTGAGGTTTTGCAGAAAGGAAAGGTTAAGGGAAGGACAAAGGTAAAACAGGTTCTCAGAGCATGTGAGCACTTACATCTTCCAATGAAGTCTAGACAGAAACCTTTCCCAGCAATACTAGTTAAAACCAAGTTATCACTTATGAGGGACAGTAAGTATCAACGTCAAATGAACTAGAAGAGTCTGCAGGGAGCCAGGACAGCCAAAGTCAATTGGAGCACAGTCTATGGAGCTGAGGCACTTCGTAGATAACAAAGACTTGCACAAAGTTCGAGTTTGTTGAAGAAAAATCACTGTAGGGCGACAAGCTGTTACACTTGTGAATGGTAGAGCTGAACTCAACTCTAGCAAGGTAGCTACTGAAAGTCTCAACTGAGAAGAGCAAAGCTAAAGACACTGAGGTAAGTACCCCAAGTCAGAACAGTACCTTTGGTTAGAAGAAGACTGGCCCAGCTGGCTTCTGTCTGGTTGCAGTGATGCAGCTCCTGGGTTACTGGTCCTCAGTCAGGAGGACAAGAGGGAGGACATCTAGAGGACTCCTGCAGCAGAAATTCGAGGTCGGCGGAAGCTATGGGCTCTTTTCAGATCAGCGGCACTTCGCAGTTTCAGAGCTCGGTAAACAGCACCACCGCATATCTTGGATACCGGTTGGGCTTCCTTGACTCCTTCAGTCCTGCACTCTGGTGAGGGGACTCATGCTCTGGTCGTCCTGCTTCTGGAGGGTCCAAGGGAGACCCCTGGAGCTTCTGGCCGGATCACAGATTTTGTACTCGACTATGGATTTCTGGAACCCTGGCACTCAATTCCTGGAGAAGCAAAGAAGTACAGCCAGTCAGGGAAGATGGTCCAGCGGAGTTAGTCTTGGGGTTAGTTGGTCCCACTCACCCAAGGGAAGAAGTTGTCCCTTCCGGAGCTTCTCTTGCCGATCAGAAAAAGGAGTTTCAGCACAGCAACAGGGATTCACTGGGCAATTCAAAGGTCCAGGAGGATGCAGCAAGCTTCGTTCATGGTTTCTTCATCGGGTTGTTCTTCCCAGTGGTCGACTCTGTCTTCAGTCCCAAAACCCTCGCCTTTTAAGCAGGTTTCTCTCATTCATGCACAGCCTAGCTGCCACTCAAACAGCAGGATGGGGTGCATTCAGACATTCATAAAGACACAGGAAAGGGGAGTTTCGGGAACCTCCCTCGCTTCCTTCCCTTCCACAGACACACTGGAGCCAGAGGCGGGTTTCAATCCTGAAACCCGCCAAAGGCAAAATGAACAAAGGGCTCAAACCTGGCTTGGCACACAGAGTTAAACCCAAGAAAGACCTCACAAACAGAAAATGTCAAAAAAAGAAGACCAGGACCATTTTGACAAACTGGTCACCTCTGGGAGCTATACTGAACTTGAGGATTCTGCCTGCGGTAGAAAAGCACAATGGTAGGAAAATGAAACCACTGCCACCAGCCATTTAAAGTAGTGAGGATAAGATAAAAAATGTTACATGAGTAGGTAGTGTAAGGGGCTACTTAGTAACCTCCCAGCACTCCACATAAAATGGTGTGTGCTGGACCTACAAAGAGAAAAGGTAAGAAAAGTCAATTTCTCTTTACTATTCTTGGGAACAGTAGTTCACACAAGAAAAGGTATTTCAAACTTATGAGAAATCTAAAGGATTTCTCTGCGACACTGCACTGAAGGTGTTGTGTGTCACCATACAAAAACTAGATGAAAATGGAATTTGTCAGACTCCAAAAACAAAGGAAACACAATCCAAATCAGGTCAAAACACATGTGAGAGTGAGAAAAAGAGCCCACTCACTCTAGGGTTAAAATTGAAAAGTCCTTAAGTCCAGGAAAAGGTCTGTAAGGTTGAAGGGAATTAGCACAGAAATGATAATTTTCCCTAACACTTGTCCCCCAGACTAAGGGAACAAGAGGATATAATCACTCCTGGATGAATCTCCTAATCCAGTTGGGCATGCTTTCTGGAGAGACCATCAGCATTTTGGTGATTACACCCTGACCTGTGTTCTATGGGGAAATGTAAACCTCAGAGCCTGATTGACCATCTTAACAATTTTGGATTCCCCCCCTTCATCTGCATTCCCCATGTCAAGGGCTGGTGGTCTGTCTGAATAATGAAATTAGAACCATACAAGTATGGCCTAAACTTCTTCTGAGACCACACAATGGCAAAGCATTCACATTCAATAGTTTCTCACCTTGCCTCATGGTCCTTCAGGTTTCTACTGATGAAGCAGATAGGGTGTTCCCTGCCTTTCTCATACAGTAGACTCAAAACTGCACCTATCCCTGTGTTAGAAGCATCTGTATGTACAATGAAGGATTGGTTATAGTCAGGAGCTCTCAAGACTGGAGGTTGACAAAGGGCTTTCTTTAGTCCTTCAAAAGCGTTAGTGCACTCCTCATTCCACCTGACCTTCTTGGGCAATTTGGGTTAGGAGATCATATTCAAGGGAGAAGCTACAGTCCCATAGTTCTCTATGAAGTTCCTGTAATACACACTGAGAACTAGGAAGGCTCTCACTTGGGTATGTATGAGTAGGTGGGGTGGCCCAGTCTTGTACAGCTTGTACTTTGCTAGGAAAGGACCTTATTTCATGTCCTCCTACCTCATGTCCAAGATAAACCACTTTACTATGATCAATTTGACATTTACTAGCCTTTATTGCCAGACGGGCCCGCTCAAGAGCCTGCAAAACATATCCTAGGTTGTGAAGATGCTCTTCCCAAGTGGGGCTGAACAATGAAATGTCATCCAAGTATGCCATGCAGAAGTCCTCTAACCCATTCAGAACTTGATTCAACATCCTCTGAAATGTAGCAGGTGCATTATTAAGTGCAAAAGGCATAACCCTAAACTTATAGAGGCCTCCTTGGGTGGAAAATGCAGTTTTCTCCTTGGCATGGTCTGTCAGAGCTAATAGCCTGAGGTCAGGTCAAATATACTTAGGAACTTGGTTGAACCAAGTTTGTCCACCAGCTCATCTGTCCTGGGTAAAGGATGGGCATCAGTCATGGTGACTGCATTAAGAGCTCTATAGTCCACAAAGAACCTCATCTCTTTGGTTCCTGCTTTTGGTACTAGTACAACTGGACTAGCCCATGGACGTGTAGATGGCTCAATAAACCCAAGATCAAGCATCTTCTTCAACTCTTCCTTTATGTGAGCTCTTACATGATCTCACATTCTGTAACCCCTGCTTTTGACAGGGAGACTTGCACCAGTGAGAATATCATGCTGGCCAACGTAACGGGTCAAGCCTGGTGTTAGTGAGAACAGGGAGGCAAACTGATTTAAGAGAGCCTTGCACTCCTCCTGTTGCTTCAGAGAGTTTTACTCCTTCAATTGTCTCATATGAGGCCTGCCCCCTGTGGAGATCAGGGATAGGCTCACTCCTCTCCTCCTCTTGATCATAGGCTAGAAGCAATGCTCCTAGTTCTGGTCTGGAAACATAAGCCTTCAGACAGTTAGTCTGATAGACCCTAGGGTCCTCCTTGGGATTGCCCAAGTCCACAAAACAATTGACCTCTCCAAGTTTGCCCGCAATCTTGAAGGGTCCAATCCATTTATCCTGTAAGGCCCTCTGCCTTGTAGGTACCATGACCAAAACAAGCTGGTCTGGAGAAAACCCCACCATGTTGGCCTTCTGGTTATGCCAATGTTTGACCAGAGCCTGACCTGCTTTCAGGTTATCTGAAGCTTCTGTCATCATGAGTGCTATCCTCTTTCTGAGGCATAGCACATAGTCAGAGACTCTCACTAGTTGTAAGGAAGGAGCACTCTCCAAACCTTTCTTGATCAGGGCCAAAGGGCCTCTGACTGGATGACCATAAAGAAGTTCAAAGGGGCTGTACCCAACCCCTGCTTGAGGGACGTCTCTGTAAGCAAAGAGAAGGCATGGCAGTAAAAGGTCCCACTTTCTTCTAAGGGGTTACGCTAAAGCACCTATCATGCTCTTCATAGTTGTGTTAAACCTCTCAACCAACCCATTGGTTTGAGGATGGTAGGCTGTTGAGAACTTGTAAATCACTCCAGTTTCTCCAGCATGTAGTGGGACATAAAATGTGACCTTAACCACTGCCTGAGCAGTAACAGTTCTCATAGGTATGGCTTTAGGATAACTGCTAGCATAGTCTACCACAACCAATATAAATCGGTTGCCTGAAGAAGTTGGAGGATCTAGGGGACCAACAATGTCAATCCCCACCGTCTCAGAAGGGACTCCCACCATAGGAAGGGCCACTAAAGGTGCCACATTCTTGGACCCACTCTTGCCAGAAGTCTGACAAGTGTGGCAAGTGTGGCAGCTCTTACAGAATTTCTCTACATCAGCCCCCATCTTAGCGCAGTAGAAGTACAGAGATAACCTCTCTCTGGTCTTCTTGAAACTAAAGTGGCAAGCCAGAGGAATCTCATGTGCCAACTGTAGGAACTTCTATCTCACCTCCTGGGGCACTATCAGTCTCCTGTAGTCCTCTGGGGTAGACTCAGATGGTTCACTGTAGAGGAGGCCATCCTCCCAGTAAAGCCTATGCTTCCCTGGCTCTTGCCCTTCCAGCTGGGAAGCTGTCTGCTGTGCAGACCTTCTAGAGAGGAACACTCTATTTGTGTTCTACTGAAGTCTGCCCTAGAAGGCCCACTGCACGTAAAGTCTGCAGCTCAGGATGGTCTCTAGGATCAAGATCTCCAACGCAGTGAAGGTTTTCTTCCAGCTCTGTGTCACCATTAGCTGACTCTATAGAGTTTAGTTGGTCCTCCCACTCAGCCTCAGCTGGGGATCGGGTCACTGGGGTGACCTGGGACAGTCCTCTTGGGGATGTCCTTGTCCTGTAGACAGGTTTAGGCTTGAGACCTTTCTTTCTCCCAGAGACCTTAGATTTCTTCTTCGTCTCTTTCTTTTTTCTTGGAAATGGAAGGGTGGCCTTGCTGTGGACTCTGTGGGCCTCATTACATGGATGGCGGAGAACCATGGCGCTATTAGCACCATGGTTCATGCCGGTAAAATACCGGCACCGCCTTGGCAGAAAGGGGAATTACCGCCCCATTCCAAGGTTGGCAGGGCGGTAATTCCCCCTTCCACCATTACCCTTCCCCATTCCCATTTTTGCCCCATATGGCTCAATGGGAATGGGGAAGACACTAATTACGGTACCGCATATTGCGTTACCGTAATTAGCTCCCTGGGTCCCTTTGCGGGTTGGTTAAATCCCCCAACCCGCAAAGGGACCTCGTAGTAAGGCGGTAAGGATTTACCGGTACCAGTATTTTACCGGTACCGGTAAATCCTTACCGCCATCCGTGTAATGAGGCCCTGTGTATTGGAAATCTCTTCAACCTCAAACTGAGAGCCTCTAAAGGATATCTCTCTGGCCAATCTTGTTTGCTCCTGCTTCATTTTGTGGGGAGGCCTAGGGGTACTTGATACAACTCCAAGAGTGTTCAAATAATTTCCCAAAAGGACTCTCCCTGGCACTTCATTCTGTACACTAACAGGAATTCTAACAGTCACATTATTGCACTGGACGAGAGCTGGCAGAATAGTAAACCATTTGGATAGGGCCTCCTGTTTGTTTAGTGGGACCTTTGGGTGCCTTAGCCACATCCTCAGGTTTGAAAAAACGTTCATCTACCACTGTAATGCTTGCCCAGTGTCTCTGATGGCAGGGGTTTCCTGACCATTTACAAGAAAACTGTCCTTATAATATTCTTTGGTGTTATCGGTATGGAGTTGTAAACATTCACATTCTTTTGTTCTCACAGACCCAGGCACACTAAAGAAACACTAAACAAAGGGGGTTCTGGTAGTCCCTCTACCGGCACGAACACAGCCCATTGAACTGTTCTTGGCTGGATGGCCCCGGGAGAGCCTCAAACAAGTATTTAGCTCACTGTTCCTTTCACAGAGGACAAATATCCCTTCATATCAGTCTTTGTCCTTTGTCCTGCCCAGGGGTAGTACAGCACTGAAATGCTAGGCAATTCTCCTTTGAACAAGAGTACCAGCAGCAACCCCAGGCATGTGTTTCAGCATAGTCGGGCCTCATCAGTGAGGTGGAGCTGTGCCTCTCTAAGAACAGTGAGCAAAGGGTGTTACCCGGGACTCAAGGGGTTAACGCTCGTGAGCCCCCTCCGTTGGAAAGGCGGAGTTTGACTGGGCAAGGGGGTTATGGGGCACGTGCGTTGCGAGTGCCAGTTCCAGTTTGGTTGTGAAAGAATAAAGAAGTTCCTCTTATCTCTCCGTGTGTGCGTCCTTCATTTGGGCCTAGATCCCTAGGCAACATTTGGCGACGAGGATCTCTCCCGCGCACCGGAGTCCTCCTCCTACGGCAGTCCGCCTGTGGTGGCCGATCCAGCGAGCCCCCTCCTCCTGCTCCACCTCCGCGCAACACGGCACTCCGCCGAATCCGCCTTGCCGGACCTCCTCCGTCGAACCTCCGCGGAAGCGACCCCGCCCGCGCACCCGTGGGCCTTCTCTCCCAGGCGCCATGAGCACCTCCAACCCGGGGTCCAGCCAGGGCTCGCCTCAACTGCCACGGGTGGCGAAGTCGATTCAACTACGACTGCCCCCGCCGTTCACTATGACTCCTCAGGCCACCAAAGGCCCCAGATGGACCGACTGGATGGACGATTTTCGACACTTCGTGAGAGGTTCCGGCGACGGGGACTCCCCCAATATGAGAGACATTTTCCTTAACCTGGTAGGGGGAGAGATCAAAACGGTCGTCAAGGCCATTCCGCCCACAGACCAGGACACTTTTCCCAAGCTGATCGGCGCTTTGGACAAACTGCTTATCATCGAAGTCAATCGGGACTATGAAAGATACCTGTTCAATCAATGCACCCAACTCCCGCAAGAGACCGTCGACGAATTCATCACACGTCTACGGGTGAAAGGGGCGAACTGCCAATTTGATGCGTTCTCGTTAGAGGAAGCTATCCGGCTGAGGGTGATCGAGGGATGCCTCTCCCCCGCACTCAAGAAACAGCTCCTCAAGAAACCGCTCACCATGCCCGAGGTCAGTGAACTCGCCCGCATCCACGAGAGGGTGGATGCGCAGGCCTCAGCCATGGGCCATTCCAACAACGCGAAAGTGGACTCAGGGGAATTCGTGGCCGCCATACTGCCCCCCCGTCAAGGCGACAGGGGCCCTCAGCCATATAGACCACCGATTGCCCCGTCGATGTCAACCCCGCGTCTGCAAAGACAGTGCTACCGCTGCGGGATGTCCTTCCCCCACTCAGGGTCTTGCCCAGCCCTGTCCCAGCGATGTACCAACTGCGGGAGAGAAGGACACTTTCACTCCGTTTGCAGGGAGGGCGTACCATTTCCACCGATGCGGCCCCAGGCGGCCCCCAGAATGCCGTTCCGCCCGCAACCCCTGCAATACAGCCAGCCGAGACCATATCAACAGGGCCTCGGCCAGAGGCGTTACGTTCGTGCGATGGACGAATACCTAGCGGCAGGATATGCCCCTCCGTATGACCAGGCCGAACAGCCCAGACATTTCACAGACGAATACGACAACCCGCCTGCAGAATACAGGCCGGAAACCCTCTGCCAAGACGACCAGGCGGCGGCCTACTACGCGCCGCAGGACCACTACGACCAGGATGAGTTCGTGAACCTCATCCTCGACAACAAAGAGGCCAGGGAGGCCCCGCAGATCCCGCTCAAGATGGCGAATTGCCAATTTCAATTTATGATCGACTCTGGGGCCACAGTGAACATCATGGGTGAACAAGACTACGCCAGGATACCATGCCCGCCACAGCTCAGTCCGTCTCGCTCCAGAATCTTCCAGTGGGGTGCCGCCACCCCGCTCCAAACGGTGGGTCAATTCACCCAGTGCCTTCTCCTGAACGGGCGGCAAGTCGATGCGACCATTCACGTGATACGGTCCCTCGCCAAGAGCCGATGCCTCCTTAGCTACTACACGGCGTCGCACCTCGGACTGATCGAAATTCACGTGAATGCGGGAGACGTGATCACTGCCGCAGCGGCCAAACCCGGCCAGGGGAACACGGTAGATGCGGTTGCCTATCATCAAACTCAATCGCTCGTCTCACAAGAAGACATCGCGGAGGCCTTCCCCAAGCTCTGCGTGGGGCTAGGAAAACTACAGGGACCCCCCATCCGGCTCCACATTGACCCCAACGTGCGTCCAGTGCCGCAACATCCCAGAAGGGTCGGATTCCACCTTCAGGAGACAGTTTCGGAGGCGCTCCAGCAACTGCTCCGCGACGACATTATTGAACCGGCGACGGGGCCGACGCCGTGGGTGTCCCCCCTTGTGGTGGTACCCAAGGAAGGGGGTAAGATCCGCTTGTGTGTGGACATGCGGGTGGCCAACACGGCGATTCAACGGGAGCGACACCCGGGACCATGTATTGAGGACATGATTGTGCTGCTGAACAGTGCCCAAATGTTCTCCAAACTGGACTTAAATCAGGGATACCACCAGCTGGAGCTCCACCCTGATTCCCGGCCCATAACCACGTTTGCGACACACGATGGGCTCTTTAGATACCGGAGGCTGAACTTTGGAATCTCATCTGCCGCTGAGATCTTCCAGGAAACTATACGCCAGATCATCCGACCTATCAAGGGGGCTCTCAATTACAGCGACGACATTCTCGTCTTTGGATCGTCCAAGGAATCCCATGACAGGGCTCTACACGACACATGCGAAGCCCTTCAGAGTGCCGGCCTCACGCTCAACATATCAAAATGCCGGTTCAGCAGAACAAAACTCAAGTTCTTTGGACATATCTTCTCCAAGGACGGCATGCTGCCTGACCCTGAGAAGGTCGAGACGATCACCAACCTCGCCGAGCCCCGACAAGTGGCGGACGTCCGCTCGTTCCTTGGCATGGCAGGATACTGTGCGAGGTACATCCCCCACTATGCCTCCATCACAGACCCGCTGAGGAAACTGCTACAGAAGGAGTCGCCGTTTGAATGGACACAGGCCTGCCAACAGGCTTTCGCGGACATCAAGCAAGCCCTCGCCGAGGCTCATCGCCTCGCATATTTTAACCCACAGTGGCACACCGAGGTGGTAGTCGACGCCAGCCCCGTAGGCCTCGGCGCCATTCTGGCCCAAACCAGTGGCGCGGATGTTAACCCCAGACACGTGATTGCATACGCGAGCCGAGCGCTATCAACACCTGAACTAGCCTACTCCCAAGCCGAGAAGGAGAGCTTGGCAGCCGTCTGGGCGTGTGAGCATTTTCATAACTTTATAATCGGAAAGAAGTTTACGCTGATCACCGATCATCAGGCACTCCTCTCATTGTTTGGGAACCCGCATACCAAGATGCCACCGAGGATCGAGAGGTGGGGCATCCGCCTCCAGGAATATGATTACGATATCGTACACCGCCCGGGGGGCGACCTTAACCCCGCTGACTACCTCTCCCGACACCCAGTAGGGGCCCCGCTGGCACGGAAGGGTGACGTTGCGTATGTGCAATATGTGGCGGCTCAGGCGCTGCCCCCGGCACTATCACTTGAAAGGGTAGCGGCCGCATCGGCAGCCGATCCCACGACAGCCCTGGCGATCAGCCTCACGACGGCCAACAAGTGGAAAGATCACCAGAGAGCCACCCTAGCTCACCCGGGCGTGAACAAGCAAGAAATCGAACGGCTAGCCAGGGTCCATGGTGAACTGGCGGTAAAGGACGATAACATTCTGCTCAGAGGGTGCAGGATCGTCATCCCTGCCACACTCAGGAGCGAGGTGGTCAGCATAGCGCACGAAGGTCACAGGGGAGCGGAGAACACAAAGAAGCAGCTCAGATGCCATGTGTGGTTCCCCTTCCTGGACGCAGCTGTGGACGAGTGGGTGAAGAACTGCCACGCCTGCCAGTGCACAGCCCCTGCAGAACGTCCGCCCCCGCTCCAACACACTCAAATACCTGAGCACCCATGGGAACGAGTAGCCATGGATTTTTACGGGCCCACTGAAGCGGGCGACTACATTCTGCTCTTCGTGGATGAACACTCAAGATTCCCGATTGCCAAGAGAGTCAGTTCCACAGCGTTCTCTCAAGTTGCGGCAACGATAGAAGAGGTCTTTAGTGAGTGGGGGATCCCCAAGTGGGTCAAATCCGACAACGGACCACCGTTCTGTGGACACGAATTTGGGACATTGGCAGAGCACCTGGGGTTCAGGCACATGAAGATCACACCACGTCACCCCCAGGCTAATGGAATGGCGGAGCGATTTATGGGATCGATTAAGAAGACCATTCAGAGGGCACGGCTGGACGCCGTTGATACACACCAAGCGCTATGCCGCTTGTTAAGAGACTACAGGAACACTCCTCACGAGGTCACAAATAAGACGCCTGCAGAGCTCATGTTCAGATATGTGGTGCGAACTCGCATCCCGAGGAGTACGGTGCAGGCTGAGCCGGCCGACCAAGATCTGCTCCAGAGAGATGCGGTGGCAAAAGAGGTTGCGAGGCGTCGCACCGATGCACGAAGAGGAGCGGTGCTGCCGGAGCTCCAGGTGGGAGACGAAGTCCTGGTACAGCAGCCGGCAAGCAGGAAGACAGACCCGCGGTTTGCTCCAAGCCCCATGAGGATTGTTGCCATGAAAGGCACGATGGTGACGGCGGAAGATGAGAACAGGACCATCACCAGAAACTGTCAGCAGTTCAGGCCATATACAAGGAGAGAGCCCACGGAAGGAACCCAAAGGGCACTTTCACCGGAACCACGGATGCCGAGGGATGATGAGTGGTTTCCCCCGGAAGGGGACCCCCGGGACATGGCCCAGAGTGAAGTGATTGAAGAGGAGCCTGATCTGGGGACTCGAGGTGAGAGGCCGAGACGGCTCATAAAGAAGCCGATGAGACTTGTTGAAGAGTGTTGAGTTATTTGTTGAGACACAGCGTGTCAAGTTGATGTTTGGACATATTGTCCGGGGGTAGTGTTACCCGGGACTCAAGGGGTTAACGCTCGTGAGCCCCCTCCGTTGGAAAGGCGGAGTTTGACTGGGCAAGGGGGTTATGGGGCACGTGCGTTGCGAGTGCCAGTTCCAGTTTGGTTGTGAAAGAATAAAGAAGTTCCTCTTATCTCTCCGTGTGTGCGTCCTTCATTTGGGCCTAGATCCCTAGGCAACAAAGGGGTCCACGTCTGGAAAAGTTACCCAATTCGCAAAACAAAGGGAGTTCTGGCAGTCCCTCTACCGGCAGAAACA
This sequence comes from Ambystoma mexicanum, assembly GCF_040938575.1. Lineage (NCBI taxonomy): Eukaryota > Metazoa > Chordata > Amphibia > Caudata > Ambystomatidae > Ambystoma > Ambystoma mexicanum. The sequence goes on from NC_090931.1 coordinate 459,589,978, forward strand.
CAGCCCATTGACCTGTTCTTGGGCGGATGGCCCGGGAAAGTCTCAACCAAGTCTGACTTGAAGTCCAATGGGGTCTTCAGCCAGGAGTTGAAAGTTTGCACTTGTCAAGGAGGCTAAGGAGGCTGTACACACTGGCGTTACGGGGGCCCCCACAGCCCCGCGGTTTGGGTGGCCACACCAGCACATGTCCTGGGAGGGGACCACACTTGGTGAAAAAAATGAAATAAAAAAATCTTTTTGATTTCACTTTGCATTCATAAAGAAATTATTTCTGTAACAAAAATAATGTCTTTATGAAGGCAGAGTGACTACAAAAAGAAACTTTCTTTTTGAAGTCTGAGGGATCCCCCCACCCCATGCAATAGAAGACCCTAGGCTGGAGGCCTGCATGTCATGAGGTGGGGAAGCCCTATGAATTCAAAAAGAAACAGTGGGCCTCATTATGAGTTTGCCGGTCCGGAAACAACAGTACCGGTAAGCTTGCCAGTACTGTTGTTTCCGGACCGGCAAACTACGAGTTCTGCGAGCGGGTGCCTTTCAGCCCACCAGGTCTGACCTGGCAGGCGGAACGGCACTGGCGCGCAGAACTCGAAGGATGCACCGGCACCATTCATGAATGATGCCGATGCATCCGGCCTCCCCATTCCCATTGAGTCCAATGGGACTCAAATGGGAATGAGGAGCAATATTTTCCGGCGCCCGGGAATGGGCAATTACTGGGTCCACCGGGGCTACAATGCACCTGTAATTGCCCATTCCCGGGCACCGAAAAATTCATGACTTTGGTGGTAGCCATGCCGGTACTACCAGCACGGCTACCGCCAGGGTCATAATGACACCCCCAGTATCTTTTTTTTACAAACTTTATTTTGTATTTTATTTCAAGAGCTCTGATTACAATCATACAGATAGAGTGAAAAATATGTTATTGTTCATTCCATTTCTTGTTTTCTTACAATTCTCATGCTATTTTGAAGTCACTCTGCATTCATAAAGAAATTATTTCCGTTATGGTTCAGTCCTTAAAGGAAATCATTTCTTCATGAAGTCAACGTGACTTCAAAAAGAAACAATTTCTTTTTGAAGTAATAGGGCTCCCCTTAACCCCATGACGGGTGCGTGTGTGGTTTATGGTGAAAGGGTGAAAACTTAAATGTATGGGTCGGTGCCTGGGTGTGTGTGCCTGTATAGTGAAAGGGTGCACACTTAAATGTACGGGTGGCTGCCTGGGTGTGCCTGTATGGTGAAAGAGTGCACACTTAAATGTATGCATGGCTGGGTGTGCATGTGTGTATATGGTGAATGGTGTGTGTGCTTGTGTTCAGGGGTGCACCAAAACCTACATTTCGGGGGGGCTAACCCTTCAAATGTTGGGAGAGGCGCTAACTTCATGGGCGGTGGGGGCGGGGCAAACTTATTTGTGTGGGTGAATCCAATTACTTTACACATTTTAATGAGACTATTCTAGTGCAGCTTCAATGTTACAAGCAGTTAACTCTCTCCTTTAAGATTTTAGGCTCCCACTTATGGACTGCTGCGAGAATTGAGTGGTCTCCTCTCTCTACCCTTCCAATCACTCCCCTGGCATGCTAGTATTAAAGCCACATAACGATTTCAATTGGCTAAAAAATGTGGCATTTGAATGCAGGTACTAACAGTGAAATGCTTTATGTTAGTAATTGCTGGGCTCTTGTTAACAGCAAAACCCAGGTGACGTTTAACATCTTTGTCCTGTTCTGTCCGCCAACTGCTTTGAAGGTCAGCCAGGTCAAGTCAACATAGCCCAACATTCCGGGGGGGGGGGGGAGAGTGCTGAAACCCAGTCAACTCAATGGTGTTGCACCACTACTTGTGTTTAATGGCTTGATTACTTATTGGTAATCTTCATTACTCCTAGCTCTATTCTTCCTCATCCCACTACTTGTGTATGAGGCACTCCCAGTACTTGTCTATGAGTGAAGGAGCCTCATATTTAAGCTCTGGGACAAGGAAGAGGGACATGGAGATAATTCTGGGCCAAGGAGCCGATTTTGGAGATTGGGGTGGGACGGGAGAGGGGATGTTTGTGGGTGGGCGGGATTGTGTGATAAATCATAATGGTTGTCCATGTCCAGTCTAAGCAGGCATGATATGTGGTATTTAGGGCATAGAGAGGCCGTTTGGTGCAGCCAGTCTAGTCATTCCTCAGTTTGGTATGACTTTTTTAATAACTAGGCATTTCTGATAAAGCAGTCCTGCTAAGTGTTATTACCTGGCTAGACTGGCATTTCGGTGTGGCCAGACTAGTCATTTCTTACTGGGCATTGTATATTTTTTTGGGAATCTGTGATAAAATGATATGATATAAGTCATTTATAACGCGCCTGTACACAAGTGTTTCTAGGCGCGACAAGAAACGTGAGGGAAGATAGAGGGAGGACAAGACAAACAATCTTACTAGGCCTTGTGTCATTCAGATCGTGCAGGTGTGAGAACGAGAAGTGCAAGGGGAAAGTGAGGGGGGAAGTGCAAGGGAGAGGGGAGGGAAACACAGGGCAGCAATTCTCTGAGTAAGTGCAGCCAGGGCAGTGCAGCTCTGAGTAGTGCAAGGAGAACAAGGGACTGTAGGGTTACAGTTAAAGCCCCTAAGTGTGTGGTAGGCCCAGAGGCAGTGCAGGGGTGACTGATCAAGAAAGAGTCTGGACATAGCAAGACTCTGAGAGTAGCCCAGCAACCAGTTGGTACAGCAGACAGGTAGGTCAGGTAGGCCATGAGGGGAGGGAGAGAGAGAAAGCAGAGGAGAAGAGGGAGGTTTTGAGCTGCTTTCAGATCTTCAGGTGGTCTGGCTTAAGTTTGAGAGGGGCAGGGAGGCCTTTCCAGAGGGAGGCACCTGCATAGGAGAGAGATCTCTGCCTGGGGAAGTGTCTAACCCTTAGAGAGTTGGAAGTAGCTAAGTGAAAGACTTCAAAAGGAAGGTATTTTGGAAGAGAGCAATAGATATAGTATGGGCCCGTGCCCAGAAAGCTTTGTGGACAATGCAAAGGGTCTTGAACTTTATCCTTGTAGCAACCGGAAGCCAGTGGAGAGATTTCAGGGCTGGAGAGTTATGATCCCTGGTCTTGAGGCCAAGGATAAGTCTTGCAGTCCTATTCTGGATTAGTTGCAGAGGGCAGAGAGTAGAGGAGGCAGGTTCAGAAAGAGGCTGTTGCAGTAGTCCAGCCTAGAGAGAACCAGGGCTCTGGAGACAGCTTCTGGGGGAAAGGGAAGAGTCCCTTTGAGGAGGAGCAGCTGATAGTGGGACTTCTTGGCGATGTCTGAGATGTGAGGAGAGAAAGAGAGAGTGGAGTCAAAGATGATAACCACGTTTTTTGCCTCAGAGGAATGCGAAAGAAGAGGGCTCAAGATGGGCAGAGAGAGTGCGAGAGGAAAAGCAGGGGCAGGGGTCCCAATGCGAAGGATCTCCATCTTACTGGCATAAAGGAAGAGATGGGTGGATGCGCACCAATCCTGAATCGCAGATAAACAGTCAGGAATGAGAGAGAGAGGAGAGGAGTCTGAGGAGAGCCTGAAGGAAAGCTGAGTGTCATCTGCATAAGAGGAGAAGGTAGAGATCAGGTGGGCCAAAGGGGCCAAGAAGAGGTTGAAAAACCAGGGCAAAAAGATGGAGCCCTGGGGAACACCACAGGTATAGAGAGATGTGGTGGAGAGAAAGGGACCAAGGTGCACCTGGGAGGGGCAGTCCAAGAGGAAGGAGGTCAGCCAGTCAAGGGCCTGATCTGTGATGCCCAGGTTCTCATAGAGTCGATTAATCAGGATGGCGTGGTTGACCGCGTCGAAAGCAGAGGAAATATCAAGGAGGATGAGGACAGATGGAATGCTGTAATCAAGTTTAGAGAGCAGATCTTTACAGGTGTTCAGGTGAACAGTTTCCATGCCTCTGGCAGCTCTGAAGCCAGACTGATGCTGATGGAGACAACCAACAGATTCAGTGTGGAGAGTAAGCTGCAAGATGGCCGTTTTTTTTCCAACAGTTTGCCCAGGAAAGGGGTGATGGATATTGGGCGATAGTTCCCAGGCAGGCAGGAAAGGCAGACGGCTTCTTGAGGAGAGGGTGCACAAGGGGATGCTTAAGGGGAGAGGGGAACATTCCAGTGGTGAAAGAGTGATTACAGAAATCAGCCAAGGCTGGAGCGAGGGTGTCAATATGATCCTTGACGGTTTTAGAGGAGCAGGGGAGCACCTGTTTGGACAACACATTCAAAGATCAGACTTGTCTAGAAACCTCATCAGGTATTGTCAGAGAGAAAGAGGAGAAAGGCGGAAGAGAAGTAGAACTGGCCAATGGGGGGCCAAGAGAGGAAGAGAGAGAGGAAGAGGAGAAGGGGGACTGGATGTCCTCAGTTTTAGCAGAGAAGTGAGAGAACAGAGCCATACAGAGGGCCTGGCAGGGAACAGGAGAGGTAAAAACCGCAACAGGATTGACCAGTTACTTACAGATTTTTAAGAGTTTGGCTGTGTTGTTAGAGGCCACAGAGACGCAGGCTTGAATGTGTGTTCTCTTCTTGATGAGTGTTATTGCTTTGACTGGCATTTTGGTGCAACCAGTCTAGGTATGTCTAAATGTGGCCTGGCATGATTTACTGTAATGTCATTACACTGGTCTACATTGTGCAGTGAGTTGGAATTTTTTTTATTGTGGCATGGCATTTTTAATACTAAAGCATTAATGTCCCTGTGCACTGTTGGTGACTTGCATGTATTGGATCGGTGTTACCCTACAAAACCATTGCAAACACTCTGGCTTTTTACCCAATTCTTCTCAGAAAGTGTGCTGTATATTGCATTAAAAGACATATTTATAACTTTGTCCTAATGCAGTGTGTGGCATACCCCTTCAACAGCACATTTGGTCGCATAGCGCAAGCGTGATAATCTAGGCCGGCCCAGAGTGTGGCGTGACCCGTGATTTGTTACCGATTTGGGGGGCGGGGGGCCTCAGCATGGATTGCAGGGGGCCCCCGACATTTTGTGTTATGCCACTGGCTGTACAGGAATGACTACCCCCCTCCCTCAAACTGAATGTAGTGGAGATAGACCTCCTCTCCCTCATACCGAAAGTAGTTAACTTGGTGGGGTGATTATTTACTCTAAATAGTGTAAAAATTAGAATTAGAGTGCTTTATAGGACAGCACTTTAAGGGATGATTTAGTTAGGGAGTCAGAATAACATAAACAGTAGAGAATGTGTCAGGTAGTAAATGTTATGATATATTATCTAAGAATCTAAATCCAAATTAGCGCAAGTCCCAAGTTTTAGGAAAATTTGGGAAGGTCAGGCATTTCGAAATGAGGGAAGCCATTTTAGGTTTTGTGACGAGATCAGGCACTTTACAATGGATACTTGGTTAAGCAGACAAAATGGTCGCTTTGTGCTAACTCACTCTGACCTAACTGGACAGTTTTTGTATGAAGGGTTCATCCAAGGGACAAGCGAGGGGGCTAGGAGTGAGCAGAACCAGTTTAGACTGGCTTGAATGGCAGATGGTCCAGTTGAGTGGCAGAAAGGTCGGCCAATCACAAAGTAGAAATAGGAACAGCTCATTGATCATGCCATATGAGTTAATGAATCATAGATAGGAAGGGGTTGTCTTTGTGACCAAACCATTAGCTCACCTCCCTAAGACTGTATATAAGGCTGGGTAAACTTAGCAATTTGAGCAGAGTTCCTGAGAAGTCCCTGGTGTTTGATGTGTGTATTGCCTGGTGGAAGAAAATAAACTGCTGACTTCTGAAACCTGCCTCAGTCTCCTGCTGCCTCCAGAGTCTCCTTTTGACCCCAAGAGATGCCAAGGCCCAGCAGATGGTGGTGTTGGACCCCACAAACAAGGCTGTGTGGACCCCTGAAGGTTTACCCTTGCATCTGGGATCCCCTTTCACATGATCTACAAACACACATACAAAACATTTCCCAAATGTTCTCTGGAATGGGGGGTTCGGTTGACCTCCCTCTGGTTTGGCCCCAGAGGTTTCACTAGACCTACCAGTTTTCCCATGTAATTTACTCTTGCTATGTTTGTGGCCCTTTATTTGGATGTTTGGAATTAGAATTTTCTCTTCCCTCTTTCTTGTGTTGCTTCCCCTCTTCCTTCGTGTGAGTTACCCCATGGTCCTTGTGAGTGGCCCTGTTGGCTACCCACAAGTCAGCAGCCTGAGCTAGCTTTTTGGGATCAATCTCTTTTGAGTCAGTCAAGTGCTGTCCTAGCTCAGGAGAGCAGGCATCAAAAATAGATTCTAACAAAAATAATCCTCATTCCTTCAAAGAAGTTCACTCTGTGGGCCTCATTACGACCCAGGCGGTAAGTTACCGCCTGGGCCGTGACTTTACCACCATGGCGTAAACTACGTTTACGCCATGGTGGTTGGCGGACTTACCGCCCCATTCCGAGGTCGGCGGGGCGGTAAGTCCCCAATCCCCATTTACCCTTCCCCATTCCCATTTTTGCCCCATAGGGCATAATGGGAGTGGGGAAGGCGTTAATTACGCCACCGTAAATTACGGTGGCGTAATTAACTCCATGGTCCCTTAGCGCCATGGATTTTAACACCTGCTAAAAGCAGGTGTTAAAAGCGCCATGGCGCTAAGGGACCTCGTAGTTGGCGGTAAGGGGTCGGCGCAGCTAACGCTGGCGTTAACCCCTTACCGCCAGGGTCGTAATGAGGCCCTGTATCTCTTAACCCAACCATCTAAGTTCTTCAAACATTCACATACCCATGTACCCCAAGGAGTACCATAAGTCTTTTTGAGGGCCTTAAACCTATTAAAGTTCTGGGAAGGAGTTTTCCCAGATCTGGCTATTAATGCCTGTTTCATTTATTCATAATCCTTTCTTGCAATGGCACCCAACTCCATCACCACATCACAGCCATTCAGGGGGAGCCTAGACATGAGACTTGGAATTAAATCATTCCCACTGATTCCTTGAAGACCATCAGTGTATTCAAAGGTGCCCAGCCAATCCAACACATCAAGTTTAGGTTCATACATACTCACTGCTTCTTTGGGCAAGCAAGGCCTCTTGGGACTAGCAGACCTAGAGGACCCTGAAAGGGAAGCAGAATCCAGGGTCATACTTCTCATATCCATTTCACGTTGCATCTCTCTTCCTCTTAGTTTCACCTCTTGATGTTTGGCTTCAGCTTGGGCATTTAGTTTCTTGAACTCCGACTCTAATCGTAGTCTTTAAACAGAAACATATTCTGGGCTTAAATGTGGCCCTTGTGGGGTCCCAATGGAAAATGGCTGAGGCATAAGGGTAGACTGTGGCAGAGAGGGTCTCTCTTCCTGAGACTTTTCTACCTCCTCTGACTCCTCTTACAGATTGAAGCATGACTCTAAACTAGCATCCTCATCATTATCTTCCACATTACCTGGGTGAGTAGGTGTTACAGGCCTACTACCCAAACTTTGGTGATTCAACAACCTTGTAATCAATTCAAATTGGTTTCCTTTCAGAGTCAGACCCCTGGTTTTACACATGTATTTCAGTTGATCTACTAACAGGACAATCAGGGCTGCCTCATTAAAGTTATCCATATTTGGCATGTTACAATTGCTTCACTTTTTGATGGAGCTTAGCCTTGTGGGTGGTTTAGTTGGGCACAAGTACAGCAAATAATCAATGTAACCACTCTGCGTCTATCCACTGCCTGCCACCAGTGTCAGGCAAGAATTGATGTAGTAACCCTTTGGGAGACTACACAACCCTTGTCCTCTTCGTATTAGGTAACCTACCTTTTTTTTAAAAAACATCTTTTTATTGGAATTTTAAACCAAATTAACAGTAAGTGCAATATGAAAAAGCAGGTGAGTACAAAGATTATACAGCAAAAATCATAATATATGTGTGCGGGTCAGGCTTAAATGTGACCATCGTTCAAAGAATATTAACTTCTTAACGACCCCCTAGACAATCCTTCAGTACCCTCCATATATAAGATTGATTAAGAACCATTACACTTCCTGATAAAAAGTATTGATACCCCATGAACTTGTCCCCCCTCCAACCCAAAACAAAGTTAAATAACAAGCACAGTAAATTTGATAGGCAATAGTCATGCAAATAAGTCTTCACCATCGTGTTCTTCAGCGACCCCGTGCATGGGTTTTATAATTACACTACGAGTTTTATAAACATGCTCATCGGGCAGAACCTTGGAGAGCTAAAGAGCTGGTCTCATCATCAATGTTACGAGTGCTTGATAGGTAGTTCGGTAGTGGGGCCCAAATGTCTCTAGGTCTACTAACCGCTGCCACGGATCGAACATATTGTTCCTCCGTCTCTTGAACATACACTAAGGGCCTCATTACGACCCAGGCGGTAAGTTACCGCCTGGGTCGTACCTTTACCACCATGGCGTAAACTACGTTTACGCCATGGTGGTTGGCGGATTTACCGCCCCATTCCGAGGTTGGCGGGGCGGTAAGTCCCCAATCCCCATTTACCCTTCCCCATTCCCATTTTTGCCCCATAGGGCATAATGGGAGTGGGGAAGGCGTTAATTACGCCACCGTAAATTACGGTGGCGTAATTAACATGAAGGTCCCTTAGCGCCATGGATTTTAACACCTGGTGTTAAAACCTCCATGGCGCTAAGGGACCTCGGAATCAGGCGGTAAGGGTCGGCGCTGTTTATGCCGCCGTAAACCCCTTACCGCCTGAGTCGTAATGAGGCCCTAAGTCCCTGAGCCAGGTCTTGTGATTTGGGGCCGTTTTAGCTTTCCAGGCCTGCAAAATGTTCCTCTTGGCCACCGCAGCTGCAACAGCTACAAAGCGGTGGATATTTACTGATGTCTTGCCTATATCTCCCAGAAAGTATTTTAGGGGTGTTGCGGGTATCGAAAGTCCAACAATATCACTAAATGTCTCAGCAATTTCTTCCCAAAATGCTCTAACCGGGGGACAGTACCAGTACATATGGATAGAATTTGCCATGTTGGAATTACATTTGGGGCAGATGTAATATGCAGGTGATTAAGGATCTTAAATTGTATTAACCGGAAGTTGGCAGTGAGAGAGATGGATTTAGTGTGTTGACAATATTTGGACCACTTATCATCCTCTGTGCTGATTCCCAGGTCCCGTTCCCATTTTAGTTTCATATAGTTTTTAGAGGGGGTATATGCCTGTGCTGCCCTGTAAAGGCTAGATATAGTACCTGTAAACCCGTCCTGTGACATGGTAGCCATAACAAATTAGTGGGGTTCTGGGACATCTGGAAAAGTGGGCCACTTTTTCTTACTTGCTGCTTTTAACCGGTAGTATTGTAAAGTAATACTAAGGCCAGCGCCCAGTCTGTCATGCACTAGCTGTGAAGTAGCAAACTTTCCCCCAGGGTAAAGATCTCCCAACTTCATCTCCTTATCGGGGTCCCATCTTTTTTAAAGTGCAGTGTCAAATGAGGGTTCTAACCCAGGGCAATGCCACAAGGAGAGAAACGGCCAGAAAGGTATTTCACATCCTACTCTAGTAAATAGGGACGACCAGGCTCGGACCGTAGAGGCCACCAGATCTATATCTGTGATATTCCCTTTAACAGTAGAGAACGGCATCGCCTGTATATTGGAAGGGGCCGCTGCAAACTTTTCGGCACGCACATGGGCATGCGGTTCGGCTGTAGTGGCCCAGTATTGCGCAAAGTGTGCCTGAGCCGTGTGATAATAAAGCAAGTAGTCAGGGGACGTCAAAACACCTGTTTCATATCTCTCACACATCTTTGGCCAGCTGAGCCTGACCATCCTCTCCCCCACACAAAAGCAGTGGAAAGTCTCTGCAATTTGTGAAAAAATTCCCTTCCCGGCCAGACGGGAACGCCACAAAACAAGTAAAGAAGTTTAGGGACCACAACCATTTTAAGTAGAGTTACTCGGCCATATATAGATATTGGTAAAGCCCCCCAAATTTTTAACTTATGTTCCAAAGTATGCAAATACGCTTCATGGTTATTTGTAAGCAGTGTTTGTCTGTCTGTAGACATTATTATCCCTAGATAGCGTGCGGTGGTGGGGGACCACTTAAACCCTGTCAAGGCTGGTGACTATTCGGTGGCTGGAGTGAACGGGATAACCTCGGACTTTGCTTGATTTATCTTATAGTCCGAGTATGTGGAAAAAGTGAAAATCGCATTCATAATAGGGGGTAGGTGTGTCTCGGGGTACCGCACATAAACCATTGTATCATCAGCGTATATGGAGAGGAGTTGTGGGGAACCTCTAATACGAATGCCCCTCCATGTATGTTTGTGTCTGAACTTGGCTGCCTTACCTTCAATAGTGAGTGCAAAAATAAAAGGGGAGAGAGGGCAGCCTTGGCAAGTGCCTCTTTCCAGTGTGACGGGAGATAATATGGTATTGTTTGTTCTTACCCTTGCAGTTGGCTGCCTATAAAGTACTCGTATATACCCCAGAAATGCTGGACCAAATCCCAATTTGGCAAGGATCAAAAACATATAGTTCCATGAGACAGAGTCAAATGCCTTTTCGTCGTCAAGGGTGATGGCAGAAGATTTGGCCTTGGGATCTAATTGTGATGTGATAGCAAAAAATCTCCGCAGATTTAGAGCAGTTGATCGTGTAGGAATAAAACCTGATTGGTCGGTGTGAATCAATTTATTCATGTATGGGGTCAGGCGGTTGGCTATAGCTTTGGCGTAGATTTTCGTGTCCGTGTTAATGAGGGATGACGGGCAGTAGGATGAGGGATCCTGGGGGGCTTATTGGGTTTAAGCAATACAGAGATCACTGCTTCCCTCATTGTGGTTGGTAGCATGCTGCTCTTCAGAGTATCTTCCCAGACCGCAAGCAACCTAGGGGCCATTTCGACCTTGTATGTTTTGTAGAAGTCGACCGGGATCCCGTCCGATCCCGGAGCTTTCCCGGCTCGTAAGTCGGTGATAGCTTGTTCGATCTCTTCAATTGTCAGTGGAAGGTCTAGTTTTAGCCTATCATCTTCATCCAGACCTGACAGCGGGATAGAGTCAATATATCTCTTGAGGTTCTCCAGCTCTACCGAGTCCGCATTGGCGTATAGTGAGGTGTAGTACTGCATGAACACATCGTTAATTGCTTCAACGATGCTGGTGATTTGTCTGGCACCCATCTCGGCTTTAATTAGCGTCGCCATAGACTTGCTGGATTTGTTCCCTTCGCCATATCGTCGTGCCCGGCTAGTTTGTGAAATGAAATGCAATTCTCTGTCGGCTAGTGCTTTATATATGTCCAGTTTAGCTTGAATTTTGAGGAGGTGTTCTCTCCCTAAATTGGCGGGCTGCAAGACCTCAAGATTTTGTAGTTCTTTCTCAGCATGGGTGAGTTCCTTTCTTATATCCCTCAGGATACCATAGGATGTTCCCATCATCTGTCCTCTCAGCCACACCTTGAACGCCTCCCAGACTGATTGCAAGGATTTTACTGACCCTTCATTGCCGAGAAAGAATTCTTCAATTTGAATTCAGAGAAGTTCTACAACTGAGTCATCTTTTATCTTATTAGGGGGCATACGCCAACTTCTAATAGAGTGAGACTCGTGCCTTGGTGTCAGCCATAAAAGAACCGGGGAATGGTCTGACAATGTTCTGGGTAGGATTTCACAATGCTCCACATCAGCAATCAACCCCTGTGAGAATAGCCAATAATCAATCCTCGAACAGGAGCTATAAACTCCTGGGTAGAGCATATATTCTCTCTCCAATGGGTGCACTTCATGCCAGGCATCCACCAACGGTAAAGTGGCCATCGCCTGCTTCAGAGTCAGTGCCGCTTTAGTATGGTGTTTGCATTGTCCCGTAGAGTGGTCAAGACCCAGATCAAATATTAGATTCAGGTCTCCTCCCCACACCACTTTTGCGGTGCCCACTGGGGACAGAAGCTCCACTATCCGCAGGTAAAATGCCAGAGTATCTAAATTAGGGCCATAGGTGTTGACAATAATAACTTCCTGGCTACTCATTTGCCCCCACAAGAATACGTACCACCCTTCATCATCTATGAAGGAGTTGGTCATCTGGAAATTTCGGCGTTCGTGAACAATAATGAGTACTCCCCTAGCCATCGTAGAGTAGTTCGTGGCCACCTTCAGAGGTCCCCAGCTTCGAGCAAATGTGTCAGCAATCTTTTTGGTGACTTGAGTTTCTTGCAGGAGGAGAATATCCACCTTGTGTCGATTTGCATATGCCAACACCTTTCTAGCCTTAATTGAGTGCGCTAGTCCCCTGATGTTCCAGGTTAGCAACCTAATTCCTTGTCCCTTAGTTGCCACCTGGGTCAGTACCTGTGATCCCCAATGGTTTAAGCACAATTGTATGTAGCACTGTCCTATTGACATTTCTAATGAACATATTTGTATCGCTGAGATCTTGTTCTTGATGTGAGTCGCTCTGCACGATGACATATTCCAAATCAACCATTCTATAACTCTGTGCCATATGTATCCCCACTCGTGGGCAACAGGCCCAAAGGTATCCCCTCCCCCCTCCCTCACTATCCCCCCAACTGGACAGTGTAAGCCCCAAACTGAACTTCAACATTTGAGACAGGTAATTGGGCGGCACTAGTTGGTGGGTTTCTCTTCGTCACCCTACTGACCCGACCTGACTGATGGTCATGGCACCATTATCATCCGAATGTAGGTGACCAATTCTCAAGTGTTCGGGCTGGACTTTGCACTCCTGTCTCCCCGTGTTTGCGGAATGTTGCGTTCTATATACTTCATGGCATCTTCCGGCGATTCAAATAATTGTGTCTTTCCTTGATATTGAAGGCATAATTTGGTGGGAAAGAGCATTGCATATGGGATGGCACAAGCTCTAAGAGCTTTCTTAACATGATCGAAGGTGCGGCATGCCGCTTGCACATTGTTAGAGAAATCAGGATATATGTGAATCTTACTTGAATCATACAGCAACGTGCCCTTTTCTCTAGACAGACGGAGGATCATGTCCCTAACCCGATAATTGAGCTATAACTGTGCGCGGTGGGGCCCCAGGCTTAGGAGGTGCAGTCAGTGATCGATGTGCCCTTTCAATTAAGAATTGTTGCGAGAATTGGGCCTCGGGGAAGACAGTGCAAATCACCTCCTCGAGGTATACTTCCTTTGAGGTGTTAATCTGCTTCTCAGCCTTCCCAACCACTCTTACGTTATTGCGGCGCGACCTCGGTTCAAGGTCATCACATTTCACCTGCACTTGAGAAAGGATCTTCTTAAGGGAATCAATCTCCTTGCCATGACCTGCTGTCACATCTTCCAGTGTGCTCACTCGGGTTTCTGCTTCGGTCATTCGAGCGCTCACTTTATGTAGGTCTGCCTTGATTAATGCCATCGTGGACCCCATGTCATCGAGCTTAGAGTTAACTGTTGCAAAACCAGCCTGGAGGGCTGCCAAATACAGGTCCGGCGTACCATCAGCTGGGCCCGGGGATACCGGCTGACCATCTTGTAGGATTTCCTCATTCCTGCCCTCCTGTGTAGTGTTCGTAAAGGCATCCATTGGATCCTTTCTGTTGGTTCTGTGTCCTCTGGTCATGTCCTCCGTAATGGCGTTGTAATGTAACAAATGCAGAAGTAATGCTAAGCCTCGGTGGAGGATGGAGCAAGCCGCCAGCAAGCCAAAAACAGGGCCGCAACAGTTCAGAAGGAAGGCTGATATTGTCAGGCAGTTATTACAGGATCTGAACACTATCTGCACAATCAAATTTCCTAAATTCGGTACGCTCAGTGCAGCTCTCCTTAATAGTGACTGCTGATGGGCGATCACCCCACCCGATTAATTAGCAGTGCAGTTCAATGTATGCGCAGGTGGACCACGCCTCAAGTCTTTTTCATGCATTAATTCCACCTACCTGGCCAGCAGCCTGTAACAGGCATCGGGGGGAGGGCGCACCCCGCACCCAGCAGGCCCGCCGCTCGCACACACGCACACGGTGGCCGCTGGGGAGGGGATATCCCCCCAATCAAATAACCAGTGGGGGGGGTTTGTCAATCGGGTGCGAGCCACTCAACCCCCTACATGAAGAACAATGGCCAGGGGATAGGCTCTGAATTCACTTGTGGTAGGTCTTCCAGGTCCGGGCTCTCTATTGTGCTCCAATGTGACAGGGTAGCCGGGGGGACCCAACCGCCTCGTGGAGCGCCCGCAGCAAAGTCAGCCGCCAGGAGGAGGGGGGCTCCCCACCCCAACCGGCCAACGCTGCAGCCCGCAACAAGGCCACTGGCCCCCACCTCCGCTGTAGGATCGGGAGAGGGGAGGGGCAGCTCACTGCAGCACCAGCCCACCAAACAAGAGCTGCTGTAGGGCACCCGCAGTAACCCCGAATGCCCCAGGAAGAATCGGCAGACTGGCGCCGTCAAACCTCCACGGATTCCTCACTCCGACCTACCCGCAGGCGCCTAGGTGCTGCCGAAGAAGATAACTGTCCCTCGCTCCCGCCCGACGGCCCTCCACCCAGGGGGCGGGAGTCTCCAACCGTCCACAGGCACTCCCGGGGCGGGGTAAAACTCGGTAAATGATCCGACTCCGCCCATCCAGTCGGCAACCTGCGGCCGACGATAGAGACCGCAGCAGGATCCCTGCAGATCAATGCTCGATCGCCCGCAGACACACAGCCGCGTCCCAGGGGGCCCGCGGCTTTCCCTGAAGTGATGGAACTCCGCAACAGTCCGGGTCTAGGTGACCCAAGATGAATCAAACGGTGCACCAGGAAGACGGAGACACAGCCCCTACCGAATGTAGTGGCGTGTCATCCAAAATTCACAGGATATCAGGACGGATCTTCTAGTAACGGCGCAGCTTCGCAATCAGGCGGCCATGTCAGTCGGCGTCCAACAGCGCCCCAGGTAACCCACCTTTTAGTATAGGCCTGTACTACACATGTTGGTCTTTGTGACTAAGCAACCAGGCTTATCTCAAGAGGGGTAAATCTGAGCTGTAGAGCTGTAGCAATGAATCCATTAATACAAGCAGCCAAGTAACACTTACAGTCAAGGTTTTTGTTATAAATAATGATTTATTTATTTCACAGTAGTTTTTAAATAAGCATTCTTTAGAAAGGGCAATACGTGTAACAATCAAATATAATTTAAAACACTTTTCCACAATCAACACAAAGCTAGTAGATACTCTTTAGATGTGCTTCTTGCACACTTCCTACACACTGAGGTGACTTCATTAACTAGGACGGTAATAGCATTTATATATCACTAGTACACTTTGTAGATTTTGAGGTTTTGCAGAAAGGAAAGGTTGAGGGAAGGAGAAAGGTTAAACAGGTTCTCAGAGCATGCAAGCACTTAAATCTTCCAATGAAGTCTAGATAAAACCCTTTCCCAGCCAGCAATAATAGTTAAAAACCAAGTTATCACATATGAGGGACAGTAAGTATCAAAGTCAAATGGACTAGAAGAGTGTGCAGGTAGCAAGGACTGCCAAAGTCCATTGGAGCACATTGTATGGACCTGAGGCACTTTTTAGATGACGAAGTCTTGCACAAAGTTAGAGAGTTTGTTGAAGAAAAATCACTGTAGCGTCACAAACTGTTACACTTTTGAAGGGTAGAGATGAAATCAACTCTAGCAAGGTAGCCACTGCAAGTCTCAACTGAGAAGAGCAAAGCTAAAGACACTGAGGTAAGAACCCCAAGTCAGAATAGTACCTTTGGTTAGAAGAAGAATGGTTCAGCTCGCTTCTGTCTGGTTACAGTGATGCAGACCCTGGGTTCCTGGGCCTCAGTTGTGGGACAAGAGGGAGGACATCTGCAGGACTCCTGCGGCAGCAATTCGGATGTTGGCGGCAGATAGATAAGGCTCTGGCTAGGCCTAATTAGAAAGATCACAGATATATACACATACATAAATAATTCTTTCATGACTTAATAGAAATCATGTTTTGATGTAAAACCTAAAAGGATGAACATAAATCAAGAAACAAAGCAGAAAATAACTGCTTTGAATGATTGATTACTCAAATTTATATAGCTTTAATTTACCCAGAGGGGTCTCTGGGCCCTCTCAGATGCCAATACAACTGGTAAATGAACAGACAATGAAGAACATTTAAGACAAAACACAATGGGCCTCATTACGACCCTGGCGGAGTGGGTTTACGCCAGCGGTATTCGCGGCGGACCCTTCCGCCCTACTACGAGTTCCCGTAGCGCCATGGAGCCGTTTTCCGCCTGGTTTTTCCGGGCGGAGAAATCCATGGCGCTACGGGACCTTGTTGTTAATTACGCCACCGTATTTTACGGTGGCGTAATTAACGCCTTCCCCACTCCCATTATACCCTATGGGGCAAAAATGGGAATGGGGAAGGGTAAAATGGGGATTGGGGATTTACCGCCCCGCCAAGGTCGGAATGGGGCGGTAAATCCGCCAACCCCCACGGCGCTATTGGCAGCTTTCCGCCGTGCTCCATGGTGCATATTGCACCACGATTTCCGCCAGGGTCGTAATGAGGGCCAATGAATCAAGTATCGTTGGTTTGCAGCATTAGTATGAACTAACCGCCAAACTTGTAGCAAATTCACAAAATTATATTACAGCAGTTTGCTCTTACAGAGTGACCCTGCATCTCTTCTGATAAGAGAGCCGAAGCATTCTCTGTGTGCAATCCACTATGCAGTGCCCACTCACAGGCATCCTCTGCAGATTCACTGGTAGACTCAGTGAATTGTAGTCAAAGCACATAAACAGAAACAAGTAACAAAACTGGACACATTGAAAGGTTCTATGAAGTAGGGCAAACAAACACTATCAGGGACTTCAGCAAAGGGTCCTTGCTGGACTTGCCCTTTGAATCGACAACAGGGAAAAGGAAACTAAATCACCCCATGATAAATAATTATAATGGGGTTTAATAAACCCTTTGCAAATGTTTAAAGAAATGTATCTCAATCTAACAAATATATAATAGAGATATCTAGGCTCATACCCCAGAAAGAAATATAAACTGAAAATAGTATTTTAGATATCTTGGGATGGTATTCTATGGCAGATATATAATCTGCAATAGATCTAGAGGTGACATTACATCAGTGTCCATATTTTTCCAATCTGGATTATCTGAAGTGTTTGCACAATGTTTAATAATTGTGAATTTTGATGACAAATTATGTCATTTC
Source organism: Ambystoma mexicanum (assembly GCF_040938575.1). NCBI lineage: Eukaryota > Metazoa > Chordata > Amphibia > Caudata > Ambystomatidae > Ambystoma > Ambystoma mexicanum. The sequence continues at coordinate 459,607,127 of NC_090931.1, forward strand.
CAATCTGAACATCCTAACCCCCGTAGCTTTGCATGCTTTCAGAATAGTAGTTTTTAATCTAGTTTTTTTGATTTCCAGATACATTTAGTATATTCAAATTCTAATCTTCTAATAATCTGAGCTAGAATATGGATGGGCAGCAATTGAGATGAGTAAAGCAGTTCTGTCATTAAGTTTTATTTGAGGGAATTCATCCTTCCTGTAATAGACTGTAGAAGGAGAGTCCATCATACTTAGCAGAGGAGAGGGCTATCCTTACAAGTGATTGTCTCTGCCACCAAAACTATCTGAAACTCTTGAGCACATCCCAAGGCCATCCTGCATCCACAGCTAGACTTAATACGTTTCTGCAACACACCTAAACTATACCTAACCTCCTATAATGAGGTTCTCATGAAAGTTTCATCTCTCTCTCCCTGATGAACCCTTCTTTTCCTAAAAAAACAGCCATAGATCTCTGACATACATCCCTGCTCACACACTCACTATACATTGTTTATCCTGCCCTATTGCTTTGATACAGAACTGTGTTTGTACCCTGTCCATCTATTCTCCACCTAACTACCGTCTCCTCCTACCTTCTCTCTGCCCTACTCCTGCACAAGACTACAGTCTAGTATTAACATCTGGGGCAGGGTTACAATTCACCAATTCACCAGCCCAAAGGACTCAGTGATTTAAGACCACTATGGTGGTGACTGGCACAGTATAGAATCCAAATAACATATCATAACATAATAGAGCTGTTTTTTTTCTTATACAGGATTAAGGCTAAGGATAACAAGGTCACCCAAATCATATGGCACTGAAAATCCCATGATATCAACATTCCTGTTCTTGCACATGGAATAGAATGGTCCTTTCCACAGTTGAAATCCTTTTCTGGCAAGCCCTAGTGGCATTCATTCTACTTCATTTCATACCTGGGCGGTTAATCCATTTAGCTATAAAATGTGTGATGGAACTGGTTTAGATTTTTCTAGTTGAGATAAATACATCAGGATATTTGTGTATAATGCGAATTCGTATTCGATAGCAGGAAATAGTGTTGAAAAGGGCATTCCTGCCTAGTTCTGCCTAGTTCTGAGTAAAATCGAAAAGGGGCATAATCTGACATTGTTGGTAATCATTACTTGAGGGTTATGTAAAAACGTTTAACATTAACAAGTGAATGCTTATCTTTTGAAAAGCCTGTTTGGTCACTATAATACATATGTGAGAGAAGTCATTACAATCTGGATGGCAAACCTTAATTTAACAGTGAAATACGCTTTTAGGATACCCAAAACATTGGGTCTCTGCCATATTCAGGAATTAGCACTATTATCACCTCATATAATGATTCTGTCAAGGAATCTGACTGAAATGTATCATTAAAGATTACAACTAGTTAAGAGGCTATTTGTTTCTTAAAAGCTCATAGAAATCTATCCACCAGAGCACATGCCTCACCCTTCATCAAAGTGGAAATAACCATTTTAATTTCTTCACTTAAAAAAACAAGGTACATTTTACAAGAAGTTCACTATGTCACACAAAGGAGTTTCACTCTTTAGATCTTGATAGACATTCACAAACAGCTTGTTTATACGATATAACCTGATACCCCATCCCTATTGCTATTTTTAATTGATTTAATAACATTGTTTGTTTAGGCAGCCTTTAATTTGTAAACCATCCAGCTTGTCTATCTGTCTCCATCTACATTGAATGACTGTTTCATGGTAGCACATTGTTTCTCAGCTTTCTCTTCATTCACTTGTTTGAAAAAAGCTCTGGCCTCGTTTTAATTGACATAATAATTTAGCTGTTCATAAATGTTTATTTTCCTTTGATTTCAGGAATTTCTCAAAGTAACTACATCTCTTGGGTCCCAAAGAATTTTAGTTTGGTGGGCAATGATGATATGTAGCTATCACATACATATGCTTTAAATGCATCCAAAGCGGTTTGTATGGAAACCCCTTCTCATGAGTGGAGGGGCAAGAACTCTTCAATAGCCTTTCGGACCTCTCATATGATATAAGGGTATTCTGGAGAGCCAGTCAATCTCCACCATGGAAGAGGCTTAGGGCTTACTTGAAAATGTATCCTCAAAACAAGTAGGGCATTATCAGAAATAATGATTGGGAGACTAGTATATTCAGATGAATTTTACAATTATTTCTCATGCATACACCAATAGCCCAGTCTTGGTAAAATCTGATACACTAGATTCATGGTCCTACAGACATCCATGAGCCCCAAACCCAGGAAAAAATATATCAATCCCTTAGTAGCCCATGAACATTTAGAGGTTGATGATGGAGATCTATCAAGTGATGAAGACATTTTGACATAAAAAACCATCCCTATAAAAGCATTGAATGAAAACTATTGGGAAGATTATGCAAACAGATCTACAAAAAAGAAGGGTTTATCCCCTACTGGGGCATATATTAAGCATTGTCTGTATCGTGCCATGTAATAGGAGCAAATGTCCATCTGGATCCATAATATCAGTTATATTGACAAAAAAGTAAGGCCTTCACCATTAGTATGGAACCCTGCATTACTGGAATGTGAAAGCTGAATTAAATAATTCCATCCTCTAAAGGATTTTGGAGGAGATATAAAAGTATCATATGTTTCTTGAAGAAAGGCACAATCAATGTTATGTGCGTTTATTGTTCGTCTTTATGTCTGGCTGCTCGTGCCTTTTACATTCGATATAACAAATGTGTAATTACCCATCTTTCAAATATGTGGACCACCTATTCCATATGTGTAGCTTCTGTTTGTTATAAACCACGATTCTGTTCCTATCATACATGTCAGTCTGCAATATCCATATACATGCCTGCAAGTATTTTTCTTATTATAGGCTAGTTGTGACAGCAAAACTGACCTGTAATAAGAAAATGATATCACAACTGTTCCACAATCAGTTATTGTGTTTCAGTTGTAACATTACAATGCCTGCTGTTTGGGCCATCAAAGATCAGAATTCCAACAGTCGTTCTTGCTTGTAAAATAGTTTTCTGCGACTCTTTACAGCAAATAATTGCCACGGAACTGTTCGCGGGAGAATGTATAATTTGTGCGCTTCTGAAGTTGAACACATGTGAGCAAGTAGCTGCATGCATGTGTTATTACTTATCTTGATGTACAAAATGAAAACTTTTAAAAATGCATTTTATTAAAATATTTTGTAAAGGAGCGGCCGGGCACTCTTAGCAGCTACCCAGCAAAAGGGTACTTATGCCACAACAAAATCCCCTATCGCAAGAACAGAAGACTCAAACATAGGGCAAAGTTTACTGTCTTTATTATCAAACAAAATGACAGGGATTACTCTAGAACAGCATTTTGTTTCCCGAGCTCTTGTCCTCCAAACGTGTGTCACAATGTTTTAACCATACATGATGTCACAAGAGCAAGTTGCATCTGCCAAAACCTATCAGGGAAGGGGATTGGTCAGTTTAGGAAAAATATATATGTAATACATAGGGGTTAGTTTGGTTATTGGATTGCCATATGTGGTGGCTCATCCTAGGACCAACTCTAAAGGTAACAAATACAATACAAAGTTGGAGCTTAGCAGGGAAAATATTGGCCTCTGTAATATAAAAAGCCTTAATGCGAAAGTTAGCTAAGGATTGGACAGAACGTGTCTTCCCATCCTTGGGACCTTGGACAGCTATCACACATTCTTGGCATCTTGTTGTTTCTGCTTAGCAAAGGATATGTGTGTGTGTGTGTCAGTCCTCTATCTGCGTGAGTCATAAGCATGTGTTTGATGTGTAGCAGTAATAAACTAATGAGTGTTTGTCTAGCTTTGTGCGTGGATGCCTACAAGCTTCATGTCTACGTGCACCTACTTCGTAATGTCAGTAATGACATCATCAGTTTTCGAGGTTAAGGTCAGTCAACTTGTTCAGTCGAACACAAATCTATCTCCTCCAAATGGTCAGTCGGGTATTGGTTTGAATGGTTGTTTGAGTGAGTATTTTTTCTCACATCTGCGATACATCGACAATGGTCAAGGGCTTAGAAGTGATGAACATCTGTCATTTCTCTGCCCTCAGGCTGCGAGTTGGGTGGGGAGTCACGAGGGCCACATTTGGACCACTGTCTTCAATCCCCCCTCTGGTCGACGAGTCGACCACACTCCATGGACGACTCTCTCTATTCTTGTATAGTTTCAGGAGCCATACCATTGTTATTCCCCTGAGGTGTCCATGGTACTTTGCATGGTCTGCAGACTCCAGGTCAAATAACTGCAATCTCCACTAGGGTTGCACCATACCCATTTTCCCCAATAGTCACGTGTGTTAAAGGGAAACTGGAACACTGTTCCTGATGGGAACAGAGGGCACTGTGTCAGCTGTGATTTCAGTGCATTACGTGTCTTCATTTCTTCGTCTTGTTCTGCTTCTAAGTCCAATAATACTTTCATCCCCATAGACTTCTCAGTGGTTTTCCTGCATTGGGATATCGCTACATTGATGACACAGAAGGTGAATAACACCAGTATCAATGCTGCTATCAGTACTTTTCGTCTGTTGCCCATCTATGATGGTATCCAGGAAAAAGATGTTTGACAACCAGTCATCATCCTTTCCTACAGCATTCGTCTCTGCCTCCATTTTAGCGTGCAGGTCTGATAGTTGAGTGATAACCTACGTCTGGGTCCCATTCTCTTCATAGTTGGCGGGTATAAATATACAGCAAGAAAGCAAGATCTTGGCGCAAACGCTTCCTTCCATAGCTGTGAGAAGGTCTCAAAGGTATTGGTTCTGTAAGGCCATCAACCTATCAGCTCTCAATTCTTCTTTGATATCATTGAACCCCTTAACGGTTGAAGGTTTATCGTATGCATCAGCTCCCATTGTGTGATCTGGAGCCATTTGGCATGCACATTTGCTTGGCTCGCTGTAACAATGGATGCAAAGAACATCTCAGTACTACTGAACAGCCTATGCTCTTGTGGTATTGCATCCAATTTATCTTTCATTTTTGATGACACATAGTTCCCTCTGTTCACTCTTGTCAGCTCTACAGATCTCTTCTTCCTTTGATGAGCATCCATCTAAGGGAATTCATCTACTTGTATGTCTTTCTGGGGTACTACTAATGCTGGTGTGTTCAGCTGTATGACAGAACATATCCGTCCCCAGTTAGGTGGCAATTGCATGAATGCCTTTGAGCCGCAGGTCCAGTAGTGATCCATTAGCACTGCGTACGGACCCTCATGACAGGTATCTCTGATATCTTCTTGCATCCTTTGATTTCTAAAACCTTCACTAGATCATCATTCTTGAAACACAATGAAACACTCTCGAGTGGTATAATTGGCATAGGACCTGGTTCATTCTCTACCCATTTGAGCAACTTTGCACTTGCTTCCCATTCATTGAGGCAGTTGCCATTTTCTTTTTGTACTATTTCTACTGGAACTGTTAGGAGCATGTGTGCTTTTCTCCCAACCATTCTGCTGTGTAGGTGTGTACATATACTAATAGCTGTGTTCTTTCTCAGCATCCTGGCCTTCCTCCTATCCTTCTTTTGTCCTGTCTTGGGGCATTGTAATTCCTTTTGTGTCACTATCTTTGTTTCCTCCTTGTGTGGGCCATCAGGATTGTACTCTATTGTGTTGTCAGTGCTCCAGTAGTCATCTATTATGTCTTGAGTCTTGATGTAACTATCTTTATATGGTAACATCTTCCCTGACATCCATCTTAATGTGGCCCATCGCTCTTTAAATTCCCTCTGGCGGTACAGAGCGATAGATGTATGAGGCATTGTGCTGTGGCGGTTGGAATGCCAGTTGTTATGAATGTTCTGGATGTATTCATGGCATAGGGGATGAGAGAGCATACTTAACAGTTTTCTTAGTAGTTTCTTTCCCCACCTTGGTCATGTGTTTGTACCACATGTTGTTGGTAATATGGGAAAAATCAGTTAGATACAAATTTACCTGGTCAAAGTCTATGTCTACACTACGTTTAAGTCTTTTTACTTCTTTGGCAGCATTGGTCATCAGCCTAGATATGGCTTCATAAAAGCATGGATAGGGGTTGCGTTAGTCAGGGTCAAAGCATGGGCATGTGAAAATAAAATCCTTCGTAATGCAAAGAGTAAAGAAGTAAAGACAACAGAAGGCACAAAACATCTATACAGCGGTTCAAACAACAGTTCCCATATTGTCGAACCAGATGTCTTCTGTGTTGTTCTGAAAATCCCCTGAAAAGCCTAAAACATGCGTAATTATTGTTTAGGTGTGTTAGATTAAGATCTTCGTCTAAAATATTGAGAGAGTGCTGCATAAAACTACCGCTCCCACACCAAACGGATTCTAGCACTGCTTAGTAACGTTATGACAGAGGGGTCTTCATGGGTTAGACGTGGGTAGGTTTGTGCCACGTAAAGCAGAAAAACATGAAAAACAATCTAGGCGGGATCATCTGTTCAGTCTCATACTCAATTTCATATCTAATAAAGTGCTACTCAAATGTTGTGTGCAGGTTACGGAATTATGTATTTGAACAGTCCTTTTACTTTCACGACGAATACCTACTGTGAAAAAAGATAGTGTGCCTAATCTAATTCTGCGTTTTGTCCTTCCCTAACTCTAATCATCGACTTAGGTGATCTTTGCTGCAATGCTTCTCCTTTGTCTTGTTCTTCTTCTTGCATCAAATCATCTTAGTTCTGGCTGGAGAAGGTCTCACCTTTGCAGGGCTTGATGTCTGCAATGTAATTGCAGGCCTTTTTCCTGCTCAGTTTAACAGCTTGATCAGTGGCCTGCTCTACAAGGTAGGGTCCCTCAAACGTTGGCTTGAACCAAGGCCTGAGAACATTTTGCAAGAGAACGGAGTCTCCTGGATAAAGTAGTGGTTGTTTCTAAACTTTAGAAGGACTGTTTTTTTTTTAAAATAGAGGACAGGACTGTGCCCCTCTCACAAAACTTTAATTTACGAAAAGGTCATGTCACCTCTCAAGAGACTCTCCTTCAAAATGAGACAGTTACTCAAAACACTACCATGAGGGCTGTACCACCGAGTCAAAAACCAAAATACAATAATATACCCATCATTTTAGAAAAAATATATATTTTATTTTATTACACCTAATTACATAACATCCTAATTGCATATAACCTCAAAAAAATATGCAATCTTTTTTTTTTTTAAAGTCAAAAAAAGAAGAAAGAAAGGGGGGGGAAAGGAAAAGGAAGGAAAAAAGGAATTTTTAAACCTCAGTCTTAAATTCAATTACCAACTGTAAATACAGTATTGAATGGCTAATTATAATAAATTAACATTAGAAAATAGAAAAAACAAAATAATTTTGTAAAAACACATTAAGAAACCACTATACAAATCAGATGACGCAACCTACATTACTAGCAAAACATCACAGATGTAATATTCTGATGTCTAGTGCTGAATCCTTTATTTAATTCGTAGGATTTTTTAGTGTCTCTAAATAACTTCAAGCTTTGAATGCTCTATTTTATCTGTTTCACCAATCACACAGTATCATTGTCCCAACATGTTTCATTCCCAAAATCTGTAAAACTTTTGCAGGGAAATTCTTCAGGGGACTTCTTCAATGCTCGAATGATGTATCATTAACCAAACTTGTCTAGTGTGCGTAAAAAATTATTAGACCGATGTTGCAGGCCTCATGGGGTTACTTCCTGTTAGAAACTAACAGTGGTCTAAAGGGGAGAAAACAACGCAAAAAATGAGTTGTATTTTTCTAAGAACAGTATCAGAACAATCATCTCACCCTGAGTATTTAATTCTCTAGGTGAGGCTTACTGCACTGCAATCTTTATTTATGGCAGGTGTAGTAGAAGGCGCTTGTTTTTAGTAGAACGCTTATTCCCTGGGGGGTGAAAGAAAATAGCACATCTTCAGTATCTAGTTCGGACAAAACACTTACTTTTAAAAAGAATTCATATTTATTATTTATTCTGTCCAGTTTTGCTCGTTCTTTCTAAAAGGACAAATTTTCAAGGCAGGTGGTATTTGATGCCGTGACCTGAGACTGGACCCTTTCTAGATTGTCAAAATAAAGGAGAGGTGATCCCATCTAATAATATGTGTCAACTGGTGGCCGCACTCTTGTGGATCTCATGCACGATGATCTCCTCTGTGAAAATGTATCACACATGATATGATATGATATGATATGGCATTTATAATGCACCTATACACAAGTGTTTCAAGGCACGAATGTGGCTATATGGAACACTTGATGGTCGTGCTCTTATTCAATTCCTGCACAAAACATCTAATCTTTAACAACTCGACACACATAAAGCAACATAACCTGAGGTGCTAAATGTTACATTCAATACAACAGGATTCTTACCATTCCGTGTACGGGAATCGTTTAGTTTGTGGATCTGTGTAAGCGCGTTATGACTGCCGGGGCTTCTGCATGCCCAATGAAGTGTTAAGCTTCTTCTTTCCATGCTGTCGCCGGAAAAATATTGAAGCTCTTCTCAGTTTCTGTACAGAAACAAAATCAACAAAGACACAAGTCTAAGCTGTTTTTCTTTTTATAATCTAGAGTGGTACCACATGTAGTCACTCTTAACCAGCTTGGGAAAATTAGGCTTTTCGGTCTAAGTCCTTAAAGGACTATCTTTTTAAACATAGGCTGAGGGAAAACTTCCTCTTTCGTGCATTGCGTGAGGCTTGGCTCGCTCACGTTGTACAGTCATTCAAAAAAACTCTTCTAAGAACCCACAAGCGTTTCGCCTAGCGATTACTTACAGTTCTGTCAGGAAACAACTTTATCAGGCTGCTAACATTCTCCGTGCCTTGCTGTGCCCGTGGTCGATTCTTTGTGTCACCTTCCGAGTGCGGATAGCGTTGTATTTGCCGTGGCATGCAGGAGGTTTAAAACTGCTGGCTGCCATTTGCAAAACCACTAGACTGCACGCTCTGGTCCACAAACGTGGTTAATTCGCTCCGCCATGCTAGACATGTTAGGTATCTTAAAACTATATCAAAATTCCCTCAATCTCAATTTCTGGGTATCGTGCACTTTGTTCTAGAACGAATTAACCAAAAGTTGAAAATGTTACTTGGTGGCATTATTTAAGCTTACGTTATATTTTTTTTCTTCGATTGTTCGACTTTTGCAATGTTAGCGATCTCACCTAACCATGATCATTAACGGATTTCCCGTGCAGTAGTGGTTGTTTCAACAGTACATATTTTGTTTCTGGTGTGTGGTCTTCCTCAATTTTCTTTAACCTCTCCTGCCGGGATTGAAACTGTTGAGAGATAAAAGAGGCACTAGCCATCATCGAAGCAAGCTACTCATGCATTTCATCTCCTAAAACAACAGCAGAACTGTGGGCATCTGTCAGTGCATTAGTGGGAGGAGCAAGTGGTACTCGCATGCATCATCCTGTCACCACCTCATGTGGAGTTAAGTGGTGGTCGGATTCAGGATGGTTGCGCAATGTGAACAAGCAAGGGGCAGGCAATGAAGCCATCCCTTTTTCGACGTGGCTTTCATTTTGGGTATTTTCTCTTTTAGCAGACCATTGAGGCGCTTGCATATTCCATTCGCTTGTGGGCGATAAGCACAGGAGAACTAGTGCTTTATACCCAATAGAGCCGTTATATGCACAAAGGTCTCATTTATGAAGTGAGGTCCCTTGGCAGACTGCAGGCTCTCGCATCCCCATCATTGGAATACCTCTCTAACAAGGAATTTAGCAGCTGTGAGGGCCTCAGGGTGGGAACAGGGACCAACTTCATTCTACTGGGAAAATGGGCATATAACCACTATCATGCTGTTGTAGCCTTGGCATACTTGGAACATATCAACATAGTCTACATGGAGATGTTGGAAAGATCCAATTAGTCTGGGTATTTCTCCTCGCACTATGTGAAAAGTATGGCCTGCATTAAACTTTTAACACACCGTAAAATTTTAAATGAATGTGGCTATATGCTCTGCCATATTTGGACAGAACCACTGTACCCCAATGTGTGTGGCAAGTACGTCCTAAATGAGTGGTATGATCCAGTTGTGTGAGCGCAATCTGCACCAATGCTACTTGTATAAATAGCTTGTCTGTGCTCTCCTGTCACCATAATACATCTGTTGGGGATATTGAACAACCCCTCTTCACCCATTATTCCTTTTCTTCTAATTGCGCCTTCCTCTGAAATTCCATTATCTTTGTGGCAGGTAGTGAACTATACCCTTCCTTCAATATATTATATAGGTGCGCGCGGTGGCTCTAGCTTTCCCACCCAGGCAGCTACGCACTGGAACGCACTCCCAGATCACGTAAGAATGATTGAGTCCCACCAAGCCTTCCGCAAAGCCATCAAGACTAAGCTGTTTGTATGAAATGCACCATACGTCAGTATGGATCTGTATAACTCATCTCATGCATCTTGTGTATCCTTGCCTGCATCTGTGTAACCAAGAGACCTTTGGTCAACTGTATATTTTCTGTATATTATCTTAATCCCAAGTTCAACATCTTCTTGTAACAGTGCCTTGATGCCCTTGGGCTGCAAGTACGCTATACAAATGAAAATAAATAAATAAATAAATAATAGTATATTGCGCATGTGTAGATGTGTGTTCGATGGAGTATCAAACTCATTTATTTATACAAAATATGCTATGCGCTTCACTTCTACATCTGCGGCTTCATTTCCACAGGAGACTAGGTTCTGCCTCTTTGTGTGTGCTTGGCACTTCATGACCACTGTGGCTGATGCGGGTTGTAGCGCGCCTTTGAGTCTGTCCAATAGGGGCATGTGTTGCACCGGTGTGTCGTCAGAAATTCGGAAGCCCCTTCTCTGCCATCGTGACAGTCCAGCATGTACTGTAGAAGTCACATAGGCCGAATCGGTATACACTATAACCTCTTTGTCTTTGCGTGCTTCTAATGTCATTATGAGAGCCACTTATTCTACTGTTTGAGCTGAAAAATGTGAAGGCAATCTTGCACTTGCTACTTCTTCGGCTGTCCCATCTGATTTCAGTGTCAACACTGCTGTCCCAGTATGTCTTTCTCCTGTTATCTGGTCTTTAGTTGATGACCCATCAATGAAAAGCATCTCTCCCCTCTCAAGGGCAATCTCCACCACTTTAGTAATGTCATCATATTGTTCCATGTATGTGGTACAGTGGTGCACACAGTCTCCCTCTTCCACTGGTTCAGCTACAAATGTCACTGGGTTTACAATTCTGCATCTTACTACTTTTATTGCTCGATTTGTGATAATTACCTTGTATCCAGATGTTCTCTGGGTGGTCAATGTGCTTTTTGAACTTTTTAAGGATCGCAAAGAGGACATGCTCCACAGAAAGTGTGGTGCAGCACCCCATTGTGATACTCACTGGCGTTTCTATTGCGAATGTAGCAGCTGCCAATGTTTGTTCACAAGGATAATTCCTCTCATCACTGAGTCTAAATACTGACTACACTAAGCTATTGGCTTGTGTCCTAAGGTTGTCTTTTGCGTGAGCAGCGCAGTCAACACTACTCTGTTGGAGTGTGAGAACAGGTTGAATATTTCATGATATTTGGGAATCCCTAACACAGGAGCTGTGCATATTGCCTTCTTCAGCTCCTCAAATGCTTCAGTCATTTCAAGTGTCTATGCAAGGTTACAGTCCCCTCACTGTGACTCATGAAGCCTGCTTAAAAGGGGTTTCGTATAAATGCTGTAGTCAAATACCCAGGCTCTGTAATAATTACAGGGGCCCAAGAACTGCTGCATCTCTCTCACTGTCTTCGGATGTGGCATTCTGAAGATCGGCTCCGCCCTTTATGGAGTTACCTTTCAGCCTTCCTGCAATATCAACTGTCTGATGTACAACACTTCCTTCTGGTAATATTGTAGTTATTCAGAGAGTGGGAACACAATTGGAAAATCGATTTTTGGGTTATTGATCACAGAAACAATATGGGAGACAGAAAAGCAATGGGAAAATTCATTAAGCCACACCCAACAAGAACAGGCAGGGCTTTGGGGTCTTCATCCGAGCACAATGGGAACATTGTTTTTTTAATTTTTAGCACACATGCAATGTAAAAAGAAAAGCAATGGTAAATTTTTTTTTGCCACACCTAAAAAGAACAGGCAGGGCTTTGGGGTTTAGGTCAGAGCGTAATGGGTACAAAGCGGCAATTTCGTTTTGCACCTTGCATATGCAAAGGCACTACCAGGATTCCTCTTCTGATTTAAAATGAAGGGGATCAATGGGGAATTTCTTTTTGCACCCTGCACTCTCATGTGGAAACCGGATCTCCTCTGACTCTTCCAAGGGGTCCCAATCAGTTTCTAATTTCATGGTTCGTTCCTATCTTCAATGCAAGATTTAGGCCTCTCTGCTGGGATGTTTCTCACCAGATTTTGACAGCAGGTTGCCTCTCGGAATTAATGGAAGAAGTCCAGTTCTAATGCAAACTGCTTTATTTATTTATACGGCAAATTACATCACTAATTTGTCATGATCTCGCCAAAAGGATTGGCTGGTTTTCACTACCCACCTCCCACCTTTGTACTAATAGGATAAGGGGATGGCGGAGAGATTTGGGACAGCTGTGTGAGGAGACAGCTTCATCATCCCACTTTGACAGATGGGCTCGGTCATGTTTCTCAGCATGGCAAGTACCCTATATTTTCAAATCTTTCCATACACTAATATATTTTTAAGAACTACATTTGAAGGCAAATCAGATAAGGCTAGTCTGAAGTCAGTACACCCTTCCTATGCAAAGGTACAGTTTTTTTTATTTACTTAGGAGCCGTATCAGTGAAAAATATGCCACTTTACAGTCCTCGTGTTAATTATTACCTACACACTCATACCTACTTTCACATCTCTCAGAATCAAGGGAAGGCCCAAATCACATTTTCATTAATAACTTTAGTTATGTTTATCACAGCAGAATAGTTTCAGCATGGTTAAAAGGGGGTTACTGCCAGCTTTAATACAATTCTAGAATGACAATTGTGACCCGCAATTATGCCCTTTGCTTGCAATAAAATGTATTTCTCCCCTTTTAATCAAACTGCAGTTTCACACTCTTTCACTGCGGCCCCCATCCTTGCTCCTCCAGTTTCATTTCTGCTTGGACATGTGACTAAATAGAGCTAAGTCTGTGTTTACGTTCACTTCTTCCTTTAAGGCATGTGAGGCCCTGATAGCAACTCTTAATGGACATTTTATGGGAAGTGTGACCTCAAGGTCACTTCTGCTGCAAGAACAGACATGGGCTTATCTGGTCTTCACCGTGTTTTCGATTGAAAAATTATACTTCTTTCTTGTATTTTTAAGTAATGGCTCTGATGATGATGACAACCAGGCCTGTGTCTTCAGGGCAGCAGAGGGAAGGGACTCGAGTTTAGTTTCATGTTGGGAGAAGTGACCGTTCATTTGCCCTGCAAATGGCCTTTTAAACTCACACCCAATTGCAATTTTAAAGGATATCTTATAAGGCAAACAGTTTCAAAGTATATAAGTATCACTTCTGGATTGTCCATGTGTATAAGGCTGTTATATGATAACACCATATTCAAGCTTTAAAGTCTATTGAACATTTCTCTTAGCATGCTGTCAATTTGGATGAGGGAAAGCAAACATGACATTCTTTTATTTATTTTACATGCAATGGGCTCTGTTTCCCTTTAGCTGCTTGGAACACAATATAATATTCCATTGAAGATACTGTACGCACTGCTGTTTCTCTATATGTGTGAGCGCAGCTCTTCATTGATTGTCAGCTACCTGTCTTTCTTTTCCTTCCTGCAAGACATTGGGCATATCTTTGCACCTTTAATTTTAGGCCCACTTTCTTTCCTTTAGATTTTAGGTTCAATAGGCCTTTTGTCAGCCATCATCATTTCTGTGCTGGCCTTATATTTCGGTGAACATTCACAAATGACTCTGGCCTCTTTATTTCTGGCCTACAGGGGCTAGATCTTTGATTCCAATGAAACGGAGAGAAAAGCCGAGAGAGAAGGTTGTCCATTTCCTTGTGGCCTGGGTTTGTCCCAGGGATCTCCTTGGGAGTATGTCTTCTCTTTTCCTTGTCCTGAGGGAGTGGCGCTCTGGTCTGCACTTCACACAGAGTTTGGGTTTTTGTCCTGGGCCCTTCCTTTTCCGGTAGCTTCACCTCCGGCCTGTAGAGTCAAGGAGTTATTTAATGTGCCGAGAATAAAAGAGAGGTTAAGAATTTCATACAGTTCTACTTTCCCCGGTATTGACGTGCAAGTTGACAATAAGACAACAAGTAAGACATCACATTTCCTCAGGCATACACACTTTCAAATAACGACAATTACAGCGGGTAACTTCCTAATAAGTATAAGTTGTTCTATTCCATATATATGTGTTATATTCTCCCATCAGGTTCCCATTCTTTACCGTTATTCTTCAGATTGTTCCTGGGATCCACCCTCACAGGGTTCTTCAATCAGTCGCAAGTTCTGTCTGGGAAGACAGCTTTTCAACTGATTGATTTGAACCCATTTGTCTTCCATCTGTTCTCCTTCAGGGATGCAGATCTTATAGGTGACAACTGAAATGTTATCGACAATTTCAAAAACATTGCCCCAGGAGGGGAGTAACTTCCGCTCTTTGGTCAGGTTCCTTTGGAAATTATACAGGTCGACCCTGTCTCCTACTTCATCCTCTTTCTTGGTGGTCTTTAAGTCATAATGGGTTTTCATCCCCTCTGCCAACTTGTCTACATTCTGCTGAGCATAAGCAAAAGCGTGCTGAAGGTGTTTTTGTAAATTCTGTCTGCTCTTGGGTTCTGTAGAGCAGATGCTGTGGTAGCACAATTTTTGAATGGGGACATTTTGGTTGCAGAAGATGATGTAGAGCTGATGGCCATCAGGACAAGCGGTAATCCTATGTTCCAACTAGAACCAGAGTCCACTACAAACTTCTTCAAGATACCCACAGTTGTTTTATTGTACCTCTAAACTCCCTCAGTCAAGGCTGGGTGGTAGGAAATGTGGAGTTTTCTCTTCACCCCTAAAATTACTTCATCGGTCGGACATCGGTCCAACTCAATCCTTTGGGGAAAGCCGAAATGCGAGAAGATGTGTTTGATCCTTAGGGCATCAGCGGTTTCTGCCTTGCAATTTGGGGCCGGAAGACATTCCACCCACTTGGTAAACAAGCATGTCACGGTCAACATGTACTTGTTTCCCCTAGAGGAGCGAATCAAGGGCCCGATAAAACCAACTTGCAAATCAGACCCAGATAGTGTAATTCCCCTTTTCTGTAGGGGAGCTCGGTGTGTGTGAGGGAACTTGGCTGAGTCTGAGCACACACTAGACACCCCTTTCAGTATAGGTCGAGATCCTGACCCATGTGTGGCTAGTATGCGACCTCTCGCAAGATTTCTAAAGTTGTATGAAACGCCCTATGACCAGCAGTGGCAGGGTCATGGACGTGACTTAACATCAGGCTTCGGAATGAGGTAGGTACCACCCACTGGTCACATCCAGATTTGGATCTCCATACCAACAAACGGTCTTGGATCCAGAACATTTTTGAAAACTTCATCAACACCTGGAGATCCTCTTTCCCGATATAATCGGATTCTGTCAGAGGAAAATTCACGGTGTCTTCAATATGTTGATCAAATTTCCCAATAATCGGGTCCTCTTTTTGTGCCATAATCAAATCAGCATCTGGGGTTTCTTTACTCCACTGGGCAGTTGAGAGTTAATTTTGGGCATGTGTTTGGAATCTGGTGACAGCAGCAACCTGTATTTCCCCCAACAGGGATACGGTTTCTATGAGATCCCTGCGAACGGCTCTGGTTTTGGCCAACTGTTCAGCCAAGTAATTTCAAGTTTTGTCTGGTCCCTCTATTCTGGAGTGACCTCTGATCTTTTTCCAATAGATAGTCATCTCATTAGAGCTGACAAGATCATCAATTGCTTGGATATATTCCCATGCTTGAGCAGTTTGTTATTCGCACACAGCATGCCTCGATTTTTCCAATGAATCAGGTGCTCCACAAACCCATTTCTGACATAATCTGAATCAGTGATTATGACCCATTCTTTGAGTTGGTGTTGCACGGCAGTGATAATGGCTTGATGTACCGCCATCAACTCTGCCACCTGACTACTTCAGGGACCTATTTTGTACCCAGCAGAGGACTCTGGGGCATTATTCATCCAGGCATTTCCAACGCAAGCCACGAGTTCTTTTTCGCTGTGATTATCAACATGGTAGGAGCACCCACCCAACATAAACTGTTTGTATCCCCAAACGCATGCGTTCCTCATAGACTTTGTGCGGGAAAGTAAGGAACACCTCCATGTTGTCTTTGGTATTTATACTTTCATCCTCAAAATAGTTTTCTTGAGCACAGTCATGCAAGTCAGCCAAACTTTGCGCTAGGGGACTCTTCTTGTTTTGGCCATATCTCACCTCCACAGAAAAGCCTTGCATGGACAGAATCCACAAAGTAATTCTGAAATTTCTCACGTTCCCTGTTCGGATCGGGTCACTTTGGAGATATTGCCAGGGCTGGTGAGGAGTCTTGACAATGATGTGCTCCCCCTGGATGAACGGGCGGTAATTCTTCAATGCCCAAACCGTTGCCAGGAGTGCCTTTTCGCAATTGTTGAATTTTTCCTCCACAGATGACAAAGCCTTGCTCGGGTACGAGATTACTTTGTTGACCTTGTCATGCTTTTGGTATAATACTGCAGTTTAGCAAGTATTTCAGAACCCTGTCTCCAAGAGAACTCCTTGTTTTTATGGGGTAGTCCAAACAAGGCACTTGGGAAAGGCTTCTCTTTAGTTGTTTTACTGCCTCAGCTTGCTCTGTACCCCACTTCCACTTCACCCCAGCCAAGGGTCGAGTGACCTCTGCGTAGTCTTTTATGAACTTTCTACTATAATTAGTGAGTCCAATAAGTCTTCAAAGTTCTCTGGGATTAGTAGGGTCTTTTAATTTTAATAATGCTACCACCTTTTTCGTCTGGGGACTGAGACCCCCAGGGGTGATTTCATGTCCTAAGAAGTTCACGCAGGTCTTACACCACTGTGCCTTCTGAAAGGACAGTTTTGCTCCGGCTTTCTGCAACTGGGTCAGAACATAGCATATTTGAGCTATGTGTTCCTCCACAGTTGCGCTCTTGATTAAGACATCATCTACATAGGCAAGGTTTCCCCATTTCGCCCAAGTCGGGCATGTCATTATGTAGGAAGATGATACATTTGTTGCCAGAGTTTATTTATCAAAAGGGGGTTTGGGTCCACGTATATTGCTGCCCCCCCGAAGGTAAAGGCAAGTTTGTACTGTTCTTCCCTAATCATGGGTACTGTACAGTAACCATCGGTCTGGTCAATGGCAATATACACCTTTGACCCTTGGATCTGGGCCAGTCCCAGATCGATGTACGGAAGGGGCCATCATGAAATGCGGACCTGTTTATTTAACTTCCTGAGGTCTGCACAAAGTCTCCATTGGCCATTGGGTTTGAGTATCACCAGTACCAGGGTATTAAAGGTACTGTGAACTGGACAAATTATCCCACAGGATTCTAAGTTTTTTATAATCTCTGTGAGTGACTCCTTAGATGCGAGAGGCACCCGGTATTGCTTCACAAATACGGGAGCCATCTCAGGGTCCCTAGGTATGCAGGTTTAATGTATCTCTGTGTGACCACAATCATACGAATCCATGGCAAATATATCCTGAAAATCCCAAAACACCTGTTTCAGCTTCTGCTTTTGCTCCTCCGTCTCACAGGCATCAGAGAGATTGATTCAGTCTTCGACCATCTGCTTAAAGCCTGGAAAGACCATGGGTTTGTCAATTTCCGTGGTATCCTCCAGTTGGGTCGAGAGATCTCTTGTTATGGTGTTGGCCTGGACATGAGGTTTCAAGGATGGGTGGTAGTCACTGTTGAGTTGAAATGCCACCTTATCATTCCTGATGTCGCAGGTTACCTCTTGCCCACCATAAGGGCAGTAGGAGTACACCAAGAAATTCCCCCCTTGCCAGGTGGAGATCTGTTCCAGAGGGATATCGTCGTCAAAATTGTAACAGTCATTTGCAATTGGTCTGATGATTTCATTACCTAAGTCAATAGAATAATGTTGGGCATCAGCTGCCATTCTAATAAAGGTATCTGCGGCCAAAGTGACACTTCTAGGGTTGCTTTTATCCACCAATATACGAATGGTCATGTTCTATGTCAACTAGGGGTGTCGGATATAAATACAAAACTTGCTGTTGGAGGTGATAATTCAAATTTATATAAGTGTTCTTGTTTTTGAGATTCTGTCCTCGCTTAATTTTTAGGGGAATTGTGAGTTGTCGTACCTGTCCTGGGATGGAGACCTCTTCTCCCATTTGAACTTCAACCGCATATGGCAGCAATTGAGCTTACCGAAATGCTTTCTCAGGGTTGTCAAAGTCCATGGGGTTACCCCCTTGTCGGGACTAATTAGGTCAAAATTAATTGCAAATCAATTGAGAATGTCACTGCGTAAAATGCGGAGGGGTCATCTCTCACAACCCAACTATTATGTTCTATGCTTTTGTCACCAATGGACATTTTTAGCATGCACCTGCTAGGCAGGAGATGTTTGGAATTTGGAGTTTCCAGGCCCATTTCCCACTTATCAATCAACTTAAACGTGGGAATGGTCTGATCTTTTGGGAGTTTCCTGAATAATGCTTTGCTGATAAAGCTTCTTCCGTTATTCAGGCATACTCTGGCGAGAACAGACTCCAGCAGTTCCCCCCTTTCTCTGGTTGTCGGTGAGTCTTTGAGCTTGTTTTTCATCACCTATTGTCATGGGATTTGGGTTTTCTTCAGATTGTGGGTCATTATAACATTTCAGAGCATTTCCTTCCAGTGTGGAATGCCACTTAAAACTGAGAGGAAGGTTAATTTTCAAAAATGGAGAAGGGTTCCCATCACCAGTTTGCTCTCCTAGTGTTAAGACGGATTTCTGAACTCTGTCCTGGTGGTGCAGAAGTTCAGAAGGCCAACCTAATTACTTGGAACAGGGTAACCTCTGGACGAGCCAGACCAATCAAGGTAGCGATCGCGGCGGTCAAGACTAGGTCTCAAGAGGGGTGAGGGTGACTGAAAGCCCGCAATGAGCACACAAAGCAAGATCACTTACAAACTACTCCCAACAGTTGCTATATCAAAAATATATACACATTTATTTTAAGGCCTTTAAAACAATGACCGTAGCGAGAAAATCACAGTATCACAATATTAAACCAACACATACCATATCAACACAATATATATACAAATACGACAGTCGCAAGCGTTATATGCACGAAATGTGTAGTCCACCTGCAAGGGAAGGAAAACAGGCAGTGCGATACAATGCTTTAGACTCAGTTCACCTTCAGAGGCACCTAACTAGATGGAAGTCCGAGCCCTGCAAAGAGTGGAGCCTTGTGCTCAAAAGTACCTGCACACGCTGGTGCCAACGGGCAAAAGGAAAGTCTCTTCTAAGGAAATCAGGCAGTTCAGTTCAGTGCACAAATGAAGGAGAACAAGTTCCGCGACTCAAGCGCAGCCTCCACAGTGGGCAGAAGCAGAGCGCGAGTACGGCAAAAGGGTGCTGTTTTATACAGCGGGGAAAAGCAATGGGCTTTTGCAGGAGGGCGACCAGATCCTAGCTAAACTACTCACCGGTCCCCGATGCAAGCAGACCCAGGCTTCTCCGCGTCAGTTTCAGCAGCTGGCAGGTTCAGAAGAGCAGGGAACGCCTCGTCGTCGTGTTGAGTAAAAAGACGTCCCAATCGAAGAAACCTGCACAGTTTTGTCACCACAGCAGGGCAACGGAGCGGCCGTGTGTATCTGAGCCAAATGCACACTACTCACTTCAGACTTGGGAACGCCAAGTGTACGAAGCGTGTGAGAGTGACAAGGACTCGAAATACTACACAACCTGGCGGCGGTTACAGAGCAAGACTCCCGTGTAAGCTGGTCAGTCAGCTGGATGGCCCAGAGACGCTTCCGAAGGCTTACTGGCAGGAGATGGTGAAGATGCCGAGAATAGCTGTTCCCGCTATTCCAAAGGGTCGAAGTACCAGTACAGGCCTTCTGGTTCGATCAAAGGTGAAAAGGGTTTCACAAGGCGACAGCAGTGCAGAGGAGGAGTCCTTCAGCGGGTCACCAGGGATTCCTCGGTCCAGCCTCTTGGTTGCAGGATACTTGGCTCCTGTATTCCTTTGTTCGTGAGAACTCAGGAGATCGACATGGTAGTGGTGTTTCCAGCCCCCTCTTATCCACGGTTCCCTTCGCGCCAAAACGGAGGGGACCCAATGGGAGATCCGCTCATCAACACTCACACCATTCGTGGACCAATCACGGACCACGGTGGTCCCAGGCATTCACCCCACCCTAGACTCTCTGGCACCCAGGATGTGTATTGGGACCAGACATCCCAGCCCACATCCTGGAGGCACACAAAAGACAGGTAGAAGCCCGCGAAAGCATCCGTGTTTCGCGGGAAAGTACATGCCCAAATAAGGAAGGCCCCGGGTCGGCTCGACCTGGGGAAGGTGAAGGGAGCAAGACAGTCAGCGGACAGGACAAAGGAGCCTCGTGGTCTGGCCATTTTGGGAGCCAGGCCACCATTTTGGGTTAAGCGCAGAAAACGCGCTTAGAACGCCAAAAGGAGCTCAAAATACAAAGAAACGATCGCTGCCACCATTCCCGTCCCTGAATCACTTGCACCGATCAAATACAATCCTAAACGAGTATCTAGGGCCTGTAGAAGGCTAGAGACCCAAGAGAGCTGTAACTTAGCTTACAGTGCCCTCTTGTGTCATGTTACACTAAAGCCGCAACATGATAAAAGAAACTACGGGAAACAGCGTTCCCCGGTACTGACTGTCTTAAGGGCATGTCAGTTTCCCCATAAGAAAAGGAGCGAAAGCCCAGAGGAGTGCAGCAGAAGGCTGCACTTCTCTGGCAAAGTCAAGAACAAGGTGAAAAACAACAGCAAAAAGTTTAGGGGTTGCCACATGGAAGGAACATTACCTACAATTACGAAATCTTTCCTAAAACTCGCCCCTCCCAGACTATGGACAGGGGGAACTAATCCACCCCTGGATGAGTCTCTTGTTCAGGTCGGTTAAACATTCTGGACAACCCATCAGCATTGCTATGTTGGACACCTGGCCTATGCTCAATAGTGAAGTCGAAGCCTTGTAGACTTATGGACCACCTAAGCAACTTTGGATTCTCCCCCTTCATGTTCATTAGCCACTTTAACGGCTTATGGTCAGTTTGCACAGTGAAGTGGGTCCCATAGAGGTAGGGCCTCAGCTTCCTTAGGGCCCACACAACAGAGAAACATTCTTTCTCTACCGTGGACCATCTGAGCTCTCTGTCCTTAAGCTGGCGACTAATAAAACCGATAGGGTGTTCCTTACCCTTCTCATCTACTTGTGATAGTACAGCTCCTATCCCAGTGTCAGAGGCGTCCGTCTGCACGATAAAAGGTCTTTGATAATCAGGGGCCCTGAGGACAGGGGCCTGGCACAAGGAGTCTTTTAAGCCATTGAAGGCCTTCTCACACTCGTCGGTCCAAGTTACCTTCTTGGGTTTCTTCGGAGTTGTGAGGGCAGTCAGAGGGGCAGCTATGGTGCCATAGTCTGCCACAAAATTGCGGTAATACCCCGTGAGTCCTAAGAAGGCTCTCACTTGGGTTTGCGTAGTGGGGGTAGGCCAGTCTTGTACTGCTTGTACTTTACTGGGTAGAGGCTGTATCCTCCCTCCACCTACTTCATGTCCAAGGTAAACCACTGAGCCTTGTCCAATCTGGCATTTACTAGCCTTTATGGTCAAGTGGGCTTTCTGAAGAGCCTGGAGCACAATCCCGAGGTGTTTCACATGGTCTTCCCAGGTGGCACTTAAAACTGCTATATCGTCCAGATATGCAAGACAGAATTCGTCCAACCCATTCAACACATGATTCACAAGCCTCTGGAAAGTGGCAGGTGCATTCTTCAATCCAAACGGCATTACCCGGAATTGGTAAAGGCCGTCCGGAGTAGAAAATGCTGTCTTCTCCTTGGCATGCTCTGCTAAAGCTATTTGCCAATAGCCAGCAGTGAGGTCAAACGTGCTGAGGTACTTGGAGGCACCCAAAGTATCCACCAGCTCATCTGTTCGAGGCAAGGGGTGTGCATCTGTCTTGGTGACAGCATTCAGAGCCCTGTAATCCACGCAGAACCTCAATTCAGAAGTGCCTGCCTTTGGAACCAAAACCACAGGGCTGGACCAAGGACTACTAGAGGGTTCAATCACCCCAAGATCTAACATCTTGTTGACCTCGGTCTTAATATAAGACCGTACTTTGTCTGACATCCTGTATCCCCTACTTTTGGTAGGTACACTGTCTCCTGTGTCAATGTTATGTTTGCACCAAGGTGTCAAACCAGGCGACTGTGAAAACAGGGGGGAAAACTGCCTAAGGAAACTTTTCACCTCAGCCTGCTGATCAGAAGTCAGGTGAGGGGCCACTCGGACACCCTCAAAGGAGCTATCTGAAGGACCACTTTGGAACAGGTCGGGGAGAGGTTCAGACTCCTCTTCCTCAACGTCTGAAGCCAGTAGCAGTGCTGCGATTTCGACTCTTGGGACGAAAGCCTTCAGCCTATTCACGTGAAACACTTTTGGAGCCTGTCCAGGCCTTCCAAGGTCCACTAAATAGTTAACCTTACCCAGGGGCTCCACCACTGTGTAAGGGCCTGACCATTTGTCCTGTAAAGCTCGAGGCCTTATGGGATTCATGATCAGGACTTGCTGACCAGGTGTAAAGTTGATGAGGGAAGCTTTCTGGTCGTACCAATGTTTCACCAGCGCTTGCCCTGCCTTCAATTTATCACTAGCCAAGCCCATCAGAAGTACCATCCGTTTTCTGAGCCCTAGCACATAATCAACTACGTTGGTAGTAACAGGGGGAGTGGGCATCTCCCATCCCTCTTTGACGATGGCTAAGGGTCCCCGTACGGGATGACCGAACAGAAGTTCGAAGGGGCTGAAGCCAACACCCTCCTGTGGTACCTCTCGGTAGGCAAACAGTAAGCATGGTAAAAGAAGATCCAATTTTCTTCTCTGAGGCTCCTCCAGAGCCCCAATCATGCTCTTTAACGTTCTGTTGAAACGTTCCACCAGACCATTGGTCTGGGGGTGGTATGCAGAAGAGAACTTGTAGGTGACCCCACATTCTTTCCACATAGCCTGCATATACTTCGACATAAAGTTGCTGCCACGATCCGACACAACTTCGTTAGGGAAGCCAACCCTAGTAAATATGCTGAGTAAAGCTTTTGCAACTGACTTGGCAGTTACAGTTTTCAATGGGATGGCCTCAGGATACCTGGTTGCATGGTCGACCAGCACCAGGATAAACCTATTGCCCGAGGATGTTTGCGGGTCAAGGGGACCAACGATGTCGATCCCTGCCCTTTCAAATGGTACCCCCACAACTGGGAGCGGTACCAACGGAGCTTGGATTGTCGCACCAACCTTACCAGACAACTGGCAGGAGGTACAACTCCATAACCTTTGCTTGGTCCTCTTCATACCAAGGTGACCAGCAAGGGGAACTTCATGCGCCAACTGCAGGAGGAAGGGCCTAACAGCAAGGGGAACCACCAACCTCCTATGGTCTCCTTCTGTAGACTCTGTGGGCTCACTATACAGGAGTCCACCTTCCCAATAAATCCTATGCGTCCCAGGAGGTTCACCCTCAAGCTGGGAGCAGGCCTGTCTCCTTAGGCCTTCCAGAGATGGGCACTCACGTTGGCCTTTACTGAATTCGTCCCTATCAGGACCTCCTTCAACTAACAAGTCTTTTAGTTCAGGATGATCGTTGGGGTCAAATACTTCATGCATCGCCACCTCCTCGTCAGGCCCGGGCGATTGACCAACTTCCTCCACCGCAGTGGTAGGCGAGCTCGGGGGAATATTCTCTTTCCCTCGTCGTGACTTGTCGACTCCTTTCGCCTTGGGTTTCCGCTTCGGCTGGGGCGGCGTATTGGTCTTGGCCAATGCTGCCCGTGCTTGAGACCGTGTGTAGGGTCTTTCGGCAGTGTCTCCTACGAGCCCTAAAGCTCTGAGATCATTACCTAACAAGACCTTTCCCGGGACGTTTCTCTGAATGCTCACTGGAATTCTGACTGCTGTACCATTTAAAGTAAGATTTACAGGTATTACTGGGAACATACGGAGTGGGCCGTCAGCCAACTTAGTGGGCATCAGAGTAGCTCTGGCAACTTCCTCTGAGTCTACCAAGGTAGAATCCACTACAGTGCGGCTGCACCCACTATCCCTAAGAGCTGGAGTATCCACTCCATTGATCAGCACACTGTCTTTAAAGTAGTGCTTGGTATTATCCGGAATCCTAGCATAAGCCTCTGTGACTTTAGGCTCCCAGGAACCCAGGGACACTAAAACTACCTCAGCCTCTATCCCGCTGGGAAATGAGTCTGAGGAGAAGGATGCTCCTGTAATCTCTTCTTCCTCGTAGGAGGAGAAGGCCAGATTAGCGGAGTGGACCCCCAAAGGTCTAACCTTACAACGGGGATCCCCCTTCACGTGGTCAGTTGCTCCACAAGCAAAACAAGATCCATTGGGTCTGTTTACATAGGGAGGCTTATTGTAACCAGAGTTTTGTTTCGGAGGCTGACCTCCACTACCCTGTGAGTTCTCTTGTGTCCTACCCTTATTTTTCTTTTTGTGGCCCTTATGGGAAGAAGATTTAGCAGATTCTCCACCCTCCATATCTTTGGACTTTTTCCCTTCCTCCTGCTTACCAGGATGAGTTTTGTCCTTATGGGACACTCGATGTGACACCCATAAGTCTGCTGCAATGGCCAGCTTCTTAGGATCTATCTCCTTCGAATCGGCCAAATGCTGCTTAAGCTCCGGGGAAGAAGAAGCAAAAATGTGTTCCAGCATGACAAGATTTATCATGCCTTCGAAGGTAGAAACCTTATAACCTTCGACCCAGCCAGTTAAGTTTTTCAAGGATTCAGTGACATAAGATACCCAAGTACCACCTTCCTTTTTCTTATACTCTCTGAAACGTTTCAAATATTGGGCCGGAGTCTTCCCAAACTTTAAAATGAGAGTTTGCTTTAACATTGCGAAATCAGCTCGCTCAGCCTTCGACATTTCCATAATGGCACTACAGCCAGAATGGGGCAGTCTGCTGAGTAACCAGGCAATCTTATCAGCATTGTCAACTTGTTGAACTTCGCATGCATACTCAAACGCATTCAGCCAGTCCATAATGTCATTCCTTTCCTCATACACACTGAGCAGATCTTTCGGAAACCGTGGATGAGAGGAGGCCCCAGACCCATGTCCAGGACCCTTGGACCCATTTGCAACCTGAAGCTTGGCCAGTTCCAACTGGTGATCCCTGTCTTTTTGTTTTTCTGCCTGTTCGATTTTTAGTTTGGCTATGCTGAATTCAAGCTCTTGCTGCCTAAACCGCAGCTCTTGCTTCTTGAATTCAAGCATAGCCTCCCCATCAGCACTGGCAGAGGAAACATTAGACATCACATCCTCCCTGTCCTCGTGGTCGCGATGGATCAGTGCAGTGGCAGAACCGTCGGTTCTACCAGTGAGAGCAGCCCCACCACCTTCCGCACTGTCCTCAGAAGTTATAGCGTCAAGCTGCGCTTCTTGCCACGCCACGATTCTTTGGATCATTTCCAATTTCGTGCCTTGAGAGGAAACACCTCTCTCCGCACACATCTTCTTCAATGTTTCTGATTTGGAAGCATTTAAAGTTAACAAGGTATTTGTTTCCATACTGTTAGATAGGACTATGGCCTTTTTAAAGTTATACTACAACAATTCACTACGTGTCCTGGTTGGAATAACCTGAAATGCCTTAGTTCGTGCGCAACACTGGATACCTTCAGTCGTATCCCACCGCTGTACACCAATTTGCTAAGACGGATTTCTGAACTCTGTCCTGGTGGCGCAGAAGTTCAGAAGGCCAACCTAATTACTTGGAACAGGGTAACCTCTGGACGAGCCAGACCAATCAAGGTAGCGATCGCGGCGGTCAAGACTAGGTCTCAAGAGGGGTGAGGGTGACTGAAAGCCCGCAATGAGCACACAAAGCAAGATCACTTACAAACTACTCCAAACAGTTGTTATATCAAAAATATATACACATTTATTTTAAGGCCTTTAAAACAATGACCGTAGCGAGAAAATCACAGTATCACAATATTAAACCAACACATACCATATCAACACAATATATATACAAATACGACAGTCGCAAGCGTTATATGCACGAAATGTGTAGTCCACCTGCAAGGGAAGGAAAACAGGCAGTGCGATACAATGCTTTAGACTCAGTTCGCCTTCAGAGGCACCTAACTAGATGGAAGTCCGAGCCCTGCGAAGAGTGGAGCCTTGTGCTCAAAAGTACCTGCACACGCTGGTGCCAACGGGCAAAAGGAAAGTCTCTTCTAAGGAAATCAGGCAGTTCAGTTCAGTGCACAAATGAAGGAGAACAAGTTCCGCGACTCAAGCGCAGCCTCCACAGTGGGCAGAAGCAGAGCGCAAGTACGGCAAAAGGGTGCTGTTTTACACAGCAGGGAAAAGCAATGGGCTCCTGCAGGAGGGCGACCAGATCCTAGCTAAACTACTCACCGGTCCCCGATGCAAGCAGACCCAGGCTTCTCCGCGTCAGTTTCAGCAGCTGGCAGGTTCAGAAGAGCAGGGAACGCCTCGTCGTCGTGTTGAGTAAAAAGACGTCCCAATCGAAGAAACCTGCACAGTTTTGTCACCACAGCAGGGCAACGGAGCGGCCGTGTGTATCTGAGCCAAATGTACACTACTCACTTCAGACTTGGGAACGCCAAGTGTACGAAGCGTGTGAGAGTGACAAGGACTCGAAATACTACACAACCTGGCGGCGGTTACAGAGCAAGACTCCCGTGTAAGCTGGTCAGTCAGCTGGATGGCCCAGAGACGCTTCCAAAGACTTACTGGCAGGAGATGGTGAAGATGCCGAGAATAGCTGTTCCCGCTATTCCAAAGGGTCGAAGTACCAGTACAGGCCTTCTGGTTCGATCAAAGGTGAAAAGGGTTTCACAAGGCGACAGCAGTGCAGAGGAGGAGTCCTTCAGCGGGTCACCAGCGATTCCTCGGTCCAGCCTCTTGGTTGCAGGATACTTGGCTCCTGTATTCCTTCGTTCGTGAGAACTCAGGCGATCGACATGGTAGTGGTGTTTTCAGCCCCCTCTTATCCACGGTTCCCTTCGCGACAAAACAGAGGGGACCCAATGGGAGATCCGCTCATCAACACTCACACCATTCGTGGACCAATCACGGACCACGGTGGTCCCAGGCATTCACCCCACCCTAGACTCTCTGGCACCCAGGATGTGTATTGGGACCAGACATCCCAGCCCACATCCTGGAGGCACACAAAAGACAGGTAGAAGCCCGCGAAAGCATCCGTGTTTCGCGGGAAAGTACATGCCCAAATAAGGAAGGCCCCGGGTCGGCTCGACCTGGGGAAGGTGAAGGGAGCAAGACGGTCAGCGGACAGGACAAAGGAGCCTCGTGGTCTGGCCATTTTGGGAGCCAGGCCACCATTTTGGGTTAAGCGCAGAAAACGCAGTTAGAACTCCAAAAGGAGCTCAAAATACAAAGAAACGATCGCTGCCACCATTCCCGTCCCTGAATCACTTGCACCGATCAAATACAATCCTAAACGAGTATCTAGGGCCTGTAGAAGGCTAGAGACCCAAGAGAGCTGTAACTTAGCTTACAGTGCCCTCTTGTGTCATGTTGCACTAAAGCCGCAACATGATAAAAGAAACTACGGGAAACAGCGTTCCCCGGTACTGACTGTCTTAAGGGCATGTCAGTTTCCCCATAAGAAAAGGAGCGAAAGCCCAGAGGAGTGCAGCAGAAGGCTGCACTTCTCTGGCAAAGTCAAGAACAAGGTGAAAAACAACAGCAAAAAGTTTAGGGGTTGCCACATGGAAGGAAAATTACCTACAATTACGAAATCTTTCCTAACACCTAGCGAGATGACAGTGATGTCTGGAACTTGACTGTTCCTAAAAGGAAATTCTATTTGGCCCGACTGTCATTCAATCATGTGGCATGTGCTATTTAAACTCACATAATTTGTGCTTTGTTTTAATTTGATTGGCCGGTTAGTCCGAGTCCAGATTACCTTGTTCACGCAGTCAATCAGGGGTGGTAACCTGCGCAGGAGGTAAATCCCCAGTAGACAAGGTGTGCCCTATGAAGTGATGACTATCACCGGGTATTTCACCCTATCTCGCCCAATTTTGATCTCCCGATTTGCAGTCTCTTCAACGGAAATATCATTTCCATCGAAGTTTTGGAGTTTCCCAGGAAGAGGTGTGAGGGGAATCTGGTGACTCTCCCCATGTCCTGAATTCATTTGGTCAATGGCCTTTTTGGACAGGAGGGTGGCTTGAGATCCAGTATCCACCAGCGCTGAGAATTCACATTGACCCTGTACCTTGATGAAGGCATACAATCTCCCATCTCTCTCTTCAAGGGGGCAAAGAAAATGTGCATTTTTTTATTTTGAAATCCGACACTGTGTGATCTTGGACAGTTTTCTGTGTCGGAGTCTGGGAATCTGTAAAGAAAATTTTGCACCCATTAACAAATGGGCTGGGGAAGTCCCCTTTTTCCCCTGATCCTTTGATGTCCCCCTTTTCCTAGAGACAGCCACCCAAAACTGTTTGGAGGGAGGATCCCTCATTGCTTTCAGCATCATCTGGGTGACATTGTTGGGATTTAAGAATGTGTTGCTCTGGGTCAGTTTCCATACTTACAAGTCTAAGTTAGGGTTGTTTGGGACCCATTTTTCCTTGGGAGGGATGCCCCCTCCCTGAAAGAGAAGATTTTGTTTCCTGATTCCTGCAGGGATTCTTCCCCTTCAAACAGGATGATACAGACTTCCTCCACAAAGTGGGTTTTCTTTTGTCCTTGATTTCTCCTACTTACCTTCTGTTTCCTAGGGTCCAGCTTTTCGGGGGTAGCAGATTTGTGTTCAGGTTTAGAGGTTTCCTGGGGTTTTGCTCTGGTGAGAAAGGAAGCTTCCTCAAGGGCTTTGCACCTCCCCTCCGCCCGGACCCTCTCCTCTGGAACCTGCTGTTTGTCAGGGTTTTCTTCCCATCATTGCTCTGGGGCACTAGACTCGGGTGTCAAGCTGTTCTGGGCAGCAATTTCCATTTGAGGGCTCTGCTGAGCCCTCACCATGCGACCCAGGTCTTGTGTCAAAAGTTGGACCTGGCACTCCAGTTGAGACATCCTTTCTGGTTGGTAATGGGGGGTCGAGATTCATACCTTTGCTGCTCTCAGAAAGGGTATCTGTACCTTCTCCCAGAGTAGTTTGGGTATTGAGAGTTTCCCTGATATCCCTCCATCCTTGGTCTCCCTTCTGCCTGATTTGGGAATCTATTGTCCTGAGAGCATGGAGGGAGAGGAGGATTGTTCAGGAAATTGGGGTTGGAAGGGGTCTGGTAAAGAAACCTAGGTTGGGGGGTGGAGCATTTCTTCCCTCCTA
Organism: Ambystoma mexicanum; assembly: GCF_040938575.1. NCBI lineage: Eukaryota > Metazoa > Chordata > Amphibia > Caudata > Ambystomatidae > Ambystoma > Ambystoma mexicanum. The sequence goes on from NC_090931.1 coordinate 459,636,731, forward strand.
AGGGAAGTTCTGAGGGACGTTTTAAGGGAGGTTTCCTGAGGCAGTACTTACCTGATTGGACCCCCCCTTGTGCTGGGGGAGTCTATACATACCCCAAGATGGGTCTGTTACCCTTGTATCTAGGGCTGATATAGGTGGTAGGGTCATATGGAGCATTGGTCGGATACCCTGCCTGGCTGTCACCCAATTGAGATGATCAGGGGGTCTTCTGCTTACTAGTATTGGCGGGAGGAGTTTTTTTAGGCCCCCACATTTCCATGTCCATTATGGGGGTATTTTTCACCCCTGCCACCTTTCAGCAGTGGGGGTGTTTGACGGTTTGGAATGTTTGGAGTTATTATTGTTCTCACAGGGCTTTCGTACTTCATAAATCTGGGTGGCCTGTTCTATCACCCAATCCAGGGTTCTACGATCATGGAAGTCCCTAACCAGTTGGGTCACAATATATTTCACGAGTGTATGAAAATAAGTATTAATGAACTATGGAAAGTACTAATAGCAGAACTATTCGGAGCAATATCAGATCTAACTGAATCCGAGGGAAGTGAGACCCTGACGCATGTAGCAGATGCTGACTATGAATAACAAATAGGCTCGTGGAGGGGGGTGGGACTGGGGTAGCAGTGACTAAGATTAAATGCTGTTTAATGGAATTGTTATAAATTACACTGCGTGTTGGGTTTGTATTGTTTGGGGTGTATAAAACTAATAAAATCTTTAAAAAAAAAAGTATTAATGAACTCCCATCTATTTGAGCGCACCCGTCTAGAGGTCTGGGCAAAGGCACGCTTCAGCTCTTGTACAAACTCTCTAGGTGCTTGATCTTCTCCACACTGCAGCTTGTAGGCCGCTTTGCGGGCCTCCTGAGGGTTCCTGTGAACAGAGAAATGCTTTAAGATGGCCGCCTTTTAGGTGAACCATCTTTGATGATCTTGATCCTCCAGCCCTGCAAAGAAGTTGGAGTGTTCTGGGGAGAATGTCCATTTGACAAACTCCATGGAATTTTGATTTTTTTGATGCCAAATGATGTCATCCTCTGGTCATACAGTTCTGGATGCTCCTATACTGAGTATTTGGCATTCTTGTGTCAGGAAGTCATTAAGCTCTTTATGGCCTTTATTTGCAGAAATGGTCTTTTAGAAGACCTCTCCTCTGTTTGGCAGCCTTCCTTTCTGCTGCACCCAAGTCCACTCACCCTTTGATTCATAGCTGCTACTATTGGTGGTCCACTCCCTGTCCTCTAGGCGCTCCCTACCTCTATGAGACTGGGAATCCCTCCCAGAATTACGGGGTCTGGTCTCTTCTCCCTTGGTGTGCTGTGGGCTCTCTGGGTCACTTCTCCTGGGCTCCCTTTTTGCAGAGGGGAGTACTAATCTTCCTCATCCCTTCTTCCGGGTATGGTGGAGAATTCCCCCCACCTCCTTGAATGTGTGAAGGTTTTTAAAATGATCTTTTGCGGCCTGGACTCTGGTTATTCTCTGTCTGCAAGCGGACCAGGCAGTCCCTTTGTAACATTAGTTTCTGCCAGTCTAACTCCCTGATCCTCTCATCATAGGAGCCCTCCTGGTCAGAAGTACTTGCTAGGGTATTTCTAAATCTGGGTAGAGATGAATACTCGTCAATGTCTGATAAGGTCTGGCCTTCCGGCTCAGTTGGGCTAGGCCTGGTTGACTCCAGTTGCCTCATGTTTCCATGTTCTTGCAAACTGGCAGGCATGAAGTTAGCAGAACCCTATGCATATAATGTGGTGAGTTGGCTTGAGGTCCCTGGTAAGGAGGTCATCACTCTGTGATCAGAGGGTGCCTTTCCATACTCTAAGTGGTCGGGGTGCCTCAAAGCCTGTTTATATCTGGCTATTTCCTTTCCTTCTCCAATCTCTCAGATTTGTTTTTTCTCAGCCCCTATCTCTTGGTGATGTATAGAGGCCTGAGCTTTCAACTCTGATACCAGGACTTGAACAGCTGCCAGTATTTTCTTTTGTGCCACTACTTGGTCACTGAGTCCCTTGTTCTCCTCACAAAGGGACTCATTTTCCTTCTGTGAGGCCTGTATTGTCTGGGCATATTCAGACCTCTTCTTTCGCAGGAGACTGATCTCCTCCCTTGTGCACTCTTGGCCTGTGTTGCCTGCTCTTGGTCAAACTCTGCTTGCCTCACATGTCCCAATACATTTTCATTTTATTTTCTCATGTCTGTCAGCTCCTGAGAACATAACTCGCTTTTCTCCATGTGCTTCCTTAACTGACACACTTCCTGACACAGGGCACTTTTCTCCTGTCAATATTTACTATGCTCTTCCCTGAAATGCTCTCTCTGCTGTTTCAGAGTGCTCAGATTCTGGCACATCTGATCGAATTCCGCCTGGGAATTGACATCCCCCATGATCAACTGGCTATTCTCATCTTTCAGTTGTTTAATCTGCATTTGAAATGCACAAATGTCCTCTAAGCAGGCTCGATTGTGCACAAATTGCTCACTTAAATTTAACTTAAATTGTCTCTCTCTCAGATTCTCAACACCTTCTTGATCCTCTTTCAGTACTTAAAAAGTGAGACTCTTGCTCTATATTCGCTTGCTGCTGTTTCACTAACACATCTTTTAGCTGCAGAATAATGTTTTCTAATTTTGACTCTGAATTTTGGTTCTGTTGCGCTTTTTCCTTTAATTGTTTCAATTCTCTCTGTGCTTGGTTCAAAAGCTCAGATTGGTTTTGCACAGAGGCTTCACTAACCTGGTATCTTTCTTCCATGATCATCATATGAAAGTACATATGTGCTGTGAGCTGAGCCATTTAAATGTGCTCCTCTCTGGTGGTCTATATCATATGGTGGTCTATCAGTGCTTGATGTAACAGCCCATTATCCTGCCACATATCAGCATTTACACAGGTAACCTCCTGCATCATTCTAGATTGCCACATTTCATGCTCCTGTTCTACTCATTCACCCTTAATAAACAATTTGGATAGAAAGTGCTTCCTGGCCATATTAATTTCTACAGTGCTTATGAACTGTTTCTGCACCTAATATTCTCTCTATGCAAGGGCATCATTTCAGCCCTGACTTACAACGACAATCAATGAATACTTTTATCTACACACACCGCCCTGAAACCCATGGTACAGGTCTGAATAGCGCAACACAACTTTCTGTCCAATTAAATGCAATTACACCTAAATGAATAGTCTGCTGCTACTGCACTGTCACAAGTGAAAACTCTTTACAATTCACGGCACACGCTCTGAGTTTTGTTGTGGTTTATTATGCAGTCACACACAACTCAGGGAGTTCCTTTCCCCACAATGGATTTGGTGCACAATAAAGCATGTTTAGTGTTTGTTAGGTTCAATGTGGTAAGGCCTCCAACCCGTCTCACACCCAAACCCCAACAAGTACCCGGTGCCACAATGGACTAACAACCAGGCCGGTGTGTATTCAGAATATATATATTAATTAATTAATTAAAACAAAATTTCACAAATAGATTAACATCAGCCACCAATGCTGTGGCAACACTGTGAAACAAAGTTAAAATATCGAGGCTGAGTACCCCAAAAGGAAATACACCGAACACAGGTTACAAAGGAACATACAAAGATCTTTAATTTATACTGAACAGTTACAAAGGACAGAAACAATCAGATAGCTATCGGCCTTCACTACAACACAGCAAACTCCAGCATGGTTCGGTGTGCTCAGCAAGTAGGACTGTACATTAGAATTAGTCGCACTTTTATACCATTTGCGAACATGATGTCCAACCCTACTGCGGGTTAATATTCCTCTAATACATTACTGATCTAGGGTTCATGCCAAGTTCACACATCTATATGCTTGAGGTTTTCCTTTAATGCATTCGCCAACAAGTCTACATGGTAACAGTGTATTTTAGGATTTCTCATAGAGTCTTCTCAAATATTAATACAATGTAGTTAAACAAGTGTTCTTAGTTCAGTATTTGGATACATTGTTCTTAACATATGCTCGCGGATTAGTTTCATTGGCACGAGTAATCCTTTACACACAGGTCAGCGAACGACAAGGTCTCAGCTCACGACCCCAACAAGTGGCCTACAGGCAAGTTACATATTAGTTGTACGCAGAGGTCAAGACGGCCATGTAGTATTTTGGAATGACATCGTCCACCATTTTAACTCACAGGGTGACTTTGCAGAGAGCACCTAAAATGGCGGATTGACCTAAAATGGTGTCTTGCATTGATTCTAAGGTCAGGACCTTGCAACACGGATTTCTTCGCAAGTGGCTTACAAGCAGCTTGGCGTAGGCCAATATACATTTATTCATTGAAATAGGAGGCACGATATAATTTCCCGTTTGACAACACAAGAAAAAAAATGACTTGACTTCCATAAAGCACCAACACAGAGATAATACCAACATATACAGTTACAATTGTTTAGTTTTAAATCACCCACCAATACAGAAAAAGAACAATTCAACACACACAGTGATTGGAAATTTTGGGCCTCATTACACGGTAGGCGGTGAACCATGGCGCTATTAGCGCCATGGTTCATGCCGGTAAAATACCGGCACCGCCTTGGTGGAAAGGGGAATTACCGCCCCATTCCAAGGTTGGCGGGGCGGTAATTCCCCCTTCCACCATTGCCCTTCCCCATTCCCCTTTTTGCCTCATAGGGCTCTATGGGAATGGGGAAGGCGCTAATTACGGTATCGCAAATTGCGGTACCGTAATTAGCTCCAGTGGTCCCTTTGCGGGTTGGTTTTTAACACCTGCAAAAAGCAGGCGTTAGATTCCCCAACCCGCAAAGGGACCTCATAGTAATGCGGTAAGGATTTACCGGTACCGGTAAAATACCGGTACCGGTAAACCCTTGCCGCCTACCGTGTAATGAGGCCCAATGTTATACTTTCTCCCAGCAACCTTCACCCTCCAAACATCAATAGACTTCACTCCTCTGAATGGAAGGCAGTGACAGAGAGTGGGAATACAATGGGAGAATCGGTTTTGCGTTATTGATCGGATTGGGTCAGGGTACAATGGGAACATCGGTTTTGGGATATTAAGAACAGCAGCAATGTGAAAGAGAGAAAAGCAATGGAAGATTCATTTTGCTACACCTAACAAGAACAGGCAGAGCTTTGGGTCATGGTCAGAGCACAATGGGAAAATCGGTTTTGGGATTTTTAGCACATATGCAATGTGAGAAAGAAAAGCAAATGGGGAAATTAGTTTTGCCACACCCAAAAAGAACCGGCAGGACTTTCGGGTTTTGGTCAGAGCACAATCGGTACAAAGGGGCAATTTCATTTTGCACCTTGCATATGCAGAGGCACTACCAGGCTTACCCTTCTAATTTAAAATGAAGGGGATCAATGGGGAATTTGGTCTTGCACCCTGCACACTCACGTGGAAACAGGGTTTTGGGATTGATTCTTTGGGCAACCCTTTATATCTATACCAGCTCACAACACACTGGGAAGAGCTTTTTGGTTTTGAATGCCAACAAACAGATCCCGTGATTTCAATAGGGAAATTAATTGATTTACTTTGATTAAATATGTTAAGGATCTACACAGACAAACAGGGTATTTTTCTATGGGGAAATCACTAAAACAATGCTAGAGAAATATAGGGCCTACACAATCTATGGCTTTGGGGTAGTTTTACCTACAGGATAGGTCTGGAACAGGTCATCAGGAAACTGCAGGGCACCACTGGAGCAGCAAGGGGGTCAGTCAAGGATCTCCTCTGACTCCTCCAAGGGGTCCCAATCAGCTTCTAGTGTCCTGTTTCCTGTCTCCAATGCAAGATTTAGAAGTCTTTGCTGGGATGTTTCTCGCCAGATTTTGGTAGCAGGTTGCCTCTCAGAATTAATGGAAGAAATCAAGTTCTAATGCAAACTGGTTTAGATATAGGGCAAATAACATGACTAACTTGTCATGATTCTCGCGAAAGGGATTGGCTGGTTTTCACTATCCACCTCCCACCTGTGTGCTAATAGGACAAGGGGATCAAGGGGATGGGAGAGTGATTTGGGACAGCTGTGGGAGGAGAGAACTTCATCATCCCACTTTGACAGATGGGCTCGGTTATGTTTCGAACTCAAACATTTCTCAACATTGAAAGTACCCTACATTTTCAAATCTTTACATATATGAATACATTTTTACGAACTATATTTTAAAGCGAATCAGATAAGGCTAGTCTGAAGTCAGCACACCCTTCCTAAGCAGACATACCATTTTCTTAATTTACTTAGGAGCCATATCAGTGAAAAATATGACACTTTACAGTCCCCATGTTAATTATTAACTGGATGCACATACCAACTTTCACATCTCTCGGAATCAAGGGAAGGTCCACATCACATTTTCACTAATAACTTTAGTTATGTTTATCACGCCAAAATCATTTCAGCATGGTTAAAAGGCGGTTACTGTCACCTTTAATAAGAGTCTTAAATCACCATTGAGACATGCACACTGCCCTTTTCATGCAGCAAAATATATTTCTATCATTTTAATCAAACTGTAGTTTGATATTATATGATATGATATGGCATTTATTATGCACCTATACACAAGTGTTTCAAGGCGTGACAAGGCAAGGGAGGGGAACAAGGGGACATACAACGATCCTACTAGGCCAGGTGTCATTCAGATCGCGCAAGTGTGTGGGAAGGGAGGAAAGGAAAGTACAGTACATGGGAATAGATAATAACAATAAATAAAATAGCGGGCAGCATGTGGAAAGTGCAAGGGTAAGTGTGGACATCAGATATCGAGGTCTAGTGGGGGACTGAAGGGATACAGAACAGTCCCCGAGTGCAGGTGTGCGAAACTGGCGGGAGAGGGACCTGTGCCCGGGATCAGAAAGTTGTCCATGTAGCCAGTGCAGTACCAGTATCAGGTAGGAGGTCAGCAGAGGAGAGGAAGAGAGAAAGCAGAAGCAAAGAGAAAGGTTTTGAGGTGTTTCCGGAACCCGAGATGGTTCTCCTCAAGTTTAAGGGAGGCAGGGAGGCTGCTCCAGAGGGAGGCACCAGCGGAGGAGAGAGATCTGCCACCAACTCGTTGCTTGGAGAAGCGACTGACCTTGAGGGAGTTGGAGGCAGATGAGCGAAGAGCTCAAGAAGGAAGATATTTAGGAAGAGTGAGTTAGAGGTATTGAGGCCCCAGACGGCCTTGTGGACGATGTAGAGGGTTTTGAACTTAATCCTTGCAGCCACTGGGAGCCAATGCAGAGATTTCAGTCCTGGAGAGCTCCGATCCTTGGGCTTGAGGCCAAGGACAAGTCTCGCAGTCCTGTTCTGGATGAGTTGCAGAGGGCGGAGAGTAGAAGCAGGCAGATTTAGAAAGAGGCTGTTGCAATAGTCCAGCCTAGAGAGAACCAGAGCTCTGGAGACAGTGAGCTTCTGGGGGAAGGAGAGAAAAAGCAGAATACCTCTGAGGAGGTGCTGCTGGTAGTGTGACTTCTTGGAGATGTCATCAGAGATGTGAGGAGAGAAGGAGAGTGTGGAGTCGAAGATGACCCCAAGGTTTTTGGCTTTGCAGGGGGGAACGGGAAGAGGACCAAGAGAGGCCAGCCAGAGAGCAACAGGAAAGAAGGGAGCGGGTGTGCCAATGAGGAGAATCTCAGTCTTGTTGGCATTAAGGCAGAGGTCATTGGCGGCACACCAGTCCTGGATAGCAGACAGACAGTCAGAGAGGAGGGAAGGAGAGGAGGAGGAGGTAGAGGGTAGCCTGAAAATGAGCTGGGTGTCATCCGCATAGCACTGAAAGTTGGGACAGAGAGCGGCAATGCGGTGGGCAAGGAGTGGCAGTTATTGATTGAACAACCAGGGAGAGAGGTTAGACCCCTGGGGGACACCACAGGTAGAGAAAAAGGTAGCGGCCCCCACCCTTGCTCTTCCAGTTTAATTTCTCCTTGGACATGTGGCTAAGCAGAGCCTAGTCTGTGTTTACATTTGCTTCTTCCTTCAACGCATGTGAGGCCCTGATAGCAACTCTTAATGGACATTTTATGGGAATTGTGACCTCAAGGTAACTCCTGCTGCAAGAACAGACATGGGCTTATCTGGTCTTCACCGTGTTTTCGATCTAAATATTGTATTTCTTTCTTGTAATTTTGAGTAATGGCTCTGATTGATGATGACAACCCAGTCTGTGTCTTCAGAGCAGCAGAAGAAAGGGCCTCAAGGTTAGTTTCATGTTGGGAGAAGTGACCGTTCAGGTGCCCTGCAAATGACCTTTTAAACTCCAATTGCAATTTTAAATGACATCTTATAAGGCACACAGTTTCAAAGTACATAAATATCACCTCTGGATTGTCCATGTGTATAAGGCTGTTAAATGAGAACACCATATTCAAGCTTGAAAGTCTAGTGAGTATTTCTCTCAGCATGCTGTCAATTTGGACGAGGGAAAAAACAAAAATGACATTCTTTGATTTATTTTACATGCAATGGGCTCTGTTTCACTTTAGCTGCTTGGAGCACAATCTGATATTCCATTGAAGATACTGTACGCACTGTTGTTTCTCTATATGTGTGAGTGCAGCTCTCCATGGATTGTCAGCCACATGTCTTTCTTTTACTTCCTGAAATCCATTGCGCATATCTTTGCACCTTTCATTTTAGGCCCACTTTCTTTCCTTTAGATTTTCGGTTTAATAGGCCTTTTGTCAGACATCATAATTTCTATGCTGGTCTTATATTTCGGTGAGCATTCACAAATGACTTTGGCCTCTTTATTTCTAGCCTTCAGGGGCTAGATTTCACCCCACAATAGGAAGGAAGTCAAGTCCTGTGACTCTTCATGGAGTGGTATAGTAACAAAGGCGTTCTTCAAATGTATTACTGTGAAATGGCTAGCTTCCGGCGGAATGCTAGATAAAATTGTCTCTGGACTGGGAGGTAATGGACAGTTTGCCTGAACAATTTGGTTCAAAGGATGTAGATCTTGATTGAAAAGCCATGATCCCCCTGTCACCTTCTTCACCGGGTATACATCAGTGTTACACTGTGACTCTGAAGGGACTAGAATGCCGTGTTTACGAAAGCAGTGATCGTCTCATAGATGCCTTCATCTGCCTCTCTAGATAGGGGATATTGTCTCGCCCTTGGTAAAATAGCCCCTGGCTTTAGCTTAATTTTTACAGATCCTATTCCCTTTAACAGGCCCAAGTCATATGGACCTCTAGTCCATAGAACACTGGGTGCTTGCCCCAAGTCTTCCTCGAGAAATGGTGGTGGTGCCATCTGCAGCAAAACCATTCTCTGTGATCCTTCCCTGTAATGTATCTTCACCCAATGGGTAATGCTCACGAAAAACACTGGGCCTCATTACACGGTAGGTGGTAAGGGATTACCGGCACCGATAAGGGCACCGGTGCCGGTAATCCCTTACCGCCCTACTACGAGGTCCCTTCGCGGGTCCCTTCCCTAACGCCTGGTTTTACCAGGCGTTAAGGAAGGGACCAGTTGAGGGACTTCAGAGCTAATAATGGGCCCGCTAACAGTGGGCCCGTTATTAGCTCCATCCCCAATTGAGCCCTATGGGGGCTCAAATGGGAATGGGGAATGGTTCCCGGAATGGGGACTTACTTGGTCCTCCAAGGTCAGAATGACCCGGTAAGTCCCTATTCCGGGAACACGGACCCGGAATGCTGTAAGGGGGTAGCCATGGCGATAATAGCGACATGGCTACCGCCGACCGTGTAATGAGGCCCACTGTCTCTTGATCTGAGTGATCTTCTCAAAACTGTTTCTCATCTGTCAAGTCATTCAGTCTGTGCCCTTCTCCCACTACGATTACTGTCCTCTATGATCGTCCAGTGTCATCAGTCCATGCACCACTACTCTCTCATCCTTCGCTATAACCGCTTCTACTTCTATCAGTATCACCTGTCCTTCCTTCTCATCTAGTGGGACCTCTGGTATAAACAAGAACTCATTGGGTATATGTAGCAATCTGCTTTGGCATCCCTGGAAGCCATGCTATTAGCAATTCTGCTCCATATTGGAAAAGCTTGAGATTCGCTGCCTCCCCCCCTTCTGTACGGTCTACCCGCAATATGCCTGGATGAGTTCCCTCATGTTCATGTAGTGAATTCCTTGAGTCAAGCACATTATCTCCTGGTCAGTGAATTGAATGAAATGGTCATGTCTCGACCCATTATGTTTACTGGTGTCTGTCGGGAATATAACAATGGCTTAGTCAGGTTGGTTCTCCTACAGGTGGCTGTGTGTGTTCCTGTGTGTGCGGTGCATGCATCCTGGGCTGATATGGCTGCACCTGCATGCTTTGTGTTTGTGCCGGTTGTGGCACATATGCCTGCACTTTCGTGTAATCCTGGGCATAATAGTCTGTTTGCTCTGTGTGATATGTTGGCTGATGTGACATTCCCCCATTCTGTTGCATTCCACCCCTGCTTCTGCACATTCGAGCTAAGTGGCCTATCCTCCCACACAGCCAGCATTGTATTGGACCCCCATTGGTCTCTGCTGTCCCATATTAAATCCATCTCCACCTTGTTGCATCGGGTATCCAAACCCTCTTCTCCGGGGCACTTCTCCCTGTCCCTTTGGCCAGTGGTTTGCTTCAACCCTTCTTATGAAGCCTCCCCATGCTTCTTGTGGTCGATTTTGGATATTCTGGGTAACTACTCCCTCTCTGCTCATCAATATCGCTCCTTCCATTGTGTACTTTTATCCTTTTTGCTGCACTAACTTCACTTCTTCATGCTTTTTCTCATCATGCTTCTTTTTCTCATTTTCCTGCATTAACAGACAATAGAGCACCATAGTTAGTTGGATTTCTGTCCATGGTCTAGCCTCCATTCGAACAAACTTCTTCAGTTGCTTCAGTACCTGTTCTGGCAACCATTGACATAATATGTGATAAAATAAACCCATGTTTTATCCCATGGCTCTCTGGTCTCGAGACGCCAACTTTCTTGAATTTCCTGAATTTATTGGAGTTGGTCTTCGTCCTCTCGCATTTTGCGTGGCATAATCGTGCTAATGTCAGATGTGTTTGAGTACTCTACTCTTAGAGCTTGCCATATAGTTGATCGGCAGTTATTTAATGGTGCGTCATTGTGCACCGTGTTCTATGCTGTCACTCTGGGGTATCCGGCTCTTTTCCAAACATCGTCTGCTGACTAAGGGGTACCCCAAAAATGGCTCAGGGTAGGGTCCTCGTGTCACCCACTGCCAGTGTCATCCCTGCTGTCAGTCTTTCAATCCAGTAATTCCATTTGCCAGCCCCTGCAGTCAACAAAGGTAGCTTTCACCCTAAATTATCCTTATCCATCTGTTGCCATAGTATGTACTGCGGTCGTCTGCCACCCTTCTCTAGTAACAGAAACTGTGTCAGTCTCATACCTCCATCATGTCTCGCCATCTCTTTAGTGGCTGTAAGCGCACATGTCATCTCTGCCCATTTCCGTCCTGGCAGGGCTCTGAGCCTCTGCCCATAAGGGGTAATTTTGTCTGCACTGTGTGGTCTGACCATAGGGCGCTCCATTCGTCCCTCAGGTTCTCCTTCTTTTCTTCCATGTCTTTCCCTTACCCCCGCAATATGTCTCTCTGAGGGATTGTTTCCCTGCAGCGGCGGCAAGTGAGCCTCTCCTCCTCAACATCGTTGCTCTACTGTTGATCTTCATCTGACCCCATGGTCACTGTCCTCTTCTCTTTCGTGCTCGAAGCTAAGGCCTCCTTAACATCAGTTTCTCTCATTGTTTCCCCTTTGCTTTATCTGAAAAGTTGCGTTCCACCATCAGCGATGACCCTGTTATACCTCTACTCGACCTTGGGGCAACCAAGCTGTCTCTTCTGCTCCTATAAAGGTCCCCTATTTTTCTTCATATCCCCTCTCTGCCATCATCATTTAGACATGTGAAGCCGTTTGAATGTACATCGCTTTTTTAGAATCTCTCTCCCTACTCTTGTCTCTTTCCTGCTCACATCTCCTATCCTTCTCTTCTTCTCTGCTTCGGTGCTCTTTAACGACTCGCTCGACTTCCATCATTCTTTTTTCCTTCTCCCAGCTCTGCTGCTTCTCTGCATCCTCTCTCACACTGGTACAGCACATGTCAGGTTGGGAACAGGTTTTCTACATGGCTGGGCCTCTTCTACTGTTGCCATCCACGACGCTACTTCCTGCTGCATATGCTCTGCTTCAGCTGACATTCTTCCTTCGGTTTCGGCGCCACTTCCAGGACTCCGGACTGCTTTTGCCTCTACTACTCCTGCCACACTTCTTCTCACCTGAAGCCCATTCTTAGGTTTAAATGTCCTGCTCAGGTGCCTTATTCTACAACTAGAACACACATTTTGTTTGACGGTACCTCTGATCCTCAGTAACTCTGAGTTCCTCTTTCGCGTCCCAGTACCACATGCATTATGGATATTGAAGTCTATAGTGGTTTTGGTTGTTTGATATTCAGTTTGTTTTAATTGGTTGGTGAACTGAGAATTATCAGAGTTAGGGGATATGTTAAAGGTTTGAGATTTAACATTGGGGCCAGATGTCATGGCCACTGGACAAGGACCCCTAATGTCATCATCTAAAGGGTCCAAGTGGGCCAAGTCCTGGCACCTTTGGTGCCAGGCTCATGAGAAAGTGTGCTCTGCACGCTCTATTTCTGATGCACCAGTTATTCCCCTTCTGGCAGATTCCCCACGTTCATCCAGGCCGGGCATGGCCATAGGGAAGCATTGGGTTGCACGTGCAGAGTTCTCCAGGAGTGGCAAGGTGGGGCCACAGGGTGGAGCCAAGGGGGCATGGCAGGACCAGGCTATTTAAGCCTGCCCCGCCCGCATGCAAGCGCTTCACGTTAGTCTGCTTATGCAGCGTAACGCTCACTGCCGCTGAAGCGCTCTTACCTGATTCCAGCACAAACCATCGCTGAAGCTCTCTTACCTGATTCCAGCAAAAACCATTGTTGAAGCACTCTTACCTAATTCCAGCAAAAACCACCACTGAAGCGCTCTTACCTGATTCCAGCAATACCACCGCTGAAGCGCTGCTTACCTGATTTCAGCATCATCATCTCCTGCAGCTCATTTTACCTGATTTCAGGAGTCATCACAGGCGAGCCACATCCTCACCTGTTCCGGATATCTAGCTACGCGGGAGCCCACCTCCACCAGCAGCCGACAGAGGAGAAGAAAGACATTACAAGGGTTACGAACTATAATCACGAAAGAAAGACATTGCAAAAGATACAGACAATAATCATTGTTAAGAAACACTTACCTTCAAGGTGGATCAGCCACAGCCAGTCTGGGATGCCACGCACATGGACCAGTGAAGCAACTAGGTCCATTAAAAGTGCTCCTGCAGATGAGACGCAGGAGGGAGAGCTCATCCTCATAAATCAACAGGTGAGATCATATGGGAAAGCACTTGCTCATCTCATTCTGGGAAGAAGGGTTCGAGGGAAATCATTGTCCAAATCCAGCATTCCCACTGTCTCTTGTATCCTCTCAGAGGCAGTATCTGCACCCAGTGCGGTCTACACTACAGGAGCAGGGGAGGAAGTCTGATCCAAGGGAGACAAATCCAGGGAGGGCGACAACCGTGCCCCAACACCCCCACAGAGACCAGGTGAGCGCAACACCAGAGCCTCCACTTGAGACAAAATCATGACAATTAGCGGATGGCACATTTAATTCCTGAACTCCCAAGGCACAAACTATATGCTGTTTAGATTTTTCCTAACCTGTTCTTTGGGTAGTTCCATGGGAGTGACTTGTGCAATCACAGCATGCCATTAAGTAATTGGGAATTATAGAATGTTCATCCTCACAAGAAGATGAATACTGCATCCCTCCTAAAGGAGTCACCAGTTTTCAAGACAGCCATCTCCTCACATGTGATCCTCCCTCACGATACCACCGCCAGGGTTAGGATCGGATAGCGGCTGCCTTCCCTGATCACATGGGTGGGGTTCAGTGATGACTCCGCAGGATTCATCGGTTCTATGTCATTTCATTGCGAGATGTTTTTTCGCTGGGTTTTTTACCGCTGATTTATTTACAAAAAAACACATCGAATGTTCCCCCACAAACCCCACATCCCCTTTAATTTTTTTATATTCATGTACACCCACACCCAATTTATATATTTTTCTAAGCCCCCCAAAAAAATTGATGAGTTTTTCCAGCAAAAAATCACAGACGTCGTACCGATTCATCACAGTTGGGAGGAGAAAGATCTAAAAGGGTCTGAGGTGCAAGACCTTAATGGCTGGGATGAGATAGACTGAGAACACTCGGAAGAGGTAGTTGACCAGGAGAAGTGGATAAGAAAAGAGAAGGAGAAAGAGGAGAGGGCAAAGGAAGAATAGAGAAGCACCCAGAAGGAGAAATAGGAGGTGGTAGAGAGAAGTGAAAATGACAATTGGAGAAACAAGGGGGAGATGGGAGAAGGAAGTGAAGGAGCATCAAGAAGGTGAAGTAGGACAAGATAGAAATAAGTGTGGAGAAAGAGTGGACTATTGCCATGGAGGAGTGGTGAGGATGAGAAAAGGGTGGATCATAAGACACCAAGTGGTACACCTAGGTGGGGTGGATGGACACGCTCATTCCAATTTGTAAAAGAGAGGCAGGAGAAGCTCAGAATGAAGAGAGACAGAGAGGAGGATTCAAAGCAAGGCCCTCTAGGATCACGAATTGAGAGATGTGTTGTGACTTACCTTTTCCCTATCTGCTCTGTTCAGTATGTGTGTGAAGTCATGAGTGCCTTGAAGTGGAATGCTGTGTGAATGTTCTCTGCTGGGTGTTCTCTGAATAACAGTTGATGAGAGGCTGGCTTAGAGAGAGAGGGTGGCTGGTGGATGTATACTTATGTTTCTCTATGCACTTGTAAGCTGAACCTGTAACTGAAGTAAAGAAGTTTCCTTTTTGTACAAGGGACTCTGAGTAATCTGTGCCAAGGCACTTTGTTTTATCAATGGCGATGAGCTGAACAAATCAACGTGGTGCTGAGGACCTGAGCTGTGCTGGGGGGACAGTATGAAGAAGAGGACATCCACTGCCCTCAAGCTCTGAAGATAAGAGCCCTCTCTCTGTAGCTAAAGTGAAGTGCCAGCTGCCAGGTGGTCTGTGGCCTGTTGCCAATGTGGCCTAGTGCAGCAAGCATGGAGAACTGATGCTGACAAGGTGACAGGGATGCTCAGTGTGGCTCCATTTGAAATTTCCGGAGTCCCCAGTAGACTGCTGCGTGACGAGAGGCAGGAGGACTCTGTGCTGGAGGCAGCATGCGAGAGGACGGCTCTCCTGACAGCACTAGGAGGAGGGGTGCAGGAGCTGTGTGCTTGTCACCACTGTTTGGCTTACAACAGATGTAATGGGAGCTGTGCAAAGGGAGTGGTATGTTGAGAATTGATTTGTCTCACCTGGTTGCCTTTGGGAGGCTATGTCGTCAGATGTCCCATCGCCCAGACAATTGCTGTCCCAGCAGCATGAGGAGGGATTGCAAATGTTCTGGTGGTAAGGGGAGCTGGCGTAAGTGGCTCCGTATAGAGGGAGCATTCTGCGTTAATGCGGCTGCGCCGTGGATGCAAGTCGAGGGCCAGCGGAGTTCCGTTGTCTTCGGCTGGTAGAGCTGAAATGATGACGTCAAGGAGGAGGTTTTTATTTGAAAAAAAGTACCTAACAGAGCGTTGCGGATGAGTCGCACAGAGACCCTGTGAGGATTTACCAGAAAGATACCTTGGTGCAGGGAAAAAAGCAATGGAATGGAGGCAGCAAACCCAACGGCAGTGTTGTGGAAGGACACGAGAACATAGGTCCACGTGAGCAACAAGTTGCTTCATGCAAGCGGCTTATGCCCCAGAGGTACGGCGTGTCACAGAGGCACATAGAGAATCTGTTATGAAGCATGCCCTGAAGGTACTGTCTGGGGGGCTAAGGTAGTTTCACTTCGGAAGCAATGCGGCAAGGTCTGTGTTTGAGTTTGGACTAGAAAGATGCTGTTTGCCATGGCACTGTGCAATAAGGTACTGTGTGGGGTATGAAGGTTTTCACCGGTTTGTGTGTGGGTCAGTTAAAGGAGTACATATAGTATTGTTTCTTTTAAAGGTGCTGATATTTTACAGGTGATTTGAGGCCTGCAGTAAGCGAGATTAGGTGATGTGTGTTGTATAGCATGGCCAGGACCCTCTAGCAGTTGCCCCAATTATTAGCAGAGAACACTCAGGCTCAAAAACGACTCCCAGCCACAAGAACAGGAGACTCAGCCATGCGGCAAGTTTACTGTCATTTATCAGCAAAACAAAAATGACACGGATCACATCAGGAAAAAACAAAATTCTCCAGCGCTCTCGTCTTCTAAGCATGTGTCACCCGGTTTTATCCCAGTGGGACATCACAAATTCAGGTTCCAACCCAAAAACCTATCAGCTGAATACATTGGTCAGTTTGAGCTGGTTACATATAGAGAAACTATAAGTTAGTGGTATGATTGGATGGCCATGTCTTGGAGCCCCTCCTATGACCACCCATACTAGTATCAATCTACAATGTTGCAGGGTGGCAGATGGACCATTGGACCCTGCAACAAATTATCCCCATTTTGAAATGCGAATCTGGACTTGTCAGAGTGTGTCCTCCCATCCGTGGGACCCTGGGCAGTTACCAGACTGAGTGTACCTTTTCAAGGCAATGGGAATGAACATGGAGGTGCAAAGTGTTCTCGAATGTTACCATTCTCTGATCACCTAAGCCTGTGAGAGTGCAGTCAGTTGAACACCCATATGAAACACTTGTATCTTCTTCTTCCTTGGTTCAATGGGAACAGCTCTCTCTGTCTACCTTGCCCTGCTCAGCTGGGTCACGTGTGCTGAGACCACGAAAATGAAGCCCTTTCGCATGTAATTTTGAGGATTTTAGTCTGACTTTCTGCAGGTGGCTTATTGGCTTGGTAACTGGAACTTTTCTGTCTCCACTTGCCCTTGGCTGCAGCGATCGTGTCAGCCTTTCCATGTGCTCGAAGCCTGTCTCTACTTTGTCATCCATCTCAGAGACCTATAGCTTCTATATCACTCCCTATGGCTTCTCCCTGTTAATAGCAGTCAAGCATGTGCAAGCTAAATATATGAACTCTTTGCATCTTGCAGTTTCAGCTTTGGCGAAATATATAACAAAGCAGTATGTATGTGTATCTGTCCTATTACCTACATGGGTCATAAGCCTGTGCTTCGTGCCTATATGCAATAAACTAGTGCGTGTTCGTGTAATTTCATGAATGAATGAATATGTACTTCATGTTTAATGCAGCTACGTTGTGATGTCAGTGATGATGTCATTGATTTCTGACTTTGCAGTCAATCGAATTCCTCGGTCGATCTAATTTCCATATCATCCAAGTCATCGATTGGGTATGGTCTGAATGGTTGTCTGAGTGAATAGCGTTTCTCACCCCGGCGATACATCAAAGTTCGTGGCGATGGGCCTAGAAGAAAGGCACATCTGTCCTTTCTCTGCCTTCATGCTGAGGACTGTGTCGGGGGCAAGAGAGTTAGATTTGTCCCCCATCAACAATTCCCCTCTGGTAGACCTGTCGACCTCACATACTATACCGTTCTCTTGAATTATTTGTAGTTTCGGGAGCCAGACCTTTGTTAACCCTCCAGGATGTCCATAGTATTTTGCATGATCGTCTAGGCTCCATGTCACCCATCTAGCTGCAGTCCCCAGCAAGGTTGCACCAAGCCCATTATCCCTAATAGTCATGGTATTGTAAGGATACTGGAACATTATTCCTATCGGGAACAGGGGACACTGCATCAGTTGTTTTTTCAGTGCATTCTGTGTCTTTGTTTCTTCATCTTCTTCAGTCTCTATGTTAATTAGCACTTTCATCTTTAATGTCTTCTCCATCGTCTTTCTCTATTGCCTAATTATTATCTTGATGATACAAACTGTCAGCAACACTAGTATCACGCTTGCTGCCAGTACTTTCAGTCCATTGACCATCCATGTTGATATCCATGACAATATGTAAAATAGCCAACCATCATCTTTTCCATTATTTTTTGTTTCTGCCTCCATCTTCATGTGCCGTTCAGAGAGCCTGGGGATGGCTTCTGTCAATGTCCCATTGCCTTCGTCATTGGCAGGAACAAATCTACAACAAGAAGACCCGATCTTGGCCCAAACACCTCCCTCCATTGCCGTGAGGAGATCAAGAAGGTATCTGTTCTGAAGGGCCATTAGTCTAACTGCTCTCAGCTCCTCCTTGATGGCATTGAACCCTTTCACAGTTGAGTTTATTGTCTGCATCAGCTTCCACCTTGTGATCTGGAGCCACTTGGCATTCGTGTTTGTTTGTACTGCTGTAACAATGGATGCAAAGAACTTCTAAGTTCTGCTGAAAAGCCTGTGCTCTGATGGTATTGCATCCAAGGCCTTTTCCGTGTCTGATGATGCATCGTTTGCCCTCTTCACTCTGGTCAATTCCACAGATATCTTCTTCCTTTTATTGGTATCCATTTTAGGGAACCCTTCAACTTGTATGTCCTTCTGGGGCACTACCAATGCTAGAGTGTTCAGATGTACAAGTGAGCATATTCCTCCCCACTGGCAGCTGCAGTTATGCTTTCGATCCGCAGACGCAATAGTGGTCCATGAATACTGCTGTTCTGACCTTCATACATGGTATTCTCGAAATCTGCTTGCATCTTTCATTTTCTCCACCCTCTATTTTGCCATCGTTCTGGAAACATAAGGCACCTCCCTTGAGTGGTATGATGTGCTTGGGCCCTGCTTCGTTTTCTAACCATGTGAGCAGTTTTGCACTTGCTTCCCATTCTTTAAGGCACTTATCAATTTCTTGATGTACTACTTCCACTGGAACCTTTAGAAGAGCATGTGCTTTGCTCTCAACAACTCCTTCTTTTCAGCGCCTGTTGTGTATACTTGTCCATACACTAGCATATGTGGTATTTCCCAACATTCTGGAATTTCCCCTATTTCTGTAGGTCTTGTCGTGGGACACTGTAACTCTTTCTGTGTCACTGTCTGCACCCCCACTTGCGCTGACTCTCTGTTATATAATGTATGCTTGCATCTGTGTTCCAGTAATCATCCAGCATTTCCTGGGTCTTTATGTAATTATGTTCATACAGGAACGTTTTCTGGACATCTGCCTTAGTGTGGCATGCTTCCCTTGAAATGTTCCTTTTGTGGTGCATAGTGATAAATGCATGAGGTATTGTGTCCTTGCCACCAGAATTTCAGTTGCTATGAATGTTCTGGATGCACTGATGGCATGGGGGATGTGAGAGCAGACATAACAGCTCTCATTTCTGGTTTGTTTCCCACTTTGGCCATGTGGCTATACCACATGTTATTCGATATATGGGTCGAATCAGATATGAAGTAAATTACCTGATTAAAATCTACTCCTCCACTGCACTTAGCCCTTTTTACTTTTTTTAGCAGTGCCTGTTGTCTGCCCAGACATGGCTTCCGTAGAAGCATGGATCGGCATTACGTTAGTAAGGGTCAAAGATTTTGCATTTGCGAACAGCAATCTTCGTAAAACAAGGAGTGTAACGAGGTGGAGACTGCTAGAAAACACAAAACATTATCATGATATTGCGAATTGCAAACCATATGTTGTTATTCTTGGGTGCTCCTATGCATTGATCCAAAGGTTTGTGCAACTCACATGAAAATGCTGAGAAAAGCGTTATTCGTGTTAGTGTATGTTAAAATAAACCCTACGCCGATAGTACTGAGCAAGTGCTTTAAAGAACAATGTCTTCCACTCCATACAGATTCTCGAATCTCCAAGCAGAGTGATGATAGATGGATTTCCACGGGTCAGTTGTGGGTGAATGTGGGCAAAATATAACACGAAGGCCTGAAAAAACAATAGTTGTGGTATCATTCTCTCGTGTTCCGTCCGTATTATAAAGCGTATGAAACACTCCTGGAATGGATTACGTCTATTGACCACCATATAGCTTGAATTGTCCATACTTTTTCATTGAATGGCTGTGTAAGCAAAATAAATTGTGTGCCTATTCTAGGGGTACGTAATGTCTCTCCCTAGCTCTCTCATTTTAGACCGTGTCATCTGTGGTTGTTGTTATTCTTCTTTATATTTATCTTCTCCTTACATCAGATTGTCACCTCTTAGACGGGATGAGGTCTCACCTCAGCAGGGCTTAATGTCTCCAATGTAGTTCCACACTTTTTTCTCAGGCAGTTTTACTGCATGCTCTGTTGCTTGCTCTGCAGTATAGATGCCCTCAAACCTGTGCTTTAACCAGGGTGTCACAAAGTGCCAGAGCAGAACCGTGCCCCCAGGATACAGTAGTGGTTGCTTGAGGAGTTTTTCACTTGCGGCTGGGCTGGTATCTTCCTCACTGTTCTTCGACCTTTCCCCCTGCTTCTGCAGTTGACGAGAAATGAAAGACGCATTAGCCATCAAAGAAGCCACATATTTGTACATCTCATTACCAAAAACACTAGAGGCAACATTTGCATCTGATAATGCTCTAGTGAGAGAAGCCTGGGGTAGTCGCATGCGCCATCCTGTCACCACCTCATTGGGTCATTAAGTGATGGTCGGACACAAGCTGATTTCACAATGCAAAGAGAGCAAAGGGCAAACAATGAAGCCATTCCTTCTTTAGAGTGGCATTTATCTTTGCTATCTTCTCTTTGAGCAGGCCATTGAGATGCTCACACTTCCCGTTTCTTGTGGGTGATAAGCACAGGAGAATGTGTGCTGTATCCCCTGAAGGGTTGTGATGTGCTCAAAAGTCTCATTCACGAAATGAGGTCCATTGTCTGGCTGCAGGACCTCACAAACCCCCTCATCTTGGGAACACCTCTCTAATGAAGAATTGTGCAGCCCTTAGGGCATTAGGGTGTGAACAAGGACCAGCTTCGATCCATTGGGAGAACGGGCACATAACCACTATCATGTAGCGGTAGCCTTGGCACAACTGGAGAATAGTCGATGTGGAGATGTTGGAAAAGCCCGATTGGTCTGGTTATGGCTCCCCTCCCTACACATAAAGTATATCCTGCAGTGAATTTCTTGCAGATGACACAGTTCTCCATAAACGCTGTTATATGCTCAGTCATGTTCGGACAGAGCCAATCTTCCCCCATGTGAGAAGCAAGTACCTCTATACCCATGTGTGTGGGATGGTGCAGTTGCGTGGGCGCAATTTGCAATAATGCTATTAGGAGTAATAGTTTGCCTGTGCTTTCTTGTTGCCACAGAGCAACCATGGGAGATATTGAACATCCCCTTCTTACTCATAACTCCCTTCCCTGGAACTCCATTATCTGTGTGGCTGTTAATGTATTATAGTCTTCCCTTGTGATCATATTGCATACACAGATATGTGTGCTTGAGGGATATCGAGGTCTGTTATCCCTTGAAAATATGCTGCATGCTGTGCTCTGTCTGGCGCTTTGTTGCCCTGGGAGATGGCCTCCTCAACCCTCATGTTGGTCTGGCACTGTACGACCACTATTGCTGCTGGGAGTTCAAGCGCGTCTATGAGCCTACCCAATAGGGGCGTGTGCTGCACTGGTGTCAGCATGTCTAAAGCCCCTCCTCTGCCATCGTGACAGCCCAGAGTGTACTCTGGGATGGTTGTCATACTGTTCCATGCATGAAGTGCAGTCATGTACGTAGTCTCCCTCCTCTATTGGCTCAGCTAAAATTGTTACTGGATTGACAATCCTGCACCTCACTACCTTGGTCGCTGGATTTTAGATAATTACCTTGGGCCTCATTAGGACCCAGGCGGTAAGGGGTTTACGCCGGCGTAAACATCGGCGACCCTTACCGCCTGAGTACGAGTTCCCTTAGCGCCATGGCGGATTTAACACCTGCTTTTAGCAGGTGTTAAAATCCATGGCGCTAAGGGACCTTGTTGTTAATTACGCCACCGTAATTTACGGTGGCGTAATTAACGCCTTCCCCACTCCCATTATGCCCTATGGGGCAAAAATGGGAATGGGGAAGGGTAAATGGGGATTGGGGACTTACCGCCCCGCCAAGGTCGGAATGGGGCGGTAAGTCCGCCAACCACCATGGCGGAGTTGGCAACTTAGCGCCATGGTCCATGGTGCTAATAGCGCCATGGTCCTCCGCCAAGGTCCTAATGAGGCCTCTTGTATGCAGAAGCTCTCTGTGTGGTCAACATACTCTTGGGTCTTTCGAGAATCGCAAAGAGGGCGTGCTCCACATAAAGTGTGGTGCTGCACATCATGGTAATTCTCATTGACTTCTCTACCACGAATGCAGCATCAGCCAGAGCTTGCTCACATGGGTAATGTCCGCTCACCACTGGGTCTAAACGTCCGATATAATAAGCTAATGGCTTGTGCCATAGGGTAGTCTTCTGTGTGAGCTCTGCAGTCATCACCACTCCGTTGGAGTCGAGAACAAATACGATTTGTCATGATAGTCTGGGATCCCCACTACTGCAGCTGTACATATTGCTTTCTTCAGCTCTTTGAAGACTTCAGTCATTTAACGAGTCAGTACCAACTTACCATTCCCTCTCTGTGCCTCCCTAAATGCGCTCAACAACTTGTGCATGTGCTATAGTCAAATACTCAAGCTCTGCAGTAATTGCAAAGGTCCAGAAACTGTTGCATTTCTCTCACTGTCTTTGACATCAGCGTTCTACTGATCGCTTCAGCTCGTTCTGGAGTTAATTTTCACCCTTCTTGTGATATCAACTGTCCTATGTATAGCACTTTCCTTTGGCAATATTGTAATTTTGCCTTGTCTACCTTGTAACCTTTCTCTGCTAGTATTGTCAACAAATATACTGAGTAATTTCAACACTGTTCTCCTGATTTACTACAGACTAAAATGTCCTCCACGTATTGTATGACTGTGCTTGCTATTTGTATGTTGCCTAGATCCATCTGAAGGACCCTGTTCAAGATTGAAGGTGACTCACAGTACCCTTGTGGTAATCTTGCATGTTTTCACTTCCTGTTTCTATATAGGAAGGATGTTAAGTCCTGTGACTGTTCATAAAGTGGTATAGAAAAGAAGGCGTTCTTCAAATCTATTACTGTGAAGTGCATAGCTTCCGTTGGGATGCTGCACAAGATTGGCGCTGGATTTGGAAATAACTGAAATTCTGCTTCAACCATTTTGTTCAATGGACACAAATGCTGAATAGAACACCATGATCGCGTTTTTTACAGGTATTACACTGGGATTCTGAAGTCACCAGAATGTCTTGCTTCAGTAGTGCAGCAATCGTTTCATAAATGCCCTTGTCTGCTTCACTCGATAGGGGATATTGTGTGGCCCTTGGTAGAAAAGCTCCTTGTTTGAGTTTTATCTTAACTGCAACTATCCCTTTTCATAGACCCACGTCATAAGGACTTTTAGTCCATAAGACACTGGGTACCCACCCTAAGTCTTACTCGAGGAATGGTGGTAGCTGTTTTCGTGAAACACAGCCATTCTATGCGGTATTTCCCTGTAATGTAGCTCCACCCATTGTGTAACGCTTATGTAAAACACCACCTGGTTATCTGATCAGTTGTCTTGGAATAGCTCCTCATCTTTCATGTCAGTCAGCCGGTATCCTTCCCCTACTGCAATTACCATTCTCCATGATCATCCTGCATCTTCATTTCCATGCAGTACTATTCTCTCGTCCCTTATTATCACTGCCTCAATTTCTATTGGGATATTTTTTCCTTTTTACGCGTCTGCAGGAACCTCTAGTCTGAACAGGAATTCATTTGGTATTCGTAACAGTTTACCCTGTTTGCCTGGAAGCCATGCTATTATTAATACTCCTACCCCATATGAAAACAGCTCAATGTCCACTGGCACCTCCACTCTATACCGTTAGGCCGCAATAAGCCTGGATGAGTTCCCGCACATTCATGTAATGAATCCCTGGCATTGAACACACTATCCCTTGGTCTGTGAATGACATGGTCATATTAAGTCGGCACATCATGTCTCTCCCCAATATATTTACTGGCGTGTGTTGGGAATATAAGAGTGGCATGGTCAGGCTGTTTTCTCCCACAAAAGTGGTAATTCATCAGTAAAAGGAACCAAATCTGTGGCCCCAGAGAATCCCTACGCATTCATGGCAATGCCTGACATTGGATATCTCCCCTCTCTGACACAAGACCTAGTCACCCCTGTATCCACGAGAAAGGAAAAAGTCTTGTCACCTATAGTCACCCCTATATGTGGTTCCTCAGCTGGATTCGGTGTAACAGATAGGATTGACCACATCAGGTCTGCCTGTGTGCTGTCCTATTGTGGATATAATGGGATGCACATCCCTGTGAATGGATTGCCCTTTACAACAGTCGCCCCTCCATGGTTTTGCATGGGCAGCGACATCGTGGAACCCGCATGTGTCGTGTTTACCATGTTCTGCTGACCTGGCACCTGCTGTGTAGGTTGCAGTTGATGAATGTGTCCCTGCGACTGCAATGAATGTTTCATGGGCTGATATTGTTGCATTTGTATATCCAGCGTATGTGCTTGTTGTTGTATACATCTGTGCTTGTGGTTGACCTTGGGCATAATAGTCAGTCTGCTCTGTCTTGTATATGGGCTGTTGCTGCATACCCCCATTCTGAGATATCCTGCTTCTGTATCTACACACCCACGAGATATGACTAATTTGTCTGCACACCCACCATTGTGCAGGACCCACCAACGGTCTTTGCTGTCCCCCAGGAAACCCTCTTTCCTGAGGTATCCCTCCTCGTCCTCTTGGCCACTGATTTATGTTCCCTCGTCGGGCAAGATCTCGCTGCTTCCATTGTGTACTTAGATCATTTCTTCTGTACTAACTTTGCTTCTTTCTGTTTCCTCTTCTCATGCTTATTTCTCGCGATAGTGCACTATAGTTAACTGGATTTCTGACCACGGCTTAGCCTCCATTCTCATTAGTTTCCTGAGCTGCTTTTGCACTTGTTAATGTGTGGTAAAATAACCCCACCAATCTGTCCCACGTTTCTCCCGTCCCCTGATGCCATTTTTCCTGAATTTGCTGAATATATTGAAGTGGATCTTCAGAGTCACGCATTTTGTGTGCGATGATCAAGTTTATGTCCGATGTGTCGGGGTATTGCACTCTTAGAGCATGCCAGACGGCCGCTAGGTAGTTATTGAATGGTGCACCATTGTGTGCCTTGTTTTGTGAAGTCAATCCAGGATATCCTACCCTTTTCCATACGTCATCAGCTACTTCCCCAAAAATGGCTGAGAGGAAAACTCTTCATGTCCCCTATTGCTAGTGTCATTTCTGTTGTCAGTCGTTTGATCTCATGAATCCACTTGTCAGCCCCTGCGGTTAAAAAAAGGTAGCTTACATTTCAGATTGTCCTTGTCCATCTGCTGCCATGGTATGTACTGAGGTTGCCCCCTACCCTTTTCCAGTAATGGGAACTGTGCCAATGTCATCCCTCTTCACTATCCTCCCATGCCTTTAGTGGTGGTGAACGCCCTCGCCATCTCCGTCCTTATCCATCATGGTCGGGCCTTCAGCCTCTGTGCATGCGGAGTGATATTGTCCGTGCTTCGTAACCTGCTCTCAGACTGTGGCAGTCGCCCTGCAACATCCTCCTCACTCCTACTTATGTTCTCTCTGCCTCCACATATTGGGCCTCATTATAAGACCAGCGGTAGCCGTGCCGTATCATTTTATTTCCAGTGCCCACAAATGGGCAATTCCCTGATCATTATGGCTCTGCCGGACCCGGTAATTGCCCATTCTTGGCCGCCGGAATAAAATGCTCCCCATTCTCATTTGATCCCCTTAGGGTGCAATGGGAATGGATAGGTCGGATGCACCGGCCCCATTCTGAATGGTGCCGGTGCATCCGATATGCTCTGCTCGCAGATGCCGGTACGCCCACCAGGTCAGACCATGAGCAGAACTCGTAGTTTGCCGGGCCGGTAACTTACAATGAGGCTCATTGTGTCTCTGTTTGGGCTGACTTCCGTGGAGTGTCGAGAATGACTTCTCTTCTCCTTGTCCTCGCTCCCCTGTGAAGCTTTGTCTGACCCACATAGTCCCAATGCTCCTGTCACTGTCTTCATCAAAGATCAGTCTCCTTAACATCATACCTTCCCCCTGTTTCCCCTCCTTTGGTCTGCAACTGCACGCTCCCCCCTCAACAAGGATTCAGCACTTTTTCTGCTCATGGGGCAACCGTGCTGCTTCTCCTGCTCCTATACAGTTCCTCATCATCTAAACTTGCCAAGTCCATCTTGATCTCTACCACTTTCGGAGACAGCAGCCTTCTCTGCTCTCATCTCTATTTCACTTGCTTCTGTGCTCCTCCCTTTCTCTGTGTTGGCGTTCTTCAACATGCCGCTCGACTTCTAACCTTCTTTTCTCTTTCTTTCTTTGCAATTGTCCTTCCCGCTCTTCTTCTGCTTTTCTCCTTGCTATGTCTTCTAGTTCTTTCTTTCCCTTTTCTCTCTTTTAACTCCTTCATGGGGTAAAATCCCTTACTTTCTGTGGCTGTGTGAGCTGTTTAAGGGGGAAGAGGGGGTGGAGGAGCCGAGGGCTGTGTGTCCCCCGCGTCCCATTGGCTCAGCATCCAATGCCGCCGAACTGAATCGCCTTCCTCATCCTGAAACATTTTTAATTACTCTAATATGGCTAATCGCTTGCTCAATTTATTTCCCTTAAAAGTTGTCTGTAACACGCCGTTTCTGATACTATTCGGGATGGAGGAAACGGATGGGGAGTTCAGAAGGCTGACAGGGGTCTCAGAGCCCTTCTGCTGGCAGAAAGGGCCTGCTTAGTTATGCAATGGAAAGGCATCCCAATACTGGGTAAGGAGTGGATTAATGCCGCCACAAACATATGTACGAAGTAGAGGATAACTGCAGCGCTCCATGGGAAAGCGGCTCCGCATGAAATGTTATGGGGTGAATTTATGGCAAAATATGTGAATACAAAGTAAAAGAAAGCAATATAAAATATGCAGATAGAAAGTCTGCCCTTGATGAACCAATACACCTCAAGAGTGTCCAACCCCGCCTGTGCAGGTTCCACCCAGGTTGGAGGAAGCATCCCCAGAGGCGACTAAAGATACCAGCAACCGACACATAGAGGACTATCCACACACCACAGCCGAAAGATATGTTGATTGTTGTATTTTGCAAAAGAAGACACCGTTCAAGGGAGGGTGGAGGGGGGAAGGGAGAAAAGCAATATAGAACAAGGGTGTGATCTGGGAGGGAGGGGCGGATGAAGAGATGCTATGTTTTACCCCAGAGCCTTTGACGGAATGTTGATGATTTTTCTTGATGTTTTAAAAACTGCAATAAAAATAAGGTTAAAAAAAGTTGTCTGTAAATACATGACCATTTGTTGCGTATCTTGTCTTGATACCGCAGAGGAACTTGCACATGTGTTGAAGTGGTGTATCCTTCATTCTCGTCACTCCTATATAACACTTTATCGATACTTACTTGACCTCAAATTGGGATTTCGACACATCCAATGGCAATTAATACAGTATAACAGAGATTTTCTCTAGCCTCTCCTGCTCATCATCAAAAGAAAAACACAGGGGCGCTCCGTGCACTGCCCCTCTTGTGGCTTCCTCCGCCATAAAGGCTCAAGAATCAATTCCACTTGTGAGCTTCTTAAGCTCTGCCCAAATGGCACATCATGATTTTCCAAGTCTCAATCAGCAAACTACCCCCCCGCCCAAGTTCCACCGCGTTTCGTGCACTTCAAGTCCTATTGAATAACCTCTCTGGTGATGTTACCACTACCATAGAGGAAGAGGTTTAAAAAAACCAAAAACTCGAGCTTTCAACAAATGTGTCCGCTGACGACCTACACCAAACACAATAACAAAACAGAACACCACATATATATACGCCTGCCTTCCTGTCGCCTAACAGGGAAATCCACTAAGTCTTGTGGTTCTTTTCTATAGCGTTGACTTATAGACAAATGTACCTCTGTGAGGTAAAACAGGAAAACACCTTCCGCGATATACCCAGGTAAACCATTATAGCATCATCCATGAACCAAGCTAACCTGCCTAACTCACATGGAAAGCATTATATATTTCTTTATGTGTGTTTTTTTAAAAAGCTAAGCTGACTGTCTAAGCCGATCGCCCAAACTGACCACCTAACAAACAGACATTTCTACATCAAACAAAGACTTCACCAAAAGACACCAAGCGAAAATTTCTCCCGTCTATTTGCTTTATAGTTGAGTCCATACTTGCACTCTGTGATCCGCAGAGGTCTCTCTGACACCGACTCGCCCACAACCTGCCACTCTGTTGTCCAGTCAATGTCGTCCCACAGGAAGCAGGCAGAGATTTCTTATCAAAGGCGGCTCCTGTCCACGTCTTCTATTCGCAAGTGTGGTTGTATGATCGTTTTCCACGGGTCGCCACCCATCCCCTTGGGCACGTGGTGGGACGAGACATTTTGTCGCTGAAAGAACCTGGCAACCGTCCTCTGCTACCGCTTTGTATAGCATGGCCGGGACCCTCTAGCAGTTGGCCCAATTATTAGAAGAGAATACTTGGGCCCATCAACGACTCCCAGCCACAAGACGGGAGACTCAGCCATGGGGCAAGTTTACTGTCTTTTATTAGCAAAACAAAGATGATGGGGATCACACCAGGAAAAACAGAAATTCTCCAGAGCTCTCATCTTCAAAGCATGTGTCTTCTGGTTTTATCAAAGTGTAAAGTCACAAATTCAGGTTCCAACCCAAAAAAGTATCAGCCGATAACATTGGTCAGTTTGAGCTGGTTACATATAGAGAACCTATAGGTTAGTGCTGCGATTGGATGGCCATGTCTAGGAGCCTGTCCTAGGCCCACCCCTACTAGTGTCAATCTACAATGTTTCAGGGTTGCAGAGAGACCATTGGACCTTGCAACAAAGTATCCCCACGTGAAAGGCAAATCTGGATTGGTCAGAGTGTGTCCTCCCATCCATGGGATCCTGGACAGTTACTAGACTGAGTGTACCTTTTCAAGGCAATGGGAATGAACATTGAGGTGCAAAGTGTTCTCTAATGTTGCCACTCTCTGATCACCTAAGCCTGTGAGAGTGCATTCAGTTGAACACCCAGATGCAACTCTTGTAGCTTCTTCTCCCTTGGATCGATAGGAACGGCTCTTTCTGTCCACCGTGGTTGAATGGTTATTGTCCTGCTCAGCTGGGTCACGTGTACTGAGTCCTCGAACTGAAGCCATGGCTACCTCCAACCTCGTAATGAGGCCCAGGGACATTTTGGGGTCTTGGACACCCAGACATTCTAGGGCTGCTGGACAAACAGCCATTCTTTCATTTTGGGGGTGTTTGACACATGTGTCACACCCGGCCATGTGGGGGTGTTGGACACCCAGTCATTTTTGGGTGTTGGTCATCCCCTATTTTAAAGGTGCTGGACACCTAGTGGTGCATTTGAGGAGGTGTTGGACACGTATTACCAGAACAAGAAGAGGTGTGTACACCTATGTGTGATGCATCAGGGTGTATTTCATAAGAGATGTTAGACACCTAAGGTTTGCTCTCTCTGAGTGGTACTTGACAGTAAACATGGAGGTGGTGGTCTGGGTGAGTGTGAGGGTTGTGTTGGGTATTTGTTCATTAATCACAGTGTGCCACCTCTCCTTTTATCTAGTTTGAAGAGGGGTGGTAGAGTTGGTTTGTCCCACTGCCATGTGGGCGTGCATTTGTGTGGTGTGCGAGGACGGTGTTAGGGTTTTGTTACTGAGTGAGTTTTACACATAGTGGAAGTTTAAATGAGAATTGAGGGTAGTGCATTTTTGGTGCTATGGATGTGCGTGTGTCTTTTTTGATGTGTAGATTCTTAATCCGCATAAGGAAGGAGATGTGTTGTAACTTACCTTATCCCTTTCTGCTCTGCTCAGTATGTGTGTGATGTCATGAGTGCCTAGAAGTGAAATGTTGTGGGAATGGTTGCTGCTGGGTGTTCTCTGAATGACAGTTGATGAGAGGCTGGCTTAGAGAGAAGGTGGCTGGTGGATGTGTCCTTATGTGTCTCTATGTACTAGTAAGCTGAACCTGTAACCTGATGCTATGTAACCCGTAACTAAAGTAAAGAAGTTTCCTGTTTGTACATGGGACTCTGAGTCATCTGTGACCAAGGCACTTTGTTTTATCAGAGGCAGAGAGGACAAGAGAGAGACTGAAGCAGGTGGTTCGAGAACCAGGATCCCCAGGGGGAGGTAGGTGGTAAAAGACATGGGAACTACCCCGATGAGACAATACTCTGTCCCCCAGTCTCCCTGCGGCTCTGGGCCTTAGTTGAAGAGCAGGACCACAGCAACACCATCTACCGGATCTGCCAACATGCTCCAGTTCAGATCTTAGACACAAGAGGAGGATCCTTCTTGTGATAGCAAAAAGAAGGGTTATGGAATGCCTTAGACCCGGAAAAGAGAACCAAAGAGATGAGATCCAGGGAAGCCCAAACAATAACTGTGCGGGAACCCCTTAAACTTGAGGCTGAGAACCAAGCAGAGACCCACTGAGAAGACGTCTCTGTGTGGTTTTTTGCTACTTGTGTATGGTTGTGACTGAGGTATGCCTACCTCTGGTTTAGCTTGTACTTCCTGGAGCTGTTGCTGTATCGACACAACAAGCTTATGTAATAGTGAAGCTTCTCTTCAATTTTAAGAGAGGGCCACCTAAGTTTCCTTTCCTCACTTTCCACAGGCAAATTTGAGAGGACTCTGTCACCTCACTCTCTTAGGACCCTGACGTCTTCCCTGTGCACCATATCTATACTCTATTTCTGATCCTGTTTTTGACAAAGCACATGCTTGTTCCTCTTCCAACGGTGGGCTTGACCCCTTCAGGTAAAGTTATCACCCCTATGCTCTGCTTTGGTCCAAGCACACCTTCTCATTCCTGCCTGATCTTGATAGCTATTCCCTTGCTAGCCTCCTGCACGTAATGTAATGTAAATAAATATATTAAGCGCAAGCCAAGGCCAGAAGGCTTCTGGGTGCTAAATACCAAGCAATAGAACCAACATAACCCATTGCTTCTCAGAACAAAAAGGTCTGAGGAGCTCTGTGGAAGCGCAAATGATCTGAGATCTCTCTCAGGAAGTCCGGAAGAGAATTCCATAATGTTGGAGCCAGCACTGAGAAGGCGCGCCCTCCACCTCACGATTTACACAAACAATGGACTACCAGCAAATCAGCAGAGGCTGACCACAGAGAACGTTTAGGAAAGTAGCAAATAACTGAAACAAAAAAGGCCCCAGTATGGAAGGGCCTTGAATTTTATCCGGCTTCATACAGGAAGCCAATAAGGTTTGGCAATAACAGGAAGGCGGAAGACCGACTTGACCATTCAACACCAGGCGATCAGCAGAATTTTGCAGGATTTGCAGCTGCAACAACCAGACGCCTCATTGGATCTACGCAGGATATACCATGAGCCACCAGCTACTCTCACCTCAGGGAGCCCTTTAGAGAAACACAGATAAGGGAGACCTTTTCTATAGCCCAGAAGAAGGCTATTCCACTAATTTGTTTTATTTATTATTTAAAATGCTTTGGTTTATGTCTTAAAACTTTCATCTTTGTTTATACAATCTTTCATGTCCAAAAACTGAAAACCATTAATTATGCTTGAATAATTTCTTTCTTATTGATTTTTTTCTTCAAGAATTGTTTTTAGGAATTGTACAATCATAAAAAATCTCTTTTTTGTTTCACCCTGTAGGAATTTAGCCCATCGATCTTCAGGATTCAGTTGAGTTGTTGCAGATAAATACATGTCTCTGACACGCATTTTGGTGTCAGTAAGGGCAGGGCACGAAATGATGTTGTGCTTCAAGGTTTCAGTTTCGTTTTCTTTTTTGCAGAATCTGCAGAAGATCATATCCTTTGGCAGAAGATTTCTAGATGACAGTGATACCCTTGTTGGTAGCAAGTTTAGCCGGAAGAACAAAAAGAAATCTCTAACTTGAGTAGACGAAAATTGTTGAAGATAGGCTGGGAGACAGTTTACTGGATGACTGTCGAATTTACAGTCTTGATTAAGTTTGTAGTTTTCTTTGGCCTCTATGGTCGCAATCCAATCATTTTGTGTGATTCGTTTTTTCGCTTTTTCTGGGCGCAGTGTTTATAGTTCATTTGAAATATTTGACGTGATTCTTAATTCTTCCATGTGTTTTTTCCAGGCCAGCGAAGTAGTTACTTGTGTTGCACTTTCTTTTCCTTGGAAAATTTCTAGCACCGGCATATGAAGATCAGTCAGGAGTTTCCTGTATGGGTCTAATTTTCTCCATATGTAAAGAGATGTCAGTGATTGGAGTGCCAGTTTGTATCTAATTCGGCCCATTGAAAATGAATGGGGTAATGATAGTACTTTCCTCCCAAACCTGCCTTCTAGGAGTGACCATATCGTTCCAACTAGGTTAATCAAAGATTCGCTGCCATACAGAAGAATAGCCACCACCTTTTGCCTGTAAAATGTGATGATTGGTTGTAATAAAAATTTCCCGTATTTGTGGTGAAGAAAGGGTCCCTGATGGGCTAATGATAAGGTTTTAGTTTGAAGGAAGTTGGCCCAGTTAGTTTCTGTTGGTGATTGGTTCACCCCATATCCCCAAATATTTTACAGTTGTTACTCGAGCCAAGGGCTGTTGGTTCAAGTACATTGTTTTGTCCTACTGATCGGTGCTAGCAGCATGACTTTCGATTTTTGTGTATTTATTTCAAGAAGGTTTGCTTTCATGTAGGCCTCTAATTTTAGCAAGGCTATTTGGGGCCCTCTTGATGTTTGAGAGCATATGACAATATCATCTGCATACATTATACATTGAATGGATATTGCATTTAGCTTTGGTGGATTGGCCATTTGGGTGTTAGTCTCAGATTCATAATCAGCCGTAAATAAGTTGAATAATGTCACTGATAATGGACAACCTTGTTTGAGTTCATTGAAGGTTTGGATATCGTCTAAGACTGTGCCGTCCTTTGATAATCTGACTCTGATTTATGTATTTTTATATAGAAGTTTCAGCGGTTCCAGTATATTATCTGGGCATCCCCATTGATGTAGTTTGGTCCATAATTGTATTCTATTTACTAAATGAAAGGCCAATTTGAGATTGGTAAATGCTGCGTATATTTGTCGTTTGGTGTAGACTGCCTCTTGTTTTAGCAAATTTAAGAGAAATAGATTAATATTTGTCCCGACATGCTTTACAAAACAGGTTTGTCTTTTTGCAAATATTTGATTTGCTTTGGCCTAGGTATAAAGTTGCTCTAGAAGTATGTTGACAAAAATCTTTCCCAGAGGATGTAAGCGGGCGATAGGTCTATACTTGCAAGGGTCTTTTGAGTTGTCCTTTTTATAGATTGGTAGCAAAACTGCTTTTTGCCATGAATGGGGGGATGGATTTAGTTTCATCAATTGCTTTGAAAATGTGGGAGCAGATTTGTGTCCAAGTAGTTTTATTGGATTTGATGATTTCATTGGTGAGGCCATCAGGTCCTGGCGCTCCCTCTCTCAATATCTTCAGTCTCCAAAAGAAAAGCCAGGTAGCTTTTTGTTGGTAATTGGTTTGATTTCCTTCATTCGGGTTATCCTTATAGAGGCTACAAAAATGCAATTTCCAGCTTTGTTCATCCACATTTGATGGCAAGGTGGTTGTTGAGGCCGTTTGAGTGTTCAATAGTCTCCACAACTCTCTGGTATTGCGTTTATTTAATGCGGTCAGCATTCTTTCAGCATCGTTTTGATATTGCAAAACTCAGTGGCTCTTCATCCAGTTTTTATGTTGTTGTTTTAATAGTCTTATTTTTTCGTGGTTTATTTGTGGCAGCCGTTGAATCTTTTTAACTTCGTGTCTCAGCTCCTTTTTCTTGTTCGCAATTATGATTAAATATGTGTGTGTATGGAGTGGGGTCACTTGCTTTGGTGATGTTCGAGGTATCTCGAAATTATTCAGTAGTTGAGGATAATTCAGCCGTTGAGCGTCTGACAGTAGGTTACTGTTTAGTTGGTCCGACAGTTTTCTCAAATTTGTATTTGTGATTTTAGTCTGGTTAGCTTCATCTTTATGGTCAGTTCTGGAAGTTTGAGTTTTTCTTTCGGTGGGTTATACATCTGCCATGAGATTGTCATGAGTGAATGATCACTGTTATTAGATTTCACAATTTTAGCTTTGGTTAGTTTGGAATGGATCTATTTGGGTAAGAATATATAGTCAATGATGGCACCGGAGGAACCTCGGGACCATGTATGCAATGGTTTAGATGTGATATTATCCAGAAATAGTACTCTGGAGAGTCCCATTGCTGACATTTCTTTTAGCAAATGCTGGGCACGTTGAGCAATATTGTTCGATTTTAGTGGTAAGCCCGTCTGGTTGTACAGATGCAGGTTTAAGTCCCCACATAGTATTACATTGATCTTTGGAAATGTTAGGGTGATGTCGTTGATGCCAGATATTACTTTATCAATTAATATTTCATCGGCAATAGCCACCGGATTCCAATAATTGTTGATTATGCCAAATATGTCGAGTTTGTGAATTAGATCAGTCTTGATTACTCTTAATACTGTTATTTGTATCCATTCATTGATGCTAGTTGAGTCCACGATTTCGACGTTACTGCCCGTTTTAAGTAGAGTCAGCAATCCAGCAGACAGCCTCCCTTTTTTGTTGTTTATGGCAGGCGTCATCAGCACAGTGTAGCTGTCGCAGATTGGCGAATCGAGCAGCCGACGCGAGGGACTGTAGAGCAGCACAATTATCCACCATTGGGATCTGTCCCTATTATTGTCTTTCAGACAACAGTCGTATGGATTTAATAATTCTGTTATTGGCCCTGATTTGATAAAGGCTCGTGTGAGCCAAAACGCGTTATCGAGTAGAGGGCATTTTTCTGTCGTATGCACACAACTATGTGCAACAGATTGTGTCATTAAACAATCCATTTTTACACTGGCGCTGAGTCCTGGAGTTTCCTGTATTTTCTGTTGTCTTTTTTTTGGTTTGGATTTCTTTTGTGTCTTTACATTTGGTGCCATAGGGCTAAAGATGGCATAGTTGCTTGTTAGTGGATTGGGATTGTTTGCATTGTTTTTATTTAATGAATTCGAGTCTGGTATGCCAG
Organism: Ambystoma mexicanum; assembly: GCF_040938575.1. NCBI lineage: Eukaryota > Metazoa > Chordata > Amphibia > Caudata > Ambystomatidae > Ambystoma > Ambystoma mexicanum. The sequence continues at coordinate 459,671,867 of NC_090931.1, forward strand.
CATTAGTATCAAGGTCCGGATTTGGATGGTAAGTGATGTTTAAATTATCCGTAGTTGACGTCGTTGGCACAGATAGGATGTTTGTTGAGATTTTATTTTGTGTGGCAAGTTTAGTTTGACTGTGACTGGCTGTGACTCAGTTGGTTGAGAGAAGGGCAATCGGTTGGCAGATGTCATCATGGTTATTAGGGCTGAAGTGAGCTGCGAGTTGTCTCCTCTGTCATTTCTCGCGATGTCTGAGAGACGTGATTGCCACATCTTGCTTGTTTCGGGCTCATAGTCCAGATGATCTTCGATTTTGGGGACAAAGGATTCAATAGAAATCTGTTTCGCATGGATGAGAGCCTGTAGTGTGGCTTGGTCTTTACTTGCCTCCACGCTTGCTTCTTGCATTTTTAGGAAGGGTATCAGTGTTTGTGATGTGACTGCAATCAGCATATTCTGAAGGTCCCGGATGGTGGTGGGAATTGATGGAATTTGTTCTGGGTGTGATGTTGTATTCACACTCCCATACTTCAATGGATTCACTTCATGTGTCTCGGGAAGAGAGATTCTTTTGGTATCGGGTGAAATTTGTGGTTGGTATGTTAATTTTGTACCGTCTGCTTTTGAGTCAACGTGTCTGTCGTGGTCGTCTAACGAGACTGGCCATGGTGTGGTCGTAGACATGTCGTAGTAGGAGTGACCGAAAACTTCTTTTGTTTTTCTTGGTTTGCAAAGAGTGTTTCTATCTCAATCATGTCCAGAGATAATCATGCGATTTTTGTGTTTTGTTGGATCGACAATGAGTTTGTGATGTCCTGTGAGAGTCTCTTGCTTTCATAGAGCGATTGCCATCGCCTCTTGCTAGCGCTGCCTTGTCCTTTTGTGAGATCAAGGGTGTGTAGTGCTCTCCTGATACAGAGATCTCGGTGGATGGTACATTGCGGTTAGTTATTGACGGAGACTTGGCAAATGCTGTTCCATCATGATGCGGGAAGGATTTTTGCAAATATCTTTCTTGTTGCTGTGTTTTGGTTATCTCGTCCAGCTGGTGATCGACGTTGTTGCATTGTTTTCACTGTTTTACTAGGTCATCTTGATGTATGGAGGTAGAGCTTGTTTTGTGATTTGTTCTGTCTTGGCAATGAGGGATAAGTGAGGTTTTGGTAGTATCTGTAGGTGACAGCCTTTTCATTTCTTTGGTTGCGGCGGGGTCTGAAAATGCATCGTCTCTTTTGGGAGAGGCGAGGTTATTATTTTCTATCTGGATTGGTTTCTCTACTATCGGACCTTGATTGTCTTCAGCAAAGACAGGTTCTTGTAGTATTTGGTCATGAACTTTGGGTATATCAGGAGGGGAGCGTAGGTGTAATTCTAATTCCAGCGATGCATGTGAGTCTTGTTCCTTTTTGGAGAGTTTTAGAGTTTTTGTTCTTGGTTTAATTTGAGAGTTGGAAGTAGACAGCGCTTTTGAGCGTTGTCTTGTATGAGGACCACTTTGTGTGTCTTTTGGTGAGTCAAGCATAGCATCCTCTTCCATCGCGTACACTGTTCAGATTCAAAGCTTTGGAATTTAGAATTAAAGGCTGTGTGCAGAGTATTCGTTCTGTCGAGATTTCTCTGTAGGGAACAGTGTTTTTAGATGGTATCACTGTTTCCTACTTACCAAGGTAGTTTAGTAGGGTAGCAGGTAGTTGTGCGCTAGCTACAACTTCTCTCATGCTTCTGAGTCAAAGGCTTGTGGCCTGCAGTCCCCAGGGCTAGTTTGGTTTCCCTATGTTTCAAGTTAGATGGAACAGAAGAGACGTACAATGGCTTGTGTCAAACAGCGCCGTCTTCCATGCTCCTGAGTCAAAAGCTTGTGGCCCGCAGTCCTCAGAGCTAGTTTGATTTCCCTGTAGATATATCTGCCAGGTGTCTCGTCGCAGTCGGGTTCCGTCGGATTCGTGTGCTGCCTGTGGGGGTCTTGAGATTTGAGACAGAAGAGGGTACCGGTGGCTCAACGGAAGTTAATCCAAAGTAAAGGTAATTGCCAATATGGTTGGCTCGTTGCTTTGTTTGTTCATGGCAGGCTAGGGTAGGGGGAAGAGTAGCATTCTGCTTTATGTGTAGTAATTGGGACAGTGGCGGGAAACAGGTGTGGTGGTGAGGATTTTTAATACTCTAAGTTTTGTTTAATTATCAGAGTTTGTGGTCATGTACAGCTGTAGGTCCTTACCTTTCACTGCATATACCCAATATTCCGTCCGTGGGGCTGTGGCAAAGCAGCAAACAGCCAAACAGCGGGATAGAACGCAGCCCTTCACGCATCAGGGCTTAAAGCCGCAAGGGATGCTGGGGCGTTCTTTTGTTGATGTGGACTTCCTGGTTGGGTGGGGCTATGCAGCTTGGTCTCCGACGCTGTTAGAATTCCAATGAAGCTCAGCAGAGCTAATTTCCACACAGAGAGAGCAGGGAGAGCAAATGGGACACGCTCAAAAGTCTGTGGGCCTCATTACAAATCGCCCGGCATGGAAACAATGGTGGCGGCGGATTTACCGCCACGTTGTTTCCATACCGGGCGATTTGTAGGCGGGAGGTGATGTTCCCGCCAGGTCTGACCTGGCGGGTTTAACACCGCCCGCCTGCAGGTGGACGAGGAAACACTGGCAGCATTACAAGATGCTGCCGGTGTTTCCATGATCCCCATTCCCATTGAGTCCCATAGGACTCAATGGGAATGGGGATTAACACCATTCCGCCTCCGTGATTCCCGGAAAACCGGGGTTGTAATGCCCCGGTAATTCCGGGAATCACGGAGGCGGAATGGTAATACGAGTATGGCGGTAACCAGGCGGTTTTACCGCCGCGGTTACCGCCGGACTCGTAATGAGGCCCTGTGTCTTAGTCCCAGCACAACACAGTCAAACAGCGGGATAGAACGCAGCCCTTCACGCGTCAGGGCTTAACTAAACAGCCGAAACGTCACTGTACTCAGCACTCTGTGTGTCTAGCAGTCCCCACCAAGACCTATGGTTAGGTCACCCTACTGTCCAGCATCTTTGACCTCGGAGAGGTCTAGAGAAAGGACTCTGACATTGAACATTCTCCCAATAAGCATATTACGAGTACACTTTTTGTATGTGATGATTTATGTTGCACCACAATGGTACCTAGATATGTGAAATTTGAACATGTATGGCAACCTGTTGTTGCACTGGTTTATGTGTTGTCTGTTTTATGACAAATGAATAATGACAAAAGAAGTAGTCAAACAGAAAAATGTTAAACAGAAAAATGACAAAAAACAGGTGAAAAAGTAGATTCACAAGCTAAATAATAAATGATTTGTGACCTTGATCTAGTACAGTGTGACTCTATCTGCATGATGTTAATAGTAGACATAGAGATATCCTTGTCAAGATCGATGTAAAATTCAAAATATTTGCATGATTTAATGTGAATACACAAATATATGTGGCAGGACGCCCCCCCCTTGTTTCGTAACTGCAATGTCTACTTGGCCCCTTCAGGCCACCTGATCTCTACCTTCTGCTCTAACTTTTATTGTTATGCTGTTGACACTCAGCTCTCTTTCAGACTACCCTCAGCTGCCTCTCCTCTCTCGCCCATTCCTGACTGTCTATCCATGATTCAGGAATGGTGTGCCTCCAACGATCTTCGCCTTGATGCCAGTAAGACTGAGATTCTTCTCATTGGGACCTCTGCTCCCACTTTGCCTCTCTGGCTGCCCTTCTTGGGCCCTCTACCTGCACCTTCCTGCGAGGCAAAAAACCTTGGTGTCATCTTCGACTACACCCTCTCATTCTCTCCTCACATCATGGACATCTCTAAGAAATCCCACTACCTGCTGCACCTCCTCAGAGCTATTCTTCCTTTTCTCACTTTCCTTCAGAAGCTCAGTCTCCAGAGCCCTGGTTCTCTCTAGGCCGGATTACAGCAACAGCATCTTTCTCAATCTGCCCTTCTCTACTCTATGCCCTATGCAACTAATCCAGAACAGGACTGCAAGACATCTGCTTGACCTCAAGCCCAGGGGCCGTATCTCTCCAGCCCTGAAATCTCTCCACTGGCTCCCAATGGCTTCAAGGTTCAAGTTCAAGACCCTCTGCATCGTCCACAAGGCTTTCTGAGGCCTGGGCCTGCACTACATCCAAATTTCTCTTAAAAATTCCTTCCTTCTCTAGCCCTTCCGTCAGCTACCTCAAACTCTCTGAGAGTGGGGCGTAGATCTCCCTCCTCGGCAGCGGCCTCCCTCTGGAATGGCCTCCCTGCCCCTCTCAAACTTGAGCAGGACCACCAGAAGTTCCGGAAGCAGTTGAAGACCTTCCCCTTCTCCTCTACTTTCTCTCTCTCTCTCTCTCTCTCTCTCTCTCTCTCTCTCCCCTGCCAACCTACCTGTCTCCTGTGCCAACTGGTTGCTTGGCTACCCTCAGAGTCTATTGGGTGCCAGGTCCCTCCATAATCAGTGTCCCTTGCACTGTCTCTGGGCATACCTCACACTTTGGGGCTGTAACTGTTACCTACAGTCCCCTGTCTCCTTGCACTTACCCAGAGCCTCACTGCCCTGGCTGCACTCACTCAGAGCAATGCAATGCTGCCCTGATTGCACTTCCCCCCCATCCCTCTCCCTGGCACTTCCCCATCCTGCCTCCCCCCGCACTTTACGTCATCACACTTGTACGATCTGAATGACACAAGGCTAAGTAAGATCATTTGTTTTGTCATCCCTCTGTCTTCCCTCCCTTGTCTTGTCGAGACTAGAAACACTTCTGTACAGGCACGTTATAAATGACATATCATAACACATGAGATACTGGGGTATTCAATTTAAAAATGAATTGCGTTTGTCGACATATGTATAAAAACATACTCCAGATGATGCAATAAGATCTGCTAAAGGGCGCAGATATAAGTTGAAAAGTAAAGGGGACAGAGATGAGCCCTGCAGTACGCTACAAAAAATAGATGTGTGGGATGCACAAATACCTGATAAAGTCACAGTCTTCATGCGGTCTGCCAGAAAAGAGGAAAACCAGGCTAGGACTGGACCTGCCAATCCTGCTTGTTCTAGGCGCTGCAGGAGAATGTTATTGTCAATAGTATCGAATGCCGCTGAGAGGTCAAGGCGAAATAAAACTTTGACCTCCATGAGGTCTTGAAGCAAGGCTAGGCCATCCAGGATCGATTCCAACACCGATTCTGGCCCCATGAGGGGCCCAAAACCAGAGTGAAAAGGGTGCAATTATTTATTTTCTTCCAGAAACCTTGAAAACTGGGGGGTAATAATGGCTTCCATCAGTTTCATGATAACTGGGAGAAGGGAAATAGGTTGATAGCTGGCTGGGGACAACGGTCCTGTGAAGGCTTCTTCAACAGTGGCATGCTTCTAGGAAGCAGGAATAACCCCACTCTCAAAAGATTGGTGAAGCACAGCGGTAAAGAATGCAAATGTATCCAGAGGAAGAGACGGAAGCAAATGCAAGGGAATGGGGTCAGAAGGAGATGCTGATTTCAGTTTACTTATGGCAGATAGTACAATTGCATCAGAAACAGGGTCCAAACAGGAAAAAGTCCTGGGGTCGCCACTACTAAGGGGCAACTGTGCGATCCAGCCTCCCCTGCCGTGAGGACCTCTCAGGGCAGGAAGGCAGACAACATTGAAATCATATGCAGACAAAGCATCTTTATTGTACACTGTGCAAACCGCAACTCGGCTCCCTTTTCTGTGCCCGCCCCCTCCCTAACCCAACGTCACTTCCCTAAACTTGGCCCAAACAAGGGCATTTCCACACAACGATGTGGGAGGGCGCATAGTCCTGTGTTAATGACACCACATCTCCCCCATTTTTAACATGTCACTTCACCAACCGGCTTACCCATTTCTTCGATCAGTCTCTGGGGCTTAATGCAACATCTCTGGGGTCAGATTGGACAATTGTGCACATCAGGAACCAGTGGTGCCTCCACCTCTTCACTGCTGGCTTCTTCCTCTGACTGCTCGCCGTACCCTTGGTAAGAGTCATCTGAAAGACGGTCCTCTTGGCTGCTACTCACTGACTCCCAGGCCGTGAGGGGTGGTCCAGTGACTTTCTTGAATTGTGACGAGTTTTGCGTTACGGACTGTTGATGGTTTCCACTGGCCATTATCATGGTGCCCTTTTTGCTGGTTAGCACCAGCCACTTGGGTGCAAATGTGGGATCTTCATTCCTGGCTTTTGACTGCTGATCTAGGACGTGATCTTCCGGTTCTATGTCACACTCTTTCGCCCCTCGATGAGCGTTTGCTTTATCTTTCATTTTTTCTTTTTCTGCTTGGTCTCGGGTCCTGGCCTGTTGTTCCTGGAGTGTTGCAGGCTCATGCTTGTCACTTTCAGGTAGTCGCGTTCTTATTGTCCTGCGAAACATAAGGTCTGATGGGCACACACCTGTGGTGCTCTGCGGCCTGTTCTCACACAAGAGCTTGTATAGTGCTTGTTCGAAAGGCTTGTTGACGATGTTGGCAATTTGTAGTGTTCTTTTGATGTTAGCCATAAACCTTTCCACAATGCTGTTGGCTTGAGGCCATCATGGGGTTACCTTCCTGTGTTGGAACCCCATGTAGCATGCAAAGTTTTCGAAGTCATGGCTGGTGAAGGGCGGACCATTCTCCGACTTTATGACTTTTGGTATTCCATACGTTGACAGTATGTGGTCCAATGCGGGGATGACACAAGTGGCAGCTGTTGATTCAATGAGCTGGGCGTCTGGGAAGTATGAATATTCATCAATTAGTACGAGGACGTATGCGCCGTTGTGCAGTGGTCCGAAGAAGATTAGGGACAGTTCCTCCTAAATGCCTTCTGGTAGCTGGGACATCTGCAGTAGGTTGGGATGAGAGGGTGGAGCAAACTGGGTGCAGATGGTGCATTTTCCTACTATTCCTTCTACAGTAGTGTCCAATTTGGGGAACCATACTTTCAGTCGTAGGAGGTGTTTAGTGGATACTACCCCATGTGGCCTTCGTGAGCTAGCATGACTGTCTTTGCCCTCAGCGATTCCGCCATGATGATTTTGCAGCCTTTCATGATGATGTGGTTGTCTATGTCTGTGAGCTCGTCCAACACCAGCTCCATACATCGTACGTCATCATGTGCTCAGGTTCGTTTTGCTGGGTCCCGTTGTGATTCTTTTGCTAGCATGGTCCAGTCGACTGGCAAAGGTTGCAGGTGAAGGATGATCTAATTAATGTATGCATCCACAATGGAGGGGCTTGCTTGTGGGGTCTCGGTGGGGTATCTGGACAGATAATCGGCCGGGTTACTGTCTGTGCCTGGATGGTGTAGGATGGTGAACTTGTAATCTTAGTCCCAATTGTGCTATCCTCAGCGGCCTTCTTGCTTTCGGGTCTCCGTAGATTGTTAAGAGTACCTGGTGGTCAGTGATATCAGTAAATGCCTTTCCGTACAGAAAGAGATGAAAATACTCACAGGCCCACACCACGGCCAGGCTCTCATTCTCCACCTGTGAGTACGTCTGTTTCTGTAGTGGTGAGGCTCCTGCTTGCGTAAGATACAATGAAGACATTGGCCAGATCCGAGGATTCTTGTTGTGTGAGAATTGCGCCCAGGCCTATAGGGCTGGCATCGACAATGACTTCAGTCTGCCTTTCAGCATTGAAGTAGGCCATATCTTCTGCCTTGAAAATATTGTTTCTTTTGGTCTCAAAGGCTTGCTGTCAGTCTGTTGACCATTCAAATGGTTAGTCTTTCCGGGTGAGAAGACGGAGAGGGTTGCTGACTGTGGCGTAATCTTGGAGGTATCTTGAGGAGTAGTTTGCAAGACCCATGAACGAGCATAGTTCTGATACGTTCTGGGGCGGTAGTGCAGTGTTTAGTGCTGTCACCTTTTCTGGGTCGGGTCGCATACGCTTTTCTGAGAAAATATGTCCAAAGAAACTGAGGGATCCTTTGCTGAACTTACATCTGCTCTTATTGAGGGTGAAGCCTGCTGCTTTGAGGGCCATGCACACTCTGTGCATGGCTGCGTCATGTTCCTATTTTGACTTGCTGAACACTAGGATGTCTTTAGAGTAGTTGAGGCAGTTGGGAACGTGGCGGATGACTTTGTGAATCTCCTCCTGAAATATTTCTCAGGCTGATGAAATCCCCAAACTGAGCCTCCTGTATTGGAAAAGACCCATATGGGTGATGAAAGTTGTGATGTATCTGGATTCAGGGGCGATCTCGAACTGGTGAAAGCCTTTTGTGAGGTCCAGTTTGGAGAAGTATTTAGCCCCATGTAATAGGTGGATCATTTCAGTGATCCTGGGTGCTTGGTGTCATTCCCGCTCGATTGCCTCATTAGTTCTCCTCATGTCCATGCACAGTCTGATGGATCCATCTGGCGATTTCTTTGGGACCGGGACTATGGGTGATACCCATGGGATGGGTACTGTCACAGGTTCAATGACTTGCTGTTTCAGAAGTTTGCTTATCTCTTCTTCGACTTGTCGCTGGATATTAATAGGTATGCCCCCATAGTGTTGGGCAACCAGCTTGACGTCTTGGTTAATGTGTAGTTGAATTTTCATTTTTTTTAGCTTGTGAAGTACTTATGGGACATGAGTTGATATAATGTGTGCACGAGGCCTATTTCCACAGTTGTTCTGATGCTAAGGACACATCCGCTGTTCACTTCAATTTTGAGGATGTGAAGTGGTATCGTTGCCGTGTGGGTCTTGTGGGTACAGGTGGCAGTGATGACTCCTTTGCATAGAAGTGGGGTGGTGGATCTGTATGAAAAAAATATCAATGAGGAATCTCGAATTTGGGAGCCCTGGAGAGTGCATTCTATGCTTCTTCACTGATTATATTAACTGTTGCCCTGTGTCGATCAGAAACTTGAGGGGTGTGCCATTGACGTCAAGCATAAGGAGTGGGCTATGCTGCATCACTGTGTTTTGTTCAGCACCCATACGTATCCTTTTTTGCATTGTTCTTTGCCGGATGAAGTTGATTCACTGCTAGATGGTGATCTCATCTCAATGTATCCGACATATCCTCTGTGATCGTTTTGTCTGGAGCCTTCGAGAGTTCTCTGGTCATCTCAGGCGTGTGATCTGTGGTATCCGTGCTCATCCCATTTTGACCTCCAGGATTCGCTGTTGGCCCCGGACTCATGGGGGTTTACCTCCGTGGACCTCTGTTGTTCCGTGAATGATCAGCTGCTGGTCGGGGCAGAGGTGCGTTTTTGCATACCGCCCTGAAATGGTCATCCCCTCCACATGCTGCGCATTTCTGACCAAGCACAGGGCACCCTCCGGTGTGAGGATATTCATAAACACATTTGAATCAGGTGGCTTTGCTGCGTCTGGGTGGAGGATTGGGTGTGGCGTACAGCTTAATGACGGTGTCAGATTCTGTGTGTTTGGGTTGTATCGTCACTTTGCCTAGATTATCTAGCTGGGATTCTACCGCCGCTTCCATGCGTGCTAGGATCTCCTCTAGAGACCTATGTTTTTGCAGGAGTTTTTTCCTGAACACTTGGGATTCACATCTGGCTATCACCTGGGATCACAAGGCTTTGTCATTGCAGTATCTGTGGAATTCGCAGTGTTTTAGCTTAATTCTTAACCGCATGACAAAGTTGTCGAGAGCCTCCCCTTTTTCTTGGCGTGTCGTATGGAAGATGTGCCGCTCATAGCCGATGTTGGTATGGGGTGCGAAGTACTCTGACAATTGTGTGTGTAGGTCCTGAAATGATGCAGTTTCTAGGTCTAGTAGCTCGCTGGCCCAACTGCCATGGACAAAGTGTTTTTCAGTCGCTTGACGTCTAGAAGCCCTATGGCTCCTACTTAAAATTTAAAGTCTCTCAGCCATACTCTCCATCGTGGCTGTAGATTGCTGGCATCCCACAGGTCAAACGTATGCGGTAGGTGTAGAACTTGGGATCCTCCACCCAAGGGAAGAATGGGACCCCCTGTGCCTCCTCCTGATGTTAATGCTGCACTGCCGCCCGACATGGTGTGGTGCAGATGGTGCTCTGCACTCCTCGGAACCCTTGCTGCGACTATGTTCTGCCTTCTCCTGAGACTTGATACCTGTGTGTTGGCGTGCACCCTGCTTTGCGACCGAGTGTATTAATGACTTCCACTTTGGTCTGTGACCACTGGGGTCTATTGCTCCCGGTTCCCTCTGTGCCGTGAGATGGCCCTCCTCCACCTGTGGTGTTTGCTGGAGGGAGGTTGTCTTTCTTTCTGTGTGTGCTCTGCCCCTGCTGGCTCAATGAGGTTTGGTACTCTACTTTTGTGAGAACTGGGCCAGTGTGTGGGAGCACGTGGTTCCTCCACCCCTCAGTACCTTCTGAAAGTCCTCATGGCCGTGGGAGGTACGCTTACGCGCGGTGCACATGTCCGATGACACCCTCACATTCAGCAGGGCTGTGGGTACTGTGGACTGGGCACCTGGGGCCGCCTGTAGGCAGCACATCATTGCTAGTGTCTATTATGCTCAATTTGCACAATAAGTAATGTAATGTAATTGTCATTTGTATCGCGCCTTTCAGCATTGGTAGTAACATGCTGTAGGTTGAACGACCTTGGGGACAGAGGTCCAGGTGTGGAAAATGTGTCAGAGTTACCGAATGTGTGTGTGCATTTTAGCCAATACTAGGTAAGCAGGGGGGGGGGCAAGTCCCTGTTAGTCACCCATGGCAAGCAGGCAAGGAGATGGGTGTAGAGAGGTAGTCTGTAGAGTATGCGAGAGAGACATTATGTGTACAGTTAGACCAAATTTTTATCGTGGGGGATAGCTGCATTCTAATCGTAGAGGTGTTGTGCATGTAGTGGATGGGTGCTGAGATATGTTCTGGAGAGTATGTGAGAGTGGAAGGTACATAACGTGAGCAGCTACACCAAATTTTAACCGTGGGGGATAGCTGCATTCTAATGGCAGTGGTGTTATGCAATGTGTCTTAGGGTAGTGCGTGGGTGTTGACATTTTGACTGTAGTCTATGCGAGTGTATGCCGAAGTTCCCCTATTCCCACGTAGAACATCATTTCTAATTTACATTATGCACAATTCACACATCATTTTCAGTTTCTGTTAGGTCCCTTATAACAGCTTGTTTCCTTTATGATATGATATTTTATTTGTATATACTTTATGTACACTTAACACATAATTTCCCTTCCCTGAGTGCCCTTTCCCAGCAGGTTTTACCTTCTGTTCTAGTACACAACTGGAGGGACGCCAATGTTCCCCAAAGTAGTCTCGGGCATCGACAGGTAGCAAGGCTGTAGACAACAGGGGACTACGTAGTAATTAATGCAGGCTGTTTGAGGTGGGATTACCTACCAGGCCTAGCCTACCAAAGACCAGAGGTAAGCAGACAGTTGTGTTTGGGACCTCTGACAGTACTTCGCTCTGGGAACTTCTTCATTACACACGTACATTATCGTTTCACCAGGACACTCTTTACGCTGCTCTTACAGTGACCCAATTTCGACTGGTTGTAGAGCCAGTGAAATTACTAAATATGACTGGAATTCACACTGGCACATTGGTGGAAGTACCAGAACAATTACTCCACATGCTCTGCTTTTAGCAATGGCACTAACAGTGTGCTTGGGTCTAACAGCCAAACAATGTCTGGGTAGCGCCTTTGAATTTGTTCATTTCACAGGCATTGCTAATTATAGCCCCAGCAAAATAATCATATAGATGGCTGGTCTTAACCTTGGGACAATGACTACATTTTTATGAACGCTATCACTGGAACGAACGCAAGTGTAAATTTGATCATTGAAAAGCATTGTTGTATAATTTTTTGGGGTTTGTATATAAAGATCTTTATTGTGAATCAGCCATTCATGCATTACTAATTTCTTCTTAAAATATTCTGACTTCTAACCTTAACTCATATTTAACTTTGTCTCACAGTATAAGCGTGTGCAGGGGACGCAAGTGTCTTAGACCTTAAGACACTTTTTGTTCTCTAAATATTTTAAAACATAACATAAAATGATATGTCATAGCATTAGAATCCAAGAAGCTCCCAGTTTGACAACCACAGTATACTAAATTCTAGTAAACTCAGTTTACTTTTGCGTACTGAGACTATATTCCAAATGTTCACTATTCCATTAGCACATGGAGCTCTGGTCAACCGACAGGCTTTGCTCGCAGGTGTAAGCCCACGTTACATGGTGGCTGCTGTCACCACTACACATCACCTACTATTTTTTGACACTCATGCATGTCATTTCAAATTAAAAACAGAGAAACACATACCGTACAATGCGTTTTCTTCTCCGCCCCCACACCCAAGGTCTTCTAGTTACTTCGTGAAGGACAAAAGGATACTGAATAAAGTATCTTTTTTATATTTTGTGTGTCATTATTTCCCTTAGCCCCAGGGACATTCGTTTGAAGTGCTAATGGTGATAGTGACCGCCTGGCAGGGCCATCGCGAAGCACTAAGCTCAAGTTAAGTGCCTTTGATGCGCCTGGTCCCATAACTTTGGCTGTGGGATGTTACTGGCCAAGGCGACCCAAAGGGAGAGTAATTATTGACTAAATATAGGTCCAGGCTAATTGACTGCTTATAGTTTTTTCCCATTTGACTAAGTTAAGACACGCCAGTTACAGAGTATTTTCAATACCATTTAGAAGCTCTTGCTTGGCTGTTTTGCATGCATTATCAAGCCATCCAATATTCTTCAGGAACAACGCCTGCATTCTTTATGATGTTGAGTCGCTAATGGCTTCACCGCTGCAATCAACTTGGCATAAAACTCTAATGCGAATGAGACTACATCTGGGCAATACCAAAAATAAGCCAACAATGAAAATCAAAACAAACATAGAGTCTAGGGTGACTTTTGGCCAAGTCCGGCTTAGAGTGCCATATTCTTCGTAAGTTAGCCAAAATCAGAGCAGATGACTGAAGCATGACCCTTCTTAGATGGGATACAAGAGGAACTAAATTGACAATAAAAGTTACAACTAGTGGGTCATGATCACCTTCGAGTCTCACATTCACTTCTAATCTTGACAGCCATTCCCAAAAATGACAATCAACCAGAATATAGACAATAAGACTAGACTTGCTTGCAGTTCTAAAAGTGGGTCTTGCCTGTAGATCAACCAATAATATACTGTTTAGTGTCCTTAAAGACTTATTCTGAAAAAAAGTATTTCGCTGTAGGATGCTGTCCCCAAATACAGTTTTCTGGTTTATTTGCTTGCTTAGGGGGGGTTTTCCCCATGTATCACCTTCAGGGATTTGGACGTTGCTAAAAGGGATAAGGGATTCAAACGGTGGTTTAAGATCCCGCAGAATTAATGTACACATGAATGGAGAACAAACTGTTCAATTTACTCGGGCTTCAAAACGCCATTCTACATCTTTTAGGGCCAACAGCCCAGGTCTCGTATAAACATTATATATAATTAGTACCCGGCCATGGACAATGAGCTTGAAAAAAGCAAGCTCATTGGCCCTCGCCCGGGCCTTACCAGAAGTACAAGGCTCTGAATCATCACTGCAGCTCTGGGTTCCTTCGCCACTGGCTGCCATGTAAAGGGACTACATGTAGCCCCCTCTCTGTGTTCCATGGCGGCCATTTCATTTGTTTATTATTTTTTTACAAAACTTTTAATAGCTGCCATTGAAAAGAAGAAGGGACTACGTGTAGTCCCTTCTCCCGATCCGTAGCTGCCATTTATTTGCTTTTTTTTCTCGAGTCGAGAAAAGGCCACTGCGCAGTTTCTCGACTCCAGAAAAAGTGCAATTAGTATCCCGGTACAACCTGGCAATATGACCTCAGGCTTCTAACTATGGCCCCGGGGCATTACCCGACCGGTAATTCCCCTCCTCCTATGGTCATATTGCGTAAATAATACCTTCACAAAAGTTGAATACTGGATTATAACCTTCAGACCCAACACATCAGTAGAGGTAGAAAAAACATCACGGATACTTACATCGATATCGACCGAAACCCACATGTTCAGTCCCCCCACTGTGTTTGTCCCTCACAGATTTAAGTACAGCACGGTAGTAGGTGACATAACCTGTTTTATGCACTAGCTCTATGGACTAGGTCTCTTGAAGGCATAAAACATGTGCACTTCCTAAAAATTCCTGCCGCTCAGCATCATTTAGTTTGCTACTCCCTCCTGCTATATTGCAAGACAAAAACCTTGAAAGACCTGGTCCCTCATCCAAATTAGATGTAAGAATGTTTACTCGTTCTACTTCTTGGGGAGTACATGCAGAGCACATCTTTCCAGACTGATCACATTTCCAATATGGCATACATTGTTCTGGGGGGAAGTAAAGTACCAACATTACTAGCAACACCAGTTGCAGCAGTTGGTAGAGGTACAACCAAGTTATTGAGGTCAGTCCCTGGATTTGGATACCTGAGCCAGGTGGTGGCAAGGATCTAAGTTCTATTGATATTAAACTGATGGGGATTTATTTACAATAACCATTTTGATTATATCTGAATCAACGTGAAATGTGTGTGCTAAGCATGTTAGACTTTATATCATACCCAATAATGGCTATGCATCCATGCTTGTGTCTCAGCCTATGCAAACATTCATTCAATAGGGAATACCTTTTCTCATATGAGTTTCGGTACCCCTGTTAAATAAACATTTCACAATTGTCCTAATTTTCCCCAGGACCGAGAGCCCCCAGTTGGTGCTTTCATGGACAGCGAGCCTTGGTGTCAAAGTTAAGTTAGTCAAAGTTAAGTTAGTTTGATAAAAATCTACAAACTGTGCACCATACATTTTCATTGATGGAATATGAATCCTGGTTAAAGGGAAATTATTCAGCCTGAGATAATTTCGTACTTTCTTACTTGGCAAGAAATATTTTCCTGCTAGTAATGGCAATCCGTAGAGGGCAAATATATCTGCTTAGCTGCAACAGCAGTCTCTTGGGTTTTAATGGATGAATAAATACCCTGAGCCCAGGTACAGAAATACTGGCACCACTTATTGTATGTCTGAAACCATCCTTATTAATTTAGTCATTTTGCTCCATTTTGGCCTCAAGCGCCTCCATGTGCACCGCTACTTTCTTGCCATCTACTCTACTAACAATGGCATTATAGTTTTACACAATATATTTCAAACAGAGATCAATCTTTTCAGTTTATTTTGCATCCTATCGCAAGCTATGCACTTGCAAGTTCTAGAATAAGCATTGCCAGGGTCACACATTAATACTCACTTCGTTATTTGATGCACATTGATCTCCTCCCACATCAGTCAATAGTACCTGGGTGAGGCAGTGATGCATTCCCCTATAAATTTGTCAATATCCAAAATTTACTAGAAAGTGGTATACTATCTGTAATCACAAAACTATCCTCCCCTTCAACTGATGTTAAGCCTGGACCATGGCCATGAAATTGACAAATTTAGGATGTATCTTTGTAGATCTGACAGCCACTTGTTGAGGGAATTGAGGAAGTACCTCAATATAACCATGTCCAGCATATAGAAGGTGACTATTATTGGGATGGTGTTTAGTATGGGAAATGTTAAGTTCATTGAAGAACAGGATTGTTGAATGGGGCCCAGGCTAGATTTCGCTTGTGCCATAATATGGAATTGGTGGTGGTGGCCACTCTGGATGACCTGCGTCATATAGTGGATACCAGCGGATCTGGGATCCTGATCCTTCTGAATCTGTTGCTCACCTTTGATGCTGTGGATCACTCTATTTCTGTATCTCTTCTTTATAATCCTGGTGTGAGAAATAAGGTGTTTACCTGGATTTATTCATTCCTGACAGGCAGAATTCAGTCAGTTCTGCTAACCCCTGCCCCATTTGAAAATATTACATTTCAAGTGACATGTGATGTCCCACAGGGCTCTCCAATGAGCCCATTGCTTTTTAATCTGTACATGAGACCTCTAGCCGATATAAATCGATCCTACAAGACCACCTTTTACATTTAGGCAGATGATATCTAACTGATTTTTCAATTGGGTTATCCACACGAGTAACAGACTGAATGTTTTAAAGAGTGTCTGAAACAAGTCTGTATTTGGATGAACATCAACCATTAAAAATGTAATATCCAAAAAACAGAGATCATGATCTGCTCAACTACTACTCTTCGTCTGTCGATTCCAATCATTGGGTGAAGAACATTTGGCCAAATACTCTTGGTCACAGTTTTTCTCGGGAATTAGGGGTCTTGCTGAACCCATTGCTCTTACTTCATCATGAAATCAGTAAAATGTCCAATATATGTTTATACTGTTTGCGCACATTGATGAGACTATTGGATTATTTTTCATTTCTACACAAAATCCAATTGGTGAATGCTTTTATAACTAGCCAGTTGGATTTTTGTAATGCAGCATATCTGGGGTTACCCAAGTCTGCCATTCACAAGTTGCAGATTGTAGAGAATACTGCAGCCTGCCTCATTTTCCATTTAAATCACAGATCACATATCACCACTGTGTTGAAATCATTGCACTGGCTACCAGTGGAGAAACTGATCCAATTCAAGTCCCTGTGCCTTGTTCTCCTTTTTAGGGAGGGATTTATACAGTGTAAACCATTACGCTGTCTTCTGCATTCTTCTTCCGCTGGTCTCTTGTATGTACCCAGACCTACATTTTTCAGATGTGTTTGTGGGGTGAGGAGGCAGGGGATAGAGGTCAGGCATTTTCTTTTTTGTCTGTCAAGCTTTGGAATGCATTGCCGGCCGAACTAGGATTACTGAACAACCATCTGGATTTTAGAAAGACATTGAAAACATTTCTGTTTCCACTTTGATTCCTCTGTGAAGGTAATTTTGTATTTTTTCTTTTCCCCATCCAGTGCCTAGATGCCTTTTCAAGGCAAGTGTGTACTCTATAAGTACTTGTTACGATTACCATTACCAGGTTTTGACTTTTTCACTGTTCGTCGAAAATTCTCTTTTGACAAAAAATAGAAGTTATCATCTTGGTGTTCTTGAGGTGTCTCAGGTTCAAGAGCAATCCTATCAGCCTGATCATTCGGTGATAATGCATCTCCTTGACACATTATTAATACGTTGGTTGGAATTAGCTTTCAAAGTTGTGTCTGACATGGTTTTGGGGATATAACTTGATAAACCCAACAATCTCAGTAATGAGCAAATTAGCTTCAGTAATTGGTGTAGTGGTGGCCATCAATCTTTTTTCTTCTGGTGCAATTTGGAGACAAGTATTTTCCATATGCTTAGACAAGTTCTTTTCCTCGTTTAATAAGTCTCCCCAGCACAATTGATATGATATTGAAACACAAGGACTTGGAAAAACAGCTGTTTAAACCAAATCCACAAAGTTCATGCTGAGGATTTTCCTCTAGAGCAACCAATTTCTTAAAAGAAATGAGCCATCTTAAATAACTTCACAGATTCTCCAAAATTGCAGATCTTCTGCTCTACCTCTCACTTCGCCCACAACGGCAGACCTGAGGGATTGAACGGGCATGAGTGCTGGAACATCCTGGGGAGAGCTTAAAAGCAATCTAAGCATACTTTGGTGTACTGATGTGTTCCATGCTCCCAGCTCCTCTCTGGGCAGAGTGCCATACACAACTGCAGGCTTGACGGCTTGGATGGCCGTGGACACTGGCGCATTCCGGTGGGAGTTTAAAAGCAATTTTAGCGTCCTTCGGTATACTGATGGGCAGCATCTGCTTCCATTACCTGCTCCATGAGACAAATATATTTGCCTTAGCTCCAGCATGTATTTCCATGGCAGCGGTAATGCTGTGATCCTTGAATGCCGCTGAAAGTACAACCTGGAATAAGCAAATTGATACCATCGGTATCCGTAATAAATACCTCCCTTAATCAGAATTTTATGGGTGTATTTACACTTTTTCACTAATGTAAAGCTGATTTTTTATCTGTTTACTATCCTCTTTTCCACTATATGGTGGGAAAGTTGAAAATTGCACAGAGGTGACCTTCAGTGCAAATGGACAAGGTGTCGTCTGTTCAGTTTACGATTGAAATGAAAATGATCCCATTTCCACTTTGGACAGAATGCCATCTGTGAGGGTGGAATAGCCTAAGCCTTTATGATTTTTATCAATAAAATAATGCGGGTAGCTCTGTCTCTGAAAGTGAGGTCTGCTAACCATAACAACCTTTCATAATGCTGCAAGCTATAAAACTATGGTGCACACATAAAGTTGTTGAGCTTATCCACTTACGCCTCTCAGAAGATGACTTACAGTTTGGCAACATGTCAGTCATAAAGTGACATGTGTATTCCTGGCAGCAACTGTTGGCACCAAATGGCATGATCTGACTTCAACATTGGGCAATTGATTACATTATATAATTGTGTGCTCCCGGACCTTGCGGCCATTGCAAATATAAATATAAGTCATGACTGGTTTTGACGTGTAGTCTCAGGGACTTTGCAATTATATTTGCCTAAAATCTATTAATTTCATTGTATTATCAATTAGGTGACTTGTGACATTCAAGGAGAGGGAATTCTTTGTATTTACTGTCTGGTTCTGAGTTTCACCCAATACAAATCATATGGGCTCAGCCCTAACAAAAGCATGTGTCTTACCTGGAAATGTTTTTCCACCTCCCATGAAGACAGAAACTGCCCCCAGGGGGCAGGGAGAGGTCCAGCGCTCCAAATGATAGTCTCTGCCATGCCAGAGGAAATCACACCAGGGTGGTAACTAAAAGAGACCCTATGATATAGGCAGACACAGACAGAGGAAGGGGCAGAGTAGCGTAGCCCAGGAGAGAAGGGTTGCACCGTCTTAGCTTTTACTAGGGCACCCAAACTTAGCACCCCGCAACCCATTTCCTGCAAACAAAGCCCTCTGGGTATGACATCACCAAACAGAAGATTCTGCTCGCAGCTGCAAGTATTGGACACCTTACAGAACGCTAGAAGGAAACCAATCTTCTATGGCTTTTAACCTATATAAGGGAGGGGGCGGTGGTGGCTTCCCTTAGTTGATACATTCTTGGGCTCTTGAAGAAGGATTCACCTTGAACCCGGTTGGGAATAAAATCTGCCCCAAAGTCCTCTGCCATAGAAATAAAAACCAAGATTTCAAAGGAAGAGGCAAGCTCTTACCCCTAGCCACCGTAAAGGGAATAATTGTCGGGAGCTGCTGGAAGTACAATGCCAACTTCAGCTGAGACCACAGGTACTCAGGAAATTGCAAATTGGAGGTGACAGAACCCTGAAACTGCTCTGTAGAAACTTTCCTGGTTGTGAAGTGCAGAAGAAAAGGACGTACCTTGCCCCTGTACTCCTTGGAAAGGGAACCCAGCATCGAAAAGTCAAGAAACAGTTCTGGGTCCTGTTTTCCTGCTTCAATCCATTTTTGAACCAGATCCTCCATTGCAAGACACGTTTTGAGCTACTATAAGCATCCAGTGCTGACTTTGATAAACACCACTTTTCAATCTGCTGTCGAGCCATCAATTCGACTGATCGCCTTCTTGCACACCAAAGTTTTTGAGCCAATCACCACTGATGTTCTGCATCAAATCTTCAGACCTCTTCATGACATCATGACCAATTCGAGGTGGCACCTCGACCCATCACCCAATTTTAGTGGATCACTACTACTCAACCGCAGTGCATCCCGACTGTCTCAACGCCTTTGATGCTTGGGAAGCACAAACTAAAAGCATCTCAACGCTGTCTTGACCTACTGAAAAACCCATGAAGCCTTGTTTGACGCTGTTACGCCCCAAGTACACATTTGTTAGGTATTTGAAGTGGTTCTGTCTTCCTGGGCCGCCTTTGTTAAGGATTTCAATCAGGCGATACACTCTGGTCTCAGCCTAGTTGAAGTGCCACTGAAATGCTTATTTTGTTATATATAGGTTCAATATTTGAGAGACACACCACTCATACCACCCCCCCTTTTTAAATACCGCGGGTCCCAATGGACCAGGAACCAAGCTGGTTGGTAAAGGTAATCATTTTTTTATTTATTTAAAATTCAAATCAATCATATATTTTTTAATATGGAGCAGCAATCACCAATGTGGTGACAACAACAAATAGGAATGTAGACAACACACTTAATTCAACCCTTTAGCAACACAGATAGAAAACTCCAGGGAATAGAAACACTTTGGGATTTATGGGAAGATAGCACTCAAGTTAGGATTTCCCCCTGCAAAATTCCCTCAACCCACAAATAATCCTTCTGAATGGATATAAGGAAGCAGCAGGCAGTTAGGAAGGTAAGTCTGGAAACGGAATTCAAATCTAACCTTCCCCCTTCAAACAAGAGAGAAAAACGGACTTGAAACGCTTGCAATGTTAAAATGACGCTCGGAAACGGCTGACCAAAACAATGAATGTGTGTAAAAATCCTTAAATAAGTACAATTCTTTACTGGAGCAACACTGGAAAGATACTAACAATCATAAGCAATAGATTGAGCAAAAGCATACAATTCAAAATTGAATGGACGGTTTAAAATAATTTATAATCGAAATCACACGGGTAAAACATTTCAAAAATGTCAATTCCTGCCTGAAATTAACCAGACAGTTTTTGATAAAAACGTGTGAAATTCACTGATTGGAAGTAAAATGAGGTCTCTAGCTGGTAAATTGAGGGAGTTATGTAAGATCTAGTGAGGTGCGTTTTCGAAAAAATGAAGGCGCGAAAAGGCAAAGAAATCAGTTCTGACAAGGAACAGTTTTACTCTACACGAGAGCATTCAGGCTAAACTACCAGATTGAGACACAGTCAATTCCAGGGTTGATCTGCGGAATCAACCCTAGTTCCCCAGTGCCGCCCTGGTGGAACCAGTCCGATCACTCGAAATAGGATTGATAGTTTAGGATTTACACAAGACAAATTTACTATACAGTGCTGGCGCTAGCACTATAAATCAATGACAGGGTGGCAAGAATGATTTTGACAATATTACAAGTTATCAGCATAAGTATGGGATGACTTAGAGATGGGATAGAGACAAAGCAGGTTATGTAGACTATGGATTTCTATGGGGTAGGGATGATACTTACATTCAACTTTATTTTAGGATATTGGACTGTCAAGGATTCTGGTCACTACACGACAAAGTGCCTGGCAAGACAGCTGGGCAGTTCGGGCACCGTAGAGCACTGGACTGGCACTGGACTGGCACTGGACTGGCACCTCTGGTCACTGGATATTAAGAGTCAGCTGGATGGCAGGTTTGCAGCAGGCATGCATTTAGTGAGCAGCAAGCCAGGTTAATTCAGGATGCTTCCCAAAACACCACACCTTCCCTTGGTTATTGGGATTTTTAGAATTTGAGGCCTATCTGAAGCAGGATCAGCAAGGTTTTGGCCTTGTGGTTGGGATGTGGAGTCTAGATGGATAAATGTAAGATGGAGACAGGAACAGGACAGGACGCCGGGTAGGACATCAGGAATCAGTCAAGAATCAATGTGCCTGTGTGTTGTCAGGGGCTCTTATTTATAATGCCAGGTGGCATCATCACAGTATATGACAGGGGCAGGCTTTACTACACACGCCCCTAACAATAGGATTGGGCAAGGGTAGTAATCTCTGCCTTGCTCTCAGTTGGTTGGACTTCTAAGGGAATTATGTCATATTTATGAGGTGAGGTTTACAATGTCCAAACACTCCCACATTTACAAAATTATACACACAGGTTACATATTATGTGCATCACATGTCAGTCCAATCCCCAGGTCTGTGAGGCCTGGTTTCACTCCTCTACCAGGATTTACATTTCTCCAAATTCTACAACTTTACACTTGAGTGGGGATTGTTATAAGGAAGATATGTAAAACATTTCACATTTGTGACATGGATGCTTTTCTTGTAATTCCACACATATCACCATTTCTGTCCCCTTGGTGTCATTACATTCTACCAAGTTTTAAACTAAAGGGCACACATTTACTTTTACACTGTGAAAATTCTACATTGTTAGCAATTTTGGTTGCTGAGTTAAAAGTCTTTAAAGTTTCCTTATGCAATAGTCTTTAGAACAAATGGGAGTCACTATGTCATTTCTTTTTCTTTCCTGCTGACACCAACTGGCATTTCCTTTCAAGTAGGATGGGGGTTTCCTTCAGCCTGATTGAAGTTTTAGGGTCCTTCACACCTCTGGCTTCCTTCCCTGAGAACTGCATTGTCCTTGGTTCCAACAGAGAAAAAAGTCTGCTCCACCCTATAATTATCATTGGGTTGGCACGATCGGCTGGGAGAGATAGCCGTTTTGGTAGAAAACTTGTTTTCCAACTTGGTAACTCAAGCCACCCTGGGTTTAACATCTTTTACTTTTGACCTTAAATCCAGAATTAAATAAGCCTGTTACATCAAATAACACATGTGATATATTCTCGCCAGTAACAAACCCCTTTATATACCTAAAGACAAGTAAAACTTTTATTCACCGGTGTATTGTTTTAAAAAACAGGAATTCTTTTTTCCTTATTTTGTGAGCAGCCTATTTTCACACGTGGTGCAAACTGACATTTCTTTCTTTAATTCAGTTTTGGGCAGCTTACTCAGATTTCCACAATGTCCTTGCAGCTAAAGTAATTTTTCTTTGAATGCATGAGTTTTATCCGAACACTGGTATATGAAACTGACCAGGCTCAGATAGTTAAAGTTCTTTTGAAGACAGCTGGTGTTTGATACATTCTGAAGAAATATATGCGCTTTCCCGTGCGAGTAAAAGCAGAGATCTTGGTTAATTTTTCCAAAGTTACTTTTGACAGGGCCTGTCATTCTGAATTAGGCCCGGTTTTGCTAAGACACAATGGGCCTCATTACGACTTTGGAGGTAGCCACGGTGCTATTAGCACCATGGCTGCCTCCAAAATCGTGTCCGGGTCCAGTTTCCCTGAATGAGGAATTACCGGGCCATTCCGACTTTGGAAGGCCTGGTATTTCCTCCTTCAGGGAACCCGGGCCTGGTCCTTTCCCATTCCCATTCAAGCCCCCATAGGGCTCAATGGGAATGGGGAAGGAGCTAACAACGGGCCTGTCAATTACAGGCCTGTTGTTAGCTCCCTGGTCCCCTCGCGTGACCCGCTATGGACGTCTGGAAAAACCAGACGTCCACAGCGGGTCCCGCGAGGGGACATCGTAATAGTGCGGAGTGGGTTTAACGGCGCCGGCACCATTACCGGTGCCGTTAAACTCATTCCACACTAGTCGTTATGAGGCCCAATAACTTCTCCTGGGCATGGCAGGACCTTTCCAATCACAGCAGTTTCATAGTAAATGGCTGGATTTAGTATCAAAGCAGCTTTTACAAAGAGTGAAAAAGGTTTCATTTTGAAAGGAAATTTTGAGGTTTTCAGCAAAGCATTGCTGCCTATTTACTTAATTCCATGATTACATTTCAGAGGCACACTGGCACGCTCCTGCAGTGTGTCCCCTTGTTTCACCCCCACCTGAAATGTGTGTGGCAGGGTGATGCAGCCATTTTTTTGGTTGTTGTAACACGCAATTTTGAGATCCTGGCGCGCACAGGAGCCAGCGCGGCCCTTTTACTGTTTCTTGCACCAATGCAGCAAAGTGATGTGGTAAAGCACAGCTAAGTGGGTCAGTATATCCCACACCTAAAGGGCCCTCGTGACTAGTAAGACCCTGCCGTCTATCTTTCTGAAAGGCATCTTTAGTAAACTGACATTGCTGCTGAAATAATTGCCTGTGCACCCCTGTCTTCAGAACCCCTTTCTTTACAAAGGCCCTCATTACGACCTTGGCGGTAAGTATCGGTCATTACTGACATGGCGCAAATAACGTGTCCGTGCTGGCAAGAGACCGCTAAAAGCGGCACATTACGAGTCCTGGGGCATGAGCATTGCGCCATGCCGGCAATGAAATCACTGCCATGCTGCTAAAGGGCGAAAAATCCCACTTACCGGCATTGTATGCAGTGCAAATAGCACCTCCGGCACCCTATCTATCGACATTAGCGGTTACTGCAAATAGCGGGAACCGCTATTAGCAGTGACCGTAAATTAGCGGATCCGGAAGTAGCGTCATCGCACAGGAACGGGAAAGAGCACGGCGGCCATCTTTAAAAACACAATCCATTGCCATCCTCTGTAACCAGGAGACATCTGACCCCTAGAACTCCCACACACCTCCAGCACCACCCCTTTGACATCAGGATGCCAAAAGTTGTAAAGAAAAGCGGAGATCGGCTGCGCCAGGAGCGCTTCTCAAGAGAGGATCTGACCATGTTGGCAGAAACCCTCCAGGAACATGCAGACGTGTTTGCAACTGAGATGACCCGACCGGCGCTGCTGAGGAAAAAGGAGATTTGGGCTATGGTCACCCAGAGGGTCAGTGCTGTCGGCACAACACCCCACACCCCAAAACAATGCCGCAAGCGGTGGGACGATCTACGTCTCCGCGTGAGGAGCATACTGGCGGCAAACTGGAATATCGGGATGGCGACAGGTGGAGGTGCTGAGTCGCCCCTCAAACTCCAGCCATGGGAGGAGATATGTGCCTCCACCATAGGCGCGGAGTGCATAGAGGGAGTTGGGGACATGGAGAGAGGAGCCCCGTCATCAGCCGATGCAGGTAGGTGTCTCAAGTATAACTATGCCAATACCACCACGATGATGTCCACATGAATGGGAAGTGCAATGATGCATACCAGGGTCCACTAGACACATTAGCACAAGACTGCCTACAGGCAGTGCTGAGCATCACCTTGTCCACATGCATAATGCACCCCATTTCTGTAGCTAGCCACATGCCTCCATGCATCACCCACCCAAGAGTGAGACTACCTGTATGTCACTGCCTCGAATGTGACTCATCCACCAATCAAAATCAATGCAGCCATCGCAATGCATGCTCAATGCCCATAGACCCACCCCTAACCCTCTTCCTCCTTTGGTCCACCACAGGCTCATAATCAGACAGCGCCGATGACGACACTGGTGCCACCCCAGCTAAGAAGGCCAGGGCCGAAGAGGGACAACACCGGCCCTCCACATCAAGGGGAATAAGGAAACCCCAAAGACAGGAAATGGCCAAGAGCACACCACAGGCCACGGCACCAATGTGCTCCACGACCCCCACCTGTCCCCGTGCAGCCTACCCGACAACACCATACACGGGCTATCTCCAGCAAACTCGTTGCCGGCTACTCCCAGCCCAACCACACCAGTGCAGGAGGGTAACAGTATAATGGACACCCCTCAACCATCAACCACAGCCCAAAACACACAAGAGGGGATGCAGGAAATAATAAGGCACCAACAACAACTAACTGGCATGTTGACACAGCATATCACAGAATGTGGTAGTGCTAGGGAGGATATGCGTGATTGTGCTGCTTCCCTGAGGTCTGCTATTGAGTCCAGTTCAAATGACTTATGTGCCACTGTATAACTGGCCACTGTGCAGCACGTACTGTCCGACTTGGTTCAAGCAATGCGCGACATGCATCCATCTGAGCAACCGAGTTCTTCCTCGGCTGCCAGTTCCACCAGGACCAGCCCCGTGCGCAGGTCAGGCAGGAACCTGCGGCGATCGGACAGGGGTGCACCGGGTGCTGGGAGAGGGGGAGGCCAGTAGGCACAGCCTTGTGTACTTGTGCCACGTGGTCCACTTGTGCACAGTCCTTCACACCATGTGTTGGGGAGTAGAGGGGTTAGGAGGGAGTGGGTGTGTTGGGGAGTAGAGAGGGGGAGTGGGTGTGTTGGGAAGTAGAGAGGGGAGGGGGGAGTGGGTGTGTGGGGTGGTGGGTCTGTTCACTTAGTTTTCCCTATTCAATGCACGTTTTGGTTAATCAGAAATCACATGTGTGGACATTGCTTATTGCGTAAGTGTGCTTAATTGGTTAACAGTGTACAGTGTCCATGTCCCAGACACACCCTGTGCCCCGAGTGCCATCTCCATGTAACCCCCCCATACATGTCTGCTCGATACATTGGTTGATCAGAGTCAGGCGAATGGCACGTCCCTCCTGTGCATCGTTACGTCCCGGAGGTGCTGCCCCATCCCCAACCTCATTATCCTCATTGTCAGGTGATTGCAGTTCAGCGTCAGTGAGCAGTGGCACATTCCGTCAGATTCACTGATTGTGTAGCATGACACATGTCATGACGTTCATGCCCACCTCCTGATGCCCGTTCAGGAGTGCTCCACCAGACCTGATGAGGCAGTGAAAGCCTGCCTTCAAAAGGCCAAATGTCTGCTCAATCACCACACGGGTACGTGTATGCGCACAATTGTAGTCCTCTTCGTGCATGTTCTGCGGGTTAAAGACTGTTGTAAGGAGCTACCTCTTCAAGAGATAGCCTGCATCATCTGCATGTGGCCAACAATGTATGTGTAAGTTACTACTTCATAATTGACCTCATTGAGTGACGACATAGCATGCATGTATTTCTTATGTTCAAGCCCATTTCCATGCATGGTTGGAGACACACGATTTGACTGGTATGTGTGTATTCCTCTTATGGACTGGTTTGCATGCCATCTACTAGTGGGCGCAGGGGGTCAAGTTCTTTGTGAGTGCCCATGCACTGTGTTAGTCCACAGTGGTTGTTTCTGTGATGTTGAAGATGTCCGTTGATTTCTATGCTTTCATCCTGGCACCGTTGATGTCAGCCTCATGATGATCTCACTACGCACAACAAAAGTTGTCATACAATTAATTTGGGCCTCCGTGTCAGTGTAGTGGTGTATTGATGTTTTTGACCCTCCTGTGACTCCTTTGTACGCAGTAATGGGGGACTGTCCTTTCAGTAGATGGTTTTTGGTGCTGTGTATTGGCCATTGTCATTGCTTGTCCCTGCATTTTGATGGGGGGATGCAATCTGATTTGGTACAGTGCACATGCAGATGGCTGTGGAATGGTTGTGACACAGCTTCATTTACATGGTAGGGCTGCTTGCATCTTGCATTTTGTGGTCATGTATCATGTCTACAATGGTGATGATGTGTCCCAGTCCAGACAGTACAGGGTGTGGATCTGCTCAGTGGTTAGATTGAATGGACTGGCCCTGATGCATGGGATTTGGGGATGCCTGCGTGGTGCCACTGGCTGTGCTGGTAGGGCATGCTGGCCCTGCCTTGCCCTCCTTCTCCTCCTGCGTCTCCTCTGTGCTGCCTGTTGTTGTTGTTCTTCTTGTTGTTGCACTTCCACTGCAATCAGGTCCTCCAGCCCCAGCATTGGTAATAGTATTGGGGTCATTGTTGATTGTGACTGGGTGTGGGATGGGGTGGTTATGTGCTCCTTTTATGCTTGCCTAGTCTGTATGGCCTCCACCTGTGCTGATTGTGTGCACATGTGGCAGTTCGGAACACTGCACATGGCCGTTTACGGTTGGTCCGTGACGGCGGTATTAGCACCATGGCGGTAAGGTACTTTACGCCCTTCACAATGGCGTTAATTGTATGTCCGCCCGACTCGTGATGTTCCCCACTTTGCGCCTTGCCATTATTTGCGGCATGGGAGGTCGTGTGCCCGCGCCCTTGGCACTTTTAGCGGCACCGTTAATTACGGTGCCGCTAATAGCGCATTGTCAGGTCATAATTGGCCCGAGCGGTAAGCGATGCCTGTAATCCTTTACCGGCATCATTTTTTGCTTACCGCCAGGGTCGTAATGAGGCCCAAAGTCTGTGTATTCTCTCTCTAAGGGTGGCTTATAGCATTTTTGATTGGTGCATTGGCAGAGCAGTAGTCATTTCGGCACAAATACAGAGGGATCCAACGTTCAACTCTCCCATTTCTGGCGACTCTATCCATGTCAGTATTGTCACATAAAATATGATTATAACAAAGGGACAATAAAAACGGGACATACAATAGACCTGAACATTTTTAAAAGTGCCCCACAATTGCAAATGCAGTTCCTTAATTTCCATGATGTACGGTTTCAGTACTATGAAAGGTGATGATCTTGGAAAATTACGTGGAAATAATGCACCATAATGCACTTTTGGTCCGTAACATTGTTCATAATGATCAGCTGCACAGTGGAGTAACTGGACCCAATAACTCATCCACACTTATATTTTGAACTGGTCCTTTGTGCATTGCCTTGTTGCCCCATAGGCCAGTCAGAGCCTATACCAGCAGCAGCTTCTGAATATAAAGCACTTAGAGCAGTGGTATCCAAACCGCTTTATGCTAAGCCATCTCTTGAGTAAAACATATTCCCGAACATCCTTCAGGGCCTGAATCAGGTCACCCCAAAGAGCACTGCCTTGGGGACGCTGGCTCAGGATGGTCCCGGATTGAACCAAGATTGAGGCGCGCCTCTTCCTAGATCGGAGTTCTCCAGAAACGGCGCTGTCTCTGCAGTGGCAAGGGAGTGACTCGAGTAAAGTGATTGGAGTTTTGTTGCCATAAATATCGCAGGCCTGCAGAGCGGTGTAACTAATTAAGTTGGGACTGCTGTGCTGACAGTGTGTGCTCTAAACTTTGGAGCATTTCCTGACTAGGATTTGAGGCTGCCTATGCGACCGACCGGGAGACGGTCCCTGCGCTTCCTGTGCACATTATGCATTTCCTGAGACAAAGCCAAAAGCACAGTTCATAATTAACAGGATATGTTCCATTTTAATCACCAGATGAAGACGCGGCAGGAGAATACGTGCCTCTTAAACGCAGGCTTTCAAAGAGCTTTGTCAAGCCCAGGGCGGGACCCAGGCGCCGGGCCTGCTGCACTAACCTAACGAGATATTTGTATAACGTGCCGCCTAGTTTAGTGAAGGGTGCCACTGTCTGGCGCCATAAGCGAATATTTTGCAATAAACATAAGTCCAGGCCCCCAAATCTTTATTGGAACGCTATCTACGTGTCACACTGCGCTGCCTATAGGTCTGCAGCATATGGGAACATGACACTTTTTGTTCTACAAAATAAAGCCAAAACGTCAACATGGGACAACAAAAATTGCCAATGGGGGATTGGGGCTGTCAAAGGTTTTATGTAATAACTAGGAGGAAGATTGCGATTACAAGAATACCTAGTTCTTGTAAACATTATCTCTCAGACCAGCAAATGAATATCCAACACACGTATATATGCCATGCACTTTATGTCTTGTGTCTTGTGCCAGGGTATACATCTGAGGGCACTAGAGGAGTATCAAACTCGTATTGTGGTGTAATACACACTAGGGGCCTGATTCATGGAATCGGGTGCAGAAATGGCACAAGGGTCACGCACAGACACGGACCCTAAGTGAGCCGAAAAATTATTACGCGTCCTGCGTATTCATGGATTGAAAGGCGCATTACTAGCCGTTGTGCAAGTAAAAACAAGCTGCGCGAGGAACACACGCAACACGCCCCCACGCACACCAAAAAGCAAGCAAAAGGCCAAACCAGGTGCAAGCCTCAACGTCCACCCCTGACCAATCATCAGTACCCTTGTAAGAAGGCATGCCCACCCCCGCAAGGCCAGGCTGCACCCCAGCAAAATCGCATGCCTCACCTCGCAAGCCCAGGCTGCCCCCCTGCGAAAATGTGGGCCCTCCTTCGCAAGGCCAGGGTGCACCCCAGCAAAATCGCGTGCCTCATCTCGCAAGCCCAGGCTGCACCCCTGCGAAAACACAGGCCCTCCTTTGCAAAGTCCAGGGTGCACCCCAGCAAAATCGCGTGCCTCATCTCGCAAGCCCAGGCTGCACCCCTACGAAAACGTGGGCGCTAGCTCGTAAGACGAGGCTGCACCCCAGCGAACATGCTGGCCCTACCTCGCAAGCCCAGGCTGCATGCTGGCGAACACGAGGGCCCTCCCTCACAAGCTCAGGCTTCACCCCTACAAAAATGCGGCCCTCACTTGTAAGTGAAGGCTACACCCCTAACAAAAACATGAATACACCCCCCTACACCATCGGCACCCATTCTGGAAGCATGCCCCCCTACTCCACATCAACCACTGTAGCCCAGACACCACCCACCAGCTCCCCACACCTGTGATATCCCCCCAGGCAGACCCCTCCAGATAGGAAACCACCCACCAGCCCCCTCCAGACTGGACACTACCCACCAGCCCCCCCTCACCTGTAACCCACCCACCCTCCCATGCAGCCCCCTCCTGTCATGACACCAATCACCAGCCCACCTCACCTGTGACACCCCCCCCATGGAAGCCCCCTCCAGACTGGACACCACCCACTAGCCCCCCTCACCTGTGACCCCCCCAGGCAGCCCTCCAGACTGGACGCCACCCACCAGCCACCCTCACCTGTTACAGCCCCCCATGCAGGCCACTCCAGTCTGGACACCACCCACCAGCCCCCTCACTTGTGAACCCCCCACCACCCCAGGCAGCCCCCTCCAGTCTGGACACCACCTACCAGCCCCCCCCATGTGGCATCCCCCAGACTGGACACCGCCCACCAGCTCCCTCACCCAGGACACCCTCACGGCAGTCCGCTCCAGACTGGGTACCACCCACCAGCCCCCCTCACCTGTTACACCCCCCATGCAGCCCCCTCCAGACTGGACAACACCCACCAAACCCATCACCTGTAACCCCCCCACCCCCAAAACAGGCCCCTCCAGACTGGACACCACCCACCAGCCCCCCTTACCTGTGACAACCCCAAGGCAAGCACCCTACCCCAGACACCACCCACCAGCCCCCCTCACCTGTGACATCCCCCCAAGACAGGCCCCTCCAGACTGGACACCACCCACCAGCCCCCCTCACCTGTGACCCCCCCCACCCAGCCACCTCCAGATGGGACACCAGCCACTCTCACCTGTGATACCCTCCCCAGGCAGCCCCCTCCAGACTGTACAGCACCCACCAGCACCCCTTGCCTGTGACACCCCACCCACCAGCCTTCTCCAGACTGGACATCACCCACTAGCCCCCCTCACATGTGACACCCCTACAGGCCGCCCCCTCCAGTCTGGACACCACCCACCAGCCCCCCTCACCTGTGACACCCCCCAGGCATATCCCTCCAGTCTGGACACCACCCACCAGCCCCCCCTCACCTGTGACGCCCCCCCACCCAGTTCCCTCCAGATGGGACACCAGCCACTCTCACCTGTGATACCCTCCCAAGGCAGCCCCCTCCAGACTGTACAGCACCCACCAGCACCCCTTGACTGTGACACCCCACCAGGCAGCCCCCTCCAGACCGGACACCACCCACCAGCCCCCCTCACCTGTGACACCCCCCCCAGACAGCCCCCTCCAGACTGGACACCACCCACCAGCCCCCCTCACCAGTGACAACCCCCAGACAGCCTCCTCTGGACTGGACACCATCACCTGTGACACCCCCCCCAGGCATAGCCCTCCAGTCTGGACACAACCCACCAGCCCCCCTCACCTGTGACACCCCCCCCACCCAGCCACCTCCAGATGGGACACCAGCCACTCTCACCTGTGATACCCTCCCCAGGCAGCCCCCTCCAGACTGTACACACCCACCAGCACCCCTTGTCAGTGACACCCCACCCACCAGCCCCCTCCAAACTGGACATCACCCACCAGCCTCCCTCACCTGTGACACCCCCACAGGCTCCCCCCTCCAGTCTGGACACCACCCACTAGCCCCTCTCTCCTGTGACACCCCCCCAGGCAGTCAACTCCAGACTGGACACCACCCACCAGCGCCCATCACCTGTGACACCCAGTGGCATAACACAAAATGTGGGGCACCCCCTGCGAGCAATGCTGAGGGGGCCCCCCACCCAACTCAGCAACAAATCACGGGTTGCGTCACACTCTGGGCCGGCCTAGATTGTCATGCTTGCTCAATACACCCTAACTTGCATATGTGTTTTAATGCAATATACAGCACACTTTCTGAGAAAAATTGGCTATAAAGCCACAATGTTTGCAATTGTTTTGTAGAGTAACACCAATCCAATACCTGCACGTCATCAACAGTGCACAGGAACATTAATGCTTTGCTATTAAAAATGCCATGCCACAATGAAAACATGTACAACTGGCTGCACAGTGTAGACCAGTGTAAATACGCAATAACATTACAGTAAAGCATGCCAGGACAAATTTAGACATACCTAGACTGGTTGCACCAAAATGCCAGTCAAAGCAATAACACTCATCAAGAAGAGCGCACACTTTAAAGCCTGCGTCTCTGCGGCCTCTAACAACACGGCCAAACTCTTTAAAATCTGCAAGGAACTTGTCAATCCTGTTGCGGTCTCTACCTCTTCTCTTCCCTCCAAGGACTTCTGTACAGCTCTGGCCTCTCACTTCTCTGCTAAATCTCAGGACATCCTGTACTCTATCTCCTCTTCCTCTCCCTCTTTCTCTCTCAGCCCTCTTTGGCCATCACTACCTCTCCTCCTCCTGTTTCCTCTTTCTCTCTGACAACACCTGACAAGGTTTCTAGACAAGTCCGATCTATGCAAGAGTTGTCCAAACAGGTGCTCCCCTGCTCCTCCAGAACCATCAAGGACAATATTGATACCTTCGACCCAACCTTGGCCGATTTCTGTAATCACTCTTTAGCCACTGGAATGTTCCCCTCTCCCGTTAAGCACTCCCTCATGCACCCACTTCTCAAGAAGCCATCTGCTCATCCTACCTGCCCGGCAAACTATTGTCCAATCTCCATCACCCCTTTCTTGGGCAAACTCTTGGAAAAGCTTGCCATCTCCCAGCTTACTCTCCACACCAAATCTGTTGGTTGTCTCCATGACCATCAGTCTGGCTTCAGAGCTGCCAGAGGCATGGAAACTGCTCTCCTCAACACCCGTGAAGATCTGCTGTCTAACCTTGATTCCAGCATTCCTTCTGTCCTCACCCCAGGGGTGGACTGGCCTTTAGGGAACTCTGGAGATTTCCCGGTGGGCCTCTGCACCCTGGGCCTCTTTTCTGTGGTATTTCCAAATTTTCTCATAGGAAAAGCATTGGGCTTGCTGAAAATGTGTCATATAGGGCCATTTTGAACTTTATTTCCAGGGCCTCTTCTGGTCCCCAGTAATTATTTCCAGGGCCTCTTTTAGTTCCCAGTCCAGCCCTGCCTCACCCTCCTTCTTTCCTTTGCTTTCGACACGGTCAACCATGCTATCCTGATCAATCGACTGTGCGAGAACCTGGGCATCATGGATCAGGCCCTGGAGGGACTGACCTCTTTCCTCTTGGACCGCCCCCCCTCCCAGGTCCAACCTTGTCCCCTTCTCTCTGCCACCTCTCCCTACCTGTGGAGTTCCTCAGGAATCTATTATACTCTAACCCTGGTTTTTCAACCTCTACTTGGCCCTTTTGGCCCACCTGAGCTCCACCTTCTCCTCTAACTTTCAGTGTTTTGCGGATGACTCAGCTTTCCTTCAGGCTCCCCTCAGCCTCCTCTCCTCTCTCGCTCATTCCTGACTGTCTATCCACGATTCAGGATCGGTGCGCCTCCAACAAGCTCTGCCAGAAATGCCAGTAAGACAGAGATCCTTCTCATTGGGACCCTGGCACCTTCTTTCCCTCTCTCACTCTGGTCATCCACCTGGGATCCTCTTCCTTCATCTTCCTGCGAGGCAAAAAACATTGGTGTCATCTTCTATGCCACTCTCTCTTTCTCTCCTCACATCTTGGATGTCGCCAAGAAGTTCCACTACCAGCTGCTCCTCCTCAAAGGAACTCTTCCCTTTCTCACTTTCCACCAGAAGCTCACTGTCTCCAGAGCCTTGGTTCTCTCTAGGTTGGATTACTACAACAGCCCCTATTTCAATCTGCCTTCCTCTACTCTCCGGCATCTGCAAACAATCCATAACAGGACTGCAAGATTTATCCTTGGCCTCAAGCCCAGGGATCGTATCTCTCCAGCCCTGAAATCTCTCCACTGGCTCCCGGTGTCCACAAGATTCAAGTTCAAGACCCTTTGTATTGTCCATATGGCTTTCTGGGGCCGGGGCCCCCACTACATCCAAACCTTTCTTCCAAAATACCTTCCTTCTTGAGCCCTTTGCTTAGCTACCTCCAACTCTCTAAGGGTTAGAGCTTCTCCAGGCAGAGAGTGGGGGTAGTTCTCTGTCCTCTGCTGGGGCCTCCCTCTGGAATGGCCTCCCTGCACCTTCAAACTTGAGCCGGACCATCTGAAGTTTTGAAAACAGCTCAAAGCTTGTTCTCCTCTGCTTTCTCTCTCTCCCTCTCCTGCTGACTTACCTGTCTGCTGTACTGACCAGTTGCTTGGATACCCTCAGAGTCTCTCTGAAGTCCAGGCTCTTTGTTGATAGGTCACCCTTGCACTGTCTCTGTGCCTACCATGCACTTTGGGGCTGTAACTGTAACCCTGCAGCCCCTTGTTCTCCTTGCACTACCCATAGCTGTGCTGCCATGGCTGCACTTACACAGAGCATTGCAGCCCTGTTTCCCTTCCCCTCTCCCTTGCACTTCCCATTCTCACAATGACACAAGGTCTAGTGAGATCGTTTGTCTTGTCCTCCCTCAATCTTCCCTCCCTTGTCTTGTCGCGCATAGAAATACTTGTGTACAGGCGCGTTATAAATGACTTATATCATATAATTTTATCACAGATGCCCAGAAAAATATACAATGCCGCAATGAGAAATGGCTAGACTGGCAGCACCCAAATTCCAATCTAGCCAGGTAATTACACTTAGCAGGACTGCTTTATCAGAAATTCCCAGTTAAAAGAAAGCCATACCAAACTGAGGAATGACTAGACTGGCTGCACCAAAATGGCTCTGTTCTCTAAGTGCTAAGACCTTGATCGTGCTCTTCTTCACCTCTTCCATTCTGTCTGCTTCTCCTGGACGTTCTGGGGCCTCTGTTGCTCTCTGGGGCTCTCTGTTACCCTCTGGGACCCTCTGGCATCTCAGCAAAAGTGATTCAAGCAGCAGGCAAGGAGCCAGAGTCAGGTTCATCAGGTTTAATTTCATGCCATGCTGACATAGACAACAAACAGCATCGTTGCCAAGTACACGAACCCCTCTACCAACTGAAAATGGAGCTCCCTTTTATATCTGTCAGAGAAAGAGGATTCAAACCCCTGCTTTTTCTAAACATGTCTAGGCAAAGTTCTCTGCCGACTACATTTGCACACAAGGCAATTATTTCTTATCTGTTTAAACCTTCAAAATGAAATTCATTCTGGTATCCATCCTAGGACTTTCCCGGTCACTCTACCTGAAGTCCAGGCTCTTTGTTGATAGGTCACCCTTGCACTGTCTCTGTGCCTACCATGCACTTTGGGGCTGTAACTGTAACCCTGCAGCCCCTTGTTCTCCTTGCACTACCCATAGCTGTGCTGCCATGGCTGCACTTACACAGAGCATTGCAGCCCTGTTTCCCTTCCCCTCTCCCTTGCACTTCCCATTCTCACAATGACACAAGGTCTAGTGAGATCGTTTGTCTTGTCCTCCCTCAATCTTCCCTCCCTTGTCTTGTCGCGCATAGAAATACTTGTGTACAGGCGCGTTATAAATGACTTATATCATATAATTTTATCACAGATGCCCAGAAAAATATACAATGCCGCAATGAGAAATGGCTAGACTGGGAGCACCCAAATTCCAATCTAGCCAGGTAATTACACTTAGCAGGACTGCTTTATCAGAAATTCCCAGTTAAAAGAAAGCCATACCAAACTGAGGAATGACTAGACTGGCTGCACCAAAATGGCTCTGTTCTCTAAGTGCTAAGACCTTGATCGTGCTCTTCTTCACCTCTTCCATTCTGTCTGCTTCTCCTGGACGTTCTGGGGCCTCTGTTGCTCTCTGGGGCTCTCTGTTACCCTCTGGGACCCTCTGGCATCTCAGCAAAAGTGATTCAAGCAGCAGGCAAGGAGCCAGAGTCAGGTTCATCAGGTTTAATTTCATGCCATGCTGACATAGACAACAAACAGCATCGTTGCCAAGTACACGAACCCCTCTACCAACTGAAAATGGAGCTCCCTTTTATATCTGTCAGAGAAAGAGGATTCAAACCCCTGCTTTTTCTAAACATGTCTAGGCAAAGTTCTCTGCCGACTACATTTGCACACAAGGCAATTATTTATTATCTGTTTAAACCTTCAAAAATGAAATTCATTCTGGTATCCATCCTAGGACTTTCCCGGTCACTCTACCCCAAATATGGTCATGCAGCTCTTTCCCTTAGGAACATTTTCAGACACAGCCCAATTAACTGTCTGGTTTCAGCGCTTATCTGTTTTTTCGCAGGCCACTTTGTTGAACTCCGGGTTTACTATGCTGCCACTGTCTGTAGCGAGTCAAATATATTATTTTACTTGTATAAAGGCATTGTCAGTTAAAGGCATTGTTGGTTACATAAATGGCAGAGTTTTTTTCTGTCTGGGTATATTTTTCTGCTATGCATTCTGGACCTTGCCTACTTACTAAACCATGATAAAAGCATTTTCAACCTTATACACATAACACTATTAAAGATACCATACTAAATCATTCCATACAAATTTCTCTGCCTTGCTTTAAGTGGGGGGGTGGCTGCATTCAGTTGTTGGTACCTCATCTTCATTTCAGCACCTCCATTACACTTCCCGTCTTTAAAGTTCTTGCTTTTGTTAAAACAATGACTTTCAACCATATCCATGTCCACCCTCCTTGAAACTTATCTTAAAACATCCTATCACAATCCTACAATTTGTCACATACTAACGCATTGTTATTCTTAAAACACAACATGTATGTGTCTCTAAACTACTTTTATCTTCTTTCATTTAAGCCCCATTTCTTGTCTCCATTTGCTTTAAACTAACTGTATGCCTTAGATGATTTCACAGCCACTGTGAGACTCGAGAGGTTGGTCAAGCTTTGAGATAATCCATTAGCCCATTGTCTCTTCGTATGTCATATCTTGTCTGCAACTCCCACCCCAACAAAATATAATCTCTCCTTCATTTTCTTCTTCTGTCCATGCATATATATATATTTTTTTAAAACTTTGTCTTTCCCTCAAATTTTCTTCTTCCGCATCTTCCACTTTACTCGTCTTTAGTTTGGCATTGGTGGACCGTCTGTGTCCTGTCGCCTTTGTCCTTTTTTTTGAGCTGTTTTCACAGTCAATCTCCCAGGTTCTTTTGATGCTTAGACCAGGAGTCCGTTGTTTCTTTTTCTTATTTCACAAGGAGTTAATTTTTACTCGAGTGTCTCTCTTTCAATAAATACATTGTTCAAATGAGTCCAAAAGAGGGGACGTTTCAGCATTGGGACACAGGGTTGGGGAGGGTATTTTCCAGACACAGCTCAGACCATCATCTTTGTTGGGCTTCCACTGGGTTTCTCTACGACCTCCCACTTTTCTCACGCGGTTCAACGTTAATTGCCCAAGGCATTCAGGTCCCTCAATGTATACCTGTAATATAAAATGGAATACGTATATTTGTAAAATAAACATGTCTCTTCTATTTAACACATTTCCTACCAAGCCATTTCCTTAAAACCCCTCTTGTTCACATTCCAGCTCTACAAGCTTACTTTGTAAAAAATTGCGAGACATTCTCTCTTATTGAACACCCCTGCCTCCTAGGCAAAGCTAAAAGACATTTTCATTTAAACATTTCCTTTTTGTGGGTCATTCTTGCCTTACAAACAAAATACCCCCCATCCCTAGCTCTGTGTCAGCTGGCTAGAACCTGAGTTTGTTTTCAATAATATACAATACATGTTGTCCTTCATGGGACACATTTTTCCCTTGAGGGTGACACATGCAACCTTAAGGAGACAAAAATAACAATTAAAGAAAGATGTCTTCTTCTTTTCTGGGCTTCTAGGCACGCCCATAGCAGATGACAGAAATGTCCTTGGGGATCCCTATCATCTGTAGAAAGTCAAAAATAGGAAGAAAAGTCATTCGGGCACTGGTAAGGGGTCAGGTTTTCTTCCCAACTTCAACCCTTTCTTCCTTTTCTGCTATCAAAATATACTTTCTGTATCATTCTCCCCTATTCGTTGGTGCACATAAACAACTATTTTCCAAACATCCCACAGGATACTTAGTTTAGGCTTGGTTCTTTGCTCATCTTAGCTGCACGTGCTTCCTGGTTAGCAGTAAATACTTGTTCCTTAGCAGTAAATACTTCTTCTTTTCTTCTTGTCTGTTGGGCCATGGCCTTTGCTTGTGCTTTTGCATTCATCCTATGGAGACCAATGGTGATTTTCCCTTGTTTGATTGACCCAATTATTGTCAGACATACTCCTTTTCTCGGTCTTCATGGTCACTAATGCTTTTTATTGCTATACGCTCCTTTACTGCTGTTGGCCAGGAAACCTCATAAGTGCTATTTGTTTTCTAACTTTTTGATTTTTTTGTCCGTTTTATGCTTTAGAGTTTATTCCCTATCCTTTTATTCATTTGCTCAATTGTTCCCTTCCTCAATTTTTCTTTTATTCATTTTTTATTTAAGATAACCAATCATTTTTATCTTTTCCTGATTTATTTTTTCTGATCCTGTGTAACAGAGGCCCAAAGTTTCCCTAACGTTTAATCCTTTATTATTATCATCTCTTATTTATGTTGCCCATTTATTTCATTATTATTATTTTTTCATGTATAATGAAACACACATCCTTTCCTTTTCTGTGTGATGCTGTAAGGAAAGTACCATTTTATACTCCATTAAGCCCTGCCTGGCTGTATTGTCATCTATGACGCTGTTTAACCTAAATCTTTTATCTGAACCATTACTGTCCTTCATGATTCTTATTTCATTCTGTTTGCTTCTTAATCATTTGCCATGTTTCCCTACGTTATGGCTGCCTCTAATTTCCTGGAGGTCACCTGTCTCTTCCTCTTGTTCACAAATGGTCATGGCCTGTGCTTGAATTTATGAAATATTTTCATCATTTTTCCATCAGGTCGCAAAGCTGGCTATATTACCATGCTGCCACAATAATAAAATCCGTAAGTTTCCACCCAAACAATTTTACATGCCTTCAAAATTATGCTTGTGTCTAAATGGTGCATGTCCCAGATACACAAACATGCTTTCCTTGGTAACCTAAACACCATCATCATGCTTTCAGGTTTTGTCATTCAATCATTTCTTCAACCACCTGAATCCCATAATAATAAAATCTCAACTGATCGTCCTGAATCAAAAAGGTTTTTCACTGTTTTTTCAAAGAATTGCCTCCACGCCAACCGCCAAGGCCTCAAAAATTGTGAAATACCACCCCTGGTATAACACCATTCAGGCTGTCCTATCAGGCACGGTGGAGCTCCTGAAAAAGGACCTTTAGGAGCACCCCAAAAACCCAACTTCCGTACATTATGCTATCTTCAAAATTCCCCAGAAAGCAGGTCACAGAGGACCCAATAACCCCCTTCAACTTAAGAGGGCTTTCTAAGTCAGAAATACTAGAGAACATGAATAACATTAGACCATTCAGCAGCAAGGCGATGCCTGACCCTGCCCACACGTTAGTTTAAAAACCCAGTGTAAAATCACTTGCTCCACATCTGATGACGTTCACCAATACCTCCTTCAATCCCAACACTATTTCTGCAGCTGTGAAACAACCCTTAGGAGTGTTCCTCCACCCACCCTTGTCCATGTTATGCCATGTTACATGGTACAATCTGTTCTGTTGCACTTATCATTTGAGTGCCATTGCCTCTGCTTCACTACCGCATTCACTAATGCCATCAGCCCTTTCCTTTCCCCCCAATGCTTGCAAAAACTGCTCGTTCATTTCTCGTGTTATTATCAAAGTTAAATTGGATTACTACACTGCCATCCTAGCAAAAAATCTTCACAGGCTCTAAAAAGTACAGGGTGATGCTGTGTGCAACTCTCAGTATTCCCAAAAGGATATACATTACTCACGCCATGCAAGCTGCTCACTTGCTACCCGTGAAGGGACAGTTAATCTCAAAATCCTACCCATATGCATAAATCTATGTATCACACAGCACCAGTATCTAACTGATGCTGTTAATAGAGTCAGTTCAGCCTGACCCAAAAGGAGTCACCATGTCACTCAACTACAAGTCCCATTAACCAAAAGAGCTAATTCCAGAGGTCTAAGTTTCCCTGTCTTGTTCCCAACCCATGGAATGCTTCCTCTAGCGAACTTAGAGCAGAACCACCCCTCCTCATTTTTTCACCAGAAACCCTCAAAACTACCTTATTTAGTTATCCCTATTAGTTCCCCAATCTGGACTGCCATTGTTATTTTTCCCTGAAAAGTTACCACAAGTATATTCCCCTTTCTGTCATACTGTTCTCCCTCCCCGTGTCCCTGTCCCTTCTTTTCTATCAGCTAGGGCAGCTGCAGTCTGCCCCATCCCTATCTTATTTTCTATCCCATTTACTCCATACGTATCTTGGGCAGAACAGTATGGCTCACCTTAGTCTCTTAGTCTTCATTGTCCAGGTTCTTTTTCAGCTTGAAGAGATGTTCAGTATTCTGTTCATCATCCTATCTATCCTGTGTTGGCTCGCCAAGTGTTCTCGAAGTGCTAAGACCTTGCTTGCGCTCTTCTTCACCTCCTCCATTCTCTCTGGTTCTTCTGGACATGCAGGGGCCTCTGTTGCTCTCTGGGGCTCTCTGTAACCCTCCGGGACCCTCTGGCATCTCAGCAAAAGCAATTCAAGCAGCAGGCAAGGAGGCAGAGCCAGGTTCATCAGGTTCTATTTCATGCCAGACTGACATAGACCACAAACAGCATTGTTGTCAATTCTCTACCAACTCTACCCCTCTACCAACCCCTCTACCAACTGAAAACAGAGCTCCCTTTTATATCTGTCAGAGAAAGAGGATTCAACACCCCACCTTTTCTAAACATGTCTAGGAAAAGTTCTCTGCTGACTACATTCGCGCATAAGGCAATTATTTCTTATCTGTTTAAACCTTCAAAATGAAATACATTCTGGCACCCATCCTAGGACTTTTCCAGTCACTCTATCCCAAATATGGTCATGCAGCTGTTCCCCTTAGCTAAATTTTCAGACACAGCCCAATTAACTGTCTGGTTTCAGCGCTTATCTGGTTTTTCGCAGGCCACTGCGACCTTGAATTGTTCAACTATGGGTTGACTATGCTGCCACTGTCTGTAGCGAGTGAAATATATTATTTTACTTGTATAAAGGCATGGTCAGTTAAAGGCATTGTTGCTTACATAAATGGCAGAGTTCTTTTCTGTCTGGGTATAGGAAAAAACCTATATCATTTTCCTACTCAATTTTTATGCTATGCATTCTGTACCTTGCCTACTTACTAAACCATAATAAAAGCATTTTGACCTTATACACATAACACTATTAAAGGTACTAATGTCTTTTAACCCTGTGAGTCTATTTTCACACATTTACCATACTAAATCATTCCATGCAAATTTCTCTTTCTGGCTTCAAGTGGGGGAGGCTGCCCACTACTGCATTCAGTTGTTGGTACCTCATCTTCATTTCAGCACCTCCATTGCAGCTCTCTAGACACTAATACCACATATCATGCCTACTTAGCCTGGACATGGACAACCATTATGATTTATGCACAATCCTGCCCCCCACCCATCCCCTCTCCCTCCCACCCACTACCCCAACCTCCAAAATCAGCTCCTTGGCCAATAATTAACTCTATGTCCCTCTTCCTTTTCCCAGAGCTTATGTATGAGACTCCTTGCCTCATAGGTATGTACTGGGATGAGGAAGAGTGGAACTAGGAGTAATTAAGATGACAGGTAGCCAAGTCAGGCATTACCTCCATGTACCTCTACCTCATCCCAGTGCTTGTGTATGAGGCAGTGTTCCTCATACACAAATACTGCCTCATACATACGTGCTGGGACAAGGAAGAATAGGGCTAGGAGTAATCAAGTCATTAAACACAAGTAGTGGCGTAACACCATTGAGTTGACTGGGCTTCAGCACTCACCCCGCCCCCCTGATATTTTGGGCTATGTTGACTCGACCTGGATGACCTTTAGAGCAGTTGCCGGACAGAACAGGACACAAAAGTTAAACAGCACCTGGGTTTTGCTGTTAATAAGGGCCCAGCAATTACCAACGTAAAGCGTTTCACTGTTAGTACCTGCATTCAAATGCCAAATTTTTTAGCCAATTGAAATCGCAATGTGGGTCTAGTACTTGCAT
The DNA here is from genome assembly GCF_040938575.1 of Ambystoma mexicanum. NCBI lineage: Eukaryota > Metazoa > Chordata > Amphibia > Caudata > Ambystomatidae > Ambystoma > Ambystoma mexicanum. The sequence goes on from NC_090931.1 coordinate 459,713,863, forward strand.
GCAAGGGGAGTGATTGGAAGGGTAGAGAGGTAGTAGGAGCCTTAAAGGAGAGGGTTAACTGCTTGTAACATTGCAGTTGCAATAGAATAGTCTCATTAAAATGCGTAAAGAAGTTAGATGTCCCCACACAAATAAGTTTGCCCCTCCCCAACGCCTGTGAAGTTAGCACCTCTCCCAATTTATGAAGTGTGAACCCCCCAAAATGTAGGTTTTGTTGTGCCCCTGTACACAAGCACACACCATTCACCATATACACACCCAGCCATCCATACATCAAAGTGTGCACTCTTTCATCATACAAGCACACCCAGGCAGCCATCCATACATTTAAGTGTGCACCCTTTCACCATACAGGCACACCCAGGCACCCACCCATACATTTAAGTGTGCAACCTTTCACCATACACTCACACAGGCACCCACCCATACATTTAAGTGTGCACCCTTTCACCATACACTAACACAGGCAGCCACCCATACATTAAAGTGTGCACCCTTTCACTGTACACGCACACATGCACACCCAGCGACCCATACATTTGTGTGCACCCTTTCACCATACACTCACACAGGCAGCCACCTATACATTTAAGTGTGGATCCTTTCACCATACACTCTCTCTCACACACACACGTCAGGGGGTTAAGGGGAGCCCTATTACTTCAAAAAGAAATTGGGGCTCATTGTGGGTCTGGCGGTAACCGTGCCGGGACTACCGGTGGGTTGCAGCCAGACCCATAAAAAATCAACGGCGTCTGACTTCCCGGTGCCACCAGGCTATTCGAAGTCCGGCGGCCGGGAAGTCAGGCACCGGTAATTTCGGTAATCCCCATTGCTGTGAAGTCCCATAGGACTCCATGGGAGTGGGGACACAGAAGCACCGGTACCGTTGTTAACGATGCCGGAGCTTCCGTGACGGGTCTGCCTACTGTGGCCGCTGTGCTTGGCAGGGACCTGTCGGGCAGGTAGACCTGTAATATGACGGTCTGGAAACAACAGTGCTGGTAATCTTACCAGCACCGTTGTTTTCCGGACTGGCATGGTCGAATGAGCCCCATTTTTTCTTTTTCAAGTCACTCTAACTTCATTAAGAAATTATTCAGTTAAGGACCGAACATAACAGAAATAATTTCTTTATGAAGGCAGAGTGACTTCAAAAATAAACTATTTATTTTTGAAGTCATAGGGCTACCCCTCCACCCCATTACATGGAGGCCTCCAGTCTAGGGGCTTCCATGTCATGGGGTCGGGAGCCCTCAGACTTCAAAAAGAAAGTTTCTTTTTGTAGTCACTCTGCCTTCATAAAGAAATTATTTCTGTTGCAGAAATAATTTCTTTATGAAGGCAGTGTGAATTCAAAAAGAAACTTTTTTTTTTGAGGAAAAAAAATATTTTATTTTTATTTTTCAAGGGGGGCCCCCCTCCCAGGACATGTTTTGGCGGGGCCCCCTGCACCGCGGGGGCTGCAGAGGCCCCTGTCACACCAGTGGTGACACCCCCTAGGCAACCCTCTCCAGTCTGGGGACCACCCACCAGCTCTCCTCACCTGTGACACCCCCTAGCAACCCCCCTTCGGTCTGGACACTACAAACCAGCCCCCTCCAGATTGGACACCACCCACCAGCCCCCCTCACCAGTGACCCTCCCAGGAAGCCCACTCCAGTCTGGACACCACCCACCAGCCCCCCTCACCTGTGAACCCCCCGCCAGGCAGCCCCTTCCAGACTGGACACCACCCACCAGCCCCCTTCCCTGTGACTCCTGCCCCCAGGCAGCCCCTTCCAGACTGGACACCACCGACCAGCCACTTCACCTATGACCCCCTCAGGCAGCCCCTTCCAGTCTGGACGGCATCAGGTTGTATTATCCCCACCAAAAATATCGCCATATATATGGTCGTTGGGAACGGCCATAGGCGATATTTTGAGAGGGGATAATATTAGGGTTTTTTGGGAGCGGGGGTTGCGGCGGTGTCCCCCGCTCCTTATAAAATAATACAGGGGTTGCGGGGGTTTCCCCCACAGATTCCATGCCTTAATATCGCCATAAAAATATGGCAATATTTTTGAATGGCAATATTTTTGCGGGGATATTAACACATGGAATTGTCTGCACACCACCCATCAGCCCCCTCCAGACTGGATACCACCCACCATCCTCCCTCACCTGTGACCCCCCCAGGCAACTTCCTCCAGACTGGACACCACCCACCAGCCCCCACACCTGTGACACCCCCCCAGGAAGCCCCCTCCAGACTGCACACCTCCCACCAGCACTTCTCACCTGTGACATGCCCCCAGGCAGCCCCCTCCAGACTGTACACCACCCATGAGCTCCCCTCACCTGTGACACCCCCCCAGGCAGCCCCCTCCAGACTGGCCACCACCCACCAGCCCCCTAACCTGTGGCACCCCCCCAGGCAGCCCCATCTGGACTGGACACAACCCACCAACCCCCCTCACCTATGACCCCCCCAGGCAGCCCCCTCCAGACAGGACACCACCCACCAACACACCTCACCCTCGACACCCCGCAGGGAGCCTCCTCCAGTCTGGACACTACACACCAGCCCCAGCCAGTTTGGACACCACCCACCAGCCCCGCTCACCTGTGACCCCTCCCCAGGCAGCCCACTCCAGTCTGGACACCACCTACCAGCCCCCATCACCTGTGATCACCCCATTAAGCCCCCTCCAGTCTGGATACCACCTACCAGCCCCCCTCACCTGTGAACCCCCCAGGCAGCCCCCTCCAGACTGGACACCATCCACCAGCCCCCCTCCCTGTTACACCTCCCCCAGGAAGCCCCCTCCAGACTGGGCACCACCCACCAGCACCCTTCGCCTGTAACACCCCAGAGGGAGCCTCCTCTAGCCCGGACACTACACACCAGCCTCTGCCAGTTTGGACACCACCCACCAGCCCCGCTCACCTGTGTCCCCTCCACAGGCAGCCCACTCCAGTCTGGACACCACCCACCAGCACCCCTCGCCTGTGACACCCCCCAGGCAGCCCCTCCAGTCTGGACACTACACACCAGCCCCCTCCAGCTTCGACACCACCTACCAGCCCCTCACCTGTGACCATCCCCAGTCAGCCCCCTCCAGTCTGGACACCACCTACCAGCCCCCCTCACCTCTGAACCCCCCCAGGCAGCCTCCTCCAGACTGGACACCACCCACCAGCCCCCTCTCTGTGACCCCCCTCAGGCAGCCCCTTCCAGACTGGACACCACCCACCAGCCTCCTCACCTGTGATACCCCCAGGCACCCCCCCTCCAGTCTGGAGGCCACCCACCAGCCCCCTCTCCTGTGACACCCCCCCGCCCAGCCCCCTCCAGATGGGACACCAGCCACCCTCACCTGTGACACCCTCCCAAGGCAGCCCCTTCTAGACTGTACACCACCCACCAGCGCCCCTTGCCTGGGACAGCCCCCTACAGACTGGACACCATCCACCAGCCCCCCTCCCTGTGACCCCTTCCCAGGCAGCCCCTTTCAGACTGGACACCACCCACCAGCCCCCTCACCTGTGACACCCCCAGGCATCCCCCTCCATTCTGGACGCCACCCACCAGCCCCCTCACCTGTGACACCCCCCACCCAGCCTCCTCCAGATGGGACACCAGCCACCCTCACCTGTGAAACCCTCCCCAGGCAGCCCCCTCCAGACTGTACACCACCCACCAGCACCCCTAACCTATGACAGCCCCCTCCAGACTGGACAACACCCACCGGACCCCTAATCTGTGACACTCACCCAAGAAAGCCCCCTCCATACTGGAAATCACCCACCAGCCCCCCTCACCTGTGACACTCCTCAGGCAGACCCTCCGGCCCAGACACCACCTACCAGCCCCCCTCACGGGTGGCATCCCCCCAGACAGCCCCCTCCAGACTGGATACTACCCATCAGCCCACCTCACTTGTCACAGCCCCCCAGACACCCCTTTTCAGTCTGGACACCACCCACCAGCCCCCTCCTGACTGAACACCACTCACCAGCCCCCCTCACCTGTGACCCCCCACAGGCAACCCCTTTAAGACTGTTCACCCCTCACCAGCGCCCCTCGCCTGTGACAGCCCCCTCCAGACTGAACACCATCCACCAGTCCCCTTCACCTGTGACACCCCCAGGCAGCCCCTCCAGACTGGACACCACCCACCAGCCCCCCTCACCTGTGACATCCCCCAGGCAGCCCCCTCAAGCCTGGACACCACCGAACAGCCCCCTCCAGAATGGAAACCACCCACCAGCCCCCCTCACCTGTGACACCCCAAGGCAACCACTCTAGCCCAGACACCACCAACCAGCCCCCTCACCTGTGACATCCCCCCCAGACAGCCACCTCCAGACTGGACACCATGCACAAGCCCCCCTCACATGTGACCCCCCCCCCAGGCAGCCGCTTCTATTCTGGACACCTCCCACCAGACCCCTCCAGACTTGACACTACCCACCAGCCCCCCTCACCTGTGACATCCCCCCAGGCAACCCCTTCCAGTCTGAACACCACCCACCAGCCCCCCTCACCTGTGACACTCCCAGGCAGCCCCTCCAGACTGTACACCACCCACCAGCCCCCCTCACCTGTGACACCCCCCTGGCAGCCCCCTCAGCTGTGACCCCCCCAAGCAGCCCTCTCCAGTCTGGACACCACCCACCAGCCCCCACCAGACTGGACACCACCCACCAGCCCCCCTCACCTGTGATCCCCCCAGGCAACCCCCTCCAGACCAGACACCACCCACTTGCCCCCTCACCTCTGGACCCCCCAGGTACCCCCCTCCAGTCTGGACACCACCCACCAACCCCCCTCACCTGTGACACCCCCCCACCCAGCCCCCTCCAGACAGGACACCAGCTATCCTCACCTGTGAGAACCTCCCTAGGCAGCCCTCTCCAGACTGTACTCCACCCACCAGCCCCCTTCACCTGTGACCACCCCAGGCAGCCCCTTCAGACTGGACGCCACCCGCTAGCCCCCCTCACCTGTGACACCACCCCAGGCACCCCCCTCCAGTCTGGACAGCCCCCACCAGCCCCCTCCAGACTGTGACACACCCCCAGGTAGCCCCCTCCAGTCTGGACACCACCCACCAGCCTCCTCTCACCTGTAATTCTCCCCCAGGATGCACCCTCCAGAATGGACACCACCCTCCAGCCCCCTCACCTGTGACACCTCCCCAGGCAGCCCCCTCCAGTCTGGACACGACACCACCCCAGTTAGCCCCCTCCAGTCTGGACACCACCCAACCGCCCCCTCCAGACTGGATACTACCCACCTGCCCCCCTCACCTATGGCACCCCCCAGGCAGCCCCCTCCAGTTTGGACACCACCCGCCAGCCCCCTCCAGACAGGACACCACCACCCAGCCCCCTTCACCTCTGAACCCCCCCAGGCAGCCCCCTCCAGAATGGACACCACCCACCAGCCCCTCTCAGTGTGACCCCCCCCCTAGGAAGCCCCCTCCAGACTGGACACTACCCACCAGTCCCTCTCGGTGTGACCGCCCCAGGCAGCCCCCTCCAGACTGGAAACCACCCACCAGCCCCCTCAGCTGTGACCCCCCCCCAGGTAGCCCCCTCCAGTCTGGACACCACCCACCAGCCCCCTCCAGACTGGACACCACCCACCAGCCCCCCTCACCTGTGACACCCCCCCATCCAGCCCCCTCCAGCCTGGATACCACTCACCATCCCCCCTCACCTGTGAGAACCCCCACAGACAACCCCCTCCAGTCAGGACACCACCTACCAGCCCCCTTCATCTGTGACACCCCCCACAAGCAGCCCCCTCCAGTCTGGACAGCACCCACCAGTCCCCTCCCGACCGGACACCACCCACCAGCCCCCCTCACCTGTGACACCACCCCAGACACCCCCCTCCAGTCTGGACCACCCCCACCAGCCCCCTCCAGACTGGACACCACCCACCAGCGCCCCTCACCTGTGACACACCCCCAGGTAGCCCCCTCCAGTCTGGACACCACCCACCAGCCTCCTCTCACCTGTAATTCTCCCCCAGGATGCCCCCTCCAGAATGGACACCACCCTCCAGCCCCCTCACCTGTGACACCTCCCCAGGCAGCCCCCTCCAGTCTGGACACGACACCACCCCAGTTAGCCCCCTCCAGTCTGGACACCACCCAACCGCCCCCTCCAGACTGGATACTACCCACCTGCCCCCCTCACCTATGGCACCCCCCAGGCAGCCCCCTCCAGTTTGGACACCACCCGCCAGCCCCCTCCAGACAGGACACCACCACCCAGCCCCCCTCACCTCTGAACCCCCCCAGGCAGCCCCCTCCAGAATGGACACCACCCACCAGCCCCTCTCAGTGTGAACCCCCTAGGAAGCCCCCTCCAGACTGGACACTACCCACCAGTCCCTCTCCGTGTGACCGCCCCAGGCAGCCCCCTCCAGACTGGAAACCACCCACCAGCCCCCTCAGCTGTGACCCCCCCCCAGGTAGCCCCCTCCAGTCTGGACACCACCCACCAGCCCCCTCCAGACTGGACACCACCCACCAGCCCCCCTCACCTGTGACACCCCCCCATCCAGCCCCCTCCAGCCTGGATACCACTCACCAGCCCCCCTCACCTGTGAGACCCCCCACAGACAACCCCCTCCAGTCAGGACACCACCTACCAGCCCCCTTCATCTGTGACACCCCCCACAAGCAGCCCCCTCCCGTCTGGACAGCACCCACCAGTCCCCTCCCGACCGGACACCACCCACCAGCCCCCCTCACCTGTTACACAGCCCCAGGCAGCCCTCCCTAGTCTGGAAATAACCCACCAGCCCCCTCCAGACTGGACACCACCCACCAGCCCCCCTCACCTGTGACACACCCCCAGGTAGCCCCCTCCAGTCTGGACACCACCCACCAGCCTCCTCTCACCTGTAATTCTCCCCCAGGATGCACCCTCCAGAATGGACACCACCCTCCAGCCCCCTCACCTGTGACACCTCCCCAGGCAGCCCCCTCCAGTCTGGACACGACACCACCCCAGTTAGCCCCCTCCAGTCTGGACACCACCCAACCGCCCCCTCCAGACTGGATACTACCCACCTGCCCCCCTCACCTATGGCACCCCCCAGGCAGCCCCCTCCAGTTTGGACACCACCCGCCAGCCCCCTCCAGACAGGACACCACCACCCAGCCCCCTTCACCTCTGAACCCCCCCAGGCAGCCCCCTCCAGAATGGACACCACCCACCAGCCCCTCTCAGTGTGACCCCCCCCCTAGGAAGCCCCCTCCAGACTGGACACTACCCACCAGTCCCTCTCCGTGTGACCGCCCCAGGCAGCCCCCTCCAGACTGGAAACCACCCACCAGCCCCCTCAGCTGTGACCCCCCCCAGGTAGCCCCCTCCAGTCTGGACACCACCCACCAGCCCCCTCCAGACTGGACACCACCCACCAGCCCCCCTCACCTGTGACACCCCCCCATCCAGCCCCCTCCAGCCTGGATACCACTCACCAGCCCCCCTCACCTGTGAGACCCCCCACAGACAACCCCCTCCAGTCAGGACACCACCTACCAGCCCCCTTCATCTGTGACACCCCCCACAAGCAGCCCCCTCCAGTCTGGACAGCACCCACCAGTCCCCTCCCGACCGGACACCACCCACCAGCCCCCCTCACCCGTGACACCACCCCAGACACCCCCCTCCAGTCTGGACAGCCCCCACCAGCACCCTCCAGACTGGACACCACCCACCAGCGCCCCTCACCTGTGACACACCCCCAGGTAGCCCCCTCCAGTCTGGACACCACCCACCAGCCTCCTCTCACCTGTAATTCTCCCCCAGGATGCCCCCTCCAGAATGGACACCACCCTCCAGCCCCCTCACCTGTGACACCTCCCCAGGCAGCCCCCTCCAGTCTGGACACGACACCACCCCAGTTAGCCCCCTCCAGTCTGGACACCACCCAACCGCCCCCTCCAGACTGGATACTACCCACCTGCCCCCCTCACCTATGGCACCCCCCAGGCAGCCCCCTCCAGTTTGGACACCACCCGCCAGCCCCCTCCAGACAGGACACCACCACCCAGCCCCCCTCACCTCTGAACCCCCCCAGGCACCCCCCTCCAGAATGGACACCACCCACCAGCCCCTCTCAGTGTGACCCCCCCTAGGAAGCCCCCTCCAGACTGGACACTACCCACCAGTCCCTCTCCGTGTGACCGCCCCAGGCAGCCCCCTCCAGACTGGAAACCACCCACCAGCCCCCTCAGCTGTGACCCCCCCCCCAGGTAGCCCCCTCCAGTCTGGACACCACCCACCAGCCCCCTCCAGACTGGACACCACCCACCAGCCCCCCTCACCTGTGACACCCCCCCATCCAGCCCCCTCCAGCCTGGATACCACTCACCAGCCCCCCTCACCTGTGAGACCCCCCACAGACAACCCCCTCCAGTCAGGACACCACCTACCAGCCCCCTTCATCTGTGACACCCCCCACAAGCAGCCCCCTCCCGTCTGGACAGCACCCACCAGTCCCCTCCCGACCGGACACCACCCACCAGCCCCCCTCACCTGTTACACAGCCCCAGGCAGCCCTCCCTAGTCTGGAAATAACCCACCAGCCCCCTCCAGACTGGACACCACCCACCAGCCCCCCTCACCTGTGACACACCCCCAGGTAGCCCCCTCCAGTCTGGACACCACCCACCAGCCTCCTCTCACCTGTAATTCTCCCCCAGGATGCCCCCTCCAGAATGGACACCACCCTCCAGCCCCCTCACCTGTGACACCTCCCCAGGCAGCCCCCTCCAGTCTGGACACGACACCACCCCAGTTAGCCCCCTCCAGTCTGGACACCACCCAACCGCCCCCTCCAGACTGGATACTACCCACCTGCCCCCCTCACCTATGGCACCCCCCAGGCAGCCCCCTCCAGTTTGGACACCACCCGCCAGCCCCCTCCAGACAGGACACCACCACCCAGCCCCCCTCACCTCTGAACCCCCCCAGGCAGCCCCCTCCAGAATGGACACCACCCACCAGCCCCTCTCAGTGTGACCCCCCCTAGGAAGCCCCCTCCAGACTGGACACTACCCACCGGTCCCTCTCCGTGTGACCGCCCCAGGCAGCCCCCTCCAGACTGGAAACCACCCACCAGCCCCCTCAGCTGTGACCCCCCTCCAGGTAGCCCCCTCCAGTCTGGTCACCACCCACCAGCCCCCTCCAGACTGGACCCCACCCACGAGCCCCCCTCACCTGTGACACCCCCCCATCCAGCCCCCTCCAGCCTGGATACCACTCACCAGCCCCCCTCACCTGTGAGACCCCCCCACAGACAACCCCCTCCAGTCAGGACACCACCTACCAGCCCCCTTCATCTGTGAGACCCCCCACAAGCAGCCCCCTCCAGTCTGGACAGCACCCACCAGTCCCCTCCCGACCGGACACCACCCACCAGCCCCCCTCACCTGTTACACAGCCCCAGGCAGCCCTCCCTAGTCTGGAAATCACCCACCAGCCCCCCTCATCTGTGACACCCCCCACAGGCTATCAAGTCCAGTCTGGACACCACCCAACAGCCCCCTCACCTGCAACCCCCCAGGCAGCTCCTTCCAGTCTGGACACCACCCACCAACCCCCCTCATCTGTGACTTCCCCTGGCAGCCCCCTCCAGACTGGACACCACCCACCAGCTCCCTTACCTGTGACCCCCCCAGGCGGCCCCCACCGGTCTGGATACCACCCACCAGCCCCCTTTACCTGTGACACCCCCCACAGTCAGACTCCCCCAGTCTGGACACCACCCAACAACCCACTCCAGTCTGGACACCACCCACAAGCCCCCCTCACCTGTGACACCCCCCAGGCAGCCCCCTCCAGTCTGGACACCACCCACCTGCCCCCCTCACCTATGACACCCCCAGGCAGCCCCCTCCAGTTTGGACACCACCCACCAGCCCCTCTCAGTGTGAACCCCCCTAGGAAGCTCCCTCCAGATTGGACACCACCCACCAGCCCCTCTCCGTGTGACCGCCCCAGGCAGCCCCCTCCAGACTGGACACCACCCACCAGCCCTCTCAGCTGTGACCCCCCCCAGGTGGCCCCCTCCTGTCTGGACACCACCCACCAGCCCCCTCCAGACTGGACACCACCCACCAGCCCCCCTCACCTGTGATCCCCCAGGCATCCCCCTCCAGTCTGGACACCACCCACCAGCCTCCCTCACCCGTGACACCCCCCACCGAGCCCCCTCCAGTCGGGACACCAGCCACCCTCACCTATGAGAACCTACCCAGGCAGCCCTCTCCAGACTGTACTCCACCCACCAGCCCCCTTCACCTGTGACCCCCCCAGGCAGCCCCTTCAGACTGGACGCCACCCACCAGCCCCCCTCACCTGTGACACTCCCCCCAGGCATCCCTCTCCAGCCTGGACACCACCCACCAGCACCCTCCAGACTGGAAACCACCCACCAGCCCCTCTCATCCATGACACCCCCCAAGGCAACCACTCTAGCCTAAACACCACCCACCAGCCCCCCTCACCTGTGACACCCCCCCCATGCAGCCCCCTCCACACTGGACACCACCCACCAGCCCCCCTCACCTGTGACACCCCCCCAGACACCTCCTCCAGTCTGGACACCCCCCACCAGCCCCCTCCAGACTGGACACCACCCAGCAGCCCCCCTCACCTGTGACACACCCCCAGGTAGCCCCCTCCAATCTGGACACCACCCACCAGCCTCCTCTCACCTGTGATTCTCCCCCAGGATGCCCCCTCCAGAATGGACACCACCCTCCAGCCCCCTCACCTGTGACACCTCCCCAGGCAGCCCCCTCCAGTCTGGACACGACACCCCCCCAGGCAGCCCCCTCCAGTCTGGACACCACCCACCAACCCCCTCCAGACTGGATACTACCCACTTGCCCCCCTCACCTATGACACCCCCCAGGCAGCCCCCTCCAGTTTGGACGCCACCCACCAGCCCCCTCCAGACACGACACCACCACCCAGCCCCCCTCACCTCTGAACCCCTGCAGGCAGCCCCCTCCAGAATGGACACCACCCACCAGCCCCTCTCAGTGTGACCCCCCAGGAAGCCCCCTCCAGACTGGACACCACCCACCAGCCCCTCTCCGTGTGACTGCCCCAGGTAGCCCCCTCCAGACTGGACACCACCCACCAGCCCCCTCAGCTGTGACCCCCCCCAGGCAGCCCCCTCCAGTCTGGACACCACCCACCAGCCCCCTCCAGACTGGACACCACCCACCAGCCCCCCCCTCACCTGTGACACCCTGAGGCAGCTCCCTCCAGTGTGGACACCACCCACCAGCCCCCTCCAGACTGGACACCACCCACTGCACCTGCTCACCTGCGACAGCCCCTAGGCAGACCCTCCAGTCTGGACACCACCCACCAGCCCCCTCCAGACTGGACACCACCCACCAGCCCCCTCACCTGTGACCCCCCAGGCAGCCCCATCCAGCCTGGATACCACTCACCAGCCCCCCTCACCTGTGAGACCCCCACAGACAACCCCCTCCAGTCAGGACACCACCTACCAGCCCCCTTCATCTGTGACACCCCCCACAGGCAGTCCCCTCCAGACTGTACTCCACCCACCAGCCCCTCTCACCCGTGACACCCCCAAGGCAACCACTCTAGCCCAAACACCACTCACCAGCCCCCCTCACCTGTGACACCCCCCATGCAGCCACCTCCACACTGGACACCACCCACCAGCCCCCCTCACCTGTGACACCCCCCCAGACGCCCCCTCCAGTCTGGACACCCCCCACCAGCCCCCTCCAGACTGGACACCACCCACCAGCCGCCCTCACCTGTGACACACCCCCAGGTAGCCCCCTCCAGTCTGGACACAACACCCCCCCAGGCAGCCCCCTCCAGTCTGGACACCAGCCCCCTCCAGATTGGATACTACCCACCTGCCCCCTCACCTATAACACCCCCCAGGCAGCCCCCTCCAGTTTGGACACCACACGCCAGCCCCCTCCAGACAGGACACCACCACTCAGCCCCCCTCACCTCTGAACCCCCGCAGGCAGCCCCCTCCAGAATGGACACCACCCACCAGCCCCTCTCAATGTGACCCCCCTAGGAAGCCCCCTCCAGACTGGAAACCACCCACCAGCCCCTTTCCGTGTGACTGCCCCAGGTAGCCCCCTCCAGACTGGACACCCCCACCAGCCCCCTCAGATGTGACCCCCACCCAGGCAGCGCCCTCCAGTCTGGACACCACCCACCAGCCCCCTCCAGACTGGACACCACCCACCAGCCCCTCTCACCTGTGACACCCCGAGGCAGCTCCCTCCAGTGTGGACACCACCCACCAGCCCCCTCCAGACTGGACACCACCCACTGCACCTGCTCACCTGCGACACCCCCTAGGCAGACCCTCCAGTCTGGACACCACCCACCAGCCCCCTCCAGACTGGACACCACCCACCAGCCCCCTCACCTGTGACCCCCCAGGCAGCCCCATCCAGCCTGGATACCACTCACCAGCCCCCCTCACCTGTGAGACCCCCCACAGACAACCCCCTCCAGTCAGGACACCACCTACCAGCCCCCTTCATCTGTGACACCCCCCACAGGCAGCCCCCTCCAGTCTGGACAGCACCCACCAGCCCCCTCCCAACCGGACACCACCCACCAGCCCCCCTCACCTGTTACACAGCCCCAGGCAGCTCCCCCCGTAGTCTGGAAATCACCCACCAGCCCCCCTCCTCTGTGACACCCCCCACAGGTTACCAATTCCAGTCTGGACAGCACCCACCAGCCCCCTCACCTGCGACCCCCCCAGGCAACTCCTTCCAGTCTGGACACCACCCACCAACCCCCCTCATCTGTGACTTCCCCTGGCAGCCCCCTCCAGACTAGACATCACCCACCTGCCCCCTTACCTGTGACCCCCGCCAGGCAGCCCCCTCCAGTCTAGATACCACCCACCAGCCCCCTTTACCTGTGACACCCCCCACAGGCAGACCCCTCCAGTCTGGACACCACCCACCAACCCACTCCAGTCTGGATACCACCCACCAGCCCCCCTCACCTATGACACCCCCCCACCCAGCCCCCTCCAGACGGGACACCAGCCACCCTCACCTGTGACAACCTCCCCAGGCAGCCCTCTCCAGACTGTACTCCACCCACCAGCCCCTCTCACCTGTGACACCCCCAAGGCAACCACTCTAGCCCAAACGCCACCCACCAGCCCCCCTCACCTGTGACACCCCCCATGCAGCCACCTCCACACTGGACACCACCCACCAGCCCCCCTCACCTGTGACACCCCCCAGAGACCCCCACCAGTCTGGACACCCCCCACCAGCCCCCTCCAGACTGGACACCACCCACCAGCCACCCTCACCTGTGACACACCCCTAGGTAGCCCCCTCCAGTCTGGACACCACCCACCAGCCTCCTCTCACCTGTGATTCTCCCCCAGGATGCCCCCTCCAGAATGGATACCACCCGCCAGCCCCCTCCAGACAGGACACCACCACCCAGCCCCCCTAACCTCTGAACCCCCGCAGGCAGCCCCCTCCAGAATGGACACCACCCACCAGCCCCTCTCAATGTGACCCCCCTAGGAAGCCCCCTCCAGACTGGAAACCACCCACCAGCCCCTCTCCGTGTGACTGCCCCAGGTAGCCCCCTCCAGACTGGACACCCCCACCAGCCCCCTCAGATGTGACCCCCACCCAGGCAGCGCCCTCCAGTCTGGACACCACCCACCAGCCCCCTCCAGACTGGACACCACCCACCAGCCCCCCTCACCTGTGACACCCCGAGGCATCTCCCTCCAGTGTGGACACCACCCACCAGCCCCCTCCAGACTGGACACCACCCACTGCACCTGCTTACCTGCGACACCCCCTGGGCCGACCCTCCAGTCTGGACACCACCCACCAGCCCCCTCCAGACTGGACACCACCCACCAGCCCCCTCACCTGCGACCCCCCAGGCAGCCCCCTCCAGCCTGGATACCACTCACCACCCCCCTCACCTGTGAGACCCCCCACAGACAACCCCCTCCAGTCAGGACACCATCTACAAGCCCCCTTCATCTGTGACACCCTCCCCACAGGCAGCCCCCTCCAGTCTGGACAGCACCCACCAGCCCCCTCCCAACTGGACACCACCCACCAACCCCCCTCATCTGTGACACCCCCCCACAGGCTACCAATTCCAGTCTGGACACCACCCAACAGCCCCCTCACCTGCGACCCCCCCCAGGCAGCCACCTGAGAGTCTCCCAAAATACCAGTGCAATGCATGTCTGCAGCTCACCTGAACCTCTGCGATCTTCAAGCGCCATGAAGAGGTCAACCAACATGTCCACTGCAAACACGAACAACAGGAAGCACCAGAGATCCATCCAGGATTGGAGCATCTGCTGACACACCCTGCCAGACCTTAATCAGCCCACCTCATACACATGTGACAAGTGAATGCAATGCCAATGCATCAAAGCACACCAATTGAATGTGTGCCCACGACAGAAGTAAACCGACTAAAGAATTTGCCAGATCCAAAAACAATGACCAGGTGCGTCACATCCTAACCATCAGTGACCTGCGTGGAAAGGGTGGCAAAATACCTGTCAGGGAACAAAAACCTAACAGGGCCATGCATGGGTGATGGGAGGGCAGTCAGAGAGTGCATGAGTCACTGAGACTTGAACATTGTGCTGCCACACCGAAAGAGCAAACATGGCTCACTACTGCACGCGCACGCACGCGCGATGACGTCACGCGCGCGCGATGACATCACGCGCACGCACGCGCAATGACGTCACACGCAAGCGCGCGCGACGGCGCCATACACACGCGCACTCAGCGTTATATAGGCATTATTACAGAGTCCCCTTATTAAGAAAGCATGATATATTGCCAATATATCTTATTCATTGGCTAGTGTCACTCAGTTACAGTTTCCCAATACTTTAAATTGAAAGGGCTATTTCAACTCGAATTTAACTTTCTGTAAATACAAAATAGTACAATAAAACCACAACTAATTCTACAGTTACATCCTCATGATATACATACGTCCACCAAACATATAAATCCCATTGTAACCCTTAAATTATTTAAATGATATAATTCATGAAAAATATTCTATTTCATTTCCATGGCTGTACTTTCACTAATGAGTACCCGAGATCCTATGTTTTTTGATCCCATGTAACAATACTCTGGTAAGGCTGGAACGGCATCACAAGTTGTGATAATTACAATAGATGGCATTACCAATTATGCTGATTTCATTCATTGTAAATCAGAAAAGAAGAGGAATGTCAATCATGTTATTACTTCATAAGAAAACATGCATTTCATGGTCCTGGTTAAGACCGACTGTAGTACTTCTAAAATAACAAATTAGTTTACTCTCTTGTTGCCTAAGTTTAAGCCTAAGATTACCACCCCGTTTACCCATCTTCACTTGCATGAGACCAATGAATCTAATATCTTCCTGGCTATCCAACTGATGTTGCAGCTGCCAATGAATGGACATTGGTGTTTTAGCATCACTACTCTTTAAACTGGCCAAGTGTTCCCTTATTCGTATTCTCAATTGCCGAATAGTGCTGCCAATGTAAAGCTTACCACATATACAAATAATAGCATAAACAACAAAGCACGTTTTACAGTTAATGAACTGGTTAATCTTAATTGTCATTGCATTATCATCTGTAAAGGAGTCACAATTAACATACGCATATTTGCACTGATTACAATTACCACATTTAAAAAATCCCTTCTTTCCTTTTAGCCAAGTTCCTTCAGTACTGTCTGCCTGAACATCCAAAAAAGAGGGACTCAACTTCTGTTTGATACTATGTGCTCTCGTGAAAGTAAATTTAGGTTTCTCAGTCAAAAAAGGTAACAGATCCTTATCGAGTCTCAAAATATCCCAGTGTCTAGATACCATTTTATAGAGTAAGGATGAGTCTTGCGAGAATTGAGTTATTATAGAAATACAATCACTCTCAGGTTTCTCTTTCACACGGTCACATAAAAGCTCCGATTGACTACATTCTTTGTACTTATCTGCCGCTTTGTTTATACATTTCAGGTTATATCCTCTCTTTTGGAATCTTTGCGTAAGCAGGTCAGACTCCTTCTGATAATCCAAATCTAAACTGCAGTTTCGCCTGGCCCGATAAAATTCACCCACCGGGATATTATCAATTGTAGATCTCTGATGACTACTTTTTGCATACAGTATTGAGTTAACTTCTGTTGATTTACGATATGTTTGTGTTTCAATCTGCCCATTATTCACAAAAATATGCAGATCAAGGAAGTCAATGCTTTGTGTGCTTGCTAAACCTGTAAACTTAATACCAAATTTGTTGTTGTTGGTATGTAGCACAAAGGTGTCATATAGAGCAGGAGACCCTTTCCATACAATTAGAACATCATCTATATATCTTCTCCATGCTATTAGATTCGTTTGGAAGATCTCCTGATTGTAATTATGTGTTTCTTCAAATTGGGCCATAAACAAGTTCGCCAGAGATGGCGCAAATTTAGCACCCATGGCCACTCCCTTGGCTTGTGCATAATACTGTCCATTGAAAATGAATACATTATTTTGCAAAGTAAATTCAAGAAAACTCTTAAGCATTTGCATATGCTGCATATAAGAAGCAGAAGAATTCCCAAAGGTGTAGTCAATTGAACAAACTTAAGGAAGAAATAAAGGCCATGCCAAATGCAGAAACTACCAAGGAAAAAAATTATGAGAAAATGAATGAAATTTTGCGAGAATATCAGGATGATATCAAATTGAGGAAATTTAGAAAGTATTTCAGAGATGATAAGGATTATAGACAGAAACGTGTATACACTTTTCAAGCTAAATATGATAATATAATACCACAAACCAGACCTAGCTCTTCCAACAATACACCTGCCAGCTCAGATCCTGATTCAGAGGAAGAAGTTAGAGAAGGTGAAGCTAGTAATCAAGAAGAAATAGAATCCACACACAGTGGAGGCCGAAGTTTTTTAGAACAAATTCGCAGACACAAAAAGGGAAACATGCGATTTACAAATTTAAAACAAGTCAGATTTGCAACACCACCAACAGGCACTACACCAATACCAGGTGCCACACTAGGGGCAGGAGAGGGGGCAAGCGGAAGCGGGAGTGGAAGCTCCGACGAAGATCAGGGTCGGCCAGGAATTCTGACCAGATCGAGCAGCAAGAAACGTCAGGTGAACCAGTAAATTGTGACTTGGTTATTAATCTGTCAGATAAATGTCTTTCGGAGGCTGAACACGCTGTGTTGAATAAAGGGTTTTCTTTTGCACCAGGTGTTAGAACAGATTTTGTGAACTTTCAGATAGATATTTTCAAATTTATAAGAAAACTGAAATTAAAATTTTTTTTTGCCACTCAGGTACAAATATTTCAACCTAAGACCACTCTGAGCCCACTTAGCTCATATACTATTTCAGATATTCACAATATCACCACCTTGACCACCTTAGCCCAAGACAGTACAGCGGATTTTGAATCTATTTGCCTATCACTTGGTGTTAATACCAGACACCTTAATCTCAAAGAATTGAAGCCAAAGTCTAAATACTGTAAGGATATTTGGCGTGTTACAGTACAGAGTACAGCAATACTGCACAAGTAGCACATTTGTTTTGCAGCACCACCACAAGGGTGCGGTGCATTGCTATATGGGTTACCAGATTAACAAGGAAAGACAGGCTATTCAGTCAAAAACGATTTTAACATATAAGATGCAAATCTATTTTTACAGTTAAAAGCACACGTGCTCATTAAAAAATGCACACTATTTTTCACCTGAAATGCCTATATTGCTAGAGACACATTTGAAAATTAACAGCTAACCTATTAACAATTAACCTGACTAATAAAACCTTATTTAATATAACCCACTAATAAAATGTGTTCTCCACTGCAGAATTAGGCATACTCTGAAAACCATTTAAATGTGTGTGCAGATTTTTTCCTCTCTTCTCTGCCTGATTCTCCGTGTTTTTGTGCACAGTAACTGCAGGAAGAAGGAAGTCAGATTTGCAACAATTGCAAATGTATAAGCGAAGCTATTGTTGAAGAGTAGGAGGATGAGAGATGATGGATTTCATTGGGACACGTCATACAGAGGGCTGAGAGGAAGGTTTTAGTGGGCAGTATCAGGGAAAAAGACAGGCAGACATCTTTCTGCACTACTGGGGAGAAGACCTGGCTGTGGGGTCCTGACTGAATGCAGATTCCTGTGTCCTGCTGCAGTCGAGATTGGGGAGAGCTGAAAGAAAAACCTTTCCACTGGCTGAGGCATTCCTATCTGAAAAAGCTGAGAATTCCAGGCAATGACCCCGGCTTGAGAAGGCAAGCGTTCCTTTTTGCTGGAGTTAATCCAAGAGAGCCACATTCACAAAGAGAACAACTAAAAAGATAAGGTAATGAGAAGTGTGGGAGCTGAGTGTGTACGGTAATATGCAGTCAGTGTAGGATTCCTGTGCGTGTCTTAATCAAGTGCTAATGTTGCAATTTGAGTTCTGTTCTCCGCCACTCTCTTTGCAGAGTGTCACAGACAATGCTTTGACTGTACCATTTTATTTCTGTAAAGAATGAGATCGTTTTTAAATACAACTTTTATAATACAGAAAAATATTTGAAAACAGACGGGTGATGTTTATTGTTTACCATTACAATGCTGATGATGTGGGGAGATTTTTAAACAGTGCAATGGTCATTTTAAGACAGATGGGTGCATGTCAAAATCAGTATGAATAATTGTGAGTGACTGTAGCATAGCTTGTTGGAGGTACATGAGCCAACGGGAAGAGAGACTCTCTGAACATAGCTCCCTACCGTATATAAGGTAGTGGAAATTACCACAAGACTACCACATATAGCTCTCTGTCGTAAATAAGTCAGTGAGTTCGCCCATGGTGGCACACCAACACTATCACAGGAAAATGTGGTCTTCCTAGAATGCAGGTCTGAGGTCTCTCTAGTGATCACACGAAAAATCTAAGCAAAGATAAGGGATTCTGGACATTGGGGCCACAAATAAAACAAGGGAATTATGCTCACCAAAATACCACCAACCACGTATACCAAATATGCAGGTCTGGGTGCTGAAATAATGCATGTCCATTGTATTATTGTTGCACATGGCCAAATCTGAATACAAAGAGTGATTATTGCTAAGTTATTTTTCGGCGGTAATAAAATACCGTCAGGCCCCAAATCTCCACAAAATACCCTACATATTTATGGTGCGTTGGCCGGGATACGTCTCACACTGCCATTTGCACATTAAAGGGAACCCATTTTATAATAGCAGTGTGCCACTAAAAACGAATTTCAGAATGTCACAAAGAGAAACCACATTCTCAGATCTAGTGCAATATTTAGAGGCAAAGTTATTTGCACATGGGAATTGGTCTTCG
The DNA here is from genome assembly GCF_040938575.1 of Ambystoma mexicanum. Taxonomy (NCBI): domain Eukaryota; kingdom Metazoa; phylum Chordata; class Amphibia; order Caudata; family Ambystomatidae; genus Ambystoma; species Ambystoma mexicanum. The sequence goes on from NC_090931.1 coordinate 459,733,311, forward strand.
AATAGTACGTTAGAATGGAGTAACCGCATTCAGGGTGAGGTGCAGAAAGAAAAACTAGACAATATTTTTGCAGAAGGCAGCATAATTCAGGTCTGCCTTACAAGATTATTGAATGCAGCCGATAAAAGTGCAGAGAAAGACTGTTTAATACGGCTATGCGGCAAAATATGGTTTATTTTAAACAAATCCCTGCGAATGCAAGAGAATGATACTCAGCTAATTAACAGGTTAAAGACTGAATTAGATGGGGCAAGTAAAAATCAGGAAATGTTGAGAGCAGAATTGGATGTATGCCAAAAAGACATGCAATTAAAATGCAGAGACTTTGATACTCAGTTATCCAAAAGCAAGAAACAATTTGAAGATAGTGAGCAAGAATTGGCACACTTAAAAGCCTTAGTGGATCACATTAGGCAGGATAAAGATGAGGTTGTTTCAGAAATGCAGATTTTACAAAAAGAACATTGTGAAAAAGAAGGTGATCTCCAGAGTGCAGAACAAGAAATGATTAAAATGATTCAAGAAAGAGACAAGAGAAATAAAGAGTTCAATGAATGCCAAATGCAAATGTGCGAAATGCAGGAGGTGATTAATAAAATGAGTGATGAAAATAATTATTTGCATGATGAAGCCAATAGACTCCTTAAAAAGTGTAAGGACTTAGAACAGCAAATGTGCATTCCCAGGTCCCAGGAGAGGCGGCAGGGTACCACATTCAATGGAGTGGAGGTGAATTCTAGCTCTGCCCAAAGAGCTAGTGCCCCAGTGACTGGGCCGGTGACTGAACTTGGTTGCAGCGCCCTTGGGGGATTTGATACTCCCATTGGGGGCAGTCACCAATCTCATACACCTGAAAACAGGATTGACTCACAAAATAGTGCAATTCCATGTATTGCAACAAGTAGCCCCATAAAAATAATGAAATCCATTAAAGCCCTGATCAAACCATTTAAAAAGGGAGGTGAATGCTGCATTGAGGATCACTTAGAAGCGGTGCATGACATTTTTAAAGCACTCCAGATACCTAGGGAACAGTACAGACAATATTTTCATTTAACTTTAGATGCCCCGACGGCCAGCATCATAAGGGGATTAAATGAACAGCAGAATATGACATGGCTGGAGTTTGAAAAAGAAATTAGGCGTCATTTTTCTCCTTTTCAGTCATTGCAGGAGGCAAAGAAAGTCGCGTACACTATTACTGCTGGACCTAATACATCCCCTCGCCAATTTTTACAAGACTTAAAAAGAGCATTCTCTCGCTTTGATGTATCTTTTGACTCAAATTCCAATGAGTTTAAAACCGCATACTTCTATGGGCTACAGAAAGACATCATATCCCAATTGGTCCGTGAATTTGACCGTGACAAGTCCCTTGAATGGATTGTACATCAAAGCACTAAGCTATATGAGGTACTCTATTGTCAGGGTAGAGAAAGTGCTAAAATGAAAGATACCAGGCATAAATCTAAAGAACCCTCAGCCACAGTAATGGAAATCAGGTCAGCCAAAATGTCCCTTGAGTCTGCTCAAAGTCAAGGTAAAAATAATGTGACACCTGAACAAAGGGGTAATCAACAAAGATCGCCATTTCCTGTACCAATGTTCCAAACACATGATCCTAGTAATAGAGAGAGCTACATCAGCCCTAGGTACTTAGGGGATAGACCCCGGGTAAGATACCGGTCTGATATGGCAGGTATGAACAATAACCAGAGACAAAATCAAGATCAAAGAAATGATGGTCCCTACCAGTCATTGGGGACACAGAGTAGGTTTGATCCCAACACCATGATATATGGTAATCAGGATAGGCCCCGATATGTGGATCGATTTACTGATAATGGAAATCAACATAGGGGCCAGTACCCACAATCTGAGAGACAGGACATGAGGCAAAACGTGAACTACAGTCCACGCCAGTACAATGATTCCCCACCAGGGGACTATAATCAAAGGATGGGTGCAACCCGCTCCCCTCCACAAATGAATCAAGAGTTCAGAAACCATCCCAACCGGTATCAATCACCTGAGAGGTATCAGAATAGATCCAATCAGGGGGAAAACAACCAATATCGACCTAGGCCACAGAAAGAGGATCCTAGAGAGATGGAAAGGTTCCAGTGCCTTGAGGCCCAAGTGAAAATGTTAGCTGAGCAAATAGGAAAGCTCTATACAGCGCAAAAACAACCTTCCAAAGAGGGGGCTGATGGCCATAGCAATGACCGGGGGGCTTCCGAAAAGTGACTAAGTACTCATGATAATCGCAGTGCCAAAATGACAGATTGCTCTGATATAATTTTGCATGACAACTCTGAGGTGACTAATGGATTAAAAATGAAAGTACCAGTAAATGAAATTGTGATAGAAAGTGCAAATACTTCTAAAAAAGAGGTACGGTTTAACTTAGAGCTAAATAAAACAGTAAAGATTTGCACAAATGAAAAAGAAACATTAGGAATTCCAAAAGAACAAAGGGACAGATTTAAGAAAAATGACTCATGCATGGGGAATACCAGTGAACAGGGAGTAAGTGGGGATGCCATAGCTCCTTCCCTGGGCAATCAAAACAATGACCAAACACAGACAGAAAAAGGAAATACTCACAAGGAGGGTACAAGTCAATCACCTGAAGAATTCTTTGAGCCACATATTTTTGAAGAGGCTGAAAGGGCTGGTATTACACTAAATGATCACAAATGCACAGAATTAAAAAATGACAAATTGCTGAATGATGTTGTTACACATGTTCAGTTGGAAGGTTGTAATGGGGTCTCTGATGTTACCCAGATGGATGGGCGAACAGTGGCCACACTCCAAAAAACCTCTGAACATGGAGAAATGAATAAAATATCTCGCACAGAAATGGGTAAAAAGGAGGGAAAAATGTCTTTTCATTTACCAATGTGCTTAGCCAAAAGTGAAAAAGACCTGAGAAAGGTGAGCCCTGAAATCAGTAAGAATTCACATTTCTTATGTGTATTAGAGGAAGCTGAGGACAGATATTATGCACCCATCACTGTAGAAGAAAAATGCCACACCTTCGCTATGATTGACACTGGCGCACAGGCCACAATTATGTCCAAGGAGCTGGTAAAGAGTATCAATGAAGGGAGGCCTCCACAGAGTCAGATCACAGTGAAGGCAAATCAAGGCCCAGTGCATAACTTTAATGGGGAGGAGGTGCCCATCATAGGTGTAACTGAGGTTGACATAAAAATAGGAAAGCACAGAATGAAACAAGAGGTATTGATCACATCTATTTGTGAAATTCCATTTCTGATGGGGACAGATTGCCTGAAAAGATTGTCTCCTCTCATAGATGGGGTGAATGGAGTGCTGTGGTCCTTAACCAAAAAACCATTGAGGCCTAAGAAACTAAAATCACAAAACAGCAATATAAATGAGTGTCACACCGTTGCCAAAACAAATGATGCTGTGGAGGTATATCTCCAGAATAGCTGCATACCTAGTGTCACTGTTATATTAATGTGTCAAGACAAAGATCAGAGCGACAATGAAAAACTACCTGTACAAATATACTTGGACCCAAGGAAAGATTGGCAGACTGCTATAGATGAGCACACATTACGTTTCTACTTAAAAGAGAATACATGCAAACAGAATATTGTTCCTAAAACAGATTCAGAAAAACACATTACCACTCTGGCAGAAATACACATGGAAGATGAGCAACCATGGGTTCACGTTGGTATAAATGATTATCTTAAAACAATAAAAGCCACTTTAGCGCTTGAACATGAAAGGAGTTTCATTAATGAGAAATTGTTGCAAAAAATTATGGAGAGGGAAGAAATCCCGAAATTTAGGATTAAAAACCAATATGTTTCTGGGTTGGACAGTCCAGACTTTGAAAACCGAATTGCAGGCAGATGCATGCTTAAAATTAGCATTGGGCAGAAAACAATTTACCATAATGTATGGATAGTGAATGGAGCACAAAATGAATTTTACATGGGCAATGACATCATGCACAGAATGTGTATGGTGTTAGATTTCCTTAATCAAAAAATATGGTCACGCCTAGGTGGGCCGGCACCTGAATTTGAAGACAAAAGAAGGGCTTATCATTGTGCACAACTGGTTCCTTATGCCATCGAATTACAAATAAGGAAAGATACTATTATTCCTGCATTTACAAAACAGTTTGCAATAACACTGAAATGCAAAAATGGGCAGCAGATGAAAGGCTCTGATGCATTTGTATGCCTGAATGAATCCATAAAACAGCAAGGCCTGGATTATGAATAAATTCCATTGGTAGACATTGGTGAGGGATCTGTAAAAATCATGGTAAATAATAAAGGTTGTCAGGATATTCATTTAGAGGAAAACTCCCCAATAAGAGATGGCCATACAAAAATCACATTATACGGCAGATTTAAATAACATGGTGATTGGGAATATTCCTGAAAAATATGTAGATGCCAAGGGCGAGTTGCCAGAACACCTGGACTCTCAGCCCAAAGGAATATTTAAAATTCATTCTGTGTATCCTTATGATTCAAATGAGACAGTGTGCTGCCATCAAGAGGATTGCATAATATTTAATTTAAATGAAAATGAAACAGGAAATCAGCCCATTGAAGTGGAAGCTGATATGCCAAAATATTTAAAAGTGGCAGCTCTACAAAAAGACACAGCCACACAGTTAGAGGAAAGCGCTGAGATTCCTTTACCAGAAGAGTTTCCAGAATTTTCCAGAATGGTAGAAGAGCAGATCTCCTTAGCGGATGCATGTGACAGCGATGGGGATCGAAACGACCTGAGGGAAATATTTATGGAGTTTAAGGATGTATTTGCAAAAGATGCTTATGATTGTGGTTTAACTGATTTACATGTGGCCACACTACCAGAAGGTTGTAGCAGAAATCCAGTGTTTGTACGCCAGTATAGACTACCGCTGGCATGTTTAGAATCATTGGCAGAGATTATTAAAAATTTGGAATCACGGGGAATAATTAGGCCCATTCATAGCACATCCAATACGCCTATTTTAGGTGTGTTAAAGCCAAATGGTCAATGGCGGCTGTGTGCAGACTTAAGAGAGTTAAATAAAAGAGTACCAGTATCTAGATGGCCACTACCATTCATTGATCAGGGCCTAGCTCAGATACATGGTTCAAAGGTATTTACCACATTAGATCTCACCTCTGGATATTGGTGTGTGCCATTGGCAGAGGAGATACAACACTTATTTTCCTTTACATTTGACAGGACTCAATATGCCTGGCTTAGAGCTCCGTTCGGGTACATCAATAGTGGGAGTGAATTTGGCATATTTTGAGAAAGGCCATGCCGGATGCAGCGGAAAGAGGAACAATAGTTTATGTGGATGATGTCCTGATAAAAAATGAAAACCTTAAAAGCCATTTTGATGAAATAAGACATGTGCTTGGCCAATTGCAGAAAGCAGGCGCCAAAGTATCTTTGCAAAAAGCACAATGGTGCAAGAAAAAAGTGAACTTTCTAGGGCATGAAGTGACTGAACATGGGCTAAATCCACAAAGGAAGAAAATAGAGGCCATACAAAGATTAAAAGATTAAAAGATCCTAAAAATGTGAAAGGAGTAAAAAGTTTATTAGGGATGACAGGCTATAACAGAAAGTTCATTATGCAGAAATCACTCAACCATTGACTAAACTGCTTAAACTAAATACTCCCTGGAGATGGGAAAGAGAGCAGTCTGATGCAGTGGCTAGATTGAAGGAATGTCTTGTAAAGGCACCATGTTTAGCATACCCCATAAAGGACAGGGATTTCTTTATAGAAATAGGCTTTTCTGAACATTGTATGTCAGCAGTGTTATCACAAAAACACGATTTGAATCACAAAACCATTGCATATGCAAGTAAGGCATTTTCCCAAGTTGAAATGAAATTTAATGAATGTGAGAAGGCCCTATTAACCACTGTGTGGGCGCTACAACATTTTCGCCCCATTGTTCAGGGAGAAAAGGTGATTATTGAAACAAATCATCAACCTTTGCAATTTTTAGAGAGTAAAAGAATTAGATCAGGCAATCTAGCGCAATCCAGAATCACTTCATGGACGCTGGCATTACAAGGTTTTCCCGTAGAAGTAAGATATGGACAAAATAAAAAGAGCCCAATTGCTCAAGGGTTAGCTGACTTACATGACTGTGCAGCTGAACAAATACCAAATGAAATTGAAGTGGAAGCTAGTTTACAGGAATTTGAACAATCACCACACAAAGCTTTTGATGAAAAAACATGCAAGGATTTGCCAACTGTATATGTGGATGGTTGTGCTTTTCACATTGAAAATGACAGTAATAAACAATTAGTGGCAGGAATAGGAAATGTCTGGTTGAAATGTGAAGGCGTTCCTAGTATAGGGATGAGGATTGGAGATAGGAGCAGTCAGGTGGCGGAATTGGCAGCCATCTATAAAGCAATTGCTACTGCAATTGATAAAAAGTTCAGTGAAATTGTCCTGGTGACTGATTCTGACTATGCACGGAATAGCTTTGTGGAGTATTTGCCTGGTTGGAAAGCAAGAGGCATGGTTACATACAACAAAAAGCCACTTAAACATGGAAAAATGATACAAGCCATAGACAAATTGGTGTCAGAAAATAATTTAACAATATACTGGAGAAAAATTCGTGGGCATTTAAAAACACCAGGAGAGGATAAGGAGGGAAATGATAAGGCAGACCATCTGGCTAAGATTGGGGCTGTGATGGGAGAATTGCTACATATTGATTATTTAATGGGTGAAATACAAATTGATGCAGTGACACGTTCTAAAGCACCAAAGGAGGTAGATCAACCGGTGGTGCAGTGGAGTCATGACACGCCAGACCAAGATTTGATTGAGGCACAAAAGAATGATCAAATTTTGGGAATCTATTATAATCATTTGATAGATCCTGAACAAAATCCTTTAACAGAAAATGATTGTATGGGAAAAGAAGAGTTGAGGGTGTTATTAAAGAACAAAACACGAATTAGATTACAGGATGGACTCATGATTAGAGAGTCCATAACAGGGCAAATACAGTGGGTAGTACCCCTTTCATTCAGAGGACTAATGCTACACCATGCACATGATGCCATAACTGCAGGCCATAGAGGTTCACAAAAAACATTAGAAATACTAAAAGATTATGCTTACTGGCCTCATATGTCCCAAGATGTGGAATTATATACTAGAGGATGTCTAGTATGCGCCCAATTTAAACCTGCTTCACCAATGCATAGAGCACCATTGATGAAAAGAGGCCTAACTCTCCCATGGTCAGATTTGCAAATAGACTATGTAGGTCCTTTAAAAAGGTCGAGCAGGGGACACCGTTATATTTTGAGTGTGGTATGTTTGATGTCGAAGTGGATTGAGTGCATTCCTGCACCAGATTGTAGTGCGCAAACAGCAGCCACATTACTGGTGAACCATGTGTTCTCAAGGTTTGGGTTGTCACAAAGAATTGAGTCAGACAGAGGAAGTCATTTCACAAGTACTCTAATGAGTAAGGTATGGCAAATACTAGGTGTAAAAAGGAAACTACATATCACATATCGGGCGGCGTCTTCAGGTACAGTTGAAAGAAGCAATAGGTCTGTTGTGGATATTTTAAAGAAATTTGTGGCAGAAGCAGGTTCCAGCTGGGATTTACGTTTACCGTTGGTTCTGATGGCAATCAGGTCGACTCCTGCCAAAGCAACAGGTGTTAGCCCCCATGAGGTCTTGACAGGTAGGAAAATGGTGTTACCACAACACCTACTATACAGAACACATGAGCAAACTCTAGTGAGTGCATCCACGGTTCATGAATATATTGATGAACTGAGGAGGCATTTGCAACATGCATTTGCTTTTGTGCAGAGAAATCTGGAAAGGGCTGCTGACAGTGCTAAGTCATATTATGACAAAAAGACATCAGTAAAGGAATACAATGTAGGGGATCAGGTGTACAAGTTTCATTTTGGAAAAAGTAAACAGAAAAATTCTAAATTTCTAGCAGCCTGGCAGGGGCCATTTCGAATTATAGATAAGGTTTCTCCTGTAGTGTATAAAATTTTGAAAAATGAAGGTGAAGCAGCAATAGAGCAGTTTGTCCATGTAAATCAAATCAAACCATGCCATCCCAGACATGAGATCAGGCGGCTTGAGCATGTAGAAACAGATAAAATCACTTGAACACAAAAAGAGAAAATAAATGGGTACAATCAGGAGGCAGTGACAAAGAAGTTAAAAAGTTGATTGTTATGATGGCACATAAACACTGTAGTATATGTAAAATATAATATAAAATAAATATAAATAAATAAATAAATAAATGCACATATAATGGAAGCTCATGGTTGGTGTGCAGAGAGAAAGTGTATTAAATATTGAATGCTGTTTTATATATGCTTGTTTTCTTTTAACTTGTATTTGATTTCAGAAAAAAAACAGGAACAAAAAAATATAAACGAAATATTTTTACCAAGCATGTTTTATTTTTGGCAAAAGGTGGAAATTAGTATTGTGCTATGTACTTAATTTGTTTATTTTCTATTTTGATTTAGACAATTAACATTATTTGGTCGGAGGTTCCGGGATCAGAGGCCACGGGAGACGATGGAGTCCTGGAGTCCCCTGGATGAAGACCAAAAGATGCCTGCCTCCAGGTGGAGGTGAAGACAAAATAACCGGAATGCCAAAAGAGATGACTACTGTGGATTCAAGATTGCCAAGATGAAAGAGTACTCGAATGAACCGAATAACATCGCTGGTCGGGACATACCAAAAGAGACAAAACAAAAGTTCCGGCATATGAAGTTCCACGTATTTATTATTTTAATTATTTATTTTAACTTGTTATATTACTTATTTGTTTTAGTTAGTTATTTTATTTCATTGTTTTTAATTGACTTGGAAAATTTAAACTTAAAGTAATGCCACTTCCACTGAGAAGGCAAATGTGGAACATTTTATGAACTGATGGACTCAGATGAAATGTTGATTGCAAATTTTCATTGATGCACATGAATATTCATTTTGTTGGATTGCTATATTGTAAAAAAAAATAGAACAAGTTGTTTTTAGGAATTGGCTTGGATTATAGCCAAGTTCTAAAAAAAAAAGGAGGGTATATGTAAGGATATTTGGCGTGTTACAGTACAGAGTACAGCAATACTGCACAAGTAGCACATTTTTTTTGCAGCACCACCACAAGGGTGCGGTGCATTGCTATATGGGTTACCAGATTAACAAGGAAAGACAGGCTATTCAGTCAAAAACGATTTTAACATATAAGATGCAAATCTATTTTTACAGTTAAAAGCACACGTGCTCATTAAAAAATGCACACTATTTTTCACCTGAAATGCCTATATTGCTAGAGACACATTTGAAAATTAACAGCTAACCTATTAACAATTAACCTGACTAATAAAACCTTATTTAATATAACCCACTAATAAAATGTGTTCTCCACTGCAGAATTAGGCATACTCTGAAAACCATTTAAATGTGTGTGCAGATTTTTTCCTCTCTTCTCTGCCTGATTCTCTGTGTTTTTGTGCACAGTAACTGCAGGAAGAAGGAAGTCAGATTTGCAACAATTGCAAATGTATAAGCGAAGCTATTGTTGAAGAGTAGGAGGATGAGAGATGATGGATTTCATTGGGACACGTCATACAGAGGGCTGAGAGGAAAGTTTTAGTGGGCAGTATCAGGGAAAAAGACAGGCAGACATCTTTCTGCACTACTGGGGAGAAGACCTGGCTGTGGGGTCCTGACTGAATGCAGATTCCTGTGTCCTGCTGCAGTCGAGATTGGGGAGAGCTGAAAGAAAAACCTTTCCACTGGCTGAGGCATTCCTATCTGAAAAAGCTGAGAATTCCAGGCAATGACCCCGGCTTGAGAAGGCAAGCGTTCCTTTTTGCTGGAGTTAATCCAAGAGAGCCACATTCACAAAGAGAACAACTAAAAAGATAAGGTAATGAGAAGTGTGGGAGCTGAGTGTGTACGGTAATATGCAGTCAGTGTAGGATTCCTGTGCGTGTCTTAATCAAGTGCTAATGTTGCAATTTGAGTTCTGTTCTCCGCCACTCTCTTTGCAGAGTGTCACAGACAATGCTTTGACTGTACCATTTTATTTCTGTAAAGAATGAGATCGTTTTTAAATACAACTTTTATAATACAGAAAAATATTTGAAAACAGACGGGTGATGTTTATTGTTTACCATTACAATGCTGATGATGTGGGGAGATTTTTAAACAGTGCAATGGTCATTTTAAGACAGCTGGGTGCATGTCAAAATCAGTATGAATAATTGTGAGTGACTGTAGCATAGCTTGTTGGAGGTACATGAGCCAACGGGAAGAGAGACTCTCTGAACATAGCTCCCTACCGTATATAAGGTAGTGGAAATTACCACAAGACTACCACATATAGCTCTCTGTCGTAAATAAGTCAGTGAGTTCGCCCATGGTGGCACACCAACACTATCACAGGAAAATGTGGTCTTCCTAGAATGCAGGTCTGAGGTCTCTCTAGTGATCACACGAAAAATCTAAGCAAAGATAAGGGATTCTGGACATTGGGGCCACAAATAAAACAAGGGAATTATGCTCACCAAAATACCACCAACCACGTATACCAAATATGCAGGTCTGGGTGCTGAAATAATGCATGTCCATTGTATTATTGTTGCACATGGCCAAATCTGAATACAAAGAGTGATTATTGCTAAGTTATTTTTCGGCGGTAATAAAATACCGTCAGGCCCCAAATCTCCACAAAATACCCTACAATACACACCTAATTTAGGAACAGAGAATGTAATTGAAACCTTCCATAAGGCAATCATTAAGGATATACATAAGCATATGGACAGCAGATTCTATAAAAGAAAGCGAACTAAAACTAATTTGAGTAAAGAGGAATTGGTAGCTTTAGAAGCTTTAATGAATGATAAGTGCATAACCATCAAAGAAGCGGATAAGGGGGGCAATATTGTGGTGATGAATACGCAGGATTATATTACTATGGCAATGTCTCATTTGAACACTCCACAATGCTATACCCCTCTTAAATCTAATCCAACGAAGAGAATTGTTTCTGAACATCTGGAATTAATCCAGTTATGGTATGATAGAGGCTTTCTAACAGAGGATGAAAAGAGTTTCCTGACCAATACAGAACCCACCATGCCCACTATGTATTTCTTACCCAAAATACACAAGACTTATGAAATTTTACCAGCAGTCAGACCCATAATGAGTGGGATAGGGTGGGTCACGGAGGGTATGTCCCAATATTTGGATGAAGCTTTAAAACCCTATGTTCTCAAAATGAAATCTTATATCAGAGACAGTGCACATGTTTTGACATTTTTCAAATCCTTGAAATGGGAATCAGATTATCTTTTGGCTACCCTCGATGTTTCAGCGCTTTATACTAGTATAGATCATGACCTAGCAGTTCAAACAATTGACTACACCTTTGGGAATTCTTCTGCTTCTTATATGCAGCATATGCAAATGCTTAAGAGTTTTCTTGAATTTACTTTGCAAAATAATGTATTCATTTTCAATGGACAGTATTATGCACAAGCCAAGGGAGTGGCCATGGGTGCTAAATTTGCGCCATCTCTGGCGAACTTGTTTATGGCCCAATTTGAAGAAACACATATTTACAATCAGGAGATCTTCCAAACGAATCTAATAGCATGGAGAAGATATATAGATGATGTTCTAATTGTATGGAAAGGGTCTCCTGCTCTATATGACACCTTTGTGCTACATACCAACAACAACAAATTTGGTATTAAGTTTACAGGTTTAGCAAGCACACAAAGCATTGACTTCCTTGATCTGCATATTTTTGTGAATAATGGGCAGATTGAAACACAAACATATCGTAAATCAACAGAAGTTAACTCAATACTGTATGCAAAAAGTAGTCATCAGAGATCTACAATTGATAATATCCCGGTGGGTGAATTTTATCGGGCCAGGCGAAACTGCAGTTTAGATTTGGATTATCAGAAGGAGTCTGACCTGCTTACGCAAAGATTCCAAAAGAGAGGATATAACCTGAAATGTATAAACAAAGCGGCAGATAAGTACAAAGAATGTAGTCAATTGGAGCTTTTATGTGACCGTGTGAAAGAGAAACCTGAGAGTGATTGTATTTCTATAATAACTCAATTCTCGCAAGACTCATCCTTACTCTATAAAATGGTATCTAGACACTGGGATATTTTGAGACTCGATAAGGATCTGTTACCTTTTTTGACTGAGAAACCTAAATTTACTTTCACGAGAGCACATAGTATCAAACAGAAGTTGAGTCCCTCTTTTTTGGATGTTCAGGCAGACAGTACTGAAGGAACTTGGCTAAAAGGAAAGAAGGGATTTTTTAAATGTGGTAATTGTAATCAGTGCAAATATGCGTATGTTAATTGTGACTCCTTTACAGATGATAATGCAATGACAATTAAGATTAACCAGTTCATTAACTGTAAAACGTGCTTTGTTGTTTATGCTATTATTTGTATATGTGGTAAGCTTTACATTGGCAGCACTATTCGGCAATTGAGAATACGAATAAGGGAACACTTGGCCAGTTTAAAGAGTAGTGATGCTAAGACACCAATGTCCATTCATTGGCAGCTGCAACATCAGTTGGATAGCCAGGAAGATATTAGATTCATTGGTCTCATGCAAGTGAAGATGGGTAAACGGGGTGGTAATCTTAGGCTTAAACTTAGGCAACAAGAGAGTAAACTAATTTGTTATTTTAGAAGTACTACAGTCGGTCTTAACCAGGACCATGAAATGCATGTTTTCTTATGAAGTAATAACATGATTGACATTCCTCTTCTTTTCTGATTTACAATGAATGAAATCAGCATAATTGGTAATGCCATCTATTGTAATTATCACAACTTGTGATGCCGTTCCAGCCTTACCAGAGTATTGTTACATGGGATCAAAAAACATAGGATCTCGGGTACTCATTAGTGAAAGTACAGCCATGGAAATGAAATAGAATATTTTTCATGAATTATATCATTTAAATAATTTAAGGGTTACAATGGGATTTATATGTTTGGTGGACGTATGTATATCATGAGGATGTAACTGTAGAATTAGTGGTGGTTTTATTGTACTATTTTGTATTTACAGAAAGTTAAATTCGAGTTGAAATAGCCCTTTCAATTTAAAGTATTGGGTAACTGTAACTGAGTGACACTAGCCAATGAATAAGATATATTGGCAATATATCATGCTTTCTTAATAAGGGGACTCTGTAATAATGCCTATATAACGCTGAGTGCGCGTGTGTATGGCGCCGTCGCGCGCGCTTGCGTGTGACGTCATTGCGCGTGCGTGCGCGTGATGTCATCGCGCGCGCGTGACGTCTTCGCGCGTGCGTGCGCGTGACGTCATCGCGGTGCGGCCCGCGATCCTGTGAGTGTCAATACATTTAAATGGAAGGGGAAACTCGTGGGATCCCCTTAGCATAACGAGGTTCTGGGATTCAGCCCATGTAAAGGTAAGCCCATGGAAAATAAGAATACTAATAGGGGTATGGTATGGTATTTTAAACAGGATATATTCTATTTAACAGAACCATCCTTTTGGAATGGTTGAGGGAGGTCCTTCAGTAACTCATGATATGTATATGGGAACTGAACATAATGCAATATTATTATATTATATATTTTCTTGTTCAAAAATATAATTTAAATGGCATGAGGCATTTATTGACCGATGAGTATTTTTAACTATGGAAATGACTAATATGGGGATCTATAGTTAACCCTATGAAGCATAGTACAATAAACATATTTCTTATAGGTGAAAGCCATTTTTGGACTTAAAACATTTCGAATATAAAGACTATTGGAACAATTGGTATTCTAAGAACATAGATTTTCAGGTTGGTGAATATTCTAAATTTCAATCTATGCTATAATATGGGATAACACGTTTATGTAATCCATACCATTAAATTTAATTTAAAGGGTCTACAACATAGGGATGGAAGATATTACTAAATGACATAGAGAGGGTAAGTTTCAATTCTATTTTCTAATGTTGCATCTTGAATATTCACATATTCTCTGGTCATGTTGGAATGGTGTCACAGGGTGATAATCAGTAATCTGTGTAACCAATATATTGGGGTTGAGTTTTATTGTGAAAACAGTTGATAACTGGATGTTATGTTGAACACACATATATTTTGTAAAGAAAAACTAAATTATTGTTTTATGTTTATTTTTCTTTGAATATTCATCTTATTTCTTGACTATGGCGTGAATTTTCCCATAACCTGACCTGACATGTTGGCACCATATGGTATGGTTTTTGAATTTTCTCTTTTCTATTCCTTTTTTCGTTATATTGAATGAATGTAATAATCTGTACAGCCTTGATAACGACCAAGGGTCGAAACACGTGTCGGCTGTTCTTTACCTTGGAAGATAAATTAAATTATATTGAATTGACGAGCATTGTGTAACTTGAAGACTTTTTTGAACCTATCCTGAGGAATTTTAGTAACAGTGATAATAGGTTTCATAAAAAACTTATTGGTGTGAGCGCGAGATATCCTCCCGAACTCTGATATTCTTGTTTACTTTGTACAAACTTTGTGGGAAGTTTGAGGGAGTGATATCACTTGCTGCCGACCCCATCTTTCTTATATATATTTTTTTGAAGTACGAGAGTGGAAAATAGCGCACGCAATTTGATAGCGATCCCACTACATTTGGTATTTTGCTTCGATTCGCTCTGTGTGCCTGCTGAAATCCACTACTAATGATGGCAGATTACATGTGCAATAGGGATGAAGACAGAGCAGCTCTGTTTGCACCGAGGGGGAGTATGTCGAACCCTTTTAGGAGTAGTTATACCACAGCAGAAACTCTCAAACAGAAATTTATTAAATTGGAACGTTTGTCGAAAAAAGAAATTAATAAGTATGGGGAACATGCGTCTTTGGTGAATTACTTAGAAAATGGTGTTATTCCTCGTGGTTTGAGAGTTCTGATTTTTCCTAATTTTGATAATGATGAGGATGCTGATTTGGCAGAAGATTGGGAGAAGAACTTAAATCAGAGTTCTAAAACTATGTTGGAACTACTAATAACTCATGCTACAAGAGAGCATAAAAGAGTCATAGTATCAATTAACAAACTTAAGGAAGAAATAAAGGCCATGCCAAATGCAGAAACTACCAAGGAAAAAAATTATGAGAAAATGAATGAAATTTTGCGAGAATATCAGGATGATATCAAATTGAGGAAATTTAGAAAGTATTTCAGAGATGATAAGGATTATAGACAGAAACGTGTATACACTTTTCAAGCTAAATATGATAATATAATACCACAAACCAGACCTAGCTCTTCCAACAATACACCTGCCAGCTCAGATCCTGATTCAGAGGAAGAAGTTAGAGAAGGTGAAGCTAGTAATCAAGAAGATATAGAATCCACACACAGTGGAGGCCGAAGTTTTTTAGAACAAATTCGCAGACACAAAAAGGGAAACATGCGATTTACAAATTTAAAACAAGTCAGATTTGCAACACCACCAACAGGCACTACACCAATACCAGGTGCCACACTAGGGGCAGGAGAGGGGGCAAGCGGAAGCGGGAGTGGAAGCTCCGACGAAGATCAGGGTCGGCCAGGAATTCTGACCAGATCGAGCAGCAAGAAACGTCAGGTGAACCAGTAAATTGTGACTTGGTTATTAATCTGTCAGATAAATGTCTTTCGGAGGCTGAACACGCTGTGTTGAATAAAGGGTTTTCTTTTGCACCAGGTGTTAGAACAGATTTTGTGAACTTTCAGATAGATATTTTCAAATTTATAAGAAAACTGAAATTAAAAAAAAAATTTTTTTGCCACTCAGGTACAAATATTTCAACCTAAGACCACTCTGAGCCCACTTAGCTCATATACTATTTCTGATATTCACAATATCACCACCTTGACCACCTTAGCCCAAGACAGTACAGCGGATTTTGAATCTATTTGCCTATCACTTGGAGTTAATACCAGACACCTTAATCTCAAAGAATTGAAGCCAAAGTCTAAATACACACCTAATTTAGGAACAGAGAATGTAATTGAAACCTTCCATAAGGCAATCATTAAGGATATACATAAGCATATGGACAGCAGATTCTATAAAAGAAAGCGAACTAAAACTAATTTGAGTAAAGAGGAATTGGTAGCTTTAGAAGCTTTAATGAATGATAAGTGCATAACCATCAAAGAAGCGGATAAGGGGGGCAATATTGTGGTGATGAATACGCAGGATTATATTACTATGGCAATGTCTCATTTGAACACTCCACAATGCTATACCCCTCTTAAATCTAATCCAACGAAGAGAATTGTTTCTGAACATCTGGAATTAATCCAGTTATGGTATGATAGAGGCTTTCTAACAGAGGATGAAAAGAGTTTCCTGACCAATACAGAACCCACCATGCCCACTATGTATTTCTTACCCAAAATACACAAGACTTATGAAATTTTACCAGCAGTCAGACCCATAATGAGTGGGATAGGGTGGGTCACGGAGGCTATGTCCCAATATTTGGATGAAGCTTTAAAACCCTATGTTCTCAAAATGAAATCTTATATCAGAGACAGTGCACATGTTTTGAAATTTTTCAAATCCTTGAAATGGGAATCAGATTATCTTTTGGCTACCCTCGATGTTTCAGCGCTTTATACTAGTATAGATCATGACCTAGCAGTTCAAACAATTGACTACACCTTTGGGAATTCTTCTGCTTCTTATATGCAGCATATGCAAATGCTTAAGAGTTTTCTTGAATTTACTTTGCAAAATAATGTATTCATTTTCAATGGACAGTATTATGCACAAACCAAGGGAGTGGCCATGGGTGCTAAATTTGCGCCATCTCTGGCGAACTTGTTTGTGGCCCAATTTGAAGAAACACATATTTACAATCAGGAGATCTTCCAAACGAATCTAATAGCATGGAGAAGATATATAGATGATGTTCTAATTGTATGGAAAGGGTCTCCTGCTCTATATGACACCTTTGTGCTACATACCAACAACAACAAATTTGGTATTAAGTTTACAGGTTTAGCAAGCACACAAAGCATTGACTTCCTTGATCTGCATATTTTTGTGAATAATGGGCAGATTGAAACACAAACATATCGTAAATCAACAGAAGTTAACTCAATACTGTATGCAAAAAGTAGTCATCAGAGATCTACAATTGATAATATCCCGGTGGGTGAATTTTATCGGGCCAGGCGAAACTGCAGTTTAGATTTGGATTATCAGAAGGAGTCTGACCTGCTTACGCAAAGATTCCAAAAGAGAGGATATAACCTGAAATGTATAAACAAAGCGGCAGATAAGTACAAAGAATGTAGTCAATTGGAGCTTTTATGTGACCGTGTGAAAGAGAAACCTGAGAGTGATTGTATTTCTATAATAACTCAATTCTCGCAAGACTCATCCTTACTCTATAAAATGGTATCTAGACACTGGGATATTTTGAGACTCGATAAGGATCTGTTACCTTTTTTGACTGAGAAACCTAAATTTACTTTCACGAGAGCACATAGTATCAAACAGAAGTTGAGTCCCTCTTTTTTGGATGTTCAGGCAGACAGTACTGAAGGAACTTGGCTAAAAGGAAAGAAGGGATTTTTTAAATGTGGTAATTGTAATAAGTGCAAATATGCGTATGTTAATTGTGACTCCTTTACAGATGATAATGCAATGACAATTATGATTAACCAGTTCATTAACTGTAAAACGTGCTTTGTTGTTTATGCTATTATTTGTATATGTGGTAAGCTTTACATTGGCAGCACTATTCGGCAATTGAGAATACGAATAAGGGAACACTTGGCCAGTTTAAAGAGTAGTGATGCTAAGACACCAATGTCCATTCATTGGCAGCTGCAACATCAGTTGGATAGCCAGGAAGATATTAGATTCATTGGTCTCATGCAAGTGAAGATGGGTAAACGGGGTGGTAATCTTAGGCTTAAACTTAGGCAACAAGAGAGTAAACTAATTTGTTATTTTAGAAGTACTACAGTCGGTCTTAACCAGGACCATGAAATGCATGTTTTCTTATGAAGTAATAACATGATTGACATTCCTCTTCTTTTCTGATTTACAATGAATGAAATCAGCATAATTGGTAATGCCATCTATTGTAATTATCACAACTTGTGATGCCGTTCCAGCCTTACCAGAGTATTGTTACATGGGATCAAAAAACATAGGATCTCGGGTACTCATTAGTGAAAGTACAGCCATGGAAATGAAATAGAATATTTTTCATGAATTATATCATTTAAATAATTTAAGGGTTACAATGGGATTTATATGTTTGGTGGACGTATGTATATCATGAGGATGTAACTGTAGAATTAGTTGTGGTTTTATTGTACTGTTTTGTATTTACAGAAAGTTAAATTCGAGTTGAAATAGCCCTTTCAATTTAAAGTATTGGGTAACTGTAACTGAGTGACACTAGCCAATGAATAAGATATATTGGCAATATATCATGCTTTCTTAATAAGGGGACTCTGTAATAATGCCTATATAACGCTGAGTGCGCGTGTGTATGGCGCCGTCGCGCGCGCTTGCGTGTGACGTCATTGCGCGTGCGTGCGCGTGATGTCATCGCGCGCGCGTGACGTCATCGCGCGTGCGTGCGCGTGACGTCATCGCGGTGCAGCCCGCGATCCTGTGAGTGTCAATACATTTAAATGGAAGGGGAAACTCGTGGGATCCCCTTAGCATAACGAGGTTCTGGGATTCAGCCCATGTAAAGGTAAGCCCATGGAAAATAAGAATACTAATAGGGGTATGGTATGGTATTTTAAACAGGATATATTCTATTTAACAGAACCATCCTTTTGGAATGGTTGAGGGAGGTCCTTCAGTAACTCATGATGTGCATATGGGAACTGAACATAATGCAATATTATTATATTATATATTTTCTTGTTCAAAAATATAATTTAAATGGCATGAGGCATTTATTGACCGATGAGTATTTTTAACTATGGAAATGACTAATATGGGGATCTATAGTTAACCCTATGAAGCATAGTACAATAAACATATTTCTTATAGGTGAAAGCCATTTTTGGACTTAAAACATTTCGAATATAAAGACTATTGGAACAATTGGTATTCTAAGAACATAGATTTTCAGGTTGGTGAATATTCTAAATTTCAATCTATGCTATAATATGGGATAAAACGTTTATGTAATCCATACCATTAAATTTAATTTAAAGGGTCTACAACATAGGGATGGAAGATATTACTAAATGACATAGAGAGGGTAAGTTTCAATTCTATTTTTTAATGTTGCATCTTGAATATTCACATATTCTCTGGTCATGTTAGAATGGTGTCACAGGGTGATAATCAGTAATCTGTGTAACCAATATATTGGGGTTGAGTTTTATTGTGAAAACAGTTGATAACTGGATGTTATGTTGAACACACATATATTTTGTAAAGAAAAACTAAATTATTGTTTTATGTTTATTTTTCTTTGAATATTCATCTTATTTCTTGACTATGGCGTGAATTTTCCCATAACCTGACCTGACATGTTGGCACCATATGGTATGGTTTTTGAATTTTCTCTTTTCTATTCCTTTTTTCGTTATATTGAATGAATGTAATAATCTGTACAGCCTTGATAACGACCAAGGGTCGAAACACGTGTCGGCTGTTCTTTACCTTGGAAGATAAATTAAATTATATTGAATTGACGAGCATTGTGTAACTTGAAGACTTTTTTGAACCTATCCTGAGGAATTTTAGTAACAGTGATAATAGGTTTCATAAAAAACTTATTGGTGTGAGCGCGAGATATCCTCCCGAACTCTGATATTCTTGTTTACTTTGTACAAACTTTGTGGGAAGTTTGAGGGAGTGATATCACTTGCTGCCGACCCCATCTTTCTTATATATATTTTTTTGAAGTACGAGAGTGGAAAATAGCGCACGCAATTTGATAGCGATCCCACTACATTTGGTATTTTGCTTCGATTCGCTCTGTGTGCCTGCTGAAATCCACTACTAATGATGGCAGATTACATGTGCAATAGGGATGAAGACAGAGCAGCTCTGTTTGCACCGAGGGGGAGTATGTCGAACCCTTTTAGGAGTAGTTATACCACAGCAGAAACTCTCAAACAGAAATTTATTAAATTGGAACGTTTGTCGAAAAAAGAAATTAATAAGTATTGGGAACATGCGTCTTTGGTGAATTACTTAGAAAATGGTATTATTCCTCGTGGTTTGAGAGTTCTGATTTTTCCTAATTTTGATAATGATGAGGATGCTGATTTGGCAGAAGATTGGGAGAAGAACTTAAATCAGAGTTCTAAAACTATGTTGGAACTACTAATAACTCATGCTACAAGAGAGCATAAAAGAGTCATAGTATCAATTAACAAACTTAAGGAAGAAAGAAAGGCCATGCCAAATGCAGAAACTACCAAGGAAAAAAATTATGAGAAAATGAATGAAATTTTGCGAGAATATCAGGATGATATCAAATTGAGGAAATTTAGAAAGTATTTCAGAGATGATAAGGATTATAGACAGAAACGTGTATACACTTTTCAAGCTAAATATGATAATATAATACCACAAACCAGACCTAGCTCTTCCAACAATACACCTGCCAGCTCAGATCCTGATTCAGAGGAAGAAGTTAGAGAAGGTGAAGCTAGTAATCAAGAAGATATAGAATCCACACACAGTGGAGGCCGAAGTTTTTTAGAACAAATTCGCAGACACAAAAAGGGAAACATGCGATTTACAAATTTAAAACAAGTCAGATTTGCAACACCACCAACAGGCACTACACCAATACCAGGTGCCACACTAGGGGCAGGAGAGGGGGCAAGCGGAAGCGGGAGTGGAAGCTCCGACGAAGATCAGGGTCGGCCAGGAATTCTGACCAGATCGAGCAGCAAGAAACGTCAGGTGAACCAGTAAATTGTGACTTGGTTATTAATCTGTCAGATAAATGTCTTTCGGAGGCTGAACACGCTGTGTTGAATAAAGGGTTTTCTTTTGCACCAGGTGTTAGAACAGATTTTGTGAACTTTCAGATAGATATTTTCAAATTTATAAGAAAACTGAAATTAAAATTTTTTTTTGCCACTCAGGTACAAATATTTCAACCTAAGACCACTCTGAGCCCACTTAGCTCATATACTATTTCAGATATTCACAATATCACCACCTTGACCACCTTAGCCCAAGACAGTACAGCGGATTTTGAATCTATTTGCCTATCACTTGGTGTTAATACCAGACACCTTAATCTCAAAGAATTGAAGCCAAAGTCTAAATACACACCTAATTTAGGAACAGAGAATGTAATTGAAACCTTCCATAAGGCAATCATTAAGGATATACATAAGCATATGGACAGCAGATTCTATAAAAGAAAGCGAACTAAAACTAATTTGAGTAAAGAGGAATTGGTAGCTTTAGAAGCTTTAATGAATAAGTGCATAACCATCAAAGAAGCGGATAAGGGGGGCAATATTGTGGTGATGAATACGCAGGATTATATTACTATGGCAATGTCTCATTTGAACACTCCACAATGCTATACCCCTCTTAAATCTAATCCAATGAAGAGAATTGTTTCTGAACATCTGGAATTAATCCAGTTATGGTATGATAGAGGCTTTCTAACAGAGGATGAAAAGAGTTTCCTGACCAATACAGAACCCACCATGCCCACTATGTATTTCTTACCCAAAATACACAAGACTTATGAAATTTTACCAGCAGTCAGACCCATAATGAGTGGGATAGGGTGGGTCACGGAGGGTATGTCCCAATATTTGGATGAAGCTTTAAAACCCTATGTTCTCAAAATGAAATCTTATATCAGAGACAGTGCACATGTTTTGACATTTTTCAAATCCTTGAAATGGGAATCAGATTATCTTTTGGCTACCCTCGATGTTTCAGCGCTTTATACTAGTATAGATCATGACCTAGCAGTTCAAACAATTGACTACACCTTTGGGAATTCTTCTGCTTCTTATATGCAGCATATGCAAATGCTTAAGAGTTTTCTTGAATTTACTTTGCAAAATAATGTATTCATTTTCAATGGACAGTATTATGCACAAGCCAAGGGAGTGGCCATGGGTGCTAAATTTGCGCCATCTCTGGCGAACTTGTTTATGGCCCAATTTGAAGAAACACATATTTACAATCAGGAGATCTTCCAAACGAATCTAATAGCATGGAGAAGATATATAGATGATGTTCTAATTGTATGGAAAGGGTCTCCTGCTCTATATGACACCTTTGTGCTACATACCAACAACAACAAATTTGGTATTAAGTTTACAGGTTTAGCAAGCACACAAAGCATTGACTTCCTTGATCTGCATATTTTTGTGAATAATGGGCAGATTGAAACACAAACATATCGTAAATCAACAGAAGTTAACTCAATACTGTATGCAAAAAGTAGTCATCAGAGATCTACAATTGATAATATCCCGGTGGGTGAATTTTATCGGGCCAGGCGAAACTGCAGTTTAGATTTGGATTATCAGAAGGAGTCTGACCTGCTTACGCAAAGATTCCAAAAGAGAGGATATAACCTGAAATGTATAAACAAAGCGGCAGATAAGTACAAAGAATGTAGTCAATTGGAGCTTTTATGTGACCGTGTGAAAGAGAAACCTGAGAGTGATTGTATTTCTATAATAACTCAATTCTCGCAAGACTCATCCTTACTCTATAAAATGGTATCTAGACACTGGGATATTTTGAGACTCGATAAGGATCTGTTACCTTTTTTGACTGAGAAACCTAAATTTACTTTCACGAGAGCACATAGTATCAAACAGAAGTTGAGTCCCTCTTTTTTGGATGTTCAGGCAGACAGTACTGAAGGAACTTGGCTAAAAGGAAAGAAGGGATTTTTTAAATGTGGTAATTGTAATCAGTGCAAATATGCGTATGTTAATTGTGACTCCTTTACAGATGATAATGCAATGACAATTAAGATTAACCAGTTCATTAACTGTAAAACGTGCTTTGTTGTTTATGCTATTATTTGTATATGTGGTAAGCTTTACATTGGCAGCACTATTCGGCAATTGAGAATACGAATAAGGGAACACTTGGCCAGTTTAAAGAGTAGTGATGCTAAGACACCAATGTCCATTCATTGGCAGCTGCAACATCAGTTGGATAGCCAGGAAGATATTAGATTCATTGGTCTCATGCAAGTGAAGATGGGTAAACGGGGTGGTAATCTTAGGCTTAAACTTAGGCAACAAGAGAGTAAACTAATTTGTTATTTTAGAAGTACTACAGTCGGTCTTAACCAGGACCATGAAATGCATGTTTTCTTATGAAGTAATAACATGATTGACATTCCTCTTCTTTTCTGATTTACAATGAATGAAATCAGCATAATTGGTAATGCCATCTATTGTAATTATCACAACTTGTGATGCCGTTCCAGCCTTACCAGAGTATTGTTACATGGGATCAAAAAACATAGGATCTCGGGTACTCATTAGTGAAAGTACAGCCATGGAAATGAAATAGAATATTTTTCATGAATTATATCATTTAAATAATTTAAGGGTTACAATGGGATTTATATGTTTGGTGGACGTATGTATATCATGAGGATGTAACTGTAGAATTAGTTGTGGTTTTATTGTACTATTTTGTATTTACAGAAAGTTAAATTCGAGTTGAAATAGCCCTTTCAATTTAAAGTATTGGGTAACTGTAACTGAGTGACACTAGCCAATGAATAAGATATATTGGCAATATATCATGCTTTCTTAATAAGGGGACTCTGTAATAATGCCTATATAACGCTGAGTGCGCGTGTGTATGGCGCCGTCGCGCGCGCTTGCGTGTGACGTCATTGCGCGTGCGTGCGCGTGATGTCATCGCGCGCGCGTGATGTCATCGCGCGTGCGTGCGCGTGACGTCATCGCGGTGCAGCCCGCGATCCTGTGAGTGTCAATACATTTAAATGGAAGGGGAAACTCGTGGGATCCCCTTAGCATAACGAGGTTCTGGGATTCAGCCCATGTAAAGGTAAGCCCATGGAAAATAAGAATACTAATAGGGGTATGGTATGGTATTTTAAACAGGATATATTCTATTTAACAGAACCATCCTTTTGGAATGGTTGAGGGAGGTCCTTCAGTAACTCATGATGTGCATATGGGAACTGAACATAATGCAATATTATTATATTATATATTTTCTTGTTCAAAAATATAATTTAAATGGCATGAGGCATTTATTGACCGATGAGTATTTTTAACTATGGAAATGACTAATATGGGGATCTATAGTTAACCCTATGAAGCATAGTACAATAAACATATTTCTTATAGGTGAAAGCCATTTTTGGACTTAAAACATTTCGAATATAAAGACTATTGGAACAATTGGTATTCTAAGAACATAGATTTTCAGGTTGGTGAATATTCTAAATTTCAATCTATGCTATAATATGGGATAAAACGTTTATGTAATCCATACCATTAAATTTAATTTAAAGGGTCTACAACATAGGGATGGAAGATATTACTAAATGACATAGAGAGGGTAAGTTTCAATTCTATTTTCTAATGTTGCATCTTGAATATTCACATATTCTCTGGTCATGTTGGAATGGTGTCACAGGGTGATAATCAGTAATCTGTGTAACCAATATATTGGGGTTGAGTTTTATTGTGAAAACAGTTGATAACTGGATGTTATGTTGAACACACATATATTTTGTAAAGAAAAACTAAATTATTGTTTTATGTTTATTTTTCTTTGAATATTCATCTTATTTCTTGACTATGGCGTGAATTTTCCCATAACCTGACCTGACATGTTGGCACCATATGGTATGGTTTTTGAATTTTCTCTTTTCTATTCCTTTTTCGTTATATTGAATGAATGTAATAATCTGTACAGCCTTGATAACGACCAAGGGTCGAAACACGTGTCGGCTGTTCTTTACCTTGGAAGATAAATTAAATTATATTGAATTGACGAGCATTGTGTAACTTGAAGACTTTTTTGAACCTATCCTGAGGAATTTTAGTAACAGTGATAATAGGTTTCATAAAAAACTTATTGGTGTGAGCGCGAGATATCCTCCCGAACTCTGATATTCTTGTTTACTTTGTACAAACTTTGTGGGAAGTTTGAGGGAGTGATATCACTTGCTGCCGACCCCATCTTTCTTATATATATTTTTTTGAAGTACGAGAGTGGAAAATAGCGCACGCAATTTGATAGCGATCCCACTACATTTGGTATTTTGCTTCGATTCGCTCTGTGTGCCTGCTGAAATCCACTACTAATGATGGCAGATTACATGTGCAATAGGGATGAAGACAGAGCAGCTCTGTTTGCACCGAGGGGGAGTATGTCGAACCCTTTTAGGAGTAGTTATACCACAGCAGAAACTCTCAAACAGAAATTTATTAAATTGGAACGTTTGTCGAAAAAAGAAATTAATAAGTATTGGGAACATGCGTCTTTGGTGAATTACTTAGAAAATGGTATTATTCCTCGTGGTTTGAGAGTTCTGATTTTTCCTAATTTTGATAATGATGAGGATGCTGATTTGGCAGAAGATTGGGAGAAGAACTTAAATCAGAGTTCTAAAACTATGTTGGAACTACTAATAACTCATGCTACAAGAGAGCATAAAAGAGTCATAGTATCAATTAACAAACTTAAGGAAGAAAGAAAGGCCATGCCAAATGCAGAAACTACCAAGGAAAAAAATTATGAGAAAATGAATGAAATTTTGCGAGAATATCAGGATGATATCAAATTGAGGAAATTTAGAAAGTATTTCAGAGATGATAAGGATTATAGACAGAAACGTGTATACACTTTTCAAGCTAAATATGATAATATAATACCACAAACCAGACCTAGCTCTTCCAACAATACACCTGCCAGCTCAGATCCTGATTCAGAGGAAGAAGTTAGAGAAGGTGAAGCTAGTAATCAAGAAGATATAGAATCCACACACAGTGGAGGCCGAAGTTTTTTAGAACAAATTCGCAGACACAAAAAGGGAAACATGCGATTTACAAATTTAAAACAAGTCAGATTTGCAACACCACCAACAGGCACTACACCAATACCAGGTGCCACACTAGGGGCAGGAGAGGGGGCAAGCGGAAGCGGGAGTGGAAGCTCCGACGAAGATCAGGGTCGGCCAGGAATTCTGACCAGATCGAGCAGCAAGAAACGTCAGGTGAACCAGTAAATTGTGACTTGGTTATTAATCTGTCAGATAAATGTCTTTCGGAGGCTGAACACGCTGTGTTGAATAAAGGGTTTTCTTTTGCACCAGGTGTTAGAACAGATTTTGTGAACTTTCAGATAGATATTTTCAAATTTATAAGAAAACTGAAATTAAAATTTTTTTTTGCCACTCAGGTACAAATATTTCAACCTAAGACCACTCTGAGCCCACTTAGCTCATATACTATTTCAGATATTCACAATATCACCACCTTGACCACCTTAGCCCAAGACAGTACAGCGGATTTTGAATCTATTTGCCTATCACTTGGTGTTAATACCAGACACCTTAATCTCAAAGAATTGAAGCCAAAGTCTAAATACACACCTAATTTAGGAACAGAGAATGTAATTGAAACCTTCCATAAGGCAATCATTAAGGATATACATAAGCATATGGACAGCAGATTCTATAAAAGAAAGCGAACTAAAACTAATTTGAGTAAAGAGGAATTGGTAGCTTTAGAAGCTTTAATGAATAAGTGCATAACCATCAAAGAAGCGGATAAGGGGGGCAATATTGTGGTGATGAATACGCAGGATTATATTACTATGGCAATGTCTCATTTGAACACTCCACAATGCTATACCCCTCTTAAATCTAATCCAATGAAGAGAATTGTTTCTGAACATCTGGAATTAATCCAGTTATGGTATGATAGAGGCTTTCTAACAGAGGATGAAAAGAGTTTCCTGACCAATACAGAACCCACCATGCCCACTATGTATTTCTTACCCAAAATACACAAGACTTATGAAATTTTACCAGCAGTCAGACCCATAATGAGTGGGATAGGGTGGGTCACGGAGGGTATGTCCCAATATTTGGATGAAGCTTTAAAACCCTATGTTCTCAAAATGAAATCTTATATCAGAGACAGTGCACATGTTTTGACATTTTTCAAATCCTTGAAATGGGAATCAGATTATCTTTTGGCTACCCTCGATGTTTCAGCGCTTTATACTAGTATAGATCATGACCTAGCAGTTCAAACAATTGACTACACCTTTGGGAATTCTTCTGCTTCTTATATGCAGCATATGCAAATGCTTAAGAGTTTTCTTGAATTTACTTTGCAAAATAATGTATTCATTTTCAATGGACAGTATTATGCACAAGCCAAGGGAGTGGCCATGGGTGCTAAATTTGCGCCATCTCTGGCGAACTTGTTTATGGCCCAATTTGAAGAAACACATATTTACAATCAGGAGATCTTCCAAACGAATCTAATAGCATGGAGAAGATATATAGATGATGTTCTAATTGTATGGAAAGGGTCTCCTGCTCTATATGACACCTTTGTGCTACATACCAACAACAACAAATTTGGTATTAAGTTTACAGGTTTAGCAAGCACACAAAGCATTGACTTCCTTGATCTGCATATTTTTGTGAATAATGGGCAGATTGAAACACAAACATATCGTAAATCAACAGAAGTTAACTCAATACTGTATGCAAAAAGTAGTCATCAGAGATCTACAATTGATAATATCCCGGTGGGTGAATTTTATCGGGCCAGGCGAAACTGCAGTTTAGATTTGGATTATCAGAAGGAGTCTGACCTGCTTACGCAAAGATTCCAAAAGAGAGGATATAACCTGAAATGTATAAACAAAGCGGCAGATAAGTACAAAGAATGTAGTCAATTGGAGCTTTTATGTGACCGTGTGAAAGAGAAACCTGAGAGTGATTGTATTTCTATAATAACTCAATTCTCGCAAGACTCATCCTTACTCTATAAAATGGTATCTAGACACTGGGATATTTTGAGACTCGATAAGGATCTGTTACCTTTTTTGACTGAGAAACCTAAATTTACTTTCACGAGAGCACATAGTATCAAACAGAAGTTGAGTCCCTCTTTTTTGGATGTTCAGGCAGACAGTACTGAAGGAACTTGGCTAAAAGGAAAGAAGGGATTTTTTAAATGTGGTAATTGTAATCAGTGCAAATATGCGTATGTTAATTGTGACTCCTTTACAGATGATAATGCAATGACAATTAAGATTAACCAGTTCATTAACTGTAAAACGTGCTTTGTTGTTTATGCTATTATTTGTATATGTGGTAAGCTTTACATTGGCAGCACTATTCGGCAATTGAGAATACGAATAAGGGAACACTTGGCCAGTTTAAAGAGTACTGATGCTAAGACACCAATGTCCATTCATTGGCAGCTGCAACATCAGTTGGATAGCCAGGAAGATATTAGATTCATTGGTCTCATGCAAGTGAAGATGGGTAAACGGGGTGGTGATCTTAAGCTTAAACTTAGGCAACAAGAGAGTAAACTAATTTGTTATTTTAGAAGTAGTACAGTCGGTCTTAACCAGGACCATGAAATGCATGTTTTCTTATGAAGTAATAACATGATTGACATTCCTCTTCTTTTCTGATTTACAATGAATGAAATCAGCATAATTGGTAATGCCATCTATTGTAATTATCACAACTTGTGATGCCGTTCCAGCCTTACCAGAGTATTGTTACATGGGATCAAAAAACATAGGATCTCGGGTACTCATTAGTGAAAGTACAGCCATGGAAATGAAATAGAATAGTTTTCATGAATTATATCATTTAAATAATTTAAGGGTTACAATGGGATTTATATGTTTGGTGGACGTATGTATATCATGAGGATGTAACTGTAGAATTAGTTGTGGTTTTATTGTACTATTTTGTATTTACAGAAAGTTAAATTCGAGTTGAAATAGCCCTTTCAATTTAAAGTATTGGGTAACTGTAACTGAGTGACACTAGCCAATGAATAAGATATATTGGCAATATATCATGCTTTCTTAATAAGGGGACTCTGTAATAATGATGTCATCGCGCGCGCGTGACGTCATCGCGCGTGCGTGCACGTGACGTCATCGCGGTGCGGCCCGCGATCCTGTGAGTGTCAATACATTTAAATGGAAGGGGAAACTCGTGGGATCCCCTTAGCATAACGAGGTTCTGGGATTCAGCCCATGTAAAGGTAAGCCCATGGAAAATAAGAATACTAATAGGGGTATGGTATGGTATTTTAAACAGGATATATTCTATTTAACAGAACCATCCTTTTGGAATGGTTGAGGGAGGTCCTTCAGTAACTCATGATGTGCATATGGGAACTGAACATAATGCAATATTATTATATTATATATTTTCTTGTTCAAAAATATAATTTAAATGGCATGAGGGATTTATTGACCGATGAGTATTTTTAACTATGGAAATGACTAATATGGGGATCTATAGTTAACCCTATGAAGCATAGTACAATAAACATATTTCTTATAGGTGAAAGCCATTTTTGGACTTAAAACATTTCGAATATAAAGACTATTGGAACAATTGGTATTCTAAGAACATAGATTTTCAGGTTGGTGAATATTCTAAATTTCAATCTATGCTATAATATGGGATAAAACGTTTATGTAATCCATACCATTAAATTTAATTTAAAGGGTCTACAACATAGGGATGGAAGATATTACTAAATGACATAGAGAGGGTAAGTTTCAATTCTATTTTCTAATGTTGCATCTTGAATATTCACATATTCTCTGGTCATGTTGGAATGGTGTCACAGGGTGATAATCAGTAATCTGTGTAACCAATATATTGGGGTTGAGTTTTATTGTGAAAACAGTTGATAACTGGATGTTATGTTGAACACACATATATTTTGTAAAGAAAAACTAAATTATTGTTTTATGTTTATTTTTCTTTGAATATTCATCTTATTTCTTGACTATGGCGTGAATTTTCCCATAACCTGACCTGACATGTTGGCACCATATGGTATGGTTTTTGAATTTTCTCTTTTCTATTCCTTTTTTCGTTATATTGAATGAATGTAATAATCTGTACAGCCTTGATAACGACCAAGGGTCGAAACACGTGTCGGCTGTTCTTTACCTTGGAAGATAAATTAAATTATATTGAATTGACGAGCATTGTGTAACTTGAAGACTTTTTTGAACCTATCCTGAGGAATTTTAGTAACAGTGATAATAGGTTTCATAAAAAACTTATTGGTGTGAGCGCGAGATATCCTCCCGAACTCTGATATTCTTGTTTACTTTGTACAAACTTTGTGGGAAGTTTGAGGGAGTGATATCACTTGCTGCCGACCCCATCTTTCTTATATATATTTTTTTGAAGTACGAGAGTGGAAAATAGCGCACGCAATTTGATAGCGATCCCACTACATTTGGTATTTTGCTTCGATTCGCTCTGTGTGCCTGCTGAAATCCACTACTAATGATGGCAGATTACATGTGCAATAGGGATGAAGACAGAGCAGCTCTGTTTGCACCGAGGGGGAGTATGTCGAACCCTTTTAGGAGTAGTTATACCACAGCAGAAACTCTCAAACAGAAATTTATTAAATTGGAACGTTTGTCGAAAAAAGAAATTAATAAGTATTGGGAACATGCGTCTTTGGTGAATTACTTAGAAAATGGTATTATTCCTCGTGGTTTGAGAGTTCTGATTTTTCCTAATTTTGATAATGATGAGGATGCTGATTTGGCAGAAGATTGGGAGAAGAACTTAAATCAGAGTTCTAAAACTATGTTGGAACTACTAATAACTCATGCTACAAGAGAGCATAAAAGAGTCATAGTATCAATTAACAAACTTAAGGAAGAAAGAAAGGCCATGCCAAATGCAGAAACTACCAAGGAAAAAAATTATGAGAAAATGAATGAAATTTTGCGAGAATATCAGGATGATATCAAATTGAGGAAATTTAGAAAGTATTTCAGAGATGATAAGGATTATAGACAGAAACGTGTATACACTTTTCAAGCTAAATATGATAATATAATACCACAAACCAGACCTAGCTCTTCCAACAATACACCTGCCAGCTCAGATCCTGATTCAGAGGAAGAAGTTAGAGAAGGTGAAGCTAGTAATCAAGAAGATATAGAATCCACACACAGTGGAGGCCGAAGTTTTTTAGAACAAATTCGCAGACACAAAAAGGGAAACATGCGATTTACAAATTTAAAACAAGTCAGATTTGCAACACCACCAACAGGCACTACACCAATACCAGGTGCCACACTAGGGGCAGGAGAGGGGGCAAGCGGAAGCGGGAGTGGAAGCTCCGACGAAGATCAGGGTCGGCCAGGAATTCTGACCAGATCGAGCAGCAAGAAACGTCAGGTGAACCAGTAAATTGTGACTTGGTTATTAATCTGTCAGATAAATGTCTTTCGGAGGCTGAACACGCTGTGTTGAATAAAGGGTTTTCTTTTGCACCAGGTGTTAGAACAGATTTTGTGAACTTTCAGATAGATATTTTCAAATTTATAAGAAAACTGAAATTAAAATTTTTTTTTGCCACTCAGGTACAAATATTTCAACCTAAGACCACTCTGAGCCCACTTAGCACATATACTATTTCAGATATTCACAATATCACCACTTTGACCACCTTAGCCCAAGACAGTACAGCGGATTTTGAATCTATTTGCCTATCACTTGGTGTTAATACCAGACACCTTAATCTCAAAGAATTGAAGCCAAAGTCTAAATACACACCTAATTTAGGAACAGAGAATGTAATTGAAACCTTCCATAAGGCAATCATTAAGGATATACATAAGCATATGGACAGCAGATTCTATAAAAGAAAGCGAACTAAAACTAATTTGAGTAAAGAGGAATTGGTAGCTTTGGAAGCTTTAATGAATGATAAGTGCATAACCATCAAAGAAGCGGATAAGGGGGGCAATATTGTGGTGATGAATACGCAGGATTATATTACTATGGCAATGTCTCATTTGAACACTCCACAATGCTATACCCCTCTTAAATCTAATCCAACGAAGAGAATTGTTTCTGAACATCTGGAATTAATCCAGTTATGGTATGATAGAGGCTTTCTAACAGAGGATGAAAAGAGTTTCCTGACCAATACAGAACCCACCATGCCCACTATGTATTTCTCACCCAAAATACACAAGACTTATGAAATTTTACCAGCAGTCAGACCCATAATGAGTGGGATAGGGTGGGTCACGGAGGGTATGTCCCAATATTTGGATGAAGCTTTAAAACCCTATGTTCTCAAAATGAAATCTTATATCAGAGACAGTGCACATGTTTTGAAATTTTTCAAATCCTTGAAATGGGAATCAGATTATCTTTTGGCTACCCTCGATGTTTCAGCGCTTTATACTAGTATAGATCATGACCTAGCAGTTCAAACAATTGACTACACCTTTGGGAATTCTTCTGCTTCTTATATGCAGCATATGCAAATGCTTAAGAGTTTTCTTGAATTTACTTTGCAAAATAATGTATTCATTTTCAATGGACAGTATTATGCACAAGCCAAGGGAGTGGCCATGGGTGCTAAATTTGCGCCATCTCTGGCGAACTTGTTTATGGCCCAATTTGAAGAAACACATATTTACAATCAGGAGATCTTCCAAACGAATCTAATAGCATGGAGAAGATATATAGATGATGTTCTAATTGTATGGAAAGGGTCTCCAGCTCTATATGACACCTTTGTGCTACATACCAACAACAACAAATTTGGTATTAAGTTTACAGGTTTAGCAAGCACACAAAGCATTGACTTCCTTGATCTGCATATTTTTGTGAATAATGGGCAGATTGAAACACAAACATATCGTAAATCAACAGAAGTTAACTCAATACTGTATGCAAAAAGTAGTCATCAGAGATCTACAATTGATAATATCCCGGTGGGTGAATTTTATCGGGCCAGGCGAAACTGCAGTTTAGATTTGGATTATCAGAAGGAGTCTGACCTGCTTACGCAAAGATTCCAAAAGAGAGGATATAACCTGAAATGTATAAACAAAGCGGCAGATAAGTACAAAGAATGTAGTCAATTGGAGCTTTTATGTGACCGTGTGAAAGAGAAACCTGAGAGTGATTGTATTTCTATAATAACTCAATTCTCTCAAGACTCATCCTTACTCTATAAAATGGTATCTAGACACTGGGATATTTTGAGACTCGATAAGGATCTGTTACCTTTTTTGACTGAGAAACCTAAATTTACTTTCACGAGAGCACATAGTATCAAACAGAAGTTGAGTCCCTCTTTTTTGGATGTTCAGGCAGACAGTACTGAAGGAACTTGGCTAAAAGGAAAGAAGGGATTTTTTAAATGTGGTAATTGTAATCAGTGCAAATATGCGTATGTTAATTGTGACTCCTTTACAGATGATAATGCAATGACAATTAAGATTAACCAGTTCATTAACTGTAAAACGTGCTTTGTTGTTTATGCTATTATTTGTATATGTGGTAAGCTTTACATTGGCAGCACTATTCGGCAATTGAGAATACGAATAAGGGAACACTTGGCCAGTTTAAAGAGTAGTGATGCTAAGACACCAATGTCCATTCATTGGCAGCTGCAACATCAGTTGGATAGCCAGGAAGATATTAGATTCACTGGTCTCATGCAAGTGAAGATGGGTAAACGGGGTGGTAATCTTAGGCTTAAACTTAGGCAACAAGAGAGTAAACTAATTTGTTATTTTAGAAGTACTACAGTCGGTCTTAACCAGGACCATGAAATGCATGTTTTCTTATGAAGTAATAACATGATTGACATTCCTCTTCTTTTCTGATTTACAATGAATGAAATCAGCATAATTGGTAATGCCATCTATTGTAATTATCACAACTTGTGATGCCGTTCCAGCCTTACCAGAGTATTGTTACATGGGATCAAAAAACATAGGATCTCGGGTACTCATTAGTGAAAGTACAGCCATGGAAATGAAATAGAATATTTTTCATGAATTATATCATTTAAATAATTTAAGGGTTACAATGGGATTTATATGTTTGGTGGACGTATGTATATCATGAGGATGTAACTGTAGAATTAGTTGTGGTTTTATTGTACTATTTTGTATTTACAGAAAGTTAAATTCGAGTTGAAATAGCCCTTTCAATTTAAAGTATTGGGTAACTGTAACTGAGTGACACTAGCCAATGAATAAGATATATTGGCAATATATCATGCTTTCTTAATAAGGGGACTCTGTAATAATGCCTATATAACGCTGAGTGCGCGTGTGTATGGCGCCGTCGCGCGCGCTTGCGTGTGACGTCATTGCGCGTGCGTGCGCGTGATGTCATCGCGCGCGCGTGACGTCATCGCGCGTGCGTGCGCGTGACGTCATCGCGGTGCAGCCCGCGATCCTGTGAGTGTCAATACATTTAAATGGAAGGGGAAACTCGTGGGATCCCCTTAGCATAACGAGGTTCTGGGATTCAGCCCATGTAAAGGTAAGCCCATGGAAAATAAGAATACTAATAGGGGTATGGTATGGTATTTTAAACAGGATATATTCTATTTAACAGAACCATCCTTTTGGAATGGTTGAGGGAGGTCCTTCAGTAACTCATGATGTGCATATGGGAACTGAACATAATGCAATATTATTATATTATATATTTTCTTGTTCAAAAATATAATTTAAATGGCATGAGGCATTTATTGACCGATGAGTATTTTTAACTATGGAAATGACTAATATGGGGATCTATAGTTAACCCTATGAAGCATAGTACAATAAACATATTTCTTATAGGTGAAAGCCATTTTTGGACTTAAAACATTTCGAATATAAAGACTATTGGAACAATTGGTATTCTAAGAACATAGGTTTTCAGGTTGGTGAATATTCTAAATTTCAATCTATGCTATAATATGGGATAAAACGTTTATGTAATCCATACCATTAAATTTAATTTAAAGGGTCTACAACATAGGGATGGAAGATATTACTAAATGACATAGAGAGGGTAAGTTTCAATTCTATTTTCTAATGTTGCATCTTGAATATTCACATATTCTCTGGTCATGTTGGAATGGTGTCACAGGGTGATAATCAGTAATCTGTGTAACCAATATATTGGGGTTGAGTTTTATTGTGAAAACAGTTGATAACTGGATGTTATGTTGAACACACATATATTTTGTAAAGAAAAACTAAATTATTGTTTTATGTTTATTTTTCTTTGAATATTCATCTTATTTCTTGACTATGGCGTGAATTTTCCCATAACCTGACCTGACATGTTGGCACCATATGGTATGGTTTTTGAATTTTCTCTTTTCTATTCCTTTTTTCGTTATATTGAATGAATGTAATAATCTGTACAGCCTTGATAACGACCAAGGGTCGAAACACGTGTCGGCTGTTCTTTACCTTGGAAGATAAATTAAATTATATTGAATTGACGAGCATTGTGTAACTTGAAGACTTTTTTGAACCTATCCTGAGGAATTTTAGTAACAGTGATAATAGGTTTCATAAAAAACTTATTGGTGTGAGCGCGAGATATCCTCCCGAACTCTGATATTCTTGTTTACTTTGTACAAACTTTGTGGGAAGTTTGAGGGAGTGATATCACTTGCTGCCGACCCCATCTTTCTTATATATATTTTTTTGAAGTACGAGAGTGGAAAATAGCGCACGCAATTTGATAGCGATCCCACTACATTTGGTATTTTGCTTCGATTCGCTCTGTGTGCCTGCTGAAATCCACTACTAATGATGGCAGATTACATGTGCAATAGGGATGAAGACAGAGCAGCTCTGTTTGCACCGAGGGGGAGTATGTCGAACCCTTTTAGGAGTAGTTATACCACAGCAGAAACTCTCAAACAGAAATTTATTAAATTGGAACGTTTGTCGAAAAAAGAAATTAATAAGTATTGGGAACATGCGTCTTTGGTGAATTACTTAGAAAATGGTATTATTCCTCGTGGTTTGAGAGTTCTGATTTTTCCTAATTTTGATAATGATGAGGATGCTGATTTGGCAGAAGATTGGGAGAAGAACTTAAATCAGAGTTCTAAAACTATGTTGGAACTACTAATAACTCATGCTACAAGAGAGCACAAAAGAGTCATAGTATCAATTAACAAACTTAAGGAAGAAAGAAAGGCCATGCCAAATGCAGAAACTACCAAGGAAAAAAATTATGAGAAAATGAATGAAATTTTGCGAGAATATCAGGATGATATCAAATTGAGGAAATTTAGAAAGTATTTCAGAGATGATAAGGATTATAGACAGAAACGTGTATACACTTTTCAAGCTAAATATGATAATATAATACCACAAACCAGACCTAGCTCTTCCAACAATACACCTGCCAGCTCAGATCCTGATTCAGAGGAAGAAGTTAGAGAAGGTGAAGCTAGTAATCAAGAAGATATAGAATCCACACACAGTGGAGGCCGAAGTTTTTTAGAACAAATTCGCAGACACAAAAAGGGAAACATGCGATTTACAAATTTAAAACAAGTCAGATTTGCAACACCACCAACAGGCACTACACCAATACCAGGTGCCACACTAGGGGCAGGAGAGGGGGCAAGCGGAAGCGGGAGTGGAAGCTCCGACGAAGATCAGGGTCGGCCAGGAATTCTGACCAGATCGAGCAGCAAGAAACGTCAGGTGAACCAGTAAATTGTGACTTGGTTATTAATCTGTCAGATAAATGTCTTTCGGAGGCTGAACACGCTGTGTTGAATAAAGGGTTTTCTTTTGCACCAGGTGTTAGAACAGATTTTGTGAACTTTCAGATAGATATTTTCAAATTTATAAGAAAACTGAAATTAAAATTTTTTTTTGCCACTCAGGTACAAATATTTCAACCTAAGACCACTCTGAGCCCACTTAGCTCATATACTATTTCAGATATTCACAATATCACCACCTTGACCACCTTAGCCCAAGACAGTACAGCGGATTTTGAATCTATTTGCCTATCACTTGGTGTTAATACCAGACACCTTAATCTCAAAGAATTGAAGCCAAAGTCTAAATACACACCTAATTTAGGAACAGAGAATGTAATTGAAACCTTCCATAAGGCAATCATTAAGGATATACATAAGCATATGGACAGCAGATTCTATAAAAGAAAGCGAACTAAAACTAATTTGAGTAAAGAGGAATTGGTAGCTTTAGAAGCTTTAATGAATAAGTGCATAACCATCAAAGAAGCGGATAAGGGGGGCAATATTGTGGTGATGAATACGCAGGATTATATTACTATGGCAATGTCTCATTTGAACACTCCACAATGCTATACCCCTCTTAAATCTAATCCAACGAAGAGAATTGTTTCTGAACATCTGGAATTAATCCAGTTATGGTATGATAGAGGCTTTCTAACAGAGGATGAAAAGAGTTTCCTGACCAATACAGAACCCACCATGCCCACTATGTATTTCTTACCCAAAATACACAAGACTTATGAAATTTTACCAGCAGTCAGACCCATAATGAGTGGGATAGGGTGGGTCACGGAGGGTATGTCCCAATATTTGGATGAAGCTTTAAAACCCTATGTTCTCAAAATGAAATCTTATATCAGAGACAGTGCACATGTTTTGACATTTTTCAAATCCTTGAAATGGGAATCAGATTATCTTTTGGCTACCCTCGATGTTTCAGCGCTTTATACTAGTATAGATCATGACCTAGCAGTTCAAACAATTGACTACACCTTTGGGAATTCTTCTGCTTCTTATATGCAGCATATGCAAATGCTTAAGAGTTTTCTTGAATTTACTTTGCAAAATAATGTATTCATTTTCAATGGACAGTATTATGCACAAGCCAAGGGAGTGGCCATGGGTGCTAAATTTGCGCCATCTCTGGCGAACTTGTTTATGGCCCAATTTGAAGAAACACATATTTACAATCAGGAGATCTTCCAAACGAATCTAATAGCATGGAGAAGATATATAGATGATGTTCTAATTGTATGGAAAGGGTCTCCTGCTCTATATGACACCTTTGTGCTACATACCAACAACAACAAATTTGGTATTAAGTTTACAGGTTTAGCAAGCACACAAAGCATTGACTTCCTTGATCTGCATATTTTTGTGAATAATGGGCAGATTGAAACACAAACATATCGTAAATCAACAGAAGTTAACTCAATACTGTATGCAAAAAGTAGTCATCAGAGATCTACAATTGATAATATCCCGGTGGGTGAATTTTATCGGGCCAGGCGAAACTGCAGTTTAGATTTGGATTATCAGAAGGAGTCTGACCTGCTTACGCAAAGATTCCAAAAGAGAGGATATAACCTGAAATGTATAAACAAAGCGGCAGATAAGTACAAAGAATGTAGTCAATTGGAGCTTTTATGTGACCGTGTGAAAGAGAAACCTGAGAGTGATTGTATTTCTATAATAACTCAATTCTCGCAAGACTCATCCTTACTCTATAAAATGGTATCTAGACACTGGGATATTTTGAGACTCGATAAGGATCTGTTACCTTTTTTGACTGAGAAACCTAAATTTACTTTCACGAGAGCACATAGTATCAAACAGAAGTTGAGTCCCTCTTTTTTGGATGTTCAGGCAGACAGTACTGAAGGAACTTGGCTAAAAGGAAAGAAGGGATTTTTTAAATGTGGTAATTGTAATCAGTGCAAATATGCGTATGTTAATTGTGACTCCTTTACAGATGATAATGCAATGACAATTAAGATTAACCAGTTCATTAACTGTAAAACGTGCTTTGTTGTTTATGCTATTATTTGTATATGTGGTAAGCTTTACATTGGCAGCACTATTCGGCAATTGAGAATACGAATAAGGGAACACTTGGCCAGTTTAAAGAGTAGTGATGCTAAGACACCAATGTCCATTCATTGGCAGCTGCAACATCAGTTGGATAGCCAGGAAGATATTAGATTCATTGGTCTCATGCAAGTGAAGATGGGTAAACGGGGTGGTAATCTTAAGCTTAAACTTAGGCAACAAGAGAGTAAACTAATTTGTTATTTTAGAAGTAGTACAGTCGGTCTTAACCAGGACCATGAAATGCATGTTTTCTTATGAAGTAATAACATGATTGACATTCCTCTTCTTTTCTGATTTACAATGAATGAAATCAGCATAATTGGTAATGCCATCTATTGTAATTATCACAACTTGTGATGCCGTTCCAGCCTTACCAGAGTATTGTTACATGGGATCAAAAAACATAGGATCTCGGGTACTCATTAGTGAAAGTACAGCCATGGAAATGAAATAGAATAGTTTTCATGAATTATATCATTTAAATAATTTAAGGGTTACAATGGGATTTATATGTTTGGTGGACGTATGTATATCATGAGGATGTAACTGTAGAATTAGTTGTGGTTTTATTGTACTATTTTGTATTTACAGAAAGTTAAATTCGAGTTGAAATAGCCCTTTCAATTTAAAGTATTGGGTAACTGTAACTGAGTGACACTAGCCAATGAATAAGATATATTGGCAATATATCATGCTTTCTTAATAAGGGGACTCTGTAATAATGATGTCATCGCGCGCGCGTGACGTCATCGCACGTGCTTGCGCGTGACGTCATCGCGGTGCGGCCCGCGATCCTGTGAGTGTCAATACATTTAAATGGAAGGGGAAACTCGTGGGATCCCCTTAGCATAACGAGGTTCTGGGATTCAGCCCATGTAAAGGTAAGCCCATGGAAAATAAGAATACTAATAGGGGTATGGTATGGTATTTTAAACAGGATATATTCTATTTAACAGAACCATCCTTTTGGAATGGTTGAGGGAGGTCCTTCAGTAACTCATGATGTGCATATGGGAACTGAACATAATGCAATATTATTATATTATATATTTTCTTGTTCAAAAATATAATTTAAATGGCATGAGGGATTTATTGACCGATGAGTATTTTTAACTATGGAAATGACTAATATGGGGATCTATAGTTAACCCTATGAAGCATAGTACAATAAACATATTTCTTATAGGTGAAAGCCATTTTTGGACTTAAAACATTTCGAATATAAAGACTATTGGAACAATTGGTATTCTAAGAACATAGATTTTCAGGTTGGTGAATATTCTAAATTTCAATCTATGCTATAATATGGGATAAAACGTTTATGTAATCCATACCATTAAATTTAATTTAAAGGGTCTACAACATAGGGATGGAAGATATTACTAAATGACATAGAGAGGGTAAGTTTCAATTCTATTTTCTAATGTTGCATCTTGAATATTCACATATTCTCTGGTCATGTTGGAATGGTGTCACAGGGTGATAATCAGTAATCTGTGTAACCAATATATTGGGGTTGAGTTGTATTGTGAAAACAGTTGATAACTGGATGTTATGTTGAACACACATATATTTTGCAAAGAAAAACTAAATTATTGTTTTATGTTTATTTTTCTTTGAATATTCATCTTATTTCTTGACTATGGCGTGAATTTTCCCATAACCTGACCTGACATGTTGGCACCATATGGTATGGTTTTTGAATTTTCTCTTTTCTATTCCTTTTTTCGTTATATTGAATGAATGTAATAATCTGTACAGCCTTGATAACGACCAAGGGTCGAAACACGTGTCGGTTGTCCTTTACCTTGGAAGATAAATTAAATTATATTGAATTGACGAGCATTGTGTAACTTGAAGACTTTTTTGAACCTATCCTGAGGAATTTTAGTAACAGTGATAATAGGTTTCATAAAAAACTTATTGGTGTGAGCGCGAGATATCCTCCCGAACTCTGATATTCTTGTTTACTTTGTACAAACTTTGTGGGAAGTTTGAGGGAGTGATATCACTTGCTGCCGACCCCATCTTTCTTATATATATTTTTTTGAAGTACGAGAGTGGAAAATAGCGCACGCAATTTGATAGCGATCCCACTACATTTGGTATATGGCTCACTACTGCATTCCAATGGTAGAAGTGGAGCAACACATGAGAGAAGGCAGTGAGTGACTGCACATGCTGGTGGGGGTGTCTGCATGACATGGGTTTAAAACAGCAATGACAAACAAATGTGGAATTAACGTGACCATGGCACACCTCCACAGTGAGCACACCTCCCTCAACCCCAACCACACTTATGTCAAACACACAATGATGCTGCACAGGTAAATGCAACTGGAAACATATAGACCATACCCAGTCCAAAGCCACGTCCTCCTCCATCAGGCGTGCCTACGTTGTTGCCAGGAGGGCTTGCAGGTTGTCCTGCATCTCTGCTTCTACATCATGCGCCGCCCTGCAAGTGGCCCGCAGGATGGCAGCCCGCCTCCTTGCCTGACGCAGCGCAATCTCAGCCCTGGCCATCATACCTCTCGCTTCCCGTGCCCGCTGCCTCTCAGCCACGATCTGCCCTTCATATTGCCTGAACATGGACGACATTGAGTGGCTCATTCCCACGTGTTCCTCCTGGCTCACCTCCTGCCTCACACTTTCCGCCTACCTCTTTTGGGTGGTATGCCCTGAAACATCATGCCTCCTCGTCCTTGCCACCTGCTGCCAGAGTGCCCAGTGCCTGCTACAATGGTACGCCCTCTGAGCTGAAGATGATCATCGGGGCCATCCGGCACCTGTACTGCTCCTAGGTGCCTGCTGTCCCTCTATTGCCCGTGACCCAGTCGGTGCCGGTGTAGGCATGTGAACACCTCAGCTGATGTGCCTGGGACTCCCCTCGGACAGTGATGTGAGCTCCACCAGACTGGGTGCTGTGGGTGGGACTGGTGCATAGGTGGCAGTTAGGGGGGTTAGATTAGATTAGGGGGGTACTTGGTGAGGGCCTGGAAAGCATTTTTTCTTTCATTCGTTTTTCCAATATTCACAGCCATAAAGGACTACCGTAGCTAAGGGTATCTGTAGTTCAGTACCCGCAGTTACAATTTTTTTTTTTTTAAAGATATTTTTACAGCTATAGTGACGTTGGGGGTGAAAGGTTTGCAATCAGACACAATTTTTTGCCTTTTGCTGAATTTCAGCCTGGTATTTGTAGTCTCCCTGACAATAATGAAAATATAAATAGATATTTTTACTACAACAGGTCGCTTAACATCCCTGCAGTAACTGGGGCGAACCATGTTTAGCTTCAAAGCAAGGAAGGGGTTACCTAATAAATGAGCCCACATTACAAGACCACTTAGAGAAACATGGCCTAGGGGGAATAGATCCTTCCTCGCTTTGAAACTAAGCAGGGTCGGCCCCAGTTACTTCATGGATGGAAAACAGTCCACACTCCCAAATGCTGTGTGTTTTCTTAGTTGCAAATATCTCATAACACATGGCATCCACATTATTTTTTTTAAACCGTTCTACTGTCAGTCCTTGAAAGTTTTGCACTCA
Source organism: Ambystoma mexicanum (assembly GCF_040938575.1). Taxonomy (NCBI): domain Eukaryota; kingdom Metazoa; phylum Chordata; class Amphibia; order Caudata; family Ambystomatidae; genus Ambystoma; species Ambystoma mexicanum. The sequence goes on from NC_090931.1 coordinate 459,775,869, forward strand.
GCGAACATTGTTCTGCCTTTTGCTGAATTGCACTCTGGTATTTGTAGTCTGACAGTCAAGATGGGGGAATAATGCCAAAATTATACACTTTTTGCCCAACATAGTTCTAAAGGTATTTATATATTTGAGTGACACTATGGTATGTGTACCTTTCAAGTTGGCTTTATAAAGCAGAGTTTTGTTGAAAGCCAGACATGGAGGTGAGGAGGGGAAATGACGAGAGGGCAAGAAAGTCATGAGTATTTGCCCACAACGTGGAAAGAGACTTTACAATACTGGACACTGGTGTAGTTATTTTCCCATGATTATGGCTGCTTTTTAGGGCAACAATAAAGGACATGTGTGGGTGGACACCATAACATTTTTTCAGAGGGTGGACGCAAACTCTTGGCTTTTTCTGAGGTTGACAAGCTTGATCAAGTATTTGGATACCAGGAATTTACTCACGTTAACATGTTCCCAGTGCAGACGCTTCCCCACAAGACCACAAGAACTTGTTTCACATTGGGATTTTGTTTTCCATGGAATATTTCAGTACAGATTGCTGAATTTAAAAGGTGAGCACCTTTTATTCTTTTCCAGCATATTTATTGGAAGATTTCCTCTCTTATGTTATTTTTCTGTTGTGCATTACATTTTTTAAAAGTACAATGCTATTTTGTCTTGCGTACTTTCTTCGAAGGAGAAGGTCAACTGAGCTACATTTGTATAGTTCACTTTAAAATATATGGTCACTTACTGTGCATATATTCATGGGTGCTAGCTTTTGATTTTCACTATGGGGGGCAAAAGTACCTTGGCATATGTTATTCTTGCAGCTGATACTTTTTTTTACCCTTTTCTGTGCTGCTTGATTGGGGTTAGTTGGGGTTGTATGATGTATAACAACTGTCACCAGGAGACCAGCCATAAAACAAGAGGCTATTAGCACGCTGCTTAACCAAAGTAGGTGATCCTCTGCAAATAAGTGTATCTCACTGTGCATTGACTAAAAACAGTGTGTGTTCTCATAGCCTGCAATCTTTTATACATAATAAAACATATAAAATAGATATTTTTAGCAACAGTGGGGTTCCCATCCATGAAGTAACCAGTACCAACCCTGCGTAGCTTCAAAGCGAAGAAGGGGCCATCCCCCTCAGGCCTTGTTACCTAATAAATTGGTCCACCTTACAAGACCACTCAGAGCAGCATGGCCTAAGAGGGCTGGATCCTTTCTTGCTTCAAAGCTAAGCAGGGTCTGTCCCTGTTACTGCATGGATGGGACACAGTCCACAGTCCTGAATGCTTTGTGTTTTCCCAGTTTTAAATATCTCATAACACACGGCATCCACATTATTTTATCTAATCTGTGCTACTGTCAGTCCTGGAAAGTTTTGGACTCAGAAACCATTTCTTTGCCTTTTGCTGAATTGCATTCTGGTATTTGTAGTCTCCAAGTCAAGGGGGGGGGGGGTAATGCTACAATTGTACACTATTTACCTAACATAGTTCTATAGGATTTATTTATTTGAGTGACACAATGCTATGTGTAATTTTCAAGATATTATTTTCAAAGCAGAGTATTGTAGAAAGCCAGACTTGAGGGTGAGGAGGGGAAATTATGAGAGGGCAAGTAAGTCACATGTCTGCCTCACTTATTTTGGTGCATTGAAAAATCTAGGCCAGGTGGTTTTATTCACTGACAATCACAATATAAAAATTGAAAAGGTGCTGTGTATCAAAACGGTAACCTTGTTGTGTGTTCTTAAAGTACTTTCCTTAGGGTCTGGTCTGAGCTCATGATGCACATGCATGGGGCAATAGCAGGCCTCAAAATCACAATTAATGTGTATACAGGAAGATAACTTTCTGATGATGCTGTTTCTTTCTTCCTTACTTGAGTTTCCTTGTATATGCCTCTGATTTATATGCATTTGGGTCTTCATATGTATTGTTTGTACTAGCGCAAGTGTGTATTAAGTGTTCAATTGTTAGCTAGTTATTACATATTTAACATTACACAATCACCCCTGACATCTTGCTACCAACATAATAGAAAGAACCCCTTGTAGGTAGGGTCTTTTCATCAACATTATTTTCACATGTGATGTCATCAGTGATGTCATCAATGATATTTGTGATGTCATATTTGATGTCCTGGGTGTAAGTCTTAGCAATAGACGTAGATGGTGCGAGTTATGGTTGCTGAGCTTAACATAATGGGGGAATGTGCAGTGTTTTTTGGTTTCACTGTGAAGTGTAACATCCCTTTAACAAAGTTTTTGTACTAAACGTACATATATATATGTGGCAGGGAACGAAAACAAAGGGGTTAAAAATGTGATGTCATCAGTGATGTCATCAATAACATTTGTTATGCCATCCTTCATGTTCTGGGTGTTAGTTTTAGCAGTAAACAGTGGTGATGGCAGGTATGGTGGCTTAGTTTACCATAACTGTCGAATTTCAGGGGTTTTTCGGTTTTAATTTGACCCATAATGGAGAGATAGATTTTTTTTTTTTAACGAAGTACACAGGTTTTTGGTAGGGCAACTTAACCATAACGTTCCCTCAACAAAGTTTTTTTTGTAGTAAATATAAATATATATATATTTATATATATAAAGTACTCCCTACTGCATGTTAGAATGATATTGCAAGTTTCAGAGGAGTTCTGGGACCAAATAGAGGACTGGTGCTGAAGGCTCTGTTTCTTTATAAAGTCACAGAACTCTGAAGTGACTTATCCTATTTACATAAGGTAGGGGGTATTTTATTCCGTATACAAATCAAGAGGATATCTCATGGGCAACGTTCTCACCTTGGAAGCAGGACGATACAAAGCAACACAGGTTCGATTCCCAGGTCCGCACTTAGAAACCTCTGGGTATTAAGCACGATATTAATAACCTATCATATCATATCATAATACATGGCTGTACTCTGTCATCCCTTTCAATAACTGGCCCGTTACTTAATCTGTTGTAAAATCTTCCATTTTCTGACCCATGTAATCAATGTAGACTATGTTTGTATATAAAAATGCTATAATGCAGCTCCTAATGCATTGCAGAAAAAATAGAGTAATCAGTTCAATAAGACGCATTGAACAAACGTTTCAATAACATACAGATACTTGATCACATTTTTAAACTCAAGCCGTGCACTAATGAAACATTCTCCGATAAACAGTCCCTTGCCAATTAATGGCTGTTAAGTGTCACATAATATCATAAAAAGAAAGTAGGTCACCCTGCACATCTTAGCATATGAGCACTATGCTCTGTAGTTCTTATTTACACGAGATTGAATCTGAGCTCACAAACCGGAATGGGTCGTAGGTTATCAAAAAGAATTGCACGAAAATATTGTATTCGTTTGCAAAAGTAAAAATCCTTACACCGATTTAAAAACACATATTCTGGAGTTCAAACAATATCTTAGTGCACTACTTTTCAACAGTGAATCAGTGTCCATCAAGGTTAGAACCCGGAGAGTGCAAATTCTTAAGAAACGCATCATGATTGTACATGCGTACAATATTTATAAAAAGGGAAACCAATGAATAGCATTGTTGGATAGTTAACAACATCTTTGTTACAGTTTCACAGCTAAACTCTGGCCTTGTCATGTGGCTCACTCAGTACCAGGCCAGCAGACCAATTGTACAGTCTTATGGTACCAGTTTTCCCACTGAGTTATCTCAATGACATCTGAGGATTTATTTGTTTAAATTGTTTTTTAGTATGCCCCTAACAACATACCTCAGTTTGGTTTCTAAGCGCAGATCCAGGATTCAAACCTCTGTTGCTCTGCGTGATCTTGTTTCCAAGACCAGCACATTGCCCCTGTGCTATCCTCCTTTCACAATAAACATTAAACATTGCTAGCAAACTAAACATAAATGTTGACACTTTGTGTTTTGGCCTAAATTGCATGGGTTTAATCAATCCTTAGTGTCTCCAGAGCATAGTAGCAGCCGCCTTCATCAGGACGGAGAATACATTTGTAGATGATCATGAATCTTTGGCACTCTTGTTCTGGCCCAACTCTTCACTTTCCACTTTCGCTACCTACAACCAAAACCTATATTTGTGTTACTTTATCCTTCTGATGTATCAACAACCTAATGTGTGAGCTATATCCCAAAAATCAAGGACCAACTTTAGTATGTGCTTCATGTGTGTTGCGTGCAGAATACGCTTGTTTCACCAATTAGTCATTTTGGTGTGGCCCCCGGTAGATGCTATCGTCAGTTTAAAGGGATAAACGTGTAAACAGATACAAGGCCCCTTATGAAAATGATGGAGCTGCAACCAATTTTAAACCAAAATTCTCAAAGAAAAAATCCATTTTGCCTAGATTAAAATTGCATTTCTCAGCCTATTTCATCAATCAATTATGAAGGGCTTGGTTACTGTGCCCCCAAACATATCCGTAGCATACCTTTAAGAGTTTACTGTACCCAATTACTGTCAGAGGATTAAGACGAATGTATGGTCAAAAAAGGATAAGATAATATTTCCACAATCTACCAATTAAAGCAAATTAAAGAAACTAGGCTGCCTTCTCCAGTAACATTCCCATATCATACCATTTTAGGGGCCGATTCATGGAACAAACGTGCGCTGAAAATCTTGGCGCAAGCAGGCACAAGCATGAAAAAACAGGCGCACACATGCGATTCATGGAAGTCCCTGTGCGTGTTTTCCTTGGGATGTGCGCCAAACCCGAGCGTGGCGCACACGGGTGCACACGTCATTGCAACAGCTCAAACGCCGTGCGCGACACGCACAGGGAAAGCGCACAACGTCCTCGCACACACCAAAAAGGGGGCGGGCCACGGGGCGTAACATGCAGAATGGGGGACAACACGTGAAAAAGAAGGCGTAACTGGGGAAGTACTGCTGGGAAGTACACGGAACAACCACACGCACGCGAACCACATGTATTCATGGAATCGAATAGGGCAAACCCGTGCACGGGCAAAGACACGCACAGGCCTAAACACATCCACCACACAAAGGCAGGCGGTAGCGTCTCTGCGCATTACAAAAGTGTGCGCAAATAAAAAGCACGTATATACAGCTATGATGAATGTCCCATACTGTGGCCCCCTAGGATAAATGACGTGCACGCAACACACAGGCGCCCCATAAATAGAAGAAAAAGAGACAAGCGCCCCCCAGTAGCCCACGTGCTTGCAAAGATGACACACAGTGTGGCAGCCAGGAGCCCAAAAAAAACGTACGCGATGAACAGGCAGGCCAGTATGGCCATAAAAAGTATGGTGACAAACACGGACACCCGCTGTATGAAAAATAGCATATGCGTGTATTTTGGGGGTGCGTGTGAAGTTTCACATGCGATAATCCCTGTGCGAGTGGGGTACGTGTATTCCTGGGGTTCGCGGGAAGTTTTACACGCAAAAGGGCCCTGTGCGAGTGGGGTACGTGTATTACTGGGGTGCACAGGAAGTTTCACACGCGATTGGCCCTGTGCGAGTGGGGTACATGTATTACTGGGGTTCGTGGGAAGTTTTACATGCGAAAGGGCCCTGTGCGAGTGGGGTACGTGTATGATTAGGGTGCGCGGGAAGTTTTACACGTGAAAGGGCCCTGTGCAAGTGGGGTACGTGTATTACTGGGGTGCGTGGGAAGTTTTACAAGCGATTGGCCCTGTGCGAGTGGGGTACCACTGACCGTCTGCCTTGTGTGTAGAAGAACGCGTAGCCAACACCCACCCACTGTGAAGTAATAGCGTGTGAACCCCAACGGCTGGTAAACACACGCCCGCACCCACGAAAAGCACGTACAGACCAATGGAAAGCCACATGGGATCTTCAACCCGTGCCAGGGCAACGCCCGTGCGTAATACGTCACAGACGCGCTTACGTGCTAAGGGCCTTTGGTCCAATGAAATTGCGTACGTGTGCTGACGCGCTTACACGCTAGGGGCCTTTCCTCGGATTTCACACTGACATGCACTTTTTTCATGTGCCAATTCACTCTGTATCAAGCTGGCCACGCGTACAAACATGGAAGACCACGCTCCTGCCCTGAAAGCCATTTTCCTGCCCCCCAGAACCCCGAGCACGCTCGCCCCTGCCATCTGCTGCTGCCTGTCTGCCTGCTGCCCACGTGCCCTGCTATTTGGTGCCTGCACATCAGCCAGGGTTCCAGTTGCTGTGTCCTCCCCTGCTGGAATAGAAGACTCCCGACTGGGATACCATCGCTCCACAGCCCAGCCCCAGGACCCAGTTGCCCACCCACGCCTGCCTCGGGGGTCGCCATGTCAGGGCAAACACCATCTGAGACCACTGGCGACCCCCAGCCAGAGAGGCAGAGGGCCACCAGCTTCAGTGTGAAGGAAGTTGGTGTCCTGGTGGAGCATGTCCTGGGGCATCATAATGCCCTCTTCCGAACATCACGCGCCAACAAGGAAGGACGGGAGAGGATCTGGGACGACATAGTGGTTGCCATCAATGCGGAGGGGGTGGCAACCCGCGACATCAAGCACGTCAAGAAGCGCTGGGAGGACTTCAGGTCCAGGACCCTCCACAAGGCCCAGCACCTCGCAGAGGTGGTCCGGGTCAGCATGAGTGACATCCAGATGAGGGTCCTGGAACACATATGCCCAGCGCTCTACGCCCAGATCCTTCAGAGGAAGACCCGTCTGGAGTTGAGCGGTAAGTGGCCAAGCGTTGGTGTGCGAGACAGGGCATGTTGCAGTGTGCTGGTAGTCTGATACTTGCCTGTATGTGTGACATGGGCCATGTATGGATGTGTGTGTGCAGGGACATCATGGTCATGCATGTGAGACCAGTAATGTGCGAACCATATGGTTGGTGCATGAGTTCCAATGCTACATGGGGAGCTGTATGGCAAATGCACACATGAAAGCATGCCAGTGTCTTTTCTTGCACATGGTGCGGGTGTGAGGGATGGGTGCTGCATACATGTACATGTATGGTGCACATGTGTGTGTGTCTGAGAAGTGTGTCCGTGACTTCGATACACCATGGATTCATGACACATGTCCGTGATGATGTGTAGATTCACTCATTCAGTGCGGTCACCGTTGTGTGCACTGTGTCTATCCACTATGTCTGTGGTGTACAAGGCATGATGTATGACCCTCCGGTGATGTGTGTGCATGGGATCAGTGTGAGCCAGGATGCATGTGAGTTTGAAGGCAAAATTTTGATTAATAGAGGCCCTTGTTCATGGATGCTGATGTTGATTGCAGGCGCCATGCCTGTTTATGCATTTGTGTTGCGTGCATTCACCCATGTTGTAACGCTCACCTGACTCCCACGGCGGCGCTGGTCTAGTCTGGGTTGCTGTGGCCTCTTCAAGCGTGATGCGCAGAACTCGGAGCACCGACTGAACAGGACCCTCAAATCTTGCTTGTCTGGCCAGTAGGAATATCCTTCTGCAGATGAGAAAGGGGATTAACAGTCTGCAGAATAGTGTGCTTGCTCCCCCCTTCCCACCTTCGTTCTTCTCTAACTTCCTCCGAAATCCCTGGTTGAAGCTCACCTTATGGTTTGAAAGGATGAACTCTCCATCCTGCTTCTGGTGCAGGGGCGCGTGTTTGTCCAGTTACTTCACTGGTTTTCAGAATTGCGCTGGCAAAATCCACTCGACTTTTCCGAGCGGAATGCCGTAAGTATGAAGATTACAAAAGTTCAGTTGTTGAGCCTCCTTTTCTGTTGCCTTCCTAACCTGTGATCTGTCCTTTATTTCAGGTGCAGAATGAAGGCGATGCGTTGAGGGATTGAATTGCCGATGGTAAACTCAGGTGAGTTAGCGATGGGGGCGATCCCTCTTAATGTCTTTATATTCCCCCAGTAATGTCGTTTGTCCTTTCCCCATAGGGGCCGGGGTGCGGTACCTTCCAATGAAGCGGCGCCGACCCGAAATGAGGAATGGTCCACCAACAGAAGACCGGTAAGTGTTATGGCGGAAAATTAGGCTTTCCTCATATGTTCCTTCTGCTCACCTTTTGTCTCTTCTTCTCTCCCCTAGGTGCAGAGATGTGGCGACCGGTGCAGACAGTCGCGGTGGAGCCAGAAGAACTCCCGAGGACAGGTGAGTGAAGCGCGGCGCTGCAGCGAGCAACGCAGTGCTTTTAAATGAAAGTCTTTTCTCAGGAACGCTGGCGTGAAGGTTCCGGATGCAGGTAAGAAGTTTGATAAAATTCTTGGTTTTCACCTTTCTCTTCTCTTCTTTCCTTACAGGTGTTCCAGGATCGAGGCGGGCGTGGCTGAAGACCAGATGCAGGAGCAGACACGGTGAGCGTTCAGCTGCTTGGATGCAGAACAACGCGAAGCGTGAGCTACTGTCTGGGCGTGGCTTAAATAGCCCCCAAAGTAGTTCCAGGTAAGTATCCTTCCCTGGCCACGCCCGAGTGGCAAAATAGTCCCAATGAAAAAATAGTCCCTTTCAGGTCTCAGGGAGGCCTGAATCTTGCAGCATGGTCTGCATCAGGTAAGTGCACAAAACACCTTCCTTTATGAGCCTGGTGCCTATGGCGCCAGGACTGATGTCCAACATGAGCCTGGCGCCAACAGCGCCAGGACAGAGTCCAAAGAGCCCCTATAAGGGACCGCTGGGCTTTTACCCGGGGGCATGATGCCTGCTCCCGGGGGTGCTGGGCCTGGCCTGGTGCTCCGGGGGTAGGCATCATGACAGCACTCCCCCCCAAGGCCCCTCCCAAGGCCGTTCCCTCTGGAGGTTTTGGTTTGTTTGGGAAATTCCGATGGAACCTTTTTACCAGCCGAGGTGCATGTACGTGGTCGCTGGGTTCCCAAGACCTTTCCTGAGGCCCGTACCCTTTCCAATCAATTAGATAGAAAAGTTTTGATCTTGAGATCTTAGAATCCAAAATGTTCTTCACCTTGAATTCAGGCTCCCCATCTATCTGGATTGGTTCTTGTGGCTTTATTAATCTGGTTCCTGGTTGCACTGGTTTCAAAAGTGACACATGAAAAACGGGGTGAATCCGCATGTTAGCTGGTATATCGAGCTTGACTGCCACAGGGTTAATTATAGCTTTGATCGAGTAAGGGCCCAAATACCTTGGATTAAAAGTTTGAGGTCCCTTGAGCAGTAAGTGTTTGGTAGCCAACCATACTTGATCCCCTATTTGGTATGGAGGCGCCTCACTCCAATGCAGATCCGCATTCTCTTTGTATTTCCCTTTCGCTTGTTGCAAATGTGCAGTTGCATCCTTGAAGGCTTGAGTTATCGTGGAATGCAAATGGTCCACTGCGGGCATTTCAAGGCTCAGAGGTGAGTCCAGGTCTGAAGTACAAGGGTGATGTCCATATAGGGTATAAAAGGGGCTTTGTCCAGTTCCAGAGTGTACCGAGTTATTGTATGCATATTCGGCCACCCATAAAATATCCTTCCAATTACCCTTCGATTGGTGCAACATACATCGTAGGTATTGTTCAAGGGTCTGGTTCGTTCTCTCCATCTGACCATCGGTCTGTGGGTGGTGGCTGGTTGAGAGTCTTACGTCGATTTGTGCCAGTTGACAACACTTTCTCCAAAAATGAGAAATAAACTGGCTTCCCCGGTCGGAGACTAGTATGGACGGGAATCCATGCAAACAGATGATATTTTCGAGGAATTCCTTGGCTAGGACAGAAGCTGAAGGTAATCCTTTCAACGGAATAAAATGGGCCATCTTGGAAAATAAATCCACCACAACCAGAATAGTATTGTATCCATTACAAGGGGGCAGGACTGTGATAAAATCTAGTGACAAGGTGTGCCAAGGTGCTGGTGGAATGTCTAAAGGCTGAAGAAGACCGGCGGGTTTTGTCTTTTGGCCTTTGTTTTGGGCGCAAACTCCACAGGACATCACGAAGATTTAATATCCTTTCGCCAGGAAGGCCACCAGAATTGTCGTTTAATTTTTTCCTCAGTTTTGGCAATGCCAGGATGTCCTTCCATCAGGGTATCATGATGACGGGAAATAACCAGTTCTTGCAATTCCTTTTCTGGCAGAAATAAGCGTCCTTGGAAGTAAGGTAGGCCATCGTTGACCAAAAAGTAAGACCCCCTTTGGATGCAATCCTGCAAGGCTGTAGAGTCCAGGAGTTATTTTACCTGTGCTTGAATGTCTTCAAGGGTTTGTAAAGAGGTTATCCCCAAAATTCTTTGTTCAGGAATTATCGGCACAGGTTCTGAGTTTATGTCTATTTCTCCCATTCCTATTCGAGATAGCGTGTCTGCTTTGCCATTCTTACAGCCGGGGCGGTAAGTGATTAAAAAATCGAACTCAGCAAAGTACAAAGCCCATCGGAGCTGACGTGACGTTTGAGCCTTGGCAGTTTTTAAATATTGTAAGTTTCGGTGATCAGTGATCACGGTGATGGTATGCCTGGCGCCAAGAAGATAATGCCGCCAAGCCTTAAAGGCGGACTTAATGGCTAATAATTCCTTGTCGGTGATTGCATAATTTACCTCAGGCAGCGAGAACTTTCTGGACCAAAATGCTACGGGGTGCAGTTGGTTGGTTTCAGGGTCTCTCTGAGACAGGACAGCTCCCATGGCTAAGCTGGACGCGTCGGTTTCGACTATATAAGGGAGATCTGGATGCGGGTGCTTCAAAATAGGTGCGGACGTGAATTTAGCTTTCAATTCCTGAAAGTCCTGTTCGGCTTCCTCGGTCCATTCGAAGCGTTTATTTTTTCGCAAGAGTGCAGTGATGGGTTGTACCACACGTGAAAATTCGGGGATAAATCTGCGATAAAAATTAGCAAAACCAAGCATGCTTTGGACACCTTTCACCGAACTAGGTGATGGCCATTTGAGGATGGCATCCACTTTTCGTGAGTCCATTCGGACCCCTTTAGGTGTCAGGATGAATCCAAGAAACTCAACCTCGGTGGTATGGAAAACACACTTTTCCAGCTTTGCAAACAGTTTGTGCTGGCGCAGTTTCTCAAGGACGGCCCTGACATGCTTTCTGTGATCAGATTCCGAAGAGGAGTACACAAGAATGTCATCGATATATACGACAACACAAACATCGATGAGTTCCCGCAGGACATTGTTCATGAAGAATTGGAAGGCAGCAGGCGCGTTGCACAACCCGAAAGGCATCACCTGGTATTCGAATAATCCATATTTTGTACGGAAGGCCGTTTTCCATTCGTCGCCTTCTTTTACTCGCACCAGATGATAAGCCCCCCGGAGATCTAACTTGGTGTATACGCAAGCGTCCTTCACCTGGTCAAGGAGTTCAGGGATCAGAGGCAGAGGGTAACGGTTTTTAACAGTTATCTGGTTCAATGCGCGGTAGTCGATACAAGTTCTAAGGTCGCCTTCTTTTTTGGGCACGAAGAACAAAGCCGAGGATGCCAGAGACTTTGACGGGCGAATGAAACCATTGGCTAAGTATTGATCTAAATATTGTCTCAAATGCAGATTCTCAGGCTCAGTAAAGACATAAATCCTGCTACAAGGGGGTTGTGCACCGGGCACCAGATCGATTTGGCAATCGTATGATCTGTGCGGAGGTAACGTGTTGGCCTGTTCCTTTTGGAAGACGTCCTGAAAGTCTTGGTATTCCGGAGGTAGTTGCATGGAGACAGAGGTTACAGACGCTAGAATGATCTTCAGATTTTCTGGGTAGCAGGTTTGTGCACAATCCGGGAAGGTTATTCTCTTTGCTTGCCAATCAATTCAAGGATTATGTGTCTCTAACCAAGGGATTCCGAGAATAACCTGAAACTGTGGGGCCTTGATTACATCAAACACAACTGCCTCCCGATGGCCGTCCGGACCTATAAGTGTCACCTCAGCATTGGAATGTGTTACCGGTCCAGAGGCAATTTCGGTTCCATCGACTGTGGTGATGACATCTTTGCTGGTTTTAGGACGCAGAGGGAGGTTAATCCTAGAGACCAATTCACGATCCACATAATTTCCTATCGATGTATGCCTTTATTGCATGCAACCGCTTAGGCTGTTCCGGATCTACGAGGACCATTGGCACAATGAAATGCGAGGTCTGAGAGTTAGTTTTCAAGCTCGGCAAGCGGACCCCTACGCTTGTCGGGCGTGGTCGTTTCCCGAAACAGAGTCTTCATGTTTTTTTATCAGCGGCTCCTACCACCTTCTTGGGCGGTTTTGCCGGGCAATCTCGTAGAAAGTGTCCAGAGGACCCACAATAAAGACATAGTTGCATCTGCCGTCTTCTTTCACGTTCTTTTTGAGTTAAAGGTCCTTTAACCCCTCCGATTTGCATAGGCTGAGAGACATCAGCACCCTTGGGGTTAGCGTGGGTCTTGACCAACACCCGGGTCTCAAACTAGGACCGATCTGCTTTTCTGTTTTGAAGTCTGTGATCCAATTGGACCACTAAGACTATATATTCTGTGCATTCTTGGGGCGGATTTACAACTTGGGCCAGGACATCTTTAAGTTCTCCTCGTAGACCTCGATAAAATAACGAGATTCTTTTATCCTCTGGCCACCCAGTTTCCACAATTAGTCTATTAAAGGTTGCAATGTAGGATAGGAGGTCCTGATTGCCCTGTCGCAGGGATAGGAGTTCGTCATCCAGAGCCTGCCCCTGAGAGTGTCGAGCAAATAACCTTTCCATGCTTGCTTGAAATCCTTGAAAATCAAAGAGAATCGGGTCATCTTGAGTAACCAGTGGAACTGACCAATCGGCAGCACAGCCGCTGAGATATGACAATACAAAGGCTACCTTGGTCTGGTCATTAGGGAAGGCCCCAGGTCTGCATAGGAAGTGCAAATGACACTGATTCATGAATACGGCGAATCGTTTGGGGTCCCCAGCAAAGCGTTCGGGTGGGGCCAGCGGCATGTTTCCAGGTAGATTAATTTGCACAGGGTTACTGGGAACCACAGGAGCGGGGTTCCCCCCGGAACCGGGTAGAGGAGTGTGTCAAGCTTGACCTTGCAAAAACTGTCTAGCCAGGTCATCAGTTCTTTCCTTTGATACAATCACTTCCCTCCTGAGAGCATTAGTCTCTTGACGAGCGGCGTGTACTTCGGCCCGTAATTCCCCCAGTAGTTGGGCCAACTGATCAGTCTCAGAAGTTTCCATAGCACCTGGGTGGGAATTTGTAGGAAGGCTTCGCGTTCTGTAACGCTCACCTGACTCCCACGGAGGCGCTGGTCTAGTCTGGGTTGCTGTGGCCTCTTCGAGCGTGATGCGCAGAACTCGGAACACCGACTGAACAGGACCCTCAAATCTTGCTTGTCTGGCCAGTAGGAATATCCTTCTGCAGATGAGAAAGGGGATTAACAGTCTGCAGAATAGTGTGCTTGCTCCCCCCTAACCCTTTCGTTCTTCTCTAACTTCCTCCGAAATCTCGGTTGAAGCTCACCTTATGGTTTGAAAGGATGAACTCTCCATCCTGCTTCTGGTGCAGGGGCGCGTGTTTGTCCAGTTACTTCACTGGTTTTCAGAATGGCGCTGGCAAAATCCACTTGACTTTTCCGAGCGGAACGCTGTAAGTATGAAGATTACAAAAGTTCAGTTGTTGAGCCTCCTTTTCTGTTGCCTTCCTAACCTGTGATCTGTCCTTTATTTCAGGTGCAGAATGAAGGCGATGCGTTGAGGGATTGAATTGCCGATGGTAAACTCAGGTGAGTTAGCGATGGGGGCGATCCCTCTTAATGTCTTTATATTCCCCTAGTAATGTCTTTTGTCCTTTCCCCATAGGGGCCGGGGTGCGGTACCTGCCAACGAAGCGGCGCCGACCCGAAATGAGGAATGGTCCACCAACAGAAGACCGGTAAGTGTTATGGCGGAAAAGTAGGCTTTCCTCATATGTTCCTTCTGCTCACCTTTTGTCTCTTCTTCTCTCCCCTAGGTGCAGAGATGTGGCGACCGGTGCAGACAGTCGCGGTGGAGCCAGAAGAACTCCCGAGGACAGGCGAGTGAAGCGCGGCGCTGCAGCGAGCAACGCAGTGCTTTTAAATGAAAGTCTTTTCTCAGGAACGCTGGCGTGAAGGTTCCGGATGCAGGTAAGAAGTTTGATAAAATTCTTGGTTTTCACCTTTCTCTTCTCTTCTTTCCTTACAGGTGTTCCAGGATCGAGGCGGGCGTGGCTGGAGACCAGATGCAGGAGCAGACACGGTGAGCGTTCAGCTGCTTGGATGCAGAACAACGCGAAGCGTGAGCTACTGTCTGGGCGTGGCTTAAATAGCCCCCAAAGTAGTTCCAGGTAAGTATCCTTCCCTGGCCACGCCCAAGTGGCAAAATAGTCCCAATGAAAAAATAGTCCCTTTCAGGTCTCAGGGAGGCCTGAATCTTGCAGCATGGTCTGCATCAGGTAAGTGCACAAAACACCTTCCTTTATGAGCCTGGCGCCTATGGCGCCAGGACTGATGTCCAACATGAGCCTGGCGCCAACGGCGCCAGGACAGAGTCCAAACAGCCCCTATAAGGGACCGCTGGGCGTTTACCCGGGGGCATGATGCCTGCTCCCGGGGGTGCTGGGCCTGGCCTGGTGCTCCGGGGGTAGGCATCATGACACATGTATTGTGGAGGGACAGGATGGAAGTGATGTTCGACACTGCCACTCATGTGTTATTGCTTCCTGTCTAGGGGAATATTGTACTGTACCCTTGTGTTCTATGTCTCCCTCTACGCAGCGTCAAGTGAAGAAGAGGGCGGAGACAGCGCTGTGGAGCCAAGCGGTGGGGATGCCTCCACTGGGCGGCGACGCAAGGCCCAGCCACCCTCCCAGGACTTGCCATCAGGGGGCTGGTGCCGCGTCTGCCACTACGGCTGAAGAGCCGGGTGAGCCCCCACAGGGGCTTGCAATGGTGGAAGATGGTACGGAGACATCCAGGTTGGTGGTCTCCACAGAGGAGGAGGAGCCCGCTACTGAGCCGCACATGGGGCCTGGTGGGGGTAGTACCACTGGTGCAAGTGGTGCAGTCCAGGGTCGAGAGGCAGCACAGGTCACCGCGGAGGGGCCTGTGCATGTCCCTGTCCTTGACCCTGTGACTGCACCACCATGCACCAGCAGGGAGGCCCCGTCCCAGGCCCATCCGCAGGTAGGGGAGAATGCCATGTCATCTGCCTCTCCACTACCTGCGGACGAGGGGTCCCATGAACGTATGGGCTCCGTCCTGATTGGTGTCGCGTTGTGCACGCGTGACATTCGTGATGACGTGCGCTCTTCCTGGGCAGAGAACGCACGCCATCACGAAGAGCAGCATTGCAATGTGGCACTGTTGGGAGGGGCCCTAGTTGGTGGGTTCTCCTCCTCTGTGGAGACTATGCGCCAGTCGTTCCCCCTGCCGTCTTCTGGCCCAGATTCCACCAGGGCCCCCTGTGGACCTGGCCTGACCAACACAGCCAGCTTGGTGGAGATCCCATCCCTGCCACAGTCGGGAGTCGGCGGTCCAGCATGGGTGGACACCACAACTGGAGACCAGCTGATGGAGGATGTGCAGGCATCATCGGACAGGGCACATGGACAGCAGCAGCAGCAGCAGCAGCATGAGCCGGCTCTAGGTGGGAGCAATGATGGCTCGGGGCCATCGACATCAGGGGGGCAGGCATCGGCCAGAGGGCAGGAGGACCCTGGAATGGATGTGTCTTCCGTGTGGCTGCGGTTGGGCCAGCGTATAGGTGCGGAGCAGCAGCGGGCGGAAGAAGCGCGGCTCACCATGGTCAGGGCAGAGTTCTCCATGCGTCGGGCGTTGAGGCAGGCAGAGTGCCCGCCTCCGGGACATCAACATGGAGTTCGATGATGCCCTGCCCCAGGACACCACAGAGTGAACCGCAGGACTTGCCCGCCGCCATTGTATATAGTTAGACAGTGTTAGGTTTCCTTTCCTTTTATTTTTTATTTTGGTTGCGCTTGGACAATGCACCACATTTTTGTATATAGTTTTTTATTAGGTAGTATTTTTGGTAGGTTTCATTTCATCAGTTGGGCTCATGGACCCTGGATTGTTCATTTGTACATAGTTCACCATTGCATTATTCTCATTTTTTTATTTTCACCATGGAGCAATGGATTTCACTTTCTTTTTTCCCTTGGATTTGCTTTGTTGGACTGTGACTTTGGACACCATTTCTTTTGGATTTATTTGGATTATGATTTCTTGTTTTTTATTCTTTTACGGACATGCAGCATTTCTTTAATTATTCCCATTGTTGTGTGTTTTCTTTTAATTACATTCATGTTGTGTTTAATACATTTTTTTCTTCATACTTCGATGTGTGGTATTATCTTATTGGTTTCATGCATGTGATGATATGGGTTTTCACATTCACTTGCACCCATTGTGTGTGTGTGACGGACATGTGTTCATTTACATACTTGCCTTTGGAGTTGTATCACGTAATTGCCTTTTCTATGTGGGTGGATGCAATACTTGATTGGGTCTTTGGACTGGGGAGGCTGGCCATAAGGGCCATGAATGAGGGTAGTCATGACGTGGGGGCAGAAGGACATGAGTGGGACATGAGTGGGGGCCTGCTGGCAGGTGCCCTGCACTGCTGGGGGGTGGGGGTGCTGGGGGACATGAGTTGGTGATCAGTAGTGCAAGCTGATATGTGGCTTGGTTGGGGGGCATACCCATGGTGGATGGGCTGCCTGCGGGACATGACCAGGGGTGCAGGGTAGTCCCCTGTGGTATGGGTGTAGAGGGAACACCTGGGAGGACCCACACTGCCAATTCACGTGTAGGACTCCCCGCGCACCTCTGAAATACACGTACCCTGCTCAAATCGCGTGTGAGACTTCACGCGAACCCCAGTTATACATGTACCCCGCTCGCACAGGGCCAATCACGCGTGAAACTTCCCGCGCACCCCCCGAAATACACGTACTGTGCTCAAATCACGTGTGAGACTTCACGTAAACCCCAGTTATACACGTACCCCGCTGGCACAGGGCCAATCGCGTGTGAAACTTCCTGCGCACCCCAGTAATACACGTACCCCACTCGTACAGTCCCTTTCGTGTGTGAAACTTCCCACGAACCCCAGTAACACACGTACCCGACTCGCACAGGGCCAATCGGGTGTGAAACTTCCCGCAAACCCCAGTAATACACGTACCCCACTTGCACAGGCCCTTTCACGTGTGAAACTTCCTGCAAACCCCAGTAATACACGTACCCCACTCGCACAGGGCCTATCGCGTGTGAAACTTCCCACAAACCCCAGTAATACATGTACCCCACTCGCACAGGGCCAATCGCGTGTGAAACTTCCCACGCACCCCCCGAAATACAAGTACCCTGCTCAAATCGCGTGTGAGACTTCACGCGAACCCCAGTTATACACGTACCCCGCTCGCACAGGGCCAATCGTGTGTGAAACTTCCCGCACACCCCAGTAATACACGTACCCCACTCGCACAGGCCCTTTCGTGTGAAACTTCCAGCGAACCCCAGTAATACATGTACCCGACTCGCACAGGGCCATTCGCGTGTGAAACCTCCCGCAAACCCCAGTAATACACGTACCCCACTCGCACAGGGCTAATCGCGTGTGAAACTTCCCGCGAACCCCAGTAATACACGTTCCCCGCTTGCAATGTGCTGTGTTTCGGCCATGTATACTGGTACAAGGTTAGCGCAGCCCTTTGCGCTGAATTGGGGATTTTGATGGCTTTCCCTGCGCGAGGGGCGTTCTTGGGGGAATAACTGGCGCTGCTGCAGGGTCGCTGCGCCACTGTGCGCCAAGGCTGGTTTTGGTAGCTAAAATCCATGAATACGCTGTGCACGGAAATGGATTTTAGCGCACACGGCTGGCGCAGAGATTCGCACGCGTACAATGTGCGCCAGCCGCGTGCACCACTTGTGTGCTAAATTCTATGAATTACCCCCTTAATGTTTATCTGCACCCTCAATGATTCTGCCAGTTCTGCATCTACACGCGCAATGATAGTGAACCTCATGTGCGGGCAAGTGTGTTTATATTCTGAGTCGGACCACTGCTTCAGACGCCATGCAAAATGTACTTGTGTTTGGGAGCTCGGTTAGGCTGTTGCTCTGATGATTATGAAATGAACGACACAGGTGGTCGCCATCTTGGAGGGGATCAAAACTCAATTCTACAGAGTGTATTATAGAGCGCTACTCCTGAACAAGTCTTCTGTATACATTTTGTGGTGTGCTAAAGTCTTAGATAATAAAGTGCCATGTTCTGAATGCACTGATGTTTAACATAATTAAGATCCTCAACAAACAAATTGAAGGCTGCCGTCACCAGCGACATGCCCATATAATACAATGTTAATGTTTTACTGCACCCCCAATGGTTCAATTGGTGCAGCGTTCGCACACGTAGAGATGAAGAATGACGTATATGAGCAAATGTATTTATATTATGTGCCGGATCACTGCTGAAGACATCACGCAGTATGCGCTTATGTGCGTGGATGTAGAGACATGGTCAGCCTATTACCCTGGTGATAATGAAATGGCACAGGCATGCGCCATCTTGAAGAAATTGAGACTACATTTCTAAAGAGTGTATAATCCAGTGCTACACATGAATGAGTCGTCTGCGTGAAATTATATTACAATTACTGTACTAAATTTCTAGACATTAAAAATGCGCTGGTGTTCTGAATAATTAAGAACCCCTCTTCTGTATTGATTGAGGCCTCAGCTTGCACATCAATCATCATGTAGCATGCAAATGTGGGTTTCAGTGTCTTAGTGTACATGGTATAAAAACCCTGTGCGTCTGAACATCCTTCATATAGCAATACAGAATGCCACATATTAGTGTCTATTATTGTGTGTCCAGACCAAGATACAATAACAGTATTTTCATGATAGAGAGGCAGTAAAACATGCTCTTTTATGAAAAAAAGCTGTACTAGAAGATTAATGCTGACCATTCAATACTGGTGTTCAGCCCCTCTATTCAATGTATTGAGCCATCTAATCCATTTTTGGTCGAGTTGAGTCAAGGTTTTATCTCTGTCTCCACCCTGGGGTGTTGTTTCACTACCCGAATCACAAACCAGAATAACTCTGTGTGTTCATGTGGCATCAGATTAAAATGCTCTACTTATGGTTTGTCTTGAATTGTATTTATGATGCACGAACAGTGTTCACATATCTGTTGTTGTATTGCACGCATGGTTTTTCCTATATAAAGCAAATTACAAGGGCAATTTATGCAGTAGACTACCCATGTGGTCTTACAGTCGGTATGATCTCGAAAATGCTCAGTTTAATCTACACAGGTCTATGGATTTCATATTTTTAGTAAAGGGCCAAACAGAACAATTTCTGCATTTAAAGTGACCAGTCAGCAGTGGTAAATCACATATGGTGATGATGGTAGAGTCTTTCATGTTGTGCCTTTCATAGGTCTGTACTAGATCTTGTCTGATATTTTTCCAATGCTTAAAAGCATAACGTGTTTTTTTCAGATCGAAGTCTGGTGTCTTAAGGATATGCCACTGTTTGAGAATGGTTTTGCGTAAGCGGTCGCTCATGAGGCAATAGGTAAGTGACACACGTATCTGATCGGTTGACTTCTTTTTAATGAGACAACATGTTTTGCTCTTTTTTTGGTTGCCCTCATGGCTCAGGAGAAATAACCTTGTCTGCAAAGTCTAGTGTGTAAGATGTCAGCATGTCTCTCAAATTCTTTCATAGTGATGCAGTTTCTTTTGATGTATAAGAACTGCCCATAGGGGAGGTTTTCTCTCAAACACTTTGGATGGAAGCTGGAAAAATGTAATAACGTGTTTTATCCATTGGTTTTCTGAACAATGAGGTGCCAATGCTTGAATTTGGATGTTTGAGAAGCCATGTTTCCAGAGAAGGTATGGCCTATAAATCTGTTGTCATAGTAAGCTTAAATGGTTATCTTGTTTATTTAGCCACATGTAGAAATTCTGTAAATGTTCTCTTGTATCTGTCCAATCCATCACAACATCAGCTATAAACGATTATTTAAATGGTTTGTCTTCAGAGTAGAAGAAAAGTGAATTAAAATTATCCATGTACAAGTTGGCTACATCCGGAGCAAATGTTGCCTGCATTCTGGTTGGTGCCTTGTATTTGTCTGCGTTCATTTGTCTTCAAAGAGAAAACATTTTTCCGTAAGTGCTATACGTGGATACATTTAGTTTTTACCTTAATGATAGTGTCAGACCGAATATCAAAGTATTTTATTATGACTAACCAACTTGTAGCTTGAGGAATACTTGTGTATAGAGCTTCGACATCTAAGGTTACTAACCAGTCTGTTTCTGCAATTCTTACTTTGGAAAGGATGTTAATAATATTGGTTGTGTCTCTGATATATGACTTAATTTTGAGAATGAAGGGCTTGAGAAAGAATTCAGCATACATAGACAATGGTTCCAACACTGAACCAATTGCCAAAACAGTTTGTCTCCCAGGTGGAAGATTAGGATTTTTGTCTACCTTTGGCAGGATATAGAAAGCTGGAGTGACAGGATTAGATGTGTTGACAAAAATACTTTCATCCAAATCAATCCAGCCTTCAGTCCATGCATGTGGTGTGAGACTATGTCTTTCCTCCTTCAGCCTTGGGGTGGGGTCATTGTTAAGGAGTGTATAGTGATCTCTGTTGTTCAACAAGTGCAATGCTTCCTTCCTAGAATCATCCCTAGAATAGAGCACAATCCCCCAGCCTGTGTCTGCTGGTTTAATGATGATTTGTTAATTAATTTGAAGAGTTCTTAATGCATGCATTTGTTTCACCTCTACTCAAGTAACCCCTTATGTTATTTTGAGAAGATACTAGCTTATCTGCTTGCAGTATTATCTTGTTCTCAAAAGCTAGGATTTCTGGGATAATAGAGGATGCAGGAGAATAAAATGTGGACGGAGGAGTAGAGCCTGTGACAAACTCGTACTCCCCCTGACCATAACGCTATTGTACCTGGCCTTTTCTGCCCCTGCGTCCCCGAAAAAACTGTTGGGGTTCTGTATTTACAGCGTTGGAGGTGGAGGCAACCTCATCCCTGATTGACTTGTCTGTTTCGCCTTCACTGGAGCTTTCAGAAGATTCTGAGAATGAACATACCTCTGATTTGGTTCGGTGATTTTTGCATTGAGACCCTGGTTTGCATACTTCTCGTTCTGTATATAAATCAGGGTTTAGGTAGGGGTATATTTTGTCTTCCTTATATGTGTCAATATCCTTCCACAATTTCCACAGTTTTTTGTCCATTGTTAATTGCTTAAACTTGGACATTTCTTCAGTGATCTTCTCGAGTTTGGTTTTAACATCTGCTATTATTGAATCCGTTACAATCTTATTTTCCATGGCTTGTAACTCTTCCCCCTGTTTTTTGTTCTCTTCCTCGCCTGTGTCAATAATTAGAATGATCCAATCCCGGCGGCATTCATTGCCCACACCACTCCAATTGGATTTAAATTTAGTAATGTCAATGAAATGCCCGGGATACATTCCTTACTTGAAGACCTTCAGGAATAATCCCTTGCCTTTAGATACACTAACAGAAACTTGCCATGAAGCTCAGTTCTAATTTGTTTTTTCATTTTTTTGTGTCAGGCTATCTTGTGCAGCCGAATTCTGAGCAATAGCAGCCATTGTGGATCCTAATAGCGACGGTGTATTAAGCAGCCGTTGGAAGTGTTCCTCAAAGAATGACAAAATATTGATGTATTTCCATCTTAATCAAATACAGGATGTCTTGTTTGGTTACTCTAGACCCAACAACCATGGGTTATACAAAAGTAGAAAATCACACTTTGGGTCTCTCATGTATTTTACCTTATATAAGGATGAAGACCTACTTTGAATCAGGGGAATACATCATAATATCACAGAGGAGAAAGTAGGTCACGCTGCCACGTCTTAGCATATGGACACTATCCTGTAGTTCTTATTTACACAAGATTGAATCAGAGTTCACAAAACAGAATTGGTCGAAGGTCTTAAAGAAAATAGACAATATCATTTTATTTGTTTACAAAAGCTAACGTTCTTACACCGATTTAAAAACCCATTCTGGAGAGCAAACAGCACCTTAGTGCAATACTTTTCAACAGTGAATCAGAGTGCATCAAGGTTAGTACCCAGAAAGTGCATGTACTTCAAAAATGCATCATGAATATCCATGCGTACAATATTTATAAAGAGGGAAAGCAACGAAAACCATTATTACATAGTTAACAGCATCTTTGTTACAGTTTCACAGCCAAGTCATTATTGCAGGATATATAAATGCATTGATTTAGTTAAGGGAAGAAAAACAAAAGCATTAACAATTATAGATTGATGTTTATGTAATGGAAATACAGAGTCTTATATTGCTGATTTTTATGTCTTGTTCATTAGTGAATGAACATTGATACTATTCCTCAAACAGATTATTGGTAATAATTCCCAACCCCCATATTTCAGTCAGTACAAAGATCGCCACAAGTACAAAGAGAAGTACACAGTAGGGCAGATTTCCTACACATGCACTCTAGTGTGCAGCCTTTCTTGCTACCAGACTGCAAGAGTTCCCTGCAAGTTTGCGAAGGCTCTTTTAGGGTTGTCCAGGATATTTCCCATCCTTCTTCTTCCACCTCCAATCACTTGGCGATGGGAGCTGTGTTGTTGCGATCATCGTTTGGGCCCAGCAGTAACCAGCCTGGTAGACAGCTCTTTTTGTATGCTGAATGAGTGCATCTTGCGTGGGAGGTAGATTGTCAATTTCTCTCCCTTTCTGAGTAAATATTTGTTTTCTTGCCTCATTAACATATTCATCACTGCTAGTACGGTCATATAGTAAAACTACAAATCTCTCCTATGGCTTCAGCATTTCTTCTACTGCCTGCTGAGTAGGCCTGTCAGCCAGTCCACAAAAAGATAAGGTGACATCTCTGTATGCATTCCAGGTGTCCCATGCTGCTCTCTTGTCTAGTCCTCCAAAACAGGACACAGTGTCACACCCAGTTATCGCATGAAATATTGCTAAGACAGTAAAAAGATCAGGACCCTAAGCTCTTGCTAACTCATGATCGGGAAAGAACCAGTAGTTCTTCCCGACTCCAAATGCACCCCATAGTTCTTCGACATTCAGATGTTGTGCAGATGTGATGGCGAAAACTACAACGATTATGTCCACAGTGTGTATTGCAGCTTTGCTATATCCTTGCTGCAAAGCATCACATCAATGGAGTAAGATGCAAGAGTCTGCTTCTTCATGCAAGCATGGAGCCAGTCCCAAAATATCTTGACGATTTATTGAGAGAACATTGGTACAATTTGTGGTATTACAACAAGGAGCAAAGATTAGGTGAAGACCCAACCATACAGCCGCTCTCTGGAGTCCCAAATTGGGTTCTATAGTAGTTGTAGTTCTGCTCAATGTGAATCCCTTAGTTCAAATTCTTAATGAAATATGAAAGTCAAATGGTGGTTTTCCATCAAGTGAAAAATATTTATTTTATACAAAGAGGTGGCAAATAGCCACCAGAATATTCTTCATGAGGAAGAAATTGCCATTAATCATTCTATCCGTAGACTTCTATTGTGCCAATGCATTTCGGAATATAACATCCTTCATCAGGGCAAGTCTAAAAGGTGATTTTCAAATGCAATCATATCAACCATTTCGTAGTTATTACAAAATTAAACAAATTTCCATATTTTGAACAACACAAATATATCAACATTAACAGTCATCATCCAAATAATTGAAAAAGTAAAACAACACATACCAGGCCACGTAATGAGCCGGAACAGAAGGTAGATCCAAAAAAAATAAATAAGAAAAACAAATCAATATGCAGGTAGATCAAGACATCTTGTAACTAAAAATGGAGGTAATCGGGTCTTTACCTGATTTCAGTGAGTAATGGCGGAAACTATTTTCCAGAGTGCAAGCTGCTTCCACCGAGTGCGGAGAGCAGGTGCTGTAAACGGTAAGAGAAAAACTCTATAAAAGACTTATTCTAGGTGTGCCTAATCACTAATAGTAAACTCGGGTGGTAGCTTACCCTATGTGGAGAACGAAGCGGAGGAGTTCTCCCTGTGCCTACTGAAAGCAGACTGTCTTCGTTGCATCGGCGCGTTGCCGAGCAACCTGGATTTTGTAGGACACGTGATTGAAGGCTGAGTGCCTTCCTTGTTTAGACACGTTGCCGAGCAACCCGGCATGTGATCACGGCTCCATGACAATAGGCACGAGCCGTGACCAATGTCAGGAAACTGTTCGATGAATAGCCTACAATCAAAATTGCTTACTAAGTGGCCCTCCTGGGGTAGAGGCGAAAAAAGTCAACACCTTAAAAGCGGAATACGTGGATTGTAGTCCATAGACATAGAAAAAATACTAAGAAAAATTACTGAAAATTACAATAATGGGCGTTCCTAACTAGGATGGATGGAGCCTAGGGATCAGCTCAAAGGCTGTGCTATATATGGAAACAAGTGTCTACATGCCGCTAGTGGTGTCGTCTAGACAGACGGCACCTTGGGTCCTGGAAGAGCTCCAGGATGCGCAGCATGGAGAACATTTAATTCATGTAAATCATTACTTTTTCAAATACATTCAAGTATTGGTGTCAATTTAAACCAAACGATGTTAGATATCACAAACAAAAACAATTGGAGAGAACAATCAGGTAAAACACAATTAAAGTGAACGCAATTAGAGAAAACAGTGGTAGTTGATCTCCTCGTTTAACCCATTGGGTGCCAGACTTCCCAGTTTGTCGATCCAATACGTCTCTCTGCGATTCAAGCGTTGGCCTAAATCTTCGTGAGGGCTATTTTTGGTAAGTACTTCCAAAATCACAAATCTTATTTGTGACACATTATGTCCATTGGAGATCCAATGCCGAGCCACGGCTGAATTAATGTTTGCATTACGAATGCATGACCGATGCTCTCCCCATCTCAACTTGGCTGTTCGTGTCGACTGTCCTACATAGAATTTCCCACAAGGGCATTTAATACCATAAATAATATTGCTACTGTCACATGTGGCAAAAGTCTTGAGCAAAATCTTCTGCCCCGTCCTTGGATGGTTAATGGAGTTTCCTTTTATAACAAAATCACAGTTAACACACTGTAAACATGGAAAAGTCCCAGTCCGCTGTGTCATTGGTTTTCTCGCTGTTGGTTTTGTTTGTACCAGCTCATCTCTTAAATTCCTACTTCGTTGGTATGCAAAGATTGGTTTTTCACTAAAGATATCTTGAACTCGGGTATCATTTTTGAAAATCTCCCAATGTTTCATAATAGTTTTCTTAATCTTTATGCTTTGTGTAGAGAACTTAGATACGAATACCGGTGACTTCAATTCTCTTTTTCTTTTGGAATTCTGTTCTAATAAAAGAGTCTCCCGAGGTAAAGCATCAACTCTATCTGATGCCTGATCAAGTTCATCCTGCTTGTATCCCCGAGCCAGAAATTTCTCTTTCATTTCCATCTGTTGTGTCCTGTAATCTTCAGGATCACTGACTATTTTCTTGACTCTCAGTAGTTGGCTGTATGGCAGGTTCTTCAGTAAACTCGGCTGGTGGAAGCTGAGGCGGTGCAGGAGATTGTTTCGATCTGTCGTTTTCCGAAATAGTGAAGTGCTGTAGCATGCAGATTTCTTATGAACTTGTACATCAAGGAATGTTATGATTTCGTATGAGAACTCTCTGGTGAACTGTACCCTCTGGTCGATATTGTTCAGATACATGAAGAAAGTTTCAAAAGATTCTTTTGTACCTTTCCAAATCCCAAAGATATCATCTATGTATCTGGTCCAGAGACGAATGTCATTCTTCCATTCCTGTTTGTTTAATACATGGTCAGTTTCAAATTTGTGCATGAAGCTGTTGGCATATGAGGGTGCCATAGTAGCTCCCATCGAGGTCCCTGCTACCTGTAGAAAAAATTGATTTCCATACTGAAAATAGGAGTTCTCAGCAATAAATTGTAATAATGCCAGTATAAATTCTTTTTGGGCACGTATCTCAGGTGCTTTCAGTAGCAACCATTCTACTGCTTCCATCCCCAGATCATGGGGTATGGAGGTGTATAAACTTTTCACGTCTATAGTGAACATCAGATCTTCAGGCGCAGGTGTCAATAAGTTCAGTTTCTGCAGGAAGTGGGTGGTATCCCTTGTGTAAGTGCTAGTCTTTTGTATCAAGGGCTGTAGGAAAAAATCTATATAAACTCCTAAGGGTTGGTTAATGCTCTCTATCCCTGCAACGATTGGTCTACCAGGTGGTTTCATGGCGTCTTTATGGATCTTCGGTAATGTATAAAAGTTGGGGATCCTTGGGTGTTCATTCAAGAGAAATTTCTGTGTATGCTCGTTAATCCAATCCAATTCAAATGCCTTCGTTAGGAGGCTCTTCAGATTCTGCTTGATCGAGAGGGTGGGGTCATGATCCAAACTCGCGTATGTGGTCTGGTCTTGAAGCTGTCTTTTACATTCAGCGTCATAGTCACAAGAATTCTGAATAACCAAGGCTCCTCCCTTATCCGCAGGGCGAAAGGTAATGCTCTTGTCACTAAATAGATCTCTAATCAATCTCATCTCGTGTGGTTTCAAATTCCTGTATGGAGGATTTCTGTAGCTTATACGTTCGAGGTCCCGGGTAACTAATCTCTGAAATATTTCTATGGATGGTACTGTAATTGGTGGAACAAATCCGCTTTTAACTCTAAATTCTTGAAAATCTGGAATCTCGGTCGGATTCTCATGGGTCTCTAGTTCATTGAAGAAGACTTTCAGTTTGAGTTTGCGAACAAACTTATAAAGTTCTATCTTAGTGTCAAACAAGGTGGTACCGTAAGTCGGTACAACGTTTAGACCTTTCTGTAGAGTTTCCTCTTCTGCCTTGTTGAGTCTCCTATCTGAAATGTTAACCACTAACTTTTCTTGTGTTGTAATCTCGTTAAGGGTTTGTTTCTTGCGTTGCCTCCTCCCCCTGCGGGTTCTTTTCGACGAGCGCCTAAAAAAGATACAGCGGGTGGGGCTCGCGTTGAAGGGCTTGTTGTCTGTGCTAGGTTCTCTATGTTTTGTTCTGCTGGAATATCGAACTCTCTTTGGGCTTCTGAGTCGGAACTGGAGGTGTTGTCGGATGTGTATTTAAATGGTTTCTTCGGTGTAGCTTGGCTATATTTGTCCATCCAGGTATATACCTCGTCATTAATGTAATCATAGGTATCTCTTCTAAATTTCTTAATCTTCTTTTGCTCCAATTCAGACTTGTAGTCCTCAAGTTTAGTATTGACCTCTAGTAGTATGTTATCATAATCTTCTCTTCCAAGTGTATCAACTAATTCTTTCTCTATTTCCTCAATTTCCGTCCTCAGGGTTGTTAGATTCTTTGATAACTCTTGGATAGTTAGCAAGATCAGATCCAATGAACATTTATTGAGTATAGATTCCCACCTTCGGACAAATTCTCTGCTCTCTTTGCACAAAGTCGGTCGGAGCTGTATGCGAAGCCCCCTTGGGATGCGTTGGTTTTTGAAATATCTTCCAAGGGTTATTGCGTGTAATTTCCTGTTTATCTCCTTACGTATAAGATACTCTAATTGTTTGATCCGTTTGGCCGGATCTTTTGGTGTAGTACCATGTGCACCAATTGACGTTTCGCTAATAAGTTCAAGAATGGCTGATGCTTCCTCAGTCGAGAAACCTAAAGTTTCTGCGCATTTACTAGATAAACCTTCAATGTCCTCAAATGACATATTCAATGTATAAGGTAATCTCCTTTGTAATTGTGTGCCGCCACTGCTGTGTGTCTCCCAATGGAGGGAAGGAAAAGAAGCAGGAAGCAAATTTGAGTGGGCACCACTGGGATTTCACGTCTTTCTGGTGTTAACAGAAGTCTCTACTGAGATTAATCTTTATTAGAAGGTTGAATCCTGTATACAGGAGCTGGCTGAATAAGACCTGGAGACACCCAGGCCCAAAATTACAACAAGGAGCAAAGATTAGGTGAAGACCCAACCATACAGCCGCTCTCTGGAGTCCCAAATTGGGTTCTATAGTAGTTGTAGTTCTGCTCAATGTGAATCCCTTAGTTCAAATTCTTAATGAAATATGAAAGTCAAATGGTGGTTTTCCATCAAGTGAAAAATATTTATTTTATACAAAGAGGTGGCAAATAGCCACCAGAATATTCTTCATGAGGAAGAAATTGCCATTAATCATTCTATCCGTAGACTTCTATTGTGCCAATGCATTTCGGAATATAACATCCTTCATCAGGGCAAGTCTAAAAGGTGATTTTCAAATGCAATCATATCAACCATTTCGTAGTTATTACAAAATTAAACAAATTTCCATATTTTGAACAACACAAATATATCAACATTAACAGTCATCATCCAAATAATTGAAAAAGTAAAACAACACATACCGGGCCACGTAATGAGCCGGAACAGAAGGTAGATCCAAAAAAAATAAATAAGAAAAACAAATCAATATGCAGGTAGATCAAGACATCTTGTAACTAAAAATGGAGGTAATCGGGTCTTTACCTGATTTCAGTGAGTAATGGCGGAAACTATTTTCCGGAGTGCAAGCTGCTTCCACCGAGTGCGGAGAGCAGGTGCTGTAAACGGTAAGAGAAAAACTCTATAAAAGACTTATTCTAGGTGTGCCTAATCACTAATAGTAAACTCGGGTGGTAGCTTACCCTATGTGGAGAACGAAGCGGAGGAGTTCTCCCTGTGCCTACTGAAAGCAGACTGTCTTCGTTGCATCGGCGCGTTGCCGAGCAACCTGGATTTTGTAGGACACGTGATTGAAGGCTGAGTGCCTTCCTTGTTTAGACACGTTGCCGAGCAACCCGGCATGTGATCACGGCTCCATGACAATAGGCACGAGCCGTGACCAATGTCAGGAAACTGTTCGATGAATAGCCTACAATCAAAATTGCTTACTAAGTGGCAATTTGTGGTATTACCTGCTTGTTCGTGTCAATAGTTGTTGAGGTTTTTTCCAAGAAAGAGAACAATTCAGTCTTATTTTCAACCCAGAGAAAATCCTGCAAATTTATGGAAAGTGTATTTCTTGGTTCAACACTATTCAGAACACTGTTCCACCTTTTATTTTTTTTTCCAATAAGTTTATTATTGACATTTTAGAAGTCAACATCAACACCAAATAGGAAACCTATAAGAAAGAAATAAGAAATCCCTCCCTTGCCTCCCTCCTCCCCCCCACCGGTCCGGAGCAGTTCCTGAGGATTTTTTAGTGGTCATGTAGGTTTGCGCCCATTGAATGCCTCCTCTCTGCCTTGAGCGGAGGGGCACAGATGTCGAATCTCGCTATATTTTTTCATTTTCCTGGTGGGGGATTATCTCCAGAGGGACATGGCCCTCGCTGACCATTACGTGTTAAACTTTAAGTGGTCTCCTTGTAGGGAGTAAGTTAGCCATTCATTGCTAGGAGAGACCATATTTTTGTGATCCATTCATGGTCTAACGGAGGATGCGCCGATTTCCATTTGCGTGCAAGGACCAGGGCCGCCTCCATCGTTATGATGATGTAAAGCTTTCAATGGGGTTTATTATTGATTTCCTCCAGTGCTCCGTTCAAACCTATCATGGTTAGGCACCAGCTCCCCCCAAACTTAAGTCCCCGTACTTGCTCGATAGCTGCATGGATTGTCTCCCAGTATTGGGCTATTTTCGGGCATGTCCACCATATGTGGCTCCATGTGCCTGTCTCATTATTGTTCAGTCTGCATCTGTGCTACCATTTGGCAGTGCATTTATTTATTTCTGTGGCGCTGGTCAACGCCCCTGCGCCGACACAGCGTCATTGAAGGCCTCCACCCAACATTAGCTTACCGTGTCCAGCTGTGGCTCATTTGGCGCCGGCATGCCGACACTCTTGCTAAATGATTAACGCAGTGTGCTAGCATCCGCCCAATCGACTATTTAAACTCTTTGAGTAGACGGAGTGTAGGAGACCCTCTGAAAGCTCCAGGCCTCAGGACATTTGCAAGGTTATGCGCGAACACAGTAAAGGTAAGCCGGGCTGGAGGGGGTGTTCGCTGGTCTGTTTATTTGTCTGCTAGACACTTAGCCACATGCAAAGATCGGGAGCATCGTGTTTCCATTCATACCGCACCTGGTACACACATCTAGAGGGTAATTCATAGAATTCAGCGCACAAGTGGCAAACGCAGCTGGCGCCCAGTGTGCGCGTGCGAATTTCTGCGCCAGCCGCATGCGCTAAAATCCATTTCCGCGCACAGCGTATTCATGGATTTTAGTTTCCAAAACCAGCCGTGGCGCAGAGTGGCGCAGCGACCCTGCAGCAGCGCCAGTTACGCCTGCAACCCCTCCCTGTGCGCCATGCACAGCGCACAAATCCCGTACATGGCGCACAGGCCCCCAACCATGAAAACGCCTGTAAAACTCCCCCCTCACCCCTCCGAATACACGTACCCCGCTGCACGGGAGTGTCACACGCTATTGGAGCGGGTACATGTATAACAGGGGTTTGCGGGAAGTTCCACACCCAAAATGCCCTGTGCAAGTGGGGTACGTGTATTCCTGGGGTGCGCGGGAAGTTTCACATGCGATTGGAGAGGGGAACGTGTATTTTGGGGGGTGCGCGGGAAGTTTCACATGCGAAATGCCCTGTGCGCGTGTATTCCTAGGGTGCGCGGGAAGTTTCACATGCAATTGGAGCAGGGTATGTGTATTTTGGGGGTGCGCAGGAAGTTTCACATGCAAAATGCCCTTTGCGAGTGGGGTACGTGTATTCCTGGGGTGCGTGGGAAGTTTCACACGCGATTGGAGAGGGGAACATGTATTTCAGGGGTGCGCGGGAAGTTTCACACGCGATAGGCCCTGTGCGAGTGGGGTACGTGTATTCCTGGGGTGCGCGGGAAGTTTCACACGTGATAGGCCCTGTGCGAGTGGGGTACGTGTATTCCTGGTGTGTGCGGGAAGTTTCACACGCGATTGGAGAGGGGCACATATATTTCGGGGGTGTGCGGGAAGTTTCACACGCAATAGGCCTTGTGCGAGTGGGGTACATGTATTCCTGGGGTGCGTGGGAAGTTTCACACGCGATAGGCCCTGTGAGAGTGGGATACGTGTATTCCTGGGGTGCGCGGGAAGTTTCACACGCGATAGGCCCTGTGCGAGTGGGGTACGTGTATTCCTGGGGTGCGCAGGAAGTTTCACACGCGATTGGAGAGGGGAACGTGTATTTCGGGGGTGCGCGGGAAGTTTCACACGCGATAGGCCCTGTGCGAGTGGGGTATGTGTATTCCTGGGGTGCGCGGGAAGTTTCACACGCGATTTTGCTGTCAGAGCGGGTTATGTGATTTTCGGGGGTGCACGGGGAGTCCTACACGTGAATTGGCAGTGTGGGTCCTCCCAGGTGTTCCCTCTACACCCTCCATGGCCCCTGCAGGTAGCCCACACCACAGTGGACTACCCTGCACCCCTGGTCATGTCTCGCAGGCAGCCCATCCACCATAGGCATGCCCCCCAGCCAAGCCACATGTCACCTTGCACTACTGATCACCAACTCATGTCCACCAGCACCCCCACCCCCCCAGCAGTCAGGGGCACCTGCCAGCAGGCCCCCACTCATGCCCCCCAGCACACCAACCCCCAGCAGTCAGGGGCACCTGCCAGCATGCCCTCACTCATGTCCCCCAACACCCCCACCTCCCAGCAGTCATGGGCACCTGCCAGCAGGCCCCCACTCATGTCCCCCAGCACCCCCACCCCCCAGCAGTCAGGGGCACCTGCCAGCAGGCCCCCACTCATGTCCCACAGCACCCCCACCCCCAGCAGTCAGGGGTACCTGCCAGCAGGCCCCCCACTCATGTCCCACTCATGTCCCCCAGCACCCCTACGCCCCAGCAGTCAGGGGCACCTGCCAGCAGGCCCCACACATGTCCCCCTGCCCCCACGTCATGACGATCCTCAATAATGGGCCTAATGGCCAGCCACATCACACCCCATGCCACCCCAGCCCAAAGACCCAAACAAGTATTGCATCCACCCACATAGAAATGCCCATTACATGATACAACCCGAATGGCAAGTATGTAAATGAACACATCTCCGTCACACACACACAATGGGTGCAAGTGAATGTGAAAACCCACATCATGACATGCATGAAATCAATGAGAGAATACCACACATCGAAGTATGAAACGAAAATGTATTGAAGCCAAAATGAATGTAATGAAAAGAAAACACACAATAATGTGAAGAAGAAATAAAACGCAGCATGTCCAGAAAATAATCAAAAATATGAAATCAGAATCCAAGGAAATCCAAATGAAAATGTGTCCAAAGTCTCAGTCCAACAAAGCAAATCCAAGGGAAAAAAATAAGTGAAATCCATTGCTCCATGGTGAAATGAAAAAATAAAAAATAAATCCACTGTTCAACTATATACAAATCACCAATCCAGGGTCCATGAGCCCAACAAATGAAATGAAACCTACAAAAAAGACTACCTAATAAAGAACTATATACAAAAACGTGGTGCATTGTCCAAGTGCCCCAAAATAAACAAAAACAGAAAGGAAACCTAACACTATCTAACTATTTACAATGGCAGCGGGCTAGTCCAACGGCTCACTTATTGATGTCCCAGGCCAGGGCATCTTCGAACTCCCGCTCAATGTCCTGGATGCAGTCCTCTTCCATGGCCCTGAGGGTTCGCAGGGACGACGACATGTTCACCTCCAACTCCCTGCGAATTGCTTCGAGGCACTCGGCCCGCCTCAGGGCCCTCCGCATGGAGGTCTCCGCCGTGGCCATTGTGAGCCGTGCCTCTTCCGCCCGCTGCCACTCCGCATCTATGGTGTGGCCCAACCACTGCCACACGGAAGACACTTGAAATCCGGGGTCCTCCTGCCCTATGGCCGATGCCTGCCCCTCCGGTGTTGAAGGCCCCGAGCCATCATTGCTCCTACCATGTTGCTGCTGCTGTGCCTGTGCCTGCACCCTGGCTCTTGCTGCCTGCACGTCCTCCTCCGGCTGGGGTGCAGTTGTTGTGGTGGACACCCCTGCTGGACGTCTGACTCCCGACTGTGGCAGGGATGTGTCCTCCACCAGCCTGGCTGCTGGGTCAGGGCAGCTCCACAGGGTACCCAGGTGACACATGGGTGGGAAGATGGCATGGAGGACTGGCGCGTAGGGTATTCAGGAGAGGAGGGGGTCACAAGAAGGTCCAGCACACGGAGGAATCCAGCACCGGTGACCCCTCCCAGTAGGTCAACATGGTCAAAGAGGCATGCAAGACGACGTGCAGTCTCTCCACAAAAAGACTGCAGGTCACCTCACATGCCCCGTTGATGCAACGCTATCCCACTCAGGACAGGCTCAACACGGTCCTGGATAGCCACGTCCGCAGGGAGAGGAAGGCCAGTTGTCGTGCGCTCATCCCCTCCCTGAAAACAGGTCTGGACATAGGCATCCCTGCTGATGCCAGATGATGCAGTGACGGGATCAGGGACAGGATTACACACAGCCACCTCCGCGGCGGCCTGTGCTGCCTCCTGTCCCTGCCCCTGCACTGCACCACTAGCACCAGTGGAATCCCCACCTCCAGACCCCGTGTGTGTCCCTTCAGCTGCCTCCTCCTCCACCAAACCCCCCACCAACCTGGATGACTCTGTGCCATCTTCCTCCGTTGGACCCTGTGGGGTCTCAGCTGCCCCTTCTGCTGCTGAGGAGTCCACCTCTGACCTCTGCCTCCTGGACCTACCCTCGGCAGCTGCGGCCTGGGACGCGGCACCAGACTCCTCACTCCCCGACGAGATGGCAATATGGGAGGGGAGCCGGGCCTTGCGTCTCCGACTGGTGGTGCGATCCCTGCCGCTGTGCTCCACAGCACCCTCTCCGCCCTCTTCATCAGTTGATGTTGCAGGCAGGGAGAGATAAAACACAGACATCAGGGCACTGTACAATGGACTGATACACACATGACAGTTGCACATGAGTGGCAGTGTCAAACATCAGACATGGCATCACACTCCACGACACAAATGTCATTTCAACTCACACACATGAGCATTTCCACTGCAATATTGCACCAGGCAGCAACATCCATACACATACAACAGCGTGATCAGCCGAAGGTGAGCCTGACATCACATGAAACACAGGGAGTGCACTAGACACGCACACACGCCACCACACTTACATGCATGTCTACATCTCCTCCAACTGTCGCAGTGATGCGATCGCCATACATGTCACATCTGGCATTCAGCCTTCTACATATCAGTGTCACGTGCATCCATGTTGCATCACAGTTGCACACTTGTCAAATACAGGCACATACACATGTACACAGTGCAGATACATGCAGCAGGAACCACCATCCATGTATGACACCACAACCATGCCAACGTACATACACAGAAATTCAAACATGTGTGCTACCACACCTGCATTTGCACAGCATGCTTACCAACACATGCACCATCGATGTGACTCACACCTAAGAGGACTCACATGTGGCAGCCTCACACTCCTGTTCATACACATCCCTACATGGCCCTACGAAAACACATGTGCAACCTGCACACTACTGGCACACCACCACACGCACACAGCGTCCAATCAGTATGCATGTACACTTACTGCTCGACTCCAGACGGGTCTGCCTCTCAAGGACCTGGACATGGCACGCTGGGCATATGTGTTCCAGGACCCTCATCTGGTGGTCGGACAGGTGGCCCCGGTGCCCCTTGGTATCCGCTGCTGTCCTCAAGAGGCACCGGGCCTTGTTGAGGGTCCTGGACCTGAAGTCCTCCCAGCGCTTCTTGACATGGTGCAAGTCGCGGACTGCCACCCCCTCCGCGTTGATGGCAGTCACGATGTCCATCCAGATCCTGGTCCGTCCTTCATTGTCGGTGCGCAAACTTCCAAAGAGGGAATCATACTGCCCCAGGACTTGCTCCACCAGGACACCAACTTCCCTGGCACTGAAGCTGGTGGCCCTCTGCCTCTCTGGCTGGGGGTTGCCAGTGGTGCCAGATGGTGTTGTGCCCGACATGGCAACCCCAGAGGCAGGATTGGGTGGGCAACTGGGTTCTGGGGCTGGGCTGTGGAGCGATGGTATTCGAGTCGGGAGTCTTCGGTTCCAGCAGGGGTGGTCACAGCAACTGCACCCCTGGCTGACGTGCAGGCAGCAAATAGCAGGGCGCGTGGGCAGCAGGCAGTCAGGCAGCAGTAGATGGCAGGTGGGAGCGTGCTCGGGGCTCTGTGGGGCAGTAATTCGGCCTTCTGGGCAGGAGCATGGTCTTCCGTGTGTTGTTGTGTGGCCAGCTTGATACGGAGTGATTCGGCACGTGAAAATCTTGCACGTCAGCGTGTAATTCGAGGAAAGGCCCTTTGCGCGTAAGCGCGTCAGCACACATACGCGGTTTCATTGGATCAAAGGCCCTTAGCGCGTAAGCGCTTCTGTGACGTGACTCGCACCGGCGTTTCCCTCGTGACGTGGGCATAGTGGTTCAGAGTGCGTGGAAAAACTGCATGTCCACGTGTGGATGCGTGTAATCCGAGCAAAGGGCCTACGCGCGTAAGTGACGTGACGCGTGCGGGCATTTCCATCAACACGGGTGCATGTTCATCGTACACGTCCAAAAACTGCATGTCCGAGTGTCAGCTTGTGTAATTGGAGGAAAGGGCCTTAGTGCGTACATGCATAAGTGACGCTGTACGTGTGGGCCGCTTTAAAAGGTATGTGTAGGACCCCATTCCCTTGTACGTGCCTTTCGTAAAGAGTGAGTGGGTGAATTCTGTACTACTTGTCAGTTCACATGCAATTACTTCACAGAGTTTCAAGTTCGTACTCCTTGTTACCTCTGACAGCGTTCTTTATTTTTTTTGGGCCTGTTTCCTCAAACAGCGTTCACGTCTTCTTTTGTCCTGTCTCCTCAGACAGCGTACAGTTCTTCTTTTGGCGGGGGTGTTGCCTACGCGCACACGTGCGTTTTTTTCACGTTATTTTTCCAGGCAGACAGTGAGTCGCGCACGCATTTACCAACTGTGCTTGCCCCGTGTGTCGCGTACCCCTTCAGAGGTCATTGTAGGCTGCATGTAACACGCGTATGCTTGTTTTTGTGTTTCTGGGTGCCACAGCGTAGTGCGGGTTCATTTTTCCACGCACGTGGTCTACGAGGGGTTGCGTGCACGTTACTTTTTGTTTTTGGGGTGCCTGTGTGTTGCGTGACCCGTCATCTTCCCCCAGGGGTCACAGACAGCCTTGCTAGATCACTAAGGTATGAATTCCATCTAGTACCTTACCCCTTTCACCCCCAATTGTCCAGGACAATTGTTTACTGCAACTCCCATACGCACAACAACATTAGTGCCATGGTTGGGAGGCGACCTAGCGGTAAGGGAGGCAAAGGTGGCCGACCTCCAAAAGGTGGGTGTGGTGGGCACGGTAGGGGACGTTGCCAGGATTTGCAGGGTGCCCCAAGACCCCCATGTGTGGAGGACCAATCAGGGACACCCATGCCCCCCCCGGTTGAGGGAAACGTGGCTGACACCACCCCAGCTCAGCCCTTGTTGGACCAGCCCATTGTGGCACCTGAGCCGGCACAGGATGACTCCCAGGCTGACTTCCAGGTCAGCAAGTCTAAGCCACATGTGTCGGTGCAAGACGGTGTCACCAGGCCACGTATATCTGGGGCAGCGATGTCATCTGCTGCCCCAAGTAGGCAGGGTGGGGAGGCTGCAGGGGCAGCTGCAGCTCTATTGATCCCAGCTCTGAATCTCCCAGCCGGGACAGTGTCGGTCCTGGTCCATCAAACTGACGTTGCCCCTGCCAACATCACACTTCAGCTAATGCCTGCACAAAGTTCTATGGTCATTGTGCCTTTGCACACTCCCAGTACCCAGTCCACCTGCGCTTCTGCCCCTACTGACCAGAGCGGCGCAAGCCACTCAGGCTCATCTACACCTTTGAAGAAGAGGAAGAAGGGTGCTCTGGCACTACAGGCTGAGACTCCAGACACGGCTACACAGTCTGGCACTCAAGGAAGCCTAGCTTTAATGACCCCGAACTTGATGCACTTGTGAGCTATGTGTCGGCACATAGCCGCAAAATGTTGGTGACTGCAGGGTGCAAGACCACACCTGGTCAACGTAGGGCACACTGGCAGACCATCGTGGACCGCATAAGTGCCCTTGGATTTGTGAGGCGCACAGCTGATGATTGCTACAAGCGGTGGAATGACCTGAAACGCAGAGCAAAGAACAAGTTGGCCTCAAATCATGCTGCTACTCTGGTGACTGGCGGTGGATCTCCACAAGAGGACAACAAACTCACTGAACATGAGTCTTTTGCTGGGACCTTCTTCACAGAGGAACAGATCCAAGGTGTGGGAGAACTACCTGATTACGACGCATTGTCCGGTGAGGGCCCGTGCTTGTGTGTGTAATCCATGTGTATGTTGTTTCAATGACGGGTTCTGATTGAGTGCCAGGTGAGGGTGTGTACTCCTGAGTGTTATGGGTCACCCATTTGCTTCCTCCCATACATTCACGTGCCTTGGATTTGGGTATGACTGTATCCCTTCTGCCCACAGTTGCCAATTAGGCCCACATTAGTGCACTTTACCTTGAACTGTCATCTTGCAAGTACATTGTTCAGATTTTGTAAGTGTTCATTCAGGCAGCAGATTGTTTCCACTCTCCCATTTTTGCTACGCATTATTGTGCCCTATTGCAACATATGTGATATGCTTCGGTCATTGTTTACAGCCCACACTGGGACACTACTTTTACCTGGTTATGTCAATGATTACACCTTTCAGGCCGATGTAGTATTGGGCTGCAGACATTTTTTATTAGGGCCTGTTTGCATGTGGAAGATGACAGATGTTTCCTGTAATGTTAAAGTGACCAACCATTGATCAGCCCACGACTGTGTTAGACACTGGATGTGTTTCAGTGTGTGGCACATGCATATTTTGCAACACTATTCAGCATCAATCTTCGCATCATGTCGATGTGACATGAATGTGTGACAGTACTCATTCACTGACATATTGCTGTAGTTTTGTAATTTACTGTGGCTATGCTACATGACATCTGTGTGGTGGCATGTGTCATGTATGTGTATTGGACATGCCACTCACAGCCTGATGTGTGATACCAGTGCTACCCAACATGCTGCAAATGTGTTGCATATCCATCTTGCTCTCCCCAGTGTCTGCCTTTTTGACTCCACTTCAGTGGGGGACGTGGTGTGGTGGTGGGTGAAAACCCAATGTTACTGCAAACCATACTGTCCAGGGGTGCCTCTGGGTGCACCTCCCCAGACCTCTATTCAGGTGCTGAGTCGGATGATGAGACTTATGTGCAGTCGCAGGTAAGTGTTTCTGGCAGGGATTCTGTTCTGTCCAACCCACCTGGACCAGGGGTAGAACCCTCCATGGGGATGTCATTGTTGGTAGGTCCGCCTTTGGCGGTTATGGATGCAGGGTCACACTCCACAGCATCTGATCCTGTTCCTGGGCCAGCAGATCAGAGGGGGAATGCAGTCCTGCAGCCTCAGGCAGTGCCAGCAAAGCAAGGTGCAGATCGCCTTGCCGCAAACAGGTGTGGTGCCCGTCGACGCGGTGGCCGTGCCCCACCAGGCAATACTGTATGGGAAAACTCCATGTACAGTATGGCAACCCAACAGGCAGCATCAGTAGAAATGATGGCTCAGGCAATGGAAAGGGTGGCCACTTCCATTATCCACCCTGAAAGGCAGATGGAGCAACAACAGCAGGCAACAGACTCCATTTGACAATCACACAGGGAAGACATGTTGGCGTCCAACAGGGACAGACGGGCGGCACTGGAGACTCTGTGCAAATCCATATCAATAGAGTCCCAGGGCCACAGGGAAGCCCTGAGGGTAGAACTACATAACCTCAGGCAGACTCTGGTTGCACTTAAGGCTTCCAGTAATTTAAGGGCAGAACAGCAGCTGGAGCAGCTCACACGTTCGTTCTCAGCTGAGCTGCATGCAACACGTGAGGAGATCTGGGCATCACGTGAGGCCATGCGTGCAGAAATGCAGGCAACCCGTGATGTGCTGCATGGGGATCTCCGCACTTTAATCCTCCAGAATCAGACCTTCCAAACCCACATGCTTGCTGCCATGGAGGACCATGCCAGGGCTTTGCGTGGGCTGCCTCCCATAGTGCCACCGCCTCCTGATGCAGCAGCAGAGGATGAGCAGAGCGACAGCAGGTCTCCCACAATGGCATAGCCGTGCAGGCCATGAGCCCCAGGAGGTATTTCTTTTCTCGCAACATCCACGCAGGTAGGTGTTGGTGTGCACCCTGTTCTCGAACCTCCTGGGTGGCCTCCACCACCCCCCTGGCCCCCACATGGCCATTTTTGTTTTTTGATTTTTTTTTTACAGTGTGTTGCCTTGTGTGGCTCCCGTGGGCATCCACTGTGTTCCGGCTGGGCACATGCAGGCTTGTCCTGAGTTTGGGTTAGATGCTTGGAGTCGTGAGACACACACCCCTCCTGCTTCCCATTTCCATGGGCTTGCAAAGGGTGTGACCAAGTGACAGTGAATTACACAGTGACGTTGGGCTCCCATGAGCCGTGTGGGCAGTCTGTAGTCAATACTGTGTAGACATCCCTAGTGGATATTGTTGTTGTATTGTACACTGCATGGTGTATTGATATGTGCTTGTGCATCCATGTCTTCCTCCTAATCTGCCGTTTCCTTCCTCATGTCTTCACAAGGCCGTCTACTTTGCAGATGCAGTTCATGTTCTATGCAGTACACTGAGACATTTGCGTGGCAGCAACACTCTACAGTTTTAAGGGGTCGATGTGCTGGCATATTCAAGTTGTAAGACTACCACTACTTGAATTTAGTACTGTCATATTTTTGCATTTTCCCATGGTGTGTTGCAGCATTGTGTTGGTGGTAAGTATTTGGTAATGTGTGCTGTTAGTTATACATTACTGGAAGCATATTGTGTGTGAGCAGTTTCCATTAGGGACAGTGTACTTTGTGACACTTGTGTCAGGTCTTGTGCATTGCTTTTTTTGCTTTCACATTGCATGACATGCCATGGTGTGTTTGGTGGTGGAGCTGGGGAGGGGTTGGGTGACATGGCACTGTTCTCATGTTGTATTTAGCAAGGGGGTAATGAAATTAGCAGCATAGATGTATGTCTTTTGATGACACAGCATTGGTGGTGTTTGGGTAGGTAGGGATGCACACAATGTAACACTACCAGGTGACCAATCTCAGGCTGGTATGGTTGTGACAGTTGAGTGTCCCTTGTGTCATCATCATTGGTTGTCAGCTGGTATGTGCCACGGCTGTGTGCACTCCACAGGGTGCAATTTTATGTGAAGTAATTAGCCACCAGCTGCATACGGGCTGCCTCACTACGTGCCCTTTCCCCTCCCATGCACAGCGGGCGCGCATGTGGTTAGGGATGTGGGGGCACCACCATGTCCACCGGCAGGCCCCGGCGTGTTGCAACGTTGTGCAGGACACATGCTGCCACTATGATCCTGCACACTACTGGGGGAGCATATTACAGCTGCCCACCAGAGTGGTCAAGGGACGAAAGCGTGACTTGAGCACTCAGAATGTGCGCTCCACTATGCCCCGGTTTGCAATATGGGCTGTGTTGTATCTTACCTCGGGTGGCGTGGTGGGGTTCCGAATTGGCGTCATCATGTGGGTGCTCAGAGGGTAGGCACTGTCCCCTGGGGAGGTGGTAATGGGTATCATTAGTGGGGTTGTGACATTACTCAGTATCTGACATGCATGCATGTGCAGAGGCATTTATACTCACCAAGCAGCCATGTATCGGCATGCCGCCCAGCTTCTAGGTCCCTGTTTAGGGTTGACATTCTGTAAATGAAACTGTCGTGGGTGGACCCTGGATAGTTGGCATATACTGAGGGGATGATTCCCTTGACATCACATACTACATGGACGTTGATGGAATTCCAGTGCTTGCGGTTTCTATAGATGTGCTCAGATGCCCTGGGGGGACGTAGAGCCACATGGGTGCAATCAATGGCACCTAACACTTTGGGGAATTGTGCCACCCATAGAAATTCTGGACGACAGCCTGTCTTTCTGCAGGTGTTCTGGGCAGGTATATGTGCCTGCGGACCGATGGGCGTGCAGTCATGATGGCCAACCCCTGGTGTAGGCAGCATGACTGCGTGGCCTGTGACACCCCCCCCCCCCCACTATAGCACTTGTCCGCTGAAATGATCCAGTGGCCAAGAAGTGCAGTACATTGAAGACCTTCTCCATGGGGCTGAGTGCTTGGGAGCACAGGGTGGGTGATGTGAGGTCATCCTCCCACTCACTCACCAGGTCGAGTATTATGTGAGGTGGAAACCTGTAACTCCCATACACCTGGTCATTGGGCATCCCAAAAAGGCTGGTTCTGGGTGTAAAAATTCTGGGCCTGACTATCCTCCTCCTCCTGCGGTATCAAACGACCACTGCTGCTAGGAATGGTATATTCATCTTGGCGCCTGGGGTTGTTTGTTGTTTGCACGCACTTTTATACTGCGCGGGTCCACGTACGCCTGCTTCCTGCTGGCGTACGTGTTTCCGGATTAGCGCGTCTTTTTTGGCGCACGCATTAGCCCCTTTCAATTCCATGAATACATGTTGTAGACGCGTGTGTGGGTGTTCCGCGCATTTGCCTCCTGTACTTCCCCCGTGACGCCCACATTTTCACACGTTGTTCCCCGTTCCGCGTGTTACGCCCCCTGTTCCGCCTACTTTTGTTGTGTGCGCTGCACTATTTGTGCGCTTTTGCTGTGCACTTAGCGCATGCTATTTGGAGACGTGTGCGCCAGCCTGCGCCACGCAGAATTTTAGCACACATCCACGGATTTACACGCGCATGGACTTCCATGAATCGCTGTGCGCAGGTTTCGCTGCGATTTTCGCACTTGCACTGCAATTTGCACGCTTTCGCACGCTACGCCGAAAATTTCAGCGCTCATTAATTCCATGAATCGGCCTCCTAATGTTAGTCATGGCTGCAGCAGCGATTGTAAATCTGTGTCTGCTGATAGCCGTTCGTGTAAGTAAGATGGCTTTTTGAGTTGCGGTGGGCTGCTGCTGAGGGGTTCTATCGTATATTAGATATTGTTTTTAAGCTGGCACTTCGGTTATTAGAAAAATCGGGAAACCGACGCTGCCACAAATTATGCTAGGTAATCCCGCTATTAACAGGGGCGCTGCAATAAAACAAGCATTTTGCCATTTTGTTGCCTTGGCTATTGGTGGTAATGCTTTGAACTATTAACAGAAATTATTTTATTACCATTTGGTTGATCGCCATTATACAAGCATGATCTGCTATGTTATTTAAAACTTTGGTAATTTACACTTTTTATATTTCTTTATGCCGTTCCAGTTATCGGTATGTCCACTACATCATGTGGAACATCATTCCGTCCTGGCAGGATCTTCTCTTTCCTTTTTTCTCAGACATAATAATGTTTATTGTCGTCTGCAACACAATGCCAAGCTTGAATTTAATTTCGTCTTGTGCATTTACATTTAGGTGAGCACAATTTTTTTGATTATATGCTTTTTTTGGGAAGGACTGCAGGGCAGTGGTTTTGCATTGTTTTTCTTGGAGATGCTTTCAGCCACCAAATCACCCCTCCTTGTTTATAACATGTTCCAGTTTGTGTTTTTTGCAGTTCTAATTAGTAGAGAACTTGCCTTGCTGGCCTACATTCATTTCTCAGGATGTACATTTGGGTAAAAGTGACCAGTTGAAAAGGTTGAGATAACGGTAAATTGATAATTGAATTGTTAAACCTTTTCTCCCTTGAACAAGTATGGAGGGGAGTTTTTCCGGACACTTTTGGAGGGAGGCGGGTGCTCTGTTCGTTACCTCACAGACCATTTTTGACTAATAAAATATTTTTAAATATTCCTATGTATTGTTCTAGTATGTGAGTTTAGTTTAGTTTAGTTTTATAATACTTGTACATAACACATTTATAGTTTGATTCAATTGTGGTTCTCGTTTTTCTTTTTGTCTGATGTTTTAGGCAAAATCATGGATTCAGCTTGCATAATTCTTTACAGCTGAACGCATTATTGTTCTTTATATGCATTGTACCACACTGTAAATTTTAGTGGCATATATCGCAATGGGAGTGCATCGTCCTGAAGAAGATGGGCATCAATCGTGAAATAGCTTAGATGCTCTGTACCATCGAAACTACTCTGTGTTTTCATGTCAGACCTGGTATATGCAGTAGGTTATGACAGTTTAGTAGTTGACGCATGGCATCCTATTGAGTTCTAACTTAAGAAGTCATTATTATTGCCTTGTCCATATATTTGTGGTTGTTCTTATATTAATTAGCGTGGCGCAGTTTCTGACCACCTAGCCGGATGATCCCCTTCAACCGGCTTGTTGTTCAGATTGCCCGGCTACATTAGGTTGGTATTGACTGAATTATCAGCCGTGTTTTTAGACAAGCATTCTGCTTGATCATGCATTTTATTTGTGAATCAAATGTTGCTACTTAGATATGAGCTCGCAAACATGATTTAATATGTATGTTTTAAATGTATAATGAAATAAAAATAAAATGTTCATGTTTTCTAATTATTTCTCTTCTTGTATGGTCTGACCTGTGGTTCCGAATTTGGTGACCCCTCTCCCCGTCCTTGTTGCCGGACTCTTCCTTAAACTTGATTTCTTCCACTGACATAAATATGTGTACATTATTATTGTTAACTCCTCTTTGTCAGTGAAGTAGAGGTCTACCCATCCCTTGGTGCTTCTTCTAGTTCAATT
Organism: Ambystoma mexicanum; assembly: GCF_040938575.1. Taxonomy (NCBI): domain Eukaryota; kingdom Metazoa; phylum Chordata; class Amphibia; order Caudata; family Ambystomatidae; genus Ambystoma; species Ambystoma mexicanum. Next base: position 459,819,632 of record NC_090931.1, read on the forward strand.
GGTCTATTGCATGGTTTTAATTCTAACCCCTTCCTTTATGGTTACAGGTTCATTGTTTATTCAACAGTGAGACCATCGACTGCAATCCTTCCCATAAATTCTTGTTATACTTGTTGCACAGATTTTCCTCTTCTTTTCTGTGTTTCTTCTTTTCTGTTGTGTTATTTCACATTCAATTATCATTTTTGGTTGTTGAGCTGTGAACTTTTTTTTAGGATGGCTGTCTCAGACACTTTTTCGTTCAGCGAGGAACAATTGGCAGAGGCAGTTCGTGTGCCTTCCTTCTTTGATTCCTTGAACCAGGTAGAGGGTGAAGAATCTGGTGGTGGCATCACTAGTGAGAGTATACTTAAACTTAGGAGGAAAAAGTTTAGAACGGAAACGCACGGACACTTGCTTACCGAATATTTGAAGAAAAACATCATCCCACAGGGATTATTGGCAAGGAATGAGCCATGCCTCTTTATTGTCGACTTGGAATACAAAACTGCTTTTTCAGGTATAGGTATCAAATGTAGCAGAGATTGGATGCTATTGACCATCAACACCGCCCTTAAAAAAAGTATTGCGGTAGGCAACGAAATAGACGAGGCGGAAGCGGCCTTTGCACTTGATACTACAATCTTGAACATAAAAGAAAAACTGGAGCTTATTGATAAACACACGAAGGAATTTATCAAACTAACTACCACCAAAAAGATGGAGAAGCTTAAAAAGGCTATTTCCAACTTTTCCAAAGAAAATTCTTACCCAGATTACGCTGGTCCTGGGCAATGGCATGATCCAACTTTGGCCAACCCAGGCCAACAGAACTATAGAAAAAGAGTCACCTTTTCTGATAGCGCTTCAGATGGTAGCAGTTCCTTTCCCAATGAAAACCAAAGGGGCCAGAGAGGCCGCTCATGGAACAGAGGTCAATACAGGGGGCGAAGAGGATGCCAAAATTGGCAATTTCAACAATATCCTCAGATGCCCATGTATGCCCCGCAGGGCCCGTACCCTGGGATCCCTCCGTCAAACCTTCCTTTTCCTTCAACCGATCTAGGGCCCCCAACCATAGAAAACGTGATTCAGACCAGGAGGAAGGCATATTGGCGGTGAGTACCCCCAATAATCTTTCAGCCGTCTACAACATATCCAAACGGATACTCTCGACACAATGTTAAAACTGATATAATATTGTTTCGTCCTCATTGTATTTGTTGGCCTATGCCCAGTCGCTTTGCGAGGAAATCCGTATTGTAAGGTCGTGACCTTAAGTGAATCAAGCCTCCATTTTAGGTTAAAGCCGCCATTTTAGTTTATCGTGCAAAGTCACCCTGTGGCCTAAAATGGCCGACATATGTTCTCTTGTTCTTGCTTTAACCTCTTCAACCTCTGTAGGAGAGTTAATGTCCAACCTGCCTGCAGGCTACATGGTAGGGTCATGTAGACCTTGTCCTTTGTTGACCTCGGGATCAGGGGATTACTTGAATCAGCGATGTTAACCTACAAATATACAAGAACAATAACGCTATATAAACACGATATGCGAAACATCTGTTTGACCTGTATTAAAGCAATGTGTAAAGAGTGTAAAGTTAAACCTAGAGAATAATAGTGTTTGTTAGTAAATGTATTCAAAAGTAAACCGCATGCACGAGATATGTAAATTAGGAACGAACCTGGCACGACCCTAGCCCATTACATGATTAACTTATAGGAGGCTGGACATCGTTATAAAGAAACTGTATAAATACGCTGATGTCCAGCTAGAAATTCTTGTTCACTGCTCACATTGAACCCTGCTGGTGGTCTCTGTGATGTATTGATGGCCAAATAGCTATTTGTGTACTTTGTTTTGTAAACTGTGCAGAATTGCAATAAAGATTCTGGGAATGTTTACAAGCCCGTGTCAGTGTATTTCTCTTTGCATGGTGTAAAAGCCTTAGGGCCTCATTACATGGTAGGCGGTGAACCATGGCGCAATTAGCGCCATGGTCCATGCCAGTAAAATACCGGCACCGCCTTGGTGGAAAGGGGAATTACCGCCCCATTCCAAGGTTGGAGGGGCGGTAATTCCCCCTTCCACCATTGCCCTTCCCCATTCCCATTTTTGCCCCATAGGGCATAATGGGAATGGGGAAGGTGCTAATTACGGCACCGCAAATTGCGGTACCGTAATTAGCTCCCTGGGTCCCTTTGTGGGTTGGTTTTTAACGCCTGCAAAAAGCAGGCGTTAAAATCCCCAACCCGCAAAGGGACCTTGTAGTAAAACGGTAAGGATTTACCGGTACCGGTAAAATACCGGTACCGGTAAACCCATACCGCCTACCGTGTAATGAGGCGCTTAATATTGTATTTTCTGATTACACAGATGGTGCCCGAATAGGGACCCTCAAGATTGACTTCGTCTCGTTGAAGGTTGGCTCGGCTATCGGACCGGGATCGGACGGTGCGTCTGTACTGGTAAAGAAAAAGGCTAGACCTGCAGTATTTGACGCATTGCACAGTTGGAAAATAGAAACTTTGCAACAACAAAAGAGTAGAGAGAAACATATGCGTCGACATATGGCGAGTGTCAAAAGGCACAGTTATATGATGAAAATAAACAATTGGAATCAGTTAGGAACGCGGACAGAGCGTTTCAATTAGGCATTCAGAAAATCTACCCTTCGACAGATTTTCATATGTCCGATGAATTGATTAACAAACTTCTGCATGAACGAAGGCCCGATGCCTCTGCACCACCCCCGTACGTCCCTCCTCCTGGTGCTTTGCCCCTTCCTGTTGTTATTCCTCCTCCTATAGTTCCTCCGGTCCTCCCTATTGTTCTTCCCGTTGTTCCTCCAGCCGCCACGCCTTTGCCTGCCCCCTTGCCCACACCTGTTGACATTCAGAATGTGCCTACTCTTTCTCTTCCAAGTGATTCCGTATCGCTTGTAGTAATCCAGGGAGCGGGATCAAGGGTTGTGACTCGTAATACTGTGTCCCAAGATAAAAAGAATGAATTGATTGCTTGGGCTAAACATTGTATGGCGAAGGGTGAACAAGCTGATGTTTTTTCCACACTCGAAAATTTAAAAAGTATTCCTGAGAAAAATGTTTTTATTGAAGGGTTAGGAATTCAATTGAGCATAATGTGGAATAGATTAAATGATGTAGATCTCCCACAAGGGTTACGGGATTTGAACGCCTTAGCGTTGTCTAGAGATACTGCGGAGAAAGTATATGAGCATGTCAAGAGGATTTTTGTATATAAGAAGGAGTTGGAAGAGTTACAGAATGAAGAAATAGATGATGATAGTTTAGGCACTATGTTCTTACAGAAACGGTTTTCTCCTCGTCGGGAATTGATAGGTGAGGAAGCACGAATTTGTACAAAGGATACGATAAGATGGATTTCGGATATGTCGATAAGTATATGACACAAATGGTCAGTATACGTTAGAAATGCAAAAGAAAGTGATTCAGGTTATGGCAGAATACCTGCAGAATGATTGTGTAAAAAGAAAGATTTGTTACCCCGCAGAAATGTTGAGTGTTTATAAGAGAGCCTTTTCGATGGATACCTCTTCGACTGCCTTAGCGCTTGATTTGGCTCTGTTGCTTAGTAAGCGTTCGGAGCTGCCTACTTCTCAGTTGCCTATGAGAGAGGTCCCTCCGACATTTGTCCCGAAAGTTGAGATTGCGGCCAATGCTGCACAAGGAATACTTGCGGTGGACATTCCTGCACATTACGTATCGCAGTTTGTTCACGTCCCGTTCTCAAGACAGGAAGTGAACACTATAAAGCAATCTATTCCTGATATAAGAAAGAATCCAACGGGGTTCTATAAAGAAATAGAGTTGGTCTTACAATCATCGGTGTTCACCTTAAGTGATATTGCTTTATTATTTCCCGTGCTCCTGCCAGCTGATTTGTGGAAACAGATTAGGACTATAGATGATGTACCTGGGTTAGGAGATACATGGATAACATAGTTAGGCTCGACAGAGAAAGACCAGCTGGCGTGTGACCGCCTCAAGTGATATTAACTTTGCCTGATAGGATTATTGTAAAATTAAAAACTATAGTTCCTGAAAAAAGAATCATTTGGGACAAGCTTACGGCCTGTGTCCAAAGAAAGTCTGAGGGTGCAACCGATTTTTTCAATCAGTTTGAACAGGTATTTTCAGATTTCAGTGGACAAGACTTAGGCACAGAGTCAGGGAAAAGGCTGTTTGTCGACAAATTTGTACGTGGATTGCTGCCTGATATCCAGTTGCAGATTATGTCCTCCGAAAGCGCTTGGCAGGTGAAGTCTCATTCAGAAGTACTGCACATGGCTCAGTACTATGAAAATCGTGTAAATAATGAAAAGGAAAAACTTGAGAAAAAAAAGGGTGACCTAAAATCAAAAGTCCTATTACAACAGATTGTTAGAAACCTTAGAGGGGGTAATCAATTTAGAGGTCAGTATGTTCGACAGGGAAGTACGCCCCCTGGCGCCGGTAACCATTAACCAGTGTGCCTATTGTCGACAGGAAGGTCACTGGTGCGCACAATGTCCGAACTTGCAGCAAAGGTCATTTGGGAACATGGGTAGACCATCCAGAGGTTGCCCAGGGCCAGGGGGCCCTGAAAGAGGTCAGTTTGCACCAGAATCACAGCAACCTCCTTCACAGGATAGACAAGTATTGAGTGTGGATAATAGAAACATTTTTGATCACCCTTCTGCCGCGTACCTCTCTGAAGAGCTTCCTTTTGACGACATTCTGTTTCGCTAGGATTGCCCGAAGCAGGATTTGGAACCGACGCCTATTCCCGTTCATCAGAAAGGTCCCTACGTTGAGATGGCAGTGGGAAATAGGAAGCATCTATTTTTAGTAGATACGGGAGCACAGAAATGTTCCATTGACCATTCACGGGTTCCAAACATTCCCCTGTCAGGGCAGTCCAACGTTTCCGTAGGGTTTTCAGGCACACCTGTAGTTTGTCCGGTCTCTTTGCCGGTACCGATAACACTGGGTCCCTTCACAGAGCAGTGTCCATTTTTAATTACGACAAACTGTGGAGAGAATTTGCTGGGGATAAATTTGTTGAAGGAATTGCATGCAGTAATACATTGTTCCCCGGAAGGAGTTTGGTTAACAATTTCACCTCAGCAATCACTCGCCTCTCAGTTTTTGACTCGACCTTTACCGCCAGAATTCAATAATATTCCGGAATGCTTATGGACAATTGATGATAATGATGTGGGCATTCTTCAAATTGAACTTGTTAAAATTATTCTGAAACATGGAGTAAAATTGCCTCGCATCCCGCAATGTAAGATCTCAGTTGAAGGCGAACAGGCTTTGAAATGTATAGTCTCTGATTTTGTACATCGTGGAGTCATTGAGGAAATTACTGGTAGTTTGTGTAACAGCCCGATTTTGCTAGTATACAAAAAAGGCGATAATGCGATTCCCTTTCGGTTTATAATTGATTTGCATGCTATTAACAAAATTGTGGCTCCTCAATTTCCTATTGTACCTGATGTTACAACAATGCTAACCATGATTCCGGCTTCTGCCACTCACTTTAGCGTTGTTGACCTCAAAAACATGTTTTTCAGTATTCCCATACACAATGATAGCAGGTATTTGTTTGCGTTTACCCTAGGTGGACGCTCATTCACATTCACACGTGCACCACCAGGGTACACTGAAAGTCCAAGTGTTACTAGTAGGGCGTTAAAAGAGCAGCTCGATACCCTCGAGTTGCCTACTACTTGCACGTTACTACAGTATGTAGATGATCTCCTCTTGGCTGCTGATTCTGAGAGTGCCTGTAAAGAAGGCACCGTGTTGTTGCTTTGTCATCTAGCAAAACATGGCCACAAAGCTTCACTCAAGAAATTCCAATATTGTTGTCAGGAGGTCGCCTATTTAGGCTATCTCCTGTGAAAGGAGGGAAGAAGGTTGACACTGAACAAATAAAAACTATTTCTGGCATGTCTGTCCCAAATACGCAGAAGGAAGTTAGAGCCCTGATAGGTATGGCTTCTTACTGTAGATTGTGGATCCCTAACTTTTAGTTAACGATTAAACCAATGTTGGCTTTGACAAAGAAGGGCATTTCTTTGACATTGCCATGGACTTTGGAACACCAGACAGCATTTGACTTGCTCAAAACCGCGCTGTGTTCGGCACCGGTTTTAGGAACTCCAAATTATGAAAAGGCCTTCGTGTTGTATGTGCATGAACGTGATGGATGTGCTTTGGCTGTGTTAACGCAGGAACATGGAGGGAAGAATAGGTTGTGCGGCTATTTCTCATCCATCCTTGATCCTGTTGCATGCGCTTTGCCGAGATGTTTGAGAGCTGTCGCTGCTGCTGCTGCGTCTGTAAAACTGAGCGAGGGAATGGTCCTGGGCCATGCGTTAACCCTAATGGTACCTCACTCTGTAGATATTTTATTGAATAGAACTCAAATGCAACACCTCACTTCTGCACGATTGACAAGATACGAATTGATCTTGTTTGCTCCCCACATTCAAATTCAGAGGTGTTGTGTATTAAATCCGGCTGAACTTTTACCTGTCCCGCAAGATACTGTTGATGGTGACGAAACGTCACACGATTGCCTTTATACGACAGAACAAGAGACTAAAGGTAGAATCGATTTGAAAGACACGCCTTTGAATAACCCACAAGGAGAGCTATTTTGTGATGGCTCTTGTTTTAAACTTCCGAATGGTACATCCACGGCTGCTTATGTCGTCACTACTTTAAGCACGATTGTGGAAACCAAAAGAATTATGCATAATTCCGCACAGGCCGCAGAAATTATAGCGTTAACTCGAGCTTGTGAAATTTCTGAAGGGCTTACAGTAAATATATATACCGACAGTCAGTATGCTTTTCGGGTGGTTCACAACTTCGGTCGACTTTGGAAAGAACGAGGTTTCCTGACCTCACATGGCACGAAAATTCGGCATGGCACTTTAATAGTGCAATTACTTTCAGCGCTCGCACTCCCTGTTCAGTTAGGCATTATAAAATGTGCAGCACATCAAAAGATTACAGATGATATAGGAAAAGGGAATTCTTTCGCTGATCAGATAGCTAAGCAAACTGCCACTGATTTTATTTCAGAATGTATGCTGTAAGAGAAACTGTAAATATTTGCACTTTTGGTGAAAGTATCGATTCTGTAAAAGACATTCAAGCAGATGCTACTATAGAGGAAACCAAGAAATGGGCCAAGGGTGCAGGAAGATTGGATGATGATGGGTGTTGGGTGGACAATGTTGAAGGAAAATGGTTACTCCCTGACGACTACATTACAATGATGGTCATTATGGCTCATGGTCCGACACATTTCTGCGCGCGTAAATTGACTAAAATGTTACATAGTGTATGGGCCAATGATAACATTTTCAGAATTGCAGAGCGCTTTGTCCAAGGGTGCATGGTCTGCTTGCAGCACAATGTAGGAAAAGGTATCTCGACTCCTAGAGGAAGTTTCGCTCCACCTTCTGTTCCGTTTGAGGTTATCCACTTTGATTTTATTGAAATGGAACGTTGCAACAATCTTAAATATGTGTTGGTTGTCATTTGTGCCTTTAGTAAGTGGGTTGAGGCCTTCCCTGTTAGAGATGCAACGGCCATAACCATGGCAAAAACTCTGTTGAAAGAGTTTTTTCTTAGGTTTGGGCTGCCGAGAGTCATCTGGTCGGATAATGGGCCACACTTTATCGCTGCCATAATCATACAAATATGCAAAGGATTGCAGATTGATAAACGGTTCCATTCGGCCAGACATGCCCAAAGTGCCGGATTAGTGGAAAGACACAACGGCATTATAAAGAACAAGCTCGCTAAGACGTGTGCCGGCACCAAGTTAAAGTGGCCGGACGCCTTACCGATCATGTTGCTGTCGATGAGAACAACCCCTCAAACTAAGACTGGGCTCTCTCCCTTTGAGGTGGTAATGGGGAGGCCTGCTAATATTTGGGGTATGCCAAAAAGTCACTCATTGCGGGATATAGAGAATGTGCTTCTTTCAGATTACTGTAACCAGCTGACTAAAAATCTGTTTTCAATTTATCACCAGGTGCAGAAGGCATTACCTGTACGTTATGAGGGTCCTTGTCACAGTCTACAACCGGGGGACTGGATCCTCAGGAAAGTTTTCGAGAGGTCGTCTTGCCTTGCACCTCGGTGGAGGAGTCCCTACCAGGTCCTGCTAGTCACCCAGACTGCTGTGTGGGTAGCGGGTCGTAAGAACTGGATCCACGCGAGACACACCAAACGGATCCCGCAGCCCATGCCATACGATACAGAAGACACAGAATCCCTTTCCAATGCTGTAACCAACGTGCCTGAAACAGCAACAACTGACAAGAGAGTATCGGAGACCGTTCCAGAATTCGTAAGGCCAGACAAAACGACCATCTTGTCTCCGCACTCTCCAACAGTGGTACTTCCGGATCAATCATTTTCTGATCCCATTTTCGTTCACTCGCCACCTCCAGTGGGAAGTGACAACATTGTGTTATCCGATCCTTCGACACCAGAAATTGCGAAATATAATTTACGTCCAAGAAAATAGATGTGCGGCACGGTTTGACTGTGCGATTGAGGAAATCATTTGAGGGCTTGCCTTTTGGCCCGACTGTACGAAAGAATTCTGTTGGCTAAGGGTTGTGGGAAAGACATTAAGAAGACGCGCAACTGGAGTCGCCAGCAAACTAACAATTGGTGTTTTTTCGATTGAAGACTACAATGCCTGCACCCGCTACCGCTTGTACCAAACTTTTAGATAGATATGTGACTAGCAGAGACAATGATCAAGCATGTAAGGGGACCCTGAAAGTGTATTGTTGTTTTTTTTTATAATAACTGGGTTTTTAGTAACTATTGGTTTTGGGTTATGGTATCTGGAGGAAGCATATCCGCCAGAGGACTTTTTACCTGTTGAAAATGTATCTGTTTTCCCCACTCCTTCCATGCAATTGCATACCTTGTTGCCTAGAGATTCTTCGCATAGACGGAATTATCAGAATAATACTCTTTTGTTAATAATGAATGCCACTCATGCAATTTTGAATAAAACCAACTGCTGGATCTGCTCACATCTACCGCAACATGGGGATAAGGGGCTAGGTTGGTATATTCATCCTTTACCATTGACAATTGCTTGTTATGCTTCTCTTAGAGCACTGTTCTTTGGCCGATGGAATGACAGATTCTCAGGGAACTTTGATGATACAAATTTGAATAGTTTTGAAAAACGTGTTTTGATGCCCCTGTGATGCTCATTTTTTTTGCAAATAGGAGTAAGCCAAACGTTGCTTCTGTTAGGCCCTCTGATAGATTGTCTCGTCCTTTTCAGTCTTTGATTTCTTTCAAAATGGCTCCTATAGGCAATAAGGATGCCACGTCTCCATCTTATTCTGTTAACCATAGCCCCGATTCAGTATCCTTCTGCATACAGAGGAATGGAACACGGTCAATGGGTAATTTTAGAAAATGCACTAACGATGCGAATTTGACTAGTGAGAACAGACCTCTGTACGTAGGTGAACCTGTCTATTTTGTTTGCGGTAATGTGGCATTTCCATGGTTGCCCAGGGATTGGCAAGGAACCTGTTATTTAGGGATTCTATTACCTGGGGTATTTATTGCCAGTACTGCAGAAATTTCGAAGACTCGTCCACGACGAGGTGTGAAGGGGGATACTCCAGCGCAAACTCTAGGAGACATCATGAAATCCTTTGTGCCATTTTTTGGGCAAATTACGATTCAGAAGATATCAGGGGACTAGCAAGAGTATTGGAGAGAACCATCAACCGGACCACTGACATACTCTATAATATGACGTTAGAACAGAAAGCGATAAGATTAGTGGCTCTTCAGAACCGGATGGCATTAGATGTCATCCTGGCAGAGCGTGGAGGAGTATGTAAATTAGTGGGGTCCACTTGCTGTATTTACGTACCAGACTCCTCTCCGACGATCTTTAGGGCTATCCAAAATCTACATGTTCTTAGTTCAGAAGTGCATGTTCCTGAGGGAAACTGGGAACTTAGTGCATGGTTTTGGGACCTCCTACGGTTGTGGGGATGGAAGTTGTTTTCGGCCCTGCTGATTATCTTGGGTAGTTTTCTGTTCCTTTGTTGTTGTATACTGTGTCTCCCTGGTATATGTTCAGTATTAGGGGGGTGTTGCGCGCAAGTAACAAGTGTATTAGGGCATAAAATATATGCCCCAGACAAGGTTTCCAAGGAGTATGTGTTGAAAGAAACTCTAGTGTCTGATCTAATGGCAATAGATATGTCTGACAATGATTCGGGGTGTATAGACGTTGAAATGTGGAGTTAGTCGCAAAGTGATTGAAGGTAGTTATGCGCTTGGCATAGGCCAAAGGGAGGGTTTGTTAAAACTGATATAATATTGTTTCATCCTCATTGTATATGTTGGCCTATGCCCAGTCGCTTTGCGAGGAAATCCGTATTGTAAGGTCGTGACCTTAAGTGAATCAAGCCTACATTTTAGGTTAAAGCCTCCATTTTAGTTTATCGTGCAAAGTCACCCTGTGGCCTAAAATGGCCAACCTGTGATCTCTTGTTCTTGCTTTAACCTCTTCAACCTCTGTAGGAGAGTTAATGTATAACCTGCCTGCAGGCTACATGGTAGGGTCATGTAGACCTTGTCCTTTGTTGACCTCGGGATCAGGGGATTACTTAAATCAGTGATGTTAACCTACAAGTATACAAGGACAATAACGCTATATAAACACGATATGCAAAACATCTGTTTGACCTGTATTAAAGCAATGTGTAAAGAGTGTAAAGTTAAACCTAGAGAATAATAGTGTTTGTTAGTAAATGTATTAAACAGTAAACCGCATGCACGAGATATGTAAATTAGGAACGAACCTGGCGCGACCCTAGCCCAGTACATGATTAACTTGTAGGAGGCTGGACATCGTTATAAAGAAACTGTATAAATACGCTGATGCCCAGCTTGCAATTCCTGTTCACTGCTCACATTTAACCTTGCTGGTGGTCTCTGTGATATATTGACGGCCAAATAGCTATTTGTGTACTTGAATAATACTCCATTCCATTTAAAGTCTGTGTTCACACTGTCCTCTCAAATGATTTCTCCTGAAACCGCGATTTTCGAGCGGTCGGTACTTAGAGATTTCCATTCTATCTTCTCTACCTCCACTGATGCCAAACACAACAAGTCATACAATTTCTCTAAGAAGGAATGGGAATGCCTCAAAGAACATAAAGAAGATCCTTCTATTATTATCAAGCAGGCCGACAAAGGGGGAGGTGTGGTTGTCTGCGATGCCACATACTATGACTCTGAGGTAATGAGTCAATTAAATAACACTTCTTTTTACTTGAAACTCAGAGGAGATCCGACAGATAGTATAAGGGCTGAGATCCTTGCCCTGGGCACACGGGCACGTAACATCAGTATTTTGAGCCCTAAGGAATTTTCATTCCTTACTATTCAAGGCACTAAAGCTCAGCTGTTCTAAGTCCTTCCTAAAATCCACAAGGATAGGTTGAATCCACCAGGTAGACCGATAGTGTCTTTATGTGGCTCCATCTTAGAACCTCTGGGCAAGTATCTTGATTATTTTCTCAAACCTCTTGCTGCTGATACTCCCACATATTTGGCAGACACAACGGATGCCATTGTACACTTAGAGGGTTTACCCTTCAATACTGCCACCAACTTATTCAACACTTTAGACGTAGAATCGTTATATTCTAACATTCCACAGTCAGAAGCTCTTCCCATTATTACATTTTTTTGGACATGAGAGACGACCCTCAGTAGGTTCCCAGTGAATTCCTCATTGACCTCTTAGAAATCGCACTCACAAAGAACTATTTTCGTTCAAGGAGGACTTCTTTTTACAAATTAAAGGAACCGCTATGGGAGCCTCATTTGCTCCAAACTATGCAACCTTGTTTATGTGGGCTTTTGAGAAGGTTTCCATCCTTGATGAATCTAATCCCTAACTTCAATCTATTATCTTCTATCGAAGATATATAGATGATATTATAATAATTTGGGACAAAACTTTGGGCAATCACAAAACTTTTCTCACATGGATGAATTCCTTGATCGACCACCTTCGTTTCACCATGACTGCTGACAACATGTCAATAGCCTTTTTGGACCTTTTGTTGAAGGCGCAGGATGGGGTAATTGCAGTAGATTTATATTGTAAGCCCACAGACAGAAACACCATCCTCCACTTTGAAAGCTTTCATCCTCAATCATTAAGAGTTAGTATCCCCTATGGCCAATTTTTGAGGGCAAGATGTGATTGTTCTGACAAAACAGCCTTTTCCAAACAGGCCGACATTATTGAAAATAGACTTGCGGATCGGGGCTATCCTCGTCACATATTGCGACAATCCCGTAAGAGGGCACGCCATCAGCATCGCGAGATACTTTTAACAAAGAATACTCGCGACAAATCGAATCGGTCAAGAATGGTCTGTGTGATGACTTACAATACCCATCACTCGGCCATTAAGAAAGCAATTAGCAAGCATTGGCATCTTTTACAGCTGAACCACTCAGACTTGGTCCCTCCTATGTTTGCTTTTAAAAAAGGTAAAAACCTGAATAGCTGGCTTTCGAGAGCTGATAGGTTCTCCTTTCCAACCGGACCTAAAACCATCACTGAGATGTGGGGTATGAACAGAGTTCAGGGGCATTTCCCATGTGGATATTGTTGCCACTGCAGGGCAACAACAGCTACTACTACTGTGAACATCAACAACAGAGTATGGAAACTCAGGAACCATACTACATGCAACTCAAAGAACGTTATATATGCAGTTACATGCCCCTATGATAAAACCTAAATTAGGAAGACCTCAAGACCTGTGAAACTCAGAATTTCTGAACACAAGTCGAGGATCCCCTGGCACTCCACTTCTCACAACAACATCATAATTGTGAGGATTTACGCTGGTATTTGAACTATTTCAGTTCAGTAAAATAGTAGTTGCCCCCACAGGGCTTTACTTTCATTATTGTTCGGTCTGCATCTGCGCTACCATTTGGCAGTGCATTTATTTATTTCTGTGGCGCTGGTCAATGCCCCTGCGCCAACACAGTATCATTGAGGGCCTCCACCCAACCTTAGCTTACCGTGTCCAGCTGTGGCTCATTTGGCGCCGGCATGCCGACACCCTTGCTAAATGATAAACGCAGTGCGCTAACATCCACCCAATTGACTATTTAAACTCTTCGAGTAGACGGAGTGTAGGCGACCCTCTGAAAGCTCCAGGCCTCAGGACGTTCGCAAGGTTATGCGCGAACACAGTTAAGTTAAGCCGGGCTGAAAGGGTTGTTCGCTGGTCTGTTTATTTGTCTGCTAGACACTTAGCCACGTGCAAAGAGCGGGAGCATCGTGTTTCCATTTATACCGCGCCAAGTAAACACATCTACAGGCCGATTCATGGAATGAATGTGCGCTGAAAAAACGGCGCACGCATGCGAAAATGTGCGATTTGCAGTGAAATAGAGAAAATCGCAGTGCAAGTGCGATTATCGCATATAAAACAGCGCACATCTATTCATGGAAGTCCGTGCATGCGCAAAATGTGGGATGTGCGCTGAAAAGGTGCGCGGCGCACGCTGGCACACGCTGGCGCACGCTGGCGCACGGGTCATCGAACGCCGAGCGATAATGCCACAGCGAATTCGCACATAGCGCGGCGCACATAACAAAAGTAGGCGTAACACGGGGCATTACACGCAGAATGGGGAACAACTCGTGAAAATGTGGGCGTCACGGGGGAAGTACAGGAGGCAAGTGGGCGGAACGCCCACACGCTCACCTACAACACGTATTCATGGAATGGAATAGGGAAAAACAGCGCACGGCCAAAGACGCGCACAGGCCCATACATGTCCGCCACACGAAAGCAGGCGGTAGCGTCCCTGCGCAGGAAAAAAATGTGCGCCAAAGTTCTACACGCGCGAGAAGTTCCACACGCGATCGGGCCTGGGGGAGCGTGTGCGTGTATTTCAGAGGTGCGCGAGAAGTTTCACACGCGATTGGCCTGGGCGCGTGTATTTCAGAGGTGCCCGAGAAGTTTCACACGCGATCGGGCCTGGGGGAGCGTGTGCGTGTAATTCAGGGGTGCGCGAGAAGTTCCACATGCGATTGGCCTGGGCGCGTGTATTTCAGGGGTGCGCGAGAAGTTCAACACGCGATTGGCCTGGGCGCGTGTATTTCAGAGGTGCGCGAGAAGTTCCACACGTGATCGGGCCTGGGTGAGCGTGTGCGTGTATTTCAGGGGTGCGCGAGAAGTTTTACACGCAAATGGCCTGGGTGTGTATATTTCAGGGGTGCGTGAGAAGTTCCACACGTGATTGGCCTGGGCGTGTGTATTTCAGAGGTGCGCGAGAAGTTCCACAAGCGATTGGCCTGGGCACGTGTATATCAGGGGTGCGCGAGAAGTTCCACACGCGATTGGCCTGGGCGCGTGTATTTCAGAGGTGCGCGAGAAGTTCCACACGCGATCAGGCCTGGGGGACCGTGTGCGTGTATTTCAGGGATGCGCGAGAAGTTTTACACGCGAATGGCCTGGGTGCGTGTATTTCCGGGGTGCGCGAGAAGTTCCACACACGATTGTCCTGGGCGCGTGTATTTCAGAGGTGCATGAGAAGTTCCACACACGATTGGCCTGGGCGTGTGTATTTCAGGGGTGCGCGAGAAGTACCACACGCGATTGGCCTGGGCGCGTGTATTTCAGAGATGCGCAAGAAGTTTCACACGCGATTGGCCTGGGCGCGTGTATTTCAGAGGTGCCCGAGAAGTTTCACACGCGATCGGGCCTGGGGGAGCGTGTGCGTGTAATTCAGGGGTGCGCGAGAAGTTCCACATGCGATTGGCCTGGGCGCGTGTATTTCAGGGGTGCGCGAGAAGTTCAACACGCGATTGGCCTGGGCGCGTGTATTTCAGAGGTGCGCGAGAAGTTCCACACGTGATCGGGCCTGGGTGAGCGTGTGCGTGTATTTCAGGGGTGCGCGAGAAGTTTTACACGCAAATGGCCTGGGTGTGTATATTTCAGGGGTGCGTGAGAAGTTCCACACGCGATTGGCCTGGGCGTGTGTATTTCAGAGGTGCGCGAGAAGTTCCACAAGCGATTGGCCTGGGCACGTGTATATCAGGGGTGCGCGAGAAGTTCCACACGCGATTGGCCTGGGCGCGTGTATTTCAGAGGTGCGCGAGAAGTTCCACACGCGATCAGGCCTGGGGGACCGTGTGCGTGTATTTCAGGGATGCGCGAGAAGTTTTACACGCGAATGGCCTGGGTGCGTGTATTTCCGGGGTGCGCGAGAAGTTCCACACACGATTGTCCTGGGCGCGTGTATTTCAGAGGTGCACGAGAAGTTCCACACGCGATTGGCCTGGGCGTGTGTATTTCAGCGGTGCGCGAGAAGTACCACACGCGATTGGCCTGGGCGCGTGTATTTCAGAGATGCGCAAGAAGTTCCACACGCAATTGGCCTGGGCGCGTGTATTTCAGGGGTGCGCGATTAGTTCCACAAGCGATTGGCCTGGGCGCGTGTATTTCAGAGGTGCGCGAGAAGTTCCACACGCGATCGGGCCTGGGGGAGCGTGTGCGTGTATTTCAGGGGTGCGCGAGAAGTTTTACAAGCGAATGGCCTGGGTGCGTGTATTTCAGGGGTGCGCGAGAAGTTACACACGCGATTGGCCTGGGCGCGTGTAGTTCAGAGGTGCGCGAGAAGTTTCACATGCGATTGGCCTGTGCACGTGTATTTCAGGGGTGCGCGAGAAGTTTCACACGCGATTGGGCCTGGGGGAGCGGGGTACGTGTATTTCAGGGGCTCACAGGTGGTTTTACATGCGATCGGGCCTGGGGGAGCGGGGTACATGTATTTCAGGGGCTCGCGGGTGGTTTTACATGCGATCGGGCCTGGGGGAGCAGGGTATGTGTATTTCAGGGGCTCGCGGGTAGTTTTACACGCGATCGGGCCTGGGGGAGCAGGGTACCACTCACCGTCTGCCTTGCGTGTAGAAGAACGCGTAGCCAACACCCACCCGCTGTGAAGTAATAGCGTGTGAACCCCAACGCCTGCAAAACACACGCACCGCACCCCACGAAAAGCAATGCCCGTGCGCGATACGTCACAGATGCGCATACGCGCTAAGGGCCTTTGGTCCAATGGAATCGCGTATGCGTGCTGACGCGCTTACGCGCTAAGGGCCTTTCCTCGAATTACACGCTGACGTGCAGAATTTTCACGTGCCAAATCACTCCGTATCAAGCTGGCCACGCGTAAGCACACGGAAGACCACGCTCCTGCCCAAAAGGCTGAATTACTGCCCCACAGAGCCCCGAGCAGCCTCCCACGAGCCATCTGCTGCTGCCTGCCTGCCTGCTGCCACCGTGCCCTGCCATTTGGTGCCTGCACATCAGCCATCTGCAGGGGTCCAGTTGCTGTGTCCACCCCTGCTGGAACAGAACACTCCCGACTGGGATACCATCGCTCCACAGCCCAGCCCCAGGACCCAGTTGCCCACCCACGCCTGCCTCGGGGGTCGCCGTGTCGGGGCAAACACCATCCGAGACCACTGGCGACCCCCAGTCAGAGGGGCAGAGGGCCACCAGCTTCAGTCAGAAGGAAGTTGGTGTCCTGGTGGAGCTTGTCATGGGGCATTATGATGCCCTCTTTGGATCACCATGCGCCGACAAGGAAGGATGGGACAGGATCTGGGACGACTTTGTGGTTGCCATCAACGTGGAGGGGGTGGCAACCCGCAACATCAAGCAAGTCAAGAAGCGCTGGGAGGACTTCAGGTCCAGGACCCTCATAAAGGCCCGGCGCCTCGTGGAGGAGGGCCGGGGCAGCATGAGTACCATCCAGCTGAGGGTCCTGGAACGCGTACGCCCAGCGCTCCATGCCCAGATCCTTGAGAGGCAGACCCGTCTGGAGTCGAGTGGTAAGTGGCCAAGCATTGCTGTGTGAGACAGGGCATGTTGCAGTGTGCTGGTTGTCTGATGCTTGCCTGTATGTGTGACATAGGCCATGTACACGTGTGTGTGTGCAGGGACATCATGGTCATGCATGTGAGACCAGTAATGTGTGAAGCACACGGTTGGTGTATGTGTTTAAATGCAACATGGGGAGCCCTATGCAGAATGGACACATGAGAGCATGCCAGTGTCTGTTCCTGGACATGGGTGGGGGTGAGGGATGGGTGCTGATGCCATGTACATGTATGGTGTCCATGTCTGTGTTTCTGACCTGCGTGTCTGTGACTTTTGAATGCCATGGATGCATGAGACATGTCTGTGACAATGTTCAGAATCACTGATGCAGCCTAGTTATCCTTGCATCCACTGTGTCTGGGGTGTACGAGTCCAGATGGATGAAAGTACGTTGAAGTGTGTGCATGTGATAGGCATGACCCATGATGCATGTGAGTCCAAAAACAACATTGTATGCTTCAAGAGTTCTTTGGACATGTTTGCTTATGTCCATAGCATGCGCCATGCCTGTTACTGCATGTGTTTTGCCTGCACTGACCCATGTGTTGTGGAGGGACATGATGGAAGTGATCTTTGACAGTGGCACTCATCTGCTATTGCTTCCTGTCTAGGGGACCATTGTACAGTACCCTGATGCTTGTGTTCTATGTCTCCCTCTACACAGCGCAAAGTGAAGAAGAGGGCGGAGACGGCGCTGTGGAGCTAAGCGGCGGGGATGCCCCCACGGCTGCAGCGGAAGGGGTGGGTGAGCCCCCGCAGGGGCTTGCAACGGCAGAAGACGGTGTGGAGGCATCCAGGTTGGTGGTTTCCACAGAGGAGGCGGAGGCCGCTACTGAGCCGCACATGGGGCCTGGTGGGGGCATCCCTGCTGGTGCAAGTGGTGCAGTCCAGGGGCAGGGGCAGGAGGCAGCACAGGTCGCCGTGGAGGTGCCTGTGCATGTCACTGTCCCTGACACTGTGACTGCACCACCATGCACCAGCAGGGATGCCCCATCCCAGGCCCGTCCGCAGGTAGGGGGGATGTCCATGTCATCTGACTCCCCTCCACCTGAGGACGAGGGGACCCCTGGCCGTATGGAGAAGGTCCTGATTGGTGTCACGTTGCGCACGGCTGTCATCCATGATGAGGTGTGTGCTTCCCGGGGGGAGCACGCACGTCATCACGGAGAGCACCGTGCCAACGTGGCCCAGTTGGGAGCGGTCATGGTCGGGGGTCTAGTACATGTGTCGGGCACTCTGGCGACCCTCTCCTCCTCTGTGGAGGTCATGCGCCAGTCGTACTCCATGCCGTCTTCCGGCCCATATTCCACCAGGGCCCCCTGTGGACCTTCCCCGACCAATGCAGCCACCTAAGTGGGGATCCCATCCCTGCCACATTCGGGAGTCGGAGGTCCAGCAGGGGTGGACACACCAGCAACTGGACCCCAGCAGATGGAGGATGTGACGGCATCATCCGGCAGGGCACATGCACGACGGCGTCGGTGGATTCCATCAGCCGTCGTGCTGGCACAGGCAGTTGCATCGGAGGCATCGGCAGGCTCTACGTGGGAGGCATCATGGCTCGGGGCCATCAACATCAGGGGTGCAGGCATCGGCCGGAGGGCAGGAGAACCCTGGAATGGGAGTGGCTTCCGTGTGGGAACGGTTGGGCCAGCAGATAGGTGCGGAGCGGCAGTGGGCAGAGGAGGAACGGCTCACAATGGTCAGGGTGGAGAACTCCATGCGGAGGGCGCTGAGGCGGGCTGAGTGCCTCGAGGGTCTTTGCAGGGAGTTGGAGCTGGACACTGCATTATCCCTGTGAGACCTCGGGGCCAGGGAACATGCCCGCCTCCAAGCCATTGAACAGGAGTTCGATGATGCCCTGGCCCATGACAACAACCAGTGAGCCGTCGGACTAGCCCGCTGCCCTTGTAAATAGTTATGCAGTTAGTGTTAGGTTTCCTTTGCTTTTTTATTTATTTTGGACCTTTTGGACAATGGACCACATTTTTGTATATAGTTTTTTTATTAGGTAGTATTTTTATATAGGTTTCATTTCTTCAGTTGGGATCATGGACCCTGGATTGTTTATCTGTATATAGTTGACGGTTGGATTTTAGTTTTTTCTTTTGGATTTACCCATGGAGCAATGGTTTTCGGTTTTGTTTTTACCTTGGATTTACTTTCTTGAACTGTGACTTTGGACACCTTTCCTTTGGATTATGATTTGTGGTTTTTCATTATTTTACGGACATGCTGCTTTTGGTTTTTGATTCCCATTGTCATTTGTTTATTTTTAATTCCATTTATGCTGCTTTTAATACATTTTTTTCATCAAACTTCAATGTGTAGTATCAACACATTGGTATCATGCATATCATGATATGGGTTTTGAGATTCACTGACACCCATTGGGTGTATGTGAGGGACATGTGTTCATTTCCAAACTTGCAATTGGGGTTCTATCATGTTATTGCCATTTCTAAGTGGGTGGATGCAATACTCGGGTGGGTGTTTGGCATTTGGAGGCTGACCATAAGGGCCAGGGATCTAGATTGTGATGACATGTTGGCTGGGGCACATGTGTGGGGGCCTGGTGGAGGGTGCCCCGCAATGCTGGAGGGTGGGGGTGCAGGGGGACATGAGTGGGACATGAGTGGGGGCCTGCTGGCAGGTGCCCCGCAATGCTGGGGGGTGGGGGTGCAGGGGGACATGGGTGGGACATGAGTGGGGGCCTGCTGGCAGGTGCCCCGCAATGCTGGGGGGTGGGGATGCAAGGGGACATGAGTTGGTGATCAGTAGTGCAAGGAGACATGTGCCTTTGCTGGGGGGCCTGCCCATGTTGGGTGGGCTGCCTGCGGGACATGACCAGGGATGCAGGGTAGTCCCCTGTGGTGTGGGCTGCCTGCAGGGGCCGTGGAGGGTGTACAGGGAACACCTGGGAGGACCCACACTGCCAAATCACATGTAGGACTCCCCGGCACCCCTGGAATACACGCACCCAGCCCAATCACGTGTAAAACTTCCCACGCACTCCTGAAATACCCGCACCCAGCCCAATCGCGTGTGAAACTTCCCGCGCACCCCTGAAATACACGCACCCAGCCCAATCGCGTGTAAAACTTCCCGCGCACCCCTGAAATACACGCACCCAGCACAATCGCGTGTGTAACTTCCCGCGCAGCCCTGAATTACACGCACCCAGCCCAATCGCGTGTAAAACTTCCCGCGCACCCCTGAAATACCCGCACCCAGCCCAATCGCGTGTGAAACTTCCCGCGCACCCCTGAAATACACGCACCCAGCCCAATCGCGTGTAATACTTCCCGCGCACCCCTGAAATACACGCACCCAGCCCAATCGCGTGTAAAACTTCTTGCGCACCCTTGAAATACACGCACCCAGGCCATTTGCGTGTGAAACTTCTTGCGCACCCCTGAAATACACGCACCCAGCCCAATCGCGTGTAAAACTTCCCGCGCACCCCTGAAATACACGCACCCAGCACAATCGCGTGTGTAACTTCCCGCGCACCCCTGAATTACACAAACCCAGCCCAATCGCGTGTAAAACTTCCCACGCACCCCTGAAATACCCGCACCCAGCCCAATCGCGTGTTTAACTTCCCGTGCACCCCTGAAATACACGCACCTAGCCCAATCACGTGTAATACTTCCCGTGCACCCCTGAAATAAACGCACCCAGCCCAATCGCGTGTAAAACTTCTCGCGCACTCCTGAAATACACGCACCCAGGCCATTTGCGTGTGAAACTTCTCGCGCACCCCTGAAATACACGCACACGCTCCCCCAGGCCCAATCGCGTGTGAAACTTCTCACGCACCCCTGAAATACACGCCCACGCTCCCCCAGGCCCAATCGCGTGTGAAACTTCTCGCGCACCCCTGAAATACACGCAAACGCTCCCCCAGGCCCAATCGCGTGTGAAACTTATTGCGTACCCCTGAAATACACGCACCCAGCCCAATCGCGTGTAAAACTTCCCACGCACCCCTGAAATACCCGCACCCAGCCCAATCGCGTGTGAAACTTCTCGCGCACCCCTGAAATACACGCAAACGCTCCCCCAGGCCCAATCGCGTGTGAAACTTCTTGCGTACCCCTGAAATACATGCACCCAGCCCAATCGCGTGTAAAACTTCCCGCGCACCCCTGAAATACCCGCACCCAGCCCAATCGCATGTAAAACTTCCCGCGCACCCCTGAAATACACGCACCCAGCCCAATCGCGTGTGTAACTTCCCGCGCACCCCTGAATTACACGCACCCAGCCCAATCGTGTGTAAAACTTCCTGCGCACCCCTGAAATACCCGCACCCAGCCCAATCACGTGTGAAACTTCCCGCGCACCCCTGAAATACACACACCCAGCCCAATCACGTGTAATACTTCCTGCGCACCCCTGAAATACACGCACCCAGCCCAATCGCGTGTAAAACTTCTTGCGCACCCCTGAAATACACGTACCCAGGCCATTTGCGTTTGAAACTTCTAGCGCACCTCTGAAATACACGCACACGCTCCCCCAGGCCAAATCGCGTATGAAACTTCTCGCGCACCCCTGAAATAATCGCATGTGAAACATCTCGCGCACCCCTGAAATACATGCACATGCTCCCCCAGGCCCAATCGCGTGTGAAACTTCTCGCACACCCCTGAAATACACGTACCCAGGCCATACGCATGTAAAACTTCTCGCGCACCCCTGAAATACACGCACACGCTCCTCCAGGCCCAATCGCATGTGAAACTTTTCGCGCACCCCTGAAATACACGCACACGCTCCCCCAGGCCCGATCGCGTGTGAGACTTCTCGCACACGCGTGTTCCCGAAACCCGTAATACACGTTCCCCGCTTTGCGTTTGCTGTTTGCCAGTTCGGTAAACTGGTCCAGGGTTGGCGCAGCCCTTTGCGATGGTTTTGCAATCTTGATGGCTTTTGCTTGCGCGAGGGCGTTCTTGGGGGCGTAACTGGCGCTGCTGCAGGGTCGCTGCACCACTCTGCGCCACGTCTGCTTTTGGAGGCGAGAATCCATGAATACGCTGTGCACGGAAATTGATTTTATCGCACGCAGCTGGCGCAGACATTCGCACGGGCACTCTGCGCGCCAGCCGCGTGCGACACTTTTGTGCGAATTTCCATGAATTACCCTGATCTAATGTTAGTCACGGCTGCAGCAGCGATTGTAAATCTGTGTCTGCTGATAGCCGTTCGTGTAAGTAAGAGGGCTTTTTGAGTTGAGGTGGGCTGCTGCTGAGGGGTTCTATCGTATATTAGATATTGTTTTTAAGCTGGCACTTCGGTTATTGGAAAAATCAGGAAACCGACGCTGCCACAGATTATGCTAGGTAATGCTGCTATTAACACTGCACTGCAATAAAACAAGCATTTTGTCATTTTATCGCCTTGGCTATTGGTGGTAATGCTTTGAACTATTAACAGAAATGATTTTATTACCATTTGGTTGATCGCCATTATACAAGCATGATCTGCTATGTTATTTAAAACGTTGGTAATTTACACTTTTTATATTTCTTTATGCCGTTCCAGTTATCAGTATGTTCACTACATCATGTGGAACATCATTCCGTCCTGGCAGGATCTTCTCTTTCCTTTTTTCTCAGATATATTAATGTTTATTGTCGTCTGCAACACAATGCTAAGCTTGAATTTCATTTCGTCTTGTGCATTTACATTTAGGTGAGCACAATTTTTTTGATTATATGCTTTTTTTGGGAAGGACTGCAGGTCAGTGGTTTTGCATTGTTTTTCTTGGAGTGGCTTTCAGCCACCAAATCACCCCTCTTTGTTTATAACATGTTCCTGTTTGTGTTTTTTGCAGTTCTAATTAGTAGAGAACTTGCCTTGCTGGCCTACATTCATTTCTCAGGATGTACATTCGGGAAAAAGTGACCAGTTGAAAAGGTTGAGATAACGGTAAATTGATAATTGAATTGTTAAACCTTTTCTCCCTTGAACAAGTATGGAGGGGAGTTTTTCCGGACACTTTTGGAGGGAGGCGGGTGCCCTGTTTATTACCTCAAAGACCATTTTTTACTAATAAAATATTTTTAAATATTCCTATGGTTTGTTCTAGTATGTGAGTATAGTTTAGTTTAGTTTTTTAAAACTTGTACATAACTCATTTATAGTTTGATTCAATTGTGGTTCTTGTTTTTCTTTTTGTCCGATGTTTTGGGCAAAATCATGGATTCAGCTTGCATAATTCTTTACAGCTGAACGCATTATTGTTCTATATATGCATTGTACCACACTGTACATTTTAGGGGCATATATCTCAATGGGAGTGCATCGTCCTGAAGAAGATGGGCATCAATCATGAAATAGCTTAGATGCTCTGTACCATCGAATCTACTCTGTGTTTTCATGTCAGACCTGGTATATGTAGTAGGTTATGACAGTTTAATAGTTGAGGCATGGCACCCCGTTTGAGTTCTAACTTAAGAAGTCATTATTATTGCCTTGTCCCTATATTTGTGGTTGTTCTTATATTAATTAGCGTGGCGCAGTTTCTGACCACCTAGCCGGATGATCCCCTTATACCGGCTTGTTGTTCAGATTGCCCGGCTACATTAGGTTGGTATTGACTGAATTATCAGACGTGTTTTTAGACAAGCATTCTGCTTGATCATGCACTTTATTTGTGAATCAAATGTTGCTACTTAGATATGAGCTTGCAAACATGATTTAATATGTATGTTTTAAATGTATAATGAAATAAAAATAAAATGTTCATGTTTTCTAATTATTTCTCTTCTTGTATGGTCTGACCTGTGGTTCCGAATTTGGTGACCCCTCTCCCCGTCCTTGTTGCCAGACTCATCCTTAAACTTGATTTCTTCCACTGACATAAATTTGTGTACATTATCCATGTGCCTGTCTGGCCACATTTCCTCCAACCCTCGGGTAGATCTTGTGGAGCTTGGCTGGGGTTAGGTGCCATTGTGTCAGTAGTTTCATCCATATTTCCTAGACTTGAATTCTTCTTGTGAGTTTTGTTATCTGGTGCCATAGCTTCACCCATGCAGCTGTGTCTATTGTGGTTCCTGTGTCAGCGTCCCACTTTGCCATGTATGTCATGGTTGGTCGGGGCTCCCCCTCTTTAATGAGTCTGTAAATGCTTGCTATCACTTTTTTGTCCCCTGTATTTGTGTTTAGGGATTTCTAAAAACGGAGTGAGATCCCGGCTTGCTGCAGCTCTCGTTTTAGGGTGGGACAGCCAGTGCCTCAGTTAGACATATGTGAATCATTGGTTTTCCCCCATTTCGAAGTCTGCTTTGCACTGGCCGTAGGTTTTAATCTGGAATCCAGCGAATATGTCATTCACTCTGTGACAGCCTCCCCTTTGCCACTCTTGGAATGCGGTTGTGACGAGTTCCAAGGTGAACTGGGGTTTTCTAAGAAGTGGCATATAGGGGGAGGTGAATGAAGTAGTCACGGCTATGTATCAGGTCCTGCCCACCGTCTCCGTGATGTGGCTTGCATACATTTGTGGTGGTCTGTCCGCCTTAGGTTTCCACAGCACTTCCTCCAACTACGTTCCCACCACGGCCCTGTCCATATCTTGCCCCTGCGGTCCTTTTGCCAGTCTCTGATGACCCTTATTTGAGCAGCGATGTAGTATACTTTGAAGTCCGGCACTCCCATTTCCCTGCTCCCCACTGGAGTTCTCATCACTCTCCCAGCCGCTCTCGGCGGTTTATTGTTCCAGAGGAAACTGTCAGTTGCCTTATGGAGGTTTTTGAAGAATTGAGGCGGCATGTGGATCGGGAGGGAAGTGAAGTGGTAGAGGAGCCACGGCAGGACCGCCATTTTAGGACGTTGATGCTGCCTAACCAAGATATAGCTAGTGGGCCCCAGTCGATCAGTTTTGTTTTCAGCTTCTCTAGCAGGGACGGAAGGTTTTCTTCGTACAGCCCGTCCACTGTGCTGGTCAGAGTTTCCCCCAGATACTTTAATGGAATTGTCTACCCATCTGAATTGGAAGTTATGTTTGAGGTTTTGCACCTCCTGCTGGGTTAGCGTGAGGTTGAGGATTTCTGATTTGCTTATGTTAACCTTTAGGCCCGCCACGGCCCCGAAACGGTAAAGCTGTTTCTG
The DNA here is from genome assembly GCF_040938575.1 of Ambystoma mexicanum. Classification (NCBI taxonomy): domain Eukaryota; kingdom Metazoa; phylum Chordata; class Amphibia; order Caudata; family Ambystomatidae; genus Ambystoma; species Ambystoma mexicanum. The sequence continues at coordinate 459,844,774 of NC_090931.1, forward strand.
AATTGCTCTCAGAGAAGTGTCTGGCCGGGTTCTGGAGAGGATCATGTCATCCACAAAGGCGGCTATTTTGTGCACCCCCCCGAATGGCATCCCTGATATCTCGTTGTTTGCCCTTATTGCCACCAGGAAGGGCTCTAGGTGTAGGGCGTAGAGAATGGGAGACAATGGGCACCCCTGTTTTGTCCCCCTTTGTACTAGGATTGGTTCAGATATGTGCCCGTTTATCGCCAGCTGCAGGAGAGGGCGCTGATAATTGGCCTCAACTCTTTATGGGAATCTTGGCCCGAATTCCATCATCCTCATGGTTGCGCAGAGGAATCCCCACTCCACTCTATCGAAGGCTTTTTCAGCATCTATGGTTAGTAGGAGAGCGGGGATGGCCTTCTTCTGGGCTTTTTTGATTAGGTGGGCTATTCGTCTTATATCGTCGCTCATTTGCCTGCCCCTCACGAAGCCTGATTTGTCTGCCTGGACTAGGTTGGGGAAGATCTATTCTAACCTGTTGGCCAGTATTTTAGTGTGGATTTTGGCATCTATGTTTATTAATGCGATGGGGCGGTACGATCCGCACTCCGTCAGATCTTTTCCCTTTTTGTGGATTAGTATGCCTTTGGCCTCTTCCATATTTTTCGGTAAAGTTTTGGATTTCTCTATGCAATTATGTAGGTTGGTGAGGTGAGGGATTAGGTCTCTTTGTGTAGTTTATAGAACTCAGCACCATATCTGTCGGGGCCCAGGGATTTGTTGAGTGTGAGTGATTTAAAGGCTGCCCTAACTTCGTTGCTTGTGATTTCCCCTTACAGCATATCCCTCTCTTCCCTAGTTTGTTGGTTTAGGTGAGCGTCCCCCAGGTACGCTTCCTAGTTTTCTAGGGCCGGGTATTCAGTGCTGTACAGATTGGAGTAGAATTTAACTAATTCCTGTTGTATGTCCTCAGTTTTGGTGCTCATCTGGCCCCCCTGCTGCCTAACGTTTAGTATAGTTCTGTCCCTCTCTTCTCTCCTAAGCATTCTAGCCAGCAGACTGTCCGATTTGTTGGCTTTGACATACAGCCTCTGTTTAAGGCGAAGCAGAGTATACTCCGCTGCTCTGGTCTGCAACTTGTCTAGTTGTCCTCTAATCGCCTTGAATTCCCTTTTTATGGCAGGAGTCTGTTACGGGCCCAATTTGGGCATCAGCTCTTTTAGTTTGGCCTCTAAGTTAGCTTCTTCCAGTCTCAGCTCTCATGAGTGCCTAGCTTTAATCACTACAATCTTACCTCTAATTCTTGTTTTAAGCACATCCCACCAATTTTACCAACTTGTGTCCCCAATCTTGTTGGTCTCTGCGTATCTGTCTATTTCCTCTGACACCTCCCTTGCTAAGGTTATGTCTTTGAAGAGGTGCCCAGGGTATCTCCATTTCCAGAGCCCCAGAGGGCCCCTGTTGCTACCCAACTCTAGTGTCATGGGCGCGTGGTCAGAGAGGGTGATTGCCCCCAGCGTAATGTCGGCTACATTGCCCATCAGGGAGGTGGACAGCCAGATGTAATCGATCCTGGAGTGTGATCTATGGGCATGGGAATAAAAGGTGTACCCCTCCCTCTCCCCATGTTTGGTATTCCATGTGTCCACTAGGCTCAATTGGTGTATTTTCCGTTTTAGATCTCCGGAGGGCAACACAGAGGGGCCTTTGATTTGAATGCTACTGTCTGAGGTGGGGTCCCAGGCCATATTAAAGTCCCCTGTGAGGATGATGGGGGATTTTGCGAACCTTTCTATGTTCTACCTTTTATTGAGTGTGTCACTCTTCAAGCTGTCAGGCCTGAACACATCCCAGATGATATTCTTGTAACATACTGAAGCTGAGATTTGATGTAGGGTATGATACAATACTGGTATAATCATTGAATATTTTTGCAAATCCTGGCCGCAGTTGCAGCGCCTTCAAGGATAGTAATTTGGACTGTTGGTTTGGAAGTAATGTTTTTTCCAGGTGTGAGTTCTTACAGGTAAATCAATAAATCAGACTTTGTTCCAGTTTTTAGACTGCTTAACTTCGACAGTGCTCGCAAACAGGCTTGGTTTTTGTGTCTAAAGAAATCAGCCAGATCTCCATTACGTATCGGTGATGCAATGTAGACTCTAGAAAATAGTGAGCAGTCATTCCTCAGTGATGTCAGGTGTAACTGTTTGCTTGACCTTTCACAAACTGGAGGACGGCCAAAGAGGTGGAGGTTATTCCGCTTAATAGGATCTGCCAAGTTTAATAAGCTTGTTGCTGACATATAACTGATACTGGTCAACTCCAATTTCTCGAATATTTAGCAATGTGTTTGCAACTGCTAGATGTACTATATTTCTGCTGTCAAGTACCATTAGATCACAGCTGATTTCACTAAATGGGTTTCCCATATCTTGTATTGCATGTGTAAGAGACTTGATATCTTTTGCAAAAGCCATCTGTGTATGCTTGTTGTCCTCTAGGTGATGCTCATCTTTTTCCCATCTCTTCGTCTTTGTAGAATTACATTCTTCAACAAAGTGGGCCATCTCAGGACCAGCGACCATCCAACTCTGTAGAGTTATTGGGTTTTCTCTGAGGCCTACAGCCCCTCCATCACCTTTGACTGATGCATCATGTTGTTCTTGGGCCTGATAAATGGCAATAACAGAGAACACATGAGTTGACTTTTTTGTGACAATTCCTTTCGTGAATTCTGCATAGGTGTTAGGGTGATGCTTTCTAAGTGAAACCATGTTACGTATTGGCCTGAAATTCATTGCGCATAGATCCAAGGAAAAGGACCAGAGAACAATCTTGCATAGCAACTTTAAATAGAGACGGAAATCTCTTTCTTGTATTGGGCTTACAAAAGTCATGAAAATGAGTTCTACTTTTAGAACGATGGACCAGAATCTAAATTGGGTACATACATCCTTTCTTTCTTTACATCAGTCTTCAAGTGACTTGACTGCTCTCCTCTGTGTCTTGGCTGTAGTCATTGTAGACCTGCTGCAAAAGTAAATAGAGACACTGGCTGTGATTTGATGAGCCATATGGGTTTGAGTCAAATGGGAACATTTTATCAACAAATCCACTTTTCCATTTGTGGCAATAACAGCCCGAATAAGTGCTCCAGTGTATCCACTTTCACCCAAGAGATTTCCAAGAACTTTGAGAACTGCCATTTCAATATGCAGCCCACCAAATATTACAATGAATTGATCTTCGCCATGAGTTGTTGTCCAGTTCCACTGAATTTGTTTTGCCAATGCGTAGAGTGGCTGGTTAAACGTAATGATTGGAATTTGCCCAAGATTAAGGCATTTAACTGCTGTCTTCACAATATCCATTGAATGGCTAATCATGACTATTGACATAGCATGATCTGGATCTAGAGGACGCATGGATGAAAGTGTTCATTCATAATCTTTTGGAGTTTTGTCTTGTTGATTTGCGTGGTATGCTGCCCAGGTGATTGTTTCATCCCCTTGTATGTTGTCACTAGCCAGAACGTGTGCTCCATGCTTCAGGTGTATTCTTTGATTCTTTCACCATAGTTTACAGCGTTCATGGTAGTCAACTAAGTTCTCATAGGTGGAACAGGGGGCATGCTGGTGTAGCACTCAGGAAGATGTTTAGTCAGTTTCTGCGCACAAGGATTTTTAGTCATAGTCCAATCAGTCCCTGTGAAATGATCATCTGAATGTTGAAATATTTATATTCCTGTACCATGGAAAGAGTCATGAGCTGTGGTAGCTTGGATTGGGGTCTATATTGCCGACGCACTAGTCGTGATGAGCCGTCCTTTTAACTGAAGAGGAAGGACAGCATTTTTCATGTGATAGTGATGACAAACTTCATTGACAGGTTCTAATGATATGTGTAGCACACAGTCATATGAAATGCATAACCGAGCTTGTGCAGGATTTCAACAAGTTCCCACTTGCAAGTTCTTGTATGGATTAAAATACCTAAGCAGATAGGAAAAAGGAGTTTCCCTTTCGCGGTTGTGCATGAAGGCTCTTCTAGACTAATACTCCCGACGTCTCACCAAATTGTTGTACATTAGTAACTGTGCAACAGTGAGGATTGGTTGTGGCATTGCTTAAGAACCTGACTGTGCTTTAATGTTTGGGCAGTTCATAACCATAGCAACCTGTGCTAACAGATGCAGGCACAGAGTCGTCCTGACACTTGTTATCAAAAGATCAGTTCAAGTGATTTTTCATTTTAAAGGTGTCTCTTCTCACAATATTTGCTGCTTTAGCAAGATTAACAGCATCACTACCTACATTGAATTCACATTCTTTGTTCAATGCAGATCCAATATCATTATTAAATATAAGTATCACATGACGGCCTTGCTTATGTGCTTCCATGTCAGGAAAGTAAGCAAGTATCCTGTTTTTCAGTTTCGTGGAATGTATATATCCTGAAAGATCACTGCCAAGTTGTTTCATCCTCATGCTGTACAGATTGCATAGGTTCAAATTGTTATACCCCGCACATCTATGTAATAAGGTAACATAAATCAATTTAAAATAGGAATAAGCAGAATTGTTCAATATAAGATAATAAAACTTGAGGTGTGGAGGAGAAATGGTCAACCCTGGCACATGGGTTGAAATACTGAAGCATAACGAGACCAAGTTCCCTATTAGGAAATTCCCATCCCCCGCACACTATCATAAGTCCAATATTGAAGCCAAACTTTCAAGAAACCAAGTTATTTGAATTAACTTAATCTTGGGATATTCTTTGTGTTTCAATGATAATTCACAGATAACAGTTTCATAAATAGCTATATTTCCTGTATCACTGATGTGGCATGAAGCAGTATTCAGTCAATGCAGTTTATATTTATTCATAAAGACAAACGTGTTTCGAGATAATCTTTCTCTTCATCAGGGGCGAATTTCAAATCAATTCTACACAAATAATTCAGACAATATAATTTTAGTAAATCATAACATTGTTTTACCAACCAAATTACTGATCGTTTCAAACAATAAATACATAATCTTCAATAGGTTTTAGAGCATAGTTTAGATAAATATTCCTAAAATGTTTACCAAAAAGGTCTAACCGCTAGTGTTCATGGAAGCATTTATTTACTAAACACATCGATGTCTTTAATCACCTAATTCTCATGATTGCAAATTGTTGTCACAAGCCTCCGTTACTTCAAACCAGTATTTCCACCAATAAAGTGTAGAAGGATGGTCATTGGCTACTGTTGTCATAGAACTCCTATGTTGGATCTCTAAAATAATTTTTTATAAAGATACTAATTATACTAAATGACATAGGGCCTCATTACGACCCTGGCGGAAATCGCGGTGCTAAAAGCACTGCGGAGCACGGCGGAAAGCTGCCGATAGCGCCATGGAGCTTGGCGGATTTTCCGCCCCATGCCGACCTTGGCGGGGCGGTAAATCCCCATTCCCCATTTTACCCTTCCCCATTCCCATTTTCGCCCCATAGGGTATAATGGGAGTGGGGAAGGCGTTAATTGCGCCACCGCAAAATACGGTGGCGTAATTAACGACAAGGTCCCGTAGCGCCATGGATTTCTCCGCCCGGAAAAACCAGGCGGAAAACGCTCCATGGCGCTACGGAATCTCGTAGTAGGGCGGACGGGTCCGCCGCGAATAACGCTGGCATAAACCCACTCCGCCAGGGTCGTAATGAGGCCCATAGAAGTGAGTTATGGCTCACCTTACTGTAAGTTGACCAAACGCCAAAATAGGTAATCCTTATGCAAATCTTCATCTTTTGGACAAAAGGGATCCTATAGTAAAGGGATGCTAGTTTAAGTATATAAAAGTCATTGTATATACAATAGGCGTTAGTTCCTCTACCAAAAAGTCAGGTGGAGATAACCAGGGCTTGTTTTCTTTGGAACATGTCAACATCCTGTGAGGATCTATAGATAAAATAAGGGTTTAAGAATGGGTCCCAAGTTGTTCTAAATCTAGAAGATCTCATTGTAAAGTATGGAGGATATCACTTACCAAGACTTCTTGCGCTGATCCCATAGTCCTAGTTTGTGGCTAAAATGTGCTGCAAAATGGCCACTTTAAATAATAACGTGATTACTTTGCTATGATGTTATCATGTATGACGTGCATGACGTCATGTATGTAAACAAAGTGGACATAAGTAAAGTTAGATCATTATTAGGGGTTCCCTCTTTGTTGGCAATTATGATCTTAAGTAAATAGGAACAAACGCTCCATTTGTAGCTCAAACATCATAATAATAATTTCACAATGTTAAAATAAAATAATACTCTAGTGATTAGTTCACCTACCGTCCTGGCCTAGTTAAATTAATGGTAATTTTAATGTTGTTGATGAGCATCTATTAACTCTCCCATTATGTTTTCATATACATTGAATTTGACTGTATACCCTCTGACTATAGCGGGATGCTTTTTCTAATGTTACTCATGCCCTTTCAATAGCTTCAATTTAAGCTGCCTCAGAAGAGTTCACATTCTGTTAATTCTTGATTGTGAAAGGTGTAAAGATGGAATTAACCTTGATGGTTATCTTGATGCCACATGTTACCAATAGAACATCATCATTAGGTAGGAAGAAACAACAGTAACCGATTTTAAGATTAAATTAACTAGACTTGGTATCTTGACGTCAATTTAAGCTGCCTCAGAACAGTTCACATTCTGTTAATTCTTGATTGTGACTGGTTCACATTTTGTTATTTCTTGATTGTGAAAGGTTTTAAGATGTAATTAACCTAGATGGTTATCTTGATGCCTCATGTTTTCAATAGAATATCATCATTAGGTAGACAAAAGGTAGTAATAGATTTTAAGATAGAATTAATTAGACTTGTAACTTGACTTCACCTGTTCACAATAAATAATATCCATTAGACGAGTAACAACAAGTTTAGTGTATACATGGTGTCCACATATCATCTATTATGGATAACCGATCATTTGCCTTATTTGTAACAGATAGACACATCCTCATTACTCATGTTTAGAGAAGTTACAGAGTTTTAAAGATTACTTTAGTATACCCATCTGTCTAATAGGAGTGCACAGTCTTACCCCAGATCACTGTGAGCACATTGTTAGAACTTTCTTACACCTTTCTAATATGTATCTTAGCCAATATATCTGCCACTTTACAGAAATGGGCCCTGGTAAAATTCCTCATTCATCCCGAGTGGGGCCATTGAATCTAAGTGGTGGATTCAAAATAGCTCTCTCTGTGAAAGGTGCCTACATAAATCCCCACCTCTCGGTAGGGGATGTACCACTTCCAATATTATAAATCTCACTGTGTTGTAGTGTGTTTATTATCTCTAAAGTGTCTGTAAACTAGAGATTTGGCATTAGATGTCCTCAGATTGGATTTATGTTCAGTCTATCTTTCTTTTGCTTTACATGTGGTTTTTCCTATGTAATATCTGCCAAATGGACATCTTAATGCATAGATTATATTCTTGCTATCACACGTGGCATAATCTTGTAGCTTTATCTTCTTCCCCATATTGGGGTGTCTAATGTATTCTCCCTTAATAATGCTTGAGCAGTGCTGACAATTCAAGCATGCAAATGTCCCACACTTGCATTTATGTAGTATTGTTTGTGTTGGTTTTCTTGGTCTCTCTGCTCTGACTAATGTATCCCTCACATGTATTCCTCTCTTATAAGCCAGCACAAGTAGTTCTAGCAAAAGGTGTTGTAAATTCAAATCGAGTGTAATCAAATCCCAATTTCTGTTGATACTCTTCTTAATCTGGTAACTCTGCGAGGAGACTTTAAGTGTATGGATCAGCCTTGTATGTTCTTTTTTATGGGCCCCTTTGAGAGATTCTCCCTTTTGTGTGTTTCAGATCGTGTTATTGCTTCCTCCAGAACCTCTTCTGGGAAGCTTCGATCTTTAAATCTATTTGTCATGTTCTCATATTCCTTCTGTAAATTTTGCATAGATCAACAAGTTTAATTATGGGTGCAATCTCATTGTCTGTTTGAGCATCTTCGATGTATTATATAAGTTCTGCATTGCCATGGGTAATTTGGTCCATCTCAGTTTCCTTTGTTGTTTTTTTTGTATATTGCTCTTTTATATAATAATATGAGGCAATGAATATGGTACATGGCATCTTGAGCAATAAGACCACCTACACTCAGTTTTTCAAGCAGGGGTTTGTCTTCTACTCTAAGGGCACAGTCATGAACGCGAGTATCAAGGCCGAATGTAGATGCTGTACACAATGATCTTCCAGCTGGGGCAGGCATGTCACAAAAAAGCATATTGGTTTTGTGTTCACTGGACTTTGTGCTTGAACACTCTGACGGGCACATTTTGTAGAAGTATCAGCATTATCCGAGGTTGATATCTTCCTATTCTCTGCTTTTTGCAGTTTTGTTTTATTGAACAGCAATCTAAATGATACATGAAACTGAGCTTTACATCATACCAATGCTGCCTTAATAACCCCACCTTCATCTAGACACGACAGATTAATTGTCCTTGGTAAACACCCAACACTACTAAACCCCACAAGTACATTGGATATCGTCTTATGACCAGCTCCCTTTGTATCACGTTTTGTTTCTGCTGCACAGCAGAAAAACACCAAATTGTCTTCTTGGCAGATGAAACACTTGTTCAACTCTGTTTATGTTATTTGTACAGAAGTATCAGGCTTGAACGGATTCATCAACTTAATCTCTGTATTTTTATCTTGTTTTTCTTCTTCAATTGTCATACAAACTCCTTCCTCTGTTAACAAAAAAATGATAATAATATTACATTACTCTTTTTTTTGCACCCTTGTTTTGTGTATGCATTTCTATGACCTATTGGATGATTTGCACACATATTTATAACATGAATTCATGGGAAATCACATTTAATATGGAAGTAAGAGCATCAAATAACATACTAAAGAGCACATTACCAATTTTCCGAGGCCGCCATTTTGAATGTCTGCCATTGCTGTTAGGGGGAAAATCTGGGATGGCCTCGAAGCCAAATTAAAACTTTTCTATGTGTTGTATATGTGCCCCAGGTTTCATTCTTCTATCATCACTAGCACAATTCTTCCAAACATTTCTCATATCTGTGGTACTAATATACCAGAACAACCTTCAAACGTGACGGCTCAGGCTTGCATGCACAAGTACCGCTAATGGATTCCAGCAACACCTTCATAGACCCAAATCCAACCGCACACGGGAGTCTCAACACCAAAACCGATATTTAGTTGTGGTTGGTAGACATTTCTATCTGCTAAGGGGAATATAATTATAATTATAATCTCCCATGTTTTTAAATTTTCTAGTATATGGATTCTACCATATCTGCTTGCTAAACAGACTTGCTTTCAGACTGTGCTCTCTGTTTTACAATCTCTTCTTGATGGATTTGTACTCCGATGGGCCTACTTGCTATTGAGAGTATCATTGAACTTGCCAACAACCATATATATATATCAGACATCCCCTGTATACTTGCTGCTGCTTATCAATAGTTGTCATGCCAGAAACATATTAGCAGCACTGGAGTGACACTTGAAAAAGTGCCCACATCTGGATTGTTTACTAAAAAAGTGTGCAAACTTTTTGGTTGCCAAATCTACTAATAAATGTGGTGGAAGTATACAATATGGAGGGGACATTCAGGAATGCGCCAGGAGGTTGCCCTCCAAAAGAGTTCTTGTTGGCATGCACAGCACCAAAGTTATTCTATTTTTCGAATTGGCTTTTTTTGGACTAAAAATGTGAATCCATTTGAAAGTAAACCAACAGTTCTAACACGAAATATAACTGTGTAATCCCATCGTCCGGTGGTAGGATTATTAAAGTAAATATGAGCTATATTTAGTTTTATACGGTGGTCTATGGGAATATACAATTATAAAGGCCAAAATCATTTGATGTCACTTTATCGGCAGCAATGTTGATGGAGTCATTCAACTTTGAAAGTTATTGTCTGCGCCTGTCTGGACTGGGGTTCACTCAAAACAAATTATTTCACCCAGCCCAGGATACTCCATTTTTTATTTCTCTGGCAAGGATTGTTACTTCTGTAAAGGACAGGAAATGTCCCCACTGTATTAGCTCGGAACTAGTGCTCCAAAGGCGAACCCATGGAGGTACAATGGACAACACCCACAATGGGTGTAATTACTGTAGTCCCTTTGAAGCAGAGCAAAGAATTAGAGGTTGGGGTTAGAGTGGCTCAAGAGGGAGATGGCCGGCAAGAGAAGCTTCCCATCATCTTGCGATATCTCAGGTCCCTGCAACAGGATGAGTATAGGTGTCTGCAGTACTGGATTCCCTCCTGCATAACATCTAAAACACAGGAAGTATGTGTACAAGCTTCCAGTCCACAGAAGAGTTAAAGCAGAGATTTCAGTAGCTTCCCTGGTGAAGACTACACATCCCTTCCAAAGAATAGATAGAGCACATGCACGAGAAGCACACGCTTCACTCTCACCAGAGAGGTACCTCAAATGGAGCAGCACTAGAAACATCCCTCTCTCACAGCATAAAAAGCACAGGCAACAACAGTACAAGGTTCCCAAACACACTCCAATTATACAAGTAGCAGCTGTAATCCATCACAAAACAGGTACACGCACCAGCTGTGCAAGCATCTATTTCAAAGAACAGGTACAGCACTGGTGGCAGCAATGAAAGATTCATTCAACAGAACAGGTTCATCAGAAGAAGCTCAGTGGAGATATCCACCAGGGATGTCGTTTCACCAAAATGCCAGGGGTAGCGGAAGTGACATCACAGTGCCACACCCCCAAGAGTGACATCACAGGAAGTGATGTCATTTGGCCACACCCCCACATGAAGTGATGTCATTAGACCACACCCCACAGGAAGTGATGTCATTAGACCACACCCCCACAGGAAGTGATGTCATTTGACCACGCCCCCACCATGACATGGCCTCATAAAGCATTATCCCTCAGTGCACTAAGAAAACAATGGTTATCATATCAGTGTATTGTGACATTTCATACAAGAATGGATCATCATATGTAGCAGTGTCAAGGTCCATGTTGCCACGTGAAGTGAATGAACCCCAATCCCCTCTTGATGTGGATCTGCCCTGTTATTTCAACAGGACTACAGAGCGAAATCACATTCTGGGGGGACAGGGATAGGGGAAAGCCAGGATAAAAGGGGAGAGGGAGAATATTTCAACAGCAAACATGTATGGAATCCTCAGTTTTTAATGATTCTTCTTCTTGTGTTATTTTGGCTGCCCAAAGATTCGTTCACAATGTGTTCAAATCATACAGTGCATTACTGAGTGATACAAACTTCAGTACCCAAAGCCTCATCAGTCCTGTCCTAATAATTTATTGGGGAAAAAATCTGGGCTGCATTTTGCATTCCTCCCACACTCACCAACACTCTTTATATGCCTAGGTTTCTGTTCCTACATGTTCATTGTCCTCCACACCCCGCACCTCTCCACAATGGTACACATTCCAACAATTAGTACTATTATACAGATTTTAAGATAATGCCCAACAGTTGCTCTTCCTTCACTCTGATCATAAGACTTAAAATGTAGTTTCTTACCATATTGAGCAGAACAGTGGCTTGATAGACGTACCGGTGCTGCTGTTTCAATGGCATGTGAGGTGAAGATTCTTACTCGAAGGCAGGTTGTTGCTTAGGTGACCGGAAACCAGAGGACCGGACCCATGGCACTTCTCCTCTTCCCTGCACTTGCGCAATCTGAATGACACAAGGCCTAGTAAGATCATTTTTTTGTCCCCCCCTCCTCGTCTTGTCACGCCTAGAAACACTTGTGTACAAGCGCGTTATAAATGTCACATCATATCATATCATATATCATACCTATAACCCAGCATATATGCAGAACTCGGATTAGCAGCCTCAAAGAATGTGCAGGTCCTCAAGCATGGATACAGGAGACAAATCAGAAGCAACGAGAAAGGCGCAGAGACCTTAGAATTGATAGTGAATACAGGTTACAAGCTGCCAGGCAGGTGCACACTTTGGGACTTGGACAAAGATTAGAAGAGCGTCATGGTTTTCAAGTGGTGTTGCTGTTACTGAGCTATGCAACGCATTACTTTATCGTGTCCAGTATATCAATGGTCACTATTATTATACGTGAAGCAACACAATAGCCAATCAAACCATGATTGTACTCCTTGAACTACATCACTCTTAGGGATTGACAATGTAGAAATATTTTTGGACTTGCAATTGTGACAGGTTAAATGAGATGCCCAGGATCACACACTTAAGTTAAGAGGTGAAGCTTGGACTTGAGCACAGCATGTCATTTCTGCACTTGACCAAACTGTTTTCCAGTTCTTGTCCTATAGCAAGGTGCTCATATTTGTGTATGTTGACGTTCATGAGCTAATACATATCCTGTTTTGTATACCGGATACACCATTCACAAACTCACCAACATTTAAAAATAAATTTACAGAACAGGCAGAGTTGGCCAACCACAATATGATCCCTTAACCTGGAATGAGCACAGGAAGCATTACTTGATAAATTGGTCTGAATGGAATGTACTTGTCAATAATAGCCAGGCAGAAGATGTCAAGCCTCAGCAGCAGTACTATAACATTTGCAGACGTGCCTTTTATGCTTTTAAAAGAAATGGGCAAAGAAATATTTTCATCTGCCCCGCATGTGCCTCCCCAAGGTGTGGGCCAGGAGCCCATTTTGCTCTCCCATAAAGCTGTCTCTGCCCCACCACCTCCCCTGTGACAGTTCACCATACCCCCGTTAGTAAAATGAATGGTGCTGCCGTCGGCACCAAATTCATTTTACTAACGTTGCAATTTATGTGCCGGCGGCAGCTTAACACTGCAAGCCGCCGGCGGCACATAAATTGCAACGTTAGTAAAATGAATTTGGTGCTGCCGTCGGCGGTGGCTTTGGAAAGCAAGCCGCCGCCGGCACGGCGGCACCGAATTCATTTTACTAACGTTGCAATTTATGTGCCGGCGGCAGCTTAACATTGCAAGCCGGCGGCGGCACATAAATTACAACGTTAGTAAAATGAATTTGGTGCTGCCGTCGGCGGCAGCTTTGGAAAGCAAGCTGCCGCCGGCACAGCGGCACCAAATTCATTTTACTAACATTGCAATTTATGTGCCGGCGGCAGCTTAACATTGCAAGCTGCCGGCACATAAATTGCAACAGTAGTAAAATGAATGGTGCTGCCGTCGGCGGCAGCTTTGGAAAGCAGGCCGCCGCCGGCACGGCAGCACCGAATTCATTTTACTAACGTTGCAATTTATGTGCTGGCGGCAGCTTAACATTGCAAGCCGCCGGCGGCACATAAATTGCAACGTTAGTAAAATGAATTTGGTGCTACCGTCGGCGGCGGCTTTGGAAAGCAAGCCGCCGCCGAATTCATTTTACTAACGTTGCAATTTATGTGCCGGCGGCAGCTTAACATTGCAAGCCGCCGGCACATAAATTGCAACGTTAGTAAAATGAATGGTGCTGCCGTCGGCGGCGGCTTGCTTTCACCAAATTCATTTTACTACATTATGTGCCGGCTGCCGGCGGCAGGCTTAACAACATTGCAAGCCGTCGCGGCCGCCGGCACACAACGTTAGTAAAATTAATTTTATGCTGCGGCCGTCGGCCGCGCGGCGACCACCGGTCCAAGACCACTCTGAGCTGACACGGCTCGAGCCTCGGTCACTTACCTCGAGTACTCCTCGAAGTCACTGGCCTGGCCTAGTGTGGCCTTCTTCTTCAGTGCGTGGTGGATCGTGGATGCCTGCCCTGGACACACAAACTGGTCTGGAGCACAGGAGCAGCAGTCCGAAGCACGCGTTCCACACGTGCAAAATGGAGGACAAGTTGGCAACACAACCTAGCGTCGCAGCACGCTGTGGCCACGCCCCCTCCTCCTCTGATTGGTCAACAGCCAGAGGTCGCAAGAGATTGACAGGGGTCGCTGGCCAATCGCCAGCGGTCGCTCTTGCGACCTCTGGCGACCCCCAAATGACGTCCCTGATATCCACCCGACAGAACATTTACAGAAAAGGCATACGAGCAGGATTCCAACTCACAGGACACTTACCGCACATGTAGTAGTAGTAGTGCAAACTCCCCTCACACATGACAAGCGAAGACGCCAGTATTTCAGGCATCCATCTAGTTTAAGAGGTGCTCCACAAAGAAGAAGGTGGCAACAGTTCAAGCTTCCCTCCTGTAAAACATGTATACCACAAGTAGCAGACTCAACATCATTCTGCACACACCCGATCCAACACCAGTACCAGCAATGCAAGATTCCCTCTCAAAACAGGTTGAGCACTGGCAGCACAGTACCATCTTCCGTCCCACACAACACACGTCACTAATAGCATGTGCGGCTACAGACAAGCATCAGGAGCGCACGCATTGCATCACTGAATAGGTACAGAATGTATGGCACCAGGGGAAAACTGCCTCTGCTCACCATTGGTAGCATTGTATTCTCTCTGGAATGCCCTGCTGCAGTCCTCTTCTAGGGCAGCACCAAGTTGCGCACCCGGGTGAACAGAGAGTCTTTTTACCATTTCTATAAACATACAGTAATTATTGGTCATGCTCACAAAAGGAATCCACCATGCACCCTCCATTGTCCGGGGCCTGGTAGCATATTGAGCTTGAGTGCCTGAGTATCCCCCATTATTCATGAGAATCCCTCTTTCAAATCCCAGCTTCTTCTCCAAGTATGATACAAGATCTAAGCTGCCCAGGAGACTTTCATGAGCCCTTTTCTCCTCTCTGCATCATTTTATTTTATTTTTTATTTTATTTTACATTTGTAGAGCGCTCTAGATCCCACGGGTGAGTCGCCATGCTGCTAGCTTCTGACTTGGCTCAGAGAGCCACTCAAGGCTTCAGTGAGTGCTTTCTATCACCCTGACGCTGGCTGCGGGAACTACTTAGTTGTTCTTGATTCGGATATGCATGTGCACTGTTTTTGGCCCTGAAGACGGTCCTGCTTCCGAAATGCATTGGCTAATGGACATACTGATGTACCTGTTTATCACATAATAACATACACGAGGATGGCCTGTTAGTTTAATCTATCCTCTAATCATTTTGTTTTGACAGTTACATAGTTCCCTTGGTTATATCAAGGGGGACCTACACATTTGAGCAAACTGCTTGAAACATATTGAGTATGACTGAATATGTCGTTTCATTACAAGGTTGAAGTTCTGTTCTTAAATGCATTATCAGCACATTTTTATGGTCATACTGTATAGTTTTATTAAGACAATTTAATTTCTTTTTAAATAACGTTTTCATATTCTGATGTATGGTTCCCTTTGGGCTGTATAGCAAAGTCCCAGCAGTAGCCATTTTAGGAATTTTCCCAATAGGCTGTTTAGATGAACACCCACAGTCACCTGTCCCTTGATCCCAAGAGGCAGTTTGACTTGTTCCGCCTAAAGAACGTCACTTGTGGCCTACAATGTGAGGGGGAAAGGGTGGGGTTAAAGACCATGGGCCTCATTACGAGGTTGGAGGTAGCCATGGCACTATTAGCACCAAGGCTGCCTCCAAACTCGTTCCGACTCCGCCCTGGTGAATGGAGCAATTACCGGTCCATTCCAAGGTTGGCGGGACCAGTAATTCCCCATTCACCAGGGCCATTCCCCATTCCCATTTGAGCCCCCATAGGGCTCAATGAGAATGGGGAAGGCACTAAAAACGGTACCGCAAATTGCGGTACCGTTATTAGCTCTAGAGTCCCTTTGCGGGTCCCATCCTTAACGCCTGAAAAAACCAGGCGTTAAGGAAGGACCCGCAAAGGGAACTCGTAGTAGGGCGGTAAGGGATTACCGGCATCGGTGCCCTTACCGGTGCCGGTAATCCCTTACCGCCCACCTCGTAATGAGGCCCCATGTGTGAGCGACATCATTGTAGTGACAGATAGGCAGGGAAATGTGAGGGACACACAGGAGTGCACTGTGAGGGAGAGAGGGTCAGAACAAGGGACAGGAGTCACTATGTGGGGGAGGTGTTAGGGAGACTGTAATGGAAATACATGTAGAAAAGACGAAAGGGACTAGGGCACACTAGGAGCATGAGGCTGTGCTGTAACCATGAGGCAGAGAGAGAGAGAGACTGGGCCTCATTACGAGAATGGAGGTAATGAAAAAAGGAAGGCGGAATGGTAATAGCGGCATCGTTAATGGGTCCGGGGCATTCCGACCCGACAACCTGCCAATACTGGCACCGCCCGTACCGTTCCCCTCATACAGGCATGGGCGCGTACACGCGCCCCTTCGTGGAGTAAATACCGGCAAGCCGGTAATTGGAGGACATCACAACCCATGCAGGCATGCAAATACCAGCATCCCGAATGCCGGTAATCAGGGCCTGCACGATGGCGGCCATACAGGCATCGCAGACCACCTGTAAACAGCAATCAGCAATCAAGCCAACTGCCACAGGTGCACACAATCACCACAGGTGGACTCAATGGAGTCTGGCCAAGTATAAAAGGAGTACACCCACACACCACACCCCTTCCTACACCAAAATGCTACCACTAGCTGTTGCAATCATGGCGCTTGAGGACATGCCTATACTGCTACAACTACTGCAACAACAGCAACTACAACAATAACTACAGCAGCAACAACAGGCAGCACAGAGGAGACGCAGGAGGAGAAGGAGGGTGAGACAGGCCCAGTAATTACCACCAGTGCAGCCAGTAGTACCTCGTAGGCAGCCACCAATCCTTTGCATCAGACCCAGCCCATTCAATCTAACCCCTGACCAGATCCACACCCTGTACCGGTTGGACCGGGACACCATCACCACCATAGTGGACATGATAGGCAACGACATTGCCAGCCTCATAGAAATACGCACTGCCATCCCCCCGCTACTAAAGGTGGTGTCTGTGCTCCACTTCCTAACCACAGGCACCTACCAGCACACAGTGAGCCAGCTGCATGGCATTTCACAACCACTATTTTCATGCATGCTGACCCAAGTGCTGGATGCCCTCCTGAAGCACGGTAGCACCCACATATCCCTACCATGGACTGCCCAGGAGATAGCCGACACCAAAGTAGGCTTCCATGGAGTGGCAGGTATGCCCAATTGTGTTGGTGCCCTGGACTGCACCCATGTAGAATTGGTAGTCCCCCATGCCGTATAGGCGGTGTACCGCAATCGCAAGCAATACCACTCCATCAATGTGCAGATGGTATGTGACTCCAGCAAGATCATCACACATTGCTGTGCCCGATTTCCCGGTTCAACACATGATGCCATGGTGCTGCGTAACTCCACGCTACCCTGTCACATGGAGCGACATGCTGGACCACGTGCCTGGCTGCTTGGTGAGTTGCCTGACTGGCCCATGGCAGTGCATCGGGGTAGTGATGTGTTGGGATGCATTCTCCACCTGGGTGGGAATGGGCGGGGGTGCATACTCTACCTGGGTGGGAATGGGGGGATACATACTCCAGCTGGGTGGGAATGGACGGTGAGTGGAGAATGCACGCAGAGCTAATGACTCTTGACCTCAACCCCCCAACCCCAACATGAAACATCATTGGCACACATCTGACCATTAACGTATATAAATGACCACATGTAAGACGCACAACCTGGCCACCATGTGTATGTCAAGCAATGCATGACTAAACAGGATCGCAACTGTGCCAATGTGGCTAGTGTGACCATGCACAGTGTAGTATACACAGCAAGCAAAAATGGGAGGTGAAACATTGTCCATTGTCGTACAACCACAGTACATCCGCCTCAGCATGCATTATTTCACCCTGCATCATCTATTCAACACCATCCAGACTACCACACCTCATAGCAGTATAGAATGCATCAGATAATATTTGTTCATACGTACAGGGACATGTGGATGTCCACACCAAATAGCTGCGGGCATGACTGTGAATCCTGAAGGTGGCAGCTCAGAGTGACACACACCTATTTGTATTTGCCTGCAGGTGATGGAGAATATCCCTTTAAGCCGTGGCTACTTACCCCTGTGCGGAACCCGCGGAACAGCCATGAAGAGGAGTACAATCAGGTTCACACCAGTACCCGTGTTGTGATTGAGCAGACCTTTGGCCTGTTGAAGGCGCGATTCCGCTGCCTAAGCAGGTCTGGTGGAGCACTCCTTTATAGGCCTGAGAAGGTGGCAAAGATCACCATGGCCTGTGTCATGCTGCACAACATGTGCGTCTGAAGAAATGTACCACTGCCACCTGACATTGAAATTAATGCACTGGGTGAGGATGATGAGGATGGAGACGGAGGTGAAGCAGCACCCCTGCCAGTACGTGATGCACAGGATGGCCATGCAGTACGTCAATCACTGATTCACGAATACTTCTGAACCACAGGGACTTTGATAGATATGTGTCAGTGACACACCATGGGTCCATGTGGAGATGCACACAGGGAATGTTGGGAGTTGGGCACTGAACACCGTCATACATGAAATGGATACACACGAAATGAACAATGTCCAGGCATTGAATGTTTTTTCACACAACGGGTGTATTGATTCAAACTGCAAAAATGTGACAACCCCCCCGCCCCAAACCCCCAGTGAACTCCCAAACCCCCCCAGTAAACTCCCAAAACCCCCCAGTGAACTACCAAACCCCCCCAGTAAACTCCCAAAACCCCCCAGTGAACTCCCAAACCCCCCCAGTAAACTCCCAAACCCCCCCAAGTGAACTCCCCCTAATGCTCCCATTCACCCCAACACCATCTGAGCCACTCCCATAGTTCTCCCACACTATTTGCGGGACTTCTTGCTGTCCGGGGGCAGCATTTCAGTGTGCCTCACACTCCTTCTCGTAGGACGCACAGGGCTGGGGGGTCCAGAGGAAGTGGGGACAGAGGAAGCAGGTGTGGTGGCTGGTGAGGAGTTGGTGGGGATTTCCACGCTGTTGTGGCCGCTGCATGTGTAGCAGGATGGATGTCAGGACCTGTGTGATGGCCCCCAGACAGTCTCTTATCAGCACTGCTGAGGCATTGACTGCGACTGTGTTGTCCGTTATGGCGGCTGTGGTCCCCGCTATGGCTGTGGCTATCTCCCGTCTGGTGTCCTCGCCATCCGCGAAGTATCGGCACAGCAGGTCCAACATCGACTCCTGTCTGGCCTCCACACTCGCCAGCCGTACCTCAAGGCTGTTGGTGGGTGCAGCAGTGGTCAAGGGTGCTGTCACAGGGCCTGCATTATCAGTGCTGTCCTTGTGGATGGGGCTCAGGTCGGAATCGTGCAGGCAGGGATCGGCACTGCTGTGGGTGGGTGAGGGCTGAGTTTGGGGTGGGAGGTGGAAACAGGGCTTGGGGAGTGTGGACATCACACATGCATGACTCCTTCCTGGTCCACATACTCCTTCACGTCATCTTCGGTGGTGGCCAGTAGTTTTAGGGCCACGCCTTCCACTGGTGTAGGTGTGGGCAGCTGGGTGTCCACAGTGTCAGGCGCACTGGGTGTAGGTGTGGCCAACTGGGTGTCCACAGTGTCAGGCTCATTGGGTGTAGCTGTGGGCTGTGAGGTTGCCCCGGAGGTGGTGGTGTCAGTTGCCCTTTACTGTGGCCAGGACGTGAATGCCCTTGTGGTGGTATCCTTGCTGGCATCTTCTCCATTGGTGCCTGGGGGGGTAGAAGAGATGCAGGGCATCAGTGATGGTGTTACATGCCAGATGCATTCTATGGTTTTGTGGAGTATCTAATTAATCATGCATTCATGTCTTACAGGTGTGTCACACAGGGTAGTATGAGGGGGCATTTTGGCATTTGCTGCATGGCAGGTGGCATGCCGTTGTATTGGGGTTTGTGTGATGTATTACGGGGCAAGGTCCATGTGTGTTGACTGTGTGTTGGTAATGGGATTGGCACTCAGCATGCATTTCAGTGTGGCAGGGTTTGCCCCTTCATTTGGACAAGAATATGTTCATGTGTATGTTGGGACATGCATTGCCTTGCCTAGACTCTCTTCCACATAATTTGTGCTATGTCAGGGTTTCCCCTATAGGGATCTGCAGGGTCACTCACCTCCATCTTCTGATGTTGCCGCACCCGTCTCCATCTCCCCAAATCCCTCGATGGACTCCAGATTGATGAAGGTGCTTGCTGTCTCCTCCCAGGTGGTCAGTTTGGCAGGAGAGCGGGGACCCCCGCCTGTAGCCATGGCCTCCCTCCTGTTGCTTGCAAGGATATTGCGGATCCTGAGCAGAGGTCATCCCACCTCTTCTTGCAATCCCTCACTGTCCGTGGGGTGGTTCCAACAGTGGAGACCTTGCAGGCTACCTCCTGCCAGATCTCCTTCTTGCGCTGCTGCACCTCACGCTTCAGGTTCTGGTCTTTTATCACATCAGCATGTGTGGCAAGGGTGTCCGCAAGCATGTTCAATTCTGAATCAGAAAAGCGTTTTTTCCAAAGGCGGGGAGTAGTCTTCCGGGTTGCCTCCCGACATGGTGTTGTATTGCCACTGGTCTCTCCTGTAAACAACTGTTGGTTTGGGAGGATTACAATGGATTGTGTTTTTAAAGATGGCCACCGGCGCATTTCCCGTTCCGACGCAATGACGTTACTTCCGAGTCCGGTATTACGAGCCCGGTATTAGAATGTTGTTATTACCGGGTCGGTATTAAGAGGTTCCTCCTAGGCGGAGGAGGTATCAGCGGGTCCCGTGATGGCGCTATCGGGGGGTTGGAGGGCCTTTAGCGGCATGCCGGTATGGCCATTACCGGCATGGGGGTTCGCGCGTGCTCGCGCACTCGTAATCACCCGCTATTAGTGGCGTCATACGAGCACGGACCCGCTCTTACCTCCATGCCGGTAATGACACTGTTTTTACCGCGCTACTCGTAATGAGACCCAAGGAGACCAGGAGGTGTAGTAGTGGCTCCTTTCAGTGAAATTCAAAAGCTCCTTTCATTAGGGTACTTCCCTAAGAGAGGTGGACAGGGCCCTTTCACTGTTGTACACTTGCTACTTTCTGTGAGATGCACAAGCTCCATTCAGTGAGAATCACAAACTCCTTACAGTGAGATGCAAAGTCTATTTTAGTGAGGCATTCCTCTCAGAGAGATGTCCTGGCCCCTTTCAGTGATCTACACCTACTCCTTTTAGTAAGAGGAACATGCTGTTGTCCCTGGCGTGCTCCTCTCAGAGAAATTCACCGTCCCTTTTCAGTGATGTATACCTACTTCTTTCTTTGAGATGTACAAACTTCATTCAGTGAGGTACTCCATTCCGTGGGGTGCACAAGCTCATTTCATTGAGAGGTGTATCCTCCTTTCAGTGAGACTAACCAGCTTGTTTTGGTCAATGCAAAAGCAACTTTTAGTGAGGTACTCCAGCCAGAGAGATGTGCCGGCCCTATTTCTGTGATGTAACCTTGCTCCATTCTGTGATAAGTACAAGCTTCTTTCAGTGAGGTACTCCATTTCGAGGGGTGCACAGGAACCTTTTACTGAGATTCACCAGTGTTAAGACAGATTTCTGAGCTCTGACCTGGTGGGCAGAGGTTCAGAAGGCCAACCTAGTTTCTTGGAACAAGGTAACTTTCTGGACAAGCCAGGCCAATCAAGGTAGCATTGGCAGCGGTCAAGACTAGGGGCCTCATTACGAGTTTGGAGGTAGCCATGGTGCTATTAGCACCACAGCCACCTCCAAACCGGGCTCCATTACCGGGTTCCTTCAATGAGGAATAACCGGGTCATTCCAACATTGGAGGACCCGGTAATTCCTCCTTGAAGGAACCATTCCCCATTCCCATTTGAGCCCCTATAGGGCTCAATGGGAATGGGGAGGGAGGTAATAACAGGCATATTACAAATGGTCCGTTATTACCTCCCTCTTCCCCTCGCAGGACCCGGAAAAGATGTCTGGTTTTACCAGACCCCTGGTCTGGGTCCCGCAAAGGGAACCTCGTAATCGGCGCTTCCGTAATGAAGGGTGCTGGTCCCGTACTGGCACCCTTCATTACGGGAGCACCACCCCTGTAATGAGGCTCAAAAGGTCTCAGAAGAGGTTAGGGTGACTGAAAGACCTCAATGAGCACAAAGAGTAAAGGACACTTACAATTCACTCCCAGTCAGGTGTGTATATATTAAAAATGCAAATACATTTATTTCAAGGCCTTTGAGATTCAACACACAAATAAAATCACAGTAATACTACTAAGCCAACACAAGCCTATCAATATACATATATACAAGACCGATGGGGTCTAAAGGGTTAATGCACAAAATGGGTCCACAACCTAAAAAGAGAAGGAAGCAGGAAGTGCAAATAGTCTTTAGACCCTTGGTGCACTCTGCACCAAACTTCGGTAGTCGAGTCCACTTCGGTTGCAGGTTCAAATGCGGCAATCTCGGTACTCTCCGGCTTTCAGCGACGAAGATACAGTGTTGATTCCCAAATGGGACAATGGCGATTTCTCCACTCCTGGTGGATGGATCAGGCCAGTTCCGCTGTAGCAGGCTTCAGGGCACAGAGGAGCACAGCGGCAATGAGATTGCAAAGTTCGTCACCACGGCTGGGCGACACGGTAACAGTGTGTACTCTGGATTGGGCGCGCTCTCTTTACTCGAGACCTGGGAATGCCAAGTGTATGAAATTCGGTGTGATAGTGCCATGAACAAAGAGCTTGTGATGTACCAAGTTTCGAGGGCCTCCTCGAAACAGGGGTGGTTCCAAAGCAAAGGTCCTGCGCAAGCTGGTCAGCCCACTGTTGGTCCAGGGACACTTCAGAGTAGGCTTACTTGCAGGGTTTGATGAAGGTGCCGAGCATAGTTGGTCCCGCTATTCTAATGGGTCAAAGCATCTTCGCAGACCTTCTAGGAGGACCAGATTCAGAGGGTCCAGCGGGACGACAGTGGACTCAGGTTGCCAAACCTTCCAGCAGGTCACCAGCTGTTCCTCGATTCGGCTTCTTAGTCTCAGGATACTTGGATCCCATCCTTTGTTCAGTGAAAACTCCAGAGATCGACCTGGTATGGGTGTTTGGAACCTTCTCTTATCCAAAATCTCCTTCGCGCCACAACGAAGAGGACCCAATGGGAGATCTGCTCACAAACAGGCATACCATAAGTGGACCAATCATGGACCACGGTGGTCCCAGGCATTCACAGCACACCAGACTCTCTGGTACCTAGGATGTGTATTGGAAGCAGACAGTCCAGCCCACATCCTGGAAGCACACACACACAAGGGATGCAGAAGCCCGCAAAAGCTTGGTGTTTCGCGGGAGAATGCATGCCCAAATAAGGACTGACCCGGGTCGGCTCGACCTGGGGAAGGTAAAGGGGCAAGATGGGCAAAGGACAGGACAAAGAACCTTGTGGCATGGCCATTTTGGAGCCAGGCCACCTATTTGTGCCAAACGCAGTAACCGCGGTTTACCTGGCAGGAAAGGGTAAAAAAATACATGAAAAGATAAGCTGCCACCAGCCCTGTCTAAGGCACATATGCACTTCTAAAGAATCCTTCGAGAGTATCTAGGGCCTTAAGAAATGACAGGAAGACCCAAGTGCACTGTACTGTAAGGTACTTTGTGCACTTGCAACATGTTGCAGAAAAGTTGCAACATCGATAAGGACTAAGGGAAGCAAAGTCTCCCATTACTGACTGTCTTTAAGGGCATGTCAGTTTCTCATAACAAAGTGAGCGAAAAGCCCAGGGGAGTGCAGCAGAAGGCTGTGCTCCTCTGGTAAAGTCAGACTATGGTGTTTAAACAAAGCAAAAAGTTGGGGGGTACACAACTGGAGGGAAATATACACATGAAATGGAAATCTTTCCTAACACTCGCCACACCCCTGGATTAGTCTCATGTTCAGTTTGGCATTCTGGATAACCAATCAAAGTAGCTACGTTGGACACCTGGCCTATACTCAATAGTGAGGTCAAAGCCTTGAAGGTTTCTGGAGCACCTGAGCAACTCTGGATTCTCTCCCTTCATGTTCATGAGCCACGTAGAGTGTTTATGGTCAGTTTGCACAGTGAAGTGGATCACATAGAGGTAGGGCCTCAGCTTTGTTAGGGCCCACACACCAGAGAAACATTATTTCTCCACTGTAGACCATCTGAGCTCTCTGTCCTGAAACTGGCGACTAATGAATCCAATAGGGTGTTCCTTATACTTCTCATCTACTTGTGATAGTACAGCTCCTATCCCAGTGTCAGAGGCATCTGCCTGCACAATAAAAGGACTTTGGCAATCAGGGGCCCTGAGAACAGGGGCTTGGCACAAGGAGTCTTTTAAGTCATTGAAGGCCTTCCCACACTTTTCAGACCAAGTTACCTTGTTTGGTTTCTTAGGAGTTGTGAGAGTAATCAGAGGGGCAACTATGGTGCCATAGTCTGCCATGAAATTTCTGTAGTACCCAGTTAGTCCTAAAAAGGCTCTCACTTGGGTTTGAGTAGTGGGGGTAGGCTAGTCTTGTACATCTTGTACTTTACTGGGTAGAGGCTGTATCCTCCCCCACCTATTTCATGTCCAAGGTAGACCAGTGAACCATGTCCAATCTGGCACTTACTGGCTTTTATGGTCAAGTGGGCCTTTTGAAGAGCCTGCAACACAATCCTAATGTTTTTCACATGATCCTCCAAGGGGGCACTGAAATCTGCTATATCTTCCAGATATGCCAGACAGAATTCATCCAACCCATTAAGGACATGATTCACAAGCCTCTGGAAAGTTCGAGGGCCATTCCTCAACCCAAAAGGCATTACCCTGAACTGGTAAAGACCCTCTGGTGTTGAGGAAGCTGTTTTCTCCCTGGCGTGTTCTGCAAGGGCTATTTGCCAATAGCCTGCAGTGAGGTCAAATGTGCTGAGGCATTTAGAAGCACCCAAAGTATCCACCAGCTCATCTGTTCTAGGCAAGGGGTGTGCATCTGTCTTGGTGACAGCATTCAGAGCTGTAATCCACAAAGTAGTTCAACTCAGTGGTACCTGCCTTTGGAACCAAAACCACAGGGCTGGACCAAGGACTACTGGAGGGTTCAATCACCCCAAGATCAACCATTTGGTTCACCTCTGTCTTAATCTAAGTCCTTACTTTGTCAGACATCCTGTATCCCCTAATTTTAGTAGGTACACTCTCCTGTGTCAATGTCATGTTTGCACCAAGGTGTCAAACCAGGAGTTTGTGAGAACAAGGGGAAAATTGCCTCAGCAAAATTCTTACCTCAGCTTGTTGATCAGAAGTCAGGTGAGGGGCCACTTTGACACCCTCAATGTGCTATCTGAAGGAATGCCTTGGAACCGGTCAGGAAGAAGTTCTGACTCCTCCTCCTCAACATCTGAAGCCAGCAGCAGTGCAGCAATTTCAACTCTTGGGATGAAAGCCTTCATTCTATTTACATGGAACACTTTTGGAGCTTGTCCAGACCTTCCAAGGTCCACTAAATAGTTTACCGCAGCCAGTGACCCCACCACTGTGTAAGGCCCTGGCCACTTGTCCTGTAAAGCTCTATTCTTTATAGAACATAAAAGTTGTATTAGAAATAAGAACGTAACAGCCCCGATGGTGGGTCATTTTCTGGCCATGGATCACTCCCCAGAGTCATTCACGTGGAGTGTACTGTCTCAGATGTTTCTTAAAGAAAACACAATGGCCAACAAGAAAAAACTGTTCAAAGACTGATTTATCTTTGTAATTCCGTAGAGACAGGTCTGAACGAATCTATTGATTGGGATAGACTGTGATAGACATTTAAGATCAATTGTCAATTTCTTGTTTTCTCCTCCAGTGTACGTTGTTGTAGCAAGTTCCTTCATTCCATATATAGGATGCATATACAGTACAGAGTCTGCTTTGCCTATGCATAATGCTGTCTTAATTCGGAGCAGTCTTACGAGTACCATGGTCGACCTCCTAAATGTATTAATTATAATATCTAAAACCGTTAATACCGGGTTGTGACGATGACAAGTCCTGTTGCACAAAGAGTTTCTTAATAAATATATAGGTTTGTCCCCTTCCAAGATGGCCCCTGTAATACACCTATTCGGATAAGTGGAATTTTACTCCCTTTTTTTGTTTCTATGCTCCGCCGTTTTCAGTGTGAAAAGGGCCGTAGTATCACACAGCCACGGAGTCGTGGTGCAGCAACACGACTGGTGAGACAACTGGGAGAGCACCACTACCCAATGTCGGATCCACACTGTGAGTATAGAAGTTGTTATTGGGCATGTTTACATGCCGCCCAGAGCTACCTCTGATTAGTGTACTTAAAACTCACATGAGTTTCCATTTCTGTTAGCCTGAACGTGTGTTTTCGCGTTTATGTTTCCGTCTTTAGGCGGTACAAGAAACGCTTAAACGTCCGGATTTACATTGTTGGAATTCATTCCCGGACATGTGAGGCTTCGTGAGGCGATTTTACCTTCGTCTACATGAGAACCATTAAGCACCGAGGACGACATCAAAAGGTTAGACTGCTGTATATTATTCTTGTTCCCATCGTCCTGCCGTTTCAGTGTTAGTCACACATTGGGGGCTTGGTATAGTCTGCCTATGCGGTTTTATTTGGGCAGCGGCAATGGTTTATTAGAATAGTTTTGTCTTCTTTTCCTTGTTTAGAAGTTAAACAAGTGAGTTAATAACATCAGTAACTCCTGCCCACACTGTGACGCTGTTTACATAATCCTGTTGAGTGTACTATGATACAAGATATTGAAGTAGAGTGTCGCTAACTCTGCATTTGACTTCCAAAAAAACTGTTTTGAAGACTATAATATAACTAGTCATTTTTTACCACGTTCAAGGAATTGCCTTTTCTTCCAACTTCCCTTTAGAGAGAGAACCCTCCATCCAAACAGACCGCGTGACTACCCCTGCTACTATTCACAAGTCGGCAGTCAGGTAAGCCTTTAATCTGTAAATAGATTTTAAAGGCACACAAAATACTAATAACAGTGTTTTGAAGAAGGGACACAACTGATTTGCCCTGTTGTTTTCCCTCCCACCCACTAGGTTGCAACTTCACAAACAAGAGAAGTCACCCTACATGAACTGCTCTCCTCTTGTTGCTGCAAGTGTCACAAATTGTATACGACATCTATTTTAGTAAATGACATGCTACCTGATGTTTGTAACACCACCCCCTGAAGAATTTCCCGCCACCTATCCTATCCAAGGTCAATGGGAAAGAAACATGTCGGGCTAATGTTTTCATTGTGAGAATGCTGTCACAAGTTTAATAAGGCATTCACAGCTGTTCTGGACTTAGAACCATAATAAGCGTTTCAGTGCAGAAACAATTTTTTTGATTTGACATCAAGGGTGTGTCTCATCTTATATGTTATTGTTGCACATATATTTTTTTCATGTCATATGGTTGTTTTGGTATACACTTATTAGTTGTGTTCTGCAAATTCTAACAGTTTTTCTTTTTTTCTCTTCTGTGGTATTCAGTTGTCTATTGGTATAGGGTTTCAGTTTATCTTTCCACAGTTTTTTTCGATGTTTTTTCTAGAATAGGTTGTCTAGTTAAAATATGGTTTACACACTTGTTTTATTGTTTATGATTATTGTGTTTGTTCAGCATATTAGAAGGTCAGACGGCTTTGTTACCGTCTTTTTATGAATTTTTAAAGAAAATTTGTTCTCAATAATTTGTTTTTCAATCTAATTGTATGCATTTAATAAAAAGAGAGATATATATATTTTTCCAAACATGATTTAAGTGTCATTTGTTGCAATTGAGGAGATCAGTTCATAGTGCCTCCCCGTAGATTAATTTAGATCTTTAAGGGTGAGTTTCTAAGAGACGTTAAGACCCTTTTGTTGTAATTTAAACAGTTTGTATAGGGCACTGTCTTAAGTCTCTCCTTTTCAAAAAAAACCCAGTCCTTTGTAAGTTTTTCTAGTCCTTATAGGATTCATGATCAGGACTTGCTGACCTGGGGAGAAATTGATGAGGGCAGCTTTCTGGTCGTACCAATGTTTCACAAGTGCTTGCCCTTCCTTTAGTTTCTCACTAGCAAGACCCATCAGGAGTACCATCCTTTTTCTGAGTCCTAGCACATAGTCTACTACATTGTTAGTTATGGGGGAGTGGGCATCTCCCATCTCTCCTTGACTATTGCTAATGGTCCCCTCACAGGGTGACCAAACAGAAGTCCGAAAGGGCTGAAGCCAACACCCTCCTGAGGTACCTTTCTGTAGGAAAACAGTAAGCATGGTAATAGAAGATCACATTTTCTCCTTTGGGGCTTTTCCAGAGACCAATCATGCTCTTTAAGGTTCTGTAAAACCTTTCCACAAGACCATTGGTTTGTGGGTGATATGTGGATTAAAACTTACAGGTGACACCACATTCCTTCCACATGGCCAGCATACACTTTGACATAAAGTTGCTGCCCCTATCAGACACAACTTCTTTAGGGAAGCCAACCCTAGTACATATGCCAAGTAAAGCTTTTGCAACTGACTTGGCAGTCACAGTCTTCAAGGGGATGGGCTCAGGATACCTGGTGGCATGGTCGGCCAGCACCACGATAAACCTATTGCCTGAGGATGTTTGGGGGTCAAGGGGACCAATGTTGATCCCTACCCTCTCAAATCGTACCCCCACAACTGGGAGTGGTACCAATGGAGCTTGAATTGTTGTGCCACTCTTTCCAGATAACTGGCAGGTGGCACAACTCCTGCAGTGACTTTCTACTTACACCCCCATCTAGGGCCAGTAGAAATTCATGGATAACCTTTGCTTGGTTCTCTTGATGTCAAGGTGACCAGCAAGGGGAACTTCATGTGCCAACTGCAAGAGGAAGGGTCTTACAGCAAGGGGCACCACCGACCTCCTATGGTCTCCTTCTGTAGACTCTAGGCTCACTGTAGAGGAGCCCACCTTCCCAATAAATCCTATGCTTCACAGGAGGTTCACCCTCAAACTGGGAGCTGGCCAGTCTCTTAGGTCTTCCAGAGATGGGCACTCACATTGGCCCTTACTGAATTCAATCCTGCCAGGACCACCTTCTACTAACAATCCTTGTAGTTCAGGATGGTCATTGGGATCAAAAACTTCAGGTAACACCTCTTCCTTGTCAGGTTCAGGTGTTTGACCAACTACCTCTTCTTTAGTGGTAGGTGAGTTAAGGGGAATATTTTCTTTCCCTCTTCTGTCTTTCTTGACTCCTTTTAGCCTTGGATTTTCCCTTTGACTTGGGTTGGGCATTGGACTTGGCCAGTGCAGCTTTGGTTTGTGACCTTGTGCAGGGTCTCTCTGCTGTATCTCCCAGACACACTAAAGCTCTGAGATCATTCCCCAGCCAGACCTTTTCTAGGACATCTCTCTGAATGCTCACTGGAATCTTGACCACTGTACCATTTTAGTAAATTTTATAGGCATAACTGGGAACTTGAGGGGTAGGCCATCAGCCAACTTAGTGGGTAACATAGGAGCTCTGGCAACTTCCTCTGGGTCTACCAAGTTAGAATCCACTACAGTTCTGCTGCACCCACTATCCCTAGGGGCAGGAGTATCTACCCCATTAATCAGCACACTGTCCTTAAAGTAGTGCTTGGTATTATCAGGAATCGTAGCATAAGCCTCTGAGACTTTAGGCTCCCAGTAACCATTGGAAATTAAGACTACCTCAGAATCTATCCCACTGGGGAAGGACTCTAAGGAGAAGGATGCCCCTGTAATCACTTCTTGCTTATAGGAGGAGAAGGCCAGATTAGCAGAGTGGACCCCCAAGGTTTTGAACTTACATATGGGGTCCCCCTTCACATGATCACCTGCTCCACAAGCCACACAAGATCCGCTGGGTCTTGGGACATAGGAAAGCTTACTGTAGCCAGAGTTGTGTTTTGGATGATAACCTCCACTACCCTGTGTGTTCTCTTGTGACTTACCCTTACATTTCTTTTTGTGGCTCTTTTGGGAGGAAGTTTTATCAGATCCCCCACCCTCCTTATCTTTGGGCTTTTTCCCCTCCTCCTGCTTACCAGGATGAGTCTTGTCCTTATGGGACACTCTATGTGACACCCACAAATCTGCTGTAATGGCCAGCTTGTTATGATCTAATTCCTTTGAATCTGCCAAATGCTACTTAAGCTCAGGGGACCAAGATGCAAAAATATGTTCAAGAATGACAACACATATCATAGCCTCAAAGGTCGAGATCTTATAGCCTTCAACGCAGCCAGTCAAGTTCTCTAAAGAGTCAGTCACATATGACACACAAGTACTTTCTTCTTTCTTTTTGTACTCTCTAAACCTCTTCAGGTATTGGGCAGGAGTATTCCCAAACTTTAAGAGTTTGCTTCAACATTGCAAAATCTACTCTTTCATCTTTTGACATTTCCATAATAGCACTGCAGCCAGAATGGGGTAGTCTGCTGAGCAACCATGCAATCTTATCAGCATTCATAACCTCTTGAACTTCATACGCATACTCAAATGCATTCAACCAGTTCATAGTTTCATTCTTCTCATCATACACACTGAGCAGATCCTTAGGACATCTTGGATGAGAGGAGGACCCAGATCCATGTCCAGATCCCTTGGATCGATTTGAAACTTGAAGCAGGCCGGTTCCAACTGGTGATTCCTCTCCTTCTGTTTTTCTGACTGCTCTATCTTCATCTTAGCCATGTGAAATTCAAGCTCCTTCTGCTTAAACCGCAGCTCTTGCTTCATGAATTCCAGCATGGCCTCAGCATCAGAGCTCTCAGAGGAAACATTGGACATTACCTCATCCCTGTCATCATGGGCACCATGGATGAGGGCAGCAAGTGGAAGCAGCTCCACCTCCTTCTGCACTCTCATCTGAGGCTATAGCACCGAGTTGCATCTCTTGCCATTCCATGATTTTCTGGATTGTTTCCAATTTTGTACCTTGAGCCAGTAAACCTCTCTCAGTACACATCTTTCTCAATGTTTCTGACTTGTTTACATTATATTAGATAGGTCTATGGCCTTCACAGTTATCACTACAAAGTCACTATGTATCCTGGGTAGGTGTCATCTGAAATGCCTTCACCAGTGTGCAACATGAACACCTTCAGTCCTATCGCACCGCTGTACACAAATTTATTAAAATGGATTTCTGAACTCTTACCTGGTGGTCAGAGGTTCAGAAGGCCATAACTGGGAACAGTTTCTTGGAACAGGGTAACATGGACAAGCCAGACCAATCAAGGTGGCATTGGCGGCGGCCAAGACTAAGTCTCAGGAGGGTGGAGGGTGACTGAAAGACCTGAATGAGCACACAGAGTAAAGGACACATACAAATCACTCTTAGTCAGGTGTATACATATTAAACATACAAATACATTTATTTCAAGGCCTTTGAAATTCAACACACATATAAAATCACAGTAATACTTCTAAGCCAACACAATCCTATCAATATACTTATATACAAGACTAATGGGGCCTAAAGGGTTAATGCACAAAATGGGTCCACAACCTAAAAACGGAAGGAAGTATGTAGTGCAAATAGTCTTTAGACCCTTCTGCATCAAACACAATCCTAACTGAAAGGCAGTACAATCCCTAAGATGAGGGGAGCCTAGTGCTCAAATGTACTTGCAATGCTGGCGCATGCAGTAGTGCAGATGGGTCAAACAGGGTGTTTTGTAGGGGCCCTAGCAGCTCAGGAAGGTGGGTGAGGTAATGCAGAATAAGTTCCCACTATTCGTGGACGGTTTCCCAACAAGGCAGAGCAGGTTCCAAGACTTGGGAATAGTTCGCTAGTTCACACTAGCAGTGGAAAGGAGTGGGGCCCTCAGGAGTCACTCGTGTGTAAAAATGGATGGAAGCGCTAGGGGCCACCAGTTAGGGTTGCAATTACTCACTGACCCCCAGTGCACTCCAGACCAAACTTCGGCAGTCGAGTCCACTTCGGTTGTAGGTTCAAATGCAGCAAACTCGCGGCTCTACAGCTTTCAGTGATGAAGATATAGGGCCTCATTACACGGTAGGCGGTGGACCAAGGTGCTATTAGCACCTTGGTCCATGCCGGTAAAATACCGGCACCGCCTTGGCGGAAAGGGGATTTACCGCCCCATTCCAAGGTTGGAGGGGCGGTAAATCCCCTTTCCGCCATTGCCCTTCCCCATTCCCATTTCTGCCCCATAGGGCTCTATGGGAATGGGGAAGGCGCTAATTACGGCACCGCAATTTTGCGGTGCCGTAATTAGCTCTGAGGTGCCTTAGCGGGTTGGATATTAACGCCTGCAAGAAGCAGGCGTTAAATCCTCCAACCCGCAAAGGGACCTCGTAGTACGGCGGTAAGGGTTAACGGTCACCGTTGCCATTAACGGTGACCGTTAACCCTTACCGCCGTCCGTGTAATGAGGCCCATAGTGTTGATTCCCAAATGGAACAGTGGTCATTACACCACTCCTGGTGGATGGATAAGGTCAGTTCTGCTGTAGCAGGCTTCAGGGCACAGAGGAGCACAGCTGCAATGAGTTTGCAAAGTTTGTCACCACGGCTGGGCGACACGTTAACTGCATGTACTCTGGTTCGGGCCCTTTCTCTTTACTCCAGACCTGGGATTGCCAAGTGTACGAAATGTGGTGTGAGTGTGCCGTGAACACAGAGCTTGCAATGTACCAAGTTTCGAGGGCCTCCTTGAAACAGCGGCGGTTTCAGAGCAAAGGTCCCATGCAAGCTGGTCAGCCCACTGGTTGGTCGAGGGACACTTCCGAGAAGGCTTACTTGCAGGATTTGATGAAGGTGTTGAGAATAGCTGGTCTCACTATTCTAATGGGTCAAAGCATCTTCGCAGACCTTCTAGGACGACAAGATGCAGAGGCATCCAATGGGACGACAGCGGGCTCAGGGTGCCAAACCTTCCAGCGGGTGACCCGGGGTTCCTCGACTCAGCGTCTTAGTTTCTGGATACTACCCGACAGCATGAAGGAAACCCTAGTGGTCCCAGTTCTTAAGCCGAACAAGCCAGCGGAGCACTGCGATTCATACCGCCCGCTGGCCATGCTCAACCACGATGTTAAATTGTTAACCACAATCCTGGCTCAGAGACTGTCCAGACAGATAGGAGACATCGTACACTCAGATCAGTGTGGGTTTGTCCCAGGCCGAAATACAACCATGAATTTACGCAGACTTCAACATGTTATTGCACAAACTGATACGATCACTGAACCCTACGCCCTGCTGTCACTAGACGCCATCAAGGCGTTCGATTCCATATACTGGGAGTGGTTATTAGCAGTTCTGAAGGAATTCGGGTTTGGCCCACGCTTTATCAGGTGGATCCGAATACTATACACCGAACCAAGAGCACGGGTAAAAACTGGGAGACATGTGTCAGAAGTTTGGGAGATATGCAGAGGTACCCGTCAGGGCTGTCCGCTGTCCCCCATGCTTTACATACTGGGACTAGAACCCATAGCTATCTATTTTCGGAAACAATTTTTCGATGCTGGAATAAGGCTAGGGACGACAGATCACATAATCTCACTGTACGCGGACGATGTGCTTTTGTACGTCAGGGACCCCCACCTCAACGTCCCAACCATGCTGGACGTCCTTGATAACTTTTCCAAAGTCTCAGGCATACAATTCAACAGGGCAAAATCCTGCCTATTCCCACTAGCTGGCCTTAGGGACAGATGCTCGGAGGAGCTTCCAACACTAGGGATACAGTGGCAGACCACCAGGTTCCGCTACTTGGGCATCCAGATTATGCACACCCCCCAATTGATGCACGAAAATAACACTAATGCAGCAATACCCGCGCTGCGAAGATCAATGTCCTTCTGGGCAAAGCTCCCACTGTCGGCAATGGGGAGAATTTCGGTGACCAAAATGATAGTCCTCCCTAGGCTCTTGTATAGGTTCCAAAATGTGCAATATTACATCAAGAGCTCATTTTTCCGCCTCTTGGGGTCCATAACACGAGATTTTATTTGGGGGCGGGGCAGGCACAGAATAGCACACTCCACACTAGTTCTGCAACACGCTCAAGGTGGAACCCAACTCCCGCACTTCGAAAAATATTACTTAGCAGCCCAGCTTAGCTTTGTGTCCAAATGGCTAGCTGACGAGATCACATCCGAGACTCCCCTGCTACAGTCCCTGATTCCTCCACTGCAACTTAAAGAACTCATTTGGGCGCCACAACACCTGCTGAAAGACACACCCTTCATAGCCACTCTGGGGAAACAAATCTGGCATAGAACGAAATCACTAAGGAATCTAACACACCTGTACTCCCCAGAGATACCACTGATCTGGGACCTGTGTAGGTCAGACTTGGACTTGTTACATCTCAGGACCTGGGAGAAGAAGGGGGTTTACACGTGGGGAGATCTCTATGAAGAAGGCTCCTTTAAAGAGTTCAACACACTACACAATGTAGACGGAATACCCACCAGTCAATACTTGTGGTACCGAAAGATACGCGAAATAGCAAGACACAAATGGGACACCTGGCCAGAAGAACCTGAGTCTGATCCTCTCACAACTTTATTATATAACCTAGGCGAGGGGCAACGGCCGGTCTCCCAAATATACAGCCACCTCAACGATAATCCCAACCCAAAGGGAGAGGCCCTGAAAAACAAATGGGAAACGGACATTGGCCGAGAACTCTCGGAGGCAGAATGGTCCAGGGCGCTAATATTCCCTAAGGCTGTGTCGAGAAACCACAGATTCCGCTTTATACAACTAAATGTCCTGCATCGGACATATCTCACCCCGCACAGACTGGCGACATTCAACAGGAATGCGAGCTCCGACTGTCCATGGTGCAGGGCAGAAGGGGCTGACCTCACACATATGTTCTGGAAGTGCAACAAAGTACAATCCTTCTGGGCAAAAGTCAAGCTAACACTTGAGAAGGCAGGAGCCTCCAAATACAGATGGACTCCTGAAGAATGCATCCTAGGAACGTACTCTAGACCGGCCAAACTTAAGCACATGGTGAAACTAATGGACCTATCGTGCCTTCTGGCCAAAAGACATATCGCCATGTCCTGGAAAAAACCAACAGGCCCCAGACATGGCGCCTGGCACAGCGAACTTATCAGATGGGCCGATGCAGAAACTAAGGCTTGGGAGGACAGCGTTTCCAAATCTACCGATGACTCCAGCTCCACCCTAGAAGCATGGAGGGAGATAGTTAGAACTATCACATACCCCTCGGACGATAAACCCCCGTGAACAGGCACTAGCTAGATTGTGCTGAACTGCAAAACCTAGAAACTCATGTGGGAGGCCCCCAAACACCTATGGAAACTGCTGCACTCAAGAGCCCCCCCCCCCATACCACCCTCTACAGAAGCCTTGGCAAAAGCACGAAGAAGACTAGATGCGGAGACGGTTTATGTTAATGTTATTGGTTTACTGTTTATTGTTTGGAACACCCCCCCCTCTTCCCTGCGCCCTCCCTCTCCCCTCTCTCTCTCTATCCTCCCCCCCTACTTTCCCCCCCCCCCCTTTTTTCTTTTCGCCCTTCCCCCCCTCCTCCCATCCCCCCCTCACCTTTGTTCACTAAGATATTACTGCAAAGAGTTAGCTTCATTTGGCACGATTGACCGGCTATGTGCTACTGATTTTATGATAAATGCCAATAAACAAATTTGAAAATAAATTAGTTTCTGGATACTTGAATCCTATCCTTTGTTCAGTGAGAACTCCAGAGATCGACCTAGTATGGGTGTTTGGAGCCTTCTCTTATCCAAAATCTAATTTGCACCAAAACGAAGAGGACCCAATGGGAGATCTGCTCACATACAGGCATACCATACGTGGACCAATCATGGACCACAGTGGTCCCAGGCATTCACAGCACACCAGACTCTCCGGCACCCACGATGTGTATTGGAAGCATACAGTCCAGACCACATCCTGAAAGCACACACACAAGGGATGCAGAAGCCCGAGAAAGCTTGGCATTTCGCGGGAGAATGCATGCCCAAATAAGGACTGACCTGGGTCGGCTCGACCTGGGGAAGGTGAAGGGGCAAGATGGCCGGCCTCGTGGCATGGCCATTTTGGAGCCAAGCCACCTATTCGTGCCAAACACGGTATCCACGGTTTACCTGGCAGCAAAGGGTAAAAAATACATGAAAAGATAAGCTGCCACCAGCCCTGTCCAAGGCACATCTCCACTTCTCCTAAAAAATCCTTCGAGTGTATCTAGGGCCTTTAGAAATGACAGGAAGACCCAAGTGCACTGTACTGTAAGGTACTTTGTGCACTTGCAACATGTTGCAGAAAAGTTGCAACATCGACAAGTACTAAGGGAAACAAAGTCTCCCAGTACTGACTGTCTTTAAGGGCATGTCAGTTTTCCCATAACAAAGTGGGCGGAAAGCCCAGGGGAGTGCAGCAGAAGGCTGTGCTCCTCTGGTAAAGTCAGACTATGGTGTTTAAACAAAGCAAAAATTTGAGGCGTACACAACTGGAGGGAAAATTACACATGAAATGGAAATCTTTACTAACAGCCAGCTGCTTTTGGTGAAATGCACAAGCTTCTTTCAGAGAAACACTACTCTCAGAGAGGTGCACTGGCGCTTTTTAGTGATGTATACTTGCCCCTTTTAGTGATATGCACAGCATCCTTCCAGTGACAATCACAAGCTCCCTTTGGGGAAATCCAAAAGCTCCTTTTAGTGAGGAATCCCTCTCCGAGAGGTGCACTGGCCCCTTTCATTGAAGTATACCTGCTAATTTTAGTGACATGTATACGATCCTTTCAGAGCGATACTCGGTAAGGTGCATAGACTTAATTCAGTGAGATTTGCAAGCTCCTTTCATTGGGTTACCTCTTAAGAGAGATGCACCAGCCCCCTTCAGTAATGCACACTTGCTGCTTTCAGTGAGATGCCTCAGCATACATCGATAGGTTGCCCAGGCCATCTTTAAGGACCAAGCAAATGAGGACCACATTTCCCAGAATTACCCTGTTACAGAGAGAACAATTTGATTGGGAAATTCAATTATCAATTCAATGGAAGAGAGCTGATGGGGAAAAGATAATCACTCCGAAGAAGCAGCCTTCTCACCATGAAGAGAAAAACTATGGGAGACCCACACCTCCCTACGTCAACATCCAGGGGAGCCGGGAGATGAACATCACATCAACAGATATTCAGAACCGGAGGGGGCTTCAGTATTGCTCTGTATAAAGAGAGACTTGAGAAACTGGACACTTTTCTTCCTATACAGCTTCAACCCCAGTACACGCAGAGTGCAGCACTGCATTCAGCAGAAACGGTTTCCAGACTCCCCACCCACAGAAAAGAGTTTACAGCACAGTCCTGCCACATGTGGTAGACAGCCACGCCAGACTTCAGGCGAGACAGGCTCTGCAGCAAAAGGGGGAGAGCCAGAACAGAGGTGCCCTCACATCAGTCAGCAGTCCTACGCAGAAATGAAATTCAAAATAGTTACATACCTCCAAGAAACCTTAGTAATGGTTTGCCATCATACCATAAAGCTCAAACTTGAGATCTCCCTAAATGGTGCACATTCAAAGCAAGTAACTTACTGTGCCTAGCTGGTTATCAGATGTACTTTTAACGGCACTTGGTGTACCCAGCTGTTAAGGAGTAACCTTTCTATAAAAATGCAAACATGTGTAACACTATCATTAGAGCAGTATCTTTTTTTTATTATTAAAAAAGGAAAATGTTTTTAGTACACATGGTACTTTTTACATTATATAACATGTAACTTTCACTTTCAATTTCCAATACACACTAAAACGAACAAAACACGAAATCAAATACACCACAATTGATCCCTCTAAAATAAGTAGACAAAATTGATCTTTACGCCCTCCTAATTAATCAATAAATCACTTACCGGTTCAAATCACATTCTGCATTTACCCGGATCCTTTAGGCTCTTTCTCCCACACCCTTTATACTGCGGTTAATACATGTAGTTCAGGAATAGCCCCAAGCAACCGCCCAAATTAGACCACCCCAAGTTTCTCAGCTTCTGATTTCCCTGCCCTCCTCACTTGCTCCAATCTTTCAAAAATCAGAATCAAGAATTTCACCAAAGCCAGTGTGAGGGAGTGATGGGACATTGTCAAGACCCTGTGCCAGAATTCAGCAGTTATGATGCCCGCTGGTGAATTGACAAAAGGACCTGCACAGTCTACAGGCTCTCATCCGCGGAGGGATCCCCGACTTAGGCCCCATAACTTCCAGCATCGGCAGAGAGTTAAATTTAAACTTTAGGTACCACTCTCGAGGCCTAGCTAAATGGGAATTTGTTAACGTATAGTCTGGGTTCCCCCATTGGTAGAAACACTGTTTTGTAACCCCTGTACCTTCTGAGTCACCCTATATCTCTCAGGCCTGCTATATTGTCCCATCTTTTATCCTTGCTTTAAGTAGGGCATCCCAGAACGGACCCCGTAAATCCAGCTCTTCCATAAACCTTTCACACTTTTTTTAAAGTTAGAAAGAAAGGGATTCCTCCCTTTCCCCATCATGAGATTTAAGAAGTAGTCTATCTGTGGATGTTCTGCTTTTGCCATCTTAAAAAACACGGTGAGACTGCCCTTCATCAGTTGTGCCCACTATGAAACCATACCCAACTCGATACTAATCAGACTCACAGGCACAGAGGTTGGCAGCCCTAGGGCTCTCTTCAGAATCCTCCCTTCCATGACATCAAAGAACTTTCTGCACCTGCCAGTTGTCAACTGACAGCCATACAGATCCACTGCAGATATCTTGGCCTGATAAAATTATATAAGAGGCAGGAGTGAATATTCGCATATAGTTCTCTTTACTCTCTTGGCTAAGGACAGAAATGCCCCAACCCTTTCTTCAATATTGCCTTCCTCAGTTCTCCTTTTTCTTTTAAAGCACACAAAGAAGCCCAGATATTGCAAAGATTCCACCTTCCTTATCGGTGACTCATTGATCTTCCATGTATAGCTGATTTTTTTCTTCCGCTTACTACGTGTCATTACAAGGGAGTTGGCTAGGTTCACCGTAAGGTGGTTTCTTTGCAGGTAGTTTCCAAGCCCAGTCAAGCAGCGCTGTAGTCCTACCGGGGTGTAATCCATCAGCACTACATCATCCACATAGGAAATGCATCCCACCCGCAAATCCCCCCTCGATGCATAACCCCCCCCAGGTCAGATCTTCCTTCCATACATTTCACCATATAGATTGAAGAGGGTCAGTCCAACTATGCAGCCTTGTCAGACACCCCTTGACACCATGATGCCGCCAGAAAGATCTGCCCTACGATTAAGACGGACTTTCGTCTTACAGCAGGAATATAGCATCTGAATCATGTCCAAAAAAAAAAAAAAACTAGGGTCAGTTTCCCAGTCTGATATCTTCTTCCAAAGATGTTGGAGATCAACATTGTCAAAGGCTGTCGAGAGATCTACGGTGGCTATATACAGATTTGCATGCATGCCACTGCCGACCTCTGAAAGGCAGGCATGAAGAGACAGTCTACTCTGTAGGGTACCCACCCTTCTCCTACAGCCTATCTGTACCGAGTGTAGCTGGTTTGTCTTCTCTGCCCAAGTGTCCAAATCACTAAGGATCATTGTCGCAAACACCTTGGAGGTGGTATCTATTAATTAGATAGGTCGATATCTCCCGGGGACCCCGTGTCATGCTTTTTAAAGATTGGAATCAGAACAGAATTGTGCCATGAATCCGGGTACTTACCTTTCTGAGCTATTTGCCTAAATACATACCCCAAGATGTCAGCCCATAGATGCAGATAATTTTTCATGACTTTATTTGTAATGCCATCTGGCCCACTTGCCCTGGAATTATTTAAGTTCTCAATAATTAAATACAGATCGTCCTATTCAAACTTAACATCCCACGCCTGCTGTTGTGCCTCGTTCAAAACCCCTTGGCTATATTGCACAGTGCCCTCACTAAACTTTGACTGGAAGTAATTTACCCAATCTTCCTCCGCCACACCTGATGTCTGTAGCACTGATTGAAGTCTACTCTTTTGATTTAATATCCACTATATTCCCCAAGTGTCTTTCTTGACCAACTTTAGTAGGGTGACTTGGTTGTTGTAAATATATTTCTGTATCTTATGGTGTTTAGTCCACAATGTGTATTTCTGTTTCAGGGAGCTTACGGCCCTTGTTGCCTCTAGCCCACTCTCCCATTAGGTTTTTTTCACTGTCCTGATTTCCTTGGTTAGCAGGCACTTCCTCTCGGTCACCTCCCTATCATGCTTGTGACAATGGCCTACATTATTTAACCTTAAGGAGCATCCCTGAACCACTTCCCTCGGTTTCCCTAGCTTCTCCAACAGGTTAGGAAAAGATGTCAGCAAGCACATTCCCCTCCTGTCTTCTAGACTTAGCCCATCCCACCATGCTGCCAGCCTTTTATTTAGTAACCCCACATTGGAGCTATGCGGGATCAATCTTTCCCCTTCACCCTCGATTAGGAGATTTGTATCACCCATAGATTCCATTTTTTCCAGGAATGGTGGCCATAAAACCATTAACACAGGAAGGAAATGATCACGCCGATTGGTTGGTAATATTTTCAAGTCTTGAAATCTATCAAATTCTATATTTTCCGTGAATACTTAATTGATGTTTGCAGAAATAAATATATTATCCCAAGTCGGGGTATCCTTTAGACGCCTGTCCCCCATCAGATTCGTTTGGGTGAAATCCCATCTGGAGAGGAAGTGAGACCATTCCCGCCCTATGTTTTCCCTTCTAGCAGACCTTCAGTCCCCCTCCCATCCAACTCCAAAAACTCTCCAAGTGTAACCATACAATTACAGTTAAATTCTCCTCTTAAAACAATGGGTCCTCCTTACACCTCTTTCTCCCAATCCAGCAAGGCATTTTCGATCTCATTAGTAACTATCTCAAACA
The DNA here is from genome assembly GCF_040938575.1 of Ambystoma mexicanum. Classification (NCBI taxonomy): domain Eukaryota; kingdom Metazoa; phylum Chordata; class Amphibia; order Caudata; family Ambystomatidae; genus Ambystoma; species Ambystoma mexicanum. Next base: position 459,885,620 of record NC_090931.1, read on the forward strand.
CACTTGACCTAGGATTACAATAAATGTTAATTAAGAGGGACTATTTCTTTTGTCCACCACACATGTCGATTACTTTTAAGATCAACGTACCCTCAGTGCTCGTTTTCACTAGCTGAAGAGACCTCCGCCTCTCCATTTTTACTGCCACTAAGAGCCCGCCCACTGGTCTCCCTTTCACCCCCTTCTTGGCATTATTGCCAAAAGACATGTAGCCGGCCAAGGAGGGGTCTTCCTTAGCCAAGTCTGCTGCAGAAAAATGACACCCGCCCCCTCAAATAGTACATTGAGATCAGAGTTTATAAAGGAGTTGTGGCCTCTTGAGTTCCAGCTACAAATAACAAGGGCAGTGTTGCTAGAAGCCCAGGCATTTTCTTGGGCAGATTGGAAACAAGCTAGATAGCCAACCCCATCTTGATGTGTCCTCATTCTGTTCAACCTGCCTCTGCTGATATTGATCTTAGAACCATTGAATAGTCAAATTCTCTGTCCCCCTGAGTGACCTACTTCATTCACCTTAGGTTAATGGGTTTCAAAACGGTTTAATAGCAGCTCTTCTTGACAGTCACTAACTTTTCAATGAGCCTTGAGTGGAAGAAGCTGCACATTTGCCGAGCCGCCGACGGTCAAACAAAAGGAGTAACCTTTCTTGATAAAATGCAACCAGGTGTAACACTATCATTAGAGTAGTATCTTGGCCGGCAGGGCACGTTACCAGCGAGAGAAGTTTTTAAATCCAAAGGCAATTGAGCTATGCTATATTGTAGAAAGCAGCAGGGCTTTTGATAGGGAAGAAAATCGATTTTCAAAGGGCTTATTGCATCTGCCCCAAAGTACCCCTAATGTTCCCTTACATTTGGGCATAGGCATGTATCCTGCCAGTTACATGGTTCTAATAAAACCAGGCATGCTAGCGGTTGGGCAACAGTTAAGAGTTAGTAGATTTACTGGAAGCAATGTGGGAGGTCATTAACTCTCCAGAGGAATCTAATTGGAAATGGTATAATCATGTAAAACACATGCTTTTCTGCAGCTAGTTCTTTGCATAAAGATGTTCACTGACAAAAGTTTAACGTCGAAGAACCTTGGGCATTATCTGACATGATTACGACAAGCGTAGGCAGCCCACAAGTTATTCATTATCTCATTTATAAAGATTGTTTTGGTTCTGAAATATATTTAAATATGATGACACCACTCTGCTAAGTAGATACTGTATTTGAAATTAGTTTAAATATTTTTCCATTTGCGGACTTTACTACTGTTCATTGGTACCCCATTTCATGAGACAAGTGTCCTCAATGCACAACAACAAAAGAAGCAATGTCCCACTTTTTGTTAATTTGCCTGGTTTTTGATTACATTAAGAAAAATGATTAGTTTACTTTCGGAATACAGAAGCAATAAGGATGTTAAGGGATGGGTTGGCCTTTTGCAAGTTGGCATCGTTAATAGTAACCATTTTTGCTGTTTCTTCCTATTTCTACAAGACATGGAACAGAATGACGAAGTTTCTGTGCCTTGCCCAGTGAGTTGTTAAATCCAGTTGATCACTTATAATTATTGCATTGTAAAAGTCAGGGTAAGCTCAGCCAATAATTTGAGTGTTATTTTAGACATATATCTTTATGGTCATTGGGAACAAACTGGCACACATAATTACAGAGAAGGGGATTGTTCCTACGACTTCTATAGTGTTTAGGATTTTTAAAAAGGTATTCTATTAGAGTTTTTACTTTTAGGGTATTGAAAATGTCTACTATCTGCATCATGAAACTAATTGATCTTAAAATGTTTTAATTGTTTATTGTGTGTTTATTCATTGTATGTGCTTTGTATGAAGTTTAAGGGACTCAGTGTGCGCGAAATAAACTGTTCTGAATCTTCAGAAATCCAAAATTGTGGCTGACCTATTCAAAGGCTTACGGTCTAGGTCGACAGGGCCAACAGCATCAGTCAGGAAAAACCTGTGAGGCCTGGCACTAAATAGGGGTCATCTCCCACGAGAACAGGGAAGGAGAGGTGTGGCATCCAGAGTTGGAAAAGAGTAGTGGCAGAATTCTGATTGACTGTGGGAGAAGGAGATTAGGGCTTCAAATAGTGGAAGAAGGTGGAAAAAGGAGAAAATTCGGAATGCGGAAGAAGGTGGAGAAAGGGAGAAAGCCCAGTGCGTGGAAAAGGTGGAGCTAAAGGGAATGGTGGAGCATGAAAGGGTGGCAAGAAAGAGAAACAGTTGAGAGTGGAAAGAGTTAGAGACAATGTGAAAACCAAGTGAGTAGAAGAAGGTCGATGGAAAGAGAAAACTCGAAGAATGAAAGAAGCTGGAGAAGTGGCATAAACAAAGAGGGTGGAAGGTGATGGAAAGAGAAATCCTGGGGAGTGGAAGGAGGTGGAGAGAAAGCGAAAAACCCTTGAGTGGAATAAAGTGTAGAAAAAGAAAGCCCAGAGAGTCGAAGAAGGTGAATAAAAACAGAAAAACTGGAGAGGGAGTAGGTGGAGAGGAATATAGAACCTAGGGACTGAAGAAAAGAGGAGCAAAAGAGATCATCTGGGGAGTGAAAGAAAGAGGGAAGAAATAGAAGATTTGGGGAGATAAGCAGAATATTAAGAAGGAGGGGAGGAGGGAGAGCCCTTTGTTCCCATGACGAAAAGAAGGTGAAGAGCATGATATCCTATGAGAGGAAAAGTAGTAAGCCATCAAGTGGTGTCAAAGTAGAAGAAGACAGTGTGAAAAGCAACCAACCCCAAAGAGGAGGGGAGAGTGAGTCAGGCATTCATACCCAAAGAGGCCACCAGAGTGACTTCTCAAACGTGGATGATTCCATTGACTTTTTCTAGAAAAGGGAAAAAAAGTATAGATAACACATTGTTTGTGTAGCAAAATAAATTCACAAAAACAAATAATTCAAATGTTATCACTGAATGAACTATTACCTTCATAATCAAACAAAACATGTCATATGATACCTGAAAGATAAACCATGTTTCTTTCAGCATATTATTATTTTGTTTGTTTAATATTATTTAAATGGGTACAAAAAGATTACAAAAATATTTATAAACAAAAAAACGTAATTTCTAAATATTTTAAGAAAAAAAATAAACATGAACAAAAAATGCAATGAAAAACACTATTTTACTAACGAATGAACCTAGCAATCACATATAAAATTAATAAAAACACCTGTGCTGAAATCTCAACACAACTCTTCTGTTAGAATATAATCAATGCAGTACACCTGATCTGTACTGGTCAACTAGCTTTGACAAAAAACACGAATTATTTACAGGCCTCTTCTTCCTCAGGAGGACAGCGAGTGAGCTGGGCCCTCATACCTGAAGATGGAACAAAAGAGTGACTTAGGCACTAATGACAGAGAGCCTGTTATTGTTTGGAGACACTTTTAAAAACCTCATAGAAACTCTCAACCTTTCTGACAAATCAAATAAACTCATATAGACTAAACCCAACATAGGATGGTCTTATTTATTCTTATTCTTGACTATTCAATATGTGTATTTTAAATTTAAAAACATATGAAATTGTCTTAATGTGTGAATTTCTTTTTCTTTTGTAAGATGTGTATGTTTTTGATTAAGTGTTTTTGGAAAATTAAGTATGTATTTGAAAATTGCTGTTTGTTATGTAATAAATATTTATTTGACAAGGTGTGTTCACAAAGTTTACGAATCTTGATTAGTTTCTGTAATTTGTAAATTGAATTTGAATTTTTTACAATTATAGATAATTGTTCAATTTGTCCAATGTGACACACTTTCTTGATTACTATGTGCATGCCTTTCAGATGCCATAATGCTACCAAAACCGCTAGCAATCATGAAATACACAGTACATCAGGTACTTAATGGCAACGCTTTAACAGACACTGTTGCTAAATAGACAGCCATTTCCGGATTTCAGGATTAATATGTATAAAGAGTAAAGAGTTATGTACAGACCTCTAATTTCTTGTCCTTAGAAAAGCTAGCCCTTATCCGAGAAACTGCCACAGAGTCAAAAAAGGCTATCAGTCTAGGATGGGTTGTGCCTGTACTCTGACATCCTTTGTTAGGATGACATGGTCTCTTCATTGCCAATAAGGTACTATTATCCTATTTTCCTTGTATTAATCTCAGATTCGGCTATCGAGGAAAGGAGTATGATTAGTTCCCTGAATCAAGACGGATATTCATGATATTCATCTGTGTTTTCAGCTGTAGGTCAAATTTATTGTAGACAATGTATTATTTGCCAGCAAAATAATGCTAGGAAGACTATTAAAGCAGCATAAGGATCCCATGTGCGGCATTTTGGCCCTTTTGTGAACATTCAGGCCAACTTCATTAAACTCCAAAATGGCAATGGCTACCAGTATGTGTTAGTGCTGGCAGATACCTTTTCAGGCTGGGTGGAGGTTTGCCCCTACCATAAGGCATACAACCTCACTGTTGTTAAACTCCTTGTTACAGACTTTGTTCCTTGATTTGGGATGCTGGTGAACATTAACCTTACCCACTTTACTGGCCAACCTGTCAATGATCTGGCTCTGCACTCCAAATGCAACTTCCATGCCCACATCATCACCAATCTGCAGGACAGTCAAACAACAAAATTGGAACATTAAAAATTAGTTGGCGAAAACCTGTGCATAAGTGGGCTGAAGTGGGCGATGCCTTGTCCCTGGTACTTTTTGTAGCACAGTGTAGAGGAGGTCCCAAACAAGGCCTGCATTCCATCCACCCATTTCGAGATACCAGAAGCATACTCGCCAAGATACGTGACGTATAAGGAGCAAATGAACCAACAGAGAGCCACAGTGGGGCTCTGTCCAGTACCCATCAGAAGGACTTGTATACCTATTGAAGCGCCAATAACCAGACAACCATGGACTGCAAGGTACCCATTAAGACAACCATACCAGCAGCTGACGCGAAATGAAGACCACTTACAAACTGTCCCTGAAGAGACCCAAAGGGCTCTTATTGGAGGCGAATGGTGATGACACAATGGCCCGGACAGACGGTCAGATGAAAGAAATGACAACCAAAAAGGAGATAAAACAAAGACGAAATGTTGCAAACCATGATGTAATGGACATAGAAGAAGAAACAATGCTGAACTTTAAAGAAACATAACCACTGAGAGCAAGATGGAAATGTGTAACTGGTCAAATGCTTGTAAATAGGCTTGGAATGCAAGAAGCGAAGGAAACGGTACTGCTTGCAATGCTTAGTAGGAGGATAGAACGGCAAGTGCCAACTATATGTCTACCTCAACAAGCACATTATACAAGTGCAACTCCATTTTACGAAAGCAGAATTAAACCCAGGATGGTAGGGGCCTAACAGGCCAGGATTCATGTACCAGCACAAAGACGGAGGAAAGAGCGGAATCGAAACTTAGTAAAAAGCAGCTCATGGCTAGGAATTCAAGGTCAACCCATGGAAGGGAGGAGAGCAGCAACTCCAAAGAATTGAAACCTAAGAGCATAGAAGCCTGTCCCGTGAAGATCGGGATAAGGAGGCCCAGGCAAGTGACGAGGCCGAACAAAGAATCAAATACTCAAATAGATGGAAAATGAAGCAGCTTCACAGTGTACTGACACGTGACCAGCCAAGTGCAAAGAGGTACCAACGTCTGATGTCACCTAAAACCGGAAGATGCCATAACTTTCCCCGATAAGAAGCTACAGTTTCGAGGCCATCCTCAGCCAACTAATTGACACATGGGCCTGAGGGTAGTGATTGATGGAAGGGAGGCAGGGTGAATCTTGGGCCATCCCGCACCTGGGTGACCATTCTGCATGCTGCTAATTAAAATGAAGATTTATGCCTATGGGTGTAACCCACCCAATCACAATGGACCAAATCATCTAGGATCCTATAGGTAGTAGAACCAATGAGACGTCATACTTTTAGTGACGTCTATCCCGAGTGATGTAGAGGGATGGGCATAGACACCCACCCGATAAGAGTTATCCAATCACCACACTCTGCTACCATATACAGAAATAGTACCTATACTAAAGTTACCTTTTCCGACCAATAGAATTGCATGTCAAACTTATGAGTTTTACACATCAATGATGACGAGAATTTGCTATGTAAGTTACTGTTTGCATGAAGAATTTGGAAGTTGAAGCGAGACAGGCGATCGCAGCTCTGATGATTTCCATTTGTTTCCCCGTTTTTTGTACTTGTCATTAAACAGACTTCCCTTTGCCAAACCATTGACTTGTCCTTATTTAGTGGTGTTGGAGTAAGAGAATCCAGCACCCCATCCTCCTCAAGGTGAAGCTATCTCGACTTAAGGTGCCGGAGGGCGAGCTCTGAATCTCATGGGCCCGTTCAGAGGTCGCTTCGCCCTCCAGTACAACAGTGAGCAAAGGGACAGTTTGAGCCTTCTCCAGATGCTTATGGGGCGTCCTATGCACCTTCTCTCATCTCCGCAGATCAAAGATGCCTACACAATTATACATTTAGTTGCCGATAATGTACTGGCATAATGCAAGAGGTTAATTTTTCCTATAATGTCTTGCGCAGACATGTACGAGAGGAATTACCGAAGCAATTGGTGGAGGTCTGCCACTCGCTGAAGCCCGGGGGCTTTGTTGTGTCACGGTGCACCAAAGGAACACTGTGCTGGATCCACTGTGGAGTGGGGGTCATACCAGGTACTTGTTGTTTATTAAACAGCCATACAAGTTTAAGACATACCGGTGTGGGTGCATGTGATGTTCTGCAAATGCAGTGTTGAACCAAATATTTGAGAACATGTTAATCCTTGTTAGGTTTTTGGTGAGACTCTGCTATGTTTTGACTCTGTTTAATGATTTGGAATGACAGAATGGGCAATATCGACTAGAAAGCTTAATGAGGAGAATCATGAATGGTGTTACTATTCCTGAATTCAAGAGATGGCCGTGGCAGCGTAAGTGCTACGTCATGGACGGGGAAAGGGGGAAACTGGGCCTGTGGTGGGGCCTGCCAATGTTGGTGGACTTAATATGGGATTGTATCCCTTCTATGGAAGAGAATAAGGAAGGTCAGGTTATCTCTACTTATCACACCATCCATAACAGGATTTATGATGATAAGCATGCTAAGGCAATAGATGCTCCTTATGAAGCCCAAACTCCATCCCCCCAAATTTGTCAGACTGTTTCTGTTAATGAACATATACCATCTCTTGTCATTGATGAGTTTAGGTGGCCATCACATGAAACAGCTATACACTCATACTGTGTCAACAATGTGTATTTTACAGAGAATTCATGATTTTTTAGAAGACTGTTGCGTGGTACACAAATGGCATGGTATATGTGACATGGGATGATGTTACTCCGCATGTCATACACAAGAGTGTTGCTAGTAGTGGAGTACCTTAGCCTAAAGCAGTTGGCATTGAGGCTGGGCTATCCGTGAATATTTCGACTTATAAAGGGACATAGGTAATTTACAAAGACCTTTCTGTTTCCTGGTTACCGACTGCAAATAATAAAATGGTCTAGTACTATTTGTTAGGAAAGATTTCACAATTGTATGTAATTGTCCCTCCATGTGTACACCCCCAAACGTTTTGCTGCTGTTTAGACACCATTGACTGACTTTGCCAGAGAAGCACAGCCTTCAGCTGCACTCCTCTGGGCTTTCACTCACTTTTATGCGGAAACTGACATGACCTTAAGACAGTCAGTACCGGGAGACCTTGTTTCCATTAGTCCTTTTCCCATGTTGCAACTTTTGTGCAACATGTAACAAGTGTGCAATGTATTTTCCCATACAGCACACTTCAGGTCTATAGTCATTTTCCAAAGGCCCTAGATACTCTCGGTGGACTTTTTATGAACTGTGCAGATGTGTCATGGACAGGACTGGTGGCAGCTATCTTTTTGCATTATTTTTAACCCTTTCCTGCCATGTTAACCGCGTTAACCGCTTTTGGTACGAATAGGTGGGCTGGCCCAAAATGGCCATGCCACGAGGTTCTTTGTCCTGTCCTTTGGCCATCTTGCCCCTTCACCTTCCCCAGGTCGAGTCGACCCAGGTCAGTCCTTATTTGGTCATGCACTTTCTCGCGAAACCCAATGCTTTCGCGAGCTTCTGCATGCCTTGTGTGTGTGCCTCCAGGATGTGGGCTGGAACGACTGAGTCCAATACACATCCTGGGTGCCAGCGAGTCTGGAGTGCAATGAATGACTGGGACCATCGTGGTCTGTGACTGGTCCATATATGGAGTGTGTGTTTGTGAGCAGATCTCCCATTGGGTCATCTTCGTTTTGGCGTGAAGGGAACTTTGGATAAGAGGAGGCCAAAAACACACCTACCATGTCGATCTCCTAAGTTCTCACTGAACAAAGGATAGGATCCAAGTATCCTGCAACTACGAAGCTGAGTCAAGGACCCACTGGTGTCCCGCTGGAAGGTTTGGCACCCTGAGCCTTCTGTCATCCCGTGGGACCCCTCTGCATCTGGTCGTCCTAGAAGGTCTGCGAAGACGATTCAACCCATTGGAATAGTGGGACCACTATTCTCGTCACCTTCACCAAAACCTGCAAGTAGGCTTTCTCAGAAGTGTCCCTGGGCCAACCAGTGGGCTGACCAGCTTACGCAGGACCTTTGCTCTGTCTCCGCCGTCGTTTCGAGGAGGCCCTCGAAACTTGGTATACAGCTAGCTCTGTGTCCCGGCACCCTCACACTGAATTTCGTACACTTGGCATTCCCAGGTCTGAAGTGAGACGAGTGCCCCAGGACTAGAGTAAACACAGTTACCGCGTTAACCTGCCGCGGTGACGTCATTTGCGTGTATGCTGCATTTGTGAACCTCTTGCTCCTGAAGCCTGCTGCAGTGAAACTGGGTCGATTCATCCAACTGGAGCGGAGAAATCACCACTGTCCCATTTGGGAATCATCGCTGTATCTCAGGAACTGAAAGCTGCAGAGACGTCATTTTTGCCACATTTGAACTTGCAACCTGAGTGGACTGAACGGGCGAAGTTAGGGTCCAAGTGTGCCTGGGACAGGTGAGTACTTACAGCACTAACCGGTAGCCGCTGGTGCCTTTTACGTATGAGTGGCCCCTGGATGCCCCTCTGCTTTCTCCTTTCCACTGCTAGTGCAAACTCCATCCCGCACTCTGGAACTGCCTATGCCTTCAAGTGGAGGTCCTCTCTGAATAGTGGGAACTTGTTCTTCATCACCTCATCCTCCTTCCCGAGCTGCTAGAGACCCCTGAAGAGACCCTATTTCTCCCATTGGAACAACCATGTGTGCTTGCATTGCATGTTCTATTGAGCACAAGGCTCCTCTCTTATTAGGGCTTGGACTGCCTCTTAGTTAGGTGTGCTGTCGATGCCAAAGGGGCCTAAAGACTATCTGCACTGCCTGTTTCCTTCCCATCTAGGTTGTCAACATATTTTTTGCATTTAAACCCTTTAGACCCTAATGGTCTTGTATACACATTGTATTGATAGTGTTGTGTTGGTTTACTTAGTGTTACTGTGATTCTTTTGCTATGGTCTATGTTACAAAGGCCTTGTAATAAATGTGTCTATATTTTTGATATAACACCTGTCTGGAGTAATTTGTAAGTGTCCTTGCTTTGGGTGCTCATTGAGGTCCTTCAGTCACCCTCACCCCTCCTGAGACCTATTCTTGACCACCTGCCATAGCTACCCTGATTGTTCTGGCTTGTCCAGAGGTTACCCTGTTCCAAGAAACTAGGCTGGCCTTCTGAACCTCTGCCCTCCAGGTTAGAGTTCAGAAATCCATCTTAACCCTTTTGAACAATATTCTATATATCATGCTATGGGAATGAAGGTGTCACCATGATATCAAGCTGGGAACTCTGGCATGAAATTGTAGCTAGTCTAGATAGATCAGGGCGTAGGTATACCTTTGTGATTTGTTCTCTATGTACAATCAGCTTCTCATTTCCTTTGTCTGCTTTTCAGGTCATATCACAGTATTCAAATTGTTCCATAAGGGTGGCTATACAGCAGGCACAGCAAAGGGCACTGTTGTCCATGAGGAGAAGAAGGTGTATGGAGGATTGGGTATGGAATGGGGCAAATACTTATCTTGCCACTTGGAATGCTTACAGAGGCCAGTTAATTAGCGACCAATTGTGGAGCATAGAAAAGGCATAGGAGATTTTAAATGGGCCACATATTTCAAATATTGATGTCAATCCCGGATTACTGGACATAGTATCTGGCATCTGGAGGGTGACTAAAGAAATCCTGACCAATCATGTCTGGAAGATCACGTAAGTAGGAGAAGTTGTGCAGTTGGACCTCACCTCTGTCCAGGTGCAGGGCTTCCTGAACAAGCAGCTGCTGAGGATTTGTGAAGACATGCAACATCAGACCTGGCCTTGGGAATTTACCAGATATTCTGGAAACCTTCAAACATGTTGGCCCTTAAAAAGGAATCTGGGTCCTCACCAGTTAGGTACTACCCAATAATCCCCTGGGATGGATGTATATGGGATTGGGTTGTGCACGTTATTTGTGGAAAGTGAAGCTACCAGAGCAACCAACAAGATAACTGATCAGTGCACCAGGCATAACCTCGGTCATCCGGGCAGAGTTCCAGTCTGCTCCAGTCCCTGGCTACGAGAGGACGTGTGTGCTGCCTCCTCTGCTTTCCTGTTTTCGGCTGAGGCTGGGCTTTTGGAGAAAACAAGCCCAACCTCCATAAAAACCCCTCTGCCGCGCGGAGCGCGCGCGGAGTTCCGGGCAGAGTTCCAGTCTGCTCCAGTCCCTGGCTACGAGAGGACGTGTGTGCTGCCTCCTCTGCTTTCCTGTTTTCGGCTGAGGCTGGGCTTTTGGAGAAAACAAGCCCAACCTCCATAAAAACCCCTCTGCCGCGCGGAGCGCGCGCGGAGTTCCGGGCAGAGTTCCAGTCTGCTCCAGTCCCTGGCTACGAGAGGACGTGTGTGCTGCCTCCTCTGCTTTCCTGTTTTCGGCTGAGGCTGGGCTTTTGGAGAAAACAAGCCCAACCTCCATAAAAACCCCTCTGCCGCGCGGAGCGCGCGCGGAGTTCCGGGCAGAGTTCCAGTCTGCTCCAGTCCCTGGCTACGAGAGGACGTGTGTGCTGCCTCCTCTGCTTTCCTGTTTTCGGCTGAGGCTGGGCTTTTGGAGAAAACAAGCCCAACCTCCATAAAAACCCCTCTGCCGCGCGGAGCGCGCGCGGAGTTCCGGGCAGAGTTCCAGTCTGCTCCAGTCCGCTCCGGGAGCTGGGGCTGTGGGGGGTGACTCCCTGACTCACCGCCTAAGAGTGGTGTACGAGAACTGTACGAGAACTGCCAGGACACAGAGGTAGGCGTTTAACACCCTCTCTTCGCCCTCCTGTTCCTCCACTGTTCCTCTTTTCAGGACTTGATTTGAACTAACCTGTTCAGGATATATTTTGAATAGATCTGTGCTCAACAGAAACCGAACTGTGTTTGACAGCCACAGAAAATAGAAACGAGTGCGGGTCATAAACGTGAGGCCTGATCCTCCTCGGGCCCCACTCGGGTCCACTCGGCCAATCCATCTCTGCTGCCTGTTATCACTGCCACCGTATCCTTCCGCTCCCCACCCTATTTCACCCTATTCCGTCCCACCCTACCCGGTCTTTCCCTTCCCCTTCCTCTCCCCTTCCCTTCCCGTCCTTGTGTCGGCCCTTCGTCCTGTCCCGTCCCACCCTTTCCCACCCTTTCCCCTCCTTTCTCTGCCCCCCCCTTTCAGCAGCCTCTATTCAAGATGGACGAAGACTCTGATCAACGATTATTAAGGAGTCATATGAAAAGGACTCCACTTACCTCGACCCAGCCTCCTGCAGTCTTAACGAATGGCCTTCCCCAAGACCTACGACAACGCTCATCAGCATCAACCGACGATGGCCGCCCCCTCACCGCTTCGGCGAGCGACCCAGGCTGCGTGGGAGCCGGAGGGCCCCTGCCAGGGGGTCTGAGGGTGGCCACATCGATGACGGGCCCCGCGCCCGGCGCCTGCCGCCAGACTTCTTCGACTACCATCTTAAAGCCAACGGCCACTTGTGAAGCGCCCAGCACCCGGGACGTCACGGGTAGACAGGCACCAGCCCCGCTCGGCACAGAAGTGCCGAACTCCACACCGCGGACCATCAATTCTCCTGAGGTGGAGATTCCCCGCAACCGGCAGAAGAGCCTGCTCCCCCGGACCACCACGGCCCAGGTCCACCTGGCCCAGGAAGCCCAACCGGGCTCACTTGGCGCGGGCGGCACCACTGTTCCACGGAGCCTAACCATATCAAAGGGGGATGAAGAGCCTGCCCTACACTTGTCCCCTTGCAGGTCTACCTCGCCTCTGAGGGCAACGACCACTGTGCCCCCCGCAGACCCAACTGGCTCTCCGGTAAATGGGGCCTACGACGTCACGTCAGCTCACTCCGACACTGATCCTTTACTTGTGAGTGCCTTTCATGAGGAGAGTCTGGACTTAGACTCTGACCTCTCCAACGGCACACTGGACAACTCCGGCTCCAAACTTCCCATCAACCATCCTGCAAAAAAATCAACGCATAGGATTAAAAGCAAACTGTCACATAAGCCCATGGCGGCTGTAGCCACATCCGCCAAAACGCTTCCGATAAAGAAACATCAAAACCCAACGTCTGGCTCTTACAAAACTAACAATCAGCATAAAAGGGGCATTCCACAGCAGACACAAAGGAAAAAGGGCCACGCAAAACTCGCTCTATCCACCCCGCGTCTGTCCAATGTTCTAATGAATTTTTTCAAAACACAAGGAAAAAGAAAACTGCCCATTGACTCTGAACTATCAGACGCGGAACTCCTGGAAGCTTTTGACGAGACCTCTCCACTGCTCAAATCCACGAAAAGCCCAGCTCCTACTGTGCCTCATTTATTCTCAGCCGAGCAAATTCTGCCTCTAAGTCCTCCACTTCTTGGTCCCGCATTGGACGCACAGACCGAGTTTCACCCGGGCTCTGACGGCCCATCTGCTGACACTCTGGTCGGACCTTCAGACCTGCTGGCGAGGTCTCAACTACCACCCTCCCCGGGGCGGCTGGTGTCCGCGAATGTAGATCCAACAAATACCACCAGATCGTCACTTAAGGGCTTTACGGACATTCTAGAGCTATTACAACCAATAGCAGGGTCACATAGAGAAGTGCTTCCCCACCTGCAGGCAAAGCCCGTTTTAACTCTTGCCTCGCCCAAGTCCAGTCATCCAGTCCCTGCATCCCAATTCTTTTGCCAGGACGACCCCATTTTCGAACCAAGACTACCAGCTTCAAGATCATCGTCTACGCAGGACGTCGGACCCACCAATTCCACTCGTAGACACTCTCTGGCGAACCCCATATCTCTGGGAATTAGAGACACACCACTGAGGACGGGAAGAAGACGGGACCTTCCTCCATCGCCCCATAAAGAGTCCCCCAACAATAGAAAGGATCTGACCACAATCATGTCAGCCATAACCATCGCCATGGCCCCATTCTGTAAGCTGTATGAAACGCTAAGTGACGTCTCAAAAGACAACACGGCCATTTTGGCGAACATTCAGTCTAAACTTACCTTCTTAGAAGGGTACATAACAGCTATCGATTTGAAGTATGACCTAACACACACAACAAGTCAGGAGGCAGGTTCTGGGTCGCCCATGACCACAGCTCCCTCATGTTTGAAAAAAGGTTTCGCCCCAAATATACGATCACATAAATCAACTCAGACCTCTCCTCTGATAAATCTTAACGACTCGGTCACAACATTTGCGAACAAGCGACAATCATCGTCAAGTTCAAATACGACCATAACTAAGAAAGTGCTAAAATTAGCCACGTCGGATCAACCATTTGGCCTAGCCCAACAACGGACCCAACGAAAGGACGAGTTGGGAGTGCTGCCGATCAACCGCACTTCAGACGTGGGACCCTCTGTTTGTGGGCTTACTAGAGCGACCTGTGTAAGGGACCTACCCAAGGCCCTGGTCCTAACAGAAGATCCCTCAGACTCAAGTCTTATACTGATGGAATCATCTGACGACGCTCAAGCAGTGCCTGAGGCGGGCATCTCCAAAGGCATTCCACAATCATCGCCGCTTACTGCAACCCTCAAGCACTCAGAGGGCCCCCACCTTCAACCAGTGACGACTCAGAGCCCCATTAAGCCCACTCAGGGCGTCGACAATATAGACCTTCCAAGACACTCGACGGTCACACAAAGAAGTCCAAGTGCAAGAACTAGATCAGCGAGATCGCCTGTGTCAGGCACCTGCCCATCCCGACAGCATCCACCAAAACAAGCTGATAATACGAGGGCCAACCCCACCCGCATCTTCAAGCTAGAACAAATTTCTAGCAAAGACAAATACATCATTCTGAACAGAAGAACTGTACTAACGATAATATCGTCCTTACTGTCCCTAAAGACTCTAAACTCGGCTGACTTCAAGTGGATTGAGCCTTACCATAGAGACAACAAGGCTAAAGCCTATCTCCACATTTACTCCTCTGCAATACAAGATATCTGCCGCCAAGCCGGGGAAGACTTAAAAGCCCAAGGTCTGTGGCTTTCGGAATTACCAACTAGGGATCCCAAGCTCTTTAACAGAGAAACACACCATAATAAAGGAAGGTCTGGTGCCGTTACTCCATCTAATCGACACGACAACCGTAGAACTGAATTGAAATCTCACTTCATACTCTCACCCGGGACATCGAAAATGTGCCTAGACTCATCTGCCCGCTCGACACGACCAGTCTGTGAACATCCCGAGCTAAACTGGTCACCACAGAAAAGTCAAGCTATTAGAAAACAAGACTCTGTTAAAACACGTCCGTCCTATTCTCAAGCCCTCAGACCACGCCGGGAGAACAGAAAGCTTAGCTGGAGAGACCAGTCCCCGCGAAGAGTCCGGCTCAATTACAGCCCCCGAGCCCAACGCAAACCATCTTCGTCGACGGCTAGTGCAAACTCGACAACTGCACCTGGCCCATGGGAACGGATAAAAGAGGCCCTATCATTAAAGCGCTCCAGATAGCAATCATCAAAAGAATCCGATACTCAACTCCACCAAAAGCCCTTATCTTTGGCCTCCTGGAACACCAGAGGGCACTCCCATCTAACCGATCATAACGCTGTAGACCTGGGTCAATTTGACATATTTTGCCTCCAAGAAACATGGCTCCAGGATAAACCATCTATGGATGGTTACGAAATTGTGATTTCGCCAGCCGTTAAAGGCCGACTAGGCCGTCCATCAGCAGGCCTTCTGATTGGGATTCGGTCAGATCAAAACCTGAAACTCATTAAAACAACGGCAAGATCCTATGAGGTGTTGGCGGTCTTAATTGAATGGAACCCGGCACACGATTCCTTGACATCACAAGCAAAGCTGCCCTCATCCTTACAGCTCGCTCTGCTCACTACCTACTGGAATCCACAAAGGTCTTCGACATCGCTTTTCTGTCAAGCTATTGCTGAGGCAGTTGATGAGATCCTTAATGAATGGAACACCCCCTACTTACTTATTTGCGGGGACCTTAATGCGAAATGCAGTCTACCACAAAACATTCCCCGAAACTCGACCACTGTTACAGCAGCGGAGCTCAGGGGCCAAGCTTGGATGACCCTGATGACATCAAGAAACCTGCATAACACCGCCTGGATCTTAAAAGACCAACCACAGCTACCGACTTGGGAGAGAAATCGTTCTTCAGCCACTTTAGACTACATCTTCGCCTCCCAAGCACTGTGTGCAATCATTCAAGATTTTCGTGTTGTCAAAACCCTACCAAGCGACCATAATATGCTAACAGTATCCTGGCCTTCGACAGGCCGCAGTGTACAGAGCTACTTGACACAGGTCGAAACGAATCCCCAACAATCGCGCCTTCGCTTGACATCGTCTAGCATCAGAATGATCACGCAACAGTTTGTCTCAGACATCTCGTCAGTAACAGATTGTGCTTCATCACCAAGGCCAAACTACCTACCTATGCTTCTCAAGCACATGCATCAGGTGAAACAACGGCCGGTGTCCGCTATAACTCATACCCACCACTATGATAAACAAATAGCATTGAGGAAAAAAGCACTGAGATTACTCAGAAGACGCGCCAAGGCGGACAACACCACTGCTGCATGGGCCCGATGGAAAGACGAAAATACAATCTATAAATCATGGATAAGAGCGCGCCGAGCGGCACTCTACCAGCACGACGCTGAATCCATGACGAAAGTTTTAATGTCGAAAAAAACTGCAGACTTCTGGTCCCTGGTAAACGCCTCTCATGGTAGTACAACTTCAACCTTGATCAACGCTGTCCCGGAACAAGTCTGGGTCACATTTTTCACCAATCTTTTTGCCAGCCCGCCCTCTGCCACCAATACGTCTTTTGATACTACGGCCGCCCCTTGGATTGACCTGTCAATTCCAGCAGACATAAGTGCGGCCATTCTAAAACTAAAATCGTCACGAGCCCCGGGCCCAGACGGATTGACGAACATAGACCTAAAGAAACACCACCTGGAATGGTCTAGCTTCATCAGTATTCTGTTTGACCACTGCCGATTCATTAGAAAGATTCCAGCATCTTGGTCTAAAGCAATCGTCATCCCAATTTTTAAGCAAGGAAGCAGGGAAGCGCCTGAAAATTATCGTCCAATCGCTCTACTGGATATAATAGGCAAACTTTTTGCGTCTCTCCTCTTGATCCATTTCAACCGATGGGCGAAACTGGCCCCCTGCAGTGACCCGTTCCAACTAGGCTTCAAGAAAAACGGCGGTACAGCACTAAACATCCTCATACTCACTATTCTGAAAGCCAAAATAAAGCAAGGGTCCCCCACAGTCTACGTGGCGTTCATTGACCTCTCTCAGGCATTCGACAAAGTGGAGAGATGCAAACTGTGGAGAAAGTTGGAAAACTGGAACTGCCCAAAAGATGTGCTACTACCAATAATAGCCCTTCACACCAACAATAGACTCAGCGTCCGGTTGAACAGACAGGGAGCACTGTCTAAAGAAATCCCCGCTCATAGAGGAGTCAAACAAGGCTGTCCATTAGCCCCGGCCTTGTTCGTGGCTTTCCTGGGGGACTTTAAAGACTCGGAAGCCCAGGTCCGAAGCTTCCCGCCAAAGCTTGGCAAAAGTTCACTTTCACGCCTTCTCTACGCGGACGATATGATTCTGTTCGACCAGACCCCGATCGGCCTCCAGCGGCAGTTGGATAATTTAGAAACCTACATGACCACCAATAATCTCCAGATCAATCAGTCGAAAACGAAAATTATGATCCTCTCCAGATCGGGCCACTCCAAGAAAAAAATACGACCCTGGTCAATCTGCAAAACCAACATTGAAGTGGTCTCGCACTTCAAATACTTAGGAGTGACTTTCGACGGCTCCTCGCAGGAACTCACAATGCAACAGCGCCTGTGGTCTAAAACCAAACAACTTACATCACAACTAAGAGCGATCGACAGAAAATATGGCAAATTTTCGCTAGTACCGGCCATTAATTTCTATAAAGGTAAAATGGTACCGACCCTGACCTACGGCATGGACGCAATGTTCACTGTTCCACCCACACTGTGGCGATCTTTGGAAGCCTACATTTGGAAATCACTCCTAGGCCTACCCACCGCCATTCCAATCGAAGCTATTAGACGGGACCTGGGCCTGGTATCACTAAGCGCCACCGTCAGTGGGTCTTCATTGGCCCTCTTTAGGAAGACTCTTATTAAGGACGACCTGCCTATCGCCAACATCATCGCCCAAGAACTTGAGTCTTCGAACTGCAAGGCCGTCAAAAAATGGACCCTCCTTCAAAAAACCAAACTGGAAGATTTGCACTGTACTTTAGACGACCTGATCTTAAACCCGCAAAGAGTCAGTGAAAAATTGAAGCTACAAGATTGGATCAACACTTCTGACAAAGCGGCGGCAACTAAGTTTCTCAATCATCTTCCTCCGACTTTTAATAAACTGAAACTCCCAATGGCATACTGTTTGAGATTCCCGGACAAAAAGCTGCGCACTATATTTCTAAGAGCGCGCTTAAACCTGCTTCATACGCGGGAAATCCTAGCAATGAGAAGGTTGGCGTCTGAGACTACATGCAGACTGTGCAAACTTCCGGACTCTACTGAGACCGTGCGCCACCTGCTCCTAAACTGCTCTGCTTTAACTCAAATTCGCACAGCGTTCCTATCTCCCCTATGGCTGGACTCGATACTGATTGATGAGCAAACATGGTGGCATCGCTTGATATCTGGCGAAAAACCCTGCTGGGCTGTTGCGACAGCCAAAATATTGGAGGCTGCTTTCAACAAAATCAATGCGGCAACCTAGGTTGTTGAGACTAACACTGTACACGACACGCTCCGATCTCTTTGACATTCTTGTAAAAATCTTCCTCTTTGATTATATACAAGTAATAATAATAATAATAATAACCTCGGTCATCTGGTTAGGCATAGGAATTGATTGGTTATAGTGGCCCCTTCCGCTTTCACTGCTGCAATGCATTAGAAATCTTTGCCTGGTCAGTTAGTTGCTGTATGTAGTTGGATATGTTGGTGGGCCCAATATTTCTCCATAGAATAATCAGGGTTGTTTGCTATGAATGATAGCTGTATCTGGGTCAGCGGTATCCCCCTCACAAGACATATATTTCATTATTATGATTCATATTAGATCACATAATGTGTTTTGGCCTTCAGAAGGAAGACTCTTGGTAAGTCTTAATTAGCTGCCAATTAATTGGTCTACTCTATTACTTTATAAGATTCTGTCCCTTTTAGGGCTTCTGCCCCAGGATTGACAAATAACTGATGTAGGTAAAGAAATCCATGGCTTGGAAAGCCATATTTGATGAGAAGAGGTCTTTAAAGGTCGCTGACCGGCATTATACCCTTTGAACTCCTTCTGACATACTATGTTTAGCAACTGAAAATTTAAAGGAATGATTCTTCCTTTCTTTTCTTTAGGTTTAATTGTAACAATATTCTTCATTAAGGGTTGTGATATATTGCAGCTGTCAGTGTCAATCTAACAGTGCAGGACTAAATGTATATACTGTTAAGCCTCCCACCACAATTAAAAATATGTTTTATTTCAGACAATGTGATGAATATAATATTGATGACCAATTTAAAAATGAAACTAATGCTCTGATGAATATTGTTAGAAAATATTTCATTTATGTGCAATTTTCCCTCCAGTTATGGACTCCCCAAACCTATTGGTTTTTTATTGGCTTTCATATCCTGACTTTTTCCAGTGGAGTCCATTATTCAGCTGAACTCCTCTGGGCTTTTGCTCACTTGTTACGTGGAAACGGACACGTCCTTCAGACTGTCAGTACTGGGAAACTATGTTTCCCTTAGTCTTTGACTATGTTGCCATTTCTTGGTAACTTTTTAACAGTACACAATGTATCTTCCAGTACAGTGCGCTGGGGTCCCTTTTTGTTTTATTGCCCTAGACACATTCAAAAGATTTTTTTGGGTATTGTACGAGCGTGCCTGGGACGAACTGGTGGTAGCAGTTACTTTTTATAATGTTTTACTTCTTTTTACTGAATCATAATCGCGTTTACCGCGCTTGGTCCAAGACTGTGGCCAGGTCCGAAAATGGCCAAGCCACAAAGTCTTTTGTTCTGTCCCATGGCCATTTTGTCCCTTCCTTCACCCAGGTTGAGTAACCAAGGTTTTTCTTTATTTGGTCATGCAGCCTCCTGTTAAAAACAATCTCTTTTGCAGGCTTCTGCCCGTCATGTGTGTGTGCCCAGGAAGCAAGCTGGGACTGTCTGGTCCAATCCACACTATTGGTGCTAGGATGTCTGGATTGCCTGAATGATTGAGACCACTGTGGACTGTGATTGGTCCATGACTGTGATGCCTGCAAGAGAGCAGATCTTCGATTGCAAGTCCTCGATTTTGGCGCAAAGATAATCTTGGATAAGAGAAGGGACTCTGCACCCATTCCAGGTCGATCATCTGAGTTCTCACAGAACTACAGAAGGAGCCAAGTCTCCTACATGAAGAAACAGACCTGTGAAACCGCCAGATGTGCTTTGGAAGGTTTTGGCACCCTTCGCCCTCTGCTGTCCCGTCGGACCCCTACTTTCTTCTTTGATCAAGAAGGCTTGCCAAGGTGCTTTCCACCTTTGGAGTAGTCCGAACAACTACTCTTGGTGCCCCCTAATTACCCACCGAACGAACCCTTTCGGAAGTGTTCCTGTGCCATCCAGTGAACTGTCCAGCTCGACCTCAAGGTATCCCACAGAACCGCCGCTGTTTGGAGTACAAACCCAAGACTTGGGACATTGCTTGCTTGTGGTCCCGTGCATTCGCCCACAGAATTTTGCAGGCCTCTGGGTCCCGAATTAGGAGAGTGCGTAACGCTGCCCACACCTATGATTCCCGCCACACTACCTGTTGGTCACAGTCACTGTAGATCCCTTGCTGTTCTGGTTTCCTGTGTCCTGAAGCCTGTTACACTGGAGTTGTCTTCATACCTCCTTCGGAAGCTGAGAAAAGGCAATTGTCCCATCACGGTTGGTCATTCTCCCCTGCAGCCCCTGAGAGCCTGAGCATTGCGAAACTGCAGGACTCGAATCTACTAGCGACCTCAACTAAACTGGCAAAGTTTGGTCCAGGCTGTGCCGAGGGTCAGTGAGTACTTGCATCACTTACACGTGGCCCCCTGGCACAACCGATCACTTTTACACACGAGTATCCCTTAAAAGGTATTCAAACTTGGCTCGGTTAGCCTGCTCACCCTAGTTATTCTCGCCATTTGAACACTGCTTTGCCACCAAGGGAAGGGCCTACTCGAATAGTGGGAACCAATTCTTTATCGCCTCAAGCCCCTTCCTGACTTGCTACAGCCCTCCCAAGAACAACCGCTTTTTGCTTCTCCTGCGCTATTGTGCGTTTTTACGCACACCTGTACTGTTGAGCACAAGGCTCCACTCTTCTTAAGGCTGAACTTGAAAGTAAGGGACCAACTCTGAAGAATTGCCTAAAGCTATTACTGTGTTCGTTCACACCTCTCCTTACAGGTTGTTGCTGTATTTCATCACTGTACTGCATTAGGAACCTTAATGTATATATGTTGTATAGTATAAGGATTTTGTGTGATAACTGTTTTCAAATTACTAAAATTACTTGTGTCCGATAATATATGTAGATAATATATGTATAGATATTTTTCATATACACTTGTCTAAGAGTAATTTGTGGTTCGTTGCTGTGTGCTCATTGTGGGCTTCCGATCACTCTCATCCCTCCTGAGACTTTGGGGCTGATTCATGACTTTTTGCGCCAAAAAACAGGGATTTGTACTCCATTCTGCCCGCAAATCCTCATTTGTCAAACAGGGATTTGCGGGCAGAATGGCTCACAAATCCCTGTTATTCGGCGCAAATAATTCCATGAATCAGCCCCTTAGTCTTGACCACCTGCCAAGCTACCTAGATTGGACTGGCTTGTCCAGAAGGTTCCCCTGTTTCTCTAAACCGAGGGTGGCCTCCTAAACCTCTGCCCCCAAGGTACAAGTTTAGAAATCCATCTTAACAAATATCAATATTAAGATTGTAGTTTAGGAGGTCATAAAGGCAAGTCGGCACTGGCGGTCCCCATGAAACCTATTGCAATGTGACAGAGAAAGGTAAGAGGGATTAATAAAGTGGCTGCATATAAAGTGCAAAAGTGGGAATTGTGGTGACATATTTGAAATCTGTTCTTACTCATGAATGAATATTTTTATTTTGGATAATTCCAATTCATACAAAATTCAGCAGAAAAGAATAAAAACACTTCATAAAAGTTACAAAGTTAACATCCTAAACTTAATTATTCGTTGATGTATCTAAGAAACAATGAGACATTAACAGTGCTACAGTGCCCCATAAATATACAAGATTTGTAAGTAGTTCTTATGTGATGCATTAACATCCCAAACTCATACTCCATTACTTTCCATGTGCAAATATGCTGACCAAGGTTTACAAAAACACAATATTAGTACATTCCAATTTTAAAACATACCAAATTAGTTTAAATACATGTCCAGCCACTACAATGTAAAACTACGCTAATATTATTTGAAAATGTTTGATCCTTACAAATGTTTTTTTAAAGCAACCAAATAACATTTTAATTTTTGAAAGGTGCTTTATTAATACAACCCAAAAATCATAGCTAGGTGTTTGTAACCAAGAACCACTACCCAATGATATTTAAATTTCAACCAACCTTTTCTGTTCCCTAAGTCTCCATGCACTTCTAATGTTCTTTTTCATCTTTATGTTATGCGCTGCTTTGTGCTGTTGAATATTCTTTCTGCCCCCTTCTCTTGCAGCTCAGAACTTTAAATCGCAGGGACTATAAAGTATGTATCATTGTCAAGAAAGCCGTTTTTTGGTCGGAGTCATGGTGTGCCTTATGAGACCTCAGTTTCAGAAGTGGTGGTGCATTATTCGATGGAGCAGTACGACATTAGTTGACTGACTTTAGAACCGCTGACATTGCATTTTGAGGCCTACGTGCCTGGAGGGGTCACATGACACCTCCATGGCACCTAGGCCTCAACATGCAATGTCAGCGGTTCTAAAGCCTGGTTGGACAGTACTAAAGCCAGTTCAGGACACTTGGACAGTAAAAGATTGTGGTTTTGTATGAACAAATGAAAATGTACTTGCATGCGTGGAAGGGGGATGGTCGACTATTGGTGGCTGCCTTTAGACTGGACTACTGTCTAGAAAGTTCTAGGTCAGGTGATGGATGTGAAGAGTATAACTGTATCCGCGACAGATTATTGAGGACATTGAAGAAGGACTGGTGAGGCCGGACAAGGCTGCCATTGTGCTGTTTATTAAGGTTTCAGTTTTAATTAATCACTTCTTGGATTTCTAGAAAAGTCTGGCTCTCAGGGCGGAGGCTAGGCTGTTGCTGGAAGATATGGGGGATTTTACTATCTGTCTTTATTGTAATGCAATGCAATGCAACAAACTGTCTCTCTTTCTTTACAATTTTGTAAAATATATTTTGTGAGCCTGGTTGCGCCAACATCCCTAGGATCTATCGCTACAAAAATATATGCATATTAAAACCCTAGTCTAACTGGCATGTATATAGAATAAAAACAGTTGTGCAATGCCACACTCATACACACATACACAATTCAGTTATGCGTATAAATGATCGGAAAAGAAAACCGAATGGATGAAAATGCAGAAGGCACGGTACCGCACATAACTGAACTGTTACATGGGGAGAGACAAGGACACAAAATAGTCCCAGGATCACAATAAAATGGTCTGACATTAACAGATCACAATTGATGACTTTCACAAAAAACATTTTTTGTAGGGCCTCTACTGCCTAAGGAAAATGTTTGAAAAAACAGAACAGCATTTTAGAAAACGTTGGTCGAATAATATTGGTAAAAACCTCTACTGTGCACTAAGTCATTAAAGTGATTCGCAGTGGCCCTGAAAACAGGATCACATTTACCAGTCTTGCCAGTCCTTCAGCCACGATTCTGTTCGATCCGTTTGTTAACAAGCCACCAGGTGTCTTTTGAAAGCTCTCTCCCCCATTGCTGCTGAGCTGTCTGTGCAGAGAACTGTGGTCTGCACGAGGCCCACACAAATCCCACAGACAGCAGGCATGCTCAGATGTCTCCCCCAGAGTTAATGAGCCAGACTGGGTTTTGAATTTCAGTTGCAAAGCGGGAAAGTACAGAAAAAAAACCAAAGAAACCAAAACAATCTCTCAGACAGTTCTGAAAAAAATAACCTGTCAAGTCAGACTCTTCGCAGAGCAGAGGGAGTGGGCAGAACAGGAGGCGAGCGACCTGCGCCAGCAAGAAAAAAGCAGCCAGGGAGGAAATTCTGTCTTGACAGCCCCGGGCTCTGACCCGCTCTGCGCATGTCAGGCACTCGAGCCACTCCAGGGCTGAAATGGCACCGGAAATAGACCAGTACAGCCAGAATCAGTAACATTGGTCGACAGTACTAGCACTAAGTCGTCAAACTGCTCTACCCAGAGGGGCCAGTGCCCCTCAGAAATATTATGTTTATTCTGGGGGCTCAGTATAAAAAAGTTTGAATAGCAATGACCGAGATAGAAACCAGTGTGAGACTGATTGGAGCTGTGCGCGAGATAGAAACCAGTGTGAGACTGATTGGAGCTGTGCGCGAGATAGAAACCAGTGTGAGACTGATTGGAGCTGTGTGCAAGCTTGATTGCCAAAACCATTTGATGTAGGTGTTCTAATGAGAGTAGTAGCAACCCATGCAGTTACATGTTTGCATGCTCTCTTCGTAGCCTTTGTCCGTTTCCATTACCTCAATATTCGGGTCAGTTTAATTTGTGTATAGATCAGGGTAATACAAAGTGTGCACGTGTTTATTCTCTTCCACACTGAACCAAGTATTGAACAGCGATCCTTTAACCAAAGAGTATCACCTGTGATATAGTTTAACTTTGGATACGAACAATTGAAAAGACTTGAGTCCTTAATACGTAGTACACAGTTGTGTCAATATTTGTGGTACTAGCATTAATAGATCTAATATTAGTAAAACAAATATTTTGAGCACAATAATTGCCAGAGGAATCCAGTTTCAAGGCATTCACAGGCTGCTGTAAAAACTCTGACCAAGAAACAATGGCTTCACGTTTGGACCATAGTTAAGAGGTGGGTGAAGGGCCTGCCCGACCACCGGCCTTCAAGATGAAAGCTAGATGATTGTCACACTGGCATACATGCCAATATGCCCCTTTCAAGTTGGGAGATTTAATCATTATAAATCCAATACTACAAGGCGCAAAATGCACAGAAAAACAGGCCTGGACTACCTTCTACTGAATGGAATGGTATGGGGGATGTTGGCATGAATGGACTGTACCCATGGGTATAATGGGAACTGACTACGGAAAGGATTCCTGCCGGGCAGTGCAGCTGTTACAGTAAGGCAATCATAAGCGGATGCCTTGGGTGCCACCAGCAGAGAGGCAACATGGATGACCATTATGGCTCTAGAATCATCAAAACTGTAAGGGGTTCAGCAAACTAAAATTACACTTTGCTTGGTGAGACGTTGCATACATCTGGTATGATGTGGACGGCTAGAACCCAGCCAAGTAAACAAAGAAGGCCTGCTGTGAGCGTGGTAAGCAGGCATCTTCAAATCTGGTCCTTATGATGCAAATCCGCTCCACATTTCCAGGGTATCCACACAAAAATCATTTGAATGCAGTGAATATGAATGGAAGTACGTTCACATAATGTATTTCAGAACTAAATTGTTCCATCCTAGTTTCATAAAATACACACATGACTACATTTCATCTGCATTTCGAGCATAAAACATATACATTTTACACAATGAAAATGTTTACATTAAAATTTAAAATCTGCTATTAACACTTCTGTACTATTACAGAATAATCAGTAAAACCTACCACAACATTCTGTTAACAAAAAGCTGCATAATGTGCAACTTCCTACAAAGCATATAATTTCTAGTGGAAACATATATGACCCTAGGTCTAATCTCTTAGGTTTCAACAAAGGCTTCAATCCGAAGCGACATATTGCATATCTTTCTACTATATGCTCTAAAACAAAATAGTCCTTAATCGATTCTTTGGTTGCTAATGCCAGATATTCCAAAAGTTTCCTTCTTCTGCCTAGGGCATGTCCTGCATAAAAGTGCAATACCCAAGGTCCCGAAACAGTTTGGGCGGATAGAAGGAACAAATGTGCTGGACGACATTGCCTGAAACTGTGCAATTCAGTTCAGGAATTACAGTAACCCTTCCTATATCCTCAAATGTTTTGCAAAAAGACAAGAAGTGCAGTTAAATTTCAGGGTTTCCCTAAAATAAAATAGCACAGAGCGGACTCTTCTGATTTTCCACATTTGATTCTGAACAATTAATTCCAATGCAGGTAACTTACAATATTTTACAAATGGGGTTAACTTCAAATATGTCTATAGGCCAGAATAATTAGAAATTATAGCTAATGCCCCATTTGCCTGTTTCTGTAATTCATAATTGTCTCTGGTTATTTAACAATCAGCATTTATTGTTTTAATTTCTGTACACACTGCTTTGCCCATTCTGGCTACATCCTGAAAGAACGTCATTTGTACAATATTGATACATTCTGTTAGAATATGGTCAAGCAAAGGGATCAGCAAGGCATTACTTTATTTGTTTATGGATCTTGCAATCTGATGTGTAAGCAAGGATCTTGGGTTAGTCCATATAAGCAGAACCAGTGGAAGGTTCTATGTTCATTCTTCAACTGTTTTTTGTTTGCGTCACTTTTTTCTGTAATTATTTTGCTGATAATAAATCATCACATGTTTTTCTTTTCTTGGGGGGTGCTCCCCTGATCCCTCCTCCCCTATTATTTATCTCTATACACCACCCCACCCTAGCCCTAATATGCTGACCTCCATCCCCCATATGTTTTGATGTTTGTTCATCAAAAATGTTTCGGCAAAAAGTGCAGCGAAAAGAAAATGGGAAATGAATAAAGTGCAGCGAAAAGAAAATGGGAAATGAATAAAGTGCAGCGAAAAGAAAATGGGAAATGAATAAGGTGGAATAACCTGCAATTTAATAGAATCTTCTAGATGGTGACAGTCCGGTTCTTTGTGAGCTGCATAGGTTGAGTCCGATGCTGGGACCCTTCGAATTTCACTGCAAAACTTATTTTCTTAAATCTGATAAGTTCCCATAGCACCAAATGTCTGCCCCATAAAATGCTACTGATACCACTTTGGCTTGATACATTTTATAATCTATTGGTTGAGTTTCTTTACATGTTACAAACATGAAACATCCCTGCAATTGCTTGAGCCATCCTGTCTTCCAACATTTTATAATGATGTTACCCATTAAGGGTCTCATTGAATGTCACCCACGGATAATTATACGAAGTGGCCCTTGGAATCATTGTTTACCCTGTCTTAAATTTAAAATGGGGTTATTTATTTCGCACCCCTTGCAAGTGCTACTCCTTGAGATTTATTGCAATGATCCTTAAGAACAGGTTAGACATATATGCACTATACCCATTAAATCATTTCTGTGAGCCTATCAGAGTTCTGGCCAATGAAACTACAGCATCTGCATATGCTTGGTGAGTCAGAAAGTATCCTTGTCTAACGCCAGCATGGATTTTAAACTCTGTGGCTGTAGTTCCGTCATATGTCATATTTAAACCTGACAACGGCTGAGTTATTACTATGCAGAGCCACTATGATTCTAAATAGACAAACCAGAGTGCCCATGTTAAATAAAAATAACCAAAACTTTGGTGCATCAATCGGGTCAAATGCTGCGGCTATATCCATATATGCCGCAAAAATTGTTCCTTGTTTATTTAAACCGAATTTACTAGCTTTAAAGACACATTGAGAGACTGCATAAACCCTCAGAACCTTCTCTGGATCCTAATTATATATATGTGACATTAACCTCATTGTTTCAATCCAATGAAACGCACGGCTCCAGGCATCAGGCTTCAAACACAGACCACACCCTGTGCCCCCGGGGAGCAAGGATTACAGACGGCCCCCATAAGACAAAGGGAGACTTATACACAGAGAAACCCAAGCACAGACTCATACGGCCTAGTGCTCACGCTGGAACACGAGCACCAGTGCAGTCCCACTTCTGACTTTTAAGTACAGAGGAGGACACAGGATTCAATCAACACATCTCCAACTCCCAGAGGTTCTTCATTGATTCCTGGAGCGAGATTTACGCACCTCACACCAGGGTGGACAATACTGTCCCCCTTTTGAAAAACAGCAAACAGTCCTTTAACCCGCTACATCCAGTCCTGGGAGCCTGCACGATCAAGAGTGTTCCCACAAGGTTTCTGTGGTCTCTCCATTACAGGGGTCGCTCAATCTCCCTGAAGAAGGCAGCTTCCACGTCCCTTTGATTTGTTTGCAAGATGGACGCTACTGCCGCCGAAACATCACTTTCAAGCAATGGGGCTTATTGAACCAACCTTTTGTGGTTCGTGACTAATACTGTATATGTGATTCATACGCATTAGGTGGAGTTTCCACCACTCTACCCCTGCGACGTTGGCATCTAGGTATTTTGGATCAATTTTTCCCAATAGAACCTACTATAACAGGCATTCAACCATTGGGACTACTCTTCTTTGATAGAACCCACTAAAACAGCTAGATTTAAGACTGATGGAACTACCTAAGTATCCCATAAAAACTTTTTAAACAAGGGTGCGAGGCAGCCTGATGTATGCACCAGGCACTCTGAATCTCTGTAGTTTCAAAGAACATAAGTTATCGATAAATATATATATGTGTTACTTTATTTGCACATTCAAAACATTTATTAGCTTTATTTAGGCTATATGTTTTATTTTGAATTTCCTTCAAAACACTCACGCTTAAGTTGTATTGGTTTGTTTAAAATATTACTATTTGTTTTTGTTTACAATTCAAAAAAATGTTTTGTACATATATGTAAGCGTTTGCTCCAATACAAGCTATCTATTTCCTCAGCCCCTTGTGTGTATGTGGGTTTTCCTTCTGGACATTTTCTATGGGCCATTTTCTTTAGGATATACTCCATTAGTAAAATTAACAAAGGTTCCTTGATACAACAAATAGGTCTTGCTTTATTCATTGACAAAATCAGGATGAGCCTCTATCAGTAGCAGTACTATTTTTTTCTGTATCAATCCAATCTTCCAACTTGGCTGGAATTACTTTCCCAAAAATGTTTAGAGTGCTGTCTCAATTATAAATAGTTTTATAATGTTCTGGAGACAACCTACCCCCTTCTTAAATATGGGGAGTAGATCAGCAACATCCCTTGTATGTAGGTAAGAATTAGATGAAATAATTACATGAAAAACATACCATAATAAAGGCGTCCAAACTTCCAACACCATCAAATTCGGTAGCCCTATTGGCTGCCATCCTCCACTTGTTATGATTTTGTATCCACTTGCAGAACTGTTGGCTTATTTACATTTTCAAAATGTTGAACCCAATACTCTAGACTAACATTCAACACTGCTGAACTATTATTTGGAATGGAAGTCATGTATGTAATTAGTGGTTATCCAGAAAACCTGATGTGATTGGGGATCTTGAGAACTGGTCTTGGAGACCCCTCTATATATTATGTTATGTTGATATGATATGTGTACTGCACACGTTTGCCATTTGCAAAGTTCTAAGAGAGGGGGGGCAGGTTAGGATAGTGAGGAGAAAAGAAAATGCAAGGTAGCTTTCCTTAGTGTTAATGCATACACATCGAAAGTACCCTGAGCTCTCTGTGAGTGTCTGCATGCCCATGATGCAAGGATGCATTGGCTGGAATTGCAATATGGAGGTTGAATGGAGTGTTATATTTTTGATGTCTTCTGTGAGGGTTATTCAATTGTCATCTGCAAGTGGCTTAGTTAGTATGTGTACAGTCTGAGTGTAGATTTTAAGATGGTTATTGTGGTTATATTAGTGGGTGGCCAGGTGGGCAACTTGGAGCATTCATCCTGTGTGGCGATGGTGACATTTTGTCCTGTTAGCAAGGACATTCTACCGTAATCGAACACCAACCCTTCCCCTCCCCAGAAACCTCAACCACCAGATGAGAACCACACTATGAAATCCCACTGCCCAGAGAAATATAGGAAGACAAAACAAGGAAAGGTATGGCTCAGGCTCTTCACAGGTTCCCTATAGAAATTAAAAGACAGAAATTAGAAGCTGGCGTAGATCAATAATGACCAATAATCATTATACTGCAGCAGAGGACTGACACCATAGAAGGTTTAAGGGCAATGTGTTCCGCCAACACCCTCCAGTTCCTCCCTTTCCCCCATAGTGACGCCGGGGTCGGAATAAATCCTTGGAAGTCCAATATAAAACTGCATCTGGAATACTGTGCCCACAGAGGGTAAACTACAAGGTGCTTTGGCAGGGTACATGAGAGCGAGTGATATAAGGAAGGTGGGAACGTGTTGACGTAGAGATATAAGGGGAACCGATGGCAGAGAAGGAAAGATGGAAACCGTGAAAGACTCTGAACCAACAGCTGAATGGAGAAGAACGCAGGAGGCTGACACAATGGCCCTCATTACGACCCTGGCGTTAAGCAATGGCGCTATTAGCACCATGGTTAACGCCGGTAATTTACCGGATCCGCCATGGTGACATGGGAAATTACCGCCCCATTCCAAGGTTGGCGGGGCGGTAATTCCCCATTTACCATTGGCCCTTCCCCATTCCGATTTTAACCCATAGGGCTCAATGGGAATGGGGAAGGGGGTAATTACGGTACCGCAAAATGCGGTACCGTAAACACCTTCAAGGTCCCATTGCGGGTCCTTACATTAACGGCTGATACAGACCAGTCGTTACGGTCGGGACCCGCAAAGGGACCTCGTAATCAGGCGTTAAGGGATTACCGGTACCGGTATCCTTACCAATACCGGTAATCCCTTAACGCCAGGGTCGTAATGAGGGCCAATAAGTCTTGGAAATAACCAGAGAGAGTAGCTTTGGGGGTCTGGAACTGCACCATGGGGACGATCCACCGAAGAAAGTTGTCAAGTAATCCTCTAACTATTGTGCCCGC
Organism: Ambystoma mexicanum; assembly: GCF_040938575.1. NCBI lineage: Eukaryota > Metazoa > Chordata > Amphibia > Caudata > Ambystomatidae > Ambystoma > Ambystoma mexicanum. Next base: position 459,916,275 of record NC_090931.1, read on the forward strand.
TATTTATAGTCAAGTCCAGGATCCCCTTGTAGAGCTAGTCTTTTGTTAATTTTATTTCCAAGTGTCCAATCTTAGATTGATGCCCAATTCCTTTATTTATTTATTTATTTATTTATTTATTTGTTTATTTATTTATAGTGCACTGAAAGCCACCACAGTGCAGGGAAAGCAGAAGAATCCATAGGAATCCATAGTGAATACGGAAGCCAAAAATCCATAATCAGTACAATGTCAAACCAAGAAAACATTATCATTGGAATAGTAAATTCTTAAGTCTTTTTTTTTAATGTCAGAAATAAGCCTAAATTCAGAAGGGATCTAAATCCATGAGGTTGGTGCTATAACATCAAAGGAGCGACCACCACAGCATACCAACTTAAAGTGTGGACTCTGTAGCAGTGCTTTGGTAGGTTATGTAACCTGACTGGTTTATAAAAAAGTGATGCAATTCTTAAGATATTGAGGGGCACTGCCTTGAACACATTTATGAATAACAGTAAGCAGTTGGTGTTTGATTCTAGCTGCAATAGGTAGGCGACCAACCTGGCAGCAGTGTCCTGCACCACTTGCAAACGTTTGAGATCTGTCTTGTTAGTTCCAGTAGGCAATGCATTACCATAGTCAATTTTGCAGGTGGCGATTGGCGTAGCAATAGTAGCTCTATGTTGACAAGGCAGAAAAGGACATAACGGTCTTAACTGTCGAAGATAATAACTACATGAACTAATAGTAGCGTTTATGTGTCCCGCGATGGTCATTGTTGAGTCAAGAGTAACTTTAAGGGATTTAGCTTTGCGTAAGGCCTTGCTGGAGCAATTACCAACAGTGAAAGTGTCAACATTTTCCTCAAAGTCTTACCCTAGTAGCAGATGCAAGTAAAAGTAGTTCAGTTTTTACACTGTTGAGACACATGCTATTATCATTTATCCACATCTGAACCTTCGACAAATGCGATTCAGAGCTGCAGAATCAGTTTGATAATTGCCTGACAATTCCACTAAAATCTTAGTGTCATCCGTGTAATTCTCAAATGCTAAATCTTGATCCAAAAGATATCCTAAAGTGGTTTCCTAAAAATATTAAAAAGCAGTGGTGTTATAGCGGAGTCCTGAGGAACACCACAATCAAGAGGAAGATTGGGAGAAGAAATCTGTCCAAACGCTACCCTGAATGTTTTATCCTTGAGAAAGGAAATTGTCCATCTGGTAGCACGCAGACTGAATTTGGCGACCTTGATTAGTCTATCCCCCATGATCTCAAAATCTACAAGATCAAAGGCAGCCAACAGGCCAGGAAATATAAGGAGACCTGCCTTGCCACAATGTAACCGCTGAAGAATAGTAGACTGAAAATAAAGCATAGCTGTTTCAGTTCTGTGTGTCTTCCTGCAGTCAGACTGATGTAACATGAGAAGACCATGTCCATAAATATAACTCTGCATTTGTTTATATATAAAATGATCAAGATGTTTGAGAAGAAATGTTGTGTTAGTGAGTGGCATATAGTTAACCAGATCGGTTGCATCGAGCGCAGGCTTTTTTAAATGTGGGGTTACACAAATATATTTAAGCAAATTGGGAACAATATTGTTCCTAAAAGAATAATTGACAAAAGCACACAACGCCGTAATGAGGCAAGTAGCATATTCCTTAATTTGATTAGTTGGACAAAAGTCAGTGAAGCTGGTGGTAGGCTTTAACATTTTCATTGCTTCTGAAACCTCATATTCACTAACCTCTCTGAAATAAAATGCAGGAGGCCCAGCAGGAGAATTACCTGTGCCTTCAGTAAAAATAGAGGATGACCCAAGAAAGGAAGTGCCAACATCACATTTATCCCGAAGTGCCTTGACTTTGCCATGAAGTTTATTTTTAATGGAAGAATACTCTTTGATGGTAGGATAAGGCAAATTGTTATTGGGAATAGGTATCTCAAGTTCACTAATGTAGCCCTTAATCCTTTGGTTTCCTCCCTGCCTTTGCATCGAATTTCCATTGGGCCATATCTTCTAACCTCCATGTACGCCCCTTTAAGTTGAACTCTTTTTCTACTTACTCTTGTCCTTTGAATCCTGATACATCATGGTAGTGGTGCCTTTCTAAAAAGTTAGTTATGAGGAGGTAGTCTATGGAACACTAGAGTCGGATGGTATCACTGGCAGTGGACCGTGTGCAGAGACTGGTCCTTTAAGAGAGTTTGAGAACACAAGGTGGAGTAAGACATAAGGTACGAAGAGCACTGGCAGCATGTAGGCACTGGGTGAGAATAGCTCTTGAAGGGATTCCAGCAAAGGGCAGAGTTCAGGTGGGGTCTCGAGAAACAACTGAGCATGGTGCAAGGTGATATCTAGGAGTAAGTCACATTAATTATATTGGGCATCAGAAGTAGAAGGGGAGAATTTTAAGTTATCAGCAGTTTTAATGACAAAGGGTGCTAATGGTCTTGAATACAAATAGATGTATAATTGTCTTGGTTTCACTCTCTGGTGCATTGCATGTAGGCTTGATGATGTCATCAAAATGTCTGCCAACAGAAATTGGAAAAATCTTCAATATCTCAGTTATGTAGGGACAGATTTCAGTTTTTACAGTCTCCTTTGAAAGATAATTTCCGGCCTAAAATGTGGTTATAACAACATTTAGTCTAAAGTCAATGGTGTCTCACAAAATGCCCACAATCAAATTGTGAAGCCTCGTTTGGACTCTTAATTGGATGCTCCACATGAAAAAATAAACATAACAACATTAAATCTGAGTTATTGCTACTTAATTTTATCTTGTTATCTTGTTAACTATGATATGATATGACCTTGAGATAACTCTTGCTAGCTTCCCAGCCATTGCAGCCAAACACTGGAACCTTCTCCCACCCACTGTGAGAGCAGAACATTCGTATTGGACTTTCCTGAGAGCACTAAAAACGTGGATGTACACCTAATTTCACCTTCCACCTGAAATGCACGTTGAAGCTGATCTATCCGGCTACAGAACCCACAATGCATGTAACATATTGCTTGTACTATCCAGAAAGTAACTCATCAATGCACAACACCTTGATGCCTCTGAGCGTAGCGCGCTTTATAAATGTAAAAATAAATAAATAAAATAAATAACATCATTTTATAGAATCTTTTAGTAGGTCACTAAATGATAGCAAAAGAAATCCTTTATCATCTTCACCTAGTCTGCTAACTTTGGTACAGTGTTAAAATCAATATGACATAGTTCATTCCTTCATCCACGTTCAAGTATGCGTGTACAAAGTATGTTGTTTGTAAGCAAGTAAATGATGGACTGCACCTGTTCTCAGCACATGAATAGCTTATCAACTGCAAAACGAAGTCAAATCAAATGGCATTTCAATGAAACAGGAGTTCCTGCTCTGTGGACTTTGCTGGTGGCTATCTTGATGAAGTCATCACTACTGCACACCATGCACCACAGAGGGGCACTATGTAATTGATTCCCCTCTGGGCCTAGAGACCCAAGCTACTCCTTACTGATGTGGCCCAACAAGGATGAAACTTGTTTGGGGATGCTTGTGGTCCCGTGCAGAAGGGATGAGACTTAGCAGTTTGGGCTGGACTGCCCCTTTTGGGGTGGGACCTAGCCTGATTTGAATTTGGTCTTTCCCCTTCTGTAATGGCTTGGCAGTTGAAGAACGATGGTCTGGAGGGTTGCCCAGAGCAATGCCAGTGCTTAGGATTGATTCTAAACCTTCCAGCCATCACCTCTTGAGTTTTGCTAAAGTCACCCCGAGTTGGACGGATATGCCCAGACGTGGGTCCCGTTCCTGCTGGGCCCAGAGACCCAAGATACCTCACTTATGAGGCCCAACAAGGCTGAAACAAGTTTGGGGATGCTTGTGGTCTCATGCAGAAGGGATGAGACTTAGCAGTTCGGGATGGACTGTCCCTTTTGGGGTGGGACTTAGCCTGATTTGCATATGGTCTTTCCCCTAATGTAATGATATGATATGATAGTTTATTTATATAGCACCTATACACAATTATTGGGCCTCATTATGAGGTTGGAGGTAAGGGATTACCGGCACCGGTAAGGATGCCGGTGCCGGTAACCGCTTACCTCCGTATTCCACGGTCCCTTAGCGGGAGCCGCTAAGGGACCAGGGAGCTAATAACGGGCCGGCTATTAGCGGGCCCGTTATTAGCTCCATCCCCATTCCCATTGATCCCCATGGGGCTCGAATGGGAATGGGGAATGGTTCTCGGAATGGGGACTTACTGGGTCCTCCAAGGTTGGAATGACCCGTTAAGTCCCTATTTCGAGAACCCGGACCCGGAATGCATTAAGGGGGTAGCCATGGTGCTAAAAGCACCATGACTACCTCCTACCTCGTAATGAGGCCCAAGCACTTCATGGCAAGTAAGGGAACAAGGGAAAATACAATTGCATTCTTACAAGTCATGAACAACAAGAAGGCGAAATTAACTATCGTACTAGGCCTGGCGACATTTCTGGCCAGAGATTTACAAGAGGGGAGGCAGAGGGGAGGAGAAAGGAGGGAGAGAAACAAAACAAGCGACTATCGTACTAGGCCTGACAACATTTCAGATAGTGCTGGAGGGGCAGGGGAGGAAAACAAGTAAGGGAGGGGGGGAGACATGCATTTGTTGCTATCTTACTAGGTCCAGGGACACTTCTGATAGAGTAAGTGAATAGAAAGTAAGAGAGGGAGTGGAATAAAGAGGGAGAAGGAGAAGGGAGAGGAGGAGGGAGCTCATATGAGGCTGTTCCTGGTATGGGCATTGTGGAAGAAGGGCAAGCCTTTTTATCCCTTGAATGGCCCCCAAGGCACCAAATCATTAAGTTGCTCCTCCCACATTTTTCCCCACTCTTTTCTGAGTTTGCATAATGACGATTTTAAAAGATTGTTTTCTGTTGTGGAGATATTGCAACAATTGCTCACAACATGGAAGCACTTACTAAAAAAAGAAAAATAGAAATGACTCTTGTTAGGTGAATAGCTGATGCTCAAGTGCAACCCATACCTAAATATTATAACATATACTTCCAGAGTTGATGTTTATTTCACAGAACTTCAACCTCAAACGGGAAGCACTTACAAAGGTATAAAACGGAGGTGCCAACTTTGAAGCTGGATTTCTATGAGGTTTCAATACATCTGTTCAGCCAGTCTGTTTGCATCACTGTTCTCATCTGATGCTGTTCCTGGTATGGGAAATGATTTGGCAGGTGCAGAACGATGGTCTGGAGGATTGCCCAGAGCAATGCCAGTGGTTAAGTTTGATTCTAAACCTTCCAGCCTTCACCTCTTGGGTTTTGCCATTGATTCCCCTCTAGCCAGATTCTGATAACACAAAACCAGTCCCACATTTCTTCACCAAAACTGCCATGCATGCTCCTGTACTAAGAGTAACACAATGTTGAAAGATTAAAAGAATATTGAGGCTTAATACCACATAAACGAATTACGCCAGTCAAGAGTTCTAAGGTACAAGTACACTTTATTTAGCAAACAGCTGTCTTGCTCTCAACACCCCGCAATGTGTGCAAGCAGATACCGTGAGATGAGAGAGTGCTGGACATTTCAAAAACACAAGTATTTATACAGTTTTCTCACAATCCCAGACATATCGTGCAGCCCCTCTTTGTGTAACACATTTACCTAGAGTTCATTACCTTTCATGTAAAAACATCTTTGAATAGTTGGCTGATTTCCATCAAACATTACCCATGTTTTCCAAACATGAGGCACAAAGGTAACAGTCCTTATTTCATTTGCTTATATTTGTCTACAATTTGTTCTTGAGTTTAAAGTCAGCTTAGTTTCAAGGAGCGAAAACAAAGATTTCTGCAAAAGCACATGTTCAGCTATTCATCATTCTGTTTTGCTATTTGAAAGGGGAAGACGCTGGTGGTACAGATGGCATCTAAATTACTGATTAGTACGGCTTTTGTTTAGCTCCAAGGTTTCCTTAGTGCAGGACAAATAATCCACCTTAGCAGCTTCAGCATGCTTATCTACTTTGACACAGTACAATGTTCATTTTGCTCTGCTTGAGCCAAAAACATAAATTCTAACATGGGACAGAAAGCAGGAGTTAATCAAAATGGCGGATAACTTAAAATGGCGGCATATTCAGCCTGTTTTTAGGTTCATTCATGCGATTTACAAGTATGGTGCAAATATGCTTAGGCCGATGTTTGCTATCAGGCGGTATTCATGCAAAATATACTTTTACAAAACCCTCCTTTTGGCCTATGCCAAGAGCATTACTCAAGCATTAGCATCATCAAAAGGCCATGTACCATCGTCAGAACATCCTGAATCGCTATCTTCAAAAGCATTGATCACCATTAACTCCTTTAAAGTGATATCCTGCATTACCAAGGTATTAGTATTTTTTCCCGGCATGCGTCTTAGGTTCTAGTTTACCAACCGCTTGTGCACAACTTCCCCCTATCATGGAACAAATTACAGGAAGACACTATGCAACAGCAGCAAAACAGTACAATGCCAAGGATCACCATTAGAACTGCAAAGATTTTCCAGCCCCAAGATCATAACAAGTCCGAGAACCATGTGCCAATATCCCAGTTTTCCTCTGGAACGTGTACTTCAGTGCTTAAGGTGTGCAATTTCTTCATTGCCTTAAATATGGTGGGGGAGGAATCGGGTACCAAAACACCACATGCAGATTCCACCATTTTGCACATCCCATCACAGTCAGCTAGAATGGTGTCTAGCACCAACCTATTTTGAAGAGCTACTAATCTGATAGCCTTTTGCTCTAGTGTCATGTTATAGAGGATGTCAGTGGTTTCATTGATGGTTTTCTCTAAAACCCTTGCCAATTTTCTAATATCTTGGGAGTTTATTATCTGTCCCCAAAATGGCACAAAGGATTTAGCAAAGTCACCCAGAATGTGTGAGGGAGTGTCACCATCCTCCTCCTGCCTGGGATGAGTTCTAGAAACTTCAGCAGTGGTGGCAACATATACACCTGGTAATAGTATACCTAAATAACAATTACCCTCCCAATCTCTTGGCAACCAAGGATATGCTTCATTACTGCAAACAAAGTAAACGTGATCTCCTACATATAGATGTCTATCTTCACTAGTTAGCACACCAACGTTTGTAAATCCCTCAAATGTACCCATTGGTTGGGAACCCTCTCTTCATATGCAAAATGGAACAGAGTTTGGACTATGGTTAACAGTATAGGAAGGAGGCATGGCATCCCTATTACCTATGGGAGCCATTTTAAAGGTAGTAATTGATTGAACAGGTCTGGAGAGTCTATCAGAAGGCCTAATAGAAGAAACATTTAGCTTGCTCCTATTTGCAAACAGAGAACATCCTAGAGGTGCTAAAACTCATTTTTCAAACTCATTAAGATTAGTCCCATCAAGATTCCCAGTGACAATATAGTTCCATCGGCCAAAGAATAATGCCCTAAGTGAAGCATAACATGAAGTAGTTAGAGGGAGTGGATGTATATACCAGCCAAATCCCTTTACCCCATGTTGTTGCAGATGTGAATGTATCCAACAATTGGTCTTATTCAGAATGGCATGGGTGGCGTTCATGAACATCAGGAGGGTGCTGATATGATAACCCCCTTTTTTAATTGGAGGTCTCGAGGATGTGGATAGTGGAAACACTTGGAGTTGGAGATAAAACATCAAGCGGATGTACACTCTCCAGATACCAAAACCTGAATGTCAATGTAATTACAATACAAGCTGTTATTGTGATCAGTATCCATTTGGTCCTCGGGGACCACGACCCTTGACGGGCGGACTCATTATCAGCAAAACGATCAGTATCCTTATTAGTACGAGTGGCCTCTAAAATAGACATAGTTTCTCAGCGTCCGTTAAGAAGCCTCACTGTAAGGCTTTTTTAGTTCATCTGTGGGTGGCACTTGGCCACGTGGCCTATCTTGGTTGAAGGTAACTTTGCCGGTCCCTGCCTCTTATTGTATGCATCAGAGGAATGATGAGGGACTGGCTAAACAGTGGTTTCTTGTGGGTTTCTTGTGGGCACAGAATCCTAGCTGTACTTTCCTATTCTATTTACATGAATGTAATGTCAGCAAACTCTAAATCTAAATTATGTTCGGTGGTCGCAGATCATACCTTACAACTCCAGGTACTGAATGATCGGTGAACAAAGCAGTTGTGGTTTCCTGAACAAGATGAAGAAGCAGAAACAAGAGTGATCGATGGTGAAGAAGAAAATGAAGAAGCAGCAATCTCTCCAGGCCCCACGAACTCAGAAAGGACTTTCGAAGAAGAAACAACAATCTCCCCAGGCCCCAAGGCTCTGGAAGGACTTTCGTGACACCCTCAGTGTCGATCAAAGTAGGCTTATTGTGAGCGCCAAGATCATCAATTCTCTTCTCCTCCTTTTCGTCATACGGCAGAGGAAAAGGAATCCTCTTCACATGTGTTGAGTGGATCCAGTGCCAAAAGGATCTGGTGTGGTCCTTTCCAACGGGGCACAAGGCAGGTACCCCTCATGAAATTCTTCACCAGGACCCACTGACCAGGTCAGAGTCGATGACCTGGACCCTTGTATTTTACAGGGAGGGCTGCTTGTACCTGTTGGTGAATCAAACGTAGGTTTTGAGTCAACTGATCGCAATAGTCAGACAAAAGCGGGTATTCAATATCTTTCAACTGCTTTGGCATCGGTGCATCCCATACATTGGCTGGTCTCCCCATGACAATCTCATAGGGGGAGTGCCCTTTCTTTGATTGTGCGGTCGTCCACATTGATAGTAAGACTATTGGCAAAGAGTCAGGCCATTTCAGATTGCTGTGCGCACACACCTTGGCAATTTTGTTCTTTAGTATTCCGTTGTGGCGTCCACAATCCCGGCACTCTGAGCATGTCTGGCCAAGTGGAACCATTTATCAATCTTTAATCCCGCACATATTTGCAGGATGACTACAGCGATAAAATGTGGACCATTATCGGACCAAATTACTCTCGGCAAGCCACCCTAGGAAAATATTCCTTAAGCATGGTCTTTGCAGTTGACATTGCTGTGGCATCTTTCAGTGGGAAAACCTCAACCCATTTGCTAAAGGCACAGATCACAACTAGCAGTATTTCTCACTGTGTGATCAATACATTTCTTTTTTTTCAATTATTCTCAAAAAAGAAAAACATTCTTCTAAATGGTCAATCAAAAATAAATGCTGCACTCATTTCCATTAAGAATTTCAAAAAACGTGTTTATTCACATGGTTGCTGAGGGAAAAAAAGACCCAATGGGCTGTTGAAAAACTCTATTATGCCAATTAATTTCACTGCCATGCACCATCTTTAGGGCTTAGTGTCCGTACGGGGGCTTAACGTATGTGATCTCTCCTAGTAATCTTCCAACGGGCAAGCTGCCTCCTGCTCTCTCCACTCTTTAGCCTGCACTGCAAACCCATACAGTGCAGATTTGACAGATTTCTAGGAGAGATCACACACATCAAGAATCCTCTCTCAGCCCATAGTCGACCACAATTATGAACCACCCCACATGCGTACTGACTATTTGTATACATATTTACACTAAGTCCTTCAGAAATTTCACAAGCTCTGGTTAGCGCAATAGCTCTGCGGCCTGCGCAGATTTATGTGGAATTTGTTTACTTTCAACAACAGTGCTTAATGTGGTGATTGCATAAGCAGCGGTCGATGTACCATCCGGAAGTTTAAAACAGAAGCCATCACAGAACAGCTCCCCTTGTGGATTCTTTAAGGGTATATCAATTAAATCAATTCTGCCCTTAGCTTCTTGTTCTATAATAAAGAGGCAATCATGTGACATTTTGTCACTGCAATCCTTCTCTTGTGGAGAAGGCAATAGTTCAGCCAGATTCAATGAACACCATCTCTTAATTTGGATATACGGAACAAATACAATCAGCTTGTATCTTGTTAATTGGGCTGATGTGACATGTTGCGTCTGCGTTCTGTTTAATAGAACGTCTACAGAGTGGGGTACCATCATGGTTAAAGAATGACCTAAAACCATACCCTCGCTTTGTTTTACGGATGCAGCAGCAGCAGCTATAGCTCTCAAACATCTTGGCCAAGCGCATACAACAGGGTCTAACGTGGAGGAAAAATAGCCGCATGGCCTATTCTTGCCCCCATGTTCCTATGTCAAGACAGCCATCCATCACACTCATTCACATACAAAACAAAGCCTTTCTTGTAATTTGGTGTGCCCAAAACTGGTTCTGAACACAGAGCAGCCTTAAGCAGATCAAAAGCGTTCTGGCAATCAATGTTCCATGGTAAAGGCAAAGAAATGTACTTCTTTGTCAGTGCAAACATAGATTTTATCAACAAAGAAAAATTTGGGATCCACTGTCTACAATATGAGGCCATGCCTACTAAAGCTCTGACCTCTTTCTGTGTATTTGGAACAGAAATATCAGAGATGCTTTGTATCCGTTCATGGGTCAGTCTTCTTCCCTCCTTCGCCAGGAGATAGCCCAAATAGGCAACCTCCTGTCGACAATACTGAAACTTCTTCAACAAAGCCTTATGCTCATGCTCTGCTAAATGAAGAAGCAGCAACACAGTGCCTTCTTAGCAAGCAGCTTCAGAATCAGCAGCTAGAAGTAGATCATCAACATATTGCAACAACTTGCAAGTGGAAGGTAACTCAAGCATGTCAAGCTGTTCTTTCAACGCTCTACTATATATGCTTGGACTCTCAATGTACCCTTGGGGCACACAAGTGAATGTGAACGAGTGTTCCCGTAGGGTGAACACAAACAAATAACTGCTATCAACTAGCACAGGGATACTAAAGAAAGTGTATTTCAAATCCACAACAATAAAAATTGTAGCCGTGGCTGGAATCATGGTCAGAATTGTTGTAATATCAGGCCCAATTTAAAACTATGGGGCAACAACCTTACTAATTGCACACCAATCAATAATAAAATGAAAAGGAATTGCATTATCCCCTTTTTTGTAAACACACGCTTCCTGCAATTTCCTCAACTACACCTCGGTGTACAAAATCAGAAATAATACTCTTCAAAGCCTGTTCACCTTCAACTGAAATCTTATACTATGGAATACGCAGCAATTTAACTCCTGGTTTCAACACAATTTTAACTGGTTCAATTTGTACATTTCCAACATCATTATCATTAACTGCCCCTAAACATGTCGGAACCTTATTCAATTCAGTTGGTAAAGGCATAGACAAAAATTGTGGGGCGGAAGTTTGTTGGGGCGAAATCGTTAAGTACACTCCACCTGGAGAAGAGTAAATCACTTAAATCCCAACAAATTCTCGCCACAATTTGTTGTTAATAGAAATGGACAATAATCAGTGAATGGTCCCAGTGAAATTGGTACCGGCAGAGGGACCGGATTTACCACTGGCGTCCCAGAGAACCCTACAGAAATGTTGTTCTGCCCTGACAGTGGAATACCTGGAACCCGTGAATGATCAATAGAACACTTGTGTGCTCCTGTATCTATCAAAAAGAGATGATCCCTATTCCCAACCTTCATTTCAACGTAGGGCCCTTTCTTATCGACGGGAGTAGGTATCTGTTCCAGACCCTGCTTCGAGCTGTCCCAACGGAACAGTATATTGTCAGATCCAAAATCCTCAGAAAAATAGACATTCAAAGGACTATCAAAAATATTCCCACTAGTAACACTCTGTTGCTGATTATCTTGTGATGGTGTCTGTTGATTCTGTGCAAACTGACTTCTACCAGGACCCCCTATTCCAGGATGGCATCTGGGTCGTCTACCCATGGTGCCATATGTACTATTTGATCTCTGCTGAAGGATCAGGCATTGTGCCCACCAATGACCCTCCTGTCTACAATATGTACACTGGTTCATATGTATAGGACCCAGTTGTGCACCACCCTGTCGTGTAAATTGGCCTCTGCACTGTGTATTCCCACCTCTGGCTCCTCTAGCTATTTGCTGTAATAATACTCTAGTTTTCAGTTCTCCCTTCTTCTTTTCCACCTTCTCCTTCTCTGTATCCACCCTATTTTCATAGTACTGAGCCATGTGTAACACTTCAGATTGTGATTTCGCTGCACTCTCAGAAGTCATGATCTGTGATTGGATTTCAGGCAATAATAGATGCAAAAATGTATCAATGAACAGCCTCTTCCCTGGCTCTGTACTTAAGTCTTGACCACTAAAATCCCAAAATACTCTGCTCAGATATGTTAGAATACTCAGTTGCACCATCTGACTTCAATTGCATGCAAGCCGTAAGCTTATCCTATTTGATTCTTTTTTCAGGAACCAGAGTTTTCAATTCAGCTACTATTCTATCTGGCAACATCAGTTCACCTGTGGCGGTTTCTCACCGGAATTCCTTTCCCCATCCACTCGTACTAAGTCATCCCATGTATCACCCATCTCTGCCTGATCATCTACAGTTCTAATCTGTTTCCACAAATCAGCAGGAAGGATCACGGGAAACAACAAATCTACATCACCCACCGTGAAAACTGACGAACGCAAGACAGATTCAATTTCTTTATAAAATCCTGTTAGATTCTTCCTAATATCTGGAATTGATTGCTTAATGGTATTCACTTCCTGTCTAGAAAATGGAACATGGACAAACTGTGAGACATTATGTGCTTCAATAGTAGTGGCAGGTGTTCCTGCTGCAACATTAGCTGGAATCTTTACTTTTGGAACAAATGTCAGAGGAACCTCCCTCATCGGCAATTGTAAAGTAGGCAAATCTGAAAGTCTATTAAGCAACAAGGCTAAATCAAGTGACAAAGTAGTCAAAGCAGTATCGGGCAAAAATGCTCTTTTATAAATAATCAAATCTGTAGGACAACATTCCTTTCTCTTCAAAAATTAATCTTGCAGATACTCTACCACCACCTGTAGCACTTTCCTTTGCATTGCCGGAGCATATTGACTAAACGTGTCATGCACTTCAATGGGGGAAATTGAAACATCCGAAATCCATCTAAGAGCGTCTCTTGTGCAAATGCGCATTCCTTCACTCATTGGTTTCAATGGAGGAGGAAATTGCTTCTGCACATATGAAGCTTGCCATTCATTACCATCCATTTCATATTCCTGTAATCGATCTAGCACCCTTTTAAACTGAAATACCTTCTCTACATGCTCATATACTTTCTCTGCAGTGTCCTTTGAGCGGGAAAGGACATTCAAATCCCTCAACCCCTGTGGGACATTCATGTCCATTAAATCACTCCATATGGCAACTAAATACGTTCCCTCCGTTCTATCAAAATATTCTGTTCAGGAATACCCCCTTGGTCAGAAATCGCTACTAAAACAGCCAATTCATCACCCTGTTCTATGTACTATTTAGCCCACATATACAATTCTCTCTTTCTGCCTTCAGATACTGTGCCACAAGTTACTATTCTTGGATCAGCTCCCGCCCCTTCAACCATCACAGGTGGAGCAGAACCACCTGGCAGAGAGTAAATAGATAGCAGAGGCAATACCACTGGCGGTGCAGATGGAACTATGGGGACGCCAACTGTCGGCAAGGGTGCAGGAGGGGGAGCAACAACAATGGGAGGAAGAGGAACAACGATGGGAAGCGGAGGAACAACAACAGGAGGAGGCCCATAAGGAGGTGGTGCAGTTGAAACAGTTCTACGTTTATTCAATAATTTATTAAGTAACTCATCTGATTTATTAAAATCCTGAGAGGGATATATCTTTTGCACATGTAGTTGAAAAGCCCTATCCATACTTCTAATGGATTCTGAGTGTACCTGCTGATCATGCAAAAATGCTTTCTCAGCATTCGTCATGTGTCTAGGTGCATGCTTCTCTCTACATTTGAGTTGCTGCATAGCTTCCTTCCTCCAATCTCTAACTGCATCAAATGCTAAATGCTGTGTCAAAACTACCATAGACTGGCCACTGAAGTTCGGAAACATGTCTGGTATGTCTGTGCCAAATTTAATTAAATACTATAGTTCCTAGACCATACTTGCAATACATTAAATAAGCCACCGACCCATTGGTGGCGCCAGTTGGCCTTGTTTCAAAGATTGTCTCTCTCTGGGAAATAATACCCTGAAACAGGATGAAAATTTCCCAGGCATATCAAATCACTGTCTTTACCTGGCATTGTTTGTATTTACAAAAACAAAACTGCAACCAATATGAGGACTTTTAAGAATCGGGGCACAGCTCACCTGATTTCAAATTTCAAAGGGGTCCGATCGTATTACAAATTGTCATGGCTAGCGTTTTTGCAAAACAGGCCTCGATATGGGACCTTTGTCGTGATGTCCTACTAAACGCTGCTCACCATCCAGGGATCGGGCGTGCAGTACTGCAGAGGAATCGCGTCTCACTTTGCAGGGGCCCCTGTCACTCTCTGATCCCGGTCCTGCAGCCTGTCTTCATTTAGCGATGTGACATCAATACGGAGGGTCCCTATTCGGGTGCCATCTGAAAGATTAAAAGAATATCGAGGCTTAATACTACATAATAGAAATACGCCAGTCACGAGTACTAAGGTACAAGTACACTTTATTTAGTAGACAGCTGTCTGACTCACAACACCCTGCAATGTGTGCAAGCAGACACTGTGAGATGAGAGAGTGCTATACATTTCAAAAACACAAGTATTTATAGTTTTCTCACAATCCCAGACACATCGTCCAGCCCCTCTTTGTGGACCACATTTACCTAGAGTTCATAGCCTTTCCATATAACTAATTCATGTTAAAACATCTTTTTCCAAACATGAGGCACAAAGGTAACAGTCTTATTTAATTTGCTTATATTTGTCTACCATTTGTTCCTGAGTTAAAAGTCAGCTTAGTTTCAAGGAGCGAAAACAAAGATTTCTGCAAAAGCACATGTTCAGCTATTCAACTTTCTGTTTCGCTATTTGAACGGGGAAGACACTGTTGGTACAGATGGCATCTAAATTACTGATTAGTATGGCTGTTGTTTAGCTCCAAGGTTTCCTTAGTGCAGGACAAACAATCCACCTTAGCAGCTTCAGCATGATTATCTACGTTGACACAGTAAAAAGTTCATTTTGCTCTGCTGGAGCCGAAAACACAAATTCTAACATGGGACAGAAAGCAGGAGTTAATTAAAATGGCGGAAAACTTAAAATGGCAGCATAGTCAGCCTGTTTTCAGGCTCATTCAAGTGCAATATACAGTATGATGCAAATGTGCTAGGTCAATGTTTACTATCAGGCCGTATTCATGCAAAATATACTTTTACAATGTGGGACACTTGTTGCGATGGACACCAGAAAGCAAAACCACAGTCGGATACCAGGGAGTGCAACCTTACAGAGGCAACAATACAGTGGAACATATCTGAGTAAATTCTAGTATGAAAACCCCAAATACCAGCCCTGTGCCATGCCAATGGTCAAACATTGGCATCATATAAACAGAGCATATAATCTATTCAATGAGCCTGGAAATGTACAGCTATTTTAAAATTCCTGTGATTCACTGGTTTCATTCTCGCTGTCTGTTTACCTATGTGAGCAGGAAGTGTGGGGTATGCTTACATCTCATACCCAGGTAATCTCCTGATACTTCATGATGGAAGGCATTTCGTTATGTTCCCACCTGGGAGGGTCAATCTCCCTGGACACTGGACCCCATCTTCCCGCTCAGGCTCCCTTGTTACTCCTTAAATTGCATTTGCCTCCCTTCTTCCAATGCATAACGTAACTCATGTAGGTGCTTGTATGTTGGTTAATCGTGTGTCTCGAGTAGCCTCAGTTTGTTGGTCTCATCTGTCAGTTATACCTAAACCTGTAATTATACATTTTTGAATTTCTTACCAAGTGTGGTACATATTTATAATCTTACAGTTTTTCCACATGTGATATCTTCAAGTTTCACTTCCTGGTGCCTTTGTTCCCATTTGCATGTACCTTGTAATGCATTTGTATAGTAAAATTGTATCTGGTCTGACCATTCGTCCACTGAGTTCTGAATATTGAGTTCTGTATATTGCTTCAAGAGACACCAAAAAAAGAAATAAACAACCCTGCAGTGTCCTAAGCCGGAATATTAAGAAGGTCCAGTGTCGAGACCTATAGGAATGTATCGACATCTTACTGCCTACTTCTTACTCCGACTCCCCAGGCTTCCTAGCTGAGGCCTACAGATCTTCCCTGACATTTATGCTAGACCGTATTGCTCCTATGAAGATGAAGATAGTAAGGGAAGGTACATGCCACAATGCCCGATTTACTTCACACCTCCACGCACTTGAGAAAAAGAAGAGACTGGCAGAACGAGAATGGTGGAAAACAAACTCAGATCTTCTCAGGAAAACCTGGATGTACTATCAGAAATCATACAAATTTGCTGGAAATAATACCAATAAACTTTTAAAAATACTAAAAAATCTAGAAAAATCCATGGCATGAGCCCAGCCTTTTACTCCAACTAGTTCAGACTATGTTAGAAACCAGCATGCATAATCCGAAAAAATCTGCATGGCTCAAGATAAAATTAAAAATGAGCTACGTATTCATTCACTTCTTAATGAATTTGACCGACACACCACTTTTTCGAGCAACCATCAAATCTTGTCACATTCCCTAAAATTTTCGTTTTATTTAGTGATTGAAACAGAAAAGACCCTATGTGAAATGTCACCTAACTCCTGTCACTGAGCTCTCATCCCCTCAAAGATAATCTTTGAGAACAAAAGGTTGTTCATGTTGTTTCTGGTGCGATTTATAAATGCATCTTTTATTCACAAATTTGTCCGGGATGCGATAAAAGTAGTTTCAGTCAACCCTTTGGTGGAAAAAGCAGGGTTGAATCCAAATGACGCCATCAACCTTAGGCACATTTCTAACACCTTTTTCCTGTTGAAAATAATTGACAAAGTGGCCACAGCCCAGCTTCAAGAGCATCTAAATTCTGCCTGTAAGTTACACACCATGCAATCCGGTTTTCAGCTAAGTCATAGTACTGAAAGCGCTCTGCTAGATGCTCGACATCCTGGATGGAGGTAAATCGGTGCTCTTGGTGTTGCTGGATTTATCAGCGCCTTCGATCTGTTGGATCATGAGTGGTTCCTGAATACCCTTGTATCAGTGGACCATGGCTCCCAGAGCACTGTGTGCTGGATATGCTCATTCTTAAGAGATCGAAGGTCTTCGGTTCGTTGGGGTCATGCAACCACTGACTCTGCCCTTATATCTTGCGGAGTACCTCAGGGTGCCTGTCTGTCACCTACACTATTCAATATCTATATAAAACCTTTAAGAATTCTTCTAAGCGAGACTGGAGTGTACTTTACCAACTACGTTGATGATACACAGCTACTACTGGAGCTCGATGGAGACTATGGAACCGACGCAGTCAATTTGGCTTTTATCTATAAAATGGTCAAAGCTTGATGTCTATGCACTGAATGTGCTTTAACAGCTCCAAAACGGAGCTCCTAATTTTTGGTTGTTATGTTATGTTATGTTATTTTGCACTTATATAGCGCCTTATATACCATTGGTATGGTCTGAAGGCGCTGGTAGGTTGAACGCCCTTGGGAACCGAAGTTCATATCAGTAGAGATAGTAGAGAGAGTCAAAAAGGTGCGTGTGCGCACCGGGTATGTGTACAGCTTGTGCGGTATCGGTGTAATAGCTGCTTTCTAGCGGTAGGTGTGGTGGTTGAGAGGTCAGGAGTATGTGTTCGTTCTGGCAGGATTTATCCAGATCGGATGTGGCTGCGTTAGGCCTGAGGAGAATGCCACGCTGGGGGTGCGTAACCAGCAGTGATTACTTAGAGTGATGTGGGGTGAGTGGCAAATGTTGATATGAGAACAGTTATACCGAATGGTGTCATAGTATCTCTGTGCTCTATTTGAGTGGTGATGTAAGGAGAGGGTAAGCGTGTTGGTGAGATATGATGGTTACATGCCCTTTCAGAGACTTCTAAATTCACAGAGAGGTTATTGGATACACTTCTATATTCAACTTTCCACGGGAGGCTATTGGGCGTACTTCTTAATTCACAGAGAGGCTACAGGGCACACTTCTAAATTCAGCGGGGCTGTTGGGCACATTTCTAGAATCACAGAGAGGCTATTGGACGCACATCTAAAATTCAACTTTCTAAATGTACTTCTAAATTAACTTTCCACAGAGAGGCTATTGGGCACACTGTTAAATGCAAATCTATATTCAACTTATCGCAGAGTGGGTTCACTTCTAAATTCAACTTTTCACAGAGAGGCTGTTGGGTACACTTCTAAATTCACTTTCACGGAGAGGCTATTCGGTATGCTTCTAAATTCACTTTCCACAGATAGGCTATTGGGTACACTTCTAAATTCACTTTTACAGAGCGGCTATTGGGTACACTTCTAAATGCTGCTTCTAAATGCACTTTCAATTCAACTTTCTAAATGTAATTCTAAATGCAACTTTCCACAGAGAGGCTATTGGACACACTTCTAAATGCAACTTCTAAATGCAATTCTAAATTCAACTTTCACAGAGTGGGTACACTTCTAAATTTAACTTTCACAGAGAGGCTGTTGGGTACACTTCTAATTCCCTTTTCACAGAGAGGCAATTGGGTATACTTCTAAATTCACTATTCACAGTTCTATCTAAGTGTGGGCATGCTGATATTCATAATTCCATCTAAGAGTGGACATGCTAACTCTCACAACTCCATCTAAGAGTGGGCATGCTATCTTTCACAATTCCATCCAAGTGTGGACATGCTAAATTTCACAATTCCATCTAAGGGTGGACATGCTAACTTTCACAATTCCATCTAAGAGTGGACATGCTAACTTTCACAGTTCTAACTAATTGTGTGCATGCACAATTCACAATTCCATCCAAGTGTGGACATGCTAAATTTCACAATTCCATCTAAGGGTGGACATGCTAACTTTCACAATTCCATCTAAGAGTGGACATGCTAACTTTCACAGTTCTAACTAATTGTGTGCATGCACAATTCACAATTCCATCTAAGAGTGGACATGCTAACTTTCACAATTCCATCTAAGAGTGGACATGCTAATTTTCACAGTTCTAACTAAGTGTGGGCATGCAAATATTCACAATTCCATCTAAGAGTGGACATGTTAACATTCATAATTCCATCTAAGAGTGGACATGCTAACTTTCATAATTCCATCTAAGAGTGGGCATGGTAATTTTCACAGTTCTAACTAAGTGTGGACATGCTAAACTAGAACCCAAGTACACTAGCTGGACTATTGAGGGCCATAACTTACAAACGCTTTTGCAGGGGAAAAACCCTAGGTGCCCACTTAGAATCTTCTCTTGAGGCCGAGACTCACACCAGTCAAATAGTCAAAAGTTGCAAGTACCACTATAGACTCTTCTGGCACATCAGACCCTTTGTGTCTGAGAGAAACTGTCCCACATTAGCCTGAGCAATCATTCTAATAAGAATTGCCTACTGCAACATACTTTCAACTGGGGTAAATAAAGTCTGCAAGCAAAATTACGCCATCCGCATTGTAAAGGATGTTCCCTACAGAACTCACATTTCCAGCATTAGGAAAAGCATGCACTTGCCACCCAGTGACTGCCGGGATACAATTTAAAGTGGCTAATCTGGCACATAAGGGTTTCCCAGAAAAATCCCCTGTTTATCTTCAGTAAAAGCTTGTCAAACACGAACCAAAAAGAGCCTTGTGATCCTGCAACAGGAATCTCCTGTGCTGTCCTAGCAGTGGTCGAAGTGAGCAGGAACGGTCGGGAGCGGAGTTCCACTACTTTATATTTTACTGTTAACAGCTCCACTACTTTTTTCAACCATTTTCACCTTTCCAGAACTGTTCTTTGTGAAGTTAAAGCACATTTCTCCACTTTATCACCCAATAGCAATTACAGCTGAACTGAAATCTGTTTCAACTCAGCAGCATGGCTGCAACCCTTGAAAAATGTGTTGCACGTTGCTCCCCGCCCCAGTCACAGTTCCACTACTTTTTCTGGTGCACTTCTACCATTCTGTCCTACGAATAAACAGACCAAAGGAAAAGGTAGCTCCTTCCCAGTCCAGGCAAGCATAGTCTGGAACGCACTTCCTCTCAATATAAAGCAGAAGAAAAAGTTCTCCTCTTTCAGTAGGTTATTGAAAACTGCATTGTTCAACTAATCACTGCTTTCCGCCACTCCCAGAATAGAACTCCTCTCGTCTTTGTCTCGTTTTTGATGTTTCTGTCTCAAATTTCTTGGTGCCCCCTGTTGCCTGCAGGCTTTCGGTGTGTAAAAAAAAACAATCCAGGACTACAAGTCCAACAATGCAATGAAAGAAAACCAGAAAACCAGGACCGGATAAGTACCTCTAGAATGGAATGGGGCAACTATGATGTAGTTTCACCCGGGAATCTGTGTTTTTATTTTGTGCTGTTTAAAGAAGGCAGAATTCACAGAAATCCTTCATTAAGTCTTGGACCACACCAGCAGGTGCCCCCCGAATTAGCTGATGATGTAACTCTTTGTATCCAAACTACAAAACCACTATCTATACATTGGCAAGTACAGAAATCATCATTAAAGTTGAGGTTAGGGCTCCACAGAAACATACTCATGTTTAAATCCAAATTTAATGATCAGTATTTTTCACTCATGTACTGTTGTGACTATGTGGCTCATTCAGCGTTGTCTGAATAGAGTAAATATGTACACATGACATTACCGCAAATGTTACCACATTCCCTTATTATGAGATGGAATTTTGACAATACCATACCTGCTGTAGGTTTTACCACATTCTGACAAACACTAAATGAATTTAGAAATAATTGCTTTACATTTATTAAAATCACGTCTCATATTCTAGAAAATTTAAGAAACAACCTAAACCCTGCCTTGAGTATTATTCTAGAATTTTTTTTCTTGTCCAATAAACGTCTAAAATTATCGTTCTGGAATACATTTTTGGAACATCGTTTTTCTTTCTTATCGAATAATGTATTTATAGAATCTAGTTTTTCTTTCTTAGCCAAAACGTGTTTTCGTTTCCTATGTTCTTAAATTAACCCTCAGTTGAAATGTGTATGTAGTTTTAGACATTGTTATACAAGCGATCTGGCATACTTCGGCGCACGGCTTGGGCAAAATAATAAATAAATTATGGAAATGCAATTCTGACTGCTGCTTTAAGCACAAACACGGGCAGGCAGGTCCAGAAACCCTCGAGGCAGGCCTCCGTCATGGCTGACTGGTTGAGTAATAGGTGAGCCATTTGTCTTTGCAGTTTATCACACACTGCTGAGCAGGAATTTAAACTGGATATTATGTGCGCTGAGCAGAAGATCCGTCACGCAGCACAGTAGAAACATTGCAAAATGAATATCCGGGGCACGTAGCTCATACAGCGAGCATAACAGGAGGGAGGGCAGAGAATGCAAACATACGGGCCCTCAGGCATAATTTACTTCCGCCCCAGCAGCCCACGTTTCAGCTACTTCCTTTATCGATGGGCAGTCAGTGGCCTTTTTGGAGACTCGATGTTTCGTGTGTACAATCACACATTCATAATGGAAGAGGCTATGTGATAGTAGAACAAGGTCAGGCCGGGCCAGTACAGGTATTCATACCTTTCAACTCACGCTTTTGGCTGATGTCACTCACCAGCCTTGTAATCAGGTTACACACCTTCCGAGCCCTTACAAATGCATACATTTCAATGGGTTCCCACCTGCCAAAAACAAAATCTTGGGTTTTCACCAAATGTGTCTTCTGGTGAAGAAGACCTCAGAAATACGTTAGTAGGGAAGTTAACTTGTTTACTTAAGTTCCAGGTGACAAGGTAAAACAAGCAGCTAAATTACAAGGTAAGTATAAGGTTAGACGCAGGAAATCATCCACCGGCTCCCACTCTCAGAGGATCTCAGCTCCAACTGACATTCATGGAACATTCAGGGGCTCTGACACATTGGCATTCTCCACATCAGCATTCCATCCAGCTTGCACTCACACAGCACTAGGGAAAGAGAGACACAAGAAACAACATATCTCCCTCCTCAAAAAAGACAACAGAAAGATGGTACAGAACAGAGCGTATGGGGAAAACCATCTGAGAAGGCCAACAGAAGTCTAACATATCCAACCACACTCCCAATCACACTCAGACATGAAGCATAAACTCCCGCAATCCTTCACCCCATTCCTGAGAACAAGCAGCACAACTCCCACCTGCCTCATCCTCCCAAAGTCCTGCACATGAACAGGGCAACCCGTCCAAACACGACTCACAGTCTCGTTGTGGGCCCAAAGTGAGATACCCTAACAAAGAGAACCAGCCCAACATCACAACTCACCACAAGTTGATAAGGTCTCAGGCGGAGTCAGGGCAGAGTCTGAGGAGCTGTTGGAGTGGAGAGTCTGTCGGAGAGTCTGTCTACCCTGTCTACCACTTCCTGTGGGTGTGCCTAATTTACAAAGACTCATTCCCCCCGCAGAGCGGACACAGAGTCAGGGCAGAGTCTGAGGAGCTGTTGGAGTGGAGAGTCTGTCAACCCTGTCTACCACTTGCTGTGGGTGTGCGCCTAATCTACAAAGACTCATTCCCCCCGCGGGGCGGGCGCGGAGCCAGGTCAGAGTCTGAGGAGTGCGAGGAAGTTCGTGGATCTAGTGGTCCTGTCTGGTCGACTGCTGTGTGCTCTTTTTGAACCTTGCAGCTCAGCTTAACAATGTGCGATGGCCCGCAGGTCGGGTCATTCTCTAAAACCCGCGCCCAACGCAAGCTGGAAGCGGCGGCACCTACAGAGCAAACACCCTGTGTCAAGGAGCGTGTCCCTGTCGTATGCTCAGCGGTGCTGCACGCCATGCTGCCCCCTGTGAGTGCCTCCCCGAAATCGACACAGCCACTCTTGCTGCAAGTGAGTGCTAATGCGCACGAAGAATGTATAACTGACATTAACTGTACTGAACAGTTTACAAACAACGGTACCTGCGCGGCGTCGTCTTCCCTTGCTGCACTCTCAAGCACCGTGTTATCAAAGCCAGGCGGGGCTGTGGGCTCCCTGCGAATGCGGATGGCGGGGACGGAGAGGGTTTAGGCAGGGGGGATGAACCTGCTGTGTCTGGGGAGTTCTCTAGCGCTGAGACGGCCCCTAGCCGCCTCGCGTTACCGGACGCAGGCACGGTCTCTTCGCTGGGTGACTGGTCTGTGGGTCGGAGCGATGGGCGGAGCCTTGTTGTTCTGGCAGGTGCCAAGGGGCGGCTACCCAGTGAACCCAGTGAACTTGCATTTGCTGCGGTTGGGGCACCGCTTGCCTCAAGCGGTTGGTACTCACGCCCCAAACCAACTCTAAAACCAAACCTTTACCCAAACGTAAACCCGGAGTCACCAGGGAATAGGTTCTACAGTGCTCTCGACAATATAGGCACCTCTGACGACATGTCAGCTTTCCATTGCGAAGCTACAGCCACTTGTGGAGACGTGGCTGTTCCCGCCTGTGTAAATGAAGTTGCCGTGTTTTGCGCCCCACGTCAATGTGAGGGTAGGGGGGCTGCCCTAGATCAAGGCGGCGCTCAGCCCCATCAGCATGGAATCCCTCCATTCCTGAAACGACATCTGGATTTGAGAGAAGAAACTCACTGGATGTGGCCAACAAACTGCTAATTGACCTTATCAACAAAGAAAGAGCCTCCAAAAGTACACCAGACGGAGGTCCTGTCACGCAGAATCATGAGAAAGGTACTCCTGCTGCTGATTTCTGGCCCTCTACAATGCAGCCACAGGTGCAAACTCTGAGGGCAAGTTCCCTAAACAAACGCAGGAGGCTTGATGCAAGTATATTGCCTAGCATAATCTGCTCACAGAACAAAAAACTGAAAATGTCCAATATCTCTCCCAAAAATTCCTTGGGCTCTCCAACTGTGCACCTACCACTGAGGCAGGCCACTGAAGCCCTTTCCCTCACAAGTGAGTCTTCATCAGATCAAGCTTCTACTGACTCATCTATAATGGAACGGCCATTTCCGAAGATCAGACGACCAGTATACCGCGGCAGGAGAGGCCCTCGGTTTGAAGGCAAAGACATGGAAGAACCAGGAACAGCTCAGCATGCCAAAGACATACAAGCTACTATAATGTCTTCCATGGCTATATCTATTGCGCCATTCATCAAAATGTACGAAAACCTTAACGAGAACATAAAAGACCGCTCATCGGTGGTCACTGTCATGAACAATAAACTATTGAGCATGGAAAACAAAAACTTCCATTGCAAGGAAGTGCTCCACGTGATACACAAAAAGGCAGACTGGGCCTTGGAAGCCTTGCCTGAACACGTTAAAAATGCAAACCTGGACAAAAAACTCCTAGCAGAAGTAGCAAAAGAGGCATTGGGCATCTTTGAACAGCAAAGAAAAGAGCACGGTTGCCCTGCGGAGGACATCACTTCTAGTCCCAACCGATGGCTCTTCCCGATATGCAACTGCCATCTAGGAGTTCCAGGGTGTCGGCTATGATTAATCCATCCGAGAGTGAGCCAAGACCATCTAGCAGCACAGCTGTCCCTATCAAACCCATTGGATCTCCTCATGTGCGAGCTGAACTCACGTCTCGGATCATGGAAACCCCAGAGTCTGACGCATCTCACCCAGACTCATCCAACCACCTGGACCTCGTCTTGCTGCCCCGGTCCACTGAGAAAGACAGAAGTCCCTCCACCCTACAGCACTTAAACGTCCAACCTTTGGACGTAAATCAGTCTTGCAGCATGTTTGCTGCTGTTGTCAAGGAGAGTCAGGCCGAAGCGAACTTGGCACTTCAAAATCCACAACAGGCCTCAACCTAAAAAATAACCATCAACCAAGAGTCGCCTTGTCACCGTCAATGACATCAAACGTGCGGGCTAACCTTCCTCCTGCTGTATACGACATCTTCAAGGACCCAGCGGACACTCAAAAGGCGATTCCAGCTAAGCCTCAAGCAACGAGCGGTTCGGCCAAAAAAACTAAAAACCAACCGTCAAGGAAAGTGAGACACGGAAATGACTCTCGAAAATGTCTGCGCAACATCAAAATAGTTAACGTAACTGTCAACGGCTCCATCGTCAAAGACAAAATCATCGAAAAAAAGCAGGCTGTGATTATCGATAAACCTGTTTTAACGGAACTCGAGGAGTCACATCCCTGTATTAGCGACGTCTCAGATGACCTGAAGAACGTATCTGTATATGATGATGAATAACTCACTGCCACGGACTTGCCAGTGGCACCTGTCCAGGGTACATCCAAGCTGCCACTCGCTTCATCCTCTCAGAAATCTCAAAAAGAGATAAATAGACCAGCACTGGGCGCTGGCAAGACCCCACTTGCCACACCTCCGCAGGCTTCCCAACAGGGGCTCAACATTGTGATCCCTCCCAAGAAAACATCCAGAACCTGCCAACTGATCCAACCACTGCCTTTGCCCCAAACAGAGAAAGGTATCAGGAGCCTCTCTTCTTGACTTTGGATGCCAAACGACTGATGCTCGCCGCTAAATTCCCTACAAGGGGTCCTCTGCTAAGCGCGCAAGTTGCCACAGAGCTCCTGTTAGGCAACAACATGCTGCAAGCTGCCAAGCGAGTGGTACACCTTGTGCCTACCGGCGCACTAACAGAGAGGAATTCTAAGAATAAGCTGCCTCCCACTACAGTCAATTACCCAAAGATCCAAACAGAGAGGCAGAACAGCACAAACACACACTCCCAAAACACAAATACGAAAGGGAGAAAACCACAACCACTCACGTAACAGGCTCCCCATCGCCTGATACTAGAACGAATAG
Source organism: Ambystoma mexicanum (assembly GCF_040938575.1). NCBI lineage: Eukaryota > Metazoa > Chordata > Amphibia > Caudata > Ambystomatidae > Ambystoma > Ambystoma mexicanum. The sequence continues at coordinate 459,942,059 of NC_090931.1, forward strand.
AATCTTCCGACGACTTAATTCTAAATCGACATAACGTGCTTTGGCTCTGTCATCTGATTCCCAGCTTAAGAGCGATTGAATCGGAAGATCTGAAAATTGTGGAATTCTTCAACGAAAAGAAAAATTATGCTGTGATTCTACACCTACAGTCCAAGCTCATAGCAGATGCGCTGCTAGACGCTGGACCGCTGCTGATGTCTCTGGGGTTCGACATAGCCAAAGCAGAAGGAGGTGTCCGGCTTGAATCTCCTAAAGAGGGGGCCTGCAGCAAAACAGGCCTTGCAGCGAGTCAGAACCTAACACAGGAAATGGAAAACAGTACAGCTACAGACGCAAATGAGGTTTTTGTGTCCGAACTTCATCGAAACGCTGACTTTGCAGAGTCACTTCACACGGGCGAACTGATAAGAATAACAGTTAATGGAATGGCGAGTCCATCCACCTTACAAGATGACGCAAAGACTCAAGACACTACAACCTACAAAGCCGACGACTGGTCCTGCTGGCTGCAACCTTACACATGGAACCGAAGAAGTAACGCCATGAACCGGGGAGACCCAGCGTTTGCATCATGGGCTCTTGGAACACAAGAGGCTTCATGCACTTGTTCGAAACAACAGGGGCCACAGATGTGGATCTCTTGTGCTTACAAGAAACTTGGCTAACGCAAAGTCCGTTTTTGGAAGGGTTCGAAGTGGTAATCAATCCAGCGATAAAGCAGCAAAAGGGCAGACCTATGGCTGGTCTTCTCTTGGCTGTAAGGAAAACGTCTGGACTTCGGATCCTGAATTCCCGCAACCCATCTCCATTCATTCAGGGCTCTACTATCAGTGTTCCACATAAAGGTATCAACAAGGACACACTCCTGTATATCATCAATCTAAATTGGAACCATCTGTCCAATGATGAGCTGACTTTTATCGACCAAGTAACAGCGTTGATCGATGACTTACTCATAAAGGAGCAGCCGATGGACTTAATCTTATGCGGAGACCTAAACATTGTCTGTATTCCAAACACAGAATGAACTGTTGGCAAGAATAGGGGCATGAGCAAACGCGAACAGGCTGCGTCCCAATGGTGTTTGGAAATGGACCTGCGTGGGTTGACAATGCTCAATGGCAACATGGCAGGCGATATCCTGGCCTGCCCTACGTGGAGACGACTTGACCAAAAATCAGTTCTCGACTACTTTTTTGTATCTGAAAACATCCACAAGAGGTTGATGAAACTAGAAGTCATCAAAATGAAGCATAGCGACCACAACATGGTACAACTCTCAATTGACTACCAAATCTCCTGTGCTCAGGCATGTTGGCCATTTGCGGTGAGCATGGGTTCTGGTAGGATCCGACTAAACCTCTTGGACGGAGAAGTAGCTGCTATCACAAACAACTTCCAACAAACATCCCTGGAATACCAACACCTCTTGTCCAACTTTGAAGAACGCAAACACAACTCGAAACACGTCAAGTTCCGACCAAAAGACAAATTTGACGTGACCGTTCTCCAACGGAAAAGATCTATGCGGCAAGAACTAAGGAAACTAAAAGGGCCATGTACCGCCTCTACGCGAGAGAGCAAAAGGGTGAGCAAGCAAAAATACAGGAACTGGCTTAAAACACATGCAGCCACTATGCTGCAAAACAACTCAGAAGACATGCTGCTAAAAATGGCTGGCATAAACTCAGCCGACTACTGGAGACTGATAAACAACACCATGGCTCCTCAACATGCTTTACAGGCCAACCTATTTACAGAAGCAGAATGGGCCAAGTTCTACACAAATCTATTTTGTAGAGACGCATCGACTACAGTTTGGGAACCCACGGTGCTAAAGCAATGGGACTTGGTGTTTGAGCGAGACGACATACTACACGCAATCAAAAACGTGCGTGAATCTAGAGCTCCCGGGCCCGACGGATTAACAAACTATACGGTCAAGAGAAATCCAGAACTTTGGACAGACTTCTGCGTAACCTTGTTTGACAGAGTCATCAAGAGTCAATCTATCCCCAAGTCTTGGAAAAGCACCATGGTGGTCCTAATATTCAAAAAGGGGGACCAAACGAACCCAAAAAACCATAGACCCATAGCGCTCCTCGACTTTTTGGGGAAGATTTACGCCACTCTTCTTCAACAAAAACTGTCAAAATGGGCTAAAAAATCCAATCACGTAGACCCTAGACAAGCTAGGTTTGTAAAAGGGGTTGGATGCGGTATAAACTTGCTACTGCTGAACTTACTAAAGATGGAAGCAATCAGATCCAATTCTAAGATCTACCTGGCCCTGATAGACCTGTCACACACGTTCAACAGCATAAACAGAGAGATGCTGTGGAAAAAACGTACCGGATGGAACTGCCCTCCCAGCATAGTGGACGCAATTTGTGAACTACACACGGACACTTCCATCAAGATCCGTTTGGACGTGAATGGCACGCTGTCTGTCCGTATCAGTACATACAAGGGTGTGAAACAAGGCTGTCCTTTTGGCAGCCATTATTTTCAATCTTTTCATATCCGACGTAAACAAGGCATTCAACGGCACAGCCACGTTTCCTCCAAAACTTCATGGTTCGCCCATTGACTACTTGGTCTACGCTTATGACCTTATTCTGATAGACTTGACTCCCATAGGTCTTAAGCGCAAACTGAATCTTCTCGACACCTATATAACATCGAATGGGCTCCATATCAACAAACAAAAATGTGAAATCTTAACTCTTGAGAAACTACAAAGAAGTAGTGGACGAAGAAAGAAGTTCAGCTGGTGCCTTGCTAATGATCATCTGCAGTCTGTAAAAAACACCACATACCTAGGTATGAAGATCAGTGCCAGCAGAAATGATGCACCATGGGCTGAAGTTGCGAAAAGTAAGTGCCAGCAGATGCCTTGCCAAGCATAGTTGATCAATAAAAAATTTGGGAAATTCTCATTAAAACCAATCATCACGTTTTTTCCAGCAAAAAGTTGTTCCAGCCCTAATCTATGGTGGTGAAAACGCCTTTGGCTGCACAAGTGACTTGTGGAATTTACTTGAAAACATATTCTGGACTCGAGTCCTACAGCTTCCTAAGGGCACCTCAACTGTCTGCCTACGGTACGAATTGGGCCTCATCTCAATCCATGCAAGAGTCACATGGAATCTATTGAGCCTGTTCAGAAAAACGATGGTGAAAGCACCAGTGGCCCAATTCCAAATACTGCACAAGCCCGACAGCGACAAAGCATATACCATACTTTTCAAATGGAATCTCCTTTGCAAGATCTCTTAAAAGAGTATGACATCACCCTCCTAACGCTAATAGAAAATCCAGATCCGGCAAAGACAAAGATTTGGAGAGCAGACTGGATCAACACCTGCGATTTAAGAGCAAAATCGAAACTGATGCACAAGGTCCCAGGAGAAGCCAAAGCCTATGGCCAGCGACATACTTACCTAACTCGCCTTCCGGACCAACACGCACAATCTTTGTACATGCGTTTTAGGCTAAATATGTTAGCAACGAAAGAGTGACTGAGCACCTGGCCGAAGTACGCCAATATTGACCTCACGTGCAAATTTTGCAGTAAGAACAAGGAGACCCTAAAACATCTGACGATGTCTTGTCAGGCATTCCAACAACAAAGAGGAATCCACTTTGGGCCAATGATCAACGAGTACCAGCTCATGTGCGCTGAAAAATGGTGGAAAGCACTCTTTGAGGGACCTAACAGAGCAGTCCTATTTGCACTAACAAACTTTCTTCGAGTGCTAAAAGGCTGCTTGGATGAGCAGAAAGTAAACTTAGGGTCTAAATAAAGCTTGAGAAACCTGGTGCAGGAGTCATCGGACCCATTAACTGATCAAGACTTGCTAACTATAATCTCAGGATCGTTAATGTGAAGAGGAGGGAGGGAGGGAAAAATGTTATTTTGTTTTCCCTTTAAAGGTTTGAATAAACCAATAAAAAAAATAATAATAAGGTCTCAAGCCACAACCATCTCACATCATACTACCAACAACTGTGGTGCACTGAGAGAACAATACATCCCACAACTACTACAATGCAAAAGGTGCTAACCTAGGCTACACACACCAGAGCACATGGCTTTAGGTGCCCACGTAAACATACTAGTGAAGAAAGGGGACCACCCCACAAGTGTACCGGGTGTCCGACTGAGTGTCTCCGAAAGCAAAGGCAGGTAAACCTCCCAGGTAACTTCCACCAACATATGGGTGTCAAACAGCCCACCACCACAACAAAACAATAGGCTTGGGTCCATAACCCCAAAAGTGCTGGGTGTCCAACACCCCAGAGGCCCGTGCCAGGTAAAGGCACTCCAGCGGACGTTGCACCACACAACACAACATTCAGGTCGAGGCCACGGACGGATACAGCATCATTAAACATCACACAAGGGTTGGGCCGCCACAAACCCAGCAAGTGGTTTGCTAGGCCACAGGCTGAGTTTTAAACAAGATGCACAGCATACAACCTCACTACAAAAGAAATGGTAAATGTGCCCACTGGGACAGGGTAAGCGAGAGATCCCTTCTCTATCAAGCCCATGTCCTAAGCTACAAAGTCATCTTATTTGGTGGTCCTGTGGAAGTAAAACTGATTATCATAAAACACAAAATCTAACATGTTACATTGCTGTCACCATTGGTTAGGCAGTGGCTTACTAAACAGAGGCTACAACAAATATTTTTCACTCTCACAATCTGGAGTCAACTGACACAGCCAGGGTTCCAACCCAAACTCACCACAGCAACCTCCAAAATGATAGCCATGTCTCATAACCATAAACCATGTCAAATCAGAAGGCTAGAAAATACAGTTACAGGCCTCACATGACAACTACCAATGTAGGTAAAGATACTAACTACTGATAGAATGATTAAACTGGTTTGCCAATGGTCAGCAAAGCGTCTCTAAAGAGCCGGAAACCACCTGCAGAATAGGCAACCTGCAAATATGGCCAGTAAAGAGTCTCTCATGGCTGATAACGTACATTTCCGAGATCTACCCACAATGACAACACCAGCCGTAAAACCGCACCACCAGAAGCACTGCAGTAAGTGCAGCGCGATTACAGGGTGTAGACAGCTTGACTCCGCTCCAATTTCCCAAACCCCAGCAGCGCTTAAAATAAGCCCATGTATGCCGTGCCGCTGTGCTGTCGTGCTTCCTCCAGGTCCCCACACAGTATCTCAGGTGCTCACATGCTGCATCTTTAAAACAGAAGCCGTTAAATTCTCCCTTTTCGTCAGGCAGCACTTTCTGATGAACGCACACATACCGTACCATCGAACAGCACCCAGTCCCACCGGGCTGGCATCTACAACGATCTCTGACTCGGCGGTGGGGTCAAAATACTCCATTGTTTCCCGATCTGAGAGAGCCCTCTTAATCTCTAGGAAGGCCTCCTGCTCTCTCTTGTCCCACACCCGTGTGGCATCGTTTTTTGTCAAGGCTTGGAGAGGTTCGGACAGGGACGCCAGACCTTTGATGAACCGCCCACAGTAGTTAACCATCCCCAGGAAACTACGTACCTCCATGGGGTATTGGGGCGCCGCAGCCTCGCGGATGTCCTTGATTTTCCCGGGATCTGGCGAAACCCCATTGGCATGGAAAATGAACCCAAAGAACCCAATGCGATCCTTGAAAAAGTCACACTTCCCTCGATGTAGGGTAAGGCCCAGCTCTCTCAGCCTCTGTAAAGTGGACTCCAATCTCTTCATATGCTCGGCCTGGGACTCAGCGAAAACCAGAATGTCATCACTCATATTGAGTACCCCTTTGAGACCAGCTAGCGCTCCCCTCATGGCATTTTGGAAAACTTCTGCCGCAGAAGAAATGCCAAAACGTAGGCGTTTAAATTGATAGAGGCCCTCATGAGTGGTAAACGTCGTAATATACCTCGAGTCCGGGTGGAGCTCTAGCTGGTGATACCCCGACCTCAGATCTAGCTTGGAGAACACCTTGGCCCCCTGTAGCTCTCCCACGATGTCGTCCAGTGTGGGTGTTATGTGCCTTTCCCGTTTGATGGCAGCGTTCGGGAGACGCATGTCAACGCAGATGCGGACGGCACCTGGCTGTTTAGGTTTTCCCGTCCTCGTGGCCAATGTGATGGGCCGCCCGTACTAGCATCCACACCCACACACTCACTGAGTCAATGAGGAACAAGTCTGTGTCTTACAGGGTCCCGGCGGCAACTGCTGCACGGACCGTCTTTATTCATATCGCACATGCGTGGCCCGAAACGAGGCTCGCGCATGCACACCTTTAGTTAAATACATCACAGTAGCTATGAAAACTGTCCCTCATTGTCCGGTTTCCTGCAACAATGCAACAGCTGCTAGCATGCCCAAAAGGAAAAGAGGACCCTGCTGCGTGCATGCTACTATGTCATCATTTGTGCTCCAAGCCGGTCCGATAGCACAGTGAGTAGTGCACTCACTTTTCTATCTGTGCAGAGCCTGCTGACGCAGGTTCGATTCCCGTCAGGGCCAAACTCAGCCTTTCATCCTTTTGAGGTCAACAAATGAACACCACACACCGTGGGTAATAATAAGCAGTGCTCAGGTACCAGGTGGTTCGTAGCGCTATATTAATGCTAAATTAAATTTTAATTATTAACCCCCTACGGCTGACTGCTAGATCCAAGAATTGGCAGCTCCGAAGACGGCAAGTGCCAACTCACTTGTGTACACTCATCACCAGGCTGCCAATGCACCCACCCTCTTCTTCCTGCTTGCTGTTCCTGCCACTGCAGGTGACGGTTCTCTCCTTCTTGCTGGCAGCACGTCCTCCGAGTTACCAAGGGCTCTGCCCTACAGCTGCCACAAATTCTACTGATGGAACAGTGGTTTCATCCAGGTGCCCAGGCTCTTTCTGGCCTCACTACACACATAGCGCTGAAAGTCTTAACCAGGCTGTCAAAGTCGACTCATGTTCTCTCCGAGACTGCAACAGGCACCTTCTATGTCCTTTCTATTATCTGCCAACACAGAACGGCCCAACTAACACCACAGGGCCCTTTTGCTGCCCCTTGCAGCCAAATACTCGCCCAAGCTGCCCCTTATTAGCCAGACTGCCACTGCTGCTCCAGTATCTTAGCCAGGGCTCAGCTCACCTTTGTGGGGCGGAGGGGCCGGTGGATGTTCACTCTCCTAGTCTCAAGCTTCCTTTCCTTCTTGCAGCTGCTGCTCTCCCTGGACAGCTGCTGCAGGTTCCTAGCTCTTCCCCTCAAACCAGCTCGTCCCCATTGTAAAGATGTGTCTTTTGGTGAAGACGACCTCAGAAGCGCCATGTAGGGAAGTGAACTCTTTTACTTAAGTCCCAGTTGACAAGGTAAAAACAAGCAGGTAAATTACAAGGTAAGAATAAGGTTAGACACAGGAAATCATCCACCTGCTCCCACTCTCACAGGATCTCAGTTCACTCCATAGAACATTCAGGGGCTTTCGCACATCAACATTCTCCGCATCAGCATTCCATCAGGCATTCCATCCAGCTTGCACTCACACAGCGCTAGGGCAAGTGAGGCACAAGACACAAAAACCTGCCCTGGGGACGCAAAAGGTTGAGAGCCATGGGTATTTATGCCACCTCAAAGTGCCTCTTTGACGCCCATTAGTGGTATCGCATGAATTCTTGACAGCATGCACATGCATCTAAAACCCTACCATGTACAGCCCAGGGGTTCCTGTGTGCTATGCTGTGATCTGAACAGCATGTTGGGCCATGGCGAAAAAAGGTTGGGCCTTGCCTAGGGTTGCTACCTTTTCAGAAAGATTTCAGGACCTTTGTTGTCAGTTTGAATATGGTTTTTGGGAGGTTATCCCTCCAACCATTCTGTGACAAATTGGGTCCAAATTGTGCATTTTAAAACACATTACTCCAATGCTATTAGGCAAAAATTGATTTATTTGAAGACACGCCCCAGCAAAGAGTTCAGACTACTTTTGCCCTGGGCAATAGGAGGCTACAATGTTGTTTAGAAGCACCCAGAGGGACCTAGTCAGTGGCAGAGGAAGCTTTGGTGCCAAGGGGGAAGGTGGTTGCCAAGGGGGCACAGTCATTCTAAATGATTCAAAGTTATATATAATTACATTTATTTATATTTATTTATCCACACAAAAGAACAATGCCTTTTTGATCACAAAAGAATATACACCAGATGAGAAATCAGATTTGACAGGAAGCAGTGTGTTTCTTACGATAGGGTGAGTTTGAGTGACATTCTGACGAGGTTGTAGAGGGGAGTAAATGGAACAGTCACCAGGGACAATCTATGTGTGTACTTACATAGATTAAGAACAGTCAACCTAGACATCGTTAAGTGCAGGTAGGCAGTATGGCCAGTTGTGTTAGGGATGCAACCATGATGGATGAAGTGCTAGAGTTCAGGCAGACAAAGTAAGGGTCATCTGAGAGGCAAGGAAAACTGTTCAGCAAGAAGGCAGATGAGAGGTAGGTTAAGGGGGTAACTCAGAGGCAATGTGGTAGGCTTTTAGTTTGATTTTCAACAAATCAGTGTGTACTGTTTCTCGAATGTCCGGGGAAGAGAATTCCATGCAAGTGGAGCAAAAAGAGAGAAAGCAGTGAGTTTCTTACGAGGGGGTGAGTTTGAGTGACATCCTGACAAGGTTGTGGAGGGGAGTAAATGGAACATCACCGGGGACAATCTATGTGTGTACTTAGATAGATTAATGACAGTAGACATTAGACATTGTTAAGTGCAGGTAGTAGGTACGGCCAGTTCTCTTAGGGATGCCACCATGATGGATGAAGTGCTAGAGTGGAGGCACAAAAAGTGAGGGTCAGGTTAGAGCCAAGGAAAATGTTTAGCAAGAAGGCAGATGAGAGGTAGGTTAAGAGGGCAACTCAGAGGCAAGATGGTAGACTTTTATTTTGGTTTGGTTTAGTTTCATGATAAAAAGTATGAGTAGTACCTGAGGCACCTTATTGTGAGAACATTCTGCAAATGGTGCATTTTAAAGCACATTGGTGCAGTAACATCAATAAAAGGTAACAGATGCACAGTTTTAGTTTTGCATTGTGTGCAAACAACTTCAAAATGTTTCAGCCCAGTGCGCTTGCTGAAACTTGAGTAATGCTCAGAGTTACTGTACATCTGACAATGTTTTATGGTTCTGACATATCAGCCATGATATCCCATGTAAATCCCACTAAATCTGATAGGAAGAAGTTTAAAAAGGACATCCTGGTCTCCAACCCAGGCCTCCGTATCACTGACACTTATACCAGTGCCTCATCTAGGTAAACCTTCAACGACATCCTCTTTGTCATTCCCTCACCAGACCTGTGGACTTTTCATATGGTCTCTGTGCTCTCTCCTTTCTCTTCTTCTCCCATTAATGGTAGCACCTGGTGGAAGGCCCTCCTGTCCTCCTTCCATTCCTCTAAGATCAACATTAATGTTTATGTGAATGGCACCGTCTCGTCTTGGTCCAAGGCCCTCAGGCCAACCTTCTCCTCTTCGATAGACGCTTCCTGCATCTCATTAATTTCCTTTCTTCTCCTGCTGTCCCCTCTCCCACCTCCATGGCTTCCTGACCTGCTCCCTTGTTCCTTGACTAACCTGCCCTCTCCCCCTTCCTCTTCTGCCCCCACTCGGGCTTCCTCTACACCTCTGCAGGGCGTACCTCTGATTTGTACCCCTCCCCGGAAGTCTTTCAAGGATGGCAACCTTCTCCATATTGCCAATCTTAACTCTCGCTCCGCTGTCAAAGACTCCTCTGACATCTGCTGCCTTCTGGAGGAACTTGACCTCAATGTCCTTGGTCTCACAAGACATGGTTCACGGCCAGCTCTGTCACGAGATTTGACACTCTCCTCCCTGACGGCTACAAGATCCTCTTAGAGCCCAGGCCCAACTGTTCTGGAGGGGGTGTAGCCCTGGTCTTCCCAGAGTGGATTCCTGCCTCTGTCATTCCTATGCAGGCCTACTCCTCTTTCGAATGCCTCATCTGCAGGCTCTCTCTTCTCCTAGCCAGTCCCTTACTGTGGCCACTATGCCACTATCTATCGGCCACCTGGTCAGCTCTCCTCTTTCCTCTCTGAGTTGGTGGACCTCTCCTCTTCCCTCCTAGTCTCGACCACTCAACAACTCCTTCTTGGAGACTTCATCATCCACCTGGATGCTTCCTGTCCCTCCTCTGGACTCTTTCGCGACCTCTGTGACTCTCTCTCACTCACTATTCTCCCTTCTGGCCTGACTCAATCTGCAGGGCACACTCTGGATGTTCTGATCTTCTCAGACCTTCCCCTTTCTATCCCTCTCACCACTCCTCTCTCCTGGAGTGATCACTTTTTCCTTTCCTCCCATCTCACCCTCTCTACCCCCCATGCCAATCCAACTCCAGCACTGCCACCTACCTTCTCGGTCATCCGACCTCTGAAGCACGTGTCAGTGGAGGCTTTCGCCACCACTTTCTCTCCTCCTCCTCCCCCTTTGGGTGACTCACACCCTGACACAGCCCTCTCCATGCTCCACTCTGCTACATCTGGTACTCTTGATGTTCTTGCCCCTGTCATGAGGATCCGCTAGAAGCCCAAAGCCAAGTGCAACTCTTGGTACGACTCAGACCTTGTCTCCCTTAAATGCAAGTGCAGGGTGGCTGAGAGGAAATGGCATGCTTCTGGTACATCCTCAGACAAACTGGCTTGCCACCTGCTCCAAAGGCAATAGCGACTCTCTGTCCACACCAAGAATAGAGCTCACATCCAAGCCCGCGTTTCTGTGGCATCCAACAACTCGGCTGAACTCTTTTAAATCTGCAAGGAACTGGCCAATCCTGCCGCAGTCTCTACCTCCCCTCCCCTCTCCCTTCCCAAGCCCTCTGCACAGCTTTGGCCTCTTATATCATCTCCCCTGACAAGGTTTCCAGACAAGTTCGAGCTATGAAAGTCTCATCAAAACAGGTTCACCTGTGCTCCTCCAAAAACATCAAGGACCACATCAACTCCCTGACTCCTGCCCTGGCCGACTTCTGCAACCATTCCTTCGCCACTGGAGTCTTCCATTCCCCCCTGAAGCACTCCCTTGTGCACTCTCTTCTTAAGAAACCCTCTGCTGACCCTTCCTGCCCAGCCAACTATTGCCCAATCTCCATCACCCTTTTCCTTGGCAAACTCCTGGAAAAGCTGGCCATCTCACAGCTTAATCTCCACACTGAATCTGTTGGTTGCCTCCATGACCATCAGTCTGGCTTCAGAGCTGCCAGAAGCACAGAAACTGCTCTCCTGAACATCCATGAAGACCTACTCTCCAACCTTGATTCCAAAACCCCCTGTGTCCTCATCTTACTTGGTCTCTCTTCTGCCTTTGATAGGGTCAACCATGCCATCCTGTTCAATCGTCTCTGTGATAACCTGGGGATCACTGGTCAGGCCCTGGCATGGCTGACTTCTTTCCTCTCTGATCGACCCTCCCATGTTCAACTTGGGTCCTTCCTCTCCTCTATCTCTATCTCTACCTGTGGTGTTCCCCAGGGGTCTAACCTCTCTCCATGGTGTTTCGAACAATACCTAGCACTTCTTGCCCGCCGCATTGCTGCGCCTCTACCCCAACTTCCAGTGCTATGTGGATGACATGCAGCACATTTTCAGGCTACCCTCAGCACCTCTTCTCTCTCTATCACCTCTGACTGTCTGTCCGCCATCCAGGAGTAGTGTGCTGCCAATGATCTCTGCCTTAATGCCAGTAAGACTGAGATTCTCCTGATCGGCACGCCCACTCCCTCCTTTCCTGGCACTCTCTGGCCGGCCTCTCTTGGCCTTCTTCCTGCTCCCACCTGTGAGGCTAAAAACCTTGGGGTCATTTTCGACTTCACACTCTCCTTCTCTCCTCACATCTCTGACATCTCTAAGAAGTCACACTATGAGCTGCACCTCCTCAGAGGTATTTTTCCTTTCCTCTCCTTCCCCCAGAAACTCACTGTCTCCAGAGCTCTGGTTCTCTCTAGGATGGACTATTGTAACAGCCTCTTTCTGAATCTGCATGCTTCTACCTTCTGCAACTTATCCAGAACAGGACTGCGAGACTTGTCCTTGGCCACAAGCCCAGGGACCGTATCTCTCCAGGACTGCAATCTCTGCATTGACTCCCAGTGGCTGCAAGGATTGAGTTTAAAACCCTCTGCATTCTCCACAAGGCCTTCTGGGGCCTGGGGCCTCAATACCTTCAACTCTTCCTCCCTAAATATCTTCCTTCTCAAGCTCTTCTCTCATCCGCCTCAAACTCCCTCAGGGTCAGTCACTTCTCCAAGCAACAAGTTGGCGGTAGATCTCTAGCTTCGGCTGGGGCCTTCCTCTGGAACAGCCTCCCTGCCTCACTGAAACTTGAGGAGAACCATCTCTGGTTCCGGAAGCACCTCAAAACCTTTCTCTTTGCTTCAGCTTTTTCTCCTCTTCTCCTTTGCTGAATCCCTGGCTAAACCTGCACTGGCTATCTGGCCACCCTGTGTTCTGTGGCCCAGGTCCCCTCCACGCCAGTCAGACACCTGCACTGCCTTCCTGGCAAACCCCCACACTTGTGACTGTCTCTGTATCCCTACTGTCCCACTACCAGCACCTGACACCGGTTTGTCTGCACTTACCCTTGCACTTGCCACCCGCTGGCCGTACTTATTGTTCTTATTCTTTATCCCATGTACTGCACTTGTACTGCATTTCCCCCCTCCCCTTCTCCCTTGCACTTTACGCCTTCCCCCTTCCCATGCACTTGCGCAATCTGAATGGCACCTGGCCTAGTAGGAGCGCTGTCTATCTTCCCTCTGTTCCCCCCTTGCCTCATCGTGCCCTGAAACACTCGTGTATGGGCGCGTTATAAATGCCATATCATATCATATCATGTACCTGTGATGAAAACATTTAATGAGCAAATGTCCATTTCGCATTAGCTGTTGTCTGGATGCTGGGTATTATGGATGCAAAACATTTCTCTGCTGAATTATAGAGCTTATATTCATCTGGTATCTGTGCGAGCAGATCTGATAACTCTTGGAAGAGGTCATTAGAAGACCATTTCTTTCTCCTCAGCTGATCATGGCGTTCCTTTTCAGGGAGAATGCAGAAGTCTGGAGGTGGCATAGTCAGCATTTCGTCTGCGGTCAGGGGCACTGTCTGTTTTTCATTGGTCAATGGGCACCCTGTAGGTGTTCTTCTGGTACTACAAGCAGGGCCAAGTGCAGCTTTGAAAGGGAACAATATCTCCTCCATGATGATGGGAGGTGCAAGTAAGCTTCTGGCTGCATACCCAGTAGTAATCCATCAGTGCTGCAGTGCCTTTTCGGAGATCTGGAATGAGTATCGCTTGGTGAAATAGTTTGTTTGATCCCACTGAGGGCCCGATTCTTATCATGGCGCAGTGAACGTGCTAAATAGCACGATTCACTGCGCCATTTCGTGATGCCCAGGCACCACTGCTATTCTGAAGTGGGCCGCTATTAGCGGTGACCGTAAAGAAGCGGATCCGGAAGTTACACCATCGCACCGGAACGGGAAAGAGCACGGCGACCATCTTTAAAAACACAATCCATTGCAATCCTCCACAACCAGTGCACATCTGACCCCGAGGCCCGCCACAAAACTTCACCCACATCCACCCATCGTCAGAATACCAAAAGTTGTCAAAAAATCTTGCGATCGGCTGCTGCAGGAGCGCTTCAGTAGGGAAGAGCTCACCATGTTGGCAGAAACCCTACAGGAAAACGCGGACATTGTATTCTCCACTGAAATGACCAGACTGGCAATAGCACGGAAGAAGGCCATATGGGACCTAGTCGCACAGCGGGTCAGTGCAGTAGGAACAACACCCCGCACCACAAAACAGTGCCGGAAAAGGTGGGACGACCTCCGGCTCCGTGTAAGGAGCATACTGTCTGCCAACAGAAACCTGGGCATGGCAACTGGTGGAGGAGCAGATTCACCGATAAAGATGGAGATGGAGCCGTGGGAGGAGATATGTGCCACAACCATTGGCATCGAGAGCATCCAGGGAGTCAGTGAAATGGAGAGAGGAGCCCCGACATCAGGTGAAGCAGGTAGGTGCCTCAAATTAAGCCATGCTAAACTTCCTGAAGTCCAGTTTCATGGGAAGCACAATGTTGCCTAATAGGGTTAACGCAACACATCAGCAGAAGACTGCCAACAGGCATCATTGACCTACACCCTGTACACATGCAGTATGCACACTCTCACTGTAGGCACCCACATTCCTGCATGCTTCTCCCACCCAATAGGGAGACAACCTGTATGTCACTGCCTCCAAAGTGCACCATCTAGTCATCAAAATCATGGCAGTCATCACAATGCCTGCTCAATGTCCGCAGACCCATCAATAACACTTTCCTTCCTTTGCTCCACCACAGGCTCCCATTCGGACCTTGGCGAGGACGAGACTGGCACCACACCTGCCAAGAAGGCCAGGCCCGAGGCAACACCACACCAACCCTCCACCTCTGCTCGACCAAAAAAAAACCCACAGCGGCCAAAATCGACTGCCACAACACAGGCCAGGGCAACGATAAGCACCAAGGAAAGCAGCATGGTACCACCAGCAACAGACATCCAACAACTGGTGGCCACTGAAAGGACTGTGTCGGCAGGAAGCAGTACGATTGGGGAGACTGCTGCCATTGCAGCTTGCTCGGATAGTGATGTGGGGAATGATGATGATGTCATAGAATGTCCCCCACTGACCACCCTCATTCCCCCTACCTGTCCCCATGTAGCCTGCATGGTGATAGCACACAGGGACAATCCCCTGATGACTCCTGGCCAGCCACTTCATGCCCAGTGGAAGGTGTGGAGGAGGGGAGTAGCCCAATGAACACGCCAATGGCATCATCCAATGCCCAAAAATACCAACAGTCGCTGGACCAAATCTTAACAAGGCAACACCAACTGTCCTCACTCCTCACTCAGCATGTGGCCGAATGTGGAGGTGCAAGTGCTGACATGCAAAAATGTGCTGAGACTGTGAAGGCAGCCATACAATCCTCCACCAAGGACATCTGTCCCGAACTTGCCGTGGTGCGGCATGTGCTCTCGGAGCTTGTACAGACAATGAGGGACATGCGTCTTAGTGAGCAGCCGAGTACCTCCTCCGCTGCCAGTTCTGCCCCAAGCAGCCCCGTCCGCAGGTCGGCCAGGAACCTGCGGAGTACAGGCAGGGGTGCCACGGGGGCCGGCAGATGGGGCTGCCAATAGAAGGCGCCCAGTGGAACAATTCCACATTAGGCACTTCAACACAGGCATCCACGCACTTTTGCGGAGCGTTGAGGGGGGAGGGGGAGTGGGTGTATTGGGGAGTTGAGGGGGAGGGGGGAGGGGGGAGTGGGTGTGTTGGGGAGTTGAGAGGGGAGAGGGAGTGGGTGTGTTGGGGAGTTGAGGTGGGAGAGGGGAGTGGGTGTGTTAATTGAAATCACATTTACAATACAATTTTTGCTTGATCACAAATCACATGTGTGGACATTGCTCATTGCGTATGTGTGCTTTATTGGTGAACAGTCCACAGTGTGCATATCCCAGACAAACACAGTGCCCCAATTGACATCTCCATGTGACACCCCCCATCCATGTGTGCTAGAAACATTGGTTGATCAGAGTCTGAAGCTTGTCAAGTCCCTCCTGTGCATCGCTGTCTCCCTGAGGTGCTGCCCCATCCCCACCCTCCTCATCCTCACCGTCAGGTGGTTGCAGTTCAGCGTCAGGGGGCAGGGGCACATTCCGTCTGATGCACATATTGTGTCGCATGACACATGCCATGACGATCTTTGCCACCTTCTCATGGTGGTACAGGAGTGCCCCACCAGACCTGCTGAGGCAGCGAAACCGTGCCTTCAATAGGCCAAATGCCTGCTCAATCACCACACAGGTTCGTGTATGTGCACGATTGAAGTCGTCCTCGTGCTGGTTCTGTGGGTTCCGGACTGGTGTAAGGAGCCACCTCTTCAGGGGATAGCCTGCATCACCTGTATGTGGGCAACAATGTATGTGTCAGTCATGACATCAAATCTCAAATCATGACGTGCCACCATGGCATGCATTCAACTCTTACTTTGTACCACTTTTACATGCACAAATGGATTCACACTATGTGACCGGTATATGTGTATTGCTCTCATGGACTGTTTTGCATGCCATCAACCAATGTATGCAGGGGGGTCCAGTGCCTTGTGAGTGCCCATCCACTGTGTTCGTTCATGGCGTTTGTTTTGGTGACCTGGCAGGTGTCCTGTGATATCAACGCTCTCATCATGACAACATTGCTGTCAGCCTCATGATGACCCCACTGAGCACTACTAATGTTGATAGGCAAATTTGTTGGGCCTCGGTGTCTGTGTAGTGGTGTATTGATGTTTTTGTCCGTCATGTGCCTCCTTTGTGCGCAGTTATGGGGGACTGGCCTTTCAGTTGATGGTGTTTGGTGCCGTGTATTGGCTGAAGTCATTGCATGTAGGTGCATTTCGTTGAGGTCAATGTGGTCCGAATCGGTACAATGCACTTGCAGATGGTTGTGTCATGGTTGGGACACACCTTCATTCACATGGTAGAGCTGCTTACATCAGGCATTATGTGTACAGGTGTCAGTTGACGTTTGGACTGCTTTAGGGTATGAGCTGGCTCCATTGCCTCTGGTACTCGCAGCCAGGTAAAGTATGCATCACCCCCCCCCCTTTCAGCCAGGTAAAATATGCATCATTCCCCCCACCTTTCAGCCAGGTAAAGTATGCATCATTCCCCCCCCCTTTTAGCCAGGTAAAGTATGCATCATTTCCCCTCTTTCAGCCAGGTAAAGTATGCATTGGTACGTCAATCACCTACCCACTTCACATTTCCATGGCCATGACAAGAGACTCACCGAGTAGCCAGGATCTTGGCCCTGCATGTCGCTCCATGTAGCGTGGTATTGTGGAGTTAAGCAGGACCATTGAATCATGGGTTGATCCGGGGAATCGGGCACAACAATGTGTGATGATCCTGTTGGAGTCACATACCATTTGCATGTTGATTGAGTGAAATAGTTTACGGTTCCTGTACACTACCGCCATGGCATGTGGGACCACCAATTCCACATGGGTGCAGTCGATGGCACAAATGCAACCAGGTATGCCGGCTAGTGCATGGAAACCCACTTTGGTGTTTGCAATCTCCTGGGCAGACCGTGGTAAGGAAATGTGGTCGTCTGTGTGCTTGAGGAGGGCATCGAACACTTGGATCAGCGTACATGAGAATAATGGTTGTGAAATGCCATGCAAGTGCCCCACTGTGTGCTGGTAGGTGCCTGTGGCCAGGAAGTGGAGCACGGACACTACCTTCAGTAGGGGGGGATGGCGGTGGGTGTTTCTATCATGCTGACGATGTCGTTGTGTATCATGTCAACGATGGTGGTGGTGGTGTCCCGGTCCAAACGGTACAAGGTATGGATCTGCTCAGCGGTGAGGTTGAATGGACTGGCTCGGATGTGTGGGATTGGGTGCTGCCTGTGTTGTGGCACTGGCTGTGCTGGTGGGGCTTGCTGGCCCTGCCTTGCCCTCCTTCTCCTCCTGCGTCTCCTCTGTACTGCCTGTTGTTGTTGTTGTTGTTGTTGTAGCACTTGCATTGCAATCAGGTCCTCCAGCCCCAACATTGCTAGTCGTATTGGAATCATTGTGGAGTGTGACTTGGTGTGGGAAGGGGTGGGGTGTGCTCTTTCTGTACTTGGTGAGTCTGTATTGCCTCCACCTGTGCTGATTCTGTGCACCTGTGACAGCTGGGAACACTGCACATGGCCATTTACGGTTGGTTCGCGATGGCGGAATTAGCACCATGGCGGTACGGTACTTTACGGCCTTCGTGATGGCGTTAAGAGCATGTCCGCTTGGTTCGTGATTTGCCCGCCTTTGCGCGATGCCGGTACTTACGGCCTGGAAGGTCACGTGCGCGCGAGCTTGGTGCTGTTAGCGGCACCGTTAACTACGATGCCGCTAATTGCACTTTCATGGGTTATGATCGGACCTAGCGGTAAGCGATGCCGGTAATCATTTACCGGCATCGTTTTTCACTTACCGCCGGGGTCGTAATGAGGCCCATTATCCGTATACTTCCTGTTGTATGGCCAGGTGCGCTTCTTTGAAACAGTTGAGGTTGGTGGAACTCATTTAGCATTTTTGGGGATCTTGCTCAACAAGTTTAGGTGGACCTTGCGTGCCTGAAAAGTGCCTTTGACCTTAAAGGTGCAAGGTGATCAGACATTGGGCCTCATTACGACCCAGGCGGAAAACAAGGTGCTAATAGCACCATTGTCCATGCCGGTAACTTACCGACTCCGCCATGGAGAAAGGGGGAATTACCATCCAATTACAAGGTTGGCAGGGCGGTAATTCCCCCTTCCTCCATGGCCCTTCCCCATTCCCATTTTTGCCCCATAGGGCATAATGGGAATGAGGAAGGCGGTAATTACGGTACCGCAAATTGCGCTACCGTAATTAGCACCAAGGTCCCTTTGTGGGTCCATTCCTTAACGGCTGGTAAAACCAGCCGTTAAGGTGGGAACCCGCAAAGGGACCTCATAATCAGGCGCTAAGAGATTACCGGTACGGGTACCCTTATCGGTACCGGTAATCCCTTAGCGCCAGGGTCATAATGAGGCCCATTGGGCCTCATTACGAGGTGGGAGGTACGGGATTACCGGCACTGGTGCCGGTAATCCCTTATCTCCCTACTGCGAGTTCCCTTTGCGGGTCCTTCTTTAATTCCTGGTTTTTGCAGGAGTTAAGGAGGGGACCCGCAAATGGACTCTAGAGCTAATAACGGTACCGCAATTTGCGGTACCGTTATTAGCGCCTTCCCCATTCCCATTGAGCCCTATGGGGGCTCAAATGGGAATGGGGAGTGGCCCTGGTGAATGGGGAATTAACGGTCCCTCCGAACTCGGAATGGACCGGTAATTGCTCCATTCACCAGGGCGGAGTCGGAAGGGTTTTGGAGGCAGCCATGGAGCTAATAGCTTCATGGCTACCTCCAACCTCATAATGAGGCCCATTGTGTCTCTATTAAGGGTACCTCTTGTGGTATTAAGACCTTGGGTGCCCCAAATGCGTGCAGTATTAAGGAACAAAAGTAGCAGCTCCCATTAGTCATTCGCCTTCCCATTACACTCATGTCAGAGTACCAACTGTTCGAATGTTCGGAATGATGAAGGCCTTCAACTGCATCTAATCCTAAACCATGATATGCGTCATATTTATGTTGGAGTGTTTGCCCTTTCCTTCTGTCACTGTGCAACATGAGCTTTCTTCCCATCAACATTGAATCACTAGCGATGTTGGTATTGCATAGAGATCGTTTTACACTTGGCATTAGTAATTCAAACATTATAATATTGCATATTGTGGATCGGGAGCCCCTACAGGTGGCATTGTTGTTGTTATACATTGTTCCAATTGTTGACATGGTGGGTAATTCAACTGCCGTTGCTGGTGTACTTTCATTCATTCTTTCATTCAGGTTCAAGTGTTGGATGGAATTTCTCATGGTATCAGGGAAGGAGGTAGGCGTCTGGGTTTTGGTCATCAGGGAGTGCATAAGGATGGAACTCGAGGCAATGGGTGGCACTACAATTATGTTTAGGGTGAATGTAGTGATATTTAGAAACAATTTTGTCTTATTTTGATGTAGGCTTGTGAGGTTCAAGGGTATGCTCCCATTCCGGGTCCATTTGTGTCTGTTCCAAGTCCATTTACCTCCCTCCCCCTTCTTTTAGATGGCCAGCCCAGTTAAAAGACGTTCCCCAAAAAATTCCTAATGCAAACATTAAAATTGTAAACAAAATAGCTGTAACCTGGAGCCCACAGTTATAGCTGTAGGGTCTAGTGAAACTAATTCTACTTCTACTACTATATACATTTGAAGAATCTCTTAATGGTGTCATCTTCATCATCGTTGCACCTCCGGAAAGCGGAAAAAACAGGGTGGGTAAAAGGGGTCAGGGATGTGGAAAAGAGGGAGGGAGAGAGAGAGAGATAGATTCTTTAGTTTGTGTAGCTCATGTTCTAGCAGCAATGCATGTACTATATTGGGCCTCATTCCGAGATTGGTGGTAGTCATGGCACTATTTACGCCATGACTGCCACCAATAAAGGGTCCGCACCGGTGTTGTGCAATGGGGACTTACCGGTGTAGTCCGACCCTGGCGGGACCAGTAAGTCCCCATTGCATAAACCATTCCCCATTCCCATTTGAGCCCCCATAGGGCTCAATGGGAATGGGCAGGGTGCTAATAATGGGCTTGCGACTTGCAAGCCCATTATTAGTGCCCTGGTCCCTCAGCAGGACCCGTAAGGGACATGTGGTCTGACCACACGTTCCTTACGGTCCCTGCCAAGGGACCTTGGAATAGGGCGCTAAGTGATTACCAGCACTGGTCTCCTTACCGGTGCCCGGTATCCTTACCGCCCACCTTGTATTGACTGCCATTGTTTTAACATGCACAGATATGGTCAGCGTGAAGCTACTGTGTTGAGGTAGTGTTGTTGTTTTCACTCTGGGTCTCTGGTGTGGTGTTTTGTGGTACCCTACGAACTTCATAGAGGTGTATCAATATCTCAGCCCCTTTACCTTCACTGCAAGAGGGGTGAAAAACACCACTTCATAGGGTCCATGGAACCTGGGTGTGTTCCATTTCCGGTTATAACTTCTGACATGTATCCATTCACCGGGCAACAAGGGTTGGGCTGGGGTGGTGTCAGTCAGTGAGGTTGTTGTAGTTTCCCAGTCTTCTGTGTAGGGTGGTGCTATTTGTTTCAAAATGCATGTGATTGCACGTGTATGTTGTGTTAGGTACTGCTTGAACTCTTCACCCAGGACTGTGGCTGTTCTATGAGAATCTGATGCTCTTCTTACTGGTGACAGCAGTGTTTGCATGCGTCAGCCAGTCACTATTTCACGGGGGGGACAGCTGGTGGTCCTTACTGGGCTGCGTGCGCAACTGGAACAGTGCCAGGGGCAGGCAGCACACCCAATTCTTTTTTTAGGGTGTTGCTTAATTTAGAGAGTCTAATTTTAAGCAGCCCATTAATTTTTTTGACCATCCATTTGCTTGTGGGTGGTAAATGGAGCACATTATGAGTTTGATCCTCAATAGGGTTGTTACCTCTTTGAATAGCTCATTAAAAAAATTAGTCTGATTGTCTGATCGTAGGACATCGGAAACACTCCCCATCGGGGGAAAACCTCTCTGACAAGAAACTTTGCAGCACACTTGGCGTCAGGGTGGGCACAGGGGCCAGCTTCGACCCACCGAGGAAATGGACACACCACCACAATCAGATATCGTGCCCCAGTGCACCTTTCTCCCATGTCTGCATAGTCAATGTGAAGCTTGTGGAAGGGGCCCACAGGGCAGGGTAATGTTCCCCTTATGACCTCAGCGTCATTCCTGTACTGAACACTTGACAAGTTGTACATTTTTGCCACCATCTGTGATAAGTGTTCCGGTAAATTTGGAATGAACCAATCTTCCTGAAGGTCTGCAGCAATTTGTTGTTTAGAACTATGAGATGGAAAATGTAACTGTTCAAATGCCATGTAGAGTAACTCAACAGGCATCACTACTTTTCCTGTTGCCTGTTGTTTCCATAGGAGATCTGTGGGTGATTGGACGCACCCACACTTGAGCCACAGATCCTGTTCTTCTGCAGGTGCCCTGCACTGTAATTCGATAATTTGTGCTATAGGGAGGGCTCTGTATGCATCTGCTGTTTGGCTCGCAGTAGTTTGGGTTAGGACATATTCTGCTACCATGGGCAGTGGGAGGTAAGCTGCTTCCTTGGCTGCCGCATCGACGTCTGCAATCCCCAGCGATATTTTGTCTGTGTTTTGTGTGTGGGCTACACATTTAATGACTGCAACCACAGAAGGTGCTACGAGTGCTGAAATCAATGCATTCAGTAAGTTAGCGTGTTGAACTGGTGAGCCGTCTGCTCTTCTGAACCGCCTCCTCCTCCAGCACGACAGACCTGCATGCACCGTTGTGGTGACATAGGCAGAGTCTGAATAAATTGTTACACTGCACCATTTCGATGCCTGCAGGGCCTCTATGAGCACAACAATTTCTGCTGCCTGTGTGGAATAGTGTCTGGGTAACTTTTCCATAATCAGTATTTCTTATTCTCCCTACTCTAGGTGCACCACTGCTGCCCCAACAGTTTTTCACCTGTATCCTGGTCAATGGATGCTGACCCATCAACAAAGAGTACTTCTCCCTCCAGTAAAGCACTGTCCCTAACTTTGGGGATGTCATCAACCTCCCCTTCATATGATGCACAGTCATGCTGTTGTATGTCCTCTGTTGTGCATGGCTCTGTGAGGAAGGTGGCAGGATTTACTTTTCTGCACCGTACCACATGGATATGGGGCTGGACAATATTATTTTGTATGCAGATGCTCTCTGTGTAGTGAGTGTGGATTTGCATCTGTCTAATATTGCAAACAGTGAGTGCTCAACGTACAATGTTACTGAGCACCCCATAACAATTGTGTAACTCTTTTCAATGGCGAAGGCTGCGGCAGCAAGGGCTTGTTCGCAAGCAAACTACCCCTGCATGACAGAATCGAGTGTGCTGCCGAAATAAGCCAGAAGCTTGTGACCCATGGAACTCTTCTGTGTGAGCACCGCTGTCATGAGGTTGCCGTTTCAGTGGCAAAAGAGGTACAATTCCTGTGTGTAGTCAGGGGTGGCTAGAACGGGAGCTGTTGAAATCACTTCTTTTAGATCATTCAAGCTGGTTATCATCTCTGTTGTCCACTGAATTGGGTTTCCCCTCTGTCTGTGCCTCCTTGAGGCCTTGCAGGAGCGGCCTAGTGTACAGCAAATAGTCTAAAATCTATGCCCTACAATAGTTACAAAGCCACAAGAACTTTTGCATGTCTTTCACTGTTATTGGTCTGGGAGTGGCATGCACTGCAGCTGCTCTTTCTGGAAAAATTCTCTTGCCATCTTTGGAGATGAGTTGCCCCAAGTAGAGCACCTCCAATAAACAGTACTGGAGCTTTTTCTCATCCATCGTGTACCATTTTCTTGCTAGCAATTACAGTAGTGCAATGGAATCCCTCCGACAGCTCTGCTTGCTGTCGCTGAAACCCAGTAGGTCATCTACGTATTGAATGATCGTGCTGGGCACCTGAATGTTCCCCAGATCTTCATGCAGTATTCTATTGAAAATACTGTAGTGTTCACAGTACCCCTGGGGAAGCAACCGTGTTCCTAACACTTTCCCCCCAGAGTGAATGCCATAAGATACTGTGACTCTGGGTCAAGGGGCACTGAGAAGAATGCATTCTTAAAGTCTACTATGGTGAAATGAGACAGACACCTGTTTGGAAATGCTGCACAAAATGGAGTTCGGGTTAGGGACAAGTGGAAACTCTTTCTGTACAATGTCATTAAGCGGTCTTACATCCTGATCATCCTCCAACTGCCCCCTGTTGCTTTTTTGATCGGATAGATAGCGTGTTGCATGGTGAGGTAGAAGGCACTATAATTCCGTGCTGTAATAGGGCCTGCAAAGTCTCCTGAATTCCCTCCTCTGCTTCTCTGGACACATGGTACTGTTTGGCCCTCAGGAGTATTGCTCCTGGTTTAAGTGTTATCTTTACTGGTGTTACTTCCTTTAACATACCTACATCATGAAGGTTTGTAGTCCACAAGTGTGGTGGAATGTACTGCAAATCACTTTCACAGAAGGAGGGCGGCCCGCTAACAATAGCCAAGAGGGGACTGTATTGTACAAGATGACAAGATTGTGCCAGCAACCATTTCGGGGAGCGCCACAGGTCGGAAAATGAAATCTGCTGGGACTCACCATTCTTTCCTGATAATCTGGGGGACAGCTTTGGTGAGTACTCTAATGCCATAAATGAGCATGTATGGGTTCACAGGTATTCCCCTCACTACTATCTCACTAGCCACAGCATGT
The DNA here is from genome assembly GCF_040938575.1 of Ambystoma mexicanum. Classification (NCBI taxonomy): domain Eukaryota; kingdom Metazoa; phylum Chordata; class Amphibia; order Caudata; family Ambystomatidae; genus Ambystoma; species Ambystoma mexicanum. The sequence continues at coordinate 459,966,040 of NC_090931.1, forward strand.
ATTACTAGCATTGCTCAGAGTGAGCACATGCCAGGGGTGGCACAGACAATCTCTTTGTCTGTGAAAGATATTGTCATGTTCAGTTTGCTAAGCAGGTTCCTTCCCAGTAAATTGATTGGAGAGGTCTGAGTATAGGAGGGGTGCTCGAACAACCTTCCCTCCTATCTTGACGTCTACATCTTTTGTGTATGCAACCGTTACTACAGCCCCAGAGAAACCCTGCGTGTCGAGAATTTTTCCTGGTAGTGGCATGTTACCTTCACTTATGCACGACTTCTCTGCTCCCGAGTCCACCTGAAAGATGAATTGCTTATTTCCTGTCACTGCCCCCACCAGTGGCTGCTCTTCTGGATGTAAGGTCATTGACAGTACTGGACACGGAAGTGCTCTCTGTGGGCGGTTCTAGTCAGGGTAGGTGTCTGTCCCCGGTAATGAGAAGGGGTTTACTCCTACCACTGTGGACCCCTAATAAGGGGCTGCTGCTCCGTTTTGTGCAGTGGTGAAGGGGTGTCTGTTTTCTGCGGCCTGTGGGTATTGGCAGGGTTGGTGTGGTGGCATTGTGTGCTTCTGCTGTGGGGGGTGGTAAGGGCTGGGAATTTGGGGAGGCAATTGTGTGTATGCCTGATGTATTTCATATGGGATTAGTGAGGTTCCCTGAATGGACTCTTGGGGGCTCCCTGGGTGGGGGCATCCATAGGGTTGCTGATTGTAACTGTAGTTCCCTCCCGGTCTGCTGTGAAATTCTTTTGAGAAGTGCCACCACCTCCCGCATGACCAACACTGACCTTGGCTCCCACCTCTTGATCTCTGGCCACCAAATCCCCCTCCTCTCTTCCCTCAGAAACCCACCTCATCCTCGTTGCAGCCCTCCTTGCCACTCTGGCCCTGAAAAGTGTTGGTTTTCTCCCCACTGTCCTTGCACGTTGTTTACCCATACCGCTGCCATCCTTGCTATTGTGGCAACGGAGGCACACCCTTCTTCTCCCATCTGTTCTTTGGGCAGTGCTGCTGATACCACTGCCACTTTCACTAGTTTAATTTGAACTAGTTTCGCTTCCTCCGGCTGCCTTCTCTGAATAGTTTCTTTTTCGCACTCTTTGATCCTTCTACAATGGTGCACTATGATGCTCTGAATCTGAGTCCAACCCTCTGCTTCCACCCCAGCTATCTTATTGAGTGCCTTCTACACCTACTTTGGAAATACCCTTTTTACAATAAAGTAAAACAAAAAAGTTGATTGATCCCATTTTCTTTGCCAATGCTATCCTCCCAAACCATTCCCTTAACCTCTCGTCCCACAGGCTTTCTACTCTTGGTGTAGTCGTGGGCACTTGCTCGGCCCCTCCCTCCGCTCCTTCTTATGTATCTTCAAAATCACTCCAATACTCCTCATTCCCTCGTTGTGACCCCACATTTTCATATACCAAAGAGTCTGTCTCCCCTTCCCGCTCTACATGCACTGCCCTTATGGGCACTGCCAAATCTGAACAGGAAGTCATCGGACTTCCATTCAACCCCAGGCTGCTGTGGGGGTACTAGCCTATGGAGTGGTCCAACTTGACCATTTTTGCATCCGGTCTAAATTGACCTTTTTGTTTTAGATCAAATAGGTTAATACCTACTTACCTGAACATGAGGTGCAGGGGTTGCAGGGGTGACCCCTTGCACCTTATGTTCGTGTAAGTAGGTCAAAAGGGGGTTGCGGGTTGTCTTGCACATCCTTAACAATGGAGGTCAATTTGGTCAAAAGGTCAAATGTTTTTAGGTCAAATTGCAGAGTTCAATTTGCAAAAGGTCAAATCTACCCAAACGGCTTTGGGGGCGGTTCTGGCGGCAATAGTGCTACCTCTGCTACCTACTTTCACAAGCTGCTCTTAACCTTGCTAGTTCTGTATGTGTGGTGGCCAGCACCACTTCAAGGTCTCTTGCGCTTACCCCTGTATCAGTGGACACCTCAGGGGGTGCAATATACGGCGGGCGGGGCTGTGCTGGGACCAGCCAACATTGTTCCCCCAGACACATAGGTCAGATTAGTGTATCCTTCTGCTGGTCGTGTAGCGAGTGGATAACTCCCCTTCTTTTTCTCCCCAGTCTTCTCACTCTCCTCAGTACTTGTGTTTTTCCCATTTTCTGGTGTTGTCCCATCTCTTTCTGGGGTCTCTGTTTCCTCAAACATTCTCCAGAGGTCCAATATCTCCCTTCTATTCTGTGATGGTCTCCCTTTATACCTTGCAGTCTAGTATGTGGACATATGGTCCAAAGCACATTGATCAAAAGTTCCGCACTCTGGCCAGGAGTGGGGCATCCCCTCACCCTTAGTCTCTGTCTAAGAACAGGACTGCAAGACTTGTCCTTGGCCTCAAGGGCTGGGATCGTATCTCTCCAGCTCTGAAATCTCTCCACTGGCTCCCAGTGGATGCAAGGATTAATTTCAAAATCCTCTGCATTGTCCACAAGGCTTTCTGGGACTTGGTTCAAAATACCTTCAGCTATCCCTCCGCAAATACCTCCCCTCTCGAGCTCTTCGCTCCTCTACCTCCAACTCCCTCAGGGTCAGTCGTTTTTCTAAGAAACAAGCTAGGGGTAGATCTCTGTCATCGGCTGGGGCCTCCCTCTGGAACAGCCTCCCTGCCACTCTAAAACTTGAGGAGAACCATCTCCGGTTCCGGAAGCACCTCAAGACCTTCCTCTTTTCTTCTGCCTTCACTCCCCCTCTCCCCTGCTGATCTGTTCTCTCTTGGCACCATGCACCTGGCCACCCTCTGTCCTTTGGGCCCAGGTACCTGCTCATCCTGCCACCCTCCCGCACTGCCTTGCACTGGGGTCTGTACACATACAGCCCCCCCTTTTTCTTCCTGCACTTATCAGACCTACCCTGTCTGCTGCCTTAAACTTAGCACTTGCAAATTGCTGGCTGCATTACCACTGTTTGTTGCCTTTATTATTTATTTATTGTTATTTATCTGTTTCTCCTCTGTTTCGCACTTTTCACCTCTCCCCCTTCCATGCACTTTTCCCCTCCCCCCTCTCCCATGCACTTGCACGTTCTCAATGTCACTGGGCCTAGTAAGATCGCTGTTTTGTTCTCCCCTGTTCCCCTCCATTGCCTTGTCGCACTCTGAAACACTTGTGTACGAGCGCGATTGAAATAAAATATTAATCAATCAATCAATCTGTCACCCGTTGATTGTGGTACTTCTTGATTTTGTCACAGTACAGGGTAAGCTTTACATATATGATCTAGGGGCGTGTCCATCCCCATGGCGATGCTCAGTCAGTGTCGTGTCAGAAATGTTCATGCACAATCACCCCCAACCAAGGCCAAAAATGCAATTCACCCAATGTCACTTAAAAACACATATACTCTTGTCCCTGTGCGATCCGTCAGTACTTTAGAAATATTTGTAACAAAAAGACACTAATTTCACCTCTTTCCCGTGTAGTGCATCTTCTTTCACTCTCTTCACACCCCTCTTATTCGTTCACACACACACACACACCATACAAGCCCCTCCTGGTCCTCCTCCGTACACATAAAAAATACACTAACAAATTAAACTAAAATAACAAGCTAAAACAACAACCACTACTTTTCCTGAGCTCTCTAATTGTATGAAGCGCCTAAATTTCCTCTTGTATTTATCTCCCACACTGGTCGAACAGTGCAATGTGGCGCCACCCTCTCCTCTCACTCGGGGAGGCACCCGTATTCATTTTTTCCTTATCCCCAATATATCTTAAAAAATAAAATGAATAAAAATGGCCAACAAAAAACGTTCCCAATCACCAAGTCAAACTATGCTTTCACTTTCATTCACTGCGTGTTCACCCGTTTCACACTGCTCTAGATCCCCACCTGGACATTGTTATTCCTTGCAGGCTATACTCACATGTTCACGTTCTTCTGAAAGCCTCAGTTCATGGGAATCCACCACTGGCCTGGGTCTCTCCCTGGGGCCGTACCCCACTTCAATGAGCAGGCAGGAACTCTGCAAAGACGGCACCCGCAAGGGCCACTTCTGCGTACACTTTTAGGGGACTGGTCACCGTAGGTGGGCATGGCCCTTCCTGAGAGGCCGCCTGCATACCTCTGCAAGTACGGGAGCAATGGAATCACGTCATAGGGGTCACCAAATGAAGGAAAGTCCCCCTTTATGCACACTCCAGAATAAAGACAACCTGCTAGGGAAACAGGCCAGGGAATAGCGTTGCAAGGATATCAAGGTTTATTCATGCAGAATACAGATATCAGTAAAGGACTCTGCTGCCTGAGAGCGCTCTAATTCTACAGGTACAAGCGGTTTCATGTAATAATGTTGCCCCAAAAATATCGCCATACAAAAATATCGCCGAAAAATTGTCGTTTTTTGTGGCGACATTATTGCATGGAACATGCGGGGGACACCCCCGCAACCCCCAAATTTTATTTTTTATTATTTTTTTTAACATTTTTTTTTTTGCCCCTATCGCCACATATATGGTCACCCAAATAATATCGCCACAACATTTTCCCGGCGATATTATTTACGGCGACCATATATGTGGCGATATTAATACCTGATACCTTACAAGCATGGGCTTAAAAACCCCAAACACGTCATACATATGGTACAAAAATGGGTGCCACTGATTGGAGGCACCCTACACATGCGCCAGCTCCATAGGGGATGCCAGGCAGTAATTGGTTGGCTCATCCTCGCGGTGAATGTCGGGTCACACATTAGGACATTGTTTCTATCTAAACAAAACATGCTAAGCCTGAATATTAACTGATTATTGTCAGGCACCTGGGCGGCACGGGAAATGGTGCAAGGGAAAAGGGAGGATAAAATACTGTCATGCTGACCCATACATTCAGGGCTTCATTGATACTGCAATTCCCACACTCAAGATCTCCACCCTGGTACCTTGTGTTACAAGTGATATGTGTTGCTGCAAGGAAGAAATACAGTTGCGTATGCTTAGATCTTCGGTGGACACTTAATGGGGGTTGGGTTCTGGGGGTCACATGTGCATTGAGGAATATAAAGTTATGGGGGTCGGGTCAGTAGTCTGGGGCTGGCTCTGGCCTGGCTGGGTGGGGGTTAGAGACTTAATGGCAGTTTTGTGGAGATGGGTGAAAGCGGCGTGGAGCCTGTTGTTGTTGCGCGCTCTTGCAGGGCGCATTCCGTTGAAAGATACTAAATATTTACAACACTGAAGGGACGAGGGGGAGGTGAACATCTGTGGGAACAGAGCTTTTGCAAAGCCAGTGTATTATACAGAGATTCGTCCCTGTGAACTCGGGAGGTGAACCACGCAAGCCTGCAGCTTACCCCTTCTGGGCCTAAGACAAAAAATGGAGTTCTAAGTTCTGAAGGACCCTTACAGATTGGCCAATTATGCATATCAATCCCTCTTTCTATTTTTTGTCCCTTCATATGGTATTTGCCTTATTTGGAAGCACCTGGGGGGTGGGATAGGCTCATTTCCATCCCAACAGTAGCTATTCTACCAGAGGCGACAGGCCCTTTTCTGTGCTTGGACCTAAGCTCTGGAACAACCTCTCTCTCTCTCACTGCGTTGCCAAGTCTGCTTCATGGCCTTTCATAAACACCTAAAAATATTCCTTTTTTTCTAGAACTCGACCACCAGAACTATCTCTGTATGTAACTACACAAGAAGTCTGACTAATGTTCCACCTGTGCCCACATGCAGTTCCATTTGCTCGATATACCTCCCTATGTTTTGCACGTTACAAATACCTAAATACATACATACATACAACTCCTACTTTCAAAGAAGGTTCCTAAATCAAACACTTTGAGGTTTGTAACTACTCAAGGAATTCAGACCGTCAAACATCATAGGGTCTTTGGGCAGACTCATTTGGCATTTGAAACTGTTTTGTGAAGACCGAAGAAGTGCTCGGCGTCAGTCCCCTCTCTCTATCCACCAACAATACAAAACCTGATCCCTGCCGCATAGCGGCGCAGAGTCGGGTGCAGAATCTTTGGGTCCTTGGGTTCTTGGGTCCGCAGGACTGCAGCCTTGAAGCGGTACAGTGTGACAACAAAACTACTCGCTGGTGAGCAGTAGCAGGAGTCCAAGAGGCCAAGGCTGCAGAAAATAGAAGATACCAAGAAATTTGCGGTAAGATCGAGTGTGGGAGAATAATTACGGGTGAACAATTATTTGAGCCACCCACTGTAAATGTAGGTATCGTGGGCAGCGGTCTGCTTGGAGGCATTCCCAGTCCGAGGGCTTCAAGTTTGTCTGCTCCTATTCTTTTCGATTCTGTGGCATTCTGTCGCCTCTAACACTCTGTAATAATCCTTTGTGGAGCTAGTGCAGTGCTACTGGTAACGCAGTCGGCAATCCTTGGTACTGCACTAATCCTAACACGTGCATTCCATAAATCACTGTAATTGAAATTGGAAACACTTGAAAACACTCGAAAAAGAAAAAACTGCATGCAAGAACACTTTTACAGCACCTGTCACATATAAATAGTGCGAGGGCCAGCACACAAAAATAAACAAGTGACATCACTGGACGGGCAGTTATCTTAGCTCTGGACTTAAAAAAAACTGTGAAAACTCCCCCTAAACAAGAGGGGACATACTAAAAGAGCTTTAACCCCAGGGTCTGCCTATTTCCTGATACAGTTGCACTTTAAGGGGTGGATTAAAAGACAAGAAGCAATGAAATACAATCTACAAAGTGGAGTACTGGCTGATGACATTAGATCACCAGAGTGGGATGGGTCATTCACGGAGATCCCACTGGCTTTGGAAACTGGGGCCATCTTAAAAACTACAGATCATCTCCTAATCAGATCACACCTTAAGGTCTAGGCCCAGGTACATGAGGATCACTCTTGCTGCTCCCCGCAATTAGGGAGTAATTAGTAAAGAGAATCAGTCAGCCATTATGGTCCTATGGAAACAAGGACTAGAATACACTGTGACGACTACAAAAATCCAAAGAAGAATTTAAGATCACTTTGGAAAGAGAAGACACAGAAGTACGAATGATGTAGAGGAGACACTAAATCTAAGTCCTACTCTTCCAACCACCAACCCACGAAGGGTCATAGAACAAGCCCCTCAGATGGGAGACACAGACTGTAGCACCTACCTAGTTGGAAATATTGCTTGTAAAGATTTGGTTATACAAAAAACAAATTGCAACAAGTGTCAGGACCGAATTCCAAAGCAAATTAATAACAAACAAAAAAATTGGAGAGACCGGTAGTAGCAGATAACACTGGAAATGTTGAAACTTCACAAGCAAACGAAGCATCATTATCAGCCCTGAACTTTGTCTTGAATTCGCTAGTCACAGTTTTCGACCTTTTAAAAACAGAGGTACAATCCCAAGCAGGGATACTATTAGAACTTACCAACAAAACGGCTAATTGGGAATGGTGGAGATCAGTAAAGCCATCAACATGATAATAATTCTGACCATAAAGGATTCAAGACTAGAAGTCGCAAAACAAGGGTTTGATATTTTAGCAATCCAAAATTCCCTCCACTGAAAGAAAATAGAGGAGGAAGATACCCGTCTTCTACTACAGGAACTCTCACAACAATTGAACTCTTTAAAGAGCTCAACTGAAATACTGGACAATGGAGAGAGAGGATGTTGTAAACCATCTATTTGATGACACACCACTCTCAGAATCAACATCGAAAGAATTCAGAAGATTAGCCAATGTGGCAGAGGAGGCAAATGAAGAAACAACAGATCCTCTGCAAATCCCACCAGAAAAGGTCTTATGTCCACAGAGGAGAGAGAAATTGATTGGACGGAAGTTGGACAACAGAATCATCACAGAAGAAAGAGAGTTAAGAGAAGAAAAGCATAAAAAGGAGACAAAAAATGTCCTCACCGATAAACAAGAAAGACTGTAAAAAAACCAAGTACCAAAAAACCCAAAAAATTAAGAACTTGTAAACAAACTCTTTTCTAAATACTGTCTCACTACCATCAGGAGAGGGAAGCTCAAGCTAATAAACAGAAAACCAAACCACCCAGGATGGCAACCAAGAACATGAGGGAAGGAACTCCTGAATACACTGGGATGAAAAAGTCAGGACAATCTCAGAAGGACGGGAAGAAATTTCCCTAAGAAACCACAAGATTGAGATTATAAATGTAAGCATGGGACAACAAACAGACCTACCTGAACAACATCCTGTAGAGCCGGCAAGCCGCAAAGTGTCTGTAATCATAAGGAGACTAAAGTCACAGGAATGAGATCATAGAAGGAAACTATGCCTCTAGGCCAACCTGCACCGCTGACAACAATTCTGTTGTGGGCACCAATCTTTCTAAGAAAAAACTGCCAATGCTGTCTAATAAGACATGCTGTTACACAACATGTTCAAAACTACAAGAAAAGAATGTGAAATTAGCACCAATTGTCTTAAGACGGGTGAAAAAGGCAAAATTGGCAACAGTGGAAACCAAAGTAGCTTGTAACATTCAAGATACACAACTGGGGCAAGGGAAAACGACTTTCATCTCTGAAAGGAGCAATGGAGCTGAAAAGTGAACACAGATCTTGACAATAAGAGAAAAAGGAACTATTAACCAAATTGTTGGGGAGAGATCAACAATGACCAAAGAAGAGATACCGGCTTACGCTATTCCGAGAGTCTGGCTCAAGACTATTTATTGAGATTATAAATGTAAGCGTGGAATAACAAACAGACTCACTGGAACAACATCCTGTGGAGCTGGCAAGCTGACAAAGTGTCTGCAATCATAAGGAGACTAAAGTCACAGGAATGATCTCAAAGAAGGAAATTATGCCTCTAGGTTTGTACAGTTAAAGTGCTACCTCTATGAAGTGACACCTAAGGTCGTTCCACACTGGGGAAATTCGGAGGGTTGTCCCCTGCGATAAGATTAGTAGGTTCAGTTCCTCTGCAGCATCCTACGTTTCTGCTCCTGCCACCACAAGAGGCACTCCTGTTGGTCAGCGCATCCTTCAAGCTGCCTCGCAGGCCATACGTGACACAATAGACCCTTACCTTTCGAGGGTCAGAGTATTGTGTATGCACTGTGATGCAGTACTGTGCAGGGGGAGACTCTTGTGCTTTCGAGACTGCGGTCTGGGAGCATGAGAAGGGCTTCCCACTACCTGATTATGGCCCACCCTACATCTTCCTCTCTCCAACTGCCCTTTCTTATCCCCGTGATTGGTGCCCCTTCCTTACCCTCCCTTCCTTTCCTTTCCTCGTGAGGAGCATTGGCAAGGACATTAAAGCATGGTTTTGCAAATGTGCCCGTGTTTTATTTTTTGACAAGTGTAATAATGTAGGTACAAAAAATAGTCGAATACCTTTTGTGACTGAGGTATAGCCTGTGGCCGTGGGCAGTAGCCAGATTGTCTGGGTCATGGCATAAGGTCATGACGCGGACAATCTGGTTACTGACCATTACCGCTAGGGACGAAAAATGGTGGCTATGTCTACCTGGGACCGGCTATGTGGTAAAGTTATTTGAATGTAGGATAGGTTTGAAAGGGAAAAAAGTGCTTGTGGTAATATGTTCATAGGGTTTTGCAGACTGCCATGGCAAGGGAAGAAAGGCTGTGTACGGAGCCCCGCCTTCTCTTTCCATGTTGGCTGTCTTGTAAAAGGATTTTCCTTCCTACAGAAGAAAAATGTATGTTTTAGCATCCTGGTTTCCCGCTTTGGGAACCGGGGTGCTAATGGCCTTTATCCCCCATTTCAGGGGCTGCAATGGGCGATAATGGTCCGTAGCCCTCCTTATTTATTTATTTATAACACACCAATGCCTGCAGACATCAGGCTGTGTGGTTACAGTATTTGTTGAGGAAAATGAGGTGGAGGAAGACAACTTACTACTTGCTGAGAAAGGAATAGCCTTTCTGAGAGCATTGCGGTCATTGGATTTGGTGTGGAAGTGCATGGAGGTGGTCCTGTAGGAGTACTGTCCAGGTAGTCTGCAACTGAGTACTAAATTGCACTCGGTGCATTTCACTTTGGTAGCTTTAGCCTTTGGTACACTCCCAACAGTAGCAAAGAACTGGCACACCCATGATTAGATCTTGGTGCTAGAAGTAGGCACTTCCTCTACCTCATCTACTTGGTCCTCTTCATTGTCTTTGAAAGTACTGTGCTTTTTTGTTGTAAAGGTCCTCCAGCTGGTGGTGGTGGTGGCTCTTGAGGATGAGGGACGGCAATAACTGATGCCATTTTTAAGTTAAATAGGAGTTTTGATAAAATTCTTCCAAGTATGTACTGTGTACTAGATTGGTAATGGATAATGAGTACGAAATGGTGTAGGAGGTGTGCAAGGGAAATTTTGAAGTTGCGAGTTCTAAGATCAGTAGAAAATGCAGTTCCAAACTGTCCGCGAAGGACGGATCATATCGTGAAGTGCGGACGGGTTCTCGGACACGTCATTAATCCGCGCGCCAACGTATGGTCATGTGACACTGTCCGGAAGGTCCGCAATGAAGTCAGATGTTCGTATATGTATACGGATGCAAAACTAGTTGAAATAGTTGCAAAAAGTGTATATAAGTGTTAAAAATGATTCTAGAAGGTGAGAAATTGCAGAGTTTTAAAGTGACACTTTGTAATTTAGACATAAATATTGTTATATTTGGTAAGTAAGATATTAGTAAGTTGTAGGAAAATAGCATGCACTGGTAAAAAAACAATGAAATTCACTGAAAAAACTTGGTTAAAGGGACGTTATGGTTAAGTTGAACTAATAAAAACCTATGAAATTCAATGAAAAAACTTTGTTAAAGGGACGTTATGGTTAAGGTGCACTAATAAAAACCTATGAAATTCAATGAAAAAACTTTGTTAAAGGGATGTTATGGTTAAGTTGCACTAATAAAAACCTATGACATTCAGTAAAAAAATGTTAAAAGGACGTTATGGTTACAAGTAAAATCGAAAACCCCCTGAAATTCGCAAGTTATGGTAAGCTAAGCAACCATAACTCGCGCCACCACCGTGCACTGCTAAGACTAACACCCAGGACGTCAATGATGACATCACAAATATTTTGGGTGTATGCCCAATAGCCCCTCTGTGCAAAGTTGAATTTAGAAGTGTGCCCAATAGCCACTCATTGAAAGTTGAATTTAGAAGTGTGCCCAATAGCCGCTCATTGAAAGTTGAATTTAGAAGTGTGCCCAATAGCCTCTCTGTGGAAAGTTGAATCTAGAAGTATGCCCAATACCCGCTCATTGAAAGTTGAATTTAGAAGTGTGCCCATTAGCCGCTCATTGAAAGTTGTATTTTAGAAGTTTGCCCAATAGCCTCTCTGTGGGAAGTTGAATTTAGAAGTGTTCCCAATAACCGCTCATTGCAAGTTGAATTTAGAAATATGCCCAAATAGCCACTCATTGAAAGTTGAATTTAGAAGTATGCCCAATAGCCGCTCATTGAAAGTTGAATTTAGAAGTGTGCCCAATAGCCCCTCTGTGAATTGAGAAGTGTGCCTTGTAACACCACTGTGCAAAGTTGAATTTAGAAGTGTGCCCAATAGCCTCTCTGTGTAAAGTTGAATCTAGAAGTGTGCCCAATACCCGCTCATTGAAAGTTGAATTTAGAAGTGTGCCCAATAGCCGCTCATTGAAAGTTGAATTTAGAAGTGTGCCCAATAGCCCCTCTGTGATTTTAGAAGTGTGCCTTGTAACACCACTGTGCAAAGTTGAATTTAGAAGTGCGCCCAATAGCCCCTCTGTGAATTTAGAAGTGTGCCCTGTAACACCTCTGCAAAGTTAAATTTAGAAGTGTACCCAATAATAGCCCCTCTGTGATTTTAGAAGTGTGCCCAATAGCCCCTCTGTGGCAGGTTGAACCTAGAAGTGTGCCCAATTGCCGCTCTGTGGGAAGTTGAATCTAAAGTGTGCCCAATAGCCGCTCATTGAAAGTTGAATTTAGAAGTTTGCCCAATAGCCCCTCTGTGGAAAGTTGAATCTAGAAGTGTGCCCAATAGCCGCACATTGAAAGTTGAATTTAGAAGTGTGCCCAATAGCACCTCTGTGGAAAGGTGAATCTAGAAGTGTGCCCAATAGCCGCACATTGAAAGTTGTATTTTAGAAGTGTGCCCAATAGCCTCTCTGTGGAAAGTTGAATTTAGAAGTGTGTCCAATAGCCTCTCTGTGGAAAGTTGAATTTCGATGCGTGCCCAATAGCCCCTCTGTGAATTTAGAAGGGTGCCCTGTAACACCACTGTGCAAAGTTGAATTTAGAAGTGTGCCCAATAGCCACTCATTGAAAGTTGTATTTTAGAAGTGTGCCCAATAGCCTCTCTGTGGAAAGTTGAATTTCGATGTGTGACCAATAGCCCCTCTGTGAATTTAGAAGTGTGCCCAATAGCCCCTCTGTGGCAAGTTGAACCTAGAAGTGTGCCCAATAGCCGCTCTGTGGGAAGTTGAATCTAGAAGTGTGCCCAATAGCCGCTCATTGAAAGTTGAATTTAGAAGTTTGCCCAATAGCCCCTCTGTGGAAAGTTGAATCTAGAAGTGTGCCCAATAGCCGCACATTGAAAGTTGAATTTAGAAATGTGCCCAATAGCACCTCTGTGGAAAGGTGAATCATGAAGTGTGCCCAATAGCCTCTCTGTGGAGAGTTGAATTTTGATGTGTGCCCAATAGCCCCTCTGTGAATTTAGTATTGTGCCCTGTAACACCACTGTGCAAAGTTGAATTTAGAAGTGTGCCCAATAGCCACTCATTGAAAGTTGTATTTTAGAAGTGCGCCCAATAGCCTCTCTGTGGAAAGTTGAATTTAGAAGTGTGCCCAATAGCCTCTCTGTGGAAAGTTGAATTTCGATCTGTGCCCAATAGCCCCTCTGTGAATTTAGAAGTGTGCCCTGTAACACCACTGTGCGAAGTTGAATTTAGAAGTGTGCCCAATAGCCACTCATTGAAAGGTGTATTTTAGAAGTGTGCCCAATAGCCTCTCTGTGGAAAGTTGAATTTCCATGTGTGCCCAATAGCCCCTCTGTGAATTTAGAAGTGTGCCCTGTAACACCACTGTGCAAAGTTGAATTTAGAAGTGTGCCCAATAGCCCCTCTGTGAATTTAGAAGTGTGCCCTGTAACACCACTGTGCGAAGTTGAATTTAGAAGTGTGCCCAATAGCCACTCATTGAAAGTTGTATTTTAGAAGTGTGCCCAATAGCCTCTCTGTGGAAAGTTGAATTTCGATGTGTGCCCAATAGCCCCTCTGTGAATGTAGAAGTGTGCCCTGTAACACCACTGTGCAAAGTTGAATTTAGAAGTGTGCCTAATAGCCACTCATTGAAAGTTGTATTTTAGAAGTGTGCCCAATAGCCTCTCTGTGGAAAGTTGAATTTAGAAGTGTGCCCAATAGCCTCTCTGTGGAAAGTTGAATTTTGATGTGTGCCCAATAGCCCCTCTGTGAATTTAGAAGTGTGCCCTGTAACACCACTATGCAAAGTTGAATTTAGAAGTGCGCCCAATAGCCACTCATTGAAAGTTGTATTTTAGAAGTGTGCCCAATAGCCCCTCTGTGGAAAGTTGAATCTAGAAGTGTGCCCAATAGCCGCACATTGAAAGTTGAATTTAGAAGTGTGCCCAATAGCACCTCTGTGGAAAGGTGAATCTAGAAGTGTGCCCAATAGCCGCACATTGAAAGTTGTATTTTAGAAGTGTGCCCAATAGCCTCTCTGTGGAAAGTTGAATTTAGAAGTGTGTCCAATAGCCTCTCTGTGGAAAGTTGAATTTCGATGCGTGCCCAATAGCCCCTCTGTGAATTTAGAAGGGTGCCCTGTAACACCACTGTGCAAAGTTGAATTTAGAAGTGTGCCCAATAGCCACTCATTGAAAGTTGTATTTTAGAAGTGTGCCCAATAGCCTCTCTGTGGAAAGTTGAATTTCGATGTGTGACCAATAGCCCCTCTGTGAATTTAGAAGTGTGCCCAATAGCCCCTCTGTGGCAAGTTGAACCTAGAAGTGTGCCCAATAGCCGCTCTGTGGGAAGTTGAATCTAGAAGTGTGCCCAATAGCCGCTCATTGAAAGTTGAATTTAGAAGTGTGCCCAATAGCCGCTCTGTGGGAAGTTGAACCTAGAAGTGTGCCCAATAGCCGCTCTGTGGAAAGTTGAATCTAGAAGTGTGCCCAATAGCCGCACATTGAAAGTTGAATTTAGAAATGTGCCCAATAGCACCTCTGTGGAAAGGTGAATCATGAAGTGTGCCCAATAGCCTCTCTGTGGAGAGTTGAATTTTGATGTGTGCCCAATAGCCCCTCTGTGAATTTAGTATTGTGCCCTGTAACACCACTGTGCAAAGTTGAATTTAGAAGTGTGCCCAATAGCCACTCATTGAAAGTTGTATTTTAGAAGTGCGCCCAATAGCCTCTCTGTGGAAAGTTGAATTTAGAAGTGTGCCCAATAGCCTCTCTGTGGAAAGTTGAATTTCGATCTGTGCCCAATAGCCCCTCTGTGAATTTAGAAGTGTGCCCTGTAACACCACTGTGCGAAGTTGAATTTAGAAGTGTGCCCAATAGCCACTCATTGAAAGGTGTATTTTAGAAGTGTGCCCAATAGCCTCTCTGTGGAAAGTTGAATTTCGATGTGTGCCCAATAGCCCCTCTGTGAATTTAGAAGTGTGCCCTGTAACACCACTGTGCAAAGTTGAATTTAGAAGTGTGCCCAATAGCCCCTCTGCGAATTTAGGAGTGTGCCCTGTAACACCACTGTGCGAAGTTGAATTTAGAAGTGTGCCCAATAGCCACTCATTGAAAGTTGTATTTTAGAAGTGTGCCCAATAGCCTCTCTGTGGAAAGTTGAATTTCGATGTGTGCCCAATAGCCCCTCTGTGAATGTAGAAGTGTGCCCTGTACCACCACTGTGCAAAGTTGAATTTAGAAGTGTGCCTAATAGCCACTCATTGAAAGTTGTATTTTAGAAGTGTGCCCAATAGCCTCTCTGTGGAAAGTTGAATTTAGAAGTGTGCCCAATAGCCTCTCTGTGGAAAGTTGAATTTTGATGTGTGCCCAATAGCCCCTCTGTGAATTTAGAAGTGTGCCCTGTAACACCACTATGCAAAGTTGAATTTAGAAGTGCGCCCAATAGCCACTCATTGAAAGTTGTATTTTAGAAGTGTGCCCAATAGCCTCTCTGTGGAAAGTTGAATTTCGATGTGTGCCCAATAGCCCCTCTGTGAATTTAGAAGTTTGCCCTGTGACACCACTGTGCAAAGTTGAATTTAGAAGTGTGCCCAATAGCCACTCATTGAAAGTTGTATTTTAGAAGTGTGCCCAATAGCCTCTCTGTGGAAAGTTGAATTTAGAAGTGTGCCCGATAGCCACTCATTAAAAGTTGAATTTAGAAGTGTGCCCAATAGCCTCCCTGTGGAAAGTTGATTCTAGAAGTGTGCCCAATAGCCCCTCTGTGAATTTAGAAGTGTGCCCTGCAACACATCTGTGCAAAGTTGAATTTAGAAGTGTGCCCAATAGCCACTCATTGAAAGTTGTATTTTAGAAGTGTGGCCAATAGCCTCTCTATGGAAAGTTGAATTTAGAAGTGGCCCAATAGCCGCTCATTGAAAGTTGAATTTAGAAGTGTGCCCAATAGCCTCTCTGTGGAAAGTTGAATCTAGAAGTGTGCCCAATAGCTGCTCATTGAAAGTTGAATTTAGACGTGTGCCCAGTAGCCCCTCTGTGAATTTAGAAGTGTGCCCTGTAACACCACTGTGCAAAGTTGAATTTAGAAGTGTGCCCAATAGAATCCTCTGTGAATTTAGAAGTGCTCTGTAACACCTCTGTGCAAAGCTGAATTTAGAAGTGTGCCCAATTGCCCCTCTGTGAATTTAGAAGTGTGCCCTGTAACACCAATTTAGAAGTGTGCCCAATAGCCGCTCATGGAAAGTTGAATTTGAAGTGTGCCCAATAGCCCCTCTATGAAATTAGAAGTGCACCAAATCGCATCTCTGTGAAAGTCGAATCTAGAAGTGTGCCCAACAGCCTCTCTGTGAAAACCGAACTTAGAAGCGTACCCAATAGCCGCTCATGGAAAGTTGTATCTAGAAGTGTGCCTAATATCCCCTCTGTGAAAAGTTGAATCTAGAAGTGCATTTAGAAGTCGAATTTAGAAATGTACCCAATAGCATCTCTGTGAAAGCTGAAACTAGAAGTGTGCCCAATAGCCTCTTTGTGAAAGATGAATATAGAAGTGTACTCAATAAACTCTGTGAAAGTTGAATTTAGAAGTGCAATTAGAAGTTGAATTTAGAAGTGCGCCCAATAGCCTCTCTGTGAAAGCTGAATTTAGAAATGCATTAGAAGTTGAATTTAGAAGTGTGCCCAATAGCTTCTAGGTGAAAGTTGGACTTAGAAGTGCATTTAGAAGTTGAATTTAGAATTGCGCCCAATGGCCTCTCTGTGAAAGTTGAATTTAAAGTGTACCCAATAGACTCTCTGTGAAAGTTGAATTTAGAAGTGTATTAGAAGTTGAATTTAGAAGTGTGCCCAATAGCTTCTAGGTGAAAGTAGAACTTGGAAGTGCATTTAGAAGTTGAATTTAGAGGTGAATTGAGAAGTGTCCTAAAAGCCTCTCTGTGAAAGTTGTATTTAGAAGTGTACCCAATAGCCGCGCATAGAAAGTTGTATTTAGAAGTGTGCCCAATATCCCCTCTGTGAAAAGATGAATCTAGAAGTGCATTTAGAAGTTGAATTTAGAAGTGTTCCCAATAGCATCTCTGTGAAAGTCGAATCTAGAAGTGTGCCCAATAGCCTCTCTGTGAAAGTTGAATTTAGAAGTGTGCTCAATAGAATCTATGTAAAAGTTGAATTAGAAGTGCATTTAGACGTTGAATTTAGAAGTTTGCCCAATATCCTAAAAGTCTAATACCTGTGCAATTAGAAGTTGAATTTAAAAGTGTGCCCAATATCCTAATAGTCTAATACCGTGCCTGGTTGAACTGACTATTCTCCCTAATAACCTCTCTGTACAAAGTTGTTTTTAGAATCATGCCTAATACCCTCCCTGTATAAAGTCAAATTGAGAGAAGTGTGCCTAATAGTGTAATATCCCCTCTAGACAAAAATTAAATCTAGAGATAGACCTAATATTATCTCTATACAAAATTGAATCTAGAGGAAGACCTAATATCATCTCTGTGTACAGTTGAATTTAGAAGTGCGCCTAGTAATCTAATATCATCTCTGTATAAGTTGAACTCGGAAGTGTACCTAAAAGCGTGCCCCCACTGAATTTAGAACTGCAATTAGAAAGTCCTCCTAAACTCCACCTAAAAGCTCGTACCAATCATGAGTACACCCACTCCACCAGAGTTTGTCGGAAACGATCTCCCTGCACCGCCCTACTCCACGATCTCCCTTCCCTCCCGTCCCCCCCTGCCCAAATCATCCCACCCTGCTCCGCATTCCCTACCATTCCCCTCTCCAAACATCAAGCCAGAGGGGCACGATGGCGAGCCAAACACCCTAAGACCACTCTTCCCCCGAACCCCACCACCAACCAGGCAAAGTTAACCATGCCCGCTCCCCTCACTATCATACCAGGCACACCCTGCCCTGCAATCATCCACCCCCCACCTTGCCCACAAACCTACGCCACCATCCCCCCGACCGCACCCTTTCCCATCCCTCAAAACTGCACACCTATCCCTAGCAAGAACCGAAGCCGCATCCCACTCCCCCTCTGGCCCCCCTACCCTCTCTCACACTCCAATCGCAACAAAGAAACTAAAGAGGAAACATACCTGGTCTCCCTCAATCTCTCAGCACTCTTCACCTCCCCTGTCTCAACACACCACCTCATTCCCGCAATCATCTCCTTCCCCCGTGGCTTCACCCTTCCTGAAACCCCTCTCCCTTGATTTCTCATCAGCTGCAACTGAAACTCCTAACCGCCCACACTCCACCTTCAAATCCCTCGAAACAAACCCGATCATCCTAACACACACAGCCGCCCAATCCCGCCCGAAGCCCGCAATTTTTCTGCTCGCCCACTATTCCCATCGATCATCACCCACCCTACCCCTCTCCCTCCCCAGTCTCCGCTCTCTCCGCCACCACCCCCTTCCGCTCCAGCTCCGAGACCAACCTCGCCTGCCAAGGTGAACTGCATCCTATTCAATGCTGAATCTGTAGCAAAAAACAGACACTGCATCTTTGACCTCCTCACCTCTGACAAACCAGACCTGGCTTTCATCACCGAAACTTGGTTCTCTGACGACTTTGCCCCAATCGCTAATGAAGCCTTCCCCACTGACTACTCCATCATCCCACTGAACCATCCCTCCAGAGGAGGGGGGAGTAGCATTCGTCTTCAAGTCTCTCTTCCACGCCTCAATCATCGACAACCAACCTTCCATTCCTTCCTGCAAAGCTCTCCTCGTTAAACTATCCCTCTCCCCGTCGCTCTCACACAGCTTCCTAGTAATCTACAGGCCCCCTCGCTACGATAGACAATTCGCAAACAACCTCTGCAACTCTATTGCCACCCTTCAACTAAACCATCCCGACCTCACCCTTCTTGGAGACTTCAACACATGGCTCGACACCCCCACCAACACTATGACACACTCTCTGGTTGACGGTTTAGATGAAATTAACCTCCAACCCCACATAAATGGCCCGACTCACTATAAAGGACACACTCTTGATGCCATCTTTAGCTCCAACACCCTGATTCATTTAAAACCCCCCACCCCTATCATCTGGTCCGATCACTTCATTCTCTCGTTCACCATTCGCTCACCCAACCCCCTTCCCGTACTCGAATCTGAACCTCCAAATCTACACAAATGCTGGAAAAAACTAATAATCGTCCCAGACCTAGCCGACGCACTCCTCTAGTCTCCACCACCTACCTGCCAACTCAACAAACAACTAACCCTTGACGCCTTTGACTCATGGCTCAACGCATCTCTGATGCGGCTCACACCGCCTTGCAAACCATCAACCCGCCGTGGCCTCTTCCCCAGATGGTTCACTCCCGAGTTGAAGATCACTAAACAACTATATAAATATCTAGCATGCAAATGGCAGAAAGACAAAACCCAGGAGAGCAGGGCCACCTTGGCCCGACACCTTTATCAGTACAAGGCCGAAATCCGGAAAGCAAAAAAAGCCCACTACAACTCCCGAATTGTAAACTGCAGAAATCCAAGCAAACAACTCCACAAAATCATCTCCGAATTCACCAATCCGGCTTGCACCACGACCGTCCTGACCCCCTCACAATCACTGTGTAACTCACTCTCCCTCCACTTTTACACCACGGGACTCGAAAGAACAAATACTCTAGCCACCAAACTGGCTCTCTTACATCCACCAGGCAATTCTTCCCCCATACCGGCCAGCCCACCAGCTGCGATCACTACGCAACCAATGTTCGAATCCTTTTGTCCAATATCACCAGAGCAATTTCTCGACTTCTATCTGCCCGCAAACCATCTGGCTCCCCGCTGGACCCTTGCCCAGCCACAACTCTCAAAGAAATTTTAGCTTCCACCTGCACAAGAGAACACGCAATATCCATCATAAATGCCTCCCTTTCTTCTGGCATCTTTCCAGACGCATTCAAAATGGTTCATGTCAAACCTCTAATTAAGAAACCTTCGCTCGACCCTCTCAAGCCCAAAAACTACCGCCCCATCTCAAACACCATCAATCACTCAATCCTCCTTGACCGCCTCCACTCCCTAGGTATTCGTGGAACCGCTCTTAAATGGATAGCTTCATTCCTCAAATATAGGTACCAAATAACAATACTCTCCACCTATACCTCCCAAGCCCGACCAGTCGACACGGGAGTCCCACAAGGAGCATGCCTATCCGCCGTCCTGTTCAATCTCTACTTGATCACCCTCCCACCAATAATTTGTTCACACAACATCCTGTGTTACAACTACGCCGACGACACTCAACTAATTCTAAAACTCCTGAACTCAAAACACAACTCCCGGCCTGACCTGGCCTCCTGCCTCCTTGACATAGAACTCTGGATGACCCAAAGCCACCTCTTGTTAAACCCCTCCAAAACGGAAATCATGGTATGTGGCAACTCCGAACTTCTTGCGCACCCACTACCATGGCCATCTGCCATGGGTAACTCAGCAACTCACCGACCCCCTCCAACTCAGTGAAAAATCTTGGATGCACCCTTGACTCTGACCTAACATTCTCGCGCCAAGTCAACAACGTCTCAAAGTCCTGCCACTGCCACCTTAAAACCCTAAGGCGCATTTTTCCATATCTCTCCTTTCCCAACAGACTCTCCGCGGTCCAATCAATCGGCATATCAAGACTGGACTACGCAAACCCCCTATACCTCGGAGTCCACGCGTACCAACTGAATAAACTCCAAAGGGCACAAAATGCGGCAGCCAAATTGCTACTTGCGCTCGCCCCAAGAGACCACATCGCCCCAGCCCTTAAGATGCTGCACTGGCTTCCAGTAGCCCGAAGAGTGACTTTCAAAACCTTATGCATCTCCCATCGAGCACTGCATAAAACCGGACCTCAATATCTTCAAGACAAGCTAAAACCCTATCACCCCCCACGCACCCTAAGATCAAGCTCAGCCAGCCTCCTAGTCATACCAAAGACAAACTCAGTCAGGTTAGGCAGATCATCATTCTCAGCCTTGGCCCCCACGCTATGGAACTCACACCCACCCCACAACCGCCTAACTGAGGATTTAACATCTTTCCACAAACTGCTGAAAACCTGGCTCTTCCACTAAAAACAACCCGTACCAAACTAACCCAAACAGACTAACAGCATCTCAATGACACCAATCCAACAAACTACCCGATGCGAGAAATTGACAGCTAATAACCCCTAATATTAATTAGAATCAAACGAATAAAGTAGATCAAAGCAGTGAAATGGTTAATAAGAGTAAATCATACGAATACGGTAAAGAGATTTAAACTCCTGAAATGGACATAATGTATGAGGAGTGAATAAAGTGAATGGCGTGGATGAAATAGTTAGAATGGATGAAGCAGGTGGAACAGATGAATGCGCTGAGTGGAATAATGCATGAGTGAAAGAACAGATGACTATATAGTCCGAATGAGTGTGGAAATCGAATGTGTATGTAGAACGGATGAGTGTATAGAATGGATGAACATGTTGAGCGGATGAGTGTGTAGAGCAGCTGGGTGTGTAAAGCGGACGAGCGTGTAGCGCGGATGAATGCGTAAATACAGAGAAGCGAGTAGAACGCAGGAGTGCATAAAACAGATGAATGTGCAGAACGGATGAGCGGAAACCGGATGAGTGAGTAGAACAGATGAGTATGTAGAGCGCATGAGTATGTATAGCGGATGAGTACGGAAGTGCGGAGAGTGTGTAGATCGCTGGAGCAGATGAATGTACAGACCTGGCGAATGTATAGAGCGGATGAGTGTATAGAACGGATGAGTGTATAGAACGGATGAGTGTATGGAGTGGATGAGCGTATGGAGTGGATGAGCGTATAGAGCAGATGAGCGTATAGAGCGGGTGAGTGTATGGAGCGGGTGAGTGTATGGAGCAGGTGAGTGTATACAGCGGGTTAGTGTATAGAACGGGTGAGTGTATAGAGCGGGTGAGTGTACAGAGCAGATGAAGGCATAGAACAGATGAGTGTAGAGATGAATATATGGAACAGGATATTGCTGTTAAATGCATGAAAAGCATGAGTGCATAAAGAGGATGAGTGCGGGGAACAGATGAGTGCGGGGAGCGGATGAGTTCGGGGAGCTGATGAGTGCAGGGAGCGGATGAGTGTGGAGAGCGAATGCGCGCAGGGAACTGTTGAGTTTAGGGAGAGGGTGAGTGCAGGGAACATGTGATTGCGTAGGGTGGGTGATTGTGTAGAGCAGATGAAGGTGTAGTGCATGCGAGGGGATAAAGCGGACAAACGCCTAGAGAAGATGAGTTACACAGACCGGGTGAGTGCGTAGAACGGATAAGCGTGTAGAACGGATGAATGCGGAATGCATGCAGAGTGCGGGGAACGGATGGACGAGCGGAGCGCGATGGATGAGCTGAGTGGAAGAATGTGTAGCGTGGAGGACTACATAGAACAGACTAGTCGGTAGGGCCGGCAAATATATAGAACAGACGAGTGCATATGAGCGAATGAGTGCTTATGAAAAAAGGGGTAGGCTGAGGTGATGAGTGCATAGAGGGGATGAGTGCGTAGAGGGGATGAGTACGTAGAGGGGGTGAGTGCATAGAGGGGGTGAGTGCGTAGAGGGGGTGAGTGTGTAGAGGGGGTGAGTGCGTAGAACAGGTGAATGGGGTGAGTGCGTAGAGGGGGAGAGTGCGTAAAACAGGTGAATGGGGTGAGTGCGTAGAGGGGGTGAGTGCGTAAAACAGGTGAATGCATAGTACGTGTGAGGGCATAAAGCGGAGGAGTGCCTGGAACGAACGAGTGCCTGGAGCGAACGAGTGCCTGGAGTGAATGGACGTGTTACGTAGAGTGGATGAGTACGTAGAATGAACGAGCACAGATTGCATCCAGTACTGACAAGTGCGTAGAATGGAAGAGTACGTAGAGCTACTGAATCCATAGACCATGGGGCAGACAGGAGTGCTTGCGTGGGGCAGACAGGAGTGCATACGTGGAGCAGACAAGAGCGCATGCGTGAAGCAGACAAGAGTGCATGCCTGGGGCAGACTGGAGTACGCAGGGCAGACTGGAGCATGCAGGACGGACTGGAGCGTGCGGGGCGGGCTGGAATGCATGAGTGGAGCAGACTGAAGTGCACGGAGTGGATAGGAGTGCGTGGCACGGACTGGAGCGCATAGAATTGCGTGATGTATACAGTATGGTTTGGAATGCAGGGAACGTTTGAAAGAGCATACAACACATCATATCATACCACCATGCTTACTCTCTCCTCTACATCACCACTCAACTAGAACACAGAGATACTATGACACCATTCGGTATAACTGTTCTCATACCAACAACCGCCGCACACTCCACATCACTCTAAGTAAACACTGCTGGTTACACACCCCCTGGCCAGACGTTCTCCTCAGGCCTAATGCAGCCACATCCGGTCTGGATAAATCCTGCCAGAACAAACACATACTCCTGATCTCTCAACCACCACACCTACAGCTAAGAAGCAGCTATTACACGAATACCCACCAGCTGCACACATACCGGATGCTCACTCGCACCTTCTGACTCTCTTTACTTACTCTACTGATCTGAACTTCGGTTCCCAAGGGCATTCAACCTACCAGCGCGTTCAGACCATACCAATGGTATATAAGGCGCTATATAAATGCAAAATAACAATAACAATAACAATAACAAGAGCCTAATTTCGTCCAAAAAATTTAATTTGATTGGCATTTCATCATTTTCTGAAACAGAGACATCCGACTCTGAAGAAATAGCCTCAGCTTCACCCAGTTGTTTTGGTAATGGTTGTATTTTCGAACTTTTGCGCAATTAATCAAACCGTTTTGCAAAGGTAAAAATCTGTCCTGATTCATAGTCTGTTTTGTCTCTAATGAACTTTCTATGTTTGCGTTGCTTAATTTCCTCTTCATAGGCAATCAGATCTTCTTCAATTTTGGTTCGCAGTTTCTTACCCTCTTCAGTACTTGGAACATTAAGTAATTCAGATTCAAATTTTTCAAGAAGTAAAAGCACAGTAGTGCGGTCTGAATTGGCATACTTCACTAGAATCTTCAAAAGCTGCGCAGAGCACTGGCTGCTGACACCCCCCACTCTTCTAACATGAGTGGATCCTGGTCCTCAAATGAGGGTGTTGTCATAATACGTAGGCCACGGGGCACACGACCCACATCAAGGTCATTTTGCAGGGAGTGCTCCTCCCACCACTTAGAGGTCTCCTTTTTGCGAGACTTTTCAATTTCTTGAAGTAATGTGAGTTCAATAGAAATAGTGGCGGTACTCTTCTTAGTCCCATTATTAGGTAGCACTGCGGGTAAATCCTGCTTCTCATTAAATAAATCCCTGGCCTGGAGCAACCGAGCTGCTACTCTTGCGTCCTGCATGCCTGTGTGTGTGATTGCCAAAAAGCCAAAGAAAATATTCTTGGCATTAACCACAAAACATAAACTGTAGAAATATGCGTGAAGTGACCTCTGGAAGGCAAAGTCGTCCACAGTAAAAAATAATAATAACGTGGATCAATATGCAGGAACAGTGGAGGTTGGTGCACAGTTAGTGGAACAGGCACTATACCACAAAGTAAGCCTTAGGGAGATTAGAAGAAACTGAACAGACACCTACCTGTGAGCCGTTGTTTGTGCGTCCTCCGGCACACATTACAAAAGCTGACATCAGAGTGCTGCCAATTCCAACTCCCCAGCGGGTGCCGCACTCAGACTCCAGTCGACAAGCAATTTGTCTCCAGCTGCAGCATTAGAGCCCACATAAGCAATTGTGAAGAAATCACGCAAAATCCACAAAAAAACGTAAATTCCTGGTGCTGATTTATGACATGGAACGCTCCATGTAAATATACAGAACAGCAGAGGGAAAAAAAACGCACTCCAAACAAGAGATACTGCAATCCCAACAAAAAGTAAAAAATAAACCAACTCGAATCTAAATAAAGAAAACGAGTTTAATGATGGTAAAAAATGGCAAAACACACATAACAAACAAAGCAGGACGCCAAGGCAGTGTCCTGAATGACACGTTTCGCGCTTCCCTGAGCGCTTGATCACGTTAGGGGACCGGAAAAACAATCACCATACATTTTACAGTGTAGTCCTTCTCCCATTTTGCCAATCTCCATAAGTCAGCAGCTATTCCTGCGTATCCAGGGCGGCCATATTGGACTGGAGTAAAGTCCCACATATACCCATAGAGAAATAGGTAGATTACAACAGTATATTACATTGCACATTGAAATAATTCAGGAAGCATGTTTAAAATGTCAAAAAAATGAGAGGTAAGCATAATTGAGATGATATGAATGGCGCACTGTGAAAGGAAATGGGCAGTACATAGCTGCAATATATATATATATATATATATATATATATATATTCAGTAAAACAACTTTGTTAAAGGGATGTTATGGTTAGGTTGTGCTACTAAAAACCTATGAAATTCAGTGAAAAAAAAAAGTTGTTAAAGGGACGTTATGGTTCCAAGTAAAACCGAAAACCCCCTGAAATTCGCCAGTTATGGTAAGCTAAGCAACCATAACTCGCACCACCACCGTGCACTGCCAAGGCTAACACCCAGGACATCAAAGATGACATTAGAAATGTCATTGATGTCATCACTGATGACATCACATGTGCATTTACTTTTCAAGAAAAGTCTGTTCAAGGGATTCTTATTGTCATGTTAATAAAAAAGTGTCAAGCATCATTGGAATAAATATCATGAGGTATGTAGTGCATTAAGCAATGCATTAATCCAAATAGCATTCTATTATGAAGTTTTTTCCAGTATACTAAGGTACATATGTAAAACAAGGGGGGTCTGGGAAGCTCTCTACCAACACGAACACAGCCCGATGACCTATTCTTGGGTGAATAACCCCTGGGAGAGACTCTACCATGTCTTTAGCTCACTGTCCCTTTCACAGAGAAGAAATGTCTCTGCATATCAGTCTTTCTCCTGCCCAGGGGCAGTCCAGCACCGAAATACTAGGCAATTCTCCTTTGAACAAGAGTACCAACAGCAACCCCAAACACGAGTTTCAGCCTTGTTGGGCATCATCACTGAGGTGAAGCTGTGCCTCTCTAAGAACAGTGAGCAAGGGGTCCACGTCTGGATCGCCCTGGTAACTTAGGATGTGACCCAAAGTTAATTTATGCAAAACAAGGTGGGGTTTGGGAATCTCTCTACCAGCATGAACACAGCCCAATGACCTGTTCTTGGGTGAATAACCCCTGGGAGAGACTCTACCAAGTCTTTAGCTCACTGTCCCTTTCACAGAGAAGAAATGTCCCTGCATATTAGTCTTTGTCCTGCCATGGGGCAGTCCAGCACCGAAATACTAGGCAATGCTCATCTGAACACGAGTACCAACAGCAACCCCATACACGTGTTTCAGCCTTGTTGGGCATCATCAGTGAGCTGAAGCTGTGCCTCTCTAAGAACAGTAAGGAAGGGGTCCATGTCTGGTACATATGTAGAAACATAAGTATAGTAAGCAGCAGACATGATGGAGGTGTAATATTAATAATCTTGCTATGTTAAATAAAACAATTATAAATGCTTTCTTATTAGAGTTCTGCATACTGTAAACATTTAATAAGTACCTAATAAGACCCATTTACTACATAATTGCATTATTGCAAACAAAACACAAACAGACAACAACACATACAAATTTGAGTATATACAGAGAAAATGAAGTAAACAAAAAAAAACAACAGTATTACCAGACAATCTTCATACCTAACTAATTATCTTCATGCACAAAAATGATTGCTCTACTTCAAAGCTACTACTTCCCTATGTTTAACTATCACATAATGTGACTGGACTCTAAGGAAAGTAGTGTGAGTACAATGTGTACAAATATAAGCATATGGAGGGAAAGTACAGTAATAAAAAAACAGCAGAACTATAAGAAAGTGTTCACAACCTTACTGATCATCTTCAGACATAGAAAGCATTGATATCTTCCAAGTCTGTGATTTCCCTATGTATATGTTTCATATGCTGTGAGTGAACCCCAAGTGAATTACTGTAAGAACATACTTGAAGTATAAGTATACAAATAAAGTACTTTTAGAATTGTTTGTTCCTGACTGTTACTGGCCTAGATATGTCAGTAAAGGAAAAAAAGAGGGAGCCGGATGTGTGATGTCATCAGGGATGTCATCAATGACATTTGTGATGTCATCTTTGATGTTCTGGGTGCTAGTCTTAGCGGTGCACAGTGGTAGCGCGAGTTATGGTTGCTTAGCTTACCATAACTGGCGAATTTCAGGTGTTTTTCGGTTTTACTTGGAACCATAACGTCCCTTTAACAAAGTTTTTTTCACTGAATTTCATAGGTTTTTAGTAGCACAACTTAACCATAATGTCCCTTTAACAAAGTATTTTTTACTGAATTTCATAGGTTTTTAGTAGCGCAAATGAACAATAATGTTCCTGTAGCAAAGTTTTTTCACTGAATATAGATATATAAATAATGTAAATTTGAGAAATGTTTACTAGGATGCCCTTAGTGTTTATACATATAACATAGAACATAATGAACCCCCTACCTGCGCTAGTGGTCTGATATCCGCGGACCATGCGCATGTTTGCGGACGGACTCGGACAACATCAACACTATCCAAAAACTCAGGGGGTATCTTATATTGTTATATCATCCAACAAAAAAAAACACTAAACATGTTCAAAAAGCAGCATATAAATAAATTACACTGAATAATAAATAAGACGTGAAACGGTGTATGTAAGACGATTACATAGCATATGCAACATAGTGGAATATACCAAAACACAATAAATATGCGTCCAACAGAATTACCTCACAGAACTTGCACAGCAAAAATCAACAGGACACCTACGCATCAGTAATAGCAAAACTTAGCAAGAAACTAGTGAGTACACTACATTTATTGTATATATTTATACACTTTCTGTATTAGGTACACTGAAACTAATTTTTTTTTTTTTACCCAGGAATGTCCAGTACTTTGGCATGGCTGGAAGAAAATTTTACTCAGGTTGAAATGAGTGAAGACAGTAATACTAGTGGTAGACACTACACTTCTCTAAATAAGCCAATTAAAAACCATTACTTTATGTGTACTTAACAGATTATTCTTTTTTAACAGACCATACAGACATTAAAAATAATATACCAACAGAGATGTTAGAAAAACCTGTGCAGCAAATGGAGTTATAAATGCATCTGTTTGCGTCTGTTAATGAAAAATTTTAATATTTTAAGAAACTTTGTGGAGGACAATTGAAACAGAACATTAAATGTCACTGTCCCACATGTACAGGTTGCCCCTCTCCATGTCCCAGCCAACTATCCCCAAACCTCCCCAGAAAAACGTTACAATGAGACTTCATTCCCTTCCTCCTCTACCATCCATCATGTCCAAACCCCTAATTCCCCTGTATTTGTTTCAGTTTCTGGTTCCCCCACTCTTCAATAATTTCTATACTTTTATACAATAATAAAATATTAAGTGTGTTGTTAGTATATTCCGCTGTGTCTTATTTTCTTTAAAAAGGCTGTTAGGGTGTCTGCCCACAGCGCGGCTGTTCGGAATGTCCTCAATTAAGCAAAATGGGGGTGTCCTAAAGAATCTATACCTGTTTGCACTGTCCTCAATCAAGATGGGAGTGTCCTTAGGACAGACAAGATGTCCGCCTGTCACTAATTAACCAAAATGGGGGTGTCCTATGGACTCCATACCTGTTCGAATTGGCCGTAGTCAAAATGGGGGTGTCCGCATAACACTAAAGATGTCCGCATGTTCGTAGTTATGCAACATAAAGTGTCCTAAGAACATTCCCCCTGTTCCATTGTCTGTAAACAGAATGAATATGCCTGTCTGTCCGCAAAGTTGTGATGCACATTTATTTTGTTCGGGGATCTCAACATTGTCCGTAGAACACCTGCGCACATGTGTAGCACACCCTTGCCCCTACGAACATACTGGCTGTGCACAACTGTCCGCCGCATGTGTGTCACACTTTTAATTAGTTCGGGGACTGGAACTCTGTCCCTTGAACAGCCGCACACATGCGTAGACCCGACTCCATACATTTGGTGACCTACGGACAACCGTCCCAATTGCCAACGTGTCCTCAACATCATCATGTGACCGCACCCGCGCTAAGCGAAACGAACACTGTCCGGGCCCCCGGACAACAAAAAAGCATTTTTTTACCAATCCAAGGTATTTTCATGGGAAAGTTCAGCCTTGAACATGTCCGACAATATGTCCCTGGCGATCTGCATACTTTTAGATTTTTTTTATCACTTTCTTAGTGTTCAAAATGTCTTTGGACAGCGTGGGTGTCTTCGAAGTGCGCCCCAGCACCCCTATAAAAGGCCACACCCCAGAGCTGCACCTTATTCTGTTTTTGGGCTCCCAGGACAGAGACTGCTCCTTGTTGCATTGGATTGCTCTTGCTCTTTGAAACAGCTGTCCTCATGGCACCCATGGCTGCTTCTGGTGATACTGCTGTCTCAGCAACACCCCGAACCCCTCCACCACCAACATCTCCCAGAGGGACTGCAGAGGGGAACAGGCGTCAGGATACAGAGAAGAGTGATGAAGAGGATGAAGAGGATAAGGTAGTGGAAGTCCCTACTACTAGTTCTCACTGTGAATCTTGGGTGTGGAGGTCATTTACCACTGTTGATGGAGTACCAAAAGCATGTGCACACAAGGTGACCTGCAATCAGTGCAAGATGGTGCTGAGTCATGGGAAACCGGGTTTGTACAGCTATGGTGCTACCTCAATGAAGCAACACCTAAAATTGTTCCACGGTGGGGCTATTCATAAAGTTGTACCTTGCGATAAACATAGTAGGTTGAGTTCCTCTGCAGCATCCTCTGTTTCAGCTCCTGCCACCACAAGAGACTATCCTGTAGGGCAGTGCATCCCTCCAGTTGCCTCGCAGGCCATACATGATGCTGTTGATCCGTACCTTTCACGGGTCACAGTATTGTGCATGCACTGCGACGCAGTACTCTGCAGGGTGGAGAACCTTCAAAGTGCTTTTGAGACTGTTGTCAAGGAGCATCAGGAGAACTGCTACCTACCTGAATAAGCCCACCCTACATCTTCCTCTCTCCACTTGCCCTTTCTTATCCCCCTGGTTGGTGCCCCTTCTTTGCCCTCCCTTCCCTTCCTTTCCTTGTGTGTCATGTTTAAAAAAACAAAAAAAAATAAAAGAACAAAACCAAAAAAAGGCTCTTTGCAGAGCCGCCTTCCACAGTTGAAAAAGAGAAGTGCCAATGAAATGCACAGGGCCCTGTGCATTTGTAGACTGTCCCTGGACATCTAAAATCTGTGCAGTGCTGCCCTGTAACAACCATTGCACTTTTCTCTGTGAGGAAGTGGTGGCTCTGAAGAGAGCCTTTTTGTGGTGTTTCGAAAACTTCAAATGGTCAACACCTACTGCAAAATGGATTGCTATAATTCCAAAAATGGTCGAAATGCATTTTGTATATTTCGCAGAAAAATCTGATTGCCAGCATAACTAAGATGTACTCCATCTCTGCACAAAATGTGTGTACTACGAAACATAATATTTTCATTGTGAAAAGAGAACATGCCAACATCTCTCAAAAAGGCACAAATAGCGTTGTTGACATTGCACCTTGCTTTCTCCATTGTGGACCAAATGAAGAAGAACGAAGCTACATTTGTCTCTGCGCAATACAAGAAAAAATTACTCAGGACTCTGGAAACATGTCCATGACTTTCCCAAGTCCTTCTTTCATTGCAAATTGCAAAGAGATTCCAGAGACATGTCCTAAACTGTTCCCTCAACAATGAATAATAATAATGTCTGGATGACACTGTGTCACCAAAGTAGCACAAAGAGGTACCAAATCCAGCCACTTAATTCCACGCACTCCATGCCAGTGCACTTCCACATGAGGGAATCCAAGATGTGCAGCCACTCCACAGCGATCTGCATGCACCTCCAACCAATTCATCCCCAAGTCTCCCAAATTCCAGACAATCTGCTTTCCACGGACAAATCAAACAATCTGAGCGTGGGGAATGAAAATGTAAATAGTGTGCCCAATTTCCCCTTTGAGGTTGGCTCTGAAAAGAGCCTTTTTTTGGGTTTTTTGCAGATGCTTCAGAAATACCTTTTATTTTGTATTTTTTTGTTTTCTTCCCCCTGATTTTCCTCCAAAAACTTTCACATTACCTTCTCCAAAGCAACCGTTATGTTTTATAATAGCATGGCATTTCCCATAAAAGATAAAGACACGCCATCTTCTTTAAAGTAATCAACATTACCAGAGTCAACCTTCTCATTGTTGCAAAAGAACATTGTTGCAAAAGAATATGCCAGCTCTAGTCATAAAAGCAAACATGCCTCGGTTGATTAAGCACCTACCAACATTTTGCTGAGGACAAAAAACAGAACTATTGTCCCATTCTGCCCTTGGTACCAAAGCAGAGAAACTAACCTTTGCATTTAGAAGCACTTTCATGACTGCCTGAACCAAGTTTTGCAGATCTTGCAACAAAGTAGGGGGACTGACATAGCCCAAATGCAAAGCACCACATTGCAGAACAACCACATATGGACTATAATACCTAGCCATATTCTGACAAACTTCTAGCATTGCCTGCAAATTAAAACTAGTCACAGTGCACCACACCACTTCCACTCCTTGAACGAGGCACAGTGCACCACACCACTTCCACCCCTTTTATGTCGAAAATTGTTAGCCACATTCCTAGATTTAGCATACTGTTTCAAACCATTCACAAACATATCTCCAAGCACCAACACCCTGACTTTCTCCACCTCTGCCATCTTCACTACACAGAGCCTCTCTCAATACAAAGCAGATCCTCGGCACCTGATTGGCTAATCCTCAAAATACACTCCCATTTCATGCTCGAAAGCCTCGGATGTGGAATGCCCTATCTGCGAACAGCCGCACTGCCTACGGAGCACGTAAGTAACACTAGGGCAGCCCTTTTACCCTTTCCACTTCACTCTGCACCATTCCCTCATTGGTTACTGTTAAGCAGTCACACAACCATCCAGCAATCACATGCACATCCTCTACATTTAATGTACTTTTGATCACTCCGAGTACAATTGCGCTGTGACTACAAAGCACCTACAGCAACTACTAGTAAACTCTCCAACATTTCTACTTGCAGATTCATGCACATCCATATGCATGAACACAAAGTACATGTATGAATATTTTTTGCACAGTACATCATACATGCCAAAATTCTGACCCACCTGGTAGGGATATTTCTTCCGAAAAATCGTGAGACAACATCTGTGTCATAAGAATGCATTGGGCAAAGATATATTTTCGATGGGAGAACGTGAAAAATAACAATATTTTTCACTGCAAAATCGGGAGTCTACCACAGAAATCGGGAGGATTGGCATGTATGGTACATGTACATCTCTTGTATAAATGGATATAAACAGAGTAACTTGCCACTTACCCTGTGTAACCTGTAAACCAAGCTTACTGTCATTTCTCCCGTCTATCAGTGTCATTTGCAAAGTTGTCTGCTCTCCAAATTTTTTTTACCCATATTATTAACTGCAATGTTCAAACTGTTATTTTCTTCATTCATTCTATCATTTCTGTAACCACTGCCACATATTGAACCACATTTCAACCATGATAGCATTTAATGCATTATAGTGCATATTATGTACATACATTTTCCTTTCTATACATTCTCCATACTTCACATACATTCTATCATTTCAACTTCCTTTACAAATGACTATATTAGTAATCAGACACAACACACACAGCTATCTAACAAAGTGTCATTTCATATTAAAAGATGGGAGGAATAACAGTATAATTATGGAAAAAGGCATTCTAGTGTGTGATAAAATTACACGCAGCCAGGATGAGCATCTTTATTTATGCACACAGATAGCCAATATCATTTGAAAGGCTCCGAGCTAAAACAACACCACTGCCTCTACTCTGTTCTTCCAATCTACACAGCTCTCTCATTCCAGCTGGTTGTCCATTCCGGTCTAGATTTCACAACAGCATTCAACTATGCACAGGTGCAGTCATATCTATCACATCATCTACAACTATGCACAGTGTTGTAAAGCAAGACATACAACATATCCCCCTTCCCTTCAGTCTGCAATACAAGCACCAGGTCCTTCCTTGCAACCCTTACTTTATTTCAGACTCTCCCATCTCCAAGCACCACAGAATCACCCAGTACTTTAGTAATCACCTACTGAGTAATAAGCTGCTGACCCCAACAAATCCTTCTGATTTATTTCCCAATATTTATATCCCTTCACAAATACATACATTGCATACTTGTCCATACAGTTCCTGCCATTTACCCTGTAAAAATAGCAAACAAAGCATACGATTCTTTCTTCTGTCTCCTAACATCCAATAACACTGCCTTACAGAGCTAGGTGTTCTCTGTGCACTTACTATTGTACTCATTTCTACAGCACATTCAACTAACAGATTGTAAATAAAATAAGCAGAATACACATAGGCAAAGAAAAGTGCATGTACATGCTATGCACAGTTATCAGAAAGCACTACTACTGCAAAAACAAAGAAATCCATGTCTACATTAACAGCGTCTAAAGTACGAATGAGAACTCAGAAGAAACCTACTCTTTCCATCCAAAAAAGTAAGTGCTTCTCCTCACCAATATACACATCATCTCACTGTCCTATAAACACTATTACACTACTACCAATCAGTACTCACATTTTTTAAAACATTTCCCCTAAGCAACCCACATACCACAATCAAAATGTTTGGTAGCATTGTAGAGTTATGCTGTGGTGGTTGTGGCCTACGGCCTTTGGCCATGCACCCAAGACTGTAGGCCGTGCCCACAACCACTACAGCATAACACACCCATAGAAACAAACACCTACCAAATGATCACAACCCAAAAACATGATACATCCACCTCAAAACTATGCACTTCAATTAACAATCAATAAAATAATTACAACCAACGTACAAACTCTTCAATACATACCCTCTTCACCCAATGCTCTTCTAACGACCCAAAACCAACATCATACTTAACTAAAATAACCCTAAGTGCGCCCACACAATCCAAAAAACAAACTAACACACGCCATCTCACTATCCTATAAACACTATTACACTACTACCAATCAGTACTCACATTTTTGAAAACATATCCCCTAAGCAGCACACATACCACAATCAAAATATTTGGTAGCATTGTAGAGTTATGCTGTGGTGGTTGTGGCCAGGGCCTTAGGTCTTGGGTGCATGGCATACGACCTAGGGCCCTCGGCCATGCACCCAAAACTCTAGGCCCTGGCCACAACCACCACAGCATAACACACCCATAGAAACAAACATCCTAAGAAATTTGGGGACCCCCCTACAACTTTGCCCCCCCACAGACCAAACCTCACCAAACTTTGCAAAGAAATTCAGAGTGGCCATATACCTTTATTGCAAAGTTTGCTGAGGATTCGTCCACGGGGAGCGAAGTTATAAGTCGCCCAAAAAGTGCTCTTCCTATGGGTTTAGCAACTTAACCATAACTACACAGCCGCTACCGCGGGCTGTGTAATATATATATATATATATATATATATATATATATATATATATATATATATATATATATATATATATATATATATATATATATAGTGTGGGGTTTGGGGAGCATCTCTACTGTGGACGAACATGGTTTGAATAAACTATTCTATGGAATTTCTTCCACTTAGGAGGCTCTACAACCACGTTTTAGCTCACTGCACCCTTCACAGAGGAGAGGCAACTATTTGCATATCAGTCTGGTTCCACCCTCATGGGCAGTCAGCACCGAAATGCTAGGCAATTCTCCTCTGAACAAGAGTACCATCATCCCCAGACACGCGTTTCAGCCTTGCTGGGTCTCCTCAGTGAGGTGAAGCTGAGCCTCTCCAGAGCGCAGTGAGGGGTCCATGTCTGTATTACCCCCTAGTGACTCAAGGTAAAACCCAAGTATTACAAAATGTACAAAGAGTGTTAGAGCACCTCTACTGTGAACGGACATGGTCCAAATAACCTGTTCTATTGATTTTCTTCCACTTAGGAGGGCATACAACCACGTTTTTGCTCAGTGTACCCTTCAAAGAGGAGACAAGGTGCTGAAAGAGTTCAATAGAGCTTTGAAATCAGTATTCCCCAAACCTGATAGTGATATTATGAAATGCAGTAATTTCAGACAAGATAAATGTGGATATGAAAATATTTGCAAGCGTTTTAATCACTAGGTTGCACACTTTTCTATCGTTTCTACCAACATTGATTCATGTCTCACAAATAGGCTGTGTAACAAGCCTAACAGCAAGGGATAAAGTTAGTGAGTTTTTACACATCATGTGACAAGCTTCTCTAACACTTACACTCGCCCTGTCCTTAGACACTTAAACATGTTTGACATGGTTGAGTGGGGTTATCTATTCTGTGTCATGTTCAGATTTGGCTTGGGGCCACTTTAATAATATACGAAAATCCTACAGCACCAATACCGAGTTTGTCAAGGTTTCACAACTGATTATTTTCCTATTTCTAGAGGAATGAGACAGAGATGTCCACTGTCTCCCCTTTTCTTTTTATTGGCCGTAGGGCTACCTTTAAAGGAGTACAAATGCAACTAGGGGTGAGAAAGATAAACTAGGGGTGAGAAGGATAATGCTATATGTTGGCAACATATCTCTGACACTGACAGGCCCTGTGTTGCCGCCATGAAAATTATTATTGGGGACAAGGACAGCTTTTTTCTAATATTTTGGTTACAAAATAAACAGGCTTAGCTGTGACACACTCCAAATATCTCCTAAAAGTGATATTTATGCTTTTCCTTTCCATTCCAATATGAAATACCTTGGCATTAAGCTGAATCAGACCTTTTCTGGAATAAGACAAGCCAATACATATCCGCTATGGCACAATTTATTATCAGTGGCAGGAAACAGTTTGCTCACCTATAAGATTAAATTGTAAAGCATTGAATTCTTTTTTTGTTGAAATGAAATTAATACAAATTGTTGTAACATTGTACAAAAAGTTGAGTTGTGATCACTGCTAATGTGAAAAACAAAACTCATTTACCAGACTGTATGCATTTCAGGCCGGTTGCACACAACAATTCCAGAATCATAGAGGAAAACTCAGGACGACCAAAAAGAAGCATGCAGTCAAGTATTCCATTCTCTTATAAGGTAGCAGGAAAATCAACCAGAGGAAAGCTGGCTCTGTAATAAGAAGACTGGAGATGGATCAAGGCACGTAGGGAGAGATGTTGGAGGACAGTGGAAGAAGCAGAGGACCAGAAGAGCCAGTCCAGGAAGATAGGAGCTGACAGACCAGCGTGTGGACCCATGAGCAGGACTGCTCGGGAGAGGAGCTGCCAAGAGAAGTGGTGCCGCCACTGCAGCCAACTGAACCTGAAGGAAAAAGACAGTCTAGAGAGAGGAAAAGACATCAGGGACTTTTAAATAAAGACAGTGGTTAGGGGTCAACGTCATAGCCACCAGTTTATCAAACTTTTATTCCAATGCAAAAAGGGGAAACTTGAGCACAAAATGGGGGTGGTACAAGCACCCAAAGGTGAGGTTAGGACAAATGGGCCAATTGAAACAATTAGGGAGAAGTTGGACAATAGCAAGAGGCAGAATCCCAACATTGAAAGGAAAAAGTAGAAGGGAAGGAGGAGAAGCAAATAAAAGGGAGTAGGTGTCAAGGCTCTAAAGAAAATAAGAAGACCCCACTAAAATAAAATCAAGTCAAAAGCCCTTCGGTGGACTTTGTGCTGGAAAAGAGGGAGCCCCACTGGGAAGGGGAAAACACAGAGAGGGGAACCAAAAGGAAAACCCTGTAGGGGGGCCAAAAGAATAGAACCCCAGATGGGAAATGAAAGGAAACACAGGGAGAGGGCTTGAGAAAGAGAAGCATATGGAGGGTAGCAGAAAGAAAAACCCTAAAGAGGGGAAAAAGAAGAAAAAACAGAGAGAGAGAGAGAGAGAGAGAGAGAGAGAGAGAGAGAGAGAGAGAGAGAGAGAGAGAGATGAAACATTTATTTTATACAGGAGCCAGGGGAAGAGACCTCCAGAGAGAGGAACCAAAAGGAAAATCCCTCAACCGGGGAAACCAGAAGACAATCTAGAGAGGGGAAACTAAAGGAAACTACTAGAATGTGGCTTGGTGAACACATTTTAGGAGGACACGCTAGTTATAGTGAACAGGGAAAATCTGAGAGGCTACCCAAAACACAATCAAGGTAGCAATGGAGAGCACTCAAGACTATTCCCAGGAGAGTGTGAGTGGGATCAGGGATCCATAATGAGGCATCGAAGTGAAGCACACTGTAATTCAATGTAGACAGGAATGCATAAAAAACAGTATTTATTCTAGGCCTCTAACACACTAAAAAACAAAACAAGGCAGTGCTAATATTGCACAACACTCAATTATAAACAAATATAGAGTCATAATAGTTTTTTTTGAAAATCGCGGTTTATTGGCATTTTAGGTTATAACATCAAACATTATAAATCAACATTGTTCTTAACACAATTATAACAATGGCCCTCTCTCACCCCGCCCCCACCTCTCACCCCTGCCATGGATCGAGCTCGGGTATTAAGTTCGTCTGGCGAGCTCTCTGGAAACATTTCATGGTATATTCCGTCAATTCTTTGCCCACTGGATTCTTGGGCTCGGCTTTGTTAGTCCTGTGAGACCTATGTTGTGTATCACACCATTTATGCACAGTACCATTCCTGATGGGTTTTCATGTTTGGGTAGTACCCCACGTGTGATGCTGTCACTTCAGCCGAGGCATTTATATTTTTCGAAGAAGGGGAGACACAGTTCCTCAATGTTCAATTTGGATTCATCGATAAGGTGTGTTAGGAACTCCATATCATAAACAGCCCGGACTTTAGTGACCCATTCTTTTTCTACTGGCATGTGTGGACTTTTCCACTTCTGGGCCAGACAACACCTAGCCGCTACCAGCATAATCCGTAACATATGACCTTGGGTTTCCTCGTGGTTGTCCCCCACTTCAATACCAAAGAGGAGGAGCCAAGGCTACAGGGTCCTCTCCACTCCGTCAACCCCCTTTTTCCAGGATAAAACCTCCCCCCAATATGTCTGGACCACTGGGCACTGCCACCACATGTGTATGTAGTCCCCTTTTACCTTCCGACATTTCCAACAGTGCGGGTCATATCCCACCCTCATCCTATCAATCCTCTGCGGAGGATAGTGCCACCTGTGCAACACCTTTAGAGCCTGGTGTCGGTATTGGAGCGAGGCCGTGGAGCGGTTGGCTCGTGTGCACATTCTAGACCTTCTTTTGTCATAAATTACTCCCCCCAGGTGCTTTTCCCACTGTGTCCGTGCTGATAAGGGATCCCCTGGAGCCGAGGGTAGGAGAAGTTTGTAGAGACGGGATGCCCCTGGTTGAGATGAGCAGTCTCTCAAAGTCCGTCAGGTCCCTCCTGAGAATGTCTCCCCATGAGGGCTCAGTAAGTACTCCCTTGCGCTGGAGATAGCGGAACGGCGATAGGCTGCCCAACCCCAGAGCCTCCTCCAGATCTTTCAGGGGTATAAAAGAGCCCTCCACTCAGAGCTGGGCTGCTCTGCTAAGGCCTGCCACGTACTATTGTTGGAATGCGGCTGGTTCGGCTATCTTGTCTATGAACATTGGGGCCCAAATGCAACTCAATGGGGAAGGCCAGGTTGTAAGCCATCTATAGTAACCCCCTTCCTTCCACACCGACCACAAGACCCCCAGCACCAGATGGTGTAGGACCCCTCTAGAGATGCGCGATCTGGGAACCCAAAGCCATTCATCTAGCGTGACTGGTTCAAGGACCTTGTTGTCCAGCGCTACCCATTATTTTTCCATCCCCGGGGTGAAGTGATCTATCAGCACCCTCAACTGGGAGGCCTTACAATATGTCTCAAATTCAGGGACATATTGTAAGGGGCCTGATGCGTACCTCGTAGGAGATTCTGTGTCTCTTGCCCGCCCAGAGGAATCTCAGGAAGACACGTTTTTATTTCCGTTAGAAATGTCTTGGGTACCAGCACAGGGAGCATTTGGAAGAGGAATAAGAATTTGGGGAGAATCACCATTTTCACCAGTTTGAGATATGCCATCCATGAGAGTCATGACCTTGCCCACCTTTCTATATCCCTCTTGACATCTGACCAGAGAGGGAGAAAGTTATCGGGGAAGAGGTTGCCGGGGTTACGTGTCACTTGAACACCCAGATACCGAAACCCGTCCCTCTGCAGCTGGAAGGGGAGCCCTCCCACGTATTCTACCTCTGCATCTGACAGGTTTCCCCCTATGAAGGCCACCGATTTCCCAAGATGTACCTTGAATCCGGAGAGTTCTCCATAGAGTGCTAGGCCCTGAAGCACCTGAGAGACTGTTTGGGATGATCTTGTGATATAGAGCAGTGCGTCATCCGCGAACAGGCCATCTTGCAATGCGAGTCACCTATCCGTACCCCACCAAATTGCCTCGTCTTTCCGGACAGAGATCGCCCACGGTTCCATGACCAGTGCATATATTAAGGGGGATAGGGGACACCCCTGCCTTGTGCCCCGCTCCAGGGAAAATTCCCTTGATTCCATCCCGTTGACAACCACCTTGGCTGTGGGAGTGGAATATAGCGCCGACATCTAACCTAGCCACCTCAGTCCCATTCCCTGAGAAGAGAAAACCTCCACCATAAAGGCCCAGCTGACCCTGTCAAATGCCCTTCTGCATCGAGGGCTGGCAGGAAGGCCCCTTCCTCCCGGGCCACCCTTGAATTTAGTACATGGAAGGTCTTTGACATGTTACCAGAGCCTTGTCTGTTCAGGACGAATCCCGCATGATCTGGGTGGATCAGGCAGGGAAGGCACCTCTCCAGCCTAGTCGCCAAGATTCTGGTGAAGATCTTAGCATCTAGGTTCAGAAGGGAGATAGATCTATATGAGCCACAATCTGCCTGGTCCTTGCCCGGTTTGGGTATTACAGTGATTAGGGCCTGCAGGAACGTTGGCGGGATTGAGTCTTGGTTTCTAATTTGGTTAAACAATTTAGCCAGCGGTTTTGTCAGAACGGGTTGGCACTGTTTATAGAAATCCGCTGTGTACCTGTCTCCCCCCGCGCCTTTTCCGGCCTTTAACCTCTTGATGGCGCAATTCACCTCTTCCTCCAATATTTTCCCCTTAAGGCCCTCACGCTCTGGGTCAGTCAGTCGGGGTAGGGGGTGTTCGGCCAAATACGCCCAAATCTTTTCCAGTGACTCATCCCCTGGTTTGGTGTAGAGTTCCCTATAGAAGTCAGCAAAGCATTCCACTATTTGCTCTCTCTTCTTACACTCGTTGTCCCTTTTATCTCTAATGAGCCCCACCCTCCTTTCCGTTCTGCATCCCCTCGCCCTGCATGCCAGAAGACTCACCACACTATCCCACCATTCATAATATCTTTGTCTCGTGTACCTCAATTTCTTAACCTCTTCTCCTATGAGGACCGTATGTAATGCCTGTCTTTTTTCTTGCATTTCCACCAAGAGGGCTTCCCGGTCCTCCCCGTCCAGGCTGAGTCTAGCACGCAGGGCCCTCAGTTCTTCTCGGATCCTATTTCAAAATAGGCTATCATTTCCTTCCTTAGGAAATCCTTGAAAACCGGGTCCCTTAGGAGCGTGTCATTACAGCGCCAGTGGGAGGATCTCGGGGACACAGGTAGCAACCAGTTTGCCACTCGTGATTGGACCACGTTATTGCTTCCACCCTTGGGAGCTCAGCCATCCCTCCCCTTCCTCTGATATCAGGAGCAGGTCGATCCTTGTGTATCTATAGTGCAGTGGGGAGAAGAAAGTGTATCCTTCCGGACCTGGCCACGCTCTGCGCCATCCATCCACCCAGTAAACTTCCCTTAGGAGAGTCTGAAGGGCTATCTTGTCCTTAGTGCCTCCCTTTCTGCCCCGCACCCTTCGCTGACCACCAGTCCAATTGGGGGTCCAGTACGGGGTTAAAATCTCCACCAAGTATCATGGCCCCCTCTGCCCATTCATCCATTACCCTGAAGATCTGGGTCTGAGTTGGGTGCGTACAGGGTGGCCAGTGTAATACGTTCACCATCGCAGGTGCCCTTAACACCAAAGAATCACCCCCCAAAACCACTCTTGGTCTACACTTCCGTGAGGTGGAGAGCTTTGCCCAAGAGAATGCCCACCCCTTCCTTCTTAGTACTTCTGTATGAGGCCCAATAATTACTTACAATTTCCTTTCTCTTTATCACTGATTCCTTCCCTTGTTTATAGTGGGTTTCTTGTAGGAAAAGGACGATTAACTGTTGCTTGCAGAAACTGTTGCTAGTCAAAGATCTCTTGTTCTGAGAGTTTAAGCCTTTAACATTCAGTGTGCCTATCCTTTCTTCAACCATTGTCATCACTGATCTCATTCTCTTTGTAGACCTCTGTGTGTTTCCGATCCAGAGCTCATTGTGTCGCATAGGGCCATGGCTCGATCTGGCTGTTGTTAGTTTTTATCAACAGCTTACAGACATATTTCATTAAATGGCACTGTAAAGCACATAGTTCATTCAATTTTTAATATTAATTTCTATCAGAAAAACACATAATGGCTCAAAAAAGCGGTGGGTCAGTCCGATTCACTTAACATAAAACAATTGTACGTTGTTTAAAAATACAAACAGTTTTGTAGTGACACTTAAACTGGGCCGTAGGGAAGTAGTGACTTCCGTCTAGATGGCAAGACTTTGGTTCAGTGATCAGTCTGGGGAGCAATAGCTGTCTCAAACTGTTCACAGGACCTCGGTTCAAGTTGTTAGGTGTTCATTCTAGTATTTAACTAAAGGTTGTTAGGTGTTCATTCTAGTATTTAACTAAAGGTTGTTAGGTCTTCATTCTAGTATTTAACTAGAATGAAGACCTAACAACCTGAACCGAGGTCTCGTGAACAGTTTGAGACAGCTATTGCTCCCCTGGACTGATCACTGAACCAAAGTCTTGCCATCTAGACGGAAGTCACTACTTCCCTACGGCCCAGTTTAAGTGTCACTACTAAACTGTTTGTATTTTTAAACAACGTACAATTGTTTTATGTTAAGTGAATGGGACTGACCCACCGCTTTTTTAAGCCATTATGTGTTTTTCTAATAGAAATGAATATTAAAAATTGAATGAACTATGTGCTTTACAGTGCCATTTAATGAAATATGTCTGTAAGCTGTTGATAAAAACGAACTACCTCTCACGTCTAATACGATTGCCGCCCCAATAAAAGGTAGAGTAACTACTTTTGTAGTAAAATTGGGATTTCCCCTCTACAGTATATTCGATCTGGCTGTTGTCATCCCCCCCACACCCGATGTCTCCCCTTCCCCCCACCCCTCCCCTCCCTTGTTCCCTCCCTCCATTCCCTCTTTTCCAGACGTTCATCTTCATCCCCCAATATTCATTGTGGTTAGTCAACAGACCACCAGGGACTCTCCCCCAGCCCTGGGTTGTTCAGTTACCGGGGTACCCATCTCTATCTTCACATAGGGATCCTTCCCACTCTAGATTTGTCAGTGGAGCCCAAAACAATATCTCCCGGGTCTCCCCCGATCCCTCTGCCCCCATTGTTAAAGTTCCAACTGGGCCATGAGCACTTCAACACCTTGATAACCGTTTAAAATCAACAACTGGCTCCTTAACCGTAAGAGCGAACCTGGTGCCAACATGGTGTTTGCCTACAGCGCCTAGGGGCCCTCGCCCTCCGCATCTCCAACGACCTCACACGGGGCCATCAAATCAAAAACAACAATACCCCCATTCTTAGATTATAATTTCAGAGTCACTTTAAGTGTCCCTTGGAGGCCCAAGAGGGGTGTCTAGTTTTTTGGAACCTGCAGGACCCTTTCACCTTTACTTTGCCTCTGAATGTGTCTGGGCCACTGGGGCCGTGGGCGGGGGTCCCGGGCATCTCCCTCACGGCTGCCCGAGGAACTGGCCCGATCGCTTAAAAGGTCCTCTGTGACCCTTTGAATGTCTTCTTCAGACACAAGATGATGCTTCTCCCCCTTCCATTCGAAGGCCAGGTAGAAGGGGTGGCCCAAGCGATACCTGACCCCTTTCTCCTGGAGCCATCTGGTAAGATTGCCACACTTTTTTCTCATCAATAGGGTGAGGGCCGAGAGGTCCTGAAAAATAGCTACCTTAGAGTCCCCGTATTGTATGCTCCCAAGGCTCTTGGCCTTCTCCAGGATCTTGGCCTTGTCCCTATAATAGTGTAGTCATGCCAAGACTGAGCAAGGGCCTCTGCCTCCCCCTCCAGCTCAGTGGACTCTGTCCAATTTGATCTCCTCCCCAGCATCTGCCCCCAAAACAATTTGTATAATGTTGTGAACCTTGCCTTCAAAGCCGAGCGGGCTCTCACCATCTGCTTCTGCCAGGCCAAAGATGCGTAAATTGTTTCTCTTCTCCCTGTTTTCCATGTCATCGACCTTGAATCGTAGTTCCTTCTCGCGACGCTGCACCTCCATGTACCTTGCCTCCATTTGAGTTTCTAGGAGTGCTGCGGAGAGTTGGTTGTTTTCGACTCCTCTATGCAGTCTTCCAAAGTGGTCACTTTGGTTGTGAGGTCTGCCAACTTGGCTCCCATGTCTGTTCTTATCCCCCAGATTTCCTCTAGGATCATCTGGATATTATTTTGGATGGCTCTGAGGTCTGGAGCTCCCGGAGGCCATCTCGCCCTCAGCTGCACGGAATTGGTATTTGGAGAGGGTTTCCTTCCAACTCATGGGAGTGGTGCCTAGGTTGGGTGAAGTTACCACCCTATGTCCAGCGTGTGGTGATGAGAGTGCCGCCTGCAAGTCGTGGTTGTCTCATCGGTGGTGCTTCGGTGGTGTCGGAGGTCAGGACACCACGCCTGTGGGTGTTAGCTCCGAGAGTGGATTGGTTCTTCGGGGGGCTGCTGAGTACCCGTATGATGCCTGTGTTCGGGTCCCCACACGGGGGTCCCAATCTTTTTCTGGATCTGAAGTGGTAACAGACGGGGGGACAGAGCAGTCTGGGGTCAGGAGGAATCTCGGATATAGGTGTGGGGAGCTCCGACAAAGGTGGGAGGGGGTGCCGTTCGCAGTGCACCTTGGGGCAAGGTGGTCCTCAAGACAGACGGCACACCCTCTTGGATCTAACCCAGAGGAGTTTGTCAGGTACTATCCTGTCGGGGGGGCTCTTCCCACTGAGCTTCCCATCCACAATATGGCCCTGGTTGTGTTTCTCCAGCCAGCAGTAGTAAGGGCGCGCTCCCGCGACGGCCCAGGCTGGGGGGACTCTGCTGGAGATATAGGGCCTGTTGACAAAGTTGCTGGGCCTGATCAGCTACCCCATGGCCAGTGATGAGCATGTGATGAGGGTCCCCGAGGTCGAGGGTCCAGGCGTGTCCTCAGGGGCCTCCTGTGGTGGTATTCATTTGTTTTGTTTCATGATTGTCTTGGGGGTGCACCTCTTCCCCTGGGTGGGTGGTGGCAGCTTGCCTGTGGTCTGGGTGGCCCCCACGTGTGGGCTGTGGGGGCCATGGGTGTCCAGTTTCCTCCTGGGGCAGCTCCCAGCCCCCTCCTCACCTTATGTATAGATCTCCAGGTGGCCGCTCCTCTTGTGAGGAGCAGTGCGGGTGCGCTCCCGCATCGGCCCAGGCAATGGCGCCCGTGTCCGCGGAGGGGGGCACCCAGAAGACGGGGACAACCCCCGTGGGCCCACCTCAGTGTGGTGAAGTGGTGGGGATGCCTCCGTGTTATGCCTCTCCCCCCGCAGCTCCCAGATCCTCACGGCTGCTCCCCACTCGACCGCAAGTGCAGAGGCCTCGTTGTCTTTCACTGGTCCCACAAAGCTCTCCCGAGAAGGAGGGGCATCTTCCGGAGCAGCCCCCTCAAGCACAGGGAGCCCCTCTTGTCTCCAAGCGGTCTCCTCTGCCTGCACATCTCGGATGCGGGCGTACCGCAGCTTAGTTGATGTGGCTTGACACCACTCCTTCGGTCTGGGTGATGGGCGGCCTCACTGTCTCCATCTGTTGCGCGAAGCGCGGCCTTGGGGGAGGGGCACCCCAAAGTCTCTGCAGTTTATCTAGGTGTTGGGGGCGCCTCTGAGCTTGGGAATTGATTCTTGTAGTGGGTCGTTGGTTCCTAAAAC
Source organism: Ambystoma mexicanum (assembly GCF_040938575.1). Classification (NCBI taxonomy): domain Eukaryota; kingdom Metazoa; phylum Chordata; class Amphibia; order Caudata; family Ambystomatidae; genus Ambystoma; species Ambystoma mexicanum. The sequence continues at coordinate 460,010,929 of NC_090931.1, forward strand.
ATTATCTTGCCTCGATTGGCGAGATGGGACCCTTTCTCTATTGTTTCTCCTCAGATTTCCCGGGGCTGTGTGTGGAGCTCACGGCTCAGGCACCCATCATGCCTGCCCCCCCTGGTGGCCACCATAGTAGGTTCTTAAAATGCATTCAAGGACTTAAATCAGCAAGAGGTAAGTAAAGTGATGCAGTAAGATGAAACCAAGTGACAAATATTATTCCCTAGCTTAAGCATTCCAATCCCTAAAAAGAGTAAAGTTTCTCCCTACAATGTATCTGATGCAGGTAAGTTATTTGTGTTGGTGATTGTTCAAGAGAAGAGATGCAATAAAGTTACAGGTAAGTAAAAATGTGTTCTTATCTTTCAGGTTTTACTGCTCAGGTGCGACAACCAAAAAGCTGTGGAATGGAGGAATACAAAGAGACTTGTTCTCAATGTTATCCTATGGAGGACAGGGGAGAGACAAATTCTTTGCGTTTACTTACCAACCCGACTCCGATTTTCCCAATGAAGACAGATTGGATCAACTGAGGGTTGCTGGAGGTTGGTTATCCCGCCATTGGTTCCAGAGTGAGGTACTCCAGAAGCTGCGTATGCAAGGATTCCTCCGGTCGGGACCAGGAGCACAGTGCAACCATGGGCAATGGAGAAATGCAGAAAGCACTGATGCAGCACTCATCAGAACACTTCACAGGACGGTGAAGGTGATTTCCAGAGACGGCCACCGCACACAGGTAAAGGCAGGTATTCTTCCAGTCCCAGTTGTAGAGGTTCTGCCAGAGCAGGAGCCCTCGAAGCTGGGTGGCTGCTATTCGGCAGGAAGGCAAAATATACCACAAGCTGGCAACCACCAAAGTTCTAGCTGTAAATGCAGAAAGGCAACAGTGCTAGCAAAGTAGTTCACTGAGGAGCTGGTCAGTCCACCGGGTGGTCAAGGGACACTCCTGAAGTCTCGGGACAGCTGGATCCTTGAGAACACATCGAGACTGGTTGGTCTCACCAGTCCAGGGGTTGAAGCACTGCTCAGGGTTTTGACTGACCATCTAGTCCAACAGGGCTTCACTGAGCCAGACATAGAAAGGGACACTGGGCCTCTTCAGGAGTCTTTTTCGGATATTCAGTCAGCTGTTCTTCTACACAGGATTCATTGCTTCAACACTGATCTCAAGAAATGGCTGAAGGGGTACTTTTCTTATCAAAAGTCCAGCCTGCAGGCAAGTCCAATCACACCAATGTTAAGGATCTGCATCATTCAAACATAGTTTTACAATCAGGGACAACTATTGGATTCACTCTAGCCCCACACATAGACTCTCTAGCTCCAGGAATGTGAAATGGGACTAGACAGTCTCTCCTCCTTCCTGACCCACACACATAGAAAGGCATCACTAGCCTGCAAAAACTGCAGCTTTCCCGGGCAAGTGCATGACCTTATATCGGAAGGAACAAGCAAAAATCTCATGGCGTGGCCATTTTAGATCACTAACCATGTTTAGTAGCCATGTGTGGTAAACGCGAATGAGCAGACTAGAAATAACAGACACATTGTAAAACTATCATTGCTGCCACCAGCTTGTCTTTAGGCACATACTAAAGTAACTAAAAATCCCAAAGTGTAAAAAGCTATGGTGATACAAACGTATCCCCATTGCACTGCATTTTACGATGCTGTGTGCAATGTTAAAAAGTTTGAAAAGTGTCAAAGTTCAACCCGAAACATAGTTTCCCAGTACTGATAGTCTGAAGGAATTATCAGTTTTCGTATAACAAAATAAGCAAAAGGCCAAGGGAGTGAAGCTGAAGGCTTCACTTCCCCATACAAAGTCAGGACAGGTTCGAAAACAAAAGCAAAAGGTTTGGGGGTCTATAGAAGTATGGAGGGAAAGTTGCCAAAAGATAAATATTTCCTTACACTAGTGGCACTTTTTTTTGGTCATGTGCACAATTAAGTAATATTAGGCTAGTATTAATTCTATTATGATGGATATGTTGGCAAGGGAAATGTCATTTCCAACCAATAATCACATACTACACAATTCTTCTGACATACAATGGTTAACAGAACACCAGTGATTGTTGCTGTATTAATGGTAGCAACAATATCTATTCTAAGAAAATGGAGGAGCACTAATATTAATCCAGAACAAGAATGGTATACTGAAATGGTCATCATGTCAGATGAATCGACATTGTATTACCTACAGGAGTGAACAAAAAAAAATAAGAGCTAATCTGAATGAATTTGCATGACCACTGGACTAATGGCATATCCCAGCCATGAAATGCGCAGGTTTCTAATGCTACTGCATTTTAACATGCTCCCATGCTGGCTCACTACCGGAGCTAGACATGGATTAGCAAACACATTTGCTTCTGCAAACAAAATTCTATGGTAGAAATCTTACGATATCTTATCACACAATGTTCTAGCTTGCATGAGGAATACAAAAAAATGTTGGGAGCATATGTCTATAATTTTGAACTCTCATCTGAACAATTCTGGTTATGCTGTGTTTCTGGGCTGCAATATCTGTTTCAAACTCCCTAAGGAGCCTATAAGATGTTATCATGAATAAATTAGGCATCATTGATCACTACTAATCCTGATAGTTAATAAGAACATTATGAAATCTTTGAGAATGCCAATTAGCAGGGAATCTGTTGTCGGTGACCTTATACAACTATTAATTGGAATAACCTGTAATGGGTAAATGTCATTTTTATTATGAATGAATGTACCTTTTTCTCTTATTATTCTTATTTGATGTATGATGGTTTTACATTTTGCATTGATTTTTAAATTGCATGTGTGAAAGGTAATATGTTACCCAAAATGCACAAATAAAAAAAAATGTAGAAAACAGTATGATGGATATGTTTGCAAAGGACATGTCATTTACCGCTCATACTCACATATAACAAGATGTTTATGATATACAATGGTTAAAAAAACAACAGTGATCGTTACAGTATTAATGGTGGCAAACATATCTATTCTACGAAAATGTAGGATCTCTAATATTAATTCACAGCAACTATGGCATACTGAAATGGTCAAAATCTCATGTGAATCGATAATTTACTAGCTACAGGAGAGGAACAAAAAAATAAGAGCTAATCTGAATGGGTCAGCATGAGCACGGGGCACCGGCACCAAAAAGGTTTTATCTCCAACAAGAAAGGTGTTATTCTGCCCACATTTGTCATAGAAAAATGCAAATGATTCTCAAAGAATCTCTGATGCCTCCCCTTGCCGGTGACCGTGGGACAGCAAGGCTGGTGCCAGGAAAGTTCTCCAGGAGGCTTAGGTGATGGACTGGGGGTCGCCAGCAGGTTACTCTTTTCAACAGGCATGCAGCAGAGTGAGAGCTTGGACGTGTTGAAAAGACTTGTTTGCTTAGTGGAAGGTTGGAAACCTACCATAACACTGCCATGGCTTTAACAGCCCAGGGAGTAGGGCTCAATCCAGGAGTTGCACTGTTTTGCAGGTATGGAGCAGAAGCATCAACAGTGGACTGATTCGGAACTGAGATGAAAAATGTAAATCCAAAACAAAGTTGACTAAGCATGAGCGGTGATCAAAAACAGAACAGGAGAAACATAATGAGCAAGACCAATTTGTGATTGACCATAATCATAAGGAAATGCAAATACAAAACAGTCACTGCCAACACAGCGACTAGGTGGATACCAGGTTACTGAAGGAATCAGTGAGTTGAGGACACAGCAAGGTCACTTGACACACCGTCACTATGTGGAAACATGTAGCAAGAGAACACAGGAGTCTTACCTAGTATTGAAAGTAGCCTGGCATGACCAACACCAGCCTTGAATGCTGGATGTCTAAACTTCGGAGGGCTACAGAGGCAGTACTGGAAACAGGCCAAGGTAGAAAAACAAGTGACCAGCTACATAATCAGCATGGAAAACAGAGACTGAGAACAGAGAAAAAGGCTGTAAGGCCAGGACAAAAAACGACTCTACAGGATTGAAGAAGCGCAGAGTCTCAAGTGAACTACTGTAGATCGGAGAAGCAAGGCAGGAACTGCCAGGAATAGTATATTGATTGACAAAGGCAGCCAGTGGAGTTACGGACATAGAGACAAGCCTATATAGGCTAATATAACCTCTTCTAGGACCAGCTCACACAGAACAAGTCCAGCTTTGTTATGTTATGTTAAATAGTCTTGTAAAGCGCACGTACGCCCGAAGGCATCTTGGCGCTGAGCAGAGGAAGGTGCAACAAAACATACATTTAAAAGAGAAGGGTCTTCAAAAGAGAAGGGTCTTTAGGGCCCGCCGGAAGGCCAAATGGTTAGAGGTCGCACGCAGTGACCATGGCAGTTTGTTCCATGCTATTGCGACCCACCACAGAGAAGGCACGGCCACCGGTCCTGAGACCGAAGGGGGCGAGCAGGGACATAGTGAACACATTTTTTATTTAAGATATTCAGCTCGAAGCTTATAAGAAACTTGATGCACCAGGCACATAGATTTAAACAAGATCTGTTTTTCAATCAGAAGCCATTGCAGCTGTTTCAAGAGCACATGTGAGTGCGTGCCCGAGGACGCATGACTACTCTGGCCGCTGCATTCTGGAGCATTTGAATGTGATTTATCAGTTAACGTGGTTGGCAGTAGTACAGGGAATTACAATAATCAGCCGTACTAAGAACCAGCGCTGCTACCACAGGGGCATGAAAATTACCAGGAATAAAGGGGCGGACCTTCCGCAAGGTGAGCATTTTACAATGACAGATTTGCAGACTGCCCCCACCTGCTCAATCATAGCAAGGGAGGATGAAAACTTTACCACCAGATTTCTCACTACAGGGGACGGAGAGGGGAACGGGCCAAAAATCAGGAGTCCAGTAAGTGACTCGACTAGTCGGTCCCACCACAAGGACCTCTGTTTTGCTGTCATTGCATTTTAGTGAGTTATTTGCCATGCAGGCACCCAAATCATCTAGACAACTCCTGAACCGGGCCGTGGTTTCGGGGCAAGAAAGATCCAGGCGAATCATGATCTGCGTGTCATCCGCTTAAGAATAGAAGCGGAAGCCATGAGACATGATAAGAAGGAGAATGGGGCAAATATAGATGTTAAAAAGGATTGGTGACAACGCAGATCCTTGCGAAATTCCATAAAACAATGAAATAGATTCAGAGCAAAAAGGTGGCAGAAAGACTGACTGGGTTGCTGCGAACCAGTTCAGTACCTGGCATCCAAGGCCTACGTTCGACAAACGGGAGATCAGAATAGAATGATCTACCATGTCGAACGTGGCCGACAGATTGAGCAGGAGGAGAGCTCCCACACCGCCTTGGTCGACTAGGCGGGTAAGATCGTTGAACACGGAATTAAGAACTCATTTGGTTCCCCTCCCCAATCAAAAACCAGACTGAAATGTATCAAAAAACCCAGAAGTTTCCAAAAGGATGACAGGAGGGGAGAGGCCGGAGCCTCAAGCACTTTCACCAAGGAAGGAAGAAGGGAGATGGGAAGGATGTTTGTCAGCATTGCTGGATCCAGCAAGGGCTTCTTCAGTAGAGGAAGCACGCCTGCATGCTTCAAGGACCTTGGAATAAGGCCCTCTTAAAAAGACAAATTCACTGCCGTAGTGATATGGGTAGTCAGATCTGTAGAGATGTCTTTGAGCACATCCAATTTGATGGCATCAGCAGGTGAAGCTGATTTAAGGCCATGCATAGCTTTAAAGATATCCTGCTCAGAAAAGACAGGGAAGGAGAGCCATTAGAACTAGGCAAGTCAGAAGTGGTCTGCTTGGTCACAGTCCAAGCAGAATTGTCTCTAATGTCCTTACAAATAGCTTACATTTTTGAGTGAAAGAAGGTAGAAAGAGAATCGCACAGAGCTTGTGAGGGCTCAATGGAAGTACCGGTCTTAGTCGGAGTGGAAAGGGTTTGCACTAACTCAATGAGTGCTTTAGGCCTATTAACAGCATACTCAATCTTTTTTGCCACCAGGATTGCCTTTTGATAAATTGTTAGAGCCAAGCGAAAAGCAGTTCTATTGGCAGTCGTGTAGCCGACCCGCCACTTTCTTTCGGCCTGTCGGCACCCAAGCTTTAGGGTTCTAAATTCATCCGAGAACCAGGGCTCGGATACATGGGCTCTTTCCTTACAAAGTTTAACTGGCGCTAACTGATCAGCCACAGCCAAGAAGGACCTACCCAATGTCTCCAGAGTGCATGGGCTGTAAAGAGCACAATGAGCGAGGAGAGAGGCTGACAGCACGGGAGGTTCCACCTTACGCCAATTCCTTTTCAAACTGGTCAACTTGGGAGGATGCCTGGCAGGTCCTAGGATAGAAATATTAAAGGAGATCAAAAAATGATCGGACCATAGCACAGGAGAAATAGATACAATGGCAATCAGTGATTTAGGGGCACAAAAAAAGTCTGGTGTGTTACCCAACTGATGGGTAGGTTCATGGATTAATTGCGTGAGATCAAGGTCCATCATTGAAGGAAGAACATTTTCGACCTGACTAACAGTGATAGGAAGATTAAGATCACCTATCACCCAAAGATTGGGATGGTTAACTTGAAGTGCAGACACAAGATCGGGAAAAGCAGCATAAAAGGTGGCATCAGCCCCAGGGTGGCGGTAGACCAGCAAGACAGTTAGTGTGCATACAGCAGATATAGAAATAATGGCCAGTAGACACTCCATCTTCAATGAGTGCTCTGGTACAGAGCATATAACTTTGTAAGAGGATTTGTACATAATTCCTAGACCGCCTCCAGGGTGTGCAGAGGAGCGGTCAACATGAGCAAAACTATATTTGGACGGACGGGCTTGCACAATAGAGGGGCCAGAGGAGTCTCTCAGCTAGGTCTCAGTTAGGAACAGTAGGTCCAGCTGAGCGGTAGTCACAAAGTCATGACAATCTGAAGCATGCACGACTAAGGAACGGGTATTGAGCAGGCCACAGTAGAGCAGCCATGTACTAAGCGTGGAGAAAGCTTATTGGTCTTTATTTTTTCTAAGAATAAAAGGCATGGCAAAACTGGGGGCCAATTGGTATCAGGGGGTGCCATGGATATAAGTGCTTGGCTGTCTAAAATGCCAGCATTTGTATTTGTATTTGAATTTTGTTTATTTGTATAGCGCGCCTGGCTCAACGGCATATGGGCGCATATCTTGAGTTACATGACAATCTTTTTTTACAAACAGTCAACAGGAGAATAAACACTATGGTATGAGCAGGCATGATATATGACACAAAGTTGCAATAAATAAGTGTGTTGTTCACATACAGTCAAGGTTACAGAATTATATACAAAAAAATAAAGTAATGCAATCACAGTGCAAGCCAGGCCGGGCAGCATCAAGGTGCAGTGTCTCAGGTGGCTCGGATGACAACCCTGCACGCCCTTAGCATGGACGGGCACAGCCAGGCTGCCTTAAGCATGCCTTCGGAGCACTAACGGCGTGCCCGCTGCACCCGTCCGCTGTGTGGGCGGCTGGTATAGCACTTAAGTACCGGCTGATGAGGGGAGAGAGGCTAGGGCCGCCTCCTCAAAAGAGAGAGAAAGTGGACTGGTTGCAACGCAGTGGCCAAATTCAATTACGTAAGTTGTACTGACAAGCACATCAAAAATTTAATAAAAGCAGTGAGTTAAAAAGGCATCAAGTGAATTAATTAAAATTCAAACAAAGCAGCAATTGCAACACGACTAAGAGGATTTAAAATGGACGTTCCAAGAATGCACCTCACCTCTTGGCCGTACGAACCTCAGTATGGTACATAAGTACCAGCTGATGAGGGGAGAGAGGGTAGGACCGCCTCCTCAACAGAGAGAGAAAGTGGACTGGTCTTTAATTGTGAACAGTAAATATCCCTCCTCCCAATCTTCCCCTCAAGGGTTATTGACAGCTACTGAAATGCAGCAACCACATCAAAGCAAAAAACAGAATGTCATCTGGAATATGCTGGGTCCCAAACCCTGGCTGGGAAGCTTTCAAATGAACACAAAGTCATGTGATATTTTACTGTTGTTCATTGTACAGGCAGTGTCTTAGAAAGCCCCATTTTGGGGCATGTAGTCACAGAATGGAAGAATTGTGACACGTCCCCAGAAAGAACTATTCAAGGTTCTGAAAGTCTTTGGGCCTCCTATCTCTGTAAATCCAAGCACTGTGCCATCACCACAATTAAGTAATATTCTTGTTAAATTATTAGATAAACACATCAAGAAAATGTAGTGGGGCATTGTGGCAAAGACAGCAAAGTAGACCCTGCCACCTATAGCTCCTGCCATTGATCCTACCATGGGGAAGTGCCACAACACATGTTCCACTCTGACATTGGAGAGCTTTATTAGAATGTTGTTTTGTAGTACACACTTAGGATCAGCCCTTGATGATTGCCCTACGAGTCTTTTTAAAACGATGACCAGTCATCCCATAGTACGACTCCCTCTCTGTACAATATCACTTGCTAGATGTGTTCTACCTCCCTGTTGCTTTCCTTGTTAAAGAAGCGTCAACTTGAAATCAGTCCACTTACAGACCAATACCTAACATGCTCTCCCACTAAACTAATGGAATCGGCTTTTATTGGAGAGCGCCAAGTCTCTGTGGTGAACCTACTTATTCTTGACCTAATCAAGTTGTTTTAGTGTGCAAAGAGGCATGACATCTGTTATTATACCTATCTTGGACAATCTGAGAATCAAAGCAGATCATGGAAATGACAGCAGTGATATTGCTCTACCTGTCAGAGGTATTTGATAGGGGTGACCTCTCTCAAACTGGAACAAGGGATAACAGTGCTTTACATTTTTAAGAGTAATCCTTTGCTTCATTGATCCCTCCATATTGATCTGACTCCTATACTTGTGAATAAGGAGTCCTACAGGGCTCATCATGGTCTCATTTGTTTTTTAACATGGATATGTTGCTTCAGATCACCTTCCTTCATTGCTTTTCTTTTCTACAAATATGCAGATAATATACGGATGTTATTAATAGAGAATAAATCACTGCATAACAAAAACACAAAGTTGTTTTCTTTCTCTTGAATGCATGCCATCAATCCTTGGATGGATCTAGACTTTCATAAAGTGAATCCATCAAAGATGGCCATTCTGGCTCCTGGACCCAGTCCATGAATTTGCAGTCCCTATTTTTGGCCCCCTTCTTTGGGTGAAAGCCCCACACTTGTTTCAAAGGTATGGAAAGTTGGGGCTCTTATCAGTCAAGCACTATCTCAAACCTCGGGTAGAAGTTGCAGTATGCAGCCAAGCACATGAACCCTAACGGAAGAGCTGCCGAAAATCTCCCAATATAGGAGAGTAAACTAGTGGGTCATCCCCTGCACTTTATAGGGACTTAGCCAATTCTCCTCCCATCACTAATCACTTTAGAGAGTTAATACATACTGTGAAGGATGGGAGGTATCGAATAATCTAAACATGGTGATGCTAATATCCTCATGTAGTCTTTTATAGAGAAAAACCTAGGTCTGGCTATAGTCAAGCAGGTTTCCAACCTTTACAAGGCACAGAAGTAATTGTAGCTTCCCTACCGGATGACTTGTGGTGGATAGTGGATGCTAGAGGTAACAGGGCCTTGGTGTTATTCGAATTCTCGATGAAGACCCTGGTCATCCCCAGTAAGTACTCGGCTCGGTCAGGGGTCAGTCACATTAGGGGAATACTGACACTTTAAATAAGTTGAGCCCATCTTGGTGCCATACAAGAGAGCATTCCACCTTTCCAGGGGATGTGGATCCATCGCTTAACCATCAAAGGGACATTATAGAATCTTGAAGCACTCATTTGTTCAGTGGCAGGAATTTAAAGATCTCATGTGGGACTTGCTTTGAACCCACTGGGACCATTGATGCAGACCTACGTTTACCACTGCATTATATTTCCAAGCTAGCTGAAATCGTGGTGGTACACACAGATCTCTTGTGGTATTTGCTTTGCGACCCCATGGGAAATGTGGAAGAAAATATACATTTTTGCAACACCAACTTCCTGAGACCCTTGGAGCAACAGAAGCACACATATTTCTAGTGGTGCTCACTTCAAAACTCACTGAAATCACAGCTCGAGACACAAATGTTGCTCTGCAGCTATTCTGGGAGACCCTGCAAGCATCGAGGCCTCCCCATGTTTTACTAACATGCCTGTGAATTACAAAAATGTAGAAATATATCCAAAGTACTCAACGGCTCAGAAGTATTAAAGTGCAGTGACCACTGCACCCAGAAACAAGGGAAGGCAAAGCTGCCTGGCAAGCCAGGTACATTAGAGGTGAGAGGGAATGATACTAATATTGTCTTTTGAAGACTTGGTCCAGCCTAAAATTCAAATGTCATGCATAGGTAACTCAGTTTAGCACAGCCTCAGCCACAGGTGCAGACCCTCAATAGCCAATAGAACATAGTGTCTAAAAGCTTCAAAGGGAACAGAAATACTTTGGAGTCTATACAGAGCTGGAGGGTACAGAAGTACGAGATAGGTCTTGAGCTGGATCTCAGGCTAAACTAAGGAATACATCAGGGATAGGACAAGGAGACAAGCTTGGAGCTGGAGCTTAAGCACCAGGGAGGGTGTCAAAAGAAGGCGGATGCTGGAGCCTAGTGCCATCCGAGGGTTGGGACAGGAGCAGGAGCCACAGCTGGAGCGCAATCATCCTCCATGATCCAAGTCCTGCAGAAGTCTAGGACACTTGGTAAAGCCAGAGTCTGAAGACTGGAGAAAGAAGCACGTAGAACAAGAACCAGAGGCAAGGAGTTGGAGAGTGGTGCCAAAACAGGTAAGATAGCTCTAAGTGTGGAGGTACCAAAAAGGATGAAGAGGTTGTCACTTTGGGGAGATGTCCAAAGTGGTGAAAAAGTAGAGAGTAGACATAAATGGGGAGGGTTGCTGCATTACCTGTGGGAAAACAGAACACAATATGTTAGTGCAGGTATTTTGTTACTTTGCAGTACACTACATAGCATACATTTCTTTATTTTGTGGACCCTCATAACTAGCACTTGGTAAGTACTATGCTTTTAACCAGTGCACTGTGCAATCAGTGCAGTTCCTGTGGTTCTGTGCATAATCATTGGGTCTGTGGGGAAAAAAACCAATGCTGGATTTAAAAAATAAACTTAGAAATGGTGTTGCTACTATGGTGCACAATGAATGATAGTGATGTTTGGCATGGTTACAGCACTTTTTAAGGTGTACTCTTGAAGAAGGAGGAAATGTAATGGTGTACGATATCTGGACTGCACATGTTGGTAGGATAGGTGGCGTTCTATAGCAGGTGGTGATTTGTGAATGTTTTACGGCTTCCTTTTTGTACCATTGTTTCTTTATGCGTTTGGTTTCTGCTGGTGGTTTGCAAGTATTATGACATTGCTTTGTGGTAATGCGGTATTATGACCATAGTTACATAGCTGTTGCCGTATTGTAACTGCTTATACTTTGGAAGTGTCTGAAGCTATGTTTGTAGCACAGTAGTTGTTGAAGGTTGGGTTGGGTAGGTGTGATGCTGCAAATAACATTGTTGTATTGAGGTTGCAGGTAGTTTACAGTGTCCTGTTTGTGAAGGGTACGTAGAGAAGCTTGTGCATTCCTCTGATTATTTGGACATCAGTGTACATTTTGAACTAGTACTGCCGAATTACAGAATTACGTGGTGGTGCATCCATATGCGTTGGAGTTGTATGACTATTGTCGGAGAGCTGGTGATTCATTTGCATAAGTCATGATTTCGGAGGTTACTGAGGATAGTTTTGAACCCTCATACTTAGCACTTTACCTTCCACGTATCTAGTGGAAAATACTGGTACTGTGTTTTTTGTACACATACTGTTTGCGTGAATGTACTCCTTAGAATCATTGAGGATCAAATTGTCAAACACACACTGTAGTGCATTTCGCAAGGCTTAGTGTATGGTACGTTGCTTTAGGTCAATAGTGTAGAAGGAAAACAGTTTTTGTCCACTTACGAAGGTACTGGTTGGTGCAGGGGAGTAAGGTATAGTAGGTTTGTAAATCAATGAGTACATTTTGGCTTCAAGAATATTAAATAGGCATTTGCAAGATTTACAGGTAGTCTGTGCTTTGGACTGATGGAAGCATCATTGCATTCCCACCATGACGATCGCTTTCTAATGTATGCATTATAGTGGCCTCCATTGGTGGAGTCCCCTGTGTGGTAGATTATGGCAACAGTTGTGAAGGTTTTTTTGCCAAGTGATACCTGTCCGTGTGTGAAAGCAGTAAGTTTGCAGTTGTTTTTGGTACCGTCGGCTTTGTATCTTAAGAGCATTAATATCACATATTGACTATGTGAGTGTATGTGTAGCGTTGCACGAATATCAGAATTGCACGACGTATACAACATGCTTTGTTTTGCATTTTGCATCAGTTGCTGAATAGGAATGGGGTCACAGTTAGGTATTGATACGTACATGAAGCATTCATTAGGTACTTGTTCCTGAACGACATGGTTGAACAGTGTCGTGCATGTATGTTTCCACATGTACGAAATGTGAAAGATTTCATTTGTAAGTATGTTTTTTCTTTCCAGTATTTGCAGTATTTGTAGTAAGTACATTAGAAATTCATGAGGATCTTCTTGTCGGTTTAAAGTAAATTTCACCATTCCAGCACTGTAGTCCAATTCTTGCCTTATTCCTGAGACACTGTAAATGGTGACAGGATTCCTTACTGCATTTCTGTGATGGACCGGCATTTGCAAACACAACTGGTCGGTGCCATTTGAATACATTTTTTCAACAACTGCTGGTATTTGGAATAGAACATTGATTGTTACATTTGCATAGCAATTAACAAATGTTGTATTGAAAATTTGAATGGTCCAGCTACTTCTGTGTCTGAGCTCCTTAATGGAAGGGTACATGGTTTATTTGCAGAGGCATTATTTTTTTGTGTGGAGTTCGATAAGGTTTGTCTATTTTAGTCTTTTTGTATTTACTTTTTGTAGTTGCTGTAGTATCAGTTTCTTTTAATTTCTTTGATGGTACTGTGCCAAAATCATTTAGTACTTCTGATGGAATGAGCCTTCTTTTCAAATGTTTTGGTTTTTGAGGAATAGGGTAAATTTTTAGATGGGATGTGTACAGATCACGTAGTCTATTGTACTCCATGATGCAAGGAACTTCTGCCCTGACTGGAGTTGTATCAAAATTAACTAGATGCAGTCCTTACAGTGTATGTTGCCGTGACAGTGCTACGTAACTCATGCCTTCTTTGAAGACTGTGTTGCCAATATCAATCAATGCTTAATCTAAGGTTAGACCTTGCGATTTATGAATAGTTACTGCATAAGCTAGCGACAAAGAAAACTGCTCTCTGCGTACATACATGTCTTTGAAAAAAAGGAACCTCGCAGTTGTGCATCCTATATTTTTGATTTCTGAAAATGTGTCAAACTTGATGTTTACAAACTGAATGCTGTTGTCCCATGGGTATGTCTGGAAGCCAACAACTATACCAAGCGCTCCATTCACTAAGCCTTGCTCTATATCAATGTTACGCTTTAGCATAACTCTACAGTTGACTCATACATTTAACATTTTCTCCAAACCTGCTGTGTTGGAGATGGTGTTTTCCAAGGCTTGTAGTCGTGCTATGCCTTGTTGACACATAGGCATAGCTGTGTACGTCCAGTTTGTCTGTGGGATGAATTTGCACTCGTGGTTGTTTTTCTTTTTGCAGCATTGTTGTATTAAATTGTGCACAGCTTGCTAGAGTTGGCATCAAGGCCATACAGCTGACATTTTTCTGAGATAATTGTTTCATGACATCTGTAGAACATGTGTTACGGCCATACAGCTCATTGATGCATCTACTATTGAGGGTAGACTGCACTTCCTTTGATAGTACACCAATCCGTACATTTTTTTAATGTTGGCATAGGTGAGGTCTGCAGACTGACGCATGTTTTGAGTTAGTTCTCTGTATTGGAAATGTTGCCAAAGATTAACATTCGGCCAATTACCAATGTTCCCTTTATGTTGAAAATCCTAGACAAAATTGCGTACTGCCAATACCAAACCTTTATCGAGGAACACAACATACTAGCCTCACAACAATCTGGGTTTCGTCCCAATCATGGGACTGATACTGCACTGTTAGATTTAAAATCTTACATTGCTGGTGTTGTTGACAAACGTCATACTGACCTGTTGTTATTATTAGATCTATCTGCTGCGTTTGATCTAGTCGATCATCAACTACTGGCGGATAGACTAATCACAATCGATAAATGTTCCCCTGAAGCCGCTGCCTGGTTCAAATCATTCTTGGGCCCACGGAACATGAGAGTTACTATGGATAATGCTCATTCTATGGATTCCTTACTATTATGTGGTGTTCCACAGGGCTCATGTCTTTCGCCTCTACTCTTTAACATTTACTCTCGTCTTCTCTGCACCCTTTTGTCCCTTTTGTCAGCCATGGGCATTTATTTCGCCAATTACGCTGACGACACGCAGATTGTTATCAAACTCACTGGTGAGTATTTAAAAGACGCAGAGTACATCAACTCCATCTTTGCTCAAATTCAGAAGTGGGTGGCGCTAAACTCTCTAGCCCTCAACAATGACAAAACTGAGCTGTTGATCCTAGGTACCCAGCAGAGACTAAAGAAACTTGACACAAAATATGAGAACTTTCTGATTGGTCAACATGTTATCTCTGTATCTAAATATGTAAAAACTTTGGGAGTCTATTTTGACCCTCAGTTATCTTTCACTCGTCAGGCCAATTACCTTAAATCCTCTTGTCACTATTATATCCAGCTTATTGGCAGATTCGTCCTTATCTGTCTAAAGAGAACCTTGCCTCGATCGCAGCTGCAATTGTAAATTGCAAGCTGGATTATTGTAATAGTCTGATGATTGGTACCTCGCAGGCCAACCTTAAAGCCTTGCAGATTATACAGAATAGTGCAGTACGTGCTGTAATGGGCCTTAAGCACAATATGCACGTCTCCGACGCTAGGCGCAGTCTTCACTGGCTGCCAGTGAAACAGCACTTACACCATAAAGGTTTAACCATCGTGTTTAAATGCCTATACGGTCAAGCTCCATCATACCTAACTAGTAGGATTAAAAAGAAACCAGTCACCCGTTCTTTGCGCTCAAGTAGCAATACAGTCTTGGTTCAACCTCCATCTACCCTGAAAAGATTTGGGGGTATTAGCTTTGACTCTTGGGCACAGGCTCTTTGGAATGTACTCCCCAAATATCTTGCTAATAGTGATTCTTTGCCTACCTTCAAAAAGCAATTAAAGACCTTCCTGTTTGACAAAGGTTAGGACTCATCTGTTCTCTTAGCACAGCTCTCTTGGCACTGAACTTAGTTTCCCGCTATATCTCCCCATCTTGCTGGCCTTTGTGAGGTTTGGTTTCTCAAGTCTCCCTGTTTCTTTGTTTTTCCTGTTTGACATTGTTTTCTGTTGTCTGCCTTCTCTTTTCCTTTTGTGTGCGCCCTGAGGCCTTTGGGTTAGTGGCGCAATACAAGAACGCAGATAGATAGATAGATAGATAGATAGATAGATAGATAGATAGATAGATAGATAGATAGATAGATGCTTCCTAGACTTTTATGGCACTGTTTGTGTCCTAAGGTTTTGAAGATAAGTTCACATTTGACTGGTGTGAATTGCAGGAGATCTCAGAAAACAATTACATGTTTTCCTCCAAAAACAGACTATTTGAGTACCTCTTGCAATCTGAGGTGAATCAAAGCCAACATCAGGTTGGAGACCATGCTCACCTCATCTATTAGGAGCATTTTCATTTGTTTTAAAACTCTGCGTAGCTCCATAGCAGATTGTGGTGAAAGTTTGTAGTACTCTTATTTGTTTTGGTGTTCTACTGACAGGAGTAGCAATCGGTGTAGAGTGACTCCACCTATGTTGTAGGCAGCCAAACCTGTAGGGGCGGTTATAACTGCAGAAAGGTTGTTGTTTGTTAATTGTTGGACATATTTACTGATAATTTGTATTAAGAGTGTTTTACCTGACCCAGCTTCACCACTTAAATATAGCAGTACAGGTTTGTAGGTTTCACAGGTGCAAGTTTTACTTTCGTGCTGTAGACCATGTTCTTATTCTTCAAAAATGGTACGCTGTTCATCGTTTATTTGGGATTTAAGTACTGCCAACTCTTCTCTACAGTGCTCATGCTGAAGCATAGTGGTGGTTACCTCCGTCATGGCTAATTCTGCCTCATTTGCTATGAGTGGCTCTCCCAGTGGTTCTTGACTGCCTGTTTGCAAAGGTTCAGTACTCTCAGAAGTGTCTACAGTTAGTTGTACTTGAAGTTCTTCTTCTTGTTGGTGTTCATTGTCCAATATTGTTTTGTACCGTGTAAAGTTTTCATCTGTAATTATACTTTCAGTGGCTTTGAAAGCATTTTCATTGGAGGTGCAGGTGGCTAATAAATCTTCTTCTTTTCTCCATGGACTGAAAAGTTGGAGTGGAGCCATGTAGTACAGTTCTTTGTGTTGAGGAGTTTTCAAGGACACTTGTTTATGATTAATTAGGCTGCATTTGGTAAGTCTCACCAGGCTGCCTTCACAACTTTCCACTCTGTATCTACCTTTTTCCCCATTTGGTGTAATGTTGTTTTTGTATGAGATGTTTTGGGCTACTTGGTACAAGAACAAGGCTTCTAAAGTACTACTTCTGTTTGGGTAGTATGTGTCCAATAAGTTGTTCTTCAAAATGTCCTGGTTGTTGGGATTGCTTTTGGCTATTGTTTGTATGTCTTTGTATGATTTAAGTACTCTGCTTCTGGATGCAGCAGGCCCAAGGCTTAGCCACACTATGTTGTCAGATTTCCCATATAAGGCTGTGCCGGTTAAGCGGTCAGTGGCTTCGTAGCTGCCACATTCACTATGGGACAGCATTTTAATGCCAAAGCTGTACAATTTTTGTGCCAGTGTTTTGTCAGAGGATATGTCATTCCAGACGTCTTTCAACTCTGTTTTCTCTGCTTTGGTTAAGTAGGCGGTGACATATTGTGCAACAGCAGTGGAGTTGTATGCAATGTACTGTACATTAACAATGGCATTCCATAAGAGGGCAATAATTGCATTGTAATCATTGATGTACTTTGATGCTTCGCTCCTTTTTATGCAGTATGTGTTTTTAGGAGATTTTCCTTTCACACTGTGTCAAACCGAAGACATGAAGCTGTTTACTTGGCCTGTTGTTGAAACTGGTCTAGGGAAAGCAAAGCAGCATTTGGTGTAGTATTTGCATCTGTTCTTATATTTGCGTCGACAATACGTGCCACACTTGTGTCTTTGGAATTGCAGAATTTGTGCTCATAGGTCACTATGGGTACTTACCGGAGGGATTTAGCAAGTGACATATTTGTGAATGAACTGCAAAACAGTTTCATCACTCTCCTCGCCAAATTTAGGAGCATTTTTTATCCACAAAAGCATGTGGATGTGTGTTGCTCCTCTGGCTTAATATTCTTTTCTCCAAAAGAAGTGTTCCACTTCTCTGAGGGGAGATAGTGCTTTATTGCAAATGAAGTGCAGTATGGCAATGAAGCGATGATGAAAGTAGCATGAAACAGTTACTGGATCGAGAGAGCACAACTCTCCAGGTGTTTTCATGTGTACACCTGTGTTGTTTTTGTTTGCTATGTGTAGGAGAGTGTGCAAGTCTTCCCATGCATACTCAGCACAACTTAAAGTGACAAACCATGTGAGAGGGCCAAGGTTGCGTAGCATACACTGTACATCTGCGTGTCATCGGAACCAGTACTCTTTCGTACCACGCATGTTTTCCAAGAGATTTCTAACACTTGATTGTAAAACTTTGTCCTTCTCTTGCATCTTTTGAAGTAGTTGTATGGCAGACATGTTTTGGAAATGGGAACCTGTTTTTCATGTGTGCGCAACTCCATAACATAGTGTTGCTAGTTCACTTTCAAAGAGCGGGTGGAATATGTACTCCACGTTCTGTTTAAATCTAGGGTCTTCAGAATACCCTTGTAAACAGCAGTATTCTGATGCTGTTATTTGTGTGCTCCTTTTATGATTTCCTCCACCTTTTCCAGTGGGGAAGAGTAGAGGAAAGGCACGTGCTTCCACACTTTTTACCCATATACTTATTGGGGCTCCTTTGACTTGTCGCATTTGATATGTTTCTAGTGCATCGTCTATGGTGTCTTTGGAGTGCACTGGGTGAATTGTATAGTGGTCTAAAATACTGGAGGCTGCACTAGGATCTAGATGTTCACATTGGCCACTTGTTTATGAGTCCTGAATTATTTTGGTTGTTTCTCTCAGGTTTTCTTGAATGTTTATGTCCTTGTAGTATTTATTGTTTTCTTTAAGGTACTGCAACACCTCTCTAACTTTGGTTAAGTCCACTAGGTGTTGTCAAATTATTTTGTCTTTTGTAGGTACACCATTTACCAGGATAATCAAAGATTTGCGTATTGGCCTTTGCACTCTTAGAGTATTTACATTTTCTTTGATATCTAACGGTAAATAAACTACTTTACCAAAAATGCCTTTCAGTAATTTGGTGGGAGGTAATTTTGCAGTTTTTGGTTGAAGATGTATTATAGCTTGAAATGGGTGCACTGTTTGAATTGTAATGCTCTCATACAAATTAAGCTGCTGCATTGCGTTTGGCAGTGGAAACAGTTCCAAATTATTACTAATTGTCCATGAAGGCCTTTGGTTATTGTCAAGTTTTGCAGTGCAGTATGTGCACAGTATGGAAGTGTTAGTAATGTCGTACTTGTTTTCTGCTAGAAGGTACAGAGCTAATTGAAACCATTGGGATTCCTCATTGCCTTCTATTTTCTGCATTATAGCAACAGTTTTGGTGCTCTTTTTATAGAAAGTTCTACGACAACACACAAATACTTGGTTTGGTATTTCAGCAGAAGTGCTTTTGAACTTTTGTATTTCTTTTCTGTATGTGTGATGTAAAGAGTTGATGGCTGTACTGTTGTCAGTATTGTTGTCTGACAATGTATGAATGGGTAAGTGCTCTTCAGTTTCAAAGTATTTCCTTTGGATGTGCTCTATTTCAATTTCATCGAGCACTTGTTTGGCTGTATCGTGTAGGAGAATATCATTTACAGCCGTATGTTCCTGTGGAAAAGGTTCCACTTCTGTTGTACAGCTTTGTATTGCTGTATGTTCTGTTAAAAGACAACAAATGTGTTAATTGACATGTAGTTTTACATTGTGATTGTGTTCTTCTTTCCACCGCATTCCCTACCTATGAGGTTACTATACTCACTCATTTGGCCATGCAGAAAATTCTCCACCAGCCATTCCAGGGTGCATGCCCTTGCTGTAACTCTTTCCCTATTGTACAGTAACATACCTGAGCAATTACAACAAAATCTTTTGTGTACTTACCACGTTGCTCTGACGCTCTGTTCTCGGTAGTTGCCATTTGCTCCTCTGCCTCTTCCTTCTTTGTTTGATTGTGCAGCAGGTGTGCGGTAAGATTAATGAAGGCAAACGTCACTTATCTTGTTGGTGCTTTCCATTATGCTGCCTACCTTATGCCTTTGTGCACTTTGTTGCGAAAGTACAGATTTTTATATAGGTACAGCATTTTCCCTTCTAATTCATGCGCTTGCAGCTGTTTGTATATGTTTTTTGTTTTTGATTAATGTTACAACTTTTTCTGACCACCCCCTCCCTTTCTGGGCACGTTGGACTGCACCCAATCTCTGCAAACTGAGGAAGTGTTCCCAACCTTTGTGCCTATTACTATACAGCCTCCGGCTTCAGTGTGTTGTACAGTACATCTTTATAAAACTAAGCATATCCTGCACACATCTAATGCAATTCAGTGAAAGACACATTATTACAGGGACACTATGGTTCACTTGTGTACCTTATACCCTATCATCTTTCCTGAAAAAACTATAACATACGAACGTTATGGTTAAAGTGCCCTACTAAAAACCTATGAAATTCACTAATAAAAAACATTGTTAAAGGGATGTTATGGTTAAGTTGCGCTACTAAAACCATTTCCGCTTTATTGAAAAAAGTAGCGTAAAGCATCATTATGGTTACATTGCACCATTAAAACCCTATGAAATTCACTAACAAAAAACATTGTCAAAGGGACGTTATGACTTCTTTGATGTCATTGGTCTTAGTCCTTGCAGTGCACATGGGTAGCACGAGTTATGGTTGCGTACCATGCCGTAACTTGCGAATTTCAGGTTTTTCCTGTAACCATAACGTCCCTGTAGCAACGTTTTTCCATTCAATTTCATAGGTTTTTGCTAGAGCAACTTAACCATAACGTCCCTTTAACAATGTTTTTTGTTAGTGATATATATATATATATATATATATATATTACCTGGCCCCGGTAGTGGCCATGTAGTTATGGTTAAGTTGGTGTTTCCATAGGAAGAACACTTTTTGGGCGGCTTATAACTTCGCTCTCCCTGGACGAATCCTCACCAAACTTTGCAAAAAAAGTATTTGGGTCACTCTGAATTTTTCTGCAAAGTTTGGTGAGGATTCGTCCAAGGGGGGCAAAGTTATAGGGGGGTCCCAAAACTTTTTTTTTCCCATAGACATAATGGGAAAAAGCTTTGCTCACGCCTACAGCCCAAACCACTGGACGGATTTACACCAAATTTGCGGCAGGAGCGGCGGCTTGGTCCCGAAAGCGTGCTTTGCTTTATTTGGTGTAAATCCGTCCAGTAGTTTTTAAAAAAATGAAAAAAATGTAAGTGAAAAAAATTAGTGATATCTGTGTTCGCTTCACGGACACACTTCCCTGTTCGCTCCGCGGACAGGATGGTGATTGGGCAAGTAGCTTGCGAGACGCCCGCCATCTTTGTTCCTCGTCGCCTGCACAGTAAGTCTTGTGTCGTCTCCTGTTCCTCCCACCCCCGCTCATGCCCCGTGTGTCCTTCTTGTCCCCCCCACCCCCACTCATGCTCCGTGTCTCCCCTGTTCCTCCAGCCCCCCGCTCACGCCATCGGCACACAGTGGCCAGCGCAGGGCCGAGGAGCGGGATCTGCCCCCTGCACATGAACGCCGTGTGTCTCTCTCCCTCCCCCCCACCCCTGCTCATGCCCCGTGTGTCTCTCTCCCTCCCCCCACCCCCCGCTCATGCCCGTGTGTCTCTCTCCCTCCCCGCACCCCGCTCATGCCTCGTGTGTCTCTCTCCCTCCCCCCACCTCCACTCATGCCCCGTGTCTCTCTCCCCTTCCCCCCAGCCCCCGCTCATGCCCTGTGTCTGTCTTCTGCTCCCCCCGCTCATGCCCCTTGTCTGTCTCCTGTTCTCCCCACACCTCGCTCATGCCCCTTGTCTGTCTCCTGTTCTCCCCACACCTCGCTCATGCCCAGTATCTGTCTCCTGTTCCCCTCATGTGCCGTGTCTGTCTCCTGTTGCCCCCCATGCCCCCTGCTCATGCCCTGTGTCTGTCTCCTGTTCTCCCCACCCCCCCGCTCATGCCCCGTGTCTGTATCCTGTTCCCCCCACCCCCCGCTCATGCCCCGTGCCTATCTCCTGTTGCCCCCCACCCCACCGCTCATGCCCCGTGTCTGTCTCCTGTTCCACCCAACCGCTCATGCCCCGTGTCTGTCTCCTGTTCCCCCTACCCGCTCATGCCCGTGTCTCTCTCTTGTTGCCCCCCAAACCCCCGCTCATGCCCCGTGTCTGTCTCCTGTTCTCCCCACCCCCGCTCATGCCCCGTGTCTGTCTCATGTTCCTCCCACCCCCCGCTCATGCCCCGTGTCTGTCTCCTGTTGCCTCCCACTCCCCCCGCTCATGCCCCGTGTCTGTTCTCCCCACCCCCCGCTCATGCCCTGTGTCTGTTGTTCCCCCACCCCCTGCTCATGCCCCGTGTCTGTCTCCTGTTGTTCCCCCCACCCCCCGGTTATGCCCCGTGTCTCTCCTGTTGCCCCCCACCCCTGCTCATGCCTCGGGTCTCTCCTTTTGCCCCCCACCCCCGGCTCATGCCCCGTGTCTGTCTCCTGTTGCCCCCCACGCCCCGCTCATGCCCCGTGTCTGTCTCCTGTTCTCCCCACCCCCTCTCATGCTCCGTGTCTGTCTCCTGTTCCCCCCCACCCCCCGCTCATGCCCCGTGTCTGTCTCCTGTTGCCACCACCCCCCGCTCATGCCCCGTGTCTGTCTCCTGTTGCCCCAAACCCCCCGCTCATGCCCCGTGTCTGTCTCCTGTTGCCCCCCACCCCCCGCTCATGCCCCGTGTCTGTCTCCTGTTGCCCCCACCCCCCCTCATGCCCCGTGTCTGTCTCTGTTGTTCCCCCGACCCCCTGCTCATGCCCCGTGTCTGTCTCCTTTCCCCCCACCCCCGCTCATGCCCCGTGTCTCTCTCCTGTTGCCCCCCCACCCCCCGCTCATGCCCCGTGTCTGTCTCCTGAACCCCCCACCCCCCGCTCATGCCCCGTGTCTGTCTCCTGTACCCCCCCACCCCCCGCGCATGCCCCTTGTCTGTCTCCTGTTCCTCCCACCCGCACATGTCCCGTGTCTCTCTCCTGTTGCCCCCCACCCGCCTGCTCATGCCCCGTGTCTGTCTCCTGTTCCCCCCACCCGCTCATGCCCCGTGTCTCTCTCTTGTTGTCCCCCAACCCCCCGCTCATGCCCCGTGTCTGTCTCCTGTTCTCCCCACCCCCGCTCATGCCCCGTGTCTGTCTTCTGTTCCCCCGACCCCCCGCTCATGCCCCGTGTCTGTCTCCTGTTGCCCCCACCCATGCCCATGTCTGTCTCCTGTACCCCCCCACTCCGCGCTCATGCCCGTGTCTCTCTCCTGTTGCCCCCACCCCCCCACTCATGCCCCGTGTCTGTCTCCTGTTGCCCCCGCCGCACATGCCCCATGTCTGTCTCCTGTTCTCCCCACCCCCGCTCATGCCCCGTATCTGTCTCCTGTTCCCCCATCCCCCGCTCATGCCCTGTGTCTGTCTGCTGTTCTCCCCACCCCCCCGCTCATGCCCTGTGTCTGTCTCCTGTTCTCCCCACCCCCCGCTCATGCCCCGTGTCTCTCTCCTGTTGGCCCCACCCCCCGCTCATGCCCTGTGTCTGTCTCGTGTTGCCCCCCACCCCCCGCTCATGCCTCGTGTCTCCCTTGTGTTCCCCCCACCCCCTGCTCATGCCCCGTGTTTCCCTCGTGTTACCCCCCACCCCCCTGCTCTTGCCCCGTGTCTCCCTCGTGTTCCCCCCACCCCCCGCTCATGCCCCTTGTCTCTCGCCTTCCCCCCCCACCCCCGCTCATGTCCCGTGTGTGCCCTGTACCCCCCGCTCATGCCCCGTGTTTTCCTCGTGTTACTCCCCACCCCCCGCTCATGCCCCGTGTCTCTCTCGTGTTCCCCCACCACCGCTCATGCCCCGTGTTTCCTTCCTTTCCACCCCACCCCCTGCTCATACCCCGTTTGTACCCTGTTCCCTTTTACCCCCCCGCTCATGCCCATGTGTCTCCCCTGTTCCCCCCCACCCCCGCTCATGCCCTGTTGTGATCTTTATACACCCCACCTTACCTTTCCATGGTGGCCATCTTGTGATGTCATCTTTGATGTCCTGGGTGTTAGTCTTAGCAGTGCACGGTGGTGGCGCGAGTTATGGCTGCTTAGCTTACCATAACTGGCGAATTTCACGGGTTTTTCGGTTTTACTTGGAACCATAACGTCCCTTTGGCAAAGTTTTTTCACTGAATTTCATAGGTTTTTAGTAGTGCAACTTAACCATAACGTCCATTTAACAAAGTTTTTTCACTGAATATATATATATATATATATATATATATAATATATATATATATATATATATATATAATATATATATATATATATATAAAATGGTGCTCTCGAAATTTGGTATTTTGGGCTTTGAAATGTGTGCATCCTTTATGATCCTGTGTCCTCTTTCTACGTCACTGCGAACAATTCCTCATCACTTTACTTTTAGAAAGAAAAACTTAAAACACACCTTTTTGCATTAGAAACCCAAACAGTAAGACATTTCTACCTCGACGTTACCTTCAATGCCACGAGAATTTCCCCGAGGCGATCGTGTATGCTACAAATAATACATACGAGAACATGCCGTCACCAAGACTTTCCATGAAGTGAACCCTACTGCTCCCATAATGAGGAAGTTAAGCAGCGTTTTGAGACTCTCCATGGGCCGGAGTGCTGCAGATGCTCCCTCACTTCCCCTTGAGAGCCCCTGGCCAGTTTCGTGCGACTAGCAGTAGGGAAAGAGACAATTAAATTAACACGCAATGAAAGCAATAGGATTGGAAGCCGTTTTTCTGCTAATCAGGGCAGCCCGAACTTGCTTCTATTTGTCCTCCTCCAATTACCCGTGAGTGGTCTCTGGCTGAAGATGTCATGGATACGTTTACACCTGGAGGTCAGTCTTTGCCCAGAGTAAGCACATTTAAAGTGACACGAAGATCAATGGAGCCTCCCTGGGGAATGTGTGTATAGTATCTTCCCTCCCATGCAGGGGACAATAGCTACAGATTGTCATGGGACAGGTAGGCAGTAGAGCATCTGAAACCCTAAATGAGCACTTATTAGGCACTCTAGGCCAGGGTCATTTATTTAAACTAAGAATGGAGGCCTGTTACTTGCTGATTAAATTGCTTATATCCAATGTCAGAAACTGACCCAGAGTGCTTTAGACCACTTGGTACCATGCTGGGTGTCCCAAACAAAGTACATGTTTGCAGGGCCTCGTGATGTATAGTTTGCATCGTTTGTGACTGGTATATATGCCACCTGCCCCTCCTTTAAAGCCAGACCTAGAACAGTTTGGCCATGCCCCATTTCCAGAGCCCGTTCTCAATTTCGTATCCAACTTAAAGCACACATTTGAGTAAAGGCGCAGCACTTTCAGCACCGGCTGTTTTGGCGCAGCACCTTGGGCGCAGGTCACTTGTAGGTGCACTCTCACGGCTAGCAGGGCGCAGGGACCTGCACACTTTGATAGCGCTGTTTGTTTAAATATATTGTCACCAAATTGACCACAAAATGCAGTGTTTGGATTGACATTACATTTTGGCAAACAATAGCAGCTCAGTTCTTGGAGCTGTACTTTAACTGCACACCCCATGCACAAATAGGTTGCTGTGACCCACATGTCATGTTTGCACGCATTTAAATGTACATGGGTCCCACACCCATGCAATAGCTGCAGCACTTATGGTTCCCCATGATCGTAAACAAAGACTGGTGCATATTTTTTTTAAATAGAGGTGGGGTAGCTCTGCTAGCCCATCTATTATTTATTACTGGAGAAACACATAATAACTCCATATATGTATGCTGTAACCTCAAGTCTTGTAAATGCTGTAATAATAGACATTATTACTATTAGCCAATTCCATTTAGAGAAGTCGGAAGGATGAAAATCTGAGTCCGCGCTGACAGTTTTCCAGACTGTGAAGTACAGGTTGCACACAGATCGATGAAAGGAGCGCTTAACTCCCTGAGCTATTTTGCCAACTTGAAACAACAGGGTGGAAACATTGCCAGGTTAAATGTGTGGTGCAAATGTTTTGGGCACACAAAGACATACAAAGAGACACCCATAACCGCCACAAGCATTGGCTACCAGCATGTGTTTTTGATTTCTCGCGAGACTTTCAATGCTCCGCTGCATACATTTCCATAGTTACACTGCTTGTGCTTGCACTGTCATTGTTTGTAGAGATATCAGTTGTCTAAATCAACACGGGGCAAAATTGCCTATTTTTCACAAAATGGGGACAACTGTGCTCATGTCTGGGCACACCCAAGTTGCCCATGGGGCCCACATACCATGTATAGGGGTCCTGCTATATTGTCCGACGTTTAATTGTTGTACCTTTTCACAATGATGTTCATGAACGGTGCCAAGGGCCACTACGCACACACCAAGTGGATGGCTGCAAATACATGTTCATACCGGCATCAGACAATCTGATTGGACGGTCACTTCAACATTTTGCCCTAGGTTTCCACAAGCCGGTCCTTCAAATGTACGTATCAACTCTTTCTCCAAAAGAAACATTCTGCTGGTTGGAATTTTATGATCCCACAAAAGGGACTTCATTTCTGACAATCTCTAATTGTCCACGTTTGGCGCGGTATATCCATGGTTCAGGTTGTTTGGCAGGGGCGGTGAGGAAAACATCCAATCTTAGTTTGCGCGGGAAATGCAACTCTGACCCCCAGCTACCATATCACCTTGTCCCCATTCACAGACCAACATGCCACTTTCTAAAACAATTGACAGCTGAATGCACGTTTTTATTTTTGGAAAGTTTTCTATACATCTTGTGAATGGCACGAAAGTTAATAACATGACAAAAGCGGTCTTCTTACTGTATGGGAAATGCACAGTGGGCAGATGTACAGGGTGCCATGGTTTCCTCCTATGTACACCAGAGAAAAACATCGAATACAAAAACAAGGAACGTTACTAAGCTCCCAATGTATTTTCGTATGCCCTTTGGAAACCATGGTGATCAAATAAGTGTGGGCTCGGTAGTGCATAGCCAATCATTTTTCCAGGCTCACAGGAATGTGCAGTCTCCTAAATAGGCTACTTTACCCTCTGCGGACTTTGATGCATCCACTGTGTCTCATCTCCATGGCAACTCCCCATCTGTCTCTTTGGTTGGGGCAGACTTTTAAACCTTGTTATACAAGTTGTGATCAGTAACTGGTGCACCCATATCACGGAGCCTCGTTTACATTGAAATCAAAAGTCACAAAGTAACACAAATCTGCCTTCCCCTTGCATGGAGAAAGAGTGATCTTTGCTGTTCAGGGTGGCTGCCTGAAAGATTATATGTTATGGAGAGTTAAAGATTGCGAGAGGTTAGCGAAATGCGCAAACTTCCGGGTAAAGCTTCTTATCCGTGTCCAGGAGCGTTGCAAGGCTATTTGGCCCACCTTCAACCACTTCCCCCAGCGCCGAATTTCCTGCTGGCATGTATTGGTTCATGCTCAGACCAGTAGTTACCTGGGTGCTCTCAGTAAATGCTTTGACTCTCATTGGCTCAATTGCGTCCCAACCAGTCTGTAGGCAATTTGACTGCAATACACCCCACCCACCCTTCTGCTTGTTATCTCCTCTCCCTATAGACAACGTTGGCTCATGGTCGGCATCTGAAGTTCCAAAAGTGTACCATCTAGGCATCACCCCTTGCAATGAGTTGTTTTGATGATTTCTGGTTTGGACCCAGGTACATGCCATTTACAACTTCTCTAACCAAGCAACAGGGCAACGCTCCTAGAATTATGGCCCTCACTTCCTTTCTATGCGCCTATGACATTCTTTATGCTATCTAACTACAGTTCTGTGAAGTCAGATTGCCAACCATCCAACTGTGTTGTCGGCTGGCCTTGCAAATATCTCCCTGCTTAGATAATGCCATGTGATGAAGTCTATTACTCAGCTCTGCGGACCACTGTCAGACTGGATCAGGGTGCCAGGTTTACCCTGAGTTAGTGCATGTTGGGTGCAAGGCAGTGAAAAGGGGAAGTGTCCTCGGGTCTTTGTCCTAGGATCTGCTTCGCTTGGCATTTTTCATTCACTTGGACAACACCAACTCCCTTTGCCAAGAAAAGTGATTCCTTCCTAGGCCCTCACTCCATCACAGGAGCCGAAAGTCCAATCCCTGCACCCTAAAAACCTGAAATAAGTGATTAAGATACCCCTAAGCCCAGGAAAAATGCAAAATCAATGTTTGTGAGTTGCGCACAGTTTGTTGACCCATCTGGTTCTTTGGACCCATCCATTGAGCTCACTGATGTGTTTTAGTTCGCAGACCTGTAAAAAATGTCAGCAAATCCATGAACAGGTAAATGAAGTGAGAACCACACAAGGACCCAGAAATAGCTAGTAAAATATCACTAGTACTCACCATGTCAAAACTCGACCTGAGGCTTGTCCAAGGTACAGTGAGCTTTCCAGCCTCACCAAGCACATATAGAAAGTCCAAAATGGCCCCTGGCGTTGATATTGATTTAGGCCAGCCCCATCAGCCTCATTCGGACCTACAAGACCCCAAATTGCTTAGCCAATCACAGATTCACCCTAGCTTAGGTACACAGGTGCAGACCCTCAACACGAATTCCACTCCAGGGGATGTGCAATTTCCCTATAGAAGCCAAGCAGTTCAGTCTGGTAAGTTGCAGACATTGGAGGCTGGAGTTAGGTGAAGCTGGCGACTGGAGAGCAGCTGAGACAGAGTTGGCAGGAGAGACCTTGGTGGGGGCTGGAGAGTGATGACTGATGGAGGAGGCGGCAAATGGAGAGACAGAGACAGATGGAGAGGTGGTAGCAAGAGAGAGGTGGAAGCGAGATCTACAGAAGAGAGGGAGGTGTTAAGGTTAGAAGGAGAGATAGTAGTCGTAGTAATAGGAGTGGCAGAGTTGGAGAAAGCAAAGAGAAGGTGGGCAAGGATGTGGTGAGAGCTGAAGAGAGGAAGGTGGTGGGACCTACGGAGTTGGTTAAGGAAGTGGGGATACCAGAGCAGAAGGAGGTGGTAACAGACACAAGAAGGAGGTGGTGATAGTTACTGGAGAGGCGGGGGAAGTAGGAGATAAGTATACAGTGGTTAAGGAAGTGTTAAGACCTGAGTGGAAGAAGTGGTTGAGATCAAGAGAGAAGGTTATGGAGGTAGTGGTGACCAAAGCAACCCAAGGTGGTGGGGTGAAGGCATTTTAAGAAGAAGTGACCATGCAGTTTAGATTAGGTGGTGTAGAGAAGAACAGCACAAGGTGGTATATAGGAGGTCGGAAGAAGAAGAACAGAGCAATGAGGTAGAGACAAGAGCAGGGTGGCAAGTGGTAGAGAGAAGCTGGTAGTGTACAGAACATGGTAGTGTAAAGACAGGTGATTGTCGTATTAAGGAGACAGTGAGAGACAAGAAGCAGGAGGTAGGTTTGTTTGTTTGTTTATAGCGCAAAACCAAACCCAAAGGGTAGCTGGGCGCAGACAATACAAGAATACTTGAGAACTTGGTTACAGAACAATACAGTTATACAGTTAACATTAATAACAAAGGTGCATGTACAAGCAAATGCGGAAATACAGTTAAGGCTAGTTGACCAGAAACCAATTAATCTAGTTACAATCATCAAAGGGTCTCTAGAGCAGGTGGCAATGGGGGAGGTCGAGCTAAGTGTCATTGGAACGTAACCAGGTGAGGACTTTCCGCCTGAAGCTAGGGTAGGGTTGGTCCATTCTGAGGTCCAGAGGGAGTCTGTTCCAAGTTTGCGCAGCTATGACTGGAAAACTGGAGCCGCCAGCTGTGCTCTTTTTGTATCTGGGCACCACTAAAGTATAGGCATTAGTTGATCTAGTGGGACGGTTTGAGATTCTCTTGTTGACTCCGTTTACCAGGTAGGGGGGAGCTATGTTTTTGAGACATTTAGAGGTAAGGGAGAGGGTTTTGAGGGCAATTCTGTCTTTGATTTTTAGCCAGTGGATATTTTTCCTAGAGGTGGAGATATGAGCTCTGTTAGGAATATTTAAAGCTACTCTAATAGCGTTATTTTGGAGAGTTTGGAGTTTATCAAGGATATACTTGTTAGATCCTGCATATAGAGCATTGCAGTAATCCAACTTGGATATGATGAGTGCATTAGCTAGTGTAATGCAGCTAATCTCAGTTAGAAATGGTCTACATGCTCGGATCAATTTACAAGTATATGCAGTGGAGGATGCTAGTGAGTTAGTTTGTTTCTTGAATGTGAGCCCTGAGTCGAGATAGACCCCAAGGGTTTTGACTGCAGGCATCACTTTGATGACATTATTGTTGATGTTGAATGAGGCATAGTTTGGGTCAAGTTTTTTGATGGCCAACTCTGAGCCGAGGATCAGTAACTCAGTTTTGTCGTCATTCAGGCAGAGGCCGTGAGATGCCATCCATGCCTGAATGAGGAGATATATCTTATTTACTAAGGCCGTGTCTTCCAAGAAGTTGCTCGAAAAGGGGATAAGGATCTGAGTGTCATTTGCGTAATTAGTGTAGATGACACCCAGTCTGTCCAACTTGTCAAACAGAGGCTTAGTAAAGATGTTATACATCGTCGGAGATACACATGATCCTTGAGGGACACCGCATGAAACTTGTGAGGGATCAGCGGCTGCTAGGGGGGAGAAGATTCTCATTGTCCGGTTAGCAAGGAAGGATTGTACCCAGGTTATGGCATCACTTGAAAAATGAGCGGCGGAACTGAGGTGATTGCATAAGACTGCGTGATCTACCAAGTCGAAGGCCGCCGATAGGTCAAGGAGGAGTAGCATAGCTGATTTGCCATTGTCCTTCAACTCGTCAATTTGGGTCTTAAGGTCAATCAGGGCTGTTTCAGTACCATGAAGGGGACGGAAGCCAGATTGACGTGAGCCTAGTAAATTGTTAGTTTCTAAGTAGTCCTGAATTTGCAGGTAAGCTACCCTGTCAATAATTCTAAGCAGAAATGGGACGGTGGTGATGGGTCTGTAATTTGTCGGTATTGCGGGGTCAAGTGTTTGTTGTTTTAGCAAGGGAAGCACCCAAGATTGTTTTAGGTTATTGGGCACTAGGTTAGATTTAAAGGATGCATTGATGAGTTTAGAGATGAAGGGGGCTAGGTCTCTAGCTACATCTTTTATCATTTGGGCAGGGCAATTATCTCCTTTGCAGTTGGATGGCTTTAGAGATAGTATGATTTTTTCTGTCTCTATTATAGATATTTGTCTGAAGCTAAATGGGTGAGGGGTGTTAGGCTGGTTTGGAGGAAGCTGTGGCTGAGGTGTAGGCTCCGTTGGCAGGAGCAGGGAAGCTGTTTTATTGGCAATTTTGGTTTGGAGCAAGCTTATTTTACCCGCCAGGGCATTTTGTATATTAGTGCACCAAATCTTATTTTTAGGAATGTTATCAGTCGGTGGTATGGGTGATTCCATTTCACGGAGGATGGAGAATAGCTCCTTGGTATCTGATTTAGCCTTAGATATTCTATCATTAAAAGTGTTTCTTTTAGTGCTTATGATTTCCTTTTTATACTGTTTGGCGAGAGTGGCTAATTTAATTTTGTTCTCCTCAGTGGGTGAGTGTTGCCAAATTGACTGCAGCTTTCTTTTTTGAATTCTGAGGTGTTTCAAGTGTGGTGTGAACCAGTTGTTTAGGTGACAAAGTTGTTTGCTTTTGCGTATTTTGGTAGGGGCAATCAAGTCAAGTGCCTTAATCATCGTGCTGTTGTAGGCTTCCACAAGCGATGTGGGGTCTGTAATGTTATCTAGATTGTTGAGAGTGGGGAGGAGGTGGGGTAAGAGTTTTTCTACTGTGATATCTTTTTTACTTCTGGTGGGAAGTGTCGGGCCATAAGTATAGGTTTGGGTCGGATAAGGTCAAGTGAGGCATTGAATACAATTAAGTAGTGGTCAGTCCAGGATTGTGGCATTATTTTGGTAATGCTAATGTTGCAATTCCGATCAGCAACCCAGTCTAGGGTCCTACCTTTGGCATGAGTAGGGGAGGAGACTTTTTGTGTTAGGGCATAGTCATTCAAAAGTGAGGCGACAGATAGGGCGTGTTTGTCATTATAGTAATTAAAGCCCAGGTTAAAGTCTCCCAGTAGTAGAATTTGAGCGTGGTCTTTAGTGTTATTAGTTAGGATACTAGTTAGGTCATCTTCAAAGGTTCCTAGTGGTCCAGGTGGTCTGTAGATGACATACATGGTAAGGGTGCGGTTACAAGAGAGTTGAAGTTTAGCAGTAAGGAGTTCACATGATGGAAATAGCAAGGTAGTAGCTAATCTGATAGGTAAGGTGGATTTGTGGATGATAGCTAGGCCACCTCCTTTGGTGTTAGGTCTGTCGACTCTTAGTATTTGGTAGCCATCAGGTATTGCTAGCATGATGGCTGGGCCAGCCGCCTCATGGAGCCATGTTTCGGTTATGACCAATAGGTCTACGTTCTCATTGGTTAAAGTGTCAGAGATCTCTGTAGCGTGGGCTACCATGGATCTAGCATTGATGAGTGACCCAGTTAGTGATAGGGTGCTAGTTGGTATAGTGGAGGGAGGTTGTTTATTTTTAGTTAGGATGACTCATTGTGAAGGTGACTGGTTAGTTGTTATGGGGACAGGTTGGAGAGGGGCAGATTTGAAGTATTGCGAACGTTTGTTATCTAGATCGATATAGCCTCTATAGTTGTGGAGGGATGATGGTTCATGGAGACGGGACAATCTTGCCCTCAGTCTTATGTTTCTGTCCTTAGGAGGGTATGAGGCAACGGATGCAAATGCCATGGTGGTGAGGAGGCTCAGTACAAGGTGTCATGTTTGGTATTGGGTGATTTTCATTATGGTCGTGGGCAGGGAGGTGTTAATGATAGGCAAATCAAGTTTGGGCTATAGGTGTGGACTGATGCCGTGTGCAAAGACGTGTAACTATATAGGTTATGGCAATTTAGTAGCAAGGAAGTCTAAGCAATTTAGTAAGAGATCGTATACTGGTAGTTGGATAATCTAGGCAAGTACAAATAGACTAGGACCTAGGTAGGCAGGCAAACTAGGCAGGTACAAGTAGTGGCAAACTAGACAGGTATAGATGAGCTAACTAGAGCAGTGTTTCACCTACATGTGAGAATCACAGCGCAGCCCAAAACACATTGAATACATAGAGTAACTCGGGCAGTGTTTCACCTAGATGCGAGAATCACAGCGCAGCCAAAAACACATTGAATACATAGAGTAACTCGGGCAGTGTTTCACCTAGATGCGAGAATCACAGCGCAGCCAAAAACTCATTGAATACGTAGAGTAACTCGGGCAGTGTTTCACCTAGATGCGAGAATCACAGCGCAGCCAAGAACACATTGAAAACAGAGTAACTCGGGCAGTGTTTCACCTAGTTGCGAGAATCACAGCGCAGCCAAAAACACATTGAATACATAGAGTAACTCGGGCAGTGTTTCACCTAGATGCGAGAATCACAGCGCAGCCAAGAACACATTGAAAACATAGAGTAACTCGGGCAGTGTTTCACCTAGATGCGAGAATCACAGCGCAGCCAAAAACACATTGAATACATAGAGTAACTCGGGCAGTGTTTCACCTAGATGCGAGAATCACAGCGCTGCCAAAAACACATTGAATACATAGAGTAACTCGGGCAGTGTTTCACCTAGATGCGAGAATCACAGCGCAGCCAAAAACACATTGAATACATAGAGTAACTTGGGCAGTGTTTCACCTAGATGCGAGAATTACAGCGCAGCCAAGAACACATTGAAAACAGAGTAACTCGGGCAGTGTTTCACCTAAATGCGAGAATCACAGCGCAGTCAGAAGTCACATGTGTGTACGCATCACTTCGAGACCCAAGAAGAGCAAGTTAAGTGGGACTTGGTGTTACAAAGGAGCGTATTGTGCGTCAGGAGTCTGAATCAAAGTTTGTTGGAATTGGGCTGGTTGAGTCACGCTTAGAAAGTGTAGCAAGTGTTACCTTCCATTGATGTTCAACATGTGGCTTTTCTGTGGGTGCATGAGCAGGGAGTCTGGCCCTGGGCACTGGCCAGCTCGGGACAGTCTCTGGACAGTTGTTGGGCCTTACCCTCAGGGCCTTTCCAGGAAGGGCCGGCTCACGCGTGTTGAGAAGAAGTTGGAAAGTTTCTCCAGTGGTGGAGTTCTTGAGTGAGGAATATCAGAGCGAGGAGGAAGAATGTAGCAATGAAGAAACTGAGGAAGAGGAGGAAGCAAGCCAGGTGGAAGAGCTGTTGTATAGTGATGAGAGGTGAAAGAGGAATGAGAGACCTTTAAAGTTGAGACACCAAGATTTCACCACAGAGCTGCTCAATGGGGCAGAGACCACAGAATGGGTTAGTCAAATAGAGCAGGGTGGTTCTGGAGGGTCAGGCCCTAGACAGGCCAAGGGGTGGAAAGAGGTTCTAACCTTAGCCAATGAGCTTAGTGTTAGTTCAGACAGGGCCTGGGAAGAAATCTCAAGCTCTATGGGGGGAATATAGAGTGGTCTTCCTGTCTCTCACATGGCTGACCTGTAAACCATCTTGAAGGAGACCTGGAGGGCAGTGTAGAGAATCATGTACTTTGTTTGTCGAAGGATACTGGATCCCAGAAAGCCCACATCCCATCCCTCCGTAGCAGAATTAAAGGGTTTGGGTAACCTTTGAGCCCCCAACAACACAGAAAGCTCTCTGTAACTTTCTCTGAAACTTTTGGAATTAATTCTTGTGCAGCCTAAGAACTGGAACTCTTATTACAAAGATATAAAGGCATCACCACTCACATTCAGAGTGATTTAGATTAAGATGGAGAACACAAGGAATGCAGGAATTGTATTTGAATCTAGCCGGGAAGCATCCCTTTGAATCTTGACTTTCATATTAGATGGCTAATTAGAAGATAACATAAATGGAACAGATGCACTTAAGTTTCTTTCACAATGGCAATTAAATGTTTGTAAAAAAAATGAAGATGGAAATTGAAATATTAGAAATGGAAATGTCCTATTAATAGAGAACAGTTCCTTTTGAAGACAACAGAATAATAATTAGGCCAGATAATTTAAGTAGCTTTATTAGGTTGGCAATGGAATGAATGGTTTTGTTTTATGCCTTGACAAAGCCGTAGTATGGGCGAAACTGAAGGCCCTATAGTCGGCAACACTTGTATTTGTCACTAGGCAACATGTGGTTGTTTCAGACACTACTTACTAAAAGACTTTCAGAACAAGAATTTCTGAAGTGTGCAACATTCTCAATGGATTTCAATACACTCTTTATGACTAAGTTATTGTCTTGATTGTTTTTTTGACTGGGAGAGCGCATGTCCAAGAGATGGTAATTCTGACATTTGGAGCAAATTATTTCAAACAGTGGACTTTAGAGAATGAATGCACAATGATGACAGAATGCTTTTCCTCACGAGGTTACCCAGATAGTGTGCTAAAGGAAGCCAATGACAGAACAACAAATCGTCCAAGAGATCAACTCTTGGTTCCTAAACCTAAGACTGATCAAGTTCCATGTATACATACCGTGACAGAGCCATCAGATATCAAGAATTTTCAAAATAAACTGGAGATTGATTCAGCTAGACCCACAACTTGTACGCTTCCTCCCTAAACCTCCTATGATAGCCTATAAACGTGGGAGAAACTTCAAAGCGCAACTAGTTAAGGCAGAGAGGAACACACAGGAAACTCCGAGATTTCTTCAAAAAGCCAAACTTGCCATATATCTATGCTTGAACTGCCATAATTGTAATAACATCATGAAAGACGATTCTATAAAACACTCACAAACAAGTCACATAATCAGTCCCGTGACACACATAATGTGATTCATGGTCTAGGCTGCCCATGTGGCAAAAACTATGTTGGCCAAACAAAAAGGAAGATCAAAGAACACTGGACAGGAAAAAAGTCCAACATTTGGACGAGCAATGTAAAATCCTCAGTTTATAGACATTTTCACAAACATAAAGACAACATAGCACAACTAAGATGTGTAGCCTTGGTAATTTTACATTCATCTCCAGGGGCAAGAAATTGTCCCAGAAGGAGATTTTCTGGATACATAAACTTGATCTTCTTTACCCACTTGGTATGAATGAAGAATTTCATTTTGGCACTTTTCTATAAATGTATGGTTCTCAATTTATCTAGGTCTGTGAAATATTCAACACAGTATGAACGTTTGATATGACTTTTAGTTCATTTTCTAATGTGTGCCACTTTTTATGAGAGGGTAGCTGCACTACTTCGAGTGGCCCTTGAGACATCTTGTATGTGATGAGAAAACTGCATTCAACGAAGGATACTCGTTCTGTTTTCATATTGATCTTGTCTTTATGTACCAGTTCATAACATTATATAATCTTCTTTACTATGGATGACAAATTATGCTTGCTTCACTTTCTTACCATATCTACTCTTAGATTTTGAGCATGTGATCACTTACTCAATGTATCTATTTTTAGTTGAGATATTCCACACTTATGTATCAGTACCCATATTATCTTATTGAGTCTTTTCTTTATGTTTAGTACACTGACCTATCGGCTACTACAACAATATGAAATTCGATATTTGTACATATTTTAATTTTTGGCAATACTTTATACACTATTTATTTTCTGTTATCCTTCTCTATTAAATAACTCTTCTTATTCACCTTATCTAGACCCCTCACAAACACATTCTATAGAGCACGTTTCTATGATGCTATTAGGGATTACGCCCTGATGATGTCATTATGCTATACATCACAATAGGTCATAAAAGAAATAGTGGGCATTTTAATTGCCAGGCATGTTGTCACGTTCACAGTAGTGCAAGGAATCTTCCGTCCCTCATGGCACCAATTTAATATGTTCTGGTAATTATGACTAAGAATCTATATTTAATGGGCATTTATTGCTCTAATGTTTCCGCACCACTCGGAGCACTAGAATCATTATTTCCCCTGACGTATTATAGATTTTCTGCTACCCAACGTCTCACTTTGAAAACTTCTAGATATATTACCACTCTCCTCGGGGGAGGTAAACTGATAATCGATGCATTTTTCCTTTTGCAATTATCTACTTACCATCCATTTGTGCCCACCAATCTGCTAGGTTTTACATTTCAGAATGTACGGAACTCCCTTTGTGCAAGATTATCAAACCACTTTTTGAGGCACCACTACATAACTATTAGGTTCTGACGCACCTTTTAATCTAACAATTGAAGAAGGTTTTACATTTCTTTTTGAAAGGTAAATTGATTTACGTGAACATACAAGTCTTTTTATTTTATTTTGCATTGTATAATCAATACACATATTTTCTAAACACACGGATTCATTTAC
This sequence comes from Ambystoma mexicanum, assembly GCF_040938575.1. Taxonomy (NCBI): domain Eukaryota; kingdom Metazoa; phylum Chordata; class Amphibia; order Caudata; family Ambystomatidae; genus Ambystoma; species Ambystoma mexicanum. The sequence continues at coordinate 460,047,769 of NC_090931.1, forward strand.
TCTTTATTTAATAGATTGGAAACGTATGCGCCTGATGAAGGGATTGTAATATCCCAAAAATGCGTTGAACTGAATGAGCTGGATACATGTTTTCTTCTTGAAGACCGCTTTTTGTTGATCATTGGATGTTTATAACAATGAAGTTACCATTCATTTTCAAAACATTCTTTATCAAGTACATGGTGTTCCTAAACCATCTGAATTTTATTGCATCTTACTTTCCTTTGGAATGTTCTGAACCACCAACTTTACTTTACAAAACTAGGCAAGATTACACCAGGATAGTGTGCAGGGGACTGGAGTATCCTCTACTTATGGATACCCTTCTCTTGAGCATTGCTGAAGACTTTCACTAGAGCCTTAATTATTTCTCTATAAAGTGCTCGAGCAATCACGGCGTTATTCAAAATCATGGGTTGAAATTGAGCATTTCATAGCACACCTTTTGTGAAAAATGGCCAAGCAATAAAATGTACAATCAGTTCTAGCACAAAACATAAACAATTCAGTAGGTGCCAAGTCACCAGTGCATTTTCATGATGGTTATGCCCACAACATAGGCCATTGTTGCCACAAAAAGATCATATTTAATGCTGCCTTTACCTAGTATATGCCAGTGCTGCTCACTGTAAAAATACATTTTGATGATCGTTCTAAATAATATCTGGGAGTATTACCAATGTAAGAATTAATAGACATTTAGGTCAGTATATTCCATTAGTGCCACTGTAGGAACACGTTGTAATACTGTTTTTACGCAACATACACGAGAATTGCCACTGAAAAAACACATTGTCCACAACACACACACACATGCATACACACACTCTACTCATGCATACAGACAGATCATTATTTATTTACTTTTTCGTGCAGAATGGTTTAACGAGTGGTCCCTCAGCTTTCCTTGCCTTCTTCTTGTGGCTGACACAGCAACAGAGAACTGGGAGGGACGTTGATTGAGACTTCACTGCATGATCCCTGCTTCTGCATGCCCCAAAAGAGGACACAAGGAGAGTCATTAGATATACCCTGATCCTTGCCTCACCTATTGCTGAGAAGAACAATAACCCTGCAGGCCGCAATCAGGCACAGTGGCCCCAGATGAAGGACTGCACAGCGTCTATCCCTACAGGCAGTAGATGACTGCCTGCAGGGATAGAGGCTGCACAGGCCTTTACCTGAGGGCACTGTGCCAGATTGAGGCCTGCAGGGTCATCATGCACAGTGCTCCTTAAATGGACTTAAATGGACTGCTGTGCATGACTGAATAAGGATGGCCTATGCCTAATGATCAGAGCTGCGCCTCAGTGCCCATTGTTTGCCTGCCGCCAATGGTCTCTTGCCTTGTGGTACAAAAGAAGAAGAGTGCTGGGAAGTAGTCAAAGAAGGAGCAGACAATAACACAGGTTTTATGAAAGGGTAGGGACATATTAAGTGAAACTGAAAGAAGTGCTCTGAGCAGAGTTGAAAAAATAAAGATTAGCTTGGAAAAACAGTGCCCATTGGGGCATAGGATAAAAAAAGGTGTTAACATGCTTTAAGGGAGTAGGTGGAAGAAGGAGTTTAGGATTACAATCAGAAAAACAGGGGGAGAATGGGGCGGGTGTTCCCCTATACAAAGAAACAAGGAAGGGCTTTTGCTGATTTTAAAATACAAATATTCTTCATTAAACATAGGTTGCACTGTAAAATTGAAGTCAGTACATTTAAAACAAACACTTACATAGCCACAACTATTGGATTTTGGGCGGGCATTTTTCCAGGTTCTGTCTTAATGGTACTACCAGGCCATACGAAGGAAATAGCTGGCAAATGGTGGTAGTACCTGGCATATTATGACAGTGGGCCTCATTATGAGGTTGCTGGTAAAACCCACCGGAAGGAGGTGGGTTATCGGCAATCCCGTAACTGACATCCCAAGATATCACAGCGGGCGCTGGTATGGTTATTTCCCATTCCCATGGGTTCCATGAGACTCCATAGGAATGGAAAACCTACCAGTAGGGGACTGAACTACTGGCATACTTATAGTTTGGCGGTCCGGAAAGGGTACGGCTACATTGCTACCGGCAAATTCATTTTCTGACCATCAAACTCATAATGAGGGCCAGTACCAGGCAAATTGCTGTCTAATCCCTATATGAGAGCCAAAACTGTTGCCTTTGCCATTTATTGTTTTTAACCAGAATTTAGTCCAAGAACCCACATATTGATTATAAATAAAGTGGTGCAAGGCACCCATGGTTAAAATAGTGTTATTACTTTGAGAGCTGGTTTAGCTGGTTTATAGCTGCAATTGAGCATTACCTTTCAGGTGGCTGATCACAAAACACAGCTGGACTCAGAGAAATCACAGGGGGATATGGTTTGGGCGGGTGGGGCAAGAAAGCGTTGAGAATGGCGTTAGGGACTAACATGTCCATTGATGATCAATGGGTGAGTAAATAACCAGACAACACCAAGAGGCTGGCTCCCCATTTGATGTTTCTTCTCTACTGGCTTGATTTCCAATGAGAATAGTTTTGGATTTAGGTAGCACCACTTTACAGGCACAAATCAAAATAAATCATCAATGTGGCTTACAATGGCCATGATGGGATGGTGCCCTCCAGGTAAAAACATGCAGAGGTGGGACTTAGCAAGGGAATTGTCAATAGCTTCCCTTCCTGCTTCCAGTTTCTGCGTGCAGGCCCACCGAGGGGCCAGAGCCAACGCGCAGGGGCCAGAGTCAACGATCAGGGACTGATCTAAGAGACTGGGCTGGAAAAAGTAGTAAGTGTGAAACAAAATGCGCCTATGATTGTGCAAATGTGTGTGTACATGTTTGTGTGTGTGTATGCATGTGTGTGTTTGTGTGCAGTTGTGCATGTCCCAGTGTGGGAATGCAAGTGTGCAAGATGGGAAAATTAGAGGTTTGTTGGCAGTGAGAGGATCAATGTGGCAGAACTGGAAATAAGATATTGACATTGGAGTAGGACTGGTATCAAAGACATATTATGTAGAACTTGGAAACTGAAATAGTGACACTAGGACATAACGTTTGCTAAGAGCGACATGGGAGCATATCTGTACACCAAGAATAACATTGTGGTAGAACTCTGAATTGAAATTGATTTACGCCAGACCTTGGGCACAGAGAGTGCCAGTAGGGCGGAACCTGGACAATGACAGTGATAGAGGGGCAGAATGGGCATTAAGAGTGAAACTGGGACAGGAGTGTGGCAGTGAGTGCCACCGGGCCCAAGACACAGTGACCAAAGTGGAGGACAGCCACATGGTACACGTTCCCTTTAATTCACAAAAAATATGGACATATTGGGGCTCATTATGACCATGCCGGGATCCTGGCGGGAAATCCGCGAGGATGCCAGCAAATGGTAATAATGTTACTGGCACTCAGTTCAGCGGTATTACTGCCCATTCCGAGTGCCGGGTTGAAAGTGTTAATCCCCATTCATGGAGTCATAGGATTCCATGTGGATCTGCCCGTATTATAGGTGCCGGTATTAACCCCGCATGTAATACCGGCGATGTTTGCTGGTGGGGTGTAGGAATCTCCTCCAGCTGTTAGCTGGAAGTAGTTCCTCCATTCCACCGGCAAACTCATAGTTGGCTGGTGCAGTAATGTGCTTTTGGACGGTGGCCTGAAGGCACTTTTGTTGCATGCTGATCACTTACAGGGATATCCCTTACAAGGATACACACCTGGAGGTAATGCACTGGAGCCATTTCTTGCTGTGCTATCTTATCAACACAGCTTTGCTTTCGTTTACTCCAACTATCTTCTTGAGACAAAAAAAATCCCATTCTCAAGCCAGCACAAAACAATTCACCCACAATAATCAGCTGTCCGAGAGCAAAAAAAGGCTTTAATTATGGCCACCCCATCGCACTTATTCACAATGAATCAGCAATACAGGTGCTCCACATAGCATAGCCATGTTTTATAAGTATATTTTCTACGGAGCATCACATACATTTCAAATGCACTTATCAATACATTCCATCCTTGTTTGCAGCAGCCACAGCCTAAAATCAGACTTGGGAGTTTGAAGTTTGAAGGCTCTGCTGGCACAAACCAGGCATACACCCATCCTGGTGATAACTGTGGCCGCAGGAGCAAAACTCAGGCCGATTCATGGAATAATTAGCGCGGCGCAAGTGGGCAAAAACGTGCGAATCGTAGTGGAATTGCGAAAATCGCAGTGCAAGTGCGAAAATCGCACGAAAAGCAGCGCACATCGATTCATGGAAGGGCGTGCGCGAAAAAAACATCTGATGTGCGCTAAAAAAGTGCGCGGCGCACGTTGGCGCACAGGCCATCTAACGGCGTGCGCCAGGTCACAGCGAAAATCGCACAGGCCACAGCGAAAATCGCACATAGCGCGGCGCACGCAACAAAAGTAGGCGGAACACGGGGCGTAACACTCGGAATGGGGAACAACTTGCCAAAATGTGGGCGTCACAGGGGAAGTACAGGGTGCAAGTGCGCGAAACGCCCACACGCTCGCCTACAACATGTATTCATGGAATCGAATAGGGCAAAACAGCGCACGGTCAAACCAGCGCACAGGCACAAACACGACCGCCACAAGAAAGCAGGCGGTAGTGTCCCTGTGCCTGTAAAAAATGTGCGCCAAAAGGTGTGCCAACAAATAGCACCTATATACAGTTATGATGAATGTCCTATACTGTGGCCCTCCAGGACAAATGACGTGCAAAGGGGTACCCACAAACACGGACACCCGCTGACTGAAAAATAACGTGTGCGTGTATTTCGGGGTGCGCGGGAAGTTTCACACGCGAATTGGCTGGGTACGTGGATTCCAGGGGTGCGCGGGAAGTTTCACACACGATTTGGCTGTGTACGTGGATTTCAGGGGTGCGTGGGAAGTTCCACACGCGATTTGGCTGGGTACGTGGATTTCAGGGGTGCGTGGGAAGTTCAACACGCGATTTGGCTGGGTACGTGGATTTCAGGGGTGCGCGGGAAGTTCCACACACGATTTGGCCGGGTACGTGGATTTCAGGGGTGCGCGGGAAGTTCAACACGCGATTTGGCTGGGTACGTGGATTTCAGGGGTGCGCGTGAAGTTTCACACGCGATTTGGCTGGTTACGTGGATTCCAGGGGTGCGCGGGAAGTTTCACACGCGATTTGGCTGGGTACGTGGATTTCAGGGGTGCGTGGGAAGTTCCACACGCGATTTGGCCGGGTACGTGGATTTCAGGGGTGCGCGGGAAGTTCCACACGCGATTTGGCCGGGTACGTGGATTTCAGGGGTGCGCGGGAAGTTCAACACGCGATTTGGCCGGGTACGTGGATTTCAGGGGTGCGCGGGAAGTTTCACATGCGATTTGGCTGGGTACGTGTATTTCGGTGTTGCGGGGGAATGCTACACATGATATGGCCATGTGGGTACCCCCAGGTGTTCCCTCTACACCCTCCACGGCCCCTGCAGGCAGCCCACACCACAGGGTACTACCCTGCACCCCTGCTCATGTCCCACAGGCAACCCATCCACCATGGCCATGCCCACCAGCCAACCCACATGTCACCTTGCACCACTGATCACCAACACATGTCTACCACCACCCCCACCCCCAGCCACCAGGGGCAGCCTCCACCAGGCCCCCACTCATGTCTCCCACCACCCCCAGCCACCAGGGACAGCCTCCACCAGGCCCCCACTCATGTCCCTTATTACCCCCACCCCCCAGCAGTGCAGGGGCAGCCTCCACCAGGCCCCCACTCATGTCTCCCACCACCCCCACCCCCCAGCCACCAGGGGCACCGTCCACCAGGCCCCCACCCATATCTCCCACCACCCCCTACCCCCCAGCAGTCAGGGGCAGCCTCCACCAGGCCCCCACTCATGTCTCCCACCACCCCCACCCCCCAGCCACCAGGGGCAGCCTCCACCAGGCCCCCACTCATGTCTCCCACCACCCCCTACCCCCCAGCCACCAGGGGCAGCCTCCACCAGGCCCCCACTCATGTCTCCCACCACCCCCACCCCCCAGCCACCAGGGGCAGCCTCCACCAGGCCCCCATCCATGTCTCCCACCACCCCCTAGTGCCCAGCAGTCAGGGGCAGCCTCCACCAGGCCCCCACTCATGTCTCCCACCACCCCCTAGCCCCCAGCAGTCAGGGGCAGCCTCCACCAGGCTCCCAACCATGTCTCCCACCACCCCCACCCCCCAGCCACCAGGGGCAGCCTCCACCAGGCCCCCACTCATGCCCCTATTACCCCCACCCCCCCGCAGTGCAGGGGTACCCTCCACCAGGCCCCCACTCATGTCTCCCACGACCCCCACCTCCCAGCCACCAGGGGCAGCCTCCACCAGGCCCCCACTCATGTCTCCCACCACCCCCACCCCACAGCCACCAGGGGCACCCTCCACCAGGCCCCCACCCATGTCTCCCACCACCCCCACCCCCCAGCCACCAGGGGCAGCCTCCACCAGGCCCCCACTCATGTCTCCCACCACCCCCACCCCCCAGCCACCAGGGGCACCCTCCACCAGGCCCCCACCCATGTCTCCCACCACCCCCTACCCCCCAGCAGTCAGGGGCAGCCTCCACCAGGCCCCCACTCATGTCTCCCACCACCCCCACACCCCAGCAACCAGGGGCAGCCTCCACCAGGCCCCCACAAATGTCTCCCACCACCCCCTACCCCCCAGCCACATGGGGCAGCCTCCACCAGGCCCCCACTCATGTCTCCCACCACACCCACCCCCCAGCCACCAGGGGCAGCCTCCACCAGGTCCCCACCCATGTCTCCCACCACCCCCTACCCCCCAGCAGTCAGGGGCAGCCTCCACCAGGCCCCCACTCATGTCTCCCACCACCCCCACCCCCCAGCCACCAGGGGCAGCCTCCACCAGGCCCCCACTCATGTCTCCCACCACCCCCTACCCCCCAGCCACCAGGGGCAGCCTCCACCAGGCCCCCACGCATGTCCCCTATTACCCCCACGCCCCAGCAGTGCAGGGGCACCCTCCACCAGGTCCCCACCCATGTCTCCCACCACCCCCTAGCCCCCAGCAGTCAGGGGCAGCCTCCACCAGGCACCCACTCATGTCTCCCACCACCCCCACCCCCCAGCCAGCAGGGGCAGCCTCCACCAGGCCCCCACTCATGTCCCCTATTACCCCCACCCCCCAGCAGTGCAGGGGCACCCTCCACCAGGCCCCCACCCATGTCTCCCACCACCCCCTAGCGCCCAGCAGTCAGGGGCAGCCTCCACCAGGCCCCCACTCATGTCTCCCACCTCCCCACCCCCCAGCCACCAGGGGCAGCCTCCACCAGGCCCCCACTCATGTCTCCCACCACCCCCTACCCCCCAGCCACCAGGGGCAGCCTCCACCAGGCCCCACTCATGTCTCCCACCACCCCCACCCCCCAGCCACCAGGGGCAGCCTCCACCAGGCCCCCACCCATGTCTCCCACCACCCCCTACCCCCAGCAGTCAGGGGCAGCCTCCTACAGGCCCCAGTCATGTCTCCCACCACCACCACCCCCCAGCCACCAGGGGCAGCCTCCACCAGGCCCCCACCCATGTCTCCCACCATCCCCTACCCCCCAGCAGTCAGGGGCAGCCTCCACCAGGCCCCCACTCATGTCTCCCCCCACCCCCACCCCTCAGCCACCAGGGGCAGCCTCCACCAGGCCCCCACCCATGTCTCCCACCACCCCGTATCCCCCAGCAGTCAGGGGCCGCCTCCACCAGGCCCCCACTCATGTCTCCCACCACCCCCACCCCCCAGCCACCAGTGGCAGCCTCCACCAGGCCCCACTCATGTCTCCCACCACCCCCAGCCCCCAGCCACCAGGGGCAGCCTCCACCAGGCCCCCACCCATGTCTCCCACCACCCCCTACCCCAGCAGTCAGGGCCAGCCTCCACCAGGCCCCCACTCATGTCTCCCACCACCCCCACCCCCCAGCCACCAGGGGCACCCTCCACCAGGCCCCCACCCATGTATCCCACCACCCCACCCCCCAGCCACCAGTGGCAGCCTCCACCAGGCCCCCACTCATGTCTCCCACCACCCCCACCCCCCAGCCACCAGGGGCACCCTCCACCATGCCCTAACCCATGTCTCCCACCACCCACTACCCCCCAGCAGTCAGGGGCAGCCTCCACCAGGCCCCCACTCATGTCTCCCACCACCCCCACCCCCCAGCCACCAGGGACAGCCTCCACCAGGCCCCCACTCATGTCTCCCACCACCCCCTACCCCCCAGCCACCAGGGGCAGCCTCCACCAGGCCCCCACTCATGTCTCCCACCACACCCACCCCCCAGCCACCAGGGGCAGCCTCCACCAGGTCCCCACCCATGTCTCCCACCACCCCCTATCCCCCAGCAGTCAGGGGCAGCCTCCACCAGGCCCCCACTCATGTCTCCCACCACCCCCACCCCCCAACCACCAGGGGCAGCCTCCACCAGGCCCCCACTCATGTCTCCCACCACCCCCACCCCCCAGCCACCAGGGGTAGCCTCCACCAGGCCCCCACTCATGTCCCCTATTACCCCCACCCCCCAGCAGTGCAGGGGCACCCTCCACCAGGCCCCCACCTATGTCTCCCACCACCCCCTAGCCCCCAGCAGTCAGGGGCAGCCTCCACCAGGCCCCCACTTTTTTCTCCCACCACCCCCACCCCCAGCCACCAGGGGCAGCCTCCACCAGGCCCCCACCCATGTCTCCCACCATCCCCTACCCCCCAGCCACCATGGGCAGCCTCCACCAGGCCCCACTCATGTCTCCCACCACCCCCACCCCCCAGCCACCAGGGGCAGCCTCCACCAGGCCCCCACCCATGTCTCCCACCACCCCCTACCCCCAGCAGTCAGGGGCAGCCTCCTACAGGCCCCCACTCATGTCTCCCACCACCCCCACCCCCAGCCACCAGGGGCAGCCTCCACCAGGCCCCCACCCATGTCTCCCACCACCCCGTATCTCCCAGCAGTCAGGGGCCGCCTCCACCAGGCCCCCACTCATGTCTCCCACCACCCCCACCCCCCAGCCACCAGGGGCACCCTCCACCAGGCCCCCACCCATGTCTCCCACCACCCCCACCCCCCAGCCACAAGGGGCAGCCTCCACCAGGCCCCCACTCATGTCTCCCACCACCCCCACCCCCCAGCCACCAGGGGCACCCTCCACCAGGCCCCCACCCATGTCTCCCACCACCCCCTACCCCCCAGCAGTCAGGGGCAGCCTCCACCAGGCCCCCACTCATGTCTCCCACCACCCCCCAGCCACCAGGGGCAGCCTCCACCAGGCCCCCACTCATGTCTCCCACCACCCCCTACCCCCCAGCCACCAGGGGCAGCCTCCACCAGGCACCCACTCATGTCTCCCACCACACCCACCCCCCAGCCACCAGGGGCAGCCTCCACCAGGTCCCCACCCATGTCTCCCACCACCCCCTACCCCCCAGCAGTCAGGGGCAGCCTCCACCAGGCCCCCACTCATGTCTCCCACCACCCCCACCCCCCAGCCACCAGGGGCAGCCTCCACCAGGCCCCCACTCATGTCTCCCACCACCCCCTACCCCCCAGCCACCAGGGGCAGCCTCCACCAGGCCCCCACTCATGTCCCCTATTACCCCCATGCCCCAGCAGTGCAGGGGCACCCCCCACCAGGCCCCCACCCATGTCTCCCACCACCCCCTAGCCCCCAGCAGTCAGGGGCAGCCTCCACCAGGCCCCCACTCATGTCTCCCACCACCCCCACCCCCCAGCCACCAGGGGTAGCCTCCACCAGGCCCCCACTCATGTCCCCTATTACCCCCACCCCCAGCAGTGCAGGGGCACCCTCCACCAGGCCCCCACCTATGTCTCCCACCACCCCCTAGCCCCCTGCAGTCAGGGGCAGCCTCCACCAGGCCCCCACTCATGTCTCCCACCACCCCCACCCCCCAGCCACCAGGGGCAGCCTCCACGAGGCCCCCACTCATGTCTCCCACCATCCCCTACCCCCAGCCACCAGGGGCAGCCTCCACCAGGCCCCACTCATGTCTCCCACCACCCCCACCCCCCAGCCACCAGGGGCAGCCTCCACCAGGCCCCCACCCATGTCTCCCACCACCCCCTACCCCCAGCAGTCAGGGGCAGCCTCCTACAGGCCCCCACTCATGTCTCCCACCACCTCCACCCCCAGCCACCAGTGGCAGCCTCCACCAGGCCCCCACCCATGTCTCCCACCACCCCCTACCCACCAGCAGTCAGGGGCAGCCTCCACCAGGCCCCCACTCATGTCAACCACCACCCCCACCCCTCAGCCACCAGGGGCAGCCTCCACCAGGCCCCCACCCATGTCTCCCACCACCCCCTATCCCCCAGCAGTCAGGGGCCGCCTCCACCATGCCCCCACTCATGTCTCCCACCACCCCCACCTCCCAGCCACCAGGGGCAGCCTCCACCAGGCCCCCACTCATGTCTCCCACCACCCCCTACCCCCCAGCCACCAAGGGCAGCCTCCACCAGGCCCCCACTCATGTCCCCTATTACCCCCACCCCCCAGCAGTGCAGGGACACACTCCACCAGGCCCCCACCCATGTCTCCCACCACCCCCTAGCCCCCAGCAGTCAGGGGCAGCCTCCACCAGGACCCCACTCATGTCTCCCACCACCCCCTACCCCCCAGCCACCAGGGGCAGCCTCCACCAGGCCCCCACTCATGTCCCCTATTACCCCCACCCCCCAGCAGTGCAGGGGCACCCTCCACCAGGCCCCCACCCATGTCTCCCACCACCCCCTAGCCCCCAGCAGTCAGGGGCAGCCTCCACCAGGCCCCCACGCATGTCTCCCACCACCCCCACCCCCCAGCCACCAGGGGCAGCCTCCACCAGGCCCCCACTCATGTCCCCTATTACCCCCACCCCCCAGCAGTGCAGGGGCACCCTCCACCAGGCCCCCACTCATGTCTCCCACCACCCCCTAGCCCCCAGCAGTCAGGGGCAGCCTCCACCAGGCCCCCACTCATGTCTCCCACCACCCCCACCCCCCAGCCACCAGGGGCAGCCTCCGCCAGGCCCCCTCTCATGTCTCCCACCACCCCCTGCCCCCCAGCCACCAGGGGCAGCCTCCGCCAGGCCCCCACTCATGTCCCCTATTACCCCCACCCCCCAGCAGTGCAGGGGCACCCTCCACCAGGCCCCCACCCATGTCTCCCACCACCCCTAGCCCCCAGCAGTCAGGGGCAGCCTCCACCCGGCCCCCACTCATGTCTCCCACCACCGCCACCCCCCAGCCACCAGGGGCAGCCTCCACCAGGCCCCCACTCATGTCCCCTATTACCCTCACCCCCCAGCAGTGCAGGGGCACCCTCCACCAGGCCCCCACCCATGTCTCCCACCACACCCTAGCCCCCAGCAGTCAGGGGCAGCCTCCACCAGGCCCCCACTCATGTCTCCCACCACCCCCACCCCCCAGCCACCAGGGGCAGCCTCCACCAGGCCCCCACTCATGTCTCCCACCACCCCCTACCCCCCAGCCACCAGGGGCAGCCTCCACCAGGCCCCCACTCATGTCTCCCACCACCCCTACCCCCCAGCCACCAGGGCAGCCTCCACCAGGCCCCCACCCATGTCTCCCACCACCCCCTAACCCCCAGCAGTCAGGGGCAGCCTCCACCAGGCCCCCACTCATGTCTCCCACCACCCCCACCCCCCAGCCACCAGGGGCAGCCTCCACCAGGCCCCCACCCATGTCTCCCACCACCCCTACCCTCCAGCAGTCAGGGGCAGCCTCCACCAGGCCCCCACTCATGTCTCCCACCACCCCCACCCCCCAGCCACCGGGGCAGCCTCCACCAGGCCCCCACCCATGTCTCCCACCACCTCCTATCCCGCAGCAGTCAGGGGCCGCCTCCACCAGGCCCCCACTCATGTCTCCCACCACCTCCACCCCCCAGCCACCAGGGGCAGCCTCCACCAGGCCCCCACTCATGTCTCCCACCACCCACTACCCCCCAGCCACCAGGGGCAGCCTCCACCAGGCCCCCACTCATGTCCCCTATTACCCCCACCCCCCAGCAGTGCAGGGGCAGCCTCCACCAGGCCCCCACCCATGTCTCCCACCACCCCCTAGCCCCCAGCAGTCAGGGGCAGCCTCCACCAGGCCCCCACTCATGTCTCCCACCACCCCCTACCCCCCAGCCACCAGGGGCAGCCTCCACCAGGCCCCCACTCATGTCCCCTATTACCCCCACCCCCCAGCAGTGCAGGGGCACCCTCCACCAGGCCCCCACCCATGTCTCCCACCACCCCCACCCCCCAGCCACCAGGGGCAGCCTCCACCAGGCCCTCACTCATGTCCCCTATTACCCCCACTCCCCAGCAGTGCAGGGGCACCCTCCACCAGGCCCCCACCCATGTCTCCCACCACCCCCTAGCCCCCAGCAGTCAGGGGCAGCCTCCATCAGGCCCCCACTCATGTCTCCCACCACCTCCACCCCCCAGCCACCAGGGGCAGCCTCCACCAGGCCCCCACTCATGTCTCCCACCACCCCCTACCCCCCAGCCACCAGGGGTAGCCTCCACCAGGCCCCCACCCATGTCTCCCACCACCCCCTACGCCCCAGCAGTCAGGGGCAGCCTCCACCAGGCCCCCACTCATGTCTCCCATCACCCCCACCCCCCAGCCACCAGGGGCACCCTCCACCAGGCCCCCACCCATGTCTCCCACCACCCCCTACCCCCCAGCAGTCATGGGCAGCCTCCACCAGCCCCCACTCATGTCTCCCACCACCCCCACCCCCCAGCCACCAGGGGCAGCCTCCACCAGGCCCCCACCCATGTCTCCCACCACCCCCTACCCCCAGCAGTCAGGGGCAGCCTCCACCAGGCCCCCACTCATGTATCCCACCACCCCCACCCCCCAGCCACCAGGGGCAACCTCTACCAGGCCCCACTCATGTTTCCCACCACCCACTACCCCCCAGCCACTAGGGCCAGCCTCCACCAGGCCCCCACTCATGTCCCCTATTACCCCCACCCCCCAGCAGTGCAGGGGCACCCTCCACCAGCCCCCACCGATGTCTCCCACCACCCCCTAGCCCCCAGCAGTCAGGGGCAGCCTCCACCAGGCCCCCACTCATGTCTCCCACCACACCCACCCCCCAGCCACCAGGGGCAGCCTCCACCAGGCCCCCACTCATGTCCCCTATTACCTCCACCCCGCCGCAGTGCAGGGGCACCCTCCACCAGGCCCCCACTCATGTCTCCCACCACCCCCACCCCCCAGCCACCAGGGGCAGCCTCCACCAGGCCCCCACTCATGTCCCCTATTACCCCCACCCCCCAGCAGTGCAGGGGCACCCTCCACCAGGCCCCCACCCATGTCTCCCACCACCCCCTAGCCCCCAGCAGTCAGGGGCAGCCTCCACCAGGCCCCCACTCATGTCTCCCACCACCCCCTACCCCCCAGCCACCAGGGGCAGCCTCCACCAGGCCCCCACTCATGTCCCCTATTACCCCCACCCCTCAGCAGTGCAGGGGCACCCTCCACCAGGCCCCCACCCATGTCTCCCACCACCCCCACCCCCCAGCCACCAGGGGCAGCCTCCACCAGGCCCTCACTCATGTCCCCTATTACCCCCACTCCCCAGCAGTGCAGGGGCACCCTCCACCAGGCCCCCACCCATGTCTCCCACCACCCCCTAGCCCCCAGCAGTCAGGGGCAGCCTCCATCAGGCCCCCACTCATGTCTCCCACCACCTCCACCCCCCAGCCACCAGGGGCAGCCTCCACCAGGCCCCCACTCATGTCTCCCACCACCCCCTACCCCCCAGCCACCAGGGGTAGCCTCCACCAGGCCCCCACCCATGTCTCCCACCACCCCCTACGCCCCAGCAGTCAGGGGCAGCCTCCACCAGGCCCCCACTCATGTCTCCCATCACCCCCACCCCCCAGCCACCAGGGGCACCCTCCACCAGGCCCCCACCTATGTCTCCCACCACCCCCTACCCCCCAGCAGTCATGGGCAGCCTCCACCAGCCCCCACTCATGTCTCCCACCACCCCCACCCCCAGCCACCAGGGGCAGCCTCCACCAGGCCCCCACCCATGTCTCCCACCACCCCCTACCCCCAGCAGTCAGGGGCAGCCTCCACCAGGCCCCCACTCATGTATCCCACCACCCCCACCCCCCAGCCACCAGGGGCAACCTCTACCAGGCCCCCACTCATGTTTCCCACCACCCACTACCCCCCAGCCACCAGGGCCAGCCTCCACCAGGCCCCCACTCATGTCCCCTATTACCCCCACCCCCCAGCAGTGCAGGGGCACCCTCCACCAGCCCCCACCGATGTCTCCCACCACCCCCTAGCCCCCAGCAGTCAGGGGCAGCCTCCACCAGGCCCCCACTCATGTCTCCCACCACACCCACCCCCCAGCCACCAGGGGCAGCCTCCACAAGGCCCCCACTCATGTCCCCTATTACCCCCACCCCGCCGCAGTGCAGGGGCACCCTCCACCAGGCCCCCACTCATGTCTCCCACCACCCCCACCCCCCAGCCACCAGGGGCAGCCTCCACCAGGCCCCCACTCATGTCTCCCACCACCCCCACCCCCCAGCCGTGCAATTTGCCTGGGTACGTGTACTTCGTGGTGCGCGTGAAGTTCCACACGCGATTGTACGTGTACTTCGGGGTGCGCGTGAACTTCCACACACGATTAGCCTGGGTACGTGTACTTCGGGGTGCGCGTGAACTTCCACACGCGATTTGCCTGAGTACGTGTACTTCGGGGTGCGCGTGAACTTCCACACGCGATTGGGCCTGTGAGAGTGGGTCACATGTATTCCAGGGGTGGGCGGGAATATTTACCCGCGACTGTGCCTGTGAGAGCGTGCTACATGTATTCCTGGTGTGGGCGGGAAGATTCACACGTTCGCCTACGACGTGCCGAAAAAGGGTCCAATCCTGACACACGTACGCCAGCATGAAGCAGGCGTACGTCGACCCGCGCAGCATAAAAGTGCCCGCAAACCACAAACAAGCTCATACGCCAGGATGAATATACCATTCCTAGCAGCAGTGGACGTGGGTTACCAAAGGAGGAGGAGGAGGATAGTGAGGGCCCGAATTTTCACTCCTTTTTGGGATGCCTGATGACCAGGTGTATGGGAGGTACAGGTTTCCCCCACACATAATACTGGACCTGGTCAGTGAGTGGGAGGATGACCTCACATCACCCACCCTGTGCTCCCAAGCACTCAGCCCCCTGGAGAAGGTCCTCAATGTACTGCACTTCTTGGCCACAGGATCATTTCAGCGGACAAGTGCCTTAGTGGGTGGGGTGTCACAGGCCACGCAGTCACGCTGCCTACACCAGGTCTTGAACATCATCACTGCACGCCCATCAGTCCGTAGGCACATATACCTGCCCAGGACACCTGCAGAAAGGCAGGCTGCCACCCTCGATTTCTACGGTGTGGCACAATTTCCAAAAGTGCTAGGTGCCATTGACTGCACCCATGTGGCACTACGTCCCCCCAGGGCATCTGAGCACATCTATAGGAACTGCAAGCAGTGGCATTCCATCAACGTGCAGGTAGTATGTAATGCTAAGGGAATCATCACCTCAGTATATGCCAACTATCCAGGGTCCACCCACGACAGCTTCATTTACCGAATGTCTACCCTAAGCCGGGACCTAGAAGCTGGCCGGCATGGTGATACATGGCTGCTTGGTGAGTATGAATGCCACTGCACATTAGGGATGTAACGGTTTTATGGTATACCGTTAAAGATACCGTGAACCACTTAATTGAACAATAATAACCGTCACATTGTTTATACCGGTATACCGTTCATACCGTTAAGTGTGCTTTTCAATCTAATTTGGAAAGGCTGCAGTAAGCAAGTGCTGCGCAGTCTTGGTCTTGCACTGTTGGATGTGCCGTCTGCCAAGTAGTTTCAGTTGGAGCAGTTTTTAATGCCATTCCATAAACCACACGTGCCTGTCACAAAATCAATGTTAGCAATAGGAAGAATAAATACAGTGCCAAGAAGGAAGAGGGTTTACTTTGGGTTGGCGGCTTTGGGGTTTATATATTTATAATGGATAATGTTTTCTAAACATATGACAATGGGGGATTTCCCTGATTCTATCATTGAATTTACATATAATTAGTCTCTGTAGTCTCTGTGGGTATTCCCTGCTGCCATACCAAAGGGTAACATGTCCGTGATTACTGAACACCTTTTCGCCAGCAAGTAAACTAAAGGCTGTAACGTAAAGAGAGTGCGTGTACGTGTGTGTATGCGCACAAGCGTATACTACCATCAGCCTCCATTGATCTGTGGCATGCAGGTTATCAAGATGGCAACATGTTAATCTTCACCAGTAGCCAGTGGGGGAGCTAAAAGCCTAAATGACCACTTAAGAAAAGCTATTCAGTTTGCTTTGCCAGTCGCAGCAGAGCTCCCCCCCCCCACTCCCCTCCTCTCCTCTCCACATGTGTTTGGTGGAAGCAAGGGGTGGCATTTCAGTGGAAAGTATGTTGAAAAGCCCAATTCTGGCCCTGGGTGCCCAGTTTTGTTTGTGATGATAAATCTGACAATTAATGACCTTTTAGAAAATATTTGTTAAGATTAGTTAGCTCCACCTGCTATACCGCGATAACCATGATATACCGTCATTTGGCAAGAAGGTTATTGTACCGTCATAAAACTAATACCGTGACACCCGACTGCACATGCATGCATGTCAGATGCAGAGTTATGTCACTACCCCACTAATGATACCCATTACCTCCTCACCAGGGGACAGTGCCTACCCTCTGAGCACCCACATGATGACGCCAATTCGGAACCCCATCACGCCTCCAGAGGTAAGATACAACACAGCCCATATTGCAACCCAGGGCATAGTGGAGCGCACATTCGGAGTGCTCAAGTCACGCTTTCGCTCCCTTGACCGGTCTGGCGGGCAGCTGTTATATGCGCCCCCCGTAGTGTGCAGGATCATAGTGGCAGCATGTGTCCTGCACAATGTTGCAACATGCCGGGGCCTGGCCGTGGACATGGTGGTGTCCCCACATCCCCAACCACATGCACGCCCGCTGCGCATGGGAGGGGAGAGGGCACAGGGTGAGGCAGCCCGTACGCAGCTGGTGGCTAATTACTTCACATAGAAATCACACCCCAGTGGAGTGCACACAGGCCTGGCACATACCATCTGATAAGCAATGATGACTCGACCTGACAATTAAGACGAACAAAGGGACTGTCAACTGTCAGAACCATAGCAGCCTGAGATTGTTCATGTGGAAGTGTCACAATGTGTGCATCCCTACCTACACAAACACCACCAATGCAGTGTCATGAAAAGACACTTCCATGCTGCAGAAATGAATACCCACTTGCAAAATACTACATGAAAACAGTGCCATGTCACCCACCCCCTCCACGGCACGGCCACACAACACACCATGGCATGTCATGCAATGTGAGAGGAAAGAAATGAATCCCCACAACATGCCCCAAGTGACAGCAGCTACAGAGTCCCTAATGGAAACCTGTCCACACATGAAATGCTCACAGTAATGCAGGACCTACAGCCCACATTACCAAATACTTACCAATAATACCAATCACCTACACAACCTCCAACCTACCTTAAACATGACATTACAGACTTAAAAATTTGCTAGCCTCACCACCTGATGATGACAGCCCTCCGAACACTTCCAAGTATACAGAGTTAGCGCCACACAAGAGTGTAGAGGCACTGCTTACAACATGGACTCCAGTTCCAAGGTGGATCGCATTGTGAAGACATGAGGAATGGACCTGCAAATATGGAGGATGAGATGGATGCAGAGGCACATATCAATACACCACGCAGTGTACAATACAACAACAATATGCACTATGAATGTATACACAGTATTGACTACAGACTGCCCACACAGCTCATGGTAGTCCAATGTCACCATGTACGTCAATGTCACTTGGGCAAACCCTTTGCAAGCCCATGGAAACGGGAAGCAGGAGGGGTGTGTGTGACAAAAACCCAAGCATCTGAACCAAATCCATGACAAGCCTGCATGTGCCCAGCCACAATGCAGCGTATGCCCACGGGAGCCACACAAGGCAACACACTGTCCCAAAATAAATAAATAAATAAATAAATAGATCAAAAATGGCCATTAATGGGCCCGGGGGGGTTGGGGAGGCCACCCAGGAGGTCTGAGGACAGGGTGCACACCAAAACCCACCTGTGTGGATCTTGCAAAAAAAACCACCTCCATGGGCTCATGGCCCACACGGCTACCCTATTGTGGGAGTATCACTGCTGTCGCTATTCTCACCCTGTGCAGCTGCATCCGGAGGTGGTGGCACTATGGGAGGCAGCCCATGCAAGGCCCTAGTCTGTTCCTCCATGGCTGCAAGCATGCGGGTGTGGTAGGTCTCGTTCTGGAGGATGAGTGTGCGGAGGTCCCCATGCAACAACTCACGGGATGCCCGGACCTCCGCCCTAGTTGCCTGCATCTCAGCTCAGAGAGTACAGGTGAGACGCTCCAGCTGCTGTTCTGTCCTTCGGTTTGTTGAAGCCTCAAGCTCAACAAGAGTCGTCCTGAGGTGAAGAAGTTCCAGCCTCAGGGCTTCCCTGTGGCCCTGGGACTCTATGGAGATGGCGTCCTGCAGAGTCGCCAGTGCCGCCCGCCTGTCCCTGTCGGACGCCAACATGTCCTCCCTGTGTGACTGGCAGATGGAGTCGGTTGCCTGCTGTAGTCGTTCCATCAGCCTTTCGGGGGGGACAATGGAAGTGGCCACCCTGTCCATGGCCTGAGCCATCATCTCTGATGATGCTGCCTGTTGGGTTGCCATACCATAAATGGATTGCTCCCATGCGGTATTGCCAGGTGGCGTACGGCCACCACGTCGGCGGGCACCACACCTGTCTGGGGCAAGGCGAACTGCGCCTTGCTGTGCCGGCACTGCCTGAGGCTTCAGGACTGCATTTCCCCTCTGATCTGCTGGCCCAGGAACAGGATCAGATGTCGCGGAGTGTGACCCTGCATCCGTAACCACCAAAGGCATACCTGCCAACACTGACATCCCCATTGAGGGTTCTAACCCTGGTGCAGGTGGGTCGGACAGAACAGAATCCCTCCCAGGAACACTCACCTGCGACGGCACGTAGGTCTCATCATCCGAATCAACACCTGAGTACATCTCGGGGGAGGTGCAGCCAGAGACACCCCTTGAGAGCACGACCTGCAGCAGTTGTGGGTTCTCACCCACCACCACACCACGTCCCTCACTGGTGGTCGGTCGGCCCTCAGACCCCTCCTGGGTCTGCACCATCTCCACAACCCCAGCAGTATCAGGTGCGTCTTCCCCTGCAAAGACATAAAAGAAAACAAATGGAAACAGACATTAGCACTATGGCACACAATGAGGGCTGAGAGGCTACAGAAACAGTACTTGATTGACACATGTCCCACATGACTAAAACACTCCCATGCATGCACCGTCACTGCGTGTGATGGGGAGGCAGATGCCACACATTGATGACACCAAGATGGAAGATGAACACATTTGCTGCATGCTGCCTAGCAGTGCCATCACACATTGGCCAGTGATTGGCAGGTCAAATACACACGCCATCACACAGATGGCATGTACCCTAACCATGAAGTGAAGAGGGAGAGGAGGTCACCAATTGTTCATTCAGTCCAGTTTGTTCATATGATTGATTATTTTCATTGTAATGGTTCTAATGTTTAACATGCAGCTGCCAGTCAAAAATGGTCCTATAGCACAGGGACATGTCCGAACTAATCATGTCCACGAAACTGAGCCAGTCCACTGTACCATAGCCATGTCAGACATGTGACAATAGGACAGAGAAATCCCGAGTAAAAGTGGTGGTATGCAAACAATCTGCCTGAATAAACAGAGGTAAATAAGCAACAGTGTAGTGGCAAGATGACACTCCAAGGGCAACTGGCGTGGTGTTGGGCTGGATGTCTAATGTTGGCCGAAGGGATGCTGCTATACCCAAATGCTGGTGCCAAGAATGTTTAGGAAGAGGCACATGGGTGAGCCGAACCACTCAGGCACACACACCCTCCCCTGGCACACAAACAGAAGCCCTCCCACACACAACATGCACATGGATGACACACACATGCATGTGCACTCACCGGACAATGCCTCGTAATCTGCCACTACTCCCACGCCTTGGATCTGTTCCTCCGTGACGTAGGTCCCAGCAACCTGCTCATGTGGAGTGCGTTCTATGTCGTCTGCTGGAGACCCACCTCCAGTCACTAGAGTTGCGGCATGACTTGAGGCCAGCTTATTCTTTGCCCTGCGCTTCAGGTCATTCCAGCGCTTGTAGCAATCATTAGCTGTGCGCCTCACGATTCCAAGGGCACTTATGATGTCCGCAATGGTCTGCCAGTGTGCCTGACGTTGTGCAGGTGTGGTCTTGGATCCTGCAACAATCACCATTTCGCGGTCATGTGCGGACACATACTCTACAAGTGCATTCAGTTCGGCCTCATTGAAGCTGGGCTTCCTTGACGGGCCGGAGTGTGTAGCCATGTCTGGGGCATCAGCCTCTACTGGACGAGCACTCTTCCTCTTCCGCTTGGAAGGTGGTGGGGATCCGGAGTGTCCTGCGCCGCTCTGGACACTAGGGGCAGGAGCATGGGATTGCACACTCAGCATGGGAGTTGGTGCAGGCATTATCTCAAGTGTGATGGTGTCAGGGGGAATGTCAGCATGATGGACTTGGACCGACACTGTCCTGGCTGGGTGTGTGAGAGGTGGGGTGGATGGAGCCACAGCTGCCCCTGCAGCCTCCCCAGCCTGCCTACGCGGGGCAGCAGATGACCTAGCTGCCCCTGATCCACGTGGCCTGATGACACCAACGTTCACCGGCGCACGTGGCCTAGACCTGCTGACCTGGAAGTCAGCCATGGAGTCACCCTGTGCCAGGTCTGGTTCCACAGTGGGCTGGTCCAACAAGGGCTGAGCATGGATGGTGTCAGCCACGGTAACCTCAACCAGGGGCGGGGCATGGGTGTCCCTTACTGCTCCTCCACACATGGGGGGCTAGGGGCACCCTGCAAGTCACGGCCATGTCCCCTACCGGATCCACCACGGCCACCACTTGGGGCTCGACCACCTTTGCCACCCTTACTGCTTGTTCGCCTCCCAGCCATGGCACTGATGATATTGTGCGTATGGGAGTTGATGTGAACTATTGTCCTGGGCAATTGGGGGTCAAAGGGCTTGGGTACCAGATGGTAATCGTACCCTAGTGCTCTAGCAAGGCTGTATGTCACCCCTGGGGAAAGATGACGGGTCACGCAACACACAGGCACCCCAAAAAAGGGAAGTAAGGTGCACGCAACCCCTCCTAGACCACGTGCGTGGAAAAAAAAACCTGCACTACGCTGTGGCACCCAGGAACACAAGAATGAACGTATGCGTGTCACACGCAGCCTAAAATGACCTCTGAAGGGGTACGTGACACACGGGGCAAGCACAGATGTTAGATACGTGCGCGACTCACCGTCTGCCAGGAACAAAAGCGTGAAAAATATGCGCGTGTGCGCATTGGCAACACCCCCGCCAAAAGAAGAATTGTACGCTGTCTGAGGAGACAGGACAACAGTAGTAGGGAAGCTGTTTGAGGAAACAGGCCCAGGAAAAAGAGGAAAAGAGAAAAAACTGTCAGAGGTAACAGGGAGTACGAACTGGAAACGCTGTGAAGTAAATCGGGTGTGAACCGACAAGAAGTACAGATTTCACCCACTCGCTTTCCTCGAAAAGCAAGTACAAGGAAATGGCCTCCTACACGTACCTTTTATACACACGTCACAGATGCGCATACGCAATGAGGCCATTTCCACCAATTATGCGCTTTGACACTCGGACGTGTATCTCTTCATTTTTACACGCGCCATTCTCTACGGCCATGCGCGTGACGTCACAGCTGCGCATGGTGGCCTTTGGGCCAATGAAATCGCAAATGCGAGCACACGTGGTAAAACTGCACGTCCGAGTGTCATCGCGTGTATTCGGCGATTGGCCTGGGTACGTGTATTACTGGGGGTGCGCAGGAAGTTCCACACGCGATTGGTGGAAATCCACGTGTGCTCTGTCATCATGTGTAATGAGGGAAACACCCGCGCGCCTCACGTCACAGACGCGCTCACGCGCTAAGGGCCTTTGGTCCAATGAAATCACATATGCGTGCTGACGTGCATACACGCTTAGGAACTTTCCTCGATTTACACGCAGACGTGCAGGATTTTCACGTGCCAAATCACTCCGTATCAAGCTGGCCACGCGTAAGCACACGGAAGACCACGCTTCTGCCCAGAAGGCCGAACTACTGCCCCCCAGAGCCCCAAGCACGCTCCCACCTGCCATCTGCTGCTGCCTGACTGCCTGCTGCCCACGTGCCCTGCCATTTGCTGCCTGCACATCAGCCAGGGGTGCTGTTGCTGTGACCACCCCTGCTGGAACCGAAGACTCCCGACTGGGATTCCATCGCTCCACAGCCCAGCCCCAGGACCCAGTTGCCCACCCACTCCTGCTTCTGGGGTTGTCATGTCGGGGCAAACACCATCTGAGACCACTGACATCCCCCGGCCAGAGAGGCAGAGGGGCACCAGCTTCAGTGCCACCGAAGTTGGTGTCCTGGTGGAGCAAGTCCTGGGGCAGTATGATGCCCTCTTTGGAAGTTCCCGCGCCGACAAGGAAGGACAGACTTGGATCTGGACTGACATCGTGACTGCCATCAATGCGGAGGGGGTGGCAGTCCGCGACTTCCAACATGTCAAGAAGCGCTGGGAGGACTTCAGGTCCAGGACCCTCAACAAGGCCCGGCGCCTCTTGAAGGCAGCGGATGCCAAGGGGCGCCGGGGCCACTTGTCGGAAGAACAGATGAGGGTCCTGGAACGCATATCCCCAGCGCTCCACGTCCAGGTCCTTGAGAGTCTGACCCGACTGGAGTCGAGCGGTAAGTGTACATGCATCCTGATTGTGAGCTGTGCGTGTGGTGATTTTTCAGTAGTGTGCAGGTTGCACATCTGTTTGTATGGGGTCGAGTATGGGTGGGGGTGTACAGGGCCGTGGGGCTAACACATGCGAGGGCTGGAATGTGTGTGACATGGATGGTGCTTGTGTGTGTAGGCTTGCATGCCAAATGCAGTTGTGTGGGCACACATGTTTGGATGAATGTGTATGTAAGTAGACATGTCCGTGATGTCACGCATGTATGTTGTAACAGCACTGTGTACATGTGCATGTGTGTGTATTTGACAAGGGTGCAAGAGTGATGCAACATGGATGCATGTGACAGCGGTATGTGGAAGCCTGATGGGCAGACGTGACATGGATGCCCATCTGAACACTGCGACACTTGGCAGAGGTGTACACATGCATGCAAGTGTGGTGGTGTGTGTACATGTGTGGTGCACTTCCTGTGTTGCATGTGATGTCTGGCTCACCTTTGCCTGCTCATGCTGTTGTATGTGTATGGATGGTGCTGGCAGTTGCGATATGGCTGTGGTATGGCTCATGTGTGCGAGTTGAAATGACATGTGTGTTGGGGATTGTGATGAAATGTCTGAGGTTTGCCAATGCCACTCATGTACAACTGTCATGTGTGTATGTGTCCATTGTACAGTGCCCTGATGCCTGTGTTTTATTTCTCCCTGTCTGCAGCGTCAACTGATGAAGAGGGCTGAGAAGGTGCTGTGGAGCACAGCGGCGGGGATCCCACCGCCAGCCGGAGACGCAAGGCCTGGCTCCCCTCCCATGTTGTCATCTCGTCCGGGAGTGAGGAGTCCGGTGCCGCGTCCCAGGCCGCAGCTGCCGGGGGGAGGTCCAAGAGGCAGAGGTTGGAGTTGGACTCCTCGGCAGCAGAAGGGGCAGCTGGGACCCCACAGGGCCCAACGGGGGAAGATGGCACGGAGTCATCCAGGTTGGTGGGGGGTTTGGTGGAGGAGGAGGCCGTGCAAGCAACAGAGACGGGGTCTGGAGGTGGGGATCCCACTGGTGCTAGTGGTGCAGTGCAGGACCAGGGACAGGAGGCAGCACAGGCCGCCGCGGAGGTGCCTGTGTGCAATCCTGTCCCTGATCCTGTCCCTGCATCATCTTGCACCAGCAGGGATGCCTACATTCAGACCCATTTTCAGGCAGGGGATGAGCTCACGACAACTGGCCTTCCTCTGCCTGCGGACGTGGCTATCCGGGTCCGGGTTGAGCCTGTTCTGAGTGGTGTGGCGTTGCGTCAACGGGCCATGCGAGGTGACCTGTAGTCTTTTCATGAGGAGACTGCACGTCATCTCGAATGGCTCGTTGACCACATCAGCCTGCTGGGACAGGTCACCCAGGCCGGATTCCTCCGTATGATGGGGCTTGCTACGACCCCCTCCTCAACTGCACCCCCTACGCGCCAGTCGTCCTCCGTGCCATCTTCCCACCCATCAGTCACCTGGGTGCCCTGTGGAGCTGCCTCTGACGGTGCGGCCAGGCTGGTGGAGGAGGCATCCCTGCCACAGTCGGGAGTCGGACGTCCAGCAGGGGTGGCCACGTCAACGACTGCACCCCAGCCAGCGGAGGATGTGCAGGCAGCAGGAGGCAGTGCACGGGCAGAGGCACAGCAGCAGCAGCAACGTGGTGGGAGCCATGAAGGCTCGGGGCCTTCAACATCGGAGGGGCAGGCATCGGCCGGAGGGCAGGAGGACCCAGGACAGAGAGTGTCTTCCATGTGGCAGCGGTTGGGCCACGCCATAGATGCGGAGCGGCATCGGGCGGAAGAGGCACGGCTCACAATGGTCAGGGTGGAGAACTCCATGCGGAGGGCCCTGAGGCGGGCCGAGTGCCTCGAGGCAATCCGCAGGGGTTTGGAGGTGGACATGTCGATGGCCCTGCGGACCCTCGGGGCCATGGAGGAGGACCGCCTCCGGGACATTGAGCAGGAGTTCGATGATGCCCTGGCCCGGGACATCCACAAGTGAGCCGTCAAACTAGCCCGCTGCCCTTGTACATAGTTATGTAGGAAGTGTTAGGTTTCATTTTTTTTGGGATTTATTTTGGACCTTTCGGACATTGGCCACATTTTTGTATATAGTTTATTTTATTAGTCAGTGTAGTTAGATAGGTTTCCTTTCTTTTGTTGGGATAATGGACCCTGGCTTGTTCGTATGTACCTAGTTCACTGTTGGATTGTATTTTTCTTTCGCATTTTCACCATGGAGCAATGGCTTTCTATTTTTTTTCCCATTGGATTTTGTTTTCTGGACAGTGACTTTGGACACCATTACTTTGGATTTTTATTTTTGGTTTTGCTTTTTTTCACGGACATGCTTCTTTTCATTTTTGTACATTCACATTTCTGTTTCTTTATTTTTGATTCTATTTATGTTTCCTTCAATACATATTTTTTTATCACACTTCAATGTGTAGTATCATCTCATTGGTTTAATGCATATCATGATATGGCTTTTGAGATTCACTGACACCCATTGGGTGTATGTGAGGGAAATGTGTTCGTTTCGGAACTTGCATTTGGTGTTCTGTCATGTAATTGCCAATTATGAGTGGGTGGATGCAATACTCGGGTGGGTGTTTTGCATTTGGAGGCTGACCATAGGGACCAGGGATCTAGATTGTGATGACATGTTGGCTGGGGAACATGAGTTGGACATGAGTGCGGGCCTTCTGGCAGGTGTCCCACAGTGCTGGGGGGTGGGGGTGCAGGGGTACATGAGTTGGACATGGTGGGGGCCTGCTGGCAGGTGCCCCACAGTGCTGGGGGTGGGGTTGCAGGGGTACATGAGTTGGACATGAGTGGGGGCCTGCTGGCATGTGCCCCATAGTGCTGGGGGGTGGGGGTGCAGGGGTACATGTGTTGGACATGGTGGGGGCCTGCTGGCAGGTGCCCCGCAGTGCTGGGGCGGTGGGGGTGCAGGGGGACATGGGTGGGGGCCTGGTGAAGGCTGCCCCTGGTGGCTGGGGGGTGGGGGTGGTGGTAGACATGGGTGGGGGCCTGGTGGAGGGTGCCCCTGACTGCTGTGGGGTAGGGGGTGGTGGGAGACATGGGTGGGGGCCTGGTGGAGGGTGCCCCTGACTGCTGGGGGGTAGGGGGTGGTGGGAGACATGGGTGGGGGCCTGGTGGAGGGTGCCCCTGACTGCTGGGGGGTAGGGGGTGGTGGGAGACATGAGTGGGGGCCTGGTGGAGGGTGCCCCTGCACTGCTGGGGGGTGGGGGTGCAGGGGGACATGAGTGGGGGCTTGGTGGAGGCTGCCCCTGACTGCTGGGGGGTGGGAGTGGTGGGAGACATGGGTGGGGGCCTGGTGGAGGGTGCCCCTGACTGCTGGGGGGTAGGGGGTGGTGGGAGACATGGGTGGGGGCCTGGTGGAGGGTGCCCCTGACTGCTGGGGGGTAGGGGGTGGTTGGAGACATGGGTGGGGGCCTGGTGGAGGGTGTCCCTGACTGCTGGGGGGAAGGGGTGGTGGGAGACATGAGTGGGGGCCTGGTGGAGGCTGCCCCTGGTGGCTGGGGGGTTGGGGGGGTGGTAGACATGGGTGGGGGCCTGGTGGAGGCTGCCCCTGCACTGCGAGGGGGTGGGGGTGCAGGGGGACATGAGTGGGGGCCTGGTGGAGGCTGCCCCTGACTGCTGGGGGTGGGGGTGGTGGGAGACATGGGTGGGGGCCTGGTGGAGGGTGCCCCTGGTGGCTGTGGGATGGGGTGGTGGGAGACATGAGTGGGGGCCTGGTGGAGGCTGCCCCTGCACTGCTGGGGGGTGGGGGTGCAGGGGGACATGAGTGGGGGCCTGGTGGAGGCTGCCCCTGACTGCTGGTGGGTGGGGGTGGTGGGAGACATGGGTGGGGGCCTGGTGGAGGGTGCCCCTGACTGCTGGGGGGTAGGGGGTGGTGGGAGACATGGGTGGGGGCCTGGT
The DNA here is from genome assembly GCF_040938575.1 of Ambystoma mexicanum. Classification (NCBI taxonomy): domain Eukaryota; kingdom Metazoa; phylum Chordata; class Amphibia; order Caudata; family Ambystomatidae; genus Ambystoma; species Ambystoma mexicanum. The sequence goes on from NC_090931.1 coordinate 460,074,727, forward strand.
GGAGGGTGCCCCTGACTGCTGGGGGGTAGGGGGTGGTGGGAGACATGAGTGGGGGCCTGGTGGAGGGTGCCCCTGCACTGCGGGGGGTGGGGGTAATAGGGGACATGAGTGGGGGCTTGGTGGAGGCTGCCCCTGGTGGCTGGGGGGTGGGGGTGGTGGGAGACATGAGTGGGGGCCTGGTGGAGGCTGCCCCTGCACTGCGGGGGGGTGGGGGTGATAGGGGACATGAGTGGGGGCTTGGTGGAGGCTGCCCCTGGTGGCTGGGGGCTGGGGGTGGTGGGAGACATGGGTGGGGGCCTGGTGGAGGCTGCCCCTGGTGGCTGGGGGGTGGGGGTGCAGGGGGACATGAGCGGGGGCCTGGTGGAGGCTGCCCCTGACTGCTGGGGGGTGGGGGTGGTGGGAGACATGAGTGGGGGCCTGGTGGAGGGTGCCCCTGACTGCTGGGGGGTAGGGGGTGGTGGGAGACATGGGTGGGGGCCTGGTGGAGGGTGCCCCTGACTGCTGGGGGGTAGAGGGTGGTGGGAGACATGGGTGGGGGCCTGGTGGAGGGTGCCACTGACTGCTGTTGGGTAGGGGTGGTGGGAGACATGAGTGGGGGCCTGGTGGAGGGTGCCCCTGCACTGCGGGGGGGTGGGGGTAATAGGGGACATGAGTGGGGGCTCGGTGGAGGCTGCCCCTGGTGGCTGGGGGGTGGGGCTGGTGGGAGACATGAGTGGGGGCCTGGTGGGGGCTGCCCCTGCACTGCGGAGGGGTGGGGGTGATAGGGGACATGAGTGGGGGCTTGGTGGAGGCTGCCCCTGGTGGCTGGGGGGGTGGGCGTGCAGGGGGACATGGGTGGGGGCCTGGTGGAGGCTGCCCCTGGTGGCTGGGGGGTGGGGGTGGTGGGAGACATGCATTGTTGATCAGTGGTGCAAGGTGACATGTGGGTTGGCTGGGGGGCATGCCCTTGGTGGATGGGCTGCCTGCGGGACATGGGCAGGGGTGCAGGGTAGTCCCCCGTGGTGTGGGCTGCCTGCAGGGGCCGTGGAGGTTGTAGAGCGTACACCTGGGAGGACCCACACGGCCAATTCACGTGTAGTACTCCCCAGAACCTCTGAAATACACGTACCCTGCTGAAATCGCGTGTGGAACTTCCCGCGCACCCCTGCAATACACGTACCCTGCTGAAATCGCGTGTGGAACTTCCCGCGCCCCCCTGCAATACACGTACCCTGCTGAAATCGCGTGTGGAACTTCACGCGCACCCCTGCAATACACGTACCCTGCTGAAATTGCGTGTGGAACTTCCCGCGCACCCCTGGAATACACATACCCTGCTCGCACGGGGCCAATCGCGTGTGGAACTTCCCGCGCAACCCTGAAATACACGTACCCTGATGGAATCGCGTGTGGAACTTCCCGCGCACCCCTGGAATACACGTACCCTGCTTGCACGGGGCCAATTGCGTGTGGAACTTCCCGCACACCCCTGAAATACACGTACCCAACTGAATTTGCGTGTGATACTTCGCGCGCACCCCTGATGCACACGTACACAGGACAATCGCGTGTGGAACTTCCCGCGAACCACTGAAATACACGGTCCCCACTTGGCGTTTGCTGTTTGCCAGCCCTGTGAACTGGTCCAGGGTTGGCGCAGCCCTTTGCGATTATTTGGGGATTTTGAGGGCTTTTCCTTGCACGAGGGCGTTCTTGGGGGCGTAACTGGCGCTGCTGCAGGGTCGCTGCGCCACGCTGCACCACGACTGGTTTTGGATGCGAAAATCCATGAATACGCTGTGCGCGGAAATTGATTTTAGCGCACGCGGCTGGCGCAGACATTCTCACGGGCATGCTGTGCGCCAGTCGCGTGCGCCACTTTTGTGCGATTTTCTATGAATTACCCTGATAGTCTCAAAGCATTCACGCAATCACGTGTTGCCATGGAAATACAGAAGCTGCTTTCTCCTGCAATACGTATCAACGCAACCTTTCTCCCTTTTTTGTTTTTATTATCCACGTGTCTCATTTCTTGATGAGTGTTTGAAACTAAATCTACAGCTTGGCAAACCTAAAACATACTTGATCCTTTTCTGCATCAGTCTGAGTAAGTGTTTAACCTTATACGCATTACTGGTGCATCACGTATCTGTCGAGGAATGTATCTACCCGGCAACAGATTATTGTTTTCAATGTTTTCAACTACAGAAGTATCTGCTGCTATCCACCAGCAGTTTATTGGGCATTTGTTTTTTGTACACATGCGATTGCCCAAAGGTTATCAACATGTGCAGTCTACAATCATTGTGTGTTAAGTATTTTCTCTAGATATCCCACTTGATTTGTTCATTTCACAAAAGGGGGATTACCATTCTTCCATCATTTATAATAATGTTCGCTAACACATGTTTTAGCTATTCTTTTTTGTAGGTCAGCCATCAACAATCTGACATTTTGTACCCACCCTCTTTGAATTGAGTAAAGGGTTGAATCAGAGGAAAAAGTGCATCGAGACACATGCAGCAGGTGGATGGGTGGTCCCCGGGAAAAGGGGAATGGAGATTACGACGGGCCAGGGCCATGACACTTTTAAAAAGAGAGATAAACTAGGTGACCAGCCATCAGCAAAGCCATTTCAGGATGGGAGCTAGCCATATAGGACCAGGAACGGGAGCCAGATTGCATTAAAGGTCAGAATGATATTTCAAAACTGAAAATCGGGGCAATCTGCTTTTACAGTCTCGACTTTTGAGAGAGCCATCGATAGGCACAGAGAAGATATTCTGACCTTCAATGAAAAGACAGAATTCATCATCAAACATCATCATAATTACCCTATTTTGGTATATAACCAGAAAAGTAGACAACAAAAGTGAATAGAGTAAAACCAATATTGCATTCTAACTCTGTATACATCTTTAAAAAAGTACAAATCAATGGATAAAATTTACAAATACAGATGATAGTTTGTATAAAATTGCCAAAATTCCATTAAATCAATTAATAGACAATTTGAGTATACTTATAGTATGTCGTTTTCCATAATGCATACATTATTACAGTCTTAGTTATAGCTATAGGACTATAATAAAACCTTGGCATCTGCAATATATGATGTCTTCAGCATGGCATCAATGTATAAAAGATACTAGTCTTTGGTTCCCGGACTCTGTTGGCCATGCCCCCCTGCATATATCCAACCGGTATTCACCCTGAAGCAGTGAAGCCTGCAGCAGGCAATGGAGCAGTGTTTGGCACTGCGCTAGCCCCTGGCAGCACTCTTTGGTTGCTGGACTCTTTAGGCCACGCCCCTCTGCATACAGCACACCAGCATATGTTGGCCACCCCCCTGCATACATCAGAGCAGCATTCACCCTGCAGCGGTGAAGCCTGCAGAGGGGCAAGGGTGCATTGTTTGGCACTGCACTAGCCCCTGGCAGCCCTCTTTGGTTCCTGGACTCAGTTGGCCACGCCCCTGCATACATCAGACCAGCATTCACCCTGCAGCAGTGAAGCCCACGGCGGGAAAAGGGTGCAGTGTTTGGTGCTGTGCTAGCCTCTGGCAGCCCTCTTTCGTTCCCGGACACTGTTGGCCATGCCCCCTGTATACATCAGACCAGCATTCCCCCCTCAATGGTGAAGCCCATTGCGGGGCAAGGGCACAGTGTTTGGCTCCGCGCTAGCCCCAGGCAGCACTCTTTGGTTCCCGGACTCTGTTGGCCATGCCCCCTGCATACATAGTGCTATGGGGTTTTGAGGCCAAAACTTGGGACAGCTTGGACACAGCCTGGACACAGACTTGAGGTGAGCTAAAGATGCCTGTAATGAAGTCTAGTGCGAAAGAGCGCAGGGGCCATGCTGGAGTGGCGACGGAGCACTCACCTACCCCGTTTCCTCCACTCCTTTGTTGCACTCAACTGGCTGTCCAAGACCCAAAAATACCCATATCTCAGTGCAAGACTCTGGCTGTGAGAAGACAGCAGCAGCAGGGCGGGGGGTTGCCCTCGGCCAAGAGCTCTAACTTTGTTTTCGGGGCCACCAGGGTATTTGCTACTGATTATGTGGGCCTTTTAGAAGAGGTCTATCGAGACCTGGGGCAGTATAAAGATGCCATGGGAGCCCAAACTGTTTGCAACCAGCCTCGGATGTATAACAACTTGGGCTGCCTTTTTTTATATGCTTCCGGGAGTAGGAAGCAATGTTATTGCCCAGGAAACTTTGGCCACAAACGGAAGCATATTCACATATGGAGGGAATGCCCTGTGCTATGAAATCATCAATAATAACGCAAAGGACCCGATTGGAATGACCGATTTTGACTCCCATCTTCCTGCCGATGCCCTTCTGCATCATGAGCCCATCGACCCGATTTGTGTCCCTTTTGCGTCTATTAGCCATTAGCCACCTGACATTATGGACCGAGGGGTAGACAGAAGGGTTGGTGTGTTGGCTATTCCTGGCGGTCTTCAAAAGTTGCCATCAACTCTCCCTGTGACCCATAGCCCTGTCCACGCTCCTGTACCTATGGCGGGCTCTTGTATCGCCCCTTCTCCTTCCACACTTGCTCCGCCTTTCTTGCCCACAGGGGATATAGAATCCCATGATGCTCCAGGAGAAAAACCCCCTCCAGCTCCCCAAGTAGTGCCTGGAGAGACCACCTGTCATCTATGAACTCAGGATCTAGCTCCTTTCTCCGCCTAATGCCACTCTGGGCAACAAAGCCCCTAGGTTTTGCCACCCATCATGGCAGCAACACGACCACAGATCCATCTAGTGAGGACATGCACTCATCCAGGGTGTAGATGTAACCAATTCCTTACCGAGCTGGCAGACATTAGAACATTGTTGCAGTTATTTCTAGAAGCCCATTGGAGGGGACGAGGGAGAATGCCTCCTCATTATACCTCCTGACAATGGGCACAAGACGCAGCCCACGGAATGCCCTTCGGCCTAGGCCATCCTACCCATAGCTATCCAAGAAAAGAATGTTGCCCGCCACAACCTGGCAGCTGGGAGATCAAGTACCACCAATCCATCCTGTGATTTGAAAGACAAGTGAGAGCTGCAGGGACCTAAACTCAAGGCCAACTATTTCTTTATTGGCAGACCAGGGCTCTATCCATATGAACACTCATTGCTCAAAACGGGCAGAGACTGAGGCACACAGCACTTGCGAAAGAGGGAACTCGGCTAAGTACCATGCCCAGGGAAGGCATTTATGAGCCTCAGTATACCTTCATGGAGTCCCCAAATTGACAGCTAATAAGCCAGAGCCAAGGGATGCCCTTCTTAAGATGTGTTGGCTGCGGTCCACCAGAGGTTGAGCGTTTGTCTCTTGGGAAACTATGGCAGGTTGTCGCAAAATCCCAAGCATAGGCCTAAACCATTATGACTCCATTAAGTTGGACTTTGGGGACCATAGGGTGGCTAATGGGGTGCTAGGCAGTAGTGTGTGGGTGGGTCAGCCTGCCACGAACGGGATTACAATCAGTCTGCATCCCCTTCCTGAATCAGTTGACTCGTTTGGCTTTGGAAATGGCACAATCATCACCCCCTAAATGGTGCAAACCTTTTACTCCTGGAACAATGTAAATTGGGGCAAAAAGTGGCGGGACCTATGGAGTTTATGGTACCCTGAACAGGGATGAGTTATCCAAATGCTGTCTTTGTTAATTGTGATTATGTTTATTCTGTATTCGTTGTGTTTGGATTTACTTTGAAGGCCTTGAGGCCGAATAAAGTTATGATGATGACTAATCTTTCTCTACTCATCCATGCTCAAATAATCAGACACAGCAAAAATGACATCTGTTGTATTTACCCTTTTGCATAATTCTCCTTACATCAGGCATTGAATACCTCTGTTTAATAGACAATTTTTCTAATGTCTGCATCAGATATCGTTGTACTGAGGACATAGCAAAAGAAAATGTTGCAGAGATTCCTTTTTGGCGGGACAGACGGGGCATGTATCTGCCAATTTTGTATTACACCTGGCTTTGGTTTTGGCTAAGGATAATATGTCTAAAGCTCTCATAAGCGAGCTGTCAGTGAGGCACAGATATTCCTCTACTGCATGGTTTTGTTTCAGACACAGATATCTATAGCCCATAGACATATACAAACATGTGTTTACATATTAACATATTAGGAAAGGAAGTCCCTAAGTGTGTCAATGGCAGTTTGTTTGGTGTTCCCATTGATGTCCACTGGTGAGAACCTGAGGTGTTCTAATTTGAGCAAGTGGTCATATGCGTATCCAAAATAATACCGGTTTAATAGCAATCTGCTCAGTGAGACATGTCAGACCGAGTTCCATTGTGACTACCTTAAAGAGGAAAAACAAGTATTTTCTGGTATTTGGAGAGATGGCAGCTACAATATTTGTACACATATGAACATCTCAAATTGAAAAATATAAATAGTGATATATTTTGAAAATAACATGAAAATATCAATATATGACGTGTTGGGGGCTACACATAATGGTGTGTGGCAGGAGCAATGAGTGTTGTGTCACAAACATATACATAGGGGGTCATTACATATTTGCTGGTCCAGAACAAATGCCGGTATAATTGTGGAAACACAAGAATACAGTTGTCCTCATGGTCTAAAAGCAGTGCCGACCCGCAGAAGGGATCGGCATTTCCAAATGGCCGCTGTTTTGTTTGCCAACGTGAAAGCGTCATGTGCAATCGAAAAACTTGACTTGACTAAGGTCAAGGAGAAGGCAAGAACCTACTTGGTAATAAACCCAAGAAAGAGACTAATGCTGCTACCAATTAAGAAATGTGTATCGCAACCTATAGTTCAGACACACAGATGATACATTAAGTCTTAAATAAACATTAAAAAATCTTGCAACTAGACCAAGACCTGACCAAGTATTTAGATGAGAAACCAGCAATCACATATCGGAAAGCACCAACCATTAAAAACCAAATTAGCCCAAGTTTGTTTAAACCAATTCAAGAACCACAAGACCTGAGAACCATGTGGCATCTGCATCCCATCCAGGGCAATCACAAGTGTGGAAATTGCAAAATGTTTCCACAAATATTCAATGGAAAAGACTCAATTCAATACCATATGGTAAAAGTGTGAAGATCAAACAATTCATTAATTGCAATACTAAATTTGTTATATATGGCATTCATTGCTTATGCTATAAACTGTACATTGGCAATTCAACACGTGCCTTGAAAGTAAGAATGATGGAACAATTTCGAGCCATCAATAATCAGTACCTTAAGTACCCTTTGGCCAACCACTTTCACACAGCCCACCCTAATGGCAAATTAGAAGCAATAACCGTTTTGGCATAGAAAACCACTGTGAGTCAGTGTACCGCCAAGGACACTTTAAAAGCACACCAGGACAAGTGGGACCACATTGATTTGTCTCTTATAAAGCATCCACAGGTAGTGCATAGACATGGCAGAAGCCACATACTTGACCTATGCAGAAGGATTGGTAGAGGGAATTCTAGCGAATCCCTCCATATTGGGAACAGACCAGCAGACAGCCCTGGAAATAAAGGGTGAGGAATGGAATTAACTTGAAGCCCTACGTAAGAAACTTATTAGAACAGAGCTTCAAGGAGCCATCATGACCGTATATCTCAGGTCACATATCGCTCCAAATGGTTTGATCATCAAAATCGACCACAAATTTTTTCTCGGCCAAATACAATTTAGAAAAGATTGGAGCTTTATAGCTAATAAATGCACCAGGGATTGGCTGATCCTTATTATAAACACAGCCAAGGCTGTGTCAAAAGAAATCATCAATGAGATCAAAGCGAAACAAGACGCACTGGCTGCAAAAACCATTGGTGGTAATTATTTAAAAAGCATGGAAGCATTAGATCCAACTATGAAAGAATTTAAAGAATTCAACATAAATAAAAAAATCATAAAACTTAAAAATGATATTGCATCTTTTTCCCATGAAAAGAAATATCCTTATACCACCAATGAGTATTATGAAGAAGGTGACAAAAACAGTATCCAAATACCAACAATGTACAACAGAAAGGACAGCAATTCCAACAAAAAAACAGGCTGAGACACAATAACTGGAACTTTTCCAGTGGAAGCTCCGATGAAGACTCTGGAAGACCTGGAAAAAATCTCTGGTTTGAAGATCAGGAACAGAACAGGCGTGGCAACACCCAGGTTTTTCAACAACCCAGAGGGCGAGGAAGACCGAGAGGGTGGTGGCAAGAACAGTTTCCAAAGATAACAAGAAACAGAGGCAGGGGCTGGTACAAGCAAAATTCCCCAGGTATGTGAACTGGAAAAGAGAGAGAAATGCAAATGAAGAACAGAAGGGGCAGTCATTGGTGGTTAATTTATCCAACACACTATTGAATCCCTCACATATGAAGGTGTTACAAAAAGCACTCTCTTTCGTCCCGACCACGCAAAATGATCCTTTTCAGACTAGAACTGAACTCACTCAACTTATGAGGAAGATCTGACTCAAACAATACTTTGCTAACAGCACGTATAGAGGTGGAAAAGATATTACCAATCTGCATAATAAATCTACTTTTTATCCACCACCTCATTCGATTACAGCAGAATCCATTACTTTTGAAAAAGCTCTGCTTAAGAAAATTGAAGAGATAGCGGCAGATAATTGTACCCCTTTCTTCTGCCGATAAGGGAGGGGCTATAGTAATAATGGACAAAGACGACTACCAAACTATGATCAACACTTTAGTTGATGACAGAACCACCTACAGGAGATTGAGGAGTGACCCCACTGGTTGATTGAGGAATTTAATCAACCCAGTGATTGAAGAAGCCTTATCAGAAGGACACATCAGTCAAAGAGAGGCAGATTTTCACTGCCCTAAACATCTGAGATTACCAGCTTTTTATTCACTCCCTAAAATCCACAAGGGCATTATACCACATCCAGGGTGCCCGATAGTCTGGGGAATAGGTTCAATACCCAAACTCTTCTTCCAGTTTGTGGATTTTTTCATCAAAGATGAAGTAACCCTGATGAGATCTTATACTAAGGACACCACAGCAGTATTAGTACATCTTGAGGACATGGTTCTGAAGAATGATAACATCTATATTGTCACAATGCATATTGAATCTGTCTACTCTAAGTTTCCACAGATAGAAACTCTGAAAGTAATTGAGAAAGTGCTACAAGCAAAACAACCACCGATTGAGATGAACATCCCTTTCATCATGCAGCTTGCAGAAATAGCGTTGACAAAAAACTACTTCCTGGTAGAAGACAGGTACTACAAACAGTCACCTGGAACAGCTATGGGGGCAACTTTTGCCCCACTTTAGCAAATCTGTACGTGGCAGATTATATCACCAATCTAATCCTTATTCTATGAACATCTTGAGGTTGGCGTTGATATATAGACAACGTTCTGCTGTTTTTTTAAGGGGACGAGGCTACTCTACTTAGCTTTATTGAGTGGCTGAATGGCTTAAACCCATTTCTGAAATTCCCCCATGAATTCAGCAAAAAAGAAGCAACCTTCCTTGACCTCAAGATTGTCAAGAAAGGCTCTAAGGTAGAAACAACTGTATACCAAAAGGCCATGGACAGGAACTCTCTTTTAGAGTTCAACAGTTTTCATCAAAGAACGCTCAAGGAGATCCTGCCTTTTGGACAATTACTCCGTTTCATAAGGAATTGCACCATTCAGAATGAATACGATACACAAGCAAAGAGACTGACACAGAATCTGAGAGAAAGAAACTATCCAGAAAGTACAATCAAATGTGCCAGAAAAAGAGCCAGGAATATACCCAGACAGGTAACTTTAACACAAAAAGGGAAGAAAACAAGGGGTGCGAATCAAATAACTGCTGTTATCAGCCACTCACCAGTGGTCAATCGCATAAAAAAAGAGGTGAGGAGACTTTGGCATAAACACTGATTTGAATCCCCAACTTTTGGCAATAAGTAGAAGGAAAAACATCAGAGATGTACTGGTAAACACATATAAGGAAAGCAGCAACCACACTGAGAACCAGCCCACACTATGGGACTTACCAATAGCAACTGGACACACACCATGTGGGGGGTATTCAGAATGCCCCTTCACAAAATGCACCACCATTGATATAGGCTGGAGAACACCTTGGGAGCAAAGATCGCTCACGAATTGCAACACTGCAAATGCAGTGTACCTTATTAAATGCCTGTGTGATAAGAAATACATCAGTATGACAACAAGAGCCATACATATCAGAATATGCGAACATAGGTCAAATATTAGGACGAAACGCATGACAGCTCCACTTGTTCACCACTTTGTACAGAAAAAACATTCAGAAAATGAGATCAGTTGGACGATACTGGAAAAGGTAGTGGTCCCGAAGAGAGGTGGGAACATAGGAGCTCTGCTCCTTAGAAGAGAACAATTGTGGATTTACAGGCTTAAAAGCCATCAAGAAGGCCTCAACAAGGAGATATGTTGGCAAACATTAGCCACATTATAAGGTTGAAACATCATAGCCATCGGTCCCTAGTAGATGATTGTTGGTGTGCAAAAATGTGTGAGAACATAGCCAGAATGAATCAATTCTGGTCCAGATATATAAAAACTAAGTGGCTCATTTAGTTGACAGAACATACCAGGAGAATATGGTACAAGGGGAACCCGACCAGATTGCCCATATAACTAGCCTGGTCCAAGACAGAAAACACACCATCCATATGGAAGCGAAAGTTATGACAACTAGTATGGTATGGACAAATAGGATTGTATAATAAAGGAGGACAACAGTCCACAACACCACAAAAGGTGAGCTAACAATTAACAACTGTTTATTAAAACTTGATCTTCCAAGACATAGTCAGAGCACTTACAAGTGCCCTTAAGGATATGCCCTACTTACATTGGCAGTAGTGTTCATTCATGTTTTTTTCTTTTCTTAGATAAATGTTAATTAGTGGCTATACAATACGTCCTGATGACCCAGTAGAAGGATAGTGGGGAAACACGTGTTGAGGTAAGGGAAATCATTTTGCTCTTTTTTTCCAATTGATGAGATATTTTTTGTGAAAAAAGAAGTTCAGGAAAACATTCAATTCTCCTTTTGATGTTATACCCAAGTGGATTAAAACATTTCTTTCTCACCATTTGTAATTGTATTTGTATTTTGTATTTTCTTTATATATATAGCCCAAAGGCATCTGGGCACATGTCTTAGTTATAAAGGTTAATATACAGTTACATTGCAAGGTATACAGAATCAATACTTACACAGTCAATATTTACAGGTGTAATTTACAATACTAGTCTACAAGTAAGGTAACATGGGAATCGTCAATATACATTTTACAGAGCATGAAAAACTGGTGCTGCTGTTGGACTCTTGGGTAATGAGCCACAGTTAAATGCGTGAAATGAAGGTTCCAGTCTAAGTGGGGTGGGAAGGGAGTTCCACAGTTTAGTGGCAAGGACCGGAAAGCTGACACCACCAGATTTCTGAAGTCTGAATCTGGGCACGACTAATTTGCTGAGTCGGTTGGGTGAGCCCAGGATGAGGAGCTATGTCTTATCATCATTAAGACAGAGCTCATGTTGGGCCATCCAGGCCTGTATGATCAGGTGAACATCATTTAAGGCTTTAGTATCTGCTGCATGGTTGCCAGTGATGGGGATGAGTATCTGGGTGTCATCCACATAATTAGTGTAGGTAACACCCAGATAGTCAAGAATATCAAATAGAGGTTTAGTGAACACATTGTAAAGCGTGGGTAAAACACAGGAGCCTTGTGGAACCCCACATAATACTGGAGCTGGTTCGGCGGAAGGGGAGAAGACCGTCATAGATCTGTTGTTCAGGAATGATCTGATCCAGATTTGTGCTTCAAACTTGTATCTTTCAGGACTGTACCTGGTGCAGTTCTTGTATGCCCCACCCTTGATTTACCCCTTTTTAAAGGAAATGACATGTGACTTGATGTGTGTGGGTTCCAGGTATTAACCAAATTGTTTGTTTATAATTGTTCGAATGAACAAGTGACCAATTTTAAAGGGTCACAATTGACCTTTTCACAATTGACCGAATATATATATATATATATATATATATATATAATTGTCCGCTATTCAACCTAGTGATGAAGGTAAAAAACTCAGAAAAAGTATGGAAATAACCCTCAAAACTTATGAGGAAGATATAAAAGTATGTAAACAGAGCAAGTTCCTTTGTGACAAAGAAGATTACTCAAGAGGAAGAGTTTACACTTTTGAGCAAAGAAACAACTCCAGTCTCGAGTGAAGCAGCAACAACTTCAGATTCATAAGCATCAACCAGCACCAACGAAAATCCACCTAAGAAAACTAATTTTTTAGAAGAGATGAGGATGCTCGGTCTAGATGGAAGAAAAAAAAAAACACCAAAAATATAGGCAAAGGACGGGGCAAATCCCAAGGGTCAGGAGGAAGAAGAAAACAAGGAGGGGACAAGGGCACAAGCAGCTCAGAGTCAGAGCAAGGTACAACAACACGCTCTGGGAGGAAGAAGGCACAATAGAACCCAGCAACTCTGACAGAAGCATCATCAATCTCTCAAAGTATGCACTCAACCAGGATCAAATAAAAGTTCTTCACTATGGATTCATTTTTTGCCCTACAGCAGGTTATGACTACATGGAAACCAGAATAGATTTCTTCAAATATATGAGAAAAATTTGTTTGAAGACATTTTTCATTTTGAATCCACCCAAAATGAAACCCAAATCAAATTTATCTGGTCAAACAGACGTAGCAATTGAGGACTTTGACGCATTAACTGCTCTGGCGGAACTGGAATTTACCGATCTGTCAACAGACATAGGTATTGACATCACCCCAGAAATGCTAAACATAGAGACTGATTGGCCTATTGAGAGCACTCTAAAAGCTACATCAAGATTCAACCCTATGTTTCAGCCAGGTGGCAAAATTGAATCCTTTCAGGACCTGGTAATTCATGACCTGAAGATCACATAAAAAACAACATGAAGCCAAATTTCTCATTGAAAGAAAGAAAAATTCTCAAAGAACTACAAGAAATCGACCATGTAATCATAAAAGCCTCAGATAAAGGAAGTAACATTGTAATTCTCGACAGAGAAGACTATGTGAAGGAAGCACAACGCCAACTTGGCGATGAAAATTGCTATGAAAAGCTTGAAGACAATCCATTGGAATCCATTAAAACGAAAGTTGAGTGTTTTCTGCACAAATGGCAGGAATTGAATATTCTTGATGATTGGAAATATCTTTTCAATAAAACCCCCATCATCCCGACAATCTACTTCTTGCCAAAGATACATAAAAACCCTATTTGCCCCCCGGGAAGACCCATTGTCACCCTAAATGGTGCTTCATTAGAAAATATGTCTAAGTACGTTGATCAAACATTACTACCTCTAGTTTTAACGTTGCCTTCTTATATACATGACACGAAAGGCTTCCTCAGTAGAATTGAAGGAATCACCTGGGAAAGAAATTTTATGTTTTCCACACTGGACGTAGTATCATTGTATACGTCTATCCAACACAACAATGGTAAAAAAGCATGTAAATATTTTCTGGATAGCAGATCGTTAAACTATTTGAGCCATGGACAAATGGTTATGGAAATGGTAGATTTATGCTTGAACATTTCTCTTTGACAACGTTTACTGCAACCAATTATGTGGTACGGCAATGGGCACAAGTTTTGCACCATCATATGCAAACCTTACCATGGGATGGTGGGAAAAATTAATTGTCTGGACTGATGCCAGCAGTAAGTACACAGACCTCTGGTTACGGTATATTGACGATTTGTTTGTCCTATGGAATGGTGAAGAACAAGACTGGCTAGATTTTGTGACCATATTGAATGTAAAGACTTAAATCTTAGATTTACTGAGACCCACAGCCAAGAATCATTCATTTTCTTAGATGTCGTGGTAAAAACGGACAAAAAAGAAATCAGCACTGAACTTCACTGTAAACCTACAAGCTCAGACATGCCATTATTTGCAACAAGCAATCATCCGACTCCGCTCAAATGGAGTATACCATATGGTGAGTTCATCAGAATTTGACGCAATTGTAGTAAATTGGATTGCTTTGATAGAGAGTGTAAAATCACAGCCCGGAATTTCAGTAAACAAAGATATCCAAAGGCTGTTATCGAAAGAGCTTACATCAAAGCCCGAAATTTAGATCGAGCGGTATTGCTCTCCACTAATCGAATACCTGAACAACCCCCCGAAACCGATGATGTAAGACTGATACTCACCTATGGTTCACATGCTAAAACAATAAGGCAAATATTACAAAAACATTGGCATGTCCTGAAAACCGATGAAGCTCTATCTCCTTTCATGGGGCAACGTGCCAATATAACCTACAGAAAGTCAATTTCCATCAAAGATACATTAGTAACAAGTTTCATGGCACAGACAGAAAAATGCAATGCAAGCGGAACCCACATGACTGAATAAGAGAAATACTGGTTTTCTGAAATGCACCAAATGCAAAGCCTGGCTATTTGCCCTAAACAAAACCAGCTATACACATCCGATACTGGGGTATGATGTTGAAACTAAAACTAAAATGACATGCAACACCAAATTTGTGGTATATGTTTTAGTATGCTCATGCAATCTTTGGTATGTAGGCAGCACCATTGGCAAGCTGAAATTAAGGATCTTGCTGCATATGCGTGTCATAAAAGACATAGATGCCTCATACCCTATGGCAGTACATTTTAGAGATCAAAATCAGAGCAAGTTGGACAGTTTCAGATTTTTTGGTGTGTATCATATTAAACTCAACCCACGTGGTGGTAATCGGGAGCTTGCACTGCGATAGATGGAAACATGCTGTATTTTAGACTTTCAAACCAAAAAACCAGGAGGACACAACCTGGATGAAGAATTGTATACTTTCCTTGGGACATAATGCACCTTTCCCATTTGAACTCTGAAAAGTTTTCTGTAGCTCACCACTAATGGCAATGTCTTGCTTAATTTGTTGATACCTGAGCTCATTTTAATATTTTCTAATATTTTGTAAATTGTATAAACTTTTTTGTATGTGTATTGACTTTTTTAGTGAAAATTACACAGCTCTTCTTAGCCCTTGTCTCTCTATACTTTTTCCCCTTGCATATTTTGTTTCCTTCCCCTTTCGTTTAAAATCCGGCATGTATTTCCCCAAATTCTGGTTTTATCATAACCCATATTGTACACTGATTGACAGTGGCAATGGATGTTTACAGCACTATGCACTTTATTGAGAATATCTCCTGCTTGTACAATTAATGAGTTTATTGACAACCAAGCTATTGCCCGGATATGAGGAATAATGATGAGCACTATGCACTTTAGAAATTTCTGGTTTTACTCAAAACCAATGTTTACAGCACTATGCACTTTTAAGTATCATGTTTCCTCTCTGTTTTCTTATATCTACGGGACAAATGCTTAAAGAAAAGGAGATCTCTCATTGAATTTGTTACAGCAGCTTATTCATTTTATCGTTCATTACAGGAAATCTAGTCGGTTTACTGGCAAGCAAGTTAATAAGGTATATTGATACCGAGCACGCAGTATTTCTTGCTTTGACCACTAGTGTCACAATATTTGTGTTAATATTATTAACAAAAACTGACGGCTTACCAAAAAATCTGTTATTTGTTATTAACATCAAACATAACGAGAATGATTTCAAATACACTCCAAAATGGCCGCCTGCAGTTACACAGGAGAGAATCCACATGGATTGGGGAAAAGTCGAAAGAGAAAAGGGACTAATTGTATTGGGCAAAACCATAGAGTTTGAAACTTTCTTCTTTGACTGTATTTAAATGCTGTGCAAATCACTCACCTTTATATGTGATCAAGCAACGGGATCGTTGCGAAACGCGTCAGTTCTGTTATGCCTTTAATAAAACTGGATATGGCATAAGAAACCTTGTTGGCGAATGTTGGATTTATTTTGAAGACCATCTTTGACGTCCTGACAGCTTTGAGCGCCGTCCTCGCTGGAAAAGTGGAATTACTTTTTCCTTTCGTTTTGAATATATATATATATATATATATATATATATATATATATATATATTCACTCAAAAAAAACTTTGTTAAGGGGACATTATGGCTAAATTGCCCTACTAAAAACCTATGCAATTCACTAAAAACACTTTACAAACATGCCATTATGGTTCAAAGTAAAACCGAAAACCCCCTGAAATTCGCCAGTTATGGTAGGCTAAGCTACCATACCTGCCCTCACCACTGTGCACTGCTAACACTAACACCCAGGACCTGAAAGATGGCATCACAAATGTCATTGATGACTTCACTGATGATATCACATGTGTAGCCCCTTTTGTTCTTGTTCACTGCCATATATATATATATATATATATATAAATATATATATATATATATATTTCAGTAAAAAAAACTTTGTAAAAGGGACGTTATGGTTCAAAGTAAAACCGAAAAACCCTTGTCATTCGTTAGTTATGGCAAGCTAAGCAACCATAACTCATACCACCTACGTGCATTGCTAAGACTAACACCCAGGACATCAAAGATGACATCACAAATGTCATTGATAGGGAAGGTGGTTATTTCATACATAGTCCCTCTTCCCTTTCCATTGTAGGCTGCAAAAAGCACAAGTACGTGACGTGACGCAGAACCTGTAAATAAACATACAACCTAATAACTTATATTTCGAAATAATAGACTGGACTGTAAAAGAAAACATGAACATTTTAGAGTTCGTAAAGTAGATTTATTTAACAACAAACTGTCAGAGACCATCGGAGTAATTCCATTTTCAATGCAATGATAACAATGTTTCTAAGAGCGACATTGCAAATGTTAAAGATGAGGAACACGTTGTTTTTTTCCCATACAAAAATGTTGGGTTCGTGGTTAAAGCAGCCGCTTTGTTTACACAGAGATTTCCAAGAAGGCGCCATGAGCTTGAGCCTACAGCACCATAAATGATGTGAGGTTGGTCAGAATAGCAAGTTCAGCGCACGGACAAAGCGGGCTTAGAGTGTCATCCCACATAATTGTTATGGACAGGCAACCGTTCACAAGCAGTTGTATTTGCTGGCCAAAAAAGCCCTCACTCGGCATCTGGAAACCTTGGCACGGACAGTATGGCACTATGTACCTGGGCGGGAAATGTTACAGAAAATACATGTCAACCTCTACCAAAAAATTTCAAAAAAGACACAAAAAATGTTCAAAGTAATACACAAATCTAACTGGTCAAACATGATATTTTACTGAAATGTTACTAATGTGTACCTATAGTAAAAGGCTACAAACGCCGAGATTCTGCATCCACCGTAAGAGAAAAAAAAAATGCCAACTACAGAGGAAGACGATAATGCAGTTATGAAAGCAAAATGAATGGACAATTAAAAAAATATTACGTCTCGTGATTACAAACAAGACAAAAAGAACGTGCAAACTGATACACAAAAGCGGAACCTGTGCGCTCTGCAATATTACAGGAAAAATGTAACAGCGCAGAAAGATAATACGTTAGTTATATTGGCACAATTACATTTTCGGTAATGTAAAAATAAAGCGCGGTTCGCTGTACAGTGGGCAAAAGTAAACTTACATAATATTTACTGCTTCCATTCTTTTTCTGCAAGTCAGACACCAATGTGTTTGCATTGAAGAATCTTCATGAACTGATTGATATTGCATGTCCCTTACAAACTTTTTAAAACATAACCTTATCACTTGCTATTTTTTTCGACCCTTTCATTCCGTGAATTTCTTCAAAGCTTTCCCTTTCGCTCAAGGTCAAAAAAACAATTGCCCCTTATACATTCACTGGGATGCGCGGGCGTATTGAGCGTCCAACCAAAAAAGCAACTCATGCGACCTTCATTCAGAAGCCAAATACATTCTTACTTTGCATCAACATATTGAAATCCAATTATGAGAACCGCTACTCCCATACGCCTCCAGAATCGCTGTTTCCAGCAAAGAGTGCAGATGGTGGCCTTAGTTTTCAAAACCTAGGACCCCCGTCTGACGGCAATATAATTCCAAAAACATTTTAACCCGCATGCACTAATTGGTAGTGGTACAGTGAGCACTAACTTCCATTTAAACGTATGACTTTGGTGACCACTTTTTCAGTTTGTGCTCCTACATCCTATCCTACCCCCCTCAAAGGTCACCTTCTGAAATAGTATTACAGAAGTGTGACACGTGCAATGCTGTCTTGTTTTGTATGTGCTTCTGGCGATGTCCACGTACACCAAAACATGAATAAAAGATAGCAGGGACACCGAAGAAAGCTAACGTACTTTACGCTGTTCCACAACCAATCAGGGAAAGCGCCACATGTCCGCGGGCACAAACTTTTTCCCCATTCAGTCTAAAGGGAAAAGAGATGTTTTGAGAATCCTCCCCTTATAATTCCCCCCTGTACCAAACATCACCAAACTTTCCAAAGAAAGTCAGAGTGTCCGATATATTTTTTTTGCAAACTTTGGTGAGGATTCATCCAAGGGGAGCGCAGTTATAAGGCACCCAAAAAGTGCTGTTCCTATGGAAACAGCAACTTCACCATAACAACACAGCCACTATCGTGCCTTTCTAATATGCCACAATGGGCGTGGTCAGGGCCTACAGTTTTAGGAGTATGGCGTATGGCCTACGGCCTGCAGCCATGCACCCAAAACTCTACATCCTGCCCACAACCACCTGAGTGATGTGCGGAAGTACAGTTGTATCGATAGGTGTGGTATGCTTCTCTTGTTCTGGCTAGAGGCTAGACTCCTAGCTGTATGTCCATATATATTACAATTTGTGGGTGTGCAGTGGCTTATATCTCCAGTGCTTTTAACTTTGTTCTTGGGTGCGTGTCCTTCGGCCATGCACCCAAGACTGTACACACTCCCCACAACCATCTAATCGATAATCAATACTACAGGTGCATCCATTGCTGTGAAATGCTGCGGTAGTTGTGGTCAGGGCCTACAGTCTTGGAAGTATGGCCTTTGGCCTACAGCCTACGGCCATGCATCCAAGACTCTAGGTCCTGGCCACAACCACCGCAGCATGTCACACCCATGGCGGCGTACTAATCAATAGCACACCCATAGGAAAAAAACAACATGTACTCAATTTTAATGGTCGCTAACACCACGCGTGTCCTTAGAACAGTTTCAAGGTGTCTGTTCAAGGCACGGACTGAAATACTACCCTTAATAAACCCCTCATTTTCTGCACATACAAAAATCCCAAACAAGGTGGGCATAGAGAATACATCATTAACACCTGCCACCCAAACAAGTACAGTATTTCACCCATCTCTTACTGTCTGAACCTCCCCAAGCACTGTAGGAGATCAAAATAGTTTCCTAAACAGCATTTCTCATGGAGGCTACATCATTAACTCCTGCCGCCCAAACAAGTACATTATTTAACTGATCTCTTACTCTGTGAACCTTCCCAACGCACTGTAGGAGAGCAAAACAGTTTCCGAAACAACATTTCGCCTCTGGTGGCGACCGCGCTGTCTTCGGATCCAAGATGTCGGGCGCATCCACACATTCTGACGCTCATCACGGCTCGCTGCAACCAACCGGCAGAGACGTCGCGTGTCTGTGGTCATGGCACCAGCCCCTTAGCCAATCGGTATCTTGTCCGCGGAGCGAACAGGGAAGTGTGACTGCGGAGCGGACATAGATGTCACTAATTTTTTGATACCTACTTTTTGGTCGTTTTAAAAAAAACTACTGGACGGATTGGGACCAAATTTACAAAAGCACGCTTTCGGGACCAAGCTCCTGCTGCAAATTTGGTGAAAATCCATCCAGCGGTTTGGACTGTAGGCGTGCGCAAAGTTTTTCCCCCATTCACTCTATGGGAAAAAAAGACGTTTTGGGACCACCCATATAAACCCCCCCCCCCCAGACGAATCCTCACCAAACTTTGTAAAAAATTCAGAGTGGCCCATATACTTTTTTTGCAAAGTTTGGTTAGGTTTCATCCAGGGGAGCGAAGTTATAAGCCACCCAAAAAGTGCTCTTCCTATGGAAACAGCAACTTAACCATAATTACACAGTCACTCGTGTGTATATATATGGGGTTTTGGGGGGTTTTGCGTTGGGTGGGGGGTTACGAGGGTTTCCCTCCGCATATATGTTACAATTGACCTTCACAATTCGGTCAATTGTGAAAAGGTCAATTGTAATTCGAGCAATTGTAACTCGAACAATTCGTATACAACCGTGTTCCATGCTTCCCTGTCAACGTATAAAGTGTAAAGCAGGGCGGCAGCCATTAATGTGACCAAAGAAGTGGAAAGGGAAAGAGGGTAAGTGGAGAGTATTTTGGGTGAATGGCGAAATAGGGGATTCCCTGTATTTTCTCCCCTAGCCCTTTATGCTGAATTTGGAGCTTTTGAGGCAGGATGCACTTCAAGGGTTTCTGTTACTTTTTTATTTCAGTATTGTTGGGTGAGGATGGGTCCTGGGGGTGGCATTGTGTGGTCCACCCCCACATGTTGTGCTTTTCTGGGAGCGGCCCACACAAGTTTGTGCCTGTATGCCATACTGGAGAGGCACGCTTGGATAGACGAAGTTATGATTGTGGATTTCATGAAATATGAGCAAGCCTACCGACTTAAAATACTGTATTATAGTAGAAATAACACCTATATGAATGTTTTCTTCCAAGTGCCACGGTACTGACAATGGATTCAATGTTTACTTTTAAGGGGTGCAATGATTATGTTTGGGCAGTTGCTCATTTGGGAACGTAGGGTCGGCAGGTCATTTTTAGGTATGCAACAGAAGAGGACCAGGAGGCGCAGATACTGGATTATTAGGGTCATGAACCAAAGACTGCTAGCTTGAAAGGGAGAGCATTTGGGATCTGAAGACTATCCAGACGGGGAATTAGGCCCTAAAGGGGTCAGTGAAATCCAAAAAGCCACACCAACAGGTATGAGAGTGTAGACGCTTAAGTCGCTTGAGTGGGCACCATTTGGACATATAATGATCATTAGGCGGGCGAGCAGAGGACAGAAAGACCCTCCGGACTTGGCAGGTGGTTAGGATCTTATGGAGGAATGCGAGTAATTAGTCCAGCTACTTCAAATGTACACACCTGGGCCAGTGAAGTGGGGCCGTAGGGATAGTGAAGGTGAGAAGTAAGGTTGAGGGTATCATCTGCCTTAGTGTGTTATGTTAGGCTATGGTGAAAGGGGATGAAACCAGGCTGAGTCATTATCTTAAGTTAAAACTGTGTGTTAGAAAATGCTGTGAAGCTTTACCCGAGCAGTGTAGCAGCCTCTGGAGTAAAGTAGTTAAACTCTTGGCTATAGAACCAGGAAGGAAGCCTCAACTCTTCCTGTTTCCCTGGTTAATAACCTGGTGTGGGGCTGAGACTATCACTTCATCTACCTGCCACCCAGGACCTGTATTTGTTAAACGCTAGGATTGATTAGAAACAGCCTAGTGACCCTTATTGATCCCCTCACGCGTTCCGTTAGGATGGTTTCTGTGCTCGACAAGCTAGATAGCTATTGAAATGCGCAAACTAGACGAAACCTCGTTTAGCGAATTACAAAAGGGGTCATTACATTTGCAGTATGCACGTCTTTGAGCGTTTGACTAAGTAAAACAAAAATAACCTAGGGAATTCCCTTTGGTTAAATAAAAATACAGAACGACATCAGATAGTAACCAGAACCCAGATTTTACTGGACCAGACCCAAACGTCCTACCTAGCAATTAAGCAAACGTATTAAAACCCATGTACCAGCAAGAGGAGCCATTTTGTAACGGTTAACTGGAAGGCCCGACACAGCGTCCTCATCACCAGCAGAACCCCTGTGCCACCCTGCTGGCCCTTCTCTGCTGTGTCGCAATCTCTGAGCTCTGCGCGCACAAGCCTTGTTGCCTCAGTTCCCCCCACGCTATATTGACTCCTCAGCAATGATGGAAAACACAGTTTTCATGTTCATATTTAAATCATTTATAACTAGATTAAAAGCAGTGGGCCATGCACTGGAGCCCTGTGGTGTCGCTCTCCTTGCTGCACACTAATTAGAGGAAGCGCGGCTTACCTCTAATTATCACCCTTTGAAGCTGACATTTTAACCAATTCTGTATCCATTTGTGAACTCTATTCTTGATGCCCATTTGCCGAGATGTAAAATGTAGCCATCCGCACTGCACTATATCAACCACCAGCGGGCAATGCAAATGAATGGCAGCGCATTCCCTGGGGTGATTTCTTCAAATGATGAAGTCAGACAATCAGTGGAGTTCAATCATTTCATTAAAGAGATGGTTTGCAAGGAGTAACTATAACATGTGCCTCTTGGTTAGCTTCGGCTCTATCAGCCACTTTCACTCTAAGACCCTTGACATTGCGTTCCTGCATGCAGTGTTTGCCCTTGCCATCACTACTCTCTTGTATCCAGCATTATAATTTACTTACCAATATTCACAGCAGATTTCTTTACCACAAACTGTGAACTGTTTTTTCACCGCAAATAGTAGATGGCTGCTTTGTTTGTTTGTTTGTTTGTTTGCTTGTTTATTTATTTGTAATGCGCGCCAGACCCAAGGGTAACCGGGCGCAATGAAGAGAATATGCAAAACTTACAATGTTACATAGAATTACAATGTTATAGCGAATTACAATGTTACATACAATTACAATGTTACATAATTTACAGTGATAAGGAGGGAGGTATATACAGATTTAGCAGGGAAGCAGGGAAGCATATCTGAAATAACAGTTGAGGCATTGCTATAAAAGCGAGGCGGTCATTTATATACAGTGTTACTAAGATTATTACAGTTGTGATATATCTCTAGTGATACATATATACATTCAGATCAAGTAGCATAACGCAAATATCTATCAGTACCTTACATATTTTTGTCATTGAGGTGTTTGATAAGATTCATTCTAAAGTGTGTGAAAGGTTGGTCTATTCTCAAGTTGTGTGGCAGGACATTCCACCATTTAGCGGCTAGCACAGGGAAACTGGTGCCGCCAATTTTAGCAAGTTTAAATGTAGGAATTACCAGGCAGCTGGAGTTTGGAGTTCTTGTGGGCCTGCTGGAGATTTTTCTTTTTATTTTGTCCATCAGATAACTAGGAGCAGCGTTATTGAGGGCTTTTTGTGTCAAGGAGAGCATTTTTAGGTGGATTTTATTGTCGGTGGAAAGCCATTTGTATTGTTGTCTGGTAGAGGAGATATGTTCCTTTTTGTTTATGCCTAAAGCAGCTCTGAGGGCATTATTTTGTAGGATTTGTAGCCTTTTGGTGATCGTTTTGTTAGCACCACTGTAAAGGGCATTTGGGTGAGGCAACAGTGGATGGGAGGGGGCGGGGGTGTGGGTGGGAAAAGAGGGGGCGTAGGAGTATCATCCTGCGTTTTGGAGGGGAAATGGTAAAAAGTCCGCTGTAGAAAATATGTTTTTGGACATTGATTGGTAAAAACACATGGAGCCAGATACATATTTACATGTGGTCTAATGACAATCTCCTCCCCTCTCATCCCCACTGAACAGTCTCACACAAACATTTCCCCATACCCTCTGATTGTGCCTTGTTTAACCCGCATAAACAAACCGGGCTTGACTTCCTGCCCCTCCAACCGCGCCCTGCAATCCTCAAAAACATTTTCATAGCTGGCATCCAGCCTCCCTACATCATCCAAGCACAGCCAATACCTCGCATTCTGCTGACCTCTCTCTCTTTTCAAACACATCTATGCCTCCCGAACAACCCATTTTTGGGAGGAGTCTCCTGCCGGGCTTAACTGCATCCTCCCAGAACGCCAATGCCTTTATAGACTTTAGTGAGATTCTCGCCCCACCAAAACTTCAGCAATCTTCAATATAATGTTATTCTCCATTGACTCCCCCATTTCCAAACAAAGACCCAAACACCTGTTGTCCTGCCTCGCCCCTCAGACATCGAGGCCTGGCATTCCCACGTATACCTATCAACCTTGGAGTATCGGGGACAGGTGAAGGCATTTTTTCTTTGAGTGAGTCTGGAGGATAGCATTTTTGTTTGGATAGTGATAAGGGCTTGCTGGAAAATTGACCCAGATGAAGTCTATATGTAATCCCTCGTGGGAGAAGAAAAAGAAAAAAGAAAGAAAGTGAAGGATCCCAGGTGCGTAATGTCGCTTGGGGTACCGGTCTAACAAGAAAGAACATTCTAGTATATTCATGTCATTCCTCGGCACTCAGCGAAGCCCTCCACAGATGGTGTCTTTCTGCCCCACCCACTCCACAAATCCAAAGAACTTCTTCCTCAAAATCATACACCACATCCATTACTTTGATGATATGTATCGCCATGCCCTTGAACAATAAATGTACCACAACCTGTGGAAAATACACAAGCTTCCCGACATGTTTCCCTTCACTACTCATCACTCATATGTCCATGTGTCTGCAGAAACCGACACTTATCGTTTTATCTCCTTACGCACTCTGTTTGGCCACGTCATCTGTCTGTGTCTCCATCAGCAACTGCATGGGATCTGGGGACCGAGACCCCCACTGTCTTTCTGCTCCACCATCATGGTCCCCAGACTCCATCATCCTGCACCCGCTGCCACTCTCCTCAACTTCAACTCTTACTCTTCCAAATCCCTCTCTCAGTCCCATGTCTTGCACAATTTTTTTGACACCTCCTGCATGTGCCTGTTCCCCACTCGGCTTCTTTCTCATCTTCAGCTCCAACCTGTACTACCCAGCAGTGCCACCCTTCGCTGTTGTCACTGCACTGATTCTTCCTCCTATCGCCTTTAAGCTCACCATCCACCCTGGGACCGTTCTCCTAATACCACAGCACTGGCACGGGATGCCACTCTCCCCTCCCTATCTCCAGTCTTCTCATCTTCTGCTACTCTGTGCCACCCTTATGCTTCCAATCATTTGAGAAAGCTGCCCATCTCCCTCAACATCCACTGGCCTTGCTTGTCCTACATTAACCAATGCCCCACCACTAACAATCCCCTAATCCTCCTTTCAGCTCTCATCCCAGAAACTCAACCCATTGACTGCCCAACTGCTGCTCTTTCTTTTTCCCCTACTTACTCCTTTCAACTTAACCACCCCCTGACCCCCACTATCCATTTCTACTTCTATCCTTAGATCTCTCTCCCCAAGCCCTTCTGACTTTCAAAGCCCTTGTTCTCCACGATTCTTAGTCCTTTCAGTACCTTGCTTGAACCCTTGTCCTAACTCTGAGACTCGTCCCCACATTTTAAGTGACTCCTCCTCACCACACCATCACATCTCCAATCCCCCTTGTTGACCTTGGTGCTTCTTGCCCTCTGCAGTGACTTGCCAGCTAGCCCTGCTGCCACCACCTGTGAATGCCGTCCTCCATCCGCACCTTTTCACCACAATAGTCCATTGAGTCCTGTGGCCCTACCAACAATCTCCTGTAGCACTATAAAAAACGGTTGTGCTGCCATCGTCTCTGAAGACTGGCTTAAAGAAGATCAAGCCCCAAGCTACTTCTCGTCCTCATGCCTGGCCTCTGCACTGGCTCTGCGGCCAGAAGTGAACGACTCTTTCTCCTGAATGCCCCTTTGTGCATACAGCGTCTTACAGTGTGTCCAGCTTACCTTATGCAGCAGAGACTGAAGAAGCCAACAGTTCTTCTTTGACGCTATTCCAAATGATGAAAACGTCGGAAGCCTCCTGTTCATTTTAAGTACGACCCCAGCTTTCCTCTAATTGGCTTTACACAACCCAGCTTTACTTTTCTTTTTTTTTTTTTTAAACTTCTGTTTATTGGCAGGTGGTCAAGACAGGTACAGTACATTTATCGTGTAAGAGAGAACAAAAGAGGAAACAGTATTACAGCATCAATATACATTGCTACCATGATAGCGAAAGGTTTACACTGTAGAAAAAGCAGATTCGCACTCCTATGGCGCGTGTCAGGAGGAGTCAAGTGGTGCCGGGGAAGGGGCTGATGTCTGTTCGGCACCATCCTTGCCATTGAGGTAGCTACGGAATTCAGTCCATACATTTGCAGGTCGGGATGGAGCTGGTAGGGTGCCGATGTACTCCACCTCGCATGTTTGTACCCACGTAAGGGCGTTCAGCCACATGCTGAGGGTGGGGGGAGTGCGGCGCTTCCAGCATTGTAATATGCATCGTTTGGCAACCATAACACTGACATTCAAGAACCTCGACATTTTCGTCACATTTTCTCCCGCCACATGCCAAATAGCAAGGCCAGTGGGTCCATCTCAACCGGGGCATCTATTATCTCAGTGAGCGCCTGCGTCACCTCCCTCCAGAACCTGCGCAGCGCTACACAGGACCAAAACATGTGGGCGTGGTCTGCTACGTTCGATTCGCATTGCGGGCATTTATGTGTCGAACTAAGCGTAAATTTTGCCACTCTGTACGGGGTGTAGTAGAGTCTGTTGAGTAGCTTGTATTGGATGCAGCGGAACCTGGCACTGAGTGATACCTTTCGCGTGTGTGCACACATCTTACCCCACATCTCATCGGTAATCTCCGTTTCGAGCTCTCTGGCCCACAACTCCCGTGGCGCCGGAGAGGCATTCTCTATTTTCCCCATCTGCATTTTATACAGGGAGGATACTATGCCCCTACAGCCCACGGAGTTCGCAATGTACTGGAGTTCAGGTGAGTCAGGAGGCTCCTCTGGGAAGGAGGGCCACATTGTCCGCACCGCTGCCCTCAGTCTGTAATACTGTAATAGGTCGAGTGCGGAGCCGGAGTGCCCGGGGCGTAGTGTCAAAGGTGTAATGAATGAGCCTTCATGGTACAGGTCAGTCAGGGCGCGGTACCCCAGGTTCTCCCATCGCTGGGAGAGGTGTTGGTCATGCGTGGGGGTTAGGCCAGGAAATTGCCATAAGGGGAGCCACTTATAGTATGGGCGCCGTATTGGACTGGGGGAGAGTATATTGTTCCATGCCCTAATCGTGGATGCTACCGGGTCCCATGGCGCTTCCGCGCGGTAACCATGGTGCAGTAGCAGGGTCATAATGTGGATGCCATCTCCCGCCATTTTTTCCAACTTGACATGTGGGGGCGGGTCGGGGTGTGTGTACCAATAGGTAGCATGCTGGGCCTGCGCTGCGTTCCAGTAGAAAGCTAAGTCGGGGGCAGTGAAGCCTCCCTTCTCGTACGGGAGGGTCATGTGTTGCCACTTCTTACGGACCGCCCCCGAGTGCCAAAGGAACTGGGCGAACGACGCATGGAGCCTCTTGAAATACTGCTTGCCGGGCCAAATCGGCACATTTACAAATATATAGAGTAGCTTGGGTACCGCGATCATCTTTATGAGGGAGAGTCTCCCAGCGAGGGACAGAGGGAGGTTGCGCCACCTGAGCATCTTGGTTTCAATGAGCAGCGCCGTTGCTTCATAGTTATCCGCCAGCAGGGAGACTCCTGCCCTTGACACCTGAACCCCGAGATACTTAATCCCAGACGGGGACCAGCGCAGCGGGAACTCGCAGGTCGGCTGCTGGGTTGTCATGGTGAGGGGGAAAATTTCGGATTTTGAGTAGTTAATAGTGAAGCCTGAATAGATGCCTATTTTTGTTATGTCTCGGATGATAGGGTCCAGGTGTGTGGAGGGTTGTCTGACGTAGAGGAGGACATCGTCCGCGTACAGCGAGATGATTTCCGGTGTGCCCTGCAGGCGGACGCCCTTGTTAGTGTGACGGTTCCTGACATGATCGGCCATAGGTTCGATGGCGAGTGCAAAGAGGATGGGGGAGAATGGGCAGCCTTGTCGGGTGCCCCTATGCAACGCGAAGGGGGGAGAGGGGACGGAGTTGACTAGTACCCTTGCTGACGGTCCCGTGTATAACAGCTGTATGTAGGCGATCATGTTCGGCCCAATTTCCATTTTCTCCAAGACGGCCCACAAGTATTGCCACGAGACCATATCGAACGCCTTTTGGGCGTCCAGTGTGACTGCCACAGCATCCGCCTTCGGGTCAATTCTCGACATCACGTTGAATAGGCGCCGGATGTTAAGTGCTGTAGAGCGGCCCGGGACAAATCCACTCTGGTCGGCGTGGACCAAGTGGGGCATTAGTGGGAGGAATCTGTTGGCGATTACTTTGGCAAAGATCTTCATATCAGTATTGATAAGGGATAGGGGTTTGTAGGAGCCACATTCGTCTGGGGGTTTCCCTGGTTTGGGGAGAACAGTGATTAGTGCTTCTCTTAGGGAGGGGGGGAGGGAGTGTGAGCTGAGTGATTCGGTCCAGACCTTGTGTAGTGGTGGCGCTAGTATGGCCACATGCTCCTGGTAAAACTCAGCAGTGAGTCCATCGGGGCCGGGGGCTTTGCCCTTAGGGAGATCTGAGATCACCTGGACTATCTCTTCTATTGAGAACGGGGCGTCTAGGAGTTCCCTGGTGTCCTGGGAGATCAGGGTCATAGGGATGGATTCCAACAAGTCGTCTAGGTCTCGGGTCGTGTGCTCTGGCTGGGGACCGTACAGGGTGGCATAAAAGTTGGCGAAAGTGTCAAGAATAGCTTGGTCTGCCCAATGTCTGGACCCATTATTGTCGATAATGCTATCTATACGAGTCCCGCCTCTCTCGGCCCGGGCCAGCCTGGCCAGAGTTCTGCCAGGTCTGTCTCCCTCGCCATATCTGCGGGCGGCTGCAGGGCAGGTGTGGTATCTCACTTCGCTGAGGGCATGTGTTTCAAATAGTTCCAGTTCCGTCCTAATTTTCGCTAAGGTGGCAGGCACTGGCTTGGAGGCATAATCCCGCTCCAGTGATTTGAGTTTAGATTCGGAGCGACTTAAGGCCTGTCTTATGGACTTGAGGACACCCGCTTCTTTGGCAATGCACATTCCTCTGATGTAGACTTTGAAGGCCTCCCAGCGGGTCCCTGTGGACGTGTCGGGGGCCTTGTTGGTTTCGAAGAATAGGTTTATGTCAGCCAGTATCTCTGCTCTAAAAACGATGTCTGATAGGGCGTCGGACTTAAAACGCCAAGCGGGGCGGGCCCCTGCCATGAAACCTAGCTGGATCTGGAGCAGCACGGGGGAATGATCGGAGAGTGTGCGCGCTAGGATCTTGACTTCGGATACCCTACCCATCCGACTACTCGACAGGAGGAGTAGGTCTATTCTTGAGGAGCTGTCGTGTACCGTGGAGTAAAAGGTGTAGTCCCTTTCCTGGGGGTGGAGTGTTCTCCACACATCGTGTAGTTTCAGGGAGCTCATGTGGGTCAGCAGCCGCTTGGCCGCTCGGGCTACCGGTCTCTTGGCCGTGGTTGTCCTGTCTAGGGCTGTGTCGAGAATGAGATTCATGTCGCCCCCCCACACAATGGGAACCTCAACATATTTCATGAGAATGCCGTGCAACGTGTCCATGAAGTCGGGAGAGTCAATGTTGGGAGCATACGAGTTCACCAACAGGCATTCTTCGCCAGCCAATGAGCAGTGTAGGATCACAAACCTGCCCTCGGGATCAATGTGGGATGTGTGAAGCGTGAATCTAATTGATTTGTGGATGAGAGTGAGGACGCCTCTGGACTGAGTGGAGTACTGGGTATAGTATCGGTTGGGGCCCCAGGACTGTGCGAGGTTTGAAGCCAGGAGTTTCTTGGCATGAGTCTCCTGTAGCAGGAGAACCCTGACTCCATGCCTTTGCGCATAAGCCGTAATTCTGCGAGATTTGGTGAAGTTGGTCAGCCCTCTTACATTCCATGTCAGTATTCTGATGGCCATGATAATGAGTTAAGGGACATCCCAGATGTGTATTCTCATTTTAAGCCTAAGATGGAGCTCTGTAATGCAGCAGGCCTGCCGCCCTGTCGCACCGGTCCCGACCAACCCGCCTTTTTGAGAACAGGAAACCCCAACTTTCCCACCCCCCACCCTCACTGCCCAGCGATACCCAGCAGTGTATAGGCAACCACCCTGAAGCGAAACGGCGTGCCATCCCCAACTCGGCAACGCCTGGAAGGGAGCCCAACGGGGGCTCGAACACAATTTAACTGCCATCAACGGCCTTGCAGCTGCAGTGGGGGCTGCTGCTGCCGTCAAGCATACCCATAATGGAACTTTGAGTGAATGTCAACTTATATATTCTTACCAGCATCATTAGACAATTTGAGTGGAGGTTACAGGTAGCGGATAATCACAGTTTTCAGTATAGCAAGGACGACGTGGAGTCCATCGTGGATCTGTGGACAGCGGTGCGGCCCCGACCCTGGGGTAGTGACTTGGGTTGGTCATGGAGTCATGTATTAGCCGCAGCAAGGCCTCGTCTACCACCCAGGGTCAGGGGAGGAACCCAGAAATTACGGCGTCAGTCGCCATCCATCTGTTCCTCAGGCGGGTCCACCAGGGGGACCTGAGCCTCGATGAACTTGACGGCCTCGTCAGGGACCGTGAAGAAATAGCTCTTGTTGCGGTGGATGAATTTCAGGCGGGCAGGGAAAAGCATAGAGTATTCGACTTTTCTGTCTCTCAACATCTTCTTGACCCCGCTGAACCGGCGTCGCTCCATCTGGACTCCCACCGAAAAATCAGGGAAAATTCTGATGACTTGGGATTCCAACCTTAGTTCACCCCTCTCTCTGGCCAAGCGGAGGATGTGGTCCCTGTCTTTATAGCTGAGTAGTTTAGCGATGATGGGCCTGGGGAAGTCTCCGGGCTTAGGGCGGGGTGCCAGGGAGCGGTGTGCTCTTTCAACAGTGAAGAACGGGGTGAGCTCAGGATTGCCTAGGAGGTCCTTGATGAGCTGCTCAACCGCGGTCTCCATGCGGCCCTTTAGTGCGGATTCGGGAACCCCCACTATTCGGATGTTGTTTCGCCGTGATCTCGATTCGAGGTCGTCGTTCTTGGCCTTGACCTGTTTCATGTCGCGGACGAGCTCTGAGACCGTAGTCTGGAGGGTGTGGATTTGGTCCTCGTTGGTCCCTATCCGCTGTTCTGCTTCCGTGAGCCTGGACCCGTGCTGGTCAATTTGGGCGCGTAGGGAGGCGACATTGGCGTTAATATCGTCCAGCTTTTCATGGAAGGAAGCAAAGTTTTTGGCCCTGGACTCCATCATGATAGTGAGGTCAGGTTGTGGGGGGTCCGGGAGTGCCTCGCCATCCTCCTGTGTCGCGGCGGAGGACGCCTGGTCCGCCCTATGGGCTGGCTTGGTGAATTTGTCCATAGCACCCGTTTTGTTGGCACCCCGCGCCCTGTTGGACATTGTTGTGGCAGGGGGTTTCCAGTGGCTCCGGCCGGGTCGAGGATGGGCAACGGTCGTGAAGTCGGCGGATGAGGCAAGGGCAGGACTGTAGGCACAGGGGGGCCACCCACCCGTGCGCCCGTTGGATGGGGGGGGGCGACAGAGTGGCCACCGAGGTGGTGCGGGTTGGTAGGGGGGGGGTGCGTGGTCCCGGGCGGTGAAGTTCCGGCAGGGGGGCAGAGGCCCCGATCATCCAGGGAGCCCAGGGGCCCCGCGTATTTTATGCAGCTGCCAGGCGTCAGGCCAGGCCCAGAACTCAAAGTGGAGAAGGCAGGTGGGGCCCGGGCCCAGTAGTAGGTGAAGGAGACCCCCAAACGGGGTCGGCTATGGTCCCTCCCAAGAGGGGTCAGGGAGGACAGCGCCCAAGCACCCACCTCGAGGCCTCCAGGAGTGCTGTGTCCGGCGTGGGCCCACAGCTGCAGCAGTGTTCCAAGGCGATCCGCGTGGCAGGCTCGGGGAGGCGGGGGGGGGGCCCAACAGCGGTGTCCCCAGGATGCAGCTCGCAGCCCCCTCCGGGGCCGGCACCCGGCCCTCTCTCCAGCGAGAGCGGGCGAACGGTCCGCCCTCCCCCCACGGAGGTAGCGGGACGGCGCCCCGTCTGGCGCAGGGCCCAGCAGGCGATGCAAGCCACGGCCGTCCGGAGTCTCACGCGGCTGAGGCGGGGCCGGTCTCCCTCGCGGGGGCCTCTCTTTGGCGGCAGCGGGCAGTGGCGCGGGAGGAGCAGGAACCACAGCTCCTCCCGAACATGTGTATTCAAGTTGGCCCCCGGGGCAACGGGTCTGCAATCCACGGCACGGGGGCCCGCGGCGTCTCTGTTTCCTCCGGCGGCGATTCGTCCGCAGTGGATCCGGGAGGCCTCGGGTGGCCTCAGGCTGCACAAGTTCGGGTCCCGGGCGTCGTCTCGCCTCGGAATCACAGGAGAGTACAGCGGGCAGCGCCGCTAGTCGAATCGCTAGCTTTTTGCGTGGCAGCGGACCGGATTCGTGCTGGTGCAGCAAGGATTGGGTGTGCTGTGACGGAGCTCCGACACTAAGCGGCCATCTTGCTTGGCTGCTCAACAGCGCCCCAGCTTTACTTTTCTAATTAAAAGCAAGCAAGGTCAACAATTTGCTATTTAAATGGAAATAGCATTCAGCAGTCGGCTAAGGCAGAGACTCAGCTGTATCCACCGTCCACACCAGACAGACTTTTTTATTTCAATACATTCACAGTGCCGGAAGTGGGAACCACCATCACTAGCTATGGTCCCACCTCATGCCCAGTGATCTCTGCTCCTCTTCGATTATTCAGGTGTGTGGACAGACTCTTTCTCCCAGGATCATCTTTTTTTCATAAATTCGTCTTTAGAGTTGCGTTATTACCTGATAATCTAAAAAAAGGCACAGGTCAACTTGCTTTAAATAAGCCGTCACTGGAAACAGATATTTGCTTCATGTTGATATGGCAGGATTGCTATGCTATGTTATGCAGCATTGCTATGCTATATCGTGCTATGCTATGTTATTCAATACTATGCTATGCAATGCACTGCAATGCTATGCTATGGTATGCTACATTAGGCTCTCCAATATAGTTAGGCCTCAGAAACCCTCCATGTCACCTCCCTCTGCCTGGTCTACACGCAGCACCCTGGACAGACCCAAACCCCCCTAGGGAAGAGGACACATCAGACCTTCCCTTCAGCTTATTCTCTAAAAGTATAGCCATAGCCCCATATATGGGAGATAACAGTAGGGTTTCTACAAATGCAGTTTATCCATAATACAACACAATGTGCCCGCAGAGCTGCGTCACACGGTCACAATTGAGATGTCAACAGTTCTTGCAAATGTCTGCAATATCGTGCCAAACAACAACCCCATTGTGAAAGTACTGAAACATATTAGTGTTTGCCTAGGATATGCTATATAAACCGGCACGCTAGGGTGGAGGCCCTGGATTGAGCTCTGTGTGCCAAACTGCGTGAACACTTGATGCTGTGTTCCCTGCTGATCCCTCTGTATGCTGTGTATTTGCGATATAACATAGGAAGCATGATTTACCATCAATCTGTGTCCCTCCCTTTATTTGATTAGATTACTCAGGAGTTGCTCTGGAGGGCTGGCATCAACCAGTACCCCAGGCCGACTCATAAGGTCCTCATCATACAACCAGAGAGTGCTGTTAAAGGCGTGACACACTGGTTATATGTAAAGTTGCCAAACTCAGTGGTGTGGTTGAGAAGTGGCCCTCCGGGAAATCTCCTGTCGAAGCACATGGCCACTGGGTGTCTATTAAGGGTGCTTTCTCAGATTGATTGTTGTGCATTCCTGTGGGCTGCCATTTCCATGATCGCAGCTGACAGGATTGTCTTGTGTTTTGCTTCTCCGCCGCTGTGTTAATCAGCCTTGGTTTACCTTGCCATTCAATTAGAGGATCGCCGTGGTATGCCACTACCACAAATCTTTGGCCTATGCGAGACGTCTTTAAAATTGCTACTTGCAGGCCTGTCATCTTTAGGGAATTGCCTCATTCCCTTGAGGTTTTGTGACATTGTGATTTTATTTGGTTGATGAATTGACTTTGTGTTTATTTTCTTGATTTAGTATGGCCACTGTCAAAATGTATTTTTCTATTTTCAGTGATGCCCTGTCCATGCTACAGAAATACCCCCATGCTTTTCTTCTATGCACGGGTAGGCCTGGTTTGACAAGACAATGTTCCAGCTTCAATATATTTGCATGAATGGCCTCCCAACTTCATGTTATGCTCACCTGGTCTCTGCGGAGGCGTTGGGGCATGGTTGCAGCCCTCCCGGGGGTGAGCTTGCTTGGGTCCGACTTCGCCCTCTGCGCTTATGTGGGGATTGGGGGTAATAGGTGATGCTGCTCGGGACTGCTCCTGCGTGGAGAATAGGCGTGAGTATGCCAGCTTATGCGCATGATCCGCTTCCAGACCCCTTCTCCCACACCGTGGTACCCGTGGGATGTGCTGTCCCTGGAAAGATCACCTGTTGATTAGTTTTGGTGTGCACTCCATCCTGCTGCTTATGGCAGGGGCGCTTGTATGATATGGACCGAGTTCCTTCACTGGTGCCTTGCACGTGGTAGTCCAGTCCTGCTGCGACTAGCCACTATACTTCAGGTAAGTGTTCCTGTTTGCCTTTGTCTTTCCTCGTCTGTTTTTGTTGTATTGTAAAGTTTGTTGTCTTGTGTTGCTGTCCGTTCCACTTTTGATGTTTGCTCTTTTGCTTTCTTCCCTTGCAGGTCATGTTGCTGGCCCGGCTGAAGCTGCAGAGCTCGAGGCGGCAGCCGGAGGGAATGAGGAACGAAGCTGCAGTGGTACAGTAGCTGGTAAGTTGTTAACTAGAGGGTGTGCAGGGTTCAAATGCTGCGCGGCCCTAGGTCGGTTGTTCTAACCTTGTCTTTCTTCTTCTTCACAGGGTCCGAGTTTGTGGATGCGGAGTGCGGTGCTGCAGCTTTGGGATCAAGATCACTGGATGTCAGGAGATGAATCTACAGATGAAGCGATGAAGTGTCATGATGCCTACCTCCAAGGAGCCAGGTCCGACCCAGCAACCCCAGAGGCAGGCATCATTTCCCCCAGGGGAGTGCCAGTGGGCCAAAGCTGGGGCCCTTTGGATGCAGTCCTGGCGCCTTAGGCGCCAGGCTCATGTTGGACCTCTTTCCTGGCGCCTTAGGCGCCAGGCTCATAAAGCTAGACATGTGTTCAAGTGTTTTAATGTGCACTTACCTGATGCAGACCATGCTGCCACATCCAGGCCCTCTTGAGGCCTGAATAGGAACTACTTTACCTGTGGGACTACTTTCCACCCGGGTGTGGTCGGGGAAGGATACATACCTGATCGGAGGAAGGATACACACTTGGAACTTCTTCCAAAGCTATTTAAACCACACCCGATCAGCAACTCACGCTTCGCGTTGTTCTGCTCCTCGCAGCTGGACGCTCACCGTGTCAGCTCCTGCATCTGGACTTCAGCCACGCCTGTCAGCATCCTGGGTCACCTGCAAAGGGAGACAAGAGACCTACCAGCTAATCTGCACCACGGAGACAACACCGACGATCCTGAAAGGGAAGACATCATTTTTAAAAGCATTTCGTTACGATCGCTGCAGCGCTGCATTTCACTCACCTTTCCTGGGTTCCTCCATCTTCAGCAGCGATCATCCGGATACACAGCCACTTCCCAGAGCCTAGAGAAAAAGACAAGAATAAGAGGTGAGAGAAGGAAGGGAATAGGAAAAGCTCAGTTTCCTTCTAAGACTTACCTGTTGGGTCATTCCCATTTCATTTTAGGTCTTGCTGCTTCCAAGCAGGACCCCGGCCCCTATGGGGAAAAGAGACAAAGACATTAGATGAGCGAATGCAAAAACATTACCTGAGCGCTCATCTAGGACTTACCAGATCTTTACTGGAACTGCACGTTTCACTTCGGGTCGGCGCCATATCTCCGGCATTCCGAACACCGGCCCCTATGGGGAAAAGACATCAACATCAGCGCTTTGTTGCAAGAAGTCTCCAAAGGAATCTTCATTCATCACCTGAAAAAAGACAATGAATATTATTATTTAAAGCTTGAACTTTTGAACTTGCAACAGAACTTTTACAGCGCCTTACCAATATAATCAAGCTTACCTGAACTCCCATCCAACCTCAATCCAGTGAAGTAACTGGGTTCAACGCGCCCCTGCGTCAGAAGCAGGATGGAGAGCTCGTCCTTTCAGACCCTAAGGTGAGACTTCACGGGGAATCGTGGAAGGGTATCGTGGAGGGTTGGAAGAGAGTGGGAGGCTTGAGCATAACTCAGTCAGTAGGTAATACTCCCTTTTCACGCACAGGGGAATATTCCTGCGAGCCGGAGAAGCCAGAGTAGAGGGCCCTTCCTGTCCATCTTCAGAGTCCTGCGCTTCACCATTGAAGAAGCATCAGCACTCAAAGCCAGACCTGCGCCTCCGTGGGAATCAGGTGAGCGTTACATGAAGCACCAGTTTCCTGGAGGTGAGTATGCAGGAGAACGCCTGGTTTCAAAGGTAAGTAAACTTGTCCTAGTGGCGCTGAGCATCACGTTGCAAGTGAGTGCACAGTAACGTGATACACCGGCCTTAAGGATGGAGCAGCTTATATACCTGAGCTTCTGAAGCCATGCCCACCAGGTTCAGCCTGCCTGATGTTCTCTCGAATAAAGGCTTTCAGCTCCTGGAAAGTTCTTCCAAAATAAAAGCACTCTTGCACTGAAATAAAGTAAAAGCACTCCTGCACAGAAATAAAGTGTTCCTGCTTACATCTCTATGTGAGCCTGGCGACAAAGGCTGTACAGCCAGGGCCCCTGTGTTTATGGGTCGCAAAGGGACATAAGTGAGTCAAGTGACCCATTGCCCCCATCACTAGATGGTGTGGTGTTTGTGTTCTGGGGCTTCTGGCCATGACACTTCATTGCTTTACCTACCACAACACTCAGAGCCATGCAGTCTATTTCCTTCCTTTGGTCCATCTTGTCTGACTTTATCTTTGTATTCAGCAAACTCTCAATCCTTGCTTGCTCCTGTCTCCCTTTGTGCACCAACTCTTAGGTTTGTCTTTATGCTGTCACCACCAGTAAATACCAATTGTCGGGAGGCTGTTTACACCACTCCTCTTGACCTGCAGTACCTGTGTGCCAACCTCCCTTTGTGTCTCTGCACCCTTTGATTTCTAGACTTAGCAATAGGCTCTGAACATTCCACAAAACCACTTATTCCTGCATTAGGGACTGATGCATTCTTCATGTTTTCAACAGACGGGGCATTTACATGTAAGTATTTAAAAGTGTGACATTTTTGATGCAGGATCAAAAGGAGTTTCAATGGCCACTTGAGGGGTTGTTTCATGGGGATCATCTTTTTATCTTGGACAAGACTTTTGATCAAAGAACGTATTAGTTGTCTGTTGTTCATTGGTCAGTTTATTTCACCTGGTACAAAGTGTCTAAGGACAGATTGTGTACATTCAGACAAGATCGCTTAAGAACTCTCAGGCTAAGTTAGAGAAAGAATTTGATCATTACAGGCATCGCTCAAAGGCCGGCCGGCCAAACAGTAAACACACTCGCAAAACAGGTCTCTACCTAAGTGTTTCTGCAGACACTGTTAAAGAATCCCTTTCAGAAGCCCCCAGAGAGCCACCTGTAAACCTTTAAGATGAATTAGCACCATACTCGACTCACCAGGGAGCCCACAAACCTCCTTTTCTGACCCCACCTTCACCTGCCACCACCCCCTCCTACCACGCCACATCCTCCACCCGCCACCACCAACTGTTACACCCCCCCGCACGCCTCATCTTCTTCTCCTGCCACAGCTTCATCTTCCTCCCCTTGCCCCGCCTCCACTTCCTCCACCAATGGCCTCTACTTACACGTCACCTGG
Source organism: Ambystoma mexicanum (assembly GCF_040938575.1). Taxonomy (NCBI): domain Eukaryota; kingdom Metazoa; phylum Chordata; class Amphibia; order Caudata; family Ambystomatidae; genus Ambystoma; species Ambystoma mexicanum. Next base: position 460,112,395 of record NC_090931.1, read on the forward strand.
CATGCTGACAGAAAAGTAGGCTCCCTCCTCAGTCTACAGCCACTCCCCTGCCTACCCCCCGGTTCTACAGGTGCATGTCTGACTCAACCTGCCAGAAATACATGTAGGACTTGCAGGCACTGACCGACTCCTATACAGTTATCTCTAGGCCGGGACATCTTACCAGGCAAGATATTCAATTGTCACATTCATTTATATCTGACCAACCCTTGCTACACACTGTGGACACCTCAACATCCCCTCCTCCATCCACCCTTATGCCTATGCGCACCTTCCATCAGGCTAATACAGATGCAGAACCTATGAGGATTCACACTCCCTGGTGCTCCTCTGACTTATATCTATTCCCCACATTGCCTGACAACCACCACTGCTTTCATGGAACATTTGGTCACAGTGATTGCCTGTTATGATCCCACCATTGGGGCCCTTAAACAACTCCTACGAGCTGTGCTCAAAGACGCTCTATGCAAAACAAATTATGGACAAACTGCAATGGCCTGACACACTAGGGGAAGGTGAGGTTATTACTGCAAATATTACCGTTCTTACCGCTCTCATCAAAGAAAATACTTGTTCAAATCTGACTGATCAAAGATCACATCTTTCAAACAGAACAAATGTGAATACCCTATGACTGCCCATTTAGACTAAAACAAAAGAGGTGATAGTTGGAAGGTTTAGAATAAATCTTAACCTCTGACATTGCTCTGGGCAACCCTCCAGACCATCGTTCTTTGCCTGCCAAGCCATTACAAAAGGGGAAAGACCATATGCAAATCAGGCTTGGTCCCACCCCCAAAGGGGTAGTCCAGCCCAAACTGCTATGTCACATCCCTTCTGCACGAGACCACAAGCATCCCCAGACATGTTTAAACCTTGTTGGGCGTCATCAGTGAGGAGTAGCTTGGGTCTCTAGGCCCAGCAGGCATGGGACCCACGTCTGGGCATACCCGTCCCACTCGGGGTGACAAAAGCAAAACAAAAGAGGTGAAAGATAGTGAGCTAAAGACTCTGGGTAAGGCTCTTGTAACCAGGACTCATGTCTGGCAGAGAGTCTCCCAGGACCCCCCTTGTTATCTGCATATTTCAAGTAACATGGTCTCACCCTAACTTACTAGGGGAATCCAGACGTGGACCCCTTGCTCACTATTCTTAAAGAGGCACAGCTAAACCCTACTGATGAGGTTCAACCAGACCGAAACACGTGTCTGGGGTTGCTGTTGGTACTCTTGTTCAGAGGAGAATTGCCTAGCATTTCGGTGCTGGACTGCCCCAGGGCAGGACAAAGACTGATATGTTTGGGATATTTCTTCTCTGTGAAGGATAGTGAGCTAAAGACTCTGGGTAAGGCTCTTGTAACCAGGACTCATTTCTGGCAGAGAGCCTCCCAGGACCCCCCTTGTTATCTGCCTATTTAGACTGACTGACTGCTTTTACCAGGTTTTTTGTAATGTGTCTTCTTCCAGAGGTTTTTAACGGTATGGAAAATGTTCAGGTGGGGGGGCAAGCTGAATCTATTGAAAAAGCACTACAAGCAGCTCAACATTTCTATGACAAACGCAAATGCCAGGAGCAAGATGGGGCTACCCGCCTCAGGGCTTTGCAGATACACCAGGCTCACCAAAAGACTGACTCTTACGGCTGGGGATGCCCGGTACCTCACACCAGACCTATGCCCAACAGAATCCTCCCCCGCCTTTTCACCAGGGACACCAGCCACAGCAGAATTCTGCACACCTATTTTTGCCTTTGCAGCAACCCCTGCCAGGGCAACCTCTCTATCTGTATTGCAATGTCCTACCAAACCTTCCAGAACATGCCAATATGGTGCCAGTACTACACACAGTTATTTCATTCCTCATAACAGTTCTATTTTACCAACACCGCCTTCCGCTCCACCTCCTCCTCCTCCTGACGGGGGCTAGCAGGACATTCAGATCTCCGGTAGTCCACAATGACATTGCCATAGGGACCCTGCTGTGATGTCTACTGCTTTGCTACCACTGGACTACTTGACACTGGTGCCAGGTGCTCCACGCTGCGAGCTGCTGGATTTCTAAATGTGGATGTCTCCAAGGAAATAGTCAATGCTGTTGTCATATCTGGCACGACTATCCCACACCCGGTATCACCTGAATTGTCTGTTTCCATTGGGCCCATCACTGAACACCACACCTTTCTGTTAAGGTCTTGCTTGCCTACTAATGCGTTAGGTATTGATCTGCTATGCAAGATGCATTATACCATGTATTGTTCTCCTGATGGTATTTATCTAGAGGTGCCACAATCCAGGCAAGCTGAATGTTGTTTTTTTCTTGAACAGCCCACTCACGAGGAGCCTCCTACAGAGCCTTCTTCGCTACTCACACCTGCACAAGCGAAATAGGTACAACACCTTATTGACTCAGTGCCAGTGGCCCTCTGGACAGCACATGCCAATGAGGTAGGACACATTCTCTCGCTTAATCAGTTTGCATCACTCTCAATCCAGGGGTGCCTCTCCCACAGGTCCCCTAGTACTGATTACCATCTCAAGCAGAATAGTACTGCCTCTCTTTCGCTTGTCGTTGGACCAGGTGCCTATCTTGTTTCTGAGTTTCCATATTCTCAATCGCCTCTGTTTCTCATATTCATTTTTATCCTGTTTCCAAACCCCCCACTCCACACTCACATTTCTGCTATTTATTTTTTTTATTTTTTTTTATTTCTCTCGATTTCCAGACACACTCTCTTCTATTATTCCTCCTCGCCTTATGTGTCCAGAACACCCTACGACCTCTGTGTCTCTTATTCCTGTTTCTCCACAATAATTTTGACTCGTTCCATAAGTCTATTCTCCTCGCCAATGATGTAGGTGCTCTCGCTTGGTCCAGGCAAACTGTTCTGCTGTGTTCTCATGTTCCTGGCATTCCTCTGTCTCCAGGAACTCTCCCTCAGACTGGTTCTCTGGGTCTTGTTTCCTGTCTCTGTCTCTTACTTATGGTCTTTCCTCTGGCTATCTTATTCCTGATTATCATGCCTTCTGTCTGCAGGTCATATCCTCCCCCTGTTTTTGTGTCTTTATTCTACTGTACTACGCCTGCTCCTCTTGCTTCTTTAGTTTTCTTATGTGTTCTCTTGCTGTTCACTTTTTCTTTCAGGATCTCCTTCAGTTCGCTGCTCATTTTCTACTACACCCTGTCCATCCAACCCATCCTCTGGCTGCTGTCCTCCACATGCTGGGTAGACCAGAGGCCTGCGACCTGTGGCTCTCCCTGTGTGTTGTACTATGACTTCCATGATCCCACGCCAAATCTTTCACTTGTATCTTGCCTCTGCTTTCTTCTCTGCCTCAATCCAGCAGGACTCTCAGTACCTCTTTGCATTCACTTATAAGTAGTCAGCTCACCTACAGGTCCCTTCCAATGGGCTTTCTTGACCCCCCATCTCTCTTCTCCCAGATTCTGCAGGCAGACCTCCAGGATGTCATCTTGCAGGATGGAGGGGGGGGTTCCACTATGCTCCAATACATTGATACAATAGCATAACCTTCCTTTCAGTTCTCCCTCACCAGCTCCGAAGTGCTCCTCACTGCCATGCTCGCACTGGGACAACAAATAGGCCGGGCAGCAAATGAAAAGTGGCCCAATAACCGAAAAAGTGTCCCACAATTGTGAATTCCAGAAATGTGTGACTATTCTCAACACCATGGGCCTCATTACGACCCAGGCGGTAAGGGGTTTACGGCAGCGTAAACAGCGCCGACCCTTACCGCCTGAGTACGAGGTCCCTTAGCGCCATGGCGGATTTAACACCTGCTTTTAGCAGGTGTTAAAATCCATGGCGCTAAGGGACCATGGAGTTAATTACGCCACCGTAATTTACGGTGGCGTAATTAACGCCTTCCCCACTCCCATTATGCCCTATGGGGCAAAAATGGGAATGGGGAAGGGTAAATGGGGATTGGGGACTTACCGCCCCGCCAAGGTCGGAAGGGGGCGGCGGAACGGGGCGGTAAGTCCGCCAACCACCATGTTTACGCCATGGTGGTAAAGTCACGGCCCAGGTCACGGTAATTTACCGCCTGGGTCGTAATGAGGCCCCATATGTTTGTTTGTTTGTTTATTTGTTTATTCATTTGTTAAGCGCACCAGACTTGTAAGTAAAAGGGCGCAACGACAAGGAAATGCAAGGCTTACATGGTTGCGTATACACAGGTTACAGAATTTACATATAGCAAGATGAACAATTTTGCATGATTATAGGATATATACAAGGACTGAAGCAAGGGTACATGCACTAAGGATATACATCTTATATGGTTAAATATACATAGGCTGCAGTATTTACATAAAGAAAGAATATAGCAAGATATACTGTTTCATAATTGCAGGATAGTGTCCTCAGGGGAGACGGTGATGGGAAGCTAAGGATTGGTGGCAGTGATGTGTTTTATTAAGATTTTCTGAAAAGTGGATATGGTTATTCAGCTCTCAACTCCTGGGGGAGTGCATTCCAGCTTTTGGCTGCCTTAACAGTGAAGCCATTACCCCCGATGGTGGTAAGTTTGTATTTGGGGATATTTAGGCAATTGGTGTTCCCACTTCTAATGGGTCTGAGAGATGTTCTTCTCTGAAGTTTGTCTATAAGGTAACTAAGGGCCGCATTGTTGAAGACTTTGTGTGTCAAAGAAAGTGTTTTTAGAAGTATTTTATTGGATGTGAAGAGCCATTTGTGTTGACGTCTCAAGGCAGAAATGTGGGTTTTCTTATTTAAGCCAAGGGCTGCTCTTAAGGCATTATTCTGTAGCGTTTGGAGCTTATGAATGGTGGAATTGTAGCCCCAATGTAGAGGGCATTGCAATAGTCGATTCTAGAGAGTATAAGAGCTCTAGCCAGGATCAGACAACTATTGTCAGAGAGGAACAGTTTACCAGCTCTAAGAAGTTTGCATGTGTAAGCCGTAGCCGAGGTAAGGGATTTGACCTGCTTGTCAAAGGATAGTGTGGAGTCCAAGTAGAATCCAAAGGTTTTTACTTCCTTGGAGACTTTAATAGTATTGCCGTCAATATTGAAAGATGAATATTCTTGACCTAGTTGTTGGCCTGCAAGCCCAATATTATTAGTTCAGTCTTATCATCGTTCAAGTATAATCCGTGTGTGGCCATCCATGCTTGGATGATAAGGTAAACTTTGTTCACTAGGCCCATGTCCGTACCGTAATCCCCAGAAAGTAGTAGGAGAATCTGAGTGTCATCTGCATAGTTAGTGTAGGTGATACCCAGCTGGTCCAGATCGTCGAACAGTGGCTTAGTGAACATGTTGTAGAGGGTAGGCGAGACGCAGGATCCTTGGGGAACACCACATAGGATAGGTGTAGGATCGGCTGATGCTGAGGGGGAGAAGACTCTCATGGACCTCTCACTCAAGAAGGACTCGATCCACTTGATAGCGTCCGTGGAGAAGTGAGCTGCAGAGACAAGGTGCCGACATAGGACCTTATGGTTTACCAGGTCGAATGCAGAGGAGAGGTCGAGTAGAAGCAGGAGTACTGTCCTACCTTTGTCTCTCAACTCGTCTATCTGGGACTTAAGGTCAATTAGGGCAGTCTCAGTTCCGTGCAGTGGACGGAAGCCAGATTGTCTGTTCCCCAGGAGTTTCTGCAATTCTAAATGCTTCTGAATTTGAGTGTAGGCGGCCTTATCCAGTATTTTTAGTAAAAAAGGGACCGTGGTAATAGGCCGGTAGTTAGTAGGGATGAGGGGATCTAGTGTCTGTTTCTTGAGGAGTGGTAGCACCCAGGATTGCTTGAGGTTGGCAGGTATAGTACCTGTAGCAAATGAGGCATTTATGAATTTGGTTGTAAATGGGGAGAGTTCTCTAGCAGCGTCTTTTATTAGCTGTGCAGGGCAGATATCACCTTTACAGTTTGAGGGCTTCAATGATAGGATAATTTTTTCTACCTCTAGGATGGACATTTTAGAGAAGTGGAATGTGGCATTATGTGCCGGTGGTGGCTCGTTGGGCAGGAGAGTGTTAGGCGAATGTTGTAGGTTTAGAGCCTTCTTTTTTAGTTGAATTTTATTCTGAAGTGTATCAATTTTATGCGCTAAGGCTTGTTGGATATCTGTACACCAGGATTTGTCCTTGGTGCAGACGTCCGGGATAGCAATAGGGGACTCAAGTTCTTTAAGTATGCAGAAGAGTTCTGTCATGCTTGAATTTGAGTTAGCAATACGTTCGTCGTAGGAGTCGTGTTTTGCTTGGCAGATTTCCTTTTTGTACTGTGAGGAGAGTGCAGTTAATTTGGCTTTATTCTCACTAGAGGGGCATAGTCTCCAATTTGTTTCACTTTTGTTCTTTAAGGTGCGAAGGTCTTTGAGTTGTGGGGTGAACCACTTGTTTAGGTGGGCTATGGGTTTGCTCGGTCTGAGTTTGATAGGAGCAATTTTAGCCAATGTGGTGAGCATAATGTTGTTAAATTCCTGAACTAGGCTGCTGGGGTTGAGATTATCAGGCAGTGCGTTGAGAGTAGGCAGTATGGCGGGGATGATTTTTTCTACCGTGATACTTTTATTGCTTCTGGTTGGGCATGGTGGCACTCGTGGTCGAGCCAGAGGAGTGGGTCTGATAGTGGATAAGTGAAAGGAGATCAGAGAATGGTCTGTCCATGCTAAAGGCAGGATGGAAGTGATAGTGGCAGAACAGTTAAGGTCCGCTACCCAGTCCAATATTCTCATATTTAAGGTGGGTGGGTGTAGTGACTTTTTGGGTAAGGCCTAGTGCTTTGATCATATTAGCTATTTCTGTGGCATTTTTGTCCGTTTGGTCGTTAAATCCTAAGTTGAAGTCACCTAATATAAGTAATTGCGTGGTAGGTTTCAGGTTGTTCATAATTATATTATGCAAGTCTTCCTCAAAGGTACCAAGAGGGCCGGGAGGTCTGTATATAAGGTGTATGGTAATGGATTGCGACTTGTTTATCTGCATTTTGGCAGTGAGGGTTTCACATGATTGTAGAGGCTGGGTAGGGGCTAGTCTGAGACCAAGAGCCGTTTTAGAAATAATCGCAATGCCGCCACCTCGTGCGTTATCACGGTCTTGTCTGATTATGGTGTAGCCGTCAGGGACAGCTAGCATGAGGGCAGGTCCTGCTGCATTATGGAGCCAAGTTTCCGTAATTGCAAGATAATCCAGGTTCCCTTCTGTGATTAAATCGGCGATATCCGTAGCGTGCGCGACTAGTGATCTAGCATTAAGGAGCGCTCCCTTGAGAGGGGGGTCCTCAGGAGTTTTGTTAGCTCGGATAGGTTTGTCTACAGTGGGGCAAGCTTTAGGTTGGAGGTTATTAAGCTGGATGGTGTTCACATTCAAGGTAGATGTTTGAGTAGGCCATTTAGAGTGGCTGGGCAATCGTGGGCTAGGTTTGTAGTTGGTTTTGAGGTTGGAGGCTGGAAGGGCTCTTCTCAGTGGTTCATGTAGTTTGGCTAGTCTTGCGCGGAGTCTGTTGTTTCTATTGGAAGTGGTGCAAGGTAGGGAGGCATAGAGTATTGTTTCTTGGGCCTTGCAGAATGTGGAGAGATTAGGTTGCATAGCGTTAGTAGAGAGTTGGCTGAAGTTTGAGGTAGGTGTTGGTGACTGAACGATGTGATCTTGACTGCTAGGGACAACCTGAGTGACTGTATCCATGATACAGAGGACTAATGCTAGGTATGGCATCCTTCCAGTTCCAGTGGCAGGAGAATGCGGTCTAATGGCGACCATAGGGCACAGCACAGGGCTCAGCATGGGTCAGATGTGGTCTTCTGGCGACCATAGGGTACAACACAGGGCAATGGCGACCGAAGGGTGCAACACAGGGCTCAGCAAAGGTCAGGTGTGGTCTAATGGCGACCAAAGGGTACAATACAGGGCTCAGCATAGGTCAGATGTGGTCTACTGGCGACCATAGGGTACAACACAGGGCTCAGCAAAGGTCAGGGGTGGTGTAATGGCGACCTAAGGGTACAGCACGGAGCTCAGCATAGGTCAGATGTGGTCTACTGGCGACCATAGGGTACAACACAGGGCTCAGCACAGGTCTGGTGTGGTCTAATGGCGACCATGGGGCACAGCACAGGGCTCAGCATAGGTCAGGTGTGGTCTAATGGCGACCATGGGGCACAGCACAGGGCTGAGCATAGGTCAGATGTGGTCTACTGGCAACCATAGAATACAACACAGGGCTCAGCATGGGTCAGGTGAGGTCTAATGGCGACCATAGGGCACAGCGCAGGGCTCAACATAGGTCAGATGTGGTCTAGTGGCGACCATGGGGCAAAACACGGGGCACAACATAAGTCAACTAACAACCAAAGGGCGCAGCATGGGTCAAATGTGGTCTAATGGCGGCCATAGGGCACAACACAAAGCACAGCGTAGAATAGATGAAGTCTAATGGCGATCAAAGGGCGCAGCATAGGTCTCAGCATATGTTAAATGTGGTCTAAAGACGACCATAGGGCACAACACAAGGCCTGACATAAAGGCTTAGCACAAGGCATAACATAAATCAAGTAGCGACCAAGGGCGCAGCATGGGTCAAATGTGGTTTAAAGGCGACCATAGGGCACAACACAAGGCCTGACATAAAGGCTTAGCACAAGGCATAACATAAATCAAGTAGTGACCTAGGGCGCAGCATGGGTCAAATGTGGTCTAATGGCGGCCATAGGGCACAACACAAAGCACAGCGTAGTATAGATGAAGTCTAAGGCGATCAAAGGGCGCAGCATAGGTCTCAGCATATGTTAAATGTGGTCTAATGGCGACCAAAGGGTACAGCACGAGGAACGACGGCTGGATTGCAACACGTTCATAATATAGGTCTGATGGGTGAAGATGAGGGGCAGCATACAAGACGGCACCGGCACAATCGGTGCAAACAGGGGCAAACAGGGCCTTAGATGGCCTTCGGTGGGCCGGCTCTTCCGCCTGCCGGCGGATCTCGGTGGTATTTCAAACAATGGGTTGCTTAGCAACCATAAGGAAGCCAGCCTTGTTGTGGCGCTGCATCGCGCCCGACATTTTGTTTCCGAAATGAATGTCGGCGCGGATGCAGGCGCGGGACCCAGGCTGCCAGGGGTGAAAGTGGCCAGGTATGGGGCAAAACTCACCAAATGAGTGGGTTGAGCAGCAGGGGGCAGCTAGTCACAGGAGAAGGGCATCTAGATAGCAGGTGCACGGCGTGGCATGGGCAATGGATCCGCTGATCCTCCGGTGCCGATGTAGGTGGGGGCTCCTGCCCTCGACACCTGGGAGGTGATTCTGGTGGCTGCAGGGGCAAACAGGGCCTTAGATGGCCTTCGGTGGGCCGGCTCTTCCGCCTGCCGGCGGATCTCGGCGGTATTTCAAACAATGGGTTGCTTAGCAACCATAAGGAAGCCAGCCTCGTTGTGGCGCTGCATCGCGCCCGACATTTTGTTTCCGAAATGAATGTCGGCGCGGATGCAGGCGCGGGACCCGGGCTGCCAGGGGTGAAAGTGGCCAGGTATGGGGCAAAACTCACCAGATGAGTGGGTTGAGCAGCAGGGGGCAGCTAGTCACAGGAGAAGGGCATCTAGATAGCAGGTGCACGGCGTGGCATGGGCAATGGATCCGCTGATCCTCCGGTGCTGATGTAGGTGGGGGCTCCTGCCCTCGACACCTGGGAGGTGATGGAAAGACGATGGCTTGGTAGCGCTGCGTGAATTTGTGCATATGGAAAGCAATGCTTTTGGTAATTATTGAGAGAAGGCAGGATTACAATTACAGACCTCCACTGTCAGGTGGCGAGCTGCTTCATCAGGAGAGGGAAATGCAAAGCACAAGCACACTGAGGAAAAGGGAACATGCTGCATGTGTGAAAGGCAACAGGCAGCCGGGGTTATGGGTGAAAGGATCTAATACAAACGATCGAAATGCAATAGTTTTGAGTCAAAAGGACTGGGGAAAAAAAGGTTGATGTTTTTTTTTTTGGGGGGGTCCCCCACCAAACCCCTGTTTTTGGTGTAAAAACCACTTTTTTTCCTATACGGAAACCTAAAAAAAATATACATTTTAAAAAAGGCATCCTTTCACTTTACACCGACAGCCGGCTAATTTTTGCCACGCACTGTCTCAGTTGAGCCTGAATCATCACAGTGGAGGTTTATTTGGTGCGTTTATAAAGGCTTTCAAGTTGGTTGACTTTTCTGTGTTTGGGAGGCAAGGAATAAGAATGTATTTCTTATATAACACAACAGAGCCATCGGTCGCAGAGTGCTGAAATAACAGGAGACATTAGAGAAGGCAAGCCTCTTCTCAAGCTCACGTTATTGCTGCTTCTAGCATGAACTAAAAGTCACCCATGAGTAGGATGTCCAGATTTTTAAAATAAAAAACTGGGACATGCCACAAATATGGAAGCAGGACTTGCTCCCACCCAAAAAACATTTCCCTTCCCCTTCCCTTCAGCACTTCACGCATCCTCTGCCCCTTTCGGGATTCCATAATGTTTCCAGCACTTCTCCTGGAATGCCAGTAAGAAATGCACCTTTGCTCGTATTGATATTACAGTCTCTTTATGTGTTTATCAACTGGTCTCTGTGTCGCAACCAGTTAAGATATTGGGGTTCGACCCCATATTAGATCTCTTAAGGGATACTGTGAATTTCTCTTCCTTTTATGATGTTTATTTCAATTATAATAGTTTGCAAATGTGAAAACGTGATAATTCCCTGCAGTGACATTGCTCTGTCTGGACAGGGGACAGAGGGTCCAATTCCAGGACGGTCCTGCCAACAGTGGGTCGTCTGGTCACCCTACCAGGAGGCAAGAGCCTGTGCTGGTAGCAGATGGTGAGAGATGGGTTTGCAGTTTTTCCTGCACAGGCTCCTTCCTCACTGGAGAACCCCACCTGGGAGAGCGGCGAGGGGTGGGGTGGTGAGATGACTGTTCGTGGCATATGATGTCTGCGCTTGGCATACTCTGAAAGTGCGCTCTGCCCGGCGTGTGGGATTGCATACCTGCATACAAATCTGCTCCTGTTATATAATGGCAGTGAGTGCACATGTGTGTCAAGGGCCTGTACATGTCATATGATTGCCTTAACTGTCTTGAATTATTGCACCCGGTCACATGACCACATGCATGGAATAAGAGATTGTCATGGTTATCAAGGCATATGGGATTGTGTCTGGGTAAAGGTATGTGAAACTGGCCATGCAAGGTTGTACCTGGGCATATGATTGTTGAATCTGGGCTGATGATAACCCGACGGGATGTTACGTCATGGCATATAAGGCTTTTCTTGAAATATGATTGTCGTACATGGTCGCGTGAGGCTGTACTTGATTATTTTATGGCAGTAACCGGACTGATGAGACGCTGCACACTGCAGGTGAGGCTGCACTAGGGCATATGATGTATGCAACTAGGTCTATAAGGCTGTACCTGACACGTGATGCACATGGGCATTTGCGGGAATACTTGCCCTATTGGGCTGCACCTGCCATACGATGGCTGAACAAGGGCAAGTGAGCCAATACTTGTCTTAAGAGGCTGCACCTAAGCATATGATGGCAGCTTGTCTCTCATATGACTTCTGTGACAAAGAATGTCTTTCTTTATTCAGATCTTATTAACGAGGAAGTAACTTTGTGTGTTTCTTTTCTGAAATAAATAAAACCTATTATGCAGCAGGAATTTATGACTGTGGGGAGGACCCTTTGGTGGATAAACAGTCCCACGTAGTGGATTCCAAGGGACCAGAGACTTGCACCAATATTTTGGAGCTGATTCTTGGAATTTGTGCACCGAAAACGGGGATTTGTGCGCCATTCTGCTTGCAAATCCCTGTTTAACAAATGGGGATTTGCGGGCAGAATGGTGCACAAATCCCTGTTTTTCAGCGCACAAATTCCATGAATCAGCCCCTTAATCTGCTCCCTGAGCCTGTGACACCCACAATGACGGCAGGACCCAAAAGAGTCCTTCAGCTCCTGGCAATGCAAAGTTGCACCTGCAATATGCAGATGAGTCCTCCAGAGATCAGGACACACTAAGTCGTGTCCTGTGACACCCTGGATACCCTTTAAGCAATGAATAGAGAGGACTTATTTCCAAAAGCAGGAAATGAGGCTCTTCTACACACTGTGTCCAGCAGCAATGTTTAAGAAAGAGCTCACAATACAACCTATTGTAGAAAATATACAAAACAGGTTTAACTCCTCACCTAACGCAGTACCCTTACCAAATATCCTTAAACAAGTCGCAATTACAGATCTTTTAAAACTGCAAGCAGACCTTGCTAACTGTTGGCCCATTTCTAACATCCTGTGTATTTGTATTATATGAAGGGTACATGTGTTTCGACTAGAAATATGGGGCAAGAAACAGTGATGCAATCGGGATTCAGGTGTGGTTCAATTTAGGCAATGTAAGATGGATGCAGGACTTGTAAAATGGTGCAGATGCCACTCAGAGGACAGACATGTAATGCAGACATGTTAAACAGGTTATGATGTGCAAAGGTGAGAAGCCGGACGGTTAAGGTCACTGGCCTGCTATTGGTAATATATCATGGCTGGCGATCCGTGACAGTCTCACTTCAACTTACCCGAGACAAGAGCCTGTCGGCCCTCCTGCATGCAGTGCCGGCCATAGGATTTGCGGAGCCAAGTGCGGCAAATTAAGTAAAGGCCCCTTAATTTGCATTTGATAACATCACAGGAGGTGACATCACAGGAATTGAGATCACAAGATAATGACCACTACGTATGTAGGCAGCAGCAAAAACATGATAATTCAACAGGAGCATTTCCAATAATTACACTAGTAAAGTATAAACAAATGCCCACCTTTTAAGTCCAACAATTTGTAATGAATGATTCCAAAGAAAACAAAATCCAAATATGAGACGTGCGCTTTAATGGCACTTTTATGTGTTCTTGTGGGTAAGCGTCTGTATTGGAAACATGACAACCTGGTGTGAAATCCTAGTAGCTGAACACATGAGAAAGCACACTTTTTTAAAATGCTGGCGTCAAAAACACAGAACCAGGGTTGCCTCTATCTATTGAAAAAACGTCAGCGCACGCTGTCCACCCACACGTATCTACTTGTGCCCTGAAAATTAGAACAGGGCCAGAACCAGAGAAAATATCCCCTCCAGTCTCCGGGATGACAAACTCTCTTGTCACATCCTTGGTAATTATTCATGGCTCATTTGCATGCTTCATATATAATGTGAGGAAAATGTTACATTCTACTTAAGTGCTTTTTGGCTTGGGAAATATAAACATGTGGAAATAAGGCAAATAGCTAATACGGTTTTGTGCAATATGTTTAATTATGCCAGAGGAAGGCAGAGATTTTAGGCATCTGACTGCTCTAAAAATGCCCCTTTGCAATACTTAACACAACAATGGTCTCTTCATGGGAAAGGCAGTTGCTACAGGGTCTAACTGTGAGCTAAAATAGGCTACAGGGCATTGTAGGTCCCTGTGCTTCTGTGTGAGTATGCCTACGGCATACCCCTCTTTCTCATCACAGAACAGGGTGAATAATTTAGAGTAGTCAGGAAGGGCCAGTGCGGTAGCAATATAGAGGGCAGTCTTGATCTTCGCAAAGGTTGTGGAATCATCAGGAGAACATGACTGCTTCCACAACGTCTCTGCAGGCCCCTGAGTGCCTCTTCTACATCATTCCACATTGTGGCCTGCGATTAGCTGCTCGCAACACTTCAAGGTCCTTGGTGAGTCAGCAGGTGAGAGAGCCGGCCCCACCGACCCAAGGCCCTCACATAAGGCTCCTGTCTGGAGGGAACCCCCCTTCAAGCTGCCGCGCCTGCAACTTTTCCAGCCCACGCTGCATACTGAACTTACTGACTTTTCCCTGCATATTGGATCCATGAAGAAAGTGCCACCGCTCTGCACCGGTAAGCATGCTGCATAATCTGTCCCTGGTCTAAATCCCTCCATCTGGTTGCCTGCTGTCTCCTACTTCCACTGTCGCACAGCCTGACTGCTAACCGTCTCCTCCTCCTGGCACACTTGACATGGAAATTTTCTCTACTTCTCACTTACAGCCTGTTTTCTGCTGCCTACTTGTGCCTGAGTCATTTTACCTCCCTAATAGCGGCCTAAACATCTTTACAGTCCATTTTGTGTTTTCTATGGCTCTTTGGCAAAATCAAATCTATGTGTGCTTTTAAATTGCTGCAAACTCCACTTTGTGCTTTGTTTAGTTCTCTTTGGCAAAATCAAATCTAGGTGTGCTTCTAAATTGTTGCAACCCCCATTTTGTTATTTGTGGGTGCTCTTTGGCATAATCACATCTAGGTGTGCTTTTAAACTGCTGCAACCTCAATTTTGTGCTTTTTTAGAGCTCTTTGGCAAAATCAAATCTAGGTGTGCTTTTTTTATAAACTAACCGCTACTTTCGGCTGCTATGTCACCTGGTGAGTTGTCTCGTGCCTGTGCAGTATCGCCTCCTATCTGGAAGATAAAAGTTCTAGAAAGATCTCCTTTCCTCTAGTCCTGGCTTACCTATCGCAGACAACTACATCAGTGCTACTTCCAGCCAGATTGTCACTGATATCCTCTTTTCTGTCCCCTCTCCAGACCTGTGGACTCTGTATTTCATCTCCACTTTCTCCCCTTCCTCTTCCTCACCCTTTAATGGTGACACTAGATGGGAAGTACCCTTGGCTGGTTTCTCATCCTCCAGGTGCATCATTAATGTTTATCACAATGGCACTATCATGGCTCAGGATCCTCAACCCAATCTCCTCCTCTTTGACTGGTGCATTTCGTCTCTCATCAACATCCTTCCTGCTCCTGCAATACCTCCTTCTTTTCTCTCTGCACCTCCTTCACCACCTCCGATGGGTGTACCACCCCCTGTACTCCACCTCAGAAAACATTCAAGGGTGGTGACTGGCTCCAGTTAGCCACGCTTAATGCTCGCTCTGCTAGGAAACACTTTTCTGATATCTACTTCCTTCTTGAAGACCTTGCTCTTGACATCCTCACTCTCACTGAGGCATAGTTCAATGCCAGCTCAGTCACTGCTTTTGACTCCCTCCTCCCTGAAGGCTACAAGATCGTCTCCAAGCCTCATTATAGCCAATATGGTGGTGGAGTAGCCCTTATCTTCCTTGAGTGGGTTAATTCTTCCCTCATACCCACCCAGCCTTACACCTCTTTCGAAAGCCTGGTCTGTAAGCATGGTGTCTCTCCTACTTCTTCTCTCACTGTTGCGACCATCTACAGGTCGCCTGTCTCTCTTTTCCTATCTGAATGTGCCAATTTCTCTTCCTCTCTCCTGACCTCGAACTCCAAACTCCTCCTTCTGGGTGTCGTCAACATCCACCTCGACTCCTCAGACATAGCCTGTACACTTTTCTGTGACCTCTGGACCTCTCTCTCCCTCTCTATGCTCCCTTCGGGTTATACCCACTCTGCTGGGCACATGCTTCATGCCCTCATCCATGCTGATCTTTTGCTCTCTGACCCTCCCTCCACCCCACTTCCCTGTTCTTTCTGCTCCCTCCTCTACTCCCACCTGGGACCTCTTGGACCCCTAACCGAGCCTGCCCCAGCACTCCCAACCTTGTTCGCGGTCATCCGGCCGATGAAATGAGTGTCAGTTGCTGCTTTTGCCTCCACCTTCCTCCCCCCCGCTGACTCTCCCATTGACTATACTCTGCTCTCAACAATCTACAACTTGCTATTTCTAACCCTCTCACAATTCTTGCACCTGTCATGAGGATCCATCTGAAACCTGTCACCAAACATAACAGTTGGTATGACTCTGATGCAGCAGCTCTAAAATGCAAGTGCTGAGCTGCTGAATGGAAGTGGCAGACCTCAAACTCATCCTCTGATAAACTGGCCTGTTGCCTACTTCAAAGACAATATCGTCTCTCTATTCGCTCCAAGTAGATGGCTCAAGTCCAGGACCATGTCTCCGGAGCTTCTAACAACATGGCTGAACTCTTCAAAATCTAGGTACTAACCAATCCCTCCACAGTCCTCCTCTTCCTTCCCAGGCCCTCTGCACTGTACTAGCCACCCAATTCACTGCTAAAACTCAGAACATCCTGACTTCTCTCTCTTCCTCCCCCTCCCTGACTCCTCCCCTTATACCCCTGGCTCCATTGGGCCCTCTGCCCCTCTACCTCTATCTCCCCCTTCTCTCCTATCACATCAGATAAGGGCACTATAGTCGTCAGCTCTATGAAGGTCTCATCTAAACAGGTCTCTCTGTGCTCTTCCAGAACCAGCAAGGACATTATATGTTCCCTTGTTCATGCGCTCGCTGATTTCTACAGCCACACTCTTGCTTCTGGGTCTTTCCCTTCCTCTCTCAAGCACTCCCTTGTGCGCCCCCTCCTGAAAAAACCTTCTGCCAACCCCTCATGTGCAGCCAACTATAGACCCATCTCTATCACTCCTTTCCTTGGGAAGCTTCTGGAGAAGTTGGTTTTCCCCCGATTGACCCAACATACTGAGCTCATTGTTTGCCTCCACGACCATCAATCTGGATTCCAAGCACCCAGAGGCATGGAAACCGCTCTCCTGAACACCTCTGAAGAATGGCTCATAAATCTTGACTCTAACTCCCCTGCTGTTATCATCCTACTTGACCTCTCCTCTGCCTTTCACACGGCCAACCACTCCATCCTCATAAACTCATAAAGCGGCTCTATGATACCCTTGGTATCTCAGGCCGGGCACTGTACTGGTTGACCTCCTTTCTTACAGACCGTCCTTCCCAGGTGATCCTGGGTCCCTTCTCCTACTCCACCTCTATTTCCACCTGTGGTGTTCCTCGGGACTCTACCTCTTGCCTTGGCTCTTTAACATCTATCTTGCTCCCCTGGCTCACCTCCCCACACTTCCAGTGTTATTCAATGACACACAACCCTTCTTCAAACTCCCCACTGTCTCTCTTCATACTTCCTCTTTCATTCCTGACGGCCTTTCCACTATCCAGTTCTGGTACACCTCTAACGAGCTCTGGCTCAAAGCCAGTAAGACTGAGATCCTTCCCATCAGGACTCCTGTTTCCTGTTTTCCTTCTTCACTCTAGCCACCCTCTATGGGTTCTCCCCTCACTCCTTCCTCAGAAGCTAGAAACATTGGAGTCATCTTCGGCTCTTCGCTCTCTTTCATGCCCCACATATTGGATCTTGCAAAGAAGGCTCACTTTCAACTTCATCTCCTCAGAGGCGTTCTCCCTTTCCTCACCTTTCCCTAGAAGCTCAATATCTCCAGAGCTCTGGTTCTCTCTAGGCTGGACTACTGCAACAGCCTCTTCCTTAATCTACCTTGCTCTTCCCTCTGCCCTCTCCAACTAATCCAGAATAGAGCTGCAAGTCTTATCCTTTACCTGAAGTCCAGGTACCGTATCTCTCCAGCCCTAACATCTCTCCACTGGCTCCCTGTTGCTGCACGGATCAAATTTAAATCCCTCTGAATCATCCATAAGGGTGTCTGGGGCCGGGGACCAGGATATCAGCAACTTTCTCTCACTAAGTACTCTCCTGATCCTCCATCTTCAACTTTCTGCTGGTCAAACGCTTCTCTAAGTAGAGAGCTTGTGGTCATTCACTTTCCTTGGCTGGCTCCCTCCTTTGGAACAGCCATCCCCTCGCTCTCCATCTCGAGCTGGATCTCCTCAAGATCCACGAGCATCTCAGGACTTTCCTCTTCTCTTCTTCCTTCCCTCCCTCCCGTGTTAATCCCCCTCAGTCGATGAGATTGGCAGGCTGGGCCCTTAAGAGGCGATTAGGGTCCTGACCCACGCCCAATCGGCCACAGCATTCACCCCCACTGTACTTTCCTTCAGGCCCTTGCCTGTGGTGTTTCTCATGTTTGCACTTTCTGATTGGTGGCTGACCTCCCCCTACCAGGCGGTCACCGCTTCACACTTATCTGTTTGTATTTGTATTTGTATTTTATTGTTTATATAGCGCTTGAATCCAAATCTGTTGCCACTGGGACAGGGACTCTGGAAGTTTGCCCCCACCTACACTGACCCCACCCCCTTCCTATCCCTCCCCCTCTCTCTCTCTCTCTCTCTCTCTCTCTCTTTCTCTCTCTCGCTCACTGCACTTGCATGCTCCGAATGTCACAAGGCCTAGTAGGACCGCTGTTGTCATTTGTTTTTCTTTGCCGTTTTCTTCCATTCTCATGTTTTGTTCCCCTGTTCCCTTCCCTTTTGCTTTATGGCACTTTGAAACACTATTCAAGCTGTAAAAGCGCCTTATAAATGCCGAATAAAATAAAAGAAATAAATATAGTCATGCGTGCAATGTAAATTACATCAAAAAAGGAAGATTTGCCAAGTCAGACCCAGCGGAGCGGAACATACACCGAGCACAAAGTCAGACGTACATCACACGTGATATACTAAGCAAAATGGCGTATGACACAAAATAACTGTTACAACCTCCATCGGCGGTACACACGCAAGCATAAGTGAACACAGAAAATAAACATTCATCCAAACCTGACAAACATCTTCACTTTGCACCCGAGAACATTTTTCCTGTACACTCACACACTGTTGCCTTACATACCTGACGTCACAGTGCAAATCCACAAACTAACATATATCATGCACAACACTTACTCCACCAACTTCATGATTTAAGTTACGTTACTCCACACACCTCTTCCAAGATCTGCATCCATTTAGTAAATACCCTCAAACTTACACCCTGTGGCCGTAATACTTGCTGAAACATACAACACCTGCGACATGCCCATCAAAACCAGAACACATCCCCTGACAGAGCCCCAAAAGATTGGACACTCCCCAGCTGACACACCCACTAAAAATAGAGACACACCCACCACCATGCCCACAAATCACAGAACACATCTGCAGAAATGCCCATAACATGTGGGCTGGAAAGGCAGGAGGGTGGCGGAAAGCACAGTATCGACAGGTGCAACTTACATGCTGAACTTCCAAATCGGACATTATGCCATGCAATAGCGGAACATCTGCAAAATGTATCATCGAATAATTGCATGGTGTTGGTAGCAGTATTTGGGTCCTGGGTGGGTTTTATGTAGGCCTCTGGTGTGCATTGTGTGCACCTGCGGCTATATTTATGGCGCCTGGGTTCAGCCGTAGGCTGGAAGTGTTTCTCGGCTGTATTGGTGCCTGTTTTTGGCACTAATGCTGCCGTACATGGAGTTGGGATCTGGCCATAATAGCGCTGTGTGTTGTCGGCCTTATTAGCATTGGCTGTAATTGCGCCAGCTGTAATAGCACTGGCTGCAATTGCGCCGGTACATTTTGGGTCCAGTGCTAATTGTGCAGGGTCCTGATCCGGCGGGGCGGTATTGGCGGCGGTAATTCCATTATCACCGGGTTTCAGGCCTAAGGTGCAACTCATGATGAGGCCTTTTGGCTTTAAGTGGTTTAGAAATGTTCAAAAGAAGATAATTCCAACACAAAAGTTCTAGAAGGCCAGAACTCCTTATCCCAGAGGGTGGTTAACTTCCCCTGGATTTCTCTTCCCTCTGTTGTATGTTTAAAGATATCATCAGTACCTTAGATTTTTCTTAATCCACAATGCGATTGTTCACAGAACAACTTGGTTCTTTATCCTTATCTCGTTAGGGTACCTGGTGTACTCTCCTGCCAAGTTTTCATTTCTTATTTCCTTGGCTTCCCACAACCTTTGGCTGGCCCTGATATATCCTTCTCAGGGCCCCTATTTGCTGATATACTTCTTGTATATTGTTTAAACAAATGTTGTCAAAAACAACTTGATACTTTATCCGTAACTTGTCAGGATACCTGGCATACTCTCCCACCAGGTTTTCACTTCTTGTTTCTTTGGTTTCACACAACTTTTGGCTGGTCCTGATATATCCTTCTCAGGACCTCTTTTTTTCTGTTATACGTCTTGTATACTGTTCACTTTGTCTTTGCCTGATGTATTTCTCTACAAGGACTTTCCCATGTAGACACACTTGCACTGCATTCTCTCCTGCAAGGGTTTTCTTTAGCGCACTTGCAATTGCCTGGTATACTATCCTACCAGGGCTTTCTTTACACTCTTGTAGTTGCCTGGTATACTCTCCTGCCAGGGCTTTCTTTAACACACTTTCATTTTCCTGGTATACTATCCTGCCAGGGCTTTTCTCTCCTGTGTTCTCTGCAAACACCTTCAATTGTAAACACTCTTGTTCACATGTGCTCTGAACATGCTTTTAAATGAAATATCTTCTTGTTTTTTTTTTATCTAACACAGTACCTGGCCGGTACACTATGCTGCCAGGGCTTCTCTTAAATAAGAATTGGACACACTTGCAAAACTTAAAGTCTCTTACTTCTTGTTTTCTTTCCCATTTTATAAAGGGTTCAGAATGTCCTTCTCTTTCGTCTTTAATTCACAAGTTTTACATTGATTTGCTTTCAACGTGTGTTGCATTATGCCCGGTGTCCCTGTTTCCTTTTAGACAACTCACCGGCTCTTGATGTCATTCTCTTATCTTCCTATGGTCAACTGGAGGCGGCATTCGGTTTCTCTCTCCGCTTCTCTGCCCTCGTTCCTCAGGCAGCATACTTTCCCTGGCTCCTGCTGGGCTCTTCTGCTTTCCGCTAGGCTGGGGTAAGAACAACGCTGCCGCTCCGGACCTGCAAACAACCGAGAGCCCTGTGCTGGCTTCTCTCATTCTTGCAGCATCAGTGGTCTTGCGGTCAGCTTCCTACTTCTTTCTTCCTGAGCTGGATGGCTTCTGCAGCTCCCCGGTCTCTCTGTGTGTCCTGAGAGAAGCAGCCTTCTCCGTCCAGAAGCGTGCCCTGGTCAGCTGTGACTGGCATTTAAATCTCCCGGCTACAGGGCTGTACTCACAGCAACTAGGGAACAGTCTGTACTCTTGGTATTTTCCGATCTCTGGATTACTCGGTTCCTCTTCCTCATCCCAGTACTCTTGCATTTATGGGAATGGAAGTCCATTCTTGATTTTGAATCGGTATAAGTGTCTTGTAAGTAAAGTCTGCAAAGACATTTTCATGGGTTCTGGAGGGTAAGCCAGGTCTTGATGGTTTGTACATAGATCTTGTCAAATGGGTTTTGATACTTTTCCTAGGTGGGTGAGGGGAGGTGCAACAACATGCCATCGAGGCATCTGCATAGACGTGGGATCCTCAAAAGAGGAAGCAGAATACTGCGCCTTGCCCACTGGTGCCCTGCAACTTCCCCGGAGGTCGTCTCCCCCCATGTGATCCTCCTCAAATAGCCGCCACCAAGGTAAAGATCAGGTAGCTGCTGTCATCCCCTGGCCACATGGGCAGAGTCCACCAACGGGAAAGAAGTGATGATACCATTGGATTCATCACAATAGGTTGTCTTGTTTATAATTTTCACATTTAAACAATAGTTCCATTTACTGGTAAACGATGATTTTATAAAAATGACTTTACTAACCTGGCTCCATTGAAGGCTTATGATTGTGGATGACAATTTGAAATTTTATGCAACAAAATTGTAATACATGAGTTATTTTAAAGTATGAATTTTGAAAGTTTAACATTATTTATGAAACTAGTGGCTATTAATTAATAAGGTTTGTAAAGGGTACTTACTTTGCATCCGCACTAGTTGCTGTCTTCATTTGAAGTGTTTAATCTTCTTAACAGGCGTGGTTGGAAACGTTCAGCCTTTGGGCGTGGTGTAAAGCACAAACGGCACTTGTGTTTGTTGTAAAATAAGTGCTATGGGGTGTTTTTGTATGGTGATTGGTTAGTATATATTACGCATGTGCAGTTTGTAATTATTTGCATGAGCCGTTTGTGAATGAAAACGTGTTTTTTTGCAGCAAAGAAGTACACTTTGCAGTTTTTTCAAAATGGAAAACCAAGTCAGTGTATAAGGAAAAGTGTAGTGTGTGTTTTATGTGTACTGTTTAATATTGCAATGTATATTAAGTTGTTAAAGTTGTGTACAAAAATAATGTTATATATGCGCAATGTAATTGTATTTAGCATTAGGCCTGCATATGTATGTGTAGTGTTGCAGTGTCATTCCAGTCATCTGAGTATAACTATAGGTCCAGCGTTATTACCTTATACGTGCGTACAATGATTGTATATAAAATTATGCTTATTATACGTTAGGCATGCGTGCATGTATAGTGTTTTGAATGTTATGCAAATTATTGTAGTTTACGCTTTGAATTGTCGTGTGTATACTTGGATGCATGTATTTTTAATTACGGATGCACTTGTATATATATTCTTTTTGTAGTTTACATTTTGCTTGTTTTACCTATTTGTAATTTGTACGCATGTGTCAATGTGTTTTTCCATGTGTGTATGGTGATTGAAAAAACTTTTTTTTCTTCAAATCTAGGGAAAATTATGTTCGCCGACTGCTAACTGTTTCACCATTTGCGTATTTGAATGTGGAATGGCACAGCTATCGTGGTGGAAAATGGAAACACATAATGGAGAAACGTGTATTATGACAGTGGAAAAATCCCAGATATACTTTTGATTCATGGAGTGAAGAATTTGGGATTCCAAGAGGAACTGAATTATGTTTACAAATGAAAAAGGACTTGGCCCGGCTGTCATGACTGTTTCCAGTAGCCAACATTCATGCTTGGTAGCATGTCATAGTTGGATGTGTGGAAGTGCAAATCATCGAAAAATAAATTGTGCTCATATTAATGTAAATAGATGAAAATATAAATGTGCAGTGAACATAGCCTACGTTATACTTTTCACTGCAACATCAAAAGTCAAAGTCAGAGTAGTTTTAGAGTTGATGGAGTACATTTACCTGCTGAGGGAATACTTTATTTGTAGACAATGTTATTGAAGGGCTCTGTAATATATTGTATTAATGGGCTGCTTTATATTTGATAGTGTATCCAGCATGGTTATTGTTTTTTGTTAATAAATTATGTATTTCCTTGATTGAGTATATGTTCCTTTCTTCAGTATATATTTTTAACCTGTACACAGTGGGGTGACTGTGTATGTTATGTGTGATCATGAAAATGTTGGCTGCATATTGTTGCTTGAATTATGTATTTCCTTGCTTGAGTGTATTTTTATAATGTGTATTCAGTCGGGGTGAGATTAATATCTGCTGTGTGTGCTCATGATCATTTTTGCAGCATATTGTTGCTTGAATTATGTATTTCCATTTCTATGCAGCGGGGTGGTGTATGTTATAGGTGGTCATGATAATGTTAGCTGAATATTGTTGCTTGTTTATGTATTTCCTTGCTTTGGTGTATGTTTGTAATGTGTACAAAGTGGGGATATGTGTGCATGTTAGGGGTGAGTGTGTATGTCGTGTGGCCATATTAATAGGGTGAGTGTGTATGTTGTGTGTTGTCCTGATAATTAGGTGAGTGTGTATGTTATGTATGGTCATGATAATGAGGTAAGTGTGTATGTTATTCAGTGAGTGTGCATGTTGTTCGTTTTTATGATAATGGGGTGAGTGTGTATGTTGTGTGTCATCATGATAATGTTGGCTTCATGTTGTTGTTTGAATTATGTACTTCCTTGCTATGGTGTATGGGGTGAGTGTGTATGTTGTGTGTGGTCATGATAATTGTTTTGATCCCATGTACAGCACTGTCCCCTCTTCTTTCCCCTGGCACTTTTCTCCTCCCCCTCCCCTGCACTTGTGTGATTTCAATGTCACCTAGGCTAGTAAGATCGGTGTCTCTGTCCTCCCTCTGTTCCCCCTTCTTTGCCTTGTCGCGCCTTGAAACACTTGTGTCTAGACACGTTACAAATGCCATATCATATCACAATGGGTTGAGTGTGTATCTTATGGGGTGAGTGCGTCTGGTGTGTGTGGTCATGATAATGGGGTGGGTGTGTATGCCGTGTGTGGTCGTGATAATGAGGTGAGTGCGTATGTTGTGTGTGGCCATTATAATGTTGGCTGCTTGTTGTTGCTTGAATTATGAATTTCCTTGCATGAGTGTATGTTTGTAATGTGTACGCAGTGGGGCTGAGTGTGTACATTGTTTTGCTTTGTGTGGTCATGTTAATATTGGTTGCATATTGTTGCTTGAATTATGTATTTCCTTTCTTTGGTGTATGAGGTGAGTGTGTATGTGTGTGGTCATGATAATGGGTTGACTGGGTGTGGTATGGATGTGCATGTGTCTGTTGTGGTAATGGGATGAGTGTTTATGTTGTGTCTGATCATGATAATGGGGTGAGCGTGTATGTTGTGTGTGGTCATGATAATTAGGTGAGTGTGTATGTTGTTTATGGTCATGATAATGAGGTAAGTTTATATGTTATGCAGTGAGTGCGCATGTTGTGAGTTGTTATGATAATGGGGTGAGTGTGTATGTTGTGTATGGTCATTAAAATGGGGTGAGTGTGTATGTTATGGGGTGAGTGTGTCTGTTGTGTGTGGTCATGATAATGGGGTGAGTGTGTATGTTGTATGTGGTCGTGATAATGGGGTGAGTATGTATGTTGTGTGTAGCCATTATAAGGTTGGCTGCTTATTGTTGCATGAATTATGAATTTCCTTGCATGAGTGTATGTTTGTAATGTATACGCAGTGGGGCTGAATGTGTATGTTGTTTTTTGCTATGTGTGGTCATGATAATATTGGTTGCTTATTGTTGCATGAATTATGAATTTCCTTACATGAGTGTATGTTTGTAATGTATACGCACTGGGGCTGAATGTGTATGTTGTTTTTTGCTATGTGTGGTCATGATAATATTGGTTGCTTATTGTTGCATGAATTATGTATTTCCTTGCTTTGGTGTATGAGGTGAGTGTGTATGTTGTGTGTGGTCATGATAATGGGTTGAGTGGGTATTTTATGGGGTGAGTGTGCATATTGTGTGTGGTTATGATAATGGGGTGAGTGTGTATAGTATGGAGTGCATGCGTCTGCTGTGTGTGTTCATGATAATGGGATGAGTGTTTATATTGTGTGTGGTCATGATAATTAGGTGTGTGTGTTGTGTGTGGTAATTATAATGTTGGCTGCATATTGTTGCTTGAATTATGTATTTCATTGCTTTAGTGTGTGTTTGTAATGTGCATGCAGTGGGGGTGAGTGCTGGATTATGTATTTCCTTGCTTCACTGTATCTAGGAACGTGTACAGTGCAGTGGAGGTGAGTGCATATGCTGGGTGTGGCTATAGCTGCTGTGCATATGGGTGGTGTGGTTTTTTCTGGATTATATATTCCCTTGCTTAACTGCATGTTGTAATGTGACCAATGCAATGGGGGTAAATACATATGCTGGGTGTGGTTATAGGTACTATGCGTAAGGGTGGCGTAGTTGTTGCTGGATTATGTATTTCTTTTCTTCACTGTATGTTGTAGCGTGTAATACACAATGGGCATAGGTACATATGCAGGGTGTCATTTAGGTGATGTGCGTATGGGTGGCGTGGTTGCTGACCCTATGGTTGACATGTATCTTTAACATATTTTGTATTTTTTCCACTGGAATACCTGTTTTTAAATGTTCATAGATCATATATCGATACATATTCAACCCATAATATCTCAAAATTGGAAGTTGATTTTCCTAATTTGTTTTCAGTGCACCAATTCCAGCTATTATCTAGGCACCTGCAAAAAATTAGGAAAATCGAAGCTGCCAATTTTACGCTATTTGAGACAAAAAAAAGGTCCACTATGTAACAACCCCATGTTAAAAGCTGTTCAAAACGCGATCAAAGTAAAACAAATTTAAACCATGAAGCCGCTAATGTATAAATCTGAAATTTTGCATGCACAGGGGGCTGTCTCAAAATATTTTTCTGGAATATTTACAGAATTATTTATACAAGCAGTCGAACGTTATTCGGAGGGAAAAGGTTGGACAACTTCCTTGGTTCCTTGAAATTGTTTGGGACATTCTTATGCAATCGAACCAACTAAGTTAGCATAGCTCACTGATGGTCAGCGATTGATGCCTCAGTCGCAAGCGCTATATAAAAACCCATAGCACAGCATAGCATATGTCAGAGCTCATGCCCATGCAGTATGGGTCCTACAGCATGCACTGTCTTTGTCCCACCTTTTTGTACAATATGCATAGCTATTTCATGATTTATTACTGGGTACAGACATGGGGTATCAATTGTATGCAGCGTTCTTCAAGCTTACTTGGGACTCTACTTGTGATAGTAAAATCTAACTGAGTTTGTACAGTAGCAACATTATTATTATTAGTTTATTCGTTCATTCATATATAGACCATCAAACATAAGCACATAGAAAAATACCACATTATTAATACCAATATAACTACTGTTAAAACACTCACAAACAATCAATACATACCTAAAACATCATAGACATACATATACAAAAATGACAAAAAACACCTTTTCATTTAAAAACTGTCCAGTAAAAGTCCTTTCATGTAGGAGTCTCCAAAAATGTTTTTCTTGCTTGACAGGGCCTTAAGAAAACCCCAGGCTACAGCACATGGCTCTGCCTGAAGCAAAAACATTAAGGCTGGTCGACACTGGGTGAATTTCCACTGTTTCAAAATTAGTAACAATGGGGCTCATTCTGAGCCTGCCGCTATGGAAACAATGGTTCCGGTAAGCTTACCATAACCGTTGTTTCCGGACTGGCATACTACAGGTCTGCCTGCCGGAGCCGCTGTGTCCAACAGGTCTGACCGTGCTGGGCACAGCGGTCACGGTAGGCAGACTGTCACGGAAGCACCGGCACCGTTAGCAGTGGTGCCAGTACTTCTGTGGTCCCCACTCCCATAGAGTCAAATTGGACTCTATGGGAAGGGGGGCTTACAATTTGCTTGCGCCTGCTTTTCCAGGCCACTGGGGTTGTAATCCCCCGGTGGCACCGTGAAGTCAGGCACCAGTAAATATTTACGGGTCTGGCAGCAACCCGCCGGTATCACTGGCACGGTTACCGCCAGACCCATAATGAGCCCCAATGTCTGTTTTCTCCTGTAACAGGCACCCCGTAACACAAAATGCAGTAGTTCTTCTCTAGGCGAACCACAACATGGGCATTCTAGAACTTGGGAATAACCCTGCCACCTCGCTGTATTTGCACGAAATAACAGCAAATCAAAACGTGCTCTAGTCAAAATCCAGCAGCCAGCTGGTATGTCGCTGTACATTATTAAATATGATTGTAAAGAGTATACTTTCATGACAATAGCATGTTTCCTATTTGTACATTTGTTGGGCTAAAAAGGCTGGGAGCATTTATCTTGAATGTACAATCTGAAATGTGCTTCAATCACGGTATCTTGATCCAAACAGAGCTGCATAGCAGGACTTTGACTACATTCTGAGTAACCAATGCTCTAGGGGTTGACCATATTCTCTACCAATGTTTAACAGGGGCCCGATACCAGTCATTGTCCAAATATTTGACTCTGAGCTTGACATGAACTACATAATTTGAAGCCGACCTCACTAGGCCCAATAATATTTTGAAAAACGTATTTTCTATGGTCTGCAATATGGCAACACTTTCATGCCCCCAAAATGAGGCCCCATAATTAGTGGCCGCTTTCGTCTGGGAATTGTAAATCTTTAGAATCGTTCCTAGTGGTTTCCCCTGACATATTTGCATGTAGCGAAATACCCCTCCTATTACCTGAGCCATTTTAGTTCTCTGTCTCAATATGTGTGACACCCCTTGCCAATTTTCTTCAAATCGTATTGTGAAAACAAAATCAAAATACTGAGGCTGAGTACCCCAAAAGGAAATACACCGAACACGGGTTACAAAGGAACATACAAAGATCTTTTATTTTATACTGAACAGTTTTCGAAGAAAAGTAACAGATAGCTATCGGCCCTCAGTACAACACAACGAAATCCAGCGTGGTTCAGTGTGCTTAGTGAGAGACGCTGTACATTAGAATTCGTTGATCTTTTATACCATTTGCGAACATGATGTCCAACCCTACTTCGGGTTAATATTCCTCTAAAACATTACTGATCTAGGGTTCATGCCGAGTTCATACATCTACATGCATAGGGATTGCCTTTAATACATTAACCGACAAGTCTACATGGTAACAGTGTATTTTAGGATTTCTCATAAAGGTCTTCTCAAACATTAATACAATGTAGTTAAACAAGTGTTCTTAGTTCAGTATTTGGATACATTGTTCTTAACATATGCTTGTGGATTAGTTTCATTGGTATGAGTAATCCTTTCCTTTACACACAGGTCAACGAAGGACAAGGTCTCAGTTCACGACCCCAACAAGTGGCCTGCCGGCAAGTTACATAATAGTTACACACAGAGGTCAAGACAGCCATGTTGTATTTCGGAATGACCAGAGGTTGAAGTGGGCGGGAGCGGTCGGGAGCGGTGCTCCTATACCTTTTATTTTTCAGTTTCACTGTTCCTATACTTTTATTTTAAAAAGAAACCGGAATGGTTTAGTTTTAAAATAAAATTGTAGGGAGAAGTTGAAGCTTGCACTTCAGTGCACTGCACTGAACATTCCCTTAAATAATAGGTGTGTTTGTTTGGGGGTTTTAACTGTGTGTGGGAGGGAGCCCAGCGATGGAGTTTGCAGAGAGTGGGGCATACCTGCAGGGAAAATAGCTCCACTACTTCTTTTCATACACTTCGACCACTGGGAATGACATTGTCCACCATTTTAACTCACAGGGTGTCTTTGCAGAGAGAACCTAAAATGGCGGATTGACCTAAAATGGCGGCTTACATTGATTCTAAGGTCAGGACCTTGCACACGGATTTCTTCGCAAGTGGCTTATAAGCAGCTTGGCGTAGGCCAATATGCATATATTCGTTGCAATAGGAGGTACAATATAATTTCTCGTTTGACAGTATGCCTAGACTCTTGGACCCTTGGGATTAAACATCTGTTGCTATAAATTCCATGCATCCCCATTTTTTTTCCTTCCTCTACCTGCCCTACAGCCCTAAATGCCATAACAGCTGATTTTGATGTATTGATTTTCAGATCTAAGTTTACCATAGAATCAGTGTTAACATGAATTAGTACCTGCCAAGGGTGCAATCAGAATGAAAGAAGCATTCTGATTGGCCCTCGCCGGGGCTTTACCCTGACGAGAATCCCTTGATTCTCGGCCGAGATTCCAGCTGCCTTTTCCCCGGCGTAGGGGGGCGTGGCAGCCCCTCAGCCAATGAGGAGGCTCGAAGTGGGGCCATCCCCGTTCCGAGCCGCCCCATGGCTGAGAAGCTGCCTTTAATTCCTCCCTTCCCTCAAACCTCCCCACCCCACTTATCTAATGCCTGCTTTGTCCCTGGCGTGGGACGATAGCAGCCTCCAACCATGTGGAAGCTCGAAGCGGGGCCAACCCCGCTCCGAGCCTCCACACGGCTGGAGGCTTCCATCGTCCCCCGCCGGGGACCCAGGTACGTTTTTTGGTTTTCTTTCCCCTCCCTTCCTCCTCCCTCCCAACGCCATCCCCACTTAACTATGGGTAAAACGGATTCTGTTTTCCCTTTCCGGGCAGCGATTTCTTTGGTCGATTTTTTTTTTCTGTCCCAAACGTTTCGGGACAGAAAAAAATGCTTTTAGTGCACCGGTCATACAGCTTTTGCAGGCCAGGGTACTAAAAGCAATATTACCCTCGTGGCGGGGGCATTACCGACTCAGGTAATGCCCCAGGGCCTTCGTTAAGGCCCTCGCTTCGCTCATAAACAGAATGAGCCCTCTCTAAAAATAAATGTAGGGCCTGGTCACATGTCCCCACCCCTGGTCTAAAACCATACTGTACATCTGCCAACTAGCTGCAATCCATGTCTCCATACGAACCAGCAATATACAACCAAATATTTTAAAGCAAGTGTCCATGAGCAATACCGGTGTATAAGCTAGTGCGCTCCCATGATCTCCTTTTTTAAATATTGGGTATATTATTGCGTTTTTTACATAAAGGCGTAAATTCCACTGTATGCAAAAAAGCATTAAAACATATGGTGAATAATGGGGCCCATAAGTTCAACACCCCCTTATAAAGATCCGCAGGAAACACATCTGGTCCGGGTACTCTTTTATGCGCTTGTTGGTTGATCACAATTGCTACTTCCCTTAAAGAGAACTGAATCATTGTGCTCTTTGGCCCAACAGAAGAACCCTCTCCTAAACGCCCGTACAGAGCTGAGAAATGGTCCACCGAAGCCATTGCCTCCACATGTGTTTTCCTCAATGTATGCTCTTTTTCATAGGGCGGCCCTCCTGCAACAAACTCCCAAAATGTTTTGGTATCATGTGTAGAAACAGC
Organism: Ambystoma mexicanum; assembly: GCF_040938575.1. NCBI lineage: Eukaryota > Metazoa > Chordata > Amphibia > Caudata > Ambystomatidae > Ambystoma > Ambystoma mexicanum. The sequence goes on from NC_090931.1 coordinate 460,142,637, forward strand.
AATCGGCAACTCCTCCCAAGCTTGTTGCTGCAAAAATGCATTCCTTGTCTTTACTGTTAATTTGTATTCTGGCCTGGCCCAGATCATTTCTCCCCTACAACTCGCGTGGTCCTTCAGGACCGTCAACGGACACTTCTTTGTTGGTTTGCATTCTTCATTAAACCAACTGTACACCCCCTTTTATTCTTTTTAAAATCAAATTGCAACATGTTCGTAAGAGTTCTCATCAGCTCCTCATACATTTTTGTCAGTAGCAAAATTGAATTGCCACTCTATCGCATCGTTGGTAGATTCACAGGTAGTATATAGTCTTCCTAAAGGTTCAACGTCATGTTTTAATCGCCCTTGGATATGGTACCTCCGGTTAATCTGCTTGTTAGCCATGGTAACTACTATTTAGGGTTATTTAAACAAATCCATCCATGTCTCTGTGAATGTCGCCTGGGCATCATAGCTAGGGTTAGAGTCAGAACTAAACCTGACTATTGTAATGCCATTCATATGTGTCTTTGATGTTATGGTATATTTTGTAGCAAAGCTTTTATACTATGCCAATCACCATCTTAGTGTTCTTACACACTGGTACCTTGTCTGAGAAATTGGCATATTGTGCCTTCGCCCAGAGTAACCAGACTGTAGTCTATGGAGGGAGAAGACTTGAAAAAGGGCAAACTTGAGGGGTAGGTTGAAGTGGACACAAAGAACTTATAAATTGTGAAGATATGATGGGGTTGAGGTAAAGGGAAAATAGTTATATAAAGAGGGTTGTGTGTAATGGTAAACAGTGGATCAAACAGAAAGCTGATTATGAAAGTGGGAAAATAGGTAATCTCGTGGTAACAATTTTCAATTGATGGTATAATATAGTGCCTTTAAAAGTAGTACTATTATTAGTGGAAACATGGTTGTGTCATAGCCCTGTGGTGTGTTGAGTAAGCCCTTAATGTGGAGAACAGAATTTGCAGGTAGCGTTTTGGGGCGGCTCTGGGTCTAAACCCTACAAACAAAAGACCAACTTTGCGGAAGCCATGTGTAAACCCCTCCACCCCCAAAGGCCAGCTCCTTTTTCCCCCTGTCAACTGTGGGGGCCCCCCGCACTGTCATCCTTTTAGTTTGCACAGTGGTCGAAGTGTACGCAAAGAAGTAGTGGAACTATGTTCCCTGCTGGCCTTGTCTGCTCCCCACAAACCCCATTGTTGCACCCCCTCCGACACACAATCCAAACCCCCAAGTAAACACACCTGCTCTTTAATGGAATGTTCAGTGCAGTGCATTGAAGTGCAAGTTTCAACTTCTTCCTACACTTTTATTTTAAAACTAAACAGTTGGAGAATGGTTTCTTTTTAAAATAAAAGTATAGGAACGGTAAAACTGAAAAATAAAAAGTATAGGAGCACCGCTCCCGACCGCTCCCGCCCACTTCGACCTCTGAGTTTGCAGTACTCCAATTTTGCACCATTTACAGTGGCTGACAATGAGCTATTAATCATGAACACGCCATCAGGATTATAGAAACAAGTGAATCTGTTTAATAGCATCTGTACACTTAGTGGCCTATCCATAAACATCAGTAAAACAAAGTGTATATGGATTGCTATAAACATTCACTGTTACAATTTACTTTGTCTCTGAATGGCCAACGGGTCTGAAAGTAGAAACTTTTAATTACTTCAGGGTTCGCATCAGCCAGGATGTCTGTTGATGGCCAGAGGTGTTAGAGTACTGTCAGGACAGGATGGGGTTACAGTGAGCCTTGGTGGAAGGGCCATATGAGCTACTCTGGATGTTTATACGGCTCAAACCTCTCAGCACTGTTCTATAGAACTGAGATTTTGGAGTGGGGGGGGCCTGGGGATGGACAGCCATGCAAGTCTGAATTTTAGAGGGTAATATTTCATAACCTATGTGCGCTCCCCAGAAGCTCCCCTAAAACATGTTTTGAATTGTGCCTCAACGGGACCATCCAAGCGTTAAGGAATACACCATTATTGTACTGAATCATGATCTGGCGTACACCAGTTCTTGGATTGTGCAAAGAAGCAGTTATAGATGCTATAATAGACGATAGCTTGCAATACCTGTATAAATGCCTATACATAATGCTCTTAGTACAGACTAGTTGTGACATCACTAGTGACCTGTGATAAGCCAATGACATCACGTCTTCGCTGTAATCATGTATTTTGTGCACTGCTAGAGTTTAACTAACACATGACAGCAAGAATCTGCATTTTCTTATTTCAATGCACAAAACAAAAACAGTTTTCAGATGCATTTTTATTAAACTGCTTAAACTATTATTCTGCAGCACATTAGAAGCTGCATATAAGTTATCTTTTTTGGTGTTCCAAACAGATTCTACATTGATTATCTGTATCAGCAACTTGACAATCTTTTACATCTGGGGTCTGCAACCTTTTGCTCTCCATATGTTTTGACTACAACTCCGATCATGCATAGCCACAATGGTTAATAGCCGCACATCATGGGAATTGTAGTCCAACACATCTGGAAAGCCAAAGATTGCAGACCCCTGTCTTACATTGAGGAAGAGGCCAGGTTTTTAAGGGGACGACAGTGTATAGCGATGTATTATAAGGAATATAATATTCTCTAAAGTACATAAAAAGGATATTGAAAGTTACCTTGGAACTCCATGACTTTCTCTAGGAACTCGGCCTTTGTCGTTCCTCTGTTTGGCCACAAATTGCTTGATCACTTGCAATATCCTTATAACATTTGGCAGGGGGTACTTTATCCCCTATATTCATACATCCGTTGCATCTGATCGGTCATGGCTAAAGCATGACTGCAGATCTTGATTTGATATTTATCTGGGGAAACCACTGTATTAGTGCAGCGCTTTGCTAGACAGTGCCCTGAACTCTGGAGAATCGTTGAATGGAGAAAGAAACTTTTTTGCATTCTTTTTCCCACTTTCTCCGACAGGAGATTGAGGAGGTGGGTTGGACTCGTGTGCTGAGTGGCCAAATAGGCACGATAAGCCTGCCACTCCTGACATACAGTGACATTCTGTTTATTTCTTTTAATTTTTATAAAGCGCAAACAAAGCACTGCATACGGTATCTGAGCGCTACGGTGTGGTTTGCAGACCGGTGACAGGTGGCAGAATTGAAGGAAAAAATAGGTTTGGCCCTTTGTAGTCATATGCTGAGAGTTACCAGTCGAGCTCTGAAAAGACTGGGAATGCTGGCTGCTGGCCAGTCTCTTGCTGTCTTAAACCATATCTCTTAGGGCTGTAATTCAATTTAAATATAGCTATGATAGACGTGCAGACAGCAGGGTCAGAATTTATGGAAAGTATGGTGGGATGCTTAGTAATGAATGCATTCCATGTGAGGCCATGCCACTTGGCCAGACAGATAATTAAAGCTGACAAACACGTGGTTGGATTTTTCAGGGAGGAAGCATGTGTGTCAGAGCAGGGAGCATGGGCTCTGTGCTGAGTGAATTGTGTAGCACACCACTGATCTGCATAAGAAATGTCCTCTTTGTGCTTGACTGAGCACACCAGAACCAGTGCTAGTTGTTATGGTCACCAGTACATATTGTTTGTCTTATTACGAGTTTGCCGTGATTAGCTGTACTAATTCTGCTAAACTGAAACACCTATTACACCATTGGAATTAGAGGTAAATCCTGAGATTTCTGAGTTGGAGCGAACATTCCTGTTATGTTTTTGTGATTTATACTGTGCACCATTGCCATTTTCGTGGTCTCCAGGTGATCTGGCAGAACTGAAATGAAGGGGATTGTGAGGGCTTAGTTAGTGGAATTGAGACGGAAAAGCGTGACAGCCTTGATGTGCTGTTGGTAGTTTCAGTTTGGAAAGAATGGTCAGTGGTGCTCGTTTGTTTTTAGTTGGTTGCCCTGAGGTGGTGTTTTGTGCATACCTGTCTGCGGGAGATTTGTGTGTGATTGGTTTAGTGTGTGCTTATCCAATGGTTTATTTATGTGAGGCTATTGGTAAGGGTTGGGTTTTGTTCTTCACTAGCGTAGATTTTGTAGATGATTTGTGTGTCATCTGCATAATTGTAGCAGGTGAGGCTGTGTCTTTTGATGAAGTTAATAAGGGGGTTCATGTATATGTTGAATAGTAGTGGCCAGAGTGATGAGCCTTGTGGGACTACATATGTTGTTTTACGGGCCGTTGACTCTAATGGTTTTATCCTAGTCATTTCTGTTCATTCAGTTACGAAGGATTTTATTTATTTATTTATTTATTTATTTATTTATTTACTTAATCATTTATATTGCACCTTAGGCCCATGGGCAAACGGGCACATTTAAACAATAGTAACCAACAACATTAACAAACAACCAACAACAAAAAAACAAAATACAATAAACAATATTTAGGCCTAAAAACAACACATAAAGATACCATTTTACATGATAGTGAACTATGCTATGCTAAAAAGAAGGAAAAACTTCCACCAAAATAGATATATCACCTACACAATGGAAATTGCACAGTGGAGAAGGATACCCTTATATCAGTAGAAATGACTATATACTATGTACAGTCGATCACAATTTTCACATCAGAGGCTGCATTAGCCAGGTCGTCGATCACAATTTTCACATCAGAGGCTGCATTAGCCAGGTCTTCACTAAGGATCAGCAAATGGGGGAGATTACAGTTGCCGCATCCAACAACAGTACCGTCTCAGTTATGAGAACACCATTCCCCAATCTGTAACCTGCAACACATTTTCAAATCGGAAGATTGTATAAGCCCATTGGCTAGTTTATGGCGCAACCAGGCCAGAACCTTACTTGTTTTAAGACTTCTCTAGGTGCATTTCTCAGTGACGTTTCTACATTAGTAATGATTATATTCCTCTTGTCCAGTACAAACTCACCTATTTTACTGTTTGCGATTACAGGCATGTGAGCTTATCTTAAGCGAGAGTCCCTGGACAAAGGGGATCTTCACCTCTGACACCGGGGATGACAGGGAAAGCGAATCTGGCAAAGAAGTATTCTCACCCTGCCGATTCTCTCCAGGCTCACTGCTAGCAACATTACGACCTCTAACTATTGGCAAAATAGATGTGGTAGATTGTCAATGGTTGTCCCCCATCGTCTGGGGACCTTGGAACTCATCATAGTGAACAGATACAAGCCACTGCCAAAACTCCTTCAAATTAGCCAGCGTTAAAATCACCATGGCGCTAAGGGACCTTGTAATCAGGCGTTAAGGGTCGGCGCCGTTTACGGCGCCGTTAACCCCTTAACGCCTGACTCGTAATGAGGCCCTAAGTTTGGTTTCTTCAACATCTTTTTTGGTTTTCTCAATATCCACCTGTCTACTAATGCAAAGTTAGAATTTTACATACATCTGATAGACTACACTACGTAGTCTTACTTTGCTAGACACGTAGCTCGCGGTCACGTGGCCCTCACTACAAAGCTCTTATGTGTTTCCCTGCCTAACAGCACAGCAGATGGGCGCAGCGGGCACGCCTGATGCGCACCAAAGGCACGCTTAAAGCATACCCGTCTGTGCCCATCCGGGACCCGGCAGGGTGGCTGGGGCAGGCTGCATCTTCTGCTGAAGCTAATAATTCCATGCCACTTCGTAGACTGTGGCAACTTATTGATTTAGCCCCTTCTGACACTTGCTGGCCTGTGGGCTTTTTAGGTAAACCTGCTATTATCATTGTAGAGACTGGGCTTAATTCACACTACCTTAATTGTTTACTATGTAACGCGAGATCATTGGCGCCCACACTCCAGACTGCTATGATCTACTAATGGATTACCAACCTGATTGCCTATTTGTCTGCAAAATGTGGCTCTCTGAGTCTTCGGGACCCGCAGTGGTAGCAATGCTCCCTGCTGGTTATAACATACTGAGATCAGAGCGAGCATCTAGGCATCCAGGGGGGGGTGTTGCCTTTATTGGAAAATCCACATTTGCATCTAGTGTAATTCCCTTGGCCCTCTTTTCCAGGTTTGAGGCACTTTTTGTGCATTTGACGCTATCGGCTTCTAAGACTGTTCATGTCTTAATTGTCTATCACCCCCCTGGTTATGACTCTACGTTTGTTGATATTTTTATCAATTTTGTTGCGTCATTGCAATTACAGTACTCCAACTTGATTGTTGTCCGCGATTTTAACTATAAATGTAACAATCCTTCTGACAAAATGGCTGCTAAATTGATTGCTGCCATGGGTGATTTGTCTGTTACTGATCCGACCCATAATCTGGCCAATCAGCTGGATCTGGTATTCACTAAACACGATCTTCTTACGGTATTTTCCCCTGTTCGATTTACATGGTCTGATCATTTTGTTATACCTTTTGTACTTCACTGGTCTGACCCCCCCACTAGTTTTTGCTAAACAGAGGGTTAAGAAGCGGAACTGGCAGGCGGTTGATACTTTCTCACTTGCCAAACACATTATTACTGGTGGCAGTATAGCACCCTCAGCTGACTTTAGCACCCTTTCTGAAATCTTCTCCAGCACAGCTGATCGGTTTGCGCCTTTGGCTAGTCCGTAGGTGGCCGTCTGAGCCTTGGTTTAATGAGGACCTTAAGTCCCTGCGCTTCAAACATAGGCAAGTGGAAGCAAATGGTTTTCCTCTTATACAGTGGAGGATCGGACTGTTTTTTGTGTTGCTACTTCACTTTATCATGCGACTATCAAGCTTGCTTAGCGGATCTACTTTACCTCTCAAATCAAAAACTCAATTTCCCAGCCTAAAGAGCTGTTTAGGTTTGTTCTCTTTCTACCAGGGACTCCTCGGATAACCCTATGCCTCCTTCCCAAGAGCACTGTGATTCATTAGCTAAATTTTTTATTCACAAAATTGATCAAATATGTGAGCAGATGTTGTTGGATCATGATCGTCCTGGGGTCATGTCTGGTTCCGCCTCTCCCGCTGCTCTGGGAATTATGCCATCCTCTGATGCCTGTTGGGATTCTTTTCTGTTGTTTACTACAGCAGGCCTGACCCCAGCAGTTGCAGGTATGAAGTCAGCTTCTCCCACTGACACTATTCCACTGTCAGTGGTGAAAGATATCTTTCCACTGCTCCTGCCGCAGATCACTGCCGCGGTCAACCTCTCATGCTCATCTGGGATTATTCCCTCTGCTCTGAAGTGTGCCACAGTGATTCCTCTCCTGAAGAAGCCGGCTCTTCACCCACTCCTTTCTGCTAATTATCGCCCTATTTCTCTTTTACCATTCTTTATGAAGTTACTTGAATCCTTGGTGTCCCTCTATTGGTGAAGTTCTGCCAGTCTAGGGCGGTGCTTGACGTTTTCCATTCTGGCTTTAGACCCGGCTGAGGCACTGAGACTGTTTTGGTCTCAGTGCTTGACGATCTGACGCTTATGGCAGATCAGGGTGGCGTGGCAGCTCTGATCCTTTTGGATCGGTCTGCCGCATTTGATACCACCCATCACACCATCCTGGTCATCCACTTGTCAGCGGCTGGTATGTTGGGCCCTGTCCTCTCATGGTTTCGTTCTTTTTTATCTGATCGGTCACAGCTACTATTACTTCAACCTTTTCTCTCCGCAGTTGCGGTCCTGTTGTGTGGGGTTCCACAGGGCTTGGCCTTCTCTCCCACATTGTTTAATATCTATATTCAGCCCTGATCACTCTGATCTGCTCCCACGGTTTTAGATGCTTCTTGTACGCTGATGATATTCAGATATTGGTTAGGCTTGATTTATTCTATCCTGCCAATGTCCCCCAGCTGTGAGATTGCTTATCGTCTGTGCTGGGCACTTTTCCTGCGGCGGTCTTGACAGTTAAAAATCTATTGAAAGGAACACTGGGGTAATTGCACCAACCTATTAGCACTCTGCGCCCATGTGTATTAAGTTTGATGTTCATATGGGTGTCGCTGATTGGACCCCCATATTTCTCACTTCACTCAACATGGACCACAGATTATCTTTAAAAAAGCGCAAACATTAAGAAATCAATTAAGCCCTTTGTTTCTACCACAAAAGAAAAATCAGCCAGCCTACTACCTGGTTTACACAGGAACATTTTGGGTTCAGGAAATGCGGCACCTGTTCCATGTGTCAATATGCACATGACAAAACCACTGTCTTTCGTGAAAATTTGTGATGTACACTCCAAACTGTCTGTTTAAATAAACAACAATTATTTTCATTGAATCTCTCTAAAGTGTGGCGCAGAACCATTTTAGAGGGCCCGTTCGTATCTGCAGTTAAAAATCTAGGTTTTCAATTATCGGCCTCTCTATCTATGGCCCGTTAGATCGGTTTGGTCTGTCAACCTGCACATTTTCAAATGAAAATACTCAAGAAGGTTTTGCCTTTTATTCCATTTTATTTACTTGCCCCAGAGGTCTCAGCTCTGGTTCTTAGCAGAATTGACTACTGCAACTCTTTATATCTGGCTCAGCCAGACTATTTAGCACATCGTCTACAAGTGCTTCAGAATTCTGCTGCACACCTTGCTACTGGTACTCCGTATCGGGAGCATATCTCTCCTGCTCTCAAGTCTCTCCATTGCCTGCCAGTGCCAAAGCGTGTGGTGCATAGGGCTTTGTATGCGGTGGGTCCATAGTATCTGCAGTCCAAATTTCGTCCTTACATTCCTACCCGAGCCCTGCCTTCTGTGGACTGCTCCCTTTTGGCTGTCCCCAGTGTCCGACGTGCACAAATTGGTAGCTGGTCTTTCTCGGTCAGAGCAGCCATGTTATGGAATGCCCTTCCGGCTGCCCTGTTGCCTTTTTGGTGTTGGTTGCACTGCACCTCGGTACGAAAAACTCTTTACATAACATAACAGAGAGAGGTAATGGTATTGTTTGTGGAACCAATAGGCCAGCAAACATGCCTGCTGAGGGGACCTACCCAGCCAGATGGCCTCAAGGCTCGTTGTTGCATTGTTAGGGGCAGTAAGGAAGTGGGGTGTGAAATACTGCAACAACTGGGCAGACAGGGGGCATATCCTCGAATATTCTGTAGTGAGACAGGCAGCACAGCCTGGCTTTTGAACCTACCCTAGCACTACCCATTTCCCCACCATCCAGGCTATGAAGGACTGGTGTCCTTCGTAGGGACCTCTTTCCCCCTTTGCTGTAAGAGCATAAAATAGGGGCTGGGAGTTGGAGAGTTGTTCTGCACACTCTTCCCAAAATGCAGCACTAAGTAGATCCATCCTCTCGCACCCCAGTTGCCAGACTTAAGCACTGGGACAGTCACCTTGCCTGCCTGGAACACCAATAGTTTCTCTTTGCCCGCCCCTCAAAAGGGGCTCAACCAATCATGCAGGCCGATTTATTGGTAATAGATGGCCTTCCCTTGGTATCAACTCTGCCCTTGAATACCAGTGTATACCCATGGGCCCTAAACACTGCATGTCTCCCATGGGGACATGGCGTGGACCCCTCTGAGGGAAGTGAGAAATACTCAAGGGACACGCCGGTAGGGCAGCGGGCATCTGCAGGGTCTATGTCCGCTGTGGCAAAGGCAAGGTGCAGTGTTACTGGAATCTGTCCCAAGTGAGAATGGGGTATTAGTGCTTCCAGCAACAATATCATTGCACCAAGTTCCTCTGCTGCAGCCTCCTTTCAAAACGTCTCAGTTCCCTCCATCACAAGCTTTAGCGAGACTGGCGATGCTGAACCACAACATGACCCTGCGCAAACACGGGGTGCTTTCATTTGTATAACGGGGCCATCAGCGAGAGAGCAGCAGTCTTCACTAGTACAGCCCTGCACTAGATCAGCTACATCAGCCTTGCGTGATCGTACATTGGCAGTGGTCCCACAGAATATGAGTAATTCGGAGCCACCCTTTACTGGCAGGGTCCTCCGAATGGTTTCAGAGCTTCCAGAGGTGGCATGAATGGCTACAGCCTCCCAATCATTGAACAGTGTGGCAATAGGTACTGGGACCTCATTGCAAGGAACATGCAAGAATAACGCTGGTGTTGATGATGGGTCTAACCAGCAAGTTGTGGCTGCTCTGGGGGGAGAGAAGCGGACAAAGTTGCATGAAGCAAGTGTGGGTGCGGGTCTTGGGGCACTGCGGTCTCTTGATAAGACATGAGACATTTATGGTTAAAGACAGGATATGGAAGTGTGAACATGTTGATGCCCTATTGAATTAAAGCATTCTTGACGATACCCAAACAATGCTAAAAATAACAGATGTAAGTCAAAGAAGCTTACCATTGAGAGAGATATATTGAATTGACCATTGGGTTTCCCTATTCATCCTTAAAAAGTTCCCTGAATTGGCTCTGAATATGGTTGTCTATCAGTATACAGTACTGATGGCTTACAAGGAGCAAACATGGCTGGAGTAGGATAGAGAGTTTGGGAGAACGAATCCTGGGGACCAGGATTTTCAATGGGAGCTCGAGGAGATTAACATATCCATTTTGGGACAGTGGGAACCTGCTGGGACGTTAAGAAAAAGGCCTACACCAGGGGCCTTGCCCATTGCAAATACATACACATATGCCCACCGGGAGATGAAATGCGGCAAAGCAAGAAAGTATAAACTCCAAAAGGGAGCATGAAGATGTTCTATTTTCAAAGGCATTTCCCCCATCATTTTTGAAAGTTCTGTCTCTTCACTATCACAGTACCCAGCAAAGGAAAAAGTGCAATATTTATACAATAGAAGCTTGGTGTCCTGCTGTCCTCCAGCAAATAGCTAACTCACTGTGAGTCAAAACAGGAGAACTACATGAGGACTCTCAAGCCATATGTAGCTTTCTTGGGTTACCCAGAACAGGATGGCTTGTTTTCCCTGGAGCCAAGGCTAGGTTTCATGACTTACTTCCCTGAGGAGCGTAGGTCTGCTGCTTTTGCAATACGCTAGGTTACCACCAGCTACATTTTTGTGGGCTTTGCTTTAGCCTCTGCTTTCTCATCTACCTTTTTGGTTGTGAAGATATTGAGGAGTTTTGAGGGGTCCTGGTAGAATCCCCAGGAACAAAGAAGGGCCATCGATGTAGAAAATTCATCAGCAGTAGTATTGTTCTCCACGAAATATGTAGGTCCAGCTATGAACACGTGCTTTTGAGGACTGCATATCCATTGCCTTTTCTCGGGGCTTTCACATCAATGAGTTGGTACTGAGATCTTGTGTGGATAGGTCAGGGAGTTTGAAGGGGAAGCACATTCAGCTGTGGAGGGATCAGGTCAAAAAGAAGGTCGTTTTCATTCATAGCAGACCAGATAGGCCCGGCGGTGGCAGTGAGTCAGTATGATGTGTCTGTGGCTGTCAAGCTATTTCTATCAGTAAGACCATGCGAGCAATCCTTGCCATTTTTGGTCCATGAAGATGCCTCATCTCTCTCTTGCAGGCAGCTGTGGTAGAGTCAACCAATTTCTCTTCCCACTCATTTAGGATTCAGGCTGTCATGTCTTCACATGGAGTGTGATTTGGGATCCGGGGAAGTAAAGACAGTTAGAAAATGGAAGTCTGCTTGTTTCAAGCTTGAAATTCATCTGAAATTGTTGTGACAGAGTTTTGTATCAAACTGGTTTGGGCTATGGTTTCCCCAGTAGCCAAATAGAATTATTTTGTTTGATCCCTCTTAGCAAAACGGTGTGCCCCCTTATGTCATAGAAACATGTATGGATTGTCATTAATTTGTTTATTTAGAGGGCAGTATTCCAACTGCGGGATCATGAATTTCTTCAGCAGCACAGGTCATTGGGCAGATCCATCCATTGAATTGGCATGTGTCACTTCTGCCTCGGGCAACACCGTGCCATTGTGATGTCGGCACTGGAACAAAGCATGTTACCTATTGCAGAGCTGATTTTTTTTACACATAGATTGCAATGATTTAACATTTGTAGATCAAAGGAATCTGACGAAGGCACTCCTTAGGCAGTGTTCTTGGTTAGTCTGTCTCTTCCCATAGGCAAAGGGGGCCTGGTGACATATGGCTCTCAGGAAAAGGTTTGGACAGGATCTGCGGGCAGGGGGGTCTCAATATCTCAGCTAAAAAGTTGAATATGGACATGTACCACCTGATGTTGGGAGAAGAACGGCTGAGGAGCATCGCAAATTTCTGTATCAGGTTTCACTACCATGAACTGCATCTGTCAACCGAGGTGGCACCGGTAATTCGAGCAGAACTGGTTGCAGTGGTTAAGGATATTACGATAGTAGGACGTGGGGCGTGCTGGGGAGCATCATTGTCCAGTAGACCAAGTGGTGCTGCTTTTTGTGCAGTCGAAGTCCTTTTGCAATGTTAGCATGCATTTTAGCACCTGTCTGGAGCCTATGCTTTGATCCCAGTTTGATTTTCTGCTGCTTTTGGGGCAATGGTAGGTGGTGGCTGGTCAAGGTGACCTTCCGGCGCTCAGCCTCTCGCACAGATCCATCAGGGTTTTTGAGTCCAGGGTGGGTTGCTTTTGGCTCACAGATGAAAATTGCCTGTGGGCCCCGGAGTGGTTCTATGATTTTCTTTCGACTGTGCAATTGAGTTGGTCTATGACAGGAGAAAAGACTTGTAAATTTCTTTGTCCAAAAAATTGTTTGCAACATTCAGCCCACTAATGTCTGTAAAAATGTAAAGATTGGGCATTTGGGAGCAAATCTTGTGCTTGTGCGAATGATTCATGCAGATCTGTCACATTTGGTATGTTATTGAAAATACTTTTTTATCACTTGTGCTTTGTAGATTAAATGAGGCCATTGGCTTTCCAAAGAGCGGATGTGTGATGACTCAAGATTTCCGGGGGGTACATAGTGCTCATGGCAGCACGCCGCCTCCGCAAAGGGTGGAGTGGAGTTGAGACTGGGTGCACAGAGGACCTGTATCGTCCAGATGGAGTGAAGTTGAGACTGGGTGCACAGAGGACCTGTATCGTCCAGAGGCAGATAAACACATTGGGGAGTTAATCTGAACTGTAATGTAAAATGCTGCACAGGCTTGCCACGTAAGTACTTGCTATTCACTGGATATAATTATTGGTGTCAGAATGCACATCTATTGTCAAAATTATTATTTTTTTTAATATAAATGCAATTCTTGCGATAAGGAGTTTTTCCCGCAGTAGATTTCATCAAGGTAGAAATATATGTGGGGGGGGTGTGTTTAAGTTAATAATTAATGTAGGGAGGTTAAGGGGGCCTGCAGGGGTTCTCCCCTTCATATATTTGCGGAAAAATCATCTAAGATTTCTACTTCGATGAAAAAAATTCGAAGAAATCACATAGACCCATTCTTAGGTATAGTGTGGGTGCAGACTTCCAAAGGATCACCAACATTTTATCTAAATAAAGGCACAATTTAATATAATGTACATTACACGATTGATACCATGTTCTCTATGGGGATACACCCCAATAATAAGGTGTCAGATACGGCATTTTCAATAAATAATTGGTGTGAATTCGTGTTTTACTTTGATTTGTTTATTTTATCAAGCATACTAGACCTTTGCGCCGCTAGGATGATGGTGCCACTAGTTTGGAGGGCACACATATTTCTGGACCCCAGCCTTTTGCCGGTTTAATTTTGCAGGTTGAAAAAAGACGCCGCGTGCCTCATTCCTTTTCAACTCACTTGCAGTGGTGGAGGGGGCAAAGGGAAGGAAAACAGTGTACGGGGGTTAAGGGGAATCCTGTTGTACCGTCTCGTAGAAAAGGAACATCAAAAGAGGCAAAAAAGCAACCTCAGCCTGACCTATATTATGTCAAGCCTTGCACTGGTACCAGTTTAGGAAAGAGTGATGCGTGATGCATACTCCACGGAGATAAAACACATGAATCCGCTACCTGCAATGTACTATCCTCTCCCTCAATGGCTCAGGTAAGAAACAAGCTGGGAGAGAGGCCTTTCGATGCGCTTCCTCTCTCGGGAACCTCCGAGGTCTTCTTTTTTTTTAGAAAGAAGGGCTTTTGACAGGGACGTAATTTCACCAAAAGGCCAGGGGTAGCAGAAGTGACATCACACAACCCTTGACCTCTGATGACATCACCGGAAGTGATGTTATTTGACCTTACCCTGAAGTGATATCACGGGAAGGGATGGTACACAAGCTTACACCCCTTAACAAAAGATGAAGTGGCATCACATGATATGATATGGCATTTATAACGTGCCTATACACAAGTGTTTCAAGGCTCAAAGCATGTGACATTGCATAGCACTGTTCCTAAGTACACTATGAAAACTATGGTTACGACATCACTATAGTGTGATATTCATTTCATATAAGAATGGATCGCCATATGTATCCTTAAGATCAGTGTGTAATGGCCCATTTTACCAAATTACTGTGAATGCAAGCAGACATCCAAAGCAAAATGATAATGATGTATTATGTGGCACTTACGCATAAGTGCTTTATCTATAAAAGTGTGCCTGAACTAAACCTTTAATGAGTCTAGCAATTATTATATAGAATTGAAAGATACATGTTTTGGTATTTATAGTCTTTATTATTTATGGTCACTGCTGAAAGTGTTCGACTTGTGGAACCCTGTACTTTTGTTGTTGTTGTTAAGAGGCCTGAACAAGAAAGCCAGCTACTCCAGAGGTAAAGAGCCACATGGCACTGGCCACATCCCAGGAGCATGCATTAAAAAAAAGATACTTTTTAAAAAAAGCATTTTTTTTCTTTTTTATGGGTAGCAAGGGAGCCCACAGGGGTAGCAAGGGAGACCTCAGTGGTCGCAGTTGCAACCCCTGGCGACCCCTAAATGACGTCCCTGGCTTTTGAGCTCTACCTACCCTCTCTTTGCCCTGGCTTGGTTTTCATGTCCAGCCTAAGAAGCTTTTTATGGCTGTACAAGTGATTTATAAAACAAGTTACCATACGATTGGCTTCTTCCTCGCTCAGAGTTGGTGTGCCTAATGCCACCCAGACATGGTTTATTAAATGAATAACCCGTTCCGTTGTTTTCCCAGTTCTTTAACTTGGAGTCTCCATCATCTACTCTCTCAGCCGCCCTCCATATGACCCAGCGACCTCCCAGGCGTAAAGACCCGGCCATTCCAACACAAGACGCGATGGCTCTTTTTAGCGACAGCCGAGGGAAAGGAATCCAGAAAATGCACAGAGGTTGGGGCAAGGGCGCAACTTTGCTCCGAGACTGTCACCCGCACCGTGCGCCCATGTGTCCTGCGCGTCCTTCCCGTGGCACGGTGGGAGCGGTGCTAAAAGGGGAGCACTCAGTCATCGAGCCCTCCGCTCTAGCACCGCCTGACCGCTCTATGATGCCAGCAGCACCGGGCAGCCCGCCAGCTGCGAGGCAGTGTCTAACTGAAGAGAGGTCGACTGTAACTTCGGGTAATTGGCTCATTTCCTGTGGAAACTCGCGACGAAAATAAACCGATGAACTAATAGAGAGCGGACTTGACTTCTCAGAGGAAGAGCTCTCGCCTATGGGAACAATCCACTTTTGAGATTTTTTTTTTAATTTTTATGAAAGTGATTTCTGTCAATCGAGCAATCTGCTAATAGGAGCATTTATGTGATGGTCCCTGGGGTGTTCTTGGAAGACTAATCCACCGTGCCTTATTGCAGGCTGCAGAGACACTATCAAGGCGCGCGGAGGCTGCTGGAGCGGACTAGCATAGCTGGCGATAAATGCAGAGTTACTGCGCGCACAGCTGAAATGTCACTGTGTGGGTAATCATCTGTGTTGTAATTGGCAAGCCGGCCTATGAGTCACTAACCAAATTAACTGAAGTTTCCTTCAGGGAAAAATGTAATCAGTTATTACACTCAGATAGAACTCGGCAAATTAACCGTCACTGTTTACTGGGCGCTGTTAATCATGAGGCAACAAGTCCTTTGCCCACGGTCTCCCACTGCACGTTCGGCTCATCCACGTTGACGCACAATGACGTGTGTTTCAGGAACTGGCTTTGTATGTTGCTGGGTGTGTTTTCCACAAAAAGCCGAAGTTTGTTGGGGGGGGGGGGGGGAGCGTACAACTTTTCATAACTGTTAAGTGAATGTGGACCAACGTCAAAGAATGGAAGCGCCATCCATTGATGTGGTTCGGGATCTGCTGTATTGGGCGCGCTAATATGTTTTGGCGGTTTTATCTTATTTGACGTGCATAGAGCCTGCGAGCTGCGGAGCTGCTTTACAGAAACGATAGTCCTTTTACCACCTTGGAGTTATTGCTATTGTGCTTTCTCCCTTTCTCCCCCCCCCACCCCCAACTCACGTATATCTCTGAGCTCTGAAATGTCTTGTTTATATGTGGCGCATTATGAAACACTGAAAAAGAACATAAATAAATGTCTCATCGAGGCCACGTCATAATTCATTTGAGAGTGGGGTTGATGGAAAGCCTTCTCCCAAGAGGGATGCAGGTCGCAGATATAATTGCGGACATGTCATCACATGATATCAGATATGAGCAAAGTGTACTTCAGTGTGACAGTGATAGGGAACGGCCCCTCCTTGATGACAGTGGTCCCAGTACTGGCTGGCTGGATGCAAGATCCCTTGTTGAAAAGGGTTGTCTTCAGGGTTAAATAGAAGGAGGGGAAGCTGGCTAGTGCCCTGGCATGAGGGCACAAAGCATCCCAAAAGCGTGAACTTTGAACTCCGATATTGTTTCCTTCATGCTTCTTCTGTCTGAAGTCCTCTGACCTGATCAGTCTGGAGACACTTGATTATAGACAGAACGTATGCAATACTCGCTTGTGGTGGGAACTGCATCGCAACTCATTACAGCACAAGCACATAGTAAGCATTTCTTTTCTTCAAAGCAGCACCGATTTGGCGTGGCAGAGGAGAAGTTACTAAGGATTAATGGCTAGTGTTGTCAAATAGTTTCCATGACCCAAGATTACACCAACCACATGCTTCTCACAGTTCTACTCTTGGTTCCGCAACAGTGGAAGGTGAGAGGTTTGTGATACTGTGATAAACTCAGGTGGAAAAACAAGAGGGGATGAGGCAGGACACTGCAGAGCAATGTTCTCAATCCTCCCTTCCTTCTGGAAACTACAGTACACTCACAGCTATGCTGCAGCCAGACCTTAGTTCTGAGTCTGCCCCAGCAGGCAATGCTGCCAGATGTGTTCCTCACTGTTCCTGAAAAGGCAGCAGAGCACAAAATAGACACTGGTCCAAAAGAGGTGTCGAGAGAAGGACGTGCAGTTTACGCTCCCAGCAGAAATGGCCCGAATCTAAAGGAAAACGCTCAGACTGTAAGCGACTATAGCATCAATGGTGGTGAAACAGGGAATTCTGAATTCATTGCCATTTTAATGTCTCAGATATGGACATATGTAAAACAAGAATCTTTCTGTTAGTTACTTTTTTTTTGAGTGGAGCATGGGTTTTTGATTAGTGGGTAATCTGGGTCTCTGTAAAAGTCAAGCGTGGAGACACTGTACTTGTGTTGGGGGATGGCTTGGGAGCAAATTAAAGTTCCAGGGGGGACAAGCACTAGCCACCAAAGGATTCCAGCTAGTTCCTGCTGTCGGTATGTGCGAGGGATGAAGTTAAGGACAAGATAACCCAGATGGCAAAGTCACTGACTGAATCTCTAAAGTATAGTAGGATATAGGTATATGGGGGATCATATTACATATTACTTCTTTATGAAGTGTTGACAACACTTCTGAGCCTTCAATGGTTAGGCGGGTTCCTTGTCCATTTAATTCCACTTTGTAGGGTAAGACCCAAACAGTCAATAATAAAAGTAATACAAACGAGTCAATAAAGTGGCCAGGAGCAAGAAAAACAAAAATGTATTTCATGAACCATGTCCGTGAATCATTCGCAAGAAATAATTCAGTGAGCATTACAAAATGGTGGAGTATTATAGTGCAGTACAGAGGTTCGACATTAACAATGTTACAGAATTCTTAGACAATATAATCCTCCAATTGGTTTTTCATGGTTGCTCTATAGGTGAATCTACACAATTCCTAGCTCTATTGGATTATCCTAACTCGTGTGACCATACTGTTAATTAATTAGAAAAAAATACTTCATATGCATTTCAGCTACTTTCCCAGATTTAGTAATGGACAGGCAAAGTTTTCCTTTTGTTGCATTTGGTCCTTGGTGTTTGATTGGAGGAGCTCCTGTGGCCATCCTGGGGAGGGCGACTTTGTTCATCGTTGACCAATGACATTGTGAGGTGCGAACAGTGTGGCAACAGTTTTATATTTTACATCCCATTCTCATGGGAATTAAATGCTGGCACCATTTTACCATTCCTCCCCTTCCACCTGTGTCAACCGGTAGGCCATTATTGCAAGGTCTGATTGGAAACACTTAGTTCTGTCCTTTCCTTTGTCATGGCTGATGCACATGACTTCATGTGCTATGCTCTTGGGCCCATTGCTTTGGGCTGAATACTGGTCGGAACTATGTGTGTTCTACTGCCAAATGAACAAGTGATATTACATTTGAATTATTCTTTATGATATGTTAAGAGGTCCAAATCAATGCAACTTCATGGAATCCTTGTTGTTAATGTCAGGTCTCTGAACCTGTGTATGTTGAGTTCTGCCTGGGAGAGAAGCTGACCTTCCATTACGTTCTAGCCTTTGGTGAATTTTTCCCTACAGGGGGAGATGCGTCCCTTCTGTCTGAATGACTTTGTGCCTCATTACGAGTCTGTAATATTTTACCAGCTCCTGACTTCCCTGTGTCACCAAAAGATTACAACTCCAGTATTTGCCTACCATGCCGCTGCGCCCGGCAGGGTCAGACCTGTGGGGCACAGTGGCCACGGCAGGCAAACACGTAGTTTGCCGGTCCAGAAACAAGGGTGCCGGTGAGCTTACCGGCACCCTTGTTTCCGGACCAGCAAACTTAGAATGATGCCCTTTGTCCCTTGCCTGTCGCTGTTCATTGTCTGATTTGTAACAGGGCTATTAGCTTGTTTTGGTTAATTTTTGGGACCATGGTTAGAACTTATACTTATTATATTTTTCACTTGCTGGTTGAGTGGGACCAGATGGAACATTCTCCTTCACAGCCAATCACTAGGTGGCCTTCTACCCCCTCCCCTTGCGGACCCTGCTTCCCTTAGCAACATTTGATTAGGTCATGCTACCTTGTACTTTTGGCTGGGATAAGGCTTCATCTCATACTTCTGACCAATCGCTGCATGACTTTACACTGTGCTCAAGGCTACTGACCATGCAACTGCATTTCTTTGTTATGTCCTAAGCTGATTGCCTTTGCTGTGCAAAACAATTTCTAATTCTCCTTCCGAATGGCTTAGGCCTTGCCTTCAATCTTGAGGCCTACTAAAGTTGGGCACCTTCAGGGTATTGATGAGTGTATGTTGACACATATACATGTCATATTTTCTATTACTTAGTGTTGCTATCACACACACTCCTACCTACCTGTATTTCTTAGTGCATATTATCTATGCTATCGTGTATATATGTGCTTTGATTGGGCCCCAACCTCTGCCCCTATGTTACTTCATCATTGCTATTACTTGCTTTGCTTAGTCTATCTGTGAATGTTCTCCTCTATATATGTTCATTAGCTGAGGGCTATCCTGATTGTGTGACATCAAAAACTATCCCTACAACTGGCACATTATGTTCATAGCCTAAATCTATCACAGCATACATATTTAATAACTGGCTGCTCTAGCTTCTATAGCGATTCTTGTCTCATGGGCCTACTTACTGTACCTTTCCCTACATGCAGGTCACATTGACATTTGGCGTGTACTTGTTGATTCATGAAGTCTTTCATTGTTTGGCATATCTTTACCTACAGTGCATATGTGTGTGTGTGTGCTGCTTTACATTTTATCTCTCAGTGATGTGTGTGTGTGCTGCTTTACATTTTATCTCTCAGTGAAGGTATATGGTTTCCTAACTGGTGCTTCATGGGTTTTCTTAGTTTGTACTTCCTCTCACTTGTGGGATGTAGGCCGTTCATCCCAACACCCCTCCCCCCTTTCATTACTTCTAGAACCAGTCCTCTCCTGAACTCCTCCTCTCTTAATTCTTTTTAATGTGCCCATTCATAAATATATTTTGGAACCCAGATCTTATTGACATTTCTCCAGTTTCCTACCCCTTAGCATAGTCCCAGGGGCTACACCCCAAAAGACTGCAATCTCCATCTCCTGTGCGATCTACATAACATTGAGCTAATTCTCATGCTCTGGAGGTGGCGATAGGAGGGCTCCTGGTGGGCATTTGTGTCGATCTATGGTACCATCCTGGGTATGGGGTATATTTATACCTCATCTATTTGTGTTTTTTCATGTTTCCAAGGAGAAGTGGCCTCTTATACCTTAACTGCAAGCAATTTAATTCCATGTCCACGGGACACAAAACAGACTCTGATGATTTGAATAATGGTACATATCAAAATTAATAAGATCAAAATTGGAAAAATGATTCTGTAGTCATCCGTCAACCAGTTTGGTATCCATGCAAAAATATCAGATAACCCGTCACACTCTCGTTTAATACCTCACTCATTTCCTATTTCCACTTTCAAGTGAAGCAGCACCGTTATTGCAGTGGTGAGTGACCTATTATCAGCATTATTGGGGGGGTGTAAGTGCAACAAGAGTTGTCAATCTTTTTATACCCATCGCCTTCCATGGCGGTGAGATCGAGAACCATTCTGTTCTGGAGGGTCAGAATCCTAATCACCCTCAACTCCTCCCTTACAGCATTGGGCCCGTGTTCAGTTGCACTGGCCAGCTGGACCAGGTTCCAGCGGGCAATCTGCAGCCATTTTGCATTTGTGGCTGCTTGGATTCCAGGGGCTAGGAGTGAAGCAAACAAGGGCCCTCATTCCGCGGTTGGTGCTAGTCATGGCGCTATTGGCAAATTGCAGTACCGTTATTGACCCCGGTATCCCTTTGCGGGTCCCATCCATAACGGCTGGTAAAACCAGGCGTTAAGGGAGGGACCCGCAAAGGGACCTCGGAATAGGGCGCAAAGGGATTACCAGCACCGGTGTCATTACCGGTGCCCGGTATCCCTTTGCGCCCAGGTTGTAATGACCCCCAAGGTCTCAGTCCCAGTGAAGAGCCGTATTGGGTTGGGACTTCATTAAGGGATTTGTCAGCAACATTACTAAGGTAATATGAACGCCTTCTGCAAATCAATGTTTGTGAGTCATTATCCTTTAATATTATAGGAGGCACAGAAGGGTGTTGTTTCTTCTTGGGAACCATTATATGTTCCTCAGGGTTAAAGAGTGCTGTGGTGTGCAGGTTCACAAGGGTGCACACCCCATTCCAAGACAATGGTAGATGGAAGTAGGCATTGGGTCCACATTGCTAGTACAGGTCCATTATGGCAGCCGTTCCTTCTTGTAACATGGGCATCGTGATCGTCTAGTTATAGTCTTTATTTTGCTCGACAGGCACATTTTCTTTGCCTCTGAAACTGAATGAAGATCAAGTGAGTATCTCTGCTTTTACTAGTTGCTCATGCTGTTGAAAATGTGTTAACTTATTCACATATTAGTGCCTACAAACACTTGTGTACAGCCACATTATAAATTACTTATTATATCGTATCACATATGATGCCCAAACCTCTCTGCATTTCCTATCTAAGTTTTTTACGACTTCTTCTTCTTACCCCATGCGCCCCTCTGGTTTGAATACTGCTTGCCACTTTACTCATTGCTTATTCCAGGACATTTGCCCTTAAATATACACCTGGGGTTTGATTGCACACGTCTTGTAGTCTTGTCCTTTCTTCTCTGACCTCTTTTTCTCTACCTGTGGTGTCCCCCAGGGATCTAATCTCTCTCCCTGGCTGTTCAACCAGTATCTGGCACTCCTTGCCCACCGCATCGCCGCTCTCTGCCCCAACTTTCAGTGCTATGCGGACGATACCCAGCTCATTTTCAGGCTACCCTCGGCCTCCTCTCCTTCCCTCATCTCTGACTGTCTGTCTGGTATCCAGGAATGGTGTGCCGCCAATGACCTCTGCCTTAATGCCAGTAAGACTGAGATTCTACTCATCGGCACACCCACTCCCTCCTTCCCTGCAGCTCTCTGGCCAGCCTCTCTTGGCCCTCTTCCTGCTCCTACCTGCAAGGCAAAAAACCTCGGGGTCATCTTCGACTCCACACTCTCCTTCTCTGCTCATATATCTGACGTCTCTAAGAAGTCACACTACCAGCTGCACCTCCTCAGAGGTATTCTTCCCTTCCTCTCCTTCCCCCAGAAGCTCACTGTCTCCCGAGCCCTGGTTCTCTCGAAGCTTGACTACTGTAACAGCCTCTATCTTAATCTGCCTGCCTCCACTCTCTGCCCTCTGCAACTCATCCAGAACAGGACTCCAAGACTTGTCCTTGGCCTCAAGCCCAGGGACCGTATCTCTCCAGGACTGAAATCTCTACACTGGCTCCCAGTGGCTGCGAGGATTAAGTTCAAAACCCTCTGCATTGTCCACAAGGCCTTCTGGGGCGTGGGGCCTAAATACCTTCAACTCTCTCTTCCTAAATATCTTCCTTCCCGAGCCCTTCGCTCATCCGTCTCCAACTCCCTCAGGGTCAGATGCTTCTCGAAGCAACGAGCTGGGGGTAGATCTCTCTCCCCGGCAGGGGCCTCCCTCTGGAACAGCCTTCCTGCCTCCCTGAAACTTGAGGAGAACCATCTCCGGTTCCGGAAACACCTCAAAACCTTCCTCTTTGCTTCTGCTTTCTCTCTCCCTCTCCCCTGCTAAATCCTTCACTGAAACTGCACTGAATCTGCAACTGGGCCACTCTCACCGACCTCGGTCCCTGGCCCAGCCACTCTCCACTTGCACTGCCTCCCTGGCAACACCTGCACTGCGGCACTGTCTCTGTATCCCTACAGCCCCCCCTTCCTAGAACTTGTCTGCACTTACCTTGCACTTGCCACCAGCTGGCCCTATTTATTTATTTTTATTCTACTTACCCTGTACTGCACTTCCCCCTCCCCTTCCCCTTGCACTTTTCCCTTCCCCCTACCCCTGCACTTGCGCGATCTAAATGACACGTGGCCTAGTAGGATCGTTGTCTTGTCTTCCCCTTGTTCCCCCCCTCTCTGCCTCGTCGCGCCTTGAAACACTTGTGTATAGGCGCGTTACAAATGCCATATTATATCATATCTTTGCACTTGCTTTTATCTGTTTCTTTGAGCCTTAATTGAACTTTATATCCCTGGTATTACCCTTTCCCCCTGCAAAGTACTAAATGTACTAAATACTGTGATTCTAACACTAATATCTCTCGGGGGATAAACAGTCTGGGGGGGCAGTTGCATGTGGAATAAGCCCACACCCAAAACATGAATCATTATATTCAGCCCTACTGATGACTTTCATAGTCATATACGAACGTTGCTCCTTTTGGAGTGATGCTCTTCAATTACTCTCACAAGGTTATTTCTAAGTTTTGTTACATTCATTATTTCTGTTTCATTCCTACTACTTCTTATAGCTTCAAATGTCAGTCAAAGAATAGGAGAGAAACAGAGAGAAAAACAAACAAAAATCTGTTTAAGCGGTTGCTTCATTCTGCTGCTTTCTATTACTTGAATCTCTTCTCTAAAGTTGGAGTCGACCTGTCGATTTTTATTTGTCCAAAGGGTTGTATTCTCTTAAAACACGAGCTCATACTTATTCTACTCAACTTTGTCCAATGGTGCTTGTTTCAGCGTTGGCTACTTGATTTAGCTCTGTTGCGGTGCTGGTATCAGACTTGATGTGCGCATCCATCATTGTTTGAGTGTGCGCCACCAGCATGTGCATTATCCTCCCTGTCACCACCTCATGCAGTGACAAGTCCTGGTCTTTGCTTGGCTGGTTGTGCAAACTGAACAGGGTCAAGGGCAAACAATAAAGCTAGCTCTTCTTGAGTGTGACGCACATTGTGGCCAACTTGATCTGGGTGGGACGCTGTGCATAGCTCGTGGTTTATTCCCATTTATTTGGTTACCTAGAAACACTTGTTTACAGGTGCAGTATAAATGCCATATCATATCATATCATACCTCATTAAAGAATGTATTTGAAAAGTGAGGACCATTGTCGTACCTCAGACACTGCATTTTGCCATCCTTTGAAATATCTCCCTCACCAGAAATTTGGCAGCAGATTTTGCATCAGCATTCGCACAAGCACCAGACTCAACCCACCAGGAAAATGGGCATATTGCCATGATCATTTATCGATAGGTACTGTACCTGTTCACCATGTCGATGAAGTCAACATGGAGTTCTTTGAAAGGTCCTGTTGGACATGTCAAACATTTCCTTTGGAAAGTGTAAAGTGCATATAAGCTGCCTGATTGCCGGTTGCATCCGTGGCCATATTGCTATGCAAAATTACATCTTTCCCTTAGTGTGTGTTGCACACTTCACGATTGCTACATGGAGGGAACATTTCAGTGCATCTATTAGTCTTGTTAGTAATCCAGCATGCTGGACTGGTGATCCGTCAGACCTCTTGTAGCCTCCTCTTTTCCATCTTGATAATCCTGAATGGACTGTGGATGTTATATAAGCAGAAACTGTGTATATGGTGACGTCATCGTCCAATGACTGCTGAAGTGCTTCTATGAGTGCTGTAAATGTGTCCCATATTCCCTCATATTTATATAGGCGCTATATAAATAAACTATCATATCATATCTGCTTCTCTGGAAAGTGGGTACTGTTTTGCACATGGTAGTATGGCTCCTGGTTTGAGTTTGATTCTCACTGCTTCTATGCTGTTTAATAACCCTACATCATGGGAATTGTCTACCAACAGCCTGTTAGGTACTGCTGCTAGGTCTTCTAATTGGGTGGGTGGTGCTGTTGCCGCTAGCAATGTCTGTGGTATCTCTCTGTGTTGTATCACCATGTGGCATGGAACGCATATTTCAAATAATATTTCTCCCTCAGATTCTGTGTCAGCAAACACAAGTTCCGCAGTGATTTCTCTCAATGGTACTGTGGGGCACTGTGCACAAGACTGTGTGCCATTCTATCCCCTATTCCTCCATGTCTGTGAGAATGATGGCATATTTTCTGGTGATTACTGCGACAATGTGTAGCATAAACTTTGTACCTGCTGCTCTCTCTTGAGGGACTGTTTGTTACACCTCGGAAGCTGATTACGGCATCCCCAGCCCACAAGACACATTCTAGCAGATACACGTCTGTCAGAACTGGTAAATGCAGATTGCTCCTAGCTGCTTGGCGTGGCTTGTGGTGCTTCTCTGTTCTGTTCCTTCAGCATTGGAGGCAGCTACAGCGGCCGCATGTCACAACAAAACTTACTACATTTCCCATCGTTCTCGGAGTAACACGTGAGTTGATCTGCCAATTGCCGCTCAGAGCCTCGTCCTCCTCAAGGCATATAATCATCATCAACCCGCAAACACTGCTTCTGTTTGAAATAGCTCCCGGCAACTTGAAGTTCCATATTCGTTTGCTTCTGCCTTCTTTTTTCTCGAGCGTGTATCCGTGTACTGAACCCCGTTTCTGTGTAACATGTATTGCTCCTGCTTAACATTTTGCCTTATCTGACTACCCATATACCAAATCCTGTTTCTGTGTAACACGGACTGCTCCAGCTTAACATTTATCATTAATTGATTACCTGGGTACCGAATCCTGCTTCTGTGTAACACGGACTGCTCCTGCTTAACGTACTGCCTTAATTGATTACCTGTGTACCGAATCCTGCTTCTATGTAACACGGACTGCTCCAGCTTACCGTTTTTCATTAATTGATTACCTGTGTACTGAATCCTGCTTCTGTGTAACATGGACTACTCTTGCTTAACGTATTGCCTCATTTGATTACCTGTGTACCAAACCCTTCTGTTTAACATGGACTGCTTTGCTTGACAACTGCCACTTAAGAAAGCCAGTATTCTGAATCCTCCCTTCGCCTGATACAAACCATCACTGCCTCTCACCTTGGACATAGTGAACTACACTACACCAAACTCCTCCTTCACCTACCTAGATTACCTGCTAATTTTTTGATGCTTTTTCTGTGCAGAATTGGACACTCTGCATTCAGTGCACCTCCTTGATCCTAGTGTGCCCCTCGTGCCGCCCGGGTCAAGAATCCCCATACTGAACTCTGGTGTGCTCTCTTTGCTCTTTTAGGTGATCTGCCCCTTTGTCTGCCTACTCGGATCTGTAAAGGGGCATATCATAGAAAACAGTTTATCCCTCAAAGAGAGGAGGCTCAGGTTCAAACTCAACCCGAGCTCTACAATCAACCCAGGATCAAGATCCAGACCCTGTCTTCCTGCTTCAGTGAATCACCATTCCAGTGAATAACACTACTGATCTGAATAGGAATTCTGCTGGCAAGAGAAATATCATGGATTCCTGGGAGCCATCCAATCAGAATGGTCACTGCATATAAGAACATTTGCTCATGCAGGGGTAGGGTTCAAACAGTGTTAGTGCTGCATAGTGCCTGGACTACAGCAGCTGCTCTAGTGATATGGATGCCTGGCATGGATCACACTATGTGAATGAGATCGTCATGTTCAACTTTTGTAACAAATCTCTATCCAGCAAGTTTACTAGTATCTCAATGCTGTATAGTAATGCTTCTAGCATCTCTTTTGTCCTTATAGTAATTGCCAAATCTTATGTAGAAGGAACCTTGGTTACTGCTCCGGAGAATCCCTGCATGTCCATAACATGTTGGTCAATGGAAATCTTCCTACCTTTGTGCAGGACATTGTAGCTCCTGTATCCACCATGAAGGTGAACATTCTGTGTCCTATCTTCACTCCCACTTTAGGTTCCTTCTCTGGGTTTGTGGTGATAGATAAGGCTGGGCACGCCAAGGCTTGATGTGGCCTGTCCTATTGTGCATACATGTTGTTCTCTCAGAGTGTAAATGTGTTGTCTCCCATGACACCTACTCCTGTGTATTGTGTCACTGTCCCTCACGGCAGTGCGTTTTTGTTCCCAGGGTAGTGTGACTGCTTGGGATGGTGCCTGTTGTGCAGTATTCTGTGCAGCAGCTGGGGTTGGGTGCTGTATGGGCTGTCCCTGTGTGGGGGCACCCATCTGCTGTGGGCCTGGGTATTGTGGCTGTGCTGACCCTGGGGCAAAATCTCCATATGATGGTGTCACATATAACAAATCATAAACTGGGTATTGATGTGGAGGCACATCTGAATGGTACTCCATTGGTTGCCTACTTCTACAATCTAGCGCTACATTACCTACTTTACTCCATGTCCAACATGTCCCTCCAAACCTAGGCCTCAAGCCTCCGAAACCACCCTTCTTCCTCTCTGGGTGTTGCTCTACCACGCTCCTTCTACCCCTCCCATGTTTCTTTTATTGTTACCTGTACTAACTACCCTTCCTTCCTGAGGATCTTCACCTTGTCGGTTGTCACCTACATTCGTAACCATTTCACCTTCCACACTCAGTGTTGCTAACTTGTTCTATACTAGCTTTGCTTCAGCATGCTGTGCCTGCTCTTCCCTTTTTCTTTCTTTTTCTCGCTTGAACTTACAATAATGCACTATATGTGCTTGAATTTCTCCCCAATGTTTTAGCCTCAATGACAACTATTTTGTCTAACTCCGTTTGTACCTCTTTTGGCAAATCCTTGCGTAAAACAATATAAAATATTGGCATTGTTTTATCCCATGCTTCACCTGTCTTCTCTCTCCACATCTCCTGAATCAAGTGAATGTGTAATGCTGGGTCTTTGTCAGCTTGCATTGTGCGTGCGATGATTGATCCTATGCTAGGCTTGTCTGGGTATGCCCTTCTCAGAGCCTCCCATACATGGGCTCTACAGTTATTGAAAGGGGCCGCATTGTGTGCGTCATTCTCTATTTGGACACCATGATACTGTGAGACAGACATGGTATCAAGAGAGATGAAAAAGACAATGAAAATGTAATTTCAATAACTTTATTACTGATACGGATGGTGTAACGCTTAACTAACCCTAAGCAATGGCAGGATTTCCCTAACTAAAGAAGTCTAAAGGAAGTCTATGTCAAGAAGTCCAAAAGCAAAAATCTGTATGTGTCAATAACCTATGCTGTCTTCACAACTGCAACAAACTAGTGGGGAATGCTCTCAGTCAAAGTCAGTGTTCCAAAGCAAATTTTCAACCAAATTTACTTCACGTCCCCACAAAGTTCTCTGGTTCAAGATCAACATAATTCCAGTATAATCTCTTCTGAGCAAGGTCTGCATAAATTCTAAAGTTACCTTATGTGGACGTGCAAATGTGACAGTTCATATCAAAACGAAGAATTAGGGGTCTCCCTTCCCCAAGTTTAAAAATTGTGACACAAATTTCACACATCACTGTATTCTTGGGACTGCCTTCCCCAAGACAAAGGTTCTCCAACTTTAACTCTTAGCGACCTCTTCTCCTAAGGGTCACCATCACAACAGATAAAAACTCCCAGCTTCACAGGCTCCATGATTCACAAGTTCATGAAAGAACATATTGTCTACCCCACCCTCTCTTTGTTTAGTTTCACCAATAGTTCCTTTAGTTTTCACCTATAGCCAACTTGTCACATCTTTTTAGTAGCTTCTGATCTAGGCGCAGTTGTCGGACCGCACAGTCCACCCATTACAGGTCACACAAACAGAGGTCAACTGTTGTGCTTGTAACTTAAGTCTTGGTATTTATAAAGTTTACACAAGGAAACCCACTCGTCTAGGTGCAGTTGTCAGACCATACGGTCCACACATTACAGACCTTGCAACCATGAGTTCTACCAGCTGATTTTCAATGGTTCAACAGTTCAAAGCACTCGTGTCTCATTGGTAAAATGAAATATATGACATTTCTGTTGGTTTGGGCCCAAACAGCCCCTCTTGCCCAAAGTCAAGAAAGGATGTATTGGTTTCACATCGTGGGCTCAACAGCCCCTTTTTTGTATAATAACCAGGCTCTTTGTTATGTTCAATATGCAATTCTCTCTTTGTTTCATTCAATACAATGTTTCTATTCAGTTTGGCATTCAATACAAGTTCAATTGTGCTTTATTACCCACTAGGAGCTCGTCGGCAGCTTCCCGTCATTGAAGCGTCCCTCTGACACTCATCAATCTTGCATTGATTGCTCTGCTGGTTCCAGCTGCTTCCATTCTCTCGGGAAGCAGGGACACCCACTGATGTGCGCTCCGCTCGCTCACCACACCACTTTTCTCTCTCTCCGCACAGCTTCTCCTTCTGAAGCATGCACTTCTAGCGCCGGTGCTCACATGTGGACTGTGGCTTCAGGGTTCGGTGTCTCACAGTGGCTCCTGCAGCTGGTTCAATATTTTGAAGGCTCCCAGGCTCGAGAGAAATAAATATGCCCCTCTACTTCGGGTTCCACGAGTTCCCCGGATCTCTTGCCAGCATCTTGGCTTCCCCCCTAGACCACCACGTCTGCCTCCATGCAAGGGTCTCCTGTGGCTTCTTGGCTATCAGGTCTCCCTGTTCCTCACACCTGTCTCTCCCCTTTCACCTTTTATATGCTCTCTGAATGTCAAGGGCTGCAAGTGTTTTGAGTTACTCCTAATTGTATGACCTTGCATACACATATTGGAGTGACCTGCCTGATCTTGATGGCTAAAAACCTCTAACCCTCTCTTCTTCGTCACAGTACCAAAGTGTTTTTCACATTTAGTAATCTGCATTGTTCCTAGTTGCCTCTTAGTTACAGGGTTTAAGAGAATAGTACTGACATTAGCCCATAAAGGAACACATATAACATTTTCAGCAAATCATATTCAATAATACTATCCCTACTCAGTGTTTAGTAAAAAAGATCAAATATTTGTTTTAATCAATTTGATCCTATTCATTAATTCAAATTTGTTACCAGCGAATCGTGTTAAATTTACTTAACCCGTGGGTTGTATTTTTGCAATTTAGTCAAATGAACAAAGTACAAATTTAAATGTAATCATCCACTTTCAAATATCAACTGTGTAGCTAGTTATCACTAGACAGATATTCTACAAAAAATATTTAACAGTTTTCACATAAAAATAGATCATCAAACTATGTCATATGACAAATCCATGTGTATTTCTTTACCTGTTTCGGGAATGTATCCACCTTCTTCATGAGCTGTCTACTCAATTCTTTGTTTTCTTATTCACATCTATAATAGGTAATATATAACCGTGATTTAGTATTTGTCATCTTAGCATATCCATCAGTTATACATCATTAATAGTCTGTCATGTTTCCATCTTTCATAATCACCTGGATGTCTCCCTTTTGTATGTGTTCAAGGATTCTTCGTCCTATCTGATTCTCATTAATTGTTACGTGATTCTTCCTTAAAATCTAAAATCAAGAATTAGTCTATAAAAACATAGTATAACCTCTACCCTTTTTGGAAAAAGACTTGTCCATATCTTAAAGAGTAGCTGGCATTTAGATCAGGTAGTCAGTGCAAAAGTGGAGAATCTTTAGTTCCCTGTTTGTTAACAAAATTACTTGTATAGCATACAGAATATCCTTCACTTAAAAAGTGCTGAGTGGCCCTTGGTCACGAAATCGCCCAAGAATGGGAGCCCTGTGATCAGACACCTTCTCTTTGTGTTGGTCCTGTAAATAAAAAGTTCATATCAGAAATGTGGAGCTTATCCCCATCTCACCTATGTTGTATGAACGTTGACCTTATTGTGGCATAAATAATTGCCATGATTTCAGTTGTTAAGAATATTGGTCAAGAGATCTTATCCCTGTCCTACTTTATAGGCATGTCACCAGGGCATGGTTAAGGTCTGTAGTGCTTTGGCAATTGAAGATTCCGAGATTCTTCAGTCCAATCCAGAGCTGTTTCACCTGAAAACTAAAACAGTGAGTTATATGTAATAAATCTACATTATCTGGTTTCAGCAATTATTGTGATGGCTTAGGGTCAGGATGCCAAAGAATCCTATTGTCAAAAACCATTGAAAATCTTACCTTTGTTGCTGTGACTATCAGCCGTGTCTTCCATGCAAAACCACGAGGAGCGTGATATTCCAAAATGGCCGCCTTTTGTTTATGTACATCATCACACCATCGCATGATGACCTTATAATGTTGTTTAGTCGAGCTTGATGGCTTTCGTTTTATAAACATCGAGTAATGTCTAGTAAACTGCTACTCGCGTTGTTTGTTAAAGATTATAACTATTACCAGTATAGTTTGCCAGGTGACTTAATATAAAAAAAGAAGAGAAAAGAAATTGGGAACATTTGCGTCCAATTCTGTTGTGGTGTCTGAAGCGCATACAAACGTCCAGAATTGTTATTTCTAATAAACTGCTTCCATCATTGTTAATTTACACGTTTTTTCTTTTTCAGGTGTAGTCTGCTAGGTGACTGCTTCATGAAAAAAGGAATGGAAGAATTCTGTCATGGTTCTTTATAGCACATAGTAATGTACTGAATTGGTAATTCATATTCTCTCAATCTCTAAGACATTCCATATGGATTTGCCCTTAAGTGATTCGTTCAATCGAAATTGGTTGTATGCTTCAATGAACATCTCATGAACAATGAACATCTCAACGGGATGTCGCGAATCGATGGATCCAGTTGAGTTTTTGTTTTTAAATGATACTAATGTGAAGTGGTTTTAGCCTGGTGTAAGGAAGTTGTATGGGTAAATACTTAATTCCTATCTTAATAGTAATGCTGTGAAATGCATCATGCTACATGTGTACACCATGTGCAAGTGTAGTCAACTTAGTAACTGGTTCATAAAAAAATTGGTTTATAAAAAAAGGGGGATATGGAAAATCTGCATCCCGTTCTGCTATGGTGCTCAAAAGCACCTAATGACATTCTGGATTGTCAATTTATATTCTCTATTGTTGTAAGACAGTCCGTTTGGATTTGTATTAAGATCAGTGATTCATTAAATCAAAATAGGCTGTATGTTGCGTGGAACCCAAACAAGGGATTTTACATCAAAAGATTCACGTACAGACCCACTATTTAAGGCACACTCTTGACTGGGTCTCACAAAGTTGTCTCCAAGGACTTTCAAGTATTGTCCTGCCCTTGGTCTGATCACTTTCTTGTGCAGTTCATTGTGCAGGCTGGATTTCCCATTAAAGCGATAAAAGGAGAGGCACATGGGTTGATCTTGAGAACCTCACGTTAGAATGGATTGAACCCCATTTCAGCCCAATGGCAGTACTTTTGGATCTTAAATCCCTGATGAGCTATCAAGCTCTCTTTCCTATAACCTGCAGTATAGCACTAACACGTTAGCCCCTTTAAGAATGAGAAAGCATAAGGAAATGAAAAAAAAACAATTAAAGGTTCTCACCGGAATTAAAAATACTTAAATCCAACTCCATGCCCCCTAGCATTAGCAGCCTATAAAGGAGCAGCCAAAGCTTATAGGTTAGCGATAGTCGATGCTAAACATAATTTTTTAAAATACTAGAATACAGAATGCACAGTCAGATGTTAGGGTGCTTTTTAAGATTTAAAAAGAACAAGAAAACACGCACTCTACGGACTAGGGTTTCCTGGTCAAGGATGCTGCTCGGTGCACAGCAATTCAAGATGCCAATCAGGGAAAGTTAAATGGTATTAGGGCAGACATTGCCAAACAAAAGTAGAACCTATATATAGTAGCAGTGGAAGAGCCTATTCCTCAATTTAGCTTCTCTGCTATAATGGTGGCTCAACTTGGCTATTATAGTGGAACAGTTGAAAGCCACAAAATGTAAAAGTGACCCTTGTTCGGCCATTAATATTAAGACTTGCCCTCCCACTCTGTTAGAATCTATCTGCATGTTCGTTAACCTATCCTTTGCGGAGAGATAGGTACCCAAGGACTTTAAAAAAGCATGTATATTATCAATTCTCAAAAAACAGGACTAACCCTAGAGACCCCGACTAATTACAAGCTTATCACCAATACCCCTTTCCTGTTAAAAATTCTTGATCGGGTGGCATACCTGCAAATTGCAGAGCATTTGAATACATTTCCCATTCTCAACTACCACCAATCAGGATTCAGGCAGGGGTTTGGAACAGAGATGGGGCTGAATGAATTGAATGCTAGGCCCCTCGATCGCATGAATAAGAATAAAGCATCCATTCTGATGCTGTTGGATTTGTCTGCAGCCTTTGACCTGGTGAACCATTCTATCTTGGTCACCATGTTGAGGGATGTCGCAAATTTCACACCGGCAGCAACTCAGTGGATTGCATCTTTCCTTTGTAACCCGGATAGCAGAGTATACTTCAATGAGGCTGCGCCGATGCCTTTAACCGTAAAATATGGTGTGCTGCAGGGTTCATGTATATCGCCATGTCTGTACAATATTTTTACAGAACCTTTCTTTGCTCTTCTGGTACAAGAGGCGGTGTTATTCACAATCTATGCGGATGACACGAAGTGTGTCATCCCTTTGTCCGGGATTCACGATATTGATGAAGCACTGCTGAATAAGATTTATTCTCTAATAGACAATTGGATGGTCCAAAATAGCTTAGCTCTGAACAGAGATAAAACCAAGCTTCTGATTGTTGGATCTCCCTATCTGATACAAAAACATGACACGGCTTATGAGAGCTTTCTCATTGGGGACTATAAAATAGTACCTTTAAAGAAGGTTAAAACTTTAGGGGTGATATTTGATCAACACCTTAGCATGAAGGCTCACGTAGGGAGCTTGGTGTCGCCTTCAGCATATTATATTAAACTTTTAGCCCACCTTCGGCCTCTTATTACCCAAGCAAATGCGGAGACCATTGCCAGAGCAATTGTGGGGGCCAAAATCGACTATTGCTGAAGCCTGCTTGTGGGTATTAATAAGTCAACCTCTAACAGGATGCAGGTTGCTCAGAATGGGGCAGTGCGAACAGTCATGAGACTTGCTCGGAGAGATCATGTATCATTGGCAAGAAGAGCTACGCTCTGGCTCCCTGTAGAGTCAAGGATCCAGTATCGGGCATTGGTCATCACGCATAAAAGCAGGCAGGGCAATATGCCTGCCTACCTTCAGGATCTATTAAAAGAAAAACTTCACAGGAGATCACTTTAATCTAGTAATCAGGAGTTTTTGATGCTTCCCAGGTGTCGAACCCAGAAGGCCTCAAAGGGTGACTTTCACAATGCAGCCCCCAAGTCATGGAATGACTTGGAATTAAGGTGTATAAAGTTGACAGACCTGTTTAAGAAGAAACTAAAACACTTCTGTTTGCCTAAGGTGCCTACGCATGTTAAACCTGGTCTGATACTCCCCTGCTTATGTTTGTTATCTGTTTCTATGTCTGTTGCACCCTTAAGCGCACAGGTCCATGGTATGCGCAATAGAAATCCTTAAAGTAAAAGTAAAGTAAAAGTAAAGTAAAGAGATGATTCTAGTGTGGTGTGATCTATGCCCAATCTAAGGGAATTGTTTAGTGTTCAAATAGTGATGCTTTGAACTGCATTATGAATTTAAATTTCTAGAGTGATCCATCCAGATGTTCATCAAAAAGGGTCATGCTCCCAATCTTGTAGTCAATTCACTTCGAGGTTAACACATAGTTCTATATCCAATTGTCAGCAGATACAGGTGGTAGAGATCATTTTTATACAAACCTTTTGCATTTATTTGTATTCTAACACAATCATGCAATTACTCAGTACATGTTTTCATAGAAAAGCCTACAAGTTGTATTCCTCATTCATCCCATTAGGTGTTAGGCTATTCAGTTTCTCCATCCAAAAGATTTCCCTTTGGTCCATGTGTTTAGCATGGCTTCTCCCTCTCTCAGATTTCTCAATTTTTTCCAAAATAGCAACTTTAAGTTGAGCTATGTTGGGCAGCTCAAACAGTATATTATTGATTTGGAGTCAAAAGTTGCATAGTCATTTAGTTTGATTGTGTTACCATTTTTAAGGTGTCTCACATAACCTCCTCTAATGTTGTTGCAGTTAGAACAGTTTAAACATGCAAATGTGTTTGTTGTCTGTCCTTGACGGGGGGTCTCTCCGCCTTGACCAATTGGTCTTTAATGTTCTGGCCTCTCTTGTACACAATAATGGGCGGCTTTGGAACTAGTTTGTTCAGTTGTGGATCCAGTTCAATAATATGCCAGTTCATCTTGATGATTCTTGTTATATGATGACTTTGCCCTGAGCATCTAAGTGTGTAAAGGAATGGGACATCTTTCAGTTTTGTTTTAGGGATTGGAAGTTTCTTTCTATCCAAAATCTCTGTTTTCACTCTAGCTTTTTCTAAAATGTCTTTCGGGTAACCCCTCTTTCTATATTTCTCAGTCATTGTTACATTTTCCTCCCTTAGTGTGTCTACTGATGATACAATCCTTTTCAGACGTAAGAATTGACTGTAGGGCAAATTGTTTTTCAAATGTTCAGGGTGATGGCTCAAGTAATGTAGAGAGTTGTTAACATCTGTCTTCTTATGGTACATATTGGTTATTATGCCTTCTGGTTTAATTTCTAATTCCATGTCCAAAAAATGTAGTTTAGGTGTTCCAACTTCAATGGTGAATTTGATCCGTTCATGTAGGGAGTTTATGAATTCCAGAAATGTTTCCAGATCTGTTTGATAACCTCTCTGCATGACAAACACATCATCTATAAATCTCCTCCATGTAATTATATGTGTCTGCCATCTTTCTTCTGTAAGTATCAGAGTGCTTTCCAAATGGAACATAAAGAAATTAGCGTACGCTGGGGCCATGGAGAAGCCCATGGCTGTTCCCAAGGCTTGTATATAGAACTGCGCTTTGTGTCTAAAGAGGTTGTTCACTAGTATGATTTTGCTCAGTTCCAATATGAATACCTTATTTGCTTCGCAATTGTTATTCCTCAGTAGTGTCCATTCCAGTGCTTTCAGCCATCTTGGTGCGGGATCGAAGTGTACACACTCTGCACATCGAATGATACCAAAAGGTCATTTTCAAGGATGTCTGGTGGTGCTTTTAGATTGTTCAAGAAATCTGTAGTGTTTTAAGTTATGTTGAGGTTGACTGACAAGTGGTTGCAGACCTTTGTCTACGTAAATGGCTAATGGATTAAAGATACTATCCGTGCCTGCAACTATGGGCCTTAATGGTGGTGTTTTTAGGTTTTTGTGGATTTTTGGCAATCCATAGAAAACTGGTGTTATTGAAGTTATTCGTCAACAATCTCTGTGCTTTTTCCAATATCCCCTCTCGTTCTCTTGCTTTACTTAATTTTTCATTTATGATTTGAGCAATTTGTGTAGTGGGATCGTGATCAATTTTAATATAGGTACTCATCGTCTAGTAGTGTCCATTTTGATGATTGCTCCACCTTTGTCCGCTGGTTTCAAAGTTATGGTGTGGTCCTCTGTGGTCATTTACGCCGACACAAAACTCAAACCTGCTTGAAGGGAAGATCAATCTCCACAGACGCACATGGAAAATAAGATTGAGAGCCTGATTCTTGGAGTGTTTTATAATGGCGCAATCCCGTAGGAAAACGTTACATGAATCAGGCCCTTAAAGTTTTATTTGATACACAAGTAATGCCAGAGACACAACATGCAGAACATGAGTATCTAGAAATCAAACCTAAAAGCCAATTTGAACCTCAAGTTAATAATATAGTAATTAAAATGTTTGAGGGACAAATGTTAAAAGATCTGAAAACAGAGACTATCTCTAAAACCAAAGGTTATAACATCAAAAGACACCAACGTCAAATCATCAAAGACTTAGTAGAGGACCACATCATAACTTTGAAACCACCGCAAAAAGGTGGAGCAAGATATGGACAAGCCTTTTTTCCAAAAAGGGTAGATGTTATAATATGTTTTTAATAGACACATTTTTATTTTTTATTTTTAGGAAGAATCACGTAACTATTAATGAGAATCAGATAGGACGAAGAAACCTTGAACACATACAAAAGGGAGACATCCAGATGATTATGAAAGATGGAAACATGACAGACTATTAATGATGTATAACTAATGGATATGTTAAAATGAGAAATACTAAATCACGTTTATATGTTATCTATTATAGGAATGAATAAGAAAACAAAGAATTGAGGAGACAGCTCCTGAAGAAGGGGGATACATCCCTGAAATGTGTACAGAAATACACATGGATTTGTCATATTGCATAGTTTGATGATCTATTTTTATGTGAAAACTGTTAAAGAATGTTTGTGGAATATCTGTCTACTGATGACTAGCGACACAGTTGATATTTGAAAGTGGATGATTTAATTTACAAAGTTGTGGACTTTTGCTGTTTTTTCAATTGTTGGTACAACCTTGTGTCAGGGTTGGTTTTTCTCCCCAGCACCCAACTACCTATCAGAAGCATATTAGAATCATTAGGAATACCAGGTGTGTGCTAGGCCACGTAGAATATAGATTAGCCCACAAAGGGTAAGAGAGGGCAGGGTAGGTTACTATCAGGAAAGGTGGATACCATGTTTTGCCCTCAGGCACCCTCTCTCCAATCCCCAAGAATCCTCCACTCAGGCAATCCTCCCCCACTTCTACGCCCTCAGGATCAGGATCCAAAAGTGATGGCCCTTCCCTGGCCACCTGAATAGAGGATCCCTGGGAAATAGATGTGAGAGCACCTTCAGGTATCTCACATTACCCTGCTTTCTCCCAAATGGTGTCCATATGTTCTCCCAGTATGCTGGCAAGTGAATTTTCCATGTCATCCATTGCTAATGTAACTATCGCTGTTTGTTTTTCAAGTTCATATATCAAACTGCTCGCCCCCGCGGTGAGAGCGGGAAGGGTCTTTATCAAATTATTTGTGTCCATATGTTGCCAGGGCACCTATTGTGACCTCCCTATCCCCTTTTGTATCAATGGAAATTGGGTCACCTTTTTCCCATTATTGCGTCTTCTTTCTCTTTTTCTTCCCTCTGGCTACTGCCATTGTTGTCGGCCGGGGCCTAAGTTGATCTCCCCATGGAGTCCTTTCCCTTTGTTCTCCCTCTGTTTCCCAGTCTTCCAAATTATCTTCCTGATCCTCGCCACTTTCAGTCACTTCTAATTCATGATAGAATGCTTATATGTCCTGCCCTTGATGCGCCGTACGTCCCACATTTCTTGCTTCTGACTGTGGGCCTCATTACGACTCAGGCGGTAAGGGGTTTACGGCGGCGTAAACAGCGCTGACCCTTACCGCCTGAGTACGAGGTCCCTTAGCGCCATGGAGGTTTTAACACCTGCTTTTAGCAGGTGTTAAAATCCATGGCGCTAAGGGACCATGGAGTTAATTACGCCACCATAATTTACGGTGGCGTAATTAACGCCTTCCCCACTCCCATTATGCCCTATGGGGCAAAATGGGAATGGGGAAGGGTAAATGGGAAAATGGGGATTTACCGCCCCGCCAAGGTTGGAATGGGGCGGTAAATCCGCCAACCACCATGGCGTAAACATAGTTTACGCCATGGTGGTAAAGTCACGGCCCAGGCGGTAACTTACCGCCTGGATCGTAATGAGGCCCTGTGTGTCATTCTCTGGTCCTCATTACGAAGTTGGCGGTCCGGAAATAAAGGTGCCGGTAGCAACGTACTGGCACCTTTTCAGGATGCCATACTATAAGTATGCCGTTAGTGGCACGGAACTCCCGGCAGGCCTGACCTGCAGGGAGTTCAGGGCCCTACTGGCATACTTTTCTCTGAAGCACCGGCACCGTTACTAACGGTGCCGGTGCTTCAGGTTTCCCATTCCTACGGAATCCTATGGGACTCCATGGGAGTGGGAAATAACCGTTCTGCCGCCGCCTATGCTATCCCGGTAGCATCGGGATGTCAGGCAGTGGAAACAGTAGTACGTGGTTGGCGGCAGCCCGCTGGCTACCGGTGGGTTGTATCACCAACCTCATAATGAGGCCCATATCTGTCTCTATTTTCACATCCTTAATCACTGCTCTGTTTGATTTTTAACAATACTTCTCCTGCTGTCCATATATCTGCATTTACCACAGGACATAGTCCTTCTAGTTCTTATTGTCTTGTCACCCTCTGCAATTCTTCCTCAGTCTTTTGGATCGCTCCCTCTAGATCCCTGCTTGCTTTATTTTCTAGCCTCTAGCTTTAGTGTTCCCGGGGATCCTTGTGATGTTAATATTTCAGAGTCTGCTCAGTGCTTGTATCGGGGGGTTTTATATCCTGCTGATGGCTTTACTGGATAAGCTCCAGCTATGGATGGATATATGGGCTGTGCTGGTGCCGAAGCCTGTGCCGACTGCATACTCCTTTACCCTTGGGGTGGGTCTGACGACTGTGCAGGCATTACAACCTGTGTCGTGCTTATGCTGTCTCTGTACAGTGGAGGGGTGGGGCTGACTACTACTAAATATATCTACACTTTTTAAATTACAATTAAAATTCAACACTTATGAACACATTTTTTATTTTTCCTTCTCTCATTCCCATACTCATGGAACGGAGGGCTATAGTCCTCGCTGGTGTGGCACTTCTCAGTCTTAGTTAAAGAGCGCTGCCCGCTCTCCTCTTCGAGGCACAGTTAAAAGTACAATGCCCAGAATTTTTGCTACTGTGACATTACCGCTTCCTTGCTAAGGGATCCCTTTTCTATTTCTAATACAAATCCAAACTTATACTAAACAGTTTACACCTCGTGGTCCACCTCCTGCACTCCGCTTTCGAACATATACTAATTCTCTTGATTGTTGTTCTTGCGTCTGGTGCACTTTGTTCACTACGTTCTCCTGGAGGTCCTCCGATGCCGTCCCTCCCTCATAAAGGCCTGTACACCTGGGGGCTGCACCTCGGCCTCCAGCGATCGGCAGGCTCAAGGATAACTCTGGCGCCTAGTTGCTTCTTTGTGGTGCGTGCTGTTTCTTCTCCCTGCAGGCCGGCACTGCGTACCCAGGGAATGCGGCAGAGGGGCTTTTGGCTCGGAGCGTCTGAGATCATGGAAACGGGGTCACCAAAGTAGGGTAACACCCCAAAAAATAAATATTAAAACAAATTGAAATTAGTCAATAAAGTGAATGGGCACAAGAAAAACAAACATGTATTTCATGCAACCATGGTCGGGAATCATTAGAAAGAAATCATTCAGTGAACATTATAAAATGGTGGAGTTTTATAGTGCAGTGTGGCGTTTCAACAGTAACAAAATTACAGAAAGCTTAAATAATAATGTTGATGACATTGTCATCTTAGACCAGACACCTATTGGTCTTCTGATTTGTTGTATATGGTTGTATATGATTGCTCTATAGGTGAATCTATACAATTCTTAGCCATATTGGCTTATACTAACCTCCTAACCCTCGTGACCATACTCCTAATTTATTAATAAAAATAACTTCATATAAATTTCAGCTACATTCCCAGATTTGCTATTGGACAGGTGAAGTTCACATTTTGTTTCATTTGGTCATTGGGGTTTGATTGGCAGAGCTTCTGTGGCCATCCTGGGGTGGGCCACTTTGATCATCACTAACCAATGACTTTGTGAGGTGCGAACAGTGTGGCAATAGTTGTATATTTTACATACAGTCTCATGAGAATTAAAGACTGGCACCATCGTACTGTTCCTCTCCTTCCAGCCTCGTCAACCGGCAGCACATAATTGCAATGTCTGATTGGAAACATGTAACTCAGTCCATTCTTTTCTTATGGCTGATGCACATGACATCCTGTGCTATGCTCTTGTGCCCGTTGCTTTGTGCTGAATACGTATCGAGACTATGTGTGGTCTACTGCCAAATGAACGAGTGATATTACAACTTGAATTATTCTTATGATTTGTAAAGAGGTCCTAAGCGATGCACAAACTTCATGGAATCCTTGTTGTTAATGTGGGGTTTCCGAACCTTTTTATGTTGAGTTCTGCCTGGGTGGGAAGCTGACTTTCCATTATGTGCGTTTCCAGTCTTGGTCACATTTAGCCCTACAATGGTGTGATGTGGCCCTTCTGTCTGAATGACTTTGTCCCTTGCCTGTCCCTGCTCGTGATCATATTCTGAACAGGGCTATGACCTTTCTTTGGTTAGTTTTTGGGAACATGGGCAGGTCCTCTACTTATTATAAGTTTCACTTGCTGACTGTGTGGGACCGGATTGAAGGTTCACCTTCTCAGCCTATCACTACACAGCCTTTTACCCCTTCCCCTTGTGGTCCCTGCTTCCCTTAGCAACATTTGATAAGGTCATGCTTCCTTATACTTTTTGCTGGGAAAAGGTAGCATCTTGTACATATGACCAATCGCTGCACGACCTTACACTTGGCTCAAAACTGCTGACCTTGCCACTGCATTCCTTTGTGATGTCCTAAACTGACTGCCTTTGCTGTGTACAAATATTTCTAATGCTTCTTCCAAGTGGCTTAGGCCTTGTTAGTTTTGAGGCCTACTAAAGTTTGGCCACATGTAGGGTATTGATGAGTGTACGTTTACACATATACATGTATCGTGTGTCATATTTTCGGTTACTTAGTGTTGCTATCAACCACTTGTACCTGCCTAGTGTATTTGTTAGTTCATATAATCTATGCTATCGTGTATATATGTGCTTTGGTTGGGCCATTACATCTGGTCCTATGTTACTCCATCATCTATATTACTCACATTGCTTAGCTTATCTGTGTATGTTCTCCTCTATATATGTTCATTGGCTGAGTGCTATCCTTATCGAAAACTATCCCTTCTACTGGCACATTATGTTCATAGCCTAAATCTATCACAGTGTGCTTGTCTAATAACTGGCTGCTCTATCTTCTATTGTGCTTCTTGTCTCATGGGCCTGCTTACTGCACATATCCCCAAATGCAGGTCACATTGACCTTTGGTGTATACTTGTTGATTCATGATTTATTTAATTGTTTGGCACATCTTTACCTACAGTGCATGTGTGTGTGCTGTTTTACCTTTTATCTCTCAGTGAAGGGATATGGTGGGAATGACAGGGTAATCTGCTTGTGGCCTGTTCCTTTGATCTTTGGGGTGTTTCCTAACTCGTGCTTCATGGGTTTTTGTTAGTTTGTACTTCCTCTCATGTGTCGGATGTAGGACGTTCATCCCAACAACTTTAAGATCTAAATATATCTATGAGGTCATTCTTCGTCTCAAACCTTGAAGGGCCCTGGCCCGGGCGACCTTGCTTTCATTGTTATAATGGTGTTAATGATAATGATGTGTTATTTATATAGAAAATAATAGTTATGAAAATAATTCACTAATTTGTGACTCATTGTTAAATTGGTTGTTTAAAAAAGTCTCTTGGGAGGGTGTTATACCCAAATCATGGAAGAAATCATAACTTATACCAGTCTAAAAGAAAGACCACCATTGTGAACCTACCTACTTTCATCTACTTGTGATGTTAGATGCACTTAAAACGTTCTTTTGTAATGTTTTATTGCACGATTTGAGAACTTGGGCAGAAAGATAGCAATTATAACATATCTGTCAAACCGGTTTTCAAAATGGTCTTGGTACAACTCATAATATCTGGGTCTTACAATAGTTGATTAGAAGTACATTAAATACTCCATCGACTTTGTTATATGCCGCCTTTATTGATTTCATTTGATTGTGTTAAACGTCAACGGCTTTGGAGTAAGTTAACCAATTGGGAACTACCATGCCAACTTTAAATCAAATTTTCCAGTTTAATAACCAGGCGTCTGTTGTGAGTAAAGGACTTGATAATTCTGGTAAATGATCCTCTCCTATTTTGACAAATAATGGATTAAAACAGGAGCGATTTCTTGCACCCCTCCTTTGTAATTTGTATATATCCAATTTGTACAAGGCCTTAAAATCTTGTAACTGTTTTTCATCTAACATTGACAAGCATCAGATATCTTAGTTAGGATATGTTGATGACATTGTCATCTTAGACCAGACACCTATTGGTCTCCAGTTCTTACTCCATGCGCTTGCCTCTTATTCCAAGGCTAATCAGTTGAAGATTAATCACAGTAAATCTAAAGACTGACTGTCCGGAGGGTAAATCTAAGAGCAATATTGTATGGTTTATGGATGGATTTTTTATTGAGCAGGTTGATCAATTTGTATATCTGGGTGCTACTTTAAGTTATATTAGCAGCTCCACCAACCTGCAAAATCATATAAACCAGAAAGTGATTAATAGGTTTAGGCTTGTTAAGAAATTCATACACCTCTCTGGGGCATTTTCTGTTGAGGCTGTTATAAAAATGAACAAGTATAATATTGTTCTGGGATTATTATTGCATTGTATGGATTGCAGGTGTACACTGATAATCAAGTTAGTTGGCTTAAACTATTGGAAGGTAAATTATGACGAACTGCCTTAGGGCTA
The DNA here is from genome assembly GCF_040938575.1 of Ambystoma mexicanum. NCBI lineage: Eukaryota > Metazoa > Chordata > Amphibia > Caudata > Ambystomatidae > Ambystoma > Ambystoma mexicanum. Next base: position 460,185,822 of record NC_090931.1, read on the forward strand.
CATAGTGGATTAACCTATCAAGGCAATCAGATTAGAATTAGTGTTTGTTTTAATTTTACGCTATTAAAGATAAAGCAAAAATTGCTTTACCTCAAAATGATTGCGAGTGATGAAAACTCACTGTTACGATTCTTTGTTAGAACGATAAGCCTGAGTAAGAATGGTAACAAAGTACTCTCGGAATTTGTAACTTCTTGCTTGCATTTTCACTAAACAATTGATTGGTGAATAGATCTGACAGTGACTCATTGTGTCTTGAAGAAACAAATTATTTATAGGGCTTATTCCTGTGATTGATGTGCTAATACTGATTATTAAGCCTCCCAAAAAATCTTAGCTGAGTTGTCAAGGCAAAGCTTCCCTTTTTTATCTCCTGTAAAATACCTGATGGTTACTTCTGACAGGCTGTTATGCAGCTTCATTGTGCTTCTAAGATTCTATTCATTACCATCTTGTAGGGGCATTGTCCCTAGATATAACATTTCTTGTGATGCACAGGTACACAAGTTATGTTCCTTTGAATTTTAGACTACGCGTCATCTTTTGACACATTGCTCTATATTACTATGCAGGTATGTCAATAAATAACGTGTCCATGACACCTGACAGATTATTAGTGATCAATCGTGGTCCTGTTTTGTTTCTGGAAAATCCATAGTTTTGTCTAGCATAGGATTTAAATTATAGAATTGTATTGACTCTGATTTGGCTGCCGGTAATGTAAATATTGTAATTGGAGATTTAATTATTATATTGTATTTTTAATGATTTGGTGACATTGTGAATGTTTGCAACATTTGTAATGTTTACTAATTTATTATTTATTGTTGTTTATGGTGTTTTTACTTGTTTATGGCTGTCTTTAATGTAAATATTTGTGCTAAAGGTTTATTGTTAAACCAATGCACACTTTAAATATACTTGTAAAATAAGTATAGCAGGCCATGCCATAGAATTAACCTTTCTGCATGTGGAAATGGCACATGTATTCGTATAGCAGTTTCTTTCCTTACATCAGAACCTCAAGGCCTGAAAGCCATACTTTTTATTGTACAGCTGGGGTAATGATAAATAACATTACTGTGGCCGTCTTAACGCAATGTAATGTAATACAAAGTGGTCTTGAATAGCACACCTCTGCCATCCTGGCAATATCGATGTGCATGGCTATGGAAGGGAAGTTTAGTAGTTGGTCTATAAGTGGGATAGAGTGGAAGACAGATGCAAATCTGACCTGTTGATGTGTGCAGCCCGAAATTATCCAAGTCCCGAGTGGCAGTATGTATGATTCTACATGGTTTGTGTTCATTTCACTGTTGTGTGTTGTTTATCCGGAGGTGAGACCCCAAGATCTTATAATTGGCAATATTCCAGGTGTGATCAAGCTAAAGATGTGGTATCAGTAGTGTCGAGAAGTATTTGTTTTTATTTAGCTGTTTCTGCCAAGTGAGTATTTAGCCGTTTGCGGTTCCAGTGTTTCAGCCTGAAGGTCCCACTAACCTTTTCTTCTCATCTATGTGTATATATATGGACGCAACCGTGAAGTCATTCCATCCCATTTTCATTTATGTTTTATGTTTGCACTTTTTCTTTGTAAGTAATTTCATGTTGTGTGCACAGTACTGGAAAGCTAAAGTAAATGGGTTTTGAAGGGTTGGCCTCTATGAGGTGACGTTATGTGGGAAACATGGACTGCAGACTTCGAGATGAGCGAATGGAAGGACATCAGCACCTGTAGCAGGGAAACATGGTGATATTGACTATCCTGCACCAGAAGCTTTCTGGAAGGAACTTGTCTGGCGATTTGTCTAAGGGACATTTGTGCCAATGACAGACACGTCTGCTCACTTTTTCTGAACTCAACAGTACTAGGCGGTCACTTCCCCAAATTGTAATATTCGAGGGTCAATTCTCAAATGTTCTATGGTGGTTTTGAATAGGCCACAGGTGTATGACCCATAAAGCTGGAGGTTTGGGTAGAAGGTCATGTTGTTGCAGGTTTGTTCCCATAGAATAGGCATGTTGTTCTGGTGACTGTCTTGCAAGACTGTAAAGCTGTGTCTGACTCTGCTATTATCAGAGAATTTTCATGGGTCATGTTTCTCCGACAATTTGGTGCGTCAGAGAGGTAAGGAGTCCTGTTCCTATTTTCAGTGGGGAGGTCAGAAGGAGGCTGGATGTTAGTGGTGCTTTTACATGTCTGCACAGGGAACTGATGGTTAGGCCACCAGCAGGTCCAGATGCAGAGATTTAATGTAATTGGTAAAGGGGTTCCCTGTTTAATAGTGTAAACTATTCTGTCTGTGTCTTATGCAATATTAAATGCACCCGTAAATCATCTGTCTGTCTAGTAAATTGAGAAAATGCAATATGATTATGGGTTATGGATGAGATATGAGCGTGATTTTTCACCTCTCAGGACCACTTAGTGAAGTCTCTGGCCCCCTCGTCCAATACCCTTCCTTCTCAGGGCTGTACGAAGGTAGAGTTTTCCCAGCCATGACTGTTAATGAATGGAAAATGGCGAATAATCAGGTTATTAAGGTGAAATAAAAAGACAAATAAATAAATACAAATCTAATAAAAATAGAAAGAAGCATGGCAACAGCCTAACAAGGTTCCTGTGCATTCCAAGGAGCTTGCCAGACATTATATGAACACCAAATATATGAGTGTGCCTATAAGGCACATTAGGGACCAGGCACCGCTCACAGCAGCACAGGGACATTATCAAGTGAGAGGCAGAGGCAAGGAAGAGGAGAAAAGGAAAGTCTTGAGAAGTTTCCAGAACTTAAGGAGACCCAGCTCAATTGTGAAAGGGGCAGGAAGGCTCCTGCCAAACAAAGGGATCTACCCCCACGCTCTGCTTAGAGAAACATCTGATCTGCAGAGAGTAGGACCAAAGGACTCTAGCAGGGAGGTATTTCGGGAGAAAAAGCTGGATGTAGCGGAGTCCCAGGCCCCAGAAAACCTTGTGGATCATGCAGAGGGTCTTGCAGCCAACATGAGCCAGTGGAGATATTTTAGGGCTGCCCCACTCCTGATCACTGATAAACCAAGTAGACTGTTGGATACAACCGGATTGCAGAGACCCCAAGGGACAATAGTACAGCAACCTCTTTCAGCCCAAGAACCGACATCCCTCCAATATCTGCCCCCAGACTATCCCAGTTATCAGCCATCTAGTTCAGTATGGTCTCACACAGACAAATGGGAAAATGGCCATCCCCAAATTTTCAGATGCCGACTTCATTCCCGTTCACCACTTCATTCACCAGAGAAGGTACTAACTATGATAGAGACTCGGTTATTATCCAAATACCGTGGAGACAAGTGCCAGGGACTGTCAATAACACAGATGGAGAAAATTGAAAATGCCATCTCAAGCAACAAGACCAGTGGCCGACTGATGATCCAGGAACAATTGCTAATTTAGAACAAGCTAGGAGTATGCTCCTAGCTGTGTTGCATGAAGTTTGCTGCTGAAGGACTGATTGGGACAAGATACATAACTGCAAACAAAAGAAAGGGGAGACACCAGTGGATTATTTGGACATATTAAAGCTAATGTTTTTCCAAGATTCAGGACTAGTAAATGGAAGACACTGCTGAAAAGGTAGTGGCAAATGCCTTTGTTTTGGGGTTGCAGTCTAAGCTCTAACAGTAACTCAAAATAATTTTCTTAGGCTGGCAGGCAGTACCCCTATTTGAGTTTGTGACAGTAGAAAACCACTGTGCCTCTTGTCAGGAACAGAAGAAAGGGAATATTGAGAACAAGATCATGGTGAACAGTTGCATAATCTACAGAGCCAAGCTGCACAAGGGGACCAGGGAAGCTGTTTGGTGCAGGACAAAAGGGGAAGAGGGAGAGGCTACAAACAGGACGGGAGCAGAGAGAATTCCTTATCCCCAAGGCCTGTAATTACTGTAAGCAGGATGGCTACTAGAACAAAGAGTGTCAAAATGGATCCCAAAAACTTTTCCCAACCCCGGAACATGGATCATTCCCCAATCCCAATGTCCCTCAAGTGAAAGAACCAATGCCCTGGCATCAGATGAAGATCAGTACTGTGACAGCCTGAGGAGAAAGTCTTGTCATGAACCCCTTGAACCCAGCCAACCAGGAGGGCTTGTACATACATTTTCAGGGAGGTGGCCACACCATTTCCTGTTTAGTAGACACTGGAGCAAGAAGATCAGCAATCCGATCTGACTGTTTCCAAACATCTCACTACCCTCCATGACTCACCATGCTATAGACATCTCAAATAAATCCTACACCCCCTAACCAGTCCCATAGTCATCAATCTAGGATCAATCACAGACAAGCATGCTTTCTTATTGAGTCCATCAGCCCCTGTAAATTTGTTAGGTGGAGAGCTTTGTTGTAAATTGAACCATACTATTTGCCGTACCCCGATTGGAGTGTTCTTACCCTGGTTGGAGTGTCCCTGACAGAAACACTGACACAGTACTTGCCATGCTGCACACTACACCAACAAACATGAGATGAACGCCAGAAAACTACAGGGTTCTAGAAATGGATTTATTGACAACACAGTATAGGGACAGCAAGGATAGTCAGGTAGTGCCAAAGTCCAGGGAGTTAAAGGAGATCCAGGGAGTGGACAGGAAACCTGCATGTGTGGCACGAAGTTGAAAAAACAGAAAACAAACAAGAAATTAAAACAAACGTTAGGACAAGACTAAGGATGACACCAATACACAGTTCCAGGGAAGTATAAGTAATAAGCAACAGGAGGCAGGAACCGGACCAATCCTACCAAGTCCAGAATAAGTCCAGCAAGAAAACAGGGAATATCCAGTAGAGGGTAGAGGAGATAAAAGCAGACAGTCCAAGGATACAGGGCTCAGAGATCTATCATTGACGGCAAGGAAACTAGCAAGGGTAATCCAAGGTCAGATCCAGGAGGAGGCATCGGGTCAAACAGGGTACAAGCATCAAAGACAGGGAAAAAAAGCACACAACCGTACTCACAGTTGTTGAGCGTGACTTCTCGGGTCAGCAGTGTTTTAAGGTGTCCATGAGGCTACATCTTCTGTGTCCCGTACATGAATCCCTTGTGCCAGCGTTCCCCAAAATCTGCTATGTTTCTGACGTCAATCAGGACTGCGTATGCGCGCAGCGCATTGGTGTGGTTTGCACATGTGTCCACAGTTGTGGGGCATACTGGGAAATGTGGTCCCTCTTGTGCCATTGTATAAAGGGCTCAGAATGTTACGAATTCTGTCAACATATCGCAGAAGCAAATAATACACACCTGTCCCCAGAAATGACTGAGCTGTTAGCTACAGTCCTTAGTCCCCTTTCGTGAATACACAATAATGAAGTAGGATGCATACACAATGCAGATACCACCAGAATCAAGGAGGACCATTCACAATGGTTACCCCGAATCCCAAGGTATCAGTTACGGCCAGAAGGAGAAGAGGGTATAGACTGCGTAATAAATATCTTTTAGAACAAGTAATAATAGTACTGACTACCAGCCCATTTAATAACCCGATATTGCCTTTAAAGAAACCAGGGTGGTAGGCTTATATTCGTTCATGACTTTAGAGCAGTAAACCATGTAGTATTTACCTTCCTTCCCAGTAGTCCCAAATCCAGTGATCATACTATCCTGTATCTCCTCGACAGCTACACACTTCACAGAAGTGAGCTTCAATTCTTCATTCTTATCCCTAGCTGTACATTCAGACAGAAGGTATTTGTTCTCCTTTTCTTACAGAGGAATGCAGTGTACATGGACTGGCCACCCACAGAGATACACATAATCTCTCAGTCTCATCTCCTAACAGCTCAAGAAGTTCTTAGATGACACAAATTACCAGGACCTTCAGTTTTTGAACCATACGTAGATAACCATCTCTTAATGCATCCTTCCTATGAAGCAAGCAAACAATATTCACAGGTCCTTGTAACCCCATTAGTGCCCAAAGAACATAAAGCCTCTAGACAGAAATGACAACAGTGAAGGAAAAGAGTTGAGCATTTATGACATTAATTTTTCAGAGGCACATATTTAGAAATAACTGACATACAGAAGCCATGCTTAAGGTGCCAAACCTCCAGCATGTAACACAGTTGAGAGCCATTTTATGGACAGCCAATTAGTGCAATGGATATTTGGATACACATAGGTAGTAAAACAGTTACAACAACTGACAAGGATAGATACCCTAGAACTTTTAGAGTGGACAGAAAAAACAGAAAAGCTGCCCAGACAATTAAGAGAGCTGTGGCAAATGTGCCAGCATTAACGTTACCTGATTACAAAAGTTCACTTACCTTGCATTGCCATAAAAAGGAATATATTTTTTCTAACTGTTCTCACAAATAAACAACAAATAAAACAGGGACCAATAGCATGTTAGAACACACCCTTAGATCCAGTTGCAGTGGGAATGCTCCCATGTCTTAGGATCTTTGCTGCCTCCACAAATGCAGTGCAGTGAAGTGAATGCTTAATATTAGAGTCACTGTTAGAGGTAGCAGTTCTCATGCCATAGCAGCACTAGTGCTAAAAACAAACACACAACATATGTCCTTGTCTCGAGAAAATGTAAAATGCTACTACCAAACCCCTCAAACATCACATTGACACAATGCCCCATTTTAAACTGGGTTTCCCTATTACCTTCACCCTTAGATGGAGAACAATATGACTGTAAGACACATGACTGCCTATAAATAACTAACAAACTGCTGTGTACCTTGTGGACTAATTTTGCACTAGGGATGACAAAGGCTGACTAGTGCTAGGATATTCAGTCTGTTCACCCATGGAAGTAGAGGAAAGTGAATGGTTGCCCACTATATCCTCAGCAAAAGCAGCAGGGCTAGTAGCATTAAAACATGCCTAGAAGCTTGCAGAACAAAAGCCAGTAAACATGGCTCTGATTCAAGATACACCCTCAGAGTTGCGCATAAGTTCAGTAAGCTTTGAAAGAAACAGGGCTTCCTAGCATCCTTATGTTCCCCTGTTAAATAAACAAAGATTACATAGCAGCTTTCATGGGCTCACTTATGCTGCCCATCAACTAGCTATTATGAAGTGTGTTGCACATGAACCCCAAAGTGATGAGATTTCCTGTGTGAACGCATTAATAGATGCTGCTGCTAGAAAGGCGGCCAACTCTCAGGCTGAATATGCTTTAGGAATCAAAAGTGCCATACAAACTCCTCCCTTCAACACACTGAAGGAACTAGAATACATTCACGGTGTTGCTCCAGTATTAGAAAGAGACTCATGGACAATGATAGGTTGTTGGCTGCATTTGGATACCCTTTGGTGAGCTGAACATGGTTGCCTTGTTGCACCAAAGGTACATTTGTCCTACTTCACTCACACCTATCATGAATTTGCCCACATAGGAAAGGGGGGGTCTGCTTGCTGCAGAAGCCAAGTCTAGTATGCCCCAAATTGTTCTACTATTGCACAAGCCTATTGCAGACACTGAGTCATATGTCAACTGAACAATTGCACAAAGGCTGTACAGACAATAGCAGGATCACAGTCGAGGCCCTATGACTCATTTGTTAACTTTCCTGTCAATTTCATTCAATTCCAGAAATGCAACAATTGCCCGTACATCATCGTAGATACCTTTTTGGGTTGGTCTGAGGTCTATCCATGGCAGAGAGCTTATACTGCAACGGTAGCCAAGTTGCTTATAAGAAAGGAGCCAAGTTTTATACTATTTATTTTTTCTTTATTTATTTCTGTCTGCATTTCTCCATGTTTATTTTAGTCATTTTTATCTATATTTATCCACATTTCTAATTTGTCTGTCAAGATTAAATTGCAGCCCGTAGTTTTCCAATTCTTTTCAAATTAAACATTTACTGTAATTTTAATTGTAATTGTTTATTTATAGAGTGCTTATACAGAGATGGAGTGCTTCAAAACGCTTCCAGGTGAGAAGGGAACAAGGGAATACAGTAATCATTCTTAGGCCTTGAAGTTTACGAATGATATAAACAGAAAAACTAGCATAGTAGGCCTGACAGGTTTCTCTGAGTGCAAGTGCATTAAGTGTTCCAGTTTCGACCGGCTAGGGAGGGAGTATGGAAAAAGAAGGTGCAGGGGTCGGGACAGGACATACAAACTTACCTAGTACATTTAGTTAATGCATGCATACACTTACACTTGGAAGTAGGTTTTGTTTTCAAATGTAATACTTACATCACAATTTACTTTTTGAATAAGATCCATTTTTACATAGTGCTTCATGCCAGATGCACCATGCTTTAAATTTAAAGTGTGTGAATTAGAGATGGTCTCCAAAATCTCCAGTGCTGGTCAGTTAAATGCCTTGAGTTGAAGTTATTTAGCAACCAAACACAACATATAACGCAGAAATAGCTGCAGCATTTCTCTTTTAAAAGTTTAACAAAAAACAAGCAAAAACACATTGGGCACACGCAAGCTGCATATTAGAAAGGCCGTACATAAATCACAGAGTAGTTATGTTATGTTATGCTATTTTGACATTTGTATAGCGCCTTATGTATCAAAGCGCTGGTGGGTTGAATGTCCTCGGGAACCGTAGTTCAAGTCAATAGAGCAGGATAGTGTTGTACGGTACGTGAGTGCACCGGATATGTGTGCAGCTAGTGCAGTTGTTGGATGATAGCTGCTTCCTAGTGATATGTGTGGTGCTGAGGAAATCAGTTCGATGTGTTCAGTCTGGTGGGTGGACACCTAGACTGGGTTCTGGCTACATTAGGCCTGAGGGACACCTATGCGAATAGCTAGCCAGAATGTGCTCAGCTAGCTGCGTTTTATTAGGGTGATGAGGTGATCATGGCGTCGTGTTCTTATGTGAACAGCTAGGCCGAATTAACAGGGGTATAGCTCTGTTCTGGTTGAATGATGGTGTACAGTAGAGAGTAGGCATAGTGGTGTGATATGGTGGTTATCAGTATAAGCGCCTGCGAGCAGGCACATGAGCAGGACAGTGGGGACGTACACAGCGACATACAGATATATATCGACAGGGTGGATACAGGTGTATATGGGATACAGCTATATATAGGGATACAGGTAGATAGCATATATAGGGGATACAGATATATGGCAACATCATGGAGAACAGGTGTTGCCTCCATCTGCAACATCTGCACCATCCGCAACATACGCAACATCTGCATCACTTCCAGGCCAGTCCAGTTCTCTGGCTTCAAAGGAAAATCACCTCCTTTTGTCTTTTCCGTGCTGCCAGTCTTGTCTGCCTGCAAACCAGGACAGCCAGTGTGGGAAGATCCATTCTTTTCATTTTTCTATGACTTTCAAATGTAAAGACAGGAAATAAATTAATTTCTGTCTGTATTTGTGTGTACAAATCCTTGCAAAAAGGCAAACTGGGAGCATTATTTATACTAGATTTTATCCCAAGATACAGAGTGCCCATCAACATGAACAGTGAATTGGGCACCCATTATACCAGCCAGGTAGTAAAGGAACTGTGTATAGCATTACAGATACAGCATACACTCCATTGTTCACATCATTTGCAATTGGCAGGTGCAGTGGGAAGGCAGGGTAGTGTGATCATGAACAGATTGGTGAAGCTCTGTACAGAAACAGTCCGAAAGCGACCTGAAGTACTACCACTGCTATTGTTCATCATGCCTAGCATAATCAACAGAAAGGCAGGATTACGTCTGCATGGGATACTGTTCAGCAGATCAGCAAGTCTCCTTTCATTACCACCTGTTAAGAGCTCTGGTAGTAACATCCATTTGACTGATGATATTCCACTAGATTATTACCAGGAGCTCATATCTAGTATTAAGTGTCTTCATGCCGAGATCTGGGAGGCGGTACCCAAAGAATCTGAAAACCCTTGCTACTCCATCAAGTCTGATGTTGAAGGAGCACCAGAGGAAAACATAACTAGCCCTTAAGTGGTGTGATCCCTATCAAGTCCTTCTGATGACAAATGCATCAATACATATAAAGGAAATTGCCACCTGGATGCAAATTGCCCACTGTGCATGGATTCCACCAGTAAATGGCACACAATGTGATAGCAGCTAGCCTGTTGACAGGACTTTGATACTTTACTATGATCCTTAATAAAGACGGCTTTTAGGATCAGCAAAAAGAACTAGAGCTATTAGTAAGAAGCATAAAGAAAGTTAACCTAGCTGATGCAGTAATACCATCGTGAATCCAGGAATGGTTCTGGTACAGCAGAAGTTATATTATGACACGGAAAGGAGGGACTTGAGATATTGGAGGGACCTGGGTAAGTGGAGTGGCTTTTGGGATTTATCCCCTCACATGAAAAATGCAAAAAGGGACAGGTTGTATAACCTTGCAATGACGTCCCCAACTGGTTGTCAGATGAAGGCTATGCTGAAGCATTAGGTGGAACAGAATTCCCATTAACAGCAGCCGAAATATGTTTTTCCCATGTCGCCGTTGTCATCACCAGTGAGCCAAATGACACTAGTGAATTTAAAGGGCCCAAGCCTTCACACATTGATTTGCAGTGATACTTTGTTTCTAGTTTTGTTCTTTGTTCATAAAGGGTGGTGGGATGTACTTCTCTGCAGGAGTACCGGGATCAGTAGTAGCTAAACTGCCTACTCAACACCACACTTCTACTAAACCAGTAGTAATTCCAAACACAAAGCTAAAAACAGACACAGAATGGCAGGTATAACTCCTTTGTCTTTTGTGGTAATTTGGGCCAGAGACAAGACATACCCTGAGGAGGGTTGTACGGTAATAATGGAAGCAACAGGAATAAGTTAACTCCAAAATAAAGGAATGTCCAATTGAGGTTCTAAACAAATATACACTTTAATGAAACAATTAAAAGGCAATCAACTAACTGCAACACTAGCAAAAACCCACTCCTATAAAGAGAACACAGAAAGTTTAGATTGTAGAGCATGGCAATCTATGTGAATGAGCAGGGGTGTTCAGACGAGAAATTGCAGAAATGTCACGGTTCAAAGGCTGTGTTGTGGAGGAATAAACTCAACAAGGGGGCTATGGTCCCAGAAAGTGCACCACAGGGGCAGGGCCTCATAACAGTACCTTACTTTTGTTTTATGAGGCTCAACAGCACCAAGCTGTTCATCTTGGTGCTTTTCAGCAGTCAAACCTGCTTTGAGATGATGCAAGTTTCATTGATCCAGTGGCAAGTCAGTGTTGAGTTAACACTGAGATGGGGCTCTGTGTAACTCGAGTCTGCACTCATGACCGACTCGAATAGGTCCAACTGTTTTGAGTCGTTGGTCGAGTCGGGTCAAGACGAGGCCTTGTTGGTTTGAAGCAAAGCTGGAAGTTGCAGTGTGTTGGATGCCTCCACAGCAGTGAGCCGGCATTTGTGTTGAGGCAGCGAGGAGTGCTTCTGGTGTGAGATGGCATCAAACCAGTTAGAAGATGCAGTTGGTCTTTCAAATATGCAATAGTGGCAAAATCAGCACTGCAGGTTCTGAGACAGCTCTATGGTGTCGAGTAAGGTCAAAGCAGTTTGAAGGCAGATCAAATCAGCGAAACTGGATTCCTGACTGATTTCCGACTTATCTCGTTTCTGTGAGTCCCAATCTAGGAGTTCTGTGGCAAGGGGAGTCCTTCCTGCTCAGCACTCCCAGTCCAGGGAGTTAAGCTGGCACCTGCAGTGGTACCTTCACCGCCCGTGATGAGACTGGTTCCAGTGCAGCTGGCAGAGTGTCAGGCCTTGGTCCACAGCAGTTCACCCCCAATGCTCTTTGGGGATGGTTAAGGGATAGAGGTCTTCTCTTTACTGAATGCCTTCTGTCTTCATCTCTGTGTCAGAGGTTTTGGGGATAGACTGGACTCCCAGTAGAGGTCCAAATGTGCATTCAGCTTCTTTGGATGTCCAAAGTTAAATCAAGGAAGGAGCGAGAGACCCCTTCCTTACAAAGGCAAAATGCCACAGGGAATTAACATCTAGCAAGCCTGCTGTAAGGAGTCCAATCTCTGTTACTGTAACAAGTATCCCTTCCCTTCTTATATCATACCAAGAGGGCCATGTTCTGCAGGAAATGGAGGGCACAGGAAGGAAGGGAGCCTCAACAGAAAACCAATATGGTGGAAATCCTTCCCAGCTCCTAAATCCCTCTTTGGCTACTCTAACTATGTCACCTTCCCAAACTTGCTGACTTCAAAGGCCCTTTGGTGTGCAACACCATGGTGTGAGGTTGGCCTTATGGGAGTCTCCTTTGAATCAGGGTTCCCAAGTAATCTCCTGGTTGGAGCGCCTGTGCCCTGCGGGTGGTGTTACCCTTCCCCTTGGGAACTGAAAAGAAGACAGCACCCTGGCTATTGCCTCACTTGGAGAAGTGGGGAACACCAGGCTAGCCCTGAATATACATCACATTTACATCACTCACCAGGCTTCACAGGGTTGACACTTGCATTGCATTGATTCAGATTGGCTTTAATAATTGTTTGCTATTATCAGACAGCACACTATAACCAGGCACAGCTTAATCATAGAGATTTCCCTGCTACCAGATTGGTAACAATTGTTATATTTTTAGAACAGGAGTATCAAAGCTAAAATGCTATCTCTGCCTGTAGGAAGTAGGTGTTATGTACATGTCAGGAATGCACATCTGTGCCCTTTGACCCTGCCCTGTGTCAATGAATAGCAGGGACTGCAGATGACAGGGAGTTGGTGCAGCAAAGATACATGGGTGTGCTATGTTGTCGCCATGGAGCTTTTCATGGAAGTGGGGTATGATTAACATACCTCCCTTTCAGAAACAGAATTACCTGCATCATTGTATTTACTAATAAAAATAAAAAGCTCATGGCTTTCACATCCTCACACGATGGCATCCTGTCACATGAAGCATATGCAAAGTATCTTTATCTCGTACATAAATTATATGGTACTGGTAATGGTGTGGGACATAACCGCTTTTGTGGTACATTAAACTGACAATCGATGCAAGGCAAACCTTTGGGAAGCAGTGGACATGGTGGCTACCAATTTATCACAACATAGCTAAAGAGATAAAACATTATAATGGTCCGTATTCTCATTTGTAAACACGGCTGACTTCTAAGAATTATACCCGAACAGAGAGAAGTTGCATTTATAGGTAAAAACTATGGCTTCTTCACACAAGTAGCATAAATGAATTTTCCTGCTCAATGATTCAAGCCTCTATTTCTTATGTTATGAACAGAGCAGTATTTACAAATGTTACAACTGTAGCTGACCAAAAACTACGGTACCAAGTAGCAAATAGTGTAGATATGTCTGGATATAGGTATACCCTTGTGACCACTTGTTTATGAATTATCACATTCTCATGGTCTCTTTCTACTTTGGATGTGACATCACTGATGCAATGCCAGATTAACTGTGACTCTGGAGAAAGATGTGTAAGTATTGCATTTGGAGATGCTAGCAGATGCTGCGGTCTATCTAAGCCAGAGTGCCTATAAACATAGTCTGGACCCCGACAAGCCAAATTCTCCCGGGCCCAAGGGCTGGAAGCTGTTGAGAATGAGTGATCCATTATAATGTCTGGTGATGCAAGTTCCTGGAAAACCCTCTTGGCTTCTGACTAGTGCCCTAGGGATAACATCAGACCTCTGCATAGGATTAGGCAGTGATTAGTTGTTATGGCCTCTCAAACCTCCCCATCTTCATTGCCTGGACAAACTAATGGAAGATCAAATAATATTAGTAAATGACAGGAGCTGTTCAGGTTGGGCTATTGGTATGTCTATACAAGATGCAGAGTTATTTATGATTAACAATAGCCGTGTCTTGGTTAGTGTAACACCCTTGTTAGATATACACTTTCTACTTAAAACTCAAAATAAAGTGCACAATATATTGTGGCTCAGTTAGTTGACTTAAGGGCCTCATTACGACCCAGGCGCTAATGGGTTAACGGCGCCGTAAAAGGCTGTGGCGCCGTTAACCTATTAGCACCTAATTACGAGGTCCATTTGCGGGACCCGACCTTAACGGCTGGTGTAGACCAGCCGTTAAAGTAGGGACCCGCAAAGGGACCTTGGTGCTAATTACGGTGCCGCAATTTGCGGCACCGTACTTAGCGCCTTCCCCATTCCCATTGAGCCCTATGGGGCAAAAATGGGAATGGGGAAGGGCCATGGAGGAAGGGGGAATTACCGCCCGCCAACCTTGTGATGGGGTGGTAATTCCCGCTTTCTCCATGACGGAGTCGGTAACTTACCGGCATGGACCATGGTGCTAACAGCACTATGGTCTTCCACCAGGGTCGTAATGAGGCCCCTAGAGTATTATATGCCCCTAGGCTGGTTGAACATGATCCTACAAAGATTTGTGAACTTACTACCACCCTTGCTCTAGGTTTAGGAGATCACTGATGTAAAGTAGCAGATATATTTTTAGAAGCAGTTTTTGATGAGAAGGATGGGAAGGAAGATATTCAGGAAAGTCTTCTGGCAACCACCCTGGCTCCCCTACAGCATAACTCATCAAAGGACTCAGCAAATTCAACCACATCACCCAACGCTCATCAAACTGCGCTGGCTCCCACTAAAAACCTGTCTCTTTTTCAAATCCTGCTGCATCATATACAACGCTGTCACCCTGAAGTTCCCAAGCTACCTCACTGAGCAACTCAGCATCTCTGGAGTCATGCGATCCACCAGAAGTAAAGATATGTGCAGACTTGAACTCCATTGGTGCAGGAAAGAAAAAAACAGAAGACAGGCCTTCTCTGTCTATGCCCCAAGAATCTGGAACCCCCTCTGCATCTGCATCCGACTCACCCTCTTGCCTCTACATTTCAGTTAGAAGCTCAAGACCCTTCTCCTTAAAGAATAGCTCCTCACTAACCCCTAGGTCCATACACTGCCCACTCCCCATCTTACCTGAGGCTGGTTGATCTGATCCCCGCTGTTTCCTCCCCTGGTTACTTGTAGATCCATCGCTGACAATTGCCTTCCGTCCCCTGTTAGATCCCTACTCCTTTGTTTCTAAGCTCCCTAAATGTATTCTTCCATCTATGATTGTAAAGCACACCATTGCTTACCGAAGCTAGATGTGCGATCAATTGCTACCTTCATTATAATAATTATAATAATCATAATTATAATTCTTCAGATTCTACATCAGTAGGCCATCCTGTTTACTCCTACCATTGTGATATGCATATGGCATATGAATTAAGGGTATCAAGGATACACAGTATCTGTTACCATTGTATGATTAATTCTTCTGTCTGGTATCTTAGCAGGCTTAATTGCTTGCTATTACATGTGCCTAAATAACAAGGGTAGTGTAAGTATATGCAACACCAAACTACCACCATCTTCTATTAGAGAAATTATGTTTTTTTTTTGTTATAACAGAAATGATATGGATATAGCTGAGGAAGATAATGACCTACAAACAGAAATTCATGTCCTGATGAGTATTAAAATTTAGAGGATTAATACAGGTCGGTTTGCACGGAACAAGTTCCCATTACACCTTTGTGCTATGTAACAGAGTGAGGAACAGTGGGTTTAGGTAATGTTGCACTTCAGTGCAAAAGGGGGGAGTGTAGAATAATATTTGTTTTCACTTTGCCTTTTCTGCCATGTGATCATTTAGCCTTTTGCAGTTCTAGTGTTTCAGCCTATGAGTTCACTTTTCTTTCTGTAAGTGATTTCATGTTGTGTGATCAATGAGATGTTAGATCATCAGGAAAGGGCATAGTCATAATTATGCCTGAATAGCTGAAGTAAAGAGGCGAGGCGCACAGTGAGTTAAGGAGATTTTATTAGGCGGCCCCCAGAGGTCGGACCAGAGCAACTGAACTGGAATGGGGAGGTCGGAATGTTCGGTTTGGGATCGGGGCTGGAACACTGGGCTCGTGGAAGCGGAGTTCCACGAGCTGGGATAAACATTACATAACATCTCCGCTGCTAGGAAAACAGGATGGAGGAGAGAGGGGGGGGGGGAAAGGGAAAGGAAAGGGGTTGGGATATTACATATAGAAGATGTTAATAATATAAGAAGTCTTGGTTGAAGTTTTGGATGATCTTCCGATTCCTCTTCGATAGTCTGCTGTTGGGGGTTTTCTCAGTGACCATGTGGGAGCTATTGTCTTCACGTTGGCTATTTTGAGATGCTCCCGTGGAAGAAGGAATTGACTCTGACGGATTTCCGAATAGTGTGTGCTTGGAGGTACTCGGTCTGTGAATGTCCGTTGTTATTTTTACTATGTCGTCTCCTGACCACTTCTTCCCATCATCGAGTGTGACGGATTTGCCATGACATTGGATGACCTTCTGTGGGGGTTTGAACTTACTTTCGGACTTGGATGTTTTTTTTGGTTCTTTGACGAAGACCCAGTCTCCTGCTTGCACTCGCATTTCTTTTACTGCATTTTTGGAGTCGTAATGTGTTTTATATTTTGTCTGTTTCTCAGTTATTCTCTTCCGGATTTTATCCATGTCAATCTTGATTTCTCCACCATTCATGAATATCCAAGCTGGTCTTAGACGATTGGTTGCGGCTCTACCACGCATCAGGGTAAATGGCTCGATGTTAGTGGTGGTGTGTGGTGTTGTTTTGTACGCACACGAGGCTTCTTTGAGGGTTTCTCTCCATGGGAGAGTGTTGGCGATGGCCAGCTGTATTATGCTCTTTACAAGTGTGTTCATCCTCTCCACCAATCCGTTTGATATAGGATGGTATAGGGATGTTGTTAAATGTTTGATACATCTGTGCTTGAGGAATTCTTGGAACTCAGACAATATAAACTGGGATCCGTTGTCTGAGACCAGTTCCTTGGGATCCCGTTCTCTGTTGAATATTTCTGTCAGGAATTGTGTGACTTTCTTGGATGAGACGTTTGTTTCAGCTATTCCCCATTCCGTCTACTTTGAGGTATAATCTACGAGCACTAGTATGTATATTTTCTCATCTTCAATGTTCTCGAAGGGACCCATAATGTCTATAGCAACTTTTGACCAGACCTCCTTGGGTGGTTCTATGATTTGGAGGGGGGGTCTTTCTTACAATTTTTGATTTGTCGCTCGAGGCACATGCAACGCAATTTTTTACAGTTTTTTCTGCTTCTTTCCACATGTGCGGCCACCAGTAATTGCTCCTCAGTCTATTTTTCATCAAGCTTCTTCCCAAATGACCTTCATGGGCTAGCTCAAGGAGTTTCTCTCTGAGCATTACGGGTGGAATCAGTTTGTCTCCTTTGAATATGTGTTTTTCATTCATACTTATTTCATCCTTGAACGGTATGAAGTCTGTTAGGATGTGGTTTGGTTTGATGCAGTCATTAATTATGGCTTTTCTCATTCCTTGTTGTTCTGTGTCATTGTTGGTGATGTTCAGCCATTCTTCTTTGGAAATGGCAGGATTGATAGTAGCTATAATGTCTTCCTGAGGTTGATCGGTCTCTTCTTCCTGGTTGGTAGAGAGTCTGGAGAGGCAATCGGCTACTCCATTTGATGAACCGGGAGTGCAGCAAACTTGGAGGTTGTACTGCATGATATCAAGAAACCAACGCCTGATTCTTGGTGAAATGAGGTGTGGTGTTTTAGATTGAAGGATGTTTACTAATGGTTTGTGATCGGTTTTGAGTAGTATGGGTAAACCCCATATTAAGTTCCTGAAATGTTGTAAAATCCATTTCACCTCCAGGGCTTCTCTCTCAATCGTTGAATAATTTAGTTCTGCACCTCGCAAGACCCTTGAGGCAAAGGAAATGGTCACAATGTTTCCCTTTTGTTGTTGTTCCAGGACACCACCAAGTCCATATTTGCTGGCATCGACGGAGATGATGGTCTTTGCCTTACATTGCTAGAGCAGGAGCCTTATTAATGTCGCACTTGACCTCCTCAAACTCCTTCTTACATTCCGAGGACCATACAAATTTGGTGGCTTTCTTTAAGAGGTTTCTCATGTGTTTTGTCTTGTTGGCATAGTCGTTTACAAACTTTGAGTAATATTCGGTCATGCCGAGAAAACTCCTGAGCTGGTCCTTATTTTCAGGTTCGGCGATGTTCATTATGACATCCATGAGTTTTTTCTTGGGGCTGATTCCCTCGGCGTTTATGGAGTGGCCAAGATAGGATACTTGATTGCATTTTATGTTGCACTTTTCCAATTTGAGGGTGAGTCCACTTTTTTGAATTACTTGGAGGACACACATGAGCTTGGCATCATGTTCTCTTTTGTTTTCGGCAGATATGAGTATGTCGTCCTGAAAACAGTGGACACCGTCGAGACCTCCAAACAGGTGCGACATTAACTGTTGGAAAACAGCTGCGGCTGATGCGAGGCCAAAAGGCATCCTGTTAAACATGAATGCCCCCAGAGGTGTCAGAAAAGAAGTGAGATTTTTTTAGTTCTCCTCCAATGCAATCTGATGGTATGCCGACGAGAGGTCGAGGGTGCTGAAGTATTTGGCCGGTTTCATGGTTGCGAGGAGTTCTGATATGTTAGGGAGAGGGTGTCTGTCCACCCATATGTTCTTGTTCAAGTCACGTAGGTCAACACACATCCTTATCGAATTGTCTGGTTTGCCCACAAGAACAATTGGTGCGAGCCACTTGGAACTCTCAATGGGTTGGATGATGTTTTCCTCACAAAGTCGGGTGAGCTCTTTCTTCAAGGCGTCTTTGGTGCCAAAGGGGATTCCACGAACACGATGGGCTACAGGAACGGCGTCTTTCTTCAAGACTATCTTATGTTGAAAGCCTCGGACAAGTCCCACCTTGTTGTTGAATACCTCTGGAAACATCTTGGCCAAAGTGGACTTTATGTTGGTGGGCTCCAAGCTGGTAGTAGCATCGGTGTCGCCCAGCACACTCAGGACTGGAACTTCTTCTCCAGGGTGGATCTTTATTCGTAAGGCAGCTTGCTCCTCCCAACCAACAACTGAAGAGCCATTTTTGGCCACGAAAAGTTTACAATATGTCTCTCTCTCGAAAAATTTGAGTTTGACCCAGGTATACCCAATTATTTCGATAGGGGTCTTGCCATAACCTGTGGCCTTTATTGGCGTGCAGCGTAGGTCTTGTATCTTCCTAGAGAGAGTTCCCAAAAATGTTTGGACATCCACCATTGTATAGGGGGAACCTGTATCTACCATTACTTGAAGAAGCGTCCCATCCACATACATGTCGACCCACGGGCCCTTGGCGTCACGTGAGGAAGTGATGGTGAGTATCTGTATTGGAGGGGAGGCTCGGTCGATGAGCAGCATGTTATCGTAACTGGGGTCATCTTCTATGAATCTCACCGAGGTAGATCTGATAGACGGGCCTCTATTGTATCTGGAAGGTCTGGTTGCTCTACCCCTGTTACTGTTGCAAACCTTGGCAAAGTGTCTGCGGCGGCCACACTTGTAACACTCAGCATTATTTCCGGGACACGTCTTCTCAGGGTCTTCGTGTTTGAACCATCCACATCGTTGGCAATGAGCAGGGCCCTGAAGTCATTGGATGGACCCTTTCCTCTCCTGGAATTAGTTCTTGAGCTTCGGAAGGCGGGAGCTCTCCTGACCAAGGCGCGCAAATTCTCAGTGTTGTCAGCCTCTGGATTGGTTTCAACGGATTTCACCTCAACACAATCCTTTTGGGCGAGTCTCTCCTTCAGGCAGTGCTCACCAAACTCCAGGCTCCTTGCTGTCTCTATGGCTTGGTCCAGGGAGGGATTCTTCATCTGCCACAGTTTCTGCTGAATACGAGGGTCGGCTACATTGAGGACAAGCTGGTCCCTCAGATACTCATCGCTGACGCCAGTGAATTCACACGTTGACATTAGTACTCTCAAGTATGCAATGTAAGAGTCGATCGACTCACTCTTTTGTTGCTTCCTGGTAAAGAACTTGTACCTCTCTAGTACAATGTTGGTTTTGTTACCAAAATGTTTGGTGAGCTTGGCTAAGGCTGTGTCGAATTTGTGGTTGTGGTTGCCATCACCTCCAACATCATCCGGTTCTGGTAATGCCCTAAACAGTCTTAATGCCTCTGCTCCTATGCAATTCAAGAGTGTCGCTTCCTTGAGGTCATCATTGAATTTGTTGCCCCCAATGGCTCTCAGGTATATGTGGAACCCATCGATCCATTGTTCCCAGGGAGAGGCTGGTGTCCCAGGGCACGGAAGAAATTTGGCCGGATGAGGGATGTTTTGCATGATGGAAGATGTGAAGCTGTGTTGGAATGGTGCTGAAAACTATGTTAAGAGGCAGGATGGAAAAAATTATTATTATTATTATTTTTTTTTTTTTGTGTGTCTCTGAATTGCAAAAGTCACCGGGTATGAAAAGGCGTTATTTGTTGTCTTTGGAACTGTTTTGTATGATCAAGGCATCTGGTTTGAGTCTCTTGCTTTTGGTCTTTAATAAGAGCAGATGGGGGCTTTTGTGTCGGCAAAGGATTTGTTTAGCGGCTGTGGAGGAACGGGAAATGCTCGATACGTTGTCACTATGGCAACAGGGACAACAAAATGGCTGCACGTAATGCACGCTTTGAGGTCCTTTCCTCTTTTTTTTTTCTGCCGTTGGTGCTGCGCGTGGGGGTAATGGCGCGTGACGAGGTGTCTGGTGCCCAAAACCCCAAATAAATCGTACCTTGCTTGCTGGGCCACTCTCACTGCACAGGGCATCTGCTCTGCGGCTGCGCCGCCCTCTACCCGGTATCGGGGAGGGGCGCGGCCGTATGTATGCGGCGGCGGCAAGCGGAGATCGCCTCGTTGCGGTGGGACGAGGCTGGCAGCTGGGGCAGTCCGATGCGCTCCGGGGGCCGGTTCACTTCCTCGTCGCCAATTGAAGTAAAGAGGCGAGGCGCACGGTGAGTTAAGGAGATTTTATCAGGCGGCCCCCAGAGGTCGGACCAGAGCAACTGAACTGGAACGGGGAGGTCGGAATGTTCGGTTCGGCATCGGGGCTGGAACACTGGGCTCGTGGAAGCGGAGTTCCACGAGCTGGGATAAACATTACATAACACTAGCAGGTGTACTCATGCTTCGCACGGTAATTCCTACTTCAGTCTTACTTTGAAGTTTATTTAATGAACTAAACCAATGCTTCTTTGTAGACAACATTGCTAGTGTTTCCTGTAGGAGGTAGTGGGAACAAATTTTAATTTTTAATTTATTTATTTATATAGCACGCCACACCCGGAAGTATCTAGGTGCTTATGCTTAAGAAATTGATTTCAGTGCTTATGGTTACAGGTGTCATGATGCCTACCTCTAAGGAACCAGGCCGGGCCCAGCAACCCCAGAGGCAGGCATCATTTCCCCCAGGAAGGTCTCAGCGGGCCCTAGTCGGGACCCTTTGGACTGAATCCTGGCGCCTTAGGTGCCAGGCTCATATTGGACCCCAGTCCTGGCGCCTTAGGCGCCAGGCTCATAATCGAGGACATGTGTTTAAGTGCTTGGGTGTACACTTACCTGATGCAGACCTTGCTGCAACATCCAGGCCCCATTGAGGCCTGGATGGGACTATTTTGTCTCTAGAACTACTTAACCACACGGGTGTGGCCTGAGGAAGAATACATACCTGAGTGGAAGGATACATACCTGGGACTTCTTGAAAGGCTATTTAAACCACGCCCGATCAGTAACTCACGCTTCGCGTTGTTCTGCATCTAGCAGCTGGACGCTCACCGTGCCTGCTCCTGCTTCTGGACTTCTGCCACGCCCGCCTGCATCCTGAAACACCTGCATGTGGAGAAGGAGAAAGAATTGGACAAAAGAAGAGCCCTTACCTGTTTCAACCTCGTCCAAGAGTCGTCCCGTCGGCGATCCTGAAAAGGAAAGACTTTCATTTTAAAAGGTCAACTCACCCGTCGCTGCCGCGCCGCATTTCACTCACCTTGCTTCCAGCCTCCATTGCCAGCGGCGCTCGTCCGGATTCGCTGCATCAACCCGGCACCTGGGGAAAAAAGACAGAAATCAAAGGTGAGAGTGAGAAGAGCATAAGGAAAGCCAGAGCTTCCATTTAGACTTACCTGTTTGGGTCATACTTCTTTTCGGGTCTCTGCCGCATACAGGCACCTGCAGACCCTGGCCCCTAAGGGGAAAAGAAAGACAGCGGAATTAATGAAAGAATGAAAAGACATAATAAAGACTCTCATTAAAGACTTACCGGAACTTACCTCTCGTTTCGGGTCTATGCTCGTTCAGCATTCTGACCCCGGCCCCTATGGGGAAAAAGACATCTGCATTAGCGTTTAATATTGCACTCAGAGGAAAAACATTCTTTGAACACTAACCTGAGCATTCTTCATCGTTTTCATCGCTCTTCTCGGGATCCACGTTCTGCACCTGAAAGAAAGACAATAGAGACTTTTTATTCTCGGACATTAGCAGAACCAACATGGATGTATGAGAGTGAATCCAGTGAATTAACTGGGTTTCAACGCGCCCCTGCACCAGAAGCAGGAAGGAGAGCTCGCCATCACAAAACCAAAGGTGAGATTCTAGGGGAATTACAGAAAGGGGGTTCGTTCAGGAGGTGAAGGGAGTGGGAAGCTGCACATTGCCCCGCAGATCATTAATGCCCCTCCCTTTTCACATACAGAAGAACCGGCCCTGCCATACTCTGAGTCCAGCGCCTCACCGGAAGAAGCAACTTCATTCCAGTCCTGGTCAGTGCCTCTGTGGGAGTCAGGTGAGCGTTACAGAACACCCGGGCGCTATGGAAACTTCTGAGACTGACCAGCTGGCCCAGCTTTTGGGGGAATTAAGGGCAGAGGTACACTCAGCCCGCCAGGAGACTAACGCCCTCAAAAGAGAACTGATTCTCTCCAAGGAACGAACTGATGACCTGGCCAAGCGATTGTTACAGACCCAGGCCGGACAAATGCCTTTACCTGGTTCCGGGGGGCCTTCCACTTCGTTGGGTTTGAGTAATCCAGTACAGATCAATCTACCTGGTTCCATGCCTTTGGCACCGCCTGAACGCTTTGCAGGGGACCCTAAGAAATATGCCATTTTCATGGACCAATGCAGCTTACACTTTTTATGCAGACCTGGGGCCTTCCCCGATGATCAGACCAAAGTGGCCTTTGTGTTATCGTATCTAAGTGGCTGTGCTGCCGATTGGTCTGTTCCTTTGGTGAATCAGAATGATCCCATTCTCCAGGACTTTCAGGGGTTTCAGGCCAACATGGAAAGATTGTTCGCTCGACACTCTCAGAAACAGTCCCTTGACAACGAACTGCTGTCTTTACGACAAGGTAACCAAGACCTCTTGTCTTATATAGCCTCATTTAACAGACTGGTGGTGGAAACCGGATGGCCTGAAAATAAAAGAAAAACTTTATTTCACCGGGGTCTGCGCAGAGAGCTAAAAGACGTTCTGGCCCAAGTGGTGAATCCACCCCAAGCCTGCGCAGAATACATAGATTTAGTGGTACAACTGGATCACAGACTTCAGAATAGAAAAGCTGATCGGTTCAAGTATGAAACCCGAGTACCGATCAGGACCCACGTTAACCCTAGGAATACCGAAGTTTCTGAACCTATGCAAATCGGTGGAGTGAAGGGGCCGTTAACTCAGAAGGAACGTGAGAGAAGGCGGCAAAAGCAACTATGCCTCTATTGCGGGGCTTCTGGTCACTTTCTTCGTGATTGTCCAGTAAAACCACCTAAAAAGGTGGTTGGTGTAATGGAACCTGATTCGGGCCGAGCTTGAAAACGAACTCTTTGACCTCGCATTTTGTCTTGCCAATGGTGCTCGTGGGCCCTAAAAAGCCCCAACGGTTACATGCCATCAAGGCATACATCGACAGCTGGGCTATTGGAACTACGTGGATCGCGAATTGACCTCTAGGATGAACCTCCCTCTCCATCCAAAAGTTAACCAGGAAGTCATTACTACGGTTGATGGTACCGAAATAGCCTCTGGGCCGGTAACACATTCCACCACAGAAGTGACACTAGTGACTCAAGATGGACATCGGGAAGCGATAGTGTTTGACATAATCAAGGCTCCACAATTCCAAGTTATCCTCGGAATTCCTTGGTTAGAAACACACAATCCTCAAATAGACTGGCGAGCAAAGAGAATCACCTTTCCAGACTGCGGACCAACTTGTTATCCAAGAAATCCAGCTTTAAGTTTAACCACAGTAACTTCCACCACTGTTCAACTACCGGCAGAATACCTTGAATTCCAGGATGTATTTCAGAAAGAACAGGCTAACACGTTACCTCCCCATCGTTCTTACGATTGCCAGATCGATTTAGTTCCCGGTGCTCAACCGCCGTGTAGCAGGATCTATGCTCTCACTGAACCTGAAAACCAGCATTTGCCTCAGTATTTGGATCAGTACCTTGCCAATGGTTTTATTCGCCCGTCAAAGTCCCCTGTCTCTTCCGCTTTGTTCTTCGTCCCTAAAAAAGAAGGTGACCTTAGGACTTGTATTAACTACCGCGCCCTTAATCAGATAACAATTAAGAACCGTTATCCTTTGCCTCTGATCCCAGAACTTCTTGATCAAGTAAAAGATGCTCGTGTATACACTAAACTTGATCTCCGAGGAGCTTATCACCTTGTGCGAATAAAAGAAGGTGACGAGTGGAAGACGGCTTTCCGCACCAAATATGGGCTTTTTGAATATCAGGTAATGCCCTTTGGTTTGTGCAACGCGCCTGCCGCTTTTCAATACTTCATGAATGATGTTCTTCGAGAACTTATTGATGTCTGTGTCATCGTAAACATCGACGACATCCTGGTGTACTCTTCTTCTGAGTCTGATCACCGAAAACATGTTCGAGCAGTTCTTGCGATATTGCGCCAGCACAAACTATTTGCCAAGCTAGAAAAATGTGTCTTTCACACCACAGAAGTCGAATTCCTCAGATTCATCCTGACTCCCAAGGGAATCCAAATGGATTCACGAAAGGTGGACGCCATCCTTAAATGGCCATCTCCTAGTTCAGCGAAGGGGGTTCAGAGTATGCTTGGCTTTGCCAATTTCTATCGAAGATTCATCCCAGAGTTTTCCCGAATAGTTCAGCCCATTACAGCACTCTTACGTAAGAACAAACGTTTCGAATGGACCCATGAGGCCGAACAAGCCTTTCAAGACCTGAAGACCAAATTCACCTCCGCACCTGTATTGAAACACCCGCATCCTGATCTCCCGTATATAGTTGAAACTGACGCATCCAGTTTAGCCATGGGGGCGGTCCTGTCACAAAGAGATCCGGAAACTAACCAACTACACCCCGTAGCCTTTTGGTCCAGGAAATTCTCTGCTCCTGAAATTAATTACGCAATTACCGACAAAGAGTTACTGGCTATTAAATCTGCTTTCAAGGCTTGGCGTCATTACCTTCTCGGTGCAAGACACACCATCACCGTGATTACGGACCACAGAAATTTGCAGTATTTAAAGACGGCCAAAGCTCAATCTTCACGACAACTCCGATGGGTCTATTCTTTGCGGAATTTGATTTTGTAATTACCTATCGCTCTGGCTGCAAGAATGGTAAAGCGGACGCCTTATCCCGGATTGGCATGGAAGAACCCAATTCGAGTTTAGAACCTGTGCCAATTATACCTGAACAAAGAATCTTAGGTTTGACTTCATTGCAAACTATTGAGGACATCCAAACTCAAGTAAAACAACTTGTAGACTCCTCAGCCTTACAGGAATGGAGTCAAAAAGGTCCTCATTACACCGTTAAGGATAATTTACCCTACTTCCAGGAACGGTTATTTCTGCCAAGTAAAGAATTGCAAGAACAGGTTATTACCCATTATCATGAATCATTAATGGAAGGACATCCTGGTATCGCTAAAACGGAAGAAAAAATCACACGCCATTTCTGGTGGCCTTCTTGGAGAAAAGACTTAAAGTCTTTTGTGATGTCTTGCGGAATTTGCGCCCAAAACAAGGGTCAAAAGCAAAGACCAGCCGGCCTACTTCAACCCCTGGATATTCCACCAGCACCATGGCACACCTTGTCAATGGACTTCATTACGGATCTGCCTCCTTGTTGTGGTTACAACACTATCCTAGTAATCGTGGATCTGTTCTCCAAAATGGCCCACTTCATCCCCTTAAAAGGATTGCCTTCAGCTTCTATCTTGGCCAAGGTATTTCTGGAGAATATAGTTTGCATACATGGTTTCCCTTCCATACTAGTCTCGGATCGAGGAAGCCAATTTATTTCTCATTTTTGGAGGAAATGTTGCCAACTGGCAAAAATCGATGTGCGGTTATCTACCAGCCACCACCCCCAGACCGACGGACAAACCGAGAGAACAAATCAGACTCTCGAACAGTATCTTCGGAGTATGTTACACCAATCTGAGTTCAACTGGAAAGACATTCTTTGGATCGCAGAATATGCCTACAATAACTCTGTGCATTCTGGAACCGGACAAACCCCTTTTTACACATTGTATGGACATCACCCTCGAACCTCAGACCTGGACCCTCCTCCTACCCTGGAAATGCCAGCAGTAAATCATCTGCATACCACAATTACCCGAGCCTTCAAAGAGGCTACTCCTCATTTACAGCAAGCCAAGAAGAAATACAAAGAAAATGCAGACTTACATCGTAGTAAAACACCTCCTTACCAAATAGGAGACCAGGTGTGGCTAGCAACTAGACATTTACCTCTCAAAGGACCTCAAACTTTCAACCCCAGATTTATTGGACCTTACACCATCAAAGCTATAATCAACCCAGTGGCCTTTAAACTCGATTTACCATCCAACATGCGGATTCATCCCGTTTTTCACACATCACTTCTAAAACCAGTACAACCTGGAACCAGACTGTCTGAGCCTCCAGAGCCTTTCCAAATTGATGGGGAATTAGAATTCGAAGTGAAAGACATTTTAGATTCCAAGATAGTTAAGTCAAAACTCTTCTATCTTGTTGATTGGAAAGGATATGGACCTCAGGAAAGATCTTGGGAACCCAGTAACTATGTTCACGCACCACGATTAATACAAAGGTTCCACCGAAGATTCCAGAATAAACCAAAACCCCCGGAGGAAACAACATTGGGAGGGGCCTTGAGGGGGGTACTGTCATGATGCCTACCTCTAAGGAACCAGGCCGGGCCCAGCAACCCCAGAGGCAGGCATCATTTCCCCCAGGAAGGTCTCAGCGGGCCCAAGTCGGGGCCCTTTGGACTGAATCCTGGCACCTTAGGCACCAGGCTCATATTGGACCCCAGTCCTGGCGCCTTAGGCGCCAGGCTCATAATCGAGGACATGTGTTTAAGTGCTTGGGTGTACACTTACCTGATGCAGACCTTGCTGCAACATCCAGGCCCCCTTGAGGCCTGGATGGGACTATTTTGTCTCTTGAACTACTTAACCACACGGGTGTGGCCTGAGGAAGAATACATACCTGAGTGGAAGGATACATACCTGGGACTTCTTGAAAGGCTATTTAAACCACGCCCGATCAGTAACTCACACTTCGCGTTGTTCTGCATCTAGCAGCTGGACGCTCACCGTGCCTGCTCCTGCTTCTGGACTTCTGCCACGCCCGCCTGCATCCTGAAAGACCTGCATGTGGAGAAGGAGAAAGAATTGGACAAAAGAAGAGCCGTTACTGTTTCAACCTCGTCCAAGAGTCGTCCCGTCGGCGATCCTGAAAAGGAAAGACTTTCATTTTAAAAGGTCAACTCACCCGTTGCTGCCGCGCCGCATTTCACTCACCATGCTGCCAGCCTCCATTGCCAGCGGCGCTCGTCCGGATTCGCTGCATCAACCCGGCACCTGGGGAAAAAAGACAGAAATCAAAGGAGAGAGTGAGAAGAGCATAAGGAAAGCCAGAGGTTCCATTTAGACTTACCTGTTTGGGTCATACTTCATTTCGGGTCTCTGCGGCACACAGGCACCTCAGACCCCGGCCCCTAAGGGGAAAAGAAAGACAGCGGAATTAATGAGAGAATGAAAAGACATAATAAAGACTATCATTAAAGACTTACCGGAACTTACCTCTCGTTTCGGGTCTATGCTCGTTCAGCATTCTGACCCCGGCCCCTATGGGGAAAAAGACATCTGCATTAGCGTTTAATATTGCACTCAGAGGAAAAACATTCTTTGAACACTAACCTGAGCATTCTTCATCGTTTTCATCGCTCTTCTCGGGATCCACGTTCTGCACCTGAAAGAAAGACAATAGAGACTTTTTATTCTCGGACATTAGCAGAACCAACATGGATGTATGAGAGTGAATCCAGTGAATTAACTGGGTTTCAGCGCGCCCCTGCACCAGAAGCAGGAAGGAGAGCTCGCCATCACAAAACCAAAGGTGAGATTCTAGGGGAATTACAGAAAGTGGGTTCGTTCAGGAGGTGAAGGGAGTGGGAAGCCCCGCAGATCATTAATGCCCCTCCCTTTTCACATACAGAAGAACCGGCCCTGCCATACTCTGAGTCCAGCGCCTCACCGGAAGAAGCAACTTCATTCCAGTCCTGGTCAGCGCCTCTGTGGGAGTCAGGTGAGCGTTACAACAGGACAGAATGCACAGAAAGTAATTACATCATAGGCAAAAGTGCAAAAAGAGTTCAAGTGGGCCGCGACACAAAGATGCTGTAAAGTCAATTAGATGGGCACGTTCATGGAGCCTAACCCCATGTTGCAGGGCTGCTGCGACACAAATATGCAGTAAAGTCAAACAGATGGGCACGTTCATGGAGCCTAACCCCATGTTTCAGGGCGACTGAGACACAAAGATGCAGTAAAGTCAAACAGATGGGCACGTCCATGGAGCCTAACCCCATTGTCTTTGTTTCGAACTCTGGAGCAAGCCACATAAGGCTGACCATGAGAAAGGCATGACTCCCATAAATCGGTTCCAGCTACTTTGAGTTGGAGCATTGAGATTGTGCAACAACATTATTGGTGTCCCTATGTATAGCCTAGGCAACAACGACCTGAACATTAGTGCTGTATGTGCAGGACTGAAGCATGTAAGCCTGAAGTCCGATACCCCGGTGTGTACAGCTGCAGCATGTAAGCTTTGTGCTCTTGAGATAGCATACATTTATCAATTTCTATGGGAAGGGAAGTTTCTGTAATTGTCATGAGAGATTTGCCACAATGTGATGGGCAACGTCATTGCGCACACTATTTAAGAGACATACACCGTTTCTTGTCACTGGCATTACTACAAAAGTACTGTATTGTGTCACCTGGATGACTTCAAAAGTGAGTGCTGCTAATGTCAGCTAGAATGCTGATAGTGTGGAAAGTTTAAGAACAATGAACTGATGAAGTTGTCAGCAACTGCTGCACTGTAGGAACAATGAACGTAGAACTTCGGCAGAACTACGGCCTGAAGAGCCATATGGCAGGGGTAAGCATTGTAGACCACTTAAAAAATAAATAAATCCAAAAAAGGTATATTTTATACTTGTTACATTGTCTACACCATGGACTCTACCCAGTTGCCATATTTCAGGTTTGTTGGGAAGTATGCTGAAGATTTTGATCGGTCACACACACATATCCAAGTATTGCAGACTGCTTGAAAAAAAGAAAAATGTGAACAATGTATTTTATACTTGTGTATATTGCCTACACCATAGAATCTACCCACATGCCAGATTTCAGGTTTTTAGCAGGTTGAGAAGTATGCTGAACATTTTGAACATACACACACACATCACCAAGCATTGCAGACTGCTTAAGAAAACGCTTGAACAATTGAAATGAGAAAAATGCATATTTTATGTTTTATACATTGTCTACACCATGGAAACTACCTACATGCCAGATTTCAGGTTTGTAGCATGTTGGGAAGTGTGCTGATCATTTCGAACAGATACACACACATATCCACACATTTCCCTCCGGTATATATAGAGAGAGATATGTTTTTGTGTGAGCTGGTGTGCATCTGAACTGAGCTGACCATTCCAGTGACGGTTACGGACAGGGGCTGTTTCATGCATGATTTAGCTTAAGTGGCTTCTTCTACTTTCACATTTCAGGTGGAGTTTTTTTTCAAACCTTTATAAACCCACCATAACGTTGGTGGTGTTTCCCACACATGTCCCAGTGCTTCAACCATAATGATGTCAGACTATACTGCACTAATGATACCTAATAAGGGTGAAGCATGTATGTAGTTATCTACATCCTTGAGAGCGGTCTGTCTTGGTTTGAAAATGCTTTGTAGAAAATAGCACTGCCATGTAAAGCAAAGACATTTTTTGGAGCAAAAGGCTTGCATAGGAGCTAATTTTCATACCCACAATACATTGCTCATGTGGCTGTGAACACAAGGTGAACTTCCATTGATGGCTGCTGAGTGTCACTGTGGCATGTGTGACTTAGCTTAAGACTTTCCTTCAAGCCATTATAAACTAGAAAAAACTAGAAAGTTAGAGTAGAAGGGTTATGAATGGACACCCTCCTGCGGTCAATGTGATGTGTGAAATATGGAATGCAAACTTAGAGACACGTTAAGGAAAGGACACCAGCACATCTAGCAGGGGGAGATGGCGATTTTGGATACCTCTCGCAGGCCCTTTGAGAAGGAACTGGTCAGGTTATTTGTGTAACCGAAATCTGCCTCTACAATG
Source organism: Ambystoma mexicanum (assembly GCF_040938575.1). Taxonomy (NCBI): domain Eukaryota; kingdom Metazoa; phylum Chordata; class Amphibia; order Caudata; family Ambystomatidae; genus Ambystoma; species Ambystoma mexicanum. Next base: position 460,216,371 of record NC_090931.1, read on the forward strand.
GACTCATTTACCAGCTTTTATGAACTGCACGGCGCTGGGAGGCCTGCTGACCTATTTGTAATATGTGAGATTCATTTCTCGAAAGCTCTCTGGTGATTTCAAATTGGTCACACATGCACATCCTTTAAAGGCAGAGGTCTGAATGAAGCGTCAGGTTGTTGCGTGAAGGACAAGCCATGGTGCACCAGTATCCAAAATGCCCTGGCTAACAAAATCACTGGTCTTCAAAACAAAATTGAGTCCAAAAGATTACAACTCTCAAACAGTAACGCCTTCATACCTAGCACAACCACCCCGACCAGCAACATTTCCTGCTTCACATTCAAAATGGTCACTATACCCGAAATCCAGAAAATCATAGCTTCCCTTAAACCTCCTAATTGTAAAGGGCACAGCTGCCCCGCCCAGATCATCAAAGATGCTGCACGAGACCTAGCCCCCTTCATCTCCAAACTAGTAAACCTATCCTTCTCGACCAATTCTCTACCTAACAATCTGAAACAGTAATGTGTTCTCCCCCTTCTAAAAAAACAATCTCTCGACCCGGCCATTCCCACCAACTACAGGCCTATCACCACGGTCCCCTTCCTGCTAAAAATCCTTGACAGAGTTGCCTACTTGCAAATTCAATATTACTTAGAGTCCAATCAACTGCTAGGCCTGCGTCAATCTGGCTTTTGTCCTCAACACGGAACGGAAACTGCCCTTGTTGACCTCAAAAGTCAGATTGATGTCATCAAGGACAAACAAAAAGCAGCTATCCTACTCCTCCTAGACCTCTCAGCAGCCTTTTACCTGGTTGACCACAAAATTCTCTGCAACCACCTCTCTTCTGCTGCCCTCTGCTGTCACGTGGATACAATCCTTCCTAGCCAACAGAACCATGAGGGTTTTCTCATCTGTGGCTGCAGCAGACCCCATCCCCATCACCTGCGGTGTCCCACAAGGGTCCTGCATCTCCCCCACCCTCTATAACATCTTTACAAAGCCTCTCTTTGACAAGTTGGACCATCTGGGTGTCACCTACACCAACTACGCAGATGACACCCAGATACTCCTCACCATCACTGGCAACTACAACAAAGACGCCACCAGGATTAAGGAAATCTTCGCCATCATTCAGGCATGGATGGCCACACACGGCCTCTGCCTGAATGATGAGAAGACCGAGATCCTCCTAGTCGGATCCCCCAATAACCTACAGAAACTCAGCCCCGATTACTCCAACTTCATCATAGATGGCAACATCATACCAGTTGTGAATAATGTGAAAACCTTAGGCTTTTACCTCGACGACAATACCAACCTCTCCAAACAAGTTAATATGACCGCCTCAGCCACCGCCTACACTGGAAAACTAATCAGGGCCTGCAGACCTTTTCTATCTTCGAACAGCTGCCTCATTCTGGCTAGGGCCCTCATACAATCGAAGCTTGACTACTGCAACAGCCTCTACCTTGGTGCCAACCAAGCTATAATCAATAAACTTCAGATCCGCCAAAATAATGCGCTGAGAGCAGCTTTAAATATTCCCAGGATAGAGCACATCTCCCACATAAGAATATCTTGCAAATGGTTATCCATTCAACAAAAAATCAACTTAAAAACCCTCTGCCTTACCTATAAAGCCTTAAACCACCTAGCCCCCCAGTACCTCACCAACAAACTCACTTTAAAACCAAACACAAGAATCACTAGATCCTCCAATACTCTCTGCCTCACCGTGCCTAGATTCACCGCCAAAAGGGCGGGGGGCTCTAGCTTCACTGTCCTTGCCCCTCAACTGTGGAACACCCTGCCACTGAATATTAAATTGACCAAATCCTTCCAACTGTTCAGAAAACTAGTCATTAGTTGGCTTCTGGAGAAGGCAATAAACAGATAGACTAAGCTCATTACTAACTGTATATATTGTACATACTCTGAAATGTTTAACCGCGAAATCTTACTACCTGCCTGTAAATACCATATATGGCATATTACCGCCACAACTGTATAACTGCTATATGTACTGTAATTATGTAACCTGTCCTTAAGCGCCCATTTACCCCTGGGTCTGTCGCGCTATGCTAAATAAAATAAACAAACAAACAAACATGTGGTCCTGGTGATTGTATTGCAAGAGAGCAAAGCTGTCTCTAAGTCTGCTTCTATCCGAGAATGATTTGTGAGCCTGGATTCTCCAGCAGTAGCTATGAACCTGCTGTGTTTGAGAGTAATCTGCGTGTGTGTGCAGTGTAAGATGTAGGAAATGGAGAGATGAGACGTGTAGTTGGAAAGGAGTTTGGGGTTAGTGAGGAATCCAGTTGTGGAGTTTAGTACCAGACTGAACCGTCTGCGTTCCTGGTAGTTGGTGAGCTCTGAGTGTCAGAGTTTATCACGCTCTTCTCCATTGGCTGCTGGTTTCTTGCAACACCTGGTCCCATTTTAGGGCAAGTGCTAAGAAGGATGATCCAACAGAGTCTGATCTCCCTAGTTGTTTGTTGTGTTGCATGTGTTGGTAGCTAACCAGGAAGGGCCGTGTCTCTGTTGTGTCCTGGTTTCCGCGGCTACTCCTATCGTTCATTTGCAGAAGGCCTTTTGGGTCAATTCTGTGATGCTTACATGTGTTGTAAAATTTCTGATGCAGTACCTTTGAGTTGAATTACTTCTATCGGTGGGAAAAGAACATAAACACCAAGTGCAATACTGCATGTGTTCCTAGAGTGCCACAGCAGGAAATAGTGAACTGGGGATTTGTGCATCAGTGAGGAAATTGTGTCACAGCCGAAGGAAATGATTGACATATTTAAAAAGGAGACATGGTTTCAGAAGATCAGAGGAGCTATTGTTTATGGACAGATGGCGATTCAATAAAACATTTGCGTCTCTTCTATATGCGCAAGGAACAGCTTAAACTTAAATCCCATTCCACAACAAAGCATAACCATATTCTCTTCACTAAGAAAGCGATCTCCACTTCAGACTCAGCCTAGCCACAGCCTCCAGGATGTAAAGTATGCAAAACGTTCCTATGGGTCACCTTTTGAGCCTCCACAAATGGGGCTACTTCCCTCCCACGCTCACTTGCATCCACTGGCACCGAATGGCCAACATATTCCAATTCAAGTTCTGCCAATAATAACAAACTGCCCAATCCACATGAAGCGAAAACTAGATCTGCCCCACAAATAAAACTTGGAAGCTGCATACATTTGAAATTAATCCTTAGGCTGACCTTAAAAAAGGGTTATTGCACTATCATAGAATATCGAATCAGTGACTGTTCCTCTAGGGTTACCAGCATCCATCGAATATATGTGTTTGTGTTTGAGTACGAATTTTGGGCATGGTGGGTGGCAGGGCAAGGTGGCAGGGGTGAGTTAGATGGGGGCTGGGGTGGAACTCCCCCATTAAAAAAAACGAAAGTCGGCAAAAACGTCTGGGGTGAAAACACCAAGGTTAAAATAGCTGCTGTGATTAAAACACGTGGCACCATGTTTTTATGTGGCACAATCACTTTGCTGAGACCACTCAACTGTTTGCAAAGGCCCCTCGGGCCTTAAAGGCTATCCCATTCAGAGGCTCGAATTGAGACCATTATTCTTTAAAGCCTACCTTACCTGCACCAAAACCTATGCCTTGAAAAAGACCCTTGTTGGGTCAAAACACGTGTCGGCTAAACTGTGCAATTAAAAATCACCAATATATACTACAACATTGAGCGTTTTTACTTATCACAGTTTCCTACAACATCACAACGTCGAGCTTTTGAATCTTTTTCTTCATCATAGAACCCTGTAATCAAAGGGAAACTACCAGCCAACCTAGCACCATTGTGACACAGGTTCAATACCCACATGTTTTTATATGAGTTTATGTGGCTCTGATCTGGAGGGGAACTTCCAGTGATGGCGATTGGGTCGCACTGTGACATGCTTAGGTTAAATGGCTTATTTTGCTTTCACATTTCAGGTGGAAGTTATTTTTCTACACACCTTCATAAACCCACCATACCTTTGCTTGTGTTTGCTACAGGTTTGTTGGGAAGTATGCTGAAGATTTTGATCGGTCACACACACATATCCAAGTATTGCAGACTGCTTGAAAAAAAGAAAAATGTGAACAATGTATTTTATACTTGTGTATATTGCCTACACCATAGAATCTACCCACATGCCAGATTTCAGGTTTTTAGCAGGTTGAGAAGTATGCTGAACATTTTGAACATACACACACACATCACCAAGCATTGCAGACTGCTTAAGAAAACGCTTGAACAATTGAAATGAGAAAAATGCATATTTTATGTTTTATACATTGTCTACACCATGGAAACTACCTACATGCCAGATTTCAGGTTTGTAGCATGTTGGGAAGTGTGCTGATCATTTCGAACAGATACACACACATATCCACACATTTCCCTCCGGTATATATAGAGAGAGATATGTTTTTGTGTGAGCTGGTGTGCATCTGAACTGAGCTGACCATTCCAGTGACGGTTACGGACAGGGGCTGTTTCATGCATGATTTAGCTTAAGTGGCTTCTTCTACTTTCACATTTCAGGTGGAGTTTTTTTTCAAACCTTTATAAACCCACCATAACGTTGGTGGTGTTTCCCACACATGTCCCAGTGCTTCAACCATAATGATGTCAGACTATACTGCACTAATGATACCTAATAAGGGTGAAGCATGTATGTAGTTATCTACATCCTTGAGAGCGGTCTGTCTTGGTTTGAAAATGCTTTGTAGAAAATAGCACTGCCATGTAAAGCAAAGACATTTTTTGGAGCAAAAGGCTTGCATAGGAGCTAATTTGCGACAATCACAATGATGTCATACTCCACTGATGAACCCTAATAAGGATGAAACATATATGCAGTTGCCTGCATCCTTGAGAGGTGATTGTCTTGGGTTGAAAATGCTGTGTATTAACTTTCGCTACCCTGTAAGAGAAAACCAATATTCTGGAGCTAATTTGCATACCCAGAATGTTTTACTCACGAAAGTGGCATATTCTACTTTCACACTTCAGGTGAAGGGCTTTTTTGAAGGCTTTATAAACACACTATACATTTGATGGCATTTGCTGCAATTAATTACCAAACTTTTTTTCTCGTTAACCCATACAATGTAATGTTTTTTCTTGTTTTGTCCTGTTCGCTCTAAGGCATTATTTTAAAGACTGAGATTACATGATCAATAATATTCCTCAATGGATCAATCTTTGGAAAATGAAAAAGTAAGATAGGTGTAGTTACTTGTTTTATAGACACAGACTCTAGGAGTAAAGGTAGACTAATTACACATGAGATAATTGTACATTTTCTTACCGTTTGTCCAGTCTCCAGTCTGACACCACCTTTTCTGTCTATCACCATCATGGATTACCGGTACGGATATCCTCCGATTTTCCTTTCCTGAGCTGCCCCATCCATCTCGGGATAATACTAAACGTGCTTTCTTCCCTATGGGCAGCCACAGGGGCTTAATAGTAGCTAACAACAATAAGATAATCACATCTGTAACTTAGTCCACCCGCCTGGCTGACCCAACACACCCAGGACGCTAACGTAGCTATCCTCCAAGGCCTAAACTTGTCAAAACCAGACACGACGTTTAAAGATATCTTAATAACTCTCGATAACTTAATTCAAAAGTTGATCCACTTTCCCAAAATGTTTCTAGCTGTCCAAAAATGGTTTAAAAGTAAACACAGTTGTTCCCACTTTCAGCAGGCTCAATGAACGGGGGACCTTCCAGGCCTTTCCTTTTGAAAAGATCCCTGCACATACAATACCCAGTCTTAGGACTGCACCAGTGCCAAATCTCCCAATAGGAATGGGTATGGTGGACAAAAGTTCATGGCCTTCTCACCCAGCGTCCCCCCCTCTCCCCATCATAAGTCTCAAGGAAGTCAGGGAAAGGTTTTTGCTGAGATTAGGAAGTGCCCATGTAAAATGACACCAGTATACAACCTAACTTGATCCATTACATTCGGGACACACTAGTTCAGTACTTTTTCCCACTGTATTCTATGGCTTATAGTTCTACTTTAATAATGTCGAAATCCAGGACTATAAGCCCCACAAGGCAAAAACAGAACTGTGCTACCAACTCGCAAATGGAATGGGGAATGTTGCTGCCTGTATGCACCTGGACTACATTAAAACACGTACTGGCGCGTTGCAAACATGCACGTGCACTACGAAAAATAAATAAAAGAGATGATTGGATAGTGCCTATCTTGAAACTGGATAAAAGGGAATTCAAGCTTTGCAGAAGGACTTTCAGAATATAAGTGCCTATTTACATCAGACCTGTCAGTGGAAGATACATTGAGGTGTGTCACAGTTGCTTGATTTAATTGCATAGTGGTTAATGACTTTTAAAAATCATCTCCTGGTACACAGGCATGGGCAGCGAGTTAATGGAGGTGTTAATCATTATTGGCAGCGTCATCGAGTTTGTAATCAGTTCAAAGATGTTCAACACATTCATGTTTCAACACATGCAATCGTGCGTTCATGTCATCTGAGTCATAAGAAAGCATTTTACTCAAAGTATATAAAAAAGCCCACTGTCCCCATTATCTATCTATATCTATATTCACTACAAATAAAACTTTGTTGAGGGGACGTTATGGTTAAGTTGCCCTACAAAAAACCTGTTCACTTCACTAAAAAAAAATGTTCGCCCTCCCCATTGTGGTTCAAATTAAAAACGAAAAACCCCTGAAATTCGCCAGTTATGGCAGACTGAGCCCCCTTACTTGCCATCACCACTGTGCACTGCTAACACTAACACCCAGAACATGAAAGCTGTCATCTCAAATGTCACTGATGACATCACTGACAACATCACATGTTTAGCCTCTTTGTTTTCGTTGCCTGCCACATATATATATATATATATATATATATATATATATATATATATATATATATATATATATATATATATATATATATGTACATTCAGTAAAAAACTTTGTTAAAATGATGTTATACTTCACAGTGAAACCAAAAAGCACTGCACATTCCCCCCTTATGGTAAGCTAAGCAACCATAACTGCCCTCACCACTGTGCACTGCTAACACTAACACCCAGGACAAGAAAGATGACATCACAAATGTCATTTGACGGTTAAAAAAGCCGTCACTCTGGATCTGTAATCCGTGACAATCACAATAAGGAAGGAAGTATCTGGGGACGAAAGGGGAATTAAAAGATGTATGAATATGCAACCTTTGCATAAACCACAGTTGTAATACATAACATTTTCAGTAAAAAATTAATTCATTAGGAGGAAATGAAGTGGGACACTAGGGACGGCGACAATGTGCAATGTCCATAATTGGAAAAATAAATCGAACGGCACAGAAAGCTGGAATGTAGTTATTAATAATACCCTTTTTGTTTGGAAGTAGCTGCGCGGTGGAAGGGGAAATAAAAAGTGTATCACTGCACAACCCGTGCACAAAACAAAATTGTAACACATACCTTTTTTTATTAAATATTATTTTAATTTGGGGAAATGTAGTGGCACCCTACAAACGGCGACAATGTGCAACGTCCATAATAGGAAAAAAATTGCAACGGCACATAAAACTTGTACATCATTAGGGAAAATATAGTTTTTTTACAAACTAAAAAATAACGTCAATTCGGTATATAGGCGGCAAAAATACACTTACATGATGTGGAGCGCCTCCATTGCATTCGCTGTAGTCAGACACTAGTGTATGTGGAAGACTGCCTGTTCGGGAACTAATTTCTCATGGTCGGTGCAAAGGTTTTTGAAGCATAACCTTATCAAACAATATGTTTTTCAAACTGTTACTCCCTACATTCTTTCTACTCTTTGCCCTGTACCTCAAGGTTAAAAAACAAGGGACCTTTATGGGTGTCGACAAATATGCGGCCGTACTGAGCTCGTGTTGAAAAGAGAAAATGAAGTGGCCTTCACTCCGAATGCAAATACATTCTCATTTTGCAACAACATATCAGCGGCTATTCATGGGAAACGCTACTGCCGTACATGTGCAGAAGGGCTGTGTGTACAAAATAGTGCAGGTGGCTGGCTAAGATTTCAAAGAGTAGGATGCCAGCCTGACCGCAGTAATTCTATTTATGTATTGTGAAATGGACGCAGTCAATTCATTTCGTACAATGAGTAGCAAGTCCCACTGTACCGTATGACAGTGCTAACAAGAATACTTCAATGTTTGGCTTTCTACTACCACGTCTCATTAATGCTCACCTTTCGAAACAGTGTTCCATAAGTGTAACAAGTGCATTGGTGCCTTCTTCGTTTAGGTATGTTAGCGCCGATGTTCGCGTTCAACAGAAAACAAAGTAAACATGGCGGACGTTTCGAAAGATTACGACGCACTTCACTCTGTGCCACAACCAATCGGTGAAAGCGCAACATGGTCGCGGCCAGCATGCCACGGAATAGCCAATTGCAATCTTCTCCACGGAGCGAACAGGGAAGTGTGACCGCAGAGCTGACATAGATACCACTAATTTTTAGAGACATACTTTTTGATAGTTTTTAAGGGAACTACTGGATGGATTGTCACAAACGTTTGCAAAAGCACATTTTCGCGCCCAAGCCCCTGCCACTGCTTCAAATTTGGTGAAAATCCGTCCAGCGGTTTGGCCTGTCGCCGTGCGCAAAGTTTTCCCCTATTCTGTCTATGGGAAAAAAAATATTTTGGGACACCCCCTATAACTTTGCCCCCCCCTAGACCAAACATCACCAAACTTTGCAAAAAAAAATCAGAGTGGCCCATATACTTTTTTTTGCAAAGTTATGTGAGGATTTGTCCAGGGGGAGCGAAGTTATAAACCCCCCACATGCGCTCTTTCTATGGAAACAGCAACTTAACCATAACTACACGGCCACTATCGTGGCCGTGTAATAACAAGGCCTGTGGTAGCGGCCGTGTAGTTATGGTTAAGTTGCTAAACTCATAGGAAGAGAACATTTTGGGAGGCTTATAACTTCACTCCCCCTGGAGGAACCCTCACCAAACTTTGCAAAAAAAGTACATGGCCGGCTCTGAATTTTTTATCGCCAAGCTGGGTGAGATTTCGTGCAGGCGGGGCAAAGTTATAGGGGGGGTCCCAAAATATTTTTTTTCTCCATAGACTGAATGGGCAAAACATTTGCGCACGGCTACAGTCCGAACGGCTGGATAGATTTTCACCACATTTGTGGCAGGAGCGGGGGCTTGAGTCAGAAAGTGTGCTTTTGTGTGTTTGGTTGAAATCGGACCAGTCCTTTTGTTGCAAAGAACTGAAATGCACATCCCAGAAAATGTGTAATATCTGGGTCCCATTTCTCTGTTTGCTCCGCAGATCGAAGTCTCATTGCCCTTCGGTATGGCATTCTGTCTGCAAACATTGAACGCGGCCGGTGGTTGGCTGGAGGGAAGCGTGCTTTGCGTCAAAGGTTTTGGGAAACACTGCCATGGTGTATCAGAGGACAGTGTTGTGGTGCGTGTGCCAAGCCCCTAATGCATTGTGTTCATGGCTGGGCCTCCTGTATGTAACTGTGTGGCCACTAAAAGTAGTCATATCTGGCTCCACTGGGCGTCCCTTTTCCCTGTTGGCCGTGCGGTGAAACATGTGATTGCACTGCAATGTACGGTGACGTGTTGTGCGTGAATAGTTTTTGATAATGCTGGCATGTTTTTTCCGAGGGAAGTGTGGCTGCGAAAGGGCCTGGAAAACATATTTTATGGCATCTGGTGGTGGGAAGAAGGGATGGGAAGGGTGGGGGAGTGAGACGTGCTGCAAGTGATACAGCTCATTAGAAGAAGACGGTGGTGTGCCAGCGGTATCCGTGCATACTACGCCAATTTGTGTTTAATCTCAACAGGCCACAATCTTCTGTGGTCATTGCAGGCAGCCTTCATAATGGCATGCCATCTGCAAAGGCAATGTCTTTCTCTGATGAGTGGTGGCAGGCACATTTGCAGAAGGGGAGTGCATTCACCAAGACATGCACATTTACAGATAGGGTGTACAATGGTGTGCTGTGTGTGGTAAGTCCGTAGCCCCTTCAATGCATGGCTGCAGCACTTGCACAGAAAAGTATGTCCACTGGTTGAAAAGGTATGTCAACTGGTTGAAAATCAGTGCCACGTTGTCGCTTTGTGTATGTGGTTTGGCTGCATTGAAACATTGTTGGTTGCATGGGTGTGGTGATTGGTAGAACATCGTAAAGCTGTCGGTGTATGGGTGGAGATGCTGCAGTGACCAGTCGTGTACTGTGTCCTCTGGGTGCACTAATGCAATAGTGTAAATATGGAAGAGGTTATGGTGCAAATGGTTTTTACATGTGCTTGCATCGTCTGCATTGCGCGGATTAGTAACTGTTGAAGTGCACTTTGCAGTACTGCTTGTATGCACGTAGTACAGTGTGGAGAGCAGGACCAATGTTGCGATGATTGTGTTGTTTGATTGGCATTATTACAATGGTTTCTGATTGAAAGCGGGTAGTGGTGCCAAATCCTGTAGTATGTTTGTGCATTACGGTAAGTGGAACATGTGTGCTTGCATTCCTGATTTAAGACGCAGAGGTTGGGTAGAAGTGCTGGTGCCAGTGTTGCCTTTCTGAATCGAGTCACATGACTACATGTTCGCCTGCGTGGATTTGATATGTTGTGGTTGGTGTGGGCTAGGCCTTCATCACAGCCACCACAATGCAATGCAGTTATGCGCTTGTCAGTCTGCATGCATGTCATGTTGGTGACTTGTACGCAATGGTTGTGGAGAACATTGTAGACTTGGTAGAGCAGCAGAAGTGAGCTGCTATGCGTACATTAACATATTGTGCACATCATTGCCCCTGTAGCACAATAGGGAGCTACATGTCACCATTTGGGTTTGCTATGGTTAGGCCCTTAGAAGACCCTTGCTTTAGGGTGTGCTGTAAGATATGGCAGCATGAAAGGACATGATCAGCAGCACACATGTAAAAGATGGTCAATGCACACAGCCTCCTACATACCGTTCACCACACCTGCACCCAACAGCTTAGGCCTTTATAACAGCCACCACAAACTATTCCATCCATGCATTTCTCACTCTGCATGCATTTGAAGTTGATGACTTTTACATAATGGCTGTGGAGGACATAGTACACTTGGTAGACCAGCAGAAGAGAGCTGCTATCTGTAAATTAGCCAGTCGTGTACTGTGTGTACTGGGTGCACTAATGGAATACTGTACATATGGAAGAGGTTAAAGAGCCTGGAAAACATAGTTTATGGCATCTGGTGGTGGGAAAAAGGGATCGAAAGGGTGGGAGAGTGAGAAGTGCTGCAAGTGATAGATCTCAGTTGAAGAAAACGGTAGTGTGCCAGCGGTATCCGTGCATAGTATGCCAATTTGCGGCTATCTCAACAGGCAAAAATCGTGTGCTGTCATTGCCGGCAGCCTTTGTTATGGCATGCCAGCTGCAGCAGCGATGTCTTTCTGTGAAGAGTGGTGGCAGGCACATTTGCAGAAGGGGAGTGCATTCCACAAGACATGCACATTTACAGATAGCGTGTACTATGGTGTGCTGTGTGTGGTAAGCCTGTAGTCCCTTTAATGCATGGCTGCAGCCCTTGCACAGAAAAGCATGTCCACTGGTTGAAAAGGTATGTCGACTGGTTGAAAGTTAGTGCCACATTGTCGCTTTGTGTGTGTGGTTTGGCTGCATTGCACAAATTGTTGGTTGCATGGGTGTGGTGATTGGTAGAACATCGTACAGTTGTCGGTGTATGGGTGGAGTTGCTGTAGTGACCAGTCGTGTACTGTGTCCACTTGGTGCAGTAATGGAATAGTGTAAATATGGAAGAGGTTACAGTGCAACTAGTTCTTACATGTGCTTGCCTAGTGTGCATTGCGCGGTTCACTAGGCAGTACTGCTTGTGTGCATGTAGTACAGTGTGGAGAGCAGGACCAATGTTGCGATGATTGTGTTGTTTGGTTGACATTATTACAATGGTTTCTGAATGGAAGTGGGTAGCGGTGCCAAACCCTCTGATATGTTTGTGCATTACGGTAAGTGGAACATTTGTGCATGAATTCCTGCTTTAGGGTGCAAAGGTTGCGTAGAAGTGTTTGTACCTATGTTGCCTTTCTGATTTGTGGCACATGCCTACATGTTCGCCTGCCTGGCTTTGTTATGTTTGGTGGGTGTGGGCAAGGCCTAGACTGTTGGGTGCATGGCCAAAGGCCATGCACCCAGCAGGCTAGGCCTTCATGACAACCACCACAATGTTATGCAGTGCAGTCATGCACTTATCAGTCTGCATGCATGTCAGGTTGGCGACTTGTACGCATTGGTTGTGGAGGACATTGAAGACTTGGTAGAGCAGCAGAAGTAAGCTGCTATGCATACATTAGGATACAGTGCACATCATTGCCCCTGTTGCACAATAGGGAGCCACATTTCACCATTTGGATTTGCTATGGTTAGGCCCTTAGAAGACCCTTACTTTTGGAAGTGCTGTAAAATATGGTAGCATGAAAGGATGTGCTCAGCAGCACACATATAAAACATGGCCAATGCACACAGCCTCCTACATACCATCCACCACACCTGCACCCAACAGCCTACGCCTGTATAACAGCCACCACAACTGCAGTTGTCACTCTGCATGCATTTGCAGTTGGTGACTTTTACACAGTGGTTGTGGAGGACATTGTACACTTGGTCGACCAGCGGAAGTGAGCTGCTATGCGTAAATTAGCATATGGTGTACATCATTGCCCCTGTTGCACAATAGGGCACCACATGCCACCATGTGCATTTCGCTATATACCTCCTTCCTAGCCCCAATCATCTCTTCCTTTGGTTTCTCTCACCACTTCTGCGCTGATGACACCCAACTCTTCCTCTCTTTCTCTTCCTTCACTCCCGACATCCACCTCAAACTCCTCACTGCTATCAGATCTTGGATGTCCCCCCACTTTCTCACTCTAAATACTGACAAAACCGAAGTTTTATTCCTTCCTGCCAACACACTTCCTCTTCCTCACCCCCCTGCTTCCATCCTCTTTCCCCCTGCACAACTCCCATCTCTGCCTCTACCCGCAATCTCGGCCTCCACTTTGACTCAAATCTCTCCTTTATTCACCATATCTCTCTTACGTCCCGCGTCTGTCGCTTCCATCTCTACAATGTTAGTAAAATCCGACCTTCCCTCACCTTTCACACAGCCAAACTCCTAATTTCTTCCCTTATCTTTTCTCATCTCTTCTACTGTTCAGCTCTCCTCTCTGGCCTCCCCACCTCACATCTTGCCCCCCTTAAATCCCTCTACTATTTTGCAATCTATACTCTTTGTTCCCTCTCTCCTCATGACTCCATCTCCTCTTCACTCTCCTCACTTGGCTGGCTCTCCTTTCACTCCCAATTCAAATTCAACTTCCTCTGTCTCGTCTTCAAATCCCTTCATGACCTTGCCCCTCCCTACCTTTCCTCCCCCCCTTTTCATTCTACTCTCCCTCTCGGACCCTCCGTTCTGCTGATCACTTTCTACTCACTGTCCCACATGCGCCTTGTGCGTCTTCCCGCTTCCGCTCCTTCCAGCTCCTTGCCCCACTTCACTGGAATTCTCTCCCTCTCCCTAACCACTTCATCTCCTCTTATTCATCTTTCTGCTCCTCCTTAAAATCTCACCTTCTCCAGTTTTCCTCTTGACAGCTCTCTAATTCCTCCTCTCCTGCTTTACCCTACTCAGGTTCTATTCTAATGATCTCAGCAAATTGTTCTGCATATTGTTCTTGGTTTTTTGACTCATGATTTGTATTATATTGCTTCATATGTATTTTGTTTTAGACATTATTTGTATTATATTGCTTCATATGTATTCCTGTTGTTTCATGTAAAGCACTTTGGCTTAAAGCGCTATATAAAATGTAATAAATACAAATACAAATATGGTTTGCCCCTTATAAGCCCCTTGCTTTACGGAGTGCTTTAAGATATTGCAGCATGAAAGGACGTGTTCAGCAGCACACATGTAACCTATGGCTAATATACACGGCCTCCTACATACCGTTCAGCACATCTAACGGGCCGATATGCAGCCATGGATGCAAATATGTGCCCACGGTGAAAGCTGGCAGGCTCAATTGAAGATGGGGAGTGCAGTGCACATGACATGATCATTTAAACATAGCGTGTACGATGGTGTCTGCATGCATTTGAAGTTGGTGACTTTTACACAATGGTTGTGGAGGACATTGTAGACTTGGTACAGCAGCAGAAGTGAGCTGGTATGCGTACATTAGCATACGGTGTACATCATTGTTCCTGTTCAACAATAAAAAAATAAAAAAGAACCATAGGGAGCCACATGCCACCATGTGCATTACCTATGGTTTGGCCCTTATAATCCCCTTGCTTTTGGGAGTGCTGTAAGATATTGCAGCATGAAAGGCCGTGCTCAGAAGCACACATGTAAACTATGGCTAATGTACACAGGATGCTACATACCGTTCAACACACCCAACGCAACGTTATGAAGACATTGGTGCAAATATGTGCCCGGGTTGAAAGCTGGCAGGCTGAAGTGCAGTGCCGATGACATGAGCATTTAACCATAGCCTATACTATGGTGTGTTTTCTGTGGGGAGGGCCTAGCGCATTGCATGCATGGCTGGAGTTGAAAGCAAAAAAAGGAGTCCTCCTGCTTTATTGGGGCATGGTCCCCCTGGTACTTGGGGAAGCGTATGTGCCACATTCTGTGCTTCTCACCATGCTGCCCAATGTAAATGGGACTATGGCCTTTGGCCAATCAGGTGCTCAGGGTGTACGTCACAGGCAAGGGCACCAATAGGGAGAAGCACTCCTCCTGCTTCACTGGGGCGCGGCCCTCGCGGTACTTGGTGAAAGGCACGTGCCACATTTGCGCTTCTCACCACGGTGGGGAATGTCCAATCAGGTCCTCAGGGTGGGCATCACAGGAAAGGGCTGCAATCATTTTTTCCATTAGTTTGTGTAGTGCGGCTGGCAAACATGGCAAGACACACAGTTTTTCATTGTGGGTGATGCCTTTGTGGAGATCTGTTTGTGTATGCCCTCCAAGAAGGCTTTTGTGGCAAATTCAGTTTGGAGGGAGTGGACGCTTTGTGGTGCAGTGTCAAAGGGTGCTGTTTCAAGAGCGTGCTTGTGGAATGTCGACGCATGGCCTCTTCGGGTACTGTACATGTTGTGGTCATGCACTTTGGAGCCTTCTTTTGGGGTTCCATGCGTTGTTCCCATGTGTACCATCAACTGAAGAAGATGATGAAAGCAGTGCAGCGTTTTTTTCTCACTGCCAAGGTGCTTATCTTATGTATACCCCCGAAAATATTGTGGAAGTATTCCAATGATTCCTGTCACCAGCCAGAGGTGGGAAGGAATCTCGTCAACAGAAGCATGTGTGACTTCTTGAGTGCTGCTGGGATGTTCTCCTGTGAGAATGAGAACATTGGTACTCGATATATAAACCTTTTCAAAGGAAATGGCATGTCTTTGTTGACAAGTGGCAATGACATTTTGTTTCATAATCTACAGGCTGCACTGAAGACCCTATTGTAAGAATGTGAGCTGACGTTGAAAACACAAAATTACTTATAAAACCACAAAAAAGGTGTTTCTATCGAAATAATAAATTAATAAAATTAAATTTAAAAAAAAACTCTTTTTTTCAGAGCCACCGCAACTAACGACATCCCCTACCCTGGTTGAAAGTTATTCCACCATTCCCTCGTGCGCACAGCACGAAACGTCCGCGAATATCGCGATAGTTGCAGGATGGCACGTGTTGAAAACGCCCGTTTTGCAGATGACAGCCATAGAAATCAGCCCATAGAGGCTATGGGATTGGTCAATAAGGTTTCTGGCTGTGGTGTGTATGCACAGACTGTGGTACACAGTGTATTTGTAGACAGAAATGCAGAGGGTGCGGTTATGGCTGTGTGTTTCATGAGCCACAGGGTGCGGGTTTTAGGGGAGTTCGAAATACATTGACTGAAAGTGAATGGAAAACACTGTGCAGTGGCTGCTCATTTTGAAATCTAGCATGCGGATGTGTAGTGCTATGGAGTACCTACAATGAAGTGACTGATTTTGGTTTGTCTGTGTGACACTTTGGTGACACGCAATCATGCCGATATTATTGTTGTTCATTGTGGAGAGAAAAGTGAATAGAATGTTACATGAGTTTTAGTGCCGTCTGCGATGAAGGGGGCACTTGCCCAGGTCATGCGTTTGTTTCCGATCTCTTGCATAACTTTCTATCGCATTATGCAGACACCGATGTGGCTGGGTCATTATTTATTTGGTCCGCAAATGGAGAAAGTGCGGTACATTGCAAAGAAGTGTATTTGTGCCTTTGTACAATATGTGCCAATGGCGTACTTCACACATGGGAAAATGACGTTTCAAAGCACAGTTTTCCACAGCTATAACGTTCATCTTACTATGCTTGCCATCCCAATGTCTGCACACCCCATTCAAATTGCCTTGGTGACCTTTGTGAAAATAGTGGAAACATTTTTGTAGTAAGTGTTACGCACTGACACTCTTCAAAACGCTGTGAAACACGTAAAGAAACCTTTTTCCACAGCGACCCCCTTTCTAACCGATTCAACTACCGTGTTTCGCACAGTGCCACGCCTCCCGCCCTGAATCCGTTCATTGACAATTCCATTGTTCATCTCTGAAAGGTGCTTTCTTTATTTCCCTTTTTTCATTTCCCAGTTCATTTCCATTTATTATCTTCTGACACACACCACAGAAGAAACGGCAGCAAAGGCCCGGTACAGAAGGGGAAGCACCTGCATGGATACCATTCGTAATGTGCCGAGAGACAGACTTATTGGGTGGCCCTCACCTACATAGGTGCCAGTCATTGTCATGCTCCCGGACGGACCCTTCCCACGCACTTCCAAGTACCTTCCCTCTGTAGAGTAGCGCATTGCAGTACATGAACAATACAATGTCCTTTGCCGGGTAAGGGTCTGTAGCACAGAATATGGTCTTCAAGGATGTTTTAGAGCTCTGCTGCCCTACAGGAGTGCCCCTCTTGTTGCCCGCAGCAGATGTGGCAAATGCTGTAAATGAAATTACCCCACGTAATTGTTGGAAGGGCAGTAGACTGCCCAATGGTCCCTTGTGCTTTCATTTCAGTTGTTGTCGCGTGCAGTACAAACACTTCATGCTACGCCGTTAGTCTTGGGAGTAGTATTCACAGAGATGTATACATTCTGGAATACAAGAATGTTTACGACAACGCGAAACACAGCTTCATTATGTGGAGCAGGAAGCCATGTATTCTGTGCGACCCATGCAGCTACAGTAGTTTTCTAACCACCACTAACATTGTTTGCACTCTGCACATTCTGCTGTTTGCTTACTTGCCTTTACATGTATTAGTATATGCATGAGCAAGCCGCACCAGCTTTGCCATTTTGCAGACTCACTACAAGCTGTCCCACCAGCAGTCACATGTTTTCTTCAACTGTACGGCCCGCAGCTGACCTCTTCACACTTTCCGTCACATTGCTCAGTGCAGATACAGTGTGTCTGTTTCACGGGTCATGGAAAGGCAAGCAGCAAATCAATCAAATGAATGCAACATTTAACACGCCCACATTCCACTGCAGGTTGCTGTTCCTTGTTTACCAGTGGGCCACATACAGTCAGGCGTGCTTCAGCCACACATTGGTAGGTTTGCAGAGCCACCCACGTAGTCAGCAAGAGTACTTGAAATGTGGTAGCCTACCGTATGAATCCGTAGGGCTGGCGACAGGGGCGGTGTTACCAGCACACAGTGGATGACCTATGCATGTGTATAGGAGTGGAACGGATACACGTACGGTTCTACAACTATTTAAAAGTGCATTAGAAGATGCGGGCATGTGGCCACTAATGGATTGTGATTTCACATACGCCGACCAGGTTCAGTCTCCCTAGGAAATGTTCATATTGCTCATCTGTAGTCATCTCAGCCAGTACTGTGAGGCACAGATTCACCATGCAATGTTAACACAAAAAGAGAAACTACTCAAACATTCACCAACATTTACCAACATTTAACATGTACATCTGTAATTGCTAAGATACACCAACACTATTTGGAAAAGGAAAGGTTAGGGCAAATGGATACACACACATTTATCATGAGGGCAGCCAAGGAATCAGTAACAAATCATTGTCAACAAGACGTTATGGTTCCGTTGCAGTACCAAACAGCTATCATCTTTACAGAAAACACTATGCAAAGCAACGTTCTGGTTACAGTGCCCTCCTAAAAACCTTTGAAATTCACTAACAAAAACATTGTTAAAGGGACGTTATGGTTAAGTTGTGCTAGTAAAAATGTATGCAATTCAATTGACAAACATTGTTACAGGCACGTTATGGTTACAGGTAAAACTGAAAAACCCCAGCAATTCGCCAGTTATGGTAAGCTAAGCAAACAACTCGCGCTACCACTGTGCACTGCAAGGACTAACACCCATGACATCAAAGATGACATCACAATTTGACAGGTGGGTAGGTTCCATGGTGTAGACAATGTAAAAAGTATAAAATCTAAATGTTTCAAATTTCATTTTTTGATAAGATTTTTTAAAGTAGTCTGCAATGCTTGTATATACGTTTGTGTGTGTGTCTGTTCGAAATGATCAGCATACTTCCCAACATGGTACAAACCTGAAATTTGGCATGTGGGTAGCTTCCATGGTTAGACAATGCAAAAAGTATAAATTATAAATATACCTTTGCCTATTTATTTTTTTAGTAGGAATTACAGTGCGAAGCATGGGTACAACTGCTAGTATTGTATATAGGCCATGCTCTGTCCATTATTTTGCTACACATTCTGCACTTCCTTTTACCACGTGGTCCTCAGTTTTATCCAGCTTGAGAGCCAGCTTATTTGGAGTGATTTTAGAGATCGAGTTGCCAAATGGCTTCATGTCATGTCACTCCAGAGTAGTTTGTATGCCGGTACTTGTAGCTCATGCTTCTAATGCAAAAGACGGACTACAAACTCCAGCATGCAAACTGCTGTTGGCCTAAGGTCAGAACTGTATAAGAGTGCACCTTTACTCTTACTTCTCCCAACACTAAGACAGAACACTTACTAGTTTGAGTTTCTTTATGACCCATGCAGACGTTGTATCTTAGTTGTGTACCGCCCCCCCCATGGCCTGACTCCTTGTTTGTGGAGGCTTTCACCGACTGACCCACAACTGAGCTCCTTAACTCTAGACTCTGACCATCTAGCCGCTTTACAAGAGGCGTTCACCTTTGCAGCTGATCACCTGGCTTCTCTTGAAACAGTTAATATCGCATGGACAAAAATCTCTGTAAAACCTTTATACAGACAAGCAGAAAGAGTCTGGCGCTCCGAATATCGAGCAGTAGACCGAATTTTATTGAAGGCCTATCGTCTAAAGTATCACAAAGACATCAAAGCAGCTAAAACTGAATACTATACTGCCAAACAACTGTGTTCTGTAGTTAGGGAACTCTCTTCCCCTAGCTCAGTCTCTTCCAAGGGGCTCCCCTCTCAGACTCTCTGTGATTCACTTTCTCATTATTTTATTGAGAAGATCACCAATATTAGGATGAAAATATCAGATCCTGCTGAGATCATAACATTGCCACCCGTTTCTTTGTCGTATTCCAACTCTCAGCCTAATCGGGCAACCTTCTCCACTTTTGCGTCTGCTTCTGATGATCAGATTTATTAAATCATTCTTCAGTTGAAATCCTGATTTTCTCATTTGACCTCATTCCCCTTTAAGTTCTGAAAAATATTAGCTCAGAGAATTCCCCTTTGGCAACCCTAGCTGTAAGTTACTCACTATCACAAGGCACAGTTTAATCTAATTTGAAACATGCTTTTTGGTCACCCCTTTGTTAAAGAAACCCACCCTGGATTCAACTTCCCCAGATAACATACGTCCCGTTTCACTCCTCACATTTCTTATGAAAGAGTCTGTTGTTACACCCCAGCTGAGAACCTTTTTAGAGGAGGCTTTCTTTCATAAACCTTATCAATCAGGCTCCTGTCTATCTATGGGCACAGAAGCTGTGCTGGTATCAGTCATTGATGATCTGGCTAGAATAAGAGATCAACATGGGGTGGGCTTCCGGATTCTTCTCGACCCCTCTGCAGCATTTGACACTATAGACTACACCGGTATCCAGTGATTTTACCGACAACAAAATATTCAAGGAATTAAAAAAAATATATATATGTAATATAAATGTAATTGTTTATTTGTAAAGTGCTTATACACAGGTGAAGTGCTTCAAAGCCTTCAAGTGCTTAGGCCTTGAAGTTTCCGAATGATCTAACGAAGAAATGATTAGCAAACTAGGCCTGACACCATTACTACTAGTGCAAGTGCATGACAAGAAGGAAGGAGAGAAAAGGGGGAGGAGAGGGAGAAGAACATACAATCCATAAACTTCCTTACTAGGTCAGCGCCGTTTCAGATAGTGCAAGTGCATGCCAAAGAGTGAGCTGATAGGGGGCAGGGTAGGGAAGAAAACATATAGAAACAAAATAACTACCGTACAGAAACAAAAGCAAAAGCCACCATACTAGGCCTGGCGAACTAGGCCTAGTACATTCAGGTAATGTAAGTGCGAAGACAGGAAGTGAAAGGGAGGGGGATGGGGGCAAGTGCACCCAGTCCATCAGGGCCCTGGGTTAAGTTCAGAGAGGTTACCCTTCTCATGGAACAAAATTCTGGAAGTGCAGTATTTCTGAGCAGACTGCAGAGGTCCGGAGGCAAGTGCAATGACTGGGGGGTGGGGGGTTGGGACCTGTGAGGCTCTGGTGGTGCACCAAGCAACCAGTCAACAAAACAGAGCAGAGTTAGGGAAAAGAAGGAGGAGGGAGCAGGTGAGAGTAGAAAGGAGGTTAGCAAGGGAGAGGGAGAGAGAAAGAGAAAGAGAAGAGGAAGGTCTTGAGGAATTAGAGGATAAAGATCTACCCCCAAATCTCTGTTTGGGAAAACAGCTCACCCGCAGAGAGTTGGAAGAGGACGAGCGGAGGGCTCTAGAAGGAGAGTATGTAGGAAGAGAGTGTTGTAGATAGTGCGGGCTCCAGCCCCAGAAAGCCTTTTGGACTATGCAGAGGGTCTTGAACTTGATCCTTGCAGTCACAGGGAGCCAGTGGAGAGATTTCAGAGCCTGGGAGATACAGTCCCTGGGCTTGAGGCCAAGGATAAGTCTTGCAGTTCTGTTCTGGATGAGTTATAGAGGTCAGAGAGTAGAACTGGTGAAATTGCAAAAGAGAGTTGTGCAGTAGTCCATTCTAGAGAGAACCAGGGCCCTGGAGATGGTAAGTCTCTGGGGGAAAGTGAGAAAAGGTAGAATACCTATGAGATGGTGCAGCTGGTAGTGGGACGTTTTAGAGATGTCCGAGATGTGAGAGAAGAATGAGAGAGTGGAGTTGAAGATGACCTCCAGATTTTTTGCCTCACTGGTGTGTGAGGGCAAAGGGTCAAGGGAGGCCAGCCAGATTGAAAGTGGGAAAGCAGGAGCAGGGGTACAAATGACGACGATCTCTGTCTTGCTGGCATTAAGGCAGAGATCGTTCGCAGCACACCAAGACTGAATTGCGGACAGTCAGTCAGGAATGAGCAAGGAGGAGGAAGAGGCCGATGGTAGCCTGAAAGAGAGCTGCGTGTCATCCACATAAGACTGAAACTTGGAGGTGAAGGCAGAGATCCTGCAGACCAGAGAGGCCATGTAGACAGTGAAGAACCAGGGGGATAGGTTAGATCCCCGGGGGACATCACAAGTAGAGAGAGTGATAGCAGAGAGAAAGGACCCAAGTTCAACCTTGGAAGGACGGTCAGAGAGAAAGGAGACAAGCCATGCCAGGACCCGATCTGTGATTTCCAGGGTATCACAGAGACTCAGGAAGCTGTGTTTTACTGTATCGAAAGCAGAAGAGAGGTCAAGAAGAATGTGGACAAAGGGAGAGTTAAAGTCAAGATTTGAGAGCAGGTCTTCACAGGTGTTCAGAAGAGCTGTTTCTGTGCCTCTGGATGCTCTAAAGCCAGACTGATGGTCATAGAGACAACCAACAAATTCAGTGTGGAGGGTAAATTGAGAGATGGCCAACTTCTCCAGAACTTTTCCCAAGAAAGGAGTGATAGAGATCGGATGATAGTTTGCTAGGATAGAAGGGTTGGCACAAGGTTTATTGAGCAGCGAGTGCACAAGAGAGTGCTTGAGAGAAGTGGGGAAAACTCCAGTGGCAAAGGGGAGGTTGCAGAGGTTTGCCAAAGCTTGAGCGAGGGTGTCAATGTTGTCCTTGATGGTTTTGAAATGGCATGGGACCACCTGATTGGAAGAGGCTTTCATAGAATGGACTTGTACAGAGACCTCCTCAGGAGTGACAGCGGAGAGGGAGGAGAGAAGAGGAGGAGGGGTGGGTACAGCCACAGGGGGCCCAAGAGATGTTGGTGCCTGAGTGGGTGTGAAGGAGAGAGTGTACAGAATGTCCTTTTTTTGGCAGTGAAGTGTGCAGCCAGGGCCGAGCAAAGGGCCTGGGGGGTGCAGTAGCGGTTTGACCAGTTCCTTGCAGACTTTGAAAAGTTTGGCCGTGTTGTTAGACGCCACAGAGATGCAGGCTTCAATATGGACTCTCTTCTTGGAACGGATGCAGAGTCTGTATTTCCTTAGAAGAAGGTGCCAGGTCAGTTTCTGAGATGGTGCACCCGAAGATGCCAATTTACGTTCAGCTGCTCTGCACTTGCGTTTAAGGGCAGCCAGATAGGAATCGTACCAAGAGTTGCACTTTTTGGCAGGCTTCAGTCGGACCTTCATGACAGGGTCAAGAATGTTGAGAGTGTTGGATATGGAAAGGTGAAAGTTAGAGAGGGCTGTGTCAGGGTGGGAGTCAGCCGCAGGAGTAGAAGGAGGAGAGTAGGTAGAGGCAAAGGCAGCCACTAACACTCATCTCATGGGTCACAAGACCTTGAAGGTGATCGACGGTGCAGGGTGTGCCGGTGCTAAAGGAGAAGAAAGCTTCAAGCGAGAAGAGAGAAGGGAATGATCAGTCCAGGAGAGTGAGGTAGTGAGAGGGATGGAGAGAGGGATGTCTTTGAGATGAGAGAATCCAAGGTGTGGGCTCGGGTGTGCGTCAGACCCGAAGTTAGAATGGAGAGAGAAAGAGAGTCACATAGATTGCAGAAAGGTCCTGAACAGTCGGGAGAGTCAAGATGAATGTTAAGATACCCCAGCAGGAGGAGTTGAGGAGAGGAGGAAAGGAGAGCAGAGGCCAGGTCTGCCTATTCCGAGAGGAAGAAGGTAGACTGCCCCAGCGGCTGATAGAAGCTGGCCAGTGTAAGAGAGAAGACAAGAGATAGAAAGCCTGCAGACCAGGTATTCAAAGGAAAAGTAGGCTGGAGTGGGAATGATGGAAACACGGATCGACTCCGGAAAGATGAGGGCTACTCCCCCTCCTGACCTGTTGGGACTTGGCTTGGAGAGGATCTTGTAGCCTTCTGGGAGAAGTGTGTCAAAACTCGTGACAGAGCTGTCCTTAAACCATGTCTTAGTAAGAGCAAGAACATTGAGTTCAAGGAGGTGGCAGATGTCAGAGAGGAGTACTTGACAGCAGAGCGAGAGTTAAGCATGGCAACATGGAGCAGGTTGTCATTTTTGAGAGACTTACGGGCGGGTACAGGGGACAGAAGTCCCCCCCATAAGCGCGAGAGTGCTTTAGAGATAGAGGTTGGAGGAGGAAGAGGACTGGAAGATGATAGGGATGTCAGTGAGGAGAGTGCAGGCAAGGGACCCAGGTGGGTTGAAGGCGGTGGGGGGGGGTGAGAGAGGCCATATGTTCAGGAGGAGGTGAGGGAGCCAGGGATGCAGTGGAAGAAGATGGCAAGGGAGCCTGTTAGGAGGAAGGTGGGAAGTTGACAAGGTGAGGGAGCAGCCTATTAAAAAGTAGGAGGTTGGCATGACACCCCTGTATCAGGATGCTTCCCTTCCGATAGACATTTGTGGTGACCCTGGAGGTGGAGAAGAAGCAAGAAGGACCTCCAAGCGGGTGCCACCGTTAATGTGTGAGGAAGAGTAGGGAGAGAGCAGAGCAACCAAATGAAGAGTCCATAGGTCGGGTGAAGGAAAGAAAAAGAGGATGTCGGTATGACTCTCTCTGGCGGAAGCACTGACGTAGGTGTCTACGTTAGGCAGGCCTGAGTTGGAGCCAAGTGTGTCATTCTTGGGTTTCTTCCTGACATACATTGTGAGAGGTGAAGGATAGGAGATAGAGAAGCAGTTAGAGAAGATAGGAGAGATAGAAAGCACCATAGAGAAGGGCAAAGAGTGTGGTTGTCAGACTAGCCCCTACCACACCATGGAACAATACCCTAGGTACTGGTAGGTTGTACACGTCATGTAGAGGAAGAATTCTTCCTAATAATTCCCTACTCTACTGGTTTGTATAATACAGCAGAGCAATTAATTAATGGAAAGACGTGGGGACACAACTGGGAACACCGCTGGCTGCAAGAAAATGCCACAGGTTAGTACATTCCAGACTGCAGTTAGTTGTTTAAAACCACAGAAACAGGAAAGATTAGCTCACCTCCTGTAGCAGGAAGCCATACAGCAGTTACAAAAGATTGAGCCGGTGAACACCAGAGGTTAACCCCTAAATACAACAAAAACTAAGGTAAGTATGACTTCAAGAAACCAAACAACAGAAGAGAATCCCTTACCACTGCAGTAAGTTTGATACAGTAATCCAAGTCCTGGAATCAGCAGGCATCCATAGAAGTCAGTATAAATCCATGAAAACCCTATACCTGTAGGCACGAGGACACCTATGAAAGTCTGTATTCTTTTCTCCTATTCCCGACGGCACGAGTACGCCTTTCCGTTGACAAGGGAGAGTCTCTAGTCCATGCGGCAGGCACCGTAGTGAAGTTAGCAAAAGGAGGGGATCCCAAGATGTAGCAGCTATGAAGCAGAAGGCGGGATCAGGAGGGAAGTTGTTACGGTCCGAGCTGTATACTGGGGCGGTCAAAATGTAACCAAACAGGAGGCAAAGGAAGTCAGTGGAGCATAGCAAAGAATCAAAGCCGTTAGATCAATGCAGACAGGAGGGCAAGACGTAGCATGGTCTGAAGGCGAAGCACAAGGTCGATACACAGCAAAGCAATAGAGTACGCACAAGGATACAAGGGTGCTTGATGATAGGAATCAGAAGCAAGGCATTGGGGCATTCTGCATCCGACGTTCTGCATTCCAGCATTTCCGTGGCAACCCCCAGCTGGAACGCGATGCAAACTTCGGGGCAAGTGAGCTTGTCGGAAACCACGAAGCGGACCATAACGGTGGAGAAGCATATTGCCTGGATGATCGTATGGTATGTGTGGAAAAAGAACGTTGAGCCTTACTAGAGGATCATGCAGCATGTGAAGCGTCTGAAACAGTTGAAGTATCTTTGGGGACTGAAGAGTGTATCCTGACAGTGGTACACTTAACCAGGTGTCACTGCTGAGGTGCGCGGAGGAAGTAGTCAGGAGGACCACAAAGGAATACAAAGAGGATTGGGAGAAAACACTGGGACTGGAAAGGGAAAAGGAGAAGAAAATAGACAGAACAGACCAGTCAGCGTAGTCACAAGAAAAGCAGAACATTGAGCACCACCTAAATTCGATCTTAAGCTACAGGCATACAAACAATGCAGGGTGTGAGTGCTACTTAATTTGATTTTTAACTAAAAGCATACAAACAATGCAGGGTGTGAGCACCACCTAAATTCGATCTTAAACTACAGACATACAAAGAATGCAGGTGTGAGCACCACCTAATTTCAATTTTAAGCTACAGGCAGACAAACAATGCAGGGTGTGAGCGCCACCTACATTCGATTTTAAGCTACAAGCTTACAAACAATGCAGGGCGTGAGCACCACCTAAATTAGATCTTAAGCTACAGGCATACAGACATACAGACAATGCAGGTGTGAGCACCACCTACATTTTTGATTTTAAGCTACAGGCATACAAACAATGCAGGTATGAGCACCACCTAAACTTGATTGTGCAAAGCTGCAAAGGTGGAGGCAATGGAAATGAGAACTCAGGAGATGGAAACAAAAGTGAACAGTTTTGAGCATGTAGTGTAGGGGAGAGTGCCAGTTGGGATGGCACAGAGATCAAAGTTGGGAGTGGCAAAGAGTCAGAGGAGAGATGAGCCCGATAACAGAGCAGACAGTCAGCACTCACATGATGTCGGAAGGGGGGATACCATAGTCCAGCTGTGAAGATATGGGGGACGCAATCCCAGCCAGGCATGCCCAGGCACAGACAGGGGCCTTATGTGTGAGCCTCTGTTTGGGGACCGGCTTTGTCGCCTGCCAGATTCCTATTTCACAGGATGAAGTGGCACCCAGCTATACAGGTACAATGCAGCAGCATTGCCAAGGATACAACACGTGGAACTCCAGTGCCGAGCAGGGTGGCCATCTTAGTCGGGAATGATTGCCAAGATCAAGCACATGAGCACGATGTATCCGGCTTTGACAAATCGGCGCTGGGCCAGCACGACGCTGCATGTGGGTTTAGTAACTCCCTGAGGCCTCTGCTCTGCACTGATGAAATAACTCCCAAGTGGGAATAACAAGCAAAAAAAGAACCAATTTTGCCTCACAGGTCCACCTTCACTGATGAACGATTTGCAGATGGAGACAGAGGCTGGGTGCCCTTGCGCTTCGGTGCACGCTGGTGGCTGAGCGGGTCTGGGGTGGGGTCAAAACATGGAGGGGTTAAAACATATGGAGGGGGTAAGGGGTTAAAATGGCTGGGGAGGGGTTTGGAGTGGAGTTAAAACATAGGGAAACAGGGGGCTTAGGGATGATCCCCCCAAATAAAATAAAAAAGTAAATCTGTGTTTTTTTCGATAGATATTTTTCAGTAAAAATTCCATTGAAAAAATGTTTGGGGTAAACTCACAGATAACTTATGTCACCCCCTTGAGGAGGCAGGAGTTACTGGCACAGTTCTAGAATGGTTTAAGTCATTTTTGCGTGATCACACTCAAACACTATCACTCCCTCTGTCTTATCCCGAGGCATCCCTCAAGGGTCTGCTATCTCATCCCTGCTCTTGATCATATATGTGCGCCCCATGATTAGCCTGATACAGGATCATGGTGTCAGTTCTATGCCTATGCGAATAACATCCATCTTATTCTCAGAGTTTATCATAATTTTAAGTAAGCAGCATCATGTTTGCATAGCTGTTTAGCAGATATTGGTGCTTGGATGAATCAAAACTGGTTAAAACCTACCAAAGATAAAACTGAGGTTCTGGTGGTTGGTCCTCCTACTGCTCGGTCCCTTTGGACTGTAGATTTTTGGCCTCGATCTTTGGGGGCATTCCCACCTCTTGTCGAATCTCTTAAGAATCTAGGAATTCAAATATTGACCACCTTCTCTGCAGACCTACAGATCAGCACCATTCTGGCTTCTTCAGGCCGAGAACTTTAAAAAGAGTGATGCCTTTTCAGCCATATGACATGAAAGGCCCTGTGGTGGCATCTGCTGTCATGGGTATTTTGGACTATTGTAATGCCACCTCACTGGCACAGCCCCAAATACCATCTTAAAAGATTGCAGGTTTCACGGTTGATGGCTGGTCTTCCTAAATATGCTCATGCCTTCCCACATTTTTAATGCACTTCACTGGCTCCCAGTTCAAGGCAGGGTGAAGTTTAAAGCATTGTGTATGATAGACCGGGCGTTACCTTTAACTTCACTAGAACCTTGCTCTGTATGTCCCAAACAGGGACCTCCTCTCAGCTGGCCAACACCTTCTACAGGTACCATGGACTAGGAAGACCATGCAGCATTGCTGCATTCCTCTGTACCGCTATATAGGAGTCCCATGCAAGTTATTTAGATAGTGGGTGGGAGTAGGGCATGGAAGGTACGCAGGGATTGCACACTGTAAACAAGAAGAAAAGAAAAAAAAGGCAATGCTGTTGTCTTTTACCTTAGCTGTGTTTGCACACCACAATATTCACGCCTTCCAGTAATAACAGCTGAAATGAAGGAGGAAGGATCCAGTGCTACTAAGTTACCAAGTGGGCCAAGGAAGGTGCCTTGACATAATGGGAATACTGCAACTAAGAGGGAACTGAAGACAGTGAAGACTGAAGTTAAGGTTGACAAATGTAGAGAAGCAGGAAAGAATTAGAGTCTGGTTGCCTTTCTTATTCTATAATGACCCGATAGACCTTAGATATCGTTATAAAAATAACTAAAAGTAACATATAATAGTCAATGTACAAGCGTAATTACATGCTATTTGTGAGGTAGCAAAAAAAGGTCAGATAATCACATTTTTTAGTATAAGAATATGTGTGTGTAAAGTAAGTTGAGATGTTTGACTGCCCAATATTCTCAATGTATGACCTTAGCTAAGGTTCAGACATAAATATCTTTAATAATCTTCATAACCCTGTAGTGTCTCTATGATGTGTTGATAAGTGTTGATTCCTAGCACTTTACAGTACTGCAGCACCCTGTTTTCCTCTCTCCCTACCATTCACAGACAACCCTACAGCAGTTTTCCCTCACCCCTCCATCCTTAATTTAGCACTTCCTCCACCATCCCGTTCATATGCCAACTGCGCTGTTCCCATCCCTGGTTTATGTTTCCACCTTCCCCTGCAACATCTGGTTTTCAAGCCAAATTCTGTCATCCAATTGTAAAGGATCCATGTCCTCTCTGCTCTGTTATCAACGGTAAAGTTTGTAAGCATTTTTGTGCCAAAAATGTATTGCTCTCCATGTGATTTTTATAAATAAATACATCTACTTGTGATGATTGTATTTTAAGAGACGCTTGTTGGAATAAATCTCCAGAAACATGTTTACATCCTGTTGTGACAAAGTAAGTATAGTTCCTATTCAGCACTATAGTCTGCACTCTTCATTTATCCAACCCAGTGATACTGCATTTAATCTATCCATCCAAAATGCCTCCCTCTGTTTTAAGAGATTAGAGACATTTTTATAGTGAGAACCTGACTTTACAATTTCTAATATTTGAAATTTCATTTGATTTATCTGATTTGGTGCTCAATAAAATGTCTGTTTACTACACATTTTATTCTCTTGGTTCTAAAGAGTTCTTAAGTTAGATCTATGCTGATTCCATCAAATATTGGATTTGTGTGTGGATTGACCTACATAATAAATGCCATAAGAGCACTGAATACTATAAATGATGTTTGCTGATTCACAAGTGCGTAATGCTTCAAAACGAAAGCATATGAAACGACCCTATGAAGTTTGCTCTATGTAAAACCTTTCCATGCACTGGGAGGCTGAACACAACGATAATGTTGCAAATACTGCTATATCCAGGTTTGCAATAAATACTTTTAGTACATCTTTTGTCGCTGGTACCTGATTTAACATCAAGAAATTGCATTCAACGTTGGCTAAATATTGCATGTGGTCATTGATCTAATCGAGGTACATCAGAAAACATGATTTAATGATGGGATTGTTCCTTTTGGTGAAACAGAGCGATATTGGAGTGAATCATATATCATTATTGAATTGCTTTAGTAAAGAACTGCAAACAGTATTGATAATTTGAGTGGTGCTCCAACATAATGGGTCTTCCATTCACCTATTGAGCTTGAAGGGCCCTGGTTAATCTCACACAATGCCAGACCTGAAGAATAATTTTCCAGAGCTTGTTGGGTCTGGAGAGCACTAGGATGGTGGCATCCGGCTCTGCTAAAGCCATAGCCAACAGTACCTTGTCAGGTGTCACCTCCAGACGACACCTCAAGGAGGTTTCCCAACCTTCTGCTTTTCTCTATTGCTTCTCTATGTTCCATTATCATGACTCCCTTACTTTCTTCTTCAAATGCCCTACAGCAACCTGACCCATGATCACCTCCCATCTTAGCTTCCTGACTTCGTCCACCTCTTTCTCTGTCTCAGGCCTCTCCACTCTTTGCACAGCTCTTCTACCTTTCTATCTATTCTGCTCACTGGCTCCCCCTCAAAGTCTTTTCCTTCTGTTTTTAAGTTTATCAATATTTCATCAATATTTCAACTCCTTTGCCAACTGTAGTATTTCTCCTTTAGCCTCCTCCTCCAACTGTCTCCTTCTGTAGGTCTTTCTGATCTTCTTTTAAGTATTTCGTTCTTTCAACTCCTTCAACGGTGCCCCTCTCCAAGTATTTCAGCACTTCTAAGCATCTCATCTTTCACCTGCTCCTCCAACTGTTCCCTCTCCTGGTCTTTCCTTTTTTGTTCTTTCCTTTCTCTTTCTCCCCTTTCAACACATCTGCCTACATCTCTCTCCTGTTCACTCTCCTATTTTATCCTTGCTCATCCTTCCTCTTCTCTATGCATTACTATTTCCATCGTAAACATTCAACTGCCCCCAGCTGTGTTGGCTAAGACACCAAGTTTGGGTATTGGATTGTCAGAATTAAATTGTTGTTTACTGCTGTTCCTTATTGGCTTGCACCAACAAGTGATGCTCACCACGTCTAGTTCACAAGACGAGAGTCCACTATTTTGAATCCCAAATAGTTCCAACATGGCTTTCCAGGGCTGCCGATCAGTGCTCCTGGATCTTCTCCTCCTCTACCAGTGACTATCCAGCAAGATCACATGCCCTCAGAAGGAGATGAAAGCGGGATCGCCTTGAGTCAACCCAATGATGTACGGTGGCAGATATACCGTTCTACAACCAGAAAAGCAATATTGGGCTTCTAGTACTGCAAGGAAAATCCTATATTATCAGTGTTATACTTAAGGCAATCAATGCATAGTAACAATCGATAACAATCGGTGGCTGGACCCAGTGGTCCGCCTTTCTCCCCATATCCCACTGTTCCTACTCAACGTATCATAAACAAGAGATACAATAGTGATTTTAAGCAAGATCAACAATATTGAATGGGGATAGCATTATGTAATTCTTACAATTTGCATTGAGCATTTTAGCAATTCCCTTTTTGTTCTTCAGCACAGAGCTCTACGTTATTATCTACAGTGTCAAATTTTACCTAAAATGCTCAAATCTATCACTCACTTTCAATGAAAATATATACCAGAAATAACTTCTAAATGGGTGCATTTGAATTGTAAGATGATGGGAATCATATGCAACGTTATTTGAACAAATAAACACGTTTTTGGGCCCAATTTATTGATGATGTTTTGATTTATTTTTATGCAGCAGCAATAGTCGATTGTTACTATGCAACGATTGTCTTAAGTATAACACTGATAGTATAAAATTTTCCTTGCAGTACTAAAGACCAATATTGCTTTTCTGGATGTAGAACTGTATATCTGAAACAGCATTTTGCGCATAAATCTTCACAGGAAGAAAGCACCAGCAAATAGTGTGTTGCATGCTATCGCTGGATACTCACATACAATTACCAGCATTAGTACCCGCGAGAGACAATCAGAATGCAACAAGCATTCTGATTGGCTCTCGCCGGGTCATTACCCGACCGAGAATCCTTCGATTCTCGGCTGGGATTCCAGCCGCCTTGTCCTCGGCGGGGGGCGTGGCAGCCCCTCAGCCAATGAGGAGGCTCGAAGCGGGGCCATCCCCGCTCCGAGCCTCCCCATGGCTGGTGGCTTCCTTCGTCCCCCGCCGGGGACTCAGGTAAGATTTTTATTTTTTCCCAGCCTTTCCTCCATCCTCCCTCCTCCCTCTTCCCTCCCCACCTCACTTACCTTCTATCCCGCGGTCTCCGCCGGGGACAATGGAAACCTCCAGCCGTGTGGAGACTTGCTCCAAGCCTCCACATGGCTGGAGGCTTCCATCGTCCCCCGCCAGAGACAGCGGTACGTTATTTATTTATGTTTTTTCTTCCTCCCCATCCCCTCCCGACCCCACTTACCTTCTTTTTTCTTCTGGTCTTGGAAGCGAACGCGCTGGGAACACTTCTGTTCCCAGCGCGTCCGCTCCCGATGGCCGCCATGGAAAGGGAAAACGGACTACGTTTCCGCTTTTTTTTTTTTCTGTTCCGAAACTTGTTTCGGAACAGAAAAAAAAGCAATTAGTACCCCGGTCTAATGGGCCGGGGTACTACTGGCAATAAGCCACTCGGTGGCGGACCAATACCGCCCGAGGTAATGCCCCGGGCCACCGTTAAGACCCTCGCTTCGCTCGGGCCTATAATTCGCCCCAGGGGCATTACCTGGGGGGTATTGGCCCGCCACCTCGTGGCTTATTGCCACAATATACTCTCCAAGGAATTTATCTCAATTTATCCTATTATGTTTCAACACAAGCAAAGGAACAACTATAAGCCAATAATAAAACAACAGCACAAACCCCATTTTGAATAATGGTATGAATAACGATAGATATTTGGCGTGCAAGGTGGCTTCAACACACATAACAGATGTGCGTCCTATGAACAACTGAATACACAATACAAGGACAGAAATCCACTGAGTTTGATCCTAGTAAGAGAATGGCACACATTTCATCTGGAAACTCAGTTAGGTAATTACATAGCTAAAAACCAATGCTTTTCTACACAAAATAACTGAAATTAAAAACGTCCTTTATCAGTAGTCATTAGAACTTGGATGATATATCTATGCAGACAAGACTGTTAGCAGTAAACGATGGATTCGAGAAATGTGGAAATCAACAATCTTGAAACAGGAGACAAATGTGTGCATCTCATGAGTGGAATAAGTGGCACCTATTCCGTACAATTCATGGCACCTTTGCCCACACTTACCTGACCCTGCCTTTTCTTCCCCTTTTTCTACTCACCTTTTCTGGATCTGCGTGAAATCTTGATTTCATATTTTGATTCCTTTTGCTTTTTTCCAACTTTTCGATATTCATGACATCCATATTTTTCTTACCTTGCCCATTTTTCCTTGGCCTACTGTTCTCCTCTCTTTGGTCTCTTGTCAATGTTTCCTCTCCCCCTCAAATACCCTTAGCACTCTTCTATTCATCTTCTCTATCAACATCCCACTACAGACCACATCTTTTCCTCGCCTTCCATTGGTGGCTCTCTTATTCTACTCACCTATAATATTGGCCCTCATTACAAGTTTGCCGGTCCGGTATCCGGCGATACCGCGATGGCGGTGACACCGTTCCGTGACCGCACGGATGCGGAAACAACGAAGAATTAAGGGTTAGCGGCCGCAGGCCCCAACACAGTGCTGAACCAGTGCCACCGGCATCACGGTAACACCCATAGAGACGGATGCACCGGGCCAAATGCCAGCGATACATCCGTATCCACCTCAGCCATGCTGGTATCAGTGGAGGCGCAAACACCAGTGCCGGAAATACTGACATCGCGAAAACTGGAAAGAGAGCCGCGGCCATTACATCAATCACAATCCACTGCAATCCTCTGGTACAACAAGGCCCACAGGTACTGTGTCTGGCTAAAAACCACGAGGAAGATGAAATCTAGGGTGCCAGAGAGCTGGCCGTGGAAACCCTGCTTCAGTGAGGTGATATGATATGATATGGCATTTGTAACGCGCCTATACACAAGTGTTTCAAGGTGGAACTCACCGTGCTTGTTGAGCACATAGTAGATAATGCTGGTTAACTATTCAGCGCAGACCAGAGGCGCTTGACGCAGCAGAGATGGAAGGCCATATGGGCTGAGGCTGCCCAGAAGGTCTCAGCTATGGGGGTGACTGGGCGGACAGTAAAGGACTGCCACAAGAGGTGGGCCGACCTGCGGCTGCGGGTCAGGAACCTGCTGTCAGCCCACAGACAGGAAAGCTGTGCCACAGGAGGTGGACAACATTCCCCACTGAAGCTGCAACCATGGGAGGATAGGTGCAGCAGCGTGCTGCACCTTGAAGGAATTGAGGGGGTGTGAGGGGGGTAGGCGGAGTCGAGGCCGGAGCAGACACACCTGGCGAGACTGGTAAGTACATAGAGTGCAAAGAATGTGAATGAAGGTATATTTGCCCGCCTCCCCTGGCCAACAAAACACACTGAGCCACATAGCACAATCCCCATCAACCCTACCACACCCAGCACCCCCATGCACTCCCCCCGGCAACGCACACAGAGCTACATAGCACAGTCCCCATCAACCCTACCACACCCAGCACCCCTATGGGACACCACCACCACACAGACAGCCAGACGGCGTGCACCCGAGTGCAACCCCTGAATCATAAACCTGACCGCAGCACCCATCAATGCATGTACTTACAACTAGGTGAAGCATGATGAGATGAGTGTGTTGCATGTGATTTCCCCATACACATCCTGTGACACCACTAACGACATGCCTTACAATCCCCCACAGGAACATCATCTGACAGTGACAGGGGTCAACAGTCGGCGTCAAGGGGGACTGCACGTGGTTGTCATCGGAGACCAGAACAGCAATCCACTGCTAGCACCTGAGACACCCGTGCTGTGACTACAGAGAAGGTGCAACTCTGGAGACCACCATCCCTGCAGCGCATGTAGACCAGCATGCACTGCCGGTGAATCCCCTTGCTGCCACTACAAGTGCACCTGCAAGTGCTGCTGCACCACCAGGCCATGAAGAGTCCGGTGGTGTGGAAAGCATGCATGCCCATCAGGCCACTGAGGCACCAGGGTCAGGGAATGAAGGGTGCACCTCCTCATCTGAACAGCTGGGCACATTCAGCCAGACCAGACTGCACAGTCCAATGCGCTCACCTACACCATCCCTTCAGGAGCTTAACACTCGCCTGCAGCGCATTGAAGAGCATCAGGACATGATGACGGGACTTGTGGAGCGACACCTCGAGGAGTCAAGGATCCAATGTGAGGAGGCTCGATTGCAGCGGGAGAGCAACCAGACCAGCGCAATAGGGCGGTTTGCCAAAACCAACATGTTGGTGTCGTGAAGGGTTAGAGAGGGCAACAGCATCAATCTAACATTGCGGAGACGATGTTGCTGGCCCTGCAGGCTATCATGAGCCGCCTGCCACCACCAAACCCTGCTTTGCCCTCCACCAGCAGCACTCCTTCGAGCTCTGTGGCCAGCAGCCCCAGGAGGAGGTCAATGCGGCTGGCTGGTGCAACTGGAAAGGACAATCATGGGCCCAAGCGTGGGAAAAAATAGGGCGTACGGTGTGACACAGAAGTCACACATGTCGTGATCTGGTCCAGGTCGGTGGGTGGGTACGTTGGGGAGGTGGGGGTGGTCCATAGTGTGGTTTGTTAGTTGGGGCCTGGTCGGTGGCTGGTACGTTGGGGAGCTGGGGGTGGTCCACAGTGGGGTTTGTTAGTTGGGGGCTGGTCGGTGGGTGGGTATGTTGGGGAGGTGGGGGTGGTCCGTAGTGGGGTTTGATAGTTGGGGCCTGGTCGGTGGGTGAGTACATTTGGGAGGTAGGGGTTGTGGTGCTGCCCCCTTAACGGACATGCACGCGGCAGCGTGAAGTTGCACGCCACCTCGTGCATTATAAATAAAGGGGGTGTTCCCGGCCACGACAGAGCGACCGGGAAGCCCGAGCAGAGCAGACCTGTCTGTGGGTGCTGGGGGCTTACGGGCATCGCTTATGGGGGTCCCCACAGACTCCCAACAGTGGCGACGGGGTTGGTGTAATGCCTGGGCCCGGCGGTGAAAGTTCCTTCACTTTTTATCCTGAAACAGAGATCTTTGAAGCTCTTTGTTTCACGCCGTAGGCCGTGCAGAACCACGCGTTAGGCGGCCATTTTGAATTTTGGGTAGTGGACACTCGCAGAGCTCCGGTTCGACCTGTATGAGGGATCCATGCCTAATTTTTTGGAAAACTGATTGCAGGCAGATAAACCTGTCATCCATGGTCAGATTTTTGATTTTTTTCAATTTTGGGCCTCTTAGAGAGCGTGAAGGCGAGGATAAGGGGTGAGATGCCCAAGCCTGCTTAGCCCTTCAAACCTCCCTGGCTCAATTTTTGGGACATCCGTGCTAGAACGCAGCACTGCTGCAGCTGAGGACTTCCATCTTCATCGTCCTCTTCATCATCATTCCTAGCTGCTGTGTCTGTGTGTGTGGCTCTGCCACTTATCATCATCATCATTATCACACCAGGTTTGGACTTGTGCTGCCTGTGTGTGTCTGGACTGGTGGCAATCGAAATACCCGGAGGGGACTGAACTGTGGTGGTGGGAGTGAGTTGCGGCCCCCAAATTCACGCTGGGGGTGCATGTGCGCTCTTACCCATGAATGTGCCTGCTGTCCGGGACAGTGGCAACCCGTGGACCTGCACCAACCCCTAGCCCAGCCACAACTTCAAGCACTGCCTCAGGCTCCGCCAGTGGCACAACCAGTTGTGCAGCAGCCCCCTCCAGTCATGGCGCAAATGCGGTCCCCAGCAGCGCTGCAACCTATCCCGGAGTTCTATGTCTCAGGCCCACCATCCAGCCTGGGGCCCAGATGGAAAAGATGGGTGGACCATCTAGACATGTACTTAAGGGCCACAATGGAGACGGATGATGACAGCAAGCTTGCCACCCTGCTGTATGCGGCCGGACCTGCGATGCAGGAAATCTTTGAGTCCCTCCAAACAACTGATGCCTCCTATGCAGCTGCGAAGACTGCGCTTCAGGCTCACTTTCTGCCCCTCGCCAATGCTGACTATGAGAGGTTCATGATGCTGTCAGCACGGCAGATGGAGGACAAGACTTTGGACACCTTTTATGGCCGCCTCAGATGCCTATTGCTAGCATGTGCATGGGGTGATGCGGAGGACATGATCCGGATTATGGTCATTCAGGCGTGTTCATCAGGTAAACTGAGACGGCAGATGTTGAGGGAACCAGCTACCACGCTTGCTCGTATCCTGGAGTTGGGACGCTGCCATGAAGTGGCTGAGGCCCTGGCATCCAGGATGGAGGCTGGCTTGCGCCCGGCGAAAACTGAGGATGTATGTGCCATGTGGCGCAGTGGCAGAGGTGTCAGAAGACCTGGATGCAGCCTCCGTGACAGGGGCAGGAGAGCTGGTGAGTCGTGCCAGAAGTGTGGATATGACTTACCCCACCCTGCTGAGTGCCCTGCGGCAGGAAAAACTTGTGGAAGGTGTGGCCTCGTGGATCATTATTCCCGTGTGTGCAAGGCAGCCCTGCCGGTGATGGTGCCCACAGGCCCGGTTCGGTCCGGGTTCCTCCGTCAAAATCACCCCCAAATGTGGCCCAGGTCGACCAGGGCGAGGAGGGGGCCCCAGCGGAAGACGAAGAGGAGGAAGAGGAAGAGAACATCTTCTTCGTGTCGAGTGTGGGGGTCCTCAAGTCGAAAAACAGACGCCAACCGAGGTGTGTGATGGAGGTAAACAAGTCACCGGTCCCAGTACTCGTAGACACGGATGCCTCGGTCAATGTGATGTCCCGTGGACACTATGATGCGATGGACACACCTCACAGGTTGGTCAGCCCGAAGGCCCGTATCTTTGCTTTTGGGGGGTCGGAACCCATCCCTTTGGACAGTGCTTTTGTGGCAAAAGTGGAACATGATAGCTCGCAGATCACCGCCCGTTTCTACGTCACACCAGTGAGCACTAATACTCTCCTGAGTTGTGCTGCAGCAGAGGCCCTCAGCATTGTCAGCTTTGCCTACACAGTGTATCTCGAGGACATCAATGATCTCCTGGACAAATATTCCACTCTGTTCCACGGAATTGGACAAATGGCTGGTGACCCGGTGAGACTACACATTGACGAATCGGTGCAGCCCATAGCCCTGAAACATC
The DNA here is from genome assembly GCF_040938575.1 of Ambystoma mexicanum. Taxonomy (NCBI): domain Eukaryota; kingdom Metazoa; phylum Chordata; class Amphibia; order Caudata; family Ambystomatidae; genus Ambystoma; species Ambystoma mexicanum. The sequence goes on from NC_090931.1 coordinate 460,254,107, forward strand.
GGAGGGTACTGTTTCATCTTCGGGAGCAGGTAGACAAAGAACTGGACAATCTCGTAAACTTAGACATCATCGAGAAGGTGGAGGGTCCGACACTGTGGGTGTCACCAATTGTCGTGGCAAGAAAGCCTAAGCAACCGGACTCCATCCGCATATGTGTCGACATGAGGCTACCCAATAAGGCCATTGAGCCAGAGAGATATCTCACCCCGACCATCGAAGACATCATTACGGAGGTGCAAGGTGCTCGGTTTTTCTCAAAACTAGACCTACGGGCCGGCTACCATCAGGTCGTTCTAACCCGGAGTCAAGATAAATAACCACGTTCACCACCCACCGTGGACTCTACCGCTATAAGAGACTCAGTTTTGGTGTGTCATCGGCAGCTGAGGTGTTTCAGAACATCATCCGAGGTGCCCTTGCTGACCTGGATGGCGTCTTAAACATTAGTGATGACATCCTAGTGTTTGCCAGAACTGAGGTGGACCACCTGCGCAAGCTGGCCAGGACCTTTGAAAGACTGCAATCACTGGGCCTCACGCTCCACAGGGAGAAGTGTGAGTTTCTGCACCCGACCATTGAATTCTTTGGATTCGTCTTCAAGGAAGGAGGTGTGTCGCCAGATCCAAGAAAGGTACAAGACATTAAGAAGGCCCAACCACCCGAGTCGGTGTCGGATGTGAGGAGTTTCCTTGGCATGGTAACATACTGTGGACGATTCATTCAGAACCTTGCTTCAAGATCTGAGCCTCTGAGGGCCCTTACAAAGAAGGAGACAACCTGGCGTTGGGGCCCCCTCGAGCAGGCGGCGTTCGAAGATATCAAGAGCGCACTTACGGCTGAAGATACCTTGGCGTTCTTTGACCCCACCCTGCCGTCAGAAATCATCATGGATGCCAACCCTTTTGGCTTAGGGGCCGTGTTGACACAAGTCGATCGGGATGGCGGTGTCCGCCTAGTGGCGCACTCCAGTAAGGCGCTGTCCGACACCGAGCAGTGGTACTCACAAATGGAACGTGAGGCTCTGGCAGTGCTATGCTGTTGCAGGCATTTCAGGCTCTACGTCCTGGGCTGCCCGTTGACTGTCGTGACAGACCATAATCCCCTGCTTCCCATTCTGGCGGGGTCCTCGTCCAAACAACCGGCGAGGATAGAACGATGGATGCTTGCCCTCCTGGAATATGGGGTTACCCTTGTATACTGGCCAGGTGTGAACAATGCAGCAGACTATCTGTCCAGGCATCCTGGTGTGAACGGCGGGGAGGAGCAGGACACTTGTGCCTAGGAGGTGTATGATCACGTTCACATGGTGGTGGAGGCGGCTACCCCCAATGCCATGCCCCTCGAAGATCTGGAGGCAGCGGCAGCGGGAGATGAGTGCTTCCAAATTTTGAAACACGCCATGTAACAGGGGTCGTGGAAGACGGTGCAGGAGTCCCTGGCCGGGAGCACACAAGAAGCCAAGGTGGGGATGGAGCAACTATAAAGGTGAGGGAGGAGTTGTCATTCTCAGCTTCTGGCCTTCTGCTAATTGTCGACCGGATAGTTGTGCCCCAATCAAAGGCCCACCATGGACACCAAGGCGCTGTGAAGACCAAGTCCCGGCTACGCCTCAAGGTGTGGTTCCCGGAGTTGGAGCGGAAGGTCGATGACTTTGTTGCTGCCTGCGTCTGGTACCAGGCGGCGTCCCCCTTGCAAAGAGAGCCGGCGATTGAAGCAATGCCCCGGGGGACGCGACCCTAGGAAGTGGTGCAGGCAGACTTTGGATCCACCACGCTGAGCACCCACTTCCTGATAGTCGTGGACGAGTACTCTCGATATCCGGAGGTCGAGTTCGTGGACTCAGTGGCTTTTGAGCATGTGGTGGATGCCATTGAGAAAGTGTTTGCTGCCCAGAGATTCCCCCACACTCTGTGCTCTGGCAATGGGGCACTGTTCCAAAGCGAGCATTTCTCGGAGCTGTGGTATGGGTATGGGGTCCAACATAGGAAGATCACCCCACTCTGGCCACGGGTGAACGGCAAGGCGGAGAGGCTGATGAGGACATTGAACAAAACCTTCCAGATAGCACAAGGCCAGGGACAGTGTCTGCAGAGGGCCCTTTACCAGTTTTTGAGATTGTATCGCACAACCCCCCATGCATCCATAGGAGTGGCGCCAGCTGAGGCCCTGTTCAGACGGTGCCCCCATGGGCTGCTGCCCAATGTGGGGGAGAAGGAGCCCGGGGTGATTGATGATCAGCAGGTGGAGATGGGTCGGCGGCTGCGGACAGAACAGGAGACGCCAGGAGAGGACTCTGACCGCAACGACTAGAGCCGAGAGATGAGGTGCTTATTAGGAACAGACATCCACATGGAAAGCTCTCTCTCCCCTACGAACCTGAGCCTCTTGATGTGGTGGCTGTCAAGGTGTCCATGGTGACGGCCTCGGACGGGAGGTCGGCAGTCACCCAGAATGTGAGCTTCTTTAAGAAGCTAGGGGACCCCAGAACTGAGCCTCCCCTCGAACCGGACCGGATGGAAGTGCCGACGACGGTGCAGGCCAATCCTCCAAGCCCGCGTCCCCCACCCGGGGAGTGCCACCGGATGGACTGCCCATGCCGAAGGTAAGCGGGAGGTACCCCCAGAGGGCTGGGCGAGGGAAACCCGCTTAACTCAGTGATTATGTGTTGGGACATGTTTCATAATTGCCCCGTGGGCCTCCAGTGTTAATTAAGGGGATCCAGGGTGGTTGTGAATAAAGGGGTGTGCGTGGGGATTTTATGCTTATGTTCATGTTGAAACATTATTTTGTTGGTGTTAGAAACTAGTGAAGTATTGTTGTTTGTCCTCATGGAAAAGGAGGAGTGTGGTACTGCCCCCTTAAGGGAAGTGCACGCGGCGGCGTGACTTTGCATGCCGCCACATGCATTATAAATAAAGGGGGCGTTTCCGGCCGTGACAGTGCGACCGGAAAGCCCGAGCAGAGCAGACGTGTCCGTGTCAGTCTGTGGTTGCTGCGGGCTTACGGGCATCGCTTATGGGGGTCCCCACAGACTCCCAACAGGGGTAGTCCATAGTGGGGTTTGTTAGTTTGGGCCCGGTCAGTGGGTGGGTACATTGGAGAGGTGGGGGTGGTCCATAGTGGGGTTTGTTAGTTGGGGCTTTGTCAGTGGGTGGGTACGTTGGGGAAGTGGGAGTTCACGTGTGGGCATTTTCACTTATAGCACCTGTTACATTTGTCCATCGCTTAATACACTGGTTAGCAAATTTGAATTACGAGTGGACAATCTTCTTCCATGTGTGTTATAATCATTTAATGTAAGTGTCACAAATTGAAGTGCACCATGTGCAGTAGTAGGTGATCAGAAAAAATTGCATATGCGTGCTCTCCGTGCATGTTGACCATCAATTGCACACTGGCCTGGTTGTACACCCATCCCATCATCATCGTCATCATCATCTTCATCCACATCTGCTGGCTCCATGTCCGGGGGCAGTGGACTGTTCCTGCGTATGCGTATATTGTGCAGCATGGCACATGGCAGCATCATTTTTCCTACCTTCAAGGGGCTGTACTGCAATGCCCGTCCAGATCGACTGAGGTAACGGAACCTGGCCTTCAGCAGTCCAAAGGTCCGCTCTATCACACCACGTGTCCGTATGTGTGCCCGGTTGTAGGCCTCCTCATGCCTGTTAAGTGGCCATCGGATGGGTGTCATCAGCCATGGCGTGAGTGCATATCCGGCATCACCTGCATGGGAGTTACAGTGAGGAGACATGTTAGTGTTTGGGATATTACCTTTTGTAAATTATAGCATATACAGAATCTCATTTACAACAGCACAGTGATCAGTACAACCCACAGATGTCCTATGTGGTATTCCTCTGTTGAACATTTCAATTCTGCACACTTGGGTAACACATACCTACAGAGACAGTTTTGTCTGATGTCTCCATTTGTGAAGTGATGATAGGCAAGTACTTGTCTCAATCATTACAATGCATGTGTTCAGATGTGGTAGTTGTCTATCGATCATAAGGTGCTGGCAAGACCTGCGTCGGGCAGACGCAGGCCACAACATTGAGGTGAGTACTGCGCACAGCACAATGGGAACCCATCGTGCACATGGGTGTAGCTACTATTCATTCACTGGGGGTGATACTCGTAACTACATGTTGGCAGTGCATGTTGTGCCACTCCATGGCTAGGGTATTCTTGAAGATGGGCAGGGTATGTATTCCGGTGACATGGTAATATGCTTGGCTGTTGTAGCAGTAGGCTGGGTGGACTCTGCTGCTCGGCTAGCCCCCCCCCGCCTCAATTACCCAGAGGTCATACATTGGTAGTTGTAGACACCCAACAGGCAGGGTCACTGTAATGCTTGGCTATTCCCCCCACACCCCAATTACCCAGAGGTCATGCATTGGTACTTCTACACACCCAACAGGCAGGGCCACTGTGATGCGTGGCTATTCCACCCCCCAATTACCCAGAGGTCCTGCATTGGTACTTGTACACATCCAACAGGCAGGGCCACTGTGATGCTTGGCTATTCTCCCCCCAATTACCCAGAGGTCATGCATTGGTAGTTGTACTCACCCAACAGCCAGGTCCTTTCTCCCGCATAACGTGCCATGTACCGAGGCAATGTTGACTTCCGCAATACCATTGAGTCGTGTGCGGACCCCAGGAAACATGCACAGCAATTTGTGATGAGTTGTGCATCACAAACCATCTGGACGTTCAGTCAGTGGAATTGCTTCCGATTGCAATACACCGCCTCGATTGCATTTCTGACAGTCAATTCGACTTGCGTACAGTCTAATGCGACAATGCAATTGGGCATGCCGGCAAGGGCATGGAAGGCCACTTTGATGGCATTGACCTCTGCAGGAGTTCGGGGTAGGGCAATGTGGTCTGACATATGGCGCAGCCGCGCATCCAGGACGTGGAAGAGTATCCTTGAAAAACAGGGTTGTGACAGCCCGTGCAGCTCCCTAACAGTGTGTTGATAGATTACAGTAGCAAGAAAGTGTAGTGCAGAGACTACCTTCAGCAGGGGTGGGATGGCAGTCTGGATGTTGATCCTGCTACTGGTGTCTTCATCGATGAGGGTGACAATTGATAATTGTGTGGCCCTGTCAAACCTGTATAATGTGTGTATTTGACTTGGGGTCAGGTTCCAGGGTGAGGCCTTCATGCAGGGGATTGCTGGCTGCCTGCGGGCTGGTACCTGCTGTACATTGATATTTGGGATGGGCACCGGGTACCTCATTTGCCTCCTGCGCCTATGCCGCTGCCTCCTCCTCTGCCTCAGTGCTGTTTCTACCTCCACTGCTGCTTGCAGGTTCCCCATCCCAAATGCTGCTAGGCCGACTGCCAGCATAGTTGTGTTTGAAGGTGGGTTGGGTGTGGCCCTTTTGTAGGTTCCCAGTGGCCTATGGTGTGCAGCTGGCCTAATAGTGCACACCTGGGGCTTGCTGAAGCTCACATGGCACTGTTTAACGCCTAGTCTGTGGTGCCGGTGTTACCGGTGCAAAGTTCACGGTAACACCACAATTGTTATGGCAGTCTTTCCATGTCCGTGGTACTCGTAATGTGCCTGGTATTGCGCCGTGCCAGTATTTGCGGGAGCTCGGCCGAGACGGACCACTGTTCGCGGTCACAGTGATACCTGGTGCGGTTGCACCGTAGGGGTCACTTTAGAGAGATGGTGTTACCGTCATCGCAGGTCAGAATGTGCCAGTCCGGAAAATGGTACCGGTACAGATCTACCGGCACCGTTGATTCGGGACCGGCAAACTTGTAAGGAGGGCCATTGTCTTCTTTACAAATTTTGTAAGTGCATTCATTGTGTGGACCCTTCGTAACTCTCTTCCTCTCTTCTCTCATCCATATATATATATATATATATATATATATATATATATATATATATATATATATATATATATCTTCTCTCATCCATACCATGTAGTTATGGTTAAGTTGCAGTTTCCATAGGAAGATCACTTTTTGGGTGGTTTATAACTTCGCTCTCCCTGGATGAATCCTCACCAAACTTTGCAAAAAAAATATATGGCCCACTCTGAATTCTTTTGCAAAGTTTGGTGAGGATTAGTCCAGGGGGTGCAAAGGTATAAGGGGGGGTCCCAAAACTTTTTTTCCCCATAGACTGAATGGGGAAAAAACTTTGCTCACGCCTACAGCCCAAACCGCTGGACGGAAGCATGCTTTTGCACATTTGGTGAAAATCTGTCCAGTAGTTTTTTTTAAAATGACCAAAAAGTAGGTCACAAAAATTAGTGATATCTGTGTTCGGTCCGCAGACAGACTTCCCTGTTCGCTCCGCGGACAGTGTCCTGATTGGGCAACCGGCCTGCGTAATGTCCACGGACATGCAACATGTTCGCTGATTGGACTGCAAAGAGTGTGGAGCACGTCAGATTTTCGGTACCGCCTGCCATCTTGGATTCGCGGACGTCCGCGGACAGTGCAGTGAAACTTGGTTGAAAAATTGTATTTAGTAGAGTGTGCTGGTGTGTAAGAGTGTTTGGGGAGCGTGGGGGGGTATGAGATGGGTTAAATGTTGTATTTATTTAGGTGGTAGACCCTCTTGTTGTGTTCGATTTATCTGCGGACAACACAGATGTTCTGAAATGTTCTAAATAAACTAAATGGGGGGTGTTCTGAGGACGGAACATGTGTCCGCGTTGTTCGCAAGCAAGCTGAAACTGTTCTAAGAACAATCACGGTGTCCTGAAATGTCCGTAAATAAACAAAATGGGGGTGTCCTGTGGACGCTGTCCGTATTGTTCGCTGGCAAGTTGAAAATGTTCTAAGAACACTCGCGGTGTCCTGAAATGTTCGTAAATAAATAAAATGGGGGTGTCCTGAGAACGCGGTGTACTGAAATGTTCATAAATAAATAAAATGGGGGTGTCCTGAGAACGGTATGCCTGTCCGTTTTGTTCGCAGGCAAGTTGAAACAGTTCTAAGAATATATCATGTGTTCTGGGATATTCGTCAATAAACAAAATTGGGGTGTCCTGAGGACGGTGGATGTTCATCAATAAACAAAATGGGGGTGTCCTGAGGACGGTATGCCTGTCTGTTTTGTTTGCAGGCTAGTTGAAACTGTTCTAAGAATATATTATGTGTTCTGGGATGTTTGTCAATAAATGAAATGGGGGTGTCCTGAGGACGCAACATGTGTCTTTGTTGTTCGCAAGAAAGCTGAAACTGTTCTAAGAACACTTGCGGTGTCCTGAAATTTCTGTAAATAAACGAAATGGGTGTGTCCTGAGGACCCTGTCCGTATTGTTCGCTGGCAAGTTGAAAGTGTTTACGAACCCTTGCGGTGTCCTGAAATATTCGTAAATAAATAAAATGGGGGTGTCCTGAGAACGCGGTGTCCTGAAATGTTGGTAAATAAATAAAATGGGGGTGTCCTGAGAACGGTATACCTGTCCGTTTTGTTCACAGGCAAGTTGAAACTGTTCTAAGAATATATCATGTGTTCTGGGATGTTCGTTAATAAACAAAATGGGGGTGTCCTGAGGATGGTGGATGTTCGTCAATAAACAAAATGGGGGCGTCCTGAGGACGGTATGCCTGTCCGTTTTGTTTGCAGGCTAGTTGAAATTGTTCTAAGAATATATTATGTGTTCTGGGATGTTTGTCAATAAACAAAATGGGGGTGTCCTGAGGACGGTGGATGTTCGTCAATAGATAAAATGGGGGTGTCCTGAGGACGGTATGCCTGTCCGTACTGTTCGCAAGCAAGCTGAAACTGTTCTAAGAACACTTGCGCTCTCCTGAAATGTTCCTAAATAAACAAAATGTGGTGTCCGGAGGATGCTGTCCTTATTGTTCGCTGGAAAGTTGAAAGTGTTCTAAGAACACTCATGTCCGCGGACATTAAAAGTTCCCATAAGGCATAGTTAAAATGTTTGACTCTATGGGTGTGATATGCTGCGGTGGTTGTGGCCAGGGCATAGAGTCTTGGGAGCATGGCCACATGGCCATGCTCCCAAGACTCTATGCCCTGGCCACAACCACCACAACATATCACACTCATAGTGGCTTATAACTTTGGGATCCAATAACAAATTTATAAGGAACAAAGTTATAAGCCACTATGGGTGTGATATGCTGCGATGATTGTACTTATTATAATATACTTGCTGTTTAGTTTAGTAACTGGAGTACATGTATTTCTTGTTCATTTCTGTGATAAAAGAAAAGATCATGTTAGTATTGGTATTTTGTAACGACTTATAACATTTAATAATCAACATTTTTTTTTTACCCTCATATTTAGTAGATTACAAACCAGTGTACTGTGCAATTTGCTCAGTTTCTGTGTTTGTTGCTAAAATCACTGGGTCTGTGGGAGAAAAGAGAATCCATGTTGGATAAAAAAAAAAACCTTTTTTGTTATGCTACAGTCTATTTGTTTGTTTGTTTTCAGTGTTCACTTGTTGTTTTTGGCTAATGCTCTATATATTGGCTTGTTGCAGATTTTTGGAGCCGTTAGATATCATTTATCTGTTTGGATATTGTAAAATTTTGGAGCAGTTAGATACCAGTTGGCGTATTCTGTCTAATTTTTTATATAATTTAGTGGTATAGATTTATCTGTTTGGATGTTATAAAATTTTAGAGCAGTTAGATACCAGTTGGCGTATTCTAACTGTCTATTTTTTTTATATAATTTAGTGGTATTGATTTATCAGTTTGGATATTGTAAATTGTTGGGTTAGTTAGATACCACTTGGTGTATTCTAACTGTCTATTTTTTGCTATAATTTAGTGGTATTAATTTATCTGATTAGTTGTTGTAGAATCTTCGGGCAGTTAGATACCTGTTGGAATATTCTAACAGTTTATATTTTTTTACTACAAGTTTAGTTAAGGTTTAAGTACATTTTAGTTAATACATTTTGGTTTTAAGAACATTAAATAAGCATTTGAAAGATTTGCTGGTAATCTCCGATTTAGAGTAATGGTACTATCATTACATTCAAACCGTCCACATTTCTTTTTCATATATGCATTGTAGTGACCTGAATTGGATGTGGCTCCTGCGTGGTAGATTATACCTATTGTTGTGAAGGTTTTCTTACCAAGTGTTAATTGACCATGTGTGAATCCAGTCAGCTTGCAGTTGTTTTTGGTACCATCTGCATTGTAACGTAGAAGCATTAGTATTTGTGTTTGTATTAGTAAGGTGGAGCGATTATCTGAATTGCAGGTCGAACATAATCTACCATGGTTTGCATTTTGTACAAGTTGCTGAAATGGAATGGATTCACAATTAGGTATTGATATATATACGAAGCGTTCACTGGGTATTTGTTCTTGTGTCACATTGTTGCAGAGAGTGCATGTATGTTTCCACATGTATGAAATCTGGAAGATTTCATTTATAGGTATGTTTTTATTTTCCAGTACTTGTATTAAGTACATTAGAAATTCTTGTGGATCTACCTGTGAGTTTATAGTGAATTTCACCATTCCAGCAGAGTAGTCCAATTCTTGTCTTATTCCATAAACACTATACGTGTAATCAGGATTGTTTGTTGCATTTCTGTGAAGTACTAACATTTGCAAACACAATTGGTCTGTACTGTGTAAGTAAATGTTGTCAACAATTGGTGGTAATTGAAATAGAATATTCATTGCTACATTTGCGAGGCAACTTACACCAACTATATTTGAGAGTTTAAATGGACCAGGTAGTTCTGTATCTGAGTGACTTTTTTTTAGTTTGTCTTCCTTCTTTGACAAAGTACCTGGTTTACTTTCCCTAATTGGTTCTTTTATGCTTGTGGTACTTGATGACGTTTTAGTTTCTTTTACTCTCTTTGGAGGATTTGCAATGACATCCTGTTGCATTTCTGTTTGATTTAGTTTTCTTTTACCACGTTTTACTTTTTGTGGAACAGAATATGTGTTTAGATGGGGGGTGTATAGTGAGCGAAGTCTATTGTATTCTAAAATGCAAGGAATATCAGCGTTTACTTTACTTGCATCAAAGTTGATTAGAAATAGACCGTCAAGTGTACATAAGCATGATAGTGCTACGTAGCTCATGCCTTCTTTAAAGACTGTGTTACCAATGTCTGTCATTGTTTTGTCTAGGGTAAGACATATTTGATTTATGAATGGTGACTGCGTATGCAAGTGTTACAGAAAATTGTTCTCTGCGTACATACATGTCTTTGAAGAGAAAGAATCGAGCTGTTGAGCGTCCTATCCTTTTTACTTCTGAAAGTTTGTCAAAGAGAATATTGACAAACTGAATTTTGTTGTCACGTGGGTATGTTTGAAAGTCAACAACTGTACCCAATGGTCCATTAACTAGTCCTTAGTCCACGTCAAGGTTACGTTTAAGCATTACTCTGCAATTTAAGGATAATTTTAATATCTTTTTCAACCCAGCTGTGTTGGAGATTGAATTTTCTAAACTATTTAGTCTTGTTGTGGCTTGCTCACACATGGGTAGTGTCATACCATGTACATCTAGTTTGTCTGTGGCCCTAATTTCCATTATTGGTTGCATTTCTTTATTTAACATTATTTCATTGAATTTGAAACAGCTTGCAATAGTTGGCATTAAGGCCATACAATTGACATTTCTGTGGGCTAATTGTTCCAATTATTATTATTATTATTATAACATCTGTAGCACATGCATTATCGCCATAAAGTGCATGAATGTGCCGGGTTTTCAATATTGCTTATGCTTCTTTAGATAGTTTGCCAACTCTAATACTTTTTAAGATGTTGCCATAAGTGAGATCTGCAGATTGCCGCATGTTTTCTGTTAATTCTCTGTTTTGGAAATGTTCCCAAAGGTTGACATTTCCAATGCTACCAATCGTTTTACAGAAGAGTTTGTGTCCTAATGTTTTAAAAATAGGCTCACCTTTTACTGGTGTCAATTGAAGAAGATCTCAGAAAACAATAATGTGTTTTCCTGCAAAGAGCTCTTCGTAGTTTGTTTTGAGTACTTCTCGTAATCTGAGGTGAATCAAAGCCAACATTAGGTTGGACACCATGCTCACTTCATCTATTAGTAGCATTTTCATTTGTTTTAATAGTCTGCATAGTTCCATTGCAGCTTCTGTAGAAGGTTTGTAATAGTCTAATTTGTGTTGGTGTTCTACTGGCAGGAGTAGTAATCGGTGTAAAGTGGCACCGCCTATGTTGTAGGCAGCTAAACCTGTGGGGGCAGTGACAACAGCTGACAGTTTGTTGTTTGTCAATTGTTGAAAGAACTTACTGATGTTTTTGATTAGGAATGTTTTGCCAGAACCAGCTTCACCACTGACGTACAGTAGTATAGGTTTGTAATTTTGGCAGGTGCATTCTTTGTTTTCATGTTGTACACCATGTGCAATTTCTTTTGTTACTTCTTGAAAAATGCTAGGCTGCTCATTGTTTAGTTTTGATTGTAGTATAGTTAAGTCTTCTTTATCTTCATACTGACACATGGTGTTTTCTACTTCTGTCATAGCTAATTCTGCCTCATTTGTTATTAGCGGTTCTCCCAGTGGTTCTTGGCTTCCTGTTACAGAAGGTTAACTAGTGTCAGGAGTGTCCTTATCTAGTTGGGCCTGGAGTTCTTATTCGTGTTGCTGTTCATTGTGCAACATTGTTTTGTACTGTGTAAAGTTTGCATCAGTTACAGTGCTTTCATTTGCTTTGAAAGCGTCTTCATATGAGTCATAGTTATCTAGTACTTTTTCTTCTTTTCTGCATGGTTTAAAGAGTTGCAGCAGGGACATGTAATATAGTTCTTTATGTTGAGGAGTCTTTAATGACAATTTGATATGATGAATTAAATTTGGTTTGGTGAGTTTTACTAAGCTGCCTTCACAGTTTGTTACTCTGTATTTACCTTTTTTTTCATCGGGTTTTATATTATTTTTGTATGTGAAGTTTTGGGCTATGTGGTATAGACACATGGTTTCCAAAGTATTACTTCTGTTTGGGTAGTATGTGTCCAATAAATTGTTTTTTAAAATGTCTTGCCTGTTGGGATCATGTTTGGCTATTGTTTCTATATCTTCGTATGATTTTAGAACTTTTTTTCTAGATTTAGCAGGACCAAGACTTAGCCATACTATATTTTCAGATTCACCATACAATGCAGTACCAGTTAAACAATCTGCTGCTTCATAGGATCCACATTCTCTATGGGAGAGCATTTTTATGCCCAAGCTGTATCATATCTGAGACACTGTTTTGTCTGATGACAGGTCATTCGAGAGGTCTTGGAGCTCTGTTTTTTATGCTTTGGTTAAGTATGCTGTAACATATCATGCAACTGCAGTGAAATTGTCTGCAATGTACTGCACATCTATGTTTGCATTCCATAAGTGGGCAATGATTGCATTATAAACATTGATATATTTTTCTTCTTCTCTTCTTTTTATGTAATATGTATTTTTAGGTGATTTACCTTTAACACTATGTCTAACTGAAGACATGAGGTTGTTCACTTGACCTGTATTTGTAACCGGTCTAGGGAAACCAAAGCGGCATTTGGTGTAGTATTTCCCTTTGTTTTTGTATTTGCGACGTCAATATTTGCCACATTTGTGTCTTTGAAATTGTAACATTTGTGCATGAAGATCACTATTTGTGGCTTCTGATGGAATTTCACAAGTGACATTTTTTTCAATAAACTGTAAAACAGTGGCATCACTGTCTTGACCAAATTTACGAGCATCTTTAATCCAAGAAAGCATGTGGATATGTGGTGCTACTCTGGCTTGGTATTCTTTTCTCCAAAAGAAGTGTTGCACTTCTCCAAGGGGAAGAACAGTTTTATTACAAATAAAGTGTAGCATAGCAATGAAGCGATGGTGAAAATATCTTGAAACATTAACAGGATCCAGAGTACAAAGTTCTCCAGGTGTTAGTATATCTATGTTTGTTTTGTTTTTGTTTGATATGCGTAGAAAATCATGTAAATCTTCCCATGCATATTCTGCACAACTTAATGTAACAAACCAAGTGGGTGGGCCAAGGTTTCTGATCATACAACATACATCTCCATGACATTGAAACCAGTACTCTTTAGTACCACGCATATTTGCTAATAGATTTGTAATATTTAATTGTAAAACCTCATCTTCTTGTTGCACTTTTTGTAATAATTATGTAGCTGACATATTTTGAAAGTGGGATCCTGATTTTAATGTGTGTGCAACTCTGTAACATAAAGTTGCTAGTTCACTTTCAAAGAGTAGGTGGAATATGTATTCCACATTTTGTCTAAATCTGGGATCTTGAGAATACATCCGTAATGAGCGGTATTCTGATGCTGATATTTGAGTAGGTCTATCATCGTACCTTCCTCCTTTGCCAGTAGGAAAGAGTAAAGGAAAAGCATGTGCTTCTATACTTTTTTCCCATATGCTGATTGGTGATCGGTTTGTTTGATGCATTTGGTACGTTTCTAGTGCATCTTCTATGGTGTCATTAGAGTGTAATGGAGGAATTGTATAATGGTCTAAAGTATTTGATATTGTAGCAGGATCGAGGAGCTCAAATTGACTAGCTTCTTGTGTCTCTTGAATTATTTCAGTGGTATCCTTCAAGTTTTCTTCAATATTAATTTAGATATTGCAAGGCTTGTCTAACTTGATGTAAATCTACCAGCTGTTGCCATATTTTTTTGTCTTTTGTAGGTACTCCATTTACTAAGATAACTAAAGATTGCTCCATTGGACGTTGCACTCCTAGAGTGTGCACATTTTCTTTTAGATCTAATGGTAAATACACTACTTTTCCACAAATACCTTTCACTAATGCAGAGGGAGGTAATTTTGCTATTTTTGGTTAACGGCATATTATTGCTTGAAATGGGTGCACTGTTTGAATTATGATGCTCTCATATAACTTAAGTTGTTGTAGGGGTTTTGGTAGTGGATATAATTCCAAATTATGTGTGATAGCACGTGAAGGAGTTTGGTTGTTGTCAAGTTTTGTAGTGCAATAACTGCAAAGTATTAAGGGGGTCAGTTATTTCGTATTTGTTTTCTGCTATAAGGTAGAGAGCTAATTCAAACCATTTAGAATCTTCATTGTCTTCTATTTTGTATGTTAGGTCTACAGTTTTTGTGTTACTTTTATCAAAGTTCTGCGGCAACATACACACACATGGTTTGGTACTTCAGCTGATGTACTTTTAAGTTTTAGTATTTCTTTTTTGTTTGTGTGTAGTAAACGGTTGCCATGCATAGAATTGTTGCTAATTTGCTTTAAAGCTATTTCATTCTGTAAGTGGGTTTCACTTCCAAAATATTTTTTCTGGATATAGTCGATTTCTTCAAGTAGGTCTTTTGCTGTACCATGTAGAAGAATGTTATTTAAATTGGCTAGTGCTAAAGCAGGACTTTTAGCATAGTACAGTTTATAGACTAGATTTCTTATAGTTGAATGATGTGTTGATATCCTTTTGATATCATGGAAGGTGGTTTTGCAAGTAGGTCCTGTAATGCAGGCCAATGAATGTCCTTGTAGTCTTGTGTACTTGCGCACTGGACAGGTATCCATATTTTGCAGTAGTTTAATTTTGATTTTGTCTTTGCCTTTCACATATTGATTGAGGAATTGTCGTAAAGACTTGAAAGAGTTTTTGGGAATGTTACACATTGACATGCATGGCCATTTGTACACTAGAAGTTCTGATTCAGTTGAATGGAGAGGTAATTCTAAGTTTTCAGGGAATATTTGTGTAAGCAGTATTTCTTGTTCCATTATGGTATTATTACCTTTTTCATAACCTCGACCACTGCTATGTAACACTGCTATGTATGGCAATTGTATTTGTTTGCTTTTGTTTGAATGATTCTTTATTAATGTATGGTTCTGTGCTTGTAGTGTGACTCTATTCACCTCCACAGATATTTAAAATATATATATACATAATATTTCTTTCTGTTGACATTTCATTTATTGAGAAGTCTTTTTTTGTAATTTTGTAGTTAGTTATGTTAGTGGTTTCATTTTGTTTAACACTAAAATAAATAACTTTCTTTTGAGAAGAATTGCACTGTCTATCAACGCTTCTAAGATTAATTTCCTACGATAGGTTTTAAGGGTTGAGCCTGGTTTCTCTCCTGTTTTTATAAGATTTTGAAGGACTCTTTGACGGAACATTTTTGCTAAAATACTTTTTTTGGTATGCTTACTTTGCACTATATCAAGATTTATAGAAGCAGTTTTATCTGTACTGGTAGCTGATTTTTTGTTAATTGTTTTCTGGTTTTGATAAAGGAGGCAAGGTTTCTGTACTTGAAACTTGTTTTGTTTCACTAAATGACTGTATTAGCTGTTTTGTTTGAACTTTTTTTTACAAATTCTGCTAGAGATGGATGCTTATGTTGGACGCTTCTATTTTCATTTGCTCTTCTTCTGCGTTGCTTTCTACAGACTTGATTTTTGGTAGGCATTCTTTAGGGTCTGTTGAAAAAAATAAAGAAGGTATGGGTTGGGGTGTTCTGCAATGTATGTGTGCTGTATGCATGAGTGTTTGAGTAAGGTGATAAAGATGTATGTAATGGTGTGTGATTGTGTATTGGGCAACTACAACTAGTTGGGATGGGTATTCTTGAATTTATATGCTACTAAACTGGGGTTCAGCTGACAGAAAAAAGTAAGCTAGTGGTGTTGAGAAGTACAAATAGTAAATCTAATGCTATACAATTAAAACAGTTGTTTGTTCTATAATATCAAAATTCTATAGGCTGAGTTGGGTCATTTGTGTGCCGAAAAATAGGAATTTGTGGGCCATTCTGGCTGTAAATCGCTGTTTAAGAAATGGGGATTTGTGGACAGAATGGTGCACAATCTCTATTTTTAGGCACACAAATAGCATGAATTAACCTTACAGTGTGTTTTAGTAATAGTACAAATATTATGGTGGTATTCAACTTACTTTTTTTCTAAAATGAGCAGGTTTCTTCATAGTTGTTCTTTTTACTTCAAATTCGGCTGCTTCTTTTCAGGAGAATGGTCTTCACTGCAATTGTAAAAAAAACAAATTAGTAATTTTGTTTGTATATAGCACTGTTTTTAATTTAGACATTGATTTTTTTAATTGACATCCTCAGCGCCTTCCTCAAAACCATTAAACCATCTTATTCACATAAGATGCGTCGCACCATTTGAATACATATCATATGTTCTTAATGAATAAAATGTATTGTAATGACTAACTGTAGCAAACAAAATATCTTTACTATGCCTTGTGGAATTCATGATGTACTACTGAATACCACTATTCCTGTAACTAAGCTCTTGCAAGTAACAGCGCCTCAATGCCATGGGCTGCTTGCGCTATATAAATATAAGTAAATAAATAAATAAATAAATAAATAAATACATGTTTATGTTATTGTACAAGTATTGTTGTTTGAGATTTGAACATAGTGTGTGCATGCAATTCTGTTTGACTATATGCACTCTATATATTTTATTTTAAATATGTTAGTTCAACATGCTTTGAAAATGTTTGTGTAAAAAGAAATTAAATAGCATATAGGTTTGTAAGTGACAGTTGATTTTAGGAGATGGAAAAAAAGACAGTAAGTTCATTTTATAGATTAAACAAGCTAAAAGTCAGTTAATCTGTTTATATGAAAGTAGAAGAATTGTACATGTACTATACAGAAAATATGCATACCTGTAGTTTGTGTACATGCATATGGATATGCATGGAGCTGCAAGTGGAAATCTTGGAGACTTGTACAGTATTTCTTGTAGAAGGTGCTTTCCAATGAAATGGCACTTGTACTGCAGTGGTGATCTATGGTGATGCAGTTCGATGTAGAGGTCGTGGATGTGATTGGTGGATGGTCATGTGACTTCTTAGCTACATCCAATGAGGGAATGGCACAGAGAGTGAAGTGGAAATGGTAGAAGGGCTGTCTATGTTACGATATGTCCACGGACATGACGGTAGTACACGGACATTGGGTGTTACATCCGGGGATTTTGAGTTCGGGAGCCATGCAAATGAGAATGAGCAGAGGAAGGGATTGGTCAGGAAAGTTTAGTGGGTGTGTTGTGCCACGAGAGAGTTTCTCAGATACTCTTTTTGCTGAAAGAAGAACAGATAGCTATGGCTGTGTGTTTCAGAAAACAGATTGTTTGGATTTTGGGAGGTCGTGGATACATTGGTTGAAGGTGCATGCAGAAAGCTGTGGAGTAGCTGCAGATCTTGGATTAGCACATGTGGAAGTGCACTGGCATGGAGTACGTGGAATGAAGTGGTTGGACTTGCTACCTCTCTGTGCTACTTTGGAGACAGAGCAACATTCAGACATAATTATAATTCATTGTGGAGGGAACAGTTTAGGACATGTGTCTGGAATTTCTTTGCAATTTGCAATGAAAGAAGGACTTGGCAAGGTCATGGACATGTTTCCAAATGCTCAAGTAATTTTTTCACGGGTTGCGCAGAGACAAATGTGGCTTCGCTCTTCTTCATTTGGTCCACAAATGGAGAAAGCAAACTGCAATGTCAATAAGGCTGTTTGTGCCTTTCTAAGAGATTTTGGCATGTCGTCTTTTCACAATGAAAATATTATGTTTCGTAGTAAATACATGTTTCGCAGAGATGGAGTCCATCTTACTTATGCTGGCAATCAGATTTTTCTGAGCAATGTACAAAATGCATTGCGACCTTTTTCAGAAGTACAGCATCCATTTTGTAGTAGGTGTTGAGTATTTCAAATTTTTCAAACACAAACACCACCAAAATGCTCTTTTCAGAGCCACCACTTCCTCCCAGATAAAACTACAATGGTTATGATAGGGCAGCACCCCAAAATTTTAGATGTCCGCGGACTTCTAAAAAATACACAGGGCCCTGCTTCATTTATTTTCACTTCTATTTTTTAACTGTGAATGGGGGCTCTGAAAAGAGCCTTATTTTTTTTATTTTTGTTGTTTTATATTGTTTTTGGTTTTTTATACAAGACACACTAGGAGAGGAGGGGAAAGGATGGTAAGGGGGGGACACCAACCACGGGGATAAGAAAGGGCGAGCTGGGAGAGGAATATGTAGACTGGGTTTTACTTGGGTAGTGAGCAGATCTTCTTGTGCTCTGAGACGATAGTCTCAAAAGCACTTTGAAGTCTCTCCCCCCTGCAGAGTACTGCGTCGCAGTACATACACACAACTGTGACCCTCGAAAGGTAAGGGTCATCAGCATTGTGTAATGCCTGTGAGGCAGCTTGAGGAATATGCTGTCCCACAGGAGTGTTCCTTGTGGTGACAGGATCGGAAACAGAGGATGAAGTAGAGGAAGTCAACCTGCTACGCTCCTCACAAGGTACAACCTTGCGAACGGCCCCAGTGTGGAATGACTTTAGGTGTTGCTTCATGGTAGTGGTCCCAAAACTGTATGAACCAGGCCTCCCACGACTGAGTACCATTTTGCACTCATTGCAGGTGACTTGGTTCGCATGCACCTTAGGACCATTACCACGAATGGTAAATAACCGCCACACCCAAGACTCACACCGAGTACTGGTAGTAGGGAGTTCAACTACCTCATCCTCGTCATCCTCTTCTTCCTCCTCTGCATCCTCACTCCTGTTCCCCTCTTCAGGCCCTTGGGGAGGTGGTGGTGGTGGAGGGGGTGGGGGTGGTGCTGAGGCAGATGCAGCACCAGGTGGCAGCAGTGGAGCCATGGATGCCATCAGGTTCGCAATGGAAATCTGCAGTTGGCAGCAAAATTTGCTGTGCTCTGTAGGATAGCCAGAAACACAATGAGAATGAGCTCTAGGGCGTGGTCTTTTATAGAGGTGCTTGTACAGGGTTTGTGGACATGCGCGCTGTCTGCGGACAGATCGAACACAAAAAAGGGTTAAAAAAGTTTCAAAAAGTATGTAGAAATTCAGGTTTAGTATATGGGACTTGTGCTATGGTGAGTTTTTATTGACAAATATTGTGGATTACTTGAAAATGTACTTTTAAATTGTTCGGGGACACGAACAGTGTCCGCAATCAGAACACATGATCAGCGTGGGCGTGGTCACATGATAGCTTTGCGAACATGTCCCCGAAGGGAGCGGCTGTCCGCAGGACACCAAATGTACTGACAGTGTTTTACGCATGCGCGTTGGTGTTCTACGGACACTGTTCGGGTCCTGAAGTAATTAAAACTGCGTCGCACATCAAACGAACAGTTACAGACAGGCGTTTGTTCTTAGAACAGTTTCAAGTTGCTTGCGAACAATACAGACGGACATAGCATCCTCAGGACACCCCCATTTTGTTTATTTATGAGCATTTCAGGACACCACCTGTGTTCCTAGAACAGTTTCAACTTGGTTGCGAACAATACAGACAGGCATAGCGTCCTCAGGACACCCCTGTTTTGTTTATTTACGAACATTTCAGGACACCGCGTGTGCTCTTAGAACAGTTTCAACTTGCATACAAACATTATGGACAAATATACAGGCCGATTCATGGAATTAATGTGCGCCGAAAATTTCTGCGCAAGCGTGCAAAAGCGTGCGAATCGCAGCGCAAGTGCGAAACTCGCAGCGAAACCGGCGCACAGTTATTCATGGAAGTCCGTGCGCGTGTAAATCTATGGATGTGCGCTAAAATCCTGCGTGGCGCACGCTGGCACACACGTCTTCAAACAGCGTGCACTTCGCGCACAGCGAAAGTGCACATAGCGCAGCGCACACAACAAAAGTAGGCATAACAGGGGGCGTAACACGCGGAATGAGGAACAACGCGTGAAAATATGGGCGTCATGGGGGAAGAACAGGAGGCAAAGGCGCGGAACGCCCACACGCGCGCCTTCAACACGTATTCATGCAATCTAATGGGGCTAACGCGTGTGCCAAATGAGACACGCTAATCCGGAAACACGTACGCCAGCAGGAAGCAGGCGTACGTGGACCCGCGCAGCATGAAAGTGCGCACAAACAACAAACAAGCTCAGACGCTAAGATGAATATACCGTTCCTTGCAGCAGTGGTCGTGGGATACCGCAGGAGGAGGAGGATAGTCAGGGCCAGAATTTTTACACCCAGAACCAGCCTTTTTGGGATGCCTGATGACCAGGTGTATGGGAGGTACAGGTTTCCACCTCACATAATACTCGACCTGATGAGTGAGTTGGAGGATGACCTCACATCACCCACCCTGTGCTCCCAAGCACTGAGCCCCTTGGAAAAGGTGCTCAATGTACTGCACTTCTTGGCCACTGGCTCATTTCAGCGGACAAGTGCCATGGTGGGGGGGGGGTGTCACAGGCCACGCAGTCACGCTGCCTGCACCAAGTGTTGGCCATCATGACTGCACGCCCATCAGTCCGCAGACACATATACCTGTCCAGAACACTTGCAGGAAGGCAGGCTGTCGTCCAGGATTTTTACGGGGTGGCACACTTCCCCAAAGTGCTAGGTTCCATTGACTGCACTCATGTGACTCTACGTCCTCCGAGGGCAACTGAGCACATCTACAGAAACCGCAAGCACTGGCATTCCATCAACGTGGAGGTAGTATGTGATGCCAAGGGAATCATCACCTCAGTATATGCCAACTATCCAGGGTCCACCCATGACAGTTTCATTTACAGAATGTCAACCCTAAACCGGGACCTAGAAGCTGGGCGGCATGGCGATACATGGCTGCTTGGTGAATATAAATGCCCCTGCACATGCATGCATGTCAGATACTGAGTAATGTCACAACCCCACTAATGATACCCATCATCACCTCCCCAGGGGACAGTGCCTACCCGCTGAGCATCCACATGATGACACCAATTTGGAACCCCACCACACCACCCGAGGTAAGATACAACACAGCCCATATTGCAACCCGGGGCATAGTGGAGTGCACATTCGGAGTGCTCAAGTCACGCTTTCGCTCCCTTGACCGCTCTGGTGGGCAGCTGCTATACGCGCCCCCAGTAGTGTGCAGGATCATAGTGGCATCATGTGTCTTGCACAACGTTGCAACACGCCGGGGCCTGCCGGTTGACATGGTGGTGCCCCCACAACCCCAACCACAAAGACGGCCACTGCGCATGGGAGGGGAAAGGGCACGTGGTGAGGCAGCCCGTACGCAGCTGGTGGCTAATTACTTCACCTAAAATCACACCCCTGTGGAGTGCACACAGCCCTGGCACATACCAGCTGACAATCAATGATGATGATATAAGGGACAGTCAACTGTCACAACCATACCAGCCTGAGATTGGTCACCTGGAAGTGTTACATAGTGTGCATCCCTACCTACCCAAAGACAACCAATGCTGTGTCACAAAAAGACACACATTTATGCTGCATAAATGACTACCCCCTTGCAAAATACAACATGAAAATAGCGCCATGTCACCCAACCCCTCCCCATCTCCACCACCCAACACACCATGGCATGTCCTGCAATGTGAAAGCAAACAAAGGATTGCACAACTTATGACACAAGTGTCACAAAGTGCACTGTCCCAAATGGAAACAGGCCACAGACAATATGCTCCCAGTAATCAATAACAAACAGCACACATGACCAAATACTTACCAGCAACACAATACAGCAACACAGCATGAAACATTGCCAAAATATGACAGTACAAACTCAAAGTAATGTAAGTCATACAACCTCAATAAGCCAGCACATCGACCCCTTCCAACTCCAGAGTGTTGCTGTCAGGCAAATGTGTCAGTGTACTGCATACAACATGAACTGCATCTGCAAAGGAGACGGCCTTGTGAAGACATGAAGAAGGTACCTGCGAATAAGGAGGAAGACATGGATGCACAAGCACATATCAATACACCATGCAGTGTTCAATACAAAAACAAACCCCACTAGGGATGTTCACACAGTTATGACTACACACTGCCCACACAGCTCATGGGAGCCCAATGTCAGTGTGTAAGTCACTGTCACTTGGTCACACCCTTTGCGAGCCCATGGAAATGGGAAGCAGGTGGGGTGTGTGTGTCAGAAACCCAAGCATCTAACCCAAACACAGGACAAGACTGCATGTGCCCAGCCGCAATACACAGTGGATGCCCACGGGAGCCACACAAGGCAACACACTGTAAAAAAAAATAAAAATAACAAAAATAAAATGGCCATGTGGGAGCCATGTGGAGGACAGGGGGGAGGCCACCCAGGAGGTCTGAGGACAGGGTGCACACCAACACCCACCTGTGTGGATGTTGCAAAAAAAAAAACACCTCCATGGGCTCATGACCTGCACGGCTACGCTACTGTGGGAGAAGTGCTGCTGTCGCTCTCATCACCCTCTGCTGCTGCATCAGGAGGTGGTGGTGATATGGGAGGCAGCCCACGCAAAGCCCTGGTATGGTCCTCCATGGCAGCAAGCATGCGGGTGTGGAAGGTCTCGTTCTGGAGGATGATAGTACGGAGATCCCCATGCAGCACCTGACGGGTTGCCTGCATTTCTGCACGCATGGCCTCCCGTGATGCCCGGATCTCCTCCAGAGTTGCCTGCAGCTCAGCTGAGAGCGAATGTGTGAGCCGCTCCAGCTGCTGTTCTGTGCTCAAATTTGTGGAAGCCTCAAGTTCAACAAGAGTCTCCCTGAGGTTATGGAGTTCTACCCTCAGGGCTTCCCTGTGGCCCTGTGACTCTATAGAAATGGCTTCCCGCAGAGTCTCCAGTGCCGCCCGTCGGTCCCTGTTGGACACCAACATATCTTCCCTGTGTGATTGGCAAATGGAGTCTGTTGCCTGCTGTTGTTGCTCCATCTGCCTTTCAGGGGGGATAATGGAAGTGGCCACCTTCTCCATTGCCTGAGCCATCATTTCAACTGATGCTGCCTGTTGGGTTGCCAGACCGTACATGGAGTTCTCCCATACAGTATTGCCTGGTGGCGTATGGCCACCGTGTCGGCGGGCACCATACCTGTTTGGGGCAAGGCGATCTGCACCTTGCTGTGCTGGCACTGCCTGAGGCTCCAGGACTGCATTCCCCCTCTGATCTGCTGGCTCAGGAACAGGATCAGATGTTGTGGAGTGTGACCCTGCATCCGTAACCGCAAAAGGCGCCCCGGCCCACCATCCCTACCACTGGCCTGCTTACTCCTGGGGGTCGGCCCCCCTTGGCAACCCTGAAATTCCCTGCTGATGCCAAACCCACATAACAACACTAAGGACCTCTCCCAGAGAGATCCTGGCTCTTTAACGCCTTATACAAAGCTTCTGACCCCCACCTGAGCTGAGGACCTACAGATCAACCTATTGCAACATCCTATCTGGACTCCCAAGATAGAGCGTTGAAACCACCACAATGACGAAGGCCATAAAGGGAACCAAAAACTCGGATATCTCCACGATGTTGTTAACAGCAGATAAAGCCAAGAAAACAGACCCCCAGAAACTCACCCCACAAAAGCCCTCAGAAGAGCAGGGAAAGTTAGCAATGAAAGGGGATATACAGGCCTTTATGCTGGAGATTAAGGAAGAATTCAGATCATGCATCTCCGAATTCACCACGAAACTAGAACGCACGGACCAACGGGTTACAGAAGCTGAACAGAGACTGTGTGAAGTCGAGGACCTGACTCAGAGCCACGATGCAGCTATAATAGAGATGCAACGATCGATTCGGACCCTCCAGGATAAAAGCGAGCTCCTGGAATTTAAGCAGGAAGACCTGGAAAACAGGGCCCGAAGAAATAATCTGCGCATTCGCGGAGTCCCCTCATCCATCCTAGATAAAGACCTCCCAGAATACATTGGATACTTCTTTCAAACCCTTCTCCCACATTTGGACCAGACCCAACTGATCCTTGACCAAACCCACGGGCTACGCCCGAGACGAGGGGTACCCACAGATCCCCCTCCAGACGTGATCACTCGAGTCCATTTCTACTCTACTAAAGAAGCTCTGGCAGCGATTAGTTGCATAAAAGATGAACTATCCTTCATGAGCACCCACTTACAGATCTACCAGGAACTCTCCCTGATGACCCTCCAAAAAAGGAGAGCTCTCAAGCCCCTGACCCAATTTTTACAGAGCAAGAAGATCAGATACCGGTGGCTATTCCCGACGGCCCTCTCATTCACCTACCAAGGGACCCAGCGCTCGATAAGTCACCTGGAGGATGCCGAGTCGATCCTACACTCGGCTTCTCCAAGATCTTCGCCTTCTCGCAGTCCAACTTCGACTCCCGATGACCTAGGCCAGCCTCCTCGAAAGCAGGCCCATCAGCACTGGTCAAAAACACAGAGACGCCGAAAATAAGACAATTCTATGAGAACCTCGGCTCAGAGACTCCTGCCCGCTGAAATATGTAAGCTGATAAATTTGCCGCGGGACCTTCGCAGTCCATACCCCCCACTCCAAGGTGTATGCCACCTTCTCACCCTTGGAGACAAACCCAGTTAAGACTGATGGCCCTAGCCCTGTTGGCTATTGGATCACTAAAAGCCCTGTTGGCTGGGGGACTGTCCGGAAACGGAACTCCGGCCTCCCCTAAAATGATAAGTTTATCCTCCCGTTGGAGGGTACAGAAAACACGATCACTGGAGAGCAACAACGAAATTAAGCCCATGGATGATGCCTGACCCCCACCGTCCCTCCCCTCCAATGATCTCTATGTCACTTGAAGCAAAGCATGAAACCCTACAGCCACACCAGAAAGTGTGATTCCTGACGCTCAATGTCAGAGGTTTGAACTCGCCACAGAAGAGGAAATCTATTCTACAACGTATGCAGGACGAAGAGGCCTCAGTGGTATTTCTCCAAGAAACCCACCTGATCCCAGCGGATTTCAATAGGTTTCGAAACAGACAATTCCCGCTCCAGTTTATAGCATCGAATGGCACCAAGAAAGGGGGAGCAGCAACACTCTTCGCCAAGGATCTCCGTCCTCAAATTCTAGATTCTTTACTCTGCCCGGAAGGCCGATTTGTAGCGATCAAATGCCAGATATATGGCCAATTATACTCGCTGATCTCGGCCTATGCGCCAAATGAAAAGCAGGAGGAATTTTACTCTACCTTGGAGGAAGCCCTATCACAATTTATAGAGGGCCAGACAATAATAGGCGGGGACTTCAACGGGGTCCCAGACCCAATTAGGGATAAATCTCACCCCCCGGCTCACAAAGATTATAGCATTGCGACGGCTCTACTCAAGTGTTTTCGAACTCTAGATGTGGTGGATACTTGGAGAGTTCTACACCCAGACTCCTGTGACTATTCATTCTACTCCTATGTCCACAGAACCTACTCCCGCATTGATATCCTGTTAGCTTCGCCCCAGGCGTTGGCGTTCACAGACGACGTTATCATTGGCCCCAGAATCCTGTCGGATCATGCCCCAATTATATTGACGATGAGAGCCCATGACCCAGATCCACCTCTGAAACGCAAATGGTCGCTTTTCGACCCGATTTTGAACGACATGTCCCTGAGAGACGTGACGGCGAAAGCTATCAAAGACTTCTTCAAGGAAAATAAGAATGAGGACACCTCACCGGCCACCACATGGGACGCTATGAAGGCGGTGGTGAGAGGGGTCTTGATCTCCTAAGGAGCGGCCTATCACAAAAAGAAGCGACAAATCCGCCAAGCCCTACGGGACGAAGTGGAGAAAGTGGAAGCAATGTGCAAAGCAAAGAACTGGATGCCTAGAACCCACTGAGCTCTACAGATAGCCCGAAAG
This sequence comes from Ambystoma mexicanum, assembly GCF_040938575.1. Lineage (NCBI taxonomy): Eukaryota > Metazoa > Chordata > Amphibia > Caudata > Ambystomatidae > Ambystoma > Ambystoma mexicanum. Next base: position 460,279,783 of record NC_090931.1, read on the forward strand.
AAACTGGAAGCTCGCTATGCGGAAGGCACAGCCCAGATGCTGGCCAAAACTAAGCAAAGTTACTATGCTAAAGGAAACAAAGCCAACAAATTCCTGGTGGAGAAGCTGGCAAAAATCAAGAAGAGAAACGCAATCCTAGGCCTCCGGGACTCGCAAGGGAGAGTCCAATTTACAGAAAGAGACAAACAGCATATTGCTGTGACCCATCTTACAGACACGATGACGGCATCTCCTAGATCGCTCAAAGACCAACAATCCTACCTCCGAGAGGCAGCTCTTCCCCAGATCCCCCAGACGACCAGAGACAAACTGGAGTCCCCGATCTGGAGTGAAGAAGTAGACGAAGCCATCAAGAGTCTTAAACCAAGAGCCCCAGGCCCCGACGGGTTCTCGACCCGCTTCTATAAAATCTTTTGCCCCCAGTTGGTGACCCCCCTGACGACTCTTTTCAACTCCTTCGCTGGCTCTGGAACAACTACCCCATCGATGCAAGAGTTGATCACATTCTTGGCGCTGAAACCAGGGAAGGACCCGAATGACATTGCGGCATACAAGCCGATCTCCCTATTGAATTTGGACGCCAATATATATTCAAAAGTTCTGGCCAACCGATTGGTGAAAGTACTCCCGGACATTATCGACCCGGACCAAACAGGCTTTATTATGAACAGATCGGCCCCAGACAACATTTGCAGAGTCCTGAACTTGGTGGAGATCGCACAACGAGACTCACGAAAACTGCCAGTGCTGGCTCTGGATGCGACTAAGGCTTTCGACAAAGTGGACTGGTCCTTCTTCCGACTCACTCCAGAATCTTTCCACTTTGGTCCCACATTTCAGAAATTCATCCTGGCGAATTATCAATCCCCGAAAACCATGCTCCGAGTCAACGGCTTTCTATCTGATCCGATCCCCCTATCTTGTGGGACCAGACAGGGATGCCCCCTGACCCCTTGCTTTTCGCCCTAATTATGGAACCCTTGGCCCAGCGAATCCGTCTTAACCCCAGAATTAAAGGCCTCCAAGTAGGTCCTACCCAGCATAAAATAGCGTTATACGCGGATGATGTGATGTTAACCATAACGGATGCCACCCAATTGCTAAGATCCTCCCTGGAGGAACTGCACTCCTTCGGTAAAGCGTCGGGATTCGCTATAAACTTCATGAAATCATCCGCCCTAGGGGTGGGACTGAAATCTGAGGATAAAGCGTCGTTCGAAGCACTCTGCCCGATCCGACTATCGGAAAAGGCGATTCCCTATCTGGGAGTCCAGATCACAGCCCGCTCAGAGGACATCTATCGGGCGAATTTTCAACCACTATTTAAATCCCTAGAAGAGGACCTCGATCGTTGGCGCTCACAGGAGATCTCATTGCTGGGCCGGGTAGCGGCGTGCAAGATTAACCTCCTCCCACGACTCCTTTATACTTGCTCTGCTCTCCCTGTCATGATCCCCAGGCCACCACTTCAACGTCTCCAGAGGAAGGTGTTACATTTTATCTGGAAGGGTAAAAAATCAAGAATCCCAATGAAAACGATGTTGACCAGTCCACACCTAGGAGGCCTGGGAGTCCCTGATCTCCAGAAATATCAGATTGCAGAGCAATTAGCCCGCACACAAGCATGGAACATTAGCTCAAATCAACCAAGATGGACCGAGTTGGAACAATCCTGCTTGCCCCTCCCCCTCCACTTCCTTTTGCATCTATCTCCCACCTCAAGAAGAACATGGCCCACCATGCTATCCTCCACCAAGCATACCCTGAAAGCCTGGGAATGGACACGTAAATATAGGGGCATCCCAAGGGACCTGAGCCCATCGGCCCCAGTTTTCCATAACCCGTTATTTTCACCAGGAACCCACCCCGCAAATTTAAATAACTGGATCGCAGGAGGTCTCGACTCCCTGGGCCAGCTCTTTGAAGGGAGCTGCCCTCTCACCTTTGACCAATGTAAGAGCACCTTCAACCTAAGGGAAACAGACAGATTCTCTTACGCACAGCTGCGACATTGGTGCTCCCATCCATCAATTTGCGTGGCAGCTACTCGAGAATTGGACCCCATAGAGCTGACTCTAGCAGACCCCCATACCAAGGTCGGATCTCGACGATATACAAGCTAATGCAGACAAACTCTCTCACCACCAGAGCGACCTACATGTCTCAATAGGAAGCAGACCTAGATCATCCGATAGAGGACCAGACGTGGATAGACATTTGGGCTCGTGCCCATTCCTCTTCCTATTGCATCACTAATCGAGAATGTGCCCATAAACTACTCTTACGATGGTTCTATCCTCCACTCCGACTACACCACATCAACCAGTCCTTGGACCCCCGCTGTTGGCGCCAATGTGGCCGCCCATGATCATTCATACATATGTGGTGGTCGTGTCCAGTGGTCGCAAAGTTCTGGTCCCAATGCACGATGGCGATAGCGGACATAACGAAGATCACACTGTCCCTGGAGCCGGAATCAATCCTACTAGGAGCCCTGAACATGAGTGGGGGCCTGCTGGCAGGTGACCCTTACTGCTGGGGGGTGGGGGTGCTGGGGGACATGAGTTGGTGATCACTAGTGCAAGGTGACATGTGGCCTGGCTGGGGGCATGCCCATGGTGGATGGACTGCCTGCGGGACATGACCAGGGGTGCTGGGTAGTCCCCTGTGTTGTGGGTTGCCTGCAGGGTCCGTGGAGGGGGTAGAGGGCACACCTGTGAGAACCTACACTGCTAATTGACGTGTGGAACTCCCCGTGCACCCCCCTGGATACACGTACCCCGCTCTGACAGTGAATGCACGTGTGGCACTTCCCCCGTGCCGCGTTATATTCGTACCCCGCTCGCACAGGCCCAATCGCGTGTGAAACTTCCTGCGCACCCCAGTAATCCATGTACCCCGCTCGTACAGGCCCAATCGCGTGTGAAACTTCCTGCGCACCCCAGTTATCCACGTAGCCCGCACGCACAGGGTCTGCGATGTGTGAAACTTCCCGCTCAACCCCCAAATCCACGTACCCCGCACGCACATGGCCAATCGTGTGCGAAACTTCCCACGTACCCCAGTTATCCATGTAGCCCGCACGCACAGGGCCTGCCGTGTGTGAAACTTCCCGCGCACCCCCCAAATCCATGTACCCCGCACGCACAGGGGCCATCGCGTGTGAAACTATCCATGCACACAAGTAATCCATGTACCCCGCTCGCACAGGGCCAATCGCGTGTGAAACTTCGCGCGCACCCCAGTAATCCACATAGCCCGCACACACAGAGCCAATCGCGTGTGAAACTTCCCAGGCACCCCAGTTATCCACGTAGCCCGCACGCACAGGCCCTGCCGCGTGTTATACTTCCCGTGCACTCCCCAAATCCACGTATCCCGCACGCACAGGGCCAATCGAGTGTGAAACTTCCCGTGCAGGCCAGTAATCCACGTACCCCACTCGCACAGGGCGAATCGCGTGTGAAACTTCCCACGCACCCATGTAATCCACGTAGCCCAAAGGGCTGCGCTAACCCTGGACCAGTTTACAGGGCTGCCAAACAGAAAACGCCAAGCGGGGAACGTGTATTACTGGGGTCTGCATAAAGTTTCACACGTGAAAGGGCCTGTGCGAGTGGGGTACGTGTATAACTGGGGTTCGCGTGAAGTTTCACATGCGATTGGAGCAGGGTACGTGTATTACGAGGTTCGCGGGAAGTTTCACACGCGAAAGGGCCTGTGCGAGTGGGGTATGTGTATAACTGGGGTTCGTGGGAAGTCTCACATGCGATTGGATCCGGGTACGTGTATTTCGGGGGTGCGTGGGAAGTCTCACACGAGAAAGGGCCTGTGCGATTAGGGTACGTGTATAACTGGGGTTCGCGTGAAGTTTCACACGCGATTGGAGCAGGGTACGTGTATTACGGGGTTTGCTGGAAGTCTCACACTCGATTGGATCCGGGTACGTGTATTTCGGGGGGGCGCGGGAAGTTTACACGCGAAAGGGCCTGTGCGAGTGGGGTACGTGTATTCCTGGGCTTCGCGTGAAGTTTTACACATGAAAGGGCCCTGTGCGAGTGGGGTACATGTATTCCTGGGGTTCGCGGGAAGTCTCACACGCGATTTCAGCAGGGTACGTGTATTACAGGGTTTGTGGGAAGTTTCACACGCGAAAGGGCCCTGTGCGAGTGGGGTACGTGTATTCCTGGGGTTCGCGGGAAGTCTCACACGCGATTTCAGCAGGGTACGTGTATTACAGGGTTCGCAGGAAGTTTCACACGCGAAAGGGCCCTGTACGAGCGGGGTACGTGTATTCCTGGGGTTCGCGGGAAGTCTCACACTCGATTTCAGCAGGGTACGTGTATTTCGGGGGTGCCGGGGACTCCTACACGTGAATTGGCAGTGTGGGTCCTCTCAGGTGTTCCCTCTACACCCTCCACGGCCCCTGCAGGCAGCCCACACCACAGGGGACTACCCTGCACCCCTGGTCATGTCCCGCAGGCAGCCCATCCACCATGGGCATGCCCCCCAGCCAAGCCAGCCACATGTCACCTTGCACTACTGATCACCAACTCATGTCCCCTTGCACCCCCACCCACCAGCACTGAGGGGAACCTGCCAGCAGGCCCCCACTCATGTCCCCCTGTACCCCCACCCCCCAGCACTCAGGGGCACCTGCCAGCAGGTCCCCACTCATGTCCCCCTGCACCCCCACCCCCCAGCAGTGCAGGGCACCTGCCAGCAGGGCCCCACTCATGTCCCCTTGCACCCCCACCCCCCAGCAGTGCAGGGCACCTGCCAGCAGGCCCCCAATCATGTCCCACCCATGTCCCCTTGCACCCCCAACCCCCAGCAGTGCAGGGCACCTGCCAGCAGGCCCCCACTCATGTCCCCTTGCACCCCCACCCCCCAGCAGTGCAGGGCACCTGCCAGCAGGCCCCCACTCATGTCCCCTTGCACACCCAACCCCCAGCAGTGCAGGGAACCTGCCAGCAGGCCCCCACTCATGTCCCACTCATGTCCCCCTGCACCCCCCAGCAGTGCAGGGCACCTGGCAGCAGGCCCCCACTCAGGTCCCACTCATTTCCCCCTGCACCCCACCCCCCAGCAGTGCAGGGCACCTGGCAGCAGGCCCCCACTCATGTCCCACTCATGTCCCCCTGCACCCCCACCCCCCAGCAGTGCAGGGCACCTGCCAGCAGGCCCCCACTCATGTCCCCTTGCACCCCCACCCCAGCAGTGCAGGGCACCTGCCAGCAGGCCCCCACTCATGTCCCACTCATGTCCCCCTGAACCCCCAACCCCCAGCAGTGCAGGGCACCTGCCAGCAGGCCCCCACTCATGTCCCACTCATGTCCCCCTGCACCTCCACCCCCCAGCAGTGCAGGGCACCTGCCAGCAGGCCCCCACTCATGTCCCCTTGCACCCCCACCCCCCAGCAGTGAAATGCTGATCTCATGACACAAATTAAAAGTTAACTATGTACATCAACACATGTCCGTCACACACATACACTGGTTGGCATTGCTTGTGTAAACCCACATTTTCACATGCATCAACCCAATGAGCGAATCCCACACATGGAACTAAAACATGAAAATGTATTATGTACATGAAATCAAAAATGAAATGAAAGCATACCAAAATATGAAACATGAAATGAAAAGCATGTGAAAAAGATGATTGAATGAAAATGATAACCAATCCAAAAAAAATTTGAAAGAAAAACAGTCCAAAGTCACCCTCCAACAACGCAAATCCAAAGGAAATGTAAAAGAAAATCTCCATTGCTTCATGTTCATAATTCAAAAAAAAGAGAAATCAATCCATAGTCCAACTATTTACAATCCATTGTCCGGAAAAAATAAATCCATTGCTCCATGTCCATAATGCAAAAAAACCCAAAAATGAATACATGATGAAACTATATACAATCCATTGTCCAAGGATGTAAAGGGTCCATGATCCCAACCAAACAAATGAAACCTACCTAACTAACTACCTAAAAATACAACTATATACAAATTTGTGTGGCATTGTACATTGACCACAAGTAAAAGGAAAACGAAAAGGAAACCTAACTCTAAATACTAATTACAAGGGCAGCGGGCTAGTCCGACGGCTCACTTTTGGATGTCCCGGGCCAGGGCATCATCGAACTCCTGCTCAATGTCCTGGAGGCGGTCCTCTTCCATGGCCCGAGGGTTCGCAGAGAAGACGACATGTTCTCTTCCAACTCCCTGCGAATTGCCTCGCCAGGGCATCATCGAACTCCTGCTCAATGTCCTGGAGGTGGTCCTCTTCCATGGCCCCGAGGGTTCGCAGGGAAGACGACATGTTCTCTTCCAACTCCCTGCGAATTGCCTCGAGGCACTCGGCCCTCCACAGGGCCCTCCGCATGGAGTTCTCCACCCTGACCATCATGAGCGTGCCTCTTCTGCCCGCTGCCACTCCGCATCTATAGCATGGCCTAACCGCTGCCACACGGAAGACACTTCCAGTCCTGGGTCCTCCTGCCCTCTGGCCGATGCCTGCCCCTCCGATGTCGAAGGCCCCGAGCCATGATGGCTCCCACCTTGTTGCTGCTGTGCCTCTGCCTGTGCCCTGGCTCTTGCTGCCTGCACATCCTCCTATGGCTGGGGTGCAGTTGTTGAGGTGGCCACCCCTGCTGGACGTCCGACTCCCGACTGTGGCAGGGATGTGTCCTCCACCAGCCTGGCCGCAGGGTCAGAGGCAGCTCCACAGGGTACCCAGGTGATACATGGGTAGGAAGATGGCATGGAGGACGATTGGGGCATAGGGGGTTCAGTTGAGGAGGGGGTCGGAACAAGGTTCAGAAAACGGAGGAATCTGGCCCTGGTGCACTGTCCCAGTAGGTCGACGTGCGGTCTCCTCATGAAAAGACTGCAGGTCACCTCGCAGGGCCTTTGACGCAACGCCACCCCACCCAGGACAGGCTCAACCCGGTCCCGGATAGCCACGTCTGCAGGGAGAGGAAGGCCAGTTGTTGTAAGCGGATCCCCTCCCTGAAAACGGGTCTGGACGTAGGCATCTCTGCTGGTGCGGGATGATGCAGTCACAGGATCGGGGACAGCGCGGTGGCCTGTGCTGCCTCCTGTCCCTGCCCCTGCGCTGCACCACTAGCACCAGTGGAATCCCCACCTCTAGACCCTGTGTCTGTCCCTTGCACGGCCTCCTCCTCCACCAAACCCCCCACCAACCTGGATTACTCCGTGCCATCTTCCTCCGTCACACCCTGTGGGGTCTCAGCTGCCCCTTCTGCTGCCGAGGAGTCCAACTCTGACCTCCGCCTCTTGGACCTTCCCTCGGCAGCTGTGGCCTGGGATGCGGCACCAGACTCCTCACTCCCCAACAAGATGACAACCTGGGAGGGGAGCCGGGCCTTGCGTCTCCGGCTGGTGGGATGATCCCTGCCGCTGTGCTCCACAGCACCCTCTCCGCCCTCTTCTTCAGTTGACGCTGCAGACAGGGAGAGATAAAACACAGGCATCAGGGCACTGTACAATGGACTGATACACACATGACAGTTGCACATGAGTGGCATTGTTTAACTACAGACACGGCATCACACTCCACGACACACATGTCATTTTAACTCACACACATGAACATTTCAACAGCAATATTGCACTAGGCAGCACCATCCATACACATACAACAGCATGAACAGCCAAAGGTGAGCCTGACATCACATGAAACACAAGGAGTGCACTAGACATGCACACACGCCACCACACTTACATGCATGTCTACATCTCCTCCAACTGTTGCAGTGATGAGATCGCCATACATGTCACATCTGCCATTCATCCTTCTACATATCAGTGTCACGTGCATCCATGTTGCATCACAGTTGCACACTTGTCAGATACACATACATGCACATGTACACAGTGCAGATACATGCATTATGAACCACCATCCATGCCACAACCATGCCAATGTACATACACAGAAATTCAAACATGTGTGCTCCCACACCTCCATTTGCCCAGCATGCTTACCAACACATACACCATCAATGAGAGGACTCACATGTGGCAGCCTCACGCCGATGTTCATACACATTCCTACATGTCCCTACTTAAACAAATGTGCAGCCTGCACACTCCTGGCACACCACGACACGCACAGCGTACTATCAACATGCATGTACACTTACCGCTGGACTCCAGACGGGTCTGCCTCTCAAGGATCTGGACGTAGAGCGCTGGGCATATGCGTTCCAGGACCCTCATTTGATGGTTCGACAGCTGGCCCCGGCACCCCTTGGCATCCACTGCCTTAGCGAGGCACCGGGCCTTGTTGAGGGTCCTGGACCTGAAGTCCTCCCAGCGCTTCTTGACATGTGCCCTCATTCTGACCCTGGCGGAATTCGAAAAACGATGGCGGAAATGTAATACCGCCATCGAATACCGCTCGTTGCGATTATGACCCGTCACCGTAAAGTACGATGCCATTAGCGACACCGTAGTGAACGCCAACGCTAACTGCACCAAGTACGCGCATGCGCGCCTTGCAAAACCGTAATTTCCGCCATGACGCAACGGTACGCGAATTCTGACCCTAGCGGACATTTACTTAACGCCATCAAGCATGGCGGAAAGTACCATTCCGCATTGGTGAGAATTACGGCATCGCAAACCAACCGTAAATGGCCCTACTGAGTGCCTGTACTCCACTCCCTGCCCACATTGCACAACTCCTCGTAGGCGCAATGTAGTCACACTATGCAACCAGTGAAATGTACAAGTCACCCATGCATGCCAACGAACAAATGCATGCAGGGGCTCCAAGTGCCTTGTGAGTGGCCATCCATATTTGGCATGTCACCATTGCCGTACTGATGCAGCACAGGCATGTGAAGGTTCAAGTACACCAAAATGAACTGAAATATTCCATGAGACAAAACAACAATAGTCCCCCATCGCTTGCCACCAGTGTAAATCAACATTCAAAGCAGTATCCTGAGGGAGACTGCACCAGCCCTGTACTCTTGCCAGTAGACAAAGCAACCATCAGCATAAGCATGTACCACACAAGTTGGCAGAGTGACTGAGCCGCCAGGCTCATCTCAAGAGGGGCCAATGGGAGCTGTAGGGCACAGATGGCACGAATACAGAAGCAATTCCAATGGACCTGACCTCAGTCTCCCTCCAAGAAACGCACGCAAACACAGGCACCTGTGACCAGCCATTCTCTGATAATCCCATCATTCCACCAATCCACCTGGCTGACCGGCATCTGTAGCACAAAAGCTAATCCCCCGCCCCTGAGCATGACATCATAAAAACAGTCATAATGGCAGCCCCTATCCCTGACCTCACTGGGCTTCGTAGGCAAACGCGGCCAGTACAGTACCACACAACTCTACTCAGAAGCCGGAACCCAATGCAGATCAACTCACAATACATCGCGCCACAAATCGGAATATGCTACATCACTAGCAAAGAATAACGCTACACGGTTAATATCGGAATATAAATTTAATGCACATCAAAATCACCAAGCCCATACAGCCATTTGCTCATAAACTCCCAAATAATTTTCATTACTGTGGGCTGCATCCGCAATAAATGACCAGCTTCATCTTGTGTGACGCCCTGTTCCTTCATGGTACACAGGGGCTACATTTACGTTCAAAAAGGCAACATGGAAGCGCCTAGAACCGGAGGGCCGTCCCATGAAGTAGGCACTAGTCCAGCTGAAAGGTTGATATGTTGCTCCTAGCCACTAGTACTGCGTAAGGGCATGTGGCCCTTTGGCGATCGTCCCATAAGATCGTAATGGTGCTCCACTGATTAACTCGAAGCTGCAGGTGTCGACTGTAAAAGCCATCTGCAGGAGTGGCGTACAGATGGCAGCGGCAAAAGGGGAGGAGATACCTGTCACCCAAATGAAAAAAAAAATAATAGTATGGGCATCCGAACTTCATATGTATTACTCACTTCATTCAACACACTAAATCTACAACCATATGCATGCTAGCCCACTCAAAAGGATTAATTTCACCGAAAAATCACTTGCGAATCACAACGATATAAATCGAGGTGAATACACTATTACAAACGAGTGTATGTGTGCATGCGTCTGTTAAAACAGAATCCATTAGATGGGATTAGTAACGTGCATAGACACAAGTGTTTGAAGGCGCGTCGAGACAGGGAGGGTTCAACAAGGACAGATAGACGATGGTCCCACTATGGCAGCTTTGCATCACATAGCGCAGGGGAAGGGGATAGATTCCAAAAAGCCATGTACATGGCAAACTCACAATTAAATCATCTGTCCATGCATCCATTCATCATTCCCTCATCCCGGTATAAAAACGCCTGAATATTTACTCACATAACATTTGAAATTTCCATTGAGTCTGTGCGTAATGCAGTCTGCAAAATCCACTGTGCTCCTGGCCGGATTTCTAGTGTAGTGAAGTAACATGTATTTGGGGACGTCCTGCCTTATCGTCCACTACGCTATTGCGCATCCCATTCAATTCATATCAATCATTGCATTCTCGTCATGGGCCCTGTCCCAAGGACATTCAACAATAGAACTTTATATTTCCAGTCAGACCTGTGGGCGTCTCCTCGCCGCTAGTTGAAAACCAAAAGCGCTGTCCTTCGAATTCCTCATTTGCAACATCACGTCGAAAAGGCATCTGTGAACGCTTGAATTCACAAATACATCTATGTAGTGCGGCTGTGTGTGAAAATGGTAACTGGCTTCAATCACTAATGGGACTCCCCGCCCGTCGGTGAACGTCGGTACAGTGCTGCATGAGGGTCCACCGTTGATCGAGTACTACATTCCACTGACCCTTCACAAGTTTGTTCGCGACTGCAAATATACTATGTGAAACAATGGGACCATAGCAGAATTAACATATAAACCAATATTTCACTGCCATCGGGATTAAATACATGATTGTAATTGCAAGATGCCATGTGTCAAATTGCAGCGTTGTGTGCGGGACGTGCTCGCCCAAAAGTTATTGCAGCTGGCACAGGTGGAATGAATCACCACAGGTGGAGGCTATACAGCCTGAAAACACATAAATTGCACAGCCAAACCCCTCCCACAACCACACCCACTCCAAAATGCTACCGACAGGACTAGCGATGTTGGGCCTGGGGGACCTGATAGCACTGCAAGTACTCCAACTTCAAGAAGAAGACGAACACCAACTACTACAACAACCGGCCGCACAGAGGAGACGCAGGAGGAGGAGGGCAAGGCAGGGGCAGCAAGGCCCACCAGCACAGCCACTACCACCACGCAGGCAGCCCGCAATCCCACGCCTCCGAGCTAATCCGTTCAACCTCACTGCTGAGCAGATCCACACCCTCTACCGTTTGGACCGGGAAACCATAACCGCCATTGTCAACATGACACACGCTGACCTTGTCATCATGATAGATAGCCCAACCGCCATCCCACCCCTACTGAAGGTGGTGTCTGTACTCCACTTCCTGGCCACAGGCACCTACCAGCACACAGTTGGACAGTTGCATGGCATTTCACAGCCACTATTGTCACGGACACTATTCCAAGTGCTCGATGCCCTCCTGAAGCACACAGACGACTACATCTCTTTACCACGCTCGGAGCAGGAGCTTACAAACTCAAAAGTGGGATTCCATGCACTTGGCGGCATACCGGGTTGCATTGGTGCCATCGACTGCACCCATGTGGAATTGGTTGTCCCACATGCCATGGAGGTCCAGTACCGCAACCGGAAACAATATCATTCTATCAATGTACAAATGGTGTGTGACTCCAACAGGATCTTTACACATTGTTGTGCCCGATTTCCAGGATCAACCCATGATTCTATGGTCTTGAGGAACTCTACAATACCACGCTACATGGAGCGACATGCAGGGCAACGATCCTGGCTACTCGGTGAGTCTCATTTAATGCATGAGAATGTGGGGTAGGTGATGCGTCAATGACCTGGCAGGAAGGGGGTGGGGATGCGTACGTAGCAATGTCATTCCACAAACATCCTTCATTGTCCACATACAGGTGATGCCGGGTATCCACTGAAGAGATGGCTCCTTACACCAATCCGGAACCCACAGAACCAGCATGAGGAGGACTACAACCATGCCCACTCTCGTACCCGTGTAGTCATAGAACAGGCATTCGGCCTACTGAAGATCATTTCCGCTGCCTCAGCAGGTCTGGCGGGGCACTCCTGTACCGCCATGAGAAGGTTGCAAAGATGGTCATGGCATGTGTCATGCTACACAACATGTGCGTACGTAGAAATGTGGCCATGCCCCCTGACGCAGAACTGCAAGCACCTGAAGATGGTCATGATGAGGGTGGGGATGTGGCAGCACCTCAAGGAGTCCGCGAGGCACAGGAGGCCCGTGAAATTCGTCAAAATCTCATAGATGCATGCTTCTAGCACTCACGCCTGGTGGCTATTACATGGACACGGGACTTGTGGCACTGTGTGAGTCTGGAACATGCACAATGTGGACTGTACGCCAAGAAAGGGCTCGTACACAAAGATCAATGTCCACACATCTCATTGGATGAATATGAAGAAATATGTGAAATGATATTACACACCCAATCGACCCGCCACCCAAAAAAGCCCAACACACCCCCTCCACCCTCCTACCTCCCCCCCGAACACCAGTGTCCAAAGTTGCTCATTGTCAGTGGGCAGACGCTATTGCAAGCCCCCTCTCCGGGTATCAGGGGCACCCCTGCCTGTGGAGCGCAGGTTCCTCCCAGATCTACGTTGGGGGCTGCCCTGGACGGAACTTGCAACGGATGATGTCTCTGCCTGCTCACGTCCATGCATGTCCCTAAGGGTTTGTGAGAGCTCAGTGAGCACACGGCGCACAGCGGCAAGTTCACCACATACGTCTTTGGACGTCGCATGCAGTTCCCCCCTCAGGCTCTCGGTGCTTCTCTCCATTTGTCCCCTCAGGCTCTCGGTGCTTCTCTCCATTTGTCCCCTCAGGCTCTCGGTGCTTCTCTCCATTTGTGCCCTTAGTGTCTCTGTACTTCGCTCCATTTCTGCCCTAAGTGTCTCAGTAGATGTTTCAATGGCTGCCTTAGAACCCCCACATTCAGCAGCATGCTCCTTGAGGAGCGTGGCCAGTTGCTGCTGTTGCACAATCATCTGCTCGAGGGACTGTTGCCTCTGCTGGGCCATGCCCATTCGCGGTGGTGTCACAGAGGGGCTGATCACCTCATGTTGCCTTGCCACAGGCCTTGTGGGGGTTGGCCAGTTGTCGTCTTGTGGGTGCCCCTGCGTGGTTTCCTCATGGTGTACGGGATGAAACAAACAGGGGGATTGAGACAGGTCATGGATGGGTCCTACATCGACAGCACCGTTTTCTGTGTCGGAGCATGCTGGCATGAAAGCAGTGTCACCTGTGGTGCTGCTGCCACCAGAAGCAGTGCCTTCTGTGGCATCCATTGGGGGGACCTGTGGTGCTGCTGTTGTGGACATGCTGGCTGCTGGGGTGCCTGTTGAAGTCCCCTCCAGTGTGCTGCCACTTGATTTGTGCTGCTGCCGTGTCTTGATGCGTGCAGCTGAGGTGGAGGGTCTTTGGCCGTTGGTCTTCGCCCTCTTTGCAGGTGTGCTGGTAGGGGTGTCCTGAAGCTCGTCATTTGAATCGGACCCTGTGGTGGAGTAAAGGAGGGCGAGCGTTATTTATGGGTCTGTGGAAATTGGAATGGCAACGTTTCACATGCATTGGGGTGGTACCTGAGGGTGATTTGGGTCAGGGCCTTGGAGGTGGTCTCATTTTTGTGTGGATTGAGGATGCAGTTATTTTGCAGCCTGCAGTTAGGGTGTGCATGCTGCACATGTAGAGGGTGTTTTTAGGATTTTTACTTATTTATGTATTTAATCTGACTTTTAAAGGGCGCTATCATGGCAATGTATGTGGACGTTCACCTGGACATGTGTTTCTATTGCACTATGGGGACACATGGTACTTGACATGATTGGACATTGTGGATTTAGCATTGTTTTATTTGGGCCACCTACCTGATTCTTCGGATGTCTGCACTCCTTTCTCTTCCCTCCGACTCCCTCTATGCTCTCCATTCCAATGGTGGAGGCACAGATTTCTTCCCAGGGGGTCAACTTGATGGGTGATTCCGATCCTCCCCCGGTAGCTGTGGCAATGTTTCGGTTGGCAGAAAGTATGCTCCGGACGCGTATCCGCAAGTCGTCCCATCACTTTCTGCATTGCTGTGGGTTGCGGGGTGCGGTCCCCACCGCACTTACCCGCTGTGCCACCAGGGCCCATATGGCCTTCTTGTTCGCAAGTGCCGTCCTGGTCATTTGTGTCGAGAAGACGACGGCAGCATTCTCTTGGAGGGTCTCTGTGAGCACGGTGAGTTCCTCATGGGAGAAGTGGACCTGCCGCTTGCGATCGCACGCTTTTTTAGCAACTTTTCCCATATTTATTTTTTTGACTGGGGTGGCTAACGGGTTGGGATGTGTCTCAGGGTCGGATTTGTAATGGTTGTGTTGGGATTCTGATTTTATAGGTGTACGGCGTGCTGTTTCCTGTTCCGGCCCCATGTTTTTACTTCCGTTTCCGTATATTTACGGTGACCGTAATTTGCGCTGACCGCTCATTACGGTGCCCGCTAAGATGGGTGGCGGAATTGCACCTAGGGCGGCGTACGACGGCGGTAAGGGGCGTTTTGGGGTCATTTCCGCCATCGCGGACTTTGCACTTCCGCCATGGCGTGATGCTCGTGCCCGATGGGTCAGAATTAGCCGCACTTTTCTCCATCGTGCAATGGCGGAAACGCTATTTACGCTATGGCGGTCATGTCAGTTACTTTCCGCCAGGGTCGTAATGAGGGCCATGATGTAAGTCGCGGACTGCCACCCCCTCCGCGTTGATGGCAGTCACGATGTCCATCCAGATCCTGGTCCATCCTTCATTGTCGGCACGCGAACTTCCAAAGTGGGCATCATACTGCCCCAGGACTTGCTCCACCAGGACACCAACTTCGGTGGCAGTGTAGCTGGTGGCCCTCTGCCTCTCTGGCTGCGGGTTGCCAGTGCTGCCAGATGGTGTTGTGCCGTACATGGCAACACCAGAGGCAGGAGTGGGTGGGCAACTGGGTCCTGGGGCTGGGCTGTGGAGCGATGGAATCCCAGTCGGGAGTCTTCGGTTCCAGCAGGGGTGGTCAGAGCAACTACACCCCTGGCTGACGTGCAGGCAGCAAATGGCAGGGCGCATGGGCAGCATGCAGTCAGGCAGCAGCAGATGGCAGGTGGGAGCGTTCTTGGGGCTCTGGGGGGCAGTAATTTGGCCTTCTGGGCAGGAGCATGGTCTTCTGTGTGTTTTCGCGTGGCCAGCTTGATACGGAGTGATTTGGCACGTGAAAAATTGCACGTCAGCGTGTAATTCGAGGAAAGGGCCTTAGCGCGTAAGTGCGTCAGCACACGCATGCGATTCCATTGGACCAAAGGCCCTTAACGCGTAAGTGGGTAAGTTACATTATGCGCACAGGCGTTTCCCTCATAGCACGTGATGACAGAGCACACGTGGAAAACTGCACGTCCGAGTGTCATCGCGTGTAATTGGAGGAAAGCGCCCCCGTACACGCGTATCTGACGTGTACGTGTGGGCCGGTTTAAAAGCTACCTGTAGGATGCCATTTCCTTGTACGTGCTTTTCGTGGAGAGCGAGTTGGTGAAATCTGTACTTCTTGTCGGTTCACATGCGATTACTTCACAGCGTTTCTAGTTCGTACTCCCTGTTACCTCTGACAGCTCTTTTCTGAATTTTTGTTGGGCCTGTTTCCTCAAACAGAATTCAGTTCTCCTTTTGTCCTGTCTCCTCAGACAGCGTACAATTCTTCTTTTGGCGGGGGTGTTGCCAACGCGCACACGCGCATATTTTTCACGTTCTTTTTTCCAGGCAGACGGTGAGTTCCACACGTACTTAGCAACTGTGCTTGCCCCGTGTGTCGCGTTCCCCTTCAGAGGTCATTGTGGGCTGCGTGTATTACGCATACGCTTAGTTTTGTGTTTCTGGGTGCCACAGCGTGGTGCAGGTTCATTTTTTCATGCACGTGGTCTACGAGGGGTTGCATGCACATTAATTTTTGATTTTGGGCTGCCTACGCGTTGCATGACCCATCATCTTCCCCCAGGGGTCACAGACAGCCTTGAATTCCATCTGGTATCCTACCCCTTTGACCCCCAATTGCCCAGGACAATAATTTACTGCAACTCCCATATGCACAACAACATCAGTGCCATGGTTGGGAGGCGACCAAGCGGTAAGGGAGGCAAAGGTGGGCGACCTTCAAAAGGTGGGCATGGTGGGCGCGGTAGAGGGACGTGGCCGGGATTTGCAGGGTGGCCCTATACCCCCATGTGTGGAGGAACAATCAGGGACACCCATGCCCCCCCCCCATGGTTGAGGGAAACGTGGCTGACACCATCCCAGCTCAGCCCCTGTTGGACCACCCCATTGTGCCACCTGACCTGGCACAGGATGACTCGCTGGTTGACTTCCAGGTCAGCAAGTCTAGGCCACGTGTGGCGGTGCAAGTTGTTGTCACCAAGCCACGTGGATCTCGGGCAGCTATGTCATCTGCTGCCCCAAGTATGCAGGGTGGGGAGGCTGCAGGGGCAGCTGCAGCTCCATCCGCCCCAGCTCTGACTCTCCCAGCCAGGACAGTGTCAGTACAGGTCCATCAAACTCACGTTCCCCCTGCCAACATTACCCTGCAACCAATGCCTTCATCAAGACCTATGGTCATTGTGCAGTCCCACACTCCTAGTACCCAGTCCACCGGTGATTCTGCTCCTACTGACCAGAGCGGCGTAAGCCACTCTGGCTCTGCTCCACCTTTAAAGAAGAGGAAGAAGGGTGCTCTGGCACGACAGGCTGAGACCCCAGACACGGCTACACACTCCGGTACCTCAAGGAAGCCTTGCTTTAATGATCTGGAACTTGATGCACTTGTGGCCTATGTGTCGGCGCATAGCCACGAAATGCTGGTGACTGCAGGGTCCAAGACCACAACTGGTCAACGTAAGGCACACTGGCAGATCATTGCGACAGCATAAGTGCCTTGGATTTGTGAGGCGCACAGCTGATGATTGCTTAAAGCGGTGGAATGACATGAAACGCAGAGCAAAGAACAAGCTGGCCTCAAATCATGCTGCTACTTTGGTGACTGGCGGTGGGTCTCCACAAGAGGACAACAAACTCACTGAACCTGAGTCTGTTGCTGGGGCCTTCGTCACAGAGGAACAGATCCAAGGTGTGGGAGAACTACCTGATTATGATGCATTGTCCGGTGAGTGCCCATGCATGTGTGTGTAATGCATGTGTATGTTGTTTGGGTGACGGGTTCTGATTGAGTGCCAGGTGAGGGTATGTGTGCCTGAGTGGTATGGGTCACCCATGTGCTTCATCCAAAACATTCAGCAGCTTTGGATTTGGGTGTGACAGTATCCCTTGTGGCCACAGTAATAATTTAGCACAACATTGCGGCAGTTGCCCTTGAAGTGGCATCTTGCTACAACATTGTCTGTATTTTTCAGTGTTCGTTCAGGCTGATTGTTTCAATTCTCCCACTTTTGCTACGCTTTCTTCAGCCCTATTGTCACATTTGTGACATGCTTCTGTCATTGATGAACCCCACATTGGCCCACATGTGTTACCTTGTTAGGTGAATGATTTGACCATTCAGGCTGATTGAGTATAGGCCTGATCACATACATTTTTGGGGCCTGTTTGAATGTGGAACATGATAGTTGTTTCCTGTCATGTTGAAGTGCACAACCATTGATGTGTACATCGGCCTGCAATCACTGTATTTTTGTACAGTGGATGTGTTGCAGTGTGTGGCACATGCCTATGTTGTCACACTATGTAGCATTTTTCATCTCATCATGTCCATCTCACATGGATGGCTGACAGTATTAATTCACTGACATATGGATGTACTTGTGGAATGTACCATGGTGCTGATTCGGATGATGAGACCTATGTGCCGTCGCAGGTCAGTGTTTCTGGCATGGGTTCTGTTCTGTCCAACCCACCTGCACCAGGGGTAGAACCCTCTATGGGGATGTCAGTAAGTCCGCCTTTGGCGGTTACGGATGCAGGGTCACACTCCACAACATCTGATCCTGTTCCTGGGCCAGCAGATCAGAGTGGGAACGCAGTCCTGCAGCCTCAGGCAGTGCCGGCACAGCAAGGCGCAGATCGCCTTGCCCCAAACAGGTGTGGTGCCGTACGCCACCAGGCAATACCGCATGGGAACAATCCATGTACGGTATGGCAACCCAACAGGCAGCATCAGTTGAGATGATAGCTCAAGCAATGGAGAGGGTGGCCACTTCCATTGTCCCCCCTAAAAGGCAGATGGAGCAACTACAGCAGGCAACAGACTCCATTTGCCAATCACACAGGGAGGACATGTTGGCGTCCAACAGGGACAGACGGGCGGTACTGGAGACTCTACGCCAATCGATATCAATAGAGTCCCAGGGCCACAGGGAAGCCCTGAGGGTAGAACTCCATCACCTCAGGGAGACTCTTGTTGGCCTTGAGGCTTCCACTAACTTGAGGATAGAACAGCAGCTGGAGTGTCTCACATGTTCGCTCTCAGCTGAGATGCAGGCAACTCGGGAGGAGATCCGGGCATCACATCAAGTGGTGCATGGAGATCTCCGCACTATAATCCTCCAGAACGAGACCTTCCACACCCGCATGCTTGCTGCCATGGAGGACCATACCAGGGCTTTGTGTGGGCTGCCTCCCATAGCACCACCACCTCCTGTGGCAGAAGCAGAGGGTGATGAGAGCGACAGCAGCAGTTCCCCCACATTGGCATAGCCGTGCAGGCCATGAGCCCATGGAGGTGTTTTTTTTCCCCAACATCCACACAGGTGGCTGTTGGTGCACACCCTGTCCTTGGACCTCCTGGGTGCCCCCACCCCCCAGTCCCCACATGGCCATTTTTGATTTTTGATTTTTTTTTACAGTGCGTTGCCTTGTGTGGCTCCCGTGGGCATCCACTGTATTCCGGCTGGGCATATGCAGGCTTGTCCTGAGTTTGGGTTAGATGCTTGGGTTTGTGAGACACACACCCCTCCTGCTTCCCGTTTCCATGGGCTTGCAAAGGGTGTGCCCAAGTGACAGTGACTTACACAGTGACGTTGGACTCCCATGAGCTGTGTGGGCAGTCTGTAGTCAATACTGTGTATACATTCCTAGTGGATATTGTTGTTGTATTGTACATTGCATGGTGTATTGATATGTGCTTGTGCATCCATGTCTTCCTCCTAATTTGCAGGTTCATTCCTCATGTCTTCACAAGTCCATCTACTTTGGAGATGGAGTTCATGTTGTAAGCAGTGCACTTACACATTTGCGTGGCTTCAACACTGTACAGTTGGAAGTGGTCGATGTGCTGGCATAATCAGGTTGTAAGACCACCACTACTTTAACTTAGTACTGTCATGTTTATGCTATGTTTGAGGTTGTGTAGCTCCATTGTATTGTTTGTAAGTCATGTGTATTGTAAGTTCTACATTACTGTGAGCATTTTGTGTGTGGCCAGTTTCCATTAGGGACACTGTACTTTGTGACACTTGTGTCATGTTTTGGGGATTGCTTTGTTTGCTCTCACATAGCATGACATGCCATGGTGTGTTGGGTGGCGGTGCTGGGGAGGGGTTGGGTGACATGGCACTGTTGTCATGTTGTATTTTGCAAGGGGGTAATGAATTTAGCAGCATAGAAGTGTGTCTTTTGATGACACAGCATTGGGGGTGTTTGTGTAGGTAGGGATGCACACAATGTAATACTTCCAGGTGACCAATCTCAGGCTGGTATGGTTGTGACAGTTGACAGTCCCTTATGTCATCATCATTGATTGTCAGATGGTATGTGCCAGGGCTGTGTGCACTCCACAGGGGTGTGATTTTAGGTGAAGTAATTAGACACCAGCTGCGCACGGGCTGCCTCACCCCGTGCCCTTTCCCCTCCCATGCGCAGCGGTCGTGCATGTGGTTGGGGATGTGGGTGCACCACAATGTCCACGGGCAGGCCCCGGCGTGTTGCAACGTTGTGCAGGACACATGCTGCCACTTTGATCCTGCACACTACTGGGGGAGCGCATAACAGCTGCCCGCCAGAACAGTCAAGGGAGCGAAAGCGTGACTTGAGCACTCCGAATGTGCGCTCCACTATGCCCCAGGTTGCAATGTGGGCTGTGTTGTATCTTACCTCGGGTGGCGTGGTGGGGTTCCGAATTGGCGTCATCATGTGGGTGCTCAGAGGGTAGGCACTGTCCCCTGGGGAGGTGGTGTAGGGTATCATTAGTGGGGTTGTGACATTACTCAGTATCTGACATGCATGCATGTGCTGTGGCATTTATACTCACCGAGCAGCCATGTATCGCCATGCTGCCCAGCTTCTAGGTCCCGGTTTAGGGTTGACATTCTGTAAATAAAACTGTCGTGGGTGGACCCTGGATAGTTGGCATATACTGAGGTGATGATTCCCTTGGCATCACATACTACCTGGACGTTGATGGAACGCCAGTGCTTGCGGTTTCTATAGATGTGCTCTGATGCCCTGTGGGGACGTAGAGCCACATGGGTGCAATCAATGGCACCTAGGACTTTGGGGAATTGTGCCACCCCATAGAAATCCTGGACGGCAGCCTGCCTTTCTGCAGGTGTTCTGGGCAGGTATATCTGCCTGCGGACGGATGGGCATGCAGTCATGATGGCCAAGACCTGGTGTAGGCAGCGTGACTGCGTGGCCCGTGACACCCCCCTCCCCCACTATAGCACTTGTCCGCTGAAATGATCCAGTGGCCAAGAAGTGCAGTACATTGAGGACCTTCTCCAGGGGGCTGAGTGCTTGGGAGCACAGGGAGGGTGATGTGAGGTCATCCTCCCACTCACTCACCAGGTCGAGTATTATGTGAGGTGGAAACCTGTACCTCCCATACACCTGGTCATCAGGCATCCCAAAAAGGCTGGTTCTGGGTGTGAACATTCTGGGCCTGACTATCCTCCTCCTCCTCCTGTGGTATCCCACGACCACTGCTGCTAGGAACGGTATATTCATCCTGGCGTCTGAGCTTGTTTGTTGTTTGTGCGCACATTTATGCTGCACGGGTCCAAGTACGCCTGCTTCCTACTGGCACACGTGTTCCCGGATTAGCGCATCTTTTTTGGCGCACGCGTTTGCCCCGCTCGAATCCATGAATACGTGTTTTGAAAGTGCATGCGGGCGTTCTGTACATTTGCCTCCTGTACTTCAACCGTGACGCCCACATTTTCACGCTTTGTTCCCCATTCCGCGTGTCACCCCCTCTGGTCCTCCTACTTTTGTTGTGTGCCCTGCGCTATGTGCGATTTCACTGTGCGTTTAGCACACGCTGTTTGGAGACGTGTGCGCCAGCGTGCGCCACACAGAAATTTTGGCACAGTGATGTCATCAATGACATTTTTGATGTCATTTTTGATGTTGTGGATGTTAGTCTTAGCAGTGCACGGTGGTGGCGTGAGTTATGGTTGCTTAGCTTACCATAACTGGTGAATTTCAAGGGTTTTTCGGTTTTACTTGGAACCACAACGTCGCTTTAACAAAGTTTTTTTACTGAATTTCATAGGTTTTTATTAGCGCCACTTAACCATAACGTCCCTTTAAAAAAGTTTTTTCACTGAATATATATATATATACACACACGCAAATATTACACAGCCTGCGGTAGTGGCTGTGTAGTTATGGTTAAATTGCTAAACCAATAGGAAGAGCACTTTTTGGGTGGATTATAACTTCGCTCTCCCTAGACGAATCCTCATCAACCTTTGCAAAAAATGTATATGGCCTGCTCTAAATATTTATGCCAAGTTTGGTGAGATTTCAAAGAAACAAGTTTAATATGTAAGTTCATAGTAAGCTACAATTATACCTACTGTTATTAAAAACATTACTAAAACTGAAAATAAAATATGGGTGTTTTCAATCCACCTCAGATTTTTTTCCCATGACCAATGATTACAGATATGTTACTACAACAACTGTAGAAAACATAGTACATGCACAGTACGACTATGAGATAAAAAAATGTAATGTATATATAAAAGTGAATGTATGTGTATTTTGTATATCATGTTCTAATACTAATTATATTTTATTTTTCTTTGCAGATGAGCAAAACATTCCATGAACTCTCTCAACGATCACTCCAAAACAACTTGCAGACTATAGTTGTAAACACTATTTATTTTGGCATACAAACCATACAATTGACATAAAACATAAAAGCCCAAAATGATTAATCACAACATCATAATAAAAAGTCTGAAGGAAAATCACGACGGAAACCTAAACCATACCAACATTCATTTAGCAGCATCACATATAAAAACACCATTTAAAACACACAAATATTTAATATTTGAGCTAATCACTGTTCTCTTAGAATAGAAATGCTGTTCTTAAGCATCACTCTTTCTTCAAAAATTGTGACTGGGCCTAGAGTTACATGTCATCTTGAATTCTCAAAAAGACATCCATGGCTTCGACAGTCCTCATAATACTTTTATATATTGGAACAAGCCAACTGCGCCTCATGCTATTATATAATTGTCAGAAAATTAAGAAGTGTCTTAATTCTTCTACCCCTGTATGGCAGATTTTACATAGAGTTTTATCTTCCCCACCCCAGGTAGCTGTAACTACTGCCAATGGCAACACCCCTAATATGGATTTAAATATAAAATATTTGCCTCCTTTTCTTCAAGGGAATTTAGATACTTTTCAAAACCAAAGCAAGATTTTGCTGTATACCATTGGAGCTTATCGATGAAAACCTCAGTTTATAATACCAGTCTTTATATTTCTGTTGGATATACACTTTCAGGATTGGATTCTATAGGTTTATGACAGAATTAATGGGAGGTGACCCCAGTTTTGCACTTAGGTCAGAAACAGAATTGACACAAAGGAGCGTTTTTGCTCCATTTTGTGTGATGACATCTAACAGTGTTGATTTATAGATACTTAAGGATGCCATTGTCATTTTCTTGTGAAAATACAAAAGGGGTTATAATTTGGCATCATATGCAACACCCCAACTCATGTCAAAGGGGAATTGATGCAGAAAAAGAACCACAAACTACCTCCTCCTCCTGCATTTTTTAGCGACTTTCAATAGTGAAGATCAAGTATCCACCTTGTAGTCATAACTTATATCGACTTCTGATCAGACAAACCAAAGTCTTTTATTAATTAGAACATATTTTGTATTATTATTGTAGACTCATCTTGAGTGTCTCTTTTCTCTTTTTGTGATAAAAAAAACATAAATCACATAAAACATATCACAATGTGGTTTGGGTTTGGATGAAACATACAAAATTGTCTTATACATTACATCAGACAATGAAGGAAAAACAACACATATGTAAACAGTGATAAATTGATTTCTTGATGATAAACAGGTGTTGGGTACCTATCACCTCACAGGGTATTTTATTAGCAGTGGATGAAATTGCAGAGAATAGTGTTGACGCGGTGCGTTTCGGCCCACACGGTCGAGGTAGACCGCATCCGAACTTGGTCTCCTCTTTAGTTAAACCGGGCCTTCATCAGGACAGAACTTGATATAAATGAGGAATAAAACCTCCAAAACCGAAATTGCTTCTTTATCTAAAACATAAAAACAAAGGAAAGAGTCTTACGGAATTGTCCAGTACTCTCAATATAATAGAGCACACCATAAGGGTGATTGCTTGATTATGGTCCACTCACCTTTTAAGTGATGGACTTGCAGGAACAGAAAAATTGATTGTAGCTGTCAGTCATCAAAACGTGACCTAGTGCCCTATAGGGAAGAAGAAGAAAGTAGGGGAATTGATGGCATAATCATTGAGAGAGAAAACATCTACTTAATGATACCTATCTCCTTTTGCTCCAACCTCCCAAGGTGTGAGTATCCCCAACTCTCAGATCCATACAAGGCAGACGCATTATTGTTTATTATAATTTATGTGCTTGTAAAGTGCCAAAAGCCTGCAGGCATCAGGGCACATGCCCTCAGTATCTCCAAACTTTGAAGAGCTGCCCTTCCACCATAGTGTTTCAAAAAGCGCTGTGCAGTGCCCCTTGTCTTGTGAAATGGAGAAAAGACTTATCAATGTGTTTTCCTTATCAGCCTCCCTCATCTATTCGTACTCCTAGGTAATCATAGAAGTCCACCTTCTCAACCTTGGGTTTTCCCATGCGATTTAGGGGAGTAGATTTACCAATATGCCTCGACCATACCAATAATTTGGTCTTCGAAAGATTAATTCCAAGTCCCATACTCAAATATAGGGTTTCAAACAGGTTCAGTGCCTTTTGGATGCCTGACCTTGTTTTACTGATCAATATCGTATTATCGGCATATAGTAGGATTCCCATTTTTTCCCTCCCAGGAGTGGTGCATCCAAATGTAGTCTTCCGAGTTCTACGGCAATTTTATCAATGTATAGACTGAAGAGAGATGGGGCTATGGCACAGCCCTGCCTTACACCCCTGGCAACCGGGAAGGGACTTGTCAAGCCCCCACCCTTTGCCAGGCACACCTGGGCATAGGGGCCAGTGTACAGACTGCGTATTGCAGCTATGAGATTTATTGAGATGCCCAATCGAAGTAAGAACAACCATAACTGCTCTCTAGAAGTGGAGTCAAAAGCCATGCATAGATCTATAAACATCAAATATAACTTTTGATTCCTAAAATTTGTGTACTTATCACAGAGCTGGGTTACCATAAAGACCTGATCCAATGGACCAATATATGCTCTAAAAGCTGCCTGTAGGTTAGAAAGAACTTCATTACTGGTCATCCACTCCTCCAGCCTCCTCAATAATATTTTGACATGGATCTTCAAAATAGCATCAGTTCAGGATATGGGCCTATAATTTTGAGGGTCGCCCTGAAAGACCAAAGCAATATCGAGGCTTAGTACCACAAAATGAAATACGCCAATCACGAGTCGAAAAGATACAAGTATCTTTTATTTCTGTACAGAATTCAAAGCAAACAGACTGCTATCTGGCTCCTAACACCTTGTAGTATGTACCAGCAGACACAGTGAGAGGTGAGAGTGCTGGACATCTTAACACAGGCTTTTTTATACAGTTTCCAATCATTCTTCAGCCCCTCTTGAAACTAATAATTTACATGCTAGGGTTCGTGCCCAGTTCACATGACAAATATTATAATATTGTACAACGGATTTAACAAGTTTGCATGTCCATGAAGTTACAATGTGACATTGGTTCTCTGATCCACAGTAAGTCTTGTTTCAAGAATCGCTACAATGCAGTTCAGCAAAGACACACGGTCGAGTTTGTTCTACATTGTCTCATTGTTTATATGTGGATGAGGTTTGTGAGTGCAGACAACACTTGGATTGCAGTTCATACGAGTTACAAGGTTTCTTTGCATAGAACAAACAGTCTCCTCTCGGTCAGCCTAAATGGTGACACAACTCAAAGGTCGTTCAGCTCGGCTGCAAGTTGAAAACACAGTCCACCATTTTAGGACACAAGCAAGAGTCAAAATCGAAATGGCGGATGATTCTTCAAATGGCAGCGAAGTTGATCAAAAATCAAAACAATTCCGATGCGATTTTCCGTGCAACGCGAATGGGCTTAGGCCAATATACATAACAAGGTGGTATTATATGAATACTGTTTAACAAACCCTCCTTTTGGCCTAAGCTAAGAGCATTACTCAAACATTCACTTTACTCAAAACCCCACATCTCAATGTCCGTACATCCTGAATCACATTCTTCAGAAATATCAATCGCCATAAGTTCCTTGATAGTAATAGCCTTCATTACAAAAGCATTAGCAGTTTTCTTGGACACATGTACTTTTGGTCCTAGCGTACCTATCATTTGTGCACAACAGCCTCCTAACATCGAACATATGGCAGAAAGACATTGTACACAACAACAACAAAACAATAGAACACCAAGAACTATCATTAGGACTGCAAGGAGCTTCCAACCCCATGCTGTGGCAAATGTGAACACACCCAGCAATTTGTTTTGTTCAGAATCGCATGGGTCGCATTCATGATCATTAAGAGAGTGTTATTATAGTAACCCTGTCTATGTTGGGAGTCCCAAGAAGAAAGAGTGTACAGATGCACAAAAGGTGGAGACACAGTGGAGATAATTTCAGTGGTTAACAAAGTTTCAAGTGGATGCACCCCTTCCCTGTACCAGAACCCAAGCGCAGATATAATTATTAAACAGACCAGTACTGTGATTAAAAAACAATGGGTCCTCAGGGGCCGTGATCTTTGATCAACAGATTCTTTGTCAGCCACAAGACCAATAGCTTGTTCCGCATGAGTAGATTTAGGAAAGGACATTGTTTCTCAGAGTCTGTTTAGAAGCCTCTCTGTTAGGCTCTTTTAGCTCATCCGTCGATGGCTCCTGACCACGTGGCCTATCTTGCTTGAAGGTAACTTTGCCGGTCCCTGCCTCTTATTTATTTTTTCAAGCGAAAGAGTGACAAGGGACTTGCTCAACGATGATTCCTTGTGGGCACAGCCGATGCTGTGCTGTAAATTTGGTGTCTCGGATGCAGATCGTACCTCAAGACTCCAGGTACGGTGTGATCTGCGAACAGAGTGTCGTCGCTTCCTGAAGGAAGTGATGAAGCAGAAGCAAGATTGCTCACTGGTGAAGAAAGATCGGAGAAGAACTTGAAGGCAAAGTGGCAGTCTCCCCAGGCCCCACGGGCTCAGGAAGGATCTCCGTAGACAAAACAGGCTTATGAGGAGTATCAGAGCAAACAATCTCCTTCTCTTCCCCTTCGTTGTGGTGCAGAGGAAAAGGTATCTTCTTGATGTGCGTTGCGTGGATACAGTGTTGTTTCCCTTCTACTCATACATCGGTCTGTGTGGCCAATAGGACTTGAAACTGCCCTTTCCAGCGAGGTGCGAGACAGAAGGCTCTTTCAAACGATTTGACGAGCACCCAGTTGCCAGGTCGGAGTCGACGACCTGGACCCTTTTATTTTACTGGGAGGGCTTCTCGCACCTGTTGATAAATCAAATACAAGTTTTTAGTTAACTGGTCACAGTACTTAAAAAGGAGTAAATGATCTACATCTTTTAGCAGCTTAGGTTTGGGTACATTCCAAATATTGGCTGGTCTCCCTATGATTATCTCACAGGGAGAGATACCAATCTTTGTTTGTGCGGTCGTCCGCATGAACAATAGAGCTATCGGTAAGGCATCTGGCCATTTCAAATTGCTACTTGTCCCGTGCATACTTGCAGGATAACAGCAGCGATAAAATGTGGAGATAACAGCAGCGATAAAATGTGGACCATTGTCCGACCAAATGACCCTCGGTAAACCAAACCTATGAAAATATTCCTTCAGCATGGTTTTCGCCGTCGTCATTGCTGTGGCATCTTTTAAAGGGAAAGCTTTGACCCATTTGCTGAAAGCACAAATAACTTGCAGAACATATTTGTAATTCTGACAATGCTCCATTTCAATGAAATCGAAGTGTATAACCTCAAAAGGCACAGAAAGGGGGCCAAAACGACCCCTCAGTGTTGATGTACCCTTCCCCACATTATGCTGTAAGCATAACATGCCATTTTGGACCAAACGCTCAGCAGTTTTTGAGATATTTACATTCACCCAGACAGGTTCTAACAGTTTACAAATCTTTTTAGCACATATATGAGTTGGACCATGAGCCATCATAACCATAAGCATCGGCAGCATCCATATTTGCTTTCCATTATCTACCCAACAACCTTCATCGCCTAAACTTGCTAAACCCTCAGCCCATTGCTTAAGCTCTTATGAAGTGGCATCAGCCTGAATGTCTTTTATGCACCCAATTCCTACATCTATCACACAAGTGTTAGTGACCTCTTTCATTATATACATTTTGGAATGCAAATCGGTGACAGTCTGGCTATTCTGTCAGCAAAAGTGTTTCCTCTCCCCACATCATCTGTTACTTTCTGGTGTGCTGCACATTTCATTATTCCTAACTGAGTAGGAAGCACAAGTGCTGAAAGAAGCCGAACTATCAAAGTGCCATGTTGTATCTTAGTTCCATGTGAGGTCAAGAAACCTCTCTTTGCCCATAATCTACCGAAGTTGTGAACCACCCTAAAGGTTGAGGTAACATCTGGCTGCTCTTAATATCAGTGAACATTCGCCAAAGAACAGTGCCCTATACTCTTAATTCGATGAGAAAAATATCTGCCATTATTGCATCAGGACCGAGAGCTTTATTTCTCTTCTGGGCTAGGATTGCCTCTTTGACATTCTTAAGAGTTATATCCAAAGTATATTTAATCAGGGAACACTCCCACACAGGTTGCCCCTCTCTTCCTGATGGTTTAGCCACCAGACTTTGATAGAGTGTTCTAAAGTGAGTGTACCAGGTATTCTCTGAAATCACCGGAACAGTATACGAAGAGGGCACTACAGAATGAGCAGATACTAGCTTCCAAAAAGCTTTAACATTTAACATAACGTTTCGGTCACTAATTTAGGCTCATCCCATTTCTTTGTTTCAAACGCAACTTTTTTTGTATCAATACTGTCTTTTATTCATTGCATATTGGCCTTAATTGCTGAGTGTCCCTTTGGTCACTTGATTTCAGGATTGTCAATCATTTATATTTCTTACTATGACACTCACGTTCATACCAACCACTTTAACGTAGGCTATTCCTCCAAATGGGGAAAAAAGGCTTTGTCAGTAATGGCGATAGCGCATGGACAACCTGTTCCCAGAAGTCTTTCGGTGAAGGTTGAACTGAATCATGTATTAGGGTTTCGAGGATGGGGGTTAGCGCTTCATACACTCGACCAATTTGCTTTTTGTGAACCAGTTCTTGCCATGGCACACTTATCCATTCCCGGTTTCCCTCAAAGTTATCGTAAAGAGTAACCTGCCTGTTATTTGCAACTTGCCAGGGTAGCAGCAATAGGCATAAGGGATCATGGTTGCTTTTAGCATGCTGGATAACGTGGAAATCAGTTCTCATTTTCTAGCAATCTACTTTTTTAAAAACCTGTTTTTATTGTCTTCAAAACTCTGTTTTCAACATTTTCCTTACATATATATGACATCTCAATGAACTGCCCATTGCATTCCCATGTGTCTTTTGTCTTTTTTCAGTATTCATTTCTTCCGCCCACCACCTCCATTTTCCCTGCCCTTTTCCTCTGCAGTTGGGGCGCAACATGTGCTCTAAAACTTTAATTCAGCCTTGGCCATCCCTCCTCCCTCTCCCCCCTGTTCCTAGTCCCCCGCCCCTCCCAGGGTGACTAAAGGGTGCTGTCCTCACCACAGCATCACAGGTAAGAGCTAATGCCATGTGCCACAGGGGTCAGCCTATACAGCCATGCTCTTGTACCAGGTTCCCTGGGAGGTTCCCCTGCATGCTCATCCACTCGTGTAGGGGACCGTGAAGCCTTTCAGCTGCCACAACCAAGCTGCTCACGGGGCCCAGTCTGCTTGCAGGCAGTATTTTCTGAGAAAGGGGTCCCATTCCATCTTTCTGGATGGCTTGCGAACGTGGAGTGCACCTGTCAAATTTTCCATGTCATAGATGCCTCTCGCTTTCACCACCCACTGCCGTTCTGTCGGGCACTCAGGATGCTTCCAGCATATTACAACACATTCTCTCGCTGCCAACAGGAGAAAGTTAAACATATGTGGAAGGTGCTTCCACTCCTCATCCTGAAATTATATCCTGAAGAGAACCAAGAGTGGGCTCATCTCCCTCTCAATCCCGTCCAACACCTTTATCTAACCCAGGATCACCCTCCAGAAAATCTGCATCTTTGGGCAGGCCCACCTGATGTGCCAATAGTAAGCATTTTGACCACATTCGCTCCAGCATCTCAGGCTAACTCCGGGGCCCATTTTGATGAGGCAAACTGGGTCAAGCTGCCACCTGTATAGCAATTTGATGCCATGCAGTTTATATTGGCATGCTATGGAGATATGGTGGGTGTTTGTGAACAGGGCTTCCCATTGGTGTTCCTCCAGATGCATCCACTAGGTCTCATTCCAACCCTCTTTTGTGTGACTCTACACCTTACCTCCACCGCCCCTTCCCGCCGCCAACAGTGCTTGGTATAGCCTGATGATTAGGACCCTAGTGAAGTCCTTTCCCTTTATCACCTTTACCACCTGTCCCGCTCTCTCAAGACCCGCCTCGTACCAGTCTTGGAAGTGAAGCGGGTCCTCTATCTCATCCCGTATTGGAAGCACCGATATGTGGTGCAATGGGGAGGGCCACGCTGTGACCCTGTCATGTCTTTTTTTGCCCACCACAGCTCCCATAAAGGGCAGAGTATCCTGTGGCTCTTTACTTTGCGTGGGTTCACAGAGCCCCTGGTCCAAGCCATTCCCCTACCGTCACTGGGTGCAGGAGGTAATTCCCTATGCTTACCCATTGTTTGTCTCCATCTACGCGCAAATGTGGTGTCAGCGTTGTAAGCTGTGCAGCTCTATGGTATACGCACACGTCTGGTATACCCTCACTTGTCCTTATGCTGAATCAGGGTATTGTACGCTGTAGAAAAATGCTTTTCCCTATTCTGAATTTCAACAAGGTAGCTCCACATTTCATCATCCACATTTGAGCAAAGGTCTGAATTTCAAATAGGGCCTGCTGAGCCTCAAACTGTGACTAATAGATGTCAGTATTATAACGCAAAAAGCAGATGCCAGCCAATTTGAATTTGACCCTGCACAACAGGTTTTATCATTTGCACCACAGCAATCGACTAAATGCAATGAAAGCAAAATTAACATACCAATTCTACTAACATTCCAGGACACAATAACATACACCCCAACTAATATTCAATGCAATTTAGACCATTGCTTATGGGTGCAGAACATTGGTGCATTGGGTTAAAGAGGCCCATTTCATAAAATGTAAAAATATTTGAGCTCTGCAAAGTCAACTGGAAATGTAGTTAATGTGGAATTAGATTTATTTTGCAGTAAATACGTGACAGGGTTGGGATGCAAGTTGATTTATTTAAATATACTCTGTTGTTCATTTATGAAAAAGAGGAAACAGCATCAGATGAATGTAACATTTTTATTCCGTGCTGCAGCCTGAGTTTCGGTCAAAGGCACAAAGGAAATCACGTGCTATTTAATGGGCTGATTTTTCCTGGGGAGGCTCTCTTTGAATGACACATGAGTTTGCGAAAAAGTCTTGAAGCAGAAAGGGCTGGGTCATTCACTCACTCCCTCATTGGCAAAGGGAGCAGAATGACTGGGAGTCATTTCCTGGGCAGACTGACTCTACTGTGTTTTCCAACAGTGCTGCAGGCTGACTGTCTTGTGGGCTGTCTATCTATCTCCTGGGTTGGCAGTCGTCAGAAGAGCTGCAGTCTCAAGCACCCTTATCTGTGTTGACCTTGAGCGTGGCAAGCAGAAGGGCTGAATCGGGGAATATCGCCAGCTGAATCTAGGTAATTATGCTGTAATTGAGGAGCGCGTTAAAGTAGATGTTTGATACTAGATAGTGTAGGTTAAATAAGTCATTTCATGTTAAGGCATTGCATAATAACATTTCAAATATGTATGTAAAACTGTGTTAATATTATTTTTTGCTATGATAAAGCTCAGGGTGTCACAACTGTGCCCTGCCAATTTGTTGCGAAGTTCAAGGCCAATGACAGGCAGAGCTCTGGGCAAATAGAGTGTTGAAATCCATTGCAGGAAAGTCTTCACTTATGTTTGAATTACAACGTGGGGACACATGCCATTTTGTGTAAACTGCATATTTCTAGTTTCTGATAAAGAATATCAGTTCAAAAGGTGATTTAGTCTATGTGTATTTATTCTGCACTCAGTTTTATTGGGTTGGCATGCATAAAGATGCAGAACATGCAGTAAAAAGAAATATCAAAGCAAAGTTAGCCACAGTAAATTGTTTTACTCTGAGAGGCTGTATTAATGTTTTGTACTTCGTTTGTATGGTTAATGAATTCTTGGATGCAAGCCAAAAGGGCATAAAGTGGTATTGTACATAATAAACCGTGAGCAGATAGGAGTTTACTAAGTCCAGTAATTGCTTACCATTAGTGACCTTGGAAAAATAATTATTAGGCAGCATTTTGAAGTTAGCCCCATGACTAAAAAGATACTCCAATAATTTTACCACAATATATCACCAAGAGTTAATAAAATACCACTATTCCAAAATACCACGAGATTCTAAATGTAGTCCAAAAAGACTCTTTACCTATGTCCTTTCCACAAGAACCTATTAATCCTATGCCTCAACTCCTGAAACTGATCTTCAGGCATCGCTATAGGGAGCAGTTGGTGCAAATATAAGACTTTCGGATGCAAAGTCATTTTCACTGCATTTAGCTTCCCTAACCAAGACAACGTGAGTTGCGACCACGCTTCCATGTCTGTGAAAATCTTATCCAACAGTGTGGGGAAGTTAGCTTCATATAGGTCTGCTAGATCTCTGGTAATAAACACCCCCAGGTATTGGATACTATGTCTTTCTATTGGGATCACCAGCACGTCAAGGTCTGCCACTGGGGCGTGCACCTCTCTGCTGCAGGGGAATAGGGTAGATTTGTCAGCATTGGCCTTGAACCCTGACACCCTCCCATAGTGGGCTAATATTGTGAGCATCCCCCTCGCTGAGTGCACTATGTCACGTACATGAAGGAGCACATCATCAGCATACCCTCTTAGCGTGTACTCAGACTCTCCTACGTTTATACCCCTTACTCTGTTTCATCACCTGGGAAAAGACGCTGGCCCTGACTTCCCCCTCATGGTCTGGCCCTGACTTCCCCCTCATTCTACTCCTGCTCTTCCACTGCATGCCTGCACTTGCAGGCGCTCATCATCACGCATCTTCCATGAGGTGGGCGGACACACTCGAACAGGTGGACAGCGGCAGGTAAGCCCAGTGGGGCGGGTGCTTTGGCATTATTGCACACTTTATCTCTGGACGCAACCTCGATTGATCTCACTGAGCCATATTTTCTATAGCGCGGCGCTCACAAATGTGGGCATGTCTGCCTAGATACTTGAAGCTACGATCTCACTGCATCTGCCCTAGTGGCCCAACAGGCTACTAGGAGGCGAGATTTCCTCATCTCCAACATGGCCGCTCTAATCTACGTTCGTCCAGGCATCTATGTGCCTGTCCTCACCTGCAGCATTGCGGTTACCCTGATTGGCTCCCTGATATCACCTAATGGCCTATCAGTGAGCCAGCAGGCAAGAGAGCTGGCACACCACCCCAAGGCCCTCATCTAAGGCCCGGTGACTGGCCCTGTATGCTGCTGGGAGGCCCCACTATGCTCTCGCACCACCAATCCTCCCATCACTAATCCTAACTGCTTTCACTGCAACCAATACCATGTAAAATGTGCCACCACCCTCCTTGGGTAAGCACTCCAATTTACTGGCCTTGGGGAAATATTCTCTTCCTGACTGTCTACTGACTCTTGCCTCCCCTTGCTCACAACCTCACTTTTAACTATGTCCTACTGTGACATCCAATGGTTACTTACTTCTACTGCCTACTGTGCCTAACCTTCCCTGATGGTGCACTGGCGCTCTCTGGCTAAGTAACATCTAGGTGTGCTCTTAAAAATGGTTGAAACCTCCATTTTCATACTATTTTTGTGCTCTTGCAGATATTCAAATCTAGGTGTGCTGTTTAAAATTGTTGCAAACTTACATTTTTGTGCTGTTTTAGTGCTCTTGCAGATATTCACATCTAGGTGTGCTGTTTAAAATTGTTGCAACCTACATTTATCTGCTGCTTTAGTACTCTTGTGGATATTCAAGTCTAGGTGTGCCTTTTTAACTGCCCAGCGTTCCCACCTGCTAGGCCGCCTGGTGAACTGCTGTGTGCCTGTACAGTATCTACTCCTGTATCACTTCCCCTATCTCTACCATCACTATGGCTCTCTCGATCTCTCCTATCTTCACTAACTGCTATGCTATCACCTATGCCCCCTCTCTCACTAAGTCTGGAAGGAAAACGTTAAAGAAATATCTCCTCTCCTGTAACACATATTGTCACTGATATTCTTTTTTCTATCCCCTCTTCAGACGTTTGGACTCCACATCTGATTTCCACTCTCTCCCCTTTCTCTTCCTCACCCATTAATGGTAGCACTAGATGGGAAGTTCTCTTGGCTGGGTTCTAACGCACGAGGTGCATCATTCATGTCTATCACAATGGCACTATCATGATCCAGGGTCCTCAACCCAACCTCCTCCTCTGCCGTCTCTCATCAACTTCCTTCCTGCTCCTGCTATGCCACCTTCATCTCTCTTGGCACCACCTTCACCTCCTCCGATGGGTGTACCACCCACCTGTACTCCTCCCTGGAACATTTTTAAGGATGGTGACTGACTTCACTTAGCCACACTCAATGCTCATTCTGCTATCAAACACTCTTCGACAGCTGCCTCCTCCTTGAAGACTTTGATCTCGATGTCCTCGCTCTCACAAGACATGGTTCAATGCCAGCTCAGTCACTGCTTTTGACTCCCTTCCTCCATGATGGCTACAACATCATCTCTAAACCTCGTCCCAACCGCACTGGTACTGGAGTAGCCTTAATCTTCCCTGAGTGGGTCCCCTCTTCCCTCATTCCCATTCAGCCCTGATCCTCTCTTGAAAGCCTGGTCTGCAAGTATGGCATCTCTCCCATTTCTTATCGGACCATTGCTAGTATCTACAGACCCCAGGCCCTATATCCTCTTTTCCTGTTTTCTTTCAGAATGGGCCAATTTCTCCTCCTCTCTCCTGTCCTCCTCCTCCTCCAACCTCCTCCTTCTGGGTGACTTTAACATCCACTTAGACTCAATCACAACCTCTACTCTGTTCCGTGACCACTGCTCCTCTCTCGCCCTCTCTAGTCTCCTTCTGGCACTACCCACTTGGCTGGACACACAA
Organism: Ambystoma mexicanum; assembly: GCF_040938575.1. NCBI lineage: Eukaryota > Metazoa > Chordata > Amphibia > Caudata > Ambystomatidae > Ambystoma > Ambystoma mexicanum. The sequence goes on from NC_090931.1 coordinate 460,314,799, forward strand.
TCAATGTGTTCATCCATTGTGTTCTCTTGCTCTCTACCCCACTCTCCACCCCTCTATCCTGGTCTGACCACACTCTTTCCTCACACCTGTGACTTTTCAGCTCCTTGACCAAACCTCCCTCAGCTCTGCCAGCCTCGTTGGCAGACAACCGTCCAATGAAACGAGTGTCAGTTGCTGGTTTCGCTTCCACCTTCACACCCCCTCCTCCTCCTACTGACTCAACTATTAACTCTGCTCTCAATAATCTATCTCTGGCTATCACTCACACCCTCGATATTCTTGCCTCTGTCACGAGGATCTGCCTGAAACCTGCCTCCAAGCTTAACACTTGATATGACTCTGATTTAGCAGCACTGAAATGCAAGTGCAGGACTGCTGAATGGAAGTGGCAGACCTCAAGCTCATCCTCTGATAAACGGGCGTGTCGTCTTCTTCAAAGGCAATATCCTCCCCTGTGTCGTTTATCCTAAAATATTCGGCTATTTCAGAGCAGAGTTGCTCTCTGAAAATCTTGTCCCACCATAGGGTGTCATTGCACCTCCACTTTGCATTCACCCTGCTGAGTCCCACCACATCAATTTCCATGCGCACCATGCCATGGTGTGACCAGCCCACTGGCCTACGTTCACAGCCCAGGAGGCACCCACATTGGTCCCCATTCAAGAGCACATAGTCAATTTTGGTGTAGGTGTAGGTGGAGTGTGGGATGGAGTGAAAGGTGTATCCCCTCTGGCTGGGGTCAGCTTACCTCAAGGTGTGTACTAGCCCCCTCACTTTGATAGCCAGGCCTAGAGGTCCCAGCTGCTCTATTTGCTTCCAACAGGCTTCTCTTTGGGGCCCTGTCTAGTTTCTCATCTGCCTCTATAATCATGAGGTCCCCCCCAAGTGCCATGACCAGGTCCAGTGCAGTTGCGTTAAAGGGCATCTGACCCTGGTTGGGAGCGTAGATTGTGGCCAGCACCACTATGAGGCCGTCTAACAATCCCTGCACCATCAGCAGTCACCACTCAAGTTTCTTGGTGACCACCATTTCAGCAAGATGAAAGTGTTTGTGCATAATGATTCCTATCCCGCCCCAGTTCACATTCCATATACCTGCACCCTGTATTGGCCTCTCCCCTAATTTTAGTTTTATCTCTTGCAGAAACAATACATCCAGCCTGTATTCCTAAACTCCCTTGCGACTAAGGTTTGCTGGGTATGTGCGTTAAAGCCCTTGACATTGAAGGTACCCACCGCAAGCACGGTGCCCCCTGGGTATGCTGTCCTCCCTTACTGCTTAGTGCCCAACTGTTCATTTCTACCATGGCTGCTGACCTCACCTCCCACTGCATGCCGACTGCCACTGCATAATTTCGTGCTTCTGTACCCCGTCACCCATTATCCCCCTAACCCTCTCTGAACATGCAACAAGCAAAACAAGAACATTAAGCACAGTTGTCTTACAACCCCTAAGAGTTTTGAGACACCCTTCCACTAGGGGCATGGGCCCCACAGCACCATGCCGACATATAAAGATGATCTTTCTGTGTCCAATGCCAATTGCCCTGGGGCTGGTGCCTGCCGTCCATGGTAAAGCTACCCAACCTTTGTAGCCTTCAAATCTACTTGTTTTGGGGTGGCAACCCTTGAGCGTTATGTATTTACTGCCTCTCCTTGTCTGGGATGCTGTGAGGTGGGCCGGTCGCTCTTGCCCACTTTGCTCCTGCATCTCTCCCCTCAGTCGAGGTCAGGTATCGCAAAGCTTGTTCTGCCTGCCCTGTAATCCACTGCATCCACCTCGAACTGCTTGGCGAAGGGGTAGGCCCATCGAGATCGAATCCCTTCTTTTGTGGGCCTTTTCGTTAGCGGGTTGGCAATCTTGTCGCCCGGATAGGGTCATGACTGATAGATCTTGGAAGACTTTAATCTTTGAGCCTTCGAAGTCTATGTCTTGTAGCACCTTGTCTCAGGCTGGGACCTTCACTCTGTCTTTGTACCTGAGGAATTTAGCAATGACTGACCTCGGTCCGTTGCCATAGGGCTTTCCGCCTCTGTGGGCTTGCTCCACTTGCACCTCCCTACCTCCTTCCGGCTTGAACATGAGGTCTATTATGCTCTGGACCTTTTGCTCCATCTTCGCTGGTGTTTCTCTGTCCTTCTCCTTCAGCCCGATTATCCAGATGTTGTTCCATCTCTGGCGGTTCTCGGTTGTAGGTCAAAGGATGGAAAACAAAAGGCTCGAATGACTTTTTTCGACTCCAAAAGGACCGAAAAAAAAGGGTCGATTTTTTTTTTAATGGGGGGTTGCCCCCGAAACCCCTGTTTTCTTTTTTTCAGTCCTTTTGTATTCGAACAAAAAGGGCATTCGATCCTTTATTTTCGATCCTTTGGCTGGACACCGCAGTTCAGGTCATCAAGTTTCAGAGCCACCTCTTCTTCCCAGATCTCCAGATCTGACAAGCAGTCATCCAGGTGACTTTTGAGCAGGTCAGCATTCAGTTGGGTGGATTCAATGCTTTCCATCTTGCCTTCAATGGTGACCACCCTCTCCTTCATGCCCGTGAGGGAGGCCTGAATGTCATTTCATAGTGCTCTGATTTCAGCCAGAATGCCTCCGACATCCTCCTTCGGGGGGAATTGCGATATATCCACCTCCAGGGCGAAGCTCGCCATTGTGTCCCTGGCCAATCGTCTTCGTTTCCCCTCCCTCCCTGCCACCTTTACTTCTCACCACCTTGGACACCACCAGCTCTAGGCCTCCGGTCCCAGATAACAGATCTTGTTCCTCAGCTCTGTTTTGCTCAATGAGGAGAGCAGCTCACTGTTGTTCCCAGAACACTAGAGCGCTCTTGAGGCCCAAGCTTTGTCTATGGCACCTATCAGAGACTGTTCTTAACTTCTGCCATGCGGGCCCCACCACACGCAGAACACGTAGTACCTCGGATGGCCCCTCTCATGTAGGTGCACATCCGCATAGGCTTTGTTGTGGCTCAGGCTCCTTTGCAGTCTTTGACTGCCTCTCAACATATGCGTCTGGCCCAGTATTGTCCCCAGTTGCCTGAAACCTCCTGGGCTCGGGGATCTCAGCTCAATGTTGGCACAATGCTGTGTGGGGGCTGGCAGCATCTGCCTCCACCAGTAGCCTGGGGCACAGCCTCCCAGACTGTACACTTGGGCGTGGGCTCTGCTGTGCTTGGCCAGATTCACACTCTCCACACCTCGTCACCTCTCCTCTGCTGGGGGTGCTGTGGCTCTGCCCTCCACTTCAGGGCAATCTGTGTAGCCCAGAGGGCAGGTGGGGGGGGTGTGGCCACTTGTCTCAGGGCCAAATGTGCCTAAATCACTCCTCCGTGGGGGCAGAGGGTGGGCACTCACTGCCACACGAGGCAAGGCACCAGTGCAGTGACTGCAGGTGATTTTGAGGTCAGCACACTCTTCCTGCTGCTCTCCTCCTCAGCGGGCCACTGCTGCATTGTTGGTGCGCTCCTGGGCCGCTGCGTCAATGCAGACTGGCTTGTTCCGAGCTTTATCATGGACCTCAGAGCCTGCCTCGGCTCTTCACCTCAGCGGTCGCTATCCAGGCGGGCCAGAAATCCCCACAACTCTGGGGCAAGATAAGCTGCCCAGCGTCTGACACTGCTCCGTGTCCACTCCGCCCTCTTCCATGGCTGCCAATGGCCTGTCCAGTCATGCTGCCTGGGCTTTCTCACTGGTGCACCATAGCTGCTCGCTGGCTTTTTCCAATTGCCGCCACATGCAGCTTTTCTTCCCGGAACTATTTCGCCTCCGGTGTGGGGAGCTGGCATGGGGTTGATCTGCTCAGTATCTTCACATTTCGCTGGTAGGTGCAGGAGCTCCTGCTGACGTGGCCATCTTCATCTGTGCCCTCTGGTGGTCCCCAGCTAGATGTACTCTATCCAGGAATTACGATTCCCTGAATTAAAAGTAAGTTTAGGGGAATATCATGACTAAACCTGCCGTTGCATGCCCTAAAGCCCTTGGTCATAACCTGTCCAGTTAACCTATCAGAGAAAGCAGTACGGGTTACACAAAGCATGCTCTGCGACAGGGAACCTCCCATAACTCATCACGGTTTTTACATAGAAATCTATACTCTATTAGCTGTTTCCAATTGCATGTTAAAATCACCCAATAAAGCAATGTGATGATCTTTAGTAATCTACAAATTCACAAAATCTAATTCTTCAATATGGGGTAGTAAAGCATCAATGGCTTTCTCATCAGGCCCTAAATAAATATTGACAATATAGAAAACAGTTTGATAATCAATGTCCTATTTCACAGTTAAAATATCGGGGAAATGAGACTGACCCAATGTTTTAGAGCCAGAATGACTGCTTTTGAGACATGTGATTAGACCCCCACTTAAGAGGAAAATGGCTGATCTCCTCGTAGGCATGTTATCGGAATCATATCCCTGCCTTTCCTGTGGGAGTAAAAGCCATGTCTCCTATAAACAAATTTCATATTCGCCCAGAAATTGATGCCAATCTTTGTCACCCCTTTCATCGTTGACTCCTGCGATGTTCCACAATAAAAGGTTCAATTTTGTCTCGCCGGGCTTTGGGCTCAGCAAGGCGCATGTCAAATAGTATGATGCAACCCCTTAGACAACCTCACTATACGTATTATTTTCCAGAGGTTTCACCCCATACAACAACCCCTGTGTATTAGCCGCTATTAAAGTGCAGCAGGAGGCACATGCACAATGCACCCATAGACAGTATCAGTGGCCCATGCAAACCACCCTGACTCTGGATGTTCCCTTTCTTAAGGGTGGAGTCCAAATCTTTGTTAAATCCAGGATGAAAGGGTGGTGGGTGCCTGGACTGGCTTGTCCCACACTATTATGGTCTAAGTCATGGGTGGGAAAAGCCTTTAGAGTTTCATGCCACTTATCACAGATGTTATGATTTGAATCTTGATAAACCGCTATACCTCTGTATGATAGTGCTGCGATACAGTTCATTATAAATGCGTGTAAATATAAAATAGAAAGCCCAAGCGTACATTGCAAACCCTGCATAACATACAATGTGATAAAATCCTAGTCATTGTAAAGACTTTAAAAGATATATCTGAGACACTCAAAATCTCTGCCAAGGCCTTATTTAACGTTCTCAATATAGTTCTTGTTACCATGATTAAGGCCTTTAAAGCAACAAATAATCATGACTTCGCCACGAGGCTAGGATATCCGGTTTTCTGCTTCCACCTCACCACAGACCTCGTTCTCCCTGTGTAATTTGGCCTGGATTGAAGACTGAAGGCCCAAAGGACCATTGGGCTGTCTAGTCACGGGAGGGTCCAACATTTCTTTTGCGTGCTTAATGCTGGACACTAGGCTTATAGTAGTAGATGGTTTCTTTGCTCCCTTCTGCTGCTCAGACACTACGGAGCATGTAACTGCCCTTGCCTGAGGAGGTAACAATTGCAGTCGTTGGCAAAAAGATGACAATATCGTTTACTGCATGGATATCTCCTTGCTGAAAATCTTCTCTTGGTTGCAGCTCAGTGCCTGATTTTGCAACGATACATCATCTCCAGTAAAATCCGAGCAGTGAACTGTCTGGCAGGTAGCTTCAACTCCTTTGTTTTTTTTTACTGCTTCATGTCCCAATTATGGCAATCTAAATTGACTTTCTGGCAATTTAATTGTCGTGTCTAAGCACTTATCGAAGTGCAGGTCATCCCTTGCTCTCAATGCATGCAGCTCGACCATCTCTTTTTCATCACTGCCAAGTCGGACTTAAAACGCCATAGCCAATTTTCTAATTCTAGTAGTAGAATGTGCCTTTCTCTACTCACTGGTGGACTTGGGAGAATGAGAGGATAAGAATGGATCACAGTGCTGCTGTTGGGTGTAGCAGCCTTAGTCTTCTAGGCACCTTCTTCACCAAATTCAGTCGCTTGAAGATCCTCTTCGCTTTGTGATACAGGTTCCCACTCTACTGTAGCAGAAAGTGGCAGCTCAATCTGCTCACTTGACCCTACGTTGCTCCTAACAGAGTGACTTGAGTTGATAGGAACCACAGTTGCTGCTGAAGTTGGGTCACCCACCAGCTCAGTAATAATGCTGTTGATTACTGGAATCGCTCTAAAGATGGTATTATGTATATAAACAGGCTCAGAAGGAGCTGCCAGATCGGCAATATTTATGGAGCATGCTTTTTCTGCCTCCCGCTGCGAAGCTAAATTTGTGCTACCTGGATCACCTGCATATATTCTAGAGCGCCCCCCTTCTCAGTCAGCATTGGCTGAAGTTTTTGCAGAGTAGAGGTGATACCCAAGCCTTCTAAGGAGTGGTTGAAGGCAATTTTCCACATACAGGCGATCTATAGAGTGTTCCAGAGTTTCAAACAAAGATTTATCAAATGGATCCAAGTAACAGCAGAGTTCCATAGGGCTTTTAGTCATATTGTGAGGAGCCGACAGGATACCAGTGGTTATTCCACCGTATCCCTCCACTTGAACACTGTTGAGATGCTTATATTATATTGCAGAGATTGAAGCCACGCTTCCTACAAACACTTGTAAGACTGAAGTGGCATTAGCATCACCCCTCAAAAGAGTCATAGGATTTGGGAAAGATTGCTTTTTGCACAACTGACTCCTGAGGGCCCACTTAATAGTTGACTGGGCTACCCTTAACAGCAGAGTACATGGAGGTGGACTTAGTTAATCCTTTAGTCTTTCCAACATTACTGTTAACATTTAACCACTTAGGTCTGGAATTCTACGCCATCCCTGTTCATTGTTTATAAATCAGATATTTGTTTTTTAAATATTTCCTAAACCTTCTGGCACAATGTCAGTCAGCATAATATATTAAATAATAAATAATTCTCCACTTGGAATTAACTGACCAAGGCTAGGCGCAGACACTTATTGATACTGCCTTATAACCTATTCCAACTATCGCTTTCAACAGAATAAGGTATTCTTCTGCCACAGTACCTAACTCAACTAGTTACAACCTGGGTACTGCGGGAAAAGAAATTACGCCAATTACGACGTTACTTACCATCGTCACTGTTTCTCATTCAAACTGGAGAAGCAAGTAAGAGAATTTTTCAGAGTTGTATGTCACACTTGTTTTTTGTATGTGAGTCTCAAATTTTAAACTGTACCAAGATAAGTCCTCTTGTCTCATTTAATTCTCCATCTGTTAAGTATAACAACTTGATTCAACCATCAGTGTCACGTTAAAGTTGTGAATAGCTTTTGACTTTAACCGTAACTGGCATTCTAGACAGCTAGTTGAACTGCTTCAAATATAGAAATAACGTGTTTATGAACTAACTGTACATACATATATCTTTTTAGATGAATGATGTGGAATGTACTTCACATCCTGGGGTAATACCTTGTACGTGAAGACACGTGGCAAGAAATCCTTTGTCCTGAAGATGGCCCTGACACCTATTTCCAAATGGACATTAGAGAGGATGTCCAATTTCTTACATGGCCGAAACATGTCGACACCTAATCTCTTAATGGATGTCTAAATTTAGTCGTCTAATTAATTAATTCGTTATACATTGTTCCTGTCACCGCCTAGGTTGACATACCCCCTGTTGTTGTTTCTTGGTTTGTTGATGTTTTTACAACAAATATGTATGAATTCACCATATTTTTTTTAAAAAGATTATTTGAATCATATTAAAAAGAAATAGTTTTTGCTAAAAAAACTTTGCATTTGCTTTGTTCTGTCTTGCTAGTTGACCTTATGATCAATAGAAATAGAATGTAAATGTTGATATAATTGTCTTAGTGTGACCAACACTCCGTGTTCTCGCAACTCCCAGTTTTATTAAGAGAGGGGTAATTAATTCTTTGTGCTTCAGCACTCCCTGCTTTCTAAGCCATCCCTGGGACAGAGTCAGGATTTTATGAACCCTTAACCAAAAGACATATATGTTTTTTTTTTTTTTAATGCTGGACGGATTAACACCATGTTTGCAAAAGCATGTTTTTGGGACCATGCCACTGCTCTTCGCGTATGTTTGGTGCAAATCCATCCAGTGGTTCAAGCACATTTTTTTTCTCATTCAAGTCTATACGGATTTCACTAATTGTGGGACCCTGATATAACTTTGCCCCCCCTCCCTGAAAAACCACACCAAACTTTACTAAATCATTAATAAGCAGGTCTATATCTATTTTGCAAAGTAGTGTGTGGATTTGTTGAATGTCTCCACCCAAAAACTAGTCTTCCAACAGGAAAGCCAACTTAATCATAACTACAGGGCTATCAGCAACCCTAAAATAGTGAAAGAGACAGAGAGAGAGAGACAGCGAGAGAGAGAGAAATATATTACAGGGCCTTCAGTAGCGGCCCTGTATTTATGGTTAAATTGCTCAACCGATAGAAAGAGCAATTTTTGGGCGGCTTATAACTTTGCCTCCGTGGGCGAACTCTCACCAAACTTTGCAAACAAAGTATATGGCCAGTCACTTTGATTCTGTGAGGTTTGGTGAGGTTTCATTAAGGGGGGCAAAATTACAGGGGGGTCCCAACATTTGTGTTTTTTCCCAAAGACGCAGTGGAAAAAAAATGTTGCTCACGCCTACAGCCCAAACCGCTGGACGGTTTGTCACCAAATTTGCGGCATTAGAGGTGGCTTGGTCCCAAAAGCGTGCTTACGTTTGGTGTAAATCTGTACAGTAGTTTGTTTAAAACATCAAAAAAGTAGGTTAAATGATATCTGGGTTCGGTCCGCTGACTCACTTCCCTGTTCGGTCAACAGACAGGCCTCCGAATTGGCCCAGAGGCCATTGTGAGGGCCACAGACATCGGACGTGCCCACTGATTGGATGGTGAAAAGCGTCATATTTTTTGAAACGCCCGCTATGTTGGATCCGCAGATAGGACCCGGTGTCCGCAGACAGTGCACTGCAGGAAAAGTCTGGAAAACATATTTTGGGTTATTTGGTGGTGTAAGGAGGGGCTGGGAAGGAAGGGGAGTGGAAAAAAGATGATATGGGGCTATTTTTGTAGGTAGAAAATGGTCAGACAGGTGTCGCAGCTGTCCGCGGACACTGCAGTAGTTTGGGGACAGCGCTGTGAACCGACAGCTTGGAAAATACATTTGGGATTATTTGATGGATGAAAGAGGGTGTATGAGAGAAAAAATGGGCGGAACCCTCTTTTTTGTAAAGGGGGCCTGACTCTTGAGGGTGGGTATAATGGAAGGAAAGGAAATGGAGTCAAAGGCTACCCTAACCCAAAACGTGACAGGGGGTCACAACATTTGCAGCAAAGCTAGGTAGTAGCTAGCTTGAAAAGACACACACCTTAAAAAGGAAGAGTGTATCAAGAAAAAGGTTTACTAACACTAACACAATAGACATATTTTCAAAAACGAGACATATTTTCAAAAGAGTGACATTGCACTAAAGGTGTGCATCATTGAGCACATAAATATCTGCTTTTTTGTGCGTTAGTAGGCAGAGTGAAGAATTAATACATGTATTGCTTGGGATCACAATACGATCGTTTTGTCGACACAAAGACTGGTGTTTCTGGTTCGGTGTATTTGATGATATATTGCAGTGGCTGTACAGGGTGGAGCAGCACTGCTTGGATGTACCGAACGGTCTTCAGGACTGTAAGTTGTAGTTGGAGCCATGGTGGTGAAGTGCGTCATCTAAATTTTTTGAGAAAGGACTGGGTTAGTCTAGGGGCGGTGGTGTCAATGATTAAAAGATTTGAAGAAGGAATGCTGCAAAAAATGGACCTCGAAACCACAGGACTAAGACCCGCATCTACTTTCACCCCTCCATCGTCCATGATATGTCCTGAAATACTATCCTTCGAAAATCGCATTCTCCTCGAAGTACACAAGACGTTTGATCAAAAAACTTTTTTCAAAAATAACCTTTCATCTTCCGAAAGACTCGCGCTCCAGGCCCTAGAAAATAACAAGACCTTCCTAATCAAACCAGCTGACAAAGGTGGAGGTATAGTACTGTGGAGCAACACCCTATACGATACAGAAGTCACCAGACAACTCTCTAACACATTGTTCTACAAACAGCTAATCATCAATCCAACGTCCAGGATACTGTCAGAAATAACAAGTCTCATGAGCCACGTACACGACGAAGGCTGGATAGATGACGATGAGAAATTATTCTTAGTCAACCAACACCCGGTCATCCCAGCTTTCTATTTGCTTCCCAAAATCCACAAAAATCAACAAACACCTCCTGGAAGACCTATTGTAGCCGGTATAGGCTCAGTTCTAGACCCTCTGTCCATCTACATTGATTACTTCCTAAGACCCTTCATCTGTAAGATGCCTTCCTACGTCCAAGACACCACGGCGATGATAAAAAAGTTGGACACCATACTAGTAGAACCAGAAGATCTACTAGTTACTTTAGACGTGGAATCGTTGTACACAAGACCAAAAGTGTAACCACCTACAGCATTTCTTCTCGAATGCACAAGAATAGCCCTGATGGAGAACTACTTCATTTATAAACAGACTTTCTATCAACAATGTCATGGAACGAGTACGGGGGCCACTTTTGCCTCTGATGTAGCCAATCTTTTTATGGACGCTTTTGAGAAGGACTCAATCTACAACGAACAAAATACCTTCAAACAGTCGATCAAATGCTGGCTACGATATATAGACGACGTATTCATGGTATGGCAAGGAACAGAAGACGACCTCCTCTGTTTCCTACAATGGCTTAACTCACGCAACAACTGTATAAAATTCACCATGGACCACAACAAGAACAAAATACCATTTCTAGATCTAGAAACTTACAAAAACTCGGACAACTCTCTAAGTACAACTCTATACCGCAAACCCACATCAAAGAACACACTCCTAGAGTACTCAAGTTACCACCCCTCAGGCCTCAAGATCAATCTTTCATATGGCCAATTCCTACGCATAAGAAGAAATTGTTCCACAATGAGCGAATACGTATCCAAGAGTAAAGAACTAGCGACCCGACTACAAGAAAGAGGCTATCCTAAACACATTGTCAGACAAGCCCGCAAGCGTGTAAAAAACACAAATCGAGAATCATGTCTCACACCAACTAAAAGAGACCAACTGGTGACTAAGATGACTTGTGTAACCACCTTTACGCCACTAAGCAACACCATCAGAAAGATGATCCTTAAACATTGGGATATACTCCAAACCGACTCTTTTAAACCAGAGAAACCAAGATTCGCATTTAAACGAAGTCGCAACCTTAAAGATCACCTGGTTCACACGTATACCGAAGTTGAGACCTCAAGAAACCAACAAACCACCCTCTGGCACCTTCCGCCAGTAAAAGGACACTTTAAATGCGGCAATTGTTCGGTCTGCTCCCTAACAGCCAACCTAAAAACCATTGACCTGAAGGGCCATCAGTGGACCCTTAATTCCTTCTCTAATTGTAAAACCAGATGGTCTGTATACATAATCAAATGTCCCTGCGACCTCATCTACGTTGGCAAATCCAAAAGGGAGATTAGGTAACGCATATGCGAACATCGCTCTTGTGTACGCAACCAAGTAGACGACAAACCCCTGGTGGCACACTTCAAAGCCAAGAACCATACCCACAACGACATTTTTTGGGCAGTACTGCAAATAGTAGGGAACCCCTTTCGTGGAGGCAACAGGGACCTGGCCCTGCGAAAACTTGAACAGAAATGGATCTACCGCCTAGAGTCTGTCAAACAGGGTTTAAACATTTCACTCGAATGGAATCTCTTTTTTAACAAATAAAGCGATCCTTACAACAAAGCATCAGCCAGCAAACATGTTTGGCCTTATTGCCCATAATTAGTTAGGAAACTGCCTATTTTAGCTGTCACCCAAAACATACACTGAGTTGTACTTGTTAACAACAGAGCTCTGTGTAAAAAATGCTAATATGTGTAATAAAATGTCCACTTTGGTTCTGACAGGATCCATCATACGAGCCGCAATACACAATTTTTGTGCTTTGTGTGCCTACTGTTAACCAATGGTCCTTCCTAAGAAATGTCACAATCAATGTTTTTCCTACTAATGTCGGCCTTGCTGAAATTTGACCACCTTACTATATAAATAATTGTATGTATAAGTAGCCATTTGCACTAAATGTACTGGCGTGCCATCTAACCTGTAAGCCAAAAACCTTCTGCCTACTCTGTCACATTCTCGACATCCATTCCAAAATGTTTTCATTACCACAATTGTGAATGTTTATTTTTCGGATGCCAATATGCAAATTATCACGATTATGTACTACAACATGTATTGTTTTGTAAATACCATATGCATCATCAAGTGTGTGGGCCCATGACTAGGTGCCTTTCCAACTCGTTAACAAGATCGCCTAACACCATAGGCACTGGCAACCACTTATCTGTCTGATCAGACACTAACTCCCGACTGACGAAGTGGCGCTCAGTCCGCATCGACTCATGCGCCTGTACACTAAACCCCGGCGATATGCGCACTGCAGCCCATGTCTCGCTTCTTTAAAAACGACCCGCCAACGCGCAGGCGCACTATCCGTCCTCACAAGGTACGCAGCTCATTATCCACGGGACCACGGGACCGAGTGCCAGACGCAGCACAGCTCCCCAGCCGATCAATACCAGGTATCTATGCTTGCCCCCTCCGGGTCACCTGCCCTATCCCAATCCTCGCACATAATTAATTCTTAAGCTGGCACGTCTATCGGCATGAGTGCTCACGCTGCCATGCCCACTGAGACACAACCCGCTAGAATCTAAAGTGCAGGTTTTCACATTAAAACGAGCACTGCACCAATGATTACCTGCAATAACAGTTCTGCATGTTTTCACACGCCGCTATGATGTATTTCACATCAGCGGTGAGGCACCTCTGCCCAACTAGTACTGGACGCACCACTAGCCCTTTGTACATAATAATTTTTGCACGACCACCTGTACCCAACACAGACGGTTCTCTCTGCCGCACCATATGCAGCACAGCACTTTGTAGGCACTTTCAAGTACTCGTTGCCACCAACCAGGGCAATACCTACTTACCTTTTTCATTTGTGTGTCTTACAGCTCCTGACATCTGACTTATTCGCAGATGCCCGCCAGTCCAAATATATTTATATTGGACCTTGACCTAGACGTACAACTACCCGAACATGGTAGGTCCATTTTTTGCAGCATTCCTTCTTCAAATCTTTTAATCATTGACACCACCGCCCCCTAGACTAACCCAGTCCTTTCTCAAAAAATTTAGATGGACGCACTTCACCACCATGGCTCCAACTACAACTTACAGTCCTGAAGACCGTTCGGTACATCCAAGCAGTGCTGCTCCACCCTGTACAGCCACTGCAATATATCATCAAATACACCGAACCAGAAACACCAGTCTTTGTGTCGACAAAACGATCGTATTGTGATCCCAAGCAATACATGTATTAATTCTTCACTCTGCCTACTAACGCACAAAAAAGCAGATATTTATGTGCTCAATGATGCACACCTTTAGTGCAATGGCACTCTTTTGAAAATATGTCTCGTTTTTGAAAATATGTCTATTGTGTTAGTGTTAATAAACCTTTTTCTTGATACACTCTTCCTTTTTAAGGTGTGTGTCTTTTCAAGCTAGCTACTACCTAGCTTCGCTGCAAATGTTGTGACCCCCTGTCACGTTTTGGTTTAGGGTAGCCTTTGACTCCATTTCCTTTCCTTCCATGAAAGAGGGTGTAGAAATGGTAGGAAAGTGGAATGAAGGTAATGTGGAGCTGTATTTATAGGTGAGAAAAGGGTTTGGAAATGCTGCTGAATCTGTGGTCTATATTGGTGTCCATGGACTTCATTTCAATTGCAGGGGGTCAGGGTGAGTGTTATTAGTTGATGGTGTATGGTACCTACTTGTTATATAGTTAATTGTATTGCAGTGGTTGAAGCCAATGGCCAGTTTCTGGGGGGCAAGGCCACAGGCCATGGCCCCAAGAATATGCCCACTGGCCACAACCACCACAGTAGTAATATGTATATAGTAATTATAGGTAATGTAGCAGGAGTATGCCCAGAATCACCACAGTAGTAATATGTGTACAGTATTTATAGGTAATGTAGTGGGAGTAAAAAGTGTTTGTATTATGGAGGAATGATGTAATTGAACTGTATATGGTACTTAAGATTGTAGTACAATTGAAGATAGTGCTCACAGAATATGTATTTGATTATAATAACTATGGTTACTTAGTTTTATAGCGTTATGAAGCTGGAATCTCTGGTTTATCTTCTGTGCAAAAAACAGTACAATTTGTTAAGCAAGATAGTTTAAAATCTGTAGTTGTATACATTTATTTATTTAGACCCAAATTAACAGTACATTCTAAGTACTATGTTTGGTACACCATTTGTGTGTAATCATTGGGTCATTGGGAAAAAGAAATCCATAATGGATCCAAAAAAAACCAAATACAGTTATGTGAGTTAACTTGTACTTGTACAGTTCTGTGAGTGTAAGGGGTGATAGTATGTTTGTTTGAAGTATGTTGTGATTAAGGGATGCTTGAAGTAGTTAGATTCCTGTTGGCGTATTATAACTACATTAGAAGTTTGAAGTTGTTTTGTCATTTAAGAATTGAGATGGCGTATTTAAAGTGTTTTAGAAGGGAGGGTATTTTTCAAGTAGTTAGATTCCTGTTGGAGTATTCTAACTAGATTGACTTTGAAAAGTACTATTGTAGTATTATGGATGTAGTTAGATACTTATTGGCGTATTCTAACTGTTAATTGTGCTCTAGTTTAGTGACTACATTTGGTTTGAAGGAATATTAAGTAGGCATTTGTTTAAATGTACTGGTAACCTATGTTTTGGAGTAACTGTGGTATTGTCACATTCAAACCAACCACTTCTTTTTTGACATGTGCAGTGCAGTGCCCTGAAGTGGTTGTGGCACCAGTGTGGTATACTATACCTATTGTTGTGAAGGTTTTCTTTCCAAGAGATACTTGGCCATGTGTTAAGCCTGTAAGCTTACAGTTATTTTTGGTACCATCTGCATTGTACCTTAGAAGCATTAGTATGAGATATTGGCTGTGTGAGAATATTTGTATGGTGGAACGATTGTCTAAATTGCATAAAGGCCATAATAGTCAATGATTTGCATTTTGAAGAAGCTGGTGAAATGGAATGGATTCAGAATTTGGTATGGATACATATACAAATCGTTCATTAGGGATGTGGTCTTGTGGAACATGGTTGCACAGAGTGCATGTATGTTTCGATGTGTATGAAATCTGGAAGATTTCAATTATAGGGATGTCTCTGGTTTCCAGTACTTGTAGTAAGTACATTCAGAATTCTTATGGATCTTCCTGTGTGTTTATGGTAAATGTTACCATTCCTGCACAGAAGTCAAATTCTTGCCTTATACCTGAGACACTTTAAGTGTTGTCAGGATTATTTGTGGCATTTCTATAAAGGATGAGCATTTGTAAACACGACTGGTCTGAGTCGTTTAAGTAAATTTGAACGATTGGTGGCAATTGAAAGAGAAGATTCATTGTCACATTAGCATAACGATTTACTCCAGTTGTGTTGACAAATTTAAATGGACCAGAGAGATCTGTTTGTGGACTGTTTGAGGTGCTTGCAGATCTTTCTGGAGAGGAGACATTTGTGTCTTTCTTGATTTTGATGGACATGCAGTTGACTTTGTACTAGAAAGTTTTGTATTTGCATTGTTTGATGCAGAAGGAGTTGGTCATTGTTTTTTAGTCGTATTGTTGGGAGATCTGCTATAGTTTCTGTTTGTATTACTTGTTATTTTAAAGTTTTTTTTTTAGGTACAAGGAACATATCTAGATGGGGGTGTATAGTGCCGGTAGCCTTTTGTATTCCAGGATGCAAGGAATGTCAGCATTGACTTTGTTTGCATCAAAGTTAACTAGGAATAGACCATTGAATGTACGCAGATGTGAAAGTGCTACATAACTCATACCTTCTTTAAAGACAGTGCTGCCATTGTCAATTAATGCTTGATCTATTTGTGAATAGTGCCAGCATATGCAAGAGATAGAGAAAATTGCTCTCTGCATACGTACATGTCTTTGAAAAGAAGGAAACGTGCTATTGCCCGGCCTAGTTTGTCAATGGTGAATGTTGTTGTCATGTGGATATGTTTGGAAGCCAAAAACTGTGCCCATTACTCCATTGACTAAACCTTGTTCTATGTCAAGGTTACGTTTTAGAATTACTCTGCAGTTTAGACACAAAGTCAATATTTTCTCCAATCCAGCTGTTGGAGATACGTTTTTCTAAGCTATTTAGCCTTGCTGTTGCTTGTTGACACATAGGAAGTGTCATGTTGTGTACTTCTAGTTTGTCTGTGGAGCTGATATGCATTATGGGTTGCATTGCCTCCTTGAATTGATATCAGCTTGCAAGGGTTGGCATTAAGGAAATGCATTTTAGATTTGGTTGAGTTAATTGTTCCATGACATCAGGAGGAGATGTGTTTCATCCATATAGCCCATGGATTAGTCTACTATTTAAGATGGATTTTGTATCTTTAGTAAGCAGACCAGTTCTAATGCTTTTTAAAATGTTAGCAAATGTGAGGTCTGCAGACTGACACATATTTTGAGTTAGTTTTCTGTAGTGAAAATGTTGCCAGAGATTTATATTTCCAATGCTGCTGAGGGTATTGCAGTGTGTCCTAATGTTTTGAAAATAGGTTGACCTTTCACTAGTGTTAACTGTAGGAGATCCAAAAACAATAGCATGTTTTCCTCCAAACAGGTCTTTGTAGTTGGTTTTTAGGACTTCTTGCATTCTGAGATGAATTATAGCCAACATTAGGTTGGAAACCATGCTTACTCTTCATCTATCAGGAGCACTTTCATTTGTTTTAGAATTCTGCGTACTTCAGTAGCAGCTTCTGCTGATAATTTGTAGTATTGTAATTTGTTTTGGTATTCTACAGGGAAGAGCAGTAGTCGGTGTAAAGTTACACCTCTTATGTTGTAGGCAGCTAAACCTGTGGGAGCTGCTACTACAGCCAAAATAATGTTGTTTGTTAATTTTTGTAGAAATGTTCTGATTATTTTAATTAAGAATGTTTACCAGAGCCAGCTTCAACACTTGCATGCAGGAGCAGAGGTTTATTTTTTTTTACAGATACAGGTTTTAGTTTCATGTTTAAAACCATGTTGAAATTCTTGAGTGATTTCTAGATAAATCATGAGTTGTTCATCATTTAGCTGTGATTCGAGCACCGGCAAGTCTTCCTCAGATTGTTTATATTGATACATGGAATTTTCTACCTCAGTCATGACTATTTCTGCTTCATTTAGAATGAGTGGTTCTCCAAGTGGTTTGTGGCTTCCTGTAAGGGAAGGGTGTCTTTGTCTACTTGAGCTTGAATTTCTTCCTCATCTTGGCGTTCATTGTCCAACATTTGTATTGTTTGAAATGGTCATTTGTTATACTGCTTTCATTTGCTTTGAAT
Source organism: Ambystoma mexicanum (assembly GCF_040938575.1). Classification (NCBI taxonomy): domain Eukaryota; kingdom Metazoa; phylum Chordata; class Amphibia; order Caudata; family Ambystomatidae; genus Ambystoma; species Ambystoma mexicanum. Next base: position 460,332,268 of record NC_090931.1, read on the forward strand.
GCAGCTTCAAATGAGTCACAGTCACCTAATAATTCTTTTCATTTTCTCCAAGGTTTAAAAAGTTGGAGTAGGGCCATGTAATACAGTTCTCTATGTTGTGGAGATTTAACTGATAACTTTATATGATTAATTAGACTGGGTTTCGTGAGTTTCACTGGACTTCCTTCACAAGTTGAGGCTGAATATTTACCAGTTGTGTCAATTGGTGTGACATTGTTTTTGTAGGTGTAGTTTTGGGAAATGTCGTACAGACATATGTTTTCCAAAACAGTACTTCTGTTTGGGTAGTATGTGTCAATTAAATTGTTTTTTCAAGTGTCCCGGCTGTCGGGATCATTTGTGGCTATGTTTTCTATCTCTTGGTGGGATTTTAATACTCTTTTTTGGGATGATGCTGGTCCAAGGTTCAGCCAGACATTGTGTCCATAGTTGCCATATAAGACTGTATCTGTTAAACGGTCTACAGCTTCGTAGCACCCGCATTTTCTATGGGAGATCATTTTTATACCGAAGCTGTCCAACTTTTGTGATAGTGTTTTGTCAGATGATATGCCATCCCAGAGGTCTTTTAGCTATGTTTTCTCAGCTTTAGGTGAGATACGCTGTGACATAGCTTACAACTGCAGTGGAATTCTCTGCAATGTACTGTATGTCTATGTTTGCATCCCCAAGAGGGCAATGATTATTATAATCATTGATGTACTTGGATGCATCATTTCTGAATGTTATATGCATTTTTAGGGGATTTGCCTATCATGCTGTGTCTAACAGAAGACATCAAGCTATTTACTTGTCCTTTTTTGAAAACTGGTCTAGGGAAGCTAAAGCGACATTTCGTATAGTTTTTGCCTTTGTTTTTATATCTACGTCGCAGCATTTGCCCCACGTATGTTTTTGGAAGCATAAGACTTGTGTATTTAGGTCACTATCTGTGGTTTCTGAAGAGATGTCACAGGTAATGTATTTTTCAATAAACTGTAAAACAGTGGCATCACTATCATGTCCAAATTTAGGAGCATCTTTTATCCACAAATGTATGTGGATGTGTGGTTCTCCTGTGGATTGATATTCTTTTTTCCAAAAGAAGTGTTGCACTTTTCCGAGTGGACGGGTAGTTTTATTGCAGATAATGTGCAGCATGGCAATGTAGCGATGGTGAAAGTCCCTTGATATATTGACAGGGTCAAGAGAACCAAGTTCTCCTGGTGTTTTTACATCTATTCCATCTTTAATTTGGTTTGAAGTGTGTAAGAAGTTGTGCAAGTCATCCCATGCGTACTCTGCATAATTTAGAGTAACAAACCATGTGGGTGCGCCTAGGTTCTTTAGCATACAGGGTACATCAGCGTAACGTCTGAACAAGTATTCCTTTGTACCACCATGTTTGGCAACAGATTTGTGATACTTGACTGCAAAACGTCATCTTTGTCTTTTATTTTTTGAAGAAGTTGGGTAGCGGATATGTTTAAAATATTAGAACCTGTTTTCAATGTGTCTGCAACTCCATAACATAGAGTTACTAGTTCACTTTCAAAGAGGAGGTGGAAAATGTATTCAACATTTTGTCTGAATGTGCATTCTTAAAGAGCCATGTTCTGATGCACTAATTCGCCTGGACCTTTTATCATATTTTCCTCCTTTTCCTGTAGGAAAGAGTAGAGGAAAAGAATGTGCTTCTATACTTTTTTCCATATTCTCATTGAGGATCCTTTGGCTTGATGCATCTGATATGTTTCTAATGCATACTCAATAGGGTCTTTGGAGTATAGTGGGTGAATTGTACACTGGTCTAAAATGTTGACTGCAGTAACAGGATCTACACGTTCAAATTGGCCAGTTGCTGGTGAGTGTTGAATAATTTGTGTGGTTTCGCTTATGTTTTCCTCTATGTTTATTTCTTTGTAGTATTCTTTGTTTTCTTTTAGATATTGTAGGATTGTCTAACTTTGTTTAAGTTGACTAGTTGTTGCCAAATTATTTTGTCTTTTGTTGGCATGCCATTAATATTACAATCAAAGATTGATCTTTTGGTCGTTGCACGTGTAGACTTTGTACTTTTTCTTTCAGATCTAATGGCAAATATAGTACTTTACCACGGATGACCTTTAGTAACTTGGATGGAGCTAATTTGGCTGATTTTGGTTGAAGGCATATTATAGCATGAAATGGGTGCACTGTTTGGATTATAATGCTCTCAACAAAGTTATTTGTTAAAGCACATGATGGCAATTAGTTATTGCCAAGCTTTGTGTTGCAATACATGCAAACTGTTGAGGGGTCAGTTATTTTGTGTTTAGCGCTGTTAGATATAAAGCTAAGTGGAACCATTGGGGTTCTTCATGATCTTCTATTTTGTAGGCTATATGTACTATTTTTGTGCTCTTTTTATAAAATGTTCTGCAACAACAGACACATAATTGGTCTGGTATTTCAGCAGATATGTTTTGAAACTTAACTATTTCTTTTTTGTATGTTGTTATTAGGACATTGGTGTTTATGGGGTTTTCGGTAATGTTTTCTGAAGGTACAGAATTTTTGAAGTCAACTTCAGTTCCAAAGTATTTACGTTGGTTGTGCTGTATTTCTTGAAGCAGTTCTTTGGCTCTTCCATGTAGGAGAATGTTATTTACATTTTGAAGTTCTAGAGCAGGGCTTTTTGCATAGTATTGTTTCTGCACAAGGTTCTGTATAGTAGAATGGTCTATTGCTAACATTTTGATGTGGTGGAAAGTGCTTTTGCAAGCAAATGCTAAAATGCAGGCTAATGAATGTCCTCGCAGAATAATGTACTGTGCACTGGACAGGAGTCAACGGTTTGTAAAGTTTTCATTCTACTATTGTCTTTTAGTTTCACATAGTGATTGAGGAATTGCAATAAAGATTTAAAGGATTGTTGGCGTTCATTACACAATGAGCTGAATGTGCATTTGTACACTTGACGGTTTGTTTGGGTGAAAGGAGCATTTGGTTCAAAGTTTGTTGGGGACTTTTTTTCTATAAGGGTTTCTTTCACCATAATGGTGTGTTCCACCATTTAATACCATCGACTATCATTGTCTATGGCAATAGTTTTTTGTTGTTCTTGTTTATAAGCTTCTTCATTGAAACATGGTTCTGTGCTGCTTGTGTGAATCAATTCACCATTGCAGAAGTTTGAATAGGTTTGTATATTGACACTGTGCATGTTTATCAGTAGTTTTTGTAATTTATTGATTAATTTAGTTAGTGGTTTCATTTTCCTTACAGTCAATACAAACAAGATTCTCCTTAGCAGAAAAGTGCTGTCTGTTAGAGCTTGCAGGATTAGTTTCCTGCTGTAGTTTTTAAGAGTAGATCGTGATTTTTCTGCTGTTTTTATAATATTGTGAAGAACTCTACAGTGGAACATTTACTGTAACATACTTTTTTGGATTGCTTTACTGTGACTCTGTTAACACCGGTAGACAGAGGGTTAGGTTTATTAATAGGTCTACTTTTCTTTGTGTATCATTATTTACTTTTAGTTTTTGCATGAGGGGCCTTACATTTTTTAGTCGTGGCTGGTTTGGTTTTGTTGAGTGAGGTTACTAGCTCTTTTGTTTTAATGTTTTCTATAAATTGTTTTAGAGGTGGATGACTGTATGGTGTAGTTTTATTCTTATCTGCTCTACTTTTTCTTTCTTTTCTAGAGGTACTTTTTAGTAGGCATTGTGTTGTGTCTGTAGGGAAAAGAGAAGGTTTGTGTTGGAAAATTGTGCAATTTATGTGCATGGATGTGAATGGGTTTGTGGGTGTGATTGTAGAGATGAATAGAGTGCTGTCTGATTGTGAGGTTGTATATTGGGTGTAGTTGGGAAGCTTGTGAGAGTAAGAGTCTGCAGAGGTGTGATGGTGTTGGGTTAGTGAGTAAGGGAGTGGTAGTGTGATGGAATCTGTGTGTAGGGTCATTGTGCTGTGTTGAGCAACAGAGTGGGTGTTGCAATGGTGGTTTGAAGATGGGAATAGTAAGAGTGTGAATAGTGGAATATAATGAGCTAGAGTGTAAGAAATGTTGGTTTGAAAAGTGTAATCTAGATACTATATATAGTGGAACTGTGCTGCTGTAATTACATATACATACATGGTACATTAATGTACTTACTTTGTTGGATGTGAAGGGGGTATTATTTTTTCAGTTGTTGTCGTCGGTAAGGTGCTTCTTTCCTGTAATTGTAAAAAGTAAGTTAGTGGGGATATATGGTGATGGTGAAGTAGTTTTAGTAAGCAAGGGTGTTATTTATGAAGGAAGGAGGAGTGATGGGGAAAAACAATTAATAAAACGGGTGGACGGTTAAAGATTGTTGCTTTTAGGAGCATTTTCATGAAAGTTAAGAAATACATATGTGTATTTATAGAAGCTCTGTAACGTTTTGTAAAAGAGAAGACAAGTACACTTTTGAATGGCAGTTGGTGTGTGGAGGTTTAATATGTTAGGCGTATATGCATACTTGCCAACATGATGCATTATAATCTGTTGGTGTTTATGTAGTACTAGATTTTTTGTTTGTGTTGTGGCACTTGTAGTTCGATTTTTCCCATTATGAAAGTTGGAGTACAAGTCACAGATTGTAGTGAAAAAAGTAGAACTGCATAAGCAGCTGAAGATTGGAATGGGTTACGTTAGAAAGCACACAAGTACTGTCAATATATTAAACTGGCACACACTCAGTGGCAATTACAAATGGTGTAAAAATCTAACTTTCATCAAAATGCTTCCTAAAAAAATATTAGGAAAAGCACAGCATTTTATATGTTTATTTGATATCCATGTCACAGTTTCAAAGCTTGAAGTTCAGTCGTGTTTTTTCCTTTTCATTGTGGGAGTTGTAGCTTGAGTTTTATAATGGGCAAAGTCAATTGGAAGTGACAGAATGCAAAGGAAAAAATAAAAACTTAATAAACTGGAATGGGTGATGTTCGGATGTATCCATGTGCTGCCAACATATCAAACTGGTCTAAAGATCTATTTGATCTGTTTTCCTTTTATTTTATGAAACACTGACACAATGCTGCTATACATGCACATATGCATTTTTTAACTTTCATCACAATGCTTGTAAAAAGAAACATTTTGAAGTGTCTGCACTAATTGTTGGCTGCTTCATGTGAGCAGGTGATGAATGCTGCAATGCATGGCATTTGGTAGAGTGGTTACAAAATAAGCTTATTACAGGGTAAGTAGCAGGAACCCTCTATATATATATATATATATATATATAAATATTTGCAAAAGAGTTGAAGAATTGTTATTTTTTAAATATACGCATACCTGTACTCTGTTTAGTTAGATGCAGATCTTGTTGAATCTAGAAATAGAAACCTTGGACAGTTGCACAGTAGTTGTTGATGCCGATTCCTTTCATGAACAGCAGTTATGTACTTTGAGAGTTCAATTGTACATCTGAAGTGTTTAAGTGAAATGGCAGGGTTAGGTGTAGAGGTTTTGGATGTGATTGGTGGATGGATGTGCGACTCTTTGAAAGCAGCCAATGAGGGAGTGCTGGGAACATGGAAGTGGAAGTGGAAAGGGTAGAAAGGCTGCCGGTGTGCCACAGGGTCAGTGGAGACCGCAGTAGTCTGCAGATGGCCCGTGCCACATCCAGGTCTTTTGTGGATGCCTGGCATGGAAAGGAGACTGTGGGGATTAGCCAATCAGGTTTGATGGGTGTGGTGTACAGGAAGGGTTGCAGGAGCTCTGATTGCAGAAGTTGTGGGAGCACTGAAAATGGCCATGGCTATGTGTTTGAGAAGGAATACTGTGTGGATTCTGGGGGAGTCTTCAATTCAGTAATTGAAGGTGTATGTTGAAAATCATGGTATCCTTAGAAATATTGCATTGGCAGAAGTGGAGGTTTTGTGGCATGCAGTTTGTGGCTTAAACTGGGCAAGCTTGTTTTCATTCTATGAGAGTATGCCTCACTTTACATGTCCAGACATTGTGATTGTGCATTGTGGATGGGACAGTTTGGGGTTTGTGACTCCAGTGTTCTTGCAAGTTGCCCTGAATGATTTCTTTAAAAGACTAATGGAACTGTTTCCTGCTGTCAAGATTATTTTTTCTGAAATAAATCAGAGGCAAACATGGAGATGTCCAACAAACCTTTTCAGGCAACAAATTGAAGAATCAAGACAGCTTGTCAATAAAGCTGTACCTGCTTTTTTATATGCTGCAGGAATGTCATCTTTTGAGAATGACATTATAAGTTCGGATGGCGTGATTTTATTTATGTCAAGATGGTGTTCATTTCACAGATGTCAGAAATGCAACTTTCCTTTACAATGTTAGGAATGCATTGAAAATGTTCCTGTAAGAAAATTGTAAAGGAAGATGTAGAGTGTACAGTACTACTGTACATAAAAGCAAAAAAAGGCAAAAAAGCTGTCTGTTAACAAACCCCCAAAAAATAAAAGAAAGTTGTTTTAAGAGCCTCTACTGAAGATTAAATAACTTACATTGTGTTTAATTTCCCCCACCCCTTTTAGTGGCCGCAGCATCTGCGGATACCGCAGTAGTCCGTGGATGACACGTGCCTCATCCGGGTCTTTTAAGGTTGCCTGGCATGGAAAGGGGACTGTGGAGACCGCAGACAGTCATGGTGTCCGTGGACATTGGAGGACATCGGAGGATCAGCCAATCAGGTTTCCTGGGTGTGGTGTATCGGAAGAGAGGGTAGCAGGAATTTTGTTTCTAGTCGTTGTGACAGGATTGTAAATGCCCATAGCAATGTCTTTCCGCAGGCAGAATGTTTCTATTTTGGGTGACTCTTGGGTCCGTTGGTTGAGCATTGTGGAATAGCCAAAAATCTTGGATTCTCTGAATTGGAAGTGTTTTGGTATGGAGTGTGCGGCATGAAGTGGGTGGGCATGCTCCCATTTTGTGCAAATATGGTTGAACTGAAACATCCAGACATTATTATTGTTCATTGTGGAGCGAACAGTTTGGGGAACGTGACTGGAATTTCATTGCAGTTTGCAATGAAGGAGACGTTGGGAAAGTTGAAGGAAATGTTCCCTAATTCGAAAATTATTTTTTCACGCATTGTCCAGAGACAGATGTGGATGTGCTTGAGTTCATTTGGTCCAAACATGGAAAAAGCAAGGCGCAACGTCAATAGAGCTGTGTGTGCTTTTGTGCGATATGTTGGCATGACATAGTTTGATAACGAGAACATTAAATTTGATAGGGCCAACATTTTTCAGAGAGATGGAGTCCATCTAACTGATGTGGGTAATCAGATTTTCGTGGAAAACATTTAAAATGCTTTGAAGCAGTTTTTGTGAAAGTGAGAAGACATAATTAAATTCAGTAAAATGTTTTTTTAGTTCAGTTTATAAAAACAAAATAAAAAAACATAAAAAGCCAAAAACACAAAAAAAGGTTCTTTTAAGAGCCACCCTTTTTGAATGCAAAACAATTAAAATGATTTCAATTGTCCCACCCCTGGAATTTTTTAGAAGTCTGCGGATTACTGCGTGCTCCATGGACTATGCAGGCTGCACAGGTGCCTGTGACTTTTTTCACATTTCTGTGTTTTAACTGTGAAAGGTGGCTCCTAAAGGGAGTTTTTTTTTGCTTTTTTTCAGTAGAGGCAAGGTAGGGGAGCGGCACCAACCACAGGGACGAAGCGGCAGGTGAAGAGAGGAGGATGTTGGGGGGCCTTAATCAGATAGGTGGCAGTGCTTCTCATGCTCCTTGACCACACTCTCAAAAGCACCCGAAACTGCCCCCCTACAGATCAGTGCTTCACAGTACATACATAGTACTGTGACCCTCGAAAGGTAAGGGTCAACAGCATTCTTTATGGCCTGTGAATCCGCCTCTGTGATCCTCTGCCCCAAAGGAGTATCCTTTGTGGTGACAGGAGCAGATGAAGATGATGGGATGGAGGAAGTCAGAGCAGTCGGGTGTATCAATTTGGTGTGGTGACTCATGGAAGTAGTCCCGTAGGAATACAAGCCAGGTTTCCTGTGACTGTGTACAACTTTGCATTCAGTGCATCGAACCTTGCTTGCACAAGCCATTGGCACATTTCCAACGGTCATGAACAATTGCCACACCCAGGACTCACTCTGAGTACTGGAGACAGGGACTTCGTCCACTTCATCCTCTTCTTCCTCTTGATCCTCCTCTTCTGTATCACCACACCGGTTCCCCTCTCCTCCAGATGATGATGGTGCTGGTGGTGGTGGTGAGGGTGGCAGGGAAGAAGCAATGGCCATAAGAGAAGCCATGGTCTCTAACAACTTCTGCAAGAAATCTGCACACTCTCTCCTGGTTAGCCAGTTTGAGAATGTGGAAAGTAATGGGTTGGTCCCTTTAGAGGAACCGTTCATGGACAGTCGTACTGTCTGCGGACTACCGAGTTGAAAATAGGCCTTGAAAAGTTGTAAAATGTTGCCAGATCAACCAAGAATGGGTCTGGGAGCAGTGGAAGGGTAACGTTACTGCTTGAAACACTCTAGATTGGCTGGAAAAGCACTTTTAAACCATTGTTCGCGGACACCCCATAACGCTGCATGGGTGCAGTCACATGATGATGTCCGTGGCTATCCGTGGCCAGGACGTCCGCCCGCGGTCACTCTTTGGGCAGGAGTTGCAGTGCGCATGCTCCGGGTGTCCGTAAAACAGGCGCTGTGTGCACGAACTAATTAAAAGTGCATTATGCGAAACCGACCATGACCAGACATAGCCCCTGTCCGAGGGAACCTCCATTTTGAGTGCAGACACCTGGACAGTCGTTGTTTCCGCAGACTCATAATGGGGCTTTTAAAAATATATATATATATTACACAACAATATACAAAACATTTATAGTATAAAACATATATGTATTCAAGAAAGGGATGGGGTATCAGAATGGGAAACATACATGAGAGGATTAGGAATTTGTGTACAACAATCATGAGGGGAGGAAGGAAGTGAGGTTTCATCAAACTGTCTTTGTTTAAAATATTCAGAATTTGATGGGGATGATTGCTGGGACAAGGGGGACAGGTGCAGAAAGTACAGTGATAGGGAACATTTTAAATTACATGATTTTGTATATACTCTAAAAGGCCCTTAAAATCATTACCTAGTTCATCCAATTTTTTAGACAAGTTCATGATTTGATTATTTATAGTTGGGGATAGGACTTCTCTTCATGATTCTTGGGATTTTGTATTATTAAACTGGGGCGTGATTTCTTCATGAAAATTATGTACTATAAGAAAAATAGAAATTATTGTTTTAGTATGGTGTGTACAAAAAACATTCTTTGTTTACATTAAAATATGTATTGTATACCATTGGAGATGTTATCATTAAGAAGTTCATGATTGGTCTCCCAATCACCCCTAACATCTTGCTTGCAGCATTATAAACTCAACCCCTTGTAGAGACTATTTATTAACATTGTAATATGTGATGTAATCAGTGATGTCATCAATGATATTTGTGATATCATCTTTCATGTCTTGGGAGTTAGTCTTAGCAGTGCACGGTGGTGGCGCGAGTTATCGCTGCTTAGCTTACCATAACTATTGCTGAGATTTTCCAGTTTGACTTGTAACCATAACGTCCCTTTAACAAAGTTTTTTCATGGGAAAAAAAAATATATATATATAAATATCATTGAAAAAAACTTGTTAAAGGGACGTTATGGTTAAGTTGCGCTACTAAAAACCTATGAAATTCAGTGAAAAAACTTTGTTAAAGGGACGTTATGGTTCCAAGTAAAACCGAAAAACCCTTGAAATTCGCCAGTTATGGTAAGCTAAGCAACCATAACTCGCGCCACCACCGTGCACTGCTAAGACTAACACCCAGGACATAAAAGATGACATCACAAATGTCATTGATGACATCATTGATGACATCACATGTGTATGTACTTTTCATAAAATATGTGTACAAGGGATTCTTCTTATAATGTTGCAAAACAAGTGTCAAGGATCATTGCAATAAATATCATACCCTAATTAGTGCATTGAACGATGCATTGATATAAATAGCATTCTATTATGGGGTTCTATCTAGTATACTAAGCTACTCATACAGAAACATAACATTGTGTGCAGTGTACAAGATGAAGGTATAATATTCGTAATGTTAATATGTTGAATAATGAAATGATAATTGTTTTCTTAATAGATTTTTGTGTACTGTGAAATATGTAATAAGTAGCTAATAAAACACATGTATTACATAATTGCATTACTATAGACAAAACACAAAGACACAAGAACACATACCAATATGGGTATATGCAGGGAAAGTGAAGTTAGCAAAAAAAGCACAAGCAATAGCAGAAACAATTCATAATTTAACTGATTATATTCATGCAAATAAATTATTGCTCTGTTTCAAAGCTGCTATTTACCCTAGGTATATGTATCACTTGATGTGATTGGACCCTAAGGAAAGTAGTGTGAGTACAATGTATACAAATATGACCATATACACGGAAAGTACAGCCATAAAAAAAAAAAAACAGAACTATCAGAAAGTGCTCATAAGTCTATTGATTATCTTTATGCACAAAAAGGATTGCTGTCTTTCAAGCTTGTGTCTTCCCGAATGTATATGTTTCATATGATGTGACTGGACTCTAAGGGAATTACTGTAAGAACCTACTTGAAGGATACATCTACAAATAAAATAAAATGTTTAGTTTCTGACTGTTACTGAAGAAAACCATCTGGCCTAGATATGTCAGCAAAAGAAAAAAGAGTGAGCCAGACATGTGATGTCATCAATGACATTTGTGATGTCATCTTTGATGTCCTGGGTGTTAGTCTTAGCAGTGCACGGTGGTGGCGCGAGTTATGGTTGCTTAGCTTACCATAACTGGCAAATTTCAAGGGTTTTTCGGTTTTACTTGGAACCATAACGTCCCTTTAACAAAGTTTTTTCACTGAATTTCATAGGTTTTTAGTAGCGCAACTTAACCATAACGTCCCTTTAACAAAGTTTTTTTACTGAATTTCATAGGTTTTTATTAGCGCAACTTAACCATAACGTCCCTTTAACAAACTTGTTTTACTGAATTTCATAGTTTTTTAGTAGCACAACTTAACAATAATAACTATGACTTTATGTACATATAATATGGAACATACTGAACCCTTTCTACTGAATTTGACTGTCCGCAAACATGTTTGGACAACAGTACCACCACCTAAAAACTCTGGGGAGGTATGTGTAATAGTTATATCATAACATAGGAACATTTAACAAATTCACAAAGCAGCACACATACAAAGTATATGTAGTAATACTTAAAAAATGTTACCCATATATGTAACACACTAACCATTCATGTAAATACAATATGTTTTAAAATGGAATATACCAAAAGAAGATAAAGTGGCTTCCACCATAATTACCTCACAGACGCTCCACAACCAACAGCAAGACCAGACGTATACACTACTGATTACATATCTCACCAGATATAGTAAGTGCACTTCCTTTTACTCATATATTTATAAACTTTCTATATTAGAAAAAAAAACATATTACTTTTTTGTTTTCTCACAGAAATGTGTAGTACTCTCGACTGGCTAGAGGAGCATTTCCCACGAGAGGAAATGTTAGAAAATAGTCCACCTAATGGTACACACTTTACTATATAAACCAATTAATAAATATTATTTTGTATACATTTAACATATACATTTTTTTTAATTACAGACCATACAAAAATTCCAAGCATCTCACAACAACAATCAGAGGATATCACTCCACAGCAGATTAATCAAAAAATGGACGACCTTATGCAAAATTTTATGGATTTGAAAAACTTTGTGGAAAATTATGTGAAACCCCCAACAGCACACCATTGTCCAACCTGCACCTGTCCCCCCTCACCCTATCCCACGCAGTTAACCCCAAACCCTGTCTATGGACCAAAGCGTTTCGATGAGATTTCCTTCCCTTCTTCACCTGATCCCAGTTATCTAGAAATCCCTAATTCTCCTGTTTTTGTTTCCGTTTCTGCCCAACCTTCCCAGTCATAATTGTATATATATATGAAATAAAGTTACTTTTCTTATATTGTGTTGTAATTGCTGTAATAATGCTGTAATACTTTCAGTTCCTTGTGATAAAACCAATTTAGGTGTCCACGGACACCGCGGTTGTTCGGAAATGTTCGTAAAGAAACGAAAATGTAACTGTCCTGAGGACACTACATCTGTCCGTAATGTTCTCATGCAAGTTCAAAATGTTCTAAGAACACTCGTAGTGTCCTGAAATGTTCGTAAAGAAACAAAAATTAAAGCGTTCTAAAAAACACTATATCTGTCCATAATGTTCGCTATCAACTTAATACTGTCCTAAGAACACAATTGGTGTCCTGAAATGTTCGTAAATAAACGAAAATGATGTGTCCTGAACAACAGTACAACTGTTCGTAGTGTTCACTACCCAATTGAAAGTGTTCTAAGAACACAATTGGTGTCCTGAAATGTTTGTACATAAACTAAATAACACGTGTCCTGAAGAACACTATATCTGTCCTTACTGTTCGCTACCAAGTTTAAACTGTTCTAAGAACACACGCGGTGTCCTGAAATGTTCGTTTCACGTGTGACGCACTTTTAATTACTTCAGAACCCGAACAGTGTCCGTAGGACATCAATACGCATGCGCTAACCAATCTCCGTGCACTTGGTGTCGTGCGGACAGGCGCTTCCTTCGCAGACTAGTTCGCAAACAGATCATATGACCGCGCCCACGCTCATCGTGTGTCCTGAAATGCAGACACTGTTCGTGTCCCCGAACAATTTAAAAGTACATTTTCAGTTAATCCATAATATTTTTCAATAAAATCTCACCATGCCACAAGTCCCACATAGCAATCTTGAGTTTCTATATACCTTTTGAAACTTTCAGATCCTTTTTTTGTGTTCGATCTGTCCGCGCACAGTGCGCATGTCCGCGGACCGCGCACAAGCACCCCTATAAAAGACCACGCCCAAGAGCTTATTCCCATTGTGTTTCTGGCTATTCTTCAGAACACAGTGATTTTTGCTGCCACCTGCAGACTACACCATCATCGACATGGCATCCTTGGCTGCTGAACTGCCACTTAGTGCTGCACCTGCTTCAGCACCACCACCACCCCCGCCACCACCTCCCCAAGGGCCTGAAGAGGGGAACAGGACTGAGGATGCGGAGGAGGAAGAAGAGGATGATGAGAATGAGGTAGAGGAAATCCCTACTACCCGCACTAGGCGTGAGTCTTGGGTGTGGCGGTTATTTACCATTCATGGGAATGGTCCTAAGGCTCGTGCGAACCATGTTACCTGCAATGAGTGCAAAATGATACTCAGTCGCGGGAAGCACGGTAACTACAGCTTTGGGACCACTACTATGAAGCGACACCTGAGGTCATTTCACTCTGGGGCTATTCGCAGGGTTGTACCTTGCGAAGAATGTAGCAGGTTGATTTCCTCTACTTCATCCTCTGTTTCTGATCCTGTCACCACAAGGACCACCTCTGTGGGACAGCGTCTTTCTCAAGCTGCCTCACAGGCCATACAGAATGCTGATGACCCTTACCTTTCGAGGGTCACAGTTGTATGTATGTACTGTGACACAGTACTCTGTAGGGGGGAGCGACTTCGGAGTGCTTTTGAGACTATTGTCTCAGAGCACGAGAAGACCTGCTCATTACCCAAATAAAACCCACTCTACATCTTCCTCTCTCAGCTCCCCCTTTCTTATCTCTGTGGTTGGTGTCCCCCCCTTTACCCTCATTTACCCTCCTCTCCTAGTGTGTCCTGTCTGAAAAACCAAAAAAAATACAAAATTACAAAAATAAAAAAAAAATAAGGCTCTTTTCACAGCCGCCTTCCCCAGTTAAAAAATAGAAGTGAAAATAAATGAAGCAGGGCTCTTTGTATTTTTTAGAAGTCCGCGGACAGTTCGCGAACATTAAAAAAATTGGGTTACTACTCCATCACAAAAATTGAAATTTTCTCTGGAAAGAAGTGGTGGCTCTGAAAAGAGCCTTTGGGTGGTGTTTGTAAGTCAAAAATTGTAAATGCTTAACATCTACTTCAAAATCGTTGTTGTAATTCCAAAAAAGGTCGCAATGCATTTTGTACATTTCTCAGAAAAATCTGATTGCCAGCATAAGTAAGATGGACTCCATCTCTGCGAAAAATGTATGTACTACAAAACATAATATTTTCATTGTGAAAAGAAGACATGCCAAAATCTCTTCGAAAGCCACAAACAGCCTTATTAACATTGCGCCTTCCTTTTTCCATTTGTGGACCAAATGAAGAAGAACGAAGCCACATTTGTCTCTGCGCAATCCGTGAAAATATCACTTGAGAATTAGGAAACATGTCCATAACCTTCCTCAGTCCTTCTTTAATAGCAAATTGCAAAAAAATTCCAGTCACATGCCCTAAACTGTTCCCTCCACAATGAATTACAATTATGTCTGGATGTTGCTCTGTCTCCAAAGTAGCACAGAGAGGTAGCAAATCCAACCACTTCATTCCACGTACTCCATGCCAGTGTACTTCCACATGTGGGAATCCAAGATCTACAGCTACTCCACAGCTTTCTGCATGCACCTTCAACCAATGTATCCACGAATCTCCTAAAATCCAAACAATCTGTTTTCTGAAACACACAGCCACAGCTATCTTTTGTTCTCTCAGCAAAAAGAGTATCTGAGAAAATCTCTCCTGGCACAACACACCCACCAAACTTTCCTGACCAATCCCTTTCAGTGCTTATTCTCATTTGCATGACTTCTGAACCCAAAAATCCCCGGATGTAACTCCCGATGTCCGGGAACTACCGCCATGTCCGCGGACATATCGTAACATGAACAGCCCTTCTACCATTTCCACTACACTCTCTCTGCCATTCCCTCATTGGATGTACCTCAAAAATCACATGACCATGCACCAATCACATTCAAGACCTCTACATCTAACTGCATCATCATAGATCAGCACTGCAAATGTACTCTGAATCTCTCTGAGTACAAGTGTCATATCATTGGCAAGCAGCATCTACCAGAAATACTGTACAAGTCTTAAGATTTCTACTTGCAGCTCCATGCATATCCATATGCATGATCACAAACTTCAGGTATGCATATTTTCTGTATAGTAGATGACATAGCTCTCAACCATTTTTGTTTTACAGGCGGGTGAAATCACCCGATTTTGTTTTTGGCGGGTGAGACGCCCATTGGAATGAATGGGCGTGCAGGAGGCTTGGCGGGTGAGTCTGCCCTTTACAAGGCGTGTGCCATCCGCCAAAAGTGTGTGAGTTGAGAGCTATGGTAGATGAACACATTTTCAAACAGACTTTTACCTTGTAAAATCTGTAAAAGGAATTTACTGTACTTTTTTCAATTTCCTAAAATCAACTATCACTTATACACCTTTATACTTTTTACTTTCTTTATACACACACACTCAAATCATGTTAAACTAACATTTTTTAAATGAAATATATAGACTACATATATTCAAACAAAATTGCATGCAAACACAATCTATGTTTAAACCTTTATAAAAATACTTACACAATTTCATATTTTTTGTTTTTATTTATTTATTTACTTAATTACTTTAAATTAGACATGACATTGAGGCGCTATTACCTAGAACAGTTTACTTACAGAAATAGTGGTATTCACTAATATATTATAAATTTCACAAGACATAGTAAAGATATTTTATTTTTGCTACAGTTAATCATTCAATACAATTTGTTCATTAAGAACATATCATATGTACTGAACTGATGCAATGTATCTTATGTAAATAAATTAGTTTAATGATTTTACAGAAGGCACTGAGGATTTCAATTAAAAAAATCAATATCTAAATTAAAAACAGTGCTATATACAAACAAAGTTACTAATTTGAAGCTTTTACAGTTGCAGTGAAGACCAGTTTCCTGAAAAGAAGCAGCCGAATTCGAAGAAGAAAGAAAAACTAAGAAGTTACCTGTTCATTTAAAAAAAAAGTAAGTAAAATATCACCATAATATTTATATTATTAATCAAATATACTATAACATTAATACGAGCTATTTTGGTTTCTTAAAATAGAGATTTTGTACCATTTTGTCCAAAAATGTCCATGTCTTAAACAGCGATTTACAACCAGAATGGCCCACAAATTTCTATTTTTGGACACACAAATTAGCCAACTGAACCACTACAATGTTCATATTATAGAACAAACAACTGTTTTAATTGTATATATTAGATTTACTATTTGTACTTTTCCACACCACTAGCTTACTTTTTTTTGTCATCTGAACCCCAGTTTAGTAACACATAAATTCAAGAATACCTATCCCTACTAGTTTTAGTTCCCAATGCACAATCACACACCATTACATACATCTTTATCATCTTACTCAAACACTCATGCACACAGCACACATATATTCCAGAACACCCCAACCCATATCTTCTTTATTTTTTTCAACAGACCCTAAAGAATGCCTACCAAAAGACAACTCCGTAGAAAGCAACGCAAAATTAGAGCAAATGAAAATAAAGGTGTCCAACATAAGCATCCATCTCTAGCAGAATTTGTAAAAAAAGTTGAAACAAAACAGCTAATACAATCATTTAGTGAAACACAAGAAGTTTCAAGTACAACAACTTCGCTTCCTCTATCAAAATGTAAAACAAACCAAAAAACAATTAACAGAAAATCAGCTATCAGTACAGATAAAACTACTTCTTCAAATTTTAATATAGTGCAAAGTAAGCATACCAAGAAAAGTATTTTAGCCAAAATATACCGTCACATCTAAAAACAGGAGAGAAATCAGGTTCAAAGCTTAAAACCTATCGTAGGAAATTAATCTTAGAAGCATTGATGGACAGTGCAATTCTTCTCAAAAGAAATGTATTTATTTTACTGTTAAACAAAATGAAACCACTAACAAAACTAATAACTAAATTACAAAAAAGACTTCTCAATAAGCGAAATGTCAACAGAAAGAACTTCTTAAGTATCTGCGGAGGTGAATGGAATCACACTTCGAGCACAGACCCATATTTTAATGAAGAAGCGTACAAACAAAAGCAAACAAATACAATTGCCATAAATAGCAGTGGTCAAGGTTATGAAAAAGTGAATAATACCATAATGGAACAAGAAGTACTCCTTACAAAAATATGCCCTGAAAACTTAGAATTACCCCTCCATTAAACTGAATCAGAACGTCTAGTGTACAAATGGCCATGCACGTCAATGTGTAACATTCCCAAACAATGTTTCAAATCTTTACACCAATTCCTCAATAAATATGTAAAAAGCAAAGACAAAATCAAAATTAAATTACTGCAAAATATAGATACCTGTCCAGTGCGCAAGTACACAGGACTACAAGGACATTCATTGGCCTGCATTACAGGACCTACTTGTAAAACCACTTTCCATGATATCAAAAGGATATCAACACATCATTCAACTATAAGAAATCTAGTCTATAAACTGTACTATGCTAAAAGTCCTGCTTTAGCACTAGCAAAGTTAAATAACATCCTTCTACATGGTACAGCAAAAGATCTACTTGAAGAAATTCACTATATCCAGAAAAAATATTTTGGAAGTGAAAGCCATTTACAGAATGAAATAGCTTTAAACCAATTAAGCAACAATTCTACACATGGCAACCTTTTCCTAAACACATACAAAAAAGAAATACTAAAATTTAAAAGTACATCAGCTGAAGTACCAAACCATGTATGTGTATGTTGCCGTAGAATTTTTTATAAAAGTAACACAAAAACTGTGGACCTATCATACAAAATAGAAGACAATGAAGATTCTAAATGGTTTGAATTAGCTCTCTACCTTCTAGCAGAAAACAAATATGAAATAACTGAGCCCTTAATACTTTGCAGTTATTGCACTACAAAACTTGACAACAACCAAACTCCTTCACATTCTATCACAAATAATTTGGAATTATACCCAGTACCAAAACCTCTACAACAACTTAATTTATATGAGAGCATCATAATTCAAACAGTACACCCATTTCAAGCAATAATACGCCTTCAACCAAAAACAGCAAAATTACCTCCCTCTGAATTGGTAAAAGGCATTTGTGGAAAAGTAGTTTATTTACCATTAAATCTAAAAGAAAATGTGCATACTCTAGGAGTGCAACGTCCAATGCAGCAATCTTTAATTATATTAGTAAATGGAGTACCTACAAAAGACAAAAAAATATGGCAACAGCTGGTAGATTTATATAAAGTTAGACAAGCCTTCCAATATCTTAAAGAGAATAATGAATATTACAAAGAAGTTAATATTGAAGAAAACTTGAAAGATACAACTGAAATAATTCAAGAAACACAAGAAGCTGGTCAATTTGAGCTACTAGATCCTGCTCCAATATCAAATACTTTAGACCATTATACAATTCATCCTTTGCACTGTAATGACACCGTACAAGATGTACTGGAAACTTACCAAATGCGTCAAACAAAAGGATCGCCAATCAGTATATGGGATAAAAGTATAGAAGCACGTGCTTTTCCTCTACTCTTTCCTACTGGCAAAGGAGGAAGGTATGATGATAGACCTATTCAAATATCAGCTCCAGAATACCGCTCATTACGGATGTATTCTGAAGATCCCAGATTTAGACAAAATGTGGAATACATATTCCACCTACTCTTTGAAAGTGAACTAGCAACTTTATGTTACGGAGTTGCACACATATTAAAATCAGGATCACACTTTCAAAATATGACAGCTACACAATTATTAGAGAAAGTGCAACAAAAGGATGAGGTTTTACAATCAAATATTACAAATCTATTAGCAAATATGCGTGGTACTAAAGAGTACTGGTTTCGACGTCATGGAGATGCACGTTGTATGATCAGAAACCTTGGCCTACCCACTTGGTTTGTTACATTAAGTTGTGCAGAATATGCATGGGAAGATTTACATGATTTCCTACGCATATCAAATAAAAACAAAACAAACATAGATATTCTAACACCTGGAGAACTTTGTTCTTTGGATCCTGTTAATGTTTCAAGATATTTTCACCATCGCTTCATTGCTATGCTACATTTTATTTGTAATAAAACTGTTCCTCCCCTTGGAGAAGTGCAACACTTCTTTTGGAGAAAAGAATACCAAGCCAGAGGAGCACCACATATCCACATGCTTTTATGGATTAAAGATGCTCCTAAATTTGGTCAAGACAGTGATGCCACTGTTTTACAGTTTATTGAAAAATATGTCACTCGTGAAATTCCATCAGAAGCCACAAATAGTGATCTTCGTGCACAAATTTTACAATTTCAAAGACACAAATGTGGAAAATATTGTCGTCGCAAATACAAAAACAAAGGCAAATACTACACCAAATGCCGATTTGGTTTCCCTAGACCAGTTACAAATACAGGTCAAGTAAACAACCTCATGTCTTCAGTTAGACATAGTGTTAAAGGAAAGTCACCTAAAAATACATATTACATAAAAAGAAAAGAAGAAGAAAAATATATCAATGATTATAATGCAATCATTGCCCACTTATGGAATGCAAACATAGATGTGCAGTACATTGCAGACAATTCTACTGCAGTTGCACAATATGTCACATCATACTTAACTAAAGCATAAAAAACAGAGCTCCAAGACCTCTCAAATGACCTGTCATCAGACAAAACAGTGTCTCAGAAATTATACAGCTTGGGCATAAAACTGCTCACCCATGGAGAATGTGGATCTTATGACGCAGCTGATCGTTTAACTGGTACTTCATTGTATGGTAAATCTGAAAATATAGTATGGCTAAGTCTTGGTCCAGCTAAATCTAGAAAAAGAGTTCTAAAATCATATGAAGATATAGAAACAATAGCCAAACATGATCCCAACAGCCAAGACATTTTAAAAAACAATTTATTGGACACATACTACCCAAACAGAAGTAATACTTTGGAAAACATGTGTCTATACCAAATAGCCCAAATCTACACATACAAAAATAATATGAAACCTGATGAAAAAAAAGGTAAATATAGAGTGACAGACTGTGAAGGCAGCTTAGTTAAACTCACTAAACCAAATTTAATTAATCATATCAAATTGTCATTGAAGACTCCTCAACATAAAGAAGTGTATTACATGTCCCTGCTACAACTCTTCAAACCATAGAGAAAAGAAGAACAATTACTAGATAACTATGACTCATATGAGGATGCTTTCAAAGCAAATGAAAGCACTATAACTGATGTAAACTTTACACAGTACAAAACAATGTTGCACAATGAACAGCAACATGAAGAAGAACTCCAAGCCCAACTAGATAAGGATACTCCTGACAGTAGTCAACCTTCTGTAACAGGAAGCCAAGAACCACTGGGAGAACCACTAATAACAAATGAGGCAGAATTAGCTATGATAGAAGTAGAAAACACCATGTGTCAGTATGAAGATAAGGAAAACTTAACTATACTACAATCAAAACTAAACAATGAGCAAAGTAGCATTTTTCAAGAAGTAACAAAACAAATTGCACATGGTGTAAAACATGAAAATAAAGAATGTTCCTGCCATAATTATAAACCTATACTACTGTCCGTCAGTGGTGAAGCTGGTTCTGGCAAAACATTCCTAATCAAAATCATTAGTAAGTTCCTTCAACAATTGACAAACAACAAACTGTCAGCTGTTGTCACTGCCCCCACAGGTTTAGCTGCCTACAACAAAGGTGGTGTTACATTACACCGATTACTACTATTACCAGTAGAACACCAAAACAAATTAGACTATTACAAACATTCTGCAGAAGCTGCAATGGAATTACGCAGAGTATTGAAACAAATGAAAATGCTACTAATAGATGAAGTGAGCATGGTCTCCAACCTGATGTTAGCTTTGATTCACCTCAGATTACAAGAAGTACTCAAAACAGACTATGAAGAGATCTTTGCAGGAAAACACATTATTGTTTTTGGAGATCTGCTTCAATTAACACCAGTAAAAGGTGAACCTATTTTTAAAACATTAGGGCACAAACTGTGCCGTAAAACTGTTGGCAGCATTGGAAATGTCAACCTTTGGCAACATTTCCAATACAGAGATTTAACAGAAAACATGCGCCTATCTGCAGATCTAACTTATCCCAACATTTTAAAAAGTTTGAGAGTTGGTATACTTTCTAAAGAAGCAGAAGCAACATTGAAAACCTGGCACATTAATGCACTTTATGGTGATAATGCATGTGCTACAGATGTTATGGAACAATTAGCCCACAAAAATGTCAATTGTATGGCCTTAATGCCAACTCTTGCAAGCTGTTTCAAATTCAATGAAATCATGCTAAGTAAAGAAATGCAACCAATAATGGAAATTAGCGCCACAGACAAACTAGATGTACATGGTATGACACTACCCATGTGTGACCAAGCCACAACAAGACTAAATAATTTAGAAAAATCAATCTCAAACGCAGCAGGCTTAGAAAAGATGTTAAAATTATCCTTAAATTGCAGAGTAATGCTTAAACGTAACCTTGACGTGGACCAAGGACTAGTTAATGGAGCACTGGGTACAGTTGTTGGCTTTCAAACATACCCACGTGACAAACAAAATTCAGTTTGTCAATATACTCTTTAACAAACTTTCAGAAGTAAAACGGATAGGACGCTCAATAGCTAGATTCCTTCTCTTCAAAGATATGTATGTACGCAGAGAACAATTTTCTCTAACTCTTGCATACGCAGTCAAGATTCATAAATCACAAGGTCTTACCCTAGACAAAGCAATGATAGATATTGGTAACACAGTCTTTAAAGAAGGCATGAGCTACGTAGCACTATCACGCTTACGTACACTTGACAGTCTATTTCTAATCAACTTTGATGCAAGCAAAGTAAACGCTGATATTCCTTGCATTTTAGAATATAATAGACTTCGCTCACTGTACACTCCCCATCTAAACACATATTCTGTTCCACAAAAACTAAAACGTTGTAAAAGAAAACTAAATCAAACAGAAATGCAACAGGACGTCACTGCAAATCCTCCAAAGAGAGTAAAAGAAACTAATACTTCATCAAGTACCACAAACAAAAAAGAATCAATTAGAGAAAGTAAACCAGGTACTTCTTTAAAGAAGGAAGACAAACTCCAAAAAAAGCAGTTAGATACAGAACTACCTGGACCATTTAAATTCTCAACTATAGTTGGTGTAAGTTGCTATGCAAATGTAGCAATGAATATTCTATTTCAATTACCACCAATTGTTGACAACATTTACTCACACAGTACAGACCCATTGTGTTTGCAAATGTTAGTACTTCACAGAAATGCAGCAAACAATCCTGACAACACATATAGTGTTTTTGGAATAAGACGACAATTGGACTACTGTGCTGGAATGGTGAAATTCACTATAAACTCACAGGAAGATCCACAAGAATTTCTAATGTACTTACTACAAGTACTGGAAAACAAAAACATACCTATAAATGAAATCTTTCAGATTTCATACATGTGGAAACATACATGCATTCTCTGCAACAATGTGACACAAGAAGAAATCCCCAATGAACGCTTCATATATATATCAATACCAAATTGTGAATCCATTCCATTTCAGCAACTTGTACAAAATGCAAACCATGGTAGATTATGCTCTACCTGCAATTCAGATAATCGATCCACGTTAGTAATACAAACACATAGTAAATACGTAATACTAATGCTTCTACGTTACAATGCAGATGGTACCAAAAACAACTGCAAGCTGACTGGATTCACACATGGTCAAATATCACTTGGTAAGAAAACCTTCACAACAATAGGTATAATCTACCACGCAGGAGCCACAACCAATTCAGGGCACTACACTGCATATATAAAAAAGAAATGTGGATGGTTTGAATGTAATGATAGTACCATTACTCTAAAGCAGAGATTACCAGCAAATCTTACAAACACTTATTTGATATTCTTAAAACCAAAATTTGATAAATAAACTGTATTTAAACCTTTAAGTAAATTTGTGTTACAAAAATATAAACTGTTAGAATACTCCAAAAGCTATCTAACTGCTCAAAGATTCTACAACAACTAATCAGATAAATGAATACCACTAAATTAGACCAAAAGATACCCAGTTAGAATACGCCAATTGGTATCTAACTGTCCCAAAATTATAAATTTGTGTTAAAATAATATAAACTGTTAGAATACTCCAAAAGCTATCTAACAGCTCAAAGATTCTACAACAACTAATCAGATAAATGAATACCACTAAATTAGGCCACAAAATACACAGTTAGAGTACGCCAATTGGTATCTAACTGTCCCAAGATTTAACAATATCCAAATAGATAAATCAAAACTACTAAAATATATTAAAAAAATAGACAGTTAGAAGACGCCAATTGGTATCTAACTGCTCCAAAATTTTATAATATCAAAACAAATGAAGAATCTGTTACTGCTCCAAAAAAAATACAACAAAGCAAAGTATAAAGCATTAGCCAGAAACAACAAGTGAACACTGAAAACAAACAAACAAATAAACTGTAGCATAACAGAAAAAAGGTTTTTTTTTAATCCAACTTGGATTTTTTTTTCTCCCACAGACCCAATGATTTTAGCAACAAATACAGAAACTGAGCAAATTGCACAGTACTCTGATTTGTACTCTACTAAATATGAGGGTCGAAAAAAAAATAAAAGTATATTGCTTATACAATGTAATAAGTCATTACAAAATACTAATACTAACATGCTATTTTCTTTTATCACAGAAATGAAGAAGAAAAACATGGACTCCCATTACTAGACCAAACAGTAAGTATACAATAATAAGGACAACCATAGCAGCATATCACATCCATAGTATCTAATACCTTTGTTCCTTATACATTTGTTTTTCACCCAAAGTTATAAGCAAATATGAATGTGATATGCTGCGGTGGTTGTTGCCAGGGCATAGAGTCTTGGGTGCATGGCCAAATGGCCATGCACCCAAGACTCTATGCCCTGGCAACAACCACCGCAGCATATCACATCCATAGAGTCAAACATTTCAACTATGATCTATGGGAAACTTTTAATGTCCGTGAACAATGTGAGTGTTCTTAGAACACTTTGAACTTGCCAGCGAACAATACGCACACCGTTTTCAGGACACCCCCTACGAACATTTCAGAACAACGCGATAGTTCTTAGAACACTTTCAACTTAAAAATGAACAATACGGACAGCGTCCTAAGGACACCCCCTACGAACATTCCAGGACACCGGGAGTGTTCTTAGAAGCGTCTTCAGAACACCACCATCTTGTTTATTTACGAACATTTCAGGACACCGCGAGTGTTCTTAGGACACATTCAACTTGACAAAGAACAATACGGACAGCGTCCTCAGGACACCCCCTACGAACACTCCCCGGACACTGCGCGTGTTCTTAGAAGCGTCTTCAGAACACCCCCATTTTGTTTATTTGCGAACATTTCAGGACACCGCGAGTGTTCTTAGGACACATTCAACTTGACAGAGAACGATACGGACAGCGTCCATAGGACACCCCCTACGAACACTCCCCGGACACCGCAAGTGTTCTTAGAAGCCTCTTCAGAACACCACCATCTTGTTTATTTGCAAACATTTCAGTACACCGCGAGTGTTCTTAGGACACATTCAACTTGACAGAGAACAATACGGACAGCGTCCTCAGGACACCCCCTACGAACACTCCCCGGACACCGCGAGTGTTCTTAGAAGCGTCTTCAGAAAACCCCCATTTTGTTTATTTGCGAACATTTCAGGACACCGCGAGTGTTCTTAGAACACATTCAACTTGACAGAGAACAATACGGACAGCGTCCTCAGAACAACCCCTACAAACATTTCGAGACACCGGGAGTGTTCTCAAAAACGTCTTCAGAACACCCCCATTTTGTGTATTTGCGAACATTTCAGGACACCGCGCGTGTTCTTAGAACACATTCAACTTGACAGAGAACAATACAGACAGCGTCCTCAGGACACCACCTACGAACACTCCCCGGACACCGCGAGTGTTCTTAGAACAGATTCACTTTGCTTGCGAACAAAACGGACACATATTGACTCCTTAGAACACCCCCTAGTCAGTTTATTTAGAACATTTCAGAACACCCGTGATGGCCGCAAACAAATCGAACACAAAAAGAACGTCTAACACATAAAAAACACAAATTTCATCCTATCTCATACACTCCCACCCTCCCCAAACACTCCTACACACCAACATACTCTACAAAATACACATTTTGAACAAAGTTTCACTGCGCAGTCCGGGGATGTCCGTGAATCCAAGATGGCGGGCGCTACCGAAAAATCTGACGCGCTTCACGCTCCACGCCGTCCAATCAGCGAACACTTTGCATGTCCGCGAACATCACGCAAGACGATTGGCCAATCAGGATACTTTCCGCGGAGCGAACAGGGAAGTGTATCCGCAAACCGAACACAGATATCACAAATTTTTTTTTACCTACTTTTTGGTCATTTAAAAAAAAACTACTGGACGGATTTTCACCAAATTTGCAAAAGCCTGCTTTCGGGACCAAGCCGCTGCTCCTGGTCCCAATTTGGTGGAAATCCGTCCACCGGTTTGGGCTGTAGGCGCGAGCAAAAAATTTTTCCCATTCACTCTATGGAGAGTGAGTATAATGTATACAAATATGAGCATATAGAGGGAAGGTAGAGTAATAAAAATAAAATTATGAGAAAGTGCTGATAACCATAATGATTATCTTCATGCACAGAAAGGATTGCTCTCTTTCAAGCCTGTATCTTCCGCTATGTATATGTTTCATATGATGTGACGGGACCCTAAGTCTACAAATATAGTACCTTTTCAATTTTTACTTCCTGACTGTTACTGAAGAAAACTATGTGGCTTCGATATGTCAGTAAAGGATAAAAAGGGAGAGCCAGCCATGTGATGTCATCAGTGATGTCATCAATGACATTTGTGATGTCATCTTTGATGTCCTGGGTGTTAGTGTTAGCAGTGCACGGTGGCGCGAGTTATGGTTGCTTATGTTACCATAACTGGCGAATTTCAGGGGTTTTTCGGTTTTACTTGGAGCCACAACGTCCCTTTAACAAAGTTTTTTCACTGAATTTCATAGGTTTTTAGTAGCGCCACTTAACCATAACGTCCCTTTAACAAAGTTTTTTTAATATCACGCAAACAATATACAAACATGGCGTGCAAAAACCAACTTCTACAGATGGCTTTACACAGAATGTTGCAAAGTAAGAATTTATGCTCGTTCACAGTGAAGGTAAGCTGCTTCCACAACTTCTACAGATGGCTTTACACAGAATGTTGCAAAGTAAGAATTTATGCTCGTTCACAGTGAAGGTCAGCTGCTTCCATTTTTTTCTCGGGCCCCGGAGAGGCTCACGAAGCGGACTATAAGGTTGTATTGTGTTTTGACCTTGACAGACAGAGATTGTGATGAAAGACTTCTCTTGAAGGAGTGTTGCTAAAACGTAAGAGAAGATAAAGATGAAATTTCTGAAACGAAACCACTTTTATATATTATATCACTATGCAAAAGATCGTTGGCACACGCAGAGTCGTATTTTGGGACTGCACCACTCGTAGACAATGGAAATTGCAATTGTACTGTAAGTAACCCTTTAGATTACTTTATACCAAATATAATTACAATAGCGTAGCATTAAAGACCGCTCAAGTTGAACTTGTTCGTTGAAAGTGGCATAATGTTTTCTACCGCGCACTATCACCGCCGAATTGATCCCCTGGCGTTTAGAGGGCTCTGAAAAAGGCAGACGACACAGGGTGGGTTAATAGAAATAATTTAACCGGTCTATAGGCGGTCAAGCGCTCTACTCGCTGTGCCACTTCACTGTAGCCTGTCAAGTGGCACAGCGAGTACAGCGCTCGCTTTGACATCCATGCACAGCTTGCTAACGCAAGTTTGAATCCCGGCAAGGCCAAACTCAGCCTTTCATCCTTCCGTGGTCGATAAATGAGCACCACACACCGTGGTTGATAATAAGCACTGCTTACATACCTCATGGTTCTTAGCGCTATATGAATGGGAAAATATTATTATTTTATTATTAACATACTCTGTTGCACTATCTTCGATAGCAAATATTTTCACGCCCTAATAAATAAAATGATGATTTTTAATGAAGATCGGCTGGTGAGACTAATTTATGTTTTTTAAAACAGGTACGTGGCCCCATTTTGCCTATGTCACGATTTACAGACTCCAGCGGATGGGGTCTTCAACTGCCAGGTGCAGGTCCAAATATGCAACTTCATGACCCTCACCATTTTATGGGACAATCGCCAAGGACCAATATGCCCTTACGCAGTGCTAGCGGCTACAAACAACATACCAACCAATAGGGTGGTCTAATGGCTCGTTGTTGGAGCAACCTTCCGATTATCAGAGCGACCATTTACTGCTTTTATCATAAACCAACACCCTATCTACCGCAAAGGAACAATGCGTGGCTCCAAATAAACTTTTGCTGATCGAGCAGAGACAATAGCAAATCGCTGAATATTCACTAAACATTTCATGTGAAATAAATGTACTTTACCAAATGTACAATCCTGCTGTTTACTTTTAAACCACAGTTTCATTTTCCGAATTGTGGCGCACTGAGTTGTAAGCTGATCTAACACTCTCTGTACCGCAAAGGAACATCGCGTGTCTCAACATGAAGTTTTGCGGATCGACAACAAAGACAAATGCAAATTGCTGAATATTCTCTAAACATTTGATGTCAAATAAATGTACTTTACAACATTTACAATCTTGCTCTTTGCTTTTAAATCACAGTTTCATATTCCGAATTGTGGCGTGCTGTGTTGTGACATAATGTGTGTTGTCTTCCGGGTTCTGTGTAAAGTCGCGTAGTACTGGAGACGACTGGGCGCGTTTCATTACGCACCCTGTAACGTCACGGAGAGAGGCGGGGAATATGAATGCTTTGATAATATCAGGCTTAGGGGCGGGAGATATGATTTAGTGTCGCAAAAGCAAGTCAGCCAGGTCAATAGCGCCAGTCATAGGATTATCACATAATGTCGGCGCACACCGGCCGGATTTATCGTTTCTTTAGTGGACAAAAAGTCGGTTGATGCCCCTAGGAAATTGTACTATTAGCGGACAAAAGGAGTGCTCTTAAAACACTTTCACCCTGACAACGAACAATACAAACAACGTTCTCAGAACACCCCCATTTTGTGTAATTGCAACCATTTCGGGACACTGCGAGTGTTCTTAGAACACATTCAACTAGACAGATTACAATACGGACAGCGTCCTGAGGACACCCCCAGTTTGTGTATTTACGAACAATTAAGTACACCGCGAGTGTTCATAGCTCATTTTTACCTTCCTTGCGAACAAAAATGACACATACTCCGTCCTCTAAACACCCCACCATTTAGTTTATTTACAAAATGTCAGAACAGCCGTGTTCTCCGTGGACAAATCGAATGCAACAAAAAGGTCTAGCACATAAAAAAACAAAACATTGAACCTATCTCGTACTCCCCCACCCTCTCCAAACACTCTTACACACCAACACACGGCACTAAATACAATTTTTTATCCACGTTTCACTGCGCTGTACGCGGTCGACTGCGAATACAAGATGGCGGGCGCCACAGAAAATCTGACGCGCTCCACGCCCCTCGCCGTCCAATCAGCGAACACGTCGCATGTCCGCGGACATGACGCAAGGCCATGGGCCAATCGGGGTGCTGTCCGCGGAGCGAACAGGGAAGTCCGTCCGCGAAGGGAACGCAGATATCACTAATTTTTTTGCCTTACATTTTGGTCATTTTTTAAAAAACTACTGGACGGATTTACACCAAATTTACAAAAGCACGCTTTTGGGACCAGGCCGACGCTCCTGCCGCAAATTTGGTGTAAATCCGTCCAGCGGTTCGGGCTGTAGCCGTGCGCAAAGTTTTTTCCCATTCAGTCTATGGGAAAAAAAAAAGTTTTGGGACCCCCCCTATAACTTTTCCCCCCCTGGACGAATCCTCACCAAACTTTGCAAAAAAATTCACAGTGACCCAACTACTTTTTTTGCAAAGTTTGGTGAGGATCCGTAAAGGGAGAGCGAAGTTATAAGCCACCCAAAAAGTGCTCTTCCTATGGAAACAGCAACTTAACCATAACTACATGGCCACTACCGTGGCCATGTAATATATATATATATATATATATATATATATATATATATATATATATATATATATATATATATATATATATATATATATATATATATACACTAACTGATATATTTGGCATTGCCCGGGCTTTCATTTCCTCATAGGTGCAGGTAACTGTGCACATTTTTGTGTAGATTGGTGAAATGGTTGGAATTATATAAGGAACAACACTTCGCCAAGCCACAAACCCACAAACAAATGTTGAATTTTGCTGAATTCTGAGGAAAGGGGTAGGGTGTCCGAATGTCATTTAGCCAGTAATGTCCAGAGGGTCCTAACAGGTGACTGTGCAAAATTTGGTGCAGATTGGTGAAACAGTGTGGAATTGTATAGGGGACACATGCAAAGCCGCGAACCAACCCACACATTTTCACTATTGCTGAAATACACAGAAAGAGGTGGGTTGGCCAAATG
This sequence comes from Ambystoma mexicanum, assembly GCF_040938575.1. Lineage (NCBI taxonomy): Eukaryota > Metazoa > Chordata > Amphibia > Caudata > Ambystomatidae > Ambystoma > Ambystoma mexicanum. The sequence continues at coordinate 460,361,963 of NC_090931.1, forward strand.
TCATGTAGCCAGCAATGTCCGGAGGGTCCTTGCAGGTGACTGTGAACATTTGGTGCAGATTGGTGAAACGGTGTGGAATTGTATAGGGAATATATGTGAAGCCACAAACCCAAACCCAAATTTGCACTTTTGCTGAACACCGGGGAAAGGGGTTGGGTGTCCAAATGTCATGTAGCCAGTAATGTCCAGAGGGTCCTAACAGGCAACTGTGCAGAATCTGGTGCAAAATGGTGAAACAGTGTGGAATTGTATAGGGAACATATGCAAAGCCACAAACCCACACCCAAATGTACACTTTTGTTGAAATCCGGGGAAAGGGGTGGAGTGTCCAGATGTCATGTAGCCAGTAATGACCGGATGGGTCCTAACAGGTGACTGTGCACATTTTGGTGTAGATTGGTGAAACGGTGTGGAATTGTATAGGGAACATATACGAAGCCACAAACCCACACCCAAATTTGCACTTTTGTTATAAATATACTCCTCCCTCCATTTCGCCCTGGCATATACCTCTCTTCACAGCTTTACTTTCCCCTCTTCTCATTTCTCCTCAGGACTTGATGGTGCTGTTAATTGGCCCCATGTTGAGATGGTAGCAATATACTGCAGTCCCCTCAAAAAAAAAGAAATCTAAAAATGTTTGTCCAAACAGTTAATAATTTCGCCGCCATTGCAGCGAGTAAAATAACACGTGCATGACAGTCTTCCCCAAGCTGCACGTAAGACCTTTCTGCACAGTTTTAGCTCGCAGAAAATATCCACTTTTGGTTTCTTGAGATCTGCCTTGGAAAGTTCATTCCCTCTTTGTGAAAACAGGAAGTGAGTGATGTGGTCGGTGGCCGGATGTTTAGGCCAGAGCTGGATGAGTCACAGAGGCCCTATAACAGTGCCCCTTTCTTGGAAGAGAGATGCAGGGTAGGTCCCATCCACAATAAATTATTTATCCTTTCATTTTGGCAGTTTAACAGTTCCTTGCAGAAAAAACGAAATGACAGCCTGAATTACGAATAGTATGAACAAATACATGGAAGCAGATTTATTTGATGAATGTTACACAGGAGGTTGAGGCTTACTCGATAAACACTCTATTCCATATTTGCCAAGAAGCCCTGAATAGCACCTCTATATAGCCCTGGCATTATAGACAACATCACTTTGCATTCTGGACTTACAGTGTCCCTTAGAAGCCTAAAAGGGCTCACAATATGAACAATCTAGCAGGCTAAAAATGCAGGGCTCTGCCTCTCGATGACATAGGGCCATTTGGCGACCCAATTTTAAGGAGGAAATGCTAGTCGGATTATAAACCCATAATGGAACAAGAAATAGGACTGCCTTCTGAGCACCTCTACAGGTCAGGCACAGCGGGCAATGGGCATAGTTGATGACATACCAGCAGAGGAGGCGTGCCATGTGCCAGCACTGACTCTAGAGGGCATGGAAGCTCAAAGGTATATAAGGAAATTCTTCCTCAGTGAAAGGGTGGCAAAGGTGTTAAAGTGCCTTCCCACTGGGGTGGTGGTGCAAAATCAGCAGCAGAATTAAGCCATCCTTGACTAAACAAAGGCACACTGCACACATGGACACATGTAGGAGAGGGCGGACAATTAGAGGAGCAGGTGTTCGTTGGATGTGATTGAAGGAGAAAAATAGGAATATACATATGTCAGTGACAGTTTTGGATAATATTGCCATGTGAAGCTTTTGTAACAACCTGGAAATGTTGAAAGGTTTAAGCTGCATGTTTAAGGAGTACATGCCAAACTGGGCATGGCTAATTCATGTATCTGTTAACATGAGAACAAATGAGTGGGTGATAGGGTATGAATCAATTTAATAATACAAGCTGGTCCCTTCTTGACTTTGGCAGAGCCGGGTCAAATTGAGTCCCATTGTAGGTGATATGATATGATATGATATAGCATTTATAACGCGCCTATACACGAGTGCCTTACATAAACGATCACATTTCTGCAGATCAATCAAATAGGTAGCACTGAATTACCAGTGGTGTAGTGGGGGCCCATGCCGCCTCCACGCAGACCGTGTCTTAGCCCACTTTAAGCACTGGCCATACTTTTCCATTTTGTTTCTTTTTGAGCACTTGGGATGGGGGTGGGATCTATAAGTGGGAATAGGGCAACACAAGCACAGCAGAACAAGAGGGGTTCCTTTCCTCTCCGGTGTACTGTGTAGGTAACGGGAAGCTTTCCAGAAGGCAGACATTTGGGACGGGAAAACATTCATTATTTCTTAATGTTACCTATCATTTTCTATTTTCAATGTTATTGTATTCCCTTCAATGCATCATATTTTTACTATACAGCATAACTTGGGGCTCATGTTCTAGTAAAAAGTTCATAAATAAGAAGTCCGAGCTGGAGACAGAGTAGGGTCACATGCGTAATAGCAGGTAGTGAAATGGGCAGACGGATAAACCTGGCAATATTTTAATATTTGTATTACACCACTTTCTTTAAATGGGTTTTCCTTTTGCAAAGAATTGGCCATCAAGTGCACACCTGCTTGAATTTAATGTGTTCACTTTGATTTAAAACAAAACTAAAGCTCACATAACCCACTTGATTGCTTAAAAGAAGCCAACGACTAACGAAATGATGTCCCCGTGACATGGACCCAGCACCCCCTTTGTGAACATATCTGCACCCATACAGAGTCGCAGCTTACTCCGAACACTTCATCCATTCTGGGAGGTGAAGCAAGGGCGGCCAGAGCTGGGTTCGTACCAGGAAGACGCTCTTGCCTTGGAAGGCCTCCAGCCTTCACAGTAGGAACGCAGAGCCTGTGTGTTGCAGCAACTAAAAATATCTACCGTCCCACTAAAAATAGCATGGACTTCCTAGCGTGCTGCAGCCCGGAGCTGTGCTTCACAACCTGGTCCGACAGTGCGCCAAAGGGAGAGCCCCGGAGTTGCAGGCACCCACTCATGGGCTGCAAGCATAGGCCCTCGGGGTCCCAAAACAGAAACCAAAGGGACGCCACCTGCAGGCCCGCCTGGCCTGTTAGAATATTACTCGTGTTGCAATCACTGTGAATAGCACCACATCCGAAAAATGCATAGTTAAAGGAGTGAGAAAAGCACTCAAAAAAGAGGTGCTGGAAAACACACGCGTACAAATCTAATTCAGAAAGCGAAAGAACAAAAAAAGGTGAAAAAGTCACGAGGTCCGCACAACGAAAACAGAAGAGTGTGGCCCGCTTGGAAGCATTAAAACAGCCATTAAAAAATAGAACTCAACCTATGGCAAACCAAAAAAAATAATTAAACAAAGCGAAAGTTCTGCCGATATAGCACTGGAATCTGAATACCAGCGTGCAGCATGTGCTGACGCCAGAGGACCACTCCGGTGGTGATAGTATGCAGTACAAATATCCTTTAACATTAACATTAACATTAACCTAATCTAGGTCTTGCAAGTCGTCACATGAGCATCAAGTAACTGCTGGGACCCTGCTCTGTGACCCCATATAAGTAAAATAAAAAGGAGGTGATGGGGTTCAGTAGTTTTCAATGGACGACTTAAGGTCATTCCACAGGACTGGCATCTGTATAGTAGAAGTATGGCCTGCAAACGTCCTGTGATTCCTGTTCGGGGATTCTTTCTCATGTAACTTTGCGCTCTTGTTTCCCACAACATGTGTGCACACCTATGGTTTGCTATTAGCTGCCCCACTATTATTTTGCTCGGTTTTGAATTTGCTTCTTCCTAGGTGCCCAACTGCAGTTTTGCCCTGAGTTAACTTTTCTCTTAGGTGACCCAACACAATCTTGCCTGCGCTGTGATTTGGCTCAGAAGTGCCTCACTGCAATTGTTCTACTGCGGTTCCCATGGAGCAGTTTTACTTCACTGCTATCTTAGTTCCGTCTGCTGTTGAGGATGAAACTAATGAGGGCTCGAGCCTGGATGGAGGCACATGTAGGGCTCCAGGTCCTTCCGATATCAAGGACCAAACGAGAGCCGAGTTAGACATTAAGGGCCCGATTCACAGAAGGGTTTACGCGGAGCAAAGAGAAAAAGTCCACTTTGCACCATGCAAAACTTAAGTTGCTGATTCATAGATCGGTCTTTGAGCAGGACTTCACCTACTTTGCACTGGGCATTACCTACTTTGTGCTGTGCTATGCGCTTTGCGTGACACACAGCACAAAGTGTGGGAATAGCCAGCACAAATAAATAAATAAGGGGTGGAACATGCATATTCCCCATTCTTATGGCAAAATGAGTAAGTGACCACATCTCTGGCTACAACATAACCATACTGTGTGCACCCCTGAGTGCCATGCACTAAGTGCTTGAAATGACTCACTTGACTCCCATCTTCATCAGGGCTTGCTTTTTCACATTGTCAGCTTGCATAGATATTCAGGGCCTGAATCAGAAACAGCTGGACAGCCTTGAGGTGTCCTGTAAGGAACAAGGAAAGTAGACAGCAATGGTCCACCCAGCTACAATGACGGGTGGGGATGCCCCCCGGCCATCTGGGTCCCTGCCCTCGATGCCTTTGAGCATTGCCCTGCAGAGTGTGCTGGCCTCCCATGAGTAACACTGGTGAGTAATATGGCTGGTGCACTGCATGAGAGGCTGGTGCACAATTGCTGGGTTAGCACCCATGGACACCCGGGGCTCTGGCTAAGACACCTTTGATTCATGAACCTTGGAGAAACCAGGGGCCCCTGACTGCTGGCCCAGCCCCAGTAGCACTTCCTTGGACACCTACCGGACCTGGCCTTCCACCTGGGTCATAAGCTGCTGGGCTTGTTGGTCCACACCTGCTGCAGGCACCTATTCCAAGCACAGAGAAGCCTGTCCAGCTCCTATGACACAAGTTTGTCCCACAGGGAGAATCTACCCACCTACTATCATGTACCCCGGATGCAGACAAATGTAGCAGACAACCATACCAGCTGCGACTCAGGCTATTTTGTCTGAATGCTGTGGCCATTTTTCAAGTTGGGCATAGCCAAAGGACCTGATGGCCCGGGATGGTACTCACCAGCACATGGCTTTGTAGCTATGAGGTCATGCCTGCCATAAGGCCACCATCCAGGGTCTGGGGCTTAAGCTGCCATCTGCATCCAAGACCCAGCCCCTCTTCCCTGATTCCCACGGGCTGGATCCTGCCACTCTGCCGCTGACCGGGCCAAGGTCATCTGGTGTGCTAGGCACACTGGAAAGGGAGATGAGCGCTCATTGCCCAGCCTGCATCCTTGCAGGTCCACCCAGGGTGTGTGGGAGCATGCAATGCACACTGTGGCGCAGCAGGAGGAGGAAGGAAACTGACCGTTGTGGAACCAGCACTATGGCAGCGCCTTTGACAAAACCTTGCCTCAGAGGATGTGGAGGTAGCTGCTCTGCTACTTACAAAATCCTGACCCAGAATCAGGTCATCTACAAATGATGATATACCACATTCCACATTCCACACAAACATGTGGTGCACTACGGGTGTCCGAGGCTGCCCCCTTATGTCCACACTTGAGTTCTTAGGCGAGCACTATGCACCATTACACAGCTTTGCTATCTTCGGTCAACCGAGGCCACACTGTGCTGTGTTGCCATCAAAGTTTAGGTGGGATACTTACTGAAAGGCATTCAGTCATAATCCCACAGATGGCCCCTAGGCCCAATTTGCTCCTCAGCCATACCATATCAATACTGAGAATAGTTTGAGATTGATTTAGCCCCAATACCTCAAATCATTTGCCTCACCAGATGAAACTGGGGTATCTGAGCAACAGCCATCCTCAGTGAAATGTCAGAGGGAACCAGACATGGTTCAATATGGTTTGGTTGGTCGGTCATCTGTCCCTATACCAAGGTCAGATTAATGATTAGCATGGCAGGACCACTATGGACCTCCACCACAGTACCCTCTGTCTCCACCCAGCCTACGCATACTGCACCATGTCTTGGGTCCTGTCACACACACTCATGCAACACCTCCCCAGTAGAGTGGAGGAGAGATTATGGTGGTGTGCACGGTGCAGTGGGATCACACCTTAGCTGCTGTACACCGGCCCTCACGTCCATAGTGCCACAGGCTTTGGTTTGTCTCTCCAAATTGGACACATTGGTCTGTGTAACAAGATGGGTTGGGTGGGTAACCAACATCACCGCTTTGTGGGCCTCCATGCCTGTAGGTGCAATGTGGTTGGGATACACTGTGGACCTTCCACCCCAGTTGACTGTTGCATGGGAAAAGAGGCTCATGTCCCCTGTCTCTGCCCTGCCAAGAGATGCTGTGAAAGTTGCCAATGAAGGAGATGCAGGTGTCAATCTTTCTCAACCACGTGAACATATTTAAACTGTAACTAGGGATCAGTGATGCCCTTCACCAGAGTGGATACCCACCTGCCACCTGCGGCCTTCCGAGCTGACCTGGAGCGAGTCACGGTGCACCAATATGGAGGTAATGCACCCTGTGTGGGCTGGATGTGTGCGGGTGGTGGTCCGGCAAGGGGATCGGCTGTTTGAGATGAACAAATAGCTCACTGTGTAAAATCCCTACCTGTTCATCTCTTGATGGTATCATGACCTCTTCAACTCACTTTCAAAGTACACTGCATTTTAAACATATGTTACTTGTTGCCTATCAACCATACTCATCCTTCGATGCAGGCAACCACCCTCTGTGTGTTGCATTCCCAAGTAGCCTACTCAGAGATTACCAGATCCTGCCGTGCCTGGGGACGTAACCAGCTGACACCATCCATGTGGTGTGCAATGAACAGAAGGACTCTCCTCCCCCCCCGAGTGATGCTGGGGTGCAAGTCTTCTGTTTTCCACGTTCCCTGCAGCCACCACTAGATGTGGATGCAGCATTGGGCTCTTCCCTCTACATGTGCTGTTACTGAGGAAATCCTGGCCAGTTACTTCATCTCTACTTAATGAGATGCTGAAATTCAGTGGCTCTCACATCAGATCTGGGGCCATACTGGGGCAGCCGAAACATGTGTGGCAGCGCTTGGGCCCACGCCAGTTGGGCTGTTGGGACAGCATAGCACCTTCAGTGTTATTAAGTGTGCGCTGTTTTGATCTGCAACAAAGACCAGCTGGGAAGTGGTTGCCTGATGGATGTGGATGAGAGGCTGGTGGAGGCAGCACCACCCACCCTGCCTGCATGCTGAGATGGACTCATGCCCTTTTTAGCATCCAAACTCAGGAGTCCAACAAGACCATTGTGGTACATAAACAATAGTTTCCTGGTGTACAGTCCGTTAAGTCTGCCTGCTGTCCTCTGTAGCAGTGTGATGGGCCATCACATGGCATTGGGGTCCAGTTCTGGGAAAGGCTATGTGTGACCTGTACAGACCACCAGCTCCATCACAAGATCCAATTATGAGCAAATGCAAGTTCAGCAACTATAACATATGCATTTATAGCTGGAATCACCACAGCTACTGCCACCAGACTTGTCCTCCAATGAATGCACACGTTAAAGGATGTGACCTGGCCTTTCTCCGGCTAGGGAAAGCGAAGAGACATGTTCTGAGTGCCTTCCAGAAGGAAAGATGGTCCTCTATATGGCGGATGCTGAGTGGGAATGAGTTTAAGGGCGTGGGAGCTGTGAGAAACCTGGGGGGTATTCTCACTCCATCTCCCCTGGGATCCTCTGCCCTGGTGGCCAGGGAAAGGCAATCACTCTAGGATGCTGACCCTGGGGGTGGAGAAGCAAGGGTGGAACACCTGGGTGGAGGGTCTTTGAGGAATGGGAGTGGGGTGCCCTCTGGCAAGACATGGTATCTCCCTTTTCCTATTGTCAACCAACCAAACCCTCCCCCGACCTTTATGGGTTATTGTAAGTCAGCTTTCCCCAATTTTCCTCATGTGACACTTAAAAGTACTAAGACGAGGAAGAGGCACTGAGAGTGATGGACACTATCTTTTCACCACTGTGGTACTGAGACGAAGAAGATGCCTGTAGGATGTTGTGAGGGTCAGGCATAAATTCAATTGAAGCACACCTGCATGTTTTTAGAGGGTTGCAGGTGTATAAAGGAAGGAGAACAAAGCAACACAGAGAGAATGGGCAGCTAGAGGGACAGCAAGAGGAGCAGCAGGAAACCATGTTCGAAGAGAGGTGAACTTTAGGAAGAAACTGCTGTGGGCTGGTCTGCCGTGCATAGGATGCCGAGACGCTGGGGATGCAAGCAGAGAGGGTCCCATGTAGCGTGGCGTGGGAGCTGGGGCTCCGTGGATCGGACTAAGGGTCGGGAAGTGAGCCATGTGGAGATGCTATCCCTTTCCCTTGCACCAACACTGCTTGCTCCCCTGTGTGAAGCGATGTCACAGGGGCAGGATTTGAACACCTGCAGGCCAGAGTCAAAGGCTGTGTATCCCGCACTGCTGGAAGAGCTGCCGAAGCAACCAGTGAGTTTCTAAACAAACGAGAAACCCGGTGCGCAAATTTACCATTTTTAACAAATACTTTGTATCAGAGTAGTTGCGTGTCTCCGAAAACAAGTTTTTCGAAGGTCTCTGAGCGAAGACTATTTCCATTGTTGAAGAGTGAAGTGTAAATACTTTGTATCAGAGTGGTTGCGTGACTCAAGAAGCACATTTTCAAAAGTCTCTGAGTGCTGGGCATTTCAATTGAAGTCAAATACATGAAAGTTGAACTGTGCTAACATCACACTGAATAGAAAAGACCTCTCAAGACCCATTAACGTTTATTGAATGCCAAACTGAATAAATACTTTTGAAATTGAGTGAACTATTGAAAATTGACATCCAAAAATGAACTGAACTACAAAACCAAGCAATTCTACTATATTTTGAATTCTAAAGTGAATGAATCTAATACTTGGGGAATTTCCAAATGAACATTATTTCACAAGTAAGCAAAACCAATGTATGTTGCATCCCAAATTGAATGGAACCTTAAAATTGAGTCAACGAAAGGGGCGTATTGAATGCTGAATTGAGAAAAGACTTTGACTGTCATGAACACACACTGAGGAATATTTTTCTAAGTCTTGGGGAAGGGAACCCTGAGACTTTAAGAACTACCTATGTTAACTTGGGAACAGAGCCTCAAGATGTGTTAATATTTGTACTGTCTTAGTTGGAGGAATTGTGGTACTTGAACCTTGGGGAAGGGAAACTCGAGGATTGTGTACAACTGTACCATCCTGAACCTACAAACTTTAAGACCTTGTGTGGAACTATCTTACATTTGGGGAAGGAAGTTGAATTAAAGCTGCAAGCTGGAAGAACTTCAGATCCTTATTTTGAACACTGTTTCTTTGGTTCCTGACACCCTGTCATCCGCTGTCGCCGAGACTGGCGGATTCTTCTGCATTGGCGATTGCGGTATAGGGTTAGAGAGTTGTAGTCCTTTCTCTTTGTTGTTGCTCAGGGTGCCGTTCTAGTTGTTGTGGCGCGGAGGCCGCCGGGAGTACTTATTCCTCCTCCCCCCGGCGGACTTTGCGTTGCAACTCCTTTGGATTGTTTCGGGCTCCTGGGTTTAACGCTCTTGTGCTACTGACACTCCGCGTTTGGATTGTCAGTTTTTCTTTTCCTTCGGCTTCGCTCCTTTCACGAAGTTCCTTCGCCCCGCAGTTCTGCGGCGACTAACCTGTTCCTATCTTTCCCGGGCCCGCGTCTCCGCTTCTCAAGGCATAGCGTCCGCTCTCTTTTCTTCGCTCCTCCCTATCCCTCCTCCTCCTAGTTTCTCCTTTCTGCTACCGGCACTCCAGTTTCTTCCTTTTCTCTCTCGCTTACCTGTGGTTGGTGCTTCCTGTGTTCCGTCCGTGTTCCCGGACTTTACCCACACCTACCTGTCCAATTCGTGCAGCTGATCTTCTTCGCCATCCACTCCATTGAGTTCTCAGTGCTGCTGAAACTTCATCGCCATCTACTCCACCACAAGGGAAACTTCTGCGGAGTTGAGGAAGAGTCTATCAACGTGCCACATAAGGGTTTTTTCTGCCTGAATGGCTTTTTCCCTTAATTTCGGCTTGCCCCCGGAAAAGGAGCCAGAGGTCTGCTGTCTCACAAGCATTCACTGTGGCTTCCTTCCGTGACAGGCTATACCACCAAAGAAAAGAGAAAGTCTATCTAAACAGACGGAACCTTCAATCTGAAAACATCTATTCCAGCAGTTCAGATGAGGAGAGTGTGGAATTAAGGGGAGAAGAGGGAACTAAGGGATCGAAAATAGGACAGACTGCAACGCCAAAAGAATACAAGATGTCTGCCGAAGAACAGGTTCAAGAACTTTGGAAGGCCTTTCAAGCTATATCCCAAGAACTACAGGGAGTGAAGACAGAGAATGCCCTCCTCAAACAAATGGTGTCTGCAAGGGAACACCCTCCGACGGAATTACCACCTATGGCGCTTTCCTCTGGAAAGTTTGATGGCTCTCCCAAAAAGGTGAAAGAGTTTTTGGAGGCATGTATGGTGTATTTCACCTTCCGGCCCCGTACCTTCACAACTGATCAGGCCAAAGTTGGATTCTTAATATCCAATATGATCGGAAACACGCTGGCTTGGGCAACCCCATTGGTAACAAGCGCTAATGCGGTCCTGCAGGATTTTGCCAGCTTCCAGAACCTGCTCAAACAGACTTTCGAAAGACCTGAGCTGTCTTTTACAGTCTGTGAGGATTTGTTGGACGTCAGACAAGGTTCGTTAGACGTTCTATCGTATATTTCTTCCTTCAAGACGTTGGCGGCAGGAGCGGGCTGGCCAGAACCTGCACAATACGCTATTTTTCGGAGGGGCTTGAAGGACGAGATAAAAGATGAGCTGGCCAGATCGCCCCGTTCACCAACTTTCTCTGATTTGCTCGCCGCCGCTCTTCACATAGAGTTTCGACTTCAAGAAAGAAGGTCAGAGCGCCGTAAACAACGAGCTTCAGGGTCTCCATCGGACCTCTTTCCACTTCCTTCCCCTTCACACTCTTCTGCCAACTCTCCAGACGAACCTATGCAGATTGGGGCTACAAGAGCACCTCTATCAGCTGCTGAAAGACGACGAAGGAGAGAAAAAGGATTGTGTGCATACTGTGGTTCCGATCAACGTTTTCTCAAGGACTGCTCCTAAGTGCCCAGCAAGAGATCGGGAAACGATTACCCTCGGCGCCAATAGGGACAAGCGTCTGAGGGCCTTCAAGCACCTTTCATTGTCCCTATGTTTCCCTTTCGGTCTCCGCTCCGGACTATAAAGAAGATTCCAGACTCATGGTTATTCCAGTGGTCCTCAAACTGGCTGGTAAGCTAGTCTAGTCCTTAGCCCTGTTGGACTGCGGAGCGGCGGGTAACTTCGTGGATACCCTGTTGGCTGACAGAGTGGGTCTGCGCAGAATCGCCCGCAAAGAAGGTCAGACGGTTGAAGGTGTGGATGGATCACCTTTGTCTTCCAGTCCTATAACGCATACCACTGAGGATCTGTCCATAACCATTAATCAACACTCAGAAGTACTGAAGTTCGATATGATAAGAGCAGCCCATTTCCCCATTATTTTGGGAATCACCTGGCTCCAGAAGCACAATCCTCGGATCGACTGGACTAACAATCAGTTGAGCTTCTGTTCCTCGTACTGTACAAAAAATTGTCTTCCTTTGGATAGTCGGTGCGACCTTCAGTCTGTCAAGATCTTCCCGGATAACCACCTTGGTGTCCACGCACTGCCCCGTTATTGCTCCTCTTTTGAAGACGTGTTTCAAGAGAATCATCATGCCAGACTCCCGCCTCACCGGCCAGAAGACTGCACCATCGATTTGGAATCTAACGCCCTGGTTCTGTTTGGTAGGATGTTCTCCCTCACACAGACTTAGAAGCAGGTACTGCGAAGATATCTGGACACCAACTTGGATAACGGCCTGATTCAGACCTCTAAATCTCCCGCAGGGGCTTCTTTATTCTTCATCAAGAAAAGAGGTACCAACAAACTTAGGCCCTGTATTGATTACAGGGGCCTTAACAAGGTCACAATTCGGGATCGGTACGCGATGCCACTGATAACTGACATCATCGAGGCAGTACAGGGGGCTAAGGTGTTTACTAAACTTGACCTTAGGAATGCATACCACTTGCTGCGCATAGCCAAGGGGGATGAGTGGAAGACCGCTTTTCGCACTCCATTCGGTTTGTACGAATACAAGGTGATGCCGTTTGGATTGGTGAACGTGCCAGCCGCATTCCAACGGTTCATGGACAGAATGTTTTCCGATATGCTTTCAGTTTCAGTTATCATCTACCTTGACGATATTCTAATCTTTTCCTCCAACATGAAGGAACATATACTCCAGGTCACTCAAGTTTTGGACCGTCTACAAAAGAATCAATTGTTGGTGAAGGCCGAGAAGTGCATTTTTGCTGTTCCCTCTGTGCAATATCTAGGGTAAGTCCTGTCAGAAGATGGAATAGCCATGAATCAAGACAAAGTTCAGGCCATTCTCGATTGGCCTGCCCCCACTTCAGTCCGGGAGGTGCAAAGATTCCTAGGGCTATCTAATTTCTACAGAAGATTCATACCTAATTTCTCGGAAGTGGTTTTTCCCATCACCCGGCTTCTCAAGAAGAACGCTTACCCATTTCAATGGTCTGCCGAAACTGAGAAGAGTTTTGCCCATCTAAAAGGGCTCTTTTGTTCAGCTCCGATCCTACGGCACCCGGATCCGACGCGACCTTTTATCTTGGAGACTGATGCATCAGCCATCGCGATTGGGGCAGTGTTACTACAGGCAGTCGATGGGGTAGAACATCCAGTAACCTATTTATCGAAAACCCTCTCTCCCATTCAACTTAATTACTCAGTTCTTGAAAAAGAATTACTTGCGATGAAGCTAGCTTGTGAAAAGTGGCGTCACCTACTGATGGGAGCTCGACACCGGTTTACCATCAGAACCAATCATAAGTATTTGAAGGTACTGCAAGATATGGAATTTTCAAATTCTAGACAGGCCCGGTGGGCCTACCTTTTTTCTCAATACAATTTTCAGATCACCTACATTCCAGGTTCATTAAATTGGTTGGCTGATGCATTGTCCCGCAAGGATTCGAGCAAGGAAAGGACCTCGAACTGTATTGAGCCGATGTTTCACAGGAATCAGATCATGGTGCTGGTCGGCTCTTTTCTTTAAGAGGTTAGGGCAGCTGTCATTCCGGAACTACCACAATTGTCATTACATCCCAATTCTCTCTATCAAGAGAATGATGGCTGGGTATTCTATAAAGATCGGTTGTATATCCCAGCAGGTCCTTCACGTCAAAAGATTATGAGTTGGTGCCACAATTCACGCTCCGCGGGACATAGGGGTCTGAACAATACCATGGAGCTGATCTCGAGATCATTTCTCTCGCCCAATTTAAGAAGAGAGACATTGGAGTATTTGAGATCTTGTCCTATCTGCGTCAGGGCTAAGTATCCTTCTGGCAAACCCCTTTGGCTGCTGACTCAAGCTGAAATACCAACTCGACCTTGGGGGCTCATTTCCACAGATTTTATCGTGGATCTTCCTATGTCCGAATCGTGTACGTGTATTATGGTCACGGTGGACGCGTTTTCCAAAATGGCACATTTCTCTCCTCTTCCGGGACTTCCGACTGTAACAGAGATGGCTGAAGTCTTTGCACGAGACATCTTCAAATTACATGGACTTCCTGATAAGATTATCTCGGATCGAGGGAGCCAGTTTGTTTCCAAGTTTTGGAAAGCTCTATGTAACCGACTAGGTATCGAAAGAGCTCTCTCCTCGGGGTTTCATCCACAATCCAATGGTCAGACAGAACGCCTCAATGCCACTGTGGAGCAGTATTTGAGGTGTTATATCAATCAACACCAAAACAACTGGGTCTTCTTGCTCCCCACCGCGGAGTTCACCTACAACAATGCCAAACACTCTGCCATTGATCACTCCCCTTTCTACTGTACCTATGGTATTCACCCAAAATCTTTCCTACCGAGTGTTCCCAGTTTTACCAACTCCCCAGCAGCAGAGGAAGTTCTAAAGAACATTACGGAAGCTCATGCCACTGCTTTGCAATGTCTGGAGGCCAGCAGGAGACACAACAAGTTTCAAGTGGACAAACGTCGCAAGGATTGTCCGGAGTGGAAGGCAGGTGACAAGGTGTGGTTGTCCACGAAGTTCTTACCCAGATGGACACGTCCTTCTAAGCTATCCCCTCGTTTCTTGGGACCTTTTCCCATCCTCTCCAGAATCAATCCTGTTGCATATAGGCTTCAGCTCCCTCCCACTCTCAGTCGTATACACCCGGTCTTTCATTCCTCCCTTCTCAAACCATACTTTACTGACCCATACCAAAGAACCGTTCCCCGTCAGGCTCTCTTCCCAAAAAGGGACAAGGAAGAATATGAGGTCTCTGCCATACGGGATTCTAGGTTTTACCGGGGCCGTTTGGAATACCTGTTGTCTTGGAAAGGCTACCCTGAGTCGGAGGCTCATGGGAACCGGCTTCACAGGTACACGCCCCCCAGTTGCTTGCCAGAATCTGCTTGCATCCTAGTAAGCCAGGGGTTCTGTGCACTGGGGGGGGGCATACTGTCATCTGCCGCCGTCGAGACTGGTGGATTCTTCCGCATTGGCGATTGTGGTATAGGGTTGGAGAGTTGTAGTCCTTTCTTTTTGTTGTTGCTCAGGGTGCCATTCTAGTTGTTGTGGCGCGGAGCCCGCCGGGAGTACTTATTCCTCCTCCCCCCCGGCGGACTTTGCGTTGCAACCCCTTTGGATTGTTTCTGGCTCCTGGGTCTGACGCTCTTGTGCTACTGACACTCCGCGTTTGGATGTCAGTTTTCCTTTTCCTTCGGCTTCACTCCTTTCGCGAAGTTCCTTCGCCCCGCAGTTCCGCGGCGACTTACCTGTTCCTATCTTTCCGGGGCCCACGTCTCCGTTTCTCGAGGCACGGCGTCCGCTCTCTTTTCTTCGCTCCTCCCTATCCCTCCTCCTCCCAGTTTCTCCTTTCTGCTACCGGCGCGCCAGTTTCATCCTTTTCTCTCTCGCTTACCTGTGGTTGGTGCTTCCTGTGTTCCGTCCGGGTTCCCAGACTTTACCCACACCTACCTGTCCAATTCATGCAGCTGATCTTCTTCGCCATCCACTCCATTGAGTTCTCCGTGCTGCTGAAACTTCATTGCTATCTACTCCACCACAAGGGGAACTTCCGCAGAGTTGAGGAAGAGTCTATCATCATGCCACATAAGGGTTTTTTCTGCCTGATTGGCTTTTTCCCTTAATTTCGGCTTGCCCCTGGAAAAGGAGCCACAGGTCTGCTGTCTCACAAGCATTCACTGTGGCTTTCTTCCGTGACAGGCAGATACCACCAAAAAAAAGAGAAAGACTACCTAACCAGACAGAAGCGTCAATCTGAAAACATCGATTCCAGCAGTTCAGGTGAGGAGAGTGTGGAATTAAGGGGAGAAGCGGGAACTAAGGGATCGAAAATAGGACACACCCCTACACACTGCATAGTTTTAGTGGTGAGGGCAAAGGTAGGTTTTGGCCACAGATTCCTAAGTTGAACTCTTTGACTTAGACTTTCCTTTGTTAATTTAGGTAGGACAATCCCACCTTAGTGTATGGTAAATTAGGACTTTTCCCATCCTGACATTTCAGTTAGTAAATCGTTTTAGTTTGAATATTGAATCTGCTGTCTGTGCCTTGCTTCATGATGCCTTCACAAATGGTGTCAGCAGTGGAATGCTGCTCAAACTGATACAAGTTGGGGGACCCTAAAATGTGAGAAGTTGAGTGCCAAAGCATCGGATCCCTCAGTAGCCACCAAGGGCTCTATTGTGTTTGATATATGTAGTAGCAGGGATGGGACAGTTCCTCCAGGTGAAAGAAGACTGATACCCACTGATTTGATATTGATTCCACTCCCTGATATGTACATTAAACTAGCACCTAAGTCAGGGTTAGCATGGAGATTTGGGATTGATATTTAATGCCAGTGATGGACCTAGACTTCGAGCTGATGTTAAGGTATTGCTACAAAATCACAGAAATAACCCATTTCAAATTCATCAGGGCAATATGATTGTGCGGGGGTACTTGAGAAAGCAGTGTTTCCTAGGCTTAGGGAGGAATATGGGGAGGAAGCACAGACAGGGGGAGTCAAGGTTTTGGGGAGTCGATGAAAACTCACAAAGCTCCTCCCAAACCTGAACCCAGAAAACCCACAGAGGAAGAGCCCAAGACACTTTCAAATTTAGCCTTTGCTCAGAGAAATGACCCTTTACTGACTGAAGCATTTTTGCAAGTAGTATCGGAGCCAGAGAGTCACGAGAAAGGTGGCCCTTTTTAGTTTTGAAACATGGGCTTCTTTATAGTGGAGCTACAACTTCGGAGGGTCTGTTAAAAACCCAGTTGGTGGTCCCTAAGAGTAACAAGCGGGTGGTTGTTACTGAGATAGCCCATTCACATTTAACGGGAGGCCATCTAGGGCAGTCCGAAACTCAGGCACATATAACAAATACATTCTACTGGCCTGGAATTTACGCAGATATTAAAACATTCATCCAAGCATGTTTAGTCTGTCAGAAACCCAGCACACATACACCATCACCAGTCTCCTTAAATCCATTACCAATAATTCAAGTTCCATTCTCCTAGATTGGTATGGACATTGTGAGACCTTTGGAAACTTCTAAGCTGGGGAATAAATATATTCTTGTTATTACAGATCCTTATTTTGAACACTGTTTGTTTGGTTGCTTTGTTTCAGTGGTGAGGGCAAGGATATATTTTGGACACAGACTGATTCCTAAATTGAACTATTTGACGCAGACTTCCCTTTGTTCATTTAGGTAGGGAAATCCAACCTTTCTATAGGGCATGTTAGGCCTTTTTCCATCCCGACATTTAAGTTAATAAAGAGTTTTTGTTTGAATATTGAATCTGTTGTCGGTGTCTTGCTTCATGATTCCTTCAAAGAGCCTGGATGGAGAAAGATGATTCTCCCATTCCAGTGGAATTGAAGGAAGGGATCACAAGGAGGCGTGCAGTGCCTGATGCAAGGCACCATAAGGTTACTGTTGGGTTGGTAGCCTGTGAGTCAGTGTGTGAGTAAGTCAGGGCCTGAGGGTACAGTGGGTGATGCACATTGCCTTGAAGGTGGTGCATCAGCAGATGGAAAGCCTGTGGAGCACCCGAAGGGCAGGAGCGATGTATTCACTGTGGATGAGGCCAATGAGAAGAATAGCTGCAGAATTCTGGATCCATTGGAGCTTTCTGAGCTGATAGGCAGGGGTGCCCAGAGAAAGGGAATCAGCAGGAGAGGATGATAGGCAAAATTGATGTGACTCGTTTAGGGTGGGAGAGGTAAGGGAAGATATATCTAAGGATGTGGAGGAGTAGATGACAGGATCTACATATAGCATTGATGTAGTGAGAGAGCGATCTATCAGAACCCATGTTGCATCCCAGATTCTTAACTGAGCAGGATGCTGTGTATGGGAGGTCTAGGGTGGACATCCAGTGGGCAGGTTGGTGGAAAATGAAGTGGTTGATTCCAAAAGAAAAAGAAAGGTAGGCAAGGCAACGGCTTGCAAGGCATCCCCCAAAAATGTGCACTGGAAATCCATGTCTGATTTTGTAAATCCTCCATCTGTGTACATCCTCTCACACAACTGAAAATGCGCATCGCACCCCTTAAATGTCACCGGCACTGCATCAGGCCACGTAGGCGTATTGCGTATAGCACTTGCAGCATGTAACACGTAAATTACCTGCTAGGGCCCCTTACTCTCATCATCAGGCTGCTGCCACCCGTGAGTAAACCCATGCCAGTTCCTCCTGTCTTGTGTCATTTGTTGCCTCTTTCTGCCATGTATTGTTGCCAAACCTCACCATCTGCTGCTGCCTGATAGTGTATAAGTGCCTTCTGACCACCAACACTGCCTTGGAGTACATGCTGTTCTCCCATTTCATGTTCTCCTGTGGCTCCCCTCTCAGGCTCTGTGACCACCTTATTTGCCATCTTGGGACTTCCACCTCTCTGTACCACCACCACAGCTCCATAGCACCCCTTTAGGGCCCAGCTCCTCCACACCTATCTCAAGGGGTGCCATATCAGCTCCATTGTCCTCTCCATCAACTGGCACCCCCAAGGCAAAGCAGAGGGCTGCCAACTTCACCTACACAGACGTTGTCACCCTCAGTGATCGATTTCTGGTGAATTATGATGCCCTCTTCAACCCAGAGATGCAGCTTGGATCGTCCACACATCTGAGGATCTGGAAACTCATCATAGCTCCCATCAACACGGAGGGGATGGCATTCCGTACTGTTGAAAATGTAAAGAAGCACTGGGATGACCTCAAGCACTGTTGCAAGGCTAAGGCAGCCCCGAGGCAGGTGCCACTGTGGAGGTGCCTGTGTGGCCTGCCATCGGATGACACCCCTTATCATCCGTGCGGCCTGCCATCGGATGACACCCCTTACCATCTGGCTCCTGGAGAGGTTCTACTCAGCTCTCCACACCCAGATCCTTGACTGGCAGGCACGGATGAAAGCTGCAGATCAGTACACACGGGCTGCACTACTCTACAGTGTTTGTGTGTTCTGCATGTGTATGCATGATTTCAGGTAATCCCTTCTGTACACAGTATTCTGTATACAGCATGTGTGTTGCACTAATTGTCACTGGCATGCAGCCTCATGCCAGTGCTGGGTGTATATGATGGCAGACATGTGTGAAGTAGATCATTGTAAGCATATGCACCGTCAATACATGGTGAGGGAGTGCACTTGTACACATACAATCTAAGTTGGTGACAGCAAGTACTCAGACTTGTACAGATGGCTGACTGCTATGTTGGGACATGTGAGGGACATACATGCACAACTCCTCTATGGGTTGCTAATTTGCAAATGAGATTGCATCCTCTACACTCAGCAGCTGAGACAGACAATTGAGTATGGATGTCTGTTAATGTCATCTTGGTGCATTAACCTCTCAGGGATGGCAGTGTGATTTATCAGCCTACTGCATGAGGTGCCAGACATGGCATGTCACCATGGCAGTTGGTCGGGCTGGGAGCAACAGCATTGCTGCTTGTACCTCAGCAATGAGTGCTTGTACGTGTTTCATTCTTTCAGGTCAAACTGTTAGTGTTGCATGTTGCTACATGCTATTAGATGTACAAGTGCCCAAGCAGGTCTTGTGAGACCTCTTCACCTGCTCGCATGGCAATGCTGTGCGTAATCAACTCATGACTGGCTCGATAGGTCCTGCATGGAACAGGGTGACTTGACAGCTTTGGTGTACTCCTCAGTGCACTCTGCTTGCCTGGGGAGGTTCCCCGTACCAGCTATACCGCCATGCATTTAGCACTTGCTCACCCTACAAAGGGACCTGCTACCCACCCTTCTACCCCTGTTTCCTGCCTCCCGGGGTCACTCTGCAGGTTGTGTGGTATTTGCCAGGAAACCAGGAGCATGGGTCACCTGTGTCACTGTGATCCTTGGAATTGCCTTAGAATGCATGGTAGATCCAGAGGGCTTGCCTGCTCCGGAAGTCCGGATGGGCTGCAATCTGGAATGTACTCCTGTTGTCTCTATGAGGAGGGATGAAAATATTGGTCAGTCTTGCTCTTCTGTCACCAACAGTACACAGATTACAAGTAAGCATAGTTGCCTTTCTCTGGCTTTCTGTTGGCAGTGTGTAAGGGCCTGCAGGGGTTGCTCTTCGGAGAGGCAAAGGTCTTTTGCAGCCTAGCATGCTGCCTGCTGACAAATGAACTTAAGACGACTTGCACCGCAATGGCAGGGACGCCCATCCATCTTACTCCGTGCAATTCACAGGATCATTTTGCTCACTTGGTTCATCTTCGGTTGGACTGCTTCTCCGGCCATGGCTGTTGTGACAGGCAATGACATACCACCTGCATTGGGATGGTGTTGTCTCAAGAGCAAGCCCCCTCAGGGAGTGCCCCCTTACATGGAGGTGTCTCCCCTACATGCAGTGCAAAGACAAAGCAGGCCAGTACTTTCTGAGTGGTCATGTCAGGGTAAAGGGGTGGGGGACTGACCACAAGGCCTGTCCAACATGCAGTGGGCGTGTGCCCACATGAGCCATGCCCTTGCATGCCCTTGCACTTCCCAACAAAGCTCGTTCAACAACAGCAGTCCAGAACGATGACAGTTCCGCAGGGTGCCTGCCCACCCTTCCCCACACCGGTGGTGTAGGTGTGTTCATCAGCTGCCCCCTTAATGCAAGATTGGTGCCTGGGCCAGGCTCTCCCTCCCACCCATCCTGCTGGGCCATTGGTGCATGCGTGATCAACAGCGCCCCGCAACCTGCAGCATTGGGTCATGCACTGACACTCAGATCACATTGGCAGACCTGAGAGTTTGTATCTCATCCCAAGGCCAGCCACCTGAGCTCCTGTTTCCTGGCTACGAACTGAGATCAGACTTGGCAAACTACTGCATTGAGGTATGTTACTGAGTGGATCATTATTTAATGTCCAGGAGTCCCTCAGTCACATAAGTGACGTGAGAAGTGCACATTGCATAGTGCTAATTTGCCATCTGACAGTGGACGCAGGGAATGTGTTATAAAGTGGGAAACTTCTCAGCACTGCTCAGGGGTCACATGTCATTATGATGATGCTCAACTCGCAGACAGTGTTATGCCGCTAGCAGACCCGAGCACATTGTTGGTGGCTTAAGGCCAGGACCCTGGATGCTGGCCTAAGGCTAGCACATCCTCATGGCCACATGAACATCTGTTGCTTCAGCCAGGCCAAACTACCCATGTGGCTGGGCCAGGTCGACCAGATGGCCAGAGTCGCAGCTGACCTGGTTATGTCCCACATTTGTCTGCAGCCAGGCTCCATGGAGCTCGCTTTGTGCATGTATTGTAGTATGTGGTAAGTGTCTCCTTGTGGAACAGCCATGTGGCATAGGAGCTAGAGGGGCTCCTCCATGCAGGTACCCTGGCACCAGAGCAGCTGTGTAGCTACAGGCCTGGCAGCAGTGGGAGTGGCTGAGCAAGGCCAGCAGTTGAAGGACCAGGTAGGACATGGGCTGTGGTAGGAGTCCCAGGGAAGTGCTACTGGGGTACCATAAAGCTGTCAGGGTCCCCAGGCTTCTCAGGAGGGTACTGCTCTAGGGCGCCAATGGCATAGCACCAGAGGTGCGCATTGTGGCCTCAGACTTGTGTGCCGCTGCGTAGGCCATGGCTGTCAGGTGTCCCTGTCCCATGCGTGACTCCTCATTGCTGTTCTGCTTGTATCCTTTCCCATGCTGCATGTCTATGTGAGTGGACAAGGTGATTTTGTGAGACATACAATGGTGGCACTTAGACATGTGCCCAGGTGCACGTCCCATGGCCCTGCCTGCAGGTTACACTTGGTCACTTTGGCATTAGTATTGTGACGTGTAATCATTTCTTGCAAATGTGTATGTGGCCGCATGTGAATGTGCTGGGTTGACACGTGTGTGTTTCATGAATGTGACTTATCGTCCCTACACTTGTGTACCAGTATTCATGCTGATTACATGGATGTGTATGTGTGTGCAAGAGTAAACACACACACACACACACACATGAATTCATGATACTGTTAATGTTGTGTATGCCACACTTGCATTGCCACTGTTGACTGATGTCTATCTTCCTTTTCTACAGTTGCTGCAGCTGGAGAAGAGGGCAGTAGCAGTGCTGTTGAGCAGAGAAGCCGAGACAAGGCCTCCAGACCCAGGTACAGAACCCAGCCATGACTACTGAACACCTCCTCTTCTGATATCAATGTGGCTGGGGGATTGCCAGTACCATCGGGCAAGGGTGCTGTGGCTTACTCCCACGAGGTGATTGTTGTGGGGGACACCTCAGCAGCAGTGGGTCATGGTGATACATAGGGGCCAACAAAGAAGGAGGCCTCTCTGGATTCATCGGGAGTGATGGAGGTGGAGGAAGAGGCCATTGCAGGCCAGCCCGCAGGGTCAGCTGGGGCATTGAGGAGGGTGTTCAGGCTGCACCGCTGGCCCAGAGACATAAGGATGTGCAGTCCAATGTGGTGGGTTCTGCACAACGTCCTGTCCCTGGGCCATCTTCTGCAGCAGTGACCACCTTCCTGGATGCCTCCACTCAGACCAATGCCCCACTTGCGGCTGATGTGGCCATCTGAGATAGGGTGCAACTGTGCTGGCGGGTCTCACAACACGGACAGCATTTATTTGTGATGCCATACAGGCATCTCACAAGGAGTTGTACAGCACACGCCAGTTCCTGTTCCACTCGGCAACTGCACTGCTCTTGGGTGGTCTCTCTGGGCTGCACACTGCAATGGTCCCCTCTACTCCACTTGCTCATCTATACCCCAGTCGTCCTCCAGTCAGGCTTCCATGCCACTTACCACCATGGCCCCCTGTGCACCAGTCCCACTACCACAACCCAGTCTGGTTGCACCTATGTCCCTGCCAGAGGTGGAGTCCCTACGATGGCACAAGAGGCGGTCACTGAGCCTGCCCAGGTACCCATACATGTCAGGCAGTGGTTGACAGCAGGCTCTTCAGGGCAGTACAGTTGCTATACTCCCCCAAAGATTGTCAACCAGTCAGAGGGGGTACTTACGCAGCTTACGCACTGCCAAGCAGTGGCAGATGGGGACTTTGAGGAGGCAGTTTCTGCAGATCAATACCTCCCAGAGGAGGCAAACATGCACACACTGCGTGAGGCAGGAGGAACACCGATGTCTACAGGATATGGTGTGTATCCAAGCTCAGTATGAGAGGCAGCTGGTGTTGGCGAGGCAGCCATTGCGAGGGCCAGGGCTGAGGTGGTGGAGAGGCAGGCCTGGAGGTGGGATGCCATCCTGGAGGATGCTTGCAGGGCAGCAGAGGAGGCAGAGAGGCAGATGATGGACAGCCTGCAAGCCCTCCAGGCAACAACGGCGGCTGGCCTACAAGCAGAGGATGGGGAAAGTGTGTCGGCCCTGGGCAAAGCATTGTCAGGCATTGTGAAGCATTACCCCGCTGCCATTGTAAATAGTTTCCTAGTATTAGGTTTCATTTTGGACTATTTGTTGTTTTTATCTATGGACATTTCTACCCTTACCCTCATTTTGATTTAAATAGTTGTTTTTAATACAAGTTTTTATTCTGTCCATGCCACACCTCTTGTGGTCTCTTTACCTATGTCATGTTTACTTTTAAATGTTCTTCAAGTGCATGAGTCTTATGGCAGTCATGTGGGTTGATGCCTCACTGTATGTGTCATGTTCTTAGTGTGTTGTTTCATGCGGGACATGTGCGCATGCTCCATGTGTGTGATCAGTGTTGATTCAATGCTCTATGACCATGGGTGGTCTCTTCTCTAAATGTGGGGAGTGTGAGAAAGCAGAGGGTATGCTCCATACAGGTGGCCAGGGAAAGGCAATCTCTTCTGGTTCCTGCCCCTGGGGTGGACAAGTGAGAGAGGACCACCTGGATTGCGGACCCTTGGGGATTGGAAGTGGGATGCCCTTAGGTAAAACACAGTATTCCACACCCTACAGGAGACAACTGAACCCCTATCCGTCAGTGTCATCTATCCATCAGTGGCCAGCCGTCAACCAGCAGCGACTAGTAAGGTAGGAATGGCCCGGGTGAGGAGTAGAGCCATCACTCTACACTGAAACCCTGCCACATAGCAACCACACCTACACTAGAATAATTGTGCCAACTTCAGTATTTAAATTGCATTGTGAAACCTAGACCTTTCTCCCTCTATACAAGACTCTTAGACCTAGGTGTGTTTTATTTAATTGCACTGTGAAAGTATTAAATTGCATTGTGAAACCTAGACCTTTCTCCCTCTATACAGGACTCTTAGACCTAGGTGTGTTTTATTTAATTGCACTGTGAAAGTATTACATTACATTGTGAAACCTAGGCCTTTCTCCCGCTATACGGGACTCTTAGACCTAGGGGTGCTGTCCCCATTGTTAAACCTCATTGTGAAAGTAGTGCTGCCTTTGGTTTTGCCTTCTTAGCAAAGCATTTACCTAGCAAACAGTTCTACTGCTGTCTGAGCCTTTATCATTTTGTTCAATTGTCTACTATTGTCTCCTCTCTCTTTGTCTCATCTGCCTGCACCCCTCCCTGCGCCCTTCCCTAGTGTTCTGTCCTCCACTACCTCCCCCCTTCCTCTTTCTCTCCTCTCACCTACCTACTCTATGGTGCTCTCTGTCTCTTCCATCTTTTCTAACTGCTTCTCTATCGACTAGCCTGCTCTCCTCACTAAAACTGGTAGGAAGAAGTTTAAAAAGGACACCCTGCTCTTCAAACCAGGCCTCCCTATCGCTGACACCTATACCAGTGCTTCCTCTAGGCAAACCCTCACTGACATCATCTTTGTCATTCACTCACCAGACCTATGGACTCTTCATATGGTTTCTGTGCTTTCTCCCTTCTCTCCTTCTCCCATTAATGGTGGCACCCGGTGGGAGGCCCTCCTGTCCTCCTTCGACTGCTCTAAGGTCATCATTAATGTTTACCTCAATGGCACTGTCTTGGTCCAAGGCCCTCAGGCCAATTTTCTCCTTTTTGATCGACGCTTCCCATGCCTCATCAATTTCCTTTCTTCTCTTTCTGTCCGCTCTCTTCCCTCCACAGCTTCCTTGCCTCCCCCTGCTGTCTCCTCTTTGGCTACCTTGCCCTCTCCTCCTTCCTCTTCTGACCCCCTTGGGCTTCTTCCACACCTCTACAGGGTGCAGCTCTGATTTCTACCTCTCCCCAGAAGACTTTCAAGGACGGCAACCTTCTCCATATTTCTGCTCTAAACTCAGCTGTCAAACAATCCTTGGACATCTGCCGCCTCCTTGCAAAACTTGACCTCGATGTCCTTGGTCGGTTACCAGACATTTGGTCGAATGCATTTGATCGAATTACAATATGGTCGAATCAATTTGGTCGAAAAAATGGTCGAATTTTTATTTATTTATTTATTTTTTGGGGGGGTCCCCCCCCAACCCCTGTTTTTACCTTTTTTTACCTATACTAGAGCAAAAAAAAAATACTTTAAAAAAAAAATTCAACATTTTTTTTTTCGACCAAATTGATTCGACCAATTTGTCATTCGATCAAATATATTCGACCATTTGACTGGACAGCCCTTGGTCTCACCGAGACATGGTTCACGGCCAGCTCTGTCACAAGCCTTGACACTCTCATCCCTGATGGCTACAAGATCCTCTCCACACCCAGGTCCAATCATTCCCAATGGGTTGTAGCCCTGATCTTCCCTGAGTGGATCACTGCTTCTGTCATTCGTACGCAGGCCTTCTCCTCTTTTGAATGCCTTGTCTGCAGGCTCTCTATCTCTCTCTCTCTCTCTCTCTCTCTCTCTCTCTCTCTCTCTCTCTCTCTCTCTCTCTCTGCCATTCCCTTACTGTGGCTACCATCTATCGGCCACCTGGTCATATCTCCTCCTTCCTCTCTGAATGGGTGGACCTCTCCTCTTCCCTCCTGGTGTCGACCACTCAACTCCTCCTTCGTGGAGACTTTAACATCCACCTGGATGCTTCCTGTCCTTCCTCCAGACTCTTTCGCAACCTCTGCGACTCTCTCTCACTCTCTATCCTCTCCTCTGGCCTGACAGAGGCACACTCTTGATGTTCTGATCTCTACAGATCTTCCCCTTTTTATCCCTCTCATCACTCCCCTCTCTTGGAGTGATCACTTTCACCTCTCCTCCCAGCTCACTCTCTCCACCCCTTAGGCCAAGCCAACTCCAGCACTGCCACCTACATTTGCGGTTATCCGACTGTGATAAGGCGGTGGGGGAGAAGGAGAATCAGAGCCAGATCAATTCCCCTTCAAGTACGAATCATCATAGACTCTGGGAATGATGATGTCATAATGTAAGGAGGGACATTACGACGTGTAAAAGACGGCCTGCTGGCCCAATGAGGTTTCTCTCTCCTAGGCAAGAGAGAAGTGTTTTGCTTTAATGCAAAGGTTCTAATACAGACTTTATCTATCTGATTTTTTTTTTTTAAACAGAAGGCGGAGTTCGAGGAATCGAAGGCGATGGAGGAGGAAGCCTCGTATGAATGGGCTTACTGAACACGGCCCGTTGTTTTTTTTTTATTGGTGAAAGACTGATGCAGCACCCGTTGTGCAAAAGGTTCTTTGAAGTTGTCCTATTTGTTGAACTGCCGAAGGAGGTTGAAGCGAGAAGCTGATTGTGACCGTCACTACTAAACGATCCCGGAGCGCTGTGACAGCGAGACGAGCTGCTGCGGCGCCGGGGCTGCTGTGTCGGGTCCGCGGCTCTCCTCCTCGGCCCCCACACATGCGGGGGAGGATCGAGCTGCGGCGTAAGCCTTTGCTTCCTTGCTACTGCCGGCAGGGAGAAAGGGGGCCCGAACTCCATCAGCCAACCATCTATCGAGTGGGCGGAGACCAACGGCTGACGGTCGTCCGGCCCGCAAGGAGGTAGGTTTGAAAGAGTCGAGCATTACGATCAGGCTGAAGGGGAAATGGAAAGGTAAGCCAGAGAAGCTAATAATATGGAAAGGTTGAACGTACTGGCAGTTTCACACCAGTGAAGAGAGAGAGAAACTAATTTGTATAAATGAATAACTTGCTTCACAACAGCCTGGTTTGAAACACGAATTGGATAGTCAACCTTCCTCAAAGGCATAACGTTATAATACTAAGAAGATTCCACAAGAGAGACTAGTTCTGGCCCACTTGGAGACATTATAGAATATAACAAAGAGGGAGAGAATTTCTCTTGGGACACTTGAAGGAGATGAAAAGTGAAAGTTATGAACGATCTGAAAGCATTTTATTTTTAAGTTGTTTTTTTTTCTTGGGAAAGCCAGGTTGTTGAATTTAAGGCTTGTTCTTCCAATAAAGGTTCATTTATAGTTCGAAAGAGCTAAGTGAGTGGTCCACTTATTTTTTATTTTTATTTTTTTATTTTCATTTAGTTTATACAAACTTTTGAAAAACTTTTTCTTTAGTGTAAGATCAACCTTCCATCATAGTCCTTAACTATTTTTTGTTGAAACACCTTATTGGACTTCTTCTCTTGACTTTTTCTATCCCTAATTCGTCTACCTTTGCATCAACGGATATTCTGTCTTTTTCCAGTCTTTTCGGATAGGTTGGTCTCTTTACCACAACCTATACGGGCTGTGGTTTTAGGCGACCACCGGATTCATTTTTAGGTGCTTCTGCAGAATCTCTAAGAATCTCATTACTGCGATCAATAGTGGCTTGCTTTCGGTCAAGTGTAGTTGTCTCCACCCTTCTTCTTCAGATAGCGTCTGGTACTTTATCCTCATCTTTCCCATGCAACTGACACGCTGGTCGTTTAGTTCTGTACAGCTTATAATGAGGTGTTTTAAATTTTCATCTTTCTCCCCACAGAAACGACATAGAGTATTTTCCCTTGATATCATACGCCTAATTCTCAGGATTTCTTTTGTCTCTAGGATGTTTAAACGAAACATCAAATAATACTTTCTTAGATGTTTGCACGGAGCTAGTGTCAGATATTTCTGAAGCGTATTTCGTTTCTTTGCTTCTTTTGGTTGATTTATCATAGCCTTTTGGCGATCTCTTCTTTCCCCAATTGTAATCCAATCGAGATCCAGCAATTTTCTTTTTACAAAATCTGGATTATTCCATAACGTTGACTCGTCCGTCCCTAACTGTTTGAGGATTTCTCCACATTGCTGTTTCCAGTCTCTTAGGGCCGACGTTTTTCCGCCTATTTTGTTTCCCAGTAGGATTTTGAACGGTGGTAGGTTTGCTTCATCGTGCATTTTCCTAAAGAGCAATAGCTTATTCCATGCAATCCTTGCGTTCAGTGTGGACATGCCTACTTCATATAGAACACACGCAGTCGGTGTGCTTTGTGGTATTTGAAGAACTTTTTTCCAGAAGAAACCTTCACACCTAGACCATATCTTGTGGTTACAGCCAAACATGTTCTCTGCCCCATAGATCAGGATCGGTGTGATTTTATTTTGGTAGAATTTTCTCACTGGCTCACACGTGAATTTCCCGAATTTCTTCTGCATTACGATCCCTTGAGAGGTTAATTGTTTGCAGCTATTTAGAATTTTTTTTACCATTGGTTCGTCCTTTATGCTTGAGTTGATTATTGTGCCCAAATATTTTGTAAACTGCACTTTCTCTAGCTTCTTTGATCCCACGAACCAACTCGATCTATACTTGTCAGATTTTCTTCCTCTTTTGTTCTCTAGGACTAGGATTTCTGACTTGGCTGCGTTTATCTCTAGCCCGAGTTTTTCTGAATAGATCTTCAATGCAGACAATTTTCTCTGTAGGCCGACTGGTGTTCGGTCCAAAATTACCATATCATCTGCGTATAAGATGTGATGTAATTGGCATCCATTGATGGTTGGTGGAAATGAAATCACGTTTGACAGTGCTTTCCCTACTTCCGAGATGTAGAAGTTAAACAGGATGGCCCCTAATGGGCAGCCCTGTTTCACTCCTCTTTCTGTAGGAATTGGCTTTGACAGATTTCCTTCTTTGTCTAGCCTTATTTGAATGTAGGTGTCAGAGTAAAGTTCTTTGATGGCTGCTATCAGACTCTCATCGCAGCCTCTCTTCTTTAAATTACACCACAGGATTTCTCTGTTCACTCCATCAAACGCGTTTGCCATATCAATAAATGCCAGATAGATTTTCTGTCCCGATCGAATGGCATCTATTTTTAGTAGGTTTAATATTAGCAGGTTTGTGCTGCAGCCCACTCCCTTTACAAACCCAGACTGTCTGTCATCGTAGATTTTTCCTTGATTTATCCACAGTGTGAGTTGTTTGAGGAGCTGAGTTGCAAACACTTTGCCTATGACATCGAGGAGGGCGATGGGGCGGTAATTTGCTGGCTCCGACCGTAAGCCTTTCTTGAATATCGGAACAATGATTCCTAGTTTCCAGGTCGCAGGGATCCTTCCTTCTTTTATTATTGCTTTAAACAGGATCTCACAGAATTCCGACCATTCATCGATGTTTTCTTTTAAATCGGCGTTCGAGAGGCCATCCGGTCCAGCGGCTCTAGATGTACTGCTATTTGCAATTGAGATTCGGATGTCCTCTCTGTCCATTTGTAAGTCCCATGGAATTTTTGCGTGGATTTCCGCTGTACTTGGACCTTCCCTTCTTTTAAACAGGTTTTTGTAGTGACACTCCCAGTCTGTTTCCGTTACCATATTTGTTATAATCGTTTTTTCTGAGTTAGATGATTCATTTATTAAGGTCCAAAAACCCCTGGAATTTCTCTGGTTCAACGCTTTCAATATTGTCTCTGCGTAGTTTTTCTCCATCTTAGCTCTATGTAACTTGTGCCAGTTGTTGTACTGGTTTATCACTTTTTTGGACTGGGTTTGATTTTCTACTCCTTGGGTGGCATTAATCGATCTTAATGCTTTCCTCAGTTCCCTCTTTTTTTTAGCCACTTCCGGGTCATACTTATGTTTATAAAAATTTTGGTACTTTAGAGCCTTCGTTTTTTTGGATTTATAAATTTCTAGTAAGTGCTGGTATTCAGTTGCCTCAGTCAGGCCTTGCTCCTGGGATTTTTGCATTTGTTCCGATATCTCCTTAATATTCGATTTGTTTATCCTTAGTCTGTTGCGTCCAGGTTCCACTGAGATGTCGCATCTCCATTGTTCCTTTTTTTCTGCTTTTCTCCATTTCCATTCCATTGATGTGATATTATGATCGCTTTGGATGTTTTTAGTGACTGTGAAGGACACTATTTCATGTAGTATATTCTCCGAGACAAAGGTATAATCTAAAATAGATTGCTGAGTACCTCTTTCCCAGGTCGGGTTTGCTGGAATGTCCCCTCTTGTTGCTCCATTAAGCATTGATAAATTTCTATTTGTCATCTCTTCTAGCCAACAGTCATTTTTAAATCTCATCCCGTCGATCTTCGTTGTTTTTTGTTGGTTTAGCTCAATAAATTTCCTGTTGAAATCTCCACATAGGATAATTATTGCCTTTGAATCTTCTATTTTAATTGTGTCTATGGCTTCAATGATATCATCTTCTAGCTTTTGGTAAAACTTTAATGTTGTATTCCAATATATGTTTAGTATATATAATCGGTTCGTCAGCTTCTCTGTGAGTTCTGATTGTTCTACACACACCTCCTGAAGGAAAGGTGACAAGTTACGGACGGATTTTATTCTTAGTCCACATGTTCTTTTAATTAAAGTCAATTGTCCTGCCATAGGCCGTCCTTTTTTTTGTTTTATAGCTGGATTTATTGCTACTTCGTAGCCGTCCACACATGGTAGTTTGGATACCCATGTCTCTTGTAAACATATCAAGTCTGCCTTTTGTATTGTTTCCGGTGGAGATCCTAGGAGATGTGAAAATCCTCTGGTGTTCCACGAGGCTAGCGTCAGTGTCCCTATCTTGTCATAGCATTAGCTCTCCATTGTTGGGTTCAATGATTTTGCCAACCAAGACCACTTTTTTCCTTCATCTTCATCAGCGTTTACTTCCGTAGATTTATAGTTCCCTGTACCTAACTTTCCGCGATTGTCCACTGTTATTTTGATTTTCTTCGTCTTTATGTCATCGGGAAGACCTGCTGCTTCAGTCTCTATTTCTGTGTCTTTGAGCTTGACATTAGATGCGTATTCCCTTATCGTGCTTTTTTCTGTTCTTTTGAATGTCACTAGCTCTTTCTCGTTTGTTCTTTGTATTTTGGATTCTTTTGTTTTTGCGTCATCATTTCCCTTTAAGGTGTTGTCTACTTCATATACTTGGTATCCCGCTTCCAGGAGTTGTCTCTCGCTCATCATGATTAATTCTGCATCTTTTTTGTCGTTGATATGTAAAAGTACAGACTTCTGGTTCATCTCAGCCATGATTTCCACCCGGTCAATCCGAGCGCTCTTTATTACCCTTAGCACAGGAATCTTTTGGAATATTTGTAAAATGGTGTACCGATTTAGTGGAGTCCCACCTTTTCCTCCGTCAATTTTCTCGACCAGTAATCGATACTGGTGGTTTTTCTGTATTGTTTTGTTTCCGACAATCAAGTTAGGGTTTCTTGACTTAGTGGACTCATCGACATTCCCTCTAGGTTCTTCAACTTCTCTTGTGGATTTCTCATTCAGAAGCTCAGTGCTGATTATATTGTTTTTCCGCTCATCTAATATGGGGTTTTTTGTAGCTTCCATAATCTTAGGTGTATTTCCCTGTTTTAACATACTCTTCAGTCTTTTCTCTTCTAAGGTAAAGAAGATTTGTGGCTCTTGCATCTTTTTACTACTTTTCTTTGTTGTAAATTGAGTTTTTTTAGGAGTTTCTGGCCACGAAATTACTCTTTTGTTTGCCGATCTATCATCTTTCTCTTTCTCGTACCCTTCGATGGGCGATTTCTGCGGGCTTGTCTCTAGCTCACGATTATCTCGTCCAGTATTTCTTCGATTTTCGATTGTTTTTACTGCCTCATCGTTATCTTTGTTTTCTTCAGCTTCAGACACACTGTAAGTTGACATGTTCAGCAATTCCTCCTCATCACCTTCTAGGTCTTCCATGTCCAGCTCAATTGTTCTTCCAGTTAGGGTCATATTGTCTTCGATCAGATTTACTGGCTGTGTTTTTTCCTCCACGATTTGGATCTCATCATCTATTTTTTCTTTCTTTTCTCCCTTCAACGTCGATAATTCAGAATTATTTACAGTTATGTTCAATGCTTTAATGTTTCTGAAGAAATTGGCTGAGCTGCGAGTTTTCCTGTTCTTTTTTGCTTGTTGGTTCTTAGATTTTTTGTTACAATTATTTGAGTTTGGCTTGATTGTTTTTGAGCTCTTCTCATTACTCGCTCCTGAACTGATTTTCGGGTTTTCAAATATATCATACCACTCCCTCTCATTCTTTTTTCCGTGTTCAGTTATAGGCATACTTTCCAGATTCTTTGTGTTTGTATCAATGGATTTTGACGTATTGGGTGGATTGGATGGTAGAAGAGCTTGCTCTTTATCTACTTCTTTTTCGATTTGCTGTTTACTTTCCTCAACCGCTTTTTCTATAGGTTTCGTGGAATCGGTCGAAGAGTAAGACCTTGTTTTCTGTGCAATCTCCGCACTCTTCAACTACGTCCTTCCACAATCACTGACATCAGTTCCTTATCATAGCAGCAGTTCTGTTTAGTTGCCCTTATCTCTATTTCTTTCTTTTTTTTTTCAGACGCGTGCTCAGTTACACCGAATTTCTCAGGTAGCTCTAATGTTTCTAGGTTGATCACTGAAGTCTGGCTCGTTTGTACTGTTTTTGCGACCTGTGTTGTATTTGAGTCTCTCCTTCTTTCTCGTTCATTTTGAAGTAGCGTAAGGGCTTGCCTTGTCACTTCTGCTAGGAGTTTCTTATCTTCAGAATTATTTCTTAGGGATTCTTTTCAAGCCATTAATGAAATATCATTTCCTCGTTTGGCTACCACAATCTCAGAGGTCATTTCTTTAAGGTCTGTCTCTAGTTTGATCCTTTTGGAGTTTAGTAGAGCAATCAAAGTTGTTTGGTCTCTGTAATTCTCATTTAAGTTTTCGTATAGCTTCATCAGAGGCGCGACAGCTATTGTTGCGGCCGACATCAGAATTGGACTTAACTTCGATATTATTTTTTCATCGCAGGTTGATGTTTCGTCTGTATTGCTTATTCCTGTCTGGGGTATCTCCGTGGATCTCCGCCAGTTTTCATTTCTCAAAGTTGTTGTACCATCCTCATCTTCCGAGTCCACAGATGTATTTCTTCCCTTGTTTTCCTCTTCTCTATGACTTTTGAGTCTTTTCCTCAGACTACAGTCATCATTTTCGGAACTTTCTCTTCTTCGACATCTCTTTTGAGATACTATAATCTCCTCATTTCTAGATTTGAATGCTGGCGAGTTTGTTTCTAGAGTCATTACTTCGTGTATACTCCTATGCTTAGGATAGTATGACTCTGCAGATGGTGGTTTTTCCATGTTGACGTTTATTTGAGATGACCTTCTAGTTTGCAGCAATTTTGCATTCATTTTTGCTAGATCTTTTATTACTTGATCCACAATCCCTACTGAATTTCTTCTTTCTCCTAAATTTGGATTATTTTCTGGTAGAGTTGTTGGCAATGTAGAGCTTTCAATCCATTCATTTGATGGTAACCGCAGCTCTCTAGTGCCCTCCGGTTTCTCTAGCGCTGTGAGGTGTTCTTTTGCGTTTAGTTTGGCGTGGAGACCCCTTGTATCTTGTAGTGCTTTGATCAAATGCTCATCTCCTTTACTCATGGTTGTTGTTGTTTCTATTTTATCTGACTCTGGTTTGTGCATCTCAGCTACCTTTGTCCAAGCCAGTAGTTTTAGTGATGAGCTCGATTTTAAGTGCTCTACCCTGGCTGCCACTCTTTGTATCGTCATTATACTTATGTTATTTTCCTGAGTGTTATGGGCTGGGTCTCGTGTTGGGTCCTCAGGGTTATGCTCGAAGTGAGGGGTATTAGGAGATGGTTGGTCACTCAGAACATGGTGTATCATAGCAGTGCAGACTTCAACATTCTTTGTTCCTGATTGAGTTTCCTCAGATTCGCTGTTTCTTCCCTGTGTCTCGACCACCTGCGTCTCTTTTTCCATTTCCGTGGTTACTTTGGGTTTTTCCCCCTGCAATGTAGGAGAACCAGTGTTTTTTGTCCCTTGCCTCCCCCTGTAGTTCTCTGATTGCATTTTATTTTCATTTTCAGGCTCGTCTTTGGTTTCCCTCCCGGTAGTCTCATCTCGTTCTAGGTCTTCGATACTTTCGGAGTCACTTCCTAAATCGAAAGTATCCATCGAGTCATTCGTTCCTTCTCTTCTCAGCCACGCCATATCCATATGTTCGTGAGTACCGGTAGACCTGGGTGCCTCAGAGCTAGAGTACTGCTGCTGTCTAGTATTGTCATTGAAGGTTGCAATCCTGGAGCCGTTGACTTGGGGAGTGACGCTCTTGCTAACCATTGTAGCAGCTACATGGACGTTAGAAGAGGCAGAGGACTGATTAGGAGCTCTCTCCGTGTCAGTGGGGTTTCCTATGGTCGTGGACATGGTGTTCAGCCCTCGCTTAGCTTGAGCTCGTGTGTTAGCTTTATTCGTCATCCCCCTCGTTGCTGCTGACATTATCGAGTTGTTTAGTTCTTACAACGGCCAATAAGCACCAGCTCGAACTTACAGTGCTTAATTTTTCTTTCTTTTTTTTATTTATTTAATTTACCGCGCTACTCGAATTTTCATCTAGGACTTTTTGGCAGTGTTAGTTGAACTTACCTTTTGCTCTAGGTCGGGATCAAAGAGGGAATACCTCTGCAGTCTCCCGTTCCCTGGTCTCTAGTCGCGCCGGCAGCGCCAAACAGCCGCACAACAGCCAGCGCCCTCTACCCCTACCGGGCTCAACGCCGCGAGGGTGAGAGCGGATGCTTTTTCTGTGTGTTTTGGGTCACGTGACTCCTCACGTGAGCAGCGACAAGGCTCCGCCCCCTCCTGGGAACGAAGCGACACGCTGGCAAAGAAGCAGCTGATGGGTTCTGTTATCCCGTGTGCCCTCGATTTCCTGGGTCCTGGGTTCATGGTCCTCAGCACTGGCAGCACAAACAACGCACCGCTCGCCTGAAAGCGGATGCTTTTTCCGTGTGTTTTGGGTCACGTGACTCCTCACGTGAGCAGCGACAAGGCTCCGCCCCCTCCTGGGAACGAAGCAACACGCTGGCAAAGAAGCAGCTGATGGGTTCTGTTATCCCGTGTGCCCTCGATTTCCTGGGTCCTGGGTTCAAGGTCCTCAGCACTGGCAGCACAAACAACGCACCGCTCGCCTGAAAGCGGATGCTTTTTCCGTGTGTTTTGGGTCACGTGGCTCCTCACGTGAGCAGCGACAAGGCTCCGCCCCCTCCTGGGAACGAAGCGACACGCTGGCAAAGAAGCAGCTGATGGGTTCTGTTATCCCGTGTGCCCTCGATTTCCTGGGTCCTGGGTTCAAGGTCCTCAGCACTGGCAGCACAAACAACGCACCGCTCGCCTGAAAGCGGATGCTTTTTCCGTGTGTTTTGGGTCACGTGACTCCTCACGTGAGCAGCGACAAGGCTCCGCACCCTCCTGGGAACGAAGCGACACGCTGGCAAAGAAGCAGCTGATGGGTTCTGTTATCCCGTGTGCCCTCGATTTCCTGGGTCCTGGGTTCAAGGTCCTCAGCACTGGCAGCACAAACAACGCACCGCTCGCCTGAAAGCGGATGCTTTTTCCGTGTGTTTTGGGTCACGTGACTCCTCACGTGAGCAGCGACAAGGCTCCGCCCCCTCCTGGGAATGAAGCGACACGCTGGCAAAGAAGCAGCTGATGGGTTCTGTTATCCCGTGTGCCCTCGATTTCCTGGGTCCTGGGTTCAAGGTCCTCAGCACTGGCAGCACAAACAACGCACCGCTCGCCTGAAAGCGGATGCTTTTTCCGTGTGTTTTGGGTCACGTGACTCCTCACGTGAGCAGCGACAAGGCTCCGCCCCCTCCTGGGAACAAAGCGACACGCTGGCAAAGAAGCAGCTGATGGGTTCTGTTATCCCGTGTGCCCTCGATTTCTTGGGTCCTGGGTTCAAGGTCCTCAGCACTGGCAGCACAAACAACGCACCATTCGCCTGAAAGCGGATGCTTTTTCCGTGTGTTTTGGGTCACGTGACTCCTCACGTGAGCAGCGACAAGGCTCCGCCCCCTCCTGGGAACGAAGCGACACGCTGGCAAAGAAGCAGCTGATGGATTCTGTTATCCCGTGTGCCCTCGATTTCCTGGGTCCTGGGTTCAAGGTCCTCAGCACTGGCAGCACAAACAACGCTTATTACCACACACTCACATTTGGTGGCATTGGTGGGATAGTGAAGAAACACGATGGAAGAGCTACTGAAGTCATTGAGCGAGGGCCAGCAATTATTACAACACGCCCTTCAACTCCAAAGTCAGCAGGCCCAAGCTGACAGACAAGCTTTTCAACAGGCTATCCAAATGCAACAGGCGCAATTATTAGAAGCTACAACAATAAGGGCTCAACCTTCAGTGCCAGCCTCTGTCTTACAAAAGTACACCTCTGGGGAAGATCCTGCCCATTTTTTCGTTAATTTTGAAAGGGTCGCCAGAAATGCCCAATGGCCGGTAGAGAGATGGAATCATTATATATCTCCCCTCATGACGGGAGAGATGCAAAGTGCCTATCAGGCTGCTAATCCTCTAGGAGACACAACATACCCGGAAATTAAACAAGCTGTTCTGGAGAGGCTGGGCCATGATGAGGAAGCTTAAGAATCAAGTTCAGGGATACCAAGCTAATGGCAGATGAAACAGCCTGACAATTGTTCTATCGGATAAAAGAACTTGGGGACAAATGGTTGCAGACCACTTCTGCAAACGTTCAAGAGATAGCCGAGAAAATAATCCTGGAGCAGTTTCTGGAAGCACTTCCCCCTCCAATGCAGAGATGGGTCCGTCAACACCACAAACCCACCTTGCTTGAAGCCGTGGATATAGTTTCCGCATATCAAAAGGCTGGACAAGGGAAAATGATCGCTTATCCCCCTCTGGAGGAAGTTCTAACAGTACAGGGTATAGACCTGCTAATATGTCAAAGTGGCTAAACTCAATGCTTCGTAAGCCAGACTGGGAAGCGACTAGGTTCCGACCTAGGAGTGAAAGCCCCGGAGCTACTATCCCATCATGAGGCCCAAGTGCTCCAGTACGTGGACCCCAGTGTTTCGAGTGCGGGGAATGGGGGCACCTGGCAAGACTATGTCCGAAAAGGAGCAAGTCGGAACCAATGGACGTAGGAAATTTCGAACGAGCTGAGGATAAAGTTGGAAATCAGTACAGTTCCTCCCCAAATTATAAAGCCACCTACCCATATGTCTGTGAAGCTGAAGTGAAAGGCCGGGCAACCAGAGCGATGTTGGATTCAGGAAGCCTACAAACTGCTGTCAAGCCTGAACTGGTAGGTGACGTGAAGAGTTTGGCTAAAAAAAATACCCATTCGATGTGTTCATGGGGACGTCAGGAGTTACCCACTTAAATAAATCCACGTTAAGGTAGCCGGCGTGCAAATGGGGATAAAAGCAGCTGTGATGCCAGCATTACCCGAACCGCTCTTGATTGGCTCTGATATACCTGATCTTCCCTGTCTTATTCAAAGAGTAGAGGAGCAATGGTTAAAACAGGCTCCCTTTCATGATCAGGAGTTGGACGTGGGATAGGCTAAATTAAAGAAGAGTAGGGCTACCAAGAGATTAGAAAAGAAAGGCTGGTTAGAAAAGCGGATGTACCCGATTGCGATAGATTGGAAAATCGATGAAAACAGAGACGGTTTTCGCATTGCCCAAGAATTAGATCCAATCCTAAGGTATGCAAGAGGCTCCACCGTGGAAGACCCATCAAGAAGTAAACCATGCTTTATTAAAGAAAATGGACTATACTACCGGATTACAGAATCACCTGATAAAAGAGTGGTGGAACAACTTTTGATTCCGAGCAAATATTACCAGAATGTGCTAGAAGCTGCCCACCTCCAGGTGGGGGAAGGACACCTTGGGGCAGACAAGGCTCTTCAGAAAATGTTGGCAAAATTTTATTGGCCAGGGGTATATGGCCAGGTAGTACGCTTTTGCCGACAATGCCAGGAATGTCAAAAGAAGAACAATCCTAGGGTTCCAAAGGCACCCCTACAATCTATGCCCTTGATTCTCGTACCTTTCCAACGCATAGGGATGGATATAGTAGGACCGCTAGACCCTTCAAGTCGCGGACACAAATATTTACTGGTGATTGTGGACTACGCTACCAGGTATCCAGAGGCCTTTCCCCTACGTTCCACTAATACTCAACAAATATGTGATGTCCTAGTGCCTTTTATGGCTAGAGTGGGGATCCCCAAAGAGATAATCACTGATCGAGGTACTAATTTCATGTCTACCTTATTAAAACAGGTTTGTGAAACCTTGTGCATCACCCAAATCAAGACAGCGGTATACCATTCCGAGACTGATGGGTTGGTTGAAAGATATAACCAGACGATAAAACAGATGCTGAGGAAGACCATCCTGCCAGGAGAAAGGAATTGGGATCGGATAATACCATGGATCCTAATGACACTGAGTAATACTCCTTAGTCCTCCACGGGTTTTGCACCCTTCGAGTTATTGTTTGGTAGACCGGTAAGAACTCTCCTTGATATTCTGAAGGAGAGTTGGGAAGAACAGCCAAAAACAGAAATCACATTGACAGAGTATGCAGAACAACTGAAAGAAAAAGTAGAGAAATTACAAGACATGGCACAGACACATTTACGACAGGCTCAGATGAAACAGGAGCATTATTATAATCAAGGAACAAGATTAGGAACATTTCAAGTAGGAGATAAAGTTCTTGTCTTGCTGCCTACTATGGAGAACAATATGTTGGCCTCCTGGAGGGGGCCATATGTGGTGAAGGAAGCGGTGGGCCCAGTTACATATTGAGTTAATCAACCTGGAAACAAATTTCTGCTTCAGACGTATTATGTCAATCTTCTAAAGAAGTGGACGGAGCCAGCAAGTGAGAAGGCACTAATGGGAATTGAAGAGGAGTCGAAGGAAAATCCAAGACATCGGAAGATCATCCGAAGAGGGAAATAGCCCTGAATCTTGGTCCAAACTGCGATCAAACACCGGCAGAATATCTGCCATCATCAGAAGATCCCATAGGCAAAGAAGCTCTGAATGTCAACACAGATCTCGATCAAGATAGGAAGAAAGAGCTTTCTGACCTGATAGACAACTTCACAGAGGTTTTTTCTTCGGTTCCAGGCAGGACATCATTAACATGTCATCACATACAAACATCTCCTGGTACGAAAGTGAGATTAAGACCGTATTGGATCCCAGAAGCCAGACTGCAAGCTGTCAATAAAGAAATAGAGGAGATGTTGTGATTGAAGGTTATTGAGCCATCACACAGTGATTGGTGCTCACCTCTAGTGATGGTACCTAAACCTGATGGAAGTATTCGCTTCTGTATGGATTTCAGGAGACTAAATGAGGTATCTAAATTTGATGTGTACCCTATGCCCAGAATCGACGATCTGTTGGAAAAACTGGGGAAAGCAAAGTTTCTCTCCACAATTGACCTGACCAAAGGATATTGGCAGATACCGGTGTTTCCCCAAGACCATGAAAAAACTGCTTTTGCCTCTCTGACAGGGTTGTACCAGTTTACTGTACTGCCATTTGGTCTGCATGGAGCTCCGGCCACTTTCCAAAGGCTGATGAATTTTTTATAAAAGGACATGAAGAGTACATAGGGGCATATCTAGATGATATAGTAGTGTACAGTCAGAGCTGGTCTGACCATCTGAATCATTTAGGTGCGATTTCTCAAACCCTTAAGGAAGCCGGGTTGCACATAAATCCCAGGAAGATGCATCTGGCTAACGCTTATACTAAATACCTCGGATACTATGTGGGCCAAGGGGAAATCAGACCCCAGCAGGAGAAGTTGGAAGCTATCAGTAGGCTGCAGTTTCCTGTAACGACTAGGCAGGTCAGAGCGTTTCTTGGCTTTGTGGGGTATTACAGGCGATTCATCCCACACTTCTCAACAATAGCTACACCCCTAACTGATCTTCTGAAGGCCAACATACCAAAGAAGAGAGAGTGGAAAAATGCAGAAACGGAGGGACCGTTTTTAACCCTTAAAAAGGCCCTCTCAGACAAGGCTATTCTACAGTGCCCTGACTTTGAAAAACCTTTCTATCTACACACGGATGCCTCCGGTTCGGGGCTAGGCGCCGTGCTCTTTCAGAACAAGGGGGAAGAAGAGAGACCCATTCTATTCATTAGTAGAAATGTATTACCCCATGAAATGAAATATGCAATCATCGAAAAGGAATGTCTAGCGGTGAAATGGGCCATAGAAACCCTGAGGTACTATCTGTTGGGAAGGAAATTCACTTTAGTTACAGATCATGTGCCATTGGTCTGGCTGTCTAGGAACAAAGACACGAATCCAAGGGTCCTAAGGTGGTTCCTATCATTGCAGCACTATTCATTTCAGACCATTCATCAACCAGGCAGAAAGATGACTCAAGATGACTATTTGTCTAGGATTCATGCCCTTCCCAAACGTAAGGGCTTAAGAGGCACACTCTTGATGTTCTGATCTCTACAGATCTTCCCCTTTCTATCCCTCTCATCACTCCCCTCTCTCGGAGTGATCACTTTCTCCACTCCTCCCAGCTCACTCTTTCCACCCCTTAGGCCAAGCCAACTCCAGCACTGCCACCTACCTTTGCGGTTATCCGACCCATGAAGCGTTTGTCAGTTGAGGCTTTTGCCGACACTTTCTCACTCCCCCTCCCCCTTTGGCTGACTCTCACCCTGACACAGCCCTCTTCATTCTCCACTCTTCTATAGCTGAAATTCTTGATGTTCTTACCCCTGTCATGAGGATCCGCCTGAAGCCCAAAGCCAAGTGTAACTCCTGGTACGATTCAGACCTCGCCACCCTTAAACGCAAGTACAGTGTGGCTGAGAGGAAATGCCGTGCTTACGGTACATCCTCTGACAAACTTGCCTGCCACCTGCCCCAAAGGCAATACCAGCTCTCTGTCTGCACCAAGAAGACAGCCCACATCCAAGTCAGTGTCTCTGCGGCATCTAACAACTTGGCCAAACTCTTTTTTTTAAAAAACTCTTGTTATTGGTTTAACAACATATTAAACGTTTCCCTCCAACTGATCCCCCACCCCCTTCCAATCCCCCTACACCGAGGGGCGACTTCTGAGGAGTCCCTGGCACAGTCCTTCCATGGACTGGTTGCTGTAGTTCATTGCACTTCTAGAAGCTTTAGGCGCTGGGGGCACCATACGACCCAAAAATCATCCTTGAGGAAGGCTAAAGTTTCTCCCCACTCTTTTGCGAACGTATGCACATTATTCTCCATGGCATACGTTGCCCATTCCAAGGCCATGTTTTCCCATATTTTCTACAGCCAGTCCTGCAACTTGAGTACCTCTGTCCTTTTCCATATCTGTGCTATTAAAGTCATAGCTGCAAGTGTTAGGACCACCCTCGCCTTTTCTCAAGTTCTGGTTTCCCTCGTTGCAGCGCCCCCTTTGATTCCTAATAGAATCTGTATCGGTGGTCTGCTATCCCCTGGTCGGTAAGCCTGGTCCTGCGCTCTCTGCACCTCCCTACAGAATGGCTCTATTTTCGGACACCTCCACCAGATATGCTCCATTGTGCTCTCCATCCCACACCCCCTCCAGCAACTCCCTAATGCGCCCGGGTATATCTTATGGAGGCGGGCTGGCGTATAGTGCCAGCCGAGTAGTGTCTTGTACCATGCTTCTTGCAACTGGGATGCTCTTGCTATTTTAGGGATCATCCTCCAAAGCCTCTCCTATTCCTCCCTTCCAATATCCCTCCCCAGAATCCGTTCCCACCTTCTCATGTACGGCCATTGTTGCCTTGGGGTTGCGTCGTCTAATACCCTGTACAAGTTAGATATCAGTCCCTTGGAGCCATAGTTAGTCAGGAGGAATTTTTCAAATTGCGTTATCTTCCTGGTTGCAGCTTCTTTAATCCTGGGTTGCAATACCCAATGTCGTATTTGCATATACGTAAGTCTCTCTCCTTCCTTTTGCTTTCCTCACCCTTAAACATATCTCGCAGCCTCTTGCACCCTCCTTCTTGCCATTGTTTAAATGCCCCCTTCTCCAAACCGGGTGTAAATTCCCCATTGTTGAATATAGGTGTGAAGGGTGAGGGAAAAGTCGTAATTCCCCTGGACACCACTAATTTATCCCAGTTGTCTGCCACTAATTTGGTGATGGAGCTCTCATATATATGCCTCGGCCTATGCTGTTTTGATAGCCACAGCACTTCTGCCAATTTGTGATGCACCACCGCCCTATCCATTTTCACCCATTGTTTGTTTTGCGTGTTCTACCCCTCCTGGAGCCATTCTCTGATCACCCGTAGCTGTGTAGCTTCATAATGCTGCTGGAAATTTGGCAGCACTAGCCCTCCCTCCCTTCTGGGTGACATCAGCAGTTGTCTGCTTACTTTTGCCCTCTTAACCTCCCAAAGGAACTCCTTAGTCAAAGCCTTTATCTCCCTAAAGAAACTTGCTGGTACCGCCTGAGGGATCGCCTGGAATAAATATAGTATTCACGGGAGCGTAACAATTTTTACCGAGGCCATTCTTCCCACCCATGAGATCCGAAGTGTCCTCCACTTGGGGAAGTCCCGTTTGATGTCCTTCAATAGTGGGGGGTAGTTAGCTGCAGCCCGCCAGGGTCGCCGTGATTTTCACTCCC
Organism: Ambystoma mexicanum; assembly: GCF_040938575.1. Taxonomy (NCBI): domain Eukaryota; kingdom Metazoa; phylum Chordata; class Amphibia; order Caudata; family Ambystomatidae; genus Ambystoma; species Ambystoma mexicanum. The sequence continues at coordinate 460,404,262 of NC_090931.1, forward strand.
AGGTACCTAATTCCCCCTCTGCTCCACACAAAGGGGGTGGCTATCCTCAGCGCGTCACAGTCCCATTCCCCCAGCGTTAGATTCAGTAATTCTGATTTGCCCGCATTGACCTTCAGGCCTGAGACCGCCCCAAACTCCGCTAGCAAGGCTCTGCTTGCCCTAATGGACTCCATTGGTGTTCTTAACGTGATCAGCATGTCGTCCGCGAACGCTGCCACCTGTTGCTCTTCCCCCCGAATGGGATGCCTCTTATCTCTTCTGACTCCCTTTTGCCTGTAAGAGAGGCTCTAGATAAATTATGTATAGCATTGGGGACAGAGGGCACCCTTGCTTCGCGCCTCTGCTCAGTCTAAAGGGTCTGGACATAGCCCCATTCACTGCCACTCTCGTTGACGGCACCTGATAGTTAGCCCGGACCATTTTCAGGAATTCCCCTTCAAGGCACATTTTTTGCATTACCTGAAATAAGAAGGACAACTCCACGCGATCAATGCCTTTTTCTGCATCCAGCGCCAGGAGGACCGCGGGAGTGTCCGTCTTATGTACCTTTTCCAGTAGGTGGGCCACCCTCCTAATGTTGTCTGACGTCTGCCTACCTCTAATAAATCCCGCCTGCCAGTGCTTTAAGTGGGCCGAAAAGTGAGACTGAGCCAGGGCCCTGCCGAGTCCCCGAATCCACCAAGCCACGGCGGGTGCATCTCCGGCCACAGACGCGACGGGAGATAAGCCCGCCGGGTGCCCATCAAGAGGTCAGGCACAGCAGAGTCAGGCAACAGGCAAAGCTGTGACTGACAGACTTGCCAGCCAGTCACAGCTTGAGCGATGCTGTGACTGGCTGACACTTCTGCTAGTCACAGCTGCCTGCTGCCGGAAGAGCATTACTTTGGAAACTAAATAATAATTAATAATAATAATAACTTCCTCTGGCAACCCCTCGCGAGGGTTACCAGAGGAAGTTAGAGAGTCCCAGCCTCGGAGGGTTCGACATCGCATAGACTCGCATTTCTTACCTGTTTTGGCACTGGATTCTGCGACAACCGGCGACGACCACCATCCGACGAGAAGGAGAAGCTACAAAATCACGGTAAGTGACTGCTGCCACTGGCTTTACTGTTCCTTGTTGCAGTTTCAACTGGTTGAGGTAAACTTCACACTTCAGTGTGTTCACCTCGGCCAGCTGAAACTGCAACAAACACTTCTGTTGCTTTCACGCTCTGACTGTATTTTTCCTTTGTTCCCTTTACTTTTCTGCTCGCACGCTTTTTCTTTCATTTATTTTCCTTGTTCCAAACTTTCTGCTGTTTGTTCCCTCGCATTGAGCAATGCGAGAGAACAAACAGCAGAAAGTTTGGAACAGAGAAAATAAATGAAAGAAAAAGCATGTGAAAAAAAACGTAGAACGTTTTGAACAGGGAAAATAAATTAAAGATGTGTGCGAGGCTCGCATGCATTTTCTTTCATTTATTTTCCCGGTTCTAAACATTCTGTGGTTTGTTCGCATGCTTTTTCTTTCATTGATTTTCCTTGTTCCAAACTTTCTGCTGTTTGTTCCCTCGCATTGCTCAATGCGAGGGCACAAACAGCAGAAAGTTTGGAACAGAGAAAATAAATGAAAGAAAATGCATGCGATCGCATGATCAGAAGTGGTCTTTCATTTATTTTCCCGTTGCACCATTTGTTGCACCGAAGTCAGCAGTATTCTCATGGTGGCTCTGTGAACCAGCCTGGTGCGCCCTGATATTTAGTTGTCTTTGGTCCTCTGGACCATCTTGGTTGCGTGAAGCAACATGGGCATTATGTTGTGTAGATTTCCTTTATCTAGCACAAATATAAAGCATTCGCCTGATCCTTGATGATCATTTTCTTTCATTTATGTTCCCCTGAGTTTTATTCCTGGTGCTAATTACTGTAAGGCCGCATTTGGGATTCCATACCGTATTTGATACCGGATTTGTTTCACACAATGCTGGCCCTAACACCCTGATCTTTATTCCTGGTGCTAATTACTGTATGTCCATGAGTCAACATTCCACTTTCACAATATCCATTCCACTGTATAATCCATTCCAATGTACAAAGCACCTTTCGTTTTTGACTCATGTTGGGACTTTGCTGTATTCTAATTTCATAACAAAATGGGAGAGGGGCTTCAATCGGGTGTTGAAAAATCCTACCCTTGTTACTTGAGTGAGGGCCAATACACCAGATAAGGCCTTGGCCCAGGGCTATAACATCCCACTATGGCATTAGAATACTGCCTTTGTCACTGCCTCACTTTTCGATATTCCTGAAATTTCTAATTGTCACAAGTGGTTTGCTGTGTATTTAACTGTTGCAAATGAGCATTTTAAAATGCCACCTGGCAAATACACTTTTTTTTTCTTTTTCTTTTGCAATGTTTTCTTTTGCAATGTGACTCACTAGCAATGTGCCCTTATTGCCAATTTTTGTTCTATAAAAAATGCATGAGCACAGCATAAGGGGCAGGCATGGGTAGCATAAAATCAGGTTCACAAATAAGATAAGCTATGCTCAGTGCAGTAAACCAGATTTTCCTTTTTTACAGATAGGAAGCTGAGAATTTCGAGCGTGCATTAGAAACAGATCCGCTAGTGATATATCCAAGATTTTCTGCAGCCATTAACAATGTCGGCAAAGTCTGCTGTACTTCCCAAGGGTAAATTTGTGCAGACTTTGCTATTTGACTACTTGCCACCAGCGAAAAGATGTAAGGTGGCGGAGGCTGTCAATATTCTGAGTGGGGATGAGGAAGCTAGCTCAGTCAATTCGAGAAGTGAGGCAGCAGAAATATGCCAGGATTTTTGCGCTAAGGAGGCCAGTAGCTCCAGTGCATCTCCCGCTACACTGCAGCCTGTGCCAGAAGAGCCTCTTCTAACCCCTGATTGCTGGAGCCAACAGCAATAGTGCTAATTTAAGGGGGAATATGAATGGATTTTTCTGGCTTCAGGTCACATTGGATGCTCTGTGTGTAGGGACGTGAAAGCAACAGGTGGCTTATCGTGCACTCCTGTGGGCAAGGTTTGCGCATAAGTATGGAATGGGCAGATGGAAAGGTGGGTCCTTCAGGTTCTGGCAAACATGCTAGGCAGAAGGAGCTCCGAAAGACGATTATGGAGCACAAATCAAGTGGTGTTCATAAGGCATCAGAAGACATTCTAACAGCGCGAAAAAAGAACCGCTTGACAGAAGCCATGCAGCAAAGCAGAGGCAAACATTTGGAAAGCACATGCAGAGTGTTTCACACTGTTTTCTACCTGACCAAAACGAATCGGCCATTCACAGATCACCCTGATTTGGTGGACCTCCAGGAGGTGAATGGTGTTGAAATGGGTCATGTGTTGCGCAGTAATGTTACTGCAACAGAGATTGTGAGACATATTGCATCAGAAATGCAAAAGAAGTTAGTGTGTTATATCAGAGAACACAAGCCAAAGATTTCTGTCTTTGTGGACGAGAGCACCTCTGTCAACAACAAATCAACTTTGATTATTTATCTGCGGGGTCCTTTTGGGGCTCATGGTAAACCAGTCACCATTTTCTTTGGACTAGTGGAGCTTCAAGAGACAAATGCCTTGGCCATAAAGGACGCTCTCCTGGGGTATTTTGAGAATGTTGGCATCACAAAGACCCTGTTGAATGAGATCTGGATTGCTATTTGTTCAGATGGTGCAGCTGTAATGTTTGGTAGCAAAGGGGGGTGACAACATTATTGTGAGCGGAATTCCCAAATCTTGTGTTATCGTGGCATTGTCTAGCTCACCGCCTTGCACTGGCCATTGGAGACACTATTGATGAGGTTGGTGGGGCCAATCATTTTAAAATGTTCATGGACTCTTTATATGCCACACACAGCATGTCACCAAAAAACACAAGACAGCTACAAATGGCTGCCAGTGATCTGGGTTTGCAGCTGCAGAAGATAGGGAAGACGCTGGACACACGATGGGTTGCATCAAGTTATAGGACGGTTCAAGCTGTTTGGAACTGCTTCCCTGCTTTGTGTAAGCATGTTGAAGAAGCTGCTAAGGATCTCTCAAGACCCATAAGGGACCGAAGCAAATACGAGTGTCTTCTTAAGAAGCTTACCTCCTGTTCTTTCTTGAAAGATTTAGGGCTTATGTGCGATTCCCTTCAAGAACTGAAAGACTTGTCTCTGGCTCTTCAGAGCCGGGATATCACAATTGTGGATGCACACAGACTCTTGGTGGGGCAAGTCTGGAGATTATTTGCAATGAAAGAATCTCCGGGGGAGTTTGCTTCTACTGCTCAGAGTGCAGTTGATTGTGGACACTTTGGACACTTAAAGGGCAATCATAATTCCCAGGGAAGGGCAAACTCTGTGTCTCTGAATGAAAGGCAATTTTATCAAAGCCTTTTAGTTAACCTTGCCAAAAGGTGTGCTCCGGACTTGGATAAAGAACTTGTAGCCAGTTTCAGTGTCTTGGATACAAAGAATTTACCGAATGATGAAGACATTGTACTTTATGGTGAAAATGAGATTCAGAGACTGTGTATGAAATTTCAGCTCCCAATCAGAGACACCATCCATGCCTTCAGATATTTTAAGGACTTTGGTGGCAAAAGGTGCCCTGAAGCATTTAGGGCTTTGGTTGCTTGCATGGAAACGTTGCCTGCAAGTAATGCAGATTGCGAAAGGGGCTTCAGCGCCATGAATTTAATTGCTTCGCCAAGCTAAGCATCTCTCCATGTGGCCACTATTTCCTCATGTTTATGGCTGAAACTTAATGGCCCTCCAGTTAAAGCATTTAAGCCATTGTCCTTTGTGAAAAGCTGGCTGGCAAAGGGAGACGAACAGCTGAGGAAACTCACTGCGAGCAAGCTCATGCAAAGAAGGACTCCCTTGAAGATTATTATGTGGGGTTCTGGGAAATTGTCAATTAATTGTGTACACATTTGAATGCACCTGCTAATGTACCTCAACACCTATCCGTTCATCAACGGCCCAGTTAAGGGTCCAATAAATAATCACCTTGAGCCTTGATTTGTTATACTTTAAGCCATGTAGCAAGCAGTCTGCTACACAATATGTACTTAGTAATGTAGGCCCCACCAGTTTTATCATGTCGTATTTAGGCCCCACCCACCAATTAGGCCCTGCCCATCATGTTTTAGGCCACGCCCCCAAATGAGGCCCCCCACCCTCAGTTTCTTACCCCACTTAAAGCACTGCCACCTGGTCCGGATGGATCAGATCCGGAAGATGGTCCTCTAGCCTGTTAGCCAGGATCTTCGTATATATCTTAGCATCTACGTTTATCAATGCAATGGGTCTGTAAGATGTTCTGTCCTTAGGATCTTTGTTAGGTTTCAGGATGGGGGTTAGTCTGGCCTCTTCCATAGATGGGGTTATTCTACCTGTGGACCTAAATGTATTGAAGAGGTATATCAGGTGCGGGGTTAGTTCAGTTGCAAATGTTTTATAAAAGGCTGCTGTATAGCCATCTGGCCACGGGGCCTTGTTCGATGGTAGGTTGGCTATCACTCTCCTTACTTCACCCTCTGTGATCTCCCGGTTGCGGGTCTCCTGCGTCTCCCTCCCAATCCTGCGCATCGTCACTCTTTCCTGGAATTCTGTCAGTAGCAGAGCTCAAGGATTTTGAGATGAATATAGGGATTCGTAAAATTTTGCCAGCATTTCCTGAATGTACCCTGACCGAGTAACCCGCTCTCCTGTTCCCGTTTTTAAGGCTGTTATTGCTTTATTTCACTCCCATCAGTAGGTGCGCTAGGAGTGCATCCGCTTTATATGCTTTGGCGTAGTATTTTTGACGGACAGTGAGCAGTGCCCCTTACACCCTTTTTGTTCGGAGGACCTCCAGTTGCCCTAGTTCCCGCCTATATTCCCTCACTAGTGCCCTGTTCGGGGTCGTTCCTGCCCGTTGCCTTGCCGCCTCCACTTCCGCCTCCAGCTTTGCCTCCAGTGCCCTCAGCTACTTTTCCCTCTCTGCCTTTGCTGCCATCAGTTCCCCCCTGATTGTTGCTTGCAGGCATCACATCTTATCTCTTCCCATGTATCCCCCCTCCTATTAGACTCGAAAAAGCTTTTAATTTTTGCTTCTATCTCCTCCTTAATTACTAGGTCTCTAGGTAAGTACTTTGGGTATTTCCATCACCAGACCCCCCTTTCTCTGCTCCCTATGTCCATTTGAACAGATACAATCTTGTGGTCTGCTATTCCAATAGGGCCCGTCTGCACCTCCCTGATCCGTTCCATCAAACCTGTTGACACCCAGACATAATTGATTCTAGATTGTGATCCGTGAACTCCCGACAGGAAAGTATAGCCCCCCTCATCCACAATCATCTCCCTCTAGGCATCCCTCAGCCTGCCCTCTCGATCCTCCCCCTTAGTTCTGCCAACATCACTGCCCCCCCTCCCCTCCTAGAGCGTCCTGTTGCACCCCCTGTCCCATGCTATGCTAAAATCTCCCATCAGTATTATTGGACCCCTTGAGTTGTCCTCCAATAACCCCAAGAAGCGCCTCAGAAATTTCTCCTGGTCCAAGATTGGTGCTACACTACTGCCATGGTTTAGGGGAGATCCTGATAGGTCCCCCTGATATATCTCCCCTCTTTGTCTCGTAGAGTTTCAAGGACTCTGAAGTCCACTGTATTTTTGATGGCAAAAGCACTCCTCCCATTTTGTTCCTTGCTGAAGCATGCAGAATCTGGTCAAACCCCTGCAACCTTAATCACCCCTGATCTTTATGCATGTGGTGTGTTTCTTGCAATCCCAGAACATCCAGTTCCTCTTTCCTCATAGTTTTTTCAAATTTTTTCCTTTCCTCTTTAGCGGAGTATTAAGTCCCCTGACGTTATGGGTCAGCCACTTGAATATATACTAATTTGACCACATCCCTCATTCGCTAATGACCCCCGCCTTCCCACTCTCTGAGATCTCCCCCCACACCCCATTTGCTCAATTCTTTCTCCTTACACCCCCCCTTTAATGCCCCTGTTCGTCGCTCTGTACCCCACTCCCCACCTGGTTCGTCCTAACTCCTCCCTGTCCTCCCCTCCCTACTCTACTTCTGGAAGTACTTGCCCTTCCCGCTTCTCCTCCTCACCATCTTCAGGCATTCCCACCCTTTCTAATTCCAAGATGTTTGCCCCTCTCCCCTGGCCTGTTACCTCCTTCCGAGGCCCACTACCCCTACGATATTGCTTGTTTAAGAGTTCTCTTGTTCCCCTGTTCTATCTGCCTCCCCTGTGTCCTGTTATTTTTCCTTCCGGTGGGGTCTGCCCGCTCTCTCGCCTCTTCTCCTTTCCCCCCCCGCTGTAGTCCATTCCCAGGATCTTGGTCTTGGCCTAGAGTCTGTGGCCTTTGCTCCTATTGTTGTGTGTGCCTCATCTAAATCCAGTTCCATAATGTCAGTTCCCTCTTGTACCAACATGACTCGCCTCTGACCTCCTTCCCAGTCAAATACTAAGCTGAACGGGAAGGTCCATTTGTATCACACGCCCCGTTCGTTAAGTGCTTTTGTCACTGGAGCCATCTGTCTTCTCTTTACGATCATGTTATTGGCCAGGTCTTGGTATAGTGCTGTTTGCTGCCCTTGATACATGATAGGTTCCCGCTTCCTCGAGTTTTTCCTTTTGCGCGAATCTGGCTAAGGCTGCAAGTACGTCTTGCCCACGGGCCTTTAATCATCTTGCCTACTTTGTGGATGCGGTATAACTCTATGGCATCCGGGCTCTCTTCCCCCAGGAGTTCGGCGAAGATGTTCTGAACTTCTCCCTTGAGTTCTCTTTCTGAGACCGATTCCGGAAGCATCTTCACTCTTACGTTGACCCTATGGGATCTGTTTTCCATGTCCTCCATTTGAATTTCCAAATTCCGCGTGGCATTGTCGATGCGCTCTATGGCCTCACTGTTGGCCGTTGTCTCCTTATCCACTTCCTGCAGACCTGTTTCTAGAATATCGGTTCTTTTGCCAAGCTGTCTCATGTCTTGTCAAATTTCCCCCAGCGCTGAGGTTAGATCCTACCTTAATAGTTGAAATTGCTCTTGGAAAGTCTTGGCTAGGCTATCTTGTAATGCTAGCATATCTCCCCAGATGTCCTCTCTTGACATGGGGGCAGAGGGGTCTGCGTTCCCCGGGGTGCTGGTTCCATTCGTCCCTTCATGGCCCTGTTTGGGTGGGACCCTCACATCCTGCGCTGGCCAGATGGTTGGTAGGGTGCCAGGCATGTCGCCCGGGGCTTGTGTTGCCCTGCCCACTTTCCCCTTATTTTTTGGAGACATGATCCTTTGGCTGGTTTGCCCCTCTCAGCAGGTTTCTGAGCTGCTGCCCGTCTTGTCCCCCTTGCTTGATCTCGGGGCTCGTGGTGGTTTCCATTTGTTGTCTTCAGCGGGATTCCCCCGCCCCCCACCACCAGCAGCGGCGTTATTGGGCTCTTCCTGTTGTTGGGGTTAGCCCTCCAGAACTGCCCCGGTGCGCTTTAAGGTGAGTTACTGCAGGTTAATTCTTGACCGTGCAGTTGTTTCTGTTAAGTTGGCTAGCAGTGTGAGGTGTCTGAAGTTGGGGGTCAGACTGAGCGAGGGCCGCAGGGACAGTGCGCTCCCGTGGGCCTCTCCCTCTGTATGCTGCAGTATGTTGGCATCCAGCAGATGAAAATGGGGGGGATGCAGCGGGCGCGTGGATTTCTCTCTGGGATGGTATACGCCTTGATTGCCTCCTTTGTCTGGATATGTGTTCCTTATTAGGTAGGTGTCGTGCTGCAAAGGGACGTGGTTGAATGATGCTTGCCAAAGGCTCTTGTGGGTTCTCGGATCCCTTTATGCGTGGTGATGAACGGGAGCGGGGGTGCGTTCCTCCCCAGGTGCCCCAGTTTTGTATGGTGTAGCTTTGATCTGTGAGCCTTCGCATTGCGTCTGCAGCTGCTGCTGTCGGGCCCGTGTGGTTTGTGTAGGGTTCGGCAGCTTATGGTCCTTAGGGCACGGGTGAGGCAGCGCAGTTAAGAATGGCACGATGGGTGGTAGTCCTTGAATCTGCGGTCGTGTGACCTGATCTGGGCAGGGGGTGCAGTGATTAGTCTCTCCGTGCTACAGCCGGGTGGGGATGGGCAGACTGGGATGCAGGGCGGACGGAATTGCTCCCTGCTTTTGCTGGTGCTGTGTTTGCAGCCGATGAACCGGACGCCTCTCCCTTTTATGGAGGCTGCAGGCGGGCCGCCTCACCCGTCGCGTTGGAGGCTAGTCCGGGGTCACGGGCTGAAGAGTCCAGGCATGTCCGCCCCCGAGGTCCGTTCACGGAGCGTGCTACAGGGGGCCGGATGATGTTTGGCACCCGGGACCTCTGGGTGCATAGCAATGATAAGCGTACTGTAGAGTGGGGCACCACTCCACCTGCTGTACTGGCGTAAGCTGATGTTAGGCCTCGGGGGGTCACTTTGCTGTGAGGTGCCGAGGTTGTCTCGGGCACCGTAAATGGCATGCTGGCAGCTGCAGACAAGGTGAGGCTGCATGGTTTTCTGGATGTGTCCGTGTCCATGGTCTCCATTTCAGGACTGGTGCTTCTTGCTGTGATCCCTGTCAGCTCTTTTGGGCCCCCCTGAGCAGGGTCTCTGCAGGCCGGTTTTCCCTCGTGTGTGTTTCGCCCGAGGGGTGTGGCGGCTCCTCTGCAGTAGATGGTCCACTCGTCTGTTGGGCACTGTTGCAGCTGAAGTGATCGGAGGAGATGCCGGTTTTCCTCACTTTTAGCGCGTTAATCATGCTGGGGCAGTGAGCCGCTGATTTTGCTGCAGGCAAGCTATTTTTGGCACTTGGCAGTATCTGTTTACAAGATTAATTCAGGAGCTCTGCAGAGGCTCAAATAGGAGCCGCCATCTTGATGGCCCTCTAGCGAACACTGCTCCACCCTCATTGACTGAAGCCTGCAGCTCTGTGTCTCCCTGACCAACGGGGGGCTGCTGCGGTCTTACGGAGCTCCCTCACCCGGTGGGGTGTCTTCCGTGCCGCTTCTCCATGCGGTGGGGTGTGGGTCACAGGGCCTCCCCACCTCCTCTGAAAAATACCGGCGCCCGCCACCAGCAGGAGTTCTCTTCAGGGCCACGATATCCACTGGCGAACCTCTGCTCCCAGTGCAGATTCCTTTCCCTGTTTTCTGTGGATGGCTGCTGACATGGTGGGTGCCACATGGTCGGGTCCTTCCGGTGTCGATGTTAGCCCGCTGAATAGGCGGTGGGCCCTTTATTTCCGTAGGAGTCTGGAGAACACTGTCAGCACGTCTACACTGTGCTGGTGGCCATCTTGGAATCTCCGGCAAACTCTTTAAAATCTGCAAGGAGCTGGCCAATCCCGCTGCAGTCTCTACCTCTCCTGTCCCCTCCCAGGCCCTCTGCATGGCCCTGGCTTCTCATTTCATCTAAAAAACTCATGACATTCTGTCCTTTCTCTTTCTTCATCTTCCCCTGCCCCCTCTACTCCCTGCTCCTCCTCCAGCCCTTCTTCGGCCACCTCTCCTCCCTTCTTCTCTGCCTTTCCCCTGTTCTCCCCAGACGAGGTTTCAAGACAAGTCCAATCTATGAAAGTCTCGACAAAACAGGTTCACCCCTGTTCCTCCAAAACCATCAAGTACCCCATTGATACATTGGCCCATGCTCTGGCTGACTTCTGCAACCACTCTTTCACCTCTGGAGTCTTCCCTTCCCCCCCTGAAGCACTCTCCCTTGTGCACCCTTTTCTTCAAAAAACCCTCTGCCGACCCATCCCGCCCGGCTAACTATCTTTCAATCCCCATCACTCCTTTCCTGGGCAAACTCCTGGAAAGGCTGGCCATCTCCTAGCTTAATCTTCAGACTGAATCTGTTGGTTATCTCCATGACCATCAGTCTGGCTTCAAACCTGCCAGAAGCACGGAAACTGCTCTCCTGAACATCTGTGAAGACCTGCTCTCGAACCTCAATTCCAACACTCCCTGTGTCCTCATCTTATTCGATCTCTCTACTTCCTTTGACACGGTCAACCATTCCACCCTGCTCAACTGTCTCCGTGATGACCCGGGTATCAGCGATCAGGTCCTGGCTTGGCTGACCTCTTTCCTCTCCGATCGACCCTCCCAGGTCCAACTTGGGTTCTTCCTATCCTCTATCTCTATCTCTACCTGTGGTGTTCCCCAGGGGTCTAACCTCTCTCCCTGGCTGTTCAACCAATACCTGCCACTTCTTACCCACCGCATTTCTTCTCTCTGCCCAAACTTTCAGTGCTATGCAGATGACACTGAACTCATTTTCAGGCTCCCTTCCACCACTTCTTCTCTCATCTCTGACAGTCTGTCAGCTTTCCAGGAGTGGTGTGCAGCCGTGATCTCTGCCTTAATGCCAGTAACACAGAGATTCTCCTCATCGCACACCTACACCCTCCAATTCTGTCACTTCCTGGCTGGCCTCTCTTGGCCATCTTCCTGCACCCACCTGTGAGGCTAAAAACCTCATGGTTATCATCGACTCCACACTTTCCTTCTCACCTCACATCTCTGACATCTCTAAGAAGTCACACTACCAGCTAGACATCCTCAGAGGTATTCTTCCTTTCCTCTCCTTCCCGCAGAAGCTCACTGTCTCCAGAGCTCTGGTTCTCTCTAGGCTGGACAACTGCAACAGCCTCTTTCTAAATCTGCCTGCTTCTACTCTTCGTTCTCTACAACTCATTCAGGACAGGACTGCAAGACTTGTCCTTGGCCTCAAGCCCAGGGATCGTATCTCTCCAGGATTTAAATCTCTGCACTGGCCCCCAGTGGCTGCAATGATTAAGTTCAAAGCCCTCTGCATTGTCCACAAGGCCTCTGGGCCTTGGGCCTCAATACCTTCACCTGGCCTAGTACGATCCTTGTCTCTGTCTTCCCTTTGTTTCCCCTCCCTTACCTCGTCGTGCCTTGAAACACTTGTGTATAGGCGTGTAATAAATGCCATATTGCCATATCATATCATATTATATCATATCCTAGAAGTGGTTATGGGATATTGTTCACCATGTTCCCTTGTCTCCGAGGAGGTAGGAGATATTGTCATCCCAGACATGTTAGAAAGAGGGGGAGAAGGATTGTGGATGAAGTACCTTGGGTATAAAACACAGTATCCCCTTTATTCTAGTGACAATCTACCAAATACTCCCCTAACCTTTATGGGTCATTATAAGACAGTTCCCCTTTATTCCCCTCTTGGGGTATCTGACAGTACTGAGACGAGGAAGAACCAACTGAGAGTAATGAACATTACATAATTTCCCCACTCTAGTACTGAGATAAGAATGAAGCAACTGAGAGTAATAGACACCACTTACTCTCACCACTTTGGTACTGGGACGAAGAAGATGCATGAAGGTCAGGCATGTCCTTGTAATCCGAGCCAGACAACACTAATTAATGGAATACACCTGCAGCCCATTAAAGGATCACGGGTGTATAAGAGGTGGAATGCAGATGCACATGTGAACAGCAGGGGAAGAGAAAGACACAGCAGAAGGAACCGTGCAGGAGTGCGAGAAGCTGAGACGCGGAGACTCCAACCAAGTTCCTGGGAGTCCTGCTTGTGGGACTGTGCAAGACAGAGAACTCTAGGAAGGGAAGGCGGGCAGCAAGTGCGGCTGTGGAGCGGAGGCAGAGCTATGCACGGGACCCAGCGTGTGCTGAACGAAGAACCCAGCAAACAGGCTTTCACTCTTGAGGAGAATCTCCAAGGCACTGTGAATATAGCTGCGGTCCATGAAAGTAAAGCACAGTTGCACTTATTTCATACCAAATTGAATGAAACAAGTAAATTTGCATTTTCTGAATGCTGAATTGAATGAAACAAGCAAAACTGTACTTATTGAGTAACGAATTGAATGAAACCAGAACCATTGCACTTATTGAATACCGAATTGAATGAAACAAGCAGAGTTGCATTTTCTGAATATTGGATTAAATGAAATAAGCAAAACTGCACTTATTGAATACCATATTGAATAAAACAAGCAAAACTACACTTATTGAATACCAAATTGAATGAAACATGCAAAGATGCATTTATTGAATACCGAACTGAATGAAATAAGCAAAACCAGAACATATTGAATATCGAAGTGAAAGGAAAGGCAAAGACTATTAATTTTGAATATTTGGTTTTACAGAGCAGCACAACTGCTAACAGTGAACATTAAATTGAATGCAAATAACAAACAAACCTGCTAAATATTGAACAATGAAGTGTATTTGTCTGAATATTGAACTACTCAAGTAGAACTGGAAGTTCCTGGTTGCGTGACCTGTAATGGGTGGATTGTGCAATCCAACAACCGTGCCTAGACCAGAGAACTACTACCCCTTCAATAAACATCTGTTCAAAGCGAATGCACAGGCAGGGTTACTGCCAGACTCGTAATGAGGCCCATTTTCTTTAATAAAAGTCTTTTGTTATATATTGGATCTGTTGTCTGTGTCTCCAGAAAAGATGCCAACCTCACAGGAGGTGGTAGGGAGTTGGGGTAGTGGGGGTAGTGAGAGGAGTGCAGAGACTAGCAGGGGCTGACTGGGGTTGGGCGGTTGGGGTAGGGGAGGTGGTGGGAGGATTGCAGACAGGCGGGGGCTGCCTGTGGTCAGGGGGTTATGGTAGTGGGAGGAGTGCAAACTTGCAGAGCTGCCTGGGGTCAGTGATTTGCGGTAGTGAAGGGTAGTGGGAGGAGGACAAACTTGAGGGTGGCTTTAGTGTAGGGGTGTGAATGTGTAATGTTGCCGGTTGTGGGTGCTGCTTTGGTCAGGCGGTACGGGCCGCAGTTTCGCTGGGGTTCTGGTTTGTGTTACAGAGGACGGGACGGAGTTTCACCAGGTTGCTGGTTTCAGTTACGGGGGACAAGACATAGTTTCACTGGGGTGCTGGTTTGAATTATGGGTGACAGGCCGAAGTTTCGCCGGGGTGTTGGTTTGAGTTACGGGCGACGGGCTGCAGTTTCGCCAGGGTGCAACTTTAATTCAGGGGTATGTATTACTTTTTGACATTTGACCGGTGCAAAGGTTTTTTGATTGCACTACTTTTCGCTTGCACGGGGGTGTACTGTGGGCCTTCCATGTGCAGCACAGTATTATTTGAGCCGTTGATTACTTGGTGCTTTTAATTGTATGAATTGGCTTGCAGCAAACATTTTTAGCTAGGTGCAAAGGTTATTCACGGACAAAATAGTTAGCAAAGACTTTGCGACTTTTCTGTAAATCAGGCCCTAAGTGTTCACTGTTTGCCTCAGGTGGAAGCTGCGAGAAGGTGAAAAAGTGGCAGATGGGGAGATGATCGAGAAAGAAAAGGAGGGCGGGAAGAGAAAAATAAAGGAAAGACAAGGAGGGAGAATAGATGAGGGAGTCACAACCAAGGTGTGACCACAGAGACTGGGATAGAGGAAGACATATTTATTGGTTGAAAATGGGATGAGAATCTCTTCACCAACAGGTTGATGTATCATCTACATTTCACGTCCCTGCTTCACTTACTGTATACCAGTGTACATTGTTTCTGTTTGAAGCACTATGTTCCATAAGACAATACAATAGAAACAACTACATCCCTTTACTTAGCCCTATAACTTTCTAATGTATTTATATGTTCAAACAGTTTGTGCAGCGGGCTTCTGGGTATAGCCTCACTGGAGTTAAAAGGATTTATAGGCAGAAACTTGTGGCAAGTATAATGTATGCATTAGAAACGGTGTCCGGTCAAAGATTCGAATCCGAAAGGATCGAATGCCATAGGATCGAGTCAATTTGACCTAAAACAAAAGGGTCGATTTTTTTTTTAAATATATATTTTTTTGGGTTTCTGTTTTGGAAAAAAAAGTGGTTTTACCACAAAAAAAGTGCGTTCGGCGGGGAACCCCCCCACCCCCAACCCAAAAAAAAAATGTAAAAAAAAACAATATCGACCCTTTTGTTTTAGGTCCTTTTGATTCGACCCTTTTGTCATTCGATCCTTTGTATTCGAATCTTTCACCTATAACCATTAGAAACTACCTATAACTACCTTGACTCCTGGGCCAATAAGCTGCAGGAGCTGTTATGGTGGAAAATTCTGGGTCTGTCTAAAGCCACCCCTATTGAAGCTCTACGAGTGGAGATGGGGCCAACATACCTGGCTAGTTTGATAAAGATCAATCGAGGTAACATTTATGTAAACATAATGTGTGCAGAAGACGGACATGGGTTACCACTTTTACAGAAAGAAATCTTAAGTCTTGTTGTTCATTATTAGAATTTAAAGCTTCTAATGATTTTTCTTTTTGATGCAATTGCTTGGACTCCGGTGTGGGAACAGGCAGGGAGTAGGGGCACTGATTAAATCGTTTAAGAACTGTGTTGAAAAATTGGATTGGGCAATGATCCACGAGCATGTGGGCAGGTTGGGATCTTTAAGAACCTTTGCTAGGATGCATTTGCAATATAAAAACACACAGCAGTATGTTTGCCAGTTCCCATCGTCTGCTTTGAAGGATTTACATGCTAATTCGGTTTAAGAAGCTTAATGTGTTAGCAATTAGGGGGGCTTGGGGGGCTAGGGGGGCTTGGACTGGCATGGCCATGGAAAAACGCTCATGTAGTGTGTGCGGGGAATTAGCCCAAGCAGAGACTATCAGACATGTGCTAACATCCTGTCCTGCCTTGTTTAACACCAACGTGCTATTTTATGAAAACCACGTGGAGGATATGAATGGTACCCCCGGGATTCCTTCTGACTAAAGTGTGTATTTGGGTGTAGTTTGGCACTGGTTCTCGCCATTACCAGAGTATGGGGGCAGGGGCGCTTGGCAGAGTCAAGATTGCTGCTGGTGGCGGCGAGGTGATAATTAGAGGATGATGCTGCGGCTAGACCTTAGGAAACCTTTTGATGTTAGTGGATTTATGCATGTTTGTTGAGATGTATTGCGTTTTGGACGTTTTTATGTGGATTTAATTGTGGAGAAATTATATATTCTGTTTCATGTTATGCTCATATGAACATTTTAAGGTGATCATTTGTTAGGTGGCTATTTATAATGAAATACGTCCGAAGAGTTGTTTAAATAACTGAAACACACTAAATAAAATGTAAAAAAAATATTTTATTTATTTATTGTGTTTATGGTTTCCAGCAAACATTACACAAAAGCAATAAATACACAATACAACATAAGACAATACATATAATAATTACAAATCTAATCAATGAATTTCATCAACATTAAAAATGAAACTTATCATCTCAACATATGACAAAAGAACATAATCAGAACAATGTCATTAAAGCTGTAATCATTAAGCAGGCCTAGAAGCTTCAGACTCAATCATATCCACATTACACCCGCAAATGCATTAAAGAAGGTCACAGCGTACATAAATGGGCCAAGGTTTCAGTTGTGCTAGTCTTTGCAATAAGGACACATCGGCAGAGCTCTAGAAATGCCAGTACATACACCTTAAAACTCAGCTGGTTATAGAAGATTATCTAGATAGCATAAACTGAATTGCATAATTCCGAAAAGATCCGGAGTTACTCTAATGTCTGGACGGTCGGGACTCGGGGCTAACTAGCCTTTTGCCTGTAGCCCCTGAGCTTCTATCCATGACTACAACCAAAAGACCCAGGGTTATAGCTCCCTCAGCACCCGCCCCCCAGCAACACCTCTGCCGCTGAGCTTTGTAAAGTTTAGAATACAAACGTTGTAAGAGGATTCAATTCAACACTACAGCTAAGTCAATGCCTAGTCTGGGATACTGAATGGAAACCCTTATTAATATATCTTTATGTCCAGTTCATAAGTTCTGGATGACTACCCCCATATAACACCCCTCTCTTAGAATCCCCCTGACCCCACTGAGCCAAGAAGTAGTTCTGTTTTGCAAGTTTAAAAGGTTTATTTGAGAATTTAAGCAATATATATATATCACACTTTATAATTAATTAATATCTGATAGTACGCTTAGACATATGATGTTGATCAACAATGGGTAATCTGGCACTAGCACACTTCTTTATAATCAATGAGGAGTTAGTATAGGGTGGATAAATTAGCAAAAATACTTTTATGATTTCAAGGGAAAAGCAATGAGGAATAAATTGCAGTACACAAATACTTGATATGATTTTAGCAAAAGATAATATAATCACTTTTTCTCTGGCAATCCACCCCCCTCCCCTATGCAATGTAAGAAATGGAAGGAAATGGAAGTAACACACACAGTTCTTAGGAATGCAATCAAATATAATTCAGTTCACCCCAGCAAGCTTAGACCACAGATAGAAGTTTGAAACACAGGCCCAAAATGCTTTTAAAAAGTGATGAAGTGAGAAAAATGCTGAAAATGGTTTTAATTCCCTTTAGGAGGTTCAGGGGGAGTGGTAGCTACTTGGGATGAGTTCAGGCTAACTTTAGCAATGATTCAGGGATGGTTCTTAAGTATACAAGTATAGGGAGTAGGAAGTCCAGGCTTGTTGGAGAGCGTAGATTCTAAGCTTTCAGAGGAAAGTTAAACCAAGTTCGTAGCCCCAACGTTTCCAGAGATATGGACGATTAAATAAAGGTAGTTTTTCGGATTTTAAGTAAACTCAAAATGACAGGTGACAGCTTTGCAGCTGCAGAATTGACAAATGACAGTGGTGCAGCTTTACAAAATGACAAGTGACAACTTCTAGGAGGCAGTTCTGGTTAGATTAAAATAGTTTGGATTAGATTATTTTAACTAAGAGATTGGATCTGCACAGTTCTGCTAGGTACTCACAATATATTTTTGAAATAGGCCTCGCCACGGATCTGGTCAGGTTTTTGACTGGACTCCGGTTCTGGTCTCGGCACTTCACAGTGATCTGGGTCAGCTCTCTGGTTCTGCTCACAGCGGTCTGGGTCACTCTGGATCTCTGGTCTGGTCTGTCCGGATACAGCGGTCTCTGCACGCCTCCTGGATCTCTGCACTGGTCCTGGCAAAAGTTCTTGGCAAGGGAATCAAGCAGCTCGCCCGGCTGTGAGTAGCTTGCAATGATTTGAGGCTTGCGGCAGAGAACTCAGCTTGTGGTTTTAGGCCTCTGATTTAGGGTCTAAAGTATAAGTTCTAGGTTCTGGAGTAGGTAGCTGGAGTCAGTCTGGAACTGGTATCTTCTGGATGTTGTGTGGTCCGGCAAAGCGCGTTGCAGCAAATGGATTTCAATCTCTCCACCTGGGTTTCAATGTTCCTTTTATATGTTTTGAAAGTGGGTGTGTGCGCAGCATCACTAAGCCAGCCCCTCTCTCAACTGATCATTGGTCAAGCTTTTCTCTCTTCCTTGATAGGGGAAAGGAAATGTGAGTCATGGTGATGCTGTTTTATGGCCTGCAGAAAGGACACTCCCCTGTCAAATTACACACAAATCTATATTTGACCTAAAGACATATTTCATAGATACACAGTGGTTTGAAATTACATGCACCCATCACGTATCACATGAGGTATACTCTGTTCAAACTCTGATATTTCTAAGAGCTTGCATCCAGAAATGGCAATATTTTGCGCTTTTTAGTGGGTTATGCAACATTGGGTTTTCATTAAAATGGATACACATATACACACCCCTACTACACATATCTCAGTAACTTTCCATTTGTTTGGGCTTGAATTGTAGGCAAAGTTTCCATTTTAAGGTTCCCCACATTTCACATTTCTGTCATCCGGTTACCAAGAGTTATCAGTGTTTCTGTAAAATATATATTTTGCTTTCAATTCAGTTCTCAGAGTGTTGTAGTCCGCCTCCGAGACTTGGGTGGGTCAGTGATCACATGTCTCTTCTGCTGGGAGCTCTTTGTGCACAGTCAACAGTCAACATCAGCATATTCTATTCAAGTGCAAGAGCCTATTGTGTGGTCTCCAGGAGGCTGCCAGCCAGTCTGCCTTCTATCAATCAAGAGGTCATGTGAGATTCTAACTCCTGGTGTGAATCTCTGGAGGTGAGAGGTTTCCCAGCCTTTTGGCCTGTTAATTAAATCAGATTGTCTTCTGGGAACAGCATGTGGTTAAGATTTTAATTAACTCCCAGCCTTTGATGTAAAGGCCTCTCCTGCAACTCCTGACATGCAGTTTCCCTGTCAGAGTTCAGACCGCTAGCGCCGCCTGGAGGTATTTATCGGTACTGCGTCCATTTTTTGGATCAGTCTTGAATGAATGCATTCCAAAGAAGAGATTTTACATGGAAGTATATTATCCAGGTTCAGCACATGGCACTGGTGTGGTTCTGTAGTAAAATAATGTTGTGCCCGTTGAAGGAATGAATTCCCAATAGTTGTGGGTTGCTTTTGGCAATCAGCATTGCCATTCCCAATGGTTTCAGGCTACTGTGTGGGTAGCCCAATGGTGGTTTTAGGCAGTGCCCTCCTGTGCTCACAACATAGGCAAAAATGGGTGGCAGCCTATTCTTCATGCATTTCCCTGTGCATTTTCTGGGAAGTTCTGGCCATCATGATGTTTTCCATGCCAGTACTGCATAGGTTTCCTATTCTGGCGTACATGTGGGCTTTTTGGCCATCTTGGATTTTCTAAGCCCACAGCACCAAATGTTGCAGCATAATAGCTCAAACGTGGGTCAGGACACCCAACAAAGCCCCCCCCACGCGACTGCACTTTGAATTTGAGTCGATGGGGAGTCGGGTGCACAGGAGGTTTTGACCCACGCACTGGTATGTCTGCATAATCTTCTTCCAATTCTGCAAATGGCACAGTTCAGCATCTTTTCCTCCATCCGGTCGGATCGATCGGTTCTCCTCGCCGGTCCTGATGGGAATATTGGGCGGTACCCCGGGCCCCTTGGGTCTCTGTTCCCGGTCTCCGGATCGTGCTCCTTGGCCAGTCTCCAGGTTTTCTTTCTCCTAGGACGACAAAGGAAAAGCGGCAATACCTATTCATGGACATTTCTCCCCCACCATTGATATAGTGGGGTGGCATATATATTTTAGAACTCAACAGATATAAACATGCACATTTTTTTAAATTAAGAGACAGGAATACATAAACTTGAGAAACACAGAATTTGATAGGCTATATGTAGGATCTTTTAGGGTTGGAATTGAATTACTCTGGAGTGGTACCCTCTGGGATTGCAGAGGACTCCTCCAGTTACTGCAAAGTGTGCCTGGGATGGCAACACTTCAACTGGTTTATGTGGACCCACTTGTCTTCCCCCTCTGCCAAACCGCCTTTGGGGATGCGGATCTTGTAGGCCACAGGGGAGATCTTGTCTATAATCTCAAAGGGTCCCTTCCATGTAGGTAAAAATTTGCGCTGTCTTGCCTGGTTTCTTTGGAAGTTGTATAAATAGACCCGGTCCCCCACCTGATATTCCTTCCTGGAAGTTTTCAGGGCATAGTGGGTCTTCATGCTCTCGGCTGATCTTTCTAGATTCCGCTGAGCATAGGCAAAAGCATGCTGAAGGTGTTTCCTTAAATTCTCCACATACTCATGAGTTGTGGAGGCATTTATCAACGTTTGCTCTTGGGTTCTGTAGAGCAAATGCTGGGGAAGCACCATCTTGCGTCCAGTCATCAACTCAAATGGTGACATTTTGGTTGCAGATGAAGGGGTAGATCTGATGGCCATTAGGACCAGAGGTAATCGGATATCCCAACTTGGCCCAGAATCTGCCACAAACTTTTTTAAGATGCTCACAATGGTTCGGTTATATCTCTCTACTGCTCCAGAAGAAGCTGGCCTGTAAGCAATATGTAGCTTTCTTTTGACCTCCAGTATCTCCCACATCTTTGTCATCACTTCACTGGTGAAGTGGCTACCTCTGTCTGACTCAATCCTTTGAGGTAGACCTTAACGGGAAAATATGTGGTTAATCATCAGGGCAGCTGCAGTTTCTGCCTTGCAATTTGGGGCTGGGAGACATTCCACCCACTTGGTAAACAAGCATGTCACAGTCAACATGTACTTATTCCCCCTAGCAGAGCGAATCACGGGGCCTACAAAGTCAATTTGCTAATCTGACCATGGGAGTGTCATTCCCCTCTTTTGGAGAGGTGCCCGGTGTGTGAGGGATGTTGGCTGAAATTGTGCACACACAAGACAACCCTTCAAATATTGGTTGAGGTCCTGGCCCATGTGTGGCCAGTATGCAAACTCTTTTAAGATTTCCAGTGTTGTGTGAAACCCCCTATGACCGGCGGTGGCCGCATCACGGGCGTGACTTAACATCAGGCTTCGGAATGAGGTAGGAACCACCCACTGATCATGGCCAGCTAAGGATTTCCTTACCAACAAACCGTCTTGGATTCGGAACATTTTTGGACATTTCATCAACACTCTTAGGTCGACTTTCCCTATGTAATCAGTATCCGTCAGGGGAAAGTTCTCAGGGTCCTCAAGGTGTTGGTAAAACTTACCAATAATTGGATCCCCCTTCTGAGCTGTAATTAAATCAGCATCAGGGGTCTCCTTACTCCATTGTGCAGTTGAAAGATCATTGTGAGCACTTGTCTGGGACCTAGTGATAGCGGTAACCTTGATTTCCCCCAACAGGGACTCTATTTCGATTAGATCCCCTTGGATGGCCCCGGTTTTGGCCAGCTGATCAGCTAAGTCATTTCCTGTTTTGTCTGGTCCCTCTACTTTGGAATGACCCTTGATCTTTTTCCAGTAGATGGTGATCCCATTCGATGTGACCAGATCATCAATGTTTTGGATTAACTTCCCATGTTTCAAGGGTTTGTTATTAGCACATAGCATGCCTCTCGTTTTCCAGTTCACCAGGTGCTCCACGAACCCGTTCCGTACATAATCCGAATCTGTGATTATGACCAGTTCGTGGAGTTGATGCTGGACAGCAGTGAGGATGGCCTGATGCACAGCCATCAATTCTGCCACCTGACTACTTCGGGGACCAATTTTGTATCCAGCGGAAGGTTCTGGGAACTCCTTCACCCATGCATTTCCTACGCCAGCCACCAGTTCTTTCTCCCCGTCGTTGTCAACATAGTAAGAGCATCCATCCACATAGACAGTGGGCATTCCCTCACACTTGTCTTCTTCAAAGACTTTGTGTGGGGAATTAAGGTATGCCTCTGTGTTGTCCTTGATTTTTAGACTTTCGTCCTCGAGACAGTTTTCTCTGGAACAATCATGCAAGTCAGCCAGACCTTGCGCGAGGGTACTCTTCTTGTTTTGGCCATATCTGACCTCCACAGGAAAGCCTTGCATTGACAGAATCCAGGAAGTAATTCGGGAATTACTCACATTTCCGGCCCGGATTCTGTCACTTTGGAGATATTGCAGAGGTGGGGGGGAGTCTCCACTATGATGTGTTCCCCATGGATAAACGGGCGGTAATTCTTCAATGCCCACACCGTTGCCAGGAGTGCCTTCTCACAATCGTTGAATTTTTCCTCCACAGAGGATAAAGTTTTGCTCGCATAGGAGATTACTTTATTGACCTTGTCATGCTTTTGGTATAATACTGCCGTCAAGCACGTATTAGAGAACCTTGTCTCCAGGAAGAACTCCTTGTTTCTGACAGGGTAAGCTAGGCAGGGCGCTTGTGAGAGGCTTCTTTTGAGTTGTCTTACTGCCTCGGCTTGTTCTGGACCCCATTCCCACTTGACCCCCCTCTAGAGGAGATGAATCAGTGGTCTGGTGATCTCTGCGTAGCCCTCAATGAACTTTCTGCTGTAATTAGTCAGTCCAAGGAGGCTCCTTAGTTCCCGCAGAGTTGTGGGGTCTTTCAGTTTCTGAAGTGCTTCCACTTTCTTTTCCTGGGGACAGAGACCCTGAGGAGTAACCTCATGCCCCAAGAAATTAACACGGGCTCTACACCACTGTGCTTTCTGAAAGGAAAGTTTTGCTCCGGCGGCCCTCAACTGGGTCAGAACATAACGGATCTCCGCTATGTGTTCCTCCACAGATTAACTTTTGATGAGGACATCATCTACATAAGCCAGGTTACCCCTCGCACCCAGGTCGGGCATGGCCTTATGTAGGAAAATGTTGAATTCATTGCCGGAGTTGAGGTATCCGAAAGGAGTCCGGGTCCATGTGTACTGCTGGCCCCCAAAGGTAAAAGCCAGTTTGTATTGGTCCTCCCTACTGACAGGCACGGTCCAGTATCCATTGGTCAGGTCTATTGCTGTGAATACCTGTGACCCCTGGATCTGGGCCAGCCCTTGGTCAATGTAGGGCAGAGGACATCGGGAAGTATGGACCCGTTTGTTGAGCTCCCTGAGGTCGGCGCAGAGTCTCTACTGGCCGTTTGGCTTCAATATTCCCAGCACCGGATTATTGAAGGTGCTATGTATTGGACGAATTATTCCCCGGGACTCAAGGTTCTTAATTATTTCAGTAAGGGACTCCATGGATGCGAGAGGCAAGCGATATTGCTTCACAAACACTGGAGTCATTCCAGGGTCCGTGGGAATTGTTGTGGTGTGGATGTCGGTGCGACCACAGTCATATGAGTCTACCGCAAAGAGATCTTGGAAATCCAAGAAAACTTGTTTCAACTTTTGCTTCTGTTCCAGAGTCACACAGGCATCAGATAGGTTGACTCTCTCTTCCACCATCTGCCTGAAGCCTGGAAAGACTTCTGGTTTGGCTATCTCAGCGGCCTCCTCCAACTGGGTGGAGAAGTCCCTGGTCAGAGTGCTGATTTGGACTGGAGGCCTCAGCTGGGAAAGGCAACCCTCATGGACCTGGAAAATCACCTCATACCTCCTGAAGTCACAAGTCACATCTTCCTTACCATAGGGGCAGGAAGTGTACACCAGGAAGTTCCCCCCATGCCGGGTAAAAATCCTGTCTGGTGTTGTATTGTCATCACTGTCACTGTCAAAACAGTCCTTGGGGATTGGTCCCAACAGTTCATTTCCTAAATCGATGGAAAAATGTCGGTCATCAACCGCCATTCCAATAATAGTGCCTGCGGCTAGGGTAATACTCTTTAAGTCGCTGTTATCCACCTCTATTAGAATGGTGTCATGTTCTACGTTGACTAATGGAGTTGGGTTTACCCCCAACCCTTGCTGTTGGAGAGAAGCGTTTAGATGTATGTAAGCATCAGGGTTTTTCAAATGTTGTCCTCTTTTAACTTTCACTTCCAGGGAGAATTGTCGGGTCCTTTCTGGGATGGTGACTTCCTCTTTGATCTGAATTTCAACTGCATAAGGTAGCAATTGAGCTGACCTAAATGCTTTTTCTGGATCATCAAAGCCCATGGGATTATCCGCTAATCGGGACCAAGCTTTGAAGTTTATTAGGTCCAAACTAATGGCAAAGCGATTGAGAATGTCACTGCCTAAGTAAAAGGCGGCAGTGACGTCTCGCACGACCCAACAATTATGGACTATGCTCTTGTTGCCAATGGAGATTTTGAGCATACACCTGCTTGGCAGGAGATGTTTGGAATTAGGTGCTTCCAGGTCCATTTCCCATTTGTCTATCAGTTTGAATGTGGGAATGGCTGGATCTTTTGGGAGTTGGTGGAACATGGCTTCGCTGATGAAGCTCTTACCGTTGTTCACGCACACTCGAGCGAGAACAGAGTCCTTCCCATCATTTAACTGAACAGGGATGAACAACTGCTCTCCAATTTGCTGAATATCAGCCAGGCTCTGAGTTGATTTCACATCTTTCTGGACTATAGGAGTGGGATTTTCTGATTGTGGATTAGTAAAGAATTTCAGAGTGTTTCCTTCCAGTGTGGAATACCACCTTAAACTGAAAGGAAGGTTGATTTTCAGAAATAGAGAGGACCCCCCATCACCAGTCTGTTGTCCTACTGCTATTACTGTCACGGCTGGAATTTGGTTGTTCTGGCAGTAAAATTCTACTTGGTCAGATTTTTGTTCAACCATGTGGCAGGTGCCATTTAAACTAACATGGTTGACACTCTGTTTTAATTTTATTGGTCGGCTCGTCTGGGTCCAGAGGACCTTGTTTACACAATCTATTAGGGGTGACAACCTTCTCAGGAGGTCATTCCCTAGTAAACAAGGGGTGCCCTCTGGAGTCACTACTATGACCGGGTGTTTCACCTTGTGTCGCCCAATTTTAATGTCCAAGTCTGCAGTCCCCTCAACGGGAATCTCCTTCCCATCAAAGTTCTGCAGTTGTCCAGCAAGAGAGGTGAGAGGAATACGGTAATTCTCCCCCCTTCCTGCATTTAGTTCCTCAAAGGCCCTTTTGGACAGAAGGGTAGCTTGGGATCCAGTGTCCACCAGTGCCAAAATTGTACCCTGCCCCTGTACTTGTACCGGGGCATAGTATCTTCCCTCCTTCTCCTCAAGGGGGCACAGATAATGCACATTTTTGGACAACTGGTGGGCTAATTTTCTGGTTTTGGACATTGCTAGCGAAGAGATTTGGGCAGAATTCTGTGGAGAGCCTTGGGAATCTGAAAGAAAAAGTTGGCAACTGGAGATCAGAGCCATTGTGGGTTCCCCTGGTTCCGGTTATGGGCCGCCCCGCCCTTTTTGGAGGCAGTCATCAGGATGGGTTTGAACCAGGGGATTTCGGTATTGTGGGTTCTGGGATGAGATGATGGGCGGCGGTAGCTCAGTTTCCATATCTCCCCAGTCTGAATTGGCATCCCTTGGGACCCATTTTTCCTTGGGAGGAGTTCCCCCATCTCTAAAGGAGAAGATAATTTCCCCAGGATCCTCTGAGGATCCCTCTCCCTCAAATTGGAAGATCTGTACCTCCTCCACAAAGTGGGTCTGTTTGGGACCTTTGTTTCTCCTACCCCCCTCTGCTCCTTGGGAAGCAGGCTTTCAGGGGTAGGAGATTTTGGTTCCGGTTCTTGGTTTTCCAGGGGCTGTTTACAAGTTGGGAAGGAAGCTTCCTCCAAGGCTTTGCACCCCCCTTCCCCTTGTGCCTCCTCCCTGGGAACCGGTGTGTTATCGGGGTGCTGCCCCCGTCATTGTTTTGGAGCACCAGGTCCAGAGTTTGGGGCATTCGGCGGTGGCATGCTCATCTGAGGGTTCTGTTGAGCCCTCAGTATGTGACCCAGATCTCGTGCCATATTTTGGAACTGGCGCTCAAGTTGTGAAACCCGCTCAGGCTGATACAGGGCTCTATTTTCTCCCCTGGGCTGATCCCGGGAAGGGTAGCTATCCCTTCTCTGGTAGTACCCCCTGGTTGGGAAGATTTTGGTACCCCTCCACCCTTGGCCTCCCCTCTCCCGGATTAGGTTGTCTGGGCTCAGGGAATTGGGGAAAGAAGGATGGATGATTTTGGGGCTGGAAATTGGGTGGATACCTGGGGAAAAAGTTCTGCCCAGGATTTGGAGAATTTCTGCCCTCCTGTGGGAAGTTAGGAGGGAAGTTCCCCGGGTCAGGTGCCCCCCTTGGGCTGGAGGAGACCACACATAACCCAGGATTGGTCGGTTTCCCTTGTAGCAGGGACTTACATAGTCAGGGAGCGGGGGACCCCATTGTGGGACTACCTCCTCGACTCCCTGTCGGTGACTGGCCCGAGGGCCTTCTGGGCTGTGAA
Source organism: Ambystoma mexicanum (assembly GCF_040938575.1). Classification (NCBI taxonomy): domain Eukaryota; kingdom Metazoa; phylum Chordata; class Amphibia; order Caudata; family Ambystomatidae; genus Ambystoma; species Ambystoma mexicanum. The sequence continues at coordinate 460,430,745 of NC_090931.1, forward strand.
TTATTTGGTGCAGGCAGGTTTTGAGGCCCCCCATCTCCAAATCTAAAACGGGGGCAACCTTTACCTCTGCCACCTTGGCAGCAGCAGGGTTGGTTTTGGGGTTTTTCGGCACGTTATTTTTATTTTCGATAGGCTTCTGCACCTCATAGATCCGGGTAGCCTGTTCAATGACCCAATCTAAAGATCTTTTCTCATGAAAATCTCTCACGAGCTGGGTCATTATATATTTAGGGAGAGCATGGAAAAATGTATTGACAAACTCTTTGCTGTCTGTGCGCACCCTTCTGGTGGTCTGTGCAAAAGCACGCTTTAATTCTTGCACAAACTCTTGTGGGGCCTGACCCTCCCCACATTGCAAATTGTAGGCTGCCTTGCGAGCCTCTTGAGGATTTCTGTGAACAGAAAAATGTTTCAAGATGGCCGCCTTATAGGTGGACCATCTTAAATGATTTTGGTCCTCCAGCCCTGCAAAGAAACTGGAGTATTCTGGGGAGAATGTCCATTTGACGTACTGGATGCAGCGACTGCTGTCCTTCAAATGGAAAGTCTCCATCATTTGCTCATAGAGCTCCAAGTGTTCCCAAACGGAATACTTGGCGTTCTTATGATAAGGCATGATGACACTCCTTATTGCCTTTATTTGCTTCAATGGGTCCTTAAGCAAGGCCCTTTTTGCCTTATTGGCCTTTTTGGTTCGGGTAACCCTGGTCCATTCATCCTCTGACTCAAAGGCACTGCTCCCAGAAGTTCGTGTCTGCTCTTCCAGGTTGTCCTGGATTCTGCGAGCCTGGGAATGGCTGGCAGAATGTGGGGACCTGGTCTCCTGTGTCCTGCGCCGTTCAGAGGAGTCTTCAGATTCCTCCTTGCTGCCAGGATTTGATGGGTACCCCCCCCACTGACCTAACTGGGCAGAAGTTTTCAGGATGCCCTTAATGGGCCTACTCTCCTGGGGTTCCCCACTAAATTGCACCGTGCTTGGGTGCCCATACCCGGATGCCCGCCCCTCCATTCCTGGGAGGTACTGGCCTATGAGCCCCATACTTCTGGTTGGATAGTAATCTGCCAACCCTGTGGCCCTGGGCTCATGTGCGCGAGGGGACATGGGGGTGGCAGAGTCCAGGGACTGAGAGATATGAAGGCCTCTGGTACTAGGGCTCCTGAGGTTATGCTCAGGAGTCTCCCTCTCCCAGCGAACCTGGTCTCTATCCGCCCCTGCTCCCTGTTGCAATGCAAGAGCCTGCGCTTTCAGTTCCTCAGTTAAGGCCTTACTCGACTCTATCAGTCTCTCCTGCATCGCTACCTGTTGCTGGAGCCTATCATTGTGCTGACAGAGAGCCTCATTTTCTCTCTGTGCCTCCTGATTGGTCCTGGAGTACTGGGCCAGTCTCTGCTGCAGGAGGGTTACCTCCTGAGCTGTGTCCCTATTGGCCTGCTCCTTTCTTGCCAGAGCATCCTCCACCCTCCTGGTGTGCTCTAACAAGTTCTGGTGTTCTTTTTGGAGGTCACCCAGTTCCTGGAGGGCCAGGTGATTTTCTTCCATTTTCCTTTTTAAGTGGCAGACTTCCTGGGCTAAGGTGTCCCTTTCCTGACTAAGAGCCTGCATCTGTGCCGCCAGGTCGTCCCTTTGCCTTTGGAAGGCACCAGCTTTCTGGTGCTCCTGATCAAACTCTGCCTGGGTATCCAGGTCTTTCAGAATCAATTTATTGCTTTCCTCTTTCTCTCTGTCTAATCGAATTTGCAGGGTGGCTAACTGTTCTGTGCATGCCCTGTTGAAGTCCAGTTGTTGCTCCAGCTTTTTCTGGCTCTGCAGAAGGGAGTCCAACCCTTCTTGGTACTCCTTCTGCAAGGCCAGAAATCTGGTATCCTGATCAGCCTTCTCCTGTTGCAGGCTATCCATGTCCTCTTTTATTTTAATGATATACTGCCTACTATCATTTTCTGACTCCTGGCTCCCCTGCAGCCTCTGCTCAGAAGAGACCAGGTCAGATTGGACCTTCTCTAACACCATCTGTCGCTTATTCGCCAGATCTTGGCTTTCAGTACATTTATCCGGCATGTCTCCCATATATAGGTACAGGTATGCCGCTTTCCTGGCAATCTTATTGTGTTCATCTTTGGCTTTAGGAGCCATATATAGTTCACTCAGGGCCACATGTAATGGACCCTGATCTCTCCATATGTCTGACCCTGTTTCAGTGACCTATTGCACGATGGCCTGCAACCAGACGGTTTGGTCCTGGTGAGTCCACTCACCTCTCACAAATAGCTTATGTAAGAGGTGCTCCCTCGCTATTTTCATGTCTACCAAGGTCGTCATTCTAGAGATTGAGCTCTGTCCTGACTTACAGAAATTAGTATTTTATTTTTGCAAAACAGACCTTTTCCTTAGAGTGTCCCTTTGAAGAGTGCTTTACAGCGTAAAACAGCGTGGTGATCCGACCGGATGTATATATCCCGTCAGTTAGCACACTGTATTAAGGTGCACAAGTGATAGATCTAACCCAGACGTCCGGCTCGAGCCCCCACTTTGTAAGAGGATTCAATTCAACACTACAGCTAAGTCAATGCCTGGTCTGGGATACTGAATGGAAACCCTTATTAAAATATCTTTATGTCCAGTTCATGAGTTCTGGATGACTACCCCTATATAACACCCCTCTCTTAGAATCCCCCTGACCCCACTGAGCCAAGAAGTAGTTCTGTTTTGCAAGTTTAAAAGGTTTATTTGAGAATTTAAGCAATATATATATATATCACACTTTATAATAAATTAATATCTGATAGTACACTTAGACATATGATGTTGATCAACAATGGGTAATCTGGCACTAGCACACTTCTTTATAATCAATGAGGAGTTAGTATAGGGTGGATAAAGTAGCAAAAATACTTTTATGATTTCAAGGGAAAAGCAATGAGGAATAAAATGCAGTACAGAAATACTTGATATGATTTTAGCAAAAGATAATATAATCACTTTTTCTCTGGCAATCCACCCCCCTCCCCTATGCAATGTAAGAAATGGAAGGAAATGGAAGTAACACACACAGTTCTTAGGAATGCAATCAAATATAATTCAGTTCACCCCAGCAAGCTTAGACCACAGATAGAAGTTTGAAACACAGGCCCAAAATGCTTTTAAAAAGTGATGAAGTGAGAAAAATGCTGAAAATGGTTTTAATTCTCTTTAGGAGGTTCAGGGGGAGTGGTAGCTACTTGGGATGAGTTCAGGCTCACTTTAGCAATGATTCAGGGATGGTTCTTAAGATGCAAACGAATTTTAGCAGTTCAGGCAAAAGCAGCTATCTTTTTACAAGTAAAGAAATCGGGCCCAATCGCAAATCGCGGCAAAATTCGCGAGTGCGTGAATCGTGATTGCGGAACAAGTATAGTAAGAAGTCGGTTCCAGGCTTGTTGGAGAGCGTAGATTCTAAGCTTTCAGAGGAAAGTTAAACCAAGTTCGTAGCCCAAACGGTTCCAGAGATACGGACGATTAAATAAAGGTAGTTTTTCGGATTTTAAGTAAACTCAAAATGACAGGTGACAGCTTTGCAGCTGCAGAATTGACAAATGACAGTGGTGCAGCTTTACAAAATGACAAGTGACAACTTCTAGGAGGCAGTTCTGGTTAGATTAAAATAGTTTGGATTAGATTATTTTAACTAAGAGATTGGTTCTGCACAGTTCTGCTAGGTACTCACAATATATTTTTGAAATAGGCCTCGCCACGGATCTGGTCAGGTTTTGGACTGGACTCCGGTTCTGGTCTCGGCACTTCACAGTGATCTGGGTCAGCTCTCTGGTTCTGCTCACAGCGGTCTGGGTCACTCTGGATCTCTGGTCTGGTCTGTCCGGATACAGCGGTCTCTGCATGGCTCCTGGATCTCTGCACTGGTCCTGGCAAAAGTTCTTGGCAAGGGATTCAAGCAGCTCGCCCGGCTGTGAGTAGCTTGCAAAGATTTGAGGCCTGCGGCAGAGAACTCAGCTTGTGGTTTTAGGCCTCTGATTTAGGTTCTAAAGTATAAGTTCTAGGTTCTGGAGTATGTAGCTGGAGTCAGTCTGGAACTGGTATCTTCTGGATGTTGTGTGGTCCGGCAAAGCGCGTTGCAGCAAATGGATTTCAATCTCTCCACCTGGGTTTCAATGTTCCTTTTATATGTTTTGAAAGTGGGTGTGTGCGCAGCATCACTAAGCCAGCCCCTCTCTCAACTGATCATTGATCAAGCTTTTCTCTCTTCCTTGATAGGGGAAAGGAAATGTGAGTCATGGTGATGCTGTTTTATGGCCTGCAGAAAGGACACTCCCCTGTCAAATTACACACAAATCTATATTTGACCTAAAGACATATTTCATTTATACACAGTGGTTTGAAATTACATGCACCCATCACGTATCACATGAGGTATACTCTGTTCAAACTCTGATGTTTCTAAGAGCTTGCATCCAGAAATGGCAATATTTTGCGCTTTTTAGTGGGTTATGCAACATTGGTTTTTAATTAAAATTTATACACATATACACCCCCCTACTACACATATCTAAGTAACTTTCCATTTGTCTAGCTTAAATACAGTGTCTGTGGTGTCAAAAAATGGTGGGGTTTTGCCCCAGAACATCACACAAATTGGAGTTTGGGCTTGAATTGTAGGCAAAGTTTCTATTTTAAGGTTCCCCACATTTCACATTTCTGTCATCCGGTTACCAAGAGTTATCAGTGTTTCTGTAAAATATATATTTTGCTTTCAATTCAGTTCTCAGAGTGTTGGAGTCCGCCTCCAAGACTTGGGTGGGTCAGTGATCACATGTCTCTTCTGCTGGGAGCTCTTTGTGTACAGTCAACAGTCAACATCAGCATATTCTATTCAAGTGCAAGAGCCTATTGTGTGGTCTCCAGGAGGCCGCCAGCCAGTCTGCCTTCTATCAATCAAGAGGTCATGTGAGATTCTAACTCCTGGTGTGAATCTCTGGAGGTGAGAGGTTTCCCAGCCTTTTGGCCTGTTAATTAAATCAGATTGTCTTCTGGGAACAGCATGTGGTTAAGATTTTAATTAACTCCCAGCCTTTGATGTAAAGGCCTCTCCTGCAACTCCTGACATGCAGTTTCCCTGTCAGAGTTTAGACCGCTAGCGCCGCCTTCAGGTATTTATCGGTACTGCGTCCATTTTTTGGATCAGTCTTGAATGAATGCATTCCAAAGAAGAGATTTTACATGGAAGTATATTATCCAGGTTCAGCACATGGCACTGGTGTGGTTCTGCAGCAAAATAATGTTGTGCCCGTTGAAGGAATGAATTCCCAATAGTTGTGGGTTGCTTTTGGCAATCAGCATTGCCATTCCCAATGGTTTCAGGCTACTGTGTGGGTAGCCCAATGGTGGTTTTAGGCAGTGCCCTCCTGTGCTCACAACATAGGCAAAAATGGGTGGCAGCCTATTCTTCATGCATTTCCCTGTGCATTTTCTGGGAAGTTCTGGCCATCATGATGTTTTCCATGCCAGTACTGCACAGTTTTCCTATTCTGGCGTACATGTGGGCTTTTTGGCCATCTTGGATTTTCTAAGCCCACAGCACCAAATGTTGCAGCATGATAGCTCAAACGTGGGTCAGGACACCCAACACGTATGTGCTTATTCTGTGTATGTGTATAGTTAAAATTCCAATCCCACCAGGTTGCCTTTTTTTTCTAGAAATAAACATGAAAAGGGTGCTGGCGAGAATTCAATTTCTTCCATATAATCTTCACAGTTTCTAACATAATCAGAAATGTATAACGTTGTTTGTTAGTAAGACATGTTATGTGACCTAACTATGGATTATGGTCAGCAGAATATATCTGAGCTAAAACTCAAAGTCATCTGAGCATAGTTAATGACTGCATTAAGACAAGCCTCATCTCTGGTCTAATCACCTGAGTCGGTAAGCTTAATAAACCATTCCAAATGAAGGCTTTCCATGCGTTGAATTTATTCAATGATATAGTAGGGCATTGCTCAATAGGCCATGGTTCCTTTGAGGGAAGCAGGAGTCACTTACATTGATGCGGTCGAGGATCAGGCTGGTTAACAAGGAATCATGGTCCGCCAGAGGATGATAGGGCTGAAAAGGAGTCACCAATGCCAGCAGAAGGTATGGTACGGAGGCTTATTGGGAGGGCTAGCTGGAATCAAGGAAATAGTCCTCGTGTGTTAGGAGCATTGAGCTGAAGCAGACAGTGCCGCGCAATCGCCAAAGGCCCGCCCTTCTGATGCGCCCTCACTGCCAGAACATTGTTCCAGCTAAAACGCATTGATATGATATGATATGATATGGCATTTATAACGCGCCTATACACAAGTGTTTCAAGGCGCGACGAGGCGGGGGGAACAAGGGGAGACAGACAACGATCCTACTAGGCCAGGTGTCATTCAGATCACACAAGTGCAAGGGTAGAGGGGAAGGGAAAAGTGCAAGGGGGAAAGGGAGAGGGGAAAGTGCAGTACAGGGTTAATAGCATACAGGATAAATAACAAGGGCCAGCTGGTGGCAAGTGCAAGGTAAGTGCAGACAAGTGCTGGGAAGGGGGGCTGTAGGGATACAGACACAGTCCCGTAGTGCAGGGGTTGCCTAGGAGACAGTGCAGGGGAGAGTGGCTGGGCCAAGGACCGAGAACAGTGAGTGGCCCAGTTGCAGATTCAGTGCAGTTTCAGTAATTTTAGCAGGGGAGAGTGGGAGAGAAAGCAGAGGCAAAGAGGAAGGTTTTGAGGTGCTTCCGGAACCGGAGGTGGCTCTACACAAGTTTCAGGGAGGCAGGAAGGCTGTTCCAGAGGGAGGCCCCTGCAGCGGAGAGAGATCTGCCCCAACTCGGTGTTTGGAGAAGCGGCTGACCCTGAGGGAGTTGGAGGCGGATGAGTGAAGAGCTCGAGAAGGAAGATATTTAGAAAGAGAGAGTTGAAGGTATTTTGGCCCAATGCCCCAGAAGACCTTGTGGACAATGCAGAGGGTTTTGAACTTGATCCTCGCAGTCACTGGGAGCCAGTGCAGTGATTTCAGTCCTGGAGAGATACAGTCCCTGGGCTTGAGGTCAAGGACAAGTCTCGCAGTCCTATTCTGGATGAGTTGCAAGGGGTGGAGGGTAGAGGCAGGCAGATTTAGATAGAGGCTGTTACAGTAGTCCAGCTTTGAGAGAACCAGGGTTCAAGAGACAGTGAGCTTCTGGGGGAAGGAGAGGAAAGGAAGGATACCTCTGAGGAGGTGTAGCTGGTAGTGTGACTTCTTAGAGACGTCGGATATGTGAGGAGAGACGGAGAGTGTGGAGTCGAAGATGACCCCGAGGTTTTTTGCCTTGCAGGTAGGAGCAGGAAGAGGGCTAAGAGAGGCCGGCCAGAGAGCTGCAGGGAAGGAGGCAGTGGGAGTGCCGATGAGTAGGATCTCCGTCTTACTGGCATTATGGCAGAGGTCATTGGCGGCACACCATTCCTGGATTGCAGAAAGACAGTCAGAGATGAGAGAAGGAGAAGAGGAGACTGAGGGTAGCCTGAAAATGAGCTAGGTATCATCCGCATATCACTGAAAGTTGGGTCAGAGAGCGGTGATGCGGTGGGCGAGAAGTGCCAGATACATGTTGAAAAGCCAGGGAGAGAGGTTAGATCCCTGGGGGACACCACAGGTAGAGAAAAAGATGTCAGAGAGGAAAGACCCCAGTTGGACCTGGGAGGGTCGATTGGAGATGAAAGAGGTCAGCCACGCCAGAGCCTGACCAGTGATACCCAGGTTCTCACGGAGACGGTTGAGCAGGATGGTATGGTTGACAGTATCAAAGGCAGAAGAGAGATCAAGCAGAATGATAACACATGGAGTGTTAGAGTCAAGGTTCGAGAGCAGGTCCTCACGGATGTTCAGGAGAGCAGTTTCCCTGCTTCTGGCAGCTCTGAAGCCAGACTGATGGTCATGAAGACTACCAACAGATTCAGCATGGAGATTAAGCTGCGAGATGGCAAGTTTCTCCAGGAGCTTGCCCAGGAAGGGAGTGATAGAGATTGGGCGATAGTTAGCTGGGCAGGAGGAATCGGAAGAGGGTTTCTTAAGAAGGGGGTGCACAAGGGAGTGCTTCAGAGGGGATGAAAAGACTCCAGAGGCAAAGGAGTGATTGCAGACGTCAGCAAGGGCAGGAGCCAAGGAGTCGATGTGGTCCTTGATAGTTTTGGAGGAACAGGGGTGGACCTGTTTTGACGAGACTTTCATAGATCGGACTTGTCTCGAAACCTCATCAGCAGAAAAAAGGGGAAAGGTAGAGAAGGAGAAAGGAGGGGTGGCTGCAGAAGGGCCAGAGGAAGAGCAGGGAATAGAGTGGGGGAGGTTATAGGAGGAAAGTGAGGACAGGATGAACTGAGTTTTTGAAATGAAGTGAGAGGCCAGTGCTGTGCATAGGGCCTGGGAGGGGACAGGAGAGGTAGAGACTGCAGCAGGGTTGGCCAGCTCCTTGCAGATTTTAAAGAGTTCGGCCGAATTGTTAGATGCTGCAGAGATGCGGGCTTGGATGAGGGCTCTCTTCTTGGTGAGAACGGAGAGCTGGTATTGCCTTTGGAGCAGGCGACAGGCCAGTTTGTCAGAGGATGAACACAAAACATGCCATTTCCTCTCTGCCACCCTGCACTTGCGTTTAAGGGTGACCGAGTCATACCAGGAGTTACATTTGGCTTTGGGCTTCAGGCGGATTCTCATGACAGGGGCAAGGATATCAAGAGTATCAGATATAGCAGATTGGAGAGTGGAGAGGGCTGTGTCAGGGTGGGAGTCAGCCGAAGGGGGAGGAGGGGGCGAGAAGGTGGCAGCGAAAGCCTCAACTGACACGTGCTTCATGGGTCGGATGACCAAGAAGGAAGGTGGCAGTGATGAGGGTGGCTTTGCCTGTGGGTTAGGGAGGGTGAGGTGGGAGGATAGGAGAAAGTGATCACTCCAGGAGAGAGGAGTGGAGAGAGGGACAGAGAGGGGAAGGTTAGAAGAGATCAGAGCATCAAGAGTGTGCCCTGCAGAATGAGTCGGACCAGACGGGAGAATAGAGAGTGAGAGAGAGTCGCAGAGGCTGTGAAAGAGTCCAGAGGGGGGACAGGAGGCATCCAGGTGGATGTTGAAGTTTCCAAGAAGGAGGAGTTGAGTCGTTGAGGACAGGAGTGAGGAGGAGAGGTCAGCCCACTCGGAGAGGAAGGAGGAAATTTGACCAGGTGGCCGATAGATAGTAGCCACAGTAAGGGAATTGCTAGGAGAGAGAGAGAGTCGGCAGACAAGACATTCAAAAGAGGAGTAGGTCTGCGTGGGAGTAACAGTGGCAGGAATCCAATCAGGGAAGATTAGGGCCACACCCACCCCATCATGGTTGGGCCTGGGCACGGAGAGGATTTTGTAACCGTCAGGTAAGAGTGTGTCAAAGCTGGTGACAGAGCTGGCTGTGAACCATGTCTCAGTGAGACCGAGTACGTCAAGGTCCAGTCCCTCAAGAAGGCGGCAGATATCAGAGGAATGTTTGACGGCAGAGCGAGAGTTAAGAGTGGCAATGTGGAGAAGGTTGCCATCTTTGAAGGACCTCCGGGGAGGGGTACAGGTCAGAGGTACGCCCTGCGGAGGTGAAGGAGGAGAACGAGAGGGGGCAGGGAGGGAGGGGGGAAGCAAGGTAGCCGAGGACAGAGGAGGGGGGACAGCAGGAGAGGAAAGGAAGTTGAGGAGGCGCGGGAAGCGTCTATCAAAGAGGTGAAGGTTGGCCTGAGGGCCTTGGACCAAGACGGTCCCATTAGCGTAGACATTAATGATGGCCTTAGAGGAGTGGAAGGAGGCCAAGAGGACATCCCAATGGGTGCCACCATTAATGGGAGAAGAGGAGACAGGAGAGAGCACAGAGACCATATGAAGGGTCCATAGGTCAGGTGAAGGCACGTAAAAGAGGATGTCAGTGAGAGTTTCCTTGGAGGAGGCACTAGTGTAGGTATCAGCGATAGGGAGGACTGGGTTCGAGACCAGGATGTCCTTTTTAAACTTTTTCCTACCAGATTTAGTGAGAAGAGCAGGGTAGTCAATGGAGAAGCAGTTAGAAAAGATAGGTGAGATAGAGAGCACCATGGAATAGGAGGGAGTGGGGGGGAAGACAGGAGGAGCGCAAGCGGACAGGAAGAGAGTGGCAAACCTTAGTCTACCACAATTTAAGAACACAGTGAACACAGTAATGCATTTCAGGTACCCAGTGGAGAGGCCACCTAAGTTTGAAAATCCTGCGAAGTGAGAAAAACCCTAGTTTACCACAATTTAGGAACACAGTGAACACAGTAATGCGTTTCAGGTACCCCGTGGAGAGGCCACCTAAGTTTGAAAATCCTGCGAATGGAGAAAACCCCTAATTTACCACAATTTAAGAACACAGTGAACACAGTAATGCGTTTCAGGTACCCAGTGGAGAGGCCACCTAAGTTTGAAAATCCTGCGAAGGGAGAAAAACCCTAGTTTACCACAATTTAAGAACACAGTGAACACAGTAATGTGTTTCAGGTACCCAGTGGAGAGGCCACCTAAAGTTTGAAAATCCTGCGAAGGGAGAAAAACCCTAGTTTACCACAATTCAAGAACACAGTGAACACAGTAATGTGTTTCAGGTACCCAGTGGAGAGGCCACATAAGTTTGAAAACCTGCGAAGGGAGAAAAAACCCTAGTTTACCCCAATTAGCGGCCGCAAGGTGTAGACACCCTGCGGAGAGGTGAACAGGTACTGGTGGGGTGGGCCGGGGCAGCAGGTGGAGCTCACAAGAAGGAGCGGCGGAGGCGCCTGGCGTCCCCTGCGGACACCTGCAGACACAAAGGGAGCCGCACCCGTGGGAGCCGCCCTTTGCCTATGGGGCCCTTAGCTGAGGGGGCTGCCGGGCAGGGGGCTGCCCAGGGGGAACAATTATAAGGCAGAAGGAGGAGGAGGAGAGGGCTCTGTTGCTCAGGTGTGAGTGTAGACTATAGCTCCAGAGTTCTGGACTCTGGTGGCGGACATCTTTGTAGACCATAACCCAACAAAGATCACACATCCAACATCTCCTGTAGTAACAAGCATGAGTCCTAGATGGGATCCCAGACCCTCATCGTTCCCAGTCAAGCAGGGACAAGTCTAATGCTGGCTGAATGTGGTCCTTCTGACGGAATATTACTAACATTTCGCTCCCAAAATTGCGACCTCTTCATTACTGTGCCTTTGCGCGGTAATAAAATTCCAAACCCCACTACACCGACTAATGGGAGCAGGGGTTGCAGGGGTGTCCCCTGCTCTTCTTTGTTGGTGTAGTGGGGGTCAGGGGTTGCAGGGTGTCCCCCGCTTCCATTAGTAGGTAGCAGGGGACAATGAAGTAAAAAAAAAGAAAAAGAAAAAAGGACCCTGCAATGCCAGTTCAGACCCAAGTTACTGGGCGAGAACTGACGCTGCAGGGTCGGACGAGAGACGGCAGCACACTTCACAGTGTGCCACCAAAAAGGTACGTGTGTAGGGGGGAGGCGGTTATGGGGGTGCAGGACACAGTAATCTATGTGATCACCGTGCTGTGCCATAATGGGAGTCAGCAATTTAATTGTCGACATTATGGGTGGCGCGGTAATCACATAGATTCCTTCTGACAAGTCCATAAGGAAACACTGAAAGTAGGCCTTTGACAGACACAGGCACATTGAAAGTGCAGCACTTCTATGTGATTCTTAGCGGGGTTCTGTTAATGTAACAGGCTCCAGCTCCCACGCCGTTAGATAGCAGTGCTGTTCTTAGCAGTTGGCCTGGCAGGGCTTTATTATCTTGGTCCTATCGAGCCTTGTTTCTGCTTCTGACATATTTTTAGTGTTACAGTGAATCTGCACCCAAGCACACTTCCTTCTTCCTGACTCTGGGGTTCGCGCAGTAATATTTCTGGGCTCCAGCGCTGTCAGAACCTGACTAACGCTGTGCTGTAGGATAGGAATTGGTATGCTGAGGCAGAAGAGGGGTGGGGCAGGACTCCAGGTATGTCTTTATTTTTTCGGCAGACGAACAGGAACTTTCTGTCTTTTTGTGGATTAGCACTTGGACAAACAAGGAAGGTGAGAGACCGTAGTAGGTGGCTAGGAACCGTTTTAATTTGGGCTATTAGGTTTATAAGCCGAAACTATTTTCCTTTGCAGCTGGGGAGCAGGTGTAAGTGGATCTAGGTCACCTGGCCTAGGCCCTGCCCACCTGGTGGCTTCCTGGTTGCCGCTCTTTTCCTTACTTACGGAGCCCACCAGCCTCTTTTCCTTTGCAGCTGGGGAGAAGGTGTAAGTGGGTCTAGGTCATCTGGCCTAAGCCCCGCCCACCTGGTGCCTTCCTGGTTGCCGCTCTTTTTCACCACTTAGCAAGCCCCGCCCACCTGGTGCCTTCCTGCTTGCCGCTCTTTTCCTTACTTACGGAGCCCACCAGCCTCTTTTCCTTTTCAGCTGGGGAGAAGGTGTAAGTGGGTCTAGGTCATCTGGCCTAAGCCCCGCCCACCTGGTGCCTTCCTGGTTGCTGCTCTTTTTCACCACTTAGCAAGCCCCGCCCACCTGGTGCCTTCCTGCTTGCCGCTCTTTTCCTTACTTACGGAGCCCACCAGCCTCTTTTCCTTTGCAGCTGGGGAGAAGGTGTAAGTGGGTCTAGGTCATCTGGCCTAAGCCCCGACCACCTGGTGCCTTCCTGGTTGCCGCTCTTTTTCACCACTTAGCAAGCCTGCCCACCTGGTGCCTTCCTGCTTGCCGCTCTTTTCCCTACTTAAGGAGCCCTCCAGCCTCTTTTTCTTTGCAGCTGGGGAGGAGGTGTAAGTGGATCTAGGTCACCTGACCTAAGCCCGCCTACCTGGTGCCTTCCTGGTTGCCACTCTTTTTCACCACTTAGCAAGCCCCGCCCACCTGGTGCCTTCCTGCTTGCCGCTCGTTTTCCTACTTAAGGAGCCCTCCAGCCTCTTTTCCTTTGCAGCTGGGGAGCAGGTGTAAGTGGATCTAGGTCACCTGGCCTAAGCCCCGTCCACCTGGTGCCTTCCTGGTTGCTGCCCTTTTTTACCACTTAGCAAGCCCCACCCACCTGGTGCCTTACTGCTTGCCGCTCTTTTCCCTACTTAGGGAGCCCTCCAGCCTCTTTTCCTTTGCAGCTGAGGAGCAGGTGTAAGTGGTTCTAGGTCACCCGGCCTAAGCACCACCCACCTTCTTAGCCCTGCCTCTTCCTTCCTGCTCTTAACTCTTAGATCAAGGGCGTCTCTCGCCCATGCATCCATAGTGAAGAGCAGTCAAAGAAAAAGGCAATTCCTGTTTGGACCTGTTCGGACCAGGAGGATCCAGGGTCCGACCCCCTGCTAAAACAGCAGGTAAGCATGCACCAACATGTGTTTACAACCTTTCTCCCCACAGGCCTCCCACCCTCTCTGGTCCCCCCGTGTTGTTCCCTTGTGCCCCCACCTTCCTGCACATAGGAGTCTGTTATGATACATTCTGGTTTCACCATCACCGTCTTGTGGCCAGTGCTGGATTTTACTTTTATGGACTTCATTGATTCACGGTGCGTCACCCTTTCTCAACTCTCATGCTGGATTTCCTTTGCATCTTGTACTCATGGTGGCCCTGAATCATGCTGTTCCCATCTTCATGTTATATCCTGGCGTGGAACATTATGTGTTACTACTGACTTCTGAAATTGTATTCTCTCTCCCCTCTTGCTTCTCCACTCTTTTTGACTGCTTAATCTCTGTTCTCTCCTGCCCTCCCCTCTCCCTTTTCCTATCTCCTCCCCTCCTCCCCTTACTTTCTTCTATGCACTTACTCTATCAGAATTGTCCCTGGACCTAGTATGATAGCAACCTCCTCTGCCGCTCCCCATCCCCTTACTGCCCCCCTCTCCTTCCAGCACTATGTGGAACTTTGTCAGGCCTAGTACGATAATCGCTTGTTTTGATCCTCCCCTCCCTTTCTGCACCCCTCTCCCTCACCTTTTGGTTTCCACCGACTCTACCAGAAATGTCGTCAGGCCTAGTACGGTAGTCGCCTGTCTGTTTCCATTTCCTTCTCACTCTCCCCCTCCCTTCCTTATCTATGTCTTAGCACTTGCACTATCTGAAATGTTGTCAGGCCGAGTACGATACTTAATTTCACATCCTTACTGTTCATGGCCTGAAAGAATGTCGTCGTATTTTCCCTTGTTCCCTCCCTTGCCTTGAAGCGCTTTGAAACATATTGTGTATAGGCGCTATATAAATAAACTATCATATCATATCATTGCATTAGAGTACAGATAGGGAGGAATGGCACATGAGGAGGGACACAAAGCCTGTAGTTGTTGTTTGGTGTTGTGCTCACCCATTGATTGATTGAATGATTGATATTTTATTTCTATCGCGCTCGTACACAAGTGTTTCAGAACGCGACAAGGCAAGGGAGGGGAAAAGGGAGAACAAAACAGCGATCTTACTTGGCCCAGTGACATGGAGAACGCGCAAGTGCATGGGAGAGGGGGGAGGGGAAAAGTGCATGGAAGGGGGAGAAGTGGAAAGTGCGAAGCAGAGGAGAAACAGATAAATAACAATAAATATATAATAAAGGCAACAAACAGTGGTAATGCAGCCAGCAATGTGCAAGTGCTAGGTTTAAGGCAACAGACACGGTAGGTCTGATAAGTGCAGGAAGAATATGCATTGACTGCCCATGGCCATGCTAATTCCTATGGCCATTCCCACCCTGTTCTTGCCCCTCCCTAGCCAACATCCATCCTCATGGGAACTCTTTGAGCTCGCTTTAAGCAAGCCTTACCATCAAACTTTGCACTTGAAGTACTTGGCAGTTTTTGGACTGTCTTCCATTGTACATCGGTCACGCCACAGATGACAGCACAACTCAGCAGCTGAAACACCACGTTCGCCCATGAACGGTAGCCACAACGTGTTTGAAGCAGCAACCCTTTTGCAGCTTTCACTGAAGACAGACCTGTTTAACCTTGGCCCCAGAAGAAGGCTCTACAACCACCTAGCCGAAACATCCGAAGTCAAACAGTCCTTGGAATTATAAACTGTGAATATTGACCACAAGAACCGCCAATACTTCTAGTTTTTGACGTCGGACCAGTCATCTGGTTATCCCTTTCTAAGCCATGCTACAACAGACCCTACTTTTTTAGGCCCACCGTCCACTCTAAAGTGGACCAGCCCAACAGTCCTTTGGACGTTACTTTGCCATTATTCACAGATTCATTGTGGACTTTATATGGGCTGAAGAGTGTGTGGATTTGTAACACCCACCTTATTTGATTAATGCATTGAATTTCAAAGTGCTTTTTACACTCTTGTTTATACACCTGTTTTCACATTGCTGTTTTATATCCTTTGGTAGAACACTTGAGAAAACTGTGACTCATTTGATTGAAAATGTTCTTTATTTATAATTTTTTTCACACCTTATGATTGCAAAGTTATATATGTAGCCACATTAAAAAAGGCCACGATGATGTAAGTCCAGCGTTTGGATAATTCCTTTTTTCAATAAATGCATAATTTGTAATGTCTTACTGACCAAACCTTGGAGGATTCGAAATTTTCATTGCATTTAAATCATTGCAATCTCAAATGTTTGAAGGCAGGACAACCCTTTTGTATATAACTATATGCTAGCCTCTTTGTCCTGCCCGTCCCGATGCTGTCCCTCCCGTTACAAATAGTTTTTTTTCTCAAAGCAGTCTTCTGAGAGTTAATGACTTAATTGGAGTTGTAAACACACTACTGGTGTAATAAAAATGTCTTACGAGGTCTGCCTTCAGCCGCTCAATTTACAAGCACTGTGTGTGTCCTTCACTGAAGTCCTGTTAAAAACAAGCACTGGGAGAGCCAACAGTTTTGACTTGTGTATACGTGTTAGGCATTTGCCAGGCACTGCTAACCCTGGGGAATATATCAGCTGAGTCCATTACATTTGAGCAGCTGTTATTTCAACAACTACAAAAATTAGAGAAAAATATGAAGAAACCGAGGTAAAACTGTTCTAAACAGTATATAATGGCCATACAGAACTTGACCAATAATGAGGGAGTAGTTATAAATTCTGCCGTCAAGGGAGGAGCAGTGGTGCTAAAGGATACTGACAAATATATGAAGATGCTAAGGGCTCTTTTGAGTGATACCTCGAGCTATTACGATTGGGTGGTGATCCAACAGAGTCACTGAAGACCCTTATAGTCCCAATTGTAGAGGAAGCCTTGATGGATGGCTTGATCAGTTCTAAGAAACCTTGTACGCCTTTTCAAAGATCCATAAATGCAGGTTTCCACCAGCAGGTAGGCCTATTGTGTCTGGCATTGGCTCTACTATATAGTCAATTTCTCAATACGTGGACCATTTCCTCCAGACAAAAATTCTGAAAATGTAATCATATGTAAATGATTCTACTGCAGGCCTAAAACTTGTGGAAAATATTACCTTTAATTGTAAAGCTGAGATTCTACTGACATATGATATAGAATGTCTATACACCAAGATACCACAATGGGAAACTCTCTTGGCAGTCCAGAGGATATTAGAGGAATAACTTAGACACTCTAATATCATGATACATCTCATTTTTACAGCTTACAGAGTTAGCCCTTACCAATAACCTTTTCCTGTTTTAGGATGAATGATATCAACAAATATCACGAACTGTGATGAGTGGCACGTTTGCACCCAGTTTGACTAATTTGTATGTAGCATAGTTCAAAGACCAACATATCTACGCTGCATCAAATCCTTTTCCTAATAATATGCACACTTGGGTGCGATACATTGATGACGTCTTGACAATCAAGGAAACATGAACAAACTGAATGCCTTTTGTACCTATAATACACATTTACATTTCACACACGAGGCCAGTAAGTCAAGTGTTCAATTCCTAGATCTACACATTTCGGTTTTGGGAACATCTTAGTCAGTTCTGTTTTTCACAAACCAACAGATAAAAATGCATTGCTGGTCTATGATAGCTACCATTCACAACATTTCAGAGACAATTTGCCTTTCGGACAGCACCTGAGGTATAGACGGAACTGTTCCAAAATAAAACAGTTTGACAGACAAGCACTACAAAGAGGATCTTTAAACAGGCATATAAAAGGGAGCGTAATATCCCAAGGGCAATTACTTTGGAACAACATGAAAAAAACACACTGACGCAAGATCACAGCTGCTTTAAGTTATTCACCACTTTTGAACCAGATTACAAAATGATCAAGAAACTATAGCCTATTCTAAATACAGGCCCATTGCCCCTTGCAGAACCAAGAGTAACAATTATAAAAGAATGTAGAATCTGAAAGATACCTTGGTCTCTTCTTACCAACACTGTTCCACTCCGGAAAAATCACAAACAACACTATGGGGACTCCCTCGTTTAAATGGGAAAAGCATGTGTGGATCTTGCTCTGTGTGTAATCACATTTTTCGCAGTACTGAAATAGATATTGGCAGGTTCCTTGGCAACCATTGAAATTTATAAACTGCGACACATCTAATGTCATTTATTTAATTTGGTGCCCCTGTAATTTGGTCTACGTAGGGATGACTAACAGACCAATAAGGAAGAGGATAGTGTAACAAAAGTCATGTATCCTGTAAGGGAGGAAGGGTCTTTTTGCCCCCCCTTTACATTCCACATGAAATAAGTCTATTTGCTCATCTCATTGCGGGGAGACGTCCCCCTTGTCTTTCACTGATGACAGTAGAAGGTAGCCATTGGGTGACACACTCAAACTCCATTTTGTGCCACCTCAGACATCTTTTTTACTAGGCTGCACAATGATCCCTAAGAAGTCTTCTCTCCCCCTGCCCTGCGCCACGCATAGCCTGCTCTGGCGAAAGCCCAGGTGTGAATTGTTGCAGACTAAGAAAGTATTCTTTCTCTTCCTCTGAGCTCATTGCCCTGTGTGTGACCGGAGCCTGCCCTGACCTGCGCGTTCATCCATCTCCACAAACCTGTTCCTGCTCCATCAACCCCCACCTTCAGATATTATTGCCTGCACAGCCTTTTGCCCCTCTATTCTCCTTTCATGTAGCAGTTGGTGGGAGCCTTCTCCACGGACCAACCTAGATTTCCCCCAATATACTTAATCCTATGTGATCATATCATCTCCATGGACTAACACCTATCAATCCACTCGTTTGAACCATGAGGCACCAGGCGAATAAATCTCAGATTGAAACCCCTAGATAAGGCACCTGGGAAAAAGGACCACTGCACCCCTGACCCCACAGAGACCTGTGTTAAGGATGTGTATATATTAACTCACAATTTACTGGTGACCCCGCATTCTGGTATACGTTTTATGTCGTACAGTGGTTTCTGTTTCTATGTTTCCGTTCTTTCAATGAAGTGGTTAAATACGAAATAAGGTGTGAGGAAAATGTTTTGAAATGCAATTTGAAAGGTGTTATGCTAAGAGATAAGTTTATTGAAGCATTGAAAATGGTAACTGACGTACACTCGCACACACGCACGCACCCAGACATCGAGAAAAAACCATGGGAGCAAATACACCTCTCATGAACATTTGCCAACACCTCCCCTTGTTTAGTGAGAAAATAAAGAAAGTACCATGGGCAATCGCTGACAGAGTTTAAGGGGGAAGTGTCATCTCAAATATGGCCAGAAGAAGGGTCTTTCGATAAGACAGTGTTGGATCTTGTGGCAACATACTTAATGGCTAAATATAAAGGGAAGCAACTCCAAAATAGAAGGGAAGTGTTAGATCTTTAGAGGATGTTTGAATAAATGCCTCCTGCGAAAAATAAAGAAAAGGAGTCACAGCCTGTATTGGCCATCAACCAGGAGAAGGGAGAGGGAGAAAAGAAGGAAGGAGAGGAACCTAAAAAGTTGTACCCCATGTTGGCAAAACCTGCTGAAGGATATTGTGACCCACTATATTTGCCCCGAGCAAGTGCACCAACTACACCGGCAATATCCCCACTCTCCCCCTTATGACCCTAAAAGCCCATACGACCCAAAAAGCACACGCCCAGCCAACATAGCAGGCATCACCCAAAATATAGAAGATCACATCATCAATACCCAAACAGAATTGTCCCGATTAACAGCCCTATGCTGCGACTCACCATCTTAGCCAGGGGGAGGGCAGGGCCCCATCAAAAAACCCATCTATTATAGCGGAGGACGAATGGAAGTCCAGGGACTTTCTCTTCCGCATTGATAATACCCTGGTCAAGATAGTACAAGTAGGGCAGGAAGATGATCAGGTAAGTGCTGGACAAGGGAGTGTGACCTCCAATAGGGAAGAAGAATGTTGGAGCAACATTGACAAGTACGAGGAAGAAGGACTGCAAGTAACACCACAGGTGAGAGGAAAAGAGGCAGGTTGGAAAGGAAGGCCCAGGAATAGGATGGGGAGGATGGCGCTGGCAAAGAAAAAAGGTACAAAGGTAAGTAAAAGCAGAGGGAGAACAAATCTGCAGATGCCTCTCATCCACAAATGGGCAGGAAGGCCACACTATGTGCCTTGGGCACTGATGGACAAAACAAATTTGTTGAAGTCACTACCCCCACTTTCGGGAGGGGTGGGGAAGTGGATATATGCCTTTGAGAAACACACCAGAGGTGTTCCTTTGGCTATAGGGGATATCAAGAGTTTGCTGGTATCTGCAGTGGGTGATCAAGCAGACAGGGTGTGGTTGAAAGCGTGGTTCCCAGGAGTAACAATGGACTGTGACTGGCACGATGCGGCATCATTTAACAATGTGAGAGCACAGGTGTGGGATGCACTGCAGAGAACCTTCCTGGACACCCCCGATTTACACTCAGTAATGCAATGCACAATGGGGGACAATGAAGATGCTGTGCAGTTCATTCTTCGGGTGCAGGATATGTGGAGGGCGGAAACGGGCACTGCTTGGGATTAGTCCACCTCCTTCTTTTACTTCATTATCAAGAGAGGCCTACCGAAGGAGGTACAGAAGGCCCTTGATAAAATTGCTGGGATAGAAGCCAAGCGTTGGCCAGAAATACAGAGCATTATAGTACACCATTGTAGGAGGATCAAAGAGAGGGAGAAGGAAATCGCACAGAAAAGATTGGCAGATGAAGCGAAGCTCGTGCACAATAAATGTGTGAAGGTCGCAGCAGCAACAGCCACCCTACCCCCAGAACGGCAAAGGAGTCGGGGAGGAGGGGCCAGTAGCACTACAGGCTAGAATGGCAGTCAACTGGGCAGAAAATGGGCAAGAACAATGGGCTGGAGAGGAACAGAATGGAGGGCCCCAGCGGCAAGGAAGACCTGCAATTACAGGTGGGTACAAGAGACAAAGGGGCAGGTTGGGCATGTGGGAGGTGGGTCACTTTGCAAGGGAATGTCGCACCCGTCCATTGGTATATTATCAGAACACACAAGGAATTAATAATGAGCAACAGTACGGCCATCCCCACCCAGGTAGTCCCTATGAGGATACAGACAAGAGGAACTGGTTGACACTCGCCACACACAAAAGCAGAGAAAACCACCTCAGGGGACACAACAACGATTAATGCGCTAAAGTCACTTGGGGAACACACACAGTAACCCTTTTGCCACCATTGCTAATGGGGCACCAGCACCGTTTCGAGGAACAGCCATGGTTGGGTAAAATGTCTTTTCTTTCCCAGGAACGAACACACACCCAGACTAGGACAGCCCACAGAGAGCACTAACGTATCCAGTCCTATCAACTACCCTGCATCCAGACAAGGAACCACTGGTGGGGGCAGAGACAGGAAACAGAGAGTTCATCTTTATGGTGGACTCAGGAGTGGAAAAACCATGCTTAATGGAAGGTAGGTTTCTGCTGTCGGGCAAACATTTTGAAACATAGGGATTTTCTGGGGTTGGATATAACGGTAGGAGGGAAAACAGTGCAATCACCCCTATTGTATCATGAAGACTCGCCAATGGACTTGCTGGAAAGGGACCTCCTTAGCAAGCTCAATATGACTATTTCTTTCACTTAAAGGGGTATAATGAGTACAGCATCGGGAATATGCCCCCTCGGGGCAATGCTGTTGACCAACACGATAGCACATGAAATAACCGTTCGAGGGGTGCCCACCAATGCAGACATGCTTGTGTATGGTATACAGGTCCTGGCAAGATAGGTGCCCGAAATAACACAAGCGGAATGGCGAGTACCATCTGACTTTATTTTCTGCCCCGTAGCTGCCCCTGAAATACTACCAGGAACCATCCTCTCACTAGATCTGCAGGGTGTACAAGTATCAGCTAAACGTATTGTGGTAAAATGTATCTGGACACGCACAGATGCGAGTGGTGATCAGTGTTATGCATAGACCCAAAAATAGCGCTGTGCAACCTGACCGACGAGGAGCTGTTCACTGACAATGACAATGACGAGGAAATAATAATGGAAGTATGCATACCCTGTGACATAATGGTCCAAAATAGACGAGTGACAAACCCCCACGTGGCCATTGTCAATGCACCGCCGTAATTATTTGATGAGGACATGCAACAGGTGCCCACAAAATTATGGCCCACCAACCCCCATGATGTAGGGCTCTTACAAGAGGTTACCCCAGTTAAGATTAAACTCAAACCTGGTGCGGTGCTGTCCCAGCTAAAACAATATCCCCTGCCAAGGGAAGCAGAGGAGGGAATAAAAGAAACAATAGATCCATTACTACAGCAGGGTATCATTGTACCATCAAATTCCCCTTGCAATACTGCAATTTAACTGATTAAGAAAGCGAAGCGAGGGGCTTAGAGGATGATACAGGATTTACGCCCACTTAATAATGTCATACAGAAGGAGTTTACCCTTGTCCTGAACCCTGCATCCATTCTGTGCAGCATTCCAAAATCAGCAACCTGCTTCACAGTGGTAGACTTGAAAAATGCTTTTTCTCGGTACCACTCGATCCCAGCTCAAAATACTTGGCAGCATTTACCCTGGGGGGAAAAGATATGAGTATTGCAGGTTACCACAGGGATACTGTGAAAGCCTGAGTATTTTTAACAGAATATTACATGAAGATCTTGGCAATATTGATGTCAAGTGCACAGTGAAACAATACATAGATGATCTCTAGGTATGCAGTGAAAGTGAGGAGCAATGCAGAGCAGATTCTATAAAATTACTGAACTTGCTAGCAGACAAAGGATACGAGGTGGACAGAGGGAAGCTGTAGTACTGCCTAACAGAAGTACTGTATCTGGGACAGCTGATATCCAAAGATGGCAAAAGGATAATACCAGATAGAGCAGCAGCAGTGTGTGCGACAATCAGACCACACACAGTAAAGGACATGCAGACATTTCTTGGCATATGTAATTATTGCAGAGCATGGATACTCGAACATGCAGCGCACAAAAGGCCCCTATTACAAGCACTAAACGAAGCACAAAGAGAAACACAGCTTTTACATGGACACAAGAGATGAACACTGCCCTCAATACACTAAAGGAACTTATTTCCACAGCCCCAGTTCTAGCGACCCGAGTAGAACAAGAGTTCTACTTATTCTCACACTGCAATGGGACACTCATGACCATTGTCCTAACACAGAAGAGGTCTATTGGACCCAAACCATTGGCCTATTACAGTGGCACCCTGGACTCTGTGATGCAAGGGCACTTTGCGTGCGAACAGGTTCTCGCACCCGCCACCTTTGCAATTGAAAAGAGCACCACCATAGTAATGGGATTCTCAGGCACACTGTTTGTTGAACATTCCTTATTTGCAATTCTAGAATGGTCCAAATATACACTCACTAAACAAAGAGCAACATCTCATGAAATAATACTTTCCAGTTCTAACATAACAAGTCAGTCAATCAAGCCACATTCATCACTAAGAAATGCATGGTAGAAGACATGCAGAATCACGATTGTGCCACATACGAGGAGGAGTGTGACGACATTCCCAAAGCAAATGAGAACACCCTAGAAGAAGGTGAGGTGTATCTTGTGGACGGATCAGAGTCTATTTGCTCAGAATCAGGTGAGAAGCATATAGGTGCAGCAGTAGTAAGGCTGGAAGAAGGTGAATATGAAATAACTGTACACAAACGTCTACCAATGTACTACTCGGCGCAGGCTGCAGAGCTTGTAGCACTAATTGAAGTATTGCGCCCAGCAAAGGAATGCGCAGTAACGAATTATTCAGATTCGGCATATGTAACGACAACGCTACATGCTGGATTGCCAAGAAGGAGAAGAAGAGGTATCAGAAGGGCAGACGGGTGCCCAGTACAACATGCAGAACCTTTAAATGAGCTGATAGATGCCCTAACAGAACCATCAGTGGCTTTGGTAAAATGCGAAGGCCATACCAATAACAATGACGTAATCTCCATAGGGAACGTGGCAGCAGACGCCACAGCAACACAAGCTGCATATTTCCAAAAGTCCCAAGCAACAGAATATTTATTAAAGGGTAACACACAAGAGGAAAAAGAAGTTGGATATAACTGACTGCCCATTCCACAAATAATTGACTTACAAAAGAAAATCCCAATAGAAGAACAAGAGATGTGGTTAAAGAGGGGTTGCACACAATCGCCCACTGATCTTCTCTGACAATATAGGGAAAGTAGTAATGCCTGTGGAATTATTACAGCTTGCATTCCAACAATTACATTTTCCAGCACACACAACAAAACAACACATAGCTATGGACATCCAGGAAGACTGGTTTGTCCCGAACATGCAGGAACACCTCACTAAAATGACGATTGAATGTGTAACATGCCAGACTTATAATTCTGGAATGACCCTCAGGACACTGCGAGGAAGACTGCCCCGCCCCTTCAGATCTTTCAGTGAACTGCACATCGACTATGCAGACATGGGAGAAAGGTGCAATGAAGAACTATATCTAATAGCGGTGGTCTGCCCCTTTTCACTCTGGGTGGAGGCAGGACCCTGTGCCCACCCAGATGCGAAATGCGCGGCAACATTTCTGGTGAGTGAAGTGTTTCCGCTTTGGGGCATTTGTGATGTCATACGCTCCAACAATGAAACTCACTTCGTCAACAACCTATTCAAAGAGGTAACATTCCTGCTAGGAATTAAACACAAGTTATGTTCCATTTATCACCTGCAAGCAAATGGGGTGGTCGAGATTGTGCCATACCCTCAAACAGAATTGGGTGTATTGCCTGCCCTTAGCCTTGTTTCAATTGAGAACACAACCAAGTAAAGACCACCCTTGTCCCTGTACAAGATAGTAAAAGTAAGGCATATGAACATGCCATTATCCCCCATGAGTAGAGCATCAGGTGCTCATAGAACAGCCATAGTGTTGGAGGAGGAATTTAGGGAGTCTCTGGCACAGCTCACAGGGGCAATAAGGAGTATAGCTAAGCAGGTGGCACCAGCCTTCACGAGAGAAAGCAACACAGATACAACCACTGCAGCAACAGACAGCTCCATGACACAATTAATGCCCGGAGAATGGGTGTATGTTAGAAGTTTTGTGAGGAGATGGAATTCTCCAAGATTTCACGGCCCTTACGAGGTGGTATATTGCACACCCTCTGCCATGAAGGTTAAGGGTCTGAAATATTGGATACACCTCACGGATGTTAGAAAAGCACATGGCAGCGTAATGCTAGATGGAGAACAACAAAGTGAACAAGAAGTGGCTGTACCATAGGGGGAGTAACTGAGAAGAAAGGAATATTTCTAAAAATAACAGTAATACATAAAAGTGTAAATATAAGTGCAATCAAATGATTAATGAGTAGATGAAATCGAACAGTTATTGATTGTATATACATGTACATTTCTCTTTTCCTCTTTCTCTTTCTCTCTCTCTCTCATTCTTTCTTTCTTTCTTTCTTTCTTTCTTTCTTTCTTTCTTTCTTTCTTTCTTTCTTTCTTTCTTTCTTTCTTTCTTTCTTTCTTTCTTTCTCATAACTGAAACTGCACTTAACCCATTGTATTTCACTCTATTGGTACAAACATGGCAGAAACAAGGGCCCTCAAAGACAATGCTACAAATATAGTTAGCAGTAGGGGAAATGTCAGTGCTACTAGAGCTTATTATTAGAGCTTATAAGCACACCCACTTCGCTCAAGCACATTAATGTGCATTTATAGCGTAACCACTAATACCTAGCGAGTACCACCACACAACTCAATTTTGCACGCTATTTCAGCCATGATCCGACCCCTAACTATTCTTCTTAGCATCTTTATCTCATTAAGCCTTCTGCACCTCACTAAAATGATCAACAAAGTTGCCAGCAGTGACTCTCCACCCAAGCCTACACCGGCCCCCAGGCCTCCTCACTCACACCAAGGACTACAATTCTATCCATGCCTAGATCACTAACGCCATCAATCAATGTCCTGCCAACACCATTCCTTAAACCTTGTTTATATCACACACTTACCAGTAATCAAACACACTGCAATACCCACTCCTTAACACCTACACAATGTATCAACCTATACGTGTCAAGAGCCACACCCAACCAACCCCCTACAACTAAGAGTAGAAATTCAAGACTTGGGTCCATACTACATGCTGATCCCTCACCACTCTATTCCAAACACAGAAGTGCCATCAATCTATGCCAAAAACACAACACCTAACACTAATTCTACATCTTCATCCAATGACCTCACACCGACCAGAGAATCAAAGAAGTCACACAACCCCTCCCTTACACTTAAGGGCGCCCTAATAAATGCCAGATCTATAACTACACATGCATTAGATATAGCTGACGTTAATTATAACGTCAAACCACTTAGAATTCTTGGCCATAACGGAGACCTGGTTTCACGCTGCCTCAGGTCCATCCCTTGCGCTTGCCATCCCAGAAGGCTATGCCTCAACCGTGTAGACAGAGACTCCGCCAAAGGAGGAGGCCTAGCTTTCATTGCTAAAATCTCTCAACCAAAGACTTCTACCCAACCAATTGCTACCCTCTGGGGAACTACTATCTGCCAAAATACCCATTGAAAAAACAACACACTCACGATACACCTTATCTACAGGCCACCAGGTACCACCTCTACTTTCGAAGAGGACATTACACTCTGGCTTTCTAACAACACTAAACCAAATTCTCAGATTCTGATATTAGGAGATTTCAACCTGGGCTACCAAGACCCTAAAGACAGCAAAGCATGCACCCTTGCCAACTCTATATCTGAATTAGGCTTCACTCACCGCATCACGCTACCAACACACAACAAAGGAAGAATACTAGTTTGGCTAGTGGATCTGAACTGTGAAACTAATATCTTATCCAATTCACCATGAGCATGGATTGACCACCACCTCATCACTTTCAACATCAAAAAGATAACCTTCAACATCTACAAAAGCCCATGGCTCCACCCTCTCTCACGAGAAAACAACCAAAATATAACTACAGAAAAACTAGTCCCACTACTACAGCCACTCATCGACTTCACACTCACCAACACTGACCCTACAGCCTTAGTTGACCTATACAACACCATCATACTCAACGCCATGAACATCATCGCCCCTCTTAAGCTACGCAAAGCCAAACCTCGCACTCATCTTAACTCCTGGTTCACTACGCAAAGTTAAAAGGAATGCAGAGACCATATGGAAAAACTCTCCATCTCTCCCTAGTTAAACCAACTTTACAATAGCCTCTGACAACTACAAGGAAGTCATTCACCAAACAAAGAAAAATTCCTACAACCAGCATATCATCAAAGCCAAATATAATACCAAAGAGCTCTTCAACATCCTAAGGGAGTTAGAATCTCCATCCCCTGCACCTGTCACATGTACTAAAGACACTACATGGTGCACGGATACCCAGAAGGCCTTTCTAGATAAAATCTCAATGCTGCAAACTAAAATAGAGTCAATCCACTCTATTAACTGACAATGCCCAAACCACAAACCCAAGAAAACAAATTGACAGTAGTTCACTTTTCCACTTCTCACCCCTAACTATCATAGAGGTTGAAGACATAAAATCCAAACTTAAACCATCTAGATGCCAAGGGGACACCTGTCTGGCACAGATCATAAAAGAAGCAAGGAAGCAATTAGCCCCCTTTATCACCACCTTAATGAATGCTTTATTCAAATCTAGCATAGTACCAACCAACCTTAAAGACTCATGGGTTCTTCCCCTACTGAAGAAACCCACACTAGATCCTGGCATACAAACTATAGGCCTATTACCACTGTACCATTTCTTCTACAAATTCTGGATAGGGCAGCTTACCTGGAGATCCAGAAACATCTAGAAAACCAAAACCTCTTAGGACTAAGGCAATCAGGCTTCCGCTCTAAACACGGTACTGAAACCACCCTGATAAAGTCACAAATGGACTCCATCAAAGACAATGCTAAATTAGCTCTCTTACTACTACTTGACCTCTCAGCTGCGTTCGATTTGGTTAACCACCAAATCCTATGTAACCATCTATCATCAGCAGCCCACTTTTCCGATGAAGCCAACGCACGGATCAAATCCTTCTTAAATAATAGATCAATGAGGGTCTTTACACCAACAGCCACAGCCAACCCAGCTCCAGTCCCATGCGGAGTTCCACAGGGCTCCTGTGTGTCACCAACACTATACAATGTGTTTAGCAAACCTTTGTTTGACTAACTGGGTATCATCTACACGAACTATGCAGATGATACCCAGATACTCATCACTCTAACGGGAGACTATACCAAAGACACTACTGTACTCAACAACATATACTCCTTCATCCAATCCTGGATGGCCGAGCACAGACTATGCCTCAACAATGACAAGACTAGGTTACTTCTTCTAGGCTCCCAATCCAGACTCAACAAACTTGAGAGACAATACTCAGCATTCAACATAGACGGAAATAACATCTAGGTATCTAAGGATGTCAAAACGTTAGGCATCTATCTTGACTCTTCGCTCACATTGACCAGACAAATGAACGCCATCTCCTCCTCCTCTGCTTACACCTGCAAGCTTATCAACGCCTGTAGGCCATTTCGATCTGCATCCAACTGCACTGCCATAGCTAGAGCGCTAGTACTCTCTAAAATTGATTACTGCAATGCACTCTATCTAGGCACAAGCCAACGTAATCTTACCAAGCAGCAAGTAATCCAAAATAATGTGCTTAGAGCAGCATTAAACATCCCTAGATCCCATCACATATCGGATACCAGAAAAAACACCCAATGGATCTCTGTCCAACAAAGGATAGAATACAAAACTCCCTGACTCACTCACAAGTTTCTTGGAAACGCAGCACCAAGATACCTGGCTGATAATTTCACTCAAAACACAAGAACCCGCCCCACTAGATCTGCACAAACGCACTGCCTAACTGTGCCAAGGTTCAAACTGCAGAAAGCCGGTGGTAGCAGCTTCCCAGTGTTTGCCGCCAAATTGTGAAACACATTACCTCCCACTTTAAGGACAGAACCATCCTACAATCAATTCAGGAAAAACACTAAATCTTGGCTTCTCTCGAAAGAAGCATAGATCTCATAATCTTCCCACTGAGACTAATGTCCGCACCCACCAGGGACTCTGTGCAATTGTAAATATGTATACTATTGTCCTGCCATTGTACTTGTATGCCTTTTCTAAATAATACCTGGGTATTTTATCCCCAGCATAGGTAAAAACTCATAACTTTGTATTCCATTATAAGCTGTAATTATTACTGTAAGCAATGTGCCCAGATGCCTAAGGGCTAGGTGCGCTATATAAATAAATACATAAATAAATAAATAATTACATTATTCTTATGAGTGTTGCCTCTATTTTACGGCCATCGTTTTCTCAACTATATTATTATGCTTAGGACTTTACTGGTCTATATCTTTTATTTTAGAGGGTATAAAAGAAGGGGGTTGGGGCAAAACCAGTGCAAAAGGGAACCCACTTAGTATGGGATGGGTTGAAGTTGATCTGGGCGCACAATGTCTCCACAAACCTTACCTCTCTGCATAAAAAATCGCACAATGAAAGCCCCACAGGTTGAACACTCAATGATGAACAATGATGAAAATGTACTTAATGCTCGCAATGAAGATGATATCATTTCTGATGGATTAATGCTGTCATATTCTCACCCACAAACGACTGTTGATCTTACCTCAAATGACAGCTAAATGGACTGTAGAACTCAAACCCGCCCCAAGCATCCATTTCACCACACAGTATGGGCAATATAATTATGGTCAAATTGAAAAGATGAATTTAGGCTTTTTTCCGATCCGTTATCAAACACTAATGAAGCTACATAATGGTCTAGGGGGGAGTAGCAGACAGAAAAGGGGGCAGAACCGAAAAGGTATGATGCATACCTTGGCCTGGGGTTAGATGCAATGGAAGACCCCCGTCACCCAGATCAGTCTAACAAGTGGTACTCTGACATGAGCACCATGGGTAAACAAGCAACTAATGAGAGCTGCTATGTGTGTTCCCTGATACCTCAGGTATCAGGAACCCCTAAGGTTCTAATACCCCAGCAAACTCCCATAGCGGAAGCCCAGTGTCTCACTCATCTTACACTTTGTAGAATTCGAAGTACGTTCCAGGCACACACAGTATCCTTACAACTGATACAGAACGAGAAAACCTGCTACAGCAATCCTCAATGAGTACTGTGCGTGAAAGAGCCATTTTTTGTCATAAAAAGGACAATGTTCACGGAAAACAGATGGCAAGAGGACACAGTGATGTGCAAGGCGGAAGCACTATGAGAACTGTCTGAAGAGAAATTCCAATTGGTCAAGAAAACATGCACTCAGGTCTGGTCACAGCACATTGCCAAACTGACATGGGTAACAGCTCTCAAAAAAACAATCAAGATCCAACATGAAGTGCCATATGAACTTTGCTTCCACGGAGAAGGAAAGGTGCTCATGGGATCAAAAAAACATTGCAACAAAACACTTATCCTCCCCGACATGAAGAAAGGAACAACTGCTTTAATTGACAATTACTTGATATGCAGCAAACAGGCGTACTTGCACCTTCCACCGTCATGGAGAGGTACCTTTTCCCTGGCCATGCTGCATTCAGCCAAGCTGGAGATGCCAGAGAGTCTTGTCGAGGGGAGAGGGTCCGCACCAGAAAGCCTCCAGCACCCCAGTCAACAACCGAAGAACCCCCCACATATGATGTCGGAGGATAAGCTGCAAGACAGAGTGTCACGCAAAAGAAGGGCATCAAACTATATTTCTAAAGACTCTTCCGAAATTTTGGCACAAATACCTGACCAAGTCAAGCTGTTCAATTCTGCAGAGACAGTTTTTGCATCACTCATGCCAAACATCCAGGCACGAGAAAAACACCAAGTGGTTGCAAATAGTCTGTTGGTAGCTGATCGAGTTAGCCAATGACACTGAAGAAGGGTTCAACGTCATCAAGGTGGAACTCAGAGCCCTGCAGTTGATGACCATGCAGAATCGTTATGTGCTGGACCTCCTCACAGCAATGGCAGGCAGTGTTTACCAAAAAATCGTGAGTGCATGTTGCACATTTGTGCCTTCTGCAGATGCTGACAACGGGACACTATCACACGTGATTACGGCAGTGCACAACCTCGGAGAAAGAATGAAGAAAGAAGGTGGTGTGCAGCCAAGTGACTGGTTCGACACGGTTTTTGATTGGGTACCATCCTGGTTTGAGACTGCAATGAAGCTACTGGTACCCATCATAGTATTTTTGCTGCTCATTTCTTGTGTGCCAGGTAGGGGTTCAATGCCGTGCAAAATCTATGCCTAGTGGTGCAATGATGATGGTGACAATGGGCAGCCCAAAAAAGATTTCTCATGATGTGAAAGACGTACAAGTACAAACAGGGGACAACCAAGAACCCAAATACTGCATGACAGCAGTATACAACACAGGGGACAGAGTGGATAATTTGTATCATACCACTATCAAGGAGCCCTATGAACTAGAATGATATAAAGAGGTGTGGGTGGATCTGGCTGGGAAGGGTGGGTGCCTCTATATGACCTGTACTCCTGATGAATATGCAAGAAGGGGTCAAAGTCTGAGATATGTGTGCAGGGCCTGGATGCCAATAAAGGGAACTTCAGCTTGGGATGAAGCAGGAATGGAGGCAGAGGAAGGTAGGCGCACTAACAACCAAGGTTATTTGTCACTTTAGGAGTAACGAAATGGGGGAATGTAAGGGGGGAAGGGTCTTTGTGTGCCCACACCTGTGCATTCTGCATGAAATAAGTCTATTTGCTCATCCCATTGTGGGGAGACATCCCCCTTGTCTTTCACTGATGACAGTAGAAGGAAGCCATTGGATGATACACTCACACTCCATTTTGTGCTACCTCAGACTCCATCTTTTTTACTAGGCCACACAATGATCTCTAAGAAGTCTTCTCTCTCCCTGTATAGCGCTGCGCACAGCCTGCTCTGACACCCCCACCACCTCCTTCCCTTTCTGCTCTGCCTCAGTCGTTTTCTCACGGAAGCCCGGGAGCGAATTGTTGCAAACTAAGAAAGCATTCTTTCTCTTCCTCTGAGCTAATTGCCCTGTGTGTGACCGGAGCCTGTCCTGGCCTGCGCATTCATCCGTCTCCACAAACCTGTTCCTGCTCCTTCGACCCCACCTTTAGAAATGATTGTCTGCACAGCCTTTTGCCCCTCTATTCTCCTTTCATGTAGCAGTTGGTGGGACAATTCCCCTCGAACCACCCTAGATTGCCCCAAATATACTTAATCCTATGTGATCATATCATCTCCATGGACTAACACCTACCAATCCACTCGTTTGAACCATGAGGCACCAGGCATATAAATCTCAGATCGAAACCCCTAGATAAGACACCTGGGAAAAAGGACCAATGCCCCCCACCCCCACAGAGACCTGGGTTAATAATATGTATATGTTTACACACAATTTAATGGCGACCCCGCATTCTGGTATAAGTTTTATGCCGTACATTACTCTTTGCATGCCAATGATTATTGTGTAGTTTAGGTGAGTTAGAATAATTGCATCTTGTGGACCCAGCCTGACCTTCACCCCTCCCAGATAAGCCCAGCGGATGCATGTGCTGCAAGAGATAACAGCTTTGTGCCAACCAATCAACGGGTGCCATCCCAGTATGGCCTATACTGAAACATTGTAATGAACCAATGAACTTGAAATATTCATCCCCTATACTATTTGGCACTGATGACGAGAAGTGTACATAAAAATGTGTTGTTTCTGTATTGTTGCCAGAGCGCTCTCAGAGCAGCAGAGTCCTTGATTGCCTTATTTACCTGATATAAACTTTGTTTAACTTGCAATCTTTCTCCTGGTCTCATTCCCTACTGGGGTGTGTACAATTATTCTGAGTTTGGGATCTGCATGTTGGGGAAGGACCACCATCAATCCGTACGTGGAAGGAACAAGCACCTATGGTGTCTCATTTCCTTCAGGTAGGTCATAGTGTACTCTACTTGAGAAGGTAATCACTCCACTGCATGGAGGGGATGTCGACTCACTCCTTTTAAAAAAAAACAGAATTGGATTTTCAGAATGAAATAACACATACATGGAATGAATTAAGTGATTCCTTGGCAACAGTTATCAGACACGCATTAAGTGTGCAAGTCCATTTATATGAATGATTCCATCATTAACAAACCTCCATCAGTGATGTTCCCAATACTACATGTATTCCCCAGTCTCTAGCCGAAATATAGATACATGTGTTAATGTGGACACTTACTCTGTCATTGTTAATATGAATGAGCTTGGTAGAAACAAAATAAAGTAACTTTTATCATGGAGATCATAGATGTGATATTTCACACAAAGTATTTTGTTACCATTGTGTATGTAGTTCCTTGTGACTACAGCCTGAGCCGGCAGCCCATTACTGCATTCGGTAATGACCCCGGGGACAATATTTACAGGCCCAAACGTACCTCGGCCTGTTAGACCGGGATACTAATGGTTCTTTTTTTTGGGTCGCGAGACGTGTTGCATTTCGCAGCCAGGAAAAGAAAAAAAAGAAAAGGGCCGCAACGGGCTGGGAAACGTAGTCCATTCCATGGTGGCAACAGTACACAAAGAAAATGGCCACCATGGAAGGGCAGAAGGGATTACACATAGTCCCTTTTTCCTTTCGATGCTGGCTATTGAAGTAAATTAAAAGGTAAAAAAATGTCCACCATTTTGGCCATAGTGTCCCGTCACAGAATGAACCTCGGAACTGCCGCGGTGAGGGAGCCTTGTCGGCCGGATAATTCCCCGGCAATGGCCAATGAGATTGCTTGTAACAAGCTCATTGACCCTTCCCGGGTACTAATACACATTAGAAGACATGAACAATGAATGGGGTAACTATTACTTGTGAAATATGATGTATTCAAAATCTATGGGAAAACTATTATTGGTGAATTTATTGCAATAGCCCAGTAAGTTATAATGGTGGGCCACCACAGAACAATACGATCAAGCTGAAAATTGCCCTACATACATGAGAAGTTCTTTATTGTTATGATGACTGAATTACAAGTAAATAATCATACACCATTCTAAGATGGTGTCCCCGTTTGTGACAGGAGAAGTATTTGACTAACATGGGATGATTTGATGACGTCCCGTGATCACGTCTCTTTTCGTTAGAGATCCTTTTGAATACTCAAACATTTCTCGGGATTAGAGTTGTATTCCCAGCATGTCCACCCATGCGGAACCCATATTTTTGTGTGTTTTTAAGGTACAGAGAGATGGATGAACATGGCAGTTAAGTGTATGTAATATTAGAAAGGCCTATCTCGCGGTTTGAAGGCTAGTGACTAAAAATGTTGCTAGTATTGTGATTAGTTTGATTGTTGAAGTTGGTTTTTCTCACTTTCACTGAGAGAACTGTGTTAACTAGAGCATGCAAACTACACTTTGTAAATTCGCTTGGCAAACTGTGGTAGAATGCACAGCATGGGACACAAGAACAAAAAACAGATCTCTGTGTAAGTGTGGTTTAAAACAAAATAGCATATCCATGCATGAGTAATCATTTTATGATCTCTTGTTGGATAGTTAACAGAATGTGAAGATCTTTTGGGCTTAGATTGTAATTCAGGAATGTTTTTTAATTGTCCTGTCTATATTGTATCCCAAAGCGGCTTCTCTCAACATGTATGTGAGCAATAGCACTGACAACATCAGGCACGTTTTTCAATTTCAGTTGTATGCATGGTATGAATTTTCATGACGCTGGTGTTGTGAATTGAATGATGATGCACAGATTGAGATCGATTTCCAAACGATCTTTCCTTCTGTGTGTTTTTTCCCCTTTTTTAGCATTCATAATCAGCAAGAGCCAGAAGAATCCATGGTGGACCGTGGTTGTATGGAGAACTAAACTATACATACACCACCCGCACTAATAATTGGTCCTTAAGAACTGATGTGCTGACATATGCCTCCAGAATAATAGCTAGAGGTGCTCGAGTGGTGAGTGTACGCCCTTTTAGGGCAGTTCTGGTTCCAAAGAGGGCTGTGAATTTAGGGTATACAGCTGAAACCAGTCGACCTTTTTTTTAATGACCAGTACTCTCCAGACTAAAGGGAGATACATACATATGATTTTAGGGTTGTATACCCAATACAGAGACTTGATATGTATTGATTTTGTTTCAGTCTCTGTTTTTATGGGAACTATGTGTCCTTTCTGGGTAGATGCATATGGATGCATACAATTGGGTCCTTATCGTACCAGTATTTTTGTTCTTGGTTTTAGTAGTAGAGAGGGACAGGTCTTCCCTTTTCTGTTCCCTTTTAGGTAGGTGGCCCATCAGATGGGGAGCAGGTGCAAGTGGATCTAGGTCACCTGGTCTAAGCCCCACCCACCTGGCAACTTCCAGGTTGCAGCTCTTTTTCCCCTCTTAGCAAGCCCCTCCCACCTGGTGTCTTCCTGGTTGCTGCTCTTTTTCCCTACTTAAGGAGCCCTCCAGCCACTTTTCCTTTGCAGATGGAGAGCAGGTGCAAGTGGATCTAGGTCACCTGGCCTAAGCCCTGCCCACCTGGCGCCTTCCAGGTTGCCGCTCTTTTTCCCTACTTAGCAAGCCCCGCCCACCTGGTGCCTTCCTGGTTGCCACTCTTTTTCCCCCTTAGCAAGCCCCGCCCACCTGGTGCCTTCCTGGTTGCCGCTCTTTTCCCCCACTTAGCAAGCTCCGCCCACCTGGTGCCTTCCTGGTTGCCGCTCTTTTTCCCTACTTAAGGAGCCCTCCAGCCTCTTTTCCTTTGCAGATGGGGAGCAGGTGCAAGTGGATCTAGGTCACCTGGCCTAAGCACCACCCACCTTCTTAGCCCTGCCTCTTCCTTCCTGCTCTTAGCTCTTAGATCAAGGGCGTCACTGGCCTGGGGCATCCGAAGTGAAGGGCAGATGAAGAAAAGGGCAATTCCTGTTTGGACCTGTTCTGTCTAGGAGGACCCAGGGCCCGAACCTCTGCTCAGACAGCAGGTAAGCATGCACCAACATGTGTTTACTCCCTCTGTCCCCACAGGCAACCCCCACACGCTCTGGACCCCTGTGATGTTCCCTTGTGCCCCCCACCCTTCTCGCACGCAGGTGTTGCCTGTTTTGTTTGATTCTTCTACCCTGCTCCCCTTCCGTCCCCCTCCAGCCTACTTCTACAGGAGTAACAAACAGAAAGCAAAACTCAATTACCCCTCTTTTAGTCCACCTAACATGTGGGTCAGGGACAAGGAGAGCAAAATGATAGATTATCTATTTTTTCTATCTAGAGGTCACATAGAACACATCTACTAAGGGTAAACAAAGTATAAACACATATTTTAATAATTAATTCAATTAAAAAACATACAAATGTATATAGTTGGTGCTTTCCACAAGACACCTACAAATATTTAAAGCAGGTTAGAATCACACAAAAATTAAAATGTCCAGCAAAAACACATATTTACTCGTAGTGTCTAAAGTTAGTATAGTGACAGGTATAGTAGATCACCTTGACAAATTAATTTTCAAAGCATTAATTGTCTTGTTATATTCGGGGGAACATGCTTGAAATGCACAGCACAAAAGTTTTAATGCTGTATAAAGACACATAGATTCTCGTGTCTAGATGTCTACATATGTTTCGGCACAGGATTTACATGAACACCATCCCAGGTGTTCTGCTGTTATAGTTCTAGCCCTCTTCAGGACGAAATCTTGTTTTTCAGAAGTGACACAAAGTTCAACAAAATCCCCAGATTTTTCACACTTTTTTCCAATGCTTTTTATGCTCTTGTTGTTGGACTCAAGTTTTAGTTGATGTAACAAAGGAAGTGGGAACTCGCTTCCTTTTCCATGTATAGTGTCATACAACATACTGATTCTGTGATATTTTAGCAGACTTTACACGATTTTTCTCTGCCATCATGTCATTTATCTTGTTGTTCTCAGCAGGGAAACTCTTTTTTTCACTCTAGACCTGCAATTTCTTTAGTCAATTTTTGTTCAATTCGGCACTGGGTCGCTAAGCATTTTCACGCTGGACCGGTGCACAATTTTGCGAAACGGATGCTGTCTTTATACCACCAGCCTTGTGAGTAATTCCAGGCGGTCGGACGTCTTTCAGTGTACTGCGGCTCCTCTCTGTTTGCATGCGGGAGAACCAGTTCCCACATGTTAGGTGGACTAAAAGAGGGGTAATTGAGTTTTGCTTTCTGTTTGTTACTTCACAAATTAGTCCCTATTTAAGCTCAATCCCCCTTTAACAAAAAATTGGGACTCACCCTTTCTTACGCCTACTTCTACAGGAGTCTGACCTGATACATTCTGGTTTGACCATCACTGTTTTGTGGCCAATGCTGGACTTGACTTTTATGGACTTCATTGTTTCACACTGTTTATTTATTTTATTTTTTTACATTTTTAAAGCTCTCACACAGCCCACGATCATCGAGGTGCTGTTACAGGAATTGATTGTTTTTAGTTGCGTAATTGTCTTTTTTTTTTTCTTAGTTGCGTATTTATAACAGGCTTAAATACCTAGAGGTTTCTAAGCGCGGACCCGGGGATCGAACCTGTGTTGCTTCGTGTCCTTTTGCTTCCAAGGCGAACACGTTGCCACTGAGCTATCCTCCTGTGCGTCACCCTTTCTCAATTCTCATGCTGGACATCTTTTCCATCTTTGTTAAACGGGAAATCATATTGTGCCTCCTTCTGTAATATATATTGGCCTAAACCCAGTCGCTCTGCGAAGAAAACCGCATTTCAAATGTGCTGATTTTGGATCGACTTCGCCGCCATTTTGGGATCATCCGCCATTTTGATTTCTGTTCAAATGTAACTTTGTGTTCTAAAATGGTGGACTGTGTTTCCAACTAGTAACCAAGCCTTCCCGAACCTTGCACTTTAGGTAATGTTTAGACTGTCCATTGGCCGAATGTTTAGGCTGAGTAAAGAGACCTTGTCCCATGCCTGACTTGTGGTCTAAGGATTGTCTGCACCAATAAGCCTTATCCACGGACATACATCGACACAATGTAATGCAAATATCGAACGTGGACACTGGCTGAACTGCATTGTGAGGGATATGTGCTAAAGCCTACTGTTAAATCCGGGAATACACTGTTGCCATTGTGACTTTTTTGTATGTAAACTAAATGTAATCCGTGTGCATATTGTCGTACAAGCCATAAGTGAACTCG
This sequence comes from Ambystoma mexicanum, assembly GCF_040938575.1. NCBI lineage: Eukaryota > Metazoa > Chordata > Amphibia > Caudata > Ambystomatidae > Ambystoma > Ambystoma mexicanum. The sequence continues at coordinate 460,468,369 of NC_090931.1, forward strand.
GGACAAACTCTAGACCATGGAATATTAACTTGCAGAGGGGCTGGACATTATTACAAAATTCTATAAATAACCGAATGCCTAGATGTCCAGTACCTCTCACTTCTCACACTGAAGGGCTGGTATTCACTGTGATGTACTAAGAGTTAGATAGCTATCTGATTTGTTTCTTTGTAAACTGTGCAGTAGTAATAAAGATCTGTGAATCTTTATAAGCCTGTGTTTGGTGTATTTCCTTTTGTGGTACTCAGCCTCGATATTTCCTCTTGCTTTTACAGATGGCGCCCGAATAGGGACCCTCAAGATTGATGCCATCTCGTTGAAGGTTGACACGGCTATCGGACCGGGATCAGAAGGTGATAAAGGGGGCCCCTTTCTTGGATGAGAAGCGATACCTCAACAGTACTGCATGACCCGATCCCTGGACGGTGAGCCTGCGGTCCGAGACGGCATCTTGACGAGGGTCTATATATCGAGGCGGGCAGTTTTGCTGAAATAACCAACCACGTGGGTCCTTTGTGTCCTTAGAAATCCGATCGGACCTCCTTAGTTCTTTGATCAGGTGAACGTGACCCGATTCTTAAGTATCCTGATAATTTGTGTTGGCGTATTGCACTCTCGAGTACATTTATTGACCAGGTAACACCAGTAATCTGTCATGCCTGAGAAATTGTCTGCCTGCTTCAGGGCGTTATTCCGCAGTGACAGTCAATCTTTGGAATTTGGCCGACTGGCGCCAGTGGAGGGATCGCCGGCGTGTACTATGTACTGTAAGCACGGCATTGGTAGTGTAGTGTTTAATGATATTTGGCACAGACAAACTAGACATGCTTCCGAACTTCAGTAGCCAACCAATGGTAGTTTTGAAATTCCTCGTATAGAATACTTAGAGTCTATATCAATAAAGAAAAAGACTAGACCTGCAGCATTTGATGTATTACAGAATTGGAAGAAAGAAGCTATGCAGCAATTTAAAGGTACGGAAAAACATGCACGCCGTCATATGTCCAACACCGAAAAAGCATTGTTATATGATCAAAATAAACAGTCTGAGTCAGTTAGGAGTACGGATAGGGCTTTTTCACTTGGTATTCAGAAAATGTATCCGTCTAAAGACTTTCATCTGTCTGTTGAACTAATTGATAAACTTCTAAATGAACGAAGGCCTGGTGCCACTGCGCCACCTCTGTATGTACCTATTCCTGCTGTTTTGCCTCTTCATGCTGTCGTTCCTCCTCCCGTAGTTGTTCCTGCTCCTCCTATTGTTCCTCTTGTTGTTCCTCTTCTTCCAGCTGTTGTTCTGTCAATCTGGAAAGATGAATACCCTTCATTTGGATGATGGACGTATCTTGATGGCTGAAGGCCAACCGTCTTATGCACAGAATTATAGAAATACAGACTGCTATGCTTGACCAACAAGCGGCCATTTTAAACGTAGCAAGAATCGCCATTTTGCTTGTTAACCATTGCTCATTGCTTTCTGTCTAAACTGCTTTGCAGCTTGCAATTCTTGCGAATTCTGCTTACTCTGCTCAACTGTTAACATTGTTGTCTGAATATGAAAGGGCAAGGCCGCGGGACTGAGGAGTTCGTTGAAACTCCTCATGAGCAGCCCAGAAAGGAATGCCCACGCTCCCTCTCTGTAGCCTTGAGGGAGAGCTGCAGGGCATTTAATCATTTCACAGCTGCCAGCCAGTCTCGTACTGTGGTAGAATATGTTAGAATAAAGCAGCTAAAGGCTTGAATTATGCTCTTCTTACGGCCCCCCTTCACAAAACCCTTTAGAGCGTGTCGGCTCTCAGGACACGAATAGCACCTCATAAATAGCAAAGCTTGGAAAGTGACTCTTCCCCCGTGTGGAGCTTGCTTCCAAGAACAGAAGCACCGTGTTCTGTTTAATAACTAGAAGATGCCTCCGCACTTTCTAAATTGCACATTGTTACTAGAATAGACATCGAAAGTGTCATAATTGAAATACTCGGCGGAAATGTTCATCATCATCCCGAGTTCAAAGAAACTCAATAAAAGGGGGGTGTTAAACATGACATAGCTGATTGTATGATATGCATTTTGTATATATGTAACTGATGTACGTAATTCGCTCTCTTGCGTCCCTCGAGGTCTAGAGAATACACGTCGCGGGGCGTGAGACCACAGTTGGCCAATTGGGACTATTTTGCTTGCAATAAACCCTAGCATTGGGAATTTGAACCTTGTGTCTGGCGCATCCTTTCGTGTATGGTAATTGCCTTGTTTCCATATCGCAAGGGACCCCTAAGGACCCCTTTCAAGATGGCGCCCGAATAGGGACCCTCCCCCACTTGCCCCTTTGTAGACGTTGTAACGGAGTAAAGGCGGAGAACGGCGAGGACGGGACGATCGGGCCGGGATCAAGAGGTGTACCGGGCGCCCTGTAGAAGTGAGGAGAGATTCCTTCCACAGATCTGCACACATCTGATCGCTGATAGACGTACCGGGCCAGAGGGCAAAGGAGGCGAGGGTCCCGAAACGAGGCAGAAGCCAGAGAAGCGCAGACACGACGTTGGGAGAGGTTGCGTCAGGACACAGGCGAATTGTTTTATCAGGTGAGTCATTCCCCGATTAAAACAAAATCCTTATTATTGGTAGAGTGTTGATTTTGCACATTCAAACATCCAGAGTAAGGTTGGTTAACCAAGGGGAAGGTTAAAAACATGCCTGGAGTACTGTCCACTTTAGCGGGGCTTTTCCGCTGCGGTAGACAGTCCTTGGAAAATGGCCAAAGTGCACCGCCTGGGGGAACGCCGGCATATGACATGTATGCAAAATATGGTGTGGGTGCAATAATATTTTGTGAAATTTGGCATAGGCAAACTAGAAAGCAACAGGACCATCAGTGGCCAATTAATGGTAGCTTTGAGATTGCGAGGATAGATAACTTGGAAAGGGTGTTGATAAGGGAAAAAGCGCGACCCGCAGCTTTTGAGACTATCAAAGATTGGAGGAGGGAAGCAATGCTCCGACTTAGGAGTAGAGAGAAGCATGCGCGTAGGCACAAATCTAAGCTTGAGGTAGCAGAAGAAAAGGAGGAGGAGGAGTGGAGGGCAAGTCTAAGACAGGAAGGGAGACGTGAGCAAATGAACATAGAAGGAATATACTTGCTGCGGGAACTACATATAGCAGACAAATTAATGGAACATTTGTTAACACATACGGGTCGAGGCCCAAAACCAGGATCGGAACCAAACACGCCAGTAGTGACTGCGCAGGCCCAACCAGTGGCTCTCATACCCCCTCCCGCAGCCTAAGCACTTCCCCTCACGCAAGCATTAACCCACGCCCCACCCACAGCTGGAGCCCTCCCACAAGCGCAGACCGCAGATGCGCAATTTCCCAGCACCCAGGAAGGCCCTTCACAGATGCCACCTGTGTCACTTGTCCCATCCGCACCTCCCGCTCCAGAGACAGATTCAGCATCATCCGCCCTCCCGAAGTCAAAATTGAGACCGGGGAGGCAAGAGGCAGGGCTGAAGGAACAGGATTTGGACGGGTAACTCGCAGCGCGATCAGCAAAGAAAGAAAGATTGAATTACAGCAAGAGGCAGAAAAGTACATAGAAGGGAATGATGGGATGGCAGCATTGGCCTCATTATATGGGTACCGAAGAAGCAACGAGAGACAGGTAGTGTTGGAATATATGGGGACATTTTTGGTGGGAGAATGGAAAAGGTTACTTGAGAAATTACCGCCACAAATATTGTTAGATTTGAACCAATAAGCATGTTGTAGAATAAAAGATGAAGAAGTAAAGGAACATGTGAATGGACTTTTTGATCTTAAAAACGAGTTTGATAATGATTATGCTGAAATGTTTGCTGCACCTCGATACAGGGGTTGGGATATTAGAATAGATGGGAGAGGGACGGTAGAACCATACATACAGCGGAGACATTCAATGTCATCTGTACAGAAGGGCGACAAGCTGAAAGTATGTATACGGGAAGCGATAAAGTGGATGTCGAATCCTAGTATCCCAACAATGGTCATACATGACATATTTGACGAATATTCCATGCCAATGAAAAGAAAGGCGCTGCAATCGATAACTGAACATTTAATAGACAAGGATATAAAAAACAATAAGGCTATCCCACCTGAGATACTAGCGGTATACAATAGAGCATTCGAGCGAAGTACAGGAGAAAGGGGCCTATCACTGGACTTAGGAATACTATTGAACCTAAGAGAAGGGGGAGGGATCGTGAGTGGGGCATTTCCAATGAGAGAGGTTCCGCCCACGTTTGTACCAAAAGTAGAGGTCCCTGCGACGGGAAGAGTAGGAGCGCAGGTAGCACCAGCCCATTTCACCGCCCAGTATGTGCATGTCCCCTTTTCCAGGCAAGAGGTGAATACTATAAAAACAGACGATTCCCGATATAAGAAAGAATCCAGCAGGTTTCTACAAGGAAGTAGAGTCAACCCTGAGATCAGCAGTGCTTACTATGAGTGATATAGATTTGATTTTCCCAGTCATTTTGCCAGGAGATATATGGAAACAGATAAGGACGGTAGATGACGTGGTGGCTTTTGGCGCCACATGGGCGGCGTTACTATTGGAGGACAAAAATTAAAAAGTAGGGGAAAATCCGGGAACCCGCATGGCAGATCTACCAGAACGGATAATGCAGAGATTGAGAGAAATAATTTCAGAAAAAAGGATTCAGTGGGACAAATTAACTACATGTGTATAGGGCAAGGATGAGCCAGTAACGGATTATTTCAATAGATTTGAAGGAGTATTCACAGACTTCAGTGGGCAGGATGTGAGCACAGAGTCGGGGAAAAGGCTATTTGTTGATAAATATGTGAGGGGACTAATATTACCAATTCAAGATATGTTAATGGCGTCCGAAAGTGCCTGGCAGCAAAACCGGTGAGTGAGATATTACACATAGCCCAAAATTATGAGAACAGGGTAAATGTGGCAAAAGAAAGAGAGATGAAGGATAGAGTAAATTTAAAAACGAGGGTGTTACTGCAGCAGGTAATTAGATACAATAGAGGTAGAGGAAATGCACAAGGCAGGGGAAATTTGAATAATATCCACGGAGTGTCATTGGGATTAAATCAATGTGCGTACTGTAAAGAGGAAGGACACTGGCGAGCGCAATGCCCGCACCTACAGAATAGAGGTGGTTTTGGCCAGAGAAGGCCTCATAGAGGACATCAGGGGTCAAATGGCCCAAGCAGAAATAGCATGCAGCAGCAGCAGGGATATACCAATGGAGGTAATCAAAACCAATCCTATGGTCAAAACCAAGCTCAACAGAACCAGGCATTGAACGAAAGTGTTCCGAACCAAAATCAGGGCGGGCAGGGCCAACAGAAAAATGATCAGAGTGGAGGACACCGAGGGGGAAATGGGAATATTTTTGATACACAGCCAAACACGTATTATAGCAGCAGCGGTGACTACATGCCAGACGATGTGTTACTTTCGCAATAGGACAGCCCACGGCAGGGGTCGGAACCAATGTCTATTCCCGTGAATCAGAGAGGACCCTACGTAGAAATGAGAGTCGGGAATAAGGAGCACTGTTTCCTTGTAGATACAGGGGCACAAAAGTGTTCGATAGACCATCACTTGGTTCCGGAGATCCCACTGTCGGGGCAAAAGATTGTTTCTGTAGGGTTCGCAGGTACACCAGTAATTAACCCCATGTCCGAAGCTGTCCCAATTACAATAGGACCATTTACGGAACACTGTCCATTTCTTCTGACAGAAAATTGTGGGAAGAACTTGCTAGGATTAAACTTGTTGAGAAAATTGGGGGCAGTTATACATTGTACGGCAGATGGGGTGTTCCTCACGATTTGGCCTCACGATGCACCGGTGACGGAATTTATGTCAAAAGCGTTACCAGAAGAGCTAAGTAGAGTACCAACCTGTCTGTGGGCAATGCATGATAACGATGTAGGATGCTTGAAAATAGAGCCAGCAAAAATAGTTTTGAAAGGTGTTACATTACCATGAATTCCCCAGTATAAAATTTCTGTTGAAGGTGAGAAGGGATTAAAGAGTATTGTTACTGACCTGGTGAGATTGGGGTGGTTGAAGAAATTGTAGGTAGCACGTGTAACAGCCCGATTCTTCCAGTTTACAAGAAAGGAGGCAATGAAGTACCATATCGTTTCATAATTGATCTGTGCGCATTGAACAAAGTGGTAGACCCACAATTCCCTTTGGTCCCAGATGTCACAACAATACTGACAATGATACCGGCCACTGCAGAATACTTTAGTGTAGTTGATTTGAAGAACGCGTACTTTAGCATTCCAATGGATAAGAGCAGTAGATATCTGTTCGCGTTCACTCTAGGAGATCGATCATTCACATTCACACGCATTCCACAAGGATACACAGAAAGCCCGAGCATTTACAGCAGGGCACTAAAGGAACAGCTAGATATGCTAGAACTACCAACAGGTTGCGCACTCTTGCAGTACATAGATGACTTGTTACTGGCTGCTGACACAAAAGAGATCTGCAAAGAAAGTACTATATTACTATTGACACACCTAGCGACCCATGGTCACAAGGCAAGTTTGAAGAAATTCCAGTATAATCAAAAGGAGGTGTCTTATTTGGGTTACCTACTTTCGAAAGAAGGGAGAAGATTAACACCAGAACGCATAGAAAGTATTTCTAGTATGCCTATTCCAAAAACTCAAAAAGGAGTGAGAGCAGTAATAGGCATGGCCTCTTATTGTCAGCAGTGGATCAGTAATTTTGCGTTGATTGTGAAGCGAATGATAAAATTAACTAAAAAGGATGCAGTGATGCCTTTACAGTGGGATGAGGAATGTCAGAAAGCGTTTGAACAATTGGAAGTTGCATTATGTTCCGCACCAGTTTTAGGCACACCAAACTACAAGAAAATATTTAGACTATTTGTGAGCGAGAGTGAATGATGTGCATTGCCAGTTTTGACACAGGAACAAGGTGGAAGAAATAGGCCGTGCGGCTATTATTCTTCCACGCTGGACCCTGTAGCGCGCGCACTACCACGATGTTTGCGATCTGTTGCAGTGGCTGCTATGTCAGTGAAACAAATGGAAGGAATGGTATTGGGGCATACTTTAATTCTGATGGTGCCACATGCCATAGACGTTCTATTAAACAGAACACAGACGCAACACCTCACCTCTGCTAGACTAACAAGATATGAGCTCATCTTGTTTGCAACCCACATCCAAATTATGAGGTGTAGCGCATTGAATCCTGCAGAATTAATGCCACTGCCCATAGCAGAAATTGGTGACAGCGAATCACCACCCCATGATTGTTTAATGGTCACTGAAGAAGAGACAAAGGGAAGAGTTGATTTGAGCGACACCCCACAAAAAGAGCCGGATGGGGAGTTGTTTTGTGACAGCTCTTGTTTTAAATTACCTGATGGCACATCAACTGCCGTATATGCAATTACTACCCTAGAGAGTGTTGTAGAAAGTAGAAGAATCCCCTTCAATTCGGCACAAGCTGCAGAAATAATAGCACTGACCCGAGCCTATGAACTCTCTGAAAATTTGAATGTAAACATATATACTGATAGTCAGTACGCATTCGGGGTGGTTCACAACTTTGGTCGACTCTGGGCTGAGAGGGGTTTCTTGACATCACATGGGGCCAGGATTCAGCATGGGCCTTTGATTGTACGATTGTTGTCTGCACTCACGTTTCCAAAGCGCCTAGCTATAGTAAAATGCGAGGCGCATAAAAAAGTAACATGTAAAGTGGGAGAGGGAAACGCATTTGCAGACAGGATTGCGAAACAAACAGCCACTGATTTGGGAAATAAAATGATGACAGTACAGACTGAGGAATTACCTTGTATGATAGAGAATGGAGTTGCCACAGTCAAAGAAATGCAGGCTGAGGCCACGACAGAAGAGATTCAGGGGTGGGCTGAGGGCTCTGCTGAGTTAGATTTGGAAGGATGTTGGGTGGACAAAGAGACCAAGAACTGGATGTTGCCAAATTGTTACGTAACTGCAATGGTTACAATGGCGCATAGCCCTACCCACATTTGCGCGAAGAAGATGGTACAGCATTTATCCATAGTATGGAAAAATGAGCACATAAAAAAGAATGCAGAAAGGCTAGTGCAGAATTATATTACATGCCTGCAACACAATGTAGGGAAGGGAACCGTGACTCCAGTAGATAGTTTTGTCCCACCCTCTATGCCATTCGAGGTGATCCATTTTGATTTCATAGAAATGGAAAGGTGCCAGAACTACAAATATGTGTTAGTGGTGATTTGTGCATTTAGCAAGTGGGTGGAGGCATATCCTTTAAAAGACTGTACTGCCATGTCAATGGCAAAAGTAATGTTGAAGGAGTATTTCTCCCGGTTCGGGCTGCCCCGTGACCTGTGGTCAGATAACGGCCCACACTTTGTGGGCGCAGTAGTACTACAGATCTGTGCAGGTCTGCAGATTGACAAGCGATTCCACAGCTCCAGGCATCCGAGTTCCGCTGGGCTTGTTGAGAGACATAACGGTATCTTAAAGTCAAAGATAGCTAAAATCTGTGCTGGGAGCAAGTTGAGTTGGGTGGATGAATTAGCCCTAGCGCTATTGTGCATGCGCACGTCTGTGCAGGCTAAAACTGGGCTCTCTCCCTATGAAATTATCATGGGGAGACCGGCAAATGTATGGTGCGCACCGCAGCCCAAAAGATTATGTGAGGTCGAGCATCCTGTGTTAAGCACGTACTGTGGCCTTTTAATGCAGAAGTTGCGTTTGATTCATCAGCAGGTGCAGGAGGCGTTACCAGTGCGATACACCGGACCGGGGCACGCGCTGGAGCCTGGAAGCTGGGTCCCGATTAAAAACTTTCAACGGAAGACGTCATTAGCACCCAGGTGGCGCGGCCCCTACCAAGTACTTTTGGCGACACAGACGGCCATTCGAGTGGACGGTTGCAAGGCATGGATCCATGCGACACATGCCAAAAGATTCCCAGGACTGCTGACAACTTCTGACGACCAGAGAAAGGAAACGGTCTCGGAAACGAAAGAAACTGTTGCCAGTCCACTGCCACAGCATCAGCCTAAGCGAGAAGTGAAACTCGAAACAGAGCCTGAGGAGGCTGCCAGGACGGGTAAAGGGCGAAAAGTGCCCCAACGTTGCTCAGCAGAAACAACATCACTGCAGAGCGACACAAACTCTGTATTGCAAACACGAGCAGAAACTACGCGTGTACCCCTTTGGCGCCCACCAGTTTCTGCAAACGCACCAAGGCCAGAGAAAGAAACTACATCATTGCCACGGCGCTCATCGCTACCCATCATTGTGCCACAGGCTGACACTGAGCCTGATACTGGAAGTGCAACAGCACTATTCACGGATCATACAATACCAGGAGTGAAATGGTATAATTTGCGGCCTCGACAGGCAAAGTGATCCACAGATCGTTGGTGCTTTTCTTTTGCCTTTGGTTCCACTCACGGACGGAGTAGGAACCAGGGGCATAGAGGAGAGAAGTGTGAGTTGTGCAAGTCAGACAATTCAAGACTCACGGTTCCTCGGTGCGCTTATAATAAAGTACATCTGTCAGGAGCCAGAGCAGAACAAGCTGGACACACATAAGTACTAGGGCTGATAGAGTACATGTGTCCTAAGCCAGAGCGGGACAAGCTGAAATCGTCTGAGCAGTGGGAGAAAGAACAACTAATCTTGCTCGGAGGGGATAAGTGATCTAGGCTGTGAAAGGGTTGGCAGAATTGAACTGTGACATTTTCATTGAACTTTTGGCATCAAGAACGAGAGACATTTGTGACGAACTTTGCCAGCAAGAAGAAGGATGATGAAGAACAAATCAAGACCGGTTTCAGTGTCCTCCTGCACCCCTGCTGAAAAGATGATAGTTTTAGAGACTGTAAATTTAGGGAAAAAGCATGGTAAAAGGAATAAGGTACTGATTTGGACATTGGTCCTGTGTTCTCTAAGTATGGTAGTACCAACAATAATAGCTATTACACTATGGTTCCTGGAGTCCGCGCACCGATTAGAAACACTTTTGCTAAAAGCAGCTACTGAAAGCCCGGTTCATGTAATCACTGGTACTTTGTCCCCAATGGAAGAAAGACATAGAGAAGGATATGGCAACAATACATTGTTGCTCATCATGAACATGACCCATGCGGTTTTAAAGAAAAAAGATTGCTGGGTTTGTGCCCATTTACCACAGCACGGTGGGAAAGGGATAGGCTGGTATGTACAACCGTTATCATTGGTTTATTCAAGTGAAGTATCGTTGAGTGCAATGTTCTTTGGGAAATGGAACAAGAGTAATACGGGTCAGCTAGATGAGACCAATATGAATGAATTTGAGGAAGTGATCATAAAACCTGTGGGTTGTTCCATATTCCACAAAGCTCGCGTGTTTTCACCAGATCCCATGAGGAAAAATACACGAAAGACAACAAGACTAGATAGATTACATAGGCAGAATAGACCGACCCCGCCAGCAGAAGAAACATCAGTAATGCAATTTCGAATAAGGGATGAATGGAATAAAGATGCTGTGCCCCCTGCCTATACAGTGGATTACAGCCCCAGAACTGCTCCCCTATGTTTAAAGAAAAAAGGTTCCTATAAAGTAGGAACGTTTAGCAGCTGCCTGAACACAGTGGTTTTAAAGCACGAAATAGAACCCGTGTACGTAGGGGACCCTGTTTACTTTATATGTGGGGAAAAAGCATATCCATGGTTACCTAGAAACTGGGGAGGTACGTGTTACTTGGGTCTACTATTCCCAGGAGTGTTCCTCTTAGAAACTGCAGAAGTAGTGAGGCGATTAAAAGGTAGAACCCGAAGGAGTAGTGAAGATGGAATGATAGCAATGGATGTAGCCAAATCGTTTATACCATTCTTGGCCCAAATAGAAAACTCCTATAACATAAGGAAACTGTCCAGAATACTAAAAAATACAATAGATACAACAACGGATATCTTATACAACATGACGTTGGAAGAAAAAGGAATTAGGCTAATGGCACTAAAAAACAGAATGGCTCTTGATATAATATTAGTTGATCGTGGGGGAGTTTGCAAACTCGTAAAAACTGCATGCTGTGTGTTTGTAGATGATTACTCCCCTACGATATTTAAAGCAATCCAGAAATCACATGTCCTAAGTTCTACACTCTCTACTGAAGAAGGGGGTTGGGGGATAGGATCCTGGTTTTGGGGACTATTGCGGTCCTGGGGATGGAAGCTAATTTCGATACTAGTGGTGGTACTTGGTATATTCATAACATGTTGCTGTTGCATACAATGCCTACCAATAGTTTGCACTGAGATAACTGAGGGATGTACTAAGGGATGTATGCACATGGTGTCGAGAGGAAAACAGACGCATGGCCGAAATAACAGAGACACTGATGAAACAAAAACAGTAAAACAATTCATGGCTATAGACATTAATGATGAAGATGATGCTTATGATAGCATGAAAGGTTCAGACATAGATACCCCAGACTTATCCTCATCAGAGGAGGATACAATGAATGAATAAGACGTTTGGCATATGGCCAAAAGGAGGGTTTGTCAATCTGGAAAAATTAATACCCTTCATTTGGATGATAGACGTATCTTGATGGCCGAAGGCCAACCGTCTTATGCACAGAATTATAGAAATACAGACTGCTATGCTTGACCAACAAGCAGCCATTTTAAACGAGCAAGAATCGCCATTTTGCTTGTTAACCATTGCTCATTGCTTTCTGTCAAAACTGCTTTGCAGCCTGCAATTCTTGCGAATTCTGCTTACTCTGCTCAGCTGTTAACATTGTTGTCTGAATATGAAAGGGCAAGGCCGCGGGACTGAGGAGTTTGTTGAAACTCCTCATGAGCAGCCCAGAAAGGAATGCCCACGCTCCCTCTCTGTAGCCTTGAGGGAGAGCTGCAGGGCATTTAATCATTTCACAGCTGCCAGCCAGTCTCGTACTGTGGTAGAATATGTTAGGATAAAGCAGCTAAAGGCTTGAATTATGCTCTTCTTACGGCTCCCCCTTCACAAAACCCTTTAGAGCGTGTCGGCTCCCAGGACACGAATAGCACCTCATAGATAGCAAAGCTTGGAATGTGACTCTTCCCCCGTGTGGAGCTTGCTTCCAAGAACAGAAGCACCGTGTTCTGTTTAATAACTAGAAGATGCCTCCGCACTTTCTAAATTGCACATTGTTACTAGAATAGACATCGAAAGTGTCATAATTGTCATACTCGTCGGAAATGTCCATCATCATCCTGAGTTCAAAGAAACTCAATAAAAGGGGGGTGTTAAACATGACATAGCTGTTTGTATGATATGCATTTTGTATATATGTAACTGATGTACGTAATTCGCTCTCTTGCGTCCCTCGAGGTCTAGAGAATACACGTCGCGGGGCGTGAGACCACAGTTGGCCAATTCGGACTATTTTGCTTGCAATAAACCCTAGCATTGGGAATTTGAACCTCGTGTCTGGCGCATCCTTTCGTGTATGGTTATTGCCTTGTTTCCATATCACGAGGGACCCCTAACGGCCCCTTTCAGTTCCTCCTCTTATCTTTGTTCCTCCACCTTTGCCTACTGTTACGGGTTTGGTAGATTTGCCTTCTGCACCAGTAATAGCACCTTTGTTACCGAATGTACAAGATTTGTCTACTCTTTCTCTTCCAAGTGGTCCTGTCCCACTTGTAGTTGATAAGAGAGCGGAATCAAAGGTCGTAACTCGTAATACTCTATCTAAAGAGAGAAAGCGTGATTTGACTGCATGGGCTAGACAATGCATGGAGAAGGGTGAACAAGCTGATGTTTTTGCCACACTCTAATCGAGCAAGTTTTCCTGAGAAAAACATTTTTATTGAAGGGTTGGAATTAATTTATGCGTAATGTGGAACAGATTAGATGATATAGATCTCCCACAAGAGTTGAGGGATCTGAATGTTTTAGCTTATTCAAGAGATACTGCAGAGAAAGTACATGAGCACGTCAAGAAGGTTTTTGAGCATAGAAGCGAGTTAGAAAGGTTACGGAATGAAGAAATTGATGGTGATAGTTTGGACGCTATGTCTGTACAGAAACAGTTTCTTCATTGTTGTAAATCGATAAATGAGGAAACACGAATTTGCACAAAGGATGCGATTAGGTTGATTTCAGACATGTCGATATCTCCCGTAGAAGTATATGACACATATAGTCACTATACATCAGAAATGCAGAGGAAAGTGATACTGGTAATGGTAGAATACCTGCAGGATGAATGAATAACAAGAAAGATTTGTTGTCCCGCAGAATTATTGAATATCTACAAGAGAGCTTTTTCGTCTAACACTCCTTCAGCTGCTTTAGCGCTCAATCTAGCGCTGCTGCTCAGTAAGCGTTCAGAGTTTCCTATCTCTCAGTTGCCTATGAGAGAGGTTCCGCCGACATTTGTCCCAAAAATAGAGATTCCAGCTAATGTTGCAGCAGGTACTGCTGCTCAAGAAATTCCTGCACATTATGTGTCGCAGTTTGTTCACATCCCGTTCTCAAGACAGGAAGTGAACACCATTAAACAATCCATTCCCAATATTAGGAAGAATCCAAAAGGGTTCTATAAAGAGATAGAATCTGTCTTGCAGTCATCAATATTTACCCTGAGCGATATTGATTTTTTTATTTCCCGTGCTCCAACCTGTTGATTTGTGGAAACAGATTAGGACTGTAGACGATGTACCAGGGTTAGGAGACACATGGGTTAATATAGTTCGATTAGATAGAGAAAGGCCAGCTGGCAAGAGACCGCCACAGGTAATACTGACTTTGCCTGATAGAATAGTCACAAAATTAAAAGCTATAAATCCTGAAAGAAGGATTATTTCGGACAAATTTACTGCTTGTGTCCAAGGGAAATCTGAAGGTTCTACCGAATTATTTAATTGGTTCGAACAAGTGTTTTCGGATTACAGTGGACAAGATTTGAGCACACAGGGCCTCATCACGAGTTTGGCGGTAACCCTTAAATCCAGCAGTAGCGCTGTTACTGCCGGATTTAAAGGTCTGCCAAATCAGGGCTTCGGCGGATTTCTCCCCAGCTCTGAGCTGGGGGGAAATCCGCTGAAAATTCGCGCTCATACCGCCGGCGGGAAATCCGCCGGGGGTATGAGCGTGAAATTTCCCCATTGAGCCCAATGGGGAATGGGGCATTCCTGAATGGGCTCAATGGGGAATGGGGATTTCCAAATCCACCAAACCCGTGATCCGGCACTAATAGTGCTGGTGTGTTTTCCGGTAGGGCAAATAGCGCAGAGCTATTAGCGCCGGCGTTACCGCCAGACTCGTGATGAGGCCCAGAGTCTGGGAAACGATTATTCGTGGACAAATTTGTGCGTGGGTTGTTGCCTGACATCCAGTCACAAATTATGCCTTCTGAGAGTGCTTGGCAAGCTAAGTCTCAGTCTGAAGTGTTGCATATGGATCAGTACTATGAGAACCGTGTCAATAACGAAAAAGAAAGAATTGTAAAAAAAAGAAAGGGAGACCTGAAAACTAAAGTACTATTACAGCGAATTGTTAGAGGCCCTAGAGGGAGTACTTCAAAATTTAGGGGACAGTATGCTCCACAGGGAAATGCGCCGTTGGGTCCTGTAAACGTGAACCAGTGTGCTTATTGCAGAAAAGAGGGTCATTGGCAAGCACAATGCCCGATCCTCCAGCAGAGGTCGAATAACGCATTTGGTAACATGGGTAGATGGGCCAGATGCTGCCCAGGGGCAGGGGGTCCTGGTAGAAGTCAGTTTTCTCAAGATTTGCAACCTTTTTCACAGGATAATCAAGTACCGAGTGTGGATAATAGGAACATTTTTGATCATCCTTCTGCTGCATATCTTTCTGAAGAACTTCCTTTTGACAAGAAAATACCAAGGCAGGTGCACAACCTAGTATACTGATTATTTAGAGAAATGTAAAAAATAATGGTGTTTAAATTTTAAAGGTGCGGGGGAGGAACTGAGATCCTGGCACAAGACCTCTACAAATAACAACAAAAAAGGAAAAGATTCAAACTTTGAGCCCTCCCGTCCCCTGCACACTGTAGGGTGTGTTGGATAATCCAACTACTATATCCTCGAGGAAATAAATTCTTTATGAGTAATTAAAAGGTATTTTAACACAAGAAGTTTCAAACACAAAAAGTTATTTGAAAAGCACATAAGTGCATATGTTATTATTTATAAGTACAGGCTTTTGGCATTGAAGCAGTTGAGTGGCTACTCCTCAACACAACAAACCTCAGAGGTGAAGCTGAACTTGTCATTGAATTGCTCAATATCATACTGTACAATAGTTACTTTCGGTTTTTGGGTAAATACTATCTACAAACCTCAGGAACCTCCATGGGGTCCTCCATGGCACCTATGTATGCAAACACCTTTATGTTTAAATTTGAAAGTGACTTTGTACTAGACCATCCTAAATGGTCAGCATACATCTTAATATGGAAACGTTTCATTGATGACATCTTTGGGATATGGTGTGGTACACATGATGAATTAAAATCCTTTTTTACATAACTTAATTCGGTACACTCAAGAATCAAATTTAGGATGCAATCCATATCTGCATTTTTTAGATGTTAATTGATTGAAAATGGTAATATTATGACCAATATTTACCACAAACCTACAGATGCCAACAATTTACTGCATTTTTCGAGCTTTCACCCCAAAGCTATGTTACATAGCCTCCCATATAGTCAAATTCTAAGACTTAAAAGGATTATTTCAGAACCGGAAGGCTTGGATATGGAGTGCTCCACACTCATTGATAAATTTAAGCAAAGAGGTTACCCTGATACAGTTCTCACTTAGGCGAAAAATAGATCACTGAATGTGACAAGGACTGATCTTTTGAAAACTAAAACTCGTGATAAAGACATTCCACTACTATTTATATCAAAATTCTCTCGCCAGAGTTTCCAAATCAGTAAAAGTATTAAGAAACACTGGACAATACTGCACAATGACTCATCACTTTTGAGATTGTTCCCCAAGGCCCCTATGATGTGCTTCAAGAGAGGCAAAAACTTGAGAAACAAATTAATTAAAGCCGAAAGACCCCTCAAAGATAACCAGCAGTTCTTGACTACCCAGAAAAAGGGAACTTACCCGTGTCTTAACTGTACACATTGTAACAACATCACTAGGGGTAACTTGCTCTCTCACCCCCAAACAGGAAAGAAAATAAAACTACATGATTACTCCACCTGTTTGTCATCAGAGGTAATCTACACAATCAAATGCCCTTGTGGTAAACTGTATGTGGGCCAGACCATGTGACCCGCCAAAGAACGTTGGACTGAGCATAAATCCAACATACGGTGTAACAACCAACGATCGCCAGTGGCTCGGCATTTTAACCTTGAACATCATACAATTGCTCAGATCAGATTTCAAATCCTGGAGGTTGTAAAAAAAAAAACAAGAGGGGGAGATTACCACTCCATGCTCCTAAGGAGAGAACTGTTTTGGATACATTTTTTGGACACCGTTCAACCCAAAGGTCTCAATGAAGAACACTCTCTTAACTGTTTCCTTTGATAATTATGTCTGTCAAGGGTTGAAGCAATACCTGAGGGTATTTCTGGACAACCACGACTATATTTGCACATTTGTTCTCTACTTGTAAAAATGTAAATATTTACCGGTCTTTGACCGTTGACTTATTTTTAGTACTCATGAGTATCCTATGATGGAATTTTGAGCATCCCCTATGTTACATTTTGGTTTTAGAGTATTCTGTACTACCTCAACTAGTATGTTGCTAATTCTTACCTCTAGCTAGTCTCTGTATAGTCAACATCGAATCATGGAGAAAAATGATGTTTTTAACACATTGATGCCCTGTTATGGAGACTATGTTAACTCATGATTGAAATTAGTACAATTCTTCCCGTTACAACTGTTCAATAATGGTCTGATATGCTGATTATAATCCCTCACTGTACATGTTAATTTATATATGTCTACTTGGCCATCATGTGTATTGATGAGATATAGTAAGAAGATATCTTTTTTAGCCTTCTTGGCGAGATGATCAGCTCTGACATTGCCCGACTTAACTTTAGCTCCCACTTTCATTTAGTAGCGTTTTTCATTACTCATTATGAGCTAATATTACTGTCCGTTAATATACAATTCTAGCCATCATGCCTTGTTCACTAATGTTTTCTTTCATTCTCTAGTTTATTTTATTCTATTTTATTTTTCATAGTTTCGTCAACTTTTTGACGATGTATCATTCGGAAATTGGTTAGTTGGTGTACGTCGTATTTAGTGCACTTCGTTTCTATGCAATGCCGCCAGCCAGGCTCCTCATAAGGAACATACTCTAATATGGCCGCTTAACGGTCTCCTAGAAGACATTAGTAGTCCGTTTTCTATTTCTAGCCTAGGTACTCTACCATTGTTTGGAACGGCCCATGTGGTCTCATTCCACTTCCCCTTTTCTGGAGGATCGCGTCACTATGGTAACGGTCGCCGATGCCTTCACGCTTTCCCCGTTCAGCACTGGCTATCCTGCAGTTACAAGGTCGACTGATCGCTATCGAAGGTGCACGACCGCTTTGATTAGAACTCTTCTCTTTACAACAGAGCCGCAACCGCTGCTCTTATTACATACCTTCATGATTACTTCTTTTTAGCACTGCAATTCGATCGGTTCCAGTGCCAGCGCATGGTGGAATCGCCATTATGTTCGCCCTGGACCTTTTTTAGGAAATCTGCTGACTTGGATGCACACCCAGTTCTCTAGAATTGGGTAGGTTAATTGATAATTTCCTTTGTCCATATACATTGCTGACTCGTTTTTCGGGCCATGATGGCCCGGGTTTAGCTCACATGGATTTATATTTGATTCTAAATAAATTCTACTTTTAGAGATTCTAATTGGGCTATACAGTGCATTTCGCGCTAATTATGTAGATTGCTGACTCTTATTTTTTGCGTTCAGACACAAGTACGTCTCGACAAGAGTAGATTGCTAATCTTTAGGTTTATATTATTGGTTTGTGACACAAGATTTGTGCCCTGTATTTATCTTTCCTTATTTTCATATCATTTTCTTTCGCTCTCAGATCAGAACAACCCCTCTTGTTAATTCTGATGGAACTCGATTTTGAGCCATTCTCCATTTAATGGCACCTTTGCCATTGAAGCCTGAGCATCGGCCTTTTTGCTTCATCCCGACATACTGAAAGAATTTTCGCTTCTCTGTTTACAGCACTGTCCTCTACTTGATTCTATCAGGTAACTCATACTACTCTAGTTTATGGGCAATGTCAGACTAATCTAGTCACTCCATGTGGGCCACAGGGCTCTTTATATACATTTGCATATTTGTGTCCAGGATATACATTTGAACTAACTATTAGCATGTCACCTTAGTGATTGAAAAGCATGCAAATTATAATCAGCCATACAATTATGTGGATATGAAAACAGTGACAGTTTAACCATGGGAACCACAGAAACAATGTTTATGGTAATGAAACCAGCTTGAATTGATAGGTATTCTTGTGTTAATATATGTTGGCATACTCAAAAAGCCTGACTTCTAATGTATAAATATTTTGTTTAGAGTCTGTTGAGGCCTATGAAGAAGAGGCGTCCAGCCTCGAAACGCGTCGCCACCCAGAAACAGACTACTGACAACACTCCTTCATTCTTCATTCTTCACTTGTTTTTTGCAAATGTACTGAGATTGCTTTTGTCTTTGTACCCAAAAGCCTGTACTTAAAAATAATAACATATGCACTTATGTGCTTTTCAAATAACTTTTTGTGTTTGAAACTTCTTGTGTTTAAATACCATTTAATTACTCATAAAGAATTTATTTCCTCGAGGATATAGTAGTTGGATTATCCAACACACCCTACAGTGTGCGGGGGACGGGAGGGTTCAAAGTTTGAATCTTTTCCTTTTTTGTTGTTATTTGTAGAGGTCTTGTGCCAGGATCTCAGTTCCTTCCCCGCACCTTTAAAATTTAAATACCAGTATTTTTTACGTTTCTCTAAATAATCAGTATACTAGGCTGTGCACCTGTCTTGGTATTTTCTTGTTTTGGTTCACTTGTTCTCTAGTGCGGCACATTGAACAGGTTGCACCCATTACTTAGAAACATCCAACAGGGATGTCATTTTCAAAAATCAATGAGTTAACTGATAAAAAGGCCACTACTCTAGCATTTAGCTCGGAGGAGGCCACCCGAATTTTGTCTCTTATCAAAGACACAGGCAAAACTTTACAGGATAAAGATAACCCTGACAAATTAGTTTTTAAACTAGAGAAAATTATTAGGAGAGAGATCTCTCAGAAACTCCATGCGAGTACCTTAGTAGAGTACTACAAGTCACAAAAAATACCCAAGGGTCTTAGAGTATACTTGAGACCCACACTATGTAGCGACAACAAAGCATTTGTAGCCAGATGGGACCAAATACTCAATAAATGTTCCTTGGACTTGATCCTTCTTACTATTGAAGAATTACCCAAATCACTCACAACCATCGATACAGACATCTCAACCTTGAAAGAGCAACTTTCTAAATTCAAAACACCTCAAGAACTATCTGAGCTATTAGAAGACATTAATACCAAACTAGCCGACTATAAAACAGAAATTGAACAAAGAAAGTTACGAAAATTTAAACGTGACACCTTTGAATATTTAAACGACATTGTATATAATTGGCAGGAATTTTATCGCCAACGTAACGCAAACCGATCAAGACCAAGACAGAACGGGTCACCGAGTTCTGAAAACAGTAGTGACAGCAGTATAGGAGAACCTTTACAGAATCGAGCTCCACAACAACCAAGTCCAGCTCACAAACTGAAGAGCCACCACAGAGCGGCAGCTTAGCAGTTAGTCAAATCCCAGATTCAGGTGTTTTTTTAGGCACAAGAGAAAGGCCAGGCGAGGCAACAAAAAAAAAGCCCCGAAAAAAGAACAAATAGATTCAGTTAATTTAGTAGTTAATATTTTGAGTAAGACATTGTCTAGTGGTCAACTTAATACACTGAACAAAGGCTTATCCTTTGTCCCGACCTGTAATACTACATTCTTTGATGAGAAAGTCTGTCTACATCGCCTTCTCAGGAAAATTAGATTAAAAATCTTCTTTGACACACAACCAACTATGGATCAGCCCCAAACAATTGATGACGCACCCAAAAAGTACATTTGACCCACACATTCAGAACTCAGTATTAAATCTTTTTGAAAAGAATGTGCTACAAGATCTTAATCGAATTAACTATAAAAGAAATTCCCCATTGAATATCAAAAACAGTCAACTTGATCATATTGAGAGCCTGGCCAAGGATGAATCTGTAACCATTAAACCTGCTGACAAAGGAGGGGCCATCGTAGTGATGGATACTCCCTTCTATAACAAAAAATGCTTTGAGTTACTAAGCGATGAAGGCACGTATATGAAACTAACTAATGATCCAATCATTAACATCAAAAGCCTCATTATGAATACCCTAGAGAAAGCCAAATCAAATCAATGGATTAGTGACAAAACATTTGACTTTTTGATCAACAAACATCCCATCACCCCCGTCTTTTATGGATTGCCTAACATTCATAAAGACAGAACAAACCCACCATTAAGACCTATTGTGGCGGGTACTGAAAGCATTTTCGACCCTCTTTCAGTTTATGTAGACATGTTACTTCAACCATTGGTCCAAGCTACGTCCACCTACTTGAAGGATACTACTGATTTCCTCAACTGCCTGAAAGAGATTACGGCCATCAGTTCAGACTGTATTTTATTCAGTCTCGATGTCTGTAGCCTTTATACCTCGATACCTCATGCAGAAGGCATTGAAGCAGTTGAGTGGCTACTCCTCAACACAACAAACCTCAGA
The DNA here is from genome assembly GCF_040938575.1 of Ambystoma mexicanum. NCBI lineage: Eukaryota > Metazoa > Chordata > Amphibia > Caudata > Ambystomatidae > Ambystoma > Ambystoma mexicanum. Next base: position 460,489,312 of record NC_090931.1, read on the forward strand.
GGTAAAGCTGAATTTGTCATTGAATTGCTCAATATCATACTGTACAATAGTTACTTTCAATTTTTGGGTAAATACTATCTACAAACCTCAGGAACCTCCATGGGGTCCTCCATGGAACCTATGTATGCAAACACCTTTATGTTTAAATTTGAAAGTGACTTTGTACTAGACCATCCTAAATGGTCAGCATACATCTTAATATGGAAATGTTTCATTGATGACATCTTTGGGATATGGTGTGGTACACATGATGAATTAAAATCCTTTTTTGCATACCTTAATTTGGTACACTCAATAATCAAATTTACGATGGAGATTGGCAATCCATATCTGCATTTTTTAGATGTTAATTGATTGAAAATGGTAATATTATGACCAATATTTACCACAAACCTACAGATGCCAACAACTTACTGCATTTTTTGAGCTTTCACCCCAAAGCTATGTTACATAGCCTCCCATATAGTCAAATTCTAAGACTTAAAAGGATTATTTCAGAACCGGAAGGCTTGGATATGGAGTGCTCCACACTCATTGATACATTTAAGCAAAAGAGGTTACCCTGATACAGTTCTCACTTAGGCGAAAAATAGATCACTGAATGTGACAAGGACTGATCTTTTGAAAACTAAAACTCGTGATAAAGACATTCCACTACAATTTATATCAAAATTCTCTCGCCAGAGTTTCCAAATCAGTAAAAGTATTAAGAAACACTGGATATGATATGATATGATATGGCATTTGTAACGCGCCTATACACAGGTGTTTCAAGGCGCGACGAGGCAGGGAGGGGAGGAAACAAGGGGAGACAGACAACGATCCTACTAGGCCAGGTGTCATTCAGATCGCGCAAGTGCAGGGGTGGGGGAGGGGGAAAAGTGCAAGGAAAGGGGAGGGGGGGAAGTGCAGTACAAGGTAAGTGGCGTAAAGTAATAAATAAATAGGGCCAGCTGGTGGCAAGTGCAAGGTAAGTGCAGAACAAGTGCTGGAAAAGGGGGGGCTGTAGGGATACAGAGACAGTCCCGCAGTGCAGAGGGGTTCCAGGGCATCAGTGCAAGTGGAGAGTGGCTGGGCCCAGGACCGAGGCCGTTAAGAGTGGTCCAGTTGCAGAATCAGTGCAGTTTCAGTGAAGAATATTAGCTGTTCAGCAGGGGAGAGGGAGAGAGAAAGCAGAGGCAAAGAGGAAGGTTTTGAGGTGCTTCCGGAACCGGAGATGGTTCTCCTCAAGTTTCAGGGAGGCAGGAAGGCTGTTCCAGAGGGAGGCCCCTGCCGCGGAGAGAGATCTACCCCCAGCTCGTTGCTTCGAGAAGCGGCTGACCCTGAGGGAGTTGGAGGCGGATGAGCGAAGGGCTCGGGAAGGAAGATAGTTGGGAAGAGAGAGTTGAAGGTATTTAGGACCAAGGCCCCAGAAGGCCTTGTGGACAATGCAGAGGGTTTTGAACTTTATCCTCGCAGCCACTGGGAGCCAGTGTAGAGATTTCAGTCCTGGAGAGATACGGTCCCTGGGCTTGAGGCCAAGGACAAGTCTCGCAGTTCTGTTCTGTATGAGTTGCAGAGGGCGGAGAGTGGAGGCAGGCAGATTAAGGTAGAGGCTGTTACAGTAATCCAGCTTTGAGAGAACCAGGGCTCGGGAGACAGTGAGCTTCTGGGGGAAGGAGAGGAAGGGAAGAATACCTCTGAGGAGGTGCAGCTGGTAGTGTGACTTCTTAGCGACATCAGAAATATGAGGAGAGAAGGAGAGTGTGGACTCGAAGATGACCCCAAGGTTTTTTGCATTGCAGGTAGGAGCAGGGAGGGGGCCAAGGGAGGCAGGCCAGAGAGCTGCAGGGAAGGAGGGAGTGGGTGTACCGATGAGTAGAATCTCAGTCTTACTGGCATTAAGGCAGAGGTCATTGGCGGCACACTATTCCTGGATAGCAGACAGACAGTCAGAGATGAGGGAAGGAGAGGGGGAGGTTGAGGGTAGCCTGAAAATGAGCTGGGTATCGTCCGCATAGCACTGGAAATTAGGGCAGAGAGCGGCGATGCGGTGGGCAAGGAGTGCCAGATACTGGTTGAACAGCCAGGGAGAGAGATTAGATCCCTGGGGGACACCACAGGTGGAGAAAAAGATGTCGGAGAGGAAGGACCCCAGTTGGACCTGGGAGGGTCGATTTGAAAGGAAAGAGGTCAGCCACGCCAGAGCCTGACCATTGATACCCAGGTTTTCACGGAGACGGTTGAGCAGGAAGGCATGGTTGACAGTGTCAAAGGCAGAGGAGAGATCGAGCAGAATGAGAACACACAGAGTGTTGGAATCGAGGTTCAAGAGCAGGTCTTCACGGATGTTCAGGAGAGCAGTTTCCGTGCTTCTGGCAGCTCTGAAACCAGATTGATGGTCATGAAGACTACCAACAGATTCAGCATGGAGGTTAAGCAGGGAGATGGCCAGTTTCTCCAGGAGCTTGCCCAGGAAGGGAGTGATGGAGATAGGGCGATAGTTAGCCGGGCAGGAGGGGTCGGAAGAGGGTTTCTTGAGAAGAGGGTGCACAAGGGAGAGCTTGAGGGGGGAAGGGAAGACTCCAGAGGCGAAGGAGTGGTTGCAAAAGTCAGCCAGGGCAGGAGCCAGGGAGTCGATGTGGTCCTTGATAGTTTTGGAGGAACAGGGGTGAACCTGTTTAGACGAGACTTTCATAGATCGGACTTGTCTGGAAACCTCGTCAGCAGAGAAAAGTGGAAAGTCAGAGAAAGAGGGAGGAGGGGTGACTGCAGAAGGGCCAGAGGAAGAGCCGGGAAGGGAGGGAGGGAGGTGAAAGGAGGAGAGCGAAGACAGGATGTCCTGAGTTTTAGAGATGAAGTGAGAGGCCAATGCAGTGCAGAGGGCCTGGGAAGGGACAGGAGAGGTAGAGACTGCAACAGGGTTGGCCAGCTCCTTGCAGATTTTAAAGAGTTCGGCGGAGTTGTTAGATGCCGCAGAGATGCGGGCTTGGATAAGGGCTCTCTTCTTGGTGAGAACGGAGAGCCGATACTGCCTTTGGAGCAGGCGGCAGGCCAGTTTGTCAGAGGATGAACATGAAGCACGCCATTTCCTCTCTGCAACCCTGCACTTGCGTTTTAGGGTGGCGAGATCCGAGTCATACCAGGAGTTACATTTGGCTATGGGCTTCAGGCGGATTCTCATGACGGGGGCAAGGATATCAAGAGTAACAGATATAGCAGAGTGGAGCATGGAGAGGGCTGTGTCAGGGTGGGAGTCAGCCGAAGGGGCGGGGGGGGCGAGAAGGTAGCAGCGAAAGCCTCAACTGACACACGCTTCATGGGTCAGATGACCGAGAAGGTGGGTGGCAGTGAAGAGGGTGGCTTTGCCTGTGGGGTAGGGAGGGTGAGGTGGGAGGATAGGAGAAAGTGATCACTCCAGGAGAGAGGAGTGGAGAGAGGGACGGAGAGGGGAAGGTCAGAAGAGATCAGAGCATCAAGAGTGTGCCCAGCAGAGTGAGTAGGCCCAGACGGGAGAATAGAGAGTGAGAGAGAGTCGCAGAGGTCATGAAAGAGAGCAGTGGGGGGACTGGAGGCATCAAGGTGGATGTTGAAGTCGCCAAGAAAGAGGAGTTGAGTGGTTGAGGACAGGAGTGAGGAGGAGAGGTCAGCCCACTCAGAGAGGAAGGAGGAAATTTGACCAGGTGGCCGATAGATAGTAGCCACGGTAAGGGAATGGCTAGGAGAGAGAGAGAGTCGGCAGACAAGACATTCAAAAGAGGAGCAGGTCTGCGTAGGAGTGACAGTGGCAGGAATCCACTCAGGGAAGATAAGGGCAACACCACCCCCTGCACGGTTAGGCCTGGGCATGGAGAGGATCTTGTAACCGTCAGGTAGGAGTGTGTCAAAGCTGGTGGCAGAGCTGGCTGTGAACCATGTCTCAGTGAGACAGAGGACGTCGAGGTCCAGTTCCTCAAGAAGGTGACAGATATCAGAAGAGTGCTTGATGGCAGAGCGAGAATTTAGAGTGGCAATGTGGAGAAGGTTGCCCTCCTTGAAGAACTTCCGGGGAGGGGTACAGATCAGAGCACAGAGACCATATGAAGGGTCCATAGGTCAGGCGAAGGCACGAAAAAGAGGATGTCAGTGAGAGTTTCCTTAGAGCAGGCACTAGTGTAGGTGTCAGCGATAGGGAGGCCTGGGTTGGAGACCAGGATGACCTTTTTAAACTTTTTCCTACCAGATTTAGTGAGGAGAGCAGGATAGTCAATGGAGAAGCAGTTAGAGAAGATAGGCGAGACAGAGAGCACCATGGAGTAGGAGGGAGGGGGGGGAGACAGACGAAACGAGAGCACGCAGACAGGAAGTGAGCGGCAAGCACAAGTTACCACAATTAGAGCAAACAAACAGTAAAGCGTATTAGGTACCGGGCCACCTAAGTTTGAGATTCCTGCGAGGGGAGAAAAACACCCTAGTTACCACAGTTCAGAGCAAACAGTAATGCGTATTAGGTACCGGGCCACCTAAGTTTGAGAATCCTGCGAGGGGAGAAAAACACCCTAGTTACCACAGTTCAGAGCAAACAGTAATGCGTATTAGGTACCGGGCCACCTAAGTTTGAGAATCCTGCGAGGGGAGGATAACACCCTAGTTTACCTCAACTGTGAATACAGTGAGGCAAGGCCCCATGCGGATGTAACCAGGAGTAGGAGGGGTGGGCCGGGGAACGGAGAACAGGTGGAACTGGCGCCTGGCATCCCCTGCGGACACCTGTAGACACACAGGGAGCCGCACTGTAGGAGTCGCCCTTGGACTGGGGACCTTAGCCGCGGGGGCTGCCGGGCAGGGGGCTGCCCAAGAGGGGGGAGGTTATAGGCAGAGGGAGAGGAAGGGGGGTGTGGGCGGGCAGGGAGGCGGGGAGGGAAAGGAGGACCAGGAAGTGGGAGGGGGGAGCAGGAGCAGGCCAAACACCGCGCTCAGAGCGCGAAAAGCAAATAATTCAATATTATTTTGAAAACACTCATGGAGGCCCAGGCAGGGCTTCCCAGGCCTGCTGTTCCCCTAGGGCCACCGGCGACCGCTCTCCACGCTCAGCTGAAGAAAGAAGCGAGCGGGGGGAACGGCCGTCGAGTAGGCCAGAGGGGAAGCAGGCACACAGCCAATCAGAGGGGGGGTGGGCGGGCAGGGAGGCGGGGAGGGAGAGGAGGACCAGGAAGTGGGAGGGGGGAGCAGGAGCAGGCCAAACACCGCGCTCAGAGCGCGAAAAGCAAATAATTCAATATTATTTTGAAAACACTCACGGAGGCCCAGGCAGGGCTTCCCAGGCCTGCTGTTCCCCTAGGGCCACCGGCGACCGCTCTCCACGCTCAGCTGAAGAAAGAAGCGAGCGGGGGGAACGGCCGTCGAGTAGGCCATAGGGGAAGCAGGCACACAGCCAATCAGAGTGGGGGGTGGGCGGGCAGGGAGGCGGGGAGGGAGAGGAGGACCAGGAAGTGGGAGGGGGGAGCAGGAGCAGGCCAAACACCGCGCTCAGAGCGCGAAAAGCAAATAATTCAATAGTATTTTGAAAACACTCACGGAGGCCCAGGCAGGCCTTCCCAGGCCTGCTGTTCCCCTAGGGCCACTGGCGACCGCTCTCCACGCTCAGCTGAAGAAAGAAGCGAGCGGGGGGAACGGCCGTCGAGTAGGCCAGAGGGGAAGCAGGCACACAGCCAATCAGAGGGGGTGGTGGGCAGGCAGGGAGGCGGGGAGGGAGAGGAGGACCAGGAAGTGGGAGGGGGGAGCAGGAGCAGGCCAAACACCACGCTCAGAGCGCGAAAAGCAAATAATTCAATATTATTTTGAAAACACTCACGGAGGCCCAGGCAGGGCTTCCCAGGCCTGCTGTCCCCCTAGGGCCACCGGCGACCGCTCTCCACGCTCAGCTGAAGAAGAAGCGAGCGGGGGGAACGGCCGTCGAGTAGGCCAGAGGGGAAGCAGGCACACAGCCAATCAGAGGGGGGGGTGGGCGGGCAGGGAGGCGGGGAGGGAGAGGAGGACCAGGAAGTGGGAGGGGGGAGCAGGAGCAGGCCAAACACTGCGCTCAGAGCGCGAAAAGCAAATAATTCAATATTATTTTGAAAACACTCACTCACGAATACTGCACAATGACTCATCACTTTTCAGATTGTTCCCCAAGGCCCCTATGATGTTCTTCAAGAGAGGCAAAAACTTGAGAAACAAATTAATTAAAGCCGAAAGACCCCTCAAAGATAACCAGCAGTTCTTGACTACCCAGCAAAAGGGAACTTACCCGTGTCTTAACTGTACACATTGTAACAACATCAATAGGGGTAACTTGCTCTCTCACCCCCAAACAGGAAAGAAAATAAAACTACATAATTACTCCACCTGTTTGTCATCAGGGGTAATCTACACAATCAAATGCCCTTATGGTAAACTGTACGTGGGCCAGACCATGTGACCCGCCAAAGAACGTTGGACTGAGCATAAATCCAACATACGGTGTAACAACCAACGATCGCCAGTGGCTCGGCATTTTAACCTTGAACATCATACAATTGCTCAGATCAGATTTCAAATCCTGGAGGTTGTAAAAAAAAAAACAAGAGGGGGAAATTACCACTCCATGCTCCTAAGGAGAGAACTGTTTTTGATAAATTTTTTGGACACCGTTCAACCCAAAGGTCTCAATGAAGAACACTCTCTTAACTGTTTCCTTTGATAATTATTTATGTCTGTCAAGGGTTGAAACAATACCTGAGGGTATTTCTGGACAACCACGACTATATTTGCACTGTTGTTCTCTACTTGTAAAAATGTAAATATTTACCGGTCTTTGACCGTTGACTTATTTTTAGTACTCATGAGTATCCTATGATGGAATTGTGAGCATCCACTATGTTACATTTTGGTTTTAGAGTATTCTGTACTACCTCAACTAGTATGTTGCTAATTCTTACCTCTAGCTAGTCTCTGTATAGTCACCATCGAATCATGGAGAAAAATGATGTTTTTAACACATTGATGCCCTGTTATGGAGACTATGTTAACTCATGATTGAAATTAGTACAATTCTTCCCGTTACAACTGTTCAATAATGGTCTGATATGTTGATTATAATCCCTCACTGTACATGTTAATCTATATATGTCTACTTGGCCATCATGTGTATTGATGAGATATAGTAAGAAGATGGGCCTCATTACACGGAAGGCGGTAAGGGTTAACGGTCACCGTTAATGGCAACAGTGACCATTAACCCTTACCGCCGTACTACGAGGTCCCTTTGCGGGTTGGAGGATATAACGCCTGCTTCTTGCAGGCGTTAAAATCCAACCCGCTAAGGGACCTCGGAGCTAATTACGGCACCGCAAAATTGCGGTGGCGTAATTAGCGCCTTCCCCATTTCCATAGAGCCCTATGGGGCAGAAATGGGAATGGGGAAGGGCAATGGCGGAAAGGGGATTTACCGCCCCTCCAACCTTGGAATGGGGCGGTAAATCCCCTTTCCGCCAAGGCGGTGCCGGTATTTAACCGGCATGAGCCATGGCGCTAATAGCGATATGGCTCACCGCCTACCGTGTAATGAGGCCCGATGTCTTTTTTAGCCCTCTTGTTGAGATGATCAGCTCTGACATTGCCCGACTTAACTTTAGCTCCCACTTTCATTTAGTCAGTTTTTCATTACTCATTATGAGCTAATATTACTGTCCGTTAATATACAATTCTAGCCATCATGCCTTGTTCACTAATGTTTTCTTTCATTGTCTAGTTTATTTTATTCTATTTTATTTTTCATAGTTTCGTCAACTTTTTGACGATGTATCATTCGGAAATTGGTTAGTTGGTGTGCGTCGTATTTAGTGCACTTCGTTTCTATGCAATGCCGCCAGCCAGGCTCCTCATAAGGAACATACTCTAATATGGCCGCTTCACAGTCTCCTAGAAGACATTAGTAGCCTGTTTTCTATTTCTAGACTAGATACTCTACCATTGGTTATAACGGCCCACGTGGTCTCTTTCCACTTCCCCTTTTCTGGAGGATCGCGTCACTATGGTAACGGTCGCCGATGCCTTCACGCTTTCCCGTTCAGCACTGGCTATCCTGCAGTTACAAGGTCGACTGATCGCTACCGAAGGTACACAACCGCTTTGATTAGAACTCTTCTCTTTACAACAGAGCCGCAACCGCTGCTCTTATTACATACTCTCATGATTACTTATTTTTAGCACTGCAATTCGATCGGTTCCAGTGCCAGCGCATGGTGGAATCGCCATTATGTTCGCCCTGGACCTTTTTTAGGAAATCTGCTGACTTGGATGCACACCCAGTTCTCTAGAATTGGGTAGGTTAATTGATAATTTCCTTTGTCCTTATACATTGCTGACTCTCGTTTTTCGGGCCATGATGGCCTGGGTTTAGCTCACATGGATTTATATTTGATTCTAAATAAATTCTACTTTTAGAGATTCTAATTGGGCTATACAGTGCATTTCGCGCTCCTTATGTAGATTGCTGACTCTTATTTTTTGCGTTCAGACACGAGTATGTCTCGACAAGAGTAGATTGTTAATCTTTAGGTTTATATTATTGGTTTGTGACACAAGATTTGTGCCCTGTATTTATCTTTCCTTATTTTCATATCATTTTCTTTCGCTCTCAGATCAGAACAACCCCTCTTGTTAATTCTGATGGAACTCGACTTTGAGCCATTCTCCATTTAACGGCACCTTTGCCAGTGAAGCCTGAGCATCGGCCTTTTTGCTTCATCCCGACATACTGGAAGAATTTTCGCTTCTCTGTTTACAGCACTGTCCTCTACTTGATTCTATCAGGTAACTCATACTACTCTAGTTTATGGGCAATGTCAGACTAATCTAGTCACTCCATGTGGACCAGGGGCTCTATATATACATTTGCATATTTGTGTCCCGGATATACATTTGAACTAACTATTAGCATGTCACCTTAGTGATTGAAAACCATGCAAATTATAATCAGCCATACAATTATGTGGATATGAAAACAGTGACAGTTTAACCATGGGAACCACAGAAACAATGTTTATGGTAATGAAACCAGCTTGAATTGACAGGTATTCTTGTGTTAATATATGTTGGCATACTCAAAAAGCCTGCCTTCTAATGTATAAATATTTTGTTTAGAGTCTGTTGAGGCCTATGAAGAAGAGGCTTCCAGCCTCGAAACGCGTCGCCACCCAGAAACTACTGGCAACACTCCTTCATTCTTCATTCTTCACTTGTTTCTTTGCAAATGTTCTGAGATTGCTTTTGTCTTTGTACCCAATAGCCTGTACTTAAACATAATAACATATGCACTCATGTGCTTTTCAAATAACTTTTTGTGTTTGAAACTTCTTGTGTTTAAATACCATTTAATTCCATTTAAAGAATTTATTTCCTGGAGGATATAGTAGTTGGATTATCCAACACACCCTACAGTGTGCAGGGGACGGGAGGGTTCAAAGTTTGAATCTTTTCCTTTTTTGTTGAACTTCCTTTTGATGACATTCTGTTTCACTAGGATTGCCCGAAGCAGGGTTTGGAACCGACGCCTATTCCCATTAATCAGAAAGGTCCCTACGTTGAGATGATAGTGGGAAATAGGAAACATCTATTCTTGATAGATACAGGAGCACAGAAGTGTTCCATTGACCATTCACAGGTTCCAAACATTCACTGTCAGGACAAACCAATGTTTCTGTAGGGTTTTCTGGTACGCCAGTAGTCTGTCCGGTTTCTTCGCCAGTACCGATTACATTGGTTCCATTCATGGACCACTGTCCATTTCTTTTGACTATGAACTATGGAGAGAATTTGTTGGGGTTGAATCTTTTGAAGGAATTAAATGCGGTAATTCATTGTTCTTGGGATGGAGTGCGTTTGATGATTTCACCACTGCAACTTTCTGTCTCTCAGTTCTTGACTAGACCTTTGCCGCCGGAATTTAGTGATGTTCCGGAGTGTTTGTGGGTAATTGATGACAATGATTTTGGTGTTCTGCAAATTGAGCCTGTTAAGATCATTTTGAAACATGGAGTAAAGTTGCCACGTATTCCTCAGTATTAGATTTTGGTCAATGGTGAGCAAGCTTTGAAATGCATAGTCTCCAATTTTGTACATCGTTGGGTAATTGAGGAAATTGCAGGTAGTTTGTGCGATAGTCCGATTTTGCCTGTGTACAAAAAAAGGCGATAATGCAATTCCTTTTCATTTCATCATTGATTTACGTGCCATCAATAAGACAGTTGCTCCACATTTTCCTATTGTGCCTGATGTGACAACAATATTAACCATGATTCCGGCTTCTGCTACTTTCTTTAGTGTTGTAGACCTTAAGAATGCTTTCTTCAGCATTCCTATACACAAGGATAGCAGATATCTGTTCGCGTTTACCTTTGGGGGACGCTCGTTTACATTCACCCGTGCGCCGCAAGGTTACACGGAGAGTCCGAGCATCTATAGTAGGGCTTTGAAAGAGCAGCTCGACAAACTCGAGTTGCATACCACTTCTACACTGCTCCAATATGTTGATGATCTACTTTTAGCTGCTGACTCAGAGAGTGCCTGTAAGGAGGGCACTGTGTTGTTGCTTATTCATCTAGCAAAACATGGACACAAAGCTTCACTCAAAAAGTTTCAGTATTGTCGACAGGAGGTCACCTATTTAGGCTATTTCCTGTCAAAGGAGGGAAGAAGGTTGACGCCTGAGCGGATAACAATCATTTCTAGCATGTCTGTCCCAAATACACAGAAGGAAGTCAGAGCCTTGATAGGAATATCTTCTTACTGTAGGCAGTGGATCCCGAACTTCTCGTTAACGATTAAACTAACGTTGGCTTTGACAAAGAAGGGCATTTCTTTGCCATTGCCGTGGAACTTGGAACACCAGCAAACATTTGATCTGCTCAAGACTGCACTGTGTTCAGCACCAGTTTTGGGCACACCAAATTATGAAAAGGCCTTCGTGTTGTATGTGCATGAACATGATGGATGTGCTTTGGCTGTATTAACGCAGGAACATGGAGGGAAGAATAGGCTGTGTGGCTACTTTTCTTCCGCCCTTCATCCTGTTGCATGCGCTTTGCCAAGATGTTTGAGAGCTGTCGCTGCTGCTTCTGCGTCTGTAAAACAGAGCAATGGAATGGTCCTAGGCCATGCTTTAAACCTGATGGTACCTCACTCTGTAGATGTTCTATTAAACAGAACACAAACACAACACCTTACCTCCGCACGATTAACGAGATACGAATTGATCTTGTTTGCTCCGCACATTAAAATTCAGAGATGTTGCCTTCTGAATCCGGCTGAACTTTTACCTTTCCCGCAAGGTACTGCTTGCAGTGACAAAGCGTCACATGACTGCCTTTATACCACAGAGCAAGAGACTAAAGGCATAATCGATTTGAAAGATGCTCCTTTGAACAATCCACAAGGGGAGCTGTTTTGTGATGGCTCCTGTTTCAAACTTCCGGAAGGTACATCCACGGCTGCTTATGCAATCACCTCATTGAGCATGATTGTGGAAACCAAGAGAATCACACATAACTCTGCGCAGGCCGCAGAGATTACAGCATTGATCCGAGCTTGTGAACTTTCCGAAGGACTTAGAGTAAATATATATACTGATAGTCAGTATGCTTTTGGGGTGGTTCACAACTTCAGTAGACTTTGGGCAGAACGAGGTTTCTTGACCTCACATGGAACTAAGATCCAGTATGGCTCCTTGTTAGTACGGTTACTCTCAGCGCTTGCACTCCCCATTCAGTTAGCAATCATGAAATGCGCAGCGCATCAGAAAATCATAGATGATGTGGGAAAAGGGAACGCTTTCGCTGACCAGATAGCCAAACAGACTGCCACTGATCTCTATGCAGAAATGTATACTTCAAGGGAAGCCACAAATGTTTGTACTTTAGATGAGGGTATCGAATCTGGGAATAGTATTCAAGCTGATGGCACATTAGAGGAATCTAAGAAATGGGCCGAGGGTTTGGCAAGATTGGATGATGACGGGTGTTGGGTGGACAAGTTAGAAGGGAAATGGTTGTTGCCAGACGCGTACATTACAATGATGATTGCTATGGCTCATGGCCCCACCCACATCTGTGCACGGAAGGTTACCAAAATGTTACAAAATGTCTGGGTGAATGATAAAATCTCCAAAGTAGCTGAACGTTTTGTTCAAAGTTGTATGATTTGTTTGCAGCATAATATGGGAAAGGGCACATCGACTCCAAGGGGTAGTTTTGCTCCACCTTCTGTCCCCTTTGAGGTTATCCACTTGAAATGGAGCGTTGCAACAATTATAAGTATGTACTAGTTGTTATCTGCGCCTTTAGTAAATGGTTTGAAGCCTTTCCTGTTAAGGATGCCACAGCAATGACAACGTCGAAGACAATGCTTAAGGAATATTTTCCTAGGTTTGGTTTGCCAAGGGCCATCTGGTCGGACAATGGTCCACATTTTATCGCTGCTGCAATTCTGCAGATATGCGCAGGATTACAGATCGATAAACGGTTCCATTTGACTAGACATGCTCAAAGTGCTGGTTTGGTAGAGAGACATTACGGCATCATAAAGAACAAGCTTGCTAAAACGTGTGCCGGCACCAAACTGAAATGGCCAGACGCCTTACCTATCGTGTTGTTGTCAATGAGAACGACCCCACAGAATAAGACTGGGCTCTCCCTATTTGAGGTGGTTATGGGTAGGCCAGCTAACATTTGGAACCTACCTAAGCCCCGATCTTTGTGTGACATTGAACATGTACTTCTTTCCGACTACTGTGGCCAGTTAACAAAAAACCTGTATTTGATTTATCAACAGGTGCGAGAAGCCCTCCCTGTAAAATACGAGGGCCCAGGCCATAACATACGGCCTGGAAGCTGGGTTCTCGTCAAATCATTTGAAAGAGCATCCTGCCTCGCACCGCTTTGGCAGGGCCCGCATCAAGTTCTATTGGCCAAACAGACCGCAGTACGAGTGTCGGGGCAAAAGCATTAGATCCACGCATCACACATCAAGAGGATTCCCTTCCCTTTGCCACACGATACAGAAGACACAGAAATCCTTACCAGCGCTGCTCCCAACGATCACGTAACATTGAGCAGCATCGAGAGTGCTTCGGAGACTCTCCCTGAGCCTGTGGGGCCTGGGGAAACAGTCACTTTATCTCCACACTCTCCTACAGATCATTTTTCGTCATTGTCAGGGTCTGTCACGGATCCGCTGCTTCCATCAGGAAGCAACAACATGTTGTTCTCAGATCACGCAGTACCAGGAGTCACAAGGTACGATCAGCGCCCAAGGAGCTAGACTTACTGCACGGTTCAGCTGTGCCATCAGGAAAAATCATCAGAGGGCTTGTCTTTTTGGCCTGTTCTTTTGTACGTAAGGAATTCTGTTGGCTGGGGTTAGGGAAGGACTATGAAAATGCGCGATCAGGAGATCACCAGCAAACAAACTCTGGAGTATTCGTTTGAAGAAACAATGCCTGCAACCGCTCCCACTCGTACGGAACAAATAAGGGACTGTGTGCCTGGTAGTAGTAATGAACAATCAAATGTGTGGGCCCTGAAAACGTATAGTTGTCTTGTGATTATGTTAATCGGCTTCACAATAGCAATTGCCTTAGGATTTTGGTATTTGGAAGAAGTACATCCGCTTGAAATTTTGTTACCCACTGAAAATGTACCTACTGTTTCTACACCTTTTGTGCATCTGCACACTCTATCTCCTACAGACTCTCAGCACAGAGTTACCACAACAACACTTTATTACTCATAATGAATGCCACACATGCCATTTTTAATAGATCTAATTGTTGGGTCTGTTTGCATTTACCGCAACACGGAGACAAGGGGTTGGGCTGGTATATTCATCCTTTACCTCTGACTACTGCATGCTATGCATATTTAAGGGCACTATTCTTTGGCCGATGGAACGATAGCATCTCGGGGGAACTTTGATGGAACTAATTTTAATGACTTTGAGAAGCGAGTTCTAACGCCCCTGGAATGCTCACTTTTTGCAAATAGGAGCAAGCTTAATGTTGCTTCTATTAGGCCTTCTGATAAATTGTCTCGTCCTTTTCAATCTTTGATCTCTTTCAAGATGGCTCCTATAGGCAATAGGGATGCCACGCCACCTTCCTACACTGTTAACCACAGCCCCGATTCAGTTTCTTTCTGCATACAGAGGAATGGTACTCAGTCAATGGGTGATTTCTAGGGTTGCGCCAAGGTTGCAAATTTGACCAGTGAGGACAGAACTCTGTATGTAGGTGAACCTGTCTACTTTGCGGTAATGAAGCTTTCCCATGGTTACCTAGGGATTGGGAGGGAACCTGTTATTTAGGGATTCTGTTACCCGGGGTATTCATAGCAAGCACCATAGAAATCTCTAACGCTCATCCAAGGGGGGACGAGAATGGCGATACTTCAGCACAAGTTCTGGGTGACATAGCTAAATCCTTTGTACCATTTTGGGGGCAAACATTAAACTCTGAGGATATCAGAAGACTAGCGAGAGTACTGGAGAGGACCATCAACCGGACCACTGACATACTTTATAACATGACTTTAGAACTGGAAGCAATAAGGTTAGTGGCACTTCAGAACCGGATGGCGTTAGACCTCATCCTGGCTGAGCGTGGTGGGGTATGTAAATTAGTGGGGTCCGCTTGTTGCGTTTTTGTGCCAGATTCCTCCCAAACTATATTTAAGGCAATACAAAATCTGCACGTCCTTAGTTCAGAAGTGCATGTTCCCGAGGGAAACTGGGATCTTAGCGCTTGGTTCTGGGACTTCTTACGATCTTGGGGATGGAAGCTACTTTCAATCTTGCGGATCATTTTGGGTATTCTATTGTTTTTCTGTTGTTGTATACAGTGTCTTCCTGGCATATATTCGGTGTTAGCAGGATGTTGTGCACAGGCGATGGGAAAATTAGCTCAAAAGGTACGCACCGCAGAGAAGATGACAAACGAATTTGCGTTGAAAGAAATATCTGTTTCTGACCTCATGGCGATCAATTGTTCTGATAGTGATTCATGGTGTATGGACATTGAGACGTGGAGTTACTCGTAAAGTGACTAGAAGTAGTTTAACGCTTGGCTTAGGCCAAAGGAGGGTTTGTTAAACGGGAAATCATATTGTGCCTCCTTCTGTAATATATATTGGCCTAAGCCCAGTCGCTCTGCGAAGAAGACCGCGTTTCAAATATGCCGATTTTGGATCGACTTCGCCGCCATTTTGGGATCATCCGCCATTTTGATTTCTGTTCAAATATAACTCTGTGTTCTAAAATGGTGGACTGTGTTTCCAACTAGTAACCGAGCCTTCCCGAACCTTGCACTTTAGTTAATGTTTAGACTGTCTGTTGGCCGAAAGTTTAGGGTGAGTAAAGAGACCTTGTCCCATGCCTGACTTGTGGTCTAAGGATTGTCTGCACCAATAAGCCTGATCCACGGACATACATCAACACAATGGCCCTCATTACGACCCTTGCGGAAAGCGACTGACCGGAGCACCACAGCGTAAATAGCGTTTCCGCCATTGTACGAAGGAGCAAAGTGCGGCCCATTCCGACCCATCGGGCACGAGCACCACGCCACGGCGGAAGTGCAAAGTCCGCGATGGCGGAAATGACCCCAAAACGGCCCACACCGCCGCCGTACGGCGCCCTAGGTGCAATACCGCCACCCCTCTTAGCGGTCACCGCAGTGTGCGCCTACCGGAAAGTACGGTGCCCGGAAATATACGGAAACGGAAGTTAAAACATGGGCCCGGAACGGGAAACATCCCGGCGTACACCTATAAAAACACCAAAACCACACAACCACTAAAATCACTACCCTGAAACACACCCCAACCCGTCAACCACCCTAGCGAAACCACGAAAAATGGGAAAAGTAGCGAAGAAAGCGTGCGACCGCAAGCGGCAGGTCCACTTCTCCCGTGAGGAACTCACCGTGCTAACAGAGACCCTCCAGGAGAATGCAGCCGTCGTCTTCTCCACGCAAATGACCAGGACGGCACTTGCAAACAAGAAGGCCATATGGGCTCTGGTGGCACAGCGGGTAAGTGCGGTGGGGACCGCACCCCGCACCCCACAGCAATGCCGCAAGCGATGGGACGACCTGCGGATACGCGTCCGCAGCATACTCTCTGCCAACCGCAACATTGCCACAGCCACCGGGGGAGGTCCTGAATCACCCATCAAGTTGACCCCCTGGGAAGAAATCTGTGCCTCCACCATCGGAATGGAGAGCATAGAGGGAGTCGGAGGGATGGAGAAAGGAGTGCAGACATCCGAAGATTCAGGTAGGTGGGCCAGATAAAACAATGCCAAATCCACAAAGTCCAACCATGTGAAGTACCATGCGTCCACATAGTGCAACAGAAACACATGTCCAGGAGAACGTCCACACACATCGGCCTGAAAGCGCACGTCAAAACCCACAATAAATACATAAATAATTAAAAACCCGTAATACACGCACTACACGTGCAGCAGGCACACCCTAACTGCAGGCTGCCAAACAACTGCACCCTCACTCCACACACAAATCAAAGCACCTCCAAGACCCCGACCCAAATCACCCTCAGGTACCACCCCAATGCATGTGATACAATGCCATTCCAATTCCCACTGACCCATCAATAACCCTCGCCCTCCTTTACTCCACCACAGGGTCCGATCCAAACGACGAGCTACAGGACACCCCTACCAGCACACCTGCAAAGAGGGCCAAGACCAACGGCCAGAGACCCTCCACCTCAGCTGCACGCATCAAGACACGGCAGCAGCACAAATCAGGTGGCAGCACAGAGGAGGGAACATCAACAGGCACCCCAGCAGCCAGCATGGCCACAACACCACCACCACAGGTCCCCCCAATGGATGCCACAGAAGGCACTGCCTCTGGTGGCAGCAGCACCATAGGTGACACCCCATTGATGGCAGCATGCTCGGACACAGAAGACGGGGATGTCGAGGTCAGATCCATCCATGACCTGTCCCAATCCCCCTGTCTGTCCCCTCCCGTACAACATGAGGATACCACGCAGGTGCAGCCACAAGACGACGACTGGCCATCCCCCACAAGCCCTGTGGCAAGGCAACATGAGGACAACAGCCCCTCTGTGACACCACCGCAAATGGCCATGGCCCAGCAGAGGCAACAGTCCCTCGACAAGTTAATCGTCCAACAGCAGCAAATGGCCACACTCCTCAAGGGCCATGCCGATGAATGTGGGGGCACCAAGGCAGACATAGAAACATCAACAGAGACACTTAGGGCAGAAATGGAGAGAGGTACAGAGACGCTAAGGGCACAAATTGAGAGTAGCACCGAGAGCCTGAGAGTCCAAATGGAGAGTAGCACCGAGAGCCTGAGGGGGGAACTGCATGCGACGTCCAAAGACGTATGTGCCGAACTTGCCGCAGTGCGCCGTGTGCACACTGAGCTCTCGCAAACCCTTAGGGACATGCATGGACGTGAGCAGGCAGACACATCATCCGTTGCAAGTTCCGTCCAGGGCAGCCCCCAACGTAGATCTGGAAGGAACCTGCGCTCCACAGGCAGGGGTGCCCCTGATACCCGCAGAGGGGGCATGCAATAGCGACAGCCCACTGACAATGAGCATCTTTGGACACTGGTGTTCGGGTGGGAGGTAGGAGGGTGGAGGGGGTGTGTTGGGCTCACTTGGGTGGCGGGTCGATAGGGTGTTCAACATGATATCACATATGCCATAAAAAGTGCACGATCAACCAATGAGAAGTGTGGACATTGATCTTTGTGTACTAGGCCATCATAGGCGTACAGTCCATATTGTGCATGTCCCAGACACACGCAGTGCCACGAGTCCCGTGTCCATGCATCAGCCACCAGGCGTGAGTGCTAGAAGCATACATCAATGAGATGCTGACGAATGTCACGGCCCTCCGGTGCCTCGCAGACTCCATGAGGTGCTGCCACATCCCCACCCTCATCATGACCATCATCAGGTGCTTGCAGTTCTGCGTCAGGGGGCATGGGCACATTTCTACGTACGCACATGTTGTGGAGCATGACACATGCCATGACCATCTTTGCAACCTTCTCATGGCGGTACAGGAGTGCCCCGCCAGACCTGCTGAGGCAGCGGAAACGGGTCTTCAGTAGGCCGAATGCCTGTTCGATGACTACACGGGTACGTGAGTGGGCATGGTTGTAGTCCTCCTCATGCTGGTCCCGTGGGTTCCGGACTGGTGTGAGGAGCCATCTCTTCAGTGGATATCCAGCATCACCTGTATGTGGACGAGAAACGTATGATGTGGAATGCCATTGATACGTACGCACACCCCCCCCCCCCCCTTCCTGGCAGGTCATTGACAATTCACATACCCCACATCATCATGCATGTAATGAGACTCACCGAGTAGCCAGGATCTGTTCCCTGCGTGTCGTTCCATGTAGCGTGGTATTGTAGAGTTCCTCAAGACCATAGAATCATGGGTTGATCCAGGGAATCGGGCACAACAATGTGTAATGATCCTGTTGGAGTCACACACCATCTGTACATTCAGGGAATGAAATTGTTTTCGGTTGCGGTACTGGGCCTCCATGGCATGTGGGACGACCAATTCAACATGGGTGCAGTCGATGGCACCAATGCAACCCGGTATGCCGGCAAGTGCATGGAATCCCACTTTTGTGTTGGTGATTTCCTGCTCCGAGCGTGGTAGAGAGATGTAGTCGTCTGCGTGCTTCAGGAGGGCATCGAGCACTTGCAATAGTGTCCGTGAGAACAGTGGCTGAGAAATGCCATGCAACTGTCCGACTGTGTGCTGGTAGGTGCCTGTGGCCAGGAAGTGGAGTACAGACACCACCTTCAGTAGGGGTGGGATGGCGGTTGGGCTATCTATCATGCTGACAAGGTCAGCCTGTGTCATGTCCACAATGGCGGCTATGGTGTCCCGGTCCAGACGGTAGAGGGTGTGGATCTGCTCATCAGTGAGGTTGAACGGATGTGCTCGGAGGCGTTGAATTGCGGGCTGCCTGCGTGGTGGTAGTGGCTGTGCTGGTGGGCCTTGCTGGCCCTGCCTTGGCCTCCTCCTCCTCCTGCGTCTCCTCCGTGCGGCTGGTTGTAGTTGGTGTTCGTCTACTTCTTGGAGTCGGAGCACTTGCAGTGCTATCAGGTCCCCCAGGGCCAACATCGCGAGTCCTGCCGGTAGCATTTCGGTGTGGTTGTGGGAGGAGACTGGCTGTGCAATTTATGTGTTTTCAGGCTGTATGGCCTCCACCTGTGGTGATTGATTCCACCTGTGCAAACTGCTCTCCCCTTTGGCCGAGCACGTCCCGCGCACAACGCTGCAATTCGGGGAATTGTATCTTGCTATTGCAATCATGTATTAGTACCCGATGGCCGTGTGAGATTGGTTGATATGTTCATTCTGCTGTGGTCCCATTGTTTCACATACTATCTGTGCAGTCGCGAACAGACTTGTGAGGGGTCAGTGGGACATAGTACTCGAGTAACGGTGGGCCCTCATGCATCACTGTACCGAGTTGCAACGACGGGCGGGGCGTCCCATTCGTGGGTGAAGGCAGTTGCCATTTTCACACACAGCCGCACTCGATGGGATGATTAGTGATTTCAAACGGCCACAGATGCCTTTTCGACGTGATGTTGCAAATGAGGAATTCGAAGGGCGGCGCTTTCGGTTTCCAGCTAGCGGCGAGGAGATGCCCACAGGTCTGACTGCAAATGTAACGTTCTATTGTTCTATGTCCTTGAGACAGGGCCCATGGCGAGGGAGCAATGATTGATATGAATAGTTTGGGATGCGCAATAGCTACGTGGGCGATGAGGCCGTCCGTTCCCAAATACATGTTACTTCACAACACTGGAATTACGGGCTGGGGCACTGTGGATTTAGCAGGCTGCATAACGCACAGACTCAATGGATGTTTCTAATGTCATGTGAGTAATTATTCAGGCATTTTGATCCCGGGATGAGGGAATGATGGATGGATGCATGGGCAGGTGATTTGATACAGAGTTTGCCATGTACAGGGCTTCTTGGGATCTATCCGCCTCCCCTACGCTATGTGATGCAGGGCTGCCATAGTGGGACCATCGTCCATCTGGCCTTGTTGAGCCCTCCCTGTCTCGAGGCGCCCTCAGACACTCGTTTGCGATGGTGTTTGCACCTCGATATAGATGGTTATGAGTCGCAAGTGGTTTTGGGGTGGTGATGTTCCTTTGGAGTGGGCTAGCATGCATATGGCTGTGGATTTCGTGTGATCATTGAAGTGAGTTGTTGGTATGTAGTTCTGATGGCCATTCTGTTCTTTTTCTTTTCTTTTGGTTGACAGGTATCTCCTCCCCTTTTGCCACTGCCATCTGTATGCCACTCCTGCAGATGGATTTTACTCCCGACACCTGCTGCTTCGTGTTAATCAGTGGAGCAGCATTACGATCTTATGGGACGATCGCCAATGGGCCACATGCCCTTACGGAGTACTGGTGGCTCGGAGCAACATTTCGGCCTTTCAGCTGGACTAGTGCCTCCCCATTGGGACGGCCCTGCGGTTCTGTGCGCTTCCATGTTGCCTTTTCGGACGTGAATGTGGCTCTGTGTACCATGGGGGAACAGGGCGACACACAGGTAGTGGCTGGTCATTTCTTGCGGAAGCAGCCCACAATGGTGATTGGTGTTTTGGATTTCATGGCCTGATGGCTGTATGTGCTTGGTGATTTTGATGTGCATAAATATCTATTCTGATTTGGCCCGTGTAGCGTTTTTCTTTGCAAGTGATGTGGCATATGCCTATTTGGGGGGCGATGTATTGTGAGGAGATCTGCATTGGGTTCCAGCTTCGGGGTTTAGTTGCGTGGTACTGTGCTGTGCGCGTTTGCCTACGAAGCCCAGTGAGGTCAGGGATGGGGGCTGCCAATATGCCAGTTTGAATGTTGTCATGCTCAGGGGCGGGGGATTGGGTTTTGTGTAACAGATGCCGGTCAGCCAGGTGGACTGGTTGAATGATGTGGTTTTCGGAATATTGCTGGTCACAGGTGCCTGTGTTTGCGTGCGTTTCTTGGTGGGGGACTGTGGTCATGTCCATTGGGATGGCTTCTGTATTCGTGCCATCTGTGCCCTGCAGCTCCCATTGGCCCCTGTTGTGTTTCTTTTGTTCGTTGGCATGCATGGGTGACTTGTACATTTCAATGGTTGCATTGTGGCTTCATTGCACCTACGGGGAGTTGTACTTTGTGGGCAGGGAGCGGTGTACAGGCACTCAGTGGGGCCGTTTACGGTTGATTCGCGATGCCGTACTTCTCGCCATGGCGGAATGGTACATTCCGCCATGCCTGATGGCGTTAGGTACATGTCCGCTAGGGTCGGAATTGGCGTACCGTTGCACCATGGTGGTGTTTGCGGTTTGGCATGGCGCGCGCGCGCGTGCTTGGTGCAGTTAGCGTTGGCGTTCACTACGGTGTCGCTAATGGCTTCGTACTTTGCGGTGACGGGTCATAGTCGCACCGAGCGCTATTCGATGGCGGTATTGCATTTCCGCCATCGTTTTTCGATTTCCGCAAGGGTCGTAATGAGGGCCAATGTAATGCAAATATCGAACGTGGACACTGGCTGAACTGCATTGTGAGGGACATGTGCTAAGGCTTACTGCTAAATCCGGGAATACATTGTTGCCATTGTGACTTATTTGTATGTAAACTAACTGTAATCCGTGTGCATATTGTCGTACAAGCCATAAGTGAACTCGGCACAAACTCTAGACCATGGATTCATAACTTGCAGAGGGGCTGGGCATTGTTACAAAATTGTATAAATAACTGAATGCCTAGATGTCCAGTACCTCTCACTTCTCACACTGAAGGGCTGGTATTCACTGTGATGTACTGAGGGCCAGATAGCTATCTGATTTGTTTCTTTGTAAACTGCGCAGTAGTAATAAAGATCTGTGAATCTTTTTAAGCCTGTTTTTGGTGTATTTCCTTTTGTGGTACTCAGCCTCGATATTTCCTCTTGCTTTTACATCTTGTACTCATGGTGGCCCTGAATCATGATGTTCCCATCTTCATCTTGTATCCTGGCTTGCAACATTATGTGTTGCTACTGACTTCTGCAATTGTATTCGCTCTCCCCTCTTGATTCTCCACTCTTTTTGACTGCTTACTCTATGTTCTCTCCTCCTTCTCCCTTTCTCCCTTTTCCTATTCCCTCCCCTCCTCCCCTTACTTTCTTCTATGCATTTACTCTATCAGAACTGTCCATGGACCTAGTATGATAGCAACCTCATCTGTTTCCTCCCCTCTCTCCTTACTTGCCCCCCCCCCTCCAGCACTATCTGAAATGTCCTCAGGCCAAGTACGCTAGTCGCCTGTCTGTTTCCATGTCCTTCCCACACTCCCCCTCCCTTCCTTATCTATGTCTTAGCACTTGCACTGTCTGAAATGTTGTCAGGCCGAGTACGATAGTTAATTTCACATCCTTACTGTTTATGGTCTGTAAGAATGTCGTTGTATTTTCCCTTGTTCCCTCCCTTGCCTTGAAGCGCTTTGAAACACAGACAACTATAGGCAGTAAAGTTTAGTTCTTCTGTGTGGGGCGTGTAATTTAGGGAGAAACAAAAAAAGTTTGTTTAATGATTCTCATACTCATGGGTTTTTACTGCTATTAGAAGCCCAGGTACTTGCACCATTTTGCATCTGCTACCATTAATGACCAGTTAATATCACTACAGCTGTGCCTGGCAAGTTCCTTTCCCATACTTACAAAAGCCCAAACAGTTGGCATAGTCAATGCTTGTTTTGTTCAAGTAGGTGAGTTAGATGACACAAAAAGGATGGTGGCAGGATATCAGCCATTGCTTTGCCCATGTTGTCTATGTTTCTCTCTTGAACCCCCTGCCTACTGGTCCATATGAATACAAAATGTAAATGGAAACTGTCAACATAAATGTGTATTCTAACTTGCGTTTCCTTTTAACATCATAGATAATTTAAAATTAAATCTCGTTGTCTTTGATGTGTGGAAAAGTTCCATCTTGGCGGCCAGGAAATAAGAAAAGACGGACACTGGGGGTCGAAGAAGGCCTTCAGCTCTGTGATGCCAACCCTGAAGGGGGTCCAAGGAGGATCCCACCGACCCTGTCCTGATTTCAGACTTTTATTGACAGGCCACACACTTGAACCTAAACCCCCATTCTAACAGGCAACTGGATAACGATAGAGCCGGCTTGCGGACACAGTTCACGATTCCCACTCACACACACAAAGTAACACTTAAGGGAAATGATACACGCATGCACATGTTTTGTGGGACGCACCATAATCACAATCTTATCAGGAAAGTGCAGAAACAGAGTGAGTAGCAGAAACTGTGATGTTTGGAGGTCGCACTGGCAGAACCAGGCGGCAACCTTACAGTGCCACCTGACTCCAAAATGCCATCTCCACTTTTCATACTCTAGCCTCACAGGACAAGAGGCTGCCTAACAAGTGCCCGAATATTAGCAGCCAAACATGGGCTGGGGGCGGAGCAAAGCACATCTGCCCATCAGGAAGTCAGAGATAATCAAGGTGCACAGGTGTCCTCAATGCCTCCATTATTGGGACAATCACTGGATGCCTCAGTATACAAAGGAGCTATTGCAAGCCCAGAGTATGTGAGGTGGAGATTCTGAGAGAGTACTAGAGTGGAGAGAGAGATTGAAGAGGAGATTGAGGAAAGAAGCAATAGAAGGGAAAGTTTGTTATTTGAGAGGGGAAAGATCAGAGACGAGGAGGAGGTGGACCTTTGAGTGAAAGGTTGGTGTTTTATCAGGGACAGAGGAGGAAGGAGAGACAGCACAGGGAAAGGATGGAGAGAGGTGCAGAAAGGAACGGGGAGAGTGTTACAGGCCAGAAGCGATTATCATTTTTGGCAGGACAGAGGTTGAGGAGAAAGAGAGATAACACCAGAAGGGGCAGGAAGAGAGAGATGGTGAAATGCAAGAGGAGAGCATTACCAGCCCTTTAAAGGAACAGAGGAGGAGGATGAAGGAGAAATGAAGCAGGCGGCGGAAGGAGAGAGAAGACTAAAAGAAGGAGCGCACCAAAGGGAGGGAGAGGTTGAAGCCAGAGGTGGGTCAGAGAGAAGGAGGAGAAAAAAGGGAACAGAACAAACCCAGGTAAAAAATCTTGCATCAGCTTAGTGAATAAGGCCAAGGTTTGCATAGAGTGCCAAGAGACAGGTGCTGAAGACAGTGCTGGGGTCCAGCCAAGATACAAGCTCTAGAGGACGGCAAAGTTTGTTGACCTGGGCCCAAAGGTTGGCATGGGCAGAAGCCCAAGCACCCCAACAATGAAAGAAAAAGAGAGAGGGACAGAGAGAGAGATACAGAGAGAGAGAGAGAGAGATAGAGAACGAATATGAACGCGAGCCAACAAGAGAACATTAGACTGCTATCCAGAAGCCCAAATCCAGATAATGGTGGGATTGGCGAGCCCACATATGAAACTAATTAATGCTTTCTTACTGAAGAATCCAAGCCTCTAGAGCTCAACTGAGACGGAGAGGGCTTGAGAACTCTAGGCTGTAGGGCTCAGATTAGCCAGGCAGGCTTATTCAGCACTCGATTAAATAGGGCACACCCAAGATAGGAAGGCTCCTTGAAAAACACGAGCCAGCCGGGCTCACCAGAGCCAGAAAAGCGATGCCAAAACCCAAGCCTGGAAGACTCCCCTGTACTGCCAAGGCAGACCTTGATCCTATCGGCAGGTGGCCCACCACACTCCATCTCCCTTGGCAGGGGACTAAAGTAATCACAGCTTGAAAATCAACCCAGGCCTGACGGGGAAGAAATACACTGTCATTGGCATGTCAGGAGGGCCATCACATGACAATACCTGCCAGGTGGAGGACCATACAACCTCCCACCTGGAGAACTGTAACTCAATATCTTGGTTAGGAGGCTGACCCCTGACCCTAAACTGTTGCCTGCATGTAACGTTTGGGACTGAGGACCACAGTCGCATCAGGAGCCCAGCTCTAGACTATTTAAACAATATTTGTGCTTGTTTTGGTTTCTCCTGGACCATCACAATTTCTTCAGGAGTAGCATCGTTCTTCTGATATCCTTGCTCTAACGCTGACTGTGTTTTGGGACATATTGTCTTTTGTTGAACCTGCTTATAAGTGTCCTGCTCTTTGTTGATCCTTCAGTCTAACATATGTCATTGCGAACATGTCCTGCACCCCATCTCTGTTGTTGACGGTTACTAATCTCTCTTTATTCACAGAGTTATACCTTTCCAGGGTGTACCAGCAGAAGCAGCAGCCTAATAATACATGTACGCTGTGGTAGTATTATATCTATTAGTGTACACCATCAACTAAGCACTCTGAAAAGATTGCTTTATTGTGTAATGAGGTCAACAAAAGTGACACGCAGAGACCAGAGGGATCTGCTTCCGGCCATTTCGAGCCCTTGGGAAGTATGCATGTGGGAGGGGGTTGGGGCATGATACACAGTTACATCATTTGGGGGTGCCATGGGGTCGCACCTGCGACCCCTGAGCTCTCCCTTTGCTATTCCTGTGGTCTCCCTTGCTACACCTAAAAAATGTAAACTTAAAAAAAATATTTTATTTGAAGCTCCTTGGTTGTGGCCAGCACCATGTGGCTGTTTGTTTCTGGAGTGGCTGCCATTCTTGTTCAAGCCTCTTAAAAAAACAGGGGTTTCCCCAAGTTTAACACGTTGAGCAGTGACCCTAAATAAGAAAGAATAGGAATAACAAATAATTTGTCTTTCTGGAATTCTATACAATAATTTGCATGTCTCATTAAAGGTTTATTTCAGGCACACTTCAGGGGGTGAGTCACTGATTTAGTCTGTTCTTAAACACCTCAAATTCACAATGCAGACAAACACTACGAAAAAGCATTTAGAGCAGAATAAGCATCCATTTCGGACTATGTATTCTGCTTTTTGCAAGTTGCAGTTATAGCATGTTTTTTTCTGCCATTGTCTCTGTTACGATCATCCGAAGGCATTTCATCTCGGTGTCCACAGTCCCACAGTCACTTGATAAAATCCTTGTGCCTTAAAGCTTGTTTACAGTGTAGAAATGTTTGACCATAGCACATAAGTTGGCCCTTGACTGCATTGTGCCACAATTAATGCTTTGTTGCAATGTGTCTATCTTTCCTATCTCCATGGCATGCTGTTCAGGATGTTTGTTTGCATGTATGAGGTAGCAAGTGCCCAGAGTACGGGATGCTGTGTGAGTCTGCTGCTTTCCCTGCGATACTCTAAATTCTTTAGTACACAGTTATGAACCCTCCCCATGGTATGTATTTTGCCAACCTCTGAAGCCTGAAAAGTAGATCCATGCAGGCTTGACATGTGCCCAACTTTGCACCAGACCTGCAAATGAACTGGCCTGCTGTTGAATCTTAGTTAACAGATTAATGGTAGCCACTACAGAGTGTAATTTGCTTTCTGACTTTGAGAACATACAGACATGTAATTGCACATGTTACTATAGCCAGTAAGATAGCTCAGTGGGGTGAGCGCTCACTGCTGCGATGTATGTGTGATCTGCTGGTTTGATTCCCGGAAAGGTCCAACTCAGCCTTTCATCCTTCTGAGATTGATAAATGTGTACCAGCACAAGTTGGGTGATATTTTATGTATATGTGTTCTTTATTAAGCACTTAAGTGTAAGTGCTGTATAATAACACATACATTACACGGAAGGCGGTGAGCCATGGCGCTATTAGCGCCATGGCTCATGCCAGTAAAATACCGGCACCGCCTTGGCGGAAAGGGGATTTACCGCCCCATTCCAAGGTTGGTGGGGCGGTAAATCCCCCTTCCGCCATTGTCCTTCCCCATTCCCATTTCTGCCCCATAGGGCTCTATGGGAATGGGGAAGGCGCTAATTACGGCACCGCAATTTTGCGGTGCCGTAATTAGCTCCGAGGTCCCTTAGCGGGTTGGTTTTTAACGCCTGCAAAAAGCAGGCGTTAAAGCACCAACCCGCTAAGGGACCTCGTAGTAAGGCGGTAATGGTTAACGGTCACCGTTACCATTAACGGTGGCCGTTAACCATTACCGCCTTCCGTGTAATGAGGCCCATAATTATCATGTGGCCTTGGATGTCTACTTGCATTCACAATAATTTGGTAATATGGGATTATACACACTGATATTAATGATACATATGGTGATCCATTCTTACATGAAATGTATATCACATTACAGTGATATAACCATATTTTATGTAGTGTACTTACGAACAATGCTATGTGATGCCACTTGCTGTTTTGTTAAGGGGTGAAAGGTTGTGTTCCATTGCTTCCCATGATGTCACGTCAGGGCGGGGTCAAATGACATCACGTTGAACATTTCTGGCTATAGAAACAGTGTGTTTTGAGTGCTGTGTCTGTGGTGGAGAGTCTTCTTTGCCAATTGTGGTTCACAATCATATTTCCCAGGTATTGACCCTACTGGTTTGTGTGGCTTCCCCGTGGAATGCTTCTGGGGTCTCGGATTGCTCCCAATGGCCCATAGTACACTACACCCAGAGGTTCCTTCCTGTACACTGGCACATGTAAAAACAGTCTTAGCAGAGATGCCAGAAACTAAATGGGCGTGGAATCATCTTTTTTTGCACCCAACACACATGGTCCTCTTAGATCCGTGATGGGGCCTACTGGAGAGAGACAGTCATTCTGCGAGGCTTCAAAAACACCTGCAATGTAACTGATAACATGTAGTAAATCACCTGTGCAGGGTTATGATGGACAAAAGCCAGCAACCGTCGCTGATGAACTGAAATACTCTGCAGTTAACTATATGGCCCAAGCTAGGAGAAGCTTTAACCACTCGCCCAGTTACTTAGGTCCTCAGTTATCATCAGCTACCATCAGCTGGTAAGTACCATCTAGTTACTGGTTAAGTCCTCCATAGAAAGGCAGGTGAATACCTCTGCATAGATCCCTGTTTTCTGATGTCATTATCAGCAAGGAACTTATTGTCAGTTCCAGCAGAAGACATTAACTATAGTCATGAAATTACAATTATTCTCATGTAAAAACTTTAAACACTTTAAACAGGAATATCCAATGACCAGTAGAGGCTGTTGAGTACTCTGGACTGTCTAAACTAAATCACTGCAATGGCATAATCTCCGCTATCCCAAAAAGCACACTAGAGCACCTTCAACTAGAATACAACACACTGTACAGTTTGGCCAAATTTCCCAATTCCTGAAAGTCCTCCACTGGCTTCCCATTAAATAGGAAATGGACTTCCACATTCCTGGCACAGCCCACCAAGTCTCAGGAACATCTCTATGGAACTGATGTGACATGAACCAACACGATACCCTTGATCAGGCGGGACAGATCTATTGTGCATCCTGAAACCCAAAAGGCATGCCTTGGGAGGCTTATCACTTTCTTCTGCTATCCCAAAGCTGCGGAACTTGAAGCTCCAGAAAACAAACACATATTGTTTCCTAGGAAGATTCTTCTCTGCCTCAGCATCCAGGGTGTGAGGAGAGCTAATCCACAACTTGGCAGCAGGGTGAGCTGCAAGACCCTGTGACTCTTCTAGTGGGAAACAGCTTGGATACTGTGCGGCTGTCTCTTAGCCAACATGACGTGTATAGCAGCCAAAAAGAGGTAGCCCTACAGTGCAGATAATGCCTGTCTGGGGTTCATTGGTGTCCCAGAGGGTCCAGATGGATGTTCCTTCCATTTTAGTGTCCTTTTGTAACAGTAGCACCCTGGCTCCACCTGTTACTAGTCCTTAGTTGTCCAGTGCTCCCCTCTTATTGTGTAAGGCTGACCAGAGAAAGCAGCAATGTTCTTCTGGGAGTAGAGCAGTCTTTGAGGTTTGAAACCCAGCTGGTCCTGTGAGGTGAAGGGGAGGGCTCGCCGCTCATGGTTCTCTCTGGTTAATAATAAGGCTGGAATCTGCACGCTAGCAGCGCTTCCCTTTTCAAGTGTGATATTGGGCAGGTTTCCACAGGAGAGCTTCCACGGGATTGTCTTCAAGTTCAGGTTGTTTCTTGGTGCTTCAGGACTTATCCCAGTGATTCACAAAGTTTAGGTGCAGATTCCCCTATCTTATAGGAATAATGGAAATTAAGTGCAAACTTAGCCTCCAAACACAATCCAGGGCTTCCTTTCAAATATTTGGGGGCCACCTAATCATTGGAGTTCACCACAACCATATTTTCCTAAACTTCATTCCTGGCAAACACAGAAGATGTGGACTCAGGCTTGAATCCCGGCATCCTATTTACATACTCCTCAGATCTGGATTTCCCTGTCCATGCCCCAGGCTTCCTGGGCTCAAGGCTTTCAAGACCACATACAGACTCTTCTGTATCCTTTTACAAAAAGGAAGTAAGATTTAACTGTGGAAATCTTCAGTTTGTAATGCAAGATTTGCGCCTTGGGGTCTGTGCCAGGGACCAGTATACTGATCCCTAATTTCTACTGGCGACTGCTTGAGCCACTTCCAAATTGTTGTCACTGCCCCATCTTTCGGGATCTCACAGCTAATTGTGCATGGCT
Source organism: Ambystoma mexicanum (assembly GCF_040938575.1). Taxonomy (NCBI): domain Eukaryota; kingdom Metazoa; phylum Chordata; class Amphibia; order Caudata; family Ambystomatidae; genus Ambystoma; species Ambystoma mexicanum. The sequence goes on from NC_090931.1 coordinate 460,518,880, forward strand.
AATTACCCAGGAAAACCCCAGTGTATCTTTTAAGCACTTTTCCCTGAAGAGGCTTACGGTCACTCTGGGGCACATCACTCAGAGCTTCAACTTTGGTGAGGTCTTGGATGAGGAGCACACCATAGGGAAAAAGGTTGGTAAAGCAGCAAGGAACAAGCAAACAATATCAAGAGTCTCATGCCGAGCCACAGTGGTTCCTTGTACATACAGCACTTCACAAAACACCAATAATTTTTAAAAATACATTCTCTGGAGTAACTCTCCACAGAATATAGTTGATACAGAGTGCAAAGCTGTGTTTGGAATCCACTTGGCCAAGGCCTGTACGTCCTGGTGAAAATTCCAACTGACCAGTTATAAACACTTTGTATTGGATCCAGTTGCTGGTCTATGCATTTTTGGCCTTCTGCTGAAGAACTGTGGGGACAATTCTTGATTCCAGTTACCTCTTTGATCTGGCAACTGGAGTTGGTTATTGTTTAAGCAATAAGCCCCGAGCAGGGGTGAGCATTGCCACTTCAGGTAACGCCCCGGGGCCCATGGTTACAGGCCCATGTGAAGCGAGGGCCTTAACGAAGGCCTCAGGGCTTTACCTGAAGTGGTAATGCTCCTCCAGTGAGGGGCTTATTGCTATTAGTACCCTGGCCCATAAGACCAGGGTACAAAAGCATTTTTGTTTCTGGTTCCGCATCAGCTATTGAAAAAAGTCAAAAAGAAAAAATGGCTGCCATGGAAAGGAGTCCCTTCTTCCTTTCCATGATGGCCTGTCGCAGGTCGGGAGCAGACGCACTGGGGACAGAAGTGTTCCCAACGCGTCCACTCCCGAAATGGACTGAAAAGAATGTAAGTGGTGGTGGGGGGCAGCGAGGGAATTCTGTGGATGGGGTGGAGGGGGGGGGGGGGGCGGACCACACTTACCTCATTCCCAAGCAGGGAAGATGGCGGCCTCCGTGCCAAGCCTTCTCATTGGCTGAGAGGCTGGAAGAGCCCCCCCCCCCACCGGCTGGGTACTAATATTATTTACCCAGTAGAATTAGCCTCATTTCTTTCAGCCTGTCATATGCCTGCTCATTTTTTAAGTCCCCGTAATTTGGCTGCTGGTCCCTGTTATGCTTGCACTTTTGAAAGAACAGGTTTCTGCTGCCGACTTTTCCTGCAAAAGGGGAGGGTAAAAAGGCAGCACACATGCGTGTACGCCGCTCTTTTGCACTCTGTTGTGCAAATGAAATAAGCGCCACCTGCCATGTATGCATGAGAAGCAACATTTATAATGGATTTCTGTGGAGTCTGTCTGCTTTTTGCTGGTCAAAGAGCAGGCGGACTCCATAGGAATCGATATCATTTGCGCTGGTGTGAACATCCACGCCAGTGCAAATGCTGTAGTATTTGTATGGCAGAGAGGAAGGGGGAGGCAGAATGGTAAGTTATGATCCTGCCATCCTCCACGCCATACAAATGAATGGAACTTATCCGTGATGGGAAGGCTCCCGTTTAGTGCTCCGAGCCCACTGGAGTCCAGTGCCTAAAACTGATATGGATCCAATGAAATGGCAAACCTTTTTTCCACTAGGGTGGGACCTGATCTGTGGGTTTGAGGGGGGCTCTTTTGTTCTGTGCTAGCTGTCAGGCCTCTCCGGGGAACAAAAATATGTGCCTACAAATACAAAATAGAATCAATGCTAAACGAGAGCTCACAAAAGAATTCTCTCCTCCGCCCTCCAAGTTGAAAACACAGGGAGCACTTCATGTAGTCGCTGGTGAGTGACTTGAAAAGCTCCCTTGACATTTGCATAAATTAAAAAAATATATATTTTGACAGAAGCTATTTGACGTTTTGAACAAGGGTGTCATTTTGTCTTTAAAATAATCAATAGAAGTTCATAAGCCTTTAATTATGTGACACATAAAAGCGTTTATCGCCCCCGCAGTTCAGTTAAAGCTTTTGAATTCTGTCATAAAGAGAGAATTAGTGCGAGTCGCCGGGAAGGACTGCGGCGGCTCGCACAGCGGGCGCTGTGAGTAGGCCACGCTACGTGGACTTCGGTCGGTAACCTTTATAACCACGTATATGCTCGATTTTTATGAGCTGTACAATAAGCTCACTTGCTGGTCTCCTCGGAAATCATTTTTGATACTGAATAGCCAGAAAAAGGAGCGCAAGAGGAAAAGAAGAATTGACAAAGCCAATAGCTTCAGCTTGCTATAGACATTCACTAGACAGCCACCATTTGGTAGCTATTTCCATTATTAACCAGGCACCACCCATATGTCCTCTGGTTCCCACCTCATAGCACAGCTGATGCTTTAACATACCAGCTAAGTCATTGAATTGAAAGCCCAGCTACTGACCCCATTGCCAGTGGTTGCCATCAAACGTCCAGACACTCATATCCTTTTCCAGGTCTGTGAAGCTGGGGAGGCAAGTGGGAACAGTATATGGAAACTTCAACACACCTGCACTATTTATAGTGTAAAGGCACCCATTCCCCTCCTCCTGCCTCGGGAAGCACACACCCCACTGCATTCTGTGCTATGTGTGTGCTCATGCATTGCACTCCTTTGCATGCAGAAGGATGCACATGCAATGGTTTAATTAGTACTTAGTCCAGGTGATATCCACAGACCTCTACTATCTGCATGTCAGTAGCTGGCAATTGGTGGATGTGCCAACAACCCACCACAACTAAAAAGAGTTGAGTGGGTGTTTGGTTTTAAGCACATTCTAAATAAAGGCAAACAGCTTTACATAGCAGCATATTAGACACCTAATAACAACACATTAGACCTAACAGCATTAGTATGAATCATGATAAAGAAACCAACATTTTAAAATGTTATGTTATATTAAGTTGATCCATACCATGCACCGCTACCATTTGCATAGTCTCCAGGTGCTCACGTGGCTCTGAGGGAAAGTGTGTTGGGTAGGTTAGTGAGGGAAGAGGGATACGATGGGGGTTGTGCTATTCTGTTGATGCTTGGAATAGCAGAAGAAACGGGCATCTGTGTGTGTCAGCTTTTCTGAGTGTGTTTGGATTGTGCACACTGTGTCCAGAGGTGCAACATCCGGTGTCTGTGTTGTTTATTTGTAGCAGTTTATTCTTTTGGTGAGTGTGCGAGTTGTGTGTTTTGTTTGCGGTAGGGCTGGCTTGTTAGTTTGTGCGAGATATGTGTGAGGTATGTGTGGGGTATGCTGGAGAGGAGTGAGGAGCAGGGGTGTTTAGTAGTTAGTACAGTGTGGTTGTTTTATTGTTGGTTCTAGGATCCGTACTGTCCCTTGATTGTCTTGGGTTCGCAGGGACATACTATCAGAGATGCCTGTTTTTAGGGTAGTCTTGGTGATTTGAATAGCCAGGTTTTCAGTCGTTTTCTGATGGTATGGTGATCTTCTGTCATTCTTATCTTCTTCGGGATTAAGTTCCATAGTTTGACTATTAGACGGAAGAATGCAGTTCCTCAGAATGTCCTCTTTATGTAGCATTTCGCTTTGATTTGGAGTTTGTTGCTGGAATTTGTTGCTTGATCTTAGGTTTCTTCCTGGTTGGTAGTGGTTGATTTTGACTTGGAGGAATTTGGCTCCTTTCCCCTGTAGTTATTTGTGAGTGATGTAGAGGGCTTTGAAGTTAATGCATTTTGTTTATGGGAGCCAATGTAGTCTTCTCTGCTGGTGTGATGCAGTCTCTTCTGTTTAGTCTCAGGAGTGTCCTTCCTGCAGTATTTTATTTATTTATTTATTGGATATATCTATGGTGCCTATACACAACTGTTTCCAGGCGGCACAAAACAAGTTGAGGGAGCGGGGGGGTCGAGCATAAGAAAGAAGTCGAACCACAGAACAGTTACATTGTCCTTGTGGCAATCCCACTGCGCAAGTGCAAGACAGGGTGATAAGTGCAAGGGGGGAGGGAGAAGTGCTGGGGGGTCAAGAAGGCAAGTGCCAGGGGATGGAGAGGGGGAGGGAGGTGGACAGGGTGGCCCAGGTTAGGGCTAGTCTGGGGCTAGTCTGGGGAAGGGTGCCCACGGGCAAGTGCTGGAAGGGATGCTGGGGGGACTGGAGGGAGTTGGTCTGACCCTTGTGTGAATCTGATGGGACCAGGCCCCAGTCTTAGTGGCAGGTCTCCGTGGCAGAGGGGATGCTAGTAAGAGAGGGGGACAAGAGAGGGGGAGAGGGAAGGAAGAGGAGAAGAGGAAAGTCGTGAGGATTTTCTGGAATTTAAGAAGAACAGGCTCAAGTCTGAGGTGGACGGGGAGGCTGTTCCAGAGGGAGGATCCAGCCGAGGAAAGGGATCTACCTCCCACTGTCTGCCTGGAGAAACGTTTGACCTGCAGAGAGTTGGAGCCAGAGGACCGAAGGGTCTTGACTTGTATCCGTGCAGTCACCAGGAGCCAGTGGAGAGATTGTAGGGCTGGGGAGATCCAGTCCCTGGGCTTGAGGCCAAGGATAAGTCTTGCAGTCCTATTCCTAATTAGTTAAAGTGAGCGAAGGGTGGAAAGAGGCAGATTGAGGAAGAGGCTGTTGTAATAGTCCAGCCTGGAGGGAACTAGGGCTCTAGAGACGTTAAGCTTCTGCATTGGATGCATTGGAGTTTTTTAGTGAATCGTTCTGGCATTCCAAGGTAGAGGCTGTTCGCATAAGGAGATGATTGTGAGGGTTTTGTGTGGGATGGAGAGGTAGAAGAGCATCCTTCTGATTAGTCACAGGAGGTAGAAACATTTCTTTGCCATTGCATTGACTTGTGGTTCTAGAGAGAGTCTGTTGCCCATGAGTATTTCCAGGTTTTTCATCACAGTAGATGCTTCTGGTGTGTCTGTTGCATTGTCCTCTGAGGGAGGAGATCATTATTTCTGTTTTGGTCAGTTTTAGTTTGAGATTGTTCATTGTCAGGTGTAAATGTCCGTGAGGCATTTGTTGAGGGTGTTGTTCGGGTCTTGGGTTGAGGTTATCTTGAAGATGAGTTGAATATCATCTACGTAGTTGTAGGCAGTCAGTCTGTGGGTTCAAATGAGTTTCATTAGATGGGACATATATATGCTGAAGAGTAGTGGGCAAATGCTAGAACTATGTGGCACACAGCAGGAGATGTTTTTGATGTTAGAAGTAAATGGTGGTAAGTACGTTTTTTTCAGTTCGGTTAGTGAGGAAAGATTTTGGCCATTGCCATGCGATGTCTTTTACGCTGCATTGCTCCAGTCTCTGAATTAGTGTTGTGTGCCTGCTTGTGTCGAAGGCAGCTGATATGTCCACTAGTATGAGGGCCAATCTGGTGCTGTTTTCTGCGTTTATTTTTAGGTCATCCCATATGGCTTGAAGTGCTGATTCTGTTCCCCCCATGGGTCTGAAGCCAACTTCCGAGTGGTCGAGTGTTCAGTTTGTTACTACCTGGTTGAGCAGGATTTTGTAGATGTGGTTCTCCAATAGTTTCACAGGGTATGGTAGATTTGATATAGGTCTGTAGTTGGTGGGATCTTCCAAACTTCCAGATCATTTTTTTTAGGAGGGGCTTGATGTATGATGATTTGAAGGTTTTAGGTACTATTCCTGTGTTTAGGCAAAGATTCATGAGTAGCTGGAAATAAGATACTAGGATTCTGTGCTTGAGGATTTCTTTCAAGAGACCTGGGGGGCATGGGTCACTGGGAAATCCAATGAGATTGGTGTATTTTATTAGTGTGTTGAAAGCTTCTTCATCTATGGGTTTGAATCGGCAGAGTGTTGCTGCGATTGGTGGTGTGCTGGTTATTGGCGGTTCCGTATTTGTGTTTATTTTTGCATGGCTTGCGTTAATGTTCTGCTGATTTGTTTATATTTTTGTTCTTAGGTGGTTAGTGATGTTGTCACATAGGGACTCTGTATGATGACTTTGTTGCAGGATGTTGGGTTTTTAATTTCTTTGATGATTTTGAATAGTTCTTTTTTTGGGTTTCTTACAGATTGGATTCTTGAGGCATAGTATTTTGTTTTTCTTGCTTTAAGGACTGCTGCTGTGTACATTCAGAGTTGTTGTTTGTATTTCATTTTGTCCGATTGATTGTAATGGCTTCTCCATCGTTTTTCTAGTTTACAGTTCGTTTTTCTGAGTTCCCTCAGTTCTCCTGTGAACCATCTTGCTGCCATTTCTTTGCAGTGGCTTTGAAGGGTTTTCTTGCAGCAAATTGGTTTAGGGTCTCTGTGATCCAGGCTTCGATTTTCTTTTCAGCTGAATCAGGAGTCATTCTATTTAGCTGAGAGATGTTTGGTTTGGTTTATTCCATCATTTCTGTTAGGGACTCTTTCAGTTTCTTTTGTTAGTAGAGTGTAGTATTTATTTTCCGGGCAACATTGGGATTGAGAATTTAACTGTCAATGAGATCAAGTGGTAATCATTCCATATGATTGGTACCGGTGGAGTGGTGGTCGAGAGTCTGTCTCTGTAGAAAATTCCATCTAAGTTGTGTCCAGCACAGCAGGTGGGTCCGTTCACTATTAGTGCAGTGTATGGAGACGGGCACTGAAGGAGTTTGCTGTGGTTTTGTCTTCGCTTTCGAATCTGATGTTGAAATCACTCAGGACAATTATGTTATCATGATAAGTGGAAAGTTTGGCAATGGCATCAGTGAGATTCATTGCAAAATTTGGGTTGTAGGATGGTGGTCTGTAGATCAGGAGGAACCGTAGTTGGCTTGGCCATTGAGTTTGATGTTGATTAGGAGGGATTTGCAGTCTTCTATGTCAGTTGGGGGGAGTTGTCTGGTATGGCTTTGTGGGCAATTGTTTTGTAATTCTCTGATATCCATGTTCTGTGAAAAAGAGTGCATCAGTGCTGCCCTCGCTTGGGGGGATCATAGGTTTCTGTTTTGTATTTTTTCCATGGACTTTATGTTGAGTAAGCTGCAGTGTACTGTGTGTGTTTTTCCTGGTTTATTGTTCCCTAATCCTTTCTTGCATCACGTTCATGGTGGTGTTTGCTGGGTTTTCTTTTTCTGAGGTTCTCTCTTGGATGAGGCTGTTCCATGATATTGTGGTTGGGGACTCTTTATCTTCGTTGAGGAGCCCGACTAAATTGACAGAAGGTTTTTTTGGTCTAGTTTGTAGTGGTGGGTTGTTTTCATTTGTACGTGTGGTCTTTTCTTCTAGTCTTTGGTTATTTAAGGGGTGTGGGTGATTAGGGATTCAAGTTTGGCTCTTATTCTTGTTGGGGTGTTTCTGAAAAAATGTTTCGAGTTGCTGTGTTCTGTGTGTTGAGATGTGAGCTTTGGTCTCCTGGTGAGGTCCAGGTTAGGTTTGCTTGGGTCCTTTCTTGTGGGTTGTTTGTCAGTTGTTTGTTAACTGTTGAGGCAGGGTTGTAGGTGGGGAGGTAGCATGAGATATACTCTGTTTTTGTTCTTGTCTTGGTCCGTAGCCATAGTCTGTTTAGTGGTGTCCACAGGGGATTTTGGGGTATTGCAAATTCTGGTAGATGGTTTCCATTTTGCAGGGGTATGGTTTCCCTGCTATTTCCGTTTTCCTTCCTTGTTTCTTTGTCTTTCTTACATTGTGGCATGTTTGTGGTCTATGTCTATAGCTCTGGGATTTGGGTTTATGATATATTCCAGGGGATGATGCCCCCCTAGGTGACTTTCTTTACTTGGAGTTAGTGGTGAGAACATCTGCTGTAGTGTACAGTGGCGCCTGCCTTGCTGTGGCTGTAAATTGTAGTCTCTGTTTTGGAGACAGATTTGGATTGCGGTATATTCCAGGGGTGGATGCCCTCCTGGGTGGGTTAATTCCTGTCCTCCAGTTGAATCAGTGTGCTTTCGACGCGTTCCTGGTTTCCCTTTAAATCAGTATGCCCCAACGTACAGTGGCATCTCCCTTGCTGTGATTGTTGTGTGCCTCTGTTTTGGGTTTGTGATATTTATGTATTTGTATGTGATGGTTGTATCTCAATCTCAGTGGGGCTTAGGAGAGTCTGGTCACTGTTATATGTGTGGCTTTATGGGGGTCGCAGTGGCAAAATCCTCTCTGTGGTGGTTGTATTTTCATCTTGGATTTTAATTGTTATTGTTCCTGATCCCCTTGTGTTGATGAGTGAGTTTGATTTTTATTCTCCTGATGGTTTGGTTTTACCTTATGGTGTCCTGTATAGTTTTCTGCTTCACAGTGGCATAGTTCTCTCTGTGGTGGTTGCATCTCAGTCTCAGAGTCTTGAGGGGCTTGTGCCCCTAAGGTTGCTGGGGTTTTAGTGTCTGTATGGTGTGCACCAGGACCCCTACCGGCCAATAAAGCTGGGGGTTTGCCAATAGCACTTTAGGATGAGGTAGCAGCACCTGTGACATGGATGGGGATGCAGATTCACACTCTAGCATCGAATCAATAATGACAACTCAATGGTTTGGCAAAGGGAGTCCGTTTAATGACAAGTACAAAAAACAGGGAGTTCATGAACACCAGCTGTTGGTTGATCTTCCTTGCGCTTCAACTCCAACGAACTTCATAGAAAACACATCTTTTATGCTAAAAACATGTCATCACTGACATGTAACACTTAAAATGTTGCATGCAATTCTATTGGTTATAGCAAGGTAACTTTACTATAGGTACTATATCTGTATATGGTAACGGGGTGACAGGATTGGGTAATCGTGTCAGACGGGGCATCTACCTCCTTCCTTCAGAATAGCTATTGTGGACGTCACTAAAAGTATGACGACCCATTGGTTCTACAAACTATATGATCCTAGATTACTTGGTCCATTGTGATTGGGTTGGCACCAAGCCCCCTTGTACTTTTCCACTGGCTTAGCAGCGTGCAGAATGGTCGGCCAGGTGCAGGGTGCTCGCCCGCTCTTCCAGCCTTCCCCCAACCATTGTCACCATCAATCACCTCCCCAATGGCCATGTGTCAATTATTTCTTGTTGGTTTGGCCTTGAGACTGTATCTCTGTCGGCAAGAGTTCAGATATCTGTGCATGGCACAAGTCCATGTGTAGCTGTGAAGGCCCCAACTCTTCTTAGTTGGCAGGTCACGTGATTCAGATACCATGAAATCATCTCCTTTTCCCTGCAATTCGTGTATTTGATTTAGCTTTCTGCCCACCATCTGCCTTCTGACACTTATCTTGACTTCTTTGGACAGGATACTCCGCTCTTTGCTTCATAAATCGTATCTAACGTTGTCTATGTCAGCCGATGCTACCTTGGCTTCTTGGTACGGGTTTCAGGGGTCTGAGTTTCATTTCTTGTCTTTTAGCTTTCGATTCTCGTGTTGAGGGACTCCTCTCCTGCGTTCTTTTAGTAATGTTGGTTGATGCTGCTCTTGTGCACAGTTGAATTATACCTCTATAAAATGCTCCTTTTTGAGGAAGATATGTATAGGTGGTGTTTGCCGCAATCTATTTTACTACTAAGCATAGCAAGCTGAACGACAGCTTTCATGCAGTTCCAAGCATATGTACATGTGTAAACTGGCTGCATATCTTCATCCCGCTATGGCATAAGCTTCTTACAATTGACATCACTCATTTCACTTTAACTCACATGTCGCTTTTCCATGGTGTTTCGTCTCTTTTCGTCATTTGCAGGTTGTCATATCTTCTATATGTGAGTCAGTCTGTGTTCTTGTGACATCAGCATTCGTCTTCCTTTAGGACTTTCTTGGCTTCTTCTGGCATTGTTTTTTGACAATTGTCAGCTTGTCCCACTTGTCGATATGGTTTTCTCAGTGGGTACCTTACTGTCCAAGGTTTCTTAAGTACAGGTACTTCAATAGGTGCTGTCTGTCAGATAGGTACAGGGCAGAGCCCCACTGCGGCTCTCTGCTGGTGAATTTGCTCATCATACGTCACATACTTCGGCGTGAAAGTTCCTGGCACTTCGAAATGGGCGATTTGAGTGCAGGTCGGGCTTGGGACCTCCTTTACACTCTCCCCTCTGGGCAGTTCATCTACCACTTTCATTTTTCCCTTGGTATCATCTTTTCTGCATCCTCTGCATTGACTTCTCTTTCATCTTCTGGGTTCACACATGATAGTCTGTTGAAATTTCTCTTTGGGGTCCATATTTTTATGACTCCGTTCAAGTTTCCTGCTGCTCTCACGTGTTTGTCTTTGTTCCATGTCATCAGTTGACATTGTCCATTTGGGTTGCAGTAGATCCATCTTTCCACATAATTTCTGTGTTTCCTTCGATACTGAACCTTTGTTCCTTCTGGTGCATAAATGCTGGTTTTCATGATGTCTCTTATTTCTTCACCAGTCAGGTCTTTGGGCTTCCGTCCGGGTTCAACCTCAATCATGATCTTTATCCCTATGGCTTTTTTCGCAGTTTTCTGGCACTGGGAGATTAATATTTTGATAACAGAGAATCCAAGCAATATCATCACTAGCAGGGCTCCTAGGAATTTGAATGTATCTGCCATCCATTGGGGAACCTATGAGAATAGTGATCCAAACCAACTGTCGTCGTCCACTTCGTCAGTTTCATCAATAATTTGATTCTGTAATTTCATCAGCATACCTATGGCCTCTGTTAATGTTCCATTATCTTCGTCATGAGATGGTATAAATGTGCAACATGATTCCCTGATTTTTGTATAAACACCTACATCCATGGCTGTGATCATGTCAAGGACATATTGTCATGAACACTGTGAGGGGCACAACTTGTGCCTCAAGCAGGCTCCCACCAGAACCCTGAGGGCCTTAAAACCACTGCAAAAGGGCTCCTGGAGCCAGTCCTGGCGCCTTTGGAACCAGGCTCATCTGTAGGAAGAAAGGGCTGTTCAGACTAGGTCCCATTTATGTACATGGGCCTTTAAATCCAACATGGAAGCACCCACACAGTCTAGTTCTAAGAACCAAGCCATGCGGTCTAGTGTTTTGGGTGTGACAGGCCTGGAACTACTTTCCCTGGTACTACTTTACTTGGGCTATATAAACCACACCCTGACTGCAGAACACGCTTCGAGTTATTCTGCAACCCGCAGCGTGATGCTCACTGTGTCCAGCTCCTGGTCTTCAGCATCTTCCTGTAATCCTGCAAGAACAAGATTATTCTGTCTTATCTGAGAAAATACCATCCAGCAATCAGCATCTCAACTGGGCTGCAATCTGTGGAAACCGAGAGCAGAAGAAACATCACTCTCCTGTGAGTACTAGCTTAAGGACTTCCGGCGAACCGCTACCACAGCTGCTGTTCGAACATTGCGACCTACAATAACGAGAAAGGGAAAAACAATATTAGAACGCACGCTTCCAAAACATCAAATCCCATAGTCTTACCTGAATTCCATCGTACAACGCCACGCTTCCATCCGGAGCGCCACAGCAATATCTGCAAAAGAAAAGAGACATATTCAGGTTTGCTTTCAATATTAAACAACCGCACAGCGCTGTACTTACCGTAACAGATTTCGGGGGCCAGTTTTTCATCGCGCTCTCTTCCACTCGCAGCACCACAAGAGCCTGTGAGGAGAAGAAGAAGAAAACACAGGTTAGCTTTAAAAGACAATAAAGGCGCTGCGCTTTGCGCTTTCTCTTACCTAGAAAACATGCCTCTCCATCCGGCACGCCAGCATCAAGACCTTCGCACCTGAAAAGAAGGAGATAAAGACATTAACGAATTCCCACCATAAACAGAACAAAGACTTAAAATTAACATACCTACCTGCCTACCAGCAGATTCGGGGTCACAGCAGGCCTGGCCCCAAGGAAGGTGAACTGCACTAGTAAAGCAACTCGGGCAGCTCGCCAACAAACGTCAAGCGCCCCTGCACAAGAAACACAGGACGGATAGCTCACAATACAAATAACTAAGATTCATTGTTCAGCACTGGGCAACTACGCATCCAGAGCTCCAGATCTCAGAGCCTTCCAGACGCCGCCGGGGATATCAGGTGAGCGTAACACATATCTGTTCTGGAGAGTCATTAGTCGAATCCCTCTTAACTCTTCCTTGATCGCGCTGAATCCCTTTTTGGGCGTGTTGATGGTTTGCAGTAACTCCCATCTGGCTATCTGCAACCATTTAGTATTTGCTCCAACTTGGGCCTGTGGCATGAAGATTGTCGTGCACACTGATGAGGTCAGACTGAACAGTCTGTGGTCATACAGGATTGCATGGAAAGCTGCTTCTGATATGGCAGAAAAGTAATTCTCTCTTTTCATTCTATTCATCAGTTCCACAGATCTCCTTTTTCCTAGGTGAGCATTGGCTTTCAGAAAACTGTCGATATTCAGATCACTTTTTGGAATCACCAATGCTGGAACATGGACATTCACTATTGTGCATATGCCTCTCCAATTCTTCAGCAGCCTGATATATGCCCTGGGTCCACATGCCCAGTAATGAGCCATGATTACTGCGGTACCTTGTGCCATTCCTGTGGCATCAAAGATACATCCACAGTTCTTATGTTCTCCAATTTTCCTTATACCACTGTTTCTGAAGAACGGTTTGGCATTTTCCAATGGCACTATCTGTATGGGTCCTCCTCTGCCTTTGACCCATGTTAGTAGTTTTGCAAGTTTTGGCCATATGGTCTGCATATCTTCTTCTTCTCTTCAATTGCTTCTTTGCGGGCTCCAAGGACCATCCATGCTCTGCAAATCACTACTCCTTTCTCTCATCCGTCTGTTGAAAGCAATGTTCCCCAGATTTGCATTTGACCTCTGTTCTTCCATTTTCTGGCTTCTTCTGGAGTTCTTCCTGGGATGTTCCGTTTATGATTTGCCTCTCTTCTGATCTCCGCCCCTTTAACTCCAGGGTTCTCGTAGCTGATCACAATATGCTTTGTCTTTCCATTGTTCCTTGTCTTTATGTCCTGGACATAGTCATCTTCATTTGGATCAGTTGCTTCAGTTGCCCATTTCAGTGAGGCATCACTTCCCATGAACTGGCCTCTGGTCTTGCACATTGCTATGTCTGACAGACAGTGTGCTGTCTGGACATTGATTTCTACAGCTACAAAGATCTTTGACTTCCCCATGCTGTAAGGTAGGAGTGCACAAACAAAGCATTCCTCCTCTGAATTCCGTCTTCCAACTTCTTTCACATGCTGGTACCATATGTTATTCCCCAAGTGTGCTGTGCTGTCCAAGTAGTTGTTTAGGTCACTGTCATCTCCTTGTATGCTTCTCTTGATTCTCAGGGTTTTCATGGAGTTTGCATTAACTACATCCTTGAACACCTCTGTATGGCTTCTTCTTACTGTAGGTTTCTCAGGTACCTCAATCCAGGGTTCAGGCCTCTTCATCTGTACTAGTGGAGTAGGCAAAAGTCTGGCAATTATTTCCTTTTCCTCTTGAATTCTTTTTCTTTTGGTTATAAATGTCCATATCCACTCTGCCATTGGTCCAGTATATGGTTGTATTGTAGAACTCGTACTTGTCCCCTTCATTGCATCATGTGTGCTCATCAATGCTGTCTCAGTTGTTTCATTCTCCAACTCCTTTTGTCTCTTTAAAGGTTCAGCCTTTATTGACACTAGACCTGGTGTGTGTGCACTTATCGCTTGCATGCGTGTGGTTGTCATTAACCCTCTTTAATTTTTACTCTGAAGACCCTGTCTCCGGCTTTTCTACTTGATTCTCACTGCGTGTGTGTCATTGCTAATCACATTAATTTCAAGTTCACTCTTTCCTGTATCGGACCTTCTAGGAACTGGGATCACTATAAGGGGTTTTGGTGCTGTTGTGGGTGTCATGCGTATGTTTTTAGGTGGGTGCACTGGACTCAGGAACACTTTTTACACCTATAAAAAATGTAGTTCGAATTGTTAGTGATAATAAAACAATGATGAATATGATGCATAAATACATTATGCCCCTATAGGTTAGGCGATGGCACGTAGTTCTGGGACAATAAGTACTTCTCTCCTCCTGGGGGGGTGACGATGCTGCTGGTTTGATTTCCCATCTCTATCATTGGAAGAAAAAGACTAACGTTAACATATATAAGCTATGCAACAATAGTTCTGGATTCTGCGGTCTCTGCTTGTCGGCTGCAGGTACTGAAACAATTGTCCTCCTTTGCCTGGATCACAGATTGTCTATTGTCTCTGGATACAGTTCTCTTTTGTATATTTGAAAAATGTCAATTAATGCAATAAGTTCGGTAAGTTCTCTTTTACTGTAAGTGTTCAAAAATACACAAGTTCCTAAGTCTACTCCTCTTTTCTGTTTTACTCCGGAAGAAATATTGTGTCCTTGATAGTATGAATAAAAGTGAAGTCTCTGGCAATATTTTCTTGATCTGTCCCTTGGCAGAACGCTTCACAGTCTCCCCTGGAAATTATAATGGTGATTAGAAAGTTCCGTTGTCATTACAATACCCTGCAGGAGCATGCTCATTGGTGTGCAATTTGCTGGGTCTCTGATGAAATTGAGGACGTCAACCCCGGCGGGCCTCCCCACAAGTTCTGGAAAGTCCTCAATTAGGTGAAAGAATACGTTGCTCGCCAATCTACTATCTTCTGGTGACAGGGACATTTGTCTTGTCCTTGCTGAAATCTCGACTCGTTCGGTATTCACTGTGAGTGGCTTCTGTGAACTTGGTGTGTGTGGAGAGCAACTTCAATTTTTATTCTGTTCAGGATTATACTCAAGTGTTCTGTGTTTGCTGGATCTCGAAGACATGTCAGGACGTCAGTGTGTCTCCCGACAAGATTTGGGCAGTCTTCAATTAAACAAAACAATAGCACGTTGACAAGCCTATTTGCTTCTTCTTCTGCTTGGGACATTTGTTTTTTCTTCTCTGTATTCCGGAAGCAGGAGGAACTGCTCGGCAATCATGGTGAGCAGCCTCCTTATCGTCTTTTCGTTTTCAGAGTCTTGAAGGAATTCAGTGATGCTAGTGAGCCTTCCCACTAGTGACGGGTATGACCTCAAGACAAGGTCAAAGTATTTCATAACGTCTTTAGTGATGCTGCTGCTGTGGGGCGTCATAAGTGAGTCTGAACAAAGCTCCTGTTTTAACTGAGTCTGGATACTGTGCTTTCTTCCAATGTATGTGTCCGCGATCACATTTTGGCATATTCTTTTCTTATCAAGGCTTCAGTGTGGCTCAGTCCAAAGTTCAAAGTCAACAGAGTATGTTGTGGTTCATACGTACAATTTTCTTCTTCACCCTGCAACTAGGATGCACAGAGTGTCTGTGTTTTATTTGCTTATCCCCTTTGTTGTTCAGAGGAAATGTCCAATTTTAAGCCACAATTTTGCACAAAAGTTTCTTATTTTTGTTTTGCTGGTCATGTGTCCTTCTTCCTCGTCATAGATGTTGCCTGCACGTGCTGTGGTTCTTCCCCATTGTCTGTAGTCTCTACGCGTTGGGGTGCGGGCAGGGGGTCTTTTCCAATGTACGGTTTGATGTCGCCCAGGAACATCCAAGCTCTTCTTCCTTGTAATTTGACTGCAGATAGGGTAACGTCTTCCACTGTGAAGGGTCCTTTGAACCTTGGCACGTCCCACTTCTTTCTCATGTGGTTTCTCACCAGGACTGTGTATCCAGGAAAAATTGATGGAACGCGTAAACTCTGCACTGAGTGTGTAGCGATGACTCCTTCTGCATTCTGTGCTGCCCTGAAATGAGAGTAAGACAAGATGTCATGCAATTCAAGTAATTTTGCATTTTAGACCCTACGATTTCTCCTGTTGGCTGGGCATCATATCTAGCTCTGTCTCTGTGTGTCAGCGGAATATGCATCCTTCTGCCTGTTGCTATCTTGTGCGACGTAAGATGATGGTCAGAACCAGGCTGGTTTCTGAGTGCATACAGTGCCAATGGAAGGCAGTGTAACCATCCCTTCTTTAGAGTAAGCTTCAACTTGGCTATCCTTTCCTTTAATAAGCCGTTGAGCTTCTCACATTTCCCATTACCTTGCGGGTGATACACCGATGAGAACTTGTGCTTTACGCCAAGCAGCAAGCTAATCTGTACGAAGACTGCATTAACAAAGTGAGGCCCATTATCTGACCTCATAACCTCACATACTCCCCACCTGGGAAATACTTCTCTCACCAGAAATTTGGCCGCACAGGTAGTGTCTGGGTGTGTACATGGACCTGCTTCTATCCATCTAGAGAAGGGACATACCAAAACAATTAAATACCTGTACCCGTTACATACTTCAATCTTATTGTGCCGAAGGGTGCAACCCAATCTCTTTCTCCCCTGTAAGCACACTCTCCTCACCTGAGCTGTCTGAGTTGTCGGTCTCTTGTAGGCGTCGTCGTGCAAGGTAGTCTCTCCCCTTCTTTAGATGGATATGCTTGTCACGGAGGGAAGCCACAGAGACTGCTGTTTGAACAGCTGCCCCGTGACTCCCTTTCCGGAACCAACCCAGAAATCAGGGAAAAACCCAAAAGGGAAAAAACCCTGTGGTGTAGCGTCGGCCCTTCCAATCCAGATGATAGGACAATCGCTGATAGAAGCAATGGTGAGAGGCAAGCAGCAGAGTTCGTAGCATAGAATGTCCAAGAAGTCGAAGCCAAGGAGTAGCAGTGTCAGGGAAGTCGGAAGCTCCTTGTGGCAGTTCAAAGATATGGCACTGGATCCAGGAAGAGGGAGAAGGTAAGCAGTAAGCACAGCTCAGAGGAGCCCAGCAGAAAGAGAGTACGGGAATAACCCCAAAATCAAGAGAGATAGGGAAAGAGAGAGAGAGAGAGAGAGAGAGAGAGAGAGAGAGAGAGAGAGAGAGAGAGAGAGAGAGAGGCTGATGCTGCCAGAAACAGAACCCGACAAGAGATCAAGCACAGCAGCGTACCGCTCAGAGCAGCGGTAGGAAAAAATGAAGCGAAGAGTAGCGTTCTGAGGAAAACAGGAACACAGGAGAACAGGGAAACCCTCTGGCAGATCCGAAGGCGGATGGCAGAGGATCGGAGCGAGGAAACCCGGAAACAGGAAAGCATCCAAAGTGGGTTGCAACGCAGCGTCAACCGGGAGGCGGGGAGTTAAATACTCCCAGTGGCACTGCGCTACGTAACTGGGGTTTGAAGAAAGAACACAGAGAAGGGACTAAAACACCCTACCTTTGTGTCTCCAGCTCCAATGCGGAAGTATCCGCCAATTTCGGCTATGGCCGTGACAGCGGATGACAGTATGCCCCTCCCTAGACCGCAACCACCCCGGCTTCCCTGGGTGCAAGCAGTGGAATCTGGCAAGCAACCAAGGGGCATGTACCTGGTTCCCAGGAGTCCTCCGACTCCGGGTAACCTTTCCATGACTGGAGGTATTCCAACCGACCAGGGTAAAAACTAGAATCTCTAATAGCGGAAACCTTATACTCCTCCTGGGTGGATGTAGACACAGGAATTTGCCAGGAGAGAGTCCGGTGGTGGGGATCTGGATAGTAGGTTTTTAGGAGAGAGGAATGAAAAACAGGGTGAATGCGTTTAAGAGAAGCGGTGAGTTGGAGATGATAGGCCACAGGATTGACCTTGGAAAGAATGGGGAAAGGACCCAGGAAGCGTGGAGACAGTTTGGAAGGTGGTGTCCTTCGGGGAAGGTACTTTGTAGACAACCACACCTTGTCTCCCGGCCTCCAGGAAGGGCATTCTCTACGGTGCCTGTCGGCTTCAACCTTATTCCTTTCTCTGCTATCTTCCAATCCTTGCAATGCGCTGGTCTGAGCCTCTTGGATATTTCTCAAAACTTCTTCAGCGGCTGGTGAGTTGGAAAATCGGGGTACCTCTGGTATTAGAAATCGTGGGTGGACTCCGTAAGTACATAAAAATGGAGAAAGACCTGTGGCGGAGTGCTTGGAATTATTGTAAGAGAACTCTGCCGTGGGAAGTAGAGAGACCCAATTGTCTTGATGCTGGGAAGTGAAACATCTCAGATATTGTTCTAGAGTGGCGTTGAGTCGATCGGTTTGGCCGTTGTATTGCGGATGGAAACTGGAAGAAAGGGCTCTTTCTACCCCCAATCGGGTACACAAGGCTGTCCAGAATTTAGAAATGTACTGACTTCCCCGATCGGAAATTATCTTGTCAGAGAGACCATGTAATTTGAAAATGTCTCGGCAAAGGTCTCCGCCATCTTGGTTGCGGTAGGGAGTCCCGGAAGGGGGGAGAAATGTGCCAATTTGGAAAAAGCATCCACCGTCACCATGATACAAGTACATGATTCAGATTCCGGGAGATCCACTATAAAGTCCGTGGAGATGAGTCCCCACGGGCGAGTCGGCTTCTCCACCTGAGTGAGGAGTCCTAGAGGTTTGCCCGAGGCATACTTGGCCCTGGCACAAATTGGACAAGATCTCACATACTCAAACACCTCTTTTCTTATGTTGGGCCAGAGAAACGACCTTGAGATGATTTCTAAGGTGCCGTCTCTGCTTCTGTGTCCCACCATACGTGAGTCATGACACCATCTCAGGATCTTTCTGCGTAGCGGGCCTTCTGGGATATACCACTTCTTCTTATAAAACACCCATCCATCCTTTACTTGGAAGGGGTAATCGGGAAGGAAGGAGATTTGAGGCAACTCTTGCGTGACAGCGGCCTTCACCTCTTGAAGAAAGGAACCCACCATTGCTAGGATCTGGTTTCGGTGGAACATGGGCTCGGTCTTGACAGACACTGTTTCAGTGTGGGAGTCCTTGCGAGACAAAGCGTCAGCTAGTTGATTAAGTGACCCAGAGATGTATGTGAACCTGAAATCGTACTGTGAAAATAGGTAGGCCCATCTTGCATGTCTGGAGTTTGAACATTCCATTTCCTGTAAGGCTTTCAGATTCTTGTGATCCGTGCGGATGAGGAACTGGTGGTGGGCACCCATGAGGAGGTGCCGCCATTCTTCACAGGCCAATTTCATCGCCAGTAACTCCTTTTCAAGAACAGAATAATTGAGTTGGCTGGGAGAGAGAGTTTTAGATAGGTAGGCGACCTGGTGTTCTACTTCCTGAATGGTCTGAAGTAACACGGCCCCAACAGCAATGGTGGATGTGTCCGTCTGCAGAATAAACGGTAGTGTCTGATCCGGATGCTGCAAAATCGAGGCCGAGCAGAAAAGGCTTTACAGATGACAGAAGCTCTTCTCCGCCTCAGCGGACCAGGAAAACGGGTAGGCTTCCTTCTTGAGCAATCGGGTAATGGGAAACACCACTTCTGAAAAGTTCGGAATTAATCTCCTGTAATAATTCGAAAGTCCCAAGAACCGCTGCACCTCACGGACAGAGGTAGGGGCCGACCAGTAGAGAATGGCGTGTACCTTGTCTGGGTCCATGGCGATCCCTTCTTCAGACAGCACATATCCCAAATATTGCACCGAAGGTACGGCGAATCTGCATTTTTCTGCCTTGACTAGTAGATTGTTCTTTTGAAGGCGATCCAGAACTTGCTTGACTTGTTCGATGTGATCCTTCATGTTAGGGGAAAAAACCAAGATATCATCCAGATAAATGATGACTGATATTGAAAGCATGTCGGAAAACATTCTGTCCTTAAATCTCTGGAATGCCGCTGGGGCATTCACCAATCCGAACGGAATTACCTTATATTCAAACAAGCCCAGAGGGGTACGGAATGCTATTTTCCATTCGTCTCCTTTGGCAATCTGTAGCAGATGGTATGCATTTCGAAGATCAAGCTTGGTAACTACTCTAGCCCCTTGTACAGCCTCAATGATATCACTGATAAGGGGCATCGGATACCTGTCACGAATGGTAACCTTATTTAGGCCCCAGTAGTCAATACAGGGTCTAAAGTCGGCGGAGTCTCTTTTCTTGATGAAAAATAAAGGAGCTCCTGCAGGGGACTTTGAAGGTTGTATTAGGCCATTCGCCAAATTGGTATCTAAGTATTTCCGAAGAACCTGTTTCTCCGTCTGCGTGAGAGAGAACATCCGACCAAACGGAACCAGGGCATTGGGTTCCAGGTCGATGGTATAGTCCTCTGGCCGATGAGGCAGCAATTTGGCATGAAGGCACTCCTGAAACACCTCGGAAAACCCTGAGCAAAAACTGGGTAATGCATGGACTCTCACGTGGTTGTTGGAAAAAATCTTAACCGGCTGTAGACCTCCCTGACTCTCCAACAGAAAACTGTTGGTTGCGCAATACGGGGAACTGAAACTCAGCTGATTCTCGGTCCAGTTTATCCGTGGATTATGTCTATGGAGCCATGTGATGCCCAAAATAATGGGAAAATGGGCGGTCCTGATGATGTCAAAACATAAGACTTCCTTGTGTTGGTTTATCGTCAAGAAAAGTTCCTCTGTGGTATGGGTAATGGGACCAGAAGACAATGGTGACCCATCCACTCCTTCAACCTTCTGACCTTCTTTCCGTGGTATCCGGCGGAGACCCATCCTGTCTGCCCACAGGCTGTCAACGAAGTTACCCGCCGCGCCACAATCCAGTAGAGCTAGGGTTTTTACTTGTCTGCTCTCTAGGTCAAGATGTACAGGAATCACCATGAGTCTGGAGTCATCTTTAGACTCGGGAGAGGAAACTGAAAGAGAGACATAGGGACGGTGAGAAATGCTCGGAGACCCCCGGTCGCTTGTCCCTACTGACGCCGAGGGTATTCATTTCCCGACCTCTTGTTTGGCAGTTCTGTGCAGTCCTTGAGAAGGAGTTGGTCTGAACCGCAGTAGGCACATAGTCCTTTCTCTCTTCTGCAACGTCTTTCAGCAGCGGATAAAGGTGCTCTGGTGGCGCCGATCTGCATTGGTTCTTCGGAAGAAGTAGCAGTAGAGCGACCAGAGAGTGAGTGTGCAGAGGGTTCTGGAGTATAACCAGGGCTTCTTTGTTTGCAACGGTCCGCCCTTCTTTCCTGGAGACGATACTCTATGTGAAGAGCAGCCGCAAGCAGGTCTGAAAAAGTGGGTGAACGAGGAGACCTGGCCAACTCATCTTTGATTTCTTCCATCAAACCTCTCCTGAATATGGCATATTGTGCTGTTTCGGGCCACCCTGCTCCAGCTGCCAAAGTTTTGAAGGAGGAGATGTATGACAATACATCCAGAGAGCTTTGTTTGACATCCAGTAAATCTTTGCAGACGATGAAGGACAGCTATGACCGTTCAAAAGTCTGTTTCAGTAGATTCTGAAACCCGGGAAAATCCTGCAAAATGACGTTTCCACTGGTCACCAATGGTGTAGCCCAGGACAGTGCGTTTTCTGTCATATGTGAAATTAGGAAACCCACCCGGGCTTGATCTGTAGCAAAGGTACGAGGCCTAAAGGTGAAATAAACCATGCATGCTTCCAGAAACTCCTTCACCCTTTTGGGGGAGCCGTCGAATTTCCCAGAGGACAGCGCCATGGGTGGTAATTCCGGGGGAGCAGGTTCTCTAGCTGATACCATCTGTTTAAGCAGAGCATTCTCAGTCTTTACTCCTTGTAGCTCCTGAGACATTGCTTGGAAAGCCTTCCACAGCTCTTGGACCTGTTCCTCAGCAGACATCTTTAGACCTTTTGGCGTTGCAATCTGTGGTGAAGGGTGCAACCCAATCTCTTTCTCCCCTGTAAGCACACTCTCCTCACCTGAGCTGTCTGAGTTGTCGGTCTCTTACAGGCGTCGTCGTGCAAGGTAGTCTCTCCCCTTCTTTAGATGGATATGCTTGTCACGGAGGGAAGCCACAGTGACTGCTGTTTGAACAGCTGCCCCGTGACTCCCTTTCTGGAACCAAGCCAGAAATCAGGGAAAAACCCAAAAGCGAAATAACCCTGTGGTGTAGAGTCAGCCCTTCCAATCCAGATGACAGGACAATCGCTGATAGGAGCAATGGTGAGAGGCAAGCAGCAGAGTTTGTAGCATAGAATGTCCAAGAAGTCGAAGCCAAGGAGTAGCAGTGTCAGGGAAGTCGGAAGCTCCTTGTGGCAGTTCGAAGATATGGCACTGGATCCAGGAAGAGGGAGAAGGTAAGCAGTAAGCACAGCTCAGAGGAGCCCAGCAGAAAGAGAGTACGGGAATAACCCCAAAATCAAGAGAGAGAGGGAAAGAGAGAGAGAGATAGAGAGAGAGAGAGAGAGAGAGCGAGAGACAGAGAGAAAGAGAGAGAGAGGCGGATGCTGCCGGAAACAGAACCCGCCAAGAGATCAAGCACAGAAGCGTACCGCTCGGAGCAGTGGTAGGAAAAAAGGAAGCGAAGAGTAGCGTTCCGAGGAAAACAGGAACACAGGAGAGCAGGGAAACCCTCTGGCAGATCCGAAGGCGGACAGCAGAGGATCGGAGCGAGGAAACACGGAAACAGGAAAGCATCCAAAGTTGGTTGCTATGCAGCGTCAACCGGGAGTCGGGGAGTTAAATACTCCCAGTGGCGCTGCTCTACGTAACTGGGGATGGAAGCAAGAACACAGAGAAAGGACTAAAACACCCTACCTCTGTGTCTCCAGCTCCAACGCGGAAGTACCCGCCAATTTCGGCTATGGCCGTGACGGCGGATGACACTTATTTACAAAATAGACATGCAAGTGCTGAAAAGGTCCATTTGGCCTTGGGATGACTCCTCTAATCACTTTTAGTATGTGCCCAGCCATGAACTGTTGGCAGATCATACAGTTCATCATATAAAATGCAATGTATTCCACTAAATTGGGTACAAACCAGTCTTCAGCGACCATTGCTGCTAAATTCTCGTTCGACATGTGTGCCGGATAATGAAATTGTTCCAATGCTAATTTTAACAGGGCTATGGGCATTACTGGTTTACCAGTGCTGTCTTGTCACTAAAGCTTTCAGAGGGGTTTAAAGAACACTCTCACCGCTTCCAGAGGTTCTTTTTCTCCTATGGTGCTTCCCCTTGGTGTTCCATTAACTGGGTTTGCCCCATGTTGCTCTAACCCTCAGGTTCACTTCGTGCAATGATCATTTTTTCATTTACATCAGTTATTTCCACGCCCATTATGGTTTCGCCCTTGGATGCCATACGCTTGGCCTCTGTGTCTGCTGCTTGATTTCCTTGTGTGATAAAATCTGTCCCCTTCGTGTGGGTGGTGCATTTCACGACTGCTCTGCCCACTGGGAGATGTAGTGCCTTAATGAGCCTATCCAATTGAGCTACATGCTGTACTGGTGTGCCGTACGCTCAGAGGTAGCCCCTCCTTTTCCAGCGTGCTAAGCCTGTGTGCACTGTTGATATCACATAGGCGGAGTCACTGTACACCATCACTTCCTGGTCTGCGTGATTCTCGATCGCGAGTATCAATGCCAATAATTCTGCAGCCTGTGCTGAATAATGAAATCGTCGCTAATAAGTACCCGAAATTCTCCATTTGCTGTGTGCTTTACCACAGCAGTGCCTGTGTACCTCTGCCCATCATTTTGATCGATTCTCGACAAACCGTCAATGAAAACAATTTCTCCTTCTGCCAATGCATTTTCTATCACTCTGGGAATTTCGTCATAGAATTTCTCATAATTTGCGCAGTCATGGATCGGTTCTCCTTCAGTGACTGGCTCTGCTATAAACATAGCTGGGTTCACTATTTTACATCGAACTATCTTAATCGAGGGATTCGATATGATCACTTCATAAGCATACGCTCTCTGAGATGTCAATGTGCCCTTTGTTTTCTCTAGAATGGAAAATCATGCGTGCTCGACGAACAACGTCATTGAGCATCCCATCACAATGGTTGTAGCTTTCTCTATGGCGAATGCTGCGGCAGCTAAACTCTGTTCGCAAGGGAAGTGGCCTCTCATTACTGGGTCCAAATTCCCACTGTAGTATGCTAGGGGCTTGTACCCCAATGTGGTTCTCTGTGTGAGTACTGCGTCATAAAGCTGCCATTTGTGTGTGAGAACAGGTAGAATTCTTCTGCATAATTGGGAATACCTGAAACTGGTTCGGTGCAAATGGCCTTCTTGAGTTCAGTAAACCCCTCTTCCATAGTCTCAGACCATTCAATTCTTTCTTTCGTCACCTGTGCTTTCTTCAGGACCTGTAACAAGGGCTTGGTATATGAGCTGTAGTCAAAGACCCATGCCCTGATGTAATTGCAAAGACTGAGAAAACTCTGCATCTGTTTTATTGTGTGTGGCTTGGCTGTGTGCAGTATGGCTTCAGTCCTTTGAGGGGTAATCCATTTCCCCTCATGCGAGATGAGCTGGCCTATATACAGCACTTCTTGCTGACAATATTGTAACTTTTCTTTGTCAACTTTATATCCTTTCTCAGCCAGTATAATCAATAGCTGAATAGAATCGTGTCTGCATTTTTACTCTGTAGTGCTGCAGATTAAAATGTCACCCACATATTGCAAGACAACACTCTCTAATGCAATGTTGCTTACGTCCATTTGTAGGACTATGTTGAAAATTGAAGGAGATTCACAGTATCCCTGGGGTAGCCTCGTGCTCTTCAGACACATGTGTCTGAATGTAAATGACATCAAATCTTGTGAGTCTTTGTGTAATGGGATTGAGAAAAATGCATTTTTCAAGTTAATCGTCTTGAAATATTGAGCCTCAACAGGTATGTTACATAGGATTGTGGACGGGTTAGGGACTAGAGGTAACTCGGCCTCAACAATATCATGTATCGGGCGCAAATCTTGAACTAGTCTCCAGGACCCTCCCTTTGATTTCTTGACCGGGTAAACCGCGGTATTGCATGACGACTCTGATGTCACTAAGTAGCCCTGCTCCATCATAGCAGAAATTGTCTTGAAAATCCTTCATCTGCTTCCCTAGACATGGGATACTGCCATACTCTTGGCATAATTACTCCTGGCTTCAGTTTAATCCTTACTTCTCTGACTCCCTTCAATAGGACTACATCAAAGAGGCCTCTGGTCCACACCGAGACAGGCACCTGGGCCATGTCATCATCAAAATATTCAGGACGCTTTTTCACCAACATCATTCTCTGGGGCACCTCTCTTGTGATCATTCTCACACAGAAAACGAAATCTACCTCAACTGATGTTTTGCCTACATCTGTTTGTTCATCAAATAGACCGTCACCAGTGACGTCTATACCCTTCTTCAATGGCGATTACTGTGCATCATTGTCTGCCTTCATCATCACACCCATCGATCAGTGCCATTCTCCCTCGCACTATGCCTGTATGTATTGCCAAGGGAATCACTTGTGCCTTTTCCTCGTGCATGGGTATTCGTGGCCTAAATAGAAATTCATCTGGGGTTCTCATGGTTTTGTCTGCAAGGCCTGGTAGCCTTGCCATTAGTATGCATATCCCATACGCAAATATTTCTGGTTCCAATGGGACAGCTCTCATAGCTGATTGTCCTGCGTATGCTCTAATCATTTCGCAAAGGTTCAAATAATGCATTCCTGGAGTCGAACATACTATGCCCTTCTCCGTGAACGAGATTGTCATGTTTAACTTCGTCATTAGGTCTCGTCCCAATATATTTAATGGGGTTTGTCTTGAGTATAACAGTGGCACATTCATGTCACATTCTCCTATAGAGACTGGAGGTTCTTTTGTAAAAGGAACACGGCTTGTTGCTCCTGTGAAGCCCTGAGTATTAATAGCATCGCCGGACAAGGAAAACTTGCCTTCATGTATACACGAACGTGTTGCACCCGTGTCAACTAAGAAGGAATATTATTTATCCCCTATAAGGACATCTACCCTTGGTTCCTCATGAGTGTCTGGTGTCACTGATAGGATAGAACACATCAGGCTTCCCAGTGAGCTGTCCTAATCCATAAATAACTTTGTCCCATGCTGCGTTAATGGACTTCCTTCATCATCAGTGTTAGCTCTCATTCCAAGGTTCGATGCCTGTCCTGCACTCCTTGTCTGTGACAGTTGCATCTGTGAATGTTGAGACTGACCTTGTGGATAACATATCAAGATCTGAGGTTGCGAGCTTTGCTGTGCTCCTGGCGCTTGCTGTCGCACTGTGTGATTCTGTGCAACTCCATTTCCACCCTGCTGAAAAAACACAGGTGGATTCACCATTCCTATTCTTGTCCCCTGGTCACTTTGCAGCATGCCTTGATTTCTGCATGTGCGTGCTAGATGTTCTGACATCCCACACGTCCAACATATTGGCAGTGGTCTAATTATTTGCCCATTTAGCATATCCTGATTGCCGTTTTGCATGCTTTGAAAACCTCCCCAATTACCTTGGAAACCTCTTCCTCAAAAGCCTCTTCCTCCGTGGTAGAACCAATTACTGCCCTGACTAATTTGCTGTTGATTATTGACCTGCTGTATGTTTGGTCCATCTGTGCTAGTTATCATTGCCCCTTCAATGGCATATTTTGACAATTTCTTCTGCACTAATTTGGCCTCTTCAATTTTTCGTGCAGCCTCTTTTTTGCGATTCTTCTCCTGCAGTAATCTGCAATAGTGAGCTATGGTCAACTGTATTTCAGACCACGGTTTAGCCTCAATTCCTACCAATTTCTTGAGCTGCTTCTGTACCTGATCTGGCAGAGATTCGAGCACCCACGCGTCTTGGAAATTTTGAATGTAAAGCAAAGGATCCTCTGACTCCTTCATTTTTCGTGTCATTATGGCTCCCATGTCAGAAGTATCCGGGTATAGCAATCATAATGCTTTCCATACCGCAGCTCTGCAATTGTTAAATGGAGCTCCATCATGTGCAGTGTTAACTGTAGTCACGCCAGGGCAACATGGACGTGTCCACACATCGTCAGCTCGATCACCAAGTATGGCGATTAAAAGACCTTTAATATCTCCAATAGCTAGCGTATTCCCCCCCCCCCCGTCCTTTTTTCCAGCTCAGGTATCCATTTCCTGGCTCCGGATGTTAACAATGGAAGCTTATTTTTCAAGTTTTCTCGATCCATGTGTGGCCATGGAATATACTGTGGCCTCATTCCTCCTTTCTCGAGCAACAGGAATTGTGATACGTGACACTCCTTTTCCTCTCTCATCATTTTTCTATTCACTGCAGGTGTGATAGTTCTGCATCGCCGTCTACCTG
The DNA here is from genome assembly GCF_040938575.1 of Ambystoma mexicanum. NCBI lineage: Eukaryota > Metazoa > Chordata > Amphibia > Caudata > Ambystomatidae > Ambystoma > Ambystoma mexicanum. The sequence goes on from NC_090931.1 coordinate 460,545,709, forward strand.
GCAATGTCCTCAGTCGGTTCACATAGGGTGGTGGAGATGCCCCCCTCTGACCATAAGATATTTCTTTGTGTCGGTCTGATTGCGTGGCTGACTCTGATGCCTTAGGTGCAGATTCACTAGAATACAACCATCTTATTCCCTTTCCCATTCCCCTTGAGAAGCATTTTTCGCACCTTCTCTCGTCCTCCTTTCCCTCATATTCCTCTCTTTCTGCATCTGACATTGTCTGTGCCCAACTCGTGCAACTCCTCTCATCAGCCTTGTTCCAATTTAGTGTCAACCCATCTAGGGACAGCTCTCTGTTTCTACTACTTCTGGAGGCATCCTCAGTGTCATACAAATGAGTGCTCTCAAGACGCTCATCCACACCTTTCCCTTGGGGTACTTGTTCTAGCCCCTTTTCATCATATATTCTATCGATCATCTCTCCGATGCTTCGGGTTCGATGTCATCCTCGATATTTGCCCTAGACGTGCCTGGTACTGAATCGTACTCGGGAAAGAATTCTTCTATGTCCTCCCAGCCTACCACTGAACTGGGTTTTTTAACCTCTCTTTCCAGATACTCAAGATCTCGTGCTCTCTGTCTTCGCTTGCGTTCTATGTCGTCATCAAACTCTCTGCGCTTCCGCTTTTACTCCCTGGCTCTATCTTCTTCCCATTTCCTTGCATCTTTCTGTTCATTTGCTCTTCGTGTTTCCTCATCCCTTCGTCTTTTTATTCTCCTTTCCCTGATCTTTTGTTGTTCTTCTTCTATCTTCCGTAGTTCCTGCCTACTCTGTTTGTCGGCTACTCTCTGCTTGTGACTGAGTTTTTCCTTTCTTGCTCCTCGCGATACAATTGTTCTCGTCTCTGCTTGTCTCTTCTCGTGATCCTCTCGTCTCTCAATCATTTTTCCTTTTCCTTCTCACTTCTTCGAAACTCGTCTAGCTCTCCCGTTTGTCTCACGTCTTCAATGCCTTTACCATCGAGTTTCAAAAGAATCTGACCTCCCATCCATTTGTTCAGTGTAAATGCTATCTCATCAGTTCTATCCTCATCTCCTTTCCATCTGTTGCCCTCTCTCTTGGTATCTAGAGATGTACTTTCTTGTGCCTGGTCTCCTTTCTCCTTTTCAAGACTCACCTTGTTCCTCAGGACTTTTGAGGTGATATCTCTATCTCTGTCTTTGTCTGTTTTTGTTTGCTTTGTACTACTTTGCGTAGGTGACTCATATGCCTGGTTGCTATATCCCGTGGCTGCTTTAAGATCCCTTAGCGGGTATAATCCTTTGTCTTTACTAACTTCACCTTTTGTTTCAGGCGGGGTGGGTGGCACGGGCGGCGTCTCACCCCCCTCTGTGCATACATCAAGTATCCAATCTAAAGGCGGCTCTTCCTCCTTGTCCTCTTGGTACATTTTCCAAAGTTCTAAACTCGCTAGGCATTTCTCTAATTTCTTGCCAGTGTACGTGGCGTGCAAATATATCATCATGTGTTGCAGTCCTGTTTTAGATTGTGACTCGCCCTGGGGTCACGGCATAAACATTTTGTTAGCGGTTCCCTTAACCCATTCTGCACTGTACTTTTTCAGCTTAGGTGCATGTTTTGGCAACTGTTTGCATAAGTGTATCAACAGTGTAACATCTTCTATACTTAAAATTATCTATTTTCTTCCTCACACAACACTTAGTCAAATTTTACGCTGCTTAAACAATATCAACAATATGTGCAAACACCAATTGTCACAAGCTGCAATCCTGTTTTTTTTTCTACAAAAAAATATTTTCCTTTTCAAACAATAATCATCGATTCATAATATACAATGTCTTGGCTACACAATCGCACAATTTTCGTGCTCGGTCCTCAAAGATTTCCTTATTTATTATGACATCGGAGAGAAAAAGAAAAAGAAAGAGAAAAACACAAGACAAATGTGACAGACTAGACAGACAATACAGACTTCAGCCGCCTACACAGATCTCTGCCCCTATGAGTTACCCCGACATGGAGTGTAAGCCCATCCCTTTCAAAAGCGTCTTTAACCGCTTTGGTCTCCTAATTCGTCCTATTAATTCAGGACTTTGGATGCAGGATTCTTCAAGCCACTATATTAAGCGTAGGTACTTGGGCGTATCCTCTCTCTGCTCAGGTATCCTCCCGTTATCCTCCTCTATGCTTGGGTATCTTCCCGGTGTCCTCTTCTATGCTCGGGTATCTTCCCGGTATCCTCTTCTATGTGTTACTCGGTCACCCTTGAGTCTTTATTTCCTTCCCCTTATATATATATACATTCTACTCTATCTCTACCTTTATTTTTTGTCCCGCCTTCCACCGTTACCTTCCCTTACTTGTTCTAAGGCATGCAACTTTTTTGCCAAAGCACTCAGTCTTGTTCACTCACCGTTCGCATGTTTCTTCTCTGGATCTTCGGGATCGCCGCCTTTGTTACCGCCTCTCCTGCTGTTCATTCGATCGGCTGCTCGTAGAAGTGGAAAGGGGTTTCTGGGCAAAACACAGGTTCCTTCAAACCTTGACCTGCAGGATTATTACTTAACTAACCACTATCTACGGGGAGCTTCTCGGTCTACTTAGCCAGATGGCAAAAGGACTTGTGATATTGCCGAGGACCTAGAGTTACTTTATGTTGACGGCCAATAGGTGTCTTTTTCTAATCAATAATGGATAAACCATCCTCTCTCTGCACCAGGACCCCAACTGGCCCATAAAGCTGGGGGTTGCCCAATAGCACTTTAAGATGAGTATCAGCACTCGTGAGATGGATGGGGATGCAGATTTGTACTCTAGCATCGAATCAATAATGACAACTCAATGGTTTGGCAAAGGGAGTCCGTTTAATGACAAGTAAAAAAAAACAGGGAGTTCATGAACATCAGCTGTTGCTTGATCTTCCTTCTCGCTTCAACTCCAACGAACTTCATAGAAAATACATCTTTTATGCTAAAAATTCGGCATCACTGACGTGTAACGCTTAAAATGTTGCATGAAATTCTATTGGTTATAGGAAGGTAACTTTACTATAGGTACTATATCTGCATATGGTAACGGGGTGACAGGATTGGGTAATCAGTGTCAGATGGGGCATCTAAGCCCTTCCTTCAGAATAGCTATTGTGGACGTCACTAAAAGTATGACATCCCATTGGTTCTACAAACTATAGGATACTAGATTACTTGGCCCATTGTGATTGGGTTGGCACCAAGCCCCCTTGTACTTTTCCACTGGTTTAGCAGCATACAGAATGGTCGGCCAGGTGCAGGGTGCTCGCCCGCTCTTCCAGCCTTCCCCCAACCATTGCCATCATCAATCACCTCCCCAATGGCCATGTGTCAATTATTTCTTGTTGGTTTGGCCTTGAGAATGTATCTCTGTCGGGAAGAGTTCAAATATCTGTGCATGGCACGAGTCCGCGTGTAGGTGTGAAGGCCCCAACTCTTTTTAGTTGGCAGGTCACGTGATTCAGACACCGTGAAATTGTCTGCTTTTTCCTGCAATTCGTGTATTTGATTTAGCTTTCTGCCCACCACCTGCCTTCTGCTGCTTATCTTAACTTCTTTGAACAGGATACTGCACTCTTTGCTTCATACATCGTATCTATGGTTCATCTATGTCAGCCGATGCAACCTTGGCTTGCTACGGGTTGCATGCGTCTGAGTTTCGTTTCTTGTCTTTTAGCTTTTGATTCTCTTGTTGAGGGGCTCCTCTCCTGCGGCCTTTTAGTAATGTTGGTTGATTCTGTTCTTGTGCACAGTGGAAGTATATTTATAAAAAATGCTCCTTTTGAGGTCGATATGTATAGGTGGTGCTTGCCGCAATCTATTTTACTACTAAGCATAGCAAGCCGCACGATTTTCTCAGCTTTCATGCGGTTCCAAGCATATGTACATGTGTAAACTGGCTGCATATCTTCATCCCGCTTATGGCATAAGCTTTTTACATTTGACATCACTCATTTCACTTTAACTCAGGGTGTCGCTTATCCATGGTGTTTTGTCTCTTTTCCTCATTTGCAGGTTGTCATATCTTCTATATGTGAGCCAGTCTGGGTTCTTGTGACATCAGCATTCGTCTTCCTTTAGGACTTTCTTGGCTTCTTCGGGCATTGTTTTTTGACAATCGTCAGCTTGGCCCACTTGTCCATATGGTTTTCTCAATGGGTACCTTACTGTCCAAGGTTTCTTAAGTACAGGTACTTTAATAGGTGCTGTCTGTCTGATAGGTACCAGGCAGAGCCCCACTGTGGCTCTCTGCTGGTTTATTTGCTCATCATATGTCACATAATTGGGCTTGAAAGTTCCTGGCACTTCAAAATGGGGGATTTGAGTGCGGGTCGTGCTTGGGACCTCCTCTACAATGGGGTTTACAGTGGTGATAGCTTCTCTGTTGTGGTTGTACTTCTGCTTTTAGTGGCTGTATATGGTTCACTGTGGCGAAAGCCTTGTGGTGGTTGTATTTCATTCTCAAGTTTCTTTTGTTATGGCTCCTGATCTCCTTGTATCGATGAGTGACTTAGATTGGATTTATACTCCCTATGGTTTGCTCTTCCCTTGTGGGATCTTGATTAGTTATCTGCTTCACAGTGGCAAGGTCTCTCTGTGGTGGCTATATTTTAGACTCAGTATCTCGTGGTGCTTGCTAGCTTCCGGTTGCTGGGATTTTGGAGTTGTATCGGCTTCACAATAGTGAAAGCCTCCCTGTGGTTTCCTAATACTAGGAGGCTGCAAGATGTACCATCCTTACGTCAGAACTGCGCTGCGGGAGGGAATATAATGTGGAATAACTGATCACAATTAAAGTCAGATGAAAACAAGCCTGATTTAGGGCTTATTGTGGACGCAGAATGTACTCTGGTCAAACACCATATTATCTAGATTCTGAAAGCAACCATACCGCTGTGCTGAATTCCTTACCTGTGTGTCCCTGCAGATGGCCACAGCTATACTTTGTGGGGATGGGACGCGTAGCAAGCTCCCGAACAGTGGAGAACCCCAAATGGCACACAGGTTCAACACAATGGGCCTCATTATGCAGTTGCCGGTCCAGTAACAACGGTACCAGTATGTATGCTTGCCAGTACGATTGTTACCGGACCGGCAAACTCAGAGTTGTGCTGCAGGTGCCTTTCATTCCACCAGGTCTGCCCTGGCGCAATGAAAGGCACCCGCAAGCACAGCATGCCTGTAGCACCGGCACCGGGGGGCTGAAATTGGAATGGGGATCTACCAGCACCGGCACCCGCGAAAGGAAAATTACCAGTTCCGGTGGGAAAGGAATACCCCGGTAATTGCCCATTCGCGGATGCCGGACTTTCATGCTGGTATGGAGGTAGCCTTACTGCTCTTACCGGCAAGGCTACCTCCAACCTCGTAATGAGGCCCAGTGTCTAACTTTACAAAGCAGCAAGATTTAAAGCAGTGGCAATCACAATGTCTATCATCCAAGTGCAGCAAGGTTTAGAGCACATATCAAACTTCAGAGGGCATCTGCGTTTGGCACAATATCTAACTTCAGAGTGCAGCAAGATTTAAAGCAGTGTCAATCTTCAGTGGGCACCTGGATTTAACTCAGAGTCTATCTTCAAAGCATGGCAGGCTCCTGAGGACACCTGGATTTAACACAATGGGCCTCATTACGAGTCACCCGGTATGGAAATAACAGTGGCAGCAAACCCGCCGCCACCGTTGTTTCCATACCGGGTGATCTCGAGTCCTGCAGGCGGAGTTGTCATTCCCGCCAGGTCTGACCTGGCGGGTTTAACACCACCCGCCTGCAGGCAGACATGGAAACACCGGCACCATCACGAGATGGTAATACGAGTCAGGCGGTAACCTGACGGAATTTCAGGTATGGTTACCGCCGGACTCGTAATGAGGCCCAATGTCTAACTTGAGTATGCCGCAAGATTTAAAGCAGTGGCAGTCACAGTGTCTAGCTTCAGAGCGCAGCAAGATTTAAAGCAGATGCCAAACATTTAGATTTGGAGCAGATATCAAACTTCTGAAGGGGCCCGGATTTAACTCAAAGTCTAGCTTTATAATATAGCTAGATGTGAGCACTGGGAATCACAGTGTCTGACTTCAGAGCGCAGCAAGATTTAAAGCAAGTATCACAGTGTCTAATTTCAGAGTGTAGCAATATTTAAAGCAAGTATCACAGCGCATAACTCTAGAGCCCAGCAAGATTTAAAGCAGTGGCGATCACAGTGTCTAGCTTCAGAGTGCTGTAGGATTTAAAGCAGTGGCAATAACAATGTCTAACTTCAGAGTGCAACAAGATTTAAATCAGTCGCAAACACATTGCATCTGCAACCACAGACTTCTGGATTCACAACACTTAGATACAGATGCTTATATTGAGAAGTTCAACAGTGCTGATTGTACTAATCCTTAAAGTATGAACTGCAAAGTTAACCTGCCCTTCATTCTAACAAACTTCCAGGTTGTGCTGATATTTTTGTGCCAGAATCATAAACCCACCAAGTTAATTTACGGACTTATTATTATTTTTTTTTAGTTTTAAATAGAACATTTCCCAAAGAACTGCACAACAATACTTACAATAATGACAACATATGTTCAAGATGGAGTATAATTTAATTCAGGGGCAACAAGAAGATGAGCTTTTACGTGAGAACCAAAGGGATGCAGAGTAGGAGCAGAGCGAACAGGAAGAGGCAGTGTATACCAGGGTTTATCAATGAGAGGTGCCAATGAACGAAATCAAGATGAAGCGCAGGGACTGTGTGGAACAGCCTCAAGAAACAGCGAGGGGAAAGGAGGTGTATAATTATGGTACCGAGAGACACAAGAGAAGAACAATCAAAAGGAGCAAGACTATGGACACATTTGAAACTAAAGCAAAGATAAAGAAACTATAGACGGGCAGGAAAAGAGGGCCACTAGAAATGGAATGTGGGGGAGGCAGCAAAGAAGATGAGTATCAGGTTTAGAGATAAACTGAAGGGGGGTGAGAGTGTAGGAAGGTGGGCCTACAGGAAGAAAGGAACAGTAGTCAGGTCATAAGAAGGCCAATGTAAGAATGAGGAATCTAGTGGCCAAAAATGTGAGAAATGGTCGGATTTCATGAATATTATAGAGTTGGAAATTACAGAAACAAACACAAAAAAAAAGTTGACAGAGAGTGAAGAATCAAAAATAACACCAAGATTACAAATAGATGACAAATGCAGCAGAGAATCAGGATGAAAGAAGATCGAAGGGTGAGGAGAGCAGTCATAAGAGATTGATACAGTAAAGAAAGAGGATCTTGGTTTTAGATGAGAATGAGGGCACCCACTGCTGAACAGCTGCGAGTCAGCAAGGAAACAGTGACGATGATCTGAAAAAGTGAAAAAAGAGAAGAATGATCTGGGAATCGTTGTGATAAGGTGACGGTGAAAATCAAATAAGAGAGCAATAGTGGAAAGAGGAATAGCACTCAGAGAAAAAATGAAGAGGCCATTGACTGTATGGCTTCAGTCCTTTGAGGGGTAATCCATTTCCCCTCATGCGAGATGAGTTGGCCTATATACAGCACTTCTTGCTGACAATATTGTAACTTTTCTTTGTCAACTTTATATCCTTTCTCAGCCAGTATAATCAATAGCTGAATAGAATCGTGTCTGCATTTTTACTCTGTAGTGCTGCAGATTAAAATGTCACCCACATATTGCAAGACAACACTCTCTAATGCAATGTTGCTTACGTCCATTTGTAGGACTATGTTGAAAATTGAAGGAGATTCACAGTATCCCTGGGGTAGCCTCGTGCTCTTCAGACACATGTGTCTGAATGTAAATGACATCAAATCTTGTGAGTCTTTGTGTAATGGGATTGAGAAAAATGCATTTTTCAAGTTAATCGTCTTGAAATATTGAGCCTCAACAGGTATGTTACATAGGATTGTGGACGGGTTAGGGACTAGAGGTAACTCGGCCTCAACAATATCATGTATCGGGCGCAAATCTTGAACTAGTCTCCAGGACCCTCCCTTTGATTTCTTGACCGGGTAAACCGCGGTATTGCATGACGACTCTGATGTCACTAAGTAGCCCTGCTCCATCATAGCAGAAATTGTCTTGAAAATCCTTCATCTGCTTCCCTAGACATGGGATACTGCCATACTCTTGGCATAATTACTCCTGGCTTCAGTTTAATCCTTACTTCTCTGACTCCCTTCAATAGGACTACATCAAAGAGGCCTCTGGTCCACACCGAGACAGGCACCTGGGCCATGTCATCATCAAAATATTCAGGACGCTTTTTCACCAACATCATTCTCTGGGGCACCTCTCTTGTGATCATTCTCACACAGAAAACGAAATCTACCTCAACTGATGTTTTGCCTACATCTGTTTGTTCATCAAATAGACCGTCACCAGTGACGTCTATACCCTTCTTCAATGGCGATTACTGTGCATCATTGTCTGCCTTCATCATCACACCCATCGATCAGTGCCATTCTCCCTCGCACTATGCCTGTATGTATTGCCAAGGGAATCACTTGTGCCTTTTCCTCGTGCATGGGTATTCGTGGCCTAAATAGAAATTCATCTGGGGTTCTCATGGTTTTGTCTGCAAGGCCTGGTAGCCTTGCCATTAGTATGCATATCCCATACGCAAATATTTCTGGTTCCAATGGGACAGCTCTCATAGCTGATTGTCCTGGGTATGCTCTAATCATTTCGCAAAGGTTCAAATAATGCATTCCTGGAGTCGAACATACTATGCCCTTCTCCGTGAACGAGATTGTCATGTTTAACTTCGTCATTAGGTCTCGTCCCAATATATTTAATGGGGTTTGTCTTGAGTATAACAGTGGCACATTCATGTCACATTCTCCTATAGAGACTGGAGGTTCTTTTGTAAAAGGAACACGGCTTGTTGCTCCTGTGAAGCCCTGAGTATTAATAGCATCGCCGGACAAGGAAAACTTGCCTTCATGTATACACGAACGTGTTGCACCCGTGTCAACTAAGAAGGAATATTATTTATCCCCTATAAGGACATCTACCCTTGGTTCCTCATGAGTGTCTGGTGTCACTGATAGGATAGAACACATCAGGCTTCCCAGTGAGCTGTCCTAATCCATAAATAACTTTGTCCCATGCTGCGTTAATGGACTTCCTTCATCATCAGTGTTAGCTCTCATTCCAAGGTTCGATGCCTGTCCTGCACTCCTTGTCTGTGACAGTTGCATCTGTGAATGTTGAGACTGACCTTGTGGATAACATATCAAGATCTGAGGTTGCGAGCTTTGCTGTGCTCCTGGCGCTTGCTGTCGCACTGTGTGATTCTGTGCAACTCCATTTCCACCCTGCTGAAAAAACACAGGTGGATTCACCATTCCTATTCTTGTCCCCTGGTCACTTTGCAGCATGCCTTGATTTCTGCATGTGCGTGCTAGATGTTCTGACATCCCACACGTCCAACATATTGGCAGTGGTCTAATTATTTGCCCATTTAGCATATCCTGATTGCCGTTTTGCATGCTTTGAAAACCTCCCCAATTACCTTGGAAACCTCTTCCTCAAAAGCCTCTTCCTCCGTGGTAGAACCAATTACTGCCCTGACTAATTTGCTGTTGATTATTGACCTGCTGTATGTTTGGTCCATCTGTGCTAGTTATCATTGCCCCTTCAATGGCATATTTTGACAATTTCTTCTGCACTAATTTGGCCTCTTCAATTTTTCGTGCAGCCTCTTTTTTGCGATTCTTCTCCTGCAGTAATCTGCAATAGTGAGCTATGGTCAACTGTATTTCAGACCACGGTTTAGCCTCAATTCCTACCAATTTCTTGAGCTGCTTCTGTACCTGATCTGGCAGAGATTCGAGCACCCACGCGTCTTGGAAATTTTGAATGTAAAGCAAAGGATCCTCTGACTCCTTCATTTTTCGTGTCATTATGGCTCCCATGTCAGAAGTATCCGGGTATAGCAATCATAATGCTTTCCATACCGCAGCTCTGCAATTGTTAAATGGAGCTCCATCATGTGCAGTGTTAACTGTAGTCACGCCAGGGCAACATGGACGTGTCCACACATCGTCAGCTCGATCACCAAGTATGGCGATTAAAAGACCTTTAATATCTCCAATAGCTAGCGTATTCCCCCCCCCCGTCCTTTTTTCCAGCTCAGGTATCCATTTCCTGGCTCCGGATGTTAACAATGGAAGCTTATTTTTCAAGTTTTCTCGATCCATGTGTGGCCATGGAATATACTGTGGCCTCATTCCTCCTTTCTCGAGCAACAGGAATTGTGATACGTGACACTCCTTTTCCTCTCTCATCATTTTTCTATTCACTGCAGGTGTGATAGTTCTGCATCGCCGTCTACCTGGCAATGTCCTCAGTCGGTTCACATAGGGTGGTGGAGATGCCCCCCTCTGACCATAAGATATTTCTTTGTGTCGGTCTGATTGCGTGGCTGACTCTGATGCCTTAGGTGCAGATTCACTAGAATACAACCATCTTATTCCCTTTCCCATTCCCCTTGAGAAGCATTTTTCGCACCTTCTCTCGTCCTCCTTTCCCTCATATTCCTCTCTTTCTGCATCTGACATTGTCTGTGCCCAACTCGTGCAACTCCTCTCATCAGCCTTGTTCCAATTTAGTGTCAACCCATCTAGGGACAGCTCTCTGTTTCTAATACTTCTGGAGGCATCCTCAGTGTCATACAAATGAGTGCTCTCAAGACGCTCATCCACACCTTTCCCTTGGGGTACTTGTTCTAGCCCCTTTTCATCATATATTCTATCGATCATCTCTCCGATGCTTCGGGTTCGATGTCATCCTCGATATTTGCCCTAGACGTGCCTGGTACTGAATCGTACTCGGGAAAGAATTCTTCTATGTCCTCCCAGCCTACCACTGAACTGGGTTTTTTAACCTCTCTTTCCAGATACTCAAGATCTCGTGCTCTCTGTCTTCGCTTGCGTTCTATGTCGTCATCAAACTCTCTGCGCTTCCGCTTTTACTCCCTGGCTCTATCTTCTTCCCATTTCCTTGCATCTTTCTGTTCATTTGCTCTTCGTGTTTCCTCATCCCTTCGTCTTTTTATTCTCCTTTCCCTGATCTTTTGTTGTTCTTCTTCTATCTTCCGTAGTTCCTGCCTACTCTGTTTGTCGGCTACTCTCTGCTTGTGACTGAGTTTTTCCTTTCTTGCTCCTCGCGATACAATTGTTCTCGTCTCTGCTTGTCTCTTCTCGTGATCCTCTCGTCTCTCAATCATTTTTCCTTTTCCTTCTCACTTCTTCGAAACTCGTCTAGCTCTCCCGTTTGTCTCACGTCTTCAATGCCTTTACCATCGAGTTTCAAAAGAATCTGACCTCCCATCCATTTGTTCAGTGTAAATGCTATCTCATCAGTTCTATCCTCATCTCCTTTCCATCTGTTGCCCTCTCTCTTGGTATCTAGAGATGTACTTTCTTGTGCCTGGTCTCCTTTCTCCTTTTCAAGACTCACCTTGTTCCTCAGGACTTTTGAGGTGATATCTCTATCTCTGTCTTTGTCTGTTTTTGTTTGCTTTGTACTACTTTGCGTAGGTGACTCATATGCCTGGTTGCTATATCCCGTGGCTGCTTTAAGATCCCTTAGCGGGTATAATCCTTTGTCTTTACTAACTTCACCTTTTGTTTCAGGCGGGGTGGGTGGCACGGGCGGCGTCTCACCCCCCTCTGTGCATACATCAAGTATCCAATCTAAAGGCGGCTCTTCCTCCTTGTCCTCTTGGTACATTTTCCAAAGTTCTAAACTCGCTAGGCATTTCTCTAATTTCTTGCCAGTGTACATGGCGTGCAAATATATCATCATGTGTTGCAGTCCTGTTTTAGATTGTGACTCGCCCTGGGGTCACAGCATAAACATTTTGTTAGCGGTTCCCTTAACCCATTCTGCACTGTACTTTTTCAGCTTAGGTGCATGTTTTGGCAACTGTTTGCATAAGTGTATCAACAGTGTAACATCTTCTATACTTAAAATTATCTATTTTCTTCCTCACACAACACTTAGTCAAATTTTACGCTGCTTAAACAATATCAACAATATGTGCAAACACCAATTGTCACAAGCTGCAATCCTGTTTTTTTTTCTACAAAAAAATATTTTCCTTTTCAAACAATAATCATCGATTCATAATATACAATGTCTTGGCTACACAATCGCACAATTTTCGTGCTCGGTCCTCAAAGATTTCCTTATTTATTATGACATCGGAGAGAAAAAGAAAAAGAAAGAGAAAAACACAAGACAAATGTGACAGACTAGACAGACAATACAGACTTCAGCCGCCTACACAGATCTCTGCCCCTATGAGTTACCCCGACATGGAGTGTAAGCCCATCCCTTTCAAAAGCGTCTTTAACCGCTTTGGTCTCCTAATTCGTCCTATTAATTCAGGACTTTGGATGCAGGATTCTTCAAGCCACTATATTAAGCGTAGGTACTTGGGCGTATCCTCTCTCTGCTCAGGTATCCTCCCGTTATCCTCCTCTATGCTTGGGTATCTTCCCGGTGTCCTCTTCTATGCTCGGGTATCTTCCCGGTATCCTCTTCTATGTGTTACTCGGTCACCCTTGAGTCTTTATTTCCTTCCCCTTATATATATATACATTCTACTCTATCTCTACCTTTATTTTTTGTCCCGCCTTCCACCGTTACCTTCCCTTACTTGTTCTAAGGCATGCAACTTTTTTGCCAAAGCACTCAGTCTTGTTCACTCACCGTTCGCATGTTTCTTCTCTGGATCTTCGGGATCGCCGCCTTTGTTACCGCCTCTCCTGCTGTTCATTCGATCGGCTGCTCGTAGAAGTGGAAAGGGGTTTCTGGGCAAAACACAGGTTCCTTCAAACCTTGACCTGCAGGATTATTACTTAACTAACCACTATCTACGGGGAGCTTCTCGGTCTACTTAGCCAGATGGCAAAAGGACTTGTGATATTGCCGAGGACCTAGAGTTACTTTATGTTGACGGCCAATAGGTGTCTTTTTCTAATCAATAATGGATAAACCATCCTCTCTCTGCACCAGGACCCCAACTGGCCCATAAAGCTGGGGGTTGCCCAATAGCACTTTAAGATGAGTATCAGCACTCGTGAGATGGATGGGGATGCAGATTTGTACTCTAGCATCGAATCAATAATGACAACTCAATGGTTTGGCAAAGGGAGTCCGTTTAATGACAAGTAAAAAAAAACAGGGAGTTCATGAACATCAGCTGTTGCTTGATCTTCCTTCTCGCTTCAACTCCAACGAACTTCATAGAAAATACATCTTTTATGCTAAAAATTCGGCATCACTGACGTGTAACGCTTAAAATGTTGCATGAAATTCTATTGGTTATAGGAAGGTAACTTTACTATAGGTACTATATCTGCATATGGTAACGGGGTGACAGGATTGGGTAATCAGTGTCAGATGGGGCATCTAAGCCCTTCCTTCAGAATAGCTATTGTGGACGTCACTAAAAGTATGACATCCCATTGGTTCTACAAACTATAGGATACTAGATTACTTGGCCCATTGTGATTGGGTTGGCACCAAGCCCCCTTGTACTTTTCCACTGGTTTAGCAGCATACAGAATGGTCGGCCAGGTGCAGGGTGCTCGCCCGCTCTTCCAGCCTTCCCCCAACCATTGCCATCATCAATCACCTCCCCAATGGCCATGTGTCAATTATTTCTTGTTGGTTTGGCCTTGAGAATGTATCTCTGTCGGGAAGAGTTCAAATATCTGTGCATGGCACGAGTCCGCGTGTAGGTGTGAAGGCCCCAACTCTTTTTAGTTGGCAGGTCACGTGATTCAGACACCGTGAAATTGTCTGCTTTTTCCTGCAATTCGTGTATTTGATTTAGCTTTCTGCCCACCACCTGCCTTCTGCTGCTTATCTTAACTTCTTTGAACAGGATACTGCACTCTTTGCTTCATACATCGTATCTATGGTTCATCTATGTCAGCCGATGCAACCTTGGCTTGCTACGGGTTGCATGCGTCTGAGTTTCGTTTCTTGTCTTTTAGCTTTTGATTCTCTTGTTGAGGGGCTCCTCTCCTGCGGCCTTTTAGTAATGTTGGTTGATTCTGTTCTTGTGCACAGTGGAAGTATATTTATAAAAAATGCTCCTTTTGAGGTCGATATGTATAGGTGGTGCTTGCCGCAATCTATTTTACTACTAAGCATAGCAAGCCGCACGATTTTCTCAGCTTTCATGCGGTTCCAAGCATATGTACATGTGTAAACTGGCTGCATATCTTCATCCCGCTTATGGCATAAGCTTTTTACATTTGACATCACTCATTTCACTTTAACTCAGGGTGTCGCTTATCCATGGTGTTTTGTCTCTTTTCGTCATTTGCAGGTTGTCATATCTTCTATATGTGAGTCAGTCTGGGTTCTTGTGACATCAGCATTCGTCTTCCTTTAGGACTTTCTTGGCTTCTTCGGGCATTGTTTTTTGACAATCGTCAGCTTGGCCCACTTGTCCATATGGTTTTCTCAATGGGTACCTTACTGTCCAAGGTTTCTTAAGTACAGGTACTTTAATAGGTGCTGTCTGTCTGATAGGTACCAGGCAGAGCCCCACTGTGGCTCTCTGCTGGTTTATTTGCTCATCATATGTCACATAATTGGGCTTGAAAGTTCCTGGCACTTCAAAATGGGGGATTTGAGTGCGGGTCGTGCTTGGGACCTCCTCTACAATGGGGTTTACAGTGGTGATAGCTTCTCTGTTGTGGTTGTACTTCTGCTTTTAGTGGCTGTATATGGTTCACTGTGGCGAAAGCCTTGTGGTGGTTGTATTTCATTCTCAAGTTTCTTTTGTTATGGCTCCTGATCTCCTTGTATCGATGAGTGACTTAGATTGGATTTATACTCCCTATGGTTTGCTCTTCCCTTGTGGGATCTTGATTAGTTATCTGCTTCACAGTGGCAAGGTCTCTCTGTGGTGGCTATATTTTAGACTCAGTATCTCGTGGTGCTTGCTAGCTTCCGGTTGCTGGGATTTTGGAGTTGTATCGGCTTCACAATAGTGAAAGCCTCCCTGTGGTTTCCTAATACTAGGAGGCTGCAAGATGTACCATCCTTACGTCAGAACTGCGCTGCGGGAGGGAATATAATGTGGAATAACTGATCACAATTAAAGTCAGATGAAAACAAGCCTGATTTAGGGCTTATTGTGGACGCAGAATGTACTCTGGTCAAACACCATATTATCTAGATTCTGAAAGCAACCATACCGCTGTGCTGAATTCCTTACCTGTGTGTCCCTGCAGATGGCCACAGCTATACTTTGTGGGGATGGGACGCGTAGCAAGCTCCCGAACAGTGGAGAACCCCAAATGGCACACAGGTTCAACACAATGGGCCTCATTATGCAGTTGCCGGTCCAGTAACAACGGTACCAGTATGTATGCTTGCCAGTACGATTGTTACCGGACCGGCAAACTCAGAGTTGTGCTGCAGGTGCCTTTCATTCCACCAGGTCTGCCCTGGCGCAATGAAAGGCACCCGCAAGCACAGCATGCCTGTAGCACCGGCACCGGGGGGCTGAAATTGGAATGGGGATCTACCAGCACCGGCACCCGCGAAAGGAAAATTACCAGTTCCGGTGGGAAAGGAATACCCCGGTAATTGCCCATTCGCGGATGCCGGACTTTCATGCTGGTATGGAGGTAGCCTTACTGCTCTTACCGGCAAGGCTACCTCCAACCTCGTAATGAGGCCCAGTGTCTAACTTTACAAAGCAGCAAGATTTAAAGCAGTGGCAATCACAATGTCTATCATCCAAGTGCAGCAAGGTTTAGAGCACATATCAAACTTCAGAGGGCATCTGCGTTTGGCACAATATCTAACTTCAGAGTGCAGCAAGATTTAAAGCAGTGTCAATCTTCAGTGGGCACCTGGATTTAACTCAGAGTCTATCTTCAAAGCATGGCAGGCTCCTGAGGACACCTGGATTTAACACAATGGGCCTCATTACGAGTCACCCGGTATGGAAATAACAGTGGCAGCAAACCCGCCGCCACCGTTGTTTCCATACCGGGTGATCTCGAGTCCTGCAGGCGGAGTTGTCATTCCCGCCAGGTCTGACCTGGCGGGTTTAACACCACCCGCCTGCAGGCAGACATGGAAACACCGGCACCATCACGAGATGGTAATACGAGTCAGGCGGTAACCTGACGGAATTTCAGGTATGGTTACCGCCGGACTCGTAATGAGGCCCAATGTCTAACTTGAGTATGCCGCAAGATTTAAAGCAGTGGCAGTCACAGTGTCTAGCTTCAGAGCGCAGCAAGATTTAAAGCAGATGCCAAACATTTAGATTTGGAGCAGATATCAAACTTCTGAAGGGGCCCGGATTTAACTCAAAGTCTAGCTTTATAATATAGCTAGATGTGAGCACTGGGAATCACAGTGTCTGACTTCAGAGCGCAGCAAGATTTAAAGCAAGTATCACAGTGTCTAATTTCAGAGTGTAGCAATATTTAAAGCAAGTATCACAGCGCATAACTCTAGAGCCCAGCAAGATTTAAAGCAGTGGCGATCACAGTGTCTAGCTTCAGAGTGCTGTAGGATTTAAAGCAGTGGCAATAACAATGTCTAACTTCAGAGTGCAACAAGATTTAAATCAGTCGCAAACACATTGCATCTGCAACCACAGACTTCTGGATTCACAACACTTAGATACAGATGCTTATATTGAGAAGTTCAACAGTGCTGATTGTACTAATCCTTAAAGTATGAACTGCAAAGTTAACCTGCCCTTCATTCTAACAAACTTCCAGGTTGTGCTGATATTTTTGTGCCAGAATCATAAACCCACCAAGTTAATTTACGGACTTATTATTATTTTTTTTTAGTTTTAAATAGAACATTTCCCAAAGAACTGCACAACAATACTTACAATAATGACAACATATGTTCAAGATGGAGTATAATTTAATTCAGGGGCAACAAGAAGATGAGCTTTTACGTGAGAACCAAAGGGATGCAGAGTAGGAGCAGAGCGAACAGGAAGAGGCAGTGTATACCAGGGTTTATCAATGAGAGGTGCCAATGAACGAAATCAAGATGAAGCGCAGGGACTGTGTGGAACAGCCTCAAGAAACAGCGAGGGGAAAGGAGGTGTATAATTATGGTACCGAGAGACACAAGAGAAGAACAATCAAAAGGAGCAAGACTATGGACACATTTGAAACTAAAGCAAAGATAAAGAAACTATAGACGGGCAGGAAAAGAGGGCCACTAGAAATGGAATGTGGGGGAGGCAGCAAAGAAGATGAGTATCAGGTTTAGAGATAAACTGAAGGGGGGTGAGAGTGTAGGAAGGTGGGCCTACAGGAAGAAAGGAACAGTAGTCAGGTCATAAGAAGGCCAATGTAAGAATGAGGAATCTAGTGGCCAAAAATGTGAGAAATGGTCGGATTTCATGAATATTATAGAGTTGGAAATTACAGAAACAAACACAAAAAAAAAGTTGACAGAGAGTGAAGAATCAAAAATAACACCAAGATTACAAATAGATGACAAATGCAGCAGAGAATCAGGATGAAAGAAGATCGAAGGGTGAGGAGAGCAGTCATAAGAGATTGATACAGTAAAGAAAGAGGATCTTGGTTTTAGATGAGAATGAGGGCACCCACTGCTGAACAGCTGCGAGTCAGCAAGGAAACAGTGACGATGATCTGAAAAAGTGAAAAAAGAGAAGAATGATCTGGGAATCGTTGTGATAAGGTGACGGTGAAAATCAAATAAGAGAGCAATATTGGAAAGAGGAATAGCACTCAGAGAAAAAATGAAGAGGCCATTGACTGAACTTTGTGGAAGCCCAAAACGTAAAGGCCGGTAACATGGGGAATCACCAGCCACGTTACAGAAAAAGTGTGGTTAGGGAGATAACAGGAGACCCAGCAAATAATAGAAAGATCCTCCATGTTGAAAGTAGCAGACATATCAAGAAGGGACAATTCTTTTGAGTAACAAGAACACATAAGGAAACCTGCGACATGCAAAATAGCAGGTTTGTCCGATGGAGTGGCATAACGGCTGATTGTAAATAAGGGACGAGGAACTGGATTCCAAATAAGGGATTAGCTGTGAAGAGACTGCATGTTTCAAAAGCTTAGATAACTAGGAAGAAAAGACATAGGATGATAGAAAGGCATAGGAGCCTTGAGTGTGTTTTTTAAGAATGGGTGGATAGTGACATGCTTAAAAGAGGACAGAAAAATTCCAGTGGAAAAAGAGGAAATACACAGGTGGGCCAGATCCGGAAGAAAGTGAGGCTATATCAGTGAAATGGGAGACTAAGGGAGGGGATCAGATAGAGCAGCTTTCTGGTTAGCCCATTCAAGCAAAAGAAGAACTGAGGCTTCAGAAAGGGGTGGCACAGGAGAGGGGTGCATAGCAGAGCTATAATTCTCTTGTCTTAACAAAGCTTGCTTCAAAATGGGAATCCATGCAAAATATAGACTACAGTGATTGCCAGAAAGCACACGTGCCTGATAAATGATATATGGTATGTTAGAATTTATATCGGAGGACTCCAGCAGTTACCATCTATGCTGCTTTATCGAAGTGAACTACTTCCTGATGCTTCACTTCGACAAAATAACTTTGTTTTTTTTTGTTTTTTTAATGGGGATGTTCCCCCGCATACACACTTTCACCCCTGATCCATACCCCACCATACCCAACCCCTGTGCATCATTATCCCTTAATACACGTATATTTACATTGCGACAAAGTTATTTTGTCAAAGTGAAGTTGCACAAAGTATTTAACTTCGATAAAACAATGGTACACCCTATTAATCGCTGACCAACTTGGCCCACAAGTTATGCTATGTTATGTTTTATGGCATTTATATAATGCCTACTGCCATTGGTATCGCCTCAAAGCGATGTGGGGATGAACGCCCTTCGGAAGACCATAGTCAGAGATGTGAGATGTGAAGAAAGGATTTGTAAAATGCATGTGTGTACATGGGTGGGTAGGTGTGGATAGGCGCCTAGCAGCAGCCCGCAGTTATCAGGTGAGAGAATGGGTGCTGTGACAAATTGTCAAGGTTGTCAGAAGGGTCAGATTATGCGAACGCCTGGTCCAAATTTTGCATGGGTTTTAGCTGTATTCTATTGGAGGCAGAGATGCGTGTTTTGGGTGTGTGCGCGGTTGTATACGAATTGTTCGTTTTACAACTGTTCTAATGACAATTGACCTTTTCACAATTGACCGAATTGTGAAGGTCAATTGTACCATATATGTGGGGGGAAACCCCCCACAACCCCCCACCCAACGCTAAACCCCCCAAAACCCCTATATATATATACATAAATATATATATATACATATATATATATATATATATATATATATATATATATATTCCGTCAATTGTGAAAAGGTCAATTGTGACCCTTTAAATTCGGTCAATTGTTCATTCGAACAATTGTAAACAAACAATTTGGGTAATACCGTGTGCACTCGAGTAGTGTTTATTGAGAGGTGTGAAGGTGAGTGGGCTGTATACTTGCAGCATACGGTTATGTTTCATTGTGATGGCGTGCTTGATGTTCTGTTGAAAAGAGACTGATACCGGGTTTGGAGGGAAGAAAGTTCACTATGGCAGTGGAAAAAGTAGCAATTACAGTTGGGAATCACCTTGGACATTACGGGAAGAAAATCAAGAAAGGCAGTGTAAAACAATAGCAAAATACAGTTGGGAAAAACACACCAAGGACTTTAAAGGAAAAAATCATCAAGTATGGCAGTGGGAAAGTAGCAAGATACAGTTGGGAAAGACACACCATGGACCTTAAGGGAAGGAATCAAGCATGCCAGTGGGAAAGTAGCAAAATACAGTTGGGAAAGACACACCATGGACCTTAAGGGAAGGAATCAAGTATGGCCGTGGGAAAGTAGTAAGATACAGTTGGGTAACACACACCGTTCACCTTAAGGACCACACCTTACTGTGGATCAAATACTTCCTCAGAAACGGAACAGAAACCATATTCATCAAACCATTCAAATCCAACCCAAGAGAATCCTCATGCGAGTACCACAAGGATCATCCTTCTCTCTGTTATTGTTCAACATCTACCTGTCTCAATTTATCAAGATCATGAAAAGACAGTCCTCACCTGCTAAATCTACGCTGGTGGCACACAAATAGTCTACAAAATACAAGACACACAAGAAGAAACCACAACATTAGAGAGCTAGCTTTGTGAAATCTACAACTGGATGAACTCCAAATACCTCAAACTGAACCCAGGCAAAACAGAAATAATGATCATCACAAAAAACGGAGGAGACAACCACTAAATCCCCATGCCAACAGAACTTGGTACAACCCCAGCCCCATTGTTGATTGTAGAAACCTGGGAGTCCTGATGGACAATGAACTTGCTCTAGAGCCACGAGTAAACGCTCTAATCAAAAAATGCTTCTTTCTTCTGCGATCGGTAAAAAGGATGCAACCATTCCTGTCATTCGCCATCAACATACTCACCGCCATCGCTTTCGTCATGTCCAGAGCAGAGTAGACTACACCAATAGCCTATATCTGGGCATGCCAGAACGACTCCTAAAAAAACTCCAACACATACAAAATGCGGTGGCCAGACTGCTCCTCAAACTACCTCGAACAGAACACATCACACCAGCGCTGAAAATGGTAAACTGGCCACCAATAAAACAGCAAATCAAGTTCAAATCAATGAGCATAACACACAGAGCAATCCACGGCTAAGGGGCAGAGTTCCTAAGAGAAAAAATAAACATACACCAGCGATCAAGGCCACTCAGATCCAGCAGCAACATCCGTTTGGAACCAAAAGAAATTTTGGAGGATCCGCTTTCTCTCACCTCGCCCCAAAAACCTGGAACGAGCTACCAAAGAACATACGTAACACAAGAGATCACCTCCTATTCAGAAAACTCCTCAAATCCTGGCTCTTCACCCAAGAACTAGAAAGAATGCCTGTGGGTGCACATACACAGCTGCAACAATGCTGAGAGAGGAAACCGATCCTCCCTATCTCTCTGAGCTACCACCCATCAACTGATGTAAGGGAAGAACAATCTACGGCATATCAACTTACCAACTGAAAGATAGATAAGCTAGAATCATACCAAAGATCGATCACAGAGAGATTGGGATGGAAGGGTAAGGATGATATGTCAATAACATCTTAACCTACAAGTAAACACAGGCAGCACGGATCACTGACAGGAAATAGATGGAAGGGAGCGGTTGATTGTAAAAATACAGCACCAATACCAGAGTGGGGGACAATCCATGCCTCAACCTGGTACACAAAGGTCGAAAAGAACACATCTGCCACGCCATCAGCCCTTAACAATTAGATGGACAGTAAAAAAGAGAAAGAATACTCCTACTCCATAGGACAACTGGACGCATAGGGCCTCATTAGAAGTTACTTGCAATTGTTTCCTGCACATGCAAATGGGCAATTACCGGATCATTACCGCCGTGCCAGACCCGGTAATTGTACATTTGCTGGCAGCGGAAAAAAGATGCTCCCCATTCCCATTCGGCCCCATATGGCTGAATGGGAATGGAGAGGTCAGATGCACTGGCATCGTATATAACGGTGCCGGTGCATCCGACACGCTGTGCTCACGGGTGCCTTTTGGCAGAAAGGCACCCGCGAGCACAACTCATAGTGCCGTTCCGAGAACTACGGTACCGGCATGCTTACTGGTACTGTAGTTCGTGGACCGGCAAACTTATAATGAGGCCCATAGAACAAGAATTATAAGGACTAAGTGACATATAACTCACTAACTCAAAAGCCCACATTACTGCATACTTAACTCACAAAAACCCACACAATCCCCTTTTCGCACAGCAAACCGCATGCACTTCACCACACTGCAACAACAAACAAAGAACACATAAGTCACACCAACAGTACACGAGGACTCACATCGATCTGATATTCACACCCAAGCTCAGCGCACTGTGAAAACCGAACTGAAGCTGCTAAACAGGACATCACTTTTCTCACTTTCCTACTCCCTCTTCCCCCAACTAACTCCACCCCCGCCTTCTTGTTTGCAGATCAGCCCGAGTGACCTGGGGACCAATTCCTTTGTTAGCAGTGCACGGTACAAATACCTTTAACATTAACATTAAGGGAAGAAATCAAGTATGGCAATGGACAGGCAGCAAGTTACAGTTGGGAAACACACAACATGGACCGTAAGGGAAGAAATCAAGTATGACAATGGGAAAGTAGCAAGATGCCGTTGGGAAGCACAGACCATGGACTTTAAGGGAAGAAAACTAGTGTGGCAATGGGAAAGTAGCAAGACACAGTTGGGAAGCACACACCATGGACCTTAAGGGAAGAAATCGAGTATGGCAGTGGAAAGGTAGCAAGATACGGTTGGGAAACACATACCGTGGACCTTAAGGGACGAAATCAAGTATGGCATTGTAAAACAGTAGCAAGACAGTTGGGAAGCACTGTCGGAGGAAATGCAATGTGGTGGAACACAGCAACACTGACATCCATCAATGTAGACACTATGCCTATGATGGCGTCTCCTACCTGGGTGTTGCTGCAGACGGCAAGAACAGGATCCGGCAGAGCTGGGGCGCCCAGGGCAAGCAGGCAAACAGGGATGGAAGATGCCCTAGGAAGGTGCCCTTTGCCTGAGTCCTTAGCCATATGCGCGGGCAGGCTGCTCTGTCTTATGGGGTTAAAAGGGATGTGTTTCTTTGTTCCTGAGTCAGCTGACCTGTGCAGCACCGAATCCATGTGGAGGGGAGCCGGGCAAGGGATGGGAGGGGCTGGGATGCTCAGAGGTAGGAGGCTGGCTCTAGGAGAGCGCAGCGGTCAGGGGAAGGTCTTGGGGGAAGAGGGCCTTGTGGGTCTAGGTTTCGCAGTGCCAGGGTTCTGACCTGCAAGAAGAGACCTTGAGGGTCTGTGTCCTCCTTGAGGGTCAAGACGAAAAAGGGCTCTTGCTTCGGGATGGATTAAGAGGAGCCGGAGTGTTCCTGGTTGCTGGGTCAGCTGACCTGTGTAGCACCCAATCCGTGTGGAGGTAGGTGGCTGGCTCTAGGAGAGTGCAGAAGGTCGTGGAAGGCCTTGGGGGCAGAGGGCCTACTGGGTCTGGGTTTCCCAGTGCCGGGGCTCTCACCTGCAAGCAGGGACCTCGAGGGGTGTCCTCCTTGAGGGTTGCAATGGAAAAATCTGCCAACAACGGCCCAATCTCAGCACAGATTCGGGCCTTTCATTTTTGGGACACCAGGATTTTAGTGGATTAAAGATGGAGAAGCAGTAGATAATAATACTGCCACCTCTCTGGAGTACTGTGGGCCTCCTAGGCTACACACTAGATCAACGTCGTTCCCTCTGCAACCCCAGAGGAGGCTTTATACTGACTATGTGACCTTATCCCCATGTCCTGTGTAATGCTGCACTCGGATTGGCAACATTTCACTGCAACGTTATTTTTTTGCAGCATGTTTTTTGACTCCACACTCCCTGTGCACCTGGTACTATGGCTCCTTTTTTGAGGGGCGTTTATTTTCACAGGGGGGCCCGCTTGACAGCACCCATTTTTTTAAAACTTGCGGTAAGGTAACCACAAACAGAATACCACTGTAAGATGATGCAGCATTCTACACACAGCCGACTCCCTCAGGCCGCAGCTAATTAAGTGTCCAATGCATTCGTTCCCTGCCTTACAACCGCGTCGTATTTCCAAGCCCTGCCACCACTGGGTGACCCACGTCCGGTAACTCACGGGGAAATGAATTGAAGAGTCCTATTCAGCTCCCATGCCATTGCCAGTCTCATAGGTGGCAACTAGGGGGCGGCGGAGTTTCTCTCTAGGCGGAGATGACCAGGTTTAGAGGGGATCTCATCGTGTAGGCCTGTTAACATCTCTTTGAACAAAGATGTGCAAAACAGCAAAAGCATACAAACAAAAACACACGAGTAGTCTCCTGATAGTTTGAGAACAGTGATGGAAGACACTGTGGGGTCACGACACAAGGTAACCTTAATGCATCTGGAACTTTGTGAGAGTGGAATTTACTCATATGCTCTCTATTCCACTCACCTGCAATCAATGTAACTTACAGAGATGTAAAGTATGTCCTGGAGCAAAAAGTGGCTTAGTGAGTAGACCGAATATATTATTGTTTATGAATACTCATACTCATTCACTCATAGTCATTCACCATCGTGCCTTGTACATTTCTGCTATTGTGATTTTCTGAGAGGTGAACATTATCCATGTGTCTTAGTTGCCATAAGTTGCTGTCAATTTAATAGAAAGAGTCCCAGGTGTCCAGGCTTGACAGAACAGTGTTTTCTCTTATATGGTGTTAGGTCCTTTAATGACTGTTATCACTTGTAATGGTAAAAGCTTTATTGCTGCCCTTTAGCCCTGGTATCCACTCGACTGAGAGCATTTGAAGCTGCACGAGACACCTCACTGGCCAAAGATATTGGCTCTATCAGTCCATGTTTATTTATTCTTATCTTGACCCTTGCTTTAATCACATGGAGTCATTCACTGATTGGGGCCTGCACGTGCACTAGATAGTAAAGGATCAAAATACTTGAAAGCTATTTATAACACCGGCATCGCAGCCCCAAACATCATGTGCTGGGCTCTGAGTGTAGGCGAGTGGGCAGAAACGGACAATGAGCACGCCTGCGGATGGTGGCGGGCACCTTTGGGTGACCTCGAAGACTCAGACGTGACTGATTCAGGGAATCATGCCATAAATTGAAAACGTTGGCTGGGGGAAGCGGCAGATTTATCAAGGACTCTCAACTTGCCATGAAACCTCCCCACGCCTGTGGGCGCCTCTTGTTGAGTTACAGTTAACGCCCTAACGATGTGAGGTATGGCCCCCAGGCTTCCACTGAGACATAGCCCGTATGCTTGTTTTCTTTTTTTAACACTGGAACCAATCCAAATGTCAAAGGTCGGCCAGTTAGTAGTTGTCACCATAGTGGATGCATTTCTCAGGACCCTGATCCGGTTCAGCAACAGCTGCAGCCCGTCTATAATAGTGACGGCGCTAAAATGAGCGTGTGGCGCGCAGCCAAGCCGTAGACATGATTTACGCTCACTGCTTTCTTTACTGGGTCCAGAATCCGACCCAGAACAGTTGTCTGACTTATAGGTGCCTCGGTGTTCCATTTCAGCCAATCCCTCATCTTAGTGCAGATGTCCAGAGCCTTTTAACTGAATAGCTACCAAAAAAAAGAACTCTGAGCAACGCACATATCATCATCCGCTGGCCCCTTCGAGTAGATGGTCACCCCATCTTGTAATGAGGCCATTGCAGCCGGGGCATTCGGGGGGACACGTGTACAGGAGCATTGCAGAGGGCGAGTCGGTTCTTTACTGTTCTGCCTGCCCCAACGTGCCATCAGCAAGGTTTATATGGAAGTCAACTGTGACATCAATGTGATGTGAAGGGGTCTTGTATAACACCCTCTGTGTGACCCTGCAATGAAAGAGGGAAGGGGAGTGATTGTTTGTGGGATAGATGAACAGCAGGTGCCAGTCCTGTAGTGTGGATGCTTGCAAGCGGGAAGGAGCTTAGTCCTGAGTTCTGGGGTCTGTCTAGAAGGATAGTGGCAGAGAGAACCTAGTGGGTGTATTTCATCCAAAAGTGAGTCCAAGGTTGGTTGAACTCAGCACCGTTTGGCTCTACTTAGCTGCTGGCATGGGGAGGGTGCCAGTGCCAGAGAAGACCGGGTAGGATAGTTCCAGGGCAATGTGCTTCACTTGTGGATGGGACATGGCTTCCATACCCCGTCCAGCGCTCAGAAGCTGGAGGAGTCTGCCAGGAACTGCTACATACATCACCAATAATTATAATACATTGGGCGGTGGTGTTGCTCACTTAGTATGGTGTGTTTGTGGGACGTTGCCGCCATGATCAAGGACTGTTTATGTTGGTAGCTTAAGGCGAAAAGAGATGAAGATTAGATACATTTAGAGGTCAGAGGGTAATGGCTAAGCCAGAGGGAACTTTCGGGTTCAGGGTTGTTGGTCTAGTGTTGCTGCAGTGTTTAGTTACTGCCTCCATAACAATGATTGTTACTGGCCCATGTAGAGAAGAAGTGGGAATGTTGCGCACGCAAGTCATGTCACAAGGCAGAGGAATTTTTACTGTTATAGGACAGACTTAGGCACATTAGTTTAACAGTGATAGGGCAGAGTGATGAGCCTACTGTGATAGGACAGGCTAATGAACATGTATGCTTACTGTGATTGGACAGCCTGATGACTGTATGGGTCTACTCTGAGAGGATAGGCTGACTCACATATAGACTTGCTGTGATAGGAGAGACTTTTCACATATAAGACTTACTCCCATAGGACAGACCGGTCACTGGTAGGCCTACTGTGCTAGGATAGACTGACACTCATAAAACCATTCTCTCATAACACAGACTTGTAACTCATAAAATCATAGGAGAGACTAGTCACTCACAGGCCTACCCCTATAGTGTAGAGTGGTCACCAGGGGTTTTGCTAGGTCTGGAAAAGATCCGGACCTACGCTGCTGTCAGCACTGTCGGGACTCAGGACCAGCTAGCCTTTTGTTTGTGGCCTCTGAGCTTCTATCTGCACTGGTTACTAAAAGGCTTATTCTGATACTATAGAATGAATCAGAAGCTTATAGTTATATGCAGCCCAAGGCGGAGTGTGGCAGAGTGTTTTTGTTTTTCTGTGCGGAGTGGAGAACTCAGCAACAGATAACTTTAATTCTGGATGCAACGTAACTATTCCTGGAATGCAAAGACTTGTTTTTTCTCATTGGATCGGATATAAGAGTACACGCAGAACACGGCGTGGAAGTGGGGCTTGAAATGGACCGCTGTGGTGCCTCTGGCCTAAAATCTTATATGGTGTTTGTTCGATGTTTTGAGTCTGCGGTGCTGCTCTGTAGTCGGCTTTTACCTGTGAATTACAAAGTGGGATTCAGCTGCTTGCTGTGGTTCTAGGAATTGGCAGAGTCTTCGCAGAAAGAAGGTCCACTTGGTCCTTGTATTTGTTTGTTACTTAACTGGAGTTCTTATTCTGTGTACCAGAGTACCGCTTGTGGCGATATGCATGATTTGAGGAAAAATGACTTACCGGGTCTACCTAGACCCGACATAACGCTAGCTCCACTGGTATTCTCTAATAGGATAGACAGTCTGACTCGGGCAGTTCCTTTAGCTCTCCCCCCTCGCCCGTGGATGAGCCCTTGTTGGCTGTTGAAGAGAAAGGGGTCAGGCGGGTTAAAAAAGGAGGGAAAATGATTGATCACTTCCCCGTTGTGGAGAAGAATTAGGGGGGGTGAGATCACTCCCCTGGAGGATGACTTTGTTAATTTTCCCTTTATCTATTGAAAATCAAATTGTGGGGAATGGAGACATTTGTGGACATACCATGGAGAAAATGTGAGCGCCTCCCTGTTAAATACTCCACCAATTTTTGGCGAGGAGGATAATTCTCTAATGGATGTCCCAGGACACTCTCAAAGTGAGGATATAAGTGAGAATGTTGTTTCTATAAGCCATGAACAGGTCACCAGGCAGCGGCCCTCTTGGCCAGATTTTTATAAGGTGATGACTTCAATTGAAAATCTTTGTGAAAGTATACACGGGGAATTGAGAGATCAATCAGGTCTCTTGCGTAATATCTCCCTTTGTCTGATTAGCCTGGAGAAAGACGCTGATAAAGCGATGAGTGCAGAATAGGAGGTTGTGATTGGTAAGAACAAGACAACGATTGATGGGTTTCTGCAATTGTTGTTTTGAGGGCAAATAATATGTCTGAGAAGGCTACCACTGAGAAGGTAGTTGGTACGAGAATTAAGTTAGGGAATGTGAAAGATACACGGGAAATCTGGGAGGAGAGGGGTAGCGGAAGGGGAAAGCGAAAAAAGGTTGATTTTTTTGAAAGGTGGAAATAAATTGTCTAACACAAAGAAAATATCTTCGATCAGTTGCATTGAATAATTTAAAAAGTAAACGTAAAGAAAATAAGGGAAGGGGCAAGTGAGAAGTTTTGATGGGCTTAATGATTACAGTTTTGTGTGTACTTCTCCTGGAAATAATACACCGACTTTGGAAACTGAGACATCAGTAATTTCAGTGGCTATTGAGGCAATGAATACTATGGGGGGAGTACCCTTTGAGTACGGGTTTGACAGCAGCCATGACACATAAAGAAAAGGCAGGGTTATGGAAAGAAGTGTAAATACTGAAGCATTTAAAAGTCCCCCGTATTTTGATATATTTAAATGCCCCATGGGAGGACTTATTCACGCTATGAAAGATACGGTTACGGTAAAGAATCCCAAACTATTTTACCAACTATGTGGGAATTTTTAGGTGGAAATGAGGGGAGGCTTGTACATTGCCAGGTAAAAGAGGATAGTTTGGTTTGGAAACGTGATGTACAAGTTCAAAAGCACCATGGCAAAGTTGCAATATGTGAATCCAAGGAACTGTGTTCCCGATTGGAGGTATTAGGATCTGTGCAGGATGTAAAAGTAGAGACACACTCCCAAGAAGGAATATCTGGAGAGTTTAAAGGTAAAACTGCCTGCATAGAGGAAATCAAGAACAAAATGATGATGAATTTGAAAACAATAGATGATTAGGGAAGAAAAAGCTTGTTGGAGGGTACTATGCCGGGGATAGGTGGAAATAGCACAAGCGTGAGATTTCGAATATATTTACTAGCTGACTTCTACAATATGCATCGAGCTGCGGAGAACCCACTGCACCTTTAACTATTGTTGGACTATGTTCATACTGCCTCCTGCTTTCTTTCTGGCACTTGCACTGCTTCATCCATCACTGATGCTTGGCTGTTCCATCATGGCTGCTCGCACTGCACGCACCGAAGTACCTGGTGCCTTTGGTCTTTGTTGCTTCAGATTGGGCAGGCTCTTAGCCATAACAGCCTATGGGAGAGCCGGCAGGCTTTACTGGCCCTCCTCCCAAGGCCCACTCCTGGCCCCTGTATCTATCCTCCACTCATTTGCTGCCTGCACTTCCACCTGAACACGCAGGGTCCTGGAGGCCCTGCTCCTCTCTCATCTCCATCAGGAGACTGGAGGTTGCTGTATTCGCCGCTGGCATTCAAGGTAAGCCATGGGAGATTACTTCAGCAAAGCAGGATCGAGTGCGAGATTTTGAATATATTTGCCAGCAGACTTCTACAAAATGCATCCAGCTGCGGAGAACACGTAGCACTTTTAACTATTGTTTGACTATGTGCATACTGCCTCCTGCTTTGTTTCTGGCACTTGCACTGCTTCATCCTTCACTGATGCTTGGCCATTCCATCATGGCCGTTCGCACCGCACGCACCAGAGTGCCTGGTGCCTTTGGTCTTTGTTGCTTCGAGTGGCCGGGCTCTTAGCCATAACGGCCTAAGGAAAAGCCGGCAGGCTTTGCCAGCCCTCCTCTCCAGCCCACTCCTAAGGCCCCTGTCAGCTCCCTGCCCACTACAAGTACTCCATGGTCGCATGTGATGCTGTGTGTGCCCCCACACCCCCTTGGTCACCTGTGATGCTGTGTGTGCCCCCCACCACCCAGCATGGTCGCCTGTGATGCTGTATGTACCCCCAATCCCTCATTTGGTCGCCTGTGATTCTGTGTGTGCCCCCCACACCCTGGTGGTCGCCTGTGATGCTGTGTGTTCCCCCCACTGCCCCTTGGTTGCCTGTGATGCTGTTTGTGCCCCTCACCCCTCACCCCCCTTGGTTACCTGTGATGCTGTGTGTGCCCCCACCCCCTCCCAAGTCGCTTGTGATGCTGTGTGTGCCCCCCACACCACCTCATGGTCGCCTGTGATGCTGTGTGTGCCCCACGCTCCCCCTCATTATTCTCCATCCTTTTTTTTGCTCTCCTCCAAGCCATTCCCGCTAAACTGACTTTATGCATTTGTATGCTGCTGCCGCCTTGCAACATGGGTTAGGCAACATGTTTATGCCACCTAAACGGTCTCTGCATTTGTATGCTGCTGCCGCCCTGCAACATGGGGTTGGGCAACATGTTTGTGCCACCTAAACTGGCATTCTGCATTATATGCTACTGCCGCCCTGCAACATGGGGTTGGGCGACATGTTTGTGCCACCTAAACTGACTTTCTGCATTTGTATGCTGCTGCCGTCCTGCAACATGGAGTTAGGCAACATGTATGTTTTTGCAAGCACTTATGTAACTAAGTAAGCCTTCTGTAACAGCGCTGCGATGCCCAAGGACTGTTGTGCGCTTTATAAATGCAAATAAATAAATACATCTATGGTATGTTATCTAAAGGATGAAAGGATAGATCAGGCTGAAGCTGATTCTGCAATGGTGCCAATTCTTGAACAGGGGGATGGAATAGGCGAACATTAAGAGAGAATGGTTCTTATAGCCTTGTGTTGAAATATATGTTTGATGGAGGGGGAGTGGTAGGCTGAATAGATCTGGTGTACTTGCCCTTTTTTAACGAAATTCCAGCTCTATAATTAATTATACAAAGGGACATTACATTTGTGAGGTGTGTGAATCCAGCTAAATTAGATTCTGTAAAGTTGGAAATTCCCTTAGGTTTAGTATTAGAGATTTTGATGAAAGAAGCTCAAAATTTGGAAACATTGGGGTACCATACCATCTTTGCTCCTTTTCAGAGGAAAAGTTATAAAGAGATATTGCAAATAAGGAAAGAAATACAGAAGTAGATAAGCAACAATTGGAGAAAGGAAATGAAACTGAGGACGGCGGATTTGGGCATTGGAGATGACTGTCACTAACCTTGAGGGAGTCCATTACACAGCTAAAAGTTCTGAAGAAACATCTTTAGTCCTGGCCAAAATCTAAAGTGTGTGTCATGGAACTCGAGAGGTCACTCAGCAATAATGTCAGATCACTCATTGGGGATATACTTCAGATTCTATTCAATTATATGTCATCAAGAGGTGTGATTAAAGACTGTGCCAGTGATTGATGGTTTTGTAATTATCTTTCAACTGCCAAATAAGGGGAAGAAAGGTAGGCCGGCTGGGGGTTTAATTGTGGCAGTCCGTGGTGATATGGGCTTTAAAGTTTTTTAACAAGTAAATGTGACATAGGGTTTGCAGATTGTGGGTTTAAAAAAACTTGAAGAAGGAGAAACAATGTTCCTCTTGATAGTTAATATTTAACTGGCTGAGAGGAAGTACAGGGCTTCGGGCGCATCCTCTGACAAACTGGTCTACCGCCTGCTCCAAATGCAATACAGACTCTCTGTCCTGTCCAAGAAGAGAGTCCACATCCAACCCTGCGTTTTTGTGTCCGCTAACAACACGGCCAAACTCTTTAAAATCTGCAAGGAACTGGCCAATCCTTCTGCAGTCTCCACCTCTCCTGTTCCCTCCCAGCCCCTCTGTACGGCTCTGGCATCTCTCTTCACCACTAAAACTCAGGACATCCTGTCCTTGCTCTTCTCTTCCTCTCCCTCTCTTGGCCCCCTCTGGCCACCTCGCCATCTCCTCCTCCTTTCTCCTTTTTTCTCCCTGACAACACCTGATGATGTTTCTAGACTAGTCCTATCTATGAGTGTGTCATCCAAACAGGTGCTTCCCTGTTCCCCTAGACCATTAAGGACCACATTGACACCCTCGCTCCAGCATTGGCCGATTTCTGCAATCACTCTTTTGCCACAGGATCTTTCCCCTCTCCCATCAAGAATTCCCTGTTTTCCTCCTCCTAAAAAGCATTCTGCCGATCCTACCAGTTCGGCAAACTATTGCCCAATCTCTATTACTCCTTTCCTGGGCAAACTCCTGGAAATGCTGCTCATCTCCCAGCTTACTCTCAGCACTGAATCTCTTGGTTGTCTCCATGCCCATCAGTCTGGCTTCAGAGCAGCAAGAGGAATGAAACTGCTCTCTTGTACACCCATGAAGATCTGCTCTCTAATCTTGACTCCAGCCTTCCTTGTGTCCTCATCCCTCTTGACCTTTCCTCTGCTTTTGACACGGTCAATCATGCCATCCTGATCAATCAACTCTGTGAGAAGCTGGGCATCACGGATCAGGCCCTGGAGTTGTTGACCTCCTTCCTTCTGGACCGACCCTCACAGGTCCAACCTGGGCCCTTTTTCTCCACCATCACTCTCTCCACATGTGGCATTCCTCAGGGCTCTATCCTCTCACCCTGGTGTTTCAATGTCTACTTGGCCCCTTTAGCCCACCTAATCTCCACCGCCGTCTGCTTGAACTTTCACTATTATGTGGATAACACTCAGCTTTCATTCAGGCTCCCCTCAGCCTCCTCTCCTCTCTTGCTCATTCCTGACTGTCTATCCGTGATTCAGGATTGGTGTGCCTCCAACGATCGCTGCCTTAATGCCAGAAAGATGGAGATCCTTCTCATTGGGACTGCTGCTTCCACTTTCCCACTCTCACTCTGGCCGCCCTCCCTGGGCCCGCTTCCTTCACCTTCCTGTGAGGCAAAAAACCTTGGTGTCATCTTCAACCCCACTCTCTCCTTCTCTCCTCACATCATGGACCTTTCCAAGAAGGCCCACTACCAGCTGCACCTCCTCAGAGGTATTTTCCTTTTCTCACTTTCCCCCAGAAGCTAACTGTCTCCAGAGCCATGGACTACTGCAACAGCCTCTTTCTCAATCTGCCTTCATCTACTCCCCGCCCTCTACAACTAATCCAGAACATGACTGCAAGATTTATCCTTGCCCTCAAGCCCAGGGACCGTATCTCTTCAGGCCTGAAATATCTCCACTGTCTCCTGATGGCTGCAAGGATCAAGTTCAAGACCCTGTGCATCATCTACAAGGATTTCTGGGGCCGGGGCCCGCGCTACACCCAACTCTCTCTTCCAAAATACCTTCCTTGTCAAGGCCTTCACTCAGCTACCTCCAACCCTCTGAGGGTCATACGCTTCACCAGGCAGAGAGTTGGGGTAGATCTCTCTACCCTGTAGGTGCCTCCCTCTGGAATGGCATCCATGCTCCTCTCTAACTTGAGCCTGACCATCTGAAGTTCAGAAGCAGCTCAAGACCTTCATTTTCTCCTATGCCTTCTCTCTCTCTCCCTCCCCTGCTGACTCTCCTGTCTGCCGCATTGACTGGTGCATGGTACCATCAGAGTCTTACTGGGTACCAGGCTCCTCCTTCATCAGTCTCTCCTGCACGGCTCTTGGTTTACAGCACACTTAAGGGCTGTATCTGTAACCACTACAGCCCTCTGCCTCCTTGCACTTACCCAGAACCAAGCTGCCCTGGCTGCACTTACTCAGAGCAATGTTGCCCTGATTGCACTTCCCCCTCCCGGACACTCCCCCTCTCACTTCCTCTTACACTTTGCATTGTCGCACTTGCACAATCTGAATGACACGAGGCCTAGTCATATTGTTTGTCTTTTCCTCCCTCTCTCTCCCTCCCTTGTCTTGTTGCGCCTAGGACCACTTGTGTACAGGCACATTATAAATGACATATCATATCATACTTGATGCCATTAAAGAATAATTTAAAGGAAATGCTGGATTTAATACATGACATTTTTGAGAAATGGTTCTTGTCCAATCCAGGAGGCTTTGTAATAGTGATTTGAACGCAGATTGTGGTGAGGGGTTGGGGGTGAATCGAGTGAAGAATGGAAGGCAGGGAATGAAAGAGGGGAAGAGAAAAATGGTGCAAACAACACAGTGGTGAAAAGTAATGGAAGATCGGGGATTAAGTATGTTGAATGAAACATTGGGTAGTCACTGGCAAGAATTTCCAACTTGGCAACAAGGTGCACATTCGTCAATGATTGATTATATTTTTGTAAGTGGTCAGTTAAGGGAACGTTGTAAAGATTTTAAGACTATTAATAACAATACCAGTGATCATAGTATGCTGGTATCAGATTTTGAGGAGAATTTAGGAATGTACACTAGGACCGGACTGATCTCCCTAGTAATTAATGAGGGGAAAAACTGATTGAAGTGGCATGATGGAAACATTCTTACATTTAGTAATTTAGTTACAGAAGAATTTGAAAAATCCCCATATGAGGTAAACATGAAGGCCTTCTCTGTGGGAATGATAATGTATCCAGTTCAAATGGCTATAGATTGACTACATAAGGTTGGCTCTAGGGGGTCCTGTAAGGATATTTGGCGTGTTACAGCACAGAGTACAGCACTACTGCACAGGTAGCATTTCTTTTTGATGCAGCACCACCACATGGGTGTGGTGCATTGCTATATGTGTTGCCAGAGTAACATGGACATATAAGTAAAGACAGGCTATTCAGTCAAAAACGATTTTTACATATAAGATGCAAATCTATTTTACAGTTAAAAGCACACATGTGCACATTCAAAAATGCACACTATTTTTCACCTGAAATGCCTATGTTGCAAGAGACACATTTGAAAATTAATAACTAACCTTATTAATAGCTAACCTGACTAATAAAAATTCATTTAACATAACCCACTAATAAAAATGTGTCTCCACTGCAGAATTAGGCCTACTCTGAAAGTGAACTTTTAAACGCACATTCATTTTTTTCTCTGCTGCCCTGTCCACATAACTACAGGAAGCAAAGAGCTTGAAGGAACAGGAAATCAGTTTGTTACAATTTTTACTGTAGAAATGAGCCATTGTGTAGTGAGGGAGGAGATGACATGATTGATTCTGATTGGAGCAGCGTCATAGCAAGTATCATGCTAGA
The DNA here is from genome assembly GCF_040938575.1 of Ambystoma mexicanum. NCBI lineage: Eukaryota > Metazoa > Chordata > Amphibia > Caudata > Ambystomatidae > Ambystoma > Ambystoma mexicanum. The sequence continues at coordinate 460,580,416 of NC_090931.1, forward strand.
GGCTGTGATTAGAGTTTTGCTGGGGAAGCTTGAGGAGAGGGGGAGAAGAATCGAGATCTTGCAGAGCTGGGAGAAGGACCTGTTTCCTGGCTGAAGCATTCCTGCTGCAAAAGCTGAGAATTCCAGGCAATAACCCCGGTTTGAGAACGGCAGACGCTTGTTTTCACTGGGGTTAATCTTCAAGGGAGCCAAATTCAGAAAGAGAATAGCCGGAGAAAACTCATGCTGAACAGATAAGGTAATTACAGAAGTGTGGGAGCTGTGCGAAAGTGTGCAAAACTGTTCAGTCAGTGTATTCGAGGGAGTCCCAGTCCCTTATCAGCATATTTAATGTTACCAATTGAATATATTCTCGCAGTTCTCTGTTCATTTTACCACAAATAATGTTGTACCATTTCATTTATTTCTGTAAAAAAGGGTTAAACTGTGTTTAAAGGACATTTCTATAATACAAAAATATCTGAAAACAGATAGCTAGTGTGTATTATTTCTCTCTTTCATTTTGCATGGGAAAAGGTTTAAACGTGGGTAGATTTTTAAACAGTGCAATTGTCATTTTAAAACAGATGTGTGCATGATTATATTCAGTATGGACAGTTGTGAGTGACTGTTTGTAGCATAGCTTGTTGGAGGTACATGAGCCAACGGGAAGAGGGACTCTCTGGACATAGTTCCATACCGTATATAAGGTAGTGGAAATTACCACAAAAATACCACAATAGCCCATGGTGGCACACAACACTAACACTGAAAATGTGGTATCCCTAAAATGTAGGCCTGAGGTCTCTCTAGTGATCAAGAACTATCTAGATAAAAAACAAGGGATGTTGGATATTGGGGCCACAAATAAACCAACCACGCAAATTATCGCGCACATTATCTAAATAGGTCTGAATTCTGAAATAATGCAATGTATTATTGTTATGTGTGATCCAATATGAATACAGAGAGTGATTATTGCTAAAGGTATTTTGGCGGTAAGAAAATACTGCAAAGCCCCAAATATCCACAAAATACCCAACATATTTATGGTGCGTTGCAGGCCGGGAAAGTGATCATAGAGTACCTACTGGGCGTGGCAAGCGTGTCTCACACTGCCATTTGCACATTAAAGGGAACCCATTTTATAATAGCAGTGTGCCACTAAAAACGAATTTCAGAATGTCACAAAGGGAAACCACATTTTCAGACCTAGTGCAATATTTAGAGGCAAAGTTGTTTGCACATGGGACGTGGTCGTCGAACAGCACCTTAGAATGGCGTGACCGCATTCAGGGTGAGGTGCAGAAAGAAAAACTAGACAATATTTTTGCAGAAGGCAGCATAATTCAGGTCTGCCTTACAAGATTATTGAATGCAGCCGATAAAAGTGCAGAGAAAGACTGTTTAATACGGCTATGCAGCAAAATATGGTTTATTTTGAATAAGTCCCTGCGAATGCAGGAGAATGATACCCAGCTAATTAACAGGTTAAAGACTGAATTAGATGGGGCAAGTAAAAATCAGGAATTGTTAAGAACAGAATTGGATGTATGCCAAAAAGACATGCAATTAAAATGCAGAGACTTTGATGCTCAGGTATCCAAAAGCAAGAAACAATTTGAGGATAGTGAGCAAGAATTGGTACACTTAAAAGCCTTAGTGGACCACATTAGACAGGATAAAGATGAGGTTGTTTCAGAAATGCAGATTTTACAAAAAGAACATTGTGAAAAAGAATGTGATCTCCAGAGTGCAGAACAAGAAATGATTAAAATGATTCAAGAAAGAGACAAGAGAAATAAAGAGTTCAATGAATGCCAAATGCAAATGTGCGACATGCAGGAGGTGATTAATAAGATGAGTGATGAAAACAACTATTTGCAAAATGAAGCAAACAGACTCCTTAAAAAGTGTAAGGACTTAGAACAGCAAATGTGCATTCCCAGGTCCCAGGAGAGGTGGCAGGGTACCACATTCAATGGAGTGGAGGTGAATTCTAGCTCTGCCCAAAGAGCTAGTGCTCCAGTGACTGGGCCGGTGACTGAACTTGGTTGCAGCGCCCTTGGGGGATTTGATACTCCCATTGGGGGCAGCCACCAATCTCATACACCTGAAAACAGGATTGAATCACAAAATAGTGCAATTCCATGCATTGCAACAAGTAGCCCCATAGAAATAATGAAATCCATTAAAGCCCTGATCAAACCATTTAAAAAGGGAGGTGAATGCTGCATTGAGGATCACTTAGAATCGGTGCATGACATTTTTAAAGCACTCCAGATAGCTAAGGAACAGTACAGAAAATATTTTCATTTAACTTTAGATGCCCCGACGGCCAGCATCATAAGGGGATTAAATGAACAGCAGAATATGACCTGGTTGGAGTTTGAAAAAGAAATTAGGCGTTATTTTTCTCCTTTTCAGTCATTGCAGGAGGCAAAGAAATTTGCTTACACAATTACTGCTGGACCTAATACATCCCCTCGCCAATTTTTGCAAGACTTAAAAAGAGCATTTTCTCACTTTGATGTATCTTTTGACCCAAATTCCAATGAGTTTAAAACTGCATACTTCTATGGGCTACAGAAAGACATCATATCCCAATTGGTCCGTGAATTTGACCGTGACAAGTCCCTTGAATGGATTGTACATCAAAGCACAAAACTATATGAGGTACTCTATTGTCAGGGTAGAGAAAGTGATAAAATGAAAGATACTAGACCTAAATCTAAAGAACCCTCAGCCACAGTAATGGAAATCAGGTCAGCCAAAATGTCCCTTGAGTCTGCTCAAAGCCAAGGTAAAAATAATGTGACACCTGAACAAAGGGGTAATCAACAAAGATCGCCATTTCCTGTACCAATGTTCCAATCACATGATCCTAGTAATAGGGAGAGCTACATCAGCCCTAGGTATTTAGGGGACAGACCCCGGGTAGGATATCGGCCTGATGTGGCAGGTATGAACAATAACCAGAGACAAAATCAAGATCAAAGAAATGATGGTCCCTACCAGTCATTGGGGACACAGAGCAGATTTGATCCCAACACCATGATATATGGTAATCAGGATAGACCCCGATATGTGGATCGATTTACTAATAATGGAAATCAACATAGGGGCCAGTACCCACAATCTGAGAGACAGGACATGAGGCAAAACGTGAACTACAATCCACGTCAGTACAATGATTCCCCACCAGGGGACTATAATCAAAGGATGGGTGCAACCCGCTCCCCTCCACAAATGAATCAAGAGTTCAGAAACCATCCCGACCGACATCAATCACCTGAGAGGTATCAGAATAGATCCAATCAGGGGGAAAACAACCAATATCGACCTAGGCCAAGGAAAGAGGATCCTAGAGAGATGGAAAGGTTCCAGTGCCTTGAGGCCCAAGTGAAAATGTTAGCTGAGCAAATAGGAAAGCTCTATACAGCGCAAAAACAACCTTCCAAAGAGGGGGCTGATGGCCATAGCAATGACCGGGGGGCTTCCGAAAAGTACTCATGATAACTGCAGTGCCAAAATGACAGATTGCTCTGATATAATTTTGCATAACGACTCTGAGATGCCTAATGGATTAAAAATGAAAGTGCCAGTAAATGAACTTGTGACAGAAAGTGCAAATACTTCTAAAAAAGAGGTACGGTTTAACCTAGAGCTAAATAAAACAGTAAAGATTTGCACAAATGAAAAAGAAACATTAGGAATTCCAAAAGAACAAAGGGACAGATTTAAGAAAAATGACTCATGCATGGGGAATACCAGTGAACAGGGAGTAAGTGGGGATGCTATAGCTCCTTCCCTGGGCAAGCAAAACAATGACCAAACACAGACAGAAAAAGGAAATACTCAAAAGGAGGGTACAAGTCAATCACCTGAAGAATTCTTTGAGCCACATATTTTTGAAGAGGCTGAAAGGGCCGGTATCACACTAAATGATCACAAATGCACAGAATTAAAAAATGACAAATTGTTGAATGATGTTGTTACACATGTTCAGTTGGAAGGTTGTAATGTGGTCTCTGATGTTACCCAGATGGATGGGCGAACAGTGGCCACACTCCAAAAAACCTCTGATCATGGAGAAATGAATAAAGTCCCTCGCGCAGAAATGGGTAAAAAGGAGGGAAAAATGTCTTTCCATTTACCAATGTGCTTAGCCAAAAGTGAAAAAGACCTGAGAAAGGTGAGCCCTGAAATCAGTAAGAATTCACACTTCTTTTGTGTATTAGAGGAAGTTGAGGACAGATATTATGCACCCATCACTGTAGAAGAAAAATGCCACACCTTTGCTATGATTGACACTGGCGCACAGGCCACAATTATGTCCAAGGAGCTGGTAAAGAGTATCAATGAAGGGAGACCCCCACAGAGTTAGATCACAGTGAAGGAAAATCAAGGTCCAGTGCATAACTTTAATGGGGAGGAGGTGCCCATCATAGGTGTAACTGAGGTTGACATAAAAAAAGGACAGCACAGAATGAAACAAGAGGTATTGATCACATCTATTTGTGAAATTCCATTTCTGATGGGGACAGATTGCCTGAAAAGATTGTCTACTCTCATAGATGGGGTGAATGGAGTGCTGTGGTCCTTAACCAAAAAACCATTGAGGCCTAAGAAACTAAAATCACAAAACAGCAATATAAATGAATGTCACACCGTTGCCAAAACAAATGATGCTGTGGAGGTATATCTCCAGAATAGCTGCATACCTAGTGTCACTGTTATATTAATGTGTCAAGACAAAATGCAGAGCGACAATAAAAAACTACCTGTACAAATATACTTGGACCCAAGGAAAAATTGGCAGACTGCCATAGATGAGCACACATTACGTTTTTATTTAAAAGAGAAAACATGCAAACAGAATATTGCTCCTAAAACAGATTCAGAAAAACACATTACCACTCTGGCAGAAATACACATGGAAGATGAGCAACCATGGGTTCATGTTGGTATAAATGACTATTTTAAAACAATAAAAGCCACTTTAGCGCTTGGACATGAAAGGAGTTTCATTAATGAGAAATTGTTGCAAACAGTAATGGAGAGGGAAGAAATCCCGAAATTGGGGATTAAAAACCAATATGTTTCTGGGTTGGACAGTCCAGACTTTGAAAACCGAATTGCAGGCAGATGCATGCTTAAAATTAGCATTGGGCAGAAAACAATTTACCATAATGTATGGATAGTGAGTGGAGCACAAAATGAATTTTACATGGGCAATGACATCATGCACAGAATGTGTATGGTGTTAGATTTCCTTAATCAAGAAATATGGTCACGCCTAGGTGGTCCGGCACCTGAATTTGAAGACAAAAGAAGGGCTTATCATTGTGCACAACTGGTTCCTTATGCAATCGAATTACAAATGAGGAAAGATACTATTATTCCTGCATTTACAAAACAGTTTGCAATAACACTGAAATGCAAAAATGGACAGCAGATGAAAGGCTCTGATGCATTTGTATGCCTGAATGAATCCATAAAACAGCAAGGCCTGTATTATGAATACATTCCATTGGTAGACATTGGTGAAGGATCTGTAAAAAATATGGTAAATAATAAAGGTTGTCAGGATATTCATTTAGAGGAAAACTCCCCATTAGGAATGGCCATACAAAAATCACATCATACGGCAGATTTAAATAACATGGTGATTGGAAATATCCCTGAAAAGTATGTAGATGCCAAGGGTGAGTTGCCAGAACACCTGGACTCTCAGCCCAAAGGAATATTTAAAATTCATTCTGTGTATCCTTATGATTCAAATGAGACAGTGTGCTGCCATCAAGAGGATTGCATAATATTTAATTTAAATGAAAATGAAACAGAAAATCAGCCCATTGAAGTGGAAGCTGATATGCCAAAATATTTAAAAGTGGCAGCTTTACAAAAAGACACAGCCACACAGTTAGAGGAAAGTGCCGAGATTCCCTTACCAGAAGATTTTCCAGAATTTTCCAAAATGGTAGAAGAGCAGATCTCCTTAGCGGATGCGTGTGAAAGCAATGAGGATAGGGACAATCTGAGGGAGATATTTATGGAGTTTAAGGATGTATTTGCAAAAGATGCTTATGATTGTGGTTTAACTGATTTTCATGTGGCCACACTACCAGAAGGGTGTAGCAGAAATCCAGTGTTTGTACGCCAGTATAGACTACCGCTGGCATGTTTAGAATCATTGGCAGAGATTATTAAAAATTTGGAATCGCGGGGAATCATCAGGCCCATTCATAGCACATCCAATACACCTATTTTAGGTGTGTTAAAGCCAAATGGTCAATGGCGGCTATGTGCAGACTTGAGAGAGTTAAATAAAAGAGTACCAGTATCTAGATGGCCACTGCCATTCATTGATCAGGGCCTAGCTCAGGTACATGGTTCAAATGTATTTACCACATTGGATCTCACCTCTGGATATTGGTGCGTGCCATTGGCAGAGGAGATACAACATTTATTTTCCTTTACATTTGACAGGACTCAATACGCCTGGCTTAGAGCTCCGTTCGGGTACATCAATAGTGGGAGTGAATTTGGCATATTTTTGAGAAAGGCCATGCCGGATGCAGCGGAAAGAGGAACAATAGTTTACGTGGACAATGTCCTGATAAAAAATGAAAGCCTGAAAAGCCATTTTGATGAAATAAGACATGTGCTTGGCCAATTGCAGAAAGCAGGCGCCAAAGTATCTTTGCAAAAAGCACAATGGTGCAAGAAAAAAGTGAACTTTCTAGGGCATGAAGTGACTGAACATGGGCTAAATCCACAAAAGAAGAAAATAGAGGCCATACAAAGATTAAAAGATCCTAAAAATGTGAAAGGAGTAAAAAGTTTATTAGGGATGACATGCTATAACAGAAATTTCATTGAAAATTATGCAGAAATCACTCAACCATTGACTAAACTGCTTAAACTGAAAACTCCCTGGAAATGGGAAAAAGAGCAGTCTGATGCAGTGGCTAAATTAAAGGAATGTCTTGTAAAGGCACCATGTTTAGCATACCCCATAAAGAACAGGGATTTCTTTATAGAAATAGGTTTTTCTGAACATTGTATGTCAGCAGTGTTATCACAAAAACACGATTTGAATCACAAAACCATTGCCTATGCAAGTAAGGCATTTTCCCAAGTTGAAATGAAATTTAATGAATGTGAAAAGGCCCTATTAACCACTGTGTGGGCGCTACAACATTTCTGCCCCATTGTTCAGGGAGAAAAGGTGATTATTGAAACAAATCATCAACCTTTGCAATTTTTAGAGAGTAAAAGAATTAGATCAGGTAATCTAGCGCAGTCCAGAATCACTTCATGGACGCTGGCATTACAAGGTTTTCCCGTAGAAGTGAGATATGGACAAAATAAAAAGAACCCAATTGCTCAAGGGTTAGCTGACTTACATGACTGCGCAGCTGAACAAATACCAAATGAAATGGAAGTGGAAACTAGTTTGCAGGAATTTGAACAATCACCACACAAAGCTTTTGATGAAAAAACATCCAAGGATTTGCCAACTGTATATGTGGATGGTTGTGCTTTTCACATTGAAAATGACAGTAATAAACAATTAGTGGCAGGAATAGGAAATGTCTGGTTGAAATGTGAAGGCGTCCCCAGTATAGGGATGAGGATTGGAGATAGGAGCAGTCAGGTGGCGGAATTGGCAGCCATTTATAAAGCAATTGCTACTGCAGTTGATAAAAAGTTCAGTGAAATTGTCCTGTTGACTGATTCTGACTATGCACGGAATAGCTTTGTGGAGTATTTGCCTGGTTGGAAAGCAAGAGGCATGGTTACATACAACAAAAAGCCACTTAAACATGGAAAAATGATACAAGCCATAGAAAATTGGTGTCAGAGAATAATTTAACAATATACTGGAGAAAAATTCGTGGGCATTTAAAAACACCAGTAGAGGATAAGGAGGGAAATGATAAGGCAGACCACCTGGCTAAGATTGGGGCTGTGATGGGAGAATTGCTACCTATTGATTATTTAATGGGTGAAATACAAATTGATGCAGTGACACGTTCTAAAGCACCAAAGGAGGTAGATCAACCGGTGGTGCAGTGGAGTCATGACACGCCAGACCAAGATTTGATTGAGGCACAAAAGAATGATCGAATTTTGGGAATCTATTATAATCATTTGATAGATCCTGGACAAAATTCTTTAACAGAAAATGATTGTATGGGAAAAGAAGAGTTGAGGGTGCTATTAAAGAACAAAACACGAATTAGATTACAGGATGGACTCAAGATTAGAGAGTCCATAACAGGACAAATACAGTGGGTAGTACCCCTTTCATTCAGAGGGCTAATGCTACACCATGCACATGATGCCATAACTGCAGGCCATAGAGGTTCACAAAAAACATTAGAAATACTAAAAGATTATGCTTACTGGCCACATATGTCCCAAGATGTGGAATTATATACTAGAGGATGTCTAGTATGCGCCCAATTTAAACCTGCTTCACCAATGCATAGAGCACCATTGATGAAAAGAGGCCTAACTCTCCCATGGTCAGATTTGCAAATAGACTATGTAGGTCCTTTAAAAAAATCGAGCAGGGGAAACCGTTATATTTTAAGTGTGGTATGTTTGATGTCGAAGTGGATTGAATGCATTCCTGCACCAGATTGTAGTGCACAAACAGCAGCCACATTGCTGGTGAACCATGTGTTCTCAAGGTTTGGGTTGCCACAAAGAATTGAGTCAGACAGAGGAAGTCATTTCACAAGTACTCTAATGAGTAAGGTATGGCAAATACTAGGTGTGAAAAGGAAACTACATATCGCATATCGGGCAGCGTCTTCAGGTACAGTTGAAAGGAGCAATAGATCTGTTGTGGATATTTTAAAGAAATTTGTGGCAGAAGCAGGTTCCAGCTGGGATTTACGTTTACCGTTGGTTTTGATGGCAATCAGATCAACTCCTGCCAAAGCAACAGGTGTTAGCCCCCATGAGGTCTTGACAGGTAGGAAAATGGTGTTACCACAACACCTACTGTACAGAACACATGAGCAGACACTTGTGAGTGCATCCACAGTTCATGAATATATTGATATACTGAGGAGGCATTTGCAACATGCATTTGCTTTTGTGCAGAGAAATCTGTAAAGAGCTGCTGACAGTGCAAAGTCTTATTATGACAAAAAGACATCAGTAAAGGAATACAGTGTAGGGGATCAGGTGTACAAGTTTCATTTTGGAAAAAGTAAACAGAAAAATTCTAAATTTCTAGCAGCCTGGCAGGGGCCATTTCGAATTATAGATAAGGTCTCTCCTGTAGTTTATAAAATTTTGAAAAATGAAGGTGAAACGGCAATAGAGCAGTTCGTCCATGTAAATCAAATCAAACCATGCCATCCGAGACATGAGATCAGGCAGCTTGAGCATGTAGAAACAGATAAAGTCCCTTGAACACAAAAAGAGAAAATACATGGGTACAATCAGGAGGCAGTGACAGAGAAGTTAAAAAGTTGATTGTTATAATGGCACATAAACACTGTAATATATGTAAAAATATATAATATAAAATAAGTAAATAAATAAATATATATATATATATAATGGAAGCTCATGGTTGATGTGCAGAGAGAGAATGTATTCAATATTGAATGCTGTTTTATATATGCTTGTTTTCTTTTTAACTTGTGTTTAATTTCAGAAAAAAAAAAAAAACGAAATGTTTTTACCAAGCATGTTTTATTTTTGGCAAAAGGGTGAAGTTAGTTTTGTGCTATGTACTTAATTTGTTTCTTTTCTATTTGATTTAGAAAATTAACATTATTTGGTCGGAGGTTCCGGGATCAGAAGCCACGGGAGACGATGGAGTCCTGGAGTCCCCTGAATGAAGACCAAAAGATGCCTGCCTCCAGGTGGAGGTGAAGACAAGATAACCAGAATGCCAAAAAAGATGACTCCTATGGATCTAAGATTGCCAAGATGAAAGTGTACTCGAATGAACCAAATAACATCGCTGGTCGGGACATATCAGAGGCAGACAAGAGTCCTGACATATGGAGTTCCACGTATTTATTATTTAAATGATTTATTTTAATTTGTTATATTAATTATTTGTTTCAGTTAGTTGTTTTATTTTATTGTTTTTAATTGAGTTGTAAAATCTAAACTTAGAGTAATGCCACTTCCACTGAGAAGGCAAATGTAGAACATTTTGTAAACTAATGAACTCAGATGAATACTGTGTTGATTGCAACTTTTTCATTGATGCACATGAATATTCATTTTGTTGGATTGCTATATTGTGAAAAGAAGAAAAAGAACAAGTTGTTTTTAGGAATTGGCTTGGATCGTAGCCAGGTTCTAAAAACAAAAGGAGGGTATGTAAGGATATTTGGCGTGTTACAGCACAGAGTACAGCACTACTGCACAGGTAGCATTTTTTTTGATGCAGCACCACCACATGGGTGTGGTGCATTGCTATATGTGTTGCCAGAGTAACATGGACATATAAGTAAAGACAGGCTATTCAGTCAAAAACGATTTTTACATATAAGATGCAAATCTATTTTTACAGTTAAAAGCACACATGTGCACATTCAAAAATGCACACTATTTTTCACCTGAAATGCCTATGTTGCAAGAGACACATTTGAAAATTAATAACTAACCTTATTAATAGCTAACCTGACTAATAAAAATTCATTTAACATAACCCACTAATAAAAATGTGTCTCCACTGCAGAATTAGGCCTACTCTGAAAGTGAACTTTTAAACGCACATTCATTTTTTTCTCTGCTGCCCTGTGCACATAACTACAGGAAGCAAAGAGCTCGAAGGAACAGGAAATCAGTTTGTTACAATTTTTACTGTAGAAATGAGCCATTGTGTAGTGAGGGAGGAGATGACATGATTAATTCTGATTGGAGCAGCGTCATAGCAAGTATCATGCTAGAGGCTGTGATTAGAGTTTTGCTGGGGAAGCTTGAGGAGAGGGGGAGAAGAATCGAGATCTTGCAGAGCTGGGAGAAGGATCTGTTTCCTGGCTGAAGCATTCCTGCTGCAAAAGCTGAGAATTCCAGGCAATAACCCCGGTTTGAGAACGGCAGACGCTTGTTTTCACTGGGGTTAATCTTCAACGGAGCCAAATTCAGAAAGAGAATAGTCGGAGAAAACTCATGCTGAACAGATAAGGTAATTACAGAAGTGTGGGAGCTGTGCGAAAGTGTGCGAAACTGTTCAGTCAGTGTATTCGAGGGAGTCCCAGTCCCTTATCAGCATATTTAATGTTACCAATTGAATATATTCTCGCAGTTCTCTGTTCATTTTACCACAAATAATGTTGTACCCTTTCATTTATGTCTGTAAAAAAGGGTTAAACTGTGTTTAAAGGAAATTTCTATAATACAAAAATATCTGAAAACAGATAGCTAGTGTGTATTATTTCTCTCTTTCATTTTGCATGGGAAAAGGTTTAAACGTGGGTAGATTTTAGATGCAATTGTCATTTTAAAACAGATGTGTGCATGATTCTATTCAGTATAGACAGTTGTGAGTGACTGTTTGTAGCATAGCTTGTTGGAGGTACATGAGCCAACGGGAAGAGAGACTCTCTGGACATAGTTCCATACCGTATATAAGGTAGTGGAAATTACCACAAAAATACCACAATAGCCCATGGTGGCACACAACACTAACACTGAAAATGTGGTGTCCCTAAAATGTAGGCCTGAGGTCTCTCTAGTGATCAAGAACAATCTAGATAAAAAACAAGGGATGTTGGATATTGGGGCCACAAATAAACCAACCATGCAAATTATCGCGCACATTATCTAAATAGGTCTGAATTCTGAAATAATGCAATGTATTATTGTTATGTGTGATCCAATATGAATACAGAGAGTGATTATTGCTAAAGGTATTTTGGCGGTAAGAAAATACTGCAAAGCCCCAAATATCCACAAAATACCCAACAGTCCTTAAGGGCTAACCATCTACATAAATATGATCCCCTTATAGAGCTTGCAAAAAAGGAGACTAGGAAAGCCATTTGTGGGATAAAGAAGTGTAATTTGGGGTAGAGGAAAAATTAATAAGGATAAGGAAAGCCAAACAAACTCTGAAAAAAGTTATTATTACAAACAGACATTGTCAATATCAAACAGATGGTGAAGTAATGAAGTAATGTTGGCGGTTATGAGTGGTAGAAATTAGTTGAATTTTGGTCTCTGATAAATGCCATAGACTTGAACCAGGTGGTGCTTCAATCAAACCCTATAGCAGAAGAAGTGTGGGTACAACACATTAGTCCGATTTACAGATAAAGGGGAGGGGTTTGAAAGGTTTGCAGATTTCTTTTTCTGGGAAATTGATGTTGGACTTCTCTATGCAAGATATAGAAAGACTGATAAGTAAAGTAAGTGGTTCCAGAGCGGGAGTTCCAAATCAATTATCAAATAGAATATTTAAGCAAGACCCTCAGATTTGGATGAATATCCTATGGATCTTATTTAAAGATATCGTGGTAACAAAGATGACCCTGATTTCATGGAAGACAGCCTTTGTGATACCGATTTATAAAAAAGGAGATATATTGTCTCCAAAAAACTATCGTCCAGTGATGTTAATAGATGCAGATTGTAAAATACCTTCTGCATTGGTACTTGAAAAAATTGAATCATGGTCACTGAAAATATTTTAAGTAAATTTCAGATTGGTTTTAGGAGACAAATGGGTACTGATGGGGTGGCTTTTTGATGTCCTGTATGCAGTAGCTACCATAGGAAACCCTAGATTCACCGATATATATTGTCTCAATGCACTCATCTGTGGCATTTGCCCCGGTAGATTGGGATCATTTATGGTTTAAATTAAGTAGATGGGGTCTACCAGATTATTTGCTGAATATATTGATTCATCTTCATAAACACACATCAATTCAACAAAGACTGAATAATGAGGGTGCAATGTCAAAATTAATCCCCACACAAAATGATTTGAGACAAGGGTGCATACTTGCCCATTGTCTCTTCAATCTATGTATGGCAGATGTGGGTTTATACTTGCAAAAGGCTTCATTTGTGCTGCCAAAAAGTGGAGATCTAAGGGTAGCTTGGTTAGCATGTGCTGATGACTTTGTTTTGTTTGATAGGTCAACAAAGACTGATTAATGCTTTTAATATGTTTAAAGAAGAACATGGTCTGAATATCAATCCTAGTAAAACAGTGGTGATTAGGTTTTGCAGGAAAAACAAGACAAGGCCATACCACCGTAAATGAGCCCCATCTCGTCCGATCTTGGAAGCTAAGCAGGGTCGGGCCTAGTTAGTACTTGGATGGGAGACCGCCTGGGAATACCAGGTGCTGTAGGCAAAACAAAAAAAAAAGTTAATTTGGACTATCAAGGAGGATGTTCTTAGTTACAAGGAAAATGTGATGTACTTAGGTTATCCAATCATCCATCAAAGATATTAATTAGGATCTGCATAAAGCTTTGATGCTTGCTGTACATATGGCAAAGATCGATGTAAAATATGCTACAATTTCTTTGTATCCAGCGTTAACAATTTATTTAGGAACAGTAGTTCTGAATGGTATTCATGGCTTGGAGTTGTTTCCAATTTGGGTTTAGATGAATTGGTCGCTATGAAGCTCTATTGTGGAGAAGACTCTTGTTTTCTATCCCACAGTGTGTCTCTATGGATATGGTACGACATGAAATAGGACTTCAATCACATAGTAGAGTGTGGTGGAGACAATTACATTTATATTTCAAATTTCTTACCTCCCCACTGCATTTATCATACGCAGACGTTGGGAAATTAGGCCTTAATCAGAATATACAGTTAAGAGGCTTTGGAGAGCACTGTATTAAGCTCTTATGGGATCTTGAGGTGACAGAGGAACTCTTAATAACCAATTCTCTGAAAGTGAAAGAAATCATTAGAAGGAGAGATTGGATTGCCACTAGAGAATAGGTAGTTCATTGTACTCTCTATGTACACTTAAGTTTTAGCCATAAAAAGTTGGGTACTATGGAAAGTTTACTGGAGAAATCTCCTTATCATGGTTTTAGGAACAAATATATGTGTTTTAGATGTAATGCATTGTTAACAAGGGACATTTTACGTATAAGAAAGCAAATTCCAGTGTAATTGCCATTTTATAGATTCTGTAATATTTCTTTATGAAAAGGAAAATGTATGTCACTTGCTTGTATCATGCCCTATTTTTATATTTTATTTACTTGATTTAATTGTATTTACAATTTTTTCAAGAGAATCTTCTTTGCTTTCTGTTCTCCTGTGAATAAAATCTTCGATATCCAAGCTTGAGTTGGTGGTCAGTGATAATGTCGAAAAAAAAATGTTGAATGACAAAAATGTCCCAAAAAAAATGTTGAAAAAAAAAATGTCGAATTACGTTTTTTTTAATTATATATTTATTTTGAGGTCTGGGAGTAAAAAAAAGGGGTAAAACAAAAAAAAAATCTAAAAAAAGGGTGTTTGGGGGGGATCCCCCCATTTCGAAAAAAAAAACGTATTGAAAAAAAAATTCGACATTTTTTTTTTTGACATTTTTTTTTTGACATAATGACTTTCGACATTATTGTTTTCGAGATTATCACTATGAACCCTTGAGTTATCACTGTCAAGCTTGTTACTTTAATCGAAGTAGATTTTACTTTTAGTTGAAGTTCTTTTCCGAAACCGACTCCAGTCTAATAGCATTTTGTTTTTACCTTCTTCCATTTCTCTATGGACAATTTCGAAATGTTTTGGCCGGGAGGCAGGTCAAATTTTCCTCTCTAAGATCAGGCCATTCAACTTGACCGTGCCCTTCAGTGAGACCAGACTCAATTACCTTCTTACCGAGGCCATTGGGGTTAATGATGGTAAGTTTAACACTTTTCTCCAATAGTATCGCTCTAATTTTAGTCACATTTTTTCCAGCATGTATGCCATTGCTTCTGCGCCATAGGTGATGGCTGTTGTTACTTTGGCTTTGTAAAAATCAATCGCAGGCTTCATGGAAAAGCACCCGCATTTTTTATCCATTACCTTTGTTTGTGAAGCCAGGATCTTAATTTTGGCATAGAGTGCAGTCTGCATTGCCGTCTCCCAAGGGTTGCTGTTAAGTATTATGCCCAGGTATTTAAAGGATGTTACTTTTTCCATTTGTTTTCCTACGATATGCCACTGGAATTTTTCACTTCGGTTTGATGTTTTTTCGAGAATCATGATCTTTAAATTCTCTGTGTTTAAGTTTCAGGTCGTTCTCTTTTAGGTATGCAAGCGAGCCATTTAATTGACGTTGGAGTCCGATGGTCGTCTGGTCCAATAGTATGATGCCGTCGACATATAGGAGGCGGCTGACTTTCTTGTTACCTATTATTGGAGAGAAAGATCTTATGTTCCCTTCTTGAGGCTTAAAGTCACCCACATATGCATTGTAGATGGCGGCAGCCAATGGACCTCCCTGTTTGACCCCTCTGGCGGTGACAATCTCACCAGAAATTTGACCTGCTTCACTGAGTCTCACTCTCATTGTTTGTTCCGAAGTAGAGTTGTTTAATGGGGTCCGTTATGGAAGCAGGGCATCTCCATTTTGACAGTTTCCACCACAATTTCTCCCGGTTGATCTGGTCGAAATCCTGGACCAGGTTGGCAAAGGCCAAAAACACTCTTGGGCTTCACTCCATTATTTTTGCTTTTGATGTACTCAGCAGCATGATGTTTTCTGTTGTTCCCAAGTTCTTAACAAAGCCTGCTTGGTAGGGGTCGAGGCAGTCCGAGGACTTAGCCAAGGTTTGGAATTTCTCCAACAAGAGCGACCCAAAGAGTTTGCCAATGACGTCCAACAGGGCCATTGGATGGTAACTCCTTGGGTTGTTTTTATGCCCTAAGTTACTCCCATGGAGAGTGATGTGTTTTAAGAAGTTTGTTTTTAATTTATGTTATGTGAATTTAGATATTTTGTGCCAGAATGTGTTAGCCAGGAAATCAATATATTTGAAAGTGGCGGTAGTGAGATTTTTGCAATTATGTAATTTTTATAATTAACTTTTTAAAATTCTTTTATTTTCCCTTTTTTGGCTTTATGAAATTTATGAAATTATGAAATTTTGAATAGTTGAATGTTGGATTTTAGTGTATACTGTAGATAATTTACTATGATGTTTTAACAGTTTTTTGTAAAGGTTTATTTTAAACCATATATAAATAAAATAAATAAAAATGATTTGCAGTCCCTTTTTCCCCCCGTTGATGCTTAATTGGTTTACTAGGTGTATGGGTAGTAGCAGAAGTGTTTAAAAAAATAGTGTAACAGTGACCTTGGTGGTAGATGTGGTAACATGTGTCTGTTATTATTATTATTATTATTATTATTATTATTATTATTATTATTATTACTATTATTATTGCATTTATTGAGCACAGACCTAGCTTTGAGAAACAATGGAGAGCTTTACAGAGGTATAAGCCAATACAGTTCCATGATGGAGTGCTTTACAGAGGGTACAACATTACAGATGCATAACAGAGCGCTTTTCCTTTGGTAACAACAGAACAGATATAAAGCGGGGGGTAGGATACAGAGGGGAACAGAGGAGGAGTACAGCTGCACCAGGTGGAGGGGAGGAGAGGGATGATGTGATGTCCTATGTGTTGAGGAGGAGAGACTCCTTGAAAAGGTGGGCCTTGAATTCTTTTCTGAATTGTAGGAGCGTGGGGGCGAGTCTGATGCAGATAGGGAGGAGGTTCCATAGTCTTGGGGCGTACACAGAGAAGGCTTTTTTCTTGTCTGTGGGTTACAGCCAAGGTAGGTTGACAGCCAAATAGGTAGAACAGGCAAAGAGGGTGGTCTGACAGTTGTTTATATATTGCCCCTGCTCGGTGATCTTACCATTTTTGGAAACCATAGTTCACATAACCCAGAACTCAGATAAGCCCCTGTCATCATACTTGTTCTGAAGATGCGTAGCTGCAAGAAACCACCTCAGCGGTCTGCAAGTGCTCTACAAGTAACCATAACATAATAAAACAATTAAATTCAATCTATTTATTTAGTATTTACTCAATACCTAAAACAACCTAATTCATAAAAACAACACAGCAAGCAAAGGGCTGTAGATACATTGATGAAAAGGCAGAAATTCTGATCAATACAATTGCAGTTTCTGTTACCAGTATGTATCAGTTGCAGGCATACCAAAACCCTTCTAGCTGACATATAGCATGGCACAAGGCACAGAGTAATGATCTGAAAATATTTCTCATGAAATCAATACTGAAAATAAATGTCTGCAGTTTGCAGATAAACTGGTAAATACGATTGCAGGTTTCCTCTGTCTCATACCACATCCCTAAGGTATTCAAGCAAATAGCATCTCCTTAGGTCGTCATACAGTGGGCAGCATAATCAAAATGTATTATAAATATTATTATTATTATTATTATTATTATTATTATTATTATTATTATTATTATTAAGAGCCACACAGGCAAAGGACATCCACTCCCGGCCTTGTGCCTTGACAGGGAGCACGTTCAGCCTTGCCTCGGTCAGAAGAATATGATGGTATACATTTGTGAGCCAGGCAAGGTATCAAGGGGCCCCCATCACAGGTGAAAGGGGTAGATAATTCCTCACAGAGGATTTAGCCAAATTCATCTATTCACTGTGGTTACTCCACTGTTGAGAGGCAAATTAATGTGTCATTCATTACATCAGCCCCTCCCCTATATCCATGCTATAGAAATGGGAGGTGCACATCGCTTATATCACCTGCCTCCTCCAGATACATTAGATATGAGACAGACACTCATTGACTATGAAGCTACATGAAAAATAGGTCAAATTGAATTTAGACATGAAGAACATGCTTGCATCCAATAGGCTAGAAAACACATGCTCCATATAAACACTGAAACGCAAGACGCATGAGAATACATTTAAATCTTTCTTAACGCAGAAGCTCAGCAAGAATGAGTACCCATTTTAGACACGATGGATGGTGCAGCCATATTCGAGTGAATGGGAAACATTGAGAAGCCACGAGCTGCAAAGGGACCTGGCTCACTGAGGAAGCAGAGAATTCAGACCTGAACAGCCCAGACAATAATTGTACAGCCTGTGTCAAGGTTATCATGCACAGGCAAGGGTTAGATCAGCACCCAGGAGCACAGACGCTAACAGTTCGCAGGCGTGAGGCACATTTCTCCTAGATTAAGCAAAGAAACAAATAATGCTGGAAGGTCAGGTTTCCATTAACTAAGGCTTAAAATTGGGAAGAAAGTAGCTCAAACAAGTCTCTAGAAGCTAGCATGGGTAAGAACATGTGCATTAATAAGGGCTAAAATCTTGGTAAATGCTGAGCAGAACAATTCAAAATGTTGTCTCCACACATGTGACCTACAGTCAGAGAATAATGACTATACATTATATCTGGGGATGGATAGGATGAGGCCTTCGTTCCCATCTAGTTCTCAGGCCAAACGATACAAGATAGTGCCAAGTTAAAAGCTAAACGTCCTGGCGTGTGCCCTAGAGAATCAGAAATGGTAACCTTTTTGGGAAAAGTAGCACCTCAGTGCGGTTCTCACCAGCCCCTATTGTTGCTCAAGTGCTGATAACTGTCCAAATTGCCACGGCTGAGAAAGCCAACACTAACCAATCCCTACCACAACTAAAGTTCATCTATATTTGTTGCATTGGCCAATAATATTGCATTTGAATTACATCTTTTCACCTGTATCAGTTTAGTAGGTGGTTTCAGGCGGAGACACCAGATAGAGTGCAGCCAATGAACTTACTAACCCGTATGGAACATATATCTAGTTGATCCCCTTAACCAATTCCTCCACCTCATAGGTTTTCTAGTATGAAACGTCAATTGTGATGTCATTCTTGTTTTTAAACCATTGACAAGCCAGACATATTTGAGCGCTCAGAGATTGTCCGGATGTCCATGGCTGTCACCGTTTTATATGGATTGTGCTAAATAAAACACGTATTTGTCAAATTCTTCGGACTATTCCATTTTTGGCTGTGGAATTTCCCTGGCCTGTCGTTTCTACTTAGCAAGGGGTTGCCACACCTTCTTAACACTATAGAGTCAGAAATGTGTGTTTTAAGAGCCCCTTTGACGCTCTGGTTAAAGTTTCAGGGCTATCAAAATGTTTTCACATACCTACAGACCTTAGGGATGTTCTAGTAGAAGTCAAACAGCTGATCTTGTTGCAGTTGCACAGAAAAAGTAAGTATTTTATGAGTAGCATTGTTAAACATTCAGCCTGGCTTGTTTACAGAGAGTACCAGAATAAAATCGTTCTTTTCTTAAGAGAATAGTATGTTGTAGTCTGGTATCCAAATGGGTAACATACATGGAGGTAGATGCGGAGATGCTCAGGGGCATGAAATAAAAGCATTTTCTTCATATTGTAACCCATCAAAATACCCACACCCTATAATTCACTACCATAGGACCCCACTGCTATGGTCTTTCACCAAGTAGTGATGTATTGTTTTCACAAATCTAAAAAGATTGCCTGTTGCTTGTGTCATCTTTGCTCTCTGCTTACTGATGTTGTCATTCTATGAAAGCCTGCTATTAAAAGTGATTCCCAGTACTCAAACTGTTGGCAGTATGATAACTAATGGTCCTTTAAAATGATTACAGGGGGCTGCTGGGGCTTACCTGAAAAGGACATTGCATAACATTTTCCAGTGTTAACCATAAGTCCTTGACTGATCATGTTTTTATTGTACCGTGCAACCAGAACCTGGAGGGTATTTGGGGTTCTTGCTAAGAGAGCTGCATCATCTGCTTACCTCAGCACTGGCATTTTCCCGCCTTTACATTTAGGTACGTAAAAAGGACAAAGTGGAATTAGTATATAAATTAAACAGAAGGTGCTTTAGCACACACTCCTGTCTGACCCCCTCCCTAACTAAATGAATCTATTCAATGCCCCAACCCTGGCCATAACATTATATGAACCTTAAACCCCGTTTAGAGATATTCCAGCATATGAATTAACGGCCCTGGGACTCCCATCTCAGCAGGAGTCTTCCAAAGAAAACTCACTGCCCACATGGTCAAAAGCATAACTAAGGTCCATGAAGGCTATATAGACAACAGTGCTCATGAGAAAAACATACTTAGCCAAAATCAAGTAAAGGTTAACGCATTGGTTAAAAGCACCCAGGCCAAGTTTTAAAAGCCAGCTGGGTCTCGGACAAGATGTTCCTATCAGTCACCCATTCCTCCAGTCTATACAGCAGAACCCCTGAAAAGATCTTTGATGTCCCATCCAATAAGATAATGGGGCGATAAGAGGAAGAGAGGGGTTTCTGCCTTCTTTGTAGATTGGCACTATAGTACCAATTTTCCAATTCTCAGGTTTATAACTTTCAAACAGAAATGCATTAAAAGGGGTCATCAATGTAACATAAAATAGCAAACATCCACCTGAACAGATGCTGTTTCAGCCATGACCTGAAACCAGACAAGTATGAGCTGGCATGAATAGAATGTAGCCATGTATTGCAAAGCCTGAGTCCCTAGACTGAAAGTCTTTTATCTTCCATGTCTGACAGAGAACCCTAGGGATGAATAGTCTGTGATCCCCATATACTGAAGGTTCTATCCTTGGATATAGTTTCCGATGATATCAATGAGGTAGGCAGGAGAAGCTCCATGGATGCATTTGAAGATGATTCTGTCAAAATAAAATGGTCAGGATCATTGGAGGAAATAAAAACCCAGAGTGATCATTCTCTGTTTTATTCCAGATACCAGAAATGAGCTTAGCTCGGGCATACGATCAATCATCAGAGGGTCATCCCAATTTTGTTTTTTTAAAATGTATTAATACAAATATACCACTTTTGAACCTCTTGTTAAAGCACGGGAATGAGAAAAAACACTTTTCAAGTACAAACTTTGCAGAATTCATCAAAATGACCACATTTAATTTGTGGTCCAATGCTGTCACCAATCCCTTTCTTTGATCGCCTATTTACAATGGTATGGTTTTCAAACAAATCATCAACACTGTGAGGCATCAGAAATGTGAGTCAGACAACGTTGTGAAGATTTTTCATAAGATGCCATTTTATTTACTTAAAAGGGTTTGATAAACGCCTCATTGTCCCTACCCTGAAGGAAATTGTCCTGCCTCTCAAAATAACTAAAGGAAACACTCTAACAAAGTAATCTGTCCCTCACACGTGTACATGCAATAAACATATGAAGGAAATGTATGGCAATTCAAAATATAACAAAACCACAGTTGTATCAAACATATGCTTAATACCTGTTTTTCCTTGTGGCCTGGGTAATGTTCCCTTCTCCAGATTCAAAACAGGAATTTTGTATCAAAAGTTCACAATAGGAAGGTTCAGTTTATAACCCAGTTCTAGTAAACACTGTTGTTCTTGCTCCGAAAAGTCTCTGAATGGGTCTTCCCAATAATTCCAACAGAAATAACAAATATGTGCTTTCCACTGATAACAAAATGTTCAACACCACTTCTTCAGAACCAGAATACTTCCATAATTCCTTAATGTCAACAGAAATAGTTTGTCATGATAATGCAACAATGATTCACAATACAAGGTAGTGGATTTGCAATTTCTTCTTCTCCACAATCTTTAACCACAACACAGTACTTTAATATTTTCCACCTGGCCCACACACCTGCCAGGTCGAACACTACAAGGTCCCTTGCCCTGGTATACTCACCTGCCAGGACCATGTACTTCTAACTCTACTTTAAGTACTTCTGTGGTAAAGTACATTTGGCAACAGCTTAATGAAGTCTGTAGACTTTCAGCAATATTAGCAACAACTCTGTAAAGTATTTTGGCTTCCACCAACTTCAGAGATAAACACTTCTATAAACATAAATGACTCTGTTTGTGCTGTTTATGCCACTTGTATTGTAGACTATGCTCCTCTCCTCCCGAATGCTGACTATCAGGAGGGCAGCTCTTCTTCTACAACAAAGTCTTTTAGTTTCCACAAAATGAATAACAGCAACTTCAGTCTTGGCTACTTTTGCTGGGTGAACATAAACTCATTGATGTTGATTTCACCCTTGGGATTGCCACCAGTGATGCAAACTCCACTCCTCTCCTCCTGAATACTGACTCACTCCTCTCCTCCTGAATACTGACTATCAGGAGTGCATCTCTTCTGCCACTCTTGCTTCCCCACTCTTGCATAAACCAAATGCTGATAATGGCTTTTTATCACCCTGTCCCTTCTTGAATCTGGGCAATGCTTGTTGGGGTTTTTAAAAATAATTGCCTCTTCCTCTTGGTGACAATAGAATCTACAAATGTTCTTCTTAACTGCCCTATTTGGGTTGGGGCAATATTGGTTGCTGTAAAGGTCTTTTCCTATTGTCTTCTTTTGGCTTTGGATATGGTGGTTTCTATCATCTTCAGAATTACAATTGCCACCTTAGCTGATAAGCCTTGTTTTGGTATGCAAAGTTAGGCCCATTTCTTCACTTCTGCCTCTTAACATTAGTTCAGAATTCAAAATTAGTAACAAGGGCCAGCGGGCGATCACAGTGCGTTCTGGGGTCTCATTCAACCACTGAACTCACTTGGTGCTGCATAGGCGTTCGCTCGCTCTGCTGCCTTTGTGTCTTCTGCATTCTCTGCTTCCTACTCCCAGGTAAGTCACTTTCTCTGGCTTCTCGCAGTCCACGCTGGTCAGGGAAAGAGCGGTCCTCACTCCAGAAGTGCTCCAGTGCTCGCCTGCCACCAGAGCACACTTCACTTTGGGGAAAGCATTCAAAATGACCGCCTCTGCACATGAGATATTCAGAGGAAAAAAGCCTTCAGTATCAATGCTTTCCACTGTGCAGTCTCTGCAGACAGAGTGCTTGGGGGCAGAGACCCTCGCGAAACTGGCATCCGCTTTCCAGTGCGTGGTGGCTATGGCATCTCTGCTGCCCCTCAATTTTGGCTGCTGCTGTAACCTGGAGTCATGAACACTACTCCGACCTCTGCTTCTTTTGCTACTACTACTACTGTAACAATAGCAACAAAAACTACTCATGGCGTGCACCAGACCGGGCTCTTTATACTCCTTAGTCCCTCTCAGCTGTGGGTTATTGAAACCATTACACTGCGCCTTGCAGTGTAATGCCTCCAGATCCCACTTCCTCGTCACAGTACTTTGGGTATTGTGGGACTTGAAGTCCCCAATATTACAATCAGCTTCTTTTTACTTCATATCACTTTCAATTTAATTAACTTCACTCTTATCCTTAATCATGTTTTCAGGAGGACATTTAAAAGGAGTCAATTGTTGTTTTTGAATCAATGGAGTGCTAGTTCTATTAAAACCGGTGATAGGCATGTTCTGATGTTCACATGTAATCTCCTCTTGTTGACTGCAGGAGTTCTTACCCTTATAAATGTGAGCACCTTTGTGTGGGGGAGTGTTGTTTTTTAATAAATGACTGATTAAGACAAACCTCGCCAACCCCATGGTGAATAACTTTAGAACAAGAAATGTCACTTTAAAAAACAAGCCATAACATATTCTAGCATCACTAACATCTGTTCCTTCAAGGGAGACAAATACAGTGTCTCACCCAATAAGGTCCTTCCACTCCCTTGGGGGCCTTCTCCTCCCAGGTGATCCTCCCGGCTAATACCACCCCCAGGGTAAAGATCGGGTAGCAGCTGCTTCCCCAGGCCACCTGGGAGGAAACCTTAGGTAGGGTTTCTGTGAGCCTGTGCAGGATTGATCACAACACATTGGGCCCCATTACAAGGTTGGAGGTAGCCTTGCCGGTAAACCGGAAAGGCTACCTCCTAACTTGCAAGAAAGTCCGGGACCTGCGAATGGGCAATTATCGGGGCATTTGGGCCCCGCTGGACCCGGTAATTGCACTTTCGCGGGTGTCGGAATCGGGTGTTCCCCATTCTAATTTGAGCCCCATAGGGCTCAATGGGCATGCCTGTAGCACCAGCACGTTTCATAACGGTGCCTGTGCTACAGGCATGCTGTGCTTGCGGGTGCCTTTCATTCTGCCAGGTCAGACCTGGTGGAATGAAAGGCACCCGCGAGCACAACTCGGAGTTTGCCGGTCCAGATACAATGGTACCGGCAAGCTTACCGGTACCGTTGTATCCGGACCGACAAGATCGTAATGAGGCCCATTGTGTTTCAGCCGCTCAGAGCTAAATACATATACCAAAAAACGAAATAATGATACAAGAAAAGAATAATATACATCAAAGAAATTTACAACATAATGACATAGGGGCATTGTTGCTGAGATATTAAAAGTGTTTGTCCTGATAAAGGCCTCTGTAAGTAAAGGGAATAATATGTTGATAGCTCAGAGAGGCTGAAACACAATGGCCCTCATTACGACCCTGGCGGAAATCGAAAAACTATGGCGGAAATGCAATACCGCCATCGAATAGCGCTCGGTGCGACTATGACCCGTCACCGCAAAGTACGATGCCATTAGCGACACCGTAGTGAACGCCAACGCTAACTGCACCAAGTACGCGCGCGCGCGCCATGCCAAACCGTAATTACCACCATTGCGCAAGGGTACGCGAATTCCGACCCTAGCGGACATGTACCTAATGCCATCAAGCACGGCGGAAAGTACCATTCCGCCATGGTGAGAAGTACGGCATCGCGAATCAACCGTAAATGGCCCCACTGAGTGCCTGTACACCGCTCCCTGGCCACGTAGTACAACTCCCCGTAGGTGCAACGAAGTCACAATGCAACCAGTGAAATGTACAAGTCACCCATGCATGCCAACGAACAAAAGAATCTCAAGAGGGGCCAATGGGAGCTGCAGGGCACAGATGGCACGAATACAGAAGCCATTCCAATGGACATGACCTCAGTCCCCCACCAAGAAACGCACGCAAACACAGGCACCTGTGACCAGCAATATTCCGAAAATCACATCATTCCACCAGTCCACCTGGCTGACCGGCATCTGTTACACAAAACCTAATCCCCCGCCCCTGAGCATGACATCATTCAAACAGTCATATTGGCAGCCCTCATCCCTGACCTCACTGGGCTTCGTAGGCAAACGCGCCCAGCACAGTACCACGCAACTATACTCCGAAGCTGGAACCCAATGCAGATCTCCTCACAATACATCGCACCCCAAATAGGAATATGCCACATCACTTGCAAAGAAGAACGCTACACGGCCCATATCAGAATAGAAATTTAATGCACAACAAATTCACCAAGCCCATACAGCCATTAGGCCATGAACTCCAAAACACATTTCACCATTGTGGGCTGCATCCGCAAGAAATGGCCAGCTACTTCTTGTGTGACGCCCTGTTCCTTCATGGTACACAGGGGCTACATTCTCGTACGAAAAGGCAACATGGAAGCGCCTAGAACCGCAGGGCCGTCCCAATAGGGAGGCACTAGTCCAGCTGAAAGGCCGAAATGTTGCTCCGAGCCACTAGTACTGCGTAAGGTCATGTGGCCCATTGGCGATCGTCCCATAAGATCGTAATGCTGCTCCACTGATTAACACGAAGCAGCAGGTGTCGGGAGTAAAAGCCATCTGCAGGAGTGGCATACAGATGGCAGTGGCAAAAGGGGAGGAGATACCTGTCAACCAAAAGAAAAGAAAAAGAATAGAATGGCCATCAGAACTACATTCGAACAACTCACTTCAATGATCACACTAAATCCACAGCCATATGCATGCTAGCCCACTCCAAAGGATCATCACCACCCCAAAACCACTTGCGACTCATAACGATCTATATCGAGGTGAAAACACCATCACAAACGAGTGTACCTGTGCATGCGTCTGTGAAAACAGAATCCATCAGATGGGATTGGTAACGTGATTGGACACAAGTGTCTGAAGGCGCGTCGAGACAGGGAGGGCTCAACAAGGCCAGATAGACGATGGTCCCACTATGGCAGCCCTGCATCACATAGCGCAGGGGAGGCGGACAGATTCCAAGAAGCCCTGTACATGGCAAACACTGTATCAAATCATCTGTCCATGCATCCATTCATCATTCCCTCATCCCGTAATGATAACGCCTGTTTCCATACTCACATAACATGTGAGAATTCCATTGAGTCTGTGCGTTATGCAGCCTGCAAAATCCACTGTGCCCCAGCCCGTAATTCCAGTGTTGTGAAGTAACATGTATTTGGGAACGTCCGGCCTCATCGTCCACTTCGCTATTGCGCATCCCAAACTATTCATATCAATCATTGCATCCTCGCCATGGCCCCTGTCCCAAGGACATTGAACAATAGAACGTTATATTTGCAGTCAGACCTGTGGGCATCTCCTCGCCGCTAGCTGATAACCGAAAGCGCCGCCCTTCGAATTCCTCATTTGCAACATCACGTCGAAAAGGCATCTGTGGCCGTGTGAAATCACAAATTAATCCATCTAGTGCGGCTGTGTGTGAAAATGGCAACTGCCTTCACTCACAAATGGGACGCCCCGCCCGTCGTTGCAACTCGGTACAGTGATGCATGAGGGTCCACCGTTACTCGAGTACTACGTTCCACTGACCCTTCACAAGTCTGTTCGCGACTGCAAAGATTGTATGTGAAACAATGGGACCATAGCCGAATGAACATATCAACCAATGTTACACGGCCATCGGGTACAAATACATGATTGTAATAGCAAGATGCCATTCCTCGAATTGCAGCGTTGTGTGCGGGACGTGCTCGGCCAAAGGGGAGAGCAGCTTGCACAGGTGAAATGAATCACCACAGGTGGAGGCCATATAGCCTGAAAACACATAAATTGCACACCCAGTCTCCTCCCACAACCACACCCACTCCGAAATGCTACCGGCAGGACTCGCGATGTTGGCCCTGGGGGACCTGATAGCACTGCAAGTACTCCAACTCCAAGAAGAAGACGAACACCAACTACAACCGGCCGCACGGAGGAGACGCAGGAGGAGGAGGAGGGCAAGGCAGGGCCAGCAAGGGCCGCCAGCACAGCCACTACCACCACGCAGGCAGCCCGCAATCCCACGCCTCCGAGCACATCCGTTCAACCTCACTGATGAGCAGATCCACACCCTCTACCGTTTGGACCGGGACACCATATCCGCCATTGTGGACATGACACAGGCTGACCTTGTCAGCATGATAGATAGCCCAACCGCCATCCCACCGCTACTGAAGGTGGTGTCTGTACTCCACTTCCTGGCCACAGGCACCTACCAGCACACAGTCGGACAGTTGCATGGCATTTCTCAGCCACTGTTCTCACGGACACTATTGCAAGTGCTCGATGCCCTCCTGCAGCATGGAGACGACTACATCTCTCTACCACGCTCGGAGCAGGAAATTACCAACACAAAACTGGGATTCCATGCACTTGCCGGCATACCGGGTTGCCTTGGTGCCATCGACTGCACCCATGTGGAATTGGTCGTCCCACATGCCATGGAGGCCCAGTACCGCAACCGAAAACAATTTCATTCTCTGAATGTACAAATGGTGTGTGACTCCAACAGGATCATTACACATTGTTGTGCCCGATTCCCTGGATCAACCCATGATTCTATGGTCTTGAGGAACTCAACAATACCACGCTACATGGAGCGACACGCAGGGTACAGATCCTGGCTACTCGGTGAGTCTCATTTCATGCATGATGATGTGGGGTATGTGATGCGGCAATGACCTGGCAGGAAGGGGGGGGGGGTGCGTACGTGGCATTCCACATAATTCGTTTATCGTCCACATACAGGTGATGCCGGATATCCACTGAAGAGATGGCTCCTCACACCAGTCCGGAACCCACGGGACCAGCATGAGGAGGACTACAACCATGCCCACTCACGTACCCGTGTAGTCATTGAACAGGCATTCGGCCTACTGAAGACACGTTTCCGGTGCCTCAGCAGGTCTGGCGGGGCACTCCTGTACCGCCATGAGAAGGTTGCAAAGATGGTGATGGCATGTGTCATGCTACACAACATGTGCGTACGTAGAAATGTGTCCATGCCCCCTGACGCAGAACTGCAAGCACCTGAAGATGGTCATGATGAGGGTGGGGATGTGGCAGCACCTCAAGGAGTCCGCGAGGCACAGGAGGGCCGTGACATTCGTCAGCATCTCATTGATGCATGCTTCTAGCACTCACGCCTGGTGGCTGATACATGGACACGGGACTCGTGGCACTGTGTGTGTCTGGTACATGCACAATATGGACTGTACGCCTATGATGGCCTAGTACACAAAGATCATTGTCCACACATCTCATTGGTTGATCGTGCATTGTTTATGGCATATGTGATATCATGTTGAACACCCTATCGACCCGCCACCCAAGTGAGCCCAACACACCCCCTCCACCCTCCTACCTCCCCCCCGAACACCAGTGTCCAAAGATGCTCATTGTCAGTGGGCAGTCGCTATTGCAAGCCCCCTCTGCGGGTATCAGGGGCACCCCTGCCTGTGGAGCGCAGGTTCCTCCCAGATCTACGTTGGGGGCTGCCCTGGACGGAACTTGCAACGGATGATGTCTCTGCCTGCTCACGTCCATGCATGTCCCTAAGGGTTTGTGAGAGCTCAGTGAGCACACGGCGCACTGCGGCAAGTTCGGCACATACGTCTTTGGACGTCGCATGCAGTTCCCCCCTCAGGCTCTCGGTGCTTCTCTCCATTTGGACTCTCAGGCTCTCGGTGCTACTCTCCATTTGTACTCTCAGGCACTCGGTGCTACTCTCCATTTGTGCCCTTAGTGTCTCTGTACTTCTCTCCATTTCTGCCCTAAGTGTCTCAGTTGATGTTTCTATGTCTGCCTTAGTGCCCCCACATTCATCGGCATGGTCCTTGAGGAGCGTGGCCAGTTGCTGCTGTTGCACGATTAACTGGTCGAGGGACTGTTGCCTCTGCTGGGCCATGGCCATTTGCGGTGGTGTCACAGAGTGGCTGTTCGCCTCATGTTGCCCTGCCACAGGGCTTGTGGGGGATGGCCAGTCGTCGTCTTGTGGGTGCCCCTGCGTGGTATCCTCATGGTGTACGGGATGGAACAGACAGGGGGATTGGGACAGGTCATGGATGGATCTGACTTCGACATCCCCGTCTTCTGTGTCGGAGCATGCTGCCATTAATGGGGTGTCACCTATGGTGCTGCTGCCACCAGAGGCAGTGCCTTCTGTGGCATCCATTGGGGGGACCTGTGGTGCTGTTGTTGTGGGCATGCTGGCTGCTGGGGTGCCTGTTGATGTTCCCTCCTCTGTGCTGCCACTTGATTTGTGCTGCTGCCGTGTCTTGATGCGTGCAGCTGAGGTGGAGGGTCTTTGGCCGTCGGTCTTGGCCCTCTTTGCAGGTGTGCTGGTAGGGGTGTCCTGAAGCTCGTCGTTTGGATCGGACCCTGTGGTGGAGTAAAGGAGGGCGAGCGTTATTAATGGGTCTGTGGGAATTGGAATGGCAATGTATCACATGCATTGGGGTGGTACCTGAGGGTGATTTGGGTCGGGGCCTTGGAGGTGCTTTCATTTGTGTGTGGAGTGAGGGTGCAGTTGTTTGGCAGCCTGCAGTTAGGGTGTGCCTGCTGCACGTGTAGTGGGTGTTTTTGGGGTTTTTAATTATTTATGTATTTATTGTGAGTTTTAAAGTGCGCTATCAGGCCAATGTGTGTGGACGTTCTCCTGGCCATGTGTTGCTGTTGCGCTATGTGGACACATGTGATTCACATGATTGGACATTGTGGATTTGGCATGGTTTTATTTGGGCCACCTACCTGATTCTCCGGATGTCTGCACTCCTTTCTCCATCCCTCCGACTCCCTCTATGCTCTCCATTCCAATGGTGGAGGCACAGATTTCTCACCAGGGGGTCAACTTGATGGGTGATTCCGATCCTCCCCCGGTGGCTGTGGCAATGTTGCGGTTGGCAGAAAGTATGCTACGGACGCGTATCCACAGGTCGTCCCATCGCTTTCTGCATTGCTGTGGGTTGCGGGGTGCGGTCCCCACCGCACTTACCCGCTGTGCCACCAGGGCCCATATGGCCTTCTTGTTCGCAAGTGCCGTCCTGGTCATTTGCGTGGAGAAGACGGCGGCGGCATTCTCCTGGAGGGTCTCTGTAAGCACGGTGAGTTCCTCACGGGAGAAGTGGACCTGCCGCTTGCGGTCGCACGCTTTCTTCGCTACTTTTCCCATTTTTCTTGGTTTCACTAGGGTGGATGACGGGTTGGGATGTGTCTCAGGGTAGTGTTTTTAGTGGTTGTGTGGATTTTGTGGTTTTATAGGTGTACGGCGTGTTGTTTCCCGTTCCGGGCCCATGTTTTTACTTCCGTTTCCGTATATTTACGGTCACCGTACTTTCCGGTTGGCGCTCACTGCAGTGTCCGCTAAGATGGGTGGCGGTATTGCACCTAGGGCGCCGTACGGCGGCGGTGTGGGCCGTTTTGGGGTCATTTCCGCCATCGCGGACTTTGCACTTCCGCCATGCCGTGGTGCTCGTGCCCGATGGGTCGGAATGGGCCGCACTTTGCTCCATCGTGCAATGGCGGAAACGCTATTTACGCTGTGGCGGTCCGGTCAGTCACTTTCCGCCAGGGTCGTAATGAGGGCCAATGTATTGACGATTTGTTTGAAACTTCAAATGCATAATGGAGTATAGGAATAATCAGGACACAAAGCAGATCACACCCTGGAAGACTTGATATGTAGTGTGAGAACACGCTCCAAAGATCCATACCAGCTATGTAAATGGTGTGTGGTGTATCCTGAATTGCCCACAAAATCCCAGTCCAGGGACATGCACCATAACTCTTAACTCTCACATGCAGGCATCCAAAAACCTAAAATGTAGTGGGTCACACAGACATACATGGGGCACATGTCACCTACCCACCCCCGCCAAGTAGCAGTAATAGCAGTAATGCCTATGGAGGATGGATTAGCCATCAGTGAAGGGGCACTCCATGATGAATGTCACCACATCTTATGGCTCTGATCACCTGCATTGCTCACTACCCTATCATTATAACCTCACATCACACTCTGCATACAGGTAGATGACAGGCATTGGCATACCCTCAGCACTACTGAGTTTAAAGCCCACAAGAAGTCTTGGCTCGCAAGTGCATTAATTGGAAGACATGTCCTCATGCCACTGGGTACATAGAACCAAGCTTTCAAATCATTGGCAATCCATGTGAAATATCCACACCCTTCCCAAATAAAGTTTATTATAGTGGCATAGAAAACGCTCAAATACAATACACAAACAACCCATTTTGGGCATTACAAGTGATTGTATGTCAATTTTCTCACAATGGGTAGCCATGCCAGCTAGGAAGAGGATGATGGAAGTATAACAGCAGGCACTTCTACGATCACACCACCAAACCCAACACCAGCCCCCAGGCACACCTCCAAGAATGAAAGGCAAAGAGCTGGCAGTCACCAGAAACCAACACACTGCCATATGTGACTCTGGCACCACAGCAAATGATGCTGCCACCATCAATTCAGCCCCATGTCTCTATGAGGCTCCGCCCACCACTGTTTATACTACCTGTTAGGGTGTGGAAGGAGGAGACTGACAGACAGGTGGAATTGTTGTGGTTATAGACTTTTATTTGGGTCAAAATAAAAGAGGAAAACCCGACCTGTCCTAATACTAGAAGGTGTTTCCGTGCCTCAACTAAATATTAAGGACACCTCAGGATGTCTGTCTAAAGCAAACAGTCCACCGTCCTATGTCGACACCTATTTCCATCCCTTACACCCTTAACTAACTAAGGAAAAACAAGAAGCTACTTTGTCCAGAAGAGTGACTGCCTTCTTCTCTGAACTGAGACTTTGTGTTCACGCCCTGGTGATGATACGTGTTCTCCAGATTGCATAAACCAAAGGTTCAAACAGTTCTCTTGGAGGATTTCTCTGTCAGTGCCAGGCCCAGAAAAGACAGTCTCTTCAAATTACTTATTCTATTCGAAATACCAGGAGGATGGCTCCCTCCCCTCTGGCTCTTCTTGAACTCACAGTGACAACTCAACAAGTGATGGGGGAATATCTCCCTTCCCCAGGTATTTTCAAGCATTGAGGGGATATCTCTTTTCCCCAGATCTTTCTCAGACTCACAGGCAGTTCAACAAATGGTGGGGTAATCTGTCCTTTGACCGGGCCTTTCTTAGATCTTTTATGATGCCAGGGGAAATGACTCCTTTACCTCTGGCCTCTTTGCAGCTTTCCATATCCCCACGGACAATGCAACCCTTCCTCTGGTTGCCTTCCAGCTTCTCATGATGCCAGAGGAAATTACACCCTTTCCCTGGTTGTTTTCCAGCATCTCTGCTATTTGTAAGGTAGACCTGGTTCACTATCCTGCCAGGTATTATGATTGTTCATATAATGGCTTCTTTAGTTAGTATAGCAGACCTGCTTCACTATCTTTTTTGGAGGCTTCAGCTTCTCGTCTCACATCTCGGTTCCTCTGGTCTCCCTTCTCCACTCCACAGACCTGCTTGCGGCTCATTGCAGGAGGACTGAATGCCTGCCGGTAGGCAAATCGGTCTACAGCCCCTTCTTGTGTAGCACTGCTTCCCTGCTTGATGCTCCTCGAGGGAGGGCTAAACACATTCTTCAGTCCTTCTTCCCGTTTTATGTATTGGCAGCTTACTGATTGTCCATATTGACTAGACTGCTGGAGTTGGTTTCTCTGAGTGCTCTCCATTACTCCGTGCCTCTTCTTTGTCCCAGTACTGATGTTATTCCTCTTAACTGAGTTGCTGAGAATCTTCTTCATCTCAGTACGTTTGTTGCAGGATTCATACAGTGGGTCCCTACTCTTTATTGTCTCAGTACTGTGGATGCTCTACCTTAGAAGGGCACATGGAAATGTGTGAAATCATGTTACCCTCTATAGGGTAAGGAGATGAGGGGGGGTATGGGGTATTCAGGGTATACCACGTTCTTCCCTGATAATCACCCCTGGTCCCACAGGGAGAATTCCCTCCATGGGGATTATCAGGTAGTGGCCTCACCTCTCTGGCTTCATAGGAAGGGGCTCCCACTAAGGAAGCAGTGATGATACCCTGGGATTCGTCACATACAACATTGGGGTCAAGATTGCCTGTGGGTGTCCAAAACACTTTGCTACACACTCCTGTTGTCTCAAGCGGACACCCATATGCTGGACTCTCCCCTCCTTCATTCCCTCTTCCCTCTCCCTAAGAGGCAATTTCCCTTATACAATGGCCATGTTCTGCAATGGCATAATTCGCTGTACATGTATTCCACTGCTGATGATGGTGACACTGTAGATTCCTGGCCTTGTGCACCTTGGTGTCAGCTGTCCCATGACCCACCATCCCCAGTCCACCAACACACACTTGACATCATATGGCAGAGACTCAGCCAAATGGAGCAGAAACGGGGGCGTATGGAGTCCATGGCCCAAAAATAATTGGGACACTCTCAGGTCATCTGTGATGGCATTGAGGGTGCATTGAGGAGGGTAGCATCCGCTGTGAAGAGTCAGAGCAGGTAAGTATCAGATGCCACTGCTACTGTCAGGTTAGTGTGCCAAAAGGTGTGGGAGATGGCCGGGGCTATTTTCTCAAGCAATGAGAACATTCAGGCAGCCAATACCCTCACTCTACATCATATATGGGTAGGTGACTTGGTCAGCTCCATCTCGGCCACATCCACTTAATTTGTCCCAGCAACCTAGTAGGATGCTCTCACCAGAGAATGCCCCCTTCACAACCAACCACAAATGGACATTGCAAGATTCAACAGAAGTAGGGAACACCATTCCACAAACATTGTTTTGGGGCTGACATTGGTGAGTAGGCATGGAACTTGGGGATGAGGGAGGTGGGTGGTCATTAGTGTATGCTAAAAAAAACAGCCAATGTCTGTCATAGATGTGCTTTTAGTGATGAGTTATATTACAGTGAAATGTGAATTCATATGTGTTCAAAAATAGTCCTCAGTGTGCTCATGACGGATGATGCGTCCTTCCCTTCCATCATCATGTCCAACTCGAGGACTGATAATCGAGGTGATAACCTGCATTTCATTAACATCTGAGTTTGGATAAGCCATGCCATCCCCTGGAGGCATGGGGATTTCCCCCCTAATGCACATGTTGGTTGTGCAGCATTGCACAGACCATGGCAATCTTCCCCACTTTCTCAGGGCTCTACATGAGTGCCTCAGAGGTCCGCAGGAGGCACCAGAAACTTCCTTTGAGCATCTCTATGCACACCCTGATCTGTGTGTGTGTCTCGTGGTTGGCCACCTCCTGTGGTGTTTCAGGGCTTCTAATGGGTGTTATCAGGCATGGCAGCACAGAATAGCCAGAGTCACCTGCAGTAGATAAAAGAAGTATTTGATGATGTGAGTGTTTGTTGTGTAAGTAAATATCATACTACTTTGTTGCTGGGCTATCTTTTTCATCATGTATATCATCAGGTAAACACACAGGCTATCACTCCACAACATTTGAATTGTCTGTGTCTAAAAATGGTTAATGGCCAAGGGGTACTGGTAATCCTGCTCCATGGTGAATGCGTTGGGCACCATTCTGACCTCACTATCCCAGCTGCAACATTGCACTTACTCAATTATCAATGCCTTGCCTATTGCAGGTATTCTCTGCTACTCATGCTGTTCATTGATGGGTGGTCTTGTCATTTGTGTACCTTTCAGGATGTTACAGTGAATTTGTTATTGTCAGGGATTATGGTGGTAACTTGAGAGCATGCCTGTGTACCCTATCATTGTGTCCACTCATGTCACGCTGTGCCTGGAGTAAGGAGTGATATTGGCAATGGGCTATTACACAAAGCCTTTGCAATGCATTCTGGGAACTGTTGTGATATTTAGGATTTTGTGTATGTGGACCTATGAAGGACTTCATGTATGCCAACAAATGGAGGTTTAAAGAGGTTTGCCACATGTAAACATGCATTCTTTTAGTCACATAATCATGTAATGAAAAGTGTTAGGCCTAGTTAACTGGAAACTCTGGACATTTTTCGCATGAAATGCACTTTCTGAAAATCTATCACTGCACTGTGCGACGACTAAAGCCAGTATATACGGGTGTTGTGTGCACCCATGTCAACAACCCCAATGTTCATGGTGATAATAAAATCTATGCGTCCCTCCATACATGCAAATGAGGAATAGGTGCCTATTGTGACAGTATTATTGCATGTTCCCTGATGAAGATTGTGGCCAAATTGTGGCAATTATGTCAAAACCGGTTGGTCCTGTCTAAAGGCCTAAAAATGGGATTACGAAAATCAAATAGTACCCAGTTTATTATATATATATATATATTCACACAAAAAAAAAAACTTTGTTAAGGGGACGTTATGGTTAAGTTGTGCTACTAAAAACCTGTGAAATTCACTAAAAAAACTTTACAAACGTGACATTATGGTTCAAAGTAAAACCGAAAACCCCCTGAAATTCGCCAGTTATGGTAGGCTAAGCAACCATACCTGCCCGCACCATTGTGCACTGCTAACACTAACACCCAGGACATGACAGATGGCATCACAAATGTCATTGATGACATCACTGATGATATCACATGTGTAGCCCCTTTGTTTCTGTTCACTGCCATATATATATGTATATTCAGTAAAACAAATGTGTTAAAGGGACCTTATGGTTCAAAGTAAAACCGAAAAACCCTTGACATTCGCTAGTTATGGTAAGCTAAGCAACCATAACTCGCGCCACCTACGTGCATTGCTAAGACTAACACCCAGGGCATCAAAGATGACATCCCAAATGTCATTGATAACATCACTGATGACATCACATGTCTGGTTCTCTCTTTTTTCCTTTAGTGATATATTTTAGCCAGTAATACTTAGGAACAATAAAATTGAAAAGTACTATATTTGTACACTTACACTTCAATTATGTTCTTACAGTAAATCATTTGGGGTTCACTCTTAGCATATGAAACATATACATAGGGAGAATACCCACTTGAAATATACCAATGCTTTCTGTGTATGAAGACAATCAGTAAGGTTATCAACACTTTCTTATTGGTCTGCTGTTTTTTTTATTACTGTACTTTCTGTGGATATGCTCATACTTGTATTCGCATTACTCTCTTTAGGGTGCGGTCACATCATGTGATAGTTATTCATAGGGAAGTAGTAGGTTTGAAGCAGAACAATCATTTCTGTGCATAAAAATAATCAGGTAGGTTATGAACAATTTCTGGTTCTACTGTTGCTTTTTTGCGTACTTCACTTTCACTGTATATACTCCTATTTGTATTTGTTGTTATGTCTGTGTTTTGTAAGTAGTAATGAAATTATATAGGAAGTGGGTTTCATTACCTATTTATAACATGTTGCACAGTTCACAAAACTCTAATAAGAAACCATTTACCATTTCACTATTTAACATGGGAAGATTATGAATATTGCACCCCCATCATGTATGCTGCACACAATGCTTATGTCTATACATGAGTACATTATTACACTGTAAAGAACTTCATAATAGAATGCTATTTATGTCAATGCATTGCTTAATGCACCACATAGCTCATGTCATCTATTCCAATGACCCTTGACAGTTTTTTTATCAACATTATAATAAGATTCCCTTGTGCAGACTTTTCATGAAAAGTACATGCACATGTGATGTCATCAGTGATGTCATCAATATCATTTGTGATGTCATCTTTGATGTCCTGGGTGTTAGTCTTAGCAATGCACGTAGGTGGTGCGAGTTATGGTTTCTTAGCTTACCATAACTAGCGAATGTCAAGGGTTTTTCGGTTTCACTTTGAACCATAACGTCACTTTCACACAGTTTTTTTACTGAATATACATATATATATATATATATGTGGCAGTGAACAAAAACAAAAGGGCTACACATGTGATGTCATCAGTGATGTCATCAATGACATTTGTGATGCCATCTGTCATGTCCTGGGTGTTAGTGTTAGCAGTGCCCAGTGGTGCGGGCATGTATGGTTGCTTAGCCTACCATAACTGGCGAATTCAGGGGTTTTTCGGTTTTACTTTAAACCATAATGTCACGTTTGTAAAGTTTTTTTTAGTGAATTTCACAGGTTTTTAGTAGCGCAACTTAACCATAATGTCCCCTTAACAAAGTTTTTTTTGTGTGAATTTTACGGGTTTTTAGTAGGGCAACTTAACCATAACGTCCCTTTAACAAAGTTTTTTTTAACTGAATTTCACAGGTTTTCTGAAAGGGAACTTAATCATAACATCACGTTAATAAAGTTTTTTTGCTGAATATACACTATCATCATGTGATCTCGGGAGATATGTAGTATAATTTGATTACTTTATAGACATATAACATAGACCATATAGAACCCCCTCACTATCGATATAGGAAAGGCACGGACTGAGCGCCTGTCTGCGAGGTCGAGGTCAACAGTACCCAAACAGTCAGCGGGTATCTGAAATTGTACTATTGTGTTACACAAAAAATGCTCAACTATGAAAAAGTACACATAAAGATATTATAAGTACTAGTAAATCAATAGGGGAACCTAAACGTCTGAAACAAAAACCATGCATTTAATGACCATGTAGAATGAAATGAATTATACCATGAAAAAAAGAAAGTATGACTCCAATGTAATTACCTCACAGAAACTCTGCAGCCAGGACCGACAGTACACGCACGCACTACAACGAAGACAAATTACAACAAAACAGTAAGTGAACTTCATTTTTCTTATGTGTGTGTACTTTTTTGGTATGAGGGGCAGAAAACATAATTTCTTTCTGTTCTTTTGATACAGAAATGTGCAGTACTTTGGAGTGGCTGCTGGAGGAGAATGTTTTCCGCATGGGGAAATGTCCGAAGATAGCGATAGTAATGATATACAGTGCTCTGCATGAGCAAAATAATGGTCAGTATTTTATGGGCATTTAACATATATATATATATATATATATATATATATATATATATATATATATATATTTATTTTTAACAGACCAGGAACAAAAAGAAGAAAGGCCAACAAATGACACAGAGGAAGACAGGCTGAAAAGGATAGAACTGAAATGGACACACTAAATGACAATTTTAACAGTTTAAGGCAATTTGTGGAGGAATTTGTGAGAGGAAAATACGCTATCACTGTCCCACCTGTACCTGCCCCCTTCTCCATTCCCTAGTGAACCGTCCCCAAACCTTCAAGAAGAAACTAGACGTTTTGATGAAACATCCATCCCTTCTTCCCCACACAAATCATCTCCTCACAATCAGCCTGTGTTGAACCCTAACTCCCCTATATTTGTGTCAGTATCTGCATCCCCCTGTATTTCTCTTGATTGAAGTGTGTGTGTGTTTTTAGAAAGTTTTTGTATATTTGTTGTAGTGAAAGGGTTTGAGTAAAAAAGGTTTTTTTAAAAAGACTTAAAATGTTCGCGAACAGCGCACCTGTTCGAGATAGCCGTAAGCAATAGAGTATGAATGTTCTAACGGCAATACACCTACCCGTACCAATGCCAACCAAGATGGAACTGATCTTACAATGCACCATCTGTGCAAGTTGTGTGTAAATGAACAGAATGGGGCGTGCTAAGGACATTATACCTCTCCGTACCGCTCCCAAACGAGATAAAACATGTTCCTAGAACACACCAGGTGTCCAGGATGTATGTAAATGAGCAAAATGGGAGTGTCCTAAGGACACTATACCTGTCCGTATCGTCCGTAGCCAAGTTGGAACTGTCCGTAGAACAGGCGCGGTGGCTGGCATGTTCGTTGTCAAACAAAATGAAGGTGTCCTAAGGACACTGGACCTGTCCATACAGTCATCAGATCAGGTACGCACATGTGCAGTACACCCATAAGTACTGCGAACATCCCGCCTGTCCCTAACGGTCCGTCTCACTTGTGTCGCACTTTTAATTAGTTGCAGGACCCAAACACTGTCCGTAGAACAGTGGTGCGCATGCTCATGTTTCTTAGTCTGCATTTGCTGTCCAGTGGGCAAGCTTTTCCCTCGCGGATGTGTTCAGGATGTCATCATGTGACTGCACCCACGCTGAGCGTGTGGACTAATTTGCGCACTTTTTCTGCTTCTGCAACATTGTAAAATAACTTATACACACATGGGAAATTATTTTTCAGTATAAAATCCCCATTTGACAGGTCCCATACAATAGCTCTACCTGTGAACGTGTTGTTTACAATATTTGTAGCGCTTTTGAGTGATCAATATGGTCATGAGCCGCACCCCTCGACCCCTATAAATGGCCACAACCCCAAGCTCATCTTCATTGTGCTTCTGGCTATAGCAGTTAGAGTTGTGCAACCTTTACTGCTGTAGCAACCATTAGGCAACTAATCCTTATGGCATCCATGGCTACTGTTGCTTCATTAGCCTCAGCACCACCCCCAAACCCTCCACCGCCACCACCTCCCCAAGGGCCTGCAGAGGGATATACTGGTGAGGATGTAGAGATTGAGGAAGAAGAGGAAGAAGAGAATGAGGTGGAGGAACTCCGCACTACAAACACTCGCCGGGAGTCGTGGGTGTGGTGGTTGTTTTCTGTTTTTGGGAACGTACCGAAAGCACATGCGAACCTGGTCAGATGCAACCAGTGCCAGTTGCTGCTGAGTTGCGGGAGACCTGGTGCGTACAGCTTTGATACGACAACCATGAAGCAACACCTAACTTCGTTCCAAAGTGCAGACATTTGCAAGGTGGTGCCATGTGAAGAACGTAGTAGATTGAGTTTCTCCACAGCATCCTCCGTGTCCGATCCTCTCACCACAAGAGACACTCCTGTGGGGGAGCGCATCCCTCCAGCTGCCTCACAAGCCATTCGCGATGCTGTTGACCCTTACCTTTCGAGGGTCACAATATTGTGTGTGTACTGTGACGCAGGAATCTGCAGGGGGGAGAGTTTTCGAAGTGCGTTTGAGGCTACGATCACTGAGCACCAGAAGAACTGCTCCCTACCTAAGTAAAGCCACCCTATATCTTTCTCTCTTCACCTGGCCCTTCTTATCCCGGTGGTTGGTGTCCCTTCCTTACCCTCCTTTGCCCTCCTCTCCCAGTGTGTCGTGTCCATAAAAGTAGTAAACTGGAAAATTACAAAAACTACAAAAAAGGCTCTTTTCAGAGCTGCCTTTCTCAATTTAACAATAGAACTATCAAGTGACCGTCGTAGGCCCCTGTGCATTTCTGGAGAAGTCTGCGGACAGTCGTAGGACACACAAAAATGTAGGGTGCAAGCAAAGCAAAACCAATGGACTTTTCGCTGGGAGTAAGTGGTGGCTCTGAAAAGAGCCTTTCGGTGGTGTTGTATGTGCTTCAAAAACTGTAGGTTGGAAAAAACGGATTGCCAAATAGGTGACTATGATTCCAAAAAAAGTTCCAATGCATATTGTACATTGCGAAGAAAAATCTGATTGCCAGCATATCTGAGATGGACTCCATCTCTGCGAAAAATGAAAGAGCTGCGAAACAAAATGTTTTCATTGTGGAATGAGGACATGCCAACATCTCTTAGAAAGGCACAAACAGCCTTATTCACATTGCGCCTTGCTTTCTCCATTTGTGGACCATATGCAAAAGAACGCAGCCACTTTTGTCCTTGTGCAATACGGGAAAAAACAATTTGGCAATTTGGAAACATGTCTATGACTTTCGCAAGTCCTTCCTTCATTGCAAATTGCAAAGAAATTCCAGAAACATGGCCTAAACTGTTTCCTCCGCAATGAATGATAAGTATATCAGGATGATGCTCTGTCTGTAAAATAGCGAAGAGAAGTACCAAGTCCAGCCACCTCATTCCACGCACGCCATGCCAGTGCACTTCCACATGAGGAAATCCAAGATCTGCAGATAGACCGCAACTTTCTGCTTGCACCTTCAACCAATGTATCCATGAGTCTCCCAAAATCCAGATAATCGGTTTTCGAGCACACAGAGCCATGGCTGTCTGGTCTCCTGTCAGGGAAAAGACATTCTCACTAAATTTCTCCGTACAGAACACACCCACTGACCTTTAATGACCAATCCCTACCTTTGCACATTCTGATTTGCATGCGTCTCCAACCCAGAATCCCTGTTGGTAATAGGTGCCGCCTGCAAACTTCCATGTTCGCGGACACCTACAGGATCAGAGCGTGATACTGTACATTTAAATATTATTCCCTTTTTCGCCCTTAAGGTGGGCTCCGAGAAGAGCCATTTTTTTTTGGCAGATGCCTTACAGACACCTGTTATTTTTTTTTTTTATTATTTTTTGTTTTTATTTTACTCCTACAACCATTACAGAACCTTCTCCAAAGCAAGCCTCACATTCCAAAAGAACATGGCATTTCCCAAAGAAGATAACGCAACACAATCTGCTTCAAAATAAGCCGCATTACTGGGAACAATGTTCTTGTGGCTGCAGAAAAACATACCAGCACGTAACATAAAAGCACGCATGCCGCGATTGATATTACACCTCCCAATACTTTGATCAGGACAGAAAACAGAACTGTTGTCCCATTTTCCTCTAGGGAGTAACCCAGAAAAAAATAATTTTGCAGTTGGAAAGATGTTCATGACTGCTTGAACCAACTGTTCCAAATCTTTCAACAAAGTACGTGAACTCACGTAGCCTAAATGGCAAGCACTGTAGTGCAAAAGTACCACATGAGGAGTGGTCATCATACGCATCTCGGTGCAAACTTGGAGAATTGCTGCAACATTGCGATCAGTCTCAGCGCTCCATACCACCTCCACTCCTCTCACATCAAAATGATGTGCCACATGCCTTCGGCATAGTGCTGTAAACCATGGACAAAAATATCTCCAAGGACCAAAATCCTGACCCTCTGTGCCTCTGCCATCTTCAATATGCGCACCATCTTTTGACACAAAAGAACATTGTGAACATCTGATTGGCTGATGCCCACAGTCCCCTTTCCATGCTGGATTTGCTGGAGAAACCCGTATGTGACACGCCCTAACCCGTGGACAAGCGTTGTCTACATGCCGCACGTAACTCTTAGCCAGTCCTTCTACCCTTTCCACATAACTCACAAATCCATTTCCTCATTGGACACAGCTAAGCAGTCACACAACCATCCACCAATCACATTAACCATCCCTACATCTAACTCTGTCATCAAAATTGTGCACTTCAAATGTACTATTGATCACTCTGAATGCAAGTCGCATATCATTGCAAAGCACCTACTTCAAAAACTACTGTGCAAGTGTTGCAGATTTCTACGTACAGCTCCATGCAT
The DNA here is from genome assembly GCF_040938575.1 of Ambystoma mexicanum. Classification (NCBI taxonomy): domain Eukaryota; kingdom Metazoa; phylum Chordata; class Amphibia; order Caudata; family Ambystomatidae; genus Ambystoma; species Ambystoma mexicanum. Next base: position 460,622,654 of record NC_090931.1, read on the forward strand.
GCGTACATGCATGCGTATAAACTACAGGTATACATATTTTAATCAGAGAACATGTGCAACCCTTATGATTTCATTAAAACAAATGAATGCCACTAAATCTGCATAGCCAATACATACCAACGCTCCCCCTTTAAGTACAAGATGTCCGATTTTTCATTGACAAACCGCACTACTTCTTACTGTCTCCCGCATAACCTATATATTCGTTAAAACCCTCCCTATTTATTGCGAAACTCGATTTTCCATTAGAAAATGGCATAATTTTTTACTGTGTACCGCCTACATATATGCTACTTCCAATGCGATCGTATGAGAAAAAGTAAACGCTCGCGATTGCTGTGGTGACATCACCCTTTGAGAGTCTCCCGATGTTTCTAAATCATACTCATAATATGAAAGTACAGACATTTTTCCCATTTACTATAATGACCTATCGCTTACTAACCTCTCTGCTATAGATAACATAGCTTAAAAGAAACAAGGCATTTTCGTAACCTAAACATTATACTCATTTCTGAAGCACGTGCAACTGCCATACTGCAAGTAACATAGAAAGGCAGCACATAGTGAAGTGAAATGCACACATACACTGTGTTGAAATATCAAAGGAGAATACTCTGACGAAAAATGCAAAATTAACATGTACAATAACATCACTGCTTTAAACACACAAAGTTACTAACTTCTTCTTTTTACAATTGCAGTGAAGACTACTCTCCTGAAAATCAATAGCATCTACACTGCAAACAACATATCCGAAGAAACCTGGTCATTCTGCAAAAAAAAAGTAAGTACAGCACGACCTTTATATTCGAACTATTCCTCAAACAGACTGAGTGCGTTATGTATTTAATTTGCGCACCAAAGTAAACAGTGATTTCTATACCATTCTACCCGCAAATCCCCATTTATTAAACAAAGAATAACAGGCAGAATGACTCACAAATCCCTGTATGTTTGGAACTCAAATAACATACAGAACCCTTAGAATGTTAGTACTAGAAAACAAATAGCTGTTTCAATTTTATGCCAGTACGTTCACTATTAATGCTTCTCCACATCACTAGCCCACTTTCTACTCTCATCTGAAGCACATTGTAGTAGTATGCAAACAGAAAGATAGCCTTGCCAAATCATTCTAAGAGACCAATGCACATTCACACACCACCACAAAGACCTTGCCCATCAAACTCATGCACGCATGGTCACAGCACACCAAACCATACCTTCTTTTTTTCAACAGACCCCAAAAGATGCCTACCAAAAAGCAAGTCCATAGAAAGGAACGCAGAAGTAGAGCAAATTACAAAAAAAGTGTCCAACCTAAGCATCCATCTGTAGTAGAGTTTGTAGAGAATGTTGGAACAAAACAGCTAATACAGTCATTTAGCTAAACAAAGTAAGCTTCAACTACCGAAACTTTACCTCCTCCAACAAAATGTGGCACGAAACACAAAACTCTTCACAAAAAATCGGCTACCAGTACTGCTAACAATGCTCCCATTAATCCTGATATAGTAACAAGAATCTATAGTAAAAAAAGTATTTTAGCAAAAATGTTTCACCACAGAGTCCATCAGAATCTAATAAGAAGAGGACCGAAATCATCCTCAAACCTTAAAACCTACCATAGAAAATTAATCCTACAAGCTCTCGTGGACAGTGCAATCATTCTCAAAAGGAAGTTGTTTATATTAGTGTTAAATAGAATGAAACCACTAACAAAACTAAGAACCAAACTACAAAAGAAACTTATCAATAAACGGAATGTGAACAAAAATAACTTCTTACATATTTGTGGAGGTGAATGGAGTCACACAACAAACACAGAACCATATTTTAATGAAGAAGCATACAAACAAAATCAAACAAACACAATTGCCATCAATAGCAGTGGACGAGGGTATGAAAAAATCAATAATAGCGTCATGGAACAAGAAACACTGCTTAGAAAAGTATCCCCTGAAAACTCAGAATCACAACTCAATTCGACTGAACCAGACCGTCCAGTATACAAATGGCTGTGCACGTCAATGTGGCCCATTCCTAACAAATCTTTCAAATCTTTACGTCAGTTCCTCAATAAGTATGTGAAAGGTAAAGACAAAATGAAAATTAAAGTGCTGCAAAATATGGATATCTGTCCAGTGCGCAAAAACACAGGACTACAAAGACATTCATTAGCCTGCATTTCTGGACCTATTTGCAAAAGCACCTTCCATGATATCAAAAGGATATCAATACATCATTCAACTGTAAGAAATCTAGGATATAACATATACTATGCTAAAAGTCCAGCTTCAGAATTAGCCAATTTAAATAACACTCTTCTGCATGGTACACCCAAATATCTACAAGAAGAAATTAACCGTATCCAGAGAAAATATTTTGGAAGTGAAAGCCACTTACAAAATGCAATAGTTTTAGAACAGACTACCAACATTTCTGCACATAGCAACCTTCTATTACACATATACAAAAAAGAAATACTAAAATGTAAAAGTACATCGGCTGAAATACCAAACCATGTGTTTGTGTGTTGCCGCAGAATGTTTTACAAAAGGAACACAAAAGATATAGACATAGCATACAAAATAGAAGACAATGAAGATTCCAAATGGTATGAATCAGCTCTCTACCTTTTAGCCGAAAACAAATATCAAATAAGTGAACCCCTAATATGTTGTAGTTACTGCACCACAAAACTAGACAACAACCAAACTCCTTCACGTGCTATCACAAATAATTTGGAATTATTCCCACTACCAAAAACCCTGCAACAACTCAATTTGTATAAAAGCATCATAATTCAAACAGTTCACCCATTTCAAGCAATTATACGCTTTCACCCAAAAACAGCAAAATTACCTCCCTCTGAATTGGTGAAAGGCATTCGTGGCAAAGTAGTTTATTTGCCAATAGATCTAACAGACAATGTACACACTCTAGGAGTGCAACGTTCAATAGAGCATTTTTTAATTGTCTTGGTAAATTGTGTACCAACAAAAGACAAAAAAATTTGGCAACAACTGGTGGACTTACATAAAGTTAGACAAGCCTTGCAATATCTAAAAGACAATAACGAATACTACAAGGAAATAAATATTGAAGAAAGCTTAGGGGAAACAACTGAAATATTTGAAGAGTCATCAGAAACTGGACAATTCGAACTTCTGGATCCTGCTGAAGTATCCACTCATTTGGACCAGTACACAATTCATCCATTGCATTCCAATGAAAGCATAGATGATGCACTAGAAACTTACCAAATGCGACAAACCAAAGGTTCACCAATGAGCATATGGGAAAAAAGTATAAAAGCACATTTTTTCCACTGCTATTTCCTACTGGCAAAGGTGGAAGATACGAAGATAGACCCACTCAGATTACAGCATCAGAATACCGCTCATTACGAATGTATTCGCAAGATCCCAGGTTTAGACAAAATGTGGAATACATATTCCACCTACTCTTTGAAAGTGAACTAGCAACCCTATGTTGCGGAGGTGCCCACATTTTGAAATCTGAAACCCACTTTCAAAATATGTCAGCTATGCAATTAATACAAAAAGTACAAGAAAAAGATGAGGGTTTACAATAAAGTATAACAAATTTGTTTGCAAACATGCATGGTACAAAAGAATACTGGTTCCGACGGCATGGAGACGTACGTTGTATGATCAGAAACCGTGGACCACCCACTTGGTTTGTTACACTAAGTTGTGCAGAATATGCATGGGAAGATTTACATGAGTTCCTACGCATATCAAACAAAAACAAAACCAACATACATTTATTAACACCTGGAGAACTTTGCTCTCTAGATCCAGTTAATGTGTCAAGATATTTCCATCATTGTTTCATTGCTATGCTACACTTTATTTGCAATAAAACTGTTCCTCCCCTCTGAGAAGTGCAGCACTTCTTTTGGAGAAAAGAATACCAAGCGAGAGGAGAACACATATTCACATGCTTTTTTGGATCAAAGGTGCACCTAAATTTGGTCACGACACTGATGCCACTGTTTTGCAGTTCATCCAAAAATATGTCAGTTGTGAAATCCCTTCACAACGGACACAGAGTGACCTGCACGGGCAGATTTTACAATTTCAAAGACACAAATGTGGCAAATATTGTTGATGCAAATACAAAAACAAAGGGAAATACTACACCAAATGCCGGTTTAGTTTCCCTAGACCAGTTACAGAAACAGGTGAAGTGAACAACTTCATGTCTTCAGTTCAACATAGTGTGAAAGGTAAATCACCTAAGAACACGCATTACATAAAAAGAAATGAAGAATCTAAATATATCAATGATTACAATGCAATCATTGTCCTCTTATGGAATGCAAACATAGATGTGCAGTACATTGCAGACAATTCCACTGCTGTTGCACTATATGTTACAGCCTACTTAACAAAAGCAGAAAAAACAGAGCTTCAAGACCTCTGTGATGACTTATCATCAGACAAAACACTATCTCAGACATTGTACAGCCCAGGCATAAAAATGCTCTCTCATAAAGAATGTGGCGCCTATGAAGCGGCAGATCGTTTAACCGGTACTGCTTTGTACGGAAAATCAGACAACATAATATTGCTAAGTCTTGGTCCTGCTAAATCTAGAAAAAGAGTTCTGAAATAATATGAGGACATAGAAACAATTGCCAGAAATGATCCCAACAGCCAAGACATTTTAAAAAACAATTTACTGGACTCATTCTATCCGAACAGGAGTAGCCCTTTGAAAAGCATGTGTCTATACGACATAGCTCAAAACTTTGCATACAAAAATAATATAAAACCTGACGAAAGCAAAGGCAGATATAGAGTCACAGATTGTGACGGCTGCTTAGTGAAACTTACCAAATGAAGCTTAATTAATCATGTTAAATTGTCTTTAAAAACTGCTCAACTGAAAGAACTATATTATATGTCTCTGCTACAACTTTTTAAACCTTGGAGAAAAGAGGAACAGATACTAGATAACTATGACTGCTATGAAGATGCTTTCAAAGCAAACAAAAGCGCTATTACCGATGTGAACTTTACGTAGTACAAAACAATGTTGCACAATGAACAGAAACACGAAGAAGAACTTCAGGCTCAACTAGATAAGGACTCTTCCGACAGTAGTCAACCTTCTGTAATAGGAAGTCAAGATCCACTAGGACAGCCACTAATAGTAAATGAGGCAGAATTAGCTATGACAGAAGTGGAAAACACCATGTGTCATTATCAAGACAATATAGAAGACTTAACTGTACAACAAGCAAAACTTAACAAAGATCAGCGCACCATTTTTGAAGACGTAACAAAACAAATTGCACATGGTGTACAACACGAAAATAAAGAATGTACCTGCCAAAATTACAAACCAATACTGCTGTACATCACTGGTGAAGCTGGGTCAGGAAAAACATTCTTAATAAAATTCATCAGCAAGTTCCTTCAGCAATTGACAAACAACAAACTGTCAGCTGTTGTAACTACCCCCAAAGATTTAGCTGCCTACAACATAGGCGGTGTCACTTTACACCGATTACTACTTCTTCCAGTAGAACACTAAAACAAATTAGACTATTACAAACTTTCTACAGAAGCTGCAATGGAACTACGCAGAGTATTAAAGCAAATCAAAATGCTACTAATAGATGAAGTGAGCATGTTCTCCAACCTAATGTTGGCTTTGATTCACCTCAGATTGCAAGAAGTACTTAAAACCAACTACAAAGATCTCTTTGCAGGGAAACACATTATAATTTTCGGAGATCTTCTACAATTGACACCAGTGAAAGGTGAACCTATTTTTAAAACCATAGGACACAAACTCTGCCGTAAAACTGTTGGCAGCATATGAAATGTCAACCTTTGGCAACATTTCCAATACAGAGAATTAACACAAAACATGCAGCAATCTGCAGATCTCACTTATGCCAACATCCTAAAAAGTATTAGAGTTGGTGTACTATCTCAGGAAGCACAAGCAATATTGAAAAACCGGCACATTCCTGCACTTTGTGGCGATAATGCATGTGCTACTGATGTTATGGAACAATTAGCGGACAAAAATGTCAATTGTATGGTCTTAATGCCAACTCTTGCAAGCTGTGTCAAATTCAATGAAACAATGTTAAATAAAGAAATGCAACCAATAATTGAAATTTGCGCCACAAACTAACTAGACGTACATGGTATGACACTACCCATGTGTGAGCAAGCCACAACAAGGCTAAGTAGTTTAGAAAATTCAATATCCAACACAGCTGGGTTGGAAAAAATATTAAAATTATCCTTAAATTGTAGAGTAATGCTTAAACGTAACCTTGACGTGGAGCAAGGGCTAGTTAATGGGGCACTGGGTACAGTTGTTGGCTTCCAATCATACCCACGTGACAACAACATTCAGTTTGTCAATATTCGCTTTGACAAACTTTCAGAAGTGAAAAGGATAGCGCGCTCAACTGCTCGATTCCTTCTGTTCAAAGACATGAATGTACGTAGGGAACAATTTTCTCTAACTCTTGCATATGCAGTCACCATTCATAAATCCCAAGGTCTTACCCTAGACAAAGCATTGATAGATATAGGAAACACAGTCTTTAAAGAAGGCATGAGCTACGTTGCACTATCACGCTTACGTACACTTGACGGTCTATTTCTAATCAACTTTGATGCAAGTAAAATGAATGCTGATATTCTTTGCATTTTAGAATACAATAGACTGCGTTCACTGTACACCCCCCATCTGAAACAATATCCTGTTCCAGAAAAAATAAAACGTGGTAAAAGAAAACTAATTCAATCAGAAATGCAACAGAATCTGACAGCAAATCCTTCAAAGAAAACAAAAGAAGGTAAAGGTTCATCAATTACCACAAGCAAAGAAGAACCTATTAGGGAAAGTAAACAAGATACTTCTTCAAAGAAGGAAGAGAAACTCCGAAAAAAAGCACTCAGATACGGAACTAGCTGGTCCATTCAAATTTTCAAATGAAACTGGTGTAAGTTGCTATGCAAATGTAGCAATGAATATTCTATTTCAATTGCCACCAATTGTTAACAATATTTACTTACACAGTACAGACCAATTGTGTTTGCAAATGTTAGTCCTTCATAGAAACGCAACAAATAATCCTGACAACACGTACAGTGTTCACAGAATAAGACAAGAATTGGACTACTGTGCTGGAATGGCGAGATTCACTATAAACACACAAGAAGATCCACAAGAGTTTCTAATGTACTTACTACAAGTACTGGAAAACAAAAGCATACCTATAAATGAAATCTTCCAGATTTCATACATGTGGAAACATACATGCACTCTCTGTAGCAATGTCATACAGGAACAAATCCCAAATGAGCGATTTGTGTATGTATCCATACCTAATTGTGAATCCATTCCATTTCAGCAACTTGTACAGAATGCAAACCATGGCAGATTATGTACTATGTGCAATTCACTCCACCTTACTGATACAAACTCATAGTAAGTACATAATACTTATTCTGCTACGTTATAATGCAGATGGTACGAAAAAAAACTGCAAGCTAACTGGATTCACACACGGTCAAGTGTCGCTTGGAAAGAAAACCTTTACAACAGTAGGTATAATCTACCATGCAGGAGCTACAACCAATGCAGGTCACTACACTGCATACATTAAAAATAAATGTGGATGGGTGGAATGTAATTACAGCACCATTACTCTAAAGCAGATATTGCCAGCTAATCTTACAAATGTGTATTTAATCTTCTTAAAGCCAAAATTTAATGACTAATGTGTCCTTCAACATTACCAAAAAATGAAGTGAAAGACTACATACAGTTAGAATACGCCAACAGGTATCTAACTGCCCAAGAGTGTATAACAACGACACAGATAAATTAATACCACAGAACCATAACAACAAATGCACAGTTAGAATACGCCAACAGGTATCTAACTGCTGTTAAAAATAGCAACAAGGCAACAAATATAACATTAATGAGAAAGAATAAGGAAGCACTCAAAGAAAGCAAAGAAATAGTTTTTAGCATTGCAAATAAAGGTTTTCTTTTAATCCGACAAGGATTTTTTCCCCCAGGCCCAAGGATTTGCAAAACAAATACAGAAACTGAGCAAAATGCACAGTACACTGGTTTGTAAACTAAATATGAGGGTAAAATAAAAAAGCTAAACTGTCTATTATGCAATGTAATAAGTCTTCATAAAATGCAAACACTAACATGCTTTTTTCTTTTATCACACAAATTAAAAAAGGCTAGTTCCGCCAAGTACTACAGTCATGTAAAACATATATGGATCCTACACAAATTAAACAGTCAGTATAATTACAGTCATTTCATACATATGCAAATCTACACGGCTAATCTATGGCAATAATATGGTGCAGTGGCTGTAGGTTGGGCCTAGCATCTTTGATGTATAACCTACCACCTACACCCTACGGGCAAGCAACCTAAACTATAGGTCCTACCCACAACCATCGCTGCATATCCAAACCATGGTGCTTCTAATTTGACTACTTCTAAGTTTAGTTTTGGGTGCATGGTCTGCAGCCATGCAGCCAAGACACTTGAACGTGCACACAACCACCGCACCACACCACGTCCATGTTCACTTATAACCTCACTGCTTATCACTTCAGTCAGTCTAGGGTGCATGGCTTTTGGCCATGCACCCAAGACTCTGGGTCCTGGCCAGAACCAGCAAAGCATATCGCAACCATTGTGGCTTCTAATTTCACTACTTATAAAGTTGGTTTTGGGAGCAAGGCCTTCGGGCATGCTCCCAAAACGCTATGCCCTCCCCACAAACACCTGAATGATGTTTCATAGTACGAGTGTACCTATACCCGTGATATGCTGCAGTAGTTATGGCCACAGGCTATAGACTTGGGTGTAAAGGCATAGATTTCTGAATGTATGGGTATGCAGTGTATAAAATACATAGTGGCTCACAACTGCATTCCTTATAACTTTGTTCTTGGGTGCATGGCCTTTGGCCTTTGGCCATGCACCAAAGACTCTGCGTCCTGGCCACAACTAAACCATATCACACCCATTGGGGCTTGTAACAACACTACATATAAATGTGCTGTTGGGTGCATGGCCTTCGGCCTTGCACCCATGACTGCAGGGCCTCCCCACAACCACCCGAGTGATGTGCAATACTACAGGCGTATGTATAGCTGTGATATGCAGCAATGGTTGTGGCCAGGGCATAAAGTCTTAGATGTATGTCCATACAAATTTCAATGTATGGGTGTGAAGTGGTTTATAGCTCCAGTGCGTACAACTTTGTTCTTGGGTGCATGGCCTTCGGCCAGTCTCTACACACTCTCCACAACCATTTGACCGATAAGCAATACTACAGGTGTATCCATTTCTGCAATATGCTGCGGTGGTTGTGGGCAGGGCATAGAGTCTTGGCAGTATGGCCTACGGCCTACGGCCATGCACCCAAGACTCTAGGCCCTGGCCACAACCACCGCAGCGTATTACACCCATGGTCCCTTATACATGAGTGACACACCCATACAATGAAACATTATAACTATAGCATACACTCAATTTGTACCCAGGACTCTAGGCCCTGCCCACACCTACCAGATACATAATTGAATGTATGGTTGTGATGTATGAATGTGATATCCTGCACTGCTTGTGAGCAGGGTCTACACTCTTCGGTGTATAGTCTACAGCCTGCAGCCATGCACCCAAAACTGTATGTCCTGCCCACAACCACCGCACTATGTAAAATCCATGTTGCCTTATAACTTTAGAGTTGACAAGTTTGGTCTGGGCCTTCGGCCATGCACTGAAGACTGCAGATCCTTCCCACAACCAACTGAGTGATGTGCGGTAGTAGGGGTGTATCGATAGTTGTGGTATGCTTCAGTGGTTCTGTCCAGAGGCTAGACTCCTACCTGTATGTCCATAGATATTACAATGTATGGGTGTGCAGTGGCTTATAACTCCAGTGCTTATAACTTTGTTCTTGGGTGCATGGCCTGCGGCCATGCACCCAAGACTGTACACACTCCCCAAAATCATGTAATCGATAAGCAATACTACAGGTGTATCCATGGGTGTGACATGCTGCAGTGGTTGTGGCCAGGGCCTAGAGTCTTGGAAATATGGCCTTCGGCCTACGGCCTACAGCCATGCAACCAAGACTCTAGGCCCTGGCCACAACCACCGCAGCATGTCACACCCATGGCGGCGTACTAATCAATAGCACACCCATAGGAAAAAAGTAATGTAATAACGACATGTACTTAATTTCAATGTTCGCTAACACCACGCGTGTCCTTAGAATAGTTTCAAGGTGCCTGTGTGCAGCACGGACTGAAATACTACCCCTATTGAAACCCTCATTTTCTGTACGCACAAACATTCAGAACAAGGCGTGCATAGAGAATACGTCATTAACACCTATCGCCTGAACAAATACAGTTTTTCACCCATCTCTTACTGTGTGAACCTCCCCAAGCACTATGACACAGCAAAATAGGTTTCGAAATAGCATGTTGCCGCTGGTTGCCGCTGCGCTGTCGGCGGATCCAAGATGACGGGCGCATCCAAACAATCTGACGCAGAGCACGTCTCACTGCAGCCAATCGGCAGAGACGTTGCGTGTCCACGCTCAGGATGCCAGCCCCTTAGCCAATCGGTGTCTTGTCCGCGGAGCGAACAGGGAAGTATGACCGCGGAGCAGACATAGATATCACTAATTTTTTGAGACCTACTTTTTGGTTGTTTCAAAGAAAACTACTGGACAGATTGTCACCAAATTTACAAAAGCACACTTTTGGGACCAAGCTCCTGCCGCAAATTTGGTGAAAATCCGTCCAGCGGTTTGGGCTGTAGGCGTGTGCAAAGTTTTTCCCCTATTCAGTCTATGGGGAAAAAAGACATTTTGGGGCCCCCCCTGTAACTTTCCCCCCCCTGGACCAAACATCACCAAACTTTGCAAAACAATTCAGAGTGCAAAGTTTGGTGAGGATTCGTCCAAGGGGAGCAAAGTTATAAGCCGCCCAAAAAGTGCTCTTATATATATTACCCAGCTCACGGTAGTGGCTGTGTAATTATGGTTAAATTGCTAATCCATAGGAAGAGCACTTTTTGGCCTACGCCTCCTTATCTTGACCTTTCAAAGACAGGATATTCTGTTCTTAAGTTTCAATTATATGTAGCTACTGTTCGTATCCTTTTATTAGTATGACCTTGGCTCTCCTGGCACGAGTTGCATCTGCTGAGTTTCGATTCAGCCGTCTCTTCTTGTTTTGCTAGAATATTAATCTCTGCTCATTCGGCCTATAGTAACCTGGGTTGATTCTGCTTCGTTTGCAAAGTGGAATTACACTTATAATACTGTGCTTCGTTTTGAGGTAGATTATGTATAATGACGCTTGCCACACTATTCTTCTACTTAGCATTGCAAGCCACATTGTTTTCTTAGCCTTCTTGTGGTTCCAAGCACTTTTTGGGCAGGTGGCCTCCAACCGAGGAGAATCACGAGTTCACACCTACACCTGGGATATCAGAACTTTCCCAGACAGAAGATGCAGTTTCGAGGCCAACCACAGTAAAATAATTGACACATAGTTGTTGAAGTGATGATTGATTATAACCTTAATTGGAGAAAGGCCGGGTAACTGGGGGCACCCTGCACCTGGCTTATCATTCTGCGTGCTGCTAAGCAAAGTTGAAATGTATGCATAGGGTTGGTGCCAACCCAATCCCAATGGACCAAATATTCTAGGGTCCTATAGTTAGTACAACCAATGGGACGTCATACTTTTAGTGACGTCTACAGTAGTCATCTTTGAAGGAAGGGTTTAGATGCCCACCTGACAGTGTTTACCCAATCCCCTCACTCCGTTACAATATGATATAGTACCTATATTAAAGTTACTTTTTCCTAACCAATAGAATTACATATTAACTTTTGAGTGTTGTACGTCAATTGTGACGAGTGTTCAGTATAAATGCTATGATTTTTATGAAGTTCATTGGAGCTGCAGCGAGAAGGACGATCGCATCACTGCTGATTTCCATGACTCCCCGTTTTTTGTACTTGTCAATAAACGGACTCCCTTTGCCAAACCATTGAGTTGTCCTTATTGATTGGTGTTGGAGTAATAAATCTGCACCCCCATCCATCTCAAAGGTGCAGATATCTCTTCTTAAAGTACTTTTGGAGCAAACCTCGGCTCTATGGGCCGGCCGGGGTCTCCGGAGTACAATATGCTTGTCAGTACTGAAGTATGCTGTCTAGCACAAGATGCGAGAGAAAATGTTTTTTTTTTCATTTTCCTGCACTAAATTAATTATCCTGCATTTATTCTTGATTTATTCAATATTTTTATATTAACTAAATAAATAATTTTGATATTTTTGTAGATCATGTCCTCTGGATTTCTCTTTTCTGTTACATTAGGCCATGCATGCATGCATGACATCTGTATAGCTGTAGTCCTGTTCTCCCATCTCATCCCTTTCTCCTTGTTTGCTCCACATATTGTGACATGCTCAGTGCCCTGACTGTTTCACAAGGGTGTGTGAAGCCCTCTCAATCTGGGGTGGGAGGTCTACCAGGGAGTAATCCAGCACCAGTCCTACACCAAAGTGAGGCGTTGGCAATTGAGAGTGATCCAGTTTCTGCCCTCCTCCAAGTTCCACCTTATACATGGTTAACCATTTGTATCACACCATGCCTCCTATGTGATATGCTCACCAGGTTTCCTTTCTCCTTTCCAGAGGCAGGAATCACCCATCTGAAAGGGAGAGCCTCATCAGAGTCAGCAGTCCACGAACGCCCACACCAACAGAACTGCAAGACCGGAGTCGCTGAAACGGCAAGATAGAAAGCACAGCAAGGACCTGCAGAGTGCACGTGGATGCAGAGTTGACCTTCCCTGCACTGGTGTGCGCTCTTGTGAGACTACTGGCCAACATCTAAACCACCAGAAACATAAAAAGGAGACATGGTTTACTTCGTGAACGTCTACACCTAGGCCTCCCAAGATTAACCTTGATAGTTTACAGCACAATCCACCATCATGGCAATGCAGTGGCCCCACGTGGAGAAGGAGAGCAGGACTAAACCCACTCGTTATGTTTTCCTCCTTTTGTAACAGGTCCCGTGAAAGCAAAACAGGGCATGATTGGCCAGGCAAACAATCCAATGGAAGGAAGAGGGGAAGTATTAGTGAAGCAGCAGGAAGTAGGTTTTGGGTTGTTTAGGTGAGGTCAGTGAAGGAAGAGGTGACAGAACCAGAGACCAGCAGTAGAAAGAAAAGGAAATGGAGTGTGGACGTGTTTTCTGGAGCAGGTGAGGTATTTGTTAGTCAGTGCAAGTGATACTGCATTGTGAGTGTCCATGAAGGGTTAATGAGTGTGGCTAGGAAAGAAAGTGTAGGGAGTGAATGGCAAGTAAATGTGGGAGTGAAAAAGGCAGTCCATGAGGACGTGGGGCATATCTGTAGTGGTAGTGTGGATGAAGTAGTAATGTAATGATACTTATAGAGCGCACCTATGGCCCATGGGTGTCTTGGCACTAAGAGCAAACAGGACGATCAGGCGGGCAGACCTAGCAGTGTAAAAAGCAATTAAAAGAGATAGGTTTTGAGTGCCTTGCAAAATGGCAAATACTCCTCAATTCCTCTCAGAGGCAGATGGAGTCTGTTTCATAGGGTAGAAGCAAGTACTGAAAAGGAGTGACCACCTAGTCGGGCTCGCTGGTACCCTGGTACTCTAAGAGCACACAAGAAGCTGAACAGACATCTAGTGGGATGATGGCGCTCCACCTTCTTTTTTGAAGTAAGTAGCACCAGTACCGTAAGGTGCCCGGTGAATAACACACAAAGTTTGAAACACAACCCGCGCCTTTACTGGTAACCAGTGTAGTTGACGTAGTAAGCCTGCAGAAGGGGTCATCCTAGGGTATTCAGGGCCAACCTAGCCACTGAATTCTGGAGGACTTGCAGCTGCTGAATCTGATGATTAGGCTGCCCCAGGTAAACCCTGTTACAGTAGTCCAATGATCCAATAATTGGTAAAGTAACTACCTTGGTCCAGCAGTCAATAGGTAGGAATGGCATAATCTTTCTAAAGACTTAAAGTTTTCCAAAGCCAGTATTGCACACAGCTGCAATCTGGGCTGCATGAGAGCCGTTCCAAAGTAGCCTCACCCCTAGGCTTTTCACTGACATATTGGGACTTGCGGAAGGACCAAGCGAGTCAGGCCAAAATTGAGAACTCCAAGAGCTGGTAGCCTCAAAATTGAGGGCCGGACACAAATCTCAGTTTTTTTCCCCATTGAATTTCAACCAATTGGAGGACATCCACCTGCCTATAGTGGATAATCAGTTTCTCTATGTATAGGGGGGCTCAGTATTGGGGGAGCCAAGGTGAAACACCAGTTGTGTATCGTCATGCATATGTGTAAAATAAAGCCCCACACTCCGAGATGAGATCTGCCAGTGGGCACAAATACAAATTAAACAGAAGAGGAGACAGGACGGAACCCTGGGCAGACCATATGGAAGCGTTGAAGGAGGGGTGAGGCAAGCCTGAAAAAACTGTTTGAGTGCGCTCTAGGTATTGCAAACTGGCATGTTTAAACAACTGTTTATTTTGTGTTCGAGGAAAGGCTTTAGGCTTTACTGCACATGTTTTTGCAATGAAGGCTCTTTGCCTAGTGCGTAGATATGCTCACCTCCGCTGCTCTTGCTTCTGACGTGCTTCCCTTTTAGCATATGTAAGCATGTTTTAGAGTCCCACTATCCTAGGAAAGCAGCTTTAGTAGATAGGAGTTATCATATTGTAAGTGTGCTTGCCTGCCTCAGACCGTATGTGCTTAGTTGAGGAGTATATTCAGCTTCACGAAATGTATCACTTTATGGTGTTCTTTGCTGTATTACATGTAATAATGGTTCTACGCAATTTCATCGCAGCACTTTTCATCGCAGGGTTTTTTGCCACGATTTTTTTTTCGAAAAAAAAACATTATTTTTTCTTTTTTTTGGGGGGGGTTACCACCCCAAACTGCCCATTCTTTTTTTTCTTTTTTTAACATCCCGAACACCCAAACCCATTTTTTAAAAAATGTACCCCCCCAAAAAATTAGATGTTTTTTTTTTGAAAAAAAAATCGTGGCAAAAAATCCAGCAATGAAAAGTGCGGCGATGAAATGACGGTATACCGTAATAACACTATCAACGATTTGGATAGAGGGGCCTTGTTCCCAGCTTGTAACATTGTTTCAGTATGATTCTTGCCCTGTCTGGACCTCCCTCTCTATTGAAATGCATGCGTTCCTTTGGGTATAAGAGAACAGTGCTGGAGAGAGTGGGGTTCTTGCATCAAAGTCTTGTACTGTTGTTGGTTTGTTTTTTGTCTTGCTACTTGCTTTTTACTAATAAATTGTTCACCAATCCACCAGAATAGTCAGGGGTCATTTTTTCCGTGACACCAGGACAGGCAGACCTGCATGGCAGAATGATCACTGTCACACTAACCGCAATTGGCAGACAGGTGTTTCCTATGACCTACACAGGCACGGAACGTGTAAATACAGGCTTACTCTGATGGGACATTCTGAAGTACTTTCATGGCTGTCAACAATTGCCAATATTTAACATTTTATATTTTTTTCTGCTAATATGTTTAGCTGAGACATGACTAAGCTGTGGTTTCCAGGGAAACATTGGTTACTTGTTTTTCTGCAATAAAAATGTACTTTTAACAGCAAAAATGATGGTTGGGGTTCTTTTCTCCCGGTTTGCATTTGCTAACGAGAGACTTTGGTGTCGTGCAGTACCTGCCCGAATGCGACCGAATGGCTTCATCTTGGTATCCACGTTTAGCTGATTATAGGCACAACACTGAACACAAGCCACACGCCAGAATACAGTAGCCTTATCGATAATCAAAGCCGTTTGTGCGGCTGATACAAGTGGTGGGTTACAGTAATGGACTAATTCAGACAAAAAGTGCAACTACCGTCCATTAGGGGTACTCGGAGTATAATTGTACCTGGGAGGAACTTTGCCTCCACATCCCCACGGGCACTAAGGGGAGCCAGGCCACAGCCAGTCTCACTGCTTCCCAACACATGACACAGGGTACCAGAGAGAGACACAATAAGACACAAGAACAACATACTTCCCCCCAGACTCCAGATAAGCAGTGTGGCTATCGAAGGGGCCCCAAACACACAGGCCCTCATTACGACCCAGGCGGTAAGGGGTTTACGCCGGCGTAAACTTCGCCGACCCTTACCGCCTGAGTACGAGTTCCCGTAGCGCCATGGTGATTTTAACGCCTGCTTTTTGCAGGCGTTAAAATCCATGGCGCTAAGGGACCTTGTTGTTAATTACGCCACCGTAATTTACGGTGGCGTAATTAACGCCTTCCCCACTCCCTTTATGCCCTATGGGGCAAAAATGGGAATGGGGAAGGGTAAATGGGGATTGGGGACTTACCGCCCCCCCAAGGTCGGAATGGGGCGGTAAGTCCGCCAACCACCATGGCGGAGTTGGCAACTTAGCGCCATGGACCATGGTGCTAATAGCACCATGGTTCTCCGCCAAGGTCGTAATGAGGGCCACAGACAAGTGAAGGGCCAGAAGGCTATATGCCATGCGTTCTCTGGGGTATTTCATGAACTCTTGGTGCTGCCAGCTGATTTGGGCCAGGAAGAGGCTATCATGTTTGGGCTTCAATAGGGATCAGGCACCCGTAAGTGGGTTAGGTCTCCGGACCTTCCCAACACCCTTCTGCGTGTTGCCACTTTGGGAGTGTGGTAGCTCAGAGGAATAGGTGCACCCGTTAATATTGCTTGGCAAGGAGACAACTGGGTTGCTCGGAAAACTGGGTGTGATCTGCCATTATAATGATAATCATCTTGTGTTCTTATATGGTGCCAAGTCCATCCGGCTTCTGAGTGCTGCAATAACAGGTGTCATTATTTCTCCACTTTGAATGATACTTGAGGTACTGACCTTTGAAGGTTGAAATGGTAAGTGGGGCCTACCAGGAGATGTGCACCTGAGAAGTACATGCTGCCCCTATGTGAGGGGGCAGCATGTACATGCTTTACTCATGTAGCTATCCTGCCTTGGCATACGTTTCCCTAGGAATGGATCCTCTGTAGTGGGGCGGGGAGAGGTGGGTCTTGCAACAAATGAAGAGAAAGGTATACAGTGTTCGTGAGCATAGTTTCACTAGCTGTTTTACATATATCCCAATAGCATTACGTGCCTTTCACATTCCCGCCTACCCCAGACACAAGTGCACACATAGGGCCTAATTCATGGACACGTTTTATAATGGCAAAACCCCATTGGAAAATGCTCTGTGAATACGGGAATATTTAAGCAGAATAAGCAATTGAGGTGTGGGGGGCAAACGAATCACAAAACAATATTTGATGGCGGGACCTAAGTAGTGTCAGATACAGCCTAAAAATCACAAGAAACTAAAGACACTTTAAAAGCGTTGTGTCCCATTTAAATAAAGGTGTGGCCCACCCCGCGTTGTCGCATTTGCATGAAAGGAAGAACAATCCAATAAAAAGACTGCCTTAAATATAATGATCAGTCAAAAAATCGACTACAATAAAAATGTTCAAATGAAAAGTGAAATCAGACAAAAATAGGTCGATGTAGGTTTCAATGGATGTGGTATTGCTCAGGGTGTTAAAGTGCCTGCTGCAGAGATATGCTTGTACCCCCTGGCCACATTTTCCCAAGCAAGTAAGACAAAGGGGTTACTTCACCTGCTGCATGCATAGGTAGAGACCACCACACAAAAAAAGAGCAACTAATAAATAATAATTAATAATAATAATAATAATTTAGCATTTATATAGCGCTACGAACTCTCGGGTATCTGAGCGCTGCATATTATTACCCACGATGTGTGGTGCTCATTTATCGACCTCGGAAGGATGTAAGGCTGAGTTTGGCCCTGCCGGGACTCTGCACGGATTTCAAAGCGAGCACTCCTACTCGCTGTGCTATCGGACCGGCATACAACTGTTGTCCCACTCTCAATGTTATGGCTCACCTCCTTTCCTCAAAACTGGAACATATCAAAATTTACCACCCATAAGAGAACATTTCAAAAAGTGAAAACGTATTTTCAGAGGTTGAATGTGTGCATGTTTTATCAAAGTAAAGTGTTTCCTTCCAGCAGCACTCTGCAGTGATTAGAGGCGTGCTTATGTGTCGAAATGGCTCATTTTGCATGTCTGTCCTCCAGGCATTGAAGGTTTCCTTCCCAGTGTGACGCCATCATCGCAGGAGACGTGCAGTGAATCTCTGTTTGGTCAAGAGAGGAAGAGAAATCCATTTGCCAGGGAAGGAGTGGCTAGGTGGGGGAGGGAGGGTTTGAAAGCCAGTCGTGAGGCAGGATTTAATAAACTACAGTGGCCTGGTGCCGTGAGGCCCTGTCCCACTTAAAGCCCTGTGTGCAAACCTCTAGTCTGCTTGAGCTCCGGGATTATTTATTAATGTATGTATTTATATGTTTGAGTTTTATAAGGCACAAGCCATGGGTGCAGCCGCTTTGAGGCCTTCAATGCTAAGTGAAGGGGAAAAGTACATACAATATGTTTTCATTATTATTCTAAACTGACTAGGTTCTGTACAGAGCTAATGCAGGTTGAGGCCAAAAGCATGAGCAGTGTAAGAGAAACCTTGCACCAGTGCAAGTGCAGTTAGCAAAAGGGTAAAAATTGCCCAATGCTAAAGACATATTTTTGCAATGCATGTTTGCACCGGGGCAAATGACTAGGACTAGCGCAAGCATTGCTTTGGTGCAAAAATGCATTGAAAGAATATGTTTTGTGCACCAGGCGACTGTTTGCCTGGTGCTAATTGCGCCTGACCTAGTGCAAAAGGTCAGTAATGCCGCAGGAAATCAGGTGCAGGGAGGTGGCAACTTCTGAGATCTAGTACCTCTGCACACCTAACTTTGGATTGGTGAGCACCTGCCCCTGTCAGGCAGCCTTTTGTAGTGATCAACACCCTCTCCCCATGGGAGAGACTCCCCATGGGAGAGGGTGTTGATCTCTGCATTTATTTTCTATTGGGTTGCCTGGCAGGGGACAGAGCCTCGCCTATTCAGCCTTAATGGTGGCGCTTCCCCTCGGCAGCTGGGGAGGGGCAGCTTCGCCATTAAGGCTGAAGGGGTGAGGCTGCTGGAAGCTGAGGCCGTTTTCCTGAAGACTGAAACTCACGGAGTTTCAGTCTTCAGGAAAACGGCCTCAGCTTCCGGCGGCCTCACGTTTCTCTACACAATGGTGGCACCGGCCCACGGGCATCTCCTGCTTAAAGGTATGCATCGCAGGTGCGGCGCCACCATTATGGCTGAAAGGCATTTTTTTCTGGAGCCTGAAGCTTTCGCACACGAGCGAGAGCTTCAGGCTTCGGAAAAAAATCCTTTTCTTGTAGTGGCCGGGGCTGGCAGGGGAGATTAGTGGGCCCCACAGGGCCCCGCCTCAGATTGAAATTTCCGAGCCTGCCGGGGCAGAGCCCCGGCATGCCCGTCCCACTTAAAGCCCTGGCCGGTGGTAAAAGGCAATGTTACCTTTGTGGGCACTTTTTTTTTTTTAAAGTATTTATCTGATCGGATGGCCACTACCAACCCCGCCCCCTCTAGACCACGCCCCACTCCTCCCCCACCCGCACTTGTGGGATCCCCCACCACATTTTTTCCATTTCCACCACTGTGAAAGGCTGAGTCGGCAATACCAGGATTCATTTCAAAGATGAGCATTTAGGAACAGAGGCTCACCCTCCAGTAGTAGCTTAGAATGGGCTTCCAAACCTATGAGGAGCCTGTGTTAGCATGCTCATTGCTCACAATGGTCTCGCTCGGCTGTTTTTATTAATAATCTCTATTATTTATTATTTGCTTTTTTAAATCGCTCACACAGCCCGGGCGCATCGAGGTGCTATTACAGGAATATGTCTTCATTGTGTATTTATAACGCGCTTAATACCCAGAGGTTGCTCAGGCAGACCCCGGGATCGAACCTGCGTTGCTTCGTGTGTCTTGTTTCCAAGAGGTGCACGTTGGTGCTGAGCTATCCTCCTGGCACATGTTATATAGCACACTGGTAGATTGACTTTCCGCTGGCCACAGATAGCAGATGTTTGAAAAAATGATTGTCGACACATGAAGCTAAAGCAAAGTGAGTCCTCTTCCCAAACTGCCCATGAGTGCACCTCACTTCACTACAACTGCTCGCTAGGACCCCATTATGCAAACGTCTGTCAAATGTTCTGTAAAGGTCAGGAATAGAGGACAGGTGGGGGGTGGCCTATGCTTTTTTATGGTGGAATCCCTTTAAATCTCGCTAACACAGGAGAGGTCGCCCCACTTCTCAGGCTCTCATCCACCGGTGGCAGCCAGAGAGCCAGAACAGTAGCCAGGGTGCCCACGTGGCACCGCCGTGCCAACACGGCGATAGTTTCTTATCTAGAAGTGTAAATAGACGAGGTGGCCGCCCTCCTCTTGGCGGATGGCGGGCTCCTGCTTGCTCAGCAAAGTAGTGAATGATTAAACTGCTCGTTGGCTTTTGGAGTGTTGTAAGCAGAAACACCCAAGAATGAATGCTGTCGAAGAAAAAAATCCACTTTGCAGCTTTGCATGTCAAGCACGACGTGAATAACAACAGCCTTGCTTTGGTGCAGCAGCCCTGGGGGGGGGGGGGGCAAGAGTGCTGAGTGTTCTCAAAGTTGGTTGGGGGGTGGACAATGTAGACGAATGGATCTTTTAAGTGCAATCCACAGTGGCATAATAGGTGGTGCGCAGGCCTTGCCAGTCAGTCTGCATGCCAATGGTTGTAGTCATATGTACAGTTCCATAATCACACCGGAAGGCCTTGCTTCTTTGCTGTTTTGATTCCCCTGTGCCCCAGGCTCTGTGTTGAGGCGAGATACACTTGAGGGCATGTCTCCTACACCTACACTTCATGATATGATATGATATGATAAGACATAGCTCAGCGGCAACGTGCTCGCCTTGGAAGCAGGGCTCAAGTCGAGGGTACATGCAGGGGGACGCAGTCCACCCACTATTTCCAGAGGGTGGACTCAGTCCCCCCAGCTAAAGAGAAACATTGAATGTCCTCTTTGCATTTTTAAATTAAAGCCGACCTCAGGGATCAAACCGCAGTCTTCAGGTTTGCAGGCCAGACACTTGATCATTGCACTATATAACATGATGGAAAAATTAAGAACTAAAGGTGAAATGTCCCATTTCAGAAGTCCAAGTCCATGGAAAACATTTCTATTGGTTCTTGGAGTTTAAAACATGCCCACCTTTAAACTTTTTCAAAAACACTATGAGAAGAAAATATCCTCTCTTGGTTTTCTGTGTGTGTTGATTTTATGAAAGGCAAATGCCATTCGTCCTGTGCAATTTGGGTGGTTAGGCAAAGTCAATTCAACGAAATGTGCATATTTCACCTTAATATGCTAATTTCTGGCGACGTCACATTCCATTGTGTTTGTTGATGAGTCCCCTCACTTTAATTTTTAGGACTTGACCCCTGCTTGGAAGCAAGAGGACACGAAGCAACACAGGTTCGATCACCGGGTCGCGCAATTACGCAACTGTGGGCTGTGTGAGCGCTTTAAAAATGCAAATAATAATAATAATAATATTATAAAGCGCCTGTACACAAGTGTTTCTAGGCGCGACAAGGCATAGGGAGGACAAAACGAACAATCCTACTAGGCCTTTTGTCATTCGGATCATAAATGTGCGACAATAGAAGAGCAAGGGGAAGGAGAGAGGGTAGTGCAAGGGAGAGGAAAATGGGTAAGTGCGATCAGGGCAGCTTGGATCAGAGTAAGTGCCAGGGCAGAGTGAAGATAAAATCCTTTTAAAAACGGCATCACTCATTCATAAGTCCTTGAACAATGCCGCCCCAACTTACCTGATCAACAGATTCCACCGACAGTCATCACTAAGACCCACCAGAACCGCATACAAAAACCGTCTATCTGTTCACCATTACAAACAGGCCACCATAGGGGGCAACAGCTTCCCAGTAAAAGCTGCTTTGTTGTGGAACTCCCTGCCTCCAAACCTTAGAATTGACATGCCCTACCAGAATTTCCGCTCAATAGACGTTGAAGCGCCTAGCGCCCCTGCACATATTAAAACCACTTGTGCCCTGTTGCTTACCTGCCTGTGTGCCTCCCATTTACCTGTATATAATTACCTGTATATAATGGCCTGCTGGCCTATTACTGATTTGTATATAACACTGGTGTACTTTATTCTTGTATTATGTATATTCTGTGTACTGTAACTAAGTTTCGAATATTCGTGTAAAAGCTGCGCCCTGATACCCCCGGGTACGCTCGCGCATTATAAATAATAAAAACAAACAAACAAGACTCTAGGTAAGTGCAGTAGGCAGGAGAGCTGTAGGGGTTACAGTTACAGCTCCTAAGTGAAGAAAGACTGGATGTGGCCTGGTACCCAGTGAGACTCTGAGGGAACCAAGCAACCAGTCGGCGCAGCAACAGGTACGTTAGCAAAGGAGCCAGAAAGAGAAGGCAGAGGAGAAAAGGAGGATCTTGAGCTGCTTCCGGAACTTCAGGTGGTCCGGTTCAACTCTGAGAGGGGCAGGGAGGCCATTCCAGAGAGAGGCGCCCCCAGAGCAGAGAGATCTACCCCTCACACTCTGCCTGGAGAAGCGTTGGCCCTCAGAGAGTTGGAGGTAGCTGAGCGAAGGGTTCTAGAAGGAAGGTATTTCAGAAGAGAGAGTTAGATGTAGTGCAGACCCCGTCCCCAGAAAGACTTGTGGACAATGCAGAGGGTCTTGAACTTGATCCTTGCAGCCACCAGGAGCAAGTGGAGAGATGTCAAGGCTGAAGAGATGCGGGTCCTGGGCTTGAGGCCAAGGATAATTCGTGCAGTCCTGTTCTGGATTAGTTGTAGGGGGCGAAGAGTAGAGGAAGGCGGATTGAGAAAGAGGCTGTTACAGTAGTCCAGCCTGGAGAGAACCAGGGCTCTGCATACAGTGAGCTTCCGGGGGACAGTGAGGAAAGGTAGAATACCTCTGAGGAGAGGCAGCTGTAAGTGAGCCTTTTTGGCGAGGCCTGTGATGTCGGGAGAGAAAGAGAGGGAGCAGTCAAAGATTACGCCAAGGTTTTTGCCTCACAGGAAGGCAAGGGTAGAGGCCCCAGGGAGTGCAGCCAGAGTGAGAGAGGGAAATGGGAGCAGGGGTTCCAATGAGAAGGATCTCGGTCTTACTGGAATTATGGAAAAGATCATTAGAGGTGCACGAATCCTGAATTGCGGATAGGCAGTCAGGAATGAGCGAAGGAGGAGAGGAGGCTGAGGGAAGCCTGAAAAAGAGCTGAGTGTCATCCGCATAACACTGAGTAGTCCTACTAGATATATCACAAGTTAAGTGCTTGCCTTAGACCTAAGGACAACCTGCATTTTACAAGTTTGAATCACATGCCAAAACTTGATCAGGCTATCATTATCAGCCGTACAGTGTGCCAGGGACATCATTACACCAAAATGCCAGGTGTAGCGGAAGTGACGTACCATGACTCATGACCTCTCATGCCATCACAGGAAGTGATGTCATTTGACCCCATACCGAAGTGACATATCAGGAAGCGATGGAACACAACCTTTCACCCCTTAACAAAATGGGAAGTGGCATCACATAGCAACACTTCCTACGTACACTACGAAAAATATGGTTACAACATCACTGTAATGTGATATACATTTCATACAAGAATGGATTGCCATATGTATTGTTAATATAAGTGTGTATAGGCCCATATTACCAGATTACTGTGAATGCAAGCAGACGTCCAATGATAATGGTGTGTTATTATATAGCATTTAAGCATAAGCGCTTTGTATAGAAGACATATACATACAATATTACCTAATCTGTGTTGGTACTCATTTATCAACCTCAGAAGGATGAACGGCTGAGCTGGTCTTGCCGGTATTCAAACCTGCAACCAGCAGATCACACACACATCACAGCAGTGAGCGCTCAACCCACTGAGCTATTTTAGCGGCTATAGCAATCTTACCGGCTATAGTAGAATGAGCAATTACATATCTGAATGTTCTTAAAGTCAGAAAGCAAAGTAAATCTGTAGTGGATACCATTAATCTGGTAACTGAGATTCAACAGCAGGCCAGTTCATCTTCATGTCTGGTGCAAAGTTGGCCACATGTCAAGCCTGCTTGGATCAACTTTTCAGGCGTCAGAGTTTGGAAAAATATATACCATTGGGAGGGTTCATAGCTGTGTGTTAAAGAATTTTGAGTAGCACAGGGAAAACAGTGAACTCACAAAGCATCCCCTACTCACAAACATCCTGACAAGTAGGCCACAGAGATAGGAAAGATAGACACATTACAACAAAGCATTAAATGTGGCACAATTAAATCAAGGGCCACTTTATGTGCTATGTTCAAACATTTCTACACTGTACAGACGCTTTTAGGCACAAGGATTTTGCCAAGCGACTGAGGACACCGAGATGGAATGTCTTGTGATGATCATAACAGAGACAACAGCAGATAAAAACATGCTATAACTGCAACTTGTGAAAAGCAAAATACATAGTCCGAAATGGGTACTTATTGTACTCTAAATGCTTTTTAGAAGTTTTTGTCTACATTGTGAATTTGAGGTGTTTAAGAACTGACTAAATCAGTGACTCCTCTGCCTTAAGTGTGCCTGAAATAAACCTTTAATGAGTTTAGCAATTATTGTATAGAATATCCAGAAAGACAAATTATTTGTTATTCCTATTCTTTATTATTTAGGGTCACTGCTCAAAGTGTTACACTTGTGGACCCTCTGTTTTTTTTAAGAGGCCTGAACAAGAAAACGCTGCCACTTGGCGCTTGCCCCAACCTAGGAGCTTCTATTTAAAAAATATATATATATTTTTTTTAAGGGTAGCAAGGGAGGCCTCATGGGCCACAGGTGCGACCCCTGATGACCCCCAAATGTTGTTCCTGTGGTGTCCATTTCAGCCGTCCACCCCTGCATCTGCAAGAATCCCATTTTGTGCTTCATTATTGCAGAGGAGCAACTTTCCAGGTAATCTCTGCCATGGAATGCCATCTGTGAGGGTGCAGTAGCAAGAGCTTTTTTGATTGTTCATATAAGTTATGCCCTTGGGTCTAGTCCCTTGGTTTGGTACATAATTAAATTACATTAAATAACAGCTTGTATGAGAAACTTTGCAGTGCACAATTCTGGGAGAGCATGTCAAGTCTCAAGTCCTTTCGAGTGTTCCCATTCTATGCCACTTAGGCCCACTCAAAGCAAATGTTGTTTTTATCGCATACCATAACTTTAAAGTAGAACACACTAACACATAAGATTGGCTCTATGACGAAATAAAGCCTGGTTTCTCCCTGTAATGATAGCCAGAGCATGCATCAAGCTCAATGAGCAGGTGCGAGCTGTAGTTGAACCCCAAATGTGTCGACACTGTGGGGAGCAGCTGTGGGTAGTGGCAAGAATGGTGGGGAACTGCCCGCATGCAGTTTCACACACATGCTAGAAAATATTTGGGCCGTGGCACTTATTTTCTTACAAATTGAGCACTGAGTAGTGTATGGTCAGAAGGCAGAATGGGGTTTAGCCACCGACTGCTCACTTGCAACACAGGCTTGTACGAGCAGATATAAGACTCCTGCGTCTCCCCCACCCTATACAATATTTTCACCAAACCCTTTTCAACCTCCTGGACTCCACTAGCATCTTGTACACAAATAATGTCGACGACACCCAGATCCTCCTCAGTGAAAACGCTTGGATTCCACCTGGACGCCACTCTCTCCCTCACGTGGCAAGTGAACTTGATCACCTCATCTTCTGTCTACACAATCAAATTGATCAATGCTGCCAGAGGATTCCTGACACCGTCCAGCTGCCTTACCATCGATCGAGCTGTAACTGGGGCCAGACTAGACTATTGTAAGGTCCTCTTTGCAGGTACCTCCCAAAAAAACATCAACAAAATGCTAATAATACAAAACAATGCTCTGCGCTCTGCATTCAACATCTCCAAAAGAGAACACATTTCGGCAGCCAGAAAGAAAGACCCCAGGCTCCCCATTCATGAAAGGATCATATTCAAAACACTCTCTTTCACACACAAATGCCTATCGGATACCGCACCAGTGTAGCTGGCACAAAGATTGGCAGAGCCAATGCAATAAAAACAGCCAGGTCAATGCATGCACACTGCCTTGCAATTTCCAAATGTAATCGAGTCAAAGGAGGAGGCACTAGCTTCCCTACGCTAGCAGCCAAGCATTGGAACACCCTCCCATATGCACTACGAGCAGAGGAATCATACTGGGCCTTCTGAAAAGCCCTATAAACGTTGCTATTCTCCTATCCTGTGGACATGATAAGGCATGTCCCTTGCATGCCTCAGCAAGTGACACTGTGGAACCTCTCATATGTCTGTAATGCTTTTCCCGCCTCCCTCATTTTATGAAGCTTCCTTTTTGAGTAACTGGTCTTGGAACAGCACCTTGATCCCTCCGGGCTTAGGTGCTTTACAAATGCAAAAATAAATAAATAAATAAATACTTAAATAAATAAATGGGCCACATTTTTAGCCACTTGTTTGGACATATCACCCCTTTGGGGCGCCACTACCCCTTCCAGGACGTTTGTGAAGTCCTTGGGGAACATCTGATTCAGGATTCTAATGTTAGCATCCAGAGCTCAGTGCTGTAACTGGGACATATTCTTGGATATTATCTGACCTAAGATTATGGAAAAAAAGGGGCCCCAAAGTGTCACTTTGGGACAGGATGACTCGTTGTACAGGCCTTGGGTAGGGGTGCTATGATTGGTACCTCACAATTACTCATTAGTTGTCCCTCCAGATGTTTTCAGCTGACACTCCTATGATGCTTCACCACTGACTACGCCCGCTAAGGATCATGGGAGTTGAAATCAAAACATCTGTGGTGTCACGCAATGAGTAACCATGAGCGAGATGGCCCATATGAATTCCTACTTCCTGACTGGGAGCTGAACTCTATGAGTTCACGTCTGATTGGTTAAAGAGTCTGAGGAAAATGTGCATGGTGAAGCTCAGGGGTGCGGTTTGAAACCAGTCAGGACGTAGCGGTCCCGGAAGCAGGTGCCAGTGTCACTGCACTCATCACAATCCTATGGGACGTACTAACCCCAAAGGGTATTTTTAGTGCCTCTGAAACTGACGTAATGAATTCTTCTCCGCATAGAGAATGCGCGTGACCTACGAATCTTTCTAGTCTACTGCAATCTGTCAAATCCACTGCGACTCGGGCACGATTTTCAGCGGTAGTTGCAGTCAGTTCCCTGCCAACTCTCAGCTGGAGAGACACGACTTGGAAGGAAGAACAGAACACAAGTCTGGATGACAGAGCAGATGTGTGTCCCTGGATAGCACAAAGAAACCGGCCAGCTAAAGACAGACACACAGCGAAGGGGTGGGCGCAATGCGAGAGGAAGAAAGAAAAACAGAAGGCGCAAAAAGTAAGAGGGAGAAAGAAGAATTCATGGGGCAGAGAAAGACAGAAAAGATGGGAGGAAAATAATGGAAAACAATAGCTTCACCAGGATGAAGAGAGTAAAAAAGGAAGGTGAAGAAAGATTGAGAAGCACAAAAAGAAGCAATATGGGAAGAGAAGAAAGACTTGGCGAATCGAAATGGTAAAGGGGAGAAAGGTGACAAATGCAATAGGAGAGAAAAATGCAATAGATCAGAGACAACGTTGTACGAAAGAAATAGAAGGAGGCATGGGAGTGAGAAAGACCAAAGGCAGCAGGGGGTGAAGGGGTGAAAATAATAGGAAAAGAGATAGAGGTAAAGGATGCAATGATACAGAAACCAAAGGAAAGCTGTAGGCTGGAGAAAGAGTCTGAGTGAAATAAATGACTATTTAAGAGAGGGGAGAGAAAGTCAGAGGAAGGATGCGATAAAGCAGACAGAAAAAAATAATGTGGACTAAACGTGAGAGGGTGAAAAAAGAAAGGGGTGGGGGAAAAGGGTCATAGCCACGGAGAAGAAAAGGAAGAAAGGTGAAAAGAAAGAAAAAAACATTTCTAGGTAATGCAAGAAATAGGGTGGCAGGACAAAAACGAAGCACGTGACATTAAATTAGATGAGTGGTCTGAAACTGACATAGAAGAAGAAAATAAGAAACGTATATTTTGACTAAGGAAGGCTGTTTTAAAAATACTTGAGAAAAGAACCATGCCATTGTGGCAAAGAAAATGAGGTGTGTCGTGACAGAGCATAAGTGAGGGAAGGGGAGAAACGCAGAGATAAGAAAAGCACAGAGGATGAGAGATGGCACGATAGAGAAGATGAGAGGAAAAGAACATAGGTTGAGAAGAAGCAGGAGCAAGTATGGGAGTTCAGAGGGGTTGGGAGGAGGAGAGGGGAAGGATAGGGAGGATGAGAGGTAGCGGGACATAGGTTGAAAGATGGAAGGGTGGAAATGATGAGAGAAGGAAAGGGGTTGAGAGGGAGATATAATTAGAGATGATACAATAGAGAGGAGGAGAGGAGATGGACAGTTTGACAGTTAAAGAATCACAGGTTGAGGGACGGAGTAGAAAGGAAGAGAGGAGGAGAATGGAGATTGAGAGCAGGCGAGTGGAAAGAGGGAAGGATAGCTAGGAAGAGAAGAGAAGAACTGGGAGGATGAAGAGGAAAAGGTAAGGACAGAGTTTGAGATGGAGACTGAATGAGCGATGAAATGGTAGATAGGGGGAAAGGAGATGGTTAGAGATGATAAGAAATGGAGGTTTAGAAGAGAGATAGAAGAATAGATAGGAGAAGAGGAGAAGGACAGAGAAAATAAGAAATTGATGAAGGGGTAGAGAGGAGAAGGACAGATATTGAATGGGAGAGAGGATGAGAGACTGAAGAGTAGTTAGAGGTGAGCAGAATAGCAAAGAATGAGAGAGAGAGGGATCATATGAGATGGGGGTATGGTTGATGAGAGGAGAATGACAGAGTTTGAGCGGGGGGTGAGGATGAAAGATGAAGGGGTAGAGAGGATTAGAGGAGAAAGACAGGTTGAGAGCTGGGAAGAGATAGGATGAGGCATGGAGATGTAGAGAGGATGAGAGGATATGGCCAAAGTTTGAGAAGTAGATGGAGAGTGGATGAGTGATGTAAGGATAGGTAGGAGGAGATGAAAAGGACAGGTTGAACCTGCGGCATGCTCCAGGAAACCTCGCTATAAATCAGTTTAGGTGTGGCGACCCCTACCGTAGGCCCATGTTTCTAATGTGCAGGCCCACCCAGGCAAGTAATCCTGGCCATACCAGTCCAAAACAACGTCACAGAAGTTTCAGCATGTTAACTTGTTAGCTCTCTTTCTCTCAAGTTCTGGCCCTTATCTGGGAGGATACCTTGTACCTTCTCTAGAGGGCACACTTCTCCCAGCGACTTTTTTTTACAACGTCTTCCTGGGTGCCTTTACGCCAGAGTACTTAATGGCTATTTGTTTGGTTAGGGCCATTGTAATAAGGCATATCACATCGCACTTTAGTTGACTGCCTCCTTTTGAGTGGGGAAGGGGAAGAATCCCCTGAGCACGGGGGTGGGCGATTGGGGGGGGGTGGGGTGCTCAATCACTGCTGCTTCCTGAGGTAGGTATTTGAGGAGATGGGAAGGAACTTTGAACTGTGTGACACCCCACACCACCTCTGTGGCGGAGCAACTCTCTTTTCCGCCCTCTCATGCCTATTCCCCACCAGGATGTCCCACTGATGTCCTGCATTGTGGAACAAGCTTTGGGGAGACCACTAGCATGGGAAGGATGTCCTCACTGCTCTCTTAGCCAAAGAAGACGATTTCAATAACGTATTTGTCTTTCTTCAACTCCTGGGAAGGAGACACACCATGAGAGCTGCAGGAGCACTCTCGTTGCCTTTGTTCCACCTGCTGGGGCGTGCATTTTTGAAGGGTAAGACCTTTAGAATTGTAATGCACACTGCGCTCATAGCTCGGATTCCACCATTTCTGCAAAGAAAATCAGAAAACCACATAGGCAGCTGTGGGTTTTGAATTTATTTACTAATCCCTGCCTTGCCTTATTCCATTCTGGGGTATTTTCTCTGGTGCTTAACGTTACCTTTATTGGCCTCAGTTATTGTGGACATTTAAAGATGGCCACCCCGCTTTGTGCTTAGAGGGCTTTCTTCTGCCTGGCCTGACTGCCCCTCCCATTGGTTGCCTTGGCCTAGATAGGCCAATGAGAGCAATCGGGAGGCAGGAGCCGGCCAGACCTACTAAGGCCTATGTCGACAGCCCCTGTCTGCTCCCTGTCTGCTCCCTGTCCGCTACCAGAATGCTATTTGTGGGTCCTTTCTGCACCTGGAACCTTATCTTCAATCATGCTGCCACCACCTCACTCCTCTAAGAAATTCGGACCACCTTAACATTCTCACCTACTGAACCCTTCTTTACCAGAGCAGGAGCTCCGTCCAGTCTCCCTAGCTGCAGGAGCAGCTCCTCCAGCACCTCCACCCTACTGGGTGGCAAGGTAAGCTTGGGGCATCATTTCATAGCCCAAGCTATCACCACGGATGTTTTTGCATCCCGCTTCCTATTTGGAAATATTATTCGTATCCTGAATGCTTTAAAATCCACCTGCAGCTCTTGCAAAGAAAACGTGGATCTTTCTTCATTATCGCCGAAATCGGGTGCAATCGCCATTGTGCACCACGAGGAGCCGACCCATTCCATGATGGGTGCCCTGGCCCCCTGCATCTCCCCAGCCAGTGCCTCTGACCGAGAAGCATCGTGATTGGCTGCCAGCTGTATAACCAGCCAATCACTCCTCGCCGGCAGGCGAGCGCCGGCCCACGGAACGAAGGCACAGGAAATAAGGCACCTGACTGAGCTGACCGAGCGTGCCGCGCTGCGGGCTGCTCCAGGTCCAAACTCTCTGTCGTGCCTCCGCCTTATCCTCCTTCCCAGGACGGCTGCCAATACAGTGAGACACCTCACTAACAATATTAAAGTTAAATCTGTAACAGCCAACCAGAAGCCCCTCCCATCCTTACCAGCAGATTGTTTCATAAACAATGCAGCCTAGTGCTATACTCGCACCGCCTTACCTACTTCAAGTAACCCTTTTGTGTCCGGTGTTATGTACGGATGGATCACTCTGTCTAAGCAACTCTGTATACTGCCGCTCCAAATGCTATATCGCACGGTTTTGCCTTACACACTTCTGCTTTGCATTGCTTTACTTATTCAATGTTACTGTTAACCTCATTTAATATCTAGATGCACATTATCATTTAGTCTGCCTGTAAGGTTCTAAGCAAGCCATGCCCTTGCTGCCATTTCCAGCACATAGGTGCTCAGTCGTATTTAGACTATTGTGTCGTTAGTTAGCCCTGTAACATATAACTGCACTGTGCCTCATTGCTCCTCTGTTACCCTAATGCAATTCTAGTTGCCATTTTTAACTGCATTGTGACCATCTGCTTTGTTCTGCTGATCTGCTCACCAATTGCCTCTAGATCTGTTGACCTGTAGCCCAATGTGTCCTCGCGCAACATATTTTTATAGCCGCTAAACTCAATGTTGTGCTTAATCTGCAAACTTATGTCACGTTTAATCTAAGTGCTATTCAGAATTTAGGGGTTATTTTAAATCTAGGTGTTATCTTGAACTAAGTGTTACTCTAAACCTAGGTGTTATTCCCAATCCAGGCGCTATTCTGAATATATGTGCCACTCTGAACTCATGCGCTACTCCGATCCAAGATGTTAATTGGTACACTGGTGCCATTCTAAACCTAATGCTGTGCTAATTGACAAACGCTTGCTATTTTTGATTCTAACTGCTAATCTGCACATCTGCGCTATTCTAATCTAAGGGCCACTTTGCATACCTATATCTGAGTCAGATGCCAATCTGCAACCATGTGCTACTTGGATTAGGTGCTACTCCAGGTAGGCTGCACTGACTACACTTACGCGCCTACTGCTAGATTTTGACCCTAGACAGGACACACATTGCATCTTACCCACCTCACACAATGTTCCTCCCGGGCCTTTACTCTATACTACTGAGAATCATTCTCCACATCACCAATTCCACATGCCTGCCCAGCTCACCCCTTAACTTGACCAGCCTAGGCACCACATCACCCACCCTCACAGAGCCCAGCACCACAATCATGCTTACCCTACTCGCTCTCCCATGCCTTTCGGACAGGCTGACCAGATTACGATCCAGACTTCCCAAAATACACGAGCCTAGAGCCAGGGACTCCACACAATCCAAAATCACATACCGAACATCCATTAGCACCTGCGCTAACCTTACGCTAAAAAAACCCGAACATAAACCCGTCAACTCCACTACAACTAACAACAGAGCGCTCATCACAGCAACCACCCCCACCCCTGCCAAAGCCAATACCCTACCTATAAAAGGTGCCCTCATCAACGCACGCTCCATGATTGCCCATGCCACGGACATCGCTGATCTCATCTTAGCTGAAGATCTAGACCTCCTAGCCATAACAGAGTCCTGGCTTCATGCAGCCGCAGACCCAGCCCTTTCGCTAGCCATCCCCACTGATTACACCATCATCCGAGCGGACAGAACTGAAGCTAAAGGCGGAGGTTTGGCCATCATTGCCAAGACCCACCTTAACATCAGACTTAACTCCACTACACACCTCCCATCATGCGAATCACTTACAGCCAAGCTACCCACTGCCAACTCCCAAACAATATCCATTCACTTACGAGGAAGACCTCAATGCCATCCTTACCGACAACCTAAAAATCTCCTCACAATGCCTCCTCTTAGGAGACTTCAATTTAGGCTACAAAGACCCCAAAGACAATCAAGCCACTCTCATCAGTAACACCTTGTCTGAACTAGGCTTCACACAAAAAGTAACCAGCCCCACCCATAACAAAGGGAGAACCCTTGACTGGATAGCAGACTACAACTGTGCCGTATCGATCACTAACAACACTCCCCAATCCTGGACCGACCACCATCTCCTCTCCTTCTCACTTGAGGCCTCAAGCCCTACAACCAACATGGCACTAGCCGCAGCCATCCCCACGAGAAGCAAAACAAATATTACAGTAGAAAAACTGATCCCGCTCATTCTTCCTACACTTAGCCAACTCCAAGACTGTAATCCCTATGACCTCGTAGAAGGCTATAACAACACCATGCGCATAGCCTTAGACGCCATTGCACCATTGAAACTTAGAAAATCCAAACCAAAAAAGCACCTCAACCAATGGTTCTCCAGCCATCTTAAAACCCTTAAATTGGAAAAGCGTAAACTGGAACAAGTCTGGAGACAATCTCCGACAGACCATAACAAACTACTGCTTAAGAAAATAACGGCCAACTATAAAAAAGAAATCATAGCGGCCAAACAAGAATCCTATAACCAGAGAATCTCACAATCCAATTCCAGCTGCAGAGAATTATTTACTATCCTGAAAGAATTGGAAACCCCGGTAACAATCCCAGATACTTGCATTAAAAACAAACAATGGTGCACCAGTGTCCAAAATGCACTAAACAACAAAGTCACTGGCCTTCAAACTAAAATTAAAAACAAGAAAGACTCCCTCACCAATCTTACCAACCCCATCAACGCCCACTCGAGCCCTCCACCCTCACACCACACACCCAACACTGCTCGCTTCAGCTTTTCCAAAGTCTCTTCTCTCGAAGTAGAAAAAATCATTCTTGGCCTTAAACCCTCCAATTGCAAAGGCGACCTCTGCCCCCCACAAATCATTAAAGACGCAGCAAGAGACCTCTCGCCATTCATCACCAGACTCATAAATGCCTCTTTTTCCTCAGGAACAGTCCCCAGTAACCTCAAAGAGTCCTGGGTCCTCCCTCTCCTCAAAAAACCCTCCCTCGACCCGTCCATCCCAACCAACTACAGACCGATTACCACCGTCCCATTCCTGCTCAAGATACTAGACAAGACAGCATACCAACAAATCCAAAAAATATCTTGAAACAAACCACCTTCTAGGAATAAGACAATCCGGCTTCAGATCCCAACATGGAACTGAAACCGCCCTGATAGATCTGAAAGCCCAAATAGACGTCCTTAGAGATAACGGGAAAACTGCATTACTACTCTTGTTAGACCTCTCCGCGGCGTTTGACCTAGTTGACCATAAAATCCTATGTAATCACTTAGATCAGCTGCCCACTTTTCACAAGAAGCCATCAGTTGGATTGAGTCATTCCTCAACAACAGATCCATGCAAGTCTTCTCCTCCTCTGCCGCCGCCGAACCCATCCCCATTACGTGTGGAGTCCCACAGGGCTCGTGCGTCTCCCCCACTCTGTACAACGTGTTCACAAAGCCCCTGTTTGATGATCTAGATGGCCTGGGTATCACCTACACTAACTACGCCGATGATACACAGATCCTCATCCCGTTGACGGGAGATTACAACCAGGATTTGGCCTTGGTGAATAAGGTGTACCTCATCATCCAGGCATGGATGGCTTTGCACAGTCTATGCCTGAATGATGACAAAACTGAACTCATCATCCTTGGTTCCACTTCCAACCTAACCAAACTCGACCACAACTACGCCAACTTCATCATAGACGGAAACCTAATCAAGGTTTCCAAAGAAGTAAAAACTCTAGGAATATACCTCGACTCCTCCCTAATCTTCCACAAACAGGTTAGCTCGATGGCATCCTCTACGGCAGTGGTATTCAAACTGTGGGTCGCGACCCCCTAGGGGTCCGCGGGTGCATCCCAGTGGGGCCCTGAGAGCTCAGCATGAAAAAAGATATATTTTTTTTTTTTTTTTTTTTTAGATTGGAAGAAATGGGCAGGGGTGGCCCACATGGGCGGGCTGAAGCATGAAACTGTCTCAGGCAACAATGAAAAAGTGGCCCACAGTTGTAAATGGATATTCATTCCTTTAGTCACAGACTGGGCCTCATTACTACTATGGCGGACCAGTAACAACGGTGCTG
Source organism: Ambystoma mexicanum (assembly GCF_040938575.1). NCBI lineage: Eukaryota > Metazoa > Chordata > Amphibia > Caudata > Ambystomatidae > Ambystoma > Ambystoma mexicanum. The sequence continues at coordinate 460,657,732 of NC_090931.1, forward strand.
GTAAGCTACCGGCACCGTTGCTACCGTTCCGCCATAGTAAGAGTTGTGCTCGTGGGTGCTTGACAGCCCCCGCCAGGTCTGACCTCAGCTCGTCGGATGCACCGGCACCGTTATTAACGGTGCCGGTGCATCCGAGCTCCCCCTTCCCATTTGAGCCATATGGGGCTCAAATGGGAATGGGGATCTACCGGCACCTTCGAAAGGGCAATTATCATGTCCGCCTAACTCAGCATGACCTAGTAATTGCCCATTCGCGGGTGCCAGACCCGGATGCAACTCCAGTGGCAGCCATGCCGGTTTTACCGGCACAGCTACCGCCAGAGTAGTTATGAAGCCCACTGTTTCAATAGTACCCAAAGGGGTGCTTTGTGTTAAAATGTAAGTAAATTGTGATATATTCAGCAACAATGGTCAACATTACTAACTGCATAGTGGCCCCTCACCCATTATGGAGGAGCTAAGGAGCCAGCCCAGTGAAACAGTGAGCACTCCCTCAGCTGCTTTATCCAGCTAATGGAGTGCTCCTGGGCTGGCTGAACTGTCAAAGGGAAACACTGTTTCCCTTTGACAGTTCAGTTTAGTTCCCCAGCCGCACATGCTCACTGAGCCATGCAAGTGCTGGGGCGTTTTGCTTCGCCAGCATTGCATAGCTCATTGGAAATGCTGGCTGGGGCACTGCATGTCTGTATGTCATTCAAAACCCTCTGCCTTGTCCACAAGGCTTTCTGGGGCCTCGGTCCAAAATACCTTCAGCTATTCCTCCGCAAATACCTCCCCTCTCGAGCTCTTCACTCCTCTACCTCCAACTCCCTCAGGGTCAGTCGTTTATCAAAGAAACGAGCTGGGGGTAGATCTCCGTCTTCGGCTGGGGCCTCCCTCTGGAACAGCGCCCTGCCACTCTAAAACTTGAGGAGAACCATCTTTCTTCCTGCACTTATCAGACCTACCCTGTCTGCTGCCTTAAACGTAGCACTTGCAAATTGCTGGCTGCACTACCACTGTTTGTTGCCTTTATTATTTATTTATTGTTATTTATCTGTTTCTCCTCTGCTTCGCACTTTCCACTTCTCCCCCCTTCCATGCACTTTTCCCCTCACACTTGCGCGTTCTCAATGTCACTGGGCCTAGTAAGATCGCTGTTTTATTCTCCTCTGTTCCCCTCCCTTGCCTTGTCACGCTCTGAAACACTTGTGTACGAGCGCGATAGAAATAAAATATCAATGCCTGCCCCCTGGACTCCCAGCAACAATTGCAAACTGTTTGGCTATTTACCCATTTTTTGTTAAAAGTATGCTCTACAATGCAACATTTTAACCTATTATTTAAAAAGAAATTCACAGGGGGAAACCCCCCCGAACCTCCCCTTAATGCCCCTCCGCTTAAAAAAGATTCACCAGCCACCACTGGCCCTCAGACTGTGTTGGGAACGGGATGGGGGAACCGAGGGACTATGGTGGGAGCACAATGGGCGGGAACCATGGGATAGTGATGGGAGCAGAGTGGGGAGAGCCCTGGGTGTGTGATGGGGTGGGGAGAGACCAGCGACTGGGTAGGAGTGGGATGAGGGAGCCCAGCGACTTTGATGGGAGCAGGTGACGGCGCGCAATATATACTGTCCATTTGGCATTTCTGGGGGGTCCCGACCTGCCCAAATTTTGCTCAGGGGGGCCCTGGCCAAAAAAGTTTGAAGACCACTGCTCTACGGCCTACACATGTAAGCTTTAAGAGCAGCCAAACCCTTCCTCTCCACCCACAGCTGCACTACACTAGCCAGAGCATTGGTATTATCCAAACTGGACTATTGTAACGCCCTCTACATAGGAGCCACCAAGCAAATCGCCAACAAAATTCAGACGTTACAAAACAACGCTCTTAGGGCAGCGCTCAATATTCCCAGGAGGGAACACATTTCCAATATCAGGAAATCCCATAACTGGCTCAGCACAACAGACAAAATCCTGCTTAAAGTAGCATTGCTCACCCACAAATGCCTGAATAACGCTGCCCCACGTTATCTGGCAGACGGAATATGCAAACACACCCCCATCAGACCCACCACAACCTCCAATGCTAATCTGCTCACTGTCCCAGGTTTAAACACACCAAAATGGGTGGCAACAGCTTCCAGGTGAAAGCACCTCAACACTGGAACTCCTTACCACCATCGCTCAGAACTCCCCAATCTTACTCACTTTTTAGACGCAACTACATCCATTGGTTAAAGAACACGAACCATTAACACCTCTAACACCACACGGCTGCTCTCTGCATTGCATGCTTTAAGTAAACCTGTAAATTTGTAATATTAAATTTGTAAATATTTGTAATTCTTTAAATATATTTACTGCATTATCTCCTGCCAAACTGTACACATGTTCCTTCATTGTCACACCGTAATTATGTAATGTAAAGTATAAGCAACCTGTAACCAAGCTTTGAATAACCTTGCTGCTCATGCGCCCTCATACCCTCGGGTCTGGTGCGCAATACAAATGAATAAACTAAACTAAACTAAACTATGGGTTAGTTCCCTCCTTCTGAAATAACTCCTTCCCCTTTTTTTTAACTTTCAGTGTCCCTCACCGCTTGTTTCTTCCATGTTCACACTCCGTATTGCATTGCGTTCTTTCTACCCTTTGCTTGCATCTGAACCCAATTGTATATTTACTTCTGCTGTTTTTTTTGCTTTTGGTTTAAAAGTGAAATCTTGCTGTTTTTTTGCTTTTGGTTTAAAAGTCAGAACTTGCTGTTTTCTGCTAACTTGCTCTGCACTTTGCTTGCAATTTGTTGCTTCTCTGTAACTTGCTGGCCCAGTGACTTCACAAATCTCTTTCTTCCACTCCTATCTGCCCTTCCCTATCCCTCCTCTCTTCCTCCTTTTCACACTACCATTGCCATGGGGCTTTCTGTTTCTCCTATCTTTTCCAACTGCTTCTCCATTGACTGTCCTTTCCTTCTCATTAAGTCTGGTAGAAAGAAATTGAAAAAGGATATCTTGGCCTCCAACCCTGGTCTCCCTATTGCTGACACTTATTCCAGTGCTTCAGCCAGACAGACACTCGCCGACATCCTCTTTGTCGTTCCTTCGCCTGATCTAGTGTCTCTTCATATGACCTCTTTGCTCTGTCCTGTCTCCTCCTCTTCCACTAATGGTGGCACCTGATGGGAAGCTCTCATGGCTTCCTTCAACTCCTCTAAAGTCATCATTAATGTCTACCTAAATGGCACTGTCATGGTCCAAGGCCCTCAGGCCAATCTCCTCCTCTTTGACAGGCGTTTCCCATCAATTTCCTTTCAGCTCCTGCTGGCCCCCTTTGGCTACCTTGCCCTATCTTCCCCCCTCATCTACCCCACCTCGGGCTCCTTCTTCACCTCCGCAGGGTGTACCTCTGATTTGTACGCCTCCCCGGAGGGTCTTTAAGGTGGGCAACCTTCTTCATCTAGCCACTCTCAACTCTCCATCTGCTGTCAAACACTCCTCTGATATCTGCCACCTCATGGAAGAACTTGACCTTGATGTCCTCGGTCTTACTGAGACATGGGTCACGGCCAGTTCTGTCACAAGCTTTGCCATTCTCCTCCCTGATGGCCACAAGATCCTCTCCATACCCAGATCCACCCGGTCCAGAGGGGGTGTAGCCCTGATCTTTCCTGAGTGGATTCCTGCCTCTCAGTCCCACGCAGACATACTCCTCTTTTGAATGCCTTGTATGCAGGCTCTCTCTCTCTACTAGCCACTCTCTTGCCGTGGCTACTATTTACCGGCCACCTGGTCAGATCACCTCTTTTCTCTCAGAGTGGCGGACCTCTCCTCCTCCCTCCTGGCCTCAACCTCTCACCTCCTCCTTCTTGGTGATGTCAATATCCATCTTGACACTCCTTGTTCCTCCTCTGTACTCCTCAGTGACCTCTGTGACTCCCTCTCCCTTTCTATCCTCCACTCTGGCCCGACTCACTCTGCAGGGCACACACTTGATGTCTTGATCTACTCTGACCTCCTCCTCCTCTCCATCCCTCTGACCCCTCCTCTCTCCTGGAGTGTTCACACCCTCCTCTCCTCCCATCTCCTACTATTTGTGCCTCTTGAAAGCTATAAGACCTTTTTATCAATTAAGTAAACACTGTGACCATTGCAAGGGCAATTATATTGTCGCGCCTTGACTATGGTAATGCCCTATTGTTGGGAGCTACAAAGAGACATGGAAAAGTGCCAAGTTATGGAAAACGACACAGTCCGCATAGTCAAGGGCATTAAAAATAGAGATCATGTATTAACAGGGAGAAGAGCCCTACACTGGCTAAGAGTGGAGGACAGAGTTAACTTCAAATCTATGACGATAATGCATAGATGCTTATACAGAGAGGCCCCAAGCTATTTCAAAAAACAATTATCTTTTTACACACCTCAAAGATGCCTAAGATCAGCTGACAGTAGCACTTTGAACATACCCAGAGTAAACTGGGCACTGGGGCGAGGAAAGGCTTTTCTGATCAAGGCAGCACAATATTGGAATAAATTAGCAATGGTTTTACGGCAAGAAGCGAACTATCAGAGGTTCAGGAAATCGCTGAAAACCTTCTTGTTCCAATAAATTGTGTAGACTACTGCTATCCTTCGACCGAGACATAATCCACTAAGGGAGATTATTATGTGAATTTGATCCCTCTTGGTTTCCCTGCGCCCTGATGCCTGCAGCTTTCGGTGCGCTCTAAGCAGGCACATAACATAACATTCTATTCTCCACGGTTCTGAGTCACAGAAAGGGATGAAACAGACCTCTCGCTTCTGTGAGCGTACATTTTTACATATAAGGAGAAAGTCTGATATTTTTATGGGTGTAATTCACCCCTTTTACCACAACACACTAGTAACAAATATTACAAAACTTTATTACATTATATTTCATAAAACAATCATAAAAAATGATCATAGTACATAAGACCATTATGTTTAAAAACCACACAAGTTTTAACCCCATAAGTGAGTAATGTTTGCAAATATTCCGTAAGGATCTTACACTGTGTGTACATCTCCCAATCTGATTCCTATGCCACACTACTAATGGCCTATTCCCTATCAATGTAATACAAACTACCCAATCAGGCCCTGGGGTAGAGCCTGGTTTTTCACATATTCCAACATAATGATGGCATGTAATTCTGTACGGATGAGTCTTTTCCTCATCTGTACCAGTTCATCCCAATGGTCATCTGTGAAGATCTGCTCACCAACCTTGACACTAACATTCCCTCCATCCTCATCCTACTCGATCTCTCTTCTGCCTTTGACCCGGTCAAGCATACCATCCTGCTCAACCGCCTCTGTGACAACCTAGGCATCACTGATTAGGCTCTGGCCAGGCTATCCTTGTTCCTCTCTGATTCACCCTCCCAGGTCCAACTTGGGTCCTTCCTTTCCTCTATCGCCCTCTCTACCTGTAACGCTCACCTGACTCCCACGGGGGCGCTGGCCTGGTTCCCGCTGCTGTGTCCTCGTCTAAGGTGATGCGCAGGGTTCAGAAGACGGACTGGACCGGGCCCCAGATCTGGCTTGTCTGACTCGCAGAAGTATCCTTCTGTAGGTGAGAATATGGGGTTAACTGTCTGCGGGGTAATACAATCAGCCTCCCACTTACCCCTCTCACCCTCCTCAAAACCCTTCTGTGCTTCCCCGTAGCGTCTCACCTTAGGGTCTGGAAGGACAAGCTCTCCATCCTGCTTCTGATGCAGGGGCGCGTTGGTATCCAGTTACGTCAATGGATTTTCGGATGGGTGAGAACCAAACTTGCTTGGCTTCCAGGTAAATTTTCTATAAGTGGTTCCCCTTGTGTCCATGCATTAATGTTCTAATGCTAGTGTCTTTTTCCCCATAGGGGCCGGGGTACGGAATGCCGGGGAACAGGCACCGACCCGAGGTGAGCGGTGAAATCCTTGTGGAAATCAGGTAAGTCTTTAATGAGTGTTTTGGTAATGTCTTTTCATTCACTCATTAACGCTGATGTCTTTTTCCCCTTAGGGGCCGGGGTCCGAAAATGCCTGGATGCGGCGCGGACCCGAAATGAAAAGGGAATGACCCAACAGGTAAGTCTTGACATGGAGTTTTAGCTTCCCTTTTCCCTTCTTTCTCTCACCTTTGTTCTTGTCTTTTTCTCCCTAGGCGTGGGGGCGCGACTGCGAATCCGGATGGTCGCTGCAGAACATGGAGGCGTCCAGTAAAGGTGAGTAGAATGCAGCGCTGCAGCGATTGATGCGATGTGCTTTTAAAAATAAATGTCTTCCTTTTCAGGATTGTCGGCGAAATGTCTCTGGGATGCAGATTTAGCAGGTGAGGCCTTTTCCTTCTTCTGTTCTCTTGTTCCCTTCCTTTGCAGGTGATTCAGGATGCTGGCAGGTGTGGCAGAAGTCAAGATGCAGGAGCAGACACGGTGAGCGTCCAGCTGCTAGATGCAGAACAACGCGAAGCATGTGTGGCTGATCGGGTGTGGTTTAAATAGCCTTGGAAGAAGTTCCTAGAATGTGTCCTTCCTCCAATCAGGTATGTATCCTTCCCCGACCACGGCCGGGTGGTAAATGAGTCCCACAGGTAAAGTAGTTCCTTTCAGGCCTCAAGGAGGCCGGGGTTCTGCAGCATGGTCTGCATCAGGTAAGTGCACCCAAACACTTTCATAATGAGCCTGGCGCCTATGGCGCAGGACTGACGTTTTCTATGAGCCTGGCGCCATAGGCGCCAGGACGCTGTCCAAAGGGCCCCTATAAGGGGTTGCTGGGACCTTCCCCGGGCGCTTGATGTCCGCTTCCGGGGACGCAGGGCCTGAGCCGGCTCCCCGGGAGCGGGCATCTTGACACTACCTGAGGTGTTCTCCAGGGGTCTAACCTCTCACCCTGGCTCTTTAACCAATACCTGGCAACTCTCCCCCACCGCATTGGCATTTTCTGCTCAAATTTCCAGTGCTATGCTGATGACAGTCAACTCATTTTCAGGCTTCCCTCGCCCACCTCTTCTCCTTCTCTCCTCTCCGACTGCCTTTCTGCCATTCAGGATTGGTGCGCCGCCAATGATCCATGCCTGAATGCCAGCAAGACTGAGATCCTCCTCATCAGCACACCTTCATCCTCCTTTCCTGTCACTCTCTGGCCGGCCTCCGTTGGCGCTCGTCCTACCCCCACCTGTAAGGCCAAGAACCTTGGGGTAATCTTTGACTCCACACGCTTTCCTTCTCTGCCCACATCTCAGATGTCTCAAAAAAGTCAAACGTCCTTCTTCACCTCTTCAGAGGTATTCTGCCTTTCCTCTCCTTCCCCCAGAAGTTCACTGTCTCTCGAGCCCAGGTTCTCTCAAGGTTGGACTATTGCAACAGCCTCTTTCTAAATCTACCTACCTCTACTCACCGCCCTTTGCAACATATCCAGAACAGGACTGCAAGACTTTTCCTTGGCCTCAAGCCCTGGGATCATATCTCTCCAGCCCTGAAATCTCTTCACTGGCTCCCAGTGGCTGCAAGTATGAAATCCAAGACCCACTCCATTGTCCACAAGGCTTTCTGGGGCCTGGCTCCAAAATACCTTCAGCTGTCCCTCCGGTAATACCTTCCCTCTCGAGCCCTTCGCTCCTCCACCTCTAACTCCCTTGGGGTCTGCCGTTTTTCTACAAAACGAGCTGGGGGTAGATCTCTGTCTTCGGCTGGGCTCTCCCTGTGGAACAGCCTCCCTGCCACTCTAAAACCTGAGGAGAACCACCTGTGGTTCTGGAAGCACCACAATACCTTGCTCTTTGCTTCTGCCTTCTCTCCTCCTCTCCCCTGTTGATCTGTTCTGTATAAGCATCGTGCACCTGGTCTCCCTCTGTCTTTGTGCCCTGGTACCCGCTTACCCTGCCACCTACCTGCACTGCCTCCAGGCATTCCCTTGCATTGTGGTCTGTATCTGAAACCCTACACCCCTACAGTCCCCCTCTTTCTTTTTTTTTCACTTATTCAGACACACTCTGTCTGTTGCCTTATTCCTAGCACTTGCCACTTGCTGGCTGCACTAGCACTGCTTGTTGCCTTTGGTATTTATTTATATATTAATATTTTATTTATTTACTTCTTTTTATGTTTTGCTCAGCACTTTCCATCCCCCCTCCCTTGCACTTACCCTTCTCCCTCCCCAATGCACTTGCGCGTTCTCAATGTCACTAGGCCTAGTAAGATCATTGTTTTTGTTCTCCCTTGATCCCCTCCCTTGCCTTGTTGCACTCTGAAACACATGTGTACGAGCGCGATATAAATAAAATATCAATATCAATTCATTAAGAGTTTCAGATATAGGGTCACAAAAATGAAACCCACTTTGGAAACCATTATTTGCCATTTGCTGCCACTTGGGTGATTTTTTGAATTGTGGCCTTTTGCTTTGACCCGGTGGCAAAGAAAAGTTGTGCAGGCTCGCCTCTGTTTCTGGTGTAATAAACAGCAAAACGACTGCAAGAGTCATACATTGTTGAAATTACTGCAAGGAAAGTATGTAAGTGAAACTTGCCAGTAACTGCAAGAAACAAGGAACCTACACAGATATGTCATCTTGAACTACAAAATTGAAACACCCAAGAGACACCACTTCACTCATGATGGGCATTAACTAGAGGCCCACCATTTGGACCGAATGCAAAGATTGCATACATTTTGTTGTTCAATTCAGTCTTTCAAAAAAAATCTTGATTGAAAAAAAGATTTAAAAAAAAAAATGCATGATTCAATTAATAGCTTCCAGCATCACATTCAATTTACTGTGGAATTTTCTAAGATGAGCATACACTTTCTAAAAGCCGCCATCTCTGTTGGAGGGAATAGGCAGCTGGAATCAGGTATTGGTATTGAAAGGAGATCTCCCAAATGCAAGGGAGAGAAGAACATGGGAACTCGAGTTTTTAAAGATGCTCAACGTAAGGAACAGAGGTTAGAACAGAGGCGTGGGTTTTATGTCTCACCCCGATGAACTTTAAAACCTATTCCATCAGCCTGCATAGCAGGTGAACACTGGTAATGTACCCCTCAGGCACATATAGGTGCAAGTAATGATAGTCCATTGCCAAGCACAGTGTTTGCCCTTACAGAAAACGGACAGTTCACTATGCATAGCAGTGTAAAGTGCCTTATGCAAAGTATTGCTAAGTGGTAGAATCACCAGAGTTAGTGCTGGGCGGGGCCTTCAGGCTGAGCAGCCAGGATGTTCACCTGTGAAACGAAAACACTGTAACACAGGTTTCCCCTGCCCTTTTGAAGACCACCGTCTGAAACGTGTTTTACTATTAACAGAAATACACTTGTTTTCACATTCTCTAGCACAACTTTGGAAATAATTTCTCACGTTTAGAAATGCGAAAAAGATTGGACTTCTGTAGCTACGGGAATTCAGACATCTTTTAAGCAGTGGCATATTGCAAGCTGGAGGTTCTGTTGTGTAGATGTATAGCTGCTAGATGGGGCAGCCACAGCACTGCATTCCTTGCGTGCCAGGCTTGGATGTATACAATTAATGTGTTTCTTTCCTGTCATGTTTGCTTTTTTTCCATCTGATTGAGATGTCTGCAACTCTGAAAGCTCGTGTATTATTTCATCTCAGCATAATATTTCCAGTGAGTCCAATAAAAAGTATCAAGACTCGGAATTGTGTGATTTTTGCAAATTGTTTCCCGGGCCTCTAAAAAGGCACTTTAATGTTTTGCAGTGGAAGGCTTAAAATACCTTTTCTTTGTCCACCAAAATCTTCTTCAACCTGAATTTGAAAACCCAGGAGCCATGAAGCGACAGAGCGGGAAGCCAGGGCTCGAAAGTATCCCTTTGTAAGTTTTGAGTAACCCACCCAGTACTTCTTTAATTGATTGCATTCTGGTATTTGTAGTTTCATTTTTTTCCAATACAAGCGCAAGTGACAGAAAGTAAGAAAATAAAAACAGGACGTTGTGAGGACTTTGAAATGGAACAAAATGCGAGCGTCGAAGCGCAGAATTGTAAAGACGAAACATGATGGATAATTTGCAAAGACAGCAGTGGAAAGGGGACTTTGGAGCTGTTAGGACGAACTTTGCACCATGTGTGCCAATTACTTCTATTGGCAAGAAGAACCCCCAGCTGGACTCTCAGTTTTGGGGCATCTAACGGCTCAATGCACTTAAATACTGTAAGGTTGAATGCCGCATGCAACATGTTCCCCACTGCTGCTCCACTGCTGAGGATTTCAGTTCTCTTGCTCTTCCAGGTTGTAAACCTATCAGAGCCTCATGTTTGTGTTAACCCTTTAGCTGCTTACCTGGGCTATTCTCCCAGCCCAGGTCAGAAGTGGTCAGGTCCATTGTTGCAAACATGCATTGTTCACAGTTAAAATACTGCCGCATGCACGCTGACTACCAAATAGGCTGACAAAAAAAATCATCAAAAGTCTGGTGTCGTTTGGGTGTCGTGGCTTTGCAGGGAACTGACAGAAATGGCGTGCAAGGGAACAGGTTACTGCAACGGATGTAGCGATGCGTAGGGTCATAGGGGCAAGGGGAGGAGCTGTGGAGATGGCTGCAAAGGGCGAGCAATGGTTGATGGGCAGGAGGGGGGGAGTATTCACCCAAAAGGAGCTTACATTAAAAAAACTGGCTGAAGCACCTAGGGAGGCAAATTCTAGCAGTTGCGTCATTGCCGCAATAATGTGGGGTGGGCGCGCTTTCACTGGCAGAAAGACACAGACTCGGACTGGCCTACAGGGCGATAGGGCAATCCTCGAAGTGTTCAGCATCCTAGTATGGGACAGTTTTGTTATTAAAAGTGAACCTCTTTATGGCAAAAGTGGGCCAGTTTGATGGGTTGCTCGACTTTGTAGCAGTTCCCAGATCCCCTCCCCTGCCAGTTACACACCTGCACTGCCTCCCTGGCAACCCCCGCACCTGGGAACTGTTTTCTGTATCCCTACAATCCCGCCCCCAGCACTTGACACCTGATGTCTGCACGTACCCTTGCACTTGCCACCAGCTGGCCCTACTGCTTTTATTGTTTTATGTATTCTATTACCCCAGTACTGCACTGTCCCCTCCCCCTCCCACTGCGCACTTTTCCACTCCCCCTTCCCCTGCACTTGTGCCATCTTGGTCTAGTAGGATCGCTGTCTCTGTCTTCCCTTTGATCCTCTTCCCTTGCCGCTTCCCGCCTTCAAACACTTGTGTATAGGCGCGTTATAAATTCCATATCAGATCATATCATATCATAGATTTGACCAGTGTTACTGAACAAATATTCTTTAAATTGCACAATTTGCAAACCATTTTGCCTAAATACCTCACTGTTGGGTACTACTCAAGTTGTTCTTCAGCAAAGGAAGGAATTGTCTTTGGGACTTTGGAACGCTTTTTCATAAGTGCCTGAGACAATTTTATGCCCCAGTCCGACCCTGGACACAGATACACTTGTTCTCATCTGTCATATTGCAGCATAGATGCATTGCCAGGCCGCAAAGCTTAGCCGCCAGCAGCCATAGTTGTACAGTAGACAACACTCCAGGGAGTCCAGGTGGGACAAGAGATAGGTTATAACGAAACTATAATAATGAAAAACATTGATTTCTAAACGTTTTGTTATTTGGGGGGACCCCCAAGCCACCCACTTCCTTATGCTTCTCACCCTACCCAACCTCCTACCCGTCAGTTTTAACCCCTTACCCCACCCCAAACAGTAAAAGGAAACATGTTTTTTTGTTGTTGTTATTATAGTTTCGTTATTACCTACCTCTCTGTGAAGGTTTGCGGTGTAATCACTGGACACCGTCCAGGTGATCTACACCATGGAGTCAGGTGGTCTGTCCTCCCGCCTCCCGGGTGAAATCCCACAGTCTACTACTATGCCTCGATGTAATCTTGTGTGCGCAGCCTCTGCTGCCCTGACGTCAGTGATACCGCTGCTAATCCCGGGTTTAAGTCACCAGCTGCCCAGTTATTCCCTCAGTCTATTTGGGAGCCTGCGTTAATCTACCTGGAAGCGCGCCATTTACTCATCGTTAAAATATGCAGTACTCCCCTCCCCCTAAAAAAGTGAGACTATGGACTCTTACATAAAATTATTCTCAGGGCCGTTGTGCTCCCATAGGTTTGTGTGCACGTATTTTGTTAATCTCTTTACTGACTGTTGCGTGGCTACTCTTTATTGCTGTAGATTTTCCTATGTTGGGAAGGGCTTGAGGTCCAGGTGTGTTGGTGCCTCTGCTCCATTGTGCTCAGGCATTCAGCGCCAGAGAGGCCCCCCGCACTGACAAACCATACCCGCAAGCTTGAGCCACCATCCTTACCCTACACGACTAGTAGTTATTGGGTACCAAACCCTTTCTGGGCTAGTTCCCCAGTGCAGAGGAAGGCTAATGAGCAAACTCTTGAGGGCACCAAAACTACAGCAACACCTCTCACAAGTGGTCCAGTTTCTTGTTATAGATAATAATGTGTGTTCCTACATGACGTCCCACACCACAGTCCTCCTACCTTTTATACTCTGTAACAACATGTGTTATTATTATGCACTCAAGTGCTAGTCTACCGACCTCTTATGGATGAAGGGTGTGATATGACTTTGCCCAGGGATCTGAACTTGTGACATGCCCGCGGGCCCAATGCCTGAAGCAAGGGCGTAATTCATGAGCTATCTGTCTCGATTTCACAGTCCACTACCATCGGCTTGCCATCACAGGTGGCCTATACTTGGGTTGCGGGTGAAAGAGTGCCGTGAGCTGCTCGAGGGTGGGCCCATCATTGAAATAATTGTGAGAGAGTGCCAGAGGTGCCCTAGAGTTGATCCAACATTGGGATACTGGTGAGAGAGTGCTACAAGTGGTTCTGGATAGAGGCATGCCTTGGGAGTGCTGTGCGTGCAATGAGCCTTAAAGAGGGCCCAGTTCGCAGATACTTGTGAGAGATTGATATGAACTGCCCTAGAGGGCTCAGCTTTGGGAGGCTTGTGAGAGAGTGCCTAAAGCTCCATAGACAGGACCCAGCTTGGGGATAGTTGCAAGAGAGTGCCACGGGTTACCAAAAACAGGGCTCAGCATTGTCAGATTTGTGAAAGCATGCCTCAAGCAGTCCTTGACAAGGCCTTACTTTGGGAGACTTGTGAGAGAGTGCCACAAGCTGTCCTAGATAAAGCCCAGCTTGGGGAGAATTGTGAGAGGGTGCCACAAGCTGTCCTAGATAGAGCCCAGCATTGGGAGACTTGTCAGTGGGTGCCACAAGCTGTCCTAGATAGAGCTTAGCTTTGGGAGACTAGTGAGAAGGCACCACAAGCTGTCCTAGATAGAGCCCAGCTTTGGGAGACTTGTGAGAGGGTGCCACAAGCTGTCCTAGATCGAGCCAAGATTTGGGAGACTAGTGAGAGAATGCCTCAAGTTGCATAGACAGGGCTCAGCTTGGGGGCACTTGCGAGAGACTGCAGCCAGCCACCCTAGACAGGGCCCAACTTTGGGATACTTGTGAGAGAGCGACACAGGCTGCCCTAGACAGGTTCCAGCTTTGAGATAGTTGTGAGAGAGTGCTACAAGATCCATAGATAGGGCATAGCTTCGGGTTTCTTGCAAGAGCGTCCACAAGCTGTCCTAGACATACCCCAACTTTGGGAGACTAGCATGAGAGTGCCACAAGCTAGGATGCACCGTTGTGAGACTTGGGAAAACACGCCTCAACCATCCTAGAATGAGCCCAGCTTTGGGATAATTGTGAGCGAGTGCCCCAAGCTCCACAGACAGGTTTCAGCTTGAAGATACTTGCAATAAAGTGAAACAAGACGTCCTAGACAGACCCCAGCTTTGGGATGTTTGTGGGAGTGTCTCAAGCTCCCCTATACAGGGTCAAACATTGGGATATTTGTGAGAGTCACACAAGCTTCTCTAGAAAGGACACAGCTTTGAAGAACATATGAGAGAGGGCTACAAGCCTCCCTGGACTGGGCCTAGCTTTGGAATGCTTTGAAGGGAGTGCCTCAAGTGTACTTAGACAGGGGATCGCTTTGAAATTCTTGTGAGAGAGTTCCTCAAGCTGTCATAGACAGGGTCCAACTTTGATATACTTGTGAGAGAGTGCCTCAACCTGTCCTAGACAGGGCCCAACTTTGGGATACTTGCGAGAGAGTGCCTCAAGCTGTCCTAGACAGGTCCCAACTGTGGGAGACTTATTAGAGAGTGACACAGGCTGGGCTAGGCAAAGACCAACTTTGATATACTTGTGAGAGAGTGCCTCAAGCTGTCCGAGACAGGGCCCAACTTTGGGATACTTGTGAAAGAGTGCCTCAAGCTGTCCTAGACAGGGTCCAACTTTGACATTATGGCAAGATAGTGCAACATGCCACCTTAGACAGAGCCCAACTTTGCGATACTTGTGAGAGAGTGACTCTAGCTGTCTTAGACATGTCCCAATTTTGGGACACAGGTTGCACCAAGCAGGGCCCGAATTAGGGATACTTGTGAGATTACCTATCACAGAAGTTCATGAAAGCCCAGGCATCCAGGCCAGTGAGACAGGCGTACGCACATCGGCTCATCCAACCGAAGTTCCAACGAGTTAAAGGTGGTGGTACAAGCTTCCCTATTGTGGTAGCTATACAATGGAAATCTCTTCCTCCCAGCAAGAGAGCTGAGCAATCCTATTGGGCCTTCAGAAAAGCCTTAAAAACTTGGCTGTTTGACTAAGGCCACTGAGAGCTGGCTTCCCTGCCGTCCCATTCTTGACATTCATTTGTGTGTAGCTGGTTGTAACAGTGCCTCGATGCCCCATGAGTTTTGTGTGCTTTATAAAAGTAAAAATAAATAAAAAATACATAAATAAATAAAAGAGAGTACCTCAAGCTGCCTTAGACAGTTCCCAATTTTGGAAGACTTGAGAGAGAGTGAGACAGGCTGCCGTAGACAGGTTCAAGCTTTGGGATACTTATGAGTGTGCTACAAGATCCATAGTAGGACCCAGTTTAGGATTAATTGCAAGAGAGTGACCCAAGCTGTCCTAGATAGAGCCCAGCTTTGGGAGACTTGTGAGAGAGTACCTCAAGCTGCCTTAGACAGTTCCCAATTTTGGAAGACTTGTGAGAGAGTGAGACAGGCTGCCGTAGACAGGTTCAAGCTTTGGGATACTTGTGAGAGAGTGTGGTACAAGATCCATAGTAGGACACATCTTAGGATTACTTGCAAGAGAGTGACCCAAGCTGTCCTAGATAGAGCCCAGCTTTGGGAGACGTGTGAGAGAGTGCCTCAACCTGTCCTAGACAGGGCTCAGCATGGGAATACGCACATGGGAGTGCCACACACTGCCATAGGTAGGGCCAAGTGTTGTGGGATTTGTGAAATCATTCCTCAAGCTGTCCTCAACAGGGCCCAATTTTAAGATACTTGTGAGTCAGTGTCTAAAGCTCCGTAGACAGGGCCCAGCTTTGGGATACTTGCAAGAGAGTGCCACAAACTGCCGTAAGCAGGGCTCAGCACTGTGAGACTTGGGAAAGCATGTCTGAAGCATCCTAGAATTGGACAAGCTTTGGGATACATGTGAAAGAGGGCCTCAAGCTCCATAGGACTGGCCTGAGCTAGGATATACTTGTGAGAGAGTGCAACACACTGTGCTAGACAGAGCTCAGTTTTGAGATACTTACGAGAGTGTGTCTCAAGTCGCCCTAGACACGTTCCAGCTTTGGGATACTTGCAAGAGAGTACCGCAAGCTGTCCTAGACAGGGCCCAGCCTTGTGATACTTATGAGAGAGTTCTATGAGATTCCCTATAGAAGATCGAGCTTTGGAATGTACACAAGGGAGTGTCTCAATTGTAATTAGAACGAATGCAGCTATAAAATACTTGAGAGAGTGTGCCTCAAGCGGTCCGAAATAGGGTCTAACTTTGGGATACTTGTGGGTGAGAGCCTCAAACTGTGCTACAAAGGTTCCCACTCTGGGAGATTTTTTAGAGGGTGACACAGGCTCCCCAAGAAAGGTTCCAGCTTGGGAGGATAGCTCAGGGGCAAAGCGTTCATCTTGGAAGCAAGACGACACGGTGCAATGTAAGTTCGATCCCCGGGTCCGCGCTTAGAAACCTCTGTGCATTAAGCACGTTATAAATAACCCATAACAATTTCAGGACTGAGATACTTTCAAGAGAGTGCCACAAGCTGCCATAAGCAGGGCCCAGCGCTGTGAGACTTGGCAAAGCTTTTGGATACTTGTGAGAGAGTGCCGTAAGCACCCATAATCAGGGCTCAGCTTGGGGAGACTTGTGGGAGAGTGCAACAAGCCACCCTAGACAGAGCCCAGCTTTGGGAGACTTGTCAGAGAGTGCAACAAGCCGTCCTAGACAGAGCCCAGCTTTGGGATACCTCTGAGAGAGTGACACAAGCTGTCCTTTGCAGGGACTAGCTTTGGCATACTTAAGAGCGTGATAAGAGCTTCCCTAGACAGGGTCCAGCTTTGGGATGCTTTCAAGGGTGTTCCTCAAGCAGAATTAGACATAACCCTGCTTTGAAATACTTGTGAGAGAGTGATACGAGCTGTCCTAGACAGGTCCCAACTTTGGGAGACTTGCTGGAGAGTGCTACACGCTTCCTTATAGAGGGCCCAGCTTTGGGGTGCTTTCAAGGAAGTGGATCAAGAAGAATTAGACAGGACCCAGCTTTGAAATACTTGTGAGAGAGTGCCTCAGGCTGTCCTATTAGGGCCCAAACTTGGGATACTTATTTTTTTTTATTTTATTTTTAATTAAATGGTGTTTTTTGGTTTACAAACTTTTTCATTTGTTGAGAATCAGATTTTTTTGAAGAAAGAGTTCGGGCTTCTTGATTGATCTGTTTCTCGAGATCGAGGATGTTTTGGAGGAATAGAGCGATTGTATAGATGTATTTGTTATTTTGTCAGTTTAAGATCGCAGTCCATCTTTCTACTGGTTCCATTTGTTTCAATGAGAGTTTGAAAAAGGCGCCAAAGCATTCTCTTTGGTTGGAGAGTGGACTACATTCCATCACGAGGTGATATTAGGTTTCGGGTGTGTCTTGAGCTTTGCAGAAGCGACAGTGTTGCTCTGTAAAGGGTATCAGTCTAGAGATGGCCAGGTTGGCTCTTGTTGGTATAGTGTTTAATTGTATTTTCATGAACGTTGCTCTGATGTTCGTGTCAGGAAACATTGTCAGGTATTTCGGTAGTTCATGAATTGCTCGGATGTCTGCAGTACACTGGAGGTTTTGTTGATATGTTTTTTTTTGTTCATTCGTTTTTATCCAGTCCTTGCGCATCAACTTGATTTTAGCTTGTTGAGGTCGGAGTGTTAAGAGTTCCTCTGAAATGTCTTCACTCGCCATTTCTTTCAGCAGTTTGTGTTTCCAAACCTGTAGGGTTGCGCTGTTAAAGGTGTTCGGCTGGAGCTTCAAGATTTGTATGGCTGGAGTTTTGCGGTCGGATTGTCAAACTAGAAATTATATCGTGCCTCCTATTGCTATGAATATCTGTATATTGGCCTACGCCAAGCTGCTAACAAGCTGCTTATAAACTACATGTCAATAAACTCGCATTTCAAGGTCCTGACCTTAGAAACCATGTAAACTGTCATTTTGCGTCAAGCCGCCATTTTAGGTTTTCTTGCTCTATAAAGTCACCATGTGAGCTAAAATGGTAGCCTATGTTATTCAGAACAGAACTCGATTGTCATGACCTCTGTACAGCTAATGTATAACTTGCTTGCAGGCCACTTGTTAGGGCCATGAGCTGATACCTTGTCCTTCTGTGTGCAATGGATTACCTGTATCACCGAAACTGATCTATAATTGAATGAGAACACCTGCTTAACTATATTGTATAAATTAAGTCCCGCATTGCAATGTTAGGCCTAGAGCATACATTATTACCATTTCTTCTTGTTAATTTATAAACCTAAGATGAACTAGATTTGACCTGGCAAGCGACCCTATAGCAGTAACTTATTTATGGAATGGTTAACCCAAAGGAGGGCTGAACAGCAGGCTTGAAATGTATAAAAGCCTGACTGTTTCAATGAATATTTGCACACACTGAGCACACCGAACCACGCCGGAGTTCGCTGTGTTGTACTGAGGGTCGATAGCTATCTGAATTTTGTTCTGTTCTTTTGTAACTGGATTCAGTATAAAATAAAGTACTTTGTATGTTCCTTTGTAACCTGTGTTTGGTGTGTTTCCTTTTTGGTTACCCTGCCTCATATTATTTCCTTGTTTTCACAGGATAGTATCGTGCAGAATATGTCCAGTCGCTTCCAGAGTACAATGGATCCCAGTGATTGTGTTGCCATCTCATGTCTGATTCTTGGCATGGGATAGGAAGGGGGAGATGTAATATTTTCCGCCAGAATATTGCCTCATGCTTTGTCCAGTTTATGGAGCGTCCGTTCAGCATTGCTTCCGTGCTATAGGCAGGGGAGTTGATGGGTCTGGAAAAGACCCGGGGCTATGCTGATGCCGGAACTGTTGGGACTGGGGGCTAGCTAGTCTTTTGACTGTAGCTCCTGAGATTCTATCTGGGGCTACAACCAAAAGATCAGGGGCTATAGCCCCCCTCCCTATCCCCCCCTAGCAACGCCCCTGGCCATAGGTAATGGTAGGTATGAATTTGTGCCTTTAGTAGTCGATGATGGGCTTGAACTAAAAATGTTCATATTTTCGGTGGCGAACACAGCCCTACCTGGCCAGGGTGTGAGAGTTCTGTTCAATTTTTTCAAGCCACTGGGCCTCTACCTTGGACTGGTTTATTGGGATTCCAAGGTATTTGAAGGTGGGAACAACTTCTATTGGTTTTCCATCAAGCTTAATAGTAGAGTGTTTTTCTTTTTTGAAGGGAATCTTAGCTAGTGACATTACCTTCGTTTTTTTAATGTTAATAGTCAGCTCATTTTGGTTCATGTATCCAGTTAGTAAGTTTAGGCTGGTTTGTAGTCCTACAGTCATCTTTTCTAGGAGGATAATGTCATCTGCGTAGAGCATCACCGGGACCGCAATAGAGTTGATCTTCGGGGGGTTCGTTGCAGGGCTGAGTATATGTTCTTCGATGTCAGCCGTAAATAAATTGTATAAGGTTGCTGCGAGGGGGCATCCTTGTTTTAAGCCATTCGACGTGTGGATGGCTGCTGCCGTTATGCCTGATTTCGAGAGTCTGACTGTGATCGTTGTTTCGGAGTATAGAAGTTTGATGGTTCTATGATATGTGGCGGACAGTTCCATGCCTCCAATTTGGCCTAGAGTCTTTCTCTTTATATGGCATGGAATGCCATGTGTAAGTCGATGAAGGCCTCATATATCGTGGTATGGTTTTTGATGGCTTCGTGTTTGATTAAGTTGATCATGGGAAGGTTGGAGCTCTTTTGGTCTCCTGTTCGCCGTCAGGGTGTTTGCGCAGATTGTGGTGGTGCAGGCAAAATCCGCCTGTAATCAGTCTGTTCAGATTGAGAATGGAATGCACGGGATCCAAGGGTTGAACCCTTTCGGTCTCGCATCGTCCTTCAGACAGCCTGTATAGGTTGTAGTTCGGCGTGCTCGATCCAGGGGAAGAGCCCCTTCGGTCTCTTGAACGCTTGTGATAAATAAAGGCTTGTGGATCCAGCTGTTCTGTTGGGTCCGGGTTGTGACCGTAAGTGTTTTGGGTCTTAAGTTTATGTGGTCACCTGCCACGAGCTCACTTAGTACACGAAGGATCAACAAGCTTTAGGAGGAGACGAAAAAGCTCTCGGGATACTTATTGGAGAGTGACACAGGCTGCACTAGACAGGTTCCAGCTTTGGGATAGTTGTAAGAGAGTGCTACAGGATCCATAGATAGGGCCAGGCCTGGGAATACTTGCGAGACCAAGCTGGCCTAGATAGAGCCCAGCTTTGGGAGACTTGTGCGAGAGTCCCTCAGGCTGCCCTAGACAGGGCCCAGCTTTGGGATATGATTATATGATATGATATGGCATTTATAACACACCTATACACAAGTGTTTCAAGGCGTGGCGAGGCAAGGGAGAGGGAACAGAGGGAAGACAGACAATGATCTTACTAGGCCAGGTGACAATGAGATTGCGCAAGTGCAGGGGTAGGGGGAAGGGAAAAGTGCAGAGGGGAGTGACTGTAAAAATAAATAGAATAGATAAAAGCAATAAGTAAAAGGTGAGGCCAGCTGGTGGCAAGTGCAAGGGTAAGTGCAGACATCAGGTTTCAAGTGCTGGTAGAGGACTGTAGGGATACAGAAGACAGTCCTCAAGCGCAGGGGTTGCCAGGGAGGCAGTGCAGGTGTGCAACTTGTGGGGGAGGGGACCTGGGCCCAAGAACAGAGGGTAGCCAGGTGACCAGTGCAGTTTCAGTTTCAGCCAGGAGCTCGGCAGGGAGAGGAGGAGAGAAAGCAGAAATAAAGAGGAAGGTTTTAAGGGGATTATGGAACCAGAGATGTTTCTCCTCAAGTTTCAGGGATGCAGGGGGGCTGTTCCAGAGGGAGGCCCCAGCTGAAGAAAGAGATCTACAACCAACCCGCTGTTTGGAGAAGCAACTGACCCTGAGGGAGTTGGAGGTGGATGAGCGAAGAACTTGAGAAGGAAGATATTTAGGAAGAACAAGTTGAAGGTATTGAGGCCCCAGGCCCCAGAAGGCCTTGTGGACAATGCAGAGGGTTTTGAACTTAATCCTCGCAGCCACTGGGAGCCAGTGAAGAGATTTCAGTCCTGGAGAGATGCGATCCCTGGGCTTGAAGCCAAGGACAAATCTTGCAGTCCTGTTCTGGATTAATTGCAGAGGGTGGTGAGTAGAAACAGGCAGATTTAGAAAAAGGCTGTTGCAGTAGTCCAGCCTAGAGGAACCAGAGATCTGGAGACAGTGAGCTTCTGGGGGAAGGAGAGGAAATGAAGAATACCTCTGAGGAGGTGCAGCTGGTAGTGTGACCTCTTAGAGATGTTAGAGATGTGAGGAGAAAAGGAGAGTGTGTAGTCGAAGATGACCCCAAGGTTTTTAGTCTCACAGGTGGGGAAGGAAGAGGGCCAATAGAGGCTGGCCAGAGAGTGACAGGAAAGAAGGGTGTGGGTGTGCCGATGAGGAGAATTTCAGTCTTATTGGCATTAAGGCAGAGATCATTGGCGGCACACCAACCCTAGATAGGAGACAGACAGTCATAGATGAGAGAAGGAGAAGAAGTGGCGGAAGGGAGCCTGAAAATAAGTTGAGTGTCATCCGCATAGAACTGAAAGTTGGGGCAGAGAGCAGCAATGCGGTGGTCAAGAAGTGCCAGGTATTGGTTGAATAGCCAGGGAGAGAGGTTAGACCCCTAGGGAACACCACAAGTAGAGATAGAGACAGAGGAGAGGAAGGATCCAAGTTGGACCTGGGAGGGTCGATCAGAGAGGAAAGATGTCAGCCAATCCAGTGCCTGATCAGTGATACCCAGAGACGGTTGAGCAGGATGGCATGGTTGGCCGTGTCAAAGACAGAAGAGAGATCAAGTAAGATGAGGACACAGGGGGTGTTGGAATTGGGATTGGAGAGCAGGTCTTCACAGATGTTCAGGAGAGCAGGTTCCATGCTTCTGGCAGCTCTGAAGCCAGACTGATGATCATGGACACTACCAACAGATTCATTGTGAAGATTAAGCTATGAGATGGCCATTCTTTCCAGGAGTTTGCCCAGTAAAGGAGTGATGGAGATAGGGTGATAGTTAGCCGGGCAGGATGGGTTGGCAGAGGGTTTCTTAAGAAGGAAGTGCACAAGGGAGTGCAGGGGGGAAGGGAAGACTCCAGTGGCAAAGGAATGGTTACAGGAATCAGCCAGGGCAGGGGCCAAGGTGTCAATGTGGTCCTTGATGGTTTTGGAGGAACTAGGGTGAACCTGATTTGACAAGACTGTCATAGATTAGACTTGTCTAGAAACCTTGTCTGGGGAGAACAGGGGAAAGGCAGAGAAGGAGGGAGGAGAGTTGGCCGAAGAAGGGCCAGAGGAAGAGCAGGGGGTAGAGGGGGCAGGGGGAGAGGCAGAGAGAGATGACAGGATGTCCTCAGTTTTAGATATGAAATGAGAAGCCAGGGCCGTGCAGAGGGCCTTGGAGGGGACAGGAGAGGTAGAAACTGCAGCAGGATTGGCCAGCTCCTTGCAGATTTTAAAGAGTTTGACCAAGTTGTTAGATGCCGCAGAGATGCGGACTTGGATGTGGGCTCTCTTCTTGGGGCGGACAGAGAGCCGGTGTTGACTTTGGCGCAGGCCAGTTTGTCAGAGGATGTACTGGAAGCATGCCATTATCTCTCAGCCACCCTGCACTTGCGTTTAAGGGTGGTGAGGTCTGAGTCGTACCAGGAGTTGCACTTTGCTTTGGGCTTCAAGCGGATCCTCATGACTGGGGCAAGAACATCCAGCGTATCAGATATAGGAGAATGGAGCATTAAGAGGGCTGTATCAGGGTGTGAGTCACCCAAAGGGGTGGGGGGGAGTGAGAAAGTGGCGGTGAGAGCCTCAATTTACACCCGCTTCATGGGTCGGATAACTGAGAAGGTAGGTGGCAGTGCTTTAGTTGGCTTGGCCTGAGGGGTTGAGAGCGTGAGCTGGGAGGAAAGGAGAAAGCGATCACTCCAGGAGAGAGGAGTGGTGAGAGGGATAGAGAGGGGAAGGTCTGTAGAGATAAGAACATCAAGAGAGTGCCCTGCAGAGTGAGTCGGGCCAGAGGGGAGGATAGAGAGTAAGTGAGAGAGTAGCAGAGGTCACAAAAAAGTCCAGAGGAAGGATAGGAAGCATCCAGGTGGATGTTAAAATCTGCAAGAAGGAGGAGTTGAGTGGTTGAGACCAGGAGGGAAGAGGAGAGGTCCACACACTCAGAGAGGAAGGAGGAGATGTGACCAGGTGGCCAATAGATGGTAGCGACAGTAAGGGAATGGCTAGGAGAGAGAGAGAGCCTGCAGACTAGGCCTGCGCAGGAATGACAGAGGCAGGAATCCACTCGGGGAAGATCAGGGCTACACCCCCTCGGAACGGTTGAACCTGGGCGCAGAGAGCATCTTGTAGCCGTCAGGGAGGAGAGTGTCAAAGCTCGTGACAAAGCTGGCCGTGAATCATGTCTCAGTGAGACCGAGGACATCAAGGTCAAGTTCTACGAGGAGGCGGCAGATGTCAGAGGAGTGTTTGACAGCTGAGCGAGAGTTAAGAGTGGCAATATGGAGAAGGTTGCCACCCTTGAAAGACTTCCAGGGAGGGGTACAAATCAAAGGTACGCCCTGTAGAGGTGTAGAAGAAGCCATAGGGGGGGCAAAAGAGGAAGGATGAGAGGGCAAAGTTGCCAAAGAGGAGACAACAGGGGGAGGCAAGGAAGCCGTGGAGGGAAGAGTGGGGACAGCAGGAGAAAGTAGGAAATTGATGAGGTGCACGAAGCGTCTATCAAAGAGGAGAAGATTGACCTGATGGCCTTGGAGCAAGACGGTACCATTCAGGTAAACATTTATGATGACCTTAGAGGAGTCGAAGGAGGACAGGAGGCTGCCCTGGGAAGGTCAGTAATGACCAGTGATCTGACCAACGGGGGGGGGGCTGTTAGGTGGGAGGAGGGAGGGGAAAAGGAAGGAAAGAGTGGAAGGTGTCGCGGGCACGAAGGCTGCACACAGGGCCTGGGGTGGGGTTGCAAAAAAAGTTAAAGGCACCAGAAATCAGGGTCCCAGGAGGGTCGTAAGGTACAGAAGCTCACTTGAGTGTGTCTGGTGAATGGAGACGCCACAAACAATGCTGGCGACTAAGCCAGGCCAATGAGGCGCAAAACAACCAATCAAGGGTGGAGGGCGGGCTGGGAGGCGGGAGGAGGGAGGGGAAGAGGAAGGAAAGAGCGGAAGGGGTCGGAGACATGAAGGCTGCACATGAGGACTGGGGGGTGCAAAAAAAATAAAAGGCACCAGAAATCAGAGGCCCAGGAGGGTCGTAGTGTACAGCAGCTCACCTGAGTGCGTCTTGTGAATGGAGAAACCACAAACAAGGACGGCGACTAAGCCAGGCCAACGAGGCACACAACCAATCAAGGGTGGAGGACAGGCTGGGAGGCGGGAGGAGTGACGAGGGAGGGGAAGAGGAAGGAAAGAGTGGAAGGGGTCTGGAACACAAAGGCTGCACGCAGGGCCTGGGGGTGCAAAAAACTAAAAGGCACCAGAAATCAGAGGCCCAGGAGGGTCGTAGGGTGCACCAGCTCACCTGAATGCGTCTGGTGAATGGAGAAACCACAAACAATGCTGGCGACTAAGCCAGGCCAACGAGGCACACAACAACCATTCAAGGGGAGATGGAGGGCTGGGAGACGGGAGGAGGAGGGGAAGAGGAAGGAAGGTGCGGAAGGGGTCGGGGACACGAAGGCAGCACACTGGGCCGGTGGGGGGGGGCGCAAAAAACTAAAAGGCACCAGAAATCAGAGGCCCAGGAGGGTTGTAGGGTGCAGCAGCTCACCTGAATGTGTCTGGTGAATGGAGACGCCACAAAAAATGCTGGGACTAAGTCAGGCCAACGAGGCATCAAACAACCAATCAAGGGTGGTGGTCGGGCTGGGAGGCGGGAGGTGGGAGGGGAGGGGAAGGAAAAAGCGGAAGGGGTCTGGAACACAAAGGCTGCATGCAGGGCCTGGGGGCGCAAAAAAAGTAAAAGGTACCAGAAATCAGAGGCCCAGGAGGGATGTAGGGTGCAGCAGCTCACCTGAATGTGTCTGGTGAATGGAGACGCCACAAACAATGCTGGCGACTAAGCCAGGCCAACGAGGCACCAACCAACCATTCAAGGGGGGATGGAGGGTTGGGAGACGGGAGGAGGGAGGGGAAGAGGAAGGAAAGTGCGGAAGGGGTCGGGGACACGCAGCACACTGCCTGGGGAGGGGGGCGCAAAAAAAAGTAAAAGGCACCAAAAATCAGAGGCCCAGGAGGATTGTAGGGTGCAGCAGCTCACCTGAATGTGTCTGGTGAATGGAGACGCCACAAACAATTCTGGCGACTAAACCAGGCCAATGAGGCACAAAACAACCAATCAAGGGTGGAGGGCGGGCTGGGAGGCGGGAGGAGGGAGGGGAAGAGGAAGGAAAGAGTGGAAGGGTCGGGGACACGAAGGCTGCACCGAGGGCCTGGGGCACGCAATAAAAGCAACAGGCACCAGAATTCAGAGGCCCAGGAGTTTTAACAGATTGCTACAAGATCCATAGATAGGGCTGAGCATGGGAATACTTGCGAGAGAGTGCCCCAAGCTGTCCTAGACAGGGTCTAACTTTGGCAGACTTATTGGAGAGTGACACAGGCTGCACTAGACAGGATCCAGCTTTGGGATAGTTGTAAAAGAGTGCCACAAGATCCATAGATAGGGCCAGGCTTGGGAATACTTGTCAGAGAGTGCCTCAAGCTGTCCTAGATATAGCCCAGCTTTGGGATAATTGGATAATTGTGAGAGAGTGGCACAGGCTGTCCTAGACAGAGCCCTGCTTTGGGATACTTGAGAGACAGTGCTACGAGCTACCCTAGACAGAGCCCAGCTTTGTGATAAATGTGAGAGAGTGGCACAGGCTGTCCTAGACAGGTTCCAGCTTTGGGAGTCTTGTGAGAGAGTGACGCAGGCTGCCCTAGACAGGTTCCAGCTTTGGCATATTGAAACAGTGTGCTACAAGATCCATAGATAGGGCCAGGCTTGGGAATTCTTGTGAGAAAGTGCCACAAGGTGTCCTAGATAGAGCCCAGCTTTGGGAGACTTGTGCGAGAGTGCCTCAGGCTGCCTTAGACAGAGCCCAGCTTTGGGATACTTGGGAGACAGTGCTACGAGCTATCCTAGACAGAGCCCTGCTTTGGGACAATTGTGAAAGAGTGGCACAGGCTGTCATAGACAGGTTCCAGCTTTGGCATAGTTGTAACAGAGTGCTACAAGATCCATAGAAAGGGCTGAGCTTGGGAATACTTGTGAGGGAGTGCCTCAAGCTGTCCTAGATAGAGCCTAGCATTGGGAGACTTGTGCAGGAGTGCCTCGGGCTGCCCTAGACTTGGCCCACCTTTGAGATACTTGCAAACGAGTGATACGAGCTATCCTATACAGGGCTAGCTTTGGGATACTTGTGAAAGATTGCCTTAAGCTGTTCTAGATCAGGCTCAGCTTCAGAGTACTTGTGAAGCTGCGCCACAAGCTGGTATTGGCAGGTTCCAGCTTTTGGATACGTGTCATGAGCTGTCACTGACAGTGCCCAGCTTTGTGATACTTGTGAGAGAGTGCCTCATGCTGCCATTGGCGGGTCCCAGCTTGACCAAGGCACAGTTTTGTGGTAGCCATATGAGAAGTTACACAATCTGCCTTAGATTGGCTCTGCTCTCGGTTTTACATGAAACAAGTCCTGTCATGGCTGTCCTGCACTCTTCCCAGTTGTCGTGGTTTACACCTGAACGTGCCGGGTGGTCTGCTGTGGACTGGGTCCACCTCTGGGCTCTGGGTACATGTGAATGTCTGCCACATGCAGCAACAGACTAGGCCGTGATCTGGGCTTACACATTGCACTGCTTGGAGCGGCCCTTGACAGGACCGGACCTTCCACTGGGTTAGATTCTAGGCTCTTACTGTACCTGGAAGCCCCACTGTCCATTTCTAACTAGTGGACGGAGGCCAGACTCTCCTCTGTAGTCCTTGACCTTAGCAGCGGGCGCGCACGCCTGTTGCGTCCAGATCGAGCACCTAACATGGTCAGAGGGGATCAGGGAGCAGCCGCCTGTATAATTATACACCCCTGATATCATTCAGACTCATTTAACTCCAGAGCTATGTGGGGAATGTCTGATAGGCTGCAGCAGGAATAAAGGCGGTCCAAAATAATCCAGGCACACTCTGGTGCTTTACAGTCTCCTGCTCACGATTAAATGTTACAGTAAATGGGAAGGGTCGGCCAGGGACAGATCATTAATCAAACGGGCCCTCGTTCACAAAATGAAATGAGTGGCTATATGTGTGACTTTTCACAAAAAAACTGTTTGCATGGTATTTTCGAATATGTTGTAGGGGAAAGTCTGTGGGCCAATGGTGCATTTTTTTAACCCCTTAGTGCCCAGACTGCTGCAGGCACACAGATGGCCCCCTCCCAAATAATATATATATATATATATATATATATATATATATATATATATCAAACTTTTCTTCCGCCAAAAAGCCTTTCGTTGGAAATGTGAGCCGCACTGCACAAGGTGGGAGTTAGAACGGATTCAGATTCAGGGTCTCCTTGAAAAAAGGTTGCAAACCATCAGGGTCTTCGTTAAAACGTTGACTTTATTTTAGAAAAAATATTCATCCATTTCATTGACAAAAAAATAGTTAAAATCGTGGGATCACAACCCAAGCCCAGTAATTGATCACGGGAGGCCATCCACGGGACGACGCGTTTCGCTACTTCCTGTAGCTTGATCACAGCTTGCCCCCTGGATATATATATCCACGGGGCAAAATTGGACCATTTTATATGGCATTTATAACAGGGGAATGCCCTTTAGGGCAATAGGACTGTTCCCGAATGTCCAATCCATCATTCTAGTGTGGGCCAGTTCTTTTGGGGTAAAAGTAGGACCGTTTTTTTAGGCCAAAGTGGTCAAGTTTGATGAGTTACTGCACCATTTTAACCAATTTTCCTACCCAAATATGCTTTAATTAAACACTATTTACACTAAATGTTACCAACAACTCCCCCTTGAGTAGTACTGAAATAGTGTGTCCATAAAAGTAACACATTGCATATGACGATTGTATGTACCAGTGTGACCCTGGTACGCTCTAAGGTCAACGGGTTGAATGACATTGGGGCAGTAAGACAATTGCTGCACATTGCACTAAGTTTTTAAGTCGCCAGATCTGGAACAGAAAGCTGCGCAATGCTGGTCTATTGAGGTGACCCTTTGGCAGTTTTCATGTCCTTGCTCTGTGGTGAG
Organism: Ambystoma mexicanum; assembly: GCF_040938575.1. NCBI lineage: Eukaryota > Metazoa > Chordata > Amphibia > Caudata > Ambystomatidae > Ambystoma > Ambystoma mexicanum. The sequence goes on from NC_090931.1 coordinate 460,685,626, forward strand.
GCTCATGTTCAATGCTAAACCTATTTCAGCTAAAAGGTTCCCCACTACATGCCTGCCAACAAACACCCACTACCAGATTTTCTGCACATCACCCCCCTTTAATTTCACTGCCACAGACAAGCATCACTGCACTTTTCCTTTCTCCTCGTTCATTCATAGTACAGGAGACATGCTCACAGAAAGCAGTACACTCACTAAGGACTACAGAAGCCTCTTCTTTAGGTGTCAGTGAGGAATTGGCAAAAGACTTCTGTCCTAATTCATAGAAAAAGTGCTAAGTCTCCACAATCTACTAAGCGCCATAAACAATATTGCCCTTACATTGCGCTTGCGAAAAGTTTTGTGCAGTCTGTGGATTCATGGATTCTAAAGGTCAAAGAAACCCGTGGCGCAAAGAACAACAAGTTGAGCCTGGAGTGGCCACAACACGCCCCCACACAAACAAAATCCAGCACCAACAAACAACCTTTGCGCCAGCTTTTGCAGCACAATCCAGCACCCCGGCAATACCGCATACCGGTCCACCCGTAACTCAAGGCTTCACCCCAGTGATACTGCATACGGTCCCCTGTAACTCAAGGCAGCACCCTGCCGATACGGCGTACTATCCCCCACGACTCAAGCCAGCAACCCGGCGGAACAGTGCACCATCACCCCTTAATCCAAGCGCACCCTGTGATACTGCGTGATGTCCCCTGTAATTCAAGTCAGCACCCTGGCGAAACAGCAGACCATCACCCCTACTCCAAGCGGCACCCCATGATACTGAGTACTGTCCCCTGTAACTCAAGGCAGCACCCTGATGATTCTGCATACTATGCCCCATAACTCAAGCAAGCACCCCGGTGAAACAGTGGACCATCACCCCTAACTCCAAGTGGCACCCCACGATACTGTCCCCCATAACTCAAGGCAGTACCCCGGTGCTACTGTGTACTAGCCCCCATAACTCAAGCCAGCACCCTGACGAAACAGCGGACCATCACCACTGACTCCAAGCGGCACCCCGGGATACGTGCGTACTGTTCCCCATAACTCAAGGCAGCACCCCAGCGATACTGCATACTATCCCCCGTAACTCAAGCAAGCACCCCGGTGAAACAGCGTAACGTCACCCCTAATTCCAACTAGCACCTCCCCCGATACTGCATATTGTCCCTTATAACGCAAGGCAGCCCCCTTGCAATACTGTATACTATCCCCCCTACTCCAAGCAGAACCCTGCGATACTGAGTGCTGTCCCCCCTAACTCAAGGTAGCACCCCAGCTATACTGAGTAGTATCCCCCGTAACTCAAGCAAGCACCCCGGTGAAACAGCAGACCGTCACCCCTAATTCCAAGTGGCACCCAGCGATACTGCATACTGTCCACCGTAACTCAAGGTAGCCCCCCGGCGATACTGCACACTATCCCCCGTAATTCAAGCCAGTACCCTGGTGAAACAGCAGACCCTCACCCCTATTCCAAGTGGCACCCCGTGATACTGAGTACTGTCCCCCGCAAGGCAGCACCCCGGCGATACTTTGTACTATGCCCCGTAACTCAAGACAGCTCCCCGATGAAACAGCAGACCATCACCTCTAACTCCAAGCGTCAGCCTGCAATACTGCATACTGTCCCCCGTAACTCAAGGCAGCACTCCAGCGATACTGCGTACTATTCCCCGTAACTGAAGCAAGCACCCTGGCGAAACAACGTACCATCATCCCTAACTACAAGTGCCCCCCCCGCGATACTGTTAACTGTCCCCCGTAACTCAAGGCAGCACCCTGGCGATACTGCACGTGCAGTCATGGGGTCAAGCATCAAAACCTCACACCCTGTGGCTTCTTGTAGGCAAAATGCTGCACTAGCAACTCCATTGCAAACATCCACGCAGGCAGATCTTCCCAATAACAATAAGCAGTGGCTCAGGAGTATTCATGGATGGTTCCAAAATAAAAAATACTGTAAAACCAGTGCTTTCAGTAGGCCAGGCCAGCTGGGGCCAGGCCCCGGCAGTCTCCAAAAAGTGGGGCTGAGCCGGGGCCCTACCAGGACCCTTCGGCACACCACAACATTGGCACAACACATTATGCCGCTGCGGCCGCAAGAGGAGATGCGCCCTCCATTTTCGAGTCAGGCAAGCTGACAGAAGTGCAGTCAGTCAGTGTAACTTCCTCTTGTGACTCCTCAGACAAGGGGTCACAAGAGGAAGTTACTGTCCTTTTGTTTCCTCGCCCTCTCCCCTGGGGGCACAATTCAAGCCATCTTTTATAAAGCTTTGCTGATGGACAAAGACTCCTCGGACTTTGTCCGTTGTCAAAGCTTCATAAAAGATGGATTGAAATGTTTACATTTCAAGCCATCTTTTATAAGCATAGAACTATTTCTGTGCTTAAAAAAGATGGCTTGAAAAGTATGCAAACCATAAGGTACGCACACAAATATATAAATGATATGTATTTGTGTGCGTACCTTAATATGGTTTGTACACAAACTATAGTAAGCCTATTTCTATGGTTATAAAAGAAGGCTCACAAACCATGATAGTAAGGTACGCATACAAATATATAAATGCTTACATGCATTTATATATTTCTTTGCGTAGCTTACTATGGTTTATGTATTTTTTTAGGCCACACCCATCCTGCAAGCCACGCTCCCAAATGAGCTCCCCTCGATTTCTTACCCCACTTAAAGCCCTCTGTAAGACTGATCAGACACTTCTGATTCTAAGTTATTTATTCAAAATAATTAACGTTCCTCATGATGGGCTCAGATGGTGTGTTTCAAATCCACTTGTGGCGGGTGATGTGGAAGGCAGGGCGTGAAGCCTGCACCTCATCACAAAGAGGGCAGTGACACATTTCCCGTCAGTATCGCCGCCCTCTCACTTTGCAATTGTAAAATCACATTCTCCAGGGGTATCCACACCCATGTTCAGTGGAGCCAATTATCAATATGTTTTATGGATTCACGGTACAAACTGAGCAAATGGGTATGAACATTTGAAAGTAGACATTCTCACACTGTGGGCTTCTCAGATTTGCTCCTGCAACCCTCCACCTGATTCACAAACCCTAAAACCAGAGAAAATCTGGAGATGCCTTGAAGATCTCGGAGAGACCCCGGAGCCTGAATCTTTGAGAATTGCATTTGCATGTGAGCATCTCGTAGATGCTCCAGGCATATCCAAATTTGCTCCAGTTGTATGATTTGTGAATCATGTATAAGGTAGCAGGTAGAAATCAGAAATTTTCAGGTGCATCGTTGATTTGCTAAAGTGCAAATCTTTAAGAATCAGAACTATTGTATTAATTTTTTAATTTTTTAATTGTGTGTCTAGTTTACATAAATACCTTTAACAAAAAGGAGGGACAAGAAATCAACAAGAAAACATCATATTACACGTCATCAATTTCACCCATAAAATACACACCCAACATAACAGACATCAACACACAACAAACAACTGAGGCATTGTACCTCACCCTTATGGATAAACAAGCCAGTACGCTCAACCACAACCAATACCAGCCAATTTACACATAAAACACACAAACACACACACCCAACATAACAGACTTTCACTTACAACAAACATAGCAGGCACTGGGCCTCACCTTTATGGATACACAAACAGGTGCACGCAATCAACCCATTTGCAACCCAACACACACAGGCGCCTGTTTCTCCTGGTTCTGGACCTATCCTATCCCTCTACCTTCACTACGCAACCCAATCCTCTTTCTTGCAGAGCCAAGTGAGGATCTGGAGAGTGCTCCTGAGTGGTAGCGGTGCACAGTATAAATCAACATAACATAACATCAAGCTCATAAAATACATAAAGAATATTTCATTTAAAATGTCTGCTCCTATCAAAACCTATTGCTCGTTCCACCATAAAATCATATTCTTCTTAAATAATTGCATGATCTTTACTCTGATTAAAAACGGAAGCAGGGCATTCTGTAGCATCGGAGAGGAGGAGTCGAATAGCTGCTCCCACTTGTACTAAGTGATGCGCGCTGCCTGCAGCCCATCCCAGGGCCCGAGACATGTCACACTCTAATGGCAGGGCCACTTTACATGACTGCTGACCAAAGACAGACTCCTCTCAAATATGTTTAACAACCACATATTTCCCATTGTTTAACATGTGTCCACATGATGCACCTGGCATGTGCTATCGCGTGAAGCTTTTGTGATGACTAATAACACATTACACAAAACGTTAGGGTCTTGGGAGCATGTTAATTACTAGAGCCAGAAGATCCGGGTGCAGCATGCAATACACACTTGGGCAAGCTTCACTGCCAGGAAACCACTGCTGAGGTACTACGGGTGCAGTGTAAAGGCCAATCACGTTACATTACACGTATAAGCCAGAGTAACTGCCAAACCTTGTGCAGGGCTTGCAAGGAAGAGGAACACCACTATGTGTGAACATGGAAATCTATCGCACCCGTAGAGCTGCGAAGAAACAAGGCTGTTGACCCAGGGTGGCTCTTCAGTCACATGTGCTCCTATTTGCATTTTCTTGTGTGAGCATTCTGGTGGCTATGTAATTACACGAATTCCCTGATTTACAATCAAAAGCATATTTTGTTGAATTAGTATGTGTATTAAGGAATGCTGAACACGCATTCAATTTGCATAAAATAACTTCTTTATTATATTTTATGTTATGTTATGTTTTTTGGCATTTATATAGTGCTCTATATATCACTGGTGTGACCTCAAAGCACTTGTGGTGTAGAGGAGTTCCCAAATAAAGCCTGCAATCCAATCGCCCATTTTGAAGTACCAGGAACATTCCCACCAAAATATGTGACATATGATGAGCAAATAAACCAGCAGAGAGCCGCAGTAGGGCTCTGCCCAGTACCCATCAGAAGAGCTACACCTATTGAAGTACCAATACCCAAACAACCATGGACAGTAAAGTTTCCATTGAGAAAACCCTACCAACAAATGAGACGAAATGAAGATTGCCTAAGTACCGTCCCAGAAGAAACCAAAAAGGCCTTAATGGAAGACAAATGGTGATGTCACGAGAGCCCGTACAGACTCACAGATAGAAGAAATGACAACCAAAAAATGACACACAGAGACGAAACACCATGAATAAAGATATTGTGAACCCAAAGGAAGAGAACGATGTTGAAACACAAGGAAGCTTAAGCTGTAAGCAGGATGACGATATTCAACCAGCTAATGCCTGTACACATGCTTGGACGATATTCAACCAGCTAATGCCTGTACATATGCTTGGAACCGCAAGAAATCTAAGAAAACAGTGTGGCTTGCTATGCTAAGTAGAAGAATAGCGTGGCAAGCGCAATTATACATAATCTACCTCTAAACGAAGCACAAAGTTAAAAGTGCAATTCCACTTTGCACGAAAAGCAGAATCAACTCAGGTTACTAGAGGCCAAACAAGACAAGATTCATATTCTAAGCAAAAGGAGAAGAGACGGCTGAATCGAAACTCAGCAGATGCAACTCGTGCCAAGAGAGCCAAGGTCATATTGATAGAAGGAACGAACAGTAGCTACATATAATTGAAACTTAAGAATAGAATATCCTGCCTTTGAAAGGTTGAGATATGGAGGCGTAGGCAGGTGGCAAGCCAAATAAGAATGAAATGCACAAATTGAGAAAAACTAGACAAATTCACGTTGTGGGTAGCACGTGACTAGCCAAACAAGAAGGGGCACGGGTTCACACCTATCCTTGGCATCCGCCCAGACAGAGATATCAGAACTTTTCCAGGCAGAAGATTCAGTTTCGAGGCCAACCACAGTAAAATAATTGACACATAATTGCTGAAGCAATGATTGATTGTAACCTTAATTGGAGGAAGGCTGGGTAGCTGAGGGGGCACCCTTCACCTGGCTGACCATTCTGCGTGCTACTAAGCAAAGTGGAAATTCATGCATGGGATTGGTGCCAACCCAATCACAATGGACCAAATAATCTAGGGTCCTATAGTTAGTAGGACCAATGGGACGTCATACTTTTAGTGACGTCTACAGTAGTCATTTTTTAAGGAAGGGCTTAGATGTCCACCTGACAGTGTTTACCCAATCCCCTCACTCCGTTACCATATACAGATATAGTACCTATGTTAAAGTTACCTTTTCCTAGCCAATAGAATTGCATGTTAACTTTCAAGTGTAACAAGTCAATTATGACGAGTTTTGAATATAAATTTCACTATTTGTATGAAGTTCACTGGAGTTGAAGCAAGCCAGACTATCGCATCACTGCTGATTTCCATGACTCCCCGTTTTTTGTACTTGTCATTAAACAGACTCCCTTTGCCAAACCATTGAATTGTCCTTATTGATTGGTGTTGGAGTAATAAATCTGCACCCCCATCCATCTCAAGGTGCAGCTATCTCATCTTAAAGTACTTCGGAGCAAACCTCTGCTCTATGGGGTAGCCGGGGGTCTCCTGGGTACAGTGGATTGAACGCCCTCGGGACTGTAGTCCAGGTCAGTCGAGAAAGTATGGCGAGGGATTCCACTGTACTTGAATGATAGCAAACATTTGCAGCATTTTCAGGTTTTGACTTCTCATTCTTAGGTTATGTTTTTAGGAACCAGGGCCTGTGGATGTGATATACAAAAGTGTGGCTACATCTACCTCGTGGAGCAGTAACACTGTGCAGTGGCACACGAGGCCACAGACACACACTGATGAGGTGGGCCCAGCATGGCATAAGGCACAGAACAAACTGTGTGCATGATATCACCCACATCACCCCTTTCTTCACCACAAACAGCCCTGCAATGATTTAGTACTAGTGCAATGAAAAGAAGCACCCCCTCATCCCCTGCTTGCCTTTGGTTCTCATTGAACATCCGCGGACGAGACTTGCTCTCAGACTTTCCCTCCTCATCATGCCTGTGGATGCCTTATTGGGCAATGTTCTCAGGTGAATGCACTGGCTACATTCTTTTCCTATTCGGTGCATTTGCTTGACCTCTTCGTGCCCCTACAGGTGGCGGTTATGCGGCGGGTGCTTGGCAAGTGTGCACATTTGGTGGTATTTTATCTTCAGATATGGAAGACTCTCAGGGGTATTGGCCAGTCCACATCAGTGCAAACACCATATGTTTTCTGCTGCTTGTGGTTCATCGTGTCCCATGGCATAGCAACATGGTCTGAGGCTGCACCTCTCTGTACACCATCAGAACGCCAACTTCGCTGAAGTCTGGCATGTTACGTCGCAGCCCTGGGATGTTGTGTGTTGCGGTGGAGCCTCACGAGGGGTCTCCTCTAGGGGCTGGCGTCACTTGAGCCAGATGTGGATGATGTGTGCCCTGCAGCTGCTCTCTGTTCTGCCTGAATGGCTGAGCGCCCGATAGGCTGCCTGTTGTCAGCATGCTGGAGGTGTCTAAAGGGTCGTTGTCCTCTTTCAGTATCCATTGTGCACCAGTCCTGCATTGCCCAGCTTCCATGGTCATGCTTGGAGCATTGTATGCCGTCTTCAAGTTGTTCTTGTGGCTCTATATTGCGGCATCAATAGGTACTGCTCCATCCGGTCTCTTTTTGTATTCTTGGCCAGATGCAGTGCCTTGGAGTTAGAATAGTTTGCAGAGGTTGTTGGCTGGTTTCGGCAATGTACATTTAGTGCAATGGTTCTGTAGCTATCGGCCAGGTCTGGGGTTGACAGATGGACCACATCACTTGCCAAGTGTGGGGAGGCGCATAGGAATTAGATCATGCGTGGATCCCATGCTGATTGCCAGGTCGTGGTGCTGTGGGTCCGGTGATATACGCTCCTAATGGTGTCTTGGGAAGGTCAGTAGGTCCAAAGGGTTCTGCGTCTATTGTTCTGTGCCCTCTGTGGGTCCAGGCGGGTTGGGCTGGAGAGCTAGCTACAACATGACCTTTGGAGGTGTGAATGATATGGCGAGGTTAGTTGGTGATTCGGGTACCATGCCCGCTGTGTCTTCCATGAAAGTATGGCATTGTCGTAGTGTGCAAGGGGATCAGCAGATTGATTAATGCACAGAATATTTGGTCGAAGGAGACTTTGTCGCTGTTTTATAGATGAATTGTGATGCATATATTTGTGGGGGGTGGGGTTAGGGGAATTATTAATTTAGGGAGGTTAAGGGGGCCACCCCCATATACATGTGGCAGAATCAACCTGTCAAAAATAAAACATGGATGAATTCTCTTTGGACCAAATGTATTCAATCAAATCACTCTAAACCGTGTGCAAGCTGCACACCAGTGTTGACCACCCATGGATCTGCTGTCGCAGCCCTACTTGCTTATGGACTGATGTGTGATGCAGAACGCTGACGTCTGTGATGGTTGTCTATATGTGCATGCTAATTTGATTTTATGTTGTGTGGAGCCATGGTGGGACTATGAGTTTGAGGCCTTCTGGGCTCACCACAGCGTCATACTCCTCAAGTCTCAAAAGCATGTGTATTGTGTACGTAGCATATTCTTTGCACATTTCAGATGCTGTCCTTCCTGTGTATGCGGACAGAATCATTTTGTTCATTCTGAGTGAAATCATGCCATTTGCTTGAATCTGTCCAAAGGTGGATTCTGCACCCGGCGTGGTGAAAGGGGCATGGTTTGTGGGTGTAAGACAGGGGTCTGCAACCTTTGGCTCCCCAGATGTTTTGCACTACAACTCCCATCACCTTTAGTGAGCACAGTCAATGGTTGGAATCTTGGGAGCAGTAGTCTAAACCGTCTGGAGGGCCACAGGTTGCAGACGGCTGCCTTCTGCCTGGGCAAGGCCTTTGATGTGGGGACATCTGCAGGAGGCCTCTTGGAGCGGCAGATGGATGAGGGTGCTCTGCGTGCTGCACGTCCAGTGCAAGCCTGTTCCCAGTGTTTAGGTCCACAGGCCTCCTCCTACAGACTGCAGGAAGGGGTCTTCTAGAAGAGCCATTACCCATAAAGGTGTTTCCTGAAGAAGCCTTCCCTGATGTATTCGTGGCGTGGCGGCATGCCGGTAAGTGCTCCGAAATAGCATCATTGCCTTGTTGCTTAGTACTCAGTCCACTCTTTGCAGGGTGTGTGTGCTGTACCCTGTGGGGACTTTTGTCTATGCCGAATATAGAGATTGTTGTTATGCTTTTCAGAGTGTTGGCGAAATTGTTTTATTTGTCTGCCTAGTCCCACTCTTTTCTAAATTGGCATTTCCTCAACGGGCCCATTATTAATCGAAAAGAGGGTAACACAATTACAATTACAAAGTACACAAAATGACAATAAAAGGAAAGATACATAACGGAAAGAGATGTGTATAGTTCTGTACCTGAAATTATAAACTCCCTTTAAGGAGAAGCAGCACAGCATTAAAAAAGGTCCGTTTTCGGGGACCTTTTAAAATGATCTAGATCACGCGCTGGACCTGTGTGACAACACGACACGAGACTGTGGACACTGCGGGCGTGTGAGGAGGACGCACAGGCAGCACAGATTATGGGCCAAATACGCAGAGCCTCAGTGCCACTGCTAAAATCGAACACAACTATTGTGCAGTGAACTGATTCACAGAAGAAAGTCTGTGCAAAATCCAAAGGTGCAAAGGAAAAACTGTAGGGCTCGACACACTCACAACATACCTCCAGGCAAGACCCGCATTGCCCCACAACAGGAGCACTAAACAGGTGATTGCAGTGTTTGCATGGCGCAGTCATACAGAACACCTCAACAAATTCATGAACATGTGTCTGGGGTTGCTGTTGGTACTCTTCGGTGCTGGACTGCCCTGGCGGGTGGGACTACACTGATATGCAAATGAGCATTTCTCCTCTGTGAAAGGCACAGTGAGATAAAACGTGGTTGTAGACCCTCCTGAGTGGGAAACCTCCCATAGAATAGGTTTTTCGAACCGTGTTCATTCTCAATAGAGGGGCTCCCTCAATTTTGTATAAATTCACGTACTACTTACAGGTAATGCTCATTACTCCTACTCTTCCTTGCCACAGTACTTAGTCTGTGAAGGCGCTCTGCATTCTGGCAGAACCCTTTCCCAACAATCTACATTTAAAAAAAATGTTTTCCCCAGTTTCTCATAGCCTGGGGTATAAAGCACCTCACCAATCCCATATTCCATCTGTCAATACCAAAGGAACCAGGGATGATCTTGCCACAAGGAAGGGAGAGAAGGCTGTCAGTACTGCGATGAGAAACAGGAGAACTAGGAGTAATGAAGGCAAGACCAATGCAAGAGGGAGAAGGTTATGCATCAAGCCTCATTAAGTTATGAAAAAGGAGGGTGTCAGTACTGTGAAGAGGAAGAGTAGGACTAGGAAGGATAAAGATTACTGGTAAGTAACCAGATCATTAACTCCACATCCTCCTTCCATGTAACAGTCCCTACTCTATGAAGTACACCAAAGATCAGATCGACATATCGACCACAAAGAATGTCCTCCCCCCTGCACAAATGGAGCAGTGTCCATCCCACGGAGAGTCACAAGCAACCCCTTCATCGCAAGAGTGATAGAAGTGTGGAAGTCACCCCTCACAGAGACCAAAAGGAGATGGTCAAAAAGTTATGCACAGTGGACAGGCATGTACCTGGACCAGTTGACAGGCCTACGGCAGGCAGGCCAAGCCCAAGCCCTAGACAGTCCAAACCAAGGGACCCCCAGTGAATCACAGAAACCCCAGGAAAAGACCAATGAAGAAAGCAACCCTAGGCCAACTAGCACTGGAGCAAGACAGGGGCTCAGCTCTCCCTGCCACATACAGCTATGTGATCAGGATGAGCCTGCCACAAAGACCCCCATCCAATAATACTCAACAGACATCTGACCAGCAGTAGTCCAAGAGTGGGACTACACAGTCATTGGAAGGGGAACCAAAGGGATTCTAAAGGGCTGCCAGCCTATAATGGTGAAGATTGATCACCACAGCATGGACTCCACAAAGAAGCAGGAATGGAGGCTGGGGGTCTTAAGACCCTGACCCCCACTGTGGTCTATGATTAATTAACCATGATCACTGGGGAGAGAAAATCACCTTGAACGAAGGGGCAGTGCTGAAGTGCTCCTACTCAGTGGCCAGTGCCTCAAAAATAATGTAGTCCAGCAAACTGCAGTCCCTAGAGCTGCATCCCAGGTGGGCTGAAGAAGTAGACATTAAAGTGCCCAGAATCAGCCACATTTGCTCAGATTCAGATCCTAACCACAACTCTCACCATGTTGTCCAAGCAGATCCTGCTTACTGCTAGAGAACCTAGAGAGATCTGAGGTGGTAGCCTAGGAAGGACATTGGCTGATTCAGAGAACAGGCAGCGCAGCATGTCTATAAAACACTGGCTCCAATCTGCCAGCATAGCCAGCGTAAGAACGACCTCACTCTCACAGATTAGTATTTGGGGACCCCACCGTGAGAACAATCTCAGTCATGTACCAGTATTCAAAACATTACACACTACCATACTGCAAGACCAGGCTACCTGCCTTCAGCAGTCAAAGGGTAGGACAGTGGTATTTAAACTCTGGGTCTGGCTCACCTAGAGGGGCCCATAGAATGTCCGGGGATGGGGGGGGCGAGGTTCCTTCAAATGAGAAGACGGTCACTGTTTAACAGAAAATATAAGCCATTTTGGCCTTTGGCTGGACGAGCCAGGGAACGTCAGGGTTCCTAACTAAGTTATGGCTGAAGTAAGCAACTAAAGGTAACAGCTCAGGAGGTCACTGTGGATCGCCCCACTGACCTCCTGGGCTGTTCACTTTATTTGCTCACTCCAAGCACTCCTCTTTTGCAGTAATATGGCTGTCAATCTGCAGCCACCCACAAGTCTGGGCACCTCTTGCGCTCAGTGTAGCTTGTAACAATATATTGGGATACCACGCTCAACATAGGGAGTTGCCAACCCAATGAAATGAGACAACAAACCCTTGGTTGGGATTCAGCGCCCCCTATCCATGACACGTACAGAGCCATGTACATCCGTCCCCCTGTGCCAACAATGAGCCAAGAACCAGGCAGGGGTATAGAATATATTTTTATTAATAATTTATTTTTAATAGCTCTTTACTAGTAACACACCTTCTCTGTGGCATCAACACAACATTTAAAACAGGTCACACATTACATGTACAATGCTTGATACATGGGGTTTCTCTGCATACTTGCTAAATGCTTGCAGTTTTGAAAACACTGATTTGTAAAAATGCATGTGGCAAATAGCACCCTGTTTCCTTTTTACCCAAAAGCAATGCCAAAATAGCTCTGCTGTCAGGGTCACTTACTCTCAGGAGGGTGTATATTGTTCACTGGAAATTGCTGTAGTTTCACGTTGCAAAATGCCTCCCTGCCAGCACCAAAAAGCCTGTTATTAGTGATATGCAGCACCCCTCTGTTTAAAGGCCAGGTCTAGGGAGTGGGGACAGTTTAGGAATTTCGTTTGGGCCAAAGGCACTCCTTTTGTTTAAATACAATGTTTAAAGAGTGGCGACAATTGGGATTTTTGTTTTTAGAATAAGAATACCGTTTATTTAAAAGCAACGTTTTGGGAAGGGGTATCAGTTGGGAATTTTGTTTTAGGGACAAGGATCTTCTTGTCTTAAAGGCAAGGTTTGGGAATGGAACAAATACCTTTTCGTTTAAAGGCAAGGTTTGGGAATGGAACAAACACCTTTTCGTTTAAAGGCAAGGTTTGGGAATGGTGACAATTACACATTTCATCTGTGCAGGGTGTGCATACGCTGATAAGGTCTGAGTGACTCCATTGCATGCCTAACTAGGACAGAGGAGAGCACCATGAGCCAGAGGGAGCCATGGTAAGAAAAGGGGCCCGAGCAGGAGAAGGTCGCCAACTCAACAAAAGTGACCAACTCAACATAAGGATCCAACAACCAAGAAGGGCAAACTAAATAGAAGGGGCCACCAAGGAAAAAAGATTCAGAGAAGAGAAGCTGGTCATGCTTACAGACTTTATGGATGAGCCTCTGGGGGATCTCAAGTGTGCATGATATCTTTTGCTGTCCGTACATTCAATGTGAACATATGAACATGGGGAATTATTCTGGGTCCTTCTCTTCCTCCCGTCATTCATCATGTCATGTGAACATGCCCTGTCACATGCTACTGAATGTTGCAAGCTTGAAGAAGGCATCACCCCAGGGACAGTGTAACATAGTTGTCCTTTTACTCATGACTCTTTCGTGCACACAGGAGGAGAAGAGTACCCGCAACACACATGTTAGAGCAGACAATCTCAGTGTCAGATCTGGGGAAGGGCATGTCGCCCACTACTGTTGCCTTTTCCTGGGTTATACACTACTGCTGTCCATCTAGGAGTCATGTCCTGAGTGCCCTTACTAGCCGCTGGGCGAGAAGATGGTACAATAAATGGTCCACATGCCATCTGGTGTCTTGTGCTCACCAACAAGACACCGGATGGTGATATATTTGAAAGTCAGTCATCTTTCCCTGGCCAGACTGCATGGAATCTGTACCGCCGTGGTCACCTTTGCATCACGGCCGACATATTGCAGCTGTATAAGGGCACGTCCAAGGACACCAGTGTACTAATGTAATGTTTAAAGGAGAAGGCAGTGATGAGGATGAATGTCCCACATGTCCGATTGTGAATGTTTTGATTGTAAGCCATGATAGCTAGTGCTCAGGGTTAGAAAGTTGGTCGAACTCATATGCACATATGACACAACATTGAAGTCTGATACAGTAGGGGCCATTGTTATGACTGACATACACAAGTTTGTAGCTATTGTGACAGCTGCATCCTCGAAGTGTCTTGATTCAGGCCCCCCCTAGTCTGTGTTCAAGAGGCTGTCCAGTGCACTGTTCAGTGTGTCGGTGTATAACACAGTTGCTCCATTCATTTAGGAGTGTATCACATGATGGCCAGAACATGTGCACACAGTCCTAGCGACTTACCTGTCATTGTAGATGTCCACCGAAGCACATTGGGTAAAGTTCCACCAGTGGTTGCTGTTCACCTATCCTCAGCCTGACGTGTGTCCTTCCTGCTCTTGGCACACACACATTAGACAGGGGCCAGGGTAGCCACAGTTCAGCATGGCTACTGAGTAGCTATGTATCTGACATGAGTGTTTAGGGCATCTGTTCCCTGTCACATGAAACCTGGGTGGTTTGGTGGGACACAGCCTTAAAGGGCAACCATCATAGACTGTTTCTCCGGTTATTGTGTTCCAAAGGGCAAATGAGGAAGTGTCAGGTAAAAGGCAGAAGACTGTGGCCAGTGACTCCCCTAATGTGTGCTTCTTAGTGATTGCCACAGGGTGTCATTTTTAAGGGCAATACACATATATTATGGTGTGCAGGACATAGGTATTGAGGGAATATTTCAAACTAGCAGTATAACCCGGTGTTGCCCAGGTCTGTAGCTGACATGCATGTGGGGGTCTGCTACAGCCTTGTGTATGTTTTATTGTGTCATAACTTCATATCGGTTCTAATGATAGCACAGCAAATGGGTGGGGTTGGTCACATTTTACCATCACCAGTACACCACAGACTGGTATGCTAACCTTGTGTCCTAACCTCTTATTTTTGGAAAAATTACGAAATCAGCACTATCACAAAATCGCCTCTATAGAAATAGCACAGTGCGGACCCCGTCCTGTGCAGGGTGAATGAGTGGGGTTGGTGAGATTTCACTATCACCAGCACACAGCCAACTGGTATGCCAGCCTTGTGCCACAATTTAAGCCCACCATCTGTTAGGGGGCTGGAGCCAACCCTGAACATACAAACACATTTTCACATATATATATATGGACATTACGTTTGTTTGCTTATTCAGCATGTGTTGTGCTCTGTGAGTAAGTCATATGGGATTGTTTTAAGGGGCCAGTAGCCTGTTATAATGCATGTAATGATGGGTTATTATGGTACATTGTTTGAACATTGTTTGAACATTGTAGCCTATGTGCGCAAAGGTTGAGCTATATGATAAATGTTTGTTCTTTTGCAGGTGAAGATTCCCCAGATGAACATCATGCTGGGCCATCACGAGTATAGGGCACCTATCAATGTCTGGTGAACATTCCAGAGCTTGCAGGCAATCTCCTCAGAGAATGTGGCTTTTGTTGTGGATGCCAGATTGGGAGAACTCATGCACAGGCTAAAACGTACAAGTCAGGAAGAGGAGTTGCTCAGTTGCTCTGGTTCATGTCAGAGGTGGAATCAGAGGAAGATTCTGAGGCCATTTGAGTTCATCTGGTGTGACCATGGCACAACAGCCAACATCTGCTACTTGGGCCATTGACAGTGGGGCACATGTGAGTATAGAGTAAAATATGCCTTGCTCTGGTGTACCTACAAATACAAGACTTGCATCTGGGTTTACACCAGAATATGCATGGATTGAGGGAGGACATGATCCAAGACATGGTGACATTGAGGAAAAACATGCAGAGAATGCATGGTTTAGACCAGTGTTGTGTCATGTCGGAAGCGGCCTCTGAGAGCGAGCAAGGTGTGGCTTGATGTGCCTGTGTCTGTGTCTCTGCCGACGTGCTGACGTGTCTAGGTACTTTCCTCAGCAATACCAGACCGGCTTGTGAGGTGCAGAGTACAATCTGGAACCGACCTTGGCGCTGAGCCCTGACCCGCTGAGTGGTGAGTACTGACCCACCCTGTTATCAGTCGACTTGTTGCGTGGTGCGGGTTGCGGGGTGCTTGGATCTCAGTTGACCTGAGCAGGGAGCGGGATGTGCATAGTGGTGTCAGCGGCACCTTGGCACCTGCGGCACCTCTACAGTCGACTTCAGCTGACTCCAGTGGACTCTAGAAAGTGTGCCAGAGCCCCGGAAACACACATTGTTCTTCAGTGTGCAGTTTAACAGAGTCTGTGACATGCCCGTGATCTGATCTACACATCTTCTTACACCTTCCTCCTACATCCTCCTGCCAATCGGGATTGGCAATGACTGTGGGGAGTTTCTCCCTTTGAGTCACCTCGCGAAGGTATAGGTAGAGGTCTTTCCGTGGCTGACATAAGGTGAATCGGCCATATAGGAAATTACGTGCCTCTTTTCCAATTCCACCTATCACTCTGTCTGTCATCTGCATGCAACTCAGAGCCAAAAGATTCCCCCTATTGCTGGAGCTCTCACTCCACCTTACAGACATGGCGACTGGCACAAGACCGGCAACAAGGTTACGAAACAAGAGAAGTCCCACCATACATGCTCCATTACCAGTGAACCAGCCCCGACAGCTGTCCAGGATAACGAAGGAGACAAACACACATACTTTACACCCCATTTGAAAAAGACGTAGCCTCCTACTTGTATACAGAAGGTGAGTAATACTCCCGCTATCGAGACTCTATTGTTGGATTGTTGGATCATATACACACTGTCGGACGGCGGGGAGGGCCAGAGCTGCAGACGCGGAGATAAGCCCTTCCCTATCTGGCATTTCGGGTCATCCACCGAGCATAGGATCAATCTAGGAAAATGAGGCCCCCCAATAAGATGAAAGTGGAGCCCCGGAGAAAACTCCTATGAACCAGAATCCTCTATGGAATAATGCACGTTTGTTCCTGACAAAGAAGTGACTAAAGAGCGGAGTAAAACTGCCATATCACAGATCCCAAATACAATTTACAAAATCTTCCAAACAGCAATTTACAAGATCAGCAGAAGAACGCCAATGATTCAATGTTACTGCTGACACAAAAAGAGAAAGCGGCAATGGCAAGAAAATAAGGGAAAGTAAGTATGGCCACGACAACAAGATTGAGGCAGCATCCCCAATACAACGGCATGCATCTGAAATGCATAAGGCACGCCTCTCCCTGGATATCAATGAACTTCAAATCCTCATGAACAACCAGGAAAAAAGGAATTAAGTTTTCCATAAACCAAATAAAATAAACCATGAAACACACAGATCACTTCAACTCTGCGTATGACAACCGTGATCCCCTTACCTCTGAGATGCAGGCACTTTATCTACAGGAAACCAACATGAAAAATGGGAGCCGCTGACCGAAGCTACGAAACCACATGACACATTTATTACATTTAACCCCCAATGTCAGCATATTCCATCACAGCGACAACAACAAGAATCCATACCTACATCGCTGCAAGTTCTGCAAAATTTGATTCTGGCAGTTATGTCGCAAGCCATGATACCTTTCTTGAAATTGCTAGAGGCGAATGGGGAGGCGATGAAAGATCAAGCCACGCTCCTTGCGCTCATACACTCTAAACAGATCCACCTAGAAGCCTTTGTGAATACCATACACAACTGGTTTAACTTAGAAGCAGAGACAAGAGCGCAGATTATTTGAGATCGCCAGACATGATCGAGATTACCAAAACCTTATGACATCTGCACTCTTGATCATGCTTCCAGTGACCCATCCAATGTTGGAAACAACAGACACAAGAAACGAATTAATACCACAACAAAAGCAACCTAACAGCAAAGCTATTAGCTCTATGCCCCCACCAACAGGAGGGAATAGAAATAGATACACATAACCTAAGTTCGACAAACACTGTAGTTAAAGTAGACACAATACCTCCATTACCGGAAGGATCTGAAATATTCATGATATTCAATCCTAAGAAGACAAATAAGACATCAAAACGTCCTCAGGAAGCCACAAATAGAACAAAGAAAAAAAGACCAAATGGATCAAGAACATTTTTATGAAACCTTACTATGCCAGGACCCAGTAAAGAAAATATACATTTTAACAATCATTCAGTTGAGAAAACAATTGTAAACCTAACCAAACCCACCTAATAAAACATAGTGAATACTCCCGTGATGATTCTTGAAGAATCACAATTATCCGAAGAACATTAACAACAAGGTCTCTTGATAAATCTATCTACTTGTATAGATCACGAACAATCCATAAATGATGACCAGATACACTTTGTAGGAGATCAATCATTAATAATAATAGATCAATACGAAGAAGGCCACACAGAACATATCGAGCCCAATGATCTGTCATGTGGGGATGTCTCGGATGACGACTTAGATGTCTCGGAGTGGCATAACTCAACACTCATTGATTTAACTAAAGAAGAGGATGTCCCAAGAAGATTAAGAACAAATCAAGCACATGCGAGACATCATGATGAGACTATTAGTGCTATTTCCTCTATCCATGACAATGAATTAAAATGACCAATCTTTGTGGATCCTAGGGGAAAGATACAACAGAAGAAAGTAAAAATAGAATGTTTAAAAGCTGGGAAAGACACACTTATATTAAACAGAACTAATACTCTGCGTTTATTACAGGCGGTTCCATCTCTTAAATGGATAAAATCAGATGATATCAAACTGGTGGAATTCCCCAATGAAAGTGCAACGAACAAAATAACAATTGAACTTATTTCTATTGATATCACAAACAGGATCCTAGATGCGGCCTGTCAACTGTACAAATTAGGATTTAGATGTACACTGGTAACATCATGTGATGAAGGGAAAAGGTCGAATACCCGGGAGATCAAACAAGAAAATGCTATGGTCAATAATAAAGAAGCACAAAATTGGCAACATATCCACATGGCTAAGACATCCAACCGAACAGAAGCCACAACTTCACATAGAGAGATCAGAAATAATGCTCGTACGAGCTTTACCAAACACTTTTTTTGGAGAGACATGGACATATCGAACACTTCATTGAACTCCACTATGAACTTACAAGGACAACCATTAATAAAAAAAACAGGATTACTCTCTGTCACTATTTTCTTGGAACACGAGAGGCCATGATCATTTATTCCATAACAACACCAATGAGCTCAACAAATACAAATTCATAGGCCTACAAGAAACAACGGTTTTCTTACACTTATGAATCGTGCTAGCCAACGATCAAAAGAACGGCTTTCTTCAGGCCAACTGACTATGATTAAGAATGATACAAAAACACGTATATTAGAAGCTAAAAATCTTAATCCTTGGGCACAACTAACGATATGTGAATAGCCTATAGAAATACAGTGTATACCAGACAAATCGACTTCAGTGCATCCCAAGGAGATTTTGGGGATACTAAATGTATATTGGAATCCCTTTGCAATAAATAATGAGAACTTCATTGATACTATTTTCACCGTTATTGATAATGCAATAACGGAATACCAAGACATCCAACTAATAATATGTGGAGACATGAACATACACCTCTTTGATAAAATGGGAGTGCCAATACCGCATGAGAAACATCCAGTATGGGCCCAAAGCTTGAATAGAGAACTCAAGATCAGAAATCTCACTCTTATTAATTTGCCCAATGCAAAGAAATCGGAATACAACCCTACTTGGACCTGCGGTAATTCAACTGCAATACTTGACTATATTTACACTTCACAACGGATAAAAAACAAAATAACAAATAATGAGAACATCAAAACAAAGAACAGTGACCACCATATCATTAGCGTGAAATGGTCGGTGTTATGTCCCTGCAACGAAAAAATCTTTCTACTTCATATGGATATTACCAGTGCTGCGAATAGACTCCGGATTAATGCAAAACAACTCTAACATCTAGCCCAGTTCTATACTAACATGAATCAGACCAGTGTGTACAAAATAAATTATGAATAGATGTTACGTCCATTCCAACAAAAAACAATGAAAAAACAATGAAAAAAAAGCCAAACAAAATACATAGACACACATTTAATCCAAAAATGATGGGAAAAAAACACAAACTCCAGAGAGAACTGAAACAGATTAAAAAACTGAGATGTCAAAACTGGCAAAAATTAATGAAAACAGCTATAGCAAAGATATAGAAATTGGACCAAAAAAAAATGCAAGCACTGCAAAATGATGCAGAGACCATGTTAAATGCAATGAAATTAAACAATACAAGAGATCTATGGAAAATCTTGAATCCGCAAACTTCTTATCAAGACCAAATGACACATGACGTACCAGAAAGTTTGCGGTTAACTCATTTCTCTTCCTTATGAAAAAAAAGGATAGCACAGAGGATGCAAAGAGCCCGAAACTAGATGAAATGAAATGGCCAAATAAATGGAAACAAGAAGAAATTCAGGCTGTGATTAAAAAAAACAGAATACATCCGTTTTTTCATCCGTTTTTTCATCCGTTTTTTCATCCAGAGCCCTTGGGCCCGATGGGCTCTGTAATGCGATCTTAAAGTGGAACCCAGATGAATGGGTGACCCTACGTGCACAACTCGTCGCGAACATCAAAGAGTTTAAACTCATCCCGAGGTCTTGGAAACTGGCTACGCTATTCCCAATTTACAACCAGGGAGATCGAAAATGACCATGCAATTATTGACCAATCGCTCTATTAGACCAAATTGGTAAGATATTTGCACTCTCTTACTGAAGAGCCCGACAGACTGGATTAAAACCAACAAGAGATACAACACCAGACAAACAGGCTCTGTTAAAAACACTGGGACAAATGTTAATCTTATCATCCTAAACATGCTACAACAGGAATCAATCATCAACAAATATCCAATATATGCAGCATTTGTGGACTTACATCTGGCATTTGACCTTGTTAACCGAGACAAACCGTGGGACAAACTCAGAATCTGGAGATGCCCATCAGAAATACTAGAACCAATTAAACAACTATACACTGATACAACTATAAATATTAGACTATCACAAGATGGAGTACTTTCTGCCCCCATTACCACCACGATTGGACTGAAACAGGGCTGCCCCCTCGCAGCTATGCTTTTCAATATGTGCACATCACACATCCCAGAAGAACAGCAGTTTATAACAGCCAATCCACCCAAACTTAATGAAACGCAGATCCCATATATCTCATACGCAGATGACATTGTGATATTAGATAAAACTCCCTTAGGCCTACAAAGAAGCTTAACTAAGCTAGACAACTACATGAAAAACAATGACCTTCAAATCAGTATGAGCAAAACAAAAATTATGACCTTGACTAACTTCCCAGAAAACATAACAAAAATTACTACATCACCATCGATGGGAAGAAATTGGCATATGAAAATACAATAAAATATTTAGGAATATGGTTGAGCCACTCCGAAGTAGAAAAAGATTGAACAGAACAACTTAAACTGAAGATCTGCACCCTAGCAGGATAAGGGTTATATATCAATCACAAATTTGGGAAATACTCCCTGAAACCCATCATTACCTATTACAGGCAGAAGGTTGCGGCAATCGTAACGTATGGGAGTGAAACGATGATCAAGCAATATGGGAAACACTTGAAGGAACATTTTGGCGCAAATTTCTAACACTCCCTATGACGTATCCGATGCCACGAATACGCCACAAGATCACAACACAATCATTAAAATCCATAGTTTGATGGAAACAACTCGATTTTTACAGAAAGATTTACAATGAGGATTATATACCGCCCATGGATATTCTACCACACAAACATAACTCGGTTGCTGATACAGCATTAAACACATGGAAGCAAACACTAGAACAAAAACTCAAAGAAAATGATAACAGTCTGGAAATGTTCATATATTGACCACGACTAGCAAAAAAGTGTATATTACAAAATGATTGGATCAATCCGATCAAGCAAAAGAGGACATACCGACTGAATATTAACTGCTAGTTGGATATTAGACCAATCAACAGTTTACCACAATATTAAACGCTTTTTCCTGGCTGCAAAATCAGAGATCAATTTCTCAGATTTCGCCTAAATCAGCTACCTACCCGAGAAGTTCTCACGATAACAAGACAAATTTCAAGAACGCTATTCTATTGCCGGTTCTGTGTACAACCGGACAACACAGAATCATTGCACCATATTAAAATGGAATGTCCTGGACCTACGGAAAAAATAAATCTCTTTAGAGAAATGCTTATTTCTGCAAAAATGCCTCTAAACTCAAAGGGCATATGGGCGCAAATTATTTTAGGAAAGAACAAGACTATGATTATCACCATCATCCAGTTTTGGAATAACATCATAGAACCATACAAACTTGGACTAGAATGAACGTGTATGTCTAACGTCAGAGCCAGAAGGACAGATTTTATCAGAATTTATCAGAATTAATTGATTTCTTTTTACCTTTCAGATAAATGAAACGTTTTGTAACTAAAACTATATCATTTTAAATAAAAAACAAAAAAAAGTAGGAGATGTTGGCATTGAGGGAAAACTTGCATCAGGATGTGTGACATTGAGAGAAAGCATGCACCAGGATATGATGGCATTGGGGCACAGCATGCACCAGAACATGCTGCCATTGGCAGGTTATTGCATGCCTCTCTGTCACTCATTTCTGTGGGTAGACAGAATCAGACTTTGGCACTGCATGGTTTTAGTTGTCCCCCAAATGTGCATGGACCAACTAGTAGTAGATCCCAGTGACTCTGGACATGTTGCTCCTCCTGAATTGGCATACATATGGTATGCATGCTCTTTGTTTGGGCCTGCCCTCTTGGTGTGTAGACATAGGGTGGTGTTTGGGATGTCTATTGGCATTATGTGTATTTTTGGCAATGTAGTTTTTCTTGAGGAGGTGTTTTTTTTGTTGTGGTCTCATTTTGTTTCAGCATACATATTCTGTCCAACAGTTCTGTTTCTTTTAGTCAAAGTTATGTTCATTGGCATAGGTTTTTCTATGATATTTCACCTGCTGTCCTTGTGATGCATATGTGTCAGTTATGGGCTATCACCTTAATAAACAAAATCTTCTGGCAGTGTGAAGTGTGGTTTTGTGTATTTTTTGCCATGTTCATGGGCTGCGTGTCCTGGAAGTGATGTAATTGGACCCCACGCCAAGTGACATCAAAGGAAGTGATGGCAAACGACCTTCAGATTTTTCCGATGCGTCTAGCACCCGTATTTCTGGGTCCTCTCATTTCAGCCAGAAACGAGGCAAAGAGGGAGGCATGATTTGTCCATGATTACACATTTGGGGAATGTTATTTTCCAGATTCGATGTGGGGTCTATGTGTAAAACACACATAATGTAGTAATTGTAATAGGGTAACCGAAATAAATCTCTAACGCGGGCTACAGCTAGTGTATGCAACATCTAAAGTTCAATGGACACAGAAGTACATGTTATCTATGGCATTACTGTGTTAAACAAGCCAAGAAAATCAGTGACCTAGGGAGGGGTGCACTGATGTTTACCCAGGAGAAAAATGCTGCACAAGCAAGGCCTGAAAAGTAAATCATTGACCAGGATTTGGTATCACCAAAATTGCCTGGTTATAAATGTATCTATGAGTCAGCTAGCACTACGATAGAAGACACCTAACAGACTGTCTGTGTGCACACAGGGGAGTGCACCTGATAATGTTATCTTTGGTGGAGTATAATACATGGGAAAGGTTCTTTCAATATACCAAATTTCCCCCATAGTGTTTATTATCTAAGCATAGTACTGGGTGCCATAGGACTTACAAAAAAACATCTTTTAATGTAATATCACTGCTGCACACATAAATCCATGGCACCACACAGTTATTTTGAATTGAAAACACCCACAAGTTGCTTTTCACCCAGGGACTCACTGGCAGACTTGAAGGGGCACACTACACACTACCCCTTTGTCAGACCCAGTGGTGCCCAATGGCGTAGCCCAAAATTTGGCATCTCCCCTGCTAGCCATGCTGTAGGGTCCCCCCAAGCTCCTTATCAAAGCAAGGGTGCACCACACCATGGGCCGTTCCGGACCACCACGTGTGCGCCATGTCTATGATGATTATGCTGTTGCAGGGGCATGCACTACTGCAAGTGAAAAAAAGTAAATATGTTTTTCAATCAAAGCTTAAATGTTTATCGTAACATAGAAAGAAGGGGGCAGTGCCTGGTCCACAAATATACCAGCCACCAGTGGTGGCTGGTGAGTTGTTTTTTTGGAGGGTGTAAATATTTGCCACAGGTATGTGATTGCAACCGGGCGTAGCGATTGAGCCTGAACTAACGAAAATGTGTTTGGGGTGGGGTTGTGTGGAAGATTCTTCTCACTCCCCAGAGAAAACTTTGTTTTGAATAATGGGTTAAAATGGTGCATTACGCAGCACGCTTTGTGGGAAAATGTGGGTAAAAGGCCAAATATTTGAGTCAAAGGCCAACAATTGGTTTTGTTGGGTGTAGGGTAGCTCATGAAAATAGTACAATAGATGCAAGTCACCAAAAGTGCACAGGACATTTCCCAATGCATTATCATGCCGGTCCCTGCAATATATGGCAGTATATAAAACATTTTTCTGCTGGCTGTGCCCATACATTTCCATGCTGACTCCACCAACATATGCTAGTATTCCCATATAAGACCATACTCATGTTCACTTTAAGATGTTTATTTATAGCATCATTAACGGCACTGGGCACAAAACTGGCTCTGCCAATATATGCCAGTACTCCTATGTAAGAACATACTCTCGTTGGTTTGGCCATTATAAGTGACATGTCACAATATGAAAACTTGTCCAAACTGTTTCCAATGTAAGCCAGTCTAGACCCATAAGAACACTTTTCATGCTTGATTCATCATAGATGCTCAGTTAATAAAATGTCATGCTACATTAAATAATATACAGTCCGCTACACCAAAACATCAGTCTAGCGAGGTAATATTACGTATCATGCTTGCTTTTTTAAAGATGCTGAGTAATATATGTTATGTCACAGTAAGCAATGGCTAGACTGACTGCACCAAAATACCAGTATAGCCAGGGAATGACACCCATGAACTTGGCTCTGCCCAAAAGTACGAGTAAAACATGCAAAGTCAATAAAGGATGTGGCAAAAATTATCCAGTGATCCCCAGTCTCCCAGGCCTTACACACACATGAATCCCCTTTCACCCACCGGTCACTCACCTACACATCCCCTCTCACATTTACTCACACTGGATTCACCACAGAGGCACACACCAAGCCCCACCCAGAACATTCAAACACACACTACCACATGTATTCCTATTCACCCACCAGCCACTCACTCACACCTTCTCTTACATGCACTCATTGCATTCTCCACAGAGGCACACTCCTACCCGCCAAGAACATTCAAAAGCACACCATCACATTCATACTCATTCACCCACTAGTCACTCACTCATGCAACTTTTCTTACCGCCACCCATTGCATTCTCTACACAGACACACAACCACCGACCCACCCCGAACATTCCAAAACACATCATCACATTCATACTCATTCACCCACCAGTCACTCACTCGCACATTCTATTACATCCACTTATTGCATTCTCTACATAGGCACAGACCCATCTCCTCAGTGCATTCTTTACACAGACACACACCCACCAACCCAGAACACTCAAAACCACCCATCACATCACTTCTCATTCACCCACTAGTCACTCAACCTTCTCTTGCATCCACTGATTACATTCTCTACACAGGCACACAACCAAACATCCACCCACCCACCCTCCCACCCAGAACATTCAGGAACACCCATCACATCACTTCTCATTCACCCACCAGTCACTCATGTCTTCTCTTACATCCACTCATTGGTCCTCTACATTGACACACAGCCACCCTCCCACACAGAACATTCAGAAATACACATCATATCACTTCTTATTCACCCACCAGTCTCTCACACCTTCTCTAACATCCTCACACCTACTCTTACATCGATTCATTACATTCTCTACACAGGCACTCACCCACCCAGAACATTCAGAAACACACCTACACATCACATCACATCACTTCTCATTCACTCACCAGTCAATCACACTTTCTCTTACCACTCATTACATTCTCTACACAGGCACACACCCACCCAGAACATTCAAAACACACATCACATCACTTCCCATTCATCCACCAGTCACTCACACCTTCTCTTACATCCACTCATTGAATCTTCTGCAAAGGCACACACCACCCACCTACCCAGAACATTCAAAAACACACATCACATCATTTCTCATTCACCCACCAGTCACCCACACCTTCTCTTATATTCACTCATTGCATTCTCTACACAAGCACATATTCATCTACCCCCCTAGAAGATTCAAAAAAACACATCACATCACTTCTCATTCACCCACCATTCACTGATTTGCATGTTGCCGCACTACCAGAAGGACATGGGAGGGAGCCAGTATTTGTACAGCAATATAGATTGCCCCAGGGATGTCTGGAGTCACTGGCTAATATAATCACAAATTTAGAATCTAGACAAATCATTAGGCCTATTCATATATGAAATACTCCCATATTAGGTGTGCTAAAAACCCAATGGCCAATGGCACTTGTGTGCAGAATTATGAAAATTAGACAAAAAAGGTACCTGTTTCAAGGTGGCCCCTTCCATTTATAGATCAGGGCTTTGCAAAGGTTCACAGGTCACAAGTATTTACCACCTCATATCTTACAGCTGGGTACTGATGTGTGCCACTAGTTGAAGACATTCCAAATGTATTTGCATTTTCATTTGGCAAATACACAATACCCCTTTTGGGTATGCCAATAGTGGGAGTGCGCTTGGGATATTCTTGAGCAAGATATTTCTGGATGCAGTTGAAAGAGGAACAATAGTTTATGTGGATGATGTGCTATCTAAAATGAACATCTGAAAAGCCATTTCAATGAGATTAGACATGTACTCAGTCAGCTACAGAAGGCTGGGGCAAAAGTATCATTACAGAAAGGATAGTGGTGCAGTAAAAGGGTAAACCTCCTAAGCCATGAAGTGACATGAGCATGGATTAAACCCACAAACGAAAAAAGTGGAAGCAATTCAGAAAACAAAAGATATCACTAGCTTGAAAAATATAGAGTTTGTTAGGAATGACAAGTTACAACAGACAGTTCATTAAAAATTATGCAGGGATTACACAACTTTTGACGAGATTACTGAAACAGGGTGTACCCTGGAAATGGGAAAAGGAATAAAGTGAGGCAGTGGCCATTCTAAAAGGGTGTCTAATGAAAGCCCATGTTTGTTATATGCAATGAAAAACTATGATTTCTTAGTAGAAATAGGATTCACAGATCAATGTATGTCAGCAGTGTTATATCAAAAACATGATGCAAATAACAAAACCATTGCATATGGTAATAAGGTATTGTCACAGATAGAGATCATATTTAGTGATTGTGAAAAAGTGCTTCTGACCACTGTCTGGGCATTACAACATTTCCATCCCATAATTCAAAGGGATCGGGTGATTGTGGAAACAAATCACCAGCCTCTGCAATTTTTGCAAAGTAAGCTGGTCACATCAGGGAATTTGGCCCAGTCAAGAATCACTTCATGGACATTAGCACTTCTGGGATCTCCAGTAGAAGTGAGATATGCACAAAATAAAAAAAGCCCAGTTGCTCAAGGGCTAGCAGAGTTCGATGATTGTGTAGCTGCCTGTGTGACTGATGACGCAGAGCTAGAGACAAGTTTAAATGAATTTGAGCAATCCCCAAACAAGGCTTTCAACACGAAGAAACAAGGATATACCAACTGTATATGTATATGGATGTGCATACCATGTAGAAAATGATACTGAAAAAGAACTTGTGGCAGGAATAGGAAATGTTTGGCTTAAATGCAACGGCATTCCAAGAGTGAGCATGAGGCCTCCAAATGCAGTCATGAGGCAGAATTGGCTGCCATTTATAAAGCAATATCTACCACAGTAGAAATAGATTCAATAAATAGTTTTAGTCACTGATTCTGATTATACATGACATTATTTTGTGGAGGATTTACCTGGCTCGAAGGTGAAAGGCATGCTCACATATAACAAGAAGCCACTTAAACCTGGCAAAATTATTCAAGCTATAGACAGACTTCTGTCAGAAAATTGGAGGAAAATACGTGGTCATTTGAAAACACCAGGTAAGGATAAGGAAGAAAATGATAAGGAAGATCAAGTAGCCAACATTGGAGCTGTAATGGGGGAGTTATTTTCTATTGAAGCCTGCTTGGTGAAATACAGGTGGATGCACTAACACACTTCAAAACCCGGAAAACAGTTGAACAGCACAATGGAGCTTTGATACTCCAGATCAAGACTTGATTAAGACACAAAAGGAAGATCTTACTCTAGGCCCATTTTACAACCATTTGCTAGATGCAGAACAAAAGAATCAGGTTACAAGATGGACTGATGATTAGAGAATCCATGACAGGCCAAATCCAATGGGTGGTGCCTTTGTCATTTTGGGAATTGAGGTTACATCATGCCCACAATGACATAACTGCAGGCCACAGAGGTTCACAGAAATCTTTGGAAATGTTAAAAGATTATGCCTATTGGCCACACATGTCTCAAGATGTTGGACTCTACACCAGAGGGTGTTTATCATAAGCACAGTTTCAGCCTGCATCACCAGCTCATAGACCACCATTAATGAAAAGGGGTTTGATACTCCCATAGTCCAATTTGTAAGTAGACTTTGTGGGCCTGTGAGGAGATCAGCAAAGGGAAACAGGTACATGCTGACGTTCTTTTTTAATGTCTAAATCGGTGGAGTGCATTCTAGCTCCAGACTGAGTGCGCAAACATGTGGCCACTTTACTTGTGAATCGTATTTTTTCAAGATTTGGTTTACCTCAAAGAATACAATCAGACCGTGGAAGTCATTTCACTAGTGCAGTAATGACAAAAATGTGCAAGTCTTGGGTGTGAAGAGGAAGCTGCACATTTCTTACTGCCCTCCTCTTACGGGGAGTGGAACAGTGCAACAGGACGATAGTTGACATGGTAAACATTTTTGTAGCTGAAGAGGGATCTAGCTGGGATTTGCGGCTTCCATTCGTACTAATGGCTGTCAGGTCCACATCCTCTAAATCAACAAATATTAGCCCCCACAAAGTTTTGACTGGTAGGAAATGGTTTTGCCGCAACACTTACTATACAGAACATATGAACAGGTTCTTGTAAATGCGTCCACAATCCATAAATATGTGGAAGAACTGAGAAAGCACTTGCAATATGATTTTGCATTTGCACAGCATAATTTGGAAATGGCTGGTGACAGTGTGAAGTCATATTCTGATTGGAAGACATCTGTGAGAGAATGTGAGATAGGAGACCGGGTATATAAACTAAACTTTGGGAAAGGTAAGCATAAAAACTATACATTTCTTGCAGCATGGCACAGGCAATATAGAATTGTAGATAACAGAATTGTTACAAAGGAGGGAGAATTAACAGTGGAACAGTTTGCCCATGTTAATCAGATTCAGCCCTTCCAACCAAAACATGAGGTGAAAATGCTAGAACGAATTGACACTAGCAGGGAATTAAACATGTAATGGTATGAAGTAAAGCGTGTATCTATTCAATAGACTTACCATAGCAGGTGAATTGGTGTAAATAGTTTGAAGATATCAAAATGGGGTTTGAAGGGAAAAAAGAAGATCGATATATCAAATTAGTAATTTATAACACAAATATAAATAAGTAACTAAGAGAAAGGGCTATTGTCTTAGTTAAGTTCCATAATGTTATTATTTGTTGTGTTAAGATTGGTTGTGTTTGGAACACTTGCCTGAAAAAGTGCTGTATTGAATTAGTGTGTTTAATTTAAGTTATTCTCAGATGGTCCTAAAGAGATGTCTTTGCTGCATTATATGGTATTAAGTCTATAATGTGCATTTGTGTGCATAATTAAGTTTGATTTTAGATATCCAAGTAAAAAGAGAAAAGTAAATGGATTGATGTACTTGATTCTTAAGTTATTTTTTTCTTTTTACCTTAGACATTGTTTTTCCCGTTAGTGCTCTGGGAATTGGAATGTGCTGGATCCCTGGAGGATGCCATTGAAATGGAGTCCCCTGGAAATACTCTGGACTGAAAAGGGGGTGGGGATGATGACCCTAATAGAAGTCCCACCTACAGCAGATGAAAGTTCACTTTACCAAGAACGGTTTCCTGAACAATTTCAAACTTCACAGAGGACAGAAGTTCACTTCACCAAGAAGGGTTTCCTGAACAATTTCTGACTTCACTGTTGAACATCATATTTGTTTTACTTTTTTTTACAAACACTGATTTTTGTATCAGACTGAGGCCAATGGAATTAATAATGTTTGATGTTTTATTAAAAAAAGATAAAAATCAAAAACATTCTACAAAAAAACTAAAAGAGATAAGAGATAATCAATTAAAAGAGGATATAAGATAAAGGTGATCAGAAGATGGAAATATAAGATAAAAAACATTCTAAAATATCAACAAAAAGATAATAATAAAAAATATTTTTCAAAAATAGATATATATATATATATATAATGTTTTTGTGTATGAATATTACCAATTGCATGTTGTTTGTTTCTTGACTGTTAAGATAAAGGTAAAACCGTGCCCAAAATCACACGTTGATTACGTGATGAAGCTGGGATTTTTGCATGTTTGTTTTTCCTCCAGTGATTTTGGTTGTGCCCCGGAAGGCAAAAAAGGAGGGTATGTAGGAAAAGATAATAGGGAAATACTTTTCCCTATTCTGAATTTCAACAGGGGTAGCTCCACATTTCATCATCCACATTTTAACTACATCAAAGTTTTGAATTTTAACTAGGGCCACAGGTGTGAGTCTCAAGTGTGAGGCTCAAGCTGTGCCTAGTAGATGTCAGTGTTATAATACATTAAGTACATGCCAGCTAATTTGAATTTAACCCTGCACAACAGGTGTTTACCATTTGCACCACACCACAGTTATGAACTAAATGCAATGAAAAATAAAATTAGCATATTTATCCTACTAACATCCCCAGACCCAATAACCTATTCCCTTACTAATATTCATAGCAATTTAGTTCATTGCTTATGAGTGCAAAATATTGGTGCATTGAGATAAAGTGGCCCATTTCATAAAATATAAAGGCATTTGATTTGTGCAAAGTTAACACTTACACTTATTTAAACTGGTTCCATTGTTCAATTGTAGCGAAGGCACAAAGGAAATCACATGCTGTTTAATGGGCTGGTTTGTCAAGGGGAAGTTTCTTTGAATCACACATGAGTTTTTAGAAAAAGCCTTGCAGCAGAAAGGGCTGGGACATTCACTCACTCACTGGCAAAGGGAGCAGAAGGACTGGTAGAGGGCTGGCTCCAGGCTCTCTTGTCCTTCGGGTGACTTCGGGTGCAGAATGGCTGGCTCATTCATTCCAGCCAAAAAGGTTGTGGACTTGATAAGAATTCTCCTGTTCTGTCCTGTCCTGTCCAGTAGAGAGAAAAGGGGGAATATCACCAGCTGACTAGTGAAGGGCTATTCTGACCTTTGTGGTCTGAGAATCCACTGACCCCAACAGATACAGGTAATTATGCAGTAATTGCGGACTGTGTAATGTATGAGAGAAATATTTTACAGGCTTTTGTGAGATCGAAATATGTTTGTTTTCTTAAAGTAATTTGTGACTTATATTTTATGTGGATTCCCATTTATGAACCAAGCTTTTGTTGTAACAAGAGACTCTGGCTTCCAAGAATTGTGATAGAAACATTCAAGGTTACAGATAACTGTGCGTTAGCCATCCAGCACCATATGTGTAGTTAAAGCTTATTACTAGAAAACCTATATAATGTGTGCAAGCTCTCTAATGGAATGCATTTTATCCATGTTCATGTATAAATTACTGTTAAAAAACAGTACATCATAATGCACCTGTTTGTTAATTTTCTGAAATGTAACCTTTCATAAAGCCACAAAAGGAAAAAAACAAGTTAGATTCAGTGTTCTCATCATGTGTCTGAACTATTGTGTTAGCACGTAGAGTGAGGTCCAACAGGTGGTAAACACATCTTACAACAGGCAGTAATTCACCTGACCAAATATGGTAAAATGTAAGGTAAATTGATTATTGTGAGTTGAGTTTTTCAGAAGTGTTATGCGTATGTGTGTACAACTATCTTGTGATGTGATATGATAAATGTATTTTGAAACACAGCCAAAGGGGCATAAGGTGGTATTGTACATAAGATATCGCAAGCAGATAAGAGTGTACTAAGTCCAGTACTTGCTTAACGTTAATGACCCTGGTAAAATTATTACTAGGCAGTGTTCTGAAATTAGTCTCACCTCTAAAAAGATATCCCAACAAGTTTACCACAATTTATTACCAAGAGCTAACAAAATACAAAAATACCACTATACCACAAAAATACCATGAGATAACAAAAATATACCAACAAAAAAATCTCTAACAATCCCAATGGTCAGTTATTACTCACTGGTAATCTGCAGGTTGCAGTGAGTTATGGCCTCAATTTGTAATGTAACAGGCTGTCCACCTGGCGGATGCTTTGTGAGTTGTGGGGGGGGGGAAAGGTGAGGGCCCTTCAAGCCCTCCCTGGCTCAGACAGGCTATGACAGGGCACTCTGGTGAGGGCCTTTGGGTCGGGTGCCGGCTTCCTCGGCTGCCGGCTTCTGATTGACCCACAATAAGCACTGCCAGGCTGGTGCAGAGGAAGAGGGCAGCCATGTTTGATACAGGAACCAGCGTGCACAGAGTCCTTGACACGCTGTGTCTTCTTAATGCAAAGGCACACCCAACTGGGTTTGAAGCACGCCACTGTCGAGGTGGGCAAGCTCTCCCCACGAAGCAAAAGGATCAGGCACAGCTGATCGTATGAGCACCTGCCTGGTGTTCGTTGTTGTCGCGGCATGCTCCTGAGGCTCTTCTCATGTGCCGGTGGCACTGCAGAGGGGTGGATGGTGAGAGGGGAGGCAGCACGAAGCACGCTTCAGATAGAAAGAGGGAATGGCAGCACAAGGGCTCAGATAGGGGCCTTTTGGTGAGGGCCTTTGGGTCGGGCAGACTTCCTCGCCTTCCAGCTTCTAATTGGCCCACAAGAAGCACAGCTAACCAAGCAGCACTTTCCTTCTGTACCACTTCTATTGGAACTGTTAAGAGCGCGTGGGATTTGCTCACAACCATTCCCTCCTTCCATCCTTCAGTTGTATATACTTGTCCATATACTAGTAACTGAGGTCTCTCCCAGTATCCTGGCATTCCTCCTATCCCCCTTTATCCTGCCTTGTGGCATTGTAATTCTTTTTGCACCACTATTCCCCTTTGTGCGGGCCGCCAGGAATGTAATCTGTTTTCTCGTCTATGCTCCAATAATCATCTGTAATTTCTTGAGTCTTGACATAACTGTCTTCATATGAGAAAGTCTTCTGGGATATCCATCTTAATGTGGCCCACCTCCCTTGAAATAAGCATTTGGTTGTACTGAGCAACAAGTGAAGAGGCATTGTGCTCTGGTGGTTGTAATTTCAGTCGCTATGAATGTTCTGGATGTAATCATGGCATAGCGAAAGAGAGAGCACAAATAGCAGCTTTCCGTTGTAGTTTTTTTCCCCACCTTGTTCATGTGCTTATACCACATGTTGTTGGACACATGAACTGAATCGGTTTAATACAAATGTATCTGTTCAAAGTCTACATCTGTACTATGCATACTTCTTTTTACCTCTCTGGCAGCATTAGTCATGTGTCCAGATATGGCTTCCGTAAAAGCATGGATAGGGGTTGCGTTAATAGGAATCAAAGCATGTACATATACGAAAATAGAATTGTGCGTAATGCAAGAAGGTAAAGAGGTAGAGACAGCAGAAGGCACACAAAATCAACACAGCAGTTCGAATCACAGTTCTAATTTTTATAGTACCGGATGTCTACTTTATTGTCTACGAAGTCTAAAAAGTCACCTGAAAAGCCTAAAAAAATAAATGATTATTATTGCTTTAGTGTGTTAGTTAAGCTCTCCTTCTATAGTATTGGGCAAGTGCCACAAAAAACAATCGTTCCCACATCAAATGAATTTGGGCACTGCTCAACAACGTGACAACAGATGGATCTCTGTGGGTCCAAAGTGGGTATGCTTGTGCCACATAAAGAAGAAAGGCATAAAATAACAATCTAGATGGTATCATCTGTTAGTCTTAATTACAAATCTAAGAAAGTGCTTCTCAAAGGGTGGGTGCAGGTACAAAACAGAACCATGTATTAAAAGCAGTCCTTTTACTTTCATGATGAATACCTGGTGTGAGGAAAAGATAGTGTGCCTAATCTAGCTCTACGTTTTGCTTTTCCGTAACTCTGGTCATAGATCTAGTCAATCTTCGTTGTGGTGCTTTTCTTTCTCCTTGTTCTTCTTCTTGCATCAGATCATCTTTGTGCTGGCGGGAGGAGATTTCACCCTGGCAGGGCTTGACGTCCCCAATGTAGCTTCAAGCTTTCTTGGCAGCGAGTTTCACCGCCTTATCGGTGGCCTGTTCTACAGAAAAGAGACCCTCGAATCTAGGTTTAAATCCGGCATAACAAATGTTCACAAATATACACTGTCTCCTGGATAAAGTGGAGGTTGCTTGAATAACTCAGAGGTAGTTTCTGGTGTGTTATGATCTTCTTCGGCCTCCCCCGCCGGGACTACACCTGTCAAGTGATAAAAGAGGCACTAGCCATTATCGAAATAAGGTAAGCATACATTTCATCTCCTAGGACAACAGCAGAACTATGGGCGTAGTGGGAGGAGCAAGTGGGAGTTGCATGCAGCACCCTGTCACCACCTCATGAGGGGTTAGATAGTGATTGATTCCAGGTTGATTGTGTGATGCGAACAAGGCTAAGGGCACGCAGTGGAGCCATCCCTTTTTAATGTTGCTTTAACTTTAGCTATTTTTTTCTTTTAGCAGGCCATTGAGTTGCCCACATGTTCCATTTGCTTGCAGTTGATAAGCGTAGGAAAACATATGCTTAATCCCCAGTAGAGCTGTAATGTGCTCGAAAGTCTCATTTACAAAATGAGGTCCATTGTCAGACTGAAGGACCTACACACCCCACATCGTGGGATCACCTCTCTAACAAGGAATTTGGCCGCTCTGAGGGCATTGGGGTGTGAGCATGGACCAGCTTCGATCCATCATGAAAAAGGGCATACCACTACTATCATATAACGGTAGCCTTGGCAGACCTGTATCATGATTACATAATCATCGTGGAGGGGTTGGAAAGGCCCAATTGGGCAGTATATTGCTCCTTACACTTCTCGCAATGTATGACCTGCATTGTATTTCTTGCATATAGTACAGTTTTCCATGAATGCGGCTATGTGCTCTACCATATTTGGACAGAACTACTCTTCCCCAATATGCACAGCAAGTACGTCCTTACTTAAGTGAGTGGGATGATGCAATTGTGTGAGTGCAACTTGCAACAATGCTACTGAAATCACTAGCGTGCCTGTGCTCTCCTGCCACCATAATGAGTCTGTAGGTTATATCGAAAACCCCCTCCTTGCTCATAGCTCTTTTTCTTCTAATGGTGCTTTCCCCTGAAATTCCATTAACTGCATGGGAGGTAGTGAACTATACCCTTTTTTCAATATCATATTGCACATGCGTATACGTGTGTTAGATGGGGTGTCAAACTCACTCATGTCTGTGAAGTATGCTGCACACTTTGCATCCGCATCTGCGGCTTCATTTCCACAGGAGACTAAGTCCTGACCCTTCATGTGTGTTTGGCATTTCATGTAGTGAATCCATGAGTCTGCCCAATAGGTAGGAGTGCGTGCTGCACTTTTGTGCTGTCAGCACATCCAAAGCTCCTCCTCTGCCATCATGGCAGTCCAGCATGTACTGCAGACATCACATAGGCTGAATCGGAATACACTGTAACCTCCTTGTCTTTACATACTTTTAATGCCATTATGAGAGCCACTAATACTGCTGCCTGTGCTGAAAAATGAGAAGGCAATTTCTCGCTTGCTACTACTTCAACATGCCCCTACGATTTCATCTTTACCACTGCTGTCCCAGTATGTCTTTCTCCCAGCGCCTGGTCTATCGTCAATGAACCGTCAATGAAAAGTACTTCCACTCCTTCAAGGGAATTCTCCCCCACTTTAGGAATGTCATCATAGCCCTCCATTTACATAGTCTCCCTCGTCCACTGGTTCAGCTAAGAATGTCGCTGGGTTTACAACTCTGCATCTCACTACTTTCATCGCCAGATTCAAAATGATCACTTTGTATCGGGATGCTCTTTGGGTAGTGATTGTGCTTTTGGGCTTTTCGAGTGTCGCAAAGAGGGCATGTTCCATGTAAAGTGTGGTGATGCACCCCATTCTGATACTCACTGGCTTTTCTACTGCAAAGGCAGCAGCAGTCAAGGCTTGCTCACAAGGGTAGTGTCCTCTCATTACTAGGTCTAAACACCTGCTATAATAAAGCATTGGTTTGTGTTCTAAAATGTCTTCTGTGTGAGTACTGCAGTATCCCTACTCCATTGCAGTGGGAGAACAAGTACAATTCGTCGTCGTAGTTGGGAATCCGTAGCACTGGAGCTGTGCATATGGCCTTCTTCAATTCCTCAAATGCTTCAGTCATTTTGTGTGTCCATGACAGGTCGCCATCCCCTCTCTGTGCCTCACAAAGCCTGCTTAATAGGGATCTTGTGTATGTGCAATAGTCAAATACTCAAGCCCGCAGTAATTCCAGAGGCCCAAGAATTGCTGCATCTCTGTCTGTGGCAGCTCTGTTCTAAAGATCGCCTCTGCCCTTCCGGGGTTACCCTTCTTCTCTCTTGTGATATCAACTGTCCAATGTACAATACTTCCTCCTGGCAATATTGCAATTTTGCCTTGTCTGCCTTGTACCCCTTTTCTGCTGGTACTGTCAACAAGTGCACTGAGTAATTTTGGCACTGCTCTTCGGACCTGCTACAGATCATAATGTTTTCTACGTACTGAACTATGGTACTCTCCAGCTGTATATTTCCTAGGTCCATTTGGAGGACCCTATTGAAGATAGAAGGTGATTCTCATTACCGCTGTGGTAATCCAGTGTGTTTCTACTTCCCTTCCAGTTTTTATATAGAAAGGAGGTAAAGTCCTGTATTGTTATGTTAGATGTGTCTGGATATTGTACCCTTAGAGCTTGCCATAAGGCTGCTCGGCAGTTATTGAATGGTGCTCCATCATGACCGTGTTCTGTGCTGCCACTCTGGGATATCCACCCCTTTTCCAAACGTTGTCCGCTACTGCCCCAACAATGTCTGAGATTAAACATTCCATATCGCCCACTGCCAGTATCGTCCCTGCCATCAGTCTTTCTATCTCATAAAACAATTTCCCAGCCCCTGCCGTTAACAAGGGTAGCTTATATCTCAAATTATCCTTATATATTTGTTGCCACAATATGTACTGCCGCCATCCACAACTCTTCTCTATTAACGGAAACAGTCTCAGTCTCATTCTTTCGCCACATCTCCCCATGGCTTTAGTTGCCATGAACGCCCTTGTCATCTATGCCTGTTTCTGTCCTGGCAAGGCGCTGAGCCTCTGCCCATACAGAGTGACTGTGCCTGTACTTTACGACCTGTCCCTAGGACGCTCAAATCGTCCCTCTGGTTCTCCCTCGTCTCGTCCAGTGTTTTCCCCTTCTCCCCACAATGCGTTTCTGTCAGGGATTACTTCCCTGGAGTGGCGGGAGGCTACTACTCCTCCTCATTGTCACCTTCATGTCGATCTTCATCTGACCCATGGTCCCAATACTGTTGCACTGTCTTCCCTTCTCTCATCCTCAAAGCTCTGCCTCCTTAAAATCACTTTCCCCATTGGTTTACCTTTGCTTTGTCGATAAAATCACATTCCCCCTGAATGGAGACCCTGCTGTACTCCTACTCGCTTTAGGGGCAACTGAACTGTCACTTCTGCTCCTATAAAGTTCCACTATTCTTCTTCACATCCCCTCTTCCTAATCATCCTTCAGACGTGTCAATTCTGTCTTAGTGTTCACTGCTTTCTTAGAATGTCTCTCTTTACTTTCATCTCTCTATCTCGCATCTCAGTTTCTCCTCATCTTCTCTGCTTCAACACGCTTTAACAAGTTGCTTGACTTCCAGCCTTCTCTTTTCCCTCTTTAATTGCAACTGTCTCTGACTTTCTTCCTCTGCCTTTCTCATTGTGGTTTCCTATAGCATCCCTATCCCTTTTCTTCTCGCTCTCTCTTCCCTTTCCCTCTCCTCTATTTATTCTTGTTCCCTTCTCAACCTGTCATTTTCCTCCTTCTCTTCTCTTTCTCTTCTCTGTACCTCCTCCATTACCCCTGCCCACTCTCTAGCTTCTTCCTCTATATCTTTATGTTTCAAAGCTTCCTCTCCAATATGTCCTCTCTCGCTTGTAGTCCTCGTGTCCAGTTTAGGTAATATCTGTCCGCCTACCCATTCACATGTAGGGACTGTCGCCTCCTAATCTCAACTAGGTCCTGTCCGTCCCTCATTGTCTCATCTCAGTTTCACTTTCAAATTGTTGTGCTCCTTTTGTTCGTCACTGATAACTTCTGCTTTTTTATTTGGCTACTCTGCACCACTAAGTGTGTCTTTGCTGCTATACGCAGGTGTTGCAAACATGGTATTGGTGTACCCTGCTGCTGCTTTCAATTCCTTTAAGGGATGAAATCACTGGCTTTCTGCTGCTGGGTCCATGTCTGCAGTTTGAGGAGGAGGCGGGGGATCCATGAAAGATTCGCCTCCCGCATTGCTTTTGTGATGGGTCCCCTTCCTCGTCCTGAAATATTTTCCATTGCTCTAATATAGCCAAATGATTACTTAATTACTTAATTTCCTTCCCTTATTGGCAGCATGTAAATACATAGTCATGTGTTGCTGCACATATTTGGAAATGATGCCATCTTTGGGCCATGGTTTTGCCATTTTGCCCTCTGTGTCGCAAGTCCATTGCACGCTATACTTACGTATACTTACGAGAGGCACTCGCATAAATGTTGGATGGGTGTATCCCTCATGGTAACACGTTAATTTGTAATCGTCAATACTTACTTGACCTCAAATCAGGATTTCAACACGTTTAAATACCTTTGTTAATTCACAGTTCACATAATTAACATCACTTTTTCATAGCAATTCTAAAGAATCGTTCCAACAGCCTCTCTGACTCACCACCATCATCGAGAGTGTGCTACGTGCATCGCACACACTGCGTTGTCCAGCCTTAAACCGTAACTTCCACCATATGCTCCTCGAACTCCCCCCCAAATAGCATAACACTTTTCACCAATTCAAGCAACAGTTCAACAAAATGAGATCCACCACCTTCTAAGCACCTCAAGTCCTATTCAACAAACTCACATGCAACATCACAAACCCTCAAAAGAAACCCTCATACTTTAAAATATCTTCCACCTTTTCACAACACAAACACAACAACAAACATAACACACAACCGTCTTCCTGCCTCACCAAGACACAGGGTAACCCAAAATATGTGTGTCAATGAGATAAATTAAGAAACCACCTTCAGTGACCTAAGTTAGAGCCTCTCATTAATACCTATGCCTAGGGAACAATGCATAATAGCCTCCATTAGCTAAGCTCACCTGCCTAGAGCATAAGTATCCTTTTTTTTAGTTTTTTAATATTTTTCATCCATAAACCAAGATAGCGCCCAGATCACAGGTAACCACTCTTATAGTATTTTTTCTTATTTTTCATCCGTATACTAAGCCGACTGCCTAAAAAATGGGTAACCTTCACAAAAACATAAAAAGACAACACTAAACAAAACTTTCCCCTCCCAATATTTGCTGTATAATTGTATAATTGAGTCTATACTTACACTCCGTAATCCGCTGAAGCCCCTCAGACACCGACTTTCCCAGAATCTGCCACTCACCCTTCCGGTTTACTTGGCATCTAACGGGGAGTGGGCAGGAATTTCTCAAAGGTGGCTCCTGACACCCTCTTCAATTATTCCTACGCGTGGTCTTGGGGTCTGATCCTCACGGGTCACTGCGCAGCCCTTCAGGCATGCAGAGGGAAAAGGCGGTTTCAGTGCCAAAAGGTCTTAGCGATGATCCCTCTGTTACCACTTGTAAAGGAGTAGCAGGGGCCCTCTTATCAGCTACCTGATTACCAGCAAGGGGATACTTGGGTCCCACCAGAATCTCTGCCGCAAGAACGGACGACTCAAACCACAGGGCAAAGTTTACTACTGTATTATCAATTAAAATGACAGGGATCGAAATTGAATAACATAACATTTCCAAGAGCTCTCGTCCTCCAAATGTGTGTCACACTGTTTTAACTGTCAGTGATGTCACAAAACAAGTTGCATCCCAAAAACCTATCAGGATAGGGAATTGATCAGTTCAGGAAAGCTATATATTTAATGCATAGGGGTTAGTATAACCAGTAGATAGCCATATGTGGTGGCTCCTTCTAGGACCACCTCTAAAAGTTACGAATACAAAGTTGCAGGTTAGCAGGAAAATAATTGACCACTGCAACATTGTGTGCTTAATGTGAAAGGTAGCTAAGAATTAGACAGAACAGGTCTTCTCAGCCCTGGGACCTTGGACATCTACCAGGCTGAGTGAAATGGTTCAAGGCAATAGGAACAATCACAAAGGTGCTGTGTGTTCCCAATAAGTTGTCATCTCTGATCACCTAGGCCCTGAGAGAGAATATTCAGATTTGAACCTGTATAGTAATCGTATCTTTCCACCTTTGGTTCGATGGGAACAGCTTTCCCCCATTTACCGCAAATGAATAGGCTCTGTCCTGTTCCTTCAGATCACGTGTGTAAGGACCATGAAATGTAGCTCTCTTGACTGTAATTATGAGGATTTTAGGCTGTACTCCTAGCAGGTTCTTTATTACCTTGGTGAACTGGAAACGTTCCGTCGCTGCTGGTCCTTGGTGAGACTGTGCACTGTGTCCGCGCTGGAAGCTCTGTCTGTCTGCTTTAACTGGATCTGTCTGTACACCCCTTTCTGTATTCTGAAGTTCACCTTGCTTTCACCATTCACTTCATACACTTATGGCTTCCATATTTGTTCTTTTGACCGGTCATGTTAGTCGAAATTAAGCATGAGCAAGCTAGTTGTGCGTATTCTTGGTGTCTTGCTAGTTCCGCATAGCTGAAGATTTACTGGTGTAAGTGTGTCAGTCGGTGGTCAGTCATAATTTAGAAAAAATAACGTCGAATGACAAAAATGTCGAAAAAAAAATGTCGAATGTATTATTTTTGTATTTATATGTATTTTTTGGCTTTGGTAAGTATAAAAAATGGGTAAAATGAGAAAAAATAAAAAAGGGGGGTTAGGGGGGAATCCCCCCATTTAAAAAAAAAAACCTATTGAAAAATAAATCCGACATTTTTTTTTCGACATTTTTTTTCTAAAAAATGACTTTCAACATTATTGTTTTCTACATTATCACTATAAACCGTGTCAGTCCTATAACTACTATGAGTCATAAGCATTTGTTGTGTGTCTATCAGTAATAAACTAAAGTGTTTGTGTAGCTTCGTGCATGGATGCCTATACACTTCATGTCTAATGCATCTATATCATGATGTCAATGGTGATGTCATAAGATCTGTCAAATCTGCAGTCAGTCAACTTGTTCAATCAATGACAACTGTATCTCTTCCATGTCATCAATCAGGTACGGTTTGAATTGCTGTCTGAGCAAATGACGTTTCTCACATCTGCGATACATCATCGATGACGTGGAAGGGCCCAGGAGTGATGTGCATCTTTCATTTCTCTGCCTTCAGGCTGCGAGTTTGGTGGGTGTCACGAGGGACACAGTTGGGTCTGCCATTTCAACGCTGTCATAATAAAGACATGCATACCAGAATAGATTGCAATGGGCACTGACCCCTTTTGGATGGTGGTTGCTTCTTTTATTTACTTAGGTGCATCATGGCGTGTCGTGTCATGACACCCCTTTGTCCTCTCCTCTACACCACATCCCTCCCCACCTTAGATTTAACTCAATCATGTATCAATGCCACTGGCCAGCTTATAGCTCATTGATAGACACCATGAAGGACGAACCCTCTTAACTTTGTCGACGGCTGCGGCTGTTCTCTCAGCGAGTATCTCAACCTGTTCTCCCGGTGTACCTCTCGCGGTTCGTCTTGGATGACTCTGTTTTCTTGATCTACACTTGGAGAGGTGGATCAGCCGTGGTGTCTCTGTTGTCCACAGCAGTGTCTGATCTTCTCTCATCCCGGGGACCAATTTGACTCAGCGATTTATCAGGTGCCATCATGGCCATCTCCTTCGACAGGGTGTGTGGCACTTTCCAAAAGTGCGATGCGTTTCTTGTCACTGTTTCGTGAGCCATAGTTACTGTCCCCATTCCATGTTACTTTTCTTTTACAGTCCAGGGTTGAGGTTTCATACAACAGAGCCAACTTCTTCGGCGGGGATCTGTTTCTCACAAACACTGTGTCACCTGGTGTCAGGTCAATGGGGTGGGCTCTTTGTGTCACGCTTTCCTTCTTGTTCCTGGCCCGCTTGGACTGCTCCACTTGCTCATTGTATATATCCAGAGCTACCCAGTTAGGGTATACAGGAAGCCCCACAAGTATCGGTACCTCAAACATGAGGGCAGCCAGGCTTATTTGGGTTGAGGAATGCAGTGTCTGCCGGTATGTTCGGAGGAACACGTTGGTCCTTTTCAATCCCCATGACTTTATTTAACAAGGCCATAAATCTCTTGCCGTCCCCGTTGGCTTGTGGCAAACATGAGGTGATCCTGTGGTGCTGTATGTTTAGATTGTCCTGAAACCTTTGAAGTTCCTTCCCTTTTAATGGGGGACCATTGTTACTTTGGATCCTAATAGGAAGACCACAAATGGCAAACATTATTCTAGGGCAGTTATTGCCGAAGTTGCGTCAGTGGCCCTGACCGGCTCAACCTCTGGGTGTCTGCTCAATTCATCAATTGCCACCACTAGGAAAGCTTTGTTGCCAACTGAACAGAAGTCTATGCTAATCGTGTCCCATCTATGCTGGATGCACAGGCATGCTGTTCATGATCCCACTATCAACATCACCTTCTGTTGGATGTTCGGTATCCGTATTCTTGACTTGAGGAAGGCTTGCAATTTTTGTGATGCCTTGATGGCCTTTGTGGGCTAGTCATAGAGCCTGTTCGTCCAGCATTGTCAACAGGATGATGCATTGCCCTTTCAGAAGTATACCTTCCGAAGAGATGGGCAGCTTGTGGCGTATTGCAAATAGGCCTTGTAACAGCTATTGGGCCTCTGCTGTGTGGTGTGTCGTTGCCGCCAGAAAGTTCTTGCAGTCTTGTGACATGATTGATCCTTTGGCTATCTGGAGGCACATGTCCCTTGCTGTTTTAGTCACTATTTAGTCCAATTACATCCTTTTCGGACAGACACGGTCTATCATGCTGCAGACGTGGTCATCTGTCTCTCATGCTGATCCTTGTTCTGCTGTTGTTGCCGGCCAGAGGTGGCAGGACAGATAGTCTGTAGGGTTGTCTCCCCCTGCTCTGTAGAGTATTTCGATCTCAATCTTTTGAGTCTTGCTGTGGGGTATGGGGCTGAGACCTTGAAGATTGGTACAAGCGGTTTGGGATTTGTGTATACCTTGGTGTGACATCCTATGGGGGGTATACCTGGAAGGTCAGCAATCCCACAGGATGGTTAACAACTTTCATTCCATGTGTGCATAGTTCTGTTCGGTCTTGACTGGCAAATGCGATGTCTGGGTCAGGGCCACACTGAGTCCAAACAGACTGGAGTCCACCAGCAGCTCTGTTTGCCATGACGTGTTAAAGAATGCCATTGTTGTTTTTGTCATGAGAGAGTCTTTTATTCTTTGAAACGCTGTGATCCCTTCTTTGCCCCACATCCACGGTGCCTCCTTTTGAGTGAGCTCTTTAAGGGGTCCTGCTACCATAGTGAGGTCTGGGGTGAATTGGCCACAGTATGTGGTCATACCTAGATAACTCTGGACTTTAGTCACCATGGTTGGTGGCTTCGCGCATCAGCCACTTTGTTCGGTCAGGGAATACTGCACCAACATTTAATACATAGCAGATT
Source organism: Ambystoma mexicanum (assembly GCF_040938575.1). Taxonomy (NCBI): domain Eukaryota; kingdom Metazoa; phylum Chordata; class Amphibia; order Caudata; family Ambystomatidae; genus Ambystoma; species Ambystoma mexicanum. The sequence goes on from NC_090931.1 coordinate 460,729,442, forward strand.
AATGCCATCTTGTTCTTCCCAAATTCGCATTTTTCTTTGTGTAAGATCAGCCCTGACTCTTCTACTAGCCACATGGTGTGCTCTTCCTCCCCACTGCCAGAGACTAGGATATAATTACTGACATTTGTGGTGTTGGCAGGTCCTGCCGCACCATGTGTATCTCATTCTAAAAAACCTTGTCCGCCAACAAAATGCCAAAGTTGAGTCGGCGGTATCTCCTGAGCCCCAGGTGAGAAGAAAAGGTTGTGATATACTGTGACTCTTTGGACAGCTTCATCTGGTGATAGCCTGACTGGAGGTCCAACTTGCTGAAAATGGTAGCTCTGGTCAAGTCGACAATCAGCTCCTCTATCATTCGGGTCATCTGACGTTCCTGTTCTATGGCCAGGTTGTGAAGCCTCATGTCGATACATATGCTCAATGCAGTGTCTTGTTTGAGCTTCTTTGTCACAATCATTGGGGGCACCCATGAAGTGGGCCTGGACGTCTTGTTGATTACGTTCAGGGTTTCAAGCTTACATACCTCAGCTTCTATAGCTGCTTGCATGTGAAATGGGAGTCATCTATGGCGGAATGTCTTTGTTTGCACTGGGGGATCTATGTGCAGCGTAACAGTCCTGTTCGCCAAATAGCTAATCCCTTTGAACAACTTAGCTTGTTTCTCCAATAAATTGTCAATAGCTGGTGACATTGAATGCAATGTGGATGAGCTTTAGTTTCTCTGCAGTTCTGCAGCTTAGCAGTGTCTCTATGCGAGCATCTACAACATATATATGCTGGTGCAACATGTTTCTCCGTGGTAGGCTACTTCAGCTTTGAAAGACCCTTTTACAGGGAGGAGCCTCTTGCTTCCATATGCATAAAGCTTGACCATTTTGTGCTGTAACTGGGGTTCCTTTCGGCATCTTTCTAAATTTGTTCAGAGGCATAACCATCACTGTAGCTCCGGTGTCGATTACCATTCAAGTTTGCATGCTGTCACCGAGCACATTGCATGTTGGTTGAGACTTTTGCCTTGTGCTCCTGGTACCCTTTGAGGTTTCTACAGCAGAGATTAGGTGTACTCTCTCGCTCCATCTCTTTCTATGTTTTGTTCGCTGCTCGTTGGAGGATTCATCTTCTGACTGTTCGCTGTCTTCACTGTTGCTTTCACTCTGACTGTGTTCTCGGCCAAATTTTCTTGCCTTTCCTTTCCAGCTATTTTGGTAGCCTGTGTTCAGTGTTCTGGTCTCCCTCGATTGCGATCTGCAAGGTTCTCGGTGGAACCTGGAGCTCATGCAGACAGAGGCAAAATGATTAACTTTCCCATACTTACAGCATATCGCTCCTATGGCTGAGCATGGCTCTTCTTTGTGCCAGGCCCCTCCACACTACTTGCACGATTGTTGCCTCCATGTCATGCATTTGGGTATGTTGGGGGTTCTCTCGCAAGTGCCTTTGCATCCCCCTGCATGCCCTCGTGAGTCAATCGCGGCAATGCTTGTGGTGGGAGTATCTGAAGCGATCGGCATGCGGCTCATAGCCACCTCCATCCTCCTCTGCCTCTGTTGCCCTATCTCCAGAATTCTGTCTACAGGCAGCCAGGCTGAGCAGGAGCACATGGCAATACTGCTGTCCTGGACAGGATGCCCATAAAAAAGTCATGCCACCGTAAGAAAGGCCTAGACTGGCTACCCGAAAAAAAAACAGAACACTTGGTTGATCATGGATGCCCAGGAAAAATGTCACATCACAGTAAGAAAGGGCTAAACTGGCTGCCCCAAATTGCCAGCCTGGCCAAGTAATAAGGTATACCATACGTGAAGTAAAGTATGCGTTATTACTTGGCTAGCGTGGTATTTGGGTCAGCCAGTCTAGCCCTTTCTTACCGTGGCATGAAATTCTTTTCTGGGCATCTAGATCATTGTTTGTGGCAGTGTTTCTGTCTCCTCTCCTGCTAGGTTCAAGCTTGGTGACATGTTAGCATGCATGCAAAATGTGCAAGTGCTGCCACTTCAAAATGGGAAGGAAGCCTCATGAATGGACCACGCGGAGTGTGGGGCAGTGAGTGTTTCGGTGTTGCCCAGTGGAGACACTGCTAATTTGGACCTTGCTCTTCCTACCAAGCTTCTGCTGACACTGGACCTTTAATTCCTGGAGTCTACATAATCAAGAACTAGCATGAAGCATGGTGCATGGAGTGCGGTTCAGTGAGTGTCCTGGTGTTGCCCGGTGGAGACGCTGCTACATTGGACATTGCTCTTCCTTCCAAGCAACTGCTGGCACTGGCCCTTTAATTCCTGCAGTCAGTCAACACTTGAACTAGCACGAAGCGTGGTGCAAGTTGTGCGGGGCAGTGATTATTTTGGTGTTGCCCAGTGGAGGTGCTGCTACATTGGATCTTGCGCTTCCTACCAAGCTGCTGCTGACACTGGCCCTTTAATTCCTGAGTCTACATAACCAAGAACTAGCACAAAGCGAGGTGCGCAGAGTGCGCGTCAGTGAGTGTTTCAGTGTTGCCTGGTGGAGACATTGGACCTTGCTCTTCCTACCAAGCTGCTGCTGACACTGTCCCTTTCATTCCTGCAGTCTACATAATCAGGAACTAGCGCGAAGCGCGGTGCGTGGCGCCCAAGGCAGTGAGTGTTTTGGTGTTTGGTGCTTTGGGGCCAGGCGCCGGGAGACCGAAATAACACGCCGGGATAAGAGGACTTGCTGCCTGTGGTGTAGGTATGTGGCTGGCTATTCACTTGGGCTTTTGGTGAGTACTACGGCAGACGGACTGTTCTTTTTTGTATAACTAAGGGGGCCCAGAGCTTGCTTTCTAGGGCCTGTCCTCCATTATTACTTCATTTTGTCTTCCGGCCCCACAGCCTGCTTGCACTCTCTCTATCCAGTAATTTTGCAACAGCGTAATGAAATCCCCAAAACTGCACCGCATCACCTTACGCAGTGACTCCCGGCAAATAGGAAAACGCTCCAGCAGCTCGCAAAGTAAAAAGCGTAATTTAAACTCATCTACTTGTATCAAAAAAGATAAAAGGGAGGCGATGCATATGCAAGGGAGGCGATGCATATGCTGGAAATTTTACAGCCAAAAATAGTGGATTATTTTGAAAACACTGCTGCCTCCAAAGTGGGTGGGGGCCCTTTTCAATGAGCTTTGACCTCTGACCCCAACATTGAAAATGGTGTCCAGTATGCACAGGACACAAACATTTCTCAAGGCTCACTGTCTACTGACAATAATGGCCCCTTATTAAAGCTCTGCCGAAATAGCCAACGGAACTCTATGGGCCCGTCAGACTTCACCTACAACAACATCATAGGAATGAATGTATCTGCAGCCCCGACAAGGAGAAGTTGTTTACTACATCAGAAACGTCATCTAGCGAAAGTGAATCTGAGGAGGAGGAGGCACTGGTAGTGGGTGATACTCTTCACCATGGTCCGTATAATGCTCAACCTTATCCCACAGTCCTATTGGGGTCTTTTGAGTAAAACCTTCATGCCCTGTTCTTTTATGTACCAATATGGCAGATGAGCAGCAAGGTTTGAAGGTCGTTCTGGCGAAAGTGGTCGATGTATTTCTCTCCTCCAACATTGAACCTGGCCCAGCCTTTGGAGCAGTTCCTCATGTTGGTTCCTACTGCTCCGCTCTCACTAGCGCCAGTTCACCTTTTAGGCCCACCACAGCCGTGGAGTTGCCTGTTACATTGGAAGTCTCTACTCATCCACAGGTTTAGGCATCATTACACCTGGCAGAATTACAAAAAGGAACAGTATACGTTGTGGCTGACTCGGAGAGCTGCGTGTTGGAAGCGTTATGTGCAGAGCTGCCACTCTTCAACAGTCCTCCAAGTCCTCCTAAATCAAAGGAACATAAGAGGCGGGACCCCATCAGTCGGAGGCCCCAACGCAAAGGTTGGAGGAGTAAGGAGTACTTCCGTCTAATGAGGTAGCCATTTTGGGTGCTCAACATCTACCCTCCTTCTCGGCGGGCCTGAAGTCCATCGCTTATATCATGGGGGATGGATCGGTCAGATGGGTCCACCTTCAGGGTCCACTTGACAGTTGGCTCAGTCCGCCTAACGTGGAGCCCCAATCTAAATACATGTTATTTTCGCAGTTGGCTCTTTCTAATGCAGGGGCCAGGTCAGGCTCTGTTCCTCCCTTAAACTCTTCCTCTTTCCCTATGCCTGCTATGTCCCCAAAAGTGTTAGTAAAGAACCGCCACTTATAACACTAAGAAACAGTCCTGGTGGCGTTGCACCTCCTCCTATGACTTGTTGCAACTGTCTACAAGAACCGGTCCAGGATGTTCAGGGTTTGTCCAAGAGCACACATAGCACCACAAACAGCTTAACATTATCTGCACCTGTGCGCCGGGCTCGTAACTAGCCTTCGAAAGACCAGGCCCTACCTAAACGAGACACTTGGCTGACAAGGGTGGAATCGCCGCCACCCCATACGCATGATAAAATGCGGTGCCAATCTGATTCCTCCTGGTACACTGACTTGTTGCCCATCACATTCATAGAGTTAAATCCCATAGTGTCTAGCCCCTTTTTGAACCGTACCTGGTTACTTGAGCTACTCCATCTTATCCCAGATCTTTGCACCATCACTTCAAAGGACTTTGAAAAACTTGAACTACCTACTCCTGAAAGCCCTTTCAACTGGGCACTGTCAACATTTGCTTCTCCCATAGTAGTGATTGATATTTTATTTCTATCGCGCTCGTACACAAGTGTTTTAGAGCGCAACAAGGCAATGGAGGGGAACAGGGGAGAACGAAACAGCGATCTTACTAGGCCCAGTGACATTGAGAACGCGCAAGTGCATTGGAGAGGGGGGGAGGGGAAAGTGCATGGAAGGGGGGAGAGGTGGAAAGTGCGAAGCAGAGGAGAAACAGATAAATAACAATAAATAAATAATAAAGGCAACAAACAGTGGTAATGCAGCCAACAATTTGCAAGTGCTAGGTTAAAGGCAGCACACAGGGTAGGTCCGATAAGTGCAGGAAGAAAAAGGGGGGGCTGTATGGGTACAGATACAGACCCCAGTGCAAGGGGTGGCCTGGAGGCAGTGTGGGAGGGTGGCAGGATGAGCAGGTACCTGGGCCCAAAAGACAGAGGGTGGCCAGGTGCACAGTGCCACGAGAGAACAGATCAGCAGGGGAGAGGGGGAGCGAAGGCAGAAGAAAAGAGGAAGGTCTTGAGGTGCTTCCGGAACGGGAGATGGTTCTCTTCAAGTTTTAGAGTAGCAGGGAGGCTGTTCCAGAGGGAGGCCCCAGCCGAAGACAGATATCTACCCCCAGCTCGTTTCTTAGAAAAACGACTGACCCTGAGTGAGTTGGAGGTAGAGGAGCGAAGAGCTTGAGAGGGCAGGCATTTGCGGAGGGATAGCTGAAGGTATTTTGGACCCAGGCCCCAGAAAGCCTTGTGGACAATGCAGAGGGTTTTGAATTTAATCCTTGCATCCAGTGGGAGCCAGTGGAGAGATTTCAGAACTGGAGAGATACGATCCCAGGGCTTGAGGCCAAGGACAAGTCTCGCAGTCCTGTTCTGGATTAGTTGCAGAGGGCGGAGAGTAGAGGCAGGTAGATTTAAAAGAGGCTGTTACAATAGTCCAAGCTAGAGAGAACCAGAGCTTGAGATACCATGAGCTTCTGGGGGAAGGAGAGGAAAGGCAGAGTACCTCTGAGGAGGTGCAGTCGGAAATTTGACTTTTTAGAGACCTCAGAGATGAGGGCGGAGAAGGAAAGGGTGGAGTCAAAGATAACCCTGAGGTTCTTAGCCTCGCAGGCGGGGGTAAGAGGAGGGCCAAGGGAGGCACACCAATCTTGAATGGCAGTTAGGCAATCAGAGATGAGAGAGGGAGAGGAGGTGGCAGAGGGCAGCCTGAAAATGAGTTGAGTGTCGTCAGCGTAGGACTGGAAATTTGAGCAGAAAATGGCAATGCAGTGGGCGAGAATTGCCAGGTATTGGTTGAAAGCCAGGGCGAGAGGTTAGACCCCTGGGGAACACCACAGCTAGAGAGGAAGATAGATGAAAGGAAAGACACAAGTTGGACTTGGGAGGGTCGATCTGAGAGGAAAGAGGTCAGCCAGGCCAGAGCCTGATCAGTGATGCCCAGGTTTTCACGGAGACGGTTGAGCAGGAAGGTATGTTTGACCGTGTCGAAGGCAGAAGAGAGATCAAGGAGGATGAGGACAGAGGGAATGTTAGAGTCAAGGTTGGTGAGCAGATCTTCACAGATGTTTAGGAGAGCAGTTTCCATGCTTCTGGCAGCTCTGAAGCCAGACTGGTGGTCATGGAGACAGCCAACAGAATTGGAATGAAGGTTAAGCTGAGAGATGGCCAACTTTTCCAATTGGAAATTGGGCGATAGTTAGCTGGAGAAGAAGGATCAGCTGTGGGTTTCTTGAGAAGAGGATGCACAAAGGAGTGATTCAGAGGGGAGGGGAAGGATCCAGAGGCAAAGGAGTGGTTGCAAAAATCAGCAAGGGCCGGGGCGAGGGTGTCAATGTGGTCCTTGATGGTTTTAGAGCAACAGGGATGAACCTGTTTTGAAGAGGCTTTCATAGATCGGACTTGTTTAGCAACCTCGTCAGGGGTGAAAAGAGGAAAGGACGAGAAGGATGGTGGGGGGATGGCTAAAGGAGGGTCAGCAAGCACAGATGGAGAGGGAAGAGGAGGAGTGTGGGTGGAGAGGGTGGACAAGATGTCCTGGGTTTTTGAAATGAAGTGAGAGGCAAGGGCATTGCAAAGAGCCTGGGAGGCAACAGGAGGGGTAGAGACTGCAGCAGGGTTGGCCAGCTCCTTGCAGATTTTAAAGATTTCAGCTGAGTTGTTAGATGCCGCAGAGACACAAGCTTGAATGTGGACTCTCTTCTTGGTGAGGACAGAGAGTCGGTATTGCCTTTGTAGCAGGCGACAGGCCAGTTTGTCAGAGGATGAACAGGAAGTCCTGCATTTCCTCTCAGCTGCCCTACACTTACGTTTAAGTGTAGCTAGGTCAGAGTCATACCAGGAATTGCACTTGGCTTTGGACTTCAAACGGATCCTCATGACAGGGGCAAGAACATCAAGCGTATCAAGAGTAGAGCAGAGACAGGGCTGTATCAGGATGAGAGACAGCCAAAGGTAGAGGGGGGAGAAAGTGGCGGCAAAAGCCTCAACTGACACACGCTTCATGGGCCGGATGTCCGACAAGGTAGGTGGCAGTGTTGGGGTAGGCTTGGCTTGGGGGGAAGAGAGGGAGAGATGAGATGAGAGGAGGGAGTGATCGCTCCAGGAGAGAGGAGTGGTCAGAGGGATGGAGTGGGGGTGGTCAGAGGAGATCAAGACATCGAGTGTGCGCCCTGCAGAGTGAGTCGGGCCAGAGGGAAGGATGGACAGGGAGAGGGAGTCGCAGAGGTCACGGAAGAGTACAGAGGAGGAGCAAGGAGATTCTAAATGTATATTTAGGTCACCGAGGTGGAGGAGTTGAGTGGTAGAAGCCAGGAGGGAGGAGGAGAGGTCTGCCCACTCAGAGAGAAATGAGGTGATTTGACCAGGAGGCCGGTAGATGGTAACCACAGTAAGAGAATGGGTAGGCGAGAGAGAAAGCCTACAGACAAGGCATTCACAAGAGAAGTAGGTCTGAGTGGGAATGATAGAGGCAGGAATGCACTCAGGAAAGATCAGGGCTACCCCCCCACCAGACCGGGAGGATGTGGGTGCTGAGAGGATCTTGTAGCCATCAGGGAGGAGAGTGTCAAAGCTCGTAACAGAGCTGGCCGTGAACCATGTCTCAGTAAGACCAAGGACATCAAGGTCTAGTTCTTCAAGGAGGTGGCAGATGTCAGAGGAGTGTTTGAAGGCAGAACGAGAGTTGAGAGTGGCAATATGAAGAAGGTTGCCAGCCTTAAAGACCTTCCCGGGAGGGGTACAGATGAGAGGTACGCCCTGCGGAGGAGAAAGAGCCCTAGGAGAGGCAGAGGAGGAGGAGGAGAGAGAGGGCAAGGTAGCCAAGGGGGGAGAGGAGGGGACAGCAGGAGATGAGAGGAAATTGATGAGGCGAGGGAAGCGCCTATCAAAGATGAGGAGATTGGCCTGAGGGCCTTGGACCGTGGAACGCATATGAAAAAATGCAAAGTTATTGCTGGAACTGGGATTTGAGATCTTGGTGCTTCACCCTGCTTCGCACAATGAGTTAGCTTGTGAATATGTCTATCGTTCCAAATCCCATCACCAGTATAGCCTCCCCATTGAGGTCAAACCGCAAGCGGACAAGCAGGCGCTGCAGAGGCAGTAAGGATATTGGTCATAAGTTACGCAATTGTTGTGTTGACCGGCAACCCCCCACACCCCTCCCCGTGGAGGCCAGCTTCATACAACTGCTATCATGGAATGCCCAGGGACACCAATCTTTTCTTAACAACCGGGACTCCCTTGATGTTCTAATGGGGGCTCGGCTTTTCTGCTTACCGGAAACTTGGCTAACTTCTTTCTTTGATCTGGATGGTTATATATTATATATTATTATTTCGTCCATCTCTTTGCCCACAAAGGGGTCGCCCGAAAGGCGGGCTATGTATTATTGCCAAATCTGTTTATAACATATCTGAATTCTCCTGTACTAGATCTCATAACTTACCGTTTGGCCCTGGAGCCACCCTTGTGGCATCCCCGTATGACCCTGCGGGAGGTGATAGCACTAATGAACCGATTGAAGTCATGTTAGAGACTTTTTTAGAAGTGGCACGCTTTATTTCCTAAGGGTGGTATCATTCTTACTGGGGATTTCAATGTAGACTATGTGCAAAACACATCAGAAAATTCCAAGGTTGGAAAGAAAGTTTTGGCGGGGACTAAGGGCAAAAAATGGCGGGTGGCCCCGGAGGAGTTTGACATTATGCCTCTGGTTTTTAAAGAGGGGGCTTTACAAACCATGTGGTCCAATGGACTGTATAGCAGCTGCATCGACTATATTTTCATCAATCCACTGATTACTAACTATTGTCCTGAACTTGGGATCATCCCCACGGCTTCTAGTAACCATGCAATTCTTCCTATGAAGTTTACAGGCCTATTCCCAAGCGTTATCATATTTTGGTCTTTAGCCCAACGGTTAACCCACAGGGAAATAGATTACGCTGGACTCAGTCAACATACAGAAGTTTAAAGTTACTCTAACGGGATACAGCCTTACTGGGGATGACATTCTGAAGAAGTTTAATTGGGATCTCGAGAAGTTGCAGGCTTTTTTTCTGTTCTGTCGAACATAGACACATAGTCTCAAGTAAACATACCGGTAAGACAGGAGTAAGGTATGACCTTGGCATAGATAAAAAGAAAAAGGAGCTTGACTCCGTAGTGCGCAGAACCAAGAGAAGCTCTGCACTGCCCTTGGGAGAAAAAACAAAAATTGTTGCTGCTGCTAGGTCTAGATATAAGATATGGCTCCGGGGAAATAAATTAATGGAGAACATTTTTGGTTGGAAATTCATCAATCGTTTGAATAGGACACATGATACCAAGACATGTTGGCACCTTATAGGCAGCCACTGTGCTGGCAGTGCAGCCAAGGACATTTCTGGCATTTCTGAGGAGCAATGGGGCTCCTTTATTGAGCACTCATATTGGTTGGATTCGGAAATCAGTCTGATGGAAAATCCCAAAACAATGTGTGATTCTTTGGATTGTATGCATATAAGGGATGCTGACTTGGTTAGCATCATGGCGAAGACCAAGGCCAATGGCCCAGACAGTCTCTGCAATGCTGTTATCAAGAGCGATCCCCAGTTCTGGGCAGCACTGTTTCAAAATGTATTCTTGTATATTTGTGAAACTGGGAGTATCCCACATTCTTGGCAAAGCTCAATTTTGATACTGGTGCACAAGAAAGGGCCATGTTATCTACTGACAAATTACAGGCTTTTTGCAATACTGGTCCGTACTGCCAAGCTATTTTTGAATGAACATATTACTGCATCTCCTTTCTTCATGGGTGGGAGAGAAGGGCTTAATGAATTTCCAACAGACGGCATTTAGGAAGGGATGTGGCACTACCCACTCTATCTGGGTCCTTCTAACCTTAATTGCAAACATACAGTGCTATGAAGGCACTGCACTATACCTGTGTTTCATAGCCATTGACAGCGTTTTAAGATCTGAACTCAGGGAAATGTTGGAAAGATGAGGCATACACCCCTCACTGTTATATTTCATCAAATTATTACATAATGATACACAGGTGAGGGTTAGAACGTCCCAGGAGGGCACACACTCTAAATCCTTTACCACCAATAGAGGGATCAAGCACGGATGAATGCTTGCACAGTTACCAGTCATTTGGTCGAAAACGAAGTAAAATGGTCGAAAAAAAAGGTCACATTTTTTTATTTTTTTTTTTATGGAGGGGTTCCCCCCCAACCACCCTTTTTCTTTATTAAAAATATTTTTTAAGCAACCAAAACTTCAAAAAATATATAAATAAATAAATAAAAAAATTCGACCTTTTTTTTCCCGACCATTTTGATTCGATCAAATGGTCATTCGACCATTTATTTTCGAACATTTGACCGGACACCTGCTTGCACCCCTGTTATTTAACCTCTATATATCGGATTTAGCCCCTGTGTTGAAGGCCGCCCACAACCATCCACCACAGTATGGCAGTGAATTCATTATTTGCCTAATGTACGTGGACGACACTGTTATACTAGATTGGACAGCTTTCAACATTCCTTAGATACATTCCATGAATCAGGGTCTCAGTCCAAATGCCCTAAAGACCAAAACTATAACGATTGGCAAAAGGGCATACAGTGCTCCATCATTCATTTGGAATTTAGCCGCTGTTCAGCTCAAGCAGATTGATGAATATAAATATCTTGGCATCTGTATTAGAGCTACTACCTTGCCATCTTCTTTGGCTGAGGCGATTTCGCTGAAGACCTGGGAGAAGTGGTTGACAATTAAAAAAATGATCGACAGTTACAGGAGTCGTTCCATCTAGGCTAAAATTAATGCTTACAGGATTTTAATCATCCCACGTATTTTCTAGGCACTGGAGGTTTTCCCGGAGTAGGCGATTGCCTGGTTGCCTAGGCTGGAGGCCAAAATGTTGCACTTGGCTTACCTGAGATGGTGCCCATGGAAGCTATCCGTCTTGAACTAAGCTTGCCTTCTATCATTTCATTATGGAAAACTTCTGTTTGCAAGTTTGGGGCAAAATTTGATTTAGGCTGACTAGAGGAAGACACTATTTTAAGTTTGACTGTCGACCATTCGAGCCGATGCTGTAAAAGTGTATGGTATAGGGAACTGGAGTGTATGCTAATTAATCATTTATTGATATTGGCCTGCCTGGTGTGCAAGGCACGTGGCAGGATGTCTACCTATCTAAACTGGTGAAGAAGTCCAGATTTCATGACACCAATTAGGACTTGAACCATCTGGCCAATTTAAGTAGGTATTCACCCTACTCACACCAAGGTTTTCACATTGATCGTCCAGTGAGCTATCTAATTAAATTACGCTTATCTGCACTGATTAGATTTATTTTGTTTGTTCACCTCCATACACTCCCTGTGCTAGAAAATATGCGTGCTTGTTTGGGCATCCCAAGGGGAGAGCATCTCTGCAGACTCTGCAGCAAAGAAGCGAAGATCTCTCCACATAATCTCACACAATGTGGAGAATTTAGCCAGGTGTATGAGAAAGGTTGTTTTAAATTTAAGCTCCACTCTAGTGATCAATTCTGGAGTATGGTCTTTAGCACAGAGTCGCTGGTGGTTGCCACAGCAGCTCACCACATTTGGCAATTGGCAGTTGCTAGGCTTTCAGTTTTCTCTACATTTTAACATTCAAGCTAAATTCATTTTTACGGAAATATATTTATGTTATAACATGTTATTGATGTTTTAAGTATGATGAGGAAATTTGTTATGTATTATGAGAAGGGTTGTTATATTGATATGGTAGTTATTTGGTGCTGTTTGCTTATTGTTTTATTTTAACACAGTGTAAACGGTTGGAGATTGTTCAACGATAAGCACTTAAATAAAATAAAAAATAAATGAAATAATGGACCACCAGACACTTTATTAGAAGCGGTGGGCATGGCACAGCAATGGGAACTAGGGGATCCTACAGCAGAATGCTGCAAAGACAACTCATCAGGTTAGGTGACTGTTACTCGGATGTTTAGACATTCCTGTAAATCATATGGATTTTTCCTATTCCTGCTGCAAAATGTGTTGTGACATGTGATGTTCCGACCTTGAGATGGGTACATGTCCCTCGTGTCACTCAATGAGGGAAGCCCTGCCCTGTTTGCAACAGAAATAAATGATACTGCCACCCATTTCTATATGCAGAGTAATCTTGGAGTGAAATATAGACATTTAGTTCAACTGACCTTTCCCCTTAGATCAATTGTCTTCAAATATCCAGAGGAGGCCACCGGGATTAAGATGACTGTTTTTAATGTAAAATGTAAGCAGATTTTCTACTGCTTTTATTTTCTATAAAGATCAGGGACCTTAAACATGCCCACCTAGGTGGGGGTGGTCAGAAACAATAATTTTAATCAAGGGGGGTCTGGGTATGAAAAAGTGTGAATACCACTGCCTTAGAAGAAAGGGAAAAAGACAAAAGAGCATTCAACCCAGAAAAATAATCAGGGAGAGGAAAATTTCCAATAGCGTTGCTGGCAAAGTATAAAAGGTGCCCACCTTTGAAATCCAACCATTTATGATGATATATACCATGCAAAACAAAATATGAGACGCGTGCTTTAATGACACTTGTATGTGGTCTTGGGGGTAAGCGTCTGCACTGGAAACATGGTAACCTAGGGTGAAATCATAGTGGCCAAACTTTTTTTAATGAAGAAGACTGCAAATGCCAGAATGCAATTCAGTAGAAGGAAAAAAAATGGCCTGGGGAGTTTTAAAATGTACTTTTTTAAAGACTTAAAAGACTTGTAACAAAAGGTCATGTGTGAAAAGGTTACCTGTTTGTATTTCAATGTTTGACAAAGTCATGCTTCATATATATTGTGAGAAAAATAATACATTCTACATATAATAACCGCTATTTGGTGTGTTAAACATGAACCTGTGAAAATAAAAATGAAATATATCACACAAAACAGTTTTAAACTGTCCCAGAGGAGGGCATATTTTTAGGCAACTAACTTGTCCAAAACAATGGTCTGTTGAATGAGCCATCACATGTATATCGCTTCCACTTTAAATGCTCTGTTCAAGTGATAAGCAGTACTTAGGTCAAAGGTGTCCGGCTCCCAGGACAACAAGTCTGCTAAGCAGGAACACTGGGCTCCTGCTCAGCACCCTTATTGTCCTGCCAGTGGAACATTTTTCCCGTTCGGCACCCTCACTGACAATAAGGGTGCTGAACGGGATAGGTGACTGTTAGGAATGCATTTCCTGCTTGCTGTTGTCATCAGCTAAATATGCAAATATCTTAATGCAATTACATAGTTTATGCAATGTTACTCACATATGTTCATATTCATTCAAGTGTTCAATTGTAACATATGTTCATATTCATTTGGGTGTGCAAATGTCATGATGTCACACTGCTTAGGATACATCAGCATGGAACCTGGAACTTGCATACACTCAGCTGGGGTTCGAGGTTCCATGGAGTGACAGTTGGAGTGGGGCAGGCAGCTGGTAGTCGCTGCTGGAGCAGTCCTAGCCTGTTGTACTAAAAAGAAAGCCATCTGCTCAAACTTAGCGTGTGCTGAGTGTTAACTAATTTACTGAGTGATCCTAACAACTGGCGACAAGGATCAAGGGAAGTAGCGACCTCCAGCACCAAAGAAGACAGGAAACTGCGGTGTGCACGTGTCTACCTGCAGCTGATTGGGAATGCAGAGAGCATCCAAAGGCAGCAGGCCATCAGAAACGAGAAGGTGAGGGCTGCACAGCGCAGTGCAAGCAAAAAGAGGATAATTGTGGACACACAGGGCTGCAATAAGCAGACGAGCAACGGTGCCACATTGAGCGCATGAACCACGGCTGCCCGAGAAGGGATTAGCTCAGAGGAACGGACCTAAGAATGTCCCAATATGTTCAGCCATCTTGGGAAATGCCGTTCATGTTGCCATAGTGACTCACGTAAAAGAAAGGTCACGGCAGGAACTCAGCTGACCCGTCCCCAATCACGTTGTCCATACAATAACAATAACAAAGAATGTGATAAGCGGCTCAGCAGCCGTGCAAAATGAAAACAAGTGAAAGCAACAAAACACGGCGAGAGTGTTTAGGAAAACAATAAGGATATCTCAAAGAAAGAACAAAGTGGTATCCCAAGCAAATAGAACACTACGGCTCAAGAGCAGAACATTAGAACTGAGTAATTAATCAGTATAACACACAATACATCACAGAACCTTGTAGAAATAACTTACACAGGAGTGTCATATATCAACGTGAGTAACAAAATAAATTGTGATGGCCAATGTACCAGGGCCAGTGTTCTTTCTACCAACACCAGGCGAACCCATGGTACGCTGGGCAGACTGGTGCAATGGCTTCACAAAGCATGTTTTAGGTGTAAAGTATTTGAATGACAGGAAGGAGGCTCTATTATTTCATTGTCTTTGTTCTGCAGGACAGGACATAATAAGGAAGTTGCCAGAACCTGTTGGATTAGGAGATGTGGGCCTATATGAGAAAACGATAGCAAAGTTGGACAAACACTATGAAGTTCAAGAGAGCATCATAATGGCATGCTACCACTTCGCCACTAGGGAACAGAAAGTGGGTGAGAGCATTGGAGAATTAATCACAGCTTTAAGGGGGCTAGCCATCAAGAGTCAATTTACACATTGCCAGGAAGACCTTCCAAAGTACCAATTAATGATCAAGTCCAACAATGACAAAATAGGAGAAGAAATGTGGAAGCAGAGGAACCCCGAGAGCCATTCAAATTGAAAAGTGTACACAGCACACAGACAACTGCATCAAGGCCCTTCACTCTGAGAAAAGCACATACGGTCACAAGGTGGCAGCAGGCGAAGGATCTGTGAACAAGAACTTCAAAAGTACACACACAGTGGCTGGGTGCTGGAAAGAAGAATGAAAAGAAAACCAAAGAGATGCAAAGTGTCGTAGTTCCGATACCTACATCTGTATCAAAGTTGAGAATGGTACCATTGGCATTATGCAAAGATGTGGAGAGTGAAATCGGCAGGATGGAGAAGGAATGAATAATTGAGAAAATGTAATCCTCTGAGTGGATCAGTCCCATTGGGGTGGTGAGGAAACCAAATGGTTTGCTTAGACACTGCATAGACCTGAGAAATCTCAACAATGTGGTGGTGGAGAGGTTTCCCTCGCCAAGGATCGATGATCTGCTGACAGGGATTGCTGGTGCACAAGTATACTCAATATTAGATCACAGGGCGGCATATCATCAAATTGAATTGCATCAAGACTCAATGGATTTGACTGCCTTCATAACTCCGATTGGTTTGTTCAGATGTAGGAGAATGCCATTTGCACTGGTATCGGCAGCTAGTGTTTTTCAAAATGTCATGCATGCCTGTTGTGCAGTGCGAGTGGAGTAATGCTTTATCAATATGATGTGCTGATCTGTGGGTTGAATGTGGAAGAACATGACAGGTGTCTGAGGAGAGTACTTGAAATTTTGAGTGAAGCAGGGCTCACTATTGCCAAAGAGAAGTACACATTCAGAGCATGCAAAGTAACTTACTTGGGGCATGAAATATCTGCAGAAGTAGAGAGGTCAAAACTTGATACTGTTGAAGCCATCCGGAAGATGGAGTGTCCCAAGGGTAAGAATGATGTGACTTATTTTCAGGGTCTGGGGGAATTTTACACTTAGTTCATTCAAAAACTGTTAGATAAGATGAAAAATATGAGGAGAATTACGAGGAAGGGCATATTGTTCCATTGACATGGGGTCTGTTCCAAAGAGTTTGAAATTATCAAACAGGACATTATAAATACCCCTGTTCTATCAAGTCTTGTAGAAGGTCTGAGGACTATAATTATACTGATGCTAGTGACCATGGACTGAGTGCCGTGCTAATGTAGAAGTGGGGTGATGAATTGATAACGTTTGCAT
Organism: Ambystoma mexicanum; assembly: GCF_040938575.1. Taxonomy (NCBI): domain Eukaryota; kingdom Metazoa; phylum Chordata; class Amphibia; order Caudata; family Ambystomatidae; genus Ambystoma; species Ambystoma mexicanum. The sequence goes on from NC_090931.1 coordinate 460,745,536, forward strand.
TTGCTTCCAGGACTCTTAAAGAGGCTGAAGTGAGATACTCGGTGGTGGAGAAGGAAGCTTTAGCATGTACGTGGGCCGTTAGTACATTTAAAATGTACTTATTGGGGTGCAAGTTCACAATAAGAACAGATGACAAGCCTCTGATTAGCATCTTCTCTAAAGGTGGATTAGAGGGTGTTTCCAGGAGGATAATGAAGTGGGTGAGTAGTCATCAAGGATTGCAGTACCAAATTGAGCAAATCCAAGGGAAAAACAATGTTGTGGCAGATGCCCTGCTAAAATCTGCAGTGGTGGAACTGACTGGACAGGAGTGTGTTGAGAATGATGAGGAGGATATTGCAGAGATTTTTCGAGTTCAGGAGCGGATTGAATGGAGTGGGATGCAGCATTAATGGAGGATGGGACATACCAAACGGTGTTGGGTCTGGTGAAAAAAAACTCCAGGGATGTTGGAGATGAAACAGTTAAAGATTACACGAAGGTGAGAAATGAACTCTGTGTGAGGGTGCATTACCTATGCAGAGGGCACAAACTGGTAGTTCTGGAGGGAATAAGAAAAATGGTGATGGAGTTGGGGCATAGTGGTCACCTAGGCATAGCAAGGGCAAAGGGACTGATGAGGGCTGACTTTTGGTGGCCTGGAGTTGACAGAGACATGGAGGAAATAGTTAAGGAGTGTCCTGATTGTGTGGATGGTGATAAGAGTCTCAAAGTACACAAAGTTCCCATGGTGGTTAGGGATAGTCCTAGGGTACCTTGGGATGAGATTGTCTTAGACTTGCTTGGACCATATAACATTAAGGGAGGATGTCTATCTGTTGGTGGTAATGTAGCTTTTGTCGAAGTGGCCAGAAATATGTGTTTCAAAAGATGTGTCTACCAGCAGTTTGATAAGATTTTTGGAGCCACTTTTCTGGAGGGGGGGTTTCCCACAACGATGCTTGTCAGATAATGGAACCCAACTGGTTTCTAAGGAGTTTAAGTCTTTTATGGAAAGATATGGTATTGAGCATATCACAACAGTTCTTCATCACCCCCCCAAAGGAATGGATGTGTAGCAAGGTTCTACCACACCTTGATGGAGGCCATCAGGATAGCGGTAGCCACTGGAGGGGATTGGGGGAGAGCTGTTATGGAAAGAACATTTCAATACAGGTTAGCTCCAAATGCGGTGAAAGGAGTTCCCCCGTTCAAGCTGTTGCGTGGGAGGAAACCCAATGCACATTTATGTCCCGGCTGGATGGGGAGATCAAATTGTGAGAGAGTGTATATAGAAGGGGTGAGAGAGAGAGACTGTTGGTCAGTGGACACATGTCAAAGAGAAGATTGACAAGAAAAATTATTTCAGGAATTTTATAGTGGTGCCGGGTGATGTGATCAAAGTGAAGATTCTGCTAAAAGTGAAGAAAGGGCATTATGTGTTTTCAGAACCCAAGGAGGTGGTGGAGGACTTAGGGTCTTCCATTTTAGTCAAAGGCGGTGGCAGCTGGAACAAAGAGAAACTGGATTCATGCATAAAGAGAAGGTTGTGTACGGTCAGCAAGGAGAGGAGTGAAGGCCAAGTATGTCAAGTTCTGTAGAGGAAGGAAGGGAAGTGTTAGGAATGCATTTTCTGCTTGCTGTTGTCATCAGCTAAATATGTAAATATGTTTATGCGGATACATGGTTCATGCAATGTTACCCGCATATGTTCATATTCATTCGGGTGCGCAAATGTCATGGTGTCACACTGCTTTGGATACATCACCATGGAACCTGGAACTTGCATACACTCAGCTGGAGTCCCAGGTTCCATAGAGTGCCAGTTGGAGTTGGTAGGGAGCTGGGGCTCGCTGCTGGAGCAGTCCTGGCTTGTACTGTGAATAAAGCCATCCGCTTAAACTTAACGACTAACTTACTGAGTGATCCTAATACTGACCTGCCCCCAAATGTCCCAGAATGGCTCTCTGCTCTGTATGTCACTGGATAGACAGGCGACTGCCCAGCCACCACCATATGCTAAGGCGTAATCCCATGTGCACAGGCACTGCCATCTTGCCATCATCCTATGCCAATTTACCAAGTGCACCCTCAAATGCTGCAATGATGTGTTTGGTTCAATAGAGAGCAGCTGCTATCATATTATACCGAATACCAGTTAATGCTTTATTATTTATCTAAAGATTATGTTTGATTACAAGTGAATGCTTACAATTGTGTATTTTTCTTTACATGTTTATGAAAACGACAATTACAAAACATTGGGAATAGGGGAACATCTAAGGCACTGTAGGTAGCAGGAGGTGGGCAGCGGGAGATAATGTAAAGTCAGAGGCAGCCACCATTTAAAGAAAACACATTTGTGGTGTGCAGTTGAGAAAACTATAATTCGAACATTGGCATGGCTCTCATAATATATCATTCACGGGAAGCCAAAGCTAAAATAGCCAACAATGTCCTCTGTTAACAGGGCCATATTCTAAGGCTCGAAAGTCGTTTCTGGTGTTACAGAGCAAAAAGAGAGCAGCCCCTTTAAGAGGGAGGAACTGGAAAGGGGAAGGGGAAGCCAGGGGACAAGGGAAAGGTTAGGGGATAAGGGAGGGACAAGTTAGTTAAGGTTGGATGAATAAAGAAGGTAGAAGCATGAAGCCATTTTCCGTGTCTTCTGTGAATTGTGTGTGTGTTTGGGGACACAACAACTGGCGACAAGGCACCACAACCCGTCTTGCTAGCCTAGGGTGCGGCGCAAAGCCAGCAGTAAGGAGGATGGCTCGAGGCCATGAAGTGGCTGGAGGAGGCAGCCGACACGAGGACCGTTCGACGACGTGAGGAGATTGAAGGAGGCAGCTGGCTCAAAGGGGAGGAGGATCGAGGACAGCTGGAGACTGATCCGAAGGCCGTCTGCAGCAGGAAGGTGCACCGTTTCGTTGCATACACATCGGGAAGGAGGACCGTTGTCTGCGAGAGGAGCGCACCACTGCAACGAACATCCACGGTAAGGAGAACCGCTTACCAATTGGAGAAGGGGCGCGATGAAATACTGCCCCAACAAGAAGGTGACGGGAAGGTGGGCGGGCACAGAGGACAGAAGGCATATGTCCCGCCAGCACAAGGCCACGTATCACCCACGCCACATTATGTGAGGTCGCGTATCACGTACGCCAGGTGGCCCCACTCTGTAAACTGACTAGAACACAAGGATTGTAAAGCAGAGACTTGAAACACATAATTAAAACATAACGGCAACTACAAACGGTCAAAAGAAAGGGAAAGACCACTTGGGAAGGAAAGGACCCAAGTCCATTAGAACATGTGGGAGCACACTCCAGCACGTGCACCCAACCCAAAAGACAAGCAAAAGGGGAAAGAAACGAAAAGAAGCGAAGAACAATGGCAGCAGCTGGGGCAAACACTTCAAGCAACACCGTCCACCCACACCAACAGTGACAGGGTGCTGCACACTGCTAGAAGAAGCAGCACACCCTGCCCACCATGCACAAAAGATTTACCCGCCCAAGAAATGTTGCAAGATGTGCCAGCAAATCCAGGAGAACAAGTCGCTGCAGGGGTCAACCCCACCAACCTGGTGACCTTTCTACGATGCCCCAACCCCTTCACACTAGAACCCCAAGAAGACCAGGGCCAGAGATGGCAGGACTGGATGGACAAATTCGAAGACTTCATGAGGGCGGTAGGGAACCAAGATGCCCCCAACAAAATAGACATTTTCACAAATCTCGTGGTGAAGGAGATGAAAGGGAACATAAAAATCATCCCACCCCTGGAGAAATCGACATATCAACTTCTCTCAGCAGCAATCAACGGGAAGTTAGTAGTCCTTCCCAACAGGGACTACGAAAGATACACTTTCAACCAGTGCACGCAAGTGCCCCATGGGATGATTGGCCAATTCATACTCCGCCTTCAGAGAAAAATAACGTACTATGACTTTGTAAACTTCAATGACGATGAAGCCATCAGGCTAAGAGTAATAGAAGGATGCATATCCTTGCAGTTCAGAAAACACCTGCTAAAGAAACCACTCCCGCTACAGGAAATATCAGACCTCGCAAGGGTGCACCCGTGACAAATTCCTTCAACTATAACAATGACATTTTGGTGTTTAGCATCACCCAGGAACAGCATGACGATGTGCAACATCCTACACAAAGCTGGCCTCACTCTTAACAGACCAAAATGCACCATCAATAAGCACAGCCTATGCGTCTTCAGCCACATATTCTCCGGCCAAGGGATCAGGGCCGACCCCGACAAGATCAGTGCCATTGTGAATCTAGAGGTCCTGAACGACGTGGCAGAACTGCGTTCCTTCTTAGGAATGGTGCGCCCGCTACCTGCCACATACCTACACTCATCAGCCCACTCCGGCATCTCCTTAAGAAGGACCTCCCCTTTGAATGGGACAAACACTGTTAAAGGGCTTTCTGTACTAGCAGGAACTGGCTAACAACCCACAACTGGCCTACTTCAACCCCGACTGGGACACTGAGATCACAGTCGATGACGGCCCTGTGGTGCTAGGGGCCATACTCGCCAAGTCAGACCCTAACGTCAAAGCCAGCACAACGGTGGTTGCATACGCCAGCAGTGCACTCTCCAACATCGAACAAGCATACTCCCAGGTGGAACATGAAAGCCTGGCCACTGTCTGGGCGTGTGAGAAATTCCACCACTTCATCATTGGAGAGACGTTCGTCCTCATTACCGATCATCAGGCACTCCTCTCCCTGTTTGGGAATCCCAAGACCAAGATGCCACCACGCATTGAACGATGAGGCATCAGGCTACAAGAGTACGACTATACCATTGTTCATAAACCCGGGGGCAAGGCCAATCCAGCAGACTATTTATCATGGTACCCCAGAGGGCCAGCGAAGAATGCCATGGAACACGAGATAGAGGCATACATTTCCTACCTATCCCTCAATGCTCTGCCGCCGCCATCACAAACAACCTCATCGCTGACAGAAGCATGACTGACTCCAGCATCCAAGCGGCTATCCAGCTGATCAATACCAACAGGTAGCGTCACCTGATGACGGAACACTTTGCGACCGCTGATGTGGACAGGAGAGACCTATAGAGAACTGCAAAGATCCACAAAGAACTCCCCATAACGAACCAAGGGACAATCCTGCGAGGCAATCGCAATCGCCTAGTGGCCCCCAAGAGTTTAAGGCTTACCCTGGTAAACTTTGCACACAAAGGCCACAGAGGGGTCACTAACACAAAAAAGATACTGCAAAACCAGGTGGGGTTCCATATATGGACACGATAGTAGAAGATACGCTAAGACACTGTGCACCGTGCCAATTAACAGTGGTGAACAGCACCCCATACCTGCTACAAACAGTACCCCTACCGGATGGGCCCTGACAAAGGGTAGCTATGGACTTCTACAGACCTCTGGAAGAAGGGGGTCATTTACTAGTGGCCAATACTCATGCTCTCCCCTGGTTAAGCATGTCCAGTCCACGGCGTTTCACCAAGTAGTGGGATTAATGGATGAACTGTTTAGTGAATGGGGAGTCCCCAACATGGTAAAAACAGACAACGGCCCACCATTCCAAGGCCAGGACTTCTGGAAGTTTGCGGCACATCTTGGGTTCCACCAACAAAGAATTACACCCTTATGGCCGCAAGCCAACAGAATAGTAGAGCGGTTTATGTCCACCATCAAAAGGACACGCCAGAAAGCAGCGGCTGACTTAATGCCGATGCCACAAGCCATCTCTCAAATGCTGAGGAGCTACAAGAACATGCTACATTTAACAACGGGACGGCCACCCACAGCCACTTATGATAAAGTACAAGCTGAGGACTCGGTTACCACAGCTCGAAGACTACACCCCAGCAGAAGATACAGAGATCAGTAAGCGAGAAGCGGAGAAAAGGAGGAAAGCTTAAGGATGGACACATCGCAAAAGAAAGGCAGAAGAACATCAACTCCCAGTTGGCGAGGTCGTACTTGCCAGGCAGATGCAACAAAGAAGGACAGACGCGAGATGTGGTCAAGAGCCGCTTCTGGTCACCAACGTCAAAGGACCAATGGTCACGGCCATGGGAGAAGATGGGGAAATTACCCAAAATGCCTCTTTCTTCCGAAAGCTGTTCCAAGAGTGTCAGGGGCAGACCTGGGGTGGCACGCAAAAAGCATGCAGCGAAACCTAAAGTGAAGAAGCTGGTATGTGCCCTGCACTATGGGGCACGTGTTGTGGATGTGTGTGGTGTTCAGGTAGGATGGGGAAGTGTGCTGCCATACAGGAGACTGCTTTGTCCTCCCTGTAGGCTGCAGGCACTGCAAGTACATCGAGACTACACTACCCAGCATGCCTCGCGCACAGACAGTCAATCAGGGATCGGATCGGGCGTGGTGCGCCCCAACGCGCATGCGCGAAAACATCAGCACGGGGCTTGCGCTCGGGATCGCCGGGGAGAAGGACATGAGACACCGAGCTCCTCAGGAAAACTCGAGCGAGGGGCACCGCCCCACCTGATTGAGATTCCGGCCCCTCGCCATTACTCAGATAAGTTTGGGACGCATACCCAGGGGATCGGAGCCGCGCAACACCCAGTCTTGAGAAAGCCCATAGAGGGAGTTTTGGGAAGCGCAGGGGGCACAGTCTCCCAGTCCATATCGCTCGCCCCTGCGCCGGCATACGAGATAAGTACTAGTCCTGGGGATAAAAAGTGTTTAGCAGCGCGTGTCATGCAGATATGAGGAAGGCAACATTGGCATTATAAAACGGAAAATACCCGCGCCCCAAGCCATGCGCGGCGAAGGTCGCACTGGCATTTATACTGACGACTTGTTTTGCTAGAAGACAAGTACGGCGAACGGCATAGTCCGTGGGGAGCCGTATCATTGAGCCTGGGAAGAAAGTATGAATGCAGCATGGAGTGAATGACCGTGTGTATGTGTGACCAAGAATAACACATATTCTTTCTTTGTAGCGGAAGACGTGACCAGCCTACACCGCCTCTGAGACGCAGCACAGACTGACAGCTTATCAAGGACCGTGCACTTGGACCGGACAATGGACCCAAGCTAAGTGTTGCATGCTAGACTAACTGTGACAGTGGTTGCCCACTGCCAATTAAACTGCCCAAAGGGTCTTAATTGTTTGTTTATGTGATTCACAATTCAGAAAGCGTAGTGTTTGGCCCAGCCTGTAGACACTGCAGGAATACCATTTGGTGTGTTATGAAGATGACGATGAATGTGTGCAGCAGTTGAGCCTCACCCAATCTCCCCCTACCTACCCATTACCTCGCCCTATTCCTTTTCCCGGTTTTCCCACAACCCCCCAACCTATCCAATCAACGAGACCCTAACCCTCTTTCCCTGCCCTGGTCGCGAAGGCCTGCGTAAGCTTCGTCTTGCAGGTATCAAGACCAGTGTGGGGGTAGTTGGTACATCCACTCCTGCGCCAGGTACCGGTGTGCAACCCTGACAAAGAGGACCCTGACAAGGATCTGCACATGGTGGAAGAAGAAGAAGAAACCCGAATAGAAATGACTGAAGATCCCCCACAAGAAATATCGGAAGGAGAGACCCGCAAATCACCTGGCCACCCAGAGCGGACCATACGGAGGCCTCCCGCCTCATTGAACAGATGTAACCCATGAACTTCCCTGATAAGCAATGGGGGGAGGGGTGTTACAAAGCAAAAAGAGTGAAGCCCCTTTAAGACAGAGGAACTGGAAAGGGGAAGCCAGGGAACGAGGGGAAGGGGAGGGGATAAGGGAGGGACAAGTTAGTTGAGGTTGGATGAATAAAGAAGGTAGAAGCACGAAGCCGCTGTCCGTGTCTTTTGTGAATGTGTGTGTGTTTGGGGACACAACATCTGCTAAATTTTATGAAACTGGCTGCCATAGATCGAAGACTTGTATGCTTTTTGTTTGAATGATTTTTGTACAACCGGAAGAGGGCGAAGCAGCTCGCTCCGTAGCATTATTTGATAACTGCAATGCCGAGCGGGCATATATTTTACCATCACGGGGTCTTATTCACTCTATACTCTTTTCTTCCATTTCAATCACAGCGTACCACTAATAGCTTTTTGACACTCTTCGACCCCCCCTCTTGTCATTCAGAACTCCCCAGACTGACCTTCCACCTTCCGTCTCCTGTCCTCCAAACTCTCTCCTTCCCAGCTCCATCCTGCCATCCAAACTCTTCTCGTGGCCTTAACCTCCTCTCCTCTAAAGTCTACACCTGCACTACATTTCCAGTTAACCATACTTCTGTCTCGTCCCAACACATACATCCAGAGCCCCCTCTAAAAGTCCCCCATAAACCCACATATACAATCTACTCAGCTGCTTCCCAAGAACCCTTAAAAGCCTCTGTGCAAATCGTAAACGGAATTCAAATGAATAATAAGGCATTTCATGATGATTTGTCTATATTTCTATTCATTTTGAGGGCAACCTCAGGGTTTATTAAACAACTGGAAAGTCAGGGTGATCGCATATGTGCATCCTACACTTACAGCTTATTAACCTCGGCTACTTGGCTCCGAAAGCACTGGCCTCACCAGCACCCACCTTGTGACCTGCCCCCCCAAACTGGGATTGTTGGGTGAGGCTCGTCTTCTCATAGTCAAGATCAGCCGAAACAGGCTATTGCAAGGCTGAAAACACGCAGACATAGAAACAGGCTTTCTTTATTGCTGCACCTCACTTCTGGATCTCCTTGGCGGTAGGTAACTTGTACACTGGCTCTCACCCTTATATTTCCTAGGGAGCTCAAAGTGCTGCTGATCCACAATATGTTTCTTCAGAGTTTCCTATTACTGTGTTTTATTTGGTTGTCTACTTGTTCTTTTAACAAATTGTACTAGATATTGACTGGTTTTGTCCAGTGCTTAATTTCGGCTGCATTTCCCAGTTTTGGAATCCAGCAACAGTTGCCTCCACGGATCCAGGATCCTGGAAAACAAACAGGCCATGCCCTTGCTGAGCACTTGAATACATTGCAGCAGCAAAGATCAACTTTTCCAGAGGTCAGATATACTCCGAGCTCAAAAGAACCCTGCTCTGGCTTTTGGTTTGTTTTGAACCTAAGTACATACAAGTTCAGTAAAGGAAAGATGGCTGCAGACACAGCAGCAGTGAATGACTAGGAACAGCCATTGTATCTTAATAGGTGCAAATGGTGGGTGTTTAAATATGGGAAGGGTGCATTTCTAGATCCATTTTGTATGCTTATATTACCTCCTTGTCCCATCTTCCTCATCCCAGTCTCAGGGTGCCAGCACCACTTATGCAGCTCTGCCCCCACCCGAAGGGCCGGTCTGTATATGTCCTGTCTATCCCTACTCCATCATGTTAGTTTGTCTGTCTGCTGATAGATCTGGTTGGTGAGTATTAGATCCCCTGCACGCTAGGATTGGACAGAGCCAGTTCAACGGAAGGGGATTGGGGTCAGATGTGATGCGGAACAGATGCACCCTGAAGTGTTTGTGTTAGCCACCACGTGGAGCAGGCGCTTCAGTAAGGTAGCCATTACAGCTCTTCTTTGCTTAGGACCTCGTGAGGAGCTTGATGGATGTTTATGGATGTTGTGTAGCAACAGTAAGCACCAAGTGTGGTGGAGGTTTTGCCACAGCAAAGTAAGAAACACTGTGCATGAGTTGTGAAATGTATACTTCACCCTGCTGCGAGCCTAATAACTCAACGGAGAGGGTGGGACATTAGCAAGCTGCTGCGTGTAAGCCGCCTATCATGCACAAAATGAAAAGCGCTGTGCATGATTGCAAGGTGGTGTGTTCGAGCCCTGGTCATTCAAACCAGGCTGACCACATGGAATTGACAGTTGGTGGGTTGGGGTCTAACTGTGTTCCCATTGCAAATTAACATACAGGAGGCGGCTTTCTCCTTGCCCACTTGGGGCAGGGTGTGAGGAAATATGGGCGTCTCTCCCTCAGTTTGGACAGTGGCAAGGACTGTTGGCCATGGATAGTTGGCAGGGTTCTGTTTCCTTATTCTTTGGTGCCTGCTCACTGTGGTGTTGCCCCCTTTAAGAATGTGTGTCATTACTTCATCGTGACTGACTCCCAAAAAAAAGAGCCTCAGTCGCCACGTGCGCCAGAAAGGCAGTAGACTCCATGAATGGCACTTCAGTCTTGTATCTCATTTACTGGGCCTGCATTGTGATCACAGTACTGCAACCCTGGCCGACAGGATGACGCTGTGTGACCACGGTACTGCAGAGCCCCCCTGCAGATCTGGGGGATCCCAGATATGCATGTGTAACCTGGGTGCCCACAGGCCACCACTGTCCAGACATGTGATCATGGTGACCTTGGAAACCTGAGTGCCCCGGCAACTGTCCTCCATTGTGTGTACACAGCAACTGACTGACTCACAATAAAAGGAGCCTAAGCCTGCATGTGGCCCAGAAAGGCAGCACACTCCATGAATGGCACCTCTGTCTCGTATCTCATTTACTGGGCCTGCAGGCTGATCGCTGTTTGATCACAGTACAGCATCCCTGGCCTACAGGTTGATGCGGTGTGACCAAGGTACTGCAGAGCCCGCAACCCCCAGATTTGCGTGTGTAACCTGGTTGCCCCTAGGCCACTGTACAGCCATGTGATCATGGTGACCTTGGAAGCACAGGTGCCCCGGCAACTGTCCCCCGCCGTGTGAACACAGAAACTGAAGAATCTACTGGGTGCCCCCAACACTGGATCAAGACGACCAGTGTGCGCACGGGACTGCCCAACCACACTTACAGCAGGACCACCCATGTAGCAGGAGGTGAATACAGCCTTCAGGTGGCTGCAGACCTTTGAGTCTCTCGCAGCCCTGTGTCAGGGGGAGGGGCATGCATGCTGTTTTCCATTCACTGGTGGCTGTTGCAGGACTTCACCATTTGTGGTGCATAGGGGAGACCGAATAGCACAGTGGTTAGAGCATGGATTAACCGTCGGCACGGCCACAGATTCAGGTCGCATTCGAGGCTTGAGGATGCTGAACCTGGTGGGTTGCTGCATTGCCTAAACTGTATTTCCTCTCTGTAATGGAGCGTGCCTACTGGCCTGTCCCAGGGGCCTTCTCTGTTCAGTGTGAGATTTTCCATGCTACATGTACCTGATGTAGGGCCTGGATGGGAGGCAGTCTGCAGCGTCCGTCAGCTGTTGGCTTCCGAGGAAGGGTTTTCATAGGATTGGGGATCACGGCTGCACAGTTTATCTGTGCTGCTATAGATTTGCATGCACTGGCGTTGCAGGGTCGACATGTTCTTTCACACTGGCCTCCCGGTAACCACGGTTTCTTTTTTTAATTGCTGGAATGGAAAGAATACTGGGCTGTGGGGCTGGGAGTATCAGGGCAAGGAGGCACGTCATACCGTAATTTATTCCAGATTTGGGAAATTGGCTATGGGTTTGGTGCCCCTCTCCCGACCTTACCAGTTCAATGAGATGTAACGCGTCACATAGATCATTGTTGTGATGGTCCGGAAGGCCCGTGGTGTCAGGAGGGCCCCTCCGGTGTATGCGGCCCACGCGCGTTCGCCGCGCAAGAACAGACACAGAGGCGTCTGCTCGTTCCGGCGCTCCGGCTCCAACTGCCGGGCGCCGCCTTTATTATTAACTACGCATGCGCGGCTTGCAAGCCGCGCATGCGTCTTTTGTGTAACACGTACACAACATCCCTCCTTTTCCCCCTCAAACGACAAACATTAAACATGGGGCCAACGTGGCCTAAACATTATATACTTAACGGACTTTTGTTGCTCAGGTCGCCGAGTCCATGATAAAGTCTTGGAATCTTTGTGGAGGGCGGCGCCCCTCTCTGCGGGGGTACCTGGGCGGCCCCATTTCGACACTCTCTGATCCCGCAGGGTCTCCGGGCGTGTCAGCGTCTTCCGGTGGGGTGTCTGCTGCTTGTCTCCGACCAGGGTCCGGTTCCTCTCTAGAGGTTGCTGGTCCTATGCGTTTGAAGAAGGACGCGTTTCTGGTCACTGTCCCACGCGCGTTCGCCGCTGTGACCATGGATCCCTTGACGTGGGTGACGCCCATCGGGTGTGTCTCATATGTCATTGAGAGTTTCCCTTCTTGCTTCCGGTTTCGGACCAGAACAGTATCTCCTACCGCTATCTCTTTTTCCGGCAGCCTCCGCCTCGTTGTTTCCTTCTCGTTCCTCACTGCTCTGTCCGCTGCCACTTGTGTGTCATCAATCACCCCCGGACGTCGCTCTCCTGCTTCCGGTATCAGCCCTCTTGGTATGCGCTTGAATAGGGCTTCGGCGGGCGCGATCCCGGTGGACTGATGTGGGGTGGACCTGTACTCACGGAGGAATTCGATCAGATTGTGGCGTAGGTCTTCCCCTCCATTGACGGAGATGCGAAAGATTTTGTTAAGTGTCCGCATGAACCGTTCAACCTCTCCATTGGCTCTTGGCCACAGTGGGGTCACTTTGCGGTGTTTGATGCCTCGTTCAGCGCAGTATCTGGCGAAACGCTGTCCTTGGAAAGGAGCGCCATTGTCGGAGCAGATCTCGAGCGGGAAGCCGTGGGTGGCGAAAATTTTGTCCATGGCCAGGATGGTGTGATCGCTGGCGGTGGATTCTACGAGCTCCACCTCGGGGTACCTTGACCACTGGTCCGTCACTACTACGAAGTGTAGGCCTCTGCCGGTCGACCCGAAGTCTGCGTGGACGGTACCCCACGGCACGTCGCTTCGTGGCATGGCTTGGATGGGCGGGCTCTTTTCTGCCGGACTCGCCGCTTGGCAAGGTATGCATGCCTTCACGAACTCGGTCACTCGGTGTTCTAGGTCGGGGAACCAAACTTTCAGCCTCAGGCGCGCCTTCATCTTGGCCATGCCTTGATGGCCAGTGTGGGCTAGCTGGAGAACTCTTGTGACCAGGGATCGGGGGATCACGATCTGGTCACCCCGCAGTAGTAGGCCGTCCGCGGACACTGAGAGTTCGTGTCGAGCCTTCCACAGCAGTTGCAGGTCTCTCTGCGTCTCTGGGTGTCTTCTGGCGTTGTTCAGGAGGACATCTCGCCATTCCCCTGTCGCAACCGCCCTTTTCACTCGCAGGAATGCCTCGTCAGAATTTGAGTCATCCGCAATGTTCTCCCTCGACAGGGCCACAGGCAGGGCTGATTCGACGACGAGGTGCACAGCGTCCCCTGCATCAGACACCTCGACCGGATTCTGGGCGTCCCTCGTGCCGGGGTGGCGGGACAGGTAGTCTGCGGGGTTGTGGGTGCCTGGGCGGTACACCAGCTTGACGCTGTATTCGATGAGCGACAGCATCCACCTTTCGATCCGGGGAGGCGGCTTTGAAGAGGTGCCTGATAGAATTGGAATCAGGGGCTTGTGGTCGGTGACCACGACGACGGGTTTGCCAAGGATGTATATCCTGAAGTGTTTGCATCCCCACAGGATGGCAAGGGCCTCTCTCTCGATTTGCGAGTAGCGCCTTTCCGTGTCAGTGAGGGCCTTGCTAGCGTAGGCAATAGGTCTCATTGCTCCCAGTTCGTCGGCCTGCATGAGGACTGCCCCTAGTCCAACGGGGCTGGCGTCGACGACGATTTCTGATTCTCGGCTGGGGTGGAAGTAGGCCATCGTCTCCTGCTCCGACAGGGCCTCTTTGATGGCGTTGAATGATCTTTGTTCTGCTGCTGTCCATTGCCACGGTACGTCATTCCTGGTGAGTGCCCTCAATGGTTCTGACAGGGAGGCCAAGTCTTTGATGAATCTGCCGCAGTAGTTGACCATCCCCAGGAAGCTCCGAACTTCCGCAGGGGATGTGGGAGGAGGCGCATCTCTAATGTCTTTTACTTTGCTGGGATCAGGTGAAATGCCGTTCGCATGGAAGGTGAACCCAAAGAATTCCAGCCGATCTTTCAGGAATTCACACTTTTCTTGGTGAAGTGTAAGACCCACTGCCTGGAGTCTCTCAAACGTGCGTTCTAGTCTTTTAAGGTGTTCGCTCTCAGATCTGGCGAAGACCAGAATGTCGTCGGACATGTTAATGACACCCCTCAAGCCAGACAACGCTCCTCTTATTGCGTTCTGGAAGACCTCAGCCGCGGATGAGATCCCGAAGTTGAGTCTCTTGTATTGGTACAGCCCTTCGTGTGTCGTGAACGTGGTGATGTACCTCGACTCGGGGTGCAGTTCCAGTTGATGGTAGCCTGATCTGAGGTCTAGTTTGGAGAAGACCTTGGCGCCTTGGAGTTCGCCGACGATGTCGTCCAGGGTGGGCGTGAGGTGGCGTTCTCTTTTGATGGCCGCATTAGGTAGCCTCATGTCCACACAGATGCGCACAGCCCCTGGTTGTTTCGGCTTCGGGGCCACTACGATGGGTGAAACCCACGGGGTGGGCCCTTCTACCCGTTCGATGATGTCTCGGTCCATTAGCTGCTGCAATTCCGCCTCTACTTGTGCTCTCAGGTGAAATGGAATTCGGCGGTGTTTGAGGGCTGTTGGCCTTACGGATTTGTCGATGTGCAGTCGGATGGGGTCAGCGTTCAGTTTGCCAATGCCCTTGAAGAGGCTCGCGAACTTGTGTAACATGCCTTTTAGATCTGCATGGTATACCCCGAAAGTGAAATGCACGATGTCAAGCGCTTCTGACGCAGCGCAGCTCAGTAGTGAGTGGGGGCTGACGTCGGTGACGAAGAACCTTGCCTTGATGGAGTTCTGTCCGTGCGATACTGGGGCGATGAATGCACCTTGGATGGGTAAGGGGGTGTCACCACCGAATGCATATATCCTCGCTGTTGACGTCGCCAGTTCTGGTGGGCCTGGCAGTGCTACGTAATGTTTGGTGGCTAGCACGCAGACGGAGGCCCCGGTGTCAATGAGGATGGGGGTGGGTACGCCCTTGATGTCGACGGTGCACTTGGGCTGGCGTTTCGTGCTGGGACCTCTCGCAATGCTGGAGATGAAGAAGACTTCTTCCTCTTCCTCCTCCTCTTCTTCTGCGAGATCCAGATCTTGCAGGCCTTGATCAATGGAGGAAATTCCTCTCACTCTGCGGGAATTGCTTCGCCCCGCTCTCTCTGGTCCTCTCGTTGTTGTGACAGGGGCAGCTGCGCGGCACGTCCTGGCAAAGTGGCCTGGTATGCCGCATCGGGCGCATGTTCTTAACTTGGCTGGGCAGTCACCGCTGTGGGGGAGGTCATACCCACAGTTCGAGCACGATGGTGCGGTGCTTGGAGTGGACGCGGTGTCAGACTTTCTCGGCGTCCATCTTGGCCTGTTCGCAGATGACCGCCCTACTGCAAATGCATCTTCGTTGTGTCCTGGTCGCGAGGCAGCGTCCATTTTCGCGCCTCTGGCCTCAGCTAGTTCGTGTGCTCTGCCCAGGTCTAGAATCTGCTGGAGCGTTAGGCCAGGCTCTCTCAACACCTGCCTCCGAAGTTTGCCGGAGCTGCACCCTTGTAGCAGTTGGTTGCGGACCATCTCCTCTTCGTCGGCCCATCTGCACGAGGACGCCAGGTGTCTCAGGCGGGCGCAGAATTTGTCTAGGGGTTCATCGTCTAACTGCTTCTCAGCGCCCATGACGAACCTATCGAAGTCCACATTGGCCATGGGTAAGAAATGGTCTTTGAGTGCCTGCTTGACGGCGTCGTAATTGACCACAGGGATGGTCAGGGAGTCATAGATCTTGTGGACTTCTGCGCCTGCTGAATAGATCATAGTCGCAATCTTTTCATCATCGTCGTCAACCCCTGCTGCCCTGAAGAACATGTCTAGTCTTTTGACCCATAGCAGCCACTTCGGTCCTAGCTTGGAAGGGGGCCCAGTGGCATCGAACTCCGGCATGGGGGCTAGGGAGCTGCGGGCTCTGCGGGGAACTGGGGCTGCGGCACCCTCATCGTCTGCGCCGTCACCCATTTCTTCCTGCTAGGTACTCACAGGTGGTAGATGTGGCCTTGTGGTAGTGGTGGGAGCGAAATCCCCTTCTTTCTTCTTGTTTGCCACAGCCCGGCACCAGCAAGACTGTGGGGATTCCAAATCCTCTTCTTTCTTCTTGATTGCCACAGCCTTGCACCAGCAAGACTGTGGGGGTTCCAAAAATTGTAATAGTATTTTTTTCCTCTGGCGCCGTCGGCGCTGTCGGCGAGTGGCGCACGAGCACCCTGATGGGCCGCAACCACGGTCGCCGCGTGTGACGGCGAGCGGATCAAAGGAAAAAAAAAATGGCCGCCGGTGCGTCGTCAGTATAAGACGCGGCGGGCTTAACTGACGTTTCGTGGCCGGGCACGGGAGTGGGCCGTGGCTCGTCCTCGTCGCCAGTGTGATGGTCCGGAAGGCCCGTGGTGTCAGGAGGGCCCCTCCGGTGTATGCGGCCCACGCGCGTTCGCCGCGCAAGAACAGACACAGAGGCGTCTGCTCGTTCCGGCGCTCCGGCTCCAACTGCCGGGCGCCGCCTTTATTATTAACTACGCATGCGCGGCTTGCAAGCCGCGCATGCGTCTTTTGTGTAACACGTACACAACAATTGTGTAGTACATAGCTGTAATGGCGGCCCCTGGCTAGGAGCAAGGTTTCCAGAGTGTACTGGTTGTCTCTTTGGATTGCAGTGTATCATTCCGTGTTCAGGATGTGGTGGGCCTGCACTCTTGTTTTTGCACTGTATTTCCTTTGGGTATTATCGTGTGCTGCTATTTCTGGACTGCAGTATTTGCCACTTCTTGGGCCGGGTGGATTTTTGACCTTTGAATTACTTGTGGGGAGTTGAGATCTCTACATCCAGGTGAACATGTGGCTGGTTCATGAGTGGAGTTCCTTCCCCACTGTCGGGCAGAGTCCTGCCTTCCTCTGCAGGGAGTCGGCATCATGCAGCAACACGTGTGGCAGTGCTTTATTTTCTTTTCTGTGGGCCCTTTAGTGCATGTTACCCTCTGACTTGTCTCGTAACCCTGTTTTTCTCTAGTCTATAACCTTGGGATGTATTTTTCCCACTTCCTACGATCCTTCGGAGTATCTAGGCACTGCTCCTGAGGTCATAGGCCCATAATCCGTGCCATCCTCATGTGCCATCCGGTGGAATGCTGGGTTTGTGCTGGATGGAAGATGGACTGAGTGTGGGACTCCTGAGGGTTTTCCTGCGATGGGTTACCCAGGTTAGAGGTGTGGTGCTGTTGCAGGTTTACTGCATAGTTGATGACTGTGAAATGCTGTTGGGCCCTATCTATATCTAAGTTATCACAATGCCTTCACTGTGGTGTGCTATTTGCATTTCTCATGATTTTGCCACATTGGGCCACAGTGTCTAGAGTTCTTTGTGTGGGCTTTGTGGTCACTAGGTGGGTAGCACTTTTCAACATGGCTTTATTGCTGGGTGGGCCCCGGTTTAGTTGTTCATCTGTCTATGATAATCCCTGCTGTTTATTTGGTGCTCCACAACATTGTCTTGCTCCCTGTGATGCCAGATTGCTGTTGGCTCTGTTTGAAGGTATTTTTTAAATTGTGACTGATCTTCTCCATGCCCGTGTATGTTGCATAAAGAGAGGGTAAACCTTGGACTGATCAGTTGGTTCCATGTCTTACTTTCCCTACAACTGTTGTGATCTCAGACCATACCAATCTGGCCTTGGCATAGGGTTTCTATCCTTCTCATCCTAAGTGACCTTAGTTTGTAGGTGTCTGGCATGGCGGCTGCTTTGTGTTTTTTGTATGCCTGGATTTGCCGATATGGCTGTGTGATTTCATGTCAGTTATGGGTTGTCTTGCTGCCTTCCTCTTGTACTAGGCTCAGTGGTCTATGGGTTGTGGTTTGAGGGATGGCCCTAGTTACAGCATGGGTATACTACTCATCGAATAGGCAGTGAGTTGGGTTAGTCAGTCCTTTGGTTTTGCTTCTGTTCTAGTTGATGATGTGGTGGGAACTGTCTGTGTCCCCCTATGATCCAAGCTGGCAATGGATGTAGTGGTTTTACCCCTTAGTGGCAGAAAGTGTTTGGGTGTTCCTTCTCTTCCTCCTGGGCCTGGGTGGTTCTGCTGCCCGCTGTCGTCACTAGTTTTTGTTTTCGCTTATCTCTGCCTGGCATACGGTTTTACTGGGCTGTGGGTTTTTAGGACGACTTTCTGCTCGATTTGTTTTTCTTTTCCTACGTTTCGTTAGACTGTCGCAAGTTTTTTTCATTTTTTGATATCATTGCTTATCGCACATGTTGGTGACTTTGCAGGTTTGCCATGCAGTGGCTGCTTACAAGGTCCCCTTTTTGTTCTGCGGTTCTTGAAAGTGGCCACAGTGTTTTTAAATATCTACAGCTGAACCAATTGCGTTGGTCTGTGTTGTCACTCAAGTAATTGGTTATCTTAGTTGAACTTGAGCTTGCTCTGTCCTCATAATGTATAGACTGGGATGAGGAAGTTGAGACGAAGAGGCAATGCCATGATTACTTAGCGGTAATCTTCATTGCTCTAATTCCTCATTGTTTTTTTCGTCCCAGTCTCCTTCCCTCCCTGCGTCTGCTGAGACTTGTGCCTTGAACTTAGATCAGCCTTCAGACATACAGGATGGGGTGGAGACAGACTGGGTGTATATAGCACGCCCTTCAAGTGGGGGGTCGAACTACATAGAAGGATCGAAATGACCAATAAGTAATCAGGGCATTAAACTGCAGGCTAGTAATTGTAGGCTTCCATTAAGGATGTGGAAAATTAAGTAAGAATCACCTGTATTGTGAGGTTGGTTTATCGTGTTATTTATTTACGTTTCAATTTATCTCTGTTATTTTAGTCCTGCGTTTTTACACATTTTAGATGCCTGTTACTTGTCTGCAAAAACTCCACCCTTAGCCTCCCCTAATAACACGGTTCTTTATGCACCCATGGGATCCAAAAGTATTTTTTATGTTCTCCTATTTCCAGCATTGTTTTATTTTATTTGATTAATTGTGATTTTGTTTCCATCAAAGTTTCCACAAATTTACATTCCATTTATACAATTCCTATGACTATGAAGTCTTACAAATAAATCGTTGTAAATAGGTCAATACAAATGAGTCTGTGCAGTGCCCATATCTAAAGATCATTTTGAGCTATGTTCATATTATTAAAATAAGGAAAACCAATACCAAATGATTACCTTGATATAGAGCTCTCCAGGCGTCCTTTTTGGGCAGGGTATTAAATGCTTTAAACAAATAATTTGGAAATGAGGTTACATGGAGATAGATGTACATTGAGTTCTTGGGGAACTCCAAAGCAGAACCATCATGCCAGGCCCAGGGTAACACTGCATTGCAGGTGGGAACTGGGCAAACCAGTTGATATGTGCCCCTCTAATAGACAAACAGCAGCAACAAAATGGTGTAAACAAGGGTCAAAGCTGGAGAACAGGTATTGTCTGTGTGCCGCAGGCAGACAAAAGAACCCTGCTGTCCATGTCTATTCTGTGATCGCATTATGTGTGTGACAAACAAATGAAAAGATGTAAAATGGAGGTTGTGGGCACGAGGCCCCGAACTGCGATGTCTTGTGTACATTAATTTCGCGCGGACATTTGCAGGAAAGTAGGTGTGAATGGTGCAATATCGCCGGGTGACAGACATCCACATGCGCGGCGCCTTTGCTTTCACAATAATTCATTATCTGGTAATTTCCGCTCTTGGTCGTAGCAGGTGCAGCTGGGTCTTCGGAAACTGTGACTCTCAGCTTTCCTTCACACGTCTTCCAGCTGAGGTGCTGACTAGCAAATGACGCCAGGCCGGGACTCCCGCCAAGGCGGCAGTCAGAGCTGCGCACATCCATTACTGACCACCTGTGGGACCTGGAAAATTGCTCCTTTGAGGTACATGGGCAGGGGAGGACTGGCAACTTTTGGCCTGGGTGGGGGGGGGGGGCTAGAGTATATTACTTTGGCCCATAGTGCAGTGCAGTGGCCCAAGCCAACAATGCAGCGGCCCCAACTTCCAGAACAAGGAAATGGAATAGCAACCTGTTGCCCTCCCCCTCCCCGACATTCTCGATCGTATACCATTACGTATACCATTACTTTCCTTTTATGCAACAGATCTTTCAGTTATGTTTGTGGTGTTTAGAGACTCGCACCTCAGGAAAATCTCCCACATACCAAACCAAGTAAAATCACTTCCCGAGGATAAAATAATTGGGGAAGTGGAAAGCTGGAATTTGAGCCCAGGTTTCCCTGTGTACGAGTTTGCAATTTGACAGCAGGCTATATCTCTTCCGATCCTAACCTATCCTATTTTTAGTTTTAGACCAATGTAAGGAGGTGACAAAGCTATGGAATTCATTGTTAGAACCGAGCCATAGCTGAACCATTGGGTCTGGCTTCGTTTTCACCACCAAACATAAACTGGTGTGGCAAAAGATACATATCGGGCTTCCTTCCTCCCCAGCCCACAACACAAAACCCATGCTTGGCAACCTGTCTACCCAGCCCCACCGCAAAAGGCTCTCACTTGGCATCCTGCCTCCCCACCAGTATATATTATATCAATTGTTAAAATTATAAATACTTATGGAATAAACAGGGAGGGTATACCTTGATTGATCATTTGGTTCCATGTCTTACTTTCCCTACAACTCTTGTGATCTCAGACCATACCAATCTGGCTTTGGCATAGGGTTTCTATCCTTCTCATCCTAAGTCACCTTAGTTTGTAGGTGTCTGGCATGGCGGCTGCTTTGTGTTTTTTGTATGCCTGGATTTGCCGATATGGCTGTGTGATTTCATGTCAGTTACGGGTTGTCTTGCTGCCTTCCTCTTGTATTAGGCTCAGTGGTCTATGTGTTGCGGTTTGAGGGATGCCTTAGTTACAGCATGGATATACTACTCATCGAATAGGCAGTGAGTTGCGTTAGTCAGTCCTGTGGTTTTGCTTCGGTTTGAGTTGATGATGTGGTGGAAACTGTGTCCCCCCTGACTATTGTCCATTTGGCAATGGACCTAGTGGTTTTACCCCTTTTTGGCAGAAAGTGTTTGGGTGTTCCTTCTCTTCCTCCTGGGCCTGGGTGGTTATGCTGCTTGCTGCCGTCGTTAGTTTTTGCTTTTTGCTGATCTTTGCTTGGCATACGGTTTTACTAGAATGTGGGTTTCCAGGCCAAGTTCCTGGTTGATTTGTTTTTCTTTTCCCACGTTGGACCGCAGCAAGTTTTTTTTCATTTGTCGATATAGGTGCTTATCGCACATGTTGTTCTCTTTGCAGGTTTCTAAACAGCATGAATGTACAGGATAAGAACAAGAGTGTCTATAGAGGTGAAGCGTCAATGAAGTGAACAACACTGTAGTCTGATATGGCGCTCACTATAAAGTTCATGATGCACTATAAGCAAAATATATTTTGAATATGAAGGAATGAACCGAATGGGCATGTCCTGTGGTCCCTACAAGCAAGTAGCTGAATTACAACATTGAATTGTCAGCCGAATTATAGGGCCTGTCCTGACAAGCTGGTGTGAGAATTGAGCTCGCAGGCCGGGTTTGATTCATTTGAGAGTTTAGCAAGGTGCAGCAGTGACGATATACAGACATGATGCATACAAGATTTTGATGCTTAAGCAAGTGCAGTTATGCACATGTTTGAAACTGTTTTTGGAGAATATATGATCATTGGCTTGAATATATACAGTATTGCACCAAAATACCATAAAGAAAATGCTGAATGCACATTTTCTGCGCATTCGGCATTGCAGAAAACGTCAAAGCCAAAAATGGCGAACTAGGTGAGGGGGGGTTGCAGGGGTGTCCATACATTAAATGTAAACCGGGAGACAAAAGAAGAAAAGCTTGAGTTACAAAATGCGAACAAGTCGGTTTTGCATTTTTGTAACTCAAGCTTTTAGGATTCGTTATTTTAATGTAGAGCGATATATACTACTAGGGTATGCTTTTGATGTGCCAGAAATATAGATGTAGCACCTGAAGAAGTTCCAATATTAATTCTAAGGTAAAGGAACGAAACATGTAGGGCATTCATAGTAGGGATTTTCTTCTCTACTAAATTAGCTTTTGATGTTGTACTAGTTCACTCTGGGTTTATGTGTTTACAGTCCATGTTTACAAGCATCGGAACACTTTATTAGCACTATGCACTTTATGGTCCCAGTACTGTAAAGTTGATGTTAAACTATTGCACGTATGTGTAATGTCTGATGTGTGTGTCTAATATTTATTCTTTATGTAGATTTTGTATCTCTGGTGAATTTCCCTGGTTATAAAGTGCAGGGTTGAATATGCTACAAAATAAAGCTGACTTTTGAGCAGTTAGAAATTGTGTCAGAAAGTGAACTGTTACATGCACTAGCAGATAAGGTGTTTTTTGTGTATTTGCATACTAATAATAGATAACCACATGTTATCCTCTTCTCCGTCTCTCATCTCTGACTGTCTGTCTGCTATCCAGGAGTGGTGTGCTGCCAAAGATCTCTGCCTCAATGCCCGTAAGACTGAGATTCTCCTCATCAGAACACCCGCTCCCTCCTTTCCTGTCACTCTCTGGCCGGCCTCTCTTGGCCCTCTTCCTCTTCCCACCTGCGAGGCTAAAAACCGCAGGGTCATCTTCGACTCCACACTCTCATTCTCTCCTCACATCTCTGACATCTCTAAGAAGTCACACTACCAGCTGCACCTCCTCAGAGGTATTCTTCCTTTCCTCTACTTTCCCCAGAAGCTCACTGTCTTCAGAGCTCTGGTTCTCTCTAGGCTGGACTAGTGCAACAGCCTCTTTCTAAATCTGCCTGCTTCCTACTCTCCACCTTCTGCAATTCATCCAGAATAGGTCTGCAAGACTTGTCCTTGACATCAAGCCGAGGGATTGTATCTCTCCAGGACTCCAATCCCTTCACTAGCTCCCAGTGGTTGTGAGGATTAAGTTCAAAACCCTCTACATTGTCCACAAGGCCTTGTTGGGCCTGGGTCCTCAATACCTTCAACTCTCTCTTCCTAAATATCTTCCTTCTGGAGCTCTTCGCTCATCCGCCTCCAACTCCCTCACGGTCAGTCGCTTCTCCAAGCAAGGAGTTGGTGGTAGATCTCTTTCTTCAGCTGGTGTCTCCCTCTGGAACAGCCTCCCTGCATCCCTGAAACTTGAGGAGAACCATCTCCTGTTCTGCAGGCACCTCAAAACCTTCCTCTTTGCTTCTGCTTTCTCTCCTCCTCTTCCCTGTTGAATTCCTGGCTGAACTGTACTGGTTAACTGGCCACCCTCTGATCTTGGGCCCAGGTCCCCTCCCCCCACCAGTTACACAGCAGTTAGACATCCGCACTGCCTCCCCGGCAACCCCCACACTTGGTGACTGTTTTCTGTATCCCTACAGTCCCCCACCAGCATTTGACACCTGATGTCTGCACCTACCCTTGCACTTGCCACCAGCTGGCCCTACTTCTCATATTGTTTTTATGTATTCTATTATCCCATGTACTGCACTGTCCCCACTCCTCTCCCATTCCACACTGTTCCTCTTCCCCTTCCCCTGCACTTGCGCGATCTGAATGACACTTGGCCTAGTAGGATCGCTGTCTCTGTCTTCCCTCTTTTCCCCCTCCCTTGCCTTATCACACCTTGAAACACTTGTGTATAGGCGCGTTATAAATGCCATATCATATCATATGCCCAAAAGTGAATACCACAAACAATCCAACATCCATTTCTTCAACAACCATATAGTAACTTCAATGGCTGCTATTGAGGTTGCTTTTATATTTTTGAACTTAACTCACTAGTGATCAAGAAATTCACTAGAATATAAAGAAAACATTCTTACGGAATGAAACTGAGGACAAACTCTAATACGGTATGGACCCTTACTTCCTTGGCAGGTACGAATCATGGTAAGTGGCTGAGGATTGTAACAGAGCAAAGATGTATGGGACGCACTGGTGCCAACATTACCATCCAAGGTCACAGAACCTGACATTTAAATTTGTACATTGCCCCTGGATGGTATAAACATGCCCCTGCAGCCAAGGCTATTTCACCATTTCTCTCACTGACTGTGGGGGCCGATGTGTGGGGGCTACCCAAGCACATCTGCAACATTGCTGAAATTAAGACGAGCAGAGACTTGCAGCACTCTGTATGTTTGAGGCAGGCTGGACTCTGAAGGATTTTGACACGGTACGGAGTCCGGCACGGAGCGCCACAAAGTGTGATGAGTCTGGAGGCAGTTGGTGCTATTTGGAGGAGTAGGAGCCCTGTGCATGTCTAACAAGCAACAACTGGTGACTTGCTGTAAATGGCAGGAACAGGTAACTTATAAATATCATCCATGCGTGTAAGATGTATGAATTCAGAAGTGAGTCTGCCCCTGATGATTGTTACTTATTGGCATCTGACCCCTCTGGTGCCAGTGCCAAATACTCCGAAGTACAGGACGATGGTGTACCCATAAAAAGCTCATTAGATTCAGTGGGGCCAACTGCTCAACAAAACAATTTCCACCCTGCGAGTAATAAGGCATTTATACCCGCAGTTCTAGCCATGACAGAACCGGCTCTGGGGGTGGCTATGGAACAAACATCTGTAAGACCCGCTGTGATGGTAGAGTCAAAAACTGCACCACCAGAGGATCGGAAATCAAAAACACAGCATGCCAATGTAACTTGCAAGATTTTATTAACGATGTTAGCCTACTTGATTTGGTACAGGGAACTAATAAAGATTATTCCAGCTTGGAAAACTTGGAAACATCTGAAAATCATGCAAAAGATAACACAGTTCTGAGTCATATAATACATTTGGATGAAAAACTGTCTTTTGTGATGGAGCATGATGTTGGTGAGTATCTGGACTCGTTAACATAAGGTAACTCTGTCTCTCCAACTAATCTACACAACACATTGTGGGACTTAGACAATAACATCAAATTATCCTCACCGTCTATATAAGCCTTAAATATGGTCTTAACCTCGTTCGTAAGGCTTCATGACAATATCAAAACGTAGCTGAAGGCACATATGCTAGCTCTTAGAGATATAAATATAAGACGAGAATCGATGGATTTATCCCTGAAAACCCATATGGTGAGCAACAATAGGAACTGTTTGGTCAATTTTAAGCAGACCGGCAGGATTCAGATACCTGAAGTTGCCAGTATGACTTATGTGACAACCTCACACCCCCTTCAGGAAGTCTGTCAAGTTCCTGATACCCAACCAAAGAAGACAACCAAGAAATCATAAAAATGGGAAAAAGACTCAAAAATCGATGAGAACATTTTTAAGAAACAGTCACATTACAGAAGAAGCAGTTTCACAAGCATCAGAATCACCTAAATTGAGGGATAGCCAAAGAGCTGAAGAGAACCTAACATCAACATCAAAAGGGGGTTGTAAGTTTGTAACCCTGGTGCAGCCTAAGGTAGTATGTATTGATTTTGTTCCAGCAAAATTGACACCTGGGACTGGGGAGCTAATCCCTCTATTTGCGGTCAAATCCACTAAAACGGAAATGACTTGCGGGGCCTAGGGGAAGGTAACTACCACAGACTCTCCGGCTTCCATGTACTCACATGCAGTATCAAAATGCCCCGAGATGCAACGAAAAGAGACCCAAATGAACACCAGGCTTTGCTCAATTGAAACTCAGACGGAGGACTAACTGAAGTTGTCCTGCCGATGCAAAATAGAGAGCAAGATAGAGATGAATGCGTGATTGATCGAGATCTGAGTCGGCTATTGAAACGTCATGGCATACAACATGTTTTACTTGAATTCTTGCTGGACACAGATCAAAGGATCGTTTTTAAAGGTTCAAATATCTTAGGCTTATTCCACAAAATACCACGTTTACGTCTCTAACCCTCCAGAGACATAGATCTGTATATTTCCCTATTGATGACATAAATTATATAGTTAAGCTGTGAATCAGTTCCAAAATAGCTATGAATATGCTCCTAGCGGAGCTTGATGGAATCGTACAGGTGGGTTATGATATATTGCCCTATGATGAATTATCATTCAAAAAAAGGGCTACGTATAAATTGTATGAACCTGAATAAAGATCATTATCGCAAATTAATAAAAATTAAGTTAATGGAGGCACCATCTGAAAGTCGAGTGATAGTATTAAAAGGTAAATCCAGAAAAAAGTTAAAACAACAAGAGGACTGGTCCTGGATGCCGAGAAACTTGTCTAATGGCTTCCGGAGGTTGGGAGACGTAGGAACGGGTCTTCAACCCGAAGCACATTGTGGAAAAGCTAACTGTTCTCTCATGGAATTTTAGAGGCTTTAATAGCTTTTGAAAAAACGTGTAAGTGGCCAAAATGTCAGTACTCACACAGTGATTCTTTTGCAGGAAACATGGTTGAGAACTTAGATATTGTTGGGCGGTTATGTTATTGTGCAACAAAACGCAGTGTTATGCAAGGGAGGTAGACCTTCGACTGGGCTAATCATTGCTTTAAAATTTGACGCATAGTAAAATATAAGACATGTTCCAACATATACTATGGATTGCTTGTAGTTAAGATTGTCCTTAATGGTTGTTGCCGAGCATGCCTCAATATTGTTCATAAATCTATACTGGAATCCAGCACACAGTAAACTGAAAGAATTGCTATCCCAATTTAATGAAATAATAGCTACCTATAAGGAGCATACTGATGGTAATCGTTTGATGATTGGGGGAGATTTTAATTCCGACTGTAGATAGAAGGGTGTGAAGAAAATAGTTTGTTACACCGTTTGAATAAGCATGGAAGAATTTGGAGACATAATTTGTATGAATTAAATTTGCATGTGGAAAATGATTATGTTGAAGGGGACATTCCAGCAGGGGATACCTGGAAAAATTGAAAGACCTTAACATGTATAGACTATTTAGTTTTAACATCTGAATTGTCTGAAAGATGAACACAGCTGTAAGTACTAAACATCAGTCCTAGCGATCTTAATTTGGTGCGCACAAGCTTTAGATTAGGAATGGTTTAGGAAAAGGTGGCACAGTTGGAAAAACTGATAATACATTCTAGGGGCAAATGGATTGACAAGAGTGTCTGATGTTAAGGGATCTAATAACCACCTGAGACAAACCTTTATGAAGACTACTCTCTAATCATAACTAGTTTCTATTACCACAGAAGGATTTTTTAAATGTATTGGAGATCATAACTGTGTGGGGGAAACGCTCTAACAGCTCTAAATTCACATTTAAGTAGGGCCGTGCAGCAATTACAAATTGTTTTCTTTCTATGGAAGAAAAATGTTGGATCGTATGCCAGGTGAAACAGGCATGCAATAACTGGCATAGTGGTTATTGCTACCTCCTAATGCAGAAGGATAGTGAGCATATGCTGAAGAACATTTAAACCTAAAATGCCCCTAATTTCTGGGATATTGTTAAGAATCTGCCCTCCTACAATACCGATGCTCAATGTAATGCGATACCAGAGGATACCTGGAGGTCACCTTTTCTAAATCTATATAGCCCAGAAAATAGTGAAGGATGTATAAAATCACTAAAAACATGGACATTAAAAATCGACATTGAGAAAATAGAAAGCTGTACTGGGAAGTGAAGTAAATCTAGAGCACTGGGACTCAATTGCCTCAGTCATTTCATTTTTAAAACAGACCCACCTCTGTGGGCTGGCCTTTTAGCATTGCTTTTTGAAAATATTATGGAAATTAACGCCAACTCAAATACACGGAAAGGCTTGATAATAGTTCTTATTTATAAAAAGGGCGATCATCTGAATTCATTGCTTTATCGACCAATAGCCCTGATCCATGCTGAGAGCAAGATTATCGCCTCCTTCATTTAGCAGGGTTTAGGAATCTGGGCTTGCGAAATGGAATTATTGGTAAATACCAAATAGGTTTCCGAAAGGCGTTGGGTACCCTAAGGGGTGGGTCTTCCTTATGAATTGCCTACAGGAAAATCCCTGGTTGGTTGATTTCCATTGTATGTAGCATCTATTGACTTCTCCCAAGTTTTTGACACGGTGAACCGGGCTTGGCTGTGGTTAAAGTTGAACTCTTGGAATATTCCAGATGATCTGTTATCCATTTGAATCTATCTCCATGAAGATACATACCTGCAGATCAGATTGAATAGGCAGGGAGCCCTAGCGGACACATTTGATGTTTATAGAGGACTTCGGCAAGGGTGTGTCTTGGAACCCTGTCTGTTCAATCTATATCTTGTTGACTTGTGGGATGCATTGTCTGCATTTTCCTTTTTAACTCCAAAAATTGCCAAGGTTCCGATATCACGGATCAGATATGCAGACATTGTGGTACTCCTCGATCATACACAATGACGCTTGCAATACTTAATAGATGCTATTGAGAACTATGCACAGATTAATACGTTTAGGATTAACCCAAACAAAACTACTGTTATTCATTTTGTTCATAATGATAAAAAATATATGGATATATATTTTATTTATGATATGATATTTTATCTATATCACGCTTGTACACAAGTGTTTCAGAGCGCAACCAGGCAAAAGGGAGGGGAACAAGGGAGAACAAAAAGAAAACAGCAATAATACTAGGCCCAGTGACATTTAAGAAAGCGCAAGTGCATAGAAAAGGGAAAAAGGGGGTAGTTGCATGAAAGGGGGAGGGAGAGTGTGAAACAGAGGAGAGCACAGAATAAATAATAGATAAAATAAATACATGAATAAATAAGGGCATAAACCATGGTAGTGCGGACAGAAAGTGGCAGGTGAAAGTTAGTCAGATAAGGGATATCTGATAAGTGCAGGAGAAAAGTGGGAGGGGGAATGTATGGGTACAGATACAGAACCCCAGTGCAAGGGGTGGCCTGGAGACAGTGCAGGAGGGTGGCAGGGTGGTCAGGTACCTGGCGCCAAGTAACAGAGGGTGGCCAGGTGCATAATGCCAAGAGAAGAAACAGATCAGCAGAGGGTAAAGGGGGAAAAGGCAGAGGTAAAGAGGAAGGTCTTGAGGTGCTTCTGGAACCGGATATGGTTTTCCTCAAGTTTCAAGGTGGCCTGGAGGCTGTTCCAGAGGAAGGCTCCAGCTGAAGTAAGAGATCTCCCCCAGCTCATTTTTTTTGCAAAACGACTAACCCTGAGGGAGCTAGAGGTAGAGGAGCGGTGGGCTTGAGAGGGGAGGTATTTACGGAGGGATGGTTGAAGGTATTTTGGACCCATGCCCCAGAAAGCCTTGTGGACAGTGCAGAGGGTTTGACATTTATT
This sequence comes from Ambystoma mexicanum, assembly GCF_040938575.1. NCBI lineage: Eukaryota > Metazoa > Chordata > Amphibia > Caudata > Ambystomatidae > Ambystoma > Ambystoma mexicanum. The sequence goes on from NC_090931.1 coordinate 460,774,658, forward strand.
CCTTGCATCCATTGGGAGCCAATGAAGGGATTTCAGGGCTGGAGAGATACAATCCCAGGGCTTGAGGCCATGGACAAGTCTTGCAGTCCTGTTCTGGATTAGTTGTAGAGGACGGGGAGTGGAGGCAGGTAGATTCAGAAAGAGGCTGTTACAGTAATCAAGTCTGGAGAGAACTAAAGCTTGGGAGACAGTGCATTTTTGAGGGAAGGAGAGGAAAGGCAGAGTGCCTCTGAGGAGGTGCAATAAGAAGTTTGACTTTTTGGAGATGTCAGAGATGTGTGAGGAGAAGGAAAGTGTGGAGTCAAAGATAACCCTGAGGTTCTTAGCAACGCAAGTAGGAGGAGGGCCAAGGGAGGCTGGCCAGAGAGTGAGAGGAAAGGATGGAGATGGTGTACCAATAAGGATGATCTCAGTCCTGTTGGCATTTAGGCAAAGATTGTTGGTGGCACATCAATTTTGAATGGCGAGCAGACAATCAGAGATGAGGGAATGAGAGGATAGAGTTAGAAAGTCGGAAAGGTGTTGATAGCTTCATCTGGACAAATTGTCCATCTGGATTTCTACTTGAACAGCTTGTCTTGCACTCGCTGGGCCACTAGGCTGAACGACAAGGCTAATCAGCTGGTTGCACAGATTAAGCAGATAAACTTAAGATATTGTCAATTTACATTAACCCCTCTTATTGCCTTTAATAAGGCAAAAGTAATACCTTCTCTGTTATATGCACATGAGATTTTGACATCACTAACTCCGTGGATTGGATTTTTTGGGAATCTGTAATATGGAAAAAGGTGCTAAATGCATCCAACTCATTACCCATTACTGCATTGAGATCTGAATTGAGCTTGACATATATGAGAAACAGGATTGAGTGGAAGGTTTGACGTTTTATAAGAATATTATGTCATCAACTACTTATTCTTTGTATGTTGATATAAAGGATAGCATGCACAATTTAAATGTAACCCCTTTAAAAAACAAAAATAAAAAACGAGCTGAGTTCATTTTAGAGAACATTGGTCAGATGTGGAAGATCTGTGTGAAAATCCAATAAAATCGAAAACAATTTTGTTTGAACAGGATTGGGGTGAGACAATTACCCAAATGAGGGCTTTAAAAATTCATACTAATATGTCACTTCTTGACAGTCCACTTGGTGAGCTGACCCGTTATTTGCAAAAATATCCGAATTCATATTATAGGTGTGTCAATACTTCTGGGTGGGAATGCAAGCCAACACACTTTCAAGGCGATAAAACTGAAACTTTTATTGGAAGAACAGAGAGTTCATCAATCAAGACATGTATAAAGTGGACCTCCAGGCTCCATGCGTTCTCTCTTCTCCAGGTTCTTACAGTCTATCTTGTAAAAAAAAATGGGATCTGGTCTACTTCTCCATGTGGTCTTTCCCCTCACAAGAAGACTCAGGTTTTCCACTTTGCTCTCTTTTCTCAACTTGGATGGTGAGGCAAATTTCTTTAAGATTCACCTCTTCACAACCTGCTTAGGTCAGGACTCTTACAGTTTCTTTCATTCAGCCAGCCTTTCCTTATTAGATCCCAACTGTCATTCCCTTTCTTAGTCCTTTCAGTTGCACTCACTTGAAGCTGACTCTTGTAAAATGTGCCTAGATTTGTATACTGAATTGGATCCAGTCACTCAATCATACTCTTTAGATCGTGGGCAGATGTCTATTTCAATTCAATCGAAGGGCTTCGAATCTGCTCCTCACATCGCTGCTCCCAAAAGAAGGCATGTAACACCTCTGTACTTCATGGATTTAGCAACATTAATAACTGTAACGCATAACTCATAACTTTTTCAAAGGAAACTCGTACAGTGGCTTCACTTTCACTCGTAACGGACCTCCTCGTCTCCATCAGCTATTCCCTGGCAACAACAACAACAACACGAACATGCACTTTAGATCAATGGACCTTGACAAGAAGAAACTTCTGCTAATGGATATTTAATCTGACCATCAACACTCAGGCACCTCCTCCTGTCATTCATCCTTGTGGGCTCTTACTGCCGTGACACCTGATGTTATCAGAAAGCCCCTCTTGGTCTGCCTTCCTGACATTGGCCCTCATTAGGACCCTGGCGGAGGACCATGGTGCAATTTGCACCATGGTCCATGGCGCTAAGCTGCCAATTCCGCCAAGGTGGTTGGCGGACTTACCGCCCCATGCCGACCTTGGCGGGGCGGTAAGTCCCCAATCCCCATTTTACCCTTCCCCATTCCCATTCTTGCCCCATAGGGTATAATCGGAGTGGGGAAGGCGTTAATTACGCCACCGTAAACTACGGTGGCGTAATTAACAACAAGTCCCGTAGCGCCATGGATTTTTCCGCCTGCAAAAAGCAGCGTAGAAATCATCCATGGCGCTACGGGAACTCGTAGTCTGGCGGAGAGGTACGCCATGCACTACGCCGGCGTAAAACCCTCTCCGCCAGGGTCCTAATGAGGGCCATTAACCCTTTCACAAGGTGGCAATTTCTTCATTTTAGATTGAATATAACACTACCAGGGAAAATACACCAGGGAAAATACAATTTATCTGTGATCAGACTAACACTATACAAAACATTTGCACGTTGTGTAGTAATGAAAATTGTGCTCAAACCCTACGACGTATAATGGTTGAATGCACTGCCGTCCATGATCTAAGAGTGCTTGTCTTTGGCAGATTTGCCATTAATGAAAAGTGGCTTATCACCCAAGATATCTGGCTATAAATATCAAATGAGAATGAAACCATATTAACTATGATGGCTTTTAAGTTTTTAGGGCATCTTAATTTTACACAAATGAAGGAATTATGATTGTATTTGATGTGTACGTTCGAGTATGGTTAAGTGATTATTATTTGTAACGTTTTCAGCCCGTATGTGAAGGAATTTTAAGTTTTGTATTTGGATAAAAAAGTGTAAGGTTATTGATTTCACTAATTCACATGAATAAAAAATAAAAAAATAATACAAATTATACCTTCACAGACGGCCGTGAGTCAATTTACTTCAGAAATGTTTCTGTGGTAAAGGATTTCTCATCCTGTTTCTTAAGGAGAAAAGAAAAAACGGGTCACTGCGCTGTCCGGTTTGCAATGTGATGGCAGGGTGACTGTCACTGCATCTAAACTAGACCTTAGCCTCCCTGCATACATACAAACACACAGAAACACACATACATTCAAGTGCTCACACACACACGCATGCATGTACGCACATTACAAAAAACGTATCTTTTTTTAAAGGTACCTTTTTTTTTGCCTGCTCCCATGACTCGGTAACTAGCGCTGCTCTGTTGTGACCCTTGCTGAAAGACTTAGCTCCAGAAGTGCCCTGGGAAGCTACAAGGGCTTCTGCCTTTGACACAGTCAACCATGCCATCCTGCTCAATCATCTCCACGATAACCTGGGTATCACTGATCAGGCCCTGGCCTGGCTGACCTCGTTCCTCTCTGATCGACCCTCCAGGTCCAACTTGGGTCCTTCCTTTCCTCTATCTCACTCTCTACCTGTGGTGTTCCCCAGGGTCTAAGCTCTCTCCCTAGCTGTTCCGCCAATACCTGCCACCTCTCGCCCACCGCATTGCCGCTCTCTGCTCCAACTGTGAGTGCTATGCGGATTACACTCAGCTTGTTTTCAGGCTCCCTTCTGCCACCTCTACTCCTTCTCTCATCTCCGATTGTCTGTCTGCTATCCAGGAGTGGTGTGCCACCAACAATCTCTGCCTTAATGCCAGTAAGATGGAGATTCTCCTCATCAGCACACCTGCACCCTCCTTTCCTGTCACTCTCTGGCCGGCCTCCCTTGGCCCTCTTCCTGCTCCCATGTGTGAGGCTAAGAACCTTGGAGTCATCTTCGACTCCACACTCTCCTTTTCTCCTCACATCTCTGACGTCTCTAACAAGTCAAACTACCAACTGCACCTCCTCAGAGGTATTCTTCCTTTCCTTTCCCCGGAAGCTCACTGTCTCTAGAGCTCTGGTTCTCTCTAGGCTGGACTACTGTAACAGCCTCTTTCTAAATCTGCCTGCTTCCACTCTCCGCCCTATGCAACTCATCCAGAACAGGACTGCGAGACTTTTCCTTGACCTCAAGCCCAGGGATCGTATCCCTCCAGCACTGAAATCTGTGCATTGGCTCTCAGTGGTGCAAGGATTAAGTTCAAGACCCTCTGCATTGTCCACAAGGCCTTCTGAGGCCTGGGACCACAATACCTCCAACTCTCTCTTCGTAAATACCTTCCTACTCAAGCTCTTCGCTCCTCCATCTCCAACTCCCTCATGGTCAGTCGCTTCTCCAAGCAATGAGTTGGTGGTAGATCTCTTTCTTCGGCTGAGTCCTCTCTCTGGAAAAGTCTGCCTGCCTCCCTGAAACTTGAGAAGAATCTTAAGACCCTCCTCTTTGCTTCTGCCTTCCATCTTCCTCTCCCCTGCTGATTTCCTGTCTGATACTGCACTGGTCATATGGCTACCCTCTGATTTTGGGCCACGTCCCTGCCCGCCCAGTTGCACACCCGCACTGGCTCCCGGCAACGCTTGCACTTGGGTCTTTATCTGTAACCCTACAGTCTCCCTAACTGCACTTTTGGACACGTCCTGTCTGCACTTACCCTTGAACCTGCCACCTGTTAGCCGCACTTCTTGTTATTGTTTTGATCCCATGTACAGCACTGCCCCCTTCACTTCCCCCTGGCACTTTCCCCTCCTCGTCACCTGCACTTGCGCAATCTCAATGTCACTTGGCCTAGCAAGATTATTGTTTCTGTCCTCCCTCTGTTCCCCCTTCCTTGCCTCGTTGCACCTTGAACCACTTGTGTATTGGGCCTTTACAGATGCCATATCATATCATATCATATGCTGCATGCTGGGGCTGTAAACACAACAGCCTTCAATCGGCCAAAGCAGTAAGCGGCACAAAGTGCCTGTGCGGTCATAGGTGCCTCCATGTCATACCCAGAGCTTCCCTGCTAACTTTACTGGGAATGCCATGCAACACATATAGGCAGGCTGTGCATAATGGAGGGGCACCGCCCGAACGGCCATTATGCACTGGCTGTCACTGATTTGGGTGCTACAATGGGAAAGGAAGGATTGACTGCAAGGCATGGTAAAAATTGTCAATAATAGATGTTAGTATTAATGGTCCTACTAAATGGTACTCCTTGTTAAGACTGAATAAGGATGAAAGACTGAGACAGCAGTCATTAAGCACAACTGGGATGACCAAACTCTTCACATTACACAGTGATTTGCAGGAAAATATTATTATAATGGTTTTCAAGAAAGCAGGTTTAACCTAATCAAACACAATTTAAATATGGAGCTGGATTCCTAGAAAATACGGACTGAGTTTCTGTACACAGAGTCCCCTCTATATCCAACTTCCAAAGTTGCCTTTGCTCCATTTCTAAGGCAAACAGGCTTTGGGCTCTCTGGATGTCACTGAGGTTTTGTGTGACAGGTGATTCTTTGGGACAGGTGCAGGGAAAATGGGCAGAGCTAAAATGTCGTTCCACAACTATCCCTTGGGCAGATATGTGTCTTCAAGCTGACTTGATGATGGAACACAAAACAACTTCTCTATAAGGGAAAACCAAACTGAAAAATGTCCCCATCCAATTAATCAAACTCCATTCTTTGTCTTTCCAGGACACAGCCCATTTTCACTCATTCTCTTGGTGTATGTCTTCTTATGATGACTGGCGTGTTTTGGCTCTCTGTTGGCAGCTTCCTGTGGACCGCTGAGTGTATCATCTGATGGGTCTAGGTGCTAAGCTCATAACCAATGGAGGACAGTGGTTGTTAGGTGTAGCCAGGCCTTAGAGAACATCTGTAAAGGGGTTATTTCAGATGGATTATGCAAGGAGGGAGGTTTAGACAGAGGTATTAGGATTTGCCATGGCACACTTGCTTCTCCCGGGTCCTGGACCAATGGCCCATCTGCCCCCTGGAAATTTCCCCCCACTGCCTTGACATAAAGTGTGCCTTCACCCCTGGCTTCCCAAATACCTATTTGATGCTTCACCATGTACTTGTACGTCTTCCCACTGTGACAGAATGACTACTGTGCTGCAGGAGTACAGGGATGAGCAGTGGTTAATGAGCCTACTCAGCCCCACACTACTGCTAAACCACCAGGAATGCCAAACATAAAGGTGAAACCAGCACAGCCAGACAGGTATACCTCTTTCTCTTCCTTTGGTAACAATAGGCAGAAGCCATGCTATACATTTTAGCAAGGGTGTGAGCTAATGCAGATGTACAACCAAGGTTCTATAAAAATAGGGGGGGGCGCTAGTGGGGGCCATTTGGAGTGGCAGCCTAAATGTCAAGTTCTTCCTGGAGAACCCGCTAGCCTATAAAATATAAACAGTGACAGCTGTTTTTCCTAGATACCTTTCACAATATATGCGACGGGAAACTCCAGGGCATCGAAAGATGCAATTCTGTAGTGGAAAATCCACGTACCCTCAATGGGTTCTATGTTCTTTTGCTTCCAGGTCTTTTATGATTGTTTTTAATGAACATTTTTAATCGGAAAATCTTGACTTTTTTATATATGGGGGTTCCCACCAGCTCCCTTTTGCCTATTGTTTAATCCTCATCCCTAACCCCAGCCCCTTTTATCCCCTTACCTGTGCCCCTTTATTTTTGGTAGTTTTTTCCATTAATATTTTTCATTAAAAAATTAATAGAAAATAAAACTGGCAGCAAAACAACTGCATACCCCTCAATACAGTGCGTCGTAGATCCTGAGTGTCCTGATAGAGAAAGTGGCGCCAGGCAATACCCCCTGTTTGCTGGGACTCACTACTGTAGTCTCTGGAGTGAGAGAATCGTTGGTACCTATAACGCTGTGATGACTCTGTAATGAAGAGATGATTCTGTAACATGGAATGAAAACAAAACATTGATACTATGTTTGAGGAGGCAGGAATGAGACATGATTGTGGTTACAAACATTTATTCAAAATATTAAAGGGATTGGAAAAATGTCTTGCTGTCCCTAGTCTAGGAGGTATTTCCCTACCGCAGCCAAAACTAAGGGTCTGTCCTGTGTCAAGATGTCCAAAGTAAAATGTCCTGTGTCCGAAAACCTATCATAGCCCTCACATTGTAAAAGTAACTCTAATGTTCAAGTTAAAAAGAAAGGTGTAACTCCAACACAAACGTTCCCAATGGATAATGTTCACTGTTCCAAGGAATGGCTCCCTTCCCCAGGTTTTTCTTCACCAGTACAACAGATCAACAAGACCGCCAAAGTTCTTTATAGCCCAAGAGGATAACTCTCTCCTCTTGGTGCTGCATTACAGTCCTAGGGAAATGTCTCCCTTACCCAGGTCTGTTCAAACAATTCATAATCCTAAATGCATGAGTCTTCTTTGGGACTCTTTGTTCAACAAAACAACTTGGATGCAAATGAACTTGGATGTGGATCCCAGCCTCGCAGGACACCTGGTATACTCCGCTGCCAGGTTTTGTGGCGTTCTCCAGTCCTCTTACAGTAACATGAAGCAGCGCTCTGGTGTCCTGTCTCCGCTTCTCGGGCTCAACGATTTTGCCTAGTGGCTTTCACGTCCTTTGTGGCTCCTGCTCTGCTGCTGAGCCCATTTCTGTACTCAGGCAGTGCTAGTATTGCCTCTTGATTCCCATGGCTGCCAGTAAGACTTCTCTTTTCATCCTTCCATGGTCTCAGAACGGCAAACCCCCGCCAGCAGTCCTTCTCCTTCCACGATCTTCCCGACTCTGCAGACTCCATGGTGTTCTCTGCGGCTCAGCAGTCCCCTGGTCAGCACAGAGAGGACGTAGCTTCTCCAGACAGCTGCCTCCTCCTCCATGCTGGTTGGGGTTTTTATATGTCCTGGAAACTATCATATGCTCGCAACCACAAGAGTGAGTCCTGGTCTTCTCTGCTTCACCGATCCTCATTACTGAATTCAGCCTTCTTGCCCCAGTGTTTCTATATACATGGGAATGATGGGCAGTCCTTGGCATTCTATTCACAGAATATTGAAAGATGTCATCAGTAGGTTTTATGGTTGGTTGAAAGGGACTGTCACAGTATGCCATAAAGGCATGAGAAATGGAGAGGATATCTCTAACCGTCTAAAAGGGAAAGGGGATATGTGTTTTCATCTGATGATGCCGGGTCATTCCCCTGATGTTCGCCTCCCATCATCTGTCACATGGCCGCCCCCAGGATCAGGATCAGGTAGTGGCCACATGGCAAGAGGCTATCTCTGGGCAAGGAGTGATGACATCATCAGATTCATCACATACGCTAAGGCTCCGATGGCCGCCACTGCTACGCTGCTCTACTATCATCTGGAGCTTCTTTGGGTGGTGCTGGCGGCCCCCGAAGCTCTCAGTCTAAACCGAACATAGCTTGGTCTTCGATGGTGATGGAGTATCTGTTCTAGTGCATCGTGGAGTGGAGTGGAGTGACTCGATGGGCGCTGATGTCACTGTTGTTTGGAACTCAAACTTAATTGCCACTCAAAACGCTGTGTTGTAGCGTGACAAGGCTGCACTCTCACAAATACTATTGCTTTGAGGGTCAGGCAGACTGCCATGATATGAAACATCGTGAGTATTATGGGAGGCACTACAGCTGATTGGGACTGATCTGAGCCCTTTTTGACTCATCAAGCCAGCACATTTGAACCTCTAACGTTGATGTAAATGTTGAACTGCTGTCAAAAGTCCTGTGTGCCGCATTGTGTTTTCGCTATGCTTGGTATTAGATGCAGCGCTGTGTGCTGCATCTGCAGCCTCTGGTCCCCTGTGGGCCAAGCTGTAGTGTGGAGACTTTATAAACCACCTGCCTCCACCCAGATATTTCCCATAGGGGGCCTTGGATAGGCTGCCTCTGGTATCTGCTGCCTCCAGCGTGGTGTAAATGCCTGGAACCAACACTATAAAAGCAGAGCCAGCTGGATGCCTTTACAAGGATCTCCCCGAGCATGAAAAACAGTGCTACCGTGGCTTCGCCGTCTACTCCCGCATAACGTTTCATGGACCAATAGGCTGCTCATTTACGTGTTATTATGCTGGGTATAAAAGGTACCCTCAGTGAGATTGGTTTATGGAAGATGAGTTTATCTTGGCTGAGATGCTAAGAGATATGGAAGGTACAACACTTAAGTTGCAGACAACTGATTAAAAACACTATGGAATCAGCACAGGAAAGGACCCACAGAGGGTGCAGACTTTGAGAATAAAGGGGGCACGCTGGGTGAAGAATATGGTGCAGACAATTGATTGGAACAACAAATGTAAAAGGTACTTTATAAGTGTCTTGAAAAGGCAAACAGTGGGGTCCTATTAGTCACTAGGTCCCTTTTAAGGCATACTAGGGAGACATGACAACTGTAGATACCTTGATTGCTTTTATTGGTGGCTCGACAGCATCAACCTTGCTTCTAGGCACTTTTCTGCAGTTGAGTGGTGTTGAGATAAGCGAGTCGTGCTGTTCTAGTGGTGAGACTGGGATCTATGTGTATCGAGTCAGTGTTCGAGACGGGTTGACTCGATAGTTCACAACAGGTCAGGTCAGCTGTCGAGTCATGTTGAGAAGCTTCCGGTAGTTCGAATCAGCATGTGAGATGTTCAGTCTATGGCTTGCATCGTGTTGAGCGGGCTTTCGAGTAAGGTAGAGCTGATGCTTCTAGTAGGTCGAATTGGCACTCGGGATGCAGCAAATCAGGTGCTTCCACAGGGGTGAGTTGGCGATCGAGTTGCGGTAGTGAGGTGCTTCACTTGGTCGAGTCAGTGTTAAGACAGCTTGAAGAAGGAGGTAAGTGGTTTGAAATTCTTAGTGCACCAAAAGCATAACCACATGGTCTGTAGCGGATTGAAGAGGGTCGAGTACTGTTGATCCAGCTCAAAGATTTCCCATGCGGTAAAACAGGGTTCTGTGCTACTTCTAAGCTGCTGGGAGGCCCAATCCACATTCCCCAGGGACACGGTGAGCCCTGAATTCTGTGTTCTTGCACTTCCGCTCCAGAAAGCATGTCTGGCACCTAGATTAGGTCCTTCATCTGCATTGAGTAGGATCCTGATTCTAGTACACCGGTAGCAGAGAGTCCTTGGTCCGCAGCAATTTCACCTCAAATTTGCCCAGGACCTGGGTAGGAAGATTAGCTTTTTTCTTCCTTGGAGACCTGTTTTCACAACTCTGGCAGAGGACTTTACAATAGACTGCATCCCCAACAGAGTTCTAGGTAAATCCTTCTTGTATTGAAGTCCAAAAATGTATCAACTTTTTAGCCCCTCATGAAATCAAAATGCTACAGTGGTTTGGTCTAACGCAAGCCTGCTGTCAGAGGGCCAATCAATGCTGCAGTAAGAAGTGTCCTTTGCATTCTGATGTCATACCCAGGGTAATTTGGGAGCAAGAAATGGGGAGGGTGGAGGACATTTGGGGAGCCTTAGCAGAACCCAAGATGGTGGATCCTCTCCTCAGAGCTAACTCCACTCTCTTCCTCAGTCTGTCTTCTTCAAAAGGATTACAATCAGCACCCTGGTGTCAGAATACCTTTGCCATGTCAGGAAGCATAACTTCCCATGCCAGGAAGCACCAGTTCCCCCCTTAAAGGGGATTAGATGAGAAGCTTCGCAGGGAGGGGCCCACATGGTTGTTGTGGATACGCCGAGGCCAAATAGTTTGCAGAAACAAGCCCTTTCATGAATGAGTCCTTATCAAGGTGACACCAATATGACATACACATTCTTTAGACTTCATCACTGTGTGATCCCAGTAATCACAGTGTGATACCAGATATGGCATACCTTTAGATTTGAATGTGCTAATAGGCTGACTAAGGCCATACGTTTGATATATTTTGAACTAGAGAGGCAGATGATTAAAAGGCCATCTCTGTCTGTCGTGTTCCAGCGGCTGTACAGGAATGCACATGTGACCTTGGAATCCACCTCTGCTGCCACTGCAGGGCAGCTGTTTGAGATGTCATGCGACTGTCACAGCAAGGTACATGGCTGTATTGTGCTATTTGACATGGAGCATTATGTACGTGGGATCTGATTAGCATATCTGATTTCTAGAAATAGAATTACCAATATAATTCTATTAATAAAGATCAAAGAGGTTCAGGCTATCCTGCCTTCAACAGACGGCATACTGTCACACCCACCCACCACTCTCATGCGCTCGGTAATCTTGGGATGTGAAGATCCCTCCCTGCCTTCCTCTACAATCCTTCAAACCTCTCCATTTCTTCTTTCTCTGCATCCTCCTCATGTCTTGCTCCCTTCGCTTGCTCCAGTTTTCATTCCTTACTACTCCTCCGCTCCTCCTTTTACCACTATCTCCTCCTCCGCCTATGGTCATCCTTTCACCAACTCACCCTCAGATTGGGTTCCTATTGCTAATCTGCTCCTCCTTTGGCAACCAGCCCTATCTGCTACTTGAGACTCTCCTTTCTTCAACTATTTCCTAATGTACACCTTTTCTTTTTCCAAACTCCCACACCTATGCTCCTTTTTTGGCCTCATTATAAATATATCTGCCCCCTCCCCACGGGATGGGCTTTGAATGTGGGCTGCACATGTGAGTGATTTCATTTGTAATTGTGGGATTGACTTGGTTTTAACAATCCCTTTCCTTTGGATGTATTGGTTTGAGGATTGCAGGTCTTCCACGTTCTGTGGACTAAGGCTAGAAGAGACTATTCCACCATGTTGGATTCTCTATTTCTTTATTTGTCATTAGTGGGTTACAACATTTCCCACATTACAAACACAATAAAAAAACATCCAGCAGATATATCGTTATCACAATATATTATTCCCCCTTAAATACATATGCAATATAATGTTAGAATCCAACCCTTCCATGCTCTTCATAATATTGGCCCAAAGCCCACAAAGAGAGTCAGAGGGAACATCCGAAAAGCAAAACGACCAAAAGTCATCTGACTCGATCGATTGTATGTTATGTACAAATTTGCTGTAAGACTTTATGTAACACGGTTTCAGAGAAGGGCATTGTGTTAAAGAGTGTTGTGTGGTCTCTAGGATAGAAATAGATGTACAGATCCTACATCTTCCTTCGTCACAAGGGAACCCCATTCTGGGACCTATTATCATCAAAGAGGGCAGTAGATTGGACTTTAACAGCAACATAAAGTTCTGTAATTTTTTCATATGCAATGTAATTCAATATCTTTGTAGTTTGAAGTGGGGAAACGATAGTCTCGAATAGTCCACTAGAGTCGTTTTAGCAGTCAGAGGGCAATCTTACTAATCCGGTCCCAAAGCATAGCCTTTCTTTTGAGTTGTGTACAGACCGGAGTGAAGCGCAGTGAGAGATCCCCTTTTAGGTCAATCTTATTGTGAAAATTGGAACGAGCATGAGAAAATTCCTGTAGTGCTTTAGATTTCCGGGAATTTCATTTTAATAAATCCCCCAATATTCTCCCAATAGGGTTATCTTGTCCTAAGAGCATTTTTTAAAAACAGAACGCTCTTTCTAATCTCTAGTTGGGCTTTTATGGAGACTAAGACCAGTTCCAATCTCATGTCCTGAATTGAAGAGCAATTCTGCAGGCCCAGAAATGGCTTCCACAGTACTGCTTACAGTATGTCCAGCCAATTAAATGTAGCTGTAAGATATGTTTCTAGGCTATTTAGTATAGCGGGAACAATACCTGTATTATATATAGCGGGATAATGCCCAGGGTGGAGCAACCCCCTCCCCACCGTGGAGCGTATACATTTATTTGGAGCCAGAAATGCTCTCCATCTAAAATTTTGCTCCACCATTCCCCCGCTCAACACAGATCCTTGGATTCTCTCTGATACGTATGCACACGTGGAATCTTCAGAGCTCTGTAAAGTGCAGGTGGCAATGCAGGCAAACCACTGCCCACTTTTCTACCCTACCACAACTTCTTCATTCACACTCTGGTATCTTAAAAATATCCAGAAACAGAACTCTAAAATGGTGTGCAATTTTTAGCGCATGTCATTATGCATTCGAGAATTGTAAATGCAGGCTACATGTGCCATAATGCAAAATGTTGTAATTCTAAAAGCAGACACTCGATGGATTTTTCAACAAAGGGGTATAATTTGAGATCTCTGAGAAGTGTTCAATGAATTCTACTACTACCAAGACGTAGGCACATCCCAGAAGAACCTTTTGTGATAAAGCCATCTGCTTCTAGTCACTGTTTGACACAAGTATGCATATTCTTGTTATGCATAATATGCACATTTGCACATCAAATTTTCAGCACTAACATTTAACAGCATTTTAGCTTTTCAGAATAAAAAGGGGAATTCCTTCACTAATTGCAATGTCTGCTACAGCCACTAGACACAGTTATGCCCATTAGTGTTGTGTTCCTAAAAACAAATAGAGTGAAAAAAAAGATTTGCAAACCAGGAGACCTGCTGGAGTGAAGTCAGGGACCCTTTCTACTACATGCCCCCATGGCTTCTCTGACTTAGGTACCTTCCTGGAAAATAAGTGTCAGATTGTTCCTAATGTCCAGTCTCCTCCACTGTGCAGCCTTTGGTTGCATTCTGGCCCTCTTGCCCCCCCTGCAATTACACCACTACCTGTACCGTTTTGATTTTTCCCTGCTAGCTAAGGCAATTTCCCTCGGATTAGTCCTAATGTCAGGGTACATTTCAGATATGAATACCTTTGTGCCCCCTGGGTGACCTTATGCCCTTCAGGATCAGAGAACCCAGTAAACTAGCCACATTCATAGTCCTCCCTATAGACATCAGCAAGGGTTACCTGAAAGGAGGTAGACAGATGTTCACATACACTCTGTGACGGAAGACCTGGAGAGAGTCTGTGGCAGCAAAGACCAGTAAGAAGCAAATCTGTGTGGTCTCACATCCTGCGTCCAAGAGAATTGCAAAATGGCGCTGACTGCCACGCTTCCCTTTAATGCCTTGCAGAGCCTCATTAGGGTTAATACAATCTATCAAGCATTTACCCAATTGATATAGGGAACTATACATGATATAACAAAGGTGAGTAACAGAAACACAGGGGGGTAACCGAACAGGTCCCCCGATGCCTACATAACTAGGGAATAACCTCTGGGAACTCAGAAGTAGAAGGTGTGCTTATTTCTAAAAACCCATGTGCAGGTGGCAAAATAAAATAAGATGTGAAAAAGTTGTTTTGTGGACGGGCAATTATGCTTTGCATTTGCAATTTTTAAGTAAAAGTGTATTTTTGGCAGCATATTAGATCCTCTGATCTTGGCAGTGTCAACGGATTTCAGGATCTCCACAAAAAATAAATTGAAACGTACCAAATGCTGCCAAGGAGTTAAGAGTCAGGGCCCTGGGTTCAGATAGGCAGCTAATACGAGTCCTGTAAGGATTGCGTCTGAGGCATACTGTGTAGTATTTCAGCCACACGATGAAAAACTGACGGCTGGCCTGAGGATACAGCCCAGGTCAGATGATCCTATGAGTAAACCAAGACCATTGCTTTTGATCATTGCACGCCATTATAGAAAGGGAAAGACCATATGCAAAGCAGGCTTGGTCCCACCTCAGAGGATAGCCATTTTGAATAAAACCTCAAGTAACCTCAGACATGCTTCTGGCTCATCGGCTGTTGTCAGTGAGGAGTAGCTTGGGTCTTTTGGCACGGCAAGCTTGGGACCAAGGTCTCTGCATGCTGTCCTACATGGGGTGACATCAACAAAACTAAAGGTTGATAGCAGGAACGTCTTGAATCAATCATAATCACCGGCATTGCTACAGACGTCATTTCCCAGCCTACCCTGCCATTACAGAAGGGGAAAGACCATATGCAAATCACGCTTTGTCCCATCCCAAAAGAGGCAGTCCAGCCCGAACTGCTATGTCACCTACCTCCTGCACGAATCCACAAGCAATTCCATATATTTCTGACTACAACAAGTCTTTTGCATTTGTCAGTCCGAGTGGGGCGGGTGCGCCCAGACGCTTATAGACCGACCCTACACCTAACTGACGATGCCCAAAGAGGTTGCAACCTGTCTGGGGTTGCTTGTGATCCTGTGCAGAAGAGATGTGGCCTAGCAGTGCGGGCTGGACTATCCTGTTTGGAGTGGAACCAAGCCGGATTTGCACAGAGTCTTTCCCTCTATGTAATGGAAAGGCAGCCTGAAAAGGGATGGTCTGGAGGTTGACAAGAGCAATTACAGAGTTTAAAATTAATTCATAACTTTTCAGCCATCAACCTTCAGTTTTGCACATTGTGAATGTAGTTGGGAATGAGACCTCATTTGGGTATATATAGGATGGCAGCAAATGTGCTTTTTCTCTTGGGTACCCTTTCCCTTGAGTGATCCTTTCCCTCTGCAGCAATTACCTTCACTGTGCATGTTTGCCTGTAAAACCCTCTCCCTGTGCCATGTTCCATGTGATACTCCTCTTTGACCATCACACACTCTTTCCCTTCACATAGTGCCTCTACCCCCACTGCTCATCTCATCTGAGCTCCCTTTCCATTCTTTCCTGTGACCCTTTACCTGTTATCCTCACACTGCATTCTCTCATGGCTGTCTTGGGTCCCACACCCACTATCTTCCCTGTGCCCCACCCCGCCACTGTGTCCCCCACCGTTCCTGTGTTGCTTCTGATGTGCTCTTTCTCCGTGAGTCCACTCCCTTTCCACCGATGTGACGCAGACCAGATGTTGACTGCAGAAAAGCCAAACCTGCGGACTGTGTCAGTGCTTGTTTGGATCAGGGCCTTTTGCCCTGGCTTGGGAGCTGTGGGCGCTCTTCTGCCTCGCAGCCCTCTGCATGCCTCGCGCCTGGCTCATCGCACCCTAGTGTCCCGAGCAGCACTAGGATTCTATTGTCCTGCTCCGGGAGTCCAGCACAGATGCTTGGGATGGTGCAGGGATCCAATTACTGCACATTTCCACCGTCGCATCTATTGTCTAAACTTGGAGCAGGAATATTTTTACTCCTGGGTGACAGTCTATATAAAGAGACAATCGCTATTGTGTGCTCGCTGGTGTGTGATTTGCCACAGGAGGGACAGAGCGACGAGCACACTATGGTAGGACTGTGTTCATTGCCTGCAGCCCATTTGTCATCTCTCTGTCAGTCTGTCCTCCTTTCTCTGTATTGTTTCTCTATCTGTTCAGCTACCTCGGCGTGCCTTTGGTTCCAGCCTTGTTCAACGTTGTGTGTATCGATATATTTATCAGTCTTTCTGGTCAGTCGTGAAATGTTTCGTCTGGCACTTTCTCCTGCAGATCTTGGTGTATCCTGGTGTTTTTAAAAACAGGTTTACTTTTTCCCAGTTCATTTTCCAATAGGGATTTGCAATTATAAAATTCTTCACTGAATTAGGCCCTCAAGGTATTGACCTCATACACCCTGCAGGGATTCGAACCTGTGCCCTGCAGAGGAGAGCAGTGCACCCTCTAGCGGTGCGTTTCTCCACCAATGTGCCTATGCATCTGCTTATGTATCTGGTTAGCTCTTATCTTTCTTCCAGCCTGGCTGGATATATGTCTACCAAGCCTTCACTCTGCCTATCTATCTCTCTATCTCTCTATCTCTCTATCTATCTATCTATCTATCTATCTATCTATCTATCTATCTATCTATCTATCTATCTATCTATCTATCTATCTATCCCTCTACCTAAAAATGTGCCTTTGTATCTACATGTCTATCTCTTTACCCAGCTCTATCTATGTATCTGTGTATCTATCTATCCCTGTATCTAAATATTTACCTATCTATCTCTCTATCTACATGCATATCTATCTATCTCTTTATCCATCATTCTACCTATTTCTCCCTCCATCTAAATATAGGCCTATCTATCTCTTTATCCCTTGCTCTCTATTGATCTTTCTTCCTAAATATATGCCTATCTATCTACCAGCCTAGCTAGCTATATCTTTATCCATCACACTATCTAGTTATCTCTCTCCCTCTCTCTCTCTCAAACTCTCTTTCTAGCCCTCTATCTAAATATATGTCTATCTCTCTACATGTACATCTCTTTTTCGTTATCCATTGCTATATATTTCTCTATGCCTCAGTTTAAATATATGCCTATCTATCTATCTATCTATCTATCTATCTATCTATCTATCTATCTATCTATCTATCTATCTACCTGTCCTGTACTTGCATATCTGTCTACCTGTCTAGTAGTCGGTTTACTGTAACTAGCATGCCATTTGTCTACTTGTCAAGTTTTTGTTGTCTTTCTACAAAACTATCTTTCTATGTATCTACCATCCCTGTGCGGCTTCTCTGGTCTTAGCCTCTTCAACCCTTTCTCGAGTCCTACTTCCTCATCTTACTCATCTACCGCTACCGCCCCTAGATCCAGTGAGATTCTAGTCCAGTCCTGTTTTTTTCCTTAAAGTCAGGGATTTCCCTTACAAATCCGCGAGTCCAAGTCCCAGAATCAAAATAAAAACAGGACTGGACAAACACCTGCCGAACGGAATGGAGCCTGCTGCCATGTTGGCCAGTGTGCTCGGTGCAGCTCATGTCTAATGCGATTCTATAGGCAGGAAGCAATGGGCACTGGCTGGAAGCTAATGTAGGAGTGCACACATTCAAAGGGGGACGATTTGAAAGCAGCCACAGACGCAAAGTGATTAAACCTGGGCAAATAAATGTGTCCGAACGCGAATCAACCACATTTTCGCTGAATTTGGGATTCATGGGATTCGCTAATTTTTTTGAAAGACTTGGGTGACAAGAGTCAGGTCAAGCTCAGGAAAAGTTCACGCTGAGGATGTGTTGCCGTAAACAGTGGGTTGAAGGACCAGGCCCTTCCCTGCCAGCACAAGTTCAAAGCAAATCAAGCATAAGCGAAATGGAAAAGGTCAGAACATTTCCTACCGGGGATGTTCAAGGAAAACATAGTGTCTAATTGACTCATGGTTTGCCACTCGCTGTTCCTTTGATATAGAAAGCAAAATTAACTCTTTGTTTTCAGCTGACAAAAAGTAATCTTTTTTTTTTTTTAAAGTACTGTGGAACTATGGCGAGTGTCTTTCCCAGGTATAGAGCACATAACTTTGCAATAATTCCCAACGAAATATTATTCATTAATTTAACAGCGGATTGATGAAAGCCTGCATCATGATTGTTTGACATGTGACTGACTCTGCCTTATTGATTGATTGATATTTTATTTCTATCGCTCTCGTACACAAGTGTTTCAGAGCGCGGAAAGGGAAGGGAACATGGGAGAACAAAATAGCGATCTTACTAGGCCCAGTGACATTGAGAACGTGCAAGTGCATGGGAGTGGGGGAGGGGAAAAGTGCATGGAAGGAGGGAGAAGTGGAAAGTGCGAAGCAGAGGAGAAACAGATAAATAACAATACATAAATAATTAAGGCAACAAACAGTGCTAGTGCAGCCAGCAATTTGCAAGTGCTAGGTTTAAGGCAGCAGACAGGGTAGGTCTGATCAGTGCAGGAAGAAAAAGTGGGGGGGGGCTTTATGGGTACAGATACAGTGCAAGGGGTGGCCCGGAGGCAGTGCGGGAGGGTGGCAGGGTGAGCAGGTACCTGGGCCCGAAAGACAGAGGGTGGCCAGGTGCACGGTGCCAAGAGAGAACAGATAAGCAGGGGAGAGGGGGAGCAAAGGCAGAAGAAAAGAGGAAGGTCTTGAGGTGCTTCCGGAACCGGAGATGGTTCTCCTCGAGTTTTAGAGTGGCAGGGAGGCTATTCCAGAGGGAGGCCCCAGCCAAAGACAGAGATCTACCCCCAGCTCGTTTCTTCGAAAAACTACTGACCCTGAGGGAGTTGGAGGTAGAGGAGCAAAGAGCTCGAGAGGGGAGGTATTTGCGGAGGGATAGCTGAAGGTATTTTGGACCCAGGCCCCAGAAAGCCTTGTGGACAATTGGACTTAGATTTACTTGTTTTTATGAAGTTATTGACTTTGGACTTATTATAAAATAGTTAAGCTCAGGAGTGGCAGGTGCATTATCCTGTGGATTTATTTTACAGCAGATTGAAAGTGCGATTCTAGCGATTTCTTGCTGGATAACTTTCACAGATGCAAAGGACTCCATTTCCTGTGGCTAACCAGCCTTACGCACACCCTCACCCCTCCCTTTTCCATAACCTTTCTCTCTCTTCCTGCAGATTTGGAAGTTATTTTGTGTATTCTTTTTTTTACCCAAGAATTTGAACGTGTCGACATTTGTGTAAACTTAATTGCAGATTTCTGGCTTGTAAAGTCAATTTGCCCACATTTGGGGTGAAGGAAAATGCCGTGGGAACCCGCAAACCTTCTTGAATCTCACTTGGAGATTCAATGGAGCCCACAAATTACTTTGGAGAAAGTTTGACCAGGCCTAGAAATGATGATCTATGATAACCTTAAGAATATAAACACATAAAAAGATTACATTAAAAAAAACAAATAATGTAAACACACTCACAGTTTTAAATGTTGAATGCCACTGAGTTCTTGGAAAAGAGGTTCCAATTCAGTGTTTACCGGTATATTTTGTGCCTGCCAAGGCTTTACGTTTGCTTCAGTTGCTGACACATAGCATGACTGTGCAGAAGACGGGAAGGGCTGGCACCACTTCCTTTGTTAATTACAATTCATGTATTTCCTGCTGTCAGTCCAGCACCACAAGCACAGCCTCGCCAACAGCTACTGGGCATGGCTCAGACTGCAGAGTACTGGGACAGTGTTCTGCTTATTCCAAATCAGAATTCGCCTGTAGGGAATTCGGGCGATTTCAGGGCAGGCTGGGGCAGGGTCAGACACACACCAAGCATATGGGGTCGGCTCTTGCCCAGGTCACTGACCTTAGAGGCTCCAGCCTGTGAAGAGAACTCCTAATTCCCCTATAGGTCAGCAACCTCCTTTTCTGCTTGGCAATGCGCTAAACACTCAGATTTGTTACACTCGAAAGAGAGCACAAGAGCAGTGAATTTCAACAGTTTTCTGAATGTAAACCAGTATCCAGTGGTGATCCACAGGGACAAAAAAAATCAGGCTTAGCAGTGCTTCATTTGTCAGAAAAAAAGTGCCACGCCCCAAATATTTTCTAGCACGCTAGTGACACTGTGGTCAGGCAATTCCCCACCATTGCTGCCACCACCCACAGCAGCAGCCCACAGTGTCGACACATTTGGGGTTATACTACAGCTCGCACCTGTTCATTGGGCTTGATGGATGCTCTGTTGTAATTGCTTCTTAATCAGTCTGAGTCTGAGACAATAAGTGCTGGGGCTCAGGAATAAGAGCCAGGGCTGAGCCCTGGCAAACACCCCCAGAAATTAAGCACTGGCAGGATACCTTTTGCCAATCTTGTTCCAAGACAAACGGCCTCTAAATGTTGCTCTCTGCCAATTTGTGTACACACTGTTGCAAAGCAAGGAATGAATGCAGTGAGAACCCCTTGTGGGCTGTATGCTGGCTACAAGGTTGGCCTGGGCATAGTTTGTGTTCGCCGGCCATTAATAACCGGGCAGGAGGCGATATCACCTGTCTTTTCTGACTACAAATATAGCTCTCAGTTTGCATGCCTCTGCTGTGATGTCTGCAGCATTATCCTTTTAAGGTGTAGTTAATGGAGTCCGACTAGTGTCTGAACTGGGTGCATTGTTGGATGGTGTGCTACGGAACGTTGGTAAGGGGCTTTCAGAGGGCGTCATATATGGCTTTGTGGATTGGTGGTTATCAATAACAGCTGGTGACATCATGGGTGAGGAGAGTGAAGCCCAAGTAGTCTGACTTTTTCAAACCTTAATATGGAACACACCAACCCTGCTGGTGCATTTTTGTGGTCTAGGTGCTCACTAGAGAGACCAATGTACCACCAGCATGTTAATGAAAGGTAGCAAACCCTCCATCTTACGCTGCTTCCACACCAGCAGATAATGAAAACATCAAGTTATCTAGTGCCTCATTTCAGATTACTCCTGCTTTTAAGTGCTTTAATAATAGCTGCTATTATTATCCAGTGTCTTTAGGGTGACCAGGCGTCCCAGTTTGGGGGTTGAGAGCAATCATAGTTTTTTCATATCAGGTCCCCCAGTCCTGACAAGTTCTAATAAATAGTTGAATGTCTCTGTTTCAAGAAAGAGTTTTGATGCAACATCCCCGTTAGAGGACTTCTTTGGAAAAAAGCGAGCTAAGGTCATGTGCAGCTGCAAGCAAAGCCTGGTGCTTAATGCAGAGAGAACAAAGTATCTCCTATTGCTCCAAAACGGTCAGAGGCCTCAAGCAGGCACAAGAAAATAACATTTAATTAAACAGAGGATGCAAGAGTGTTCGGGGGTAATGTGAAGGTGAAAAGGGAATGATGGAGAGATGAAGTAAGAGAAGATGAGCATAAAGAAGGGTGGGTTGAAGGACAGGAGGGCATAGAAGTGTTAGATGTACCCCAATTGCTTCAATAGTGTGTCCTTCATACATACAATGGGGGTATTACAAGTGTGCTGGTCGGGAAATAAAGTGCTGGTAATTCCGTTTACCTGCACTTTTTCCAGACCACACTACTGCGAGATGTAATGCTGATAACACTGATGCCAGAAACACCGCACACTGTGCCACCGTTGCCAGTAGCACAGTCAACGGAAATATCAGGACCTACTGTAACACGTGCTGGAAACCCTAGCACAATGGAAATAAGGCAGCATACGAGAGTGGTTTTGCCAGAAACACGGCACATAAATGCTGGGACTACTGGCAAATCTGTGCCAGAAACACTGGCACTGTGGTGCAGGTGGAAAACGGGCCCAGGTGATGAAGAACAGGCCACAGGTGCACCCAATAGGCACTGAAACTGCTGAAATGGACCACACACACACCACAAACACTGACCAATACAACTATGCTGCCACTTATAGTTGTAGCAAGGGACCTGGAGGTGCTGCATGCTGGAGTGCAGCTGTATGAACAGGAGCTGCATCAGTGGCAATAGGAGGACAGGCAGAGGAGGAAGAGAAGTAGGCAGAAAAGAATGATGATGAGGCACAATGCCATGCAAGTGGTGGCGCAGAGGCTTGCAGCAATACCCCTCACAAAGGCAACATATTGGGTCCTGACTGATGGGGAGATCCATACCCTGTACATCTAAACAGGGAAACTATCCTGGAACTGGTGGAGCTTCTCCAAGATTACATTGAGAGCAGCATAGGCATCTGGACAGCCATACCACCCCTGTTGAAGCTGGTGTCAGTGCTGTACTTCTGTGCCCGCTTCCCAGGATCAACCCATGACTCCATGGTCCTACGGAACAGCACCCCGCCGGCACACATGGCACGTTATGGGGGATAGCAGACCTGCCTATTGAGTGAGTGAAAGCATAACCACACACACCGCTACCATGCAAATGCTGGCCCACAAATGGCATGCACAATTGAGTGGCCATGATTTACATCAACCTCACCAGACAGCTTTGGGACAGCTCATCCCATTCTGAGCACATATGGACAAGCGCATGCAATGCACTACCAGTACCAGAATGCAGCACAGCCATAATCACAAATCCCAGCATACCTCTACACAGTCCCACCTAGGCCCCTGTGACACATGCATTGATGGGACAAGGTGCATGCATGGGCACACCATAACTGTGTGTGATCCACAGTCACATTCAATACAACAGCAGTGCACCATTACACACACACATCAGATGTCAATGTGAAAGTGAACACCAATGCACTCCATGCACTGCACAGTGTACACTCGCAGACACAGTGTGCTGAGCTACCGCTGGAAGGTGGGTAGCTCACGGGTGGAATCCCAGTGGGAACTGAAGGGAGAGGGGCAAGCCATCCAACCCATTCCATGAAAGGCCACAGTGGGACCAAAGTGGGGATTGGCCCTCCCTGCATTCTGTGAATGTTAGCCTACACGCAATGTGGATGCGAGGCAATCGCAGTGAAACCGGCATTATGGGTGCCATCCACTGTGTGCAGTCGTGGCAGGGGCAGGTCAAAGTCCAACCCGGACATTGTTGACACACAGACATATGGGTGACTCATAGGGCCTCATTACAACTCAGGCGGTAAGGGGTTTACGGCAGCGTTAACAGCGCCGACCCTTACCGCCTGATTACGAGGTCCCCTAGCGCCATGGTGCTTTTAACACCTGCTTTTAGCAGGTGTTAAAATCCATGGCGCTAAGGGACCATGGAGTTAATTACGCCACCGTAAATTACGGTGGCGTAATTAACGCCTTCCCCACTCCCATTATGCCCTATGGGGCAAAAATGGGAATGGGGAAGGGTAAATGGGGATTGGGGACTTACCGCCCCGCCTAGGTCGGAATGGGGCGGTAAGTCCGCCAACCACCATGGCGTAAACGTAGTTTACGCCATGGTGGTAAAGTCACGGCCCAGGCGGTAACTTACCGCCTGGGTCGTAATTTGCTGGTCAGTAGGCTACCCCCAGCAACCCATCCCAGGTACCCAAACCCTACACACACAGCATGTCCAGCATTGGCTGTCACAGGGTGCAGCAGGGTACATAAGGGCCCGCTAGTCCACGGTCCCAGATGCATGTGTCAAACACACAGACATTCAGGGATCAAAGCACTGTCCAGCCACATGCATTTAACGGCTCACCTTGTGTCCCATCCCTTGCAGGTGATTCAGATTATCTGCTACTGCCGTGGTTGATGACCCCTGTTAGAGACCCCCAGACTCAGCAGGAAGTGCCCTACAATGGTGCCCATGTGTGAACCCGGGCAACTATTGAGCAGATCTTTGGACTTTTGAAGGCACGGTTTTGATGCCTGCATTGGTCGGGGTTGGGGGGCTCATGTACAGGGCAGAGAAGCTGGGGAAGATAGTCCTGGCCTGTGCGATGTTACACAATATATGTGTCAGATGCAACATACCCCTGCCCCCGGATATGGACATGCCACCAGCAGAAGCTGAAGATGATGGAGATAGGGATGCAACCCCAGCCATACAACAACACGTACACATGGATGTCAGGGATGGGCGTGTAGCCCGTCAGAAAATAATTGCCAACTTCTTTTGACCACCCATCCACTGCACACAACCCATGCCCCTCACTGCATGTTCGATCCAGTACCAATAAAGCAGACCACACCAATAAGGAATGTCCAGGCATTGATTTTTGTGTGCGTAACAAGTTTTATGTATTATTTTGAACAATGTGCATTCAACACTGTGTGCCCCACTCCCCCTCCCCGAACACTACCTCCCCGAACACTCCCTCCCGAAACATTCCCTCCCAAACACTCCCTCCGCGAACACTCCCTCCCCAAACACACCCATAAATCAGATAGTGTTGTTATTGCTGCGGGTCCCAGTCACTTCCTAGGCTTTTTGATATCACAGGCCTTGTCTTGTGCAGGTGAACCTGACAGCTGCTGGGAGCGGTGCCTTGGGCTCTCCTGGTATGAGCTAGCTGGTGCGGTGATGGTTGAGGGGGGGTCTAATCCATGGACGACCCTGCGGTTGAGGGCCGCCTGCAGGGTGTGGGTGACGGACTCTACGAGAGCTGAGATGTCCTCATTCCCCTCCCGGACCTGCTGTGCTAGCACAACCAGGGCAGAGGTACAGTGGCCCAGGGCACAGGTACAGAATTGTATGCTGGCCAGCACGCAGTCCCGCATCGGGGAAAATCCTGTAGCTGCTGCCTCACAAGGTCGCCCATCTCATCATGCCTCTGTTCAATTCTGAAGATGCGTGCATCCATGTCACGTATGTTTGCCATTGTTGTTGGTTGTGGGCTATGTAGGTCAGAGGGGCTGCATGTTGGCCTATGGTATGGTGTGTGGTCCGGGGAGCCATCCGTGCGGACCCCAGCTTCATACACTGCAACTTCATCCGTCGATGTTCCCGGATGTGAAGGGTGCTGGTGTTCGGTAGACACTGGCCGTGTTGGCGGGCCAGAGGGCTGCACTACAGGGGTAGGTGGTTGGGCTACAGTGACAGGTGACACCACTACAGGGGCAAGTGGTTGGGCCACAGTGACTGTTGGCACCATTAGAGGGGCGGGTGGCTGGGCCACAAGGCCCAGGGGCTGCGTTGCTGCGGCAGGCATCGGTTGTGCTGTGGTGCTGCAGGTGTTGTCCTCTTCTTTTGCATGGCTGGCTGGGATGTCCGCCAGGGTGGCTGTCAGAGGATGTGCCTGTGAGGATGAGATGGGCATGCAGTTAATCACCTTTGTGTCATCCAATGGACTTGCAACACACAGATACGTCATTGTGTTTAATTCTGCCTGGACATGGTTTCTGGGTGTCAGGACAGCTTTGATGCATGCGTGCGTGTGTGTGTGTGGTATGGATGCAAATTGGTCGTAGTGCAGCCACGCTACCATGTTCCGGTGTGCTTCGTGTATGTGCTACTTCTCATGTTGTCTCTTTGTGCACATGCCCGGAACTCATGTGCCCATATGTGTTTGAACATGCATTTGGGGTGCAATGCTTGTGTTCTCCAGGCAGCTGTATGTGCATGGCCCATTTCATGTAGTAGGTGTGTTTTTCGGTGTTATGCAGTTGGACCTGACTCCATGATGTGTGTGTTGCATTTCACAGTCAATTCAGGTTTAGTGTTTTGATGTGTCTCTTACTTGCTGCTGTCTGCTTGCATCCCGGCACTGGCCTCTGCCGCTCATACTCCCTCAATCCCTTCCAGGTGCAGCACTGTGCTGCAGGTCTCCTCCCAGGACATTAGTCTGATTGGGGGAGAGAGGGCGTCCCGCCTCCAGTTGCATGACATTCCCTCCTGTGGGCAGAGAGCAGGTTCCTCACTATGAGGTGGTGGTCGTCCCACCTCTTATGGCAATCTTTAAAGGGTACGGGGGACAGAGTCCATAGCCAAGACCTTGTGGGCCACCTCCTCCCATATTGCCGACTTTCTACGTTAGCTTGTTCACCTGTGGTCAGTGGCAAAAAGTTAATTTGCATTATCCATAATTGTTTCTGTTAACACAGTTAGCTCTGTCTCAGAGAAGCATGGCTTCCACTGACGGAACTCTGGGACAAGTGCCTTGAATAACGCTGTCATGGTGTCAGTGTTTCAGTGAGTGGATGGCTACAGGAAGTGGGCAATTTTATATGGATCGTGTTTTTCAAAATGGCCACCAGCGAGCTTCCAGTTCCTGTGATGACGCTGTTTTCGGTCCTGGTGTTTCTGTTGCTGGTGTTACCATCATCGGTCGCCCCATTGACAGTGT
The DNA here is from genome assembly GCF_040938575.1 of Ambystoma mexicanum. Classification (NCBI taxonomy): domain Eukaryota; kingdom Metazoa; phylum Chordata; class Amphibia; order Caudata; family Ambystomatidae; genus Ambystoma; species Ambystoma mexicanum. The sequence goes on from NC_090931.1 coordinate 460,800,823, forward strand.
TTGCAATGTTTGCCTGCCGGACTCAGTGTTTTTTGTTATGGAAACACCAGCATTTCTTGCTTTTGCCAGTGTTTCTGTCATGCCGGTGATACCAATTCTGGTATGGCGATTTGCGTGCTCCAGCTGGGTTGTAATGTGTCAGTGATTCTGTCGTGACTGTTGCCAGAAACGGTACTACCGAAATCACAGAATCACTGGCACTTTTGCTCCGGACTCTGAATGAGGGCCAATATTTTTATTAGAACAACCCAGCACTCTGCAGAAAGAGATTCCAAAGCTCCCTGACCAGGTTTAAGCTATTCAAAATGCTTCTGAAATGTTGTAATAACCCTAAAATAATTGTTGAAGAAGGCATGGTTACCCCAAACCTTGCTGAAATGAAGGGACCCTGATCACCCCATCATTCTGTGGGTTTAGTCATTCTGATCTGCCATTCATATTTGAGGGCTCAGCCTTTGATGTCCTTCGAAGTCTATTGTATTGACTATGCCCCTGTTTTTCGTATTTAAATTCTTGTCAATTTTAATTTCACAATAGCCATTTGATGGACCTTGGAAGGATTATAATAACATGGGTTGTTCTGTGCTTCATGTCGTATTCTTACAGCTTCTCAATTCATCAGTAAAACGAAGGGCAGAATTGGCCCTCTATACTAGAAATTCCAACGTGCAGGTTGACCCCCATGCTTAAGGCAAGTAATTACATAGTGCAGCTTACCAGTTACCACCCAGTGTGTGTGTGCCTCCGATTCTTGCTGCCAATCTGCCTATGCCAGTTTATCAACTACGGTGGGCACCTCTGTTCTTGCCACTGGTCCTCTGACACCACATAACCCATCAATAATTGTACACTGCGTATGATGTTGACTATGCCGCTGCAGCCACTAAAAGTCCTCTTTTTCCTGACGAAGGCCCAGCTACTGCTGATGTGGCACCAGGCCTGGCCAGTATTTATGTCTGTATCAGCAGTGTTACTTTCACTTGCAATGACCTCTCCTCCAAGTAGAATAACTACAACCCTCTTTTTCATGGCACTGCATTTGTCAGTCATGGAAGGATGAAGCGGGGAGCCGGCCGGGTCGGGTATCACCCCTGCAGACTGAACACGGCGACCGTTTCACTTGCTGAACCACAGTGCTGGCATACTATTTACAATAATAGTGAAAGGGTGCTATGAGAAAAATCACCAGTTTGAAGCGATACCTGGAACAAACTCTCGCTAATTTAGGAGTATGGATGCACTCCCTGCCTAATGCAGCCAGTCTGCTTTTTAAGACTACCACAATGACAGCATAAGCAACCTTTTATATGGACTGGATTTCTGTGGAGATGTTTTGCACCTGAGAAGCAAACATGTAAGAGTGAAATATGTTGCTTATCAATTCACTGAGAGGACAGGAATGCCACAAACCCAACAAGATATTTATATTCCTGCATTAACTGGAGTATCCTATTGCTGGAAAAGGATTGTGCCCCGAAAGATTCAGGTGATATGGCCCTACCACAGTTTAGTTTATTACAATGTATAAAGCGCGGCAAACCATAAACAGCTGCAGATTGTGTGTGTAATGTAATGTAAAGGTGCTCTTTTATACCACATCTTCTAAAATTTTGACGACGTCTTGTAAAATTTCTGTAAGAGAAGTGAGACCCTCGAGGGGGGGGGGAGAGCGATGGGGGGTGAGGGATGTGGAGGTTCAGTTGGAGAGGCATTTGTGAAACCGAAGGTGTTGAAGGGTGCAGGTCGTACGTACCGAATTCCTGCGTGCTGGTATGTTTCAAGGTAGTATCTGGCATTGCAACCTGGTTGTCTAACTATCCAGAGCGGACAGCCCCAGATTGATTGGCTGCCAGAGTGGGACTAAGGGGGGAAATTGACAGTGAGTGGGCGTGTTATGGGACAGTGCAGAGAGAGCTCTCCATTGCTCCGCAGTAGGTAATGTGGTGGTGGGATGCTAGCAGCTGCTACACTGCAGTGTGCATCACGATGTGTGTGTGTAGTATATGCTGGCTGGCAAGAGATTCAAAAAGTGAGTAGGTTAGTTGAGGGTGGAGGGAAACGGTCCTGGGCTGCTGGTACTGATCAACACTACACGGTCCTATGTGTGTTTGGTTACGTTTTCTAATTATTGTTGGGTGGTGTTCATTTAGGAAGGCTAATAAAGATTACACAATAGTAAAATACAATAAGAGAACAACAACAAATGTAAACATTCATAGAAATCTATAACCACTTATATTAAGCAGTACACCCTTCCAAAATCACTTGCCTGAATTCGAGCCTTTTTTTCTCGAAAAAACACTGGGAAGGGAGAACCATAAAGTTCAGTGAGGGTGTGCCAAACTGTACTGCTCCAGGCATGAAGGCTGTTGTCCCCAGTCTTCTGTGTTTAGTGCATAGGAAAACAATAACAGATCTTTTGTACAATTGCACAGATCTTGTGATTTTGAAAAGCGAGTGACTTGAAAAATTGCGGGGTAACACACAAAAAGGGTGACAGGAGGGGAAGAGTACCTCGGAACAGTAGTGACAGCACATGCAAAGAAAATGGGAGGATATATTAGCCACACGCCTTTATGCCAGGCAAAAAAGGCAATGGATGGAAAGTCCTCATTGGAATACCAATGATACAGCACAAGTGGAACGATCAAAGTCTTTAATGGGGACACAAAGTCTCAGCTGCAGGAGTCCAAAAAACCACAGGAGTTGGATGGTGACAAGAGGTTAGGGGAAAAAGTGCACAACATTACAATCATAAAGGCATAAGGGAAAGAAGCAGACATGTGTGTGCAGGAGGACCTTGAAAAAGGAAGGCAGGTGGATGGAAGAAAGAGTCAGGCTGGAGCTAGAAACAAATAAGGATGTCTAGGACCGTGGGTCCATGGACAGAAGGAGCAATGTCATTACCAATCAATTGGATCTCAACCCAATTAGGAGTCTGCCAGTTTTGGCTGATCCACTTATCTCTTCTGAGATAGTCACAAAGTTGGAGAAAGTATCTGGTGTGATATGATTTTATTTGCAAGAGTGCATGCTATCTGAATATTTAAAACATGTGAAGCCAAAGGCTGAATTAAGAAATGCTGGTGATTCGAGATGAACAAATATGGCTGAAAGCACTAACCCCCTACCTGAAAATGGCCCGGTAGAAACAATTCTAAATTGAAATCCAATAAATGATCATATCCAACCATTCCATAATCCATCCATTGCATTCCATAGAAGGAATATACCAGTAACACACCCGTCCTAAGAGCGCCTGGCTAAGTTCTTTAACTTGGTCTCCAGACCATTAATGGTCAGTAGAGACTGCTCCTGTGGGCTGCGAGCATCAAGTCATCATCTTTGCCATAAGTCTATCAAAAACAAAGAATTTGGTCTCTGCGGGGTAAAACTGTAAAGATATAAATAGGATCCAACAAGAAATTGCTACATCCTTTTGTTAATAAATGCCTTTATCAACCATGTATTGAATTGGAAAGATCCCATAAAATCGTTGAAGGGTGGACCATTTTTGCAGGTTTGACAAAATTTGATAAAGTATACAGTGGGTTAACTAAAGGGCTTTACTGTCAACATTAACATTAACGACGATCCCTTCCTTTTGATTTAGTGTGGGAATTTGACTTTATCAAGACAATTGCAATTAGAGTAGCAATGCGTTCATTCTGATCTTACATGATTTGTTTAATGTTGGGTCCTTTCAAGAGCTTCGCAAGTGCGGGCTGTGTGGTGCAAACGGTGAGCAGAATAGAGTGGTGGTTTACTCAATGTAAGTGGAATGGGAGGAAATGGTGGTGAATTTCTCATTTCAGAAAAGCCGCTCAAGGTGTGTCCCGTCCTGTGGTTGGTACTTTAGCCGATTCTTTGTTGGTGGAGAGAGACTTTGTATCTGCATTAACTTTCTTCTCAAGACAGATGATGAAGGTTCCCTGTATTGTGAGGTTTTGGTGGTTGATAGATAGATTAGAGACCATTTCAGCAAATTTGGAAGATTATGTATATATGAGAAGGCATTCCACCATTCCGCAGGAAATTTCTTCAAATCCCATTTCAACTAACTTTTAAGAACACATTTCACCAGAAATATAGATGGGGTTGGGTTTGGGTATACATTAAGGTGGGGAGATGTTGGGGGCGTGCAGGGATCTCCCCCACATTTATTATCAGTGAAAGGTGCTAAAAAAAAATAATTAGGTGAAATGGTATTCAATTAAATATTTTTGATGGAATCACGTAGATTCTATGAGAATGAAGGTTAGTGTTGACGTGTATGTGATCGAGAAGACTAAAAAGAGAGATTCTCATTCTGGGACATAATGGAAGCTTGGAGCTTTAAGTTTGATGTAATATCTGCGCACAATCCTGTTGGCAATCTTACTTTCGTAGCCTGTGGGAATGGTTTTATGCATGTCTGGTGAGTGATCCTCTTTGAGCCACATTTCTCTGAATAAGACTAGGCCTATTGTCTCTTCACGTAGAAGATTATAGATTTCAAAGGAGGGTTTAGCACTAGAGAGGGCATTGATGAGTAGACACCGGGTAAGAACTGCTCCTATGTGGCTCCATCATGTAGAAAAGAGTTGATTTTGTTCATTATTTGTGTTTTAGTCATTCAAATACTTGTGGCTGTTGATTTCATCCACAAATAAACAGAGTACATTCTTAGTGAGGTTGGATTTGTCATTCAGGTTCCGGTGATGGACTGTGGGCGCTGCTTCATAATGTAAGGCATGATCAGCATGACTCCTGCAGTCAAGTGTTTATGGGAGTTGCACTGGACAACAATGGTTTTGCAATAAGGTTGGTGTGGTTCCTATTGCTTTCTATGGTAGGCAGTGAATAAGTCGAAAACATTATGTCGAAAGACATAATGTCGAAAAAAAAATGTCAATTTTTTTTCAAATGCTTTCTTTTTTTATTTACATGTTTTTTTTGGGTTCCGGAGGTAAAAAAAAACAGAGTTAAACATAAAAATAATTACAAAAAAGGAGGGTTTGGGGGGAACCGCCCCATTTCGAACAAAAAGCAACCAAAAAAAGAAATTTAACATTTTTTTTCGACTTTTTTTTCAACATTATGACTGTCGACATAATGTAATTCAAATTTATCACTATAAACCACTTTCTATAAGTTAACTGAGTACTGAGTTGCTGGCATCGGGCGGGAGTTGGTGGGTGTTGGTGGGTTGATGCCCATTGGGGGAGTTGTTTGGAAAGGTATCTGGAATTGAAGGCTGTCATGGTTCTTTTAGGTAGGGGAGAAAGGGCTGCATCCAGTGTCCCTCATTGATTGGCTTGTGGACATTATGAAAGTGGACTTCTTAGCTTCACCTTCTTCATTCTTCAGCACTGATCCTGCTACCTTTTTGTATTCTAGGCATGATACGGTCTTGCTGTGTACCAGTGCATAGTGGGATCTGTAAGGCAAGCTGTCAGAGCATCATTCCCTGGGTAGTATGTTTCAATTAGCTTCAAATGGCAGTTGCTATGGCAAATAATAGGCACAGGTACTTAGCAGGTCTGGCTAAGCAACATGCAACTAACTGATCTAGATTAAAAGCCAGAGAAAACTAGTTATGCAATTGATTATTTGATTCAAAATCAGATAATTGGCTGTATAAAGCGTGACTGGCTGTGCAATAATTACTATGGTTGAGAGAGGTAATAGTTCTGACTATGCAACAATGTCATTTAGTACATAACGGTTGATTTGAGCTCTGGCTGTATTATGAATCTGGCTATGCAGCAAGTGATCCAGTTGAATGATCAAGTGGATCTGGCTATGCAACCATCAGCCTGATTACACAACGGCCAAATCACTGTTTTTTTCTTCTGGTTATGAAAAAGTAGGACTGACTGTGCAGCAACTGATACAAATTAGCAAGAGATAAGTGGGTCTTTGCTTTAAATGTTTGATTCAGTTAAATAAGACTGACTCGGTGAAAAAGACTGGCTATGCAATAATAGGTCTGGTTGGGAGAGTAAGAAAATCCGATTTTGCAACAAGTATATTGAATTGCACACCAGCTAAGGCTGGATCTGAAGAATAGGCTTGGATATGCAACAATTGATCTGGCTGAGACAGCAAATAAATCTGACTTTACAACATTTTCCTGCCATTCATTCAAATTCATCTATATAGGCAACAGGTGATATTTCAGCAATGCAGCATCACCTGGGTCTGGCTATGCAACAATCAATTTAAATAATCAACAAATAACCCTGGCTACAAAACAAATAAGTATATTAAGAGAGCAACTAGATATGGCTATGCACCGTTGATTTAAAAAGTCAGTAAAAAATCCTGTATCTATAACAATTAAATAGATAAAGCAGGTACATTAATCTGGCACCATTATTATAAACCATCAACAAATACACCTGGCTATGCAGTAGCCAATTTGTAGAAGCAATTAAATCTGGCTATGCACATATTCTTTTTTTTTAATTTGTGTTATGGTTTAACAAAGAAAACCTTACACACATTTAATTCAAAATACATGTAAGTCAGTTAATAAATAACCAAACACACAATTATACATTTACACTTCACAATTTTGATACAATAGTGAATAGCACATAACTAAGTTAAAATCCATGTCATCAGGACATCATAGCTAATATTTCTTCAATGCATCTGATCGGCACCAAAGTCAATACAATCGATTTCCCATTATATTCCCAAAAGACGTCCAGATCCATGAATTTATATTGTCTCACATGCGGATGAAAATATTTACAGCTTATTGACCGAGACTGCATGCAGTATAATAAAAGATGCTCAATAGTTTCAGTGGTACCGGGGGCATTACATAGCCTCCAATGTCTTAGCAATCTTTCAAGACTATTTCGTGGCCCCACAGTTTCCTGTGTCGGTAGCAAATTCAAGCGGAATTGCATACATTTGCTTCTCCAGCTAGGACTTGGAAATCTTTCCAGATACGCTCCTGGACATGAGTGAGACATTACGAAACAATGTGTATTTTCCTACGGCCTCACCTGTTCTTATCCAGTCCCTTTCTAACACTCCAGACACTCCAATGATCAGTCCATATCCAGTAGAACATTGTCATTGAGTTTCACCCAAACCTTAAAGTGTGCCACATCTTCTTTTATTGGATCTATGTAAAAAATCTGCAGCCGAAATGCCATAAATGCTAAAGTCCCAAAAGTGCAAAGCTGACATCTTCGCATTTTGAAAATGTTGCATGCTTTTTCTTACCATCTGTCCCCCGCTTTTCATGCAAAGTAAGTGGGGGACACCCCTGCAACCCCAGAAGCCCATAATGCCAAACTAGGGTTGTGGGGGACACTCCCGCTAACCCTGCTCCCCTAGTTCGGCATTATGGGATTCAAAACATTCTCCTATGCCGAATGAGCACAAAAAGTACATTCAGCATTTTATTTCCATTATTTTCTGCAACTCCCCATTTATCAGCAGGGTGTTTAACTCAGAATATAGGGTGTTTTCTTCTGGCAATCTGATTTTTCTAAGAAAGGAAAGGCACTTCCATTCAAAACAGAATTCCACTGATTGCAGACCCAACTCATACAGTATAACAGAAGCTGGGTCACCCTTAGGCAAACCCAGGACATTCTGCAAGAGACCAATTCAGCTACCCCCCAACACACATCAACATCATACATTAGAGAAGTTAACACCTTGGACCTGTATTATGTTATTGCAGGCTTTAAAGAACATGTCCACACTTTCCAGATAATTCTTTTCAAGTGTGCACTAAACTTATTAAATTTTTCCACATGGCCTCGCATTTAATCTTTTTATTAGGACAGCCATGTATGGGAAATCCCAGGTAGAGGTAACCTCCTACACACTCAATAGGGGAACTTTAAATTTTCCAAGCAAACTGCATTTTCCTCTTCCTATTCCAACAGGCCGGACCTTTGTTTTCTGGCAATTTAGCAAAAGACAATGTCCATCCATGAAGGAAGAGAATGCATTTATTGATCGATGTAGGCCAATTGTCGTTTTGGACATGTCATCTGCATAAAGCATATCATGGAATTTCACAGTACCAACACTCGGAAGGGGGAGCCTTGACCCGGTCCAACCAGGAGCCCAGGTCCGCAAGATACAAATTGAACAAGGCTGGGGTCAACACACAACCCTGTCGCACACCCTAGTGTGTCGCCACAAACCTCGGCAATCTTCTTTCACCATCTAAACGGACCCGGACACTTGTATTTTTATGCAGTGAAGCAAGAATCTCCAACAGATACGGAGGAATACCTCAGGCTCTTTACCACCCCATCAAAAGCAGTGGAAAGATCCATGAAAACCAGGTAAAGTAGCTTCTTGTCTGATTTCTTCATTTTCACCTGCTTGGATAATATAAACCCATTTAATTCGGTCCCGAGACCCCTCCTGAAACCGGACTGATAATGATCAATACATCTGGCACTTCTTGCCCACCCCCTCAGTGCCCCAAGCACCAAGATCCAAAAAATCTAACTACACAAATCAAGAAGGGCGATAGGCCTATAATTTCCTGGCAAGGACCAATTGCCCTTCTTGAAAATGGGCACCAAAATCGTAACCCTCCACAAGCCAGGTATCCATTTATTTAGCAGGATATTCTGAAAGAGAGTGAGTAGAATCTCTGTCCATAGGGTCGTATCGAACTTCATTATAAAGTTAGAGACTCGTCCCGTCCCTCCGCCTGTGAAGTTTTATATGCAGTTATAAAATGCTCAATATACTCCTCATCTAATTTGAGATCACAGTCACCAGACTCAAACTGCGGATCAACACAAACGTCCCCCTCGTCCCTGGCATAAGTTCCCTTGTTAAATTCTACCCACGTCTCCTCTGCTATACCATTTGCTTGAATGAATTCTTGTCTGCCCGGCTTTTCATTCATTACTCTCCAAAATTCCTTGGTACCCTTATCCCTCCGAATCTTAAGAATCCTTTCTCCCTCTAATTGAAGTAAATGACCTTTCTGGAATTTCACCCAATTCTTAAAAGTTTGTTTTTATTTTTTAAGCTTTACCCCAGTACTCAGCAGTATCTGTATGTTTTCTCAATCTTTTGAGATATATCCTCAGTTTTTTTTTTCTTCTCCTGGACTGTCTCATCAAATAGATGATCAGTCTCTCTCTTCCTTGAAAAAACTATTTCCCTCATCCCATTCTCTCTGATCCTACCTTCAATAAATGGAACAAGGTTCTGTGCCGAGAGAGCCTCTTCGACTGAATCCACTGAAGCAGAATCCAACCAGTCTTTTAGGAAATCATTGAATTGAAAGATAGACCGATCATTCCACATCAACTGATTTCCCAAGTTGTTCACCTGAAACTGGATTCTACCCAATTTATCCCTCTCCACCAACACCCACTTAAAACGACACCCCACTGCTACAAAACAAATAAGAAAATTAAGAGGGCAACTACATCTGGCTATGCAACCTTTGATTTAAATTGTCAGTAAATTAATCCTTCTATGTAACAATGAAATAGATAAAAATAGTAAATAAATCTGGCACAATTACTTAAACCATCAACAAATACACCTTGCTATGCAGTATTTATTTATTTATTCATTTATTTATTTATTTATTTATCTGTGCTCACATAGTAAACTACAGATATTAAAGTCATACACTCATATGTACATAATTAAACTTTTTACAATTACATAGATTTTTACATTTCACCCCTATCACATAGCAGATGTCTTAGTGGTTGGGTGAGTTTGGTAAAGGGAGAGGGCTATGGTGTCACTGGTGATGTGAGTTAGTTGTGCAATAGGTATCTGAAAAGGTGTGTTTTGAGCTGTTTGCGGAAGATAGGAATCCTGGGCTCTGAGGTGAATGGGTAAGGCGTTCCAGAGTTTACTGGCCATCGAGGGGATGCTGCTACCACCCGCTTTTTGGAGCTTGACTTTGGGGGTGACAAGAAGGTACTTGTAGGCTGCTCTAGTGGGTCTGGCTGATTGGGTTTTACATATTTTGTCAGCCAGATAGGCGGGGACTACTAAGTGGAGGCATTTGTGGGCCAGTGTGAGCGTTTTAAACCAGATTTGTTCTTGGATGGATATCCAGTGGAGTTTGTGTCTGGTTTTTTAGATGTGTGTTGATCTGGGAATGGTAAGGGCTGCTCTGATGGCATTGTTTTGACGGACCTGGAGTTTGTTGATGTTGTAAGTCAAGGTGCCAGTGTTTAGTGCATTACGGTAATCCAGTCTAGTTAGCACTAGTGCTCTCGCCAGGGTGATGCAGCTGTCGGGCAAGAGGAAGGGTCTGCAGGAGTTAATCAACTTTCAGATGTAGGAGGTGGCAGAGGCGGTAGCGTTCACATGTTTCGCTAGGGTAAGGGAGGAATCCAAGTAGAAGCCTAATGTTTTGACATGGCTGGAGACTGAAATGGTGTTGCCGTCAATGTTGAAGGATTGAAAGGCCGAGCTAAGTTTGGCAAGGCTCGGTCTTATTGTCATTGAGGCACAAACCGTGATGTGCCATCCAGGCCTGTATGGTTAGGTAGATGGCGTTGAGAGTGGTGGTATTAGTGGCATGGTGTCCCGAGATGGGTATGAGGACCTGGGTGTCATCGGCATAGTTGGTGTACAAGATGCCCAGGTCATCAAGAAGGTCCAACAGCAGCTTTGTAAAGATGTTATACAAAGTGGGAGCCACACATGAGCCTTACAGTACTCCACAGGTGAATGGGGTGGATGGTGCTTCTGCCTTCGGTGAGAAGACCTTCATAGTTCTCTCTGAGAGAAACAATTTGATCCATTGAGTGGCGTTGGGTGAGAATTGTGCGGCTGTGGTAAGGATATTGAGGTCCACCAAATCAAAAGCAGCCGCGAGGTCAAGTAGGAGGAGCAGGACAAGTTTCCCTTTATCCTTCAGGTTGTCCATTTGGATGCTATACTCTAAGAGTGCCGTTTGGTCCCGTGTCTGGGGCGGAAACCGGATTGCCTGTGTCCCAGGATGTTGTTTTCTTTCTGAATTTGGAGGTAGGCCACTCGGTCTAAAATTTTTAGTAAAAATGGGATGGTGGTAATAGGTCGATAGTTTGTGGGGATGTAGGGGTCGAGAGATATTTTTCTTTTTAATAAGGGTAGAACCCAAGCATTTTTTAGGTCCTTCGGGACACAGTTGACGAACGAGGCATTAATGAGGTTGGTGATGAATGGGGCAAGTTGGGCTGCGCAGTCTTTGATGATTGAAGGTGGGCAAGGATCTCTTTGGCATCTGGACGGTTTTAAACTTGCGATGATCTGTAACCCTTCTGAGTTGGTGACCTTGGTGAATTCGAATGGAGGTTTTTCAGGCTTATTAGTAGATATGGGTTGGAAATTGACTGATGCTGTGGTTTATGCTACAGCTTTCTTTTTTTCTGATATTTTAGTCTGAAGTTCAGTGATTTAGCCTAGCAGGGCGTTCTGAATGTCCAGACACCAGCTTCTATACTCTCTGAGTATAGAAAATAGTTCCTTAGATTTCGAATTTGCTTTGGCCATTTTGTCGTTGTAGAGTGCGCTTTTGGTTTGAAGAACTTGTGTTTTATATTCTTTCGCAGTTTTGAGGAAGTCTAATTTATTACGTTTCGTCAGGGATTTCTTCCATAGTGCTTCATCCTCTCTTTTTTGCATTTAGAGTGGGGGTGAACCACCCGTTAAGGTGAGTGGATTGTTTGGCTTTGCGAAGGGCCAGAGGGGCCAGTTGATCAATGGCAGCCAGCATGGTGTCATTGTAGTTTTCGGTGAACATGGTTGGGTCAGGGTTGTCCTTGAGCTGGCATGTGAGGAGGGGTTGCAGAAGTGGCAGTAGGTTGTCAACTGTAATGTTTCTCTTGTTTCTGGTTGGGGCTGCTGGTGCTAATTTAGTGGAGAGTGTATTGTTGGTTGAAGTCTCGATGGTGAAGGTAATAAGATGATGGTTAGACCAGGGGCAGGAAAAATTGGATGAGATAGTGGATGTGCAGTTGATGTCTGTGAGTCAGTCAAGAGTACGACCTTTGGCATGAGTAGGATTGTGAATCCTGTGTGAAAGCCAGAGGGCTATCATGGTATTAGTCAATGTTAGGGTGTATTTGTTTTAAGGGTCATGGAGGTCTAGGTTGAAATCACCTAATATGATGGTTTGGGATTTGGGTTTGGAATTTGACGATAGAATATGAGTAACGTCATTTTCAAATGCAAGTGCAGGCCCTGGTTGTCTGTATACCAGATGGATGTTAACGGTGGCGGTTGTGTGAGGTGATATTTTTACCAAGAGGAGTTCCCCGGAGGTGAATTGGGTGGAGGTGGGAGTTTCTCTCATGTTCAGGGAGGATTTGGCAATGATGGCAATGCCTCCGCCTTTGACTGTGGTTCTGTCCTTTCTGCAGATATAGTAGCAATCTGGAACGGCGATGGCCAAGGCAGGGCCGGCAGCTGCGTCCAGCCAGGATTAGTTTATGGCAAGGAAATCAAGTTTGTGAGTTGTGATGACGTGCGTGCAATGACGGCCAATGTCAAATGCGTGTGATGGAAGTGACCTGGCGTTGATGATAGCGCCTAGAATGTTGTGGGTAGGCTTAAAAGTGAATTGCTGAGATGGGGTGTCCTGAGGTGAGTGGGTTTCTGAATGGTTCTCAGAGTGAGGAGAGAGTGCCTGCACAAGATGTTAGGGGTATTGGTGGTAGTTTCTCTAAGGATTTGGGTTCTGGATGACAGGTTTATGTTTCTGAGCAGGGTTGGTTGGGGTAGTATGCTGTGGCAAGGGTGATTGGCCTGGAGTTTGGTTGGTATAGCTGGGTGTGGAGGTGAGGAGCAAGCTGATTTTAGGCCCTGTAGGGTCGAAGACCTACTAACAATGTTAAGTATTGGGTTGGCCATGATGTGCTGCAAAGGATGGGAATACTATGTAGGCTTTGGTGTGGCCATATAGCCAAGTAACCAATTTGAAGAGGCAAATCAGCAGCAAATAAATCTTGCTGTGCAACAGTTAATGTAAATTGGTAACAAACAAACCTTGCTATGCAACAATCAATTTGAATCAGCTGAAATTGATTTAAGTTAGCAGAAAATACATCTTCTGTGCACTAATCATTGCCTTCTGTTAGTTCCTTGTGTACTGAGTTTCTGGCACAAGGAGAGAGTTGATTGGTTGATGGCGATATGGAGAGCTGTTTGAGGAGATATCTGTAAATGAAGGCTGACATAGGTTTTTTGGGGACGAATAGGGCTGCCCACAGTGTCCATCATTTCTTTCTGTGTGGGATTATGAAAGTGGAATCCTTAGTTTTCCTGCTTCTTTATTCAGCTCTGAAGCAGCTATATTTCCATGTTTAGGAATAATGCAATCTTGCTGTGGGAGTGGAAATGGTAAAGTGGGGAGGATGGTGGGGGGGAAGCGTCAGACTAGCTGTTAGGAGATCCCAGCTGTATTATATTTCACTTAGCTTCAAATGATATTTCAATTTGCAGCAAATAGGTCTGTCTGCTCATCAAGTCTGACTAAGCAACACTTGGGTTGATTAGGAATCAGATAGGTCTCGGTGTGCTAAATTGGATCTGGCTAAGCAACGAACTGATCTGGCTCAGACATCAGAATAAACTGTCTGTGTTACTGTTTATTTTTCTCTGGTTGCTAGCGCTGGTAGATCTTCTTTATGAAATAGTTTACATTGGTTATACTACTGCGGATTGAGATGATTTGAGATCTGGCTATGTCCAGCAACTAAAGCAGTAGAGAGAACAAGTAGATGTCGGAACACTACCATCAACCTGATTATACAACACTGAGTCTAGCTATGCAAAGTGTGATTAGCTATGTGGCAACTGATCTGATTCAGCAACAGATAAGTCAGGCTATGCAACAAGTGTTTGATTCAGCTAAATAAGACTGTCTCTCTGAAAGAGACTGGCTAGACAACAATCAATCTGATTGAGAGAGCAGGTAAATATGACTTTGCAATTATTACATTGAATGACACAATTGCTGAGCCTGAAAATGCAAAATATTTGTGGCTTTGCAACAATTCATCTGGTCGAGGCAGAAAATATAGCTGGCCGTGCAATAGGTGTCTTAATTCAGCAGCAGATAAGTCTGGCTTTCCAATAACTGATTTGATTCTGCTACAAAAAGGTCTGGGTGTTCAATATGAGCCTGGCTATGCAACAATCAAACTTGCTGAGGCAGTTAACAGATCTGGTTATGCATCAATTGATCTGACTAAGAGGTGGGTAGGTTTGGGTATGCAAGAATGAAACAACTGATCTTGCTGAGACAGCACATAAACTGGTTATGCAACAATTCATTTAAATCATCAGCAAATAAATTTGGCAATGCAACTGTAAAAAGGATTTGAAAGTAAAAACATCTGACCTTGCAACAATCAATTTAAATCAGCAGCAAATTAATCTGGCTAAGCAGCCATCAATTTGAATCAGCAAATTAATCTGGCAGTGCAAAGATTAATTTAAATCAGCAACAAATAAATCAGACTACCCAACAATATATATAAATCATCAGCATATAAATCTGACTGTGCATCAGTTAAATAGATCACCAGAGCAAATACATCTGGTTATGCAAATGTTAATTTAAATTACAAGCAAATCATCTTTCTACACAACAATCACGTTGAAACAGCATCAAATCATTTAAAATCAGCAGTAAATCTGAATATGCAACAATAATTTACATCAGCAACAACTAAATCTGTTTGTGCAAGCATTAATTTTAATCAGCAGTAAATAAATATGGCTACCCAACAATCATTTGGAATCAGCAACAAACCAATTTGGATATGCAAAAATGTATTTCAATCCACAACAAAAAAATGTGGATATGAAATAATACATTTAAATCTGCTGGGGAATAAATCTGGCAATGCAATGATCAATTTGAATCAGCAGCAAATAAATCTTGCTATGCAACAATCAAATTGTACTAGCAACCCATAAGTCCGGCTGTGCAATAATTAATTTGAATCAGAAACGGAAAAATCAATTTGAACCAGCAGCAAATAAATCTGGCTTTGCAACTATTAATAAGTGAAGGGTCACACTGTTGTGTTGTCTCTTGCCTGGTACTGTGACTGTTCACTAGGTCACTCGGCTAGTGGCGCAGCAGGCCTTGAGGAACAGGCAAACAGGCGTCACCCTTTGCAGTTGCTCTTCGCTTGCTGCCCAGCTAAGCCTGCCCTGGAAAACTCAGATAAGTGGGGTTACAGGGTCATGTGCCTTGCAGAGCCACAAATCCACTGGGTGGCAAGGCAGGACAGGAGCGGGGAGGTAAAAAGGTAAATGGTAGAGGATGAGAGGAAGCGAGAGAAAGGGCGGAGAGCACAGTTGAAGATGAAAAGTTTGAAAAGCTGATTTATCCTGCGAAAAACTCACCAGAGGTGCTGCAGGTGGTGTAGGTTCAGCATTAGAGTGGAGGATTGCCCTATGTCCAATTTCACAGGTGAAGGACGATAATGCCCCTTTTCGCTCAGCCTGCTCTTTGATTCACTTTGAAAGAGTCCTCATGTTTAGCATTGTCAGTCTACTTCTATTGGGTCCATTCATTGCTATAGAGATGTTGGCCATTTGGTCATGAAATCCTTTATTATGCTTACATTGCCCTTTTGAAACCATGCAAACAACGCTTTCTGTGTCTCTCCCTTTGACGGAGCAGTAGCTACAATAAGGCAATTGAAGATGGTTGGCCAGGGATCCACGTGTGGAGTGGCTCCAGTTGGTGCTATTTTGGCCCTAAGAACATACAATCTGTTCCCACTGCAAGCAGATCTTGCAAGCTTCCTCTCGCCATATGTGGAAAGGCCATCCATTCCCATTTTGCTTGGAATTCTGGGTCTTGTAGATTTCCTAAATTTGAAATGGGAATGAAAACACTACAAGTTCCAGAATCCAAAGGGAATAACACAGGAATGGATGACTTCTAACACATGGCAACTGGAATCTTGAGAACTCTGCTGCAATGCAAACGATGTCAGAACTACTTGTTTGTGATGACTCTATTTTGCGCTGACCTCTTCTAATTCCTCTGTTCATATGCCTGGTGTGCACGTTTGTTAGGGTATATATGCACTGTGTATCAGGGCTGGCCCTGTACTAAGGCTACTCGGGTATCACGGCTGCTCAGGTGTCAGGACTATTCACGCATGCATTTTGTTCATGTACCAGAGCTGTCCATCTGCTGGAACTATCTGCATGTCACAGACGGCTGTGTGTCAGAGCAGCCCACGTGGTAGGATTGCCCATGGGGACAGGACCACACGCATGTGAGATGCTTTTATGTCAAGATTGTCCTATCTCAGAGTCTTTTTTTAATCTGTCATCTGGACTTTGGTGTTATGGTCTACGTAACGCCTTTGCGTCCCATAACGTGACACCTTTGCTACGCAGATGCTTTCTGGCAATATGTGCCAGCTATTTTTATGCCATGCGTTAAGTTAGATCCATTAGAGGCCACCTCCACACTGCAGAAGAAGGAACCTTGAGCCTGAGATTTTCTCCGATTTATTTTGGATGAGACACATAAGGTTCTATTCATCGTTTTCTTTTTTGGATAATTTGGGTGCATTCCTTATATTGGGAAATGCTACTTGGAAGCGGAGGGGCTCTAATTCCTTACACGGGGGCAGGCTCTTAGAAAGCTAAGGATTCTAATTCTGGGACAATTTGTGTTCCTTTTTCTGCTTTTGACAGCGTGTGGACGAGTGAGACGCAGAAGTGTGATCCCTAAGGAGTTCAAATCTAAATTGGTCCATTAGGAGAGTGGACTTTACATCTCCTGTTCTTTAAGGTAATTTGGGGTACTTCATTCAATTTTTGATGCAATAGCTAGAGGTGCAAACAGTGATTACTTTTGCAGTTAATAATAAAAAAATCCTTTTATTATTAAATCTTCCTAAATAAAACAGGGGCTTAATGTCAAGTTGACAACAGGATAGAAGTGGCCCAGGCACTCTTACAAAATAATGTAAGGTAGTGACATATCTGGATTCCACATTTTAATAAAATGTATGTATTACAATGAAAAAATAGTACATTAAAGGCTATTTTTCATTTTTGTAGATGCTGTGCTGGAAATTTGATATTTTCCACTCTGCTTTTATGGAGGGAATAGGGATGTCCCTTAATAGTTTCCTATTGAATCTTTTTAAGGCAAGGGCACTTGGCAAGGGTACTGCCGTATATGTAGCTTTTGTGGACATTGCCAGGGTCTTCGACAGTGTGAATCAGTGTCTTCTGTGGTTTAAACTACTGAAATTGGCTTGCCTCCCCTACCTTGTGGATATTAAATAAAACTCTTTGTTCAAACACTACTATGCAGATCAGACCAAATAAAGAAGGTCTTCTTTCCCCTCAAATAAATATGGAGCAGGGATTGAAACAAGGATGTGTTGGCTCCTATTCTTTTCAATCTGTTTATTTCTGGCATTGGGGAAGTAATGTGTGTGTGAGGTGGCTCGCCTATGTAGATGATCTGGGGTTGGTTGATCAGACCCTATAGGGCTTCAGAGGCCACTCTATGACCTGGAACCTTATGTTAAGAATAATGATCTAACGCTTAACACAATAAAAACAAAAGCATGTTATTATGAGATTTCATACAAAAAGATATAACATCGGCTTCAAGTGGCAGTTAAATCAATCATGCTTGGAAGTGGTGGCCTCCTTTACATATTTAGATTTTACAATGTTCGGTGGCGGCAATAATCAACAAAAACTGATAACAAAGTTGAAGCAGAAGTCTGTGAGGCTGGCTTCTCAAGCTAGCAGGATTGGTGCCAAATTTGGGCGATTCTCGTGCTTACTGTTACTACAGTTCTATATATTGAAAGTGATGCCAATGCTGACCTATGTGGCTGAAATTCTGCTGGCTGCTAGTGCTACACCCTGGTCCCATTCTGAAGGGCTACTTTGAAAAAGAGTCATTTGTTTGCCAGCCAGAGACCCTACTCCGACTCTATGCTGTGAAGTGGGTTTACTTTCCCTACAAGTTCAGGTAGATTGGAAAACTCTCTCGTTGTTGAGAAAATCATGTTGGCACATGAGAGTTCTGTGTTTAATGTGCTTAAGAAATTGTATAAAAACAGAAATGATAAGATCTTGAATGTAAGGTTTGACTATTGCCAGTGTATTCTGAACTCTATTGAGGTAACCATTGACATGTTATTCTCTATTCCTCTTGACCCTAAAAAAAGGTTTTAGCGAGAGGATTGGATAAAAACGATCAAAGAACGTAAAGAGTTAGGCTGTTATACTTGTAATATACTAGAGGAGAAACCCTTCAACCCTGTGCCTGATCATTTAAAAAGATTCCCCTACAGCCACTGGAGAAGACCATTCCTCAGTGCTTGTTTCAACTTATTCCCCAAAAATGAAGTATTGGTAGCTTGAACTTAAATTGGGAGACGTCTTAGGATATGTCAATTCTGTAAGGCTCCCAATATAGTTGAAACACTCAAACACCTGGGCCCTGATTCATGGAATTATTTGTGTGTAAAACGGCGATGTGTGCACCATTCTGCCTGCAAATCCCCATTTGTTAAACAGGGGTTTGCGGGCAGAATGGCACGCACATTGCCATTTTACACGCAAACAATTCCATGAATCAGGGTCCTAGTGTTGGAATGTAGTGATCTGGGTAACCTTAAGCAACTGCATTTTGGTCGACTATTGAGTGATTTTAGATGTATTGCTTCAGCAGAACTGTGCCATAAAATACTGGTGTAGCCACACATTTCATTGACCCATGCTTTCGTTCGATTTTTGAAATATGTTTTTCACCCTAATATTTAGCAGTGTATTTTAATTGAACAATGGATTTTGTGAGACTACATTTTGAACTTTGCACTTTATGTGCTGCTTATTGTTAGATAATTGATGAATTTAATATTGTATTCTTTGTCATTTTCCTTTGCGCTTAACTTTTTATGTGAGTTGCTCTCTTTTATTGTTGTATAATTATGTACATTTATTGTGAAAGGTTTGACTTGCAAAACAGAGCACAATTAAAACATATATATATATATATATATATATATATATATATATACATATATATATATTTATATATATATATATATATATATTTATATATATTTGTCTATTAAGGATTGCATTTATTGCACCTGAACTTTTTATATCAATATTGGTCTTGAAGTTATGCCGTTATTTTCCCGTATTCTGTGTTGTTTTCCTATGTAGTAGTGTCAGGTTGAACAGGTAATTACGATTATCCTGACTTCTTCCTTCAGATACGGATGAGGTGATGTATAAAAACTTGATACTAGTATTTTTCGTCAATGTTTCTGGACTACTACCCACCTGTAAAGATTGTGAGGAAGTAAAATATGCCATTCTGCCCTATTTGTCCCTGTCTGCCACAGTTGCCACGTCTGCCCTCCTTCCGACGCTTGCTTTATTGGCCTTCAACATCTAGCATGGAATCCACCGGCTTCCTCAGTGCTTAGAGTGTTCTTTACCTTTTGTTATTTACCATCTTAAGCACAATAGTTCCAATTCTGCAGTTTTTCTCTTGGGCATCTATCTTGGATTCACTGAGACTTTTATTATTGCTGTTATTCCCTCTACGCCTCACCACCTCCTCACATTATCCTCACTCTCGTGACCCAGACAACCACATTATTATATAGACCAAAGATTCTCCTCAATCTCTATTTATTTATTTGTGTTCATATACATACAGCCGAGTGGCTTTGCATATACAACATACAGTTACATACAATCCAATTACACCTAAGATAAAATCACAATTAAAAAATATTAACAGAACTTGAAGAATACATCATTGCAAAACACGTGCACACTCAGGATATCATATCAGCTCCTCATACAGGTTACTCTTAATCTTGACAAGACTGTCTAATCAGATTCATAAGTAGTGCAAATTCGAAAACTAGCAAGAATACACCTTCAAATAAAAACACACATCGGTTCAAATAACAATTCAAAGAGGATATAATAAAACATTTCACATCGGTTTAACATCATTCATAATAGTGTCCTAAACAAGTTAACACAACAGAGGAATCAACTGGATAAAATAGCAATAACCTCACCCTTTCATAAAATCAGCCACAATTTAAAGATTGCTGTCACCAGCCACACCCCTCCGATATGAACTAAGAAAGCTCTCTCGTAATGTGTGAAGACTATCACAATTGGTTAACAAATGCTCAATTGTTTCAAGATCATTATTACCACACAAATGACAGAATCTGTATTTGCACAGGATTCCAATTTGCGCTCTTTGGGTGATCAGGACATTACTAATGTTAAATGTTAGCCTCATGTACTGCCTGGCAATCATACTATTGGGATAGGCAGTAAGCTATGTCAGTTTACAGGTGCGTTCAACAATATAGTCGGAAAATTCAGTAGCATAGCATGCAGAAAACAAATTCACCAGTTGCTGTTCTTTACAAAGTCCTTTCAGTTTAGTTTTATGCATGACTTTATCGTGAAAACATGCCCATCCGGGGCAATACCGAGGCATCCCTCAGTCCATTTAGCATGTGTAGACAGCAACATCCCAAGGGTCCCAATTGTCATAAAATTATCAACTTTAAAAAACATATCTAAAAACATCTCCATCATAGTCATTAGTTTGGACAAGTTGTCCCAAAACATGATCATCTTCACCGTTGAATCAGCAACTATATCACTAAACTCACATTCTAAATAAAGATATTCGATTGGAAGTGATTTTGGGAGGAGCAGTTAACGGCACTGTTTTATTTTATCTCCATATTTATATCCCCATATCTCTGTACCATACAACATAATGGATTGCATTTTAGTTTGATACAACAGGAAAATTGTCACTATAGATATACCAGCTTGTTGGCCTATAAATTGTTGTAAGATGCCAACAGCATGGTTACACTTCACCTTGGATGCCATCCAATGGGTTTGCCAGTTCAGGTTGCTTTGTACATGCACTCCTAAATAGTAATAGGTGTTCACATTTGCAAGAGACTGCCCATTCAGGGTACATATTACTCTCGAGGTCTTAATTTTAGGTTGTGTAAATTTCATTAACTTGCTCTTGTCCATGTTAATGTTCAAACCATTGGCTTTAGCATAATTGCCTAGATTAGACATTTATTTTTTTGCAGTCCTTTGGGAGTGTAATCAACCAAGATGAGGTCGTCCGCATAGGCCAACCAGCTGAAACAGTGAAGGCCTGTTTTAAGTAGGCATTGCATTGGATTTAACAAGGCAACACCGAAATCTGCTAAGTACAGATGAAATAATGTTTTTACAACATTGTAGCCCTGTTTAACACCACTTTGAGTTTTCATGGACTCAGATAGTTTTCCCTCTGTGTCGAGGCGAATCTTCACAGAGGTGTTATAGTACAGTAACATTAACATTTTCAGCAGCCCACTTGGTATTTTCCATTGTGCTAGTTTATGCCACAATTTATTACGTAATACTGAATTGAATGCCGCTAAGAAATCAATGAAGGCAGCGTTTCCAAGCGTATTCGATTGATGTGACGAAAATGACCAGGTTGTGGATGGTACTCAAATTCTTAATGAAGCCCATCTCATTAGGAGGCAGTACGTTAAGTCTACCTATCCATTTGTTTTCGTTCAGTGAGTAATATCTTAGCAAAGATCTTTGATGGGACGTCCAGCATAGCCAGCATGCGGTAATTGGATGCTAGATTCCACAGCCTTTCCTATGCACTGGTAAGATATGAGATTCGGTCCAGGTCTGAGGGAAACAGGCACCATTACCTATCTGTACATACAGTAGGTATAGACAATGAGCCCACATACCAGGGGCAGATTTCAGTAGGGCATTGCATATACCTTCAGATCCAGCGGCAATGGGTTTAGTTGTTCGATCGTTATGGTAATGTCTAAAATAGTAGCGCTAAAGATCCAGGTTGCATTAGGAAGACATAATTGAGCATTAACATCTTCACCATGACCCAGAGTGCTGCTTATACACTTCTTCCATTCTGGCTCAGTCACACCATTGATCAAAAGCCCACAGGACTGTTTTTTCTCAGAATCGTCCAAATTTTCATAATGTTCTTTTGAGTCGCTTCAAGTGCATTAAGACATTAAGAGCGCAGTTACGTTGGTAGCCCTTTAACCACTTTCGATATTCCTGTTTAGCTGCCTTTATATTCTCACACACCTCAGAATGCGTGATAGGTAATAGCTCTGGATACATCTCTATGTGTTGGTCTCATCAATGCATGCTCTTTGTGATAAGAATCACTCTATTTTGGATACTCTTCTTTGCCTTAATCTCCAATTTCTTTGTATCACTGAAACATGGTTCTCACCCGCTGATTCTGTTAGCCATGCCTCTTTTTTCACCTCTCTTACTGCCTTCTCTCAATCCTTTCCACCCGTTACGTGCTGGAACGACAAGTCTATACTGCCTTTCTTTTATTCCTCTTCCATCTCTTTCTGACCCTTTAACCGTTCGTTCTTTTGAGTACCACTACAATGCTTTTTGTAAACCTGATCTTGTTATCTTTGCATATCGCCCTCCTGGTCCACTAATATGTTTTTGTGAAGATCTGGATATTCTTCTATCCAGTAATTGTTAAGTGACTTAAATTCAGCACTCCAACTAAGTCAATGCCTAGTCTGGGATGCCCAAGGGAATCCCTTATTTATATATTTTTATGACAAGTTCATAGATCTGGATGATAAACCCTTGTATAACGCCCCTCTCTTTGAATCCCCCTGACCTCACTGAGCCAAGAAGTAGGTTTGTTTTGCAAATTAAAAGATTTATTTGAAAAATTAAACAATATATATATATATATATATATCACTTTTATGAATAAATTAATATTTGATAGCACACTTATGAATATAATGTTGATCAACAATGGGTAATGTTACATTTGCACACTCTTTTCAATCAGTGAGGAGTTAGTATAGAAAGGATAAGGTAGCAGAGAATACTTTTATGGTTTCAAGGAAAAGCAATGATGGAAAGAATGCAGCAGAGAAATAAACTGATATGGTTTCAACAAGAGATAATATGATCACTTTTCCTTGTGACAATTCACTCCCCCTCTATGCAATATAAAGAGATGGAAAAGAGAGCACACAGTTTTCAGGAATACAAACAAAATGCAATACAAATTCCAGTTGCCCCCTAGCAAGCTTAGAGCAACCGGTATGCTTTACAACAGGCAGAAATACTTTTAAATGTGATTTGCAATGGAGTGAAAAATATGCTAAAAATTATTTTAATTCCCTATAGGAGATTCATGGTAGGTGATAGCTACTTAAGATTGGTTCAGGTCAACACTATCAGTGATTCATGAATGATTATCAGGTTGAAAACGGAGTTAAGCAGTTGCAAGCAAAAGGACAGCTATTTTTGACAGGTGGAGAAATTGAGTCAAATTGCAATTCGCGGCACTTTTTCTGAGTGTGTCGATCGCGATTACGGGAAAACTATAAGGAGTTTCCCAGATACACACGTGGTTCATAATACATGTACACATCACAGATGAATTTAAGACAGTTCTCTGTTCAAGCCCCATGTTCCTGCGAGCTTGGGTTCAGAAATGACAACATTTTGCTCTTTTAGTGGTTTTTGCCAAGGTCGGTTCGGCATCAAATTTTACACAGACCTGCAACCCCTCCCTGAGCACATTACAATAAGTTATCATGTTTCTAGCATAAACCCAGTGTCTACAATATGAATAAATCGCGGGGTTCGGTCTCAGAACATCACACAGAGTTGAGCTTAGTCTCAAATTGTGGGCACATTTTTCATATTAAGAATCTCCAAATCGTACATTTCTGTCAGCTTGATACAATATTTTATAAGCAATTTAATAAAACATATATTTGCTGGGCTCTCTGAATCCACAATGGTTTGTCTCCGCCCCTAGCTGGCTGAGTCAGATGACACATGGCCTGTCTCTCCCAAAGCAGTTGTTGTTGACAGTTCACACCCAAAATCAGCATACCCCATTCAGCTGAAGGCATCCTTTGTCTGGTTTTTCCTGCTAGCAGGGCATCAGTCCAGGGTGCCACTCTCCATTTGATTAACAGAAACCTGTGATTTCCTGCCTTGTAGTGTGGAGTTCTGAGGTGTGACAGCTTCCCATGGACAGAGGCCTCTTGAACTTTTAATTAAATCAGACTTCCTTCTGGTATAGGGCCTGGGAACAGTAGGTGTGAAGAATTCTCATTGACCAGCAAGGCTTTGAAGTCCCAGCTGACTCAGGTTCCTTTTCAGCTCCTGAAATACAGGTCTCCTGTCAGAGTTTAGATCGCTAGCGCCGGTCAGTGTCAAACACCGGTACTGCACCCATTTTTTGGCAGCTGTCTTGAATTAATGCATTTCAAAAAGGGGATTTTACTTGATGGCATATGATCCTTGCTAACATTGTATTGATGTAGATTCTGCAGTAGAGTACTGTAGAACACCCATCCAGAAGTTGGATTTTTGTTTGGTGGTTTTGTGCCCATGATTTTAGCAATTTTTGACATCAATTAAAACAGATTTTGAACAGCACCATATTGCTTTGCACTGATTTCACTCTGTGGGCAGCCAAAGGATAGGGTCTGGCAATGGTCTCCTGTATTAACTATCTTGCTATGTTTGAAATATGCATTTTGAGCTTGCATTCAGAGAAACAAAGGTGATTTCAAAGTGCTTTTTGAGCTAACAGGCACTGCTGTTTTTCCTTTGGCACCACGTTTCACTCATGGCACTTCTGGCCCATCATGCTCGCACTGGTGGGTGGCAGGTCAGGCGACCATTTTAGTATGCGCAAAACTGCGCAGTTTTCCTGGATTCTGGCGCAAAATGTGGGCTTTTCGGCCATCTTGGATTTTCTACCCCACAGCACCAAATGTTGCAGCATAATAACTCTAACATGGTTCAATACACCTGACAAGCCCCCACGCCCGACCGCGCTTTGATTTCGAGTCGAGGGGGAGTCGGTGCAAAGGATGTTTTGATCCACGCGCTGGGATGCCCGCATCATCTTCTTCCGATTCCGCAGATGGTACAGTTCAGAATCTTTTCCTCCATCAGGATGGATCGGTCGGTTCTCCTCGCCGTTCCTCATGGGAGTTTCGGCCGGTGCCCCGGGCCCCTCGTTTCTTGGCTCCCGGTTCCTGGGTCGTCCTTCTTGGGCAGTCTCCATGGTTTATCTCTCTCTCTCTTCTCACCTAGGATGACAAAGCAAAAGCGGCAGAAACATATTCATAGACATTTCCCCACCACTATTAATGGTGGGGCAAACATATACATTTTATACATCAGGAGACATTTGCATTCAAGAATCATAGAATTTTATACACTATATGTGGAATATTTTAGGGTTGGAAATGTATTACTCTGGAGCGGCCCCCTCTGGGATTGCAGAGGACTCCTCCAGCTGCTGCAGAGTGTGCCTGGGATGGCAACACTTTAGCTGATTAATATGGACCCACTTGTCTTCCCTTTCCGCCAAACTAGCCTTGGTGATGCGGATCTTGTAGGCAACTGGTGAGATCTTGTCTACAATTTCAAAAGGTCCCTTTCATGTAGGCAGAAATTTCCGCTCTTTGGCCTGGTTCCTTTGGAAATTGTATAGATAGACCCGGTCTCCCACATTGTATTCTTTCCTAGTAGTCTTCAAATCATAGTGAGTCTTCATGCTATCGGCTGATCTTTCTAGGTTTTGCTGAGCATAGGCAAAAGCATGTTGGAGGTGGTTCCTTAAATTTTCAACATACTCATGAGTTGTGGAGGCATTGATCAGTGTCTGCTCTTGGGTCCTGTAGAGCAAATGCTGGGGAAGCACCATCCTGCATCCAGTCATCAGCTCAAACGGTGACATTTTAGTTGCAGATGAAGGGGTAGATCTGATGGCCATTAGGACCAGAGGTAATCGGATATCCCAACTTAGCCCAGAATCTGCCACAAACTTTTTTAATATGCTCACAATAGTTTGGTTGTAACATTCTACTGCCCCAGAAGAAGCTGGTCAGTAAACAATGTGTAGCTTCCTTTTAACCCCCAGTATCTCCCACATCTTTGACATTACCTTGCTGGTGAAATGGCTACCTCTGTCTGACTCAATCCTTTGGGGTAGACCAAAACGGGAAAAGATGTGGTTGATCATCAGGGCAGCTGCTGTTTCTGCCTTGCAGTTTGGGGCTGGGAGACATTCCACCCATTTAGTAAATAAGCATTTCACCGTCAACATGTACTTATTCCCCCTAGAGGAGCAAATCACAGGCCCTATGTAGTTGACTTGCAAATCTGACCATGGCAGTGTCATCCCCCTCTTTTGGAGAGGCACACGGTGTGTGAGTGATGTTGGCTGAAATTGTGCACACACAAGACACCCCTTCAATTATTGGTCGAGGTCCTGCCCCATGTGTGGCCAATATGCAGCCTCTCTTAAGATCTCAAGTGTTGTATGAAACCCCCTATGACCTGCTGTGGCCGCATCATGGGCGTGACTTAACATCAGGCTTCGGAATGAGGTAGGGACCACCCACTGATCATGGCCAGCTTGGGATTTCCTTACCAACAAACCGTCTTGGATTCGGAACATTTTTGGACATTTCATCAACACTCTAAGGTCCTCTTTCCCAATGTAATCAGTATCCGTCAGGGGAAAGTTCTCAGGGTCCTCAATGTATTGGTAAAACTTACCAATTATTGGATCCCTTTTCTGAGCCGTAATCAAATCAGCATCTGGGATCTCCTTACTCCATTGTGCAGTTGAAAGAGCATTGTGAGCATTCGTCTGGGACCTAGTGATAGCAGTGACCTGGATTTCCCCCAACAGGGACTCAATCTCTATTAATTCCCTTGGATGGCCCCGGTTTTGGCCAGCTGATCAGCTAAGTAATTTCCAGATTTGTCTGGTCCCTCTACTTTGGAATGTCCCTTGATCTTTTTCCAGTAGACGGTCATCCCATTCAAGGTAACCAGATCATCAATATTTTGGATTAACTTCCCATGTTTCTAGGGTTTGTTATTAGCACATAACATGCCTCTTGTTTTCCAATTAACCAGGTGCTCCACAAACCTGTTCCGTACATAATCCGAATCTGTGATTATGACCAGTTTGTGGAGTTGATGTTGGACAGCAGTGAGGATGGCTTGATACACATTGTTATAAGAATGGGTACTCCCAGGTTTTTTGTTATCGAGGGGGCGGCACTATCTAAGGGAGACTTATACGTAAACAGCAGAGGGTGATACACAGCCATCAACTCTGCCACCTGACTACTTTTGGGACCAATCTTGTATCAAGCGGAGGGTTCTGGGGACTCATCACCCATGCATTCCCTATGCCGGCCACCAGTTATTTCTCCCCGTTGTTGTCAACATGGTAAGAGCATCCATCCACATAGAAAGTGGGCATTCCCTCACACTTGTCTTCTTCAAAGACTTTGTGTGGGGAATTAAGGTATGCCTCCATGTTGTCCTTGATTTTTAGACTTTCGTCCTCGAGACAGTTTTCTCTGGCACAATCATGCAAGTCAGCCAGAACTTGCATGAGGGGACTCTTCTTGTTTTGGCCATATCTGACCTCCACAGGAAAACCTTGCATTGACAGAATCCAGGAAGTAATTCGAGAATTACTCACATTTCCAGCCCGGATTCTGTCACTTTGGAGATATTGCAGAGGCTGGTGTGGATTCTCCACTATGAGGTGTTCCCCCTGGAGAAACGGGCGGTAATTCTTCAATGCCCACACCGTTGCCAGGAGTGCCTTCTCACAATCGTTGAATTTTTCCTCCGCAGAGGATTAAGTTTTGCTCGCATAGGAGATTACTTTATTGACCTTGTCATGCTTTTGATATAATACTGCAGTCAAGCATGTATTAGAGAACCCTGTCTCCAAGAAAAACTCCTTGTTTCTGCCAGGGTAAGCTAGCCAGGGCGCTTGTGAGAGGATTCTTTTAAGCTGTCTTACTGCCTCGGATTGTTCTGGACCCCATTCCCACTTGACCCCCCGTCAAGAGATTAATCAGGGGTCTGGTGATCTCTGCGTAGACCTCAATGAACTTTCTGCTGTAATTAGTCAGTCCAAGGAGGCTCCTTAGTTCCCGCAGAGTTGTGGGGTCTTTCAGTTTCTTGAGTGCTTCCACTTTCTTTTCCTGGGGACAGAGACCCTGAGGAGTAATCTGATGCCCCAAGAAATTAACACGGATTCTACACCACTGTGCTATCTGAAAGGAAAGTTTTGCTCCGGCGGCCCTCAACTGTGTCAGAACATAACGGATCTCCGCTATGTGTTCCTCCACAGGTGAACATTTGATGTGGACATCATCTACATAAGGCAGGTTACCCCTCGCACCTAGGTCGGGCATGGTCTTATGTAGGACAATGTTGAATTCATTGCCGGAGTTGAGGTATCCGAAGGGAGTCTGGGTCCTTGTGTACTGCTGGCCCCCAAAGGTAAAAGCCAGCTTGTATTGGTCCTCCCTACTGACAGGCACAGTCCAGTATCCATTGGTCAGGTCCATTGCAGTGAATACCTGTGACCCCTGGATCTGGGCCTGCCCTTGGTCAATGTAGTGAAGAGGCCATCGGGAAGTATGGACCCGTTTGTTGAGCTCCCTAAGGTCGGCGCAGAGTCTCCACTGGCCGTTTGGCTTCAATATTCCCAGTAGCGGATTATTGAAGGCGTTGTGTACTGGACGGATTATCCCCCAGTACTCAAGGTTCTTAATTATTTCAGTAAGGGACTCTATTGATGCGAGAGGCAAGCGATATTGCTTCTCAAACACTGGAGTCATGCCAGGGTCCGTGGGAATTGTTGTTGTGTGGATGCCGGTGCGACCACAGTCATATGAGTCTACCGCAAAGAGATCCTGGAAATCCAAGAAAACTTGTTTCAACTTTTGCTTCTGTTCCAGAGTCACACAGGCATCAGCTAGGTTGACTCTCTCTTCAACCATCTGCCTGAAGCCTGGAAAGACTTCTGGTTTTGCTATCTCAGTGGCCTCCTCCAGCTGGGTGGAGAAGTCCCTGGTCAGGGTGCTGATTTGGACCGGAGGCTTCAGGTGGGAAAGGCAGCCCTCTTGGACCTGGAAAATCACCTCATCCCTTCTGAATTCACAAGTCACATCTTCCTATCCATAAAGGCAGGAAGTGTACACCAGGAAGTTCCCCCCATGCCGGATAAAGATTCTGTCTGGTGTTGTATTGTCATCACTGTCACTGTCAAAACAGTCCTTGGGAATTGATCCTAACAGTTCATTTCCTAAATCAATGAAAAAATGTCGGTCATCAACCGTCATTCCAATAATGGTGCCTGCGGCTAGAGTAATACTCTTTAAGTCGCTGTTATCCACCTCTATTGGAATGGTGTCATGTTCTATATTGACTAATGGTGTTGGTTTTACCCCTAACCCTTGCTGTTGGAGAGAAGCATTTAGATGAATATAAGCATCAGGGTTTTTCAATTTTTGTCCTCTTTTAACTTTCACTTCCAGGGAGAATTGTCGGGTCCTTTCTGGGATGGAGACTTCCTCTTTAATCTGAATTTCAACTGCATAAGGTAACAATTGAGCTGACCTAAATGCTTTTTCTGGATCATCAAAGCCCATGGGATTATCCGCTAATCGGGACCAAGCTTTGAAGTTTATTAGGTCCAAACTAATGGCAAAGCGATTGAGAATATCACTGCCTAGGTAAAAGGCTGCAGTGACGTCTCGCACGACCCAACAATTATGGACTATGCTCTTGTTGCCAATGGAGATTTTGAGCATACACCTGCTTGGCAGGAGATGTTTGGAATTGGGTGCTTCCAAGTCCATTTCCCATTTGTCTATCAGTTTGAATGAGGGAATGGCTGGATCTTTTGGGAGTTGGCGGAACATGGATTCGCTGAAGAAGCTCTTACCCTTGTTCACACACACTTGGGCGAGAACAGAGTCCTTCCCATCATTTAACTGAACAGTGATGAACAACTGCTCTCCAATTTGCTGACTATCAGCCAGGCTCTGAGCTGATTTCACATCTTTCGGAACTATTGGAGTGGGAATGTCTGATTGTGGATTATTAAAGAATTTCAGAGTGTTTCCTTCCAGTGTGGAATACCACCTTAAACTGGAAGGAAGGCTGATTTTCAGAAATAGAGAGGACCCCCCATCACCAGTCTGTTGTCCTACTGCTATTACTGTCACGTCTGGAATTTGGTTGTTCTGGAAGTGAAATTCTACTTGGTCATATTTTTGTTCAACCATGTGGCAGGTGCCGTTTAAACTAACATGGTTGACACTCTGTTTTAATTTTATTGGTCGGCTAGTCTGGGTCCAGAGGACCTTGTTTACGCAATCTATTAGGGGTGACAACCTTCTCAGGAGGTCATACCCTAGTAAACAAGGGGTGCCCTCTGGAGTCACTACTATGACCGGGTGTTTCACCTTGTGTCGCCCAATTTTAACGTCCAAATCTGCAGTCCCCGCGACAGGAATTTCCTTCCCGTCAAAGTTCTGAAGTTGTCCAGGAAGAGAGGTGAGAGGAATACGGTAATTCTCCCCCCTTCCTGCATTTAGTTCATCAAAGGCCCTTTTGGACAAAAGGGTAGCTTGAGATCCAGTGTCCACCAGTGCCAACATTGTACCCTGACCCTGTACTTGTACCGGGGCATAGTATCTTCCCTCCTTCTCCATAAGGGGGCACAGATAATGCACATTTTTGGACAACTGGTGGGCTAATTTTTTAGTTTTGGACATTGCGAGAGAAGAGATCTGGGCAGAATTCTGTGGAGAGTCATGGGAATCTGCAAGAAAAAGTTGGCAACTGGAAATCAGAGCCATTGTGGGTTCCCCTGGTTCCGGTTCTGGGCCGCCCCCCCCCTTTTTGGAGGCAGTCACCAGAATGGGTTTGATCCAGGGGATTTTGATGCTGTTGGTTCTGGGATGAGATGATGGGCGGCGCTAGCTCAGTCCCCACATCTACCCAGTCTGAATGTGGATCCCTAGGGACCCATCTTTCTTTGGGAGGAGTTCCCCCATCTCTGAAGGAGAAGATCCTTTTCCCAGGATCCTCTGAGGATCCCTCTCCCTCAAATAGGAAGATCTGTACCTCCTCCACAAAATGGGTCTGTTTGGGTCCTTTGTTTCTCCTACCTCCTCTCTGCTCCTTGGGTGGCAGACTTTCAGGGGTAGGAGATTTTGTTTCTGGTTCCTGGGTTTCCAGGGGCTGTTTACAAGTGGGGAAGGAAGCTTCCACCAAGGCTTTACACCCCCCTTCCCCTTGTGCCTCCTCCCTTGGAACCGGTGGGTTATCGGGGTGCTGCCCCCGTCATTGTTCTGGAGCACCAGGCCCAGAGTTTGGGCCATTCTGCACCGGCATGCTCATCTGAGGGTTCTGTTGAGCCCTCAGCATGTGAGCCAGATCCCGTGCCATATTTTGGACCTGGCGCTCTAACTGTGAAACCCGCTCAGGCTGATACGGGTTCGGATTTCTCCCCTGGGCTGATCCCGGGAAGGGTAGCTATCCCTTCTTTGGTAGTAACCCGGGTTGGGAAGATTTGGGTACCCCTCCACCCTTGGCCTCTCCTCTCCCGGATTAAGTGGTCTGGGCTCAGGGAATTGGGGAAGGAAGGATGGGTGATTTTGGGGTTGGAAATTGGGTGGATACCTGGGAAAAAAGTTCTGCCCAGTATTTGGGGAATTTCTGCCCTCCTGTGTGAAGTTAGGAAGGGAGTTCCCTGGGTTAGGTGCTTGGCTGGATCCCCCGCCTTGGGCTGGAGGAGTCCACACATAACCCAGGATGGGTCGGTTTCCCTTGTAACGGGGACTTACATAATCAGGGAAATGAGGGATCCCATTTGTGGGACTACCTCCTTGACTCCCTGTTTGTGACTGGCCAAAGGGCCTTCTGGGTTTAGAGTTATTCTGCGCAGGCAAGTTTTTAGGCCCCCATCTCCAAATCTAAAATGGGGGCAACCTTTCCCTCTGCCACCTTAGCAGCAGCCGGGGTAGTCTGGTAGTCTGCGCAAAGGCACGCTTCAATTCCTGCACAAATTCTTGTGGGGCCTGATCCTCCCCACATAGCAAATTGTAGGCTGCCTTGCGAGCCTCTTGGGGATTCCGGTGAACAGAAAAATGTTTCAAGATGGCCGCCCTATATGTGGACCATTTTGAATGGTTTTGGTCCTCCAGCCCTGCAAAGAAACATTCTGGGGAGAATGTCCATTTTACATACTGAATGCAGCTACTGCTGTCCTTCAAATGGAAAGTCTCCATCATTTGCTCGTAAAGCTCCAAGTGTTCCCAAACAGAATACTTGGCATTCTTGTGATAAGGGGTGAGGACACTCCTTATTGCCTTAATCTTTTTTAAGGGGTCCTTAAGGAAGGCCCTTTTTGCCTTATTGGCCTTTTTGGTTCAGGCAACCCTGGTCCATTCATCCTCTGACTCAGAAGCACTTCTCCCAGAGGTGCCCTTCTGATCTTCCAGGTTTTCCCAGATTCTGCGTGCCTGGGAATGGCTGGCAGAATGTGGGGACCTGGTCTCCTGTGTCCTATGACGTTCAGAGGAGTCTTCAGATTCCTCCTTGCTGCCAGGATTTGATAGGTACCCCCCGCACTGACCTAACTGGGCAGAGGTTTTCAGAATGCCCTTAGTGGGCCTACTCTCCTGGGGTTCCCCACTACATTGCACTGTACTTAGGTGCCCATACCCGGATGCCTGTCCATCCATTCCTGGGTGGTACTGGCCTATGAGCCCCATACTTTTGGCTGGATATTAATCTACCATCCCTGTGGCCCTGTGCTCATGTGTGCCAGGGGACATGGGGGTGGCAGAGTCCAGGGACTGGGAGAGATGGAGGCCTCTGGTATTACGGCTCCTGAGGTTATGCTCAGGTGTTTCCCTTTCCCAGCGAACCTCATCTCTATCAGCCCCTGCTCCCTGCTGCCACGCAAGAGCCTGTGCTTTCAGTTCCTCAGTCAAGGCCTTACTAGACTCTATCAGTCTCTCCTACATGGCTACCTGTTGCTGGAGCCTATCATTGTCCTGGCAGAGAGCCTCATTCTCACTCTGTGCTTCTTGGTTAGTCTTGGAGTACTGGGCCAGTCTTTGCTGCAGGAGGGTTACCTCCTGAGTCCCATCCGTACCGGCCTGCTTCTTTCTTGCAAGAGCATCTTCCACCCTCCTGGTGTGCTCTAACAAGTTTTGATGCTCTTTTTGGAGGTCACCCAGTCCCTGGAGGGCCAGGTGATTTTCTTCCATTTATCTTTTTAAGTGGCAGACTTCCTGGCCTAAGGTGTCCCTTTCCTGACTAAGAGCCTGCCTCTGTGCCGCCAGGTCGTCCCTCTGCCTTTGAAGGGCACCAGCTTTCTGGCGCTCTTCCTCAAATTCTGTCTGGGTATCCAGGTCTTTCAGAATCAGTTTGTTGCTCTCTGCCTTCTCCCTATCTGGGTGGCTTTGCAGGGTGACTACCTGCTCTGCGCAGGCCCTATTGAAGTCCAGTTGTTGCTCCAGCTTTTTCTGGCTCTGCAGTAGGGAGTCCAAACCTTCTTGGTACTCCTTCTGCAAGGCCAGAAATCTGGTATCCTGGTCAGACTTTTCCTGTTGCAGGATACCCATATCCTCTTTGATTTTAATGAGATACTGTCTACTCTAATTTTCTGACTCCTGACAATCTTGTCGTGCTCATCTTTGGCTTTAGGGGCCATATATAGTTCACTCAGGGCCACATGTAATGGACCCTGATCTCTCCATTTGTCTGACCCTGTTGCAGTGATCTGGGGTGCAATTGCCTGCAACCACACCGTCTGGTCCTGTTCCCTCCATTCGCCTCTCACAAATAGATTATGTAAGAGGTGCTCTATGGCTATTTTGATATCTACCAAGGTCGTCATTCTGGAAATTGATTTCCTTCCTGACTTACAGAAGTTAGTATTTTATTTTGCAAAACAGACCGTATCCTCAGAGCATCCTTCTTTTGAAGGGTGCTTTTACAGTGTAAAACAGCGTGGTGATCCAACAGGATTTATGTATCCTGGCAGTTACCACATTGTATTAAGATGCACAAGTGGTAGATCTAATCCAGACATCCCGGCTCGAGCCCCCTCTCTGTTAGTGACTTAGTTGGAGTGCTGAATTGAAGTCACTAACATATTTCATTTTTGATCTCTCCATGTTCTCTTCTAAGAGAGTTCAATCTTCCATCCTCCCTCTTCTACACTCATACAATTGTACAGTTTTTCCCTCCCCTGCCACACCCCTCTTGGCCTCCAATCTTGACTTAATGTTCGGTTCTATTTCTCTGTCTTCTCTTCTCTGTTTTTCCCTTTCTGTTTCTTTGTTTATCTTCTTCTTACTTTTTCTTTTATCCCCCCCTTTCCTGCTTCTGGACACTCCTGCCGTTACCCTTCCTTCTCTATTACTCGTCGCAATCTCAAGGACTTTAATCCTACCACTTTGTTTTCATCCCTGTACTCTCATCTACCTTCTTTATTCTTTCTCCCTTGTTTCTTCTGATGCAGCTCTTACCTCCTTGCTCTCCTCTATTATCACTACTCTTGATTGTCACTATCAATGCACCTCTTTCACACCTACTTGTAAACCCTCACAACTCTGGGTTTCCCACAGCTTCACCCCCTCCCTACCTCTAAGGCATTTAGAGCAACTCTAGAGGAAATTCCACTCTCCCACTGACTGCTAAAAAACTCTATCTTTGACTTTATTCTCTCATTCTCCTGTCACCCCAGTCGACTTTTCCAATTAGTGAACTACTTTCATTTTTTCTATAGCAGTTAGAACCACTCAATAAGCTATGATACTATGCTACTCGTCTATCGATCAATTGGCAGTCATCTCGGTGGCAAACAATATTGCTAGGCCATAAAAAAGAGGAATGAGCATATTTAAAGGTTGCTAGGTTCAATGTTAATATTTGACAGGATTAGGATGAATTTTAATTGTAATCTGTTATGATTTGCACTAGCACTTTACCACAATCGAGAAATTAAACTCTTATGATTTGTATTAGCATCTCCCTGCAACTTTGACGCTTGGTAGTATTCTTTGAGGGGTTGCAGGATGGTTTTAGAGAATAATTGAATGTTAAGAAAAAGGATGAGTTTTTAATTGCAAACATTCATGATAAGCATCAGCATCTTACTATAAATGTGGAATAGAATCCCTCAGGACCTACATCAGCACTCGTAATATTATTATATGAGATGCGTGTTGTTTAATGGGGAATGCGGTCTGGTTTTAGGCTGTGATATTGAATTTGATATTGATTGTATATTGCACTTCTATCTATTACGGTTTTCTTTATTTGTAAGCTAATGTTTTTATATGTACATATATGTATTGTGTGCTTTTATGGCGGGCTTGCCAACATAAAGCAAATTGAACCGAGCTATAAATCACCATCTTTTATCCTCCCTCTTCTTAAAGTGCCCTGTCCTGCAGACTCTCTTCCTCGGACCTTTCTTTCTACTTCACTAACAAAGTCTTGCAACTTTGTTCATCTATATCTTCTTCCCCTACCTCTCCTCTCACCTCTTGTCATCCTCTTCGCATCTGTTCATCAACTCTCACGTCCTTTGTTCCTCTTTCTAATCTTGACAATTCTATCTTCACCGTGCACATCCTACTGCATCTCCAGACAATGCTCTGCCTTCCTCTCTTATACCTCAACTCTATCTTTCCCTCATTCTGTATCTTATAGCACTTTTTAATTCTTCTCTTTTTACTGCCACTTTTCCTTCTAACTTTAAGCATGCTATTTCTATTCCCATCCTGAAAAACCTACCCTTGTCCCATCCTGCCCTTCCAGCTACCGCCCCATTTCTCATCTTTCTTTTCTCTCAAAGTGTTTGGAACGCATCATGTGCTCTCAAATCTACAATTTTGTGCATACTCCTTCCTTGTTTCCTCTCTACCAATTTGGATTACGCCCAATGCATTCTACAGACAGAATTTTACCTTTTGTCACTAATTCTTTACTTTCTGCACATCACTTTAAACAATCTTCTATTCTTGAACTTCTTGATCTCTCAGTGACCTTTGACAGTGTTGATCATCCTTCTTTACTGACACACATTTATCTCTATCTCTGGTTTCTCATGCACTGTTTTTTTCGTGCGTTACCTCTTATCTGTCCAACTGTTCTTTTCAGTATCTTGGACTGGCACTTCTCCCTCTCCTCTGCCTCTACATTTCGGGGTTCCCCAAGGCGCAGTATTCGGACAAATACCCTTTTCTCATTATACTTCCCCTCTTTCTGCTGCCATCGCTAACTCTGGGTTCTCTAACCATTTTTATGTGAATGACTCACAGATCTTTCTGTCTTTTCTGATAATCTTCATTCTTCTCTCGCTACTTGTTTTCTCAGCATTCAACGATGGATGCACTATATGCATTTACATCTGAAACCTACCAAAACGGAAGTTCTCTTCTTTCCTTCTTCATGTTCTTCACCTTCCCCCGTCTTCTCACTCTCTTCCCCGTCCACCTTTCTTTTTCTGACACTGCACACAATCTTGCTGTTATCTTTGATTCCTATTTAACCTTTTTATTCTTACATGGCTAATATTTCTCAGAGGCTGGTGCGCCTGCCTTCCACATTGCTCCGAATCGCTCTTTATATAGGTATTCTGCCCGTATGGCTCTATTTCTTCACCAGCTCATCCATCTCTGCTGCTCTCCATTCATTGTCCTGGCTTAATTTTGAGTTGCTACTTCTTTTCCATTTTCTTTGTCTTATATTTAAATGTCTTCACAGCCTTGCCCCACCTTTTCCATCCCCACTGATCTCTTTCTATTCCCCTTCCCTACTCTCTTCATGCCCAATCTCTTTATTCTCCTCTCTATACCTAGACCACCATGTGTGCAGTCCTGTTTCCATTGTTTTTCCCTTCTGGCACCCAAATATTGGAACTGTCTTTCACTTTTCCTTGTTCTTTAACTTCCCTTGCTCTTTTCAATACCCATTTAAAGAGTCATTTAATCTCCTCTCCAGCCCAAATGTAACTTGTTACATTTTCTGTAAACATGTTTTCTGTTTATTGTACTGTTTATTTTCAGTGTACACCGCTTACGTGCAAGCGCTAATAAATACAAATACATACAAATACAAAATAGGAGTGACAATTTTGTAAAAATTATGTATATTACTGCTCTTTTAAACAGCTGCTTCATTATCAGAAATGTGTTAGCACCTGGCAGGTAAATAGCTACCCTAGTTCTGCTTTTGTTTGTAGTTTGGTGCTTCTGTTCATGTTCTCAAAATGGCAGGTATCATATCAAAGAGAAACAGAACTGGATGAGCTACTCTCGCCTGAAATGGGACAACTCGCGATGTCTGTGTTAAGCTGCAAGCATCTGTGCACAACCAACAACAAATACGACAAACTATGATTATCACAATCTTCTGTGTGCACTGAAGTTCTACCAGCTCACTGAATAATGTGGACACGAAAAACACACCAACCCGAATCATCCAAAAAACTGTCACAGAAACAAACTTGCAAAAGCAGAAAACAAACTAGAAATTGCAACACAAGCTCAGCAAAACAAACTAGGACCCAACTAAAAAGGAAAGCCTACTGCTACCAAAAAGAAAACGTAAAGCTAATGAAAGCAAAACGATGAGAAAAGAATACAAAAATGGAACAATATAAAATGCAAAGGTGTGTTAGAAAACATCAATGAAGCATGTAAAACACATCAACTGAACATACTATAAGAAAACTATCTTTTGGGAAAAAAATGCAACGCAAGCAATGCAAAACAGAAGTGGAAAGCCAGAAGTGCTCCCTAAGACACGGTGCTCAAAGACGCTTCCTTTGTGGAGTGATAATTGTTTATTAATATCCGAGAAGTGCATGTGTAATTATGTACGCGGATCTCTGCAGGGGGTGTGTCGTCTCGGATGTCTGCAGATGAATTCGCGGATATTGCAGCCAGGCAAAGGAGCCGCGCCGATATTTCAGCTGCTCAGCAAAGCCACGCTACTTTCAAAGGATTAGCGCAGACAAAGCGGCCCAGTGAAAATAATTACTAGTTTAGCTGGAGACACGCAGGCTGTGACACACTGGTGTGCTCGCTGAACAGGCGGAAGACCACACAAACTCTGAGGCGTGGTGTACGTGCTGTCTGAACAGGGGGGTGAGGCGGGCTAAGCAGATAAATAGACATACAAACGTTCGATAGGTTTTCGGCCTCAGATACAGCAGCATAATACAAAATGGTGCGGGCCACTGAGATTCTGGCAATTCAGACATACACAGGCATTCCGGCTTTCTGGGGACCCCTTATTGTTGGGCGCTTATCTGCAGGGGTGGACTGGTCTATGGAGGACCCTGGAGATTTCGTCTAGGGCCCCTTATAGGCTTGTGGCAACCCCTGTACCACAGGGTCAACAACGGTCTTCAGTATACCCGTCTGCGCATCCACTGAGAGTTATTGGAACAAGGTCAATGGCCACTGTTATCGGACAACAAAGGGGAGTTCTGAGCACAGCAGAACGCCCACTAGGCTGGCCCCTACCTGCTGCAAGGCTGGCATGACTGTTTTGCACCAGGGTAGCACCCAGTCATGCCCTGATGCTGAACATGGGTACGGGAGCCATGAGAGAAGGCAGCTGTGGAAGGGTTGAACAGATGCGAGAACTCCAATGTGAAAAACAATATTCACAATATTGATGCCTGATCTAAGAAACCTTTTGCTCTCCAGGTGCATTGGACGATGACTGCCATGATCACTCAACATTGACCTTGTTGGCTAGGGCTAAAGGGAGTTGTAGTCCACAACGTCTGTAGACCTGGAAGTTGCAGACCACTGATCTGAGCTGTTTGCTCAATACTGCTGGCATCCCTAGACAATGAGCACACAGTGTGGCTCTGCCAGCAGGCCTCCTGATCACCCAACAACTGGCGATGAGGTGCGCGCTATCAAACCCAATTCTCAAAAGACATCAGCGTGTGAGGTTCCAAGGGTAGCTCAATCTAGGTCGCTAAAGGCATGTAGACGTACGTATGTAGTTGCCACCCTTTAAAAATGGCCACAGGCACATTCATGCACATGCACACAACCATAATGCTGGGACTGTGGTGCAGGCAGAATAAAAGTTGGACTCTGCACTTGGGTGGTATCTCTCGAATGCATTCCACCTATACTGTTTGTTTGCAATGCCCTGACCAGCAAGGACTCTCCAGGCAATCCGCCTACTCTGCAGGCAGAGCTTATGACCATACAACACAAGGGAGGGGAATTGGGGAGTACAGCATCCTTAATTTGTCTTCCTCACTCCTCACACATCATCCTTCTTTCTCCCCAGTCATTTGTCACCCCATTACTCCTCATTCCTCCCTTCATACACATCATTTTTATTCACAGTTTGACACCCTGCTTTCCCTTTACTAGTCACACATTGTATATTTAATGGTATTATCTTTCATGCTTCTTAATCCTCACACAACATCCTGATTCCATATACCTCCTCCTCACTCTTCATTTATTAATGCTTCCCAGTCACCAGACATCCGCCTTACTCTTCATACCTCCTTCCACACACATCATCCTTATTGCATATTTCTCCCAGTCTGACCACCTCTTCTCCTCATTTGTCACACACTGTACCTTTCAGGGCATCACCATGTGGCCTCCTCGCTCCTCACAAATCATCATTATTCCTTCTTCTCATCAATAATTGGTCAACATCCTTATTCCTCATACCATCTAGCATACACATTATACTTGTTCTGTTTTACTCTTATCCTGACCCTGCCCTTTCCCTTTTCCTTTCATATATTGCACATTTCAGGCAATTATCATTCACCCTCCTTATTTCTCACACATCATCATTATTTCTTCTTCTCAGTCATTAGACATAGTCATCACACCTCCTTCCACACAAATCATCCTTCTTGCATGTTTGTCCGAGTATATCCACCCCATCACCTCATTTGTCACACATAGTACATTTCAGGGTATTATCATTTGTCCTCCTTACTACTTACTCCTCACACATCATTATTATTCCTTATTCCACATTCCTCCTCGTCATTCCTTATCATCCTCATCTGTCATCCTCCTTATGCCTCATTCCTAACGCCTCAGACCATGTATCTAACTCCTTTCACCTTTTTTCGTATTCTTTATTCCTCCTAGTTAGAGCCTTTGTCTGGTTCACAATTACACAAATTTGGATACAAGTTAGTTACTCAGGATGACACAATGGGCTTCATTTTGTCAGTAGGGGTAGACTACACAGAGGGGACAGTTTACATTCGCACTTCCTTGCACTTTGGTGCCCCCCCATGCAATTTTCATCATTTACGCTATGAAGTGCAATAAAAATGTGTTTTCGTCATTATGGAGTGATTTTTCTGTTCTTAATGTATTTCATGTGTATACGGCGGTTTCTTCTCAAATGTTACTAAAAATATTGAAAACAGAAAATTGTTAAACCTAGGAAAACAGGTGTACACACAGTTTTCACTTCACTGTGCAAAGAAGTGTAAATGCCTCCCACAATTTGTGTTTGCTAGAGGCTTTTATAGCAGATTGTTTTGTAATCCATCTGCTTTCAGCAGATTCAATCATATGCATTAACGCCAGCATGAACATGACATGCAGCGTTAATGCACTTTTTTTTTGTAAGGAACAGCATAGAAGGCAGAGGGAAACGTTAATCATGTCCCATGCCCCCTTTGCACCTGGAAAATAACGACAAGGCTCTGGAGTCAAAACCTTTTATGCCAGGTTTGTATACCTGTTTTTGCACTCCCGGGTTTTTTACGATGAGCCCTAATGCTGTCAAGTGAAGAAGCTAGGATTAGAAACTTCCACGTTTCACAATCTATGCTTAGTCACCATGCCACATATCCCTGTCAACGGTCTGTTGCTTTGTGGTATTGTGGAAATGATGTAAGAAGAAAATTAATAAGGAACAGGGCCAGAAAAAAAAGCAACCAACAAAAAAAAACAAGCCCCCTTCAATCTCAACACACTCCACATCACACAACACACCACTAATCACACACACACCAACCTGGCTTCCACACTCTTTCATCCTATATCAACACTCTTTCTCAAACAGCTGAACTACTCTCTAGTTAAGTCCACTAAAATCCATTCGCCATTGAAACTATGAGCCAACAACACCTAGCCATGAGGACCCTGGTACGCACAAGATCTCACCAACAGTAAACATGATATTCACAAACAAGAAAACATGTGGGAGAATAAAACAACTACTAGAAGTTCTCACCACCGTGAAAAGCCTCCGCTCAGCCCGCAGGACCCTCGTCACCTGAGCCAAAACACATTACTATACATCACCCATAGCAGAAGCCTCCATCAGGAAAAGAGCCTTCTTCAAGGTAGTCAAACACTGCATCAATCCCCTAAAAGCACCTGCAGTACCCCAATCCACAGCGAGATGCAATGCAATCAACATGTTCTTGACATATGAAATCTGCAAGAACCATCTCCAGATTGATAACACACTACCCACCATTGACACCCATGCCATACCATATCCTAACATTGTCAGAAATCAAGACCCTATCACTTAGAGAGCTCACAAACATTCTTGCATCACGTAAGGCCACTTCCTACGAGGACGACGTTGGCCCAGCCTCTATCCTGAAGAACAGCACTGGAAAGGCTCTCACCCCTCTCCTCACACTATGAAGGTATCTTCCCTGATGCATTGAAAACAGGCTAAATCCTACCCTTACCAAAGAAGCCCACACTGGCATCTGATGACATATCAAACCACTGCCCGATCACCCATATATCCTTCATTGGCAAAATCACCGAGAAGATTGTCAAACTGAAACTACACAAAAAGATAGTCCAGCACAAACTACTTAAAAAAAAAAACAGTCTGGCTTCTGTGCAAGCTGCATCACAGGGATCGCCACCATCCAGATCATTGACAAGGCACAATCTTTGCCCAAATGGGACCCTATGCCACAGTCCTTCAAAGGTTTGACTCCTATCTCACCAAAACTTGCAAGCTTGTCAAGATGGGTACCTGCATATTACAACTAGGTCCAGTGATCTGTGGAGTCCCACACAGTTCCATTCTTTCCCATGTCATCTACATTGAGCCTCTGGGGGCCGCTTGGCCAAATTCAATGGCAACATCTACCAGTAGGGTAATGAAGCGCAGCCATGTTTGAATGTTAACTGCTTCAATTACAATCACCAATTAAAACATTGCCTTTCCACCATTCAAATCTAAATGTCAAGTGCCTACCTGAAACACAACCCTTTCAAAATAGAGTTCATCCTCCTCGGGGGTGACGCCAACCGGACCCGATTTCAAAAATGGTTGACACAGATGGATCTCAACATCTTCCGTTCCAACTTGCAGCTAGTACAGAGTCCCTCAGCTTCAACATCGATTGTGACCACTCCTTCAAAGCATACCTCGCCAAGAAGAAAGACACAGCATGAAACAAGCTCTGACTCCTGCGCCAAACCAAATCCTTCACCCATGCCCCTTTCTTCAGATCTGTTGTTCAGGCCCTGTTGTTCTCCCACTTGGACGGGGCAATGCACTGCTGGGAGGTGTTTCAACCACTACTCTGACCCATCTGAAATTTGTCCAGCACGCTGCAGTGTGGTTCATCACAGGATTGAAGAACTTTGACCACATTTCTCTCACTCTCTTGGAACTACACTGGTTAACCCACGTAGGTCACTGCACCTTGAAGATAGTCTGAATCACCAACAAAGTGCTAATGACCAATATGCCGCAATATTTACCTAAAATAATCACATCTCCGGAGGTCAGCACAACACTAGGAGCCAATATATCTCCAGACTGGAATCCAAGAAGTACAGGGAGAAGAGCAGAAACAAATATTCTCCTGCTATGCTTCCACACTCTGAAACAACCTTCCTGCTAACATCAGGCTCGCTCTTTCCCTCTTGCTATTCTGGAAAGATTTGAAGAATCTTCTCTTTAAGGAGCAATTCATTCAATAACAGAGGGCCATAGACTGACAAGGCGATCCTCTCTGCCCTTTCTCTATGTTCCACACCCTTTATTGTGTAGCACTCCTTTGATTTCTAGCTAAGGTTACACTATATAAATCATCTACATACATACAAGGAATGGTGAGGATGAAATAAGGAATTTGGAAAATGAGGATAAGACATAAGGACGATCACTCCTCACACAGCATCATTATTACAGGTCCAAACAATGAAAAAACAAACTCGATCAACACGTGATCCATTTCTCTCCCTGTGTGAAACATTTCACTTGTGTAAGAATGGGCTTCTCCACAGTTGCATTATCAAAATGATGTTAGGTGAATCAGCCTATGCTACAAGCTTCTCGCTCATCTGGTGCCTGGATTTTGGTGGCATCAGGTGGAAGGTTTCCACAGTGTGAAAAGCACCCCAGCAATGAGAGTTCCATATCAATGTTGTAGTGCAATATGAAATTAGCATGG
Organism: Ambystoma mexicanum; assembly: GCF_040938575.1. Classification (NCBI taxonomy): domain Eukaryota; kingdom Metazoa; phylum Chordata; class Amphibia; order Caudata; family Ambystomatidae; genus Ambystoma; species Ambystoma mexicanum. The sequence continues at coordinate 460,844,222 of NC_090931.1, forward strand.
ATTAATCTGCTGAGGTCAATAGGAAAGTGGCATTGGGCATTATGGTGGGACAGCATGAAAGTGACATAGGCCAACGATCAGGGACAATTTTAGCGTGACATGAGCAATGCTATGGGACAGTGGGAATATGACATTAGGCCATGAGTAATGCATCTAAAGTAATGTAGCCCTACATCTACTGCAGCTGATGTGCGAGGCCTTGCCAGTTGCTTGCTTAGAAGAATGCTGATTCTATTGACATTAGGAGCAATTTAATCCCCTGATGAAGGTTTACGTAAACTGAAATGCTTTGGGTTCCTTAACAGAATGTATTACTCATGAACCATCATTTTCTGCAATGTTCTATCGGAATTTTGGTTGAACTTGGGTTGAAAGCCAAAGTAAAAACTGGTCACTTTTGAGATATTTCTTTAATGTGTGTGAAACAATTTGTGCGTTTGGGTATGCTTCCGCCCATCAATACCTGACCTTGGGTTTTGCATATTGTTTATGGGCTGCCAGAGCCCTGTAGTGGATGGCAGCACCTCAACATATTCTACACCTCTCATTTGATTTTAATTGTGCAACTTTATGACTGTGGGGGTTACATTTAGACTTAGGATACACCCAGAATATCCCACTTTTCAGCCTCATTTTCAAATAGGGCTGAGTAGTAGAAAAGGGCATAAATGCAAAGCGGCATGCTTTTACTCCTTGATTTACCTCTCGGACCCATTTTGCGGCAGCAGTGACAGAAGAGGGTTACTGACAGGAGATAAGATCTCTGCCGTGCCTTCCTCCTCGGTTTCGTTTCACGCTTGCATGACATTTTCATGTAGGCGTAAAACAAATGGATTGCTAAGGGATACACCTTGGTTTTGCACCTGCTAAATGGGGATTCCATAGGGATCCATTAACAAATGCCACCTGCAAGACATAATTTGTAGGTGGCACTTATTTCTTCACAAATGTCAGAGTAAAACTAAAGAGTAATGCAGGAATGTGCCTTGTTTTGCTCCAGCAGCATGAAAGTGCTGCTGTCCGTGTTCCCCTGCATGCAATTTACTTTTTTAATAATATGATCATGTTTGTGTTGTCCCATCCCTGACACTGTTTCATTCACACCATTAGCTTTTTTCTTAGTTCCTTTAGGCGTTTGGCCCAACCACTTCCCTGGTTTAATACAGAATAAATGTACTCATTTAAAACACACCTATATTGCATCCATTGCATCACTGCTCGAGCGTCCTACAGGCTGCAGAAGGCTTCCTTGCACAAAGCACCTTCTTTGCACCGCACAGTCGACGTATTTGGTCTGTGCTGCTTTTTCCAGCTAGTGTGTTTTCATAGGGGCGTTTCGTCACATTTTTCCACCTAGAGATAAATGTTCGACTTTCAAAAGGATATTCAGAACTGTATGCCAGTCCCTAGCTTCTTGTTACTGTTTGGAATCAGGAATTAAGAGACCGCTGGCTGGGGGAACTAAATTCTACTCATTGCTTTGGCACCGTCCTGGTTTACCTTAAGTGAACCCCCCGCCCCATCTGTCAGGTGTTCATCCCATGTCCAATAGGATATCAATTGAATTCTTTCAGCTTAAACCCTGATCTACATAGCACTGCGGGTAATCCATGCTGCCAATGCTTCACTTAAGTGCACAAATATGATCCAGGATATCAAATACTTCGAATGCATTGCAGTGTTTAAAGTACGACTTCTGTTGGATATATTTTGGGGTTATATCTATTACTTTTTGGTATTTTTTGTGTGATGGTGATATTTGGTGGTAACTCACATGTAACCTTAAACATGCTACTGGTATTTATTTGGCATTTTGCATACTTTGAACAAACCCGTGATACACATGCATTCATAACATTTACAAATATTTAAGATTCCAAAGCATTGACATAATCTTCAGTTATTCACTACATAGTAAATACACAACATAGAATATCATACACTCTTAATCCATACATCATTACCAACCAGAATCAATACAGATACATTTTCATTATAACATTATCTCAACTGTGCATATAAAGTCTACACTCTCTTCTCAATAATATATAATATTGCACACATGTTTTTCATCCTTCCACACTAATATATACAATGCAACACATTTCTCATCCAATCACGTATGCTTTGCATCTCTGTCGTGTTTCCAAGACCTTCTATGGTAATATGCTAATTTTACACAGGAAGCACCCGCACCTCTTGTGCCGATTATAGCAGTAGCCACTTCACGCATCTCCCCTCTCAGGCACGCGTTCCAGGCATCCTTCTCTTAATTAACTTGACGGAGGCTATACATCTTCTCCAGACATGTTTCCCTGTCTCTCTTTATTTAGAGACCATAACGTTTCAACTTCCTCTACCTTATGGCGCAATGTAAAAATATGGGAGAACCAATCAATTCCACTTTATCAGTCAGTGACGTCATGTGTGTGGAGCAAATTAAATCAAAACATTATATATGTGCACATTTCTTTTACTTAACAAAGGATTATAAATAAATATGGCTGTATACCCACCACACTGCTAGAAATGGTCCGCTAATCTTGCAACCTCTTTACATTTTATACCCTATCCCACTCAATTAATGTCTTTTTTATGCCCTTTTTGAAATAATCTGTATGAGGTACAACTGTCACTCAGAATGTGTAACTCAATAGTATGAATGATATGATCTGAAATGGGACGGCAGTGCAACCCAACGGGTTTCAAAGTGCTCTGCCACGAACCATTTAAAAGGTACTAAGAAGTGCAGGGCAGAACAAAAAAAACAGGCGTGTCTTCATTTCTTTCTTGATCGCTGGTATGATATGATATATGTATAACTTACACATTATGCAATGAAATATCTCAAAGGGCTCACAACAATACAAACATTGCCTAAATACCCTTAGTAATGTTGGCTCCTTTTCAAACCAGATTTTCCCACAGAATCTGAGAAACAGAAAATATACTTGAAAGTATACCTCTGTTTAATCCCTGTTTGCTCCCATTTTAACAATCCCACTATATCCCCAGTTCACAATATCATAGTAAACTTCCTGTTTGACAATCTGTGTATGCTCCCAACTTAAAAACTCCCAGTATATCCCCAGTTCGCAATGTCATAGTAAACTTCCTGTTTGACAATCCCTGTATACTCCCACTTTAGCAATCCCAGTATATCCCCAATTCGCAATATTATAGTAAACTTCCTATTTGACAATCCCTGTATTACTCCCACAGTAACAATTCCAGTATATCCCAGTTCGCAATATCATAGTAAACTTCCTTTTTGACATTCCCTGTATACTCCCACTTTAATAATCCCAGTATATCCCTAGTTAGCAATATCATAGTAGATTTTCTGTTTGACAATCCCTGTATGCTCCCACTTTAGCAATCCCAGTATATCCCCAATTCGCAATATTATAGTAAACTTCCTATTTGACAATCCCTGTATTACTCCCACTGTAACAATTCCAATATATCCCAGTTCACAATATCATAGTAAACTTCCTGTTTGACAATCCCTGTACACTCCCACTTTAACAATCCCAGTATATCCCCAGTTCGCAATATCATAGTAAACTTCCTGTTTGACCATCTCTCTATACTCTCAGTTTGCACAACCTGTGCATATTACCAATTTCACAATTCCAGTAATCTCTCAGTTTCACGACTCAAGTTTATTACCAATTGAACAGTCCCTTTATTTGCCATTTTGCAGAATCCCAGTATATTTCATTTTGCAAAATCCCAGTATGATTCAAGTCATCACAATACCAGAAAACTCTTAGACTAGATATGCCAGTATGCCATCATTCATTCCATGCCAATGTTCCAAATGTATATTCCAAGTGTGACTGAAGTTCCCAGTATATTCCTAGTATAACAATGCCCATCTGGTCCCATTTTGCACATTTCGATTATATTCACAGTTTGCAGAATCCCAGTAGTGTTCAGTTTGACCAAATAACGGTATGTTCCCAGTTTGAGGTTTTGCAGCACATTCTCATCCTGACAACCCTAGTATACTCCCAGCTTCCAATATTCAATCATTCTCCCTCTTTGACCACCGATGTTGTGCAAACCAGTCTACTCCTTGATCTGAAATTTGAGCAGATTTCAAGTTTGCATAATACAAGTATATTTCTAGTTTGACATCCCCAGTCTGGTCCCACTTTATGTAATCTCAGAACATTTCCCGTTTTCAGAATCCTGGAATATTCTCAGTCTGCACAATCAAGTGTTATCCTAGTTTTACAATCAAATGTGCATAACCACAGTATACTAGCAGCGTCTTGTCCAGTATACACCATGGTTGCAAATCCTCAATAAAAACCCCATTTGACAATCCCAGCATGAATGCGTTTGGAAATACTCCCTAACGAACCTATTGCCTATTGTTCCATATTCTAATAACCTAACATATCTATGTCCTATATCCCCCAGTTTACTACTAAACAATGGCAGTGCACCCCATTTTCATTGTTAAATAAAATCATTGTAGTCCCAATTTGCAAAACGCTAATATGTTCCCAGTCTATACAATTCCAGCCTTCTCTCCCAGCATGCTCTCAGAATATCCTCACTTCCCAATCCTCTGTTGACAGCCCTCTTCTACCCTAAAGTTTTTCAAAATTGCAGTATATTCTGAGTTGACACAATTGCAACATTTTTCATTTGACAACCCCAGTATGTCGCACTAAAACATCCCAAAGAGTCCCAGGCCCATGGTGAGCAATTCGTTGCTGGAGAACCCTCTCTTTCTGCAGCTCAAACTGAAAATGCAGGATAAATATTCCCATTCCCCAAAGAACATAATGGCAAGACGTGTGATGAGGTTTGCAAAACATCACACTGAGGCGTGGCTTTCCACCCACTCGGCACTAAAAAAAGATTCCACTTTATGGTATTTATTTTTTTCTATATTTCCATCTAAACTAGTGGCCTTCAAACTTTTTTGGCCTGGGCCCCCTTGAGCAAAATTTGGGCAGGCCGGCCCCTCCAAATGTACCAATGGCTATGAACTATTGCGTGTCGTCATGGACCCCTACTCCGAGTATAGTCCCTGGGCTTCCCCCACCTGCTCCCATCACAGTTCCTGGGCTCACCCCACCCAGTTTCCAACGAAGTCCGAGGGCCATTGGCAGCTGGTGAATCTTTTAAGTGGAGGGGCATAAATATTTATCTCAAAAATGGCATAGCGACTGAGCGCAGCGAGGGAGCCCGAACCAATCACAGGGGGATCAGGGGGTATTCCACCCCTGAATTATTTTAACGTAATGGATTAAAATGTTGCATTGTAGAGAAAACTTTGAAATAAAAATGTGTAAAAAGCCAAACAGTTTGCAATGGGTGCTGGGGGGCCCAGAGGGCAGGCATGACATTTTTTACTGGACATGTATGATAGATGTCCAGTAAAAAGAAACCATCCCTGTCCCCTGGGCCCCACTGGGCCTAACACAATCAACATGATTATATGTGTATGCAAGGAACTGGGGTGCCGAGAGGGAAAGCATGGTATTTTTGACTAGACATTTATAATAGATATCCAGTAAAGAAATACCATCCCTGTCCCCTGGCCTCCACAGCGCCTCAGAAAGAGAGCTGATTTTGGCAGGTGGGTAGGGGGATTGTGCATCAAAAGGCATTTTTAAAATGCCTTTGTCGTACAATCCTCCTTCCCACCTTTACCCCCCACTCGCCAAAATCAGCTCAACGGACCAAAACAAAAACACACATTCACACAAGCACCCATCACCATACACTCACTCATAACACAAGCATACACGCATCATACAATATTTAAAAAAAAATAAATGAACATTAACATACTTTCTGCAGGGGCCTGCGTGTGGGTGCTGAAACGCCCTGCTCCAAGCTGCTCTGTCTGTATGTATGAGGAGGCTCAGGAGCTCCCCCTTGCACATACAGACATGAAGTGCCCCAGCTAGCATTTCCAATGAGCTATGCAAGACTGGTGAAGCAAAACACCCCCAGCCTTGCATGGCTCAGTGAGCATGTGCGCCTGGGGAATTGAACTGTCGAAGGGCTTCGACAGTTCAGCCAGCCCAGGAGCACCCCCTCAGCTGGAAAAAGCAGCTGAGGGAGTGCTCAGTGTTGCACTGGGCTGGCCCCTTGGCTCCTCCATAATGGGTGAGGGGGCCACCGGGTGGACACCACCTCGCCCATTATATATGAGCCGCCAGGCTCGGACTGGCCTATAGGGCAATGCCCGTACCAAAAATGCAAAATGCTAGTGTGGGCCAGCCAAAAAGGGCCACTTTTTCGGCCAATGTGGGCCAGCTTGTTGAGTTACTTCACTATACAGCTAGTCATTTTGACCATTGTTGCTGAATACATATTCTTTAAAAATCCAATTTGCCTACATTTTAAAATAAAAATCCCTTGGGCACTATTCAAACAGTCTGTGACTACAGGAATGAATATCCATTTGCACCTGCAGGCACCTTTTTCATTGGTGCCTGAGACAGTTTCATGCTCCAGTCCGATCATGTGAGCCGCCCCTGCCCATTTCTTCCAATCTAAAGAAAAAAAAGTATTTTTTTTACATTTCATGCTGGGCACTCATGCTGCCCGGAAATGCGGTTGCGCACCTTTGCGGGGGTGTGCCCCACAGTTTGAAGACCTCTGAACTACACACACATTTGCTTTTATTTTTTGCTGTGTAAAACAGGCATTTGCAACTTGAAATTTTAAACATTTATTCAAATTCAAAATGGACATTGGGCCTCATTACACGGATGGCGGAGAACCATGGCGCTATTAGCGCCATGGTTCATGCCGGTAAAATACCGGCACCGCATGGCGGAAAGGGGAATTACCGCCCCATTCCAAAGTTGGCGGGGCGGTAATTCCCCCTTCCACCAATGCCCTTCCCCATTCCCATTTTTGCCCCATAGGGCATAATGGGAATGGGGAAGGGGCTAATTACGGTACTGCAAATTGCGGTACCGTAATTAGCTCCCTGGGTCCCTTTGCGGGTTGGTTTTTAACGCCTGCAAAAAGCAGGCGTTAAATTCCCCAACCCGCAAAGGGACCTCGTAGTATGGCGGTAAGGATTTACCGGTACCGGTAAAATACCGGTAAACCCTTACCGCCATCCGTGTAATGAGGCTCATAGTCTTGGAAACCGGTCATAGGACATCTGTATTGAGCGGCTCCAAAAAATCATGGCAAAGTTAATTTACATCTGTAATGCAAATGGCGTGATATTTGATTAACACCAGCGCTGGTCATTGGGCCGGCTCTCACGGGATCCGAGATTCAGCACCAGATGTGTAGCTAGTTCTCGGGATCCGGCCAAAGTCAGTCACCCCAAACCCCTGCTCTGTGCTGGGGAGAAGGGGAAAAAAAACGCCCGCTAGCAAACTGTAACTTCCTCTGGTGACCCCATGCAAGAGATCACAAGAGGAGATTACAGTCCTCAGCCACGACCCGGTTTATTTATTTATTTATGTAATGTTTGTCGGATACACGACCCAGATTATTTATTTATGCAATGCTTGTCGAATACCTGAATCCATAATTGCATAAATAAATAAATATACAGGTATCCGACAAACATTGCATAAATAAATACCTCTATTAACATCACAGACGATGCAGCCACCCAACTGCTTTCAGCAGGGAGCTGCAGGAGCTGTGCCACATGTGGTTCAAGTAAAAGAAAACATTTTTTATGGCGTATAGAAATCACGAAAAAAATGGGATGCAAATTGTGCATTTTAAAGAATATTTACTCAGCAACACTGGTCAAAACTATTATCCGCATAGTGAAGTAACTCATCACCAGAGCCATGGGGGTGGTTTAAAGCGGAATTGATATATAGTTTCAAAAAGAAGCAGCATGAAAGAAATTGTGCTGTTTTAAACTATTATTTTGGACATTTCCTTTGATCAGAGGTCAACTGCCTGCCACATAATCCTGCCTCCTCGTCCACCCCCCCCCCGAAAACTCCACCACCACCCCGGCCTTTGTGGGATCCGCCACCAATTTGTTTTCCATTTCCACCACTGCTTAACACACGGGACATACATAGCACTGGGCACAAGTAACAGTTGAATCAATTCGAGTTCCATTCAAACCTTCGCTACAAAGGACAACGTTTACGAGCACACACACACACACACACGCACACGCACACACTTTGCATGCTGTCAGTCTGCACAACATTTTCTCTGAAATGCATGAGTGATAGCATGTGGAGACCAAAAAAAGTGCTGCTTTCCCGTTGTTTTAGGTTTCTTACAAATAAAAACTGCCAAGAAGCAGATTGATTGACATTATTATTTATATGCAAAATCCAGTGGAGATGGGGAAATGGTGGCCCTGTTCATGTTATGCAGTCGATGCAGCATTCCCCGTGTTCATGGCTTCTTGACGCACAGTGCTGCTGAGTGTGTTGCTATTGCCCCAGGAGTGGGGTACCTTGCGGGAGGGGTGGTGATGAAGCTATGCTGCGTCCCCACCATTCTAGATTATAGGGTGAGAGTGTCTGTGGCCCTCATTACGACCCTGGCGGAGGACCATGGCGCTATTAGCACCATGGTCCATGTGGCTAAGCTGCCAACTCCGCCATGGGGGTTGGCGGACTTACCGCCCCATTCCGACCTTGGCGGGGCGGTAAGTCCCCAATCCCCATTTACCCTTCCCCATTCCCATTTTTGCCCCATAGGGCATAATGGGAGTGGGGAAGGCGTTAATTACGCCACCGTAAATTACGGTGGCGTAATTAACAACAAGTCCCTTAGCGCCATGGATTTTTCCGCCTGCAAAAAGCAGGCGTAAAAATCAACATGGCGCTACGGGAACTCGTACTCAGGCGGAAAGGGGCGCCATGGTTTACGCCGGCGTAAACCCCTTTCCGCCAGGGTCGTAATGAGGGCCTGTGTCTTTAAATCATTCTGCAATACCGCGGTGTCAGAGTTAGCATAGGTTTTCTTTTAAAGAATGTGCTCCAGCCCTGTGGATTCATATTTTAGGGACCTCATTGGATAACATCCATGCATATGTCGCACACGGGTGTAATCTGAGGACCCCGGCTAGAACCTGGGTCCTAAGGTTTCATTTGAATAGTTTACATACGTTAGGAGTTTTGGGGCCGAGACTAAATTTGAGTAAATCCGAAAGACATTGCAGGTTTTGTAAACAGGCAGTAGTCGAGGGCCTATTTCATTTAATAATTGCATTTTCTAATTTAATTCACAAGAGACAATTATTATTAAAAAATGTGTGGTGCCGTGTGTTTGAAGCCCTGTGGCCACAACTATGGCAATGAGAGAGTTGAGCTTGTCTCTTGCTTTGGCAGAATTTTAACAATATTTTGTAATTCTCTAAAGCTGGAGGTGGTTTTAAGGGGTAGAACATTGGAAAGGTGAACTGGGGTTGGTGCAAGGCTGTGTAGTCGACTCCACGGGGTCCACAAAAGGGTAATGTAGAAAATGACGTCTCGAAATGCATTTGTTTTAAAGGATGGGGTGTCATTTTCTTGTATAATCAAATTGAGTACTTGTTTGATCTTTCCTTTTCTGTATTTGGTGTTTGTAAAAGGTTACAATCTAACCGTAAATACAATTAAATAAAATAAAAAACAAATTAAAAAGAAAATTCACACCAGACCTACCAACACACTATGTTGCCTAGCACAACACAATGTCATAACATTGCATATCAAAACATAACATGACATGGTATGGCATCCCATTGCATGACATAGCATAACATTACATTAGAGAAGAAACACATCATAATATTTTGTAGAATAGCAAAACAAATATAATATAGAAAACCACGGTCTATCTGCACAATACACAGTTTTATCACTGCCTAAAATAAAATAGCATAACTAAACTGAATATACCATCATATCCTAGGCAAACAGTATATCATGAGCACACACACTTCTCTTTAACAGTGTGAAATTGGAAACAAGATAGGCACATTAAGGACACACTACACTGGGCTGTGTGCATATTAGAAGTGTCAATGTAAAGGGGGCTGTGTGTTTTGCCTGACTGTCACTTATGTGTCTATGTGTGTGTTAGAAGAGCGTAACTTCACAGGTTGCCAGCGCAGGCTGCCAGCACAGTACTTGGTGTGTGGCGTATGAGTGAAAGTACATGGAGGGTAAATATGTTGTAGGAAGGAGTCTAACTGCCCAAGCAGGAATTGGTCTGTAAGTATTGCAAATTAACAGCATGTTGGACTCCCGACACTCAGGATTGTAAACCCGAAGAAGATTTCAAAGGTCCAAAAAGTGATCCTCTTTATGCTCCCTGACGTCCCTTAACACACAACTCTTTATCCAAACTTCAATAAGGCTTTTGAGAGGGATCCTGGTTTAACATTTGGAACAGGGCAGACCGCTCAGCACATAATTTATAGAAATAACATTAATGAGGTCCAAAAGGTGGCCACCTTAATCTCATTAATGGCCCAGCCTATGGAGTGTATAATCTAATGTCTATCAAGAGGTTTATGGGAACATCTGGTTTGCAATTTGGTAGCGAGGTTGAGTGTTCAGGCTCAACTCAGCAGAAGGAAGATTGGCTTGCTCATATTGCAGCAGAGCACAAGGATTCAATCTTACTAAATATGTTGCGTCTTACTATGGTATTACAAATATAGGCATTCCTGTTTATTCACAGAACACTATCACACAATTTATACCACATGTCTGTAAGAAGTGGTGAGATGGTAAGCTACACAGGAACTGATTGTTTTTTATGAGTACAACAGCTCTGTGTGTCTGTGTGTTTGTGTGTGTCTAAGACTGTTACTGCACAGAGAAGCAATCCCCCTTTCCTGAACACCCCTATATCTTATTACAGATACACACGTGGTGTGGGTGGTCACCAACACCCCATCTGTACCACTCAACCCAACACAGGTAGTGCACACAATAACTGGCACTGATGGGTCAGACACTGCCGCCATCTCAGTGGTTCTAAGTGCTTCATGGACCCACAGCAGAGAGCTTAGTGAGAGTGATGGCATCATACCTCATATATGTGGTTGCCTATGGGTAGCTACATACGAGGTGTACCAGGAGACTGAAGCCTTAATGGTTACAGGCTGCATCCTTGGATCACTCAGCCTCTATTACTGATTCCAGATACCCCTATTTGATTTCAGACCTGCATGCCACAATGCCTCCACCCATATCAAATTGCTCTCTTGATCAGCGCCCCCCTCACCCGTGCCTCAACCCCATTTTCCTGTGATACAAATACTGATTACAGTGTCTCCCTGTGCTTTATTCGACAGTCTCCCAAGAAAGCCAAGAAGAAGGCAGAAGGTGCCAGTTCCAATGTCTTCTCCATGTTCGATCAAAGCCAGATCCAGGAGTTCAAAGAGGTGAGTTGACCAATGGGGTGTCTGTTTTCAAATCGAGAGCAATAAGAATGTTTCTCAACCTCAGTACTGGATACATTAATGCATAATGAATACCCAACAGGATGAAAAGTATTAGAGGTGGGAGAAAGGCAGGGGTGAGTAACAAAGAGTATTATTGTTATTATTAATATTATGGTATTCTTTGAGACTGGTCCGAGCTTTGAGAAGCAATGGAGTGCTTTACAAGCCATCGGGGGAAGTACAGGGAGACGGAAGCAGATCACAAGGAGTGGGAGCTAACAAGGGGGGGGGGGCAGGCAATTTGCTAGCAAGGCATATACAAGCGACCAGGGGAGGAAACAGGAGGAACGTATCACCCAGCCTCAGGTTAGGTGGGGAGTGGAGGGGATGTCGACCAGGTGTTAACAAGGAACCATTCCTTGAAGAGAAGGGTCTTAAGCTCCTTCTCGAAATGTAGAAGTGAGGGGGTCAGTACAGAGTTGACAGGCATGAGGTTCCATAGTCTGGGACGTAGACGCAGAAGGCCTCTCTTCTAGTTCTTTCCTTCGTACACTGGCGGCGTCGAAGTCTGCACATGTCCTTGCTTCTGATGGGTGACAGGCCCCCGGAGATGCTGCACTTCTCATCAAGGTAGGATGTTGACTGCCTTGTAGATGATGCAGCTGGATTTGAAGGTGATGTCATATGATAACAGCAGAAAGTAGACCGTGGACTCACATTGCAGAGAGCAGTGCAAGGAATGATCAACACTTGAGAATAAATGTAGGCATTGGTGTGGGGCTCACATATGAGGATGGCAGAACCGGGTGAAGAGTGACATCACAGAAAAACTGCAGTGAATGCACATAGGATTGACATGCAAGGATACCCATTCATTGATTGATTAATGGCTGAGGAAAATGAAAACAAGGCTTGTGGATACTTGAGAGTAAGAGCACAGGGGATTGTTGCTGCCTGATTATACAAGCACTGAAGGAGCAGAGATGCTAATCTGAGATTAACAGTACCAAGGTGGTGGGGCGTTTACACCTGATGGTAACAGTAGACGGTTTGATCCTTTCCCAAGGCCAACGCTACCAATGATGTGGGTGACTTCTATATGAGGAGGATAGGGCAGGAGATGATTGATGTCTGATGGTAATGGTCCACTGGTCGATATTTGCCTGACAATTATAGTACTATGTGTCTGAAATGAATGATGAAGAGGGGTTTCAGATGACATGAGAAAGCATAGGGTTTATGTGTTTTGATGAATACCATTTTCCTAGTATGCAAAGAGGGAGCCTCAGCATCACCAGATTTCAGTTTCAGGTTGTACCCAGACTTCTCAATTAAAATTTTACAGGTGGCTGGGCTCCATCTTGGATAGGGCCCTTGTGTTTGTTGTTTAATTGTGTCCCTCAATATTATATTGAGGAGGGAAAACTCATGGGTTTGGATTTTGCTGGTTACCATCTGTTGGCATCACAGTTGGTGGAAACGGCATGAGGGAAACTGCATCTGGATGTTGATACCGCGGATTCCAGCAGGGATCTTAGTTTGGCAATGGCAGTGGTCCCAGGTCCTGGATAAGCAGTGGCTGGAAGGTTCTGGTGAGGAGTAGGAGGCGTGACATCTGTCCTGATGAAGAAGTGGCGATGCCACTGTGGTTTAATCGGTATTTATCCCCTCTGGTTGAACATAGGTCAGTTCAAGTGGAGGATGTATATAGATGTGTGCAGTCACAGCAACGGGGGTTACATATCTTCACTCAGCAGTCAAGTACTCACAGCTGTGGGGACCCAAGAAGCGGTATTAGTGGTGTCAGCAACGGATATAGTAAGTACAGGCTCTTTATCAGTGCTCCAAGGTCCATTTTCTGAAGGCAGCAGGACTTCAATGTCTAAGTCAAAATACTGTCTCTGGGTTATCAAGGTTGTGTGGTGGAGAAAGAGCTGTTCCCGCCAAGCTAGCGATCAATCATCATTGCTGCTGATCTCTCGGCGTAGTTCCCTGGGGTGAATCTGCTGGACTCTCTCCCATGAGTTTGGCTCATGCAGGCTAGGTGGCGACTGGTGCATTTCGACAGTGATAGCTAAGAAGGAGGCAGTATCTCCTCATTTAAGTGATCAATAGTTTCTTCGATCAGCAGAAAGGTAGAAGCAGGTTCCACAGGTTAAGGGATTTGTTCCCAGGAAGTCCCAACGCTGAAGGAAGAATGCTTTATTGCTCTCGGGAGCTAGTGCACTCCCAATCAAGCTTGTGGGGAAAACAATAAAGTAGGATCTTAATGGCCCAAACTGTTATGTGCATTGGTGAAGGTCGAGAGATGGAGAATAATAACGTCTTATATGATCATGGTCATCTTCCTAGAAGAATGCCAGCCATCGTAGCATCATCTCATGCAAACCTCATGTCCAAGCATGGTCTGGCTTTTGGAGTTACTAGCATTTAAGTATGGTGCTTTAATGCATCACCCCACATAAAGTCACAGACAGTACTCAAAAATCATAAAAAACTGGAACCATTGATGCAGTTCTTGCAGAGCCAATTAGGCGAGGGTTACTTGAGTGTCAAAAGAAGCGATGCTTTTGATATTTCCACCCTGAGAAGTCTAGTGCTTCCTCGTTGCATATTAGATTTGCCATTCACATGGGTGGGTGGGGATCAGAACCAGTGGGATGATGGCTAGAACTGGGAACATCAGATGGGGAATCTGAAAATTGAAGGGAGTGCCGGAAGGTAGGATTGTTAGACTCACAAGGATTAATAACTGACAATACCATAAGCAAGTAGTATGGATGCATACCAGAAGGCAACAGTACCAGAAGAGTGTTGAATCAAGGGTGAGGACACCATTGGAGAAGGGTTGGAGCTTTACAGCTGATAATCAGAGGGCAATGACAAAGGATGCACATTTTAATGGGATCCACATGGGCATTTCCTGCAGGTGTGATGCCAATGCAAGGGCAACTCATATTGCATGTAGTAAATGGACGCATGTTTCTTACACAATTAGGCCTATTTGAACACCTTTGCTAACAAATTCAATCAGGGTAAGTACATCCACTGCCTGGTTCAATCCATAAATGCATATTTATTAAGCTGGGCTCCAGATAAGCAATGCCTATCCATTTTAATCTCTATAAACAGGCCAATACTCTGACGAAAAGAAAATAGGGAGTAGCAGTACACTGGCTTCTTGCACTTGATGCCACCTGCACTGGCCAGCTGATGTGTTCAGACCAGTTTAGACCAATGGTGTACTTATAACGTGCCACCACGAGGAGCTCTGCGAATGTGCTTCCTGATCTCAAGGCCTTAATGATAAATATATAGCTATTCATTTACACTAATTAATTAATTCAGAGTATGCATCACAATAAGAACATATGTGAATTACTGTTTTACTCTGAAATTCCATTTTACGCCCAACTTCAAAAAATAAGTAAAGTACTCCCGTGTCAAAAGCATATATGGAGCATTGGTGCTAACTGGCTCAGCCAATCAGAACATAGGCACATCTGGAATCTGCTAGTGGAGGCATGCTTTCTGTCTGAATCAGCCAATGAGAGCATGTTAATTGCTGGAAACAAACGCTGGAAACGTAGTGTCTGAATCAGCCAATACCAACCAAGTTGCTCCCTTACCCAGCCAATGAAAACAGATTCACTGAATGAATCATCTTATGAAAGTGCTCTTACTGACCAAGCCATCCAATGCAATGGCTCTAGCACTTAGCCTGAGGTTCTCCTCCTTGGCTCCCCTTAGCACTTCACTCCCTGGCTTTCCACCAGCACTTATCCACTCCTCTGCCCCCCCACCCCGCTTCTCTCCCTCTCATCTCCTCCTGCACTTCTCCTCACTGCACTTGCACAGCTGAATGCCAGAAGGCCTAGGAGGACCACAACTGTATTTTACTGTTTTTGCCATTTTAATTTTTACCCATTGCCTTCCCATGTAGGCTTGTGGCACTTTAAAACACAATTCTAATGATAAGCGCCTAACAAATGCTCAATAAAGTAAAATAATATAAATGCTGTCTAGTTACTAAATATACCAATGCCTGTCTTTCACTGTGAAATAGGGGCAGAACATGTGTGTCCCGAAAGGGAAAACACAAGCTACCTCTCAAGGGGCTTTGTGCCAAAATCACCACCCCAGTGCTCTTCAGACTGTGGGGCTGGTTCCACCCCACTCAGGGGACCAGACTTAGCCGCACTAAGTGACTCATTACCTATGATCTGCATTTATCAATGTGATCTCAACAAATGTTGCACTGGTGCCTTTTCTTTGACTATCCAAACCAACACATTGGCCCTCATTACAACTCTGGCGGTAGCCGTGCCCTTATTAAGGGCACAGCTGCCGCCGGAGTTGCATTTTTTTTGGCACCCGCGAATGTGCAAGAACCGTGTCATGCCGACTTTGGCGGACCCGGTAATTGCCCATTTGCGGGTGCCAGTATGGCCGGCCTCCCGACCCCCATTCTGCCCCACAGGGCAGAATGGGGGTCGGGAGCATAGCTGGACCGGCACTGTTAATAACGGTGCTGGTGCAATCATGAGTTCTGCTCGCAGACCAGGCGTGCAGTCCGGCACCCGCGAGCAGAGCTCGCAATGTGTTGGAGAGGTAACAATGGCGCCGGTAGCACTACTGGCGTCGTTGTTGCCTTTCCGCCATATTCATAATGAGGCCCATTCTCTTGCTTGTCCTAGGCGCCAAGAGACATGAAAAAGGCTCCAGTTGCACTATCTAATACCCAACATAACATAAATCAGCTAATGAAAGCGAGTTTCCTGCCTGAAATAGTCAATGGAAATTTGTTTACTAGCTTATTTGGTCAGTTAAAATATGTTCACTTCACGATTCGGCCCCCGAGACCATATTTGCTCACTGATTCAGCCCCTGACAGCCTGTCTGCTCGCCTTTTCTGCCAATGAAAGCATCAATATGACCCGATTCTGCCAATGAAAGCATTCCCACTACATGAATCAGAAAATGAAAGCAATTGTGCAAACTGAATTAGGCAATGAAAACATGCCACAGACTGAGGCAGCCAATAAAGGCATTCATGTTACTACCTGGAGTTGCTGACGCCCTACTGAACTCTGTGGAGGGAGATGTGGATGACGCATCTTGCAGACATGCATTACGTATTTATTCTGCATCGTTGACTAGATATTGCATGGAGGTGGAGGAGTCGTTGCATAGAAGGGGGAAGGGTGCCATTTTGTTGAAAACAATTTGCTTTCTTCACCAGGCCTTCACCATTATGGATCAGAACAGAGACGGCTTCATTGATAAAGGAGACCTGAGGGACACCTTTGCTGCTTTGGGTAAGACTGGCCTTTCTAGTTCAATGTCTATTGTCGGGCCTCTGTGAGCATGCATTGGAGCCATGGGGAGCCGTTACGTGAAGACATATATGTAGGCAGCTCCCCGTTGCCAAATTCTCGTCATTTGCAAGGTGGAGTGCAAATGGACAGGTCAAAAGGCGGCGTACCCACGTGTACGTCACCTTTTGCGCTGCACATTTGCACTCTGCTCGCATGATAGGCAGCGTTTACAATTACAATTAAATGCTGCCTGCCATGTTCGTATTAGTTTACAATTAGTGTAATGTGATTGTTTGGGGCGACCAACATGTTTTTTAAATGCCACGACTGTGGCTTTTGCAATTTTTCGAGGGGTCTGGAAATGTTGGGGGAAATGCCAGCAAAGGTTCTTATTTTGTGAGCATATCACACCCCTTTGAGATCCTCCTCACCATGCCTAGGGTTGGGTGGGTGCCAGAGGGTGTAATATGCTTCAATAATGGAAAGAAATGGTTGATTTTACTGCAGTGTTTCGAGAACATTGGTCATATTCGCAAACACAAGTTCAGCTCAGTTAAAGTGGAACTCACTGCTGTGGGTGGCTTGGTGGGGCCTGAGGCATGTTACCACTGGCCATAGCTGCGGGCTCTTGCATTGGCCCACTGACCCATTATCCATAGGAATGCCAATATTGGGAGGTTTAAAGCTAAGGCTCCCTGTTTTCTGTCAATCTGCTTTCTATCTGTATTTATCATTAAAAACTGGATAAAATCCTAGTTGCTCATGCAATAAGTCAATAATTTATCAAAAAGCAAACTTGGGGAGTGCCAAACAATTATGTGATATACCATTCAAAGCTGTTTAAATTTGTGAAGTGCCCCAGGTCAGCGGCACTCACAGGATTAGCCAAGCATTTTTAAAGCCCCAGAGCACCCACGTACTCTGCAACGCCACGTTAACACATATTTCACAGCTTTTACGTCACGTCCATTGGCGACTGGTGAATTATTTCATTGGAGGGGCGTACATTTTTCCCACAAATATGTGGGAGCAACCGAGCACAATGAAGGAGGCTGTATCAATGAAGGTGGAACTGGGGAGTTCTGCCCAAGAACAATTTTAAAGTAACTGGTTAAAATGGTGCATTTTACAACACAATTTATATGAAAAATTGCATAAAACCAAGAAAGTTTGAAATCGGTTCTCTAAGGTACCTCATGACAAATCCAAAAGAGGAAAGTCACTAACAGTGCACAGGAGGGGCGTTTTCCAACGCATTTTCATGGTGAGGTTTCCTCATAATATATGCCAGTAGGAAAACCATGTTCACGCTGGCTGTGCCCATACATTCTCTGATGGCTTCACCAATGCAAATGCCTGTATTCCCATTTAAGTACATACACATATTTGCTTTGCCCATGTTGCCAGTAATGATAGTACAAGAAAACATGTCCATGCTGCTTCTGCCAGACTAAACTGTCACATGTAAGCACGTACTCCTGTTTGTTTTACCCCACGTAGAAATGATATGCCTAAAGAAGAAAACATGCCTAGGCTGGTTCTGCACAAATGCGCCCACCGACCCTCCACACACACACACACAATAGACACTCATACTGTTGTCTTTAACCTTGTGCAGGGCACACGTCCTAAGACAAGTGACTTCACGTGAAGTGAAAACATATTAAAGTGAAATATGAACAAGCCATTTAATTCTTTATCAAAGAAAGTGCAAAGGTCAAATACGTATTTGGGCACGATTTACAAAAACACTTTTGAGTGGGTAAACCCCATTGAAAAAGACTGTAAATCAGGGCCTGGCCACATTACAAGTTTGGAGGTAGCCTGCCTGTAACACAGGCAGGCTACCTCCAAACTTTAAAAAAAATCCGGCACCCGCAAATGGGCAATTACCGAGCTATTCCGGCCCCGCTGGACCCGGTAATTTCCCTTTCGCTGGTGCCGGTAGGTCCCCATTCCCATTTCAGCCTCATAGGGCTCAATGGGAACGGGGATGCCTGTAGCACTGGCACCAATCGTTACGGTGCTTGTGATACAGGCAAGCTGAGCTTGCGGTCAGACCTGGCGGAATGAAAGGCACCCGCGAGCACAACTCGTAGTTTGCCGGTCCGGATACAATGGTACCGGCAAGTTTACAGGTACCATTGTATCCAGACCGGCAAACTCGTAATGAGGCCTTTTAGAATATTAATTATGCCCATCTGAAAAATAACACCAGCGAAGTATATCCTATAATGCTACTGGTAAAGTATTAAAAAAGCATGCACCATTTATATTTAAAATTCGGTAGGTAAATATCGCATGCAGTGTGAAAGCAGCAGTTCAAGACAACCTACTGTGTTTGATGTGCGATTAGCTCACTGAAAAAAATTGAGCGAAAAGCTTCATCGACCCGCCCCAGCATGTGACAGGTAGGGAGTGGGCCAATCATTTTCCTCAGCAGGCCGGATTTTCCACCTCCCACTGGATAAAATGAATAACGTGACGTCACGCCAGTCTCCCAAATGTCTTTACAGCCTGAAGTTTAACCAGGTCATGGGCGTTTATGTCAGCCCTGGTACTTGCACAATGCTTTGAAGGGCAACCCCACACCAGTCTTTTTATTTGCAGAGAATACTAATATGTTTGGATTCTGTGCTAATAGAAAGACTACATTTGCATTATGGAGTGAGTGAAAGGCACTGATTATTTTGGGTGTCCCATTTGTCTGTTAAGCGTTTCTTGAACACCTTATGTTTGTAGTTTTATTAACTTAAAAGGTGTTATAATTTTTAAAAATATTTATGCCCAAATTGTTGTGTACCTCTGATTACACCTGTGCTGGTAACTTAATAATTGTAATGTGTTTTGATATGCATGTTTACGTTTTGGTTATTTTACGAGATTTGATTGAGGTTTTTTAACAATGATGGGGATGTTGACGGGTAGAAACACTTTGACTTTTACTTTAATTCTGAAAGATAGCCTCTCAGGTCACCCCCAGAGCATTGGAATGGGAAAGCTGCTGCTAGCATTTTTGCAGGATCAGTCCCATTACAGGCAATACATCCTTTTACTATGACAATGCTCGGGGAGCATATTTGGGGTTACCTGACTGCCGACAGTTGACTTATGTGAAGAATGTTGTGGGGTGGAAGCAATCTGGTGCTTTTAGGATCAAATGAAAATTGCCGCTGGTAACTGTTGTCCCCTTGTTGCGTGTGCAGCTAGCTGGAGGCCCAGGGACTACTTTCTGGGTCATTGCAACCTTTCTCAAATAGGTGTATGAACCTAGAACTTATGAACAAAAGGCCAGGGCAGCAATACAAAGAGAACAAAGTGAGGTGCACCTTGTAAGTTATTGTGGTTTAGGTCAAGAAGTGCTGTGCTTTAAGGCTTGCACGTGGCAACACCTGCGCAACAACTAAAACCATCTCAATAGATAACTTTAGTAGATTAACCACAACATTTAGCAACAGCGATTTTGCACATGAAACAAAAAAATGCTAAACTTGTCATGATTAATAGTGTTGCAAAATGTTCAACATACCACTAAAAAGATCCAAGCATAATTTAGCATTTTCTCCTCTTTTCCAATGGTCTTGCGTAAAAACCAATGGAAATTGCAGGTGTTTGAAATTCAATAGCACCAGCAGTGCAAAGATGTACACATTTATCAAACAGCTTCATCTTCTAGCGGTTTTCTCAATTGTGAGAATTGAATTAGGGTATCATCAATTGCATGTTTTAAGTTCAATAGCTACCTAATTCAAGAATACGTTTTTGGCAGCAAGATTCCCTTTCTATTGCTGAAATAATTGTAATCAAGCGCCACAAAGTGGTTTGCTCTGCATGTTGGTACTGCAGAAAACAGCTAAATAAAATACAAATGACAAATCACCATATCATGGGACGGTTGGGGGTTGACGGTGGGAGGGGGGCTGGCTAATGGACTCAGGAAGGAGAGGAACTGAATTCGGCTGGGGCCTGAAAGAAAAAGATGGTTATAGTAAAGGGGGCATCAGAGCTATAGGGGATGGTCCTGTTTTATGATCTATATGTATGTGCCTGTTCACTATTTGCAAACTGGTTGGTATTGATGTCCAAGCTGATGTGTTGATCAAAACCTAATAAATAATCCTGCGATCAGTGGGTTGGGGCGAAGAAACTGAGCTCCTTCTCTGTGTTGTGTATTCCAGGGCGCATCAACGTCAAGGGGGAGGAGCTGGAGGACATGGTGAAAGAAGCGTCTGGAGCCATCAACTTCACCGTCTTCCTCACCATGTTTGGTGAGAAACTGAAAGGTATGGACTACAGCCTGGCGATGTAGCCTCAGGAAGCAGGGACAGCATCCTCAGGACAATGTTTTACAGGTAGTAGAGCTGAGTGGCAACGCGCTCGTCTTGGAAGCAATACAGCACAGAGCAAAACAGGTTTGAATTCCGGGTCCGTGCTTAATTATAATGTTTTTGAAATGTGCCCCAACTAAGGCCATCTTCTGCCTCGAGAACATGCAGTGCTCATCAGCAACTCAAGCACCGTCACTAGAGCGTTGACATGTTGAGTGCACGTTGTGCCATACATATAAACCTGGGTCAGAAAAGGGTCAGCCAGCAGTAGTGCATGCCTCCCTCTGCATCGCCGCTCTTCTGAGTGGAGACTTCCTCTAAAGAGGCGTAGGAAGGATTTTAAAACGCATCTCCATGCCATCAGTGACTTATCTGCTAAAACATCGAGGACACAGGGCGACGGTGGTTTCAGTGATGCGGGCACAAGCTAAGAAGCCCATATGCTAGTTCTACCCAGGACACTAAGCTGTTACTTGAGCTGAATGCGTTCTTGCCGGTACCGAATGGAGACTGGAAATGACAACTTAGAAGAGACCAACGACCACTGAGCCAATGCAATTGGGCTTAAGGATAAGGGCATTTCTCATGATGCATACATTCAAAAGGTGTGATGAGAAGGCTTACAGCTCTTGAAGTGATCCTTCTGCAAAAGGGGCAGCCCACCTGGAACCACCAAACCACATCTAGATGAAGAAAAGCTACCAGCGCCGTTCTGCCTATCTCAATAACTTGAGGCCCCCGATCACGTCAAGCACAAACGTTCTGTCGCCATACAAAAATAGGTTTAACGCAAAATATGAAGTTTTGGTGGGAAGGTTGGCAATGCCAAACTCACAGCTACTTTGCATATACTGTCTCGGGAGGATAGCTCAGGGGCAACGTGCTAGCCTTGGAAGCAAGACGACACTTGGCACAACAGGTTCGATCCCTGGGTCCGCGCTTAGAAACCTCTGGGTATTAAGCGCATTATAAATAACCTATCATATCATATTATACCCTCTGAGTTAAACTCCAACACGTGTTTGGCCACCGCGGAGCCCTTACAAAGGAGAACCAACCTCAAAAGCTTCTCACTGCAAAAGCCCAAAAATGCAGAAATGCATCTGAGGTTGTGCCTTGTGCTGCGCACAGGAAGGTGGCCGAGCAGTTAGAGTGCAGAGTAGAGTATGGACGGAAGCCCATTTAGCTTCCAATGCAAAGTTGCAAGTATTCCCTTTGGGGGGTTAGAATGTCTTAAATCCTCACATTTCCCTTTCTAGCTTCATGTGGTCACAGGAAATGTTACTGGTCCACATTCCCCAGCATGTGGCCCGGCAATCAATGATGCGTGTGGCATTACTGTTCGCCACCCTGCAGAGTTGTACTAGTAGGCCCCAGGCGCAGATCTCAGACACCCATGCAGTCATTAGTAAACAGTAGAACCGTGAGAAAGTTTCAAAATACAGTTCATAAGAGCGCCACCTTCAAGCCCCAGCATGCCACGGCTGGAAGCTTCACACTGCATAATAGGAACTGATCAATCACAGCTTTAGGCAGTGTGAATCCTGCCAGGCAGGTTAGACAGACCTGACAATCTGCCGCACCAGTTCTACTCGTCACAGTCTTTTCAGTCCTCACCCGGCAACTCTCTTGCACACAAACTAAAAAACATTCCCATATTTCTTAATTGGGACGTTTTTGTATTTCAACCTATGCCTCTCTCCCATTGGAGACTATGAAGACTCTCCATTGCCACTTGGGGAGTTCCTGTTTCATATGTGAAGAGGAAGAAGATTTTGTGAAACAGGGTTTTGGGAGGGTGTGAACTCAAGGGCTGTGACATGGAAGAGTTGAACATAGAGTTATGAAGATTCCCGGTAAGTAATCAGGCCATTACCTCCTCATCCGTCTTCGTTTTGACACTACTTACTGTGAGGTGTGACGGTTTCATACTTAAAACAAAATTCACCACTCGAAGTTTTTTTTTATTGAGTACTGCTGGAAATGTAGACCACACTACCAGTATTCGCCGTAAATGACAGCCTTTCTTTTCACTTTCATTTGCCTTTAGACTACTACTCAAGAATCATAACATCAAAAGGCATCATAAGTGACTTTCACCTCTTTTGCTTCACTTATGACTTGGACTGGTAATCTTGGACCACACATATCAGGATGCAAAATAAATGGCTTACTTCTCATACACTCCTCTTTCGACTTTAACTGCTAATCCTGATCCACAAACACTAATATGCAACATAAATAACGCTCCTCAATTATTGTTACACGTGGGCTATCAATGTACCAAGACTATCTTTCTAATAATGCGGGCTGGCACTTAGGACACTCTCTACCACCATGCAAAGTTAACGACAGTGTCAATTCTCTTTATGCTTGAGCTTCCAGGGCAACATGGATGACTTTCTTCAGTTATCACAATGAAAAAGCAACACAAGTGTGTATCTTTTATTCTCTTTAGAGTTGGGCTGGGAATTGGGCTCCACCGACAAGAACGCAATGCTGACTACTCAGCATAGATGTGCTTCCTGAATCTTCTTTCAACTTAAGCCAGTAGTTTTGTCAACATCTATATGCAGGCAACATGAATGACTTTCTTCAGTTCTCTTCAGTCTCCTGCTGACAATGCAACTTGGATGTCTTTCTTTAATTCTCTTCAGTCTTGGGCTGACAGGTGGGCATATGCCTATCAACAGAGCACATGGTTTACTTTCTTTAGTCTCTTCAGTCTCACACTGACAATGAAACATAATTGTGTTTCTTTAATTCTCTTTAGGCATGAGCAGGCAATTGTACTTCGTCTCCCAGCAGGCAAATGTCTTCAGTTATCTTTAGGGTTATGCTGATAATGCAAGATGGAGGTCTTTCTTTCCTTCTCTTTAGACTTGGACGGGCCATTTGAACTACATCTACCAGTAGGCAGCATGAATGACTTTCTTCAGTTCTCTTCAGTCTTGGGCTGACAATGAAATAGAAGTTTAGATTTTGGCTTGCAGTTGAGACAATGTCTACCAAAAGGCAACATAAATGACTTCCTTCAATTCTCTTTAGTCATGTGCTGACAATACAATACAAAGGGCCTTTCCTTAATTCTTTTTAGACTTTGATTGGCACGTGGACTGCACTGACCGACAGGCGGCATGAATGACGTTCTTCAATTATGTTTAGACGTGAGCCAACAATGCAACACAAGTGTCTTTCTTGAATTCTCTTAGATTTAGGCTGGATATTGACATGGCATTGACCAGCAGGTAAAATGAATGAACTGTCTTCAATTATCTTTCGAATCCTGCTAACAATCCAACATAAGTATCCTTCTTTCATTCTCTTTGTACTTTGGGCTGTGAAGTGCTTGGCAAAACACGTGACACAAATACAACATTTTCATACTGAATTAATAGAAATAAGGAGGTGGTTGGGATAAAACCCTACATGGGAGATGGCTATTTCTACATATCTACAACTAAACCTGAAGTTCCTCTTTGTAAATGAATGGTCGGATTTCATTTATCATGGTTATCTCTCCATTGGAGACACTGGATTACCCCTGGTTCTCTAACCTCAATACAGTCTTAAGGACATAGCCCCCAACTGCTTCTTGGCTCAATTTCACAGTTTCAGAGAAGGGTTCTATGTGATTATGTGATTTGGCCAAAAAGATTTTATTGAATTTCATTGTTTACTGGATGATTTTGCTTTCAATTTGTGCAAGGGAGACCATTCGCATCCCCCCGCCCCCATAAAACCCCTACATTAATTATTAATTATTACCCTAAACCCACCCCCACATATATTTGGGGCAAAATCCGAAGAATAGAATTTGATTAAATCTACTTCGATGGAATCTGCTGCGGGCAAAACTCTTGTTGCCATGGAGAAATGGAACCTTGCTGATTCTTTGCCATATTTCACCTTTGCTGGGGAAGTAGCGTCCTGATTCTTTTCTTATCTGGCCGGTAGGACAATGCCTGGCTCACTTCTTCCTGTTATGTGGATGTGTTCTTCGTCCAGAATTAATATAGTGCTCTGATCACTCCCAATGAATATCATGTCCTACTCACTCTGAAGGGATACAATAATCTTCCCCCCTAATGAAGGATATCATGCCCTTCTCACTCTTCCGGGATACAGTGCTCTTCCCTCTAAAAAGGCACATAGTGCTCTTCCACTAATAAGGGATGGTGTGTCCGTTTCACTGTTAATGAATAGTGCCCTTACCACTATTGAGAGATAGCATGCCCGTACCACTAATAAGGAATGGTGTGCCCTTCGCACTATCAAGGGATATAGCTCTTCCCACTAATTAGGGCCCTCATGTCGTTCTCACTCTATAGGGCTATAGTGGTATTCCCACTTACTGGAGATATTGTGCCCTTTTCGCCATGAAGGAATATAGGGCTGCCCAGGTCTACATAAAGCCTGCTGGCCACTTAGCATCAGGAGCAAGTCCCTTTATTGTGCCTGTTCTGCATAATCCTGCTTCAGCTCTCTTCCTTTTCTCGTCGTGGGCATTCAGCTTCCATGGTGATCCGCTGCCCACCATCCTGTGCTCTTTGGAACTGTTACAGCTGGTATGTACTTTATAGGTTTGTGCAGCGATGTGTGTGATGGTACAATGCAGCTCACTACATACCAAGTCCCGGCATCCGCACAGGTGCCTGCAAGGACTCCTTTCGCAATATGAGATGCCCCAGAGACTGCTGATGGAGTGCAGCAATTTATTTTCGAATCGGACTCTATTTCACCACACTAGCCAATCTTGATGTTAGTTCCCTGGATTCCAAAGAATGTTGTACATAATGAGCCAATAAGTCTTGTGTACTCTTAGAGCTGTCGTAATACAAGTATTGCGGAGGCTTACGGTCTCGCTAAATTTGGAATCACCTTCCCCGATAGGCATGTAGGAACTGGGGATGGGTAGTGATATGAGGACGTTGGCGTGACCTTGCATCCTGAGTTTTCTGTTTCGCTGATGACATCACACAGTTGAGAGTAAAACCACAAACTCAGAGGCGGGCTACGGAGCACTTCTCTTGCACTACGTCCAGGTAGCTCCTGGGTCTGGTGTTACTGCCATGGTATGCTAGCTTTTCTTAACTGCAGTATACCCTCCAGGTCTTAGGATGGAGTCAAGGTCCTGACTGCTAAATAGGTTTCTAGCTACCTTCTGACGCCTCTCTTCGGATTCACTCCTCAACACTTGTGGTGTCTGAGGCACTCCCAGGGTTACATTTCAGGCAATTCTATACTATGAACTCTGGAAAATGTCTGGGGTGCTAATAGATTTTCATTCTTGCTAAAGAAAGAGCAAATGGGAAATGCTCCTCTCGCTTCTTGACCGCGCCAACCCGAGAATGTTAGCTCCAGCTCTCGTGGCGAACCAAATTCCCAGTTGCCGGCTATTTACAAAATTCAGCTCCACCCTGTAGTTAGGGCAACCCCACCGTCAACACAGAATGCTCCTAGCCTACCACCACCTTGGCCAATTGGGCAAAGCGGCAAGGGGAGGGAAGTGGGAGAAGACGCCCAACAGCTTGCTCTGGACACAGGCTTGTTCCCTTAGCTACAACCCGCGTCCCGAGTAATCTTATTGGGGTTAATATGTGCCATTTCCCAATGTAATGTTACTCAATGTAGTTCCCTTAGAAGTTGGAGGGCGTGGTCATCCCTGCAAACGTGTGACTGCAGATAGTGCACAGATCTTTGCGGTTACCGCTTAACCAGCTGAGCTACCGCACCGATAGTGACGTGAAGCTACACCTAATATTGGCTGGGAGACGCAGGCACTGAGAGATGAGCACTGTGTACGCAAGTGCGATTTGGAACAGTACTGACTATATAGTATCCGAGTAACACGATCTGATCCCTCCTGCTGAGTGACATTGTCCTTACTGTTCGAGCCTTCTGAATCAGAAGCTCTCTGTGGTTGGACTACTTATCACAAGAATTGTCATATCGAGGCACTGTGCCCTTTCTTTTTTCTATTAGTAGGGGTGCACTCGCTTAAGCCCATGTCTTCACGAAACACACATTATATTATACAAAAGATACTACATCCATTTTTGGTTGTAAACAGGCTGCATTTTATTACAGAAGATCATCACAGATCCTGACGGGGACTTCATGGGTCTGTTTACATCAACCATAATCGTTTACTCTGACCTTGACCCTGACCCTATCTGCCCTGCCGACCTGCCAGCTGCCTGTTTGGCCTACTAGCAGTCTGAGCTGTCCCAGGGTTACTTGCAGAATTCAGTGTCCAGCCGGACAGTCCAACGCCAAAGCCTGGGCTACATTTCCACCCAGTGGGCAACCCGAGGGGCCACCCTGTATACGCTGGTTTGGCCTATTAGATGTTAGTGAACCCCTCAACCCACAACCCGGGTAGCAAAATCATAGTTCATCTTAGTTCAATATTTTGGTCATGGTCTGATCAATTTCATAGTCCATTGTGTAAGTCCCCATCCACAGTGCCAAAAAAATTCAACACTCAAATAAATACACCATATAATCACACTCTGATCTTCATAACACAACTGTAAATGACAATAAAATAGTCCATCGCTCACAATAACACCGCAAGCATAATGGGTTGAGAGGGTGGGCTTACTTGTTCTACGGCGCGGACGGCAGCGGCAAAGAGGATGAATGGAGGGGCTCTCCCTCTTTATATCCAGTTGCCCCGACCTGATGCAAGTGAGGCAGGTAGACCCTCACTTCCGCCTCTCCTCATTGTCCTGTTCAGCCCCACGGAAGCCACAGCATTTGGGACCTACAAGGCCCCGCCATGACCCACAAAGCAGCCCCTAATGGCGCGACTACAGCAGCTGCATGGCTGCACCTCTCTTATCCTCCTCAATATTGTTTAGCCTGTGAAGTCACTTCTCTGTGCAGAGACCTATGCTACTGAACACACCCTTACGCACTGTTTAGAATCTTAGTGTTTCTTTGTTGTGCCACAGCAGAGCTTCGCTCACCCTAGTTGTTGTCTAGTGCATTATCTACTCTCATTGGATGCTGTACTAGTAGGAAACAAAGACTTGTACTTTGGACCCTGTCCAGCAGATGAAGAGCTTGGGCCATATAGCACCTTGAAGCCAAGCGTATGCATCATAGCCCTTCTTGTGACTGTGGAGCTGAAGCACGCATCACTTAGCTTGAGAATTTTTCATATCCCGAGGCGACCCTTGAAGCCTTGTGGGTGGCCTATACACTGCTTTTCTTTATGAAGATGCGTTCATCTTTTTTTTTTATTTCAGATGTTCCCGTTTCTTTTTCTTGTTTTCCCTTCATCTCTTCATTACCAGGCACCTTTTCTCCTATATTTAACTTTCTTTCACTCCAGGCTTCCTTTAAGATGATCTCACTCCCCTTTTCACAGTTAGTCTCCTTTTACAACTCCCATTTTGTGTATTATTTCAAAGTTTTTATTCCCCCCCCCCCCTTTCACTCTTAGCTCTACGGTTCACTTATGGCTTTTAGAAATTCTAGGAGCTTGCCTGTTGTCTCTCTTATTCCCTTTGTTTTGGCTTGCGATTTCTCTTAATTACATTTACATTTTAAGCACTGGCTTTCTCGAATTTCATGTCATTTTCTCTCATGTATCTATTTCATTTATAACTCTGCTTCCTAATACTTTACTTCCAATCTTCTTTTCAGTCAAATGTCTCCGTCTTAATCTATATTTGCTATCTCTTCCTTACTGTCCATTGTATATTTACCATCTATTCCTGTTGCTCCTCTTTTCTCGACATAGCTCCCTTTCACTCCTCTTCCCCCTTTTCCTTATCCTTTTGCTTCCCTTTTCCTGCTTTTTTATCTTTTCCCTTCCTCTTTTCCTTTTATTCCAATTTCTCACACCAGTTAACTATTTACCGCTTTCCTCCGCTCATTATTGTGTTCTCCCTTCCCTTTTTTCACTCTTTTATGTACACTTCCCCTTTGCCCCCTTTCCGTGTGTCATCGTTTTGCTCGCTCTTTTGCTGTTTTCTCCTCCTTCTCGACTTTGTTCGCCTTTTCTCATGTGTTTCCACTCTCTCGCTTGTCTGTTTACCTTCCTATCGTTCTCTCCTCCTTCTTGGGCTCTTTCTTAATTATTTCCCCTCTTTGAGTCTCTCCTGTCACCTTTAACCACGACAGCTCCTACCAACTGTAAGGCGAATGTTCTTCCCTCCTCTCTTTTTCTTTGCCGCGTTCCCGCTGGCCATTACAGAACATATTTTTCCATTTGCAGGCCGGGAAGCGCACAGCTGTTTGTGTCATGCCCTTCTGGTTGGGTTTGTCATGCAAACTGAGCACAGCCAAAAACACTGCGCATTCCCAATCAAAACTAATTGGGAGGCAAGGCCTTTGTAGTGCAATTATAAAAGGAGACCAGGCTCGAGGAAGTGGTAATAGCTGGGGCGCAGGGAATTTCAGGAACAAAGTATCATTTTAGGATCCGGGTGGAGGGTCCTGTTGAGCTGGTAATTGATGTCTGTCTCGCAGTGGCTGGGCATGCAGGAGGGACTAACAAGTGCTGAGTAGCTGAATGCGCCCATGCCAACTACAAATTGTATTTATATAATGCCAACCAGATGGGGCCTGGTCCAGCGGGGAGCCAGAAAATTGTTTGTATAGAAAACAGAGACATTCAACTTCAAAGCCAGCGCCTTATTTGCCAGCTAATCAATAAAGCGTGCATGATGCGTTCCTTCCTTTCAAAATAATATCCCATGGAAATGGCAGGATGGAAAGAATCCACTTCCCAGTGAGGGAGCACTGGACTGCCCAAGGACCTGGGCAAACTCCAGCTGCAAATGACTGCCCCCAGTACTGCCAACACATGCAAGGGTTGCCTGACTTGCGGGAACGTCACTGGCTGTGGGCTCAGTTGGTAAAACCATTCAAAGTCTGGAAAGCCCCAGCCTGTCACAGACGCCCAAAGCTAGCATAGCTTGATGGGAAATTACAAGAAACGTTGACGCGGATCATGAGGAGCCTTGAGACAGTGATCACGAAAAGTCTCCCGCCCGCCACTGAGCTGTAACCATGAAACTCTGGCACACTCTAAAGCCAGAGGTGGGAGTGCACGAGACAGGGCTCAACCCCAACATCCGTTCACAAACCGCCCAATCACAGACCACAACATTCTGTTACAGTTAACATCTGTAGAGATTTTATAGAAACAGTTCATATTTGAGTTAATCTATCTAAACACATATCTCACATTGACTTTGATGGTCTTTGGGTCTAATAGTTGTATTGTGGTCTTATATGACCTCGGAAGGATGAAAGGGTAAGGCTGCCATCGGATGCAAAGTTGTGAAGTGCAGAATACTCTCATGTCAAAGACCACCACTATAGACGTGTAGGTTTCCATCCCTGAATGGATTCTAAATCATAAATGATGCATGATTCCTCACGTAGTAGGAACACATCTTCCTTTGGGCTAATCAAGTATTCAGATATAGAGAAAGTTGTATAGATCTTTGTTCGGGTGCACGCTTGAACAGCTGGTGGAACCTGACACCCAGCGTTGCCAAAGAGGTGAACAACTATCAGTGAAGGACAGACGAGAAATGGGACCACAATGAGTTTGCGATTTCCCGGTCCTCCTCCTGGACTGGGAAATGTGAGTTTCATGCTGCAAAGTTGTCCAATTGTAATACAAAAATGTAGTGGAATGATGTTCCACCTTATTAAAGGCAAACAGTACCCCTTTCGAATACACCCTCTCTTACACGCTCAGGGGGTGATCACAACTGTTTATATATAAAGGAGACAGATTCAATGTTTTCAAAATTGCTGATCTATGTGGATGATCTGAAGCAACAAACCCTCCCTGTACCTCTAGTCTTGAAAAAATAGACCAAGTACGTGATGCTTGTCCACAGTATCAAAAAGATATTATTTTAATAAAGTTTTACACAAAAAGATAAAACTCATAAAAAATATTTTGCATGAATATGACCCATAACAAAACATGGTAGATATAAAAACAGTACAAATCACTAATTTCACATACATATAACCACATACAATAATAAAACACAGTACAAAACACATGAATGGCTTTAACACTTCTTCCAAAACACTGAGGGCCTCATTACGACCATGGCGGAGGACCATGGTGCTATTAGCACCATGGTCCATGGCGCTAAGCTGCCAACTCCGCCATGGTGGTTGGCGGACTTACCGCCCCATCCCGACCTTGGCGGGGTGGTAAGTCCCCAATCCCCATTTTACCCTTCCCCATTCCCATTCCTGCCCCATAGGGCATAATGGGAGTGGGGAAGGCGTGAATTACACCACCGTAAATTTCGGTGGCGTAATTAACACCAAGGTCCCTTACCGCCATGGATTTTACCGCCTGCAAAAAGCAGGCGTTAAAATCACCATGGCGGTAAGGGACCTCGTAGTAAGGCGGAAGGGGTCGGCGCAGTTAACGCTAGGGCAAACCCCTTTCCGCCAGGGTCGTAATGAGGCCCTGAGTATTTTAACTCAGGCAAAACAACAATCCCGACATGTTTCAGTTCTTTGTTGCACTGATTGCACAAAGTTTCTTCAGGGGAAGAACTCGATTTTCTTAGTCTCCACCATGCAATACAGGGCCACACATGGAGATTTCAATAGTACTCCTAAAACCGAAATATAAAGAAAGAGGGGGCTAGGGGCTATCACTATATGTCACCATCATCCATCTTAGAATGTCAGTAAAAGCTTGAAAAATAGCTCAACACCCCAGTATACATGCTGGTTAAATGCAGTATACTGGGTAAGGTCCATAGGTTGCTGTCAACCCTGCCTCACAAACTCTGCAAACAACTACATACTTCTTAGTAGGCTATTAGTAGTGCTGGTGTGACAATACACCCTTGAGTAGCTGTAGACTTCAATTATCAAGTCTTTATAATTTTCTTTGTTGCTCTTAAATAGCCATAGGTCCTGATCAATGCTGCAAAAAAACAACAACCTATAGTTGTATGTCAAAGAGGGACACCATGCAACTCATCCTATCACCACAACACCACTGTCCAAACAATATTTCTCACCATCTTGTGCCCTTGAAACTAGGAGTAACAACTGAATAACCTCCTGCGCCATAAATGACAACACCACGTGAAAAAAAGCTATGCTATGCACTAGCAACTGTGCTGCAGTGCTGTTAGCCACCATCACCATGTAAAAATCAGTGCTATAACAGTACCTCCTATTCAGTAATTTGTTGCCCACAGGGCTTCCACCGTGGTCCTTTCCACAGCACAAACGATTTTTCACTCCGAAGCGCACCTCCAAAGTAAGGTACCTTTAAACAATAAGTATCAACATCAATCGCCATGCTATCACCTGAAGACGCGTGAAAATGACTGTAAACACGTGAGTGTACCACTCTTGACCAAACAGAAAACAAAATCAATGTCAATCTACCTTATTACGATGTAGTCGCCAGTGACTAATGTCTGTGCGAGCAGGGAATACTGACTAACAGTACACCAGCATCTGCACAACAGTGAACTGGTCGCGCTGTGTACAGGGTTGTATAAGCCTGTTACAATGGAGTGCCGCAATGGAAAACAGACTACAATTTCGTCCTTCATGGATATAGAAAGAGGGCTGTTAACCCACAGCAACACTCATAGGGGATCGTGCCTCTGAAACGAGGTTCAACGGAGCCCACCGTCCCATTTCAAACACAAAGATACAATTTAGAGTAAATGGAATGTACAAATCCCAATAACGGCAGATTTAGAAACACAAATACATACGGCCATAGACATGGAGAAAATACTCAAACACGTCGACCAGCCCCAAAAGGAGATGAAAAAAGTAGTGAAAATAACAGAATCCTCAGTTTATTAGAATTGATAAGCGGCACTGGATTCCATGTAGGACAATATTGACAGTCTAATTATATTTCATTTTTACAGCATCAACCAAACATATCATATCAAACAATGGTTAGTATGTGATGAAGTGTCATATGACACAAACACCGAATGTATCTATTTCTTAAAAAACAGCCTGACACTGCATTGGCAATGATTATATAAAACAGTCAGAATCATACTGGTAACACTTTTTACGGTGGTTACAAGATTATTGCTTGGTAGGAACACAGTTTTTCATAACACGCTAATATCCCATTATTCGTGTGTATGATGCCAATCCATTTCCTCATTAAGGCCAATAATGTGACTTTGACATTTAAAAATATTTTTTTGTTCAAACAATATTAATTTGCGGTCTGTTTCTGATTTATTTTTGCCACCAATCTTCTTCAAGATAACCCACCTGAAATCTTCATGAGAATGTTTCATTTGTGCAAAATGGTTGACCATCAGTGCCATTAGAATTTGGTTTTTTATACAACTACATTGTTCACCCATACTTGTGCAGCATTTCCTGTTAGTTATTCCAACATATTGTAGTCCACACGGACAAGTGATTAAATAAACCACATTCTTCCCCCTTTTCTGCCCTGCCCTTTTTGTGCTCCCTCCACTCCCCCATACCCTCCATCACTCCTATCCCCCCTCCCAATTCAAACACCTTACCTGGTTCCAGGGGTGCTGCTAGGTCTGTAAACGATACCGGGGCTATGCTAATGTTGGGACTGTTAGGACTCCGGGCTAGCTAGCCTTTTTGGTTGTACCCCCTGAGTTTCTATCCGGGGCTACAACCAAAAGACCCGGGGCTATAGCCCCCTCAGCCCCCCTAGCAACGCCTCTGCCTGGGCCATTCCTTTCCTACACTCCACTCCACAATGCTGTGTTTCAAAACCGTTATAGCAAGACTGAAGAAAACGTGGTTCAAGAATATGTATTTAAAATGGCCACCATCAGTGTGCCTTTGTGCCCCTCAGCATAGAGCTTCATGCACCCTCCCCTTCCAATCACCCACCAGTGGCACCTCTTAAGGAACAATCCACCGACACACCCCTCCCGTTACCTACAAACACTGCTGCGCCTACAGCAATTCGCAGATTGCTGCCCAGCTGGGCTTTTTGACTGCTTAGTAATGGGTTTTTTGTCCCAAGCAGGCTTTGAAATAACAGAGCCAATCCAGCACCTGCGGGATAGCACAATGAGATGCGACACTCGCATGTTACTGGCAGGGCCTAGGGGCAAATTCCCAGCAGGGGAAAAGTAAAAAATGTAAATAAAAACAAAAGTGGCCTTTCTACCATTATGGACCGGTACTCCGGGTCACATACATGAAAGGAACGGTGACAGATTTCCCTGAGAAGTAAGGGGACGTTGTACCTTTTAGTTCCATCCCACTTTGACCAGTTACCATGCAGAATAGGAGCAACAATTATATGCGCTGATTGATGAACATACATTATATCCAGTAATTGAACTTGTGGTAAAGAAGGCTGGAGTGGGAAAACAAGGCAGGAAGGCAAGACTGCGAGGAAAGTGATGGACCTACAGCCTCATCTGCAGATCGTTCGGCAAAGAGGGGTTGGGTGCCAGGGGGCTGGAGCGCTAACAAGTGAGGACAAGGTGGGCAAAAGTGCACTGCTTCCCTTTAGTTGACAGGTTGAAGTGATTTTAGAGGTAGCTGCTGCAATCTTTTTTAATATGCCATGATGGGGTGTCTGGAGTTCGTGGCATTATAAGCTAAGAGTTGGTGTAAGATGTGTAATTGCTTATCAGTCATGTGAGCCGGGCCCGGAAGAAGGTATTGTCACCATTACCAGCTGCCTAGTTTGGTATTTACAGAAGTTGTTCTTTGGATTCTATAAGCAAGATAAATGATTAATGTGGTAAGGGAGGGGAGGGGCATCTTTGTGGCGTTGGGACTTGTGAACCATTCCTGCGGTGGTTTTCGTTAATACTTTACTATATAGAAACTTGGTGGTCACCTGTGGGCGTTGGAATGCTGATAAGAATTAATTTCACGTGGAACGGTGTTATTGGCTACTGTGATTCATCCGTATTTTGCATGTGACTGTTGATGTTGCATTGTATGTTGCCAGCTGGATACATTTATAGTATTACTGTTGGCACTTCATTGTAAGAACCCAAGGCAGTCTGTTGACCCTTTATTGTGTGGTACCTGTTCATTGATCACCATAGACTGTTCAGTCTAGCTCTCTACTAGATTGTTTGCATTGACTGTTGAGAGTACACTGTATGGTCCCAGTTGGTTGATTAGTATGGCTGTATGTTGATATTATTTGGTGTAGTTCTTGTTAGATGATTGGCTAATCATTGATACTATTTTTCTCAGTCCCTTTAGAGGATTGGTCGGCCATTGACACATTTTATGGATCTTCTTGACACTACTTTTGGCTGTTGACACTACATTGGGGGTTAAGGTCAATGTGCCTCGCTACGAGGTTGCCGGACGGGTAACAACGGTACCGGTATGCTTGCTGGTACCGTTGTTACTGGACCGGCAAACTCTGAGTTGTGCCGTGGGTGCTTTTTATTCCACCAGGTCTGCCCAGGCGGAATGAAAGGCACCCGCAAGCACAACATGCCTGTAGCAAAGGCACAGTTATGACAGCTTCCGGTGCTACAGGCATACCCATTCCCATTGAGCCCTATGGGGCTGAAATGGGGACCTACTGGCACCGGCACCCGCGAAAGGGCAATTACCGGGTCCTGTGGGGTCGGAATACCCTGGTAATTGCCCATTTGCGGGTGCCGGACTTTCATGCCGGTATGGAGGTAGCCTTGCCGCTCTTAGCAGCAAGGCTACCTCCAACCTCGTAAGGAGGCTCAATGACCGGTAATGGCTGGCCCACCACAGCGTAATATTTACAGTACATTCTATGGTAGATTACTGGCCGGCCATTAAATTCAGAACAATTTATATAAGGGTCAATTCCTGAATAAGTGAAGCATTTCCTGATTAGAATGTAGATATTCCAATATTCTATCTTGGTCCACGTATCTGTAATTCCAATTCAGGAAAGCTCTGTCCCTGGTATCAAGTGGTGAAACATTGGTCCTTCAACTTCACAATATAATTTTTATTTTATTTAATTGTGCATTTATAAGGTGCTTATACATCACGGAGGTGTTTCAAAGTGAAAACAATTCATACATATTAGGATACAGAGCCATTTTTGTGGGTATCGGAAAGATACATTGGAACTCATGGATTTTAACATCGGTGCTACCAGGGAGCATATTATCTGAGTCCCAACAGTGACGAATCCCTTGATGTCGTCACTTCTCCCCCGCAGAGGGGCCCTTCACATGGTGCCAGGGAGGTGAGACCTCTACCTGATGGTCCCTATGGGTGTGTTACTCAGCAAGAGGATCCCATGGGAGGGACCCCCACTGCGGGAGAAGGGAAGTCTATCAAGGGAGAACGCGGTAGGGCAACCACCATTCTGCCCTACATGGTCCATCACATAACACAAATAGGGCCCAAGCACTCCCGTCCTGTATGTCTCCTCTTTCTTCTGTTAGTTCCTTCATGCAAAGTAGCCCTGTCTATCAGATACATTATACTGTGATGAGGAAGAGTGGAGAAAGTATAGGAGTAGATGGCTCCCCTATAAGGATCGAAAGATGGGAGTAGATGGCTCCACAAGCACTGACACAAAGAAGAGCAGAGCAATGAGGAGTCCTATGCGGAACCAAGACAAACATACTAGCTATCCGAGATTCAAGAGCTGACTTACCTTAAAACGGACAAATGACTTTCCTCAGTGTCAGTCCTGCCCTAGGGAAGCATTGAGTTGGGAAGCGATGCTGCACAGAAAGAACACGTTACAGACCCGGATGCCTGGAGAATTACACTGCCGTGCGAAAAGGCAGAAGGGAGCCTAACCTTACCTGAAGGCTGGAAAACCTGACCTGGTGGCAGCCAACTGAGTGGTCCAGGCAGGACCCGACAAATGGGGAGAAACCAGTGTGGCGGAGCCACTGAAAGCTGAGAGCAAACTGCGAAAGCCAAACGGAAGTAAGAGATGCTTGCTGGTTTTAGAAGGTATGTTGATATGGACCGGGATGGCACTGGGAAACCCTGCAGTTGGGAGGAATGCAGAGCCATCTTTTCTTCCCAGTGGGACAGAGCAGAGAAATGAAACAGAGACACACTACGTGAGAGAGCACCCCAAAGAAGCCAGAAGAGAGATAAGCGTCTGGGACCCACATGTTGAGAGAATTGCACATACGAAACAATGCCTTGGCGGGATAGTGAACCATGCCCGATTACGAGACACTATAAACCCGATAAATGGGTCTGGGACCCACATAATGAGAAAAGAAGACCAAGGGGAGAGAGAGAGATCCTTTGGCACAAGTCAGAATAATACCAAAGGAAAAGAGAAATATCCTTTAGTAAAAGACAAGAGAAGACCAGGGAAGAGAAAAATATCCTTTGGCAAATGTCAAGAGAAGGCCTGAGGAGAAAAGATATATCTTCTTGTAAAAATCGAGACATCTTTTTTTTTTTTTTTAAACTTTAGTTTTTATTTGCATTTTTATATAACAGACAACAAAGAAAGAACAGAACAACTCTTCACCCCCTCCCTCTGTGGCCCCCCCCGAACCCCTCCCCCCCCTCCCCGTGTCCATTCCGGCGTTTTGTCTTTGGGAGACTTCCTGTGTGGCTCCGTCTAGTGAGTCTCGAGGTCGATGTGATTCGTGACCGCGTCTATGGTTGGCTTAATGCCTCCGTTCCCCAGGACGTGGGGACCCAGCCCGTAATGTTCTGACCCGCCGGGCTAAGGCCATTCCTTGCCGAAGGGGTACCTTCCCCCAGATTCAGTGGACATCCCATCCCCAAGATTGCAATACCCCATACCAGTCTGTAAGGAATGAGCCGGTGTCATTGTTCACCCTGGCGGTTAGTTTGTCCATCATAAACATATTTTTAACTTTAGACAGCCAGTCCTCCTTGGATGGGGGTTCTGGACTCTTCCATCTCTGGGCCAGGGCTACCCTACCTGCTCTTAGCATGGTTTCCCACATCCTTGGGTATCGATGGAGCTCTGTGTCCTCTGGGGGGAGGCCCAGCAGCATCGTTAAGGGGTTTAGCGGCAATCTTTCTTCCGTTACTTCCTCTATCCAGCCCCTTAACGACTCCCAGTATGATTGTACTTTCGGGCAGTGCCACCACATGTGGCTTCTGGATCCCGTTTGACCGCAACCTCTTGGGCACCTCGGGGACACCCCGACAAACATTTTGGACAGTTTTACCGGGTCTCTGTGCCACCCCTGTATTACCTTGAAGTTATGCTCCATGTCTGCGGTGAATAGGTTCCCATGGAATGCTATCCTAAATATTTTGGCCCAGGCGTCCTCAGAGATCTCCTCGCCCGCCAGCTCGTTCCAGAATAGGCGGAAGCTCCTTCTTCCTTCGAGGTTGTAGGTATTCAGTAGTTTATACACACTAGACACTGCTCCCTTCCTGGACGTCGCAGAGTCCAGAAATTTCTCAAAAGGAGTCAGCTGCCTGCTCAGATTTGGACCCCATGTTTTAGCGCAAAGGATGCCCTTCAGGCGGAGGTATTCGAAGATGGAGAGTGATCCCTGTCCGAGGGCAACTTTCAAGTCTTCATAAGGCAGAAATTCGCCGTCTCTGAACATCTGCCCGCCCACTCCAGGCCCTTATCTGACCAGGCCTGAGAGTTCCTGAATCCCTGCCCTCCTAAGTTAATAGGGTGGCCCCAGAGAGAGGACATCGGGGACGGCCAGGTGGTAAGATGAGCAGTGCTGGGGCCCTCTTTCCAGATGTCCCAGAGGGCTCCCAAGGTGGGGTGTGACCTCAGGTGATTCGGGATTGACTTGCGCGGGGCCCATAGGAGGTCTCTGACCTTTAGGGGGTGGGCGTCCATGTCCTCTAAGTAAGACCAGTACGTTCCCAGCCCCTCTTTCATGTGCTCAAGGAGGACGCGAAGCTGGGCCGCGCAAAAGTATAGGTGGAAATCCGGTAACCCAAATCCCCCCTCCTCCCTTGGCAGGGTCAGCGTGGCCCTTCCGGTTCTCGGGGTTTTCCCTTCCCATATAAAGTCTCGGACCCCGTTTTGTAAATCTCTAAAGCTCTGTGCTGGGACTCTAGTCGGGAGTGCAGTAAAGAGGTACAGGAGCCGAGGGAGTACGTTCATTTTGATTGCGGTCATTCTGCCGTACCAGGAGAGGATCATCTTCCCCCATCTCCTCAAATCTGAGGTGATCACCGCAATCATGGGGTTATAGTTGGCTGCACCCAAATTCACTAGATCCCTAGTGAGGAGTACCCCCAGATATTTTATGGCCACCTTCCCCACCTTAATCCCATGAAACCTAACCAAGGGGTCCAGCACTGGGTCTGTTGTTCTCATTGGTAGCATGACAGATTTCCCCGTGTTAATTTTTAGGCCTGAAAAGCGACCGAATACAGAGATCAGGGCCAGGAAGGGAGGGAGTGAGGAGCTCGGGTTCACCAAGTAGGCCAGGACATCGTCTGCGAATAGGGAGAGCTTAAATTCCACTTCGCCCCTTTTGATACCCCGGATATCTGGGCTGGCTCTGACCGCTATTGCCAGTGCCTCCATCGTGAGGACGTATATCAGTGGAGAGAGTGGGCATCCCTGTCTTGTCCCGCGGGAAAGGGGAAATGGTGCAGACAACACCCCGTTCACCTGAACCCTTGCCGTTGGGGCGCGATAGAGGGCGGTTATCCAAAGCATAATGTGGGGTCCAAAGCCCATCCTCCGGAGGAGGAGTTCCATGTAGCGCCACTCCACCCTGTCAAAGGCCTTCTCGGAGTCCAGGGAAAGGACGCAAGCGTCCAGATCCGATGATTGGGCGTGGTGGAGGAGGTCTATTGTTTTGCGGATGTTATCCGACCCCTGTCGTCCTCTTATGAAGCCCACCTGGTCCCCGTGTACTAGTTTCGGCATTATGTTTTCCATCCTCTTCCCTACCACCTTGGCCAAGATCTTAACGTCAACGTTTAGCAGTGATATGGGGCGGTAGGAAGAGCACTCTGCTGGGTCCCTTCCTTCTTTGGGCAAGACCGCTATAATGGCACCCATCATTGATTCTGGGAGAATGCCCCCCTCTAGCACCGCGTTGAAAACCCTTGCAAGGTAAGGGGCTAGGGCGGAGCGAAATCTCTTGTAGAAGAGGACGGAGAAGCCGTCTTCCCCCGGGGCCGTGCCCACCTTCATCCCACTAATCACCCTGTCCACCTCATCCTCGGATATTGGGCCTTCCAACCCCTCGGACATTTCCCCGGAGAGGGACGGGATCTGTATGGAGTTCAGGAAGTTATCTATCTGGGTGTCGTCCCCTTCGTATTCGGATGAATAGAGGGTTTTATAGTATTGCCGGAAGGTCTCTCCTATGTGGGGAGAGTCACTTCCCATGAGTCCCCGGGCGTCCCTCACTTCCTTTACCCTTCTGCTTTTCTGTACCTCCCTTAACTTCCAGGCGAGGATCCTGTCCGCCTTGTCCCCTTTCTCATAGTATTTCTGCTTAACCATTTGCAGACTCCTCTCAGTTTCGTGCAGGAGGAGGTTTTTAAGTTGGAGCCTATAGTCCGCCAGTGCTGCCACCTGGTCTCTGTCTAAGAGCTGGGTCGGGGATCCCCCCGGTTGGAGGCGGGCTATCTTTTCTCGCAGGGCTTTCTCCTGTGCTACTCTCTCCCTCCTCTTTAGGGCACCTATTTTTATAAGGACTCCTCTTAGGGTTGCCTTGAAGGCGTCCCAGAGTGTGTGCGTGGGCACCTCCCCGTTATCATTAATTTCAAAGAACTCCGTGATGGAGTCCAAAACCTCCTGGGCTATGACCTCATCTTTTAGCAGGGCGTCGTTGCATTTCCACCGCCCTCTGCTTTCCCTATTCCAGCCCATTTTGATGATGATGCGGACCATGTCGTGGTCCGACCATGGGACTGGGTCTATCGTGAACCCTGATACAAACGGACAAAGACTGTCGTCCGTTAGGATGTAATCTATTCTAGAGAATGAATTATGAACGGCTGAGTGGTAAGTGAAGGAGGGGATCCCTGTCCTAGGGGTCGGGATGGTATCCATTAAGCCCAGGTCCTCGTTTACTCTCCGGAAGCTCTGCGCCATGGCCTCTTCTATGGGCCTGGGATTAAGAGGGCCCATTCGCTTCCTGTCCATGGTGGGATCCAAGACCATGTTGAAATCACCTCCCACCACTAGTGGGCCCTGCACGAATAGCCTAAGTTTGTCCCTGGTTTCCTCCCAGAATTGGGCCTGGTTTTCGTTCGGGCCGTACACCACCGCCAGGGTGATGGGGGCCCCCTGTAGGGAGCCCCGTATCAGTAGGTAGCGGCCTTCGGGATCCTTCAAGCTCGCCTCCTTCTCGAACCCTACGTTCCTTCCTATTAATATGGCAACCCCCCTTTTCTTGGTCCTGTGGGATGCGTGGTAGACCTCCCCAATTCCACCCCCCCTCAGCCTGGGCTCCTTCCCCCTGGCCCAGTGGGTCTCCTGGACAAACAGTAAGTCCAGTTTCGCCCGCCTAAACTCTCTGCAGATCAGGGATCTTTTTGTGGGGGTGTTCAGCCCCCTCGCATTTAGGGTGCCCACTCCTAGGGCCGGATGGCTATCAGCCATAGTCAATGTCTCCTGCCATACTGGTCAGAGACTTCGCCTCGGGTCTCCTTTTACGCTCCCCTTGAGTCACCGGTTGGACACTATTGAAATGAACCCCCAACTGCCCCACTAACCCCCTCCCCAACAAACAAACCCCAACTTGGTTATGAACCCCCTCCCCCTCCCCCGGCGTCCAGCCAGATAGTTCTGCCATCGCTGGCTTTTTGGCCGGACCACCAGCCTGCCCCTCTCGGCCAGGCGTCCATTGCAGAACCCGATCTTGTTCCCATGATGCCCCCTTTTTGTACTTGCTGTTCCGCGTGGTTCCCGGGTGACAGCCTTGCAATCCGTCTGCTAGCTCCGGCCATCCCGGGGGACCGGTCTTTTGCGCCAGTGCTAGCTGGGGCCCCTTGGTAGTCATCCCTCCGAGTCACATCGTTCTACCTCTTTCGCTGGTGAGGGTGAGTTCAATTTTTGAAATTTCCGTGCCCCAGATCTCTTCCTCCTTTCGCTTGCCGGGCCCGGGTCATTTGCTCCGCCTGTCGTCGGTCCCGATGGCTCCCGTCGGGGGGGCTGGTCCACCACATAGTCCTGGATGGCTCCTTTGATGGTCTCCTCAGTGGTCAGCGTTGTCCGTTGGCCCTGGTACTCGAAGGTCAAGGAGAAGGGGAAGCCCCATCTATACCTTACTCCTTTGTCTTTCAGCAGTTGTGTGAGGGGGCGGCACATCCTGCGTTTGGAGAGTGTGTATGTAGAGAGGTCTTGGAAAATGGAGACCTGTGAGTTATTATACGTTATCTCTTGGGTTCTCCTGGCTGCTTCCAGGACCCGTGATTTCTCTCGGTAGTAGTGGAACCGGACCAGGATCGAGCGAGGTCCCCCTGCTCGTCCTCCCGCCCTGTGTACCCGGTCGAATGTGAGCTCGGCGGTCATCTCCTCTTCGAAGAGGAGGGTGATTATGCTCCGCACCATTCTGGTGAGCTCTCTCTCCGTTTCCCCCTCTGCCTCCGGGACTCCAAAAAACCTAAGGTTGTTTCTTCGTTCCCTGTTCTCGAAATCATCCATTTGTCTGGACCTCTCCTCCTCCTTCTTCTCCAGGGCTGTCAGCCTCATGTTAGTCTCTATCTCCAGGGTTGTCGAGGAGGATTGGTTAGATTCAACCTGTAGGAGTCTGTCTTCCACTTTGTCAATCCGTCGGTCCATCTTCTCAAGCTTCTGTGCTATGTCTGAGCGCATGTCTCTTATTTCTTGCAGTATGGATGCAAAGCCTCTTTCCATTGCCTCCGTTGCAGGGGCAGCAGCCTCTGGGTGGGCCATCTCTCGGACGCAGGTCGGGACTGTTCCGTGTGGGCTTGGGACCTGGTAGCGGTATTTCTGTAGGTTCTTATGCCAGTCCATGCAGGCCGTTAGATGTACTTGGGCTGGTGGGGAGCTTTTAGTGGGTCACTTCGCGGGACCCCTGGAGTTGGTGTATGGGCGGGCACACGCCCCGCCTGGCTCGGGCGGGGGCCTCACACCCGGTGTCCCCCGGGCCTTCTGTGTACGTTTACTTAGGGGGGGCGTGCTTGTCCTTATGTTGTGCTGCTTGGGCCCCTCGCCCTCTCTGGTGACGGGGCTGGGGGGTCGCTTCTTTCTCCTCCCGCCTGCTCCTCTTGTACCCAGGGGGCCCCTCAGGGTGGGCACACGCCCCGCCGTTCCCCGGCGGGGGCCCTCGCACCCGGTGTCTTCTGGGCCTTTCTTGTCCCTTATGCCTTCCCTGCCGCGGATGGGGAGTCCGGCCGTTGCTGCGGCCCGCCCGTGCTGTTTGTCGTGGGGGCTCCTCCCTCGCGGACTGTAGCTCGCCGTGGGGGTAAGGGGGTGGGGGGGGGGGCGACGGTCGCCCCGCGGACAGCCCGCCGGCCCTCTCCTGTGGCCGCCTCACCCACCTCCGCTTGGCCCGTTCTGGCCGACGCTCTTCTTCTGCTCCTCTCCCCGGGTCGGGCGCGTCTCCTCTTCGAT
This sequence comes from Ambystoma mexicanum, assembly GCF_040938575.1. Classification (NCBI taxonomy): domain Eukaryota; kingdom Metazoa; phylum Chordata; class Amphibia; order Caudata; family Ambystomatidae; genus Ambystoma; species Ambystoma mexicanum. The sequence goes on from NC_090931.1 coordinate 460,887,725, forward strand.
CCCCGCCTTCTCCTTCGGGGGACCGCGCCTCCGGGTAGGCTCCGCCGGCTCCCGCTCCACGTTGGTGCAGGGGGGGGTGGGTGTTCACCGCGGCGTCGGCGGTCAGCCCTCCCCTGCCTGTCCCCCGTGCGATGGTCCTAGGCCCCAGCTTCCGGGTACGTGTCGTCCGGGCCCTCTGGCGCACCTCCGCGGCCCTGGAACTCCACTTTTCCTGGGTCGATTGACCCCGCTGTTTCGCTCCGCGGGGGCACTGGGGGTTCTCCCCGCTCTGCAATCCGTTCCCACGCCTCGGGGGGGTCTATGGGGGGGCTCAGTCCCGGTTCAGACCCGGCCGGTGGCGGAGCGCGGAGATCAGGCAGCCATTGCCTGTGCGCCCCCTGGTGGCCTCTCGAGACATCTTTAAGATCATTGAAGGAGAACCTAACAAAGGCCTGGGATTGGGAGGCATTTTCCCCACCTTTGGTGAACTGTAAAGAATCACCTGAGAAGGCCTAGGGAACGGAGATTCCTCCATCCCCATCTGTGTGGACCAATACAGAAAGTCTTAGTGATGCCCAGAGGAAGGAGGATAATCCCTGATCATTTAGGAACTGCCTAAAACCAAGTAGAAGAACCCTTCTGTAATCAGGGTGTAACCTATTCAATTGTTTTCTTTTGAAGTGTAAGGAACGGAAATAGGTTTGGGACACAGGACATTGGACTACTTGATTATGACGGATGTTCTGACACCATCCTTAGTTTTATTTGAGGCAGGGAAACCCCTCTTAGTTATAGGGACAGATAGGGTTTTTCCCTTTTTTCTGTTCAATTAAAGTTTATGCCAACAAGCATGTCACATTTGTGTCCCACGTCTACTTCTGCACCCTTACACACCTTATAGAGATTAATCTTGAAGTAGAAAAGGTAAAGCTGCAATTCTGCCAAAGATGCCAAACCTTATGGCGTACATCCCTAGCTTCTCAATTCAGGTCTGAAATTAAACATTTTATGGTATATTAAGCTCACACGTCACTACCTATGCACCCCTGCCTTGCTTCCTCTGGTTTGTCCCCATCTTCGGGAGAAACAGTTTCCTTTGATCTCCATGTCATGAAGGTCAATATAGAGGGAATTGTGAGTGGACATTGAGATGTTTCTATAGAGGGTCATATGACTCCATTCAACCGTTGCTTTAATTGATGTAAGAGTACACTCATATCTAATTATTGATATTGGAAAGCAAGTCGGAATCCCCACAATGCTTCTCCACAGTTTGGCCTCCACTCTTGACCAGATACAATTATAATCTCTGAATTCTGCGTCATAAATTAAGGTAGGAATTATCTTTGATTTATAAAATGTAATTCAGGGAATTAGTGTGAATTTCCCGTATTTTTTTTTCTCCATTTGCGCTGTTAACAACGTGTTTAAAAAAAATGCAATAGACTTAGTTCGTGTTACCTTTATAGCATAACTGAAAACCTGGGTATTTCAATGTGTTCACCTATCCTAACTGTTCTTTTCCAATAAACCATTTAGACTTTGTTGCGGTAGGTTTTTCCCTTGCGCGACACAATTAAAATGTTTGTTTTGCATGTGTTAATTCCTAGATCAACATCTTTGGTGAATGAGTCGAAGCAATCAAGAGCGCGTTGAAGGCCCACTGTCATCTGGTCTGGCAATAAATAGTCTTCTGCATAAGCAAGAGGATATATTTTCTTTCCCATATGTGAAGGAAAGGATCTAGCCTTTTTCAGAGCCAATCCTATATCTGCCATGTACAGGTTGAACAGGGAGGCAGTCAGAACGTACCCCTGTCTTACACCCCTAAATGTCGGTATAGGAAAGCTGAGGGACCCCTCCGTTTCCAACCTGATGCGAGTTATTGTGCAGCTGAATCAGAATATCCCTTATGAAATGGGGGCAGCCCCTAGAGTGCAGTCTTTCCCACATGCTTTCCCTGTTTACTCTGTTGAAAGCCTTCGTCACATCAATTAGAGCACAACAGTTAGCTTGTTTTTATTCAGGGGGGCTTGTTGCTGGTTTTAGACAGATTATAAATCCATTCAGGGAAGTTCCTAGGTTTTCCATAAGCCTTCCTGATTAGGATCGACATGTCCAGAAGATTCAGCCCATAAATGAATTTATTTTCAGCACTATGGTCGCAAAGATTTTACTAGACTCATCCAGAAGTGCTATTGGGTGATAGCTAGCCAGATCCTTCTTATCACCTTTTTAATAAATAGGACATTATGTCTGTGCTACAAGAAGCAGGAAAAGTTAAGATTAAAATGTTCTTAAACAGTGTGTAATGAAATGCCGTCCACATCTCAGAATCGCCCTTCAAAGTTAGCAAGGCCATCAGGGCAGAGGGCCCAGGGTTTGTTAGAAGCCTTGATTAGCACTAGTACCTCCACTAAATCAACCCCCAAAGGCCAGTCTTTGGATAGTTTATTTATAAGGCAAGAATGTTTTATTTTATTTACAAGGTCTGGAATATTCTCGAGCATAATGTTACGCACTGGATGTTTCAGATGTAGCATTTATTGCATTAATGTGCAACAGCTTACCTGAATTTATCAGTGCCCAAAACTAATTATTGTTTTTATTCTTTAAAATGGCCAACATTTTTTCCAATTCTTGTTCTATTAGCTGAGATTTGCAGCTTTTAATCAAGTTTTTATAAGCTTGGTGTGTTTTCCTTATCTGTGTCTTCAGATTCTCCCACTGTATAGCAAAGATGCGGGTCTTATGTTGCATATAATTGTACCTGCATAGTGTGCTTTTAGTGGCGCTTTTAACCACCTCCTTTCTCTCCAGACCTCCAACTCATGAGACTTTAAAAGCGCTTCTAAAGCTCCCCGTTTCAGCTTAATACAATATCGTTAATCCTAACATTAAATCAACTGATCCGTTTCTCATTCCGGTTTATTCTAATGGTTCGAGCATTTGGGGCAATATCACGACACACGAGAGCTACTTGTTCCTGATCGATGTTCACATTGATCTAGTATGTTGAAAGAGAGCTTCGAAATCTATCACCTGAAAAGCTGTACACTGTGAAAAAGAAGCAGTGAGGCAGAAACATAGTCAATTATTGAAGAGGATGTGGTATTACACCAAGTATGTCTAGACGGAATATCCGTGTCAAAGTTCTCATTGAATCTCATCACATTCCAGGAGTTCATCAAATTATTCTATTCCATTCTCTACCTCTTTCAGTACTTGTATTTGATTCCTCATCACACCTTCCCTCTCCATTCTTTTATACAGTTGCAGTTTAGATAGCACATAGCCAGAACCTGAGAGGCTCTGAAAGAACGCGACTCATACTTTTAAGAAAGGGTTCAGACCAGGTCTTTCCAGGATCCCAATACACATTAACCAACAGACAATCATTGCTCATCTTACCCCCCAGTTCAGCCCAGGTTAGTCTAATCACTAGAATATCTTTATGCAAAAGTTCCAATTGTTAGCTGTTTGTATTGAGGGTTTTTCTTTATGCTATAATTAGGCCACCAAAAGGGTGTCCCCTAAACCCCTATTGCACAGGATTGTGAAAAACAGCATAGTCCTCCATAGCCAGACATTCCCTTAAGAACATTTACTGCAAGCAAATAATACCAAATTTAATAAAATTAGAATCCATTAAATAGCCGGATGTAGCTGTAGGTGTTCCAGGATAACATATTTAGGCCTTTCAGTGAATGGTGGGATTACTTCCCGTGTTCATAAGCGCCCCCATCATCCAAGCCCAATCCTGGGTGTCCTTTTGTCCATCCAAGTTATTTGAATTTTCAAATAATGCTATCCGGTGCTTTCTGGTTGATTCGGACGGACAATATATCTTGTACGCCAGTGATATACCTCAGTGAGTTTAGTGTCTTCTGTTCACATTGGCGTGCAGCCTCCAGTCATCGGTTCAAATCTAGGCAGGGCTGACTCTGACCTTCTGTCTTCCCAGCTCCATACTTTGAGTGCTAACGAGCTTGGTGATATTAACAACCCTTATGACGTGCCAACATACAATTGCGTTTGTGGTATGTGCTGCACACATGTCAAATATAGTTATGTATCAATATAATGATTTATTGACAGATCGTTTCCCCTACATTGTATTTTGACTTTGGAGGACTGGCCTTGACTAAATACAAATATCACATTTTATGGTCCAAGTGGAATGATAGAATTGGCTGCAGCGGCTGACTATTGAACCCGTTGTATGTAACATTCTATCATAGCACCTAATACCCCATAGAGGTCATTCTAAAGTGCTGTGGTCAAGAGGAGAACATGACAGGAATAGAAATAGTAGAGAGGGAAGGAGGAGAACATGAGCATAAGTTTGGGAAAGGAATCAGCGGTGAAAACGAACAGGTTCTGACATTGAGTTCAAACTTGGGGAACACAGTGAGGTAGGCACGGGGACAGAGATTCCAGGAATGCAGTTTTTGACCTCTTCTAGAAGACCAAGAGGAGCGTCTTCCAGATTTTTGATCCCGCAAAGGTCACATGAAGACAGACCAGTTAATGGACATTTTAAAATGTTCATTCCAGAGTATAACTTCTGTGACAGAGCATCACTGTATTAGGAATCTGATGAGGCGCTGTCATTGGCCCTACTTTCTTGCCATTTTTATTTCTATTTCAATCAGTGCATCTCAGTCGATCAGCATCAATTCGTAGCATTCCACCACCTTTACAACGTTCTTCCCTTAGCCATAGGGATCTATTCATGTGAAACTATGTGAAAACCGCCTCCATAATTCGTTTTCCCAGTCTAGAAATCCAGCCCGGTCCCACAATCACGATTGCTTTGGAACTCTTTCCACACCTGGATGCGTTACAGCCGCAGACCTTTCACAAGCAAGCCATGAATTAATTTCTCAAATGCTATTTGAACAGACAAGCACATTTTCACAGTTGCAGTTTTCATCGCTGATCCCCGGCTCTCTCTAGAATGGTTACATTTTCCTAGAGAGCCCAGAGCTAACGTTAGTTGGATGGAGGGAGAAGGGTAGTTTTCTCAGTACACAGCCCGTCTTGTTCCTAGATAGACTGGGCTTCTGGCAAGACATGGACGCCAGGATTTGAGGGGGAGGGAGTCACTGTTGCTTTGTCACTTTTGGCCCCTCATCATTTTACACTTCTCTGCTATTTGATATATGACTATGGCCTAATTCACTCTGGCAGAAGTTGGTGGTAGTAGTTGGTTAATGGCTACATTTGATCGTTAATGCAATACGGTCGCCTTTGTACAGTTTTTGATAAATTGCAAAACCAGGGACAACAAGTCTAAATGCCAAATTTAATCTATGCCTGCAGTTGGTATTTACAATGGATAACTATGGAATCCTTCTGGTTTGTTTGTTTGTTTGTTTGTTTATTTATTTGTATAGCGCTCTTGACCCAGGGGTATATGTGCGCTTTAACATCATGTTACAAGTGACAGACAATAGTACAGTAGTAATAGGGCATAGGAAAGTTGAACAGGAAGGCAGTTAATGCATAGATAATAATAGGCAAACAACATAGGAAAAAAAATTGGACATTGGGAGTGCATACATATATGGTTAGATGGTTATTTGTTGAGTAACCAGGAGATGACCTTAGTTCTGAAGGGCTGGAAGGTGGGTGTGGATTTGATATCCAGTGGGATGGTGTTCCAAAGTTGTGAAGCCAGAGCTGGGAAGCTGGACCCGCCGGCTCTTTTGAGGGAATATTTGGGTACCGTTAGTTGTAATGTGTTAGACGATCTGGTGGTTCTAGTATTCTGTCTTAATGTAAATTTGTTAGAGAGGTAGGGCGGGGCAAGATGATTAAGAGCTTTGTATGTAAGGCATATAGTTTTTAGGTCTGTTTTTTGTTGGATGGACAGCCATTTACAAGCAGTTCTGGTGGCGGAAATGTGTTCTCTTCTGGGGATATTGAGGGCGGCACGGAGTGCGTTGTTTTGTAGGACTTGCAATTTATTGATTACTGTTTTGTTGGCACCTACATAGAGGCTATTACAGTAATCCAGTTTGGATTGAATGAGTGCTCTGGCTAGGATGAGGCAGTTGTTAGGGGAGATCAATGGTCTGCAGGCCCTAATTAATTTACCAGTGTAGGCAGTGGCTGAGGCAGTCATGTTAATTTGTTTAGCTAGGTTGGTGTTCGTGTCTAGGTAGAAACCGAGAGTTTTTACGCTCTTGGCAATGGGTATGGTGTTACCGTCAATAGTAAAGCTAGTGTAGCCGGGACAGAGTTTTCGGATGGTGTTAGGTGAACCGACAAGAAGCAGTTCAGTCTTATCATCATTCAGGCACAGGCCATGTGTGGCCATCCATGCCTGAATGATGGAAAAGACTTCGTTGATCCATTTGGCGTCCTTGTTGTAGTTGCCTGATAAGGTGAGGAGTATCTGGGTGTCATCTGCGTAGTTCGTGTAGGTGACACCCAGATTGTCCAGTTTATCGAATAGGGGCTTGGTGAATATATTGTATAGGGTGGGTGAGACACAGGATCCTTGTGGGACACCGCAGGTAATGGGGATGGGGTCAGCCGCTGCTAGGGGAGAGAAGACCCGCATGGTCCTATTGTCCAGGAAAGATTGGATCCATGTGACCGCAGAATGGGAGAAGTGTGCTGCCAGAGACAAATGGTTGCACAGGATTTTATGGTCGACCAGGTCAAAGGCAGCGGAGAGGTCGAGGAGTAGAAGGATGGCAGCCTTACCTTTGTCTTTGAGTTCGTCTATCTGGCACTTAAGATCAACAAGGGCCGTTTCTGTCCCGTGTTGTGGTCGAAAGCCAGATTGGCGGGTTCCTAGTAAATGATTTGCCTCGAGGTAGTCCTGGATTTGTAAGTAGGCCACTTTATCCAGAATTTTTAGTAAGAATGGGACGGTGGTAATGGGTCTATAATTCGTGGGAATGTCAGGGTTGAGCGTAGTTTTTTTCAGTAGAGGTAGGACCCAGGACTGTTTCAGGTTGCTGGGGACCATATTATTGGCGAAAGACAGGTTTATTAGTTTGGTGATGAATGGGGAGAGATCCCTGGCTGCATCTTTTATGATCTGTGCGGGGCAGCTGTCCCCCTTGCAGTTCGATGGTTTCAAGGATGCTATAATTTTCTGGACCTCCGATATGGATACCTTTTTGAAGGTGAAGCCTGATCTGGTGGCAGTAAGTGGGGGGGGAATGGGGATGGAGGTAGGATCAAGAGTGAGTTGTTGTCGTTTGTTGTTGATTTTGGTTTGGAGCCCTGAGATTTTGTTAGCTAGGGCATTCTGGATCCCTGTGCACCACGGTTTATCCTTAGTGCAAGAGTCGGTGGGAGTAATGGGGTTTTCTAGTTCCTTTAGTATGTTAAAGAGCTCCTTTGTGCTGGAGCTTGCCTGGGAGATCCTAATGTTGAGAGATTCTTTCTTGGCACGTGTAATCTCGTTTTTGTAGAGAGTGGAGATGTTAGTGAGATTAGTTCTGTTATTTACTGAAGGCACTGATTTCCATAGTGCTTCGAGTTTGTTTTTTTGTTGACGGAGAGTTTTGAGCTCCGGGGTGTACCATGTGTTCAGGTGCGCTTTAGGTTTCCCTTTACGCAGTTTCAGTGGGGCAATGATGTCGATGGCTTTGGCCATGGAATCATTGTAGACGTTGACCAATTGGTTCAAGTCCGTTATAGCAGGTAGTGCGTTCAACGTAGGGATCACCAAAGGTATTAAGGCTTCCGCTGTAATGTTGCTCTTTTTCCAGGTTCGGCAGGCAGGTGAAATGATAGGCCTTTTATGCGCTAAGTTGCTAGTGTGAATGTCAAAAGGGAGGAGGTAGTGGTCAGTCCAGATAAGTTGTGTGGGGTCTTTCACAGTAATGTTGCAATTAAGGGCCGTAATCCAGTCGAGGATTCTGCCCTTCGAGTGGGTGGGTTTGGAGCAGAGTTGTTGGAGGCCATGCTCCTCTAATGCCATGGCCAGGGCAGTGGCTGGGGTGTCGAGGGGGTCATTAAACCCAAGATTAAAGTCTCCAAGTATAATCATTTGTGCTGATGGTTTGGAGCTTTCAGCAACTAGTGAGGTGATGTCTTCCTCAAATGAGCCAGGTGGACCCGGGGGTCGGTAAATTAAATGCAGCGTGATAGTACTTTTAGGGGAGGTTTGAAATTTGACTGTGATGTGCTCACAGGATTTAAGTGGAGGAGAGGAGGCTAGTCTGATGTCAAGCGTGGACTTAAAGATAATGGCTACACCGCCACCTCGAGCGTTTGGTCTGTCTGCTCTAAGGATGGTGTAGTTATCAGGTATGGCTAGGGTGAGAGATGGTCCTGCAGCATCGTGCAGCCATGTTTCGGTTACAGCAAGGAAGTCCAGGTTGTTTGTTAGGATAATGTCTGCGACTTCTGTGGAGTGGGCGACTAATGATCTGACATTTAGAAGAGCTCCTTTAGGAATGGGATGGATAGTGTTGATAGGTGTTGCAGTGTGAGGGTTGGTCTTATTAGGTGAGTTGGCTGGGCCTTTGCTGGATCTGTAGTGGGTTCTGGCGCCAAGTCTAATGTTCCGATCGGAAGGGATGAAGGTGGTGGTTCGGGAGATAGTTGGGTTAGCTATTGTGGTGGTGCTGTAGTTGAGAGTGGGGCATGATGCTCTCGTGTTGATGGGGTTCCGTTTGTAGACAGCTAGGTGCGTATTAGCTGGGACATCTGGAGAGTGTGCATGGCTATGGGTGGGATGGGCGGATTTAGGATGCGGGAGGAAGGCTGGTGTGGTGGGCAGGAATGGTGTGGGGCAGGTTATCGGGTGATGTCTTGGGCAGGCGGGTCTGACTAAGCCATTGTTATAGGCTAGGTAACTATTGCCAGTGCAAGGTATGTTGCTTTGCATGACACAGAAGGGGAACATGATCGCAGTCAGGCAAAGTAGCATGCTAGGGCTAGGGTGATGTACAGAGGAGTGGCGGGTAGGGGGCATTGGTGATATAGGTGGGGTACAACACAATGTGGGTTAGGTCTGAGGTGACCGTAGGGCAGAGCACAATGCAAATAAGGTCAGGGGGCGCACAACGCAATGAAGGGCGCAACACAATGCAGGTGAGGTCAGGGCGACCATAGGGCACAACACAATGCAGGTGAGGCGGCACAACACAATGCAGGTAAGGTCTGGGCGACCATAGGGCACAACACAATGCAGGTAAGGTCTGGGCGCCCATAGGGCACAACACAATGCAGGTAAGGTCTGGGCGACCATAGGGCACAGCACAATGCAGGTAAAGGTCTGGGCGACCATAGGGCACAACACAATGCAGGTAAGGTCTGGGCGACCATAGGGCACAACACAATGCAGGTAAGGTCTGGGCGCCCATAGGGCACAACACAATGCAGGTAAAGGTCTGGGCGACCATAGGGCACAACACAATGCAGGTAAGGTCTGGGCGACCATAGGGCACAACACAATGCAGGTAAGGTCTGGGCGACCATAGGGCACAACACAATGCAGGTAAGGTCTGGGCGACCATAGGGCAAAACACAATGCAGGTAAGGTCTGGGCGACCATAGGGCACAACACAATGCAGGTAAGGTCTGGGCGACCATAGGGCACAACACAATGCAGGTAAGGTCTGGGCGACCATAGGGCACAACACAATGCAAGTGCGAATGTAATTACAGGTAGGTTGTGAGTTCGGCGGAGCGTTGATATGGCAGGCACAATGTTACCTTGGCCAGTGAGTACGGTGGACCAGGGGGTCTGGCAGACGGCAGAGTCGGCAGTTAACAGGCAGAGAACAGGCTCCAGCCTTGTTCCCGTGGGCCTTGGAAGGAGGGGGCCGGCTTCGCCTGCCGGCGCCCAATGGCAGGAGTTGTGTACGTTGTAGCCAATCAGGCAGGGCAAGGCTACTGATGTGTGCCTGGTAAGGCACAGAGTGAAGCAGGCCTGAATACGGCGGCCATCTTGGAAGGGACAAATGAGCTTTTGCAGGTGCATCAGGTTTCATCAGGTTTTAAAAGCAGGCAGATTCCATAATTACCAAATGCCATTTGGTTCTTGCAGGTGGACCGTAGAGGGCAGGAGGACACTGAAATCCAATTCCGTGCCACGGCTTTGCTTGCACAAATTTAGAAAATACCACAGAGCAAAACAAAAGTGGTGTTAAAGTGCAGATCTCCTTTACATCTTCTTTACATCAGCTTTTTGCACACATTTTGTGCCTGGGGTTGTTTAAAAATGAGCCCCTTTGTGTGGCTTGCATAGTAAGGTATATGTTAGTATTAACAGCTTTACGATGTGGGGGGTCCATGATGATATTGTGGAGCCATTAACGTGGCACTAGCAAAAATCTGCCAGCACATGTGGATCTGACTTTTGTAAGCAGGCTCCGGCAAAAACACTGTTGTGACTTTAGGACCATGTGCTACCATAATGCTCTTCAACTGATTGATACATGCAGTATGTTCTCACAGCAAGTATTCGCTAAAGCGAGGTCACGTACCTGATACAAATCCCTGATGCAGAACTCAAGCACTGCTGTTTAGCAGTTGTAAATGCGTTTTTTTCGAAAATTGAGTGTGAACCAGATGAAAATGATGTAAACCATTCAATAGATTTTGATGACTTGACTACTTGGTCCTGAAGAAGGCTTTGTTTTTCAAGTAATCTCCTGGAAGCCGAAATGTGAGTCCTTAAATCCACCTTGTTATGAATTGTAATAATCTAATTATGTTTAGCTTATTCAAACTTTTTGTTATAGGTCTCGAAGCAAGTGCAGTGTGGGCTTAGTTATGTAGAGGCCTACCACTATCAACACCAATGAAATATAGTGTTTGATTGGATGCGTAGTAATTATGTACAATGAGTGTAAGAAGGCTCTCCTGTTTCATTAATTGTGTATGATACTCTGTGCATATTATCATGTTTTCAGATATAAAACACGTGATTGAAACTTGATTATCTATTATTTCATGTTGTAGTGCAATGTTGAGATGTTAGATTGTGTTTATCTCAACATTGCCCTGAGGGAACAATTGTTGCATTGTGATCCTGATCAATACTCCAGTTATTATTGGGGGCTAGTTATTGTATTAACATTGTTTGGGGTATAATCCCTATGTTGTCAATGAATGTCCTTAAGCATTCAAGAGCATTTCACACCTCCTAAACCCATGGTGGATATTTCTCTCTGACTGCGTCTGACCCCTGGTGCTTTCCTTTTGGGAGAAGGTCCATGGATCTCTGTCCCAATTTATATGTGGTCTTGTCCTGGTAACACATTAATCTCGAGTTATACCGGGACCCCAGTGCAATACTTGACAGAGATGAAAGGTTTCAGCCCTGGTGCCCATGCAAGGAGGTCTAAGACAGAATGAGGGGAGGGTGCAAAGAGGGGATGCAAAGTGTGGTTGACCAGAGCCATATCGTGAGCACAGTTGGAGAGTCACAGAAGACCACCGGCCAGGCCTTAGGTTAAAACTCATGTAAAGAGGTTGCTCTAAGGCCGTATAAAGGAGCTTATTCAATGGTGCAAATAATACCGCCAGACTGGTGTCAAACAATTCCCAAACAGGTTGCACACCACTTTAACAAAATCATACACCCAATTGGTTCCTGGGCTGACAAAACTGGCATCAACATCTTTTTGGGTCCTAATGCTTGGGATCTTTATGCCAAGGAAAGTGTTGTATCTGCAGCACTGTCCAGTACAGCAGCATCATATAAACCTTTACCAATTCACTCACGGCCAAACATGCGGCACCTTCTATTTAGCTGGAATCAGCCTACACTGTTTCATGGTCATGCGATGGGAAAGGTCTTCCCCGCTGCTTAGCTCCGATTCCCCAGGTCTGCATTGCCCTAATGTGTTCTATTGGTGACTGGAAGGTTTTAGCTATTTGCTGTAATTGATTACATCTTTTTGTAACATGGCTAGTTCCATCGTCCATTGTCCTCCAAACTCAAGCCCAAATGGAAGAGCTCTTGTTGGGAAGGAGCACTCATAGTGGGACCTATGGCTGCCACTGAGGTATTTGTCACATAGCCTGAAGCAGTGTAGGGTCATCGTACCTTGGAATTCTTTTTGGAGTTACCTTACAGTGGGTAAAAAGTAAAAGGCAGCGGTATGGGGGGGTTCTACCCCGTGAAGAAAACATCACTCACCAAAAAAAGCGTAGAGCAGGAAGCACCCAGGGATTAGAGGGGACATTGAGCCAAGAGTAAAGATGGTCAAGATTGACACTGTCAAAGGACCTTGATCCATCTGAAAATGGCTGCAGACCCAGAGCACATATTGCTGGATTGATACCATATTCACTTGACGTCCATGCCTGATACTGCTAAATCTAACATGTGCTTATGTCTTTTACAGGCACAGACCCAGAGGAAACTATATTAAACGCCTTCAAGATTTTTGATCCCGATGCGAAAGGTCACATAAAGGCAGACTAGTAAGTTAACGATCATTTTACATGTTTTACTTCTGCATCTAAAAGCTATGGCAAAGCATCGCGATATTGGGAATCTGTTGAGGTACTGCTGTCATTGGCCCAACTTTTTTCCATTTTCCTTTCTGTTTCGATCAATGCATCTCAGTCAGTCAACATCGTCAACTCCTAACATTCCACCATCTCTGACACATACTTTCCCTAGACCTAATGGCAATCTCCCCTCATAAAACTATTTCCAAAACCGTTGTATTTTGTTTTCCAAGTCTAGAAATTCAGCCTGATCCCACAATCATGATTTGTTCTGACTTGAGAGTCGTGTAGACCGAAGATACCTCCGTCCTCAAGTGACGCACCAGGAAACCAAAAGTACTCCCTGTGCGACCTTGGGGGCCACAGGTGAGAGATGTCGCTGCCTGGATCCATGGAGCCTCGAGAACCACAAAGCCGCTGTAGGAAAAACAATATTAAGTACCAGGCAATAACAGTAATGCAATGCAGAGTATAACAAGTTGAAAGGGTCTTACCTATCCAACGGGTCAGAATGCGGTAAACCTAGTGGTGGTTCAAGACTCAAGTGCGTGGCAGCCCCAAGTCCTGCAGGGACCAGCGCTGCGTGTGGTCGCAGGCTAACCCACCTGAGCGAAGGGTTTGGTTGCGTAGCGTAACTGCCAGAGAACAAGAACGTAGCCAAAGTACTTTCAAGTGTTCAAGGGAAATCCAAGTGCAGTGTGAAGGACGGTCCAAGAGTCGGCAACGAGGTAACAGTTCCAAGGTGACAAAGCAAAAGGGGAATCCAAAGAAGTCCAGGTGGGTAATCCGAGGTCAAGGTATTTCCAGGAAGCTAAAAAAGACATAACGCCAAACAGGGTCCAGAAGACAGCTGAGAAGCGAGGACTGTTTCGGGTATCAAGCGTTTTGTATTGGGCGCTTCCTGATCACGTGACGCGTTCTGCTGTCACGTGACGGACGCCGCGCACCACGTGATCTGGTAGAATCAGCCTGGCGATGCGGAAGCGTTCTGCCGATCCTCCTAGCATGCGTTCTCCATGGCAACTGCCAGTACAAAAAGGGATGTAGGCGGGCCTGCATATTGCACCTGGCACGTGGTAATCGGTCCTGCGGTGCAACCAAAGCACGTGAGTCTCGTACCCTGGAAATGTTGTGCGAGTGAGAGGAAGGTGTAGCAGAAATGCTAGCAGCGTTCTGGGGTGTGTGTGGATGAGTGACAGAGTGGCTAACAGAGGCCCCCCCCAAGGGCCCACGACCCCGTGGGCAGGACAGATGGTCCAGATGAAAACGGGCCACCAGTCGGGGAGTGTGGACATCCACGGCTGAGACCCAAGAACGTTCCTCATGACCATACCGCGTCCAGTCCACCAAGTCCTGCAGACGGCCCCTAAAGAAATGAGAACCCAGGATAGCAGATACCTCAAATACATCAGGGGTGGACAAAGACACCGGGGCCACCGGAGAACGGAGACGGGAAGCATCGGGGCAGGGTTTGAGAAGGGAGACATGGAAGCTGGGAGAACCAGATGGTAAGCCATCAGATTGATCACCTGAGAGATCACATAGGGACCAACAAAGCGGGGCAGAAGTTTGCGACAACCAACCAGGCGCAGGTGATGAGAGGACAGCCATACACGGGAACCCACAGAAAAAGTCGGGGCAGCCAAGCGTTTCCCATCAACACCCGCCTTCATAGAGGCCTTCGACTCTCCAAGGTGAGCAAGGGTACGGGCATGAACAGAAGACAGGTCCCTAAGGCAAGCCGCAGCAGCAGGATTCGAGACCATGGAAAAATCAGGAACGGGCAACACCCTGGGATGCTGACCGTAAAGGGCGTAGAAAGGGGACTGGCACATAGCAGAATGAGGTGTGTTGTTATAGGTGAATTTGGCGAGGTGCAAAACACCCAGCCAGGAGGTCTGCTGCTGCATAACCAGGCAGCGCAAATACTGCTCCATGGACTGATTAGTCCGCTCAGTCTGTCCGTCGGACTCGGAGTGGTAGGCCGAGGAAAACCGTGTATCAATGCCAAGCAGCTTAGTCAATGCACGCCAAAAGCGTGAGGTGAATTGAGAACCACGGTCAGAGATGAGAACGGAGGGAAGCCCAAACAAAGAAAACACAGATTCAAAAACAAGTCTGCCAGGACAGGAGCTGTGGGAATCCCCTTACATGGAAAGAATCAGGCCATCTTAGTAAATGAATCCACTATCACCCAGATGGTATCAAAACCCCGAACCCTGGGGAGATCGGTCACAAAATCCATGTTAATGTGTGCCATGGCCTGGGGGGTATGGGTAGTGGTAACAGAAGTCCTATCGGATGACCCCTTCGGTGTTTGCATTGTGCGCAAACAGAGCAAGTGTTCACATAACCCTCTACATCACGCTTCATGGAGGGCCACCAACACCAGCATTTAAGGAGGTCCATGGTGCGTTTCTGGCCGGGATGTCCATTGACGGGAGCGTCATGGGACCATTCGAGGGCCAAATTACGGGTGTTCTGCTGTCACGTGATGGACGCCGCGCACCACGTGATCTGGTAGAATCAGCCTGGCGATGCGGAAGCGTTCTGCCGATCCTCCTAGCGTGCGTTCTCCATGGCAACTGCCAGTGCAAAAAGGGATGTAGGCGGGCCTGCATATTGCACCTGGCACGCGGTAATCAGTCCTGCGGGGCAACCAAAGCATGTGAGTCTCGTACCCTGGAAATGTTGTGCGAGTGGGAGGAAGCTGTAGCGGAAATGCTAGCAGTGTTCTGGGGTGTGTGTGGATGAGTGACAGAGTGCCTAACACGATTTCTTTGCAGCTGTTTCCACACCTGGATGCATTACCACCGGATAACGTTTGCAAACAAGCAGAAGTCAAACATTCATTTCTAAGGGGCTATTCGAACAGACAAGGACCATTTCAGAAATGTAGATTTCATATGCAACTCCTAGTCTGATATTTTGGCATTTGGGAGTGTGCTCATGGGCCAAAAAGGTAATTCTTTGCAGACACAGCATTCTTCTCATCTCGTTGGGAGGTTCTACTTGCCAAAAGAATAGTTGGCAGTGGCACCTCTCCGGAGCCCTGTCCCTCTTTGTGGGAATGGGGGGTATGCTTTTTGGAACATTCTGCTGATGGACGCAGCTTGATGTGGTCACTTACCAAAGGTGAGGGAGCAGCATGGCTTGAGAGGAGGATTGGTGGTGGCATAGATGTCTTCCAAAGTGGTGAGCCCATAGTGATCAACAGCATACTATCTGGCCTTGAAGTTGCCATCAAAGAGCTGGAGTGTGTGCCAGGGGTAAATGGTGTCCTTCAGAGATGCTTTTCTATCAATGAAAGAGTTGTTAATGCCCTGGACACTGTCAAAGCAGCATTGCATGCAGCTTGGGCCTCAGTTCAATGTGATTAATGTAAAGATGGCACTATAGCGACGTGGTGAAGATGCCATGGTCGCCTGTTGGTATGAAGCCTCAGTGACAGTGGAAGCCTCCAAAGAGATTACACAATAAAGTCAATCTGCAAGGTGGTACAATGTGAGCATGGAAGATGCGTGGCACCTAATGGAAGGGAGTTGGCTGTTAAAGCCTTTTTTATGTTTTGTGATAGTTATCGGGTAAGGTAGATCTCTGAAAGGCTAGTGATAGTTTTGTATTTTGCTGGTTCTGAAGACCCACTGGAGTGCAGCAGCTACTTGTAGTTCTGATGGTAAAAGGTTGTTAGAGAACCACTGATGTGGGAGATTCTCTGAGCCATGGAATGTCGCTCATGCATATGATGAACAAGGACAGGTTGCAGCCTGGTGTTTACAGGGGCAGTTCATGCATCTGAGGGTATGGTCAGCGTCTTGGATTTCTAAAGTTGCATGAATTATTTTTGTCGGTGTCTAGGTGGCATGCCACCTCTATGCATTCTGATCCAGGTGGTCCTTTTGTGGAGTGCAGGCTACATGCTGCCTGGGAGTACTTTAGGTTTCCGAGGGCTTTTAATGTGGCCTTTGTGTATGATTGGCTACACAGCGACTTTTATTGACTGCATTTCCTGAGGAATTTACATTCTATGAACAGTCTTTCTTTTCTGGGATACATTGGGCCTTGTGTGCCTGTAGGAAGAGCCATGTGTGGGCATTTCGTTTTCTAGTTCATGTGTGGCCATGGAGTGGACTGGAATGCATTGGCCTTTGTGTGTTGTTTGCTATATGATCCCCATTTTTGGGGTGGGCTGCTGGGACCTTTATGTAATGACCTAGGTCTATGAGTAAGGTAATACACTTATACCACCCACACTTTGGCAAGGTTAATTGCTTCAAGTGGTGCAGAAACACAGATGAATTATAGTTGGTGGTGTGTCGAGATGGGTGTGGTGGATGATAAATGGAAAAAAGGTAATGGTGCTGGGATATTGTCCGATAATGGTTTTAAGTGGAACTGACTTCATCACATGGGTGTTATTGCTGGCAGTGGGTGTGTGGTATAATGTTAGTGATCCCACTGACCAGAACAAAGGCTGGAGTCACAAGTGTCATGTGATGCCACCAGCAGCCCTGGCAGTAAACCCGGTGTGCACAACTCTTGTCCTAAGGGCCACAAACAATTCTGGTTTTCAGGAAATCTAATATGAATATTCATAAGATAAATTTGCCTCAAATGGATCAAAAAGTAAAATCATTTGCATGTTCAGAGAGTGTTCTGAAAACTTGACATGCTTGTCGCGTTGTGGCTAGAGTTATGTATCAATGACCTATACATTAGTGGAGCACTTTCTAATTGCTTTTAGGCTTTTAGGCTTTGAGTCTGCGTCCTCTCCTGCCACCAGCACTCATTCCCGCTGTCTTGCTGCGCATTCTCCCGCCCCTCCTATATTTGTTCTGGGATCTCTGCTTCAGGTTACTGTGAGGCTGAGTAGAGTGATGCAGCGGAGCCGCGTATTGGGCTGTGTGACTTCCCATGTGCACGCATGCATCGTAAGATTAAGGGGTCAGAATTTGCACATACATCCTTCATTTCTTTTATACATATAGGATAGGTTGATGTGTAATGTACTTGCTGATGAAAAAGAATGTGACGTTTGGTGCAAGGAGAGAAGAGTTTCAATCTCTTAAAGCAACATCCAAGACAACAGTCAACCTCATTCCTACCCTCCAAACATGACTGTAATCGAATTCAAAACGCTTTTTCTGACAAAGTCCTAGGGGCCAGAGATAAGATTAAAACATCAGCCGGGTTTGTCTCAAAGGATAATCTTACATCTGTGAACAATTGGAATTCGATTATTGACCCCTGTAGAACCAGTGAGGTCGAAGTACAGGACTTTACATTCCAAGACATAAACATAGCTGGACTCTTGGAAATTATGAAAAGTATGCACCCCACGTCTTGCTAAAGGGTCATCCTTCCATCCAAGAAAATCCTGCAAAATGGAAGCATTTTTGGCCTTTTCCTCACTCGATTCACAAACTCCTCTTTTAGATACGAGGAGGTCCCCAGAAGCATCAAGCGAGTCACGGTCACTCCCCCAGTTACCAAAAGTCGGTAAAGACCCAATGATATAACCAATCTAAGACCAATCACAAATACCCCTTTCTTTCTAAAAATCCTTGATAAAATTGCCACAAAACAATTTCAAGATTTCTTGGAACACAAAAATTGCTTTCATCAAAAACAGTCAGGCTTTAGGCCCTATCATAGTACCGAAAGTGCTCTTTCGGACTTACAGTCTGACATGCTGGACATTGGGGACTCAGGTGGATGGGGCTTGCTGGTCCTGTTGGACCTGTCAGTGGCTTTCGACTTAATGGACCATGACACCTTGATGGCAATTCTGGATAAAACAGGAAAGTGTTCCCCAAGTGTCATAAAGAAGATCCACTCCTTCCTGTCTGAAAGAGTTTCAGGTATTCATTGGGGAGAGGCTTTGTTAGATGATGCCCCCATTACCTTTGGAGTGCCCCAGGGGCAAGTACGTTGCCTGCCCTGTGCAATCTTTATATTACGACTTTGTGTGATTTACTGGAGGATTTGAAAATCCACTTTACCAACTATGCTGATGATACTCAGCTTTAGCTGAGCTTGGATGGAAGCTATGAGCAGGACTCCGCAATATTAAACAACGTTTTTAAAAATGTAAAGCAGTATATGGTGGGACGCTGGATGTGTCTTAATGATGCATAATCAGAGTTGCTGCTATATGGCTCCCCACACCAAAGATCCAAATTAGACCAAATATACACAAACCTCAAGCTTGATGGATGTGTGATCAAAATAGAGACAAAAGTCAAAACCCTAGGCATTGTCCTAGATTGTAATGTTAGCCCTATGTCCAAGTGAATAGCATCACCCATAATACTCAATACCACCTGAAACTTCAGAGAAAAATTAGACCACTGATCCCAGAAAAATATTGTGAAACACTGTCAAGGGCAACCATTCTCTCAAGAATGGACTACTGTAATGGGTACAACCCAATTTGTTCGAATCAGACTGTCCGTATGGACGTTCTGATCGAATTCTGGGTGTACTATTTGTTCAAAGCCTATTATACTGAACATGAGGAGCAGGGACTGCAGGGGTGTCCCCTGCTCTCCATATTTGTTATTATGAGCTTGGGGGATTGCAGGGGTGTCTCCTCCTTCCTTGACGTGAGAAGCAGGAGACTCAAAAAAAGAAAAAGGGATCCTGCAGCATCAGCTCCGGCCCACGTTTGAGGGAAGGAACTGACACCGCAGGACTGAAGAAGAAGCACTAGTGGCCGGCGAGAAGGTAAGTAGGGGAGGGGGAATAGTGTAAGGCTGCTTCAGGTACAGTGGTTTGGGTTGTTTAACTGAAGGTCAACCGATTTGCGGCGGAATCGACTACAAACAATTCCGCTGCAAACTGTTTGACTTTGGTCAGACAACCCCCGATCCTTGTAATGCCTTGGTGGGAGGTGCATCTAAAAACAACTTGCACATCCTCCAAGTGGTTCAAAATAATGCTGTGCGCATTATAAAACAAGTACCTCGTGGTGAGCATATCACTTCACATCGAAGAAATAGCGATCTTTATTGATAAAGCCGTCTATGGCACAGCCCCAGAATATTTAAAGAGAAGAATGGCCATCTATCAACCCGTTAAAACACTGCATTCAAGTAACACTGTGTAACTAAATTGCCCGCGCCCTAAACAGCTGAAAGCCAATGGAAAATCTTTTCCCTACATAGCATCCTCGGTTTAGAATGCCCTACCAACAAATCCTGGCTTAGATTGCAACTTATCTTCATTTCGAAAGGTGTGAAAATGCACTTCTTTGAATAGTTGCTTACCTTGACATCATACTGATGAATGAGCTTAGAGCACTGTGTACTTTGTGCCTACTTTTCTGTAGTGTCCTGTGTGTCTTTGTGTGTCCACGCCCTGATGCCTGTCAGGCTTTCGGTGTGTGATAAAACAATATATAATAAAATAAGGCACCTTACAATCTACTCTTCAAGGCACCTCCCCTATTCAGATGAAGCAGTTCGATGAATATATACTTACTAGTAAAAGGTATGCGTACTCTGCACGGGTTCTGTAGACAGACATGTTAACACTCATAAATTGTTGAAAATCAATGATCTTGTAGGTCACTGTTCCGAGTTGCTTATCGCCTGATATGCTTTGCGCTCTGAAGTAAACTGCACTGAGAATGGGCGTGTGTGGCTGGCTGACATACCCCGGAGCAGACATGGACGTGAGACGAGAGATCGCATGTTGCAGCATACTGGGACTTTTGGTGCAGGCTCCCTACTTGTCGCCGTACCCTTGCGTGGTGCAGTGCCTTGTGGTGCAAGTATCTTGGAAACAGTGGGCCTCATTATAAGGTTGGAGGTAGCCTTTCCTGGGACAACCAGCAAGGCTACCTCCAAACCGGCATGAAAATCCGGCACCCACGAATGGGCAATTACCGGGGTATTCCGACCCCGCCAGACCCGGTAATTGCCCTTTCGCCGGTAGAGGTGCCGGTATATCCCATTCCCATTTCAGCCCCATAGGGCTCAATGGGAATGGGGATGCCTGTAGCACTGGCACCGTTCAGAATAGTGCTGGTGCTACTGGCTTGCTGTGCTCGCGGGTGCCTTTCATTCCACCAGGCCAGGCCTGACCAGAGGGTTACTGGCATGCACACACAACAAGGTAGGCACAGCCACACATGTGCACTGGACACCTGCTGGCTATTCATGAGCTCCCTGACCATGCTCTCTTTATCACGTACCATGGAGTCATTTTTATTAGGCACACATGATGATGTCCTCCCCACGTCATCTTAAAGGCCTAGTGACTATAACATTCCTCCTTTATCATAATAAATGTGAAACAAATATATGAACTGAAACTTTGTGTATCACCACTTGAACACAGTATGTACTATAGTCTCTACACCCCCACACTCATGATTCCACTCTATAGTCTTGCAGATGTATACAAAGATGTCTCGAAGACCTTGCCGGATATCTCCTTTGACCGGATGTAAATTCCCTCAGGCCATGAGAAGCCTCAGATGTCTCAGGCTCGCTTCGCTCCAGCCATCTGAGATCATTCTGTCATCTGTCCTCTTCAACATCACTGACTTATTCACTATCAGCGTCTATCCCAGGGCCTTCGGCCTCTCCTCCTGAGGAGTGCTGGTTGACCACTTTCCTAAAGAAACTAGAGTTTCTATTGAACACTTCCTGGGCCATTTGACACTGGTGTCATAGATCCGTTCTTGTCCACTACAGTGAATGGAAGGGGTTCAAAAAGCAGCCTCAATTTCTCAATCAGTTGACGTGTCTTCACCAGCACTGACTCGTCAATCACTGAGGGCCTCATTACACGGATGGCGGGTGAACCATGGCGCTATTAGCGCCATGGTTCATGCCGGTAAAATACCGGCACCGCCTTGGCGGAAAGGGGAATTACCGCCCCATTCCAAGGTTGGCGGGGCGGTAATTCCCCCTTCCACCATTGACCTTCCCCATTCCCACTTTTGCCCCATAGGGCTCAATGGGAATGGGGAAAGCGCTAGTTACGGTACCGCAAATTGCGGTACCGTAATTAGCTCCCTGGGTCCCTTTGCGGGTTGGTTTTTAACAACTGCAAAAAGCAGGCGTTAAATCCCCCAACCCGCAAAGGGACCTTGTAGTAAGGCAGTAAGGATTTACCGGTACCGGTATTTTACCGGTACCGGTAAATCCTTACCGCCACCCGTGTAATGAGGCCCTAAGTCTTCACCGTGCAGACCCCTGCACGCACTCTCTTTGTTGTTGGTGTGATTCTGCTCCTATTGCACTGCAGCATCATCTATCTGGTGTGTTTTCATGGGAACATGCTGAGGAATGATACCTAGTGGACATCGTCAAAACAAGATTTCTGCTGGTGCTACTTCGGTCGCCGAATGGGGAGTTAATCGGTATTCAAACAGGAACTGGTACAAAGCCTTACTATTTTCAATTCCTTGACTGTGAGCAATATGGAACACTTTATTGAGTGTTCTCATAAATCGCTCCCTGTCCCCACTGGCACTAGGCCACACAGGGGTAATCTTCTAATGACGTCACCTGGTTTCTAGGAACCTTCTGAAAGTTTCTCCCTGAAAAGATGGTCCATTGTCAGGGCAACGCTCCTTTGGATGTCCAAGAGCTGCAAACAACTGCTGGAAATCCGCTCTCCCTGGGGCCAGGTGGTGAGAACACGAGGAAGCAGTACTTTCCTGGATCCCTGGCTGCAACGTCCTGAGCGGCCGGGGTTCATCGTGGAGTGCGTTGGCTTGGCACTTTGACTCCTCCCAGGTGGGCGGGCCAGGGCAGAGTCCAGGCAGGGCGGGGGGGGTGAAGAAAAGAAGGCCCGGCGGCACCAGCCAGAGTGCCAGCACCGTCGGGGGTCCTGCTGGAAATCTGCTCTCTCTGGGGCCAGACGGGGAGAACAGGAGGAAGTAGAACTTACCTGTAGCCCTGGCTGCAACATCCTGAGCAGCCGGGGCTCAACACGGAGTGCGTCTACTGGGCACTTTGACTCCACCCAGGAAGGCGGGCCTGGGCGGAGTCCAACAAAGGCTCACACCGACACGGAGGAAAAATAAACAGAGGGTTCACAGCCCTAGGACAGTGTGTACACACCGTCACATAGGATATTTAACCCTGCACCTCACCCAAACTAACAGCTAGGGCTGGCAGAGCCCTATTAAAATTAAAAAACCCGCCACAGAGGAAAAGAGGAAATTTAACTACTGTGCTTTAGAGCTGGCAGAGCCCCAACTAAATGACACCACTGCCATGGAATGGGCTTCTAAAGCCCAGCAACCACAGCATCACTAAGGAATCAAAGAGGAACTAAGGCCTTCCAAAGCCCGTTTTAAGCACAAACCTCTCAAAGCACCGTGGGGACACCACCCATACCAAGGAACAGGGCTGCCATAGCTACAGACAAGATACCCGTGGAGCCACCCACAGCAGAGCGGGACAGACAGGATCCAGGAATGACCTGATGATAGAGGACCAAAAGGTACTGCGTGTTGAGTGACATGTTATGTGACCATGATGGCTGGAAAAAGGAAAATTATTGGGTTAGAGCACACTGCAGCTGCTAAGGGGTTTGAGAGGGTGTAAAGCAGGCAATGGGTTATGATGAAGCGGGAGGTTGAAGAGGGAAGTAAGGGGCATAAAGGAGGAACTTGCTTTAAGTTCATTTATCGATGAGTTTGTGCAATGAGTAGCTATTACTCTGATGAATGCATTATTAAATGTGGAAGCGGAAAACTGAATTGTCGTATGGGGCTGGTATGAAGAAAGAGGATGTTTTGCTGGCTTAAAAAAGTTAACATTGTTTCATATAAAAACCAACAAGGTTAACAAAACTCCCCCTCTGGTGTACTGTACCTTATTAACATCAAGGAACTCAGCATTGTGGGCCATCTCCTGAACTAAAATCAGTTTGTTTTATTTGCAGATTGCTCAGTGCCCCACCAGAGCAGCTGGTCTCGGATAGTGGGGTGGTGTCAGTGGGTCTGTTCTTGGCCTGGAGTATGTGCTCATCCAGGCCACGAGAAAAAAATCAGGGGCTACAATATCTTGGGTCGACGTCCTAATACTGCGATCGTTGGGGTGCCTGACAAGTAGTCTGCTGGGTTGTCACCAGCGGGTCAATAAGATAGTGTAACATAATCCTGCAAGGTGAGGAGACATTTTTCAATTCAGTCCAGAGGCCACAATGAGAGCCAGCCATAATGGGAGGTAAGGGCTTGTGGTCCGTCACAACCAATATGGGTTTCTGATAGATGAACAGGTGATAGTGCCAACAAACGCACAGGACTGGCAATGCCTTGTGTTCAATCCATGAATACCTTTATTCAGTCGCTGACAATGCCCTGCTGGCATAGGCCACCAGCATCATGTCTCCCCCCATGATCAGCTTGGGAAAGCACCACTCCCAGGCCAAATGGGCTTGCACCCACCACCAGCTCTGATTTCTTCCCTGGATCAAAGAAAGCCATGGTGAACTCCTACGCTAACGCCTCCTTGATTTCCAGGAATGCTGTTTCCTCCAGTGGAAACCATTGCCAGGGAACGTCTTTCTTTTGCAGCTGACGCAATGGTTCTAAAACGGTGGCCATGTTTTTGTTAAGCCTTCCACAATAGGTGACCATGCCAAAGAAACTGCAGATTTCAGAGACGTTAGTGGCCGCTGGTGCCTCTTGAATGTCCTGCACCTTTTGCAAATCTAGCAATATCCTCCCTTTTTGGAATATATACCCAAAAAATTTGAGACACTTATGTAGAAATACACATTTCTTTATTCATTTACTTATAAACAGGAGGAATAATGCTCTTTTGATTACAAAAGAACGTACAATAGATAAAAAAAAATCATATTTGATGGGAAGCTGTGAACTTATTACAATTGGGTGAGTTTGATGGACATTCTGACCAGGTTGTAGTGGGGAGTAAATGGAACAGTCACCCGGGACAATACAGAAGTAGACATACATAGAATAGGGACAACAAACATTGGACATTATTAAGTGCAGGTAGGTGGTACGGCCAGCTCTGCTCGGGATATGAACATGATTGGTGAAGTGCTAGGGTGGAGGTAGAAAAAGTGAGGGACACAGGCAGAGAAGGGGCGAGGGAAAAATGTTAGCTAGCAGGCAGATGAGAGGTAGGTTAAGAGGGTAACTCAGGGGTGAGGAGGTAGGCTTTTAGTTTGGTTTTGAACAAATCCATGTGGACTGTTTCTAGGATGCCCGAGGGAAGAGAATTCCATGCAAGAGGAGCAAGAAGAAAGAAGGAGCAGAAGTGAGAGGAAGCACCGGGAGAGCGAGGAGCCACCAAGGTAGTTGAGGTGGCAGAGTGGACATTCCGCGAAGGCTGGTAAAGTTGGATAGAGGAGGATAGATAAATTGGTGCTTTACCATGGGTAGATTTGTTAAACAGGAGAAGACATTTAAATCTGGTCCTGTTTTTCATTCTCAGCCATCCAGCCTGGTGACAGTATGAGGAAGTAGGTGTGAAGTGAGGCAGTTCCAAGAGAGTACTGATAGAAAAGTTAATGATCTTGTTGAGATGACAGAAAGTATAGTTAGGGAGACCAAAGAGAGTGCTGGCACAGTAGTCCAGTTTAGAGAAGACAAAAGTGGTTAAGAGATGTTTGGTGGTGTTTAAAAGAAGGAGGTGCCTGATTTTCGCTAATATTTAGTTTTGAGGCAAGCTGCTGTTGCAGTTTTGGTGATGAAAGTAGAGAAGGTTTGAGAAGGGTCATAGATGAGGCTGAGGTTCCTAGCTGAAGAGTAGAGGAGAATTTCAGGTGGGAAATGGATAGTGTGAAGGCATCTTGGAGTACGACACAGACAAAAGATTCTGAATTAACAAAATGCTTTATTAACTTAAAAGTCAGGATGCAGAAAGGCCTATCTTGCCCTATATTATAGTGGGATTTCCCTACCAAAACAAAACTAAGGTAAGTAAAAGTGTTCAATTTAGGAATCTGTGTGCAAAACCTATACGTGCCCTCATAACTAATCTATATAATGTGTAGGGATGTCAGCAACCAACAAAACAGTGTTCAACACAAAGTTTGGAGCTCTGTTCAGCTGGCTGCTGTCTTCCCTTCCCCAAGTATAAAACAGTTCCAATAAAAGGTCTCAGGATTGCCTTAAGTTCAGAATGATTTAGAGTTTACCAATATTGGGGGTTCCCCTCCTTTGTCCTCAAGTCAATAAGCAGGTTAAGCTTCAGGGTTCCCTTCTCCAAGATTCACTTTTAATATCTTATTGGTATTTTGTTAATTTTCTTAAAGATCTGCACCACTCTCACGCCCCCTGTATATTGTTAGTCTTTGTTCAAACATATATTGACTGTAAGTTATAGTTCATTCAAAGTTCCAAGTATATTTTATTATTTACATTTTCTCCGATTCTGTTGTTTGATATACTTTTCTTTGCATCACTTGGTAAAGTTAATTTCCTAAGTTCCATTCACCTTGGAGTTCCATATATTTTGGGTTCACTTGTATTGTTAAGGTTCTGTTCACCTTAATATGCATACATTTCTTTAGTTCAAAGTTTTGTGGACTTGTAGGTTCAGCATATAGGAATTCTACTTGCATTTAAAGTTGCATTCACTTTTGAGTTTGGCACATGTATATTTTAAAGCTTCTTTCATTTGTTTTCTTCGAAAGTAATAGTTGCATACCTTGATTACGTTGGTTTTCAATTCGGTATTCAATAAGTATGAAGATGTGTTTGTTAAGCTCTTCATTCGGTTCATACTTCACTTGTATCTTTGTATATTGCCTTTTATAATGTGCCCAGCCCTCAGAGACTTTCGAAAACGTGATTTCATGTAAATGCGACAACTCCGCTAGAATCTATTTTCAATAGTTCAATAGTTAAAGAGGATTTAGATCGGAGACCTTTGAAAACATGCTTTATCATGCACGCAACCACTCTGATACAAAGTAATCCTCTGCATGACTTCAATCATTCACATACTGGGATTCATTTCCTATATAAACTCACTGGTTGCTTCTTTGGAGTTCCTGCAGCGCAGATCTCTCAGCCTTCTGTTCTTCGTCTCGGGACTCCATCTCCTGCCCCTCAGGCACTCCTGGGTAGGCTTCTGACAAGCACTTCGAACACTAGAAAAAGAGGCAGCCTTCCTGCACGGCTACGTTGGCGTGCTGGACACGTACAGATTCCTGCTGCTCCTCTTGGCCTCACTGCTGCTGCTTCACCATCACCGCCACTGCCTCTCCTTCTGACATCATTTGATTGGGATTTATTTTATACACCTGCAGTCTTTTAACAGGTTGCAAGTGCGAATCTGTAATCAGCCTTGCCTGACCCTCATTAAGGTGACATGCTTGACCTATACAGCCTCTTCCTCGTCTCAGTACCAGAGTGGTAAAAGCACAAAGTCTTCATTACTCCTAGTTGCCTCCTCTTCATCCTGCTACTGTTAATGGTTATATATGAGGAAGTTAGGGAATGTGACTCACAATAACTCCTGAAGGCGGGGGAAGGGGGTGGAAAGGGGGATGCTGTGATGCTCCCACGGGCAACCCACTCCCAGTCCCCAAAGACCTTTCACCCAGGTGATTCTCCCTTGCTTTTCCACCCCCAGGGTCAGGATCCGAAGGCAACGTCCTTTCCCTGGCCACGTGCATAGAGGATCCATGGGGAATAGGAGTGAGAATACCCTCAGGTTTCTCACATTAGACAGAGGAAGAGTTATGAGAGTGATTTTGGCAGGGAAGAATAGCACCTCTGTTTGTTTGTTTGTTTGTTTGTTTGTTTATTTCGTATGGCACGCAAAACCCAGAGGTAACAGGGCGCAACAGAGACCAGGAAGGTAAGATTACATAAAAACTTAGTTACAGGATAAGGCACACATGGATAAGAAGCATAGCATTACATTGCGTGAAATGTACATATATACATATAGTTAATAAATTATATTAATATTTACATATTTAATGCTGTGCATAGAAGCAGTCAGGTTGAACTTACATATTTACATATTTAATGCTGTACATAGAGGCAGTCAGGTTGAACAATGGCATGGGCATGTGAGAGGGCAAGGTTAGTCATGGGGATCATTGGACCGTAGCCAGGTGAGGGTGTTTCACCTGAAGCTGTAGTAGGATTGGTATGTCCTGATGTTGAGTGGGTGGGCGTTCCAGTGTTGGGCTGCCAAGACAGGGAAGCTACTGCAGCCGGTTTTCTTTTGTCTGAATTTGGGTACCTGCAGGCAGTAAGAGTTAATCAATCTGGTGGGGCGGGTGGAGGTTTTTTGTGCTGTTCTGGCTGCGAGATAGGGAGGGGTGCATTCTTTAAGCATTTGAAAGTGAGTGATGCCATTTTGAGGGAGATGCGGTCGCAGATTTTGAGCCATTTGTGTTATCTACTTTTGTTGGAGATGTGTTCCTTGGAAGGTAGGTTAAGGGCTGTTTTGAGTGTGTTATTTTGTAGTGTCTGTAGTTTGTCGGTTGTGTATTTGTTGGCTCCTGGGTACATTGCATTACAATATTCAAGTCTGGAGAGTATTAGGGCAATGGCGATGATGATGCAGCTAGCTTGGGTGAGGAAAGCTCTGCTTGCCCTGATTAGCTTGTATGTGTAGGCGGTAGAGGATGCTAGTGAGTTAACTTGTTTTTTAGTGACATGGCTACATCTAGGTGAAAGCCTGACGTTTTCACAGTTTTGGCCATCAATGTTGAAAGCCTTATAGTTGGAGCTGAGTTTCTTTAGATTGGTGTTGGATCCGAGGAGCCGGATTTCGGTTTTCTTATCATTCAGGTATAAGCCGTGTGTGGCATCCATGCCTGAATGATGAGATATATTTTGTTTACCAAGGCCGTATCTGAATCGAAGTTGCCCGAAAGGGGTATGAGGATCTGGGTGTCATCTGCATAGTTAGTATATGAGACACCCAGTCTGTCCAACTTGTCAAATAGGGGCTTGGTAAAGATGTTGTAGAGGGTGGGGGAGACGCAGAAGCCCTGGGGTACCCCGCAGGTTATTTTGATGGGGTCTGCTGAGGCTAGAGTGGAGAAGACCCTCATAGTTCAATTGTCCAAGAATGATTGGACCCAGGCTATGGCCTCTTTCGAGAAGTGAGCAGCTGAGGCCAGGTGTTCGCACAGGACTGGGTGATCCACCAGGTCGAACACTGCCGACAGGTCGAGGAGGAGTAGCATGGCTGTATTCCCTTTGTCGTTAATCTCGTTGATCTGGGTTTTAAGATCGATTAGGGCTGTCTCAGTACTGTGCTGTGGTCTGAAACCCGATTGGCCGGCACCTAGTAGTTTGTGAGTTTCAAGATATTGCTGGATTTGCAGGTATGCTACTCTGTCTATTATCTTTAACAGGAACGGCACCATGGTGATGGGCCTGTAATTGGTGGGAATAGCAGGGTCTAGGGTTTGCTTCTTGAGGAGAGGCAGGACCCAGGATTCTTTGAGGTTGCTTGGTATGGTGTTGGAAGAGAAGGATGCGTTGATCAGTTTGGTTATAAAGGGAGCTAGGTTCCTGGCAGCATCCTTGATTATCTGAGGAGGGCAGTTGTTGCCTTTGTAGTTGGATGGTTTAAGTGAGGCTATAACTCTTTCTGTTTCTGGGATAGATATTTTGGTGAACCTGAAGAGATTCGGGCCTGGTGGGTTGGTTATTTTAGCATGGTTACTGGGAGATGATACGTTAGTGCTGAGGGAGTCTTTTTTTTAGTGCGATTTTAGTTTGGAGAGCTTTGATTTTATTAGTCAGGGCGTTTTGGATGCTGGTGCACCATACTTTGTCCTTAATTATATTGTCTGGTGAGGGTATGGGGGATTCTAGTTCCCTTAGTATAGCAAATAATTCCCTGGTGTTGGAGGTAGATTTTTCGATTCTTTCATTGAAGAGGTTCTTTTTTGTGAGTAGTTCTCTTCTGTAGGGGAATTGCGCCATTTAGTTTCTAGTTTCCTTTTACGCATTCTAAGTTCTTTCAGATGGGGGGTGAACCA
Source organism: Ambystoma mexicanum (assembly GCF_040938575.1). NCBI lineage: Eukaryota > Metazoa > Chordata > Amphibia > Caudata > Ambystomatidae > Ambystoma > Ambystoma mexicanum. The sequence continues at coordinate 460,917,104 of NC_090931.1, forward strand.
GGCGTTCAGGTGGGCTTGTTGTTTGCTCTTTTGCAATTTAAGAGGGGCAATGATGTCTAGTCCTTTCTTTATGGCATTGTTGTAGCTTTCTACTAGACACTCTGGATTTAGGTTGTCGGGAGGAGCATTGAGGGTTGGCAGTAGTAGTGGTAAGAGGTTGTCAGGGGTTATATCTTTTTTTGCTCTAGTGGGCAGTGGTGGTGCAGTGGTGGTGCAATGATTTTTTCTTTGTTGACTTCTTTGTTGAGTGATAATGTGAAGTCAATGAGGTGATTGTCTGTCCAGTGTTGGGGAGAGGTTTTGGTGATGAAGGTGTCGCAGTTCAGGGTGGCGATCCAGTCCCAGGTCCTAACTTTATTGTGAGTAGAGGTAAGCACTCTTTGGATTAGGCCGTGTTCATCTAGCATGTTGGTTATGGCTTGTGCTGGTTTGTCATCGGGGTCATTTAACCCAAGTTTCAAGTCGCCTAGCAATAGTATTTGGGAGGTGTCTTTTATGTTGTTGGCTAGGAGGCTAGATAGCTCTGCCTCGAATGAGCCAATGGGGCCAGGTGGCCTATATATTAGATAAATGGTTAAGGTGCGGCAGTTGTAGATAGGCAATTTGGCTGTGAGGAGCTTGCAAGATTTGAGAGGTGCTTGAGGCAGTGGTTTTAGCTCGAGGTTTGTTTTAGCTATGATGGCCAGGCCACCTCCTCTGTTGTTGGGCCTGTCCATTCTGATTATTTGGTAGTTTTCTGGGATGGCTATTGAAAGTGCTGGACCTGCTGCTCGGTGCAGCCATATTTTGGTGATTGCTAGGAGGTTGAGGTTGTTTGTGGATAAGGTGTCTGCTATTTCTGTGGCATGGGCCACTAGCGATCTAGCGTTGATCAAGGCTCCGGATATGGTGGTAGTGTTGGGTGTGTCCTGGATTGTTATAGGGATAAGTTTGGGTTGGGTGGAGTTATAGCAGTGTGTAGTTTGGTTAGGGCAGGTTTTAGGATGTTGTGAGGTGGGTATCTTGTTGAGGCAGATGGGCTCGTAGAGGCGGGGTAGTCTGGCTTGAAGCCTGATGTTTCTTTCTGTGGTCGGGCAAGGTGCCTTTTCTGCAGGGTACATAGTTATGGCAGCAGTATAAATGGCAAGGTGTAATAAAGGTATGAGGAGGTACAGTAGGGTGGCTGTTAGGCTCTTACTGAGGCACATTGTATGATTTTGATCTGGGATCAGCAACAGTAGTGTGGTGCGACTATTGTATAGCAGGGCTATTCTGGCTGCAGCGATAGTAGAAGGGTGCAGCGACTAGCATCAGGTAACGTCTAGAGGCTAGTATAGACAGTGCTAGTGTAGCAGCAGCAATAGTAGTCTGGGGCAACTAGAGTAAGGCAGCATCGGGTAAGACACAGCAATTGGTATAATGCAGGGCTAAAGTTGCAGCAGCAATAATAGTTTGGTGCAAACTAGAGTAAGGCAACATCAGGTAAGACACAGCAATTGGTAGCATGCAGGGCTAAAGTAGCAGCAGCAATAATAGTTTGGTGCAAACTAGAGTAAGGCAACATCAGGTAAGACACAGAAATTGGTATAATGCAGGGCTAAAGTAGCAACAGCAATAATAGTCTGGTGCAAACTAGTGTAAGGCAACATCAGGTAAGGCACAGCAATAGGTGTAGCAGCAATAATAGTCTGGTGCAAACTAGAGTAAGGCAGCGCAATAGGTGTAGCAGCAATAATAGTCTGGTGCAAACTAGAGTAAGGCACAGCAATAGGTGTAGCAGCAATAATAGTCTGGTGCAAACTAGAGTAAGGCAGCCTCAGGTAAGACACGGCAATTGGTATAATGCACGGCTAACGTATCGGCAGCAGTAGTAGTAGTGTGGTGCAGCTAGTGTAGTGCAGGGCTGTTATGGCAGCAGTGGTAGAATGTTGCAGTGGCTAGCATCTAGTGTAGGCATGATAGGCATAGCAGCTAGTGTTAGCATCATGCTAGGTGCATCAATTATCAAGGGACATGGCTGGAGTGTGGCAGCACTCATACATATCAGTAGCAGTGGTATGACATAGCGACTTGGCATTCGGTAAGGCAGGACTGGTGTAGTAGTAGCCCCAATAATGAGGCACAGCAGTTTAGAAGATTAGTTTAGCAAGGTGGAGTCTAATGCCGTGTAAGGCAGTGCTGGTACGGTGATAGCAGTAGTCGTGAAGCATGTTTAGCATGAGGAGCTTCTGGTCTTGTGAGGTAGGTAGTAAGAGAATACAAAGTGAGCAGCTTTTAAAGGTTCACAGTCTCAGAATTGGCAGGTGTGCTTACCGAAGTTCCCACAATGGAGTTCAAGAGGGCGGCGGCAAGCAGAGTGTTGCAGAGCAGTAGTTGTAGATCTTGCGCGTGGGCGGATGGCGGATGGGTAGGGTGTAGGGCTAGTGGCCCTTGGCATGAAAGGCACCAGACAGGCGCACGACAGGCTTCGTGCCTTAGAAGGTGTGCCTTTGCTGGTGGGCCGGCGTTTGCCTGCCGGCTGGTGATAGGCTCCCAAGAAGGGCATGTTGCCCAATCACGGTGATCTACCAGGCAGAGGTAGGGAAGTTGTGCTGAGTTTAGAGTAGGTTGCAGGGGTCGGGCAGTTTGGAGTGCCAGGTCCTCATGGCAGGCAATGGCGGCCTAAGGTAAAAGATAGGTAAAATTCGGTTTTAGCGCACTTCCGAATCTGCTTAGTGCTACAAGCGCACTTGTGGATATTTACACTGCAGACTGGCGATTTTTTCGGGCTCCAAATGTGGTAAAAGGCTGCAAATGTGGGTAGGCAGCTGGGAAAGCCCCACGGCCGACCTTAAGGCTGGGTGTTGCTCCCCAGGACTCATCTGGGCATCAGGCACTGCTCCTGCAGTGTGGCAGGGCTCCAGCACCTCCAGGGGGAATGAGAGCTGTGGGCAGGACAGGCGAATGACAGGCTTCGTGCCTTGGAAGCTGTTTTAGTAGAGTTTAACATCAGAGAGAGTGAAGCCGACCAATATGGCAGTGCGACAGTTTGAAATGTGGATAGAGAGATCAGAGGAGAGTACAGGAAAAGAGAAGAAGATTTGGGTGTCATCCACAAAGAGTAGGTACGAGAACTCAAAGGAGGAGATTAGTGCAGCTCAAGCATAGGTTTAAAGTGTAAAGAGGAGCAGACCCAAAACAGAGACTTATGGAACACCAGCAGTTAGAGAAGTGAGTTGAAAGGTGTTGTTGCTCCAGGAGACAGACAATTGGCAAGGTGCAAGGTAGGATTCAATCCAGGCAAAGGCTTGATTGTGAATTCCAAGATGAAAGAGAGTATTCAGGAGATCAGAGTGATTTACAGTGTAAGGCAGCAGACATGTCAAGGAGAATTAGGATAGAGGATAGGTTGGAGTGCTTATCAGCGGTGATGAAGTAGGACACATTCATGAGAGTAGATCCGTGAAGTGACAGGAGTGGCAACCTGCTTGTAGGCGGTATTGAAGGTTTGGATGTCTAAGATTTCTCTCTGTGTAATGTTAACCCCACAGATCGTATTCTCTCCAGGGCCTTCTCCAGTCTTGCTACTTATTGCACCTCAGTACGGGCAAAGACTAAAATTTAATCACTAATATTGCTACCTGTGGGCAGTCCTGTCAGCACTGTCCTCACAGCATGTTGGAAAACCTCTGCTGGCGAGGAGATACCAAAGCGCAACCATTTATGATGATACATGCTTGTGCCTGGAAAACATAATGATGTACCTTGAGAACTGGTGTAAGCTCAGCTGATGGTCGCAGCTTGAAGGTTCAATTTTGAGAAGAACACAGCTCCTTGTAGTTCCAAAGCAATCTCATCAATTGTAGGGGTAATGTGTCTCTCTTGTTTTATGGCCTTTTGGGGATCCTCATGTCCACACAGATCCATATTTAGTTTGGTTGTTTTGGCTTGCGGACTACCACAATTGGTGAAATCCAAGGTGTAGGCCCTTCCACTTTTTCAATGATGTCAAGTGATGCTAGCTTTTCAGGTTCCTCTTCAACTTTATCTCTGAGATAAAATAGGACCCTGTGATGTTTGAGAGCTGAACAGTTTTGTCGATATACAGTCTTATGGGTTCCACTTTTAAGCACCCAATCCCTTCAAACATGTTGTGAAATCTTTCCACCAGGGACTGGACACCCTTGACATATGGTCCAATAGCACAGCCAGTAGAGTGCTCGCTTTGACTTCTGTGCAGAGCCTGCTGACACAGGTTCAAATCCTGGTAGGGCCAAACTCAGTCTTTCATCCTTTCGAGGTCGATAAATGAGCACCACACACCGTGGGTAATAAGTAGTGCTCAGATACCTGAGGGTTTGTAGCGCTGTATAAATGCTAAATTATTATTATTATTGTTATATACAGCAAAAACAACATTAACCATTTGTAGGGCTTCAGCCGATGCACACCTTAACAGGGTATTTTCACTGACTGCCGTCACAAAAAAAACATGCCTTTAACTGTTGAGAGGCATGCTTGACCATTCCAATAAAAGCTCCCACAAGGGAAAAATGTTTTATGCCCACTCTTGTCTTCCGTAATGCTACGGGAATTCTATGGTTCTTATAGCATGAGAACGGTATTACATTACCGGACACCCTGGTATCTAGGACCACAGGCATGCCTGAATGTTGTATTTGCAAGGCGCAAGACAGGTGAGGTTTTCATTGCCTTCGCACACACAAAACGTTGGATATGAAGAATGCTTCTTCATCCTCTTCCCTGGGAAGTTTCGGGTCTTTGCCCTACACAGACGGGGCAACCTGAGCGACCTTCTGTTAGTGCTGTCCACATTGTTGTTTATGTCTAGGTTTTCCTTGTGAGGTCAATAGAGGCAATTGGGCTAGGCAGGCCTTAGCAAATGATTTATGTGTCTGCACTGACCACACGCATGACCCCTTGCCGGGCAGTCACCCGTATTAGGCAGGGAATAGATGCAGTATGGGGACATGTTTGAGAGTTCTTGTTATCTTTCTTGTTAGGGATCATTATTTCTAGGGAACGTCCTTAGTGGACCCTTGACAATTGCAAATGCATCTTCGATTTTGAGGGTAGAGTCCATTCTCGAGGCCATCACTTCTGCCAGTACATGGGCTCTGCCCAGCTCCAGAATCCTAGTGAGGCTGTTGCTAGGTTCCCTGAGAATCTGCTTACACAGTTTCACCGACAGGCATCCTTGAATTATCTGAGCCCTGACCACATCTTCCTCGTCCTGCAACACACAGGTGTACGCCATTTGACACAATCTGGCATGGTAAGCATCCAGGGATTCATCAGCCATCTGCTTTGTGTCCCGTAAGACAAACCATGCATAGTCCGCATTCACCATCGGCTAAAATAGTTGCTAGTGTCTGCCTGGGCTGCTGCATACATGTTGTCAGCAGGGGTTAGGGTTTTAAATATTCTGTGCACAGCAGACCCTGCCGAGTACAACAGCATAGATTTCTTAGAGCTTACACTAAGTTCTCCTGCTGCATCGAAGTACATCTCTAACCTTTCAAACCACAAGGCCCATCTTGGATCTTGACTGAAGGGGGTACCCAGAATGTCCCTTTCAGTAAGTGAGACAAGGGAACCTTGTTGTTGAGGCCTCACCTCAGGAACTTCCTCATCATCTGCCATCTGTGGATCAGGTTCGCTTCTTTCTCCCACTTGCCTTCCCATTGAGCGTGCCTATGGACATCTTGCAGCATCTCCAGACAGTGTGTGGGTGGAAACTCAACGTCCTTTGTGTGCACTTGCAGCTAATCGGCCCTCACTCCCTTCTGTCAGGCTGTGTCCGCCACCCTTGTTGTGAAGAGGCGGATGAGCACTCCAAACCGGAGCCCAACTTCAGGAAACCCCAACCACGGGGATCCCTCCCCACCTGTGGATATCGAACTTCGAATTGGCTGGCTTAGCAGTACCTCTCTTTGGCCAACAGATGCAGGGGGGATCACGACTGGGCTAAGCAACAGACTGTAATGACCAACACGGGTCCATCAAAGATGAGCCCCTGAGGCAATCGGCCGTCCTCGTCGCCATTGTTGTGGCCTCTGGCTGAGGAGCCGGGCCACAAGAGGGTTACTGGCAGACACACAACAAGGTGGGCACACAGACACACCAGTACAAGGGAGACCTACTGGCTGTTCAATAGCTCCCCGCTCTCTTAATCACGTCTTTATTAGGTACCTGGGAGGGCGTGCTACCCATGTCATCTTAAAGGCCTAGGGCCTATATATATATTACATGAGGTTTGGTGAGAGGAGTGGTCATGACATTGGGTGAGTTGCCAAGTGGGCCCTCGTCCCAATACCTTGCGAGAGAGCAGTCTTGGAAGAGAATTGTAGAGTTAACACACCTGCCCATTAGTCACGTACTAGTCTGGGTTTAATGGGGTAATGTGTGTGGGAGTAAGTGCAGGTTCGTGTCTGGAGGTGTGAGATATGGGGCTGAGGTACCAGGAGTTTGGTGGCCTGAGGCAGCAGGGTCCGAGAGAATTCCTTATGTATGGCCTCAAATAGGAGAGGGGGCCTTCAACCAGGGTCTTGTTTTTGCAGATGGGCAGACATTACTCTGCATAACATTTCCTTCCTTTCCTGGTGGCAGTCTCGGACTGACCTATAGGGCAATAGGCCCATGCCCGAACCAAAAACACACAATGCTCGTGTGGGCCAGGTTTTTGGGTCAAAGTGGGTCACTTTTTGGCCAATATGGGCCAGTTTGATGAGTTACTTAACTATGCGGCTAGTAGTTTTAACCAATGTTACGTAATAAATATTCTTTAAAATGCACAATTTGCATCGCTTTTAATAAAACAAACTCGCCCTTGGGCACTTTTTCATTGGGCCCCGAGACAATGTTATGGCCCAGTCCCACCCTGGAGTCAATGATCTTCTTTCACGTTAAATCAAGGGCGTCAGTTTATCAAGGCAGCAAGATGCCTCCTGGTCATGGCTTCCTCAGCACAGAAAGCCAGAGCCCGCAGCCTAAAGGGTACTGTGGCTGTGCTTTGTGCCCTTAGATTTCCAGACATCCTCCAATCTGAGTCCCGAGGGGAAAGGAATATCAATATTCCCTTTCTGTCTTAGGACAACGTACCCCACTCTTGCAGTCTCCCTTGCAAAGCAATAAACCGATACATATTCTGTGTAAGCCATCCAGGGGAATAGTTCATGCGTTAAGTGCTTACCACAGACATGGGGCTAGCCTGCACTTCACAAGTTCAAAACCTTTGGCAGGGCTGACCCAGACCTTCATGTTTCCAATGCTGATAAATTGAGGTCCATAAAGTTGCAAATTCATACCATATGTAATTATAGTGCTTAGAAGCATGGGGAGTCTGTCATGAAGCACTATAATAAAACACAAGTTATTTCTAAGTAGAGGTCGACTTGCATAATTGGTCAACTTTGAGGCCGACTTCGACAGCATTGTGTAGAATGCACACTTCAGGTGCTCTGTGATATAGGGTTTAAAGTGAACCGTCATTACCTGTAACTCAAGGCTCAACGTACAAGAGGGCACTTTTCAATATAAAAGATCTTGCCTGGAGATGTATGATTCTCATATATCAATAAGTAGACATTCATCAAGCTGCTTCTTCTGAATAAGGGAGGTGCCTTGAAGTAAAGCTTGTAAGGAACCTAACATTATTTAATTCATATTTTATAACGTGATACCAGAGATCAGTCACTAAGAGCAGGACCAGGATTTAAACCTGTGTTGCTCTGTTATCTTACATCCAAGACAAACGAGTTGCCCCTGAGCTATCTTCCAGGCCCGACCATGGGAGTTTGAAACTCCTCTCTCCTCGCACCGAGCTTCACATTATTTCAAGACACACATTTGCAATGGCAAGTACATTTCACATCAACCTATCCTATAGGTTTAAGAAAGCTAGGATGTATGTGCACGTTCTGACCTCCTACTCTCAGAATGCATGCATGCATGCATGGGAAGTCGGACAGCCAATACGCCACTCCGCCGCATCACTCTACGCGGCGTCACAGTAACCTGAAGGAGAGATCCCATAGCAAATAAAGGAGGCGCGGGAGAATGCACAGCGGGGCAGCAAGATGATGCACCAGGGCTCAAAGCAGTCTTTCCGGGAGGGCAAAATGGGGCACATGCCCCGGACCTCAAATGAGGGGCGCGGGGCACCTGATTTCCTGATGTAGGAAGACAGTGCATTTATTGTACAAAATATAAATAACACAACTAATGATATTCTATAGGCTGCTCCTGAGGCCCTGTGTCTGCTGCCTGGCTGTTCTTTACAACTATGGCCTGATTTGATCAATGAATCCTGTCACACATTCTGTATTCACAGTAGTACTTACAGTTTGTGTTGACTATAGCACAACTTGTGTAGCGTTCACCTTTCCTAAGGGAGTGTATTGATCACATGTAATATCCAAAGTTGAAATGCATATTCATAATCTTGAGTCCCACAATGGTTCAGACGATAGCTCAGTGAGTTGAGCACGTGTTGCAGATATTGTGTTCATATGCCAGATCGCACTTGCACATCCTGGCACAGAAGATTTCATCTATACTCACTCTGAGGTTAATACACTTAAGTATAGACATTTTGCTGACAGTAACAACTACTTTGCTTTCAGATAGCAAGCAGTATACTTGTTCCAGAAAGTACTCGTTATAAAAAATAAGAGAGCATCATTCGGATGATCTTTATGAAAATGGCGGCCATTACATCATAATTATTGCCAAGCCCATTTACCATTACCAGCACTTAGTCCCATGGAGTGACCAGGGGGTTGGTTACACGTGGGTGCAGGGGTGGAGTTATTCCCCATGTTTTGAGCCTCTAGGATTTTGGCAGATTTGCATAAGAGGAAATTACTTCATGGTAAATACGTCAGATTTTGGAGGTAAAGGGGAGGCTTCACCTCCAGCCTTTTACTAGAAGTGATTCCTCTATTTCACCTCCCACCTGTTAATTCAAAACTGGCAATAAAGTGGCAGTTATTCTAGTGCTGTCATTTTACCACCATTTTCTCTCATACCACCAAACTCTTATGGCTGAATATGGGAGGTATGATTAGGAAGCCAAATTCAAGACAGTCAAGCCCCACTGTCAAGACCTGTTCACTGGACAATGCTGTGATCCTGGAAAGATCATCGTATTTCAATGTATAAGTACCATGTAGTCTAGGGTAAAAGGGGCTTGTCTTCTCACATTACGATGGCGTTTTTAGCTCATGGCGTGTTCTTTTGTTTCGTGGATCTCAGGCAAGTGAAAGCTGACTAAATGTCAAAGGCCTTTGCCCCCCCCCCCCAACGTGTATCTTCTGCCTGTAATCAATTATATCACAATGTCCTTTTCAAGTAGAAACTGAGCATATCCATATTATTGAAACTTATTGTATGAGCTGGTACAGCATCCTTGTGCTATGCAGCTGGGTGTGTGCTTTATAGAAAAGTAGCACACGGCACATACAAGCCCCGAGCAAGCATTTGCATAGAAATACAGATGACACTTTTCACAATTTCAAATCGTCTTGAAATCATCAATAATAGTCTGAACGCAGTTGTTAAAAGCTAAGTAAGCAGATGAATGTGTCACGCAGTTTCTTTTGTTGGTTTTCTTTAAATCTTTAAACTTCAGCAGGCAAACGCAGACAACGGGCCTCCTTCTGAGTGTGGCATTCCGGAAACAAGGGTGCCGGTAAATTTACCGGACTGCCAGACTACGAGTCTGCCTTCAGGGGCCGGAGCGCCCTGCAGGTCTGACCCTCCCAGGCACATCTGCCCCGGTAGGCAGATTCGCCACGGAAGCACCGGCCCCCTTAGCAACGGAAGGTGCCGGTGCTTCCGTCTACCAACTCCCATTGATGGGACTCCATGGGAGTGGGGACGTTCCTTCAGAATTGTGCGGTCTGGTGATGTCGATCCCTTGCCATTATTATTTTGGATACTTCTAGATTAGGAGTAGGAGTCCTGTGTTATTCATAACAGAGCCTTGATCAATCTGCATGTAAATTTGATTTTTTTCTATCTGCAGTTTTGGTTTGTTGATTTTCATGTTTTATTTTTTTCATTTCAATTGTGTTTTCGTATGTCATTTTTGCTTGTGATTTATTTCCTCTTTTATATATAGTATTTTGATGTTACCTATTGTATTTTGTCAAATAAATTCGAAATGATTTGATCTGTATTCACATCCCATGTGTTTGTGTTTGACTTGCTAAATTGAGTCAAACGATTAGAAAACGATTGTGAAACATATTTTGTGTTGAGATAGTATTACTGCTAGTATACTAAAGAGACATAGAGCATATAACAAAATGAATTTCTTGATGTAATTGCATCCGCTACAATCATTCCTGATGAGGACAGTTTTTTCTGTGTTCTGTCTGTCAAGAATTACAGGATGAGCCCACATGTTTGCAGTGACCAAAGCAGACATTCTCTCGCTACCCACATCAAGGCAGAGCTGGTAATGATTTCTGCAAAGCCCCGGGGAAGTTCTCTTTTCTTCTTCCAGAAATGGATCAACACTGAAAACGAACTAGCTTTAACAAATGCCATTATGATTTTTCCACGTCCTAGGACCACCTACCACCATAATAAAAAAATGTCAGCTGTGCCACCATTCCTCCTGCTCGTGCCCTGGGTCGAGAATATTTTACGAGCACACACCTGACCTTCAACCGAGCAGCCCTGTAAACCGCACAGAGGAGCTCCATATCCTGGATCATTCTCACAAGGTCCACATCCAGGATCATTCTCACAAGGCCCACATCCTGGATCATTCTCACAAGGTCCACATCCTGGATCATTCTCTCAAGGTCCACATCCCGGACCATTCTCAAAAGGCCCACATCCTGGATCATTCTCACAAGGTCCACATCCAGGATCATTCTCGCAAGGCCCACATCCCGGCTCATTCTCACAAGACCCACATCCTGGATCATTCTCACAAGGTTCACATCCTGGATCATTCTCAGAAGGCCCACATCCTGGGTCATTCTCTCAAGGTCCACATCCCAGCTCATTCTCACAAGGCCCACATCCTGGATCATTCTCACAAGGTCCACATCCTGGATCATTCTCAGAAGGCCCACATCCTGGGTCATTCTCTCAAGGTCCACATCCCAGCTCATTCTCACAAGGCCCACATCCTGGATCATTTTCACAAGGTCGACATGCTGGATCATTCGCCCAAGGTCCACATCCCAGCTCATTCTCACAAGGCCCACATCCTGGATCATTTTCACAAGGTCGACATGCTGGATCATTCGCCCAAGGTCCACATCCCAGATCATTCTCACAAGGTCCACATCGCGGATCATTCTCACAAGGTCCACATCCTGGATCATTCTCACAAGGTCCACAACCTGGATCATTCTCCCAAGATCCGCATCCCAGCTCATTCTCACAAGACCCACATCCTGGATCATTCTCACAAGGTCCACATCCTGGATCATTCTCACAAGGTCCACATCCCAGATCATTCTCACAAGGCCCACATCCTGGATCATTCTCACAAGGGCCACATCCTGGATCATTCTCACAAGGCCCACATCCTGGATCATTCTCACAAGGCCCACACCCTGGCTCATTCTCACAAGGTCCACATCCTGGATCATTCTCACAAGGCCCCTTAAGCTCCAGACAGAGTTCCCATACACACAAAAGATTTCACTCCCCGCAAGTAGGCACACGCCATATCATCTGATCATTACACACTGGTTCTTTTTCATACCATCACGCCAATTGCACACTTACTGCTTTTAGCAGTTTGTCTCTGCAGTTTGTGACCTTTCCTAGCTGCCATCATTATTTTTCTGACTACTATCAAAGTGAAGTAATATCTGCTCCTAACTTTCTTAAAACCTCTTTTTTTTTAACATTTATGCTTTCACATCATGAGATTCTGATCATGGTCCTATCTTGTTTAGGTATGTATATGCAGCATAGACAGCTCTCATGTGCATTCATGGCCCCATTAAAGGCCCTCTGCAGGGTGTGTGCAATATCTCAAGTAAGGGTCTGACCTATTAAGAGCTCTGCGGGGGGGAGTAGGTATGCTCGTATTTGGAGCTTGCCAGTGTGATGTTCACATGTTCTTATGCAGGGCCCGAAAGAAATAATTAATGAATTGTGACAAAGTCCTATGCACGTGGGTATGGGACATTTATCGAGTGGCTCTAAAGATACTCCTTGGGGCCCTCTGGGTACCACAAGTCTCCCACGATAAGGAGGGGCAAAGAGGAGGAACCATAGTGGCACAAATGGAGCCTGAAGCTCCATCCAGCCAAACCTAATTTACTTTTGAGGAACATGAACTCTTTATTTCTAAGGGAACAGGGTTGCAATCTCTGGAGCATAGTAATCAGGGCATTGATACATGTCATCCCTTAACAGTCAAAGGGCCAAGTGCTCTACCCCAGAGAGTTTGCAGGATTCGTGCTAATACATTGTTGTCCTCGGTTATGAGGCAAAGGATAAGGAAACATATTCACTTTCACTGTGCGTGAGAAAGAAAACTCAGACAGTGCCCCCCAGTCATGCTAGTGTTGCAGGCATTACAGTGTTGAAATTCCCTCTGGACGAATGCATTCTCCTGAATGAAAATGCTTCTGAAGCTTATCAGAAGGATTTCTGACATTATATTCAATGCAAAGTTCTCACACTCCAGCAGACAATGGGGTCCACTCCAGGGGGTGTGGGATATATCTGACACATACCCAGAGTGACTCTAAGATCCAAGATGGCGGCAACCCTTAATCTAAGCTTCGGCCATCCATTTCCAGCCCTCCTGACGCTATACACATTGTTAAATTAGAAGACTGTTTAACCTCTATTACACAGGTGCAGGACCTAACTCTAAGCACCATCCCAGAGGAGGGAGGAACCGGCTCGAGAAACCAGCTGGCACAGTCCATCAAGGTAATTTCCTCAGAAAGCTGGCAGGAGGCAGACAGCAGACCCTGGGAAACCCAAGTCTTAGAAAACGGGAGAGTGTGATGGCAGAGAAAAGGGAGACTTTCGTGAATAAGGAGAAGCGTGGAGTATAGAGGAGGGAGTCCTGTATCAGGGAGGGCCGTTTTGGCCGTTAAGGCAGGGAGTAGAAGTAATACAGAGCAGGAGGGAGGTCCTGGCTTTTTAGAGACAGACGAAGAGCTTTTGTGGGAGCAGAGTCAGAGGGGTATAACGCTGAATGTGAAGGAAGAGAATATCTGAAAAGAGGAGGACGTGCTGCCATGCACGATAGAGATATTAGTTGTAAAGTGACAGAGGATAGTGCTATGTTGAAGGAGGAGAGACAGAGGAAGAACTGTTAAAGAGAGGAAGGAGCTAGATACCACTGGCGGGAATGACAAGAACTATATTAACTGGGAGAGAATAATGAGAAAAGGTTACAAAGTCACCTTAAAGGGTGGAAAGGGCAGAGGAGAAGACTTGGAGGCAAGAGAGTTGCATAGAAAAGAAGAAATACCATCTGGAAAAAAGATAGCTGTTGACACGAAGAGCTACATGTATACCATCAGAGGAGAGAGAGGAAGGGGCTGAGCCACTAGAAAGGGGGAATAGAGCTGGGCCATCTTAAGCAGGGGAGGGACGCAGAGACCAGACCCTGTAATGGTCCAGGGAAGAGCATAGAGGCAGGTGGAGCAATAAGTGGACACGCGTGTGCCGGGGGACAAGGAGGACAGCCCAGGAACAGACAGGGCTGAGAAGGGGATCAGGCAGAACATCAAGATGAGGAGTGGGTTTAGCGAAGTATAGGGCCACGCTTCTCCACCATACCCCACCAGAGCATATCAGCCAGACCTGGGATCTGCCTGGCAAGAAGATCTTGCCAACCTACAAGGGGAGTGCCCTTTGAAAATCCCTAAAATGCAGTGGGCGGGAAGCCTCCAAACATATCTTTCTGCCTGAGAACTGTGGGTATGTGACTAGGGGTAACCTGTGCCTCAAGCCGAGGGTCAGAAGGTAGGACCAACATCGGGAGGAGTGATTAAAGTTGCCTTGAATAGGGAAAACATTTGCTTTGAACTTTTTCCTAGTTCGGACTTTAGGAATTTTTGGACACTTTTGCTTTCCACCTTCCCCCTTGTCTGGGTTGTTTACTGTTCCTGGAACTGAACATTACTTTAACTCTGTGGAGCAAGAGGGGAGATCCCAAATTGCCTTTGCCATTTTGAGACCCACTATTCATGTCGTCATGCCATTGCCTGATACATGAACCATCATCCTGGCACCCGTTTCATTGAGTTTGATAAGCATCCTGACACGTAGCAATTTCTTTGAGCACTTGGTGTTAAACACCTTAAACTTACGCTTGGTGTACGGTCTCAGTTCCGCTAACCCAATGATAGGCAGAATTTTTACCAGCATGTCACACAGTGTACAAATGTGAATGACCATCTGAACGCAAGAACAAGACCTATAAAGCACAGTGCCAGCCAAATCCTTATAGGCTCTCTGTTATGTGGCCGCGTGCCCATTCCGGCCTCCCAGTGGAGTTTGGGTGTGACCTCATTTTGGATTTTAGAACAGGTGCTGACACGGCCTAATTTAAGACTCTACAGTGGTATGTGAGCCTTGGCTGTATTGGTTTAATTTAGGACTATCTGCTGGACGGTGTGCATGGTTGGATTCAGGGACCTCAGGCTAGGGTCCATTTAGTGCCCTCTGTGGCAGAGGCGTAGCCAGGATTGTCTATTAAGTGGGGCCTGAAGCTAATGTATTTGGCCCACTGCAGTGACATTAACATCAGTAAATCCCACACAGTGCTGCTTAGTGGGCACTTACAGATTTTGGGTGGGCCTTGCCCGCTCAGGCCCTACCCTGTTGATGCCTGTGCTTGGCGGTTGGCTTGGACCTGAAAATCTTTCTGGCTCTGGGTATGGATCTATAACAGACTTTGTGTCAGTGAGTCCAACATATGGTCCACATATGGTTTCGCTGGGGCACAAATCCATTTGGGCTAATTTAGTAAGTTGTGTGTGTGGGGTTCCTTTAAGGACTCTGTGTTAGGGTGTGGACATGGCTACAGTTAAGTCTTGGTGGAGTCACCATGGCCTATTTTGGACACTTCAGTGGATGGAAATGTGGGGCTCTGTGACGGGTGCAGCCACTGTCCCCCTTCAGGCCCTTAGTTGGAGGTTGAAAGGGAAGACACATTAACAGCTCTATGCTGGGTCTGTACATGGCTCATTTAGAGTTCTCGTTAAGGGGTGTAAATATGCTCTCATTAAGAGTTCAAACATGACCCCTCTGAGCATTCTATTGGGGAGGGGACATGGAAATGCCCTGTTCGAGGTTTTCTGACCACACACAAGTCTCATCTGTTGGTGTGTGCATTGCCCCATTTGGAGGTCTCTGGTGATATTTGTGCATCACCTCACCTCGGACTCTATACCGAGGGTGGGAATTATACCGTATAGCCTCCCCAATTTGGAGTGGTCATGGCTTTCTATGGTTACAGTGCTCACGGGCCCATTCAAGAATTTGGTTTTGTGTGGGAATGTTCCTTTTGAGACTCTCAACTGGGTGCGAAATGGACCAATTTACAGGTTGAAACATTTAGGGGGCTCTGGGTGGGTGTGAGCATAGGCACAACTAGGTCCTTTGGTGGGGAACTTAGGTTCGGTATTAAAAGGTTTAGAAAGTGACACTATTTGGCGGGATCTAAGACTAGCCCTACTTAAGATACTCTAGTGGGATTTGGGGCAATATGAATGTGAGTATCCTGCTATTTAAGTCTTTTGGCGCTGTGTCAGTAGATGGTGGGTATGACATGGTCTGATGAGTGCTATTTGAAGGTCGATGCTGGATCCGATCTGCCTGCCTTTTGGAGAGGGCCTGTTGGAGCTATTTAAGGATCATTTGGGGACTATTGGAGATGCTTATACTTATTTATTTGTAGCACAGTCACTACATAACTTAATGCTTCTGGGTGCTTTTAGTAGATTTAAAAGTGGCTCCCACCAGTGGCTCATGAGAAGTGAACACAACCTGATCGGGGTATATGCTACTTGACGAAGTTCAGTGCGGTTTTGTTGTGAGCTTTTCGATAGTATTTTGGTGGTTGTGTGAGGGTCTTATCTGCAATTTGAGGGACTGTTTGGCCAAAAGTGGGTATTATGGATTTCATGTGATAGTTTGTTGAAAGTTATGTAAAGTGTTGCTGACATTATGTGATGGTCTGTTGGACTATGTGACATTCTGTTTAGATTAGGCAAGTTTGGGTGAAGAGCTATACGATGGTCTGTTAAGATTATGTGAGGTCTGTTTGGGGTTTTCTGAGTATCGGATAAAGACTGTGCTAAGGGAATGTTGCAGGGCTACTGGTAGCTCGTGGTGGTCACGTAACTTGGGTCATGGGTGATGTTTGTTGGAAGCTATATGAGAATATGCTTGAAGCTGTGTAAAGGTGGGTGGTGGGCTAGGCGTGAGTCTCCTGTGAGCTATGTGGGAAGTATGAAGTGAACTATGAGGGTCAGCTATTGGGTATTTCAGGGTATGCACTAGGCAGGCCTTGGTGGGGCTCTAGAGCATGTATGGGTTGGTATGCTATGTGGTCTGTTATGGGTGAGGTGGTAGTCTGTTTTGAGCCATGCGCCGGTGCCCTGTGGGCTTTTCTCCTGTTGAGTATACATGGGTCTGTTGGGAGCTCTGTTAGGGGGTCTGTTATGAGCTGAATGAGGTTTTGCTGTGGGCCATGAGAGGGTCTTTTGAAGGGCAGATGTGCGCTTTGTCGCAGTTATCAAAAATCATTAGAGGTCTCAGCATGGAAGCCAGCAAAGATTGTGAACCTACACCTTGGCGCCTAAAGGAGGGTAGGTTCATACCTCAGCTAGCAGTCTAGGTGGAGCAAGAAAGATCGGGTGGAGGAGGATATTATTTCATTGGTGGTGAATTCTGAGTAGTGCTATTGAACGGTGTGCAGGAGAGCAGGGCCAGGTAAGCCCTGCTGCAAAGTGTGGAGTGGAGCAGGAAAATCAATTCACCACAATTCCAAGGTTAGCAGAAGTGACATCGGAATCTTTTATGACATCAGAGGGAGTTACCTGATGGTAACCCAGGAAGTGACACTACGTGTTCTTTGCCCATTATGACATCATATGCATGATGTCAAACAATCTTAAATAAGTGTTATGTTTAATGGTAGTGCTCAATACAAACGTACACAGACCAGCTGTGGAGCCATGTAGTTTAGTCCAGGAAGGCTTTATTGTACATATGTACATTATGTATAGATTACAGTTACTTGTATTATGTACCTGACAGGTTCAGGTGTACACAAGTGGACATTAAGGGAACATACCCACCAGCCATCCTTTCACTCCCAGCTCAGGCCGCCAACTGACATTCCTAGAACACTCACCCTCAACATTCACTCAACATTCTCCTGAGCTGTCTATCATGCACACATCAACATTCCATCAGCATGCACTCATGGCCAGTGATACAATACAAGACTAACTTACATTACAACAATAAGCATATGATTTATACATTAATGGCTAGTTACTACAATAGATAAAACAAAGGTCTATTTTATTTACCAACCATATTGTAAATAGGCTGATGTCTGGATGTTTGTGTGTGCTATTGATGGGTTTATTATATGAAAGGGGTACAGTTACATAGCCTAGGGGCACTTCTTTACGTCTCAGTATAGCCACATATGTCCAGTTTCGTTCACCTTATGGCAGTTAAAGGATCACATGGCTGATATAGTCATTGTATGTTAAATATAGCTCCACATTCATAGGTATTGCCACAATAATTCAACAGTAGCTTCCGTGCATCATATTCCTGTTCCAGTCTTACATGCAAGGTATGGTCATAGTATTCAGTATACGACCTGAACAATCCAGGAGCTGGCCTCATATACCAAGTGCAGTCTCTCTTGCCCCTGAAAGGCCACCCAATGACAAGTAATGCCTCATAACCACGGAAAAGGTCATCATGCATAATGCAGTCTCACGGGGCCCAATGTTCCATGAATCAGGCCCTATATTTCAAGCAGAACCTCAAATGTCCCAATAGATCAACCCAAATCCACGGACGGAAGGTATAGTCAACACATGTAATAAAGTACAGCATTGTGTCTGTTAGTGTTGCCATTATATGCCAAGTGCACCCTCAAATGCCCCAACAGTGCCAGCCAATGCATCATGTGCATGACCTACTCCCTATCAGTAATGTGTAGACTCACTATTAGCTGCTGTCATTTACCAGGTGTAGCCTCAGATTGCCAAATCATGCTATCCAAGTCCAGTTAATGCCACTCATGTCTTGTTGCTGCCATCCTATTACAAGAGTAGCCTCAAATGCCCTAGTGATGCTACCCAATGTCTTAGATACATGTCAAAGCCACTACGTGTAAGGTCCAGCATACCATGTGAAGGTACTGCCATTATATGCCAAGTACAACCTGAAGGTACTCCAGTAATGCCACAGAATGCCTTGTATACATGGTATTGTCACTCTATGTAATATGCAGCCATATAAGTCCATGTACTGTCATTATAGGCCAATCACAACTGCAAAATCCCCAGTAGCGCCATCCATTGCCACTTAATTTCTTATATGCACAGTGTTTTCACCAAATGTAATGTGAAGGTTCACATGTCCAGTTACTGCATTAATTTGTTGAGCACAGCCTCAAATGCTCCAGAAATGCCATCCATGGCCAGTTAACGCCTCAAGTGTCCAGCTGCTGCCGTCCAATGCCTTCAAATGTCTAGTAGCTTCCATAAAGCTTAGTAACTTAACATAACACATACAAGCCAGAGCTTCTAGTACGCAAGTAATTCCACCCAAGCCCCGCTAATACCTCCCACGTCCATTTGCTGCCATCATATGCCAACCATAGACTCAAATGTTCCACTAATGCCATCCAAAGCAGTACATGCATCACATGACTAGTAGCTCCCATCACATGCAAATACAGTAATAAATGCTCCATTAATGCCACCCAATGCTAGTTTATATTTTATATGCATAATATGATGGATGATATGATATTCATAACGCGCCTGTACACAAATGTTTCTAGGTGCCACAAGACAAGGGAGGGGATACAGAGGGAAGACAAGACAAATGATCCTACTAGGCCTTGTGACATTGGCATTGTGCAATTGTGACAACGAGAAGTGCAGGGGAAAGGGAGAGGGGGAAGTGCAGGGGAAACATGTGGGAATTTTGATCAGGGCAGTATTGCTCTGAGTAAGTGCAGCCAGGGCAGCGTTTCTCTGGGTAAGTGCAAAGAGTCAGGGAGACGCTAGGGGTTACAGTTGCAGCCCTAGGTGCACGGTAGGCCAGGAGGCAGTGCAAGGAACACTGGTCATGGAGGAGCCTGGTAACCAATGAGACTTTGAGGGTAACAGGCACACGTCAGCGCCGCAGACAGGTAGGTTAGCAAGGACCACAGAGGAGTAAAGGAGGGTCTTGAGCCACTTCGGGAAATTCAGGTGGTCCGGCTGCAATACGACCAGTTTCTGCCATCACCTGCCAGACCCATATGTTCAAGCCACCAACCGCCGCCCACATGCCAATCACCAGACCCCCTCCTGTCCCAGCCACCTGCATTGTCCCATAAGTATTGTACTCCCTCATTTGTGAACTGGAGGGGCTAGGGCACGGACAGTGGTTGGGAGCTGCAGAAAGTAAACAATGCTAAAGTCAGAGCTCTCTGTACTTTTGGTTTGGAACTGCCCCTGCAGTCCCTGAGCTAGGGGTTGAAATGGCATTGCCCTGGTAGTACGAGAGCTGTCAGGGGTAGCAGCTGGTTCCCCTGGCAATACCCACATTTCGTCCCTGTAGTGAAGTAGGAATGGGGAGCTCTGATGGAGAAATGTACGGATGCACATGGTGGAGCAGTGTGGGGAGGCGCAAGGTAAAGGCACACTGTTGAAGCAACACAGAGATACAGTGATAATGCAAGGTGGGGGCACACTGGTGGAGCAAGGTCCCCTGCTGGAGGAGGGTGAGATGGAGCAGAGTAAGGCTGGAGCAGGGTAAGATGGAGCAGAGTAAGGCTGGAGCAGGGTAAGATGGAGCAGAGTAAGGCTGGATCAGGGTGAGGTGGCGCAGAGTAAGGCTGGGCAGAGCTTAGTAAGGATGGAGCAGGGTGAGATGGAGCAGTGTAAGGCTGGAGCAGGGTGAGATGGAGCAGAGTAAGCTGAAGCAGAGCAGAGTAAGGCTGGAGCTGGGTGAGATGGAGCGGAGTAAACTGAAGCAGAGCAGAGTAAGGCTGGAGCAGGGTGAGATGGAGCGGAGTAAGAAGCTGGAGCAGAGCAGAGTAAGGCTGGAGCAGGGTGAGATGGAGCAGAGTAAGGCTGGAGCAGGGTGAGATGGAGCAGAGTAAGCTGAAGCAGAGCACAGTAAGGCTAGAGCAGGGTGAGATGGAGCGGAGTAAGAAGCTGGAGCAGAGCAGAGTAAGGCTGGAGCAGGGTGAGATGGAGCAGAGTAAGACTGGAGCAGAGCAGAGTAAGGCTGGAGCAGGGTGAGATGAAGCGGAGTAAGAAGCTGGAGCAGAGCAGAGTAAGGCTTGAGCAGAGCAGAGTAAGGCTGGAGCAGGGTGAGATGGAGCAGAGTAAGGCTGGAGCAGAGTGAGGTGGAGCAGAGTAAGGCTGGAGCAGAGTGAGGTGGCGCAGATTAAGGCTGGGCAGAGCTTAGTAAGGATGGAGCAGGGTGAGATGGAGCAGAGTAAGCTGAAGCAGAGCAGAGTAAGGCTGGAGCAGGGTGAGATGGAGCGGAGTAAGAAGCTGGAGCAGAGCAGAGTAAGGCTGGAGCAGGGTGAGATGGAGCAGAGTAAGGCTGGAGCAGAGCAGAGTAAGGCTGGAGCAGGGTGAGATGGAGCGGAGTAAGAAGCTGGAGCAGAGCAGAGTAAGGCTGGAGCAGGGTGAGATGGAGCAGAGTAAGGCTGGAGCAGAGTAAGGCTGGAGCAGGGTAAGATGGAGCAGAGTAAGGCTGGAGCAGAGTGAGGTGGAGCAGAGTAAGGTTGAGAAGGGTGAGATGGAGCAGAGCATGGTTGGAGCAGAGCAGAGTAAGGCTGGAGCAGGGTGAGATGGAGCAGAGTAAGGCTGGAGTAGAGCAGTGTAAGGCTGGAGCAGGGTGAGATGGAACAGAGTAAGGCTGGAGCAGAGCAGAGTGAGGTTGGAGCAGGGTGAGATGGAGCAGAGTAAGGCTGGAGCAGAGCAGAGTAAGGCTGGAACAGGGTGAGAATTGGTGCAGAGTAAGGCTGGATCAGGGTGAGATAGAACAGAGTAAGGCTGGAGTAGGGCGAGATGGAGCAGAGTAAAGCTTGAGCAGGGTGAGATGGAGCAGAGTAAGGCTGGAGCAGGGTGCGATGGAGCAGAATAAGGCTGAGCAAAGCAGAGTAAAGCTGGAGCAGGGTGGGATAGAGCAGAGTAAGGCTGGAGCAGGGTGGGATGGAGAAGAGTAAGGCTGGAGCAGGGTGAGATGGAGCGGAGTAAGGTTGGAGCAAGGTGAGATGTCGCAGAGTAAGGCTGGAGCAGAGCAGAGTAAGGCTGGGGAAGGGTGAGATAGAGCAGAGTAAGGGGTGAGATGGAGCAGAGTAAGGTTGGGTCAGGGTGAGATGGAGGAGAGTAAGGCTGGAGCAAAGCAGAGTAAGGCTGGTGCAGGGTGAGATGGAGCCGAGTAAGGCTCGAGCAGGGTGAGATGGGGCAGAGTAAGGCTCGAGCAGGGTGAGATGGGGCAGAGTAAGGCTGGAGCAGGGTGAGATGGAGCAGAGTAAGGCTGGAGCAGGGTGAGATGGGGCACAGTAAGGGATATTTTCCCCTTACTTCAAATTGTCGGGGAACCTGCACTAAAG
This sequence comes from Ambystoma mexicanum, assembly GCF_040938575.1. Lineage (NCBI taxonomy): Eukaryota > Metazoa > Chordata > Amphibia > Caudata > Ambystomatidae > Ambystoma > Ambystoma mexicanum. The sequence goes on from NC_090931.1 coordinate 460,938,909, forward strand.
GGATGGCCTTATGGATGACACTCTCAGGCATTTGCCTGGGGTGGCAGACCAAAGGAGGCAGAAAAATTGCTAAATCAAACAAGCAAATGAGCGCCTTACACCCATTGCCCTCAAAGGTTAGCATGTCTGCTTAGAAGTGTCTTTGAAGTGTTCAAATTGATTTAGCTTCACACACCTCCAGTTAAGTCATGCATTACTGCCTGGCTGCTGCCAAAGGGTGATAGGAGAATCAAAATAAGAAATTAAAATGCAAGCCTCGAGATGGTAAGGAGTATAGAGGGGATGCAGGGATGGGTGGATGGACAATATGGATGGATGGGAAATGGGGTGGGATGAATCTAGGATTGTTGGATGAGAGATGAAAAGATGTATAGAAAATGGGAAAGGAGTGGCGGTGGGGTGGGTGGGAGGAAAGGAAATAGGAAGAGCATGTGTGTAGGCTGCAAGGATGGAGTGAAGGAAAGATAGACAGCAAAGGACTCGCGCGTCCCCAGGGGTGCGTCCACCATGCAACCTCTGGCACCCCTCCTTCTCGCGTAAATCTGGAGCATGGCAAATGAAGCCTTGTGTGGGCGCATTTGGGTGTGTGGGGCCAGTGCAGCACCTACTGTGGGGCCAGCACTGGCTCCACCCGTGCTGTACCTGCTGCACGGAATCGGGGAGCCCAGCTTCGATTCCCCGTTAATGGACCCCACTCAGAAGCACCGAAATGTATGCGCGTGGAACACAAGTAAAAGTAAAACACGACTTCGCGGCCACAACGCTCGCCTCCCCCAGACTCGTGTGGGATGTGCTGGATGACGGTCGCGTTCCCTGTGTGGTGATGGCTGCGAGTCACGTGAATAATAGCAGCCAGCTGCAGCTGCAAAGATGCGAAAACAGGTGCTCACACCAAGAACAAAAATAGCAATAAAATTACACATTTTCCGCGTAAGGGTAATTGTATTTCTCATAACTTGCTTATGAAGCTGCAATATGTACATGGCAGTGGGCAGCCCGCCTCAGCGGCCTTTCTATCAACCACTCCTTGAGATCTCAGGTGCTCATCACGCGGCAGTTTGGCACAGGCGCGTGCTACTGGAAAGTCGAAAGGCTATGGGTCGGTATTCAAACTTTGTTATACTGAGCCCACCCTTGAGTAAAAATATTGTTTTTGAGCTCCCCTCTCAAGCCATAACTATATTTCCTATTGAAAGCAGTCGCCGTCACCCCTTTTTAAAGAGCCCCACAACCCCCTGGACACCCTTCAGTCACCCCTACGGCAGACCAGAGCCACAGTTTGAAGACCACTGGCCTATGGCGACATGGCCGGCAACCTGAGGCCAGCAGGAATTGGGCGGAACCAGATGTTGTTTGTTTTAGTGTTTCATGCAGTGCGACCATGCTCCTGCCGTGGGGCATTTTTGGGGCACTAACGCATGATGCCAAGCCAGAAAAAGGCACCGTTCAAACAGCAACGTGGAACACGACAACCACCAGTGCTAGGGCCCGCGGCACGGTACCAGCAGAGGCCCACCAAATGCTCTGTTCTCCTGACAGAATATTCGGGAGGCCCTGAGAACATCGCACATGGAAAAGAATCTTCTAACTGAACCTTCAGAAAAAACTTGAAAACCTGGCTCTTTAATTCAGTCGACCCAGCCTTTCCACCTGCCGTGAAAAGGACACCTCCTGGGCGAATCCTCTTGAATGTTTTTTTTCTTTTTCCCAGGAATGCTTCTACTGCCAATGTAACTAGCGCCTAGACACCCGAGAGTTCAGGGCGCTGCAACAAATGCAAAAAGAAATTAACACTGAAGTGGGGCAAGGCTTACATTTGTAAGTTTGTAGGTGAGTCACCTACCGTGTACCTGCTCTACTGACAGCCCCCCTTATCACTCCAGTTTCCTTTTGAGGTTTTCCTAGTTTCACAATCATAGGTTGAAGACGGCAGGAAGTAAAGAGTACCACGTTCCACACTTTTTAGTAAAATCAGTCATCATTTGTCAGATGAGAACCGCCAAATGACATGTTTGTTTTTTGCTGCCCCGTTACTGGTGATGTGAGTCTTGGCCCTGATGGGTCAGTTCTTGCTTGCTGTTTAGGCCAGTAGCCTGCGTGGGACATCAAGCCCATCCCCGAGCCCCTCATATTCCTGCCCCCACAGTGATCAGTCTTTTGCATTTAAGCAATGAATTAATGTGAAGTTGCTGCAGACACAGCTGTATGTACAGGTAATGGGCTGGATGGAGGGGTGGCTCCAGTCTTTGGCAGATACCTTAGGAGGTGTGAATGGTGGGTGATTAGAAATGGGGGTGTGCATAAAGCTGCATGCTATGGGCACCATTACTAAAAGTAATGGGGTTAGTTTAAGATGAATTTTCTTTCACTCTGTTTCTTTCGGTCATTACACAGTGGTGGGGGGTTGAAGGGCAGGACGCAGGTATGAGGTTTGTGTTGCTGGGTGGTGGACGGGGGACAGGGGGCGCTACTCTTTTTGTGCACTTCGACCCCTGGTCGAACTGTGGGGAAAATATGTGATTTCCAAACAGACTGGTGGTGCCTCTGGAAGGCAAAGAGTTCTGGAGAAGAACGTGTGACATTTTAGGTAGATGAAAGAAATCTTGCTCCCAGTGATGTGTGACTGTTCTTTCCCCGGCATGATTTGCTCATTGGCCTGGTTGCTTCTGGCTGGTGAGCCTTGCCAATACTCACAAGCTTCACGGGATGTCCAGAGTTCATGGGGTGCCTATTACCCCCTTCCATTAGTGTGTGGGATTTGGTAGCATCTACTTGCAAAATCGTGAGGGAAAATGAGTATGCTGCGTTTCCTTGATGCATTTTCCTTTACTGGCCTCATTACAAGCTGGGATCTGATGGTCAAAATGGAAGTATTTGCCAAATATTGTCATTTTTCCCACTCTCCCATTTCTGGAATGTGTAGGGAAATACCTTTGGTGGTATTCCAATGACTACCACAGGAAGTATTGAGGGTCGGATTTTCAAAATTAAATCTGGCAGTTTTTACCTTCAACTCAAAGATAGGTGTAGAAATTGCACAAAAGCTCCAGAATGTTTTCCTGTACAGAGCTGAAAAGCAAGCTCCTCCCTTGAACACAGGAAAAGGACATGTTTGGGGGCATAAACGGGGGCATATCTGAGGACCAACCACCCACCACCTATCTCCTGTGATGCAGAAAGGGGTCATACAGGACCCTTTTTTCATTTCATAACATTTACAGCAGTGACAAAAACTGTACATAACCAATTTGCATCAATTGAGGGTGAAACCAGCGGTATTCCATTTTTGCCACCACCGTTTCCACTGTCCCATTGGTAAAGTCGTAATTGAGTGATTTCTTTGCTAATATCGTCCATGGTGGTGGATAATACGGCTAGTGGTAACGCAGAAAAGAAATCCACCTAATGTGTTTTAAAGTCCTAACCTTTGTCTTGGATAGGCATCAGGCTTGCCATGCTTGACCACATTCTCCTGTCTCTTTCTCCACAGCATCAAAGAAATGCTAATGACCCAAGCAGACCGCTTCAGCCAGGAGGAGGTAAGAGGATCACAGAATGCTACTCCATCTTCCGAGCTCTGTTCTCACCTCATCTGCCCACTTGGATTCTCACATTCCAAGGGTTTCCACAAATACCACTTATCCGCTCAAAATATGTGAGAAGCACGGAGGGCAGCCGAGACGTTGGGCCTCATTACACGGAATGCGGTAAACTATGGTGCTGTTAGCACCATGGTTGCTGCCGGTACCATACCGGTACCACCATGGAGGAAAGGGGAAACACCAACCCATTCCAAGGTTGGCGGGGCAGTAATTCCCTCTTTCTCCATGGCCCTTCCCCATTCCCATTTTTGCCCCATAGGGCTCAATGGGAATGGGGAAGGGGCTAATTACGGTGCCGCAAATTGCAGTACCGTAATTAGCACCAAGGTCCCTTTGCGGGTCCCAACTTTAATGGCTGGTCTACACCAGCCGTTAAGGTCGGGTCCCGCAAAGGGACCTCGTTGTAAGGTGGTAAGGGTTTACCGGTATGGTGCCCTTACCGGTAAACCCTTACCACCTACCGTGTAATGACGCCCTTTGCCATTTATCTTACGTCCATTGCGGCCCCCGCTAGGTCATGTGGTATCAGCCCACAGGTGAGTGCTAAAAGGTTCTTTAGAGTTCTCTTCAGTTTGGCAAGAGATTAGTGATCTTGTAAGGAGGCACATTGGCAGGGATCTAAATGGCTGGAATAAAGTGTAATCATCTCTCTTGGGATATACGCTATTGATGTATAGGGTCTTTACAAGGGTAGGATGCAGGGCAGAGATCTAGGGCAACGTATTATAAAGGGCAGTAGCCTCTCTGATCTTTGGTAGGGGGTGATAAGGGGATGTGTCTTCTCTGGTCTTCGGAAGCGTGTGATACAGGGCAGTGATCGCTCATATCTCGGGGCTTCAACGTGTTTGTTGTTTAGCGTTTTGTAATGAAGGGCATCAATATATCTCCTCTTTGGTATGGATTAATGTAGAGCAGTGAAATATATCTGCCTGGTCTTTGATAGGGTGTGATATATAGGGCAGAGATCTATATGGTTTATGGAAGGGTGCGATATGGCTCAGTGTTATCTGGTTTGCTGACGGTTATGTGATGTCATTAAGTGTTTGTCGGGTGCCATCACCACCATAGTGGTGCCCACCATTGTCTAATTAACTAGTGTATTGTGACCCCGCAAGGGTGTTGCCAGTCCTTGGCCTGTGGATAAGGGAAGGTTGAGAGAGACAGTGAAGGGAGATGGTGAGAATGCGGTGGGAGGGGATGGTGGAAAGGGGGGCTACAGTAAAGCAAAAACTTTATAAAGTCAGAGACACTACCAATGACGATTTGGGATATGGTTGTGGTTGTGGTTGTAGCGGTGCTTGTGTAATAGCTGATACCTATTGGTGTTCATGGGAAGAGAAGTCAATGATGTGCTGCTCAATTTCACTGTGATGGAAAACTAGAGCAAGCAAAGCAAGGAACTAGATGAAGTTGGTGATTGGATGTGTGATGGACTTGAGAGGTGCTTAAGTGGGTCCTATTAAGGTGGAGGGTGTCATCAGGGCAGTTTATAAGAAAACAAAAAAGGCCACATCTATCGGCGGAGAGGACTGGGTTTGCCAAACCAGCTGACAGAAGTGCCAGCGACAAGAATTGTGCTTGTAAAGATGTGTACATGGGAACACATGAGGAGTGTTGGGGAGGAGAGAAGAGGGGACATGATGGAGTTCAGTCCTGTGCAGTCAGACCCTCCAGACTGTTTATTGGGCATGGAATACACAGGGTTAAATGTATGCGAGACTGAATGGATGCTGAAGCAGGAGATTCTAGTTGGCTCTTGAGCTGGTTGACCTCAGAAAGCTAGCTGTAGCGCACCAAGGATGCTGGCGGTGCTGTGTAGTAGAGCATATATATCAAGTAAGGATAATGCAGACTGTATAAGGCCCAATAGGGGTTTGCCAGGAGAGGCAACATACTAGGCGTGTAGTACCAGAGCGCACACCAAAGATTCAGGAGATGGCAGACAGCCGTTTTGCGTCCCTCCTGCAGGTAAATGATGGCCTGGGCCAGTGGTTGTTTTGTAGGCTCTAGGAAGTATATGTAACTAGCCAGCAGCTTGGTGGTTGTGAGGTGGGGAGGAGGATTACCATCTGAGACTTTAGCCCCAGGCCAATAAGGTAACATCTCAAGGCACTATTTAAAGTCCTGCTAGGTGTGCACACAGACCTAGCTTATACACATCTCAGTGTTATCCATTCGCAAGCTAAGCAGAACACCAAGTCAAATGTTATGTTTGTTTGTTTGTGCATTTATATAGCGCTACGAACCCTCAGGTATCTGAGCCTGCTTATTTCCCACGGTGTGTGGTGCTCATTCAATTCAATGTGGGATCTGCAAGGATTGCATCGGCTGGATTTCCTGACCGAATGGACTCAGCCCTTCAGCCTTCAGCAGTCGAATACTAGAGTACTATTGCATTGGGTAATAACAGCTATTATTACAGCCCTTTGAAGCAGCAGAAACATGGCATGACGTTCCACGTTCAAACTTGATAATAATATGCAGAGTCGCTTGTTTCCGCAGCTGCGTTCTTGACTGATCCCAATGGGCGGGAATTAGACTAATGTGGTCAGCGTGTGTTATTAACGGTGTTAATAAACGCCAAGCTCAGCACTTGTCACAACCAATAGCTTTCTGAACAAAGGGGAATTATGCTGATTACACAGCAATGCCAGCATATTTATAGAGTCTATAAAAAGCATTAGGACAGCGCAGAACAAGCCCAAGGATATGTTGCATTCCAGACTGGAAGGCCTCATACCATTCGACAGAGTTTCAATCCTATTTTATTCGTTCCAATTGTTGCGCCTGTTGCACAGGGAAACCGCGCTCGCCATCTAGCTGGGTTACAGCAAGGATACGCTTGGCGCTGGATGCTCGCTGAGACACTGTAGTGTTAGTTTTAGGCCACTCCCACTGTGATAATGATGTGCGCTGAGTGTCCACCCACCGCCCTTCTCGAGTTCTCCTTCCTCGGAAGATAGTTTGGAGGCATTGAGACCTGTTTTAGGGTCAAGCAACATGAACATGTGTTTGACAGTGGCAGTGCTGGCGTATATGGTTGAGACATGACTCGTACCTTTTTTTTAAGCACTATCGGCATAGAATTGGATCAGCGCCGACATGCATTGTTGGCTAACACACATGGGGCCTCATTACAAGGTCTGCAGTAACCCGCCAGTGCTATCGGTGAGTTGCTGCCATCCTCGTAACACTGTTCCACCGCCTGAGATTCCGGTGCCACCAGGACATTACAAGTGCCAGCAGTGGAAACTGTAAGTCCCCATTCCTGTAGAGTCCCATAGAACGGAGGACACAGAAGCACTGGCACCACTGCTAATGGTGCCGGAGCTTCCGTGAAAACCATGACTGCAGGGGCCAGTGCTCCCGGCAGGTCAGACCGGCCGGTAGCACTGGCCCTTGCAGGTATTCTCGTAGTCTGGAGGTCCGGAAAGGCTGCCGGTACGTTGATACCGAAACCCTTATTTCCGGACCAACAGACTTGGAATGAGGCCCATGGAATGTATGAAGAAAAAGGACAAGGGAAAATCAACATGTATCAATCCATTGTTGGCTCAAAAGGCTAATGCTGCCCCTAAATGGAAGCACCCCCTGCTCCTGCATGGGAGTGCTCTCCGAGGTCAACGGTGCTGTGATGCGTATCTAAAAGGAAAGGAGAGCAAAATGTCCCTCCGCTAAGCTACACATGATATCTGCAGCTAAAAACACTAGACAGCCCCAGGTCAGGCCACAATGGTCTCTTTATACAAAATCAGAGCATTCCAACGGGGCATTTTTAATTACTTTCTTTTATTTACCCACAATGCAGTGTGTATTGTTGGCAGGCTTCATGGTCAGCTTTGGGTAAAACCAGCATTAAAGTGTAGGGTGCTTAAGTTAACACATAGTTTCACATGACCCTTTACACACACAGAAGTAGTCTATGTTGTGCGCTGATCTGCGCAGCGTCTTTCACACCCCTATTTTCCCTCAAACGTAACAATAGTTCATATAGTTCATTAACACGTATTTCCTGGGTGGGTTTGTTGCTCAGGCTGCTGCAGCAAGAGAGACAAGCATCCCCAAGCACCTCCCAGCTCTGGAAAATAGGGGGGCTAGGATGCCAGCTGCCTCTCTCACGTTTCAATGTAGCTTGCCACGTCCCTTTTTACCAAATGTTAATGGTACCAATTTGTTTTTTTTAAATGTAATTTCTGAAATTCTCAACAGTGCAAGCCCAATGTGTGAAAAAGCTAATCCCAAATTGAGTAAAAGAAAAGTCATCACTACATTAGAAAACGTAGGTCAATAGAAAATAAAGGTTCATTTAAAGGAAACTAGAAGCAATTTGTGGACAGGCTATTTTCATATAACCATCGTCCCTCTTCTTTGTCCTAACTCTGAAGAATGAGGCGGGCCACACCTCCCAGAAAGGAAACTCTTTTGCTAAACAAAAAAAATGTTGGATGAAGGTCTGGCTCATGCACCTGTACTTCCTGTCTTCCAGAAAGGGCCCAATTGCTTCAGGTATTAACCGACATTCATTTTTCTCCACATATTGATCCCACACAGTCTGTCCATAACGAGGTGAACGAGATCCATACCCGTAGCGATGATCATTGTCTCAAGGTGTTGGATGCTGCATTAGTCACCCCCATTGAGGGTGAGAACTATCTCAACATGCCCCCAATGTTCCTTACCTGAACAGTAACCTGGAAGTAAATGACACAAACCGGAAGTCAGGCATAGTCAGGCAGCTCCTGCACCCAGCTCTCTGCTGTGTACAGTTTAAGACCCAGGACGAGGGGGCGGTACCTAGAATTAAAATTAGCGCCTTTCAATTTTTATCAAAACAATTGTTTAGTAGTTCCATTGGGCATCCCAAGGTTGCTTCACGTGCAGGCAGATGCAGACCAGTCCAGGAGGAGAACAGGGAGATTGCGGTCTAGACATCATTAGGAGCACAAAAAGAGGATAAGACATCCCAGCTTTAGAAGCGGTGTGGGTACCCACAATAGAACCTCCTAAGTGCCCACTGCTCCCTTCGAAACATTTACATTGGGGGATTTAAAGACATTAATCAAAGACAACTGTAGACCCAGCCCTCAACAGAAAACGACCCCTATCCTGTCCCAGCACTTTCAATCAGTAGCTCCTGCACCAGCCTTACCCACAGAAGGCCAACGCACTGCAGATCCAGCCTCTGAGGAACAATAGGGGGAGTGCAATTTGGCGGGACTATGGGCCTCATTACGAGGTCGGCGGTAAGGGGTTAATGGCGCCACTAAGAATGCCGGTGCCGTTAACCCCTTACTGCCGCATTATGAGGTCCCTTAGTGGGTCCCTTAGCAAGAGCTGCTAAAGGACCAGGGAGCTAATAACGGGCCCGTTATTAGCTCCCTCCCCATTGAGCCCTATAGGGGTATTTTGAATGAGGAACTACCGGGTCCTCCAAGGTTGGAATGGCCCGGTAATTCCTCATTCAAGAAACCCGGACCCGAGTTTGGAGCCAGCCATGGCCTAATAGCACCATGGCTACCTCCAAACTCGTAATGAGGCCCATATCTTAGAAGGAAGGTAGTTATTGCCCATATCATCTCCATCCTTGGACTCTGCAAAATCCTTGCCACTTTGGTACCGTCTCCCAAATCCGAGGATTCCTACAGCAGATGTGACCCTTCCTCTGTACCAGGTCACCCATGGGTCTGCACACAACCCATGCACCCACAATCTAGTTTTAAAAGAATGGAGGGACCCGGAGATGATTGAGACAGCGTGCAGTGGCCCAATACGAAACCCTTTATGGGTTTGACACAGAGTTTCTGGGACTGTCTAAAGTTGACTCTCTTTTCCATTGCTTCAAAGTTAAAACCCCTCTCTGACCAGAGGATGCCTCCCCTCCAGCCATCATAGATAAGAGGTTCATGTTTCATCCTTCTTCTGCGTGAGGGCAAGAAGTTATGCAGCAAACTTTTCAATATCAAACCTTAAGGACTTGAAGGACTTTATTTCAGCCCTGGAAGAAGGAACAGACTTCCCCTCTCTCAAAGATCTATTAGAGAACGAATTATTGTTCACATCGGACATCAGCTGCAATTTCCTTTGTCATAGACTAAGTGGCAATGTTTGCAGGGTCACCTCTTTTGTCACATGAAACATATGTGCTCTGGAGGAAGTTTCAGTGGTAGTAGGAAAGGCGACACTTCTGGCTGAGGTCATCCATCTCCATCTCCCTTTCCTGTGCCAGACGCGTGTCGGGCAAAGAATGGGAGAACTGGTAAAGGCAGCAAAAGAAGAATGTGAGCTTTCCCTTTTATAAAGCACAAGTCATGCCGCACACAGACGGGTACTACTGATAAAAGTTCTCCAGATTGGGCTCACTTTCCTGGGGGTGATGTAGCGCATGGCCCAAGCAGAGACAATACGTCCACCTCCATGAGCCATCTCCCTTGAAACCACACCTCCATACCTAAATCCTGACTCTTCCCTGGGGGGACCTACCAGGATGCCTGTACCCAGAAATCCCAGTGAGAGGCAGTCAGAACCTCTTCACCAACATATTGTCAAGAGAGGTTTCAGACTTATGTCTTTTGGCTGATAAGGTCTTACCCTAGGCTTCTCCTTGTAACGCCTCGCATGGCCCCAGGTTGAGTCCCTGGCTTAAGCACTATGTGAAAAGTCTGGCTTTGAAATCAGGAATCTGACTACTCCAAACAAAGCTGAGGAGTCTTCTCAGTTATATTCCTGGTCCGAAGACTTCAATAGGCTTTGGCCCTATTATAGACAACAGTCTAATCCTTCAAGATGGAAACTCAATGACCATCCCCAGCTTCTCCCCAGGGCACTTCCTCTGCTCTGTAGACCTACATGATGCACAACCATGGCACTTCCTTTGCTCAGTAGACCTACATGATCCAATCACCACCACTTCAATTAGGCCGTGAGACCAGAGACTCGTAAATTATCCATTTCAGAGGGTGCAATTCTAGTTCTCCATGCTGCCCTTCACCTCTGCAAGTGTCGACGGAGGGATTCTCTAAGCAACCAAAGGTCATCTTCCCCTGAATGGGGAGCCGGGAGGCGCGCTGTCAGCAGGCAGCAGGGAATAGTCTATACAGTCGAGCAGCATTCAACAGGGCAGCGGTCTACTCTGTGCATACAATGGATGGAACAAAACGGAGGAAATATACTTCCTTGGCTCTGTGCTATTGCTGCCTTTAGTACCTTTTGGAAAGGCCTGACTAAAACGCTGGCTGGGTGTCAAGTCAGGCATCATGTGAGTCATGCGGTTTTCCTTAGGCCAAGTAAGTCTCATGGGAGATGCATGGAGTTGGGACTCGCAAAGTTGTGACTTTTTCCCTTCCAGGATAGGCTGCTTGCAGCATGCAGGGAACTGGCCATACACATCAGGATAGTCCTGCAACATACAGGATAGCTGCCCACCCTTTTGAAGGTGGACAGCACTGTCAGATATTGCTCCTAGGCCGTATTTGTACACAACCACCATAAAAAGTGAGCAGTGTTTACATGTAGTGTTGCCAGTAAAAAAACCTCAAAGGACAGTAGAGGGGCAGTTGATTTACATGTGCGTCTTTTTAAATGACACTGGGGCATCACCCAAACATCAGGACCTGTTAAGTGCATGTTCCGCATCTTATGTATAGAGCGGGCTCCTTAAGCCAGCGCTCATCCATCTCATTATGCCCGGCGGCGCTCCAAGTAATCTTGCATAAGAGCGCTTTCACAGAAAAGCACTCCCTGCACTCACAACTGCTACCACTGTCCACTCCCCACCTGACCTGAGCCTGGGTGATCTGCTCCCCTCTGTTTCCTCCCGATTACTTGTAGATCCCTTGCTACCACACTGCCCGCCGCCCCGCCCCTGGTAGCTCCCCGCTCCCTTGCTACTCTGCGTCCTTCACCATGTGCTCCCCCTATGATTGTAAAGCACTCCGTGGCTTTCTGAAGCTAGGTCCTCACTCAACAAATACCCTAATAATAATAGAAAGATTCCAGCGGGGTGTATTTTGAGTGGGGAGGGGCAGGTAGTGCGTGTGAATGGCCATAGGGACTAGCATGGGCATGGGAGGTCAATGAATCTTTAAATAACCAAACAACACCTGCAGGCTGTGTGTCCTTCCTCTCATCTCATCGCTCTCCTATCTTCACTTGCCATGACAATAGTTTCAGCCTATAAGCAGCGCTCTCTGCACCACCTAATATCCAAAACTAACAAAAGATAAAAGGCAAATCTGATGATGGTGTTTGACCAATGACGTTCTAAGTATGGCAAAGTGGCGTAGAACCATTACTCCTCACTAAAAGAGTTCAGTTCACAGAGAACGCAGCACCACTGTGAGAGTTGTTCTTGTTGGTGGTGGTTGGTAGCCAAGGGACTAGATTGTGAAAGCTGTTACACTTTCCATGATCGGATCGCTCATCCGTTGCGTATTTTGTCTTCCAGATCACCCAGATGTTTAATGCCTTCCCCCCAGATGTCGCTGGTAACCTCGACTACAAGAACCTATGCTACATCATCACTCATGGTGAAGAGAAGGACCAGGAATAACGGCCCCATGTGTAGGACAGCCAAAAGAGGAAGGAACCACCACGTGAGCTCATCCAGGCCTCCCTGATGAGTTAATGGAGAACCTACAACTTGTGTAAAGTTAATGTAGCAAATCATCCACCAAAATAAAACCTTTACACCAATTTTGCAAATCTTTGACTTTTCTCTTGAAGTTCTTGCAAGACATCGGATGTCGCCACTTGCCTCTGTCTTTCCCGTTCGAACCCGGATGATAGCGCCTAGGACTGTCCTGCATCACGCTGAAGCATTACTAGCATTGTGTACAGAGAATTGTTACCCGTTTAAATCGCACGCAAAATTGTAAATAAAAGAAGCCTTTTGTGAAAATAATTTCAGTGCGCTTTTATTTGAGAGAAAAACAGGCGTGCACGTGCTTATTTTTACCATTGTTGATTTGCACAGCATCTACTGCAAAACAAAATTACCTTATGATTCTCCAAGAGGAGAGGGAGGCAGGGGAAGACAAGACAATGTCCCTCATCACAAGGTTGGCGTAATGGGTTTACCGGCACCGGTAAAGGTGCCGGTGGCGGTAAACCCATTCCGCCCTACCACGCGGTCTCCTCGCGGGACCCGCAATGGGTGCCTGGTAAAACCAGGCATCCATTCCGGGTCCCGCGAGGACACCAGGGAGCTAACAACGGGCCCGTAACTAACGGGCCCGTTGTTAGCTCCATCCCCATTCCCATTGAGCCCTATGGGGGCTCGAATGGGAATGGGGATGGACCGGGTCCGGGGTCCTTTGATGGGGAATTACCGGGTCCGCCAAGGTTGCGATGGCCCGGTAAGTTCTCCTTTGAGGAACCCGGGCCTGGAATGCAGTAAGGAGGCAACCATGCCGCTAAAAGCGGCATGGTTACCTCCAACCTCCTGATGAGGGCCAATGTGTGAGACAGTCAACTGATCACTCACATATCCTGAAACATTCGCATCACAGGATTGGTAGTAAGTGGGACAGGTAGCTAGCAATAGCCGTTTTGGGAGAAGAACCTTACGGGGGATGGGGGTGTATGTGAAAGGTGCGGGCAGGAGCCACGAGCACCTGATGGCCATGTACAAATTAATTGTTAGACGGCAGGGAAAGGTTCTGCAGCTGTTCAAATGAGCCATTAGAGGTAGCAATTTAATTAACCATGAAAGAGGAGCATTCAAGTTCGAAAGCTTCTTCAAGAAGCATAATTGTTTTTTTTTATCCTGAGTATTTTCCAGTAAACTTGCCTTGTCAAGAGGGGTTGAGAGCCCCTCTCTGATAAACTGGGGGATGTCTAAGGAGAAGTCCAGAGACAGTCTTACCCCTGAGCTGGACAGTTTTAACAGATGGGGCCCAATTCCTTCCGCCCTTGTTGGTGCCAAGATCTTTTTGTGCGAACCATTTGCTTCTCTAGCCTCGCCTCCAAAAACAGAGAGGGGCCAGAGTTGTTCTTATTTTTTCTGGCCTCACCTGTCCAAAGACCAAAACTCAACCACTATAAAGAGGAAACCAGCATAAACACTCACCCCTGATGGAGACCAGTTGCAGGGAAAGAAAGGACTGCCGATGGGAGACCAGGGAGCCGCATTGTTGACAAGCAAAGCTGGGCATGCCATCACTAAGGGAATGAGGACATGAGAGGATATAGCAGTGTCCTGATACAGCAGAGAAGAAAGTCCCACAGAGATGCTGAAGGGATCAAGCAGGCCCACACCTCAACTCAGAGGTCCCCTAGGCCACCTGGGATCTATTGGAGAGCAGGACGTTCCAACTACAAAAAGACTAACTCACAACCTCCCTGGACTGGGGCACCAAAACATAAACACTAACATTAACTCTCGCCCGCCACCAGCAGTCATACCTGGCAAGCCTGCGCGGAAGAAGTGTGGCGGGGCTTCGCACCCTTCATAGAGATTTTCATCACACACACACACTGTTGAGGGGGGACGGGGAACCATCGCAATCTGTTGCAGGAGGCCTATCAGTGTGTTTGCCAGAGCCACTCTGGCCAAAGAGCACGAGTGAGGGAGATGGGAGGGCCCCAGTCTCTGTCCCATCTACTTGAGACTGGCTACAATTGCAAAGTACCCCTTGCAATCGATCCATTGCTGCTGTACGCCACTGTCTTCTCTATCCATTTTTAGGACTACTGCGTCCCGAGATCCTTGTGGCAGAGGACAGAACATGCAACCCACCGGTGAGAGAAGAGGCAGCGAACAGCAAGATGGCTCAACGTTGCTTGTGGCACGCCCGCGATCAGGACTCTTATCTGCTATGAAACACAAACTCTGAAACAGACTTGCTGTAGCTGGCTGCCAGTGCTGCCTACCTTCGAAAAGGTGGCGAGGCTTAAGCAAGCTTTACATTTTCCTATCTCTGTAACTTGGCCCCTCAGGCATAGTAAGGCAGGCATTGGCTGGGGAAACCAGCTGAGGCTGAGAGCAAATGGAAGGGGGAGGATAAAGACTAAAGGGGCCCGGAAGAATGGATGAGTATGGGTTGTTCGGAAGAGGTCAAGGGAGGAGAAGGCAGATCGAGAGACCATGTTGAGGAAGGACAGAGGAGTAGAGCATGGAAGAGAATTACAGAGAATGCGTGCAAGGTGAGCTATTTGTTGGTGCAAGACAGAGGCACTTGATTATGAAAGTGTATGGATGGTTAGTAAAGAGAGTGAGTAAGACTAAGTGGATGTCATAAATGAGGCTGATTGTGAAAGGTGATTGAGTGGGTGAAGGGAGGGTGAATGTGAGAATAAGAGGGGTGGACTGTAATGTAGGGTGGAGAGTAGTGTAGAGGAGAGGTAAGAGTAGGCAGTGGTGGGAATGGAGAGCAGTAGACTGTATGTAATGTTATGTTAAGTTATGTTAAGTACACTTCTAAAGCGCAATGTACATCCAAAAGCAACTTGGTGCTACAAACCATTTAGGCTCAGACCAGGACAGCAGAGAGAGGGGACACATCTAAAACAGATGGGTCTTTAATAGGCGGCGAAAGGATAAATGAGGAGTCACAGCCCGCAGAGTATGGTGGAGTGAGTTCCAGACTTTCCCAGCTGCCACAGAGAAGGCTCATCCCCCTATATGAGAACGCTTTACAGAAGGGATACAAATTGTTAAAGACGATTGGGAGCGCAGTGACCTAGCAGGAATATAGGTACAGAATTTGGCCTGAACGTATTCAACTCCAATTCTATAGAACGCTCTGTGCACAATTCATAGAGACTTGAATGGAACACATTTCTGTACCGAGAGCCAGTGTAATTGGTGTAGGAGTGGGGCCAAATGGAGGATGAAGAATCACCCTGGCAACCATGTTTTGTAACAACTGAAGGTGAAGCAAATAAGATGGCTGTGCCAGGTAGAGGGAATTTCAGTAGTCATTACTACTAAGAACCAGAGAGGAGACCACTGGGCCATGAAAGCAGGAGGGAATAAAAGGATGACCCTTGCGAAAAATCTGCAGCTTTAAGTGACCAGATTGACAAACCAGGTCCTTCATCAACAGAGAAGCTGAAATTTCTACATCTAGATCCTTCACCACTGCAACTGGAGAAGGGCAAGGCCCAAGAGTGGAAGGCCAAACATCAGGGGTCCAGTATAGGGAAGGATCAGAATGTCCTACAACTAGCACCTCTGTTTTCACAGCATTAGGCTTCAGCCAGTTGTCGGCCATCCACCCCCCACCCCTACGTCATCAAGGCAGTTCATCAGCCATGCAGCTGTCTCAGAAGAAGAGAGATCAAGCCGGAAGATAAAGTGTGTGTCGTCGGCGTAGGAATAGCACATGAAGCCGTGTGAGGGGCTGAATATAAATTTTAAACAGAATGGGAGATAGAGTGGAGCCTTGATGGACTCTGCTCACTAAAGCCATAGGTTTAGAGCAGAAAGGTGATAGAAAGATAGACTGGAAGGAGGAAAACGATGCAGGTTCCTGTCTAGGGAGTCCAGCACAGGATGGACAGGTGATCAGGGTGGGGTGGTCTACAGTATCAAAGGCGGCAGACAGGTCTAATAAAATCAGCACCCCCACTCCAGCCTGGTCCACAGGGTATGTCAGAAAATCCACTACAGATACAAGTACAGATTCCATACCCCTACCAGGATAAAAGCCAATTGAAATGGATTGAATAAATTAGAAGACTCTACAAAGGAACTTAGCAAGGTGTGATCAAAGATTCCATCAATTTCATAAGGAATAGCAGAAGTGATAGTGGAGAGTAGAGCATAGTGAGAGTGAAGATTAAAGAGTAGAGTGAATGGGGATTAGAGAAGAATAGTGGGACAGGAGTGTATTCTGAGTGGAGAGTAGTGGAGAGGGGAGTGGAGAGTACTAGATTGAAAATGTAGAATAGGAGTGGATGTGAGCTAACATCATTTTGAAGGGATTAAGTGAGAAAGAGAGAGGGAAAGAAAGAAGACAGTGGGAGGAAGAGTAGGGGAGAGTAGCATGAAGGCAAAGGAAGGAAATTACCTTAATTCTCTCGCACCCTTCTAATCCTTGTAGAGTGAGGCCTAGGTGGTTGGAAGACACCAATTCCTGTGATGATTTTTATTGTGGGATCCAGGTTAGGATCCATCTACAAAACCCTAGAGGGAGAAAGAAACACAAGGAGCCAGATTCTAGATAATAGAAGATTACAGATCTCTAGTGTTCACCTGCGGAATTGAGCAAATCTGGGCTAGTTTGGAGGGATACTCAGGGAAGATGAGAGGGACTGCCCTCAGTTGGACCCGATTTAAATTCACAATAGAAACCAAAAAACCATCTTTGGGCCTCATAACAAGTTTAGTGGTGCTGGAAAAAGGTGGCGATAATTCTGTTAACTCCACTTTTCGAGTTGTAACGGAATTACCACCATTTTTCATGCACCACCAAATTATAGGTTTTGGTGATCATCCAGATGTAAAGGCGACATCTACCCACCTAATATCATTAAAGAGGCAGCTAAAGATATGGCCCTGTTTATAACCTCCTTCATAAATAACTCCTTCAGGACCTGTGCTGGCCCCACCAACCTCAAGGAGGCCTGGGTACTCCCACTACTTAACAAAACCAACCTTGACCAAAATATACCTACCAACTACCGTCCTATTACAACTGTACCCTTCTTGCTAAAAATTCTTGACAGGGCTGCATATCTTCAGATCCAGGCTCACTTAGAAAGCCACAACCTACTGGGCTTACAGCAATCAGGGTTCAGGCCCAGACATGGAACAGAAACGGCCTTAATAGACCTTAATACACCAAATGATGAACAAATTGATAAAGGCAACCTATCCATCCTCTTATTACTTGGCTTATCAGCCGCCTTCGACCTGGTCAACCACGATGTACTCTGCACTCACTTATCAACTGCTGCCCACTTCTCCAACAATGCCATTAACTTGATCCAATCATTTCTGAATCAAATGAGGGTCTTCTCATTTAACGCATCTGCAGAACCAGCAGAGGTGATCTGTGGAGACCCTCAAGGCTCTTGTGTTTCACCAATGCTTTATAACATATTTACTAAGCCCCTGTTTGATGACCTTGACCATTTGGGTGTCACCTACACTAATTACGCAGATTACACCCAAATACTTATTCCGATAACCCGGGAACTATGATTTAGACTCTAAACTGTTGAACAAAATCTAACTTGTCATCCAGGCATGGATGGCCACACACGGCCTATGCCTCACCTATGACAAGACAAAACTGCTCCTCAGCGGCTCACAAACTAAACTCAATAAACTAGCCAACAATTTCAAAGCTTTCAACATTGACGGTAATACTATACAGGTCTCCAAAGAAGTTAAAACCATGGGATTCTACCTGGACTACTCCTTAACACTGAACAGACAGGTTAACGCAACTGCATCAGCTACTGCATACACATGCAAATTAATAAACTCATGCAGACCTTTCTTGACACCTTCCGACTGTCTGACTCTGGTCAGAGCTCTCATTCTCGCCAAACTCGATTATTGCAACACACTCTATCTTGGAACTTCCAAAAAAAAGTAACTAAACTGTAGACACGTCAAAATAACACCCTCCAGTCGGCCCGCGACATTCCCAGATCACACCACATCTCAGCCACGAGGCATAACCTCCATTGGCTACCCATCAAGAGTAAAATATCTGGCAAAATATTAGGCCTTACGCATAAATGTCTTGCTAACTCAGCCCCCAAATATCTGACCTGCAAAATCTCAAAAAACAGTACTGCCCGTCCCACTAGAACGACACATCAAAACTGCCTACGAATCCCAAGATTGAACCGCCAGAAATCTGGGGTCAGCAGCTTCCCTACACTAGCCCCGAAACTCTGGAACTCACTACCTACACATCTTAGAGACGTGCACTCCTTCATCTGTTTTAGAAAGAAGATAAAAAATTGGCTTCTCACTCAAGAGCAGTCATAAAGTACACCCAGAGATACCACTACGCTCTCACCTGTATATACCCGCTTCTGTGACCTATACCAGGCCACCTATAATGCCTTACATATCTGTACTGCATATCCACGCTTTGCTGTTTTTTTTTTTAAATATTGTTCTGTATCACTGTCTATATTGATGTTACTGGTCTGTACCATTTGCATCATTGTCATTATATATGTATACTTAACTACATCACCTCATCGTACATATTTATATTATATTTAGCACCATATTGTAAATAGCACCACTGTACAAAATTGGATTGCCTCTACCGCTTTCAATGGTTTGACTATGTTTGTAACCTATGCGCCTAGATACCTGAGGATTTGGTGCACTTTATAAATGAATAAACTAAACTAAACTACCTTTGGTGGAATTCACATGTTATAAATCCACTGAATTCTGGAGGAAAAGTGGTAGATTCATCTCCGGCTTGTTGCTGGAGGGAAATCCTCCACTTTACGTACAAAAATAGGTGGATTGATCATGAGGTAATTCCGGCAGTGGTAAATCCATCAAAAGTCCCCATGCAGTCCTATGGACTCCAAGAATGGGAATTACACTGCCCTACCACCACTTGTAATCCTGTGGTAACTCCACTGGACCAAATGGTCGTAATAGTAATAGAGTTTGGTGGCAATTTTGTGGATTTCCTGCCAAATCAGCACCAAACTCGTAGCGAGGCCCTTTGAGAGTTGATGTATTCTTGAGGTCATCTGTGGTGCAACAAAAGAAACAAAACATGGGAAATTGAAAGTTTCATCCTTCCTTAGCGCATGAAATTTAAAGATCAACCTCCTAGCTATATGTGAGATATGTCTATATAATTCACACATGGCCAGTACTTTCACTTTAAAGAATAACATTAGAGGAAAAGAACATTTAAACATTCTATAAACACAGACACTGAACGTGCTCTTGGATAGCATGTTTAATATCATACACATAAAATCAGACACAAGGACTCAGGAGTAGTATTAGAAATGGACAAAGCAAGACTGTGTTTATTGCATGGTTGCAACCATCATAAACAGATAGCATACTATCAACCCACAGCCCAAACTAATAACCTAACCCACCTCCAGTTCACCTTCCCTTACATCCCGTCATGGTCTTGGCCCCTTACAATAAAAATCACTTCTGCATGGATCATCCTTCCCCCCCTAGGTAAGACAATGGGACACATTGTATACAGTTGTAGTCCTTCTTCAGTTCCTGTTCATTCTCCCATTACCACATGCTTCTTAGCTTCAAGCCCAGTTGCTGCGTTGTGACGATATCCGGTGTCATCTTCCTCAGGTGAGGGGTGTTTGGCTGACACATCTGGCCAAAAATAAGGGTCCATTGTCAAACAGGTTTAGGCAAGCACAATCCAAGATGGAGTTACTTGTGGCCTTCACCCAGTGCACATGAGAGCTCCCAAAAGCACTACCCCGGCAGTCCTTTAGCGCATGTCCGTTTTAGTAGTAGCTCTTGGTTCATGTATTACCAACAGCCAATAGGTGGGGATGCTCTTATCCAATGTCCATTTATAAAAAGAAAAATTACAACTCTCATGAGCATACATAATTATAATACTGCTGGTACAGTTCTCTCATATCATGTTTTATTTACTCATTATCTAATAATGTGTGGGGGTGCACAGCTAGTTACGTTCATTTATTGATATTTAATGAAGATTTGATACAACGTATGATGAAACCGGGTGATCCTCGGCTCTAAGGTTCAAATCAAACATACACAGGAAGACTCATAGAACCAATGAGAAATCCTGATGCCCTCTTCACGGGCACGCTACTTACTAAAAATGTCCAATAAATTTCAAATGAAATGCTTTCGAAATTTTAAAAGATTTATGTAGAAATTGTTTACGCAAAATTAATACAACACTCCTTCACAAATTATAATATAGACTGAACACATGAGTCCAATACTCATTATATTTGCACATTTATCGCATGACTGTATACATTGTTAACAAAACATTGAAAATGTCACAATGTTCTTTTTGTCTGCCCAACGTGTTTCGGATTTATACCCTGTCTTTATTCAGGGGTAATCATACCGTCTTCCTACAAATCATAAAATAGAAATTAATATGCAGACTTTCAACTGTAAATGCTTACAACCATCCTATCACCTGCATGTTGCTAACCTCTGGCTTTAAATTCCAAGTGACCAGAGGTACCCAAAACAGGAAACCCTCAATAATTCTCATTGCATTGTGACACATCATTAATATTAAAGAACTAACAATACTAAGAAATACTAAAAAGTACAACTCGCTTTCTTACCCCATTCACTGCCGTGCAAGTGGTGAATGGTCAAACAGGGGATGCGTCCAAACTCACTGAACTTTCATATCCACATTTGGACAATAATGCTATTAGATCCCTCGAGCATAAGCCACCCCTGGAATACAGAGAGGATTCTGAGAGCAAAACCACAGGTATCTTTACCTTTAGGCAGGACAAGTATTGCAAGCAACGAGGCAATGGACTGGAAAACCAGTCGAGTGCCCCACGTTCGGTATTTGAGTAATTTCCAATGACTACGCAAAAGTTTTCCAAAATGTTCCATAGACGTCTGGCTACAGGGTCAGCCTTTTTGTAATGTCTTCAGTAAGTATCCATACGTGGCTTATTCCTATCTGTATAGTCAGAGTCACAAGAACTCATGAATACTGCGCAAGACAAGCAACCCTTTAAATACATGCCCAAAGTCCTTGAATAGGCCCATACGCCGTGAACGAGCATTTTGTGTCCTCGCAATGCCAATGGTGTATTTACAGAAGTTCCTCCACTACCACTGGTATGCCAGAATTGTTCTTCAACAGTCTTGGCCAACTGTTATGTTGCACACCTTCATGAATTGACATCAATTTGACATTCAGATAATCTTGCCCCTCTTCACATGCCATGTCCCAATCCAGATTCCTCCCAGCTTCTAGCACGCCATCCGTCTGTTTTCAGAGGGCCCCTTGAGTAAGATGACGCAAGGTCCCTATGACATGAAGCTCACCAAGTCATGCCTTACTGCCTGTGAACTCTGCACCAGATATGAGCTCAGTGGCCTTCCCTAGTCGGTCTAATCTATCCTCTGAATGTGAACCCTTGTATATCCCCCATGTTGCAAGTACAGTATTAGTCCCACTTCACATTTTATCCCATACTTCCGTTTTCTGCCGTCCTTCCAACATCACCTTTTGTTGCTGCGCTAATTGGATACCAGCCCTGAGAGTACAATTCCGATAATGGGTGGCCACCTGAAAGGCAGACAAAGGAACAATAAATAAAAACATTGCATTCAACACCAGCTATCTATAACCCATTCTTTCTGGGTTTGACATTGCATTGTACCATAACCTTTGATTATATTATATATTTGAGTGTATTTTATGAACTCTTCAATGTCTACTTCTGGTGATTGTAAATACTGAATCATATTGCATGTACGGTTCTGTATCTGTTTGAAAAATGATACTGAGCTGTATAATCCGAAAATGCCTTCACTGACCTGGTACTGTTAAACCCATTCTCTATGGTTAATAAATAACACTCCAAACGTACTTGCTGTCCCTTCTCTTTCCCTATTATTGCACTGAGATCTTCCACCTCACAGTACCCTGTCACCACCACCCGGTGCATGGCCATGGCAATTTTACCACATCCGGAACTGCGTGTGCATTACCACCAAGTTCTCTCCATGTTGTCATAACCGTGGTTCCAGTCCACTGCTTATATCAATCTATGATTTTAGAAGTCATTTTATTTTTTCTCCTAATAAAAAGAACAGAGTGACAATAATATAACAAATCAGAAACATGTGGCCGTTCAGGGTACAATATTGTTTTTGTTAGTTTTTCAGTTATAGTAGTAGGTGTGTTAATATTAGCACTCGTATCTCTATCTCTTAGGTTAAGTTGGGGTTTCCTTGTGGGTTCTTCTATTGGTTTGTTCAAAACTTTCAAAAAGTCTTCATCCCTCATCCAATCAGGTAGAGCCTTACAGGGAGATGGTATTATCCCCACTGGGCACTGGGCTGGTCGTGGTATAAATCACAACTCCACATTCCCATGATCCATTGAGATCACAAGTTCCCCCCTGCCACTGCACTATCCATCATTTCTTATACCATGGCCAACCCTGGACATCAGCTTATGTCCCAACGTTAGTCAAGTTCTTGATTGATAATATGCTTTGCCAATAGTCAGGGTTTCATAAAACTACGTTAGAATAAGCAAATACAGAAAGACAAACCAGCCAGACAATAGCAGCTGCACTGTGATGAGTACCATCCATTTGCAATGGCTTACATGCACCCATCTTGAGTGTCCATGAACCTTCACAGCTGCCTTAGAAGTCAGTAGAATCAGGGCTAGAGAAGTCTTTCTCTGATGGAACTTCATCAGGACACTTTCGCCAGATTGTAAGGAACGATCTGAAGAGTCTGGTTCCCATGGCACAGCAGCTTGAACTTGATTGTGAATGAGACTGACAGAGTAAATTAGTGGTTTTAAAATATTCCAACAATCGATCATCTGATAATTGAAAATTATCTGGTACACTTTTCACATGTGGTGATGTAGCTAATCTCATAGGTCTTCCATACAGGATTTTACATTGGTGAGGGCAGTGCAACTTTGCTGGATAATGTTATTGACAAAATGAGTTCCCTGATCACTGTTAATACATACCAATATTCCAAATCTGGGCACAAATTCCCAAATCAAAGGATTCGCGACAGTCGCTGCATCAGCCTTTTTAAAAGGGTGTGCCTCCACCCATCCTGTCAAAACGTCCACTATTACTAGCAGGCATTGCCACTGATTGCATTTTGGCAGTTGGAGAAAATCAATTTGCATCCCTAAAAACTGGCTTTACACGTGAGAGGTGTGCCCCGGTTCTGATCAGCACACTCTTCCCCACATTATTTTGTAACCATATTAGACATGTTACACATCTTTGACAGTATTCCTGAGCCATAGCTGTAAGCTCTGGTGCAAACCAGGATTGTCCTACTAGCATTGTCTTTCATCTCTCCCCGCAAATGCCTGATTAGGTGTGACAAAAGTATTTTTGGAGCCAACTACCAACCCTGTTCATCTCACAATGTGGAGTCCTCATGTAATTGGCACCCCTTTCTCCTTATTTTTTTTTTCTCATCTGCAGGCGCATTCTCTTGCATTTGCGCAAATGTCCTCTAAAGTTTTATACAGTGTCCCCTCCTGTATGGGTTGCACCGGCAAGATGTACACATTGTTGCCCTGTAAGGCAAAATCATTTCCAAAACTAACAGGATCATCCAGTACCTGGTGGGCAGCACATCTGATGATAGCAATCCGCTTGGGAAACGTTATGGCATCTAGCAATGGGTGTACAAGCTGAGGTCCTGAATCCTCCCTGCTTCCATAGTTGATAAAAGTCGTAGGCTATGCCAAAGGCACATCTCAATTCAGCATAAATATTAACAGATTGCTGTGCCGCTGCTCGACATGCTCTCATAAGGGTCACTAATTCGTCCACCTGCACTGATGTTACTTTCAGCAATTTCTCACTCTCCACCACTTCTCCAGGCGCACATACTGCATACCCTGAGACCACTTGGCCATCCTGAATTCTAAAATATGACCCGTCAACAAAATACTTGAGATCTGGGTCTGGCAGTTGTACGTCAGAGAGGTCTGTACGAGGCATTACGAAGCAATCCATCACTAACACACAATCATGCAGAGTGGAATCGTGTGGCTCACCCCCCCTAATTGAGTTGGTAACAATGTTGCTGGGTTTAAGACTGAACATGGAGTCAAAGTGATATTGGAAGAATGTAATAAAAGCATCTCATATTTGCTTGCTCTTGAAACTGACACGTGCTGTTTAGGTTTTCAATAAAATTGATACTACCAAATGCGGGCCGGCCACCCCAGTACAATAGTTTCCCTTTGTTTCAGTACCAGAGCTGTTGCAGATGCTGATCAGAAACAAGGTGGCATTCCTATCGCAACTGGATCCAATTCTTTACCATTGTATGCTACGGGTCAGTCATAAATCCTCAGTTTCTGGGTAAGGACAGCTAAACAAAATCCTTTTCTTTCATGGCAATACACAGTGAATCCCTTTTTGTAATACGGTAAACCTAATGTGGGCTCTTCAGCTAATAACCGTTTTATTCTTGTGAAAGCCTCTTCCACCTCTGGTGTCAATTGCAATGGTTCAATAGTATTCAATCAGGTGTAATCTTGTAGTGGCTTAGCTATCTCAGTGAATCCTGAGATCCATTGCCCGAAGTAACCCATGGTCCAGATGAAAACTTGCATTTGTGCTATGCTCTGCGGCTTTTGGTATGTTGTAATCTGTCTCTTTCTGGGAAGTGGATATCATTCAACATCCCTTCATAATGTCATGTCCCAAATAGTGCACCTTAAAGGTGCATAACTGTGACTTCTTTTTCGATGCCTTATGCCCTTTCTCTGCCAATGCTCTTAGCAGGACGCTAGTATCTTCTTTACAAGCCTCGTATGAGGGAGAGGCGATTAACAAATCATCGTCGTATTGCATGAGCACAGATTTTCCTGGTAATTTTATATCCTTTAAATCTATTATTAACTGTTGTGAAAAGAAGGTGGGCAACTCTATGTATCCTTGGGGAAACCAGGTCCATGTATACTGGACTCCCTCTGCAAAAATGCAAATACATATTGGCTATCCTTGTGTATGTGGATCGAGAAGAAAACTAAACATAAGTCAACCACCATGAAATGTGTTGCTTCTGGTGGAATACACAACAATATGGTTGCTGGATTTTGTAGCAGGGAAAGGAAGGTATCATCACAGCATTAATAGCACGTAGGTCTCGTACAAAAGGATATACATGCTTGCTGGGCTTATTTACAGGAAAAATGGGAGTATTGCATATACTGCTAGTTGGAACAATGATTTCCTGACTCAAAAATTATTATATCAGTGGGGTGATTCCTTCCTCTGCTTCATGTTTTAAGGGGTACTTGGATGTATGGGGCAATCTTTTAAAAGGATCTACTTTATCCTTACTGGTTCTGTAGTGTATATATATCCTACCTCATTATCGTGTGTGGCCCACAAACACTGTGGTATTGAATCAATGAATTCCCATACGTCCTCTGAACAATTGCCCCTCCATCTCTGTTACACCTCCTTCTGTGTCTTCCCTTAGTGAGGACATCATTGTCAGCGCATTATCTACAGGTACACTTAGAAACACTCTGCCTGGAGTGCAGTAAATAGTGCATCTCATCTTGTACAGCAAATCCCTTCACATCAAATTCATGGACGAAGTGGGACTTAAAAGAAATGCATGTTGATCAGTAATATGGCCCAATGTAACAGAGCGTGGTTCTGTCATGTGGTGTATGAGAGTAGTATTACATATTCCCACCTTTGTTACCGACTTCCCTGATGTTGGGACACGTGAAAAATTATTCATTTGTAAAGCGAATCAGTTTGCCCCCGTACATACCAGACATGGAACTGGTATTTCCTGAACCGGGCACTGCACATACGGACCCTCCTGGGTAATTGGGATCATTAGTGCTTCCAGAGTCACCTCCCTTCTGGTAGTCAATATCCAATCATTTCTCCTCCAGGCATGAATGGATTCAAATTAGGGTTCGGAAACTGGGGCATCTGGTCCACGGCGGCACTCTTTCCCTAGACCTGCCCTCAATGTGGTGGCAAGTGTGTATTGTTTGGACCTGTGCCCACTTGTGGCTGTTGCCTGCTCTGCGGTCTGAATAGGCACTAATTTTTCCAATGGCACTCCTGTTTACAATAGTTACAAACCAATGGATTTTGTGCCATAGCTCTAGGAGCATGCTGATTATTTCAATTTCCTTGCACCTGCTGACCCTGACCTCCACATGCCTGTTGTTGGTCAAAATGTCCTCACTGTGTTATTTGCTGCTGCTGTCCCACATATCCCCACTGCTGCTTCTGATACATCTGTTGACCCCTCTGACTGCCCCCTCTTCCTCTGGATCTCGCCCCCCCCCTTTTGGGCCTGATTCCCCAGAAAGTTTCCTCTCTCCTGCTGTTGTCCCTGAAGGCTTATCATCTGTAATGTCATAAGTTTGTTATCAATCGTCTCCTTTCAACTGATCTTGACAAGTGACGCAATGATTCGTCACCAGCTCTGCTAAAGGCTTGGTCTGCTATCCTATGCACACTTTCTTAAGCTGCATTTGTACCTTCGGGAGTAACCCAGCAACACATGAGTTTGCTATAGCTGCCTGCATTGTATCTTCCAGTTTTGTATACCTGAGTGCTGAGTGAACACCACCTTTAGTCTGTCTAAATAGTCAGCAAGTGATTTGCCCATATTTTGTCTACAATTCGATATTTTTGCCCAAAAATTGTTTCTAGCAGGCCTGGCTCTAGCAGGGGGGCAGGGAGGCCAGCCCCCCCCCCCCAAGGCCACCCCTAGAAAGTAGGCCCTGCCAGTTGGACCTGAGGGAATATGGGTGTGGGGGTAGATTTTGCTCTACACATGCAGCAGCAACCTCAGAGATATCACTTGGAAAGGCTGAACTGCAGGAGGTCGTCCAGAATTTGTTTTCATGCCCTAGACAATGATGTATGCCCACCAGCCATGAAATGACCAAGGAGATGGAGCGCCATTCACACCTATAAATGAGGTAGCATACTTATTCAAGCTGGCTGCCTACAACTATTTTCTCAAACCTAAAATCACAGTTTTGCTTTCTGTAATTTAAAGCATGTTTATCTTTTGTGGGGATATAGCGTTTTTTGCATCATGCTTAATACAATGTTTAACTATATCAAACAATAAATGACAGATGATCCGACAGAGCAGACCTTACAAATTACATTAAAAGTATTTATTCTGCTGCATCAACTACTTGAGTATAAATAAAAAGATAAGGTTGATAGTAACACAAATGTAATTCTGGCGTGTAGTAAAATAAAAAGTGATAGATGCAAGGCTTTGAATTAAACATTACCACTACTGTTGCTCTGCGCAACATTCCATGCCATAATTCTGTAGTGTGTCTGTGCCATTACAGAAGGGGACAAGCCATTAGCAAATGACTCTTGGTGCTGCCACCAAAAGGTACAGTCCAATCTCAATTGCTAGGCCATTACCACTCTGCACTGGAACCCAACAATGACATGCATTTTCAAGGTCTAGCAGTTTGGGAAGGGCTTCTCGCATTGGTGAATGGGCCGAGGCTGATTTGAAAACAATGGTAAAGAAGGCTGGCCAGTGCAATGCCAGTGGTTATAATGGATTCAGACTTTTTCCTATTAGGTTCAAGACAGAGCTCATGCAGTGGAACACAGATAGGTTGGAGATAACACGTAAGGAGAAACACATCCTATGAGTGTATTTGGTCATTTACCCACTCAATGACTGGCTATTGCTATGTTAGAGCCTATGGCATTACCAGCGACTACCTGCCTCTCACCACCAAAATGTAACCTTTCTGGAACTCTTTTAGCAAGCTCTATCACAAAGTAACACCAAACATGTTGCTATA
Organism: Ambystoma mexicanum; assembly: GCF_040938575.1. Lineage (NCBI taxonomy): Eukaryota > Metazoa > Chordata > Amphibia > Caudata > Ambystomatidae > Ambystoma > Ambystoma mexicanum. Next base: position 460,967,008 of record NC_090931.1, read on the forward strand.
TAGGGCCTGCCAGTGTTATATCTAGGCATTCTTTTAGTTTTTAATTACTTAATTGCCCCTCTAAATGAGCTCCTGGTATGATACAAAACTCTTAATGTGTGTCTTCCGCCAGTTGATTTTATAAGCAATATCTTTGTCAATGCCTCTGCCTGAAGTATTGTCTTAAACAGGCAATCACAAAGCCAACAGTTTTTGCCTGTGTATAGGTATTAGACGTTTGCCAAGCAATGCCATCATATGCCCAAGTGCTCACACCATTTTCCAGCTGTTCCCATTTTATGGCCAGGTGGTACCCTTATGGCAGTGCCTGGCAAATGCCTATCCATGCCTAATCAAAAGCCCAAGCTGTTTGCTTTGTCAATGCATGTTGGTTTCAGTTTGTCTCCTGAAGTGAACATTTATATTCCCAGATGTGAGTGCCTTGCTTGCTTCGCCTAGGTAATCAAGCTACACCTCACTGAGTTGGTCCAACAAGGCCCTACCTGAAAATGATAAGGGTATGATGGCAAGTATGGGGCAGTTTCAGATCTTCTCATGCATACTTAACAGTGGGGCTCCGACCTAAATAGAATGTATCTTTGTCTGTGTGGAAGCTATTCTGCCAGAACGTTTCATGATTCAAACTAAATACCGACTTGATAAGCTCGTACTGTTTGAGTAACTTAACAGAGTTTGCATTCAAACAAAATACATCATGTGCATTGTGGGTGTTGTTTGGGAAGTATAATGTAAATCCTGGGTGCTGGGTGTTTAGGCAGTGCCAGAATCCCTTAAAGGGCACCTTTATAAAAACACAAGAGAAGAGCATTTCCTATAATGTTGCGGGCAAAGTATAAAAGGTGTACATCTTTTAAAACTAAAAAGAAGTATTTAGATATTTCCTAAAGAGTGCAATCAGAGGTGGATTTAACATTTGGACCTGGGACAAATGCCCATGTCCGTTGCCCCTGCTCTACCACTTTCCCCCAAATACAAACAGCCAGGGCTGCACAGGCCCTCCCACTGAGGTCTTGTCTTAGAGGCAACTTATTTACAACAGTAAGTGATTAACAGAAAGTAATTAGAGATGAGAAAAGGTAACTGTCATGATCTCTGCTTCCAAAAGGTCAGGGTTTTCCCAACTCCCTTGGAAGCAGATCCATAACCCAGGTTCCGAGGGCCAACCAGTCCCAATTGGGACCTTTTGGACCCAGTCCTGGCGCCAGTGGCACCAGGCTCATAAATATGCCCAGTCCCAGCGCTGGAAGCGCCGGGCTCATAATGCTTGGGTGGACTTACCTGCAGCAGACCATGCTGCTTACTTGCCTGCCAGCTGAGCCTCTGATCCTCTTCTGTTTGGAACTACTTTTCCTGTTGGGTGGGGCAGGAGCCACTCCCTAGATTCAGAACACTGGAACTCTTCTGGAAAGCAGGAACTCTTTTCTTAGCAAGGCGTGGCTGTGGAAGGAGACACCTAAGCACTACAGGAGGCTATTTAAACCACACCCGGTGGATGAATCTTGCTTTGCGTTATTCTGCATTCTCAGCAGCAGAACGCTCATCGTGTCTTCTGCATCTGATCCTGGGCCTAAGGAAAAAGGCTTACCATTCTGAATCCAGTCTTCAGCAACACCTATAAAGACAAGAAAGAACAGGTTAGCATTACGGTCTTCAGTGACAGCTCTTCACTTACCTGGTCCATCGGCTGCCACCAACGCCTCGCGCTGCATTCCGGCATCTGAAAGACAAAGGCTTACCTACTCTTCGTGCGCTCCGGAGATCTTCACACTGCATTCCGGCATCTGAAAGACAAAAGCTTACCAACTCTTCGCACGCTCCGGAGGCCTTCGGCGCTGCATCCCGCATCTGAAAGGCAAAACAAGGTGCGTTTAAAGACATTGGGGAACTTTAATACTCACGTGCCATTACTCCTTTCCACATCTAACCCAGTGGGTATTCCGGCACCCTGCAGCCGCTCCGAACTTGGACCTGCAAAATAAAAGACAGTCAAAGCGCATCGTGAAGCAGGCAACAAGCGCTTACTTACGTGCTTCCAGGCGCTTCTATTCATCACACGGACTCCATCTTCAACTCACTTCAGCCCGTCATCCGCTATCGCCGGAACCTGCAAAACAAGAGACATCATTACTAAAGACTTTAAAGACAATAGAATTACTCAAAACTTACCGTTCGTGCAGTAAACGACGGACAGCAGTCCTCTGAAGTCAAGAGGCCTGCGCTACCGATCCAGTGAAGAAACTGGTTACAGCACCCTGCCCCGAGGCAGATGGAGAGCTCGGCATTCACTTACCTAAGGTGAGAGCGTTAACCTTTGGGGGTCTACAGGAGAGCAAAAAGGAAAGAGATAGGGACACCCCAATCACCCCAGTTCATTAATCCCATATTTTCTATCTGCAGACATCTTACTCTTGAAGTCAGGCATACAGTGCACAGAGGTCCAGCCCAAGAGCCAACCGGGTGCTACACATCACCTTTGAAGATACAGTAGTCGCCCAGTCAAGACCGGCTCCTCTGCGAGAATCAGGTGAGCGTTACAGAACGCAAAGCCTACCGCAAAACTCTCGCCCAGGCGCTATGGAAACCTCGGATACTGACCACCTAGCCCGGTTACTTGGGGAACTAAGGGCGGAAGTGCATGCAGCTCGTCAGGAAACGAATGCTCTAAGAAGGGAACTAATTATTTCCAAGGAGAGAACAGACGGTCTTGCTAGACAATTGCTACAGTCACAAGCCGGACAAACCCCGTTACCCGCATCAGGGGCAAATCTTCCTTCAACATCCTCTATGAATCCAGTGCAGATCAACCTACCTGGGAATGTACCTCTGGCTCCGCCCGAACGATTTTCTGGTGACCCAAAGAGGTTTGCAGTATTTATCAATCAGTGCCGGTTGCACTTCTTATGCCGGCCAGCAGCCTTTCCAACTGATCAAGCTAAAGTAGCTTTTGTACTTTCGTACCTTAGTGGCAATGCGGCAGACGGGTCGATCCCTCTAGTTAATCAAGATGATCCGGTTCTCCATGATTTTCAAGCCTTTCAGCTTAGTATGGAAAAACTGTTCGCAAGACATTCACAGGGGCAGGCCTTGGACAATGAGCTTCTTTCGTTGCGACAGGGTAATCAAGACCTTTTGGCTTATATTGCATCTTTCAATAGACTAATAGTGGAAACTCAATGGCCTGAGGACAAAAGGATTACGCTGTTTTATAGAGGTCTACGTGGAGAGCTCAAAGACGTTTTAGCCCAAGTAGTGAATCCCCCACAAGACTGTTCGGATTATATAGACTTGGTCGTTCAAATAGATCATAGACTGCAGAACAGGAAGGCCGACCGTTCCAAGTTTGATGCTCGAGTATTTTCCAAACCGCCAACTCCTTCCAAAGGAGTAGACTCCGGGGAACCCATGCAAATAGGGGGTCTGAAAGGTCCTCTAACACAAAAGGAGCGGGAAAGGAGAAAACAGTTGCAATTATGCCTATATTGCGGAAACTCAGGGCACTTTCTTCGAGACTGTCCGGTGAAACCTGCCAAGAAGGCGGTAGGAGCTGCAGTTACCAAAGTTACAAACTCTGAGCAGGGAAACGACCTCGCCCGACAAGAATAGAGGTCCTCTTGCCGAGCGTGAAAACCAGTTCCGTGACCTCGCATTTCGTGATACCTATGGTCCTCATTAGCCCTGATAACCCGGATCGATTACATGCAATTGAAGCTTACGTCGATAGCGGTGCCATCGGCAATTATGTGGATCATGAAATGGTTTTGAGGATGAATCTAACTCTTTGTCCCAAGGCTGTAAAGGACGTCATTACTACAGTGGATGGTACGGAGATAGCCTCCGGGCCTGTAACGCATACCACTCAAGAGGTGACGCTAGTAAGTCAAGATGGACACCATGAGAAGATCGTGCTCGATGTGATCAAGGCCCCTCAGTTTCAGATTATTCTAGGAATACCTTGGTTAGAGAAACACAATCCTCTGATCGATTGGCGAGCAAGAACGGTCCAGTTTCCAGAATGTGTCTCTACTTGTCACCCTCCACCTCGTGTTGCACTGGCAGCAATTTCTTCAGAGACTCCCCAGTTACCTCCCGAATACCTTGAATACCAAGATGTTTTCCGGAAGGATCAGGCTAACACTCTACCTCCTCATAGGTCTTATGACTGCCAGATAGACCTGATACCTGGATCTACTCCTCCTTGTAGTAGAATTTATGCCCTCACTGAGCCTGAGAACCTTCACCTTCGACAATACCTGGATCAATACCTGGCGAATGGGTTTATTCGTCCTTCCAAGTCCCCTGCTTCTTCAGCTTTGTTCTTCGTTCCAAAAAAGGAAGGAGACCTTAGAACTTGTATCGATTATCGCTCCCTGAACCAGATCACTGTTAAGAATAGATATCCGTTACCTTTGATCCCTGAACTCCTGGACCAAGTCAGAAAAGCATGCATATATACAAAGCTGGATCTTAGAGGAGCTTACCACTTGGTACGAGTAAAAGAGGGTGATGAATGGAAGACGGCCTTCCGCACCAAGTATGGGCTATTTGAATATCAGGTCATGCCCTTCGGTCTTTGCAATGCCCCGGCCGCCTTTCAATATTTTATGAACGATGTCCTCAGAGAGCTCATAGATGTGTGTGTTGTTGTTTACATTGACGACATCCTCGTTTATTCTTCATCGGAATCTGAACATCGAAAACACGTGAAAATGGTCCTCGAAAGATTGCGTCAACACAAACTTTTCGCTAAGTTGGAAAAATGTGTTTTCAACGTGACTGAAGTTGAATTCTTGGGATTCATATTATCACCTGGCGGAGTACGTATGGATTCAAAGAAGGTCGATGCAGTTCTCAAATGGCCATCACCATCCTCCGTAAAAGGTGTGCAAAGCATGTTAGGCTTCGCTAACTTTTACCGAAGGTTTATCCCCGAATTCTCTCGAATAGTCCAGCCCATCACTGCCTTGTTAAAGAAAAACAAACGTTTTGAATGGTCTACCGAGGCGGAACAAGCTTTCCAGGATTTGAAGACTAAATTTATCTCTGCACCAATCTTAAAACACCCTCGCCCCGAACTCCCCTACATCGTGGAAACTGATGCTTCAAGCCTTGCCATGGGGGCAGTTCTATCACAAAAGGACCGGTAACCAATCAGTTGCATCCCGTGGCATTTTGGTCCTGCAAATTCTCGCCTCCTGAAATCAATTACACGATTACTGACAAGGAACTTCTGGCTATCAAGTCTGCCTTTAAGGCTTGGCGGCATTATCTGCTGGGGGCCCGACACACCGTTACTGTGATTACGGATCACCGAAACCTGCAATATTTGAAAACCGCAAAAGCCCAATCCTCTAGACAACTCCGTTGGGCATTATTCTTTGCCGAGTTTGACTTCATAATTACCTATCGACCTGGTACAAAGAACGGTAAAGCTGATGCCCTTTCTCGGATGGGAGTGGAAGAACACTTGATCAACCCTAAACCTGTACCAATCATTCCCGAACAAAGAATTCTGGGTGTAATCGCCACAGAATCCATAGAGGAAGTTAAGGATAAAGCCAGGCAACTTGTAACTCCAGCAGACATACAGAATTGGCATCTGCAGGGAAAGGACTTTGCAGTAAAGGACAACTTATTGTATTTCCAAGAACGATTATACCTACCCAGCACAGATTTACAGAAAAAAGTAATCTCCTGTTATCACGATTCTTTAATGGAAGGTCATCCCGGTATGGCCAAGACCTCAGAAAAGATCAAGCGCTACTTCTGGTGGCCGTCTTGGAAAAAAGCTATCAGAGACTTTATAATGTCCTGTGGAGTATGCGCCCAAAACAAGAGTCAAAAGGAAAGACCAGCAGGCCTCTTACGCCCTATTGACATCCCACCTCGCCCTTGGCATACGCTTTCTATGGACTTCATCACCGATCTACCTCCATGCTCCGGATACAATACGATTCTAGTAATCGTGGACTTATTCTCCAAGATGGCGCATTTCATTCCGCTCAAAGGCTTGCCAACAGCAGCAACTCTGGCCCGAGAATTTCTCGAAAACATCGTCCGACTACACGGTTTTCCTTCGGTTCTAATTTCGGATCGAGGTAGTCAATTTATTTCTCATTTTTGGCGAAGTTGCTGTCGGTCGGCTCAAATTGATGTGAGACTATCGACCAGTCACCACCCTCAGACCGACGGACAAACCGAGAGGACCAATCAAACTCTGGAACAGTATTTACGCTGCATGCTGCAACAAACTGAAAAAACTTGGAAAGACATCCTTTGGATAGCCGAATATGCCTACAATAACTCTGTCCATTCGGGAACTGGGAAAACACCGTTTTTTCTTTTGTACGGCAGTCACCCTCGAACCTCGGAGTTGGATCCCCTCCAAGATCTTGAAACACCAGCAGTAGACTACCTGCATTCTACAATCACCCAAGCCTTTAAGGAAGCTGTTTCTCACCTTCAAAGGGCTAAAGAACAATACAAGAAAGGAGCAGATCAACATCGGAAGGAAGCCCCTCAATATCAAGTAGGGGACCAAGTCTGGTTATCCACCAAATATCTACCTCTAAAAGGGCCACGCACATTCAACCCAAGATACCTTGGTCCCTATTCCATCACTACCATAATAAACCCAGTAGCGGTCAAGTTGGACTTGCCCCCGCACATGAAGATACATCCGGTCTTCCACGTCTCTCTATTAAAACCCGTGCAACCTCAAACCCGACTAACTAAATCTCCAAAACCCATCCTAGTTGATGGAGAACTCGAGTTTGAAGTCAAAAGCATTCTGGACTCCAAGATCTCCAAATCTAAACTATTTTACCTAATTGACTGGAAAGGCTACGGCCCCCAAGAGAGATCCTGGGAACCTGCTGAATATGTCCACGCTCCTCGCCTAATCAAAAGATTTCACCGAACATTTCCTGACAAGCCAAAACCCCCGGAGAAGCCCGGTTTGGGAGGGGCCTTGAGGGGGGGTACTGTCATGATCTCTGCTTCCAAAAGGTCAGGGTTTTCCCAACTCCCTTGGAAGCAGATCCATAACCCAGGTTCCGAGGGCCAACCAGTCCCAATTGGGACCTTTTGGACCCAGTCCTGGCGCCAGTGGCACCAGGCTCATAAATATGCCCAGTCCCAGCGCTGGAAGCGCCGGGCTCATAATGCTTGGGTGGACTTACCTGCAGCAGACCATGCTGCTTACTTGCCTGCCAGCTGAGCCTCTGATCCTCTTCTGTTTGGAACTACTTTTCCTGTTGGGTGGGGCAGGAGCCACTCCCTAGATTCAGAACACTGGAACTCTTCTGGAAAGCAGGAACTCTTTTCTTACCAAGGCGTGGCTGTGGAAGGAGACACCTAAGCACTACAGGAGGCTATTTAAACCACACCCGGTGGATGAATCTTGCTTTGCGTTATTCTGCATTCTCAGCAGCAGAACGCTCATCGTGTCTTCTGCATCTGATCCTGGGCCTAAGGAAAAAGGCTTACCATTCTGAATCCAGTCTTCAGCAACACCTATAAAGACAAGAAAGAACAGGTTAGCATTACGGTCTTCAGTGACAGCTCTTCACTTACCTGGTCCATCGGCTGCCACCAACGCCTCGCGCTGCATTCCGGCATCTGAAAGACAAAGGCTTACCTACTCTTCGTGCGCTCCGGAGATCTTCACACTGCATTCCGGCATCTGAAAGACAAAAGCTTACCAACTCTTCGCACGCTCCGGAGGCCTTCGGCGCTGCATCCCGCATCTGAAAGACAAAACAAGGTGCGTTTAAAGACATTGGGGAACTTTAATACTCACATGCCATTACTCCTTTCCACATCTAACCCAGTGGGTATTCCGGCACCCTGCAGCCGCTCCGAACTTGGACCTGCAAAATAAAAGACAGTCAAAGCGCATTGTGAAGCAGGCAACAAGCGCTTACTTACGTGCTTCCAGGCGCTTCTATTCATCACACGGACTCCATCTTCAACTCACTTCAGCCCGTCATCCGCCATCGCCGGAACCTGCAAAACAAGAGACATCATTACTAAAGACTTTAAAGACAATAGAATTACTCAAAACTTACCGTTCGTGCAGTAAACGACGGACAGCAGTCCTCTGAAGTCAAGAGGCCTGCGCTACCGATTCAGTGAAGAAACTGGTTACAGCACCCTGCCCCGAGGCAGATGGAGAGCTCGGCATTCACTTACCTAAGGTGAGAGCGTTAACCTTTGGGGGTCTACAGGAGAGCAAAAAGGAAAGAGATAGGGACACCCCAATCACCCCAGTTCATTAATCCCATATTTTCTATCTGCAGACATCTTACTCTTGAAGTCAGGCATACAGTGCACAGAGGTCCAGCCCAAGAGCCAACCGGGTGCTACACATCACCTTTGAAGATACGGTAGTCGCCCAGTCAAGACCGGCGCCTCTGCGAGAATCAGGTGAGCGTTACAGTAACATGTAGTGGCCATTGCTATGGCACTTTTTTCGTTAAATTATATAGGGTTTTAACAAGCTATTTAAGTATGATTGTTGTGATTGTTGTGTGATTAGGATACAAAACAAGTGGTGTGAAACAATGAGCTTATCATGCATTTCATTTCACTGTGTCTGTATTACTAACGTCTATGCTGGAGTCTACATGCTTCCATTCAGGAGGGGGAAAACAAAGCTACAATCAAAGGAGGTCATTTTCCAAGCGAAGAGGAGTGCAATAAGTGGTGATAAATGCATGTATCTCCACATTTTATGACCTGTAGGATTTTGTATGATTTTATTATGTGAGGTTGGAGATCAGAGGTCCCCCTGCCAAATCAGATTGGTTTTCCACCAGCATGTATTTTTATGTTGGCAGAAAACCAATGGATTCCTCTGGAATCAGTCTGGCATTTACATCTGGTAAAAGCAGGCAGATTACAAAGGAATCCGTTTTGGATGGCTCCCACAATCATTAATTGTGGAAGTGATTTACACTTTACCAGACACGTAGTGAAAATAAAAAGCCCAAAGGCGATTTTCGCCTGTGTTTTACACTTTACACTTTACTTTTCCAGTACGTGGTTGAAACAATTACAATTTATTAATTGCCCCTTTGCAAAAAGTGCAAACAGAAGTGGCCCCTTCCTGTGCAATTTAGGATTCAAAACAAAATGCCCCTCTTACTATTTTCATCAACACATTTCTACAATGATGATTACATTCTCAGGTTGATTTATCATTTGACCTGTGCATTTTTAAAGTAATCTGTATAAAATTAAGTATTATTGTACGTATTCAAAATCAAACTTCAACACATATTTGTACCAAGTTGAGCTTGGATGATGCATGGTCAAGTATCTAAATTTCAGACTAGTCCTAAATTCTGGCTTTACCACTCAACCAAAGTGTGTAATCCTGAACAAATCATATGTCGTACCTGCTAAATGTATGTGCCCCTATAAGTGATTCATTTTGCAGTATAAGCTAGTCCAAACGCCACACTCATGGTTTAATAGATGGGCAGCACAAGCATTGGAACCTGCCAAGAACACACACACACACACATCTTTCTTTGAAAATATCAGGCTGCATTTATTGAACAACATTATGGTATTCAATAGCAAATCAAAGTAAACACATCAAACAAAAAGTCATCATGGACAATTGCATATTATAACCACTATGTACCAAACAATGACATACAGGGGCAAGACAGGGGAGCAGGGCCCTCTCCTCCCTGCCACACCCCACCAGGAGTGATAACAGGAGGCCGGAAACCCCTCAACCTGCACAGTCTGCTTCCTCATGCAGCTCTCCCATCCCTAGCACTCTCGCGTACATGCTAGAACTCCCTCAACTCAATTAAAATGTGCAGTAAAAATGCAATTGCAATGAAAAACTGTAGTTTTTTAAGAAACAAAGTCTCCTATTCCTTACTTCAGGATTTTCAGGGTTAGGGGGGCTATCTTTCACATAAGATGGAGGGACCACAAGCATCTCCTCTGGTGCCTCTTGGAATTAGCCACAGTGTTCAGGAAGGCATTGTTGGGCGAACACCATGATCTGAGATGGTACATAGACTGGGGGCCTCACTGCTCAGCCCTCTCAGATGAGGAGGAGGATGCATCACCCTCAATGTTGCCCAGCCAAGCTAAGAAAGACATGCAGGGTTGTTCGGAGTAGGTGGGAGTGGAGGTAAATGAGAATGTTGATTAGGGGAACTCAGGAAGGTGACTGGGGATGAAAGGTGGAGGAGGATTGGACATAATAGCAAGGGAAGAGCAGATGGGAAGGGAAAATAGGTAGATGGATTTTGCAACATTATTTTCCTTGCTTCTCCTTTTGCTCTGGGCTGTTTTCTTTTTTTTTATAGAAGGGTGCAAATGTATTTTTCCAGATCTGGAAATAACTTTTTGCTGGATCACGGATCTGGGAAATCTGGATCGACGCAAGGACTTTCTTTAGGGTGCTCCTAGACCCAAACCCAATGGAATTTTCGGCCCCCCTTATCAGAAACTTGACCTACCCAGATGAATATTCCTGGAGCCGGGCCTGGTTTCTAGGGCATACTTCTGCGACCATCGTCATTATCCTATCCCTTGTCTGCATCAGGGAATAATCCCCTATGCCTGGAGAGATGGCTGGCCAAGATGCTCATTCCGTTATTTGTTGTCCTACCTCGGGTGGCATCACAAGTCTTATAAGTTGATTCATATCTGTCCATGATGTTTTATAACATTGCATTATTGTCTTTAGTTCCTCCACAAATGGTTCTTCGCTCATATTAGGGAATTATTTAGCTAATGTCCTATGGTCTCCTGGGTCCATGGTACATGGACTGTCACCAGTGCCTGTGGACTTTCCCCATCTCCCTGTGCAGATGGTACTTGTCTGAGTGGAGACTCAAATGTATGTGAATCACTTCCATATATCAACCCTCTCCTCATTACCAAGGGTTCGTATGCTGATGGAGGTCCCATGAGGGGTGGCACTCCACTGGGTCCCTGTCCACTCAGCCCAGTTTTTCTGGTGCTGTGGGTACTATCCAGGAGTTCTCTTCTACAAATGGCCCTTCCCCTAGCTGTCTGTTCAGGTTTGTGAATAAACTGAGTATATCCTCCAGCATCTCAATATCCAGATCTGCTGCGTTGTCCGCATCCATCCGTCCGTCCTTCTCTAATAGCTAAGGACACATTTGCCCCCCTCTAGCACTCTCTCATCCCTCAAAAATGTTATTTGGCTTCTCAATCGATCATCACTCTCTCTTAATCCTCTAACTTTCCTGTCATCTCTTTTAGCTGTGGCCTCTTCCAGCCATATAGCGAACGCTCCTCATTGTACTGCTGGTGTTTTCAGATCTTCCTTTTCCAATGCCTGTCTTAGGGCTCCTAGTTTTACTAAGTTAAAAGTTCACTGAATTGGGAATTGAGTCTGTATGTTACATCGTATCTCATAATGCCATTAGTCCAAAAAGTCACAAGATTAACTGTTAAACTGTCTAAACATATAGTGGTGGGTGACCCCTTTGGGGCGGGGGGGTTGCTCTGTCTCTTTCGACCAATATTTGCACATTTTGCTCTCCCTATTTATACCTGCTTTCACTCCTCACTTGCCACATTACCAAGGCGCCCCTGCTCCACTTGTTCTTTTACTCAGCTCCTTTGTGGTTCAGAGGAAAAACAGATCAACAAGAGTGGTCCTGATAGGGATAAGGGCTCTCACCATGCACTCGTCAACCTGTCCCTATTTACTGAAGGGGATCTTGCCCTTTCCCTTGACCCTAGGTAAGACAACTGGACACATTGTGTACAGTTGTAGTCTACTTCAGTTCCAGTTAGTTCTCCCGTTACCACATGCTGCTCTGATGATATTCAGTGTTGTCTTCCTCAGGTAAGGGGTGTGAGGAAGCCCAGAATAAACAGAAGAGTTAGGGAATACCCTATATGGGAATTTAATTGTGAAAAAGAGGATATAGAGGGAATAAATACTAAGGCTTTTTGCTCCAGAGTCGCTAGTCCTAACGGACTGACAAATCAAATACTAAAGGCAGATAAACAGCTCTTGTACCATATACTCTGTCTGCTCTTTAAGGACATTCTGCTCTGTAGATATACGCCAGATTTTTGGAAATTGTCAATCATGGTGCCTATTTTCAATAGGAGCGATCGGTCGGATCCTATGAATTACAGACCAATTGCCCTTATTGATATTGATAGCAAGATCTTTTTGGCGCTCATGCTGGAAAGCTTGATAGTATGGATGACTCAAAAAGGTATACTATGAAAGCTCCAATTAGGCTTCAGCAAGAGTATTATACAAATCTAAATGGCTTGCCATTGAATACCATGCGAGTGAATATATTTTCTAAAAACGATGGCACCTTGTATGCGGCATTGGTAGACTTTTCAAAAGCTTTCAATACGGTCCATCAGGGCAGTTTGTGGCAGAAGCTAAACATTTGGGGAATAACTCCTCCCTTATTAGCCATAAACGAATATATGCATGAGACCACACAAGTTTTGATCAAACTAGACGAAGCAAGAATTTTGTTTTGACCAGTGAATACTGCATAAGGACTGCGGCAGGGCCGCATTTTGTCCTCCTGCCTTTTCAATGTACATTTGGCTGATCTTGGTGAGATATTGCAAGAAGTGGCATTCATAATTCCTAAGGTCGGAGGACATGGGATCTGCTAGATGGCCTAGGCAGAGGACATAGTTTTACTAGATGTTATACTAATAGGCCTCCAGCGGCTCCTCACTGCCCTCAGTAATTATGCCTCCATTTATGACCCTGAGATTATTTTTAAAAAATCATATATCATTCTTTTAGCAAAAAATGCAAAGAAACAAAAGCATTTAAAGTGCTTTGTAGATAAGAAAGAAACTTCATTGGTTAAAGAGGTAAATCCAAACAGGAATAGAGAAGAACACAGATCAACTGGTATTTCAGATTAGAAGGATTTACATTTTGAATTAAACCATTACTTAATTAATCTCTTTAAACCAAAGGTTATTCTGTCTATTTTATATGGTATGGAAATCGAGGCACAGACGTACAGGTTGGTATGGAAACGCAGACTGGAGGGCAGATAAATCTTCCCTCTTCCATGGCTGTGCTGTCCCTGCATTTTGAGCTAGGTTTATTGTCACTCAAGGCTTGGTTTCAGTGGCGTGTAGTATCAATATATGAAAGGTTGGTGCCTCCTCGAGAGCCAAGTATGTATGAAGAATAAAAAGTAGCAATGATTTAAGACTCAGAACCTTTGTTAAGGCAGTTAAAACAGCAGCAGAACTAATTCTGGAGCAATGTGGTAGATTAGAATCTGACTTAATAGAAATCTCCATGCTGGGTAAAAAACTGTGCAATGCAAGCAGATTTGATTGAAACAATTGATAAAATGCACAATTATTACCTCCATTCTACCTTCTCTAAGTTAGATAAACCATTGGGAATGCTTCCTAAGTATCTTGAGAAATTTCCTAATGGGGTTTTCTAGTACAATTTTTGAGATTTTGTTTTAATTTGCTGCATACAGAAGAGATCCTTGAAGTTCGTCATAATGATCAGGGATATAATGGTTTATGCCAAATGTACTTAGATGAAGATGCAGAGCAAACTCTAAAGTATATTATGGTTGATTCCCAGGAACTGCAAAATCTTTGTCAGATGTTTCTGGACCGATTCATCCATAACACAGAAGTGCTGGATTTGGACAGTTTTTGGGATACGTTAAGTGCAGGAAAGGAAACTTTTTTAACAATAGAAGTCCTAAAAATGTTAAATGACACAGGACTAATGATGTATAAGCAGTTCTGGGGAAAGTATTTTATGTAGTTTTGAATTTTAAAGAAATATTTTCTCAAGTATATTTACTGATGAATAATGATTTTGTGTACTTTTTGTATAGTTTATGTAATAAGTATTGTATCTATTTTATATAACTTGTATGTAAACATTGGCATGAATAATGCAAAAGGCCAATTTTCTTTGGCAATAACACTTAAAATAAAAATAATTAAAAGAACAGGTTTAGGCTAGTACAAACCAAGAAGGGGATATGGGTGGCATTCATCAAGTCGCCCAAGAGCTCCCAAAAGTGCTGCCTCTGCAATCCTTTAGCACATGTCCATTTTAGTAGAAGGTCTCCAGGCGCTCACGTGACTCTGTAAGAAAAGTGGGTATGGTTGGTTGGTGAGGGAGAGAGGTATAGGATAGATGTTGAGCTCATCTGTTGATGCATGGAGAACAAAGAGAAACTGTCTGAGTTGTTTGTTGTCTGCAGATACTGGGTTTGTAGCATGATTAGGGAGGGGTGTGTGGTTTGAATATTTAAAAAAAATGTATTGGCATTTCCAAATTTTACACAACTGAACACAACACAAATAAAAGAAAACAGCACTACCCCAGCCCCTCCCTACCCCCCCCCCCTTTCCCCCAGACATGCTGGCATATACTTTTTGTATTCCTAGGCATCGCCCACATGATTGAGGAATGTCCCGCCCTCTACATGATGTCCAAAATTCTCAAGTTTTGAGGGCAACATTGTAACATATAATCTCCTCTAAGGTATTCAATTACCATCCCCTGATCTGTCCGAAATTTACTGGCATCCCTTGAATTCTATATGTAACCCATTCCATTGCCAGTTTACACCACAATTTGTGTATCCATTCTGTGTTGGTGTGTGGCGCTTTTTGCTTCAATTTTTTTGCAATTACTAACCAAGCTGATATTAACAATATCACCAAAGCTTTACGTTGTGGTCTCAAAGGGATCTGATTTCCATCAATTGTATCTGTTCAGTTACTTCTACCCAGAAAGGCTGCAACAATGGACAATCCCACCAAATATGTCTCCAATCTCCACTTCCAGAGCATCCCCTCCAACATTCCTGTGAGGGTGTAGGAAACATGTTATGCACATTTTCTGGTGTATAGTGCCATTGAACCATAATGTTGTACTACGTCTCCCTAGTTTGGATAGTTCTCATCAGCTTTGGTATATTTGCCCAAAGGTTTTCACAATATGATTCCGGGATTACCTCCCCCAGGGTTCTATCCCAATTCTGCATGTAAGACCATTTACACTCTGATTTGAAATTCACTAAAATTGTATATAGTTTGGACACTAATTGTTTATCCCCTCTATGGGTTGTTATAAAAAGCTCGAAAAGCGTCAAGGCCCACTGAGATGCTTTTTTAATATCCGGATGTTGCAGCCAATGGTGTAACTAATATTATTCCATTCTATCTTTTTCTGTTAAGCCGATAAGATTTTTGCAGTCTTGAAAGGATCTTAACCCCCCTCTGATAACATATCACCCACTTTCTTACAATCTACTTCCTTCCATTTCTTAAAGGAGCCCTGAGCCATCCAGTGTGCAAACTGTGGATTCCTAAATAGTGGGGTAAATGAGGACGGCCATGTAGATAAATGTCCTTACTTCAACAGCCAATCCGAAATATCACATGTCACTGATAATGTCACACTTATATTGACACTTCAAGGTCTATCCTGTTTATTCAGCAATAGTAGGCCCTCAAGAGTGGCCCCTGCCACTGCCCTATCCATCTTGGCCATGGTTTAGTCAGATCACCCGATAACCATTCCCTTATCACCCGTAATTGGGCAGCTTCATAATATTTGGACATTTTTTTTTTTTTTTATTTATTATTATTTGTAGAGCGCACTGCAGCCCACGGCATCGAGGCGCTATGAGACAATTTAAGAAGGCTTGATTCAAGGTTGCATGAATGCGGCCTCAACAGAGAAAGCTTGGTACAGAGAGCTTAGTTGCAGTTACAAGTATAACATAAACAGCAAATGGCATAAATGCATTGTCACACAAAGAGCCTAGTTTTGATAGCTTTCCTGAAGGTTGCACGAGAGTCAATCATCCTGATGAGAGGGGGGAGGGAGTTCCAGAAGGTGGCTGCCATGCTAGTCAAGCTAGAACCATCCGCCCGCACTCTGCGGGTGAAGGGGACAGTGATTCTGTTTGTATAGGCAGCTCTGGAGGGTCTGGAAGAGGTGTGGAGGGAGATTCTTTGAGCTAGATAGGGAGGGGCAAGACCGTGAAGGCATTTTTGCATCAATGCTAGTGTCTTGAAGGTAATTCTTTCCTTTACTGGGAGCCAATGGACTTTCCGCCAGACCTCAGAGATGTGATCATGTCTGGGGATGCCAGTTGAAGCCCACGGGGCATTGTTCTGTACTAATTGCAGTTTGGTCAGATTCTTTTGGGAGGTGCCGGGGAGTCCCATCCCCCTCCCACATCCCCTTCTGCCTAGGAGCCATCAATGTTTCTATAGCTACACTCGGATGTTTGATCTGCCAAAGAAAATGAGATATAATCTCATTCATATTCTTAAAGAGTGACCGACGTAGCCAAACAGGGAGTGCCTCAAAATAATACTAAAGTCTAGGTAATGGACCTTTACCGTGGCCACCCTACCCCATCCACAATATACACAAAGGTGTCAATTTATTTAAATCCGCTTGTATCTTTTTCATTAGTGCTGGGTAATTTGCTTCATATAACGTCGATACTAGATTGGTTATTTGCACCCCCAGATAACCAATAGCAAAAATCGGCCATCTGAAAGGGAGACGCCACCAACAAATCCGCCCTCTGACTCTTCGTCAGCCCTATGCTCAGTGCCTCAGATTTAGTCATATTAATCTTCAGTCCCGCTACCTTTTCGATCTTTAATACTTCCTCAGTTAATGCCCTGAGGTTGTAGGCTCAGTCAGAGTCAACAGCATGTCACCGGCAAATGCTGTTATTTTACACTTTGCTGAACCAAACTTTATACCTCTAATACACTAGTTCTGTCTTATTATGGCAAACAGGGTTCCAAGTATATGGCATAAAGAAGTGGGGACAGCAGGCATCCCTGTCTCGTCCCTCTCGTAATCAAAATCTTTTCCGATAAATGCGAAATGACAAGTAGCCGATTTGAGCGGTTCGCATAGTTGGCCTGAACCATCTTAATAAATCTAGGGCCAAAACCCATATGTTCCATTACTCTAAATTAAACCGCCACGCGACACGGTCAAAAGCTTTTTCTCCGTCAAGTGAAACCAATATCGCTGTGATCGGCCAAATGGCGTTTTTTTCTTTTAAGTGTATTATCTTCCTGGTATTATCCCCCATTTGCCTGTCTTTTATAAAAACAAATCTGGTCCGTATCTATAATATTCGGGGGAATAGGGGTAACTGTGGCCACTAAAAGTCCCATATAAATCTAGGCATCCAGATTCGGGACAGCAATGGGCCGGTATGACCCACAGATGGTCGGGTCTTTATTAGGCTTACCAAAAACCACCACTTTCGCCTCCGTCGTGGTATGAGTCACTTTTCCACTCTCCTTTATAGACTTTAAGAGGCATGTATGCTTGAGACCCAGCTGCCTGCAATATTTCTCATATAAGCTCACCGAAAAAGCATCTGGTGCCTGAGCTTTATGTTTTGGCAATTTTTTAATTATCGCCTCTACTTCCTACAGGCAGTCCCTTTCCTGATCTGTTAGTTTCGGGAGCGAGAGTCTGCTAAAATACTGTTCGACAGCCTGTTGTTCAGGATCATCTGTCTTATATAATGTCCTATACAATCCTACAAATGAACCCATTATTGACTCTGAGTCGGTCGTGATTGTGCCATCTTGTTGCCTAATACCCAAAAATGCACTTTCTGCTTCCATCCCTCTGAGCTGTCTGGCCAGAAGCCTATCCTATGACACTTATATCATATTGCTGCCTTGTATTCAACAGTGCCCGCTCAGCATTTTGGTACACAATAATTCCAATTGGCCTCTGACCTCTTGGATTATTTTATGAGTTATGTTGCTTCCACTCCACTAAATCTTGCTGAGCACCTAGTAATTGAATTTCCAATTCTGTTTCTAATGCTACCCTTACTTTCATTCTCTGAGCTTCGATCACTATTATTTCACCTCTAATAACCGTTTTGAAAGAGCTCCAAAGTGTTATATCCTCATTTTCATTATTGACAAAATAATCATCTATTTTGCTGCTCACTTGTTCCACCGACACTGTATCAAACAGTATGTCCTGAGGACAGGTCTATGTCCACAGCCGCCTACGATGTCCCCACCCTTTCAATTCCACCATTAATTCCATCATTAACGGAGCGTGATCTGACGTTGATATTGCCCCTAAATGCACTCTCTCCACCTCTCCTAACAATGTGGCCGGCATCCATACATAATCCATCCTTGACAGTGTTTGATAAACATGGGGGAAACATGGGAGAAACACGTGAACCCTCTTTCTGTTCCCATCGTAGAGCGCCACACAACCCAAAGGGTTAAAAATTCAAATTTCTCCTTAATGAACATTCAGGAGGTACCTCCGCTATAACGATTACTCATACTCCGATCTAATTTGGGGTCCCATGCCAAGTTGAAGTCTCCAGTCAACACAATGGGCCTCATTACAAGTTTGGCAGTAGCCTTGCCGGTAAAACCGGCAGGCTGCCGCCAAACTTGCAATGTTTTCCAGCGCCCGCAAAATGAACAATTACCGGTTCATTACTCCCCTGCCGGACCCGGTAATTGCCCATTTGCAGGACCCGGAAAAAAGATGCTCCCCATACCCATTCGGCCCCATAGGGCCGAATGGGAATGGGGAGGTTGGATGCACCGGCAGTATTTATAACGGTGCCGGTGCATCCGACATGCTGTGCTCGCGGGTGCCTTTCTGCTCGCCAGGTTCTACCTGGCGGGCAGAAAGGCACCTGCGAGCACAACTCGTAGTTTGCCGGTCCACAAACTACTGTACCACCATGCTTAACGGTACCGTAGTTCCCGAACTGGCAAACTTATAATGAGGCCCCATCTCTCCTACCACACATTTTTCCAATTTCAACAAAATCTCCCACAGAAACCCTGCATGTCCACTATTGGGTGCTTAAATTGTTCCCAAAGTCACCTTTGTGCATCCCAGTAGAATCACTAAGAAGAGGAATCTACCCTGTTTATTCACTAATGTTTGCTCTACCTTTGCGTGAAGTGTGTTCTTTAACACTGTCAACACCACCACCGTTTCCCCCTCTGATTTAGCTTGATATAGATGTGTAAATTGGCAGAAGTGGGAAAGTTATCTATCTACCTTACTAATATGGGTCGCTTGTAGCACAATTATGTCAATCTGAAACCGCCCTATTTGCGCTTCCACTTTTCTACGTTTAACAGGGGAGTTCATTCATCTCACATTATGAGAATAAATTGTTGTAGATATTATTTGTCACATATTCATTATCATTATTTGTCAGTGTTCCCAGGTGGTCAATACCTCCTAACCCTAGATATCCATCATTGTCTATTTCCCCTCCTCATAACCCCTCACCCCCTCCCCACACCTCTCCCCCCTCCCAACACCCTTATCCCTTTCTTTTCTTATGTTGTTCCCTCAATTTCTCTCCTTCCTCCCCTCCCAACCCTCGCCCCCTTTTCCTGCCGGTCAGAACCAGAGATCCTACAAAAACCCCAGATACCATCCTGAGGCTCTGATCCTGATACAGCCCCGGGACTTTCCCAGTACAGGGCGAACTACACCCCCTCCATTGATTCCTCAATACCTTCTCCTGCACCCTACCTCCAGTCTAACCATCCTGTACTGCCAATAACAAGGTGGGGCTGTTAAACAGTAATTGTGTAGTGCCTCCTTCATATTTATATTGGCCTAAGCCTAGTCACGCTACACGGGAAAACCGCATTGCAAAGTTCCGATTTTTGGGTTGACTTCGCCATTTTAAGATTCGTCCGCCATTTTGATTTCTACTCATGTGTTCTTTGTTCTAAAATGGTGGACTATGTTTTCGACTTGCAGCCAAGCTTCCCGACCTTTGAGTTCTGTTAATGTTTAGACTGTCCGAGAGCCGACTGTTTAGACAAGGAAATAAGATCTTGCACTGTATATGAACTGTTGTTTAAATGTTGTCTGCACTCACAAGACTCATCCTGTTATACACATTGAGACAATGTAGAACAAACTCCGATTGTGTGTTTTTGTTGAACTGCATTGTAGCTATTCTTGAAACAAGGCTTACCGCGGGATTCGAGAACATACATCACCATTGTGCCTCCATGGAAATGCAAACCTATGTAATCCTTTGGATAATATTGAATAATCTGTATGTGAACTAGGCACAAACTCTAGACCACAAATTATTAACGTGAAGAGAGGCTGGACAATATTATTGGAAATTGTATAAAAGCACGAATGTTTAGACGTCCAGCACTCTCCCACCTCTCTCTGTCGGGCTGGTACACATTGCGGGGTGTTGGGAGCCAGATAGCTATCTGTGTTGCTTTGTAAACTGTACAGTAATAAAAGATCTGTGAATCTTTTTAGCCCGTGATTGGTGTATTTCCTTTGTGGTACTCAGCCTCGATATTTCCTTGTTTTTTCAGATGGCACCCGAATAGGGACCCTCAAGATTGATTCATCTCTTTGAAGAGTTGACACGGCTATCGCACCGGGATCAGACGGTGACAAAGGGGGACTCTTCATGGATGAGATGCGACACCTCAACAGTACTACATGACCTGATCCCTGTACGGTGAGCTCGCGGTCCGAGACGGCATCTTGACGAGGGTCCATATATCGAGGCGGGCAGTTTTGCTGAAATCACAAACCACGAGGGTCCTTTGTTGTCCTTTGTAATCCGATTGGACCTCCCTTAGTCCTTTGAATCAGGTGAGTTGTGCCCTGATTCCTAAGCATCCTGATATTTGTTTTTAGTATTGTTCTTGCGAGCGCAATCGCTGCCAGGTAACACCAGTGATCTGATATGCCTGGGAAATTGTCTGCCTGTTTCAGGGCGTTATTCCGCAGAGACAATCTTTGGAATTTGGCCGTCAGGCAGCACAAGAGGGGTCGCCGGTATGTACTATATACTGTAAGTACGGCATTGGTAGTTTAGTATTTAATGATATTTGGCACAGACAAACTAGACATGCTTCCGAACTTCAGTGGCCAGTCAATGGTAGCTTTGAGATTTCCCAAACTGAGTATTTAGAATCTATATTGTTATAGAAAAAACCTAGACCTGCAACATTTGATGTAATACAAAACTGGAAATAGGAAGCTATGCAGCAACTTAAGAGTAAAGAGAAGCATGCACGTCGGCATATGTCAAACTCTGAAAAGGTATCCTTGTATCATCAACAAAAACAGTCAGAGGCTGTTAGAAACATGGATAGGGCTTTTCAACTTGGTATACAGAAAATATATCCTTCTAAAGATTTTCATGTATCAGATTAACTAATTGATAAACTTTTAAATGAACGTAGGCCTTGTGCCACTGCACCACCTCCTTATGTACCTATTCCTGCTGTCTTACCTCTCCCTGCTGTCATTCCGCCTCCTCCCATAGCAATTCCTGCTCCTCCTATTGCTCTTCCCCCGCTAGTTATTGCTCCATTTCCTGTTGTTGTTCCTCCGTCTGTACCTACACCTTTACCGACTGTTACGGTTCCAATAAATTCATCTTTGGCGCCAGTGATAGTGTCTCCTCTGCCTGTTGTACAGGATTTATCTACACTTTTTTTCCCAAGCAGTTCTGCTCCACTTGTAGCTGATTAAGTAGCGATTGTTGAATCAAAAATTGTAATTCGAAATACAGTTTCCAAAGAGAGAAAGAGAGACTTGAATGTATGGGCTAGACAATGTATAGAGAAAGGTGAACAATCTGCTGTTTTAGCTACACTCTCTAATCTAGAAAGTATTCCCGATCAGAATGTCTTTATTGAAGGGATGGGAATATATTAGACTGTAATGTGGAATAGACTGAAGGATACAGATATCCCACAAGGGTTGAGGGATTTGAATGTTTTAGCTTATTCGAGAGATACTGCGCAGAAAGTACATGAGCATGTCGAGAAGGTTTTTGAGTTTAAAAGGGAGTTAGAAAGGTTGCAGAATGATGAAAGAGATGGTGATAGTTTGGATGCTTTTTATGTACAGGAACGGTTCCTTCCACTTTGTAAGTCGATGGGTGAAGAAATGCGAATTTGCACAGGAGATGCACTTAGATGGATTTCAGATATGTCGATATCTCCCGAAGAAGTATATGACAGTATAGTCAGTATACTCCAGAAATGCAGATGAAAGTGATATAGGTGATGGTAGAATACCTGCAGGATGAAGGTATGAAGAGAAAGGTTTGCTGTCCCGCAGAATTATTGAATATCTATAAGAGAGCTTTTGCGTCGGACACTGCTTCTACCACTTTAGTGCTCGATTTAGCTCTTTTGCTTAGTAAACATTCGGAGTTGCCTACTTCTCAGTTGCCTATCAGAGAGGTTCCTCCAACATTTGTTGCCAAAGTTGAGGTTCCGGCTAATGCTGCGACGGGTGTAGCAGCCTATGATATTGATGCACATTAAGTATCACAGTTTGTTCACATCCTGTTCTCAAGACAGGAAGTGAATACTATTAGACAGTCGATTACAGACATTAGGAAAAATCCGACAGGGTTTTACAAAGCAATAGAATCTGTCTTGCAGTCATCAGTTTTTACTCTGGGTGATATAGACTTGTTGCTTCCCGTGCTCCTACCTGCTGATTTATGGAAACAGATTAGAACTGTAGATGATGCAGCAGGGTTAGGTGACACATGGGATAGTTTGGTTAGGCAAGATAGAGAAAGGAAGGCTGCTGAAAGACCACCACAGGTGATACTGACTTTGCCAGATAGAATAGTAGCAACATTGAAGACCTTAATTCCAGAGAAAAGGATTGTTTGGGACAAACTCACTGCTTGTACCCAAGGAAAATCTGAAGGTGCTACCGAATTCTTTAATCGGTTAGTACAAGTATTCTCAGGTTTTAGCTGACAGGATTTAAGCACTGAGTCAAGTCATAGATTATTTGTGGATACATTTGTGCGTGGATTGTTGCCTGATATCTAGTCACAAATTATGACTTCCGAGAGTGCTTGGCAAGCTAAATTACAGTCCGAAGTATTACATATGGCTCAGTATTATGATAATAGAGTCAATAATGAGAAAGAAAAGATTGAAAAGAAAAAGGGGGATCTGAAAACTAAGGTATTATTGCAACAGGTAGAGGGCCTAGAGGGGGTAGTGCACAATTTCAAGGTCAGTTCATTCCACAAAGAAATGTGCCGTTGGGTCCTGTACACGCAAACCAATGTGCTTATTGCAGACAAGAGGGTCATTGGCGAGCACAATGCCCGATGCTCCAGCAAAGGTTGAATAACACATATGGTGTCATGGGTAGACGATCCAGAGGCCGCCCTGGGGTAGGGGGTCCCGGAAGAAGCCAGTTTGTTCAAAATTCTCAGTCTTTTTCGCAAGATAATCAGCAACCTATAGCAGAAAAATATTTGATAATCCTTCCACTGCCTATCTTTCTGAAGATCTTGTCTTTGACAATATATTGTTTCGTTAGGACAGCCCGAAATAGGGTCTGGAACCAACGCCTATTCCCGTTAATCAGAAAGGTCCCTACGTTGAGATGATGATGGGGAATAGGAAGCATCTATTTTTGATAGATACAGGAGCACAGAAGTGTTCCATTGATCATTCACGGGTTCCAGACATTCCACTGTCAGGGCAGAATAATGTTTCTGTAGGGTTTTCTGGTACACCGGTGGTTGCTCCGGTTTCTTTGCCGGTACCGATTTCACGGATCACTGTCCATTTCTTTTGATTATGAACTGTGGAGAGAATTTGTTGGGGTTGAATCTGTTGAAGAAATTAAATGCGGTAATTCATTGTTCTTCGGATGGAGTGCGTTTGACGATTTCACCACAGCAATTTTCTGCCTCACAGTTTCTGACTAGACCTTTGCCGCAAAAATTATGTGAAGTTCTGGCGTGCTTTTGGGCGATTGATGACAATGATGTTGGTATTTTTCAAATTGAGCCTCTTAAAATCATTTTGAAACCAGGAGTTAAGTTACCACAAATTCCACAACATAAGATTTCAGTTGATGGCAAGCAAGCTTTGAAGTGTATAGTTTCCGATTTTGTATATCGTCGGGTAATTGAAGAAATTGCAGGAAGTTTGTGCAATAGTTCGATTTTACCGGTGGATAAGAAAGGGGATAATGCAATTCCTTTCCGTTTCATTATCGATTTAGGCGCTATCAATAAGATTGTTGCTCCACAATTTCCAATTGTGCCTGAGGTAACGACGATACTAACGATGATTCCAGCTCCTGCTACTCATTTCAGTGTTGTGGATCTTAAGAATGCCTTCTTTAGCATTCCCTTACACGTGGATAGTAGATATTTGTTCATGTTCAACCTAGGGGACACTCGTTTACATTCACCCATGCGCCACAAGGGTACACGGAGAGTCCGAGCATTTATAGTAGGGCTTTGAAAGAGCAGCTCGATACACTTGAGCTGCCTACCCTGGGGTTGGGGGTCCCGGAAGAAGCCAGTTTGCTCAAAATTCTCAGTCTTTTTTCGCAAGATAATCAGCAACCTAGTGTATAAAGCAGAAAAATATTTGATAATCCTTCCACTGCCTATCTTTCTGAAGATCTTGTCTTTGACGATATATTGTTTCGTTAGGACAGCCCGAAGAAGGGTCTGGAACCAACGCCTATTCCCGTTAATCAGAAAGGTCCCTACGTTGAGATGATGATGGGGAATAGGAAGCATCTATTTTTGATAGATACAGGAGCACAGAAGTGTTCCATTGATCGTTCACAGGTTCCAGACATTCCACTGTGAGGGCAGAATAATGTTTCTGTAGGGTTTTCTGGTACACCAGTGGTTGGTCCGGTTTCTTTGCTGGTACCGATTTCACTGGGTCCATTTACGGAACACTGTCCATTTCTTTTGATGATGAACTGTGGAGAGAATTTGTTGGGGTTGAATCTGTTGAAGGAATTAAATACGGTAATTCATTGTTCTTCGGATGGAGTGCATTTGACGATTCCACCACAGCAATTTTCTGCCTCACAGTTTCTGACTAGACCTTTGCCGCCAGAATTTTGTGAAGTTCTGGCGTGTTTATGGGCAATTGATGACAATGATGTTGGTATTTTGCAAATTGATCCTCTTAAAATCATTTCAAAACCAGGAGTTAAGTTGCCACGAATTCCACAATATAAGATTTCAGTTGATGGTGAGCAAGCTTTGAAGTGTATAGTTTCTGATTTTGTACATCGTCGGGTAATTGAAGAAATTGCAGGAAGTTTGTGCAATAGTTCGATTTTACCGGTGGATAAGAAAGGGGATAATGCAATTCCTTTCCGTTTCATTATCTATTTACGCGCTATTAATAAGATTGTTGCTCCACAATTTCCAATTGTGCTTGATGTAATGACGATACTAATGATGATTCCAGCTTCTGCTACCCATTTCAGTGTTGTGGATCTTAAGAATGCCTTCTTTAGCATTCCCTCACACGTGGATAGTAGATATTTGTTCGCGTTCACCCTAGGGGACGCTCGTTTACATTCACCCGTGTGCCACAAGGGTACACGGAGAGTCCGAGCATTTATAGTAGGGCTTTGAAAGAGCAGCTCGATACTCTTGAGCTGCCTACTACTTGTACATTACTACAATATGTTGATGATCTTCTTTTAGCTGCAGATTCAGAAAGTGCTTGCAAGGAAGGCACTGTGTTATTGCTTATTCATCTAGCAAAACATGGACATAAAGCCTCACTGAAAATGTTTCAGTATTGTCGATAGGAGGTCGCCTATTTAGGCTATCTCCTGTCAAAGGAGGGAAGAAGATTGACACCTGAACGAATTAAAATAATTTCTAGCATGTCTGTCCCAAATACACAGAAGGAAATTAGAGCCTTGATAGGAATGGCTTCTTGCTGTAGACAGTGGATCCCAAATTATTTCCTAGTGACCAAACCAATGTTGGCATTGACAAAGAAGGGCAATTCTTTGCCACTACCGTGGAACTTGGAACACCAGAAAGCTTTTGATCTGCTCAAGACTGCACTGTGTTCAGCACCAATTTTGGGCACACCAAATTATGAAAAGGCCTTCGAGTTGTATGTGCATGAACATGACGGATGTGCTTTGGCTGTGTTAACACAGGAACATGGGGGAAGAATAGGCTGTGTGGTTACTTTTCCTCCACCCTTGATCCTGTTGCATGCGCTTTGCCGAGATGTTTGAGAGCTGTTGCTGCTGCTGCTGCGTCTGTAAAGTGGAGCGAGGGTATGGTCCTAGGCCATGCTTTAACCTTGTTGCTACCTCACTCTGTAGACGTTCTATTAAATAGAATGCAAACACAACACCTTAGTTCCGCACGATTAACAAAATATGAATTGATCTTGCTGGCACTGCATATCCAAATTAAAAGGTGTTGCGTACTGAATCCGGCTGAACTGTTACCTCTTCCGCAAAATATTGCTTGCAATGACGAAATGTCACACGACTGCCTTTATACCACAGAACAAGAAACTAAAGGCAGAATTGATTTGAAAGATACACCTTTGAACGATCCTCAAGGGAGCTGTTTTGAGATGGCTCCTGCTTCAAACTTCCGGATGGTACATCCACTGCTGCTTATGCCATCACCACATTAAGCACGATTGTGGAAATCAAAAGAATTTCGTATAACTCTGTGCAGGCCGCAGAGATTATTGCACTGACTCGAGCTTGTGAACTTTCTGAAGGGCTTAGAGTAAATATATATACTGACAGCCCGTATGCCTTTGGGGTGGTTCACAACTTCGATAGACTATGGGCAGAACGAGGTTTCTTGACCTCACATGGAACAAAGATCCAACATGGCACCTTGATAGTTCAGCTACTCTAAGCGCTTGCGTTTCCCACTCAACTAGCAATTATGAAGTGCGCAGCACATCAGAAAGTAGTAGATGATGTAGGAAAAGGGAACACTTTTGCTGACAGGATAGCTAAACAGACTGCTAATGATCTATACTCAGATATGTATGCTACAAAGGAAGCCACAAACACTTGGATTATAGATGAAGGGATTGATTCGATAAAGAATATTCAAGCAGATGCCACTCTAGATGAAATCAAACAATGGGCTGAGGGTTTGGCGAGATTGGATGAGGAAGGGTATTGGGTAGATAATTCAAAAGGAAAATGGATGTTATCCAATGCATATGTCACCGCTATGATCACAATGGCTCATGGTCCCACTCATATATGTGCTAGGAAGATCTGCAAAATGTTAGAATCTGTCTGGGAAAATGTTACCATTTCAAAAACTGTTGAGCAATTTGTTCAGAATTGTATGGTTTACCTACAGCATAATGTGGGGAAGGGTACGTCGACACAGAGGGGCAGTTTAGGTCCACCCTCTGTGCCTTTTGAAGTAATTCATTTCGACTTCATCAAGATGGAGCGCTGTAATAATTTCAAGTATGTCCTGGTAGTCATTTGTGCTTTTAGCAAATGGGTTGAAGCCTTCCCTGTGAAAGATGACACAGCAATGACAACGGTGAAAATCATGCTTAAGGAATATTTTCCTAGGTTTGGTTTGCCGAGGGTCATCTGGTCAGATAATGGTCCACATTTTATCACTGCTGTTATTCTGCAAGTATGTGCGGGATTACATATCGATAAACGGTTCGATTCGGCTAGACATACTCAAAGTGCTGGACGCGTAGAACGCCACAATGGTATCTTAAAGAATAAGATTGCCAGGTCTGTGCCAGCAGTAATCTGAAATGGCCGGACGCCTTACCGATAGCACTACCATCTATGCGAACAACCCCACAGACTAGAACTGGGCTCTCCCCGTTTGAAATTATTATGGGGAGGCCAGCTAACATTTGGAACCTCCCCAAACCCAGATATCTGAAGGATGTAGAGCATTTACTTCTCTCTGAATATTGTGACCGGTTAACTCAAAATTTGTATTTGATTTGTCAACAGGTGCGAGAAGCCCTCCCAGTTAAATACGAGGGGCCAGGTCACAGAA
Source organism: Ambystoma mexicanum (assembly GCF_040938575.1). Lineage (NCBI taxonomy): Eukaryota > Metazoa > Chordata > Amphibia > Caudata > Ambystomatidae > Ambystoma > Ambystoma mexicanum. Next base: position 460,994,901 of record NC_090931.1, read on the forward strand.
TTCGACCCAGCGACTGGGTGCTCCTAAAGTCATTTGAGAGAGCATCCAGCCTCGCACCGCGTTGGAGAGGGCCTTTCCAGGTCCTGTTGGCCACACAGACTGCCGTACGAGTAGCTGGGAAACAACACTGTATACACGCTACGCATGTCAAGAAGATACCTTTCCCTTTGCCACACGACGGAGAAGATAAGAAGAAAATTACTTGCTCTGTTTCTGATGATCAATCAGTCTTGAACAGCATCAAGGGTGTTTCAGAGACACTTCCTGAGCCGCAGGGCCTCGGGAGACTGCTGCTTTGTCTCTGAACTCTTCTTCGATCCTTCTGCACCCTTGCAGGATTCTGTTGCTATTTCATCACTTCCATCAGGAAGCAACGACACACTGTTTGCAGATCACACAGTACCTGGAGTCTTAAGGTACAATCTGCGTCCACAGCACTAGACTTACTGCACAGCACGGCTGTGCCCACAGGAAATAACTGTTGAGGTTGTCCTTTGCCACTTTTGTGCCGAAGCATAAGCAAGTGGCTGGGGACTGGGAAAAACTATCTTCAATCAAGAACCACATGATCAGGAGATCACCAGCAAACGGACTACAGTGTTTTTCGCAGGAACTTTTTGAGAAAGAACTTTGAGGAACAATGCCTGTCGTTATCTCTACTCGTACGGAACAACCTGTCGATTGTGTGGCTAACAAAGACATTGGACAGAAAAATAAATGGTCCTTGAGGACGTATTATTTTCTTGTAATTATGTTAACCAGTCTTACAGTAGTAATTGTTCTTGGGTTTTGGTATATTGAAGGAATGCATCCACTTGAAATATTTTTGCCTACTGAGAATGTTCCCACTATGTCTACACCTTTCGTGCACCTGCACACTCTATCTCCTAGGGACTCCCAACACAGACAGAGCTATCCCAACAACACACTTCTGTTAATAATAAATGCAACTCATGCGATTCTGAATAGATCGAATTGTTGGATCTGTTCGCATTTGCCACAGCATGGGGAAAAAGGGTTGGGCTGGTATATTCATCCTTTGGCTCTAACTACTGCATGTTATGCCTCTCTAAGGGCACTATTCTTTGGTCGTTGGAATGATAGCATCTCAGGGAACTTTGACGGGACTAATTTAAATGAGTTTGAAAGGCGAGTCCTGACGCCTCTGGGATGTTCACTTTTTGCAAATAGGAGCAAGCTTAATGTTGCTTCTATTAGGCCTTCCGATAGACTATCTAGACCTTTCCAATCATTGATCTCTTTCAAGATGGCTCCCGTAGGCAACCGGGATGCCACGCCACCGTCCTACACTATTAATCATAGCCCCAACTCTGTCTCTTTCTGCATACAAAGGAATGGTTCTCAGTCGATGGGTACGTTTGAGGGTTATACCAATGTTGCAAAGTTGACCAGTGAGGACAGACCTTTGTATGTAGGTGATCCTGTTTATTTCATTTGCGGTAATGAAGCTTATCCGTGGCTAACTAGGGATTGGCAGGGAACTTGTTATTTGGGTATCTTGCTACCAGGGGTATATGTAGCTAGTACCGCTGAGATCTCTAGGGCTCATCCAAGGGGGACGAGAATGGTGATACTCCTTCACAAGTCATGGGTGATGTAGCAAAATCCTTTGTACAATTTGGGGACATATCATGAATTCCAAGGATATTAGGAGACTGGCAAGAGTACTGGAGAGAACCATCAACCGGACCACTGATGTACTCTACAACATGACTCTAGAACAGAAAGCAATTAGATTAGTGGCTCTACAAAACCAGATGGTGTTAGACGTCATCCTGGCTGAGCGTGGTGGAGTATGTAAATTGGTGGGATCCGCTTGTTGTGTTTTCGTACCTGACTCCTCCCCGACCATATTTAAGGCAATACAAAATCTGCATGTCCTAAGCTCAGAAGTGCATGTTCCCGAGGGAAACTGGGATCTTAGTACTTGGTTCTGGGACTTCTTCCGGTCCTGGGGATGGAAGCTTCTCTCAGTCTTAATGGTAATCCTTGGTATTTTGTTGTTCTGTTGTTGTTGCATACAATGTCTTCCTGCCATATGTTCGATGTTAGGGGGATGTTGTGCGCAAACTGTAGGAACATTAGGAACAAAAATGCACACACCTGAGAAGATGACTAATGTATTTGTGATGAAGGATATTACTGTCAAAGATCTAATGGCAATTGTTATATCTGATAATAATGATAATTTGGCATTTATATAGCGCCACAAACCCTCAGGTATCTGAGCGCTGCTTATTATTACCCACGGTGTGTGGTGCTCATCTATCGACCTCGAAAGGATGAAAGGCTGAGTTTGGCCCCACCAGGATTCGAACCTGCTTTAGCAAGCTCTGCACGGATGTCAAAGTGAGCACTCTACTCGCTGTGCCACTTGACCGGCTATGATGAATGTGATTCAGGATGTACGGACAAGGAGATGTGGATTTACGAGTAAAGCGACTATTTTTAGTAAAGCTCTTGGCTTAGGCCAAAAGGAGTGTTTGTTAAATGGTAATTGTATAGTGCCTCCTTCATATTTATATTGGCCTAAGCCTAGTCGCGTTACACGGGAAAACCGATTGCAAAGTTCCGATTTTTGGGTTGACTTCGCCGCCATTTTAAGATTCGTCCGCAATTTTAATTTCTACTCGTGTATTCTTCATTCTTACATGGTGGACTATGTTTTCGACTTGCAACCAAGCTTCCCGACCTTTGAGGTCTGTTAAGGTTTAGACTGTCCGAGAGCCAACTGTTTAGACAAGGCAATAAGACCTTGCACTGCATATGAACTGTTGTTTAAATGTTGTCTGCACTCACAAGACTCATCCTTGTATACACATTGAGACAATGTAGAACAAACTCCGATCATGTGTTTTTGTTGAACTGCATCGTAGCGATTCTTGAAACAAGGCTTACCGCGGGATTCGAGAACATACATCACTATTGTGCCTCCATGGAAATGCAAACCTATGTAATCCTTTACATAATATTGTATAATCTGTATGTGAACTAGGTACAAACTCTAGACCAAGAATTATTAACGTGAAGAGAAGCTGTACAATATTACTGGAAATAGTATGAAAGCACAAATGTTTAAACATACAGCACCCTCTCACCTCTCTCTGTTGGGCTGGTACACATTGTGGGGTGTTGGGAGCCAGATAGCTATCTGTGTTGCTTTGTAAACTGTACAGTCATAAAAGATCTGTGAATCTTTTTAGCCTGTGATTGGTGTATTTCCTTTGTGGTACTCAGCCTCGATATTTCCTTGTTCTTTCAGGGCAACTGTAGTGGAAATCAGGTGTTTCACAAATCTCCCCTGGCATTCCTGCCCCGACCGGTTTACCTGAAGGCCCACTTAACTTGCTGTTTCACCTGCTACTAGTCTCTGACCAGTCCCACTGGCGGTTATGGTTTTGGGGAAAAAAGTCTTGTTGTTGCCTTTTGGGTCGCTCTCCCTCTGTCACATTCATGATTGGTAGTGCCTCCTTGCACGTCTTGGCCCTCTGCTGTTTGCTTTCCCAAGTAAAAAACAATCCGAACAGAAGCGTCCACTTGTAAGGAATATGCTTCGCCATTAGTGCTCTAGTCACCAGACTCATGGTCTTTCTTTTCTGCAAAGTTGAAAAGCCCAGATCTTGGAAAAGATGAATTTGAGTTCCATTGACTGTTATAGTAGGCTCTAATCTTGCCGCCCGGAGTATGTCCTCTTTCATTATATATGACGAGAGGGCCACCAGCATGTCTCTTGGCCTGGCATCTGGACCTGATCTCCTGGGGGCCACTCTATGTATCCAACCAAACCTCACATCTTCAGGTGCCATGTCGGTGAGAAGACTCCCAAAGCACTGCTGAATCGTGTTCTTCAAGTCTGCATTTCTTATATCTTCCGTAAGGCCTTTCACCTGAATATTTGCTCTCTGAGATCGGTTTTCCATATCTTTTGTCTGTACTTCAAGATTATGCGTGGCCCTAGCTAATTGTTCCAGCAGTTTGCTATTCTGGGAATCTTCCTCTGTTATTTCCGGTAAGCCACATTCAGTAACATCCACTCTAGTGCCTATATCATTAATTGCCTTCCACACCTCTGCCAGTGAGCTCTGTAAATCTTCTTTCATGCGTTTAACTACACCATTATAGGGAAAAGTATATTTGCAGACTTATGGCAAGAAAAATATCATACAATACATCAAAAGAGGAAAAGACCATTCAGTTATGATGGTCACGTCATCATCCTAGTGGGCTACATAAATTGTGACAAGTTCAAGAGCAGATCATTATGTGGCAGAATGAACATAGCCAAGCATGGCAGCCCAATCTTGTCTGGCTCAACTCGACATCAAGCTCAACCCAAATGCAAGAGAGCAAGTCATGTCGATCCAGGTGTCTGAGCTAGAAGACATCTTGAGTATATGCAAATCCATGAACGATATTGCCAGAGGCGTGCTTAAGAACTATACACATGTACATCGAGTGAAAAATAATGAAATCCCAGTGAAGCCATTTGGGAGCACGGTCAAATTACATCACTTCAGTGATGTATCAGAGGCCAAGGGTCATGTGATGTCACTTCTGTTACCCCTAGCATTTTGGTGAAATGACATACCTGGGCCTTCAGTATTAACGATATATTCTTAATATACCAAAATAAATTAATTCACATTAGACAATATTTTCTCTTTATATTCTGTCATGAAGTCCACCATGATCAGAAATGAGACCAAGACCCATGATGCTCTTTTTGTATGATTTTGATTATAGCATATATGTTCAGGATGGCTCTCAACACACATCAAAATAACTCACGATAAAACATCTGAGCGTCCTTCCTTTGACTACACAAACTAACAAAAGTGGAATGACTAAGAAACAATTCCAACAACTGTAAAAATAAAGGCTCATTCCGGGACATTCATCTCTCCTTGAGGGAGATGCAGGAGCAGTTCAACCATGTCTGTGGAACATAGTTATTTAAACACTTCCAGATCCTTCCAAATCACAAGTTGTGGGTTTCTGGGATCCCTTCCCCTACAATTAACCAACTAAAACAACAATGTCCATGCTAAATCTTGCAGGATGAGGAATTGTTAACTTCCCTTCTGCCATCGGCCAGTCTTGTCTCTGGGTACATGTTTTTGGAGGGCCTGTATGGTAGACGGAGGAGTGTGGCCCTGTTCTCGCTTTCAAACTGCTTTCTCTCTTTCTGGTGTCGCAAGCTTAGCCTTCCTCTTCTCTGTCTTCTTCTTATGACCTCCTTCACCTAGGAGCTAGCAGTACCATCTCGTTCCACCTCTGATCTTCTGGGCCTACCTAGGACGAAGCTGGTCTGCCAGAACCTCCCTATGTTACTTAGCTGGTCACTATCCCTTTTGTTCTCATAGAATCTCTTTCTTCTGAACCCAGGATTCCCTTTTGAACTCCCCGTGTATCTATCTCCTGTTCCCTTTTCTGGGATACACCTTCCAATCTACAGTCTTTCCTCACCTACTCCTTCCTCTCCTGAGGTTCACTCTCCATCCATTCTCCTTATTCCCTTTGGGCACAACTGTTTCCACTCACTAAGTCTCTCTAGCTACCACCTTCTTCAACCCCCAGTCTTTGGGCACAACAATCTCTAGCCTCTAAATTCCTAGGTGACACCTGCCTCCAAATCTTGCCATGATTTCTTCCCCACATCCTTAAAGTCTTGGGGTGACTCCTGCAGCCCTCTTTCCCAAACCCAGGGGGACTCCTATTCCCCCTCTTGCCTATCATGAGTTAACTCCTGCACCCTCTGTTCATAGTCTACATAGTCTAAGGGGGACTTCGGGACCCCTTATGGTGACCACTGCACCAACTTATCCAAACCTCATGGTTACTCCTGTAACTCATTTTGAAAACTTGGGGTGACACCTGCACTCATCCCTCAAGATCTATGTGCGACCATTACATCTTTCTTCAATTCTCTGTTTGACTCCTGCATCATTGTCTCCAACACTCTGGTTGACCCCTGCACCCTCTCCCTTTAGTTTCCTCGCCACACTCCTTCAAGCACAGCTTGGGCTATCTCCTTCTCTATTTTTACAGCTCCATTTCTGGTGCCTCTTTCTCCAATTTTCAGAAAGAGCTGCTAGGTTTATATACCATAAACTCTCCTTCCACTCATTTTAGGTCTGCAAAAGGGTCTGTACCTGTGTATGTTTGGGCTGATTTTGTCTGATTGCCTAGTGCGACCTGGGTCAGGTAGGCTGAAAGGGGAATGGCATCATCTATATGAGACCCTGCCACCGTCTTGGATTTATTGTATCCCCTGAAAGCATGTGCTGCTACCTGTGCTGCTCATTCAAGTTGAAATTCTGACACCTTAGAGAATGGGTTAACAGCACACAAAACCTCTATTAATTGAGTATGGGAACTCATATTTCCCTTTTTAGTTTACTTTAGTTTATTGTTTGCTTGTTAGGCGTTTATACAGCAAATAAATTCTGTGTAAAATTCTCTCCAAGAAGAAAACGTACAACATTTAATAAAATCACCAACTAAATCCCCTGGGTGTATGGAAATGGTTCCCTTTTCTATGCAGTTGGGTTTAAGTCTATCTAGTGCCTATTTTAGTTCTCCCAAGTGTTTTTTTAGAAGAACTTTCGAAATATTAAAGGGGGTCTAGGGCTTTCCCTTGTGCATAAATTTGAGCAGCTATTCAGGGAGGGTGGTTGTGGACTCCCTCATGCACCTTCTCCGGGTCAAGCATCATGTGGCCCAGGGTTGTAGCCAGAATTAAAGCACCCACCGAACAGTCTCCAAAGACACTTAGGGCCGATTTATACAATATTGTGCACACTGAAAAGTGACTTTGCACACTTCTCAGCACGCAAAACTCAATTCATCGATTCATGGAACAGACTTTGTGTGCATTTCCATGGCTTTCCGTGGGCATGTCAGGTCTTTCTGTGCAGTCGAGCGCACCACTCCACACAAACTGCTATTCCCCCAGCCAAATGAGGAAGAACAAGGAATAACATGGGCGTGTTGAGAGACGAACCACGCACAGAAACCACATGCCCAACCAAGCGCAAACATAACCATATGAGCACACCCTCATGTCAGTAAAAGTCACACGCAAACCTTGTGATCTCACCACCACATGACAGTACACGCAAAGTACAAAGCCCAAAGGAAACAACGTGTATAAAGAACGCAATGTACACCAGTCCAACGTCGGTCAGCCAAGATGAATGCAGGTATACTGGAAGTCATCATACAAGGAGGAGGATGCGGAGTTCCCGTATTTTATCAATACGCACCACGCTGTTTGGAGTGCCAGACGACCAGGTATACGCAAGTTAAAGGTTCTCCCACCATGTCATCTTAGACCTGGTCAGGGAATAGGAGGAAGACCTTGCATCACCCACCATCTGCTCCCATGCACTCATCCCCCTGGAGAAGGTGCTGACAGCCCTACATTTCATAGCCATAAGATCTTTCCAGTACACCACTGCCACTGCAGGGGGCATATCTCAGGCCACTCAATCCCGGTGTCTACACCAGATTTTGGGCTGCATCAAATCACGTGCGTGCCTGAGTAGGCACATATACATGCCACCCAAATTGCAAGGAAGGCTGAAGTTTGCCAGGAATGATATGCAGTGTCACATTCCACGTGTACTCAGAGCCATTGATTGCATTAATGTAGTGTTACAGCCACCCCAAATGACGCAGCACATTTACTGCAACAGGAAGCATTTGCATTCCATCAATGTGCAGGTCATCTCTGATGCAAAAGTAGTCAACATGCAAAGTCAAGGCAAATTTTGCTGGAAGTACACATGCCAGATATACCTACCTAATGTCACTACTATACTTGGCCCTGGCATCAGGAACATTCAGCGGCAGCTGGCTCCTAGGTGAGTATCAACTGTCATGCACATGCATGCAGTCACGTGACACACTGAACAACACAATCAGCTTGTGCAATCATACTTCACATACATACCAGCCCCCGTGGAGCACACACAGTGAATCCACATCCCTGGTGCCATCCATTGATGAATTGGTGCCAATCCACCATGCCCATAACAATACCCTCAGAATGTGTGCCTGGGAGAGGCAAAATGTGTGTGTCCATAATCATATTATCAACTGCATCAACCACTGACAGTCATAGCAAGTTCAAATAACAGTAAACATGTTGCACACAACCAAGCACACAACACATAAAACTAAATCCCTTATCACTTACACATGCCCCACAACAAATAATGTGCACGCAGACCCACTCCAACCAACACACAGGAGAACACAATTGAGAAGGCACAGTGCAAAAATCAACCTGAAAGAAACGCGTGTGAGCATGGCCCTGGCCACCCTATGCATGTTGCACAACAACATACAGGTGGACTTGCAACCCCATTCCCTGACAAAAATCATGTACACAATACACATCTACATCAAATTATTCATATGAACTGAGAAAATAGCAAGTTCAGTACAAGAAATATGCACATCTCACCTCATATCTGTACCCTTGTGTGCCCGCACCAGCATTAATCTGTAATCAATAGTTGATCCACTCTGTAGGTCTCAATACCAGCCAGCACTGATGAGTTGCATGCAGGTATCACACAGCACTGTTCCTTGAATATCAGCAAACATCTGCCCTTGCAGAATGCCTCAGTCATGAAAGACAGCACAAGGTCACATCATGAAATACATCCATGCACCCAATGCCCCAGTACCCTGCAGTCCACTGGATGAAATGCAATGATTGCAAGCAAAGAGTTGCCAGCCCGCCATCACCATGCCACACTCACACCCATGCAGCTGGACCAGCTCACCTCAAGCCAATGCAATGTAAAGAAAAAACACACAGTGATGCCATCATCACCCACATCGCCTCCACTGCCTGCCCTCCTAAGTGCCATGCTGTGAAGGACCAGGTTCTACTTACCCCATGTCCCGTTGAGGGGTCACTGTGATACATCAGATCAGGCTGTAGTCGGAATACCACTAAGAAAACTCCAGAAGAGAGATCCCTGAGATGTTGGTAACACACGATTTCCTCAGAAGCCCTCCCAATACCACAATTTGAAATCCCTTGATTAACATGGCATCCGGTCAGTGTAGGAAACACTGGCAGGGGAGCCGAAGATGGAATGTCCTGGATGATGGTAGGTAACATCTTCAGAAATTGCAGTGAACACAGGATCCGGCAGCTGGGCAAAAAAAAGGCAGCAGTCATATAGGAAGGCAGGGCACAGCATCAACAGTCAGCAAAGAGACAAGCAGACAGGAGCAAGTAATGAGAAATGGAGCACAAGTATACTGGCACACACAAGGGAGCAGGCAACAGGCAAGTGGAAGCAAAAGCAGAGCACAGGGGGACTGGACTGAACGGGCAACAATGAACATGTAACTGACGGCAGCAGTGACATGAAATAGCCTATGGCATGTGTCTGGTGTCCAGGGGTAGGACATCCACCCTGTTGCAGTCTGACATACATGGCAGCCCTCACATATCCTGCCATGCTGTGCTGGGTGTGGAGTAGTCTGGGCAGTGCAGCCCCTTAAAGAGCCAAAGTGCCAGGAGTGGACTGCCAGCGTTGCTAGACATGACATGAAAAGGTGAGTGAACGGGATCCTGTGTGGTAGGCATGACATAACAAAACATACAATCAGTGACTAGGCAGCCTCCCTACCACATGTGTCCCTGAACCCATGCTGCTGGACCTACTCACCTCATGCCAATGCAATGATGACCACGACACACAGAGGGGGTCATTATGAGTTGGGCGGTAAGGGATTACCGGCACCGGTAAGGAGACCGGTGCTGGTAATCCCCTAACGCCCAATTCCGAGGTCCCTCAGCGCGAGCCGGAAGGGACGTGTGGTCGGACCACACATCCTTTACGGGTCCCGCTAAGGGACCAGGGCGCCAATAACGGGCTTGCCCTTCGCAATCCCGTTTTTAGCGCCCTCCCCATTCCCATTGAGCCCTATGGGGGCTCAAATGGGAATGGGGAATGGTTTGTTCAATGGGGACTTAACGGTCCCTTCAGTGTGGGAATGGAGCAGTAAGTCCCCATTGAACAAGACCGGTGCCGGACCCGGTATTGGAGGCAGCCATGGCGCAAATAGCGCCATGGCTCCCGCCAATCTCGGAATGAGGCCCAGTGAAAGCCTCCCTGCTGCCAACGACACCACAACATGTGCCGCCCTGAGTGCCTTGAACAAACTTGCACAAGGCACATCTGTATCGCATCCACAGAATTTCACCTGAAACAGCATTGTAAGCTTACAAAGACATGCATTGCATGAAAGTAAACAAACAGGCCAGCTTTCACAACTCCTGTATGGAAGAAGTTAACCTGACCGCCATGGATCACCCAGTGTCACCGACCGGAAATCCAAGCAATTCAACATCAAAAGTCATTGACATAGAAATCCCTGCCATTGAAGCAAACACATTTCAAATACAACACAACATGCACACTGGAAATAAGTGTCAGTCAGCCCTGTGATGCGTGCACAAACCGGGCCGGCCATTGATTGCAGACATACAAGTTTGCACAACCACTGTCTGGTGGCACATGTGGGTCACCCATGGATGCAGGGCAGGGAAAATGACACCAAGTCAGGAGATGAAAGTCTGTGGAGTGAAAGTACGAGTGTGAGAGCTGATGTGAAGGATGATAGAGGGTAAGAGAGCAAGAGGGGGACAGGACACAGAGTGATGAATGTGTACCTGTGGAGTGGAGAGAGACAGAGAGAGAGAGAGAGAGAGAGAGAGAGAGAAAGAGAGAGTGAAGGAGAGAGAGAGAGAGAGAGAGAGAGAGGAATTGTTGAACAAGAAGGAGTCTGGCAGGTGGTGAGATAAGGAGAGAGAGAGATGGTGGCCATTACGTTGGGTGAGGGCAGAAAGAATGGACTGAAGTGCGAAAGACAGGAACAAATGCAGCATGGTCTCAGAGCCTTGAAGGCACATTGATTGAGCAGTGGCACATGTTGTGGGTGAAGAAGAACAATAGGGGGTGAGGGAGAAGGGCAGGCTGGGAAACAAAGGCCACATGTGAAAGGGCAATCCTCAGCTCCTCATCACACAAAGAACAAGCATAACACACCATGGCATATGAACAGAAATAGAGCCATGTCCGCAACGTCAATGTAAAGAAGTCTGTTCAACCACTACTCCAGACTCTGCACCACCCACCAACCCCCCCCCCCCCTGTGGGACACCACTGTTCATGGACATGACATACATCTCCAGCTGTTGCCTCACCCTAAAACAGACCACACAACCTGGACTAGACATTCCCATGAAGGGGCTGGGGATGATAGGGTGCACTGCCAACACCTTCAGGGACAACAGATGTACAGAAGCTGGGGGAGGGGTAATATACCACATGCATGTGCACACAATGTACAAACACATACCGTGCAGTCACTCACAGTGCTCGATAAGAACAAGTCATGGTTAAAAAGGGTCATGCAATACATTCTGGAGTAGAAAACAAACAGTAAACAACAATGTCAGGGCTCCACATCTACAAACCTAGATGCACCAAGTGGGGCAGATCTCTCCTGAGGAGTTCATGGAGATAAATGGCCAGATCTATGTTTCCAGAGGCAAGTACATGATGGGGAGCAGAGAGGTCTCGCTGATCTATGAATGGACTTGTCTGTAAGATGTGTACTTGTAACAGAGCAGGTCATGTGAGTGGATAGGCCCTGGAGTGGGCTCTGGCACAGGTCAAAGAGTAGCATAGACAAGGAGTACACCTGCAGGAACCTGTAGGACACATGGAGGAGGGGGAGGAGAAGGGTGGCAGTAAGTAGACATAACAAAACGGTCAGTGAGGCAAGAGGTGAACAATCATAATGCAGAGTCCCTATGCACAGATACATGTGGCAGTGTATAAGGATGAAGTTGCAGAATGTAGCAAACACTGCCAATAGCTTAAGTGTGATAAGTGCTGCACATTCCCATTAGTTGGTTGTACATTTCGGAAGTGCAACCTGAAAACCAATGCACATGCATGTATGTTCAAGGGAGGTACACAAACATAAATCTTCACTGACATTCATTGTGACATAATGATGCCAACCGCTGAAAATCAAATGTGTGACAATGCATGCAAAGATATTGGTGCACACCAAAACAGACATTAACCTGATTGACAGTGCTCAACCTTATCTGCTGACAGAGCTTCCCTGATCTGATTCCACCATCACCTCCACCGGAAACTGTTCCCCCACGTATGTGAATGGAGGGCCAGTGTCTGGCAAAGGGCATGGGTACCGGGAAGGTGTAACGGTGCAGGGTGGACCTCTCATGGAGTGCAGTCACGGTATGAATCAGATGCACTAGTTCATTTGCGGGTTGCCCCACACTACGGTGATAATCCCTCCTACCAAGTGGGAATATACTATCTATTTAATCCAAAGAAGGGACATATACATATTTCTTTAACAAAACATGTTACCCTCAGCAATCTGAAACCTGATCACACAGCTTATTCAGCCAAATATAGGCTGTGTCAGTCTAATAAATGACATGTATCCAATATTGAAATATCATATTTGAATTCATGTGCTAAACAGCATAAGTATCAACAAACACTTTTCTAAAAAATGCATTACACCACATAAAAAATATACAATGTTTAAAAGTGATTTCACCACACACACTCAAGTTATACAGATCCTTGAACACTCCACAGTAGTTAACTCAATTTTTCTTATTTACTACTGTGTACAACAATTTAGCCCGACTTATATGAGTTTCTGTCCTTGATGTTACTATTAACTGGACATTCTTCAGGGGCGGAAAATTGTCTTGTGCTTCCTGTAGACTTCTCTCTATGGTTCCGGTTTCTATAGCTGGGGGTACCTACAATACAAAAACATATTACTACAATGGCATAATTGGTTGTTTTACTTAACCTAGCCAAACCTAATCACCATTAGGATGCAACAAGTATATACCTTATCCAATACTAGTGCTTAAAACTTGTAGCCAATAAATGTTGTACAGGTTTATTAGACAATCACAGTTTTTTGTCCTTCACTATTCACAGTGGTTGAGAGAGGTAGCCCCTATCTCACCATATTCTCTACTGTCCTCATCAAAACATCATGCTTCCTGATGTATAATATGATCATAGAGCACACACCTCTATTTTGAAACCTAAATAGGTTAACCCTTAAACAGTTTTATAGGGTATGGCCTCACCTCAGTTCCAATACTGATTTCTCTCTCTTGTAGGTAAGGTACATAGGATTTTCTCAACCCAAATCTGGTATGTGCACCCACAATGCTGTATGTGTTCTGTTAAAAAATAGGACACTCTGTAAGTTCTTAGTATAAAAAAGAGATGGACCAAACCACAGAAAGCGGAGAGAAAGGGGAAGGATCCTACCTTTATAACCCTCAGTTGTAAGATATTGCTACTTTCTGGGGTCTGCAGTCTTCTGAATAAACTTCCAGAGCCAGAATTCTACTTTACTTAGTGGCACTCAGTGAAAAAAAAAAACTTTTTCCTAAAATGAGGATGAAACAAACAAGAGTATCCCCTAAAAAAGTAGATTCAACAAGGGTAAGTTACTTAATAATGGAATTCCCATATGTCCCCTAAAAGTAGGCACCCCATCTTACCTTGTACATTGCCTTAGCAAACTCTTGTTTGTTTCATCCTCATTTTAGGAAAAAGTTTTTTTTTTTTTGAACAATACAAAGTAAATGCATCCATCCTGGACTGGGTATACAAAAAAAATAAGAACAATATGTTCATCCCGAACAAGAGGGGAAACATTAAAAAAACAGACAAACCCCCATCAGGTTAAAAATAAATGCCAATCCTGGACTGAGGGGTAGAAGGGAGGAGGAATGTCCACCCTGGAGGGGGGAGAGGGAAGGAGCGTGCCCATGTGGGTGGACCAAAAGAATTCACCAAAAAAACAAAATACATCCCTCCATGGGCTCATGGACATCACAGCAGACGTGAATGTGGTGGCATGGGTGTGGTAGGACCGTCATCCTGTGGTGGATCAGCAGATGGTTGAGAGGGTGGTGGTGCATCCTGTCCACACAGTGCAAAAGCCTGATCTTTATTGGCAAGGGTCAGCCAAGACACTGATGCATGCACCAGCATACCAAAAGTGGTAAGGTCACGATGCGCTTCTTCATGAATGTCCACAGAGTCTGTATGTGCGCTCACTCATGATGCTTCAAGTTGCTGGGACAGTGTGTGCCTCAAGGCGTCCATCTCTTCGTGGAGATGGTTCCTTGTGGATGAGAGTTAATTGTGCAGTGAAGCCGTCAAGCTCTCCATCTCACAGTGACTGTAGTCTCGAGATGCCAACATCTCCTGCATCAGGGCTTCTCTATGTGCCTTTGCATCTGCATGCAGGGAGTCCTGCAGACACTTTAGATCAGCCCATCAGCCCTCGATGTTGGCTTCCATGCCCAGTCTGTGGGAGAGCCTTGAGGACCACATCTCAGCATGCAGTTTCTCCAGGCAGGACGAGAGTCGCTGCTGTTGCTCATCCCTGGCCGCTGGTGTGGACATGTTCTCGGCAAGCCGGTCCATGCCCTCAGCAACACGATGTAACATGTCTCCATGCTGGATGACCGCATGCACAATATGCTGCTCCCACACTCTCTCTCCAGCAGGCACACATCCACCACATGTCTGTGGCCGATGACGGTGTGATGCAAGGAACCAAGCCCGCTGTTGCAGTGTCCCTGTAGTTGGCTGCAGGTCTGCAACCCTCCTTTGGACATCAGCCCCAGAATATGACACCAACTCATGGGAGGGAGATCTTGCAGCTGTAACCACAGTGGATTTGGGGCTAACCACTGACTGGCCTTGTGAAGCATGGTGCACCGCCACAGACTCAACGGCCCCATCTGATCTTTCCATTGGGGCACTCATGTTCTACCTCAGTGAGTCATGCAAAGCTGGTTCTCCATCCCAATCTGCAGAGTCACAAGTGTTCGAAGAAGCAGGCGCACAACTGATGATCGCCTGTGGAACATGTGGATTTTCATGTTGAAGAACACCACAGCCTCCACTGGTGGACTGATGTACCACCTCCTCTTCTTCTTCCTCCTCCTTCTCTACATCTGCTGCATCATCACCTGCACACGGACAGAAAACAATATTTTAAGTCATGGGTCTCCTGACAAAAATGCACATGTGCATACAAGTGCATATAGAGTTACAATGGCTGTACACCCAAACATTAGACATCGTTACTTCTCACACTGTGAGCAGTACACCACAGATGTTTGGCTATTGTCGACATATGCCCCCTACCCCCGGGTCCTGTCCATGCTGTTAGTGTGGGCATTGGTGCACAAAAGTGGCTTACTTATGATAGATGTGTGATGAAACAAGCATTTGAGTACACATCCCAGGAAGTAATACTGCACATGAGGCATTGTAATGCTGATGGCCAGCACATGGCATCAGATAGCCAGCTAAATCCACTTATTCTACCAAGAACAATATATGACACAGTTTACGTGATTCCAGCGATGTACTTTATTACCATGTCATGTTGATTTACACATGAAGACTGTTCATACATTTCACATCATTGCCACACATGGCACGTGCCTGAGAAAGGCAAACTGTGATGTGCTTGCCAAAGGGCACCAGTGGATGCACTGGGACATGACCCACATGCATTCCCTCCCTATCAACATCCTCTGCATCCTCCCAACATGTCAACCACTACCAGATGTCTCCTAAATGTGACTCTGCACCTTGATTAGGACAGCAGGGTCCCTTGTGCCACTGTGCAGACCGTAGTCCATGTACAGTCAATGACGTGATATGTGTGCAGCAATGATGAGGGTACTGACCAAATCACAACCCTCGCAGTCAAACCCTCCATGTCCTGGGCAATTATGTGAATACACATATGACTGTTACCGTCTGATGTGTCATGTCAATGACGACACCCGGTTTACCAGCACCCTGTGTGTGATTGCACATGGCCGTGAGTCCCCTGCTGTATGCCTAGCAGAATTCATGTATATGCAGTGTCAGTTCACATTGTGTGTGATAACAGCGCCCTTCACATGACATTTTCATGGAAGTGTCATGCAATGACTGTCCATGAGTGAGTCACTGACAGTCATTGAGTGTCGCTTTGAATGACACTGTCATGTAACAGGCGCTGTCATGTCACACAATGTGAAGTGACACTTCACATTGTGTGTGCTGGCACTGCACTATATTTGCCCTGGCCCTGTGTGACCGCACAACTTAGTAGACCCTTGAGCCAGCTCTGTGTCACATGTACATAAAA
Organism: Ambystoma mexicanum; assembly: GCF_040938575.1. Taxonomy (NCBI): domain Eukaryota; kingdom Metazoa; phylum Chordata; class Amphibia; order Caudata; family Ambystomatidae; genus Ambystoma; species Ambystoma mexicanum. Next base: position 461,011,197 of record NC_090931.1, read on the forward strand.
TGGTGCATGAGGAAATTTGACGTATGCATCTACTATGAGTGTGCCATACTGTACCCACAATCAATCACATGAATCAATCACAGAATTCACCACAAATTCAATACTCCACTGTACCAAACCCACATACCACACCACTACAACATGGTATGCACTGGCTGCAGGCCAGCATTTACTAGAGACGCTAATCCCAGCACTGTCAGTCGAAGCATGGTCCTGAACTGTTGTGCACTAATCACCCATGAGGCATGCATAATGGTGCGGTGTCACTGTAAAGGTGGAAACCATACAAGATATCAAGAGCAGCTTCATAGTGTGGGAATAGTATATAAGTGCAACAATCATTCCCTACTTTCATGCCTCCGGTGTGGGTGATTTTGTTGGGGCATCAGTCCCTGTCTAGGAGCAGCATCCTACAAAGATGTGTCAGTATTGTTGACTGGGCGTACTCAGACTGAGAACACGCACTTCATCATCTACAAATCTGCGTCTGTCATGTATCGACCTCATACAGGCCTCACATGTCAAACTGGTGATTCAAACTTGAACTGCATTATCACATTTGCTATTTGAACATGCACATATATGACACGCAATGCAGACAGACACACTCATTGGCATGAATCATCTCTGTAATCTTTCGCATGGGCTGACATATCAATGGAAGAGCACCAGACTGACAACCTTGGAATGATGACCCGCCATCAGCTGATTTTACCTATGAATTGATTAGAGTGGGCCCTTGCAATATGCATGTTATGTTGTCTGAACATGACGCCTGCTACACAGGGCAGTGGTCTGTGGGCACTCATAACCCGGCAGGCTGGTCACACGACAGTGTGTCATGACAGGCAGCTTTTAAATGAATCCTGAGAAGGCATTATAAGTGCAAAGGCCAGTACATACACGCACCTCAGCAACAAATGATGTGTGTGGATGACATATGTTGCATGTACTTGATGTACAATACAAAGAGACAGGCCCCATGAATATGGCAAACATTGATTCATGTGAATGAGTACTTCCTGGACGTGACACAGATGTGCCTTGTGAGTGATGTGTGCCTGTCAGGGGGGCACATCATGGGGTCTTGATATAGGCACATGTTTTTGACATTGCAACCCAGCATGTAAGTACTGGCACAGCTGTGAGGCCCAGTAGACAGTGATGTGTACTGTCACACAAATATGTGCAACACATGTGAACCACACAGCAGCCTCTCAGAATGCAGGCCATGTCACAGAAGTAAATACGGTAGCAAACATGCATTGGCAAAGGATGGCAGACAAGTGCAGCCAGCTGTACTACAACAGATATATGGGCTGGTCAACCATAATTGTCCACACATAAGATGCACACAAATGCCACTAACTAGATGTGTCCTGAGATGTCCCCACACCTACCACGCCTTGCACCTGCTCACTGCTGATGAATTGACTCATATCCTCCTTAACGGTGGTCAGCTGCTCCTCCTCTGCTGGCCCACCTCCAGCAGCCAGCACAGAGGCCAGGTTGTCACTGAGTTTCTGCTTGGTCCTTCGTGTGAGGTCATTCATTCACTTCTGGACCTGTTCGGCATTGCACCTCGCCACACCGCATGCATTGATGAGTCCTGTGACCTGCTTCCAATGCACCATTCGTTGTGCTGGAGAATTGGTACTACATGCAAACTGGTACATCTCATGATGGTGTTCCGTAACATAGTCTACGAGAATCTCAAGCATCACATGAGTGAATTCATTCTTCCTTTGCTGACCCTTTTCATGTGCCGTGTCTCGGGGTGTACCCCTTCCTGCTCTGCAGGGCATCCCTATTGGACCTAGTGGCACTCAGTGATGCTGATTCACCTATCTTACTCTGACCATGTCCACATACAGGTGCCGGGTCACCTGTGGGCTGAGGCACACCACATCCTCCTGGGGCTGGGGCACAACTGTCCTTACCACATCCCTGTATACTCCCTTTACCTTTTGGGGCCTTACCACTCATGGTGCAGAGGAAATGGATGAGTGGCATGCACACCAATATATTGTTCAGGGCAATATGAGGATGGGAACAGTCTATGTGATGTACTACGTAGATGCGTTGTCCTGCAAAGCTCCAATGTACCCGAAAAGCCAAAATAAGCAGTACGCGATACGCAGAGACAGCCCAATCAAAAATCTTGAATACGCGATACCCGTAAAGCTTACAGACATGTAAAAAAGCAGTACGCGATATGCAGTGGCACCCCAAAAACATAAACTTTTGTACACGATACCCAGAAAGCTTCCAAAAGTTGAAAAAAGGTGGTATGCGATACGCATTGGCACCCCGAAACAAATATATTGCATATGCAATAAACTGTAGGCCTCACAATTTACTAAAATACTTGCGTGTATGCACAGAGGCAACACCCGGAAAAGAAAAATGTGTTACGTGTTACTTGAAGGAAATGGCTTGCTTGGCACCCCCAAACACGTGTCTGCGAAACTCGTCCATCTTCGTGTAGTCACATACAAAACCAGTGATGCGCGTCAGACCTCTTAAATATCATCGTCATTGCTGTGAGCAACGTAGGCATGCTGCATGCAACACGTAACACGTAAGTTACGTGTTAAGGCCCTTTACTCTGTATTGAGCTGCCTCAGATGCGAGAAACAGACAATACCCCTTTTCCTGCATCCAGTGCCAATTCTACTGCCTGCTCCTACCCTGTGCTGCCTCCCACGTTGCCATCTGCTGCTGTTTGCCGAGAGTGAGTGCCTGCTGCCCACCTGCACTGCATTGGAGTGTCTGTTGACCCACCATTGCCTGTGCTCCTGTTTCTGGCCCTGTGACCACCTCATCTGCTGTGTCAGACTCCAACCTCTCAATTCGACCACCCATATTCCATAGCCCATTTGCAGGCCCCAATTTGCTCACTCACACCTGCCTTGGTGGTAGCCATGTTTAGGCCATCGTCATCATCACTGAGTGGCACCCCCACGGGAGCGAGGCAGGGGGCTGCCAACTCCACCTCAAATGAAGTTGGCATCCTTGTGGACCCGGTTCTGGAAAACTATGATGCTCTCTTCAAACCAGCAGAGCAGCTGGGGAAGGAAGGACGTAAACCGATCTGGGTGACCATCATGGTTGCCATCAACACAGAGGAGGTGGCAGACCATTGCCTGAAGACCGTGAATAAGTGATGGGAGGACCTCAAGACCCAGACCCACTCCACAGCTCTAGCAGCCTTCGAGGCTGGTGCCCCCGTGGAGGTGCACCGCGCTGGCTGCTTCAAGTTTTCATCGGCCAATATGTGGGTCCTGCAGAGGTTCTACCCAGATCTATATCCCCAGGTCTGTGAGTGGCAACGGCGTCTGGATTCTGCTGGTGAGCACCCATGTGGTGCACTGCTCTACAGTGCATGTGTGTTGTGGATGGGCCTGCATGATTGCAGTTACTCCCTTCTGTATGCAGCATGTGTGTTTCAGTGATTCACAGCGTTATGCAGCCCCCAGACAATGCTTGCCATGTGTGATATAAGACATCTGTAGATTGGACATGCGCTGGTATGTGCAGTGTTCATAGTTGCTGACTTGCGCCATTTGTGCATATGTAATGCCAGTTGATGGTTAAACGTGCTTGGACAGTAAGGGTGCCAAATTACGATGTTGTGCCCATGTGAGGGGCCTGCATGATGGACAGATTGTTGTGTGGTTCATTACAAAGTGTAGCCATCCATGCTCAACATGTGCAGGTAACTGTTTATGGATGTTGGTGATTGTTATGTTGACTCTGCCCGGCAGTAGCAGGTGGCAACCATGAGGAGGCAGACCATCACAGGAGATACAGCCCTGAGGAGGCATGTAGCACCTTTGAAGCCGATGACCGTAGGGGTGCCATGAAGGCTATGCCATCCTTGTTCAGGCTCTACCAGAGGCACCTGGTGGCAGAGAGGCAGTCGGCAAGGTAGGCTGCATTGATGGTGCCTTGGCTGAGGTGGCGCTGCAGCAAGCACGGAAGCAGGCTGCCATCCTGGAGGCAACTTGCAGGTCAGCAGAGGAGGTGGAGCAGCAGAGTGTGGCCACCCTGCCAGACACCAACAGAGACCCGTCTGAGGGAGGAGTATATTGCTTGCGACCCAGCACTGGTCGAAGCGTTGTTTGAGATTGGAGAGGACTAGCCCACTGCCTGTGTAAATAGTTATTTAGGATTAGGTTTAATTTGTCACTTCTTTTTTTCAGACATTTATGGCATTACTTCCATCCTATCATGTATATAGTTCAATTTTAATACAGATTTTGTATCACTTCATTCCACGCTTCATGCTGTCTATTTGTCTGTCGAAGCATTTGATTTCTTAATGTTCTCCCGGTGCATCTGTTAATTGTCAGTCATGTGTATTGTGGCATCAATGTGTGTGTGTCATGTTGATGCTGTGATGTTTGCTGGGGGAGAGGTGCACATGTGCCTGACATGTGGGGTTGTGGCCAACAGACAGCTTGAGGTTACACTGGATGATTTTCATATTCTATTGCGTGTGCAGGGGCACTGGGTGTTTGGCATCAGTCTGTTGGTGTTGTTGGCATGGAGACTTCAGTTGTGTTTGTGATGGTGTATGTACAGGTATGGTTGTGGTGACGTGTGGATGTCTTTGGATGATTTTTGTTGTTTATCATAGGGGATGGATTGCCACCTGTTCTTGTGTATTGCCTCATGTTCCGCATGTTTTCATTGTGTGTTATATCTGGTGTCGTCTGTATTGCCTCTGCACATTTGCTACTGGAGGTGGTGTTTCTTTTGAATTGTTTTAATTTCAGGTCCACTGTTGTTCAGGTGTTCCATTGGCACATGCTTGAGATAGTGTATGTGCCCACACTCTATTCACTGTAGTGAATATTTGGCATTGTGGGTGCTGCAGTGGGAAATGGGCTCACTGTGGATGGGCGGCCTGGACACATCACTTCTGCATTTGACATTTCCTTGCTGTGTCACCCGCCCACATCTGCAGTCAGACACTGCCTGCTCTCATGTCATGCACCACCTCTGCCACTGGAATGCAGATGAGACCATGATTGCTGTTTCAGTGTGGCAGCACACATTGCCTGTCTCAATAAGTCACACACTCTCTGACTGGCTTCCCATCACCCATGCACAGGCCTATCATGTTTTCGTCCCTGACAGGGACTTTGCCACCCCTACCACCCTGGCTACTTTTGCACGGGCTGGAATGCACCCAGTCATTCTTAATGTATATGCCCAATCTATGACCCTGTGTACTTCTGTCCTCCACAGGCATTCAATTGCTATGACTGTGCTTCCAGTTGATCATGTTGGTGGAGGACATGTGGCAGGTCTTCTTGATGGTGGAAGCAGACCAGATAGGTTCAGGTAAATTGCCTCTCCACATTGGACTGATAGGTTGGCAGATGGTCAGGGTGCTGCCTGGGGGTAGTGGTGGAGGTCAGGGTGGTGTGGGGAGTGGGGTGTACTGCCAGCGGGCTGCCTGGGGTAGTGTCAGAGGTGTGGGTGGCTGGTGGGAGGTGTCAGGACTTCAGGGTGCTGACTGTGGGAAGTGGTGGAGGTGAGGTTGGTGTGGGGTGAGGGGTGAACAGGGAGGGGGGTGTACTGACAGGGGACTGCCTGGGGTAGTGGCAGAGGTGAGAGGGGCTAGTTGGTGGTGTTGGTACTTGTGGGAGCTGCATGGGGTTAGTGGTGGAGGTCAGGGGTATGTGGGGAGTAAGGTGTACTGTCAGGGGGCTGCCTGGGGTAGTGGTCGAGGCGTGGGGGGCTGGTGGGTGGTCTCAGTACTTGAGGGACTGCCTTGGAGTAGTGACAGAGGTCAGGGTGTGTGGGGTGGGGTGGGACTGCACTATCAGGGGGCTGCCTGGAATAGTGGCGGAGGTCAGTGGGGCTGGTGGGTGGTGTTAGTACTTGTGGGTGCTACCTATAGTTAGTGGCAGAGGTCAGGGGTGTGTGGGGAGTGTGGTGAACTGTCAGGGGGCTGCCCGTGGTAGTTGCAGAGGTGAGGGGGGCTGGTGGGTGGTCTCAGGACTTAAGGGGCTGCTTTGGAGTAGTGACAGAGGTCAAGGGGGTGTTGGGAGGAGGGTGTACTGTTAGGGGGCTGCCTAGGGTAGTGGCAGAGGTCAGGGGGGTTGGTGGGTGGTGTCAGGACTTGAGGGGGCTGTCTGGGGTAGTGACGGAGGTCAAAGGGGTGTGGGAATGGGGGTGTACTGTCAGGGGGCTTCCTGTGGTAGTGGCAGAAGTCAATGGGTCTGGTAGGTGGTTTCAGGACTTGAGGGTGCTGCCTGGGGGTAGTGGCGGAAGTCAGGGTGTGTTGGGAAGGGGGTGTCCTGTCAGGGGGCTGACTGGGGTAGTGGCGGAGGTCAGGGGGCCTGGTGCATGGTGTCAGGACTTGAAGGGACTGTCTGGGTGTAGTGGCAGAGGTCAGGGGGATGTGGGGATGGGGATGTACTCTCAGGGGGCTGTGTGGGGTAGTGGTGGAGGTGAGGGGGGCTGGTGGGTGATGTCAGGACTTGAGGGAGCTGCCTAGGGTAGTGGTGGAGGTGAGGGGGTCTGGTGGGTGATGTCAGGACTTGAGGGAGCGACCTAGGATAGTGGCGGAGGTGAGTGGGGTGTTAGGTGGTTTCCGAACTTGAGGGGGCTGCAATGACTTTGGGTAATGCCAGCAGTTTGGGTGCTTTCGTTAGGAGGGACGGTCTGCAGTTTAGCTTGGGTGCAGCCTGTCTTATGGGGTAGTACACGTAGTTTCAAATGGGTGCAGCCGTTACTTACAGGGGGCCGCGCACAATTATGCTGCAGTGAAGCGGTTGCTTTCGGAGGACAGTGCACAGTTTTGCAGGGGTTTAGCTGTTACTTATGCGGGTCCACGTGCAGTTTCGCCGGGGTGCAGCCTTGAATTACGGGGGACCGCAGGCAGTTTCTGGTGGGGTTTCTGGATTGTGGGTAACAGGTGGATGCATAGGTTGGTCTTTGGCAATGGTTTTTGTTTGCGTGGGGCCGTGTTGTGGGCATTCCTGGCACAACTCGGCTTACTTTGTGTGACAGGTTACTTCACGCGCAGAGTACTATGCAGGGTCTTTTGCGCTTTTTCTATAAATCAGGCACTTAGTCTGAAAAGCTCTGCATTTCACTTAGTGCAATACAAATGTAAAATTCACTAGTCACTAGCTCTGATCTAGCAGTAGGTTTTTGGTTGAATGTCTCTTTGGGGGTTTAGTATGCTCTTGGGTTGAAGACCTTAAAAAAGTTAAAAAGTGAGTGTTCTTACAGACTGTAAAACAGACTGTAAAACATTTGAAATGATCCATTAACCATGATATAAATAGATAATGTTTTACAAAACGCGATCTTATTAGTTAGCCTTTGTCCAGTTGATATTTCAAATGTAGTTTCCGGTGGTGAGAAACAGCAACTTATCCATAAAGAAATGCTGTGATATAAAATCGTAACCTGCCATGTGTAAAGTCGTAGCATCTTCATACAAGACTTAGTGACATTAGGGGACCTTGTCAGTATGTGGCTTACCCTTACTTAGTCCAGTGTCTGCCTTAAAGAATGATGTTTACCCCCAAGGCGCTTTAATGTTTGAATGTGACTTTAAGTTCCCCTTTGAACTTTTCAAACTAATTTTTCCCAATTAAAGGATAAAATGACATCCATGAGCCCAAAATACACATGTTCCATCTTCTTCAGTTTAATGCAAACAATTAAACTGTCCTTTCCCTGAAAACGCTAAGCTATATGTCCGACACAAAGCATATGTCTTACAGAGTCAAACATACAGGGACGTGCCATGTTCATATCACTGCATTGTTTCTGAGCATCCATTGACTCATCCTTCCATTTTTGAGCTGCACGCAAGAAACTCACAAGTGGTTTACACACATCTCGATGCTCTGCGTAAAGGATAAGCTCTATGGACAGGGTTACCAAGCAGAATCCTGACGCACGCAACACTGGTTCTAAAGAGGAGCATTGCTCTGCACTTCACCAAGTACAATTCAATTGTACATGTGTCATTGGTGGCCATTTTCCAATTCCCTCATCCCCGGATTGGTAAAAAAATGGCAGTAAAAGTGGCGGTAATGATTCCCACCACTTTTACAACCACTTTTACAAACAAGGGTTTTCCTAGGCTTTGTCAGGTGGAATTAGGGAACGGGCAGATTTTAAGGTTGCCATATTTTTTATGACTTTCCAACCCAGCTCATCTTTCATGGGGATTGTAGGGGAGCCAAGACTCGCGGACCTCGGTGGTGAGCAGCCCAATGCCTCACCAATGTAGAGTGTAGCAGAGGAATCCTATGCTTGAAAAGCCTCACGAACATCACCCAACATATCACCAGTTGAGCATTGCTATGCCTCAACAGGGGAGTATGAGAACTGATTAACTTTTACCTGCTCAATCTAACCACCAAATTCAGTAAAACGATTGCGTAATAATCCAAATTCGTCACTATAGGAATGGGACATAATTGATACAAAACTTGTTTCACCCCCTAGGATTCCACTGACTCCCTTCACAATCCTTTTTTATCTTAGAGATGTTGATGACCAATATCTTTTTCTTAAAGTAATCATGGGAGGCTCCTACCAGCCTACCAAGAGTTTCAATGAAAAGAACCTCTGTGTCCAAAAATGTATGGCTGGAGACATCCAGTGCCATAACTTTAAGGATGGCAGCCTAGACCTCATTCAAAGTGTCCTGCACACCGTTCAGGTTGCAGTTTAACAAGAGAGTTTCCAGTACATGCTCCTGTCTCATCACCTATTCAAGCCAGTTGGTGCCATGAGTTGCCCTTGAAGTATTACCCTCGTTTTTTTTTTTATTTGAGTATTTCTTTATCCATGCCAAGTGTATCTGCAGCCAATTTTTAGGTCAACAAAAAACAGCTAAATGTGCCTTTTTTCTAAAAAAATGTACAAATAAGGAGGGGCACTCTGAAACATTGCTCAATTGTGCCCGTCCCCTTCCTGACAGATGCTTGAGCATGTTATAATGATGATTTCATTGTCGAACCAAGAGTGAATCCTGACAAGTAGAAATTCATCAAGCAGATTAAATATTGCATTCAAAAGCAAGATTGGTTGGTAATTGCTAGGTAGGCTCTTAACAACTTTTTCGTAAATTGGGACCATATAGTCTTCTCACCAAGATGAAGGTTTTCTCCTTGAACTACGACATAATTCAAAATGTTCAAGATTCCATGACCCCAGAGTTCCATGTCAGCCTTGAACAAGTCAAGCAGAATAATGTCCAGGCCTTATGCAACGTTTGGCTATAAAGTGCTTCCATAATTTCACTCAGAGAGAATAAAGATGTGTGATCTCAGTGCACCATTAAGCATTAGGGGCTGGAGAACACCAAAAGGAATTATTTGTTTAACAAAGTTCAGGATACACGCCAGAATTACTTACAATGCCTAGCATTGATTGATGGCTGCAGACCTGCCCCTTCGCTTTCTTTCTCTTTCTGGATGTAAATTGGGTATTTTCTGTTCATAATATTACAGAAACCTCCTAAATCTTTCACTAGCAACAGGAACTGTACCAAAATCATTCAAATCAGCATATACCAAACCACTCTTAAAAAACACACGTGGCAATGTAGACGACCTCTCCAACTAGAGGCTGATCTCAAACATCCCCTACCCAGCAAAACTCCTGGAAACCTACGTATACAAATTAACCCAAGAACACGTAAAAAAATAGCACCTGTTGGACCAAGGACAATCGGCTTCAGATTCGCAAGAGGAACAGAAACAGCACTACAATCCATCTCGGATGACCTAAAAACAAACGCAGACTCTGACACAACCTCAGCCGTGATTCTGCTCGACCTTTCCGCAGCCTTTGACACAGTTAGCCATGAGACCCTATCAAAAGACTAGAAGACATAGGCATAACAGACACGGCACTACTCTGGATTAAATCTTTCCTAGAAACAGAAAGCATTTGGTTAAAGCCCTTGGTTAAAGCCCTTCAAATCCACACCACGAGTCAACGACTGTGGAGTACCACAAGGGTCCTCACTATCACCACTGTACTTCAACATCTACCAAAGTGCACTAATCAGAATCTTCAAAAAATACAAAATGACATGCTACAACTACGCAGATGACACTCAAATCATCTACAATATCGAAGACACTCAAGCCGACCACTCAACCCTAATCGAGTGTCTAAAAGAAGTCTTTAATTGGATGAATGCCAACAACTTGAAAATTAACCCAGGAAAGACAGAAATCATGATTATATTCAAAGATCAAGAGAACAACACCTATATTCCATGCCCAATGGAAATGGGAACCACACCAATTCCATCCAAGGTAGTAAAAAATCTGGGAGATCTGATGGACAACACCCTAACCTGAGAACCACAAATAAATCCAATAATCAAGAAATGCTTCTTCCTCCTTCACACGGCAAGAAGAATCTTACCTTTCCCCTCATTCACCCACAAGACACTCACAATCGTCACCCTCATCATGTCAAGAATCGACTATGCAAACAGCCTCTACCTCGGGATACCAAAATACCTCCTGAAGAAACTACAACGGATCCAAAATGCAGCAGCCGGACTCCTCCTCAAAATATCCAGAAGGGACCACATCACTCCAGCCCTAAAAACACTGCACTGGCTCTGAGTCATACATCGCATCACCTTCAAAACATTGTGCATAACACACAGGGCAATCAGCGGACAAGGAGCTGAATTCCTGCAAAAGAAATTAACAATCTACAAGCCAACAAGACTCCTCAGATCAAGCAACGAAATCCGTTTGGAAGAAAAATGATACCTTAAGAAAAAACTTGGAGGCTCCTCCTTCTCCCACTTAGCTGCAAAAACCTGGAACAACATCCCGAAAGAAATAAGAAACACCAAAGACCACCTTCAATTCAGAAAATTACTAAAAACCTGGCTCTTCAACATCACAGATTCAAACTGAAAAACCAAACCACCAAACAGGAAAAACAATGAAAAGGTTGAAAAATCTCAGACGACAATGACAACATATGCAAAACCAATAACATGAACCAGAGCGCGGGGGATGATGCTTCACATTTAGTTAATCATTTTCATTATATTGATAAACAATTCCTTCACCATAGTTTCACAACTACTCATTATAAGTGTTCATAAAAATCGATCTGTTTCTTTAAATCAATTTGCACTAATACATAGTCCTGGGATAATAGCTCAGCGGCAACATGCTCGCCTTGGAAACAAGATGATACGAAGCAACACAGGTTTGATCCCTGGGTCCGCGCTTAGAAACTTCTGGATGTTAAGCGCGTTATAAATGCGCAACTAATACATTTTCCTATAACAGCGCCTCGATGCCCCCGGGCTGTGTGAGCGCTTTAAAAATGCAAAATAAATAAATACATTATTATTGTCTTTATAAATAAAAATTTAAATGTTCGTTTGTTCAAAATCTTAAACCTCCGAAAGTTCTTCACCGATTGCTTTGAAATTTTGACACAACGTTGCATTCGAATAGACACATGATTTTATATATATATACTATACATAGATGTCACACCTGTGACAGGTAAAAACATTCTTTTTCTGAAAAACAGCGCCATCTGTTGGACGTAAAAGCAGCTTCACATCTGCTTCGTTCTCAACAGAATGAACGCGACAGGCTGAGAGTGGCTGAAAGACCTCAACGAGAAACAGCAGATCAGCGTCAAACACGACTCCGTGCTCAGCAATCACGCGATTGCAATCGCCTTGCATTCCAGTACAACCCAGCTGATGATTATAGTTTGACCCGACATGTTCTCATCGGCACCATGACTGAAGTGTGTCCTTATTGCAAGGCTCTGAAATTTAATGGAGAAACGAAAGGAATGTGTTGCACCATCGGGAAAATTAAACTGCCTCAACTTGGAGAACCGCCAGAGCCATTAAAAACTTTGTTTCATGGATATACCGCTGAATCAAAGCATTTCCTATCTAACATCAGGAAATACAACTCATGCTTCCAAATGACGTCGTTCAGGTGCAGAAATCGTAACAGCTCAATTCATGCCAACTTGCGTTTGCAATCACCATCAATAAAGCTCAAGGCCAATCGTTAGAATTGTGCGGTTTAGATCTAGACACAGATTGCTTCTCACATGGACAATTATATGTTGCGTGTGCTACAGTCGGCATATCTGCACAGACAATGGAACAACAGAAAATATTGTATACCCACAAGCATTGTGAAATTAAACATATTAGAAATGTGCACTTTTTCTTTTCTTTCTTTTCCACTTAACCAAACTGATCCACAGCAACGCGTGACGGGGGACAGCTAGTATCATTAGTAAACAAAGTCATCAAAAATGGCTATGCTCACTCAACCCTATTCACTACCATTCATTCATTCCCTCTCATTCTTTCCTCATGTAATCACCATACGGCATAAAAAATGTGACCGTCTATATAAGTCACCAATAGCCATGTTCTGATATTTCACCAAGTCTGGCTCCCTATTTCTATTATCAGGTAACACAATCTGTATATAGATGTTCCCACAGATTTTTGTAGTCCACACGTGTTTCGGTTGCCTTCACGGACTCGAAAACAATACTGTACCTTTCAATAATGCAACCTTCTTCAGGACCATGAACAGGAAAACTTCTTCCTATTCTCAATGGTAGGGTGTGCCAAACTGCCTATAACAACAGGAATAAAATACAATGTGTCATCCCGTGTCTTGTTATACAATTCAGTTAATGTGTTACATAATGACTTTTCATTAGTCATCTGATCTGACTCACCTGCACATTCATTTTGATGGCAGGTAGTCTCGATCCAGCAATATATTCCACAATCGCCTTCAGGATTCAACCTCAAGCGTTAGGTCTCATCTGTAAAGCGAGAGTCCAATATTGGTTCCACTCAAAAGTTGGTTCAACTGAATCTCGCTCGAAAAAGCTACACAAGAGACGTACCCAATCAATAGTTGTACTCACTTGTTTTACATCTGATACTTTTCACATCAATTATCCACTATTTCTTCCGTTCTCAATTCTAGTTACTCAAGAAATGGCAGTTATTTGCCCTACAAAACATATTACACATAATTACTGCAAGCCCATCTGTCGTCTATGCTTTTAGGACCTACTATGCATCTCCACAAGAATAAGAAAGAACCCATCTCTTCTTACTATCTTCCTTGTGCTTTGCTTATTTCAATGTCATCTAGATGATCTGTCTATCATCCACATCAGAGGTTGCTACTGTATGTATTTGTACATGTACACGGTGGGCCAAATGTGTCATGTCGCACCACCTGTAGGATAGTTAATTATATTATTTTCTGTGTCACCACACTAATCTCAGATGTGTCTAAAACATATTCCTTATTTTTTATACATAATTGCCCCCATGTGCTCTCGTAATTTTGTGCATCAAACAGGAATATTACATCCTTTTAAGATGCCCCATTCCTCCTTGCTTGCTAGTCTTATTTGATTGATTCCAAGTCCATTTTCCATTTAGTCATAACGCTACAAACCGTATAGTACGTCATGCTCCCACGGCTCGGTTCGGAAAGTGGACCCTTTTATTACCTTCGAGCTACTACACGCTCCCAAAGGCTCCACTCTTCTATCTAGACAACGTTTACATACTGCCACATTCTTTTTGTTACCTGCGGCAGCACTCCCATAAGATCCTACACCTCCTCGTTGTCACGGGCGACAGGAACAATCGCCCACCATTCATTCTCATTTGCATAACGCTTTATTCATGGTCAGAGAAAGCGGACTGCCTACCATGTGGCATCCGCTCACTGGAGGGTTATCCTTTGTATTAGAGCTCTGGTACTGCGCCCGTATTTGGATGTCTGGGAGTCTCCAAATACTCCTCTTTATATGTAGCACTCTGTAGCATGAGCTTACTATGGTATCATCCATGATAATAAAGTGTTTATTGCTGACAAATATTAAACAAATGTATCCTGCATCTTCCATAGGTAGGCACTCATTATTGACCAATAACTAAATAGCTCTATAGCCTTTTGTCTATCTTGTATCAGACAAATGTATCATGCATCTTCCATAATTAGACACTCATTATTGACCAATAGCTTGATACTTCTATAGCCTTTTGTCTATTTCGTATCGACATCGCCAATTCCTGGTGTGGATACGTGCAATCTCTGCCCTCCAAACAGACAGGGCTCGTTTTAATTTAAATATATATCAACAAATCTATGTTTCGAGTCAGCATGACTTTATACCTGGTTCTTGTCGACATCGCCAAGTCATAATGAAATTATTCATGAAATATCATACCATCTCTTCCATTTTAGACGGACCGGAAGGTGTGTGTACATTCCTCTACTTCCCTGATCCCACCATCATTTAGTTAGGCTGCCTAGACGGTTATCACTCCTGACTACAGGACGTTTACACAGGAGATTTTACCGGTATCCAGTTTACTATGCCTTTGGTGTATATTATGCGATTCCCTCATTCAGGTCATGCATGGACATACTTATTTGTGAACAATCAAGTTGTCCATTTTACTGAGATGTTTAGTCCTCGATTTACTGTGTCCAGAGTGTAAATCCATTTCTGTTCTACCCTATGTCGGGTCGATGACATGTCTCCACCCCTATTCTTTGGTTCAATATACTGCAATACAAACCATCTAAGGTCTGTAGCTTTGTGTTCTTTTTGAATAAAATTGTCTACCAGGGGTTTATCTGCCACCTTATTCCTTATGCATGACCTGTGTTCCCCAATGCATTGTCTTACCTCTCTTGTCATCAAAGTTGATTGTTCACAATAAATTTTGGCGGATGACATTGATGAGGATTTGATTCTACAGGATTCAAAGAAGACTCCAAACATGTAAGGTTATCTTTCGGTAGTAACAGGATAACTTCTTCCAGACTGATTTTAGCCCTTGTCATCACCCTCAAGGACGACTGTGCAGAATCATGGGTCCTAATGATGTCACAATGCAGCAGTAAACAAGATCCTTGCGCAAAACAGGTCATGGTCACTTTCAGGGCAAAGTGCTATGTGCAAGTCATCCATTAAGGACTAAAACTCTATGATCACTATTAAAGTATCTATCATGCCATTAAGGATGCGAACTGAAAATGTATTTAGCAGCAGAGTCCATTGGCACTGTTTTATCAAAGAGTCCCATGTTGTCTTTGTCTGCAAAGTCAAGAACGAATTTCCCAGAACGTAATGGATGTTAGACGTCTGTTAGACGTCTATACACTTGTGAGGAATACCTGAAATCCACTCTACACAGGCCATGTCATTATCCATACCATCGAGAGGGCAGACTACCACATCAAAATGAAACTGTCTATACACTTGTGAGGAATACCTGAAATCCAGTCTACACAGGCCATGTCATTATCCATACCATCGAGAGGGCAGACTACAACATCAAAATGAAACCATACTCAAGTGAATAGGAGGAGCGATGAATCCAGCAAGTGTGTCAAATACTGTGGCAAAGTTTATCAAGAGAAACAAAATTTGCAAGGTACCATTTGTGGTGAGCTTAGTGTTGTAAACATTAATGATCTCAGCTATTAACCCACCCACCCCCGCCACACACACACACGCTCTCTCTCTCTCTCTCTCTCTCTCTCTCTCTCTCTCTCTCTCTCTCTCTCTCTCTCTCTCTCTCTTAACAGCCTCAGGAATATTAAATAAACGATGATCTGACATGCAATTGCAGCTAAGGAAAACGACCCCCAAGTAATCAGGTCCCTGGCTCGTTGACATTTAAGGCCTGACAGGTGAAATATGGAAGAAAACATACATAGCCATGGGTGTGAACTGTATCGGCCCCTCAAACCTTCTGGAAGCAGCAAAGCTACAAATCAGATATAAATGTTTTCCAATCAAGATAAGCAAGATTACCTGGTAGCTTGCATAGGTTCCAAGAAATTAGATTATATATAGGTGCCGTGGACCTAGCAACTCCCAAGGACTGAGTATGGAGTAGGTGGAAGACAGTGGGCCTCATTACAACCCTGGCGTTAAGGGGTTAACGGCGCCGTAAAAGGCTGCGGCGCCGTTCAACCCTTAACGCCAGATTCACACTTTAACGCCTGCTTTTTGCAGGCGTTAAAGTCCAAGGCGCTAAGCGTAATTAGCGCCTTCCCCATCCCCATTGAGCCCTATGGGGCAAAAATGGGAATGGGGAAGGGGCAATGGTGAATGGGGATTTACCGCCCCGCCAACCTTGGAATGGGGCGGTAAATCCGCCATCCACCATGGCGGAATCCGGCATGGACCATGGTGCTAATAGCACCATGGTCCTACGCCAGGGTTGTAATGAGGCCCAGTGTATTTAAATCACCAAGAATGAAAGAGCAGGACAGGTGGGAGAAGAAATGCCAACATGACCAGTAAGTGTTCAGTGTACCAGTGTGGCTTTGATGTAAAACTGCTCCCACATGACATGGGGATGATGGCACAATTATTTAAAATCTCTATTTGATAGACTGTGTCAAAGTAGTTTTGGGTTTTTGACTAAGGTGGGATTGGAGTATCACAGGATCAAAATGCGCTCCCCAGAAGATACTGGAGGCCAACCCCTTAACTTAACACTACAGGCATATAGGGGACCTATTTTCCTTTATCTTAAGATGCTCCAGGGATAAAGAGTGAGCCTCGATGGCCCACAGTCCTTTTCCACATAATGGTGGATCAGATGAATGTCAATGTGATTGCTCTTTTTCCATTGTTTGAAAGCCAATACCAATGGTTATGTCATCTCTAATGGTCGACAAACATTTCTGAGTGTGCAATACTTTCTTCCTAAAGATATTATAAGATTCTCACTGAGTCTTTGTTGGTGCAGGGAGCCCAATCATTCATACATTGTATGGCTCACACATTAAGATGACCCATGCCTCTGCTGGAAAGAATGATCAGGGATAATGTGCCACCTTTGGCATGTGAGAAAATCCTATAGGTTGAAGCCAATTGTTGCAAATGCTTTTCATTCTTGCTACATCAGTAGTTATTACATCAAGGTTAGCAATGGCATGATGTGTCTAGGAGCAATTAGTATTAGAACTACCACTGAGGGCTACATGAATGGATGGACCACTATAGGGACTAGTAAAACTGCTCAGAGGAACATGGGAAGTGGAAGGTAGTAAGACCTGGTCCTGGGTGTCCTAAGTAGAGTAAATACACAAGACTTTAGAGCGGGGTTGTTCAACTTGCGACCTCAAATACTGCAAACAGGTCGGATTTTCAGGATACCCCTCATTAATATACATGAGATAAATGTGCATAAAATGATTCTAAATGTATGCACATTTTCTCTTATGAATATTAATGAGGGATATCCTGAAAGCCCATCAGGATTCAGGTCCTCGAGGTCTGGAGTTGGACAACCCTGCTCTAAAGTATGTTGGCCTTTGGGACTTAAGCAACAGGCCAGAATAAGCCTATTGTATTGATTTAAAGAAGTTTCAACCTATGCCTAACGGTCATTGTACAACAAAACAAATAATTTGTGGACTTGGATAGGACTCTAACCTAAACTCCCCTTCTATTGGATTGTCTTTGGATGGTACACTCTGCTTTTTACCCAACGTCCTCTAAAACGTTTTTCTTTAGAAATAATTAACACACGAAACAAAAATATGTTGTGACTGGAATTGTCAGGATGATTTCACCTTCCCTGCTGCATTGTAATCTAATCATGAATGGACCTGCTCTCTCTGTCTCTAGAGAGTACACTTATGCAGTCTCAAAATTCTAGTTCAATAAAAAGAAAAGGGCCACACTCTCAAAGTTCTCTTTATGGGATTCACAAGATGTTGGACTACCTTCCCATCACTCACAGTCTCTAGCTGTCAGTCTTGTGATATGTCTTCAGTTTCAGGTCCTGTAGACATCACTGGAGTTTCTCTTTCATTTTACGGACAACGCCAACTGGTTTTACTTGTCCCAGTTTCCAAAAGAAGCTTCAGAGGATCATGTAACTTCCCTTTCCTACGGTTTTGATTGTTTCCTTTTCACAACCTCTTTATTCCTCCTCTGGCCCTGATCCTCCTTGACACCACACCACAAGCTCGTTCCCCTCCCACTTCGGTCCTGACCCCTTCTGATCAGGGTTACACCCGCACTCCCCGTCTTGGGCTAAGGGTGCCTTCTCGCTCCTTCAAGCTCTTGCTGGCACCTGTGTGGCATGCCTTTTATGCCTTCACTTGGTTCCCAACCTCTTCCTCCTGTCACCTCTTAATGTCCACCCAGCCACCTACTGATGCGCTCCTCCTGTCACCGCCTGATCCCCTTCTCCAACCACCACCTGTCACCCTCCTACTGACTCCTGGTCTCTTCTTCCTACAGACTCCTGATCTCTTCCTCCCATGACCCCCTGATCCCTTCTTAATACTACCTACTGATGTCTTCCTCCTACCTCGTCCAGGCCATGTTTCCTCAGGTGACACTTTCATGGAGCGTGACAGCGCAAAACCAAGTCCTGCGCCTGTCTGCTGTGCTTTTTGTGATCGATGAAAGGGGTGGTCCATAGCTCACCATCCAACAATCCCCAGATGACCCTTCACCTTTTTTTGCGTTCTCCCTTCTGTGCCACCACTGCTCCCAGAGCCGTTTCCACTATGTGCAGGTAGGCTTGACCAGTCCTTCCCTGTCAGGGAGGCTGCTGACTATAGTGCTTCTGAGGGAGGGGGAAATTATTCAGGCGCTACACCCCGTATCCCCTGTTTTTTTTGCTTTTGCTTTATGCAAGGGGAACACCCAATTCCCTCTCCATCTTTCCTACCCTCTTCTGCACCACGGTGAGGTCCGGCTTCTACGTCCTATTGGAGCCGTACACCGAAGTTGTGTGATAAACAAGCTGTGGAAACATGACCCTGTTCGTTTCTACCACCTCTTTATGTCTTCTCCGTACACATTCCTGGTACCTTCACATTGTATTGTATAGCATGTTCCTGTAGGATTTGTTTTGTGATTTCTACATATAATGTGATGCAACAAACATTCTTTAGCATAAACAAATATCCCCCTTTGTGTAAATGAATATGTGTGCCTGAGGCCTACGTCTTCTGGTCTTGAAGGAGTAGCCCTCACCCTGGAGCGCCTGGAGACTGCCCTTGGGTGGTAGCGGTGCGCGGTATAAATCAACATAACATATTATGAGGAAGGCATTACTGAAAGTATGCAGTGGCTCTCAAGCAAGCCCTGACCTGCTTCTGAGTTTTGGTGGCAGGCCATTCATGTGAGACTGTTCTTGGCCGTCATAGGCTGCAGCCTCCTAACTCGAAGGTTACTGGAGCCACAGCAACATCAAGCTCTGGGTTGATTAAAAACAATTGAAGCACAGGAGCAGTAAGATCATGCAAGGACGAAAAGAGCAATGGTGCATAACAAGAAAAATTAATTGTACAAAAGTCTTGTTCAAAGTCAATGAACAATTATAAATTATGTGTATGCAGAAAACTCATATCTTATATACAGAGCACCAAGTTTAAAGACATGTTTCGGGCATTGAAGCTGCTTCAAAATCAAAAAAACACCATCATTCTATGTGCTTCATTACCGTCCTCTTGTGGGTTTCGAGGTGAAAAGTCTGGCGTATATTGTGTGATGCGCAGCAAAAGGAAATGCTCACCGCCAGCCAAATTCAGATTTATGCAGTAGTCGTTAACCCTTTATAAGCATGACGAGAGTCGTAAAAGCAAAATTGCTTTGTGCCTATTTGAGTCCCAGGCTCCAACAGCTGTGTAAACGAAGCCGAGACTTTTTAACTGAAAAGGCATTGAGAAGAGGGAGCCAATGCAGGTCACAAAGCAGTCACCGTCTAAAGCTATAAGCAACCAGAAGATTCCGTAATAACTCGGATTATCCTGTAATGCTGATTTAAATTATTGACAGTGTTGCCTATTGAAATCACGGTGTTCACTGCAGAGGAGGCTCTTGGAATCTAAAGGGGTTAAGGCGTACATGGGGGTGGGGTCTCCCCCGCCCCAAAGATATTTCGGAAAAATTGATTTCATACTATGCAATTCACTGCCCGATTTCGCAAAAATATTGCCCTGAAAGCTTTTGATTTTATGTAACAATGACGGCAAATTATTCTGTAAGTGCAAACGTGTATTTTAAAGCAACTTGTATTCAGTACCTTTCGTACAAAAAGGTTGTAGGCACTAACAAATTCATTATGCATTTATATAGTAATGATGGAAAATCAGTTATTTTCTGACGCAATACTGGCATTCGCATGCATTCAACCTTCTAACAAAGTAGACTTGTAGGCATTGCAGTGATTAGCAAGAAGCCTGCCGGGTGAGTCCATGCAGGAGGCAGAAACCACGAGAAAAACAACATTGTGATGAGTTCCCTTCATGCCAATTCTTGTCAGCTTATAGGTGTGCATATTGCAGTTAATGTGAGCTGCAGTACGACCTTAAAAACGACCATCCTGGCCGCCCCGCCACAAGCCTTCCCCATTGTGTTTTAGATTTCTCAAAGGTGCTATATTTACAAAGCTGCAGGAGAGGATGTCTACACAGGACCGACAGACTGTGTGCCCTGCCCTGATCCACAGCTTCTTAAGTAGTGTCAACTTGATTGTTTTGTTTCTGTGGCCGATCATTTTGTCAAACATACTCGATGCGTTGATGTTACTGTGACCTGGTTTCTCCCATATCTAGTTAGAATAGTTGACATTATGTCACATTTTCATGTGTGGATCCACATGATTGTTTCCGCCCACTTCTAGGTGCTAGAACCATTGGTGCTGTAACCACCAAACATGATACTCGAATTGTCAACCCCATAAGGATGAAGGACTGATTCTGCCCTCGTGAGATATGAACTTGGAAAGTGCTGGTTGCCACATGTTAGAGTTGAGCGTCTAACTTTCTAAACTATCCACCTGCACTAAAGTATGTTTATTGATCCAATGTGCAGTTAAAAAGAAACATTTATTAAGTTATATATCCACCAACCTCTCGTATACACTACCAGAAGATTATTTTTAATAGAAAATATAACATTAACATGATCACGTTTGTAAGATATGTGCCTGGACATATTCCTCTTGCTTCAAAGCAAAGTGTCATTTTAACAAGAAATGTTGTCCAAGGAGTCAAGGAATGACCACAAGCTGCTGTGGTATACACATTTCAGAAGAAATAAATGGTATTGTAATCCCAGAAGGTTAAGCGCTTGTTGCCGTGATTTATGTGTGACTTGCAAGTCACAGGTCTGAATCCCCGGCAAGGCCAACTCAGTATAAATCCCAATAACATAACATAACTCAGCCTTTTGTACTTCAGAGATAGTATGAGTACTAATTCCGAATTGCTAATAAAGACTGAAACAAATCAGGACATTTGATGCTTTCACTCAACCTGTACCTTGTGTGTGTCTAGTATTTTGTATTTCGTACCGGTTCAGACTATTCCAGCAAGGTGCTCTTGTGTGTTTATTCACTCAATTTGCGCCAATGTATCTATCATTTCCCTCTGCTGTTCTTTATGCCTATGGCATTGTGGGGCATCTTCAGAACGCACTGTAGTGTTACCTATTTAAAATGAGTGGTGCAGCGTTGACCTACTCTTGATGTCACGGCCACAACTGGACACAACATGTCAGGTTTCGAAATTGAGGGGATCTGGGACCTATTTAGCTCCTGATTATAGACTAGAAGAGCCTGGTTGGCTTGAACCGAACAGCTGCCAAGAGCTATTTTTGGCCCCCAGTCTAACTGATGCCGAAAAAACACTCTATGTGAAGTTAACTCTGTGCATTTGGGACAATCTTTCAATAAACATTAGGACACAGATATAAAACATTTAAAGCATCATTTTTATAAATAATGGACAGAATTATTTATTTACATCTCTGGGGTGACATAGCCCTGGATGCCATGAACAAAAAGGCCAGAGTCATTGGGCGACATGCCCCTAAATAAAAGGCCTGAAATATGCGAACTGCCTTTCATGAAGGAACAAAAACACACGTGGACAGAACGTGTTAACAAATCTAAATGTGCAAACTGCCTTGCACAAAGGAAGCGAAAGACACATGGCAAGGATATTTTTACTAATCCATGAAGAGCTGAAATGATATGAGCATGAAACAGCAGCCACAGAACCCTTAATGGGATGTCAGCATTGTGTTTAGCAGTTACAGTGAAACGGAGCACTTTCTTTCATGAACATTAAATAAAATGATGCCATTTTGTTTTTCCCTTTAAACTAAAAATGCGCTCAGAAAAATGCTTGCAAAGCTTTCAAAGTATGAACATGGCTTCTGCCTATTACCAGCTCAGTAACATGGACAATTTCAAAGCAACAAACATGTCATTTTTAAACTCTGTATTTCATAAGATGTAATTTTAAATGCATTTATGCACAAGTTACAGGCTGTTTGTTGCAAGGAGCCGGGATGCTGATTTCTTCAAAATGTGTAACCCAGCTCCCCTCCCTGTTGCCTGGGAGAGAGAGGTCTGGCTGCTTTAATTGTCAGTGGCTCCCTTAAAAATACAAGAAAAAAATACTTTTGAGATCAGAAACACGGTGGACGAGATAAGAGTGGGTCTGTTCTCTGGTCTTTGTTACCCCAGGTCAAAAGCCTCAATAAAAAGTGCATTTGCTTAGTTATTAGCCCTCGGAATGGGTATGCTAATCTAAACACAGACCATCTGCTGACTTCATGTGCTCCAGGAGGCTGGAGACCTAGTCAGATGAGGAGTGAGATTGTACGTGGAAGAAATGTATTTTATCGTGTAAAATTGACACCACAGATAGTGTAGGATTTTTGGAAAGATGACAATAAACTCCTTCTGACCATGCCAAAATGATTTCTGTGGGATCAAAACAACTAAAGTTATTCATGAAAATGTGATGTGGCCCTCCTTGTGTTTACCAGCGATGTGAACGTTTGATAAAACATGGCAATCATAATTCCTATGACACCCGTAAAATGGTGTATTTTTCACTGATATGATTCTGGAGTAAATGAAGAAAAGCTGTATCTCTTCACAGGAATGACATACAGACTTTTGACTAGTCTCATCTGATTTGTGTTAAAATGGAGTGCAAACAAATGTATTCATATATATTCAATTGTGCTGATTAAGGACACTTGTCATGTAGTGAGATTTCTATGTCCCCAAACCAGACTGATCCCACCTGTCGAAGTGAGATGATGAAGTCCTCTCCTCCCCTAGTGTCCCAAAACATTCCCCTATTCCCCTGTCCTATCACCACACATTGGGGCAGGGGGTAGTGGAGGTGAGACAATCGCTTTCACGAGAATCATGACGCATTAGTGATGCCATCTGCCCTATAACTAAGCTAACTTGCCTCAGAGCAGGAGTTTTCTCACTAATCACATGAGGTGACTGTAAAAATCTTTTGTGAACATCCCAGCAGAGAGAGCCTAGCTTGCAGTGGAGCCAGGAGACATAGAGACTGATTGGGACCGTTGGAGCCAGGAGAGGAGACCTTTCACTGGTCCTCTTTGGCTGTCCTAGAAGTGTGGCCAGACGCACCATGATGTCCAATCCTGACCTCTCCTGTAAGTAAAAATACCCCAAGCCATAGATTGTATACACCCTGTATTCTTTCAGCATTGCCTTAGATAGTTCCCCATTGCAAAATCCCCTGTTTGCCTGTGTATCCTAGTTCTTTCCCCATTGAAAGATCCTGTTTGCCTGTATATCTTAGTTCTTTCCCCACTGAAAAATCCCTTTTGCCTCTGTAGATATGTAGCCTATCTATTTTTCCAAGTAAATCAATTAACTCCCCCATTTAATTCACAGGATCTGTATTGTTGGTATTCGAAACCAACAATCTTTTCCCAGTGTGTTGTGAGCCGGTGTAGTCCTAAAGATTTGGAATTAACTTCAAAAAGCCCTGTTTCCATGTGTGTCCCATTGTAAGGTGCAAAACAAAATTGTCCTGATTTCCCCATTGTAAGGTAAAAATGAATTCCCTATTGCAATTTTTCCATTTTGAAATTGTGCCAAACACCATTAAAATTGATTTTTCCATTCTGTTCTGGTAATATTTCCCAAAGCCCTGCCTGTCCTTCTTAGTGTAACAAAAAACTATTCCCATTTCTTTCTATGCTTTCCCATTGCAACTGTACAATTTAAAACTAATTTTCCCATTCTGTTCTGACCATAATCCTCAAGCCTGCTGTGTGCTTTTAGGTGTAAGAAAAACAAGTTCCCCTCCTTTCTATTCTTTCCCATAGCAGTTGTGCTAAACCATTTATTTCAATTTTACCTTTGTGCTCTGAATAATGAATTTTCCCATTCCATTTCTGTTCCCCATAATGTTTCTGTGAGCACTACCCAAAATCCGAGTTTCCCACTGTGTTCCCACTCCCTGCCACTGCCTTTCATTCAAAAGAGTCAAGTCTAGATGATATTTGGGAGGTGAGAGCTGCTGGAAGAAAAGTGTAACTCGGTTAATTTTCTTGTGTGCTTTGAATTGTTCATTGCTTGTGTTGGGGGATGATGTAAAAGGAAACTATTGTATGATATATTGTACTGTTATTTGGGTGTTCATACTTTACCAAGAAGGTACCCTGGGTTTCAGGGCTGTGTGTATAGATACACATAATCAGTGAGTCTATTGTTGTGAATACAAACTAAGCAGGCGCAGGTTTGAGATTTTGCCATTGCATAGATAATTTATTAGATTTAGAACACATTTCATAATGAGCACCATAGAAATGAACATCGCCAGGAAGCACCTTCTATCCAAATTGTTTATTAAGGGTGAATGGATAGAACAAGAGAATTAAAAGTGGCAATCTAGAATGATGCAGCAGGTTACCTCTGTAAATGTGGATATGTGGCATTATAATGGCCTGTTATATAAGGCCCTGACAGACTTTTATATGACACAGACCACCAAAGATGAGCAAATTAAAATGGCTCAGCTCACAGCATATATGTATTTCCATATGGTGATCATGGATGAAAGATACCAGAAGAGTGTAGCCTCTGTCCAAACCCAATCTGAGATTTTGAATCAAGGACAGAGCGAGTTGAGGCAAGTAGAGAAAAAAGTGCAAAAGAGACAAAATCGGAGGTAAAATTAGAAAACATGATTCAGCAGTTGAAAGATGATTTAGTGGCATTGCAGCAATCGAATTTAGAGTGAGAGTCCCAATTTTCTGCACTGAGAGAGGAACATCAAGAAAACCTGAGAGAGAGTCAACAAAAATTAAGTGAGCAGGTAGTGCATAATAGAGCCTGCTTAGTGGACTTCAAATGCAAGTTAAACAACTAAAAGATGATAATAGCCAGTGGATCATGAAGGACGTTTATTTCCCAGGCGGAATTTCATCAGTAGCGCAAGAATCTTAACACTCTTTAATGACATAGAGATCACCTCAGTGAGGAGAACGGTAAACTGTGTCAGGAGAAAAGTGCCCTGTGTCAGGAAGTGTACCAGTTAAGGAAAGGCATGGAGAAAAGTGAATCATGTTCTCAGGAACTGACTGACATGAGGGTAGAACATTTTTTATAAAATGGGACTTGTGAGGCAAGCAGAATTTGATCTCGAGCAGGCAATACAGGCCCAAAATGCACAAAGTGAGGAGATTAGTCACCTGCAAAGGAAGAGGCCTGAGTATGCCCAGATAATACAGA
The DNA here is from genome assembly GCF_040938575.1 of Ambystoma mexicanum. Classification (NCBI taxonomy): domain Eukaryota; kingdom Metazoa; phylum Chordata; class Amphibia; order Caudata; family Ambystomatidae; genus Ambystoma; species Ambystoma mexicanum. The sequence goes on from NC_090931.1 coordinate 461,036,818, forward strand.
CCTCACAGAAGGAAAATGAGTCCCTTTGTGAGGAGAACAAGGGACTCAGTGGCCAAGTGGGGGCACAAAACAAAGTAACAGAAGCTACTCAAGGTCCGATAGCAGAATTCAAAGCTCAGGCCTCTATACAGCAACAAGATATAGGGGCTGAGAAAGACAAATCTGAGGGATTGGAGAAGGAAATGGCTAGATACAAACAGCTTTGAGGCACCCCGAACAGCTAGAGTATGGGAAGACACCCTCAGATCATGGGGTGATGCCCTCTTTACCAGGACCTCAAGCCAACTAACCACATTATATGTGCAGGGTACTGATAACTACCAGTTTACAAGCACAGGGAAACAAAGGCAGCTGGACTCAATCAGGCCCAGTTTAACTGAGCTGGAAGGCCAGTCCCTATCAGATATTGACGTACATTTATCTTTATCCAGATTATAAAATATTGTAGCAGATACTTCTGACCAGGAGGGCTCCTATGATGATAAGATCAGGGAGTTACACTGGCAGAAACATAAGTAACAAAGGGACCACTTGGTCCGCTTTGCAAACGGGGAAGAACTAGAGTCCAGGCCTCACAAGAGTATCTTGAAAACCTTCACTCATTCAGGAAGGTGGCGGGAGTTCTCCACTACACCCGGAAGAAGGGAGGACAAAGATGAGTACTCCCCTGTGCGAAAGGGGGAGCCTTAGGGAAGTGACCCAGAGAGCCCACGGTATCATCAGGGAGAAGAGACCAGACCCTGTCATTCTGGGAGGGATTCCCAGTCTCAGAGAGGCAAGGAGCACCTAGAAGACAGGGAGTGGACCACAAATAGTAGCAGCGCTGAGTCAGGTGGTGAGTGGACGCAGGTGCATCGGAAGAAGAAGGCGGCCAAACAAAAGAGAGCTCTTGTAAAAGACCCAATTCAGCAAATAAAAGCCATGAGAAGCTTTATGACACTATTGGCCTCATTATAAGGCTGGCACTCCCGTAATGAAGGGGGCCGGTACCGGACCGGCCCCCTTCATTCCGGGAGCGCCGATTATGAGCTTTCTATCGCGGGACCCGGATCGCACGACTGGTAAAACTAGGCATGCTTTCCGGGTCCCACGAGGGGAGAGGGAGGCAATAACGGGCCAGATGTATTCTGCCCGTTATTACCTCCCTCCCCATTCCCATTGAGCCCTATAGGGGCTCAATGGGAATGGGGATGGGTTCCTGCAAGGAGGAATTACCGGGTCCTCCTATATCGGAGTAACCCGGTAAGTCCCCATTGCAGGATCCCGGTAATGGAGCCCGGAACGGAGGCAGCCATGGAGCTAACAGCTCCATGGCTACCTCCATTCTCGTAATGATGCCCTAAATCACAAACATGCCAAATACTCAGGAAGCATCTGGAGCTCCATGACCAAATGATGGTGTCATTTGGCATACACAAATATCACAATTCCATGGAGTTTGACAAATGAACATTCTCCCAGGAATACTCCAGCTTCTTTGCTGGGCTGGAGGATCAAGACCACCTAAGATGGTCGACCTACAAGGTGGCCATCTTAAAGGACTTCTCTGTGCACAGGAACCCTCCGCAGGGCCTCAAGGTGGCCTACAACCTGCAGTGCGGAGAAGACCAGGCAGCTAGAGAGTTTGTGCAAGAACTGAAGCAGGCGTTTGCCCAGACCTCTAGACGGGTGCACACCAATAGTAGGGAGTTCATTAATACTTATTTCCATGACCTCCCTAAGTACATAATGACCCAACTGGTTAGGGACTTCCATGAGCAAAGGACCCTGGATTTGGTAATAGAACAGGCTACACAGATTTATGAAGGGCAGAAGCCAGTGGAAAATAAAAATAACCCCAAAAATTCCAAACCCTCAAACACCCCCACTGCCCCAAGGTGAGGGAGGTAAAAAATACCCCCATTTTGACCTTGAAACAGGGGTATCTAAAAATACTCCTCCCTCTAATAAGCAGAGTGAGAGGCAGAGGAGACCCTCTGATCAATTCCAATTGGGTGGTAGCTAGGCAGGGTATCCAACTAAATCTTCACCTGACCCTGCTACCTATATTAGCCTGAGATACAAGGGTAACAGACCCATCTTTGTGTATGTATGGACTCCCCGGGACAAATGGGGGGAGTCCAGTCAGGTAAGTACGGCCTCAGGTAATGCCCCTCAAAACTTCCCTCAAAACATCATTCAGGGTGGCCACAAGGGGAAACAGATGATGTTACCATCTCTTCGTCCAGTTCCTCACCTTGCTGGCCAAAAAACAGGGTGAGCCCCCCCGGATCGACCCTGGACAGTTGAGTGACCACCCTCAATGTGGTAGCCAAAGTTGTGTGGTGCCCCCCGGTCCAGCTCCGGTCTTCCTAGACTTCAGGGAAGTGGAGACACCCCTGATGACGGCAGAGGCACATTGCAGCGGGCCTGGTGGGCGGCCCTAGAATGTGCGGTGGAGAGGAACTGGGACTGAGGCCCCATTGCGAGTGAACCAACACGTTTTGGAAAACAGCAACCAGGACCCGCGACTGGCAGACGGCATCCCAGCTGCCCACAGACTCCTGACCCCCACCAGATGAAAGAGGAGAAGTCGGATGGGAGTTTGGAGTCACACCCGCTTGGGGGACAGTGGCGCCGGCTGACAGGAGGAGGAGCGCAGTCGTCGATCTCCAGTGCAAGAGGCGAGGTGAGGTACGCACTGAGCCGCGCCGGGGCAGGACTGCCCCCAAGGATGCTTGGGACCTCATGGGGCCTGTGGGAGCAATGGTACTATAACTAAAGCACAGGATCACCAGGATCCACCCCGCCCCAATCACAAACACACGGGTATGCCCACACCACGAAAACTAGTAGGACTCGGAGGGAGAAGGAGAATGGCCCCGGGTCCCAGGGATTGATCAAAATGGCTTGCCAGGTAGCGGGGCTAAGCACCATCTGAATCAGAGGAGAGACGGTGGGTGGCCTGATCCGACAGAGACAACGAGAACAGACTTTTTGCAGGGCACTGGTTCCTCCAGCAATTGGCCTATACTGTGAGCTTTCCAAGGCATAGAGATATCTGTGGCCTTCATGGAGGAGGCAGCAGTCTGAAACAGAATGCACGGAGCAACAGGAAGGGTAGGGCATGAGAGAGAAGGGGTGTGCAGACCATGGAGGAGAGGCCCAACAGGTGAATACAACAAATAACGCAGAGAGCAAAGCAATTGGGCACAGAGAGACCGCCAAACAAAGGACGCTGCGCTGGGAGGAAAGTAGCAGCTACATGGCAGGAAGCAACAGTCAAGGCAGACCAAACCGAAGAGTGAGGCAGTGGCCCAGGACATATATCACAAGGCACTAGTTCGGTGAGCCTCTCTAAGCCTGGGCGGCAGAGCCAGTATTCCCCCAGACTGCGCACACAAACGGGAGAGAGACTCCTGGCTCGGAACCCGGCTGGGGACCGGGGGGTTCACCTTGCATTGCCCCCCAAGTGGATCTGGGGGTACGCCACCCCAGTGTGGCTCCACGAACTCATAAAACAGCAGCAACACAGAGGAGTGAGGATCCTGGGGAGACAGGCCAACGTGACGAGAAGAGGTCAACGTGAGTGGGTCGGGAAAGGAGTAAGGAGGGTAGTCACTGGTGCACCAACTGGGGCCTGCTTCCCACAATTAAGCCAGCAACAATTACAGAGGTACCTGTAGGGTATTTTGTGGAGATTTGGGGCCTGACGGTATTTTCTTACCGCCGAAAAATAACTTAGCAACAATCACTCCTTGTATTCAGATTGGGCCATGTACAACAATAATACAGTGGACATGCATTATTTCAGCACACAGACATGCGTATTTGGTATGCGTGGTTGGTATGCGTGGTTGGTGGTATTTTGGTGAGCATAATTCCCTTGTTTTATTTGTGGCCCCAATATCCAGAACCCCTTATTTTTGCTTAGATTTTTCGTGTAATCACTAGAGAGACCTCAGGCTTGCATTTCAGGAACACCACATTTTCATTTTTAGTGTGCCACCATGGGCAATTTCTCTCTGTCTTATCTACGGCAGCGAGCTATCATGTGGTATTTTCACTATCTTATATACGGTAGTGAACTATGTCCCGGGCCTCCCTTTTTGCCGACTCATAGACCTCCGACAAACTACAACACACACAGTTAGTTATAATTGCTCATACTGAATTACATTGTGCACCCGGCTGCAGCAAATTTGACGTTTAGCTACCTTGAAAATGACAATTGCACTGTCTAAACATCTCCCCACATTATCAGCAATGTATTGGTAAATATAAAACACACCACCCGTCTGCTTTCAAATATTTTTGTGTATTATAAAAGTTGCATTTAAACACGATCTCACTCTTTACAGAAATAAATAAAATAGCACAGTAACAGCATTGTCTGTGATACACTGAAAAGAGAGTGGCGGAGACAAGAACTCAATTTGCAACATTAAATATGTGATTAAAGCACAGGAATCTCCTTTCCTACACTGACTGAATATTCTCGTACACACTCAGCCCCCACACTTCTGTAATTACCTTATCTGTTCAGCATGAGTTTTCTTCAACTGTTCTCTTTCTGAATTTGGCTCCCTTGAAGATTAACCCCAGTGAAAACAAGCGTCTTTCGTTCTCAAACCGGGGTTATTGCCTGGAATTCTCAGCTTTTGCAGCAGGAATGCTTCAGCCAGGAAACAGGTCCTTCTCCCAGCTCTGCCAAATCCCGACTGTCCTCCCCCTCTCTTCAAACTCCCCCAGCAAAACTCTCATCACTGCCTCTAGCATGATACTTGCTATGACTCTGCTCCAATCAGAAATCAATCATGCCATCTCCTCCCTCACTACACAATGGCTCATTTCTACAGTAATTATTTGTAACCAACTGATTTCCTGTTCCTTCGAGTCCTTTTGCTTCCTGTAGTTATGTGGACAGAGCAGCAGAGAAAAAGAAAAAAAATGAATGTGCGTTTAAAAGTTCACTTTCAGAGTAGGCCTAATTCTGCAGTGGAGACACATTTTTATTAGTGGGCTATGTTAAATGCAGTTTTATTAGTCAGGTTATTTATTAATAATGTTAGTTATTAATTTTCAAATGTGTCTCTTGCACCATAGGCATTTCAGGTGAAAAATAGTGTGCATTTTTGAGTGTGCACGTATGCTTTTAACTGTAAAAATAGATTTGCATCTTATATGTTAAAATCGTTTTTGACTGAATAGCCTGTCTTTACTTATATGTCCATGTTAATCTGGAAATACATATAGCAATGCACCACACCCATGTGGTGGTGCTGCATCAAAAAAAAAATTGCTACCTGTGCAGTAGTGCTGTTGTCACATCCCGTTCTTGTTGGAAATTGCCATGGCATTTATATGAGCGCTCTTCAACACACAGAACCCGTTAAAAAACTACAATTCCCATCTTCCTGCTACGTTGGTCACCTGACACGCACGCACCACGTTGCCGTGTCTTCTGAAGACCGTATTTAGTACTGTCTGTTCGAGTGCTCAGCGCTCCTAAACTGTGTTAGTTTCGAGCGTTGTTTCCTGACTCCTGTTTAATCCTGAATCCTGTGCTAACTCCAAACCTTCGCCCCTGCCTTCTCTTCCGTTTTCCAACGCCCGCCCCTCTTCGACTGATTTCCCCGGAATTCTTGAACTCGGCTTGCATCTCGACCTCCACTTGCTAAAGTCCTTTGGCTGTGACGCTTAATCTACTCGAACACGAAAATAAAGGAACTAGCGTGAAGTAACGCTTATTTTCTTTGCCCTTCATTTTGTTTACTTTAATTCATTCTTTTTTGACACTGTTTAATTTGGACGCTTTGCTGAATCTACAATTGGATTGCTTTGGACATTTTGGGACGCTTTGCTGAATTTGATTTGGATCACTTTAGGATATTCTTTGGGACGCTTTGCTGAGTCTATTTCGGAACACTGTGGATTTTGATTTGGAACGCTTTGCTGACTCTATTTTGGAACCCTGTGGCTATCTTCTTGGGACGCTTTGCAGCACTGAAGTCCTGAGACACTGGTGTACTCCTCCTTCACCGTTGATATAAGAATCCCCCTTTGTGTCCATTACTAGTAGGTTACTGGTACATTTTGCTACGGAACAGGCAAGAGTGGGTACTTGGGGGGTGTTGTTTGCTGTTGATTCGGCAATACCTGGCTGCATTCTGAACGCCTGCTCTGTTCTTCCCTCCTTTAGCTCTGCTGAGTCTGCTCCTGCCTTTTCACTCAAGCCCTCAGCCTGACAGGTGGAATAGATTCATTGTAGGCTGAGCTCTTGGGAGGGAAGTCTTTGGCATATCACGTTAGAGACTTCGTGTTCGAAGACAGAAGGCTACTTTTCCGGAACTGGGAGAGTAGTATCTGCGGCAACTGGGATACCATACCTAGGTTGTGACAGATTTAGGAGCCTCAATTGTAAACCGTCTCTCGGTTATGGAGGCTGCCTCAGACCCATTGGCAGCCCTCATGCAGGCTTTTTCTGCTCTTCGTACCGATATGGCATCAGCACATGTGACATTACATCAACGCATGGATGTTTTACAGAGCTTTGTGCAGCCCTTACCCCATGACGAGGAATTCGGTGACGCCGCGGCTGCGGCGCCTCCTCCTGTACCACCTCCGGCTCCAGTTCCTGTAGTCCTCCCTGGGCCATTCCCTTTGGCCCCGCCAGAACGCTTTTTGGGTGATCCCAAAATGTACCGGACCTTTGTGAACCAATGTCGCCTTCATTTTCTTTGTCGTCCCTTGGCATTTCCAGATGCTACTACAAAGGCGGCATTTGTTCTTTCCCATCTGGGTGGCACTGCTGCAGCATGGGCTAATCCATTGCTAGAAGCAGATGACCCGGCTCTGTATGATTTCGATAGATTGATCCAAGCCATGAACAGTGTGTTTGATATGAGATATAAAGCACAGTCCTCGGATCTGGAATTCTTGGCTATCAGTCAAGGCAAATCGGATCTCTTGACTTATCTTGCCCGTTTTAATCAATTGGCGGCTGAAACCACATGGCCAGAACAGAAGAAATCGGCTGTGTTCTATAAAGGTCTGTCAGATGACCTGAAAGATGCCCTATCAGTGGTACCTGCTCTTCCTTCTGGCTTCCCTGAATTGCTAGACTTAGTCTTACAAGTCGATGCTCGACTCCGGCAAAGACGAGGCGAACGTCGCTATCCCGATATTCGCAACACCCCTCGATCAGATGGAAGTACCCCTGTTTCCCAGGGGGAAGTTGAACCTATGCAAATCGGTGCGATTAGGGGTCCATTGTCCAAAACTGAACGAGAAAGGCGGGTGGTGAATAATCTATGTTTCTATTGTGGACAGTCAGGCCATTACATCCGTCTGTGTCCTAAAAGACCCGCTAAGTCGTCGGGAAACGCCAGGACTCGCCCCTGAACCGGGCCTTCCGGACGAGTCAAATGATCCCAGGCCCGGGTGAGTGTTTTCCGTCTTCGCATGTTTACCTTGCCATGTCCTTTGCGGCTCCCGGCGTCATTACCTTTTCCAATCCGGCAATGATAGACTCAGGGGCTAGCGGGAATTATATGGATCTTAAGTTGGCCAAACGTTACGGGCTACCTATATTACCTAAAGAAAGACCTGAGGAAATACATGCGGTAGATGGTTCACGTTTAATATCTGGACATGTGACGGATCAAACAGGACCACTACAAATGTCTACATTACAAGGACATTCGGAATCCATCACTTTCGACCTTATCACGGCCCCTCAATTCGGCATCATTCTGGGGCTTTCTTGGTTGCAAAGTCACAATCCTGTAATTGACTGGGTTGAACAAACCGTACGGATCTCTTCCTCTTTTTGTATACAGAGGTGCTTTACGTCCCGTAATGTAGCGGTATTGTCCCCTTGTTTGGCGATGGTAGATTGCCTCCCTTCTATCAATGCCACGTCATCTAACCCCGTTTCGGTCCTCCCTTTGGAATACCAGGAATTTTCTGATGTGTTTAACAAAGGTCTTTCGGAAAAACTGCCCCCACACAGATGCTATGACTGCCCCATCGACCTGATACCTGGAGCAGCAATTCCTCATGGTCGAATCTACTTCCTTACTCAGAAGGAGGAAGAACATCTACGGAGCTATATTGACAACGCCTTACGTTTTGGACACATATGTCCGTCCCGTTCACCAGCGGCCTCCCCAATATTTTTTGTGCCAAAGAAAGAAGGGGATCTGCGCCCCTGTGTTGACTACCGCGCCCTTAATAAAGTCACGGTGAAGAACCAGTATCCGTTGCCACTTATTACTGAGCTCCTCGATAAAATGACCTCCTCCACTATCTTCACCAAGTTGGACTTGCGGGGAGCATACAATTTGGTGAGGATGCGAAAGGGAGATGAGTGGAAGACTGCCTTTAAGTCAAAATATGGGCTTTATGAATATTGTGTGATGCCTTTTGGGCTTTGTAAGGCCCCGGCGACATTCCAGCATTTTGTAAATGACATCCTCAGGGATATGCTGGATTGCTATGTTGTTGTCTATTTGGATGACATTCTAATCTTTTCAGACACTTTGCCCCAACATATACAGCATGTGCGCTCTGTTTTACTTCGTCTAAGGGAATACTCTCTCTTTGCAAAACTGGAGAAGTGTGTGTTCCATGCATCATCTGTAGAGTTTTTGGGGTTTCAGATTTCCCAAAAAGGAGTACTCATGTGTACCTCCAAGGTTCGGGCAGTTTTGGATTGGCCCGTTCCGAGCTCAGTAAAAGCTCTTCAATCCTTCTTGGGTTTTGCCAATTTTTATAGGCGTTTCATTGCCTCATTTTATGAAATAGTAGCCCCATTAACTCGATTGACTAGTCCTAATGTTCCTTTTTTGTGGGATGAAGAAGCGCAAACGGCATTCCGGAACCTGAAGGACGCATTTACCACCGCTCCTGTATTACAGCACCCCAATCCAGCTCTCCCATTCATCGTGGAAGCGGATGCTTCAGCCATTGCAGTAGGGGCCATCCTTTCGCAGGTCTGCCTCGCTACTCAACGCCTACACCCAGTAGCTTTCCACTCTCGAAAACTTACCCCAGCTGAACGTAATTATACGATTATGGAAAGAGAACTCCTTGCAATCAAGGTGGCGTTCAAGGAGTGGAGGCATCATCTCTTAGGCGCAAGACACCCGACAACTGTGTATACAGATCATCGAAACCTTCAGGCCTTGTCGCACGTGAAATGCACCAACGCCAGACAGATACGTTGGCATTTGTTTTTTACCATGTTTGATTTCACGGTGACATATCGCCCTGGTCCATTACATGGAAAGGCAGATGCCCTATCCCGCATTGGTACTGACACGGAAACTGTCAAACATTCCACCCCGGTATTACCATCAGGGGCTGTTATATGTGTTTGTTCGGTCTCTCCCTCAATTGTAGTCAGTTTACGAAGATGGGCCAAGGATCATGTTTCTGTCCTGAAGGAAATGGACGCTGAACTGATCTCCGGACTTCCTTACATTAAAGGTCTGCTATACCTACCTGACAACCAAACCAGACGGAAGGCCCTTGAATGGTCCCATGACCTCCCGTTAGCAGCCCATCCTGGCCAGGCAAAAACCTACGATCTTTTGCACCGTTGGTGCTGGTGGCCTGGAATGAAGAAAGATACCGAACAATACGTCCGTAGGTGTGCCGTTTGTACACAATGCAAAAGACCACCTGGTAAACCTGTTGGTCTTCTAATGTGTATGCCTTTACCACCGCACCCATGGCACACGGTGACCCTGGATTTTGTGGTAGAACTCCCCTGTATCGGGGGTATGTCCACAATTCTTGTGGTAGTGGACGTCTTTACCAAGATGGCTCGGTTCATACCATGTTCGGGAATACCAACTGCTCCCACATTAGCTAACTTATTCTTTGACCATGTGGTACGCTTTTTTGGTCTACCTACGATTCTAATTTCCGACCGGGGGTCTCAGTTTACCTCGCGCTTTTGGCGCGTTCTCACTTCCTTATTGGGTGTTGATGCCCGCTTGTCCTCGGCCTACCACCCCCAAACGGACGGCCAGACTGAACGTACCAATGGTACCATGGAACAGTATCTTCGATGTCTGTGTCTACAGCATCAATCAAATTGGCTGTCGGTTTTAGGTGCCGCGGAATTTGCCTATAACAACTCCCTGCACTCATCGGTTGGCTGTTCTCTGTTCTATGCATTATATGGGTTGCATCCAAGGACCCTTCCACCTGTTTTGCCTTCCCTACGGCAAGTTCCTGCAGTCAATGCAGTTAGGGATTCATTGGTTGCCATCCGTAAATCTGTATTGGCACATCTACAAGCTGCACAACATCGCACCAAGATACAGGCGGACAAGCGGCGTGCTCCGGCTCCTCCTTATTCCTGTGGGGACCATGTATGGCTCTCAACAAAGCACCTGGCCATTCGGGGTAAACGGAAGCTTTTACCATGTTTTGTGGGTCCTTACACGATCCTGCGGTGTCTCAACCCCGTTGCTGTTCGTCTGGACATCCCAGCACATTGGAGAGTGCACCCGATCTTTCATGTTTCCTTGCTTCGGCCATTTGTACCTGGCACCCGATTGCCTCCCATCCCGGCCCCACTTACCGTCCGTGGTGAGGAGGAATACGAGGTGCGTGCCATTCTGTACACCCGCCTCTGTCGTGGGGTTCGGTCCTATTTGGTTGACTGGGTGGGGTATGGCCCAGAGGACAGGTCCTGGGAGCCAGCCTCTAATCTGAGTGCACCCCGTTTGTTGCGTGCTTTCTGGTTACATCGCTTGCGTAGGCACAGGAGTAATCGCCCTTTGTGGAGGGGTACTGTCACATCCCGTTCTTGTTGGAAATTGCCATGGCATTTATATGAGCGCTCTTCAACACACAGAACCCGTTAAAAAACTACAATTCCCATCTTCCTGCTACGTTGGTCACCTGACACGCACGCACCACGTTGCCGTGTCTTCTGAAGACCGTATTTAGTACTGTCTGTTCGAGTGCTCAGCGCTCCTAAACTGTGTTAGTTTCGAGCGTTGTTTCCTGACTCCTGTTTAATCCTGAATCCTGTGCTAACTCCAAACCTTCGCCCCTGCCTTCTCTTCCGTTTTCCAACGCCCGCCCCTCTTCGACTGATTTCCCCGGAATTCTTGAACTCGGCTTGCATCTCGACCTCCACTTGCTAAAGTCCTTTGGCTGTGACGCTTAATCTACTCGAACACGAAAATAAAGGAACTAGCGTGAAGTAACGCTTATTTTCTTTGCCCTTCATTTTGTTTACTTTAATTCATTCTTTTTTGACACTGTTTAATTTGGACGCTTTGCTGAATCTACAATTGGATTGCTTTGGACATTTTGGGACGCTTTGCTGAATTTGATTTGGATCACTTTAGGATATTCTTTGGGACGCTTTGCTGAGTCTATTTCGGAACACTGTGGATTTTGATTTGGAACGCTTTGCTGACTCTATTTTGGAACCCTGTGGCTATCTTCTTGGGACGCTTTGCAGCACTGAAGTCCTGAGACACTGGTGTACTCCTCCTTCACCGTTGATATAAGAATCCCCCTTTGTGTCCATTACTAGTAGGTTACTGGTACATTTTGCTACGGAACAGGTAAGAGTGGGTACTTGGGGGGTGTTGTTTGCTGTTGATTCGGCAATACCTGGCTGCATTCTGAACGCCTGCTCTGTTCTTCCCTCCTTTAGCTCTGCTGAGTCTGCTCCTGCCTTTTCACTCAAGCCCTCAGCCTGACAGGTGGAATAGATTCATTGTAGGCTGAGCTCTTGGGAGGGAAGTCTTTGGCATATCACGTTAGAGACTTCGTGTTCGAAGACAGAAGGCTACTTTTCCGGAACTGGGAGAGTAGTATCTGCGGCAACTGGGATACCATACCTAGGTTGTGACAGCTGTACTCTGTGCTGTAACACGCCAAATATCCTTACATACCCCACAGGGAGAGCCGGCGTAGGTGAGGTCCCCCGGATCCGATATAGGGCATGTGCCCGCCACGTGGGGAACTGACACCACGAGGCCTAGTGGGTGAGGACGCCATCTCCACGGATAAGTGAAGGAGGAAGGGGCGAACCAAAGAGGAAGAGCAGGAGAAGACCCCATCCCATCCATGGGGTCTTGACAACGTCTAGAGAACCTTCCAAAGGTGAGGGCCCCCAGGAACTGCTTCTGGAGTATGTACCCACCTTGAAAGAGGCTGAACAATGAGGATCCCTTCACACAGAAGAGAGGGCAAGGATGGGAAAAACCTCCCCCGCTAGTGTTAGGTGAAGAAGGGGACCCCCCCTACCCAAGGCTAATCGAGAAAGGCACCAAAAGCCAGGGAGACAAAGTTGAATGAGCTGGAGGGTGATTCTCCGGGAGTTTCGCTATCAGAAATTCACAGGGAACCAGAGTACTCCGGACTCACGCAGAATGACAGATTGATCAATGGAACGAGTGGAGGACTCCATGTCCACGAAAAAGGACATTGCTACGATATTACGTTACCCCTTTTCGCTCACATTTGAGTATATGGGCCAACAATCGCGCTCGTCACTGAGGACAACATCAAAGGGGCGATCCAGGAGTATGTGGACACCATGGAGGATGGCTCATGAGGCTCCACCGAGTGAAGGAAGACATGGGCAGGGCAAAGGAGAAAATATGCCTATGAACGATTTAGGAGTTGGTATACACTCCCAACCAGTGGCAAATACGGGACGGTGAACCGCGGGGGGATGAGGTTGTATTGAGGCAGGCAGTGAGCAGGGGGTAGCAGGAGGGCGATGGAGTTTTAGTTGGGAAGGAAGGGAGAAAAAACTGGGGGGGCTCTACCCACGCAGTGCTTATAAGAAGCAGTCCGGAGGAGGCGGGCATACTGTTGGTCCAGTCAAGTACCAGGAATGGTTGAACTTTTTATTTATTTTTTATAATTTTTATTAGTTTTACAACAAGTGTGACAGTGTTACATGCTAGTTTCACAGTAGCGGTCACAAATTAGAATACTTAGAAGGTATTTGGTAATAGTAAAACTCTAACTTGTTCCCCCCCTCAAATGGTTGAACTTTTTGACTGGGTACCGGGGGAGGGGAGACGGGACAGAGGGGTTATTAACAGGGAAGGGGGCAGTTGGGGTCAGGCTCCTCTTGGTGGGAGGGGGGTGTGGTAGCTCAGGGTTGGGAGGAGGGTAGGGGAAGGGGTGTTGGTGGTTTCAAATATACAACAGGTCTCGAGTACAAGCCGGTGGCAGGGTGAAATGGGAGACAGGGACTTCCCGGGGAGGCAGAATGAGGTCGGGGAGAGAGAGAGAGAGAGATGAATGAGCGTCTAGATGGATGACCAGTTGTCAGTCTTGGAGATAGGCTCTTTAAACGTCAGGGGAATGAACTCACCGACAAAGAGCTCCCTCCTAAGTAGAGAATTTAGGTGAGCTAAACTGGACCTGCTATTTCTCCAGGAGACTCACTGGGCAAGGGGAAAAGTACTGGACATTAGGGGAGGAGGGATAGGAGAGGTGTATCATGCCCCCTATAACACCAAGAAGAGGGGAGTGGCGATTGTTATGGCTAACGACCTGGGCTTCAAGATAAAGGCCTCGGTTAAGGACCCAATATTTATTCATAAAAGGGGAATTGCAGGGCACCCCTCACAATGGGAGTGATCTATGGCCCGAATGAGGGGCAAGTGACGTTTTGGGAGGGGGTGTGGGACAAATTAAGATTATTTGTGGAGAGCACCCTCATAGTGGTGTGGGACTTCAACATGGTGCTGGACCCGGTTAGAGATAGGAAAAGAATTTCGCCACACACAACCCCGGCAGCAGATGACTCCACGTCACAGAGCTTCCACAGAATAAATCTCAACCTAGGGCTTCTGGACACACTCCCTGAATCGACCGTGGGGGATCCCCCGAATGCATACTATTCAAAAGTCCACTAAACATTCTCTAGGATCTACTATATTCTAGTGGAAAACGCGCTAATAGCCCATACACAGAACCCATGGTGGACCCGGTCCCCTGGTCTGACCATGACATGGTGCTAGTTATGCTGAGGGGGGCTTGGGGACACCGGCGAAGGGGAAGGTGGAAGTGCAACGATGCCCTCTTGAAAATCACGGTAATAGCGAAAACAGTATTGGAAAATATAGTGGAATACTTTGAGTTGAACGATAATGGGGAGGTCAGTTCGCACATTCTATGGGATGCTTTTAAAGCCACCATTCGTGGTGTCCTCGTGAAATAGGGGCCCAAATAAAAAGGGAAACAGAACGCCAGGAGAGTGCCTTACGGGAAAAGATAGTACACATACAACCGGGGTGGAATTCTGGTAGTTCGATCACCCGAGAGAAAGCAGCAGCACTAGAACAGTATAAGATCCAACTCAGGGATCTATTGTTGAGCAAGACAGAAAAGAGCCTCCTATTCCTCAAACAAAAATACTATGAAAAAGGGGATAGGATGGATAAGATACTGGCGTGGAAACTGAGGGAGGCACACAAAAGTAAAATGGTTAAAGCCATGAAATCTGACGAAGGGGCACTGCACTACGATACCCTGGGGATACAGGGGCCTTCCATCAATACTATGAAAGGTATATACATCAGAATTCGACGGGGATGAGGCCCTCATAGAAGAATGGTTAGCTAACTTGCCCATACCAGTTTTGTCGTGGGACAGTGCAGAGAAACCCGAGGCCCCGGTAACAGAGGAGGAAATTGTTCAGGCAATAAAGGTGATGAAGGGGGGTAGGACTCCGGGGGAGGATGGGTTCACAGTGAAATTCTTTAAGATATATTGGTCCACCCCCACCCTGCACCTGGATAGGGTTTTCAGTGCGGTCCTCAAAGGGGACCACCTTCCTGAGACAATGATGGGAGCCATTATATTGGTGCTATCGAAAGAGGGGAAAGACCCAACTGAGTGCTCCTCCCAATCTACCGATCCTAGCAAAGGTGCTCGGTAAGAGAATGGAAGGGATTATGCAAACCCTGGTCCACAGAGACCAGGTTGGTTTCATTAGAGGATGCTAGCGATTGGATAACATACGCAAGACCTCCCTGAAACTTGAGGAGAACCATCTTTGGTTCGGAAGTACCTTAAAATCTTCCTCTTTTCTTCTGCTTTCTCTCCCCCTCTTCCCTGCTGATGTCTTGGCTGATAATGAGACTGCACACATTACCTGGCCACCCATTTGATCTGGGCCCAAGCCCTGCCAGTTGCACGCTTGCGCTGCCTCCCTGGCAACCCCTGCACCTGTGGACTGTCCCCAAACCAGCACTTATGTCTGCACTCACCCTGCACATGCCACCAGCTGGCCGTTCTTTATTATTTTTTTTGTTATTATTATCGCATGTACTGCACTTTCCCCTCCCCTCTTGCCCCTGCTCATTTCATCTGAATGACACCTGGCGTAGTAAGATCGTTGTCTGTCTTCCCTCTGTTCCCCCCTCCCTTGCCTCATTGCAGATTCCCAGGAGCCTCTCTCCCACTGCTTTCCACCATTAAATCCAACATGAACCAGTGGGGCAATATGATACTATCGTGCTACGGGCACATGACAGCGGCTAAAATGATTGTGCTGCCGAGACTCCTGCACCTGTTTACTTCCCTCCCCACAAAGGTACCGGAGGCAACCTTCAAAGTACTCCAGTCAGCAGTAAAAGAATTGATACGGCAGGGCAAAACCCCAAGGACTAAGCGATCTATGCGTACCCTCCCCCGGGAGGTGGGGGGCTTTGGCCTCCCGGACTTTTGCTTATACCACAGAGCAGCCCAGCTTAGAGTGCTACTGGAACATATGCAGGATGAAATGGTGACATATTGGACCTACCTAGAGGATATGAACGCACACCCGGCCAAAGTGAGGGATCTGCTATGGGCCCCTCACAAAGATATACCGAAAAGGCTACACGATCATCCCCCTCTAGGAGTGTTATGGTCCCTGTGAAGGGGGGTAAAACTACAGAGAACATAACATGACCTTCCCCAATAGTCTTGCTCTGGGGTCCCGTGATAAGCTTGGGAGACAAAGGGTTACGCAATTTACAAGAGCGTTCAGACAAAGCTCTCGAAAGGGCGGGTCAGCTGTTTCAAGAGGAATAGTTCCAACAGTATGAGACAGTAGTCGAAGTTCTGGGAGTTGGTAAAATCTCAGTATTTGAATACCCCTGGCTGAAGGGCCTCATGACCGACCAAAAATGGGGTCAGAATTCAAAGAAACCGCTAACCCTGTTTGAGAAAGTACTAGACTCGGCCACCTCGCGCAAAAGGAATGGTGTCCAAGCTATACATGGTTAACCTTGGCGACAAAAAGGGTAGGCCCTATTTTTTTCAACAATACTGGAATGAGCTAGCGGGGGAGAAATTGACAGAGGAAGTGTGGGGCAAGATATACAAGATAGCGTTCCACAGGAACCTCTTCACGGCCGATATGGAACATCATTTTAAGGTACTCGAGAGGTGGCATAGAGATCCTCTCAGAATATCCAAGATGTTCGCTGAGGCGTCCACGCTGGGCGTGAAAGGGTGCAGCCAGATTGGTTAGAGAGGGCACATGTGGTGGCACTGCCCGCAGCTCCAGACGTATTGGGAGAACCTACGGGGTGGATGGCAGAGGTCATAGGGGAAACACTCCCGCAGGACCCCCTTCAAATGTTATTGGGGATCCCACCAAGAGATGCTGAGATGTATAGGTACCCTAGAATGTGGGAGACGATGCTGCGGGCGGGGAGGGTGGTGCTGGCACAGAAATGGAAAAGTGCGTCAATCCCAAGCAAGAACGATTGGTTGATCAAATTGAAAAATATGTTCCTGATGGACAAGCTGACAGCGATGGGGGTGTTTAGGACTCCCTGGGAAGGAGTCAAGCAGAAATGGGGATTTGATGTGCACTAATGGAGGGGGGACACTGGACCTAGCCCACAGAGGGAGGGGTAAGGGAAGGTGAGCAAGAATGGTAAGAAGCAGGATGGGGAGACCCCGGTAGTGGAAAGGGACATGTCAGAGTGCTTGAGGAAGGTTAGATGGCCCTTGAGGGGCCTAAGGCCAAAAGAGACCTTCGTCCTGAAGGGCCAAATACAGATCCAAAGACTGGGAGTACTGTCTCAAGGAAGAGAACCCAACTCAGAGCCCAACTCAGTGTGAAGGAACACCAAACTACTTGAACTCAATACACAAGAAGCCACCATTGTTTGTTGTTTGTTTAGGGGTTGGCGGGGAGAGGTTGTTGGGGAAAGGTGTTTTCCGAAGGGGCCAGCCAAGCTTCAAAGGGACATGTAATTGAGGTCACGGTGTTGAATGTTAAAATGTTAATAAAAATCAAAGTTTAAAAAGAAAAATAAACTTCTCTCAGAATTTCCCTGAGGGAAGAAATACTCCACCCTCCAACTTAAGCTTCTTTCCCAGATACCCTCCAAACCCCAACTTCCAGAACAATCCTCCTCTCTCTTCCAACTTTCAGGACAATAGAGCCCTAAATCATGGAGAAGGGAGACCAAGGATTGAGGGTTATCAGGTTAACCCTCAATACCCAAGCTACTCTGGGAGAAGGGACAGCTACCCTTCCTGAGAGCAGTAAAGGTTTGACTCCAGACCCCCATACCAACCTTAAAAGATGTTACAACTGGAGAGCCAGGTCCAAAGTCTGACACAAGACCTGGGTCGCATGTTGAGGGCTCAGCAGAGCCCTCAAGTGAACATAGCTGCCCAGAACAGCTCAACAACTGGCTCTGGTGCCCCGGAGCAATGACAGGGAGAAAACCCTGACAATCAACAGGTTCCAGAGGAGGGGGCCAAGGTGGAAGGGAGATGCAAAGCCCTAGAGTAAACTTCTTTTCTCACCCGAGAAAAACCCCTAGAAACCTCTGAACCTGACCCCAAATCTTCTAACCCCGAAAAGCTGGAACCTAGGGAACAGAGGGTATGTAGGAGAAACCAAGGGACAAAGAAAACTCATTTAATGGAGGAGGTCCGCGTCATCCCGTTTGAAGGGGAAGAATCCCTGGAGGATTCAGGGAAGAAAATCTTCCCTTTCAGGGATGGTGGGATCCCTCCCAAAGAAAAATAGGTGCCAAAAGACCTTAACTTAGACTGGGTAATTGATAGCATAGCTGTTTGGGTCAATACGAAACCCAGCTGAACCCATGGAAGGAGAGACCCTGCCACAGGATGCAGATACGGAATGTGTAAAGTGATAAGATCGAAATGGGGGGTGAGATATGGGAAGCAGTGACTTGAAGTAAGCAATGTATAATGGAACTGTTGATGTATGCACTGCCTGTTTGCTTTGCATTGTTTGGATGAAATTTAATAAAATGTTTTTTTTTTAAAACTTGGACTGGGTAAGCATGGGACTGACCCAGGACAACCAATTCCTGAACCCCAACAATGTCACGCCGAGAACTCTGAAAGCATGGAGGGATCCTCTCCCGAAACCAGTTCAAGCAACTGTCTCCAGGAAAAGGAGGACAGCAGAGAATCAGGGGAAAAAGGGGACTTGACAATCCACATTTTCTTCACAGATTCCCGGACTTCGACACAGAAAACTGTCCAAGATCACACAGTGTCGGAGTTCAAAATAAAGAAATTAACTGCCAGGCTGGCACAAAATGCACATTTTCTTTGACCCCTTTGATGCGAGGGAAGAGAGATTTTATTCCTCCGTCAAGGTACAGGGTCAATGTGCATTTTCTGCACTGGTAGATACTGGATCCCAAGCCACCATTCTGTCCAAAAAGGCCTTCAACCAAATGAATTCAGGGAGGGGGAGAGTCACCAAATTCCCCTCACGCCTCTTCCTGGACAACTCCTAACCTTCGATGGAAATGATTTTTCTGTCGAGGTGACTGCGAATCTGGAGATCAAAATTGGGCCACATAGGGTAAAACACCCAGTCATAGTCGTCACTTCAGAGGGCACACCTTGTCTCTTGGCTAATGACCTCCTCTGAAGGTTATCATCCCTGATTGACTATATGAACAAGATCCTCTGGACTCAGACTAACCAGCCAATCAAACTGAAACAAAATACAAATTATGTGAGTTTAAATGGCACATGCCAAATGATTGAACAACTGTCAGAACAAATCAAATTTCACTTTAGGAACAATCAAGTCCCAGACATCACTGTAATCTCTGTAAAAGAGCAGACTGGTGATAGGAACCTGTCTCAATTTTTGAAAATCAATCTTCCTCCCAGTTTTAAGTGGCATTCCACACTGGAAGGAAATACCCTGAAATTGTATACCGATCCACAATCTGAAGAAAACCCAAATCCCATGACAAAAGAGGATGAAAACCCAGCTCAAAGTTTGGCTCTGATATCCAGAATAAGGGTGAATATTTGTTTCTCCCTATTAAGGTAAATGAGGGGGGAGCCTGTTATCGCCAGAGTATGCCTGAATAACAGAAGAAGCTTCATCAGCAAAGCATTATTCAGGAAAATCCCAAAAGATCAGACCATTCCCACATTTAAGTTGATTGATAAGTAGGAAATGGGCCTGGACATTCCAAATTCAAAACATCTCCTGCCTAGCAGGTGCATGTTAAAGATTTCCATTGCCGAAAAAAACACATAACATAATTGTTGGGTTGTGAGAGATGTCCCCTCCACCTTTTACCTGGGCAGTGACATTCTGAATCGATTCACAATTAATTTGGACCTAATTAATTACACAGCATGGTTCCGACTCAGGGGTAACCCCATGAGCTTTGACAATCCTGACAAAGCATTTTGTTCAGCTCAATTGCTGTCATATGCAGTTGAAGTTCAAACGGGAGAAGAGGTCTCCATCCCAGGACAGGTACGATAATTCACAATTCCTCTAAAAATGAAGTGAGGACAGAACCTCAAAAACCAGGATGCTTATAAAAACTTGAAATATCACCTCCAACAGTTGTTGTATTTGAACCCGACGATCCTAGGAGTATCACTCTGGGTGCAGACACCTTTATTGGAATGGCGGTCGATGCCCAACATTTTTCCATTTACTTAGGGAATGAGATCATTGGACCAATTCCAAATGACTGTTACCACTGTGACGACGATATACCTACGGAAGAAAAATTCACACGGCAATGAGGGAATTTCTTGGTATACTCCTGCTGCCCTTATGGGGGGGAAGAAGTAACCTGTGACATCAGGAAGGATGAGGTGGTATTTCAAGTCAACAGTGACTACATCCCCTCCTTGAAACCACAATTTCCAGGACAACACCATAACAAGAGATGTCTCCCCTCAAATAGAGGATACCGCAGAAATTACAAAACCTGAGGTATTTCCAGGCTTCAGGCAGATGGTTGAGGAACAAATCAACCTTGTTGATGCCTGTGTGACTGAGGAGCAAAAGGAGAAGCTGAAACAGGTGTTTTTGGATTTTCAGGAGATGTTTGCCGTGGACTCGTACGACTGTGGTCGCACCGAGATACATTCAACCTCCATACCAAGGGACTCCATAGATGCGAGAGGCAATTATCCAATGGGATAATTTGTCCAGTCCACATTACCTTTAATAACCCGGTACTGGGGATACTCAAACCCAATGGCCAATGGAGACTTTGCACAGACCTTAAGGAGTTACATAATGGGGACACTTGTCAAGATGGCCCCTTCCCTACATCGATCAGGGACTGGCCCAGATCCAGGAGTCAAAGGTTTATACTGCTATTGACCTGACCAGCGGTTACTGGACAGTACCCGTAAGTAGGGAAGACCAGTACACGCTTGCCTTTACCTTCGAGGGGCAGCAATACACATGGACCTGAACCCCATTTGGATACATAAAGTCTGGCAGCAAATGTAACATCTTTCTGCATAAGGCCATGCCCGACTTGGGCAAAAGGGGAAACCTGTAAAGAAAGGGAGGGAGAGTCCCTAGTGGGAATCTGTGGATGGGGACATTAAACTAAGAACATAACAATGAGGTCCATGCTGCTGTAGATTAAATTAATTCAAATTTGTTTCAATTATTTTAAACCGTAGCATGTATCTAAACAGATATCACACATTAAAATTGTCCCATTTCATTCTAGGTGCAATCATGTTAATCACACATGTGTGAAAAGAGATTCTGATTTATTTAAATTTAACACTTGAAAAACTTTTAAACAACATATACAGAAAGGGGAAACCTGGCCTATGTAGATGATGTTCTAATCAAAGCTCAACTGTGTAGGAACATATAGCTGAAATACGCTATGTTCTGACTGAGTTGCAGAAAGCCGGAACCAATCTGACCTTTCAGAAGGCTCAGTGGTGTAAGACCCACATGAACTTCCTAGGGCATGAAATCACCCCTGAGGGCCTCAGTCCCCAGGCGAAAAATATGGAAGACTTACTGAAATTAAAAGACCCTATGACTTTGTGTGAACTAAGAAGCTTCTTGGGACTTATTAATTATAGTAGAAAGTTCATAGAGGACTGCGCAGAGGTCACAGGACCCTTGTTCCATTTACTAAAGGCCGGGGTCAAATGGGTGTGGGGTCCAGAACAATCTGAGGCACTGAAACAATTGAAGAGATGCCTTTCCCAAGCACCTTGTTTGGCTTACCCCTTCGAAAACAAGGAGTTCTTCTTGGAGACAGGGGCCCTCATTATGAGTTCAACGGTAACCATGCCGCTATTGGCGGCATGGCTGCCGCCGAAATCGCGTTGGGTCCGGGTCCTCGGAATGAGGACTTACCGGGCCATTCCGAGTTCAGAAGGCCCAGTAATTCCTCCCTCCAAGGACCCGGACACAGTCCTTCCCCATTCCCATTTAAGCCCCTACATGGCTGAATGGGAATGGGAGAGGGAGCAAACAACGGGCCATCACGAGATGGCCCGTTGTTTGCTCCCTCTTCCCCTCACGGAACCCGGTAAGCACGCCTGGTTTTCCCAGGCGTGCTTACCGTGTCCCGCGAGGGAAACTCGTAATGTGGCAGTACGGAGTGAACGGCGCCGGCACCTTTTACGGCACCGTTCATTCCGTACCGCCATGGTCGTAATGAGGCCCAGGGTTCTCAAATACTTGCTTAACAGCAGTACTATACCAAAACCATGACAATTTCAACAAAGTCATCTCGTATGCGAGCAAGACAATAACCTCTGTGGAGGAAAAATGCAACAATTGCGAAAAGGCACTCCGGGCAACTGTGTGGGCATTGCAGAATTGCTGCCCGTTCATCTAGGGGGAACACATCATTGTCAAGACTCCTCACCAGCCTTTGCAATATCTTCGAAGTGACCAAATCTGAACAGTGAACGTGAGTAATTCTAGAATTACTTCCTGGATTATGTCCACGCAAGGCTTTCCTGTGGTGGTCAGATATTGCCAAAACAAGAAGCAACCCCTCGTGCAAAGTTTGGCTGACTTGCATGACTGTGCTCAAGAAAACTGTCTCGAAGACGAAAGTCTAAAAACTAAAGACAACATGGAGGCGTACCGTACTTCCCTGCACAAAGTCTATGAGGAAGACACGTGCCAGGGAATACCCACGGTTATTTGTATATGGGTGCTGTTAAGGTGGATTTCTGAACTCTGACCTGGCCAGCCTAATTTCTTGGAATAGGGTAACCTTCTGGACAAGCCAGACCAATCCAGGTAGCATTGGCGGCGGTCAAGACTAGGTCTCAGCAGGGGTGAGAGTGACTGAAAGACCTCAATGAGCACACACAGTAAAGGAGACTTACAAATCACTCCCAGTCAGGTGTATGTATATATAAAAAATACAAATACATTTATTCAAGGCCTTTGAGTTTCAACACACAGTAATTATCATCAGTAATACTTTTAAACCAATACAATCCTACTGCAATACATATATACAAGACCAAGTGGCCTAATGGGTTCAACGCACAGAATGGGTACACAACTTTCAAGGGAAGGAAGCAAGCAGTGCAAATTATATTTAGACAGTTCTGCAAAGTTTAATACCTAACTGAAAGGCAATCTAGTCCCTACTTTAAGAGGAGCCTAGTGCTCAAATGTACTTTCAGGTGCTGGTGCACGAGATAGTGCAGAAGGGCGAAACCGGTGTCTGTTTTAGGGTCTCTAGCAGGTCAGGAAGGTGGGTGAGGTAATGCAGAATAGGTTCCCACTATTCGTGGAGGGTCTCACCAACAGGGCAGAACAGGTTCCAGGAGTTGGGAATGGTTCGATAGGTTCAGCCCATTGGTTGGCCCAGGGACACTTCCGAGAAGGTTTAATTGCAGGGTTTGATGAGGTACAGAGAATAGTTGTCCAATGGGTCAATGGGTCGAAGCGTCGTCACAGACCTTCTATTTTGATCAGATGCAGTGGGGTCCAGCAGAACAACAGCGGGTTTAGGGTGCCAAACCTTCCAGCAGGTCACCAGCAGTTCCTCGACTCAGCTTCTTAGGTTCAGGATGCTTGGATCCTATCCTTTGTTCTGTGAGAACGCAAGAGATTGACCTGCTATGGGTATTTGCAGCCTTCTCTTATCCAGAATCTCCTTTGCGCCAAAACAAAGTGGACCTAATGGGAGATTTGCTCACATACGGGCACACCAGTTGTGGACCAATCACGGACCACCGTGGTTCCAGTCATTCACAGAACACCAGACTCTCTGGCACCCAGGATGTGTATTGGAACTGGACAGTCCAGCCCACATCCTGGAAGCACACACACAAGGCATGCAGAAGCCTGCGAAAGCTTGGTGTTTTGCAGGAGAATGCATGCCCAAATAAGGACTGACCCAGGTCGGCTTGACCTGGGGAAGGTGAAGGGGCAAGATGACCAAATGACAAGACAAAGAATCTCGTGGCATGGCCATTTTGGAGCCAGGCCACCTTTCTGTGCCAAGCACAGTAAACGCGCTTTGCATGGCACGAAAGGGTTAAAAATACATGAAAAGATAAACTGCCACCAGCCCTGTCCAAAGCACATCTGCACTTCTCCTAAAGAATTCGTAGAGGCTGTCTAGGTCTTTGCAAATGACAGGAAGACCCAAGCGCACTGTACTGTAAGGTACATTGCACACTTGTAACATGTTGCAGAAAAGTTGCAACATTGGAAAGGACTAAGGGAAACAAAGTCTCCTAGTACTGACTATCTTTAAGGGCATGTCAGTTTCCCCATAGCAAAGTGAGCAAAAAGACCAGGGGAGTGCAGCATAAGGGTATGCTCCACTGGCAAAGTCAGACTGTGGTGTCTAAACAGCAGCAAAAAGTTGGAGGGTACACAACTGGAGGGAAAACTTCACATAAATGGGAATCTTTCCTCACAGGTGCTCCTAGCATGTTGATAATCACGGGGAAAAAGAACTGCTGGTTGGCATTGGGAATCCCTGGTTGAATGATGCCCTGGAGCCCTCTGCTGGGTACCAGATCGCTCCCCGTAGTAGTCAGGTGGCAGAGTTGATAGCGGTACATCAAGCCATCATCACTGCCATGCTACACCAACTACGAGAACTGATCATAATCACTGATTCAGATTATGTCAGGAATGGGTACGTGAAGCACCTGATTAATTGGAAAAAATTGAGGCATGCTGTGTGCAAATAACAAACCGCTCAAGCATGGAAAATGAATACTATCCATTGATGATCTGGTCACCTCTAATGAGATGATCATCTACTGGAAATAGATCAAAGGTCACTCCAAAATAGAGGGACCAAACAAAACTGGAAATGACTTGGCAGACAAGTTGGCCAAAACCGGAGCCATCAACGGGGATCTCATAGAAACTGAATCCTTGTTGGGGAAATCCAGGTCACTGCAGTCACCAGGTCCCAAACACTTGCCCAAAATGAACTCTCAACTGCCTAGTGGAGTAACGAAACCCCAGATGCTGATTTGATTATGGTACAAAAAGGAGATCTGATTATTGGGAAATTATATCAACACATTGAAGACCTCGTGAATTTTCCTCTGACCGAATCTGATTACATCGGGAATGAGGATCTCCAGGTGTTGATGAAGTATTCCAAAATGTTCTGAATCCAAGAAGGTTTGTTGGTACAGAGATCCATCTCTGGATGTGACCAGTGGGTGGTACCTACCACATTCCGAAGCCTGATGTTAAGTCAAGCCCATGACATGGCCACAGCCAGTTATAGGGGGTTTCATACAACTTTGGAAATCTTGCGAGAGGTCGTATACTGGCCAGACATGGGTCAGGACCTCGACCAATATTTAAAGGGCTGTCATGTGTGTGCTCAGTTTGAGCCAAGTTCCTTCACACACTGAGCTCCCCTACAAAAAAGGGGAATAACACTGCCCTGGTCAGATTTGCAAGAATTTTTCATCAGGCCCATGATCCACTCCTCTAGAGGAAACAAGTACATGTTATGATATGATATGATATGATCGTTTATTTATATAGCGCCTATACACCATGTGTTTCAAAGCGCTTCAAGGCAAGGGAGGGAACAAGGGAAAATACAACCACATTCTTACAGGCCATGAACAGTAAGGATGTGAAATTAACTATCGTACTCGGCCTGACGACATTTCAGATAGTGCAAGAGCTAAGACATAGATAAGGAAGGGAGGGGGAGGATGGGAAGGAAATGGAAACAGACAGACGACTACCGTACTAGGCCTGATGAAATTTCTGGTAGAGCTGGAGAAAAACAAAAGGTGAGGGAGAGGGGTGCAGAAAGGGAGGGGAGGAACAAAACAAGCGACTATCATACTAGGCCTGACGACATTTCAGATAGTGCTGGAGGGGTGGTGGCGAGGAAAAAAAACAATAATGGGAGGGTGGAGGAAACAGACGAGGTTGCTATCATATTAGGTCCAGGGACAATTCTGATAGAGTAAGTGCATAGAAGAAAGTAATTGGAGGAGATAGGAAAAGGGAGAAGGGAAAGGAGGAGAGAAAAGAGAGTAAGCAGTCAAAAAGAGTGGAGAAGCAAGAGCGGAGAGCGAATACAATTGCAGAAGTCAGTAGTAACACATAATGTTGCAAGCCAGGATACAAGATGAAGATGGCAACAGCATGATACAGGGCCAAACTGAGTACAAGATGCAAAGTCCAGCATGAGAGTTGAGAAAGAGTGACACACCGTGAATGAATGAAGTCCATAAAAGTCAAATCCAGCATTGGTCACAAGACAGTGATGGTGAAGGAAGGCACCAGGTGGGCGGGGCTTGCTAAGTGGTGAAAAAGAGCAGCAGGCAGGAAGGTACCAGGTGGGCGGGGCTTAGGCCAGGTGACCTAGATCCACTTGCACCTGCTCCCCATCTGCAAAGGAAAAGAAGCTGGAGGACTCCTTAAGTAGGGAAACAGAGTGGCAGGCTGGAAGGCACCAGTTGGGCGTGGCTTGCTAAGTGGTGAAAAAGAGTGGCAGGCAGGAAGGCACCAGGTGGGCGGGGCTTAGGCCAGGTAACCTAGATCCACTTGCACCTGCTTCCCATCTGCAAAAGAAAAGGCATGTTGACCGTGACATGCTTGTTTACCAAGTGGGTGGAATGTCTCCCGGCCCCAAATTGCAAGGCAGAAACAGCTGCTACGCTAATCATCAATCACATCTTCTCGTGTTTCGTCCTTACCCAAAGGATTGAGTCAGACTGAGGAAGTCATTTTACCAGTGAGGTGATGACAAGGATGTGGGAGATACTTGGGGTAAAGAGAAAACTCCACATTGCCTTCCACCCTGCCTCGAGTGGGGGAGTTAAGTGGTACTATAAAACGATTATGGGTATCCTAAAGAAGTTTGTGGTGGACTCTGGGTCTAGTTGGGACATCCGACTACCGCTTGTCCTGATGGCTATCAGATCTACACCATCTTCTGCAATGAAAATGTCACCATTCGAGTTCATGACTGGATGAAAAAAATTGTGCTACCTCTGCTCTACAGAACTCAAGAGCAGACCTTGATCAGCGCTTCCATGACTCACAAGTATATTGAGCATTTGTGGGATGAAAACCCACTATGACTTAAAAACCACCAAGAAAGAGTACCAGGTAGGAGAGAGGGTGTACCTGTACAATTTTCAAAGGAACAAGACCAAAGAGCTTGAAGTTCCTCCCCTCCTGGCGCAGTGCCTTTGAAATTGTAGATAAAATCTCACCTGTCGCCTATAAGATCTGCATCCCTAAAGGAGAACAAATGGAAGAAAAATGGATTCACATCAATCAGTTGAAGAGCAGTCATCCCAGGCAGAACTTGCGACTGATTGAAGAACCCAGTGAGGGTAGAGCCCAGGATCCATCTAAAGGGTAAAGGTACAAATGGCGACCCGGATGAAGAAAATCTTGCATTTACAGTGAGTAGAAGAACTTATGCTCATTTTTTAAGTTAGTACAAATCACATTTGTAATGTTTGAACACTGTATCATAAAATGTTATGTGTTTATTGTTCTTTTGTTGTCAATTTCCACGTCCCTACTGAGGAAAATAGTATTGTATGAAATACTTCATCTCTCCTTTCTTCTTGGCAGATTAAATAACTCCTTGCCTCAACAGGCCAGAGGTGGAGCCGACGGAAAGGGAGGGGTCCACGAACAAAATATGAGAATCCGAAAAGAGTGGAGGGCAGACCAGAGCACCACTCCATCAGGACCAGGAAAATGGCAGAAGTGCTCTAAAGAAGACCCCTGGGACGAACCCAGGCCACCGTGAAACGGACATCCCACTCTCTCCTTGCTCTTCTATTTGTGAAATTCATCAAAGATCCAGGAGGGGGGATTCAGTGCGGTGAAATAGCCCTGGATTCTATGAATGAAAAGGCCAGAGTGATTCGGGGACATGTCCCTAAATAAAAGGCCTGAAATATGCAAACTGCCTTTCATGAAGGAACAAAAACACATGTGGGCAGAATGTGTTAACAAATCTAAATGTGCAAACTGCCTTTCAAAAAAGAAGGGAAAGACACATGGCAAGGATATTTTGACTAATCCATGAAGAGCTGACATGATATGTCCATGAAACAGCAGTCTACAGAACCCTCAATGGGATGTCAGCATTGTGTTCAGCAGTTGCAGTGAAACAAAGCACCTTCTTTCATGAACATTAAATAAAATGATGCCATTTTGTTTTTCCCTTTAAACTAAAAATGCGCTCAGCAAAATACTTGCAAAGCTTTCAACGTATGAACATGGCTTCTGCCTGTCACCAGCTCAGTTACATGGACAATTCCAAAGCAACATACATGTCATTTTGATACTGTGTATTTTAGAAAATATAATTTTAAATGCATTTAGGCACAAGTTACAGGCTGGTTGTTGCAAGGGATGTTGATTTCTTCAAAATGTATAACCCAGCTCCCCTCCCTGTTGCCTGAGAGAGAGAGGTCTGGCTGTTTTAATTGTCAGTGCCTCCCTTAAAAATACAAGAAAATAATTACTTTTGAGATCAGAAACACAGTGCATGAGATATGAGTGGGTCTGTTCTCTGGTCTTTGTTACCCCAGGTCAAAAGCCTCAATAAAAAGTGCATTACATTAGTTATTAGCCCTTGGATTGGGTATGCTAATCTAAACACTGACCCTCTGCTGAAGTCACATGCTGCAGGAGGATGGGCGCCTAGTCAGAGGAGGAGTGAGATTGCCCATGGAAAAAATGTATTTAATTGTGTAAAATTGACACTATTCATCACACCACAGACATTGTAGGATTTTTGGAAAGATGACAGTAAACTCCTTCTGACCATGCCAAAACGATTTTGGTGGGATGAACACAACTAAAGTGCTCTCCTCCCTTGGTGTCCCAAAACACTCCCCTATTCCCTTGTCCTATCAGCACACAGGGGAAGAGGGGTAGTGGAGGTGAGCCAATCCCTTTTGTGAAAATCATGGCACAATTGTGATGTCATCTGCCCTATAACGAAGCTAACGTGCTTCAGAGCAGGAGTTTTTCCCACTAATCCCATGAGGTGACCTGCTGTCAAAATTCGGCGTGAACATCCCAGCAGAGAGAGGCCTAGCTTGCAGTGGAGCCAGGAGACATAAAGACTGATTGGGACCTATGAAGACAGGAGAGGAGACCTTTGACTGATCCCCTTTGGCTGTCCCAGCAGTGTGCCCTGACGCACCATGATGTCCAATCCTTACCTCTCCTGTAAGTAGAATTACTCCAAGCCATAGCTTGTATAAGCCTTGTATTCTTTCAGCATTGCAGTCAATATTTCCCCCATGCTAAATCCCCTGTTTGCCTGTGTATCCTAGTTCTTTCGCCATTGGAAAATCCCTCTTGTCTGTGTAGATTGTTAGCCTATTTTTCAAAGTAAATCAATTAACTCCCCCATTTAATTCACAGGATCTGTATCATTGGCATTCGAAACCAACAATCTTTTCCCAGTGTGTTGTGAACAGGTATAGTCCCAAAGACTTGCCAAAATAATTAACTTCAAACATCCCTGTTTCCATGTGTGTCCCATTGCAAGGTGCAAAACGAAATTGACCCGATTCTCTCATGGTAAGCTTTTCACCTTGAAATTGTGCCAAACACCATTAAAATCGATTTTCCCACTCTGTTCTGGTGATATTACCCAAAGCCCTGTCTGTTCTTGGTGTAACAAAAACAAATTCCCATTTCTTTCTATGCTTTTCCATTGCAACTGTGCTAGGTAATTTAAAACTGATTTTCCCATTCTGTTCTGACCATAATCCTCAAGCCTGTTGTGTCCTTTTACGTGTAAGAAAAATGAATTCCCCTCCTTTCTATTCTTTCCCATTGCAGTGGTGCTAAACCATTTAAACCGATTGTACCTTTGTGGTCTGAAAAACGAATTTGAATTTTCACATTCCATTTCTGGTCCCCGTAATGTTTCTGTGAGCACCACCCAAAATACGATTTTCCCACTGTGTTCCCACTCCCTTTCATTCAAAAAGAGTCAAGTCTAGTGGATGTTTGGGGGGTGAGCGGTTCAGGGAGAAAAGTGTAACTCAGTTCATTTTCTTGTTTGCTTTGAATTGTTCTTTGCTTGTATTGGAGTGCGGGGGTGATATAAAAGGAAACTATTGTATGTTACATTCTAGTGTCATCTCTGTGGTGGTTACTTACCAAGAAGGATATTGGTTTTTGCGTTGCCACAACATTGGTGCCTGAACTAATCTGTGTGTTCTAATTTGATTTAATGCATACAGCAATAAATATCTTATTAATACACACCGGCCTGGTTCCTAGTCCATTGCGGCACTGGGTATTTTTTGAGGTTGTGGTGAGACGGATTGGAGGCCTTATAAAAAAAAAAAATAACCGAATAAAAATCCAAAGCGCTTACTTGTGCGACACATTCATTGTGGGGGGAAGGGGCACCCTGACCTGGGTGTTGTCGTACAATAAACCGTGACACATCTTATGATTGGAAGTTAGATTTTTGGAGCACCACATACTAGCTCCTCGCTCCCCAGTGGTAGCTCCTGGTCCCTGCTTAATACTAGGTACCCAGGAGCTGCTTGTAGCTCCTGCTTACCCAATCTTAAATACGATACCTGTATTTACAAATCCCAAAGAGCTGGGAGGCATTGCTGCGGAGCCTGGGGAACATAGCTTGGAATGGAAAGCTCAGTGACTCAGGTGCTAGAATTCCCTTTCCCTTTCATCTGTCTTTATGGGTTTGCTGGGCATACATTTTGATAAGGCAATAATGCTGTGCTCGCTGGCTCTATGCTAACATCAGTGAAATTGGGAAACAGGAGGAATGGGAGACTTTCCATACAGCCCAGAGAGATGCGATTCTGCCATGTTTATCTGCATAAGAAAATATGCAGTGTGGGTTGTTACCCTATAACACTTATTTTTATGTATTTATTGGACATTTGTATGTTCCTATACACAAGTGTTTCGAGGTGCCACAAGACATGATGGGGCAGAGGGGGGGCATTGGAATGAAACAAGTAGAACAAAAAAAACAAAAACGGTTATATCCGCCTTGTGACAATCCTACCGTGCAAGGGCATGACAAGGTGGTAAGTGCAGGGGGAGGGGGTAGAGGGACAGCTGCAGGAGTGGGGAACCTCCAAGGGTGGGGGCGAGGAAGTGGTGGGTGGGCCAAGGCGGAAAGTGCAAGGGGAAGGGGGAGGGGAAGATGAGTGTGGTGGTCAGAGAGGACCAAGTTGGGCTAGTCTAGGGAAGGGGACACCAGGACGAGTGCTGGCAAAGGATGCTGGGGGGACTGGTAGAAGGTGGTCTAGTCCCTGTATTGCTCTGAAGGGAACAGGCCCCAGTCACATCAGCAGATGTAGAATTAGCAAGCGATGGGTAGAGGGAAGAAAGAGGAGAAAAGGAAAGTCTTGAGATGTTTCTGCAATTTAAGAAAATCCAGCTCAAGACTGAGGGGGGGGAGGCTGTTCCATAAGAAGGAGCCAGATGAGGAAATGGATCTATATCCCACTATCTGCTTGGAGAAGCGTTTGTCCTGTAGAGAGTTGGAGCCAAAAGACCGAAGAACTCTGGCCAGGAGGTATTTAGGGAGAGGTAGCTGGCAATGGAGAACTTTTAGGGCAGGAGAGATGTGGTCCCTGGGCTTGAGGCCAAGAAGAAGTCTAGCAGTCTTATTCTGGATTAGTTGAAGGAGGCGGAGGGAGGAGAGAGGCAGATTGAGTAAGAGGCTGTTGCAGCAGTCCAGCCTAGAGAGAACCAGGGCTCTGAAGACGATGAGCGTCTGAGGGAAGGTGAGGAAAGGTAGACTGCTTCTGAGGAGGTGGATCTGAAAGTTGGAATTCTTGGTAAGGTCCGTGATGTGAGGCAAGAAAGAGAGAAAAGTGTCAAAGATGATCCCAAGATTTTATGCCTCACATGTGGGTGAGGGCAGGGGAACCAAGGAGGCTGGGCACAGAGTGGGGGGGAAGCAAGGAGCAGGTGTCCCAATGAGAAGGATCTCCATTTTACTGGCATTGAGGCAGAGATCGTTGGCAGCCACTGTGACTGAATAGCAGTCAGGCATTCAGGTATGAGGGAGGAGTGAGAGGAGGTAGTGGATGGAGCTTGAAGGAGAGCTATGTTTCATCTTCGTAACACTGGAAGTGATGAATCTGTGGCAGAGAGGGATCTGTGAACTGCAAATAGGACCGCTCATAATGGTAAAAATAGGTAGTTGGGTAGTGACCCATACCACGAGAGGACAGATTATTAATCAGATAGGGTGTTTATTTTCTATTAGGACTGGGTAAGTGGCGTGGCCATTATCGTGTGTGATAGCATGCACATTTAAGCACACGACATGTGCAACCATGTAACATATTGAGTGTTCCATTGCATTCTGTAGCAGCTGGTGAAATCAAATTGGTCCTCCCATTCTCTCGTGGGTTCTTTCTCTTACATGCTTTATCTCTCTCTCTCTCTCACACACTTTCTTAGACACCCTCTCACTTGATCCCTCCCTCACTTTGTGACTCACTCTCAAAATGTCTCAGTTTGCCAGGCATTTACTCACTTCTCTTCTCCCTCTTTGCTTATGAACATGAACATGGGGACACTCACTTCTTCCTTTCACTCTCCTTATGTTTCCTTCGGAATCATGCTCTGTCACTGTCATTTTCTTCTTTTCAACATCACCCTTCGGCTTCGCCACTCTTTTCACTCTCTATGTGTGTGTCCCTCTCTGCCTTCATTAAACACTAATCGTCTCGAGATCCAAGTCTCTTCATTTCTCTTTGTACTATGGATTCTTCCTACTATTTTAAGCCTTTGTACAATGTTTATTTATGGTGTATTTGTCTGTGTTTGTTAATGGAGAAATCTGATTTAATAAAATGTATTCATTCATTCATCCAAGTCTATATTCTTAGCAAGTTCTCATTTTGTGGCTCTCTTTTCACCCTGGCATTCACTCTGCATCGGTCCTTCTTTTCATATAGACCTGGGCCTGTGGCAGACTTCCAAGATGCCTTGATACATGCTCTTTCAGCTAATCTAAAGACAACATCCCAATCCATTCTCCCAGGAGACCTGAATTTGGGCTTCAATGACCCTAATGATACCCAGGCAGCCTCCCTCAGTAAAGCATTATCCCCTCTAGGGTTCACTCAGGCCATCAAAGTACCCACCCATAGCAAGGGCTGCACCCTTGACTGGGTTGCTCACCATAACTGCTCCATTAGAGTCACTGACGTTTCTCCTATTCCCTGATCTGACCACCACTCTATCATGTTTGAAATTAAGGTCTCTTTGGGCCAACTCAAACAAACCCCCCTTCCTGCAGCTATGGCAAGAAGTTCCCAGCAACTAACTAAAGAAAGGCTTACACCATACCTGTTAGTACCTGCCCTGCAGGCCCCCGGCTCCAGTGACCCAAAAACTCTTGCTGAAGTCATCTCTCAGGCAGTTGATGCTATCGCCCCCCTTACCTTGAAAAAGGCCAAACGGACCAAGCATTCCAACACCTGGTTCTCCAAAGAACTATATGACCTTAGGGCCAAGAAAAGGATAGCGCTATCCCATTGGAAAGTAAACCCTGATGACGCCACTAAGTCTACCTTCAAGACTATATCCAAAGAATATAAAACAGCAATCATTAAAGCAAAAGCCTCCTCGTTGAACTCTAGGATAGCAAATGCAAAATCTGACAGCAAGGACATATTTGCCATTTTCAGGGAGTTCAAGGACATGAGCGAACAAGAAGTTATCACTCTCCTCAACTCAATTAAACCATCCGCTTGCAAGGGGGATGCCTGCCCAGCTGAACTTATTAAAGATTGTGCCCTCCCCCTTGCCCCTTTCCTCACAGCGTTCATCAACGCTTACTTCCAATCTGGCCATGTCCCCACTAGTCTTAAGGAAGCATGGTTACACCCTCTCCTTAAAAAGCCTACCCTTGACCCGACTGTCCCAGGAAACTATAGACCCATTACGACAGTCCCTTTCCTTCTAAAAATGTTGGACAAGACAGCCTACCTGCAAATCCAAAAGTTCATGGAGGCAAACAATGTGCTTGGCCTTAAGCAGTCAGGGTTCCTTCCAGGGCACAGCACCAAAACTGCCCTCCTAGACTTAAAAAAATCAAATGGATGATCTGAGCGATGCGGGCAAACCCACTCTCCTTCTGCTCCTTGAGTTATCTGCGGCATTTGACCTAGTGGATCACAATACTCTCTGTCACCACCTGTCCACTGCCGCTACCTTCTCCACTACAGCCATAGCTTGGATCACTCTCGTTTCTTCAGGAAAGATTTATGAAAGTTTTTTCTGACTCAGCCTGTGCCCATCCAAGCTTCATCAAATGTGGAGTCCCACAGGGATCCTGCATTTCTCCCACCTCTGTTCCAAATCCTGGACACCTTGGGCATCACATATACCAACTATGCTGATGACACACAGGTCCTTATCCCCCTTACAGGAGACTATGAAGCCAATTTGGCCACCCTCGAGTCCATCTATTCCACAATCCAAACTTGGATGGCAGAAAACGGGTTATGCCTCAATGGGGATAAAGCCATGCTCCTGATAATAGGATCAGCGGCCACGCTCAAGAAAATGGACAAACAGTACAGCTCCTTTATAAGTGACCACTCGTCAATCCCAGTATCACAAGCTGTAAACCTGGGTGTCTACCTGGACTCGGATCTCTCTATGAACAGGCAGGTCAATGCCATTGCCTCGACCTCCGCCTATCACTCCAAACTAATCAACCCTTCTAGACCATATCTCTCGAAGACAAATTGTCTTACCATTGCAAGAGCCATAATCGGATCCAGATTAGATTACTGTAATGCCCTCTTCCTAGGGCCTTTCAACAAAAAACTCTCCAAACTGCAGACAGCCCAGAATAACGCCCTTAGGGCAGCCACTGGCATCTCCAAAAGGGAACACATTTCTGATACCAGAAAGCAAGCTCATTGGCTCCCCATTAAAGAGAGGATAGTCTTTAAAGCCCTCGCCCCAACACACAAATGTGTTAACAACCGTGCACTCCTATACCTGGCTCAAAGAGTTGTCAAGCAGGTACCCAACAGACCCACCAGAACGGCCTATGCCAACATGATCTCTGTTCCTAAAACTAGGAGAGTGTGAGCGGGAGGATCAGCTTTCCAGTACTGGCAGCAACACATTGGAATGCCCTCCCTCCCCAAGCCAGAAAGGTTGAATCGCACCTTTTAGGAAAGTGATCAAAACACTGCTGTTCACCTAAGGCCTCACCCTATGAATGTGGCTGTTTCTTATATCAGCCTTCTGCTGTTCTGTACACTAGAAATATATCACGCTCACTGTAACCAAGAGCTAAATCATGTTCCTGTATTAAGATCTCCATACGCAACCAATGCAATTTTATGTTCATGCTCACTGTAACCATGAGCTAGGCATACCTACGTAACTAAGACAAATATGTTTAAACAAGCAAACAAGACAATTTCTGCAACAGCGCCTCGATGCCTGTGGGCTGTTAATGCGGTTTACAGATGTAAATAAAAAATGTAAAAAATTAATATATCTGAGCAGTGAAGGTGGGAAAATCTGAAAATGCTGCTCAAAAAGTGACGGCCTAGCTAGTAATGATATAATCACTGACATGCCAAGTTGGTTCCTGACCTTGTCTCTGAACCTGCCTTAAATGGGCTCTTTCACTGTTACCGCAGTTCTCCCAGAATTAAATAGTGGCCCTGTATTATTCAATTTTTTCAGGAAGGGATAAAAGGTAAGAACGCGAGACAGCACCAGGAACGTAAACTTTCGAAGCATGGGGAAAGGTGGGGGATGGTAATCATTCACAAGGTGTACAGTATATTCATATTAGCAATCCAACACAATATAGAACATATCATTTAAATGGGAAAGCCAGCAGGCTCCATGCCGAAGGGAACTATGCTACCCTCCTGCTGTAATCTAAATTGACCAAAAAAGTGAGTGCTGGTAGAGAAATCCATAAGGTACATTTCATGTTAATTCTGATCATTTTTTTTTCAAATGTAATTGTACACAATTTATTGACTTGGGAAGAATCAATGTTTGAGCCAACCCTGCCGCAATTAGAACTTGGAAACTGCAGGCTGGCTAAAGTCTGAAGGGAGCACATAAACGGGTATTTCGGTTGGAAATGTAATTGGCCCAATCCATTGGGCTTGTATTTTTGAGCATACATTGAACGTTGTTAAAAAGAATTCCAATGCAACTTACCAGAGTGTTTCTCACTTTACCACATGGGAAACGACGGGTTGGTTACCGCCATCTTGTGCTACCCTTATCCATTGATCCATTGCCCTAAGTTCAAGTGCCCTTGCGGCACTAATTCAGATCACCCATCCCTAATGCTGACATCACTAGACGCTCACGCCCCATTCCACAACCGCAATGCACGTCTCATGTCAACGTCCTCGGTGTGCAATCTATTGACGTGTCTCCCTGGAAATGCCAAGACACCTGATAATTGAAACTGTGAGTTTGCAACTGAAAAGAGTTCTAATTCAATTAATCACATACAAGGAAATGTCCAATCAAGAGGTATTTACCCTGCATAAATCAGAACTGAAGCAAGTAAGACTCTCACCTAATGGTGTACTCTGCCAAGGTTCAAGTGGAGATCACTATTGTTCAATAAGTCTTTCAAATTTCAAAATTATGAATCTGAAATGCAATCATATTTGAGTCAGGCTTAATTAGTTTGTTCTAAATCGCTTCGCGCCAAAACTTCAATTAGTCACAACACTGGTTTCAGAATAATCCTAAGAATGCTTCCTTGTCAACAATCCTGCATACAAAAAATATGAATAAACAAGATATTTTCCCTTTTGACTGGTTCCCCCGATAAGCTATTGCCTCACAACCTTAATGTAGTTGTATCTGAAGTTCAATACAGACTCAATGAAACTAGAATCCTTACTACAGCATCTTACCTGTACAGCTTCTAATTCCTTTTGCATGGTGTTCCATGTCCCGCGAGTGCATCATTTTGGAAGCAGCCTCTTTTTGAAGGCTTGAGGGAAGTGTGTCCTCAGGTGAACATACCCCTCATTAGCATATATAAACAAACAGGCGAGCTCTGCTTGTCTTCAAACCTGTATTCCCATTCGCTTTGTATTTTAATATGTGACTAATAGTTCTAGCGCATTCCCTATCCATTTGAGAAAGGAGCCTCTTATTATGCCCTCACGGGACCCGTGTTGGCCCAGACACGATCCTCACTATATAAATAAAAACAAAGTAGTGATACATGAAGCCATATATGGTGCTTACTTATCTTTAAACTACAATCTTCTGCACACTTCATTGCTTAGTGATGCTGGGACTCAGTGTGTGCTTCCTATGGAGACCCACTAAGCACGCTAAACATGTCTCACCTTCAAGGCAACCTACAAAACCTCATTTAATGGTGCTCAAAACAAAGAGAATAATGCCAAAAGGTAGGCAAAGCCTAGATGCACCCCCACCTCACATGTTTACACCAAGTACCAGGCTATACTAATAAGGATGCCTCAAAAACTGCTCAATTTAGGTAGTGCTGGAGTTGCGAGGTAGCTTCCCTACTAACACTGACGAACCAATAATCTCCTCATTCTTTATTCATTTATGTTTAGACAAATCACGGGGGTGGAAATGGGAACCAAGTACACCCCTTTTTTGGCTAACCTGTTTATGGGCAGGTTTGAGAATGAATTTGTGTATTCAGACAATGTATAGTCGAAACGTTAAGAGAACAATCTATCAAATTAGAAAGACAGCCAGACGAGAAATTAACAAATTCTGGGAAATGACAACTCTCAAACAATATATGGGACGAGATATAATTCCCAGAGGTTTAAGAATGTTTATCTTTCCAGACTTTGACAATGCGGATGACACAGATTTGGCTGAGAAATGGGAAGCCAACTGAAACAAGAATCTCAAATTATGGTCCAGTTACTAACAGAACATGCCTCTAGAGAACATGAGAGAGCGATCAAACAAATAGAGGAAACTAAAAATGAGATAGAACAGATGGGAGCAATACCAGCCACTGTTAAAAAACTATAAAAAATGTATGACATGAAAAGCACACCAAAATGAGCTCAAATTGAAAAATACACACAAGTTTTATAGAGATGACAAGGACTACAGGGAAGACAGAGTCTACTCTTTCCAGTACAAATATGACAACAACCAACAAGCCAATCAAGGGGGAGTACCCCCCAGTTATCACCAACAAGGTCATATCAGCTGCCACAGTGGATTGAGATCCCTGCAGCCACACTGCTGGAGATACATTATATATTACTGAGCCTTCACAAAAGTGGGACAACACACAATAAAACATTTGTGTGGAGTATGAATAACAGAGACACTGCCACTCAGTACCTAAACCCCTGAAGAATTTCCCAGAAGGATTTGTAATCCTTCTGTAAGATGGGAAAGAAACATGTTGGGTCGGAATAGAGCATTAGTTACACCGCTCTTCTTAAATTGCTCATTACACTTGTTTAAATGTTTAAGTTTGTGATTATATTTTTGTTGTGCATGTGTAATGCTGTGTTTTTCATGCTTTATAGATTAATTTGAGTATGAACAACTTTTATTTTATTGAGTAGCTGTAGTTTGGCCTGTCTTGTGTCTCATTGGTTGTGTAAAGATTTTTTAACTATTTGTATCTTTCTTTTGATCAAGATGTTTAGAACAAGATAATATGTTTGATACAATCTCTAATAAATGCTCACCAGATTAAAAATGTGATTATAAATTTCATGTATAGATTAATTATTGAATTGTTAGTCATTCTCTGTCCCTTTGCCCCCCTACATGATAGCTTTGCATATTAGATTGTTTTCCCGGCGACCAGTCCTTATGTTTGTTCTGTAATTTTTAGGCCCAGGGTTGACCGGTCTGCTTTCCAACCCCTGGAGTTCCCCTTTGTTATTTGGTGTAGCTTCCAACACCTGCTGAATTTCAGGGAATTTGTTGCAGTAAACTCACCTTAACGTTTCTTTAACTACAGTTTTTTTCACTGAATTTCATGGCTTTTGTTGCACTGGACTTATTCACATTAACTGTCTCTCAGCTAAAGTATTTTCGCTATATATATATATATAAATATATATATATATATATATTTCAAAAAAATAAGAAGTGGTTTCACTTCTTCCATAGGAGGACGGCACTCTCAAGTTGCGGTTGTACGCCAGTTCTGGAAATCAGCCCATCAAACAACAGCAAGTTCGTTCACTCATCCAGTTTTATTAGGCATCAAAAAGAGACAGATTTGTCATGGTACAACCCATTTCGCAGCGCTCCTGCTGCTTGATCACGTACACAAAAGCAGTTGCACAAAGCCATTAAATACAAGTACATGCAAAACTCTATGGTTCCATTGAGTTTTTTGTGTGTATTGTCCATTTTCACTTTCTACCTTACTAAGGTTCTATGACTTTCTTTAGTGAATACATTCGCCCATTTTGGAATTGGTTTTGTGTACATTACAACACTGGTTTATAGAGTGCTCAGTGCATAAAAGAAAGAATGTGTATTGCGGTTACATTTCTTGCATATTTTGTTTTATATAGAAGAATAAGTAAACCCTTTTTGTGATCTGCAACTGCCTAGGATCTTTGTAAAATACAATATTTCTTCATTTTCTCCATTGATACATTGATTATTACGCTAGTACCAAACTCATTTAATTTTTTAAGTTTGTATACAAAGCATATTCGGTCAATGTGTAAAGTGCATAGTGCTTGTGCAAATTATTTTCTAATAAAATCCATTGCCAAAAAAAGATTTTTAGCTGCAAAATGCTGACACATAGTTAAAATTGGACAGATTGCAAAACATCAAGGTTACCTTATTTAGATGTACAAAAAATATATGCAACCACTATACACAAAATGATTGAATAATAAAATAAACCAGTTAAAACCTTCTTTAAGCAATGTGCAGCGAGGCTAAAGTGCATAGTGCATTGTGCAAACAAAAATGCATAGCTGCCATAGTTTTTAATGCTTCTCTATCACAATTTGGCCCAAGGCTCAGTTATATGGGGAGAAAGATTTACAAATAGTTAATTCTCAATCTTTGCATTTCAGACTTCGCATGTAGGATGTATATTTGGCAATTAAAAGTTTACATACAATATTTTTAACAAATAAAAAGACTTTTCGGAAAATATTATTTTAAAATATTTTTCTACTTTCTTGAAGTCCAGCTTTCAAGACATTCTAAATTTAACTTTGTGATCAAAAGACATTTTTAGAGTTCACAGAATTTAAGCAATTTATGTTCCAAGGAAGGTATATAACTCTTCATCTAAATTATGCCCCTTCGGCTTTTTGGTTGCAAGATCCAAAATAAACCTAGCTTCCATCTGGCGGAGCTCTAATTCTCGATTGCCCCCCACATGGATTCTCTTTCACATGGTGTATTCCAAAAAACCTAAAACCTTCCAGTTTACTTTGGTGGACATCTCTAAAATGGACTGCCATAGGGTAGGAAGCATCTACATTCTTTATGGCTCGCATGTGTTGCAGAATTCTTAACTTCAATTTCCCTGTGGTACTTCCCACATACCAGAGGTCACATGAACAAGATAATACGTATACAGCAAACTCTGTATTGCATGTAATCAATGATTTCACTTCTACAGTATTGGCCAATACAGGGTGTACAAAATTATTCTTGTTTAAGGCATATTGACATGCTTTACACTTTGTAAATTTGTAAAAGCCTGTATTTTTGCTTCCTAGCCATGAAGAGATGCCCACATTTTCCATTTTGGGGGACAAAAAAGCTACTAACTAGTAGGTCTTTGATGGAAGTAGATTTTCTGAAGGTTATGTTTGCTCATTCGTCAAGGTATGGTTGCAAGGCTTCATCTGATTTTAGGACATGCCAATGTTTGTGCAATATTTTTTTCATTGTGCTAGCTTGAGTACCGTACGTGAGAATTAGCCTTATCTCATCTGTTTTTATTTCTTCTTCATATGTTCAATTGGTCACCAATAAGGCGGCTCGGTCTAAATTGCGTGCTTTGGAGTAAGCTCTTTCTATTATTGCTTTCGGGTATCTCTTTTTGGCAAAATTATTAGCTGCAATTTTGCACTCTCTGTCAAAGCACTCCAATTCACTGCAGTTACGCCAAATTCTAACAAATTCTCCATACGGTATACTCCATTTTAATGGAGTTGGATGATTGCTGCTTACAAACAGAGGCATGTCGGAACTAGTAGGGTTCCGATGAAGCTCTGTACTAATCTCTCTTTGGTTTGTCTTAACCAGTACATCAAGGAAAATCAGTGACTCTCGACTATGTGTCTCAGTAAATTTTAGATTCAGGTTATTAATATTCAAGATAGCTACAAAGTCGAGCCACTCCTTTTCCTTGCCATTTCAGAGGATGAACAAATCATCTATGAACCGTAGCCAGAGGACTACTTGATTGGTGTGCTGGCTGTTGGCTTCTGTCCATACAATGAATTTTTCCCACCAACCCATTGTTAGATTGGCGTAAGTGGGGAAAAACTTGTACCCATCGCTGTGCCTCTCAATTGATTATAATAGACATTGTCGAATAAGAAGATGTTGTTACATAGACGTAGATCTATCATTTCCATGATCATTTCACCATGGGTACGGTAATTTAATGATCTACTGTCCAGAAAATGGCTACACGCTCTCTCCATCTCGATGCTCTATAGAGGTATAAAGAGATATCACATCTAGTGTTGCAACCATAAAGTCTTTTTCCCAAACAACTCATTCAATCCTACTCAGAAGATCTGTTGTGTCCCGTAAATAGGAAGGTAAGGTAAAGACTAAAGGCAGTAATGTTTGGTCAACATATTTCGACATATTTTCAAGAGAGGCTCCATTCAGGTTAATAATGGGTCTACCTGGGGGGGGCGGGTAGAATGTTTATGGACCTTGGGTAAAAAGTAAATAGTTGGAATAATGGGGAATTTGTTGTAAAGGTATTTATAGTCATCATCATTCAAGATATCCAGGACTAACCATTTTTTCAAAAAACCTTCTACTTTGTTCTTTATGGTTTCAGTACGATTCTCATTTAGTTTCTCATAGAAGCTGGTATCAAATAATTGCCTTTCTGCTTCTTTTATGTAATCTTTTCTGTTCTGGATTACTATATTGCTGCCTTTGTCGGATGCTTTTATAACAATATTATTTAGCTCCTGCAGATCGTTGAGAATTTTCTTTTTTTTTGCTGAGAAGTTCAATTTCA
Organism: Ambystoma mexicanum; assembly: GCF_040938575.1. Classification (NCBI taxonomy): domain Eukaryota; kingdom Metazoa; phylum Chordata; class Amphibia; order Caudata; family Ambystomatidae; genus Ambystoma; species Ambystoma mexicanum. Next base: position 461,078,793 of record NC_090931.1, read on the forward strand.
TTTGGTTCTTTTGAAGTCTGGCTTTCTTTAGGTCATGGACAACTAGATCCTGGAAGGCTTCAATTTTTCCTCCCGGTTGGAACATTTGGTTGAATCTAGATTTGGCCTTCAGTTTACTTTTTATAGGACAATCAGTATCTATATTCAACATTTCCGGAGTGACAGTAATGGATCCTTCGGCTTGTTCCGCAGTTGATTCCAATTCGACTAGATCTATTAATGTATCTAAGTCCTCTATGGCTACCATAGTTCGGCCTGATAAGCCAGTACTTTGTTTTTCTTTAGGTGGATTCATGATAAAGATTTTTTTCAATCGGATCTTCCTCATATATTTGTAAAAGTCAATTCTCGTTTCTGTGTAATCATAACCAGCAGTAGGGAAGAAGTTGAATCCATACTGTAATACTTTGATTTGTTCTGCATTAAGGACATAGTCAGAAAGATTGATGATGCTGTTGTCAGTTTTCTTTAAGTCTGTTGCGTCTTTTTGGTCCCAGAGAGTGTTTTTATATTTTGATCTGACACTGAGCTGCTTGTTCCTTTGTCCCCGCCTTGTTTTCTTTTTCCTCCTGATCCTTGGTGTTTGCCCCGACCCTTTCCTGTATTCTTTTTGGTGGTATTTTTTCGGCCATCCAGTCCAAGCATTCTCATCTCGTCTAAAAAATTGGTCTTTTTTGGTGGGTTTTCTTTAGTGCTGGTTGAGGCTTCCGAATCTGATGTGGTTGCTATGTCACTTGAGCTATGGGTAGTCTCTTTATTCTTGGCATTCTGACTTGGCATATTTTTCCTTAGGTGATCAAATCGCCGTGCAAATGTATACACCCTGCCCAGTTCATAATCTTCCTTGTCGCGGAGGAATTTCCTTTGTTTGCGCAATTTAATATCTTCTTCATAGGTTTTCAGACTTCCTTCCATATTTGTTCTAAGTTTGTTACCATCTCCGCTGGAGGGAAGTGAAGAGAGTTGTTCATTGATTTTTTCTATTTTTATCAATGTTTTTTGTCTGTCCATGTGCGCATACTTTATTAGAATATTTAGGAATTGTCCTGACCACTGATTGGTAGAGTCTCCCTACTCTCTCAACATTTCGGGATCTTGTTCCTCAAATGATGGCGGGGTTAAAATTCTCAACCCTCGCGGAATTCTTCCAACATCCACATAATTCTGAAGTGAATGTTCCTCCCACCATTTGTTTACTTCCTTTTTTTGCAATTTTTCCAATTCTTTTAACAAGTTTGTTTCATTTTTTTCCACATGCTTTTTTCTGCAGTAGTTTTAGGTGGTACATTGAAAAGCTGGGATTTGCAAAATAAAGTCTGTGCCTGTTCACGGCATGCATTTTCTCTATCTGCTTGCCATACTTTTCAATTTTTTTAAAAGATATTATAAGAAAGTTGTTGATGGTTACTTATTTTGCAGACAACGAACTAAAAAGGAGAGCTAGTAGTACTGTGAGGGAACTGGCGTTGTGGAACGACCACTTGGAGTGCACATGTAATGATTCTATGTGCAACACGCTTTTACAAAACCATTACGGATCGGAGTTACAAATTAATGCAGACTGCCCGGAGAACACTCACCGATGCCTTGGAATCCCCATCCATCCTCCGATGAAAGAGAGTTCACCCGCAGTCGGTCGCGTTACTCTGGGTCACGTCTGCACGCCTTGTGACTCCTAAGTGTGTCTTGTTTGGAGCGTTATGTAGGCAGCCTGTAAAATGACTCGGCGCTCCTTTTCGCTTCCTTTTTCTCAGCCGGTGCTCGTCCAGTGCCTGTCACAAGGCATGTAGTTATTTCAAAAAAATAAGAAGTGGTTTCACTTCTTCCAGAGGAGGACGGCACTCTCAAGTTGCGGTCGTACGCCAGTTCTGGAAATCAGCCCATCAAACAACAGTGAGTTAATTCACTCATCCAGTTTTATTAGGCATCAAAAAGAGACAGATTTGTCATGGTACAACGCATTTCACAGCACTCCTGCTGCTTGTTCACGTACACAAAAGCAGTTGCACAAAGCCATTAAATACAAGTATATGCAAAACTCTATGGACCATTGAGTTTTTTGTGTGTATTGTCCATTTTCACTTTCTACCTTACTAAGGTTCTGTGACTTTCTTTAGTGAATACATTCGGCCATTTTGGAATTGGTTCTGTGTACATTACAACACTGGTTTATAAAGTCCTCAGTGCATAAAAGAAAGAATGTGTATTGCGGTTACATTTCTTGCATATTTTGTTTTATATAGAAGAATAAGTGAACCCTTTTTGTGATTTGCAACTGCCTAGGATCTTATTAAAATACAATATTTCTTCATTTTCTCCATTGATACATTGATTATTAAGCTAGTAACAAACTCATTTAATTTTTAAGTTTTTATACAAAGCATATTCGGTCAATACATATTATATAGCGGCATGTGTTTACATAGACCTTTTTCAAAATGATAATCACTTTTGACTTCCCAAATGGAATGACATTTTCCAAAAAGAAAAGCTTGTCCCAGGCACCTCCAAACTGAACATTTGGGGGGGATTCCTCAAAGGTTGAAAAAGCTATTAAGAAAACAAAAGGAAAAGCTGTTTTCGGGCCCAATTCCATTAATTTTCTCACAGAGAAAAAAGTCTTTGATTGAATACCCATAGCGCAGAAAATGCTGGATGGATTTTCACCTAAATAAGAAACAAGTTAGGCCCAAAGCAGAACAAAAGTGCCTTTTGTTGGTTTGGTGTAAATCACACCAGTAGCTACTCCCGAAAATACTTGTATATATCTCCCATGGTGTATTTCAGCAACCACTATCTTATTTTTCTACTGCCCAAACATACCAGATTAAGAATACTGTATTTCTACAATCCATGCTGCAGCCATTGTCTCTATTTATAGATTGTTAGATTGCTGTATTAACAGCAAAACTTCAGTAGGACGTTTCTGTTTCAATAAGCACATTTTGGATAACATGAAGTAGTTAATTAGAGGCCTAATGACCACGCTTCATATGTTGCTAGTAACACTGTAAACAGGATCCTTTGTTTGGACCTTTCGTCAGAGTGTTACAGAGAAGTAATGTCATGTATGATGTCATCAGTGATGTCACTGATGATGCCATTTGTGATTTCATCTTTCATGTCCTGGGTGTTAGTCTTAGCAGTAAATGGTGGTGGCATGAGTTATGGTTGCATAGCTTCCCATAGCTCGTGAATTTCTTTGGTTTTTTGATTTTACCTTGCAACCATAACATCCCTTTAACATTGTTTTTTCAATGAATTTCATAGGGTTCTGTTAGTACAACTTAACCATAACACCCCTTTAACAAAGTGTTTTCATTGAATATATATATCTAGTTAAGGTGATCAGATTTAACACAATAAAACCCTTGATATGTCAGCACTCGTATTTGAAGCAAGCCCACCTTAACTTTGCACCCACTGTTGCGCAGTGTGTGATGGCATCACAGAATTTCAAGGTTTTTGTTATATCATAGTTTCTTTGGGGCCCACTAGCCATAGCCTTCAGCCTTGGCCACTGTACATGTTGCACCAATATGTTTTTTTGGGGGCCACAAGCAATGCCCTTAGGCCGGGTCCACTGTACATGTTCCACCAATATGTTTTGTTCGGGCACACTAGCTAAGTGCTTTGGCCATGGTCACTGTACATGTTGCCACGCTAAGTTTCTTTAGTGCCCACTAGCCATGGCCTTTGACCACGGCCACTGTACACGATACACCAGTAGGTTTCTTTGGGGCCCAATAGCCATGGCTTCAGGCGTGGCCACTATACATGTTGCACCCTTAGGTTTCTTTAGGGCATACTAAACATGACCTTCATGCCAACTGTACATGTTGCATCAATATGTTTCTTTGGGGCCCACTAAACCTGGCCTTCAGCCATTGCCAGTAGTCAAGGCCTTCAGCCATGCCCACTCTACATGTTACACAATCGATATCTGTGGTTCCCACTAGCCATGGCCGTGTGGCCACGGCCTACAGCCATTGCCATTGTACATGTTGCACCAATAGGTTTCTTTGGGGCCCACTACCCATGGCCTTCACCAGGGATGTTATCAGTGATTTAATCTGTGATGCCATCATTGTAATCATACGCTGCACAACAGGGGTTGCAAGGTTAAGGTGGACTTGCTTCAAATGCGAGTGCTGAATTTAAAGAGGTTTGGTGTGTTAAAACTGATCACCTTAGCTCTCTCCTAACAAAGGTTTTTTCACTGAATTTCAAAGGTTTCTTGCTACAATTTTTTTCACGTTAAGTCTGATCACCTTAACACTCTCTTAACTAAAGTTTTTTTTTCACGGAATTGGAAGGATTTTGTTTTTCTATATTTTCTTGGGGGATGTAAGGGCATATATATATTTTTTTTATTGCAAAATGTAGTGGCATTTTGTTGCCAGCGCTTATATGGTATGGCACATGTATATATATATATATATATTTTTTTTTTTTTTTTCTCCAGTATAACGTAAATATGTTGTTGGTGGCATGTAAGGTACAGGTTTTACAACACAGCCAACATAGAAAAGCTTAGTTCTGCCATGCCAAATATTGAAGTGCACCTATTATATTTTTTGATGCCTCATACATGGAGACTACATTAATCATATGACTGACTAACTGACTAACTTAATTAACATTGCTAAATACTAATTCTAACCACCATAACATTATAATGTAGTCCCATGTGCAAAATGAGGTGAAAATACATTTTTTGGTGACACTACTGAAATGCATTTTAAATGCACATTGGCATTTTTTTTTCCTTCTGTGTTAGCCTGTGGAGAGTAGAGGGAAAGAGGCTGCAGGGAATAGAATGAAACATTCATTCAGGGAGTCCTAAAACCCTAATTGTTCTAAACATGAGGGTTGATACAGTATACATTATTTTTAATCTGATTGGGGGAGAATTATAGGCAGACATGCCACGTAGAAAAATGGGAAGGATCAGAGTTTTGCTAATGGCAAAAATTGTGAAGAGGAATTTGTTCGAACTGAGCTGTGAAAGCTGACAAAATTCCAAAAGGGTTAGAGCGTTGGCTATGAGAGATATCTCGAGAGCGCTCCCCGCACAAGATTTACGGAGGCATTTCGCGCTGGCTGGGCCTGCCTTTGCGAGTGGAGCAAGGTCGTGCTGAGAACTTCGAAGAAGTGCTCATCTTGGTAAGATTTGTGCCAAGAGAGGATCATTTGAATGCTGTATGTTTGGCTAAGGTTTATTACAGTGTAGAAAGGTTAGGAAACTACCGCATGTTATTTTTGTCAATTTCAGAATGTGGGAATATTAATCTACGTTTCAAATAGACCTGCTTGTTCTTCTTTGTTTTATTTTTGTATTCCAGAGGCTGCTGTAAATAACCATGGTAAGAATTGATGACATGTATATGTAATTCAATATAATGAGTATCTATGAAAACAAATGGGAGTTTGTGTCATTCATGCATCTGTGAATTATTTTTTTTACATAGGTAATATCGAAAGGGGAGGCTTTATGACATATATTACTGGATGTAAATAAACTAGTGATAGTTTGTGACATATAGATTACTGGATGTATATAAGCCAGTGATACCAGCACAACTTATAGGTGGCACTCTAAATAAAATCATTGTGTTTCTATCAAATACATAGGTCTTCAGCTCTATACAGACAACTAGGAGGTATTCTAATAGAAAGGAAAGTTTGTTTTATGATGGGGTTATAGTATAAGGAAGAAAACCATGCTCACCACTAAATACCGCAAAACAAAATACCACTAAATTACCACCAATATAATTAACAAGGTATGGTCACAAAAATAATATGAGGCAAAACCCAATCTAAATGCAAGACTAATTTACCACCAAATTATTGCCAATATTTTTACGGTAAGAAAATACTGCAAAATCCCAAATTTACCCCAATAAGACTAAACATCTTACATATAATGGTGCGTTGGCCGGGAAAGTGGCTGTAAAGCACCTACTGGGCATGGCAAGTGTGTTTAACACTACCATACGTGCATTAGATGGAACCCATTACATGAGAGCAGGGTGACACTAGAAGTGAATCTCAGAATGTCTCAAATGGAGGCCACATTCCCACAGTGCAATATCTGGAGGCAAAGTTATATGCACATGGAACATGGTCATCAAATAATGCCAGAGAGTGGCATGACCGTATCTATGGTGAAGTGCAGAAAGAAAGATTGGATAGCATTTTTGCAGAAGGTAGCATAATCCAGGTCTGTCTTTTGAGATTATTTTTAACTGCCATTGGGTTTCCCCCCCAGTGCCAAGACCTTTTTTGGTGATTTCGGTATTTCGCCATTCAATGCCTTCTAACGTTTTCTCCTTCATTAACCCCTTAAGTGCCAAGGACGAGGTATCTCGTCCTTGGCAACAGGGAGGTAATCCCACGGACGAGATACCTCGTCCTTGGCACTTAAGAGGTTACATGATGCTGATAAACATGCAGAGAAAGAGTGTATGATGCAGCTATGTGCCAAGACATGGTTCATTTTAAATAAGTCTCTGCGAATGCAAGAAAATGATGCCAAACTGATGAGCAGATTAAATGCGGAACTAGATACAGCTAGTAAACAAGAGGAAAAGTTAAGAGCGGAACTAGAGGTATGCCAAAAGGACATGCAGTCAAAATGTAAAGATCTCGACACTCAATTGTCCCAAAAAAAGAAACAGTTTGAGGATAGTGAGCAAGAATTAAAACACTTGAAAGGGTAGGTAGATCATATTAGACAAGATAAAGATGAGGTTATTTTGGAAATGCAGATTTTACAAAAAGCACCTTTTGAGAAAGAAAGTGATCTTCATAATGCTGAACAAGAGGTAGTTAAAATGTTTCAAGAAAGAGACAAAAGAGACAAAGAATTCAATGAATGCCAAATGCAAATGAGCGATATGCAAAGTGTGATTAATAAGATGAGTGATGAAAACAATTATTTGCGTAAGGAGGCAGAAAGGCTCCTTAAAAAGTGCAAGGATTTGTAACAGCAAATATGCATTTCCAAGTCCCAGGACAAACAACAGGGCACCACATTCAATGGAGTCGAGGTGAATTCTATTTCTACACAGAGAACTAGTGCCCCAGTGGCTGGGCCGGTGACTGAACTTGGTTACAGCACCCTTGGGGGATTTAACATACCCATTGGGGGCCGCCACCAATCCCATACGCCTGAAACAAGGGTTGAATCACAAAGTAGTGCGATCCCATGCATAGCAACAAGTAGCCCTATCAAAATAATGAAATCAATCAAGGCTCTAATCAAACCATTCAAAAAAGGAGGGGAGTGCTGTATAGAGGACCACTTAGAAGCGGTGCAGAATATATTTAAAGCCCTCCAGATACCTAAAGAACAATACAGACTATATTTTCACTTAACTCTGGACGCTCCCAGAGCCAGCATCATTAGAGGATTAAATGAACAGCAGAACATGACATGGGCAGAGTTTGTAAAAGAGATTAGATGTCATTTTTCTCCATTCCAGTCATTACAGGAGGCAAAGAAAGTTGCTTACACAATTACAGCTGGGCCAAATACGTCCCCTCGCCAGTTTTTACAAGATTTAAAAAGAGCTTTTTCTCGCTTTGATGTATCTTTTGAAACCAATTCCAATGAGTTTAAAATGGCCTACTTCTATGGGTTGCAGAAGGACATCATATCACAGTTAGTCAGCGAAATTTGATCGTGAAAAGTCCCTTGAGTGAGTACAAAACTATATGAAGTGCTATACTGTCAGGGTAGAGAGAGCGATAAAATGAAAGATACTAGACCAAAGTCTACAGAATTCCCAGCAACAGTGATGGAGATCAGGTCAGCTAAAATGTCACTTGAGTCTGCTCAAAGTCCAGGCAAGAATAATGTGACACCTGTAAGCGGATTCAATTCAACACTACAGCTAAGTCAATGCCTAGTCTGGGATGCTCAGGGAAACCCTTATTGATATATTTTTATGTCCAGTTCGTTTACTCTGGATGACAACCCTTATATAACACCCCTCTCTTAGATTCCCCCTGACCCCACTGAGCCAAGAAGTAGGTTTGTTTTGCAAATTAAAAGGTTTATTTGAAAATTAAACAATATATAGATATATCACACTTTTATAATAAATTAATGTTTGATAGCACACTTGTGAAGATGATAGTGATCAACAATGGATAATGTTACAGTGGTACACTCTTTTTGATGGCTTAGAAGTGATATAGAGAGGATAAAGTAGCTGAGAATGCTTTTATTGTTTCAAGGACAATGCAATGATGAATGAAAATGCAGTACAGTAAATAAACTTGATATGACTTCAACAAAAGACAATGTAATCACTTTTCTTTGGCAATTCACCTCCCCCCTCTATGCAAGGTAAAGAGATGGGAGGAAAGCACACAGTTCTCAGGAATGCAATCAAATATAATTCAGTTCCCCCCTAGGAAGCTTAGAGGAAAACAGGTAGGAGTTTTAAACACAGGCAATATACTTTGATGTGGTTGCAATTAAGTGAGAAATATGCTGAAAAGGCTTTTAATTCCCTATAGGGGTTTCAGGGTAGTTGATAGATACTTTGAATCAGTTCAGGATCACTTTAGCAATGCTCTATGAATGATTGTCAGGTTGCAAACGAATTTCAGCAAGGAAAGCAAGGACAAATCTTTTTACACGTGGCTGAAATTAAGCAAAATGTCAAATCGCGGCAAAATTAGTCGCGTGCATCGAGCGCAATTACGAAGGCACTATAAGGAGTAGGAAGTCGGTTCTAGGTCCGTTGGAAAGCCTAGAATCTTAGCTTTAAGATGAGAGTTAAATCTCTTCCTAGCACAACCGGTTCCGGAGATACGGCCAATTTAGTAAAGGTAGTTTTGCGGATTTGATATTTTAAAGCTCAGAATGACAGATGACAGTTTTCAGTTTTAAAGATGACAGAATGACATGATTCTAGGAGACAGTTCTAATAGGCTAAAATAGTTTGGATTAGATTATTTTAAACTAAGAGATTGGTTTTGGCACAGTGCTAGCTGGGTACTCACACTAGATTTTGGACAGGAATGCGACTTTGTCACGGATTGGGTCAGGATTGGCTGAACTTCTGCTAGCAGTTCTTCACAGCGATCTGGTCTCTGGTTCTCTCTGGTTCTGGATACAGCACTACTTTCTGGATACTGCTACAGGTTCTTGCAAAAGTTCTTGGCAAAGAATTCAAACAGCTCGCCCGGCTGTTGAATAGTTTGGTTGGTTTTGAGGCCTGCTGAAGAGGATTCAGCTTGTGGATTCAGGCCTCTCTGCTACAAATTCTGGAGTTAATTTCTGGTCTCTGGAGATTGATGGATTTGAAGTCTGGATCTCTGGATGTGAAGTATGAAGTCTCCCGGCAAAGCGTCCCGCAAGAAAGTGCAAAGTGAATGTCCCTACCTGGGTTTCAGCGGCTCTTTTTATGTGTTTAGAAAGTGGGTGGGTCGGCTAATTCTGCACGCCCAACCCTCTCAACTTATCATTGGCCAGTTCCTCCTCTCTTCCTTGATTGGGGGAACTGGGTTGTGAGTCAGAGTGATGAGGTAGGTTTTATGGTCAGAGGAACCTCCCCTTGTCAAATTGCACACAAATCTATTTCTGACCCAAATACATATTTATCTATGTACCATTTTTCTAATATTATAGGTCCAGTTAACATATTTTCTGTAGCACCAAACCATCCAATCCCTGTCTTTGTACGATGTCGTGTCCACTTATGACAGAATCCTTTTCATCCAGATAACGACCTCTAAACCTTTCCAGATTTTACACAAATGTGCACCAGGGATATGGGTTTCAGATGATAAAGTGTCAGATTTTTAACATGCATACATTTGGAGTAACAACCTTTTTTTCCGCTACTATCCCCAAGAACATACCACATGGTCCTAACACCTCTTAAAATGTGTACAGAAAAATCACAAGAATGATGATGTTATTTATATAATTTTTACAAGTCTGCACTATGAATTATCCATCTTTTTAAAATCATGCTCTGGCCCCAAAGGGGTGTGGTTTTCCAAAGCACATGGTGGAATTTCTGGTTTATCCACTTCCCCCAAGCTCAGCTTGCTCTCACAGGCACTGCCCCTCCCAGTTTCTCCCAAGAGGAAGCCATTTTACGACCCCCCCAATATAACATTTGCCTGAGCCAGGGACAGTCCTTTGTTTAGTTTCCTGTAGTCCCCAGGTGCTCCTCCCCTAATCCAATCAGAGAGGTGTCAGCTCTTTTTGGCAGGGGCAGCAGAATGCAGCCAAGCTTGGGAAGAGTTGTTGAGCCAGTTCAACTCCTGTCGGGGGTAGTTGTCAGGCAGAATTCAGCTAAATGTCACTTTAGTTCCCAGTTTTCTACATTCAAATCCAACTTACAATTTTTGCACATGCAGCTAGAATGCTGATTCTAAGTTCAAAACTATGACATTTAAACAATTGCAACCTATGTGACACTCACAAGTAGGTCACTCATTTATTCTAAACATTTAGATTTTAGTGGCTTTAAACCAAATTCACTTAAGCTGCTGACATCCCCAGCTATTTTTTATGTATACATTAAATAATTACTTCCTTCAAGTCATTTCAGAATATAGTTTTACATTGTATCCACCTCTTAGCAAGTCTTTCCTTGGCCTGTTTTGGGTTCATTTGTTCAGTTCTACACAAAAGTCTGGTGGTTTTAAACGCCGGCTTTCTGATAGTGGTGAGCACCAGTATTGCATTCATTTTTGACATTAAGAAAATGAATTCCCCACAGTTCTGGGTTGCTTTTGGCAATCAGCATTGCCATTCCCAATGGTTTCAGGCTACTGTGTGTGTAGCCCAATGGTGGTTTTAGCCAGTGCCCTCCTGTGCTCACAACATAGGCAAAAATGTGTGGCAGCCTATTCTTCATGTTTTCCCTGTGCACTCTCTGGGGAGTTCTGGCCATCATGATGTTTTCAATGCCAGTAATGCACAGTTTTATGGTAGGGCTTGGATGCATGGGTAAGAACATCCCACACACCTGAACAAAGGGGTAATCAACAGAGGTTGTCACTCCCTGCACAGATGTTTCAATCACATGATCCTGGTAATAGGGAGAGCTACATTAGCCCAAGGTACTTAGGAGACAGATCCCGGGCAGGATATCGGTCTGATATGTAGGGTATGAACAATAATCTGAGACAAGGCCAGGATAAAAGAAATAATGGTCCCTACCAGACATTGGGAACACAGAGCAGATGTGACCCCAACACCATGATCTATGGCAATCAGGATAGACCCCGATATGTGGATCGATTTACTGAAAATGGGAATCAGCATAGTGGACAATACTCACAAAATGAGAAGCAGGACATGAGGCAGAGTATTAATTATGCCCCATGTCAATACAATCAATCACTGCCACCCGAGGACTAAGGATAGTCCTCATGTGGGACGCTCCCCGTCCCACATGAATCAAGAATTCAGAAACAACCCCAAAAGAAACCATTCTCCTGAGAGATATCAGAATAGATTCAATCAGGGGGAAAACAACCAATATCAACCTAGGTCACAGAGAGAAGATTCTAGAGAGATGGAAAGATTCCAGTGTCTCGAGGCCCAAGTGAAAATGTTGGCTGAACAAATAGGAAAGGTCTGTACGGCACAAAAACAGTCATCAAAGGAGGGGGCCAAAGGCCATAGCAATGACCGGGTGGTTTCCGATAATAAGTGACTAAATGTTAATGATACCTGCAATGCCAAAAAGACACGATTGCCCTGATTTGGTTTTGCCTAATGACTCTGGGATGCTTAATGATTTAAAAAGGAAAATACTGCCAAATGAGCATGTCAGAAAGAAATTGCAAATACATCTAAAAAAGATGTTCGGTTTAACCTGGAGTTAAATCAAACATTGGAGATTTGCACAAATGAAAAAGGAAAACATGAAATTCCAAAAAGAACAAAGGGACAGATTTAAGAAAGACAACTCATGCATGGGTAATACAATTGAACAGGGAGTAAGTGGGGATGTTAGAACGCTCTCCCTAGACAATCAAAACACTAACAAAATACAGGCAGGAAGAATAAGTACTCAAAAGGAGGGTGCAGATCAGTCACCTGAAGAGTTCTTTGAGCCACAGATTTTTGAGGACGTTAAAAAGATTGGTACCATGTCAAACACCCACAAATGCCCAGCGATAGAAAATGACAGAATATCAAGTGATGTTTCTACGCATATTCAGTTGGAGGATTGTAGTGTGAACTCTGATGATTCCCGGATGGAAGGGCAAACAGTGGCCACACTCCAAAGGACCTCTGAATATTGGGAAATGAATAATGTTTCCCAAACGAAAATGGACAAAAAGGAGGAAAAAATGTCCTTTCATTTACCAATGGGCTTAGCCAAAAGCGAAAAAGTTCTGAGAAAAGTGAATCCCGAAATTAGTAAGAATTCACACGTTTTGTGTTTGTTAGAGGAAGTTGAAGACCGATATTATGCTCCCATTACTGTGGAAGAGAAATGCAATACATTTGCAATGATTGACACAGGCACATAGGCCACAATTATGTCCAAAGAATTGGTAAAAAGTATCAATGAAGGGAGATCTCCACAGAACCAGATCACAGTGAGGAAGAGTGAAGGCCTAGTGAATAACTGTAACGGTGAAGAGGTGCCTATTGTGGGTGTCACTGAGGTTGACATAAAGATCGGAAAACACAGAATGAAACAGGAAGTATTGATCACATAATTTTGTGAAATTCCATTCCTGATGGGCACAGATTGCTTGAAAAGATTGTCTCCTCTCATAGATCGGGTAAATGGAGTACTGTGGTCTTTAACCAAAAAACCATTAAGACCTAAGAAAATAAAATCACAAAATAGCAGTACAAACGAATGTCATACTATTGCTAAAACGAATGATGCAGTGGAGGTATACCTACAGAATAGCTGTTTGCCTAGTGTCACTGTCATTTTGATGTGTCAGGATAAAATGCAAAATGAAAAAGAAAAACAATCTGTGCAGATTTATTTGGATCCCAGGAAGAGATGGCAAACTGAAATAGATGAACACACATTGCACTTTTATTTAAAAGAGAAGAAATGCAAACAGAATACTATTCCTAAAACAGACACAGAAAAACACATTACCACCCTTGCTGAAATACACATGGAAGATGAGCAGCCATGGGTTCACATTGGAATAAATGACCATTCTAAAGTGATACAAGCTACCTTGGTGCTTGAACAGGAAAGGGGCTTTATTAATGAGAAATTACTGGAGAAAATAATGGAGAGGGAGGAGATCACAAAATTTAGAATTAAAAAATAATATGTCTCTGGTTTGGACAACCGAGATTTTGAAAATCTAATTGCAGGAAGGTGCATGTTAAAGATTAATATTGGACAAAAAACCATCAACCACAATGTGTGAATAGTCAGTGGAAAACAAAGTTTTTTTTAATGGGTAATGGTATCATGCAAAGAATGTGCATGATGTTAGATTTCCTTAATCAAAAAGTATGGTCCCAGCTAGGCAGGCCTGCACCTGAATTTGAAGATAAGAGAAAGGCTTATTATTGTGCACAATTGGTACCATATGCAAGTGAATTACAGGTGAAAAGGGATATTACTATTCCTGCATTCGCCAAGCAGGTTGCTATAACACTAAAGTGCAAGAATGGACAGTAAATGAAATATTGTGATGCATTTGTATGCTTGAATTAATCCATGAAACAGCAAGGCCTGGATTATGAATACACACCATTGATAGATATTGGAGAATGGTCTGTTAAAATGATGATGAATAATAAAGGATGTCAGGATATTCATTTAGAAGAGAATTCTTTAGTAGGAATGGCCATACAAAAATCACATTATATGCGGTATAATAGAATTCAATAACATGGTGATTGGAAATATCCCTGAGAGATATGTAGATGCACAGAGTGTGTTGCCAGAATATCTGGATTCTCAACCCAAAGGGATCTTTAAAATTCAGTCTATGCATGCTTATGGTTCCAATGAGACAGTGTGCTGTCACCAAGAGAATAGTATTTGACTTAAATGAAAATGAAATAGAAAATCAGCACATTGAAGTGGAGGTTGATATGCCAAAATATTTAAAAGTGGCAGCTTTATAGAGAGACACAGCCACACAGTTGGAAGAAAGCACAGAGATTCCTCCACTGGAGGATTTCCTAGAATTTTCAAAAATGGTAGAGGAGCAGATTTTGTTAACAGATGCATGTGATAGTGAAGAGGATAAGAATGAATTGAGGAAAATATTTATGGAATTTAAAGATGTTTTTGCCAAAGATGCATATGATTGCGGCCTAACCAATTTACATATTGCCACATTACCGGAAGGATGTGGTAGACATCCAGTATTTGTGCACGAATATCAGTTACCACTGGCATGTTTAGAGTCATTGGCAGAGATCATTAAAGATTTGGAGTTTAGGGGAATTATTAGGCCCATTCATAGCACCTCCAACATTATTTTGGGTGTGTTGAAGCCAAATGATCAATGGCGTCTGTGTGCAGACTTGAGAGAGTTAAATAAAAGAGTGCCAGTGTCCAGATGGCCACTGCCATTCATTGATCAAGGCCTTGCTCAGTAGCATGGCTCAAAGGTATTTACCACATTAGATCTCACATCTGGATATTGGTGTGTGCCACTGGCAGAGGATATTCAGAATTTGTTATCATTTTCATTTGATAAAACACAATACGCATGGGCTAGAACACCATTTGGGTATGTCAATAGTGGGAGCGAATTTGGTATATTTATGAGAATGGCTATGCCTGATGCAGCGGAAAGAGGAACTATAGTTTATGTGGGTGATGTCCTGATAAAAAATGTAAACTTAAAAAGCCATTTTGTTGAAATTGGACATGTACTTCGCCAATTGCAAGAGGCGGGTGCCAAAGTATCTTTACAGAAAGCACAATGGTGCAAGAAAAAGGTGAATTTCCTAGGCCATGAAGTAATTGAACATGGACTAAATCCACAAAAGAAGAAGCTGGAGGCCATACAGAAAGTGAAAGATCCTAGAAATGTGAAAAGTTTAAAACGTTTATTAGGAATGACGGGATATAACAGGAAATTTATTGAAAATTATACTGAAATTACTCAACCATTAACTAAACTATTGAAGCTGAATACACCCTGGAAATGGGAAAAGGAGCAATCTGAGGCAGTTGATAAATTAAAGGAATGTCTCATAAAGGCACTATGTTTAGCATATCCCATAAAAAACAGGGATTTCTTTATAGAAATAGGTTTCACTGAACATTGTATGTTAGCAGTGTTATCTCAAAAACATGATTTGAACCACAAAACCATTGCTTATGCAAGTAAGGCATTTTCTAAAGTTGAAATTAAATTCAGTGAATGTGAAAAGGCCCTTTTCACCACTGTGTGGGTGTTGCAGCATTTCCTCCCCATTGTACAAGGAGAAAAGGTAATCATTGAGACAAATCATCAACCATTGCCGTTTTTACAGCGTAAAAGGTTTAGGTCAGGCAAGCACCATCCAGAATTACTTCATGGACATTGGCATTCCAAGGCTTTCCTGTAGAAGTGAGGTATGCCCAAAATACAAAGAGCCCAGTTGCTCAAGGATTAGCGGATTTACATGACTGTGCAGCTGAATGTGTATCAGACGAAGTAGAGGTAGAATCTAGTTTGCAGGAGATTGAACAATCACCACACAAAGCTTTTGATGAAAAGACATGCGAGAATTTACCAACTGTATATGTTGATGGTTGTGCTTTTCATATTGAAAATGACAATAATAAACAATTGGTATCAGGAATAGGAAATGTCTGGTTGAAATGTGAAGGCATTCCTAGTTTAGGGATGAGAATTGAGGCTAGGAGTAGTCAGGTAGCAGAATTTGCAGCCATTTATAAAGCAATTACTACTGCAGTTGATAATAAATTCAGTGAAATGGTCCTGGTGACTGATTCTGATTATGCACAAAATAGTTTTGTAGAGTATTTGCCTGGCTGGAAAACAAGAGGCATGCTTACATATAATAAAAAGCCCCTCAAACATGGAAAAATGATACAGGCTATAGAGAAATTAGTGTCAGAGAATGATTTAACAATATACTGGAGGAAAATTCGTGGACATTTAAAAACTCCAGAAGAAGATAAGGAGGGAAATGATAAAGCAGATAATTTAGTCAAAATTGGGGCTGTGATGGTAGAGTTGCTACCCATTGAACACTTGATTGGTGAAATACAGATAGGTGCAGTTACATGCTCTAAGGCTCCAAAAGAGGTAGAACAACCAGTATTGCAATGGAGTTATGATACACCAGATCAAGATTTGATTAAGGCGCAAAAAGATGATCCAAAATTGGGGATCTATTATAATCATTTGATGGATCCCAAACAAAATCCTTTAACTGAGAATGATTGTACAGGAAAAGAGGAGTTGAGGGTATTATTAAAGAATAAAAAACAAATTAGACTACAGGATGGACTCATGATCAGGGAATCCATAACAGGACAAATACTGTGGGTGGTACCCCTTTTCTTTCAGAGGGCTAATGCTACACCATGCACAGACTTTAGAGGTACTGAAAGATTAAGCTTACTGGCCACATATGTCTCAAGATGTGGAATTATATACTAGGGGGTGCATAGTATGTGCCCAATTTAAACCGCTTCACCAATGCATAGAGTTCCACTGATGAAAAGAGGCTTAACCCTTCCATGGTCAGATTTACAAATTCACTATGTAGGGCCTGTAAAAAGGTTGAGTAGGGGGAACTGTTATATTTTGAGCGTGGTTTGTTTGACGTGGAAATGGATAGAGTGTATTCCTGCACCAGATTGTAGTGCACAAACCGCAGCTACATTAGTGGTAAATCATATATTTTCAAGATTTGGGTTACCACAAAGAATAGAGTCAGACAGAGGAAGTCATTTTACAAGCACTTTAATGAATAAAGTATGGCAGATACTGGGCGTGAAAAGGAAACTGCATATTGGATACCGACCTGTCATGATGCCCGCTCCCGGGGAGCCGGTTCAAGCCCTGCGTCCCCGAAAGCGGATATCCAGTCCCTAAGGAAGGACCAGCAACCCCATATAGGGGCCCTTTGGACAGTGTCCTGGCGCCTATGGCGCCAGGCTCATAAAAGACATCAGTCCTGGCGCCACAGGCGCCAGGCTCATTATGGGAGTGCTTGGGTGCACTTACCTGATGCAGACCATGCTGCAGGATCCCGGCCTCCTTGAGGCCTGAAAGGAACTACTTTACCTGTGGGACTAATTTACCATCCGGGCGTGGTCGGGGAAGGATACATACCTGATTGGAGGAAGGATACATACCTGAAACTTCTTCCAAGGCTATTTAAACCTCACCCGAACAGCCACACGTGCTTCGCGTTGTTCTGCATCTAGCAGCTGGACGCTCACTGTGTCTGCTCCTGCATCCTGACTTCTGCCATGCCTGCCAGCATCCTGGATCACCTGCAAAGGAAGAGAAGACGAGAACAGAAGAAGGAAAAGTCCTTACCTGCTAAATCCGCATCCCAGAGACCTCTCGCCGACAATCCTGAAAAGGAAGACTTTTATTTAAAAGCTCATCGCGTCGATCGCTGCAGCGACGCATTCCACTCACCTTTACAGGGCGCCTCCATGTTCAGCAGCGATCATCCGGATTCGCAGTCACGCCCCAGCGCCTAGGGAGAAAAAGACCAGAACAAAAGGTGAGAGAGAGAACGGAATAAGGAAAGCTAAATCTCCATGTTAAGACTTACCTGTTGATTCATTCCCTCTTCATTTCGGGTCCGCGTCGCATCCTGGCATTTCCGGACCCCGGCCCCTATGGGGAAAAAGAGACCTCAGCGTTAATGAGCGAATGAAATGACATTACCAAAAAACGCTCATTAAAGACTTACCTGATTTCTACAAGGATTTCACCTCTCATCTCGGGTCGGTGCCTGTTCCCCGGCATTCCGTACCCCGGCCCCTATGGGGAAAAAGACACTAGCATTAGTACATTAATGCATGGACACAAGGTGAACCTCTTATCAAAAAACTTACCTGGAAGCCAAGCAAGTTTGGTTCTCACCAATCCAAAAATCCAGTGAAGTAACTGGATACCAACGCGCCCCTGCATCAGAAGCAGGATGGCGAGCTCGTCCTTCCAGACCCTAAGGTGAGACGCTATGAGAAATCACAGAAGGGTTTCGAGGAGGGTGAGAGGGGAAAGTGGGAGGCCGATTGCATTACCCAGCAGACAGCTAATCCCCTATTTTCGCCTACAGGATACTTCTGCGAGCCAGACAAGCCAGATTTGGGGGCCCGGTCCAGTCCGTCTTCGGAACCCTGCGCATCACCTTAGAAGAGGTCACAGCAGCGCAAACCAGGCCAGCGCCTCCGTGGGAGTCAGGTGAGCGTAACAGAACGCGAAGCCTTCCTACAAATTCCCACCCAGGCGCTATGGAAAGTTCTGAGACTGATCAGTTGGCCCAATTACTGGGGGAATTACGGGCCTAAGTACATGCCGCTCGTCAAGAGACTAATGCCCTCAGGAGGGAATTAATAATATCAAAGGAAAGAACTGATGACCTGGCCAGACAGCTTTTGCAAGGTCAAGCTGGCCAAACTCCTCTACCCGGTTCCAGAGGGAACCCCGCTCCTGTGGTTTCCAGTAACCCTGTGCAGATTAATCTACCTGGAAACATGCCGCTGGCCCCACCCGAACGCTTTGCTGGGGACCCCAAACGATTCGCCGTATTCATGAATCAGTGTCGTTTGCACTTCCTATGCAGACCTGGGCCTTCCCTAATGATCAGACCAAGGTAGCCTTTGTATTGTCATATCTCAGCGGCTGCGCTGCCGATTGGTCAGTTCCGCTGGTTACTCAAGATGACCCGATTCTCCGTGATTTTCAAAGGTTTCAAGCAAGCATGGAAAGGTTATTTGCTCGACACTCTCAGGGGCAGGCTCTGGATTATGAACTTCTATCCCTGCGACAGGGCAATCAGGACCTCCTATCCTATATTGCAACCTTTAATAGACTAATTGTGGAAACGGGATGGCCAGAGGATAAAAGAGTCATGTTGTTTTATCAAGGCCTTTGCAGAGAACTTAAAGATGTCTTGGCCCAAGTTGTAAATCCGCCCCAAGAATGCACAGAGTACATAGACTTAGTGGTCCAATTGAATCACAGACTTCAAAACAGAAAAGCAGATCGGTCCAGGTTTGAGACCCGGGTGTTGGTCAAGACCCATGCTAATCCCAAGGGAGTTGATGTCTCTGAGCCTATGCAAATTGGAGGGGTTAAAGGACCCTTAACTCAAAAGGAACGTGAAAGGAGGCGGCAGTTAAAATGATGTCTTTATTTTGGGAATTCTGGACACTTTCCACGAGATTGCCCGGCAAAACCGCCCCGAAAGGCGGTAGGAGCCGCTGATAAAAACCATGAAGACTCTGTTTCGGGGAACAACTCCGCCCGACAAGTGTAGGGGTCCGCTTGCCGAGCTTGAAAACTAACTCTCAGACCTCGCATTTCATTGTGCCAATGGTTCTCGTAGATCTAGAACAGCCTAAGCGGTTGCATGCAATAAAGGCATACATCGATAGTGGGGCTATTGGAAACTATGTGGATCGTGAATTGGTCTCTAGAATTAACCTCCCTCTCCGTCCTAAAACCAGCAAAGATGTCATCACCACAGTCGATGGAACTGAAATTGCCTCTGGACCGGTAACACATTCCACTACTGAGGTGACTCTTATTGGTCCCGACGGCCATCGGGAGGGTGTTGTGTTTGATGTAATCAAGGCTCCACAGTTTCAGGTTATTCTTGGAATCCCTTGGTTAGAGACACATAATCCTCGAATTGATTGCCGAGCTAAGAGAATAACCTTCCCGGATTGTACACAAACCTGCTACCCAGAAAACCTGAAGATTAATCTAGCATCTGTAACCTCTGCCTCCATGCAACTACCTCCGGAATACCAAGACTTTCAGGACGTCTTCCAAAAGGAACAGGCCAACACGTTACCTCCTCACAGATCGTACGATTGCCATATCGATCTGGTGCCCGGTGCACAACCCCTTGTAGCAGGATTTATGCCCTTACCGAACCTGAGAATCTGCATTTCAGACAATATTTGGATCAATACCTAGCTAATGGTTTTATTCGCCCGTCAAAGTCCCCGGCATCCTCGGCTTTGTTCTTCGTGCCCAAAAAAGAAGGCGACCTTAGAACTTGTATCGATTACCGCGCATTGAACCAGATAACGGTTAAAAACCGTTATCCTCTGCCTCTGATCCCTGAACTCCTTGACCAAGTGAAGGACGCTTGCATATACACCAAGTTAGATCTCCGGGGGGCTTATCATCTGGTACGAGTTAAAGAAGGCGACGAATGGAAAACTGCCTTCCGTACTAAATACGGATTATTCGAGTACCAGGTGATGCCTTTCGGATTGTGTAACGCGCCGGCTGCCTTCCAATACTTCATGAATGATGTCCTTCGGGAACTCATCGATTTTTGTGTTGTCGTATATATCGATGACATTCTGGTGTACTCCTCTTCGGAATCTGATCACAGAAAACACGTCAGGGCAGTACTTGAAAAACTGTGCCAACACAAACTATTTGCTAAATTGGAGAAATGTGTTTTCCATACCACAGACGTCGGGTTTCTAGGTTTCATCCTGACACCCAAAGGAGTCCGAATGGACTCAAGAAAAGTGGATGCCATCCTCAAATGGCCATCACCTAGCTCTGTAAAAGGGGTTCAAAGCATGCTCGGCTTCGCCAATTTCTATTGCAGGTTTATCCCAGAATTTTCACGTGTGGTACAACCCATTACTGCACTCTTGAGGAAAAAAAAACATTTTGAATGGTCTGAAGAAGCCGAGCAGGCCTTTCAGGATTTAAAAGCTAAGTTTACCTCCGCACCTATATTGAAACACCCGCGTCCAGATCTCCCTTATGTCGTCGAGACTGACGCATCCAGCCTAGCCATGGGAGCTGTCCTGTCCCAAAGAGATCCCGAAACCAACCAACTGCATCCCGTAGCATTTTGGTCCAGAACATTCTCGGCACCCGAGGTTAATTATGCAATCACGGACAAAGAACTGTTAGCCATTAAGTCCGCTTTTAAAGCCTGGCGGCATTATCTGCTTGGCGCTCGACATACCATCACAGTGATCACTGATCACTGGAATTTACAGTATTTGAAAACCGCCAAGGCTCAGTCATCACGGCTGCTCCGATGGGCTTTGTTTTTCGCTGAATTTGATTTCGTGATTACCTATGGACCTGGCTGCAAGAATGGCAAAGCAGACGCCTTATCCCGAAATGGAATGGGAGAATCTGATACAAACTCAGAACCAGTACCAATAATTCCCGAACAGAGGATTCTAGGCATGACTTTGTTACAGACGCTTGAAGACATTCAAGCCAGAGTGAAACAACTCCTGGACCCTACAACCTTACAGGAATGGATACAAAAGGGATCAGACTTTACCATAGATAATGGTTTACCTTATTTCCAGGGACGCTTATTCCTGCACACATAAGGAATTACACAAACTAGTTATTTCTGATTATCATAATACATTAATAGAGGGACACCCCGGTATTGCCAAGACAGAGGAAAAGGTGAAACGACAATTTTGGTGGCAAAAGAAAAGACCAGCCGGTCTCCTACAACCTCTAGACATACCACCAGCACCCTGGCACACCCTATCAATGGATTTTATTACGGACCTGCCTCCTTGTTACAGGTACAATACTATTCTGGTAATTGTGGATTTGTTTTCCAAAATGGCCCACTTTATTCCTTTGAAAGGTTTACCTTCAGCTTCTGTCCTAGCCAAAGAATTCCTCGAAAATATTGTTCGGCTACATGGATTCCCATCTATACTAATCTCTGACCGGGGAAGCCAATTAATTTCCCACTTCTGGCACAAATGTTGTCAAATGGCGCTGATCGACGTAAGATTATCGACCAGTCACCACCCTCAGACCGATGGTCAGACCGAGAGGACAAATCAGACCCTTGAACAGTACTTACGCTGTATGTTACAGCAATCTGAAAGCAACTGGAAAGACATTCTTTGGATAGCCGAATAAGCATATAATAATTCGGTACACTCTGGAACTGGCACAGTCCTTTTTATACTTTGTTTGGGCATCACCCTCGAACCTCAAACCTTGACTCACCTCAGAACCTTGGAATGCCTGCAGTAGAACATCTGCATTCTACAATTACCCAAGCCTTCAAAGAGGCAACTACGCATTTACAACAAGCCAAGAGAAAATACAAGGAGAATGCTGATCTACATCGGAGTGAAGCACCTCCGTATCAGATTGGGGATCAAGTGTGGTTAGCTACCAGACATTTACGACTCAAAGGGCCTTGAACTTTTAACCCAAAATATCTGGGACCTTATTACGGCAATAATTAACCCAGTGGCTGTTAGACTTGATTTACCAGCTAGTATGCGAATTCACCCTGTTTTTCATGTGTCACTTCTGAAACCAGTGGTACCCGGAACCCGACTACTCAAACCTCCAGAACCTATTCTAATAGATGGGGAGCCCGAATTCGAAGTGAAGAACATTTTAGACTCAAAAATGTTTAGGTCAAAACTGTTCTACCTAATTGATTGGAAGGGGTACGGACCTCAGGAGAGGTCGTGGGAACCCAGTGACCATGTGCATGCACCTCGAATAGTCAGGAAATTCCACCGACTCTTCCCAGACAAACCAAAACCCCCGGAGGGAACAACCTTGGGAGGGGCCTTGGGGGGGAGTGCTGTCATGATGCCCGCTCCCGGGGAGCCGGTTCAAGCCCTGCGTCCCCGAAAGCGGACATCCAGTCCCCAAGGAAGGACCCAGCAACCCCATATAGGGGCCCTTTGGACAGTGTCCTGGCGCCTATGGCACCAGGCTCATAAAAGACATCAGTCCTGGCGCCATAGGCGCCAGGCTCATTATGGGAGTGCTTGGGTGCACGTACCTGATGCAGACCATGCTGCAGGATCCCGGCCTCTTTGAGGCCTGAAAGGAACTACTTTACCTGTGGGACTAATTTACTATCCAGGTGTGGTCGGGGAAGGATACATACCTGATTGGAGGAAGGATACATACCTGGAACTTCTTCCAAGGCTATTTAAACCCCACCCGAACAGCCACACGTGCTTCGCGTTGTTCTGCATCTAGCAGCTGGACGCTCACCGTGTCTGCTCCTGCATCCTGACTTCTGCCACGCCTGCCAGCATCCTGGATCACCTGCAAAGGAAGAGAAGAAGAGAACAGAAGAAGGAAAAGTCCTTACCTGCTAAATCTGATTCCCCGGAGACATCTCGCCGACAAACCTGAAAAGGAAGACTTTTATTTAAAAGCTCATCGCGTCGATCGCTGCAGCGCTGCATTCCACTCACCTTTACAGGGCGCCTCCATGTTCAGCGGCGATCATCCGGATTCGCTGTCACGCCCCAGCGCCTAGGGAGAAAAAAACCAGAACAAAAGTTGAGAGAGAGAAGGGAATAAGGAAAGCTAAATCTCCATGTTAAGACTTACCTGTTGATTCATTCCCTCTTCATTTCGGGTCCGCGCCGCATCCTGGCCTTTCCGGACCCCGGCCCCTATGGGGAAAAAGAGACATCAGCGTTAATGAGCGAATGAAAAGACATTACCAAAAAACGCTCATTAAAGACTTACCTGATTTCTACAAGGATTTCACCTCTCATCTCGGGTCGTGCCTGTTCTCCGGCATTCCGTACCCCGGCCCCTATGGGGAAAAAGACACTAGCATTAGTACATTAATGCATGGACACAAGGGGAACCTCTTATCAAAAAACTTACCTGGAAGCCAAGCAAGTTTGGTTCTCACCAATCCGAAAATCCAGTGAAGTAACTGGATACCAACGCGCCCCTGCATCAGAAGCAGGATGGAGAGCTCGTCCTTCCAGACCCTAAGGTGAGACGCTACGAGAAATCACAGAAGGGTTTCGAGGAGGGTGAGAGGGGAAAGTGGGAGCCCGATTGCATTACCCCACAGACAGTTAATCCCCTATTTTCACCTACAGAAGGATACTTCTGCGAGCCAGACAAGCCAGATTTGGGGGCCCGGTCCAGTCCGTCTTCCAAACCCTGCGCATCACCTTAGAAGAGGTCACAGCAGCGCCAACCAGGCCAGCGCCTCCGTGGGAGTCAGGTGAGCGTAACACGACCCGACTCTTCTGGGAATATTGACCTTTGCAACAAGTCTGTTGTGGAGATTTTAAAGAAGTTTGTAGCAGAGGCAGGTTCCAGCTGGGATTTACGATTACCCCTGGTTTTGATGGCAATCAGATCGACTCCTGCCAAGCAATAGGTATCAGCCCTCATGAGGTGTTAACAGGTAGGAGGATGGCACTGCCACAACATTTATTATACAGGACACATGAACAGACACTTGTAAGTGCATCTACAGTTCACAAATATGTGGAAGAACTGAGGAAGCATTTACAACATGCATTTGCATTTGTGCAGCGAAATTTTGAAAGAGATGCTGACAGTGTAAAATCATATTATGATAGAAAGACGTCTGTGAAAGAGTATAACGTGGGGGATCAAGTATATAAATTTCATTTTGGAAAAGGTAAACATAAAAATTCTAACTTTTTTGCGGCCTGGCAACGGCCATTTCAAATTGTGGATAAGGTGTCTCCAGTAGTTTACAAAATATTAAAGACAGAGTGTGAAACGGTAACAGAGCAATTTGTTCATGTTAACCAGATCAAGCCCTGCCACCCTAAACATGAAATCAGGAGACTTCAGCAAGTAGAAACAGCTTAAGTACTCTGAAGACATGGAAGGGAAAATGCAGTGACTGTTTTCATAGTATCCCACATCATAGAAATAAAAAATAGTTGTGGTCCTTATTATAGAGATAAATGTAAATGAAAATACCATAGGTGATAAATATTGACATAAGGGGCTGAAGCAGATTGAATTATTATGGTACAATGTTGAAATATATTTTGATGTATTATGGTGTCTTATGTATTTGTTTGTTTTCTCTCTAACATGTGCTTAGTTTGAGAAATGAAGCGGAATGTTTTGGACTATATATTTTTTTTTTGGTAGAAAGGGTGAAATTGGTATTGTGCTATGTACTTAATCTGTCTCTTTTCTATTTAATTTAGAACAACTAATTGATCTTTTGAGGTCAGAGGTCGCAGGACCGGAGGACACGAGAGATGACGGAGTCCTGGAGTCCACGGGAGGAAATTCCAAAAAAGCTGTGGGCGGGGACGAAGACCAGTCTATAAGACGAATGTCATTGATGATGCTGCCAGCGACATGGATAACAGTTCTAATTGTTGCAGGGAATCTTAAAGCTATGGAAACACAGGTTATCATTGAGCCCGGCCAGCATCTGGCATTGCAGTGGAAGAAGCGCCTGGGTTTATTATGGGCAATAGAAGGATGATTTTCCAGAATATATTTATACCCATGAATCCTAATAATATGATTGAAAAACGTTTTAACAAAACTGGGATTGTAACTGATCAAACTAAAGATTGGCTAGAATTTATAAAAGAGGATGCTAAACAGACACTAAGAGATGCAATTAGAAAAGACATTTGTGAATTCAGCAGATATAAAGAAAAGGAGGGGAAAGAGAGGGGCAGTAATGCTTTAGGTCTCCTTGGTAATGTCTATTATTGGAGCTGTAATAGGTACTACGATGTAAACAGCTAATGCCATTTCAGTAGGGACATTGAGTGCCAAAGCACAACAATTGAACCGTGATCTAGAAATGATCCAAAAGACCTTGGATAGAATTAGAGGCGGATTGAATGAACAAGTGAAATTTATTAATGAAACTGTGGTGTTACTAAATGAACAGGCTGAAATTATACAATGTAGTACCAAAGTAATAATTAAGCATGACCGAATATTGAATGAAATTATGAATGTGATAAATGCTGCTGATAGATTGTTGACAAATTACATGAGGGAGGTCCAAACTGCAATTTCCCAATTAATTCAAGGACATATACCGTTATATTTTGGTTCACAAGATATTGGTCATCAAATGATGGAAAGAATAACTAAAATGGAAATTGAAACAATACAGGTGAAAGTTGCATTTGAAATGGGCAATGCAATGCCACTCTATGTGAATTTAGAAAGAATGGAAATCAGATTTCTGCTTTGCATCCCATATATAGCTCCTGAACCTATTTATCAAACAATGTGGGTAGATAACGTGGGATTTTGGCAAGAAGGGAAATATATCAAAATGAAAACTCCAGAGGTGGTGGCATTTCAGTCATGAGAGCCAGAGGTTTACTTGATTCCACACTTGGAAACATGTATAATGTTTAAAGAACAAAATGACATGTGTCCAGGTAAAACATTTGTTCCTGATGCTCCAGATGCTATTTGTGGTTTAAAACCTGATCCAGGTGTATCAGGAGGATGTGAAGTGGTCATTAGCAATTCGGGTGGTGAGGAGTTAGCACAAGCCAAAATGGTTAAGAATAGCCGGTTGGTCAGCACTTTTATGAAGAATATCACTGTCACGCATCTAAATCGTGGAATGTTTGTTGTCAAGCAATTGAAATATAATGTATTTTACTTGCAGGCTCCAAAGGATACAGTTGTTTCGATTGGGGGTCTAACATTATTCCATATTACAAATAATATTTGGGAAAGCCAAGTGGAAAATATTTAATTTTTTCAAAGGGATACATTTCTGATAGACCCGGATGTAGAATTTTTGTTGAGTCATAAGGAAAAGCATACTATTATGTTGAATCTGAGAAAGAACAACATTACAGTTAGTATCCTGGGTATAATGGAGGTAGATGTGTTTAATTGGGGAACCTGGGTGGGACGCACCAGAGTGGGTTTAGCAGTAGTAGTGTTAGTGATGGGAGGATGGTTGATTATTTTGTCCATAAAGATGAATATGTTTATCATGATATTGACGACAATGGGAAATGAAAGATATCCCAATCCACATACATTCTAGGGTAATAAAAGAAAAGAAAGAAGAGCAATTTGGGTTTCCTCCAATTGTGGATTTGGGTAGCCAGAATTGTCAGAAAAGGAGGGTATGTAAGGGCATATATATATTTTATTGCAAAATGTAGTGGCATTTTGTTGCGAGCGGAAATATGGCACATATATATATATATATATTTTGCCAGTAAATATGTTGTTGGTGGCATATAAGATACAGGTTTTACAACATAGCCAAGCCCAACTTGAAACTGCAGAGAATGAAATGCATCCACAGAAAAGCTTAGTTCTGTCAGGCCAAATATTTAAGTGCACCTTTTTTTTTTTGATGCCTTATACATGCAGAGTACATTAATCACATAACTGACTAACTGACTAACTCAATTAACATTGATAAATACTAATTCTAACCTCCATAACATTATAATGTAGTCTCAAGTGCAAAACAAGGTGAAAATACATGTTTTGGCGACACTACTGAAATGCATTTTAAATGCACACTGGCATTTTTTTTCTTCTGTGTTAGCTTGTGGAGATCAGAGAGAAAGAGGCAGCAGGAAACAGAATGAAACATTTATTCAGGGAGGCATAAAGCCCTCATTGTTCTAAACATGAGGGTTGATACAGTATGCATTCTTGTTAATCTGATTGGGGGAGAATTATAGGCAGACATGCCAGGTAAAAAAATGGGAAGGATCAGAGATTTGCTAATGGCAAACATTGCAGAGAGGAATTAGTTCGGGCTGAGCTGTGAAAGCTGACAGAATTCCAAAAGGGTTAGAGCATTGGCTATGAGAGATATCTCGCAAGAGCTCCCCACACAAGATTTACGGAGGCATTTCACACTGACTGGGCCTGCCTTTGCGATTGGAGCAATGTTGTGCTGAGAACTTTGAAGAAGTGCTCATCTTAGTAAGATTAGTGCCAAGTGAGGATCATTTGAACACTGTATGTTTGGCTAAGGTTTATTACATTGTAGAAAGGTTAGGAAACCACTACATGCTATTGTTGTGAATTTCAGAATGTGGGAATCTTAATCTACATTTTCAATAGAACTGCCTGTTCTGCTTTCTTTTCTTTTTGTATTCCAGAGGCTGCTGTAAATAACCATGGTAAGACTTGATGACATGTATATGTAATTCAATATAATGAGTACCTATGAAAACAAATGGGAGTTTGTGTCATTCATGAATCTGTGAATTATTTTTTTTACATAGGTAATATCTAAAGGGGAGGCTCATATTAGTGCAGTAGCGCACTTGCCAACTTATCAACGCAAGTAAAGTAACAGATAAGAGAACGTTTGGGTGCTGTATGATGAATGCCCTTTTCTTGCATGCTGATGGGAAAGGATCTCATTCATAGATTACTGAATGTATATAAGCCAGTGATACATTATGACATAGATTACTGGATGTAAATAAGGCAGTGATATTTTGTGACATATAGATTACTGGATGTATATAAGCCAGTGATACCAGCTACAACCTATAGGTGGCACTCTAAATAAAATCATTGGGTTTCTATCAAATGCATAGGTCTTGAGCTCTCTACGGACAACTAGGAGGTATTCTAATAGAAAGGAAACTTTGTTTTATGATGGGGTTATAGTATAAGGAAGAAAACCATGCTCACCACTAAATACCGCAAAACAAAATACCACTAAATTACCACCAATATAAGCTAACAAGGTATGGTCACTAAAATAATATGAGGCCAAACCCAGTCTAAATGCAAGACTAATTTACCACCAAATTACTGCCAATATTTTTACAGTAAGAAAATACTGCAAAATCCCAAATTTACCCCAATAAAACTAAATATCTTACAGGGACCACTAGCCATAGCATTTGCCCTTGGCCCCTTTACATGTTGCACTAATATGTTTCTTTGTGGCCCACTAGCCATGGCCTTTGGATGTGGCCCACTGTACATGCTGCACAAATAAGTCTCTTTAGGCCCACTAACCATGGCCCTCAGCCATGGCCACGGTACATGTTGCACCAATATGTTTCTTTGGGGCCCTCTAGCCATGACCTGCAGGTGTAAAATGTTCTTTTTGTTCATTCTCTTCCGATTTCCACGGGATTCCCCTGATATTCCCCTAATAATGGCAATGATATACATGTGAGAGCACACCAGCCTCCTCGCCTGGTAGCTGTGATGTAGACCCTGGGACAGACACAGTATCTGTAACCTCTAGCACAATGTCCAGCATTCTGAAATCTACTGGGAGTAGCACTATACAAAAGAGGTTTTTTTTAAGACCAGATCAAAAGGTACAAGCGTGGCAACAGAACTACTTAAGTAAAACAAGTCAGATTCCCGGTCCCCGTTGGGGGGAATATCACAACACATACGCAACTACCAGGGGAAAGAGGGGAGGAAGGCTAGAAAGAGGCACAGAAACAGACCGAACCAAACAAGCAACAAGAGCAGAATCCAGAAAACAACATTGATATTGAAATTAAAGTTCTGAACAAAGGTCTTTCCTTTGCACCTTCCTAATCCTGTGATTTGATAGAGTTTCAGATAGACCTTTTCAAGTTTACCAGGAAGCAAAGTTGAACAAATGATTCTCAAATGAAACTTTCCAGAGGCCAGGATTGGAAGAACCAGGTCCCATTAGTGAACAACGATGTCAGACATTGAAAATACAAAATTACTCCTATCATTGGAAGAAGAAACAGATGTGGGTCAGGCAACATTACTTAAAGATGTAGACGTGTCTTGCTGAAATGTAGACTTTCAGGAATGTAGGCCTCAATCATACCACTGTGTTCGACCGACTGTCTAATTGACACTGTTCATGAAGCTGTGATACTTGACGTACATAAACGTATAGATAAACCATGGAGGAAACATACTTGTAACAATATGACATCAGCTGAACAACTAGCTTCACGTAACCTTAAGAACGACACTTGTATCATTATCAAGGAAGCAGATAAAGGAGGGAATATTGTTGTCCTCAACAGGAGTGATTATATTGAAATGGGAACCATACACCTGAATACTCCAGGGTGCTTTGTTAAATTATCGTCCAATTGCTGTGGAGATATCAAAGCATTTATGTCAGAACTCATCACCAAGCGGCACAGGCAAGCGTTACTCACAGACCAAGAAACAGATTTTCTGTTTGTGGCAGAACCTATCATGCTATCAATTTCTTTTTTACCTAAAATACATAAGCCCATTGCCCATTTGCCAGAAATTCAGCCAATCATTAGTGGCATAGGTTGGCTTTCTGAAAAAATGCCACTGCACATAGACACAGGGATCAGATCAAAAGTTGATTTACTGACATCTTATTTATATGACTTCCGAAATACTACAGAATTTGAAGAATATAAAATGGGACACAGGACTCTTTGTGGTGACCCTATATGTTATGGCATTATATACTTCAATGAGACATGAGCTGGCTATCAAGGCCATTGATCACACCTACAATCAAGATTCTGCATCATATTCTTTTCATATTGAAATGATAAAAGAAATGTTAAAATTCACATTGAACAATAATGTGTTTCTATTTAATGATGCATAATATCGCCAAATAAAGGGCATAGCAATGGGGACTAGATATGCACCATCGCTAGCCAATTGATTTATGGCTATTTTGAGGATTCTCATGTATATAAAGATCATATTTATCTAGACAGTATTGTGCTATAGAAGTGATACATTGATGATGTGTTCATGATTTGGAGGGGCAATGACTTGCAATTACTGTTGTTTGTTGAATATCTTAACAGGAATGACTTTGGTATCTCATTTACATATCAAGCTGATGCATCAGAGTTAGACTTCTTAGACTTTGCATATCTATGCTAATGAGGAACAACTGGAGACAAGTATCTACAGGAAGCCTACAGAGGTGAATTCCACCTTGCATGCATTAAGTTGCCATTGGCAGACTGTTATTAAAAATATTCTTGTAGGTGAATTTATCAGAGCTCGCAGAAAATGTAGTGGGACAAGTAGTTGTGAACATAGTGTACCTTGATTACTAACAGATTCATAGCAAGAGGATGCCCTGATGCATGTGGCAGTAATTCTAAGACCAAGGTTTACAATATCAACTGGGAGTCCACCCTACAAAGCAAAACTAAGGCACTGGACACACATGCACATGCCACCAAACGTGCAATTATGCTCACAATAACTGTAAGACATATGTACATGACAATGGGATTAAAATTGAGATCAATTGTCGTTCAAAGTATGTTGTTTATGTTATAATCTGTCTTTGCAAAACATGTTATGTGGGTAGTATCATCCGATCATTATGAGTCAAGAATCAGGAACATTTGGCAACACTGGGCAACCAGGACCAAAGTTATCCACTTGCATCCCATTGGCAGCAAGAACACCAATTGAGAGACAAATGAACAATTCAATTTATTGGACTTTTAAAAGCAAAAAGTTGCAAAAGAGAAAGTGATTTAGGACAACATCTGCTCTAAGGACAAAGGTTACAATTACTTTAACCTCTCTGCAGGTTGTACACGTTGTTGTATTTCTGATTAAGTGATGACGTTTATATGATACATTGGGTAATTACTTAGCATTGTCTGTTGACACATTGGTTGAGCATTGGTTGAGTTTGCGGCATTGGGCTACTGTGACCCAAGTTAATACATGCTATGACAATAAAAGCCTCCCAAGTATTATCATTGGTTTCTAGCCCTTACCAAGTGCTAGCAGCATCATATCTTATGGCTTTACTAACAATAGCTAGCAACATTATTTGAGTCTAGCCTTACCCAGTGCTAGCACCAAGCTGTACTAATCGTATATGTCTAATAAGGGGCTTCATGATAACAGAGGCATTGATAATGAATATATACTGCATTAGCAGTTAGTGCAAAATGAGATGTGGTAAATTAAAGACAAAGAAGCTTGCAATTAATTCAACATCGGGTTACAACACTGAATAATAATTTATACATATCTTAATTATAATCAAGATGAATGTGGCGTTTTTAAGTTGATAGTCTGTAACTCAGCACACTACTTTGGAGACTAAATACTGTCCTGACCTCAGGAACTATGAGCACACCAAACATGCTGTGTAAACCTATAGGACTGGATATGACAAGAAATGAACAGTGAACATAGGAGCCCTTACTTAGTGGGACATAGAGCCACAGAAACCATACGCGTCTGATGAACTGGTTTATACTAACCAACCCGGCACATGATGCAGGATAAACATTATGATACTCAGCCAGTACATTTTAGATGTGGGGAAGCAATGACACAAAACCCATACTTTGTATTAAAGAATGCAGCTGCCAATATGGGACGCTACTTCTAGCTTTAAAACACACTCAATAGTAAAAACGATTATTATAGTGAATGAGATCTGTAATTTTAAGAAGTACCAACAGTACAAATGAACGTTCTAACATGGTGCTCAATTATGCTACAGTTGCAGCAATCACTTTCGCGCAACACGCGCCACGTATCTGTCAAGGAATAGGGTGAAACCTAAAAGTAAATAATGACGCTTCATGCGCCGACGTCAGACGTCTGACGACATCCTTTATACACATGCAGCAACCAATATGGCGACCACAGGCCGTGTAAGACGGCAGTGGGTTCTCCTAGGCACATCTACAATGCAGCATACCCCATGATCCAGACTGGAGCGGCAAGTACTTTGAGAAATATATGCTTAGCTTTTAGAATTAGATGAAGGTTGTGGAATGCCGAATACCTAATAATCACCATATATATAATTTGTTCTTTGCAGTAAGGTTCCTATTCCTATACCAATGTGGTTCTATATATGCATTGTTTAGGAATCTAAGGAAGACTGGTAAACACAATCACTAAATACCCAACACACAGGACAACCGTTCACTTCACGGGCATTAAATATAAAATATATCTACCTACAGGTGCAATACCACAATGCTCATTTTGGGTCCTATATAAGAGGCCATATTTATTTTAAGTAAGATTGGTACGCATAATTCTATACATCCAACATACAGGGCAACCGTTCACTTCACAGGCACTAAATATGAACTATATCTACCTACAGGACCAATGCCATGATGCTCAATTCGGGCCATATTTAAAGGAGGGAAGAACTCAAGAATCCTCCACTGGTGAGCATGATATTCAGCAAGCCAGGAAGTGTCCTGGCATTAACTACCAGGACACAGTTTCTATGACTTAATAAGAGGATGATTATGAACACAAGTATAAATTAGTTTATTTTCCCAAATTTGCAAAGGAAAATCACGAGTACAAGCTGGATAATAAGGAATATCTCAACCACAAGCAAAATGGCAATGTACCTACCTTAAATAGGGTGAGCTCATATGCAAAGAGACAATTCTAATTAGTGAGGGTGCTTGGAACACACAACAAGTAATATTGGCACTAGGAACCATGCACTTATGAACAATTTGGGTCACAGCTATGGCATGATGCAGCATCACGGTGCTCACCGAGTGTTTCATCACTTACCTTGAATTTGAGCAATTTAACGGCATGAAAGATGAAGGGGTCCGAATATTAAGTTGTATCATATGCACCCCTACTTGCAAAAATACAGTGGCCAGCAATTGTGATCTAATGTATTGCTATTATAAAAATGTGCTATCTGGGTAGCCTGACCCCCCTAACTTAACTTGTGTTTGTGAATTTTATTTTTCTACAGGACCTGCAAAGTCTTTTTGGCAAATGGGGAACTGTGATTCTTCAGATAGATATGAATATATTGCCCAGTCTTGATAAAGACCTATAGCACGGTCGAAACACATGTTGGCACAAGAGCAATACAAGTATAGTGATAGTATCATTGGCATTTATGTATGGATGAATACATGGAAATACGACAACATCCATATTTAGTATGTGAAACAGTGATATGAGTTTGCATGTACCCAACTGGTTTGGATTATTCGATTGAGTGCTGCTGATTTACATGTGACAAATGGTTGCACAATTTGAACACATATGACAAGAATTTATAATGTTTGAATGTGGAGCCAGGCGGAGCTGCCGCAACCAACCACGAGACAACAGCCTATTGTTTGATTTACAAATTTAGGGACTGTGTATGTAAACCTATCTTATCACACGTATTATCAACAATACCAATTATATAAATTGTATTATAATAAAAGCTGCATAATAGCACGTATAATTATCTGGTCATATCAGACTTTTCCTTGAAAAATAGCACAGACTTGATTGATGAGCACATTAATATTGCACTAGCAGCAAGGTATATATTTCATTAACAAATGTGCTACACATAGAGCAGCAATGAACTACCCATGCCCACGGTATTCCCCGGTATTCCCCACTATAATCCGAAAACATTTGAAAATCTACAATTCTTCCCATTCCTCTCAGGCACTCACCAAGTGCCCCTTCCTCTTTCCATGGTCCCCCCACTCCTCTCAGCTGCTGCTTTTTCTCTCCCTGGCCCTCTTTCATTACCCCCTTTCACTCTTTTGGTTGTGTAATGCATTTTCTTATTGACAGTGATATCATCGCGCATGCCGTATTGCACGATAACATCAATGCCAATATAAATATAGGACACCATTTTGGAAACACCAAGCACCACACGGAAGGGGGGTTGGTTTCCCTGCACTATCAGAACTAGAAATTAATATTTACTAGGAATAAGGTAAGAATCAAGATAATTGAGCTTGACAGGGATGCAAGAGTTCTGCATCTTGTAAAGGGGTGGACTATTATTTTGTAAAAAGAACAGTGTCCTAAATATGAATTAGTCCCTAGGTTTCTTTGGTCATTGAACAGCTATCATACCTGTAGGCTAACAAAATCATTTATTTGCAAGGTTTCGTGTTATTTCACCTCTTCCTCAGGCAGGGATGAAATTTCAGGCTTTGAAAAACATTACAGTATTACTGCTAAAAGTTACACCCATCCCGAAATCCTTTTTTCTTCATCAATGCCTGTCTATGTACCAGATTCAAACAGTGTAAATTCAGACCATGAAGACTGCAATGTATGGGGGAGTTCTACATCTAATGCATGCCTCTCTGAGCAAAACTACAAATCCGCCCCATCCCCCTATAACATTGTGTGAGGTGGCTGTAGGGGCTCCCTGCATCTCGCTTGGTTTTGAAACCTCCCAGAGTTGGCCCTCGGCTGAAGGAACACTCTCTGTGGGTCCCTTCTATCTTCCTCTGCCCACGCCCCATTGTGATGTGGGCAGCCAAAGAATGCACTGGAGGATTATAGGTCAAAGGTTCGACTGAAAGGATCGAATGACAAAAGGGTTGAATCAAAAGCACCGAAAACAAAAGGGTCGATTTTTTTGGGGGGTCCCCCCAAACCACCTTTTTGTGGTAAATTTGTGGTAAAAACCACTTTTTTCCTATACAACCCCCCCCCAAAAAATGTATTTTAAAAAAATTCAACCCTTTTGTTTTAGGTCCTATTGACTCGACCCTATGGCATTCGATCCTTTTGGATTCGAACCTTTGACCGGACACCCACTGGAGCCATGGCATGTGGCAAGTAGTTGATAGGCACAGAAATATAAAGTGTGCACCACCCGTTGCATGCCCCATGCCACATTCCACATATCTATGATAGCCTTAAGTAGCACTGGGGGTGGAGGGGGGGTCGTTACCTGCCTTTGGGAAACAATATTATCTTCATTTTGGATTTAATCACTGTTATGTATTAATTTATAGACTGCGGACTGGCTGAGTGGACTATTGTAGGATGCAAGCTGCGTGTCTATTGTGCGAGCAATGATAGGGGAATGGAGCAGTGGTTGGGACTGGAGGCACGCTCATTGCACATGAATCCAGGAGCAGGCCACGTAACACACCCCAGTCAGAAAGCAGAGACGTAGCATCTGAACTCACACCAGCCATGGCCTTTGACAGCTGGCACTTCATCTCTTCCCAGGAAGCTGCGGAAGGTGTTCCAATCGATAAACAGCCTCATTAGAAACACGCCTCCGCCGTTCACAGCAATGGCTCGGAGCCTCCGTGAGCGGTGCAGTTAAGAGCCATACAACATCCGTGCTCGCCAATGGCTGTAGCCTCACTTATTCCTACACCGGTCGCGGAGCATGGATTATAGAGCCATACGAACCTGGCGTGCTACTTATGACACAAGCACATAGCGCCAAGATACTGACTATTGTGCTTCATGAAACCTCTAATGCTATACAATACAATGTTGTATTTACACTGTTGAGATGTTGTGCTGTTTTTTTCTCATTATTGTGTATCTTGGTCCTGGAAAGATGAGCATTCTTTTGTGCATGTACTATTTTTCTAAAAGGGCACCACTTTGATGACCCAACGGGCTAGTAGCTCCTATTAGGAATTGTCTGCAGGGATCGGAGCCGTCAGAGTGAGGAGCTGTATAAGCAGTGTTAGCACACCACCATGTCTATTTACCCCACCCCTTTCGACAGGCTGCCCCTGGGTGTGGAGGACTTGGGTGACACGGGGAGTCGCTGCTACTTGAGCAGCTGGCACTATGGAATGCTGCCAATGTACTAGAAGGTCCGTTAGGGAAGCCCTGAGCTCCCTGGCGTGACCAGCTAGCACAGTTGATGCTGTTCCTTGAATATTGACCAATTAGTCAACATTCAAGGAAATTGTAATAGTGTATACTCTATCTGTGTGTGCAGAGCTGGCATGCCAATTCAAATGGTGTTGTGTTTTTGTTATGAAGCTTCAATATTGCTCCATTCACTAGTGTAGTCATCTTACGACGCCAGTACCTTGTTCGAGAAAATGGGATATTATGCTCCCACCTGGGGTAACCAGAATGTAGCCTGTGGAGGAAGAAGAAAAGTAAACAGGACCAAAAAGTGGGGGTGCGGAGAAACAAGAATAGAGTGGAGCAGGGAGGACAAATAAGGAGGGGCAGAGGCGTGAAAGCGTGGAGCACGTGCATTTTGCAAAGTGGCAGCACCCTGAGTTCCCTGTTGCTGTTGCGAATACATATACAGTCAGTTCAAGTAAAATACATGTCAACATCATGTATTTAACCTCTAACCCTGAGCTACCTCTTTAAATTGATGATGAGGATGGGGTAAGCGTAGGACCCAGCGAAGTGGGGATGGACACAGAGAAACAAGAATACCTTGAACTAGCAAAAAAGACAAGAGCAGAACGCACCAGCAGCAGTCCACCCACACCAGATAAGACAAAAATCAGATGCAACCAGTGAAGCACACGCTTTATGATGTATCCAGTGGCACCCCTAGACATTTTTATAGCAGTGGCCTGATGAGGCCACAGGAAACCTTGGGGTGGCACACCAAAACAAACACATAACTGAATTTCAGGAAATCAATTATGCCGATGTAGTATATAGTCCAGCTGAAAACTATGTATATATGAGGGTTAAGGAATTGCATATTGATATCGTTCCATTTATTATTTAACTGTTAACTAATTAATGTTTCTGATGCACATAGACTAATACCAGTACGGTTAACATTTTGATTTCCACAATCCTGTTTGTGCTATTTAAGGAATACGTGATGTGTATATGAATGTTAGGCAATGTATTGTTCTTCAAACAGAATAGTTGTTCGACTTTGACTTGAAAAGACAAATATACAGTTTTAATTTAAAGGAGCACATTGATTGTAAGGAACACAACATTTACTGAGAACACGCCTACCATCTGCACTTGCCACCTTGCTGGCTGCACTATATTTTGTATTGTTATACCCCTTGCTCAGCACTTTCCACTTTTCCCCTCCCCCTTGCACTTTCCCCTCACCCCCCCCCGCACTTGCGCATTCTCAATGTCACTGGGCCTAGTAAGATCGTTGTTTTGTCTTCCCTTGTTCCCCTCCCTTGCCTTGCTGCGCTCCGAAACACTTGTGTATGAAACCGATATAAATAAAATATCATATCATAGGCAGTGAATCCTCTAAATCCTCACTCACAAGTGTTTAATTGTCAACATGTCTATCGAATATGGTGCACTCAGCAGGGTTTGACTTATGTAGAAATAGATTGCTAGATGTATCTTGCCATTGCACTGCATTTACGATGGGAATGAACCCAGTGGTACATTTTACGCATTGGTCTCCACAAAAGAATCTTAGTGAAGTCAGGTTGATGGTAAGATGAGGGTCTACCAAAAGGCTTATTTTCAGTTTCTGAAATTGCAGCTCGTCTTCTATACCTAATTTAGTTTTCAGAATGTTACTTGTAAGTTTGAGCAACACATCTTTCCTTTACTATTTTCTGTTTCACTGAGAACACACCCCAGGTAAAGTCACCACCTGCCAGTGTGCATAAAAACAACCCAGGCAATTCAAAAGTTAGACTTTCTTAGGCATACTCTTACTTTTCAGACTGTTTCTCCAGACACACTCTGCTTACCTCTCAGCTCTGAAGTGCTTGCTTGCCTGCCCGGTGGAATCTCTCAGCGCCGTAGCCCAGGTCTCCTTTGCATGCAGTGCGACTGACAGCCTTGGGCACACTGCATGGGTTTCCCGTTACTTCCCCAACCCGCACTTGTGATTACCTGCTTCTCTGCCATGTGAGCACAATACACAAGTGTGGGAGGAGCCTCGTCTAGGTAAGACTACTCTGGCAGTAAGGGGTACAGTCCAGTATAAATACATAATACATTATAGTCTCCATAACGCAGTGGATCCCCTCCACAGCTCTCTAAGGTTATGTTGCTCTTTCACTTTGGGCTTGAGGAGATGCGATTGCCTTTCCACTGGACCTTTGACTCCATGCATTGCCAGTGAATGGTGGCGTTACATTTAAGATGGCTTGCTTTCATTTTAATGGCTGTCTTCCTCTGCTGTGGAATATATCTGCAGTGAAATGCAGCTGTATAACTGGCCTGGGGAGCAAGGACACGGGAATATACCTCTGCTGGTGTGTGGCTGCCTCTAGTGCCAATCCAAAAATATTGGCAGCGTGTTTATACACAGATGTGCTGCGCATGGGCCAGCACGACCTACATGCAGCCTGATGAGGAAACCCAGAAATAAACACAGCCTGGAAGAACGAGGTGAGTCAAAGCAGAAATGCGAGCATCCAGGCTCAGGCTATGTTTATTTCTGGGTCTGTCCGGCCCATGGCTCAGCCAGGAAGGACATAGTACTTTACTCCGTGAAAACTGTCCATGATGTATCTTGCATTAAAGTGGACGGTGGAGGGACGAGCAGCAGCGTGGCTTATGGGTGCCCCTTAAAGCGATGAGATCCGTAGTGTGGAGGTGAGGCTGGAGCCTGGCAGTGGGCTACCTGCATTTGTTCCTGCACGGCCCCTGCTGGTGCTGTCCGCTGTGCCGCCTTTCTTTGTGCTCACCACTCTCCGGACACGGGATCGCACACTTCTGGCTCACTTCTCTGTCCTGGGCTCACATTTGGGGACCTGCCCAGGCACGCTCCCGGCACCAAGGAGCTGGCCAATCAGCGGCTGCGTCCAGCCTCCCCCACATCTGTACACAGGAGTGCTGTGTCTCCCCCGCTCAGCCGCTTGCAGAACCGCCTGTAATTTGAGCTCGGCAGTCTGGAGGTAATTAAATTTAGGCTAACATTTCTTACCGGAGCCAAAAGGGAAAACAGAAGGAGTTGATTGAGCCGCTCACAGGATGGGCTCTGTTCTTGTAGCCGAGGAAAGAGAAGTGAGCGTGGGGGCGCTGGCTCTGTGTGCAACACAGACAGAAATGGGTGCGGGGTAACTGCTCTGCCACCGGGAGTAGGTCAAAGCATCTATTGTGTTGTCTGCTGCTGGGGACATGTTGCCTGCACGCGGCTACACGGTTGTGACCTCTGCCAACCCCAGAGAAACAGGCGGCAGCAATCTAGAGCCACTCAGCATTGCCAAACGCATGGGCCACACACATGCATTGAATACAGTGGCATACATGTTGCAATGGTTCCCACCATGCGGGCTATTGGTCCTTGGCATACATTTTTTATATCATAATTCATTCTCTTGCCCCAGACAATCGTGGGCGGCGGGCCGCTGCAAAAGTCCTTGCACTGTTCAGTGAAAAAAAAATAAGTATATTTTTGCTTCTTACTCGGGGTGGCCGATGGAGGGCCAGCATTTTTATAAGGGTGGCTGTGCCCCTCCTTGGCCACTCCTTGGCGGCGCCCCTGGATGTTTCTGGAGGTATTGACAGCAGGTGATGCACCTGGGTCAGAAAAGCGTCTACATTGGTTACTGCAAAAGGTATGGAGGACAGAGAATCTCCATCATCAGCGGGTGGAAAAAACCACAGACAGGATGCCGATCCAAGGCCAGTATGGGGAAGCCCACATCATGGTAGTAAAGGAGCATGGTCAACCTGAAGAATATCTTGAAATCAATTAAAGGATATGAGGAAAGAAGCAGACATGAAGATGGAAGATTCCCTGACAAACCTCATGGAGGTATCCACTGGCTGCAATTTGAGGGCCACTTTAGACAACATGCTGAGAGTCATAATCCTTATAGGCTGCAGAGAGGCTTTCTGGGGCTTTGGTCCAAAATACCTTCAGCTATCCCTCTGCAAATACCTCCCCTCTCGAGTTCTTCACTCCTCTTCCGCTAACTCCCTCAGGGTAAGTTGTTTTTCAAAGAAACAGACTGGAGGTAGATCTCTGTCTTCGGCTGAGGCCTCTCTCTGGAACAGCCTCCCTGCCACTCTAAAACTTGAGGAGAACCATCTCCGGTTCCAGAAGCACCTCAAGACCTTCCCCTTTGCTTCTGCCTTCACTCCCCCTCTCCCCTGCTGATCTGTTCTCTCTTGGCACCATGCACCTGGCCACCCTCTGTCCTCCGGGCCCAGGTACCTGCTCACTCTGCCACCCACCTGCACTGCCTCCGGGCCACCACTTGCACTGGGCTCTTTCTCTGTACCCATACAGCCCCGCCCCTTTTCTTCCTGCACTTATCAGACCTATCCTGTCTGCTTCCTTAAACCCAGCACTTGCCAATTGCTGGCTGCACTATCTCTGTGTGTTGCCTTTATTATTTATTTATTATTATTTATCTGTTTCTCCTTTGCTCCGCACTTTCCACTTCTCCTCCCTTCCATGCATTTTTCCCCTCCCCCT
Organism: Ambystoma mexicanum; assembly: GCF_040938575.1. Classification (NCBI taxonomy): domain Eukaryota; kingdom Metazoa; phylum Chordata; class Amphibia; order Caudata; family Ambystomatidae; genus Ambystoma; species Ambystoma mexicanum. The sequence continues at coordinate 461,119,819 of NC_090931.1, forward strand.
CTCCCATGCACCTGTGCGTTCTAAATGTCTCTGGGCCTAGTAAGATCGTTGTTTTGTTCTCCCCTGTTCCCCTCCCTTGCCTTGTCGTACTCTGAAACACTTGTGTACGAGCGCGATAGAAATAAAATATCAATATAAAAAAAACGACAAATACAGACGCTTCTCCACAAAAAGCACTGTTTGTTGGAAGTAGTCATAGAGACAGCTCGTAGCAGAGATGGAACGGGTAGAATGAAGCCCTTTTGGGGCTAATCAAGCAGGAGGTGGTCACTGTGACTATAAACAAGGTGCTCAACAGAAGAACTAGGTGGAGGGAGCAGTGACAGGATCTTATCCCAGGCGGGGCATGCTACACATGCAGAAACAAGAGGCAAATGATGGAACACCGTAGAAACTTAGCAAAGATATGCAGTAACTATGACGCCTGCCCTGTGAACAGGGCTACTTGATGTTTCTATAACCCTCTGTCATAGGCAGGACAAAACTTACATTGCTAGCAGGCTCATGGGTAGGCCTTGCGATAATAGTGCAAGAAGTATAGCAGTAACTATGGACAGAGGATGAACACACACACACTCTCCTCCCCATACAGAGTGACATCAAGTTCAAGGACTGACAAACGTAAGGGACGATATACAGTGGCAGTGCCATGGCTTGCTCCCTTCGCTCCCGTTCCCGTCACTTGGGGGCATGTTTTGGGGTTTATTCCCTACTGGACATTTCATCTGAACCTTATGCTACAGTGCTGTGATGAATTGGGAGAGCTAAAACCTTATTTTCCAAGTTACTTCCCTTCCGGATCCATTTCAGGTTTTTGGCAACCAGCATGTTACTTTAGTCTAATGACTATACTTCCCAGAATGCCTGGCTCACTGCTTCACCTCCTCCCTTGCAGGACAAGGCTGGGTGGAGGATAGGCAACACCTTTGGCTGCAGGTGCAGCAGGCGGCACACCTGAGGGGTGTGCTCGTTAAACAGCTTTAAAAGCCTCAGTTTGCTTCAGTCCAGCGCTGGTCATTGTTGCAGTGTTCTTGTTGTGACTGGTCCCTTGTTCCTGGTTCCTAGCTTTTGTGCCTAGTTCCTAGTTCTTGTTTCTTGTTCCTCTGCCCTGGATTTCGAATTTATGTGCTTAATTGATTTCTGCTTTCTGGATTTCCTTCTGTCTTCCTCTATCTGCAGGCAGCCTTTCTCTGTGCTTTACCCTTTGATGCAGCCCAATTTGCCTGTGTTCTCTGTTTCTTTGATGCTGTCTTTTGCTACTGAAAAACTTGATGCATTAGTCTTTCCCTTTATAGATTTAGCTTCGTGCCTTTTCTCCTTTGATGGGTGCGAAAGGTTTCCTTTTGTGATATCATTTTCCCTGCACCTGATCCTTACTTTCAATTGGGATACATTCCATGTTTTCCATTGCACTTCTGCATTTATTTCCCATTGATTATTAGGTGTGGGGTGCTGTTGTAACTAGCCCCTGTGTGAATGCCTTTTGTTTTCCTCACTATTCTATAATCACAATTCCTACTTGCCCCTTGACTTGGGCTTATGTATTTAGTTATCCTCCACCAATTGCTGGTATAGCCTTCTGGGTCCCTGTTTGATCAATTTCAAGTGGTCTTTCCGGTCCTCGTGAGTACTGTTTCTAAGTTCCTTATTCAGTATCATCCAGAGTGTCAGCTCACAGATCCTGTCCTTGCTTGCCCTCTACGTGGGTTTAGCGCTGTCAGTATCGGTAATAGCATAGTGGGTAAGGAGTTTGCCGACTTTCCTTTCAGTCATAAAGAGGTTCTAAGTGCTTACCCCACATCCCTTTTCATATATTGGTATTATTGTTTCACTCTATTTGCACTCCTGGGTTTTAGTATACACGAGTCTTGCGTATTGTATGCACGTTGTTAGATTCAAAGTTGTTCACTGTGCGATTCCGTGCACATTTCCCTTGCCATATTCATTGCCTTCCTCCTTTCTTAACAGAATGACCAGCCATTATTCCTGTTTGAATATGGCCATTTTAAGAAAGAAAGGCAGCAAGGCCACTAACAGGTTTGTACAGAAAGCTTCCCTTACGTTTACCTGTCACAATCAAATCACTGATCCTGACTTAAATGAACTCCTTGTCATGAATGGGTATTTACGTGCAAAGTATTTTTCCCACAGGATGGCCCATCGTACATTGCCTGATCCTAGTTCTGTCTTTAATTTTGATCCAGATTTAATATCCGCACAAGCCTTAGCAGTGGAAAACAACACACTGCTAGATTTACTACACACGAATACCTCTGTTGTTGAACCCCATGATTCCCGTTGTGCTTTACCTCAGATTGAACAGTTTCATGATTCAAACATAAAGAATGGAGGGGTTCCTTGCATATCTTCTGTTTTCAGCCCTCAGTCTACAGCTTACTCCTCTGCACAAGTACTTACTGTAGTCCCTAATGCCAAGAGGTCTGATGTCAATAGTCTGCTTAAGGGAAACACAGACCAAGTCGGTAAGAGAGAGTATAGATCACAAAACCTGCAAGCAGTAAATGACAATGTACAATCAGTGCACATCCGGATGGCTAGGGGAGGATCTAGCCCTGATGCCACCATGCCTTACCCTGTGCCTACTGATAGGGATGTACAGTTAAGGCGGGGCATGCTAAAAGCTGAACTTGAGGAGTTAAAACAAGAATACATTACTTTACAAGAGGAGAATAAAACCTTACAGTCTTTTCTGAATACACCTCAAACTTTATCCTTTGATGAAGTGAATACTCTTCAGTCCCTGAGTGCAGAGATTTTTGTAGGTCATGATACTTGTCAATATGTAAAATCTATTGGGAGTGAAAGTCTTTTTTCTAGCACAGCACTTATTCAGGGCACAGGTTCTGACAATTGTCCTACCGTTTGTCAGGAATTGCTGTTAGCTGAAGATTTACAAGCCAGTCCTTTACCTAAGATTTCCTGTGTAGCAGTTTGTCATAATTCTGAGCTTGAACACATACATGCTTCTGATTTCCAAACACAATCCACAATGGTGGCATACACAGAATCAGTCACTACTGTAGGCTTATGTTCTGCCCTTGATCTAGCTGCTGAGACTGAAGTAGACATTCAAGCTGATGTGGAAACCGATGCTACCTCTGTGTTCGATCCTCCTTCTGCCAATTTTTGTCACAACAAACAGTCAAAGACAGTACAGAATTCATGTTTTGATGGACTCGTTCCACAGTATTCTGAACCAAAGACCCGGCAGGTGATTCCTGAACTGTTCACTGTTAATACGCCACTTTCAGAAGCTAAAACAGAGGAATGGACATTTGACGAAATCCTGATTAACAGAGACTTTACTATGGTGATTCCTCTGGTTGATTTTGACTTCTACAAAGGAAGAGACTCTGTGTCATCCACTAAGGAGAGGGACGGCAGGGGTACAACTCAGTCTTTGGTTACCGGTGCCAAGGAGTCAACCGCCCTAAAGGTGCTTTCCATTCCTGAGCCACAAATGTGTCTGTCGACTTCTGGGACTTCAGTCTGTCCTCCTACAACCATTGACTCTTCGATTATCCAGTCCATGGCTCTGCAGTCATCGTTGACACACGTGTCTTCAATCAATGAACAATTGCTATGTCTGCCAGTCACTCAAGAGCCTTCACCATGTACGTGGTCAGAGCCAAAGACCTTGACAAGTTTGTCTTCAGCTAACGAGACGGCTCCAGCTTGCATGCCCTCAGCCTCAGAATTTCCTCTGGCATGCCTGTTTTCGGCTACAGTGACTCATCCAGCCGATTATCCTTCAGCCATGGAGCCTCCGGTAGCACATCCTGAGTGCATGTCTTCGGTCCCAGAGCCTACTGCTAGTTTGGCTTCAGTTCATGAGAGACCTGTATCCTGCCCAGCCTCGCTGCCAATATCAGAGGTGCACCTGTCTACTCTGTCTGATCATGTTGCATATTCTTCTACTTCAGAGTTACCTCCTGAATCCCAACCATTTATTACGGATGAACGTCCAGCCTGCCCTTCTTATGCTTCAGGGGGATCACCAGAATGCCTGCCTTTTACACAAGTTGATTCTCCCAACTGCTTGACTGTAGCATCAGCGCCTCCCGAATATGCAACATCTGAGTCTGAGACTTCTGCCAGCTCGCTCTTCAGAAACATCAAGCTGGATCACAACTCGGGAGGGCCTTACATGGGAGGCCGTTGGACTTGCCTGGAGTGTTACGAGAGGGAGACGGATACCATCCGCCATGGCCCAGTCACCGAACAAGTAGCAGACCAGGATAGCGGGCTGAACGGTTTGCATTTGGGGGCCAATTTGGATCAGCCGCTTAACAGCTTTTTTGTTGCCGGATCCCACATGAGCCTGATGGAGGGGATGGGCACGGCCCCCCAGCTGCAGCACCAGTCGGGTGCTAGTAGCCAAAGGAAGGGTATGACTGCTGCAGTTCAAGATGTGCCTGTTATTGCTCCTGCTGCGAGTTTGCCTGATGTACCAAGTACTGCGTCTATCACTCCTATCAGTATGCCAAACGTCCCTGCGGTTGTATCCCACATGCAACAAGGTGGCTACATGACTGACACCAGGAGTGCCAGCCTCGTACAACCCATTGGACTTCCAGGCCCCCAAGGCATGGAACAGATGCAGCCGAACCTTAGTCACCCTCAACCACAAGCCTTTACCCAGATGGATGACGGGAGCAGATCCGAACCTCTACCTCGGCCGCCACCTTCTTTTTCTGAACATGAACATTTCCTGAAACCTGCTATTTTCTCGCCTCCTGTGTGTCCGCTCTCGGCAGGGAGGCTAACAGAGCATCTACCATTGTCTAAAGCATGTTGAACCAGCCTGCCTCCCACCTCAATTATGTATGAGTGTTCGCTCCCAGTATCTGAGCTTCCTGGACCTTCCAACTCTGCTTCGGGTCCTGCAAGTCCTTCATGCCTTTCTTCGACCTATGAGTCTCTTCCTCACTGAAAACCTGCCTATGGCTCTTCTAGACTGCGGCCTGATTCTATTAATTCCAGTCCTTCTGCCTTTGCCCGCGGGTCATTGTTTCCGTCAGTGCCACCTCCGAAGACAAAGCGCTCCTGTCATGGAAGGAAGATGTTTTGTGCAGGTGACGGTCGCCTGGAGTCGGCCATGGGAGGGGGTATACTGTCACGGCTCGCTCCCTTCGCTCCTGTTCCAGCCACTTGGGGGCATGTTTTGGGGTTTATTCCCTACTGGACATTTCCTCCGAACCTTATGCTACAGTGCTGTGATGAATTGGGAGCGCTAAAACCTTATTTTCCAAGTTACTTTCCTTCCGGATCCATTTCAGGTTTTTGGCAACCAGCATGCTACTTTAGTCTAATGACTATGCTTCCCAGAATGCCTGGCTCACTGCTTCACCTCCTCCCTTGCAGGACAAGGCTGGGTGGAGGATAGGCAACACCTGTGGCTGCAGGTGCAGCAGGCGGCACACCTGAGGGGTGTGCTCGTTAAACAGCTTTAAAAGCCTCAGTTTGCTTCAGTCCAGCGCTGGTCATTGTTGCAGTGTTCTTGTTGTGACTGGTCCCTTGTTCCTGGTTCCTAGCTTTTGTGCCTAGTTCCTAGTTCCTGTTTCTTGTTCCTCTGCCCTGGATTTCGAATTTATGTGCTTAATTGATTTCTGCTTTCTGTCTTTCCCTTTCTGTCTTCCTCTGTCTGCAAGCAACCTTTCTCTGTGCTTTACCCTTTGATGCAGCCCAATTTGCCTGTGTTCTCTGTTTCTTTGATGCTGTCTTTTGCTACTGAAAAACTTGATGCATTAGTCTTTCCCTTTATAGATTTAGCTTCCTGCCTTTTCTCCTTGGATGGGTGGGAAAGGTTTCCTTTTGTGATATCATTTTCCCTGCTCCTGAGCCTTACTTTCTATTGGGATCCGTTCCATGTTTTCCATAGCACTTCTGCATTTATTTCCCATTGATTATTAGGTGTGGGGTGCTGTTGTAACTAGCCCCTGTGTGAATGCCTTTTGTTTTCCTCACTATTCTATAATCACAATTCTTACTTGCCCCTTGACTTGGGTTTTATGTATTTAGTTATCCTCCACCCATAGCCTTCTGGGTCCCTGTTTGATCAACTGGGTTCGTGGGTTTACTGACATTCAAGTGGTCTTTCCGGTCCTCGTGAGTACTGTTTCTAAGTAACTTATTCAGTATCATCCAGAGTGTCAGCTCACAGATCCTGTCCTTGCTTGCCCTCTACGTGGGCTTAGCGCTGTCAGTATCTGTAATAGCATAGTGGGTAAGGAGTTTGCCGACTTTCCTTTCAGTCATAAGGAGGTTCTAAGTGCGTGCTTACCCCACATCCATTTTCATATATTGGTATTATTGTTTCACTCTATTTGCACTCCTGGGTTTTAGTATACACGAGTCTTGCGTATTGTATGCACGTTGTTAGATTCAAAGTTGTTCACTGTGCGATTCCGTGCACATTTCCCTTGCCATATTCATTGCCTTCCTCCTTTCTTAACAGGCAGAGGTGGAAGCCTGCTGTGTGGATGGCCGTAGCAAATGTGGCTCCAGATTAAAACTGGGCCCAAAAGCTAGAGAACAAGTGGTGCAGGTTAAGAGCAGATGGCATTCAGACTTTCTACACATCCACCAGGCAAGACTCCTGCCAATGGTAGGAACGCTTGTAGGGTATGTGCTAAAATAGGTATCAACCAGTTAAGCACAAGCTCACGCCAGTGCCAGTGGCAGCCAGGGACATACTGGAAGAAGTGTTAAGGCAGATATTGGGAGACAAAGTAATACAAATGCTACAGGTCACAAAGCATCTCTGCTTCATCGTGGTCAAGCGGAAGGCTAAAACTTGCATGCTGAGCCCATGCCTGGATCTAAGGAGCTTCAATAAGGAGGTCAAATGTGACAACTTCACACCTCCCAACATAATGAAACTATCATTTTCCATCATTGGTGCCAAATGCTTTCACTAGTTACTACTTCATCCTTTGCGGTATAGCAGCTCGCTAGACTAACATCTGCCCTTTATGTATCAGCATCATTGTTCCAGAGACTCATGTTGTAGACACTGAAATAGATCAAGGCGTCAACTTCCAGGAAGATCCATAGAACATCAATAGGCAAGCCCTACTAAAGATTAAGCAAGATGTAGACCAGGCTGGACGGGTGCTGTCTGATGTTTTGGAAGGACAAATACAGCTTCCTGTGAAATGAAGTGGATTGCCTGGGATATTCTATTTGCATTGAAGAGATACACCTAACAGAGAGCCTATTCAAGGACATGACAGGTGCTTCTGGCATCAAGGAAAGAGAGGAGCTCGCATCCTTCATGGGCATGGCCAAGTGCTACTCAATGTTTGTGAACAGCTTCTCGACCTTGAGTGCTTCAGAGCACGTTTGATGAAAGGGACGCAGTGCGTCTGCGTTCCAATGCAGAGAGGTTTCTGAAACGGGAAAGGTGGAGATCTCACGGGATCTCTACCGTTGCCCATTTGACCCCAGCGTGGACAACATCTTCTCTTTGGATGCCAGTGCATATGGGTTAGGAGCTGCATTGATGTAGAGAGAGCATGTGCCAGAAGAAACCAATTCCTTTGCAGCCAAGTCCCTGATCGAAAAAGAGCGAGACTATTCTGTCTTTGATAAGGAGATGCTCAGCTGCACGTGAGCAAGCATCCTCTTAGGGTGTGTTGGGGGTGTGTCCTGACCCCCAGCGATCTCCGTAAGCCCCCAGCGCACAAGGACTCACACAGCACACGTCCTTCTGGCTCAGGCTTCCCAGTCGCACTGTCGCGGCCGGGAACACCCTGTTTATTTATGCTGCATGCGGCGGCGTGCAACGTCACGCCGCCACGTGCACGCCCCGTCATCAGGCAGTGCCACACTCCTCCTTTTTCAGGAGTACAACAACAAACATTTAAAGACTACACACTGCAAACCAACTAACACTACAACGACAACCACATCTCAGATCCAGTTCCTAAACACCTCTTTATTGACATCCACCCGGGTACCTTTTTTTTAACAGTTCTCACCCTCATTATGCTCAGACAAATGTCCCAATACGTAGTCGCTGAGGTGAGTGGGTTTCCCTCGGCCAGCCCTCTGGGGGTACCTCACGCTCACCAGGGGTGATCTGTCCATGGGCGTCGTCCGGGCCGGGGACTCAGGCAGGCAGGGTGTCTCTCCTTGGTCCTCAGGAACCACCCTTAAGTCCGAATCAGGGGGCGGGTCAGGTCTCGGATTCCCTAGCTTCTTGATGAAGCTCACATTGCGGGTTACCGCAGACCTTCCGTCCGAGGCAGTCACCATGGATCCCTTGACTGCAACGACGTCCAGTGGCTCAGGTTCATACGGAAGGTAGAGCTTTCCATGGGGGTGTCTGTTTCGAATGAGGACCTCATCGCCCGGCTCCAGCCGCTGCGGGCGAAGTCCTCGCCGGATGTTAACATGCTCGATCCTCACTCGCCGGTCTGCCTCGACCTGTTGGTTGTCGATTACCCCCGGTTCTTTCTCCCCCACCTCTGGTAACAGCCCCCTAGGGCACCGTTTGAATAACGCCTCTGCCAGGGCCACTCCAGTGGAGGCATGCGAGGTGGTGTGGTACACCCACAGGAATTGATAGAGAGCTCTTTGGAGGGATTGCCCCTGGCCCTGGGCGATTCTAAAGGTCTTGTTCAGAGTCCTCATCAGCCGTTCGGTTTCGCCGTTTGCCCTTGGCCATAGGGGTGTGATCTTCTTGTGTAGCACCCCGCAGCTCTCCATTAGCTCTGAGAATCGCTCGCTCTGGAACGGCGCCCCATTTTCCGAGCACAGTGTGTGAGGGAAACCATGGGCCGCAAACACCTTTTCCACGGCCACCACCACATGCTCAAATGCCACCGACTCCACGAATTCCACTTCCGGGTATCTTGAGTATTCGTCGACCAGCACCAGGAAGTGGGTGCCCATCGTGGTAGAGCCAAAGTCTGCATGAACAACTTCCCAGGGTCACGTCCCCCGAGGCATCGCTTCTGTGGCAGGCTCACGCTGCAGGGGAAACACCGCCTGACACCAGACGCATCTTCCACTGCAGCGGCCTCGAGCTCCTCCAGGGGCATTGCATTCGGCGTGGCCGCCTCCACCGCCACATGTACATGTTCATCGGCTTCTTCCGCACATGTGTCATGGTCTTCCTTCCTAGACGCACCCGGGTGTCTTGAGAGATAGTCCGCCCAAGGCGACTCCGTATTCCGTCACCACCGTCACCGGGCGTCCAAGGACGTAGAGCCGGAAGTGCCTGCAGCCACAGAGCACCGCCAGTGCCTCGTGCTCAATCTGTGAATACCGTTGCTCCGCATCCGACAGCGCTTTGCTAGCGTAAGCCACCGGGCGAACACCCCATCACGGTCAATCTGCGTCAACACGGCGCCCAGGCCGAACGGGCTGGCATCGACAATGATCTCCGACGGCAACTCTGGATCGAAGAAGGCCATGGTATCCTCTGCTGCCAGGGCACCCCTGATGTCATCGAATGCCGCTTGTTCAAGCGGACCCCAGTTCCAGGTGGTATCTTTCCTTGTCAGTGCTCTGAGCGGTTCCGACCTGGAGGCAAGATTCTGGATGAACCGTCCACAGTATGTAACCATACCTAGGAAGCTCCGCACATCGGACACAGATTCCGGAGGCTGCGCCTTTTTAATGTCCTGGACCTTCTTGGGATCCGGTGATACACCCCCTTCTTTAAATACAAAGCCAAAGAACTCTATTGATGGTCTCAGAAACTCGCATTTCTCCTTGTGGAGGTTGCGGCCCAGGGACTGCAACCTCTCAAATGTTTTCGCCAGCCGCCTCAGATGGTCCACCTACATCTTTGCAAACACCAGGATATCATCACGGATATTCAAGACACCCTCCAGATCTGCTAGGGCGCCTCGGATGATATTTTGGAACACCTCTGCCGCCGAAGACACACCAAAGCTCAGTCTTTTGTAGAGGTACAGCCCTCAGTGTGTAGTAAAAGTGGTAATATACCTCGACTCGGGGTGGAGAACAACCTGGTGGTAGCCCACTTGGAGGTCCAGCTTTGAAAAGAAGCGAGCGCCTTGTACCTCGGCAATGATGTCATCAATCGTCGGGGTGAGGTGCCTCTCTCTCTTGATAGCTTTATTCGGCAGCCTCATGTCGACACAGATTCTGAAGGCATCTGGTTGTTTGGGTTTCCAGGCCACTACAATTGGGGACACCCAAGGAGTCAGACCCTCGACCTTCTCAATTATGCCAAGATTGACCAAGTTATCAAGCTCCTTGTCGACATGTTCACGAAGGTGAAAGGGTACCCTGCGATGTTTCAGGGCGATGGGCTGCACAAATTCATCAATATGCAGCCTCACTGGGTCACCAGCCATCTGTCCGATCCCATTGAACAGTGCAGCATACTTCTCAAGCAAGTCATTGATGTCCTCCAGATAGACCGAGTATGCAAAACTGACGATGTCGAGGGCCTCCGCCGCTGCACAGCTTAACAAGGTGTTGGTGCTCACCATTGTCACGTAGAAGCGTGCAGTGATTTGCGAGCCATCGTGCTCCACCTTCACCACAAAAGCACCATCCAGTGGGAGAGGGTCCAGACCACCGAAAGCGAAGATGCGGGTTTTCGGTGCTACCAACTTAGGAGGCATGTCCATAGCATCATAGTGTCCCCGGGCCATCACATTGACGGACGCCCCCGTGTCTACCAGGACCGGGACTGGAGACCGATTGACTTCGACCACACACCTTGGCTGCCTCCTGTTCTTCCCTTTCAGGACCCCCACGCTGGAGATGAAGAAAATGTTCTATTCTTCCTCTTCGTCTGCCCCTTCCACTTTGGCATCCTGTTCACTCTGGTCCACCTGAGCGACGTTAGGCAGTCTGCCCTGGCGAAGGAAACTGGACCGGGCCGGGCCTCGCGGCACCATCACAGGCATGACCGCCTTGCACACCCTCGAGAAGTGATCTGGCAGCCCACACCTTCCGCATGTCCTTCCGGTCGCACGGCATTTCGTTGGGTGGGGCAGGTCGTACCCACACTTTTAGCAGGATTCCCCTGCCCTCCTGGCTCTTTCCCGGGGCCCGCCGCCAGGTCTTCTGGTGCCTCTGCCACCACGCCACATCGCACACAACTCCTCGGTCTTGATGGAGCGTGACCCAGCCTCCATTCTAGCTGCCCTCGCCTCAGACACTTCATGGCATCTCCCCAGTTCTAGGATGCATGGCAGCATGATTCCGGGCTCCCTTGACACTTGGTGCTTGAGCTTGCCCAAGGAGCACGCCTGGATGAGCATGGGCCTGATCATGTCCTCCGCATCACCCCAGGCACAGGCGAGCAACAGGCGCCGCAGGCACCCATAGAATGTGTCCAAAGACTTGTCCTCTTTCTGTTTGGCGGACAACATCACGAAGCGTTCATAGTCCGTGTTGGCAAGAGGCAGAAAATGGGCTTGAAGCGTGGTTTTCGCCTGACCGTAGGATCCCTCCCCTGGTGGAAGCAATTCAAAGATCTCCTGGACTGAGGGCCCTGCCGAGTACAACATGGTTGCCAGCCTGCTGTCATCATCAACCACCTGAGTGGGCTGAAAGTACATGTCCAGGCGGTCAACCCACCTCTTCTATCTGGGCCCCAAGCTAGAGGGCGGGCCCAAAACATCAAACTCTGAGATGGACTGGCCGCGTGTGCACGTGCCTGGGCCATGGCAGGAACGATTGGCTAGGCAACAGGTGCTACCACTGGCTGCACTGGAGGCAATGGGCCTTGAGGCCCTGCTTGAGAAATTGTAGGTTGCTGCACTGGCTGCACTGGAGGCAGTGGGCCTGGAGGCCCTGCTTGAGCAAGTGGAGGCTGCTGCACCGCTACTGGTTGTGCACCGTCCTGATCTTCAGTATCACTCATGAGTTTGAGCGCACAGGCACCCCCAGCATGGAAAATGGAGGCCACAACTCAAACTCTGATCCACCTCCAGGCACAGGAAAGTTCACCCTGGGAGCGAAAACAGCAAGAGCACACTGTCCCCCTCCACGGGCAATCCTTAATAACCCAGTCCCAGCCACCAGGCCTGATGATTCCAGGAAGCAGAATGAAGAACCACTGCAGCACACCTCCGTGATGATGAAGAAGATGAAAAAGCAGTAGGGCCACCAGTCTGATGATGAAGAGGATAAAGAAGGCCCCAGCCTTCAGCTGTTCCAAAAATTTAGTCAAGGAAGAATTATGGGCTATGCAGGCCCAGCCTTTGTAGCCCTCCTCCTCGCTTGCACTCGACGTAGAAGACCCAAAATTCGGAAAAAAATCAAAATTCGGGCATAGGCACGCAGATCAAACTGTCTGCTAGCAGTGTGTCCAACAATTAGGCCTGGATGCCACTCACCACTCAAACCGGAGCTCTGTGAAGTCCACGGCCTGATTATTCAAAATGGCCGCCAGCCGCGTGGGTGAAGCACGGCCTACGGCATGAAATGAAATGTCAGCAAGATTTCGTTTCAGGAAGAAAAATTGCATATTCGTCACCGCCGGGCCCAGGCATCATCCCCCACTCGTCGCCACTGTTGGGGGTGTGTCCTGACCCCCAGGGATCCCTCTAAGCCCCCACCGCACAAGGACTCACACCGCACACGTCCTTCTGGCTCAGGCTTCCTGGTCGCACTGTCACGGCCGGGAACGCCCCATTTATTTATGCTGCACGCGGCGGCGTGCAACATCACGCCGCCACGTGCGCGCCCCGTCTTCGTCTTTCAGATTCATGCTGACCGGAAACCGCTGGTACACATCCTGGAGGACCATAACTCATGAAGAGAGAGACCCAGGCGTGCATCCCTCACTTGTAACATGCAGTCATACAATTACTCTATAGAACTCATTCCGGGCTGGCAGAAGAAGCAGCAGACTGCCTCGACTACCAAATGAATGGGCAGGCTGGAGATTTCCTTTCAGGATGAATGCATTGGGACGAGCATCGTATCATGTCACGGGGGAGAGGTTAGAGGGGAGGGTGTCTCCCCGCATATAATTACGGGGAAATGTTAAAAAAAAAAAAAAAATGACATTTTCGTTTTTGGCATTTCAAATTTCTTAGAGATCACATCGATTCGCAAACATTACAGACACAATCACGCAGTAGCATTAGAAGAGTTCATGAAATTGACAATATATCACAATTGTCAACCAAAATATGAAATCCTAAGGAAAGGGACCTGCCACCAACAATGTCAATTTTTTTTTTAAAGGTAGCACCGAGGTTGCATCTCAGGGAGTACATAATTCACAGGGCCAGAAAAATAGTGAACCAAGAGCAGTGCAAACAATATTCATTAGGGGGGTGCAGGAGGGACATCTGAGCCACACACTGACTGTGATATTCTTGAGATAACACTATTGCTGCGAGCATGGAGCATGAGGCTGAAAGGCAAGTGGGATGCTGCAACGTATGTTGCGAGCATGACAAGAGACATGCGAACCATGAAGTCCCACTCCAGAAGGTAAGGTATATAGGTGAGGTGTAGAAACAAGTATGAGTCGACTTAATTGGACCTGAGAGAATACTTGCCCAAGCCCCAGCACTTTAACATTGTCTTCGTGGACTGCACTTTTAAGTGGATTGATGTGAAGTTTTTCAAAGTGACTACCAGGGCAAGATTGAATTCTTTAGGGAAGTATTCTGCAGAGAGGGATCACCCTCACAGATGTTATCGAACAAGGGGATCCAATTCCCGTCCACTGAAACACAACATTTCCAGTGGGAAAATAGACCTGAGCACTGCCAATTGGCACTGTACCCCCAGTAAAATGGGCAAGTAGAAAGAACAAACAGATTCATTAAGGATATGATGCAAGCCGCTATGGCCCCTACGTTGGACAGTAAAGGTCAAGCTGGTCACAGGGATAAGGACACATAGACCAGGTACAGTACACCTATTTAGACTTAAAAAGCATATCAGCATACCGTTATAAATACAGATTGTCGAGTCAGGGATGGAGCATGAGGAACAAAATAGAGCTGAGACAAGTTAGAGTGGAGGAGCAAGGCTGATAATTGCTCCCTGATGCAGGCGCCACAACCACACAGGAAGAAGACTCATTGAGGAAGGACCTGAGGACAACACGGAACAAGGCTTTGAATCATACCCAGGTAACATCAAGAAGCTACACGAACAAGAAAGGCCCAGTAGGGTGTGTAGGCCATGAAGTTTGACTAGCACATACCGAGACCTTGAGATGACAGTGTCATAGACTTTGACATCCCCCACATTTACCAAGGGGCTGTGATGTAAAACACTGCCTTGTCTCTCTGTTGCCAGCACTGGGCCAACGGGACAATGTTCTTTTAAGAACTGGGGAAGGATGTATAAGGTTGAGGCCTAAAATGTTGCATGACCATATAGGAGAGAAGCAGCTCATTGCTTCTTAAACTGTGTTTAGGATTAATGATACGGGCAGTTCAGCACTGTCTCCTCCCCTTTCCCCTGGCACTTTTCCCCTCCATCTCCCCTGCACTTGCCCGATCTCAAATTCACTTGGCCTAGCAAGATCGTTGTCTCTGTCCTCCCTCTGCTCCCTCTTCCTTGCCTCGTTGCGCCTTGAAACTCTTGTGTATAGGCACGTTACAAATACCATATCAAGTAAAATACGGGTTGTGTCATTTATTTAATCCCTGTTCTCTGCACCACATCTTCTTAGCAATGCTGTTACCAGAATAGTTTTGTTCATTGCATACACCACAGGCACGTTTCTCTCTCTCTTTCTCTCTCTCTCTCTCTCTTTCTCTCTCTCTCTCTCTCGGTGCTTAAATAACAGATGATATCACAAGCCAAAATGGTATTCATTTGATCTATCATTTAAGAATAAAAGACATAGCTGCTCTGCTCATATTTAATATTTAAAATTGGGACCAGCATATCACAAAAGACATTCAATACACCCAGCTATGTTGCTTGCTAGATGAAATTATGACATTAAACTGTGATGAATGATTCTAAGCAAAGGTGAATCCCCACAACTTCTGTCTAAGAATTCGCATGCAAACGGAGTGAGGCAAGCTGATAGAGGTTCACGTTTATCCTTTAGGGCTCATGCCATTCGCTAGATGTTCACATTTAGTTAACTCACCATAACACAGAGGTTGGAAAGTATCTTAATAAACGTACCTTAAGTCCCTTTTAGAGTGTAGCCTTCAAGGTTGTCTCTTAATTCCCCACTCACCTGTAACCACTCAAAAGAGGGTCAAAGGTTGGGCCTTTGAGCCGCAAATTGAATTATACAACCCCAAAACACAACAAGATCGTCAACAGAAGACCTGAAGAACAAAAATAATGGGACACGCTGCATTATATCAAAGACAAAAAGATGAACAGGCTGAAATATGGTGAAGGGACCACTGCCTCTGCAAAACACTCACAAGTTAATCAAAGAAGCACAAGAATGCCAGTTATCCTGCCAAGCTTATCGTCCCAAAGCCTCTGAGAGTATCAACAGTGCACGCATCTATGAGCACAGATGTGTAGTCCTCCCTATTGCTTGTGTCAGATTTACGTTGGGTGGAGATCTTGCCTAGAAGACAAGTGAAGATTTTGATTCCCCAAGGAGCTCCTGATGAATTCACATGGAATCCCCAAAGCTCATCCTCAGAACATCAGACCAGACTTCCTCTGTGGGGTTTGGATCACTGTACATGAAATTCTCAAGCTTCCATGCAGGACCAGTATTTCGATGCCTGTGAAGAGGTTTGAACCCTACCGACTCTGCCAAATGTTGGTGATTGCTAAACATCAGGCTTAGTGTGCAGGGATCCATTCTAATGACAAGCGCATCAGTGATCCATATACATTCCCAGTATGAAGCGATAACAGGCAACGGGAACTCAAGGTCCATCGTGATTCTTGTGCCTGTTACCACTTTGTGCCCTGAATCATGAGGCAAAAAGGATTCAGAAAACGAAAGCAATAGTCAGGCACTTCTTTTGGAATTCTCCGGCTCTATGCGCATGAACTGCTGAGTTTTGTGGAATTCTTGCACATGCAGTAAATGGCAGGTGCACCTGACCATTCTTTGGCATCTGATCAGTAGGATGTGCGAATACAGTTTGTGGGACAGAAGAGCCCAGAATAGTTGTAGGGCTGAAAGGGTACTGGTTAACCATGCTCAGAGACCCCGCCTAAAATTGAGTTTTGATGAATTTCTGAATCTTTCAGAAGACATCTTATCTTGTTACATGAACATTGAGTGTGTTTCAAAGGAAGGAAATCAGCATATGCAAATTTAAACCTTTGAACCATTGGTGCCGATTGATGTGAATGGAAAGAGGTTCAGTGTGACTGACAACGCCCTTCTCCTTGGTGAGGAATGGGGATTTACTGTTAACACCCAACACGTGATCCGACGGTAATACCGCCAAACCGGTGGGTCCTATCGCTATTACAGTTGGGCAGTATTACAGCCTGGATACCACCCAACTTGTAATGAGGCACTTAAACTTTTTAGGGACGCCAGGGAATGCCTATACTGCAAAGCATTTTGGAATATCCCGCAGAGCCACCATGTGATGTTTCTCATTTCTATTGTTTAGAATCCCAGAAACGCTTCAGTGTCCTACACAGTGCATGATGATGTATTCCCTCCAACCACCTGCTCTGTGGTTGGCATTTTCCTGTATGCTGTATGCTGACACCCAATTATCTTCTAATTCGAAGGTATTAACTACACTCCTACAACAATGCTACTTTATTATTATACTGGGCACCTGGCAGGCTTTAAGACTGTCACAAAGGAGGTTCTGCTGCACTCTAACCTCGACACATACATTTCACTCACTCCCTTCCGTGCCATCCGGCTCCAAGCTCTCCACCCTTGTTTTGAACTACAATGTTTCCCTCCCAGCACCTTGCAACACAAATCATATAATTGTAGCTCAAAGACGTACAATGTCCGTCCTTTTTGAACATTTCAGGACTTGTTACTTTGGGGTTGGTGGTCAAAGGGTACCTACTGCCATGGAATTCAAGGATCTTGAGGTTTTAGTCAGTTATATGGGATATAACTCGTGGTTGCCTGAGTATGGGCTGGGTCATGATTTGGCCAGTGTGAGATAACATGCACACCAGGCGCTTGTCTATGATTGCGGCTGTGTAGGGCACATTCCTAGCGGATAGAAAAACATCTTTGCAACACTGTTAGAACAATGAATGAGCTTTATGGAGGTCAGGGGTGTGGGTTGTCCTCATGGGAGCTCGGGTATGGCTGGAGATTTCCCTTGGCTCGCCTAGTGCATGAAATGCCACATTTGCCATGCAGGCCTTGTCTCCAAACGATGATTTCTAACATCTACACACAATGCAGTAACATTGAAACACAATACACTAACGTCTATACAGAATGGAAGTCTTGCTTGCGCCTTGGGCTACACTATGTGGCTTGATTATATTGGGGCGGGGTCCTACCACTCTTCCCCCTCCCTCCTGGCCCGTCATTGTGCTTCAATGCCTCTCACCTTACTCTAAAGCGCTTAGGGGTTGGGACAGGGTCGCCCCCTTCCCAACATAGCTGAAAGCTTCCCTCCCTACTATTATTACTATTACCATGGTATTTATTGAGCACAGACCTAGCTTCGAGAAGCAATGGAGCGCTTTACAGAGGTATACAACAATGCAGATACATAACAGCGTTTTCCAGAGGTATAAAACAGTAAAAATGCATAACTGAGCACTTTTTAGAGGTAATAACAGAACAGATATACAGCGGGTGGTAGGATACAGAGGTGAACTGAGGAGAAGTACAGCTGTACTGGGTGGCAGGGAGGAGAAGGGCAGGCAGAATCCAGTGAGTCAGGTTGCGGGAGGGGCAACGTGATGGCATAGGTCTTGAGGAGGAGAGACTCCTTGGAGAGGAGGGTCTCGAGTTCTTTTCTTAATTGTAGATGTTGACGGGGAGGAGGTTCCATAGTCCTGGGATCTAGGTAGAGAAGACTTGTGAGCTTATGGCCCTTAGGTACATGCACATGGAATGGATGGGATTACACCAGAATACTCTGAGTCCAAATAACCGTACCAACTCAGGGAGATAGCAAAGTACCATTTTATTAATAATTTTTTAAAACAGGGAGGTTACAACAAACATCAACGGACGTACGCTCAGTCTTTCAATGAGCTCCACAAAAAATACAATTCTTATAGTATTAATACGTCAGAGTGATGTCATTCCATATGGCAATAGTGAAAAACCTATCAAGGGTCGGGATTGGTTAAGGGAAACATCTAGGTATACGATCGTATAGGAGCTAGGATTATTACTGGCTGTCCGGTATCAGGTGGACACCATGTGCCTACCTTTTTAAACATGTCATTTCAGAAACATTGGATACACAGTTTCTCATTGGTCTTACAAACTATAAGGTCCTTTGTTATATGGACGAATACAATTGGTTGGCACGCTTGTGCCATGTCTGGATCATTCGGTTAATTTAGCAGCACGTAAGTCCAGACCCAGGTGCAGGGAGATGGGACATGAAGCTACCTCACCACGCAATTAGCACAGCATCTGTCATCACCCATGCCTTTTTCCATAACATTGTCTTTGTACTTGTCCTTGTATAGTAGTCTCGTCTTTGGGAATACATGGGGGTGAGGGCACTCGCTATCCTGTCTGGAAGTTCAAGTTAAAGATCTATTTCCATCCTTGGCTCATGTGACAGGAGATCACAATCTGGTCCATTTTGAAGGTTTTAAATGCTCTAAATGAATTAAAACTTGGCATCCTTTGTGTTCTTTCTTGCACCTTAACGTGAGAAGGTTCATCCTCTGCACACTCATTCTTGTTCAGAGTAAATAGCTGACCTCGATTTCTACGGTCTTGACGTCAGGCCAGGCAGCTTCACAACGCAGCTCCATGAGCCTACTATTCATTTGCGACACAACTTTCCATTCTCCTTTCATGAGTTCTGTCTTGCCTATTTAATGATACCAATGTCCAGTCTCTGTACAATGGCGGCTCCGCTGTATTCTATTTACTACTTGTACCTAACTTCTATGATGACTTAATCTACCTTGCATTTCAGCATCTGTACATTTATTGAACTTCTTTTTTCAGCAACACTCTGTTACCGTGTAATCTTCTTCTTTGCTATGTGTAATAGTTCACTCGATTCTTTACTTCGTTGTTCACCCCTTGAAATCCATACCTTGTCTTTAGTCAATATCTCGGGACATCATGCACACATTCTTTTGATGTCATCAGTTCACATGCTCAACTCTTTCTCATATTCCTTCAGGGAGTTCCTCCTGTACCTAGTCATCACTTCGAGGGTACATTCAATAGGGTTGTCTCAATGGGTATCTTCTTTCGAATACTCGCTGTGGTATTGGTATAATAGCTGGTGTTAGCCAAGGCACAATCTCATGTCTCCAATACAGGGGCAGTAGGGGGCTGGGATCTCCTGAAGATGTACACAGCTGCTCCTCTACATTCCCACCCCTCTGGTCAAGTCCTCGACCACCTCCTCATGTTTTTCTGCTCCTTTGTATTTTCTTTTGAAGAAGTGTCTCTTTGGTGTCCATATGTTCGTCACCCCCCTCAGGGTGCCCGCGGTTTTGACATGTTCGTCCACACTTCAGGTCATGTAACTGCATTGTCCATTCAGGGTACAATTGACCCATTGTCCCATGTATTTCTTATGATCCTTTGGATACCAAAATGTTGTTCCTTCAGGTCCCACAATACTTGCCTTTATGTATTCTATGATGGGGTCATCAGTCAGCACCTTGTCTTCTGGTTCATCTTTTGCATCAATCATAATCTTCATTCCTACTGCCTTCTTGGCAGTTTTCTTACATTGTCCAATTATTATGCTTATCATACAGAGCTCAAATATTATTATCACCAATATTGCTCCAAGGAACTTTTATTTATTTATTTGTTTTAATTCTTAATAAAGTGCCACCTCTCCCGTAGCCCTCAAGGTACACAAAAAAGACAGACAGCGGACAAGAACAGAGTAAGAAGCAAATTCAGGAGAAGTCAAGAACAGGACCTGAGAAGCCATGAAGAGGGCAGTTTTTAGCTTTTTTTTAAGGTCTGCAAAAGATGTGATGATCTTGATATCCAAAAGAATTGTATTTCAAGTGGCTGGAGCCAAGACATCAAAGATTGTTTTACCAAATTAAGCTAGGCGAAACCTAGGTTGGATAAGTTCGGCCTGGTCAAGTGACTTGAGGGATCGTGAAGGCATGTACCGCTGGATGTGCTCAGAAAGATAGCTGGACGCGAACTGGGTCAGGCACTTGAAAGTGGGTGTCAAGATCTTAAAGGACACACAATGCTTGACTGGCAGACAGTGCAGATTTTGTCTGGCTGCAGTAATGGACTGCCTATTAAAAAATGCCTAGCACCACCCTGAATGCACCATTTTGCGTAACCTGAAGGGCAGCCAAGTTGAAGTGTGCAGTGCCTGCCAACAGTCTGTTGCAGTAATCTAGCCTCAAGTTAATTAAAGCAGAGGCAAGCATAGACATATTTTTTGAAGACAGATAGGGACGTGGGTAGCCTAACAGCTTGTTGATCCAGCCACATCAGGCACGGGTCTTGGCTACATGTGGCCTCATGTCAAGCATGGAGTCCATTGTGACAACAAGTGTTTTGACATCCCTAGCCACTGGAATAGTGACATTGGAGATCAGAAAGGAAGCATATTATGATGAGAGATTTTTTTAACATGTGACTTGAAGCAGTAATGAGAATCTAGGTCTTGTCAGTATTAAGGGCCATTGAATTTGCCACCATCCAAGAATGAATGATGGTATAGACGGCGTTAATGGCCTGAGAGTCCTGAACATATATGCCCGAGAGTTCAAGGATGACCTGTGTGTCATCAGCGTAGTTGGTATATAGGACACCCAGGTCATCAAGCATCAGAAGAAGAGGGAGGATATAGGTGTTAAAAAGACTAGGTGATAATGAAGAACCATGTGGGACACCTCGTGAAAGAAGAGTGGGAGAAGAAGGCGCATTGTGAGTGGTATCCCAAGCAATGTGTGGACCCAAGAAGGAAACCGGCCATTGTGTGGATAAATTAGAACAGCCCACCAAAGATTGCAACCAACTTGAACGCGGCAGATAAATCCAGCAACATAAGTAGTGCTGGATGACCCCAATCAACATTGGCTGCCAAGTTGGATCTTAGATCAAGCATGGCAGTCTCCATCCCATGTCGGGCACGGTAGCCATATTGACGAGATTTCTGAAGCTGAAGATAAGCCACCCGATCCATTACCTTCAATAAAAAGGGAACATTTGTGATGGATGGGGCGGTAGTGCTTGGGCTGAAGGGGATCGAGGTTACCCTTTTTAAGCAATGGAGTAATCCATGCCTCCTTCAGATCTGTTGGTACCTGTCCCTCCATGAAAGATTTATTGATGAGCTTGGTGACCCAGGGGCTGATGGTATCGAGTGACTCAACTAACAACCTGGAGGGGCAAGCGTCACCCTTGTATGTGGTGGGTTTCATCCCTAGGATGATCTTGTTAACGTCAGCCACCGTGCAAGGAGTGAAGGAGAAAGCCGGCGTGGGAGTGGATTGCTGCTTAGTGGGGGTTATATCAAGTGTGGGAACCAAGGTAGGGGCGTTGCACAAGAGAGACTCCAATGAAACACTAGACTCCAAATGCAAAGCAACTTTCGCTGTGAAAGTGTTGTGAGTGGTTTGACACCATGTGGATTCTTGAACAATGTTGGTCTTAGTATGAGTCTCGCTATTAAATTTCCCGAAAGATCGCAAATAGCTCCTTGGAGCTTGCTTTGGCTTGACATATTCTGTTGTTCTAACAGGAGGTCTTGGCTAAGATGACAGCAGCCTTGAATTTCTTAACAGCACGTTCGTATGCAGCTAAGAGGGCTGGTGATGGATGTTTCCGCCAGGCCCGCTCAGCTCCTCTCCTAAGATGTCTGAGGGTGAGAATATCCTCATTGAACCAGTAATGTGCTAGTTTCTGGCTTAACATACTTGGTAGTGAAAGGAGCTGCCTCTATGATAGAGTCTAAGGTCGATTTATATGCCCGGAAAGGACCAAGGAACTATCGTAGTCCTGCATGCCACCAAGCCTACTTCTCAATTAGTGGGAGAGACTTTGGGGTGTCAGGTTTTGAAATGATTGGGCCCTCATAGATTGCTTAGGAACGGTGTCAACTCTAGAGGATGAAACAGGCAGGTCAATAGTAAAGGTAAGTGTATAATGATCAGACCAAGGACACAGTGTAGTGACAGGAGTACAGGTGGCGATACGATGCAGTAGTACCCAATCAAGGATATGGCCCCCTGTATGAGTGGGCTCCGTGACCTGTTGAGAGTAGCCGATAGTAGAAAGTGCAGTCAGCAGCGACTGGGCGAATCCATCTGTGGGTATGTTAGCCCAGAGATTGAAGTAATACAACGGGTGCCTTACCACTCAATGTCCCACTAAGTAAGTGCAGTAATTGTTCCTCAAACAGTGGCAATGTTTTAGGTGGACGGTAAATAACAAAAGTAGTACGAGCGATATTATCACTGATCCTTATTTTAGCCACAAGAGGTTCGCACTCATCCAATGGCTTGTGCTGCGCAAGATGATACTGAAAAGTATCCTTGAAGAACAGTGCAACACCACCCCTTACATCTTTTTGTTCAGCCCTCAACAATACAAAGCGAGGCGGGACCACAAGGGTGGCTTCATTAGAGATAGAATCACTGAGCATTGACTGAGTGATGGATAGCATATCAAAATTAGAATGAAAGAGGAGGTCTCCTACCTCAACACTGTGAGCCAGAAGGGAACATGTGTTAAGCAAAGACGCAGCCAATAGAAGGTTAGGCTGACCCTTAATTGGCTGCACAAGGTTGGCAGAGTTCATATTTGCAACATTGCAGGAGTCAAAGAGTGCTTCTTTGTGCCTAGGGCACATTAGGAAACAAAATCGCATGGGTCAGAAGTGGAGCTAGTGAAACGTAAAAAGAGCCAGACAAGCGGCCTACCTGCAACTGAAAAGGATGCAGACTCAAGCCGGAAACAAGCCAGACGCAATCTGCCAATAACTGGCCCGCCAACAGCTCTAAATAACAGTGAATCCTGGGAAATGTAGTTTAGCTGAAACTACACAAAGCTTGCTATTGGTGCTATCATAGAACTCAGAACAGATTAGCACCAAGAGAATTCCCTTAGCTAAGCTTGGAAGTAACTTTCACAAAGCTCAAGAAGTAATGGCAATGAAAACAATTGTAGGTGGAGGAAACACAGTTGCAGTTCAGTTGTAAATAACAGAGAGCACAAGTCACACACGAGCACTCAGATGATAATACAAAACAGACAACGCTGGAACCGACAACAGTCACACACTAATCAAAGAGAGCAAGGGGGAAGCTATCTTTTTATCCTGGCGATACCCGGCCTGACAAATGCGCCGGTGCTGACGCACCGCCGACTGTTCTAAATAGGAGTGGAAGCATAGGAAATGAAGTTTAGAGGAAACTAAACAAGGCTTGCTTTTGGTGCTATCATAGAACTCAGAACAGATTAGCACCAAGAGAATTCCTTTAGCTAAGCTTGGAAGTAACTTTCACAAAGCTTGAATAAGTTTGCCATCCAATAATGAGTCCATGAGAACAGGAATGTGAACCAACTTTCATCTTCAATGGCTCAAGTCTCATCCACCGTTTTTAGGTGTAGATCTGTCAATATTGATATGGCCACTGTCAAGGTCCCGTTTTCACTGTCAGGAGATGGTATAAATGTGCAACATGATGGCCCGATCTTGCTGTAATCATGTCGAAGGGTCATCAGACTTATGGCCCTCAGCTTTTCATTTATAGCGTTAAATCCTTTTATAGTGGCATTGATTGTTTTTTAACAGCTCCCATCTGGTGATCTGCAGCCATCTGGCATTCACTACTGTTTGGATCCCAGGCATGAACATAGATGTGAACAGCACTGCAGTTTTGGTGAAAAATGTGTGCTCGTCAGGAATGTCATGATAAGCTGCTTTTGATTTTTTCAGAGAAATAATTTGTGCTTTTCTTCTGCCGGAGTTCTACTGACCTTCTCCTCCTCATGTGATCGTCTACCTTTGGAAATTCTTCAATCTTCAGGTCCTTTGAGGAATCACCAATGCTGAAACATGGATGTACACCAAGGGGCACACTCTACCCCAATTCCTGGGTAGTTTCATATATGCCCGAGATCCGCAGGCCCAATATTGATCCATTAGGACAGCCGTCTCTCTCCTCATTCATGGAACGTCAATGGTGTTTTTGCACCCTTTTTAATGTCCAACATAATTTTTTCCTTTGCCTTGGAAGAACATTCGCGCATTGGTCAGTGGGAATACAGACATCGGGCCTGTCAGCAGTTTGGAGTACTTAGCCCAAGATTTCAAACACTCATCATTCACCTAATGTACTCCTTGCACTGCTTCCTTCCTCAACAGATGAGCTGCACATATTCCATCTTCCCATCCCTTCTTTGTATGCACTCATCCATACATCAGCAGTTGTGAACGTTCCCAGCATCCAGGCATTCCCGTCTTTTCTGTCAAGTCAGAACAGTTCATTCTTCTCATTTCTTCAACAATCACCTCATCTTGTCCTGTGGCAGGATACACAAACATTCTGCCTGTCCATCCAGGTTCTTTCTACATTTGTGTCGTCTTGATGTGATCATCCTGGTATGGAAACAACTGTCTTGACCTCCATCGCAAGGTTGCCCAGTTCCATTGAAACTGTCCTCTGGTAGTACATGCTGCTAGATGGCTGAGACACTTTGCATCATGTGCCGGCATCTCTTTTGAAATTAAGGTTTTACTTGATTCATGGCATAGGGAATGAGAGAGCAGACATAGCAATTCTCATCAGATGCTCTTTCCCCCAACTTTTTGTTATGTGCTGATACCACATATTATTCCGCAGGTGAGCTGCATTATCAAGGTACCATGTATTTGCCCTTTGATTTGACTTTCGCATTTGTGTCCTGCTGCCACCCTGCAACATGGCGTAGGCACTATATATATGTCTATTGTTGGACTTTCACATCTGTGTGCTGATGCCACCCTGCAACATGGGGTAGGCACCATGCATCTGCCTATTGATGGACTCCCACATCTGTGTGCTGCTGCCACCATGCAACATGGGGTAGGCACCATGAATGTGCCCACTGACTTGACTTTGCAGCTGTGTGCTGCTGCTGCCCTGTAACATGGGGTCAGGCTCAATGTATGTGATCACCTGTACTTTTCTTGTGCACTTTGCGTATATGATGCTTTAACTTTGCACATTCCATATTGCTGTAACTCACCTTTTACGTTTCCTTTTCTGTAACCCGAAGCACTGAAACTAATCTTTTAAGTTTAAGAGCCTACATAACTCAGGGTTTTGCGTGCTATACTAATAAATAAACAAACAAACAAGCAAACAAACAAACAGGATAGGTATTTATCCCCTGATTAGCTTCTTCTGCAACCCTCTTATGTTGTCTGCCCATAAAGGGTAAAGAAATGATCATAATTTGCACTCATACTTTGAAGAATCATAGGCAATCTTTTTCCAATAGGATCAGAAGGGTAATAGAGACTTTGAAATGTAAGATACAGAAAGATAAAAAGAGTACACATGCATATATATATATATATATAAATGTATATATATATATATATATATATATATATATATATATATATATATTCAGTGAAAAAACGTTGTTAAAGGGACTTTATGGTTCAAAGTAAAACCGAAAAACCCCTGAAATTCGGCAGTTATGGTAAGATAAGCAACCATAACTCGTGCCGCCACCGTGCACTACTAAAACTAACACCCAGGACATCAAAGATGACATCACAAATGTCATTGATGACATCACTGATGACATCACGTGGCTGGCTCTCCCTTTTTTTCCTTTCCTGACATATCTAGGCCACATGATTTTCTTCAGTAACAGTCAGGAACTAAAAATTGTAAATTACTATATTCGTAGACTTATCCTTCAAGTATGTTCTTAGAATAATTCCCTTATGGTCCAGTCATATCATATGAAACATGTAGATAGGAGAAGTCACAACCTTGAAAGACAGCAATCCTTTTTGTGCATTAAAATTATCAGTAGATTTATCAGCACTTTCTGATACTTTTGTTGTTTTTTTATTACTGTACTTTCCCTGTATATGCTCATATTTTTATATGTTGTACTCACACTATTTTCCTTAGGGTCCAGACACATCATGTGATATATATAGATAGGGTAAGTAACACCTTTGAAACAGAGCAATCATTTCTCTCCATAAAGGTAATCAGTTAGGTTATGAACACTTTCTGCTACTATTGCTGTTTCTTTTTCCTACTTCAATTCCCTTGTATATATTCATATTTGTATGTGGTGTTGTCTCTTTGTGATTTGTGTATAATAATGCAATTATGTAGTAAGTGGGTTTTATTACCTACTTATCACAAGTTTCACTGTACACAAAACTCTAATATGAAAACAGTTATCATTTCAATATTCAACATGGCAAGCTTATGAATATTGCACCTCCATCATGTATGCTGCACACAATGCTTATGTTTCTACATGAGTACCTTAGTATACTGGATTGAAGTTAATAATAGAATGCTATTTATATCAATGCATAGCTTAATGCACTCATTAGCACCTGATATTTATTCCAATAATCTTTGACACTTTTTTATTAACATTACACTAAGAATCCCTTGTACAGACTTTTCATGAAAGGCAAATGCACATGTGATGTCATCAGTGATGTCATCAATTGCATTTGTGATGTCATTTTTGATGTCCTGGGTGTTAGTGTTAGCAGTGCACGGTGGCGGCGTGAGTTATGGTTGCTTATCTTACCATAACTGCCGAATTTCAGGGTTTTTTCGGTTTTACTTTGAACCATAACGTCCCTCTAACAAAGTTTTTTTACTGAATTTCATAGGTTTTTGGTAGCGCAACTTAACCATAACGTCCCTTTAACAATGTTTTTTTTACTGAATTTCATAGCTTTTTAGTAGCGCAACTTAACCATAACGTCCCTTTAACAAAGTTTTTTCACTGAATTTCATAGGTTTTTAGTAGCACAACTTAACCATAATATCCCTGACTTCATATACATGTAACATAGAACATACTAACCCCTTCATAGTGATTTTCATGTCCGCAGACTACCGCCATGTCCGCGGACATATCGAAAATCTGAGCGTGGTGAATGTAAATTTAAATATTGTGCCCCGTTTCCCCTTTGAAGTTGGCTCTGAAAAGGCCGTTTTTTTATTTTTTTTACAGATGCTTGACCGACACCTGTTATTTTGATTTTTTTTCTTGTTTTTTTTTCTTACTTTACTCCTAAAATCTTTACATAACCTTCTCCAAAGCAACCCTTACATTCCAAAATAGAAAGGCATTTCCCGTAAAAGATAAAGAAATGCCATCTTCTTTAAAATTAACAGCATTACTGGCATCAATATTCTCATTGTTACAGAAGAACATACCAGCTCTAAGCATGAAGGTACACATGCCTCGGTTGATGACACACCTAGCAATGTTTTGCTGAGGACAAAAAACGGAACTATTGTCCCATATTGCCCTAGGTAGTAATCCAGAAAAAATTACTTTCGCATTTGGAAGGATCTTCATTACGGCTTGAACCAAGCGTTCCAAATCAGCCAACAAAGTAGGGGCACTGACGTTGCCCAAATGGAAAGCACCATAGTGCAAAATTACCACATGCGGACTGTTAATCGTGGTCATATCCTCACAAACTTGTACAATTCCCTGTACATTGCAATCAGGCACACTGCTCCACACCACCTCCACTCCTTTCACATCAAAGTTCTTTGCCACATGCCTGCATTCAGCGTACTGCTGTAAACCATGCACAAACATATCTCCGAGCACCAACACCCTGACTTTCTCCACTTCTGCCATCTTCACCACACACAGTCTCTTTCAACACAAATCCACAACCTCGACATCTGATTGGCTGATCCGTACAGTTTTCTTTCCATGTTGGATTTCCTGGAAAAACCCGGATGTAGCACGCCCTGTCCACGAACAGCCGCGGTGTCCGCGGACGGCGTCCACTTTACTCTCTGTGCCATTCCCTCATTGCAAACAGCTAAGCAATCACACAATACGAATAACGTCCTCAGAACACCCCCATTTTGTGAATTTGCGAACATTTCAGGACAATTATCATTTAATTATTCAACATATTAACATTCCAAATATTATACTTTCATCTTGTACTCTGCACACAATGCTATGTTTCTCCATTAGTAGCTCAGTATACCAGATAGAATCCCATAATACAATATTTATATCAATGCATCGTTCAAAGCACTAATAACGGTATGATATTTATTGCAATATCCTTGACACTTTTTTCGCAACATTATAATAAAAATCCCTAGTACACAAATTCCATGAAAAGTACATACACATGTGATGTCATCAGTGATTTCATCAATGACATTTGCGATGTCATCTTTGATGTCTTGGGTGTTAGTCTTAGCAGTGCACGGTGGTGGCGTGAGTTATTTTTCATAGCTTACCATAACTTGCGATTTTCAGGGGTCTTTCGGCTGTACTTAAAACCATAACGTCCCTTAAACAAACTTTTTTAATATCACGCAAACAATATACAAACATGGCGTGCAAAAACCAACTTCTCACAGATGGCTTTACACAGAATGTTGCAAAGTAAGAATTTATGCTCGTTCACAGTGAAGGTCAGCTGCTTCCATTTTTTTCTCGGGCCCCGGAGAGGCTCACGAAGCGGACTATAAGGTTGTATTGTGTTTTGACCTTGACAGACAGAGATTGTGATGAAAGACTTCTCTTGAAGGAGTGTTGCTAAAACGTAAGAGAAGATAAGGATGAAATTTCTGAAACAAAACCACTTTTATATATTATATCACTATGCGAAAGATCGTTCGCACACGCAGAGTCGTATTTTGGGACTGCACTACTCGTAGACAATGGAAATTGCAATTGTACTGTAAGTAACCCTTTAGATTATTTTATACCAAATATAATTACAATAGCGTAGCATTAAAGACCGCTCAAGTTGAACTTGTTCGTTGAAAGTGGCATAATGTTTTCTACCGCGCACTATCACCGCCGAATTGATCCCCTGTTGTTTAGAGGGCTCTGAAAAAGGCAGACGACACAGGGTGGGTTAATAGAAATAATTTAACCGGTCTATAGGCGGTCAAGCGCTCTACTCGCTGTGCCACTTCACTGTAGCCTGTCAAATGGCACAGCGAGTACAACGCTCTCTTTGACATCCGTGCACAGCTTGCTAACGCAAGTTCGAATCCCGGCAAGGCCAAACTCAGCCTTTCATCCTTCGGTGGTTGATAAATGAGCACCACACACCGTGGTTAATAATAAGCACCGCTTAGATACCTTACGGTTCTTAGCGCTATATGAATGGGAAAATATTATTATTTTATTATTAACATACTCCGTTGCACTATCTTTGATAGCAAATAGTTTCACGCCCTAATAAATAAAATGATGATTTTTAATGAAGATCGGCTGGTGAGACTAATTTATGTTTTTTAAAACAGGTATGTGGCCCCATTTTGCCTATTTCACGATTTACAGACTCCAGCAGATGGGGTCTTCAACTGCCAGGTGCAGGTCCAAATATGCAACTTCATGACCCTCACCATTTTATGGGACAATCGCCAAGGACCAATATGCCCTTACGCAGTACTAGCGGCTACAAACAACATACCAACCAGTTGGGTGGTCTAAGGCTTGTTTTTGGAGCAACCTTCCGATTATCAGAGCGACCATTTACTGCTTTTATCATAAACCAACAGCCTATCTACCGCAAAGGAACAACGCGTGGCTCCAAATAAACTTTTGCTGATCGACAGCAAAGACAATAGCAAATCGCTGACTATTCACTAAACATTTCATGTGAAATAAATGTACTTTACCAAATGTACAATCCTGCTGTTTACTTTTAAACCACAGTTTCATATTCCGAATTGTGGCGCACTGAGTTGTAAGCTGATCTAACACCCTCTGTACCGCAAAGGAACATTGCGTGCCTCAACATGAACTTTTGCGGATCGACAACAAAGACAAATGCAAATTGCTGAATATTCTCTAAACATTTGATGTCAAATAAATGTACTTTACAAAATTTACAATCTTGCTGTTTGCTTTTAAATCACTGTTTCATATTCCGAATTGTGGCGCGCTGTGTTGTGACATAATATGTGTTGTCTTCCGGGTTCTGTGTAAAGTCACTTAGGACTGGAGAGGACTGGGCGCGTTTGATGACGCACCCTGTAACGTCACGGAGAGAGGCAGGGAATGTGAATGCTTTGATAATATCAGGCTTAGGGGCGGGAGATATGATTTAGTGTCGCAAAAGCAAGTCAGCCAGGTCAATAGGATTATCACATAATGTCGGCGCACACCAGCTGGATTTATCATTTCTTTAGTGGACAAAAAGTCAGTTGACGCCCATAGGAAATTGTACTATTAGCGGACAAAAGGAGTGGTCTTAAAACACTTTCACCCTGACAACGAACAATACAAACAACGTTCTCAGAACACCCCCATTTTGTGTAATTGCAACCATTTCGGGACACCGCGAGTGTTCTTAAACCACATTCATCTAGACAGATTACAATACGGACAGCGTCCTGAGGACACCCCCAGTTTGTGTATTTCCGAACAATTAAGTATACTGCGAGTGTTCATAGCTCATTTTTACCTTCCTTGCGAACAAAAATGACACATACTCCATCCTCTAAACACACCACCATTTAGTTTATTTACAAAATGTCAGAACAGCCGTGTTCTCCGCGGACAAATCGAACGCAACAAAAACGTCTAGCACATAAAAAAACAAAACATTGAACCTATCTCATACTCCCTCACCCTCCCCAAACACTGTTACACACCAACACAGGGCACTAAATACAATTTTTTATTCACGTTTCACCGCGCTGTACTCGGTCAACGGCAAATACAAGATGGCGGGCGCCACAGAAAATCTGACGCGCTCCACGCCCCTCGCCGTCCAATCAGTGAACACGTCATATGTCTGCGGACATGACACAAGGCCATGGGCCAATCGGGGTGCTGTCCGCGGAGCGAACAGGGAAGTCCGTCCGCGAAGTGAACACAGATATCACTCATTTTTTTGCCTTACATTTTGGTAATTTTTTTTAAAACTACTGGACGGATTTACACCATATTTGCAAAAGCACGCTTTCGGTACCAGGCCCCCGCCGCAAATTTGGTGTAAATCCGTCCAGCAGTTCGGGCTGTAGCCGTGCGCCAAGTTTTTTCCCATTCAGTCTATGGGAAAAAAAAGTTTTGGGACCCCCCCTATAACCTTTCCCCCCCTGGACGAATCCTCACCAAACTTTGCAAAAAAATTCAGAGTGGGCCATATACTTATTTTGCAAAGTTTGGTGAGGATTCGTCCAGGGGGAGCGAAGTTATAAGCCCCCCAAAAAGTGCTCTTCCTATGGAAACACCAACTTAACCATAACTACATGGCCACTACCGTGGCCATGTAATATATATATATGTCATGCACAGCAGCCTGGAAAAACATTTGGCGTGCCACCCCAATACTTGTTGAACTTGTGCTCTTTCTATAATCACATTATCCTCTTTTGAATCATTTTTCATACAGGTATACATTGCACAATCTGCTCAATTATCGCTGTTAAGAGTCTCCTTATCATTGGACCATTTTTGGGATCATGTAGAAAGGTGTGAATATTAACATCTTGCCTAACAAGATCAGGGTAGGACTGAAGTATAAACACAAAGATAGCAACTTCAAGCCTATGTGCGTCACTGTCAGCAGATATCATGAATTTATCATTGAAACAGATATTCTCCTAAAAATGAAGCTGGGTATTGATCTCTCTTCTAATTTCTAATCAGGAATGGATGTGTTGGCATAATACTGATGCAAATTTTACTTTTTTCAAGGTATTTCTAAAAAGTACATTTTCAGCCTCTGGAATTCTCTGCAAGTCTATGCACTTCCTACTACAGGTTTAAGAAGTGTCCACTGAATTCCAGTCCTAAAGAAATATGTGCTAGTCACACACTGTTTTGTCATCCTTCTTCTTGGTCATTGATCAAGTCTGCACATGCAGAAATTCTACTTTTTGTCTTGCTTCTTGGTCAATGGGCACTGGAGGGAGGGTCTCGCCTTTGTTCATTTTCACATCTCCTAAATGCAGCCACGCTCTTCTTCCCAATACCTTAACTGCAGAAGGGGAGACTTCATCAACACAAAAGGGGGCATTAAACCTAGGCTTGAGCCACTTGCGGGTTTAGATTCTTGATGAGGATTTGGTCCCCAACATATCATTTCAGCAGTGGCAATATTTCTCTTGGATCGGTTACTGGACTGCGCTTTTCTGTATTCATTGATACCGCCTACAATGCTTGACTTGATCTACATTGAAAGAAACACTGGTAGTCATACATATCAAATAATCACGCATTTCATCACCTAAAGCCTTCGCTACACACTGGGTATAACTCCTGACTCTAGATGGGGCCAGAAGAGGCGTTTTCATGTGACACCCTGTCACCAATTCATGGGGAGTAAGGAGGTGGTGATTTTGAAGGGCATATAAGGCTAGGGGTAGGCACTATAGCCATCCCCTCTTCAGAGTTAATTTGATCTTGGTTATCCTCTCCTTGAGGAGACTGTAGAGTCTCTCACAAACACCGTTTGCATGGGGATGATAAACAGAATAAAACATATGCTTTATGCTCAACAGAAGTCCTATTTGCTCAAATAGCTCATTAACGAAAGGTGGTCAGTTATCAAAACTTAGCAGCTCACACACACCCCATTTTGGAAATACTTTGCACACTAAAAACTTTGCTGTGCAAGTGGCATCAGGGTGTGTACATCGACCGGCTCCAATCCACCTGGAGAAGGCACACATTACCACTAATATACCTGTACCCATTTAATGTTTGTAGTACATCGATGTAATCAATATGTAAATGTTGAAACGGACCATTCAGTTGAGGTATTACTCCTCTGATTGTTCTTAATGTATACCCAGCAGTAAACCTTTGACACATGATGCAATTCACCATGAACTGTGCAACGTGTTCCAGTAAACTGGGAATAAACCAATCTTTTGCAATTGTGGCAGCAAGACTTTCTCTGGTTATATGCACAGGGTAATGCAACTGCTCAAGTGCAACTTACAGCAGTGCTGCGGGCATCACTGGTTTTCCAATGCTTTCCTGTCTCCACAATGCTTCCGTGGGGGATAAAGAACACCCCCTATGTTTCCATAGCTCTTGCTCTTCTTGTAGGGCTCCACCCTGAATCTCTATTAATTGCGTAATTGACAACATGTTGAACCCCTCTCATACTAGCATGCTCCTAGACAAAACTTATTTCGTAGAGAGATAAAGTCTGTTTGCTTAGTATGTGCTGCCCATTTTACAACTGCTATGGCTACTTGGAGTTGTAGTGCCGTAATGAACCTGGCCAATATAGACGCATTATGTACTGGAGTGCCGTCTGCTCGGAGGTATTCCCACCTTTTCCAGCATGACAATCCTGCATGTACATATGACGTTACATAGGTGGGGTCACCGTACACCATCACTTCCTGCCCGTTGTGTTTTTCTAGCACAACAATAAGTGCTACTAATTCTTCCTCTTGTGCTGAAAAGTGAGATGGTAGTCTTGCACCTGCCACTACCTAAAATTCACCATTTAATCTGTGTCTTACAACTGCAGAGCCTGAATGCCTCACCCCACTAGTTTGATCAATTTTTGAAGAACCATCAATAAAGAGAATTTCCCCTCCCACTAACGCATTTTCCTTCACACAGGGAATAGATCACCTTCTTCTACAAGTTCAGCTACAAACGTGACTGTGTTCACTATTTTACACCTAACTACCTTAATGGCTGGATTGAAAATCATTTCCTCATATGCTGAAGCTCTCTGTGACATTAATGTACCCTTCGGTTTCTCTAAAATGGCAAATAAAATGTGCTCCATGTAAAGAGTTGTGGTAATACTTGTGACCTTTTTAACTGCAAATGCAGCAGCAGCCAAAGATTGTTCACATGAGAAATGTCCCTGCATGACTGGATCTAAAATCCCACCGTAGTATGCCAGAGGGTTGTATCCTAATTTTGTCCTCTGTGTGAGTACTGCTGTTATCACTGACCCATTAGTGTGTGAAAACAAGTGAAATTCTTTGCTATAATTGGGGATTTCCAAAACTGGAGCTATACAGAGTGCTCTTTTTAATTCCTCAAATCCTTCCTCCATTTCTTCAGTCCATTCTATCTTTTCCTTACCAATTTGTGCTTTCTTTAATGCTTGCCAAAGTGGCTTGGTATACGTGCTGTAACCAAAAACCCAGGCTCTGCAATAATTGCACAAGCCCAGAAAAAATGCTGCACTTGCCTCACTGTGTTTGGCTGTGGCGTTTTCATAACAGACTCAGCTCTTTCAGCTGTCACTTTCTTTCCTTCATGTGAAATTAACTGACCTATGTACAACACTTCTTCCTGACACTACTGTAATTCCTCCTTGTCCACCTTGTATCCCTTGTCTGCCAGCGTAGTCATTAACTGAACAGAATCTTGTCTGCATTCATCCTCTGTTTCACTGCAAATCAATATGTCATCTACATACTGAATTGCTGCACTCTTTTGTTCAATGTTACCTAAATCCATCTGTAGGACCCTATTAAAGATCGATGGGGACTCAAAATATCCAAGTAAACGAGTATGTTTTAGTCTTTTTTGTCTGAACATAAAGGAAGTAAGGTCTTGCAAGTCTTTGTGCAATGGTATCGAGAAAAACCAATGACAGTGAAATACTTCGCTTTAACTGGGATACTACATAATATTGTTGCAGGATTAGGAACTAATGGAAATTCAGCTTCTACAATCTGACTAAGAGGTCGCAAATCATGGATAAATCTCCACGACCATCCCTTAGATTTTTTTATCGGATACACTGCGGTACTGCACGAGAATTCCGATGGCACTAGTATTTCCTGATTCATTAGTGCTGAAATGGCCTTAAATATACCTTCATCTGCCTCTTGAGACATAGGGTACTTTTCTGCTCGTGGTAAAATGGCTCCTGGCTTGAGTTTTATTTTAACCTCTCCTATTCCCTTCAATAGGCCTATGTCATAGGGGCCCCTAGTCCAAACGACACTTGGCATCTTTTCTAGATCTTCCCAAAAGAATGCTGGTTGTTGCCACATTATAACCATTCACTCTGGGACATACCTTTTCTCAATCTTTATCCACTATGTATTGCTTATAAAAAACACTAGCATATTGTCTATATGTTCTTCTCTGAACATATCTTCATCCGTTGTTTCTGTCAATCTGTATTCCTACTCAAGAACTATCACTGTCCCCCATGCTCTGCCTAGCTGTTTCTAACTCTACCTGCCTAGCTGTTTATACCTTCCTCATCCATAGATATTTGCGGTCTAAATAAAATCTCATCAGATAGCCTCACAGTTTTCCCCACTAATCGAAATAGCCATGTTAATAAAATGCCTACCCCATACATGAAAACCTGCGGATCTAACAGGACTCCTCATAGAGCCACTTGCCCTGTATATGCTAGTATAAACTCTCTTATGTTTAAATAGTGTATCCCGGATCTGTGAATGAAATCATCATGTTAAGTTTTGTCATCAAATCTCTTCCCAGGATGTTAACTGGCATCTGTCATGAATATAACAAGGGAACAGACATGTCCCATTCCCCTATAGAACCAGGTAACTTATCAGTAAAAAGAACTAAATTCGTAGCTCCAGAGAACGCTTGAGCTTTCATGGCACTACCTCACATTGGATATTTTCCCTCTCTGTTGCATGAGCGAGTCACCCCTGTATCTACAAGAAAAGAAAAGGATTTGCCTCCTATTGTCGCATTGACCCTTGGTTCCTCTTGGGGGTCTTGTGTCATGGATAGTACTGATTTGGATCTTGAAACCATCTGCTCTGCTACCATGTGAGCTTATCGCCCTTAGGTACGTGCATATGGAAATGGATGGGATTACACCAGAATAATTCTGAGTCCAAATAACCAAACCAACTCAGGAAGATGGCTAAGTACTGTTCTGTTTTATTAACAAGTATCTAAAACAGGGAGGTTACAACGAACATCAACGGACGTACGTTCAATCTCTCAATGATCTCCACAAAAAATACAATTCTAAAAGTATAATGCATAAGAGTGATAACATGCTACGTGGCAATAGTGAAAAACCTATCAAAGGTCAGGATTGGTTAAGGGAAATATCTAGGTATACAATTGTATAGGAACTAGCATTATTACTTGCTGTCTGGTATCAGGTGGGCAACTTTTGCCTACCTCTTAAAACATGTAATTTCAGAAACATTAGATACACAGTTTCTCATTGGTTTTACAAGCTATAAGGTCCTTTGTTATATGGACTAATACAATTGGTTGGCATGCTTGTTCCATGTCTGGAACATTTGGTTAATTTAGCAGCAAGTAAGCCCAGAGCCAGGTGCAGGGAGATAGGACATGAAGCTACCTCAGCAACCGATTAGCCCAGAATCTCTCATCACCCATGCCTTCTGTCATGAAATTGTCTTTGTACTTGGCCTTGTAGAGTATTCTCATCTTTGGAAATGCACAGGAGTGAGGGCACTCCCTATCGTGTCTGGAACTTCAAGTTCAAGCTCTATTTCCATCATTGGCTTACATGACAGGAGACCACAATCTAGTCCATTTTGAAGGTTTTAAATGCTCTAAATGAATTAAAACGTGGCCTCTTTTGTGTTCTTTCTTGCACCTTAACGTGAGAAGGTTCATCCTCCGCACACTCATTCTTCTTCAGAGTAGATAGCTGACCCCAATTTCTACAGTCTTGACTTCAGGCCAGGCAGCCTCGTCACGCAGTTCCATGAGCCTGCTATTTGGGTGAGACACAACTTTCCATTCTCCTTTCATGAGTTCTGGCTTACCTATTTCATGATACCAATGTCCAGTTTCTGTACAATGGTGGATCTGCCTGCATTCTATTTACTACTTGTGGCTAGCTTCTATGATGACTTGATCTACCTTGAGTTTCAGCATCTGTACATTAATTGAACTTCTGTTATCTGTAACACATACCGTGCAATCTTCTTCTTTTCTACGTGCAATAGTTCACTCGATTCTTTACTTCATTGGCACCTCTTGAGATCCATACCTTGTCTTTAGTCAATATCTCAGGACGTTGTGCACACCTTCTTATGACATCATCAGTTCATGCTCAACTCTTTCTCGTACTCCTTCAGGTGGTTTCTCCTGCAGGTTGTCATCACTTTGAGGGTACATTCGATAGGGTTGTCTCAATGGGTATCTTCTTTCGAACACTCACTGCAGCATTGGTATAATAGACGGTGTTAGGCAAGGCACAATCTCATGTCTCAAATACAGGGGAGGTAGGGGGGGGAATCTTCTACAGATGTACACCGCTGCTCCTCTACACTTGTTTTCTGGTCCTTTCCTTTCTTGCATTGGTGGATTTCAAGTCTGCACGTGTCCTAACTTCTGGTGGTGCGCCCCCTACCAGAATAGGAAAGCATGGCAGGGAGAGAGAAAGCTTCCCTTACATTCAAAACTGTTGCAGCTTGGGTATTGCAGCCTTCCCTCACATCTAGTAAAAGAATGCTACTGCTGGAGCCTATTCAAACTTCCCTTAAACCCACAAGGTAGATCATAAACAGTGAATGTTTCTCTCTCACCCAGAACAGTACAGCATGGACAGATACAGTGGAAGCTGCTGCCACATTCAAAGCAGCTACAGCATATGCAATGAAATACATTCTTGTCTCACAACTAGAACAAGTTAAGCTTGTGCAAGACCAGTGAGACCATCCCTCACATCTGCAACAAGTATAGCAGCAGCAGTCCGGACATCGGTCACAGGGGTAGTGTTATGTTTGCACCCAAGAGAGTTATTGCTCTAGACTTACAATGCACCATCCCAATTAATAAGGGCATGCCACCTCTCTCTCACACCTCACCACCCATAAGCATTTTACCTGCAGCTGCATACTGTAAGGAACTCTTGGTGGCAACAAGCAAGACAGACACAAGTGATCACAGTACAAGGGTGTTTATTGAACAATGAATTATTTGTGCAGGTTAGAAAAATCCCTAATAGAAACCTATTGCCAAACCTTACAACTAATACAAAAAAGGTGTGGGATAGTTCTCAAGAAAAGAAAGAAGTGTTCACAAATAATATGCAGTAGCCTGGGTCTCCCTTCCCCATGTTTTGGAAACAAGGTAAGATGGGAGCTTGGAGCACAGAACAGTCTTAGGCGGTGTCCAGTCATAATGTCGAATACAATAATTTCGAAAGTCAAAATGTCGAAAATATTTATTCGAAAATAAAAATGTCGAATTACAAAAATGTCGAATTATTTTCGATTTCTTTTTGAATTAATGTTTAAATAAATAATTAATTAATTATAGTTTATAAAACATAATTTTTAAAAATGGTTAAAGGTATATCCATGGTGGGTGGGGGGGATGGGGAGGAGGGGGGGGGGTTGGGGTAGGGGTTTGGGATGGGGTTTTTTAATAATTAATTATTTAATTAATGTTTTATTAAATACTTTTTTAAAAAAATTAAAGGTATATCCATGGGGGGTGTTGGGGGGGATGGGGAGGAGTGGAGGGTTGGGGTAGGGGTTTGGGATGGGGGGTTTGGGGGGGCCCCCCCCAATAAAAAACGTTAGTATGTGTGACATTTTACATAGTTATTTTAACATTGGTTTTTCGATTTTTTTTTCGACATTTTATTTTCGAATTAATGACTTTTTCTATTATATGTATGTGTTTTCGACATTTTTGAATTCGACATTTTTGAATTCGACATTTTTGTAATTCGACATTATTTTTTTGATATTATGACTATGGGCCTCATTACAACTCAGGCGGTAAGGGATTTACGGCGCCGTAAACAGCGCCGACCCTTACCGCCTGAGTACGAGGTCCCTTAGCGCCATGGCGGATTTAACACCTGCTTTTAGCAGGTGTTAAAATCCATGGCGCTAAGGGACCATGGAGTTAATTACGCCACCGTAATTTACGGTGGCGTAATTAACGCCTTCCCCACTCCCATTATGCCCTATGGGGCAAAAATGGGAATGGGGAAGGGTAAATGGGGATTGGGGACTTACCGCCCCGCCAAACTCGGAATGGGGCGGTAAGTCCGCCAACCACCATGGCGTAAACGTAGTTTACGCCATGGTGGTAAAGTCACGGCCCAGGCGGTAACTTACCGCCTGGGTCGTAATGAGGCCCTATGAACCGTCTTAGGCTTCTCCAGCATGAGATGACAGTTCGAATGGCAGCTCTCAGGACAATCAACAGCTAAGTTTCATTTTAATTGAATGCCTCTTGCCTTCGAGGACCTGACGTATTCAACTAGAAAAACAAATAAACAGTCTCTTTTCCATGGGCTTTGGGTGACGACTTTCACCCTGGGATTCCCCTCTTCTGGGCAAAAATCCCTAGAAAGTTCTTTAATGACATCAAGACCCCGGATAGCTATGTTTTCTCACTTTCGAGGGCCTCTGTGGCTTCAAAATAAAGTTCCTTTAACAAATGAAAGTTTTTTTTCAATGTTAACTGGGTGATTGATTCCCCCCTGGATCCCCTAGTCTGGGTATTGATGCTTCTTAATTGCTTACTACAGTTTCACATAGGGTGATGGATTCTCCCCTGGGTCCCCCTATTCTGGGCATTGACCCTTCTGACATATCTCATTTCCCAAATGATATGACAATTCTTTCCTCAATGAACTTTTGGGTGATAGCTTCACCCCTGGATCTCCCCCAGTTGGGCTCGGATCCCTCTTGACTGTCAGTACCCGGGTGATGGCTTCACCCCTGTATCTCCCTCAGTCAGGCTCAGACCTTGCTTGTGTGGCAGTACTTGAGTGATGGCTTCACCCCTCTTTCACAAATCTAAATCTTAATGTCTTTTTAAACAGATTGAATGGACATCCCTCTGCCGGGTTCACTCTAGTCAACGCACTGTTTCTTGGGACTTTAGACTTGCCCTCTTTTCATCAACACCCCTCTGTCGGGTTCACTCTTCTCAACTTCACATTCGCTGCCACTTGCAGGATTCACTTCCCTTGCTTTCTCATATGGTGGGATTCGTTTCCCTTCCTTTCACACTGATGTAGATTAAAGTCTTTCGATTGCACTGGGATTTTACTAGACCTCTTGCATGACCACTTTGACCTCTTTTGGCAACTCTCCTATGGCCTTTTGGTACCCATAGTTTCGCTCAGATGGGGTTCGACAAGAGTCTCTTGAATTAGAACCCACGTGGTGCCGGTTTTCCCTCTGCAGCTGATCTCCCTTTAACACATTTCTTTACACAGTTCTTTAAAACTTGGTTCAAACTTGCTACTTTGTGCCTCTCATTCAACACAGCCCAGTTCTTATCAATTCTCCCCTCAACTCACCAGCTGTGATGAACCCCTTGATCAGTAACATTTGATTGAATTAAACTGAACAATTAGGCTAATACATACCGAGCATGTGGAGCAGGGGTTGCAAGGTTGTCCCCCTTTCCTTATGTTCAATATGTATTATCCTTGGGGGGTTGCCGGGGTGTCCGCTGCTTCCTTAATATTGTAGGCGGTGGACCAAAAAAGAAAAAAGAAAAAGGGACCATATGGCATGATCCGACCTGTGTTGAAGGGACAGATCTGACACTGCAGGGCTGAGGTGCACCAGGCAGGCAGGAAAGAGGTAAGTCAGGAAGGAGGATGGTGGGTGGGGGGTCTGGGGTGGGTAGGTTTAAGAGCGTTTTATCATATGAAAAGTGATCTCATGCAGGCTTTTTTTTCGATCAGTTTGCCGCAATCACTTTTCATACGATCAAACACCCCCAAACGTTCAAATATCCTACGGGCTATGATGGGGAAGGTTTGCAAAATAGATGAGAATAACCAGGATGAAGAACAGAACATAGGGGATTGTCGGAACGGTAGTACTCTATCACAGTAGATTGGGATTTCAGAGATGATAATCAGAGGGACGGTATTGGTAGGGTTTGTGAAGCAAACGGGGTAACTGGGATCGTGGAATGAACG
This sequence comes from Ambystoma mexicanum, assembly GCF_040938575.1. Taxonomy (NCBI): domain Eukaryota; kingdom Metazoa; phylum Chordata; class Amphibia; order Caudata; family Ambystomatidae; genus Ambystoma; species Ambystoma mexicanum. Next base: position 461,160,954 of record NC_090931.1, read on the forward strand.
GAGGGGATTGTGGGAATCGTAGTGTCCAGTGAATGCAGTATACTGGAGTTTTGGAAAAGAATAATCAGAGGGATGTGAAGGAGAATGATTGGAAGTATTTGGATAGGGAATAGGAAAGCAAATATTCTGAGAGAGACGGTTGTTGATCCTGATGGGGTTCGTGCTCCTAGGGTATTCATCATCAGATGTAATGGTTTATTGGTTTTACCTTTGGGTAAGGGAGATTCACTGGGTGGAAGAGATGATGAGCGGGCATAGCTTATAAAGGCTTCAAGGACTTTGTTACCCTCACCCTCCTCTCCATGATGATACCTTGTCTCACCTGGGGTATTCCCCCAAGCATAACCCCGGGTTCCCATACCCAGGTGATCCCCCCCATTGGTCCACCCCCAGGAACTGGATCCAGCAGCAATGACTGTGGCCAGGTCAACTGAATAAGGGATTCTCGAGGTCTTACTAGGAGAATACCCTCAGGTTTCTCACAATACCCATTCTATGCACGCTCTCTGCAGGGAACATAAGAAGGAAATAGGGACCAAATTCATCTGTCATTTCTAGACTATTAATCTAATGTCCCACACTTGTTGGTGTCCTCCTATGCCCAGGACTAGTCCCATGTCCTAACTCGGTTGTTCTTGCTTTTAAAGAGGTTTGGTCATGTAGAGTGAGGATGGATCAATGCTGTTCCTGAATTTCCTCCAGGGTGGCCACAACAAACCAGGGTTTGGTGGTGCATTACCATGCAACCTGTTTGAGCCCCCGGGAGATAGTGTGTGTCAAGCAATGCACAGTGACTCTTGGGGTAGGTTTGGAGGGACATCGAGCCGACACTGCACAGTCTTATTCTGTATTCCCACATGGGTTGAGTCACAAGCCAAGAACATTGCATCCCAAAGGCCTATTCAGAGCAGGGGGTGCATGATAAGCAGAACATTTACCACAATGGGCATAGTGTTGGTACACACTGCACACAAAGTGACAGGGGGATCCCAGCAGCCTGGAGCTTACACAGCTCAACAAAAGGTAAAGCAAGCAAACTAAACGGACATAACAAGCAGTTGGTCGCCACCAGACCTTTACAGCGGAGCTCTAGACAAGCACCGCTCTTGCCTAATGATGGCTATAAGTGGCCCAGGTCTGAATCACCCAGTCTTTGACTTTGAGCAATTGGGTCCTTTTTGTCATAAGAGGTATTTCAGCAAAGAGAACACTTCAATGCAATTTATTTAACCTGCTTTTAGAAAACATTTCTATGCCAGTCTCAACCAGGTTTTTAATTGACCTAAAGTGGCAGATATTTGATTATACTGTGTTTCTCCTCACCATAATAGACATTTAAAGTAATAGATTGAAAAGCTAGACCGTCCTGCTACTTTTAATCATAGCATATTTGGCCATTTTAATTTTAGGAAACACATATTAAACAATCAGTTCTGTGCATTTTCTGAATTAAAGTGCCATTCCTCCCTGTTTAAATCTGGAGCCCTGGAAGAAGCGTATTACTAATATGACTATCATATCACAGTGAACAGTTATTATGGCTATGGAACAGAAAAGGAGCCCTGGAAGACATTCATTAGTATTATAGTGAACAGTTATTAGAGCCAGGAGACCAAATAATGATCCCGGCAAGAAGTGTATCACTATTATGACTATGCTCCCATGGTGAACAGTTATAAGGGCCGGGAGACCAAATAAGGAACCCTGGAAGAAATGTGTCAATATTATGACTATGCTGCACTAGTGTACACAGAGGAGGGTCTATCGACCAAATAGGGACCCCTGGAAGAAGTGTATCACTATAATTAATATGTTGCCATAGTGAAGAGTAATACATGTGAGGGGGCAAAGTAGAAGCCCTGGAAGAAGAGTATCACAACATGCTCCCAGTAAATATTGACATGACCTTGTAATAAAAATACATCCATACTGAATGCATCAAATAGGTCATCATGGCCCTGTAAGAATGCTCACCAACTTGGCTTTGCCCATAATGCTAGATAAAATGCACTTCCACTGTAATAAAACATGGCACACTGGCTGCACCAACATAGGCCAGTATGGAAAGTTAAGAGCACTTATTGTGTTGACTTTGCCCATAATGCAAAAATAAGAAAACACGTCCTTACTGGCTGCACCAATGTAGACCAGTGTGCAAACATAAGAACACTCATCATGTTGAAATTGACAGTAAGCAATGCCATGCAACTGTAAACAAAACATGCCCATACTCGCTGCACCAATGTGGGCCTGTATGGCCATGTAAGAACACTCATTGTGTTGGCTCTGCCCGTAATGCAAGTAAAAAATCAGAGCATGCAGAGGCACAGAAACTGCTCTTCTGAACACCTGTGAAGAACTGCTCGCATCTCTCGACTTTAATTCTGCAGCTGTCCTCATCCTACTCGATCTCTTCTCTGCCTTCGATACGGTTAACCATTCTATCCTCATAAAACAGCTCCATGATACCCTAGGTATCTCAGAGCGGGCACTGGATTCGCTTACTTCCTTCCTAAATTACCATTTGTCCCAAGTCATTCTGTGCACCTTATCCTCACCTACTTCCTCCTCCACCTCTGGTGTCCCCCAGAGCTCAAACCTCTCCCCCTGGCTCTTCTACACTTACCTTGATCAACTAGCAGTCCTCATTTCCTCCTTCTCCCCCAACTTCCAGTGGTAAGCAGATGACACACAACTCTTTTTCAAACTTCCTGCTGGCCCTCTTGTATCTTCCATCATCCCTGACTGCCTCTCTGCCATCCAGTCCTGGTGTACTTCCAAAGATCTGCCTCAATGTGAGCAAGACTGAGATCATTCCCATTGGGATCCCTGCTCCCTCTTTTTCCCCTCACTCTGGCCATCCTCTATGAACTCTCCCCCTGCTCCTTCTTCCAAAGCAAGAAACCTTGGAGTCATATTCGACTTTCTCCTTCCTCCCTTACACTCAGGACATTTCCAAGAAGTCCCACTTTCAACTCTTCCTTCTCAAAGGAATTCTCCCTTTTTCTCTTTCCCCCAGAAGCTCAATGTTACCCGAGCCCTGGTTCTCTCAAGGCTTGATTACTGCAATAGCCTTCTCCTGAATCTACCTTCCTCCACTTTACGTCACCTCCAGCTAATCCAGAATAGGGCAGCAAAACCTATCCTTGGCCTTAGGCCCAGGTACCACATCTCTCCTGCCCTAAAAACACTTCACTGGCTCCTGTTTGTGGCACGGATTTAAATCCCTCTGCATCATCCACAAGGCTGTCTGGGGCCTGGGACCACACTATCTGAAACTTTCTCTTACTAAATACTCTCCCTCTAGACCTCTGCGATCCTCTGGCACCAAATATCTGTGTCTAAAGCGTTTCACTAAACAAAAGGCCGGAGGCCAATCACTTTCTTCAGATGGCTCCCCCTTATGGAACAGCCTCCCCCTACTTCTTCGTCTTCACCTCATCCTTCCCTTCTTCCCTCCTCTGCTAATCTCACAGTCGCTGTGATTGGTGACCAGGGCCCTTAGTTATCCTCCGGGGACCTGGTCATCCATATCCAATCAACCCAGCCTCTGCCTACCTCGCAGCACTTGCCTCGGCATCCACCGACCGTGATCCTGTAGGCCTGCACTTTCTACCCAATGCGGCTCCAGGCCACATAGCACTTACCATTGTATGCACTTCATCTGCTGTTCACCCACGAGCAGGGACATTCCAGCACTTACCCCCACTTTCCCCTCTTCTTGCTGCACTTGCACGTTCTGAATACTCACAAGGAATAGTAGGTTTATCTTTATCTTCCACTGTATTAATTGATTTCAATCGATTGTTCCCACCATGTTGCCCTATGGGCGTTTTGAAACAGAATTGACTTACTGTAGGAGTGCCTAACAACTGCGCAATAAGTAAATACATTTTAAAAAGCCACATCACTGTAAGTATGAATGTCCATAAAAGCAGCATCAAGTTTGCCCCTAGCAATATATGAAAACTCATCATGTTTGTTTTCCTCATAATGCTATTAAAAATGCTTTGCCGCTGTAAGTAAACATGTCCATGCTGGCTGCACCAAGAAGCCTCCCCATGATGTAAGAACATTCACCAGATATGTGTTGCACATAATGCCAGTTAAAATGTTTTGCCACATTAAGTAAATATATCCATATTGGCTGCACCAATGTAGTCCTTCCATGACCTAAGAACATTTATGTTCGTTTTGCCCATAATGCTGGGAAAAATGCTAGGCTGAAGCTGAGGGAACATTCACCATTTTCATTGGGCTGGCTTGCATCTGGCTGCTGCTTAAGGGGTGGTGGGTCGGAGCCCAGTAGCCCATTATGGACGAGCTGACACTAATTGGCAGTCAATCACTATTTCTTTGATTTGTCCTACTACAAAGATCTGAAAAAATATGACTGTGGAAACTGCAGTACAGAGAGAAAACCTCTACTTCCTAAACAAGAACAACAGGAAGGTGAAACAAGTCGGATGCATCTTGACAGGCATGCAGAAAAATATAGAACAAACATCCGACCTTTTCAAATTCCCTAACTCAACTAGTAGCACTGCACAACATTCACATTATTCATCAAACATGTTTTTTACACTTGATCATTAACAGGAATCTATCTTCATCGTGTGGTTTATCCGTTGTACCTCATTCATTGCTTTATCAACTCTAGATAATTCCTTGAGAAAAGAGACACGTATATTTATTTCCCCAATTAAAACCACTAATATTCCAAGCTAAAATTATTTCACCAATACCAAAAACAGTGCGTGCTCCCATCTAGTGACATACACTAAACAATACTGCATCAAGTTAATCGACAATTCAGACTCTCATTGCACATCCGACACTGTGCACCCTCTACCTTCTTTGCCTTTTCTAGAAAAGATGGAACCGGGATACCACCCAACATGTTTCAGCACAAAAGAGCTTCCTCTGGGTGATTCATGAACCTTCAGTCATTGACCTATTCCACTAGTTAGCTGTACACAAAACAATGTTTAAAGATTATTGTTTGTGTCTCATTCCCATGTAACCATTTCCAGTAGATAATAGCACATACAAAACAAATATATATGGGGTTGGTCTTGGGGTTTGCACACCTCAGCACATTTCGAACATCCTCGGTTTTGCCACATTTTGGCAACTTCCTGATGCCCGGCAGTTTGCAGCAGCTCACCATGTGCCAGCATTTACACGCCATTGGATTTTCATGCCGGGCCAAAAAGCTGCAGATCTCTACGGAGTCTGCTTGCTTTATTCACCAACAAAAAGCAGGCAGACCCCGTAGGGATCCATTGTACATGCTGTCTGCCATGCAGGAAGGGTGCACAATTACAACTAAATGCTGCCCAACATGCATGCATGCTATGGAGTGTTCACAATGAAAATTGAACGCTACTTTGCATTGTGAGCCTGCTTGCCATGCGAACATGGCAAGGGACACTCACAATTAAAATTAAACGTTGCTTGGCAGGTGAGGATGCCAAGCAGCGTTTACTCACTTTGCATGGCAGAGTTCAACAGTGCAGGGCAAAAGGCAGTGTACACAAGTGTATGTTGCCATTTGCCCTGTATTTTTGCACGCCTCTGTGAAAATGATAAAACATTTGGCTGCGAGGCGCTGTTTACGTTTAGGAGAAAAGTTTGCTCCATAGTGTTTTCCACATCCAAGTCTGCAGCCATCACTGTGGGATTTCGTTCCTTACTCTTCACATGCATGTCCGATATTCTCATCCAAGTGCGTGGATGATTTTGTTGGCTTGCACCTAAAATGTATCTGATTGGATATACAAATATTAGTATCCTTGGTATTTATACCCATAAGCATCCATCCTCTGCCCCAATCTGGTTCGTCGTTCCTCCTATAGACCACCCTGAGGGTCCATCATGAAATCATGACACAGAAGTTCAATATGGATGGCTCAGTCGTTAGCCTAAGCATGAAAATGCAAAGGAAACACCTTCAAAGAGTGATTTGTTACAGACTCTTGCTTCTCCTCCTGGGCAGTGGGGACGGACCATCTTATTTACTGCCTTTGAACACCTGAGTGAGTAGGTGGGAGGAATACAAATCGAAAAATCTACAATTTCAATCCGATAGGCCGTTCACTATGGATAATGCACATTTAAAAAAAAGTAGATATGAACTGCGCGTTTGTATTCATGGGGATTTAACAATACATACGTAAAGGAACAGTCTAAAAACATTGAAAATATACCAATGTTAGAGCAATCACAAACCGTTCAAATTATATGAACAAAGTTCATGCCACTACAAATGAGCTTTTGAAGAGTGTTGTGAGTAGTGACGTTGCGTGAGTTCAGGTTTGATTTGCAGTTACCCATGACATTACAGATTGGCATCATCAATGATATCACATCGCCACGCCCACATGGGGCCTTACACAGGGCATGCTCTCTGCAGTTATGCCACAAACCCAGTACCACAGGGCCAGAGGGCATGACCTGTGGCAATGACCTGCGAGTACTGCCTAACTGTCCTGAAGGCGCGGGACGGTGGCAGGAAAGAGCAAGATGCATGAGCTTGCCCACCTTATATACCCTGATCCCACCGGATGCAGGTAATGCAGCCCCTCACCGAACCCTCAAATGCTGAGCCCCGCCCTTTACCTCTCAGGAAGCCGTCAGTGCAAAGTAAGGCCTTTAATGGCCCATGAGGCAGCCTCTAATGGCACTGCTCTTGTAGGCCCATGGCGCCACCTCCATTACCCTGAGGCTTTCGCTGGGCCCCTCATTTACATGTCCTCTTGTCCTCTCACATAGCCAGTGAGACCCCAGTAGTTCGAAGCGCAATCAAGTCTAAGAATAAGCAGCAGTCGACACTTACAAATAAAAGAATCTGTAAAATAAGTCACCGTTCCTGGATCCTCATCTAGCGCGTGTAAAATTCCATATTTAGTAATGATGTGAAGCAAACGCATGCGATTTAGCATTAGTGACTAGTCATTTTTCCTATTCTGGCCAAAAGCCTGACAAAAAGGTTTCAGAGCAAGAGAGATGGCGAATCTTGTACTTCAAAGCTCCTGCCTGAGGTCATATTCGCAGTCCCTGACGGTGTCCAGACTGTGCTCCGAACGTTAAGCATAAAAGCGACATGATTGGCTTGGACCCTGGAATCCAGCCAATCACGGGCGAGAGCGTCGGATGCTCTTAGCAGTCCCATTAGCTTAATGCTAACCATGTCTCTGGTTGGCTCTTTTAGACTAATTTGTATGCGCTGGATCTGCGTGTTTTTTCAAACGTGTGACTCAAGCTGTCTTGAATTACCTTAAAACAAAGGAGTCATTAATGTGGACTCTCTGGCTTCATGGAAATATCCGACTGCTCTCTTGATGAAAGGGGGCTCGTTTTCGGGCCGACGCTGTGTACCAGACAGGCAGTAAATGAAGGCTTACACGAAGCCACTAAAAAGCAAAATCACCACTTCAAATAGCGTTGTTTTTCTTGTGGTATGTCATGCAAACAACGACAGGCTGTAGCAGTTTGGAAGTGGTCACCAGAGATGTGAAGGACACAATTTCACTTTGTGATATCCTGTCCCTGAAATATCATCTCTTTATCTTAAATATACACTCTTGGTATATACATGAACTGTTTCAGTGGCCATACACATATCATATACATGAATATATATAAATAGTCAGTGAAAAGTCATTAGTTAAGACAGGGTTAAGATGATCTGATTTGTCGAAACCAAACCCAGGAAATTAAGTGGGTATTGGACGAGACAACCGTCTTACCTCGGAGCCAACCCACTTGCTGAGCGCGTGAGCACACGTGTGATCACAGCAGGGACCAACAATGACATTAAAAAAAGAGACAGGGACCATCTTCGGGGTGGGGACCCGAGTTTAGATGACCGTCACTTCCCGCACACTCTGAATTTCACGAGTTTTATTGTGATACATTGAATCATCTTAACTCTTTGTAAATTAGCTTTTGCTGTTTTATTTCCCGGTATTTATGGGATTTTATAATTTTAACTAGGTGCAGTACATTTGTCATTGTAATTTTGATAGTATACAAAGTTGTTGACAACTGTATGCACTTAAATAAAAAAAAAACAAATCTTAACTCTTTCTTAACTAAAGATTTTCCAGTGAATATTTACATTTCATATACATATATATATATATATATATATATATATATATATATATATATATATATATATATATATATTATATATATAGATGTTTAGAGGTCATATGTGCAAAGTGTAAAGGACTAGGCAATCGCCCTACCCCTATACACTGATTTAGCACAGGGGAAAGGTTTTGCAAACAGACCATCTCAGGAATATTTATTAAGCCAATTTTCCTATGAATTTCATTGCACTGGGGAGGGAATTCATGGACAGAAGCTTCCAAGCGACAACAGGCATAGGTTCATTTTGTTTCACAATGTGCAGTGTATGTCCCTTTAAGGAGGCGGGGTCACAGTGCTATAATGGGCATCCCTTTATGAAATGCTTGGAAGTGCAGCAGGGACAGGCGTACACGGTTCCATCTGCTGGCATTACTACCATTTTACACCCCCCCCCTCCCCTTCACTCACACTTTTGTGCTTGTGAATCGCAGGGGAGGCAAACAGTGAGTGTTCCCTCTTTGCTCTGTGGCTTGCCAGAGGGTTCCATTGAGTTTTGCAAGGGGCAACTGTAAAGCACAATTTTTATCGTTGCACACTGCAGACTTGAACTCTTTACAGAGAAGTGAATTTGTGCTGTAAGGTCAATTTGCAAATCTGGTGCTTTACATTACAGATGAAGTCCACAGCAGTTCTCCTACTCAAAGCAGTGACAATTGGAATTCGACCAGCTGTGCTTTTCAATATTAAATGGGAATGGATTAAACTAATAACGTGCTTTCAATTACAAACAACAGGACTCCCAAACAGGCACCCTAACCTTCGCCCCGCAACCTACTCACATTGCAATCTACTGCACCCACTACACTGCTGAATGAATCCACATAAACAGGACAGCTTTATGCCTGCTAGCATCATCACCACCCGCATGCGCCACCACAGTATCACGAGGAGCCCATTGCAGAGGCTGCGACCTCATTAGTCCTATCAAACCCCTCACCCCCTCTTGTTCCTGGGCCTGCAGGCTCCCAGTGTCCCAGCACTGGGAGCCCATGGACCTTAGGTTTGCCCTTGTGGATATAACATACACCCAAGTACCGCTGCCACAAACCATACTGAATCACATTGTCACTGTACGCAGGATTTATGTGCTTCGAACTTGCACTGCACCTGCACCTGCTCCTCCCTCTACCTCCATTATCATCGCTTTTATTTCAGAACCATGTAGCCAAGAGGCTGCCAAAATGGCAGAAATGTGCTATATAAGAGCACTTTACGTTACGTCGCACGCAGTGGACATTGTTTATACAACTATTAATTGAAGCCTGGCTGTAGTTTGCAGTGGTATAGCAGTCTTTGGCAGTGCCTACAGTCTGCCTACAGTGCCTTATATTGAAGCCAGGAGTTTCTGCTTAAAACCCCTACCTCCAACGCGGAGCCTTTGCAGAGGTTTGCAGAGGTTTAGCAGTCATTGGCAGTCCCTACAGTCTGCCTACAGTGCCTTATATTGAAGCCAGGAGTTTCTGCTTAAAACCCCTACCTCCAATGTGGAGCGTTTGCCGAGGTTTTCTGCGGTATAGCAGTCTTTGACAGACCCTACAGTCTGTCTACAGTGCCTACTATTCAAGACAGGAGTTGCTGCTTAAAACTCCTACCTCCAACGAGGAGCATTCATGGTGACTTGCAGAGGTATAGCAGTCTTTGGCAGTCCTACAATCTGCCTATAGTGCCGCTGACTATTGAAGACAGGAGTTCCTGCTAAAACCCTACCTCCAACGCAGAGCATTCGCAGAGGTTTGCAGAGATATAGCAGTCTTTGGCAGTCCCTACAGTCTGTCTACAGTGCTTACTATTGAAGACATGAGTTGTTGCTTAAAACCCCTACCTCCAACGCGTAGCATTAGCAGAGGCTTGCAGAGGTATAGCAGTCTTTGGCATTCTGTTGTGGCTGACGGGAAGTGGGTGAGTGCCAGACCATGATAGTTTCTGAACCGAAGGTAGATGTTCCAAAGAACCATTGTGAAAACAGGATTGAACTACATGGCGAGCAACCACTCCGGCAACCACCGAAGGCTGCAGAGTTCCAACAACAGCAACTGCTGAGCGAGGATGTGAGTGAGCCCGCTATCGATACCGACACCAACACTATGAACTTGGAACATCGGGGTGCAATCGAGGCGTTGTAAAAAGACCTGAATGCGGACCGTGTAGTCTGCGTCCGGTTTAATATTGCTGTCGAAATAAGTGCCAGCATAGCACAATATATGTCATGAAAACTTGGGAAGATGCCCATTAGAATTATTACCCAATACCGGAATAGAACGGGATAGAAAAATGAACTACAAGCCTATGGAGCAAAATAGAGAATTGCCTTGTAGACCGGCTGAGTTACATCCAGATGATGACAAAATAGAAGGTAAGAAAAGACATATGGTGACTACCTCTAATAAATTCAATGGTTTCTCCCAGACAAAGAGCTCATGTTTTCTTTTTGAACCTTGGAACAAAAATGGCAGGATTTATTATCTAGAGGGGAAAAACTAGAGATGAAAATGAGTGGAAATAATTAAACAAATTAGACAAAGGGACGCCCCAGCTGAAGGAATCTGCCTACTGCTGGAACAGATCTTACATATTGAAGATGGATTCATAATTAATCAAGCAAATGTTTTATGATTACTGCACCACAGTCCAAAATTACATTTGGTAATGACTAAGGACTTAACAATAATTGAATTTCCAGAAGAAGAGAGGCTCAACAAGGTTATTATTTACCTTGTTTCCAATCTAGTGGAACAGCTATTGCTGGATGAGGCAACACAATTGCTGCCGCTGGGATTTGATTTGACGGATGTTCCGACTAAATTAACTGCTTGGAGAGGGGCCCTCAAGCTAACGCAAAAAGTGGTAATGAGTTGTGACTGAGAACTTGAGTAAAAAAGAGATTGGTGCACCACCCATTCATACCCTAAAAAATCAGATGGAGATTTGAAGAAGTGGACACCAAAGAAAGAAAAGCCACAATGACAATGAAGGATCACCAAGAAAATAGGAAATAAAACCTAATAGTGTGGAAGAAAATTGGAACTGGAAAATTGAAATTTGTTGGCATTGGCTATGAAGAGAACTAGAATGCAAATGAGGCAGACTGACGCGGCAGAGAATTTACATTTGGAAGCTGGAACACAAGAGGGTTCATGCATCTGTTTGGAAAGGGTGACATGGATTATGATCATTTTTACATTATTTGCCTTCAAGAGACCTGACTGAGAGTGGCCCCTTTAATAGATGAGTATACTATCTACTTGAATCCGGCATTGAAAGGAGCAAAAGGTAGACCAATGTTAGGCCTAATAATAGCTTTAAAACATTAAATTAAAATGAAAGTAGTGACAATTCAGAATCCGATTCCTTACATCCATATTCTAACAGTGCAAATTGGGGGAGATAATTCTAAAATACAAAAAATGATAGTCATATTGAATTTATATTGAAACATGGCTACAACTGAAGCCTTATATTTTCCAAATATCATCATGGATCTCTTAGACATCTCTCTTTAATTATGGTCAAATCCTTTAATAATAATTTGCAGGGATTTGAACATTCATTTCTTCGATCAAAAGAACACCTTAATAACAAACACCCACTCATCCTCAACCTTAGTAGAAGAAAGTGGTTATGCCTGGCAAGAAGGCTTACATTCAAGGAACATCTATCTGCAAAATGGGCACGTAGAAGGTGACATCCAAGCCATAGCTATGCGAAGAAATGGAGTGGTAAGAAATATCCTTGATTATATCTTTGTATCACGTAATATGCTTATCCAAAGTAAGACACTGGAGATTCTCCAGACCAGGACGAGTGATCATAACATTCTAAAACTAACTTGCAACACTTTGAGGTCTGGAGCATTGGAATATTACTGATGATGGTGGGTGTGACACCTGGAAGAAATAGGCTGATTATATACCCTTCAAGAATTGAGTAGTTAAGAAAGAGATTTATTGCCCAGTCTGGATTGGTGAATGAGACCAAGCCCTACATCCCCTTGATTACACCAGAATCCTGATGGACTTTGCAGAGTTCAGAAAATGTGGGCTCAAGGCTCATTAGCCCACTTGCATACATATGGTGAAGACCTGGAAAATGCAAAAAGGACCTTGAAGTCAAAACTGAGAAATCTTAGACTCAATAAGACACACGACTCAGCACTATCTATTAAAAGATAAAAACAACAGCACCTCAATTGGGTGAGGTCAAGAAAACAGTTGATATTGCAGCGAAACACAGAATTTATGTTGAAAACATCACAGCAAAAAATATGGGTGAAATTTGGCAGATGATCATCTAGATAAATGCACCTAAGGAGGCATTGATGATCAACGCCGTTTCAGTAGGAGCTTGGGTGGAACATTTTTACTTGCTATTTGCAATAACTGTACCAATTGAGAGGGATGATGCATGTCCACAGTGTGATGCATAGTCATTTCCTGTGGACAAAGAAGTCATTCTGGATATGATCAGCAAACAAAGCAACTCACAGGCCCTGGTCCTGACGGAATGACAAATGTAATACTGAACAAGATCCTGAACTATGGGCAACATTTTTGTGGTACTATTTGGTTATGTAAAGAAGACTAGAAGAGGACTTTTGTCGAGGAAAATCTCTGTGGTGGTCCCAATCTTTAAGAAGGGCGATAGGTTGGATCCTAAAAATATAGGCCAACCGCCCTTCTATATGTAGCAGGAACAATTTTCGCAGCTCTGGTTCTAAAGGCCCTTTCAAACTGGAGCATGATAACAGGCAAGTTTGACCTTATGCAGTCGGGTTTTGTAAAAGGGCATGGGTACAGCTTTGAATGTGTTTCCGATTAATATATTAAAGGCAACACAAGGGGGAACAAACAATTTAAGGTCTACTTAAGCATCATAGATTTGGCTCAAGCCTTCAACACTATCGATCGTACTTAGCTCTGGGCAAAACTAAAAGCCTGGGACTGCCCAAAGGATATCATGGAAGCAATACAATATCTGTATTCAGGCACTTCAATGAGAGTTAGATTGGACATGAGGGGAACACTTTCTGAGCCGATAATTACAGGGAAGGGCCGTAGGCAAGGTTGTCCTCTTGCCCCAGCTCTTTTAAATGTATTTATCTCTGACTTACAGGAATCACAAGAGAGGGCAAGAAGTTTCCCCCCAAATTAGATAGAGTGGCCCTGAATAGATTGCTATTTGCAGACAATTTGTTATTAATGGAACAAACACCAAATGGTCTGCAAAGGCAGTTAAATGCGTTGCAGGATTCTGTCTCGAAAAATGGCTTGAATATTAAAGCGGCTAAATCTAGAATTCTGGTGATGGAACCTATAAGAACAAATACTAGATACAAGTATTTGTGGTTTCTGAATACTGAGAAGATAACCAAAGTAGATTATTCTATGTATCTAGGGTTGTGTCTAATGCAAGCTTGAGAGATGCTCCCGGAGAAACAGTCCTGCAGGGCAAGGCCAGGAATTTAGCAGCACAGAGAAGAATAGTATTTAAGAGGTACTGCAGATTTTCCATCTCTTTAGTTATCTCGTTTTACTGCATGAAGTAAGTTACAATATTAACTTATGGAGCTGAGTACTTCTTTGCATTACGTACGCAGGTTTGACCAGCCCTCGAAGTTTTATTTTGGAAAAGGGTACTAGATTTATCCCGAGGCGTACCAATCCAAGTGATAAGGGTGGAACTTGGCTTGATTTCAATGTACGCAACTTTAGTATGAAAGAGCGTGGCGTTATATCGTAAATGTATATTGCCAAATCCAATACAAGGCTTCAAAATATTACAAGGAGCTGTCACTGAAGTGACTGAATTGGTTTTGAGTGAGTGGAGGAGAATCTGTTGTGCAATTCTAGTAAACCTAGAGGTGTCAGAAGAAATTCTGATAGCAAATCCATTGTTAGTTAATCATAAATTATGGACCCCATATTGGATACAGACACAACAATAGAGGCAGTCATAAATTGTATGTGCGCAGGAGTCTCCGGAAGCTCGCAGATACAACACATTACCTAAATACTTGGCAAGATTTCCAAATAGATATTATCAGTCACAGTTTATTCGCTTTTGCTTAAACCTCTACCCCACAAGAGAGATATTGGGGGTAAGATCAAGAAATGTCAGGATGGATGTGACATGTAGACTATTTAAATGTGAAGAATCAATAAAAACCTTGCAGCACCTGGTAATGTTCTGCTCTGCATTAATGGAACTCAGGACAAAAATATTGGGCAAATCATTAATGAACAAGTCTCACTAGCTGCTGAGCAATGGTGGACTGTGATGATGTACGGGGAATGAGTGTCATTGATTTTAGCATTCGTTACGTTTTTAAAGGAAAAGATTATATTAATAGAGAGTTTTTAGATGTTATAGAAAACTGCATTTGAATGCGTCTCAAGAAAAAAGGCAAATCGGGTAAGTCATAAAATAATTAAGATGTTGAATTTTAATATGACTGTTTGGATATGGAGATATTTTAGTTTGTGATATTCAAAAGTGAGAATGGTAAAAGGTTTATTTAAAGCCAAATACTAATTAGAAAAAATATATATAAGATTAATCTTCAGTATACACATGATTTCTTTTGCTTGAAAATGTGAAGCTCTAGGATAAGAGCAGGTACAATGGCAACTGCATTACAGGGATTAAGTAAATACCGGCAGACAGCAATTATATGGGTTTGTCGTCGAGACACCGAGAAACGTGAGGTGAAAGGTCAGTGGGCAATTAATTAAAGTACAATTTTGGCAGAACCTCATAAAATGGCTTAAAGACTTGGACAAGCAATCTGTCTTATGATCCCAGTCTACCTCCTGTTCTACCTTTGTACACAACAATATGTTACCATAATTGTATATATTATTCCATTTTGTATCCTGACTATGCAACATCATCTCATTCTGGATTGTATTCTTTGTAATATTTTACTGTACCCATGTATGAAAATGTACCTTCTGTAACCAAGCAAGCTGTCTTATGCAATGCACCCTGGTACCCTCTGGTCTGGTGCGCAATACAAGTAATAAACTTAACTTAAACTAAACACCAATTGCACTTGTCCTCTGGCAGCTATTGCAGAGAAATCTAGAAAATACATAACATATTCCCATCACTCTTACTTTGAAATTTAGCTACGATTATGTTTTGCATTGAATATTATACATACTCAATGTACAGATCCACTGGGGACATTTTCCGTGTGTAACCTTTCAGTCTGGGAGTAAGTGTGAGATGAGCAGACAACACAGTTTAACCCTTTCCAATCTCTCCACCCCAGCCTCAGGCTAAGCAGGGTCCCATGTTGTTAATTATTAGTGTTGGCATATTCTGTAACAGTCATATTCAGCATCTCTGCCAACCAATGAGTGGCTGGCACACAAAATTAAACATGCCTTGGTGCTCACAGTAGAGATCACTGGTTTTGATCAGAGTGTGACCCTTTCCACAAAGGAAGGGCATTTTGAAAGAGACAACGGAGTGTCTATGCAAAAGAAGCTATTAAAAAAGAAAATTATTTGATATACCAACATTGTAAACTGTCTATTTAAAACATGTTGTGTTCATTTCTAATAAAAACATCCAGAATATATTGGAATCAAAATAGGAATATTACTCTTGTCTTCCTGAGCAAAGAATATTATTAAAATCTAGAGCAACTATGTAAACTATTAAGATGGACAGTATGGCACACTCCTATTATTATACTCTTTTGAAATACCCCTTTGAGGCGGGCAGCAGAGCAAATAGCACAGCAAGAGTTGTTGCCTACTTTGCAGAACAACAAAGAGCTTTTTGCAAACATAAAAATCTCCACAGATCTTTAAATTTGACAAATAGGTCTTTGATCGTGGGGCAGTATGCATGAATCATATACAATGAACACTAGGGTTGGTGCTCGTTTTCTTTTTTACTCTAACCCAAACATTTAATTATTTCTAACCATGAGACATGTATGGTATGTTAAAATGCATTTATACCGCACAAAATCACTGCTATAGTAGTTTCAGAGTGCCAGGCCTTGAGAAAATTAGCTATGGGAAGATAAAATAATTTAGAGAGCCTTAGTTTCTAAATGTGAGGATAAATTAGCTACGGCACATGTCACTCAATTGAGGTCCAGGACACCATTCCAGAATGTGGGGAGTGCCATATGAGCAGAGCCTCTGTGCATTTGTAAGCCTCATTCACAGAATTTTAAAAGAGGAAAAGCTGAGAGGCGAAGCCGGGCTTCAAGATAAGGATTTCTTTTAATATGGGGTTGTGCACATGCCGAGTATACAGATATACTTAGAGAATTACATATATAGGATAAGGCACCAGTTACCCCCATTACCGTCTCCCGCGACTGAGGCTGGTTTTGGTGATCTATTTAAAAGATAAAAATATCTATTAGGTGGCATGTCTTGCTGCTAGAAATGTCCAGAAATGTCCACTGCTTTTAACACTGTGCTGCATTCAATAATTTACAATCGATATGAGCTCTGTGTGACAAATTGACTTCTGTCCTGCCGGAGTACAGGGTTGAGTAGAGGTTAAATCGCCTAGTCAGCTCTCACAATTCTACAGACCAAGAACCAACGCAATCATAAAGGTACAATTTGCCCAGTTAAGAGATATACTTCTGTTGCTTTTTGTGGTAACGTGCCCTGTGGAAAGGCTATACTCTAAAGAGGGGTGTGAATGTGCTTCATTAGAAATCCAAACAATAAAGTATAATAGTCCAAAATAAAGTAACATTTTGGGTGGCTTATAACTTCACCCCCCGGATGAATTCTCACAAAACTTTGGAAACCAAGTATATACCCCCGTTAGATTGATTCTGGTGAGGTTTTGTGCGGGGAGGGGTAAAGTTATAGGGGGATCCCAAAATGTGTGTTTTTTCCCATAGATGCAATGAAAAATAAATGCTGCTTACGCCTACAGCCCAAATCGCTGGACAGACGTTTATCAAATTTGCGGCAGCTTGGTCCCGAAAGGTGTGCTATTGTACATTGGTGTATATCCTTCCAGTAGTTTTTTTTTTTAATTGACCAAAAGTAGGTAAAATATTAGTGATATCTGGGTTCGGTCCGCAGACTCACTGCCCTGTTCTGTTTGCGGATGGGCTTCCAATTGGCTCATAGGGCGGCGTGATGTCTGCGGACATTGGGCGCACCCGCTGATTGGATGGTGAAAAGCGTGCAGGGCATCAAATTTTTGGAAACGCCCGCTGTGTTGGATTTGCGAACATCGCGGTAAAAAATATTAAAAAACACAAGATTACATTTGTCAGACTAATGAAACAATCTCTGGAGAGGTCAGCGGTGATGACGATGAGGTAGTATATGGCCTTAAAACACCCAAAAAATTGGTGTTTTTTCAACTCTCACGTCCGCAAACAGTCTGGATGTCCGTGGCAGTCCTGTGTTGTTTGCAAACATATCAGATGGTTCGTGAACATGTCAGATGTTTGGGGACATCTATGCCTATTTTCGAATTACAGGGTTGGTGAAAAGACATTTTTGGATGGCTTATAACTTTGGTGCCACTCAATGAAAGTGCATGAAATTATGGAGTTTCATTCTAGACCTGTCTGTGAATGGTTCTGTTTGTCAAGAGGGAACACAATTAGACTGGAGGTCCCAAAATATTTTAAAGGCTTACAAATGTGGTACCATTTGAAGAATCTGCACAAAAGTTTGCAAAAAGACTTTAGATCTGGATATGAATGTTTTGCAAAGTTTGGTGGGATTTTGTCAAGAGGGGGCAAAATTTGAGTGGGAGTCTCAACATTTTTAGATGGCTTATAACTTTGTTGCTGTTTGACGAATGTGGACAAAAGTTTTGAGAAAGAGTACAGACCCAACCTTGAATGGATTTTGTCAAGTGGGGGCTAAGTTATATGACCTTTTTTTGTATGTATTGATTGACACTTTTAAAAAAATGAAACATGGCGGATTTGCAGCAAACTCGTGTAAGGGGCATTGGGAAGGGCCTCAAAGCATGGTTTTCAAATTGGTGCATGTTTTCTTTTTTGAAAAGTGTCTTAATGTAGGTACAAAAAATAATGATATACCTTTGGTGACTGAGGTATAGCCTGTGACTATGAGGGACCAGCAATGGGGTTAAAGTGCACATGGCCACCAGGAACCGGCCATGTGGTAAAGTTTTTCAAAATTGTGATAGGTTTGAATGGTAAAACAAAATTCTGCTTGTGGGTATATGGTCAGCAAGAACTTCAAAGCATGGTTTTGCAAATATGTCCAGTCTTTTATTTTTTGGAAAGTATAAAAATGTAAATAAACAACACAGTGATATAACTTTGGTGTCTGGGCAAGCAAGGATAAATATGTACTGTAATTTGCTTATTGGGACATGCAGCATGGTCGAAGTGGTAGGTGTGAATGAGAAAAAATATTCTGCTTGCGGTTACAGCATGAAGTGGTGGACTAGATTACAACAAACTTGCGCGATGAGCATTAGCAAGGACCTGAAAGCATGTTTTTGGAAGTATGTATTGTGTTTTATTTTTCTAAAGTGCAAGAATGTAAGTAGAAAAAACAGTGATATACATTTGATGTCTGGGTAGTGGGCCTTGCCCTCGGCAAATGCAAATGTGTATTCTGATTTGCTTTTTGGGGAATGTGGCCCATGCCCCATGGATTTGGAGACTGGCTATGGCCGAAAGCCATGAGCACTGGCCATTGCTTACATTATTAGGGTATAGTGGACACTGAGTTGGGATGCAGGGTAGGTGTCGTGAATAATATGGGTGGTTTGGTTGTGCTGGGCTCATGGTTGAGCCTTATGCCATAGGCAATTGAACGATGATTTGCATCCCCACCATGCACTGCTGATAACGACAGACATAAGTATGCATGGCTAAAAACATGTTTCTTAAAGGAGGTTTATAGTTCTTTCATATATATGGAAAGAGGAATTATTAATAATTTATATACAGTGATGTAACACCATGAAAAATGTTCACTTATAAAAACCAATTCAATTGACAGAAAAACTTTGTTAAATGGATTTTACGGTTAAAATGCATCCCACCCTTGGGACTCCTCTGCTCTAGTAGTAGCCAGTCTGCCTGTATTAATCTGTACTGCCTCTTCTATTTATGCACTTCTCTCACTGCACACTCCATATGTGCATTTATTGGAGCCCTGTGTACAATTGTTTGGTATAAGTAAAGGAAATGTAGATGCAAAAGATTTGTAGAAGATTGTTGAGTGGCAGTTGGTGTGTGGAAGAGAAATATGGTCATAGGGTTATATGTACAGTTTTTGGAAGTGATTGGTGGATGGATGTTTGACTGTTTGAAAGCAGGCATTGAGGGAGCGTTACGGGTGGTGTGCACATGCCATCTGGGTCTTTTAATGATCCATGGCCTGGAAAGGGGACTGTGGTGACCGCAGATAGTTATAAAGGTCTGTCAATTATGGTCCTTATTGTATGCTAGAGAAAAGTATTTGGGACAGATAATTTGTTTCTGTCCTTTTATATTTTTCTCTAGTAAACAATTGTCCATTAGTACCCGGTGCACCGTAAAGGTTGTGTGTTCTATTCACTGATTGGTCCTTTTCTGAGCCTTACTGTATGGTATTCCAGCTCACATCGCGGCGGGGATCTTGCGCCGGTCCCCTTTATTCTTTCGCCCCACCTACGAACAAGCTTAGTCCACCATTGAAAGGGCGAAGGGACTACACGTAGTCCCGTATCCCTGTTTCATGGCGGTCATTTTTTTATTTACCTTTTTACCCATTTCCTATAATGGCCAACATGAAATCAAGGGACTACGTTTTCCTGTCCGCAGCAGCCATTTTGCTTTTTCGGCTGGGAAACGCAATGCATCTCGCAGCTGAAAATAAACCTCCATTAGTACCCCGGTCCAACAGGCCGGGGTACTAATGGCAATAAGCTACTCGACTGTGGGCAATTACCGCATAAGATAAAGCCCCTTATGCAGAAATGGCCTGCAGTCTCGGGGCTTGCTGCCTTATTATTTCCATTAGCATAACACACACTGCTAATGGAAATGTTGAACATCTTAATGAGTCTAACTACTTTACTAAGAAATTCAAGTAGATGGAGTCTATAAGATGATTTTTTTTAGTTCTATTTTTTAACTGTGAAAGGTGGTTCCTAAAGGAACCTTTTTTGGTTGTTTTATTTATTTTTAATTTAATTTGCAGCAGAGGTAAGACATTAAGGAGGGGAGAGAAATGAGAGAAGAGGCACCAACTACAAATATGGAGAGAAGGTGGACAAAGGAAGATGTTCTGCATGTGTTACATCTAAGTTAGGCGGCAGTGTTTCTCATGCTCCTTTATTACAGCTTCAAAAGCACTTTGAAATGGCTCCCCCCTTCCGAGTGGTGTGTTGCAGTATATACAGTGTACTGTTTTCAAAGGATTTTGATCAACAGCCTCTTTTATCCCTTGCAAGGTAGCTGGTGGGATTTTATGTTCCACAGAAGTAGGTTGTGTGGTTATAGTATTGGTTGAGGAAGATGAGGTGGAGGAAGACAGCCTACTACTTCCTAAGAAAGAAACAACCTTTCTGAGAGCCTTGCGGTGGCTGGATTTGGTGTGGCCATGCATGGAGGTGGTCCTGTAGGAGTAATGTCCATGTAGTCTGTGACTGAGTACAACGTTACAATCAGTGCATTTCACTTTGGTAGCTTTAGCCTTTGCACATTCCCAACAGTGTTAAAGAACTGTCACACCCATGATTCTGTCTGGGTGCTAAAGGTAGGCACTTCCTCTACCTCATCTTCTTGGTCCTCTTCATTGTCTTTTGAAGTACTGTGCTTTTTTTTGTGTAGGTCCTCCAGCTGGTGGTGGTTGTGGTGTTGGCTCTTGGGGAGGAGGGATAGCAATAGCTGATGCCATTTTTAAGATAAATAGCAGTTTTGCTAATATTCTGTCCAGTATGTGCTCTGTGCTAGATTGTTAATGGATAATGAGTAAGAATAGGTGTAGGACATGTGCAAGGGTACATTTTGAGCTTCAAAGTTCCTAGATCAGCCAAAAAAGCAGTTCCGAACTGTTCGCAAAGCACGGACTCGTTCACGAAGTGCAGACGCGTTCGCAGACATGTCATCATGCCGCGCACGAGAACGTGGTCACGTGACACTGTCCAAAAAATCTGCAATGACGCCAGAAGTTTGCGACCATCATGAACACAAAAACAATTTTAAAAGTTGCAAAAAGAGTACAGAAGTGATACAAATGAAGCTAGAATGTGCAGAATGGCATAGTTTTAAGGTGAAACTTTGTAAATTGGACAATAAATGTTGCTTTATAGGGATAAGTATGATATTAGTACGTTGTAGGAAATCAAGGGTGCACTGGTAAAAATCCATACAATTCACTGAAAAAACGTTTTTAAGGGGATCTTATGGTTAAGTTGCACTAATAAAAACCTATGCAGCAGGGCACAAGTGTACACTATGCTTTTGGCATGGAATTTATAAAAAGGGAAATCTGATCGGCAGATTTCCCTCCCTGAAATGGGATTACCTACATCATTTTGTTAAGTAATACACATTTTTAAAAAAACAGGGCATCTACACCCTTGCCAGATGGCAATTCCTCACACACTGCCCATGAGAGTTTGACCAAAATGATACGGACACAGCAGGGGTCCACAACCTGCATCTGCAGATGTTTTGGCCTATGATCCCACATGGCAGCTCCCCAAAATGGACTTCAGTTTGTTGACCCACACATTTTGCATGAGCCGCCAATCTAGCCCAGTAAAAACACTGAATACTCCCCCAGCTGTAAAAAGCAGCTGAGAGAGTGCTCCTGGGTTTGCTTGAACTCTGCTTGGTTGACAGTTTGTACCACGGCAAGCATGCCCAATGGGCCATTAAGAGGCGTTTTTGCTTCCCCAGCCTGGCACATTGGGGATGTAGTCTGGAGTACTCCATCTCTGAATGTGGGGTGCTACATCTACAGCTGTAGGGGCGTACTCCAGGGGATGCTGCGACTCCAGCACGCATGTGCGGGAACCAGGAAGTGTTCCCTGCTTCCTAGTCCCTGTTCATGTGGCGTGTGAGTAGGAGAACATTAAGTGAGAGTCTCGGTGTTTGGAGTTGCTATGGACACGTTAGGGTGTAACCATCTGATCAATGGTGACCCCTAATTGGTCTCCAGTCAACTAGGATCTGGAGCTCCACTCTGACAGAGAACAATAGCACTCGTTCGTGCCTCATTGTCTTTGTCACCCTTCTCTGATTGCCATCCCTTTTCTCCACTTCTCTCTCTCTCTTTCTTCTACAGCCTGTTGCGAGAACGGCATGAGTGCGTTTGCACGGGGGCCGTGTTTGACGATGAAACGGCATGGAGAGAAATGCTGGCATCGGACTTTTAGATTTCGCTCTCCTTCTATCCCCTTATTTCATGGACCCCATCACAGAGGACACGCAGTCACAATGTCCTAGCGCGCTCGTTACTAAGCTCCTAGGAAACACATTGCGACATAAACATCTTTTATACATGGCGCACACGGAAAATAAATGTGACCCAGGCACTCTGGCATCTAACTAGTGTGCCTTTGATTTACTGTTATTGGTCTCCTAATGCGGCCCTCGTCTTAGCTGTGCATTTCTCATGATGAATGGGCCCAATTAAATCTACTAAGAACCTTCCGCCAAGCGCTGAGCCCTTGAAGGCAGTCCCCGTGTGAACAGCACATGCTAGATCTCCACCCTGCAACCTCCACAGACTAGATTTTCCTATTTTTTAAAACGCCATCTTGATAGTACGAGTTGTCAGACAAAGGGCCTGATTCACAGAAGCGTGTTTTAATGGTGCAATCCCTTTGGAAAACGCTTTGTGAATCAGGCCCATAATGTCTGTAGCAAGAAAGCTATGTCACATGACTGCGCGCCTTCAGCGCCTCAATTTTTGTCTAGAGACGGACTATATTGAAAAGGTTTCCAGTATTAAAATTTAAAACAGGTGGGCTGGAAATGGTAACAACCGATTGGGGCGAATGCATTTACATTGCATTTTTAAAGGATTTATTCAACAACGTGTCATTAGGCTACATAAGACAAACAATACACAAGCAACAACGTATACGAAGAACAATCAATATACACAAAGTTTAAACTAACATGTTAATGTTAGAGATCATTTGTACCGTGCACTATCACCACTGGAGTGGTCCCCTGGTGCTCTGGCGGATCTGAAAGGTAAGAGTGTGGGGTGTAGCGGGAAGCGGTAGAGCGAGAGTCGTGATGTTCTGCTGACAGCTTCAGTTCGGTTTGCACCGTTCATTGAGCTTGAATGCGATTTACGGCTCAGTAGTCTTCCTTGTGTTGTTGCGCGGGACTATGTGTGGTTTGTTTGTTTAGTTGTTGCAGTGTAATGAAGTGCGTGTGGATTGCTGTGCAGAGAGAAGGTTGCGATTGTTTAGTGTTTGAGAGGTGTGTGTAGAACTTGAGGTTTTAGGGTTCGGTTAGTGGGGCTTTTTCTTACATCGTTGCTTCGGACTTCTGTGCTTAGTGTCTCTGCCCATGCTATGTACTGGGCATTTTGTAGCGGTTCATTCGTCAGGTTCTGCGCATGGCTGTGGCTTTCCTCTGTAGCTGTCCAGCGGTTTGTGGGCATGAAGTTACGAGGGCCTTCACCCACCCCTGGGTGGAGATGGGTGAGGTTGAGGGTTTTTGCTTAGTTTGTCAAAGGGTTTGCCTACCATTGCCTCCCTGACGTCTTCGGCCTGGATTCCCACCCAACGAGGACCAGGCTCTCTGAGGCCTCCCAAGGTGCCAGTTATTGGTTAATGCTCCGCCATCTGCAGCTAGGGTGCCTGTCCCTGTGGTGATGTCTACAGTGGGGGTGTTGTTGGTAGTGGGTTTTTTCCTGGGCACCCTTCTTGACTTGTTCCTTCCATGTATGCTTGTTGAGGTGTGTTCTGTTTCCAGTGGAGTCTTTGTTTTTCCTGTCGTTTCCGTCTGATTCTGAGGCAAAGAGCTAAGTTCTAAGTAATGTTCTCAATTTTTGGTGATTCTTTGTATTGTGTATTTCGTTTGGGAGGGTGTTCCAATTTTTTGCTACCAGGTGGGAGGATGACAACCCCCCAAGTTTCTTTCTTGCGTATGGTTTCGGCTCTGGGCGAATGTCGTTGTTTTGTAGGAATCAAGCTCCTTGACCATGGATCGCTCTGTTAATTACGCATATTGTTTTAAACGTGATTCGCTATTTGATAGGCAGACAGTGTAGCACTTTTAGCGCTAGGGTGATGTGTTGCCTTCGTGGTAGTCTGAGGAGGAGTGTGGCTGCTGCATTATGGATATGTTGCAGTTTCTTTAGCAGGCGCTCAGGCATTCCAAGGCATAGGCTGATGGCATAGTCAATTCTGGACATGATGAGGGAGATGATGGTAAGTGTTTTATGGGTGAAGGAGAGGAATGGTGGCATCCTTTTTACTGTGTGCAGGAGGAAGAAGCATTTCTTGATTATTGCGTTTGCTTGTGGTTCTGGAGTTAGTTTGTTGTCCATTAGGACTCCAAGGTTTTTGACTGTTTTCAACAGTGTCAGTGCCGTTCCTAGTTCTGTGGCCCATGGGATGTAGTGGTTGTTTTCCTGGTTTTGGGGCATAATCATTATTTCTGTTTTGCCTGGGTTGAGTTGGAGGCTGTTTGGGTTGATCCATTCATGGAGTTTTTGTAGACAGTCTTCCAGCGTTGTGTTGTCTTCTTGTGTGTCTTCTATTTTGTAGATGATTTGTGTGTCGTCTGCATAGTTGTAGCACGTAAAGCCATGTCTTTTTAAGAGCTTGATTAATGGAGGCAGGTAGATATTGAAGAGCAGTGGGGATAGGGATGATCCTTGTGGTACTCCACAGTTGGTGTCCCTTGGAGAGGATTTAAAAGGTTTAATCCAGATGGTTTCCGTTCTATTGGTTAGGAATGATTTAATCCAGAGGATGAGGATGTCATGGCTGACTGTCGAATGCTGTGGAGAGGTCCAGTAGTATCAGAGTCGAGTTTGTGTCAGTGTCTGCATTGGTCTTTAGATCATCCCAGATTGAGAGGTGTGCTGTCTCTGTCCCACTATTAGACCTAAAGCAGACTTGTGCCTGGTACCACAGCTGATGTTTTTCTATGTGCTCCTGTATTAGTCGTAGACGTAGGTTTCAAGTAGTTTTTCTGGGTAGAAATGTTTGAGATAGGTCTGTAGTGAGAGAGGAATTCCACAGTGCCGGCTGTGTCCTTGAAGAATGGTTTGATGTACGCTTATTAGAATGATCGCAGTACTCTGTTGCGAGTGATAGGTTAAAGACGTTTCTGTAGTATTCCAAAAGTGTGCCCTGTATGATGATTGATTTGTATATGTCTGGAGGGCAGGGGTCCATGGGGGAGCCTGCTCTGTTGCTATTTACCAGCTTGACTAATGTCTCTACTGATATTTAGGGAAAGCTCTGGAGTTTGTTGAAAAGCCATACCAACTGCCGAACAAAAAATGCCATTTATGTCATCTCATGCCCTTGCCACCTATTATATGTTGGTAAAACTACAAGAGAGGTCAGGGTGAGAATTGGTGAACATCGGTCCTGCATTAGGAATCGCACACCAGACAAACCCCTGGTGGATCACTTTAACAAAAACAACCATAAAGACACTGAGATTAAATGGTTTGTATTACAAACCATATAAACTCGAACCAGAGGCGGTGACATAGCAAGTGCCCTGCACCGTTTAGAGCAAAAATGGATTTATTCTTTGGACACAGTAAAGCATGGTTTGAACATTTCAGTAGAATGGAATGTATTAAACAGCAAATAATATAACTGCCACGGTGCTTACTCCCTATGTCAACACCATACTACTTGGGAGTTATGACCAGGACCGAGTGAAATGACATTTAATCATTTAATTAAGTATTCACCTTTTCGTCCATGCATTTAATAGTATGAGTAGCTATTTATGCATATCACAATATCAACAATCCCTCGGGATTACGCAAACCCCGGGGAGTCATTAGGACCGAGTGGGAAATGCCTTTGCAATAAACCAGCGCCTTGTGTATGAGTTACTATCTACTAGGACCACATTGCCCATAATCCTATGCGGACACGTGACACGGATCAGCAACCAATCCGGGCGCATCACTAGGGAAGCAGCTGCTACCCACGTATCCTTGGTAACGGCAGAAGCCCTGTTCGAGGAAACAGACGCAGGTCACAAGCCCGGATTCCTGCAGCTGGTGCCCGAAATCATTCTCCGATTTCAAGTTGTCAGAAGGTAAGACATATGAACGGCGCAACTTCATGCCTTGTTGGACATTCCATGTTGATCGAGTCAGGACTGCCACTTACGCCGTCCCCCTGGTTGTCTTTTTCAGAGTTCAGTCATGGCCTGACAACGCATACACGTGCTCGCCCGTCAGCAGCCATCAAGTCAGCTGGTGGCCATTAGAAGTAAGCTAGTTTCTGTCTTGTCAACTTAAGTTTTCATTGGAGTCACGCCACAAATAAGGTGACGGTTTTCTTTCTTCTCCATGGTTTGCGTCTTCCTCTGCAGGTACACAAATTACGAATCTAAACATATGGATAGTTCTATTCTGACTTGTCACTTCTGCCATACACCAAGCCTAGTTGTTCACATAGGAATACTAAGACAATAGTGAGTATCAGTGAAACACTTGATTATGTAAGAATTTTAACAACACTAGGCACCTTATTGAGGTTCATGTCCCTATATTACAGGACATCAAATTTGACGTGAAGTACCATTATTGGGAGCACACATGCCAGGATTCACTCTAGTTACAGATTCTCCGGCCCCTAGTAGCCCAGAGGAGGTGAGTCGGCACTATACAGCTGAGTTATACAGTTGTATTCTATACCATTAAAAGGTTATGAATAAGCAAAGATGACAAAATGGGCACTTACGAGACTAATTTAGTCTTTCATATTTTTATTCCCCAGAATTGAGGCTCTTTTGTCACACAACCCCTACTCTGTTGCGTTATGAAAAGGCATCGCGAAACTGGCGATTGCACTCCGTCCTGAAGAAGGTTGACCAAAATTACCGGGCAAGGGGACCTTTCCCTTGTTTAGAGAACTCAACCGAAACATATGTTGACAACAGTTTTTTACCCCTGAATATGTACGGAGGATCACACTGTAGAATATGAGAGTGTTAAAATGACATTTGTTTGACTAGTATTTGTGATGTTAATAATACATTACTTGATCGTCTCAATGTATGTGAGTGTGACAAATGCCTGTGTGAGTGATGAATGAATAGTGTGTGGAGGGATGTTTTTTGTACCCTGAGCCTAATTTATTGATTCTTTTGCATAATTGTGTGTTTGTATTTGTACAATAAATATGATGCTACTATGAGTTAAGAAATAGTAAAGCTGTCATCTTTGGTCTAGTTGGTCCGTCCCTCTCCTATTCCACTGTTTAACCGCCTGGAGGACCATAGACATTAACCAGGCATCCCTTATATTTTGATATAGGGGGCTGTAGACATACAGAAACAGCCCCCGAGTGCAGGGGTGTGCTGAGGGCAGTGTAGGTGTTCAACTGGTTCAACTGGTGGGGAGGGGACCTGGGCCAGAGAACAGAGGGTAGCCAGGTGACTAGTGCAAATTCAGATTCAACCAGGAGTTGTTGGGTGTCCTGACCCACGTTTAAGCTATCATGCTACAACATTTGGTGCTGTGGGCTTAGAAAATTCAAGATGGCGGAAAACCCACATGTGCGCCGAAATCCAGGAAAGCTGCGCAGTTTGTGCGCACACCAAAATGGTTGCCTCACTTGCCACCCACCAGTGCGAGAATGAAAGGCCGGGTTGCCATGAGGGAAATGGGTTGCCAAAGGAAAAACAGTAGCGCCGGTTAGCTTCAAAGCGCTTTAAAACCACCCTGTGTTTCTCTGAAGGCAGGCTCAAAATGCCTATTTTCAAACATTGCAACATGTGCAAAATATTCACTGAACACCAGCAGACATTTGGCAGAATGAAGTTTTGTGTGCTTACAAAATCTGGGAAATGAAGAGCCCAAAACAATGCTGATAACAAAACTGCTATGGAGTCAGCAGTTTAAGTTGCACTGGATTTAAAGACACTAAAATCGAAAA
This sequence comes from Ambystoma mexicanum, assembly GCF_040938575.1. Classification (NCBI taxonomy): domain Eukaryota; kingdom Metazoa; phylum Chordata; class Amphibia; order Caudata; family Ambystomatidae; genus Ambystoma; species Ambystoma mexicanum. Next base: position 461,189,196 of record NC_090931.1, read on the forward strand.
TGTTTAGATTAAATGAGTGACCTATGTTTGGTGTCACATGCCTTTGTAACTGTTGAAATGTCATAGTTTTGCACTTAGAATCAGCATTCTAGCTGCATGTGTAAAATTGCAAGTTAATTTAAAAAGCAACAAAAAAACATGGCAGTTAGCTGAAAGTCTGGCTTAAGGAACTTGATTTTGCTTGACAGCTACCCCCATCAGGAGTGAAACTTGAGTCACAACTGTGTTCCCAGGCCTAGCTGCCCTTTTGCTGCTCACACCAAAAGGGATATGACACTTCCCAGATTGAATTACCTGGGCTCTGCAGGAAATTGAACAAAGCCCTGTCCTGACTCAGGCAAAGGTTTTATTACAGCGGTCGTAAAATGTAGCTTCCTCTTGGCAGAAGCTGGGAGGGGCACTGCCTGTGAGAGCAAGCTGGCTTGGCAGAACTGGAAAAACCAGAAATTCAACCTTGTGCTGGAGGAAAACCACACCCCTTTGGGGCCAGAACATAACTCTAAAAAGATGAATAACTCATGGTGCGGACATGTGAACATTTTATAAATGATACCATAATTCTTGTGATTTTTCTGCCCACAGTTTAAGAGGTTTTTAGAACCGGTGGTATGTTCAGGGGGGTGTTAGCGGAAAAGTGGATATTACTCTAAATGTATGCATGTTAAAAATCTGAAACTTCATCAGTTAATGTCCATACTCCCTGCGCACATGTATGTAAAGTTGGGTCAATGTCAGAAATTGAAAAATCAGTTAAAAAGTCAATTATGTGCCATTTCTGAATGCAAGCTCTTAGAAACAGCAGATTTGGACAGAGACATGGCTAAATTCAGCCACACCATGTATATGTAATTTCAAGCAACTGTGTAACTGTGAAATATGTCTGTTGTTATCAAATATAGAATATGTGCAATCTGACAGGGGAGTGTCCTATCTGCAAGCCATAAAATGACATCACTCTGACTCACAGTTCCTTCCCCAATCAAGTGAGGAATGGAAATGTGACCAATGACAAGGGAGAGGGACCACTGAAACTTAGGTAGAGACCTTCAATTCCATCTGCCGCTGGAAGCTCTGCCGGAAAAATCCATACTTACCTCCATCAAACTTCAAAGAGCCAACACTTAGACTCCAAGATAAACAGAGACTTCAGAACCTTAACCAAAAAGGTCACTGCCAGCAAGAGTATTTGTCAGCAGGCCTAAAAATCTTTTTGCAACTGAACTCTTCAGACAGCCGGCTGACGCCGTCTGAATTTTGCCAAGAACTTTTGCAAGAACCCGGTGACAGAAATATCCAAAGAGAAGGCAGGACCCGACCCAGAGAACCGGTGCCTAGCAGAGACCAGGCCATTGTATCCAGAGTGCTGACCCCGATGCTGTGAGCAGTTCCAGAGACCAGACGCTGTGCCCAGAGACCGTCCGAAGTCCAGACCTGTTGACCAGATCGCGACAAAGCCGCCTTCCTGTTTAAAATCTCTTGTGAGTACCGCCAAACTGTACCAAACCAAAGCTCTTAGTTTAAATTCATCTAATTCAATCTATTTAACCTAAGTAGAACTGCCTGATAGCTCCAAATCTGTCACCTGTCATTCTAGCTGCAAAATCTGTCACTTGTCATTTTGAGCTTTTAAAATTTCAAATCTGAAAAACGACCTTCACAAAATCGCTCATATCTCCGCGACCGTTTGTCTTAGAGACTTGCAATAACTTTCATCTGAAAGCTTAGAATCGTGGCTTTCCTACGAACCTAGACCCGCATTCCTACCCCCTATAGTTTTGCCGTAATCGTGAAAAACGCATTCGCGAATTTTACCGCGATTTGCAAATTTCTTCACGTGTGAAAACAGCAGTTTGCTTGCCTTCCATTTGCCAGAAATTCGTTTAACCTGCTAACTATCCCTGAATCATTGCAAGAGTGAGCCTGGACTAATATTAACTAGATACCACTCACCCTGAACCTCTGAAAGGGAATTAAAAGCATTTCCAGCATATTTTTTTCTTCATTTCCAGCACATTTAAAAGCATTTTGCCTGTGTTTTCAAATTCTGTAGTCTAAGTTGCTGGGGTGAACTGAATCACATTTGATTGCATTTCTGAGAACTGTGTGTTTTCCTTCCATTTCCTTGCATTGCATAAAGAGGGGGGGAGTGAATAGCCAGAGAAAGGTGATTACATTGTTTGGTTGAAGTCATATTGAGTATTTTCTGTACTGCATTCATTGAATATTGCATCCACCTGAGCTTACATAAAGCATTCTGTACCACCTTCTTCTTTTGTTCCTATGCACCTGTGTGCTACCTAATCCATTTCATGTCAACTCCTTATTGATTATAGAGAAGCGTGTTAGTGCCAGATTCTCCGTTGTTAATATTTATCATATCAGATTAAGTGTGATATTCAATTATTAATTTATTATAAGGTGTGACATATATATATCTATTGTTTAAATTAACAAATAAACCTTTTAACTTGCAAAACAGAACTACTTCTTGGCTCAGTGGGGTCAGGGGGATTCCAAGAGAGGGGTGTTATATAGGGGTAGTCATCCAGTACGCATGAACTGGACATAAAGATATATCAATAAGGGTTTTCATTCAGTATTATAGACTATGCGTTGACTTAGCTGTAGTGTTGAAATGAATCCTCTTACAAACTGGGGGCTCGTCCGGGACGTTTGGGTTAGAATACCACTTGTGCAGCTTAATACAGTGTGCTAACTGACGGGATACATACATCCGGTCGGATCACCACGCTGCATTACGCTGTGAAGCATTCCTCAAAAGGGACACTCCAAGAAAAGTTCTGTTCTGCAAAAATAAAATACTAACTTCTGTAAGTCAGGACAGAGACCAATCTCTAGAATGACGACCTTGGTAGATATGAAAATAGCCAGAGAGCACTTCTTACATAAACTATTTGTGAGAGGTGAATGGGCTGAGCAGGGCCAGGATGCCTGGTTGCAGGCCATCACGCGACAGGTCACTGAAACAGGGTCAGACTTATGGAGAGATCAGGGTCCATTACATGTGGCCCTGAGTGAACTATATATGGCTCCTAAAGCCAAAGAGGAACACAATAAGATTGCCAGGATAGCAGCATACCTGTACCTATATATGGGAGACATGCAGGATAGATGTGCTGAAAGCCAAAATCTGGCAAATAGGCAACAGGTGGTGTTAGAGAAGGTCCAATCTGACCTGGTCTCTTCTGAGCAGAGGCTGCAGGGGAGCCAGGAGTCAGAAAATGACAGCAGGCAGTACATCATTAAAATAAAAGAGGATATGGGCATCCTACAACAGGAAAAGACAGACCAGGATACCAGATTTCTGGCCCTGCAGAAGGAGCACCAAGACAGTTTGGACTCCTTACTGCAGAACCAGAAAAAGTTGGAGCAACAGATCAATTTCAACAGGGCATGCGCGGAGCAGGTAGTCACCCTGCAAAGCCAGCTAGATAGAGAGAAAGAGGAGAGCAATAAACTGATTCTGAAAGACCTGGATACCCAGGCAGAGTTTGATCAGGAGCGCCAGAAAGCTGGTGCCTTCCAAAGGCAGAGGGACGACCTGGCGGCACAAATGCAGGCTCTTAGTCAGGAAAGAGACGCCATAGGCCAGGAAGTCTGCCATTTAAAAAGGAAAATGGAAGAAAATCACCTGGCCCCCCAGGGGCTGGGTGACCTCCAAAAAGAAAACCAGAACTTGTTAGAGCACACCAGGAGGGTGGAGGATGCTCTAGCAAGAAAGGAGCAGGCCAATAGGGACACAGCTCAGGAGGTAAACCTCCTGCAGCAAAGACTGGCCCAGTTCTCCAGGACCAACCAGGAAGCACAGAGGGAAAATGAGGCCCTCTGTCAACACAATGATAGGCTCCAACAACAGGTAGCGATGCAGGAGAGACTGATAGAGTCTAGTAAGCCCTTAACTGAGGAACTGAAGGCACAAATGCAGGCTCTTGCATTGCAACAGGGAGCAGGGGCGGATAGAGATGAGGTTCGCTGGGAAATGGAAACTCCGGAGCATAACCTCAGGAACCCTAGTACCAGAGGCCCTCATACCTCTCAGTCCCTGGACTCTGCCACCCCCATGTCCCCTGGCGCACGTGAGCACAGGGCCACAGGGATGGCAGATTACTATCCAGCTAAGAGTATGGGGCTCATAGGCCAGTACCACTCAGGAATGGAGGGGTGGGCATCCGGGTATGGGCACCCAAGTACAGTACAGTTCAATGGGGAACCCCAGGAGAGTAGGCCCATTAAGGGCATCCTGAAAACCTCTGCCCAGTTAGGTCAGTGGAGGGGGTACCCATCAAATCCTGGCAGCAAGGAGGAATCTGAAGACTCCTCTGAACTGCGCAGGACACAGGAGACCAGGTCCCCACATTATGCCAGCCATTCCCAGGCTCGCAGAATCCGGGAAAACCTGGAAGAACAGACGGGAACCTCTGGGAGCAGTGCCTCCGAGTCCGAGGACGAATGGACAAGGGTTACCCGAACCAAAAAGGCCAATAAGGCAAAAAGGGCCTTGCTTAAGGACCCCTTAAAGCAGATTAAGGCGATCAGGAGCGTCATCACGCCTTACCATAAGAACGCTAAGTATTCTGTTTGGGAGCACTTAGAGTTGTTTGAACAAATGATGGAGACTTTCCATTTGAAGGACAGCCAAAGCTGTATTCAATATGTAAAGTGGACCTTCAACCCCGGAATACTCCAGTTTCTTTGCGGGGCTGGAGGACCAAAATCATTTAAGATGGTCCACCTATAAGGCGGCCATCCTGAAACATTTTTCCATTCATAGAAATCCTCAAGAGGCTCGCAAGGCAGCCTACCATTTACAATGTGGGGAGGATCAGGCCCCACAAGAATTTGTGCAGGAACTGAAACGTGCTTTTGCGCAGACCACCAGAAGGGTGCGCACAGACAGTAGAGAATTCATTAATACATTTTTTCATGCCTTGCCCAAATATATAATGACCCAGCTCGTGAGGGATTTTCACGAGAAAAGATCTTTAGACTGGGTCATTGAACAGGCTACCCGGATCTATGAGGTGCAGAAACCGATAGATAGCAAAAGTAATGCCCAGAAAAACCCCAAAGCCAACAGCACCCCTGCTGCTGCCAAGGTGGCAGAGGTAAAGGTCACCCCCGTTTTGGATTTGGAGATGGGGGGGCCTAAAAACCTACCTGCACCTAATAATGCTAGGCCCAGGAGGTCCTCGGGTCAGTCACAGACAGGGAGCCAAGGAGGCAGCCCCACAAATGGGGTCCCTCGCTCTCCTGATTATGTAAGTCCCCGTTACAAGGGAAATCGACCCATCCTGGGTTATGTGTGGACTCCTCCAGCCCAAGGGGGGGGATCCAGCCAAGCACATAACCCAGGGAACTTCCCTCCAAACTTCCCACAGGAGGGCAGAAATTTACCAAACCCTGGGCAGAACTTTTTCCCCAGGTATCCACCCGACTTTCAGCCCCAAAACCATCCATCCTTCTTTCCACAAATCCATGAGCCCAGACCACTGAATCCGGGAGAGGGGAGGCCAAGGGTGGAGGGGTACCCAAATCTTCCCAACCCGGGGTATTACCAAAGGAGGGACAGCTACCCTTCCCGGGATCAGCCCAGGGGAGAAAACAGGGCCCCGTATCAGCCTGAGCGGGTTTCCCAGTTAGAGCGCCAGGTTCAAAACATGGCGCGGGATCTGGGTCACATACTGAGGGCTCAGCAGAACCCTCAGATGGGCGTGCCGGCGCAGAACGCACCCAACTCTGGACCTGGTGCTCCAGAACAATGACGGGGGCAGCACCCCGATAACTCACCGGTTCCCAGGGAGGAGGCACAAGGGGAAGGGGGGTGTAAAGCCTTGGAGGAAGCTTCCTTCCTCACTTGTAAACAGCCCCTGGAAACCCAGGAACCGGAAACAAAATCTCTTGCCCCTGAAAGTCTGCCTCCTAAGGAGCAGAGGGGGGGTAGGAGAAACAAAAGACCCAAACAGACTCAGTTTGAGGAGGAGGTACAGATCTTCCAATTTGAGGGAGAGGGATCCTCAGAGGATCCTGGGAAAAGGATCTTCTCCTTCAGAGAGGGGGGAACTCCTCCCAAAGAAAAATGGGTTCCTAGGGATGCAAATCCAGACTGGGGAGATGTGGAGACTGAGCTACCGCCGCCCACCATCTCATCCCAGAACCAACAGCAAGAAAACCCCCTGGTTCAAACCCATCCTGGTGACTGCCTCCAAAAAGGGGGGGGCGGCCCAGAACCGGAACCAGGGGAACCCACAATGGCTCTGATCTCCAGTTGCCAACTTTTTCTTTCAGATTCCCAAGGCTCTCCACAGAATTCTGCCCAAATCTCTTCGCTAGCGATGTCCAAAACCAGAAAGTTAGCCCACCAGTTGTCCAAAAATGTGCATTATCTGTGCCCCCTTGAGGAGAAGGAGGGAAGATACTATGCCCCGGTACAAGTACAGGGGCAGTGTACAATTTTGGCACTGGTGGACACTGGATCTCAAGCTACCCTTCTGTCCAGAAGGGCCTTTGACGAACTGAATGCAGGAAGGGGAGAGAATTACCAAATTCCTCTCACCTCTCTTCCTGGACAACTCCAGAACTTTGACGGGAAGGAAATTCCCGTTGAGGGGACGGCAGACTTGGACATTAAAATTGGGCGACATAAGTTGAAACACCCGGTCATAGTTGTGACCCCAGAGGGCACCCCTTGTTTACTAGGGAATGACCTCCTGAGAAGGTTGTCACCCCTAATAGATTGCGTAAACAAGGTCCTCTGGACCCAGACTAGCCGACCAATAAAATTAAAACAGAGTGTTAACCATGTTAGTTTAAACGGCACCTGCCACATGGTTGAACAAAAATCTGACCAAGTAGAATTTCACTTCCAGAACAACCAGATTCCAGACGTGACAGTAATGGCAGTAGGACAACAGACTGGTGATGGGGGGTCCTCTCTATTTCTGAAAATCAACCTTCCTTCCAGTTTAAGGTGGTATTCCACGCTGGAAGGAAACACTCTGAAATTCTATACTAATCCACAATCAGAAACTCCCACTCCTATAGTCCAGAAAGATGTGAAATCAGCTCAGAGCCTGGCTGAGATTCAGCAAATTGGAGATCAGTTGTTCTTCCCTGTTCAGTTAAATGATGGGAAGGACTCTGTTCTCGCTCGAGTGTGTGTGAACAACGGTAAGAGCTTCATCAGCGAAGCCATGTTCCGCCAACTCCCAAAAGATCCAGCCATTCCCACCTTCAAACTGATAGACAAATGGGAAATGGACCTGGAAGCACCTAATTCCAAACATCTCCTGCCAAACAGGTGTATGCTCAAAATCTCCATTGGCAACAAGAGCATAGTCCACAATTGTTGGGTCGTGCGAGACGTCCCTGCCGCCTTTTACTTAGGCAGTGACATTCTCAATCGCTTTGCCATTAGTTTGGACCTAATAAACTTCAAAGCTTGGTCCCGATTAGCGGATAATCCCATGGGCTTTGATGATCCAGAAAAAGCATTTAGGTCAGCTCAATTGCTACCTTATGCAGTTGAAATCCAGATTAAAGAGGAAGTCACCATCCCAGAAAGGACCCGACAATTCTCCTTGGAAGTGAAAGTCAAAAGGGGACAAGAGTTGAAAAACCCTGATGCTTACATACATCTAAATGCTTCTCTCCAACAGCAAGGGTTGGGGGTAAACCCAACTCCATTAGTCAACATAGAACATGACACCATTCCAATAGAGGTGGATAACAGCGACTTAAAGAGTATTACTCTAGCCGCAGGCACCATTATTGGAATGGCGGTTGATGACCGACATTTTTCCATCGACTTATTAAATGAACTGTTAGGACCAATCCCCAAGGACTGTTTTGACAGTGACAGTGAGGACAATACAACACCAGACAGGATTTTTACCCGGCATGGGGGGAACTTCCTGGTGTACACTTCTTGCCCTTATGGTAAGGAAGATGTGACTTGTGACTTCAGGAGGGATGAGGTGATTTTCCAGGTCCATGAGGGCTGCCTTTCCCACCTGAAGCCTCCAGTCCAAATCAGCACTCTGACCAGGGACTTCTCCACCCAGCTGGAGGAGGCCGCGGAGATAGCCAAACCAGAAGTCTTTCCAGGCTTCAGGCAGATGGTGGAAGAGAGAGTCAACCTAGCTGATGCCTGTGTGACTCTGGAACAAAAGCAAAAGTTGAAACAAGTTTTCTTGGATTTCCAAGATCTCTTTGCGGTAGACTCATATGACTGTGGTCGCACTGACATCCACACAACAACAATCCCCACGGACCCTGGCATGACTCCAGTGTTTGTGAAGCAATATCGCTTGCCTCTCGCATCAATGGAGTCCCTTACTGAAATAATTAAGAACCTTGAATCCCGGGGAATAATCCGTCCAGTCCACAGCACCTTCAATAATCCGGTGCTGGGAATATTGAAGCCAAACGGCCAGTGGAGACTCTGCGCCGACCTCAGGGAGTAAACAAACAGGTCCATACTTCCCGATGGCCTCTGCCCTACATTGACCAAGGGCTGGCCCAGATCCAGGGGTCACAGGTATTCACTGCAATAGACCTGACCAATGGATACTGGACCGTGCCTGTCAGTAGGGAGGACCAATACAAGCTGGCTTTTACCTTTGGGGGCCAGCAGTATACATGGACCCGGACTCCCTTCGGATACCTTAACTCCGGCAATGAATTCAACATTTTCCTACATAAGGCCATGCCCGACCTGGGTGCGAGGGGTAACCTGGCTTATGTAGATGATGTCCTCATCAAAAGTTCATCTGTGGAGGAACACATAGCGGAGATCCGTTATGTTCTGACACAGTTGAGGGCCGCCGGAGCAAAACTTTCCTTTCAGAAAGCACAGTGGTGTAGAACCCGTGTTAATTTCTTGGGGCATGAGATTACTCCTCAGGGTCTCTGTCCCCAGGAAAAGAAAGTGGAAGCACTTCAGAAACTGAAAGACCCCACAACTCTGCGAGAACTAAGGAGCCTCCTTGGACTGACTAATTACAGCAGAAAGTTCATTGAGGGCTACGCAGAGATCACCAGACCCCTGATTCATCTCCTGAAGGGGGGGGTCAAGTGGGAATGGGGTCCAGAACAAGCCGAGGCAGTAAAACAACTCAAAAGAAGCCTCTCACAAGCGCCTTGCCTAGCTTACCCTGTCAGAAACAAGGAGTTCTTCCTGGAGACAGGGTTCTCTAATACGTGCTTGACGGCAGTATTATACCAAAAGCATGACAAGGTCAATAAAGTAATCTCCTATGTGAGCAAAACTTTATCCTCTGTGGAGGAAAAATTCAACGATTGTGAGAAGGCACTCCTGGCAACGGTGTGGGCATTGAAGAATTACCGCCCGTTTATCCAGGGGGAACATATCATAGTGGAGACTCCACACCAGCCTCTGCAATATCTCCAAAGTGACAGAATCCGGGCCGGAAATGTGAGTAATTCCCGAATTACGTCCTGGATTCTGTCAATGCAAGGCTTTCCTGTGGAGGTCAGATATGGCCAAAACAAGAAGAGTCCCCTCGCGCAAGGTCTGGCTGACTTGCATGATTGTGCCAGGGAAAACTGTCTCGAGGACGAAAGTCTAAAAATAAAGGACAACATGGAGGCATACCTTAATTCCCCACACAAAGTCTTTGAAGAGGACAAGTGTGAGGGAATGCCCACTGTCTATGTGGATGGATGCTCTTACCATGTTGACAACAACGGGGAGAAAGAACTGGTGGCCGGCGTAGGGAATGCATGGGTGAATGAGTCCCCAGAACCCTCCGCTGGATACAAAATTGGTCCCCGAAGTAGTCAGGTGGCAGAATTGATGGCTGTGCATCAGGCCATCCTCACTGCTGTCCAGCATCAACTCCACGAACTGGTCATAATCACAGATTCGGATTATGTACGGAACGGGTTCGTGGAGCACCTGGTTAATTGGAAAACCAGAGGCATGTTATGTGCTAACAACAAACCCTTGAAACATGGGAAGTTGATCCAAAACATTGATGATCTGGTCACCTCGAATGAGATGACCATCTATTGGAAAAAGATCAAGGGTCATTCCAAAGTAGAGGGACCAGACAAAACTGGAAATGACTTAGCTGATCAGCTGGCCAAAACCGGGGCCATCCAAGGGGATCTAATTGAGATTGAGTCCCTGTTGGGGGAAATCCAGGTCACTGCCATCACTAGGTCCCAGACAAATGCTCACAACGACCTTTCAATTGTACAATGGAGTAAGGAGACCCCTGATGCTGATTTGATTACCGCTCAGAAGGGGGATCCAATAATTGGTAAATTTTACCAACACCTTGAGGACCCTGAGAACTTTCCCCTGACGGATACCGATTACATTGGGAAAGAGGACCTAAGAGTGTTGATGAAATGTCCAAAAATGTTCCGGATCCAAGACGGTTTGTTGGTAAGGAAATCCAAAGCTGGCCACGATCAGTGGGTGGTTCCTACCTCATTCCGAAGCCTGATGTTAAGTCACGCCCATGATGCGGCCACCGCCGGTCATAGGGGGTTTCACACAACATTGGAAATCTTAAGAGAGGTTGCATACTGGCCACACATGGGGCAGGACCTCGACCAGTACTTGAAGGGGTGTCTTGTGTGTGCACAATTTCAGCCATCATCCCTCACGCACCGTGCGCCTCTACAAAAGAGGGGAATGACACTGCCATGGTCAGATTTACAAATCGACTTTGTAGGCCCTGTGATTCGCTCTGCTAGGGGGAATAAGTACATGTTGACTGTGACATGCTTGTTTACCAAGTGGGTGGAATGTCTCCCAGCCCCAAATTGCAAGGCAGAAACTGCAGCTGCCTTGATGATTAACCACATCTTTTCCCGTTTTGGTCTACCTCAAAGGATTGAGTCAGACAGAGGTAGCCACTTCACCAGTGAAGTAATGACAAAGATGTGGGAGATACTGGGGGTCAAGAGAAAGCTGCATATTGCTTATAGACCAGCTTCTTCTGGGGCAGTAGAGAGATATAACCGGACAATTGTGAGCATATTAAAGAAGTTTGTGGCAGATTCTGGGCCAAGTTGGGATATCCAATTACCTCTGGTCCTAATGGCCATCAGATCTACCCCTTCATCTGCAACCAAAATGTCACCATTTGAGTTGATGACTGGGCGCAACATGGTGCTTCCTCAGCATTTGCTCTACAGGACCCAAGAGCAGACACTGATAAATGCCTCCACTACTCATGAGTATGTGGAGAATTTAAGGAAACACCTCCAACATGCTTTTGCTTATGCTCAGCGGAATCTAGAAAGATCAGCTGATAGCATGAAGACCCACTATGACCTGAAAACTTCCAGGAAGGAATATCAGGTGGGGGACCGGGTCTATCTATACAACTTCCAAAGGAACCAGGCCAAGCAGCGCAAATTTTTGCCTACATGGAAAGGACCCTTTGAGATCATCGACAAGATCTCTCCTGTGGCCTACAAAATCCACATCCCCAAAGGTCCTTTGGCAGCGGGGGAAGACAAGTGGGTCCACATAAACCAGTTGAAATGTTGCCATCCCAGGCATGCTCTGCAACAACTGGAGGAATCCTCTGGAATCCTAGCGGGTACTGTCTCGGACTAATTCAGTTCCAATCATAAAACATACCACATCTAGTCTCTAAAATATTGTGATTTGCATGAAACTGTCTCTTAGTTATACTGTTTTTTTTCTCCAAAATAAGAATGTAATGTTTCGTTATGATGAAATGCATATGCTGCCCCACTATCTCAACAGTGGTGGAAAAACGTCTATGAGTAGGTATTGCCGCTCTTCCTTTGTCGTCCTAGGAGAAAGAAAACCTGGAGACGGGCCAAGGAGGACGATCCGGAGACCGGGAGCAGAGACGCGATGGGCCCTGTGTACCGCCCAATACTCCCATCAGGACCGGCGAGGAGAACCGATCGATCAGTACCGGATGGAGAAGAAGATGCTGAGCTGTGCCATTTGCAGAATTGGAAGAAGATTATGCGGACAGACCGGTGCGTGGGTCAAAACCCTTGTGCACCCGAATCCCCATCGACTCAAATTCGAAGTGCAGTCGCGTGGGGGGGCTTGTTGGGTGTCCTGACCCACGTTTAAGCTATCATGCTACAACATTTGGTGCTGTGGGCTTAGAAAATTCAAGATGGCGGAAAACCCACATGTGCGCCGAAATCCAGGAAAGCTGCGCAGTTTGTGCGCACACCAAAATGGTTGCCTCACTTGCCACCCACCAGTGCGAGAATGAAAGGCCGGGTTGCCATGAGGGAAATGGGTTGCCAAAGGAAAAACAGTAGCGCTGGTTAGCTTCAAAGCGCTTTAAAACCACCCTGTGTTTCTCTGAAGGCAGGCTCAAAATGCCTATTTTCAAACATTGCAACATGTGCAAAATATTCACTGAACACCAGCAGACATTTGGCAGAATGAAGTTTTGTGTGCTTACAAAATCTGGGAAATGAAGAGCCCAAAACAATGCTGATAACAAAACTGCTATGGAGTCAGAAGTTTAAGTTGCACTGGATTTAAAGACACTAAAATCGAAAATGTTTAGATTAAATGAGTGACCTATGTTTGGTGTCACATGCCTTTGTAATTGTTGAAATGTCATAGTTTTGCACTTAGAATCAGCATTCTAGCTGCATGTGTAAAATTGCAAGTTAATTTAAAAAGCAACAAAAAAACATGACAGTTAGCTGAAAGTCTGGCTTAAGGAACTTGATTTTGCTTGACAGCTACCCCCATCAGGAGTGAAACTTGAGTCACAACTGTGTTCCCAGGCCTAGCTGCCCTTTTGCTGCTCACACCAAAAGGGATATGACACTTTCCTGATTGAATTACCTGGGCTCTGCAGGAAATTGAACAAAGCCCTGTCCTGACTCAGGCAAAGGTTTTATTACAGCGGTCGTAAAATGTAGCTTCCTCTTGGCAGAAGCTGGGAGGGGCACTGCCTGTGAGAGCAAGCTGGCTTGGCAGAACTGGAAAAACCAGAAATTCAACCTTGTGCTGGAGGAAAACCACACCCCTTTGGGGCCAGAACATAACTCTAAAAAGATGAATAACTCATGGTGCGGACATGTGAAAATTTTATAAATGATACCATAATTCTTGTGATTTTTCTGCCCACAGTTTAAGAGGTTTTTAGAACCGGTGGTATGTTCAGGGGGGTGTTAGCGGAAAAGTGGATATTACTCTAAATGTATGCATGTTAAAAATCTGAAACTTCATCAGTTAATGTCCATACTCCCTGCGCACATGTATGTAAAGTTGGGTCAATGTCAGAAATTGAAAAATCAGTTAAAAAGTCAATTATGTGCCATTTCTGAATGCAAGCTCTTAGAAACAGCAGATTTGGACAGAGACATGGCTAAATTCAGCCACACCATGTATATGTAATTTCAAGCAACTGTGTAACTGTGAAATATGTCTGTTGTTATCAAATATAGAATATGTGCAATCTGACAGGGGAGTGTCCTATCTGCAAGCCATAAAATGACATCACTCTGACTCACAGTTCCTTCCCCAATCAAGTGAGGAATGGAAATTTGACCAATGACAAGGGAGAGGGGCAAGTTTAGTTATGACCAACACACACACCCACTTGCAGAACATATAAATGGACCACTGAAACTTAGGTAGAGACCTTCAATTCCATCTGCCGCTGGAAGCTCTGCCGGAAAAATCCATACTTACCTCCATCAAACTTCAAAGAGCCAACACTTAGACTCCAAGATAAACAGAGACTTCAGAACCTTAACCAAAAAGGTCACTGCCAGCAAGAGTATTTGTCAGCAGGCCTAAAAACCTTTTTGCAACTGAACTCTTCAGACAGCCGGCTGACGCCGTCTGAATTTTGCCAAGAACTTTTGCAAGAACCCGGTGACAGAAATATCCAAAGAGAAGGCAGGACCCGACCCAGAGAACCGGTGCCTAGCAGAGACCAGGCCATTGTATCCAGAGTGCTGACCCCGATGCTGTGAGCAGTTCCAGAGACCAGACGCTGTGCCCAGAGACCGTCCGAAGTCCAGACCTGTTGACCAGATCGTGACAAAGCCGCCTTCCTGTTTAAAATCTCTTGTGAGTACCGCCAAACTGTACCAAACCAAAGCTCTTAGTTTAAATTCATCTAATTCAATCTATTTAACCTAAGTAGAACTGCCTGATAGCTCCAAATCTGTCACCTGTCATTCTAGCTGCAAAATCTGTCACTTGTCATTTTGAGCTTTTAAAATTTCAAATCTGAAAAACGAACTTCACAAAATCGCTCATATCTCCGCGACCGTTTGTCTTAGAGACTTGCAATAACTTTCATCAGCTTAGAATCGTGGCTTTCCTACGAACCTAGAACCGCATTCCTACCCCCTATAGTTTTGCCGTAATCGTGAAAAACGCATTCGCAAATTTTACCGCGATTTGCAAATTTCTTCACGTGTGAAAACAGCAGTTTGCTTGCCTTCCATTTGCCAGAAATTCGTTTAACCTGCTAACTATCCCTGAATCATTGCAAGAGTGGGCCTGGACTAATATTAACTAGATACCACTCACCCTGAACCTCTGAAAGGGAATTAAAAGCATTTCCAGCATATTTTTTTCTTCATTTCCAGCACATTTAAAAGCATTTTGCCTGTGTTTTCAAATTCTGTAGTCTAAGTTGCTGGGGTGAACTGAATCACATTTGATTGCATTTCTGAGAACTGTGTGTTTTCCTTCCATTTCCTTGCATTGCATAAAGAGGGGGGGAGTGAATAGCCAGAGAAAGGTGATTACATTGTTTGGTTGAAGTCATATTGAGTATTTTCTGTACTGCATTCATTGAATATTGCATCCACCTGAGCTTACATAAAGCATTCTGTACCACCTTCTTCTTTTGTTCCTATGCACCTGTGTGCTACCTTATCCATTTCATGTCAACTCCTTATTGATTATAGAGAAGCGTGTTAGTGCCAGATTCTCCGTTGTTAATATTTATCATATCAGATTAAGTGTGATATTCAATTATTAATTTATTATAAGGTGTGACATATATATATCTATTGTTTAAATTATCAAATAAACCTTTTAACTTGCAAAACAGAACTACTTCTTGGCTCAGTGGGGTCAGGGGGATTCCAAGAGAGGGGTGTTATATAGGGGTAGTCATCCAGAACGCATGAACTGGACATAAAGATATATCAATAAGGGTTTTCATTCAGTATTATAGACTAGGCGTTGACTTAGCTGTAGTGTTGAATTGAATCCTCTTACAGAGTTCAACACGGGAGAGGAGGAGAGAAAGCAGAAGCAAAGAGGAAGGTCTTGAGGTGCTTCCGGAACTGGAGATGGTTCTCCTCAAGTTTCAGAGAAGCAGGGAGGCTGTTCCAGAGGGAGGCCCCAGCCGAAGAAAGAGACCTACCACCAACTTGGTGCTTGGAGAAGCAACTGACCTTGAGGGAGTTGGAAGCGGATGAGCGAAGGGCTCGAGAAGGAAGATATTTAAGAAGAGAGAGTTGAAGGTATTTAGGCCCCAGGCCCCATAAGGCCTTGTGGAAAATGCAGAGGGTTTTGAATTTCAGTCCTGGAGAGAAACGATCCCTGGGCTTGAGGCCAAGGAAAAATCATGCAGTCCTGTTTTGGATGAGTTGCAGAGGGTGGAGAATAGAGGCAGGCATATTTAGAAAGAGGCTGTTGCAGTGGTCAAGCCTAGAGAGGACCAGAGCTCTTGAGACAGTGAGCTTCTGGGGGAAGGAGAGGAGAGGAAGAATACCTCTGAGGAGGTGCAGCTTCTTAGAGACGTCAGAGATGTAAGGAGAGAAGGAGAGTGTGGAGTAGAAGAAGACCCCAAGGTTTTTAGCCTCACAGGTGGGAGCAGGAATAGAGGCTGGCCAGAGAGTGACAGGAAAGGAGGGAGTAGGTGTGCTGATGAGTAGAATCTGAGTCTTACTGGCATTAAGGCAGAGATCATTGGCGGAACACCACTCCTGAATAGCAAACAGACTGTCAGAGATGAGAGAAGGAGAAGAGGTGCCTGAAGGGAGCTGGAAAATTAGCTGAGTGTCATCCTCATAGCACTGAAAGTTGGAGCAGAGAGCGGCAATTAGGTGGGCAATAAGTGTCAGGTATTGGTTGAACAGCCAGGGAGAGAGGTTAGACCCCTGGGGAACACCACAGGTAGAGATAGAGATAGAAGAGAGGAAGGACCCAAGTTGGACCTGGCAGGGTCGATTGGAGAGGAAAAAGGTCAGCCAAGCCAGGGCCTGGTCAGTGATACCCAGGTAATCATGCAGACGGTTGAGCAGAATGACATGGTTGACTGTGTCAAAGGCAGAAGAGAGATCAAGTAAGATGAGAACACAGAGGGTGTGTGAATCAAGGTTGGAGATCAGGTCTTCACAGATGTTCAGGAGAGCAGTTTCCGTGCTTCTGGCAACTCTGAAGCCAGACTGATGATCACGTACACAACCAAGAGATTCAGTGTGGAGATTAAGCTGGGATATGCGCAGCTTTTCCAGGAGTTTGCCCAGGAAAAGAGCGATGGAGATTGGGTGATAGTTAGCCGGGAAGGAGTTTACGGCAGACGGTTTCTTAAGAAGAGGGTGCACAAGGGAGTGCTTCAGGGGGGTAGGGAAGACTCCAGTGGCAAAGGAGTGTTTGCAGAAGTTGGCCAAAGCAGGAGTCAGGGTGTGAATGCAGTCCTTGATGGTTTTAGAAGAACAGGGGAGAACTTTTATAGATCGAACTTGTCTAAAAACCTCTTCTGGAGATAACAGGGGAAAGGCAGAGAAGGGGGGAGGAGGGGTGGCCAAAGAAGGGCCAGAGGAGGGGTGGGGGCATAAAGGGAGGAGGAGGAGAGGAAGAGGGAGAGGACAGGGTGTTTTGAGTTTTAGAGATGAACTGAGAAGCCAGGGCTGCTGTGCAGATGGCCTGGGAGGGGACAGGAGAGGCAGAGACTGCAGTAGGATTGGCCAGCTCCTTGCAGATTTTAAAGAGTTTGGCCGAGTTGTTGGATGCCCCAGAGACACAGGCTTGGATTACATTACAACTGAGGCGGTAAGGGGTTAACGGCACCGGTAAAGGTGTCGGCGCCCTTACCCCTGTACCGCCTAATTACGAGGTTCCCTCGCGGGACCCGCTCTGGATGTCGAGGGGACCAGCATGCTAACAACAGGCCTGTTAATGACGGGCCAGTTGTTAGCCTGCTCCCCATTCCCATTGAGCCCTATAAGGGCTCAATGGGAATGGGGATTGTCCAGGTCCGGGTTCCCTGAATGGGGAAATACTGGGCCCTCCAAAGTCAGAAATGGCCCGGTATTTCCCCATTCAGTGACCACGGACCCGGACCCGAGTTTGGATGCAGGCATGCCCTTAATAAGGGCATGGCTGCCTCCAAACTGGTTATGAGGCCCATAGACTTTAGTTTCCTGCATAGTGGGAGAAAAGTCCTAGGTGTCAAAATACAGCAGCCAATGAAAAAACACAAACCTGAGTTTTGAGTTTCCTGGATAGTGGACTATAGCTATCATAAGGAGTGTGCTAGCAGATAGAACATCCTCCTTACAAAATTCCCCTGGTGGAATACAGGGAATGCAGTCATCCTAAGGAGTATGCTAGCAGATAGAACACCATCCTTACAAAATGCCCCTGGTGGAATATAGTCATCCTAAGGAGAATGCCAGCAGATAGAACCCCATCCTTACATAATGCATGCCCCTGATAGAATACATCCACCCTAAGGAGTATGCTAGCAGATAGAACACCATCCTTACATAATGCCCCTGGTGGAATATAGCCATCCTAAGGAGTATGCTAGCAGATAGAACACTGTCCTTACATAATGCCCCTGGCGGAATATAACCATCCTAAGGAGTATGCTAGCAGATAGAACACCGTCCTTACATAATGCCCCTGGCGGAATATAACCATCCTAAGGAGTATGCTAGCAGATAGAACACCACCATCCTTACATACGGCACCTGGCGGGATATAGCCATCATAAGGAGTATGCTAGCAGATAGAACTCCATCCTTACATAAGGCCCCTGGTGGGATATAGCCATCATAAGGAGTATGTAAGGATATAGCCACACTAATGAGTATGCTAGCAGATAGAACACATCCTTACATAATGCCCCGGAGGGAATATAGCCATCCTAAGGAGTAAGCTAGTAGATAGAACGCCATCCTTTCCTAATGCCCCTTGCTGAATATAACCATTCTAAGGAGTATGCTAGCAGATAGAACCCCGTCCATGCATAAGGCCCCTGGTGGGATATAGACATCATAAGGAGTATGGTAGCAGATAGAACACATCCTTACAAAATGCCCCGGAGGGAATATAGCCATCCTAAGGAGTAAGCTAGTAGATAGAACGCCATCCTTTCATAATGCGCCTTGCAGAATATAACCATCCTAAGGAGTATGCTAGCAGATAGAACCCCATCCTTGCATACGGCCCCTGGTGGGATATAGACATCATAAGGAGTATGGTAGCAGATAGAACACCATCCTTACATAATGCCCCAGGCGGAATAAAGCCATCCTAATGAGTATGCTAGCAGATAGAACACCCTCCTTACATAATGCCCCTGGCGGAATATAGGCATCCTAAGGAGTATATTAGCAGATAGAACACCATCCTTACATAAGGCCCCGTGTGGGATATAGCCATAATAAGGAGTATGTAAGGTTATAGCCATCCTCAAGCGTATGCTAGCAGATAGAACACCATCCTTACATAATGCTGCTGGAGGAATATACCCATCCTAAGGAGTATGGTCGCAGATAGAACACCATCCTTGCATAATGCCCCTGGCGGAATATAGCCACATAAGGAGTATGTAAGGATATAGTCACCCTAAGGATTATGGTAGCAGATATAACACATCCTAACATAACGCCCCTGACGGAATATAGCCATCCTAATGAGTATGCTAGCAGATAGAACACCATCCTTACATATTACGCCATAAGATCTAACAAACATTGCTGGTCCTGTGCTAGGAACTAAAATGATACGACAATTGGCAGAAGATAACATATATAATGCATCTTGTTATTGTATGGATTGAATTGTATGGAAAGCAAAGGCGAATTCATTAGGGTCACATTTATTTTTTGTTTTTCTCACTAATTCTCCCATTACACCCTCCAGCAAAAACCTGGAAACTATAGAATTATCTAAGGTGGGAAACGTGACACCTCTTGCTCCTGCCTTACCTGGGATCTCCGCAAATACTTGTGCCATGTTATGCAAAGTGTTACGTGACAGAAGCAACAAACACTTTACACAGAAATTCATTTCAAAACTTTATTTCGTTTTTGTCAGGATGATTTTGGGATGAGCCCATTGCAGGAAAAGGGGTATTTCCACAACAAAACAGCACATTCTTCTCTCAGATCAATCTAAGCAAATGTTCTTAGGATGAGGTAAACTATAAGGTGTCATGGTTCGCTCCTAGAAACACTTGTGTACAGGCGCGTTATAGATGACTTATCATATCTTATCTTATCTTATCTAATAGGTATACGGTTCTCCCTCTGGTTCTCTAATCTATTGTGCAGGTTCTGGGATATACCACATTATTTATTGGTGGGGCTTGGGTCCCACTCACCCATATAATGTGGCATCTGTGCGTGTAGTGATGGAAAACAAAAGGGATAGGGAACATAGGAGGTGCTCTGAGAAATACTCTATCAACCACCTCCAGGTACCACATCGTGCAGTGGCCGGCCACTGGTGGTCCCCAAATTCTCTTTACATTACGGCTCCAGACCCCCAGCAGTCTCCTTTTCACTTCTGGGAGGGAAAGAGGGGAGGAATGTGTGGGAGCTTTCCAAAGTAGGAGGAAAGGTCTGTGTAAAGAGGTTTAAAGGAGGCTCAATGCATAGCCAGACGCCATGAGCGGACAGTGTTATTGGGTCAGGCTTCCAATCTGTTCTCCTGCCAGACCTAAAAGCTGTAAAGTACTATGCCAGTGGGAGAGGATCCTGACTTCTCCTTCTGGAACAGTGCTGCCTCTTCCTCCTGGTGCAGCGGTGCCTGCCATCTGCTCTGTGCTGGTTACACAGAGGTGGCTCTTGCCTTACCCGGTGCTCTCTGTAACTGAATGAGTTGGAGGATGAGTGGTGTCAATCTATGGGAGAAGCAACTCTCTGACCAGAATTGGCACTCGCCACTACTAACTGTATGACCTGCCACCCGCCCCCACATTCTGCCAGGAAGATGATGAAGGTAAAGAATCCATAAGATGGGGGGGGAGGAGGGTGATGTAACTGAAAGCCTACATTTACCCACTTTCAAGGGTGACAGGTGGGGTTGGGATTCCCGGGATGTGCTATCATTAGTTGAAGGACCAGTCGGAATGAGGATGGGAATGAAGTCCAGTGTACATGGGCAATAGGAGTCCTGAAAATATTGATGGTAGCCGTTTTATGAACGTCCTTCATCTCTCACGTCGCAGAATGTTGCTGGCTTAACCAATATCAGTGTCCCTGGATGGCTAACATGTGCTCCCCAGATCTGTCCTGGTACTCACTGACATACAGACAGCACCAGAAACAAGTTGAACAGTCGATAAAATTAGGAGTGAAGTAGAAAATAGCAGGAGTAATTTATAAGCATGCACACTTTATTCCTTTTAAAGAGCACGGTTAGTCATGTCAGTAATCAAATGCCATTGGACTGATGTGCTTGCGAAGGTTTGCACGCCAAGGACATTCAATGGCACTACTACTGCGGGGTCACCGAGAGTTTGAGATTGGCCCTGCAAACAGCAAATCCTGCACGATTGCATGGGGCAGGGCCATCAGCAAAAAGGCACTTTGCAAGAAGTGCTATAAGTCCTTGCACCGGCTGGGTGCCTTGTCGATTATCACCTGAAGCTGCATATTTATACTGGATATTTCACTTTGGATACTGAAAGGCTCTAATTGTCTTTAAACACTTGTGTATAGTCGCGTTATAAATGCCATATCATATCATTTCCAGTTGTCAAGCAATGCCCTTTATCTGCTTATTTACCAGGACACTTTGGCGCTTAAACAAGTGATGTACCGGGCGTGGAGAAGACATGTAATACGAGGATAACAAGTTTGGGAATAAATAAGTGCAACAAATTATATGCATTTCTCGTATGCATTTTTTATAATTTCCCCAGATACAATGAATGTTTTGAAGACGTTCTACCCTATTTCTATGCTCCTCTGCGTGCTATATTTGTTACAGTACCTCTTTCGATGTTATTATGTGCTCTGATATTTGGTGCACAGAGTGATCCTGTTTGTATTTCGTTATTGGCGTCAGTTTTGCACTTCTAAGTGCAAGTGCTTTAAATCTGCAACATGGTATCTACCTATCCACAGATGACCTGCAATAGCAAACCTTTTACAATCAAATCAAAAAGAAAACTAAACATTGTATTTGTTAGTTAAAAATGTGGTATTGCACGTGTTCTGGATGGAAATTTTGCAGTGTGAGGTTGTATTGTGCAACACAGTCCCTACTAAGCCAGCATGCCTCGGTCCAGAGCACCGAACATTATGCAGTCTCTTTGCTGTACCCTGCTCCTATTCACCAACCTCAAAAAAGCTCATGACACATTAGTGAGTGGCATAAATAATCTGTAATGGTAAATAGAAAAGCCCTTTTTAGCCACAGTCTCAAATCTACTGTTGCAGAACTGTAGCAGATGAGCCCATGCCCCTTTTAAATTACATGCATTATTTTCCCTGCCCCAGCTTCTGCCCCCATCCTAGGACCCAATGTCAGCAGCTCCTTCCTGTCTCTGGGCTGCTTTTATTTTGTGGTTTCGAGAATGTAAGACTTTCATTTATTTCTCTGCACTTTGTACTGTGGATGTGAGTAGGGTGTGGATGGAGGATTGTGGTGAGAGGCAAATCTCTAAGTGGTGCTACAGAGACAAACATAAATATGCTGCATCAAGTTTCCTATTTAATTTCATTACGAGAGAGAGAGAGAGAGAGAGAGAGAGAGAGAGAGATGGAAAATAGGAGAGTAATGTTTGCTCATACCGTGTTAGCAAGAATGAAGTTAAAGAAACTTAGAAAAACAAACACAGCTTGGCAACAACTTCATCTTTCAGAGCAAATTCAAAGGGAAAATCTCATACCAAAAGACCTGATTAGCAAAACCCTCTGGCTTTGACCTCCAACACAAGATTATCACGAAAAGTATGCATCAGGACATCTGAAAGATTACAAAACAAACCTCATCAATGTCTGTTACAACTACATATGGATGACCCAAGAACGGATCCAAACTGTCCTTGACAGATAGGCAGTGCACTGTGGTGTGTTGGAAGAAGGAGTCGAACACTTTAAGGACATTCTAATTCACTTATATTCAAATAAAAATAAAAACAACTATCTTTCCGTGTTTCTAGAGGAAGTTTCCTGCCTAGCTAAAGGAACTAAAGGTGCTTGTCTGACATCAGGAAGTCCCAAAGAAAGAAAAGTAATCAGTCCGAATATAATTCTACTTAACCCTACCACTAAGATAACTAACTTAAACAAGTCCAGGAGATTGGCTTGATGCTCCTGGTGTGCCAATATCTTCTGACAGTCTCTTTGTATCAATGGGTCTCATAATAAGGTTGTCTGTCCGTTAACAACGGTACCAGTAAGCTTGCTGGTACAGTTGTTACCGGACCGGCAAACTATGAGTTCTGCACCCACAAGCAGACCATGTCGGATGCACCGGCACCATTCACGAATGGTGCCGGTGCATCCGTCCTCCCCATTCCAATTGAGCCATGTGGGGCTCAAATGGGAATGGGGAGCAATTATTACCGGCACCCGGCAAAGGGGAATTACCGGGTCTGCCAGGGCTGGAATACCCTGATAGATCCTCATTGCCGGGGCTGGCAATGTCATGACTCCGGCGGCAGCCATGCCGGTTACTTACCAGCAAGGCTACCTCCTCAGAAATAATGAGGCCCAATGTATCTATTCCTTGGGCTGCTTTTCTCGCACAATCTTCTGTAATAGTTTCTCTTTATCCCTTGGATTAACTCTTGTAGCACTTATACAACAGTCTTTGGTTTTGTACTCTTTTTAGTGATGTATCTGTGGCAACTTTCCTTGTGATACTTTCTCACCTTCTTGATGGAGGTTTTAGAGGTGCTGGCGATCTCTAATTCTGACGGGAGAACTGGTGTTTCAGAAGTTAAATATGCCAAAGAAGAGAATTCCATCAAAATGCCATATAAGAGTGCCATACATTGATTTCATGTTGAAAAGGACGGGAATTAAAGAATTTGTTTGCTTATTTTAAATTTATAAATGTATTTTTTTTCACAAGGAACTATGTTACAATTGACCAGAAGGTAACCTGATTCAGTTAAAATTTCCAAGAGGCCTTCTTCCCCTGAGAAACTCACACCTTGTTCCTTCCCACCAAAAGGAGAGCATTTCACATTGGCATGTTAATCAGAAGGGGAGGAGATTTCCTCTGCTGCCCGGAGAAAGAAACAATGGGTTCCTTGAACTGAATAGAACATGCTAATTCGGGTGTGAATGACCACAACTGCTCTGGCAGGAAGGCAAGCCATGTGACCCTCTGACTCAGCCCAGCTTTGGAGGCGGGCCAGACTGAAAATGTGGATTGAAGTGGAAGTAAATGTATGTTTTTATAAAAAGGCTTATAGCAAAGTGTACTGAACTGACAGAAATATGAAACCTAGAGACTGTTAAAATGAAAAATTCACTCACAGTTTAAGACTAAGCTGGAATCTGTGCGACATTCTGAGACTGAACCCCGTAAATTATTCATATTGTAGCCATTGTGTTTATGTTAGGAACATGGAAAATTACAGGAATGTGCCCAGAGGGGATGTGTATGCATGTATAAAAATTGGTGCAGAACTAACATTGAGAAACCCACCAAAAGTGCGAAAAAGGTGTCATTTATGAACCATAGCTCATAGGAAAATGAGAGTTGAACAGAAATGTACCTTAAGCAATCTGTCATGTAATTATGTATTATGAACAACTTGTGTATCTTGGGAATATGTTTTTGGGGAACAATAGATTTTCCATGTAAAAGCAAAGGGGAGGGATTTCTTTTGGATCATAAACACAGTGTCACTCTAACTCATGATGACACACTGCTCCTTTCTCAAATCAGGAGAGGGGAAATTCTCTGACCTATCAGAACCTTAGAGGGTTGGGCATAGATAATCAGCCTCCCCACCCCCTTTGGAAATTGATAAATAGGGAC
Organism: Ambystoma mexicanum; assembly: GCF_040938575.1. Classification (NCBI taxonomy): domain Eukaryota; kingdom Metazoa; phylum Chordata; class Amphibia; order Caudata; family Ambystomatidae; genus Ambystoma; species Ambystoma mexicanum. Next base: position 461,213,419 of record NC_090931.1, read on the forward strand.
TGCTGAGGACAGACAAGACACACTGTCCACTCATCAACTGATTCCTTGGTGAAGCACCCTGCAGGAAGATCCAGGCTCCAGACAAAGATCTCTAGAACTTTGAAGCAGAGAGGCCTAACCCAAAAAGCTGAACTCTTCTCAGCTGGCCTTCAGAATCTTTTGCAGCCTGATTCTAACCCCTAAACTTCCAAGGGGCACCACAAAATCCAACAGCCTGGCTGAGCTGTTTTGCTATTCTAGCTAAGAGCCCTGTGCTAGAACCAAGATCCAGACTCAGAGAGCAGAGCTGTATTCAGAACTCGTCAGATCCAGTCCAAGAGGCCGCGCAGACCAGAGTGCCATGCTGAGAGCAGAACCCAGTGCCTGAGACCTGTCCGGTGGTGAGAGAATCCCAGCCAAACCCTTGATCATATCTGTGATGGGTCCATTTCATTCCAAAGCCATAGGAGTGAGTATTTAGTCTAGAACTGTCAATAGTCATCTCTTAGTTTAAAGTAATCCTATTCAATCCATTTCAACCTATCCAGAACTGCATTATAGAATCTTGTGTCCATCCTGACTTCTCCTCATTATAGTCTGTGATAATTGTAGCGATAATCATCTGTGCGCTGATATTTTCTGAAGGAAGTCAAGTGTCCTGGCACACAACAATCAGAGTGGAAGGCACTCTGTTCTGGTGGTTGTCCCGTTGGGTATCTTGTACTTTCATAGCCCCTTTGTATAAGTCCCTATTGGTTCCGAATCTTTAAAGCGCATCTTTCATTTAGAAATCTTGACACTGTTTCTGAAAAATCGACCTTCACAAAAACCTCTGTAACTTTTGAACCGCACGTCCTAGAAACAAAGTTTAAATGTTGAACCCAAAACGACATTCCAATTCCTAATAGTTTTCCGTGCCGCAATCGTGTTTCCCGCACGCTGAAAAGTTGCTGCGATTTCGCATTTGGCTCAATTTCACCACATGTAAAAATAGCTATTTCTTGCTTCCGACTTCTGTATTTCATTTTCCATCTGCTAATCATTCTTTAATCGTTGCTAGTGTTGACCTGACCCAATCCAGAGCCACTCTCACTAGTTCTGAATCCATTTGTGAATTAAAGTCATTTTTAGCATTTTTCCCATTCATTGCAAACCTCATTCAAAAGTAATTGACCTGTTTTAAAATCATACCTGTTCTCTCTAAGCTTGCTGGGGAATCGGGATTGAACTGCATTATTGACTGTTATTCCTGAAACCTGTGAGCTCTCTTCCACCTCTTCATATTGCATACTGGGGGGAGTGAGTAATAACAGGGGAAAGAGGGATCATATTTTCTTTTGATTGAAAGTATATCAAGTTTTATTTCTGTGTTGCATTCCTTCCTATCTTGCATTTCCTTGAACCATACAAAGTATTCTCTGCTACATTATTTTTCCATTCCTACTTCTAACTGATTAAAGAGATTGTTGATATTGTAATATTACCCATTGCCGATCATTGTTCATATTCATAAGTGTGATATTCAGATATTATCCATATTTATAAAAGTGTGATATATATATTGTTCAATTCTTCAAATAAATCTTTTAATTTGCAAAACAAACCTATTTCTTGGTTCAGTGAGACCGGGGGAATTCGAAGAGAGGGGCGTTATATAAGGGTACATCATTCAGAATTAAAAGAACTTTGACACAAAAATATATAAATAAGAGTTTCCATTGGGCATCCCATAATAGGCGTTGACTTAGTTGGAGTGCTGGATTGAAATCACTTACAACACCCAGCCACCCATACATTTAAATGTCCACACTTTCACCGTAGAGGTACACCCAGACAGCCACCAATACATTTAAGTGTGCAACCTTTCACCATACACTCACACAGGCATACCTAGGCCGCATCATGCGCTCACTCCTTGATGCATATTACATTACATACATATATATATGTATAAATATGTATATATACATATTACATGGCCACGGTGGTGGCCATGTAGTTATGGTTAAGTTGGTGTTTCCATAGGAAGAGCACTTTTTGGGCGGCTTATAACTTCGCTCCCCCTGGACGAATCCTCACCAAACTTTGCAAAAAAAGTATATGGCCCACTCTGAATTATTTTGCAAAGTTTGTTGAGGATTCGACCAGGGGGGGGAAAGTCATAGGGGAGGTCCCAAAACTTTTTTTTTTCCCATAGACTGAATGGGAAAAAACTTTGCGCACGGCTACAGCCCGAACCGCTGGACGGATTTACACCAAATTTGCGGCAGGAGTGGCGGCCTGGTACCGAAAGCGTGCTTTTGCAAATTTGGTGTAAATCCGTCCAGTAGTTTTTTAAAAAATGACCAAAATGTAAGGCAAAAAAATTAGTGATATCTGTATTCGCTTCGCGGACGGACTTCCCTGTTCGCTCCACGCACAGCACCCCGATTGGCCCATGGCCTTGCGTCATGTCCGCAGACATGTGACGTTTTCGCTGATTGGATGGCGAGGGGCGTGGAGCACGTCAGATTTTCTGTGGCGCCCGCCATCTTGTATTCGCCGTCGACCGCGTACAGCGCGGTGAAACGTGAATAAAAAATTGTATTTAGTGCCCTGTGTTGGTGTGTAAGAGTGTTTGGGGAGGGTGGGGGAGTATGAGATAGGTTCAATGTTTTTTTGTATGTGCTAGACGTTTTTGTTGCGTTCGATTTGTCCGCGGAGAACACGGCTGTTCTGACATTTTGTAAATACACTAAAAGGTGGGGTGTTTAGAGGACGGAGTATGTGTCATTTTTGTTCGCAAGGAAGGTAAAAATGAGCTATGAACACTTGCGGTGTACTTAATTGTTCGTTAATACACAAACTGGGGGTGTCCTCAGGACGCTGTCCGTATTGTAATCTGTCTAGTTGAATGTGTTCTAAGAACACTCGCGGTGTCCCGAAATGGTTGCAATTACACAAAATGGGGGTGTTCTGTGAACGTTGTTTGTATTGTTCGTTGTCAGGGTGAAAGTGTTTTAAGACCACTCCTTTTGTCCGCTAATAGTACAATTTCCTATGGGCGTCAACCGACTTTTTGTCCACTAAAGAAATGATAAATCCGGCTGGTGTGCGCCGACATTATGTGATAATCCTATGACTGGCGCTATTGACCTGGCCGACTTGCTTTTGCGACACTAAATCATATCTCCCGCCCCTATGCCTGATATTATCAAAGCATTCATATTCCCTGCCTCTCTCCGTGATGTTACAGGGTGCGTCATCAAACGCACCCAGTCCTCTCCAGTCCTAAGTGGCTTTACACAGAACCCGGAAGACAACACATATTATGTCACAACACAGCGCGCCACAATTTGGAATATGACACATTGATTTTTTAAAAGCAAACAGCAAGATTGTAAATTTTGTAAAGTACATTTATCTGACATCAAATGTTTAGAGAATATTCAGCAATTTGCATTTGTCTTTGTTGCCGATTCGCAAAAGTTCATGTTGAGGCACGCGATGTTCCTTTGCGGTACAGAGGGTGTTAGATCAGCTTACAACTCAGTGCGCCACAATTCGGAATATGAAACTGTGGTTTACAAGTAAACAGCAGGATTGTACATTTGGTAAAGTACATTTATTTCACATGAAATGTTTAGTGAATATTCAGCGATTTGCTATTGTCTCTGCTGTCGATCAGCAAAAGTTTATTTGGAGCCACGCTTTGTTCCTTTGTGGTAGATAGGCTGTTGGTTTATGATAAAAGCAGTAAATGGTCACTCTGATAATCGGAAGGTTGCTCAAAAACGAGCCATTAGACCACCCTATTGGTGGTATGTTGTTTGTAGACGCTAGTACTGCGTAAGGGCATATTGGTCCTTGGCGATTGTCCCATAAAATGGTGAGGGTCATGAAGTTGCATATTTGGACCTGCACCTGACAGTTGAAGACCCCATCCGCTGGAGTCTGTAAATCGTGACATAGGCAAAATGGGGCCACATACCTGTTTTAAAAAACATAAATTAGTCTCATCAGCCGATCTTCATTAAAAATCATCATTTTATTTATTAGGGCGTGAAACTATTTGCTATCGAAGATAGTGCAAAAGAGTATGTTAATAATAAAATAAATATATTTTCCCATTCATATAGCGCTAAGAACCGTGAGGTATCTAAGCGGTGCTTATTATTAACCACGGTTTGTGGTGCTCATTTATCGACCACGGAAGGATGAAAGGCTGAGTTTGGCCTTGCCGGGATTCGAACTTGCGTTAGCAAGCTGTGCACGGATGTCAAAGCGAGCGTTGTACTCGCTGTGCCATTTGACAGGCTACAGTGAAGTGGCACAGCGAGTAGAGCGCTTGACCGCCTATAGACCGGTTAAAATATTTCTATTAACCCACCCTGTGTCGTCTGCCTTTTTCAGAGCCCTCTAAACAACAGGGGATCAATTCGGCGATGATAGTGCGCGGTAGAAAACATTATGCCACTTTCAACAAACAAGTTCAACTTGAGCGGTCTTTAATGCTACGCTATTGTAATTATATTTGGTATAAAATAATCTAAAGGGTTACTTACAGTACAATTGCAATTTCCATTGTCTACGAGTGGTGCAGTCCCAAAATACGACTCCGCTTGTGCCAACGATCATAGTGATATAATATATAAAAGTGGTTTCGTTTCAGAAATTTCATCCTTATCTTCTCTTACGCTTAAGCAACACTCCTTCAAGAGAAGTCTTTCATCACAATCTCTGTCTGTCAAGGTCAAAACACAATACAACCTTATAGTCCGCTTCGTGAGCCTCTCCGGGGCCCGAGAAAAAAATGGAAGCAGCTGACCTTCACTGTGAACGAGCATAAATTCTTACTTTGCAACATTCTGTGTAAAGCCATCTGTGAGAAGTTGGTTTTTGCACGCCATGTTTGTATATTGTTTGCGTGATATTAAAAAAAGTTTGTTTAAGGGACGTTATGGTTCTAAGTATAGCCGAAAGACCCCTGAAAATCGCAAGTTATGGTAAGCTATGAAAAATAACTCACGCCACCACCGTGCACTGCTAAAACTAACACCCAGGACATCAAAGATGACATCGCAAATGTCATTGATGAAATCACTGATGACATCACATGTGTATGTACTTTTCATGGAATTTGTGTACTAGGGATTTTTATTATAATGTTGTGAAAAAAGTGTCAAGGATATTGCAATAAATATCATACCGTTATTAGTGCTTTGAACGATGCATTGATATAAATAGCATTGTATTTTAGGATTCTATCTAGTATACTGAGCTACTAATGGAGAAACATAGCATTGTGTGCAGAGTACAAGATGAAAGTATAATATTTGTAATGTTAATATGTTGAATAATAAAATGATAATTGTCCTGAAATGTTCGAAAATTCACAAAATGGGGTTGTTCTGAGGACGTTATTCGTATTGTGTGATTGCTTAGCTGTATGCAATGAGGGAATGGCACAGAGAGTAAAGTGGACGCCATCCGCGGACACAGCGGCTGTTCGTGGACAGGGCGTGCTACATCCGGGTTTTTCCAGGAAATCCAACATGGAAAGAAGACTGTACTGATCAGCCAATCAGATGTCGAGGTTGTGGATTTGTGTTGAAAGAGACTGTGTGTGGTGAAGATGGCAGAAGTGGAGAAAGTCAGGGTGTTGGTGCTCGGAGATATGTTTGTGCATGATTTACAGCAGTACGCTGAATGCAGGCATGTTGCAAAGAACTTTGATGTGAAAGGAGTGGAGGTGGTGTGGAGCAGTGTGCCTGATTGCAATGTACAGGTAATTGTACAAGTTTGTGAGGATATGGGCACGATGAACAGTCCGCATGTGGTAGTTTTGCACTATGGTGCTTTCCATTTGGGCAACGTCAGTGCCCCTACTTTGTTGGCTGATTTGGAACGCTTGGTTCAAGCCGTAATGAAGATCCTTCCAAATGCGAAAGTAATTTTTTCTGGATTACTACCTAGGGCAATATGGGTCAATAGTTCAGTTTTTTGTCCTCAGCAAAACATTGCTAGGTGTGTCATCAACCGAGGCATGTGTGCCTTCATGCTTAGAGCTGGTATGTTCTTCTGTAACAATGAGAATATTGATGCCAGTAATGCTGTTAATTTTAAAGAAGATGGCATTTCTTTATCTTTTACGGGAAATGCCTTTCTATTTTGGAATGTAAGGGTTGCTTTGGAGAAGGTTATGTAAAGATTTTAGGAGTAAAGTAAGAAAAAAAAACAAGAAAAAAAATACAAAATAACAGGTGTCGGTCAAGCATCTGTAAAAAAAAAAAAACGGCTCTTTTCAGAGCCAACTTCAAAGGGGAAATGGGGCACAATATTTAAATTTACATTCACCACGCTCAGATTTTCGATGTGTCCGCGGACATGGCGGTAGTCCGCAGACATGAAAATCACTACGAGGGGGTTAGTATGTTCTATGTTACATGTATATGAAGTCAGGGATATTATGGTTAAGTTGTGCTACTAAAAACCTATTAAATTCAGTGAAAAAACTTTGTTAAAGGGACATTATGGTTAAGTTGCGCTACTAAAAAGCTATGAAATTCAGTAAAAAAAACTTTGTTAAAGGGACGTTATGGTTAAGTTGCGCTACTAAAAACCTATGAAATTCAGTGAAAAAACTTTGTTAAAGGGACGTTATGGTTCAAAGTAAAACCGAAAACCCCCTGAAATTTGGCAGTTATGGTAAGATAAGCAACCATAACTCGCGCCGCCACCGTGCACTGCTAACACTAACACCCAGGACATCAAAGATGATATCACAAATGTCATTGATGACATCACTGATGACATCACATGTGCATTTACCTTTCATGAAAAGTCTGTACAAGGGATTCTTAGTGTAATGTTAATAAAAAAAGTGTCAAACATTATTGGAATAAAAATCAAGTGCTAATTAGTGCATTAAGCTATGCATTGATATAAATAGCACTGTATTATTAACTTTAATCCAGTATACTAAGGTACTCATGTAGAAACATAGGCATTGTGTGCAGCATACATGATGGAGGTGCAATATTCATAAGCTTGCCATGTTGAATATTGAAATGATGACTGTTTTCACATTAGAGTTTTGCGTACAGTGAAACTTGTGATAAGCAGTAATAAAACCCACTTACTACATAATTGCATCATTATACACAAATCACAAAGAGACAACACCACATACAAATATGAATATATACAAGGGAAGTGAAGTAGGAAAAAGAAACAGCAATAGTAGCAGAAAGTGTTCATAACCTAACTGATTACCTTAATGGAGAGAAATGATTGCTCTGTTTCAAAGCTGTTACTTACCCTATCTATCTATATCACATGATGTGTCTGGACCCTAAGGAAAATAGTGTGAGTACAACATATAAAAATATGAGCATATACAGGGAAAGTACAGTAATAAAAAAACATCAAAAGTATCAGAAAGTGCTGATAAATCTACTGATAATTTTAATGCACAAAAAGGATTGCTGTCTTTCAAGGTTGTGACTTCTCCTATGTATATGTTTCATATGATATGACTGGACCATAAGGGAATTATTCTAAGAACATACTTGAAGGATAAGTCTACGAATATAGTGATTTACAATTTTTAGTTCCTGACTGTTACTGAAGAAAATCATGTGGCCTAGACATGTCAGGAAAGGAAAAAAAGGGAGAGCCAGCCACGTGATGTCATCAGTGATGTCATCAATGACATTTGTGATGTCATCTTTGATGTCCTGGGTGTTAGTGTTAGCAGTGCACGGCGGCGGCGCAAGTTATGGTTGCTTATCTTACCATAACTGCCGAATTTCAGGGGTTTTTCGGTTTTACTTTGAACCATAACGTCCCTTTAACAACGTTTTTTCACTGAATATATATATACATATATATATAGACACACTTACATGCACGCACACAAATGTAAAGAAAATGCATTTTCTTACCTTTAATCCATTGGTCCAGGGAACAAGACCTTCAGCTCCCTGCAGCAGTCAGGAATGCTTGTTCCGGTCATCTGCAGATGACCTGGAGGCCTCCGTATTATGGGGTGGAAAGGAGCCTCATTACTTCAAAAAGAAATGGTTTCTTTTTTAAGTACTCTGACTTCATAAAGAAATTATTTCGGTTAAAGGACTGAACCAGAACAGAAATAATTTCTTTATGAAGGCAGAGTGACTTCTAACAGAAACTATTTATTTTTGAAGTCATAGGGCTCACCCCGCCCCATGACATGGAGGCCTCCTGACTGTAGGCTTCCATCTCTTGGGGTGGGGAAGCCCTCAGACTTCATAAAGATATAGTGGGCCTCATTACGACTGAGGCGGAATGGGTTAACGGGCTCCGCAAAAGGAGGCAGACCCGTTAAACCCGTTCCGCCTCATTACAAGCTCCCCTCGCGGGACCCAGTAAGTAACGCCTGGACAAGCCAGGTGTCCTTACCGGGTCCCGCAAGGGGAAGAAGGAGCAAACAACGGGCCGCTCGTAATCGGCCCGTTGTTTGCACCCTCTCCCATTCCCATTGAGTCCTATGGGGGCTCAGATGGGAATGGAGAAGGTCCGGCCCGGGTTCCTAGAGGGAGGAATTAACCGGGCCCTCCGAACTCGGAAATGGCCCGGTAATTCCCCATTCTGGGAACCCAAGCCGGAACCCGATTTCGGCGGCAGCCATGCCGCCAGTAGCGGCATGGCTCCTGCCGAAGTCGTAATGAGGCCCTGTATCTTTTTCTAGTCACTCTGCCTTCATAAAGAGTGAATTCAAAAATAAATATCTCTTTTTGAAGTAATGGGGCTCCCTTCCACCCCATGACAATGAGGCCTCCAGATCCTCTGCAGATGACGGGAACAAGCATTTAGTCTGAGGGGCCCCCTGCCAAGACATGTGCGGGGTCCTGCGCACTGATGGGGCTGCGGGGCCCTGGCTACATCAGTGTCTATTACTATTACTCACATGTCGGGGAGTGTTTAATTTTAATTTTGTGAACACTGCTTACCATGCATGCATGGTAGGCAGTGTTCACAATGAAACATAAATGCTGTCGGACATGCTCACATTTTGGAGAGCATGTATTTGTAATTTCAAACGCTGTCTGCCATGCAAGCATAATGACAGACAGCGTTTACAATCGATCACTATGGGGCCTGCCTGCTTTGTGCTGGTACATGAAGCTGGCGGACCCCATAGGGATCTTTAGAATTTGTGCAGGCTGGAACATTTGTATGGCGTAGAGGAAGGAAGGCGACGGAATTACAAGTTGCGTTCCGTCCCTCCTCTTCACCATACAAATGATTGAAAATGAGCTGTGTAGTCAATGGAAGACGTAAAAGCCTTGCGCAAGGCCTTTATGTCTTCCATTATGCAAGGCCTTAATGTCTTCCATTGACATTATGGCTCATATGAACACGAGCTCCTAAGTCATTAATGTGGACACCATTGCACAACAAATCGTCCCATAGTGATTGCTGTGCCTACTCTTGAGGCTTTGCCCTGTAGGCCAGACTGAGCCTGACAGCTTATCCAAATTGCTCAAGTTCAGAGACCCCCGTGTGCTGTCATTTATTTTCAGCAATATCATACGTGTAGCGTTCATAACATCACGTTAACTTTGACCCCACCTTACAAGAGATTGTACGCATTATAAAAAAATCTTTATTGGAACCATGGGGAAGCAACATGTTAATATAAATTGATTGAGGGCAGACAAACACAAAGCAATCCCAACAAAAGGCATATAATGTAATTATGTTAAACAAATGAATGATAAGATTGAGTACTTTCCTTACATGTGAAGGCATCACACCGATTTAAAATTGCCCAACAGAAAGGTGGGTTTCTTCTCGCATTATCCAGGACTTCCCCCACTTATTCTAGGACTGCAGTTTCTTTATATAATTTGCTGGCCCTCGAATATGTTGGGAAGGCTGTATAGTCCGGTTACATCAGAGGGGTTGAAAGTAGTCCACAGGCACTATAAGCAAGCAAATAAGGCAGACCTCCAGTTTATCTCAACTTCGCAAATGCTAAAAATACACCAACACCTGTCGTTTAAAAAAAAGTAATATGGGCAATCAGCTATTTTTGCAAAAACTTCAGTTTCTGAAACAAAATAAAAAATGCACATGTTTGAAAAGCTCGAAAATAGTCACAACATGAGGGAGAAGAAGGAGAGAGGGAGTGGTTAGACAGAGGGGTGGCGATTGAGCAGAGGAGGTGCAGTGGGCCAGAGTTGGGGCAGTGGGAAAGAAAGCAGAGACAGAAAGTTGCGCCAGCGGGGCAGCGGGGGGTAAGAAAGCAGACAGGAAGTGGTGGGCAAGAAAGCAGACAGGGAGCATTGAGCTAGAGGCAAAGTGGTGGGTAAGAAGGCAGAGGGAGAGCAATGGGCCCCGGATGGAACAATGGGCAACAAACGGTGTGGAGGGCAAGAAAGCAGAGCAGGAGCTCTGAGCCAGAGGGTGAGCAGTGGGCCAGAAAGTGCCAAGGAATGGTGGTCTAGGAAGCAGAGAGGGTGTTTTTGGCCAAAGAGGGAGTGGTGGGTAACAAAGCAGACAAGGAGCAGTGGGCAAGAAAGAGAGCTATAGATAAGAAAACAGAGGGTGAGCGAATAGGCCAGAGGAAGACCAAAGGGTCAAAGGGAGAGATTTGGGCAGGAAAGGGAGCGCTGGCAAGAAAGGGAGTGGAAGTGGTGCACTAGAAACAAGAGAGGGAGTGGAAAGTCAAAAAGAAGGACCAAGCTGCTGATTGGGAGAAAGGATGGGGGAACAGAGAATAGACTGAGAAAGGATGCAAGATACAGAGGGAGGAAGAAATAATTAAATACTGTATATTGCAGAAGCAACTATAGAGTGTAAGGTGTGTCTAGGGAGTGGGGCAGGAACTTGGAGTCTGAGTTGTGACTTGGCAGAGTGACAGAACAAGTGTGTAATAGGCCAGAGGATGAGGGGGTTCATATCAATGATATCACAAGAAAGCACAGTGTCAAAGCCCCATCAAAACCTCCCCTGGCAATAACGAAAGACTCAGCCATGGGGCAAAGTTTTACTGTCTTTATTCTCCAATAGACAGGGATAATGCAGGAAATCACAAATCTCCAGCAATCATAGCTCCTAAACTGGAGTCGCCCGGTTTTATACACCGGTGACGTCACAAAAGGATTCTCCATCCCAATTTGGTAGCTCAAGTCTAGTACCTATAGAGCCAGTATACATTACAATACTCAGTGGTCTAGCATGTCAGTTGGCTTCGCCTGAGACTTCCCTAAAAACTATCTGTTACATTGTTGCAGAGTCACACGAAGATCATTGACCTATGCATAACTTTTCACCACCCTATGGTCAGAGTTTCTGGATTAGCTAAAGTGGGTGCTCCCAGGCCTGGGACCCTGTTCTGTTCCCAGCGCTCAGTGTACCTTTTCAAGGTAGTGAAAAGGCCTATGTGTCCCCATTGTTGCCACTGGTCTGATCAACTAGCCTGAGAGAGTGCCTGCAGGGTGCAGGTTTTGGTGGGCAACACATGTATCAGTCTTCCCTGCTTCTCTGGGAACTGCTTCTCTTCTCACCACCATTAAATAACCATTGTTCGGCTTTGTTGGGTCACATGTGTGAAGGCTGCAAAACAAAGCCTTTTTGTCTGCAATTATGAGGATTTTATTCTGAATTCTTGCCTGTGTCTCACCGCCTCGGGAATCAGGAATGTCTCACCTTTGTCCTTGGCTACGAACACTGTCTCTGGCTTTTGTGCTGCAGAGCCTGCACCTCCTCCTCCATATATTTGAGGTTTGTGGTCTTGTGTGTATTCACTGCAGTCATTCTATGGTTTCCCTATGTATGCTAATATCTTCTTAGCGGTTACTCAGAATAGAGCCCTATAGGTTGCTTATATGTTCCCATAGCTCCATATGATTATTTGCAATAAAGCAGCTGCAAGCTTGGTCCACATATATTTGGCTTTCTTGCTTTTTGGAAGTATGTAAATGTATCTCTTCTCTATCTACAGAAGGTAACAGCATGTTTTTCATGTATGCTTGTGTGTGTCTGCGTATCTTCATGCAGGAATGCAAATTTGCTTCATGACTAACACTGCTATGTCGTGTCACTAGCGACGTCATCACGGTTGGACTTTGCTGTCAGTGAACTTGGTCCATTGATGGGACACCTGTCTTTTCAAAGCCGTCAATGGGATATGGCTTGAAAGGTCATCTGAGAGAATACCTGTTTGCATATGTGGGATGCATTGGTGTTCCTGGTGGATAGCCGCCATGAACACCAATAGAACTTAGAACCCAAGCCAATACTCAAAAGCTAGTATATAATCTGTCCAATAGGGAACTCTCTGAGACTGAACTTTCTCTCCTCAATAAAGGTTTTTTGTTTGCACCAAGTGTCAAGTCTGATCTTGTTGAATTTCAGATAGATCTTTATAAATTTGTGAGAAAATTTAAACTAAAGAAATTCTTTCACAACCAAACCAGAATTTTTCACCCAGCAGAAAGACAGCAAGCTACTAGTCAATTTACCATAGCAGACATTGAGAGCACACAATTAGCACTGTCTCTGACCACTGAACCAGCACCTTCTATTGCATCCATTCAGCAGGAGCTAGGCATTCACCAACGCAATAAGGAATTAGTTGAACTCATGAATAGATCAAAATTTGTAACATTGGCACCAAATGAAAATGTAATAGATACTTTCTATCTGGCTATAACCAAGGACATACACTCTCATATGGACCATACAAATATGGGGGTTTCCAGTCTCAAATCTAATTTAAGTAAGTCTGAACAAATGGCTCTCACTCAGTTAGCCAGAGACAGGAGTATCGTGATAAAAGAAGCAGACAAAGGAGGCAACATAGTTATATTGAATACCTCTGATTATTTACACATGGGTGAGCTTCATTTCAATACTCCTGGATGATATCAACAGCTCAAGGGCAACCCTACAGAGCAGACAGTACTTGAACTCAACACATTAATATCACATTGGCATTCCCAAGGTTTGCTATCTGAGGACGAGAAGGGATTCTTAGCTAGGCCCCATCCCATGATTCCAACAACCTATTTCCTTCCAAAAATACATAAGGGTTTTCATAATTCACCTAAAGTGTGTCCTATTATGAGCGGGATCAGCTGGGCAACAGAGGGGCTGGCACAATACATTGACACAGCTATTAAAGATCTGGTCCCACTGTTACCTGCCTAACTCAAGGACACCACACACACCTTGACAATTCTCAATTATATTACTTGGCAACCAAATTATAAACTGGCAGGTCTGGATGTCAAAGCAATTTTCACACCCATGAAACATGATTTGGCACTTAACACGATAGACTTTACTTTCCGCAACCACTCAGCTACTTACCAAAAACATGTCAACATGATTCAAGCTTTCTTAGATTTCAATTTGCATCACAACAAATTTTTGTTTAATGGGCAGCATTTTCTACAGACAAAAGGAGTGGCCATGGGTGCCATCTCTGGCTAATATATTTATGGTTTATTTTGAACACACATACATTTATAGGGATCATGATTTTCAGTCAGAAATTGTCACATCGCAAAAAGGCATATAGATGATGGCATTATAATTTGGAATGGGACACCTGCACGCTTTGAAGATTTTACGCATTATTTGAAACACAACTGGTTTGGTTTGGGATCGAGTTCTCTGGCACCATCAGTAGTACCTCTTTAGAGTTTCTAGATCTAAAGATTGAAATAGACAACAACATTTTACACACACAAACTTTTCAGAAGGCTTCATCAGTTAATGCAACTTTACAGGACACCAGTTGCCATAAAAGATCAGTAATCTCAAATATACCGGCAGGGGAATTCTTCAGAGCAAAAAGAAATTGCAGCACCACCATTGCATACGATCAGGAATGTGAACTTATAAAGAGGAGGTTCAGAGAACGAGGGTACTTATCCCAATTCATCAATAAAGGATTGCACAAAGCTAATGCTCGCACAAGAGAAACTATCTCAGATGCTCCAATTCTGAAAAAGATTAAGACCCAAGATGAGATTATATTCATTACCAAGTATGCCCAAGACAATGGACTACTTTACAAACTACTAAACAAACACTGGCATTTGTTAAAGATAGACTCAGATTTGGCTACATATCTTTACCAGAAATAAGACTTTGAGGAACACACAGAGTCCCTCTTTCTTTGAACCTAAACCAGTAATCAGCACGCTTTTGGAGTGGCTCAAGGGCCCTCCAAAAGGCTTTCACAAATGTGGGTTCTGCAATTTTTGCCAGTATGCAATGTCACCAGTCACAGAGTTTGCTTGTCACCAAGGATTGTCCTTTAAGTTACTTGATCAAATTAACTGCCGATCTAAGTTTATAGTTTATGCTATAGTATGTGTGTGTAAACAGGTTTACGTTGGGAGCACCATACAGGAACTTCGGGTGCGCATATGAGAACAGCTGAACAATCTGAAAGGACAAGGTCCTAAGCTGCCGCTTGCCATACATTGGCAATTAACACACCAAATGGACAATACTAAGGACATACGGTTTGTGGGACTGCAACAAGCACAACAATGTGCAAGAGGAGGAGACCGACAACGCTTTCTATGGCAGCAGGAAGCTCGTATGATCTGTAAATTCAGGTGCACCACCCTCGGTTTAAATCATGATCACAAATTGAATGTGTTTCTCTAAGTACCAGACACTAACTGGCTTTAGATTCAATTTGCCTCTATTTATGAAATTATGACTTTTAGGTGTAAATGCAGTGACTATTTCTTTTTCAGGATGCAGAGGCTTCCCACGGACAGGATCAACATATGAATGCTATATGCTCATGATTTCCAAACAGAAAATGACACAAAGAGACCAGGAAGGTTTTTTGTCTATCCCCCAAGCAGTATCACACACTGATTATTAAGATAATGATTTTACAAATTATCATTAAAATTAGTTCTTCAGTTTAACCAAGCAGCAACCGACACAAAGGTGCACTTACAATTTGTGGGACAGTGAGCATGCATCCAACTAACAGATGCCAAGAGGTATGTGAAATAGATATGTGAGCATGGATTCACAAAAACCAAATAGGATGGACATTTATTCTCTTCTTGACAAGCACTTTTGATGCGGTCCGTCACTCGAAGTACTTTTCAAAACATATTCATCTTTGCACATGAAATAGATGAGATCAGTTTATTATCAGCTGACAGGCCAGATGTAAACAGAGATGGCTGCGGTCTCGTGGTGACGCGAACGCGCCTATGCAATGATGTGGGTGCAGCCGCGTGGCCATGTGACCGCGATCATGTGACCATTAAGCAAGTAATAGGAAATGCTCAGCAGTGCTCACCGGCAATGGATTGGAAGCTGCCGACCGTGCGCAGTGCCTAATATTTGATCGTGGTATTTAAGCCAAGAATAGAGACACATGGAGTAAGTAGCAGGCATTTTTTAGAACTTTACTTTTAAACAGTGATTAGGTCAGACAATCTTTAGGTACTCTGATCCATCATATTAATGGTGGGTTTCTCTTTATAGAAGCTAATACTTGGAGGATCTGCAAGGATCCGGCTATCATGAGATGACACGCACCAGAACAAAGGGGCGTTTTTGAACAGACTTTACAACCAGCGTATCATTACATGGTAAATACAAACCTTGCAAGCCCTAATAGATCACACATGAATGCAGCTAACAGTCAGCACTATGTTACACTATTATGACAGGCATGGCTTTTTATGTTGTTAATAGAATATTTGGCGAAGTAACAAAGCTCCAGGAGAGGAATCAATTCCTCCTGGCACATGACAGGCCTACCTGTTGTACGAAAATCGGTGGACCACTTAACCAAGTTGGCAACACAACCTACTGAAACAGGTAACAGCTTGCAACACATCACACAACTATGTTTGGCGCACAAATATACTAGCACTGGCAGGCACCGAGTATACATAAAATAAGGAATCACCACATTTGGACTAGGTAAATCATGCACGGAGGTGAAATATGTTGCAACATTTACTTAAGCATACTGCTTTGAGGATGACCATCACCCGACCTAGCCTGTAGCAAACTAAGGAAGTTATTATGAACGGGTTTGCCTAATTATTACAATAACAAACTAAGGAAGTTTTTATGAACTGGTGTGTCTAATTATTACATGGTAATACAATGCATTGATTTTGTTTTTTTACTTTGCTTTTCTGTTTTTCTCTCTCTCCCTTTGCCTCCCTTTTTACTTCCCATCTATGTTTTGATTTATAAATTGAACAATGCTATGCATTTTTGGCAAAGATTGGAAATCACTTCATACATTGGCAATGGCACAGACATCTAAAAAATCTTTTTTGAAATCAACTGTATTATCTAGCGTCACACAGGCCCAGACTTGAAAAGCATCCAAGCGGGTCGAAACACGTGTTGGCTTTCTAAATGGGCTTTGAAAATATTTCATGTATGTAATTAAATAAGTCACCCTATAAGAGTTTTATACATTCTGCGTTGGTATTTCCTTACTAACAGAAATTTGTTTTGACTGTGGCACTGTTTCATACACTCAACTAGTGAAAGCGCACACTCCTTACAAAACATTGAGTGTCTCATTTTCCCCAATAGTCTCTGATGTCATGGGGGTCCTCGAACATTACCGCAGTCAGGAACAGAGGACAGTCTGTTATCTGCGCTCTCAGGGCATCTCGAGCTACTATTATCTTGTCATCCTCGGAACTTGTATCTATCAGTATTGCCATCCCTACAGACTTTTCGGTTATTTTCTGACATTGGGCCTCATTACGAGGCTGTCGCCTGCAGAATGAACGGTGCTGGTAAGGGACCAGCACTGTTCATTCCGGGCCACCACATTGCGAGGTCTGCAGCGAGTCCCGCTCTGGACGCCTGGCCAGTCCAGACGTGCAGAGCGGGACACGCTAGCAGTCCAGGATGCTAACAACGGGCCTGTCATTAATGGGCCTGTTGTTAGCATCCTCCCCATTTCCATTGAGCCCTATGGGGGCTCAAATAGGAATGGGGACGTACCGGCTCCAGGTCCAGCAAAAGGGAATTACCCGGACCTCCAAGATTGGAATGGCCCAGTAAGTCCCCTTTTGCGGGACCCGGACCCGAGTTTGGGGGTAGCCATGCCGCTAAAAATGGCATGGCTACCTCCAAACTCGTAATGAGGCCCATTGTCTGATGCATATTTTGATGATGCAAAAAGTCAATAACACCAGTACTAATACTGCAACAAATACCTTCAGTCCATTGGCCATCCATGTTGGTATTCATGAGAAGATGTATGATAGCCAGACTTCATCTTTTTCTGCAGCATCTGTTTCTGCTTCCATTTTGGCATGCATTTGTGATAATCTGGTAACTCCTTCAGTGAGTGTCCCATAGTCTTCGTCATTTCCTGGAATGAATGTACAGAAAGACGACCCAATTTTGGCACAAACCCCTCCTTCCATGACTGTCAAGAGGTCCAGAACATATCTATTCTGGAGTTCCATCAGCCTTACTGCTCAGTGCTCTTCCTTTATTGCATTGAACCCCTTGACGGTTGAATTTCTTGTCTACATCAGCTCCCATCTCATGATCTGGAGCCATTTTGCATTTGTGCTGGTCTGCACTGTGGGAACAATGGATGCAAAAAATATATTTCCGTTCTGCTGAACAGTCCATGCCGGGTGGTCGCATCCAGGCATACCTCCATTTTTGATGACACACAATTTCCTCTTTGCCCTCTCGTTAGCTCTACAGATCTCTTTTTTCTTCTGTTAGAGTCCATCTTAGGAAACTCATTCATCTTGATGTCCTTTTGTGGTACTACCAGTGCTGGTGTGTTGATATTCACCAGTGAGCACATCCCTCCCCAGTTAGGGGTTAAGGTCTCATACGCCTTCAATCCGCAGGCCCAATAATGATCCATTAATACTGCTGTTCCAACTTTCAGGCCTGGAACATTTAATGTCTGCTTGCATTCTTTGTTTTCTCCAATTTTCACTGTACCATCATTCTGGAAACATAATGCTGCTCCTTTGATTAGTAGTATGGGCATGGGCCCAGCTTCATTGTCTACCCATGTTAGTAACTTTGCACTTGCTTTCCATTCTTTTAAGCATTTGTCATTTTCTTCTTGTACTATACGAAATGGAACTGTTAGGAGAGTATGTGCTTTGCTCCCCACCACTCCTTCTGTCCATCCATCAGCTCTACCATACACCAGCATCTGGGTCTTTCCCAGCATCCTGGTTCTCCCCCTATTTCTGCTGGTCCCCTCTTGGGACAGGTTAACTCTTTTAATGTTATGGCTCTTGTCTCTCCCTTTTTGGACATTCAGTTATGTATTCTATATCCTGATCTTTTTTCCAGATATTGTCCATCATGTCTAGGGTCTTTATGTAGGTGTCTTCATATGGGAAGGTCATCATAGACATCTACCTCAAGGTTGCTCTTTCCCCTTGGATTCTTGCCCTTGTGGTGCACATTGATAGGCAAATCAGTAAATACAGAGTGTGGGATCGTATATCAACTGTGCGCTAGTGACCATCTCAGATTTTTATAAATAATTATTGTTTCTAATTGTATTGGTACGAAAGAGAAAAAAGGGATGGTTGGCTGCGGGCAAAACCCCTCCCACAGAGCTTCCCACAAGGTTCTGTAAATTGTAAAAGATCATCAGAAACTGGGGGATTATCAAGGTCCGCGCTCAAACCTAATAACATATAAAGTCCAAATAACGGCTTCAGAAATGCCAAGAAATAACTCAGATAAGTGTTCTGATGTCACAAAGGTTCTTTAATATGGTGAACATCCGACACGTGTTTCGACCACTGGTCATTCTCAACAGAATGTTTTTCTGGTAGCTACAGAAATCTGTTAACCATTGACTAATTGGAAGACCAAGCCGATATGCAGGACCTATTACTAAGCTGATATACAGAGTTTATTAAAACTAGCAATTTTCCCCAATTCATAACGGTTTATTTAACCAAACGGAACAGTTACCTGCCTTGAGAACGACCGGTGGGCGAAACGTGTGTCGGCTGTTCACCATAGTAAAGACATTTTGTGACATCGGAACTCTTATCAGAGTGATTTCTCGGCATTTCTGAAGCCATTATTTGGACTTTATATGTTATTAGGTTTGAGCGCGGTCCTTGATAACAGCCCCAGTTTCTGTCGATTGTTCACATTGATAGGTACATGAGACATTGTGCTCTTGCTGCTGGGATTTCGGTTGCCACACATGTTCTGGAGGCACTCATGGCATAAAGGATGAGGGAGCAGTCGTAGCAACTCTCTCCAGTGGTTTGTTTGCCTACTTTGGTTATATGCTTGTACCACATGTTATTAGAGACCTGGGCTGTATCAGTTAGATTAGAATCTACCCCTCCTATATCTATATCAGCACTGCATCTATGTCTGTTTACTGGTTTGGCAGTGCTTATCGTCTGATCTGACATGGTAGACATACCTGCCGGAACTGGGGTCACATTAGTAGTGGTCACAGCTTGCCCTAATACATAGAGTACTCTTTCAAAATACACAAAATATTTCAAAATACTCTTTCAAAAGTACAAAATAAGATGGTAAAGCTGCAAAGATAAATGAAAACACAAACCATTACTGTTACACTTTTAATAATGGTACCCATAACTTACTCCACTTCAGACTCTTGTGTAGTTCCAAGTGTGATGATGAACCCACCTGAAATTCACCAAAAATGCATTATTATTTTGTTAGTATTATTTTATTATTTTGTTAGTATTATTAGTATTATTTTGAGTAGTGCTCAAGTTCCGCAGTTGTAGTATTGTGCGAGTGCGATAAAACAATAATTCCCACACATGCATATTTTGGGGTCACAAAGGATTTCAATTACTGAGGGACTTCCTCTGCAAAGTCGTGGATATGTTTCGGCCAAGTGGATTAGCGAAGCACGAAAGTAAAAAACTGGGAGATGGTCTTCTTTGTAGTTCAGATCTTCTAACAAAATGGACAAATTGACCTTGATAGGTCATGGGATTGGGGTCCTGGAGAATCATGGACCATAAGTAATAACAGTCGCAACTTTCACGAAAAACACAGTGTGCCCTCATTCTGGATGTGAAAGAAGTCCTTTCCCTATCTCTCTTGCTCTAGAGTGGGTGCTCCTTGGTTGAATTTTGTCTTGGCTGATTATTTGGTTTTTCTTCTTGCACGACATTGGCCCCCTCAAAGTCACAGTTAGGAGAGGCCTCTGCTTGACAGGGTTTCATGTCCCCAAGGTAATTCCAGGCTTTCTTTCCATGTATTTTCACAGCTCTGTCAGTCACTTCCTCTACAGTGTGGGGACCCATAAACCTGGGCTTGTACTATGTTCGAACTAAATTGCAGAGCAAAACTGTATCTCCCAGGTAGAGGTGGTAGCTTGAGGTGATTCTCAGTGATCTCTGTACTGTTATATTATTCACTCTACTTGGACCTTTCCCGTCGTGCCTTCAGTTGGCGAGAAATAAAAGACGCGCTAGCCATCTAGGCAGCAGTGAAACATACATTGCTTTCACCAATACATTAGATACAGATTTTGTGTCAATTAATACCCTAGTCGGAGGAACCAGGGGAAGTCGCATGTGCCGTCCGGTTACCACCTCCTGTTGGGTTAAGGGGTGGTCAGATCCTGATCCTGGTTTAGTGCGCAATGCAAACAAAGCTAAAGGCAAACAGTGGAGCCAACTTTTGTTCAAGGTTGCTTTTATTTTGGCGATCGTCTCCTTAAGCAGCCCATTGAGGTGCTCACACACCCCATTCAATTTCAGGCGATACGCACAGGAGAACTTGTGTTGAATTCCTAGTAAGGTTGAAATATGTTGGAACATTTTATTGGTGAAGTGAGGGCTGTTGTCATTCGCTAACCAGGAATTTTGCTGCTCTGGAGGCATCAGGATGGGAACAGGGACCAGCTTCGATATGTCGTGAAAATACACACACAACCACCATCATGTAGCAGTAGCCCTAGCATACTTGAAGCATGTCAACATAGTCGACAAGAAGGTGTTATAATGGACACAGTTAGCTCCTCTCATTACCCTTAATGTAAGGCCTGCTGTGAAACTCTTACAGACAATGCAATTGGTCATAAATTCTGTGACATGTTCCACCAAATTAGGACAAAACAAGTCTTCTACAATGTGAGCAGCAAGTATAGCCTTCTCCATGTGGGTAGGATGGTGTAGTTGTGTCAGTACAGTGTGTAATAAAGATGATGGCATCACTAGTTTGCCTGTGCTTTTCTGTCAACACAGGGCATTCAAGGGGGGTATAGAACACCCCCTCTTCATCCATAAATCCTTTTCTTCCCTTGGCGCATTCCCTTGCTGCTCCATTATTTGTGTCACAGGTAACACATTTTACCCTACCTTTAGTACCATAGTCTGTGCATAATTACACGCTCGGGATGGGATATCCATATCTAGGATATCCTCTAAATATGCTGTTCACTTTGCTTCTGAGTCTGCTGCTTCATTTTCCCTGGCGATGGTATTCTCCCCCCTCACGTGGGCCTTGCACTTCGCGACCCCTATGCCTATTGGGAATCGGAACGCCTCTGTCAGTCTACCCAATAAGAGTGTGTGTTACACCAGCGTGATGTCATCATGTCTGAAGCCCCTTCTCGGCCAGCGTGACAGCCCAGAGTGTACTGCAGACGACACGTAGGCTGAATCCGAATACACTGTCACTTCCTGGTTTTTGCTGAACTCATTGGGAAGACGCTATAGTTTCCCTAAGAGTCCCCAAGAGCCATGCAATTATTACTTCCACTCCATATTGAAATAGCTCTAAATCTGCTAGCACCCCCTGCTGTACTGTGTGCCTGCAATAGGCCTGAATAATCTTCCTTATGTTCAGAAAGTGAATCCCAGGTGTTGAACACACTATCCCTTGGTCTGTAAATGAGATGGTCATGTTAAGTTTGCTCATGATGTCTCTTCCCATTATGTTTATTCGTGTCTGTCAGGAATACAATAGTGGTTGAGCTAAGTCGTGCTCTCCTATAGAAAGTAAGGTTGTCTGTAAAAGGAGCCAAATCCGGCACCCCAGAGAATCCCTACGCATTCATGGCATTGCCTGACATTGGGCATTTTCCTTCCCTGATACAGGATCTAGTCACTCCTGTGTCCACTAGAAAGGAAAAAAATCTTGTCACCTATCGTCACCCCTATATGTGTTCCCTCTGCCAGGTTGGGTGTAATCGATAGGCTAGAACACATCAGGTCCATCTGTGGGCTGTCCTATTGTGGCTATAATGATAACATGTTCCCTGTGAATGAATTGCCCCCCACTACAGTCACCCCCCCAATTTCCAAATGGGAGCTACTCCCATTGAATCTGCATGTGTCAGTGACCCGTCATTGTGTTGTGCCGCTTGTTGTGTGTCAAGATACACAACCAAATAGGGAGGAGCGGTCGACACTCTCCCCCGAAACACAGAAGCCGAATGAAGTCGACCCTCCCACCGTGGTTGGCACAGGTGCCTGGTATAGTGAACAGGACACCACGTGGCAGCCAGTGGGGGGAAGAGGGTTAGGAAGAGGTTTTGGACAGGGTGGGGGAATTATAGGGAAACCGGGAAGAGGTTGAAGGGAACCCTAGTGTGGATAGGTCGAGGGAAGCACCTGCCGTGCACCGTGTGGCCTTAATAAACCATTCCTAATCCAACTCAGCTGGCCACACACGCGCACGGCGGGGATCTACCAGTTTCCGCAAGTGCTCATGGGAATTGTAGTATTTGCCCTATTTGTTCAGTTTCTGGCATCTTTTCAGTCCCGAACAGCCCCTAATCCTTACATTACCTCCTCTCTCAGGGCCCTTCCCAAGCCATGGTTTACCTGGATAATGCTGATGAAATTGTTCAATTAACCTTGGGGAATGTATCGCCTCCACTGGTTCCCAAGAACAATCCTCAGGCCCATAGCCCTTCCACTGAATCAGGTACCATAGTCTTTTACTTCTTCTCTTGACATCCAAAATCTTATTCACTTCATACTCCATCTGCCCATCCTTTATAATCGCCGGAGGTCTTTTGGTGGTCATTCCCAGAGCTGCGGGTTTAAGTAAAGACACATGAAACACCGGGTGGATGGGTAATGATTTAGGTAAATGCAATGTCATAGCAGTGGTAGATACACATTTAATAATTTCGTATTGGCCCAATGAAACAAGGTAAAAATGTCCTTGATCCAATCAAAGCTAAGTTTCGTGTGGATAACCACACTCTATTCCCCACTTTAAATTTGGGACCTTCTTGTCTGTGTTTATCTGTCTGAAACTTGTATTGTCTTTTTGCTCGTTCCAAATTTTCCGGTGCCTTCTGCCTGACCTTCAGAAGCAACTGTTTACGCTCTTGTAATACTGGCATATGTGTTACTTCAGGCAAGTGTTCTGGTATCATATTTTGTACTTGACCATATAAGCATTCATTAGGTGCCATACCCAAAGATGTATGGTACGTATTATCATAAGTGAACTCCGCCAACCACAAGGCCTGTACCCAGGATTCTCTGCCATCTCCCAAGTACACTCTTAGATATTGCTCCAATGTCTGGTTCACTCGTTCTGTCTGACCATCTTTTTGGGGGTGATAGCTCATGGAAAGTGCACACTTGATTCCCAGCATCTGACAGAAGGCACGCCAAAATCTGGAGGTAAATTGCGAGCCTCTTTCTGAAACAATGCTCTTTGGTTAGCCATGCAATCGTACCACATGCTGCAGAAATAATTCTGCCAATCTCCCAGCTCCCGGTATACCCATACAAGGAACAAAATGAGCTTGTTTGGAAAAGAAGTCTACCACTTCCCAAATGGTGTCAAATTCATTATCAGGGGGTAAGTCTGTAATGAAATCCATAGAAATGTTGGTCCATGGTTGTGCAGGAGTTGGTAACCGTTGTAACAACCCTCTTTTCTTCACATGTTGCGCCTTATTACGTGCACAATTGTCACACAACCCCAAATACCTTTCCATGTCTTGTCTTAAGGTCGGCCACCAGAAGTATTTTTCTAACATAGCTTGCATTTTTCTCAACCCAGCGTGTCCTGCTAATGGAGACTTGTGGCACCAATCTAATGCTTTATTCTGTAAGTCCTTAGTAGGTAAATACAGCCTACCCTTATTATAGGGTAACCCATCCCAAACGGTTCATGCCACATGACTCTCTTTCCACTCTTGCATCTTCCTGAAAGGTAACGCCTTCTTCACTTCCTCAATGACCTGTTTTGTGATTGCACTAATTATTCTTTCAGGTGAAATGATGGTCTTAGTTTCCCCTACAATATTATCCAAATTCTGTTGTCTAGATAAAGCATCTGCCTTTCCATTCTTACTGCCTGGTCTGAAGGTAACTACAAAATCAAACTCAATGAAGCACTGAGACCATCGTAACTGTCTAGGACTAAGGGAATGGGCTGTTTTAAAATACTGTAGATTTTTGTGATCTGTAACTACCACCACTTGATGCTTAGCCCCCAGTAAATAATGTCTCCACTCCAAAAATGCTAACCGGATAGCTAACAACTCTTTATCAGTGATGGAGTAATTTTGTTCGCATTCTGACAACTTCTCAGAAAAAAATGCCACAGGGTGCAATATCCCCTTCTCATCCTTTTGAGATAGAATCGCTCCTACAGCCACATTACTAGCATCCCTTTCCACCTGAAATGCTCTATCTGCATTGGGATGTCTTAACACAGGAGCTGTAGTAAAAGCTGTTTTTAAGTGCTGGAAAGCTCCCTCTGACTCCTCAGTCCATTTAAACTGCACTGCTTTTTTCAATAGTTGTGTAATAGGAGTGACAATATTAGAGAAATTGCTAATAAAGCGCCTATAGAAATTGGCAAACCCTAAAAAGGATTGTATGTGTTTTATGCACTGTGGTGAGGGCCAAACAGCAACCGCCTGAACTTTTTTAGGATCCATTACTATTCCGGTGTTGGTCAGTATGAACCCCAAAAACTCCACTTGTTGCACATGAAAAGCACATTTCTCAATTTTCACACACAATTGGTATTCCTGTAACCTCTTCAAAACTGCCCTTACATGATTTACATGTTGCGCTGGAGATTCTGAATAAATCAAGATGTCATCAATGTACACAATGACGAAAATATCAATAAACTCATGCAATACCTCTTGCATGAAAAACTGAAAAGCTGCGGGAGCATTACATAACCCAAACGGCATCACAAGGTATTCAAATAGTCCAAACTTAGTTCTGAATGCTGTCTTCCATTCATCACCCTCTTTTACTCGTATTAGGTGATAAGCTCCCCTCAAATCCAATTTGGTATACATTTTTGCATTTTTTACCTGATCTAGCAACACCGAAATTAGAGGCAAAGGAAATCTGTTCTTAATGGTTACTTTGTTTAACGCCCGATAATCAATACAAGTGCGTAAAGTACCTTTGTTTTTGGGAACAAAAAATAACGGGGATGACTGTAACGCTCACCTGATTCCCACGGAGGCGCTGTTCCCGGCTGGGCTGCTATCGTTTCTTCAATTGAGAAGCATAGAGCTCGGACGACTCTCAGGACTGGGCTTCCTCTTATCGAATGTCTGACTTGCAGGGTAAGTTTTCTGCAGGTGGAAGAAAAAGCGTTAATCACCGTTTGATGGGATTCCTTCTCCCACCAATCGCCAGTTTCTCCCACAGCCTAGCTTTCTATTTGTCTCGGCGAGCTCTCACCATAGGCGTATAAATGCTGAGCTCTCCATCCTGCGTCTGGTGCAGGGGTGCGTGGATTCCAGTTACGTCACTGGATGAGTTCAGTGTTGAGGCTCAAGTCTTTTGCGGCCTTAGTTGTGGCACTGCTGCTGGGATGCCGAAGAGCGATGCCGCCGTTACTGCACGAGCGGATGCCTGTAAGTATACTGTAGTCTTTAGGCTTTAAAAGATGGGCACCTCAATAATGTCCCTTTTCCTTTGTTTCAGGCCTCGGGATGCTGTGGGCGTAGTTTTCCGTTGCCGCTGCACGTGCCGATGCACGTAAGTATAATGTTCGTTGGCCGCTTTTAATGGCACCTCTAATAATGTCCTTTTTCTAGTTTTCAGGTGCCAGGATGCTGCGGGCTTTATATCCGTTGCCACTGCACGTGCCGATGCACGTAAGTATAATGATCGTTGGCCGCTTTTAATGACACCTCTAATAATGTCCTTTTTCTAGTTTTCAGGTGCCGGGATTCTGCGGTTGATGCGGCCGCTTCTGCTCGTGCAAAAACTGGTAAGTTAAGATGAATGCGACTGCCTTCACCCGAACCCCTTTTTAATTATGTCCTTTGCCTTTCAGGTGCAGAGAAGCTGCCGAAGATAAGGCCGCGGTTAGCTCCGTTGCAATCACGGATGGATCAGGTAAGCGGGCGCGGCTGCGAGCGAGTTGCACTTTTCTAACCTTATGTTTATTCTTTGCAGGTTTTGCCGGTGACTGGATTCCGGGATCTGGTAAGTATTGTTCTGTGTCTTTCTTCATCCACAGGTTGCTGCGCGGAAGCTGAAGATGACTCTGGACCTGGAATGCAGGAGCCGACTCGGTGAGCGTCCTGCTGCTGCTGCAGAATAACGCGAAGCACGTGTTTTCCATCGGGCGTGGTTTAAATAGCAGAGAAGTGCTTCCAGTGTGTGTTCTTCCACCGGTTCCACCCAGGTAAGAAAAGAGTTCCTGAATGGAGGGATTAGTTCCTCCCAGCCCTGATTGCTGGGGACTTCAACCAGACTGGATTGTTCTGGGTAAATATGCAGCATGGTCTGCCTCAGGTAAGTCCACCCAAGCATTATTACACTGTTTATCAATATGAGCCCGGCGCCTATGGCGCCGGGACTGAAACCCTTCATGAGCCTGGCGCCAAAGGCACGGTCCAAAGGGCCCCTGTAGGGGTCTGCTGGGTCCGGAGTAGTGGAAGATGGGTCTGCTTCTGAGGGCGCTGGACCAGTCCTGGCCCCTCGGGAGTAGCGCCCATGACAGCACCCCCCCTCAAGGCCCCTCCCAAACTTGTCCTCCCCGGGGGTTTTGGTTTATCGGGAAAGGTTCGGTGAAATTTCTGGACTAGACGAGGAACATGGACGTGGTCATAGGGTTCCCATGACCTTTCCTGAAGTCCGTAGCCTTTCCAGTCGATTAGGTAGAATAGCTTCGATCTGATGATTTTAGAGTCCAAAATGTCTTTTACTTCAAATTCGGGCTCCCCATTCACGTGAATGGGCTCTGGAGGATTTGTCAATCTGGTTCCAGGTTGCATGGGTTTCAAAAGAGATACGTGAAATACAGGATGTATTCTCATATGGGTTGGCAATTCTAATTTAACGGCCACTGGATTAATTATGGCCGTAATTGGATATGGTCCCAGGTATTTGGGGTTGAAGGTGCGAGGCCCTTTAAGCGATAAATGTTTGGTGGACAGCCACACTTGATCCCCAACCGGGTATTGAGGGGCATTGCTTCGGTGTTGATCTGCTCCTTTTTTGTACCTCTCTTTAGCTTGTTGTAGATGTGCAGTCGCTTCCTTAAAAGCTTGGGTAATAACGGTGTGCAATTGATCCACGGCGGGTGTTCCAAGATCTTGAGGTGGATCAAGGTTGGAGGTTCGAGGATGAATCCCATACAAGATGTAGAAGGGACTCTTCCCGGTACCCGAATGAACTGAATTGTTGTAAGCATATTCAGCTATCCAAAGGATGTCCTTCCAGTTACTCTCCGACTGTTGTAGCATGCATCGTAAATATTGCTCGAGAGTCTGGTTTGTTCTCTCGGTTTGCCCGTCGGTCTGGGGATGATGGCTGGTCGAAAAGTCTTACATCGATTTGAGCTAATCGACAACAGCTACGCCAAAAGTGGGAAATAAACTGGCTCCCCCTATCTGAGATTAGTACTGACGGGAAGCCGTGTAGCCGGACGATGTTTTCAAGAAATACTTTGGCTAGGACTAATGCTGAAGGTAAGCCTTTTAGCGGAATGAAGTAGGCCATTTTAGAAAACAGGTCCACAATAACAAGAATGGTGTTGTACCCGGAACAGGAGGGTAAGTCTGTGATGAAGTCCATGGAAAGGGTATGCCAGGGACACGGTGCGATGTCTAATGGTTGCAGAAGACCAGCCGGCCTCTTCTTCTGACCCTTGTTTTGAGCGCACACACCGCAGGACATCACAAATTCCTTAATGTCTTTTCTCCACAAAGGCCACCAGAAGTGTCTCTTCACCTTTTCTGTGGTTTTGGCAATGCCAGGGTGACCCTCAATTAATGAATCATGATAGCAGGAGATTACCTGTCTTTGTAAATCGGTGTGTGGTAGGAACAATCGTCCTTGGAAATAAGGTAAGTCATTGCTTACGGTGAAATCCTTTCCTTTTTGTAACCAGTTCAGTAAGTCTGGTGAGGTTACAAGTTGTTTAGTTTTTTCTTCAATATCCTCAATGGATTGTGAAGAAATCAGACCCACGATCCTTTGTTCAGGAATTATTGGTACAGGTTCTGGATTGGCAACGTTACCTCCCATTCCAATTCGGGAAAGAGCATCCGCTTTGCCGTTCTTGTTGCCGGGGCGATAAGTGATAACGAAGTCAAATTCAGCAAAGAATAGAGCCCAGTGAAGCTGTTTGGAGGATTGAGCCTTGGCGGTTTTCAGATCCTGCAGATTTCGATGATCGGTGATCACTGTGACGGTGTGTCTGGCCCCGAGGAGATAATGCTGCCATGCCTTAAAGGCTGATTTAATCGCTACAAGCTCTTTGTCTGTGATGGTGTAGTTGATCTCAGGCGCCGAGAACTTCCGAGACCAGAATGCCACAGGATGCAGTTGGTTAGTCTCTGGATCTCTTTGTGATAGGACTGCTCCCATTGCTAAGCTGGAGGCGTCGGTTTCAACGATGTAAGGGAGGTCCGGGCGTGGGTGTTTCAGTATTGGCGCCGAGGTGAATTTAGCCGTTAGCTCTTGGAAGGCTTGTTCTGCTTCTGCGGACCATTCAAAGCGTTTATTTTTTCTTAAGAGGGCGGTGATGGGTTGTACCACTCGTGAAAACTCTGGAATAAATCTACGGTAAAAATTGGCAAAGCCTAGCATGATTTGAACGCCTTTCACGGAAGTAGGAGACGGCCATTTGAGGATAGCGTCTACTTTTCTCGAGTCCATGTGGACCCCTTTGGGTGTCAGAATAAATCCCAAAAATTCGACCTCAGTGACATGAAAAACACATTTTTCGAGCTTGGCAAAAAGTTTATGTTGGCGAAGTTTTTCAAGGACCGCCCTAACATGATTTCGATGGTCAGCTTCTGAAGATGAGTACACAAGAATGTCATCTATGTAGACGACAACGCAGACATCAATGAGCTCTCTGAGGACATCATTCATAAAATATTGTTGGAAGGCGGCCGGTGCATTGCATAGTCCAAAGGGCATCACTTGGTATTTAAATAGCCCATACTTAGTGCGAAAGGCCGTCTTCCATTCATCTCCTTCCTTGACCCGTACCAAGTGATAAGCTCCCCGGAGATCAAGCTTAGTATAAATACAGGCGTTTTTTACCTGGTCAAGGAGTTCCGGGATCAGAGGTAAGGGGTACCGGTTTTTTACTGTTATCTGGTTCAGAGCATGATAATCTATACAGGTTCTGAGGTCACCTTCGTTTTTTGGTACGAAGAACAGAGCCGAGGATGCAGGGGACTTCGACGGACGGATAAAGCCATTGGCCAGATACTGGTCTAAATACTGTCGCAGATGAAGGTTCTCAGGCTCGGTAAGGGCGTAAATCCTACTGCAAGGGGGAGTTGCACCGGGTAGCAAATCTATCTGACAATCGTATGATCTGTGCGGTGGCAAGGTGTTAGCCTGTTCCTTTTGAAAAACATCTTGGAACTCTCGATACTCTAGAGGTAATTGTGGACCGTCAGCCGTTACTGACGCTAGGCCAATGTTGGGTCGTGGATAACAAGTTGGTGTGCACTCTGGGAACTTTATCATCTTTGCTCGCCAATCAATCTGAGGATTGTGTTTCTCCAACCAAGGAATCCCTAGAATTACTTGGAATTGAGGAGCCTTGATCACGTCGAACACAATTACCTCCTGATGCCCGTCTTGGCCTAGTATCGTCACTTCAGTAGTGGTATGGGTCACTGGTCCGGAGGCGATTTCCGTCCCATCACCGTGGTAATGACGTCTTTAACCACCTTTGGACAAAGAGGTAAGTTCATCCTGGAAGCCAATTCGCGGTCCACATAATTTCCAACTGCTCCGCTATCAATGTATGCCTTAACTGCATGCAAACGATCCGGTTGCTCTGGGTTTATGAGGACCATTGGCATTATGAAGTGCGAGGTCAAAGAACTGTTTTTTACGCTCGGCTAGCGGACCTCTACACTTGTCGGGCGAGGTCGTTTCCCGGCTCAGGCTTTTCAGAACTCTTATCAGAAGCTCCCACTGTCTTCTTAGGTGGTTTCACCAGGCAATCTCGAAGAAAATGTCCTGAATGTCCACAATAGAGACATAGTTGCATTTGTCGTCTCCTGTCGCGTTCTTTCTGGGTTAGGGGACCCTTTACAAACCCAATTTGCATAGGTTCGACGGCTTCAACTCCTTTGGTGTGACTTTGAGGCTTAGGGAACACTCGTGTTTCAAACCTGGATCGATCCGCCTTTCTGTTTTGTAGTCTGTGATCCAATTGGACCACCAAATCAATGTACTCTGAACAATCCTGAGGAGGATTCACTACCTGGGCAAGGACGTCTTTGAGTTCGCCATGCAAACCCCTGTGAAAAAGCGTGATTCTTTTGTCCTCAGGCCATCTGGTTTCCACGATTAGCCTATTGAATGATGCAATGTAGGCCAAAAGATCTTGATTGCCCTGTCGTAGGGAAAGGAGTTCGTTGTCCAGGGCCTGCCCCTGGGAATGCCTTGCAAAAAGTCTTTCCATATTTGCCTGGAAGGTCGGGAAATCACGAAGGATCGGGTCATCCTGTGTAACCAGAGGGATCGACCAATCAGCGGCACTGCCGCTAAGATAAGAAAGCACAAAGGCTACCTTAGTCTGGTCAGTCGGAAAGGCTGCAGGTCTACAAAGAAAGTGCAATCGGCATTGATTTATAAACACCGCAAACCTTTTAGGGTCACCAGAGAAGCGTTCAAGCGGTGCCAATGGCACATTTCCGGGTAGGTTGATTTGAACAGGATTGGCTGAAGCCGCTGGGATATAGCTCCCTCCTGAATTAGGTAGCGGGGTTTGCCCCGCTTGTGTCTGTAATAACTGTCTGGCGAGATCATCAGTTCGTTCTTTTGATATTATCAATTACCTCCTAAGGGCATTCGTTTCCTGGCGGGCAGCATGAACTTCAGCTCTTAATTCCCCTAATAACTGGGCCAGTTGGTCTGTGTCGGAAGTTTCCATAGCGCCTGGGTAGGAGGTTATTGGTGGGCTTCGCGTTCTGTAACGCTCACCTGATTCCCACGGAGGCGCTGATCCCGGCTGGGCTGCTATCGTTTCTTCAATTGAGAAGCGTAGAGCTCGGACGACTCTCAGGACTGGGCTTCCTCTTATCGAATGTCTGACTTGCAGGGTACGTTTTCTGCAGGTGGAAGAAAAAGGGTTAATCACCGTTTGATGGGATTCCTTCTCCCACCAATCGCCAGTTTCTCCCACAGCCTAGCTTTCTACTTGTCTCGGCGAGTTTTCACCTTAGGCGTATAAATGCTGAGCTCTCCATCCTGCGTCTGGTGCAGGGGTGCGTGGATTCCAGTTATGTCACTGGATGAGTTCAGTGTTGAGGCTCAAGTCTTTTGCGGCCTTAGTTGTGGCACTGGTGCTGGGATGCCGAAGAGCGATGCCGCCGTTACTGCACGAGCGGATGCCTGTAAGTATACTGTAGTCTTTAGGCTTTAAAAGATGGGCACCTCAATAATGTCCCTTTTCCTTTGTTTCAGGCTTCGGGATGCTGTGGTCGTAGTTTTCCGTTGCCGCTGCACGTGCCGATGCACGTAAGTATAATGTTCTTTGGCCGCTTTTAATGGCACCTCTAATAATGTCCTTTTTCT
Source organism: Ambystoma mexicanum (assembly GCF_040938575.1). Taxonomy (NCBI): domain Eukaryota; kingdom Metazoa; phylum Chordata; class Amphibia; order Caudata; family Ambystomatidae; genus Ambystoma; species Ambystoma mexicanum. The sequence continues at coordinate 461,245,410 of NC_090931.1, forward strand.
AGTTTTCAGGTGCCGGGATGCTGTGGGCTTTATATCCGTTGCCACTGCACGTGCCGATGCACGTAAGTATAATGATCGTTGGCCGCTTTTAATGGCACCTCTAATAATGTCCTTTTTCTAGTTTTCAGGTGCCGGGATGCTGCGGTTGATGCGGCCGCTTCTGCGCGTGCAAAAACTGGTAAGTTAAGATGAATGCGACTGCCTTCACCCGAACCCCTTTTTAATTATGTCCTTTGCCTTTCAGGTGCAGAGAAGCTGCTGAAGAGAAGGCCGCGGTTAGCTCCGTTGCAATCACGGATGGATCTGGTAAACGGGCACGGCTGCGAGCGAGTTGCACTTTTCTAACCTTATGTTTATTCTTTGCAGGTTTTGCCGGTGACTGGATTCCGGGATCTGGTAAGTATTGTTCTGTGTCTTTCTTCATCCACAGGTTGCTGCGCGGAAGCTGAAGATGACTCTGGACCTGGAATGCAGGAGCCGACTCGGAGAGCGTCCTGCTGCTGCAGCAGAATAACGCGAAGCACGTGTTTTCCATCGGGCGTGGTTTAAATAGCAGAGAAGTGCTTCCAGTGTGTGTTCTTCCACCGGTTCCACCCAGGTAAGAAAAGTGTTCCTGAATGGAGGGAATAGTTCCTCCCAGCCCTGATGGCTGGGGACTTCAACCAGACTGGATTGTTCTGGGTAAATATGCAGCATGGTCTGCCTCAGGTAAGTCCACCCAAGCATTATTACACTGTTTATCAATATGCGCCCGGCGCCTATGGCGCCGGGACTGAAACCCTTCATGAGCCTGGCGCCAAAGGCACCAGGACACGGTCCAAAGGGCCCCTGTAGAGGTCTGTTGGGGACCGGAGTAGTGGAAGACGGGTCTGCTTCCGAGGGTGCTGGGGCAGTCCTGGCCCCTCGGGAGTAGCGCCCATGACAATGACACAGGAGAAGTAGAATGTCTAATGAATCCCTTAGCCAACATCTCGTCCAGATACTCTTGTAGATGCTCATTTTCCTTTTCTGTGAGGGCATAAATCCTACTGCAGGGTAATTTTGCTCCTTCCTCCAAATCGATAACACAGTCATATGTCCTATGAGGGGGTAACTGTTCCGCTATTCTTTTGTCGAACACCTTCTCAAACTCCCGGTAAGGTGCAGGAACACCTCCCCCCACAGTTCCCACTACCTGAGTTCCTATGTCCTTCTCAATTAACAATGCTGCGGGACCCGCTTCCGATAGTATGTGTTCCTGACATCTTGAGCCATCAAACTCCACTGTCTGTTGTTCCCAATCAATTTGGGGATTGTGTAATCTCAACCATGGTATTCCGAAAATCAATCCAAACTGGGGTGCAGCTATTAAGTCAAAAGTAATTTCCTCCTGATGACCCCCCACACAGATCATTTCCAATGTCTCTGTCTGTTTCCGTATGGGCCCCGATATTAGCGGAGAGCCATATACTGACTGGACTCCTTTAGCTTGTTTCTTGTCCACCAATGGTAAACCTAACTGCTTGGCCAATGAAATGTCTACAAAATTACCTGTAGCCCCCGAATCCACCATAGCCATGACTTCCTGTTTAGTTCGGGCAAAACAAAGCGTCACCAAAATATATAAGTGGGAAGTTATACCCCCCATCGTATTGGCAATCCATTTGGGGAATCTCACATCAAAAGGCCCTGACACCTGTGTTCCCCCTACGGCCGGCCCGCCTCTTTTCCCGTCTCCTTGGGATTCTTCTCACCACTCTTCTGAGGAGTATTGGGGCATGTACGTATAAAATGCCCGGCCTGTCCACAATACAAACATAACTTGTTGGCCTTGCGCAGTTCTCTCTCTCCCGCTGACAAAGGACCTCTCACACTCCCAATTTGCATTGGTTCCACCTCACTTGTCCTTCCTCCTCTACTCCTGTCCAATCGCACAAAAGGTGCTGCTTCTGGTCTCTTCTTATCACCTTTTCGCTCATTAATACGATGGTCTAATCTTAATGCTAAATCTATCATGGCCGTACAAGTTCTGGGTTGTGGTTCCACTTGAGCATTTGCGTCTTTCAGTTCCTCCCGCAGTCCCTGATAGAATAACACTGTCTGTTTAGCCACCGGCCATTCCGTCTCGATTATTAATCTGTTAAATTGGGTTACATATGTTACCAAATCCCTTGTTCCTTGTTTTAGACCCAGCAATTCCTTATCCTGTGCTAAAGACACTTCTCGCCGATCCCAAACTCTGCTAAAAACCCATCCCAGTTATATAACAGAGGATCATCTTTCTGCACCAATGGCATTGCCCAATGGCACAACCAAATAGGGAGGAGCGGTCGACACTCTCCCCTGAACCACAGAAGCCGAATGAAGTCGACCCTCCCACCGTGGTTGGCACAGGTGCCTGGTATAGTGAACAGGACACCACGTGGCAGCCAATGGGGGGAAGAGGGTTAGGAAGAGGTTGTGGACACGGTGGGGAATTATAGGGAAACCGGGAAGAGGTTGAAGGGAACCCTAGTGCGGATAGGTCGAGGGAAGCAACAGGAAAAAACCCTACACTACTAAACCTGCCTAGTTCCTGAGCATGACATACTTGTAACTCCCTTGAGAACACCACAGCACATCTTAATACATGTACCACAATGCACATTGACATAAAACACTACATAAAGCAAGCAGGATGGAACATACCATGGAGAAACTTACTCTCCTCATGAAGGACATAACACATGGCCCATTTGGGCTAGCAAATGGCAATAGTAATCACAATGACATGAAAACACATGTACACATTAGTACTGACTTCTGGTACTCATTTCCTTATGCCAGATATAACTCTTTAATGCAGTAATTCCTCTTATCAAAAAAGTAACCCTATATGCCTGTTGAATAAGGACTGGTGTCTGAATGTCCTCGAGAAGGCCTTGCATACCAGGGCGTAGTCCCTAACAATGTTCGTGTACAATGCAGCCGTAATGCCGACTCAGTACCGGACCAGTGGAGTACATTGTCGCCCCTCCGCACCCCAGCCCTTCAATAACCAAATGTTCGTGGTACACAGAACACGTGGGAAAAATACTCATGAGGCACTTATCTGAAGTACGGGAGGCTCGGAAGCCGTCCCGGACGCTGGATGAAACAGCACTTCACAGCGGCAGCCTTGCATGCAACTCGAACTGCCCGGTCACCGCCAGCCGCCGTGGAAATTCACTCTGACATGGAGCTCCGCACACACCCACAATAAGCCACACCTGCATTGCGCCGTGTGGCCTTAATAAACCGTTCGTAATCCAACTCAGCTGGCCACACGCGCGCACGGCGGGGAACTACCACTTTCCGCAAGTGCTCATGGGAATTGTAGTATTTGCCCTATTTGTTCAGTTTCTGGTGTCTCTTCAGTCCCGAACAGCCCCTAACCTTTACATTGTGACAGCATGTGAACCTGCATCTGCAGTGAAGGTGGTGCCAGTGGGTATGGATGTGCGGGCCCTTGCACCTGGGGTGTCTGTTGTGTAGGCTGGTACACTTGAGTGTGCACATATTAAGTCTGTACCTGCCACTGTGATTGGTCTTGGGCATAATAGTCAGTCTGCTCTCCCTGATATGTGGGCTGGTATTGCATTTCCCCATTCTGTTGCATCCGCCTCTGCTTCTGCACACTCGAGAGAGACGCCCTATTAGTCTACACCCAACACTGGGGGGGTCCTCCCATTGGTTTCTGATAGTCCCCATAAAACCCCTCTTGGCCCTGTTTCATCTGATGTCCATACCCTCTTCCCTTAGGTGCTTCTCCTCTCCCTCCTCTCCCTCTGATCCTGTGGTGCATGTCATCCCACCCCATGAAACCCCCTCCTGCGGGTGACAGCCTGTACTGAGCATGCAACGCACTTGTCCCTTCTGTGCTCGTTAACATCACCCCTTACATAGTATATTTGGAGAATTTCTGCTGCACTGACTTTGCTTCTTCCTGCTTTCTTTCTTCATGCTTATTTATCATGTTCTCTTGCATTAGTCTACAATAGTGTACTATAGTGAGTTGAATTTTGGGCCAAGGTTTGACCTCCATCCCCACTAACATCTTGAGCTGTGTTTGCACCTGCTCGGGTTTCCCCTGACCTAATACATGATTGAATTATCCCACTGTTTTATCCCACGGTTCCTACATCTCAAGTCTCCATTTCTCTTGAATAGCCTCAATATATTGAAGGGGGTCTTTACACATTTTGCGTGCCATAATCACGCTCATGTATGATGTGTTTGGGTATTGTATTCTAAGAGCATGCCACACGGCCGCTCTGTAATTGTTGAATGGCAAACCATTGTATGCCGTGTTCTGTGCAGTTACTCCTGGGTAGCCAGCCTTTTTTCACACATCTTCTGCAACCTCCCCAAGAATGGATGAAGGAAACCCTTCATGTCACCCACCACTAATGACATCCCTGCTGTCAGCCTTTCTATCTCATATATCCACTTCCCAGCTCCTGTGGTCAATGAAGGTAACTCACACCTCAAATTATCCTTGTTGATCTGTTGCCATGGTATGTATTGAGGTTACACCCTTCCCTTATCTAATAGTGGGCACCGTGCCAGTCCTATTCCTCCACTATGTCTTGGGTGGCAGTAAATGCCCTAGACAATTCTCCCCTCCTAATGCCGTAACACTTTCTGCTCTGCGTGATATATCGCTAGGAGGCTGCAGTATTTCCTCTTTGTCCTACCTTAGCTCATCCATGTTTTTGTTGTCTCCCCACATCATGTCTCTTTCTGGGCTCTTCCCTCAGGAATGGTGGAAGGGTCTCCCTTCTCCGTCGTCTTCACTTCCCACTAAGTCATTATTGGATCCTGTGTCCTCATCAGTGCTGTCATAGTTCGCCTGAAAGCTAGGTCTTCTCAACACTGTGCCTTCCTGCTGCCTCTCCCCTAAGTGGCCTGTACAGCCGCACTCTGCCCTCACGGAGGATGCAATCTCGTCTTTATCCATCCCTGGGGTAGCCCTGCTGTGTTTCCCACCTCAGTCTCACTCTCTCCTCCCTTGCATCTCTCTTTCCTCGTTGTCACTAAAACATGCTAAACCCGTCTTTACTTGCACTTCTCTTACAGCGAGCTGTTCTACCTCCAACTTTATCTTCTTCTTCTTCATTTGCACTTGCCTTTCCCTCTCTTATTCTGCCCTTCTCCTGGCCATGTCCTCAAGCTCTCTCTGTCTCTGTGTCTTCAGCTCCTCTCACGCTTCTGACTTCTGCTTCTCTTTCTGCACTCTTTTGCTGTCTTCCTTCTTCTATCTCTCCCATCTTTCTACTTCTTCAATTACCGCTGCCCTTTCTTTTGTTTCATCTATGTCCTTACAGCCCACAGTTTCTTTGTTAGTGCCTCCCGTCTGTCCTGTTACCTTCCCATCTAGTGTGAGCAGTATCTGTCCACCTACCAACTCGATCGGAACTATGGGCTCCTGTCCTTCCATGCTTCCCTTTTTCCCTGTGTCATTTTCTTTCCATCGTGCCTGAATCTCGCTGTGTACCTTGCTCTCGCCGCCTGCGCTTTGCGCTCCCTTAGTCACTTGCTCAGTCTCTTCTTGCCCCTCCCTTTTGCTTTACGCTGGAGGTGCAAATGCTATAACCTGCCGCTGCCCTTGATTCCCTCGCTGGTATAATCTGTGGGCCCCGACTCCAACACTTTCATTTTCATGGTCATCCCCCCATTGTCCTGAAACATTTTCCATAATTTAAATATAGCAATTCATTTGCTCAACCTCTTTTGTAATCCTCATGAATATGCACATGTAAAGGTTGCTCCACACATTTGGAGAATCTCCCTGCTTTTGGCCATGGCTTCGGCAGTTTGCCCTCTGTACCTCGTGTCCATTCCCCGCTATACTTAAGAATCTTGTCCTTATAGCGTTCCAATCGATTGTAGCCAACCGTCCTCTGCTACCACTTTTTAATAGGCCAGAGGGGAGTTCGCATCAATGATATCACAAGTCAGCAGAGTATCTAAGGCCCATCAAAACCTCTCCCAGCAATAACGGAAGACTCAGCCATGGGGAAACGTTTTACTGTCTTTATTCTCCAATAGACAGGGATGATACACGAAATCACAAATCTCCAGCATTCACAGCTCCTGAACTCATGTCACCCAGTGTTATACTCCGGTGACGTCACAAAAATCAACTCCATCCCACAAAACCTAAGTGGTATCCCAATTGGGTAGCTCGAGTCTAGTACCTATAGTGCCAGTATAGGTTAGAATTCTCATTGGTCTAGCATGTCAGGTGGCTCCGCCTGAGACTTCCCCAAAAACTATCTCTACACCACCCCATGATCAGAGCGTCTGGATTGGCTAAAGCAGGTCCTCCCAGGCCTGGGACCATGTTCTGTTCCCAACGCTTTCATGGTAGTGGGAAGGCCTTTGTGCCCCCATTGTTGCCACTTGTCTGATCAGCTAGCCTGAGTGAATGCCTTCAGGTTGCAGGTTTTGGTGGGCAAAGCATGTATCAGTCTTCACTGCTTCCCAGGGATCTGCTTCTCTTCTCACCACGAGTAAATAGCCATTGTTCTGTAGAGGAGAAGCCAAGAAACTCTACCGGAAGTTCTGCCCCTATTTTGCCTATATGTTGGCAACCGGAAATTGCGACATGTGCAATAGCAGTGAGAATGCCAATACCGGAAAAAGCCCTTGAAACAAGGTATCCATTGAGAAAACTCTATATGTATCCATGAAGAAATGACAACCATCTGAAGGAAGTTTCGGAGGAAGTGTGAAAAGAATGAAGAAAGAACTGGTGACGTTACATGAAGTTGAGGTGATGCACACAGAAGAGATATAAATGAAGTAAGAATATAGACCTTATACAACCTGATGACGAAGTAATGAAGCATGAAACATTTCAGGAGTGAAAATGAAGATTACACGTTCGGAGAAGCACCGAAGACAATACAAAACCATTTTACAATTGTACAGACTCAGTAATGCAAGTAAACACAGTATTCATAAGGCTGGCTACCTAGTGAATAGATTTCAGCGATGCGTATATATGTAGGAATATATAGAATCTGGACGTTCAACAACGCACTCTAGCAAACTTGTACCCCATGAATGAAAGGGCAGGAAGTGTGGTGCAGCAAAATAATAGCTGGCGGCGAAGGAAGATTCATGAAAGGCTTGCCTGGCCCAGTGTCCCGATTTGGGGCTGCCGAGAGCCTTGCTATGTACTTGAGAAGATACAAAAATGTAAGAAGCAAGCTCAGCTCCTGTTTGAGGTGTAATGAAAACCATTGAGGGTGCCAAGATTGCTTCATTTATTGGTATTAAAATACAGCAAAGAGCTCAAAAACGGTAGTCTCTGGTCACATGGTCGGATGAGAATAAACTTTGGGCGAACTACACAGAGACCAGAAGATAAGACCATGCTTCACTCCCTTTTATTCTCAGGAACAGTGAGCCTCTGTAAGGCCAAGTTCAAAGGTATTAATTGAATGGCAGACTGCAGGAGTGATAATGGATGTTGGGCTAATTGGGCGGGGAGGCATGACCAGGCCACAACCCGCAGCACCTGGAGTCCCAGTTGTGGGCTGCCAACGAGTGGAATATTCCAGAAGCGTACAAGCGTGCCCACCAATTGTAAAGGGTCACGTATTAAGGATCCCTATAGTTTGAGAAGCCGATAGTATGTCGTATATTTTCAGGATATGGGAGATTACTGCTCTTGGGATGGGCTTAGTGGCCCACCTGACCTTAGAGATCCAATCACGTCCCTGTATCACATAGAAAGTATATGTAGATGTTCCTCGTTCAACAATCACAATCCCTAGTAGATTTTCTTATTTTGCCACGTATCCTGACGTTACGCATGATGAATTTTTTGTATAAAGCACATTTTTTTATGATATGTTGTTGAGAGAGAACTTGTTGAGCGAGCTGTGCAGCGTCTGTTTATATCCGTTGTACACCCCGTTTTAAAAACTTGTTATTAAAACAGATTTGACTTTTGCCAACTTATTGAGTCAATCTGATTATTGATGAATGAGTAAGATCTGCATCCCCATCCATCTCAGATACTATTACATCCTCTTAAAGGACCCTACTCCGGGTTCACTTCGACTCTACTGGGCGACATATGCAAAGACCGCAAAATTAAGCCTTTTTGTTTGCAGTTATGAGAATTTTCCACCCGCCGTTGAACTTTACTGGGAACAACGTCTCTGTGCTTTGTGCTGCAGAGCCTGTTCCTCTCACTCCATGGATTTGAGGCCTGTGGTCTTGTGTGTATTCACAACAGTCATTCTATGTTTTCCCTATGTGTTCAAATATCCTCTTAGAGGTTAGTCACGATAGAGACCTATAGGTTCCTCATATGTTCCTGTAGCTCTTTATGATTAGTTGTAATAAAGCAGCTGCAAGCTTGGTCCACGTATATTTCGATTTTGTGCGTTTCTGCACTTGGTTAATGAAAAGAAAAGCTTTTGGCAGTATGTAAATGTATCTGTCCTCTATCTACACAAGTTATGAGCATGTTCTTCATGTATGCATGTGTGTGTCTGCGTATCATCATGCAGATATGCACATTTTGTTCATGACTAACACTGCTATGTCGTGTTGTCACTAGTGACGTAATCACGTTTGGACTTTTCTGTCAGTCAACTTGGTCCACTGATGGGACACCTGTCTCTCTGAAGTCATTGATGGGATATGGCTTAAAAGGTCATCTGAGAGAATATCTCTTTGCATATGTAGGATACATTGGCGCGCATTTGCATAGAGGACATGAGGGCTATTCCAGGGACCCCTCTTCAAGTGAGTGCGTGCTTGTCAGGGAGAACGAGAGTTTTCGAGAGTGTAAGTTATGATACAGAATTGATGAGGAGCATGTGGGGTGTTGGTGAGTGGGGGTTGGGGGCTAGGTTGGATTGGGGAACAGCGAAGGGGAGTTTTTGCACCATTATAACTGATAATGATTCAATTAAAATAGATATGCACATTAAACCAAGAAAGTAGAACACAACAAACACGGTTCTGTCAAACCGGTGATATCTTGGATGTAGTCTATTAAATTGATACCAGAGACCACATCCAAAATGTGCAAATATTAAGAGCCTGGCTCTCTTGCAGTCTCACACACACTGCCACTTTCTAGCACCAGCTCTCTTACACCCCGGCTCTGTTGCATCCTCCAGTCAATAAAAAATGTGCTGGGAAAATGCTGCAATAAATATGATTTTGTGCCACAAAATGTGACTTTTTTTGATGCCGCAAAATGTTCAATTTCAATGCTCAATAACCTGGGTGTCTGATAAGGGCATTGATTGATACCGATAGCTACCCGCAAATGACACCTTTTAGCGTTCATCAACACTTCAGTGCCTCTGTCATGTCTTGTTTTTTGTTTCGGGAGAGGGCCCTTGTTACTGCATAGGAAACAAGAAAAGGCTCCAAATCGGGCGTCATACGTTTTTGCACCGCATGTGAGTAAGTTGCACATTGTTTTCTGCATTGGCACACGTTCTGTGTTCATATTTTACACATATATCCAATATCAGTGTCCGCTGTATGGGAATCAAAGGGCATTTTGAAAAATCAGGCAAATGTGCATTCTCAGTAGATTCACTCCAGTGTCTTTACGACAATGCCAAGAGTAGCAAAAATCCATAATATTAACAATAGCAAGACACCACCCACTTCTAATTTGTGTTATTACTGTGCAGCTCCTGTCTCAACCCTGTTTTTCCAGCAACAGGACTGAGATCTGTAGCCGGTTCGGCGTGGCTTCTAGCGACTGACGAGTGCAGCTACACCGCGGGCAGGTTCCGCCTAGTGTCTACATTACCAATGCCGCCTTCTCCTAAGATATCCTGTGCACTTGAGCAGCGCTGAAGTTAATGGTTTCTTGTTCTTAGCCTCCGGAAAGCAAAGTCCTGATGAGCTTGACAGCCAACATGAATTTGCTTGTTAATCTTCAAAGAATCACTGGGCGTGTGGGAGGGAGCCTGATCGCCGAAAACAACAAGGCGCAGTAATGGAGCGGGCTGGGGAACAACATACGACTAAGACAGGCTATGGCCCATAGGTCCTTCACGCTACTCGTTATGGAAGAGGTTTCTCTATGGACTTCTCTGAGCGCTGCAATATAAACACAGGAAACAAGGCAGGCAGCACTTGTGGATGAATCAGAAGAAACTGTGATTATGGGCACTGTGCTTCCTTCCCATCATCTTATACCATAAGGCTCTTTCTAAGCACCCTAGGGTCGGAGAAGACTAGTAGTAATCTGGGCAGGGTATCCCGTAGTTACAGCGTCAGTAATTACTTTGAAGTAATTTACTTTGAAGTAATTACTTCGAAAATACTTCGAAAATATATAAATGGTTGGGGGTAAGGGGGTGTATAGGGGGTCTGGGGATTGGGGTAGGGGTAGCAGTGTAGGGGAATCAGGGGCATAGGGGGACCCCCCACAAAAAAACAAATTTGAAGTAAATTACTTCGAAGTAATTACTGGCATCGAAATGACAAGCTGATAAAAGAGCAGTAAGAAGGATGGGCGTTCGGGGGCCACAGGGTGGCACCACTGTGGGTTTCTCAGCAGTCACTGTCCTGAAGATTCCCAGCTTTCCCATTAGTTATCTACTGTGTTTCCAGCCTGAGGAGCAGAGGACTGAGTTGTTATGTGCAACCTTCCCCTTACTGCAACAAGAAACAGCAAACTATTGCTGGCTATACAGTCTATGGCATAGTAGGTATTGAGATTATTTAGTGTCCCTGTAACATCTATTATTACCCTGAAATTCTGCAAGATTTTTAAAGACCTACGTTTCTCACCTAGCTTTCAGTATGGGCCTACCGTGATTTTATCACATTCAAAGTCTGATCGATGTCAATCATTGCATGCATAAGGGGTTAAAGGTCATGAGATGCACTTCTTGGGATGCCAAAAGAGGTCCAAAATAGTGTGATGTCACTTCTGCTATGCCTATGATTTCTTTGAAATAACGCTAGTGTTAAGAAGTTCAGGGGAGCTCACCACACTCTGGAGTGCAGGTGAGTGTGCATCCTTTCTCCCCTGTGCCCCCCAACCCCGTTTTGGTTGTATTTTGTTTCCACTCCCTTGTTTTTTCCATTGCTCTTTTTGCCTTTTGCCCCCTCCTCTACTCCGCTTCCATGCTGGTCCTGTTTGACGCCCATAGCCCACTCCCTCCCCCCATTGGCTGTCGACCTTGCTACGACTTTTTACCAACAAGCAGCCATCCCTGCACTCCTCTTTAGTGCTGGAGTGCAGGTGAGTGTTTATCCTTTCTCCCCTGTGCACCGACTCCGGTTTGATTGCATTTTGTTTCCCCTCCCTTGTTTTTCATTATTTCCAGTGCTCTTTTTGTCTGTCTCCCTCTCCTCTGCTCCGCTTCCTGGCTGGCCCTGTTTGCCCCCATAGCCCAACCCCTCCCCCATTGGCTGCCGACTTTGCTACTGTGAGTTTTACCAACATACACCCACCCCTCAACTACTCTTTAGCTTTGGAGTGCAGGTGAGTATTAATCCTTTCTCCCCTGTATCCCAGAACCCATTTTGGTTGCATTTTGTTTCCCCTTCCTTGTTTTTTTGTTTTACTGCTGCTCTTTTCGCCTTTCTCCCCCCCTCTGCTTCCCTTCCTGGCTGGTCGTGTTTGCTGCCCATAACCCTCTCCCCTCCCCCATTGGCTGCCAGGCATCAGTTTTCACTTAGTTAGATTCAGGTGTTGAAATGAAATACACTTAGTTGGCCTCTCAGGGGGTGGAAATGGTAGACTACATGTTTTGCTCTTAATGCTGTGTCTCACATCTAGGTACTTTGTCTTCAATACTGTGTCTCAAATCTAGGTGTTTTGCCCACTAGTGGTGTAGGTAGGGGATACAGCCACTACTGCACTCCATTAACTACCCCACCGGTCTCATTACCTAATATCCTACTCCCCCAGGAGCTCAACCTACCTATGCTTATGAGCCATAGTCAGCATTCCACACACTATTATAAGGTTGCAATTTTGAAACTAGCCTCAATGTGTAAGGTAAGCATACTTTGCATCAAGCCAATTGTGTTAGTCAGCCACAGTTTGCATTTGGGCAGTTATGGATGGGGTAGAATTGTGAAGATTAACATGCGCCACATCTAGATAGAATTGTGAAGATTAACATGCGCCATATGTAGATAGAATTGTGAAGATTAGCATGTGTCACATCTAGATAGCTTTGAGAAGATTCGCATGTGTCATATCTAGGCAGAATTGTGAAGATTAGCGTGTGTCACATCTAGATAGCTTTGTGAAGATTAGCATGCGTCACATCTAGACAGAATTGTGAAGATTAGCCTTGCGTCACTTCTAGACAGAATTGAGAAGATTAGCATGCGTCACATCTAGATAGAATTGTGAAGATCATCTAGACAGAATTGTGAAGATTATCATGCGTCACATCAGACAGAATTGTGAAGACGATCATGCGTCACATCTAGTCAGCATTGTGAAGATTAACATGCGCCATATGTAGATAGAATTGTGAAGATTAGCATGTGTCACATCTAGATAGCTTTGTGAAGATTCGCATGTGTCATATCTAGGCAGAATTGTGAAGATTAGCGTGTGTCACATCTAGATAGCTTTGTGAAGATTAGCATGCGTCACATCTAGACAGAATTGTGAAGATTAGCCTTGCGTCACGTCTAGACAGAATTGAGAAGATTAGTATGCGTCACAGGTAGATAGAATTGTGAATATCAGGATACGTCACATCTAGATAGAATTGTGAAGATTAGCCTTGAGTCACATCTAGATAGAATTGTGAAGATTAGTATGCGTCACATCTAGACAGAATTGTGAAGACGATCATGCGTCACATCTAGTCAGCATTGTGAAGATTAGCCTTGTGCCACATCTAGACCGAATTGCGAAGATAAATATGCATCACATGTAGATAGAATTGTGACCATTAGCCTTGCGTCACATCTAGACAGAATTGCAGAGATTAGCATGCACCACAGTTAGATAGCAGGGTGAACATTTGCATGCATCACATCAGGATAGAATTGTAAGGATTAGCATTTGTCAAATTTAGATAGTGATGCCACTAACCAGCCCTACTAAAGAGAAAATCAGTCCACTGCATACACCTCTCAAACTCTAACTAAACACAACCCTTACCTCTAAAGCACTACAAACCGCATGCACGCCAATACACTGCAACAATAAAACAAATCACACATAGCCTTGCACAACAGCACATGGCGGCTATCAACTGAAAAACACATCTAGGCTCAGCGAATGGTGTAAACCGAACTGAAGCTGCCAACAGCACATCACAGCTCTCTTGCTCTTTCCTCCTGCTCAGCCCTACTAATTTAGCCCCCCACCTTACCCTCTTACTTTGCAGATCTGCCAGAGTGCCAGGGGACCACTCAGGTCGTGATAGTGTGCAGTATAAAAAACCTTTAATATAACATAACACAACATAACATAACACCACGGTAGCCACTAGTGCCCTCAAAACCCAATAGACAGAAATGGGCCGAGGCTTATCATCGCATGAATGAGGCGAAAATGGCAATTAATTGGAAGCAGGTCTTCTGCATCTTCATAGAATGGAACTGTTGAGTAAGCAAAGGTAAAGCTGGAGGCCATGCACTGCCAGAGAGAGTAAGAGGAGGTGGCAACTGAGCAGACATGATCTGATGGTTACCTTCCATCAAGTCTTTCACCCGCCCCATTCAACAGGCCCAATCCACGAATTTGGTTCCTGAACTAAATATAACAAACTGTTCCGACAACATTTGTAGAAATCCAGATATGACATTTCTAATTTTATTTTTTTCTTGGTTTTTATATTGCTAGTGTAGCTAAAGCTGAATAAACTCGGAGAACTCCCAAGGGGCCTGAGTCTCTGGAAGGCAGTTAAGGCACCAACAGAGCCATTGGAAGGTCAGGAATGCATCAAACCAGGAGGATAGCTCAGGGGCAGCGCATGTGTCTTGGAAGCAAGACAAGGCATAGCAGCACAGGTTTGAATCATCCCCGGTATTACGCGCATTATAAAAGAACTATTATAAAAAAACTGGTAGGGCTGGGTTTTATTCATTCAGGTGTTTTGTTGTGTGCAACATACAAGCACTTGTCTGCCAGTCATGAAAGGTAGCATCATTATCGTATCAGGCAGTGGTTTATTGGTTCCGAAGTCTGAGGAGGGGAACTAGTGGAGGGTCATGCGATCATTGGAATCCTGCCACTTGGTATAGGCAGATGGGGAGGGGGAGTCGGCGACCCTGGTCAGGTGGTCAAGGCTATGGCCCAGTCCTTTGCCTGCAAAACTATTATTGATAAACAGGCCAAATGCTACTAAAAACCATGTTATTTATGGATCGCTGGCATGAAAGGCTGCTTACTGTTGGCTGGATTCTTTCAGGCCACAGAGGGGGGTGCACGCACCAGGCTGCACACGAGTCTGCGCAGGGGCTAAGAGGCACTTCCTCCGCCTCCCGGAAGAAGGAACGTGTAGAGGACAGGTAAGTGTGTGTATCTGTGTTTGTGTGCGTTTGGTGGACTGGGGGTGCAATGTTTGCAATGGGGTTGTGTTTGTATGTTTGTGAGTCAGTGTTTGTGTGTTTGGTGGGGTAGGGTTGACAATGTTTGTGGAGGGGAGGGAATGGACAGTGAGGAAGGGGGTTTCAGGGAGTGAGACCACCCGGTGAAAATACATTCCCACCAACGTGGGGGCAAAAATTGGGGGCGGAAGGCTGGTGTGGAGCTGTTCCAAGGGAGTCTTTGGGGGATAAACCCCTGTAATCGTTCTTTCCCGCTAATTGAAGGAAGCTTCAAATTGGCCTAAAAACACCAGCCTTTTTGGGATGCTGCCTTCAACGTGCAGGATTTTGATATAGCACACCTTCATGCACCCAAACATGCTAGCATGCCCCATGTACTTTGGAGATATTTGCCCAGCTTTCTTTTTTGGATTGTGTGCACTTGAAGAGTAGCTTGCAATCTTCTAGAGGCCTGCAAGTGTTGGCAGCTGCACTGTTAATGTTAAAAACTGAGACTGTATCTGGCTGAGGTAGGGCTATACTAGGATTTAACTGAATAACAACAGCCTTGTCAACCCAACCCTTCCAGAGTTGTAATTACCTTTAGTTTACAAGAGGCTTGATCATGGGTTGAGTAAGGGAACAGATGATTCAGCAACACTGTCATTTCCGAACCAAATAATTAGTCAGCCTTCGATTTCTGGCATTGAAGGGCACGTTCTCCCTGTTAACAACAATATTTCCCAGTGTATCTTATTTCAACTTACTGGCTTTTGTGTATTTACAATACCAGTAACACAACACAAAACAAGCATGGAACCATATTTACAAAAGTGCCACATTCCTTTCGAGGGGTGGTGAGATGGTGGTCTAATGCTGACTTTTTCATTCTGGGACTTTTGATTTATAATCCAGAAATCCAAGGTTCCAAGCCCCAGAAGACAAAGTAAAAAAAAAAAACAGAACTGGACTAGCATCTCACAAAGGGATGGACATGGTGTGCACATTGAACAGTCATTAGTGACCGAGACAAAATATCCAAAAGGAGCTGGAGACTAAGAATCGTCTCCGGTGATCCATCAGGGAGCGAATGAAAACACAATAAGGGCCGATGTGAGTAGAGGGTTGTATCCTCTTCTACATGGTTTGAAACGTCAAAAATGTGTCTCCCTGCCAGAGGCCAGTGCAGGGAGACTGCAATATAACTAGGTACACAGTGCCAAGCCTTTCAATTGTTTCCGCTGAAATAGGCCTCAAGCTGCATAAAGATAAATACTTCATTACTTCTGTACATTCAATGTGAGCTTTACAGATAGCAAACTTCAGGCTGCCTTTGCTGGTGCCCTCAGGCCCTGCACAGCCTCTGGCCTTGCAGTGTCTGTATCCCCTTGTTGTCTTTCTTCTGTGGTTTTTGTAAGTGGACATTTTATTGTTTCAGCACCCTGCTTGATTTCTTTGTTCTGCCATGCAGAGGCCATAAACCTGTCAAGTGAGAATCTGCAGCCAATCACCCCCTTTCTTCATTGCTTTATCTAGGATGTTGCCACTGGATGAAGCTGCAAGAAAGATGTTTATGTATATATCTCTTTTACTATCTATGTACCCCACACCCGTCTCAGGCAGGCTTTCAAAAGAGTGCGAAAGAGTGCCCCCTGGTAATGACTACGCACAGAAAGGAGGTTGGATCTCTGGACAGAATCGTTCAGTAAAAGGCATACATTGTACGCAATTTTATGAGTTGCTTTCTTTTTATATACATTGCACATGATATTATGAGTTGATTTCTGTTTGTATACATTGCACGTGATATCAAGAGTTGCTTTCTTTTTGTATACATTGCACATGATATTATGAGTTGTTTTATGAGTTGCTTTCTTTTTTTTTATACAAACCTGCCTATACTTAAAGCAACAGGTGTTAAGACTTTATCAGTGCAGAACAGTGCAGATGCAAAGGGATGGCCTCCATGTGCTAATATCCCTAATTTGATTAGTTGGGAGGAGGGAGAATAGCATAAGAAAACATAGACTTGTGTTTAAGATTGAATTTGGAGTTTAATCTTTAGATGAACAACCTGCAACTCATTTGGAACCAAACTGTATTTGTAAAATTTGGATTTGAAAAAGAATTCTCATGTTTATGGGGACTTGAAGTCTTGTAAACCTTCCAGCCATCACCTGTTTGTTTCTGCTTTGTCACCTCAAGTGGGACGGCTATGCCCTGACGTGGGTCCTGTAACGTCCTCTCTTTATGTTTACCATTGTTTGTGAAGGGCAGGCCCCTTTCCTCTTTCCTTTGTTGTGTTTTGTTGTGGGTTCCAACCCATGTGATGTTGAGGGCAGGGCTACCGGCTTCGCGCCAGTTCGAGATTAGCAATTAAAGAAGGTTCATCAATTATCTGCGTCTCCTGGTGTTTATTGAATGCGCCATCATAATTATCGTATGTTCGCTATGAACTTGCATGAACAGATCTAACATTGGCGACGAGGTCCTATCCGCGGCGTGCCCGTGTGAGATTCATATTGCGGTGCCCCCTTGGGTCCGCATGCTGGTCTCTCCGAACTGCGGCCTGCATCATTCCCGACCGCATTGCATGACAAAGCCCAAGGCCCGATGAGCCCTGGACCTTCGCACCCTTTCACCGCCACAGAGGAAAAGTGCTTTTCAGTCCGACAGCAGCGTATTATACCGGTGTACCGCCACAAGGAAATTCTTTCTGTTTAAAGCATCTCAAAGCTGCGTGCAATGACACGAAGGAACTTCCCAAGCATTAGTGACACCAGGTACAGGAGGACAAGTGCCCTGGAAGGCCCTGTGTCTCATTTTGGGCCACCTGGATTGCAACACTGCCAACCAGGCACGTGCAGCACACAGCGCCCACCACTTTACCCAAAGGTGAGCACTGAACCAACTTCATATGCACCCCCAAGCCACCATGTCAGACAATGAAGTGGGCAGCAGCTTGCAGAGCCCTGAGTCAATTTCGACCCCTCTTAATCCTGTTCCCAGAGATGAGGGAGGCCATACATCCCTACAGTTACAAGCTCTACAACATTTTGATATCCCTGATACAATCTGTCACAATCCCATGCGGGCCCAGAGCGGTCCGGCCCAAGAGAGAGGGGTAGTCCCCCATGGTAGAGTGGGGAGGTGGTGGACAGGCATGGTGGCTGGCTGGCGTAAGTGGGTAGAATGATGCAAGGCCGCAATCTGCAACAACGCGCCGACTAAGTGATAGGGAACACCCGGCACGTGCAAAGGAGCGCACAGCATGTGCGAGGAACCAACGCCCCTGGCAGTCTAACGCGGACAGGGCGTGGCCCAAGACTATAAAACCATGCCCCAGACTGAGCCCTGTGCTTAGCGCTTCTTCTGCTCTTTTCAAGAACAGTGTCTCGCTTACCGCTCCTGCCCTCAGTGCATCTACAGACAACCTTACATGGATGGGAAGCAGTAGAAACTCACCTGAGGAAACGCACCTGAAACGACGATCCACGCCCTCGCGTAAAGGCTTTGTCTCTGTGTTAATTTTTGTTTCTTCCGAACAGCACCCGGAGTCCACCGGTGGGGCTGCTCATCTTGGACATTGGTTCATCATCGCCTGCACATCTTGGTTCTTCCTCGTTTCTTCGACTTTTGTCTTTCTCGCAGCATCCCAGGACTTGAAAGGCAAAGCAGAGATCCCATTCCATTCTTCGACCATCGCCCGTCCCAGTGCCTAGTGTGCTCACCTGGGCATTGAGTCCAGCTCTGTTCCGTCAGCATCTGGTCGCGGTGTCGGCCTTCAGTCGCTCAGCTCCTGTGAAGAAGAAAGACAAAGACATTGTGAAAGTAAGCTCAGACCAAGTTTGCAAGCACAGCAAGTTGGACACTCGTGTTTAACAAAGACTCGCCTGTCCCCACGTTTAAATCAAGACTTACTTGTTCACCGTCGTATTCTGTGTATCACAGCCGGCCTGGACCATGCACCTTTAGTGAAGTAACTGGAGGAGGACACAGAAACATTACGGTGAGCAGCGCTTGCTTTGCGCCAGCCAGCCAACCCAGGGTCTGGAGGGGAGGGGCAGAAGGGAAGGTACTGCGCTTATACTTACCCTGTACTTACCTTTAGGTCACCCTGACCCCCAGAACGATACAGCCCCAAAGTCCCGAAACCACCCAGGTCCCTCCCAACCTCACGGTCCCCTGGGAGTTAATCCCCAGTCGACCAGTGGGGGAAGGAGTGGCTGCGGCGAACGTCACGCTGAATGCAGCCAGCGAGGGGATTATGCATCGCTACAGACCGGACCAGGCACTCCTGCAGGGCACCAGAGGTAAGCGTGACACAAGCAGTCTTGCACCAAGTTGGAATAGGTGGCTCAAGGAACTGCACATCTACATTGATGCAGCGAGTGTCAGGGAAGAACGCCACCTCAGAGACATATTATTACACTCAGAAGATCCGGTAGTGACGGACATTGTATTCGAAATGCCGGAAAACACAACTGACACTTTTCAGGGCATAATTGACTCACTAAATAACTGTTTTGTGCCACTGAAGAAGGTGGACTATGAGCGCCACATTTTCCACACCTCCATACGGGGAAAAGGGGAGAACATGGACAAATTTGTCATGAGACTGAGGAAAAAGGGCAAAATACTGCGATGTCGACCGCTACTCCACAGAGGAGGCCTTAAAGTCACAAAACCATCACAGGTTGCAAATTACTCGAATTCAAGAAAACATTATTACAGGAAAACAGAGCCCTCTATGAAATCCTTCAGCTTGCTTGGGCAGACTCTGCTCTGTCTCTGCAAATGGAATCACTGAGCAATATCAAAATCACACAAACTGTGTCACCGGCATCCCTGTGCCCCGTGCCCACGTCTGAACGCAACCCAGAAAAAAAACAAATGTTACAGATGTGGATACAACTTCCCACACATTAGTACTTGCCCAGCCGTAGGTCATCACTGCGACAAGTGTGGAGGAGAAAACAATTTTCTGTCGGTCTGTAAAAACGTCAAATTCTTCCAGTAGATGGAGAACAGTAGAGACACCAGAAGGCGGGAGAGCCATCGCCCGAGGCAGGAAAGTCCTCAAACAAGAACATTTCAGTCCCCAACAACTAGTAAGCACAGCTCGCGCAGCAGAACACGAGATTCGTCTCGCAGAGACAGACGGTATGATGACAGAAGAGATGATCCTGAGCAACCCAGATACAAAAATGAATCACAGAGACAGGTGTCACGACAGAAAACACGACAACTAGAAGCGTCACCGAGACGAGGGCACGAGTCAAATTCATCATCATTGAGTGATGACCGGAAAAGAGGATACGTACACGCCATAGGGAATGACATAGTGACTGAATACAGCCTGACACTGCTGCTGCAACTAAATGAACAAAGCTGTGAATTCCTCATAGACACCGGAGCCACAGTGAATGTCATCAGTGAAGAAACAGATAAGTCCCTCAACCAAAAGAAGGAACGGAAGAAAGCAGACACTGACATATATCCATAAGGCACAAACAAACCGCTTGACTGCAAAGCAATGTTCACAGCCACGTGTCTGTATAAAGAGTGTCTAAAAGTCAAGATATATGTGGTAAAGTGAGACGTTTCATGGGGAAGCATTCTCAGTTTTTGGTCGGCCATCCAGATGGGCCTAGTACATGTGATGTACCAGATCATTTCAACTTACACGGCCAGTCCGAAAGAGATGATGATGAAAATATTCCTGGCACTGTTCAAAGATCTCAGGAAACTAAAAGGGAAACAAATTAAGCTGCATATAAACACTCATGTTCAACCAACGGCTCAACACTATCGGGGCATACCCCATAAAATTCAAAAAGTACATGTGGAGGACGAGATACAGTCCTTACTAGAGAAAGACATCATTGAGCCAGCTTCGGGACCCACATCCTAGGTGTCCCCATCGTACCTTCACCAAAAAAGGAAAACAACACAAGTATTTGCATCTGTGTGGACATGAGATCCTTCAACATGGCGATAGAAAGAACGACAGCTGGCACCCTGAATGACTGATATGATGCACTTGTTGCACAGGGCAAATGTATATTCCAAACTTGACTTAAATAAAGGCTACCATCAGCTCGAATTACATCCAGACTCCAGATATATAACTACTTTCTCCACACAGCTGGGGATCTTCAGATATAAATGTCTCAGCCTTGGTGTATTGTCAGCTGCACAGACCTTTCAACATAAGATGCACCAAGTCATCAAGCACATCCCTCACTGCTTAAACTAAAGCAATGATAGTTTAATCTTTGCGGCCACACATGAAGCACACAATGACATGCTCAGGAGGGTGTGCATGGCGCTTGAAGAAGCAAACCTGACATTAAATGCAGACAAGTGTGAGCTAAGCAAATCGACGCTCAAATTCTTTGGGCATATCTTCTCCCACAATGGACTACAACTGGACTCGGACAAAGTGTAAGCACTAGTGGACGCTCCCACACCAACCTCAGTATCTGCAGTCGGATCATTTCTGGGAATGGCAAGTTATTGCACCAGATACATTCAGGACTTCGCTTCAGTTAGCACGCCCCTCTGACTACTCGCCCGAAAAGGACAAGGATTTTCCTGGTCAACAGACTGCAAAGAGGTGCTTCAAGAGATCAAAAAACGCATTGCCTCTGCATCATGCATGGCATACTACAACCCTGAACATGAAACTGAAGTGACAGTAGATGCCAGCCGGTTTGGGGGCGATCTTGGCTCAAATAAAAGCAGGTGCTGCCCCTACTTCGGCAAGATGCATAGTAGCGTACGCGAGTCGCAGCCTCTCCACCACGGAGTGCTCATACTTGCAACCCAAGAAAGAGAATCTCGCCGTCGTATGGCATGTGAACACTATCATCTGTTCTTATATGGCCATCCATTCACCATCATTATGGACCATCAAGCCCTCACAACCATATATGGCAAGCCAACGGCCAAGATGCCTCCTCGCATCGCAAGGTGGGGAGTACTCTTTTAACATCATACACCGCCCGGGAAAGGATGCCAACCCTGCAGACTTCCTATCCATCCCAATATCTGTTGCCAGCCAACAAATGAAAGACAGTCCATTAAGGCCAATCAATATATAAACTACCTTGTGAGCAACACACTACCCAAATCAGTCATGAGAGTATAACTGCTAGAGGGCATGAAGAATGGCCAGCTACTCATGAAGATACTGAAGTGTGTAACATCAGACATTCCCGACATTCTTACTCATAAGGCACACTGTGTCAATCTCCCCAGAGGGGTTTGGTAAAAGAAAAAAGGATTGTCATCCCTACAAGTTTACAAGAATACTCGCTCTGACACACACAGGGTCGGATTGGCCCCTCAGCTTTTTGAAATCGTCCCTGAGGAGTGGGGGCCAGTTTCTGGCTATGCCTGGGCTGGTTTGGAGAAAAAAAAATGTTTTTCAAATTTCATTTTTTTTCAAAACGTTTTTCATCCTTCTTAGGTCGATAAATGAGTACCAACACAGGTTGAGTGATATTGTATGCATATTTGTTCTATAAAAAAGAGATTAAGCGTAAGTGCTATACAATAACATATTATCATTTGGCCTTAGACGTCTGCTTGGATTCTCAGTAATTTAGTGTACTTAGGAACAATGCTATTCAATGCCATTTCCTGTTTTGTCAAGGGGTGAAAGTTTGTGTTTCATCACTTCCCGGGATGTCACTTTGGGGTGGGGGTCATATGATATCACTTCCGTAGGGGTGGTCCACTTTTTTGAGGCAGTCGGTGGGCCACTTTTTTTTGGGTGACCGGGCCTATTTCTTGTCCCAGTCTGACCCTGGCCACACACGGGACACCGGGGGCATTGTGTCCACGAAAAGACAGCTCAGGACCAAAGTATGGTTCCCACTGATGGACGACAGAGTGGAACAGGTACTAGGGAAATGCATTTGTAGGGCAGTTGGTCTGTGCACATTTCCTGAACCCCTCAAGATGACAACAGTGCCACTACAAGTATGGGACGAGGTCACCATTGAAATGGTTGAAACTCCTCACTCTCCTGGTCTTTTGAAGGCGAGATGAATAATGCGAAAGATGATTCAACAGTCTGTGATGACTCATCTGACGTTGACTCGGAATTCATGTGAGGCGACGTGGACACCGAAGAGAGCGATAGAGATCATCATGTGGAAGATGCTCTCCCCGTGCGAAGCCCCTCCAGAAGGGTAGTTTGCAAGTCATCTAGATGGATTGAAGAAATGCGTTGAGAGCCCTAATTCTTTACTGAGCAAAGGGGAGATGTAACATCCCCTCTTTATGTTCATCATTGTTAGTGAAGGGCAGGCCCCTGTCCTCTTTCCTTTGTTGTGTTTTGTTGTGGGTTGCAACCCATGTGATGTTGAGGGCGGGGCTACCGGCTTCGCGCTAGTTCGAGATTAGCAATTAAAGAAGGTACATAGATTATCTACGTCTCATGATGTTTATGTTCGCAATGAACTCGCTTGAATAGATCTAACAGGTCCCGTGCCTGCTGCCCCAAGCTAGTCCTCACTGATGCTGCCCAGTGAGGCCGAAACATGTCTGGGGATGCTTGTGGACTTTTGCAGAAGTGATGTGACATAGCATTTTGGGCTGTACTGCCCCTCTATAGGTTAGACCAAGCCTGATTTGCATATAGTCCATCCCCTTTCTGTAATGGATTGGCAGGCGAAGAACAACGATGGTCTGGAGGGTTGCGCAGAACAATTGACAGAGGTTTAAGATTAACTATTAACCCTTTACCTTCCAGCCATCTCCTCTTTGTTTGTACTCAGACCTATGGCAAGCTGGGTTGAGTTGTGTCACTGGGAACGCTGGAGGCCTTCCTTTGCTCCCCCCTTTAGAATGTTAGTGTATCTCACACCTTGTAGTGCACATCCTTTTATTACCTATTTTAATGGAACTCGATCACATAAGTATGGTGGCCTGAGTATTAGAACCTATTAGAACCTATGACTGCAAGTTGCACGAAGATTGCTGAAATGAGCGCTCAGCTTAATTAACAATCTGATATGTATTAGCAATTAATTTTTTCCATTTTAAAATTTCCCAGAACTTTTAGGGAATCATGTAAGGTCTTCCAGTGAAAGAGAAGGCTGTCTTCGCTGCAATACCATGCATAGAGTTTAAAATAAACCTCTATTGATGACATCCTCTCAGCCAATCAGAATATTCGGAATGCAGTTAATCCCTACTGGTATTGACTGCATTTCAGACATTCTGACTTCAGAAGAAGCCAGGGAAACAACAGAAACAGCAATGCATTGACTCAGACAGATTTCTTTCAACGAGACACTCCATCCTAATTTAACACAACAAAATAAAAGCAAAAAACACACTTTTAAAAAGAAAAAAACATTCACTTTAACATTGCACCTAACGCAAGCTTGTGTCAAAACCTCAAATTTTAACCACGTATACAATTAAAATACTTACCTTATGAAGACAGTCTAGTTATTTAAATATTACAAAACAAAGCCACATTTAGCACCAAAACCACAAATAACATGTTGCTTGAACTTTCTCATTATGAATGTAGCATGGTTTTCGTCAGCAAAACCTGCATTGCTCTTTGCACTATGTGACCAAGAGGGATCATTAACCATAACCGAATATCTATTGGCTATAGAAACACATTCTAATCCAGGCAGTAAAGAGCCAGAACATGGTCCCCTCTTGCTAACTCTGAATACAGCAATTGAAATATAAATACTTGTCAATTTTATCTGCAAACTTTGTATAGCTCCAAAGAAACTCCCTGCTGTACATTACTAGTAGCCAAGGGGATGTATGCCAATTGACAAGGACATCAGGTGTCTTGCATTTCAAAGCCTATAGGTGCTAATTGTAACACTATTTTTTGTGGCTCTGGGATAGTTCTTAAGAAAAGTTAACCTTATGAGTACCCCTGGCCTGCCTTCCCCAACCCGCAGATATGTCCCCTGCAATCTATACTCAAAAAAGTGGGAGGGAGGTATTTTCTCAGCGTCAGCCCCTGGTTTTCACAAGCATAAACATCTATCACCATAGCACTTGGAAGTGAGAGGATTCCACCATGTCGCACTTTACAGAAATAATATATGATTTTTATAATGCTGTATATTTCCACATCACCATACAACATGTGATTGGCTGAAAGGGACACGAATGAACAGCTTTAACCGTCTCAAGGGAACCTTTGTGCATCTTGGTTAGAAGTCCAGGTGTTGTGCAGCGAATCAGACCAACACTCCATAGAGTTTCATAACACAGAGGCAGCAGCCCTTACCGAAGTTGCTTACTAAAAACTACAGAAATGTTCAGCTGTGCTAGTGCTATAGAACATTTGTGTAGGACTACTGGTTTCTCTACTGCACCCATATAAGTTTTGATTACAACATACATGTGGTTGAGCTCCTTGCGTTCCTTTAGGCAATCTAAATTCTACATTCACGCTTATATTGTCCTGAACAGAATCACATCACACCTGACCCATTAACACAAGCTCGTTTTGATAGAAACTAGCAGATCTAGTGACATGTCACAAGCCCCCCATCTCCAATCTATACGTGGAGCCACTTGGAAAACTCTTCCCCAACCACGATGCAGCAATACATTGACAACACCCAACTGCATCTGAAGATCACATCAGCCACCAACATGCTCCAACCCAGAGAGTGTCCACAGTACACCTGGAACACAACTCGGCATAGACAGAATTAATCCTCCATGCAACAGCACGAAACAAGCACACACCCAGATCACATCTCATCCACAGTCTTCGCCATCTCTTTCAGGACTCACATCCACATGAAGAGTAAAATGGCATTGAGCCAACACACCATCCTGTGGAAAATAAATCCCTGTTTTCCCAAAGCAGTCTTTAGCACTGTCTTGCAAGTACTAATCATCTGTCACCATGATGGTGGCAGTGTCCTCAACAGTCCACTAGATTGGCTTCCTCGCAATTGCAATTCAGAAAAGGACTGATGAAGCCAGGGACCTCATTTCACCAAAATGCCTGGGGTAGCAGAAGTGACATCACATGACCCCTGACCTCTGATGGCACCACAGGAAGTGATGTAATTTGACCCAACCCAAGTGACATCACAGGAAGCGATGGCACACAACCTTTCACCCCATGACAAAACAGAAGTGGCATCACATCGCATTGTTCCAGTATAGTAAGAAAAATATGGTTACAATATCACTGTAATATGATATACATTTCATACAAGAATGAATCCCCATATGTAGCATTAATATTAGCATATATAGCGCCAACAACTGTAAGGCAATAAAGGACTGTCAACCAACCGGTGACAAACTGTTGCTGCTGGAATTGAAAACAGCATATGAACGACCAATATCGTGATAAACACTGAGATCAATATATGCCCAGACCAAAAAAGTTGTAAAAAGCTTTTTACAGCCTGTAACCTCTGCCCAAAGAGAATACAGAAGTTGATTCCAAATAAAGATGCCCGGTGCCGCCGGGCTTTACCACCTGCTTACAGCAGACCTGCCAACCAAGTCTCCTGCAACTCACAGGAGTCTACAACAAAAATTGCACTGCTGCAATTTAACATAATTCTACAGCAAAAATAGTCTGGAGGGAATCTTCCTGTTGTCCAAGCACATCTCAGTCTTTCTTAAAATAAGTCTGTTCCCGACTGGACTGTGCTACCTCAATATTTCCTGGACTGTTGGAAGCGGCTTACTTGGCGTTTGGTGTTTCAGCGCGGCTTGACGGTCTGACGTGTGGATAGTGCTGTGTGCTGCGTGCTGCGTGTAACACGCAAGGTCCTTTCCTTTGATCTCAGCAGACTCTACCCAAGCCGAGTAGAAAGCTGTTTTCGCCAGACCCGAAGCAAAAGCCCGAGCCGTGGACGCGACAGCAGAGCATTGGAGCTGTCTGCACGGCTGAGGCTCCTTCCAGTCATCTACAGGTTGGTTCCCTGTTTCCCTGTTTCCCCTGCTCCTTGCTCCTTGCCCCTTGTCTCTGACGGATATCAGTCAGAGTACTCAGAGCTGGAGCGGATAAGTGTGCAGGGGCGGGGGCGAGGTCCATTGGACACTGTCTGTTTTGTGCACTCTGTACTTTAGGCAGAGTAAAAGTAAAAATACAGGAAAGAAGTTGGTGCTTTCTGGCTAATTTTGTGGAAAGAAGTATTTGGCATTGGAACATCAAACACTGTCCCGCACTTGAGAACACCGAAATTCCTATTTTTCTCAATTCCTACTCTATGAACATTGTATGCCAGTACAGGTTCAGCTAACTTGAAACCAACTTTGACAAGGATCAGTACAACCAGAGGCTACAGACTGCACAGTGCCTGCCGAGGACTGGGGGGCCTCGCGGCGGGGACTTGACCACCAAGGGCGCCCGAAGCAAACACCGCCAAACCACCATGGAGTCCTTCGCGGCCGCCGGAGCGACTGGGCCCGAGGCAGCTCCCGCCCCTGGGGAGGCGCCGGGCACCGAGACGCCCGAGCCGGCCAACTCCCAGCTACTAGAGGCCATCATGACTCTTCAAAAGACCATGGAGAACAAAATAGACGCGGTCGCCATTGACCTGAACTTACTGCGGCAGGATGTGCGCTCCATCGCCAACAGAACGGACGCCCTCGAGATCCAAGTTCGAGACAACACCGAGTCCAAAACACAGCTTTTAAAGGAAGTGGACATTTTGGCGCAAAAGGTGAAGAACCTGGAAGACAGGGCCGATGAGGCCAAAGGACGGGCCCGCAGAAATAACATTAGAATCATCGGCCTGCCCGAGGGCATCGAGGGCAACGACCCCACTAATTACATCGAGGACCTACTCATACACGAAATTGGAGCCGGAAAACTGTCACAGAGCTTTACCATAGAAAGAGCCCACCGCTCCCTAGCCAGGCGGCCCCCTCCGGAGAACCCACCCAGACCTATAATAGCCAAAGTCCTCAACTACAAGGACAGGGAAACCATCTTGGCCTTCTCCAGAATGGGTGGCTCTATACAGAGGGACGCAGCAAAGATCGCAATATACCCCGACTACACCCTACAGGTTCGAAGGAGTAGGGCCCAGTTCCACCACACCAAAGCTAGACTCAAGAACGCAGGCCTGCGCTATTTACTCCTCTACCCGGCTAGACTGAAAGTCCTGCACAACAACAAGGCACACTTATTTGACACCCCCACAGAAGCCTGCGAATGGATGGACAGAGAACAGATCTCAGACATCGAACTGAAGCAACGCAGACCCTAGCCGCCCGCAGCGATGGTCCCTTCCTCACTTCTCATGGACAGCACCCATCAAGCACACAGCAACACGCCAGCAATGGCGGTGACACTGATGGTACTGGAGCGGCGCCGGACACGGCGTACCTCTTGATAACATCCCCGGAGGCAACCACTCCCCTACCCCCAGGCTAGTTTGGGTGAGTTCACCCGCCCGTAGGGCTCCGGAAGACCCAGGTCCGATGGGGCAGAAACGGGAAAGTCAGAGCAAGGGTAACCTCGCTAGACGTGTTGTGTTTAAAGTTAAGTTAGACGTTATTGTTCATGGGGGGAACCCCAAGTTGGGATTACAGTTTAAGCTCTCCACACGCCAGACCAGGACCACGCGCAATGGAATCGCCACCAGGCGGCCCAAGATTGTCCAATACCTCAGACTGTCCACAGCCCCACGACCACATCCAGACTATGGCTGAGAAGATCAGAGTCATGTCCTGGAACGTCAGGGGACTAAATAGCTACATCAAACAGCGCCGCATCCACGCCTACACGAAACGCCACAGAGTCGGAATCGCCCTCCTCCAGGAGACCCACCTAAGCGCCCCCAAGCTAGCAGCGCTAGCCAAAGTCTGGAGAGGCACCCTGGTGGGCTCCTCGTACTCCACATAATCCAGAGGAGTCTTGATATGGATTGCCCCCTCCGTCCCCGTCTCGCTGACCCACACCAAAACAGACAATGAAGGCAGAATGGCCCTGGTACAGGGCACCATAGAACGGCGTGATATGCGCCTGATCTGCACCTACGCCCCGAATCATGATGCAACTGCCTTCTTTCGCTCGCTGTACACCCGGCTGTCCCCGAGTAATGAATGCATAACAATATGGGGAGGCGATAACAACTGCACCTTAGACCCTCGCATAGACAGATCGGATAGCAAGCATGGTGACCCCTACCCACCCGCCAGAATACTGAACGCCCTCATGCAGCAATACGCCCTGAAAGACCTGTGGAGAGCACAAAACCCCGAAACCAGAGGCTACTCCTTCTACTCCCCCCCACATAAGGTTCACACCAGAATAGACTGTTTGTTCGTTAGTGAAGAGCACGCGGCCAGATTTGAGGACACGCAGTACCTGGTCAGAGTGCTATCGGACCACTCCCCCCTGATGACCTCATGGGCGATCACAGCCCCTAGACCTCCCATCCCAACATGGAAACTAAGAAGCGAAGCGCTACTAGACAAAGCCTTTAATGAACAAATCAGAGAGGGCACTACACAAAAGTGGCAAACCAACATTGATAGTGTCCAACACATAAGTACAGCATCGGAAGCCTATAAAGTGGTAACAAGAGGGGAAATGATAGCCGCCGCTGGAGGGGCCCTAAAACTCATCACATCCCAACTAGCGCACACCGAAGCCGAACTCCAAGCCCTCAGAGCAACACCATCCCCTGACCCTGCCCATACGCACAAATTGATCGAACTCAAACAGACATGCCTGACGCACTGGGAGACACTGGGGAAACTAAGCTACACCAAATACACTGAAAGGAACCACGCCCTAGGCGATAAACCCGGGAAACTACTCGCGTGGCTTTACAAGCGGGAAACCCCCAGGCACCCCATCTGCTCTATCCGTAACATAGATGGCCTGACCCTCCACACGCAAGTGGGGATCAATGCAGCGTTCAAGGAATATTATCAAACCCTCTATTCCGATCCCGCCCCGCCCCCAGACTCCGCAATTGAAGATGTCCTGGACATCAACAGGCTCCCGTGCCTGGCAGACCACCTGGTAGACCCCCTTGGAGGCCCTGTCACCCCAGATCAGGTCACGGCCACCATCAGGTCACTGCCCTCTGGGAAAACGCCGGGACCAGACGGGCTCCCAGGTGAATTTTATAAAGCCTACGAGGACATACTAGCCCCCCTATTGTCTAAAGTATACAACGAGGAGTACGAAAAAGGCCACCTCCCCGACTCCATGGCTGAAGCCACCATCATCCCTTTACTTAAACCCGACAAAGATAGCACTGACTGCGGCTCTTATCATCCCTTGTCCATGCTAAACGTAGATAACAAAATCCTTACAGCACTACTGGCCAGAAGGCTTCAGGCAGCCATCCCACACCTCATACACCAGGAACAAACGGGTTACGTGCAGGGCCGTTCCATCTCAGAGAACCTGCGCAGGCTGCATCACGTCATACACAGCACAAACAGCATACCCGGCAAATACGCTGTTGTGTCCCTCAACGCCTCTAAGGCCTTTGATTCGGTCCGATGGAAATAGCTCTACGCCGCCCTATCCAAGATGGGGATCGGTCCGGCTTTCATGAATTGGGTCAAACTTATCTACACCAATCCCACTGCCAGAGTGCAAACCAATAACACCTTTTCAGAAAAATGGAGCCTGGCCAGAGGCACCCGGCAAGGGAGCCCCCTATCCCCTTTGCTCTACATCTTAGCGATCGAACCAGTGGCGGCATACCTCAGGCAGGAGTACAGAGACGGAGGTATAATGATAAATGGAGTGAACCACCTCGTTTCCATGTACGCGGACGACATGCTCCTCTACCTAAAAGATCCCGAACACATCCTCCCCTACATTCTTGTAACCCTAGATGGGTTCCACAGATGCACCGGGATCCAGATCAATCACAGCAAGTCTTGCCTATTCCCCCTGGCTGCCCTTAGCGAGACTGAGAAAGAACACCTCCCCCCTCTAGCCCTCAAATGGGAACCCACCACATTCAAATACCTGGGTGTCATGATCCACCGCGACCCCGTAGCCGAACACGCACTAAACACCGGCAGGGCAAAGGAAGGCCTGGCTAAATCAATTGACTTCTGGTGCAAACTGCCCCTCTCGATGGCTGGTAGGGCGGGACTCCTTAAAATGGTGGCACTCCCACGCCTTCTACACTTCTTCACCAATGTCCCTTACAATATCCCGCAACATTTCTTCAGAGACCTGAATTAACTTTGTAGGAAACTTCTATGGCGGGAAGGAAGGTACAGAGTCGCCCTAGACATAACACAGAGACCGTACGGCAAAGGAGGCCTAAAAACCCCCAACTTTGAGCTCTGCTATGTAGCAGCCCAGCTCAAGCATGTGATTCAGTGGATGGCTGACGACGCCGCAACGGACACACGCCTCTTACAGCCCCCAGACGCACCCTGGTTGCTCAGGGACCTTCTCTGGATCAAACCAGTGCCAAAAACGCATAATACACACCTAATCCGCCTGGGCACCCAGATCTGGAATCGGGCCTGCAAATCGGTCAAGCTGGCCGACCCTTACACCCCACAAATCCCAATAGCTGCCATCATGTCCAACAGACCAGAGGACCGAAAGGCGATCCCGAACATATGGGAACCCTCCGGTGTCGCCACCCTGGGGGACCTGGTGGATGACCAGGGCATCCACACATTTCCTGAGCTGCACGAGTTGACAGGGGTCCCGCTGGGTCAGTTCCTCCTACCGGGGCGGTGTTGGAAAAGCTCAAGAAGCGATGGCCAGATGCAGAATCCCTCTGCGCTGGGCACGAGGCCATCGAAAACTTGCTGAGCGTCGCAGAAGGACGGCACGAAACCTCGAGGCTCTATGAGATCCTAATTGACAACACCACACATAACAAACTCAAATGTAAAGGCAAATGGGAATCTGAACTAAACACGCAGTTTGGAGACACGGAATGGGAAACAATAACACAATACCACAAAAGAGTTTCCAGGAATGCCCGATTCCAGCTCATTCAATTCTATATCATCCACAGAGCCTACCTTACCCCAGCTGTCATCTCAAGATTCAGCGGCACCGGTGTAGCGATGTGCCCCAAGTGCCAAGAACCCGCAGCCTCACTGACCCACATGTTCTGGGCCTGCCCGGCCATACAGACCTTCTGGACCCAAATTCAAACTAGGGTAGCAGAAGAGGACATAGCGTTGGACGTGCAGTCCCCCAGGGCCTGCTTATTGGGCTTATACCCGCGAGGCAAAAAGAACAAGCCCCTTAACAGACTCAAGGATTTAATGAACATTCTGGCAAAAAGGCGTATCGCTATGGCCTGGAAGCGCCCCAGCGCCCCTAGACTCATAACATGGTGGGAAGACCTCCGTAGATGGACTGTGGCCGAAACCGGGGCCTGGGAGCTGGCGCACCGACAACAAAAAATTGGTGACTCTGAGGACCTTTTACAATGGATAGCCCTTAAAGCAGCTCTGTTCCGCCCTAAAGAGGACAGCTCCTCAGGCGAAGACCTGGACAGCCCAGGCTCACCTTAGCACAAACAGTAGACTGCCCAACGTCCCGGTCTGGGTTTGCATTAGGGGGGCGGGAAGGGGGGGAGTTACTATTGACACATAACCGATTACTATGTTGATGATGCTGGTTGTATTGTATTTTGAAAAAACAATATATTTAAAAAAAAAAAAAAACTTTGACAAGGCTGGCGACGGGCTTGGTGGGTTTCCCTTGTTGGCCCTCCCTGGCCCCTTCTGGCCGTCTGGCCTTTTAGCTCCTGTACTGGCTTTGATACAAAAGCCGGCGAAGGTTTGGGCTACTTGTTCTACCTGCTCTGGAGCGGATCTCGGGGACTGCGGGCTCATATTTCCTTTGACCGAGATATCGCCACGGCAGAAAGAAACTGCTAGTGCATAAGTACACTAGTTATTCCTCTGATAAGCAAATTCAAAGAGTCTTCTCTTTCTTTTTTTATTTTTAACTTGGGGACTGCTGGCCTTTTGGCCTTTGACCCAATCAAAAGGAGGTGTGACTTTCTGCCTAATTCAAAAATTACCTTATTAAAAAAGGGATAAATGTATGATATGCGCAGTGTGGCCTTAGCTTTGGAAGCCTGTGGGACAATGCAAACTGTGACTGTGAAAGTAGGCAAGAAGCCTCAGCGTAATGAGAAGGTAAGGGATAGAGCATCATTGTTCAAACACTACAAATCAGGAGGGGGCATTTCCCTTCCTCCCCCCAGTGTCTACCCAACGGACAACCTGTCACCAACAGGGTCGGGATTTCGGGATTTATCACCACAGACGAGGCAGATTGGGGATGAGTCAACGTCTTTAAATCACCCTATCCGTGCCCTTTTCCAAGGTAATCTCGACTTTACCCTGAGGACGACTACCATGAAAAATGTGATCCCAAACCATCTAGTACCCACGAGTGAGCCAGTTTTTAATGATACCTCGGCTGCTCTGTTAATTCCGGGGGTGGGTTCAGCCCAATCCGAGGCTCCGTTGGCTCACTTTCTGTGGTGGTCTTGGTGACCCTAGAGACGATGATATGCTGGAGCTGGAATCAGCAATTTTGGCATCCGTCCCCAGGGCTGCACTAAGACGAGACGAAGAGAGGGGCAAAAGGAAGTCCTATGATCTTCAAAACTCATCATCTGAACAAGAGAGGCCTTGTGATCGATCTCGGCATACGCCCCAGGAACTTGTGCCTTCAACTATAACGGCCTTAAATTTTGTATTATCCTCTTTGGTTAAGGTTTTCGAAAATGTGAAAACTGAGGTCCACCAGCACACAGGCATACTAATGGAGATCCCGAAAGATTTGGAGTTAAATGTAATAACCATGGTGGCTCAAAAATCAGCAATTAATGACTCAATGGGAGGGTTCCTGAGCGATCTCGATAATGAAGTCAAGGAGCAATCTCGTAAAATGGATCACTTGGCTGAACTATGTTGGAACCTAAAAAAAGGTGTCTGTGATCCTACTAGATAAAGCTGAATGTCATGAAATACAGACTCAGGATGGAGCGCTAGGTTCTCCTGCCCATATTCTACCCGAGGCTACTCTGAATGACAATCCTCTCTCAGCATCTGTGATGGAGGAGTTTCCGAGATTGGCCTTGATGGTGGATAATGAACTGCATCCAGAGGTTCCGGATTTGGGGCTTCCAATTAACATCTCTTCCTCAGAATCAGATCTGGCAGTTCCCCAGAGAAGGAAACTTAATGGAAAGTCTAAAAGGAAAAGAAAAAGAAGGGCGTTTGTAGCATTTGAAATCTCCTCTGTACCGATCAAACAGGGCAATCGGAAAAAAAAGCAAATTGCTCCAGAAACCAATCAACATCTGCGAAAGCTAAAGGATGGCCTAAAGAACCATGAAAAATCTCAAAAGGAAAAGGTTTAGAAGCTTTCAAATCCTAAAAAGGGGAAGAAAATCCCAAAACTGAAAGCCCAAAAAGATCAGGTAATGGCCGAAATTGAAGTGCCTGGAGGTAAATTTACTGTTGGAAGTCAAACGGAACCTATTGAGCAACCAAAGAAAACTGCACCTATATTTTTACTGGCAAAACAGAAAAAGATACCGCCTAACCCTCTGGTAAAAATTGCACCCATTTTTTTGAAAAAATCAGAGAGGGCGGTATTAGGTCCTCGGAGTGAGGGTGTGAGTTCTAGTATCGAAAATCCCTAAGTAAATACCGCTATATCAAGCAATTGCCCGTTGCCCGACTGAAAGATCTGCTCCTCATAGGTCTGAGGGCCATTTACAAGAGCAACAGAAGGGTTGCCTCCAGTTATGGGAATTGGAGCCTCTAATGGTATGGGAGTTCCTACTGGTAAAGGAAATACCCCATTAGGATTCCAGAGGAAAGCTAATCCGCACAAGTAGAATCAAAATTTGAGGGTCTTGTTGTTAAGAAAATCTACAACCTCACGTAATGACTTACCTCTAAATTGATCTTCAATTCTACTGGAAATGAACTCAATTCCAGCCCTGAAGTACTTTTCATCAGCAGGTATTGAGGCAGTGAGCTTCCCGTTTGGCCTCTGTAAAGACTGGAGGGGGGTGTCTGTACTTCTGCTCTCTATATGGTAGGGGAGAGGCACAGAGGACCCCCGCCAAAATTCTCTATTTGGTAGCTATGGTCGAGCAATCAAGGCCTACCTTCTCGGAAGGTGATGCGGGCTGGTTCTTAAGTACAGTGTATTCCCCAAGCTCCCGCAAAGGAATGTCCACACACTGTATCGGTTACAACACAGTGTTTATATAATTAATGTTCAAAGGTATATACAATATCATGATAACTCACTGTGTACTCCAAAAATCTACAATGGCAAATATGTACAATTCTAAAGTGGCACCACTAACGTTATTAGATCTCCTTAAAGTGCACACGGTCAGAATGACACACAGATCAAAATAAAGAGGAAACCAGCAGTAGAGAGAGGAAGGAAAGCAAGATGGTTGAGCAATAGGCAGAATACTGGTAACTACCGTTAAACACAGTTCTGTGTGGAGATTCCCCCACCTGGGCAACCTGTAGAAGAAAGATACAAGCCCAGTCCATATATTGTTCACACTAGACTTTCCAATAGTTCTGCAACCCCAAAGTACGTTGGCGTTGTAGCGTTCCGTGTCGGGGAATCGACGGCCCTTCTTGAGTGTCCTCCCTTTCAGGCAGGAGTCACGGGTCGTCGAACGTCTGACAGAGAACAGTTCGAACTATGACGTTGAAGTGGGCGTGTCGTTCCTAGCGGTGCTCGTTGATGTGGAAGTGTAAACGTCCTGCAAGGAAGAGGCGTGCAGGGCACCTCGTGTCGATGGTTCTGGACCGCAAAGAGTTTGAAGAACTGTGGCCGAGCAAGGGCATTGAATCGTCGGCATATCTGTGGTCTTTGGATGGCGGGAAACCCACCGGTGGATGCTCCTCGGTGCGTCGACGGTCAGGCCTTCTCCAGCAGGATACAGCAGCAACGATGCAGACGAGAGTGTCCTTGGATCAATTAAGTTCTTAGGCAATGGGAGCACGGAGGCTGTAGTCGGCAACGGCGGTCGTCGACAGTGGCGGACAACAGTCCGGCGCTTCTCCTTGGAGTTCCGCAGCAATTCCCGTATTGGGTCGGCAGCCTGTTGAAGGTCTGTCTACCAGGGAGCTTAGGCAAAGATCCACTGTGCACGATGGGCCCTCGTAGCTCGGGAAGAGGGTGCCTTACCAGGTCCTCTCTGGGTCAGTTCTTGAAGTACAACAGCTTTCAGATTGTGAAGGAAAGCAACAGCAATTCTTTTCGTACAGCAGGGTTTCAAGATCAAGCTTCAGTTACTCCAGTTACTCGTCGTAGTGGACTTCAGCTTCTGAACACGACTCCTAGCAGTGAGAGGTCCCCAGATATACTGTTGATCTCCCATTCATTCCACTGGGTCACACTCAAGCATCCAATCACGACTACTGTCATTCATGCAGGCAGGCAGCCAATCAGGCACACAGGGCAATCAGGCCATTCACTTCTCTCCAGACACTCACAACAAGTTATGTGTATTGGGACAAGTACCGAGCCATTCAACACTCCAAGCTGCATTCATACCGGTTTCGGGCAGGGCTCTCTCAACCATTGTGTCAACCAACAGATACTAGACAGCCACAACATAGAATGCAGATTCATCACACACTCCATTCACCCAGGTCCCACCCAAAGGCGTACCCACAACATACGGTTGTTGAGAAGGCTCCAGCCAGTCTGGTCGGCACTTCCCCACACTACCAAATATGGAACTTCCACCCAACAGCCAGTCAGGGGAAGGGACAGAGGCAGGGCTTCCCAGGACTTCGGGAAGATCAAGGTAACAGGTGATGGAAGACAAGAGGCCATGGGGGCCATTTTGTCTCCATCCAGAATCTACCGATTCCAAATGACAGGGCCTGGGCATCCCAAAATGGAGGACGCTCAGGGCATCAGGTATTTCAGCACGGGGCTGCCACCAGCCCGTACCCTGCTCTGTGTGTCACACACAGGTGCCCAAAAACATACACTAGGGACACAGGTTTGCACCCCTACCCATGGGTGCCATAAGGGCATCCCATGGGTCTGTTCACCAAACCAAGAGAGAGAGAGCTGCACCACCAGGAGTCCCACATGAACTCCTGCGTGGAAAACACGACAGAACACATGATAAAAAGCAGTAAAGGACAAGGATATGGAGGCCCTGTCCCTCCGATGCATTTCCAGCATCACAGTCTCGACACAAATACTGCAGAAATAGTATTGAAGTCAAGACTTGGCCTGGATTTAATTGTGGGAGAGGTTGCGGCATGGAATCAGACGGGCTTGAAGATTTCTCTGACTTATCCAGTACCAGTCTCTGTTTACTCTCGGCAGTTAGTGAATCAAGACCATTCTTGGGGAGCAATAAATAAGGATGCACCCGTAGCAAGCCAATTGAATGTGTGGGATATGCTCCACAAAGTAATCTCACAAGTCTTTCTTAAGATGGGTATGACCCATCCGAAGCTCTAGGGAACACTTGGGTTAATTTAATATCGTGGAATACCAGAGGTTATGCCTCCTTTTCTGAGGAACCCAGAAGATCGGAAATTTTTAAAACATTTGATTTAATTCTCTTCCAAGAAACATGGTTAACTTGTGTAGTGGGCATGGATGGGTTTTCGATTTTTCAACAGTTGGCTTTGGGTTCAGGAAATGGCAGACCAACTGGGGGCCTTTTGGTGGCTTCTAGTAGTGAAGTGTTTAATACCTCCTCTATTATTTCAAGTGGAAGACAGGGCATCCTTATGGTGAGACTGTTAAGAAGAGGTGCTATTGAGTGCACAAGTTGGATAGTAGTAAATTTGTACTGGAACCCAGGTGCTCTGTCACTATGGGATTTCTTGCATGCCCTCTCAGATGGTCTAGTTGAATGTTCCTTGCGATTTCGGGCGGATGATATTCTTATTGCCAGGGATTTCAACTCTCAATGTATTTCTACACTGGACCCAAGGTTGGGAAATTTCAAACAGAAGTCCAGCAATGGCAAAATGTGGGTAGATTTCATGAGGGAATGGAATCTCCTCATGCTGAATGGGAACATCCGGGGGGTTATCCCAAATGCCCCCTCTTGTCACAGAGGTACCACTTTCTCTACTATTGACTACTTCTTTGCCTCAAGAAATATCTATGAGAGTTGCTGCAGTTTGGTTGTGGAGGATGGTAATATTGATGACCATGCAATGTTGATTGTGTCCTATGTCCTATGATTGTGATCTAGTGGCTCCCCACTATGGTCAAGAGCTCTCCACTAATACTGTAGGCAATGTTATTAAAAAGTTTGCCAATGGGGAAAAACTGTTAAATGAGGAACTGAGAAATAGGGTAAATCTGTCCAGCAACTGTCTGAGTGCTGTAATCCTGGGGTCTTCCTGCACTTTTGTCTGATTTGGCTCCTTTGGAGCACTTCTCACAGAAATGCCATAACATTCATAAACATTCCTTTAATGAACAAATCATAGCCCAAAAGAGTGAATTGAGGCACCAGAGATCTAAGCTAAAGAGCGTTAAGGCCTATGGGGATGAAGTTACAAACCTAAAAAACAACTATAGGAACTGGCTTTGTGCCACAGGCATTTGGTGCTTCAGCATGATGGCGAGAGAATGCATTATGCCCTATCTCTTAGGAATTCTTGAAATGTTTGGCCATTGGTGGGAATGAATGAGGTATCTCATCAACAGAAACAGGATTATGTTATCCAAGAGCGGGTCTGGATCGACCATTTTTCCAAGGTCTATGACCCTGAGGCTTCATTGTGCTTGGTTGTGGAAAACTACTAATTTAGAAATCTTCAGCATCAAGAGCACCCAGTCCGAACGGTTTGAGTAATTCAATCCTCAAATTGGATTCACTCACCTCGGCAAAGGTTTTAAAACAGCTTTTTGATAACATCATTACTCAGAAGAGAATCCCAGATTATTGGAAACAATCCATAGTTATGCCTATATACAAGAAGGGCGATAGGTTATTGGCATCAAACTATCGGCCAATCTCTGTGTTAGATGCCGATAGTAAAATATTTTCGGGCATCATTCTAGGGGAATTAGAAGCCTGGGCCAAAACCAAGGCAGAAATCAGGCTTTAGAAAGGGCCTACTACTTCATTTAATGGGCTAGTCTTGAACTGCCTTTCTGCAAAGTCGTTCACGAAGGGAGGCCCTGTCCTTTTTGGAGCCTGGATTGACTTATCCCAGGCTTTTGATACGGTTGATAGGAACCTACTATGGAAAAAACTCGATGCCTGGGGAATCCCCTCTGGTTTACTCTCCATTCTGAGAGAATTGCATTCCAACAATTATATGCAGGTCAGACTTGGTAGATCGGGCTTGCTCTCAAACTCAATCAGGATAGCTAGAGGTGTTCGACAAGGCTGTTTATTAGCCCCTTTGCTTTTCATCCTTTTTAAGGAGGATTTAGCTAATTGGCTGCAGGATATTGGTTTAATATCCCCATCTAACGGCAATGAAAAGTAAATTGGTTAGCCTATGTGGATGACGTAGCAGTCCTGGATTACTCGCAAGTTGGGCTGCAATGTTTGTTGTCCGCTTTAGAATCCTATGCTAGGATTAATAACTTAAACATTAACCCCACAAAATCCAGGATCCTATTATTTAAGAGATCCTATTATTTACTAGTGAAGACCTATGCCTGGAACTTGGATCAATCATCAGTAGAGGTTGTCTCAGAATTAACTTAGCTGGGAGCCGCATTAAGATCTTTTACAACAAAGAACAGCTTGCTGTTATCCATTGATCTAAAGCTAGTGAAATTAGGTGCACAGATGAAAAATTCCAGGTTTGGCAAATGTTCTATTCTTCGACTTCTAAGATTATACATAGGAAAGGTAGTTCCCATTATCTTATATGGTGTGGACTACAACCTTATGGCTATGAGACTGGGATATAATAGAAGCTAGGATCTGGAAACGTAGTTTGGGTCTACCAGACTGTGTACCTATTGTTTGTTTGAGATATGAACTTGGCCTTCCATCACTTAGATCATGGCTGGAATGGAAGTGGTTGGCTCTTTACAGACTAATTTTAGATCCTCCAAAGAACTCCCTTTTTGATGAAACAGCCTTAGAGCTGCAATTGAGAAACAATGGTTTTCTGTGTAGATTTGGGCAAAAATGATTGGAAATATTGTCTGGATGTGATTGTGAGATGGAGTTGCTTCTTCGAAATCCACTAAAGGTGAAAGAAAAAGTGAAATTGGGTGATATTGGATATGCATGATTGAAAATATGTGAAAAGCTAAAAGATCAGCTTCTTTGACAGTGTTGGATAAGCGACTGTTGTTTGTACCGGCCTATCTAAAAAAGTCTCCAAACCCAAGGTTCAGATCTTCTTTTTTGAGATCTCGTCTAAACCTACTCCCCACTCTAGAAATATTAGCTACTAGACATAAGGAAGGGGAGACCCCACCAATCTGCGACGGGTGTCTTAGCAACAAATTCCAGACTATTAAACATCTATTATCTAATTGTTCTGGGACTTGGAGTAGGAGGGTCAGACACTTTCGCAGATTTGTCCATGATGAGTCTAGACTACCGACGATTTCTGGGCGAGATTATCCTCTGGTAATGAGATGGCTCTGTCGATTGAGGTGGGAAGATTTCTAAAGGAACTTGAATTAATAACAGACTGAGTTATTAGGGGTGATTTGAATTTCTTTTTTTCTCTCCATCTTTCTTTTCTGATTTCTAGTGATGCATGTCTTATCTAATTTTGTATTCAGAGTATGTATAGTGATTGTTGATGAATTCTGTTTTGTTTTATCTAGTGTATAGTTGTGTTCAAATGTGCTAAAAGTCAATTTTTGGCTACTGCACAATAAAAAAAAAAAAAAATTAAAAATAAGTTAAAAGACTTCCCCCAATTAAACACTGATATGTTATTGAAAATAGTTTCTTGATGCTTTTTCCATACAAAATTGTGGAGACGACTGCTGCTTTAATCCTGGGGAGGGGCAAAGAGGAAATCTGACGCAGTCAGAAGGCATAGAATACAGAAACTGCAAGGGGCACATCTCACTGCTTGTGCTAATGCGTGTTCCTGCCCAGTGGTATTTCGTACCTCAGTCCATCCATGAAAAAATACTCCATTCCATTTGTAAGATCCTAGCATAGCCCTGTTTTTTCTTTGCAATGCAGTCTGGGAATTGTAGGCCTTTGTCTAGAATGGAGAAAATCAGTTAAAGAATGCACATCAAAACACATGCTGGACTAACAATCCCGCGATTGGAATGTAGCAGGTATGTCGACCATTCTGTGAGATGGCATTAGCAGGAAGGTGACGGCATGCTCTAATGCATAGTGCACATAGGGCACTGATGAACACATGTTACACAATGACTGTGCGCTTGAAGCAGCAGATAACACTCTTTTTCACAGCTGAGGCTAAAATGAGTGCCGGATTCAGCAAACAAAGCTGGAGTTACTGTGCCAGAGGGAAGCTCTTTAAAGAGGAATGCATTTCATAAAGGAATGCATGGAAAACATTCCCTGCTAGTAGTCAAGGTGTGCTTTTAGTTGAACCAGCCCTTTTGGCTACGCACTTCAGAAACACAGATAAATGTTAAGGCAACGATGGAGGGTTTTCATGAAATCATGCCCCAAAAAGGATTTGGCAAAGATCACACCATTGGTTCAAGTGAGTCAGCCAGGATTAAAACTAAGGTCTGGTTTTTCCACTGCCA
Source organism: Ambystoma mexicanum (assembly GCF_040938575.1). Lineage (NCBI taxonomy): Eukaryota > Metazoa > Chordata > Amphibia > Caudata > Ambystomatidae > Ambystoma > Ambystoma mexicanum. The sequence goes on from NC_090931.1 coordinate 461,286,616, forward strand.
GTTTGCCTACATGACTGAAATGTGCATGGGGTTATAATGCCTTGAGCTGAGAACCTTAGTGCCGAACAAAATAAAAAGTGAAAAATACAGTTTTGGAGGTGATTCTGTGAGGTGTTGGCTGGCAGGGATCGTTGGTGTCACCATGAGAGACATAAACAACCTCCAGCAATATCAGTTCTTGGACTTGGCATCACTGTGCTGACTGCAGATAAAAAACTGGTGGAATTGTAAGCATCATCATTGACGGACGCAGATGTAGTATGCAGATGGTTTATGCTGCATTATACATGCCAGGCAATTGGGGGGGTGGGGGCGGTGATACCTTTTACACATTTGAAGACAACGGTGGAAACCTTAAATTAAATTCTAGCTGGTAATGGGAGCCTGTGAAGGTGGCACACGATTTGGGTAGCATGAGTCCTGCAAAAGCATTGGTAACAATCTTAGCAATTTTGTTCTGAAGCACCTGGAATGGAGCCTCTGGATTCGACTTTTTGGGGCACCTTTACAGATGGAGTACAAGTACAACCACAATATTGGCCATGTGGAGGTTGCAAAATGCAAATGTTGCCACTTACGTATTCTAGGTAGTCTTGTTTCGGGCTTGTGCTTGACTGATATCGGCCATCTCCCCACCCTTTTTCCCTGCCAGAACTAAGTTAAACTGCGCCGCGTCTAGCTCAACTAAACATAAAGCCATGCATTTTCACTTAGGAGGAGCCAATAAAGTAGCGGTACTGTGGCAGCGCCATGTATGACTATAAATGTGGCTCACAATAGCAGTCCTGTATGTTCCCTCAGGATGGTCTGCAGAACTTCCTCTTGATCTATTGTGTGTGGGGGCTACTGGGGCTATGTGCCTTCCTACCTCCCTACTACCGTAACCAGTGAATGCAGTGTACTACTACTCAACTCAGTCATGCTCAGTGAGTCAGTCATCTAACGGACAGTGACGGTCACACAGTGAAGTTACTCAGTCTGACTCACCTCACCACGCTTGCACGCTATCCTCCCTCATCTCAGACATGGCTCACGCACGTTTAACACCAGCCCCTGCCACCCCCACACTTGCTCTCTCTGACTGTGCCGTCCTCACAAGTTAATTTCTTGGGGCCTGCGAGCCAGCCAGGCCAGGGTACCACACCACGCTACATGCACACAATATGGAAAAGGGGCAACTGGCAGGCTGGCAGGTGAGGGGTCTGACTGTAGACTGTAGGAGTCAGACTGACACTCAGGTCCTCCGGACAGGAAGAAATGGAACACTGGTGGTCCCTCTCAGGAAGGCCGCACTTGTATCTTCTAGGGTTGGTGGCAGGCTGTGTGGCTAAATTGCTACATTATGATATATGATATGATATGGCATTTATAACGCTCCTATACACAAGTGTTTCAAGGCGCGAAATATAGAAAATGTACCCTGCACCTGCCTGCTCGAGTGCACCTGTGTCGTCTTAGGCTCCAGAAAGTCTGGCCGGGCCCAGCCCCTAGGAAATAAATCATAACTACAGGCAGCGGCATGAGTGTTAGTGCAATGTTCAGCACCAATGCAGCCAGGTGCAGCACCCAACCTTACACTGCACACCAAATGGTGCTATCATGCCATAACTCTGTTTTAAATGGGAGCGTCAGCAGCGAGGGGGTGGGAAAAAGGGACGAAGGGGCCGAGGGCCAGCCGCAGCCAGTTCGGGGTCGCAGTTGCGACCCCTAGCAACCCCCAAATGGCATCCCTAGATGAAGCATCTGTTCAAAGAACATCTCACAAACCGATAAACTATACCTCCCAATACAGTTTGAGGTATTATTTTCCATATTTAACCTGTATCCCCTACCTGTAACCCTCTGTTTCACCTCTCTCAACCTTCTGAGAGTACCCTTAACAGTCTATCATTCTAATTGTACCCAGGTTATTGTATTTATGTACAGAGCTCAGTTGCTACCCAGCTAGCTTTGTGCTTTTTAAAACCCACATGTTGGAATAAACCAGAGGGATTATGTTTAATCGTATTTAAGATATAGCTGAATACATTCATCAATAGATACATTTGGTTGTATGTAAAATGTTCAATGCTGTAATGGGCTTCTACACAGAATGCCATGCCTCAGAATTATATTAAAATAATGACTTGCTTTACACTTATGTAATGCAGCAGTGAACACTTCAGCATTCATGTTCACCACGTTGCAAAGAAATGAGCTAAGTCACACTAAAGAACAGACTGGCCTTTGACAACAGCCTAAACCAGACAGGAAGTCCCCAGGGTCGGATTGGCCCCTCGGCCGAAATCGTCCCTGGGGAGTGGGGGACGGTTTCTGGCCATGCCTGGGCCAGTCTGGAAGAAAACAAAATTGAAAAAATATATTTTTTTTCTTAATTCTTTTCAAATTCTTTTTTTTTTCAAAAAGCCTTTCATCCTTCTTAGGTCGATAAATGAGTACCAACACAGGTTGTATGATATTGTATGCATATTTGTCCTATAAAAAAAGAGCGTAAGCGTAAATGCAATAACATATTATCATTTGGCTTTGGACGTCTGCTTGGATTCACAGTAATTTAGTGCACTTAGGAACAATGCTATTTGATGCCACTTCCTGTTTTGTCAAGGGGTGAAAGGTTGTGTATCATCGCTTCCTGGGATGTCACTTTGGGGTGGGGTCAAATGACTTTCGGTGATGTCATTAGAGGTCAAGAGTCATGAGGCAAGGGGTGGGCCACTTTTTTGAGGCGAGGTGTGGCACGCTTTTTTTTGGGTGACCGGGCCTATTTCTTGTCCCAGTCTGACCCTGGAAGTCCCATAACCTTAGGGCCTTAACATAAAACCTTTCCCGCTTAGTTGGGAGACTGAATTTGAGGCGCACCAAATGATTTCTTTGACAGATAAACTAGAGCAAACCTGCACATTTTGTATATGGCTCAAGCAGAGCATTTCATTTTGACCCAGGTTGAGCCAGGCAGTCAGAGTAGGAGGCCTAAGATGCTATAGCGCTTTACAAACAAATACAGAATCCACGTGAAGTGTAGTGCAGTGGCTAGCATAATAGAATAAGGAAAGCCATTATTATGAGAATGCTATACATATCCACATTGCTAATTAACACATACATGTATGGGTACCCACAGGATTTCTCTGTGGAAAAGTTATGTGACCTTGCAGTGCAAGAAGAGGAAGGGGTACATTGAAGAAGAAAGGATGGGGGTGGGTGAGGGAGGGGAGTGGCATCATTGTCTTGGTAAGAAGTCTAGTTACTGGGCGATGATTCAGCAAGGTCAGACTGACAAAAACAAGACCTTGGGGTTCCATAGGACAGAGGGGGCCGTCCTGGCCGAAATTGTCCAATAAAAGCTACTGATACTCTGAGCTGTGCTGCAGAATACGTGTGTAGTTTAAAGCGTGCCCCTGGAATTCAAGATTTCAAAATAAATTGAGGTCCCCACCATGGGTTTCTATAGGCAACCATCCGCCTTCTACACAATGGAAACACATCCCTAAACACCACATCCCCACCATTTATATCAAGTATACAACATAACTCAACCACACCCTACCCCAGGCCTAACATCAATGCAAATAGCACAGGCAAGCTGTGTCCTCCATCACCAAGCCTCTGAGATCCAATGCGAAAGGAATACTCATCAGATTTCACCACTTGTATGCAGCCTGAACAACTGTTCATGGTTGCATTATTTGTGCGTCGAGTATTTGCCGTGTCCATATGATTGTACAGCTTCCTAACTTTCCTCTTAGGGAACATTGGGCTGGATGAAAGCAGGAACAGGATTCTCAGCTCAAATATTATCCATGTTCCCTTCATTCCCAAAAAGAAAAAAAAAGATTTTATTTCTGTATTGGCTGGGGTTACATTTAGCCAAATAGGTTTAATCCATTCCTGGATGCACAGCAAATAATTATTAATACGTCGTTATTGCTCTAGCACCTGATTAGCCCACTAGCCCAACCGGAAATGAAATCTCATCTGGGTGGGAAAGCACTGGGAATCCATAAATGCAGAGAAATGTATGTAATATTACACGGCCCGTGTAGTTATAGTTAAGTTGCTAAACTCATAGGAAGACCACTTTTTTGGCGGCTTATAACTTTGCTCCCCCTGGACGAATCCTCACTTAGAATGCTGTTATTTTACCACCCATGTGTCTTCAATCTAATATCACTTAATTTGACAGGAGGCTAAATATATTCACCAGCCAGTCGGAGACCAGAGATTCTTCCCCTGCTGCTGCATATCACTGGAGTTACATTTTCCAGGCAGAGCACCGCCCTACAGGCGAATGAGTGAAATGACCTTGCAGAGGTGGTGTAGGGGACAACATAGGAGTAGAGGAAGCAGGGCTACGTTTCTTTCTTGAACTACTGATGTGTACATATCTTAAAAGTGTGTTTTAGATGTTCTGTGAGTTGTCTGGAGCAGGTATAAATGTGCACTTCAGATTCTTAATGTAAATTAAATGTTCCTTAGGTTTATTTGCAGTATCTGACAGAGGCATGTAAAAAGAGAGTGTGGAGAGTTGTGTTGAGACCTTCCACACCTAAAGTTTGGATTTAGTTTCGTACCTGGGGCCCCACCTATTTAAGTCCAAATGCCATGCCCCCTCCCACACGCAATCCAAATCCCCACACAAACACACCTGCTGTTTAAGGGAATGTTCAGTGCAGTGCAAGTTTCAACTTCTTACTACACTTTTATTTTAAACCTCAACCATTCTTGAATGGTTTCTTTTTAAAATAAAAGTACAGGAACAGTAAAACTTTAACAACAAAAAAGTAGAGGTGCACCGTTCCCAACCGCCCCTGCCGACTTCGAGCACTGCCTGAATGCCTTATTATTGTTGTTATATTGATTGAGCGCTAACCTTGCTTCCAGAAGCAACAGAGCACTTTACAGAGGTATGCAACAGTACAGATACATAACAGAGCGCTTTTCAGAGGTAACAGCGACAGAAGGGCACAGAGGGGGAATACAGCTGTACTTGGTGGCGGGGAGGAGTGCGCGGGTGGCATCTAACGGGTCAGGTGGCACGCGCGTTCATAATATGAGGGGGGGAGCAGAGTTTGCTTTTTTATCCATTGAAGGACCCTCAGGGCACCAGACCATTAAAGTAGCCCCTACCACATTCCCCCCTCCTTTCTGAGATGGCCCAATGAAGATTTTGAAAGCAATACTGAGATGTTTTTCTGTCTCAGAGTTATTGCAACAATTGCTCACCTAATATAGAAGCACTTACTAATCAAAGAAAAATAGAAAGAACTCCTGTTAGGTGAATACCTACTGCACATTTCTAGTAGGCTGAGATGGGTATACAATGACCTTATATATGTGCTATGTCAATTACTGCAATCAGCAGTAAAAGACCCATAGAACACACTGCTACAGGGAGCAATAGGCCCCCATTCCCTCATTGCCCTGTCAGTGTGCAGGATTGTAATCCTATCTCAAAGTTAGCTTTGGAAAGCTTGTCTCAATTGCAAAGACTGACACAACAAAAATGACCTGTAATGGCAAGAACCTCTAACCCACCGGCCCTGTATTCCTATTGTCTGGGATAGGGGTAGGGGTAGGGCCTTTTTGCAATCTCACAGATCCGAAGTCCGTATGGGATAGAGGGCACAGCACTGACCTCGGCTTTGCGCTCTCCTCCCCTTTTGGGCATTGCAGCAACTGTCAGCCCAGATGATTTGTGCTAGTCCAAACATTTGCTCATCAAAGCATTTCTTAGCTGATATTGGCAAGGCCCTGGATTTTCCATGCCGTGAAATCATACACCTGGACCGATTACAGCAGGAGCGCCGCCTGTGCACAGAACGTGCTTGTTCAACACAGCTCCCGGGCTCCAGCTGTAGGGATGCCATCTCTGATGGAACTACAGACACTGAACACAGGCTTCAAAGCTGTGTGATCCTATCAAGCACTGTCTATCAATGTGAACGACGAGGGTAATCAGCACTGCTTAGGGCTTTAAATGGTCCGGAACGAGCTGGGCCCTGCAGTAGTGCTGGATCTGTTTTTTTTTTAATCGGCTCACAGGATTTTCAAATCACTTTACAGTGATGCAAAGTGTCTTGCGACTTGTGCCGTGTGTTTTTCTCAAAATGCTACTCAAAATGCTTCGACTCAATAGCACCATAGATTGTTCCAGGGCATTATGAATCGCGCTGAACATTTACACTGTGGGCCTCATCACGAGTTGGGCTATAATACCAGCCAACTGCGACAGCGTTACCACCCACCGCCCGGCGGTATTACCGCTGGATCATGGGTAGGTCGCTAACAGTAAATCCCCATTCCCCATTGGGTCCATTGGACCCGATGGGTCATTTTTGGCGCTAACACCGCACGTTAATACAGCTGGCGGTAATACAGGGCGCTAAATGGGATTTTCCCCTCCTTAAAAAAGCTGAAGGTAAAACAGCCCATTTAGTGCCCAACTCGTGATAGGGCCAGCCCTTAAATGTGGCAGTAATAGTATTTAAGGGTAACAGCCCAACTACAGCATTTAAGGGCTACAACTAAGCATTTAAGGGCTATAGTCCAACTCGTAATGAGGCCCTGTGGCTAGTACACTTTGTCTAGTGACACGGCTCGAACAATACAATATATGGTTTTGATTCTCCCTAAGCCACTCGAGCCTCCATAGCAATGGTTCAAGAGTGGACTCGAGGAGAGTCTGTAAATGACTGATTCGACTTGTATGTGGTTCGAATCGCCTCAGTCCACTTTGAGCAAATAAGCCTCTATTGTCCAAAATTCATTGCAGCGTCTTCGAAAATGCATATTGATTTGAATCCTCTTGATATTTTTTGAGATTAGGAATCTATTGATTGGAGCCATGTTCAGTTGGCTTGACTTAGTAAGAGAAAGTGGAAGTGAATAATAACCTTGCTGTTTCCTGTTGCTTCCTCTGGGTGGGTCCAATGAGAGAGGGAGACCGGACAGAGCAGGAGGGCAAGGGGAAGAGAAAGTTTACACTTAATGGGGTGCTTTTCTCCACTGCCCCAAGCCAACAAACCCCTGGTTAGGAGCAGCATAAGCAGTCACTACCTCCAGCTGCCAAAGTGAAGCAGCCTCCACAAGCCACAACTGTGGTAAAGCAAAGGGGCAGTGGAAGACCCCAAACATCAAAGGAGGTTTGTCCAAAAGAGGTTCCAGGATCAGGGACATGGCAGTACTTCACCACTGCTGCAGGGGGGCCCCCCACTACTAAAAGGACACACAGATTGCAACCTCTGTGGAGAGGTGGCAGGCAGGGGAGAATGGTCCCATTTTACCGCCACTAGCATGATGAGGCATCAGGGTAGGAATCATTATGTCACTGGCCCTCATTACGACCCTGGCGGAAATCGAAAAACGATGGCGGAAATGCAATACCGCCATCGAATAGCTCTCGGTGCGATTATGACCCGTCACCGTAAAGTACGATGCCATTAGCGACACCGTAGTGAACGCCAACGCTAACTGCACCAAGTACGCGCACGCGCGCCATGCGAAACCATAATTACCACCATGGCGCAACGGTACGCGAATTCTGACCCTAGCGGACATTTACCTAACGCCATCAAGCATGGCGGAAAGTACCATTCCGCCATGGTGAGAAGTACGGCATCGCGAACCAACCGTAAAAGGCCCTACTGAGTGCCTGTACACCACTCCCTGGCCACATTGCACAACTCCTCGTAGGTGCAATGAAGTCACACAATGCAACCAGTGAAAGTACAAGTCACCCATGCATGCCAACGAACAAATGAATGTAGGGGCTCCAAGTGCCTTGTGAGTGGCCATCCATATTTGCCATGGCACCATTGCCGCACTGATGCAGCACAGGCATGTGAAGGTTCAAGTACAGCAACATGAACAGAAATATGAGACAAACAAAAACAGGCCCCCCATCGCTTGACACCAGTGTAAGGCAACATTCAAAGCAGTATCCTGAGTGAGATTGCACCAGCCCTGTACTCCTGCCAGTAAACAAACCAACCATCAGCATAAGCATGTACCACACAAGTTGGCAGAGTGACTGAGCAGCCAGGCTCATCTCAAGAGGGGCCAATGGGAGCTGCAGGGCACAGATGGCACGAATACAGAAGCTATTCCAATGGACATGACCTCAGTCTCCCTCCAAGAAACGCACGCAAACACAGGCACCTGTGACCAGCCATATTCTGATAATCACATCATTCCACCAATCCACCTGGCTGACCGGCATCTGTCACACAAAAGCTAATCCCCCACCCCTGAGCATGACATCATTAAAACAGTCATAATGGCAGCCCCTATCCCTGACCTCACTGGGCTTCGTAGGCAAACGCGCCCAGTACAGTACCACGCAACTATACTCAGAAGCCGGAACCCAATGCAGATCTTCTCACAATACATCGCTCCACAAATAGGAATATGCTACATTACTTGCAAAGAATAACGCTACACGGTCAATATCATAATCAAAATTTAATGCACAACAAAATCACCAAGCCCATACAGCTATTAGGTCATGAACTCCAAAATATATTTCATTATTGTGGGCTGCATCCGCAATAAATGACCAGCTTCTTCTTGTGTGACGCCCTGTTCCTTCATGGTACACAGGGGCTACATTCACGTTCAAAAAGGCAACATGGAAGGCCTAGAACCGCAGGGCCGTCCCATTAGGTAGGCACTAGTCCAGCTGAAAGGTCGATATGTTGCTCCTAGCCACTAGTACTGCGTAAGGGCATGTGGCCCATTGGCGATCGTCCCATAAGATCGTAATGGTGCTCCACTGATTAACACGAAGCAGCAGGTGTCGGGAGTAAAAGCCATCTGCAGGAGTGGCATACAGATGGCAGCGGCAAAAGGGGAGGAGATACCTGTCACCCAAATGAAATGAAAAAGAATAGTATGGGCATCAGAACTTCATTTGAATTACTCACTTCAATGATAACACTAAATCCACAGCCATATGCATGCTAGCCCACTCAAAAGGATTATTCCCACCCAAAAATCACTTGCGAATCATAACTATATAAATCGAGGTGAAAACACTATTACAAACGAGTGTTTGTGTGCATGCGTCTGTTAAAACAGAATCCATTAGATGGGATTAGTAACGTGCATAGACACAAGTGTTTGAAGGCGCGTCGAGACAGGGAGGGTTCAACAAGGGCAGATAGACGATGGTCCCACTATGGCAGCCCTGCATCACATAGCGCAGGGGAAGTGGATGGATTCCAAAAAGCCATGTACATGGCAAACTCTCTATTAAATCATCTGTCCATGCATCCATACATCATTCCCTCATCCCGGTATGAAAACGCCTGATTATTTACTCACATAACATGTGAAATTTCCATTGAGTCTGTGCGTAATGCAGTCTGCAAAATCCACTGTGCTCCAGCCCGGAATTCCAGTGTTGTGAAGTAACATGTATTTGGGAACGTCCGGCCTTATCGTCCACTACGCTATTGCGCATCCCATACTATTCATATCAATCATTGCATTCTCGCCATGGCCCCTGTCCCAAGGACATTAAACAATAGAACTTTCTATCTGCAGTCAGACCTGTGGGCGTCTCCTCGCCGCTAGCTGAAAACCGAAAGCGCTGTCCTTCGAATTCTTCATTTGCAACATCACGTCGAAAAGGCATCTGTGACCGCTTGAAATCACAAATCCATCCATGTAGTGCGGCAGTGTGTGAAAATGGCAACTGGCTTCACTCACAAATGGGACGCCCCGCCCGTCGGTGAACCGTGGTACAGTGCTGCATGAGGGTCCACCGTTAATCAAGTACTACATTCCACTGACCCTTCACAAGTTTGTTCGCGACGGCACTGATAGTATATGAAACAATGGTACCATAGCAGAATGAACATATGAACCAATATTTCACTGCCATCGGGATTAAATACATGATTGTAATAGCAAGATGCCATGCGTCGAATTGCAGCGTTGTGTGCGGGACGTGCTCGCCCAAAGGGGATTGCAGCTTGCACAGGTGGAATGAATCACCACAGGTGGAGGCTATACAGCCTGAAAACACATAAATTGCACACTCAACCCCCTCCCACAACCACACCCACTCCAAAATGCTACCGGCAGGACTAGCGATGTTGGCCCTGGGGGACCTGATAGCACTGCAAGTACTCCAATTTCAAGAAGAAGACGAACACCAACTACTACAACAACCGGCCGCACAGAGGAGACGCAGGAGGAGGAGGAGGGCAAGGCAGGGCCAGCAAGGCCCACCAGCACAGCTACTACCACCACGCAGGCAGCCCGCAATCCCACGCCTCTGAGCACATCCGTTCAACCTCACTGATGAGCAGATCCACACCCTCTACCGTTTGGACCGGGACACCATAACCGCCATTGTGGACATGACACACACTGACCTTGTCAGCATGATAGATAGCCCAACCGCCATCCCACCCCTACTGAAGGTGGTGTCTGTACTCCACTTCCTGGCCACAGGCACCTACCAGCACACAGTCGGGCAGTTGCATGGCATTTCACAGCCACTGTTGTCACGGACACTATTGCAAGTGCTCGATGCCCTCCTGAAGCACGCAGACGACTACATCTCTCTACCACGCTCGGAGCAGGAAATTATGAACACAAAAGTGGGATTCCATGCACTTGCCGGCATACCGGGTTGCATTGGTGCCATCGACTGCACCCATGTGGAATTGGTTGTCCCACATGCCATGGAGGCCCAGTACCGCAACCGAAAACAATATCATTCTCTTAATGTACAAATGGTGTGTGACTCCAACAGGATCATTACACATTGTTGTGCCCGATTTCCTGGATCAACCCATGATTCTATGGTCTTGAGGAACTCTACAATACCACGCTACATGGAGCGACACGCAGGGAACAGATCCTGGCTACTCGGTGAGTCTCATTTCATGCATGATAATGGGTATGTGATGCGGCAATGACCTGGCAGGAAGGGGGGGGGGTGCGTACGTAGCAATGTCATTCCACAAACATCCTTTATTGTCCACATACAGGTGATGCCGGGTATCCACTGAAGAGATGGCTCCTTACACCACTCCGGAACCCACAGAACCAGCATGAGGAGGACTACAACCATGCCCACTCACGTACCCGTGTAGTCATAGAACAGGCATTCGGCCTACTGAAGGCTTGTTTCCGCTGCCTCAGCAGGTCTGGCGGGGCACTCCTGTACCGCCATGAGAAGGTTGCAAAGATGGTCATGGCATGTGTCATGCTACACAACATGTGCGTACGTAGAAATGTGCCCATGCCCCCTGACGCAGAACTGCAAGCACCTGAAGATGGTCATGATGAGGGTGGGGATGTGGCAGCACCTCAAGGAGTCCGCGAGGCACAGGAGGGCCGTGAAATTTGTCAGATTATCATAGATTCATGCTTCTAGCACTCACGCCTGGTGGCTGATACATGGACACGGGACTTGTGGCACTGTGTGTGTCTGGAACATGCACAATATGGACTGTACGCCTATAAAGGCCTCGTACACAAAGATCAATGTCCACACATCTCATTGGATGATTGTGAAATGTTTATAGCATATGTGAAATTATGTTACACACCCCATCGACCCGCCACCCAAGTAAGCCCAACACACCCCCTCCACCCTCCTACCTCCCCCCCGAACACCAGTGTCCAAAGATGCTCATTGTCAGTGGGCAGACGCTATTGCAAGCCCCCTCTCTGGGTATCAGGGGCACCCCTGCCTGTGGAGCGCAGGTTCCTCCCAGATCTACGTTGGGGGCTGCCCTGGACGGAACTTGCAACGGATGATGTCTCTGCCTGCTCACGTCCATGCATGTCCCTAAGGGTTTGTGAGAGCTCAGTGAGCACACGGCGCACAGCGGCAAGTTCAGCACATACGTCTTTGGACGTCGCATGAAGTTCCCCCCTCAGGCTCTCGGTGCTTCTCTCCATTTGTACTCTCAGGCTCTCGGTGCTTCTCTCCATTTGTGCCCTTAGTGTCTCTGTACTTCTCTCCATTTCTGCCCTAAGTGTCTCAGTAGATGTTTCTATGGCTGCCTTAGTACCCCCACATTCATCAGCATGGTCCTTGAGGAGCGTGGCCAGTTGCTGCTGTTGCACGATCACCTGGTCGAGGGACTGTTGCCTCTGCTGGGCCATGGCCATTTGCGGTGGTGTCACAGAGGGGCTGATCACCTCATGTTGCCTTGACACAGGGCTTGTGGGGGATGGCCAGTCGTCGTCTTGTGGGTGCCCCTGCGTGGTATCCTCATGGTGTACGGGATGAAACAAACAGGGGGATTCAGATAGGTCATGGATGGATCCTACATCGACATCACCGTTTTCTGTGTCGGAGCATGCTGCCATTAATGCAGTGTCACCTATGGTGCTGCTGCCACCAGAAGCAGTGCCTTCTGTGGCATCCATTGGGGGGACCTGTGGTGGTGCTGTTGTGGGCATGCTGGCTGCTGGGGTGCCTGTTGAAGTCCCCTCCTGTGTGCTGCCACTTGATTTGTGCTGCTGCCGTGTCTTGATCCGTGCAGCTGAGGTGGAGGGTCTTTGGCCGTTGGTCTTGGCCCTCTTTGCAGGTGTGCTGGTAGGGGTGTCCTGGAGCTCGTCGTTTGAATCGGACCCTGTGGTGGAGTAAAGGAGGGCGAGCGTTATTAATGGGTCTGTGGAAATTGGAATGGCAATGTATCACATGCATTGGGGTGGTACCTGAGGGTGATTTGGGTCAGGGCCTTGGAGGTGGTTTCATTTTTGTGTGGATTGAGGATGCAGTTGTTTTGCAGCCTGCAGTTAGGGTGTGCCTGCTGCACGTGTAGAGGGTGTTTTTAGGATTTTTAATTATTTATGTATTTAATGTGACTTTTAAAGTGCGCTATCAGGCCAATGTATGTGGACGTTCTCCTGGACATGTGTTTCTGTTGCACTATGTGGACACATGGTACTTCACATGATTGGACATTGTGGATTTAGCATGGTTTTATTTGGCCCACCTACCTGATTCTTCGGATGTCTGCACTCCTTCCTCCATCCCTCCGACTCCCTCTATACTCTCCATTCCAATGGTGGAGGCACAGATTTCTTCCCAGGGGGTCAACTTGATGGGTGATTCCGATCCTCCCCCGGTAGCTGTGGCAATGTTACGGTTGGCGGATAGTATGCTCCGTACGCGTATCCGCAAGTCGTCCCATCGCTTTCTGCATTGCTGTGGGTTGCGGGGTGCGGTCCCCACCGCACTTACCCGCTGTGCCACCAGGGCCCATATGGCCTTCTTGTTCGCAAGTGCCGTCCTGGTCATTTGCGTCGAGAAGACGACGGCAGCATTCTCCTGGAGGGTCTCTGTGAGCACGGTGAGTTCCTCACGGGAGAAGTGGACCTGCCGCTTGCGGTCACACGCTTTTTTCGCTACTTTTCCCATTTTTATTGTTTTCACTAGGGTGGATGACGGGTTGGGATGTGTCTCAGGGTAGTATTTTTAATGGTTGTGTGGAAATTCTGATTTTATAGGTGTACGGCGTGCTGTTTCCCGTTCCGGGACCATGTTTTTAGTTCCGTTTCCGTATATTTACGGTCACCGTATTTTCCGATTGCCGCTCATTACGGTGACCGCTATGATGGGTGGCGGAATTGCACCTAGGGCGCCGTACGACGGCGGTGAGGGGCGTTTTGGGGACATTTCCGCCATCGCGGACTTTGCACTTCCGCCATGGCGTAGTGCTCGTGCCCGATGGGTCAGAATTAGCCGCACTTTACTCCGTCGTGCAATGGCGGAAACGCTATTTACGCTATGGCGGTCAGGTCAGTTACTTTCCGCCAGGGTCGTAATGAGGGCCACTGTCTCTGCAAGTGCCTCAGAAGGAGCCTCATCTTCCACTTCCACCCCCACAAGGGATGTCCAGAAGCAGCGGCCTAGAAGCCTTCTCCCAGAAGGATGCAGGTACCACCAGCTATCCCGGGATTTTCTTCCTGGTCTGCAGCCTTTTCCATACAGTAGTCTTGTGGGCAAGCATGAGAGAGCGGGATGTGCTGCGTGGGAGTTATTAAGAAAGCCAATGTTACCGCATGGCAGACCAAACTCAGCCAGGCTTAGTTATTACCTTTTGTTTTTTGCCTAAGTTTACATTCCCCAGTTTTGAGCCGTTCCCTATAAGAAAATAGAAATCTTAAAATACCAACCACAAAAAGTTCAAAATTAAAATAAAAGCAACCAAAAAAAGAATCCCAGTTTATCAAGCACGTTAGGCTGGATTCCTCCAATCCTTCTGACCGAGACCCTGACAACACCCTCAACAAATGCCCCAGTGACATAAACAACTGGATGACAAACAACAATCTCAATCTAAATCCGAACAAAAGAGAAATAATTATCTCCCCACTGGAACACAATGCCGCATAGGCATACCTGAACTGACCACCAAACATTGGAACCCAACAAAAGGGAATGCTTATGGACAACATCCTCTCTCTAGAGCCACAAGTCAACGCAATATATTTTAACAAAAGGTGTCCTGCCTGTGGTAGGTTCAACATGCATCAATACTGCATGGGTATGAGTTTAGTAGTTCTGAGGTATTTGAATCCCTATTTACCTTCATGGATCAACAATATGGGTATTTGAAAAGGAATAAATAACAATTCTGTTCTTAGTGAGGCAGTTTTCAATTGGCCTTATTTTATTTTTTCTAAATGGACATGTGTAGCATCTCCTTAGATATTTCTCAAGGTGCTATCTTTTTTCACATAAAGTACTGTGAATAGATCAACATTCATGCAAAAACTTGGTGTAAGACAACGTTAGTGCATCTGGGAGAACATCAATTTGAACAATTGCGAATATCATGATAAAAAGTGATTAAATGTTCATTTGATCAGTTCTTTGTTCATTGTATCAAGAGCATTTCGTGAACAATCCTGGGTCGATGTCACTGTTGCTAGTATGGAACGTGTCTGTACATTACTATTACTCTACCCACACCTAAAACTGATGGTCTTACCCACAAAAAACATCAGCAGTTATCGCTTACTGTGATACTGGACGAAGAAACAAGTAATTGTACTTCACCCAATCCACTGACAGGTAATCCTGTTCCAGACCTCAAGGGAGCCTTAATAAATACTAGATCTTTAGTGGCTCACACCACAGAGATAGCCTATTAAATTCAGGTGGAAAACTATACATTTCTAGCCATTACAGAATCATGGCTACATGCAGCAGCTGGCCCTGCCCTCATGCTCGCAGTCCCTGATAATTATACCATTCTAAGAGTAGACAGGACTGAGGCATGGGGAGGAGGCTTTGCCCTCAAAGCTAAGTCTAAACTAGCCATGAGACTAGCTCCCTCACCTGACTTTAAATCCTGTGATTCCCTTACTGCCAAATTACCCATCTCTGACTCACAAACGCTCACTATTCATCTAATTTACAGACCTCCAGGCCCAATCGGTGCATTTGAGGAGGACATTCGTTCTGCGTGGCTGCGTTTGGCTAATAGAAAAAATAATAAAAGCAATGACAGTATCTAAATGTATCTATCCTCTAACTATAGAACTGTGCGCTCATGTTCTTCATGTATTTGAGTGCATGATTATGTCTCGAAGTGCGGATGGCACATGTGCTTCATGTCTATCGCTGCTATGTCGCGGTGTCCCCAACGATGTCAGCAACATGGCTTATTGGTGCTTTAGTCAAGACTTTCAATGGAAGTGTCTTTGATCATGGTCTGCGGCTCTTCATTCAGGCGGGGGTAAATTCACACTGCACCTGTTCTGTAGGGCTGATTGATGGGATATGGTTGGCTGAGGGGGTATCTCTCAACATGATTGTCAATCATGGGACCACTGGGAATTGGACTGAAATAGAATTGTGGGGTGAAATAGCCCTGAATGCCATAGGTAAAGGCGAAAGTCAGTATGAGGGCTCCCCAAAATCAAAGCCGTGCCTGAATTAACATGGAAATAAGCCCCTTCAATTACCAAATGAAAAGGAGCAAAATTAGGCAGCAAAACTTGGAGATGCCTGAAAATGTTCATTGCATCATGGAAGGGAAAGACATGAGACTACCTTTGCGAAAAGTATCAAATGGCTGAAGTTCTGTTGTCAGAAACGGCAGCATCGGGCATGTAAATAAAAATGACCAGATTGTGTGCAAGCCTGCACAGCAGAAAGGAGCTTTCACTGTGACAGAAATAATTCTATATGTAGAAATCAGTTTTTCCCTTTCAATTAACGATACCCTTCTTAAAAATGTGTGCAAGAGGTGCAACAAATGAACTGGAGTTCTGTTCATAAAGAGCTCATCTCAGAAGAATCCTTTAAGTTACAAGAATCTACAAGGAAATATGAAATTGCAACAGAATGAACAGTTTCACGGCTGGAACTTTCCCCAGCAACATTGCAATTGTGCCTATAACATTAACATTTTAAGCATTCAAAGGTACAGCTAAAGTCTTGATATATATATTTATGTTGCCCTTCTGTCAGCACTGTTTGCAGGTAACCAATGTGCGAGGGTCTTACATGTTGAAAATGTACAATTCCAAGAGTTGATTTACTGAAAAATGCTTGCAGTGGGGGCAAAGCCAAATTATTGGTTTCATTTCTGCGGTGTGTTCTTCAAGTGAGAAACTAGATTCCAAGCTCCATTGTCAGGGGGACGAGTTGAGGAATTCTCCTGCTTCCCAAGTTTTATGATGAAAACCAGTTAGGCCATCATAAAAACTGGCCATCAGCCCTTTGAAGCTCTGGGCTACTCTAAACAAAAGCCTCCCTCTTGACGTCAGCACTAAAACCAGATATCTTCTAAGGGTGGGGCCAGAGTAAAGGAGGAGTTTCACACATTGGACAGAATGAGAAATATGTTGTTTAGGGGATAGCTTGGGAAATATTAATCGGACACGATTAATGTTCGGATTTCTGAAAAGCTGTCAGTGAGTTGCTTCTGGTGTGCCAAAAATGATTTTGGTGATACCAACATACAAGAAGTTGGGGGGAAAAATGTGATTGTGGTCTTTGTATAAGTGTGAGATCCATAAATGTTTGAGGACATGTGTAAAATACTATTTATACTCCATCCACTGAATGCCATCTTTTTTTATTAATATAGTTTTGGCGTAAATGATAAAATACTTTAGCTTTGCACCAATAAGTCGCACAGACATCAAATGAGGTTTATGCGATTTCCTGAATAAATATAGCATTAAAATTTGCTGGCATATGTGTCATAATATGAGAAAGGGCATTTGTCATGCAGTGAGATTTCCATGTGCAACAACCAGACACAACCCCTTGTCCCAGTAAGATGATGGATGGACCTATCAGCCCGCACTGGGGAGGGAACCCTTGACCACTGCGCTATCAATGTTGCGAGAAAGATGACAAATATGTGATGTCATGTGCCTTATAAATAGGTCGCCCCACTTCAAATTAGGACTCTCCCTACCAAATCTGAGGTGTGCGGCTGACCTAATCTGGAACCATCCATGCAGAAAAGGGCCTAAATCTTGGAGTGAAGCCAGGAGCTGGAGTAGCTGATTTTGGAGGACAGAGAGAGGCCTTGACTGACCCCTTGATTGTACCAGCAGTGAGGCCCTGCTGCCCCTTGATGTTCATCAAGCCCTTCCCTTGTAAGTATATACATCCCCAGCAATAGATTACATAAGCTGTTTATTCATTAGCATTGCCATAGAGATTCCTCAATGGAGAAAAAAATAACTATCTTCTTTGTTTGTGTAATTCAGTCAGGTTACCAGACATTTGGTCGAAAAAAATTGGTCGACCAGACAAATGGTCGAACCAATTTGGTCGAAAACCAAATGGTCGAATTTTTATTTTTTATTTTCACCCCTTATTTTTTAGGGGGGGGGTCCCCTGCAACCCCCTTTTTTTTCTAAAAACCCATTTTTGTAAAAAACGAAAACCCGAAAAATAAATATATAATTAAAAAAAAAATCCGACCATTTGGTTTTCGACCAAATTGCGTCGACCAAATGTCATTCGACCAGTTTTAGGTCGACCAAATGTCTGGACACCATTCAGTCATTTTCCCATTGAAAATATTTTACTTGTCTTTGCATTGTAGTAATTGTTTCCATTGAAAATATGTTGTTTGCCCGTGCATTTCTGTAATTTCCTATTTATAGAATCTCCATTTGTTTGTGTAGATCCCTAGTATATTTTGTTTCAGTAAATCAGTTAATTCCCACATTGTTTCATGGGACCGAGAGAGTTAGAATTCGAAACCAACTCTCTCTTCTTGTGAGTCATTATAGTCTTAAAGTGTTTCCCCAAAGAATTAAATCAATTGCAAGCTAAAACTAAGTTGTCTGTGTGTTTAAAAGGTGTTTTACTAAACAAATTTCTACTTGCACCCGTCATTGTAAGCCCAAACCTTTTTTCCTATTGTGAATAATCCCTTTGCCCAACGTCTAACCGTTATGTGCCTCTGTCAATTTAAATGAAAACCGTGTTTCCTATGTGAGTTCCCCATTTCTTAAAGTGTGTCTGTCATTTGCAGCCTTAGTAAAAACAAGTGGCATTGGCATTTGTTTTGCTGGAAATTTCACTTAACTTGTCTAAAACCATTTTCCTAGTCTATCCTTCTTCCCATACTATAGTTTGATAATGGATTTACAATTTCATTACCTTTTTTTATTTTTGTTCATGTGGTGCATGTATTAAAATCAATGTTCCTATTGTGTGCTAGCTAGTCTGTTCTGAAGCCCTATTTGTCTTCTAGTTTAAGCAGCATAAAGTGCTCTTGTGTGCTGCCCCATAGCAGTTGTCCTAACAAAAGGGAAAACACATTTTACCTGGTGCAGAAAAACGAATTGTCCCATTCCTTGCTGTTTCCTATCGCTTCTGAAAACCATGTTCAAAATCTGATTTTAACCTGGTGTTCCCAGTCCTTGCCACTGCCTTCCTTTCAAGCTACCAAGCCTAGTGGAGGCCTAGGGGTGTGTGCGTTGCTGGGACTAAGGAAGCTTTTGTGTGCGCATGCACTTTCCTATGGATTACATTCAATTTCACTGTGTTTTAATTGGTTGATAGCAGTGGTGAAATCAGTAAAGCAACTCTGTGTGCCATACATGTTGGAGTTGTCTTTGTGTGCTTCTTGACTAAAAGTTCTCTGAAGTCAGTGTTGCCACTGGTTATGGTAACTCTTCATTCAATGTTTCCATTAAATCATAAATTAATAAAATATTCATTGACAACACACCACCCTGGTTCCTGGTCTATTGTGACAAGGGGTGCTGGTGTAGGTTGGGTGTGAGACGGGTTGGAGGCCTCCTTAAAAACTAAATTGAGATTGTAAGAATAAAACACAGTTTTATTGTCCACCTCATTCATTTGCAAGGGAAAGAGATCCCTGACTTGCTTGGGCTGCATAATATATCGTGACAGAAAGGGTGATTGCAGTGTTTCCTGGCCTTCTTCCGTGTCATGAACTTTGTAGGAGGGGGAGGAGGTGGTACACTTCCCCATCCCTCTTCAACACATAAAGCCTGTTATGGGCTTTATGTTTCAAGCAGTCTACAAAAGAAACAAACAACATCCACTACCTAAGTAATAGCACAGTGTAAGGTGACACTGGCTAGTCACTGACAGTGCGTGGGTATAAATCCCACGTACAGAGCGTTAAGAAATGTAGTTGATGGGGCTACCTGGGGTAATGTGAGCCCCAGCTTGGTCATGGTTTTGGGAGACTACGCAGGCTCAAACCCAGCCCATTTAATGCCCTACAGCTACCCTCATGACAATTCAGCTTAGCTGTAAACATACTACCTGTCTCACATACCCTGCACACTACTTCCAGCATTAGAATGCAGCTACCCATCACGAAAATGCGGTCTAGCTGCACACATACAGAGTGCAT
Source organism: Ambystoma mexicanum (assembly GCF_040938575.1). NCBI lineage: Eukaryota > Metazoa > Chordata > Amphibia > Caudata > Ambystomatidae > Ambystoma > Ambystoma mexicanum. The sequence goes on from NC_090931.1 coordinate 461,306,460, forward strand.
ACACACACTATTTATTGCTCTGGTTATCTCCAATGCCCTGGACTCCAGTCCCCAACACAGTCAACCTACAGCATGTTGAGGAAATCTCAGTGGTGAAAGACACTATACACACACACAGAAACACACACACACACACATATATCCACATATGACAGGGGTAAGCATTGCAGGCCGCTTAAAAAATGAATATTTTGAAACAATGTATATTTTATACTTTATACATTGTCTACACCATGAAATCTACCCACATCCAAATTTCAGGTTTGTAGCATCTTGGGAAGTATGCTGAACATTTCAAACAGACTCCAACACGCATCCGCGTATGGCAGGGTTAAGCATTGCAGAACACTTATGTTTTATGCATTTTACATTGTGTACAACATGGAACCTACCCACATGCAAAATCTCAGATTTGTAGCATTTTGGGATGTATGCAGAACATTTCAAACAGCCACACACACATATCCACATATGGCAGGGGTAAGCATTGCCAACCGCTTAAAAAAGAATTTAAAAATTTATAAGCTATACTTTTTACAGTGTTTACACAATGGAACCTACCCACATGCCAAATTTCTGGTTTTGCAGCATGTTGGGAAGTATACTAAACATTTCGAAGAGACACACACACATATCCACATATGGCAGGGGTAGGTATTGCAGAGCGATTATCTTTTACACTTTTTACATTGTTTACACCATTCAAGCATGTTAGGAAACATGGAGCTTCTGGGGGAAGGTGAGAAAAGGGAGAATTCCTTTGAGAAGGAAGAGTTGGAAGTGGGACTTCTAGGCAATGCCCTGAGTGTGAGGGTGGAAGAAGAGAGAGGAGTCAAAGTTGACTCCAAGGTTGCTGGCTTCAGAGGAAGGAGCGGTGGGGGGGCAAGGTGGGAGGCCAGAGAGAAGGGAAGAAGGAGGGAGCAGGGGCCCCAATTGGAAGGATGTCAGTTATGCTGGCATTGAGGCAGAGAACATTGGAAGAGCACCAAGCCTGGATGGCAGACAGGCAGCCACTGATGAAGGAAGGTGCGAGTGAGTGAGCAGCAAGTCTGAAAAAGAGTTGGTTGTCATCTGCATAACACTGGAAGTTGGGGGAGAAGGAAGAGATGAGGTGTGCCAACTGAGCAAGGTAGATGTTAAAGAGCTAGCATGAGAGAATAGATCCTTGCGGGACACCGCAAGAGGAGAAGGAAGTAGGAGAAGATTCCCAGGATGGCATTGGAAGAGCAGTTAGTTAGGAAGGAGGTCAGCCATCCTAGAGCCCTTTCCGAGATACCAAGGGTATCATGGAGCCTTTGTAGGAGGATGGAATGGTTGACAGTGTCAAAGGCAGACGAGAGATTAAGTAGAATGAGGACAACTGGGGCGTTGGAGTCCAGGGATGCAAGCGGTTCTTCAAGGGTGCTCAGAAGAGCGTTTACCATGCCTCTGGATGCTCAGAATACCAAATGATGATCGTGGAGACCACGACAAGTTCAGTGGGAGCGGTAAATTGGGGCAAGGCCAGCTTCTCTAGCAGTTTACCCAGGAAAGGCGTGATTAAAATAGGACGGTAGTTGGATGGACAGACAGGGTCTGCTGAATGCTATTTCAGTAGTGGGCGAACAAGGGAGTGCTTGAGGGACGAGGGGAAAGAGCCAGTGGTGAAGGAGTGGTTGCAGAAATCAGCGAGTGCAGGGGCAAGAGAGCCAATGTTGTCTTTGAAGGTTCTGGACGAGCAGGGAGGAATCTGTTTGGAAGAAGCCTTCATAGAGCGGACAACTCTGGTGACTTCTTCAGGTGTGACAGGGGTGAAGGAGGAGAAGGAGTAGTGAGGAGGGGAAGTGACCAAGTGAGGCAAGGGGGAGTGGGATGGGTTAGGTGGGTGAATAACAAGGGTGTTCAGGATTGCCTGGGTTTTGGTGGCAAAGTGTGTGGCTAGTGCTTTGAAGAGGGCCTGGGAAGGAAGAGTGGAGGAAGAGACTGCAGAAGAGTTGGCTAGCTTCCTGCAAATGTTGAACAGTTCAGCCATGTTATTGGATGCACCTGATACCTGTGCCTGAATGTGGGCCTTTCTTTTGGCATGGATGGTGAGTCTGTATTGCCTTTGGAGCAGACGGCAGGCCAGTTTGTCAAAGAGTGAACCTGAGGTTTGCCACTTCCGTTCCGCTGCTCTGCACTTTCATTTCAGGGCTACAAGTTCAGAGTCATACCAGGTGTTACGCTTAGAGGCTGGTTTCAGGTGGATCCTCATGACTGGGGCAAGTATGTCAAGGGTATTGGTGATTGCTGAGTGTAGATTGCTGAGAGCAGAGTATGTAGTGGAGTCTGAGGTAGGGGGGGAGGGAGAAGGGGATGAAGGTAGAGGCAAAGGCAGCGGCTGACACTTGTTTCATCAGGTGAAATGTTCGAGAACGAGGTTGGCAGGGCTTTAGTGGGTGCGGTAGGGGGGGTGAAGGGACCCAAGTCTGAGCAGAGGAGACCATTGTCTGACCAAGAGAGAGGGGTGACAAGAGGGGGAGCAAGCGAGAGGTCGGAGTGGATGATGGCGTCCAGGGTGTGTCCAGCTGAGTGGGTTGGATCAGAGAGAAGATGGAGAGAGGGAGGTGCAGAGATCAATGAACAGAGTGGAGGCTGAGGCAGAGGCGTGTAATTGGATGTTGAAGTCCCCCAAGAGGAGGAGGTTGGAAGTAGATGAAAGTAAGGAGGAGCAGAAGTCAGCCCATTCTGAGAGAAAAGGGGTAGTAGCATCAGTAGGCCGGTAGATGGTTGCAATGGTGAGAGTGGAGGAGGGAGAGATTACCAACTTGCAGACCAGGCACTCGAAGGAAATATAGAGTTGGGTGGGTATGATGGAAGAAGGAGCCCACTCAAGGTAGATTAAGGAGACACCACAGCCAGCACGGTGAGGTTGAGGCTTGGAAATGATCTTGAACCCAACATGGAGGAAGAGTTAAAAGCAGTGACTGAGCTGGCATTGAACCAAGTCTCGGTAAGAGCAAAAAAGTCGAGGCTAGTGTCTTCAAGAAGGAGGCAGAAGTCAGCAGAGTGTTCGTTGGCAGAGCAGGCGTTAAGAGTTGCCAGGTGGAACCCATCTCTGCCTTTGAAGGTTTTCTGAGGAGGAGTATAGGGGCTTGGTACTCCAGTCAGGGAGGAGGGACAGTGAGACTGGTGAGGGGAGAGGCAGCAGATGGAAGGAAGTTAATGAAAGAAGGCAGGATCCGATCAAAGAGTATGAGGGTGTGTTGAGGACCGTGGACCAGGATCGTGCCAGTGTAGTAGACATTAACAATGCAGCGTGAGGATGAGAAGCTAGCCAAGACGACTTCCCACTTGGTCCCACCATTCATGGAAGAGGAAGTGAAAGGAGAGAGAGTAGAGATGAGATGAGGAGTCCAAAGATCTGGAGAGGGGACAGAGAAGAGCACGTCTGTGAAGACCTTTCTGGATGTAGTACTGACGTAAGTGTCTACGATGGGAAGGCCAGGGTTTGCACGTATGATGACTTTTTTTGCTTTTTCATTCCTGACTTAGTGAGAGCAGGGGGATAAGAGATAGGGTAGCAGTTAGAGAAGATAGGAGAGATGGTGAGTGCCATTAGGGAGAAGGAGGGAAGTTGATAGGAGAGAGGGTGACTGCACTGCACAGCTCTAATCCATACCTGCCTAACCTCTGGGTTTTCCCCAGAGACTCCGGGTTTTTAGCCTCTTCTCTGGGACTCTGTGGAAGACCCTGGAGTCTCCGGGTTTTTGTGGGCGGGACAAAAAATAATGCAGACTGGAGCAAAATAAACATACAATACTGCTTTCAATCCGCTGTTGAAAGCAGTATTACTGCATTTATTTTTCTTAATCTTTCATTCTTTTTGGCCAATTTGCCTTATGTTTTAGTCACCTTAAATTGAAGGACGACTAAAACATAAGGCAAACTGGCCAAAAAGAATGAAAGATTAAGCAAAATAAATGCAGTAATACTGCTTTCAATCCGGTGTTCTTTGTTTCTTATTTTTTCAGCTTTCTTTCTTTTTGGCCAGTTTGCAAGGGCTCAAGTCGAGGGTACACGCGGGTGGACTGAGTCTACCCACTTTTTTCAGTGGGTGGACTCCGTCACCCCCAGCTAAAGTGAGAAACATTGAAGGACCTCTTTGAATTCATGCCGACCCCAGGGATTGAATCACAGCCTTCAGGTTTGCATGCTGGACACCTCACCACTACGCTGATGAAAAACAACAAACAACTAAGGTGAAATGTCCAATTTCAGTACTTTAACGTTTTCAAAAACACTATTTGAAGAAAATATCCTCTCTTTGTTATGTGTGTGCATTGTTTTTGTGGAAGGTGTATGGCATTCGTCCTATGCAATTTGGGTGATTATGAATAGCCAATTTAATAACAATTATTGCATTCCACTGTAAAGTGCAAAATGCACATTTTGACATGTGGGCGGGGCGTTTTTGCGGAGCGTGTGAAAAGGGGCGGAGTCTTGTGGGGTTGTGGGTGGGGCATAAATCTCAGGGTTTTTGATTTTCAAATATAGGCAGGTATGCTCTAATCTCACTGGTGGCCTGGTAGTAGCATAGAACACAATGCAATGAAGTTAGAGTGCCGAATGTTAGTACACAAAGCTAAAATCGAATTACAATGAAAGGCCACACATGCAGTGAATCAGGGTGCAGGATGACAACACACACAGCCCAAAAGCGATTTTCATGAAAGGCCACAGATGCATTAAATCGGGGTGCAGGATGACAATACACACAGAGAAAAACTACAAGTGCCAAAATAAACGGGGCTGTTGTCTGAAATTGCATGGCTGGCTTAAGATGAGCCTCATAATATGAGCGCCACTTGGCATATGTGATCTGCTCTTGGCTTAAAGAGCACCCAGGGAGACGACGCTATCTTGTTTGATGCAGAGACTGGCTTACCCTGATTCACGATAATCAGGTCCGTAAATGGCAGAAAGCTAGACATACAAATGGGGACTCTCCCTCCGACACGTGTAATTTACAGTGCCAAGGACATCGTGATAACCCGAACGCATTCCTCGCACATGCCAATTGGTTCCTTTGTGCTAAAGTTAGATGGCTGGCTGGGCACCTGTCTGCGCGCCTGCGTGGTCGCCTGATCTCGTGAATATGGCGCAGCTGTCTGTGCTCGGCGATGTGGGCCCATTCTCTGAGCCACGCATAGGCCTGGCCGTCTTCCCACTTGGCTGTGCAAGTGTGTCTGCCTAAGGAGACGGGTGGGGGGAGGGAGGTAGGACGCGCGCTTACACTCCTGCATATTTCAACAGAAAGGAGAGGCGGCATAGAAAGGATTCCGTGACCCAGTTTTCAGACTCATTTATTAGTTATACATAGGCTGTCTCAGGAGGGCCAAGTTATACACTGCACTGCGCGTCACGCGCCAGCTCACAGGGGAATTGGTTTCACTGGCTTTGCTGCGCGAGAACAGTCACATTAACAGATATACTGGCAACACGAAGGCCACATTCTTCAAAACGTTAAAACGTTTGAATGTGCGCAGGGATGGTGCTGCAAAAAGCTTGGGTTGGCTGCCTAAGACGCTTACAGAGAGGAGTTACATGGGATCGCCTTTTTTGAGGGAGGAGAGGAACGTACCAATGGCACTGGAGCTTGGGCCTTTTACACCCCGGCACTCGGCCCGAATATGTGTGCCACGATCCATGTCAGGGCTGCTGCTAATATCGAGGCTCGAATTGCACCATGGGTCGAAAAGGGCGGTTCCCAAAGGGCAAGCAGGAATCGCACGCCAGGCCCTTTGGGTCCTTGTTTCTAGGCCAATGTGGACGGCTTTAATGGGCGGCTTTAATGACTGGGTGGGGCTAGTACTGCTGGTACTGTCGCGTTAATCAATGTTACAGTCCCAGTGTGCTTTAAAATGCAACATTCTTCACAACGTTTCCTCAAAAAGGTTCCCTTTGCAATCATTCAGTTTTTGGTAAAAACTCATGAATGTTGATTTGTCAAAGTTGCTATGGTTGAAGTCTGGTGTACCAAAACAGGATCTGGAGACGCCTTTTGTGTAGTCAAAACTACTGCTTGTTATATCCATCTGTCTATCTAATGCTTATATTGCGCCACTAGCCCGAAGGCCTCAGGGCGAAAAACAAACCATAAACAAGAGGAGTCAGCCATTGGTATGGCAGGAAGAGATAACAGCCAAGAGCTGTAATATCATTGCATATATACATCTGTGACACACATAACTCCACAGAGGGCTGCTCGATCCCCAGGCCCAGTGGCTAGCACAGAACACTGCCAGATAGATCTATTCCGAAGCTTTATTTATTACACGTATTGCCCGCACAAGTAACACATTCTTTTTCAGAATACTCGGCATTGGAGACTGCATGCAGAAACTGCCAAAGCATGACATACACGTGTTGCAGCGGTTGTTCTTCTTCTTGCTGATAGATTGTTATCCATCACCAGTGATTTTTGGATACCGAGGCTTGAGGCTCATTACTCCATCTTCTCGGGTTGAGTATGTAGTCGGGTTGAGTATGTAGTCGTGGGTTTGTATTCTTCTTGGTCTTGTCACAGTAGGGCTGTAGTTGCAGTTGTCCAAACTGGTATATATGTCCTGCAATGTACAGACATCTTTTTATTAAGGTGAATATTGTGACCAATCAAAACAGCAGAGTAACTTCCAGTATCAGCTTTAAAGGATTTCTTACTGAACCACTATAAAACACGTTTAAGGTTTAAAATTGTGGACATTATGATGTTCCCATAATGCTCTTTGCTTTTATGCAAATCACCAGGATTGGGTTCTATGAAGAGATACTGTGTTGCGCCCCTCCCTCCCACAGCCCCACCCGTCCAAGGAGGTGGTGGATCCCCCAGTAAATTTTGTCCATTTCCAACACTGGAAAGGATACATAGTAGTCTACAAATCTGATCTCCAGGAGAAGTCTCCCTCCAGTTTGAAAAACGTGTACAAAGTCCTTCTTTGAGGAATTCAGCCCCAATAACTCTGATGCCGGGTTATGGAAATCATTAATAAAAGATTAGTCTCTTAGTTCAAAATGTCCTTCAAAACAGGGAATATTCGTCCAAATAATTTGCATCCAAGCCGGGTGACATGTGACGATCTGATTTGTCAAAGTGGGCGATTTATTTTGGTTCCCAGAAGAATTCTTTGACCCAATCTAGCAGGCCATCCGATACGAGTGGGCAACACCTGAGGCGTGAAAGTCAGACTCATATCCAAACTAGAGCCACTTTGACCCTTTGTGTGACCACATATAAAGCTCAGTTAATTGTTTATGAAAATACATATGCAAGCATTGAGTGTGTGTTGCTGTAACATAGAGGGTGGTCACATCATGCTAAGTGAATCCAGATAGTTGAATCCTCCAGCCCCTCCACATTCACCGTTTACACAACAATAGCATAATGTGAGAAAAAGCACAGCTCTACGCCACAAATCCCTGAGTGACACATGAGCGAAAGATCTGCCCAGGCTCCGACTGATGTATGCCAGAAGAGCAGTCCCACATGCTTGTGTGAGCCAGTTGTTTTGGTCAAAATGGGCCAGCTTTTTTGCCAAAGTGGGCCATTTGTATGAGTTATTCCACTGTGCAGCTACTATTTTTGACCAGTTTTACTAAAGAAATGTTCTTTAAAATGCAAAATATAAAACACATTTTACCCCAAAACTGTCCCTTTGGCACTACTCAAATGGTCTGTCACACAAATGGAACCAATTACTCATCTCTGCGAGACCCTTGGCATCACGGATCAGGCTCTGGTGTGGCTGACCTCTTTCCTCCTGGACGACCCGCTGAGGTTCAGCTACGGTCCTTTATTTCAGCCACCTCTCTCCACATGTGGTGTTCCGCAGGGCTTTATCCTCTCCCGCTGGCTCTTCAATATCTATCTGGCCCCTTTCACCCTCCTGGTCTCTACCTTGTCCTCTCATTTTCAGTGTTACTGCAGATGACATGCAGCTCTCTTTCAGCTACCCTCAGCCTCCTCCTCGCACATCCCTGACTGTCTATCCGCTATTCAGACATGGTGCGCCTCTAACGATCTATGCCTTAATGCCAGTAAGACTGATATCCTTCTCATTGCGACCCCTGCTCAGTTGGTTCCTCGCTCACTCTGGCCACCCTCCTTGGGTCCTCTGCTCTCACCCTCTTGTGAGGCAAAAAACCTTGGGGTCATCTTAAACTCCACTCTCTCCTTCTCTCCTTCTCTCCTCATATCACAGACCTTGCCAAGAAGGCCCATTTCCAGCTGTTCCTTCTCCCTTTTCTCACCTTCCACTAGAAGCTTACTCTCTCCAGCACCCTGGTTCTCTCTATGCTGGACTACTGCAACAGCCTCTTCCTCAATCTGTCTATCTCTACTCTTCTCCCTCTTCAACTCATCCAGGGCAGGGCTGTAAGACTTTACCCTGGCCTTAAGTCCAGGGACTGCATCTCATTGGCCCTTGACTGGCTCCTGGTGGCTGCAAGGATCAATTGTAAGACCCTCTGCATCGTCCACAAAGCTTTCTGGGGCCACGGCCCTCACTAACTTCAATTCTGTCTTCCTAAGTACCTTCCTCTTAGAGCCCTTTGCTTGTCTACCTCTGTCTGTCGGTGAGTCGCTCCTCCAAGCAGAGAATTTAATTGATATTTTATTTATATCGCATTCATACACAAGTGTTTCAGAGCACGGGGCAGGTCTCTCCCCTCTGCAGGTGCCTCCCTCTGCAATAGCCTTCATGCCTCCGTGCCTCTCTCCGCATTGAGCGGGATCTCCTTATGTTTCGAAGCTACTCAAGACCTACCTTTTCTCCACTTCTTTCTCACTCCAGCTTTTTGCTCCAGCTCTGTTTGCAGACTGGCTGCTTTGTGTCATCTGCTTCTTTTAGGACACTGCCCCCCGCCTCTCCTGACCAGTGCCCCTGCACTTGTTGCCTGGCCCACTTGCACTGTCGCTTGGCTAACCTTTGCACTACCATGCTGGGATTGCCCCCTGTAGTCCCAGCCTTCCTTGCACTTAACTCAGGGCCCTGCTGCTCTGGGTGCACTTCTCCATGTGCCCTTCCCCAGCACTTCTTTTTGCACACTTGCACGATCTCAATGACACAAGGCCTAGTAAGATTGTTGTCTTGTCCTCCCTTTGTTCCCCCCACCCTTGCCTTGTTGTGCCTTGAAAGACTTCTCTCTAGGCGCATTGTAAATAGCAAATCCGTCAATCATTTGGGTGTTGTGAATATAGGCTACTTTTTCATTGGTGCCTAAGCCCATTTTATGCCCCAGTCCGACCATGGATCTGTAGTAAATATGTTCAGTAGACAGTGGCATATCCTGGGATAAAATAACATGCCTTGTCTTGCTTACTGTGACTCTTCAATAAAACTTTATTTGGTGCTGCAGAACCACAGAGCGAAAGTGAAAAAACTGGAAGGCAAATATTTATCCTAACGCTTTAGTTTGTCTAGGAATTTTGCAGATCGTAGTCTATTCGCTGCAGCCTCCAAGTGAGGCCATAGTTGTATCCCATATTATTAGTGTAGTTTGAGTATTTATTCTGGTGTGACTTGTGTGATATACAAGGTCAAATATAAATTCTGTAATGATAATTAGATTTTAAAGAAACAAAAGTAAACTACTTTGACTATATTTTAACTGCAATAAGGCACAAAGGTAGGCCAAGTACAAGGCAGGCTGGGTGGGAGAGATCAGTAGTTATGTGGCACAGATCAGTGGCGCAACGGCCATTGTGTATATCAGGCTTCACCCCTCCTAAAAAATTGTGCAATGTTGACTTGACCTGGCTGAGCTACAGAGCCGTGGCAGGACAGGAGACGGACATCAAACGTTGCCCATGGCTTCACTGATATGATGGCTGACAATTAGTAATGTAAAAACTATCATTGTTACCACCTGTATTCTTATGCATAGATTTTAGCCAATTTAAATGGTGATAGGGGGTTAGTACTTGCATGCCAGATGAGCGATTTGAAGGGTAGGTGGGGACAGGAGACCGCTCATCCTCACAGCACTTACGTGTGTGGTTTCAGATGTTAAGGAAAGTTAACTGCTTGTAACATTGAAGCTGCACTAGACTAGTCTCATTAGAATGTGCAAAGAAGTTAGATGACCCCCCCACAAAAGTAAGCTTGCCCCTTCCCCACAGTCTCTGAAGATGGCGCCCCGAAATGTTTGTGTAGTTATAGTCCTGACATAGGTGTTGCTCACTTACAAAATGGGTGCCCATCAATGCAGAGTAAACTGTATCCAAATGCTTAACCACTGAGTTATGCACAAGGACCAGTGGTGTGGAGGTCCAGGTTACTGACAGAAAATGGCACCCTGCTGCATCCGTGGCAGGATTTTACAGTGTAAGAGTTCCAACAGTTTCGTGCAGGGTTGGCCTACTCGAGGGCCTGATCCATGGCGGGTTTTAGGATACCCTCATTAATATTCATGAGATAAATTTGCATACAAGGATTCTAAATGTATGCACATTTTTCTCATGAATATGAGGGATATCCTGAAACCCCTACAGGATTCCGGCCCTGGAGGCCCACAATTGGACAATCCTGCTGGGTTAACGGGTGCTCAAACACAGAAGTGGATGATTGGGAGACCTGGCCCCCACACTCTGAAATTCCTTGAACCCTTGCATTAGTGCAGAATCCAAACAATCGCATTTCACCAAACAATTGACAATACAAAGCCTGCAAAGACAAACTAGAGGTGTCTGCCTGGAGCAGATTGCAGAGCGGAAATGTGTGTTTCCTCACTCTGCAGGGAGTCCGCATGTGCTGTGTGGCCAGAGAGGCATCCGCCCTCCACATTATGCCTCCCATTTTCCATGTGAAAAGGGCCCGTAGCGTCCATAGGGATGTATTATAATGCTTGTCCACGGGTTATTACATGGCAGCCACCATTACCGGTTACCGCCATGCAAGCATAGAGCCCCAGATGTGTGGGTGGATGCGGTTCCGGGTCGCTCTGTCGGATTCTCTATGGCAAGAGTTGCAGAATGTCTTGAAAATGCACGTGTTTACTTCAAGCGATTGAATACTTGTTTCACTTTCTTTTTGCATTTTGACAGTTTGAAATTATGCTAACTTCACCCAATGTTGTACAACCCTTTCTTCTATGAATATTCTATTGGAATTATTGTACACCACCGGAAAGCATAAGACATTTTTTTGTAAATTAAAAATATAATCATCCTTAGGTCAGGGATATCTCTGACAAACTCCAAAATAAATACATCAATAATAATTATTTTTGTTATATAGTGCTTCACGCCGGATTCCTGCAACTTTTAAGCGCTGTCAAAGGACTTGATCAAGTTCATGCTGTCTTCGTGGCAGAGACCTGAACTTTCCTCGTGAGCAATCCATCGGAATCGTTACTGGCTGTAGCATAGTCTACCTGAAAGGTAATGCTTAACGAAAGCATCAACTCAGTGGCGTACCAAGCAGCAGGGTATGGGGCAAGCAGCCCCCCCACAAGCTCTTTCGAGAGTCTGATCGGGACTTTTGTCACTGGGACACCTCCCCGGTTTGGCACCTCAATCAGGGTGCCCAATGGTAAGGTGTCCTGCTGGGAGGACAATGTGTGCTGAGCAATTCCTGGTCAGCACGCTCATTGTCCTGACAGCAGCATTGGGAGAGGTGTCCCCCTGCTAGGACAATGGCCCAAGGAGGTCTGTGACCTATTAGGCACTGATGGGAGGGAGGGGGCTATTAGCAGGGACTTTTGTCCCGTTAGAAATGTGCATGGGAGGGAGTGATTGCAGTGAGAAGGGCGCATAATGCTGCAGGCTTTATGAAATAATGAGTGTGGCTATACCCAAGGGGGATTTATTAGGCTAACATTAATCTGCATGATGCTATTGTGACTTTGCGTGAAGGATGGGGAGAATAAATCCTCATATTGCTTAATATATTTCTATAATGATGTATATAATTTAAAGTTAATTATGAAAGGGTTGTTTCTTATGTAATGTGCTTTGCTCCCAAGGCATTGCTTTAAATAAAGTATTATTTAAGCACATGAAATGCAAAGCAAAACCTTAATAACTGTGTATATCAACTAAACCTATGAAGATGTGCTCAGTTGCTTAAATTGTACACATTCCGGTTTCACCATTTAACCAAAGATTGTGATCTGAGGCAGATCATGCAGCTCTGTGATTCACTTCAGAGCTTATGTTAATATATCATAAATGTTATATATATTTTTTTTAAACCTGACTATAGCGTTGCTGCATAAATAACAATAGTGCAATTTAGGTACTTTGCAACACAAACTTATGACAATTTATTCTAAAGTCGCTTCCATGGTGCCTTCAAGTATCAAAGACTGCTGTTGGTCCTTGCCATATCCTTTTCTGTGAAGTCATTTCTGTTATTGCAATCCATATGGAAATTAGGAGGTTTGTATGTATTCTGCCCCAGAGCGCACGGGCAGAGCTCTAATGCATGTGTTTCCTGCATCTGTAATGATTCGGCAGTTTTATTTATTTTGTGTTATGTGTTGAAATGCCATCTACCACTAATGTTACCAAAAACGTAGATTGGGGCTGGGGTGGCTGATTTATGGGCGCAAATGAGACCATATGGAATTGCGTGCACTGCATTTGGGGGAAAGTAGCTGGACTTTTTTTGTGCCCTTACCCCCCGCTTCCCACCCCACCCCCCCACAACACCCTTGCAATGCTGGATACTCCCCTGCGTCAACTTAAATGCTCTAGAACTGAAAAAAAAGGAGTCTCCGATGATGTCAGATACAGTAACGAAAGGAGCAATGTTTGTGAGTTTGGGACACAACGCTTCATCGTGAATTCCACTCTCTTTAACGAGGACGCGTCGCGTGGCAAGGCAAGGACTCCTGCAGCGCTGTCCCTCTTTGCAAGTATAGGTGCTAGAGTGCTGAACGACCAAACTCCAAAGAGTGATAAAGACCATAGTCTCTATGGAATGAACTATCATGATGAAAAATGCATGTGTCTGCGACAGCAGCTGCGGGACGTTCGAGTGAGACAACAAAGCAATTTGGCACCTCTGAGGTTGAACTCCCAGGAAGATGCTGAGAACTGAACATGACCACATATATTCTAAAGGGCTGGACTCCTGGACCGCCCGAAAAGCGGGTTTCTGAGTAACTGAGAGCGAGAGTATGATAATTACAGACTGCACCTCTTGGCGCTGGAGGGCACTGCAATGAATATGTGTGCAGCTCGACCACATGCGTGGCTGTTTTTCAGCTATTGCTGTGCATTTTGGATACTCTTGTGGTAGTCCCAGTGCTGGAAGTGGGAACATTGTACTGGGGAACCATCTCATCCTTGGAAGGGCAAGAGGGGGTGGGCAGAGGGGGCGTGCTCTCAGGTCAGGTCATGCAATACAATATGCTTCATAAAACCCAATCCTGGCAGTTTGCATAAAAGCAAATATTATTATTGGAACATACTTATGTCTAGAATTTTAAATAATTTCCTACTGTGATTCAGTAAGAGACCCTTTTAAGCAAATAATGAAAGTTGGGCTCTGCAGTTTTAATTGGTCACACTAGTCACCATAATATATTTATTTTACATTTTTAAAGTGCTCACACAGCCCAGGGTCATCGAGGCGCTGTCACAGGAATATGTCTCTTAGTTACGTATTTATTACATGCTTAATACCCAGAGTTTTTTAAGTGCGGACTCAGGGATCGAGCCTGTGTTGCTTCATATCGTCTTGTTTCCAAGGCGAGCACGTTGCTGCTGAGCTATCCTCCCGGGACTCTACATTACAGGACATATATACCGGTGTGGATAGTTAAAACACGTTTCTGAGGCTTTGGCTGTTTCTGTATTCAGTTAGCAATGCAACTATAGTCAACATTCCCTTATTCCCATGTTGTTTAGTGTGACCTGATTTAAAAAGTAAAAAAAACGGACAGGGCAACTAACTTAAAAGTAGGATTAACTCTTGAAAGTGGCTATCAAGGTACTGCACTTCAGTAGCGTTTGGAGGAGAAGGGGGTTTAAGTATTACTGTTCAAATAAACACATATTATAATTATTTTATTACAAACTAACATTATCTTAAGTTGTAAAATGCAGCATTTCATCTGTGCAAGCTTGTGCATTCCTGCCTGCCAGCTATGAAAATCTACTACAAAAAAGGGAGCACAGCACTTTTCAATGGGAACATAATCTTGAGAAAGGTGGACAGAGCATCGAATTCCGTGATAGTCCTGGCAAAACCTGGACGTCTGGTCACCCTAATGTTGGTGTGTGTCAGGCCAGAGTAGGTGGCATTGCTTTCAGTTAGGATAACTACGAGTGATTCAAAAGTGGCATGCCTGCCCAGCAGATTGTGCGCTGAGAGTTGGGCATCGTTAGGTTGGTGGTGGAAAATCAGATTGATTGGGCTCAGAAGACATCGCTGACATCGGTTCAGGAAATAGGCACTCCCAAACACTGTACTCTGTAGCCCCTGAAACGGCGGAGCGAGCAGCTGAAATTATGGAGCCTGGATTGACAGCAAGGTTGACTTTGTGACCAGGGGGTTGGAGCAAGAGTTAGCCATCGACAAACAAACAAGACTCATAAACCAGTTTAGCAGGAAGGGATGGGAGCTCGGCTGGTAAGGGTGTTACAGCATGTCTGAGTGACATGCAGGAAAGCGAGTTCAGCCTATGGTAAACAATGTAAAAGGAGGTCAGATAAAGGGAGCAGGGTAAGCATTTATGTAAATGCATTCCACAACTGGAGGCGGTAATACAAATGGGATAACCTAGACACTTAGCCTCCTCCCAGGGATTTTCCACACATGGAAATGTCAACATATCTTATTTCCCACTCCTGTCCACCCTGATACATATTTATTCATTTAAATTTATAAAGCGTGCAAATCGGCCCTGGGGCATTGTTGCGCTGTTACAGTAGTGCTTGCTTAGTTACACAGAGAAAAAACACAGGTGCACCTGTCTGTGGTTCTTGGTTACATTGAACCTGTTGCCAGATGGGTGAGAGACACAATGACAAAAGACAGCAAGAAAATGAACAAAGGACGGAACAAAGTGCCGAGATACGGGCAGTAGGATTGAGGTAACATACAGAGAACTAGCACGGACAGGAGACCTCCTAATGGATGCAGCAAGAGTGGCTAAATTAACTTCCGCCAAGTTCACAGCCGCCAGTACCTCCAGTACGGACTGAGTGTGCTGGGGGCGTTGGTCTAGGGTGAGCTTGCGGAATGCCATGTAAGATGTCTCACTTCGAAGGGTTGTGGGGAGGGCGTTCCAATACTTGGGAGCAAGGAACGTGAACATATATCAGCCCATCCAATACATTAGGAGAGACCATTCTCATTTGTGGACAAAAAAGATGCAGGTGTATTCCTTATCATCAAAACAAACATTTTAAATTTTTTAATTTACATGATATTACTGCAATTAAATCTCCAGATATCCTTGGTAACATTACATTACCCACATCTTAACCGACCAGCTGACCGTTAGCGGGGAGTCCAATTTTATTCCATTTAAGTTCCTTTTGCACCCTTGCCATCCTGCCTACAGAGGGGATGATAACTCCCCCTTTTAAAAGGAACGACTTTCCTATATTTTAGTCTTACTGATCGCTTTGTGGTAAAACAGCTTTGCTTTCACCAGCTCGCCGCAGCCCGATTGTGTGTGCTGTTCCTGACGGCTCTCTGATTTAAATGATGTCAGTCAGCGGTCTGGATGGCTGCTCTTTCCATATAAATAATGCTGGCCAATCCCAGCGTTGCTGGCTGGGCGCTGTCATCTTGCCGGCCGCCATTTTTTGCCCCCATTTGGCACCTGTTGGGTATTTTGTGGATATTTGGGGCTTTGCGGTATTTTCTTACCGCCAAAATACCTTTAGCAATAATCACTCTCTGTATTCATATTGGGTCTCACATAACAATAATACATTGCATTATTTCAGAATTCAGACCTATTTAGATGATGTGCGTGGTAATTTGCGTGGTTGGTTTATTTGTGGCCCCAATATCCAACATCCCTTGTTTTTTATTTAGATTGTTCTTGATCACTAGAGAGACCTCAGGCCTACATTTTAGGGATACCACATTTTCAGTGTTAGTGTTGTTTACCACCATGGGCTATTGTGGTATTTTTGTGGTAATTTCCACTACCTTATATACGGTATGGAACTATGTCCAGAGAGTCTCTCTTCCCGTTGGCTCATGTACCTCCAACAGGCTATGCTACAAACAGTCACTCACAACTGTCCATACTGAATAGAATCATGCACACATCTGTTTTAAAATGACAATTGCACTGTTTAAAAATCTACCCACGTTTAAACCTTTTCCCATGCAAAATGAAAGAGAGAAATAATACACACTAGCTATCTGTTTTCAGATATTTTTGTATTATAGAAAAAAATTTTAAACACAGTTTAACTTTTTTTACAGAAATAAATGAAATGGTACAACATTATTTGTGATAAAATGAACAGAGAGCTGCGAGAATATATTCAATTGGTAACATTAAATATGCTGATATGTGACTGGGACTCCCTCGAATACACTGACTGAACAGTTTCGCACACTTTCGCACAGCTCCCACATGCTTCTGTAATTACCTTATCTCTTCAGCATGAGTTTTCTCCGGCTATTCTCTTTCTGAATTTGGCTCCCTTGAAGATTAACCCCAGTGAAAACAAGCGTCTGCCGTTCTCAAACCGGGGTTATTGTAAGTGCCTGGAACTCTCAGCTTTTGCAGCAGGAATGCCTCAGCCAGGAAACAGGTCCTTCTCCCAGCTCTGCAAGATCTCGATTCATCTCCCCCTCTCCTCAAGCTTCCCCAGCAAAGTTCTAATCACAGCCTCTAGCATGATACTTGCTATGACGCTGCTCCAATCAGAATCAATCATGTCATCTCCTCCCTCACTACAAAATGGCTCATTTCTACAGTAAAAATTGTAACAAACTGATTTCCTGTTCCTTCAAGCTCTTTGCTTCCTGTAGTTATGTGGACAGAGCAGCAGAGAAAAAAAAATGAATGTGCGTTTAAAAGTTCACTTTCAGAGTAGACCTAATTCTGCAGTGGAGACACATTTTTATTAGTGGGTTATGTTAAATGAAGTTTTATTAGTCAGGTTAGTTATTAATAAGGTTAGTTATTAATTTTCAAATGTGTCTCTTGCAACATAGGCATTTCAGGTGAAAAAATAGTGTGCATTTTGAATGTGCACATGTGTGCTTTTAACTGTAAAAATAGATTTGCATCTTATATGTAAAAATCGTTTTTGACTGAATAGCCTGTCTTTACTTATATGTCCATGTTACTCTGGCAACACATATAGCAATGCACCACACCCATGTGGTGGTGCTGCATCAAAAAAAAAATGCTACCTGTGCAGTAGTGCTGTGTGCTGTAACACGCCAAATATTCTTACACACCTCTGTCTCATCTTTTCGCAATCATTCACCCTGCCTTCCCCTATCTTCCTTCTGGTGCTGCGGCCCACGTTATGCTTCAGGCTTCTTTAAGGTCTGCCTTCATGCCACCATAACGTAGGCACTTATCACCTACCAGAGATTTTCCATACATCAAAATGTCAACATTTCTTATCTCCAACTCCTGCACACCCTGATATATGCATCAGCCCATACCATACCTTAGCGGAGACCATTCTAATTTGTGAACGAAAAGGCTGCGGCTTTATTAATTATCATCAAAACAAAAAAAAAATACATTTTAGTTTACATGATATTACTGCAATCCCCATATATCCGTGGTAACATTACATTACCCAAACATCTTAAATGACCAACTGGCTGTGAAGGCTCTTTCCTCCTTTTGATCTCCTCTAGTCCCTACTGATCGCTTAAAAACCGCCACGCCAGCAATGGGGTATCTGCCCCATGTTGGCTCTCCCATTCCCTGCTTAACACCAGAGCTCGATTAGCATAGTTGACAAGTTCCAAAGAAACAGATTCATGCCCTGTTCTGTCGGGTCTACCCCATCGTCCAGATAGTTTTCAGGCGCTTCTATGTTTATGAGGCCATGGTGTATTTGTGTGAAACCCATCCCCTTGCAATACTTGGCCAAAGCCTTGTGCAGATTCTTGCGTGATTTCTCTATTGCTTGGTGTGACCCGGCCCCCTTCCAATTGTACCTTGGCATTATCTCTGACCATGCGATTTCCATGTCTTCCATGCTTGCTGATAGCCGTCTCAGTTTTGCCTTCATCTCCATGTTATGTTATGTTATGTTATGTTACTTTGCATTTATATAGCGCCTTATGTACCATTGGTATGGTCTGAAAGCACTGGTAGGTTGAACGCCCTTGGGAACCGAAGTTCAAGTCAGTAGAGAGAGTAGAGAGAGTCAAAGGTGCGTGTGAGCACCGGATATGTGTGCAGCTGGTGTGGCATTTGTGTAATAGCTGCTTCTTCGGAGTAGGTGTGATGGTTGAGAGGTCAAGAGTATGTGTTCGTTCTGGCAGGATTTATCCAGACCGATTGTGGCTGCGTTAGGCCTGAGTAGAACGCCTGGCTGGGGTGTGTGTAACCAGCATTGTTTAGTTAGAGTGTTGGGGAGTATGAGGCAGATGTTGGTATGAGAACAGCTATACCGAATGGTGTCATAGTATCGCTGTGTTGTATTTAAGTGGTGGTGTAAAGAAGAGAGTAAGCGTGGAGATGTGAATATGGTGGTTTAATTTAGGTGCTTGAGATCGCGCCCACTCCAATAGTTCCATGAACGTCATCCGTTCCATGTACTCCGACTGTTCCGTGCATTACGACCGTTTCAAGCACTCCACCGTTCCTTTCAATGCTCTTTCAGATGTTCCATGCCCTCCAAACCATTCCATGTACGTCATGCCATTCTGTGCACTCCAATCCGTTCCATGCTCTCCAACCCGTTCCATGCACTCCCATCCGTTCCATGCACTCCCATCCGTTCCATGTACTTCAAACATTTTATGCACTCCACCATTTTATGCACTACTCCTTTCATTCGTTCTACCCATGTTATCCTTACTCCATGCATCATCCATCCACATACGTCCTCTTCACACGTTCCATTCACTTAACTCATTCCACCCATTTCACTTGTTCCGCCCACTTCACTAGTTCCGCCCACTTCGCCGGTTCCAAGCACGTCACCCGTTCATTCACCTACTTCATCCATTCTAACATTTCACCCATTCCACCCACTTCACCCATTCTACATCAGTTCATCCGTTCCATCCTCATACTTCACCCATTCCTTCAAAATACTTCACCTGTTCCATCCACATACTTCACCCGTTCCATCCACATACTTCTTTTTTTTTTGGTAACTAGAGGGACAGCCCTGAGACCATCAGAGCTATGGGCTAAGAATATTAGGTACATATTAGGTACACAACAGGGGGTCTGCTCTGACGTCTGAGATTCTGGGGTCTACTTATTGACTGCAGTAGGCCTAGATTTAGGGCCTCATTACACGGAAGGCGGTGAACCATGGCGCTATTAGCGCCATTGTTCATGCCGGTAAAATACCGGCACCGCCTTGGTGGAAAGGGGAATTACCGCCCCATTCCAAGGTTGGCGGGGCGGTAATTCCCCCTTCCACCATTGCCCTTCCCCATTCCCATTTTTGCCCCATAGGGCTCTATGGGAATGGGGAAGGCGCTAATTACGGTACCGCAAATTGCGGTACCGTAATTAGCTCCACTGGTCCCTTTGTGGGTTGGTTTTTAACGCCTGCAAAAAGCAGGCGTTAAATTCCCCAACCCGCAAAGGGACCTCGTAGTAAGGCGGTAAGGATTTACTGGTACCGGTAAAATACCGGTACCGGTAAACCCTTACCGCCTACCGTGTAATGAGGCCCTTATTCTATCATGTCACATCCATGCAAGAACACTCTAAATATAGCAGTACTCAAGAAATTGGGGAATTCAGACAGTAATAGATGTCAATCATACAGCTTTTGTTCTATTTTGCTGTTGAATGCATTTCATAGTCATGCATTTGTAGTTTTTTGTGATTTTTTAGAAAATAAAAGTTACAGTACATTAAGGGTAGTTAATTTTTAGTCTTCACAAGTCCTTAATGTAACTGGATTAGCAACTGAATTGCAAATATACAAAGTTGAAACAAAATAGTGCTTTCATATCAATGTGTAACCACCACCTATAGTGACAAGTGATAATGTAGGTACTCAATACAGAACAACCAGACTGAAAACAGTAAATTGTATAACACTAGGTTGCATGTAGCCAGGCTAGCGGGTGACCTAACACGCTATATGATTGACATCTATTACTGTCTGAATTCCCCAATTTCTTGAGTACTACTATATTTAGAGTGTTCTTGCATGGATGTGACATGATAGAATAAATCTAGGCCTACTGCAGTCAATACCTACCATCCACATACTTCAACCATTCCATCCCCATACTTCACCCATTCCATCCCCATACTTCACCCGTTCCATCCCCATACTTCACCCATTCCATCCCCATACTTCACCCGTTCCATCCATGCATGTTGCAGAAAGAGGATAATAGGCAACCAAAACAACTTTGCAATGGGGATGATATTAGGCAACCAAATTTAAATTTGCACAGTGAGGATATTCAACTAAGGCGCGCTAATGGGCACACTTCTAAGGTAAACCAGGGCACGCTATCAGGCACACTTCTAAATTCAATCAGGGCACGCTATTAGGCACCGTTCTAAAATTCAGCTTTGCACAGAGAGGATATTAGGCGCACTTCTAAATTCAACCAAGGCGCACTAATAGGTACACTCCTAAATTCAACTTTGCAAAGAATTGAATTGGGTTACCAGTTACCAATGAAAACCTGCATTTTAGGCAACCCAATTCAACTCTTCACAGAGAAGATATCAGGCACACTTCTAAATTCAACCAGGGCACGTTATTTGGCACACTTCTAAAATCAGACAAGGCACGTTATTAGGCACACTTCTAAATTCAACTTTGTACAGAGAGGATATTATGCATACTTCTAAATTCAACTTTGCACATGGAGGATATTAGGCACACTTCTAAATTCAACCAAGGCACACTAATAGGCACACTTCTAAAGTCACCCAGGGCACGTTAATAGGCACATTTCTGAAGTCAACCAGGGCATGTTAATAGGCACCTTTCTAAAGTCAACCAGGGCATGTTAATAGGCACACTTCTAAATTCAACTTTGTACAGAGAGGATATTATGCATACTTCTAAATTCAACCAAGGCACGCTAATAGGCACACTTCTAAAGTCAACCAGGGCACGTTAATAGGCACATTTCTAAATTCAACCTGGGCATGTTAATAGGCACATTTCTAAAGTCAACCAGGGCATGTTAATAGGCACACTTCTAAATTCAACTTTGCACAGAGAGGATACTAGGCGCACTTCTAAAGTCAACCGGGGCACACTTCTAAGGTCAACCAGGGCATGTTAATAGGCACACTTCTAAAGTCAATCAGGGCATGTTAATAGGCACATTTCTAAAGTCACCCAGGGCATGTTAACAGGCACACTTCTAAATTCCACTTTGCACAGAGAGGATATTAGGCGCACTTCTAAATTCAACCATGGTATGCTAATAGGCACACTTCTAAAGTCAACCAGGGCAAGTTAATAGGCACACTTCTAGAGTCAACCAGGGCATGTTAATAGGCAAACTTCTAAAGTCAACCAGGGCATGTTAATAGGCACACTTCTAAATTCCACTTTGCACAGAGAGGATATTAGGCGCACTTCTAAAGTCAACCAGGGCACGCTATTAGGCACACTTCTAAAGTCAACCAGGGCATGTTAATAGGCACACTTCGAAATTCCACTTTGCACAGAGAGGATATTAGGCGCACTTCTAAAGTCAACTAGGCACGCTAATAGGCACACTTCTAAAGTCAACCAGGGCATGTATGGTAATAGGCACACTTCTAAATTCCACTTTGCACAGAGAGGGTATTAGGTAAACATCAACAGGATCTCCCTCCCTATGCTTGGTATGTAATTGCCACCCAGTTGGAACACCAGTAACCCAGGTCTCTGGAGCATTTGCAAAAATAATAACATGTTTCTCCAGGTCCCCCACCACCTCATGCCAGGCTCCCCCCACCGCTTTACAGTGAAGTTTCGCACCATTATCTCCTCTCTTTCCATGCTCCATCTCTTGCGAGCCCTTGACACAGAGGAGTGTCCCACCATCCATACAGTCCTCTTTTCCTTGTTCTGCTGTCTTGTGGGGTTGGGGGAGGAGGAGACACATGAGGGTCTCTGCTCAAATCTTCCCTAGCCAGACGTATCTTTTGTAGCAGTCTGATTTCCATCCCCCAAACCTTTTATACCTGCTGCATCTAAGACTGTCCATGCGGCCTGTGTGGCCACTACTATTCTGAGGGATTGTGTGGCAAATGCATCTCTATCCAGCCCAATTCTACTAAACCTCTGAGGCTTCTTTGCTAGATTTTCTGCGAGCCCACACTCTGGGCAATAGGGCTCCCCAGGGATGCAGTTTAGAGCTATTACTCTGCCTTTCCTCATTTGATCTGTCGTTGCCCTGCATAGGAGGATGTGCCCCCTTGCCTGGTGACTTTGGCATCACCCTTTGTCATGAAGCCTATTCCCCCGACCGCTTCGTTGCATGGTACTAGCTAACTGACCCTTAGCACCCTGAAGAAAGCTAGCGTGAAAGCTGCCCGAACGAGCTGTGGACTTGTTTGTGGGATTCCAGCCCCGCACCTCGAGTGCCCGTCGGCAAGAGGAATCCTTGCTCGCCGCGAAACGCGCCTTGTACAGAACTTTGTGCAAGAGCCGTGATTGGTCCTGCTCCACTGCGCCCACGCCCACTGTCCAGCCCCCACAATCCTCATCTCACGGGTGCATGCGCGCATCCCGGAAGTGCATAGGAAGTGCACGGACTGTTTGGACTGCCGATCCCTTTGCTCTCTGCTGTGGACTTGTTTGTGGGATTCCAGCCCGCACCTCGAGTGCCCGTCGGCAAGAGGAATCCTTGCTCGCCGCGAAACGCAGCTTGTGCAGAACTTTGTGCAAGTAATTGATACGGACTCACATCTGTTGCTGGGTTGTGTTGTGCTGGGTTGTGCCTCACGTACCGTTTTGTGGTGTGTTGGCTTGGCGTTGGGAGGGGTTTTGCTATTCCGTACCACACCTGAAATTTGAACAAGGTCTCCTTTCTTTTTAGGAGCCGTGATTGGTCCTGCTCCACTGCGCCCATGCCCACTGTCCAGCCCCCACAGTCCTCATCTCACGGGTGCACGCGCATCCGCGCGCGCATCCCGGAAGTGCATAGGAAGTGCACGGACTGTTTGGACTGTTCGGCTGGCGGTGGCAGGGGCAGTGGGAACCTCTAGTGAACTAGTAAGTGTGTTGAAGTGAAGGTGCCAACTTTTAGAAACTATTGGTATTACTTCAATTTAAACATGCGAAAAAACAAGCTACCACGATTGAAAAAGGATGCGGGGGCTGACTTTTTTACTGCGGTCAGCACCCGACGCGCAAGCCTTGCTAGGGCCGTAGCGTGCCCTCTGCCTCTAGTAAGCGACGAAGAGGAAGCTTTGCTACAATGTGCGCAGCAATGCTCCGCGGAAGGTAAAAACATTGATGATCAAATTGATCCATCCCAACCCCTTTTTGCTGACTTAGAATTACATATCTCGGACACGGCTAAAGGAGGTAAACTGGTCAGTAGTGATCCATTGAATGTGGCAGACGCATCCTTTAATACCATTTTTTGCTACGATAACTTGATTGATTCTTTGCCCCCTCATTCTTCAGGGAGTAATAAACCCGGGGGGGGGGGAATTTGAACGACTTGGTTCAACCCATTAGAAAGACTGAATTAACTACAATGATGGGTATCTTTAACAGAGCATTGTTGTCAGAACTTAGCAAACAGACTAGGGCTATTGGGACACTGGCCGAAGAGGTTGAGAAATGACCAACTAGATTTACGGAATCTTTTGTACGAGCCATGAGGGACGAGGCTAAACTTAATGAACATGTGCCTAAAGTAACCAAAATATGCACTTGCCTTAGTAACACTACCTGGGAGGGGGAGCTTATAGTAATTCCAACCACACAGGAACCAGGGGGGGGACTGATACGTATGTCCAGAACTATCCCAAAGACCAGAAGGAAGAGAGCTCAAAGGCCACTCTGGAAGGTACAGTCTTGCCGTGTGATCCCCAGAATGATAATTTTCAGACAAAACTATCTAAAAGGCAGGAGAAAAAGCTGGCCAAACAAAGGAAAAAGAATAATAACATGGCTGCTGTGCTCAAAAAAACCTCTAGGAAATTCTTGAGGGACGTAGAACCGACTCTGGTCACTTCTATTATAGATGTCGATAACGAAGACTCAGAAGTGACCTTAAATGAGTCAATGCCACAGAATGACCATACTGGGATGGGTATGAAAGATCTTAATAAGAAGGAAAATCGGAGAAATATAAATCCTACTGAAGAATCAATCTTTCAGGACAGGTACACAGAGGGTGAGGTTGCTATGATTGAGGCCATGAAAAAGAAAGGCGACGTAATGTTTGAAATTTTTAAAACTATATATATTCCTAATTCTAATAGCTTGACTAATTGTGAAACAGTCTGGGGGCAAAATAAACCCAAAAAAGTTAACGAGGATGGGACACAAACTGAAAAGAATATGCTCAATCTGGAAAAATATGATAGACATGTGGCCAAAAACACTGTTAGAAAGAGTTCTATTACAAATACGACTGTACAGAATGCTGTCTCTATGAGTGGTACAAGAACCAAACACACTGTTATACAGCACGGCAATGAACCCAGAGATAACATTAAAGAAAGTGAACTTATATCTTCACAGAAGGCTAAGTGTGGGGAGGACGCTGGCCTAGAGGCTACCACAAAAATCCTGAACTCCAATGAAATACGTCAGATGATTATCAAGGTTCTTAAAGATGACTTCGCCTCCACATCTGTGAATACCTATGATGTTGTTACTCAACCTCGATAACTGTTTGAACCTCATGTGCCCACTGACATGGGGTCCAATGGGGGCGAAGGTGGTAATGAACCTCTGGGCAACAACTCTAACAGATATGGATGTGAAAATAAACACCCATTTGATGGTAATAGTGAAAATGATTTGCGTCAACCTGTGTTTCCAGAAATGCCGGGGCTAATTATAAAAACCTTATTTGATGACAAAGGCCATACAGCACTGAATAGACCTTACATACTATCATTGCTATCTACCATACCAGAACTTAGCCTAATCACCTCGGAAGACATTAAACTGGTGGACTATATACATAGATTCAGAAATGATTATGTTCGCCTAGTTATTCCATCACCCCTGGTAAGGTCTCTGTTACTCAAGGAGGCGGAACAACTACAGATACGAGGCCTTGATATTTATGAATGCAGAATACCTACACAGTTCCCTCTTAGTACGACACCGAAGCGGGTGCCCTCCGTGGGGGTTAATCCAGATAGAACTTTAGGCAATGTTGTAGTAGGGGGGGACAAAGATTTGAACAAACAAGACTGGCGATGGCTAGCCTTATCCCTGAGGGAATCAATTGACTCATTGAAACAACTAGTCAGACCTCTCTAGCTTCGGCGCAAAGTTGAAATGCGTGAGCTGGAACTCACAGGGTAGTTTTGACTTACTTCATAATGATGACCTGATGAGTAACCTAGGGGAGTTTGATCTCAACCTCCTGCAAGAGACTTGGTCTAGAGTTCAGCTATGCTGGGACGGTTTTGAAGTTACTTCGGACTGTGCCCACGGTAAGAACAGGGGTCGACCTAAGGGAGGCTTAATGATTGCTGTTAAGAAGACTAACAATTTGGTGAAGACTGGGGAATGGTTTTGTTCACATCACTTCTTAGCAGTTTCTTATAAAAGGGTTGAAATCAACAACATCTTCTCTGTGCTTATTATCAATGTGTACTGGAACCCTAACGATTTGTCTGACCAGTCGCTTGAAAGGAGCTTGCCAATCTGGGAGGCATTATGGAATCGTGGTTAGAGTGCAATTTGGGGGGGGGTCACATTATAATTGCTGGGGATCTTAACGCAAACTGTAACTGTGATAGGTCTTTAAGTGATTCGGCAGTGGCATCTGTGGACGACTGGAATAAGGCAGGGGGTAACCCTGTTTTACGGGGGGCCTTTGGTCCCACTTTACAGAAACCTGGGGTATGGAACCAATACATAACGAGCACTATACCTGGAAAGCCAGAGGCTTGCATACAATAATAGACTACGTTTTTCTGTCCTCAGCACTCTCTAAGGGTTTAGACAAGTTTGAAGTAAAAGACTCGGGAAGCAGTGACCACTGCTTTCTCATTTTTGAAATGAGAATTGATTTTTTGCCTAAACCACCAGTGACATACTATTCCCATAATGTAACTGTTAATATTAGCGGTATCAGAATCAAATGGTGTCAAAGACTAAATGCAAAATTCACTGCCACCATGAATGGAGATTATGAGTCTATGACAAATTATAGCAGGGCAGAAAGCTACTCGGCCTACAACTTTACTAACTACATTGAAATGCATATAACCAATTTGGTGGGTGGTACTAATGACTATACAAAGGGTAATAAAAACTACAGACATGCTATGGACACCGTTACCCACGAACGCAAAAAACGCTACAGAAAGGAGCTTAGACACCTAAAAAAACTAGGCCTAGCGTATTCTACTGCTTTGCTAGAGAAGAAAAAAATACAGCAAAAATACAAAAACTGGGTGATAGCTTACAAAGGTCGCCGTCAACAACTAGATGGGGCAGCAATGTTAACATCTCTTCATGGTCACAACTGTAGTAACTTTTGGACACTAATTAATGAGCAAGAAAAACCTCAGAAAGATGCTATGCTTAA
The DNA here is from genome assembly GCF_040938575.1 of Ambystoma mexicanum. Taxonomy (NCBI): domain Eukaryota; kingdom Metazoa; phylum Chordata; class Amphibia; order Caudata; family Ambystomatidae; genus Ambystoma; species Ambystoma mexicanum. The sequence continues at coordinate 461,333,318 of NC_090931.1, forward strand.
TCCTCTTTCTGAAGAAACATGGATAGGACATTTTTCCAACTTCTACTCCGAAAGTACGAAACCCGAAAAGTATAAAGCCTTGGTCAGATCACCCTGGTTGCTGCAATTTTCTAGGGGGGATATAATGACATTAATAAATAAATCCAAAAACTCGGGTGCTACTGGTCCCAACAATCTATCCAATAAACTCCTGAAAATTAATCCATCCTTTTGGGCCAAGGTCCTGTTCACACTCTATACTAACATTGTGATCTGTAAAACTATTCCGCAGTCCTGGAGAGTCTCCATTGTAATTCCGGTCTTTAAAAAAGGGTCCAGATTGTGCCCCAAAAGCTATAGGCCTATAGCGATCGCTGATCCAGAATCGAAAATATTTGGTTCTGTAGTACTACGTGAACTGTTAGACTGGATCAACAAAAAATCAATACTAGACGCTAAACAAATTGCCTTTAAAAAAAAGACTGGAACTGACTGTGGGGGGCTTATACTAAAAGCTCTTATATCAAAGTCCATGAACGGAGACAAAAGACCTTTATTTGTGGCATCGATGGACTTAAGCTCAGCTTTCGATCAAGTCGACAGGAATCTTTTGTGGCAGAGACTTAAAGACCTGGAAATTCCACTTTATTTGCTTGATACTATTTCTGCCCTCTACACGGATACTAAAGTTAAAATTCGTTTAAATACAGGGGGTCTTCTGTCTAAAGAGCTAACTATACCAAATGGTTTGCGTCAAGGGTGCATGCTGGCCCCTACTGTTTTTAACCTGTACGTTAGTGGTGCTAACAAGGCGCTTAACGGTAAAGGACTTGTCTCTCCTAAAATAAATAATACAGAAATATCATGGCTTGCGTATGCCGACGATTTTTTACTGATGGACAACACTAAGATCGGACTACAAAGACTGCTTGCAGCCTTTGAAAATTTCACCTCCGACTTACAATTGAAAATCAATCCATCTAAGACTGTTATAGTCAGGTTTGGCAAACGAAGCCTGAAAGAGAAGTCCTTTGCATGGTTTTGTGGGAACAAGATCATTAAAGCTCAACAATCATTCAAATACTTGGGGTTTTACTTTTCTTGTACTGATTTGAACGTTCTGATAAAGAGCCAACTTAAACTGAAAGCTGACATTGCCATTAGACAGATGAGGGCAATTGACACTAGATATGGTAAATTTACCATGGTTCCTTTGAGGGAATTTTATATCAAAAAGATTATACCAAGACTGATGTATGGTATGGAACTGTTTTCTAAAGAACTACATGAACATTTAGACAGTATTGAAAGCAGAATATGGAGATCAGTCTTATTCCATTTACCTAAGTGCATACCTCTGGACCTGGTAAGATATGAACTGGGTCTCCAATCACTCTATGCACACGCAATGTGGAGACGAATGAGTCTATGGAGAAAATGTAAGACTGCTGCAGATGACACTCTATACTCAAGGGCTTTTCAAGAAAAGTCAAACCAGTTTATACACAATCTTCATTTAGAAACAACTAACTGCCTTTCAACCCTAGGCATGTCAGTCACAACCCTTTGTAATAATCCTGCAAGAATTAAAATCAGCCTTATGGGTTTTCATTGGCAGAAGACCAAGGAAAACATCTTGGAATCGAATTTGTATAAATCAGCATGCTCCATTTGGAAATGGTTCCCAAATATAGAAGGATACTTGAATCAATACCCGAGTAAATGTATACGAAATGATTACATGCGTTTTCAATTTAACGTTATACCCACAAATCAAATCCTAAACATTAGGCAATGTAATCCAAATACTTGGCTATGGTGTAGATTTTGCTTGAAAGAGGGGGAAGTAGAAACACTTCAACATATTCTACTGGTCTGCCCTGGTCTTAAGGCTGAACGAATAAGGTACTTTGCACAATTTGTCAACTCCATCCATAACGTAGAAAGAGATTTTATATGGCACAGAATGTTACACGACAACAATACAAGATTAAAAATACGAGTAACTACCTTTTTGCGGAATGTGTGCAAACTGTGTCAAGATGGACTGAAGTCTGTTGGTTAGTCAAAACGTAATCCGGTCAGCTAAAATGTAATTTGGTTCCGCTAATTAAAGTATGATGAGAAACCACTGTACTTAGATGGATTTAGTCTAAAAAGTAAGAAAGTGATCGTTATGTAAATAATTTTAATGTGTGTTTAGTGCTTTTGGTGTATGATTAACTTTTTATTTTGCTTTGATCAAAGTATATTTAGCTAATGTAGTGAAATTGTTTGATTTCCTTTTTAACCTGAAGAAATGAATTTGTAATAGATTAAAAGTATATGTATTTTTGTAAAGGTTTATAAATAAACCAAAACAAATAAAAAAAATTTAAAAAAAGCTGACTTCGTACTGGACTGTGCATGCACTCTGCAGTGAGTCAAGCATGGCCCTGAGCTTGCGAAAGTCAATGGGTCACCTGCCATCTTCTTTGTACCCCTCCTGCCCTACCCAACCTTTCATAGCCATCCGGATGTAATGCCCCCTGGTGAGATCCTCTCGCCCTGCTCAATTGTGATTGTGCACGATGGCAGCAATGCGAGTAGCTGTTCAGCCCCCGGTCTTCTCGTTCGCGAGGGCCCGGCTGATGAATGCTCTTACCGGTTGGCTTTGACTGTTGGTGCTCCTCCAGACCTTGCTCAAAATGTGGAAACGTTTCCCAGCAAACCTTGTCTCATAGGTCCTGCTGGAATGGCGTCATCTCTTCTTTCTTTGGCTTCGGGCAGCAGCTCCCTGAATCTCGTCCAATGCAAACGAGATAGTGTATCAGCTGCGCCATTTTTTACCCTGGGATGTGCCTAACCCTCACCTCAGCATTAATTGTAAGCAGTGTTTCCGGGAGCAGCCTGAGAAACCCCAGTACTCCTGAGCAGGTGGTGAACCCTTTGTTTAGAACTTGCACCACTGCCAAGTTTTTGGACCAAAGGGTCTCTTTCCTGTCTTTCAGGTTGACCGCAAACAATAAGCCACAACGTAGGGAAACAATTGGAGTAATGTGATGTCGGCTGTGAGCCTTCTCCTACGCAACCTTTCTGGCCATGGTTGCGCGTATGATTCTCTCCATAGTAGGGCCCGAAGCCCGCCCTTCTTTATGCATCTGTGAATAGTTTTAAACTGTCGCTAGTAGCCTAGGGTTCTTTCCACATTTTAATCCATTAAATCTGTCTAGAAAGTTGCTCCACATTTTCATAACCGCTTTTACCTCTGAACCCAGGTGTATGTGGTGTGCTGTGAGCTGCAAATCCTCTAATACCCTTCCTGCTGGGATCACCCGGCCTGCAAAGTTCAGCTTTTCGGCCAGCGCCTGCTCTTTTCTAAGGGTTGCTTTCTCCTTTTTCAACATGTCTGCGATCGCTGTCTTGAGGGCCATCACTTTTTCAGCTGAGTCTATCTCTATTCTTTAATAAACTTTAACTTGGTTTGTGGGGCAACCGTTTTTTCTAATGCCAGCGGGACCCCCAGTTCTTTTGCGAGTTCTACAAACTCCTCCAACATTACCCTGCTTTCCTTTTTCCCTTCCCTGCCAATGAACAGGAAATTGTCCAAACAATGCATTAATGCTCTGCTGTTACCCTCTCTCTCTCTCAATGCCCATTCCAGGAATTTGCTGACCCTCTCAAAATGCGCGAATGAGTTGGCACAACCCATGCGCAAACATCTACCATAGTAGTATTTTCCTATCAATTTGAAACCTAGTAGGTGAAAACTACCTGGCTCTACTCGAAGGAGTCTGAATGCAGACTCAGGGCCTCATTACGACTTTTGCGGAATGGGTTAACGGGCTTTGCTAATGGAGGCGGACCCGTTAAACCCATTCTGCAAAATTATGAGGTGCCCTCGCGGGACCCGGTAAGGACGCCTGGTAAAACCCTATGGGGGCTCAAATGTGAATGGGGAAGGTCCGGGCCCGGGTTCCCAGTAGGAGGAATTACCGGGCCCTCCAAACTCGGAATGGCCCGGTAATTCCCCATTCAGGGAACCCAGACCCGATTTTGGAGGCAGCCATGGCGCTAATAGCGCCATGGCTACCTCCAAAGTCGTAATGAGGCCCAATGTCTGTTTTTGCCAGCATTGCCCCTTTCCCGGCTAAGCTCACCAAATCCACTACTTCATCAAATGATGCGTAATGATGCAATCCTCTTTGCAGACCCAGTCGTTGACTTCTCGCTGGCCAGGAAAGATAGGTGGTGTATCAGCTGTAAATAGACATGTTCTTTTTTTGGGGATAACACCTAATGTGGCTATAATGAGGTTTACTAGTGGGGGCTCTTTGAATGGTCCAGCTGTCCTACATAGGCTCAGCTCCTTCTCAATGTCTTGCTTCACTACCTGAGACAGCAGCCAGGCTGATTTGAGATTGTCCGCCTCCCTGCTAGTAATGGGACCCATGTATGGTATGCGAAAACCCAGTGAAAATCCTTCCCCAATATTTTGTGTGTCCTCCTTTTTGTGATAGTTTTTCATTAGTGCAAGCATTTTGTTTATTCTGATGGGGAAGGAGGCTTTCTAGCATGGACTTTTTTATGGTTGTTTCGGGAATTCCTTGGTCCTGGGCTCTGATCCTTATTGCATGCTGTCACATGCTATTGTATTAGGCTCCCCGCTGCATTTGCTATAGACGTGTGTTAAGATGGATCTCTGAACTCTGACCTAGTGGCCACAGGTTCAGAAGGCCAGGCTAGTTTCTTGGAACAGGGTAACCTTCTGGACAAGCCAGACCAATCAAGGTAGCATTGGCGGTGGTCAAGACTAGGTCTCAGGAGGGGTGAGGGTGACTGAAAGACCTCAATGAGCACACAGAGTAAAGGACACTTACAAATCACTCCCGGTCAGGTGTATACATATTAAAAATACAAATACATTTATTCAAGGCCTTTGAGTTTCAACACAATAGTTATTAACAATAATACTTTTAAACCAACACAATCCTACTAAAATATATATATACAAACCCAAGGGGGCCTAAAGAGTTAATGCATGAAATGGGTCCCCAACCTAGAAAAGGGAAGGAAGCAGGTAGTGCAAAAAGTCTTTATGCAGTTTTGCAGTAATCACAATCCTAACTGAAAGGCAGTCCAATCCCTAAAAAGAGGGGAGCCTAGTGCTCAAATGTATTTACAATGCTGGCGCACGCAGTAGTACAAATGGGTGAAAACGGGGTCTCTTGTAGGGCTCTGTAGTAGCTCAGGAAGGTGGCTGAGGTGATGCAGAATAAGTTCCCACTATTCGTGGAGGGTCCCCTCTAGAGGGCAGAACAGGCTCCAGGAGTTGGGCATAGTTCGGTAACTCAGGCTGGCTGTGGAAAGTAGAGGAGGGTCACTCTGCTTATCTTTGGGCTTTTCCCCTCCTGCTGCTTGCCATGATGAGTCTCGTCCTTATGGGACACTCTATGTGACACCCACAAATCTGCTGCTATGGCTAGCTTCTTAGGATCTATCTCATTTGAATCTGCCAAATGCCGCCTAAGCTCTGGGGAACAAGATGCAAAAATGTGTTTAATCATGACAAGACATATCAGACCCTCAAAGGCGGATACCTTATAACCTTCAACTCAGCCAGTCAAGTTTTTTAAGGATTCAGTTACATAAGACTCCCAAGTACCTCCTTCTTTCTTTTTGTACTCTCTGAATCTCTTTAAGTATTGGGCAGCAGTCTTTCCAAACTTTAAGATGAGAGTTTGCTTCAAAATTGCAAAATCTGCTCTCCCAGCTTTTGACATTTCCATAATGGCACTGCAGCCAGAATGGGGCAGTCTGCTAAGTAACCATGCAATCTTATCAGCATTGTCAACCTGTTGAACCTCACATGCATACTCAAAAGTATTCAGCCAGTCCATAATGTCATTCTTTTCATCATACACACTGAGTAGATCTTTTGGAAACCTTGGATGAGAGGAGGACCCAGACCCTGTCCAGGACCCTTAGATCCATTGAAAACTCGCAGGGTTTGATGAAGGTGCCGAGAATAGTTAGTCCCACTATTTCAATGGGTTGAAGCGTCTTCGCAGATCTTCTAGTTTGACCAGATGCAGAGGGGTCCAGCGGGACAACAGCGAGCTCAGGGTTCCAAACCTTCCAGCGGGTCACCAGCGGTTCCTCGACTCAGCTTCTTAGTTTCAGGATAGTTGGATCCTATCCTTAATTCAGTGAGAACTCCAGAGATCGACATGGTATGGATGTTTGGAGCCTTCTCTTATCCAGAATCTCCTTTGCGGCAAAACAAAGAGGACCCAATGGGAGATCTGCTCACATACAGGCATACCATATGTGGACCAATCATGGACCATGGTGGTGCCAGGCATTCACAGCACACCAGACTTTATGTCACCCAGGATGTGTATTGGAACCAGACAGTACGCCCACATCCTGGAAGCACACACACAAAGCATGCAGAAGCCCGCAAAAGCTTGTCGTTCCGTGGAAGAATGCATGCCCAAATAAGAACTGGCCCGGGTCGGCTCGACCTGGGGAAGGTGAAGGGGAAAGATGGCCAAAGGAAAGGACAAAGAACTAATTTTTAAACATTGTTCCAGGAGTCCCGGGCTCAAAAGACAGCAGCAGCAGGACCATCATGCCTTACAATGGAGAGCCACAACCATGGCTTTCCCCCTGCCCCCATCAAGGGGAAGATTTGTGCTACGGAGGGAGATGTTTCCAGCCACCTGCAAGAAAAATTAAGTGCGAAAAATACAAGTACCAGAATCCTTAGAGTCAATTAACTTGCCACACCTGAAAAGGAAATGAAGACACGTCTGAAAAAGCAAAGAAACACAGCCTCCCTGAAGATTGATGGAGTGATGAAAACGTGCGTTTGGAGGAGAAGCTAATGCAGGAAAACTTGACTGGCAACAGAGCGCCTGCCTTGTCACTAATTTTTAAACAAAGAACCTTGTGGACTGGCCATTTTGGAGCCAGGCCACCTATTTGTGCCAAACGCGTGAAACTCAGTTTACCTGGCAGGAAAGGGTTAAAAATACATGAAAAGATAAGCTGCCACCAGCCCTGTCCAAGGCATGCCTGCACCTCTCCTAAAAAATCCTTAGAGTGTATTTAGGGCCATTAGAAATGACAAGAAGACCCAAGTGCACTATACTGCAAGGTACATTGTGCACTTGCAACATGTTGCAGAAAAGTTGCAACATTGACAAGAACTAAGGGAAACAAAGTCTCCCATTACTGACTATCTGTAAGGGCATGTTAGTTTCCCCATATTAAAGTGAGAGAAAAGCCCATGGGAGTGCAGCAGAAGGCTGTGCTCCTCTGGCAAAGTCAGACTATGGTGTTTAATATCAGCAAAAAGTTGGGGGGTACACACCAGGAGGGAGAATTACACATGGAATGGAAATCGTTCCTAACAACGTGCTTGAACATGAACGCCTTGTCAAATGGGCAAGACCCTTGTTCAAATTTCCAGCATGTGGCCTGGAACCTCTAAGTTTACATGCTTCTGTTTCTCCAGGAAAGAAGACCCCGAAAGTAGCCCCTTCGCCTGTCGTAAAGCCATGATATTTGAAAGGGATACAGGAGGGGGCAGTGGAACAAAAATATCTGCACAGATGTTGTGGAAAAATGAGACTTTGGGCCTCATTATGACCCTTGTGGTACTGGGTTAACGGCGCCGTAAAAGGTGCCAGCGCCATTTACCCCGTAGCGCCTCATTACGAGGTCCCCTCGCGGGACCAAGGAAGTAACGCCTGGTCAAACCAGGCGTGCTTACCGGGTCCCGCGAGGGGAAGAGGGAGCAAACAACGGGTCAACTCGTAATGGCCCGTTGTTTGCTCCCTCTCTCATTCCCATTCAGCCCTATGGGGGCTGAAATGGGAAAGGGGAAGGACCGGGTCCGGGCCCTTGGAGGGAGGAATTACCGGGCCTTCCGAACTCGGAATGGCCCAGTAATTCCTCATTCTGTGGACCCGGACGCGATTTCGGTGGCAGCCATGCCACCAATAGCCGCATGGCTACCGCCGAGGTCGTAATGAGGGCCTTTGCTTGTAAATCAATAGATTTTGGTTGTGAATTTGATCCATGTAACCTGCTGTTTTTGTTTTTTGTTTCCATTTGTGCTTTTGCGTTTGGAATTAGGGCCTCATTACACGGAAGGCGGTGAGCCATGGCGCCATTAGCGCCATGGCTCATGCCGGTAAAATACCGGCACCGCCTTGGCGGAAAGGGGATTTACCGCCCTATTCCAAGGTTGGTGGGGCGGTAATTCCCCCTTCCGCCATTGCCCTTCCCCATTCCCATTTCTGCCCCATAGGGCTCTATGGGAATGGGGAAGGCGCTAATTACGGCACCGCAATTTTGCGGTGCCGTAATTAGCTCCGAGGTCCCTTAGCGGGTTGGTTTTTAACGCCTGCAAAAAGCAGGCGTTAAAGCACCAACCCGCTAAGGGACCTCGTAGTAAGGCGGTAATGGTTAACGGTCACCGTTACCATTAACGGTGGCCGTTAACCATTACCGCCTTCCGTGTAATGAGGCCCTTAGTCTACAATATATTTGGAACAATGTTTGGGTATAAAACCCCAATTGAGTTTATTTGAGATTTGTATTGCTAACCTTTCTTGGTTGCTTATGTTTGTTTCTTTTCATTGTTTGATTGAAAACTGCCAATTATTAGAATTTTCAGAATTTTGACAGCCATTCTAATAAATTATTTTTTCATAAATAAGTTGTGTGTTCAATACAGAGTGTATGTACACTATTTGACAAATAGCGAGTCAAAACAGGTGTGATTGAATTCTATATTAAGATGATTTACTGTTGGTGAGCCGTAAACCGACAAAAGGACACTATTATAGGTAGTGAGTAGTGGCACCATGATATTAGTGATCCTTCCCTAAACCATCACATATTGAGATAGTATGCAGTGAATGAACCCACTGCTGCAACTTTAGTTACTTTTCCTGCTGGGATTTTCCTGGTTATTTTGTACTTTCCTTCCCAGCCCCAGGTAGAGTAGGGAGTTACCCTTTAGTTTATAGAATATAGTGAGTCATATCTTAAACCTGAACCCTGTATTATAGTTTAGGCATGCTCCCCCCCATATGTCAAATAAGCTTCACGTATCCTCGGTTCTTAATCCCACAATGCTTCTGTGCCCCCCGATACTTCTCGACCATGATGGGTGCTAGGTTTCCGAATCCTGCTAACAAGTTGTCAGTCGGTTTTTCCTTCACACTCTCATTCTTTCATTTTTCTGCACTTCCTTTTTGCAATCCAGTCCTTCTTGCTCCAGCTCTTATAGGTTCTGTACATTCTTTTTTTCAAATATTTTTTACAAATTTTGAATGGTGTGTATCATACTAGTGTATTTCCTTTGGCTACAATTGGCGTGAACCATGGTGTGGCCCTTCTGTAAGCACTATATGTACCCCTGCACCTCTCACACTGCAGCATGGCTTGTGCTGTCTACACTATTTGCGACAGTGTGTTAAGTGTGCCTGAGATGATGGTTGCATTGCTCACCTCTGTCCCATAGTACCACCCTCCCCTCCTAGGTTCGCACTGTTTTAGCATGCATTGGTATGTCTGCAGAGCCACTTTTGCCTTTTACAGGCCCCGTCCCAGGCCTGTATGCATTGAATGAAAATACCTTTCATCTGGCCAATGTTGGCCACCTCTTAGAGCTCATATACTGCTGTTTAGCGCCATGCATTGTGGTCTCGTTCAAGAGCAGCCGTGACGTTTCCTTTGTGGGTACCACCGTAATGCTTCCTTTCTTTGCTCACTGATTTCTTTGGTGCAGCCTGTCTTTTCTTCTTTGCCACTGTAACGGTATATTGAGAAGCCACCCTCAACACATGGAGTTCCTTCCCTCCCCACTCACGTGGTTATGAAACAAACTGTTTAACAGATTCTTTTTTTTAGCCCTTTCTCAGACACATATCATGCCCCTTGGATCCCTCTCCCCTGAGCTAAAAATTAGCCAAGAACCAGGCTGGTGTATGGGAAATATATTGGTATTTATTTAAATTAAAAGTAACAGAAATTAGCACGATAAAAAGGTTTAAAACCACTTTACCAGTGGCACGACCCAATCAACTTCTCTCAGCACAAATAAATCACAAACGTGAGTTAAAAAAAAACACAATCACAATGCTAACTTTTTGCAAATTTCACTTCACAAAATAATTACACTGATCAATAACAAAGGCTCTTATGTAATGTGCGATTTTTATTTTTCCTGTCGGCTTAGAAGGCTAGCAGTAGGATTTCAAGATTGGTAATTATGATTTCGCCAACACTTTTGGTTTAAAATAAACACAGGGGGATTTTGTGGTTTGTTTTTCAGACCCCGCTTGCTTTGTTCTATGTTGGGTAGTCAGATAGAAACATTGTAAAACCGGCAAAGCTACCTCCAACCACATAATGTGGCTATTGCAAACGCACATATAAATTGGTTAGTGATAAAACTTTGTAGAGAAAATAGTAATAGCATCTGAGGTTTGTCATACTCACAAGAGTAATTAACATTACTACATAGATACCCTATAGGTGGACCCATAACTACACATCCAATAGTAAGCCTGTCAGGTGCTCAGGGGTAGCTTCTCTTGTGTTAAGTGCCGAGACCCACCTTTCTCCAGATACTTGCTTCTGGTACAGCAGCTTTCTCTGCTTCTAAACCTGCCAAGACCTAAGGCTGGCATTTAGGCCACCTTTTGGGGATGGAGGTTTGGCTCTGGCTTGTAGATATGATGGAAATCATGACAGATTCATGCTCCTTCACTTGTTACTGACCCTCAGTATGGTGTGTACACCCTTCAGTGATTTTGGGAAAGTAGCAACATTTCTCATTGTTATTTTTAGGCAACTTCATGGCTTGCATTTTAGCAACCAGTGGAGAAGGTAAGGCTGAGTCGGGTATGTATTGCATGTGGTAGACCATAGCCCCATTCTCCTTTCAGATGTACTGACCATTAATGTTTACACAATTGAATGGCACTTATTTCATTAACATCAGAAGGGTGAAAGGCTGGATCATTCCTGCCTGGCTTTGTACTTGTCACTTATATGTTACAAACAGATGGTAAATGGCTATGTCATTTTCTGTTTTACCTGGGGTGGTAGTTCACTAGTTCAAAGACATTTGGTCTCATTAAGGGTCCGGCAGTAACCATGCCGTTGCTACCAGCAGGTTGCCGCTGGACCCGTAATGATTTACCAGCACCTGACTTCCTGGTAACACTGGGGTTCACAACCCCGGCGGTCCGGGAAGTCAGGCGCCGGCAAATTGTAAGTCCCCATTCCCATAGAGTCCTATTGGACTCTATGGGAATGGGGACCATGGAAGCACCTAACGATGCCGGTGCTTCCGTGAAAACTTTGCGGGCTGGTGTCATTCCACCTGGCAGGTCTGACGTGCTGGGCGGGATGGCTCCTGCCTGCAGAGTTGTAATATGCCGGTCCGGAACCAACGGTGCGGGTAAGCTTACCGGCACTGTTGTTTCCGGACCGGCATTGTTGTAATGAGGCCCATTGACTCAATACAGTCATTTGAGTGTCAAAAACACTGTGTTGCTGGTCTGATCACTGCCTCCCAGTAGATGCTGTTCGCTTGAAATGTTAACTTTCGGTTCTATGTGATATCTCTGCATTTTAAAGACTGAACACAAAAAAGACCGATTTTTCCAACCGATTTTGTGTGGCCTTTAAAATGCAGAAAAATTAGATTCTGATCACCCCCCACCTTCCACGAAGGAGACCCCATCGTCACCCCCACATTGTCCCTCTGGATTTATTGAAAATAGGTGGGTTTACCCCCGAGCCCCACTTTCACCACCCCCATTCCCAGCCCAACACATTCTTCCTCCTCTCCAACATATTCTTGCAAATACACATTACACTCTCGCCCCGTCCCTTCACTACCACAAACATGCCGCCTCCTCTCCTGCATAGACACGCATGCATGCACATACACACAGACACACCCTAATTACACTTACCTTGCTCCCACGTCTTCCCTGTTCTGCCCGCGCCTGTCAGCCCCTGGCACACTCGTCTGCTGCAGGGGCATGACAGACGTCTTTCTAAGTTGGTCTTTTTTCTATTCAATGAATAGAAAAAGACATTTTCACACATTACCAAACTTTCGCATTTGAATAATGTATGTGAATGCTTCCAAGCATTTTGGTTTCAATTGCATTGGATGCCCAATTCCTGCCCAAACAAGCCATACTACTCTGATTAGCATGTGTCAGTAGCTGTTTTAACTATATTTCAGGTTAGACTGGATATTCTACTAAGACAAAAGCTCTAGTTCTTTGCTTGAAATGGTCTCTGGTATATACCCTTCTGCCTACGGAAAATGGCACTTCACTTACCCACTGCTTATAGACAACCCGAATTTAGACCTGTGTGCAGGCAATATAGCACGTTTGTGGTGTGATCGGAGCCTATTCTGGGAAATGACGAGTTCCTGTCTTGCGTTTGCATAGGTCACGCATTACTCTATGCGTGTAAGCATTCAGGTTGCCCAGAGTAGCAGCATATCTCATTGACCATTTCCTTGACCAGACCATTTCCTACCATACTCTGCCACACTCCTGTATTTACCTGCTACGGTAAATCTTGATTGTATATGACCTGTACATACCTACTAATGTAAATTATGATTGTATATGACCTAACTCGCCACGTGCTCGTTACATATTTTCCTATGTTGCTTATACCTGCACTATCTCATGCTTTTATGCTGTACTATATGTCTTTGTAACCTAACCTAAGATATGCGCCCAGATGCCCGAGGGCCAGGCGTGCTTTACAAATAAAGAAAATACACATTGTAAAGATGAATGTGTGCTATATGCTTACCTGTCTCATGAACTTTTGCTCACCTCTTTCTCCAGTCTCATCCCCTGTGTCCCTTTCCCCCATCAATGCCAGAGCTAAGGGGGAGGCAGGGAGCGGCTGCCCCCCCGTCTTCCCCTTGGTGCCCAGTGCACCCCCAACCTCCCGCTGGCACACTATTATCCTCCCCAGCACCAAAAGCTGCCACCGGCAGTGCCCCCCACCCTTATCTATGCTTTCATACATATGTTCCAACATTTAAATTTAGATTTTAAGTGTTTTAGAGCCGTCTTCACATCAAATCACCCAACTTCGTACAAAGATTAGGGAACTTTTTACGGACTTGCCCGAGTTTCACATGACGGTCAGGCATATTTTCCTTGTGTTCCGTTTAAAACACTCACGTTTCCTGAGTGTTTTCATCGACCTCTGAGCTCCTGTTCGACTGGTTCTCCCTGGCTTGTCTTACTTGAGAGCGAGAGATGGGGATGTGTTTCAGTAGTGTTTTAAGGGGTGTAAGAAAATGAGGGGGGGCCTTATTTAGGGGCGTGTCTTGCATGATGGGCATGGCTTACGTCTAAGACTTGATAGGCGTGGCGTAAAGAAGAACATGTAAAACTGCACTGGGTGGTCTGGCCTACATAACTAAGTGCATATCGCAACACCGTCTGCTTCGTACAACCAAAGTGTGTGATCATAGGCAAATCATTTAATTGTACTGTGTCTTATCTGTAGCTCTATAAGTGATTCTGATTCACTTCATAGTTTATGTTAATATATCATGCTATTATTATTATTTTTTTGAAACTATTATAGTGTTGCATTGTGGGACTGGGGGGATTTTTGGACACTGCCAGGGCTGTATCTGACTGAGGAGGAGGATGATATGTGTGACGGGAGAGGGATGGCAGACCTGTAAGGAGAACGCAAGCCTTCCTGCTGTCTGTGTGCATCACAAGAGAGAGGGTCGGTGGGAGCATGGCTCTCTTGAGCAGAGAGGCCTTCCTATCAGAAGAGAACCATCCACCGGTAAAGAAGGCATTAGGTCGTGGCAAAGCACTCGGGAGGAGAAAACCACAGGAAGGGAAAGAGACGACCAGTGCAGAGGACAGAGATAGGGGGTCGAGGGAGAGACAAACATCAGCGAAGGTGAAGGAGGATAAATAAGGGAAAGGAGAGAGAGAAAGAGGGGAGGCATTGGAAGTAATGAGAGAGAGGCGGGATCTTTGGGGAGAAAGATGGAGGGGGACTAAAGGTTACGAACAAAAGAAAGGGATGAGAACGAAAGGGGATGGAGAGTTTCAGAGAAGAGGGTAAGCAAAATAAAGGAGGCAAAGAAGAAAGAACAGGAAGGCAGGTAATTGTTGATGCAAGAAAGAATACAGAAAGGGAAGAGAAGGCAAAAAAGCGACCTAACTGGAGGTGCGGGCAAGAAAATGAAAGAATGGATAGTAAGAGAGGAAGTAATGGAAATGAAAGAAGGATGGGGAGAAGGGAAAGGCAGGCAGGAACGAAGAGAAGTGGAGGGGAATACAAGAAATATGAGGAGGAAAATGAAGTATGATAAAGAAAAGAGGTAGAGAAAAGTTTGGGCAGAAAGGAAAAAAAAGGGCAGGGAGAAGGTAAATCAGCAGAGAAGGGAAAATGGTAGGAGGAAAGATGCGATAAATCACAAGGGCATTTATTTATTGTTTGTATAGCGCCTATACACAGAAAAGTGTTTCAAAGCGCTCGGGGGTGGGGGGGGGCAGTGACTTGACTTTCAGAATGATACTGGCCTGCACAGCGCAGGTGAAGTGCAGGATTAAGTGCAAGCAATACATATAACAGCGAAGATAACTCTTTCATGTTTGACGACATTCCTTAGTTTTTCAAACTGCCTTACACAAATAGGGTAAAGGTGGGTGGGGAGTGCAGGTTAGAACAGACAGGCTGCTATACAATTCAAGCTGATGTGGATCATGCAATTACATAGCGGTGTGACATAAAAAACAGTGAAGGGGTGGGTGGGTGAGAGGGGAAGGGAGAGGAGTGTAGGAAAGGTAGACTACTGGATATTTCTATGCTCCGAGTAGTTTAGGCAGTTTTAGGTTAAGGAAATGGGCAAGTAGGGTGGGGGGGTTATAAGAATGGGGTTGGGTTTGACAACAGAAGGGGGACAACACACCAACAATACTAGGAGGATAGAAGAAGGATAGAAGAAGAGGAGAGTGCTAGCATAGAGGGTGGGGTAGGGTGGGAGGGGAGTAGGTGAAACAGAGGGCAGGAAGTAGAGGCTGCAGATGGTGCAGCTAATTTTGAATTTTGGCAGGACAAGGTGAACACATGCAGCAAATGTGGATAGCTCAATTCGATTTTTAGGCAGGGCGAGGTGAAACACATGCAGCAACTGGACACAGCTAAATTCGCTTTTTAGGCAGGGCAAGGTGCAAACACATGCAGCACCTAGGCACAGCTAAATTCGATTTTTATGCAGGGCGAGGTGAAACACATGCAGCAAATTCGTTTTTTAAGCAGAGCAAGGTGAAAACACATGTAGTAATTGGACGCAGCCAAATTCGATTTTTAGGCTGGGAAAGGTAAAAGCACATATAGCAACTCGGCATAGCTTAATTCGATTTTTAGGCAGGACAAGGTGAAACACATGCTGCAACTGTGCACAGCTAAATTCAATTTTTAGGCAGGGCAAGATGAAAACAAATGTAGTAGCTGGATACAGCTAAATTCGATTTTTAGGCAGGGCAAGGTGAAAGCACATGCAGCAACAAGGCACAGCTAAATTCGATTTTTAGGCTGGGCAAAGTGAAAACACATGCAGCAACAGGGCACAGCTATATTTGATTTTTAGGCAGGGCAAGGTGAAAACAGATGCAGCTACTGGGCACAGCTGAATTATTGGAGTCCAGATGAAATGGAGTGATAGATGGGACAGTCCCAAGTGTGAGGGAAGAGGATTGTGAAGTTAGTTGCGGGAATTAACTTTCAGAAAATGTTAGATGCTCCATGGATGGAGTGTGTCTGCAGCATGTGGGGTTCTCATCGGCTTCCATATGCACGTGGGGGGTGTAGGAGAGCACCCACAGATCCGGCCAGGCAACAGACAGAGGAACAGACAACAGGGCCTTTTGAAAGCCGGCCTTCGGAATCAGGGGCCGGCTTCCGGCAACCGGTCCTTGATTGGCCCTGATACCAGACACCCGACCAATCCGATTGGAGGTGTGGTCAGGTAGCCCATCATAGAGGCAGACCACACACCAGGTCAGCCATGATGGAAGGTGCTTTCTTTCCCTGCACCTCGTGGCAGAGGCCCAGACAGAGGAGGCATTCTACACACAAAGAGGGAAGTAATGTTGGGCACACAGTGGCTGGATGCCAAAGGAGATAGGAGAGAGAAGGGAAAGGAAGCAGGAGTAGGGAGAGGTGCAGAGTGGATGGGCAAGTGGAGGAAGGAAGCGAAAACAAGAACAAAGGACAAAATGGGAGAGTGCAAAGGAGAAACAGGTATTGCTGTGGGAGGCTATTTAGTTAGATCAGGAAGTTGGAGTAACAGGTTAGCTCCTGCTTGTATGTGCAAAGTTTTGCAGCCAGTGAATTGGTGAGAGGTGTTGGTGAAGAAGTGGGAGGATGATGGGGAGCCAGGGATTGGTCAGTGTGTTTGGAAGAAAAAGGGAGAGTGGGTAGGAGGAGAATGTGTGTAGGGGGCGGGCAGATGGAAAGGAAGAGAAGGAAAAGGAGGGTGAGATTGGAGGAAAGGGAAGGAGGAAGAACAATTACAGGCTGCAAAGGATGCAAGCAAATGGAAAGAAAGAGAACGAAAAGGGGAACGGAAGAGAAAGCGAAAGGAGAGAAGGGAAATAAAAGTGGGAAAGAAGAGAGAAGACAAGAGAAAGAGAAGGCAGAAAGGAAGCAAAGGAGGGAAGGGGAACTGAAGATAAGGGGGAGGAATAGAAGGGGAGGATGGGGTAATGTGAAGGGGAAAGGAAGAGGGAAGGGAGAAGGGGAGGCAGAGACAGGTGAAAAGAAGTGGAAAGTAAGTTAGGGAGAAGGAAGAGATGGGAGCAGGAAGAGAATGGGAAGAGAGAAGGGGGTAGAAAGAGAAGGTCATGGAAAAGTGAAGAGGATAAGAGGAATGGAAGGGAGAAGGGGGAAAGAGAAGGGGAAGGAAGAGAGAATGTGGAAGGAAAATACAGAAAAGGAGAGAAGGGGAAACAAGGAAGAGTGAAGATGGGAGAAAGAAAAGAGGAAGGGGGAAGGTGGAAATGAAGCGAAAGAGAGAAGTGGGTAGGAAGAGAAGCGGAAGGGAGCAGGAAGGAGGAAAGAAAAGAAGGAGATAGAAAGTGAAGGGAAGGATGCAAAGGAGCTAGAAAGGGGAAATGAAGGGACGGGAGAAGAGATGAGGGAAACACGTGGGTAGGAAGAGAAGCCAGGAGGAAGTGAAGGGCAAAAGAGAAGAGGAAAGGAAAATAAGTGGGGAGAAAGAGAATGGGGAGATAATGGGTAGGAGGAAAGAAAGAGTAAAGACAGATGCAAAGGAGAGAAATAGGAGAGAAGGGAGAATGAAGAGTAGGGAGAAGAGAGAAGGGCAGAGGGAAAGAGAACATGAGAAAGTAAGAGAAGGGGAAGAGAAAATGGGGAAGGGAAGAGAAAATGGAAAAAGGAAGAAAAGAGGAAAGAAGAGCGAATGGGAGATGAAGAGAAAGGTGAAGAGATGGGAAAGTGAAGAGATGGACAAGGGAATGCGAAGGAAGAGCGAAGAGGAAAGAAAATAAGGAAGGGGAAAAGAAGGAGGAGAGAAAAGGGGGACATTGTGAAAGTGTAGGAAGGGAGAAAGGGGAAGAGAGGGGAAATGGTGAAAGTGTAGGAAGGGAGAAAGGGGAAGAGAGGGGGAAAATTAACGGAATGATCAGTAGAACATGATAAAAAAGAGTTCTGAGGGTGAATTGTGCAGTAAAAGCCGAGAAACGAGATTAAAAGGACACAGAATTGAACGAACACCGAAAGAGTGAGGAAATGAAGGAAAGCTAGGAATGATTCAGTGAAAGGAGAGTACTTTTTTTCTTTTTCTTGCACCTTTATCAGCAAGTGACTTACTGATGAATGTGCAAAGAAAATGATTTTTTTGTAACTTACCTGGTTGTGGTGTATCTCTTCGGCGCAGCGTGGGATCCTCTCTTCTCCTCTTGTCAATTCCAGGTGTAGCAGGCAAGGCCAGGCTAAAAGGGCCCCTTTCTCTTGCAACACCTCGCGAGTGGTCACCAGAGGATGTTGCAGTAACTGTCTCTTTCTCTATGCGACAATGCTGTTGGCTCCCATTGGAACTTCCTGTCGCAGCTCATGAAAGGAAGTTCCAGTTTGCTCGATGCCGTGACTGACACAGCTGTCAGTTAGAGCGTTTTGCAACATGGCCGTGTGGTGGCGTTGGAAAAAGTCCCACTGCAGCATTGTGGGACAGGCTAAGACCCACTTTTTGGAGACCGCAGACCTTGGCCCCGGCTCACTTAAAGGCTTGGGTTTCAGGGGTAGCACAAGCACATACTTCTTTCAGAAAGGGAATGAATGCACTCTGTGCCTGAAGCTGCCAGTAGGCAGCAACAAGCTGCATAAAAGCAATAAATGGCAGAATCAGGGATATAAGTGGGCCAGGAGCCTGCCTGGACTCACCCAGAATGAGCCGTTTAGCTGAGGGCTGCATGGGTACACGACAGCCGGCAGGCGTGAAAAAAGAAAAGCCTTTGTTTTTTTCAATACGAAATGCTGACACCTGAAGTCAGTCATTTAACTGAGCAGCACTTCCGCTAAACCCATTGCGTTATGTCTGTTTATTCAGAAAGTGGAGGAGGGCTGGGTTGGCCAGCCTCTCTTTTTGTTTCTTAGTAAAGAGCTAGCATGTAGCAAGAAGCCCATTTGGTTAAAGGGCTTCCCCTGCTTGTTAGCTCTTTGCTCAGCAATAAAAGCAAAGGCTGGTCAACCCAACCCTCCTCCTGTTTTAGCATAAAGAGACATCACGCAGCAGGCAGCCCATTTCATTGAAGGAGCCTGTGGTTAAAGCTTTACCTGGGAGGGTCAGCGACCCCCGCAGCCATTTCTTTAACAACGGCTCCCTGAATGCAAAGGCTGGTGGGCTCGTGTTGGAGGGCATAGCCTAAGCACTCACATTGAGGCCACGGCCCCCAACGAGAACCTCCCCCCACCCCCAGCCTAAATTTACCACCCCACTTAAAGCACTGGGCAGAATCAAATACATATGAAATGCCCCCGACTGATATCTACTCATACCAGTACCGCAGTCTGCACTGGAGTGTCAGCTCGCGTTTCACTAGCTCGCGTGCAAAAAGATATACTTCACAAACACATACATGGACGCCACAATGGGGCATTCGCTGACCTTACAGGCGGACTAGTCCTGCAGGGAGGGTCACTATTAATTATTGCAGTGGCATGACTTGTGTGAGGTGCACCAGTTCTCGGTCTGCATTTCTCTCACGAGGGCCTGATGGGTCCTCAACACTAATTAGACACTAAAGGCATGGCGCATCCTTGAGCTATGTGGACTCTCAAGATGGCACATCAACATGGTGTTTTCAGTGAGCCAACGGGACCGTCCATATGCCGCAAAACAACCACGGATTTCAACCGCTGATGGGACTACATGTCCCAGCATCTCTACCGTTCTCACGGGAAGTTAAAATCCTGGTGGTCATTTTCAAGGCCGTGGGGGAAACGCGCCCATGTCACAGCAATTCCGACACTAAAGGAGGCGGCCTCAGCTGCACTTTCTAGTTTCAGGTAGCTTAGGCCTCATTGACCCCTGTGAGTAAGTCAAGCTATCCCTGATAAACTGCTTCGGAGACTTTTCTAAGTGGCACACAGCAGCCCTAAATCAAAGGTTTCCAAGCAGCTCTGCACTTTGAGCAATTCCTAGAATTTGTCATCTAGTTAGTATGCGCTGGCATAAGCGAACAGAACATAACACCTTTTGAGGTCGTAAAATTGCCTGGACTTGGAGTACAAATCAAAACCAACATATTTAATTAAAACACACTTTCAGAGAGTTATAGATTCAGAGGCTTTCTGTTGAAAAGCGATTTTTGTTGGAAAGAACTACAGAACATGAACGTGTTAGTTAATAAACTACTTCTCAGTGACTAAGTGGGAGCTGATATTGTCCTTATGTCTCTTACAAGCTTCTTATGCACAGGCCCGTTAAAGCCTATCCAACAGAGACACTCCCCTAAACCCTGCTCCCTGCGATTGCCTTCCTCACTCTGTGACTCTCTGCCACTGGCCATCAGATCAGAGTCACTGGTGAATTTGGGTGGATCCGATACCACCAGCTAGGGGGTTAGGTGTTTCTCACCTCAATCCGCCATAAACATGTACTTATCACATCAAGAACATGGAAAATATCCCCTTCCTATAATGTCCTTGACCATTATAAACGATGAACTCCTTCTAAACCAATTCCTACCAAGTAATTTCACAGGTATCCTAATCAGAAGTTCATTTGGTCATGAGTCTATTTCCCTGGTCCTGGGTTCGAATCCCGGTTTCTGCACCGTTTCAAGACCAACACACTGCACTAGTTGTGACCATTTGAAGGCAGCAAATGGATTATTCCAGATCCAGGGAGATATGTTTCACCAGACCCGCTATAATACAACCCAAAGTCATACATTGGATCCACACCATTGCCAAACAGAGTTTGAGGCCAGTATTGCATTTGTGAGAACTTGTTTCCATAGTGCAGTGATTCTTCTTTCAGTATTGCACCAAAGGCCTCTCTTCCATGAGTTGCTCTCACTTCATTCATGCGGGGAGCAACTTCTTTCTGCAATGGTGGTGTCTTGTGTCAATCACACTTAAGTACCGCTGTTGGGTGCCTAACAGACACCATGGCAACCAATTAATTCTCTTCAGTGACACCCACTGTTCAAATACCCCAGTGTTGCCCAAGGCCACTGTATATCATTGGTTTTTATGAATACCTGGGGACCTCACTTTTGCTGGGGTACTCATTTTTAGGATCAATGTCTAAAAGCCGGGAACAAAAGACAGACTATGCAGATTCCAGGCTGAGAAGACCATACCCGAAAGGTGGATCTTTTGTTCCCAGACCCTCTCCCAGTCTATTTTGGGGTCTCCCCTGGACCTTTCTTTTTGCTGCACGGGCCACCACCTCCTTTGCCACCACAATTTACCTGCTGTGGGATCTGGCTGACTTCTTTGTCGCTCTAGAGGCAGTGTAGATTGAAGCACAAAGCACAGCACGTTGCACATCGGGCTTTAGTCCATCCATGGCCTAGAGACTGTGAATGCATATTTGTGCTTTGCAACAGCCTAATGATTTTTGTGGCACTGTCTTACGTATGGTCACTTGTTGTGAATACCATTGTTGGATCGTGTCACTTTGCAGACAGGGCTGGTCATTGGGCCGGCTCTCACTGATTCCGAGATCTGGCACCAGATGTGTAGCCGGATCTCGGGATCCGGCCAGAGTCAGCCGCCCCAAACCGCTGCTCTGCGCTGGGGAGAAGAAAAATAAAAGCGCACTCAAGCAAACTGATCCCATGGAAAAGGTCACAAGAGGAAGTTATAGCCGTTTTTTTTATTTATTTAGGCAATGATTCTCAGATACATGGATCCAGATTATTTTATTTATTTATGCAGTGTTTGTCGGATCCCTGTATCCGACCAACATTACATAAATAACTAAATATACAGGTATCCGATAAACATTGCATAAATAAATGCCCTATTAACATCACACACAATGTAGCCGCAGCACACCCAACTGCTTTCAGAGGGGAGCTGCAGGAGCTGTGCTGGGTGTGGTTCAAGTAACGGAAAACGTTGCTTATGGCGAACAGAAATCACTGTGTTTGAGTAGTACCCAAGGGGAAGTTTTTAAAAAATAAATGGAATGCAAATTGTACATTTCAAAGAAATTTTATTCAGCAACACTGGTCAAAACTATTTTCCCGCATAGTGAAGTAGCTCCTCACCAGTGCCATGAAAGTGGTTTAAAGCGGAATTGATATATAGTTTGGAAAAGAAGCAGCATGAAAGAAATAGTGCCGTTTTAAACAATTGTTTTGGACATTTCCTTTAATCGGAGGTCAACTGTGAGCTCTGCCCCCTTAACCCCACCTCCTCGGGCACCGCCCTCCCCAAACTCCGCCCCCAACGGGATCCCCCACCAATTTGTTTTCCATTTCCACCACTTTTTGCAGTATTGCAGCGGTCTTGTCCTGCATGGTGTATGCCTATGACTCCTTTAACAATAACTGTTTCCAGAAAGGCTGACTGGGGAGCCTCTGAACCTACATCGGCAGCCTCAAAACTGGTGCCCCTCTCTGACCCCTGGGAAAGAGGTATACCCCAAAAAACTGTTGTGAAGCCAAAAGTGGAGAGAACTCAAGAACCAAAGTGAACAACGAAATAAAGGGGCACTCCAAAATGATTGTGAAATCAATATTGTTGTGAACCCCAAAATTGCAAATAACGAAGAGTAAGATTGACAAAGATCAGATACATCTCTTGGATCTCCACAGAAAATATTGGTAATTCAGAAGAACCATTGAGAGCTCTGAGAATCCTACTTAGAAAGACTACGGACATTAACTTCGCACTGGCGCAGAGGCATTTGTGTTTGCCCTGTTCTGAAAACCTTCTCCTTCGAGACCAAGAGGAGGAACATTGTTTTCATCTGGACTGGGGAGTCCTTTGTTTGATCAATCCACTCCCTAACCTAGAGTTGTTTTATAGAAGGTTATCATCTATCACTTTCCTCGTCATCATAGTCCGTCATAATAGCTTACCTTTCAATTGACTTTATGCATTAAATGTATCTTACATATAAAGACATCTTGCAAACAATAAATCATAATTTGTACTTGGCTACTCTCTAAAAGGATTTCATGAACAAAATACTGGAAGCACTTTTACAGTAGTAGACATCTATATAGATTTCAGGAGGAAAAAATAAAATGTAGACCTCAGTTGTAAAATCGGGGAAAGGGCATATATACCATTTCCCTATCTCAGCATCCAATACCTCAAGTGCAGCCGTAAATCTTCATTATCCAACAAGCCAGTAAACACGTTCTTCTTAAGGAGAAAAGAAGACACCAAACCGGTATCATAGATAATGAATTGGAGAGCATGATTCCCATTAAACATATCTTAAAGTGAAGAAATAGGAGAATGACTCGCAGCCACTTGGAAAAGCCCAACACTACAAAGAATATGTGTCAGGTTGCATTATGGTCATCACCATGCAACTCCATGAGGCCCAGGGTACTGGCCCACATTCGTGCCTTACCTCAACCAACCAGTCAGAAGCATGACCTCAGGCTGAGAATCTGGCTCTGGTGGAAATGCAAGAAAATGGAAGAGCTATATACAATATGACAAAGAAAGACAGGGAAACATTCCCAGTGAAGTCCACTGCACGCCACACTTCCCAGACAGTCCTTACCCAAGCAATGACACACAGAAGTGTGATAAACAACGTGGGATGAATGAGCTAACACCCACAGAAACCATCATTGCAGCAATCATTGGAGGAAAAAACACATCCACCCGCTGCAAACGAATGATTAACAAAAACGAAAGTAACATGTCCAGGTGCCATATTACGCAGCAGATACAAGGTAAGCCACACAGAGCGCCCAAGGATGTGACTGTGATGAAACCACTGGTCCCTGTGTACACCCTGGCCCATTACAGGGGATAATAAAACACTCCAAAGGATCCGCCCCACCCATAAAAGCTGGGAACAGTCAAGACCTTTGTAAGGTCATGATTCTTATGCATTCATTTTATGAAATCATTCTAATGGCAAGACTTCCATACAATCTTTTGTGAACATCTAATAAAGTATTCTCTATATTTTACTGTCCCTCTATTTCCGTCTTAGAAAACAAGTAATCTAATTCAACATGTCTGTTACTTAGGAAGTGATCCGAAAAACAGCTGATTTTGACATCTACTGGCGATGAGCAGCATTTTCACTTTTCCTTTGATGTTTTTTGCAGCACGCTAGGAAATCAGGTCAGGAAAAATATGTCTGGGTGACGCAGTCTGGGACGCGGAAAAGAGGCATGCAGGTAACCGATTTTATTTCCCACCATGCATCTTATCTAATGATTACCTGAGTGAGACGAGTGCATTGTGTGTGTGTTCCGCGGTGCCCATGTGAGATTGTATTCCCTTTTGTCCCCGCTACCTATCTCTATTATCTCTCTTACTCTGCTTCTGGGTACCCCAAGCTCACACCCATTCCAAAAAAAAGTTATCTTTATCCCTTGCTTTTCTATCTCCTTGCAGTCCTTTGTTATTGGCCCTTGGCACACAGGAAACAGAGGGGGCCGTCATATGTTTGATGCCTCTGTGAAATGCGTGAGGTATGGACTGCATGCTGTGTGTGAAAGCAGCAGCTGAGAAATGACCCAGCCACTAGTCAACATAAAGACTGATTATTTTGTATATGCCATTTGCTCTACAAATCCACACGTGCACCTATTAGTCATCACTGGAGGTTCGCCGCCAGTTCAGAGGTGGACAGCAAGGAACTAGGATAACCTAAATCAGGGCTTTTTAGAGAGAGAGCTTGGGATGTCAATTCTCGCAAAGACCAAACTAAGTAAGGACCTTTAGATGAAGCCCTGCCCAGGAAAGTCTTCTTCCACTGGTCCTTGCCAGGAACATGCTGTTCATTCAACAGAAAGTGGACATCAGTCCCACCGATGAACTCCATTGGTTGCCATGAAATTGGGTGCGTACAGTCTGCAACACACATCCAAGATTCAGTGCTGAAACATGTCCTATTGTCTCCCTTTTCTTGCTTGAAGTAGGTCTTCTTTAAGGATACGGCTGCCCGGATAAAATTGGCAGAAGTCTCTTGTGTTGTTTGAGTACTGCAAAATAGTGTCCTTCAGTGGACAGGTTTTGCTTCAATCCTGTACAGGGAAGTGTTCTCTTACAGTGAGTACTGCCTGAATACTTTTCTTTCACTGAGTCAGCTCAAAGGCTAATTCTTTCTGATGGGAGCAGAACATTTTGGCTTCAGTTAGGCTGTTGAAGTTCTTTTTTGTGAAGAAAATAGAATACAGAGAGTTAAATATACCTATATTTCATTTTTGCAGCTTTTTTTCCCCTAATGTACATTTGTGTTTCTGGGCATTTTACAGTATTCTTTCCCATTTAGTTGCCATAATGTCATTTCATTTCTCTGCAAGGCAAAGTAACACGGTTCATTTTATTTTTATGTCCATTTAACAAAATGCGGTTTTCCTCGCATTTTGCTTTTTGAAAGCTTTATTAGCTCTGGTCAATGTCTACACAGGGATATGTTCAAGAAATGGGTTCTTTGAATCTGACACCAAGCAAAGAAAGAGAGAGCTTCTTTTGAAGAGCTGTGAGTGTGTTCATTTGTTGCAAAAAGTGAACGCTGGCCGTGTGGGCTGAAATGAATTTCTATGCTCTTCACAGATTTTAATTGACACAACAATGAAGTTCAGGAAGGAATGGCCCTAATTCGATGATGTTCATCCTGAATATAGATGGGCATGGCTGTGTTTTACTGGTACCAAACTGTGTAATGTTTAAAGATGGAAATAGCAGTGCTGCTATGCTGTCAGCCTCAAAACCTCAAACTTAAAAAGAAAATGTTCTGTGTTTAAAATGACCTTCCACTGGTGCTCTTTCCAGGGACCCTGGTCTTTGTGCTGACAGGTGTGATAATTACATGGTGACTCAGACTGCATGGCAGTGATGCGCTCCTAGGAACAAAGGAGGATTCCAACCCATGTGTTTCCCGCAGAAGTGTGAAATCCTCTACATTCAAACTGAAGGACTTCGAAGGAGAAGCCATGGCAACCTCTGGGGAAGTTGACCAGAAAAAAGACATTTGGCTGGTGGGTTGGAAAGACTGCCCACTTTTGGGAACAAAGCCATCCTATATGATTTAAAAGACGTTTTACATTAAGACATGTATTTCAGTAATCTGAATAAGCCGTAATGTGAAATTATGATAGCTTTTAATATAATTGTTGTATCAGCAAGATAAGATGAGACTATTTGGGTCTTCCCAACATGTGGGTGACACAAATGGCATTAAAGAGGCATTTCTGAGGAAAGCGTACAAGACACAGATGTAAAATGTAATGGAAATATGGCCGACATTGATAGGTTTATGTGTAGCCATTTGTGGAATTTTAGGTGAAATGTTTTCCATATAAATGGCGAAAGCTTGCCAGAAGGACAAAACATCATTGCACAAACTTTGGATTTGGAACAGCATATTCCTTGTAAAATATGGGGTCTGCCTATCTAATTTTCAGGAGGATAACAATTGTAAATATAAGAGTTTTGTTTCATAACTGATTTTGGCAAAAGTAACTGGTATAACAAAGCATATCATAAAACCCACACCATAAAACTGATGTCACTTCCCTGGGTCAAATCTGCTTACGGAGAGGCGGCGACATCCACAGCCTGACCTAGCCCATGTTAGATGTATGTCAAGGTTATTTCCACCCACATAGTAAAAATTCCTCTGATGTCATCCTGCTTATAAAAGGAGGAAGCACAGAGAGAGTCCGGACATTCAAAATTCAGGACATTCAAAATTCAGGACTTTCAAAATTCAGGACATTCAAAAATACAACCTTCTACATCCAGCGATTCAGACAATCCACATTCACCCTGCCAGACTCCAGAGCCAGTCCAGAGGTAGCTGATCCATATCCAGGCAGTACCTCCAATCCAGGCAGAACCACTACCGGAACGAAACCCTACACAAATCCCAATAATTCAGGGAGAAATGAGGAAAGGCTGTGGTCCCTTTGGAAGAATCCAGTGATCAGATCTGTCCTTGCCCAGCTGAAGCACCCGCTGTCCACTGTGAACAGACCCCGGTTGCCCCGCTGTTCCCTTAAAGGAGAGCCCGCCGCTGCGCAGTGACGAGATCCTTGTCCCGCTGTCCAGAGACCCGGTTAGCTGTCCAAACCTCCCAATTCAATCGCAATTTGTAAGTATTACCCTCCCCAGTACCCAAAAAGCTGCATAGACCACTCTGTTACCTTGCATTTTGTCCAATCCTATAAGAAATCCTATAATTACCCTAGTAACCTCTTAAATTGTCAGAATCCTCTGTGTATCATGTTCTTAAAAGAATCTGTGTTAATCTCCATGTGTAGCGTAATTCTTTTCAATAGAGATGAACGGGGCATGAATAGATTAACCTTGCAAATTAACCTCCTTGCGTACTGTGTATTTCTTTAATAATATAGCCACTAGAATATAGTTGCAGTCAAACAAATCATTCTGCTAACAAAACAGAGTTTGTCTGTGAAAGTGTTTCCTTTTTGAAATCTGATATTCCTTTCATATAAAGAATCCCATACTGTCACCCATCACGAGTCACCCTTTCACTTTAGTATCATACCTGTTATGTGCCTTTGTACCTCATCAGTAATTCTGTCTGTTTAGCTCATTTCTGAAGCTGTCTGCTTGTTTTAAACCCATGAAAACTAAGGAATTGCAATGTTGCCACGTGTGATTCTTGCTGCACTGTTTTTCCTTCCTGAAGTCGATTTTCTCACCTGTATGCACGTTGTTTAGTGCCTTGCCTTGTAGCTTGCCTCTTTAGAACAGCCACACAAATTCCTGTCGTATCCATTCAACCGCACATGTAAAATAACTATTCAGTAATTCTCAGTGCCATTTTGCTCAATTTCCAGGGTTTTCAATCCGATTTTGGCCTCCCATTCAGGGGTGGTAAGTCGGATTTTCAATCTGATTTTTGCCTAGTATAACTGACTCCTTGCTACTCCTCTCCAGGGGGTTTGAGGTAGTGGTGCAAGCTGAATGCATAACCGTGGTGCCATTTAAAAGTATTACCCACAAATTAATCTTGCTTTCATTCATTTTTGCATTGATGTGTCTAATATTAGAAAGTTAAATTAAATGTATCCTATCATTTTGCTGTGTAATTATTATCACACTTGTGATTGCTGCCCTAAATTGAATCTGTTTGATTATCATTTGAATTTTTAAAATAAATAAATATTGTATTATTACACACCGGCCTGGTTCATGGTCCATTGCGACACAGGATGTACGTCAAGGGGGGTGTGAGACAGGTTGGCTGCCTTCTCAAAGCTGAATCTGAAATAAATAAACTTGAAAGTGTTTTTATTGTGCACCACATCCCTGGCCAGTGGAAAAAGGCCTGGTCTGGAGTGTGGCATGTCATTAAATCTGTGACAAATTATATACTGATAAAGTAATCTTATGGATCAGATATATTGATCTTTTTATTTGGAGTGGTACGATTAAATAACGGCTTGAATTTTATGGACTCTTAAATATAAATGACAAGAATCAGCGATTTACAGAATAGCACAGTGCTCAACAAATTGTCTGTTTGGACATAAAAGTGAAGCTTGTGAATCAAAGAATTACTACTGAGTTATATCGTAAAGAGACGAGCACAAACTCAGTATTGCATGCAGACAGTTCACGTCCAGGCAGTCTTAAACAAAGTATCATGTTTGCGGAATTCCTAAGGATTAAGGGGCCGATTCATGGAACAAACGTGCGCCGAAAATTTATGCGCAAGCAGGCACAAGCGAGAAAAAACAGGCGCACGCGCACACGTGCGATTCATGGAAGTCCCTGCGTGTGTTTTCCTCGGGATGTGTGCCAAACCCGTGCATGGCGCACAGGTCACTGAAAAATCCCAAACGGCGTGCGCGACGCGCACAGTGAAAGCACACAACCTCGGTGCACACACCAAAAAGGGGGCAGAACACGGGGCGTAACGCGCGGAATGGGGAACAACGTGTGAAAATAAGGGCGTAACTGGGATGTACTGCTGGGAAGCAGACGAACGCCCACACGCACGCGAACCACACATATTCATGGAATCGAATAGGGCAAAGCCGCGCATGGCCAAAGACACACACAGGCCTAAACACGTCTGCCACACGAAGGCAGGCGGTAGCGTCCCCGCGCATCACAAAAGCGCCAACATACAGCAATGATGAATGTCCCATACTGCTATTGTGCCTGGGGTTCACGGGGCCTGAGGGAGCAGGCTACGTGTATCTCAGGGGTTCGCGTGAAGTTTTTCACGCGATCGGGCCTGGGGGAGCGGGCTACGTGTATTACAGGGGTTCGCGGGAAGTTTTTCACGTGATCGGGCCTGGGGGAGCGGGCTACGTGTATTTCATGGGTTCGCGTGAAGTTTTTCACGCAATCGGGCCTGGGGGAGCGGGCTACGTGTTTTTCAGGGGTTTGCGGGAAGTTTCACACGTGATCGGGCCTGGGGGAGCGGGCTACGTGTATTTCAGGGGTTCGCGGGAAGTTTCACATGCGATCGGCCTGGGGGAGCGGGCTACCACTCACCGTCTGCCTTGCGTGTAGAAGAACGCGTAGCCAACACCCGCTGTGAAGTAGTAGTGTGTGAACCCCAACGGCTGGAAAACACACGCACCGCACCCCACAAAAAGCACGTAAATGTAAAGGCATGTGGGATCTACAAGCCCTGCCAGGGAAACGCCCGTGCGCGAAATGTCACAGACGCGCTTACGCGCTAAGGGCTTTTGGTCCAATGAAATCGCGAATGCGTGCTGACGCACTTACACGCTAAGAGCCTTTCCTCGAATTACACGCAGACGTGCAAGATTTTCACGTGCCAAATCACTCCTTATCAAGCTGGCCACGCGTAAGCACACGGAAGACCACGCTCCTGCCCAAAAGGCCGAATTACTGCCCCCCAGAGCCCCGAGCAGCCTCCCACGAGCCATCTGCTGCTGCCTGCCTGCCTGCCTGCCTGCTGCCACTGTGCCCTGCCATTTGGTGCCTGCACATCAGCCATCTGCACGGGTCCATTTGCTGTGTCCACCCCTGCTGGAACAGAAGACTCCCGACTGGGATACCATCGCTCCACAGCCCAGCCCCAGGACCCAGTTGCCCACCCACTCCTGCCTCTGGGGTTGCCATGTCGGGCACTGCAACATCTGGCACCACTGGCAACCCCCGGCCAGAGAGGCAGAAGGGCACCAGCTTCACTGCCACCGAAGTTGGTGTCCTGGTGGAGCAAGTCCTGGGGCAGTATGATGCCCTCTTCGGAAGTAAGCGTGCCAGCAAGGAAGGACGGACTCGGATCTGGACGGACATCGTGACTGCCATCAACGCGGAGGGGGTGGCAGTCCACGACTACCAACATGTCAAGAAGCGCTGGGATGACTGCAGGTCCAGGACCCTCTTGAAGGCCCGGCGCCTCGTGGAGGGGGGCCGGGGCCGCATGAGTACCATCCAGATGAGGGTCCTGGAAAGCGTCCTCCACGCCCAGATCCTTGAGAGGCAGACCCGTCTGGAGTTGAGCGGTAAGTGGCCAAGCATTGCTGTGTGAGACAGGGCATGTCGCAGTGTGCTGGTTGTCTGATACTTGCCTGTATGTGTGACATAGGCCATGTATGCATGTGTGTGTGCAGGGACGTCATGCATGTGAGACCAGTAATGTGTGAACCACACGGTTGGTGCATGTGTTCAAATGCAACATGGGTTGCCCTATGCGGAATGGCCCCATGGAAGCATGCCGGTCTCTGTTCCTGGACATGGGTGGTGGTGAGGGATGGGTGCTGATGCCATGTACATGTATGCTGTCCATGTCTGTGTGTCTGACCTGCGTGTCTGTGACTTGTGAATGCCAGGGATGCATGACACATGTCTGTCGCAATGTTCAGGTTCACTGATGCAGCCTAGTCATCCTTGTATCCACTGTGTCTGTGGTGTACGAGGCCAGATGGATGAAACTAGGGTGAAGTGTGTGCATGTGATAGGCATGGCCCATGATGCATGTGAGTTCCAAAACAACATTGTATGTTTCAAGAATCCCTTGGACATGTATGCTAATGTCCATAGCATGCGCCATGCCTGTTACTGCATGTGTTTTACCTGCACTGACCCATGTGTTGTGGAGGGACATGATGGAAGTGATCTTTGACAGTGCCACTCATCTGCTATTGCTTCCTGTCTAGGGGACCATTGTACAGTACCCTGATGCTTGTGTTCTATGTCTCCCTCTACACAGCGCCACGTGAAGAAGAGGGCGGAGATGGTGCTGTGGAGCAAAGCGGCGGGGATGCCCCCACGGCTGCAGCGGAAGGGGTGGGTGAACCCCCACAGGGGCTTGCAACGGCGGAAGACGGGGTGGAGCCATCCAGGTTGGTGGTTTCCACAGAGGAGGAGGAGACCGCTATTGAGGCGCACATGGGGCCTGGTGGGGGCATCCCTGCTGGTGCAAGTGTTGCAGTCCAGGGGCAGGTGCAGGAGGCAGCACAGGTCGCCGTGGAGGGGCCTGTGCATGTCACTGTCCCTGACACTGTGACTGCACCACCATGCACCAGCAGGGATGTCCCATCCCAGGCCCGTCCGCAGGTAGTGGGGATGCCCATGTCATCTGACTCCCCTCCACCTGCGGACGAGGGACCCCTGGCCGTATGGAGAAGGTCCTGATTGGTGTCGCGTTGCGCACAGGTGCAATTCGTGATGAGGTGCGTGCTTTCCGGGAGGAGCATGCACGTCATCACGGAGAGCACCGTGCCGACGTGGCCCAGTTGGGATCGGCCATGGTCGGGGGTTTCCTATATGTGTCGGCCAATCTGGCGACCCTCTCCTCCTCTGTGGAGACTATGCACCAGTCGTTCTCCATGCCGTCTTCCGGCCCAGATGCCACCAGGGCCCCCTGTGGACCTGCCCCGACCAATGCAGCCAGCTCTGTGGGGATCCCATCCCTGCCACAGTCGGGAGTCGGAGGTCCAGCAGGGGTGGACACACCAGCAACTGGACCCCAGCAGATGGAGGATGTGACGCATCATCGGGCAGGGCACGTGCACGACTGCTTCGGTGGATTCCATCAGCCTGGATGTCGTCGTGCTGGCACAGGCAGTTGCGTCGGAGGCAGCGTTAGGCTCGACGTGGGAGACATGATGGCTTGGAGCCATCAACATCAGGGGTGCAGGCATCGGCCAGAGGGCAGGAGAACCCTGGAATTGGAGTGGCTTCCGTGTGGGAGTGGTTGGGCCAGCAGACAGGTGCGGAGCGGCAGGGGGCAGAGGAGGAACGGCTCACAATGGTCAGGGCGGAGAACTCCATGTGGAGGGCGCTGAGGCGGCTGAGTGCCTCGAGGGTCTTCGCAGGGAGTTGGATCTGGACACTGCTTTATCCCTGCGAGACCTCGGGGCCAGGGAACATGCCCGCCTCCAAGCCATTGAACAGGAGTTCGATGATGCCCTGGCCCATGACAACATCCAGTGAGCCGTTGGACTAGCCTGCTGCCCTTGTAAATAGTTATGTAGTTAGTGTTAGGTTTCCTTTGTTTTTTCATTTTTTTGGACCTTTTGGACAATGGGCCACATTTTTGTATATAGTTTTTTTTGATTAGGTAGTGTTGTTAGATAGGTTTAATTTCTTTTGTTGGGATCATGGACCCTGGCTTGTTCATCTGTACATAGTTCACTGTTGGATTTTCTTTTAATTTTACAATTTACCCATGGAGCAATGGCTTTCAATTATAATTTCCCATTGAATTTTCTTTTGTGGACTGTGACTTTGGACACCATTCCTTTGGATTATGATTTTTGGTTTTGCATTTTTTCATGGAAATGCTTCTTTTTATTTTTTTACATTCCCATTTCTTATTTTTGATTCAATTCATGTTTCCTTTAATACATATTTTTTGATCAAACTTCAATGTGAGGTATCATCTCATTGGTTTCATGCATATCATGGTATGGGTTTTGAGATTCACTGACACCCATTGGGTGTATGTGAGGGACATATGTTCGTTTCCAAACTTGCAATTGGTGTTCTATCATGTTATTGCCATTTCTTAGTGGGTGGATGCAATACTCGGGTGGGTGTTTTGCATTTGGAGGCTGACCATAGGGACAGGGATCTAGATTGTGATGACATGTTGGCCGGGGAACATGAGTTGGGGCCTGGTGGAGGGTGCACCACAGTGCTGGGGGGTGGGGGGGCAGGGGAACATGAGTTGGACATGAGTGGGGGCCTGCTGGCAGGTGCCCCACAGTGCTGGGGGGTGGGGGTGCAGGGGAACATGAGTTGGGGCCTGGTGGATGGTGCACCACAGTGCTCGGGGGTGGCGGTGCAGGGGAACATGAGTTGGACATGAGTTGGGGCCTGGTGGAGGGTGCACCACAGTGCTGGGGGGAGGGGGTGCAGGGGAACATGAGTTGGACATGAGTGGGGGCCTGGTGGAGGGTGCACAACAGTGCTGGGGGGTGGGGGTGCAGGGGAACATGAGTTGGGGCCTGGTGGAGGGTGCCCCACAGTGCTGGGGGGTGGGGGTGCAGGGGGACGAGTGGGGGTGCAGGCTAGTCCCCCATGGTGTGGGCTGCCTGCAGGGGTCGTGGACGTTGTGGAGCGAACACCTGGGAGGACCCACATGGCCAATTCACGTGTAGTACTCCACGGAACCCCTGAAATACACGTACCCTGCTGATATCGTGTGTGGAACACGTACCCAGGACATTCACGTGTGGAACTTCCCGCGCACCCCTGATGTACACGTACCCAGGACATTCGCGTGTGGAACTTCCCGCGCACCCCTGATGTACACGTATCCAGGACATTCGCGTGTGGAACTTCCCGGGCACCCCTGATATACACGTACCCTGCTGATGTCGCATGTGGAACTTCCCGTGCACCCCGAAATGCACGTACCCAGGACATTCGCGTGTGGAACTTCCAGCGCACCCCTGAAATACACGTACCCAGCTGAAATGACATGAGGTACTTCCCACGCACCCCAGTGATACACGTAGCCTGCTTGCCGTGCTGGTACAGGGTTAGCGCAGCCCTTTGCGCTGGAATGGGGATTTTGATGGCTTTTCCCTGCGTGAGAGGCGTTCTTGGGGGCGTAACTGGCGCTGCTGCAGGGTCGCTGGTTTTGGTAGCTGGAATCCATGAATACGCTGTGCGCGGAAATGGATTTTGGCGCACGCGGCTGGCGCAGGGATTCGCACGCGCACACTGTGCGCCAGCCGCCTGCGCCACTTGTGCGCTGAATTCTATGAATTACCCCCTAAATGTAACTGCAGTGAGAATGGCATTTTTGTTGAAAACGACACAATTGCCTTAGAGAGATTTCTGAAGAGGGGTTACTCTAAAAGTGTCATTAATCAAAAAGCAGAGATAGTATATTAACTGCAGGAAAACAGTACATTTTAACTCAATTTGTGTACAGCCAATGGTATTAGATATATAACTACCATTAATGAGGGTTCCTACAATTTCAGAAAAGTGCTTGATAAGCACTGGCACATCTTAACAAGAGATAGGAATGTGAAACATCACATTGAAAGCCATGCAAAGATAACATTGAGGAAAGCCACTTCTGATTGAACAAGGCTGTCATATAGTCTCTTCCAATCTGTTGATCCTCCATTTGCAAGTGATTGGCTTATGCAAAGACTCAGAAGATTTTATAAATGCTCCAAATGCAAGGCCTGCAAGTTTGGGGTAAACACACAAAATGATCAATTATAATAGGCCGAACTATTAAAATAAAAAATGGCTAACTTGCAGTACAAGTTATGTAATCTATGTGCTTACTTGTAACTGTAACCTTTGGTACATAGGAAGTACCAAATTGGAGGTCAAAGAAATGATTTTGCAACATATACGAGCAATAAAAAACCATGGCTCAGCGTACTCTATAGCAAAGCACTTTGTGGGAAAACACCACAAAGACATGACATCTTTTCGATTTTTGCAATTGACACCATAACTACCCATGTGAGGGGGGAGATAAGGAGAAACGATTTAGACAAACTGAGGCACGATACATGGTAGATTATGACACTAAGGGCCCGCTTTATAGAAAATGCCCAAAGTACCTTGCGCGTAAAACAACTGCACACAAAATCTCTTTGCGCGTGCCACGTATTCATGGATTGCAGAGCGTGAGGTAACCCGAAGCGCCTAAAACAAGTGATTTGCAGCAGGAATGTCTACAACTTGCCCCGATGCAAACAAAAACCACTGCCAAAGACAAACTTTGCACCAACCTTCGTGTCCACCTTTGCCCCACCATCCAGCACCCCGGTGGCATTGCACCTGGTCCACCGTAAGTCAATGCTGCACCATGGCGAAACTACACTTTGACCCCAAGAATTCAAGGCTGCACACCTGCAAAATTGTGCACGGTCCTCCGTAAATCAAGGCACACAGCACTGATCTCTGCCACTACCCCCAGTCAGCTGCCTCAAGCCCTGACACCATCTACTAGCCTCCCTCACCTCTGGCACGAACCCAGGCAGTCCCACCCAAGTCCTGACACCACCCACCAGCCCCCCCTCACCTCTGTCACTACCCATGGCAGCACCCTCAAGCCATGACATCACCCACCAAGCCTCCTGATCTCTGCCACTAACCCAGGCAGCCCCATCAATTCCTGACACCACTTACTAGCCCCCCTCACCTCCGGCACTACCCCAGGCAGCACCCTGACAGTACATCCCTCTCCCCATCCACCCCTGCCTCCGCCACTAACTACAGGTTGAGCCCCCTCAAGTCATGACCCACTCATCAACCCTCTTCACCTCTGACACTACCCCAGACAGCACCCTCAAGTCCTGACACCACCCACAAGCCCCCTCACCTCCACCACTACCCCAGGCAGCACCCTGACAGTACATACCCCTCCCCACACACCCCTGACCACCATCACTACCCCAGACAGCCCCCTCAATTCCTGAAACCACTCACCAGCCTCCCTCACCTCCACCACTACCCCTGGCAACCCTATGAAGTCCTGACACCACCCAGACCCCCTCACCTCCACCACTACCTCAGGCAGCACCCTCTAGTCCCAACAAAACCCACTAACCCCCTGATCTCCATTACTACCATAGGCAGTACCCTGACAGCAAACCTCCCTCCCCATACACCCCTGACCTCTGCCACTACCCTAGGCAGCTTCCTGACAGTCTGCCACTCTATCAGTCCAATGTGGAGCTGCAACTTACCACAACTTCGCTGGTCTGCTTCCACCATGAAGCAGACCTGCAACATGTCCTCCACCGACACGATCAACTGGTAGCACTGTCGTTGAATCCAGGACTGCAGCATCTCTTGTGACTCCCTAGTAGACCTGAATCTGAAGCACCTCAACTTGACAGCACACTGTTGCACCCCATGTGCCATTGCAATGTACTTACTGCACAGCAAGTGAATGCCTGTGGAGGACAGAAGTACACAGAATCATAGATTGGGCATATCCATGAAGAATGACTGGGTACATTACAGCGGGTGCAAAAGTAGCCATGGTGGTAGGGGTGGCAAAGTCCCTATCAGAGATGAAAACACAAGAAGCCTCTGCATGAGTGACAGGAAGCCACTCAAAGAGTGTGTGACTCAGTGAGATAGAACATTTGTGCCACCACACTGAAACAGCAATCATGGGGCTCATCTGCATTCCAGTGGCAGAGGTGGTGCATGACATGAGAGCAGAAAGTGCGTGACTGCAGATGTGGGTTGGTTGGTGACCATGCCATGGGAGTGACAACGCAATCAAATGTCAAACGCACAAGTGATGTGTCTAGGCCACCCATCCACAGTGAACCCACTTTCCATCACAGCACCCACAATGCCAAATACACACAACAGTGAATAGTGTGTGAGCACATATACAATCCCAAGCTTGTTCAAAGGAGACACCGGATCAACAGTGGACCTCAAATGAAAGCAATGCAAAAGAAACACCACCTCCCGTAGCAAATGTGAAAACATGTGGAACATGTGGCAATACACATTAACAGGTGGCAATCCGTCCCCAATGAGGGACTTCAAAAACCATTGTAAGGAATCCACACATCACCACAAGCATACCTCTACGTACACCATCACACGCACAACTGAAGCCTCCACGCCAACACCAACACACTGATGCCAAACACGCAGTGCCCCTGCACACAGAATGGAATATGAAAATCATTCAGTGAACCGCCAAATTGTCTGATGGCCAGACCCCCACATGTCAGGCACATGTGCACCCCTCCCCCAGCAAACATCAGAGCATCAACATGACACACACATTGAGGCCACAATACACATGAGCGACAATGAACAGATGCACTGAGAGAACATGTGTCTGTATATGCAATACAAGTGTCAAATGAACTGATATAAACCTTGTATTAAAATGGAACTATATACATAATAAAATGGAAGGAATGTCATCAAAGTCTGGCAAATACAAATAACAAAAGTAAAAAATGAAAACTAATCCTAAATAACTATTTACACAGGCAGCAGGCTAGTCTTCTCCAATCTCAGACAAAGCTTTGAGCACGGCTGGGTCGCAAGCAATATCCTCTGCCCTCAGGCAGTCCTCCGTTGTTACTTGGAAGGCTTGCAGGGTGCCCACCATCTGTTGCTCCGCCTCCTCTGCTAACCTGCAAGTTGCCTCCAGGATGGCAGCCCACCTTTCTGCTCACCGCAGCGCCACCTCAGCCCTGGCCATCATCACTGCAGCCTCCCTTGCCCGCTGCCTCTCTACCACCAGCTGCCACTGGTATCTCCAAAACACAGATGACAAAGGCTTCATGCCCCCCCTGTGGACTTCCTGCCTCAATGGTGCCACATGCCTCCTCAGGGTAGTATCTCCTGTGACAGTCTGCAACCTCATGGTTGCCAACTGCTGCAGCCGTGCAGAGTGTACGCTGAGTAGGTACACCCTCCAATCTATTGACTGTCGTTGGGGGCAATGGTTCCTGCACTGCCCTGAGTTGACTGCTGACCCTCCACTGCAATTTGGTAGTACTTGGGGATTTTTTACCTTATGTATAATACCCGCCAAGCTCAAGTGTTAAGTTACTTTTTTTTTGGACTCATTATTAGATCTTGGCATCAATCATTTGGTATCTGAGTTGACCCACTTGTTCGGCGATATCTTAGACCTTATTGTTTGAACAGTGTCTTATATTTTAGTCTCACCTGTATAACCAGTCGTCTGCTCCAATCATTGCTTAATACCGTTTTCAATACAAAGCACAGTGCCCCGTGCCCCTGCCTGCCAAGCTGCCATTTTAAAACACAGCTGTCGTGGGGTGGATTCGGATTTCATGCTGGCTTTCATTAATGACAAATGCTCAAACACTCCTGTGCTGGATTTATCGTGTTTATCACCTATATTGTGTGAGTTTGCGAATCAGGTGGCTCCCTTGAAACGTATCTCCAACCCTGCAAATGCCTCTCCCAACTCTGGTTCTCTGACGGAACGTGATTAGAATTAAGGCAAGCGGAATGTAAATGGTGCTTGTCTCATGGCTTAACCAAGAAATTGGTCTTTTGCTGATTTTCTAGGAGCTACCATAGGGCTATTCGCCTTGCTGAGCAGGGCTTTTTTACTCAGAAGGTTGAAACATGTTTTGCTCCCTCAGTGGCTCGTGCTCAATCCCTATGTGATTCACCGGCCAACTTTCTTTCCACCAAATTGGCTGATATACGTAAATATATCCAGTCTAACATTTGAACTGTCACTAATCCTGTTCTGGCCAAAGAATTGTCAGCAGCTCTTTCATCATGGTCCTTCGTCCCTGAATTCTCTACCGAGGCAGTCTCTAAGGCAGCTCATCTACTTAAGTCCAGCGCCCCGTCGGATCCTGCCCCACTATGTGTTCTCAAAAACATTATGCCTGGCATGATTCACTGGGTTACTAACACTATTAATATATCTTGTCAGTCTGGCTGTATTGTTGTTCATCTGTTGAAGAAGCCATCTTTGGATGCTGCTGTCCTGGCCAACTTTCTGCCTATTTCCCTTCTCCTGGTTCTAATGAAAATGTTGGAAGCTTTGGTACCCCCTCTTCTTTCTCTTTTTTCCTCTTTTCTGGAGTCTTCTTTTTTCTCTTAACCACTTTCAGTCTGGGTTCTGGCCTGGACATCGAACCAAGAGTGTCCTGATGTCCATTATGGACGATCTGGCCGGGTTGGTTGATCGGCGTGGAGCTGGTGCCCTGATATTGGTAGATCTTTCAGCGGCATTCGACACTGTCGACCACTCCATCCTGTTATCCCTCTGGCCTCCATAGGCCTTGCTAGTTCTGTTGAGGCCTTGTTTACGTCCTTCCTGATGGACAGGGGTCATCCACTGTCTCTCCCACCTTTTATTTCTTCCCCCCAATGTTGTTTAACATCTATGTTTAGCCTTTAGTTAGTCTCCTCCTCTCCTGCGGCTTCAGGTGCTATTCATATGCTGATGACACCCAGATTCTGGTCCGTTCATATCTCGACCGTGCTAAGGTGTTGTCTCGCTTCTGTGAGTGCCTGGTGGCCGCGAGGAGCTGGATGAACAACAATTGACTCAAGCTCAACGGTGATAAGATACAAGGTTTCAGTGATGGAATCTCCTGCGGACTTGGTTTTCTTGGGTTTCATCTTTCTGGCTATTAGCACTGGTTGCTTTTCCTACTCCGGTGGTAAAACATCTAGTAGTCTATTTTTTCTCCTCTTTGTCGATGGCTCCTCAGATCATTGCAGTTTACAAACAGGCCACTTTTAGCTTAAAGAGCTCAGCAAGTTCTTGCCGTTTTTACCTGCTCGCCTTTGTTCCGCTGTAGGTGCCTCGTTGGTGACTAGTCGCCTGAATTACTGTAATTTCTTTTGGCTCAGTCTCTTGGCCTTATACACTGGCTGCAGCTGTCACAGAACCTTGCTGTCCACTCCATATGGCTCCCACACCAGTCCTGTTATTTGCTCTATTCACTGGCTCCCTGTGGCCAAAAGGATTATATTTAAGTCCCTTTGTTTAGTTCACCGGGCGTATTATCGATAGGGAGCGAATATTCTGCAAGATAAGTTTCTGCCTTATAATCTGGGATGGTCTCTCCACTCCAGCAATGCTTATTTGGTTGTGATCCCTAATTTATGCCTGTGCATAGGGGGGTCAGGCCTTTTCTGTTGTGCCTGGGAAATTATGGAATGACCTCCTGGTTGCGCTCAGGCTTACTGAGAATCATTTACAATTCTGATGCCTACTTACAACTCTGCTGTTTTAGCATTATAAATAACACATAAAAATATCATATCATTATGTTGGGCATGCTTGTGTCTCTATAGCTTGAGCTCCAAGATTCCTTTTATTTGGGCAAACATGTGCGGTATAAGTGTGATTAACATATCATAACATAACACTGTGTCTGTGTCGGTGCCTCAGTAGGTACAGTAACCACATCATCCGATATTGAAGGGACTCCCACCTCAGGCAGGGACATTAGCTGAACTTGACGGGGCAGTAAACGGGGCAGTGGAAATGGCACTGGAGGCAGGAGAAGGGGTGATGCCTGTGTCTCACATCGGAGACAGCAGTATACAGAGTAAAGGCCCTTAGCGCATAACCTAAGTGCTATCACTGCACGCAGCACGCCTACGTGGATCACAACAATCACAGTGATATTTAAGGGGTGCGATGTGCATCACAGGTCGTGCACGCAAGGGTACGAAGATGGATTTGTTTCGCAGACATGCATTTGGGAGTTCCATGCAAGCCATTTCCTTCAAGTAATGCATACTGGATTTTTCTTTTTGGGGGGTTTCTGTCCATTCTGAGGCCTACAGTGCATCACGTATGCAATATTTTTGTTTCAGGGTGCCACTGCATACCACACACTGCTTTTCCCACCTTTCGGGAAGCTTTCTAGGTATTGTGTCTGCAATTTGTGGCTCTTGGGGGGCCACTGCATAATACGTACCGCTTTTTTAGTTTTTTGTCAGCTTTCCGGGTATCGTATATGCAAGATATTTGATTGGGGTTCCTCTGCATATTGCGTTCTGCATATTTTTCCTTTTGGGGTATCTTGAAGCCTTGCTGGACAAGCACATCTATGTAGTACATCACTTATACTGTCTCCTTCCTCATATTGCCCAGAACAATATATCGGTGTGCATACCATTCATCCATTTCATCTGTACCATGAGTGGTAAGGCCCCAAAAGGTAAAGGGAGAAGACAGGGTCTGGTGAGAACACATGCACACCAGCCCCACCTCAGCCCACAGGTTACCCGGCACCAGTATGTGGACATGCTCAGAGACAGAAAGGTGAAGCAGCACCACCTACGGCCATTAGGTCCAAGAGGGGACGCCCTGCAGAGCAGGAATGGCCTCCAACCCAAGACACAGCACAAGAGAAGGGTCCGCAGAGGAAGAAGTGCTTCACTGATGTGGAGCTTC
The DNA here is from genome assembly GCF_040938575.1 of Ambystoma mexicanum. Taxonomy (NCBI): domain Eukaryota; kingdom Metazoa; phylum Chordata; class Amphibia; order Caudata; family Ambystomatidae; genus Ambystoma; species Ambystoma mexicanum. The sequence continues at coordinate 461,374,395 of NC_090931.1, forward strand.
AGATCCTCATAGACTATGTCACAGGATACCATCATGAGATGTACCAGTTTGCAGGCAACACCCATACTCCCGCACAATGAATGGCTCATTGTAAGCAGGTCACAGGCCTCATCAATGCATGTGGTGTGGATAGGTGCACTGCTGAACAGGTTCAGAAGCAGATGAATGACCTCACGCGAAGGACCAAGAAAAATCTCAGTGACAATCTGGCTGCTGCACTGGCCACTGGAGGGGGGGCCAGCAGAGGAGGAGCAGCTGACTCCAATTGAAAAGGCTGAAAGTACACTTAGCAGTCAGCAGGTGCAAGGTGTGGGAGGCGTGGGGATTTACGAGGACACATCTGGTAAATGGCATTTGTGAGCATCGTATGTGTGGTCAATTATGGTTGACCAACCCATATATGTGTTGTAGTACAACTGGCAGCAGTTATCAGCCATCCTTGTACAATGCATCTTTGCCACTGTATTCACTTTTGTGACATGGCCTGCAATCTAGGAGGCTGATGTGTGGTTAACATGTGTTTCACATTTTTGTGTGACAGTACACATCACTGTCTACTGGGCCTGACAGCTGTGCCAGTACTTGCATGCAGGGTTGCAATGTCAAAAATATGCAACATAGGAAACCCCCATGAAGTGGCCCCCTGACGGGCACACATAACCCACAAGGCACACCTGTGTCGCTTCCAGATATTCCTCATCCACATCAATCAATCATTGCCACATTCATGGGGCCTGTCTCTTTGTATTGTTCATCAAGAAGATGCAACATATGCCATCCACGCACATAATTTGCTGCTGAGTTGCATGTTTATACTGTCAACTCCACTCACGGAATGCCTTGCCAGGATGTTCTTCAAAGCTGCCTGTAATGACACACTATCGTGTGACCAGCCTGCCCAGGTATGAGCGCCCACAGACCACTGCCCTGTGTAACCGGCGTTATGTTCAAGCGATTTAATTTGTATATTGCAAGGGCCCACACTAGTCAATTCATAGGTACAATCAGCTGATGGTGGGTTATCATTCCAAGGTGGTTAGTCTGAGTGTCTCCCATTGATATGACTGTAGACAGCCCATGCAAAAGGCTACAGATATGCATCATGCCAATGAGTGTGCATGTCATGTATGTGCATGTTCAAATAGCAAATATGATTATACAGTTCAGTTTGAATCACCATTTTGACATGTAAGGCCTGTATGTGGTTATCAGTCGATACATGACAGACACATGCCCTGTTGCTCACATCACTGTTGATGACACTCACCCAAACAGTCCCCTGTCTATGTCATTGAGACATACATACATGTCCAGACATGTGGAACCTCTTTGATGTGGAATGACATGGCAGCAACATTGCAAACTTGTGTCAATAGATTTTTTTATATGATGAAGAGCTGGTTCTCAGTCTGAGCCTGCCTGGTCAACAATACTGACACATCCTTGTACGATGATGCCCATAGACAGGGACCGATGCCCCAATAAAATCACCCATACTGGAGGCATGAAAGTAGGGAGTGATTGTTGCACCTATATACCATTCATAGGCCATGAATGAGCTTTAGCAGTATGAATGAGAAAAGCTGGTCTTGATATGTTTCATGGGGTCCACATTTACAGTGACAGCTCACCATTATGCATGCCTCATGGGTGATTTGTGCACAACAGACCAGGACCCGGCTTCAACTGACAGCGCTCGCATTAGCTTCTCTAGTAAGTGCTGGCCTGCAGCCAGTGCACACCATGTTGTAGTGGTGTGGTATGTGGTTTTGGTACAGTGGAGTATTGGCTTTGTGGTGAATTCTGTGATTGATTCATTTGATTTATTGTGGGTACAGTATGGCACACTCGTAGTAGATGCATATGTCAATGTTCCCAGTGCACTATTGTATGTACAAGTGACACAGAGCTGGCTCAAGGGGCTACTAAATTGTGCGGTTAACACAGGGCCAGGATGAATAAAGTGCACAGCCAACACACACAATCAGAAGTGTCACTTCACATTTTGTGAAATGACACCCCCCATTACATGACATTGTCATTCAAAGCGACACTCAATGACTGTCAGTCACTCCCTCATGGACAGTGAGGTAAAATGTATGAACAGTCATCATGTGGAAATGAACATGACGTCGTTATAAAGTACATAGTTGGAATCACGTAATGTCTGTCGTATATTGTTCTTGGTAGAATAGGTGGATTTAGCTGGCTAACTAATGCCATCTGCTGCCCTTCAGCATTACAGTGTCATGTGCAGTACTTCTCCCTGTGTTGTGTACTCAAAGGATTGTTGCACGGCCCATCAGTGATGAGTAGGCCACATTTGTACAGCCATGTCCACACTAATAGCATGTACAGTACCTGGGTTGAGGCGGTATATGTCAACAATGGCCATGCATCAGTTGCTTACTACTCATAGTGTGACAAGTCATGATGTCTGATGTATGGGTGTACAGCCATTTTAACTCTGTATGCACTAGTTCGCACATGTGCATTCTTGTCTGGATACACATTACTCAAAATGTCCTTGTCTGTCCATGTACAGGTGATGATGCAGCGGAAGTAGAGGAGGAGGAGGAGGAGGAGGAGGAAGAGAAGGAGATGGTACCTCAGTCCACTAGTGGAGGATGTGATGTCCTTCACCGTGAAAATCCACAAGTGCTACAGGTGATCATTAGTCGTGCTCCTACTTCTTCTGACTCTTCTAACTCTGCAAATTCGTATGCGGCACCAGATGTTGATGACTCACTGAGGGAGAAGGTGTGTGCAACGGCCCCAGATCGGATGAGGCCGTTGCAGTCTGCGCTTGTGCACCAGGCTTCACAAAGCTAGTCAGTTGTGAGACCCATGCAGTGGTTATAGCTGCAAGATCTCCCTCCCATGAGTGGGTGTCAGATTCTGTGGCTGATGTCCAATGGAGGGTTGCAGACCTGCACCCAACGACAGGGGCCCCGTAGCAATGGTGGACGTGTGCATGCTGGAGAGACAGTGTAAGAGCAGCATATGTCGCATGCCACCATCCGGCATGGTGACATGTTACATCATGTTGCTGAGGGCATGGATCACCTGACCGAGAACAGGTCCACCCCAGCGGCCTGGGATGCGCAACAGCAGCCACTCTTGTTCAGCCTGGAGAAGAAAGTGAATGCTGAGATGCAGTCCTCAATGCTCTCCCACAAACTGGGCATGGAGCCCAACATCAAGGGCTGACACGCTGATCTTAAGTGTCTGCAGGACTCCCTGCATGCAGATGCTAAGGCACATAGAGAAGCCCTGAGTCAGGAGATGTTGGCGGTAAGCAGTGATGTTGTTGAATATATAACAAAGAATACAATTTTAGACAAACCCAAAATATGCACGGACCCGGGGTTCGAACCTGTGTTGCTCTGTGTTGTCTTGTTTCCAAGGCAAGCACGTTGCCCCTGAGCTATCCTCCCAAGACACTTGGAACACATCGCACTTGAGCCGTTGACAGTGTTTGCCACATTCTACAACTACACCTTCATCCACAAACCCATTTCTCTGTACATCTGTACTCTGTATTATGATTGTTCACCTCTTGCCTCACTGGCCGTTGTGATGTCTTCTTATGCCACCCTTCTCTTCCCCATGCCCCATGTATCCTACTGGTTCCTGCAGGTGTACTCCCTGTCTGCACTCCTCTTTTACTTGTGCCAGAGCCCACTCCATGCCCTTATCCGCTCACATGACCTGCCCTGTGTGAGGAATCTGAAGGCGTCCTCCCTTCTTTCCCCAGTATATCCTCCTCCCAGGTGGCCAGGGAAAGGTTGTTGCTAACGAATCCTGACCCTGGGGGTGGATATGCGAGGGAGGATCACCTGGGTGTAGGAGGCTTGGAGAGTGGGGATAAGGCACCCTCAGGTGAGACATTAAATCCCCAGTTACCTTTCGTCATGAGTCCAATGTCCCCCAAGCCTTTATAGGCTGTTTTCAATTCCTTCCCTACTTTACCTGTAAATCATTCCATAAAACACACAAGTTATATCCTGGGACAAGGAAGAGACAAACTAGAGAGACACACACTCTATTTATTGATACACACACATACCAACACCAGTTCTGTAATGGGATGAGGAGGAGGCAATACTACAGAACTCCCAAAACAGCAATGAGCAGTCTAGTCTCTTTTTGACCCATCAGCCTTGTGGGAAGTTTAAAAGCAGGAAGATTGAAGAACATGGAATCAGCTGTAGAAACAAATCTCTTGACTGTGGGACGAGCACAGACCTCTCTAAGAAGGCGTTGTTGCAGATGGAGTGCTCAAGGAACCAGAGAAGATGCATAGTATGTGCAGTGGGAAGCGCAGCTAAAGGAAGCGGGAGGCCGGTGGCAGAGTACGGAAAAGGAATTGGCGTGATCAGGAGAAGCTGCTGAGTGAGGTCCGAGCTGCAAGAGACACATTGTTCATGGTAGCGAAGCCACAGAGAGCCGCTGTGGAGATGGAGTGAGGAGCTGCATGGGAGAGAGAGCTTGTTACAGCTGGAACCCTTGCTTGAATGCCGTAAGCACCGACTGGTGAGTCAGACTAGTAAAGTGGACACTGGGATGGCAGGCGAGCATGTAAGACTTATAATAAAGTTAATGAATGGTAATTTAAATGAAAGTAAGGAATGTGATGAAAACAAGTATCTTGAATACAGATCCATGCGAAAGCAAGCAATTGGCATGGTTATTATAGGACCCCTGGAAACATAGAAGTTAGGGAACAAGCATATATGGATGAAAGTTGTTTTGTGGATTCACACGAGTTAAAAGAACTGTGTAAGCATTGGCAAGTGCCACCAGGATGTAATTGTGAATTGTGCAGATTAGGAGAACAAGAATTGGCAAGGGCAATAAGGCTATAAAGGAGCTAAACAGCTTGTGACAACAAACATTGGCAAGAGCCATAAAGGAACTGTGTAACTTGAGAGAACAACCATTGGCAAAGCCATGAGAGTATGTGAAAGTGCAACAAGCGGATGATGGCTAAACAAGCAATGGTAAAGCATTATAAGGATGTGGAATAAGAAAAATCCAAACCCACTGTAGAGATGAGATTGTGGCAATGAGCCTTTGAAGAAGGACCAAGTAAGGTGTGTCGGTTGCATGACCTGTAATGGGTGGATCATGTGGTCCAACAACTGTGCCCAGACCAAGTACACCCCCTTTTGGAAAAGCCACTTAAAGCATCTCAAAGAAGCTTGTTATTGATTAAAAAAGGAAACCTTGTATAAATTGAAAGTTAGGAACTGAACTCTATTAAATTGGTAAAAAATAACCAAGGCAGAAGAGCTGAGAAGGGTGCCAAGGAATTGTGTTGTGTTGGAACTGTTTTAGGACTTGAAAGCTTGGGGAAGGGAACCCCTTTTTGTACTGGGAACTATTTGAACCTTGCGTTAGGGAAACCTTTTGACCAAGAGCTGGAGGAAGCTCTGAACATTTATTTGAACACTTAGCATTTTGAGGCTGACATCCCTACACATTGTATACAAAAAGATGTGAGGGCAAATATAGGTTTTGGACACAGATGGACATTTGCTTTGGACTTTCTGATACAGACTATCCTTAGTAAGCATAGGGCAAGTTAGGCCTGTTTCCAACCTTCTTTAATTTAAAATAAGTGTGTAGCTCAAACTTTCAGTTCATTGTCTGTGCCTCATTCATGATGCCTTCACACCTGCCACAAGTACACATTTTACACAGATGACCGTTCACAGATCAGCAAGACCTCGGCTGCTCCCCTTCATGACCTTGCCTCTGGAAACACAGATCTGGCTATTTGTAGAAATGCACTCCACAGGATACGTTTGCCACACTTGGTGCATTTAGGTTCGTACTGGTTTGAACATGTGGAGACCTGACAGCCTTTGCCTGTGTTCCGCATTTGAGTCACTTTTTGTACATTGTTGTTTGCTGTTATTTCTTGCCTCCACAATCTATTGCATGACCTTTCCCCCGTTACTTGTTGTTCTCATGCAGTACTGTGAGTGACTGCACGGTATGTTGGGTATATTGTGGGCACACGAATGTGGTACATCATCCCCTCCCCCAACTTCGGTTTATCTGTTGTCTCTGTAGGTGTTGGCATTGCACATATGACCCCAGCCCCTTCCTGGAAATTTTTGTCCAGGGTGTATGATCTTTGGAGGGTGAGACAACAGCTGGAGATTGACGTCATGTCCATTAACTGTGGTGTCCAACATGGGGGCTGGTGGGTGGTGCAGGGTCTGGAGATGGGGCTGAACTGACATATTTGTGTGGGTGTTGCGAACATGGGTCTCTTTCTGGTTTACATGCCATGGTGTGTTGTGCATGTTGTATTTGTGATGAGGAGCTGAAGATTGCCCTTTCACAGGTGGCCTTAGTTTCCCAGTCTGCACTTCTCCCTCACCCCTATTGTCCTTTTTCGGCCCCGACATGTGCTATTATTCATTCAATGTCTTCATGGCTCTCAGACTATGCTGCCTTTTTTCCGTCTTTCTGTGTCTGTCTTCCACTCTTCACCGCCTTCTCTCTGCCTTCCCCCGGTGTAACGGCCAACAGCTCTCTCCTCTTCTCACCACTTGCCCAATTCCTCCCTGCTCAACAATTGCTCTCTCTCTTTCTCCACTCCATGGCTACATATTCAACACTCTGTGTGCTGTTTCCCTTGTGCCCTCTGTCATCCTTCACATCAGCTCCCACACTTGTACTTCCACACCCCCAGACCTTCATCTCCTGACATGGTGTCCCTGCATCCATGGGTACCCCAAAAGCACACGTGACACCTGACATTAGTTGTACAGAACTTGTATGCTTGCAATCAATGGCCCGACTTGTGCATGCATCCCGGTGGGTGAGTGAAACCTGTTTCCAGTGTGCATGTTGTGTTGTGGTTGAAATGTGTTTGCTTCACTGGCAGTGGTTGCTCTGTCAATGAATGTTGATGTTGTTGGATTAGTAGTTGCTCACGCTCTGTTATTTGGAATTCTGGTCATTGATACTGGGTGGTCCATGGCGGTCATGTTACCTTGATCCATATGGGAGTTGTGAGGGCTGTCCACTGTGTTTACTTTCATGCAATGCATGTCTTTCCAAGCCTGGAATGTTGTTCCAGGTGGAATGGTGTTGATGCGAGACCGGTGGGTACCTTGTGCAGGTAGGTTCAAGGCACTGAGGGGGGCACATGTTGTGGTGTCATTGGTGGCAGGTAGGGTTTCACTGTGTGGGGTGTTTTTCCTTGCATTGGCATGGGGTGAGCATGTTCGGCTGCATGGGTGCAGGGACAGATGGGGTTTGGGGGGTGGTGAATTATTGCTTGCATTTTTGTATTTTTCATGCCCACCACACAATATCCTGTTCACTCACCTTTTCATGGTGTGTCTAGCCATGATGGCAGTCCACTCCTGGCACTTTGGCTCTGTATGGGGTTGTAGTCTGCAGACTACTCCACACCCATCACGGCATGGCAGGACATGTGGGGGCTGCCATGTATGTCCGACTGCAACATTGTGGAGGTCCTACCCCTGGACACCAGGCAAATGTTATAGGTATGAAGTTGTTGTTTGCCATGGCAATGCATACTGTGTACCGTACCCCTGTAGCTGTTTTCTGTAGCAGCTCCCTTCAGTTCCATGCTCATTTTTGGCCAATTAGTCACTTCCTTCCCTGCCTTCCCTTCCTCTGGCCTATTGCCTTCTACCTTTTGTGTGCCAGTATTCTTGCCCTCAGTTTCTCATTACTTTCTCTTGCCTGCTTGTGTCTTTTCTGCTTGTTGCCTCTGTGCCCTGCCTTCCTCTATGGCTGATGCATGTTTGCCCAGTTGCTTTATGACAGATCCTATCTTCACAGCAATTGCTGAGGATTTCGCCTACCATCATCTTGGACATTCCATCTTTGGCTCCCCTGCCAGTGTTTCCTACACTGACCTGATGCCACGTTAATCAGGGGATGCCAAATCGTGGCATCGGCAGGGCTTCCGAGGGGATCCTGGGTTTCCAAACTCTAAAGGATCTTGCTTTGGGAGTCTTCTCAGTGTCATTCTGATTTCAGACTAATCTGATGTGTCACAGTGACCCCTCACCGGGACAAGGAGTAAGTGGAACCTGGAACTTCACAGCATGCCACTCAGGGGAGCAGGCAGGTGATATGGGTGGTGATGATGTCACTGTGTGGGGTGTTTTACACTGCATTGGCTGGAGGTGAGCTGGTCCAGCTGCATGGGTGCGGATGTGAAATGGTGATGGAGGGCTGGCGACTCTTTGCTTGCAGTCATTGCATGTCATCCAGGGGATTATAGGGTTTGGTGTCTTTGGGTGCATGTATGTGTTACATACTGTGACCTTGTGTTGTTTTTCAGGACTGAGCCATTCTGAAACGGCAGTTGGTTGAAGGGACCAATGCTGTGTGATGCATGCACACAACACCTCATCACTATTGGCTGGTTCTGAGACCTACAAAGTCGAGCAACAATTGCTTCCTGGGGTTGCTGGTGCAGGCACACAAAGGAAAAGGTGTGATTATTTTGATGTAGATGTGTTTGTGTGCATGATTTTTGTCAGGGAATGGGGTGGCAAGTCCCCCTGTATGTTGTTGTACATCACACATAGGGTGGCCATGGCAGTGCTCACATGTGTTTTTTTCTGGTTGCTGTTTGCACTGTGCCATCTCACTTGTGTTCTCCTGAGTGTTGATGGGGGTCTGTGTGCATATTACTTGTTGTGGGGCATTTGTAAGTTATAAGGGATTTTGTTGTATGTGTTGTGTGCTATGTTGTGTGTGACATGCATACTGTTGTTTCCACTTGCTATGACTGTGTCAGTGGTTGGTGCAGTTGATTTTATGACTATGGTCACACACATTTTGTCTCTCCAAGACACACATTCTCGGGGTATTGTTATGGGCATGGTGGATTGGCCCCAATTCATCATTGAATGGCACCAGGGATGTGGCTTCACTGTGTGTGCTCCACCAGGCCTGGTATTTATCGGAAGTATAATTGCACGAGCTGAGTGCGTGCAGCCACTCCCTGTGCCCTTTGTCCACCTAAGGGCATGGGGGATGCCTGTGGCTGAGGGTAATGTCCCTCCTGCAACTCTACTGGTATGCCATGCCATGTGGTGACATTGTGCAGGACACAAGCTACCATGATGATTTTGCATACTACTGGTCGGACATATGCCAGAGTGGTCAAGGAAGTGGAAATGTGACTTGAGCACCCCTAACGTGTGCTCCACTATTCCCCTAACATGTGCTGCATTGTACTTTACCTCGGCTGGTGTGGCAGGATTCCTGAATGGAGAAAGCAGGAATGGTGAGAGCGGGTAGGCACTGTCCACTGCAAATGTGTAGAGGGTTGTTATTGGCATTGATTGTCATGGCCGGCTGTTCAGTGTGTCACGTGACTGCATGTATGTGCATGACAGTTGAAACTCACCTAGGAGACCACTGTTGCTGAAGGTTTCCGATGCCAGGGCACGGTAGAATGGTGATCGTCGGAAGATGTAACTTTCATGTGTGCTTCCAGGAAAATTGGCGTTAACTTGCATTATGACTCCTTTTGCATCACAGATGACCTGCACATTGATGGAATGTCAATTTCTCCAGTTGCAGTAAATGTGCTCCGTCATTCGGGGTGGCCGTAACACGACATGCGTGCAATCATTGGCTCCAAGAACACATGGGAAGTGTGCTACTGCATAGAATTCCTGGCAAACTCTCAGCCTTTCATTCAGTGTGCATGACATGTATATGTGCCTATGCAGGCATGCATGTGTTGTGATGCAGCCCAAAACCTGGTGTAGACACTGGGATTGGGTGGCCTGACATATGCGCCCTAGAATGTCAGTGGTTCACTGGAAGGATCCCGTGGCTATGGAATGTAGCGCTGTCAGCACCTTCTCCAGGGGGTTGAGTGCATGTGAGCAGATGGTGGGTGATACAAGGTCATCCTCTCACTCCCTGACCAGGTCTAGAATGACATGGGGGTGTCCTGTACCTTGCATACACCTGGTCATCTTGCATCCCAAAAAGCGGGGTGCGTGTTGAGAAAATCCAGGGCCTCCACATCCTCCTCCTCCTTCTGTGTCCATGTATGATGACTCCCAGCATACCTGCATTCATCCTGGCTGGCCAACGTTGGAATGCTGGGCATTGTGTGCTTTATATTCTTTGGATCCTTTGCGCGTTGTACTTTTAGTCTCCTATCATGTGGTGGTTAGATCACCAGGTTTGTCTGTGACTTTTCCCAAAGTGAAGTTGCGCTTAGAAATCCATGAATTTGGTTGGGATTGCACTTAGATGGGCGTGTGATTTCTTTGCGTGGCCCGTCCCTCAACACGCCCAAATTTGTCCTTGTTCTTCCTAATTTTGCTGCGAGAATGCTGAATATGCATCTTCCACCCCCTATTTATTTTGTTGCGTAGGCCAGTCCCACACTTTGTTTGGAGTGTCACGCACAGCGGTTGACTGCACACAAAGACGTAAAGGGCCCATGCAAAGCCATGGCAATGCATGTGAAGTCCATTCCATGAATCACTGAAAGGAGTTTTGCACTCTGATAAGTTTGCAAAGTTTCTTTTCAGCATGCAAATAATTCTATAAATCAGGCCCTTCGGCTCCCAATGGTCATAATAAAGATGAGGAATTACATGCCTTTATTGGTGAGTAAATAAGTGAAAGAAATCCTGCTGCATAAATTAGTGCTAACCTGGAATATTAGTAGAATACATTTTTGTCACATGATAGGGTTATTTTAAGTTTATATGTTTTTGCACCGAAGGTTGCATGTTTCATGGTATTAATGAGCTCTTTCACTCCTCTCAAATATGATTGTAACATTAGGGTATTGTGATTTCAGTAGTGGGAAATGGACAGGAGTATATAACATTATATTAAATTCCATATCAAAAAGTTTGTCCGTATGAATCAGGTGAGTGAATAAACTTGGAAAACTATAATTTATGCATGAGATTATAGTGAGATGTTTAATTTTCATCTAAGTATACCTACACTCAATGCAGTACATTTGTGCAATATGGATGAGTGCATTATAAGAGCATTAGCACCTTATTTAGCGCAATTGCGCAATGCATCTAGTTGCAGTGTTCATACTTTAATGTGGTAGTTCCCCTATATTCTGGCACTTGCACTTTATTTAGGACACATGCACAGTATGTCTCAGGGGAATACAATGAAGGAGAATAAACCTATGAATGAGTTTCTCCATTTAAGCACACTTGCATTAAATACAGTATATTGATGCAATAGGGATGAGTGCAATAAGAGAGCACTAGCACTTTACTTAGCGCATTTGCGCAACATGACTTCGAGCAAAGTTGTAGCAGCATATACTGTAAAATTATGGTTTTATTTCATATTTAAGCATTTGCACTTTATTTAGCGCACATGCGCAGTATGTTTCAGAGCAATATGATGGAGGAGAATACCCAATTACAGCGAGTATATGAACAACATGAAGTAATTGCTCTGCATGCCTGAAAATCGAGTCACCTTATTTAGCATATTTTCACAATATGATATAGTTACAATGTATTTATTCATTTTATTTTATTGGACATTTCTAAGGCGCCTATATAAGAAAAGATGTTTCAAGGCACCACAAGACAAAAAGGGTGAGGGGAGACAAGGGAGAAAGATAGCAATAACAGACCTACTAGGCCTTGCGACATTTGGATCGTGCAAGTGCAGTAACAAGAAGTGCGAGGGGTGAGGGAATGCCTGTTTGCGTGAAATGTGTAGTGCTAGGGTGGGAAGGGAAGTAAAGGGTAAAGTGGAGAGAGTGCAAGTGAAAGGAGGGGTTGAGGAGGAGGGGGGAAGAGGGTCACCAGTGCTAGGCGAGCAAGAGTAAGTGGCAGGGAATTGCATGGGGTACAGGTCCACATGCTAAGTACGAGGAGGGAGCTGGACTGGATGGGGGGCCTGGTGCCCTGTAAAGCTCAGAGGGAATCAGGCAGCCAGTCACTGCGGCTGACACGGTGGTAAGCAGGGGAGGCGGAGAGAGAAGGGAGAAGAGAAAAGGAGGGTGTTGAGGAGCTTGCAGAATTTAAGGAGATCTGGCTGAAGCCTGAGAGGTGCAGGGAGACCATTCCAGAGGCAGGTTCATGCGGAGGATGGAGATCTACCGCCCCCACTCTCTGCTTAGAGAAGCGCCTGATCAGCAGAGAGATGGAGCTAGAAGACAGAAGGGCTCTAGCAGGGAGGTATTTAGGGAGCAAGAGTTGAATGTAGCGGGATCCCAGATCCGAGAGAGCCTTGTGGATAATGAACTTGATCGTAGCAGCAACCGAGGTGCCAGTAGAGAGATTTGAGGGTTGGAGAGATGTGGTCGCTTGTGTAAGGTAGACATGGTATCAAAGTAAGACAGACAGAAGTGATTACAGTTCAAAGGTGTTTATTAAACTTTTATCGGGGTGTGAAAAATGCCCATCTAACCCTAAATCTATGATGGAAGCAGGTTAAGACCATCAAATAGTAATAATCCAGTCCTTGTGGAGTCTAGTCAAATAAAAAAGGGCTTATACTAAAAAAAACGATTGCCAATGGTTACCGCTATGCTACAAAATAGTGTGGGATAATGTTTACAATAGGAGAGAAGTGTTCACAAAATGATAAATCTGGGTGTGTAGGCCAGGGCTCCCCTTCCCCATGTTTTTAGTATGGGACAAGGTGGGTCACTTGAGCACAGCCCACTCCTGGGCTTCTTCAGCACAAGATCACAGTTCCTTTCTCCTGTATCGGGGCCTTTCTGTGCCCAAGTCTCTTCGGTGCAAAAGCTCTTGCCTTAGAGGGCCTGATGTTCCATAAACAATAAAGAGCAAATAAAGGTTCCTTCCTTGAAATTCCCATCAGGCGATTTACTCTTTGCACTGGATATCCCTCTTCCGGGCTCAGATCCTTGACATTCATAATTAGTCCCCCTCAGCCGGACTCGGACCGATTCGCTCACAGTATCTTCCTGGATTAATTTTTGCTATTCACCCCAGGATCCCCCTCTGCCGGGCTCAGACCCAATTTTTTACAAAATTAGTCCCTCTCAGCCAGGCTGAGACCAATTTCAACACATAGGCGATTGAAGACATTCGAATGTGCACGGGATTCCACTCAACCCATTGCTAGACTACTTTGATTTACCTTTTGTAATCTTTTATACACTCTGGGGTACCAAAACAGAGACCTTCGAGTGAGTACCCACGTGGCGTTGGCCCACTCTGTTTCTCGTACCGTTCTTGGTTTCTTAAAGTTCAATTATACACAAGTTCTTTGTTCATACAATATTGCTGCTTGCAACCTTGAGCATCACACAGCTTGGCTGGCTATCAGCTGCTCCCAACTCACTAGCTGCGCCGAGCTCATTGTCAATGCTGTGTTGTCGGAGTCAAGGATGGTACCACAGTGGCATCTGAAAGTTGCAATCCTTTCTTGAAAAAGGGAAGGGCAACTCCCTCCTTGTCATCATCTATGGTTTTACTGCCCTTCTTCTCGAGTTAAACTGCCATTCCGGAAAAGCTGCTTCCTCGTGCATTTGTCCTTGCTCAGCGTGTGTTTTTGTGCTCCGCCTTTTATCCATGTGGGGGTGTGATGAAGTCAGGTGTGTGTAATTAGCAGTAATTGCCTGATTCTGCCTGACCCTTGCGTTGGGACATGTCAGGTATACGGCTCTGGTGTGAGTCTGTTGTTGTTCATGATGAACTGCCCGTGAGATAGTGTTCGTGTTGCAAAAGTGGGTTAGGGGATTGAGTTTCTAGATATCCTACTTGGTAGGATGGGGAAAGGGTGTTATAAGGAAGGGGACACCGCATCTCACCCTTCAGTGTCCCACTTCCACTCCCCGAAGTCCCCCATCCCCATCCAGGTGATCCTCCTTCACTGGTCCAACCCCAGGAACTGGATCCAATAGCGCTGGGCGTGTCCTGGCCACCTGGATGACAGATCCCTGGGGAATAGTGAATGATACACCTTCAGGTTTCTCACACTGGGCTTGAGGCCAAGGATGAGTCTTGCAGTCTGATTCTGGATTAGTTGAAGGGGGAGAAGGGAGGATAAAGGAAGATTGAGGAAGAGAATGTTGCAGTAGTCCAGCATAGAGAGGACCAGAACTCTGGACACATTGGAGTTTCTGGGGGAAGGTGAGGAAAGGGAAAATACCTCTGATGAGCTGCAGCTGATAGTGGGCCTTCTTGGCAAGTTCTTTGATGTGAGGAGAGAAGGAGAGAGAGGAGTCAAAGGACACCAAGATGTTATGCCTCACAAGAGGGTGAGGGGAGCAGACCCACAGAAGGTGGGTGGTCAGAGGTTTGGTGGGAAAGAGGGAGCTGAGGTCCCAATGAGAAGGATCTCAGTCTTACTGGCATTAAGGCAGAGATCATTGGCAGCACACCATGCCTGAATAGCAGTCAGACAGGGATGAGAGAGGAGGAAGAGGTAGTGGAGAGAAGCTTGAAGGAGAGCTGCATGTCATCTGCTTAGCACTCGAAGTGAGGAGAGAAGGAGATCAGGTGGGCCAGAGAGGCAAGGTAGATGTTGAAGAGCCACAGCGTAAGGATATAGCCTTGAGGGACTCCACAGGTGGAGAGTGTGATAGTGAAGAGAAAAGGGCCCAGTTGAACTTGGGAAGGTCGGTCAGAGAGGAATGAGGTCAACCAGTCCAGTGCTAGGTCCATGGGGCCAAGGGTGTCACAAATTCGATTTGTCAGGGTAGCATGGTTGACCATGTCGAATGCAGAGGAAGGATCCAGAATGATAAGAAAGGATGGAGAGATGGAATAGGGATTTGAGAGCAAGTCTTCAGGGGTGTTCAGTGAGCCGTTTCCGTGCCTCTGATACTAGCACTTTTATGATCTACATCTAGATGTACTTTTCACTTTAAGTGACTCTGCATCTCACTCTTTACATTTTCAAATAGACTTTATGCAATATAGAATTAGATCATACTTGTACCTTATGGATATGGGACAACATATATACAAACCTGATGGACCATGTGGAATGCTCGTCCTTAATGGATGGCAAAATGATTGCACTTCTCTATGTTTCAGTGGAATATTGCTGGAGAAATGTGTTTAATGTTGTGGGCGCATGTACCACTAGAAACAGTTGAGTTATATATTTAAAGCACTTTCACTTTACTTAGTGCACATGCACAGAATGTGTTCATGCATTATAGAAGAGGAGTTCATTTGACTACTGTTGCCATGTGCTTTGAGCATTTGCACTTTATGCATCGCATTAGTGTAACATGACGTGTTTATGATTAACATCCATATAAGACCTGGAATTTTCAAAGATGGCACTCTGCAGTAACATTACAAGAATAGGACGTGAGGCAGGCCAAGGTAATAGAAGAGGGACTATGTTTTGTATACATATATTCACAAAAAGAATTGCGCACAATGTGAGGAATGCCTGGTGTGGGTGAAACGTGTTAGTGTGTTTTATCTTTGTCCACCTTTAAGTCAATAAAAAGATTTTGTAAATATGTAGGACTGGAGGTTTGACTGACTGAAGAAGCTACGACGATCTGTTGGAGTGGGGTGAGCCCTGATGTGCTTTTGATACATATATATATATATATATATATATATACCTATATATATATATCTATATATATATATTCAGTAAAAAAAACTTTGTTAAAGGGATATTATGGTTAAGTTGCGCTACTAAAAACCTATGAAATTCACTGAAAAAAACATTGTTAAAGGGTCGATATGGTTACAAGTAAAACTGAAATACCCCTGAAATTCGCCAGTTATGGAAAGCTAAGCAACCAAAACTTGCGCCACCACGGTGCACTGCTAAGAATAACACCCATGACATCACAAATATGCGTAAGATAATCATGTTGGTTATACACAGTGGCTCATGATACAGCCTCTTGTTTACTTACTTTACTTTCCCTGTATAATGCTCATATTTGTATACATTGGGGTCTCTTAATGTTTTGTGTGTAGTAGTGCAAGTATGTAGTAAGTGATGCATTATTACCTACTTTCACAGTACGGAAAAGAGTGGCATGATTGACCATGTCGAATGCCATTTTACTATCCAACATTGGAAAGTTAGAAATATTACATCTCTACGGTGTATGCTGCAGCCAATGCCTATGTTTCTGTATGAGTAGGTTCCTGTACTAGAAACAACCCTGCAATGGAATGTTCTTTAGAGCAATACATTGCATAATCAAGTATGTAGTGCATCACACATCTCCAGATGACCCCTGACAATTTTTTGCTAACATTACATTCACAACCCCTTGTAGGGACTTCTATGAAAAGTAAATGCACATGTGATGTCATCAGTGATGTCATCAATCATATTTGTGATGTCATCTTTGATGTCATGGGTGTTATTCTTAGCAGTGCACGGTGGTGGGGCGAGTTATGGTTGCTTAGCTTACCATAACTGGCGAATTTCAGGGGTTTTTCGGTTTTACTTTTAACCATAACGTCCTTTTCACAAAGTTTTTTTCACTGAATTTCATAGGTTTTTAGTAGCGCAACTTAACCATAACGTTCATGTAACAAAGTTATTTTACTGAATATAGATATATAGATAATGTTAATGTGAGAACTGTTTACTAGAATTCCCTTAGTTTATATACATATAACATAGAACATACTGAACCCCATACCTGCGCTAGTGGTTCTGATGTATGCGGACAATGCGCCTGTTCGCAGAAGGACTCGGACAACATTAACACTATCCAAAAACTCAGGGGGTATTTTACATTGTTATACCATCCAAAAAACACTAACATGTTCAAAAAGCAGCACATAAATAAATTACATTCAATAATAAATAAGAAGTGCAAACTGTATATGTAATACACCAACCGTCCAAGTACATAGCATATGCAACATAATGTAATATACCAAAACATAATAAATATACCTCCAATAGAATTACCTTACAGAAACTGCAGAGAAAAAATCAACAGCACACCTATGCAGAAGTAACAGCAAAACCTAGCAAGAAATTAGTAAGTACAGTACATTTATTGTATATATTTATAAACTTACTGTACTAGGTACACTAAAAGTAATCTTTTTTTTCTTCACAGAAATGTCTAGTACTTTGGAATGACTGGAAGAAAATTTTCCTCGGGAAGAAATGAGTGAAAACAGTGATACTAATGGTAGACACTACAGTTCTCTATGTAAACCAATTAATAACCATTACTTAATGTGTACTTAACACATTTTTTTTGTTAACAGACCATACAGACATTAAAAATAATACAGAAACAGAGACTTTGGAAACTCATCTGCACCGAATGGAGCAAAAATTGATCTATTAAAGGAATAGTACGCTCAGAAATATTATTGTACCAAGGGTTTGGGCATGTGTCTTTAAGCATACGTTGATCGATCGTACAAACATTTCCTATGCACCTTACCATACTTTTCCTCTTTTTTACACATGCGAAGTCAGGCAGCAGGGCGCGGCCATCTTGTGATAATCTTATCCGTTGATGCATCGCCCAAGGTGGATTGACCTAGCAGCATTAATTCATAGGTCCCGCCCCTGAGGCTGACATCATCAAAACTAGTGATATTCTCCACCTATTTCCAGGACGTTACTGGGCAGCATAGCCAAAAACGCCCAGTCATCACCTACGTGTTAACGTTAGTGGACGCAGAACCCGGAATATATACACACATCATCTCAGCACAGCGCATCCCAGTGTTGAATATAAAACTATACTTTTAAAAGAAATATCAAAACTGTACAATTTGTAAAGTACTTTTATTTCTCAACAAATGCTCCGGAAACATCCGGCAATTGCCATATTCAAGAAAATTGGCAATTTTTGTCTTTGTACTTGATCCACAAATGTTTATCGTGAGTCACACGGTGTTCCTTTTGGATATAAGAAGTGCATTGGATGAACTGTCAAGCACAAGGCTTTGGCATCAGCTTGCCTCTAGGCCACCGTAAATGATGTCAGTTTGCTCCTTATCACTGGTACCGCGTAAGGGCATATCGGCCCGTGGCAACCGTCCCAAAAAAGCATCATTGTGATCCAGCAAAAAGCATCATTGTGATCCAGCATTCAAGTGTATCTGCAGCTGCCGGTTAAAACACCCGTCAGTTGGTATCTGGAATTGATGACAATCGCAGAAAGGCAAGATGTAGCTGTTTGAAAAACATAACATAAATGTGTCTTAGTAGCCAATCTTTATGCATCATTTTACCCATTAATTCAGCCCTGTGTTAAAACTAATGATAAATACAGACGTGAAACAATGGGAACACAGAAAAAACAACGTGGAAAATAGTCCACAATTTGCTTCAGAGATGAGTACTATGGAGTATGTTCATCTCGAAATGGGATGCGGAGGCTGACGTTATAATCAGGGAGCAAGCTAAGTGCAAGAAGAACACATAGACAGGATTTTAATTAAATTTTAGCATTGAATTAGGCGTTTGAGGAACGTGAGGGAACCCAGTGATGCACTACATGCATCTCGATGCTAGACTGCCCATGTGCCCGGGACAAAGACAAGTACACACACCGGTTATATTTGCGTGTCATTGCAATATGGCACAAAGAACAAATGAGTACAATGTAAGCCAGCAATAACGGTCGGCGAATAATAACTTGACTTGTTGGTCTATAAAATTGTTGAAAGTAAAACTTACACTATATTCAGCATTTCCCTTCTCCCGGCGTAACGCTGAGACTCCGTTCAGGTGAACAAATTTTCATAAAATAAATTACGCGTTCCTTTGTCCAGTTTTGGAATGCTGAACGTTATCATATTTGACGGTATTACACCCATGCCTTAATTAATTCCCTTTCGGAATCCTCCCTTTCATTTCAAGGTCGAAAAACAATTGAACCTTATGCTGTGTACGATGTGTGGGTTTGCTCAGCTCGGAAGCAAAAATTCAAAGCTGCTGACCTTCACTCAGAATGGGAGCCATTAGCGCTTCAGACCATGGTGGCATTAGAAACATTTTTGAAAAACATATTCATTCTTTGCTGGCTTCCACCAATTGCGTGCAAAATTTATAGTGATTTAATTTGTTCCTCTGGAGAACTTCGCACTCTCCCAGCGACTTCCACAACCAGCCCAGACCACCTGTCAGCTCAGCCCATCTCCTGTTCACACGACAAATCACGTAAACATTTTTCACAAGAAGCAAGTCTCGAGCCCTGACAAAATGTGCTCATACGAGAATGTCCGAGCAAGCCCTGCTGCAACCCCAACCGGCCAGGCCGCTGTCCCCTGAACTCATGACCGCAGTTACATATTAGAAGCCTATAAGTTGCACAAATGCTTTTGTACTATCCCACTTTGGGTCACTAGCGAGGTGAAGGGTGTGGTTGTCTTGCCCCTGAGGCAATCGGCGGGGTCGGAATTGATAACTGACAGGTCTGGCACATCAGAGCTAGAAAAGGGGTGGAGTGACACATGTTAGTTTAGGACATATTATACTGTGACTGGGTTCTTGTTTTATTGGGAGGAACCCTGGGGTGCTCGGCAAGGAAGGGTCACACTTCTGGTACATGAAAAGAATAGCTTTGGAAGGGCACAAGGTTGAACAAGCAGTAATTTTCCAGCAGCTGCAAACATTTGTTGAGATGGATGAACAACTACAAGTCATGTTTTGGCCCTGACACACACAGGACAGTGCTCTCACAGAGAGATTTAAATTAATACATTCTTAGATTGACAATAGAGTCAGAGACACAATCACAGAATGCGGCAAGGGCCGGAACACTGCGAATGGAGACACACTTGATTCACTGAAAAATTGAAACAACCATTGATGAAAGCTCGGTTGTGCTTTATTTTGTTGCTGATTTTGATGGCACAAATGTACTACACATTATAAAGCTCTGTTTGCAGCACAGTGAGGGAAAATCCCTTGTAACAACCGCTGTCACTGGGAAAGTTTCTCTAATGGCACCACCGACACAGGCAGGTTTTACTCGTCGAACGCAGTGTCCAAGCCTCCCATGAAGGCACCATTTAAACGAACGATAGGCCACCAACCTGTACCACCTGTGAAAGAGAAAGATACAAACTGGTTTTAAATGAACAACATAAATTAATTAAACCTTAGTTGACAATTACAAAACTAGTCTCCAATGGCATTATTGCCAGTACACATGTTACTTGGACACTGTACAATATTGAATGACTATGCATTCCATTACATTTGGGACACAAAAAAATATTGCTTCATGGCTGTAGATGAAATAAATATAAGGAGACCACTATGGTTTCCCCAAATTGCGAGTGATGTATAGAATTGCAAGACCACATTCATTTGGCATTGATAGATCAAAGTTACAACAATATAGGAGTCAACCATGACATAGTAGTGGCCTTAGTGACATCACAACTAGAGTACATTTACTTGTTACTTGCATTGCGAGGTGAACTGTTGCTCGAAGTTCGTGCATAAGCACCATCATAAGCACTTCCACATGAGGGAATCCAAGATGTACAGCCATTCCACAGTGTCTGCATGCACCTCCAACCAATTTATCCACAAATCTCTGATAATCCAGACAATCTGCTTTCTGAAACACGCAGCCATAGCTATTTGCTCTTCCTTCAAGAAAATAACTTTCTGACAAAGTCTCTGCTCACACATCACACCAGGTAAACCCTATTCACCAATCCCTTGCCACTAATAGTAAATGAGGCAGAATTAGCCATGACAGAAGTAGAAAACACCATGTGTCAGTATCAGCAATCTACAGAAGACTTTGCTGTAATGAAATCACAACTAAACAATGAGCAGCGTAGCATTTTCCAAGAAGTAACAAAACAAATTGAACATGTTGTGCAACATGAAAATAAAAACTGTACCTGACTACAAACCTATACTACTATACGTGAGTGGTCAAGCTTGTCCAGGCAAAACATTCTTAATCAAAATCAACAGCAAGTTCCTCCAACAATTGACAAACAACAAACTGTCAGCTGTTGCAACTGCCCCACATGTTTAGCTGCCTACAACATAGGCAGTGTCACTTTTCACCGATTGCTACTCTTTCCAGTAGAACACCAAAACAAATTAGACTATTACAAACTTTCTACAGAAGCATCAATGGAACTACACAGAGTTTTCAAACAAATGAAAAAGCTGCTAATAGATTAGGTGTGCATGGCCGTCAACCTAATGTTGGCTTTCATTCACCTCAAATTACTAGAGGTCCTCAAAACAGACTACGAAGAACTCTTTGGAGGAAAACACATTATTGCTTTCGGAGATCTTCTTCAATTAACACCAGGGTGAACCTATTTTTAAAACCTTAGGGGACAAACTGTGCCGTAAAAGTCCAGTAATTGACATGCCAATTGTTGTTTGCAAAATATTCCCCTGATGAATTTCCCGTTATTAACCCTTCTTAAGGACAATGGGAATGAAACATGTCGGGTTAATGTATCTGTGAGAATGGTGTCGCAGGTTCAATAAGGCACTAATAGCTGTTGCGTACCAAGAACTATTGAAAGAATCTCAGTATTTATATAGGAGATTCCAGATTAGACATCAAACTTGTGGTTTTACCAAAGATGCTAATGATACATCTTTTTTATGTCATGTGTTTTGTTCGCTGTACAATTTGATGTTTTGTTTTGTAATGTTGATAGCAACCTCATAGAGAAACAATTTTTGTTTTCAGTAACTGGTGTTTTTGTTTATTAATGGTGTTGGTTTCTAATTCACAAGTATACAGAATCTCTCAGGTCCTACCCCAGGACCACCTCTTGTAATTATTGTTTATTTTTCTATTTTCAGTTTCTTTTTTTGCTCAGCACATTAGGATTTGATGTGGTTGATACATTGTTTTTAAAAAAAGGTTTTTAAAAAAAAGGTTTTATATAAAAAATAATTTGTATAATAAAGCATAGAGATATGTATATTTTTCTAATTAGATTTGTGAGTGTCATTTGTTGATATTGAGGAGGTGAGTTTGTAAGGTTTCCCAACAGATTAGTTTGGATCCTTAAGGGTGAGTTCTTGAGAGGAGTTAGGACCCCTTTTTTTGTAGACAAAACGTGTTGTATCGGGCACCGTCCTAAGCCACTGATTTAAAACAAAAAAAACAGTCCTCTGCAAGTTTTATGGTAAAATTCTTGGCAGCCTAGGAAATGTCAACCTTGTGGCAACATTTCCAATACAGAGAATTAACTGAAAATATGTGCAGTCTGTTGACTTCAAATAAGCCAACATTTTAAAAAGTATTAGAGTTAGTGTACTATCTCAAGAAGCACAATCTATATTAAACACCAGGCACATCCATGCACTCTATGGCCATAACTCATGTGCTACTGATGTCATGGAAAAAGTAGCACACAAAAATGTCAATTGTATGTCCTTGATGCCAACTCTTGCAAGCTGTTCAAAATTTAATGAAACAATGTTAAAAAAAGAAATGCAACCAATAGTTCAAATTACCTCCACAGACAAACTGGACGTACATGGTATGACACTACCCATGTGTCAACAAGCCACAACAAGGCTAAACACCTTGGAAAACTATCTCTAACACAGCTGGTTTGGAGAAAATATTAAATGTATCTTTAAACTGTAGAGTAATGCTTAAATGTAACCTTGATGTGGACCAAGGACTAGTTAATGGAGTACTTTGTACAGTTGTTGGCTTTGAAACATACCCACATGACAACAACATTCAATTTTTCAATATTCTCTTTGACAAACTATCCGAAGTTAAAAGGATAAGACGTTCAACAGCCTGCTTCCTTCTTTTCAAAGACATCTGTGTGCGCAGAGACCAATATTCTCTAACTCTAGCATACGCAGTCACCATTCACAAATCACAAGGTCTTACCCTACATAAAGCATTGATAGATATTGGTAGCACAGTCTTTAAAGAAGCTATGAGCTATGTAGCACTATCACGCTTACATACACTTGACCGATTATTTCTAATCAACTTTGATGCAAGTAAAGTAAATGCTGACATTTCTTGCATTCTAGAATACAATAGACTGCATTCACTCTACACCCCCATCTAAAAACCTATCCTGTTCCGCAAAAAGCAAAACGTTGTAAAAGAAAACTACTTCAGACTCAAACTATGCAAGATCTCACAGCAATTCCTCCAAATAAAGTAAAAGAAGCTAATACGTCATCAAGGACCACTACCAAAGAATATTCTACTGCTCAAAGTAACTCAACTACCTCTTCAAAGAAGCAACGCACACTCCAAACAAATGACTTGCACACAGAACTGTCAGGTCCATTCAAATTTTCAAATGCAACTGGTGTAAATTGCTACGCAAATGTAGCAATAAATATTCTATACTAATTGCCACCAATTATTAACAACATTAAAACCCAAAATGCCTAGAGTCTTCAATACCAACATTCTGAACACAATCCAACAAACAAACTAAGACACATCATCTCACTGTCCTATAAACACTTTACACTACTACCAATCAGTACACACATTTTTTAAAACATATCCCCTAAGCAGCCCACATACCACAGTCAAAATCTTTGGTAACATGGGTGTGTTATGCTGCATTGGTTGTGGCCAGAGACTCAAACGATGCAAGATCTCACAGCAATTCCTCCAAATAAAGTAAAAGAAGCTAATACTTCATCAAGGACCACTACCAAAGAAGTTTCTACTGCTCAAAGTAACTCAACTACCTCTTCAAAGAAGCAACGCACACTCCAAACAAATGACTTGGACACAGAACTGTCAGGTCCATTCAAATTTTCGAATGCAACTGGTGTAACTTGCTACACAAATATAGCAATAACTATTCTATTCCAAATGCCACCAATTATTAACAACATTAAAACCCAAAATGCCTAGAGTCTTCAATGCCAACATTCTGAACACAATCCAACAAATAAACTAACACACATCATCTCACTATCCTATAAACACTATTACACTACTACCAATCAGTAACCACATTTTTTAAAACATATCCCCTAAGCAGCCCACATACCACAGTCAAATTCTTTGGTAACATAGGTGTGTTATGCTACGGTGGTTGTGGCCAGGGCCTAGAGTCTTGAGTGCATGGCCGAAGTCCTACGGCACTTCAGCCATGCGCCCAAGACTCTAGTCCTGGCCACAACCACCGCAGCATAACACACCCATAGAAACAAACACCTACCAAATGACCACAACCCGAAAACATAATACATTCACCTCATAACCTATCCACTTCAATTAATATTCTAAAAAATAATTACAACCAATGTACAAACTCTTCACTACATACCCTCTTCACCCTATTCTCCTCTAACGACCCAAAACCAACATCATACTAAACATAAATAACGAGTAGTGCGCCCAGTGTTTAGTAAGTTGCGGTGACCACGGACACGGCAAACACATCACGCCCTTCTCCCACATAAACAAATACAGCATTTGACCCATTTCATACTCCCTTACCCTCTCCCAGCACTCCTACACACCAACACACTCCCCAAAATTGGATTTATGCTCACTTCCACGCCGCGCTCTCCGCAGATGTCCGGGGATGCAATATGGCGAAACAATTTGACGCACCTCACTCACGCCTCATCACAGCCAATCAGAGAACACATCGCGTTCCCGTGGACAAGACGCAAGCCGATTACCCAATCGGTGTCCTGTCAGCGGAGCGAATAGGGAAGTGTGTCCACGGAGCGGACATAGATATCATTCATTTTTTTAGACCTACTTTTTGGTTGTTTTAAAAAAAACTACCGGATGGATTTTCACCAAATTTACAAAAGCACGCTTTCAGGACCAATCCACTGCTCCTGCCGCAAATTTGGTGAAAATCTGTACAGCGGTTTGGGCTGTAGGCGCGAAAGAAATGTTTTCTCCATTCAGTCTATGGGAAAAAAAAGACATTTGGGACCCCCCCTCTACAACTTTTCCCCCCCCAGACCAAAATTCAGAGTGGGCCATATACTTTTTTTTTCAAAGTTTGGTGAAGATTCGTCCACGGAGAGCGAAGTTATAAGCCGCCCAAAAAGTGCTCTTCCTATGGGTTTAGCAATTTAATCATAACTACTATCTCGAGATTAGTGAGCATATATTTGGCTTGATGTTCTGTTACAAGAAAGAGGATGTGTAATATTCTAATGTGTCCCTTATTCCATCCTACCGTTGCTTCCTTTTATTAGTAGAATTTTCTTTATATT
This sequence comes from Ambystoma mexicanum, assembly GCF_040938575.1. Lineage (NCBI taxonomy): Eukaryota > Metazoa > Chordata > Amphibia > Caudata > Ambystomatidae > Ambystoma > Ambystoma mexicanum. The sequence continues at coordinate 461,399,544 of NC_090931.1, forward strand.
TTGAAATACATAGTGCAGGTCCAACACGTAACGGAACATAGTGTGCTGATAGTTACTTGTGGTGAGAGTGGCAGACCCGAGATGGACTGGCTGGCAGCTCCTGGAACATACCCTTCTAATCACTTACCTGGCTCTGGTGAATCAATCACAAAACTGTGTTGAGCCTCTGCCTTTATGCTAATTGCCTATTAACAGGCAACAGGTGGTCCAGGCCCAGAAAGTGCTCTAGTAAGAGGCAGCATATCATAGATGTGGCACCCTCCTCCTCTTGCTCTCTACCTCCTTGCACAAAAAGGTTGCAAAGGAGCAACCAACAGCTCTACCGAGTTCCACAACTGCCTAAGGACACCAGGAAGAAGGATTACATCCAAAATAAGAAGAGCTCTTCAAAGAAGAACGTATCTCCCTCGTCTTCTACCGGACCAGACTCCTCTTCCTCAGACATGGTGGAGGAAGTTGTAGCTGAAGGCAAAGGGAAGTAGGTGGCAGCACAATATATGTTAAGGGTCCTGACTCATGTAGCCACAGAAACGGGTTTAACTGCACGTAATGTACGGTAGTTTGAACTCGATGTTCACCTTAGGTTTCTATTGATTTGTTCAATAGATAGTTTTTAAGAGGGTGGAATGAAACAGAGACATTGGGCCTCATTACAACCCTGGCAGTAGAGGGTTAATGGGGCCGGTAGAGCTGCCGGCCCCATTTACCCCCTAACGCCTCATTACGAGGTCTGCTCGCGGGACCCGCTAAGGACGCCTGGTAAAACCACTGTCATTAACGGGCCCGTTGTTAGCATCATCCGCATTCCCATTGAGCCCTATGGGGGCTCAAATTGGAATGGGGATGTACTGGGTCCAGGTTACCTGAATGGAGAAATACTGGGCCCTCCAAGGTCGGAATAGCCCATTATTTCCCCATTCCGGGAACCCGGAATGGGGGTAGACATGCCACAAAAAGGGGCATGATTATCTCCAGGGTTGTAATGAGGCCCATTGCAATCTCATGGTTTCATGAATATGGATTGGGATACATCCTTGCACGTGTTTTTAGTAATGGATTCACGCCTCTATAGACTAACAGGCCATATCGTTATGTTTTCATTGGATGCTTCTGTTAGGGACCGAGCGGATAAGAAGGGGAAGAGGGCCTTGGAAAAATCATATACTGTGGGTGATCAATCTCTTTGGGCCAGTGTGCACGCCCCTTCTCTGGCTTTATTATCAGAATTTCTGCATCTCTTGAAAGCCTTTTAGGGAAGGTACATTGAGCTCTGCCCTGCATAGCCAGGTGAAACTGCAACCCGAGTGGGCCTTCAAGCCTACTTGGGCGCTTAGGAAACTGAAAAACAGGACCACCCCAAAAGGCAGCAGACCCCAAGATACCGTTCCATGGGAGCTGCATTGTTCGGAGATCACTTGGAAGAAAGAGTTCATGAGTGTTTAAGGCAGTGTTCCAACATACTACACAGATAGTTTGACAATTTTCGGCCTATGATCTGATCCGGTTCAATTTTCTGCAAGCATGAGATGACTCAAGCCAAGGATCCTCAGGCCCAGGGAATTGCCAAGATTCGTTCACAACAGCATTTACAAGAACCTTTCCGCAGTTAGTTGAAAATTATAAACATTTTACAATGTAGAAATCATACAATAGAAATACTTTATTCAAAGAACAATTGTTAAAGGCATGCTTTTATACTCACAGCACACTCTTCTGTGACAACCAACAACCTTGCAATCCGTCAGAATCATGTCACATACATCCAATAACTAATTCATACACATCGGATAAAGACAAAATAGATTTCTTGCAACTCAACATAAGGATACATTTTTTATTGTATTGCTTTAAAACACAAAAGTAATTCCACTTGAGTATTTGGACCATAACCAACATGTTTCGACACGTGGGCTTTAAGATCAGTGCCCGTGTTCCTCAGGGTTAGCTAAATAAGTGTATTATCTAGATGGGTGGTTCCTTAATGCAACATAGGTAAACAGGAGTGGGGGAAAACCACTGTTTATGGGTGGAGTTCTGAGGGAAAGCATTAAAAAAAAGTCAATTATAGTCACAGAGACAGTAATAACCTTTGACAATTCTTGAGTTGTCATCATATAACAGCGAGTCCTGACGTCTCAGTCTCTGGTTTATCAAATCATTGAGTGTAGGTTTGGAAGAACATGTTCTAAAATACAGAGGAAAGGGCTTTACTTATAGAATAGAACATATAAAGGAATATGTATTTAAGGAGAACAATAGGTGTATGGATTCTACCAATTGGAAAATAGCAGGCTAGGTGAAGTACCCTGCCTGAAGGTAAGTAGGCGAGTCAGCACAGGGACCAGACACTCCTCCACATGTATGCAAAAGGATTCTTTATTAGAAGCAGTGGACACAGGTAAGAAAGCAAAGGTAAGTGATTCCAATATAGGAAACAAATCGGCTCATTCATCGCTCACTTCTGCACCAAGTGACACTCTTGAAACACTCTAACCAGACACTGTTGGCATCACACACACGCATGTGCTCACGCGCGCGTACACACACACACACACACAAATGTTGTTCTGTATTGGTAATCCTGTCAGTTGCCATGAAACGAGATACAAGTTTTAAGAGCTGTTACGTATATATTTGGTGCACAATGGCATTGGGGAATAATTGCCTGTGTACAGCCAAAGCACATATAGTAACATCCAGGACCACCCACACCTCTGCCTACGCAAAGGCCTTCCACTATATCTCACAGACTGTGCAGCCCTCCTTGCCAATATTGCCTGGGTGCTCTTTGGATTAAATCTGCCACTGTGCCTTATCCTGATGACCCCACTGACTGTGCACTTTCTTCAGAATGGAGTCACTTTATGTTTTTCCCGTTCCTCACCTCATGTCCAGAGGGCCGCCCTCGATGCCTTCAGGCAATTCCACTTGCGACTCCCCTTAAAATATTCAAATTCTTATGAGTGTCAAATCATTTTCTTCACACTTGGTTACTTTTTCAAAATCCTTGGTGTATTTATTTCATATTCAGCACTTTTTTCAAGTTCTTCTCTCATTTATTTCATATACAGCACTTTTTTTCAATTTTTTCTCTCAACACGTGTTTCACCTTTGTTAGTTTCACAAAGGATCTTCAGGAGAGATATAATTGCTGTCGTAGGAATGATATCTGTTAGACCATTTGTCGGTATGGCAATCTAGGTATTGACACAATACCACAGCTGACAACCCTACAATCATAAAAAAGCTCAAAAGAAAGAATTCGCCGGTAACAAAGCCCAGTAAAGGTTGCCAAAAGAGTGTTTAAAGTGATGCCTTCAGGCAACCCTGGTGAGAGCTTGGAGGGTACACTACTCTGCAGATTGTCTTTGTCTCTCTCCTAGCCAGTAGGCGTGCACCCACATGCACCCTAGGGCTTACCATTGGTGCTTAACTCCCAAAACTGCGGGCCCTATGAACCCCTTGATTCTGGTGATAAAAAATGTACTCATATCAAGGCAATTTTTCTGGTTGTAATATAATCTGCAGACATACTGCGTGCTGGACAGGAGGGCACAATCTGAAAGGTCCCAAGCTGCTAGAGAGCATTGAACATGTTAACCAGCCATGGATAATTAATTAATTAGTTAATATTTTATAAAAAAGGACGCAGATTTGAACATGTGCTGCTCTGCGTTGTCTTGCTTCCAAGACAAATGCATTATCCCTGAGCTATTCTCTATGCCCAGAAAGGCAGACATGGCAATGCGGGATAGGAGGACACAATCCAGAAAGGCCCAACCTTGCATGGTAATTGCATTATGTGAGGCTACGGCCCCTTGCGCAAATAATAACGGAAGCTGTGCCTCCTGCATGACAGTGCCTGGCATGGTAACAAACCCTTTGGACACACATCAGTGGAATCTGTACCCCCTGCATGAAAGTGCCTGGTATGGTAACAAATCCTTCGGACACATGTCAATGGAAACTGTGCCTCTTGCATGACAGTGCTTAGTATAATAGCAAACCCTTCGGAAACATGTCAATGGAATCTGTGCGTCCTACATGACAGTGTCTGGCATGATAACAAAACCTGTGGACACATGTCAATGGAATCTGTGCCTCCTGCATGACAGTGCCAAGCATTATATCGCACCCTTTGGACACATGACAATGGAGTCTGTGCCTTCTGCATTACACTGCTTGGCAGGGTAACAAACCTTTAGGACACATGTCAGTGGAATGCGTGCTTCCTGAATGACAGTGCCTGGCATGGTAACAAACCCTTTGGACACATGTTAGTGGAATCTGTGCCTCCTGCCTGACAGTGCCTGGCATGCTAACAAACCCATCGGACACATGTTGTCGAATCTGTGCCTCTTGCATGACAGTGCTTAGCATGGTAACAAACCCTTCAGACACATGTCAATGGAAACTGTGCCTCTTGCATGACAGTGCCTAGCATGATAACAAACCCTTCGGACACATGTCAATGGAAACTGTGCCTCTTGCATGACAATGCTTAGCATGGTAACAAACCCTTCGGACACATGTCAATGGAAACTGTGTCTCTTGCATGACAGTGCTTAGTATAATAACAAACCCTTCAGACACATGTCAATGGAATCTGTGCCTCCTACATGACAGTGTCTGGCATGATAACAAAACCTTTGGACACATGTCAATGGAATCTGTGCCTCCTGCATGACAGTGCCTAGCATGATAACAAACCCTTTGGAAACATGTCAATGGAACCTGTGTCTCCTGCATGACAGTGCCAGGCATGGTATCAATTACAAACCCTTCGAACACATGTCAATGGAATCTGTGCTTCCTGCATGACAGTGCTTAACATGCTAACACACCCTTCGGACACATGTCAGTGGAAACTGTGCCTCCTGCCTGACAGTGCCTGGCATGTGTACCTTCAGACACATGGGAATGGAGTCTGTGCCTCTTGCATGACAGTACTTAGCATGGTAACAAACCCTTCGGACACATGTCAATGGAAACTGTGCCTCTTGCATGACAATGCTTAGTATAATAACAAACCCTTCGAAAAAATGTCAATGGAATCTGTGCCTCTTGCATGACAGTGATTAGCATGGTAACAAACCCTTCAGACACATATCAATGGAAACTGTGCCTCTTGTATGACAGTGCCTAACATGATAACAACCCCTTTGGACACATGTCAATGGAAACTGTGCCTCTTGCATGACAGTGCTTAGCATGGTAACAAACCCTTCGGGCACATGTTAATGGAAACTATGAGGCCGATTCATGGAATAATTAGCGCGGCGCAAGTGGGCAAAAACGTGCGAATCGCAGTGGAATAGCGAAAATCGCAGTGCAAGTGCGAAAAATCGCACGAAAAGCAGCGCACGTTGATTCATGGAAGGCCGTGCGCGAGAAAACCAGCGGATGTGCGATAAAAAAGTGCGCGGCGCACGTTGGCGCACGTTGGCGCACAGGCCATCTAACAGCGTGCGCCAGGTCACAGCGAAAATCGCACAGGCCACAGCGAAATTCGCACATAGCGCAGCGCACGCAATAAAAGTAGGCGGAACACGGGCGTAACACTCGGAATGGGGAACAACTTGCCAAAACGTGGGCGTCACGGGGGAAGTACAGGGCACAAGTGCGCGGAACGCCCACACGCTCGCCTACAACACGTATTCATGGAATAGAATAGGGGAAAAAAGCGCACGCTCAAACCAGTGCACAGGCACAAACACGACCGCCACAAGAAAGGAGGCGGTAGCGTCTCTGCGGCTGTAAGAAATGTGCGCCAAAAGGTGCTCCAACAAATAGCACCTATATACTGCCATGATGAATGTCCCATACTGTGGCCCTCCAGGAAAAATGACGTGCAAAGGGGTACCCACAAACACGGACACCCGCTGACAAAAAATACGTGTGCATGTATACCGGGGTGCGCGGGAAGTGTCACACGCGATTTGCAGGGTACGTGCATCACAGGGGTTCGCGTGAAGTTATTCACGCGATCGGGCCTGGGGGAGCGGGCTACGTGTATTACAGGGGTTCGCGTGAAGTTCCTCACGCGATCGGGCCTGGGGGAGCGGGCTACGTGTATTACAGGGGTTCGCGTGAAGTTCCTCACGCGATCGGGCCTGGGGGAGCGTGCTACGTGTATTTCAGGGGTTCACGTGAAGTTTCACACGCGAATAGCCTGGGCGCGTGAATTTGAGGGGTGCGCGGGAAGTTCCTCACGCGATCGGGCCTGGGGGAGCGGGCTACGTGTATTACAGGGGTTCGCGGGAAGTTCCACACGCGAATAGCCTGGGCGCATGTATTTCAGGGGTTCGCGGGAAGTTCCACACGCGAATAGCCTGGGCGCGTGTATTTCAGGGGTGCGCGGGAAGTTCCACACGCGAATAGCCTGGGCGCGTGTATTTCAGGGGTGCGCGGGAAGTTCCACACGCGAATAGCCTGGGCGCGTGTATTTCAGGGGTTCGCGGGAAGTTCCACACGCGAATAGCCTGGGCGCGTGAATTTGAGGGGTGCGCGGGAAGTTCCACAAGCGAATAGCCTGGGCGCGTGTATTTCAGGGGTGCGCGGGAAGTTCCACACGCGAATAGCCTGGGCGCGTGTATTTCAGGGGTGCGCGGGAAGTTCCACACGCGAATAGCCTGGGCGCGTGTATTTCAGGGGTGCGCGGGGAGTTCCACACGCGAATAGCCTGGGCCCGTGCATTTCAGGGGTGCGCGGGAAGTTCCACACGCGATCGGGCCTGGGGGAGCGTGCTACGTGTATTTCAGGGGTTCGCGTGAAGTTTCACAGGCGAATAGCCTGGGGACGTGAATTTGAGGGGTGCGCGGGAAGTTCCACACGCGATCGGGCCTGGGGGAGCGGGCTACGTGTATTACAGGGGTTCGCGTGAAGTTCCTCACGCGATCGGGCCTGGGGGAGCGGGCTACGTGTATTTCAGGGGTTCGCGTGAAGTTCCACACGCGATCGGGCCTGGGGGAGCGGGCTACGTGTATTACAGGGGTTCGCGTGAAGTTCCTCACACGATCGGGCCTGGGGGAGCGTGCTACGTGTATTTCAGGGGTTCGCGTGAAGTTTCACACGCGAATAGCCTGGGCGCGTGAATTTGAGGGGTGCGCGGGAAGTTCCACACGCGATCGGGCCTGGGGGAGCGGGCTACGTGTATTACAGGGGTTCGCGTGAAGTTCCTCACGCGATCGGGCCTGGGGGAGCGTGCTACGTGTATTTCAGGGGTTCACGTGAAGTTTCACACGCGAATAGCCTGGGCGCGTGAATTTGAGGGGTGCGCGGGAAGTTCCTCACGCGATCGGGCCTGGGGGAGCGGGCTACGTGTATTACAGGGGTTCGCGGGAAGTTCCACACGCGAATAGCCTGGGCGCATGTATTTCAGGGGTTCGCGGGAAGTTCCACACGCGAATAGCCTGGGCGCGTGTATTTCAGGGGTGCGCGGGAAGTTCCACACGCGAATAGCCTGGGCGCGTGTATTTCAGGGGTGCGCGGGAAGTTCCACACGCGAATAGCCTGGGCGCGTGTATTTCAGGGGTTCGCGGGAAGTTCCACACGCGAATAGCCTGGGCGCGTGAATTTGAGGGGTGCGCGGGAAGTTCCACACGCGAATAGCCTGGGCGCGTGTATTTCAGGGGTGCGCGGGAAGTTCCACACGCGAATAGCCTGGGCGCGTGTATTTCAGGGGTGCGCGGGAAGTTCCACACGCGAATAGCCTGGGCGCGTGTATTTCAGGGGTGCGCGGGGAGTTCCACACGCGAATTGCCTGGGCCCGTGCATTTCAGGGGTGCGCGGGAAGTTCCACACGCGAATAGCCTGGGCGCGTGTATTTCAGGGGTGCGCGGGAAGTTTTACACGCGAATAGCCTGGGCGCGTGTATTTCAGGGGTGCGCGGGAAGTTTTACACGCGAATAGCCTGGGCGCGTGTATTTCAGGGGTGCGCGGGAAGTTTTACACACGATTTCTGCACGGTACGTGTATTTCAGGGGTGCCGGGGAGTCCCACATGTGATTTGACAGTGTGGGTCCTCCCAGGTGTACCCTGTACACCCTCCACGGCCCCTGCAGGCAGCCCACACCACAGGGGACTACCCTGCATCCCTGGTCATGTCCCGCAGGCAGCCCACCCAACATGGGCATGCCCCCCAGCAAAGGCACATGTCTCCTTGAACTAATGAACACCAACACATGTCCCCTTGCACCCCCACCCCCCAGCACTGTGGGGCACATGCCAGCAGTCCCCCACCCATGTCCAACTCATGTCCCCCACCACCCCCACCCCCCAGCACTGTGGGGCGCCTGCCAGTAGGCCCCCACCCATGTCCAACTCATGTCTCCCACCACCCCCACCCCCCAGCCACCAGGGTCACCCTCCACCAGGGCCCCACTCATGTCTCCCACCACCCCCACCCCCCAGCACTGTGGGGCACCTGCCAGCAGGCCCCCACCCATGTCCAACTCATGTCTCCCACCACCCCCACCCCCCAGCACTGTGGGGCACCTGCCAGTAGGCCCCCACCCATGTCCAACTCATGTCTCCCACCACCCCCACCCCCCAGCCACCAGGGTCACCCTCCACCAGGGCCCCACTCATGTCTCCCACCACCCCCACCCCCCAGCACTGTGGGGCACCTGCCAGCAGGCCCCCACCCATGTCCAACTCATGTCTCCCACCACCCCCACCCCCCAGCACTGTGGGGCACCTGCCAGCAGTCCCCCACCCATGTCCAACTCATGTCCCCCACCACCCCCACCCCCCAGCACTGTGGGGCACCTGCCAGTAGGCCCCCACCCATGTCCAACTCATGTCCCCCACCACCCCCATCCCCCAGCACTGTGGGGCACCTGCCAGTAGGCCCCCACCCATGTCCAACTCATGTCTCCCACCACCCCCACACCCCAGCAGTGCAGGGTCACCCTCCAGCAGGCCCCCACTCATGTCTACCACCACCCCCATCCCCCAGCAGTGCAGGGTCACCCTCCACCAGGGCCCCACTCATGTCTCCCACCACCCCCACACCCCAGCAGTGCAGGGTCACCCTCCACCAGGCCCCCACTCATGTCTACCACCACCCCCATCCCCCAGCCACCAGGGTCACCCTCCACCAGGCCCCCACTCATGTCCCCTATCACCCCCAGCCACCAGGGTCACCCTCCACCAGGCCCCCACTCATGTCTCCCATCACCCCCACACCGCAGCAGTGCAGGGTCACCCTCCACCAGGCCCCCACTCATGTCTCCCACCACCCCCACCCCCCAGCCACCAGGGGCACCCTCCACCAGGCCCCCACTCATGTCACCCACCACCCCCACCCCCCAGCCACCAGGGGCAGCCTCCACCAGGCCCCCACTCATGTCTCCCACCACCCCCACCCCCCAGCAGTGCAGGCTCAACCTCCACCAGGCCCCCACTCATGTCCCCCTGCACCCCCACCCCCCTGCCACCATGTGCAGCCCCCACCAGGTCCTCACAATCCCCAATTATGTGCGTAATGGTCAGCCTCCACAGCCAAAAAGCCCTACCAAGTAACCCATTCACCCACATGGAAATGGAAATCACATGTTACACCCCCAATGTACATGAAGCAAATGAACCCATGTCCGTCACACACATATTTTCAAATTGAATGGGAAAACACACAACATGACATGCATGAAACCAATGAGATGAAACCACACAGTGAACAATGGAAAAAAAAATGTATTGAAAAAAATACAAATGCCAAAGAAAGAAAACTAACTACAATGTAAATGTGAAAAAATAAGCTGCATGTCCGCATAATAACACAAAACTAGAAAATCAAATCAAAAAAATTATGTCCAAAGTGAAATGTAAAAACTCTCCATGCAACAAAGAACTATGTACAAAAATAACAAGGGTCCATCATCACAACTGAACTAAGGAAACCTCCTAAAAAACCTACCTAAATATCAACTATATACAAAAAGTGGAGCAGTGTCCGTCGACTCCAAATAATAATAAGAACGAAAGGAAACCTAAAACTAAAGAACTATATACAAAGGCGGCGGGCAAGTCCAGCGGCTCACTCTGTGGTGTTCCGGGCCAGGGCATCATCGAACTCCTGTTCGATGTCCCGGAGGCGGTCCAGTTCCATGGCCCCGAGGGTCCGCAGGGACGACGCCGTGTCCTCCTCCAACCCCCTGCGGATTGCCTCGAGGCACTCGGCCCGCCTCAGGGCCCTCCGCATGGAGTTCTCCGCCCTGACCATTGTGAGCCGCGCCTCTTCCGCCCGCCGCCGCTCCGCACCTATGGCGTGGCCCAACCGCTGCCACACGGAAGACACTCTCTGTCCTGGGTCCTCCTGCCCTCCGGCCGATGCCTGCCCCTCCGATGTCGAAGGCCCCGAGCCTTCATGGCTCCCACCATCTTGCTGCTGCTGCTGCTCTGCCTCTGCCCGTGCACTGCCTCCTGCTGCCTGCACATCCTCCGCCGGCTGGGGTGCACCTGTTGATGTGGCCACCCCTGCTGGACGTCCGACTCCCGACTGTGGCAGGGATGCCTCCTCCACCAGCCTGGCCGCACTGTCAGAGGCAGCTCCACAGGGCACCCAGGTGACTGATGGGTGGGAAGATGGCACAGAGGACGACTGGCGCGTAGGGGGTCCAGTTGAGGAGGGGGTCGGAGCAAGCCCCATCAGACAGCGGAATCCAGCCTGGGTGACCTGTCCCAGCAGGCTGACGTGGTCAACGAGCCATTCGAGATGACGTGCAGTCTCTCCATGAAAAGACTGCAGGTCACCTCGCATGGCCCGTTGACGCAACGCCACACCAGCCAGGACAGGCTCAACCCGGACCTGGATGGCCACGTCCGCAGGCAGAGGAAGGCCAGTTGACGTCAGCTCATCCCCTGCCTGAAAACGGGTCTGGACGTAGGCATCCCTGCTGGTGCAAGATGATGCAGGGACAGGATCGGGGACAGGATTGCACACAGGCACCTCCGCGGCCGCCTGTGCTGCCTCCTGTCCCTGGTCCTGCACTGCACCACTAGCACCAGTGGGATCCCCACCTCCAGACCCTGTCTCTGGTGCTTGCGCGGCCCCCTCCTCCACCAAACCCCCCACCAACCTGGATGACTCCGTGCCATCTTCCCCTGTTGGGCCCTGTGGGGTCCCAGCTGCCCCTTCTGCTGCCGAGGAGTCCAACTGCAACCTCCGCCTCTTGGACCTCCCCCCGGCAGCTGCGGCCTGGGACGCGGCACCGGACTCCTCACTCCCCGACGAGATGACAACACGGGAGGGGAGCCGGGCCTTGCGTCTCCGGCTGGCGGTCGGATCCCCGCCGCTGTGCTCCACAGCACCTTCTCCGCCCTCTTCATCAGTTGACGCTGCAGACAGGGAGAAACAAAACACAGGCATCAGGGCACTGTACAATGGACACATACACGCATGACAGTTGCACATGAGTGGCATTGGCAAACCTCAGACATGTCATCACAATCCCCAACACACATGTCATTGCAACTGGCACACATGAGCCATACCACAGCCATATCGCAACTGCCACCACCATCCCTACACATACAACAGCATCAGCAGCCAAAGGGGAGCCATACATCACATGCAACACAGGAAGTGCACCACACATGTACACACACCACCACACTTGCATGCATGTCTACACCTCTGCCAAGTGTCGCACTGTTCAGACGGGCATCCATGTCACATCTGCCAATCAGGCTTCCACATACCGCTGTCACATGCATCCATGTAGCATCACTGTTGCACCTTTGACAAATACACACACATGCACATGTACACAGTGCTCATACATGCAGCCGAAAACAACATACATGCCTGACATCACGGACATGTCTACTTACATACACATTCATCCAAACATGTGTGCACGCACAACTGCATTTGCCATGCAAGGCCACACACACAAGCACCATCCATGTCTCACACATTACAGCCCTCGCATGTGTCAGCCCCACGGCCCTGTACACCCCCACCCATACTCCACCCCATACAAACAGATGTGCAACCGGCACAATGGGGAATGATCACCACACGCCCTGCTCACAACCAGGATGCATGTACACTCACCGCTCGACTCCAGACGGCTCTGCTTCTCTAGGACCTGGACGTGGAGCGCTGGGGATATGCGTTCCAGGACCCCCATCTGTTCTTCCGACAAGTGGCCCCGGCGCCCCTTGGCATCCGCTGCCTTCAAGAGGCGCCGGGCCTTGTTCAGGGTCCTGGACCTGAAGTCCTCCCAGCGCTTCCTGACATGTTGTAAGTCCCGGACTGCCACCCCCTCCGCGTTGATGGCAGTCACGATGTCAGTCCAGATCCGAGTCCGTCCTTCCTTGTCGGCGCGGGAACTTCCAAAGAGGGCATCATACTGCCCCAGGACTTGCTCCACCAGGACACCAACTTCGGTGGCACTGAAGCTGGTGCCCCTCTGCCTCTCTGGCCGGGGGTTGTCAGTGGTCACAGATGGTGTTAGCCCCGACATGACAACCCCAGAGGCAGGAGTGGGTGGGCAACTGGGTCCTGGGGCTGGGCTGTGGAGCGATGGAATTCCAGTCGGGAGTCTTCTGTTCCAGCAGGGGTGGTCACAGCAACAGCACCCCTGGCTGATGTGCAGGCAGCAAATGGCAGTGCACGTGGGCAGCAGGCAGTCAGGCAGCAGCAGATAGCAGGTGGGAGCGTGCTCGGGGCTCTGGGGGGCAGTAATTCGGCCTTCTGGGCAGGAGCGTGGTCTCCCGTGTGCTCACGCGTGGCCAGCTTGGTACGGAGTGAATTGGCACATGAAAATCCTGCACGTCAGCGTGAAAACCGAGGAAAGGCCCTTAGCGCGTAAGCGCGTCAGCACGCATACGCGATTCCATTGGACCAAAGGCCCTCAGCGCGTAGGCGCGTCTGTGACGTGACCCGCACGGGTGTTTCCCACACAGCACGTGATGACAGAGCACACGTGGAAAGACTGCACGTCAGAGTCTCATCGCGTGTAATTGGACAAAAGTGCGTGTACACGCGATTGGCCTATGTACGTGTATATGAGGTGTGCGCGGACACTTACACACGCAAGTACGTCAGCGCACCTGTATCCCGGTGTACGGCCATTTCCACCAATCACACGCAATGAGACTCTGACGTGCAGTCTTTCCACGTGTGCTGTCATCACGTGCTGTGTGGGAAACACCCGTGCGGGTCACGTCACAGACGCGCCTACGCGCTGAGGGCCTTTGGTCCAATGGAATCGCGTATGCGTGCTGACGCGCTTACGCGCTAAGGGCCTTTCCTCGGTTTTCACGCTGACGTGCAGGATTTTCACGTGCCAATTCACTCCGTACCAAGCTGGCCACGCGTGAGCACACGGGAGACCACGCTCCTGCCCAGAAGGCCGAATTACTGCCCCCCAGAGCCCCGAGCACGCTCCCACCTGCTATCTGCTGCTGCCTGACTGCCTGCTGCCCACGTGCACTGCCATTTGCTGCCTGCACATCAGCCAGGGGTGCTGTTGCTGTGACCACCCCTGCTGGAACAGAAGACTCCCGACTGGAATTCCATCGCTCCACAGCCCAGCCCCAGGACCCAGTTGCCCACCCACTCCTGCCTCTGGGGTTGTCATGTCGGGGCTAACACCATCTGCGACCACTGACAACCCCCGGCCAGAGAGGCAGAGGGGCACCAGCTTCAGTGCCACCGAAGTTGGTGTCCTGGTGGAGCAAGTCCTGGGGCAGTATGATGCCCTCTTTGGAAGTTCCCGCGCCGACAAGGAAGGACGGACTCGGATCTGGACTGACATCGTGACTGCCATCAACGCGGAGGGGGTGGCAGTCCGGGACTTACAACATGTCAGGAAGCGCTGGGAGGACTTCAGGTCCAGGACCCTGAACAAGGCCCGGCGCCTCTTGAAGGCAGCGGATGCCAAGGGGCGCCGGGGCCACTTGTCGGAAGAACAGATGGGGGTCCTGGAACGCATATCCCCAGCGCTCCACGTCCAGGTCCTAGAGAAGCAGAGCCGTCTGGAGTCGAGCGGTGAGTGTACATGCATCCTGGTTGTGAGCAGGGCGTGTGGTGATCATTCCCCATTGTGCCGGTTGCACATCTGTTTGTATGGGGTGGAGTATGGGTGGGGGTGTACAGGGCCGTGGGGCTGACACATGCGAGGGCTGTAATGTGTGAGACATGGATGGTGCTTGTGTGTGTGGCCTTGCATGGCAAATGCAGTTGTGCGTGCACACATGTTTGGATGAATGTGTATGTAAGTAGACATGTCCGTGATGTCAGGCATGTATGTTGTTTTCGGCTGCATGTATGAGCACTGTGTACATGTGCATGTGTGTGTATTTGTCAAAGGTGCAACAGTGATGCTACATGGATGCATGTGACAGCGGTATGTGGAAGCCTGATTGGCAGATGTGACATGGATGCCCGTCTGAACAGTGCGACACTTGGCAGAGGTGTAGACATGCATGCAAGTGTGGTGGTGTGTGTACATGTGTGGTGCACTTCCTGTGTTGCATGTGATATATGGCTCCCCTTTGGCTGCTGATGCTGTTGTATGTGTAGGGATGGTGGTGGCAGTTGCGATATGGCTGTGGTATGGCTCATGTGTGCCAGTTGCAATGACATGTGTGTTGGGGATTGTGATGACATGTCTGAGGTTTGCCAATGCCACTCATGTGCAACTGTCATGCGTGTATGTGTCCATTGTACAGTGCCCTGATGCCTGTGTTTTGTTTCTCCCTGTCTGCAGCGTCAACTGATGAAGAGGGCGGAGAAGGTGCTGTGGAGCACAGCGGCGGGGATCCGACCGCCAGCCGGAGACGCAAGGCCCGGCTCCCCTCCCGTGTTGTCATCTCGTCGGGGAGTGAGGAGTCCGGTGCCGCGTCCCAGGCCGCAGCTGCCGGGGGGAGGTCCAAGAGGCGGAGGTTGCAGTTGGACTCCTCGGCAGCAGAAGGGGCAGCTGGGACCCCACAGGGCCCAACAGGGGAAGATGGCACGGAGTCATCCAGGTTGGTGGGGGGTCTGGTGGAGGAGGAGGCCGTGCAAGCACCAGAGACGGGGTCTGGAGGTGGGGATCCCACTGGTGCTAGTGGTGCAGTCCAGGACCAGGGACAGGAGGCAGCACAGGCGGCCGCGGAGGTGCCTGTGTGCAATCCTGTCCCCGATCCTGTCCCTGCATCATCTTGCACCAGCAGGGATGCCTACGTCCAGACCCGTTTTCAGGCAGGGGATGAGCTGACGTCAACTGGCCTTCCTCTGCCTGCGGACGTGGCTATCCAGGTCCGGGTTGAGCCTGTCCTGGCTGGTGTGACGTTGCGTCAACGGGCCATGCGAGGTGACCTGCAGTCTTTTCATGGAGAGACTGCACGTCATCTCGAATGGCTCGTTGACCACGTCAGCCTGCTGGGACAGGTCACCCAGACCGGATTCCTCCGTCTGATGGGGCTTGTTCCGACCCCCTCCTCAACTGGACCCCCTACGCGCCAGTCGTCCTCTGTGCCATCTTCCCACCCATCAGTCACCTGGGTGCCCTGTGGAGCTGCCTCTGACAGTGCGGCCAGGCTGGTGGAGGAGGCATCCCTGCCACAGTCGGGAGTCGGACGTCCAGCAGGGGTGGCCACATCAACAGGTGCACCCCAGCCGGCGGAGGATGTGCAGGCAGCAGGAGGCAGTGCACGGGCAGAGGCAGAGCAGCAGCAGCAGCAAGATGGTGGGAGCCATGAAGGCTCGGGGCCTTCGACATCGGAGGGGCAGGCATCGGCCGGAGGGCAGGAGGACCCAGGACAGAGAGTGTCTTGCGTGTGGCAGCGGTTGGGCCACGCCATAGGTGCGGAGCGGCGGCGGGCGGAAGAGGCGCGGCTCACAATGGTCAGGGCGGAGAACTCCATGCGGAGGGCCCTGAGGCGGGCCGAGTGCCTCGAGGCTATCCGCAGGGGGTTGGAGGAGGGCACGGCGTCGTCCCTGCGGACCCTCGGGGCCATGGAACTGGACCGCCTCCGGGACATCGAACAGGAGTTCGATGATGCCCTGGCCCGGAACACCACAGAGTGAGCCGCTGGACTTGCCCGCCGCCTTTGTATATAGTTCTTTAGTTTTAGGTTTCCTTTGTTTTTTCTTATGATTTGGAGTCGACGGACACTGCTCCACTTTTTGTATATAGTTGATATTTAGGTAGGTTTTTTAGGAGGTTTCCTTAGTTCTGTTGTGATGATGGACCCTTGTTATTTTTGTACATAGTTCTTTGTTGCACGGAGAGTTTTGACATTTGACTTTGGACAAAATTTTTTGGATTAGATTTTCTAGTTTTGTGTTTTTATGCGGACATGCAGCTTCTTTTTTCACATTTACATTGTAGTTAGTTTTCTTTCTTTAGCATTCGTATTTTTTTCTAATACATTTTTTTTTACATTGTTCACTGTGTGGTTTCATCTCATTGGTTTCATGCATGTCATGTTGTGTGTTTTCCCATTCAATTGGAAAATATGTGTGTGACGGACATGGGTTCATTTGCTTCATGAACATTGGGGGTGTAACATGTGATTTCCATTTCCATGTGGGTGAATGGGTTACTTGGTAGGGCTTTTTGGCTGTGGAGGCTGACCATTACGCACATTGTGAGGACCTGGTGGGGGCTGCACATGGTGGCAGGGGGGTGGGGGTGGTGGGTGACATGAGTGGGGGCCTGGTGGAGGGTGACCCTGGTGGCTGGGGGGTGGGGGTGGTGGGAGACATGAGTGGGGGCCTGGTGGAGGGTGCCCCTGGTGGCTGGGGGGTGGGGGTGGTGGGTGACCTGAGCGGGGGCCTGGTGGAGGGTGACCCTGGTGGCTGGGGGGTGGGGGTGGTGGGTGACATGAGTGGGGGCCTGGTGGAGGGTGACCCTGGTGGCTGGGGGGTGGGGGTGGTGGGTGACCTGAGCGGGGGCCTGGTGGAGGGTGACCCTGGTGGCTGGGGGGTGGGGGTGGTGGGAGACATGAGTGGGGGCCTGGTGGAGGGTGACCCTGGTGGCTGGGGGGTGGGGGTGGTGGGTGACCTGAGCGGGGGCCTGGTGGAGGGTGACCCTGGTGGCTGGGGGGTGGGGGTGGTGGGTGACATGAGTG
The DNA here is from genome assembly GCF_040938575.1 of Ambystoma mexicanum. Classification (NCBI taxonomy): domain Eukaryota; kingdom Metazoa; phylum Chordata; class Amphibia; order Caudata; family Ambystomatidae; genus Ambystoma; species Ambystoma mexicanum. The sequence continues at coordinate 461,416,614 of NC_090931.1, forward strand.
GGGGCCTGGTGGAGGCTGCCCCTGCACTGCTGGGGGGTGGGGGTGGTGGGAGACATGAGTGGGGGCCTGGTGGAGGCTGCCCCTGCACTGCTGGGGGGTGGGGGTGGTGGGAGACATGAGTGGGGGCCTGGTGGAGGGTGACCCTGGTGGCTGGGGGGTGGGGGTGGTGGGAGACATGAGTGGGGGCCTGGTGGAGGGTGACCCTGGTGGCTGGGGGGTGGGGGTGGTGGGAGACATGAGTGGGGGCCTGGTGGAGGGTGACCCTGGTGGCTGGGGGGTGGGGGTGGTGGGTGACCTGAGCGGGGGCCTGGTGGAGGGTGACCCTGGTGGCTGGGGGGTGGGGGTGGTGGGAGACATGAGTGGGGGCCTGGTGGGGGGTGCCCCTGGTGGCGGGGGGGTGGGGGTGATAGGGGACATGAGTGGGGGCCTGGTGGAGGCTGCCCCTGCACTGCTGGGGGGTGGGGGTGGTGGGAGACATGAGTGGGGGCCTGGTGGAGGGTGACCCTGGTGGCTGGGGGGTGGGGGTGGTGGGAGACATGAGTGGGGGCCTGGTGGAGGGTGACCCTGGTGGCTGGGGGTGGTGGGAGACATGAGTGGGGGCCTGGTGGAGGGTGACCCTGGTGGCTGGGGGGTGGGGGTGGTGGGTGACCTGAGCGGGGGCCTGGTGGAGGGTGACCCTGGTGGCTGGGGGGTGGGGGTGGTGGGAGACATGAGTGGGGGCCTGGTGGAGGGTGACCCTGGTGGCTGGGGGGTGGGGGTGGTGGGAGACATGAGTGGGGGCCTGGTGGAGGGTGACCCTGGTGGCTGGGGGGTGGGGGTGGTGGGAGACATGAGTGGGGGCCTGGTGGAGGGTGACCCTGGTGGCGGGGGGTGGGGGTGATAGGGGACATGAGTGGGGGCCTGGTGGAGGCTGCCCCTGCACTGCTGGGGGGTGGGGGTGGTGGTTGACATGAGTGGGGGCCTGGTGGAGGGTGACCCTGGTGGCTGGGGGGTGGGGGTGATAGGGGACATGAGTGGGGGCCTGGTGGAGGCTGCCCCTGCACTGCTGGGGGGTGGGGGTGGTGGTTGACATGAGTGGGGGCCTGGTGGAGGGTGACCCTGGTGGCTGGGGGGTGGGGGTGGTGGGAGACATGAGTGGGGGCCTGGTGGAGGGTGACCCTGGTGGCTGGGGGGTGGGGGTGGTGGGAGACATGAGTGGGGGCCTGGTGGAGGGTGACCCTGGTGGCTGGGGGGTGGGGGTGGTGGGAGACATGAGTGGGGGCCTGGTGGAGGGTGACCCTGGTGGCTGGGGGGTGGGGGTGGTGGGAGACATGAGTGGGGGCCTGGTGGAGGGTGACCCTGGTGGCTGGGGGGTGGGGGTGGTGGGTGACATGAGAGGGGGCCTGGTGAAGGGTGACCCTGGTGGCTGGGGGGTGGGGGTGGTGGGTGACATGAGTGGGGGCCTGGTGGAGGGTGACCCTGGTGGCTGGGGGGTGGGGGTGGTGGGTGACATGAGTGGGGGCCTGGTGGAGGCTGCCCCTGCACTGCTGGGGGGTGGGGGTGGTGGGAGACATGAGTGGGGGCCTGGTGGAGGGTGACCCTGGTGGCTGGGGGGTGGGGGTGGTGGGTGACATGAGTGGGGGCCTGGTGGAGGGTGACCCTGGTGGCTGGGGGGTGGGGGTGGTGGGAGACATGAGTGGGGGCCTGGTGGAGGGTGACCCTGGTGGCTGGGGGGTGGGGTGGTGGGTGACCTGAGCGGGGGCCTGGTGGAGGGTGACCCTGGTGGCTGGGGGGTGGGGGTCGTGGGAGACATGAGTGGGGGCCTGGTGGAGGGTGCCCCTGGTGGCGGGGGGGTGGGGGTGATAGGGGACATGAGTGGGGGCCTGGTGGAGGCTGCCCCTGCACTGCTGGGGGGTGGGGGTGGTGGGAGACATGAGTGGGGGCCTGGTGGAGGGTGCCCCTGGTGGCGGGGGGGTGGGGGTGATAGGTGACATGAGTGGGGGCCTGGTGGAGGCTGCCCCTGCACTGCTGGGGGGTGGGGGTGGTGGTTGACATGAGTGGGGGCCTGGTGGAGGGTGACCCTGGTGGCTGGGGGGTGGGGGTGATAGGGGACATGAGTGGGGGCCTGGTGGAGGCTGCCCCTGCACTGCTGGGGGGTGGGGGTGGTGGGAGACATGAGTGGGGGCCTGGTGGAGGGTGACCCTGGTGGCGGGGGGGTGGGGGTGGTGGGAGACATGAGTGGGGGCCTGGTGGAGGGTGACCCTGGTGGCTGGGGGGTGGGGGTGGTGGGTGACATGAGAGGGGGCATGGTGGAGGGTGACCCTGGTGGCTGGGGGGTGGGGGTGGTGGGTGACATGAGTGGGGGCCTGGTGGAGGGTGACCCTGGTGGCTGGGGGGTGGGGGTGGTGGCTGACATGAGTGGGGGCCTGGTGGAGGCTGCCCCTGCACTGCTGGGGGGTGGGGGTGGTGGGAGACATGAGTGGGGGCCTGGTGGAGGGTGACCCTGTGGCTGGGGGGTGGGGATGGTGGGTGACATGAGTGGGGGCCTGGTGGAGGGTGACCCTGGTGGCCGGGGGGTGGGGGTGGTGGGAGACATGAGTGGGGGCCTGGTGGAGGGTGACCCTGGTGGCTGGGGGGTGGGGGTGGTGGGTGACCTGAGCGGGGGCCTGGTGGAGGGTGACCCTGGTGGCTGGGGGGTGGGGGTGGTGGGAGACATGAGTGGGGGCCTGGTGGAGGGTGCCCCTGGTGGCGGGGGGGTGGGGGTGATAGGGGACATGAGTGGGGGCCTGGTGGAGGCTGCCCCTGCACTGCTGGGGGGTGGGGGTGGTGGGAGACATGAGTGGGGGCCTGGTGGAGGGTGCCCCTGGTGGCGGGGGGGTGGGGGTGATAGGGGACATGAGTGGGGGCCTGGTGGAGGCTGCCCCTGCACTGCTGGGGGGTGGGGGTGGTGGTTGACATGAGTGGGGGCCTGGTGGAGGGTGATCCTGGTGGCTGGGGGGTGGGGGTGATAGGGGACATGAGTGGGGGCCTGGTGGAGGCTGCCCCTGCACTGCTGGGGGGTGGGGGTGGTGGGAGACATGAGTGGGGGCCTGGTGGAGGGTGACCCTGGTGGCGGGGGGGTGGGGGTGATAGGGGACATGAGTGGGGGCCTGGTGGAGGCTGCCCCTGCACTGCTGGGGGTGGGGGTGGTGGTTGACATGAGTGGGGGCCTGGTGGAGGGTGACCCTGGTGGCTGGGGGGTGGGGGTGATAGGGGACATGAGTGGGGGCCTGGTGGAGGCTGCCCCTGCACTGCTGGGGGGTGGGGGTGGTGGTTGACATGAGTGGGGGCCTGGTGGAGGGTGACCCTGGTGGCTGGGGGGTGGGGGTGGTGGGAGACATGAGTGGGGGCCTGGTGGAGGGTGACCCTGGTGGCTGGGGGGTGGGGGTGGTGGGAGACATGAGTGGGGGCCTGGTGGAGGGTGACCCTGGTGGCTGGGGGGTGGGGGTGGTGGGAGACATGAGTGGGGGCCTGGTGGAGGGTGACCCTGGTGGCTGGGGGGTGGGGGTGGTGGGAGACATGAGTGGGGGCCTGGTGGAGGGTGACCCTGGTGGCTGGGGGGTGGGGGTGGTGGGTGACATGAGAGGGGGCCTGGTGGAGGGTGACCCTGGTGGCTGGGGGGTGGGGGTGGTGGGTGACATGAGTGGGGGCCTGGTGGAGGGTGACCCTGGTGGCTGGGGGGTGGGGGTGGTGGGTGACATGAGTGGGGGCCTGGTGGCGGCTGCCCCTGCACTGCTGGGGGGTGGGGGTGGTGGGAGACATGAGTGGGGGCCTGGTGGAGGGTGACCCTGGTGGCTGGGGGGTGGGGGTGGTGGGTGACATGAGTGGGGGCCTGGTGGAGGGTGACCCTGGTGGCTGGGGGGTGGGGGTGGTGGGAGACATGAGTGGGGGCCTGGTGGAGGCTGCCCCTGCACTGCTGGGGGGTGGGGGTGGTGGGAGACATGAGTGGGGGCCTGGTGGAGGGTGACCCTGGTGGCTGGGGGGTGGGGGTGGTGGGTGACATGAGTGGGGGCCTGGTGGAGGCTGCCCCTGCACTGCTGGGGGGTGGGGGTGGTGGGAGACATGAGTGGGGGCCTGGTGGAGGGTGACCCTGCACTGCTGGGGGTGGGGGTGGTGGGTGACATGAGTGGGGGCCTGGTGGAGGGTGACCCTGGTGGCTGGGGGGTGGGGGTGGTGGGAGACATGAGTGGGGGCCTGGTGGAGGCTGCCCCTGCACTGCTGGGGGGTGGGGGTGGTGGGAGACATGAGTGGGGGCCTGGTGGAGGGTGACCCTGGTGGCTGGGGGGTGGGGGTGGTGGGTGACATGAGTGGGGGCCTGGTGGAGGCTGCCCCTGCACTGCTGGGGGGTGGGGGTGGTGGGAGACATGAGTGGGGGCCTGGTGGAGGGTGACCCTGGTGGCTGGGGGGTGGGGGTGGTGGGAGACATGAGTGGGGGCCTGGTGGAGGGTGACCCTGGTGGCTGGGGGGTGGGGGTGGTGGGAGACATGAGTGGGGGCCTGGTGGAGGGTGCCCCTGGTGGCGGGGGGGTGGGGGTGGTGGTAGACATGAGTGGGGGCCTGGTGGAGGGTGCCCCTGCACTGCTGGGGGGTGGGGGTGGTGGGAGACATGAGTGGGGGCCTGGTGGAGGCTGCCCCTGGTGGCTGGGGGGTGGGGGTGGTGGGTGACATGAGTGGGGGCCTGGTGGAGGGTGACCCTGGTGGCTGGGGGGTGGGGGTGCAGGGGGACATGAGCAGGTGTGCAGGGTAGTCCCCTGTTTTGTGGGCTGCCTGCAGGGGCTGTGGAGGGTGTACAGGGAACACCTGTGAGGACCCACCCAGCCTAATTGCGTGTGATAATTCCCGCACACCCCTGTAATACACGTACCTGGCCAAATCGCATGTGAGAATTCCCGCGCACCCCTGTAATACACGTACCCAGCCGAATCGCGTGTAGAACTTCCCGTGTACCCCTGTAATACACGTACCCAGCCAAATCGCGTGTGATCATTCCCACATACCCCTGTAATACACGTACCCTGGCCAATCGCGTGTAGAACTTCCCACGCACCCCTGTAATACACGTACCAAGCCAAATCGCGTGTGATAATTCCCACGCACCCCTGTAATACACGTACCTGGCCAAATCGCATGTGAGAATTCCCGCGCACCCCTGTAATACACGTACCCAGCCGAATCGCGTGTAGAACTTCCCGTGTACCCCTGTAATACACGTACCCAGCCAAATCGCGTGTGATAATTCCCACATACCCCTGTAATACACGTACCCTGGCCAATCGCGTGTACAACTTCCCACGCACCCCTGTAATACACGTACCAAGCCAAATCGCGTGTGATAATTCCCACGCACCCCTGTAATACACGTACCTGGCCAAATCGCATGTGAGAATTCCCGCGCACCCCTGTAATACACGTACCCAGCCGAATCGCGTGTAGAACTTCCCGTGTACCTCTGTAATACACCTACCCAGCCAAATCGCGTGTGATAATTCCCGCGCACCCCTGGAATACACGTACCCAGCCAAATCGCGTGTGATAATTCCCGCGCACCCCTGGAATACACGTACCCAGCCAAATCGCGTGTGATAATTCCCGCGCACCCCTGTAATATACGTACCCAGCCAAATCGCGTGTGATAATTCCTGCGTACCCCTGTGATACACGTGCCCTGGCTAATCGCGTGTAAAACTTCACGCGTACCCCTGATATGCACGTTACCCGCTTTGCGTTCCTTGTTTGGCAGCCCTGTGGACTGGTCCAGGGTTAGCGCTGCCCTTTGCGATGATTTAGCGATTTTGATGGCTTTTCCTTGCGCGAGGGCGTTCTTGGGGGCGTTACTGGCGCTGCTGCAGGGTCGCTGCGATACTCTGCGCCACGGCTGGTTTGGGAGCCTGAAATCCATGAATACGCTGTGCGCGGAAATCGGTTTTAGCGCACGTGCCTGGCGCAGTCAATCGCACGCGGACACTCTGCGCCAGCCGCTTGCGACACTTTTCTGCGAAATTCTATGAATTACCCTGTATGTCTCTTGCATGACAGTGCCTAGTATAATAACAAACTCTTCGAAACATGTCAATGGAATCTGTGCCTTCTGCATTACACTGCTAGGCAGGGTAACAAACCCTTAGGACACATGTTAGTGGAATGTGTGCCTCCTGCATGACAGTGCCTAGCATGATAACAAACCCTTTGGCAACATGTCAATGGAACATATGCCTCCTGCATGACAGTGCCAGGCATGGTAACAATTACAAACCCTTCGAACACATGTCAGTGGAATCTGTGCCTCCTACATGACAGTGCCTGGCATGGTTACAAACCCTTCGGACACATGTGAATGGAATTTGTGTGTCCTGCATGACAGTGCCAAGCATTATAACACACCCTTTGGACACATGACAATGGAGTCTGTGCCTTCTGCATTACAGTGCTTCGCATGGTAAATGCACGAGATCCCATGGCCCCTTCAGCCAATGGCAATGGAATCTGATTCTCCTGCATGACAGTGCCTGGCACGCACATTCTACTGGAGCCCCCTGTGCACATCATACATTTGCCACCTGGATGAAAGTTCCAGGTGTGGCATCAGCATATAGTACTAAAGATCCTGGGGTCAACCACATTATATAATCTTTGCTTGATGTATGCCAATACCTGGCATGGCATCCGCACACAAAACTGTGCCCTGAAGGCACATGGCAGTTGCATTTCTGTAATCTACATGACAGTGCCAGGCATGTTACCTCCAAACTGTACTTGTGCTCCATTGGTCCAGGATAGTGCCACCTTCTGCATGGCAGAGTATGGCATGCTACTCCACACAGTACATGTGGTTCATTGGTCCAGGATACTGGCCCATCTGCATGGCAGTGACTGCCTTGAAACATCTCATAGTGCTGCAGCTTCGGTGTCTGATGACACTAGGATCTGTGCCTGTTTTATGGGAGTGCTTGGAAAGCTCCGTGCAAACAGTTCCGGGGTTCCATCGGTCGACATATTAGAATCTGGTCTACTGGATGGCAGTGGCTGAAAAGGTACATGCACATGTTTACAGACTCTTGGTCACATTATACTGCCTGAATCCCTTGGGATATGAAACCTGTAATATGTGCCAGCGGCAGGAAAACGCGTGACCAGGGTGCAGCCCACGCTGGAGATTCTGCATCCTGCTGTCTCGTGCAAGCAGAACACCCCGACCCTGCGCAAGCCATGCCCACAGACATGACACAGACATCCAACTGTGTTTCTGGGTACATAAGGATTCGACAAAAGTAAAATACCAGGTGCACCCTGCAACTAATTACGCCAGACTAATGTAATAGTAGTGCATGTTCCTGTGAAGTTCCTACAAAGCATTCAAAAGAAAAAATATTTACAGGCACAGAAAGCTACAGAGCAAGATTGATGTTCCAAAAATGCCTTCTAATTGCTGTTTGAACACATTCCCTTTTGTTTGAAGGTTCAAAGAGCGCCTCCAGCAACTCCGCCTGTGCCAGGATGGCAAAGGACCAAGACGCGGAACCCAGTCAGTTGCTGGTGTAGTCACGTGTGTTGGAAATCAGGGCGATCCTTAGGCTCTGAGGACACTAGCAAGACGCCAGCAGAGGGATTGAACCGGAAAGAGGAGGCTTATAACAGTCTGGGGTTATTTTGGAGCAGCAGCTACTGGAGCCCATTACAGCAATTTCGGAAGTGAAGTATCCAACGAGTTTCTGCGCTGTCACAGTTATTGTCTATCTATCTATCTATCTATCTATCTATCTATCTATCTATCTATCTATCTATCTATCTATCTATCTATCTATCTATCTATCAAAATAAAAAGGAACATTTGTGGATATGTGTGTTTGTGTCTGTTTGAAATATTCAGCATACATCCCAACATGCTACAAACCTGAAATGTGGCATGTGGGTAGGTTCCATGGTGTAGACAATGTAAATATACCCTTTTCTATTTTTTGTTGCTGTTGTAGGAATTACTGTGCGAGGTACAACTGCTAGTCTATATATATATGGGGTTGATTTACTAAACTCAAAAAGTAGCCTAAGTAAGACTAACTTTAACTACAAAACAAATGTAGGTAGAACTAAAGCAATTTTTTGTTTTAAGTTTTATTTACACTATTTATTTTGCTTGGCTATCAGCCCAAAAACGCTGTTAAAGGGACGTTATAGTTAAGTTGCACTAACAAAAACCTATGAAATTTAATGAAAAAACTTTGTGAAAGGGACGTTATGGTTAAAAATAAAACAGAAAAGCCTCAGTAATTCGGCAGTTATGGTTAGCTAAGCAACCATAACTCACGCCACCTCCGTGCACTGCTAAGACTTACACCCAGGTGTAATGCTTATACGCCAAAATGACATGGCGCCGGTGATCGCCCATGTTACACATTCACCTCTCATCACTGTAATAAAGCCTACGTTTTTCGTAAGCTCATCAGAATAGACATGCATCTCAGTAGCGAATGCAAAGAAAGGTCACGTAAATATTATTGCCAAATGGACTTACTGCAGAGAATAGTTATGGTATTGTCCGCTGAAGGACGAACTGAAAATGGAGTCTGAGCGCTCTGCAGGTTCAGTGATAAGGGGTCCTGGGAATGAATGTGAGGAGGGGGAAGATGAATTTTTCCATTTCTGGCTGTTTTGTTGCACTCTTTGCCACTTTTACTTGTGATCTACACTTCGGCCCAGGGCAGCCATAACTGAAAGAGACTGGGAAAAGCCCCTATAAAGAGAAGAGGCTTGGAAGCCAAAAAAGAGCAGTTAGAACTTGGATCCCCGGGTGATGTAGTCTTACTGGTTGGGAGGACGCTCCGCTCCCGACCCTTTTATTGCGTGTGATCTTTTTGCCTACCTTCGTTGGGACTAAGCAGTGTTGTATTGGCTAAGATGAAGGTGTCTTCTGCATCAGCATTAAGGGTGATGATGTTTCCTTTCTACATTCATGTATAACCACCTATATGTTTATTTGGTGTTTTGTCTTCATATACCTATTACACGGCCTGCGGTAGCGGCCGTATAGTTATGGTTAAGGTGCTAAACCCATAGTAAGACCACTTTTTGGGCTGCTTATAACTTCGCTCTCCCTGGACGATTCTTCACCAAACTTTGCAAAAAAAGTTTATGGCCCGCTCTGAATTTTCCTGCCAAATTTGGTGAGGTTTCGTCTTTGGGGACAAGGTTATAGGGGGTCCCACTTTTTTTTCCATAGACTGAATGGAGAAAAACTGCCCATGCATACAGCCCAAAACCGCTGGATGTATTTTCATAAAATTTGCAGCAGGAGCGGCGAATTGGTTCCGAAAGCGTGCTTTTGTAAATTTGGTGAAAATCCATCCAGTAGTTTTTTAAAAAACAGGTAAAATGTAGGTCCTAATAAATTAGTGATGCTCTCAAGTGTCTGCCGACTGGTTGCAAGTACTGCAATAGTATGTGTACAGAAGTGGACAGGGCCTCAGGCGGCTGGCTTATGTGTGTGGGTTACGGCCAGTGTGCAGATTGTTGGGTGCATGGCTGTGTAATGTTGCAGTGGTTATGATCAGGGCCTAGACTCTTGGGTGCATGGCTGGAGGCTGTAGGCTGTAGGCCATGCACCCAAGAGTCTAGGCCCTGGCCACAACCACCGCAACATAATGCAGCCATGTAGTCAACATTGCGATAGTGGTGTATGGATTGCACATATATGTGTACAGAATGCAATGTGCAGATTGCAAGGAACTATGACACCAATAATTGTATACTTATTGTTTGTATTGGTGAGGGTCTATGCATGCAATATGTCTAGAAAAGTGTACAGGGCCTTAGGTGGCTGGCTTATTGGTTTGAGAGTGTGCTGACTGGTTGCACGTACTGGAATACTATGTGTACAGAAGTGGACAGAGCCTCAGGTGGTTAGGTTATGTTTGTGGGTGATGGCTGTGTATATATTGTTGGGTGCATGGCTGTATTATGCTGTGGTGATTGTGACCAGCTATTGGAGTGTTGGGTGTGTGGCTGGAGGCCATGTACCCAAGGGCGTGTTTATGCCTGTAAGTAGTGTAATAGTATGTGTACAAAAGAAGTGGACAGGGTGTGTATCAGGTGGTTTGTTGGACTTTCTTGAGATTCTTGGGTGTACTAGATTGTATGCAGTTGGATGTAATTGTGCTAGCTACTATAGTTTTAGGTGTATGGCTGGAGGCGATGCATAAAAGAGTCCAAGAGTGTGTCCACTGGTTGAAGTACTGTAAAGGTATGTGTAGAAACGTGGATAGGGTGTCAGGTGGCTGGCTTATTGGAGTAAAAGGAATAGTGCATTCAAAATTTTCATTGCAACGAACTTTTGGGCAAGTCGTTATAAGCATACGTTGATTGATCGTGAACATTTTTCATATGCATCTTACCTTGGTTTTCCTCACCTTTACACATGCGAAAACAACGTGTTGGGCACGGCCATCTTGTGCTAATCTTATCTGTGGATCAATCATCCTAAGGTCAAGAGCGCTTGCGGCAATAAATCAAAACACCTGAAGCTGACATCACTTCTCCCAACCATCTGCTCCAGCTATTTTCCTTACGTTCGTGGCCAGCGTAGCCCAACGTGCCACGTCATCACCCACGCCCGCACAAACAGGAAGATAAACACAAGATGAACACAGACATGCTCACACAGAGCATACCTTCTCTGTCTTGCCATAAATAGCATTTGCTTAGTGAACATTTCAATAATACATCAACAATAGTCTGCAATGTTGTGCTTTTATTTTTCAAAGAATGTTCACAACAAATTATAAACTCCAGGAAACAAACGATTTTTTAATTTTGCGGTTAAGTTGGAGTTGACAATGTTTTTTGTCCTTTTGTGTCCTTGTCCTGCCATATGGCACATTGAAAACAACTCAATGACCACCCTTTGTGCTCCATGTGGGAGAAGACAAATCTTTTTTGCATTTTCGAAGCCGAACGTTCTTGCTTCTCCGCCTTCTTACATCATTAATGCTGACATGTTGCTCCTTATTGCCGGAAACGCAAATGGGTAATCCTCCAGTGTTGATTCCAGAATCTGGGCCTCATTACGACCTGGGCGGTAAGTGAACAACGATGCCGGTAAAGGATTACCGGCATCGCTTACTGCTCCGGCCGATTATGACACGATTATCCGCTATTAGCGGCACCGTAATTAACGGTGCCGTTAATAGCGCCAGGAACGCGGGCACGCGACCAACCATTTCGCAAAAACTGGCATGGTGCAAACAGGGGAACATCACAAATCAGGTGGACATGCAAACAACGCCCTACTGAAGCCCGAAAAGTACCTTACCGGCATGGAGCTAATTCCGGCATCGCGGACCGCCCGTAAACGGCCATGTGCAGTGTTCCCAACTGCCACAGGTGCACACAATCAGCACAGGTGGAGGCAATACAGACTGGGCCAGCACAAAAGGAGCACACCCCACCCCTTCCCACACCCAGTCACACTCCACAATGATTCCAATACTACTAGCAATGCTGGGGCTGGAGGATATGATTGCTGTGGAACTGCTGCAACAACAACAACAACAACTGGTAGCACAGAGGAGACGCAGGAGGAGAAGCAGGGCGAGGCAGGGCCAGCAGGCCCCACAAGTGCAGCCAGTGCCACCACGCAGGCAGCCCCCAATCCCTCGCATCGAGCCGGTCTATTCAACCTAACCCCTGAGCAGATCCACACCCTGTACCGTCTGGACCGGGACACCATCACCACCATTGTGGATATGATACATGACAACATTGTCAGCCTGATTGAATCACGCACCGCCATCCCACCCCTACTGAAGGTAGTGTCTGTGCTCCACTTCCTGGCCGCAGGCACCTACCAGCACACAGTGGGGCACATGCATGGCATATCACAACCATTATTCTCACGTGCTTGATGCCCTCCTGAAGCACACTGGCGACCACATTTACCTACCACGGTCTGCCCAGGAGATCTCAAACACCAAAGTTGGTTTCCATTCACTGGCCGGCATCCCTGGTTGCATTGGCGCCATCGACTGCACCCATGTGGAATTGGTGGTCCCACATGACATGGAGGTAGCGTACCGCAACTGTAAGAGATACCACTCAATCAACGTGCAAATGGAATGTGACTCAAACAAGATCATCACACATTGCTGTGCCCGATACCCCGGATCAAGCCATTATTCAATGGTCCTGCGGAACTCCACGATACCACGCTACATGGAGCGGCATGCAGGGCAGAGATCCTGGCTTCTCGGTGAGTCGCATGTTAGGCCCATGGAAATGTGATGTGGGTAGGTGTTGGGGTAGAGATGCATACTTCACCTGGCTGAGATGGGGGGGGGTAGAGATGCATACTTCACCTGGCTGAGATGGAGGTAGAGATGCATACTTCACCTGGCTGAGATGGGGGGGTAGAGATGCATACTTCACCTGGCTGAGATGGGAGGGGGTAGAGATGCATACTTCACCTGGCTGAGATGGGGGGGTAGCGATGCATATTTCACCTGGCTGAGATGGGGGGGGTAGAGATGCATAATTCACCTGGCTGAGATGGGGGGTAGAGATGCATACTTCACCTGGCTGAGATGGGGGGGGGTAAAGATGCATACTTCACCTGGCTGAGATGGGGGGTAGAGATGCATACTTCACCTGGCTGCGAGTGACCGAGAGAATGGACCATGCTCATACCCCAAAGCAGCCCATACTGGACCTGACACCTGACCACATAATGAAATATGAAAGCTGCCCTAAGATGTAAATGATGCAGTGTCACAACCATTCCATAGCCATCTACATGTGCACTGTACCTAATCAGACCGTAACCCCCTCAACACAATGCAGCTACAAGCAACTACTATGGCCAATACACAGCACCAAATACCATCAACTGAAAGGACAGTCCCCCATTACTGCGTACATGGGAGTCACATGAGGCCCAAATACATTAATGTACCACTACACTGACACAGAGGTCCAACAAACGTGCATTACACCATTTGTTTTCCATAGTGACATCATCATGAGTCTGACATCAACGGTGCCAGGATGAAAGCATACAAATTACTGCACATCAGCCAGATCATGGAAACAACCAGCGTGGACTAACACAGTGCATGAGCACTTACAAGGAACTGGACCCCCCTGCGCCCACTAGCCGATGGCACGCACACCAGTCCATAAGAGGAATACACACATAGCAGTCACATCATGTGTCTCCATTCATGCACGGGAATGTGGATGCAATCAGGAAATCAATACATGCTATGGTGTCATTGATCAAGGTCGCATATGATGTGATGACTTACACTTATACATAGTTGCCCACATGCAGGTGATGCAGGCTATCCCTTGAGGAGGTGGCTCCTTACCCCAGTCCGGAACCCACGAAGAGGCACGAGGAGGACTACAATCGTGCACATACACGTACCCGTGTGGTGATTGAGCAGACATTTGGCCTCTTGAAGGCACGGTTTTGCTGCCTCAGCAGGCCTGGTGGGGGACTCCTGTACCGCCATGAGAAGGTGGGCAAGTTCGTCATGGCATGTGTCATGCTACACAATATGTGCATCAGACGGAATGTGCCCCTGCCCCCTGATGCAGAACTGCAACCACCTGACGATGAGGATGAGGAGGGTGGGGATGGGGGAGCACCTCAGGGAGGCAGCGATGCACAGGAGGGACGTGACATGCATCAGACTCTGATCAACCAATGTTTCTAGCACACATGGACGTGGAGTGTGAAATGGATGTGGCACTCGGGGCACTGGGTGTGTCAGGGACATGGACACTGTAGACTGTTCACCAATGAAGCACACATACGCAATAAGCAATGTCCACACATGTGAATCATGAGTCACCAAAATGTGTATTAAAGAACCATAACAAAGTGAACAAGCCCTCCACCCCACATACCCTCTCCCCCCCAACTCCCCACACACCCTCTCCACCCTCCCCCTCAACTCCCCCACACACCCTCTCCCCCCTCAAATCCCCCACACACCCTATCCCCCCTCTCCCCTCAACTCCCCCACACACCCTCTCCCCCCTCCCCCCTTGACTTCCCAACACATGCCGTGCAGTAGCGCGCACCAGTAGTCCACATGGCACCAGTATGCATGGCTGTGCCTACTGCCCTCCCCCTCTTCCAGCAGCAGGTGCCCCTCTGTCCAATCTGCGCAGGTTCCTGCTAGACCGACACACAGGGCTGGTCCTAGTAGAGCTGGTATTTGATGATGGTACAGATTGTCCTGGGAACTGCGGTGGATGCATGTCCCGGATTGCTGCCACCGTTTCCGAGAGGACGTGGCGCACTGCTGCAAGTTCCGCACAAATGTCCTTTGAGGTGGACTCGATGGCTGTTTTTATGCATGCAGCACAATCCCTGATGTCATCCCTTTCACGGGTACATTCGGTAATATGTTGCGTCAACAGCCCTGTGAGTTCCTCCTGGCCCCTCTATATAGCAATGATCCCCTCTTGGGTGGTTGTCACTTGGGTGGAAGTGTGAGGCGTTTCCACCATGATTTGGTCATCAGGCACAGTTGGTGTGGGGCTGAAACTTGCCAGCCATGAATCTCCAGGTGACAGCCCATGCAGGCTGCTGTCCACCACGCTGCATGGGGATAGGTGTGGTGAGTGGAGGGGGGCTGTGGCGGGTGTTGCACCATGCAGCTGTATGTTGCCCTCGTCGTCCGATATGGCTGCTGTGGCAGCAGTCTCACCGACTGTGCTGCTGGCAGCCGATGGTGGCTGGTGTGGGTGTTGTTGTGGGGGGCCGTGGTGCACATTGGTGCTGTGGCCTCTGTGGTTTTCATGGCCTTCCGAGGTGGTGCAGGTTGACCTCTGCCCCTTGAGGTTGAGGGCGGTGTTCACCCTCCTCAGCTCTGGCCTTCTTCTGTGGTGTGGCACCGGTGTCCTCATCACCGCTGTCAGAATGTGTGCCTGTGGGGGACCAAAGGAAGGAGAGGGTTAGTGATGCGTCTACGGGCATCGGGCATGCATTGGGGTGGCTGCATTGATATGGAATGGTAGATGATTAACATTGGGGGGAGTGACATACGGGTTGCCTCACTCTTAGGTGGGTGATGCATGGAGGCGTCTGGGTTGCGACACATATGGGGTGCATTATGCATGTGGACAAGGTGATGCTCTGCACTGCCTGTAGGCAGTCTTGTACTTATGTGTCTGGTGGACCCTGCTCTACATCATTGCACTGTCAGTTCAGGTGGACATCATCGTGGTGGTATTAGCATTGTTTCATTTGAGACACCTACCTGCATCGGCTGATGGCAGGGCTCCTAGCTCCATGTCCCCGACTCCCTCTATTGCCTCGGTGCTTATGGTGGTGGCGCATATCTCCTCCCATGGTTGTAGTTTTATGGGCATCTCCGCACCTCCGCCTGTCACCATCCCAAGGATGCGGTTGGCGGAGATTATACTTCGCACACGTATACGTAGGTCATCCCAGTGCTTACGGCATTGTTTGGGTATGTGGGGTGTGATGCCAACGGCACTGACTCTCTGGGCGACCCAAATCTGCTTTTTACGCTGCAGTGCTGGACGGGACATGTCGTTTGAGAACACCACATCTGCATGTTCCTGCAGTGTCTCCGCTAACATGGTGAGCTCCTCTCTGGAGAAGCGGTCCTTGCGCAGGCGATCTCCCATTTCTTTCACTGCTTTTGGCATCCTAAATTGCAACAGGTAGTGGTGGAGGTGTGTTGGAGTTCTGGGGGTCAGATGGCTCCTGGTTGTGGTGGATGGCAATGGATTGTGTTTTTAAAGATGGCCGCTGTGCTCTGTCCCGTTCCTGTGTGATGACGCTACTTCTGGTTCCGCGTATTTAAAGTCACCGCTAATAGCGGTTACCGCTATTAGAGGTGACCGCTAATGCCGATGGCTTGGATGCCGAAGGAGCTATTTCCATTACAGACGGAGCCAGAAAGGGGGATTTTTTGGACTTTTACAGCATGGCGGTGAGGTCATTACCTGCATGGCGCAAAGCTCGTGCCCGCAAACTAGTAATGGGCCGCTTTTAGCAGTCTATTGCCAGCACGGACACGGTAATTGCGCCATGCTGGTAATGACCGGTACTTACTGCCCGGGTCGTAATGAGGCCCTCTGTCTGTTAGCACCCGGAGGTTGTGACACAGGCACTAGGTTCCAAAATATCTGCGAGCCAAAACACAATAAAAACACATTTCAGTAGTTGTTCTTTATTTTAATTTAACAAGTTACTGTATAACTCATAACTGTTCGAAACCTAATCATAAGCACAACACAAGCAATAGTTAACACACAAATGAAAACAAGGTATACTAGTTGAGACCACAAGTTGCGTACAATTTGAGCGCTGTGAAGTAGGTATAGCTACCAATGGGATGGAGAACCACATGGAGAAAACAAAGAACAAACAGCAACCATTCAGCTTGAACCCCGGACAGATGTCATTGTAACAAAGCTTGCAAGATTACTGTTTGAAAAGCAATCACAGTGCACACAGACGTTTACCCCACCGTCATTTAGTTATTATGCATGCAGCACTCCATCCTACTCTTTTTTAATCCTAATAAAAATGTTATGCAAACTTCAATTTACATAATTTCTGGAAATTCCATGGTTTGATTGTTTCCACGAGCAACCGCTATGTACGATGTATTACACACTTTCGATTCTGGCAAACAATGCGTGAAAAAAAGGCATTGAGGTAGGACAGTGTTAGCATATTATCGTGTCTTTCGCAATGTAACTTGTGTGAGTTAGGAAGACCTAAGAATTAGCTACATGGAGAGATGATCCGAGCTTATACACGCTGCAATGAATAGACGGATGAGCAAAAAAAACAATTATAGATTTGCGGCCCCTATGTAATACTATTATGTACAGTGTCTTACCAATCAACGGTGCATGTTCAGACACTGTGTGTGACGCACTGTGTGTGTCAGATGGCTGAGTATACCTGGGTGGCAGGGCCATCTTAATCACTTTTGGGGTCCTGGGCATGAACATCTTTGGGGCCCCCCTCCACCAAACCAAAGGAATGACTTTAAAACTTTAAAAAAGATTTTAACCATGGTACATGGTTTTCAAATAGTGTTTCCATCAGAGATCAAAATAGTAAAGCAGAACTTTAAAACTTTAAAGAGTAGAGCAGACTTTAAAATATGCTTGCCCGAGTCCTGCACCATCTGGTCCACTCCCTTCTGTCTCCCACCCCTTCCACTCAAATGGCCTACATAAGAAGAAAGATCAAGTAATGAGCTAAACGATGCCACCGGCTTGCGAGGAGGCAAACCTTACAGAAGACAGCACAGTTATGTACGAGATATTAGATGAAGAGACCAGGATCACTGTATTATCTGCTGGCAAAGCCAGGATACAAGGATGAATGCTTTGGTTCCAAATTTGGATACTTTTTCATCTCTTGGACTAACAGTTTATGCGCATTGTTCGTGGTGATTACCTTGGTTTTTCAACAACCCATCTAAACAAACCAATTTCTAGATATTCACCATAAGGATGACATGTTTGTTTTTATCGTAACCCCTATCTGGTGAGATACATTGCTAATAATAGCACCTGTTGTGCTGCAAGACCAAGTACTTATGCAGGCAGGTTTATAAACTTCAGAGATAGGAAAGGCTCAACCATCCTTACAGGAATGTGCAATTCTAATCTTGCATAGGAACACACACCTCTGCAACTGGTACTTAACACACTGAGCTAACTTCTGCATCATTGTGGCACTCAATTTACCAATATGCATTTCAAAATTGGCTATTGCACATCATCAACATAATCCCAAATATTCCACAGAGAACACAGAAAGAATTATATGATGAATTGATCGAAGCAAAATGTACTTGTCAAAACAGACAGGCAATAGGTTTAGAGCCTTAAAACCATGCCATAAAATATCATGATGTATTCTATTTAAGTTTGTTGAACAAAGAAATCGTATTTCTAAAGATCAGGCCACCCTGTGGGCCTCTGCTCCCACATTCAATTCGAATTCACATTGAATTTACATTGAATTCACATTTAATTCAATATTCAATTACAGTTTCTTTTGCATTCAAATTTTATTTTTTGTCATTTATGATTTGGCATTGATAACACCTCCAGATGTGAATGTAAATGCATTTTACAGAGAGCTACAATTCATTTGAACCTAGAACTAAGCTTTACGACAAGTTTGGATTTTGGCGGACAAGGCTCGTTTGCAATGTTTTGTGGCATTGTATGAGTCCTGGAAACAAAATCAGCTTCCAGTCCATGAGTATGCATGGCCAACACAGTCAATTTCAGATCTTTGACAAATTCAAAATCCATTTCCTAGTATATTGGCTTGACCACCCATTGTTTGCTTTGTTTTGTAAAGGCCTTCCTGTAATGTGACAACCCCAATTCTCCTGAAGTTCTCGCTTGATCCCTACCAATGTTATTGTTATGGGCCAGTATGGCTAATCTGGTTTTAGCCACCATACTGTCTATGCTGAAGTGAAATCTTTTGGGCCTGT
Organism: Ambystoma mexicanum; assembly: GCF_040938575.1. Taxonomy (NCBI): domain Eukaryota; kingdom Metazoa; phylum Chordata; class Amphibia; order Caudata; family Ambystomatidae; genus Ambystoma; species Ambystoma mexicanum. Next base: position 461,435,134 of record NC_090931.1, read on the forward strand.
ACTTTAGGCACATATTATGGAACACCTCTTAATCTCCAGTGTGATAGAAATCAGTGAGTCCCTTCAGGTCCTTGGAAAGCATTTTATTGTACACAATCTTTTCAAGTGCTTTGGGTGGAGGTGAAAATGGCACCAACCACTTCTTCTTCCATTCCTCCTCCCTCGCCAACGGTCCATGTGAACATTCGTGGAAATGTTGGTGTTCTGTCCATGAGTGTACGTTGGTACAATGGTGCATCAATGAACACCAATTCTCAAGTAGAATTTCCACATATCCATCACACGTTTTGGATCTCCACCAAAGATGTTTGCTGATGAACTGACACCATTTTATAAGGTTTTCAGAACCCGTCTTTTTCCCAGTAGCTGTAATTTATTTATTGATTGATTTAGCAACGTGCCACACATCAAATTGATGCAGAATGTGTGGAAACTGCTCTCGCATGGCTTTCGCTATCGAAACGTGCTATCGGTGAAACGGTGGCTATCACATGCATTTGCATTCCCCTGGATTGCAGAAGTTGAATGGATTTGATGAAGCCATGTTTCTCCATGGCAACAGACGGTGAACATACAGACACGTGCACCTCGACAGAACTCACATTGGTTTTACTTTCAATGTCTTCAAAGTACAGTACTTTGCGGAAAATCCTGGACTGTCACACTGTCTGTTGCCTGCTAGCCAGAAATGTTTGCCAGAGAATGCACTGTCCATTGACATCTGTTCCACATTCCAATCATAAGAATAAGAATTCCCTTTGGTATTTGTAGAATTGAGTTTTAGCAAGGATCTCAAGACCCACAAACTGACAAAAACTGGAAATCTTGCTGAAAGTCGATCAACTGAACAGTAAAGCAGCTGAACAAAGTAGATTCTCAGCTGGCACTTTGGCGAGCATCGGTTGAGCAGATCATGTGAATGTATTATTGTGGTGGAACAGGTTGCTTGGATTTTCAGGTTGGTGCCTAGTAATACGTGAGACACATTCACCAATGGCTCCTTGCATATCTTGGCCCCGATTGTATGTTCACATTTGAGCATGTGTACATTCTCTATCAGGCAGCTGTCGAACACAATATAGAGGGCTTGAGGGGGCTGGGTTATGTTTGTGGGTTGTTGCCAGTGTACTGATTGTTGGTTGCATGGGTGTGCTATGCTCTGGTGATTGTGAACAGCGCCTAGAGTCTTAGGTGCATGACTGGAGGCTGTGCAATCTAGAGTTCAACAGAATGCTCATAGATTGAAATACTGCAAAGGTATGTGTAGAGAAGTGGATAGGGCCTTAGGTGGCTGGCTTATTGAAGTGAAGAATTTGATGGCTGGTTGCACATACTGGAATACTGTATGTATAGAAGTGGACAGGGCTTCAGGTGGGTGGCTTATTTCTGTGGGTTGTGGCGGCCAGTGTACGGATTGTTGGGTGTATGGCTGTGTTATGCTGTGGTGATTGTGATCAGATAGTAGAGTATTCAGTGCCTGGCCAGAGGTGATGTACTGAGGGCCTCAGCCAGCTGGCTTATTGGACACAAGATTGTGCTGACTGGTTGCACATATTGGAATACTATGTGTACAGAAGTATACAGGTTCAGAAGTGGATGCATTCTGTGTTTGGTTTGTGGACACTGAGCAGATTATTTGTTAGCTTACTGTATTATGATGTATTGGTTGCGGGCAGTTAGTAGAATCTTGGGTGCAGAGGCCTTGCATCAAAGAGTTTGTCCATTGGTTGGAAGTACTGCAATACTATGTGAACTGAAGTGGATAGGGGCTTAGGTGGCTTTGTTATGTTTGTGGTTTTTGGTAAGTGGGTAGATGTTTACATGCATGGCTGTATTATGCTGTGGTGGTTGTGGCCAGGGTCTAGAGCATTGGGTGAATGGCTGGAGGCCATAGACTGTGGGCTATGCACTCAAGAGTCTAGGCCCTGGGTATAAGCACCACAGTATAATATTGCTATGCATTCAACATTGTGATACTGGTATATGGATTGCAGAAATATGTGTACAGATTGCAATTTGCAGATTATAAAGAATTATGACACTAATAATGCTATACTTACTGTTTGTATTGTTGAGGGCCTATGCAGTTTTTGTGCATGGTATGTGGAAATGTAGGAGTAATCGTTGATTCATTTTCTGTGATAAATGAAAAACATGTTAGGGTAGGTACTTTGTGATGTTGTATTGCATTGCATTGCAGACATTTGTATACTTTGTGGACCCTCATAATGAGTACTCCTTAAGTACCATGCTTTAAACAAGTGTGCCGTGCAATGTGCAAAGTTACTGTGTTTCTTTGCATAATCATTGGGTCTGTGGGAAAGAAAATACATGCAGGATGCAAAAAAACTTTTACGTTCATTTGTTGTTATGTTGCACAGTCCGTTTTAGTGACATGTGCACTAGTTACAGCAATGTTGCAGTAGGAGGAATTGAAATGGTGTATGATTTTTCTTTTGGAAGTTATGGTAGTATGGTTGCAGTTAGATACCAGTTGGCGTATTCTAACTGTTTATCTGTTTCCTCTTTTTAGCAGTATTTCTTTATGCGTTTGGTTGCTGTTGATGTTTTGTACGTACTGTGGTATTGCACAGTAATATTGCAGAATGGTGGGGGGAGTGAATTACCTGTTGGTGTATTCTAAATGTTGATAGTTTGGAAGTTGGTGAGGGTATGTTTGTAGCATTGTGGTTGCTGAAGGTTGAGTTTGGCAGTTTGTCTGCTTCAAGTAATATTGAAGCATTATGGTTGCAGCTAGATACCAGTTGGTGTATTCTAACTGTTTGCAGTTTCTCATTTTTGTAGGGTATGTTTTCAAGCATGTGCATTATTGTTGGTACATTTACATTTTTCACTATTGTGAAGGGCCTTTGCAGCACTATGGGTGTAGTCACTAATATTTTTGTATTTCTTGCATTGGTATGGGCATTGTTAGACAGATGTTGCCTTATTCTACTAATTGGTGGTTTCAGAGGTTACTGAGGACAGTTTGTAAACCCTCATACTCAGTACTTCTTTTAAGTACTATGTAGGAAACAACATTAGTGTGTCTTTTCTACACTTATTGTTTTTATGACTATAATCATTGGGGCATTGGGGAGAACATTGTATAGCAAGCAAACTGATGTATTTGTTGGATAGTTGCTGTATGCTAAGTTGTTCCAGTTCCACAGTGTAAAAGATAATTTTTGTGTGCAAATATATATGTACTGGTGGGTGTTGAGCAGTAGGTTATTCTAATTTTGTAGATCAGTGAATACATTTTGTTTTCAAGAATATTAAGTAGGCATTTGCAAGATCTGCAGGTACACTATGCTTTAGAGTAATGGAAGTAGCATTGCATTCAAACCAGTAAGCACAAAAGTGATGGATGGAAGGTTTTGAATGAATCTGAACCACTGGCATTGCTCTGGGCAACCTTACACACCACCGTTTTTTAGCCCGTCTGCGCCATTGCAAAAGGGGTCCAGCCATATGCAAGTCAGTCAGGTACTGCCACCAATGGTAGCAGCCCAGGCCGAACTGCTAGGCCAGGGCCCCTCTGCACGGACACACAAGCAACCCCAGACATGTTTCGGCCTTGTAGGGCCTCCTCAGTGAGGTGCAGCTTGGTTCCCTATGGCGCAACGTGCAAGGGACCCATGTCTGGGCATACCCTCTCTCACATAGTGAGACAAACAGTAAGCACAAAAGTGATGGTTGGAAGGTTTTGAATGAATCTGAACCACTGACATTGCTCTGGGCAACCTTCCACACCACTGTTTTTTAGCCCGTCTGCACCATTGCAAAAGGGGTCCAGCCATATGAAAATCAGTCAGTTACTGCCACTAATTGTAGCAGCCCAGTCCGAACTGCTAGGCCAGGGCCCCTCTGCACGGAAACACAAGCAACCCCAGACATGTTTCGGCCTTGTTGGGCCTCCTCAGTGAGGTGCAGCTTGGTTGCCTATTGCGCAGCGAGCAAGGGACCCACGTCTGGGCATACCCTCTCTCACCTAGTGAGACAAATAGTAAGCACAAAAGTGATGGGTGGAAGGTTTTGAATGAATCTGAACCGCTGGCATTGCTCTGGGCAACCTTCGACACCACCGTTTTTTAGCCCCTCTGCGCCATTGCAAAAGGGGTCCAGCCATATGCAAATCAGTCAGGTACTGCCACCATTGGTAGCAGCCCAGTCCGAATGGCTAAACCAGGGTCCCTCTGCACGGAAACACAAGCAACCCCAGACATGTTTCGGCCTTGTTGGGCCTCCTCAATGAGGTGCAGCTTGGTTCCCTATGGCGCAGCGAGCAAGGGACCCACGTCTGGGCATACCTCTCTCACATAGTGAGACAAACAGTAAGTACAAAAGTGATGGTTGGAAGGTTTTGAATGAATCTGAACCACTGGCATTGCTCTGGGCAACCTTCCACACCACCGTTTTTTAGCCCATCTGCGCCATTGAAAAAGGGGTCCAGCCATATGCAAATCAGTCAGGTACTGCCACCAATGGTAGCAGCCCAGTCCGAACTGCTAGACTAGGGCCCCTCTGTACGGAAACACAAGCAACCCCAGACATGTTTCGGCCTTGTTGGGCCTCCTCAGTGATGTGCAGCTTGTTTCCCTATGGCGCAGCGAGCAAGGGTCCCACGTCTGGGATTCAAACCATCCACATTGCTTTTTAATGTAAGCAGTATAGTGACCTGCACTGGTTTTGGCACCGGTGTGGTAGATTATGGCTACTGTTGTGAAGGTTTTCTTGCCAAGTGATACTTGCCCGTGTGTGAAGCTCGTGAGCTTGCAGTTGTTTTTGGTACCATCTGCATTGTATCTTAAAAGCATTACTATTACATATTGGCTATGTGATTGTATCTGTAAGGTGGAACGATTATCAGAATTGCAAGTAGTACATATTATGCTATGGTTTGCATTTTGTACGAGATGCTGAAATGGAATGGATTCACAGTTAGGTACAGATACATAGACAAAGCGCTTGTTAGGGACTTGTTACTGCATCAAATGGTTTCAGAGAGTGCATATATGTTTCCACAGGTATGAAATATGGAAGATTTCATTCATAGGTATGTTTTTGCTTTCCAGTACTTGTAGTAGTAAGTACATTAGAAATTACTGTGGATCTTCTTGGGTGTTTATGGTGAATTTCACCATTCCAGCACAGTAGTCCAATTCCTGCCTTATTCCTGAGATGCTGTAAGTGTTCTTCTGATTGTTTGTTGTATTTCTGTGAAGGAGTACCATTTGTAAACACAACTGGTCTGAGAAATTTAAGTAAATGTTTTCAACAATTGGTGGCAATTGGAATAGAACATTGATTGCTACATTTGGGTAGCAATTTACACCAGTTGTATTGGAAAATTTGAATGGACCAGATAGGTCTGTGACTGAGTCATTTGATGGAAGTCCATGTGGTTTGTTTGAAGAGGTAGTTCTCTTTGTGCAGCTGGGAATGTATTTTCCTTTTCAGTAATTTTTTCTGTGGTTTTATTAATTGATGGAGTATGAGCTGATTTCAATTGCTTTGGTGGTACTGTTGGGAGATCATGTATAAGTTCTGATTGCATTTGTTTTCTTTTACAAAGTTTGTGTTTTTGAGGAACAGGGTACATTTTGAGATGCGACGTGTACAGTGCACACAGTCTATTATACTCTACGATTCATGGAATTCCAGCGTTGACTTAACTTGTATCAAAATTGACTAGAAATAGGCCTTCAAGTGTACGTAGGCGTGACAGTGCTACATAATTCATGCCTTCCTTAAAGACTGTGCTGCCAACATCAATCAATTGATGTAAGGTTACACCTTGCGATTTATGAATAGTGACTGCATGTGCTAGAGACAGAGAAAAATGTTCTCTGCGTACATACATGTCTTTGAAAAGAAGGAATCAGGTTGTTGAGCGTCCTATCCTTTTAACTTCTGAAAGTTTGTCAAAGTGGATGTTGACGAACTGAATGCTGTTGTCATATGGGTATGTCTGGTAGCCAACAACTGTACCAAGTGCTCCATTAATTAAACCTTGCTGAACGTCAAGTTGACAAGTTAGCATTACTCTACAGTTTAAACACAATGTTAAAATTTTCTCCAAACTAGCTTTGTTAGAGATAGTTTTCTAAAGGTATTGAGTCGTGCTATGGCTTGTTCACACATAGTTACTGTCATACCGTGTACGTCCAGTTTGTCTGTGGAGTACATTTTCACTAGTGGTTGCATTTCTTTTTTCAGCATTGTTTCATTGAATTGTGCACAGCTTGGCATTAAGGACATACAGTTGACATTTTTGTGTGCTAATTGTTCCATGACTTAGTAGCATATGTGTTTGCCCATATAGCTCATGGATGCATCTGATATTTAGGATAGACTGAGCTTCCTTAGATAGTACACCAATCTGAATGCTTTTTAAAATATTGGCATAGGTGAGATCTTCAGAATGAGACATGTTTTCAGTTAGTTCTCTGTATTGGAAATGTTGCCAGAGATGTACATTCCCTATGCTACCAAGAGTTTTACAGCACAGTTTGTGTCCTAAGGTTTGAAAAATAGGTTCACTTTCACTGGTGTTAATTGAAGGAGATGTCAGAAAACAATAACATGTTTTCCTCTAAAGAGTTCTTCGTGGTCTGTTTTGAGGACCTCTTGTAATCAGAGGTGAATCAAAGCCAACATTAGGTTGGAGACAATGCTCACCTCATCTATTAGGAGCATTTTCATTTTTTTCAAAACTCTGTGTAGCTCCATAGCAGCTTCTGTTGAAAGTTTGTAGTAGTCTAATAATTTGTTTTGGTGTTCTACTGGAAGGAGTAGCAATTGGTGTAAAGTGACACCACCTATGGTGTAGGCAGCTAAACCTGTGGGGGCAGTTACAACAGCTGAAAGCTTATTTGTTAATTGTTGGAAGAACTTACTAATGATTTTTATTAAAAATGTTTTGCCTGAACCAGCTTGACCACTTACATACAGCAGTACAGGTTTATAGTGTTGCCAGGTACAAGTTCTAGTTTCTTGCTGCATGCCATGTTCAATTTCTTTAGTTACTTCTAGGAAAATGGTACGCTGCTCATTGTTTAGTTGTGATTTCAGGAGAGCAGTCTTCTGCAGATTGCTCATACTGGATGACCAAAGAAAAGGTAGAACTGCTACTCCGGAGGTCCACACCAATTTTTGTTGGCAATGAATGAAACAAAACAACAAAATTGTATTGGGGAACCTTTCACACTTGTACTAATGGAATAAATCCCTAACTTCATAGCCCATAAGATTGTCCAGAAGGGAAAAAGAAACTCACACACATCAGGGGCTGTGAATATACATAGTTTGTATTAAGACAAAACAAAAAATCTCTTGTGAGAACTTACATATAGCAAAATTCAACAATTATAAACAAAAACATATAGTGAAGTCAAAATTGAAACAATATTCAATGCATAATAATCCTTGCGACCTGTAAAGATTTAAGTCCTAAAGCAGATATCCAGATTTGTAAAGTATCTGGTATATGAAAAGCATCTTATCTTACTGGCACATGGGGCCTCACTATGAGTTTTGAGGCAGCCATGCCCTTATCAAGGGCATGGCTGCCTCCAAACTCGCGTCCGGGTCCGGGTTCCTTGAATGGGGAAATAACAGGCCATTCCGATCTTGGAGGGCCCGGTATTTCCCCTTTCAGGGAACCCAGACCCTCACCATTCCCATTGGAGCCCCCATAGAGCACAATGGAAATGGGGAGGGAGCTAACAACGGGCCCGTTATTAGCTCCCTGGTCCCCTCACGGGACCGGCTCTGGACGTCTAGTAAAACCAGATGTCCAGAGCGGGTCCCGCAAGGGAACCTCATAATAGGGTGGAATGGGTTTAATGGCGCCGGCACCTTTACCGGCGCCATTAAACCCATTGAGCCTGCCTCGTAATTAGGCCCATGGTGTTTTGTAATTCAGTCATGGCTAATTTTGTCTCATTTGCTATTAGTGGGTGTCCAAGTGGTTCTTGGCTTCCTGTCAGAGAAGGTTGACTGCTCTCAGGAGTGTCTATATTTAGTTGTGCTTGAAGTTCTTCTTCTTGTTAGCTTTCATTGTCCAACATGTTTTTGTACTGCGTAAAGTTTATATCTGTTATGGTGCTTTCACTTGCATTGAAAGCATCATCTTCATAGGAGGCATGGGTGTCTAATACGGTTTATAGTCATAATACTGAAGTTCTAAATCTCGATAAAAAAAATCTCGAAAAAAAAGGCAGAAAAAAAAATATCGAATTTTTTTTTATGACGTTTTTTTTCTTAAATGGGGGGTTTCCCCCAACCCCTCTTTTTTCTATTTTTTTTTATTTTAACCCTTTTTTTACTTACCTGACCCAAAAAATACATATATATAAAAAAAAAAAAATCGATATTTTTTTTTTCTGCCTTTTTTTTCGAGATTTTTGTTATTCGAGATTTTTTTTTCGGCCTTTTGACCGACCACCGTCTAATACATCTTCTTATTTTCTCCATGGTTTAAAAAGTTGCAGTAGAGCCATGTACTACAGTTCTTTGTGTTGAAGAGTTTTCAATGACAGCTTCATTTCATTAATCAGGCTGTGTTTGGTAAATTTAACCAGGCTGCCCTCACAAGTTTCGATTATGTATTTACCTTTTTTCTCATCTGGTGTTTTATTTTATTTTTTATTTTATTTTATTAAAGCTTTCAAAAACATTTCACACATTACAAAAATGTTTTTTGGAGAATACCATGAATATCAACTTTTCACTCCCCTCCCATCCCCGAACAACACCTCATTACCTACATTACAATGCCCCTCCCCCCGTCTCCCCATGGAACAGAGTCTTCTTCTACAATTATCACTATTCGTTGAACTCCTGGACATGGTGTGTGAATAGTTTGATCGCTGGTTATTAGTCAATTGTTTGGCTGCCTAGTTGGGGCACAATCCGATGTGTATAGTGGGCCTTCTCAGGTGATACTCCTTTCAAATGTGAGTTGGTCTTCGCAGGGCGTGGTCAGATAGCCACTAAAGTCTGAGTCCTTGTTATCATTGAAGTACAATCTCTTAGGCATTGGGCATATACTTATTCATGAATTCACCCCATAGCAGTTTATTTGGTGCAGATTTCCCATGGAGGGCTGCGGTTATTCTTTCCATTGTACAAATATTGGTGGCAACATTAACCCATTCTTTCTTCCCAGGTCCCTGTGCCCCTTTCTATTGCATCACAAGATAGGCCCGTGAGCCAGCAAGAGCAGTGCTGCTGCTCCTGTCATTCTCCTGAACTCCCCCTCGATCTCCTCCAATCCAAATAGTATGAGGAAAGGTCCAATACTACGTTGGATCCCATCTAGTTCCCTGATCCATCCCAACATTCCATCCCAAAACACCTTAATACGGGGGCATCCCCAGCACATATGTCAATAATCTGCTGTCTCACCACATTGGCGCCAGCACAAGGGACTCGTCGATTGGAACATCTTTCATAATCTATGTGGGTCATATTGCCATCTGTGTATGAGCTTAATGGCATATAATTTGTACTGGCTCGCTATCGATAGTTGCAAGGCCCCTTTGCATATTTTCTCCAACAAGTCGAGGTCTATTTTGGACCCGAGATCCTGTTCCCACCTGAGCCTCAGATTGACAGCTGAGCCCTTCGCAGCCTCTATCAAGGCCCTATACATGGCAGAGATTAGGCCCTTAGAGTCTCTTCTTTTACCCAGAAGCTCTTTGAAGGGGGTAAGTTCTCTCTGGACTTTCTCCTTCCATTTGTCCCTCGTAAAGATTGCTTTAAGTTGAAGGAAGGGAAAGAATGGTAGAGGGCCTATCCACAATGCTTCATCTAATTCTAGAATCGTAACAAAGTTGCCCTCCCTCCATTGCTGCCCCACCCTCTCCAGACCTGCTTCAAACAATGATTGAAATCTTTTGTGATTGGGGATGTCTTCTCGGACTCCCGGAGCCCAAATATGACTCAAGGGGGACGGCCACAAAGTGGTCTTCTGCAAGTCAACTCCTTCCCGCCAGATCTCCCATATGGCGCCTAGTATTGGGTGGTCTCTAATTCTGTGAATTAGCTTGCTTCTTGTAATCCAAAGCCATTCTGCAACCATGGCTGGGGCCGGACTGAGGTTGTCTAGTTCTATCCATTGGAGTCCTTTCTGCCCTCTCAAGTGGGGGACAAGAACTCTTAGTTGTACTGCCTCGTAATACTTCTGTATATCCAGGAGGGCCACACCACCCTTGTCTTTGGGTAGCGTTAGGACCTCGTATGCTACTCTAGCCTTCTTTCCTTGCCACCTGAAACCCCTTTTTACCTCACCAAAGAAGGATTTCCGAAGACAAATCGGGAAAATTTGGAATGGGTACAGGAATCTGGGCAGGCAGACCATCTTCACAGCATTGAGTCTCCCAGCCAGGATATAGTGAGTTTTTGCCATTGGTCTAGATCAGCTCGGAAGTTTCAGAGAAGGGGCGGGAAGTTAGCTTCATATAGGTCATTTACGTCCCTTGTAAGATTTATTCCCAAATAGCGAAGGGTGTCCCCTCCAATCATTAGACCCAGGAGGGCAAATCTATCAATCTCCTTTTGGTCGTGGTTCTGCAGTGAAAGTAGAATTGACTTGGCCCTATTGTTCTTGAAGCTAGACACCTCCCTGTATTGTTCGGTCAATTGAATTGTCCTAGGTATGGATGTCAGGAGGTGCTGTACGTGTAAGAGCAGGTCGTCTGCGTATTAAGCCACTTTGTATTCTCACCCGCCTACACTGAGTCCCTCTATCTGTTGGTCTCCTCTAAGTCTCTGGGCTAGGGACTCAAGGGAGAGAGCAAATAATATAGCCAAGAGGGGGCAACCTTGTCGGGTACCTCTGCGTAGGTCGAACCAAGGGGAGTAATCTCCATTAACCATTATCAACGCCTTGGGGGACATATACACTGCCTTTACCCCCCTTCTAAACCTTGCACCCAGCCTCACTTTGCCCACGACCACCTCCAGGAAACCCCATTCCACCCTATCGAACACCTTCTCCGCGTCTACAGAGAAGAGGACTGGGACCCCCACATTTTTTGTGACTCGTGGATCAAATGTAATGTCTTTCGCATTATGCCTGCGCCCTGTCTCCCCATTATGAGCCCGACCTGGTCCGAGTGTATCAAGCAAGGCATGTAAATTTCAAGTCTCATTGCGAGTACTCTTGTGTAAATCTTGGCGTCTATGTTTAGTAGCGATATGGGGCGGTAGGATCCGCACTGTTTGGGGTCCCTGCCCTCCTTGGGGATCACTGTGATGAGCGTGCATGCGAAAGAGTCAGGGGCTACACCCGGCTCGGCGAGAGCATTGAACAACTCCACCATGAAAGGGAGGAGAGAAGATAGAAAGGACTTATAGAAACCCGCTGTATAATCATCCTCTCCCGGGGCCTTCCCCAGAGGTAATCCCTTCACGGCCCTCTTAATCTCTTCTGCATTGATTGGGGCATCCAGTTCATGAGCCTCTTCACAGGAGAGCCCCGGCATCTCCACGCTGTCCATGTAATCCTCTATTCTCGACCCTATTTGGCCCTTCTCAGAATTGTATAGGGTCTCATAGAATGTTGCAAATGCTTCTGAGATTCCCCCTGTCACTGAGGTCTGGGCACCTTCCTCCACCACTATGGATGCCACCAATTTCTCGGTGCGTTGTCTCTGTGCTCTGGCGGCCAAGAGTGCATTCGCCTTGTCTGAGAAGCTGTAGTTTTCGAACTATATGACCTTCCTCTAAGATTCGAAGCTCCTCTCTCTTCCGTTTGGCCCCCTGGACCTTGGTCTCCCTATCTTCCGTGGTATTTCGTGCCACTCTATCCAGATGAGCTATCTCCTGTCTCAGTTTGCTTTCTATTAAAGTCCTCTCTCTCTTTTTACTGCCCCCTGCCTGATCAGCATCCCCTGCCATGTTGCCTTTCCTGCTTCCCACAATGTAGTCTGTGATATCTCTCCTGTATTGTTTGTTTTTAAATATTCCCTTATTTCCCCCTCCATCTCAGTTCGAAAGACCGGGACTTTCCACAATGATCATTACAGTTCCACTTGGATCCCTTGTGCGGGAGGCCAGCCCAGTTGAAGTCAACCGTGACCATGTCATGATCGGACCATGTGATTGGCGAGATTTCGCATCCCATAGAGACCCCCAACAGACCACCTGTAATGTACAAGTAGTCGATCCTGGTGTAGGTACTGTGGGATGTCGAGTAAAAGGTGTACCTTTTCTCATTTAGGTGGAAACCCTGGCATGCATCCCATAGTCCATAGTTCTCTAGCATTTCCATGATCTCAGCCCGACCCCAATCCTGAGGGTCTCTTGTTTCGGGGTTACCCACTTGCCTGTCTAGTGTAACGTCTGCCCAGAGATTGAAGTCCTCCCCCAGGATTACATGTCCAGAGGCCTCCAACATTATTTTTGGAGTGTTCTCTGCAGGAATCTGGATTGACCTGTATTAGGGGGGTACACTGTTGCCAGTGTGAAGGTCACATTCTGCATGGTGCCCACAAGCAGAGAGCTCTACCTTCCACATCTGCCCACAGGTCACCTCCAGATTCAATCCCCTCCTGATGAGAGCCCCCACTCCAGATTTCCGCAAGGGGCCCAAGCCCCAGTGTTCTACCCACCATCTCAGGCCCAGGATCTTACATTCTTCCCCACGTGCATATTTAGCTTCCTGTAGAAATATCACATCAAGTCTCGCTCTTCGAAACTCCCTGATTACTAGAAACCTTTTCGTGGGCGAGTTCAATCCCTTAACATTTAGTGTTTCCACCTTGAGGAGGCCACCCCCTTGAGGGCCTAGGTCTACTGCCATTTCTTCCTCAGTGCGCCTGTCGACCCTTTGACAGGCCCTGGCAGCCAAGCCCGTATTTCAGCACACACAACACCATTCATTTTATGCTCGAAGAAGATCCTGTCCCCACTCTTCCCCTCCATCTTTACCCTCCCCCACATAATGGCATCCGATACTGCCCGGGTAACATCACCAGGTCAAGTTCGGACCACTAGCGGGGACCTAAAACCTACCGGTCCATACCAGAAACAATCTCAGTAGCATTGAGCACCCTTTGTCCTCCCCACCAAAACATCACACAGTTCCCCATATCACCAACAATACTCACACTGGTTGTTCCCCCTTAGCTGATACGTCACCTTGACCCCGAGGATCCAAGATGCACTCCAGTACCCCTTCCCAAAACCCTGGATTCTCAAAGGCTGCTCTAGTCCAATGTTTTTGTAACTGCTTGAAGTACAGGCATCAACACTTAAGGTAGAGTTTGTGCAGATGCAGTTCCTTGGTTCCAACGACTCTCTCAAGAGTGCCCTGGGGCCAAGCCTACTCCCAGAGGTTCAGGAGCATTATCAAGATGATCTCGCCACAGGGTTGACCTTCCGAAGCTCACACAGGGTTCTGCAGCATCAATTTCCAGCTTTGTCAGGGGCACCACAATCCTTTGAGTCGGTGCGTCGATGTTCACAAAGTCTGTCAGGCATCAGCACCTGGGGATGCATTCATCCTCCTGTATTTCCTGGAGCCTGGTATGCCTCTCTGTCTCAGTCCTTGAATGCACCACTGTCTGTGATCATCTCGCCTTCCGTCCTGGTTCTGTCCATTCTCCTGGTTGTCAAAAGGCTCGACCATGCAGTTTTTATGTCCCTCTCGGTTCTCAACCTTTCTGTGCAACCTTCCATTTCAAATGTTAGAGAGAAAGGGTAACCCCAACGGTTGCAGACGCCTTGCTCCTTTAACCATTTTGTGAGGGGCATGCACATGCATCTCAGAGCCAGCGTCAGTGATGACAAGTCTTGTAAGATCGTCACTCTCGCAGCATCAAGGGTGATTGGGCAACTGCGTTTTGCTTTCTCCATAATTCTGGCCTTGTCATTATAGTTGTGGAACCGGAGCAGGACGGTCCTCGGGCCTCCGGTAACGCCCCCTACTCTGTGTATCCTTTCGGTTTTTGGTTCATCAATGGAGTCATCTTTAAAAAAGAGCTTCATAATCTTGTGGAGTGTCCTTTTCTGGTCCTGTTCAGACTCTCCTTCTCTACTCGGTATACCAAAACGTCCTAGGTTGTTCCGCCTTTCACGATTTTCCAAATCGTCCATCTTTAGGCTGAACTCCTCTTCCTGGGTCTCCATTTCGGTTATTCTCTAATCCATCTGTGTTTCAAGAATGGTCAACGAGGTTTGATTGTTTTCAACTCCATTGAGTCTCTCCTCGATCTGGTCGATCCTCTGGGTGATTCTGTCGACCTTCCCTCATGTTGTTGATTTCTTCCAGTAGGGCTGCCATGTCTCCCTTGGTTGCTAGAGAGTTAGTCCCTGAGGTCGCCATGATGGGTTTGTGGGGGATCTTGGGCTCGGTGCGAAGAGGGGTGTACCTGTATGTCACCAATTTCTGCTTTATTTCCATGCACTCAGAGTTCAGCGTGTGCGCCTCATCCCCTGCTCTCTCTGTGGGGCTCCCTCACCTCTTCAAGTAGTTTGGATGCCCTTGGTGCTGCAGATCATCTTGTAGTATGGCTCCTTCTTGTTCGCGGGATTCATTCCACTGTTCCTGTGGCGGGCACATGCCCCTAGGTCAGAGGCCCACACCAGACTGGGCTCACCAGGCCAGGAGGCATGCATGGAGGCTGCAGAGTCTCTCTCCTCTGAGCAGTTTGTGTCCTACGGGCTCTTCCTGAACTTTCGCCTCTTCACATCTATCCTTGTATTGGGTAGTGTCACTTGTATCAGGGGTTTCCCTCATTTGGGAGCAGTTCAGGGGATGGGGGTATTTGGGTGTGTTCGCTTTCTGGGAACCTGTCTTTCCTTTTTGCTCCATCTATGTTTGTCAGCCACTCCTTTTTCGGGGCTACTCCCTTCCAGGGGGATCTTTGCGAGTGAGACACTCACACCTCTCTTTGTGGAGTGCTCGCTTGCCTCCTTCTCTTTTCCCCTCCTGGTCAAAGTCCCAGAGGAGGGTACACATCTCAAGACTGGGGGTCCAACTCCCTCACTGACCTGGGTTCCATGTCGTCATGTTGGCCAGTAGGTGCACTATGCTTAGTTTCTCCTAGAAGGTGTATCCTTGGGAGTGAGGGTCTCACGGGCTGGCAGCTCTTGTCCCTCTTGGAGATTTAGACTTGCCTTCGGTGGGGGGGGGTGCCAACAGGCCGCTATTTCTTCACCCTCTGACACCACTCCTCACATGTGGCGTAGGTACCAGAGCATCATTGGGGAGCCACTGTGAGATCCTATTTGTCTCAAATGTGGATGCAGTCAGGGGGCCTCCTCCTCTTTGGACTGCCTGGCTTTCAGGAAGGGGGTTGGAAACAGCATACCCATGAGGTATGTCTCCCAGAGCTAATAGTGCACGGGGGAATTACTGATTTGTGCAGTTTGCCTGTGGTCTACCAAGCATTGCCTCTCCCTCGGATGCCTCTGCCTGAGGAAACGCGTATTGAGCAGTAGCGTTATATTGATAATCCTGGCAGGCATTCTCCCGCCAGGATCAGGGCACTCCTGCAGGTAATCATTGATGTACTTTGATGCTTCAGTTCTTTTTATGCAGTATGTGTTCTTAGGAGATTTGCCTTTCACACTGTGTCTAACAGGAGACATGAAGCTGTTTACTTGTCCTGTTGCTGAAACTGGTCTAGGTAAACCAAAGCGGAATTTGGTGTAGTGTTTGCCTATGTTTTTATATATGCACCGACAATGCATGCCACACTTGTGTCTTTGAAACTGCAAAATGTGTGCATGCTGTTCACTATGTGTACTTTCTGAAGTGATTTTGCAAGTGACATGTTTGTAAATGAACTGCAAAACAGTTGCATCACTGTCCTGACCAGATTTAGGAGCATGCTTAATCCACGAAAGCATGTGGATGTTTGGTGCTCCTCTGACTTGATATTCTTTTCTCCGAAAGAAGTGTTCCACATCTCGGAGGTGAGGAACTGTTTTTTTACAAATGAAGTGCAGCATGGAAATAAAGCGATGATGAAAGTACCTTGATACATTTACAGGATCAAGAGAATAGAGTTCTCCTGGTGTTTTCATGTTTATACCTGCTTTATTTTTGTTTGCTATGCGTAGGAAAGTGTGCAAGTCCTCCCATGCATACTCTGCACAACTTAAATTGACAAACCATGTGGGCGGTCCAAGGTTGCGTAGCATTCACCGTACATCTGCTTGCCATTGGAACCATTATTCTTTCGTACCACATATGTTTGCCAAGAGATTTGTAACACTTGACTGTAAAACTTTGTCTTTCTCTTGCACCTTGTGAAGTAGCTGCATAGCAGACATGTTTTGAAAATTGGAACCTGTTTTCAATGTGTGTGCAACTCCATAACATAGAGTTGTTAGTCACTTTCAAAGAGGAGGTGGAATATGTATTCCATGTTTTGTCTGAATATGGGGTCTTCAGAATACATTTGTAAAGAGCAGTATTCTGATACTATTTCTGTGCAACTTTCATCATACCTTCCACCTTTTCCAGTAGGAAAAAGTAGAGGAAAGGCTTTTGCCTCAACACCTTTTTTCCCATATACAGATTGGAGATCATTTGGCTTGCTGCATTTGATATTTTTCCAGTGAATTGCCTATGGTGTCTTTGGAGTGCAGTGTGTGAAAATTGTATAGTGGTCTAAAATATTGGAGGCTGTAATAGAATCTAGAAGTTCAAATTAGCCCGTTGCTGAGGAGTCCTGAATTATTTTGGTGGTTTCTCTTAGGTTTTCTTTAATGTTTATTTCTTTGTAGTATTCATTGTTGTCTTTAAGATATTGCAGGGTTTCTCTAACTTTGTTTAAGTCCACTAGTTGCTGCAATTTCTTTTTGTCTTTTGTAGATACACCATTCACCAGGATAATCAAAGATTGGTTTATTGGCCGGTACACTCCTACTTCTTTGAGATCTAATGGCAAATAAACTACTTTGCCACGAATGCCTTTCAGTAATTCAGAGGGAGGCAAATTTCCTGTTTTTGGTTGAAGTCATATTATTGCTTGAAAAGGGTTTACTGTTTGGATTATAATGGTCTCGTACAAATTAAGCTGTTGGAGTGGTTTTGGCAGTGGGAATATTTCCAAATTATTACTCATAGCCCATGAAGGCATTTGGTTATTGTCAAGTTTTGCAGTGCTGTATGTGAACAGTATTGAGGGGTTAGTAATTTCGTATTTGTTTTCTGCTATACGGTAGAGAGCTAATTGGAACCATTGGGATTCCTCATTGTCTATTGTGTACATTATATCTATAGTTTTTGTGCTCTTTGTATAAAAAGTTCTTCTACAACACACACATACTTGGTTTGGTACTTCAGCAGGTGTGCTTTGCTATTTCTTTTTTGTATGTGTGTAATAGAAAGTTGACATCTGCAAGGTTGTTGCTACTGTTTTCTATCTTCAGTTCCAAAATATTTGCTTTGGATGTGGTGTATTTCTTCGATCAGTTCTTTGGCTGTACCATGTAGGGGAATGTCATTTAAATTCTACAGTGCTAAAGCTGAACTTTTTGCATAGTACAGTTTGTGAATGAGATTTCTTACAGCAGAATGGTGTGTTGTTGCTAACATTTTGATATGGTGGAAGGTGCTTTTGCAAGGAGGTCCAGAAATGCAGGCTAACGAATGTTCTTGTAGTCCTGTGTATTTGCACACCGGACAGGAGTCCATAGTTGGCAGTATTTTCATTTTTGCTTTGTTGATGTTTTTTACATAGTGATTGAGGAACTGTTGCAAAGATTTGATAGAGTTTTGCTGCACGTTACACATTGATGTGCATGGCCATTTGTAGATGGGGCGTATTGGTTGGGTGGAATGGAGAGTTGATGCTAAGTTTGATGGGGATATTTTTGAAAGCAGTTTTTCTTCTGCCATTATGGTATGGTCTACCTTTTTATACCCTTGCTCACTGCTTTGTATGGCAATGTGGTTTATTTGCACTTGTTTGTATGCTTCTTCATTGAAATATGGCTCTGTGCTGGTGGTGTGACTCCACTCACCTGTACAGATGTTGCCAAAGGTATCTATGCTGATATTGTGTTTGTTACGAAGTACTGGTTGTAGTTTACTAATTAATTTTGTTAGTGGTTTCATTCTGCTTAAAATTAATATAAAGAATTTCCTTCTGAGGAGCATTGCACTCTCTACAAGAGCTTCCAGGATCAGTTTTCTGCAGTAATTTTTTATTTTTACATTTTGAAACAGTTTCTTTCCTGTTAGGTGCTTCCGTTTTCCTTAGTGTCTGTATTAGCTGTTTTGTTTGAACCTTCTGTACAAATTCTGCTAGAGGCAGATGGCTATTCTGTATGCATTTAATTTGATCTGCTCTATTAATGCGTTGTTTTCTATGGAGTTGCTTTGGTATCAGGTAATATTATCCCCATATATATGGTCGCCGTAAATAATATCGCCGGGAAAAGGTCACAGCGATATTATATGGGTGACCATATATATGGGGACAGGGGCAAAACAAATGTTTGGGGGTTGCGGGGGTGTCCCCAGCATGTTCCATGCAATAATGTCACCACAAAAAATGGCCATTTTTCGGCAATATTTTTGAATGGCAAGATTTTTGTGGCGACATTAGTACATGGAACCATTGATTTTTGGTAGCCATTCTCTGGTATCTGTTGGAGAAAAAAGGAAAGTGTGGGTGTGGAGGTTGTGCAATGTATATGTGTGCACTTTGCATGAGTGTTTGAATATGAGGGTAGGCATACATATAGAGGTGTGTGATTCTGTAACAGGCTGTTACTTTAGGTTGGGAAGGCTGTATTGGTATATGTGTATTACTATGCTGGCGTTCAGATGACAATAGGAAGTGGGCACCTGTTGAGGTGCAATGAGTAAGAGTGAAGCAAATACTGTTGGGTTGATGGAATTGTGCAGCCTACAATACAAGAACACTGCACTATCTGAGTAACAGCCAGAACACTACGATAGCATTGCACTTATTTTGTTGGATGTTGCGAGTAGGTTTCTTCTCGGTTGTATTTTCCACTTGAGACACCACTGGCATTCAGGAGAGTGGTGTTCACTGCAATTGCGAAAGAAGGAAGTAAATAAATATGTTTGTTAATGGCATAGTGATTGCATTTGGAGAAAAAAATGTAGGAGGATGTCTTGGCAAGAAGAGTTAGTATGTGTGTGGAATTGGATAGCTTTGTATATGAATGGGGACTTGGGAGCATCAGCATTTTTGCTAAGGGGGTCAGTGGTTTATTTATAAGTGTGCGTATGAAGTGCCCTTTTGCAAGTGTGTGTTGCTGTAGCACTATTTAGTTTGGAAATTGAGTAGTGCAAGTTGTAGTCGGGTGAGAAAAAGGTTTGGAAAGATGTACAGATTGGAAAGGCGAATGTTTTTGTGTGTGGAATTCCATTAACTTTTCTGCAGTTCGATGCTTGCTATATGAGTAGAGAAATCATTTCAGTTGTTTTATTTATTTATCCTCATTTACAAATGGCACTATTCTGAAAGCACACATACATGTTTGTTGCTTTTTAAGTAATGGTGCATTCTGTGAACTGTGCAAGGTCAGTGGCAGGCACCCTGTTCACATACATGCAATTTATGTACTTTCTATGCTTTGGTAAGAAACATGCAGTTTTCCTTTTCTGTGTGCATTTTAGGAATTTTATAGCAGGTGTGTTAGTGGGGGAAGTGGTTGTAAAAATGACAGAATCTAAGAAGAGAATAACAGTTTGCACATTACAATGGCTGATATGGGTAAATGAAAACTTTCAAAGCACATACAATTGTAGGTGCCACTTGATGACAGGTGATGGGACAAATGACAGTATGTTTTTTTAATAGGTTATGCAGGGTAAGTGGCAGGTACCCTGTTCACAGACGTTTATAAAATAGTTGCAAATGTACTGTACAAAAAATATTCATACCTGTATTGTGTGTTGATGGATGGAGATGTGGATGAATCTGGAAGCAGACATCTTGGACAGTTTTACAGTACTTTTTGCTGGAGGTGCTTTGCAATCACAGGAGACCTGTACTGTCAGTGTTTAACAGTACATCTGCAGTGTTGAACAAAGATGATAGAGTTAGATGTAGAGGTCTTGGTTGTCATTGGTGGATGGTTGAGTGACTGCTTACCAGTAGCCAATGAGATAGTGCTGTAAAGTGTATGTGGAAAGGGAAGAAGGGCTGCCCCTTTCTTATGAGAACCACGCACACCGCGGTAGTCCACGGATCACATGTGCAGCATCCGGGACTTGTCAGCATAATTGGCATGGAAATGGGAGTGTACTATGGGGATTATCCATTCAGGTGTGTGCTTTACAGGAAGGGAGGGTTATATTTTTTTCATTGCTGTCTTGGTTGTATGGTGAAGATGGCAGGATATTGTGTCTGGGTACTTGGTGATAGGTGAGTTGCTGATTTGGAGATGTATGCAAAATCCAGAGGTGTGTTTACAGATTTTGGGTTTCCAGGCATGGAGGTTTTGTGGTGGGGTGTACCTGAACGTAATTTGGAGGAACTGGTTTCTCTTTGTAGAATCTTTTCTAATTTTGGTAGTCCAGACATTTTGTTGGTGCACTGTGGAGAACATTTGGGGTACATCAGTGCCCCACGTTTTGTTCCTGTTTTGAACTCCTTCGCTAATAGATTAATCAGAATTTTCCCATGTGCAAAGGTGGTGTTTCCAGAAATATTCCCAAGAGCAGTATGGGAGCAACCAAATGTGTTTAATCCCCAGCAAAATCTTGGAAGGCTGCTTGTGAATAAAGGCATGGGTGTAGTTATGCGGCGTCCGAATATGTTCATTTTTTCCAATGACAACATTGACTGCCTTAATATGCATTTGTTTAATGCTGATGGAGTTGTGTTGTCCATTTTGGGCAATGGTCATTTTTTCTGGAATCTGAGGGATGCTGTTAAGAGGCGGATATAACGAGGAAAGGAACTAAAAAAGAAAAAAGAAAATAATAGGTGTTTTTTTTAATCACCTATAAAAAAGGGCTCTTTTCAGAGCCACCACTTAAGAAGAAATACCTTACCCTGGTTGAAATGTGTTCTCCCACCCCTGCGCAATGCACGATATGTCCACGGACACCGCGGTATGTCGAGAATCGCATGTGCCACATCCAGGCCTTCTCAGCATGCCTGGCATGGAAATGGGATTATGGGGGTTATCCAATTTGGTGTTCAGGGTGTGCTTAACATCAAGGGATGGTAATACTTTTTTTCATTGCTGTGTTGGTTGTGTAGTGAAGATGGCTGGAGTTATTGTATGGATAGTGGGAGATTCATTTGCATGTGATCTGGAGAGCTTTGCAAAGGCAAGGGGGCTTTCTGAAAATCTTGGTTTTCCAGGCCTGGAAGCTTTATGGTGCAGTGTGCCTGGCCGCAATTTGCAGGCACTGCTTGCTGTTTGTAGAAACATGGCTACTTTTGGTAGCCTGATGTTTTGGTGGTGCACTGTGGAGGAGAACGTTTGGGCTACATCAGTGCCCCAAGTTTGGTTCCTGTATTGAAGTTGTTTGTGGAATACCTAATGATGCTTTTCTCTAATGCAAAGGTGTTTTGTTGGAAATAATACCAAGAGCACAATGGAACAATCCCAATGTCTTCAATCCCCAGCAATATGTTGCAAGGTGCTTTGTTAATAGAGGCATGGGTGTGGTTTTGCGATGTGCTGAGATGTCTGTTTTCTCCAATAAGAACACTGATTCCCTTAGTGTGCACTTCTTTACTGGAGATGGCGTTTCATTGTTCTTCCTTGGAAATGGTTGTTTTTTTGGGAATACAAGGGATGCTTTGCAGAGGTTGATGTAAGGCAGTAAGGAGGAAAAGAAGAGAAAAAAAAACATAGAAAACAAAAGGTGTTTCTTCAGTAACACCAAAAAGAAATGTCTCTTTTCAGAGCCACCACAATAGGAAACATCTGCTACCCTGGGTTAAGTTTATCTCCCCACCCTCTTGAATTGGCCAATTTAGATCTGAACCCTGTGGTAGGTCGCAGATCGCACTTGCCACATCCAGGACTTTTGAGAATGGCAGGCATGGACATGGGACTGTGGAGGCCAGGGGATTGGTCAATAAGGTATCTTGGGTGTGGCGTGCAAGGAGAAGGTCTGTTTTCTGAGAGGAGTGCAGATGGATATAGTTATGGCTGTGACATTCAGGAGACAGAGTGTATGGATTTTGAGGACTCCTGGATACATTGGTTGGAAGTGCATGCAGAGCACTGTGGAGTGGCTGCACATCTAGGATTCCATCATGTGGATGTCCACTGGTATAGAGTGCGTGGACTGAAGTGGCTGAATTTAGTTCATATTTGTGGCACTTTGGTGCCACTCCATCATCCAGACATTATTATTATTCATTGTGGAGGGAACAGTTTAGGACATGTTACCGGAATTCATCAGCAGTTTGCAATGAAGGAGACAGATATGGCTGCGTTCTTCTTCATTTGATCTGCAAATGGTGAAAGCAATGTGCATTGTCAACAAGGCTGTTTGCGCCTTTTTGAGAGATGTTGACATGTCCTCCTTCCACAATGAAAATATTACATTTCATAGCACAAACATTTGTTTTTTTATACACAATACACAAGGAAACAAAGGGAAGGCAGGGTATGGAAGGGTCACCAACCACATGGATAAGAAAGAGCAGGTGGAGAGAGGAAGATGTTGGGTGGGCCTCACTTAGGTAGGTGGCAGTTTTTCTCATGCTCCCGGACGGTAGCCTCGAAAGCAGTGTGAAGTTCCTCCCCCCTGCAGAGTACCGCATTGCAGTACTAGCAAAATACATTGACCCTCAAAAGGTAGGGGTCTGCTGCATTATGTATGGCCTGCAAAGCTCGTTCAGGGATCCGCTGCCCCACAGTAGTGTCCCTTGTGGTGGTAGGAGCAGATACAGAGGATGCTGCAGAGGAACTCAACCTACTGCCTTGCTCGAAGGGGATGACTCTCCGAACTGCCGCCTTGTGGTTCAACCTCAGGTGTCACCGCATGGAGCTGGTGCCATAGCTGTACAAGCCTGGTTTGCCAGGACTGATCACCATCTTGCACTCAGTGCATTTCATCTTGTTTGCACAAGCTTTGGGCACGTCTCCAACGGTGATAAATAGCCTCCAGACCCAAGAATCACGCTGGCCGCAGGCAATGGGTAGTTACACTTCCTCAACCTCTTCTTGATCGCTCTCTGCATCACCATGCCTGTGCCCCTCCCCAGGCCCTTGGGAAAGTGGTGGTGGTGAGGGTGAGGGTGAGGGTGAGTCTGAGAGAGAGGCAGTAGCAGCAGCCATGGTTGCCATTAGTATAGCATAGCTCCAAAAGTAGTACAGCACAGCAGAATTGAGCAGAAAGCAAATCCAGCAAGGAGCAATCTGGAACACTGTTCTGACACAGCAGCAAAAGTAGCACAGCAGAGCGGATTTCAGCAGAAAGGAATTGCAGCAGCAAGGAGCAATCTGGACCACTGCTCTGGTCTGGACAGCCAAAAACAGAATGAGGAGCATCTCTGGGGTGTGGCCATTTGTTGGGGTGCTGGGTAGAACTTTGAACCCCAAAGCAGGCCCAAAATGTTTCCATAAGTGTCCAGATTGCCATGGGCATAGTCTGGGACTTCTCTAAGGGTGTAGTTTCACAATAAAACACCTTGGATTGCCCAGAAAAAGCACTTTTTCGATGTCTGGGGTCTCGGAAAAAGGCTGTGAATAAGGGTCAATGCTCAGCATCGGTGCGGTCCCATGGTGACGTTGCGGACATTTGTGAATGGGACGGCTGTCTGCAGAACAACTATTGCAAGGGATACATTGCGCACATGTACATAGGTGTCCCACAGACAGGGTTGGGCTCCCTGAACTAATTAAAAGTGTGACACACGTCCTGCAGACATTTCCGAACAGGCGCTGTGTTCGTAGGACTCAGGAGGTGGGATGTGCATGTGACCAGGTGTCCACCAGAAATGGGTGGGCTCCCCGAACTAAGTAAGGTACGTCATCACTTTGCGGACATGCCAGTCAGGGGTGATGTTCGCAGGACCGAGGAGATGAGATGCGCATGCGTCCAGGTGTCCGCTGGACATGGGTGCAGTCCCCGAACTAATGAAGATACGGCACCACTTTTTTTGGATTTGATGGACAGGGGTAGTGTTCGCAGTTCACAGGACCGACGTGGGCTCCCCAAACTAATTAAAGGTGCGTCACAACTGCAGACAGGCAGACACCTCCATTTTGAATGCGGTCAGGCCGGACAGGTGCGGTGTCCGTAGGACACCCCCATTTTGCTTAATTGCAGATGTCCCGGATAGTCGTGCGCTATGCAGACTTTTAACTGGCTTTTTAAAAAGGAAAACGCACACACACACAACAACAGTATACATATAAAACTTTATTTCCACACATAAAAAGACACAATTAGCAGAAATGTAGACATATACAGGGGAATTGGGGTTTTCTATAGGTTGGCATCAGGGAAGGAAAGGATTGAGGTCTTATCGTAGCGTCTTTGTTTACATGGAATTTGTGGGGATGGTCGGCTGGGATATGGGGAAGGGGTAAAGGTGCAGGTGGGGCAGTGGTATTTTATTTTTTCCATAATATGTCCTTGTACAAAATCTTTTAAGTTGGCAAAACTGTTCAGCAATTGCTCAATTTTTGCCTCCAGGCTGTCTAGTTTATCATTTAGTGTTTGTTGCATTTTCTTTGTGGCAATGCCCTTGTGGAGGAGGTGCTGATTCTGGTGCATTTTCTTAATTTCCTGTATGTTCTTTTAAAGAAAAAATATCTGTCAGGCATATGTGATGCAATGTGTATTAACTGTCTTACTTTTCAGACTGTTTTGAGTACCAATGGAGTTACTGTCTTCACTCATTTCATCATGAGGGAGATTCTCTTCAAGCCTTTCTAGGGTGCTTGCCATTTCTGAGTAAAAAATGAAAGATCATTTTTCTACTATTGTACACTGAAATAACTGTGCAGTTAATGGAAAACATGTAGTGTACTTACAACGTAGTAGTGCAGTTCTGCTCTCAGTACTTTGCAGTTCTTCCACTAACAGTTGCTTCTTAGTTTGTGTGTATGATATGATATTGATATGATATGGCATTTATAATGCGCCTATACAAGTGAAGCAGCACTGAGTTTATATTGTTGGAAGCATACGTTATTTTTCTTGTTGGTGCATTCCATTATGTTGCATACCCTATGCAACTGTATTGTTGTTTTCATAAGTACAGAGTTTGTAGACCTACTGTATTTTTCATTCTAATTCAGGTATGTGTTGTACATGTTCAGTGGGCCTCATTATAAGTTTGCCGGTCTGGAAACTATGGTACCGGTATGCTTGCCGGTACCGTAGTTCCCTGACCGGCAAACTACGAGTTGTGCTCGCGGGTGCCTTTCTGACCGCCAGGTCTTACCTTTTATAACGGTGCCGGTGCATCCGACCTCCCCATTCCCATAGGGCTCAAATTGGAATGGGAGCATTCCGTTCTAGCACCCACGAAAGGGCAATTCCTTTGTCCAGCAGGGCCATAATGACCCAGTAATTGCCCATTCGTGGGCGTCAGAAATTTTCAGAACTTTGGCGGCAGCCTACCGGTTTTACCAGCAAGGCTACCGCCAACCTTCTAATGAGGCCCAGTGTCTTTGCTGCATGGTACAACAATGTAAGAGAACCACTGATCTTTTGAGCAGTTTGGAGGCTACCCGATGTCAGTGAACAGTCGCATAATCCGCGGACCCTGGACCTATCGGCATGGGGATAGGGGGTTCTGTATGTTTTATGGTACATCTATACAAATTAAGGGTATCCTGGTAAAAACCTATGAAATTCAGTGAAACATCTTTGTTAAAGGGGCGTTATGGTTAAGTTTCGCGACGAAAAACCTATCAAATTCAGTGAAAAAATGTTGTTAAACGGACGCTGTGGTGCAGTTGCCCTAAGAAAAACCCATCAAATTCAGTGCAAAAACCGTTTTGAAGGGACATTATAGTTACTTTGCACAAATAACAACCAATCCATATGATGGTTACAAGTGAAACCGAAAAACCCAAGAAAATCGCCCGTTATGGTAGGCTAAGCAACCATAACTCACGCCACCACTGTGCACTGCAAGGACTAACACCCATGACTTCAAAGATGACATCACCAATGCCATTGATGACATCACCGATGACATCACAAGTCTGGCTCCCTTTTTTTTATTTTACTGAAATATCTAGGCCAGGTGGTTTTCTTCACTGACATTCAGGAACTAAAAATTCAAAAGGTACTATATTTGAAGAACTTACCCTTCTCATATGTTCTTACATTACTTTCCTTAGGGTCCAGTCAACACATATTATGATACAGGGCAACTGAACCATAATGTCCCTTTAACAACTTTTTTTCACTGAATTGCATGGCCTGCGGTAGCGGCCATGTAGTTATGGTTAAGTTGCTAAACCCATTGATAGAGCACTTTTTGGGGGCTTATAACTTCGCTCCCCCTGGAGGAATCCTCACCAAACTTTGCAAAAAAAAAAGTATATGGCCCACTCTGAATTTGTTTGCAAAGTTTGGTGAGGTTTGGTCAAGGGGGGCAAAGTTATAGGGGGGTCCCAAAATATTTTTTTTCTCATAGACATAATGGGAAAAAACTTTGCTCACGCCTACAGCCCAAACCGCTGGATGTATTTTCACCAAATTTGCGGCAGGAGCGGCGGCTTGGTTCCGAAAGCATGCTTTTTAAAAATTTGGTATAAACCCATCCAGTAGTTTTAGTTCGCTCCGCGGACAGGACACTGATTGGCCAATTGGCTTACATCATGTCTGCGGACTGATGACATGCTCACTGATTGGTTGGAGTGAAGCGTGAGGTGCGTCACATTTTCTCGATGCGCCCTGTAAAACCACATAAAAAAAAAAAGACTTTTCACTTGTCAAACTTATCAAATAATCTCTGGGGAAGTGAGGGGTGATGAGGATGGGATGGGATATGGCTGCAAAAAGCAAAAAAACAGGTGGCTTTTGCCTCAAAAGTCCTCGAACAGTCCTGTGAAGTTCGGGGACACTTCAGATGTTTGGGGGTCGTTTTTGGATGGCTTATGACTTTGGCGCTACTTAATGAAAATGCATGAACTTTCGCAATTATATTCCTGACCTGATCCCAAATGTGTTTGCAAAGTTTGGTGGGATTCTGTCAAGAGGGGGTAAAACTAGAGGGGGGGCCCAAAATTATGTAAATGCATATAAATGAGGTGCCATTTGACAAATCTACACTTAATTTGGCAAACTGATAATATATATAGATATAAATGTTGTTCTGAAGTTTGGTGGGATTTTGTCAAGAGGGGGCAAAATTAGAGGGGGGTCCCAAAATAATGTAAAGGCTTATAAATGTGGTGCCATTTCACAAATCTACACAAAGGTTTGCAAAAAGATTATAGATCTAGATATAAATGTTTTCGTAAAGTCTGAATGGATTTTGTCAAGTGGGGCTAGTTTATATGACGATTGTTTGTGCATACATTTGACACGTTTGACATGTTTGAATAAAATAAAACAGCTGTGGATTTCCAGCAAACATTTGTAAGGAGAATTGGCAAGGACCTCAAAGCATGGTTTTGCAAATGTGCCTGTGTTTTATTTTTTGACGAGTGTCAAAAATTAGGGATATATCTTTGGTGACTGAGGTGTAGCCTGTGGCCATGGGCAGTGGCCAGATTTTCCAGGTCATGGAATAAGGTCATGATCCAGACAATCTGGCTAATGGCCATGACCACGAGAGACAACACATGGGGTAAACATGGCCATGTCCACCTGGGACTGGTTTGTGGTGAAGTTATTCGAAATTGGGATAGATTTGAAAGGGAACAAAAATGTGCTCGTGGTAATAAGGTCATAGGGATCTCTTTTCGCCTTGTACATGCTTCCATGGAAAGCAAAGAAGCGCCCTGTATGGAACCCCGCCTTCCCTTTCCACGGTGGCCATCTTGGAAACAGGCTTCCATGGAAAGCGAAGAGGGGTCCTGTATGGAACCCCGCCTTCCCTTTCCATGGTGGCCATCTTGAAAAAGGAGTTTTCTTCCTACACCGGGATGCCGCAGGTGTCCAGGTGTAGGAAGAAAAATATTTTTTTTCAGCACTCCGGGTTCCCGCTTTGGGAACCTAGGGTGCTAATGGCCTTCATCCCCCATTACAGGGGCTGTAATGGGTGAATAATGGTCCGGAGACCTCGTTATCCACCCTTGCTTTGCTTGGGCTGATAACTTGGGCTGCCGGGCCGGTATCCAACATTCCCGTCCCTGGAACGGAGGATGAACACCACAATATTCCCATTAGCATAACACAAAATGCAAATGGAAATGTTGGAAAATCTTAGGGACCAAGGTGCTATTAGCACCTTGGTCCATGCCGGTAAAATACCGGCACTGCCTTGGAGGAAAGGGGAATTACCGCCCTATTCCAAGGTTGGCGGGGCGGTAATTCCCCCTTCCACCATTGCCCTTCCCCATTCCCATATTTGCCCCATAGGGCATAATGGGAATGGGAAAGGTGCTAATTACGGTACCGCAAATTGCGGTACCGTAATTAGCAACCTGGTCCCTTTGCAGGTTGGTTTTTACGCCTGCTAAAAAGCAGGCATTAAAGTACCATCCCGCAAAGGGACCTCGTAGTAAGGCAGTAAGGGTTAACGTTCACCGGTACCATTACCGGTGACCGTTAACCCTTACCGCCTTCCGTGTAATGAGGCCCTATGTACTTTACTGAGAAATATAAAGGGCCTCATTACACGGAAGGCGGTGAACCATGGCGCTATTAGCGCCATGGTTCATGCCGGTAAAATACCGGCACCGCCTTGGTGGAAAGGGGAATTACCGCCCCATTCCAAGGTTGGCGGGGCGGTAATTCCCCCTTCCACCATTGCCCTTCCCCATTCCCATTTTTGCTCCATATGGCTCTATGGAAATGGGGAAGGCGCTAATTACGGTACCGCAAATTGCGGTACCGTAATTAGCTCCACTGGTCCCTTTGCGGGTTGGTTTTTAACGCCTGCAAAAAGCAGGCGTTAAATTCCCCAACCCGCAAAGGGACCTCGTAGTAAGGTGGTAAGAATTTACCGGTACCGGTAAAATTCTGGTATCGGTAAACCCTTACCGCCTACCGTGTAATGAGGCCCAAAGTAAATGGAGTCTATGGGCCTCATTAAGACTCCGGCACTAAACCATGGTGCTATTAGCACCATGGTCCATCATGCCGGAGTCCGCCATGGCGGAATGGGGAATTACCACCCCATTCCGAGGTTGGTGGGGCGGTAATTCCCCATGCCACCATGGCCCTTTCCCATTCCCATTTTTGCCCCATAGGGCTCAATGGGAATGGGGAAGGCGCTAATTACGGTACCGCAAATTGCGGTACCGTAATTAGCACCAAGGTCCCGCAAAGGGACCTCGTAATTAGGCGCTAGGTGTTTAACGGCGCCGCAGCCTTTTACGGCACCGTTAAACACTGAGTGCCTGGGTCATAATGAGGCCCTATATGTTTTTTTTTGGTTCTATTTTTTAACTGTGAAAGGTGGTTCTTAAAGGAACATTTCTTTTGTTGTTTTTGGATGTATTCTTTTTTTGGCAGGAGACCTAAGAATGAAATGTGGGGAGGAAATGATGGAAGAGGCACCAAACACTAATATGGAGGGGTAGGTGGACAGGGGAAAATGTTGCACGTGTGTTATTTTTAAGGTAGAGGCAGTGTTTCTCATGCTCCTTGATTACAGCAGTGGTGGTGGCTCTTGGGGAGGAGGGATGGCATTAGCTGATGCCATTTTAAGATAAATAGCAGTTTTGCTAAAAGTATGTACTGTGTACTAGATTGTTAATGGATAATGAGTAGGAATAGGTGTTGGAGCTGTGCAAGGGAAATTTTGAAGTTGAAAGTTCCTAGATCAGTAGAAAATGCAGTTCCGAATTGTCTGCGAAGCACGGACCTTATTGTGAAGTGCGGAAGGGTTCTTGAACACGTCATCATTCTATGCGCCAGCGTATGGTCATCTGGCACTGTCCGGAAGGTCCGCAATGAAGTCAGATGTTCGTAGATTTCCACGGATGCAAAACTAGTTGAAATAGTTGCAAAAAGTGTATAGAAGTGTTAAAAATGATTCTAGAAGTTGACACTTTGTAAATTGGACACAAATATTGCTATATTGGGTAAGTATGATATTAGTAAATTGTAGGAAAATAGCACGCACTAATAAAAACCTTTGAAATTCACTGAAAAAACTTAGTTAAAGCGACGTTATGGTTAAGTTGTACTAATAAAAACCTATGAAATTCAATGAAAAACCTTTGTTAAAGGGACGTTATGGTAACATGTAAAACCGAAAAACCCCTGAAATTCACCAGTTATGGTAAGCAAGCCTAACTCGCGCCACCACCATGCACTGCTAAGAATAACACCCAGGACATCAAAGATGACATCACAAATGTAATTGATGACATCACTGATGACATCACATGTGAAATAAATTCCCTACAAGGAGTTGTGTTTATATTGTTGGTAACAAGATGTCAGGGTGATCGGGAGATGTATTGTGATATTTGGGATGTCATCTTTGATGTCCTGGGTGTTAGTCTTAGCAATGCACGTAGATGGTGTGAGTTATAGTTGCTTAGCTTACTATAATGGGTGAATGTGCAGTGGTGTTTGGTTGCACTGTGAAGTATAACATTCCATTAGTGACATTTTTTTACTGAATGCACATATATTTGTATGGCAGGGAAGGAAAAGAAAGGGGCTAAACAAGTGATGTCATTGATGTCAACATTCACATTTGAGATGACATCTTTCATGGTCTGGGTGTTAGTGTTAGCAGTGCACAGGGGTCGTGGCAGGGTTTGGGGCTTACTTTACCAGAACTGGCGAATTTCAGGGGTTTTTCGGTTTTAATGTGAAGCATAAAGGGGAGGAGGAAAGTTTTCTTTTAGTGAAGTGTACAGGTTTTTGTTAGGGCAACTTAACCATAACGTCCCCTCAACAAAGTTTTTTTTGTAGTGAATTTCACTGGTTTTTGGGAGGGCCACTTAACCTTAACGTCCCTGTAACAAAGTTTTTTTTGTAGGGAATTGCATAGGTTTTTGGAAGGTGGAACTTAAGCATGAAATTGTGGCAATGAAGTAGTTGAGCAGAATATACACTGTAATCATGTGATTTTGAGAGATATGTAGTATAATCTACGTACTTGACATACATTTAACATAGAACATACAGAACCCCCTCCCTATTGATATTGGAAAGGGACGGACTGAGCGCCTGTTTGCGGACGGGGTTGGACAGGATCAACATTACCCAAAGAGGCGGGGGATAGCTGAAAATGTACTATTGTCTTACACAAAAAATGTGCAACGTAGAAGAAGGACATACAGATATTATAAGTAGTAATAAGTAAATATGGAAACCTGAAGCTGGGAAAAGAAAACAACACATTTAATAACCAGGTAGAATAAAAAGGACGGTACCATAAAAAAGAAAGGATGCCTCCAGCGTAATCACTTCACAGAAACTCGGCAGCCTGGGACGACAGTGGACGGATGCAGTAAGACGAAGGGACATTACAGCAAAAGAGTGAGTGCAGGTCATTTTTTTATATGGGTGATGTTTTTTGTGGTATGTCGTGCAGAAATAATAATTTCTTTCTGTTGTTTTGACTCAGAAATGGCTAATACTTTGGAGTGGCTGCAGGAGTATTTCCCACATGAGGAAATGTCTGAAGACAGCGACAATAATGGTACAGAGTGCTCTGCATATGCAAAATAGTGACCAGTATTTTAGAGGCATTCAACTTATGTATTTCTCTTTAACAGACCAGGAAAGAATAGAACAAAGGGCAACAAACGAGACAGAAAAAGACAGTATAAAAAGGATAGAGCAGAAAATGGATATTGAACGACAATTTTCAAAGTTTACGGGAGTTTGTGGAGGACTGTGTGAGAGGAAAAGTTTGTTATCATTGCCCCACCTGCACCTGCCCTGCTTCTCCATTCCCTAGTGAACCATCCCAAAACCTTGAACACGAAAATAGACGTTTTGACGAAATATCCATCCCTTCTTCCCCTCACAAATCTTCTCCTCATAACCAACCCGTGTTGAATCCTAATTCCCCCATATTTGTTTCAGTGTTCGCTTCCCCCGCTATTTCTTTAGATTGATGTGTGTGTGTGTGTGTTTGAAATGTTTTTGTACAGTAGTTGTAGAGAAAGAGTTTGTGTCTAGAATTTATTTTTAAAAAGGCGTAAAATGTTCGCGAACAGCGCGCCTGTTCGACCTATCCGCAAGGAATGGAATGTGGGTGCTGTCTAATGTCATGTAAGACGGATGTGATGTGTGACTGCACCATCTATTGAAATTGTGCGTACATAAACAGAAAGGGGTGTCCAAAGGATATACTACCTCGGCGTACCGCTTGTAAATGAGATAATACATGTTCGTAGAACACACCAGATATCTGGAATGGGTGTAAATGAAGAAAATGGGAGTGTGTGAAGGACAGTATAGTGGTCCGTATCGGGCGCAGACAAAATGGTGCCGTCCATAGAACAGGCACGGTGGCCGGCAAGTTCGTAGGCAAACAACATGGAGTTGTCCTAAGGAGACTGGAACTGTCCATACAGTGAATTTAGCATGTGTGCACATGCGCAGTAGAAACCTAACTATTGCGAACATCGCGCCTGTTCCTAACTGTCCGTCTCACTTGTGTCACACTTTGAAGTAGTTTGAGAACCCGAACACTGTCCGTAGGACACTTGTACGCATGCGCACTTTTGATTCTTTGCATTTGCTGTCCAGGGGACTTTCATTACTGGGAGGATGTGTTGAGGACATCATCATGTGACCGCACCTACGCTGAGCGTGGGGACTAATTTCCACGGTTGGTGTCCCTTCCTTACCCTCCTTTCGCCTCTTCTCCTAGTGTGCCGTGTGCTGTTAAGCAATGAACGTAAAAACAACAAAAATTACAGAAAAGGCTCTTTTCAGAGCCGCCTTTATCAGTATAACAATAGAACTATGAAGTGATGGCCGTAGACCCCTGCGGAGATCTGAAAAAGTTTGCAGACAGTCGTAGAGGAAAAAAGGGAGGGTGCAAGCAGAGCAAACGCAATAAAGTGTACGTTGGGAGTAAGTGGCGGCTCTGAAAAGAGTCTTTCGGTTGTGTGTTGTGTGGGTCAAAAACAGTGGATTGGGGAAAATGGATTGTCAGATAGGTTAGTGTGATTGCAAAAGAGGTTGCAATGCATTTTGTACATTGCAAAGAAAAATCTGATTGCCAGCATATGTGAGGTGGACTCCATCTCTGCGGAAAATGAAAGTGCTGCGAAACAAAATGTTTTCATTGTGGAAAGAGGACATCCTAACATCTCTTAAAAATGCACACACAGCCTTATTCACATTGCATCTCGCTTTCTCTATTTGTGGACCAAACGCAGAAGAACGCAGCCATATTTGTCTTTGGGAAATACGGGAAAAAAGTATTTCACAATTTGGAAACATGTCCATGAGCTTCGCGAGTCCTTCCTTCATTGCAAATTGCAAAGAAATTCCAGATACATGGCCTAAACTGTTTCTTCCACAATGAATGATCAATATATGTGGAGGTCGACCTGTCAGTAAAGTAACACAAAGAGTTACCAAGTCCAGCCATCTCATGCCACGCACGCCATACCAGTGCACTTCCACATGTGGAAATCCGAGATTTGTAGATAAACTGCAGATTTCTGCATGCACCTTCAACCAATGTATCCAAGAGTCTCCCAAAATCCAGATAATCTGTTTTCGAGCATGGAAAGCCATGGCTGTGTGGTCTCTGCCATCTTCAGTGTGCGCACCGTCTTTACACACAAAAGAGTAATGTGAACATCTGATTGGCTGATGCCTACAGTCGCCTTTCCATGCAGGATTTGCTGTAGAAACCCGTATGTGACACGCCCTACCAGCGGACAA
Organism: Ambystoma mexicanum; assembly: GCF_040938575.1. NCBI lineage: Eukaryota > Metazoa > Chordata > Amphibia > Caudata > Ambystomatidae > Ambystoma > Ambystoma mexicanum. Next base: position 461,469,062 of record NC_090931.1, read on the forward strand.
GTGTTGCCTACGTGCAGCACGTAACTCTTAACCAGTCCTTCCACCCTTTCTACAGTGGTACCAAAGCAAGTCCCTCATTGGACACAACTAAGCGGTCGCACAATCATCCACCAATCACATAGAACATCGCTAATTTTAACTCCGTCATCAACATTGCGCACTTCAAAATTACTGTTGATGATTCTGAATGGAAGTCGCATACCATTGCAAAGCAACTACTTCACAAGCTACTGTGCAAGGATTGCGAATTTCTACGTACAGCTCCATACATGTCCACATGCATCAGTATAGAGTACAGGTATGTATATTTTAATCAGAGAACATGTGGAAGCCTTATGATTTAAATTAGACAAAATAATGCTGCTTAATGTCCATAGGGAATGCATAACAACGCTCCCCCTTTAAAGTGCAAGATTGCCATTTTGTCATTCACAAATCGCACGACTGCTTACTGTCTTCCGCATAACCTGTACATACGTTGCAAGCATGCCTATTTAGGGCAGACCTCAATTTTGTATGTGAAAATGTCGGAGTTCTGTACTCTGAACGGCCTACAGTAATGCTACCAGCAATGTGATCGTATGAGAATAGTAAGCGCTCCCGATTGTAGTGCTGACATTTCCTTATGAGGGTCTCCTGATTTTTCGACATTGTGCTTTTCATTAACAAGTACAAAATGTTTCCCCATCTAGTACTTTGCCCTATCGCTTACAAACCTCTCTCCTATGCATAGTACACTTTGTAAAGAACAAGGCATTTCCATACCCTTAAAAGATTTAGTTATTTTGAAGGACTTTCAAGTACCATATTGCAAGTACTATGCAAAGACTGCACAGAGTGAAGTGAAATGTGCACGTGCACTGGGTTGAAATATGAAAGTTCAATCCTCTGACGAAAGAAGCACAAGTAATGTCTGCAGTATCATCACTGCTGCAAACACACAAAGTAATTGATTTTGTTTTTTTAAATCGCAGTGAAGACTACTCTCCTGAGAATCAACAGCATCTACACTGCAGACGACATATCTGAAGAAACCTGGTCATCTTGCACAAAAAGTAAGTACAGTACAACTTTTATATTGTAACTACTCCTTAAAGAGGCTGCATGGGTTATTTGTTTATTTTGGGCACCAAAGCAATCATTGATTTGTAAACCATTCTACCTACAAATATCCATTTATTGAACAAAGGATAACAGGCAGAATGGATGACAAATCCCTGTGTGTTTGGTACTGAAATAACATAGGTAATCCTTAGATGGTTACATTGTGAAAAGAAGTTGCTGTAGCAAGTTTTTGGCATTTTGGTTATTAATAATGGTTCTCATCACAAGTAGGCCACCTTATACTCTCATCTGAAGCACATTGTAGTAGTATACAAACAGTAAAGTAGCCTCACCAAATGATTGTTAGAGTTCACTGTACGTTGACACACCATGACAAAGAGCTTCCCCATCAGACTTATTCACACATGCACACTGCACACATACATTGGACAACAGACCAAAGTATATATTTTTTCTCAACAGACACCAAAGAATGCCTACCAAAAAGCAACTCCATAGAAAGGAACGCAGAATTAGAGCAAAGAAAAATAAAGGTGCCCAATGTAAACAACCACCTGTTGTAGAGTTTGTAGAGAATCTTCGTACAAACCAGCTAAGGCAGTTGGGTAACATAATAAAGGAAGTCTCAACTACCGAAACTGTACCTCCTCCATCAAAAAGTGTCACAAAACACAGAAATGTTGTCAAACAAAAGGCTGCCAGTACAGCTAACAATGTTCCTAATAATCCTGATAGTGTTAGAAGAACCCATAGTAAAAGAAGTATTTTAGCAAAAAGGTTTCATCACAAGTCCGTCAGAATCTACTAAGAAGAGGACCAAAATCATCCTTACCCCTTAAATCATACCGTAGAAAGTTAATTCTACAAGCACTCGCATTCCAATGAAAGCATAGATGATGCACTAGAAACTTACCAAATGTGACAAACCAAAGGGTCACCAATGAGTATTTGGGAAAAAAGTATAGAAGCACGTGCTTTTCCACTGCTATTTCCTACTGGCAAAGGTGGAAGACACTATGATATACCCACTCAGATTGGGGCATCAGAATACCGCTCATTACGAATGTATTCGCAAGATCCCAGATTTAGACAAAATGTAGAATACATATTCCACCTACTCTATGAAAGTGAATTAGCAACACTATGTTATGGAGTTGCACACATTCTTAAATCTGGAATGCACTTTCAAAATATGTCAGCTACGCAGTTAATACAAAAAGTACAAGAAAAAGATGAGGTTTTACAATCAAGTATAACAAATGTTTTTGCAAACATGCGTGGTACAAAGGAATACTGGTTCAGACGGCACAAAGACGTGCATTGCATGATCAGAAACCTTGGACCACCAACTTGGTTTGTTACGTTAAGCTGTGCAGAATATGCATGGGAAGATTTACATGAGTTCTTACGCAGAGCAAACAGCAACAAAAACAACATAGATATATTAACACCTGGAGAACCTTGCTCGCTAGATCCAGTTAATGTCTCAAGATATTTCCATGATCGTTTCATTGCAATGCTATACTTTATTTGCAATAAAACTGTTCCTCCCCTTGAAGAATTGCAACACTTCATTTGGAGAAAAGAATATCAAGCGAGAGGAGCACCACATATTCACATGCTGTTATGGATCAAAGGTGCACCAAAATTTAGGCACGACATTGATAGCACTGTTTTGCAGTTTATCCAAAAATATGTCACATGTGAAATCCCTTCACAACAGACACATAGTGAGCTGCGTGGGCAGATTTTACAATTTCAAAGACACAAATGTGGCAAATATTGTCGCCGCAAATACAAAAACAAAGATACATACTACACCAAATACCGCTTTGGTTTCCCTAGACCAGTTACAGAAACAGGTGAATAAACAACTTCATGTCTTCAGTTCGACATAGTGTTAAAGGTAAATCACCTAAAAACACGTATTACATAAAAAGAAGGGAAGAATCAAAATATATCAATGATTACAATGCAATCATTGCCCTATTATGGAATGCAAACATAGATGTGCAGTACATTGCAGACAATTCAACTGCAGTTGCACGATATGTTACAGCCTACTTAACAAAAGCAGAAAAAACAGAGCTTCAAGACCTCTGGGATGACCAAGCATCAGGCAAAACATTATCACAGAAATTGTACAGCCAAGGCATAAAAATGCTCTCTCACAGAGAATGTGGGGCCTATGAAGAAGCAGATCGTTTAACCGGCACTGCTTTGTATGGAAAATCAGACAACATAGTATGGCTCAGTCTTGGTCCTGCAAAATCTAGAAAAAGAGTGCTAAAATCATATGAGGACATAGAAACAATTGCCAGAAATGATCCCAACAGCCAATACATTCTAAAAAACAATTTACTGGACACATACTATCCGAACAGGAGTACCACTCTGGAAAGTGTCTATACCACATAGCTCAAAACTTTGCATACAAAAATAATGTTAAACCCGATGAAAGCAAACGTAGATATAGAGTGACCGATTGTGAAGGGAGCTTAGTGAAACTTAACAAACAAAGCTTAATTAATCATGTGAAATTGTAATTAAAAACTCCTCAAGAGAAAGAACTATATTACATGTCTCTGTTACAACTTTTCAAACCATGGGGAAAAGAGGAAGACATACTAGATAATTATGTGTGCTATGAAGATGCTTTCAAAGCAAATGAGAGCACTATCACAGATGTGAACTTTACGCAGTACAAAACAATTTTACACAATAAGCAGCAATAGGAAGAAGAACTTCAGGCCCAACTAGATAAAGGCCCTCATTACGACTCCAGCGTTAACCAATGGCGCTAATAGTGCCATGGTTAACGCCGGTAACTTAACAATTCCGCCAATTGTAAATGGGGAATTACCACCCCATTCCAAGGTTGGTGGGGCGGTAATTCCCCATTTACCATAGGCCCTTTCCCATTCCCATTTTTGCCCCATAGGGCTCAATTTGAACGGGGAAGGCGGTAATTACGGTACTGCAAATTGCTGTACTGTAATTACCTCGAAAGTCCCTTTGCTGTCCCTACTTTAACGGCTGGTCGAGACCAGCCATTAAGGTCGGGAGCCGCAAAGTGACCTCGTAATCAGGCGTTAAGGGTTTAACGGCACCAACACCTTTTACAGGGTCGTAATGAGGACCAAAGACTCTTCCGACAGTAGTCAACCTTCTGTAACAGGAAGTCAAGAACCATTAGGACAACCACTAATAGCAAATGAGGCAGAAGTAGAAAACACCATGTATCAGTATCAAGAAGATACAGAAGACTTAACTGTACACCAAGTAAAACTTAACAACGATCAGCGCACCATTTTTGAAGACGTAACAAAACAATTTGTACATGGTGTACAACACGAAAATAAAGAATGTACCTGCCAAAATTACAAACCTATACTGCTGTACGTCAGTGGTGAAGGTAGATCAGGGAAAACATTCTTAATCAAAATCATCAGCAAGTTCCTTCAACAATTGACAAACAACAAACTGTCAGCTGTTGTAACAGCCCCCACAGGTTTAGCTGCCTACAACTTTAGCGGTGTGACTTTACACCAATTACTACTGCTTCCAGTAGAGCATCAAAATAAATTAGACTACTACAAACTTTCTGCAGAAGCTGCAATGGAATTACATAGAGTATTGAAACAAATTAAAATGCTACTAATAGATGCAGTGAGCACGGTCTCCAACCTAATGTTGGCTTTGATTAATCTCAGATTGCAAGAAATACTTAAAAATAATAACGAAGAACTCTTTGCAGGGAAACACATTATCGTTTTCGGAGATCTCTACAGTTGACACCAGTGAAAGGTGAACCGATTATTAAAACCTTAGGCCACAAACTCTGCCGGAAAACTGTTGGTAGAATAGGTAATGTTAACCTTTGGCAACATTTCCAATACAGAGAATTAACTGAGAACATGCGGCAATCTGCAGATCTCACTTATGCCAACATCTTAAAAAGTATTAGAGTTTGTGTATTATCGCAAGAATCACAAGCTGTATTGAAAAACCAGCATATACATGCACTTCATGGTGATAATGCATGTGCAACTGATGTTATGGAACAAATAGCGCACAAAAATGTCAATTGTATGGCCTTAATGCCAACTCTTGCAAGCTGTTTCAAATTCAATGAAACAATGTTAAAGAAAGACATGCAAGCAATAATAGAAATTAGCGCCACAGACAAACTAGACGTACATGGTATGATAGTACCCATGTGTGAGCAAGCCATAACAAGAGTAAATAGTTTAGAAAATTAAATCTCCAACACAGCTAGTTGGAAAGAATATTGAAATTATCATTAAATTGTAGAGTAATGCTTAAACATAACTTTGACGTAGAGCAAGGGCTAGTTAATGGAGCACTGGGCACAGTGGTGGCTTTCAATCATACCCACGTGATAGCAACATTCAGTTTGTAAATATTCGCTTTGATAAAGTTTCAGAAGTGAAAAGGATAGGGCGCTCAATTGCTCGATTCCTTCTCTTAAAAAACATGTATGTACGTAGAGAGCAATTTTCTCTAACTCTTGCATATGCAGTTACCATTCATAAATCCCAAGGTCTTACCCTAGAGAAAGCATTGATAGATATAGGAAACACAGTGTTTAAGGAAGGCATGAGCTACGTAGCATTATCACGCTTACGTACACTTGATGGTATATTGCTAATAAACTTTGATTCAAGTAAAGTCAAAGCTGATATTCCTTGCATTCTAGAATACAATAGATTGCGTTCACTGTACACCCCTCATCTGAAACAATACCCTGTTCCAGATAAAGTGAAACGTGGTAAAAGAAAAGTAAATGAAACAGAAATGCAAAAGAATGCAACTGCAAATTCCGCAAAGAAAAGAAAAGAAGCTAAAGTTTCATCAATTGCCGCAAACATAGAAGAACCTATTAGGGAATGTAAACCCGGCACGTCGGCAAAGAAGCAACAGAAAAACCGAAAAATGCACTCAGATACAGAACTTGCTGGCCTATTCAAATTTACAAATGAAAGTGAGGTGAGTTGCTATGCTAATGTAGCAATGAATATTCTATTTCAATTGCCACCAATTGTTAACAATATTTACCTGCACAGTACAGACCAATTGTGTTTGCAAATGTTAGTGCTGCATAGAAATGCAACGAGCAATCCTGACAACACATACAGTGTTCATGGAGTAAGGCAACGATTGGACGACTGTGTTGGAATGGTGAGATTCACTATGAACTCTCAAGAAAATTCACAAGAATGTCTAATGTACATACTATTAGTATTGGAAAACAAAAGCATACCTGTAAATTAAATCTTCCAAATTTCGTACATGTGGAAACATACATGCACTCTCTGTAGCAAAGTGATACAGGAAGAAATCCCAAATGAGCGATTTGTGTATGTTTCCATACCAAATAGTGAGAGTATTCCATTTCAGCAACTTGTACCAAATGCAAACCATGGCAGATTATGTAGTATTTGCAATTCAGACAATCGCTGCACCTTACTGATACAATCACATAGTGCCTATCTAATACGTATGCTTCTACATTATAATGCAGATGGCACCAAAAAAAACTGCAAACTGACTGGATTCACACACGGTCAAGTGTCACTTGGAAAGAAAACCTTTACAACAGTAGGAATAATCTACCATGCAGGAGCTACAACCAATGCAGGTCACTACACTGCATACATTAAAAACAAATTCTGGATGGTTTGAATGTAATGATAGCACCATTATTCTAAAGCAGAGGTTGCCAGCTAACCTAACAAATGCGTATTTAATATTCTTCAGAAAGATCTTTCATTGATCAGAAAGATGAAGAAAACACTAAAAGGAAAAAATGAAGTAGTTAGTACCATAGGAAATTAAGGTTTTTTTTAATCCGACAAGGATTTTTCTCCCCAGACCCAAGGATTAGAAAAGCAAACACAGAAACTGAGCGCAATGCACAGTACACTGGTTTGTGAACTAAATATGAGGGTAAAAAAAAAAGTTAACTGTCTATTATGCAATGTAGTACATTTTAAAAAAATGCAAACACTAACACACCTTTTTCTTTCATCACAGAAATGGAAAAAGTGATACTTCGGCCAAGAACGATAGCCAATTAAAAAAAAGTATGTGGATTCAGGCATTTTCTACACATGGGAATCTACACGTCTAATCTATGGTACTAATATGCTGCAGTGCCTGTAGGCTGCCCTTCCATCTTCGGTGAGTAACCTACCACCTATGGCTTACAACCAAGGTACAAGGAGTATAGTTCCTATCCACAACCATCGCTGCATATGGAAACCATGGTCCTTGTAAATTAGCTGCTCATAAATTTACTTTTCTGACCATCGTCTGCAGCCATGAAGTTAAGGCACTAGGGCACCAACACAACTAGCACATTCCACCACACCTATATTGACTTGTAACTCCACTCCTTATGACTACAGTCTTGCATGCATGGGCTTTAGCCATGCACCCAAGAGTGCAGGGTCTCCCCACAACCACCTCGGTGATGTGTGGTAGTGGGAGTTATTCTATAGGTGTGTTATCCTTCAGTACCTCTTCCCAGAGGCTTCCCTCCTAGCTGTATGTCTGTAGATCTTACATGGGATGGGCGTGCAGTGTCTTCCAAGTCTAGTACTTACCACTTTGTTCTTGGGTGCATGGCCTTTGGCCTGAAGTGCTATCGTTATTACACCCCACATTTACTGTGCCTACAAGGTGTCCATAGAAATTACATCATGACGACCGAAGAACAAATGCATTGATCACCCATGTCTTACTTTCTGAACCTTTCCCAATGCTCTGTGACACAACAAAATAGTTTCATGAAAAAAGCATGTGTACGCTGGTTGTTGCTCTGCTTTCCGCGGATCCAAGATGTCGGGCGCATCTAAACCATCTGACGCAGAACACGTCTCGCAGCAGCCAATGGGCAGAGACGTTGCATGTCCGCGGTCATGACGCCAGCCCCTTAGCCAATCGGTATCTTGTTCATCGACCGAACAGGGAAGTGTGACTGCGGAGCGAACATAGATATCACTAATTATTTCAGACCTACTTTTTGATCATTATAAAGAAACATACTACACGGATGGTGACCAAATTTACAAAAGCACGCTTTCTGGACCAAGCCCCTGTACCTGCCGCAGATTTCGTCAAAATCCGTCCAGCGGTTTCACATGTAGCCGTGCGCAAAGTTTTTCCCCCATTCAGTCTATGGGAAAAAAATATGTTTTGGGACCCCCATATAACTATGCCCCCCCTGGCCCAAACATCTCAAAACATTGCAAAAAAATTCAGGGTGGCCCATATACTTTTTTTTGCAAAGTTTGGTGAGGATTCGTCCAGGGGGAGCAGTGTTATAAGCCGCCCAAAAAGTGTTCTTCCTATGGAAACAGCAACTTAACCATAACTACACAGCCACTACCGTGGCCGTGTAATATATATATATATATATATATATATATATATATATATATATATATATATATATATATATATATATATATATATATATATATATTGTCTGTTATGTGTTTTATTTTTTGCCTCTCTGAGTCCAACAGTTCATTGTGCAGGAGGGGCCTGGGACTGGTGATTCTAAGGTATTTCCCCCCATGCCCAGGTAAAAGCACAACCTTTTGGAACTGTGAGCAGGGTACCGGTACTGATTTTGATGCCAGGGAACCTTTCTAAGTTAACATTTTACAGGCTTTTGGATTTGGAACGGCAAACATATTCAGTTTTTCCGTGTGTATTAAGGAATTGATCATAGGGGAAGTGAAACATCCATTTGATACTACGAGTTCCCTATTTAGGAAAAAGGGAAGTTTCGCAGGCGAAAGTTGTCCCGAGGTAACTATTCCAGGATGGACTAGCCCATACGATAAACTTGCTCAAGCATGTGCATTTGGTGCAGGATTGAGTGAGACCTGGGATATTAGTACAGGAGAGGTAAGTCTGGAGGAAGTGATAAAATGTCTATTACAAGTCCTGGTGGAAATAGGGAAGAGTGCTCAGCTCTGGGAAGAAGGGATTGGATTCAGGGTCGGATTGGCCGTGGCCGGGCCAAAATCGTCCCTGGGGAGTGGGGGCTGGTTTCTGGCCATGCCTGGGCTGGTTTGGAAGAAAAAAAAAGAAAAAAAAATATCTTTTTTTTAAATGTTTTTTTCTATTTTTTTTTCTAGAAGCCTTTCATCCTTATTAGGTTGATAAATGGGTACCAAAACAGGTTGGGTTATATTGTATGCATATTTGTTCTATAAAAAAGAGCTTAAACGTAAGTGCAATACAATAACATATTATCATTTGGCCTTGGACGTCTGCTTGGATTCACAGTAATTTAGTGTACTTAGGAACAATGCTATTTGATGCCACTTTCTATTTTGTCAAGGGGTGAAAGGTCGTGTTTCATCGTTACCCATTATGTCACTTTGGGGTGGGGTCAAATGACTTCACTTCCAGTGATATCATCAGAGGTCAAGGGTGGTAAGGTGAGGGGTGGGCCACTTTTTTAAGGTGATGGGTGGGCCACTTTTCTTTAGGTGACTGGGCCTATTTCTTGTCCCAGTCCGACCCTGGTTGGATTCTGCTATATTCTTTTCAAAAAATGCATCAGCAGTAGGTAAACCTGCAAGCAGAAGTTGACAAATTAGAAAAGGAGGTGGCTGCTGAAAAGCAGATTGCGCTAACACAGCAACTTCAAATGAAATTGTATCATGATAAAGCAGATAAATATCAGGTAGTTGCCGATCGCGTGGCTGTCAGAGTTGCCCGTTATAAATATCAGAAAAGACGAGGAAGGGTGAATTTGTGGAAGGTGGCAACAGTAATAGCCTCCGCAGGAATGGATTGGGACCAGATAGATGGGATGGAAATGTATTTGATAGCACTACTACCGATAGTGGTTCGGAACTAGAGGTTGTTCCAAAACCAGATCCTGATCGAAAGGAGGTAACAGCTAAACCAGTAGTGCGTTGAAGGATGGGTCGTCATCCAATGGTTCCAGGAGGAGGTGTGGTAGATCTGACCGCACTTGAGGATTATTCACAACAAGAGGTTGGGGAGATTATCACTCGATTAAAACAGAAAGCTGGTGAATCACTACTAGCATGGATGGTTCGATTGTTTGATGGAGGGGCAGCAGGTATTCTAGTAGATGGGAAAAATTCTCCTAGGTTTCTACCATTAACACAGGAGGACCAGATACAGGAAATTCTACGTGTAGGCCCTGCCCGGGAGGCCAATGGAGATGAGGGGCAAATGTCAATTGGCGGGCCAAGGTTGTAATCACAAGTATCAGATCATGTCAGATTGGCCAAATGAAGAGAGTAAGTGCTATACGTTGAAAATGGCAATTTAGAGGGCAAGGGAACATTCTATGAAAGCAGCAATTCATGTGGAGACTCCCGGACATATGGGGCTAGTAAACCTATCAGTTTCTGCTAGAAATACCCTTATCCAAACTACCCCCACCCAGCATATAAAAATATTATGATGACCCTGTTAGTTGGAATGGCGGGCAAAGTAACGGATGAGGTGGTGGATTCTATTAGGCAACTAGAGAAGGGCGCCTGCTACCTTTTTTGTATTTTTGTAAGGAACCTGGGGTTGGTTACCCTAAATTATCTGGGGGATCCCCGGCGTGGACCCCTTGCTCACTGTGCTGTTGGTACTCTTGTTCAAAGGAGGTTTGCCTGGCATGTCCGTGCTGGACTGACCTTGTGGGCAGGACAAAGACTGATATGCAAAAGGATATTCCTCCTTTGTGAAATGGACAGTGAGCTAAAACCGATGGCTTCTGACTCTCAAAGTGGGACAAAACCACAGAAGAGGTTATCATGCCATGTTCTTTCTAGAGAGGGGTGCCTGCTACCTTTTTTGTATTTTTTTAAGGAACTTGGGGTTGGTCACCCTAAGTTACCTGGGGGCACCCAGACATGGACCCCTTGCTCACTGTGCTCAGAGAGGCACAGCTCCACCTCACTGATGAGGCCCAACAAGGCTTAAACATGTGTATAGGGTTGCTATTGGTACTCTTGTTCAAAGGAGGTTTGCCTGGCATTTCGGTGCTGGACAGCCCTTGTGGGTGGGACAAAGACTGAAATGCAAATGGATATTCCTCCTTTGTGAAAAGTACAGTGAGCTAAAAGCAATGGCTGCGGACTCTCAAAGTGGGACACAACCACAAAACAGGTTATCATGCCATGGTCTTTCTAGAGAGGGGTGTCTGCTACCTTTTTTGTATTTTTGTACGGAACTTGGGGTTGGTCACCCTAAGTTACCTGGGGGAACCCAGACGTGGACCCCTTGCTCACTGTGCTCATAGAGGTACAGCTCCACCTCACTGATGAGGCCCAACAAGGCTTAAACACGTGTATGGGGTTGCTGTTGGTACTCTAGTTCATAGGAGGTTTGCCTGGCATTTTGGTGCTTGGCGGCCCTTGCGGTTGGGACAAAGACTGATATGCAAATGGATATTCCTCCTTTGTGAAACGTACAGTGAGCTAAAAGCAATGACTATGGACTCTCAAATTGGGACAAAACCACAGAACAGGTTATCATGCCATATTCTTTCTAGAGAGGGGCTCCTGTTACCTTTTCTGTGATGTTAGGCAGCTAGCAGACCTAAGTGAATTGGAAAAACCAGAAAAAAGGCCAAGGTAGTGAGAGAGGGAGGTGCGTAGTGAAAGACGCACTCCTGGCAAACGGTTTGATAGCCGAGACTCTCACGTATCCAGAAAATATATGTTTTAGCCCTTTTGAAAGATGGAGTACCGCAGGGGGATATCGATGGAATTGAAATGCAGGAAATTTATCAATCATATAATAAGGGGGTCTGGAAGGGAAAGAACGTTGCAAACAAGTGAAACGACTGGAAATACTTAAACCGAAGAGGGAGGAAGATCCGTTTGGAACACCTCCAGAGAAGGAAGATGAGCAAAATACCACCAAATCCACCACTTCTCAACCAACTTATGCAGACTTAAGGAAGATGATGAGTGCAATGGTGGAAAGAGAATCCAAATACCTGCACCACAAGCACGAATAGGATAGGGGTCAAACTCCAGTAAAAGCAGCCCATATTAAGGTGGACAGACAACCTCATGTACAAGTGAAATTATTTTGGCAATTGGGAAACACTCAAGATGTTTGGGCATTAATTGATACCGGGGCAGAGGCCTCCTTGATACACGGGATCCCCTCCATATTCAAAGGAAGGCAAAGAGACCCCTGCAGTCCAAACCAAGGTTGATATGAAAATTGGTCATTTGAAAAAGGACACTTATCAAGTATTGATTGTTCCCCTTCCCGAATACATTATTTGATTTGATATTCTAGAAAGGTTGACTTTAGGATTAGGAGGTAAATTATAGCAATTTGGGGTAAATGTTTTCACTTGCACACCCGTAATAGTTGGACAGTTAAAGATGCCACAGTGCAGGTCCCAATAGCTACTAAACAAGTGTCTAAGAAACAGTAGCGAATTCCCGGGGGCCAAAAAGAAATTTCAGAAACAATTAAAGGATATGTGGAAGCAAGGTGTTACGCCCTGTAACCATAGCTTGGAACAACCCGATTTGGCCTATCAAAAAAAACAGATGTAGCTACAGAATGACAGTGGATTATCACGAATTGAATAAATATACCCCTCCACTAGTACCGGCAGTTCTGGATGCAGTGACATTAGTGGAAAATGTGCAAAAATTTGAAGACAGTTGGTACACAGTGTTATATATCGCTAATGCTTTCTTCACTGTAACCATTGCGGATGAAAGCCAAGAGCAATTTGCATTTTCCTGCAATGGGAGGCAGTATACTTTTAAACATTTACCAATGGGCTACATGCATTGTCCAATACTTTGTCACTGGCTGGAGGCAGAGTGGGGTTTAAAATCCCATGCAAACCGGATGTACAGATTGTGCATTATTTTGCATCATTACACTTGGAACTGATCCGAGATGGTTTACATATGGAGGGGTGGGAGATTAATGATGCCAAAGCACAAGGTCCGGCAGGGCAGTGAATATTCTGGCAATACATTGCATAATGGACATCGTGAAATGGTTCCTAAAGCCAAGCAAAGGATTCTCGAGTTTACAACTCACAGAACTAGAAAAACAGGCTCAACAGTTTATTGGACTGTTTGTATTCTGGAGACAACATATCCCACATTTGGGACAGATTTTGGCGCCCCTTTGCAAAGTAAGATGCAAATAATTCAATTTCGAATGGGCTGAGGAGCAAGAAAAAGCGTTCCAACTGGCCAAAGATACCATCCAAAAAGTACTTGATTCATGGCTGTTAAGGTACGGAGAAGTGGAGTTGAATGTATCTGTTCAAGAGGCTTATGCCAATTGGAGCTTATGGAAGAAACAGGCTTTGGGATTTTGGAGTCAAAAGTTGCCTGATGCTGGTAACAGACCTACTCCATTTGAGAAACAACTATTAGCATGCTATTGGGCACTAATAGATACTGAACAGATGAGTGGTCATGATGTATTGATCCGACCTGAAATACCAATTTTGCAATGGGTATTAAGGTTCTCCAAAACACATCGACTAGGTCATACCCAAGAGGCCAGTGTCATTACATGGAAATGGTACATACAAGATCGGGCCAAGACTGGGAAGAGTCGCATGGCAAAAATACATGAGCAGGTGGTAGGAATGGCGCTAGCAGACTTTGAGCCAGAGAGTGAGTCAACGATTGAAGAATCTCCATTTAAGTGGGAGATCCCATACGAGGAACTAACCAATGAAGAAGTCGAACATGCATAGTTTACTGATGGTTCGGATAAATACGTGGGTGTAGAAAGACATTGGAAAGCTGTCGCGTACAATCCCAAATTGAAAAAGGTACTGACAACCTCTGGAAAAGGGAAGAGTAGCCAGTTTGCAGAGCTCTATGCTGTATATCAAAGAATATGATAAAAAAGAGAATATGCTTATTGAGAAGCGTATTACAGGCTGAGCAGCAGGAAGCCAAAATGTGTATATATATATATATATATATATATATATATATATATATATATATATATATATATATATATATATATGTGTATATATATATTTGTGAAAGTGTTGAAGATTTTCTTTTTTAAATATAAGCATACCTGTACTATGTTTTGTTAGATGCAGGAAGTAGAAATCTTGGGGAGTTGCATAGTAGATGTTGATGCAGATGTAAAAAAAAAGTGAAAAGTGAAGAGTAGCCAGTTTGCAGAGCTCTATGCTGTATATCAGAGAATATGATAAAAAAGAGAATATGCTTATTGAGAAGCGTATTACAGGCTAAGTAGCAGGAACCCTATATATATATATATATATATATATATATATATATATATATATATATATATATATATATATATATATATATATATATATATATAATTTGTGAAAGTGTTGAAGATTTTTTTAAAAAAAATATAAGCATACCTGTACTCTGTTTTTTTAGATGCAGATCTGGAAGTAAAAATCTTGGGGAGTTGCATAGTAGATGTTGATGCAGATGCCTTTCATTAACAGAAGATATGCACTCTGAGAGTTCAAGTGTACGTCTGAAGTGTTAAAGTGAGATGACAGGGTTATGCGTAGAGGTTTTGGATGTAATTGGTGGATGGATGTGTGACTCTTTGACAGGAGCCAATGAGGGCGTGTTGAGAACATGGAAGTGGAAGGGGTAGAAGGACTGCCCCTGTGCTATGTGATCCGCAGACCCCGTGGTAGTCCATGATGCACATGCCACATCCGGGACTTTTGTGGACGCCTGGCCTGGAAAAGGGACTGTGGGGATTAGCCAATCAGGTTTGCTGGGTGTGGTGTACAGGAAGAGAGGGTAGCAGGAGTTTTGTTTGCAGGAGTTATGAGAGCACTGAAAATGGCTATTGCTATGTGTTTGAGAAGGTAGACTGTGAGGAGTTGGGGGACAATTCAATTTAGTCATTGAAGGTGTATGCTGAAAATCATGGCATTTTTAGAGGTATTGGATTGGCAGATGTGGAAGTCTTGTAGTATGCAGTTTGTGGCTTAACCTGGGCAAGCTTGTTTTCGTTCTGTGAGAGTATGGCTCACTTTAAATGTCCAGACATTGTAATTGTGCATTGTGGAGGGGACAGCTTGGGGTTTGTGACTCCAGTGTATTTGCAGGTTGCCCTGAAGAATTTCTTTAAAAGCCTAATAAACCGTTTCCTACTGCCAAGATTATTTTTTCTGAAATAAATCAGAGGCAAAAATGGAAATGTCCAACAAACCTTTTCAGTCCACAAATGGAAGAATCAAGGCAGCTTGTAAATGAAGCTGTACCTGCTGTTTTACATGCTGCAGGAATGCCATATTTTGAGAATTACAATATAAGGTCTGATGGTGTGAATTATTTTTGTCAAGATGGAGTTCATTTCACAGATGTTGGAAATTAAATGTTCCTTTACAATGTTAGGAATGCATTGAAAAAGTTCCTGTAAGGACTTTTTAAGGGAAGCTGTAGATGTATAGTATACAGTACTACAGGAAAAAAGGTTTTTAATGACCCCACAAAAGTTATTTTTAGAGCCACCACTAAAGATTACATAACTTAAATTGTGTTTAATCCCCCCAATCCTTTAAGTGGCTGTGACATTCGCAGACAGCACAGTAGTCTGCGGACGGCACGTGCCACATCCAGGTCTTTTAAGGTTGCCTAGCATGGAAAGGGGACTGCAGAGACCACAGACAGTTGTGGGTGTCTGCGGACATCGAAGGATCAGCCAGTCAGGTTTCATGGGTGTGATGTAGAGGAGGAGAGGCTAGTAGGAGTTTTAATAGTAGGAGTTTTGAGAGGACTGAAAATGGCCATGTCAATGGCCCTCATTATGACATTGGTGGTAGCCGTGCCTGTACTACAGGCACGGCTGCCACTGGTGTCACTTTTTTCTGGCGCCCATGAATGAGCAATTACCGGGTCATTACGGCCCTGCCGGACCAAGTAATTGCCCATTTGCAGGCGTCGGAAAAAAGATGTTCCCCATTCCCTTCGGCCCCATAGGGCTGAATGGGAATGGGGAGGTCGAAAACACCGGCACCGTTTATAACAGTGCCGGTGCATCCGACATGCTGTGCTCGCGGGTGCCTTTCTGCCCGCCAGGTCCGACCTAGCAAGCAGAAAGGCATCCGCGAGAACAACTCGTAGTTTGCCGGTCCAGGAACTGCGGTACCGTCATGCTTACCGGTACCTTAGTTCCCGGACCAGCAAACTTATAATGAGGCCCAATGTCTTTCACAAAGTCAGAGTGTGCGGATTTTGGGGGACTCATGGGTCCATTGGTTGAAGGTGTATGCTGAGGACTGTGGAAAAGCCGAAAATCTTGGATTCCCTGAATTGGAAGTGTTCTGGTATGGAGTGCGATGCATGAAGTGGGTGGACTTGCTCCCATTCAAATATCATTGAAATGAAACATCTGGACATTATTATGGTTCACTGTGGAGTGAACAGTTTGGGGTACGTGACTGGAATTTCCTTGCAGTTTGCAATGAAGGAGAGATTGGGAAAGTTGAAGGAAATGTTCCCTAATATAAAAATATTTTTTTCATGCATTGTCCAGAGACAGATGTGGAGGCGCTCGAGTTTATTTGGTCCACAAATGGAAAAAGCGAGGCACAACGTCAATAAAGCTGTGTGTGCTTTTCTGCAAGATGTTGGCATGACATTGTTTCATAATGAGAAGGTTACATTTGATATTGCCAACATTTTTCAGAGAGATGGAATCCATATAACTGATGTAGGCATTATATAGATATATGCAATAAAAATAGTGTAAGTAAAACAGACGTCAAAAAATGACTTAAGTTCTACTTAAGTCCTACTTACTTTGAGCATCGTAAATCAGCCCCATACATGTGTCACCTTAGCCTACCTTATTCAGTCATATGGACTTCAGTATTGTACCTATGCAGATGACTCGCAGATTATTATCTGACTGGACAACAATAGCGAATACACTGCTTAGAGGCCATAAACAGATGAAGCGCCTAAACTGCCTAAAGTTAATGGCTGTAAATGGGAGAACGTCCTTGTAAATAGCACTGCCAATCAGCGGTCACAAGAGTTTTTGTTATCCTGTATGAGACCCTATACAACCCCAGTGAATCTGGCAAAACATTTGGGAATAAAAATCAATGCTGCTCCCACATTGCTACCCCTGATATCTGGTGTAGCATGATCTGGCTTCTTCCAGCTGTGGCAAATAATGCAGTGATAGCATTTGGGGCCAGATTTTCTCCAGATCCGGCAGAAATGGTCTCCCTGGAAATTGGATCCAGGAAATCGATGTACACCTTTTATTTATTCCAGTACGTTGGTTCTGCTTTAAACGATGCTGAAGCCAGGATTGGAAATGTGGTGGGTCGAATCAGGAGCAAGACACTTACAAGACCACTTAAAAATCTAATTTGGAACCCTTTGAATGTTCTTCTTAAGATTGTGCTGTGCAGAAAATATGCACCTAGAGCTTTTTAGGTTTAAAAGGTCTGCACCTGTTATACTTTGCTTGCAACATAATAGGAAGCTTTAGGTTATTTTCCAGATGCTCATGATTATTTAACTGAGAGGCAAGTGTTTATTGGAGGAGGGAGGCGAGAATAAACACTGCAGATCTGCGCAGCCCCACTCCCTGCCCCTGGTGGAATCCCACTGTAAAAAAAAATCTATTTCTCGTTCTTTCTTTAAGTTCATCTCATTAAGCACACACATCCCCCTGGGGAATGCTCCAATGTCATCTGGGGCATGGTTATTGTAACACAGTTTATGTTGGCCTCTCGAGATTAACAAGCTCCAATCGGTACAGAATTAAGCTAAAACCCCAACCATGATTATGGATTCCTTACCTTTTGCCCATTTACAGTGGTTGTCAGTGAAATATTGAATCCAGTGTAATGCATTAATAAAACCTCCAAACCAGGTTCTTGGCAAAAACATCTAATTAGTAATTTCAATAAAGTGTGATCTGTGCTCTCTGATGCTGCACTCATTTGGGGATAGGAGGCTTTATTTACATGTATCCTGGCTTTGGAATGCCCGTGCCTTATTCATTAGGGCTATGCTGGGGTATTTCAATTCTGCATTCTTCTGAAAACTTGACTGTTTTCCTCTTAATTGATCTTTTGTTGACATCATCCCCCGGTTCTTAGCTCCATGCGCCAAGGTACCGTAATGTGAACGTGTGCACTCCTCAAGTTTCAAGACATGGAAACACAAATAGGAGTGTTATTTCCAACGCAACAGTAAAGGGTGATGGATGGGATAGATCATATTTAATCATAACCATCAGCAATTACTATGGCAGCCTTCTATTCCATTGATTTGCAACATTTGTTTATAACAGCTATCAGCAATGGATTGCATTATCTACTCCTCTAAGCCAGTTAGAATGTTCTGAATGGAGTCTACAGTCTCTGGTTTAGACCTCATTCCAGAAATTCTGACTTACAAAACAGCCTAACAAGAAGCAAAAATACAATTGTCTTTAACTGTGGAAAGAGCATGGCAGTTAAATACCCCCAAACCACAAAAACAGCACTGAAACACAAAATATATAGAGTTTATTGATGCTAGTTTCATGTTCATTAAATTAATATTAAAACGTATTTGTGTGTACTATTTTGCACACAGTAAAAGAGGCTTTCCAACTCCATGTACTAATAGCCATACAGACCTCTGCAGTGTTCCTTATCCCCTATTCACCAACTAAAGTCTTTTGGAGTTACCTCGGCAATAACCTAGGGTAGGTCATTATCCCCTGATAATGACCCTACCTTCGAGCTACAAAGCTTAAGTACTATGGCACTTATAACAAGAAACAAATCTGCTTTATGGAATCCTCTTATTATTATTATAACTACTTTGACCAGACGTCATTATCGACATGTTTTGATGGTTGCAAACAATGGACATGCATTACTCTACATTACAACATACCGACATGGTGGACCTATTTTACCCGGAATCCTTGTTCACAACTGATTTTAGAAGGCCAACCTGCACCCAGACTAAGATAAAAGGAATCTGCCCTAGTAATGTTACAAATTTGCTGACACCTCATGTACAACTAAATCCTACGACCAAGATTGTGTCTGCCCTATACAGACGTGTGCTGCTATCCAACTCAATGGCGCTCTTTTTATTGACCTATAATGTATAAAGAGCAGACAAAAACAGACAGGATTCGAACCTGTACATGCGAGGCAACACACAGATCTTGTAGTGGAAACAATCTACTGAGCCACTGAGTAGAACACACGATTCATACTCCTCCAGCACCTCTTTCGCTTCCCATTTGGAGCACCATACCTATTGCATTTGAGCTTGGTTTGAACTTGATGCTGTCAAACCAGCAGGAATGGCAAGAAGGTATTATTGACTCATAATTGGCCCGGTTCATCGTTGGGTCCTAGACTCTGCTTAGGTCACTTTTGATCCCTTTTCTCATACAGAAATATCCCTTTACAAACAGTGTGGTTGTTGATTGTCTTCCACCCGTTTCATTAACCACATTATCTAGAGGGCTGCATCCTTCTATTTCTTGCATATTAAAAGGAGTGGATTGTGTAGTGTTGTTCAAACATATATATATATATATATTTATGAAACCTTGATTGGACATTCCTTCATTTTAGACTGATTTAATTTGCTGTTTGGTTTGCTGCTGGTTTACTTCCACACCCCTCTCAAGCTTTTAATCTGTACTTGGCCCACACTACAAAAAAAGGTACAGCGGGTATATCTCTCCTCTGTGCCTGTTTCAAATTATGATTGGGAACACTTGTGATTTGTGGAAGTGTGAAGGCTGAGTAGGCGTTTTAGCCACTACTCATGGTGTACTCCTGCGGGGCAGAAGTCATGTTGTCACAGCCACAGACCCAACTAACGTAAAACGCACAGCATTAACTCTTCTTTAACAAACCCTTGTGAGGTAGCCAACCAAAATATGGGTACGATTCTTCTAGGACATAGTGTACCGTACAAGAAACTACGCTTTCTTAAACTGCTTAAATGTAACAGAGTAACCCAAAAATAGTCAAGCGAGGAAGAGTACACGTTGCCTACATCGTTATACAGTAGACATGAAATTCGATAACATATTATAATTACTGCTGTTTCGCTTATTTCTATCTCGTAGTCCTCCACCTATCCATCACCACTACAAATGCCGCTCCAATCATCCACTAACTCCAGACATGTTGCCTGCACAGCTAATGTGACCATGCACTCATACATTCCCGACAATGTTGAAACTTTGGTTTCTTAGCAAACGCCCTTTTTGTCTATCCCCCCCCCCACACCGCCCGTATATTTACAGTCCACTCAGATGCAGTTGAGCTAAAAAACACCACAGAAATGGTGAATAAGAGCGATCCATGCCGTGTCTATCATCACTACTATCCCAACGCACTTACCATAGCCAAACCTTAAAATATGGACACCTACCGTAAATAGGCACACCTGATGAGTGCACGCGTATGCGAGACACTTGTCTCATTACAGTTTACTCATGAAATCAAGGAACACAGATCAAGGCTCACTAACGACACCCACGGGCTCATTTTAAATGTTTTCATGAATTGCATGAGGGGCCATGAACATTTGTACTTGCGTGCAGACAGGTCCACTCCATGAACTGTTATCTGTTTCACTACGTAGTTAAAGTAGCCTTCACGCCTTGTTTCTGCACTTTGTAAGTGCACATTTAGTAAATGCTGCCTGCCATCTATGCATGGTAGGCATAATTGACAATGGGCCTCATTCCGAGTATACACATCTCAAAAAATAGAACATTTTTGGAGCCTTTTAGAAATTTCAGATGTCAGTGCTGTACATGGTCAGTACTATCTGTCCATCAGTACTGGCACTTCTGTTTTCTTTGCTAATTGTGAGAACAGGTAGGTCTTTAGACTAAAGGAGCATACACTCCCTACACAGGATGCTCAATGTGCAGGGAGTTGCAAACTGTAATCATTTAATTAAGATTGATTGATTGCTAAGTTATTTATAATGCGCCTATAGGCAAGTGTTTCAAGGCGCAACCAGGCAAGAAGGGGATGGCAAGGGAGAACAAGACAAACGATCTTACTAGGCCTAGTATCATTTAGACCGTGCAAGTGCGTGGACAAGAAGTGCACTGGAAGGGTACGGGGAGAAGTGCACCCAGGGCAGTAGGACCCTGAGTTAAGTGCAATGAAGACTGGGCCTGCCAAGTGAATCACACCTAAGTAGTGCAAGGTAGGCCAAGCAGCAGTGCAGGAAGGTCAGCAGGCAAGTGCAGTGGGACTGGACAGCACGGGTGGGGATTCGGGGGGCGCTAGTGTCCTGCATTTCTCAGAGAAACACCAAGCAGCCAGTCACTCTTCTTGCACTTATTATGTATCAACAATGGGCATTTATTCTCAAGGCCCTTGATGGCTTTATAAGGACTTTGGTCCGCTCTCAATTTTAAATCATTTTGAAACTAGCCATGATCAGCCAGCATGTTGTTTGTGCACCTAAGGCTTTGTTAGTACGCATAGAGTCTATGGCTTACAAATCTAGCCCACACAAACCACCCTTATATTATATAATCACCCTACTTCTACATGTATTACACTATACACAGCATGTTCTGCAATGCAAGATCATGTCTTTGATCACAATGCCTCAGGGATAACGATTTCGTACAGAGCAAAACAAATATCTCCAGAAACAAGACACAATACAGTTCTGGGCCCTAATGGAATGACAGGCACAGCCATTTTACCCTCAGATCTAAATCATCAAGCTTCCTAAATTAATGAATGAATTCGGTTCATGGTAACACACACTTTAATGTTAGAGTGAGTGGTGACAAAGATTAAATGAGCACCAAGCCCAGTCTGAACTACATAGGTAGTGATGCAAGCATGTAGCCCTTTAATCACAGTCATATTTGTCAAATATACAGATCTGTGGTACTTCTTGAGTATCGAAATGCTCTTTCATTTTATGCAAAGCCGTCAAGCAACTTCATTGTTGATATTTGTCCTCTTCCCCTACAAATCTACAATTGCTTTTTTCAAAAGAGAACAATAGGAGTGGACCAGACTGTTCATGTTGAAATGATAGTCTTCTATCAGAAACGAGTGTATTCAGTTATTCTAGGCTATGTGCTTTGGTCAGTAAGAATAGTGTAACATTTGTAACAAAATATACTTGGGATGTGATCATTAGAAATGATCATTGTAACATTTTTAAAATGGACAGTTCAAAATGATAGTATTTCTAATAATTTAATTCTGCTTGCTGAGAATTCATATAATTTTGTCTCTCAAAATGTGGGTTGCACTAATGTTAAAACCAATGGTCTGTTTTCTATAATAAAAAAAATTGCAAACACAATTTTAGAGCCTATAGATTAGTCCTCCAGCCCCTTATTAAATCTGTCAGAATTCCAGCACACTCCACAGAGTCAATCCAAATCCCTGTCACCACACCACCTTGCCGGTTTGAACAATGCACCTGATAGTGAAATGTTTGCAGGACACATCTGATGATAATGTATGTATCCAAATAACAGGCTGGTCCCCTTTATGGTATGCCTCTGTCGCTGCTGATATCATTCTGCATTCAACCACATAAACTACAACGTCTTCAAGATATCAGTGCTTTTCTCTTGTTGTGGTGGTTTCAGTACTGCTGGGGTGTCCCGGGGAGGCTCGTCCATAATGGGCGACGGTGTGCTGACCCACCAGTATGGATGAGCCAAGCCAGCCCTATGAAAACACTGAGCCTGCCCTCAGCTTCAGTAAGCTTCTGAGGGAGCGCTCCTGGGCAGGCTTTCAACTGGACATGGAAACGTGGTTTGCCACTTGGCATTTCTGCCCAATGTGATTGCAGGCTTGAGTACTGCCTCCCTACACATGCAGATGGCTTGGGTGATTAAGGCCGGTCTGCTCCAGCTGCTCTGTGCATGTTCAGGAACTAGGAAGCTCTGTCTGCTTCCTGGTTTCTTGTTCGTGTTGCGCTGGAGACAGATGACCTTCATGGCAGGCCGAATGAGCCCAAGCATAGTCCAGTCCGGTGCTGACGTAAGATAAAAACTATCAATGTATGCGTGGGCTTGTATCGGTAAGTGTGTGTGTGTGAAAGAGAAAGTGTATGGGTGACCATGTAAATGAGTGAGTGTAAGTGGTTTGGATGTGCAGGTGACTGAGGGAGTATATGCTCTATGGATTTGCATGTGTCTGAGCGAGTGATTGCTGTATGAATGTGTGTGTGCTTGCATTTGTGCTGGGCCCGGGGGCTGCTACTTGGGGTCTGTGGTCAAGGGGGATTATTTGGCAGCCAGTCTAAATACATACTCTTACTGTGGCATGCAATTTATTTACTGAGCATCAATGGTAAAGCAAAGATGATAAGTGTTGCTATGTGGCCTACTGAGGGCAGCCAGTCTGGATGCATTTGCATACTGTTGCATTGCATTATTTTAAACAGAATCAAGGGTGAAGTGAATATGATGTGTTACTACATAGCTAGACTAGCCTATATTTGAGCTGCCAATGTGGCTCTATTATCTGACTTTGGCATGGCATGTTTTACTTAGGATCAAGGGTGGAGCAAACATGATGTGTCTGTGGCTAGACAAACATACTTTGGTGCAGGCAGTCCTGCCATATTTTCTTACAGTAGCATAGTACATTGTACTGGGCATCAGTTATAAAGCAAAGTTGCAAGACTGTCCTATATTTTTTCAGCCAGCATGCCTATATTTTCATACTAAGACATGCCATTGTTTACCAGACATAAAGAGTAAAGCACTTATAATAAGTGTTATTAAATCTCTAAACTGGGTACATTATTTTACTGTGGCATGGCATATTTTGCTCAGCCTCAAGAATACAACAAACATGATAAGTGTTATTGTGTGGCTAGATTGGCCTACATTGATGCAGCCAGTCTGGATATATTTTCCTTCTGGGGCATGGCATTTTATACTGGCATCAAGGGTAAAGTCGTCATGATGAGTGTGCTTTGATGACTATAGTGGCTTATGTTGGTACAGCCAGTCTGAACAGGTTTTGATATTGTGGCATTGCATTTTTACTGACAACACCACAGGAGTATGCTCTAACCAGGGGATACTGGCATATATTGACTGGTCCAGCATGTCGATGTTTTCTTATAGTATAATTACTGGTGTTATGCACAAAGCAAACATTAGTATGTTCTTGTATGCGAATAGTGGCATATATTGGTGAATATGTTTGGGCACAGCCAGCATGAAAATGTTTTTATACTGCCAAATATTGTCGGAAAAGGCATAATGAAAATGTGTTGGAAAATGCTCCTGTGCACTGTTGGTAACTTGCATTGATCTTTTCATGCTTTACCCTACAAAACCAATTGCACACTGCGTGGCTGCTTATCCAAATATATTTTACAGACAGTGTGCTTTATAAATTGTCCATCATTTTAAAACTGGTTTATGGGTGTGGACCACCGTGAATCCTCTTTGGTTGGTTCAGGTTCCCTCGCTATGCTTGTTCACTCCCACATATTTGTGGGAAGCATGTATGTCCCTCCAATTAAAAAAACTCATCAGCTGGTTTTGGGGGTGGGTCTAGCAAACGCACACCACATATGAGAGAGAGAGATAGAGAGAGATAGAGAGAGCGAGCGAGAGAGAGAGAAAGAGAGAGAGAGAGGAGATAGAGAGAGAGAGAGAGAGAGAGAGAGAGAGAGAGAGAGAGAGAGAGAGAGAGAGTTTGGCATATGATATGCTGGGTGCACATAGTATGAATACTTATTATCAAGGCCCGGATGTGCCTGATAGAGGAAAGGTGAGTTGCCAGGCTGCCAAGCGATGAGCACAATGGCTATTCAAAGCTAAAACGCAATGTTTTAGGAACTGGGAACCTCTCAGGACCCAGACACAGGCCAAACTCTTTCTAGATCTTATTATATTATTCTGAAATGTGGAGCTCAAAGACCAACTGGAGTTCCATTTAAATATCAGATCTCTAAAGTTCAGCCAAAAGTTGCCAATTTACAGTATTTTTCCTTCTAAAATTATGATCCCTTTTACTCACTCCTCATATGGAGGTTGCCAAGGAAGGAGGCGGCATGCAAAAAGGAAACTGAGTAGCAGTGGACAACCTATCACACCCCATGATTCTCAGCAGGCTCGTGTAGATTCTGTGGCACCAAGGTTGTGTTGGCATCTGGCTTTTGAATTTGGGAACTGTCCCACGGAAGTAACACGTTGGTGACATTCTCAATTATCATCTCTGGCCGCACTAACTCTGTGATGCACATATCCTCTCTTCGAGTTTCTTTTGCAGTGATAGCCGGGTTGGCTGGTGAATATTTAAAGTCTGTGGGTTTAAATGTTTTCCTAATTTGGTGAGAGTTAGTGGATGAAGTCCAAACTATCCTGGAGGACCAGTGAGTGGGAGTGGATAGTTCTAGGAAGCATGATACAGAAACGACAACAAACGGAGCAATTATTTGCAGTGTGCTTTACATGACTTGTGAGCCAGGTGGCGGAGAAGGAAAATTCAAATCTGACAGCACAATGTATACACTTCTTACAGGTTGATAAATGTATGTACCATGGAGGACACAGGTTGGGTGGGGGGGGCAGATGATGCCTTGTAGGAATCTGGTACCCATTCCGTGAATAGAATGTGTTTTTGTAGAACAGTCTCTAAAGCAGTCCTATTTTGTGGCCATGTACTTGATATCAGGGGAAAGGAAGGTTCAGGGGAAAGCAGTGATAAGGATAAAAAAGTGCAGTGAGAGGCAGCGGTGGGGTGGGGGGGGGGGGTACTAAGACATTAAACATTGCCTGGGCTTGCAAGTTTTGTAGTTCAGAGAGACAGAAGTTGCCAGGTAAAAGAGGGAGTTGTGTCACTCATGTCTAGAGTTTAATCCAATTGTTCCAATTTGAAGAGATACCAGTGCTACATAGCAAGCCTTCCGGCAAGCAGTCAGGGGCAGCATTGGCAGAGGAGCATCATAGTTTGTAGAGAAGAAAAAGACTCAGTAGAAAAAGTTACTTATCAACCAGTAACGTTCTTTCGACTGGATGTTCCTCCCACTTATTCCTCATCTTTGATATCCGTATCATCAGCTATGCTGCTTCAGGAAAGAAATGTCCACACCAGAGGGCGCTGTGCTTGATGGTGTGGTGTTGATGTCCCTTGTCAATGTCATTCGTAGTGCAAATAGCTCGAACCGTGCCCGTTGGCTTCAGTTCTGTTTTTTCAATATGCTCATCTGAGGAGTTGACCAGGCATACCCTTAGACCGTAAGCTCTCAAGGAACACGGAGTGTAATTCACGTAATTTGTATGGTGGGGTAGTCTGGCAGGGTCGATGAGGTATATGTGGAAGGAACATCCAGTCGAAAGAACATTACCAGTTGGTAAGTAACTTGTTCTTCGAATGAATTGTGTCCTCCCACGTATTCCTCATCTTTGATAGACTCCCAAATCAGTGAATATTTGGTGGAGGGAGTACCAATTAACTCTAATAATGGACCGTATGAAGAACGGCCATGGCAAAGAGACATCCTTGGGATGAGATTGAAGCCAAACAATAATGTTTCACAAATGTATGCGTAGACGACCAAGTGGCCGCTGCACAGATATCCTGCACCGGGACACCCCTTTGAAGAGCTGTCGAAGTTGCCATGCCCCTGTTGGAATGAGCTCTTAGCCCATCTGGAGGTTCTTTACCCGCCAGTCTGTAGCAGTCTCCAATTGTCAAAATTATCCACCTGGATAAGGTTTGTTTTGTTACTGCTAGGCCCAATTTGTGGCCGGTATATCCAATAAAAAGTTGGTCACTTTACCTAAACTATGCCAATCTAGAAATATAAAAGCTGAGACCCCTCTTTGGGTCCAGCCTGTGAAGTCTTTCTTCCACTTTACTTGCATGAGGGGGAGGATAGAAAGATGGCAAAATGATCTTTTGAGACAAGTGAAAATCAGAGACTACTTTGGGTAGAAATTAAAAACAGTGTGAGGAGGCTTACAAGAGAGAGCCTGTAACTCATTCACCCTGAGGGCTGATGTGACAGCAACTAGTAGGACTGTTTTCAGTGTGAGGAGCCTTAAAGCACAAGAATGCAAAGGCTTAAAAGGAATGCATGTAAGGAATTTTGATACTAGATTTAAATCCCAAAACAGGGACATGAAATGGGACTGGGGGGTACACGTTAGTGAGACCCTTCAAGAATTGTACAATTAGAGGTATCTTGAAATAAGACACTTCTTCAGACGAGCACTTAAAGATAGAAAGCGCCACTAGGTATCCTTTTATTGCCCCAATCTGGAGCCTCATATTGGCTAAATGTAATAGTAAAGAAAGCTAGGTCAACTGCCGACAGAGAGATTTCTTCTTGTAGTGCCTAGAACCAGAGCTGCATTGCCTCTCTGCTCAGTGGTAGTGACCCTGTGCATCCTCTCTTGTTGAGGTAGTACAGGGCCACAAGACATTCTTTCCCCGTACAGAGGGCAGAAAGGCATTCCGCGCTAGTCTGATTGCCCTCAGTTCCAAAAGGTTGATGTGTAGTTTGGACTCCAATGGAGACCAATGACCGCTGATTGTCAGATCGTTGATATGGGCTCCCCAGCTAGTGAGTGAGGCGTCTAGGTCTTGAGCAACTCTGCTCGGAACTTGCAGGTGATCCGACATGTTCCCTGAAAATTGGGACCATTGAGTCCTGAGAGCCCATTGAAGGGATCTCATTCTCAATCATGCTTCTGGCACCAGGAAAATGCAGGATGTCTTGAGGCCAAGCAACCTCAAAAACTCAAAGGCCGGAAGATGTGGGGCATTCTGGAATTTTGTAACCATCTGCTGAATGTGTTGAGATATCACCTCGGGAGGCAAGGCTTTCCCTGAGGAAGTGCCCAAGACCGCTCTGATGAATTGGAGTCTTTTGAATGGTATCATATGGTACTTCTTGTAATTGAGGGAGAAGCCCAGTCTGTGTAGGGAGTGACAGGTAAGTGTGAGATGTTCCTGGGCTTGTTCGGATGAACGAGCCCTGATCAACCAATTGTCCAGGTAGGGGTACACGTGAATCCCCCCCTCTCCTGAGACTCGCTGCCACAACCGCCATCAGTTTGGTGAAAACCCTCGGACGCAGGTCAGCTCGAATGGCAGAACTCGAAACTGATAGTGAGAACCGCCAACCGCGAACCTCAGGTACTTTCTGTGCTTGAGATGGATTGGCACATGAAAGTAAGCATCCTCAAGGTCCAATGATACCAACCAGTCCTGGATTTGGGGAGCTTGAAGGATCTGAGAAAGGGTAACCATCTTGAACGTGTCCTTCCTAAAGAAATGTGTTCAAATTTCTTAAGTCCAAGATAGGCCTCAATCCTCCGTCCTTCTTGGGAATCAGAAAGTAGGGGGAATACCAACGCTTTTTCCTCTCCGCTACAGGTACATGTTCTATTGCACCTTTCTTTAGCAGGGTTAAAATTTCCTGCAACAGAAGCGGATCCGGAATTTTGACAGAGTTGTACCCGATGGATGGTCCTGAGGTCTTTTCTGAAAAGGAAGGCAGTAACCTTGGACTACTGTTTCCAGTGCCCAAGCATCTGAATTAATGCCTCGCCAATCTTTCAGATGCTGAGAGATTCTGCCTCTCACCAGGGTCTTGTGGTTCAAGACTTCCGAGTGGTTTGGAGGCAGCTGCAGTAGCAGCTGAAAAGACAGTTGCCGCTGCTGGGGCTGATCTAGCACCCCTTCCTCGTCCACTGCGAGGAAATCTCTTTTGTCCTCTTTGACTAGCCTGTCCTCTTCCTCTTCCAAATGAGGAATAAAAACAAAAAGGATGACCCCTCCAGGAAGATGAGCCTGAGTAGGAGTGTTGTGGTTGACGTATGGAGGCGCTAAGTGATTTAGCCACCACCTTACAGGTCTGCAGCTTCTCCAGAATCTCAACCACCTTGCTGCCGAACAATCCGCAAGCCATCAAAGGGCATATTGAGTAGTCTGGCCTGCACATCCGGTGCAAAGCCCGACTTTCTCACCCACGCAAATCTGCGTAGCACTGTGCTAGAAGCCATGCACCTGCTGATGCTGTCGGCATTGTCCAGTCCTGACTGGAGACATTCCCCCATTGCTTCCTTTCCGTCTCTTTCCTCGCCTTCCGGAATGTGCTCAGCCGCCATACTAATACAGTCCCACAAGGTGTAGGTGTATCTGGTAAGGATGCAAGTAACATTGGTTGATTTTAAAGCCCTACTGCTTGAAGAAAAAATCTTGCGAGACCATGCATCAATTCTTTTATCATCCCTATCAGGGGGAATTGATGGGTAAGCAGACTGCCTTGTGGATGTAGCTGCTTGGACCACTAAGCTTTCTGGTGTCGAGTGCTTAGTTAAATAGCCTGGATCAGATGATGATGGTCTATATTTTTATGCAAAATATTTGTTTACTGCAGGTCCAGATTCTGGGGTCTCCCAATTAACTATGACCTTCTTTTGCAGGGCTCTGTGGAAAGGTAGTATTGGATCTTTCTGAGGACCCTGGCTCAGAATATCTGTCATATTATCTTGTTCATATATGGGTGAATTTCTGTTCCAGCCCATGAACTCTACAACCCAATTAATAATGTTCCTGTATTCTGAATCAGCATGATCAGTTGGGTCAGGTCTGTTGAACTCCAATTCAAGTGAAGTGTCTATGCCACTAGCTGATTGGAGACAGTCATAGAGATCAGACATTTTTGATTCTGGATCAATTAGCTCCTCAGGAGCATTCTTTGTTCCATACTTCAACCCAAATGGGGAAGAATCCTCTTCAGAGGATTGTTACTTACTCTTCATAAATGGAAGCCTTAGACTAGAAAAAGTATTTTCTTGGTAAATGGGTATAAACCTTACCCCAGGGTTGAGGCCATGAAGGCGTTGGCATAGATTTCACTAATGGCGTCGATGACGCTATAGGAATCAATTTTGTACTCGACAAAGTCATTGATGGTGTCGATGTTGTCGACGCTGGCTTCGATAAACTCAAAGGCGCCTTCGACAAAGGCGTTGAGAATGGTGTCGACTTAACTTTCGACACAGGTGTTGACGAAAACTTCAACATTGGTATCGACAAAGCCTTTGACACAGGTGTCGATGAAGGTTTGGAACCTGACGCTATTTTGGCTGACTTTGCCTTCGATTTATGCACCAGTAGGCTTGACTTGCACTTTTTCTTGCTCTTGCTCTTTTTCTTAGGTTCCGGACAAGGTTCTCTAGAGAGTACCCTCAACGATTTCACACCATATTTTGAGCGTTTAATAGTCTCTGACCTTTCTCTGTCATCCGAGGGATGAGCTGGGGCATGGTCTTCCGCAACTTCTACGAGGGGGTCGGGCCGCATTCTAGAAGATTTGCATCATTGAGGCTCTAAAGGCCTCCCATTTCTTAGGGGAATCATGTTTAGTTGGACAAGTAATAACCCCTGTGGAGTCAGAAGACGAAAAAGAAGAAGGAGGTCAGTGATGTCTCTTCTTCGCATTCTTCGAAGAAGACGAAGATTTTCTCAATCTACTTCTCAATCAAGACTTCTTTGACTTATGCCAGGATGAGTCGCTAGACTTCCCGGAGTCTTTAATTCTCTTCGAAGAGGTCATCGAAGTTTCCTCCCCACTGCCAATTTACCTTGCCATTCATTGAGAGCTTTTGGCATCCTGGCCTGATAGGATCCGCATTCACCTGTCCGATGGTCAGGACTCAGGCACCCTAGGCAAACCCGATGGGGATCAGTGATCGGCATCTTCCCGCAATCCTGGCATTTTTTTAAACCAGTTTTAGGGGTAGAAGGATTTGAAGATGAAGACTGAAGCATTGTTTTCAAACACACAAAGCGAAAGCTTTAGGAAAAACAGAACTGAAGCCAACAGGCACGGCTCAAGCTATGTGTACTAAGGATCACTTTGACGCTCTACGGCAACCTTTGAGGGACATCGACGACACACCATTGAGCGCAGAGCCCTCTGGTGTGGAAAAAATGTTTCTGAAGCTGAAAAGCTGATGATACGAATATCAAAGAGGAGGAATATGTGTGAGGACACAATCCATTTGAAGTCTATATAGCGGAGAACAAGAGCGTAAATTGCAGAGTGGTAAATGAGGTTGAGTGATATATGTGTGCCACATTGCCTGTTCCCTTGGGAATTATCATACAGAGAAGATTCCTAGCAGCGCTGAACATCCTACCACATCGCACGATTCTCAGCATGATCTTTTAGATGCTGTGGTCCCTGGTACTGTGATGGCATCTGGCTTTTGCGTTTGGGACCCATCACATGGAGGGCTAACTAGTAGATACAAGCTCAATTCTCATTCCTGGCAGCACTAACTGTTCTCCACTACACACACGTCTTCTCTTCTGGTATTTCTTTCGAGCTTGTAGTGGCTGGTGACTATAGAGTGGTGGGTGAATGGATTTTCCTAAATGTCTGCAAGTGAGTGTGCAAAACCAAACCCTCATGGGAGGTTGGTGGGTGAACGGGAGTTTCTCAGAAACAGTATAAACGAGTAAAGAAGAGAGAAGAGCAATTCCTTTGTAGTGTACTGTACACCAATCTATAGTAACTAGCAAGCAGAATGTGGTCCAGGTGATGGAGAGAGAAAAACAAATGTCAGCATGGGCTGGGAACATTAAAGTTTGATAGTATAATGTAAATATGTCCTACTGGTATATACATGTATGTGCCATGGAGGGTACAGTTCAGGATTAACAGAGATCAATTATATTCCTGCTGAATGCTGGTTATCCTTCCATGAACAGCAAGTGTCTTTATATCAGTCTTGTAACACTGTATTTTGTACATTTTCTTAATATGAGGGCGAGGGAGATCCTGTGGAAGAGGTTAAGAATATTAAAGAGTGTAAGAGGGTGACAGAGTGAGGTGTAGAGGGACAATTATATCAAAACAATTCAGCAGGGTCGATGTGGAGGAAAGTAAGAAACGGCAAGCCAAGTGAAGGGCGAGTCGCAGATCAGCTCATGAATACATTTGAATACCAGGAGGGGGAATTAAAAAGGGCTAATTGTCCCTCTACAGTCATACCAAAAGAAGAGAGTGCGTAGAGATTGAAGAGAAGAGTGTGCCGTTGTATAGAGTTCACAGTTGAGTATTTTGTTGAGAAAAAGAGTAAAGAGAAAGGCCCGGGAGGAAGCTCGAGCAGTAGTCTAGATGTCTGAGTACAAGAGTAATCAACGTTTCATAGAGTGGTGAAATGAGGTTGATTTTGTGTATGCATACAGTAGAGGACCTTGGCCTTTCAAAATCTGATTTGATCTTTAATCCTTCGCGTGTGAAGCGCCTAGTAGATAGACATGACTGGATTGCAACTATATCCAGCATGCATGGCTCTATGTCTTTGAGCCACCTGAGTGGGGATTATGAGAACATGCGGGTAATTGCTCCATATCTCACAATCTATCCTAATAGAAGTATTAGATATGGTTTTTTGCATGTTCGATTGCAACTACTTCACCCTCGGGCACTCCTGGTCAAATATGGCCTGCTGTCCCCTGACTTGGTGACTTGTCGCTGTTTCTAAATCAGTGACTCAGCCTGAAACTCCTATGCATTTGCTGATCACTTGCAGTGCGTTGAATGAGAAAAGAACAATCCATCATAAGAAATGTTCTAGTTTGTTTCATGTGAGCTATGAAGAATTGGCGTGGTGCTATTGTTTGGCAGGAAGGACACCATCTACAGTTCTGCTTTTTTTAAACTCTCTGCAATTGGATCAAATTGTTCAGCATGGCTTATCCAACTGTTTTAGTGTTTGTGGCTGTTTTTAATTGACTTAATTGTATTAATTGATGTGTTTTCTTTTTTTAAAATATTGAGTCTTTTAGGTGTTATCATTGATTGAAGGCACATTTTATTTTACGATAGTACGAACTATTGTAGTATGGAATTTCACACTTTTTCTTCCTTTTCTTCCATTTTTTATAATTGAATTACTTTTAACAACGAATGTAATTGTTTATGAATTGTAATTGTTTATGAATTGTAATTATTTATGAAAATGTCTGTTTGTAAGGTTATTTTATAACTATATTACATTTCTTTGTTTTTAATGTATGTACACAGTAGTATATTCAGTATGTTTATCCTGACAGCTGTCATTTCGATAAAGTTTTAGTTTGCAGTTACAGAGGACCCAAAGTGCACAGAAACAATGGATGAACAGATCATAAATAGATATTTGTGATACATTGTTGAATCAGTGCCTCTTACAATCTGATACAGCCTTCCAGTGTTACACTAGGATAATTACCACTCATGGAATATATGTGGTAAAAAAAAACGTTTTAAAAACAGTACATTATTGCATAGCACTGCTGGGAGTGGTGGGGTCAGGTAGGGAGTTTGGGTGAAGTTAAAGCAAAGCTTTGAAGTGAAGCACAATTGGATTGGCCTGGATTGTGAAGGGCAGCTGGTTACCAATGGAGTGAAGCCGGTAGGGAGGAAGAGCAGAAGCAAGAGGAGGCATAGTGGCATGGGACAGTGTGCTTGAAGCAGAGGAGGAGCAGAGAGAGCGAGATGGTGAGTGGACAGTGATACAGTCAGCCAGGTGCTGAGGAGCAAGACCATTGACAGATTTGTAGATTAAGAATAGGAACTTGAAAAGGGAGCTTTGTGTGTGGAGAGCTAGCAAGCATGGCGTCTGGGGGTAAAAGTGGGGGAGGATCTGGGTAGGTTGAAGAGAGACCAGGAAGAGAAGTTTAGAGCTATATCTACAGGGAGAAAGAAGTAGAGAGAAAGGCTAAGGAGCAGGCAGGAGTAGAAGTCAAGCAAAGGGGTGGAGGTCACAGTTTTTTTTAGAATGGTAAGAAATTGACACATTTTCCAAATGTTGACAAGGTCAGTAGGAGCTGCATTGGTGGTCATGGTAATTAATTGTAGCAATTGGAATTCTCTATCAAAAAGGACCCCAGGGTTACAAGCCTTGGACGAGGGAGCAATAAGGTTATGCAGGAAAGAGATTGTATTGTGTTGCATTGCATTCATCATTTACATAGAGCCCATTCCCCATTTGTGTGGCCTCAATGTGCTTTGTGGTTGGAATGCCCTCGTGGACTGTAATCCACATGTCAGAGATTCTAAGGGTTAATTTTTAAGATGCGTGTGTGCATTTTGACAGGTTAGGAATTTGGTGGGCTGGCTAGGCTCCAGAAAGCAGCCTGGAGGGTGGGCGGGTGCTGTTGGTGGTTTAGGATTGAGTGCCAGTGCCGGAGACCCGATGTGTGCCCAGCTAGACCGACATTCTTTTGTAGGTTGTCTCTTTATACTTTTGACAGAGATGTTGAGGTACGTCATGGGTTTCAGTGTAGACGGCTATGCAGGCTCCTAGACTGGATTTCCATAGCCATAGCTGCATTTTATATTGCATGGATGGGTGGCCATGCCTGCGGCCTATGTCCACAGATGTGGTGCAAGGTTTACATACCTAAAACTCGGATGGAGTTAATCTTCAATGTTTGTTCCTAGGTCCAACGCGATTGGCTGGTATCACTATAATTTTTCCATGCCGTCATCAGGCTTGGGTCAGAATAGATCTGTGCCATTGAAGGGCATGTCAAATACATTTTTCATTTGCGCCAGAAATCCAAGCAAGGCTGACCCTGAACTAGTGCCCATAGATAGTAGATGGGATGGTAGGCATGGCATTAACCAGGTGAAATAAGACTTCTGTTTTTGAAGAGTTCCTCATGAGACTGCAGAGAGCCATCCAGTCATGGATTACAGTGAGACAGTTGATAATATGTTTAAAGATGGCTGAGGTGAAGGAGGGAAAGGATAAAAATAGTTCAGTGTTGTCAGCACAACGTGATAGTGAAAGACAAAGGACGAGATAAGTATTCCTAGGCAGAAGTATAGAGGGTGAAAAGCAGAGGTCCAATCACTGATCCTCAGTGGACATCAAGAGGGAGAGGGAGGAGTCAGTGGTTTGCAAGTTACAGGAGATTTTAAAGGGGCAGCCATTCAGGTAGCAGGCAATCCAGGCTAGAGTGTATGTGTGAAACCCAAGATCCTGGACATGGACAGTGAGGAGGAGAGAAGAGAGATTGGCAGTATTAAAAGTGGCATAGAGGTCCAAAAGGATGAGTACAGAAGAGAGTTTGAAGTGGGTGGAGACATGAATGAGTTTGGTCTCTATGGAGGGTTTACTAAAGAAGCCTAGATTGTAGTGGATCTCCAAGGTCATTACACTCAAGGTAGTTAATGATCAGGTAAAAGACCACCCAGTCAAAGTCCTTTGAATAATGAGGTAGGATGGAAACCGGAAAACGGTTTTATGTGTTTTATGTGTTGTTTGTGTCAGCAGAGGGTTTCTTCCAAAGGGGTAGTACAGGTACAGATTTTCAAGGAGGCTGGGAAAGGAGGTCCAGCAGAGAGAATGCTGTTAAAGAGCTCAGAAGGATGATGGCACATGATTCCGACTAAGTCTTTGGGCCTCATCATGGGCAGAATCTGTTAAATGCGGCAGTAACGGTATTACTGACGCATTTGAGGGCTGGCCCAATCACGAGTTGGGTGCTTAATTGGCTGTTTTACCTCCAGCTTATTGCTGGAGGTGAAAATCCCATTTAGCATCCTGTTTTCGGCGCTGTTACCGCCGGCTGTATTAGCGTGTGGTATTAGCACCAGAAATGCACCATTGGGTCCAAATGGGGAATGGGGATTTCCCGTTAAGGCCCAACCCATAATCCAGCGCTAATTGTGCTGGACCAGTTGGCGCTAACGCTATTACAGTTGGGCAGCCGGGATACCGCGTAACTCGTGATGAGGCCCAAGCAAACTAGTCGATTTGTCACGAGATGTGTTGGCGCTGTAAAAGATAGGTGATCATTCAGTAGTAGAGGTGGGGGAGAAGTGGATGAGAGTAGAGTAGGTAGAGGGAGAGGTGATGGATAGAACGAGAGCGGGGGAGTTAGAGAGGGTAGGGCTGTGAATGTTATGAAAATGAAAGATTGTAGAGGAAAATAGTTTGTGCAAAGTTATTAATAGAGAAGGAGGAGGCAATATATAATGGATTGGGTGGTGTGAGCAAAGCTTGGAGTGTAGATGGAAGTTTGCATTGTGACTGTGAAGAGAAATTAGACCTGTGAAGTAGGAGAGTTTGGCAGAGTGAGTAGAGATCAGAGGGCAGCAAGGGAATTGTTGTAGACTAGGATTAGTGTGGGGATCGAAACTGTGCCAGTGTTGTAGGTCACTGCATTTGTCTGTTTTGAGGGTCTGCATTTCAGAGGTGATCCAGTTTGAGGACTGGGGCAGTGAGATGTACATGTACATGCTGGAATGTTAAATGGAGTCTCACGTGCATTGTAAAAGTCATAAAAAGAATTGTCAATGGAAGAGGCATGAATAGGGGAGAGAGGTCCTCACATCAACACAATAAAGGGCAAGAGAGTCCTGCTTGGATCTTCCCTTGGTCCTTGAAGACAGGAGAGGAGAAGGTGGAGGGACCTAGATTTTAAAGTGAGCAATGCAGTGATCAGAAGGGAGGGGGGGATCAATGGTGAGGCCAAAGGAGGAGAATGAAATCAAAGACAGACACGGACAAAAGAGTTTGCACACAATTGTGTAGACTGCTTGTGTAGGGAGTAGACACAGTGGTCAGATAAGAGGGAATTAAAGTCAACGTGGGTGGCTGTGGAGGGCTTGGAAATGCTAAAGTTCACCCGCATAATAATGGGAACATCAGTGAGATGTGTCTCCAGGAGAAGGTTCAAATCAGGGAAGAAGGGGCTGTGAGATCCAGAACAGTGAAAGAAGTGGGAGGGAGGAGTTAGAGTTGTGGCTGAAGGCTACTAGAGAAGGGGAGAAGATTGACTACTGAAGAGAGAATGTCAGAATATGCCTTCCATCCTGAAAGACTCCCCAACCGGAAGAAGCACCAGAGACAATATGGCCACCATTCATATGAACTGACATCAATTTCCACT
This sequence comes from Ambystoma mexicanum, assembly GCF_040938575.1. NCBI lineage: Eukaryota > Metazoa > Chordata > Amphibia > Caudata > Ambystomatidae > Ambystoma > Ambystoma mexicanum. Next base: position 461,506,086 of record NC_090931.1, read on the forward strand.
GCTCCTATGATGGACAGCTATCATGAAAGTTACCCTCCCAGCAGGCCCTAAAACCATGCAACAGTACAAACCCTACCCAGTGTATACGAAGATCCCCAAGACGGAGCTGGAGACTGCTACATGGACAGAATCGACTAAAGGACCAAGAAGCCATGCCGCAAGTCATTAGAGCCATCACAACGATTTAGCTATGTTAGACATGAAGCACACGTGCTATTCGCACACTCCGGAAATTCACACACCCAACTAAATGAAGAACACGCATATACAGCTCAATGAGTTAGAAGACAATGACATATACATACTGTCTGCACGTTTATTATTTTGCCATTTAGGCTTGCCACAGTAGCGCAGGAACGCAAAAAGCAAGAAGGGTTTGTTTGTTTGTTTGTTTGTTTATTTATTTGTAACGCGCGCCAGACCAGAAGGTATTGTGTAAATGGTTGCAGATGCTTACATGCAAATAACGCCATGGTATGGTAGGAGCACTCAAGGGACCTGGCAGCCATGACGTACTAACGTATGGACATTATGGAAGACGCATATAGTAGAAGCCAGACGATGGCTTAGGAAATCTAGTAGGCCACGATCGACTCAAAAAGACCACAAGCCTCACAGACTGCTGTGCAAGCAGAACCATTGCAGCAGGAACAAAGCCACTGCCAAGGTCGCAATGTTGCAAATTACATTCATCACTCTGTAGCAATGTAACACCGGCTGCAGGAGAGGTGTGACCTCCGACAAAATACAGAATAATTCAGAGCTCCTGAGCTCACAAACGTGGTCTCCAAGCAAGTGATCTGGCTGAGCTGAGGAGCTGCCAAGAATTGGTAGCTGAGAAGAGGAACCTGTCTCACCGACCAGACAATTGTCGCAACAAAGTTGTTACATTCACGCTACAGCTCTGCGTTGGGAAATGTAGCGCTCTCATGGCAGCTATGGGTTACACACCGTTATGATGCTGACAGATAGTTGCACCTTCCAGACACATAATTGCACATGCACCGTTCACAGGTGACCTGCGGACTGGGAACAGAGTTTGTCCCAGGCTTGGGAGCTCACGGCTCAGCCAACCAAAATCAAGGGCCCTATGGGTGGATAGCGGGGGTCACTGACCAATCATGGGGCTTGCTCACTGTAACAATTTTGAAGTAACGGTTTTCAGGGACAGTCCAAGCATAGCACCTGACACAGCCTTGTCCAATAACACCACTTCTCTATAGGTTCCTATATGGGACTTACAACTCAGAAATCTATCCCAAGTGGAGATTTTGGAAAAGGCTCCAGAGAGTGACGCAAATTATGATGTCACATGTCATCAAAACTGGCCTGCAAGCCAGAGTTCACTGAGACATGCATGGACTTCCCTCCGCGCATGTGATTCCATGTGGGTTTTGTGGCTGTAATAATCCTCAGCTTGCACCTTGCTATGTGTGCGGACCAGGCATTCTTTTTGGCAAGGGAAGGAGTTAGGCCTTCCATGAGTTCGCATCCATGGACTCCTAGCAAGGTTCAGCCTGCCTGGGGGTCCACCCTAACTGGTTGGAGGCACCGCTGAGATAGTTTGTGACATCAGCCCGACCAGAAGCTGCCACCTTAGCTGTCAGACCCATAAGGCTGTAGGACCCTCGTGGGAATTGCGAGATAATCGGACAGCGCAACCGGATATAGGCTGTCGGGATCTGTCTTGAGAATATATCCCGCCCGCGGTCAGCTTGATGTCCACGCAGGCCAGAGGGGTGACGGGGAGCCAGCAGCCAAGCAGCGTTGATGAATGCAAAACGTAAGTTGCGGTCCGCATAAAAAAGCAATGTGTTGTGTGGGTGGGTACCATGTACGCGGAGGAGGGAGGAGTAACTTGTGATCAATATTGGTAGTGAAGTTGCACATGCATGGTGGTAGGGACCGCAGCAGAGGTAGAAGTCCCTTTTTTCGAAGTCCCTTTTCTATGTTTAGCAAGCGTTTGAGTTGCGGGGCAAAGGGTTCCTGTGATAAGCAGGGACTATAGGCTCGATAGGCATGGACTGTCGGTCTTTATAAATATATGTGTGGTATTCCTATGAGTTGGACATTCTAGTTCGGAGCATAGATGATGGACCCCGTAAGGGTTAGCTGGAGCTATCCTAGATTGCAGAAAGTGTTTAACTGGTTAAGCCTCCTGGAGAGAGGCCTTTCACATGTCAGGCGATGCGGCGGGTGCAGTTAATCGTGAGAATAAGGAGTTTACTCCACCCTGCAGAGGTGGGAAGACAGCTGTGGGGTTTTGGGTTTGTGGGTTATTGGTGTGGGGTTGAAGCAACGGATCATTGTTCTGTGCACGCACAAATTGTCTGTTCATCTGTTCAAACTTTAGTTTGGTGACATCACCCCAAGGTTGGTGCATAGGACATTGTGTTATGACAGTGAGGAGCTAGCATTGTGGAATTGAGATTGGTAAGGAGGTGAACCAGTGGCGTTGCGTGGAAGACGCATGCGCACATTTGAGGTGGTGTGCCCCTGCTGAAAGTAGGGCTGTATACGGAGCCAGCTGTGTAAGGTGCAGAGCCACAGAGGCTCGTAGTGAAGCACAGTGACAAATAATGCATTCTTACCACTTTTTCCCTTGACAGAGGAGTATCGTAAACCTTGACTAGAGGTCAGGTAACAGATAAAAGTTGTTATCTATTCATACAGTGGGACGAGGGCGATGTATAGTGTGACGGTAACACCCATACAACACCTTTGTAAGACCATACCCCCATATAAAGATTAAATAGTGAAATACAGTATACAATGGTCTAAGAGCATGAAGGGAAAATAGCAAAGCCATGGCCGCCTAACGGCAGTTTCTCCAAAGACATGCTGCAATCACTACTGACCCACTTACAGAGCACATACAAGGGAAATAAATTAGCTAACCACATGGAAATATTTCTACTGTGGCGTATGTTCCAGGAGGACAGGCCATGGATGATGAGCATGTGAGAGGTGAAGTAGGAGGGATCGGATCCTTCCGCTCCACCGCCCGTACCGCCTAGTGTAATATCCGATGATGCAGAGGAGGAGCAGGGCATATACCCATTAAGAAAACTAAAAGCAGCTGAGGGATACTCAAACCCTACATATAAACCACCCTCATATGCCCAAAGCGAACAATCACAAGTCATAGGGTAGGCAGCCACCGGCTACATCCTCGACGAGGAGGGGCTGCGTGTGCAAAAACAGAATTTACATGTATAGGACCAGAAGACTGGATAGCTTCACAGACACTACTAAAACCCAAAGGGGCTACAACAGGGGAAGCAGAAGGTGCGACAAAGGCCATAGAGGGCTTGGAGTTGGGGCATGGGTGTGACAGAAGGGCAGCACAAGTAGGGGAGGAGGAGAAGGAGCAACCTCAAAGAGATGAGGAAGCAAGACTGGAACGGGAGGATCTGGAGCGGAAGCAAGAATTAGCAAATCAACTGGAGTTTCAGGTGCAGGGACGGAGAGAGCATTTGGCAATGTTAGAAAGAGAGCGAAGAGACATAGTAGAAAGAGAGAGAGGAGAGAGGGAAGACAACGAGAAGATGGGAGAAGAGGAAATATCATTATGAGGTAGAAAATACTATTGCAGGCATCACGTAAGTATGAGGAGAAGCGGCTGAATCAGTTGGGGTCGGAAAGGTGGGCAAGGGAACAAAATACAGAGGATGAGGACGCGCAGGCGCTAGAACGGGTAAGTAACCAAATTATAGTCGAATTGGCAAGGAAAAGGCGAGATGAGGATAAACAAAGACAAAGGGAAAGCACAGGTGCACACAAGTGAGTGCCAGGAGGAGACTGCTCGGCATGGCTGGGGGTGCGAGAGGAAGAGAACGCATGCAAATTAACAGACATTTATCTCAATGCACTGTACAATCCCAACATAATAACACAACAATTAAACTTTTCAAACGGGTTCTGTAGTCACATGGACGACGAATCCGAACATGATGACGACCATAGTGACAAGGAGAGGGAAGGGCCCAACAAGCTCTACCTAACAAGGACAGGTGAAGGGACCTCCTGGGAGTGTAGGTCACATGAACAGAGGGTTAGAGGGCATGACGTAGACAAACCAACCCAAGACTTAGAAGAAGGGGCAACCCCTCAGACACCCTCCTTAGACTTCAAGACCTCCCAGGGCGCAGGAGCGATGGTACAATGATCACACAATCCAGAGGACATTCCTGCTCCGTGGGGGAACTGTCAGGGGCACAAAACACGTCACAACAAACACACACAATAGAACCAATAGATATGGGTGCAGAGAGTGAGGATGAGAAAGGGGCCCATCTAGGTCAGGCAGTACACTGGAGGAAAGGGCTGCCTATTCACAGATGCCATTATTGGAAAGGGTAGGGTCAAGACCACAGTACGTACCCTGGAAACACACAGATAAGGAAAACATTAATTGCCCTCACTAATTGGAGGTGCTGGGAAATTGATTTATGAAATGGAGAAATTACCCGTGGGGCATAGGCTGGCAGTGGGTGACGTCGAGGGCTTGCTGGTTTCTATGTTGGATGACGCAGCTGATGACATCTGGAAGAGGGCGGGTTTCCCGGGGTGACTACCCAAAACACAGCACATGACGGGTCATTTTGAGATGCAGTATGACAGGCACTGCGGACACAATACCCTGACAATTAGACATAGGAGCTATTATGTCACGCAAGATGCGTGACGATGAGGATCCCGTTATCTACATTCAACAGATTCAACAGTTTTGGTGCCTCGAAACTTGAGAGCCGTCGGACAAAACAATAGCAGTATTTGATCATATCTTGTTGCAAGGACTACCAGAACCAGTACAGAAAAATTTAAAAAAACTGGTCGCGATGGAGCGAAGGCCTGGCCGGATATACAACTCACCATAGTGCATCATTGCAGGTTATGACAAGAAAAGATGAAACAAAAGGCAGAAGAGAGGAAGGCAGATGAATGAAGCAAAGTTAGTTCAACGAAAACTGTCAAATTTTGCACTAGAAGGAGCGCTAATAATAATCCCCAACCCAAAGACACAGACAGTGGCCCTCATTACGACCCTGGCGGAAAGGGGTTTACGCCGGCGTAAAGCATGGCGTACCTTTCCGCCTGACTACGAGTTCCCGTAGCGCCATGGTGATTTTTACGCCTGCTTTTTGCAGGCGGAAAAATCCATGGCGCTACGGGACTTGTTGTTAATTACGCCACCGTAATTTACGGTGGCGTAATTAACGCCTTCCCCACTCCCATTATACCCTATGGGGCAAAAATGGGAATGGGGAAGGGTAAATGGGGATTGGGGACTTACCGCCCCGCCAAGGTCGGAATGGGGCGGTAAGTCCGCCAACCACCATGGCGGAGTTGGCAGCTTAGCGCCATGGACCATGGTGCAAATTGCACCATGGATCTCCGCCAGGGTCGTAATGAGGGCCAGTGACTTCTCAGCCACAGCCTCAGTACCAATTACAACAGCAATACAGCACCAGGCAAACATATGCGACACACATGGGAGGAGGATACATGGGGGGGTGGCTACCAACAGAATTTCCGAGGGAAGGGGGCTTCCAAAGGGGGCATGGGTTTGGACCACCATTGCTCCAATATACAGGGGATACCCACAGCAAATGCCACAGGGACTAGGTGAGGGAGGAGGAGTATTCCCATGGCAAGCAAGGGAGCAACCACAGTGCTTGACGTGTGGGCAGCTAGGACACATTTCCCATGCCTGCAGAAACAGGGGGGTACAAACAGAGTGGCGAGAGCAGGGCTATCAGGGAGGACAGAACGACTACTATGCTCTACACATGCAACTACAAGGACTGGTGCAGAACATGCAGCAACAAATACTGCTGCCCCCACAAACACAGCCCCACACACGGCAGCGTCACCTCAAGCGACAGTGCCTCAAAATGCCTGCGCTGCCGCCCCAATACTTACCAGCAGCACAGCAGTTAACACAAGTACACAACAACTCCCCAGAACTCATGGAAACAATGTCAATGCTACCAGTACGAAGGATGGGAGGAGTTACCATAGTGGGGAACAACCCTTACACGGGGAACAGGTTATCCCTCTTCCCCAAATAAGACAGCCCACAGATGAACTTGCTGTGTCCCATCCTGTCGGTCACACCCAATCCTTTCGGAGGAACCTGACATAGAGGTGGCCATAGGTCACAAAACTTTTTCCTTTCTTGTTGACAATGGGGCGACTAGTTCATGTATCCAGGAAGGGACTTTTGCGTTTTCTGGCGATGCTATGAACACTCAAGAATTCTCTGGGGACATTTACTGATGACATCTCCTTATCTATAGGAGATCACAACCTGTCTCTACCTTTACTTTACTCCAAACAAGCACCTGTAAACATATTGGGATGCGATATAATGAGCAGACTAAACATGACCAACTCATTCACAGACAGAAAGGAATAATATGCTCCACACCAGAAATACACCTGCTCACCGTAAGACAAATCATTCAGGCATATTGCGGGAAAACGCAACATAGGGGGAGCCAACCGACACCGAGCTGTTCCAGTACGCGACAGGCATGGACTTTGCATGGTTGCCAAGGATTGCAGGGAAAGTATGGAGGAGGTCAGGTAAATATCTATTCAGACCAGAAACACCTTCAGATGAAACAGAAGGAACAGTAGTATCCATAGACATCGAGGGGGTTGTAGCAAGAGAGGATTGGATTGCAGTGCACACAATAGATGACCAGGGGAAGGCATGGAGGGCCATCATTGCAGTAGCGGAAGGATGCAGGCTGACACAGATGAGCTGTTCTCTGAAGACAGAGGGGAGGCAGAAAAGATGTTGGAGATGAGTGTGCATTTCTGGTTACACATGAAATAAAGAGAGGTGGCACAGAAAATGGCAATGGCACTAAAAGCACCACCACCATTCTGAGAGGCGGACCTGGCCAAGGTACCCGACAATTTATGGACCACGAGTCCATATGATTGCACCCAGACTAGCAGGATTTGACCAGCTTTATGTACCGCAACCAGAAATGGAAACACACTAGGTTGCTACAAGGATATTGCGAGTCACTCTCTATCTTTTACAGAGTAATGCAGATGGATCTGGGGAATGTCCGGACAGAAAGCACAGTTTTGCAGTATGTAGATGACATAGTCATCTGTAGCGAAACAGAGGAAGAATGCATAAAAGACTCAGTACACATGCTCACAGTACTAGCAGAAAAGGGGTACAAGGTAAACACGACCGGCTCCACTACTGTCAAAAGGAAGTGCTATACATTGGACAGTTAATATCCAAAGATGGTAGGCACACAGCAACAAAAAGAGCTCAGACAATACAGAACATGCCACAACCTAAAACAGTGAGGGAATTGCAACAGTTCCTCAGATTGTGTAATTACTGCAGAGCATGGGTTTTTCGACTACAGCATTTACACATGTCCACTTCTAACTGCCCTTAGGGAAGCACAAAAGGGAACAAAACTACTGGGCTAGACAAGAGAAATGACAGAGGCATTCAACGAGCTAAAAGAAACAATAAGCACAGCTCCAGTGTTAGGACCCCCAGACTACAAAAAGGAATTCTTCTTGTTCTCAAGCACCGACGGTGTGGTTGTGAAAGCAGTACTGACTCAGAAGACAAGCATGGGCCATAGCCAATTGCTTACTACAGTGGACAACTTGACCAAGTAATGAAAGGACACTTTTCGTGTGAACAACACTTGTCTGTTGCAGCCTTCGCAGTAGAAAGGGCTTAATCAATGACAATGGGGTGACCAACAACCTTTTATGTGGAACATGCCCTCTTTGCGATACTGCATAAGCCAAAGAGCACACTAACAACACAAAGAGCATCAGGATATGAGATCATATTATCAAGGCCAGAATTGAAGATAGTGAGATGTAAAAATGTAAACCCAGCATTATTCATGGCAGATGTTTACCAACCAGGAGAATGGTCTCATTACTGTACAAAAAATATTGAGTTCTTCACTGAAACACGCAAGGTAGAGGAAGATGCACTTGAGGGGGGAGAGGTACTGTACATTGACAGGTCTTCAACTATTGATCAAACTGATGGGACCAGGAGAACTGGAGTGGCTGTAGTAAAATTGAAGGGAGATTGGACAAGTGAGGTAGTTCACAGTGCTTGTTTACCTCCTCTTACTCAGTACAAACAGCAGAACTAGTAGCACTAATATTGGCACTAGAAAATTGTGTAGGGAAGAGGGTGACAATTTACTCAGATAATGCTTATGTCACCTCCACAGTACATTCAGGTTTCGCAATATGGCTCGGGTGGGGGTTCAGGAGGGCAAATGGGACTCCAGTACAGCATGCTCTGCTGTTAGGAGAACTAATAGAAGTGATAACATACCCAGAAGAACTAGCATTGGTGAAGTGCCAACCACACACCAATGGGGAGGACCCAATATCAAGGGGCAATGAAGCTGCAGTTTATCAGGCAAAATGTGCATCATATTTGGAAGAATTGAGGGATTAGAAGGAGAAGCAAAAACAAAGGGCAGGGGTGAGACAGATGCTATTGAAGGATGGATACAATCACCCACCAGAAACACAGATAATGGAACTACAGGCAGCCGCACCAAAAGATGTGAAGGAACTTTGGGTAAAGAGAAGATCCTCAATGCCCCCTTCCGATGCTCTATGGCAGCAAAACAATACTGAACAAATAGTCAGGCCACTTGCATTACTGAAAATAGCATTAAAACAATTGTACTATCCCACGCACACAGGGAAGGAGGTGATTGCAACACACATTGGAGAATCATGGTTCTCTCCCGACCTAAATGCTCATGTAGCATACTTCATTAGCAACTGCTTGATGTACCAGCAGTTTACTGCTGGGCACACATTGAGATTAGTGAGAGGAACCATACCCCAACCTGAAGGCCCGTTTCTACACCTCCATGTTGACTACATGGACATGATTCATCCTGGTTGCCGCTCTTTTTCACCACTTAGCAAGCCCTGCCCACCTGGTGCCTTCCTGCTTGCAGTTCTTTTCCCTACTTAAGGAGCCCTCCAGTCTCTTTTTCTTTGCAGCTGGGGAGCAGGTGTAAGTGGATCTAGGTCACCTAGCCTAAGCACCACCCACCTTCTTAACTCTGCCTCTTACTTCATTGCTCTTAACTCTTAGATCAAGAGCGTCTCTTGCCTGGGTGTCCATAGTGAAGGGCAGTCAAAGAAAAGGGCAATTCCTGTTTGGACCTGTTCGGACCAGGAGGATACAGAGTCCGACCCCCTGTTAAGACAGCAGGTAAACATGCACCAACATGTTTTTACACCCTCTGTCCCCCAGGCCATCCCCACCCTCTCTGGTCTCCCCATGTTGTTCCCTTGTGCCCCCTCTTCCTGTACACAGGAGTCTGTCCTGATACATTCTGGTTTCACCATCACCGTCTTGTGGCCAATGCTGGATTTTACTTTTATGGACTTCATTGATTCGCAGTGCATCACCCTTTCTCAACTCTCATGCTGGACTTCCTTTGCACCTTGTACTCATGGTGGCCCTGAATCATGCTGTTCCCATCTTCATTCTTGTATCCTGGCTTGCAACATTATGTGTTACTACTGACTTCTGAAATTGTATTCGCTCTCCCCTCTTGCTGCTCCACTCTTTTTGACTACTTACTCTCTGTTCTCTCCTCCCCTCTCCCTTTTCCTATCTCCTCCCCTCCTCCCCTTACTTTCTTCTATGCACTTACTCTATCAGAATTGTGCCTGGACCTAGTATGATAGCAACCTCATCTGTCGCTCCCCCATCCCCTTACTGTCCCCCCTCCCTCCAGCACTATCTGAAACATTGTCAGGCCTAGTACGATGTCACTTGTTTTGTTCCTCCACTCCCTTTCTGCACCTCTCTCCCTTACCTTTTGTTTTGCTCCGGCTCTACCAGAAATGTTGTCAGGCCTAGTACCGTAGTCGCCTGTCTGTTTCCATTTCCTTCCCACTCTTCCCCTCCCTTCCTTATCTATGTCTTAGCACTTGCGCTATCTGAAATGTCGTCAGGCGAGTACGATAGTTAATTTCACATCCTTACTGTTCATGACCTGTAAGAATGTCGTTGTATTTTCCCTTGTTCCCTCCCTTGCCTTGAAGCGCTTTGAAACACATTGTGTATAGGCGCTATATAAATAAACTATCATATCATATGTCAAGGGTATTGAAACATGATTGTGGTGGTCTGTCCCTTCTGGAGATGGATAGAGGTGAGACCATGTTCCCATGCCAATGCCCTCAGAGCTGCAAAATTTCAGGTCTGGGAAGTATTCCCAGGATGGGGCCTTTGTGAGGTCCTATGGTCTGACAATGGGCCTCACTTCGCCAATGAAATGTTCCCCACACATCACTGCCCTGCTAGGAATAAAACACAAATTCACCTGTGCGTACCACCCACAAGCAAACGGGATGCATTAAAGCCTCAATGGCCTCTTGAAGGAGTGCATTGACAAAACTCAGCAGAGAACCTAGAAGAACTGGCTTCACTGCCTGCCCTTAGCCTTGTTCGAATTGCACAATAAACCAGGGTCCGACTGCCATTTAACGCCCCATCAGGTGGTGACAGGACGAAGAATGCACCTCATGTTGGCTCCACCCACAAGGGCCCTGAGGGATTGTGAGAATGTGGCTGATGTGTTAGGACAAGAAATGTTTGATTACGTAACTTCACTTGTCTCTAGCACTTCTTTTATCTCTCGCCAGATACAGCAGACACAGGGGAGGCCGAAAGACAACACACAAGAAGACACCAGTAATCAGGAAACATGTAAAGAACCACCCATTCAAATTGGGTATTACGTACTAATGAAGAATTTCACCTGGCACTGGAACATACCCCTGCTTCACCGGCCCCCAACTTGTGGAGGCAGTGACTGGCAGGACAGTGAAGCTGCAAGGCAAGACTGTCTGGAATTACCTGCAGGACATCAAGCCCTACAATGCACCAACCTCACCCCAACGCTCGGCTGCAGAAAGCGAAAGGGCCAACATTGCATCAACCAATGATCAACAAGAAAGCACTAATGCACCCAAACCCCAATGACTACTGGCCACCCTCTAGTCAGACGCTCCCACGTTCCTGAAATTTCCACAGCAAAACTGGTACAATTTGACAAGTGAAGAACTTTACCCTATCCCCAAGACGTTTAGTAACTGAAATTTGAAATACTGCCCTGCCCAAATTCCTCCCTCGACCTGGAACAAATCGGAAAAAAATACATAGTAGCACCATGATTTAACTTGCCATCTTGCACACAGAGTTCATACTACCGACTACAGCAGTAACACTGCCCTAACATTTCTCCTTCCTCACTCATGCAGGGTTCTGTGACGGTTGATGTAAGCTGTTAGGAAAGCACAAGTGATAGAATATTCCTTGATGTTGCCTTCTGTTGACCATTCTGAAGTATTCTCCAACCAATGTGAGCATGCTATTAGAAGACCCAGATATTTTAGAGCCTGAATACCCGAAATGTATTTCCTAGTGTTTATAAAATACCTGGCCCAAGTATACCCACAACTTAAGCAAAGTGCATACCCTGTCCTGCCCACGCTCTGAAATTCATCCATACAGAAGATTTGGGAAACGATAGTTGCATGGGCATTTAGTGATTATTTAGTTCGCGGCGCTTCAACATACTCAAAAATACTAATATAATAACTCCTTTTTATTGTGATTTTCAGGTGGGCAACTTTATCGTCTTTTCAGCTGCTCAACCGTAGCGTAAGTAATCATGGTAAACGTAATAGAAAATAGTTATGTCTACTGTGTGGTTACTGCTATCTACTGGGCTCTTAGCCACTGCCCTCTGACAGATCTATCTTGCTTTGCATGTCTCCGCTGTATCCCACACTAACACTTCCCTGACCCAAGCTACACAGACTACTGTGTCAGGTGGTACAGAAGACACTGCTGATAAGGTAAGGACAGGTAAATTCAGTGCTGGCACAGACATGAAGAGAGTAGAAACATATCTCACAGACACTGCACACATAAACAACATCTGGTATAAGCATATGTACAACATTGGTAGGGACACAACAGGGGAGAGCTGCTATGACTGCTCATCGATCCCCTATACCATGAGTGCTTCCACGACCTTCGTAGCAACAGAAAGACCTGCAGCAACAGCACAATGCCTGATGTATCTAGCAATGTTGCAGACACAGGGCTGATTCCAAGGGAGAACAGCCACCTTAAGATGGATTCCCAAGGCAACCTTCCCATACGAAGACAGTTATATTAAGTCATTACACATGATGGACAATTACTGGCAACTCGCTGAGGGCCTGCAGTACATAACAGAAGAACATGAGAACGGAGAGACAAAGACCATAACATTACAATACTTGCATGCAAGTCAAGAGAAAGAGAAATAGGAGGAGAGCCGGGTCCTGGGACAGGCCACAAGTTTTGATCTATGGGAAAGTATACACAGATGATGGCTGGGTAGATGAAGTAGTGGGAAGCAAAGCAGTAATCTTAGCAAAAGAAGCAGTTAATAAGGTGCAAGAAGAAAAATATAAATGCCTCTAGGAGTGGGACAGAAGCACCCAACTAGTGACATTGGTAGATAACGAAGCTGGACCCATGCCAATAATTCTGCTCACTACACCAGCTCTATGTTATCAACACAATGGCGAAGAAGAAGTGTGAGAAAACGTCGGATGCAAAAGAATAGATACAATCCCGGAAATGGGAACAGGAACGGTTGTGCTGATGGATCACTATTGGGCCTGTGGAGCAAAGGCGTATGACAAGCAGCCACCAAACTGGGGAGGAATACGCTCCCTAGCACATGTGAACATGCCATCTTTGGTGGTACCAAAGAAAGACCTTCAGCTCGATGAATTCCCAAAAATGCAATCCAACAAAAGGAAGAAAAGGTCGCTCAACACTTTCTTCAACTGACCAACAAGAGAACGCCAACCAGCACAAGACACTCAGCAGGGTAAAAAGAGAGGGAAATTACTTATGGGGAAGATCAGAAGCAGCACTAGACGAAGGAATTGCCTCTCACAGATTGTTCAGCAGGACACAAATGTTCTTTGCATCACTATTTCCTGGAGTACAGGCGTATACAAATGCCAAGTGGCTACAAAGTACCCACTGGGAGTTGATGGTCACCATAAACTCGACGGTAAACAGATTCAGTGCAATAAAAGAAGAGCTCAGAGCGATAAGGTTGGTGGCACTACAAAACAGATATGCCCTTGATCTCCTCACAGCAATGGAAGGAGGAATTTGTGTGAAGATAGGAAGTTCCTTTTGCACGTTCATACCTGCCAATGATGAAGATAACAGGACACTGTCAGACATAGTAGCACAGCTGGCCCACATGCATGCAAAGATGGAAGAAGAAGCAAGTGGGACGGGAAGGGACAAGAGCTGGTTCGCCTACCTCTGGTCATGGATGCCCTCCTGGCTGGCTGATGGCCTGAAAGTACTGGCTGGATACTGGGAACAGCATTGCTGTGTTGAGTAAAGATGTGCATCGCAAGATGTCAGAAGAAAGCAGAAGAGGTAGGAGGAATACAACTACTATAGGAGCTGGAGAAGGGAGAGCAAATGGATGACATCATAAGATAGAAAACCCTTGCAACCCAAAGAATTGCACAGGGAAGTGGGTCTACTGCAAACCCAAAGGTGGTTGCGTCTACATGTACTGGTCATTTGACGATCATGTCAACTACTATGGTCACCTGACCGGAATAACAAAGGTATGGCTTTTGGTTGACGATCGAAGAAACAATGGTGGTGTGCTCGACAAGTCTCCCAGAGGGGGGACTGAAGAGGGAAGGTCAGAATATGCCTTCCATCCCGAAAGACCCCCCAACAGGATGAAGCATCAGAGACAATATGGCCACCGTTCATTTGAGCTCACATAAATTCCCACCGCTCCTACGATGGACATCACAAAATGAACCCTTCCAGCAGGCCCTACAACACTGCAGCAGCACAAACCCTACCCAGAGTAGATGTAGCTCCCCAAGACGGAGCTGGAGAGAGCTACATGGACAAAATTGACTAAAGCACCAAGAAGCCATGCTGCGAGTCATTATAGACATCACGACGACTTAGCTACGTCAGACATGAAGCACACATGCTATCCGCACACTCGGGACATTCACACACCCAACTACACGAAAAACACAGATATACAGCTCTATGAGTTAGAGGACAGTGACTCATACATACAGCCTGCATGTTTATTATTTTGCCATTTAGTCTTGCTGCAGCAGTGCAGGAATGCAAGAAAGGTTTGTGTAAATGCTTGCAGATGCTTACATGCAAATAACCCCATGGTATGGCGGGAGCACTCAAGAGACTTGACAGCCATGACACACTAACCTATGGACATTTTGGAAGACGCATATAGTAGAAGCCAGACCATGGCTTAGGAAATCTAGAAGGCCACACTCGAATCAGAAAGACTCCAAGCCTCACAACCTGCTGTGCAAGCAGAACCATCGCAGCAGGAACAATGCCACTGCCAAGATCACAATGTTGCAAATGGCATTCCTCACTCTGAACCAATGGAACGCCGGCTACAGGAGAGGTGCTCCCTCTGACAAAATGCAAAATAATTCAAAGATCCTGAGCTAAAAAATGCGGTCTCCAAGCACGTGATCTGGCCGAGCTGAGGAGCTGCCAAGATTTGGTGGCTGAGAAGAGCAACCTGTCTCACCGACCAGACAATTTTCGCAACAAAGTTGTTACATTCATGCTACAGTTCTGCATTGGGAAATGGAGCGCTCTCATGGCAGCTATGGTTTACAGACTGTTATGATGCTGACACATAGTTGCACCTTGCAGACACATAATTGCACATGCACCGTTCACAGGTGACCAGCGGGCTGGGAATAGAGTTTGTCCCAGGCTTGGGGGCTCTCTGCTCAGCCAACCAAAATCAATGACCCTAGCGAAGGATAGCGGGGGTCACTGACCAATCACAGGGCTTGCTCACTGTAAACATTTTGAAGTAACAGTTTTTGGGGACAGTCCAAGCATAGAACCTGACACAGCCTTGTACAATAACACCACTTCTCTATAGGTTCCTATATGGGACTTACCACTCAGCAACCTATCCCGAGTGGAGGTTTTGTAAAAGGTTCCAGAGAGTGACGCAAATTATGACGTCACATGTCATCAAAACTGGCCTGCGAGCCAGAGTTCGCTGAGACGTGCATGGACTTCCCTCCCCACATGTGATTTCATGTTGGTTTTGTGGCTGTAAGAAACCTCAGCTTGCACCTTACTATTTGTGCGGACCTGGCATTCTTTTTGGTAAAGGGAATGTGTTAGGCCTTCCGTGAGTTTGCATCTTTGGACTCCTAGCACGGCTCTGCCTGCCTGGGGGTCCACTCTTACACTACAAGGAGGAAGGGAGCAAAGTCAAGGCACATGATGGAGTGTAAAAGAAATAGGCATGTGAAGAATGTGGAGGAAGGGTGCTACCAAAGTGGAAGTGGGAAAGGGGGGTGAGTGAAAAGGAAGAGAGATTTGTTTTGGAAGGAGCAGGTATGGACTTTGGTGTAGAATACGGCTATAGGTGACCAAAAGACAGTTATCAGGCCCAAAACAGGAATGTCCCTTGTTACTTTGAGGTAACAGCAGCTTTGCAGTGAATGGGAAGTCACTGGGTCAAAAAAACCCTATGAGTAGAATCAGGAGTTAGGCGAAGGGCCAGCACAGTGAAGTTCTGGCACTCCTTATCCTAAAAGGCCCAGAGAGCTACCCTTTGCTGCTTAAGAGCCTGAGCAGGAGATGACCAGGATTGTTGGCCAATAATAAGGACAGCAGCGTGTCACACGACTCTGGGAGCTAATCAGAGTGCTCCATATGACTTCCAGTCTTCCTGCCAGAATGCATGCAGTGGCCTTGGTGTTGTAGGTCCAGTGTCCTCGATGATTGAGGCAGGACCCTCAGATGGTACTCAAGAGGATCTTCTGGATGGAGGATGGAGCCAAAAATATGACGTTAAAATATAATTTCAGGCATATGATTTGGTCACATGACCCCGTGGGGGACAATCAGAGTGTTCAAGATTGCTTCCAGTCTCCCGGGCAGGATGCTTGGTATTTTAGGCCCAAGGAGCTCCTTTTTGAGTCTGCACCGTCAGAGGGTGATCAGGATCTTCTGGAAACGTACCACCTGTCTGAAAAAAATGACTTTAAAAATTGGGACAATAGATTATGATTTTGGTAGAGGGACTCTGCTGGCATACGTAGTGCAGGCGTGTGTAATGGTAGGCAGTGGGTCGGCCTTAATGCTAATTCAGTAAGAGCGAATATAAGAACAATTGTGCTAATGAGCATTTTTCAGTGATGCCATTTTCCTGTGCTTTGGCAGATGTACTAGAATTAGTAGGAGCACTGTTGTGTGGTGGCCATACAATGTTCTCGGGACGCCCTTGAAGTGTGGAGTTCAGAATTGTCAGGTAACGTTTTTCAGGCAAAAAACCTCAGGAATATTATCTGGGAATGCCAAGCCAACTGTCACATGTGACAGAGGATAGGGCAGGCAGTGCAGAAGCTAATTGTAAGGAACCCCGATGTAAGAAAGGGAACAGGGCAGAAAGAAGCAGAAGCCACTCTGAAAGAGCCATATCTGCATGTCCTCTGTATGAGCGTGAATTCACTGATGCAAGCTGTGGGAGACGCAGAGCTGATGAAATTACATGTTTTAACCGTTGTGCCAACTCCACTCCACTACCATTGGCTAAATTCCTGAGCTAAGCGACTACGCCACTTACACATTATGGGCTCACAGTATCTGTATGGTCTGAGAAGCTTTGCACTAGTTATTGGTCATGTCAGAACATCAGCAACAGCAAGGCAGCCCAAATGCAACAGGCTCTGCATGTCAGCCAAGAATTAATGAGACCCATGGCAGCATTGGGGCTGGCGCTGAATTGGCTGTGTGAGGATTCCGGGCCATGCTGTACAAAACATGGGCGTTTTGTACAGCATGGCAACATGGTACATCAAATTATTTTTTACGGATTGTGAGGGGGCTCCATTTTGGATTTGGGTCTAGCTGACAGTTTATGCATTAATGTTGTATTTGAAATACATTGTTCTAAGTTATCTGCCAACTATTGTTTCTTGACCGCATTCGAATACGCAAATGGTGTATTCTTAACTTAGTATTCCTGTTCTTTTTGGGGAGTAAACTCTGTCACCCACTTCCTGTCACTTGGCCCCACTGGAGTATTTAATCGGCTGAGGGAGGATGAAGGTGTGCAGTCACACAGCTCTTTTAATTTCTATGTTTGCTGTTGGTTGGAGTAGAGAAAAAAGACTCACTTGACGTGTGCATAGTGAAGGGAAAACTCACTTAGATGAGCAGGTAATGGAAACTCAAAGATCTGAGCAGAGAATGCACACCCTCTCTCCTCTCACCAGAGAATGGACACTTGTGGGGCTGAGTGGAGAAGTGCCACTTGTGGATTGATGGAGAAGGGACACGTACCTGTCACTGAGACGGCCCCCACTATCCCATAAGTGAAGAACAGAAAGCAAGCAAGAGGAACAGGGGAACCATAGACACAGCTAGTGACATGGCAATGCCAAATAAAAAACCGATGTCATCAGAGTTTCTGAAAAACTAGAGGCATCTGCTGTTTATCAGCTTAACTGCCCTCTGCCAAGACCACAATCCCAAACCGTCTGCATGCAGAGCCAGAAACATGAACTAACACTTCCTCTCGCCTGAAGAACAAAACCTGGCTCCACAGGGACATGAGGCAGCAAGACACAAAGCCATATTCTCCTTCAGATATCGTTTTATTGCTGTCATTCTAGGAATAGGCTGCGCAGCTGCCAGACACTTCATCAACTGTAACAGCAGCGGCCTGCTCTCAGTCAAGCTCAGTAAGAGGAATGCCTCAGCTCTACTGGGCGCACACACAGAGGTATACATGTCCACACTGACGAGGCTCAAATGGCTGCTCAGCACTCAACTTTATTAACCTGCATTGTGTTCAATCTTAATTGCACACTTGCGCGAGACTTCCAGAAAATGGCGTCCATTTCAGGGAACTGATTCTCCTCCACGTGATCATGTGTACCTTCTCGAGGCACTTTCAGGCACCATTGCAATTACGGATGCAGAGCTCTGCTATTAATGGTGCTCACACATGATGCAGGCGAGTGAATGTGTGACATGTGCCCTGCAACATAATAGGGTGCTCTCCTCTAGACCTTACAGGGCCATAGTGGGAGTCATACTATGTGTGTCCTTTTTAAAATGTAACTCGTATATCACTTTAGCGACACAAAATGTAGCAAAAAACGTGGGTACACAAACGGCTAGATGGCAAATGTTTATTGGTGCTTGTATTTATTGTTTTATATGGTGCCTTACATCTGCCTTATTGATGTGCCTTTATTCACGAATTGTGCATGTCTTTGGCATTGTGATTTGCTTAAAGGTGAACATTCTGTTGGTGCTGTAGTTGGAATGTTTTGCTTCTGCTGTCAATTAAATGGAAAGGTTACCAGATGGCCTATGTTCGAAGTGTGTGTCTGTTTTCGGTTAAGTACTTTAGTGGTGTAATCACTTGTAATGGTGTGAATTTTATTGCTCTCTTTTGAGCATATCATGAGGTTTTGAGGGCATTTGAGGTTGCACTTGCCATATGACATAAAAATCCTATTGGTTTTGCCAGTGTTAGATAACATCTAGTGTGGTTCAATGAACTGTGCAGTCTTAGAGGGGAAACATAAAAGCCTATTGTTCGTAGAGCATGAGATTACTGTGCACTCCCCAAGTACTGTGATCATTTAAATTAGGGAGCCCTGAATAGATGACTTTTGATACTATGATATGATACAATATGACTCCTTTCTCCTTGACAACACTCGCATCCCTATATCTCAGTCAGTCAAAACATTGGGAGTATATCTGGATTCGAATCTCACCATGACCAGACAGGTGAATGCAATATATTCAGCAGCTGCCTACCACTCAAAACGTATTACAGCCGCCAGACCATTCCTAGCGCAACAAAACTCCCTCACCATCACCAGAGCAATCATTGGATCTTGCCTTGACTACTTCAACAAGCTCCTACTAGGTACGTCAGTAAAGAACTCCAAACAGTGCAAAACAATGCCCTCAGAGCAGCCACAGGCATCTCCAGGAGAGATCATATCTCAGCCACGAGGAAATCTGTCCAAATGTCTCCATAATACTGCATACCGGTACCTCTCTCAGAGATTCTCGAGGCCTCCCTCGAGCAGACCCACTAGATCCAGCTACACAAACCGTCTGGCCATCCCCAAAAGCCTCAATGCCCGGGCAGGCGGCTCAAGCTTCCCGGTGATAGCAGCCACCAACTGGAACCTGCTCCCTCCCACAATCAGAAGCATTGAATCCTACGCTGCCTTCAGAAAAACAATCAAAACAAGACTGTATACCTCCAAGTCAGGATATCAGTGTTAGGCACTTGCTACTTGTAATCCATGCATTGCCTTGTAGATTTTGTAACTAAGACACTTACTTGAAACAGCACCTCAATGCCTCCGGGCTGCCAGGCACTTTACAAATACAAAAAGAAAATAAATAAATGATGCCCCTTGATTACCTTCCACAGTATTTGTAGTCTTTGACCCCATGTGTGGCCTCATGACCGTCCATTGCGCGCCTTCTATGGGCTACATTATGCAATGTTAGGTAATGCATGCTATCAGAGGTGACACATCTCCGGCATGAACCGAAGGCTTGCAATGTGTAGTCCAATGGCTGGGGGCCTCCCATAAAACTGCCAACTGAAACCTCACCAGCACTGCGCCACTTACTCTAACATTGGGTTAAGGTGCAATGCAGCATGCATTAGCAACTGATGTAGCCAACCGCAGACCAAACCGGACTACGCACATCGCAACAGTGTCATTACTAGGCTGGCTGTTCCAGGTAAGGGAATGTCTTCACTAATAATTTGTTATCCTATTCTTCATGAAATAGTATGTTAATGACAATATGCAAATGATTAATATGCCAAATCTTAGCCATGCATCAATGTTTTACTTAATGCCATTTGTTACTCAATCTTGGATTACAGTGCTCAAAAGCCTGGAACCATACACACTGGCACACCAAGACTGCCCAAAGAATTGCTAAGCCATACCAATGGCAGACGAGTGTTTTAAAATTGACACATATCAATGCACAACATAAATATGTAACTAATCTGGAAGAGAGATATTGAAGAGTGACTAAAGTAAGTTGTTGAAATTGATCAGGGACAGCTAATTCCCTTTGCCCTGGTCTATGGCATAAGGATGTCCAGTGGAAATGTTGGTCCATCCCATTCATCCAACGACGGCCTTGATATCAAACTTTGACATAACCTTCATTTCAGGAGTGGGCAACTGAAGAACATCTAGCATTTTGGAACCTTTTCAAAACATGGATGTCATTGTTATTCAGATAGTCATGCTGGTCAACATATGACATCCTGCTGCCCACATGTCAGTTATTAAGAGCAGTTTCTTTCAAAAGGAGAACCTTGAAGAGGGTCATTCATTTCATCCCACTGACTCCTACATTTCTGGTGGAGGGTGCTCTCATAAACTCCACGATGGATTACTGTAATGCAGTGGCATTCAAACTTATGCATACCAAGCCTCCATTTGAGTACACATATTGTTTCTGGGGGTTGGTCCCCGTAAGGGGTCTAAAGAATGTCCAGGTGGCCACACACTCTTTAAAATATAAGCAGATCTACCACTACTTATATTTACTATTAAAGCAGTCAGCTTAATCCTTTTTCATATTTGAAACAGTCATCTTAATCCCTTTTTAAAGAGTCTGGACATCCTTCAGGCCTTCCTATAGTGGACAGCCCCAGTTGGAGACCACTGCTATAATGTCTAATATAGGGGACTGGCAAACAACTACTGTCAAAACCAACAGCCACAGCCAACAGTTTTGGCTGATGCAATAGGTCTGGGGCATGACTCACAAAGATGGAAGGCAGATTCTGCGGTCCCCTTTCGGTGCAATATGAGCTGCCCTAGGAACCCCCTCTTTCTGCTCATTTCTCTTCTTGCCTCGTGAGGAGCACTGTCACATCAGGCAAGCAGTGCTGCTGATGTCAAAAGGTCCTCAACAACTCTGCTTGCTTGACATAACATGTGGTTGGGATGTGTGTGGAAGAAACAAGGCAACCCACAGAGCTTATGTATCAGCCCTCGAATGTCATCTTCCCTTCTTTCTACACTCCAGGGAATTTATTTTTGCCTCACATCTGATCACACTTAAATGCCTCCTGTGAGCCAAAACTAAAAAGGTTAGTAGGTATCTCTAATGCAACCAGCACATGGCTGTGCATCTTGCTGGGGATATTTAAGAAAGGTAACAAGTATCAAATCTCTGTGCAGGCTGCATTGCGCTACCCATGAGAGATCTCACTCAACATGCTGCGTTTGGTACAGAGAGAGATTCCTGTCGAGGCACCACAAATCTGAGTGCCATTCAGAGGTAGTGCACCCCAGCGGGCGTTCTGCATTCAATTAGGGAAACGGGATGTTGTGATCCAAAAGTCAAATTAAAATGACAGGAAAGACAGTAGTGTTTCTGTTGGAATCGTACTAACATGTCGCCCTCACAATTACAACGGCCGAAAATGCTGACTTATTTTTTTTGTGACCCCCCTTTCACCACATATATATGTGGGGGGGTATAGAATGTACTTTTAATGTGGGTGGAGGTGCGGGGGGTGTTAAGGGGTTAAAAAAAAAGTCAGCATTTTGAGCCGTCGCAATAATCACATAGATCGTTTCTGTTCAGCAACCCAGGATGCAGAAGAAACTGAAACACGTATGTGGTTGTCTGCATCCTTGAGATCTGTTTGTCTTGTGTTGATAAAACTAGGTATAAAATAGTCCTATACAAGACAAAGATAATTTTCTAGAGCAAAACCGTGTGGCTTAGGTGAAATGGACCAAACTACTATTAATCAAGGTGAATCATATTTGAGGTTGTATGCATCCATGAGAACTGTCTCTCTTAGGTTGATAAAGCATATATAAAATAGCCCTACCTTTAAGCTAAAGACAATGGGCCTCATTCCAAGGTTGCTGGTCTGGTAAAAATGTGGGGGTATCAATGGATACCAGCATTTTTACTGGATCGACAAACTATGTGTGAGGCGGTCCACAAGCGCCGAAACACTGGCACCGGTAAATAAGTATCCGAAAATAAAGGTGCTGATGAGCACTGGACATCCCCCTAACCATTGGTGGTATTAACACCACAGCAGCAACACCGCCACATCCCAAGGCTGTTCCTTCCAGTAACACTACCAAAGAAATGGCAGTAACACAGGAAAACGCTAGGCAGCAAAACCTCCACCTAAAAGCAGGAGGTAAATGGCAGAAAATACATGCAGATGTGGGAAATGAGGCCACAGGTGCACCCAATGCTTCCAGGTGCCCCTGAAGCAGCATGGAGAAGCTGAAAAAGGCCACACCTTCAACGGACACACTTCTAAACACCACCATGCTGCCACTGGATGCAGTCAGCATTGACCTGCACCTGCTCCAGGCCACCATAGCACTGCAGAGGCTGGAGGACCAACAGAAGGCTCAGGAGGCAGTGCACAGGAGGATGATGATGAGGAATGTGAGGAGGAGGAGGTGCCACGCAGGGAATGCACCCATACCTCATGTACGGGCCACACCATGGATCATCAGTGACATGCAAATCCTAGCCCTGTACTGCCTTGTCAGGCAGAGCATTGCATATGTCCTCAGCATGATCCAGGGCGACATTGAGAGCAAGGTTGGCATCCGCACAGCCATAGCACTGCTGGTAAAGCTGGTGTTGGTGCTGCATTTCCTTGCAACAAGCACATTCCAACACACTGTAAGCCAGCTGCCCTGACTAGCGCAGCCAATATTTCCAAAACTGTTTTTGGAGGTGCTGGACACACTCCTGCTGCATGTGGGACAGCATATTGTACTCCCAACCATCATAGCACAGGTGAACACCACCAAAGCAAGATTCTATTCCATAGCATACATGCCCAATGTGGTAGCTGCCCTGGATTGCACACATGTTGAGTTGGTCATGCCCCATGCACTGGAGGAAGTCTATAGCAACCGGGGAGCAGTACCATTCATGAACGTACAGACTCAACCCATGATGCCATGGTCCTGTACAACAGCATGCTGCCAGCATACATGGAGGGGCACAGGACCAATGCACCTGGGTATTGGGTGAGTACAAGTCACAGCACACTGAGACTGCTGCATGGGGGTGTTGTCGCAATGCTAATAAATGCCCTCAGATGGCCCCACAGACACTGGACCCCCTCTCCTCAAGACAAGACAGGCTGCTGGTCACCAAAATGGGACACAGGACACAACACGCTGAGCTGCAGTGAAAGGGCAAACTGTAATGCAAACAGGACACACACACACACACACACACACACACACACACACACACACACACACACACACACACACACACACACACACACACACACACACACACACACACACACACACACACACACACACACACACACACACACACACACACACACACACACACACACACACACACACACACACACACACACACACACACACACACACACACACACACACACACACACACACACACACACACACACACACACACACACACACACACACACACACACACACACACACACACACACACACACACACACACACAGGACCACAGGTACCACAATGCAACAGTGCATTACCCACAGAATGCATGGCCTGCAAGGAGCCCAGGCATGGGTGCATAGGTGAGCAGAATCTATGTGTACTGGGGCGCAAATGGCCCTCGAGGATGTGGATATACGACATGCAACAACACAACCAAGCACCATTGTCACTAGCCATAGTTAGCAGAAGCACTCATCACTTCATTACAGGGGGGCATGGCCTGATGCTCCGGCCAGGCCCTGTAGTCCAATCCTGATTGTGGTACTTTAAGACTGCTGCGTCGTCCATCTGACAACCACACTGTGGCTGGGGCGAAGACCTGTGCTCCGCTCCTGACGAAAATCGGAGCCCGGGTACCCTGCCTGGCGCTCCGGCCCGGCTCCCCCCTTCCCTGAGCTGCCCTCGCAAAATGGCGGCCTTGAAGCCTCGGAGAGCCTGAACCGCGTAGGGGGGCCGGCGAGGTGTCGACTCCTGGGACTATCCGAGCATCCACGCTCCTCGCCGACCGGGAGAATCCAGTGGGGCAGGGGGACCCCCAGAACCAGGCTCTTCAGCCCGATGCAACGGACCAACTGAATCGCGCCCCGCAGCCCGACACGACATAGCTGTTTGGTCGGGACTCGTCCGGCGAGACTCCCTGCCTCGCAACCCGAGCGCTCGAGAGGAAAGCGTGCTGAGCTGCTCCCCCCCCGCAATCAGCGACTCCTAACAACTGACTGCCACCGCGGATCTCCGGTGGTACCCCCCCGAAATAGAAGTGGTGGGAGGCTGCGGGGGATCTGGGAGACCCGCGGCTCCCCCCGGACTTGCCTGACACTGCGACAACACGCCGGGGGCGAACATTCGTGCTCCGCAACTGCTCCCATTGATAATCGGAACCCGGGTGCCTTGTCCGGCGCTCCGGCCTGGCCCTCCTCCTCCCTGGGCTGCGCTCCCACAACGGCGGCCCTGGGGTCCTGGAGAACCTGAGCTACGTGGGAGGGCCGGCGAGGTGTCACCTCCTGCGATCGGCGGACCATCCCCGCTCACCACAGACAGGGAGAACCAGCGGGGTGGGGGGCTGGCGGAGCTGGACAGAGGCCTGCCACAACATCACTGAGAAGCCCGGGACTCACAACCCGAGCGCCCGCAAGGTAGGCGCATAGACCCGCTCCCCTGAACCCAGCAACCTCCGATAACAGGCTGCCACTACATGTGCCCAGGGATCATCCACTGGGACTTGCGTCCTTCTCTGGCTGTGGCATTCCATCCCGACAACGAACCAACTAAAGCGGGCCCTGGAGTGGGGGTGGTACCCCTCCGAGGCAAAAGCAGAGAGAGGCTTTGGGGGACCTGGGAGGCTCGTGGCTCCCTCTGAACTGTGACACCAAGCAACGAGCGCTTCCTGGCACCCATGGCCCACTGCGACAACATCCAAGGGGCCGCACTCCGGAATCAGCACCAGAGACACCGAGGGAGCCCTCAATTAGCCCTGAAACCTCTGGTGAACACAGCTAGGGCCCCCCCACTCCTCACGAGTAGGCCCTCGCCTGCGCACAACACTGCAAGATCGACCTGACAGGCAGATCAAATAACTGCGGCACCCCTCTAGCACAGTCCTGACCGTCTGCACCAAAACAACGTTGGGGTGCCCCTGCCAGCCAAACAGGAGAGCGGACCAGGGAGAATCATTCCACTGTGTACCCTGACCAAGCGGCTCAGTTGTCCACGTCATACTAAGGGGACCGGAGATCCCGCAATGTCCACTTTAAGGGGCAGGGCCAAGAATGCCACCATGGATCCTTTTGTCACCCCAAAACCCCACCCGTTCGCCCAACCTACATCGAAGGGCGCAGCCTCGCAGACCAGCCCAGGAGAACGCGCCAGGGACGACCAAGTGCTCGAGGCTATAGCTGCCCTGAGAACGTTCATTGACACAAAAATTGGCGAAGTGAAGGCTGACATTCAACTTATAAGACAGGATGCTCGTAACCTGACAGAACGTGTCACCAACATGGAAACCATCCAGAAGGATATTGCCGAGGACACACAAGATCTCAAGGCAGAGGTGGCGGACCTTCGAAGAAAGGTGAGCCACTTGGAGGCCAGATCGGAGAAGGCAGAGGGCCGCGCCAGGCGCAACAACATTAGAATCCTGGGCATTCCCGAGGGAGCCGAAACCACAGACCCTACGGCCTATATAGAGTCCCTAATACAGCAGGAAATTGGGGCGGAGAAACTCTTGCAGGGCTTTGCCATAGAAAGGGCCCACAGATCGCTCCAGAAGAAACCCCCTCCAGGTTCCTTTCCTCGCCCCATCATAGCGAAGGTCCTCAACTTCTGGGACCGCAAAGTGATCCTAAAGTTCTCGAGAGAGAGGGCGGAGAGATAGAGCGGGACAATTCGAAAATCACCATCTACCCTGATGACACACAGTCGGTGCAGAGAGCAAGGAACTCTTTCATCCCAATTAAAGCTAGATTGAGAAAACTAAATCTAAAATACATGCTGCTGTATCCCTCCAGACTAAAAGTGATCCACAAGGGGCGAGCGATATTTTTGGAAACTCCAGCCACAGCCACCATGTGGTTGGAACACAATAACCTGGCCGAGGTCCCCTCCGAACCCACCCATGAGAACTGAACCGAATGCACAAGGGGTGACGGACCGACACCTGGACACCACCACCCTTGAACCCGTACTGGACACCATCACAAGAGAGTATATCACCACCATGGAAACTACACTGAGAACATCAAGTGACTATGGGGCCCACCCGGCCTCCCGCTCATGAGCACACAGCACGCACCCACGAACGACCAGTGCTGGCTAGCTGCCGGCACGAACCTACTCGTGCCAGACACCCGGATTGGGTCAGACAGCACGAGAGCGCCCGAGCACTGCCCCCCTGAGGCAGTAGCTGGGTGCACCAGTTATGGTTATTTTCGTTCAGTTTTTGTTATGACTGCACTCCTCATGAAGACTGTCCTCCAAATTCACAGAGGATCAAAGGCCGGAAGCTGAAGCCCATCACCTCATGCAAGCGAATCGAAGCACGACACCTAGCAGTGGATGCCCATCCCAGGAAATGGGGTGAAGCCTCCCATATCCACGATCGAAGTCAAGCAATGGCAACACGCTTCAGAATAATCACATGGAACGTCAGAGGGATGGGATCCTACCTGCGGAGAAATAGAATACACTCCTACTTGAAAAGGAAGAAGGTATCGTTCGCCCTCATGCAGGAAACGCACCTCACATCCGACATCACGAACAAACTGGCGGACTATTGGGGGGTCAGGGCAGTGGCTCCTCTTACTCGAGGTATGCACGTGGCGTATACACGTGGGTGAGTCCTGACACACCCTTTCACCAGATGGGGATGGAGACGGATGAAGAAGGCAGGTACGTGATAGTTTGGGGCATGCTGGAAAATTCCCGACTATGCATAGTCAACTCATACTTCCCACAACATGGCATACCCTCCCACCTTAAGCAGCTATGCGCCAAAATTGCACACCACAGGGAGGATGCCTTCTTGTGGGGGGGAGACTTCAACTGCGTGATGAATGAAGACACAGATAGATCTTTAACGCCGTGCATCCCCAATGGCCCTGCTTCCCGTGCCCTTCGCAATGTGGTCGAGGACTTGCACCTAGTTGACATCTGGCGAGATTTGCATCCCATCGACAGGGCTTACTCATTCTACTCAGCCCCCCACGTTTTACACACCAGGATAGACCATCTTTTTGTCGACAACGCATTGATCCCGCAGGTTGAGTCAGTAAACTACCTGGGAAGATCGATTTCGGATCATTCTCCTCTCCTGATACAGCTCCACCTAAGAGGCCCGTGGCCCCCTATCCCGATGTGGCGTATGCCAACTGAAACCTTAATGGACCCTGCATTCAAGGAAACCCTAAGAGAGAAACTAGAAGAGTACGTAGAGATCAACAAGGGATTGGTCCATAAGTGGAGCACATTATGGGAAGCCATGAAGGTGGTAACAAGGGGTGAGATAATAGCTGATGCCGGTGGGATCAGGAGGCAACTGAGGAAGGAGCTAGAGGACAAGGAGGATGAGATCAGGCAACTGGAAGATGCTTCGCCTCTGACCACTGCCAGGGAGGCCAAACTGAAGGAAATCAGGGAGGACTGCAGGATAGCCTGGGAGAGGCTGTCGAAGTTCGACTTCTCCACACGGACCCTGAGAGCACACAAAGAAGATACTTGCTTGGCTATGCAAGAAGGAGAATCCGAGGCAGGCCCTCAAAGAGATCAAAGATGAGGGAGGCACAACACAAAGGACACAACAAGCAATAAATGAAGTCTTTTCAAGCTTTTTCGCCAGGCTCTACACCCACAACGAGCGAATCCCTGAAGAGACACCCTGGACGAGATCGGACTACCCAAGCTGAGTCAAGAACATCGAGCTGGGCTGGAGGAGGCCATCACACTAGAAGACATATCGGAAGCGATCAGGTCCCTCTCCACTAGCAAGACTCCCGGGACAGACGGCCTCACCCCAGAATTCTATAAGGCCTACGAGGAGATCCTAACCCCGATATTACATGAAGTTTATTTGGAGGCATATGAAACTGGAACCTTGCCGAGTAGCATGAGAGAGACTCTCATAATACCAATGCTCAAACCAGGCAAACCACCAGATGAATGCGACTCGTATCGCCCCTTGGCGATGCTGAATTACGATGGCAAAATCCTCACGACTATATTAGCCAAGAGGCTCTGGAGGGTGATAGGGTCCCTAATACATGAAGATCAGAACGGCTTCGTCCCAGGACGTAACACCACCGCCAATCTGAGGAGGCTCCAACATGTTATGGCACAAACAGAGGAGAGCAAGGAGGACCTGGCGGTACTCTCACTTGATGCCGTAAAAGCTTTCGACTCGATATTTTGGGAGTGGCTGATCTTGACCCTGAGAGAGTTTGGTCTAGGGGAACACTTCTTCCGGTGTGTCGAGGTGCTCTACAACAACCCGGAGGCGCGGTTGAAGACTGGTAGTGTGGTGTCAGGAGCATGGCCCATCCAAAGAGGAACCAGGCAAGGGTGCCCACTATCGCCGATGCTGTACATCCTAGGCCTGGAACCAGTGGCAATTTATTTCAGGAAGCAACTGTTCGACTCTGGCATCAGCATTGGTGGAACATACAACATCATCTCCCTATATGCCAACGATGTCCTTCTATACCTCCGGAACCCCCGAGAAACCGCACCTACAGCATTGGATGTCCTCGATAATTTTGCTAAATACTCGGGGATAAAATTTAGTAGACAGAAATCATGCTCCTTCCCCCTTGCGGGACTCAGAGGAAGAGACATAGAGGAACTACCCGAAATAGGGATCCAGTGGCAGCCGGAGGCCTTCCGCTACCTAGGTCTAACCATCACGCACATGCCAGCCTCCACCCATGAGCGCAACACCGAAGCAGCAATGTGCGGGGTTCGAAGGTCCATTAAATTCTGGTCAAAGCTCCCCCTCTCAATGATGGGTAGAGCTGCAATCTCCAAAATGATTATACTTCCAAGATTCCTCTACTACTTCACCAACATCACACACTATATCCCCCCGCCCTTCTTCAGGAAACTGGAATCTCTGATCAGGGACTTTCTTTGGGGTCAGGCCAGACATAGGCTTGCCCTGAATATCCTCACGCTCTCCCACACCGAGGGCGGCATCCAACTGCCCGACTTTCAGAGATACTATCTCGCAGCACAACTAACACATGTCACAAAGTGGCTCTCGGATGAACCCTCTGCTGAGACTGGCCTCCTGTGCCAGTTGACCGGGCCTATGCACCCTAAGGAGATAATATGGGGCTCGCAGGTGGGCCCCCCTGACCCACCCATGATAGTAAAACTGGGGAGGCGGGTCTGGAATAGGGTCAGAACACTACTAGGCCTCCATCACCCGTACATGCCTGAAATCCCCATACTGACAGATGTATGCAGGACCCCCATCGACCTCCCAGTAATGAGGAACTGGGAGACCTGTGGTCTCTATACATGGGGAGACATGTTCGACGAAGGAGCCTTTAGAGACTTTGATTTGCTACAACTGAAGGACGGGCTCTCTTCGGGCCAATTCCTATTTTACCAGAGGGTGAGACACGTAGCCAAGACCAAATGGAACACATGGCCTGAAGAGCCAGAGACCCACCCCCTTGTACAGGAGATGAATAATTTGAGTGACGGCTGGAAGCCGACATCGAGGCTATACGCCCAGATGAACGACCGAGTTAACCCCAGAGGAGCGCGCCTGAAAGAGAGGTGGGAGACTGACATTGGGACAGAAATCACGTAGGAAAAATGGGCAAGAGCCCTGCTATATCCGAAGCAGGTGTCACGGAACACCAGGTTCAGGATGATCCAGTTGAATGTCCTCTATAGGACCTACATGACCCCGCACAGGATAGCCACCTTCAATGACAAAATCCTTTCGACATGCCCATAGTGCTCCTCCGAACAAGCCGACTTGATCCACATGTTCTGGGCTTGCCCCAGATCCCAGAAGCTCTGGCTTGCTGGCGAGCAAACCTGAAGGAGAGCTGGACTGGAAAGGTACGAATGGACACCTAAGAAGTGTCTCTTGGGCACCCATCCGAGACTTAGTAAAATCAAGCACCTAGTGAAGCTTATGGACATGGCATCCATTCTTGTGAAGAGAACAATAGCGATGGCCTGGAAGTCGCCCGCTGGCCCCAGATATGGACCCTGGATCAGGGAAATGGAAAGATGGACCACGGCCGAAACCAGGGCCTGGGAGGAGGGAAACAACAGAGGTGGGGACGATGTGAGCACAACACTAGAGTCCTGGAAAGCCCTCATGAGGGATATGATCTTCTCGACAGACTTGAAGCCCCCCTGAGCAGCTCAATAGGACACAAATCCTAAGCGAATCGTTACGATCAGACCAACGAGCCCGAGCATGTTCCAAGCGCTGTGACCCGAAATGGCCACAAAGAGGGGTGGCCCCGGTTCCGAGCCAACATGCAGAATAAGGACCGCATTATGATACCATGGGAGTGGACAGTCGAAGTTGTTATTATTGTTATTTTTGTTAGTTTGTTGTTATCCGTTGTCCTTCTGGCAGACGTGACACATGATTGATAATATAAAGCACAACCTGTGCTCAACTGCTATGTGTATGATTACAAATGCCAATAAAAACATTTAAAAATAAATCACTTCATTACAGAAGTAAATTGATAAACTGCATTGCAAACTGTGCGTCAGCATGGGATGCCAACACCCAGACACCCATTGTGCATGCGGATTGCCAGAAGCAAGGAACAGGCCCACGCCTCACAAATGGGAACAGAGTCATGAGGTGCACACCATGTCACTAGTGCATCGCACTGCCATACATGACATGTCTGCCAGATGAAATGCCACAGGGGGACCACTAAGTAGCAAAGTACACGGCATATGTCCCAGACCAGTCGTGTGTGCCCAAACCCATGGCTGCTACGTATTTGGGGTGTGAACAAAATTAAACGTGTCAAGCGCTCCTGGCCCCAATGGTTTAACAAACTGTAACGGTTTTAGAACACGGCACACGCCAGGGACTTCTTCCACTGACAATGAATGTGGCACACAATAAAAACGCTTTTTATTTTTATTTGAACCCTGGATTCTTTCTTGAGAAGGCCTCCAACCCGTTTCACACCCACCTTAACAAATACCCAGTGTTGCAATGGACTATGAACCAGGCCGGTGTGTAACAATAAAATTGTTATTAATTTAGGATTTAAGGAAAAATCAGAGCAAGATCAAATAAGGCAGCAGCCACCACTGTTGTGGCAATCCAAATGCAACAATCCTGCAACACAGTTAATTCAAATTCCTAACATAATCTACATAAACCTTTAATAGAAAACGGAAGCAAAATCGCTTTTCTTAAAAATGACAGATAGCACACAGGTCATGCACTCCCCCTGCAACACTTTCCCCAAACACCTGCTAACTAAATTCGTTGTGGATGGAAAGTAGTCTCAAGGAGTCATTATGAAGAGGGAAACATCAGTGTTTGAATTCAGCCCACCACCCCAAAATGGTAGGCCAGAAATTAAATGAAAACCTTATTTAGGAGCAAGTTGGCATATTTGGATTTTACTTATTATTTGTGCATCAGTTTACAATTGCAGTGGTATAGCTAGGACAGAAATGTGTGTGGCTGCACTTTAAGAGATAAGGAAGCTTACAGACTACTGAGCCGGGCACCAAGGCAATGTGAACACAGGTAAGAAAATAGATTTTGGGAAAAAGACAGAATGCAAAAGAAACACACGCAGCGGAATGGCAATTCTTTTCTACTCAGAACTTGTGATGACAGGCAGTTACAGAGAAGGGCTGAACCGTCAAAATCGAAAATCGTTTTTTAGGATCAAAAACACAGGCACATGACAGATAGGAATCTGAGGGAAAGAGATTACTTTTATGGGATGATGGTTTGGATTTTTCTATGGGAAGAATGCAAATCGGAAATGATAGGAAAGCACAATGCACAAGGAAATTTGGTTTTTGTTCAACAAAGCCTATTTCTGTTGAGATTATATTTTAATGACTAAAGTTAGTAAAAATCACTCTACAAAATTGTTGGTTTTGAATGGCAACAATAATGAACGTGAATTTTCAATCGGGAAATTAATTGATTTACTTCAAATAATACTAGGGCCTTACACAGATAATTGAAAGAATTATCATAAGGAATATGCTAGCAGACATAGCCTAACACAGATTCTTCCATGTAAAAGGTGAACAGATGATACTGGCAATTTGGGATTTGACTGGGATTTTAATGGGATTTGAATAGGATGCAAAGGTCAAAAGAGTGTGATATGCAGTTTTTGGGTACTGGGTGATGTGATACTACAAAGTAAGCTTGAGTTTGGGACTTTGGACAGCCAACGAGGTCTCTGGACAGCTGGGCTCTCCTGGATGGGATCAGCTGGGCAAGGTCTGGTCACTGAGCTCTCCTAGATGGGATCAGCTGGGAAAAGTCTGTTTACTGGGCTCTCCTAGATGGGATCAGCTGCCTTTCCTCCTTTCTTGCTGGAAGCTTGTGTATGGCTGGATGTGGATGGGTGGTTCTGCCTGGATGGATGGATCTCTGCTTCCTGGATCTTGAATGGATTTCATTGGCATGTCCCTTGTATTTCTCTGACTCCCCCTTAAATAGCCAGAATGACATTATCGGTGTACAACCTGGGGGATGACCCCTGTGCTTGGATAGGGCAGTTTCCCAGTGTCCCCCCTTTCCCTGGGCTGATTGGTTCAGGGGAAATTATATCATTTATGTGTGGGCATTTATGAATTCCTTTGTCTCACAAAGCCTATTTCTTGACAAAAATGAGTTATGGGTCAAAACATCAGATTTATACTAGCCATCATCATGAAAAATAGATGTGCAGATTCAATGGGTCAAAGGGAATTGGCCAAGCCGATCGCTGACTCTGTGTGAGGTAGCATCACTTTTTGGCACATGTTTGCCCTTTGTACGAGATACATAATATTTAAAATGATGGCAATGAGTACAAATGTTCATAAGTACATTTCACATATTTCCCCAAAGTTTCATGTTGATCCCATTTAAAGAGCAGCCAGAACAGCATTTTTCCTGGTCATTTCAGTTCACCATGGGCTAGAAAGTGTCGAAGGCTCTTGATCCAGCGCAGAAGTAGCACAAACTCCTTCCTCCCCTTAGCAGTTTTTGCGCCTGGGACTTAATGCACACAGGACACCGCAATCACCACGGGAAAAGAGGGTTAGGGTCCACGGGTTGGATAGGTGTGGGGTTGTAGGATCACCGGGTAGAGGTTAAGGGAGATGTTATGGTCAGGTAGGGGTTAGGGGGAAGACATGCTCCTGATCTCTTGATGCTTGGTTGGTCACACTAAACACCTTAGATCAACACATTCTTGCATGCACACATGAGAACCTTTAACAATCATACACAGTCTTACTGCACTGTGTTGAACGCTGCTGCTTAGCTTATTAACACTGATTCATAAGCTAGCACCAGGCATTGCTTACTCCAGCAATGACACCATTAGTTGACAGTTACTTCAGTGTCAATCACACTGAATTACATGAGTTTGTTCTCAGCTCACCCACAGCTTAGAATCCTTTACACATTGAGGGTGGGTGCTGTCATGAAAAGCCTCGCTCACACTACTTGGCATGTGCTAGTACTTAGGGAACACATGTGCAGCACAGTCTGGGTTTGTACTGGTCCAGTACCAGGCAGTTAGTGATACAAAACGTATTTCACAAAGAAACTATTAAAGACTTAGCTTCGGTACTTGTCTGATGTCCGATTTTGTCTGCGGTCCCCCCCAGCCGTGCCCTGGAAACCGTGAGCTGCGTCTGGCAAATGAAAAAGAATTAGTACGCGTGTCCACGTAGCTTGTTTCTACCACAGATTGGCTCGCAGACAAGTCTACATGCGGTTAGTAACATCATGCGCCTGATGCCAAAAATGCTATTTAAGTCTCCCGCAATGAACTGGTGCCTCCCGGGTCTCAATCCCCCCGTGCCTTCAGAGAATTAGTGGTTCGGAACTGCGCTCGTAAGTCTATGTTCCATTCGGGAAATCAGATAAAGGTACTTATCTTTGATGCCGCGGGGCCGCAGCGATGTAGTCTGGGCGAGGGATGGCCCCGCGTAGGAGTTGTGCCCTTTCGGAGCTCTGCAGGATGCGTCCGCCCGCGAGGAAGTCGAGCGCGAACAGAGTTTCGGGGCCTGCGCATGCGCGATCCCATCTCGCGCATGCGCGATAGCTGGGGCGTTGTCCGCACGGGTTGCAGGCCTCGTGTGCCTGTCACTGAGTGTGCTGCTCCCGGGGCTGCTGGGAGTTGTAGTCTTCGGGGCTTTGTTTGCTCCTGGTGCCGTTTTGGTCCAGCAGATGCCACTCTTCCCCATCTGATATTCCTACAAGAGGGACAGAGATGGCATCTACTGGATAAATACGTCCCCACACTGGTGGCTGCCACACTAGGCCCCTGCTGGGCTCTGACAGAAAGATGCACATGGTCTCTTCCTATCCACTAAACATTTCAATAGAAAACTAGCATAACAGAATAATTCGTGTTCATTCAGAGTGCTGCGAAAATGTCTTAAACTACAGCAGTCTTTTAGTGTCAATGGGGAAAGTTGGTCATGTGGGAGGGCAGTGCTGCAAAACCCCACAGCCAAATTGTCTGCTCTTGGCTCAGCTTGCACAAAGGACCCCCTGTGAGTAGGTTCTGAGGGAAATCACACCTCTGGGTCAAACACAGGGCCCATAATCACTTCCTTTGTATTTTCTGGCAGTCCTGCCAGCCAGTCTTGTAGAACCCGTAATTATCACGCCCTCAGCCCCAGCACATGACCATGCAGAATTAGTTCACTTTTGGATGCAAAAAGTGGGAGGCAAGACCTCCTGCCGAACTGGTTTTCCTCTGCCAGGCTGATTGAAGTCTTGTGGGGGAAGAGCACAGTATCCATTGCTTTGCAGCCCACACCCACATAAACAATAATATTCCTGTGCGAGCAGCAGCTGTCATTTGACCTTTGGCTTTAAATGTAATTTTTCCTTCATTTTACAAATAACAAATGAACAGGTGTGCAAGCTTTATATTTCCTGTTTCCAATGCAGTTTTACAAATAATATTCTCTTCCCATTGATTCTTTTTGAGCGGGTTTGCAGGTGATATTGGTGCATGAACACAGATGGGAAAGTACAGAGAGTTTCTTTGCTTTTGACACGGAATGAAAATAGAACGTCATATTGTTTTCCTTCTGAGTTTCAGAGTGCAGTGATTCACATTAAAGGAAAACAAAGCCGTGTCAGTTACAATGGGAGATTCTTGCTCCTTAAGTGAATGAACCGTCAGCCGCAGCTGTTTTTGGGATGGATTGCCTAACTTTCTTTCATATTTTTCTTTACTTTACTTTAATTTATTTATAAAGCACAACCATAAACCCTTAGGTGTGTGGGCGCGCACAAGACTAGTTCTATTTGATAGAAAAGATAGCATCCATAGAGTGGCTTCTGCAGAGAAATTTGCTACTTCCTTAAACCGCTCAGCTAAAATGGTATGATCAGCAAGATCAAAAGCTGCGGATTGATCTAATGAGATGAGCATAGATGCAAGGCCTTTGTCCATTCTACTAAGTAGTTTGGATTTGAGGTCCAATAAAGATGTTTCAGTCCCGACACCTTGTCTAAACCCTGATTGTAGAGGGTTTAGGATGCAATATAGGTTAAGATGTTGGGCAATCTGCAAGTAGGCCACTCGGTCCAAGATCTTAAGAAGAAAGAGGGTGTTGGTTATCGGCCTGTAGTTAGTCGGGATACTTTGGTCCAATCCTGTTTTTTTAGTAATGGTGTAACCCATGCTTGTTTTAAGTCATTTGGGACCACCCTAGATGTCAACGAGGAGTTAACAAACTTACAGATGGACTGTACTAACAACGGTGGGCAGGTCTTAATGATAATAGAAGAGCAGGGGTCACCCGTGCATTTAGCGGCCTTAAGTTTAGATATACCAAAGCTAAGTCCTCAGTAGTGATGGGGCTAAAATTAAATACGGGAATGTCTTTATCCCTCTCAAGAAATGTATGGGCTGTACTCACCCCAATATCAGAGATCTGGGCTTTTTTAGTAGCTTGGAAGAAGCATGCAGGGCTATTTTTAAATAGAGCGCATAACTGTGAAATTTCAGATGAAAGACAAAAGCACACTCAGGGCTGTATTTAAATAGAGCACACACTTTGTAGTGTTAAATGAAGAAAAAGAACAAATTGCAGTGCCATCTGAAATGCTGTGCACAGCCT
Source organism: Ambystoma mexicanum (assembly GCF_040938575.1). Lineage (NCBI taxonomy): Eukaryota > Metazoa > Chordata > Amphibia > Caudata > Ambystomatidae > Ambystoma > Ambystoma mexicanum. The sequence goes on from NC_090931.1 coordinate 461,542,617, forward strand.
TTAATTTTCAAATGATGAAACAGCCAATGCAGACCCATTATGAATGTAGGTTATTTTCTTTTTGATTTAGATGAAATAAGCAAATGCAGCCATGTAGCAGCAGTGTGGCAGTGTTTAAAGCTTGCCACCCATGTGCCAGGGAATGAAAGTACAGCAGTTTTTGGGTGAAATGTGGAAATGAGGTTTTGAAGGTGAAGGGGATTTCTGTCATTGGCCTTAACTATACCCCACAAAACTCAATTCTCCAAACAAACATTGAATTATGGTCAACCGTATTAGCTGTAGTCTTTAAAGAATCCCAGAGAATTCAGAATCTCCCGGATCCCTGGAAGAGTGCAGTTATCATTCCGATACAGAAGAAGGGCGATCAGGAAGATCCAGCAAATTATCACCCGATCGCCCTCCCGGATGTAGATAGAAAATATTTGCCTCTGTGGTTTTGAGAAATCTAGAAGAATGGATTGGCCACACAAAGATTCTAACCAAATTCCAAACTGGGTTTTGCAAAGGACTTTCCACCTCCCTTAATGGAGTAATAATGTCAGTGATTTCCAGCCAATCACTTAAAGAACAAGGACGTCTGTTATATGGAGCATGGTTAAATCTTTCAAGAGCTTTTGTTACTATCAATAGAAACCAATTATGGGCAAAACTTGATAAGTGGGGGATTCCCATGATCCTATATTCTTTATAAAGACACTACTATACGCATATGATTAAACGTTCAAGGTGACTTATCCGACGAGATAGCTACAGATAGAGGCATGAAGCAGGGATGTATTTTAGCTGCCTGCTTCTTTAACCTCTACCTGCCACATCTCAATGATGCATTACCCCGTCATTGTTTAGTAAGTCCAAAAGTCGGTTCCCAATCACTTCAGTGGATTACATAAGCAAATAATATCATCCTGCTAGATTACACGCTGAAAGGTTTGCAACAACTATTAAATGCATTTGAAATGTATGCAGGAAAAAATGATTTATTGTTTAATCCGGCTAAATCTCAAATTCTGATCATCAAAAATCATGGAACTCACAATTGCAATTATAAATGGCAGTTGCAGAACCAAGCAATACCACAAGTGAAAGATCTGAAATACCTGTGAATCAAAATGAAATCAGCTCAGTCAAGGGCCGCTCGAGAGGAGGATATAGAACATAAGCTTATTCTACTAATAGCACAGATGAAGAAAATATTTTTGACCTACTGTACATTTTCAATAATCCCTTTGCTTAACTACTACAAAGCAAAGGTTGTTCCATTACTGCTATATGGCTTCAAAACTCATATAAATAATACATTGGGACTGAGCTAAAGGAAAAATATGGAAGCAAGTCTTACATATTCCTGTGAGCTATCCTATAAGTAGCCTCAGATATGAATTAGGCTGGCATCCTTAAGAATGAGCCTTGAATGGAAAATATTTAGATGCATACAAATCTCCACTGAAGACTCACCATATAGTAATGCTCTTTGTGAACTCACCAATGGCCAAAATAGCTATCTAATACAACTAAATAAACATGTAATGTATGTTCTGGGTGAATGTGACCGCAACATATCTAACTTGGTAAATAACTCAGAGGAAGTAAAGTCAAATGTACCCGAGCAGACTGGATTAAGACTATCACACAAATGAGAAGTTATAAAATACACAAATCCCTCTTAGCTTTTGATAAACCGAAGCACTATTTGCCAAATTATCTGTCCCCATTTGCTGACTCTAAATTTATGAAGGACTATCATCTTTAGCAAAGTGCAATTCATGTGATTATTGTGAGACACAAACGTTACATCAGGTCCTCATATTGTGCAAAGGCACAGAAGATTTATGTAAAACGAAGCAAAGGAAATTTGTGCACTATAACACATGGCTCAACACAGATCACTTCTGGGAATGTATGATAGCAGGACATAAACAAACTTTATTGATTGGCGTCATTACAATTTTAAGTGAATTAGGTATGATCACACTGTAGCAAAGAATATTTAATGATTGTTGTCTGTTTTGATATGTAAATAGAGGCCCAAATGTGAATAGGTGTAATGGACTGACACATGTGACCTGTCATCTAACCATGAGCATTGTGTAACTGCTGAAATGATGCACCCATCTACAGTACCCAATGACATGCTCCCATGTCTGTTCCCCTTGCATATGACTCCGGATATCCACAGCTCCCATGGTTGATGACTCTCCTGAAGAATCCCCAGATACCACAGGAGGTGGCATACAATTGTGCCTACATCCGGACCAGGGTGGCAATTGAGCATACATTTGGCCTGTTGAAGTAATGTGTGTGATGTCTACATCGTACAAGGGGTGCTCTGTGTACAAGCGGGACAAGGTAGGCAAGATTGTGATCACATGCACCATGTTGCACAACATATGCATCTAGCGTAACATACCCCTGCCCGCAGATGTGGACATGTCCCACCCTGAAGATGATGATGCAGTGCCTGCGGGTGGCACGCATGAAGACACTCCGCTTGCAGAGGCCAGGCTGGATCGAGTTGCTTGCCAAGAGCTCATTGAGAACTTCTTCTGATGCCACTATCTCTATCAATGCACCCTTCACTGGTAATTACACACAATAAAGACATGCTCTCAATGACTAATGTCCGATCAATGCTGCAAGTGAAAAGTATTTATGTAAGGAAGAGTAAATCAAAATGTACATGGATTAGATGTCCCATCCCTCCCCAATGTGAAAGTAGGAAAGTTCATTTGAGCCTAGTCACACATTTCACAATGCCACTTAGTAGCCATGGCTACTAGGTGGCGTTGGCTACTTTCACATTTCACATTCACTACTTTCACATTTCAGGTGAACAAGGCTTTTTCAAACCTTTTTAAATCCATCATAACTTTTTTGGTGTTGTGAAAACATGGCCAAATGCTCAAACCACAGGGCTGTCAGGACTATACTGCATTGATGAGCCATAATAAGGATGAAACCAGGTATGTAGTTGTCCCGACAGCATTGCAAAATGTCTGCCTTGGGTTGATAAAGCTATGTATAACATAGCACTGCCCTCATAGACAAAGACAATTTACTAGAGAAAAAGGTTTCCATTTCAGTTAATTTGCATACCCACAATGCCTTGTGCTTGTGGCTGAGAACTGGAGGTGAACTTCCAGCGATGGCTACTAGGTGGAATTGTGGAATGTGTGACTTGGCTCAAATGAACTTTCCGACTTTCACCTTTCAGGTGAAAGTTTTTTTTTCTTCAAACCTTTTTAAACTCACCATAACTTTCTTGGTGTTGTGAAAACATGGCCAAATGTTCCAACCACAAAGCTGTCAGGACTGTACTGCACTGATGATCCCTAATAATGATAAAACCAGGTATGTAGTTGTCCTGACAGCCTTGCCACATGTCTATCTCGGGTTGATAAAGCTATGTGGAACTTTCCCCTCCCCCTTAAGCACTCCCCTGTTCAGCCCCTTCTAAAGAAGCCCTCGGCCGCTCCTCCCTCTCCGGCTAACTATCGCCCGATCTCCATCATTATTTCCCTGTGCAAACTCCTGGAAATACTGGCCATCTCACAACTTAATCTGCATACTGAATCTGTTTGTTGTCTCCACGACCACCATTCTGGCTTCCGAGCTGCCAGAAGCACGGAAACTGCACTCCTGAACACCTGTGAAGACCTGCTCTCCAAATTTGACATAAATCTTCCTTCTGTCCTCATTCTCCGTGATCTATCCTCTGTTTTTGATACGGTCAACCATGCCATCCTGCTCAATCGCCTCTGTGATAACATGGGTATCACTGTTCAGGCCCTGGCCTAGTTGACCTCCTTTCTCACTGATCAACCCTCTCAGGTCCAACTGCGGTCTTCCCTCTCTTCTATCTGTCTCTCTACTTGTGGTGTTCCCCAGGGGTCTAACCTCTCTACCTGGCTTTATGACCACTACCTGGCACCTCTTGCCCACCACATAGCTACATTCTGCTCCGATTTTCAGTGTTCTGTGGATGACACCCAGCTCTCTTTCAGTGTCCCTGCAGCCACCTATGCTCCGTCTCTCATACCAGACTGTCTGGCCGCATTTCAGGAATGGTGTGCTGCCAATGATCTCTGCCTTAATGGCAGTCAGACTGAGATCCTCCTCATTGGGACACCTGCTCCCTCCTTTCATCTCTCTCTCTCTCTGGCCACCCACTCTGGGCCCTCTTCCTGCTCCTTCATGTGGGGCTAAGAACCTTGTTGTCATCTATGACTCCACCCTCTCCTTCTCTCCTCACATCTCTGGCATCTCTAAGAAGTCATACTATAAACTGCACTTCCTCAGGGGTATTCTTCATTTTATCACTTTCCCCCAGAAGCTCACTGTCTCCAGAGCTCTGGTCCTCTCTAGGCTAGACTAGTGCAACAGCTTCTTTCTAAATCGGCCTGCCTCTACTCTTTGACCTCTACAACTTAACCAGGATAGGACTGCAAGACTTGTCCTTGGCCTCAAGCCCAGGGATCATATCTCTCCAGCAATGAAATCTCTTCATTGGCTCCCCATGGCTGCAAGGATCAAGTTCAGGACCATCTGCTTCATCTACAAGGCTTTCTTGGGTCTGCGACCGCTCTACCTCCGACCTTCTCTTCCAAAACATATTCCTTCTATAGCTCTCCGCTCATCCACCACCAACTCTCTGAGGGTCAGTTGCTTCTCCAAGCAGAGAGTTGGGACAGATCTCTCTCCTCAGCTGGGCCTCCCTCTGGAACAGCTTTCCTGCCTCTCTCAAACTTGAGCAGCACCATCTCCGGTTCCGGAAGCAACTCAAGACCTTTCTTTTTCGCTTCTGCTTTTTCTCTTCCTCTCCCCTGCTGATGTCCCGGACTGCTCTGCGCACTGGTCACCTAAATACCCTCTGAACTCGGGCCCAAGCTCCTGCATGTCCAGCTGTCCTTGCACTGCCTCCTGGCTCCCCCAGCACTTAAGGGTCTGTACCTGCAAACCTACAGTCCCTTCTCTCTGCATATATGAGCCACCCGCTTGCTGCACTTATTGAGTTATCTGCACTTCTCCCTTCCCCTCCCCTCTGGCACTTCTCCCCACCCTCTTCCCCGCACTTATGCAATCTGAATGACACAAGTCCTATTAAGAACGCTGTTTTGTCCTCCCTTTGTTTCCCCTCCTTGTCTTGACGCGCCTAGAAACACTTGTGTACAGGCACATTATAAATGCCCTATAAATGCTGCGGTAGAAGCGTGTAGTTATGGTTACATTGCTCAACTCATAGAAAGAGCACTTTTTGGGCAGCTTATAACTTTGCTCCTTCTGGACAAATCTTTACCAAAGTTTGCAAAAAAAGTATGAGGCCCAGTTGGGCAAATTTGGTGAGGTTTCATCAAAGTGGGGGCAAAGTTATATGGGATTCCATAGACACAGCCAAAAACGCTGGATGGATTTTCACCAAATTTGCAGCAGAAGCGGCGGCCTGGTCCCGAAACGGTGCTTTTCTAAATTTGGAGTAAATCTGTCCGGTAGTTTTCTTTAAAATGGGCTAAAAGCAGATAAAAAAAAATGTGTGTTATCTGGGTTTGGTCCGTGCACTCACTTCCCTGTTTGTACCGTGGACGTGCATCATATTGGCCTGGAGGGTGACGTGAAGTCAGCGGACATCGGACGCGCCCACTGTTTAAATGGTGAAAAGCGTGAAGTGCGTCAGATTTTTTAAAACGCCCGCCATGTTGGATTCACAGACAGCGGCTGGTGTCTGCGGATATTGCGGTAAAAACATATTAAAAACACAACATTGCACTTGTGAAACTTATAAAATAATCTCTGGGGAGGTGAGAGGTGATGAGGATGGGATGGGATTGATAACTTTGGCGCCACTCAATGAAACTGCACCACATTTTGAAATGATATTCTAGACCTGCAACGTTTGGTGGGATTCTATCAAGAGGGGTCAAAATTAGAGGGGGGGGTCCCATAATATTGTAAAGGCTTATAAATCTGGTGCCATTTGATGAATCTATACAAATGCATGCAAAAACATATTAGATCTAGATATAAATGTTTTTGTAAAGTTTGGTGGGATTTTGTCAAGAGGGGGCAAAATTAGATGGGGGTCCCAAAATATTGCAAAGGCTTATAAATGTGGTTCCATTTGACGAATCTACACAAATATTTGCAAAACCATTTTAAAAATAGATGTAATGTTTTTGCAAAGTTTGGTGGGATTCTGTCAAGAGGGGGCTAAATTAGAAAGGGGTCTCAACATTTTTAAAATGGCTTGTAACTTTGTTGTCGTTTGACAGATGTGGACAAAAGTTTCCAGAAAAATTATAGACCCAACCTTGAATGTTTGTGTAAAGTCTGAATGGATTTTGTCAAGTGGAGGCTAAGTTATATGACTATTGTATGTACATAAATGTTGGCACTAAAAAAAATAAAACATGGGTGGATATCCAGCAAACTCATGTAAGGAGCAATGGCAAGGACCGTACAGAATGGTTTTGCAAATGTCCCCCTGTTTTATGTTTTGACAAGTGTCATAATGTAGGTATAAAAAAATGTGATATCCTTTTGGTGACAACGTTGTACTCAGTCATGGACAACCTGTCCAGTACTCTTAGAGGACCACCTCCATGCACCACCACACTAAATGAAACCACCAGAATTCTCTCAGAAAGACTGTTCATTTCCCAGGAAGTAGTATGCTGTCTTCCTCTACCTCATCTTCCTCAACCAATAATACGACCACACTGGCTACTCCTGTGGGGCAGACAATCCCACCCACTACCTTGCAAGCCATAAAAGAAGCTGTTGATTCGTATCTTTCCAAGACAACAGTACTGTGCAGTTGCAACACACCATTCTGCAGGGGGGAGCAGTTTCAAAGTGCTTTCGAGGCTGTAATCAAGGCGCATGAGAAACGCTGCCCCCTGCCTTAAAATGAACACACGTCCAACATCTGCCCCTATCCACATGCTCCTCTATATCTGTGGTTGGTGTCCCTTCCCTCATTTCCCTCACCCACCTTACTTCCTGAAAATAAATACAAAATCAAAAACACAAAAAAGTTTCCTTGAGGAACCACCTTTCACAGTTTAAAAATAGAAGTAAAAAATAAGCTTACAGAGTGCATCTAACTCACATTTTTCATTAAAGTAGTTAGACTCAATAAGATTCTCCAACATTCCCATTAGCATTTTATACTATGCTAATTGAAATAATGGACAATTGTATACTAGAGAAAAAGAAAAAAACTGAAATAATTTGATGTCCCAATTACTTTTCTCTAGCATACAATAAAGACTGTAATCCATGGCCCTTCATGGCTATCCACAGTCTCTGCAGTCCCCTCTCTAGGCCATGCATTATTAAGAAACCCAGATTGCACATGCACACCATCGCACAAAACAGCGCTTCTACACTTTTTACAGTTATGTTTGTAGCACTCCCTCATTGGCTGCTTTGAAATGGTCACATATATGTCCAACAATAAGTAAAAACAAATCTACATATGACCCTATCAATATATTAAACTTGCACACAACTGCCACTTAAAAATATTCTACAAATCTTTTTGCATATGCATTTCCTGTCCTCATCCAAACACATTATACGCACTGCTGCTATAAATGCACATATGCTTTTAGGCCTTGTTTTCATCTGCTGCCACTTACTGTCTGTCTTTGTTAGCTGCCTTCTTTAATGTGGCATTTAGGCATTGTTTTCATTTGCTGCCACTAGCATTCTGCCTGTGTTAGCGGTCTACTTTAAAGTTGATTTTAGGCATTATTCTCATCTGATGCCACTCTTCTTTTGGTTGTGCATAGTGTGGCACCCCCTTCTTGTGTTTATGGCACTTATTTGATGTTGTTCCCCTTTCCCCTATTCCACCTCCTCCTCTCACTCCCTACTTCATGTTTATCTCTTACGAATTGTAACTACGGTCAGCCAAATGCGATTTTTCTGTCATGCGTCATGTCATGTGTTGTTACCATCTGTATTCCTCTTGTCCTTTGTTGTACCAATGAAATGCATAGCAAATGACCATTCTGAATAGACAAATGCCTACTATGAATGTTAATTTCTGCTTTCCCCCTCCCTGCATTGGAGCACTTTGAAACACTTGTTTAAGTGTATAGGTGCTATATAAATGGCCAACAAATAAATAAATAGATTTTTTACAAGCTCCAAAATGTAAGTATTAAAGAAAAGAGAGGACTTAATGATGACCTCATGGTTTTTGGCCTCACAGGATGGTGAATGTAGAGGGTTCAAAGACAACGGCCACAGGGTAGGAGAAAAACAGGGCACAGGTATCACAATAAGAAAGATCTCTGTTCTACTGGCATTGAGACACACATTGTGAGCGGCACACAATACCTCGATGGCGATCAAACATTCAGGGATAGAAAACGAGGATAACAAAGTAGTTCAGTGAAGTTTAAGGAAAGCTGTGTGTTATTAACATAACACTGGAAATGAGAAAGACATCACGTGAACCAGATGGACGAAATACATATGGAAGATCAATAATGATACTCTGAGCCAAGCTCTGTACTCTGCAGTTACACATTGAGGTGGTGCAGTCCAAACAGCCATGTTGTAGCTGGGAAGGGCAGTTAGTGAGAAAAAACAAATGAGCCACTTCAATGCCCAGTCCATGATGCTAAGGGTATCATATAATAGTTTCATGAGAATGCAATGGATCACTTTGTAAAAGGCGAAGGAGACATTAAGGAACACTATGCTCAATTATACTACAATCATAAATACCATGTACAGTTTAATTATATCATTCCACCATATTCAAATACTGTATACTCCCATACAGTACCTATAATCACTATATACATATCAATATACTATGTGTTGCCAGTGAGACATCAGGTGAGCCAGAGAGATGAAATAGATATGGAAGAGCCACAATCATAGGATAAAACCCTGGGGTACTCTGCATGTACACAGTTAGGTGGGGCAGTACAAACAGCCCAGTTGCAGCTGGTAAGGGCAGTTAGTGAGGAAACCAAATCAGCCAGTCCAGTGCCTGGTCCATGATGCTAAAGGTAACATGTAACCGTTTAATGAGGATAAAATTGTTGACCATGTGAAAGGTGGAGGAGACATCAAGGAGCACTGACCTCAATTGTACTACATTCATAAATACCATATACAGTTCAATTATATAATTCCACCATATTACATATATGTTGACCCAGTGGCAGTGCTGGTGCAAATAAATAAACAGGAGCAAAGGTTCAAGAGGCAAGGTAACTGGGGGATGGTCAGAAAAATAACTACAACTAAAATTAAAAAGACTAGTAGAGCTGAGGAGGTGAATGTGAACTGTGTAGAATAAATCTAGCACAGACATGATGAGGAGATAAATAAAAACTACAAAAATCTGGTAGCTATGAAGTGGAATCTTGACTGTGAGACCCATTAGGCAGAGGGTGGGAAGAGGCCAATGATGTGACTTTCAATCTTTGATCTCTTTCTCATAATAATATTTTAAATTCTTCCTTTTTATTACTGTTGCTGGGGACAAGGGGGGAAAATGAGCACATTTTGAGCAATCAATGGAAGATGATTATTTGATGACAATGGAATGTCAGAAACTTAATGGGCCTCATTACGACCCAGGCGGTAAGGGGTTTACGGCAGCGTAAACAGCGCCGACCCTTACCGCCTGAGTACGAGGTCCCTTAGCGCCCTGGCGGATTTAACACCTGCTTTTAGCAGGTGTTAAAATCCATGGCGCTAAGGGACCATGGAGTTAATTACGCCACCGTAATTTACGGTGGCGTAATTAACGCCTTCCCCACTCCCATTATGCCCTATGGGGCAAAAATGGGAATGGGGAAGGGTAAATGGGGATTGGGGACTTACCGCCCCGCCAAGGTCGGAATGGGGCGGTAAGTCCGCCAACCACCATGGCGTAAACGTAGTTTACGCCATGGTGGTAAAGTCACGGCCCAGGCGGTAACTTACCGCCTGGGTCATAATGAGGCCCAATGTAATGAAAAAGTTTGTAATACACCAATGTTACAATAAAAAATAAAAAAATACTTTATACTCCCACTACATTACCGATAATTACTTTATATATATTACCATAGTGTTTGTGGCCAGTGCTCAGATTCTTGGAGGTATGGCCATAGGCCATGCCCCCAATAATCTGGCCACTAGCCAAAGCCAACACAATAGAATTAAACCATATAACATACAATTCACCTTCAAATAACAAAACTCGCCCTGAATCCCCTGCAATTCAAATGATGTCCGTGTACAATAACAATTGACCGCAGACTCGGCAGTACCCGCACCCACATATTTTGCCTTGAAAAACAACCCCATATCATCTTTATTGCATCCTTTCACCCTTTCCAACCCCTCCTTCAATGATCCAATAAGTCTAAATGTGTTTCCCGAACTATTCATTCACAGTGTTGTCTTCAGACTACCACAATATCCGTGGACTCACCCATTACCTGCACCCACTTTTTTCACCTATAAAGACAGCTCCATATGAACTATATTCCAGCTCCTCTTTCGACCACCAAATAACCCCAAATGTTTTTTCCAGACTTTTCCCCCACCACGATATCTGTGGAGACCGGTGGCTGTACGTGGATCCATCAAGACAGGCATGTTAAAAAATATGACTCACCTCATAATTTTCACCATCCAATCAGCGGGTGCGTCCGATGTCTGTAGACATCACTCTGGGCCCTGATTGGTCCAGGTTGCTGTCAGCGAACCAAATAGGGAAGTGAGTCAGCGGACGGGACCCAGATATCACTAATTTATTGTACCTACTTTTTGGCCATTTTGAAAACAACTATTGGACGTACTTACACCAAATTTAAAAGAGCAAGTTTTTTGGACCAAGCCGCTGCTCCTGATGCACATTTGGTGAAAGTCCATCCAGCGTTTTGGGCTGTAGGTGTGAGCAAATTCTTTTTTCCATTGCATCTATGAGGATTTGCACACATTCTGGCACCAATTCTATAACTTTTCCCTCCCATGACAAAACTGCACTAAACTTCACACGAGAAAATTATTTGTATTGATTTTAAACAGAATGAGACCAGTAACTAAATGAATCAATACATTACAAACACCACATCTAAATATGCACAGTCTCAATATACAAACCTTTTCAAACGTCTGTAATGGTGAATGGATTCGCACAAGCAGCACAGAACCATATTTCAATGAAGGAGCTTATAAACAAGAACAACAAAAAACAATTGCTATAGACAAAAATGAAAAGGGTATGAAATGGTGGAACACATGATTATGGCAAAAGAAATCCTTATAGAACAAAAGTCCCTTTCGCTCAAACAAACCGTCCACTGTACAAATGGACATGCTGCTCAATGTGTAATGTATATCAAAAATCCTTTAAATCTTTACGACAAATCCTCAATCACTATGTGAAACTAAAAGAATAAAGGACAATGAAAACTTTACAAACCATAGACTCCTGTCTAGTGCACAGCCACACTGGTCTGTGAGGACATTAATTGGCCTGCATTATAGGAACTGCTTGCAAAAGCACTTTCCACCACATCAAAATGTTAGCAACACACTATACGGAATCTTGTGCATGGACTATTCTATGCAAAAAATCCTACTCTAGAACTGCAACATTCTCCTCCATGGAAAAGCCAAAGACCTGCTTCAAGAAATACAGCACAACCTACGTAAATACTTTGGAACTGAAGTTGACTTTGAAAATTCAGGACCTTCAGAAAGCATTACTGAAAACCTCATAAACACCAATGTCCTAATAGTCGCATATAAAAGAGAAATAGCTAAGTTTCAAAACACATCTGCTGAAATACCAGACCAAATTTGTGTCTTTTGTCATAGAACGTTTCATAAAAAGAGCACACAAATAGGAGATACAGCCCACAAAATAGAAGACAATGAAGTATCCCAATGGTTCCAAATGGCTTTATATCTAACAGCAGAAACTAAATACAAAATAACTGACCCCTCAACAGTTTGCCCGTACTGCAACACAAAGCTCGACAATAACCAAATGCCATCATGTGCTATAACTAATAACTTCCCACATTCGAAAGCTCTCCAATAACTTAACTTGTGTGAGAGCATTATAATCCAAACAGTGCACGCGTTTCAAGCTATAATATGCCTTCAACCAAAATCAGTCAAATTACCTCCATCCGAGTTACTAAAGGGCATCCGTGGCAAAGTAATATATTTGCCATTAGATCTGAAAGAAAATGTGCAAACTCTAGAAGTACAACAACCATTAGATCAATCTTTAATTGTACTAGTTAATGGTGTGCCAACAAAAGACAAAAGAATTTGGCAACAACTAGTCAACTTAAACAAAGTTAGACAAGCCCTACAATATCTAAAAGAAAACAATGAATACTACAAAGATGTAAACATAGCAGAAAACTATTCAAGACACACCAGAAACTGGCAATTTGAACAAGTAGATACTGTTACATCAGCCACAATTTTAGACCAGTATACAATTCACCCACTAAACTCCAAAGACACCATTGATGATGCATTAGAAACATATTAAATGCATCAAGCCAAAGGATCCCCAATGAGCATATGGGAAAAAAGTGTAGAAGCGCGTTCTTTTCCTCTACTCTTTCCCACAGGAAAAAGAGAAAGATATGGTGAAAGGTCCATGCAAATTAGTGTATCAGAATATCGCTCTTTAAGAATGTAATCTGAAGACCCCAGATTCAGACAAAGGACCTGATCACGACTTTGGCGGTAACGCCAGCGGTATTACCGCCGGCGGTATTAGTCCTACCGCCGAACTCCCCGGCGCTAATAGCGCCGGATCACGAGTTCGGCGGTAATGTAATTCCCCATTCCCCATTGAGCCCATTCGGGAATGCCCCATTCCCCATTGGGCTCAATGGGGAAAATTTGCGCTCTTAACGCCGGTGGATTTTCCGCCAGCGGTAATAGCGTGAATTTTCAGCGGATTTGCCCCCAGCTCAGAGCTAGGGTGAAATCCGCCGAAGTCCTGATTTGGCGGACCCTTAAATCCGGCGGTAGCTTCTGAACAATGTCCAGTGGGGAGAGGTCCCCAGATATACTATTCTGTCTCTCATCCACACTGCTGGGTCACACTCAGCAGCCAATCATACAGAAGGGCTTTCAGGCAGTCAGTCAGCCAATCAGGCATACAGTGTATTCAGGCCATACCCCTCCCTCTCAGACACTCACAACAAGGAATGTGGATTGGGACACGTACCCAGCCATTCAACACTACACACTGCATTCATGCCAGTTTTGGCAGGGCTGTTTCAGTCTTTGACTCTCATACCAGAAAGCAGACATCCACAACAAGAAGTGCATATTGGTCACACACTCCATTCACCCATGTCCCACCCACAGTTTGTACCCACAACATACAGTCACTGGGAAGGCTCCAGCCAGTCTGGCCTGGACTTCACAACAACCATATATGGAACTTCCACCCAACAGCCTTTCAGGGGGGAGGGACAGAGTCAGGGCTTCCCAGGACTTTGGGAAAACAAGGTAACAAGCAATAGAAAGCAAGAAGCCACAGGGGCCATCTTGTTTCCTATCAGGAATCAACTGATTCCAATGGCAGGGCCTGGGTATCCCAAAATGGAGGATACTCAGAGCACCTGTCAAATTCAGCATGGAGCTACCACCAGCCCATACCCTGCTCTGTGGGCCACACACAGGTGCCCAAAAATATACACTAGGGGCACAGGGTTGCACCCCCACCCATGGGTGCCATAAGGGTATCCCATGGGTCTGTACACCAAACCAAAAACAGGCAGAGCTGCACTGCCAGGAGTCCCACATGGACTACTGGGCAGAAAACTATACAGAACACAAATGAAAAAGGACTACAGGACAAGGACAGGTAGGCCCTGTCCCTCCAATGCATTTCCAGCCTCACACCTGCCTACCCCAGACACTCTGGAGCCAGAGGCGGGTTTCACTCCTGAAGCCCGCCAAAGGCAAATGTACAAAGAGACCAAACCTGGTTTGGCGTGCAGAGAAAAACTCAAGAAGGACCTTTCCACAAAGACATGGTGAAAAAAGACGACCGGGGATTATTTTAAGAAAGGAGGCTGAGTGCCATTTAGAATAACCTGGCTCCTGCGATTTAGTGTTACAGGAGCTGCGAACAGTTCCCGGTCGGGGTAAATCATGGTAGTTCATTGCAAAACCACTGACACAAGCCATTCTGAGAGGAAAGGGTAGCATATAATTGACCTACAAACCGTGTTTGATACATCTCTCTTATTTAAGGTATATGAGATCTGAACAGTCCCTCAGAAGTTGTGACAACCTCTGAACCTACAATAGTCTTTTTCACGAGCTCCTTAGAAAGGAATCCCTTAGACCTAGAGGGACCAACAAGGTTCCTCACCATCTCTCTCACAAGAGCAGGTTGGGTCTCGGGTATCTTGGCTGCAGGGGCTGTGGTCAGGCAAGGTATTTGCTTCCACTTCCTCTGAGATCTGTCTTTACCAGGTTTCGAAGTTTCCCTCCTAACACTAGGATTGATACTGGAGTCTTCAGTAGAAGATCCAACAGTCTTAAGGTGTTTAGCCTTAGACCTATCTTTCCTGGTTTTCCACCATCTTTGAGAATTCCCAGTTCTCACAGGCCTAGACAGGGTTCCAATTCGTCTATCCACCTCTTCCTCAGAAGCCGGGTGAGTCAGAGACTTTACAACTGGACGGGCAATGATGGAGCTTGGTTAGGGCTCCCATTTCCCTGACATTCTAGCCTCAGATTTGCCTTGTTTAGAGGTCAATTTACTAACACAAGGGCTTATAGTGGGGGTTTCTGTAGAGGGTCCCACAGGCTCAGAGTGGTCTCTTAAGGTTGCCTCTCTGGCCAATTTGATTTGGTTCTGTTTCCTCTTGCTGGGAGGCCTGGGGGTACTGGACACTAGTCCCAGAGTTTTTAAGTTATTCCCCAACAGGACTCTCCCAGGCACCTCATTCTGAATAGAGACTGGAATCCTCACTGCCATATTTTTACACTGAATGAGAGCTGGTAGAATTGGAACCAATTGGACAGGGCCTCCAGCAAATCTAGTGGGACCTTTGGGTGCCTATGCAACATCCTCAGGCTTGAAAAAGCTTTCATCCACAACTGTACTGTTGGCCCCAGTGTCTCTCATGTCAGGGGTGTCCTGGCCATTTACAAGAACACTGTCCATGTAATACATTTCGGAGGTATCTGTAATGGAGTTATACACATCCATATTTTGCTTCTTACTGTGGGATGCGTTGACCCACTAGGCTCTGCCCTGCAACATCACTGTGCGCTGCTTTCACCAGAACCAACAGAATGGCCGCAAAAAGCCCTGTCCGCAGGGAAACCGGACAAATTGGATGCCAATCTACTTTGCCTGTGTCAGTGGGGAACAGGAGACCACACTGCCAAAACCTGTCATTGGTCTGCCCACAGAGGGAAATGAAACTAGCTGAAAAGGCATTGCTTCATTGTAAGGTAACCCAGAAGTGCTCTAAAATCCGTTTTTCCTTGGCTGTTGAAATTGCAAAATAATGGTTCCCAAACACCAGAAAAGATCCAACATCCTTGATGGGTGTTAACCATCACCTTATTTAAGGAATCCACATAAGCACACTATGTCAGGAAAAGCAGAATCTATCAGAGAATAACCACATTAAAAAGTGTGCTTGTTTATGGAAATCTGCCAGAATATGGGCGCAGTACCGCTGGCCGCCTGTGTCACAGCTGTCATTGAGTTACACTGGCAGTTTAAAACTTGTGCATTAAAATCAAACTGTTGAAAAGAAGTGACTTGCCATCAAAAGCAATATAGGTTGCCACTATTGAATCTCTTGGTTTAAAAAAAGACTGGAATTATAGATCTGTTTGTCTATTTTGAAATGTAAGTTTATTTTATCAAAGACAAATTTAAACAAGTTGGGTTTTAACGTGAACTGATACCAGCCAGAGGACTTCAAAGCACATTCCACAGTTTGCTCCAACAAAGGCAGCGCCCCTGCTTCTCAGCAAAGCCAGGAACTTTCAGTTGGATGTTAATGGAGGGGGGGGGATTTTGCTCTGCTGCTCTGGGGATAGAGAATAGACTTCCTGCGCTGAAAGGGTATGCAAATTCAAGGATCAACAGAAACCCCTGCCAGCAGGAAGAGAGGCCTGGATTGCTCTTGGCCCAGCAAAATTTTGGGGGTGGGCCAGACAGATATGTGTATCCGTAAACCACAAAAGGTATCTTTTTGAAAAAGTCTCACAGAGAACTGTGCAAAATTGTAAAAATCCATAAAATATAGGGTTGTTAACATGTAAATTCCGGTCAACTTTTGAAACTACTCAGAACTCTGTGCTATGTTCAGAGACATGACTACAGAAATTGTGATTTTGTAGAATTTGTGATTATGAATCTTCACAGGATTATGCCCAGATGTTATGCGCATATATGTAGAAAAATGTGGACAAATCTGACATTGGGTACCCAACCAAAAGCGCAATAAACTGTCAAATCTGAACCGAAGCTCTCACCGAGATGGAACTCGGACAGATACTTGCGCCACTAAATCTGTGATGTAAATATTTTATTGCTAGCAAGTTGGTAATATTGTAAATATGCCTTATATGAAACATAGATTTACTGTGCAGAAACAAAGGGGAGGATCTCCCTGGATTGTAAAATACAGCATCATCATGGCACCAGATTTCCTTCTCAAATCAAGGGAGAGGTCAGTCCCTAACCAATAGGATTCCTAGAGGGAGTGCCTAGTATAATTCAGCCTACCCACCCCTTTAGGAAATACATAAATAGAGACAGCTTAGGACCTAGACACAGACACACTAACACCCTTCAACTGATTGCTGGCGAAGCACTTTGCAGGAGAAACCCATATCCAAGGCTCCAGAACTTTTGAAAGCAGAGAGGCCCAATTCCAAAGCTGAACCCTTCTCAGCTTAGCCTTTTAAAATCCTGAAACCAGGTTTACCCCAGACTTCCAAAGGGAACTCCAAGAAGAACAACCTGGCTGTGCTGTTTCTGCTTTCTTGCTAAGAATTCTTGCTAGAATCCAGAGATCCAAACCAGTAGAGCAGAGCTGTAAATAGATAGCTGCAACTCAGAACCAACCCGTCAGATCCAGTCCAGAGTGCCGTGCTGAGTGCAGAATCTGAGCGCCCTGAATCGTGTCCGATGGGCTAGCAGAATTCAAGTCCAGAAATCTTTGACCAGATCCTTGATGGGCCCATTCCAAACAGCAGTAGTGAGTATCTATAGCATAGAATTGTCACTAGCAAGTATCTTATCCTTAAGTAATCCTATCCAAACCCATTCTATCATATCCAGAACTGCATTGTAGAACATCGTTCGTCTTTCCTGAATCTTTCGCTCATTCCTATCGTCCTTTGGTAATGCTAGTGATAATATCATCTTTGCGCTAATATATTTGCTGAGGAAAAACAAGTGTCTCGGCGGGCAAAAACCAGACAGAGGCATCACTGGTCTGGTGGCTTTACCGTTGGATATCTTGTATCTTCATAGACTCCCTAGTATAAGAAACTTGTCTGTCATTTTAAAAAGCACATCTTCCATTTGAAAATTTTGACTCTTTCTGAGAAAAACCGACTTCTACTAAAACCTTCATAACTTCTGTACTGTGCATGCTTTCCAATGAATCCAAAATCGCATTCCAACTCCTTCTAGTTTTTCCGCAATCGTGTTTCTCGCGCACAGAAAAGTTTGCCGTGAACTTTTCGTTTTGCTCAATTTCAAAACGTGTAAAACAGCTGTTCTTTGCATCCGACCTCAGAAATAAGTGTTCAATCTGCTAGTTACGCAATAATCATTGCTAGTGTTTATCTGAAACTATACAAAGTGGCTCCCACCAGTTTTGAATCCATTTTAGTGAATTAAATCCTTTTTTCAGTGTTTTTAACCATTCATTCAAAGCAACATTCAAAAGCATTTAACCTTTTTGCAATCATTACTGTTTCTCGCTGAGTTTGCTGGGGGAAATTGGGATTGAACTGTATTTGTTGAATTCTGTATTTCCTGAAACATGTGTTCTCTCCTTCCATCTCTTTATCTTGTATATTGGGGGAGGGGGGTGAGTGTGCAGGGGGAAAGAGTGACATTGCATTTGACTGAACCCACACAAAGTATTATTCTATGCTGCATTATTTTTCCTATCCATACTCCTTCTGATTAAAGAGATTGTTGATTGTAACATCACCCCATTGGTGATCATTGTATACATATTAAATAGTAATATATATATATATATATATATATATATATATATATATATATATATATATATATATATATATATATATATATATATATATATATTGTGCAAATCCATAAAATACATATTTTAACTTTGCAAAACAGCCTGCTTCCTGGTTCAGTGAGACCGGGGGGGGGATTCAAAGAGAGGGGCGTGATATAAGGGTACATCATTCAGAAATAAAAGAACTTATAGACAAAAATATATAATTAAGGGTTTCAATTGTGCATCCCTTGCTAGGCATTGACCTATGTGAAGTGCTGGGTTGAAATCACTTACATTACCCAGACCCAGGGGCTCTAAGGATACACTAGCTTGAACACCCAATGGTTCTTCAGCCAATAGGGGAAAGTGGGCACTAGCCATTTGTACTTCTCCCTAAGGGTTGAAGGCTAAGGAGGCAGTGCTGACCCCTGCAGGTTTACCTTGGCATCTGGGCTCTCCTTTCAGATGATCTACAGACCCACAGACATAGCATTTACCAAATGCTCTCTGGAATGGGGGTTTCTGCTGACCTCCCTCTGGCTGGGCACCAGAGGATTCACTAGACCTACCAGGTTTCCCATGGAGTCTACCCTTAAGGTGTTTGGGGGCATCTTCTGGTTGGTTGGAATTAGAGATATCTTTATTCTAACTTTATTCTCACTTTATTCTCACTTTTGTGCTGCTTTCCCTCCTCCTTTTTGTGAGTGGCTCCAGAATCCTTATGAGTGGCCCTGTTGGCCACCCAGGAGTCAGCTGCTCTTGCTAACTTCTTGGGATCAATATCTTTAGAGTCAGCCAAGTGCTGTCTCAGCTCAGGAGAGCAGGCATCGCAAATTACCACAATACCAATTGAAAATATCAGCACACCTTCTAGAACCTGAAATTCCCTTTGCTTACCCACTGATGACATTGGAGCGGCATTGATGTGGTTTATCATCAAACTAATTCGGCAGCAAATAATGTGAAATACATATTATGTGCTAAAACTATTTGAGAGGCCAACAATCCAAGTGAGCAAGACTGCAGTGTCATTCAGTGATGTACTGCGGTTGAAATTATTTCTGTATCTAACATTCTCCAGACTGGGAGTGCAACATGTTGAGTATGTGGAGCCAGATGTTGGATTACTGTTGGGACAACTGCTGCTAGTCTTTCATAATGATGCACATATACAAGTAATGATGCAATACAATGTTGTCTTCCTGGCTGACTACTTGATTGAATACATCAATTCGATTTTAAATAATTTGTGATGTGATAGAAACATTGGGATTACAAGATATATAATACAAAAATTGACAACAACGAATCAAACCGTTTTGTTGTTAAAACTGTGTGAAAGCATTTGTGCAAAACTGTGTGGAGGCATCTGTGCAGAAAGGCTTTTGACACAATGCTTTTCACGTCATGCCCTGGGCGTGGGGGATGCTCCAGCACAGATACTACTTTTCTGAGTGCCTCACTGAACTTCATGATTGTTGAAACTTTTCCGTCAGCACACTCAGTGAAGAGTCACCCTGTTAAAAGGCTGCCACATGGCAAATTCCTATTATAACCTCTAATTAAATCAGTCTGGGTTACAAGTTTACAGATGTAGCTCTAACTATATATCTTCGCATCTAGCAATGCCTATGAAAAGACACATGTCACCTTGGGAGGTTGATATTAGGTCTCCAAACTGTCTGAGGTGCCTGATCACATGTTAGAGTGGAAAATAAAGTTGTCCCCTGCTATTGTTAAATCACAACAGATGTTTAGTGCAGCTAGTGCCATTGTGTTTAAACATAGTAGAGGCCTTTTAGTGGTTCTTGCAGAAAAACGGTCTTTCAACGATAATGAAAGAGCACTGCATCCTGTCACACAATGGCAATTCTCTAGTGGTTAGACAACAACTGAAATAGAAACCGTTGACTGTGCCTGACTAAGAGTAAGGGGATGGCTCTTTTTCAATGGCTAGGCAGGTGAACCAGCATAATGGTGGTAGATGTGGATTAGTTTGTTATCACATAATACTAGAGCTCTGGTTCTGATTATCACAAAACGAATAAAGCAGTGAAACTTTTTTATGCTGATGACCCTTATGTCTCTTGAGCCTTCTACATTTCGGTCAATGATCTGACTTTTAACACCCATATTCGAGGGGCACACATAATTTGTCCTGCCCCTGCCATGTGTCATAGAGAGACACACGTACAATTGCTTGTAGCTCTGACATACCATTGCACAGATAATGTGGTGACGTCAAGAGTGATGTGGTGGGTGACACCGGGGGTCGGGACGTCATTGAAAGTGGCGCTGCTTGCATAAGGTGACACAGAAGCAGGCGCAGAGTGAGAAGTCCAATGGTGGAATGCAATGAGGGCTGGTGCGTTAGGGGCAGTATGGGGTAGTTGCATAGAGCAGGAACAGGGTGGGGGTGCAAGATGTCATAGGGAGGTGTATTGTAGGGGGGCTCTAGAGCAATATGTGAATGGTAGAGGAGACATTTTGCTTGTAGGCCTACGTTAAGGAAGCATTCTTTGCAGGCAGTTTTTTAATAATTGGGCTGCAGGCCCTGTGTAACAAGCAGTATGTAGTTTTTGAGCATTCAGCTGAAACAGTGTGCTGAAATGTTTCACGGCTGAAGTTTCCCAGTATAACGCAGCCACAGAAAAGTCACTAAGAGATACTTTCGAGCACAATGAGCTAGGCACCTGGTTGCACAAGGAGAATTGGCATAGTAATAGAAATTAAATATGGGTAAATAAACTCCAGCCACGGTGCGGTATAGTTGTTTTGGACTATATTTGGCAGCAAAACGTGGGAATGGAGCTGGGCGGGCAGAGCATTGGGGTAGGGGTTATCGGGTGCAGGACTAGGAGCCAATTAGCAGGAGGAGTTTTCGGTGTCCCAAGGGGGCAACATTATACAGTGGCCTTGTTGATGTCAGTAAGGCACATTATTGGCTGAACTCACGTGAATGTCTCACCCTTGCCATCTCAAGCTATTTTGTATATTAGACATTGGCAACCAATGGCATTCACTTATCAGCACAATCACGTAATTGAGGTGTGGTGTTGGAAGGTTTGTGACATCACGAGGGGTGTTAATGTAATTTTGTGCCAAAGAAACGTTCTACTCAATCAGGTCACTTAACATATATTTGGATATAGGGGACTGACATAGTCCCACCAATCGGCTCCTGTGACCTGCCTTAAAAAATGTTTCTAAAATGTTGCATGCTAATTTGACAAATTATGCATAAAATGTTCAGCCACATTGGGCAGCTTTGACAGCTCATTTCCTTCAGTTAATTTTGACTGGGTTGTCTGAACCGTGCTTCCCAGCGGTTTGGGTCCAATACATTTGTGTTACTTTTTGCCTGGTGCACGCTCTGCTTTTTGGATTACTTTTATAACCTGTACTTACTTTTGGTGGAGGTCCCCTGGCACACAGCACTCAACTAGTTGCAGCATCAACCCATTCCTTGCTGCTCTAAGCTGTCCTTATCCGAGGTAGAGTGTACTAGAAGGGTAGACTAAGAGATCAGGTGAAGGGCCTGATTCCCCAAACAGTCTGCAGTAGAAGCACACACACCCTCATTTGTGACTATGGTGCAGTGCACATGTATTTTCCTTTTTCTGTGACTGTTGTGCTGATTGTTTCCACAATGAGTATTGATCTATGGCTTCATCAGAGTTGGGAACACGGAATGTGCCCTGTGACGGACCTTAAATCCACCAGGGTTACGTTTATTTATATCTGGGAAGCACTAAGTAGGGATCATTGCCGCCAGCGAAGAGAATGTGCAGAAGGAAAAGTGAAGCTACCTAAAAGCAACCTCTAAGAACAGGAAAAGAAAAAAGAAACACCTGCCTCATTTTGTGAATTTGATTTTAGGTACTGTCACGAAGTGCAGCCATAAAGTACAGTATGGTCAAGCAAGAGTCAATGCCAAAATACCTTAATCTAACACGTTTTATTGAGAATGCTTACAGGAGAAAAACAATCCAGTTCCCTCAGGATCAACACTGTGCTATAATTAACATAATCACTGTCAGAATAGTCGTTCACCTGAATGTGGGCAATCGATCAGGTAAAATGAAGAGTGGATTCACCCAGTGCCTTAACAACACAAAGCAGAAGGAAGGTCTAGATATCAGCTGTGCCAGAACAAAGATATAAAGAGATCCAAATAAAACGTACCTTACGATTTCTCTTGCTGTTTCTCATGCTCCTATTATCATTTGTGTCAGTCTTTGGGCATAAACCCAGCCTCTAATATTGTCAGTTTCCATAGCTGTGTTCTTGAGGTGCTACCAGTGGTCCTCAAACTACGGCCCGTGGGCACATGCGGCCCACGGAGCGCATTTACCCCGCCCGCCGGGTGTTTTAGCCTCAATGACATCCTTGTGTTTCCAAAAGATGCTTTCCGAACACAAGGATGCCTCTGAGAAGTCCCTGCGGCCCGCGTTTACTTTAAAAACGCAGGGACCGCTGGGAGTAGGCGCACGCAGCGACGTCACTGACGTCCCATGTGTGCGCACGCCCATGGAAACCGAGGCGGAGAAGCGGAGAAGAAAGGAAGCGCGCTGGAGGTAAGTGTTTACCAGCGGCGCGTCCCTTCGGTTTTCTGACCACCGGTCCTGCTATGGCCGGAGCGGTGGTCTGAAGGGATGTCCCGATACCACTATCGGGACTAATACCAGTCATTTTTATGGTATCGGGGACTCGTTTAGAGTCCCCGATACCATTTTTGGTACATAAGCCCCGCAATGTGGGGGGAACTATACTGTCAATGTAATGTGGGGGGAACTATACTGTCAACGTAATGTGGGGGAACATACTGCCAGCCTAATGTGGGGGGAACTATACTGCCAACCTAATGTGGGGGACTATACTGCCAGCCTAATGTGGGGGAACTATACTGCCAGCCTAATGTGGGGGACTATATTGCACCTAATGTGGGGGAATGTTGCTGGTATATTGTTTTTATTGGTATTTTACTAATAGCAATTTGGAATCCCTAGGAAACAATGATGTCAAGAAAGAGAAAAATTGACTCGGAGTGTAGGATATTCAAAGAACAGTGGACTTATGATTACTTTTCCATACAGTACAAGGAAAGAGCTGTGTGTCTGATATGCCAGAATATAGTGTCTGTGTTCAAAGAATACAATTTGCGTCGACACTATGAAACTCAACATAAAGATAAATATGATTGTTTGGTCGGAGAAGTGAGAAAAGATAAACTATTAAAACTGAAAAATACATTGACAGCTCAGCAAAATACTTTTGTGAAGCAGAAGCAGCTAAATATTTCATCACTGAGAGCAAGTTTTCAAGTTGCCAAGCTAATAGCGCGCACTGGCAGACCATTCGTGGAGGGAGAATTTGTTAAAGAATGCCTTCTTTCTGTTGCCAAAGAGATGTGTCCAGAGAAGGCTGATTTATTTAGTACAGTGAGTCTTTCAGGACCTACACTTACACGGAGGATTGAAGAAATGGGAGACAATCTGTATCAGCATTTGCAAAAGCTGACAAAAAAAAACTTTCCTATTTTTCCTTGGCACTTGACGAAAGCAATGATGTTCGTGATTCTGCACAACTTTTAATTTTTATTCGTGGGACGAATGACAATTTCGAAGTCACAGAAGAGCTTGCTGCACTGCAAAGCATCAAAGGAACAACTACAGGAGAGGATATCTATGAAAAGGTTTGCCAAACTTTGAATGGTTTGGAGCTGGACTGGGCTAAACTAGCCAGTGTGACAACTGATGGTGCTCCTAGCATGGTGGGGTCTAAGAAAGGAGTAATTGCTCCCCTTAACCAAGAGATGGACAAACATAATTATTCTCATCCAATAGCCATACACTGCCTCATCCACCAACAAGCGCTCTGTAGTAAATCACTGAAGTTTGACTCTGTTATGACAATTGTGGTATCTTGTGATAACTTCATTAGAGCTCATGCACTAAAGCACAGAAAATTTCAGGAATTTCTGTCTGAGCTAAATGCTGACTATGGAGATGTTCTGTACCACACAGAAGTCCGTTGGCTGAGTCGAGGGAGAGTTTTGAAACGTTTCTATGACTTACTTCCACAGATTACAGCTTTTCTTCTTTCAAAAAACAAAGAAGTACCAGAGCTCAATGATGCAGAATGGAAATGGCACCTTGCCTTTCTAACAGATGTAACAGAGCTACTCAACAGTTTCAATGTGCAACTTCAAGGAAAAGGGAAGCTCATCTGTGATATGCAATCACATGTCAAAGCATTTGAAGTAAAATTAGGCCTCCTCATCAAACAAGTGAAGGAGGAAAACTTCTGCCATCTACCCACAACTCAAAATCTGTTAGCGGAAAAACCATTGGTTGCATTCCCAAACAAAACAGGTGTGGATTCACTAGAAAAATTGCAAAAGGAGTTCCAATTTAGATTTAAAGAGCTTCATCTCCATGAACAGGACATACAGCTTTTCCATAACCCATTTTCTATTGACATTGAAAAGGTGGATACAATTTACTAAATGGAACTGGCTGAACTGAAGAATTGTGACTCTCTGAAAGACGCATTCAAGTCAAGCAGCCTTCATAGTTTCTATGCATCTCTCCCTTCCGAGACATATCCTCATCTCAGGAACCATGCACTCAAAATGGCAACCATCTTTGGCAGCACTTATGTCTGTGAACAGACTTTTTCCAGAATGAAACATCTGAAATCTCCAACCAGATCTAGACTAATGGATGAACACTTGCATCACTTGTTACGACTAGCAGTGACAAATATGGAACCGGACATTGACCATCTCGTTAGCCAAAAGCAGGCCCATAGTTCCCATTGAAATACTGGTAAGTTTGTTGATTTAACTTTACTTGTTCTTCATTTTAAATATTGTATTTATTCCCGTTTTGTTTCTTCACTTCAAAATAAGATATATGCAGTGTGCATAGGTATTTGTTCATAGTTTTTTTTTTAACTATAGTCCGGCCCTCCAACGGTCTGAGGGACCGTTAATATGGCCCCCTGTTTAAAAAGTTTGAGGACCACTGTACCCTATGATGAGAGACCTCCTGCCAAGTCTCAACTGTTAAGTGGTGTCTGTTTGCCGACTCTGCATTAAGCGTTACATTGGAACTGACCTTAAAGCAAGGCCCCAAGCCATAGGAAAACAGGAGGCCACTCCGGGGCTTCTCCAAGGTTCTCATTAAGCCTCTAACCACCTCCCTCTATCAGGGTCCTGGTTCCCCAGTGCACCAAACCAATTTCTCTCTCCTCCCTGATGTCTTACCCCAAGAATGTGCCTAGAAGACCTGTCCCTAGCATCTTCTATTCTTTCTCCCTGCCATTGAACTTCACCAGCACCACCTCAAGGCTTGACCGCATGCTCGTTCCTCCACCCTCTACAGGCTCCCCTTATCAGACTCAGAACTCACATCTCTCCATACCACCACCTTAACTTTGACAGGCTGTGGTGTATCTGACTCCTTTCCACTACTGACTGCCTCCACCTCCCCTCTCCATCTCTTCTTCCTTCACTTGTTCTATTTTGGTCATCTGATATTCCTCCTCTCCTTCTCTTTTTTCATCTAATCCAACCCTTCTCTCTCCAAACACTGTCAGCTCCTCTCTCCATCTCCTTCTTTCTCCACCTTCTGGAATTTCTCCTCTTTTGTTAACCGTCTCCTCCTTTATCTACCTCCTAGAGATCCACCCCCCAACTATCCCATCTCCTTATTCTCCTCTTTAATCACCATCTCAGACATTTGCGTGTCCCGTGCCAGCTCCTCCTCGCTGTTTCCCACATCCTCCTCAGACACAGGTATATCAGTTACCAACTCCTCCTCACTATTCTTCTCTATCATGCCAGTATTATGTGTCTCCTCTCTAATCACCTCCTTCTCCCCATAATCCTCTTGGCCACTTGTTCAGCCCCCTTTCTCCTTCTCTTCACACACGAGTGCCTCCTCCTCCATCTCTTTCTGCTCTCAGCCATCTCCAAATGAGCTCCTTGTCCAAAACCCCTCTTGTCGCTCCCTTAGTTTTCCACTTTTATGAGTGTCTTGACCTGCCCCATGGGAGGATTCTGTGCCTATTGATATTTGGTGTAATCAATTTGGGTTTGGAATGAGGATTTGTGGTTCTTTGTGCCTGGGCAGTTGTCTGCCTGTTTACCACATACCTGTGTGTCCCAGAGCACTTTAATTGCAGTAATGGGCACATGTACACACCATTGTATAGCTGCTTATGAAGACATGCATTCACTCTGGCAATCAGCTCCCACACCTAGCTTGCAAAATGCAGCCATCCATGGTGTGCTTCCCCCTCCCATGGTGGCCCACGCCATCTTTACAGCAACATTATTGGGCTGTTAAGGGCAGGCGCATATTAAAAGTCCTTGTTTTTGTAGTTGATAGAACTGTACACTTTTTTCAGGACTTACTGGTAATATTGCTTGAGACTGGTGTCTAATTAGAAATGTTCATAGCCCTATTAATTATAACACAGGTGTACATTATACAGAATTAAGGTGACCTTTTGCTAATGTTCTATTCTGCAGTACTTTCGAAGACTGATGTCATGTGCCCCAGATCAAGCCCAGTTAGCGTAGAACATTTTTGTTAATGCTTTACGGTACAGCAGTATAAACCTCAATACTAATGCATGTCTTCCCCCTTGTTCCACAGATGTGCTTACTCTGCTTATGTTGCAGAAGGTCCGCTGGTAGTGTGCACCCACACTTTCACTCATCCATCTGCCAATGGGAGGTCCATAAGTCCCCTTGACTTTGGAGGTGCAAGCTCAGGATTCCCCTCTAACAAAGCTCCTTCTGTTAACCAATAACCTGCTTCTGAAACTCCCATGTCTCCGGTTATAGGTTGGGTGATGGGACTGGGGTAAGCATGGGTGTTGGGGGCCACCACCCACTTCATGAAGTAGGCCAAGGACGAGATAAACAAAACATTCCCCCAGGCACCCAAATCGTCACCAGCTTTAGTAGTGTCTCAAATCAGATTTACTCCAATGAACCCCAAAGCAGAATAGGGCAAGATCCTGCAGGGGAAAGGGGGGAAAGACACAACAGTGTGAGACGCGTGGGGTTGGCAGGAACACCACAGGGGTCTCATAGACATAGATCATCCATAGATAAATATAATCCAGGGCTAGCAAAGGAAGGCTCACTCCAGCATGGAGACATACATCTAGATGGAAGGAACCCACCTGTTACCATTGGAAATTACTATTGCCTGGCCCCCTAAGGTAACCCTCCAAGCCTAGCCCACATAGTGATTTCAGCAACCAAAACATGGTAACGAGGTTTACTACTATAACTAACCATTGGCCTATGACTAAGGAATGTTTTCATATTGCCCAAATAATGATCATGTGTCTAATCCTGACACCAGGAGTGCTTTAACACAGAGACCAATGTCACTGGTGGACAAAGTAACATAGGAGACACAGATCATCATTGAGTACTTCATCAGTGGAACCAATTTGGTGGTGCTCTCTTCTGTGACAGTGACCTGAGGGTCATGCAAACCTGCACACGCTTGGCTGCAGTATTGTTTGAAGTGCAGCACTTGCAGTTGACAGAAGCTGTGCACATCTGCTAGCCTTAATCCTTGCAGACACCAGAGACAACCACCTGCAGCTCACTCTTACCATCAGAACTCAAGGGACCAGCCTGCAAGTGTTACAGCATGGAAATGAGAAATAGATGACAGCCCTAAAAAGGGCTCCATCCACATCTCCACACTCAATCAGAATCCAAGCAGAGTCATCTGTGTCAGCATATCCAAACACTGGAACCAAACCCCATGCTCGCTTCAGGGAAGAAAACAGCTGAATACTATTCACACACTACATACCCTATAGCCGGCCGTTTGCAGGTGTAACAGCTCCAAGGGCCAGTGTGAGGAATTAGAGGACAGCGCTTGAGAGAGAGAGAGGGGGCATAATGCTGTGGCGAGGAGGGGGTGGAGCAGAGAAAGGAGGATAGAGAAGCTAAGTAAGGCGAGAGAATAAGCAATGATGGAGTAACAGATCGAGGAGGAAAAAGGGGGAGAGAAAGAAGAAAGACAGGGTGCATAGGAGGT
Source organism: Ambystoma mexicanum (assembly GCF_040938575.1). Lineage (NCBI taxonomy): Eukaryota > Metazoa > Chordata > Amphibia > Caudata > Ambystomatidae > Ambystoma > Ambystoma mexicanum. Next base: position 461,570,944 of record NC_090931.1, read on the forward strand.
TGGAAATATTAAGGGGTGCGTCAGGAGATCAAGAAGAAAGAAGCAAGGGAGCAGAGGGAGAGAAAAGGAGCTGAGGAGGCTGGAAGGCATCAGGGGAGGAGCCGAACAAGAAGAAGAGGGAGTGTCGAGAGAGATCAAACGAGCAGAGGATGGGGAACATCAGGAAGAGGTAAAGAAGGAGAGGAAGAGAGTGGAGGAGGTTTGATGGGACCAACTGGTGGTGGAACAAGTTAAGGCAGAGGAGAGATAATTGGAAGAGAGCAGTTTAGGTGGGAGATAGCCTACTAGGGCAAGCAAATTAAATCACTTGCTTGATTTGAAATAAGGGATGAGGTATCAATACATATAAAGAAAGGAGACACAAAAAAGGTGGTGGAGAAGTAAGCAAAGAGGGTACATGAAGAAGGACAGAGCATTGAGGGGCTTTGAGCAGAAAACTAAGAAGAGGAGCAGGGGAGAAGCAAAGGCGGTCAGGAGGAGGAATTACCTGACAGAAGAGGCATCCAGTTGTTGGGATTCCCATCACTCCAGTACTGGCGGACATTGTGGCAGGGTCTTCCAATGGCACCAGGAAGCCCAATCCTAGCAATCCCCTGGCCAAGAAAAGTCTGTCCTACATTGTTAAAACCTGGATGCTTGACCCACGACCCAGGGAACCAATGTACCCCAACTGGCAGAGATTTTGACCAAGGAGCGTGGCAACCTGTCAGTCTTTCTTTTTTTTATTTTTTTTATTCAAACCGTTGTTTATTAGTTCGATCAACAAACTTTTACAACTTTTTTCGATCATAAATTCCTTATTTTTTACACTTAAATATTTACAATACTTCCATTCATTATCGTACAATTCTATTATCTTTTCATTTTTTATACAAATTAATATAAATTAGAATTTTTAGCAACTAAAACTCTTCCATCAACTGAGCATCATAGAGCAAGTAATTATTCCACATGAATACATGCATTCAAACCAAGGGTAGACTGTTGCTTCTTTGTTGGTGTTTCAATACATCATTTAGGTATCATTTAAAAATGTATAAAAACTGTGATTTACAGTAAGCATAACCTAACATGTATGAAAAAACAATAAAAATAGATACAACAGAACCACATGACAAGTAGATCAACTAGCAGTTGCTACTTGCTATATACAAAAAGTATAAATAGTAGTAATCACTGTAACATACTAATTCACCCCTTCAAGATTTTGATACATAGTCTCAAGTTCTTGATTTATGATTATTAGAAATCTACAAAGGGACAGTACAAGACTCATTCTGTTGCCCCACATGCAGGCTATCCAAAGCCATTCCCTTTTGTTAACATCCAAGCCCTCACCATCTATGTCAATTGTTAATAGACACGTTGCCTCAAAATGGGGACAAAGTATAACCAGATGTTTCAAAGATTCTATAATAGATCCATCATTACAGAACCTACATCCCAGACCAGTGTCAGATTTCAAGAGAGGGTTCCAACAACTAATTCTGTCGAGAGTTAATGATTGATTCAATTTAAATCGAAAGTAGGTCTCCTTACTTTATTACAGGTAAATTGTATTATGTAAGGTTTGTGTGGACGCCTTGAGGTGCTGAATTTGGCAGCTTCTTTATAATGTTTAAGTTCGTCCATTCCACTTAACGTTTTGCACCAATCATGCTCAAAAATACGTAATTTCACATAAATTGGTCTGAATTCCAGATCTGATGGTTCAAGTGCAATTTCATCAAGTAGCTGGACCATTAATGCGTAATATCTTGTAAGAGAGGACGATTCAGAAGCAACCATTAATTGGCCAAGATCTTCATATAAGCAATTGTCGGGAGGGTATAATATTCTGGCAAAGTTAGACAATAGCTAACAGTTGTAGCGCGCAGATAGTGCAGTCAGACCAAATTCTTGCCTTACCACTATGTTTGGGATTGATTTGGCCAAACGCAACGCTCCCTTCCATATTCGACCTTGCAATTGGTCAAAAAAGCTGTTAATATTCACAAGCCAAATGTCCAAAGCATAAAGGAGCACAGATTCCACTTTCAATATATAAATTTGCAATAATGGCAATAATGAAAATTTGCAGAACTTAATGTACACCATCCGCATTTGAGTAGCAAGCGGAGACGCTTTTTTGTTCAGTACGTCTTTCCACATTGCCAGGGAGTTGGAATCAGTTATTGTATATCCAAGATAACGAATAGCAGGAACTATGGTTATCGGAAAATTGTCAAATGACCATTTTTGAGTGGGGTGTTTTCTCTTTAGGTTTTTAAAGACCACAATGTGGGATTTTTTTACATTACATTTCAGATTATGACTGTGACAGTAGGATGCAAACAGTGCAAGTTTAACTTGCAGGCCTTTTGGGGTACGATCAAAAATAACTCTGTCATTGGCAAAGGCTAGCCATTGTATTTTTAGGTGGCCAAGCCTTGCCGGATAAGAGGTTTGGTTGTCCCAAATGTCGTTGATGCCACATAAATAAAGATTGAAGAGAGTGGCCGCTAGGTTGCATCCCTGCTTCACACCAACCTCAATCTTTATTGCATTGGTTGTTACAACTTCGTTGTTAACTCTTACAAGATAGGTTGTATTTGTATGAAGTTTAGATATCAGCTGAATAATATATTGGGGTATGTTCATAGCAGCCATTTTTTCTCAAAGTAATGAGCGTATGACACAGTCAAAGGCAGATTTAAGATTTATTGATGCCATGTACAAAGGCCCGGAATTCCGTACTTTGGTTTTTGCTAACAGGTGCACCATAATTGTTGCATTTAGGGGAGTGCCCATCCTTGCCCGGAAACCAATTTGGTACCGAGACAGGATCTTACATTGTTTAATCTGTAATTGTAATTCTCCCAAAAGCAAGATAGCAAAAACTTTTGCAGCAGTGTCTATTAACGCGATGGGTCGAAAGTTAGAGGGTTCAGATCTTACACCCTTTTTGTAAATTGGCTCAATGATAGAACTTAACCAAGAAGGGGGAATAAAGGTGGTTGTTAGAATGTTATCAAAAAGTTTTTTAAAGATCTGAACCCACATCGTTGGCTGTCTTTTAAGAACGCAGGCAGGAATCCCATCCGGGCCAGCTGCTTTAGAATACTTCAATGCATTTATCGTATTCTCTATACTACACACTGACCATGGAGAGAAGGAAGAAGCAGCTAAAACAACACATTTTCACTCTATTTTTACAAAGGCTGCAGGAAGTGCACATTTTTTTTCAAAGAATGCTTCCCAAACCTGTGCAGAGATTACAGTTGTGGCAGCCCTAAGCAAGGCCCATGTGGATCGTCGGTCTCTGTGGCAAAGTTTACTAAACATTTGTTGATTGATCAAATTATGAACAAAGTGTTTGTGATTTCTGCATTTGTTTCGATAGACATTCAAAATCCTTTTTTTTTCCTTCTCAAATTCCCCCCAAGAGAGAGCATCTTTGTGAAGTTCACAGAGAGCCATGTTCTTGGTTATTTTGGCTTCAACAATTATGTTAGAGTTTTGGTTATTAATAACAACTGGGCGGTGCCTAGAATTTAACGTGTGTTTATTATCTCAGATATGATTTTGGATAGATTGCCGAATTCGTCGTTCGGCGTATTATGCTGATAAGTAAAATTATAATCATGCATAAGACGTGCAGAAATCATGTCGTTCACTTTGTCACAGAGATAAGTGGCCCACCGAATCCACAGCCCACAACGATCCCCTTCGTGGAACGCTTGTTGAGGTTCCTTGACTAGTACTGTCACAACTACCTCCAGGTTCAGGTGAATCATACAGTGGTCACTATAACCAGGATCATAAATTGCGATTTTACTAGTAGGCTGCAAGCCCCAAGATGTAACAAAGTAATCAATACAAGTGGAGCTGTCGCCTCTCCTCCATGTATAGCAACCATCACTGATCTCAAAAGGAAGAAAGTCAAGTTCCCAGAATGCCACATACTCTTTCCATAACTGACCTCTAGACACCGCTTGCTGATGAACCCCAGTATTCACATTGCTATTTTTTTATTTGAAACAATAGGCGTTAAAGTCCCCTCCTAAAACTATATCACAATTGGGATGTGCTGATAGAACTTCATCAAATAATGTATCCAGCTCCTGAAAAACTAGTGCTAACTTGAAAGTTGCAGGATTGTGATATATACATACAATCAACATAGGGTTGGAGCGTTTATCATTGAGTATGATCAGTAGAGCTAGAGTTGCTGCCACATCATAGACATCTAAAACAGATACATTCAGGTTGTTATTTAAACATATTGCTAATCCACCATACGGCCTTCCAGTAATGCCTTGTTTCGCTTTTTTTTTATATACCGTATAACCAGGCATCAAAAGTTCATACTCGAACATGGTTTCTTGGCATAATATAATATCACATTTGATATCTACATGTGCTTTGATGATCCCTGAGTATAAATTTCTAAACCCACACGAATTCCAAGATAAAATTGATAAAATGGAGGTCTGGTTAGTGGGGAGTGTTATCCATTGCTGGGTTTAGAGTATTATGCAATGCAGATAACCATGACAAGTCCTTGCTGATATTGGATAAACCTACTAGTTGTGCACTTACTTGGGCATTTACACCACTCTGGGTGTCACCAAGAATTATATTTGGCAGCTTCAAGGAAGTAGACACCATAGGAGTTTCATTAAACGAGATTGCATCATCAATAGAATCAAATGGTTACGCCATCAGTCCAATGAAATGCAATTCCTCCGTGTATTGTAAAAACAGATTAGTAATAATGGCCGATTGCACCTTACATACCATTCGATTGTTCTGAATCGGCGGCAAGGTGACCCACTCAATGTCTGTCGTTTAGAGAGTTCGAAGGGCTGGAATTCTATTAAAAGCTTGCAGCAGTGCAGAACGATGTATGCCAATTATGCCATTTTTATCAGAGATGATTTCCAATCCTAATATGGTTGTGGAGTGTTTACTCATGTCCCCTATCCCTTCAACCTCCCCCCCAGCACGGTTCGGAGATTGAGACCGCTGCCTTTCCTTCGCACAATCTCCCTTGGTATCCTGGGAAGTTGGTAGATTCTTAACAAACTCATCTCGAATCTCAAAGGACCGAGGCTGAGAGGCCTGTCGTTAGGTGACAAGGCTCTAGGAGCCGAGTTATTGACCAGCTCCGTTTTGCTCGGAGGATATGGTATATCCGCCACCTTTCCCACTTGAGTAATCTTCTTGTTGAGAACTTTCAAAAAATTGGTAATTGGGTCTGAGAAGACGAGTGCACTTTCTCGTCTATCTGTGAATACGTCAACTGATTTGAGAATTTTTTAGGATTTTTTTTTAAAGGGGTTACACCAGGGTTCAAGTCACCTTTAATGGTTATCAGGTCGTCTGTACCCATATCTGCAGAATTTTTTTTACAGTTGACTGACAGGTTATTGCCTATTTGATGCTTAATAGATGGCTGTTCATCACACCCCATCGTCGCTACAGTTTCATTACCCTTAACAATTTTTTTAGATTTTCCATTTGATTTGACTTGACCAACTGGTTCGGCTTGAGGGATTTGGACCGCTTTATTTCTGTCCACTTTCCTTTTTAAGGCTCGGAAAAAAAGACTTTTTTCCTTCCTTGATAAAAAAGTATGCTGTCCATTAATCCGCAATCTTTCAGCAGAAGCGGGTACATTGAAGTCGACTGCAGCGTCAGTTTGGTCATTTTCTTCTAGCAAATTGAGTAGTGCTGAGGGACTGTCAGGATGAAAAACCTGACACCCCTCTGTATTGCCAGGAGGAGCGTCCCCCTTTTCTTCCCCAGGTCCAGGTTGTAAAAAAAATAGGACCTGTTCCAGCTTCTGAGCATGGGAAGCAACTTCCGAACATAGTTGAGCATGCGTAAGAATATGGCAAGAAGTATCAATTCGTGGGGCAAGCACAGTTTGAGCAAATGATTGGGGGAAAGAATAAATGACATGTGGAACATTCCTAGCTTGTGTTCCATTCAGTGGAGCATCAAGCTCGTCTGCTTGTGTAGTCACAGAGACATTAGAGGGCATATCTATTTACGTCGGCTGGTGCCCCGTGGTTCCTGTCTTAGACTATCAGCAAAAATGTAGCCCTCGAGTTTGTTGAGTTTTATAAGGATTTCTGTCAACGTTGACTTGCAGTCCCTTAACTCGTAATGCGTGTATTCATGACCACGCTCAAGTAGATTAAGAATCCTTGTTTATACAGGATATGATGCTTCAAGGGAGTGCATGTCCTCTGTTGGTTCTAAAATGTCAAATCCCAAAGGATGGTTTGTTGGAATTTTGGTGGGCGAAGGCAGTGGACCTAAAACAGGCTTTAGGGTTATAGTTGGATTGGTATTTGGCGAGGAAGGAGAAGAGCTGGAAACGGGAAAATGGTATGGCTTAGTAATATGTATATCAGGTGCTGGAAAAATATTCAAGTCAGCCATAGGTGCTACATCTTTACAATGAATGTGTACATCAGCTCTTTTACAGCTAGGATATGTGACTAGAGTAGAAGGACCAACCGATAGCCGCACCCGTTTTTCGAGGGCAGCAAGTACGACTGCTGCTAATATGGAGTTATCCGAGGGTGAGGAGGGAAGATCATCATTTGATCGATCAGGTGGAAGGTTTAAGTCATCCATACGCATATTGAGAAAACTTCTAGGGGGCGGTTTTAAATAATCATTACTTTGGGAGGAGCTAATTCCAAAAGAAACTGCCCCATTAGGAGCCGCCACGGATGCTTGCATACGTGCATAGGAGAATGCTACCTCGTACCTTACCAGGTCCTGATCGGTGACAGGGCCACATAATGCATCAGAAGCGATATCTCTGCAGGGCACAAGAGCAGCACTCTCAACAGTGGTCTTTGCCATTAACATGCGTATATTTGTTGGAGCTTTTTCCGAGGTCAAAGTCTTGGAAGGAGGTGATTTTAGCGCGTGACCACTGCACAAGCTTAAGACCATTTAAGATTGCTGTGATAAACGCTAGCAATGTCAGTCTTTCCCTCCCCACCACTTAGATTTGCTATTATAGTAATGGGGGAGTGTCTGTTCCCAGCACCTTGCAACTACAAGGACCAGAATTCCCAGCACTGATGGGTGATGAAATAGTCATAAACACCTGGGACTGCCTACCTGAAGAGAACATGATGCTCAAAAAAGTTTGAAGGAGAACAGCACCTGAGTTGTCGGTTATACTGAGAACTGGAGCGTGCCATTCATCTTGTGGTATAGTTCTTTGTGGGGGATCCTGATACCAGAAAGGCAGCACCGGGGTCACTCCATCCCACTTAGGAATGCTGCACTGCCAGCCCACCCCACCTCCCCCCACTGAGGTTTTACTACTATATAAATGGGGGAGTTGAGGCAACTGAATGTGCTTCAAATATAACACAGTGGGCACACAGTCAGCTTCCGCATATTTGAAAATAATAAACAAAGATAGCCGACAGGGAAAAAGAAGGGAATTTCCACTAGAAATTAATAAGCCACTGTTCTGCTTCAATAGAGGCCAACACGACAGATGCAAATGAGGATGAAGGCTGCATGAAAAACGCAGGGGAAGTGAGCTGCAAAAAAACAGTGCATGGGGAAAAAAACACTAGAGAGGAGTGCGAATGCCAGGAGAGCGGTTGGATTGCAGGGCATTGATATCAGTTAATGCTTACATTCCATGCCAACTGATGGACACTGACGCAACTGCCAGGGGTAATTCTCCTTGTCCTACTGTGGCTCATTAACTGGCCATCTGATTAACATACAACACAGAATTAATTCAAGCGCATTACAAATGCACGTGATTTCTAAACTTAAAGCCATGGGACAGTCTCTCCAATAAAAATGAACCTCTATTGGCTATGACCCCTCATTCAATACCTGTTTAATATATTCCTAAGCAGTCTTCTCCCAAATTTGTGGCCACATAGTTAATGGTCTGCTGACAGGCTCTGGTAATGTAATGTTATTCTTTTGTGTGATTACCGCTATGGCTTCAATTTATAACACATGCTCATACCGCAATCAATAAAGTTTATTTCGGAAAATAAAATATTATTCCCATAAAAAAATGCAGTTATAAAAAAACTCAATATATAATAATGCATGTATACAAAAGTTCAATACATTCCATTGTCACACTTCAGAGACCTGAACAATGCGGAGACAGAAGAAGATACTGTTTTTTAGGTGGGCTGCTGCTTTTTGGTACCTTTTATTGAAACGGATCAGCCCTGCTTGATTCACAGAAGCGTTTTACAATGGCGCAATCCCATAGGAAAACGCGCTGTGAATCAGGCCTTATGTGTTTCAAACTAATACATTTTACTCATACATGATATTTCACTTAATCTGTCAATCAAGGGAGCAGCCAGGGCCTCCTCCTTCTCGAAGCACACGATTTGAGCCAGATGTAGATACCATTACATGGTGGCTGCTAAACGTACTTGTAAGGGGTGTGGTGTATTTGCTTTTCACCAATGCTTTCGAGCAACGGTCCTGTGGACGCCCTTCTGATAAACTCTCCTAAGTTACTACGCCAATAAACGCGAAGCCCCAGACCGCTGGCGAAGGTTTCCATCCCCAATTTAAACACCGACATGTACACATTAACACCTTTTTATGACATTCTGCTTCGGTACGTGTGGGGATGTTTTTCTATGTGTCTGCACATTGGTTTTAAAACCTCCGCTGTAGTTTCCACTCTATAGAACTAACGCCACACATCATAAAGGAAAATGCAGGTAACGCTCTGGGGCCATCTGGCCTTTTTTAGACTTCTACTGTTTGCGAACAATGTAAACGTTTTTTTCTAAAATGGACCAGGGCACTGCACATATGGAAACAGCTGTGGATGTTGCATGGCAGCCATCTTTACCCATGTGATCCAAGACGCCCATTAGTTGGGCATATTCCCCCATTCAGTTGCATATGCCTTGAAACTGGCCTCACCCAGAAGCATTTCATGTTTAGGGTGATCGATGCATTGAACTGTGCCATGCAGGAGTGGTGTTGTCGCGGACAACTCCAGCACACTGGAGGGCGTAGTGTATAACCCCCATGGCACTATTGTACGGTTTGTTGTCGGGAACTCGTGCATCTACTCTATGGAGTAGGTCAGCAAAGACAGGGATTTAGGCGGTCTCAATAAATGGGGTTGGTTCCAGTGAAGGTGGGAGTGGGGCTAGTTTGTACATAGCACTTCTCTTTTCTAGAGCTGGGAATGGTGGATGCCGTTCCTGTGGAAATCCACCTGCTTCTTTTGCTTCCCGTTATGACCCCCAGGGGCTGGTCTGGGGAGGGGAAGATGGATGTCTCTTCTAAAGTGAGCATTGCACCGAAAGGTGTCTTGGCACCAGTCACCAGGATGCAAGGCAATCAGTTGGCTTCTGTTCAGTGGTAGAAGTGTACTGAAAAATGTAGTGGAATTGTGACCTCGGCAGGGGCAGGGGGTGAAGGTAGGCGGGGACACACTGCAACATGTAAAAATGTGTTGCGGCCAGGGTGGATTGACAGCTAAGTGGGTGGAACACGGACAAAAAAAGGGGTGCCCAGCAGGGCTGTCACAAGGTGTGGTGAGGCCCGGGGCAAAGTATTTGTTGAGGCCCCATTACGATTGTTTGCACTGGGCCAGCGGTGGCACCCCTGCAAACAGGAGGCACGAGAAATATACCCTTGCCATTTTTGTGTGGAGGAACCAAAATATGGTGTATTCCTACAACTATGAATCAACTACAGCAAAGGTAGGTTTCTCTACTGAAGAAAGGTTTATGCCAGACTAACTTTTGTATCAAATGCATTAATATATATAGGATGGCATGATGGCATGTGGTGTGAGGCACCAGCATTAAGGAGCGCCCTGACCCTGTATGCGCATTACGACACACATCATACACAGTGACATGTATAGTGGAGGCTGGTGAGGGGGCCCAAAGCAGACAAGGGGACCTTGAGAGGGGTTCTCTCACTCCTAAAAACATTTTTGAAACATTGGGTTAAAATGGTGCATTTTACATCACTTTCTTTAGCAAATTGGGTAGAAAGCCAGACAGTTTTCAATTGGTTTTGTATGGCAGCACATGGAAAAAGCCAATAGTTGCAAGTCACCAACCATGCACAGGAACATTTTTAAATGCATTTTATGCCACCTTTGACAACAATATATGCCAGCATACAAATATGTTCATGCTGGCTGTTCCCATGTATGTCCATGCAGGCTACACCAATATATGCCAGCATTGCCATTTCAGGACTCCCAACAACTAAAAATGCCATGCCACACAAAGTATATCCAGACTGGCTGTGTACCTTCAGTGTTATTACTGGCTAGACTAGCCTACAATTAATGTGGTCCACATTAGCCATGCAGTAACACATTAGGTTTGCTCTACCCCTGATGCATGGTCCTGTGCATCAAGGGTTAAGCAAAACAAGGATTGTCAATGGCAACATTTTGGGCTTTCTTGTAGGCATGGGAAAGACACTGCTGTAACTGGCCGTTGATGGCTGCAGGTGCAAAATGGTTCGAGAACCTGAGCATCAAATAGCAGTTTAGGAAGTGTTGAGAGCACTAGGAACTGGTGGTTTCTGCACCTTACTCTTTATAGAATATCTGGTTATGTTGTACCTGCGGCCGGTTGTAGGAGCGAATGGGCTCGTGCTCTGATGACCCAAGTCTAGGTTTAGGAAGGTTTGTGTTGGGTTCCTACAAGGATTGCGCTAGTACAAATCCTTATACAAGCTTGCTACGTTCACATTAAGTTGTGATAAGTATAGAACACGCGATCAATGGTGATATCATGTTTTTTTTTATTTGTCATCAAGAGTGCCAACACATGTTTCAACCATCTGAACGTCTTTATCGAGGCTAAAATGATTGAGTGTCTCACGCATAGTGATTCTCGGAGGGCATATGGCCCTGGGTCAGTATAGTAACCTGCTTTGATGCATCTGAATGAGAAGGTGCTTGTCAACACACGGGATGTCCGCCCGTCGATCGGTGCGGACCTGGATTCAATGGCAATATTTTAGGCTTTCGTGTAGGCATGGGAAAGGCACTGCTGTATTGGTATTAACTGCCTGTTGATGGCAGCAGGTGCAAAATGGTTCGAGAACCTGAGCATCAAATAGCAGTGCCTGGCAAATGACTAATACGTATGTACACACTAAAACTGTTAGCTTTGCCAATGCTTGTTTTAACAGGATTTCAGTGAAGGACATGCATTGTGCTTATAAAACCTGAGTGGCTGAGGGCAGTCCTGGTTAAGACATTTTTATTACAACAGTAGCGTGTTTACAGATCCAATATATTGATTAACTTGCAGAAGACTGCTTTGAAAATACACTGGCAGGCGCACACAGTTTGATGATAAGGCTTGATAAAACTAGCTCAAAGAAAACCCAGGAGGCTGTGTTTTGCGCAGGGAGGGGCAGGCCATAGACAGTCAATGGGGGTCAAATAGGGGATATCTAGACAACACCTACAAGCTTTGTGCCCCTCCTCATATGCCATTTCCCCATATCTGTACTCTAATGCAATAGTTTTGACTTATAGGTGGCGCACTTAATAGCTAAAACTAAAAAGGATGTCATAGTCTACCACTTGGATGACTAATATTGAGGATGTATATGTCTGCATTATTGGGAGCTGCCTGCCTTGGGTTACAAAAAGCTGTGTATATAAAAGCACTTCCCATAAGAAAAAAACAACTGTCTTGGCCTTAAAGTCAAAAGCACTTGGTAGTCTGAACTGTAATTTTTAGTGTTCATGTGGGTAGCTTAGGTCAGGTTTGTGCAGCGCTGTTAGCTAAAAAGTATAACTAGGTGGAAATGTCACATATGAGCATGGGCCATTGCGTCAGGACCTGTTCAAGTCAGGCTTAATTATTACTGGCCTTATGGTACCCTTGCAGGGGCTGGAGGAGAGGGAGCCATGAGGCCCTCTACCAGGCGCGAGGCCCGGGGCAGTTTGCCCCTCCTGCACCCCCCTCATGACGGCCCTGGTGCCCAGTATTGTTTTTTGTTTTTGCCTCAGTCGGTCAGTCAGTGGGATAATTTATAAATTGTCTAGAATCACTGATTGCAACCCCACTAACATCTATACCTAACATCTACCTGAACAGATGCCCCTACCATTGCAGCAGGGAACTAAACAAAGTGTGCATTGTCATCAAAAGAGTTTGGCAATTTACCCCAAATCCTGTGTCCCAAGAATGAAAGTCTTATCTCCTTTGGCATGGTGGAGTTCTATGGATGAATAGTTTGCAATCCTCCATAGACCAAAAGGTTGCAACCTGGGATATAGTGTGTGATGCTATCCTGAATGTAGCCAGGAGCAGCCCCATTGAAGCCATTTAAAAGGAATCAAATATGTTTAGGCTGAATGTTCTACTCTGTTGAAAGCCATACTTGGTGACTGAAGAGCTTGGACATGATCTCTTTTCCTTCGTTCAGAAACCAATTTGAGCCACCTGGTTTGTGTTAATAGGTTTCGTTAAGATAACCCCAGGTGTGCATTACAATAATCCAAGAAACTAATCATTAAGGCTCCTAGTGCAACTTTGAACTTGCCCAGGTGCATGAATGAGCAAATCCTCGATCGCCAGCCGATATAAAAAGAAGGATCCCTTGCAGAGGGCACGGATAATATTTTGCCTTAGCATGTTACCTGAGATAACTTGTTAAGTTTTACAAAAATCTGTGAGATATAAAGTGTGCAGAGAGATTCCTTCGTAGTGTTACCGGGACCTCTCCCATCTTCCCCTGGCTAGGATGAAGCCACTGCAATCCATCCAGGGTATGTCACTTAGGCATAAATGAAATGTAAGAGTTTAGTTTGGCAAGATGGTAAAGTGAAGAGGTATGCTTTAACTTCAAAAAAGTGCTGTTCCGGAATGGTGAATATGGTTGCAAAAAGTAGTGGAACTGTTAACAGGAAAGGAACTCCGGTCCTGACCATTCCGGCTCACTTCGACCACTGCTTCTGTTCAAGTCTATGCAATATCACTTCCTTACTTTGCAAGGTCAAAGGTGATGTACCCACACTCGGAGGTTGGAGTCCTAAGTGCCTCACTTTAACAGGCACCAGTCTTCACGCTTTTACAAAGAGGTCTGATGCACCTGCTGAGGCTTAATGGAAGGTTCCTCCCTTTCTATAGTCTCTAAGTGAGGAACGTTCAAGTAGTTCCAAGGGATGAGTCAGAGGAGATTGGCGAGTCCAGTGTCCAAGAGTTAACAGTAAAGCGGGAAGAAATTACAGTTTTGTGCTCATCACATTTATTGAGACAAATAGGTGGGGGAAAGTCAGGGGGGTTTCTTCAAATGTTTGTGCCCTGGATTGTAATGTAAGTACTGAGAACTTCCAAATAACACTTGGCAGTGTTACAGAAAGAAGGATGCTTGACACCAAGGGCCCGATTCATGGAATTATTTGCAGGGTTCAAAGTGACTTTGCACTGCTGCCACACACCCTGATTCATGGAACTGTGCAAAGTGTATGTTTGCAGTGGAAATTCAGTACAAAGTAATTTTGTACTGCAAAAATGACTTTGTACTGAACCTGCACTGCAAAAATACATGTTGCACAGTTCCATGAGTCACGGTTTGTGTCAGTAGTGCAAAGTCACTTTGAACCATGCACATAATTCCATGAATCGAGCCCCTAAAGTCACCAGCACAAATAAACGTAAGTGGTTAGCTCTCAGTTGTCAAGGAGAGAGTGTCAGGTTGTGTCTTCATTGAGTATCACTTCTTCTCTTCCTTGAAACGCTGGCACAATGACTTGGGCCTCAATGTATGGTTTGGAGCAAAGCAGAGACAATGTGGAAACAGAGGGTTTCTGCTAATCCTCATTTATAACGACAAGGGAAATGCAAGTCGTATTTCATGGGATTGGGAACAGACTTAAAATTCTTCATGTGAGGAAAACAGGCAGAGTGCGTTTTCCAGCCAAAATGCTTTGCTTCACCCCATAAAACACCCAACATTTAAACACCTGGCAAAAAATGTATTTAATGGTCAGCGACAATGACGAGACATGTCTGAAATGCATTTTTTGCATTTTAAAGCATTTTTTAAGAGCACATTGTGTTATTTCTTGTGACTGTTCACCGCCGCTGGTAGGCAACCCATGTGCCATGCACGAAAGAGGGCATTTGCATGCGTATTCCCACATCACAATGGATACCTCAAGTCATACAGGTTTAACCCATTTACAGTCGTAGAAACATATTTTACAATCACTCTATGGAAAGTGATAGCATAGGTTTATCTAACTTTGAGGGGCTACACAGTGTTTACAAAAGGCTGGTATGCAATCATCTGGCAAACAAATTGGAAACTGTGTCCAAGAGGGGTATACGCTGAAAACAAGACGGGGTTCCCTGATTGCACTTGGATGTCATTCCCCTCAAAAGGTAATCAATTCTGCCAAATCCCAGCTTTCTGACTGTAGGTTAAGTGCTGCCAGCCCTTTACCCCAGGCAAATTAAGTGTTCTGACTCCAAATACCTTAAGACACCCTGCCCATCGGATTGTGTGCTTCCTAGCACTGTGGGGTCGATTCATGGAACAAACGTGCGCCGAAAATCCCAGCTCAAGCAGGCGCAAGGAGGCGCAAGCGGGAGAAAGAAAGCGCACGCGCACGCGTGCGATTCAAGGAAGGCGCTGCGCTACTTTCCCACTGGTTGTGCGCCAAATCCGTACATGGCGTACGCTGTCGCACACGTCTCCAAACAGCTAAGCGCACAGCGAAAGAGCACATAGCGCAGCACACACAACAAAAGTGGGCGGAACAGTGGCCGTAACACACAGAATGGGGAATAACGCATGAAAAAGAAGGCGTAACTGGGGAAGTACTTCATCCACACGCACGTGAACAACCCGTATTCATGGATTGAAATAAGGTAAACCCGCTCACCTCAAAAGACACGCACAGGCGTCAACGCATCCACCACACAAAGGCAGGCGGAAGCATCTCCGCGCACAGCATAAAAGTGTGCGCAAACAACAAACACTATATACAGCTACGATGAATGCCCCATTTGTCGCAGCACTGATCGTGGGACACCGCAGGAGGAGGAGAATAGCCAGGGCATGCATTTTTTCACCACAGACAAGCCTTTTTGGGATGCCTGACGACCAGGTCTATGGCAGGTATAGGTTTCCACCCCATATCATCCTAGACCTGGTCAGGGAGTGGGAAGATGACCTAACATCCCCCACCCTCTGCTCCCAAGCATTGAGCCCATTGGAGAAGGTGCTCAATGTCCTGCATTTTTTGGCCACTGGGTCCTTTCAGCGGACTACTGCCATAGTGGGGGGGGTCTCACAGGGCACGCAGTCACGCTGCCTACACCAGGTATTGGCAATCATGACAGCGCGCCCCGCAGGCACATATACATGCCCAGAACACCCGCAGAAAGGCAGGCCGTTGTCCAAGACTTTTACAGGGTGGCACACTTCCCCAAAGTGCTCGGTGCCATAGATTGCACCCATGTAGCCCTACGTCCACCTAGGGCCACTGAGCACATCTACCGAAACCGCAAGCACTGGCATTCCATCAATGTACAGGTGGTATGCGATGTAAAGGGAATCATCACCTCTGTCTATGCAAACTACCCTGGCTCCACCCATGACAGTTTCATATACAGAATGTCCGCCCTGAGCCGGGCCCTGGAAGCTGGGCAGCATGGCGACACATGGCTCCTAGGTGAGTACAAATGCCTGTGCACATGCATGCATGTCACACACACACACAAATATACAAACCCCAATAATCACAACCATTATCACCTCTCCAGGGGACAGTGCCTACCCTCTGAGCAACCACATGATGACGCCAATCCGGAACCCCACCACACCACCCCAGGTAAGATACAATGCGGCCCATATTGCAACCAGGGCCATAGTGGAGCGCACATTCGGAGTGCTCAAGTCACGCTTCCGCTCCCTTGACCGCTTTGGCTGGCAGCTACTCTATGCACCACCAGTAGTGTGCAGGATCATTGTGGCAGCATGTGTCCTGCACAATGTTTCAACACGGCAGGGCGTACCGGTGGACCCACATCCCCAACCACAGGCACAGGCGCTGCCCATGGGAGGGGCTAAGGCACGTGGCGAGGAAGACCGGACCCAGCTTGTGGCCAGATTTGTCACCTAAACTCCCAACCCTGCGGAGTGCACACAGGCCTGGCACATACCAGGTGACAATCGATGATGACAAAGAGACAGTCAACTGTCACAACCTTACCACCCTGAGATTGTTGCCATGGAATTGCCACATTGTGTGCATCCCTAGCTACTTAAACACAAGCAATCCTGTGTGACCAAAAGGCACACATGCAAGGTGTGAATCACACAGACCTGTAAAACAGGACATGACTATCAGTGGTATGTCACTCAAACCCTCCCAAACCACAACATGACATGGCAAGCAATAGCCATATACCAACACAGTATCAAAAAGGTACACATTGCCATGTGAAAAATGTAAATGGGCATCAGACAATGATGCCTGACATGGAATCAGATGAAATTACTGATCAACAACCTCCCACCCAAAATAAGTCATACCCAAATGCATTCCAAAAGTTGTATTTTAAACATAACAATGAATGCCTGTCCACATGCACAATGTGCATTGCAAAATCAACACTGCAGCTACAGTGTGCCGTGTCCACCTCCTGCAACACACTGCTCAGCGCACAGCAGTGAACAGCCATTGTGTGTGATGCACACCCTGAGCATCACATCTAAGCGACAAACTACATAAAAAAAACAAAATAGGCATGTACAGGATCCACAAATGGTCATAGAACATGTGCTGCAGGCACACAGTGGGCACCAGAAGGCAAACAGAGTGTACACGTGGACAAGGAAGGGTGGTTGTACATGTAGTGGATCATAGTGCAAGTGTGTGGGTCAGTAGGGACATGCACTCAACATATGCATGTGAAATCAAGTGACCATCAGTGTCCTCTACACATCACATGTGAATATTCACCATGTGTATACCCCAGCATGTAAAATCACAACTATCCCCTCACACCTGAAAGGTAAACACAACACATGAACAGGCATTGATCAGCAGAATACATCATGTAAATAGGAAAGCACAATTACAATTTCAGGGTGCCCATCACACTGCAGGGCAAGGCAACTATCAACAACAAAACACCCCCCCTCCCTCACAAATCACCACGACCCACTGAACAACTGCATCTGGGTTATTCATCCGACATCCTTGAATTCCACCGGGCCACAGGATCACCCTTCCCCTTTGGCACCATCTCCCACCTTGTGTGTAAAAAGTTGCTAGCACCCTCAGAGTCCACCTAGATTTTCAAAAGCACAAAATCCAACAGAACTCAAAGCAGGACAACACAGAAGCCAAGCAAATAGCCTGCAGGCAGTAAAACAAACCAGAACAGCCTTCAGTAGATGACTTGAAGTAGCAGTACGCCACAAAGGACAAGTACTACCACAATGATGTTAACAACCAAGGTAGCACAGTAGAACAATGTCACAACAGGATCTGAACCATGCGTGGCACATAACATAGAATGATGCACCACGAACGGATGTCTACTGTCACAGCTCCCGTGTACAGGCGCAGGAGTGGCACGAAACAACCACCCCCACCGTGGTCTGGGTGCCTGCAAGGTCTAACTCACACAGGCCTCTGAGAACCTGGTGGGGAAGGAGGGTCAGGGATATGCAGTCGGGACAGGCATTGGCATACTGGATAACCGGAATGAGGGGCAGGAGAGGGGAGTAGGATTGACACGGGAAAGTAGGGAATGCACCAAAATGTAGTACTCACATTAACACATACACAATTAGATCAAACTTGTTCACATATACATAGCACCAAATGACTCAAATGTAAGTCAAAGAGAAACTTATCTCTGGGGTGAGTGCTGGCCTCCTGCCTGCGCACTCTCAGGTCCGGTAACAGGAGCATTTCAATGCTGCAAAGAGAGCCACAGTTAATAATCTGTGTGTGCCCAAAACACACAAACACACCACCAAATATGCCCCAAAGTAACAAAATACGCTACAAACAGACAAACTTGTGTGGATGCTTCATACCCATACGTAACATTACCCCTCTGATGGTTCATACACAGTCAATGCAGTAAGTCAGGCACCGGTGGGTGCGTGGCAAATAGAACACCAATGTGTCACGATTCACACAACATGCAATGTTCCCTGTGTAAGCAGACAGACGCATATAGCAAGGTCTGACTTCAGAACAAGTCCTGTACCACCATGACCAAAATAAAGTAGCCAGTGCATGTATCAATTTCTACTTGGAAATGAAATGCACTGCACTCGAGTCTGTCCCTTGCTGTCTGTCCCTGTGAGCTGCTTCATTCCATGTCTCGGAACGCTACATGGCTAATACAAGTGCCTCAATGGACCATGGTGGACCGGAGGGTATGTGCCACTGCCCCTGCAGGTGCCCCAGACAACTTTCACATCAACTAGCCATCAGTCCACTAACACATCTGAGCTGTATTGTGCGCTTCTACACCAATATTTGTCCAAGTTCACCGTTAGTGCTGCTACTAAGCATGCATGTTCAACTGGCCAGGTGGAAGGTTTGCTGTGTTGTGACCCCCCTGTGCTGCTCACCTTGCCTGGAGTCCCTTGAAACACGTCATCGATTTTCGGATGTATGATCGCAAACCCTGTGCCTCTGCTTGCGCACACATGTGCATGTCGGCAGCACCAAACGTGTCCTGATTCCAGACGTCCAATGGCCCATGTCTGCTGGCAAAGGTGGTCTTGATGCTCACCCCCCTGCAGAAAGTGCATGAAACACATGATTAATGCTTAATATTCATCTGTGTGTTTCTCTTCAGGCATTACATGACTGGACCATGTCAGAGACGTACATCAGAAATCACACCATCAGTCCGTCTTTCACAGCAACTGTGTGGAACACACTATCTACGGCATGATTTGCAACAAGCACATGTTCATTAAAGATAAGAAACATACTACACAATGCATAGCAATGAATGTACACATGAATCATTAAAAACCCCATCTAGCAAAAGAAGAACAGTGGACAATTACACCCCAATCATCCCCACTACGGGTGTTAACACAAGTTCCACAACAGCAGACATGCCACAGATATGACAGTCCATTGCCCTTGTGTAATAGGCTGTTACACTGAACCATCCTTGAGAGCCCATGGATAAGGGAAGCAGGAGTGGCATATGTGAGTCAAGGACCCCAAGCAGCAAACACATACACAAGACAAGCTTGAAGGGCCCAGCTGGAACAGACAGTGGATGCTTTCAAAAGCCACAAAGCACCACACCGACACATGAAAGCACAATACACTAGCAATTTTAAACTATATTAACTAATTACACTAACTATGAAAAACCTACTTTAACTATTTAAACTAACTATCAAACAGAAACTCAACTAACTAAACTAAAAGAAAAATCAAAAATGGTCACATACGACCCGGGGGGGAGGCACCCAGGAGGGGGGAGGTACAGGGTGCTGCTCAACACCCACATGCGATGATGCTGAGGAAAAAAAAAACTCCATGGGCTCAACGCCTGCACAGCCCAACCTATGTGGGAGATAGATTGTCGTCCGAGGCTGGCTCGTCCTAGAAAGGAGGACGTGGCACAGGAGCATGACCACGCCTAGCCGCAGCTTGCCCCTCGTTGGCAGCAGGTCTGCCGGACGGGTGAGCCTGGTTCTGTGTGGTGATGACATGTAGGTCTGCATGCAGAACCTCCTGTGATACACGTGCTTCCTCTTGCAAGGTAGCACGTGTAACACGGAGTTCCTCCTGCAAGGCCTGGCTTGACAACCGCTGCACCTCCCGGCAAGCATGTAGCTCAGCCGAGATGGTACGCTCAAGCTGTGCAAACCTCTCCTCTGCCCGCTCCCTCTGGGACATCAGAAGGACACCCAGAGTGGATCTGAGGAAAGCATGCTCCTCCCTCAGGGCCTTCATGTGTGCCTCTGCGTGAGCAGCAAATGCTTGACGCAGAGACGACATTACAGCCTGGCGTGCCCTGTCTGAGGCCGCCATGCCCAGCCTGCTGCTGGAGAAGCACCTGCCTAGCAGGGGGGAGCACAGATTGGGCCACACGCTCCATGCTCTCAGCGATGTTCTCCATTTCTGCCCCCTGCCGTTCAGAATTGGCAGTCATGTCTTGCTCCCACTGTGGTTGCGCGGGGTGAACACGTTGCTGGGCTTGACCCCTGTGGGACCCAAGGACCGGGTGTCCTTGTTGTGTTGGCACCGCCCGCGCCTGCACGACTACATGCCCCCGTCAACGTGATGTCCCAGGTACATCAGTGACTGGTGTGGAGGTTGCCCCTGCGTCTCGATCCACCATGGGCAGAGGTTCCAAGACTGTCTGACCCCTCACTGCAGGTGTCGCGGACAGAGGAGTGTCCACATCAGAATCACTCACCCCAGACATATGGACCTGATGCTCATCCAACTCGACATGGTCGTCGGAGTGCTCTTCATGGCTGGACTCATAGGCAGCCAGAGACAAGATGGACTGTAGCACTTGGGGGGTTTCGTGGCCTACCACCCCACTACCCCCACTTGTGCTGGGTTGATGTAGTGATAATAACCCTGTCCTGGCATGACAACACCATCCTCCAGCTCCATTGTGTCATCATCTGAAAAATAGAGAGAAAAAAGGTTACTACACATGTTAGAAGCACACAACACACACACACACTGACACCAAACACATCAGGCAGACATGTGACACACAAAATAGAACCTGACATGCATGCTGGGTCAACTTAAAATTGCTTCTGTGATCAGAGCTGTTGAAAGGTGGCAGTTTGCATTGAAGTGGGTCTATGCAGTGCAGCAAATATGTATGTCACTCACTACCTACATGTACAAGGACTTCATGGTGTGTGTCAGAAAATGTGAAGGCAGTGCAAGGTCAACTTCAGGCATCACGTGCAATGTGCATTCAATGGGTAGCATATCTACAAGCAAAGCACCCCTCCACCCAAGTGCAAAATCAGGGATGCCTGGCATGGTATCAAAAGGCTGACCATAGACCCATGTATTGACAGACAGTGTTGACTAGCATCAACAGCTTCATGCGAGTCAAGTGACAACACTGCAAATTATGATGGGACAGTAAGCAGGACACATGATGAAACCTCTGGAGTCCACCCATGTGTGAAGAAGACACTACACCAGTTGGACAGAGTCATTGTCCATGAAACAGGCTGAGGCCTGTGACTCACACAGATTGTCGGACCCTAAACATGTGTGCAACGCAGTACTGAGCCACAGTTGACATGGGAAGGCAGATGAAATGCCATGCAATTTGGGTTATCATGGACTTGTGTAACAGTGATCATCCAGTCATGGACACATATGGGCATGTGTGAAATGCACATGGAGCATGAATGGGCACTCATGTCCCTGCGGGGCATCTGACCTCTGCACAGTCCAAGTGAGACACCCTGCATCAAGTAGTAAGGATGTACCTCAATCGATATGTCTGGCAGATTGACCGCTGGATTTTAGAATGTACACAGGAGGCATGACCAGGGAAGTAACCAAGGGCAATATTGTAGCAGACCAGTCCTAAGATGGAAATGGGGTGCAGAGCAGGGGGTTGAGGGGCAAGGGAGCATGCCTACATTGGCTACCCCCTTGCAGGCAGAGGACACATGCACGTCAGTCATGCTATGCATAGTTCCTGGGCTGAGAGGAAGGTCACCCCACGCTACATGCAGAAGTGCCAGTGAGCTGGAATATGGACCGGAGGGGCATACTGCTAACCTGCATGTGACTAGGGTGCAAAAGTGGTCATGTGGACAGTCCCCGTCTGCTCCACATGTCCACCATCCAGCAGAGTAGACATGCATCAGGGAAGCATTGCATTACTCGCACATCATAACCATGTACACGTGACATGTAGTGGCAGTCATGCACAACACATCACACAAGTAAAACACACACATCCTCGACAAACACGCATCAACACTCACTGGACTGGGCATCAAAGTCCGGCATCTCTCCCACTCCTTCGACCGATTCAGATGGTATGAACTCCGCAACGAGTGACTCATGCGGAGTGAGGTCTTCCTCCTCCGGTGCAGGCCCACCGCCAGTCACCAGAGTCAAGTTGTAATTTGAGGCACGCTTAGCCTTAGCGCTGCGTTTGAGGTCATTCCAACGCTTTTTGCACTCTTGCGCCGTGCGCACCTCATGGTCGAATGCACTCATATGTTCTGCAACTTGCTTCCAGTGGGTATCACGGTGGGCAGCCGTAGTCTGACAATTAGCACCCACTAGCATGTCACGGCTGTGGTCCCGCATGTAGCCCACGAGGAAGTTCAGTTCCTGGTTGCAGAAAGGCTTCTTCCTCGATGCGCAGGAGGTTGTGGCTGTGTGTGGGGTCCCAGCCTGTGCTGCAGGTGCAACCTTCCTCCTCTTGGATTGTGGTGCAGACCCTGGCTGGCTGATGCCGCCCTGATCAGTATGGCCAGTGGGACCGGTGGATTGAGCCAAGGGAGTGGCAGGTGGAGGGGCGACCAAAGGGCTGACTTGTGTCAGTGGCAGTTGGGTGCCCTCTAATGGACCCTGCGCATCAACATCCGCTGTGGCACGATCTTTGACTGCAACTGTCCTGGTTGGCAGACTCACAACCGGTGTGTTGTTGGCTGCATCTGCCCCTGCACTTGCCAACACCCGGCTGTTCGGGGCAGAAGATGACATTGCTGCCCCAGGGACACGTGTCTTGGTCAGGGCAGCCCTGCGTACCCCTACGGTTTCCCTCCAGGCCAGTTGGAAATCTTCCAAGGGCTCTTCAATTGCCAACGCAGCCTGCGCTGGCAGACCCTGAGCCTGGGTGGTGGTGTCCACAGCTGCACCTGCAGCTACCACTACCCTTGGGCCCGTGGCAGTCGATGAAACGGACTGCCGGGTCACACAGGCGCCAGTGCCAGATGCAGAAGCTGCATATCCCAGAACCGCAGGGGGTGGTGGCATGACTGCACCAACACATGGCACAACATCGTGCTCAAGTGGTGCACCCCTGCCTCTTCCCCCTCTGCGGCCACCCTGGTGTCCCCCGACTCCCTGGTCACCCCGGCCACGTCCCTGACCACGCCCGCCATGAGGAGTACACCCAGCTGAGGCACCCCTCACCTTTGGTGGCCTCCCAACCATGGCACAGATGGAGTAGTGCCAGCACAGATGGTGTAGTGCCAATGGGAGGTGTACACCACAATTGACCTGGGCAATTGGGGTGAAGGGGGTGGGATGCAAGATGTTAACAACCCCCTGCACCTGCAAGGCTGTATGTGACCCCGGTGATGTAGTGACGGGTCACGCTACGCTCAGACACCCCAAAACTGCAGTAAAACCGTGCACGCAACCCTGCAGCCTACGTGCATGGAATCAACCTCCCGCAGTATGCAGTGGCAGCCAGGAACACGAAAAACGCATACTCGTGGGACACGCAGGCTACTATGACCTCGAAAATGGGTGCGATACACAGGGGCACCCGCAGTGGGAAAAATAGCGTGCGCGACTCACCGTCTGACTAGCGTGATAATGAAAAACACGCGTAGCCAATACCCCCGCCAAAAGAAGAGATACGTCCTCGATCGCTATGAAGAGGTGATGGTGCGCAAAACAACACGAAGCAGCTACACACGTCGGTCTGCATTAAAGGCACGTACAGCGAACTGCTGGCCCCGCTCACCTTTAACCCGTCACATCACTTACGCGCGTAGGCCCTTTCCTCGGATTACACGCATTCACATGCGGACGTGCAGTTTTAATGTCAGAGAAGCGCTTATGCGCTAAGGGCCTTTGATCCAATGAAAACGCGTACGTGTACTGACATGCTTACGCGCTATGGGCCTTTCCTCCAATTACACACTGACGTGCAATTTTTTCACGTGCCAAATCACTTCGTATCAAGCTGGCCACGTGAGAACACAGGGAAGACCACGCTCCTTCCCAGAAGGCTGAATTACTGCCCCCCAGAGCCCCGAGCACGCTCCCACCTGCCATCTGCTGCTGCCTGACTGCCTGCTGCCCACGTGCCCTGCCATTTGCTGCCTGCACGTCAGCCAGGGGTGCAGTTGCTGTGCCCCATCGCTCCACAGCCCAGCCCCAGGACCCAGTTGCCCACCCACTCCTGCCTCTGGGGTTGCCATGTCGGACACAACACCATCTGAGACCACTGGCAACCTCCAGCCAGAGAGGCAGAGAGCCACCAGCTTCAGTGCCAGGGAAGGTAATGTCCTGGTGGAGCAAGTCCTGGGGCAGTATGATGCCCTCTTTGGAAGTTCGCGTGCCGACTATGAAGGACGGACCAGGATCTGGATGGACATCGTGACTACCATCAACGCGGAGGGGGTGGCAGTCCGCGACTTACATCATGTCAAGAAGCGCTGGGAGGACTTCAGGTCCAGAACCCTCAACAAGGCCCGGCGCCTCTCGAAGGGGCCAGCTGTCGGACCACCAAATGAGGGTCCTGGAATGCATATGCCCAGCGCTCTACGTCCAGATCCTTTAGAGGCAGACCCGTCTGGAGTCGAGCGGTAAGTGTACATGCATGGTGATTGGACGCTGCGCGTGTCGTGGTGTGCCAGTAGTATGAAGGTTGCACATGTGTTTTTGTAGGGCCATGTACGGATGTGTATGAACATGGGTGAGGCTGCCACATGTGAGTCCTCTCAGGTGTGAGACACATTGATGGTGTATGTGTTGGTAAGCATGCTGGGCAAATGCAGGTGTGGGAGCACACATGTTTGAATTTTTGTGTATGTACATTGCCATGGTTGTGGCATGGATGGTGGTTCATAAAGCATGTATCTGCGCTGTGTACATGTGCATTTATGTGTATTTGACAAGTGTGCAACTGTGATGCAACATGCATGCACGTGACACTGATATGTAGAAGGCTGAATGTCAGATGTGACATGTATGGCGATCTCATCACTGCGGCAGTTGGAGGAGATGTACACATGCATGTAAGTGTGGTGGCGTGTGTGCATGTCTTGTGCACTCCCAGTGTTTCATGTCATGTCAGGCTCACCTTTGGCTGTACATGCTGTTGTATGTGTATGGATGGTTCTGCCTGGTGCAATATTGCCGTGGAAATGCTCATGTGTGTGAGTTAAAATGACATGTGTGTCGTGGAGTGTGATGCCGTGTCTGAAGTTTGACAATGCCACTCATGTACAACTGTCATGTGTGTATCAGTCCAATGTACTGTGCCCTGATGCCTGTGTTTTATCCCTCCCTGTCTGCAGCGTCAACTGATGAAGAGGGCGGAGAGGGTGCTGTGGAGCACAGCGGCAGGGATCGCACCACCAGCCGGAGACGCAAGGCCCGGCTGCCCTCCCAGATTGTCATCTCGTCGGGGAGTGAGGAGTCTGGTGCCGCGTTCCAGGTCGCAGCTGCCGAGGGTGGGTCCAAGAGGTGGAGGTTGGAGGTGGACTCCTCGGCAGCAGAAGGGGCAGCTGAGACCCCACAGGGTCCAACGGAGGAAGATGGCATGGAGTCATCCAGGTTGGTGGAGGGTTTGGTGGAGGAGGAGGCCGTGGAAGGGACACACACAGGCATCTGGAGGTGGGGATTCCACTGGTGCTAGTGGTGCAGTGCAGG
This sequence comes from Ambystoma mexicanum, assembly GCF_040938575.1. Classification (NCBI taxonomy): domain Eukaryota; kingdom Metazoa; phylum Chordata; class Amphibia; order Caudata; family Ambystomatidae; genus Ambystoma; species Ambystoma mexicanum. The sequence goes on from NC_090931.1 coordinate 461,596,586, forward strand.
ACCAGGGACAGGAGGCAGCACAGGCTGCCTCGGAGGTGCCTGTGTGCAATCCTGTCCCTGATCCTGTCACTGCATCATCTGGCACCAGCAGGGATGCCTACATCCAGACCCGTTTTCAAGGAGGGGATGAGCGCACAACAACTGGCCTTCCTCTCCCTGCGGACATGGCTGTCCGGGACCGTGTTGAGCCTGTCCTGGCCGGGATAGCGTTGTGTCAACAGGGCATGCGAGTTGACTTGCGGTCTTTTCGTGAAGAGACTGCACGTCATCTCGGGTGCCTCTTTGACCGCGTTGACCTTCTGGGACGGGTCACCAGTGCTGGATTCCTCCGTGTGCTGGACCTTCTTGCGACCCCCTCCTCACCTGAACCCCCTACGCACCAGTCGTCCTCCATGCCATCTTCCCACCCATGTATCACCTGGGTACCCTGTGGAGCTGCCTCTGACCCTGCGGCCAGGCTGGTGGAGGAAACATCCCTGCCACAGTTGGGAGTCGGACGTCCAGCAGGGGTGGCCACCACAACAACTGCACCCCAGCCGGAGGAGGATGTGCAGGCAGCAAGAGCCAGGGCACAGGCAGAGGCACAGCAGCAGCAGCAACACAGTGGGAGCCATGTTGGCTCTGGGCCTTCAACATCGGTGGGGCAGGCATCGGCCAGAGGGCAGGAGGACCCAGGACTGGAAGTGTCTTCCATGTGGCAGCGGTTAGGCCATGCTATAGATGTGGAGCGGCAGCGGGCAGAAGAGGCACGGCTCACGATGGTCAGGGCAGAGAACTCCATGCGTAGGGCTCTGAGGCGGGCCGAGTGCCTCGAGGCAATTCGCACGGACCTGGAGGTCCACATGTCATCATCCCTGCGAACCCTCGGGGCCATGGAAGAGGACCGCCTCCGGGACATCGAGCAGGAGTTCGATGATGCCCTGGCCAGGGAAATCAGGAAGTGAGCCGTCGGACTAGCCCGCTGCCATTGTAAATAGTTTTTAGAGTTAGGTTTCCTTTTCCTTTTCCTTTTATTTGTGGTCAATGGACAATGCCACACACATTTGTATATAGTTCTAGTTTTAGGTAGTTTCTTAGGTAGATTTCATTTGTTTGGACCTTTCACATAATTGGACAATGGATTGATATGATATGTTTTTTTGATTTTGCACATGGAATCATGGAATTTTCTTTTGGACAATGGATTGTGAATAGTTTGATCATGGATTCATTTGATTTTTGTTTTCCATTTGGACATGAGCAATGGATTTTCTTTTTTTACATTTCCTTTGGATTTGTGTTGGTGGAGGGAGAGTTTGGACTGTTTTTCTTTTGATTTTTTTTGGATTGGTTATAATTTTCATTCACTCATCTTTTGCACATGCTTTTCATTTCACGTTTGGTATTTTTGTTTGATTTCATTTCATTTATTTATTTTTGTACAGAATACATTTTCATATTTTATTTCCATGTGTGGGATTTGCTCATTGGGTTGATGCATGTGAAAATGTGGGTTTACACAATCAATGCCAACCAGTGTATCTGTGTGACGGACATGTGTTGATGTACATAGTTGACTTTTGGTTTGTGTCTTGAGATAGGCATGTCAGTGTGGGGTGGATTGGGAAATCATTGCGTCTCAAGAATGGGGTGGCGTGATGTGTTTTTTTGGTGCAGAGGTTGGCCATGATTGTGCTTCTTTATTTTGTGTAGGGGGGGACATAAGTGAATCCCGCGAATCCCAGTAATACACGTACCCCACTCGCACAGGGCCAATTGCGTGTAAAACTTCCTGCGAACCCCAGTAATATACGTACCCCACTCGCACAGGGCCAATCACATGTGAAACCTCCCGCGAACCCCAGTAATACACATACCCCACTCGCATAGGGCCCTTCGCGTGTGAAACTTCCCGTGCACCCCTGAAATACACGTACCCTGCTTCGATCACGTGTGAAACTTCCTGCGAATCCCAGCAATACACGTACCCCACTCGCACAGGGCCCTTTCGTGTGTGAAAATTCCCACGAACCCCAGTAATACACGTACCCCACTCGCACAGGGCCAATCGCGTGTAAAACTTCCCACGAACCCCAGTAATAGACGTACTCCACTCGCACAGGGCCCTTCGCGTGTAAAACTTCCCGCGAACCCCAGTAATACACGTACCCCACTCGCACAGGGCCAATTGCGTGTGAAACTTCCCGCGAACACCAGTAATACATGTACCCCACTCGCACAGGGCCCTTCGCGTGTGAAACTTCCAGCGCACTCCCGAAATACACGTACCCTGCTCCAATCGCGTGTGAAACTTCCCACGAACCCCAGTAATACACGTACCCCACTCGCACAGGGCCTATCACGTGTGAAACTTCCCGCGAACCCCAGTAATACACGTACCCCACTCGCACAGGGCCTATCGCATGTGAAAATTCCTGCGAACCCCAGTAATACACGTTCCCCGCTTGCCGTGTGCTGTTTGGCAGCCCTGTATACTGGTCCAGGGTTAGCGCAGCCCTTTGCGCTGGATTGGGGATTTTGATGGCTTTTCCTTGCGCAAAGGGCGTTCTTGGGGGCGCTCCTGCAGGGTCGCTGCGCCACTCTGCGCCATGGCTGGTTTTGGTAGCTGAAATCCATGAATACGCTGTGCACGGAAATGGATTTTAGCGCACACGGCTGGCGCAGACAATCGCATGCGCATACTGTACACCAGCCGCGTGAGCCACTTGTGCGCTAAATTCTATGAATTAACCCATAAGTTTCATGTCTGACAGCTTAATCCATACTGTGAAAATGGCAAAAATCACTTGGTGGAAGAGAAGAATAGAGAAATTGGGGAACTCGTGATAGAATGTGTAATGATGCACTTGCCATTATTCACCTTAAGCTCCCAGCAATCTATTCAACTATGATTATGACTACCCAATGTTTCCAATAGAACTGAGAACAAGACAATCAGCCTCATTTAGAGTCTGCTGGTCCGGAAACAACGGTGGCGGTAAAACCACCACCACTGTTGTTTCCGGACCGGCAGATTACAAGTTCTGCAGGCGGGTGGTGTCACTTCCGCCAGGTGTGACCTGGCGGGAGTAATGCCACCTGCCTGCAGATGGAAACACTGGCTCTGTCATAGGCAGAACCAGTGTTTCCATTGTCCCCATCCCCATGGAGTCCTATTGGACTCCATGGGAATGGGGATTTACGGAATTCTGCCTCCGGAATTTACTGAGTCACCGGGGTTGTAATGCCTCAGTGATTCTGGCAATCACAGAGGCGGTAATTAATTCCAATTCTGGCAGCAACCTGCTGGTTTTTCCGTCTCAGTTACCACCGGACTTGGAATGAGGCCCAATGACAGGATAGGGAGATTACTGTGCTGTAGATATTGTTGAATTCGATTTGGTTGAATTTATTATAAGGAATTTGGCTGCATATATATGTGGAGTGTGGGTGATCATGAATGAAAATATAGAGGGGGTTTGAGGGGAAGCTGCGGGGGGTCTCCCCCCACATATATTTTTGGGCAAATCGAATAACAGAAAAAAATAATTCTACCAAATTGAATTCGATACATTTTATTTGATGATATCACATAGAACCAACAAGGACTACTGTGGAAAACCTGAAGCCGTCTCACTCGTTATTCCCGGGGGATCTGTCATCCAGGTGGCCAGGACACAGCCATCGCTATTTGATCCAATTCCTGTGGGAGGACCAATGCGGGAGGATCATCTGGATAGGGGGTCCTCAGGGAGTGGAAGTGGGACAGCGACGGGTGAGACATGGCACCCCCTTTATTATAACACCTTTTCCCCATCCTATCCGGTAGGATATTCAGAAGCTCTACCCCCCCCCCCCTTTTCCGACACAAACACTTTCCTACACTGTGACAGACAACAGACAGGCACTAGAGCCCTTTACCTGATTTGTCCAAACACAAGGGTCAGGCAGAGTCAGGCAATTGACAGTAACTACACACACCTGACGGCCCTTTCCCTTCCCCACTGGGATAAAAGGTGGAGCACAAGGACACACTTCGAGCATGGCTGAACCAACGAGGAAGCAGCTATTCCATACCAGCAGTTCAAACAGAGGAGAAAGGCGGTGAGACCTGGAGGGACGAGGTGGAGGGAATTGCCCTTGCCCTTTTGAACTCAGACCTGGAAAGACTCTGAAACGAAAATTGCAAGACCGGGAAGTCCAGCTGGCATGTGGTATGACAGGTGTCAACAGCACACAGGGCCCTTCCACGCTGATATCCAAGGCGGGGAGAAGCACTTGCCACCATGATATGATACGATATATGATATGGCATTTATAACGTGCCTATACACAAGTGTTATACGGACGTGGTGCTGTTCTTGACTCCTGAAACAAGAAACTTCAGTAGTTCAGCACAGCCGGTGAAAGTGAGAGTCCCCCAAGAAGACAGTTAAACTCTACAATGTGAGGCAATAATGGATGCACCCCAGCAGGGAATGAGACCAAGACCAAGTGCTGATGAGATGTAAAAGGTTTTATCTAAATCAATATAGGGCATGCAAAGGACTCTGCAACCTCTGAGAGCGCTCTGTCTGACAATAGTAAAGACAGCCATATTTATTACAAAAATACGTCATGGACTATAGGGGGCACATAATCGTGGGGATTGGGTGGTGAAGACTAGCTACTATGTACAATGTAGGTGCGGCAATACATGATTGGTGGAGATCCACGTGGTGGCATCGTTGAGTGCTTGGGTCAGCTGGGCTCATCAGGGTGGAGTATCAGGTCACGAGCTGTCCATGTGGATACATTGCTGCTGCACTAACATTTTGCCCTTGTGGCCACGCATACACATTCATCACTAATTTCCATGTCAATTTACCCTATAAATCCTACAACTCATTAATCTAATACCATAAAGGAGACAGAGAGAAACAGCATATAATTCTGGGCATCCTTAATACATCATTATAAAACCGCTGGTCAAAAGGGACCCAGTATCATGAGTCCAGGTGTCTGGTCAGGGGGCGCGGGTTAGGGTACCTTTATCATTCTACTCTGTTAGATGTAGTAAGAGACAGCTTTACGGTATGTTAGTACAAGAGTGAATAACTACCTCTGTGGTCAGTCGAGGGAGGGGTGAACTGAGGTACCATTGAGTCAGAGGGGCATATAGCTGGCACCTCATAAGGCGGCGGGCTGCAGGGCCATGTTGCTCATAATTCTTTGTAGCCAGGGCATGGTGGTACAAGGGGATTTTATGGTGGCATCAGGTGTCAGAAGGCATGGGGGGAGGAGGAAGCTTGGTGCGAGCTTGAACAGGAATGCGGGGAGTTGTTCCTGTATTGTTCTAACATCAGTAAACCGGGGACCTTCAAACCCCAGCCAGGCCTTGGAGGGAGGAGGGTGGGAGTTGAATACGCTGCTCGCTAGGAGGAGAGGGGAGATGGCTTTGTAGTTTCTCGAGGGTCTACATTTATCAACTAGCATGCACATCATTATAGAGATGGAAAACTGAGGTATGTCTATACAATTGCATGTTTACATACATGCATTCATCTATAGATATATCGTGTGAGCTTATGGGCACTATTTATTTCACACTTCTTCGTGGTTCATGAGTACTGTGTTTACAGAATCAAAAAAGCTTTTGTTAATATCACACCATTTGCAGTTCACTATTTTGTTGCGGGGACACGTGGGGAAAGCTAGCACAGAACGTGAGTTAGAACAAGGTTGGTGTATACATACAAGTTACAACGTCATACTTATAATTGGACGGATATACATTCTTAAGGGTGAAAACAATTACTTCAAACAACATCTCATTTGCCAACAGGTGGGGTGTGTTACTTTAAATGGCTGGTATATGTTACAACACTTAAAATCATATCGTGCATAGAGATTTTGTACATTGCCTTTTAAATATTGCGCAGTAGCAATGACCTGTGGTCAGTGACAATAGGTTTGAATATACATGCGTTGGACAACTTTGCATGTAAGTATCTGGGGTGGGCAAGGGTCGTTCCATTTTAATATGGACATCCATTTTCGTATGAACAATCAACATTATGCGTTTTGAGCCTCCTCGCGAATGGCTTAGCAGCATGGGTAAAACTGGGTGGCGCACGGGTTCAACATTCAGGTCGAACACTTCAAACGGGGAACAGGGTAGGGGATTAGGCACGACATATATCATGAGTGTGGGGGTTTGCAGGGGGTCAAGGCATATTTGACAAGGGCAGCTTAGTTCTTTCCCAGACCTTAACCTAAGCTCTGGTCACCGTCAGGGCAATGATGTACTGCTGAAGGTAAATGATACAGTGTTTGTTCTGTTACTTGTTCGCGCCTAGTTACTCATGAGAATAGGCCTTCTTTGGAGCTGCCATGGGGAGGAGGCTGGGGGAAGTGCGGGCTCACTGTGCGCAATCAAGTGGGGGAGAGCTGCAGTTCTGCAGTCTGCTTGTTCCACGGTGGCCTGGATTTGTGTACTCAAAATGGAGTCTAAGTGTATTACAAAATGGAGTCTGTATCATGCTACAAGTTGAGCCATGCAGTCTCATGCGTCGGCCAGCAGCCATCCTGCATCCTGGGCCCAGGCGCACGGGTGGCTACCGACGAGTCATAAGCCTCACGTAGGAGAGGGGTGTAGGGGGAGGAGGGTCTAAAAGACCTTTCCTCCCATACACCGGCAAGTCAGAGAAGACTGATAGTAAACCGAGCAGTGCTGGACCCAAGGCTGCAGGAAGCAACATTGTTTTGTACAAAGAACTTCTATATTTGAACTTTAACGAAACCCCAGTGAAAGTCCAGAAGCAGAGTCGTCTGGCGCCATGTGGGTGCTCATTCAAAGGACTGACTGGAGCCTTTTTTTTGTTGGTTTGTTGAAACTACGAGAACCAAGAGGCCTTAGGAGAGGCCGGCGTGAATTGTCAAAGTGGTCCAATGAGGATCGAGCAAACCCCTTGTACACTCGGTCTTTGACACATTGAGGAAAACTGAACTGTGAAATTGGCAAATGTGAACTCGATTGAGGGATGCCTGCGAGTTGGGGGTAAACAGTGAAATACCAATGAACAGTGTGGCGACAAGTATGAACCCAGATGAGGGATGTCCACAGTGAATAGTTGTTTAAAAAGACATTGAAACTTTTTGAAATGTTACGTTTTGAGTGAAAAGCAGTACTGTACCCGACTGAGGGAGGCTAACACTGAGAAGGACTGAAGCGTGTGAAGAGTTATTTGAAGACACTTTTGGTTTGTTGTTCATGGTCCATCAGGCCTTCTAAGGCAAGAGACTTTGGTGTAAAAGAGACTTGGCTCTAGAAGGTCCTGGTAACATTGAAAGGAACTGTAAACTCGTGCTGCCGAGGCCTAGGAGTGTGCTGTGCTCAAAAGTCCCACCTTATCCTGTGTTAAAACGTGGGGAAGGGAGACCCCAGCCCTACCATCCTGACTTATCATTTGGTGAACACTTCTTTCTTTTCTTGTGAACATTATCCCACACTATTTTGTAACTTAGTTGGAAGGGTGGGCAATATTCTTTTTTTTAGTATAGGCCCTTTTTATTTGCAAGACACCACTAGGACTGCCTTATTAATATTTGATGGTCGTAGCTTGCTCCTATCTTAGATTTAGGTTTAGATTAGGCATTTATCTCACCCGTTATAAAGTTCAATAAACACCCTTGAACTGTGATCACTTGTGTGTCTTAACTGTTGCCACCAGGAGTTCCTTACATATGGTGTCAGTAGTGGGATCTGACTCAATTGAAACTAATTGGGTAACCCTGCAATTTCAAAAACTTAGTCAGAGAGCTTCTAGCCCTTCCATTGCCAACAAGGAATCTACTGGTTTTGATATCTATAGCAGTAAGGAAGCTATTACCCGTTGGGAAAAGAGGAATGATTCCTACAGACTTGGTTTTAATACCGCCTCCGGGGTGTTATATAATATTGGCCACAAACTCTGGCTTAGCGTGGAAGTTCAGGATAGTTGTTTTAGCGGGTGTCATCCCGATGTAAAGGTTCTCTTACAGAATCATGGTGAAATCCCCTTTGAAGTACGTTGTGGAGATCAATTTGCCCAGGGAATTTTGGAAAGGGCTCTATTTCCTCAGTTTAAGAAAAGTGAACCAGACAAAACAGAGAGAGGTATCTTGGGCTTTGGGGGAGCTGATGAACCTTTTAGCATCAAAGAAAGGGAGGGAGAAGAGCCTACCATCTATCCCGACATAGCCTTCGCCACGCAAAATGATCCCGCCCTTGCTGAAACTTTTCTACAAGCTATTCCGGAAGGAGAAGGCTTAGAGAAAAGTAGCCGAAAAAAAGGATTACTTTATAGAAGAGAGACATCTACGGAAGGCTTAGCAAAGACACAATTGGTAATACACAAGAGCCACTGAAAGGTTGTGCTGGAGATTGCACATTCCCATCTTGCCAGGGGGCACTTAGGACAGTATAAAACCCAGGCACATATTAGTGGGAAGTTCTACTGGCCAGGTATTCACACCAATATAAAGACCTTTATCCAGACGTGCAAAATATGTCAAAAGACCAGCAAGCACATCCCTTTACCTGCCCCTATGAACCCGTTGCCGATCATAGATGTCCCTTTTTCTAGAATCGGAATGGACATAATTGGATCTCTAGAAATATCCAGGCTAGGCAACCAATATGTCAATGTCATTGTGGTCTATGCAACCCGATATCCCAAAGAATTCCCAATGCGGAATAATATTTCACAGCAAATCCTTAAACACCTCCTACCATATTTCTCCAGGGGCGGCTTTCCCAAGGAAATACTAACCAACCAGGGTTCGAATTTTATGAGCAAGCTCATGGAAGAAGTCAAAGAGTTACTCCATATTACCGCCTTGCAAACTTCTCTGTACCATCCCCAAACCGATGGTTTGGTAGAAAGATTAAATAAAACTCAGAATGCGAGAATATATGAAATTGGTTTGACATCTAGTATGTACTCATATGGAAAAGGCCTGGAGCCAACGAAAATCCACTTACAACAAGAAGGTGAGCTTAAGATCATTCTCCATAGGACAGAAAGTACTGGTCCTCATACTCACTTCAGAAATCAAGCTTGTCTCCAAGTAGCACGGACACTATGAGATATTAGAGATATTAGAACAAAGGGGAACTTGTACTCATAAAGTAGCCCAAACTGACAGAAAACTGAAGGTCCATTTGTATCTTGTAAATCTCTTGAAAGAGAAGGTGCTAGCCACCCATGCCAAAGTACTAGCCTGCCTGGTTCTAAAAGAGATAGATAACTTTGAATGGATTCCTCCAGAGCTATCTATCCAACACCAAGAAGTTGTAAACGATGTAATTACCTCATTTCCCGACGTATTCTCAGAAAAACCAGGAAGAGTAAAAGGCACATACCACTATATTAGAACACCTAAACGTAAAGTGGTTAATGTAAAACCGTATAGACGCCCAGAAGCCCGTAAACAGATAGTGATTGAGGAAGTCAACAAAATGTTGAAAGCTAATATTACCGAACCTTCTTCAAGTCCATGGTCCTCTCCTATCGTGTTGGTCACTAAACTTGACCTTTCCTGAAGAATCTGCATAGATTTCCATCAAGTTAATGCCATTTTGGACTTCGATGCCTATCCCATGCCACGTATCGATGACCTAATTGACAAACTCGAAGCAGCCACCTTTCTATCCACCCTAGACTTAACTAAAGGGTACTGACAAGTTCCCGTGTATGGGCCAGACAAGGAAAAGACTGCATTTTCAATGCCTCTAGGATTGTTTCAATTCAAAGTCCTCACGTTTGGCTTACATGGCACGCCAGCCACTTTCCAACACCTCATGGATAAAATCCTGCAACCCTATTCTGATTTCTGTGGAGCTTATATTGACGATATTGTCATTTACAATAAGACTTGGGAGAACCATCTTATCCATCTTTATACCATCATGAAAGTCCTCAGAGGTGCTAGACTAACTACTAATCCAGCTAAATGCAGACTGGCCCAGTCAGCCGTAAAATATCTCTGCTTCTTTGTAGGGAATGGGAATGTACAGCCTCAACATGCGAAGGTGAAAGCCCTCTTAGATACACCAACACCCAAGACAAAAAGAGATCTTAGAGCTTTTCTCATATTAATTGGATATTACCGTAGGTTTATCCCCAACAAAGACAGACACAAGTGATCACAGTTCAAGGGTATTTATTAAACTGTATGCATGGGTGTGAAAAACGCCTAATCTAAACCTAAAGCTAAGATGGGGGTAAGCTACAACCATCAAATAATAATAAGGCAGTCTGAGTAGCGTCTTGTCAAATAAAAAGGGACTCTTTATATGATATGATAGGTTATTTATGACACGCTTAATACCCAGAGGTTTCTAAGCGTGGACCCGGGGATCGTACCTGTGTTGCTCCGTGTCATCTTGCTTCCAAGACGAGCACATTGCTGCTCAGCTATTCTCCTGAGACATTTCTAAAAAACCTATTGCCATTCCTTACCACTGAGTTACAAAAAGAGTGTAGGATAATGTTCACCTGAAAAGAAAGAAGATTTCTCAAAATGATGTCAGGATGGTATGGCTGGGTCTCCCATCCCCACGTTTTAAGCATGGGACAAGGCAGAACTCCTGAGTGCAGCACACTCCTGGGCCTCTCCAGCACGAGGCTCACAAGTCCATTCAATGATACCAGACCCTTCAATGGCCAAGTCTCTTTTCTACAAAGTCTCTTGCCTTAGAAGCCCTACTGGAGCAAAAAAACTTACAAACAAAAGTTACTTCGGTGATCTCTCATATTGTAAGATTGCTTTTCACCCCTTGGATCTCCCTCCGCTGGGCTTGGATCCTTCTTGCAAAGTGGGCCGCCCTCTGCCGGGTTCACTGCGGCCTTTCACTCAGATTTTCACGATGCAGGATTTACTTTGGTAAACGGCTCTGGTGTGAGTCCATTGTCCGTTACTGTGGAAGGAGGTTTTTGTGTCATAAAAAGGGGCGGGGGTAGAGCTTCTGAATATCCTACAGGGTACGATGGGGAGAAGGTGTTACAAGGAAGGGGGTACCGCATCTCAACCTTCGGTGTCCCACTTGCACTCCCAGAAGACCCCCCATTGCAGTGATTCTTCCCCACTGGTCCACCACCAGGCACTGGATCCAATAGCGATGGACGTGTCCTGGCCACCTGGATGACAGATCTCTGTGGACTAGTGGGTGAGACACCTTCAGGTTTCTCACATACCCATCCTCCATGCGATGTAGCTGCATATGTTTCACAGGGGAACTGGGACAAGAAATATACATTCCCCTTGTCTTTACCTTTCCGTGTTCCACTGCGAAGCAGAAGGGCTACAGGTCTAGAAACTATCACCGCATCTCAACCTTCGGTGTCCCACTTGCACTCCCAGAAGACCCCCCATTGCAGTGATTCTTCCCCACTGGTCCACCACCAGGCACTGGATCCAATAGCGATGGACGTGTCCTGGCCACCTGGATGACAGATCTCTGTGGACTAGTGGGTGAGACACCTTCAGGTTTCTCACATACCCATCCTCCATGCGATGTAGCTGCATATGTTTCACAGGGGAACCGGGACAAGAAATATACATTCCCCTTGTCTTTACCTTTCCGTGTTCCACTGCGAAGCAGAAGGGCTACAGGTCTAGAAACTATCACATGACACATGTGTTTGAGTCTTTGCGTTGGCTAATACAAACTACGGGAGAATGGTCGGTGACTAATGTAAACTTTCTGCCTAAGAGGTATGTATAATGGCCCACGTAATGGCCAGGGCCTCTAATTTCAGCACAGAGTAATTTTTTTCACGTGGGACGAGCTTGCAACTTGTTAACAATATGGGATGTTCTAATCCATTGCAAACTTTAGATGGGTCTGCTCCTAACCCGGCAAGGGAGGCGTCCGTCTCCAATATTAAGTCTTTGGGGAAGTCTAATACCTTCAGGATTGGGATTTGGCAGAGAGTTTGCTTTAAGGTGTATAACATATATCATCCTCTTCAGAGCAATGAAGTTTTGGGGTTCGGCATTCTTTACCCGTCAGAGAAATATTATGGGTGACTGTGCCAATCTGCATTTAGATGGATTAGCAGTTAGGCCGACTGATCTGAGACCTCTCAAAATAGTATGAAGATGAAAAAGGTGGTCTTCCCAGATTTTACTATAACTGACGATATTGTGAATATAATCTCCACACAAATCAGAATAAGGACGTAAGATTTTATCCATTAGGTGTTGGAAAATGCCAGGCGTGCCATGTAAGCCAAAAGGGAGGACTTTGAATTGAAACTATCCTAAGGGTGTTGAAAATGCTGTCTTTTCTTTATCTGGCCCATATACTGGGACCTGACAGTATCCTTTTGTTAAGTCTAGGGTGATAGAAAGGTGGCTGCTCTGGGTTTATCAATTAGGTTGTCGATACATGGCATGGGATAGGCATCGAAGTGGGAAATCACAATAACTCGACTGAAATCTATACAGAATGTCCAGGAACCATCAGGTTTATTGACCAACATGATAGGGTTGGACATGGGCTTGAAGAAGGCTCGATAATATTTGCTTGCAGCATTTTGTTTACTTCCTCAACCACTATCTGCCTACGAGCCTCCGGGAGTCCAAAGGGTTTTAAATGAACCACTTTTCCCTTGGGTGTTCCAATATAGTGGTAAGTGCCTTTGATTCTTCCTGGTTTATCTGAAAATACATCGGGGAATGATGTAATTACATCTTTTAGATCTTCTTGTTGTTGAGTAAACAACTCAGGAGGAATTAGTCTGAAGTTGTCTATATCTTCTGGAACCAAACAAGATAGTAATTTGGCATGGGTGGCTGACTGGTCCTCTTTCCACTTCTTTAAGAGATTTATGTGATAATGAACCTTCTGTTTTCTGTCTGCTTGGGTTACTTTATAAGTGCAGGTTCCTGTTCGTTCTAATATTTCCTAGGGCCCATGCCACTTAGAAACAAGCTTGTTTTCTGAGATGGGAATAGGACCAATACTTTTTGTCCTATAGAAAATCTTCTCAAGCTTACTTTCTTGTCGTAGTTAGATTACTGTTGGCTCTGGGCCTTTTTCATATGAGTGCTGACTAGATCTCAAACAAGTCTCATGTGATCTTGCATTCGGGTAGCAGTTTGCGAGATGGGAATGGATGCCTCTTCTTGTTCTGCCCAGGTTTCTCGGAGCATCTCTAGGACATCTCTAGGCTCTCTGCCATTAAATAGTTCAAAAGGGGAGAGTCCTGTAGAGGGCTGTGGGGTTTTACTCACTGCAAATAGTGCCTACAGGATCATTCAGTCCCAGTCCTTATCTACCAATTTTCACAGGATTCATTTTAGGATCTTGTTGAATCTTTCTACCAAGTCATCGGTTTGGGAATGGTACACAGAAGTTTGTAACGTGTTAATATGGAGTAGCTCTTTGACCTGTGCCATGAGCTTGCTCATAAAATTTGAACCCTGAAATTTCCTTGGGAAAGCCAACCTAGGAAAAATACAGTAGGAGGTATTTAAGGATTTGCTGTGTGGTATTATTTTGCATTGGGAATGCTTCGGGGTATCTAGTGGCATTATCAACAATTCAAGAGTACGCATTTTTTGCCTAATCATGATGTTTATAGAGGTCCAATAATGTCCATTCTGATTTTTGAAAAAGGGACTTCCATGATTGGTAAACGAATCAAAGGGGCAGGCAATGGAACGTGTGTGCTAGATTTTTTATATATTTCACACATCTGGATAAAGGTCTTTATATCGGTGTGGATACCTGGCCAGTAAAACTTCCCACTGATGTGTGCTTGGGTTTTGGATTGTCCTTGGTGGCCCCCGGTAAGATGGGAATGTGCAATCTCCAGTACAACATTTTGCTGGGTCCTGGGGATCACCAACTGTGTTTTTATTAATCCTTTGGTCGATGTTTCCCTCCTATACAACAATCCCTGCTATAAGAAGAAAAAGGTGCTCCAATTTCCTATACCTATTCCTTCCAGAATAGCCTGTAGAAAAGCTTCAGCAAGAGCGGGGTCATTTCTCTGGGTGAAGGCTAGATCGGAATAGATGGTGGGTTCCTCCCCCTTCCTTTTCTCGATGTTAGAAGGTTTAACAGCTTCCCCAAAGCCAATGCAGCTCTTTCTGTTTTGTCTGCTTTGCTTTCTTTAAATTGAGGGAATAGTGCCCTTTCCAAATTCCTTTAGCAATTTGATCCCCACAATGTACTTCAAATGGGACTTCACCATGTTTCTGTAAGAGACCCTTTATGTCCCCTAAGAAGTCGGGGGTCGATGATGCCTGCTAAAACATCTATACCGAACTTCCATGCTAGGCCAGATTTTGGGGCTAATCTGATGTAACACCCCAGAGGGGGTATCAAAACCAAATCGGTAGGAATCATTCCTCTATTCCCAGGGGGAATGACAGTTTCCCTACTGCTACAAATATCAAAACCTATCGATTCTTTTGTGGCAACAGAAGGGTTAAAAGCTTGATGACTACGTTTTTGAAATTGTAGGGTTCCAAAATTTGTTTCAATTGAGTCACATCCCACCCCTGACACCACATGTAAGGAACTCATGATGTCAACAGTGAAGACAGACACAAGTGATCACAGTTCAAGGGTGTTTAATAAACTGTATGCATGGGTGAGAAAAACAACTAATCTAAAGTGAAGATGGGAGCATGCTTCAACCATCAAATAATAATAAGGCATTCCTAGTAGCATCTTGTCAAATAAAAAAGGCCTATACTAAAAATCCTAGTGCCAATCCTTACCACTAAATTACAAAAAAGAGTGTGGGATAATGTTCACCAGAAAAGAAAGACGTGTTCTCAAAATGTTAAGTCAGGATGGTATGGCTGGGTCTCCCTTCCCCACGTTTTAAGCACCGGACAAGGCAGACCTCCTGAGCACAGTACACTCCTGGGACTCTCCACCGCGAGGCTCACAAGTCCATTAAATGATACCAGTACCTTCAAGGTCCAAGTCTCTTTTCTACAAAGTCTCTTGCCTTAGAAGCCCTGCTGGATCAAAAACAACAAACAAACAAAGGTTCCTTCGTTGATCTTGCGCATTGGGTGATTGATTTATGCCCCTTGGATCTCCCTCCGCTGGGCTCGGATCCTTCTTGCAATGTGGGCCTCCCTCTAGTGGGTTCACTACGGCCTTTCACTCTGAATATCACGATGCAGGATTTACTTCTCTCAACTTTTCCCTTGGCGTCCCTCTGTTGGGTTCACAAAGCCATCTTTAAAACAGTTCATTAATTTCTAACATAGTTCATGATTTGCTTCATCTCATCAGAAAGCATGGTTTCATTTCTCCTAGCTTTCTCTTGGCAATGGGTCAGAGACTTTCGATTGTACAAGGGATTTGACGTGACCCTGGTAGGACCACTCTGACACCTCACCCCACCCTTTCCTAGGGCCTTCTGGTATTTGCAGTATCAACACAAAACAAAAGGGCCAGCGAGAGTACTTCAAATGAGCACTCCTGTGGCACGTGACCCCTCTGCAGTTGGCCCTTCTCTGGGCTTTCCAAAAACTTCAAACACACACATGTTCTTTGTTCCCAAGTTCCTTGCATTCATATAATGTTGCCATGTTCAACCTTGGGCTCAACACAGTTCAGTTTGCTATCAGCTTCCTCCAACTCACAGGCTGGGCTGAACCCGTTGGCTTGTCTTGTTTCTAGAGTTAAGGACAGTACCACAGTAGCCAGCTTGCCTCCACACCTGCGCTATCAATGCGGGAGGCTCCTGTGCACCATTGACATCGGCCACTCTGCATGCCAGCTGTAAATCCCGGTCTTATGATTTCCCTTTCGGAGGCTTTGCAGGTCTGAGGTTAAAAGGGCAAGGGCAGTTTCCCTTCATCGTCCCTCCAGGTCTCGCCGCCTTTCTCCTCCATAAGAAATGCCGGTCCAGTATAGCTGTTTTCTTGTGCGTTTGGCCTTGCTCGAGTGTACTCTCGTGCTCTGCCTTTCATCCCTGTGGGGAAGGTAAAGGACCATCAGGTGTGCGTGGTTATTGTCAATTGCCTGACTCTGCCTGACCCGTGTGTTCGGATATGTCTGGTAAATGGCTTGGGTGTTAGTCCGATGTCTGTTACGGTGTAAGAAAGTGTTTTTGTCAGAAAAGGGCGGGGGAGTAGAGCTTCTAAATATCCTTTATTTCGAGCAAGAATAGAAATCTAACTATACCTAGCAACTCATACAAATATCCAGTACCTTGTCAGGATCTCAAATTACCCATTGCGGACCTACAACAATTATGATCGAATAGAGTATGGTATAGATTACAGACAATTCTACAATCCTAATAGTGAGTACCAAAATCATCTCTCTGGTACAATCTGGACAACTAATCCTCTATATTCCAAATATTTCAGCTATTTTTTCAATTTCCAATTGCACTACAGACATTTTAATACAGCATATTACTGTGTTACAGATTCCATGAAAATGTAATGGTCTTATCCTCCTGATGAACGCTATAATTAGTGAATGTACCCCTATGACACTTCAATAGAGGACATCAATCTTTAAAAAAACCTGCGAAAAAACATCCCGCGATGAAAGGATGTCGTACCCATCAAACCACAGAAAAGCCATATTGGGCATGCGACCCAGAGGACAAAATTACACACACAAGATCTAGGATACCATACAAGACATACTTTATATTATTTGGACAATTTGAGTACTTTTGTTGAAAGCCAAGATTATTATTGAGCTAATTGAAAATGTTAACAGATCAATGACCTGAGACATCCAAATAAACACAAAAGCTGGCACAACTTATCTGATCTCAATCCTTTCATTACTAAATATCCTACAGGGTAGGGTGGGGAAAAGGTCTTACAAGGAAGGGGGTACCGCGTCTCAACCTTCGGTGTCCCACTTCCATTTCCCGAAGACCCCCCATCCAGGTGAGCCTTCCCCACTGGTCCACCTCCAGGAACTCGATCCAATAACGATGGCTGTGTCCTGGCCACCTGGATGACAGCTCTCCGGGGACTAGCGAGTGAGACCCCTTCAGATTTCTCACATAACGCACTGAAAATCGGTCAAGCTAATTTCTTGTGCTGGAGCCCAAGCTTGATGGGGCCATGAACAATAAAGACATACTAAAATAGCTAAGTCATGTTCAGAGGCACACTCCATAGTTGTGCTTTATTTCTGGATTTCTACTTACTAAATCAAGTATTTGCTTAACTTCAATAATTTTACTTGTACCGCATCTAAACAATTGATTCATAAACATATTCCTAATTCATCCCATCATAAATCTTGTTCAATTTTTGCTGGATTATGAAAGTTTCAAATTTGATGACCCTACATCACTTTGGTTATACATGCTCCAGTTCAATGGGCTTCTTTATTAAGTGCACAAGTGGGTTCTAGTCTGTTATTCTGATGGACAATCATTTAAGGTTCTTTGTGTTTTTAACACCAGATTCCTTACCACACATTTTTGTACTGACATTCTTTTACTGATTAATTTCCTTCTTGCAGGCCCCCTCAACCTCTCCCCCCACCTCTCTCCAATCAATATTCCCTTTCCCAAACTCACTATTTGCTTTTTTTTAATAGATGTATGGTTGGTGGATTTCATTGCAGTGAAAAATCTGCACTGAAAAATATATGCAGTGAATATTTTGCAATGAAATCACTCGGTACCTTATTTACTATTTATCCAGCCTTCCATCCACCATTGGAAAACCACCCCTGCTCCAAAATTCTTCTATCATGCATATTTTCACAGCAACTTGAATTCAGCGAACAATAGAGCATAAGACCTAATGTCAGAAGCACCAAGCCCCAAACAAACATTTGCTCTCTTTTAGCAGACTGAGTGGGGTTATGTGGGCAAGGGCCTGGCACACAAGACACACAAGGGTCTCCTGAGGCCTCATCCACCATTTACAATACAGTATTACACAGGGCTCACACTAGTTAGGTTCACTTCCTGTAAAGAAGCTCCATTTCCTGTTCCTTGTGCCCATTCTGTGAAATGCGTTCTAGTCTCTGGGTGTAGCTGCCTATATAAGCCACACCCATTCAGCATCCTGTGCTTCGTGTGATTTCTGTTTCCACATTCACCGCAGCTCTGGAGATCTTCTGCTTACCAAGTATCTTCAACTCCAGCTTTGGCAACACGCCACCTTACCTTCGTTCAGTAGCGGCTCTGCTTCTTCGTTCTGCAACGCGCTACAGCTTACCTGCGAGAAATCCAAACCATTGCGTCTTCTCTTTGTTCAGCTACGCGCCTCCGCTTACCTGCAGGAACTTCAGCCCTCGGCCTCTTCTTTTTTTAATTCCACTGCGTCGCTCGCTCCAGTGGTGAGCTTTCCTGAGAACTCCTCGTCGCAGCATTCTCTACCCGTGCAGCTCCAATCTTGTGGCGTCTTTTCCCACTTGAGGCACCACGTAGCACGGCTTACTTTGAACCCGATCCTGAAACACTAAAGACAGTTAACAGGCAATTAGCAAACAGTAAAGCAAACTTACCTAATACTGCAAGGTCGCCAGTCAGGATTCCTCGATCAACGCCTGCAATATTCACAGTAGCCCGCGATCTGAAAAGGAAAGAAAACACATGTAAGAGAACAGTTGCATGTGAAAGACACAGTCGGACAAATAAATACTCACAGAACCAGTGACGCAATTGGTTCTGAGTCAGCTCCAGCTTCAGCATGCACCCCTGCATAGCTCAGGATGGAGAGCTCACCAAATCAATATACAAGGTGAGCCCGATTGAACACACACACACCAAGCACTCGGGGAAAGGTAAGGGGTGGTGACACAGCAGACTAACTAGAAAGAACACGAATCCAACGGTTGTTTCCACAGGTATACCTTTGTGGCACTGCAGAGCACTAGAACAGGGAAACTAGTACCCGAACCAGAGGTTTTACCATCGCTCCTGCAGAATTCAGGTGGGTGTGACACCTAATCAACGAAAGATTACCATACATTAATACATCTTGACCAAACAACTCTGCTCGGCCCATTGCAAACAATTTCTGCCTAACATTTATTTCACACCGGTTTCCCAACTGGTTACTAATCAGACCATGCCAACCCAGGCAAGGTCACCACCTATTTATCACTCACTCACTCACTCACTCACTCACTCACTCACTCACTCACTCACTCACTCACTCACTCACTCCTCAATCAGGGGGATGCATATTATGTTGATTGATGAATACCTGGCACATGATTAGCAGATGGGCTATCATTGTATCTTGGTACTTAAAATTGTTTCTGCATCAGTACACTTTTCTGCCTAAGAGAAAGGAGTGCCAGCTTAAGCCATCAGATGCATTGTGGAGTCTTAGCCATAAACCCATACCCATGCCCATGAAAGAAAAGGCCTAAAAGACCTGAGAGATAATGATAATATTTTAAATGTAATCCCTAGGACCAGCAGTCTAGGGATATTTAAGTTTGTGTTACATAATAGGCAAAACCACTTGGCTCGTTGCCTTACCCAATCATCTCAAATGACAAAACTTGATTTAAATGAGCTTGAATAACCTTACAAAATTACCCTTTTGGGCAGACTGCAAGTAGCTGATGTTAGAGTGTGTGGAACTGCTGCTGAAGAAAATTATGACCCACATCAATTATTGTATAACCAAATTTGACCGAATGGATAATGTTATTGTATTTTATGCTTTCCTTGCCATTTCACATTATGGACTATATTAAACAAAAGCTTAAAAGTCGCCTCTCCACTCCTTCATATAAACAGCACATAGCAGATTATTTTGCAACATAAACTCACTTAAAACAAGATATTCCAAAACAGCAAATATGAGAACGATCTCATACACAAACAACCGAAAGGACTCTGTTTTAGGTGAAATCTGAAAATGCTTTTAGAACGCTGTGCATGAATAGCAGAATGGTGTTGCAAGTTAACTCTTCTGATTGTGCTTTGTGTTGACAAAGCATATAAATCAACATACCCATCTATATCAAGTAGTAAGAAGTAAACCCACAGACCTATCAGTAATACATCTTTACTTCATGCACCATCAGCACATTCTTTTTTCTGCAAATATAACATCTGGGTTAAACTAGGAAATTATTGACAATTGGAACGTCTGTTGCTTAGAAATAGTTTGCAAGTTTCACTCATGTGACACTGTACTAGTTTATTGCACATTAGAAGAATGGAGACAAGCCCTTTACTGAAGAATTCTCAAGTCGGTAATCAACAACATCTCTAAACCAGTGCTCATTCTATAATGAGCAGTGTGCCCCATTAATATTCCTATTAGAAATTATGCTCAAATGAGATTGTAAAATCAATTTAAAAAGGCACAAATATCTGTTTTCCTGGGTGATGATACTTATCAATGTATACACAATGTTGCAGAACAAAACATACATATCATACAAACCTGTGCAATTAATAGAAGAATATCTATTGCCCTTTTCCTCTCAGTTTAAATTTGGTTCCAAAAATGTGCAAGTGTAGTTAACTGATCTGATACAAGAGATTTTGTTTTTGGCAAAAAAACCTAACAATTATTACATCAATTGTATTCTGCATTGTTAAAACACATTATTGTTGGTGACACATTACTTGTATCAAATATGGTGTTCATGAATTCACAATTTTTAGACAAAAAGTTACTCTTGTTTAATATTGACAATATATCATATTGCTATATATTGCACATGTTGTGCCACTTGTGTTGCTTGATATCCCGAAGTGGCTTGTGTTGATGCATGCATTGCACCATAAATCCACTTTTTCATGGAATTTGCAATTTTTCTTTTGCTAAAAGAAAAACCTATCTTCAATATTTAGGATTCAGGATTTTATTGGGCTTGGTGAGATACTATTCTCATGCAAACCTTATTAATGAAAGTGAATAAGGTGAAAATGCAACAGAAAATAATTCAACTTTCAGTTTTTGATAAAGGATAATCCTAATGCTCTCAAAGCACTCCGGGTGAGCAAGGCATTTAAAATCAGTTATCACAATCCGTTAGATGATGTTACTGTTTAGTCATTATATGTGTATCAGATGAATAAACAAAGTTGGAAAAGAGCCTATAAAGTAATCAGGTATTGAAAAGATTAGTTTTTTATCACTTTAGCTTAAACCTGAACAAGGTAAATCTGATACATTTTGCAGGGTCTATTCTTTCATTGGATCTGCCTCACTCAATACAACATTTGAAAATAGAGATTGCATTTTACTTTCCTTATTTGTTAGCTGATAAACATGAACTGTTGACATTATTCTTTACAGGAGATGATCTTTAATATATTGTGAGCCTTACACTTCAGTTCAAGTTCAAAGGTACTCTGCCCTCTTCTTCATTTTGGAGCAAACCCATTATCGTGTTCGATATATTTTCAAACAGACTCAAGGAAGATGAACCTTGCTTCTCTGAAACAGGAAGTAATACGGTTTCCTCTGTGTGGCAAGATCACAGGCATTGTATAGCAGACGTAGTAGTTATACTTTATTTCCTCTTACACCATTTAAAAACAAGAGCTTTCAATACAAACAATACCATAATTAAAACAGATTAAAATTATATTACTTAAAATAACCTAAGTACGCCTATATGCAATCTTATTAATAAAGCTAGATTAAAATATTCCTTTCCAAATGCTTGAAGGAGACAATAATGTACTCTAATGTAAATCTTCTTATAGTGTCTGAATCTCTATATTTCAATGCATATCATTTTACCCCCATTTTTTGTAACTGCCATTTTTAAAAGACATCAGTTTTTTTAAGTTGGAAATTCAATTGCCACTAGCTGAGGATTTTTCCCACTTAAATGATGTGTTATGTAATTACTAGATGCTCTGTCAGATAAAGGTAATTTACTGCAAGGACACTGACAAAAGCACCCCGAAACAAGAAATAAAATAATTTCTGTTGAGTAGCAAGGCCAGCATCAACTTGTAAAAGCAAAACGGAAATATCAGGGCTGAGTACCCCAAAAGGAAATATACCAAACGTGGACTTATAAAGATTCACAGATCTTTATTCTAATACTGTACAGTTACAAAGAAACAAAATCAGATACAGATAGCTATCTGGCCCTCAGTACATCACGGCGAATACCAGCCCTTTCGGTGTGAGAAGTGAGAAGTACTGGACGCCTAAACAGTTGTGCATTTTATAAATGTTCGATAATAATGTCCAGCCCCTCTCCAAGTTAATAATACATGGTCTAGAGTTTGTGCCAAGTTCACTTATGGTTTGCATGACAATATGCACATGGATCATCCTCAGTTTACATGAAAACAAGTTACAATGGCAACGGTGTATTCTTGGATTTAACAATAAGCCTTAACACATGTCCTTTACAATTCAGTTCAGCTAGTGTCCACGTTCAGTATTTGCTCAACATTGTGGTCGATGTATGTCCACGGATCAGACTTATTGGCGCAGACAATCCTCTGTCTACAAGTAAGGCATGGGACAAGGTCTCTTTATGAAACCCAAACATTCGGCCAATGGACAGTTTACACATTAACTTTCGTACAAGGTTCAGGACGGCTCAGTTACAAGCGGGAAACACTGTCCACCATTTTAGACACAGAGTTACATTGGAATGGAAATCAAAATGGCAGATGCACCTAAAATGGTGGCGAAGTCAATCTAGAATCAAAACTTTGCAACGCGGTTTTCTCCGCAGAGCTACTAGGCTTAGGCCAATATATACAAGAAAGGAGGCACAATATGATATCCCGTTTAACAAAACCTCCTTTTGGCCTAAGCCAAGCGCTATTCTACTTCTAGTCACTTTACGAATAACTCCAAGTCTCAATGTCCATATATCCTGAATCACTATCAAAGATATCGATCGCCATGAGGTCAGATACTGAGATTTCTTTCAACACAAATTCGTTGGTCATTTTCTCAGGGTCGCATACCTTGTGTCCTAATGTACCCATCGCTTGTGCACAACATCCTCCTATCATTGAACATATACCAGGAAGAAATTGCATACAACAACAGAAAAACAATAAAATGCTTAAAATGATCATCAAGACCGAAAGTAGCTTCCATCCTCAAGATCGCAAGAAGTCCCAGAACCAAGCGCTAAGATCTCAGTTTCCCTCGGGAACATGCACTTCTGAACTAAGGACGTGCAGATTTTGTATTGCTTTAAAGATAGTTGGGGAGGAATCTGGCACGAAAACGCAACAAGCGGTCCCCACTAATTTACATACCCACCACGCTCAGCCAGGATGACATCTAACGCCATCCGGTTCTGAAGTGCTACCAACCTTATTGCTTTTTGTTCTAAAGTCATGTTATCGAGTATGTCAGTGGTCCGGTTGATGGTTCTCTCCAGCACTCTCGCTAGTCTTCTGATATCCTCTAAGTTCAATATTTGCCCCCAAAATGGTACAAAGGATTTATCTACGTCCCCCAGAACTTGTGCTGAAGTATCGCCATTCTCGTCCCGCCTTGGACGAGCCTTAGAGATTTCTGTGGTATTTTCTATAAATACCCCGTGTAACAGAATCCCTAAATAACAGGTTCCCTGCCAATCCCTGGGTAACCATGGAAAAGCTACATTACCGCAAACAAAGTAGACAGGTTCGCCTACATACAAAGGTCTGTCCTCACTAGTCAAGTTCGCAACGTTGGTGCAACCCTTGAAATCACCCATTGACTGAGTACCATTCCTCTGTATGCAGAAAGAAACTGAATCGGGGCTGTGGTTAACAGTATAAGAAGGTGGCGTGGCATCCCTATTGCCTATGGGAGCCATCTTGAAGGAGATTAACGATTGAAAAGGATGGGACAGTCTATCAGAAGGCCTAATAGAAGCAACATAAAGCTTGCTCCTGTTTGCAAAGAGTGAGCATCCCAGGGGCGTTAGAACACGTTTCTCAAAGTCATTCAAATTAGTTCCATCAAAGTTCCCCGAAGAATAGTGCTCTTAAAGAAGCATAGCATGCAGTAGTCAAAGGTAAAGGATGAATATACCAGCCCAGCCCCTTATCCCTGTGTTGCAGTAAATGCGAGCAGACCCAGCAATTGGATTGTCAACAATGGCATGAGTGGCATTCATGATAAGTAATAGAGTATTGTTATGGTAACTCTGTCTCTGCTGAGGGTCTCTAGGAGATAGAGTGTGCAGATGCACGAAAGGTGTAGAAACAGTAGGTACATTTTCAGTGGGTAACAGAATTTCAAACGGATGTACTTCCTCAAGATACCAAAATCATAAGGCAATTACTATTGTGAAACCAGTAACGTAATCAAAAGACAACAATACGTTTTTGGGGCCCACACATTCGATTGATCATTATTACGGTCGGTCACACAGGGGGTAATTCATAGAATTTAGCGCACAAGTGGAGCACACGGCTGGCGCACAGTGTGCGCGTGCAAATCTCTGCGCCAGCCGCGTGCACTAAAATCCATTTCCGCGCTCAGCGTATTCATGGATTTTAGCTACCAAAACCAGCTGTGGCGCAAAGTGGTGCAGTGACCCTGCAGCAGCGCCAGTTACGCCCCCAAGAACGCCCCTCGCGCAGGGAAAAGCCATCAAAATCCCCAATCCAGCGCAAAGTGCTGCGCTAACCCTGTACCAGCACGGCAAGCGGGGTACGTGTATTACTGGGGTTCGCATGAAGTTTCACACGCGATTTCAGGAGGGTACCTGTATTTCGGAGGTGCGCAGGAAGTTTCACACGCGATAGGCCCAGTGCGAGTGGGGTACGTGTTTTTAGGGGGTGCGCGGGATGTTTCACACACGATTTAAGCAGGGTACGTGTATTTCAGGGGTGCGCGGGAAGTTTTACACGCCATTTCAGCAGGGTATGTGTATTTCAGGGGTGCGCGGGAAGTTTTACACGCGATTGGCCTGGGTACGTGTATTTCAGGGGTGCGCGGGAAGTTTCACATGCGATTTTGCTGTCAGAGCGGGGAATGCATATTTCAGGGGTACGCAGGGAGTCCTACACGTGAATTCGCAGTGTGGGTCCTCCCAGGTGTCCCCTCTACCCCCTCGACGGCCCCTGCAGGCAGCACACACCACAGGGGACTACCCTGCACCCCTGGTCATGTCCCCCAGGACCCCCACCCCCCAGCAGTGAAGGGCACCTGCCAGCAGGCCCCCACTCATGTCCCCCTGCAGCCCCATCCCCCAGCATTGACAGGCACCTGCCAGCAGGCCCCGACACATGTCCCCCAGCACCCCCATCCCCCAGCAGTAAGGGGCACCTGCCAGCAGGCCCCCACTCATGTCCCCCTGCACCCCTACCCCCTAGCATTGACAGGCACCTGCCAGCAGGCCCCGACACGTGTCCCCCAGCACCCCCACCCCTCCAGCATTGACAGGCACCTGCCAGCAGGCCCTGACACATGTCCCCCAGCACCCCCACCTCCCCAGCAGTGAGGGGCACCTGCCAGCAGGCCCCCACTCATGTCCCCCTGCACCCCCACCCCCCCAGCATTGACAGGCACCTGCCAGCAGGCCCCGACACATGTCCCCCAGCACCCCCCCAGCATTGACAGCCACCTGCCAGCAGGCCCCGACACATGTCCCCCAGCCAACACGTCATCACAATCTAGATCCCTGGCTCTTATGGCCACCCAAATCCCACCCCACGCCACCCCAGTCCAAACACCCAACCAAGCTTTACATTCACTTCAAATTGAAATCCCCATTACATGATAGATCACAAATAAGCAGTATGCGCATGAGTACAAGTCTGTCTGACCCACACAATGGCAACACATGACTGAGAAAACCCACATTGTGACATGCATGAAACCAATGAGAGAAGACCACACATTGAAGTAAGAAACAAAAATGTATTCAAGTCAAAATGAAGGAAATGAAATCAAAACACACAATAATGGCAATAATAATCAAAATGCAGCATGTCCCAAAAAATGATAAATTAATAAAATGCAAATCCAAAATAATCCAAATGAAAATGTGTCCAAAGTCACCGTCCAAGAAAGCAAATCCAAAGGGAAAGAAAAGCGTAATATCCATTGCTCCATGGGGAAGAAAAAAAAGGTGAAGGAGAAAAATTCACTGTAAAACTATGTACAAATAGCAAATCCAGGGTCCATGAGCCCAACGACATAAATGAAACCTACAATGAAACCTACCTAATTACTAACTATATACAAAAATGTGGGGCATAGTCCATGCGCCCCAAATTAAAGAAAAAAGAAATTAAACTTAACACTAATGAACTATATACAATGGCGGCGGGCAAGTCCAACGGCTCACTTGTTGATGTCATGGGCCAGGGCATCATCGAACTCCTTTTCAATGTCTTGGAGGCGGGCCTGTTCTCTGGCCCCGAGGTCTCGCAGGGATAACCCCATGTCCACCTCCAACTCCCTGCGAATTCCCTCGAGGCACTCAGCCCGCCTCAGTGCCCTGCGCATGGAGTTCTCCGCCCTGACCATTGTGAGCCATGCCTCCTCCGCCCGCCGCCGCTCTGCACCTTTCTGCTGGCCCAACCGCTGCCACACGGAAGACACACCCATTCCAGGGTCCTCTTGCCCTCCGGCTGATGCCTGCCCCTCTGATGTAGATGGCCCCGAGCCATGATGCCTCCCACGTTGAGCCTGCCGCTGCCTCCGACGCAACTGCCTCTGCCAGCACAACGACATCTAGGCTGATGGAATCCACTGATGCCGTCGTGCACATGCCCTGCCCGATGATGCCGGCACATCCTCCATCTGCTGGGGTCCAGTTGCTGTGGTGTCCACCCCTGCTGGACCTCTGACTCCCGACTGTGGCAGGGATGGGATCCCCACCGAGCTGGCTGCGCTGGTCAGGGCAGGTCCACAGGGGGCCCTGGTGGCATCTGGGCTGGAAGACGGCATGGAGAACGACTGGCGCATAGTCTCCACAGAGGAGGAGAGGGCCGCCAGAGTGCCCGACACATGTACAAAACCCCCGACCATGAACACTCCCAACTGGGTCACGTCGGCACGCTGCTCTTCGTTATGACGTGCGTGCTCCCCCCGGGAAGCACGCACGTCATCACGAATGTCACGCGTGCGCAATGCGACACCAATCAGGACCTTCTCCATACGGCCAGGGGTCCCCTCGTCTGCAGGTAGAGGAGTGTCAGATGACATGGACATCCCCCCTAACTGCGGACGGGCCTGGGATGGGGCATCCCTGCTGGTGCATGGTGGTGCAGTCACAGTGTCAGGGACAGGGACATGCACAGGCCCCTCCACGGCGACCTGTGCTGCCTCCTGACCCTGGACTGCACCACTTGCACCAGTGGTACCACCCCCACCAGGCCCCATGTGCGGCTCAGTAGCAGCCTCCTCCTCCTCTGTGGAAACCACCAACCTGGATGGCTCCACACCGTCTTCTGCCATTTTAAGCCCCTGTGGGGGCTCACCCACCCCTTCCGCTGCAGCCATAGTGGCAGACGCAGCACCAGTCCCCTCGGTCCCAGACGATGGTAAATTGTGGAAGGGTGACTGGGCCTTGAGTCGCCGGCCGGTGGGGGCATCCCCGCCGCTTTGCTCCACAGCGCCGTCTCCGCCCTCTTCATCACTTGCCACTGTGTAGAGGGATACATAGAACACAAGCATCAGGATACTGTACAATGGTCCCCTAGACAGGAAGCAATAGCAGATGAGTGGCACTGTCAAACATCACTTCCATCATGTCCCTCCACAACACATGGGTCAGTGCAGGCAAAACACATGCAGTAACAGGCATGGCGCATGCAATGAACATTAGCATACATGTCCAAGGGACTCTTGAAACATACAATGCTGGTTTGAAACTCACATGCATCATGGGTCATGCCTATCACATGCACACACTTCACCGTAGTTTCATCCATCTGGCCTTGTACAACCCAGACACAGTGGATACAAGGATGAGTAGGCTGCATCAGTGAATCTGAACATTGTCACAGACATGTGTCATGTATCCATGGCATTTACAAGTCACAGACACGCAAGTCAGACACACAGACATGGACACCATACATGTCCATGACCGCAGCACCCATCTCTCACACCCCATCCATGTCCAATAACAGAGACAGGCATGCATTAATGTGTGCATTCCGCATGCTGCTCCGCATGTTGCATTGTAACACATGCACCTACCATGTGGTTCACACATTACTGGTCTCACATGCATGACCATGATGTCCCTGCACACACACATACGTACATGGCCTATGTCAGACATAGAGGCAAGTATCAGACAGCCAGCACCCTGCAACATGCCCTGTCTCACACAGCAATGCTTGGCCATTTACCGCTCAACTCCAGACGGATCTGCCTCTGAAGGATCTGGGCGTGGAGCGCTGGGGCTACGCGTTCCAGGACCCTCATCTGGATGGTACTCATGCTGCCCTGGCCCCCCTCTACGAGGCGCTGGGCCTTTACGAGGGTCCTGGACCTCAAGTCCTCCCAGCGCTTCTTGACTTGCTTGATGTTGCGGGTTACCACCCCCTCCGCATTGATGGCAACCACAAAGTTGTCCCAGATCCTATCCCGTCCTTCCTTGTTGGCGCCTGATGTTCCGAAGAGGGCATAATAATGCCCCAGGACATGCTCCACCAGGACACCAACTTCCTTCTGACTGAAGCTGGTGGCCCTCTGCCCCTCTGGCTGGGGGTCGCCAGTGGTCTCAGATGGTGTTTGCCCCGACATGGCGACCCCCGAGGCAGGTGTGGGTGGGCAACTGGGTCCTGGGGCTGGACTGTGGAGCGATGGTATCCCAGTCGGGAGTCTTCTGTTCCAGCAGGGGTGGACACAGCAACTGGACATGGCTGATGTGCAGGCACCAAATAGCAGGGCACGTGGGCAGCAGGCAGTCAGGCAGCAGCAGATGGCAGGTGGGAACGTTCTCGGGGCTCTGGGGGGCAGGAAAATGGCCTTCAGGGCAGGAGCATGGTCTTCTGTGTGTTTTCGCGTGGCCAGCTTGATACGGAGTGATTTGGCACGTGAAAAAATTGCACGTCAGCATGTAATTCGAGGAAAGGCCATTAGCGCGTAAGCGTGTCAACACACGTACGCGATTTCATTGGACCAAAGGCCCTTAGCGCGTAAGCGCGTCTGTGACGTATCGTGCACGGGCGTTGCCCTTCCGCGTGTAAAACTTCCTGCAAACCCCAGGAATACACGTACCCAGGCCAATCGCGTGTGAAACTTCCCGCGCACCCCTGAAATACACGTACCCTGCTGAAATTGCGTGTGAAACTTCCCGCGCAGCCCTGAAATACACGTACCCTGCTGAAATTGCGTGTGAAACTTCACACGCACCCCTGAAATACACGTACCCTGCTGAAATCGCGTGTGAAACTTCCCGCGCACCCCTGATATACACGTACCCTGCTGAAATCGCGTGTGAAACTTCCTGCGCACCCCTGAAATACACGTACCCTGCTGAAATCGCGTGTGAAACTCCACGCGCACCCCTGAAATACACGTGCTCTGCTGAAATCACGTGTGAAACTTTCCGCGCACCCCTGAAATACACGTACCCTGCTGAAATCGCGTGTGAAACTTCCCGCACACCCCTGAAATACACGTACCCTGCTGAAATCGCGTGTGAAACTTCCCGCGCACAACTGAAATACACATACCCTGCTGAAATCGCGTGTGAAACTTCCTGTGCACCCCTGAAATACACGTACCCTGCTGAAATCACGTGTGAAACTTTCCGCGCACCCCTGAAATACACGTACCCTGCTGAAATCGCGTGTGAAACTTCCCGCGCACCCCTGAAATACACGTATCCTGCTGAAATCGCGTGTGAAACTTCCCGCGCAAGCCTGAAATACATGTACCCTGCTGAAATCGCGTGTGAAACTTCCCGTGCACCCCTGAAATACACGTACCCTGCTGAAATCACGTGTAAAACTTCCTGCGCACCCCTGAAATACACGTACCCTGCTGAAATTGCGTGTGAAACTTCCCATGCATGCCTGAAATACACGTACCCTGCTGAAATCGCGTGTGAAACATCCCGTGCACCCCTGAAATACACGTACCCTGCTGAAATCACGTGTAAAACTTCCTGCGCACCCCTGAAATACATGTACCCTGCTGAAATTGCGTGTAAATCTTCCCGCGAACCCCAGGAATACACATACCCCACTCAGTATATGCGTGCTTTTTATTTGTGCACACTTTTGTAATGCGCAGGGACGCTACCGCCTGCCTTCGTGTGGCTGACCTGTTTAGGCCTGTGCGTGTCTTTGCCCGTGTGCAGGTTTGCCCTATTCGATTCCATGAATACGTGTGGTTTGCGTGCGTGTGGGCGTTCCGTGTACTTCCCAGCAGTACTTCCCCCGTTACGCCTTCTTTTTCACGCGTTATTCCCCATTCCGCGTGTTACGCCCCATGTTCCGCCTACTTTTGTTGTGTGCGCTGCGCTATGTGCGCTTTTGCTGTGTGCTTAGCGCACGCTGTTTGGAGACATGTGCGCCAGCATGCGCCATGCACGGATTTGGCGTACAACCAGTGAGAAAGTAGCGGCGCGCCTTCCTTGAATCGCACGCATGCGCATGCGCTTGCTTTCTCACGCTTGCGCCTCCTTGTGCCTGCTTGCGCTGGGATTTTCGGCGCACGTTTGTTCTATGAATCAGCCCCACACTCTCTTATCTGTTCCGTACGAGTGGGAGCGGTTGCAGGCATTGTTTCTTCAAACAAAAATGCCGAAGTCAGTTTGCTGGTGATCTCCAGATCAAGCGTTTTCTTAGTCCTTTCTCAAACCCTAGCCAACAGAATTCCCTTACGTGCAAAAGAACGGGCCAAAAAGACAAGCCCTCCGATGATTTCTCTTTGATGGCACAGCCGAACCACGCAGTAAGTCTACTTCCTCGGACGCAGATCCTACCTCGTGATCCCTGGTACTGAGTGATCTGCAAACAACGTGTTGTTACTTCCTGATGGAAGCGGTGATTCGAGCAAAACAGAATTTGAAAAAGTAACTGTTGGAGAGTGTGGAGATAAAGCGGCTGTTTCCCCAGGCCCCACGGGCTCAGGGAGAGTCTCCGACGCACTCTCGGTACTATTTGATGCTTCGTGATTGTTGGTTACAGTGCAGGTAGGAAAATCTGTGTCTTCTGTATCGTGTGGCAAAGGGAAGGGAATCATCTTGATGTGGGATGCGTGGATCCAGTGCTTCCGCCCCTCCACTCGTACAGCGGTCTGTGTGACCAGAAGAACTTGGTGTGGGCCCCGCCAATGAGGTGCGAGGCAGGATGCTCTTTCAAATGCTTTAACAAGCACCCACTCCCCAGGTCGGATGCTGTGACCTGGGCCCTCGTACTTTGCAGGGAGGGCTTCTCGCACCTGTTGTTAAATCAAATACAGATTTTTAGTTAACTCCCCACAATAATCAGAAAGAAGTACATGCTCAATGTCACGGAGTGATCAGGGTTTAGGTAAACCCCAAATGTTAGCTGGCCTACCCATAACCACCTCAAATGAAGAGAGTCCAGTCTTAGTTTGAGGGGTCGTTCTCATAGACAATAACACGATCAGTAAGGAGTCCGGCCATTTCAGTTTGGTGCCGGCACAAGTCTTAGCGAGCTTGTTCTTGATGATGCCGTTGTGTCTTTCTACTAAAGCAGCACTCTGAGCGTGCCTAGCCGAATGGAACCGTTTATCGATCTGTAATCCCGGGCATATTTGCAGAAATACAGCAGCGATAAAATGTGGACCATTGTCCTACCAGATGACTCTTGGCAGACCAAACCTATGAAAACATTCCTTCAGCATGGTCTTTGCCATTGTCATAGCTGCGGCATCTTTGACAGGAAAGGCTTCAACCCATTTACTAAAAGCGCAGATAACCACCAATATGTATTTGTAGTTGTTGCAGCGCTCCATTTCAATAAAATCAAAATGTATCACCTCAAAGGGGACAGAAGGTGGACCAAAGCTACCCCCAGGAGTCAATCTGCTCTTTCCCACATTATGCTGCAAACAGACCATACAATTTTGGACAAAGTGCTCAGCTACTTTGGAGATTTTACCATTCACCCAGACATTTTGCAACATTTTGGTGACTTTTCGTGCACAGATATGGGTGGGACCATGAGCCATAGCGACCATCATTGTAATATACGCATCTGGCAGCAACCATTTCCCTTCCACCCTGTCCACCCAACACCCGTCATCATCCAATTTTGCCAAACCCTCAGTCCATTTCTTAGATTCCTCTAAAGTGGCATCAGCTCGAATATCTTTCACAGATTCAAAATCCTCATCCAAAGTGCAGCCATTTGTGGCTTCCCTTGAAGTATACATTTCTGAAGAGAGATCAGTGGCAGTCTGTCTGGCTATCAGGTCAGCGAAAGTGCTCCCTTTTCCACATTATCTATGATCTTCTGATGCGCTGCGCATTTCATAATTGCTAACTGAGTGGGGAGTGCAAGCGCTGAGAGTAACCATACTATCAAGGAGCCATACTGGATTTTAGTGCCATGTGAGGTTAAGAAACCTCGTTCTGCCCAAAGTCTGCCGAAGTTGTGAACCACCCCAAAAGCGTACTGACTGTCAGTATATATATTTACGGTAAGCCCTTCGGAAAGTTCACAAGCTCGAGTCAAAGCTATAATCTCGGCGGCCTGCGCAGAGTTATGTGTGATTCTTTTGGTTTCCTCAACCGTGCTCAATGTGGTGATTGCATAAGCAGCCGTGGATGTGCCATCCGGGAGTTTGAAATAGGAGCCATCACAAAACAGCTCCCCTTGCGGATTGTTCAAAGCAGTATCTTTTAGATCGATTTTGCCTTTTGTCTCTTACTCTGTGGTGTAAAGGCAGTCATGTGACTCTTCGTTACTGCAAACAGTACCTTGCGGGAAAGGTAAAAGTTCAGCCGGATTGAGAACACAACATCCTTGAATTTTAATGTGCAGTGCAAACAAGATCAATTCGTATCTCGTTAATCGTGCAGAGGTGATATGTTGCGTTTGTGTTCGGTTTAATAGAACATCTGCAGAGTGAGGTACCATCAGGGTTAAAAAGCATGGCCTAGGACCATACCCTCTCTCTGTTTCACGGACGCAGCAGCAGCAGCGACAGCTCTCAAACATCTTGGCAAAGCGCATGCAACAGGATCAAGGGCGGAAGAAAAGTAGCCGCCCGGTCTATTCTTCCCTCCATGTTCCTATCAAGGCTCTAACTTCTTTCTGTGTATTTGAGACAGTCATGCTAGAAATGATTTTTATCCGCTCAGGCGTCAACCTTCTTCCCTCCTTTGACAGGAGATAGCCTAAATAGGCGACCTCCTGTCGACAATACTGAATCTTTTTTAGTGAAGCTTTGTGTCCATGTTGTGCTAGGTGAATAAGCAACAACACGGTGCCCTCCTTACAGGCGCTCTCTGAGTCAGCAGATAAAAGTAGATTGTCTACATAGTGAAGCAGTGTACAAGTGGTAGGCAACTCAAGTGTGTCGAGCTGCTCTTTCAAAGCCTTACTGTAGATGCTAGGACTCTCTGTGTAGCCTTGCGGTGCACGGGTGAAGGTAAACAAGCGTCCCCCTCAGGTGAACGCAAACAGATATCTACTATCTTTGTGTATAGGAATATTAAAGAAATCATTCTTAAAATCCACAACACTAAAGTGAGTAGCAGAAGCCGGAATCATAGTTAATAATGTCGTCACATCATGCACAATGGGTAATTGTGGAGCAACAATCTTATCAATGGCGCGTAAATCAATAATTAAACGAAAAGGAATAGCATTATCGCCTTTTTTGCATACAGGCAAAATCGGACTATTGCACAAACTACCTGCAATTTCCTCGATTACCCCACGATGCACAAAATCGGAGACCATGAATTTCAAAGCTTGCTCACCATCGACCGAAATCTTATACTGGGGAATACGTGGCAACTTTACTACATGTTTCAAAATAATCTTGACAGGTTCAATTTGTAAAACACCGACATCATTATTATCAATTGCCCACAAACACTCCGGAACATCACTAAATTCCAGCGGCAAAGGTCTGGTCAAAAACTGAGAGACAGAAAATTGCTGTGGTGAAATCGTCAAACGCACTCCATCAGAAGAACAATGAATTACTTACTGCATTTAATTCTTTCAACAGATTCAACCCCAACAATTTCTCTCCACAATTCGTAGTCAAAAGGAATGGACAATGGTCCGTAAATGGACCCAATGTAATCGGCACTGGTGAAGAAACCGGACAGACTACTGGTGTACCAGAAAACCCTACAGAAACATTGGTTTGCCCTGACAGTGGAATGTTTGGAACCCATGAGTGGTCAATGGAACACTTCTGTGCCCCTGTATCTATCAAAAATAGATGCTTCCTATTTCCCATTATTATCTCAACGTAGGGACTTTTCTGATTAACGGGAATAGGCATTGGTTCCAAGCCCTGCTTCGGGCAATCCTAGCGAAACAGAATGTTGTCAAAAGGAAGTTCTTCAGAGAGGTAAGCAGCAGAAGGATGATCAAAAATGTTTCTGTTATCCACACTCGGTGCCTGATTATCCTGCGAAGAAGGTTGCTGCGAATCTTGCGAAAACTGACTTCTACCAGGACCCCCTGTCCCAGGGCGGCCTCTGGATCGTCTACCCATGTTACCAAATGCGTTATTCGACCTCTGCTGTAGGATCAGGCATTGTGCACGCCAATGACCCTCTTGTCTGCAATAAGCACACTTGTTTATGTTTACAGGACTCAATGGCGCATTTCCCTGTGGAGCATACTGACCCCTAAATTGTGAATTACCCCCTCTGGGGCCTGGAACAATTTGCTGCAATAGAACTTTTGTTTTCAAGTCTCCCTTTCTTTTTTCAATTCTTTCTTTTTCGTTATTGACACGATTCTCATAGTAATGAGCCATATGCAATACTTCTGACTGAGACTTAGCTTGCCAAGTGCTCTCTGAAGACATCATTTGCGACTGGATGTCAGGCAGCAATCCACGCACAAATTTGTCCACAAATAGTTGTTTCCCAGACTCTGTGCTCAAATCTTGTCCACTGAAATCTGAAAACACTTGTTCGAACCGATTAAAGAATTCGGTAGCACCCTCAGATTTCCCTTGGACGCAAGCAGTAAGTTTGTCCCAAATAATTCTTCTATCAGGAATTATAGCCTTTAACTGCGTAACTATCCTATCAAGCAAAGTCAGTATTACCTGTGGTGGTCTCTCGCCAGCTGGACTCTCTCTATGTAGACTAACCATATTATCCCATGTATCCCCTAACACTGGTACATCGTCTATAGTCCTATTCTATTTCCACAAATCAATAGGTAGGA
This sequence comes from Ambystoma mexicanum, assembly GCF_040938575.1. Lineage (NCBI taxonomy): Eukaryota > Metazoa > Chordata > Amphibia > Caudata > Ambystomatidae > Ambystoma > Ambystoma mexicanum. The sequence goes on from NC_090931.1 coordinate 461,631,820, forward strand.
GCACGGGAAATAACAAATCAATATCACTCAAAGTAAATACTGATGACTGCAAAATAGACTCTATCTCTTTGTAGAACCCTGTTAGATTCTTCCTAATATCAGGAATAGATTTTTAATGGTGTTCATTTCCTGTCTCGAGAACGGGACGTGAACAAACTGTGACACATAATGTGCAGGAATATCCTGAGCAGGTGTACCAGCTGTGACATTAGCTGGAATCTCAACTTTTGGGACAAATGTCGGAGGAACCTCTCTCATAGGCAACTGAGAAGTAGGCAACTCCGAACTCCTTACCGAGCAACAGAGCTAAATCGAGCGCTAAAGCAGCTGAGAAAGTGTCGAACGAAAAAGAACTCTTATAGATATTCAATAATTCTGCATTTTTGCGTATACTGACTACATGTGTCATATAGTTCTACGGGAGTCATCGACATGTCTGAAATCCACCTAATCGCATCTTTTTGTGCAAATTCGTGTTTCCTCATTTATCAGCTTACGACAAGGAAAGAACTGTTTCTGTACAAACATAGCGTCCAAACTTTCACTATCATTATCTCCATTCCGTAACCTTTCCAACTCCCTTCAATACTCAAAAACCCTCTTGACATGCTCATATACTTTCTCCGCAGTATCTCTTGAATATGCTAAAACATTCAGATCCCTCAACCCTTGTGGGAGATCTATATCATCTAATCTGTTCCACATTATACGTAAATGAACTCCCAACCCTTCAATAAAAACGTTTTTCTCAGAAAAATTGTCTAAGTTAGAGAGTGTGGCAAAAACATCAGCTCGTTAACCCTTCTCCATGCAGTGTCCAGCCCATGCAGTCAATTCATGCTTTCTCTCTGAAGACACAGTATTACGATTTACAACCCTCAATCCCCCTCCTCGACCAACTACAAGTGGTACAGAACCACTTGGAAGAGGAAGTGTAGGCAAAATCGTGTACATTCGGCAAAAGGGGTTCTATCACTGGTGCTATAGGTGAACCCACAAAACCCATAACAGTAGGCAAAGCTGGAGGAGCAGGTGGAGGAGCAACAACAAGAGGAGGAACAACAACCGGAGGAAGAGGAACAACAAGAGGAGCGATAGGAAGAGCAGAAGGAACTACGGGAGGAGGAATGACAGCAGGAAGAGGCAAAACAACAGGAATAGGAACATACGGAGATGGCACAGTGGCACCAGGTCCTTCGTTCATTTAGAAGTTTGTCAATCAGCTCATCAGATACATGAAAGTCTTTAGAAGGATACATTTTCTGGATACCAAGTGAAAAAGCTCTATCCATGTTCCTAACTGACTCAGACTGTTTAATTTGATCATATAACAACGCTTTTTCGGCGTTGGTCATATGACGGCGCGCATGTTTTTCCCTACTTTTAAGTTGCTGCAAAGCTTCTTTCTTCCAATTCTGTAATACATCAAATGCTGCAGGTCTAGCCTTTTTCTTTAATAATATAGATCTAAGTATTCTATGCAAGGAATTTCAAAACTACCATTGAATGGCCCCTGAAGTTCGGAAGCATGTCTAGTTTGTCTGTGCCAAATATCATTGAACACTATACTACCAATGGCGTGCTTACAGTACATAGTACACACCGGCGACCCCTCCATTGGCGCCGGTCAGACAAATTCCAAAGATTTTCTGTCACTGCGGAATAACGCCCTGAAGCAGGCAGACGATTTCCCAGGCTTATCAGAATACTAGTGTTAACTGGTCAATAATTGTACTTGCAAGTGCAATACGCCAAAACAAATTACCAGGATACTTAAGAATCGGGTCACGACTCACCTGATTAAATTCTCAGGAGGTCCGATTGGATTACTAAGAACTCAAAGGACTCATGTGGTTGGTGATTTCGGCAAATTGGCCCGCCTCGATATATGGACCCTCGTTAAGATGCCGTCTCGGACCGCGGGCTCACCGTCCAGGGATCGGGTTTTGCAGTACTGCTGAGGTATCGCGTCTCATCCAAGAAAGGGTCCCCCTTTTTCACCGTCCGATCGCGGCCCGATAGCCGCGTCAACCTTCAACGAGATGGCATCAATCTTGAGGGTCCCTATTCGGGCACCATCTGTAAAAGCAAAATGGAAATATCGAGGCTGAGTACCCCAAAAGGAAATACACCAAACACGGATTTATAAAGATTCACAGATCTTTATTCTAATACTGTACAGTTACAAAGAAACAAAATCAGATACAGATAGCTATCTGGCCCTCAGTACATCTCAGCGAATACCAGCCCTTTCGGTGTGAGAAGTGAGAGGTACTGGACGTCTAAACAGTTGTGCATTTTATACATTTTCAATAATAATGTCCAGCCCCTCTCCAAGTTAATAATCCATGGTCTAGAGTTCGTGCCGAGTTCACTTATGGTTTGCATGACAATATGCACATGGATCATCCTCAGTTTACATGAAAACAAGTTACAATGGCAACAGTGTATTCTTGGATTTAACAATAAGCCTTAACACATGTCCTTTATAATGCAGTTCAGCTAGTGTCCACGTTCAGTATTTGCTCAACATTGTGGTATATGTATGTCCACGGATCAGACTTATTGGCGCAGACAATCCTCTATCTACAAGTCAGGCATGGCACAAGGTCTCTTTATGCAACCCAAACATTCGGCCAACTGACAGTTTACACAATAACTTTCGTACAAGGTTCAGGACGGCTCAGTTACAAGCGGGAAACACTGTCTACCATTTTAGACACAGAGTTACATTGGAATGGAGATCAAAATAGCGGATGGACCTAAAATGGCGGCAAAGTCGATCTAGAATCAAAACTTTGCAACGCTGTTTTCTTTGCAGAGCGACTAGGCTTAGGTCAATATATGCAAGAAAGGAGGCACAATATGATATCCCGTTTAACAATCTTAGTTCATATAGATCTCCTGTTTATTTTAATACATATTACCTAGCCCCCATTATTTATCAGTAGAATTTTTGAACAAACATTGTTTTTCTGTATCCAAAGTTAAATTGCTTGTAATTGGAGCATACTTCTGCTTATACTGTACATCATCATGTAGGTCCTTTCAATGCGAATGTTAAAGTGCATGTAATTGAAACATATTTCTGCTTACATTTACATTATCCTGTAATTTCTTTCAATGTGAAAGTTAATTTGTATGCAATTAAAACTTATTTCTGCTTAAACTTTATACTATCCAATAATTTTTGTTACTTTAATGCAACCAAAAAGCTCTCAATATTTGAAAATAACATTTTTAAATTTTTGCAATTAATACTATTTTTTTACGTAGAGAAAAGAGCACCTTTAATTTTGGATATAATTATGCTTGTTGAATGAAGTTATGTGGCTTCCTAAAAATTGCTGTGGACGAAAAACAGAGAATTTGCAGCAATATTAAGGTTGCTCACGCTACACTACAAATTAGGCATTAATTCCCATGACAAAAGTGCCTCCCAACATTCACTTTTAATATAATATTAGGTAAGTTAAATCAGTTATATATTTAAATTGAGTCTTTTTAATTAACCTTAATTCCAGGTGCAGGCAGGCACAGCAATACCCGTTTTCTTACTTTCATATACTTAACCCGCCTCTTATCTGTCCCCTGCTCACCTAAGCTCAAGACCACTCTTGGTGCACGTCTGTGGGAAACAGATTTGGGAAAGAAAGGCAAAAGTTAGGATTCACCAATCCACATAGGACAGAAGAACTTGATATAATACTGGATATAATAACTGTAAACCACACACAAGGAAAGGCAGACAGACAAATAAATGCTGATGTAGGGTGCCTTTAGTTTTGTTAATATATAGATGTTTCCTTTCACCATGTACACCAGCAGTTTTTAAAATGTGTATTAAAAGGGGGGATGATATGCAATAATATACAAACTATTTAACTATCCATTCGTAGCTGTGTAAGACAAACAAAAAGAGAATTCCTTAATACTAAAAAGTCCTTTAACCCCTTAAGTGCGAAGGACGAGTATGCCCATCCTTTTTCCACAGACTTGATTAAAGCTCAGCAGTTAAGGGGTTAATAATACAAAGGGTTGTATGCCATTTTACCGACGCCCGTTTTTCGATGGATTTTTTTGCAGACAAAAATCCATCAAAAAAACTCATTGAAATATATCTTTTTTAAAGGTGCCCCCCCAATTCCCAATTTCCCAATGTTCTTATCGTAACCCCAACCCCCTCCCCAACCCTTTTATACCCATACCCACCCCCATATACATTGAGTTTTTAGATGGCCTGAAATTATCACATGTAGCTCCGCTCCCTCACGGGGTGCGGGGGACACAAATGACACACAGATCCCTGGAGGCGGCAGTGAATTTAGGTAACCCCTGTTCCCCACACGGAGTGGCAATTAAGTGATCCAGCCCTTGCAGTGGTGAAGAGTAGGCTGAGAGATGGCAGTGACAATTGGTGCTCCCCTCCCTCTCATGGGGAGTCCCACACAAAGAGCGCCAGGCTGCAGCTTCTCAGAGGAGGATCAACCTGGTAAACTTAATTTTTTTTAAGCACTGCATTGAGCGGTGAGCCAGCTCAACACTCCATTGTAAGGATTGGGTTCCAATTGTTTATAACAGTGCTCCACTCACGTTTAGCCAACATTCGTTTTTTGTCCGATTGAAAGGTCCCCCGAAGGGCAGCACTCGATGGTGGACCGTTCACCTATTTTTTTCTTTTAGTTTCTTTTCATTTCTCCCCCCCGCCCCCCTTCCCCAAATCCCCGCACAGGTCTACATTTGCCAAGTGCGTAATGCACAGTGCATGTTTAATTTCTGTGCGTCTGTGTCGGAGAGGCACAGATGGATTTATATGTGAAATCTTCCAATCCGTCTTATAGGGTTCAATATGTCTGTATACGAGGATCTGTCCTGTGGTAACTGATTGGTGTGGTATGCATCTCCATGTCCGCATATTTAATCCATATCAATGTCAAGGCCCGAAAACATTTTGTTGGTACATAAATATATGCATTATTTTAAGCCTAACAAAAAACATAAAGTGATGGCTGAAAGGTTTTAAATCAATCATAACCAGGGGCAAAGATCTGGTCAACCTTCCCTTTTTAGCCTGCTAAGCCATTACAGGCGGCATTTGCAAATCAGGCTTGGTCCCACCTCAAAGGTGGGGTATACAGTGATGTAAACGAATTGACAATAACGAATGACTTTTATAACGAACCCTAAATACATTTTCAGTTAAACGTATATATATATGGGGGTGGGGCAAGGAAATAAAACAGGTGGGGAGGTGGTTGGGGTGGGGTAATAAAACTAGAGAAACACAGGGTTTGGGGGTGACCCCCACATTTAAAAACAAAAAAGGATTTGATATGTTTTCATTATTTATAATTTGTTAAAAAGGCTTTCATTATTATTTGATTAATTATGATCACATGGAGCCAAAAGTGGCAGTCTAACCTGAACTGATAGGTCTCATCCCTTCTGCACAAGACCACAAGTATCCCAGACATTTTTCGGCCTAATTGGGCAGCATCTGTGAGGAGTAGCTTTGGTCTCTAGGTCCAGCAGTCTTGAGAACCACGTCTGGGCATACCTGCCCCATGCAGGCGTACTTAAGCAAAATCAAAAGGTGAAGGCTTGAAGGTTTTTAATCACTCATAACCACAGGCACAGCTCTGGCCAACTCTCCAGACCATTGTTTTTCAGGCTGCCAAACCATTACAGAAGGTGAAAGACCATATACAAATCAGGCGTATTTCAACCCCAAAAGGGGCAGTCCATCACAAACTGCTAGGCCACATCCCTTCTGCGCGAGACTCAAGCCTCCACAGACATGTTTCAGCTTCATTGGGAATCATCAGTGTCTGGGTCTAGCATGCTCACGATCCACGTCTGGGCATACCCCTCCCACTCAGGGTGACTTAAGCAAAACAAAAAGATGGGTGATGACTGGAAGGTTTGAATCATCGCAGCCCCGGGCACAGCTCTTGGTAACCCTCTAGACCATCGTTTTTTAGCCTGCCAAGCCTTTACAGAATGTGAAAGACCATATGTAAATCAGGTATGGTCCCACCCCAAAAGGATTTATTTTTATCGTAGGACATGTCAACAGCTCTCCAGATGGTGGGTCTGTGTTTGTGTATGCATAGTCTATATTTATGGCCATGTTCGTAGACATCTGGGTGGTGTTTGTTATCAAAGTGGACAATCTTGAGCAATGTGTTTTTTGGTCTAGGGCAAATCCAATGCAAGAAAACCTCTTGTTACAGCTTCTTATTTACTGTTAAAAGGTTAATAAGTTTTCACCAATTTTGGCATGTGTGTTCAGATATGGTGTGTTCGTAAATGGTCACAATGGTCTTTGACATCCTATCCTCTGACGATCCTGATCTCATCTTCATCAATGAAACATGGTTCTCATATGACTTCAAACCAATTGCTCAAGAGACTTTCACTCCCGAATAATCGCTCATCTCCCACAACAGACCTTCTTGAGGTGGCACAGTAGACCTCCCCCAAAAACCTCACATCTTATTCTCACTCATAAAAACCAGCCCTGCACAGCTAACTGTGAATCCTTTCTAGTCAAACTCTCTCTGTTGCCCACCCCCTCAGACACCTTCCTACTCATCTACAGGCCACCTGGATATGACAGACATTTTGCCAACAGCCTCTGCGACTCACTAGCTACCACCCTGGTTAACCACCCAGCACTCACCCTACTGGGGAACTTTAACATCTGATTTGACATGACCAACCACTCCATGACCCAACCCCTGGTTGACAGTCTAGAGGCACTAAACCTTTCCCGGCATACCACAGGTCCCACCTACATAGGAGGCCACACCCTTGATGCAATTTTCAGCTCCTCCGACCTCGTTTCAGTGTCCATCCCCTAATCTGGACAGACCACTCAGCCATACCTATCTCTATATGCACCTCCCAAAGCCCGCCCTGTCCCCCCACATGATCACAAATACTGGAATAAGGTCAAGCTACTACCTGAGCTGGCTGAAGCCCTGCTATGCACACTTCCAGAACTCCCGGCCACCGATAGAACCATACCTATGAAATCCGTTGACTCCTGGTTTAAAGGCACACTCCTCCCTCTCACCCTCTCCCTCCCCATAGCCACCAGCAAAGGACCAACCCCCAAATGATTCACCCCCCACCTGAAGACTTTCAAAACCCATAATTGCTCCCTCGAGCGCAAATGATGAGCATCCAAAACCCCTCCTTGCAAGGCAGTGTTCGCCCACATCACCCTAACTGCAAATGTGAGATCCGAAAGGCATACTATGATAAAATAATCCTGAACTGTCGGAGTAGCAGCAAAGAGCGCCACAGGATTATCACGGAATATGTGAATCCCTCCTGCACCATTGCTATGACCACGTCCACACAAACGCTCTGAACTCCCTCCCCCAACACGGCCACAGCACAGCACTGGACAGGGCAGACACCCTTAATGACAAACTTTTCCACCTCACCTCCTGCCTCGAGATTCCACCATCACTGCCCCAGTGACACCATTTTACAACTCTTTCAACCCTATCTCAAGCGAGGAGTTCCTCAAACTACTTTCCAGCAGCAGACCTTCTGGGTCTCCCCTTGTCCCTTAGCCCGCCTCTCTCCTCAGAGAAATGTTCACCTCCACCTGTGCAGGGGAATGGGTGAGATCCATACTCAACGACTCCCTCACCTCTGGCATTTTCCCAGAAATCTTCAAAATAGGGCTTGTCAAACTGCTTCTAAAGAAAGCATGCCTTGACCCCTTCCAGTCAATCAAATACAGGCCCATCTCCAACACCCGATTCTTGGCGAAACGACCGCTCTGCATACTCTCAGCCCAACCTTTTTGTTGAATCCAACACCCTCCTAGACCCCGCACAATCAGGCTCCCGGCCAAGCCGCAGAGCAGAAACCACACTGATCTCCATCTGGGATGACCTCAAAGTCTCTGCAGACTCTGAAGGATGCGCAGCACTTGGTCTCCTTGATTTCCCTGCAGCCTTTGACACCATTAACCACTCAAACCTCCTTGACTGATTCCACTCCCTAGTAATCCAAGACTCAGCACTCAACTGGATGGCCTCTTTCCTCAACAACAGAAAACAAATCACTTTCCTCCTCCCTTTCCACTCCACTGCTCGCCCTGTGAACGCTCTCTTATTCAACCTCTACATGAGCCCTCTGCCAGGAATCATCTGCTATGTGGACCACACCCAAATTATCCTGACAATCCTAAAAACAAGCTCCAATCCACAACCCGACCTAGCAACATGTCTCAGAGATATAGACCTATGGATGACAAGTAACCATCTCCTTCTGAACACAGGGAAAACAAAGATCATGTTGTGCAGCAATGCAGCTCTACTCCCGCAACCACTCCCATGACCCCCCTCTCTCGGCATTTCCCTCTTACCTCCACCACAGTCAAAAATCTTAGCTACACAACTGACTCGGGCCTAACCCTGTCCCACCAGATCAATAATGTATCCAAATCCTGCCACTAGCACCTTAGCTCCTGAGACGCATTGTCCCTTACCTCACCTACCCCAACAAACTAGCTGCAATTATGTCCATTGTCATGTCCAGACTGGACTGTGAGAACTCCATCTACTTAGGTGCACTGGCCTACCAGCTTAACAAACTCCAAAAGAGTCCAAAACGCGGCTGCCAGAATTCTTCTTGCACTGGGACGAAGGTATCACATCACACCTGCTCTTCGCATCCTTCACTGGCTCCCTATTGGACGAAGGGCCACTTTCAAAATCCATATCTATAAGAAAAGATTATGCCTTACCGGCCAACGCTCACCCTAATGGAAAGCACGGCCCTCCTGCTAGTAATTCCAGCCTCCAATTCAGCCAGGATTGGAGGGTCTGCCTACTCAGCCTTGGCACCAACACTGTGGAACTCCCTGCCTCCTCACACTCGACACAGCCAAGACTACATGGCCTTCGGTAAAGCACTGAAAACCTGGCTCTTTCCTAGCTCTTTCCCTAAACAATGTAAGGGACCGCCCACCACTGGCCTGAATGTAGCTAGGACAACATTATCATGGAAAAGTAGAACCAGTCGGGTCACGGAAGACGGCTCAAGAGAAAAGTATGCTCTGGGCTAAGTAGCTGCTGGCTCAAATACAATGGTCTAGCAGCCCACCACCCCCATGCCAACAAGGTGGCCATGCCCCCTCACCCAGTGCTCCAATCTCAAATGCCCACGACGCCAAACCTGAGACTTGATGTCACTATAATCGTATGCTTTGACCAGGCACGCTCGCTGCCACCAGACCAGAAATTCACTGCACTTGAAGACCAGGAGATGCCTGTCTGTATCTATCAACCTGGAAACGAATACCCTTACTCCAAACTAGAGCCCAACAACACCAATGTTCTTCGCCATAACTGAGCTTAAACATTATCTTCCCCCAAGCAAACATGGCGCTATCACTCCAGGAGATGCCAACCGCTGTCATACAAACCTATCCTCAAACTTCTGCACATAACTACACTCCCAGAGCGTAATAGCTCCTCTCACAGTCAAATACGATTGGACCTGTATCATACTTTGCCTATCTGTGAATTAAAACGCAGAGCCACTATCGCAGAGCCTTACAGCACTTATGCTTCAAACATTACGATTGGGCCAGATCATGTCACCTATTGGGTACACAAGGTGGTATATGATCAGGTCAGGCTACCGTGGCCTACCTAGGAATAATGCCATGAACTCCCTCACCTGAGGTGCTGTAGCAACTATGCTTGGTTGGACTTGCTCTTATTTGTTGAGAATATGCACTACGGCCTGCAGCCAGTTAGCTCTCTAGCACTCCTGCTGTAGGAAGGGACAATGTTTTTGTGATATAACTCCACACCTGAAACCATCAGGAATACCAAGCCACCCACTATGGCCCTTACACCAGAGACTCAGTAACAAGGACCATCTAACCAGGCAATCACAACATACTGCACCAGTCAGAGAATCTCTTGGAGATCCATTTCCATGAAGCACCAGGACAGACATGGTCAGCTCAGTGGGCACTGGAAAGTAACCACGAATAGGGGCCTCTTTCCTTTAAGCACAGACATTCAGTCATACCAATATGCTCATTCTCTCCTTTACACCAACAAACAACAGAATACAGCTATACCCCCTCGGTAAATTCAGCCTAGCTGCACACATAGCTACACTAATCCATGAACAACGCAACAGTCTTTTAGAATGCAGTTATACCCCACGAAATAAATCGGCCTAGCTGCACACATAGGGCCTCATCACGATTTGGGTGGTATCCCGGTTGGGATACCGCCCAACTTTATTTGCGTTAGTGCCCACCCACCTGGCGGTATTACTGCCGGATCACAGGTGGGCGCTAACTGTTAATCCCCATTCACCATTGGGTCCATTGGAACCAATGGGGCATTTTCGGCGCAATTACTGTACGATAATACCTCCGGTGGTAATTGTGCAAAAATGGGAATTTTTCCGGCGTCTTTATCCCCAGCTCTGAGCTGGTGGGTAAGCACCCCAGACTCGAGATTGGGCGTACCCTTAAATGCGGCGGTAACACTGTTACCGTCGCATTTAAGGGCTACGGCCAAACTCGCAATGAGGCTCATAATCTCATACACAGGCTCCATGGCTGCCAGAATGCAGACTTGGAGGCCAACTACCCAGCTGCACACATTTCACTTATCTCTCACAGTCACTGCACCGTGCCTAGCATTAGAATGCAGCCACTCTCTGAGCAAACCGCACTGGCTGCACACATATTGAGTGCACCCAAGCACTATATACTACCCTAATGTCTCCACTGACCTGCACTACGGCCCCTAAGGGCAATCAGCCCACAGTGCTCTGAGATCATACCAATGGTATATAACTGCGCTATACAAATGCACATTAACATAACAGAAGGTTTTAAGGCTGATGTCAAAAGTTACATCAGACAACGTTTTGTTTATGTTCCTGTGTAAAGTGTTGTTTAACCATTTGAAATCCAAATTTGGACTGGAGAGCTGAATACACAGTCAGAATAAGCATTTGAAATGCGCATTTAAAACTAACGAAAACCTTGAAAAAGAAAGTGGAACATTTCGAGATATGCATCCCGAAAGTTTTTGATGGAGGTCCATGGGAAACCCAATGCAAAAACACCTTCTATTACACCTTCTTTTTCACCGTGAAAACATTCAGTAGTTTTCACTGAGTGTGATGTGGCCAAGCACGTCTTTTTCCTTAATGTTGGTGCAGTTTCAAGCCCAATGTCAAATGTTTATTTTTTCCTGTGTAAAGTATATTGACACTTTGTAATCCAGGCAGCGAAATCAAAATTAAGAATACACATTTAAAATACACATTAGGAATATACATTCGGAACAGATACACAGAATACAGATTTGGAACATAAATTTAGATCATGCAGTAAAAATTCACATGCAGAATACACCGTCTGAATGCAGTGTTCCTACATATTCACACACAGAAAAGAAAGGTACTGTTCTTCCCAAAGAAGAACACAACTGTAGGGTGCTGGGTTTGTGGCTATAGTCCTCACAAACTCAACATTGCATTTCCTGTTACTGAACATATAGGGGGTAATTCATAGAATTCCACGCACAAGTGGCGCATGCGGCTGGCGCACAGAGTGCGCGTGCGGAAGTCTGCTCCAGCCGCGAGCGCCAAAACCCATTTCGGCGCACAACGTATTCATGGATTAATACATCCATAAGCAGCCGTGGCGCAGAGTGGCGCAGCGACATTGCAGCAGCGCCAGTTACGCCCCCAACCCCGCCCTGTGTGCCAAAAACATCGCACAAATCCAGTACATGGCGCAATGGCCAGTGGAACAGCATACAGCCCCCCAACCACGAAAATGCATGTAAAACTCCCTGCGCACCCCTCGGAATACATGCACCCCACTCGCGCCAGGCCAATCGCGTGTAAAACTCCCCGGGCACCCCTCGGAATACACGTACCCCGCTGGCGCCAGGCCAATCGCGTGTAAAACTCCCCGTGCACCCCTTGGAATACACGTACCCCGCTCGCGCCAGGCCAATCGTGTGTGAAACTACCCACGCACCCCTCGGAATACACATAGCCCGCTCGTGCCAGGCCAATCGCGTGTAAAACTCTCCACACACCCCTCGGAATACACATACCCCGCTCGCGCCAGGCCAATCGCATGTAAAACTCCCACGCATCCCTCGGAATACACGTATCCCGCTCACGCCAGGCCAATCGATATAAAAAGGAAATCATTAGTACAAAAAAGAACACTTACAACGACAGAATAGCTAAAGCCAAATCTGACACTAAGGAATTATTCTCCATCCTGTGTGAAATGGAATCGCCCATACCGCAAAGGGATAATACTCCCAAAAATAAACTCTGGTGCCCTAACATACAAAATGCCCTTGCAGGAAAAATTAGCTCTCTTCAAACCAAAATTGCAATTAAAAAAGCTGCCTTGCTATTGCCACCGGAGACCACTCCAAAGGCACGGCCCTCCCTAAACCAGGCCAATAACACTCCTCACCCCTTTAGCTTCAAACAAATAACCATACTAGGGACAGAAAAAATTATACTCTCCCTAAAGCCGTCTAATTGTAAAGGAGATAACTGCCCTCCTCAAATTATAAAAGATGCAGCGAGAGACGTAGCTCCCTTCATCTCAAAACTGATCAATGCCTCCTTTAAGACTAACCTAGTGCCCAATAACCTTAAACAGTCTTGGGTCCTACCCCTGCTAAAAAAACAAACTCTCGACCCTTCCATCCCAACAAACTACAGACCCATCACTACCGTCCCATTCCTACTCAATATCATAGACAGGGTAGCCTACCTGCAAATCCAGGATTACCTTGAAACCAATAAACTTCTAGACTCACGACAATCTGGCTTCCGCTCCCTTCACGGCACCGAAACAGCCCTGATTGATCTTAAGACTCAAATTGACGAGCTGAAGGATAATGGAAAATCAGCTATGCTAGTCCTCCTTGACCTCTCGGCATCCTTTGACCTGGTAGATCACGCAGTTTTATGCAATCACCTTGGCTCCGCTGCCCATTTTTCAAGCAATGCCATAACCTGGGTTCAATCCTTCCTTGCTAACCGGACTATGAGTGTCTTCTTCCCTCTAGCAGCTGCTGATCCCATAAAAGTCTCCTACGGTGTCCCCCAGGGATCATGTGTGTCTCCTACTATGTATACCATCTTTACCAAACCTTTGCTTGACAAGTTGGATAGACTGGGTGTCATCTACACTAACAATGGAGATGACACTCAGATCCTCATCCTCCTTTCGGGTAACTTCTTGGAAGACTCAGCTTTGGTAAATAAAATATATCTCCTCATTCAGGCATGGATGGCATCCCACAGCCTCTGTCTGAATGACGACAAAACAGAGATTCTGATCCTCGGCACAGAGACAGCGATTAAAAAACTCGACCCTAACTATGCCTCGTTTAACATTGACAACAATGTCATCAATGACCCCTTGGGGTCTATCTGGACTCAGCACTCACTTTCAAGAAACAATTTAACTCCCTAGCCTCCTCCATAGCCTATACTTGTAAACTGATCCGAGCATGTAGGCCATTCCTAACGGAGGACAGCTGTATTACCTTAGCTAATGCACTTATCATATCCAGATTGGACTACTGTAATGCCCTATATGCAGGATCTAACAAGTATATCCTTAACAAACTCCAAACTCTCCAAAATAACGCTCTGAGAGTAGCCTTAAACATTCCTAACAGAGCCCATGTCTCTACCGCCAGCAGGAATATCCACTGGCTAAAAATTAAGGACAGGATCACCCTCAAAACTCTCTCGCTCACGTCCAAATGCCTCAACAATATAGCTCCTCCCTACCTAGTAAACAGAATCAACAAGAGAATCTCAAACCGCCCCACAAGAATGACTAACGCTTTCACCTTGTTGGTGCCTAGATACAAAAAGAGCACAGCTGGCGGCGCCAGCTTTCCAGTCATAGCTGCCCAAACCTGGAACAAACTCCCCTTAGAACTCAGAAAGGACCAACCTTACCCAAGCTTCAGGCATAAGGTTCTTTCATGGATACGATCTAATGGCATCTAATGTGATCCCCCTCCTTAATAGAACCACTCGTCCTGAGTGACACCTTCCTGACTATGCCCTTGCTAACCTGTCCCCTAGGGACCCCGACCTCCACTGCTAGTATCTAGCTACCTCACTGGATCCCACTGGGACTACAAACTGTGGTTGATTGCTACTCAGCTCTTTCATGCTTCCAACACCTGGCACTCAACTGTACAAGTATATTCAGACTGTAACGTTGTTGAACTGTCCTACGGCCTATTTCTTTTTGCTTCCAACACCTGGCATTAACAGTATAAGCACATTCAGACTATAATGTTGTTGAAAGACCTACTGCTTATTTTGTGTGTGTCATTGTAACCAAGTTCTCAAGTATCCTTGTAATGTTTGCTCCCGGCTACCTGCGGGTTTGGTTTTGCACTATATTAAATAAACAAACAAACAAACAAACAAACAATCGCATGTAAAACTCCCTGCGCACCCCTCAGAATACACATACCCCGCTCGCGCCAGGTAAATTGCGTGACAAAAGTCCCCCCTGTGGTGTGGGCTGCCTGTGGGGTATGCCCAGGGTGGATGGGCTTCCTGCGGGTCATGGGGAAGGTGAATGGGCTGCCTGCGGGGCATGCGGAGGGTGGATGGGATGCCTGCGCTTATTCCAGGAGTGCGCGGGGAGTTTTACACGCGTTTGGGCTGGCGCGAGCGGGGTACGTGTATTTCGGGGGTGCACAGGGAGTTTTACATGCTATTTGGCATTGTGGGCCCTACTGGGTGTGCCCTTCCCCCCTCCCCATGCCCTGCAGACAACCCACACCACAGGGGACAACCCACACCCCTGGCCATGCCCTGTAGGCAGCCCACATGGCATCATGCACTTGTGAGTCCCAACTCATGCACCCCACCCAGCCACCATTGACGGGCATCTGCCAGCAGGCCTCGACTCATGTCCCCCACCCAGACGGGCACCTGCCAGCAGGCCTCGACTCATGTCCCCCACCCACCATTGACGGGCACCTGCCAGCAGGCCCCTACTCATGTCCCCCACCCACCATTGACGGGCACCTGCCAGCAGGCCCCGACTCATGTCCCCCAGCCACCCACCCACCATTGACGGACACCTGCCAGCAGGCCCCGACTCATGTCATGACGGGCATCTGCCAGCAGGCCCCGACTCATGTCCCCCACCCACCATTGACGGGCAGCTGGCAGCAGGCCCCGACTCATGTCCCCCCACCCGACACGTCATCCCACTCCAGACCCATGGCCCTTATGGCCATCCAAATCCAACCCCACGCCACTCCAGTCCAAACACCCAACCAAGCATTCCATCCACTCCACATTGAATTCCCAATGTCATGATAGAAAATAAATAACCAGCATGCCCATGAATACATGTCCCTCAGACCCACACAATGGCGACACATGACTGTGAAAAACCACATTGTGACATGCACAACAAAAATGACAGATGACCACACAAGTAAAGTATAGAAAAAAAGTGTATTGAAGAATAAACCAAATGAAGAAACCAAAATCACACAATAATAAAGTCAAAAAATGAAGAAAGAAAATGAATGCTGTAACCAATAAAATCCAACGTAAAATGGCTCCAATGGGTCCGTCCATCAAAAAAAAAATCAGAGTTTAAAAAAAGAAAAGTATTCCACCATGGGTCCAAGAAAATGAAATCCAGGTCCAAAACTATTTACAAATGAACATACAAGGGTCCATGAGCCCAACAATCCAAAGGAAACCTAACCTAAATCCTACCTAATAAATAACTATATACGAAAAGGCGGGGCATAGTCCATGCGCCCAAAGGAAAAAAAAATTGAAAGGAAACGTACACCTACATAACTATTTACAAAGGCATCGGGCAATTCCAACGGCTCACTTGTTGATGTTCCGGGCCAGTGCATCATCGAACTCCTCTTCAACGTCCCGGAGGCGGGTCTCTTCCCTGGCCCGAGGTCTCGCAGGGATGCAGCCATGGCCTCCTACAACTCCCTGCGAGTTGCCTCGAGGCACGCAGCCCGCCTCAACACCCTGCGCATGGAGTTCTCCGCCCTGACCATAGTGAGCTGTGCCTCTTCCGCCCGCCGCCGCTCCGCATCTATTTGCCGGACCAACCGCTGCCACACGGAAGACACTGCCAATCCAGGGTCCTCCTGCCCTCCGGCCGATGACTGCCCCTCTGATGTTGATGGCCCGAGCCATCATCGCTCCCACCTTGAGCCTGCTGCTGCCATGCATGTGCCCTGCCTGTTGATGCCTGCACGCCCTCATCCTGCTGGCGTCCAGTTGTTGTGGTGGCCACCCCTGCTGGACCTCCGACTCCCAACTATGGCAGGGATGTGTCCTCCACCAGCCAGGGCGCTGGGTCAGGGGCAGCTCCACAGGGTGCCCAGGTGATACTTGGGCAGGAAGATGGCACGGAAGACGAATGGTGCATAAGGGGTTCAGTTGAGGAGGGGGTCGGTAGAAGGTCCAGCACACTGAGGAACCCAGCACTGGTGACCCGTCCTAGTAGGTCGGCGCTGTCAACCAGGCATCCGAAATAACGTGCAGTGTCCTCACGTGAACCCAGCACGTCATCCTGAATGCCACGTTGACGAAACGCCACCCCATCCAGGACAGGCTCAACACGGTCCCGGATTGCCACGTCCGCAGGGAGAGGAAGGCCAGTTGTTGTGTGCGCATCCCCTCCCTGAAAACGGGTCTGGACGAAGGCATCCCTGCTGGTGCGGGATGATGCAGTCACAGGATCGGGGACAGGATTATACACAGGCACCTCCACGGCCGCCTTTGCTGCCTCCTGTCCCTGCCCCTGGACTGCACCACTAGCACCAGTGGAATCCCCCCCTCCAGACCCCGTGCATGGGCCTTCCACAGCCTCCTCCTCCTCAACCAAACTCCCCACCAACCTGGATGACTCCGTGCCATCTTCCTCCATAGGCCCCTGTGGGGTCTCAGCTGCCCCTTCTGCTGCCGAGGAGTCCACCTCCGACCTCTGCCTCTTGGACCTACCCTCGGCAGCTGAGGCCGCAGATGCGACACCAGACTCCTCACTCCCCGACGAGATGACAACACGGGAGGGGAGCTGGGCCTTGCGTCTCCGGCTGGCGGTGGGATCCCTGCTGCTGTGCTCCACAGCACTGTCTCCGCCCTCTTCATCAGCTGACGCAGCAGTCAGGGAGAGACAGAACACAGGCATCAGGGCACTGTACAATGGTCTGATACACACATGACAGTTGCACATGAGTGGCAGTCTCAAACTTCACACATGGCATCACACTCCCCAACACACATATCATTTGAACCCACACACATGCACAAATTAACAGGAAAGTTGCAGCAGGCAGCACCATCCATACATACACATACAACAGCATGAGCATCCGAAGGTTAGCCTGACATCACATGCAACACGGGGAGTGCCAAACTCATGCACAACCTGTCGCAGTGAAATCCTCGACATCCATGTCACATCTGCCAATCAGCCTCCTACATGTCGGTGTCAAATGCATCCATGGTGTATCACAGTGGCACACATGTCAAATACACACACACGCACATGTACATTGTGCACATACATGAAGGTGGAACCTGCATCCATGTGTCACACCACAACCATGCCACAGTACATACACAGAAATGTAAACAAGTATGCACCCACACATGCATTTGGGCATCATGCATTTGAACACATACACCATTGATGTGCCTCACACATGACTGGACTCACATGTGGCAGGCTCATGTCCCTGTACATACACATCCATACATGGGCCTTTGAAGACATATGTCCAATCTGCACACTCCTGGCACACCTCAACATGCACTGCGTCCAATCAGTATGCATGGCCACTTACCGCTCGACTCCAGACGGGTCTGCCTCTGAAGGACCTGGAGGTGGAGCGCTGGGTTTATGCATTCCAGGTCCCTCATCTGGATGTTGGTAAGGTGGACCCGGCACCCCTCTGCATGCGCTGCCTTCTAGAGGCGCCAGGCCTTGCTGAGGGTCCTGGACCTGAAGTCCTACCAGCACTTCCGGACGTATTGCATGTCGCGGGCTGCCACTCCCTCCACGTTGATGGCAGCCACAATGTCCTTCCAGATCCTCTTCAGTCCTTCATTGTCGGCGCGTGAACTTCCAAAGAGGGCATCATAATGCACCAGGACTTGCTCCACCTGGATGCCAACTTCTGCGGCACTGAAGCTGGTAGCCCTCTGCCTCTCTGGCTGGGGGTTGCCAGTGGTCTCCGATGTTGTTCCCCATGACATGGAAACCCCCGAGGCAGGTGTGGGTGGGCAACTGGGTCTTGGTGCTGGGTTGTGGAGCGATGGAACTTCAGTCAGGAGTCTTCTGTTCCAGCACGGGTGGTCACAGCAGCTGGACCCCTGCAGATGGCTGACGTGCTGGCACCAAATAGCAGGGCACGTGGCCAGCAGGCAGGCAGGCAGCAGCAGATGGCAGGTGGGAGCGTGCTCAGGGCTCTGGTGGTCAGGAAAATGGCCTTCTGGGCAGGAGCGTGGTCTTCTGTGTGTTGTCACGTGGCCAGCTTGATACAGAGGGAATTGGCACATGAAAAAATAGCACGTCAGCGTGTAATTCGAGGAAAGGCCCTTAGCGCGTAAGTGCGTCTGTGACGTAAGGCGCGCGGGCGTTTCCCTCATGACGGGTGCATAGTGAATCAGCACGTGAAAAAACAACCCGTCCGCGTGTCAATGCGTGTAATTCGAGGAAAGGGCCTAAGCGCATAAGTGAAGTGATGCGCGCAGGCATATCCCTCAGCACGGGTTAAAGGTGAGTGGAGCCAGCAGTTTGCTGTACGTGCCTTTCGTGGAGACCGACGTGTGTGTTGCTACTTCATGTTGTTTTGCTGGCCATCACAACTTCACAGCGGATCTGTTCTTTTGGCGGGGGTATTGGCTACGCGTGTTTTTCATTATCACGCTAGTCTGATGGTGATTCGCGCACGCTATTTTTCCCACTGCGGGTGCCCCTGTGTATAGCGTACCCATTTTTGAGGTCATAGTAGCCTGCGTGTCCTGAGTGTACGTGTTTTTTGTGTCCCTGGGTGCCACCGCGTACTGCGGGAGGTCAATTCCACACACGTGGGCTACCGGGGTTGCGTGCATGGTTTTACTGCAGTTTTGGGGTGCCTGAGTGTTGGTGACCCTTCACTTTATCACTGGGGTCATATACAGCCTTGCAGGTGCACAGGGGTGCTGTTAACGTCTTATATCCCACCCCATTCACCCCAATTGCCCAGGACAATTGTCATGTACACCTCCCATTGGCACTACGCCATTTGTGCCGGCACTACTCCATCTGTGCCATGGCTGGGAGGCCACGAAAGGGGAGGGGCATCTCAGCTGGGCATACTCCACATGGCAGGCATGGTCAGGGACGTGGCCGGGATGACCAGGGAGTAGGGGGACTCCAGGGTGTCCAGGGTGGCCGCAGAGGGGGAAGAGGCAAGGGTGCGCCAGTTTGGCACGATGTTGTGCCACATGTTGATGCAGTCATGCCACCACCCCCTGTGGTTACGGGAAATGCAGCTCTTGCATCTGGCACTAATGCCCATGTGACCCGGCAGTCCACTTCATCGACTGCCACGGGCCCAAGGGTAGTGGTAGCTGTAGGTGCAGCTGTGGACACCACCACCCAGGCTCAGGGTGGGCCAGCGTGGAATAGTCCCTGGATGATTTCCAGGAGTTCAGGAGGCACAGGGTATGGGCACGCAGGGCTGCCCTGACCGAGGCACATGTCTCTGGGGCAGTGGGGTGTCGGCAAGTGCATGGGCATATGCAAAAGGACACCACCCCGGCTGTGAGTCTGCCATCCAGGACAGTCCCGGTCAGTGACCTTAGCACAGCAGATGTTTCTGCACAGGGTCAAGTCAGGGGCACCCAGCAGCCACCGACGGAAGTCAGGGCTTCCATCATTGTTCCACTTGCCACTCCCTTGGTTCAATCCACCAGCGCCACTGCCCATACTGATCAGGGTGGCATTTACCAGTCAGGGTCCAGACCACTGTCCAAGTGGAGGAAGGTTGCACCTGCAGCAGAGGCTGGGACCCCAGACACAGCTCCGGCCTCCGGCTCATCGAGGAAGAAGACTCTCTGCGTGCAGGAACTGGACTTCCTTATGGACTACGTGCAGGACCACAACCGCGATATGCTAGTGGGGCCAAATTGTCACACTACGGCTGCCCATCGTATGTCCCACTGGAAGCAAGTTGCGGATTGTGTGAGTGCATTCGGACATGAGGTGCGCACAGCTCAAGAGTGCAAAAAGCATTGGGATGACCTCCGACACAGTAATAAGGCAAACCGTGCCTCCAATTATGCCATGACTGGGTTGACTGGCCATGGGTCACCAGCTCAGGAGGAAGACCTCACTTCACACGAGTCAGTCGTTGCAGAGTTCATACCGGCAGGTTTGGTCAAAGGAGTGGGAGAGTGCAGGACTTAGATGCCCCATCCAGTGAGTGTTGTCGCGTGTTTGTCCATACCATGTGTATTTTGCTTGTGTGATGTGTTGTGCTTGTCTGCCAGTACATGTCATGTGTACATGGTTCTCATGTGTGAGTCATGCGATGCTTCACTGATGCGTGGCTGCTGTGCAGCATGCTGGACATATAGAGCAGACAGGAACTGTCCTGATCACCACACTTGCACTCTACTCACATGCTAGTCACCCGGCTGCCCCTCCGGTCCATGTTCCAGCTCACTGACCCTTCTGCATGTAGCCTGGGGTGTCTTTCCTCTCAGCACTGGGACTATGTCATTGCATGACTGACTTGCATGTGTGCTCTGCCTGCATGCAGCTACTCCACGTAGGCATGCTCCCTTGCCCCTCCACCCCCCTGCACCCCAATTTCACCATGGCACTGGTGTGTATCATGTTGGAGTACTGCAATGGACTGTTCAAGGCTCCTCTGTACATGCACACTTCCCCAGCCAACCTGCCAGACACATACAGTGGGGTACATCCTTTGTCCTTGCTGCAGGGTGTCCCACTTGGACTGTGCAGATGGCAGATGCTCCTCAGGGACATGAGTGCCCATTCATGCTCCATGTGCATTCCATGCATGCCTCTATGTGTCCTTGACTGGATGATCATTGTAGTATGTGTCCAGGATGACCCACAATTCATGGCATTTGATCATCTATGCCCACTCTGGCTCAGTCCTGCATCACGCACATGTTTAGGGTGTCACAGTCTATGTGGGGCACAGGCCTCCCCCTGTTTCAGGCCCCCTGACTCTGTTCAACTGGTGTAGTGGCTGCTGCACACATGGGTGTGCTACTGAGGGTTCATCATGTGTCCTGCTTACTGTCCCATTATCATCTGCTGTGTTGTCAGTTGACTCAGATGATGCAATTGACGCTAGTCAACACTGTCTGCCAATACACAGGTCTCTGGTCACCCTTTCGCTGCCATGCAATGGCTCCCTGCATTTTCACTTAGGGGGGAACGGGGGGTTTGCTTGTAGCCATGCAACCCATTGCATGCACATTGCACGTGATGCCTGAACTTGCCCTTACACTGCCTTCACGTTTATTGATAGACATCATAATGTACTAGTTCAGGTATATAGTGGGTAACGTACACATGTTCTGCACTGCATCAACCCACTTTTGAGCCGTGTTACACCGTTCTACATGCCTACTCACTGTTGCAATGTCAATGTGACCTGGCATGTATGGTCAGATTTTCCTCCCTTCTCTGTCATGAATGCCACTCCCTAGTGGTTGTCTAGCAAAGTTGATTGGTCAATTTGCGGCCTATTCGAACTGGCATAGGGCGCAGATTGAATTTAGCCTGCCAATTGGGTTGTAATGAATGTGTAGCTGCCTTCACGTGTGTATATGTACACTTTCACATAAATCAAAGCAAGAAGCGTTGTAGCTGCTTGCTTTGCTGTATTGGATGCTGTTCATGTTCACAATACAGGTGTACAGGGAAAGGGGTGTTTTTGAACGCATTCACATGTACTTATGCAAGCAGCTTCAACGTTGTGTAGTGCAACATTGCGACTACTCACTTATGTGTTTGTGAAAGTGTTCATTTACACATGTCTTCCGTAGCTTTTTTCTTGACTGACTAATATGTAGTTGATTGACGTTAATACTGGTGAGATTTCTGCATTGCGCACGTTATGTTGAACTGGCATGATCCTGAAGGTGCACTGTTGTGCAGTATGTGTACACCCAGGCCCACTTAGCTAATATGGCGGGGCCTGGGCATGGAGATTTTACACAAGGAATGATGGACTAGGGCATATTCATAGCCCAATGTGCTCAATCAGGCCCTGAGGGGTGTTGTCGAGGCCTCATGTCCTGCAGCTCGGACTGTACTGGGCATTATGGTCCCTCATGCCTGGTTGCAGGCCCTTGCTTTGCTTGGGACATTCACTATATCTACATGGCCCATGCCACCCAGTACGGGCCGAGCTGCAGATGGATGGAGCTACATTGTGGATGATGCTTTAGTGATGCATGTCTACATGCATATTACTTGTGTCATTGTGTGTTTGGATTCACTTGCAGCAGTGGTCAATTTGCAGTTCAGACATGCTTATGGTGTGTTCCATCTCTTTGTTGCCGTCTGTCTTTTCTGCCTGTGACATGTGCCTGACATAGGTGGTGTCTGATGGTGTTCATATATTACATTTTGTACTTGTGTAGGCTTTGCTATTTAGACACATCCATTTCTGCTTTTGGGATGTGTTTACATATCAAGGCCACTGGATGCATGCCAGGTTCTCATTTGTGTGTGACATATCTGCTTTATGTGTTGGCTATCAATGTGATGTCTGTGTGTGTGTGGGTTATGTGCTTCTGACATGTCTACTCATGTTTTTTTCTCTCCACTTTTCAGATGATGACGCAATGGAGCCAGAGGATGGAGTTGTCATGCCAGGCACAGGGCTGCTATCATACCAGCAACCCAGCACAAGTGGGGGTTGTGGGGTTGTAGACCACGAGAACCCACTTGTGTTCCAGACCATCGTGTCTAGGGCTGGTGATGATTCTAGCCCGGATGATCACTCTGATGAGAATATCGAGTTGGATGTGCGTCGGATCCATTCGTCAACGGTAAGTGATTCTGATGTGGACGCTCCTCTGTCCGCGACACCTGCACTGAGGGGCCAGACGATGGTGGGACCTCTGCCTGTGGTGGATCGGGAAACAGGGTCATGCTCCACACCAGTTGCTGATGTTCCTGGGGCATCACATCAATGGAGGAATGTAGTCCTGCAGCCGCGGGCAGTGCCAACCCAACAAGGGCGGCGGCTCCTTGGGCCCCGCAGGTGTCAAGCCCAGCAACGCAGTGGCAGTGCACCACTGGGGTATACTGAGTGGGAGCAAGCCATGGTTGCCAATTCAGAACACCAGGGGGCAGCAATTGATAACATCGCTGAGAGCATGAAACGTGTGGCCCAATCCGTGCTCCCCCCTGCTAGGCAGGTGGAACTCCAGCAGCGGGTGGCACAGTCAACGGCCCGCTCGCTCAGGCTGGGCAAGATGCCTCAGACAGGGTACGCTGGCTGAAATGGTGTCTTTGCGTCAAGCAATTGCTGCTTACGCAGAGGCACAGATGGAGGCCATGAGGTTGACTATGAATCCCTCAGATCTACTCAGGGTGTGCTCTTGATGTCCCAGAGGCAGCGGTCAGAGGAGAGGTTGGAGCAGCTTGAGAATACCATCTTGGCTGAACTATGTGCTTGCCGGGAGGTGTACCAGTTTTCCAGCCAGGCCATGCAGGAAGAACTCTGTGTTACATGTGTTACCTTGCAAGAGGAAGCACGCGTATCACTTGAGGTTCTGCATGCTCACCTATGTGTCATCGCCGCACAGAACCAGGCTCACCCGTCCCACAGACTTGCTGCCGACGATGGGCAAACTGTGCATGAGGTCAACGACTTATTTCCCACACAGGTCGGGCTGTGTAGGCGTTGAGTCCATGGAGGTTTTTATTTTGTCTCAACATCATCGCATGTGGGTGCTGAGGTGCACCCTGTACCTCCCCCCTCATGGGTGACCCCCCGGGTCTTATGTGGCCATTTTTGATTTTTATAGTTAGTTTAATTAGTTAATATAGTTTAAAATTGCTTGTCTATTGTGCATTCATGTGACGGTGTGGTGCTTTGTGGCTTTTGAAAGCATCTACTGTCTGTTCCAGCTGGGCCCTTCAAGCTTGTCTCGTGTATGTGTTTGCAGCTTGGGATCCTGACTCACATATGCCACTCCTGCTTCCCCTATCCATGGGCTCGCAAGGATGGTTCGGTGTTACAACCATTTACACAAGGGCATTGGACTTTCGTCATATCTGTGGCCTGCCTGCTGGTGTACTACTTGTGTTAAAACCCCGAGTGGGGATTAGGTGGGTTTTCTCCACGGCATGTCTGCAATCAATTTTGGTGAGTACATGATTGATATGTCCATGTATGATGTTGAATGTGATGTATGTTCTTTTCTTGCCTGTATATTTGCTTGATGCACTTCATGCTGTAGACAGTAGCCTGCACCCTTTGGCTGTCAAAGTCACACTGATGGTGGGAGGAGTTCGGATGTAGGTCTCAAACATGGCCCAGTGACAACCAGCATGAAGACACACACACAGGGAACTTTCCAGCCTTATTAATATCTTTTATGCCCTTTCTGCAGGAAAATGAGCCTCCAGACTACCTTTCCCAGCAGACACGGGGCCAAGAACTACTGAAACCTGGCCACGTTGGGTGGTGCACACGTGTGCATGTGTGCGCAAGCAGAAGCAGAGGGCTTGTGCTCAGACGTCCGACAGAAGCAGACTTGTTTCCTGGAGCTCCAAGAAGGTGAGCAGCACAAGGGACCACACCCAGCCAAACTTCACCAGGCCCCTTGCAAATGCATGCTAAGTAGCGCCAGTGCTGGGGAGCTTGGCCAGGCATTGGGGAAGAAGCGCAGAGTACAGCTAAAATGCATGTGGAACCAATGCCAAGTAGCTTTACAAGTTGTCAGGGGCACACACAGGGGCCGTCGCCCATATCCTCGAGTCCCTCCTCCTCCATAGAAGCTGAGTTATTAGCGAAGTAGCGTTCCTAGCCAGAAACTAATACAGCACACGGGGGCACCCAGCAAGGCACAGACTTGAGTGCAGTGCATATCATTTACATGTGCAAATTGCCACGTGCACTACCTATTGAAATCCGCGGCTGCCAGAACACGACTTGTACTGAAGTCGCACCTCGCCATACGCGTCTTGCAGCTCGCCCAGAGACCACTCTATCATGTGTGATTCTTGACACATTGGTCTTCCATTTACCGCGCAGCCACGTGCACCGGCCTTACTGCATTGACAGTGTATGAACCATCACGGGGGCAAGCTAATGTATACGAACAAAGCAGCAGACAAGAGTGTTTGTTTGTGGAGAAGTCACTTAGTTTGAGACATGAATGGTGTTGTGTGTGTGTTGAAAACAAACACAGATTAGTAACTCACGCTCTCTTTGCAGCGTTGAACTGCTCCTGTTACCGGACCTGAGAGTGCGCAGGCAGGAGGCCAGCACTCACCCCAGAGATAAGTTTCTCTTTGGCTTGCATTTGACTCATTTTGTACAATGTGCATGAAGAACATGGTTTCTCTGATTGAGTATGTGTTATTGTCAATGGTTGTATTTTGTATTTTGCCTACTTTCTCTTGCCAATCCAACTCCCCTCTCCTGCCCTTCTGTCCGGTTATCCTGAATACCAATGCCTGTCCAAACAACGGATCACTGACCCTCTTTCCCCGTTGGGGTCTCGGAGGCCTGTGTAAGTTTGAACTTGCAGGCGCCCAGACCACATAGGGGGTGGTTGGTTCGTGCCACTCCTGCGCCTGGAGACTGGAGCTGTGACACAGTTGTTGCATCCTCATTGTATATTGTGTACTGAAAATGGTACCCATCCTGTTGAACCATTGTTGAACTGTGCTACCTTGGTTGTTCTATCATTCTGCTTGGACATGTGCTTGGACATTTTCTGCAACTTCAAGTCATCTACTGGAGACTCTTCCAGGGTTTTTTGGTGGCTACAGGCTTTTTCCCTGGTTTGGGGGTTTGGCTCCTTGAAGTTCTCTGCGATTTGGTATTTTTACCAGTCAAGGTGGCCTCTGAGGGGGCTGGACCCTATTTACAGGCAAGGTGGAACATGGAGACCAAGGGGTAGGGGGATCCTGTAACCAGGTAGACTAGAAGGAAGAAGGCTACATACCCCAGACACAGTTGTTCAGAAGGTCATGGTGATGTGTAAATGAGGGATGGCCTTTTGTTGTTGGACAGTAAGCTTGGGCTACAGTGTGTGGGCACTCTCTGACATTGTCATTGTGCGGTACTATTTACATGATGTGTTCTGCTGGTCAATGGCTGTTCCTGTGTTATGTTTACTTTTCAGGTGTCAGGGGATTGTTGTGGTTTGACATGCCGGAGTGTACACATGGACGATGTTCGCATGTGATGTGTACAGGACACTGAGGGTCACTTGATTTCACATGCATATATTGAGTGCATGTCCCTACTGACACATACAGTTACACAATGCTCCACCACATGTACAACCACCCTTCCATGCCCACAGGTGCACACAGATTGCCTTCTCTGGCACGCTGTGTCCCTGCAACACATGATCAATTACCATTTGGGGATCGTGTACATGCGTCAATAGGTTATTTTTTGTTGTTGTCCTTTTTATGTGATGCTCAAGGTGTATCCCCAACACAATGGCTGCTCACTGTGCTGTGGGCTGAGCAGTGTGTTGCAGGAGACACACACAGCACACGGGTTATGGAGTAGCGATTTTGGCTTGCCCAATGTTCATGTGAACAGGCATTCAGTCTTTTGGTGATTCTACCACTGGTGGCAAGCATTTGTGTATGACTTGGTATGTGTGGGAGGTTGTTGGTCAGTCATTTCATCTGATTCCATGTCAGGCGTCATTGTCTCGGGCCACTTTCCATTCATCACATGTCATTTCGTATGTAATTGGTCATGTGTTGGGCTTTTGCTGTTGCATGCCATGTCATGGTGTGGCAGACAAGGGTGATGTGGGTTGGAAGGGTTTGGGGGACATACCAGTGATTGTCATGGCCTGTTTTGCAGGGGGGTGATACACACCTTGCATGTGTTCCTTTTGGTCACACAGGATTGGTTATAGCTAGGGATGCACACAATGTAGCACTTCTTTGACAACATTCTCAGGGTGGTAAGGTTGTGACAGTTGACTGTCTCTTTGTCATCATCGATTGTCACCTGGTATGTGCCAGGCCTGTGTGCACTCCGCAGGAGTGGGAGTTTAGGTGAAAAATGCGGCCACAAGCTGGGTCCGGGCTGCCTCGCCACATGTCCTTTCCCCTCCCATGGTCATCGCCTGTGCCTGTGGTTGGAGATGTGGGGGCACCACCATGTCCACCGGTATGTCCCGCTGTGTTGCAACATTGTGCAGGACACGTGCTGCCACAATGATCCGGCACACTACTGGGGGTGCATATAGTAGCTGGCCACCAGAGCGGTCAAGGGAGCGGAAGCGTGACTTGAGCACTCCGAATGTGCACTCCACTATGCCCTTGGTTGCAATATGGGCAGCATTGTATCGTCAGGTGATCGAGTATGTGACCCGGATACAAACGTGTGAAAGACCTTCTAGCAGACAAAGAAGTGCCTGCTGCCGAGGACCATAGTAAACGTGTGCAACGTGGAACATACTTTGTTAACAACCCCGTGCAACGTGGAACATACTTTATTAACAACCCCGCAAAACCGATTGTAGTTTCTTAACATTCCTGCACTGCAATCGGATTACAGATTGCAGCGACCAAGGATCAGTCCACATGCAGGGGAACAGGCGAGAGTGAGCGGTCAGTCGATTCGGATGTAAGATCTATCTGTATCTACTAAGAAGATATATTTACCCACCCGTCCATGCACAGTCCATGTGTTAAACGTCGACGGTAAACGAAATTCACCGTGAAGGAAACAAAACCTGACTTTTTTGGGAGTTTTTATTCCAAGACCAATGAATGTTTGTTGTTTTATTTTGCTCTACCCCTAATGAATTTCTCAGATTTGTATTATCTTTGTCTGAGAATGAAACATGTAGGGTTTGTGAGTATGTTGTATCATTGCCAACATTTAAATGCAATTAAGTTATATTTAACTATTTAGAACCGCCGATTAAATTTTAGGAGGATTCATTCAATTAGGCATTTGGTATAGAGAGGCAGTATCCGGTAAAGTAGGGACTACCCCTTAGGTTAGTATTAAAAACAAATAATTTTTTTTTTCATGAAATTGGGTCTTCACACTCTGTTCTTACAACTCGTTATTGAAGCCAGTTGTTTGTATCAGAGATTTTTTAGTTTCCCGATTGTTTCGGGCTTACTGCGCACTTTATTATGTGTATTAATGTTTATGTGATTCTAAATAGGGTTTTAAGTGCTTCAGTGATAGTCACTGTATTTTTTAACTTTTTTGATGAAATTATGCAATTTCGTATGCTAATTTAATAAAATATTATACTGATTTGTATTATTTAGTGGTCTTTAAGGTTTAATGTTTACAGTTGTCTTCTTTTGGTGAATTTCAATGCTTATAGGAGGGCCCACATGGTTGCTGCAAGATCCTTTATGTTTTGAAACGTCCGTAGGTCTAGCTAAGGGAGACGGATCTCGCAGCATTATTTAGTTGCCCTTTTGTCTTTCCATTGTTTAATGTCAGCATTGTATCTTACCTGGGGTGGTGTGGTGGGGTTCCGGATTGGCGTAATCATGTAGTTGCTCAGAGGGTACGCACTGTCCCCTGGGGAGGTGATAATGGTTGTGATTAGTTGGGTTTGTGTATTTGTCTGTGTGTGACATGCATGCATGTGCACAGACATTTGTACTCACCAGGAGCCATGTGTCGCCATGCTTCCCAGCTTCCAGGGCCCGGCTCAGGGCGGACATTCTGTATATGAAACTGTCATGGGTAGAGCCAGGGTAGTTTGCATAGACAGAGTTGATGATTCCCTTGGCATCGCATACAATCTGCACGTTGATGGAATGCCAGTGCTTGCGGTTTCGATAGATGTGCTCAGTGGCCCTAGGTGGACGTAGGGCCACAGGGGTGCAATCTATGGAACTGAGCACTTTGGGGAAGTGTGCAACCTCGTAAAAGTCCTGGACCACGGCCTGCCTTTCTGCGGGTGTTCTGGGCATGTATATGTGCCTGCAGACTGAAGGGCGCGCAGTCATGATTGCCAACACCTGGTGTAGGCAGCGTGACTGCGTGGCCTGTGAGACCCCCCCACTATGGCAGATGTCTGCTGAAATGACCCAGTGGCCATAAAATGCAGGACATTGAGCTCCTTCTCCAAGGGGCTCAATGCTTGGAGCACAGGGTGGGTGATGTAAGGTCATCTTCCCACTCCCTGACCAGGTCTAGGATGATACGAGGTGGAAACCCATACCTGCCATAGACCTGGTCATCAGGCATCCCTAAAAGGCTGGTCCTGGGCAAAATAATGCGGGGCCTGGCTATTCTCCTCCTCCTGCGGTGTCCCACGATCAGTGCTGCGACAAATGGAGCATTCATTGTAGCTGTATATACATGTTTGTTGATTGTGCACACTTTTATACTGCACGCTGGGACGCTTCTGCCTGCCTTCGTGTGGTGGACGTGTTGACGCCTGTGCGCGTCTTTTAGCGTGCACGGCTTTCCCGTATTCGATTCCATGAATACGTGTTGTTCGCATGCGTGTGGGCGTTCCGTGTATTTCCCTGCAGTACCTCCCCAGTTATGCCTTCTTTTTCACGCTCTGTTCCTCATTCCGAGTGTTCCGCCCCGTGTTCCACCCCCTTTTTGGTGTGTGCTTTCGTTCGGGATGTTGCTGTGCTGTGTGTGATGTGTGCGCCCTTGCGCGCCACGCTCGGATTTGGGGCACATCCCGCAGTAAACACGCGCAGGCCCTTCCATGAATCACACGCGTGCGTGTGCGCTTGCTTTTTCATGCTTGCGCCAAGATTTACGGCGCACATTTGTTCCATGAATTGGCCCCATAATGTCTTAGCCAAACAAACAATGCTTCACAAATGGCTTCAGCTGTGTGCTGTTTCTTGGGAATTGTGTATATCCTTCTGTTAGTGGATACATGCTTTCTTCATAAAACTACTTTATGCATTGCTGACAGCCACCTTTATTAACCTTTCTGTATTTATTATTTATTTATTTCTGACTGAAGACAACTTCTCGGTAATAATTGCTGTTCGCAGATTACATGGAGCATTACAGAGACACGTGGACAGATTATTGCATGAATAAAACTTGTAGTGAGGAATGGGGGAGTGGGGATTTTTTCGGATAATATACAACTGTACAGTGTTACACAAAGGTCCAATGCCACAATAAGAGATAGGGCCTCATTAAAAGGCTGGCGCTCCCGTAATGAAGGGGGCCAGTACGGGACCGGCCCCCTTCATTCCGGGAGCGCCGATTACAAGCTTCCCATCGCGGGACCCGGATCGCACGCCTGGTAAAACCAGGCGTGCTTTCCGGGTCCCGCGAGGGGAAGAGGGAGGCAATAACGGGCCAGATGTAATCTGCCCGTTATTACCTCCCTCCCCATTCCAATTGAGCCCTATAGGGGCTCAAATGGGAATGGGGATGGGTTCCTGCAAGGAGGAATTACTGGGTCCTCCTATGTCGGAATAACCCGATAAATCCCGATTGCAGGAACCCGGTAATGGAGCCCGGAACGCAGGCAGCCATGGTGCTAATAGCTCCATGGCTACCTCCATTCTCGTAATGAGGCCCATAGAGCTTGAGAAGTTGTTTGCAACACTCGTGGTGATTGCTGTGGAATGGGTCTTCAGTATGGATCTTTCTGGTTAAGGTGGTGGTGGTGTATCTGCCAGTTATATGTCCTAGTCTGCATTGCCTTCCTGTTGTATTGCTGGTCGGTCCACCTGCATCTCAGATAGTTTCCTCTGGATCCGCATCTACCAGATACCACTGCCTGTCTATATCATCGCCAGTCTCCTCCTTTTGGAGTCTCTTAATTCCCTGTCAGTAATCTTTGCCAGTTTGCATTCCCAGCCCTCTGAGCTCTCTGAGAGGACTCTCCACCATCACCGTCCTGTTAGCGCTCTTGTCAGTAATCTCCAACCAGCATGCTCTACTATCCCTCTTGGCCCTCAGTAATCTCCAACCAGCAAGCACGTATATGCCTCTTCGCTCTCAGTAATCTCAACCAGCATGCACTGCCAGCCCTTTTAGTTCTGCCAATAATCTCCACCTGCATGCACTTCCAGCCCTCTTAGTTCTCTGTCAGTAATTTACAGCTGCATGCACTGCCAGCCTCTTAGTTTTCTGTCAGTAATCTCCTCCAGCATGCACTGGCAGCCCCCGTAGTTCTCTGTCAGTAATCTACACCTGCATGCACTTCCAGCCCTCTTAGTGCTCTGTCATTAATCTACACATGCATGCACTGCCAGCCCTTTTAGTTCTGTCAGTAATCTCCACCCACATGCACTTCGAGGCCTCCTAGTTCTCTGTCAGTAATCTACACCTGCATGCACTGCCAGCCCTCTTAGTTCTCTCTCAGTAATCTCCTCCAGCATGCACTGCCAGCCCTCTTAGTTCTCTGTCAGTAAGCTATGCCTGCATGCTCTGCCAGCCCTCTTAGTTCTCTGTCAGTAATCTGCTCCAGCATGCACTGCCTGTCCACTTAGTTCTCTGTCAGTAATCTACACCTGCATGCACTGCCAGCCCTCTTAGTTCTCTGTCAGTATTCTCCTCCAGCATGCACTGCCAGCCTTCTTATTTCTTTGTCAGTAATCTACACATGCATGCACTGCCAGCCCTCTTAGCTCTCTGTCAGTAATCTCCTCCAGCATGCACTGTCAGTGCTCTTAGTTCTCTGTCAGTAATCTACACTTGCATGCACTGCCAGCCCTATTAGTTCTTTGCCAGTAATCTCCTCCAGCGTGCACTGCCAACGCTCTTAGTTCCCTGTCAGTAATCTCCTTCAGCATGCACTGCCAGTGCTCTTTGTTCTCTGTCAGTAATTACCAGTTTGCACTGCGAGCCCTTTTAGTTCTCTGTCAGTAATCTCTACCATCATATAGTCCTAGTCCTTTTACCTTTCTCGCCGTAATCTCCACCAGCATGCATTGCTACCACTTTTCATTCTTTGTTACTTAACTCCACCCCTAGCATTGCTAGCCCTCTTAGTTCTCTGCCCATAACCTTCACCAGCTTGCACTGCTGGCTCTCTTGTCTGTCAGTAATCTCCAGCAGCCTATATACTGCTATCCGTATTAATTATGTGAGTAATATTCTCGGTCTGAATTTCCAACCCTGTTCAGTCTCTGAGGCTCAGTACAACTTTGCTGGTGCAGAAAAATGGCGGAGAAATTGCTGGTAATTGGGAACTAGCTTGTTTTCCAGACCGGCAAAGCACAAGTCTTCTGGTAGGGGCACTGATCTACTGTCATAGTTCAGGCCCCTACTGGTAGAAAAATGCCAGAATCACTGGTGATTCCAGCAGTCCCATCCCATGGAGTGACTGGAATGGAAGCTTACTGTCATTCCGCCACCCGTAATATCTCAGTAACACCAGGATATCGGGCTGCCGAGACGTTTTGGCAGGTGTGCTGGTAACCCAGTGGAATTACCGGAAAACCCATAATGAGACCCAGTAATTTCCACAAGCCTATAGTACTATACGGTTTAATTCTGTCATTATTCTCTAGCAGCCTGAACTGCCAGTCCTCTACTGCTCTGCCACTAATTGGCACCAGCACACAGAGCTAATACTCAGGCAGTGATCTCCACCAGAACTGCACTGCTCGCCATCTTGCATATCTTAAAGTATCCTCTGCAAGTCTGCTGTAGGTGGCTTCTGCCTCTCTAAAAGTATCCTTTACCAGCCTCCCATGCCTCGCAGAAGAACAAAAGCCAAATCTGGCACCTTAACAAAAGATGAATATTTGTAACAAAGACAACACTGCATCTCCAGACCTTGGTAGCCATTAGTTCTGTACAGGCTGTTGGGTTCATGAGTTCATGACATTTTCATGTTTCCTGGGAAGCAAGATGTAAAGTAAAGTGGTCTTGTGTAGCACACCTCTGCCACTTTTCGATTGACTCATGGCACCTGCTTCCGCACAAAGAAAGTGCGTGATTAATGTAAAGAGAGGCAGATGTGAATCCTGTGGTGCTGGTGAGTGTAGGCTGGAATAACCGGAGTCCTGAGTGCCGGCGTTGTCCTATGTAGTTTGTCGTAATGACACTTGGGTACATGCTTTATCCAGAGGGGAAAACACATATTAGATGGCAGCATGCGGACAGAGGAAAAGCTGCTGGTCCTGAGGGGGTAGTGGTTGGAATGGTGTACAATAGGGCTCTAGATATGGCCGTCGCGCAGTAACCAAAAGTTAATTTGGTGGGTGTGGTACATGCTTACATCTGTCGTGTGTGGAGGGGTTTGTCTGTGCAGTGTAACGCGATCATTTGAAGGGTGAAAGTACTCTTGGGGAGATGACACTAGTCAGGAGAGTTTGAGCCCTGGATGGTGCCACATATGCCATCCGACATATCATGGCAAATGTGCCTCATTCCCTCGCCGGTGAACCATGAAGTGTAGCTGTAATGTTTGGGACATGGGAATGCCAGGCAGTATGTTTCTGTCACTGCATGTTGCGGCTCGTGGGTAGGAGAGAACGGGCATACAGGGCGCCAAGTAGAAGGTGACAATGCATCACAGCTGGGTGGTGGGAATAAGCAAGTGTTTTGGGCCTTGGACCTACCTCCATCAACTGCACCTTTTTTTTAGCCCTTGAGGTCAAATTAACTTGCTGGCGCTAAAACCAGTGACAGCCGAGTTCTGCTTCTCACGGTCAAAGGGTTAAAAGCTCAACTTTACATGGCTTTTTGTTCAGCGTCAATGGGTAGCACTATTCAGTAGTCATAGTCTTCCATCAGTGTTGGGGTTATATAAATGAATTAATGTTTATTTGGAATGCACTCATTCCATAAAATATAGAGCATCTACATCATATGTACAAATAATCCAAATGCAAGTTAAAAAAGATTAGTAAAAATGTAAAACCACTTGTTACTAAGTGAGCAGTACACAAGAAATATCAAAAGAAAGTCATCAAATACAATTCAATAATTTGATGCGGCGGGACCAGATCCTCCAGGCTTGACGCATAAAATAGTATAGCCTAGGCTATGACCTGGGTTTCAGACTTTAACAAACAATATAGTGCGGAGTGGCACTGCACAAAACCCTCTGCTCTTAAAGCCAGTGTTAGAGTTCTTCGTCTACTGTGTGAATACAAAGGAGAAACAAGAAGAAATGGAGTACATCCTCCAAGTCGACTGCGCACATTATACATTTCTCTTTAGGTTCAGAGTCAGACCAAGTCCCAAGCATGGCACCCAACTGAATACAATTAAAACCTGCCCTCGTAATCAAAGATCTGCCTGATGTATGGTTGCTCCATAACAGATAATCCTCAATTTTATTAGTGGCGATGATGTCTGAGGTTAGACATTTTAGTCATTTTCATAGATTCCATGTGGTCATGAATGAGGAACTTCACACGAGAAGCAGCTCTTTACAAGTGAGGGGCAATAATACATTTTGATTGGAATAAAAGAAACCAGCATTAGTTTGACTAAACAAACATTTGACATGTTTAAGCAACATAATAGCTGCAGCCCCTTTCCTACCCATGATGTTAGTCCCAAAAAATGTGTCAATTCGGCCTAAAAGTTGGACCAAAAGCGCAGCCAGTGAAAGAATGTCTCAAGAGCTAAGTCTTCTGCTAAAGATTACAATCCGAATTCTCTATGGATCCCATAATTAAGCGCAGGCTGTGAGAGACCTAGCAGGGCCTGATGCACCATTGCAAAGTCAGTGCAAAGTCACTTTGCACTGCAAAAATACACTTTGCACCACTCTGTTAATCAGGGTGTTTGTTGACAAGGCAAAGCCACTTAGCAAAAGCGCAGTCACTTTGCACTGCACTATAAATTCCATGAATCAGGTCCTTAATCGCTTTTTCACAAAGTCATTTTCGATCGCTTCTAACTCAGATGAATCTGCAAACCCACAGAGAGGTGGCGTACTTTACAGTGGCTTGAGTTTTTACTCTATAAATCTATAAAATCCTATGAATGGGTTGGGCTTTGCACATTTTTACGAAACGCAAGATCCGACTCAGTGATTGCCTCATTATGGCGGCTTGTTTTTCGAAGTGTCAGTTAGACGACCAGAGAAGCGAATACCTAGGTAGTCAAACTGCTTTACCTGTGGTATTCCACTTTTGTTACTAGTCATTCCTGGGATTTTAACAATCTTCTTACTCTGCAAACAGACCAACATGGCTGACTTTGCCGTGTTTACTTGCAGGTCCAGCTAATTCATAAATGCCGTAGATATATTAATAACGCTCTTGGTGTGAGAGCTAATAACACAGTATCATCTGCATAGGCAAACATAGGGAGAGACATGAGCCCTATTTTTGGAAGGTCCGTGTTGCATTGTGCAGACCATTAATATACAAAATAACTGAGGTGCCAAGACACAACCCTGACACACCCTAGAACAGATGTCAAAACAAGGCGTGCAATGACTCATGCATCCACTCCTGACACAAGCCTGTTACAGAGAACAGGAGACGAAAGGCACAGCAAGTCCACCGGGGCCAACACCCATAGGATTACTAAGCCACAAATACCCAAAGCCATCTTTAGTTGCCCAATGGAGCCAAGGAATCAGGATCTGCCATTGCCAACAGGATCATCCAACCGGCAAGCCATAAACCCATCAACCATGGGCAGCCAAGAATTAATTTAGCCCTGGGAAAGTCCCTTAAGGGTCGAAACTCGTGTCGGCTGACCTACCTAAATAACTGATTAAATCCTTTACATGAAAACCTGAAAAACGTTGGATAATCTTATTATCAGCCCAAAAATTACGGGGTCCAACCCTTTCATGTTAATAAAAGAGGTGGGGGCAACACCTCTCCCTCCCATGAACTTGCTGCTAATTCAGTTTAGCACAACATTAACAAACCGTACACCTAATTACCACGTGAAGCGCGAGTTGATTCTGCCTCTAGTGCTCACTTTCACCTTACATATATATCAGCCATATCTTCATATCTTGAACTCTCATGATTTGGCCCTAGATCTCAGGGTCCAATATTCGTGTCTCATGTTTCTAAATCAGCCCACATTTACTGATAACAATAACAATGATAGTAATAATATAGCTATTATTAAAATTATTATTATTGTTATGATTATATAAGGTTTTTAAATAGTGCTCAATGCCAGAATCCTCTTCTCCCGAAGTGTTGTAACAGTGCCTATTATTATTATTATTACATTTAAAAGTACTACATATGATTTGACTAAAATTTCAGCTCAAGGTTATTTTTTGTAAACTAAACGCATATTTTTTTCTTGTACAAAAAGAATATATATAGAGATAAGAGACTGATTAGCCCCCTTTACGCCAAAAGCAATTGGAGTGGTGATGCTTGCAGACATACTGGGTAATTCATAGAATTTCGCACAAAAGTGGCACACGCGGCTGGCGCACAGTGTGCGCGTGCGAATGTCTGCGCCAGCCCCGTGCGCTAAAATCAATTTCCGCGCACAGTGTATTCATGGATTTTAGCCTCCAAAACAAGCCGTGGCGCAGAGTGGCGCAGCGACCCTGCAGCAGCGCCACTTACGCCCCCAAGAACGCCCCTAGCGCAAGGAAAAGCCATCAAAATCCCCAATCCAGCGCAAAGGGCTGCGCTAACCCTAGACCAGTTTACAGGGCTGCCAAACAGCAAACGCCAAGCGGGGAACGTGTATAACTGGGGTTCGCGTGAAGTTTCACACGTGATTGGAGCAGGGTACGTGTATTACGGGGGTTCGCGTGAAGTCTCACACGCGATTGGATCCGGGTATGTGTGTTTCGGGGGTGCGCTGGAAGTTTCACACGCGAAAGGGCCTGTGCGAGTGGGGTACGTGTATAACTGGGGTTCGCAGGAAGTTTCACACGCGATTGGATCCGGGTACATGTATTAGGGGTTTCGCGGGAAGTCTCACATGCGATTGGATCCGGGTACATGTATTTCGGGGGTGCGCGGGAAGTCTCACATGCGAAAGGGCCTGTGCGAGTGGGGTATGTGTATAACTGGGGTTCGCGGGAAGTTTCACACGCGATTTCAGCAGGGTACGTGTATTACGGGGGTTCGCGGGAAGTCTCACACGCGATTGGATCCGGGTACGTGTATTTCGGGGGTGCGCAGGAAGTTTCACATGCGAAAGGGCCTGTGCGAGTGGGGTACGTGTATTTCTGGGGTTCGTGTGAAGTTTCACACGCGAAAGGGCCCTGTGCGAGTGGGGTACGTGTATTCCTGGGGTTCGCGTGAAGTTTTACACGCGAAAGGGCAACGCCCGTGCACGATACATCACAGACGCGCTTACGCGCTAAGGGCCTTTGGTCCAATGAAATCGCGTACGTGTGCTGACCCGCTTACGCGCTAAGGGCCTTTCCTCGAATTACACGCTGACGTGCACATTTTTCACGTGCCAAATCACTCCGTATCAAGCTGGCCACGCATACACACACGGAAGACCATGCTCCTGCCCTGAAGGCCATTTTCCTGCCCCCCACAGCCCCGAGCACGCTCCCACCTGCCATCTGCTGCTGCCTGACTGTCTGCTGCACACGTGCCCTGCTATTTGGTGCCTGCACATCAGCCATCTGCAGGGGTCCAGTTGCTGTGTCCACCCCTGCTGGAACAGAAGACTCCTGACTCTTTTTCTTTCAAATTTTTTTGGATTGGTTATCATTTTCATTCAATCATCTTTTTCACATGCTTTTAATTTCATGTTTCATATTTTGGTATGCTTTCATTTCATTTTTTATTTCATGTACATAATACATTTTCATTTTTTAGTTCCATGTGTGGGATTCACTCATTGGGTTGATGCATGTGAAAAATGTGGGTTTACACAAGCAATTCCAACCAGTGTATGTGTGTGACGGACATGTGCTGATGTACATAGTTGACTTATGGTTTGTGTCAATGATAACCAATCCAAAAGAAATTGAAAGAAAAACAGTCCAAAGTCACCCTCCAACAACGCAAATCCAAAGGAAATGTAAAAAAAATAACTCCATTGCTTCATGTTCATAATAAAAAAATAAGAGAAATCAATCCATAGTCCAACTATTTACAATCCATTGTCCGGAAAAAATAAATCCATTGCTCCATGTCCATAATGCAAAAAAAAATATGAATACATGATGAAACTATATACAATCCATTGTCCAAGAATGTAAAGAGTCCATGATCCCAACCAAACAAATGAAACCTACCCAACTAACTACCTAAAAATATAACTATATACAAATTTGGGTGGCATTGTCCATTGACCACAAATAAAAGGAAAACAAAAAGGAAACCTAACTCTAAAAACTATTTACAAGGGCAGCGGGCTAGTCTGACGGCTCACTTTTTGATGTCCCGGGCCAGGGCATCATTGAACTCCTGCTCAATGTCCTGGAGGCGGTCCTCTTCCATGGCCCCGAGGGTTCGCAGGGACGACAACATGTTCTCCTCCAACTCCCTGCGAATTGCCTCGAGGCACTCGGCCCCCCTCAGGGCCCTCTGCATGGAGTTCTCCGCCCTGACCATCGTGAGCCGTGCCTCTTCTGCCCGCTGCCGCTCTGCGTCTATAGCATGGCCCAACCGCTGCCACACGGAAGACACTTCCAGTCCTGGGTCCTCCTGCCCTCTGGCTGATGCCTGCCCCTCTGATGTCAAAGGCCCCGAGCCATGATGGCTCTCACCTTGTTGTTGCTGCTGCTGTGCCTCTGCCTGTGCCCTGGCTCTTGCTGCCTGCACATCCTCCTCCGGCTGGGGTGCAGTTGTTGACGTGGCCACCCCTGCTGGACGTCCGACTCCCGACTGCGGCAGGGAAGTGTCCTCCACCAGCCTGGCCGCAGGGTCAGAGGCAGCTCCACAGGGTACCCAGGTGATACATGGGTGGGAAGATGGCATGGAGGACGACTGGGGAATAGGGGGTTCAGTTGAGGAGGGGTTCGGAACAAGGTCCAGAAAACGGAGGAATCCAGTCCTGGTGAGCTGTCCCAGCAGGTCAACGCGGTCAACGAGCCATTCGAGAAGACGTGCAGTCTCCTCATGAAAAGACTGCAGGTCAGCTCGCATGGCCCGTTGACACAACGCCATCCCACCCAGGACAGGCTCAACCCGGTCCCGGATAGCCACGTCCACAGGGAGAGGAAGGCCAGTTGTTGTAAGCGGAACCCCTCCCTGAAAACGGGTCTGGACTTAGGCATCCCTGCTGATGTGGGATGATGCAGTCACAGGATCGGGGACAGGATTACACACAGGCACCTCCACGGTGGCCTGTGCTGCCTCCTGTCCCTGCCCCTGCAATGCACCACTAGCACCAGTGGAATCCCCACCTCCAGACCCCGTGTCTGTCCCTTGCACGGCCTCGTCCTCCACCAAACCCCCCACCAACCTGGATGACTCCGTGCCATCTTCCTCCGTCGCACCCTGTGGTGTCTCAGCTGCCCCTTCTGCTGCCGAGGAGTCCAACTTCGACCTATGCCTCTTGGACCTTCCCTCGGCAGCTGCGGCCTGGGACGCGGCACCGGACTCCTCACTCCCGGACAAGATGACAACCTGGGAGGGGAGCCGGGCCTTGCATCTCCGGCTGGCGGGATGATCCCTGCCGCTGTGCTCCACAGACCCTCTCCACCCTCTTCTTCAGCTGACGCTGCAGACAGGGAGAGATAAAACACAGGCATCAGGAAACTGTACAATGGACTGATACACACATGACAGTTGCACATGAGTGGCAATGTTTAACTACAGACACAGCATCACACCCCATGACACACATGTCATTTTAACACGCACACATGAACATTTCAAGAGCAATATTTCACCAGGCAGCACCATCCATACACATACAACAGCATGAACAGCCAAAGGTGAGCCTGACATCACATGAAACACAAGGAGTGCGCTAGACATGCACACACGCCACCACACTTACATGCATGTCTACATCTCCTCCAACTGTTGCAGTGATGAGATCGCCATACATGTCACATCTGCCATTCATCCTTCTACATATCAGTGTCACGTGCATCCATGTTGCATCACAGTTGCACACTTGTCAGATACACATACATGCACATGTACACAGTGCAGATACATGCATTATGAACCAGCATCCATGCCACAACCATGCCAATGTACATACACAGAAATTCAAACATGTGTGCTCCCACACCTGCATTTGCCCAGCATGCTTACCAACACATACACCATCAATGTGTCTCACAACTGAGAGGACTCACATGTGGCAGCCTCACACCCATGTTCAAACACATCCCTACATGGCCCTACATAAACACATGTGCAACCTGCACACTACTGGCACACCACGACACGCACAGCGTACTATCAACATGCATGTACACTTACCGCTCGACTCCAAATGGGTCTGCCTCTCAAGGATCTGGACGTAGAGCGCTGGACATATGCATTCCAGGACCCTCATTTGATGGTTAGACAGCTGGCCCCAGCTCCCCTTGGCATCCGCTGCCTTAGCGAGGCGCCGGGCCTTGTTGAGGGTCCTGGACCTGAAGTCCTCCCAGCGCTTCTTGACATGAAGTAAGTCACAGACTGCCACCCCCTCCTCGTTTATGGCAGTCACGATGTCCATTCAGATCCTGGTCCGTCCTTCATTGTCGGTGCGCGAACTTCCAAAGAGGGCATCATAGTGCCCCAGGACTTGCTCCACCAGGACACCAACTTCGGTGGCAGTGAAGCTGGTGGCCCTCTGCCTCTCTGGCTGGGGGTTGCCAGTGCTGCCAGATGGTGTTGTGCTGGACATGACAACGCCAGAGGCAGGAGTGGGTGGGCAACTGGGTCCTGGGGCTGGGCTGTGGAGCGATGGAATCCCAGACGGGAGTCTTCGGTTCCAGCAGGGGTGGTCACAGCAACTACACCCCTGGCTGACGTGCAGGCAGCAAATGGCAGGGCACGTGGGCAGCAGGCAGTAAGGCAGCAGAAGATGGCAGGTGGGAGCGTGCTCGGGACTCTGGGGGGCAGTAATTCGGCCTTCGGGGCAGGAGCGTGGTCTTCTGTGTGTTTTCACGTGGCCAGCTTGATAAGGAGTGATTTTGCACGTGAAAAAATTGCACATCAGCGTGTAATTCGAGGAAAGGGCCTTAGCGCGTAAGTGCGTCAGCACACGCGATTCCATTTGACCAAAGGCCCTTAGCGCGTAAGCGCGTAAATTACATTACGCGTGTGGGCGTTTCCCTCATAGCACGTGATGACAGAGAACACGTGGAAAAACTGCACGTCCGAGTGTCATCGCGTATAATTGGAGGAAAGCGCCGCTTACACGCGTATCTGACGTGTACGTGTGGGCCGGTTTAAAAGCTAGGTGTAGGATGCCATTTCCTTGTACGTGCTTTTCGTGGAGAGTGAGTGGGTGAAATCTGTACTTCATGTCGGTTCACACGCGATTACTTCACAGCGTTTCTAGTTCGTACTCCCTGTTACCTCTGACAGCTCTTTCTGAATTTTTGTTGCGCCTGTTTCCTCAAACAGAGTTCACTTCTCCTTTTGTCCAGTCTCCTCAGACAGCGTATAATTCTTCTTTTGGCGGGGGTGATGCCAACGCGCACACGCGCGTATTTTTCACGTTCTTTTTCCAGGCAGACGGTGAGTTCCCCACATACTTAGCAACTGTGCTTGCCCCGTGTGTCGCATTCCCCTTCAGAGGTCATTGTAGGCTGCGTGTATTACGCATACGCTTATTTTTGTATTTCTGGGTGCCACACTGTAGTGCAGGTCTACGAGGGGTTGTGTGCACGTTTATTTTTGTTTTTGGGCTGCCTGTGCGTTGCGTGACCCGTCATCTACCCCCAGGGGTCACAGACAGCCTTGTTAGAGCACTAGGGTACGAATTCCCTCTGGTATCCTACCCCTTTGACCCCCAATTGCCCAGGACAATAGTTTACTGCAACTCCCATACGCACAACAACATCAGTGCCATAGTTGGGAGGCGACCAAGCGGTAAGGGAGGCAAAGGTGGCCGACCCTCAAAAGGTGGGCGTGGTGGGCGCGGTAGGGGACGTGGCCGGGATTTGCAGGGTGCCCCTATACCCCCATGTGTGGAGGAACAATCAGGGACACCCATGCCCCCCCACCATAGTTGAGGGAAATGTGGCTGACACCATCCGAGCTCAAGCCCTGTTGGACCAGCCCCTTGTGGCACCTGACCTGGCACAGGATGACTCCCTGGCTGACTTCCAGGTCAGCAAGTCTAGGCCACGTGTGGCAGTGCAAGTTGCACCAAGCCACGTGGATCTGGGGCAGCTATGTCATCTGCTGCCCCAAGTATGCAGGGTGGGGATGCTGCAGGGGCAGCTGCAGCTCCATCCGCCCCAGCTCTGACTCTCCCAGCCAGGACAGTGTCAGTCCCGGTCCATCAAACTGACGTTCCCCCTGCCCACATTACCCTGCAACTAATGCCTGCATCAAGACCTATGGTCATTGTGCATTCCCACACTCCTACTACCCAGTCCACCGGTGATTCTGCCCTTACTGACCAGAGTGGCGTAAGCCACTCTGGCTCTGCTCTGCCTTTAAAGAAGCGGAAGAAGGGTGCTCTGGCAATACAGGCTAAGACCCCAGACACGGCTACACACTCCGGTACCTCAAAGAAGCCTTGCTTTAATGATCCGGACCTTGATGCACTTGTGGCCTATGTGTCGGCACATAGCCACGAAATGGTGGTGACTGCAGGGTGCAAGACCACACCTGGTCAACGTAAGGCACACTGGCAGACCATCGCCGACCGCATAAGTGCCCTTGGATTTGTGAGGCGCACATCTGATGATTGCTACAAGCGGTGGAATGACCTGAAACACAGAGCAAAGAACAAGCTGGCCTCAAATCATGCCGCTACTCTGGTGACTGGCGGTGGGTCTCCACAAGAGGACAACAAACTCACTGAACATAAGTCTGTTGCTGGGGCCTTCGTCACAGAGGAACAGATCCAAGGTGTGGGAGGACTACCTGATTATGATGCATTGTCCGGTGAGTGCCCATGCATGTGTGTGTAATGCATGTGTATGTTGTTTGGGTGACGGGTTCTGATTGAGTGCCAGGTGAGGGTGTGTGTGCCTGAGCGGTATGGGTCACCCATATGCTTCATCTAAAACATTCAGCGGCCTTGGATTTGGGTGTGACAGTATCCCTTCTGTCCACAGTAGTAATTTTGCTCAACATTACGGCAGTTGCCCTTGAAGTTGCATCTTGCAACAACATTGTTTGTATTTTTCAGTGTTCATTCAGGCTGATTGTTTCAATTCTCCCACTTTTGCTACGCATTCCTCAGCCCTGTTGTCACATTTGTGACATGCTTCTGTCATTGATGAACCTCACATTGGCCCACATGTGTTACCTTGTTAGGTGAATGATTTGAACATCCAAGCTGATTGAGTATTGGCCTGATCACAGAAATTGGGGCCTGTTTGAATGTGGAACATGATAGTTGTTTCCTGTCATGTTGAAGTGCACAACCATTGATGTGTACATCGGCCTGCAATCACTGTATTTTTGTACACTGGATGTGTTGCAGTGTGTGGCACATGCCTATTTTGTCACACTATGTAGCATTTTTCATCTCATCATGTCCATCTCACATGGATGGCTGACAGTATTCATTCACTGACATATGGATGTACGTGTGTAATGTACCATGGCTATGGTACATGCCATCTGTGTGATGGCATGTGTCATGTATGTGTATTGGACATGCCACTCACAGGCCAATGTGTGATGGCAGTGCTACCCAGCATGCAGCCAATGTGTTGCTCTTCCATCTTGGTGTCATCAGTGTCTGCCTTTTGCCTCCCCTTCCAACTCAGTGACAGTGCATGCATGGGAGGGTTATAGTCATGTGGGACATGTGTAAATCATGAACTGGTTCTGTAGCTTGTCAGGCCTATTTGTGTGCTATGGTGCTAATGCCTGTTTCCATTTTTTGTCTTTCATGTTTTTGCAGGGGATGATGCACTTGATGCTGTTGAGGTTGAGGAGATGATGCAGACCCAGGAGGAATCTCAGGAATGACCGGGCACCAGTGGGGGACGTGGTGTGGTGGTGGGTGAGAACCCAATCTTGCTGCAGACCATTCTGTCGAGGGGTGCCTCTGGGTGCACCTCCCCAGACCTCTATTCAGGTGTTGATTCGGATGATGAGACCTATGTGGTTTAGCAGGTAAGTTTTTCTGGCAGGGATTCTGTTCTGTCCAACCCACCTGCACCAGGGGTAGAACCCTCTATGGGGATGTCAGTGTTGGTAAATCCGCCTTTGGCGGTTACGGATGCAGGGTCACACTCCACAACATCTGATCCTGTTCCTGGTCCAGCAGATCAGAGGGGAATGCAGTCCTGCAGCCTCAGGCAGTGCCGGCACAGCAAGGCGCAGATCGCCTTGCCCCAAACAGGTGTGGTGCCCGCCGACACGGTGGCCGTACGCCACCAGGCAATACTGCATGGGAACAATCCATATACGGTATGGCAACCCAACAGGCAGCATCAGTTGAGATGATGGCTCAAGCAATGGAGAGGGTAGCCAC
Organism: Ambystoma mexicanum; assembly: GCF_040938575.1. Lineage (NCBI taxonomy): Eukaryota > Metazoa > Chordata > Amphibia > Caudata > Ambystomatidae > Ambystoma > Ambystoma mexicanum. The sequence continues at coordinate 461,676,594 of NC_090931.1, forward strand.
TTCCATTGTCCCCCCTGAAAGGCAGACGGAGCAACTGCAGCAGGCAACAGACTCCATTTGCCAATCACACAGGGAGGACATGTTGGCGTCCAACAGGGACAGACGGGTGGCACAGGAGACTCTACGCCAATCGATATCAATAGAGTCCCAGGGCCACAGGGAAGCCCTGAGGGTAGAACTCCATCACCTCAGGGAGACTCTTGTTGACTTTGAGGCTTCCACTAACTTGAGGACAGAACAGCAGCTGGAGTGGCTCACACGTTCGCTCTCAACTGAGTTGCAGGCAACTCGGGAGGAGATCCGGGCATCACGTCAGGTGGTGCATGGGGATCACCGCACTATAATGCTCCAGAACGAGACCTTCCAGACCCGCATGCTTGCTGCCATGGAGGACCATACCAGGGCTTTGCGTGGGCTGCCTCCCATAGCACCACCACCTCCTGTGGCAGCAGCAGAGGGCGATGAGAGCAACAGCAGCAGTTCTCCCACATTGGCATAGCCGTGCAGGCCATGACCCCATGGAGGTGTTTTTTTTCCCAACATCCACACAGGTGGCTGTTGGTGCGCACCCTGTCCTCGGACCTCCTGGGTGGCCCCCACATAGCCATTTTTGTTTTTTGATTTTTGATTTTTTTTTTACAGCGTGTTGCCTTGTGTGGCTCCCGTGGGCATCCACTGTATTCCGGCTGGGCACATGCAGGCTTGTCCTGAGTTTGGGTTAGATGCTTGGGTTCGTGAGACACACCCCTCCTGCTTCCTATTTCCATGGGCTTGCAAAGGGTGTGCCCAAGTGACAGTGACTTACACAGTGACGTTGGACTCCCATGAGCTGTGTGGGCAGTCTGTAGTCAATACTGTGTATACATTCCTAGTGGATATTGTTGTTGTACTGTACACTGCATGGTGTATTGATATGTGCTTGTGTATCCATGTCTTCCTCCTAATTTGCAGGTTCATTCCTCATGTCTTCACAAGGCTGTCTACTTTGGAGATGGAGTTCATGTTGTAAGCAGTGCACTTACATATTTGCGTGGCAGCAGCACTGTACAATTGGAAGTGGTCGATGTGCTGGCATAATCAGGTTGTAAGACTACCACTACTTTAACTTTGTACTGTCATGTTTATGCTATGTTTGAGGTTGTGTAGCTGCATTGTATTGTTGGTAAGTATTTGGTCACGTGTGTTGTTAGTTCTACATTACTGGGAACATTTTGTGTGTGGGCAGGTTCCATTAGGGACACTGTACTTTGACACTTGTGTCATGTTTTGGGGATTGCTTTGTTTGCTCTCACATAGCATGACATGCCATGGTGTGTTGGGTGGCGGTGCTGGGGAGGGGTTGGGTGACATGGCACTGTTGTCATGTTGTATTTTGCAAGGGGGTAATGAATTTAGCAGCATAGAAGTGTGTCTTTTGATGACACAGCATTGTTGGTGTTTGTGTAGGTAGGGATGCACACAATGTAACACTTCCAGGTGACCAATCTCAGGCTGGTATGGTTGTGACAGTTGACTGTCCCTTATGTCATCATCATTGATTGTCAGATGGTATGTGCCAGGGCTGTGTGCACTCCACAGGGGTGTGATTTTAGGTGAAGTAATTAGCTACCAGCTGCGTACGGGCTGCTTCACCCCGTGCCCTTTCCCTCCCATGCGCAGCGGCCGTGCATGTGGTTGGGGATGTGGGGGCAGCACCATGTCCACGGGCAGGCACCGGCATGTTGCAACATTGTGCAGGACACATGCTGCCACTATGATCCTGCACACTACTGGGGGAGCGTATAACAGCTGCCCGCCAGAACGGTCAAGGGAGTGAAAGCGTGATTCGAGCACTCCGAATGTGCGCTCCACTATGCCCTGGGTTGCAATGTGGGCTGTGCTGTATCTTACCTCGGGTGGCGTGGTGGGGTTCCGAATTGGTGTCATCATGTGGGTGCTCAGAGGGTAGGCACTGTTCCCTGGGGAGGTGGTGATGGGTATCATTAGTGGGGTTGTGACATTGCTCTATATCTGACATGCATGCATGTGCTGTGGCATTTATACTCACTGAGCAGCCATGTATCGCCATGCCGACCAGCTTCTAGGTCCCGGTTTAGGGTTGACATTCTGTAAATGAAACTGTCGTGGGTGGACCCTGGATAGTTGGCATATACTGAGGTGATGATTCCCTTGGCATCACATACTACCTGCATGTTGATTGAATGCCAGTGCTTGCGGTTTCTGTAGATGTGCTCAGATGCCCGGGGGGGACATAGAGCCACATGGGTGCAATCAATGGCACCTAGCACTTTGGGGAATTGTGCCACCCCGTAAAAATCCTGGACGGCAGCCTGCCTTTCTGCAGGTGTTCTGGGCAGGTATATGTGCCTGCGGACTGACGGGCATGCAGTCATGATGGCCAAGACCTGGTATAGGCAGCGTGACTGCGTGGCCTGTGACACTGCCCCACTATAGCAGTTGTCCGCTGAAATGATCCAGTGGCCAAGAAGTGCCGTACATTGAGGACCTTATGCTGGGGGCTGAGTGCTTGGGAGCACAGGGTGGGTGATGTGAGGTCATCCTCCCAATCACTGACCAGGTCGAGTATTATGTGAGGTGAAAACCTGTACCTCCCATACACCTGGTCATCAGGCATCCCAAAAAGGCTGGTCTGGGTGTAAAAATTCTGGGCCTGACTATCCTCCTCCTCCTCCTGCGGTATCCCACGACCACTGCTTCTAGGAACGGTATATTCATCCTAGCGTCTGAGCTTGTTTGTTGTTTGCGCGTACTTTTATGCTGCGCAGGTCCAAGTATGCCTACTTTCTGCTGGCGTACGTGTTTCCGGATTAGCGCGTCTTTTTTGGCGCACGCGTTAGCCCCGTTCGATTCCATGAATACGTGTTTTGAACGTGCGTGTGGGCGTTCCGCACATTTGCCTCCTGTACTTCCCCCGTGACGCCCACATTTTCACGAGTTGTTCCCCTTTCCACGTGTCACGCCCCCTGTTCTTCCTACTTTTGTTGTGGGCGCCGCGCTATGTGTGATTTCGCTGTGCGCGTAGCGCACGCTCTTTGGAGACGTGTGCGCCAGCGTGCGCCACGCAGAATTTTGGCGCACATCCTGGGATTTTTACGCGCACAGACTTCCATTAATCGCTGTGTGCGGGTTTTGCTGCGATTTTCGCACTGGCACTGCGATTCGCACGCTTTCGCACGCTTGCGCCGAAAATTTCAGCGCACATTAATTCCATGAATCGGCCTGTAAATGTGTATACTTTTAATGAATCATTAAAAAAATGCAGTGTACAAAAAAATAAGTTCCCTTGTGAGTACTGATCCCCCGTTATCAAAAAAAGTGTGAACTTAACTTATTGAGGTAAGACATGTACAAAAAGAAGGCATGGGCCACACTCTCTGAACAGAAGGTCCCAGCACATGAAGACCCTCCGAGTGCCTTCTGGTAAATCCTTATTGCCTTTCTGGGGAGGCTTTCTACAATAGTTGGGGAGACATAATACACCATGTGAAAGCATTTTTTCTCTAATATGTGCTTCTGATGCCAGCCACGTGCGATGGTCACTTTCTATTCCCCACATTGTGGTGGATCTGCTCAAATACGTCGCTGTATTCAAGGCCGGTCCACTTTACATTCAACATCACAAACGTTCTTCATATAATCCCTTTCAATTATGTACACATCAAGTTTCTTCTCCCCTCTTTTCTTGCACATTTTTCTGGTTGACTTCCTTGCTAGATTCCCTCATAGCCTTGTCTCTCTTTGTCCTTTTGCCTTTGGTTCTGTTCTCCCCTCTTTTTCTCCCTTCTCCTCTCGATCGCAGCTGCCCTCTCTCACCTCATCCATCAAGTTCATCAGATATATTCCATCTCCAGGAAAGAAAGATGTACTCCACCCTCCCTAAAGTATGCTGGCTGCCCGAATCTTATCACATCATATCCTGCTACTTCTGTACCAACAGACCCGAGAAACCATGACACGTGTCTGTTTACCGTTTCCTTGCCATGGCGATAGCTGCCAGCTTCTTCTCAACCCTCCATACCCTCCTTCGTAGGAGCTGTGTGTACACCATCCTAGTGCCCGTCCATAACCATCACATTTGTGATTTCCAGACCAGTCCAGTGCACCAAGTCATTTTCTCCTAAGTGAACGATCATCAAGTCTGCCATCGTCTTTTGGCCCAGAGTTCAAATACCACGGGTAGCAACTGCTCCCAGTGCCCCACCTCCACCCACCGCCCAGCCAGCATTTTACCCGTTCTGCATTGCTGTAAGCTCTCCCCATTGTTATCTCTGCCTTCCTTCTGGCGCATTTTACAACAGAATGTCCACAAATCTAAATTATTTTGAGGACCTTTGGCACTAGATGGGTGAAAAAAAGAGACAGAGTAAGCCCTGCTAGTATTACATCTCTTTTTCCATGATACTAATATATCCTCTGAACAAGTGAGACATCCATCTGCCCCAAGCCTTAATCCCCAAGCCTTAATCCCCTCCAAGGCTGCCCCAGTATGAACATAATGGATACCAAATTGTGACGGGTCCAAACCTACCCACTGCACCCTTTCCTGAAGTTAACTAGGATTGCACACCTTCATCACATTGCCAATCTCGTGCTCACAGAGCATTTCCTTACTCCTTCCCTCCTTGCTTTGTTATTCTCCTTCCAAAGCTGTCTATTGTGTCCATTGGGCGAATCCCTTGCACTTCAGAGTGGGCTTCTCTAACGCCACCCCTCAGCACCTCTAGTTTGTTTTACTCCCCTTGATCCACAGGCAAACCCCATCCTTTGGTCAATGTATATCTTCCACTCTTAGCCCACCCCAACCCTTTGCCCCAAGAAATTCTTACTCTCTAAATGCTCTGAAAAATCAAAACTGAAAACATGGCCTTAAACTGTGTGGCCCAACTCACTGCCCGTTTCCCCACATTATTTCTGCGTTTTGCTGTATTTCTTCACAGTATTTTGATGTGGGTGCATCGTTAGGGAACATTTATAAAAAAAATTATTTAAGGGTAGGCGAGGGGTCATAGAAGAAAGAATGGGGGTCTTGCCCCCATACAAATACAACAAAAAGTACAGGGAAATGGCCGTGGTAAATTGTCCCTACGCTGTAACACATCCCCTTAAACAAACAGCTCCTCCAACATCAGTAACACACTTCCTCCATTGCTGCTATCCATCTTAGCAACAGTGGCAACAAGACCGCTTTTCAGTGGGTTTCACTTGCTCCCCGTTCTCTAGCTCATCCTTCCTACATCCTGCTGCCCATTTCACCAGCTGTGGGCTGGTTTCCACAAAACCATTTCCCATAGAAAGCTATACCAGCAAACTTGGTTGAAACTGTTGTTGGCGACTGAACTTTTTTCACCAGCGCCAGCATAAAATGGACTACATTGTCTCTTCTTTTAATTTCCAACCTGACCCCCCTCCCAAATACCCTATCTAGACGTGGCCCATGCTCCACTTTCCCGAAATTCATCTCAGCCTATCTTGCATGACGCCTTTGTGAATTGAGCCACTGAGCCTTCCACTGGAGCCAGCATGTCCTCCTTCCCAGTGTCTGGAGCTCTGCTCGTCCTGCTGTAGACAAAGTGTCTGCTACTGGTGCCAGCCATGTAATCCCGACCACTGTGGAGAAGAAGAGCATCGGCAATACAGTTTTCTGCCCCAGCGATATGTGTCACTCTAAACCCAATATTCCACTTCAAGCCTAACAGCGGCAACCTCGTGAGCAAACTGAACACCCATTCGTCCTTGCGGAACGGCCTGGTGATCATTGCGATGATGGCAGGACTTATTCTGCCAACACCACCCCCACACTTCCAGTACCACCAACACCATGTAAAATTCGAAGAATGCAGCTGCACAGCACCTCCCAACCCACTATATTCCAAAACAATGTACCCATGCCAGCTCCATAAACATCTCCACCTTCCATGGTGCCACCTTATCCCCTAGCCCTATTGAAATCCCATCATAACCTTCCAGACAGCACAGATATACGTCCAGGTGCCTTATTATTCTCATCGCCAGCCTGATCCTACGGTGCCCTCTGCTCCCGCTAAGTAGTGCATCTGTCTACAGAAAGCCCTGCCTGATGCCACTATCCTGCATGCACATTTCAGATGCCACTGGATCTCTTGTATTTTTCTCACCTGACATTTGTCTCTTGATAACGCTTCAAATATCATTTCTCTCGGCCTCTGCGGTGTATCCTTGGGCAACCTTGATGCCATTCGAAGTACATCTAGTTACATGCACAAAATGTCAGTAGGTGTGCAGGCCCTTCTGCCTGGTCACACACCAGGGAGATACCCAGGTCCTCCGCCAGATGCGGAAACTCTGCCCGCAGCTGAGCGCATTCGTCGTCATTTCTGCCCGCCGTCAATGAATTGCCTAAAAAGTGCAGCCTCTGGTGTGAAGCTGTGCACTGCGTGAAAGCCTGTTCCACAAACGTGTTGGCAAACTCCTAGTGTCCACGCTGCTGCAGAGCATACCATTGTAGGGGTGTATGGGTAGCAGATTGAACACAGCTTTTAATATCCTACATGGCCATGTGCTTCCCAGTCCCATAATCTTTATGTAGCACTATTGCTTCCTGAACATTTGAGTAGTTCATGGTGCAAACCAGCAGGGCCAACATACTAGCGTATGGATACCCCTTCAAACCAGGACAGGTAGTGCATCATTCGAAATGCCCCCTTCTCTATATTGGGAAATATGCTCCACTGTGATATGATGAGGTGGCATTTCGTGGAATGGTCCAGCCATTCTCCCATCCCGAATTTCTTTCCCCAAATTCTTCTCTACCAAGCCCATGCGTTCCTTTGCTGACTGTAAGTTCTCTGCCCACCTACCAACCCTCGAGAGCTGTGTGGGATCCTAAAACCCTCTTGAGGCTCTTCAGACAATGAATGCGCTGCCCTTCTGACAGCGAACAATTCTAAGCACTGCTTCAGTTGTCTTTCAGTAACAAGAGTACGTGCCTTTTCCCAAGAACCCCTTGATTCTCCAAGACTCTCAACCACCCCCATCACCACCCCACCCCCAGGATTGGGTGAGTGGATAATGCCCTGCGCATTTAGTGCATTTATGTTTGTATGTACACACCGCACTGGTGTTTTGCATCTCTAAGACTGAATCAATATGGATCCATCTTGTCGATTCATCCATCTTTGCCACTGGCTTTTAACAATGCTACTTGGTTTTCTTCAACTGCATAGTACCTACGCAGCTTCCCTTACTATGTTGCCAGCCTTTACTATATTTGCACCTAGATTAATGTTGCTTGCCATGTTCACTTGCACACCTGATGTAGACCCCACACCATTAGGTGAGGCTTTGCCGGACTGTGTACACATACTCATTTTGTCTTTTGCCCGTTTTCACACCGAAGTAGCCCTCTGTACCAAGAGGTGTGCCTTTGCCAGACTCTGTATACGTGCTTATTTTGTCTTTCGCCTGTTTGCACACCTGAAGTAGCCCCCATACCAGGAGGTGAGGCTTTGCCAGACTGTGCACACATTTTTTATTTTGCCTCTTTTGTCTTTCACCTGTTGGCACACCTGAAGTAGACCCCCGCACTATGAGGTGAGGCTCCCCAGAGTATGTTTACACTGTGTACCATTACGATGTAACCATTTCTATGTGTTCTCCCACTTGTTTATTTTACTCTGAACGTACTGTAACTAGTGCCTAGAGGCCCTTGGGCTTTGTGCGCTGCTACAAATGTCAAATAAAATAAAAATAGAAAAAATACTCTCCTGTTGTATGCCCAGCATGCTTCCCCATATCCAAATCCTCTTTGTTGGTTGACCCCCATCCCTCTGCATTGGACGTGACCAAAAGGGCATCCAATAAATACAGCAATAATTCTGCATCAATTTCTTCGCATTTCTCTTCTTCATCATAGTCAGCCATCGGTGATACATTCTTTGCCACAGTGAAGCTATGAAAAAGGAATCCGTGCTTTCCTGATCACATGTATATATTTGAAAAGTGTAACGCTCCACTCGGGTAATCTTTTGCAGTGTATGCTGGCATAAATAGGGAAAGCTGACATCCAGTTCTCAATCACTGTCCTCTCTCTAGGTCTCCTAACCACCTTCCATTCTTCTTCCTACGAACCCTCTTTTCATCTCAGCTCCCTCTACAAGAGCTTAAATATCTGCACAAACTATCCTTTGCACATTTTTTCTTTCATCGCCATCGCCAGATGTGACTGCAATGGCTAAGCTACCACCATATGTGGCAGCCTGAATTTTCTTTCATTCTGGCCCTGTCCTACGCGGCTTCCTCTGCCCCCTTATCTTTCTGGTCTCGCTGCCCTTCTGCTTTGCTCGCCTCTGCAGCCTTCTTTCCATCACCCTTTTCCCGTTTACCCCGGACCCACTCCCCCCTACACTGTCCTTTTCCCGAACATCTCCACCCTGTCCATTTTGCTCATTGTTCTCCTTACTCTACTTCTCATGAGATCCACCAACTTTCATGTCTTTCCCATTTTCTCTTTGACTTACTTCTGCTCCTCTTGCCAACCCCTCACCCGTGCCATGACTATTCTTTTTCACTCTTAGACCTTCCTCCTGGCTCCTTTCCTTTCATTCTTTTATCTGTCTTTTTACCTGCTGTTCTGGGATTTCACCATAACTGGGCCCTGTTGGCCACCTTGTCCTCCTCACGGCCACCGCCTTTGGGACTTTTATTTTCGCAAGGATTTGCATCGATCATCTGCTCTATCCAACATTGTGATGGCATTTTCCCTTTCCAGAGCATGCCACCATGCTCTCCCTTCACAATGGGTTACTACTCTCCCAAAGTCCTCGGACACATTACATTCTTTTTTGCACCTTCCCTTCTTTCTAAGCATACCAGCCCATTCATGTTCGGAATCTTGCCCTTTCTAGTCCCTTCTCCTTCCAATAAAACGATCCCAAGCCCCTCTAGCTATGCTCTGTCCCACCAAACTGCAAGCTCTGTTCTTGTCACAGCCCTTTTATACCACTTTTTCCGTCCAATAGGTCTCCACGTTCTCTCTTGCTACCAACCGGGCCCGTTTTAGTCCAAGAAGGTAAACCTCCTGTACCTCCTGTATACCTCCCCTCTGCCGCGCTCTATCACCCCACCCTAAAGGTCGTTTTGTACCATGGTCCTGTACCTCAACCACTGTCTGCATCCCATACACTGTTTTCGTCTCCTGTATCAACACTGTCTTCCTTGCCCCATCCCCCTTTCCTTCCTTCTAGCATCCTGTTCTACACTACCCTTGCTTGCATTACCTACCCTTTTTTAACCATTCACAGCCCCCTCTTCTTTTCAAATCTCATTATTCTTCATTATGTGCCTTGGGTGCAGGGCCGGTCTTAGGGCAGGGCTGCCCCACCAACTGCCGGTGGCATCATAGCGCCTGACCACACCAGCTCGTTGGAGTCTTTCAAGGTCTTCCCCAAGCTGGCGTGGTGGAAGGCATGGCAGGCGCCCTATTGAAATTAAATACACCCCACTTTCAGGAGTGGGGTGCAGTTAATACATTTAACAACAATAGGGTGTGCATGCTTTCACAACGGCGCCCATGGAGCGTTTTTGTTTTGTTGCCTGGGGTGCTGCCGCCGCTAAGGCCAGTCTTGCTTGGGGGATACCATCTTGCCCTCCACAGCCCGCTTCACTTCCTTCTGTGTCCCCTCTGACCTAGCTGCATCCTAGTTACTAGTCTTCCCTCCTCTTCTCTGTATATTCCTGTCCCGCTTTTTCCCTGTTTTTGACTGTGCCCCCAGACATTGTTCCCTCCCACTTCTCATTCTTTTGGGGTCCTACATGCCAAATTAGCGACCACCATGATTGCTAATACAGCCTTTCCCCAGACCTCTCCGTTCGTTCCTCTCATTCCCTTCCTCTATATTGCTTCCCTCCCCACACTCGACCTGCTGCTTTCAACACGGCAATGGAAGCCCCGATCTCCACCTCCATAGGAGTCGCTGCCTGTCCTACTTCTGATGTGTCCTCGCATTCCACACTTGCTCCTAAATGCTGCCTTTCTCTTCGTTTTCCATATTGCAACACCGGCCCACTTACCTATCTCTGTGGGCTGAAGATACTGAGCCCAATTCATTGAATATTTTTTGCGTGCTGAAAAGTGACTTTGCGCACTTTTCTAGCATAAACCTCCTTCAAAGGATTCATAGATCACACTTTGCATGTATTTCTGTGTCTTTGCAGGGGTCGGTCACGTGTTAGCGTGCGGTCGAGCGCTTAGCGTGACACTCCAGCTAAATTGTGGTGCGGGCATACGCAAAGAAATCAATAGAGGGCGGAACATGCATATTCCCCATTCTCCCCTCTAGATGAGGAAGAATGAAGAATAACGTGGGCGTGTTTAGGGACGGGCCACAGAAATAAATCACAACGCCCAGTCAAGCACAAACACAACCAAATTCATGGAAAACAACCTGCAACTTCACGTCGGGAAAAGTCACACGCAAACCTTGTGACCGCCAAATGCTAGGAGACGCAAAGTACAACACGCAAAGCACCCCACGCGTACAAAGCATGCAATGCACACCATTCAAACGTCGAACAGTCACTAAGAATGCCAGTACACTGGGGGCCATCATAAATGGACATAGAGGGAGGAGGAGGAGACACAGGGGGTGCATTTTCTCAAGACACACACCACACTGTTCGGGATGCCAGATGACTAGGCGTTTGCAAGGTACAGGTTCCCACCACATGTCATCCTAGACCTGGTCAGGGAGTGGGAGCAAGACCTTGCATCATCCACCTTCTGCTCCCATGCCCTCACACCCCTGGAAAAGGTGCTGACAGCACTCTATTTCATAGCCACAGGCTTCTTTCAGCGCACCACTGCCATAATTGGTGACATATCTCAGGCCACACAATCCCGCTGTCTCCATCAGGATTTGACCTGCATCACATCACATGCGTGTGTTTGTGAAGGCACATATACATGCCATACACACTGCAGGCAAGGCAGAGAATGTGCCAGGAGTCCTATGCTGTTGCACACTTTCCACATGTTCTTGGAGCCATTGATTGCACACATTTTGCGCTACAGCCCCACCGATTGACAGAGCACATTTACCACAATCAGAAGCATTGGCATTCCAACAATGTGCAGGTCATCTGTGATGCAAACTGAGTTATCATGCAAGTCAATGCCAAATTTCCTGGAAGCAGACGTGACAGCTTAATTTGCCGCCAGTCACCGCTCTACGTTGCCCTGGCATCGGGAACCTTTGGCATCACCTGGCTCATCAGTGAGTATCAACTGTCACGCACATGCATGCATTCATGTGACACACTAAACAACAGAACATGACAATCTATGAGAATAACAACCATTTACACATTTGCAAGGGACAGTGCCTACCCGCTATCAACATTCCTGCTCACGCCATTCAGGAATCCTGCCATCCCAGCTGAGGTAAGGTACAATGCAACACATGTAGCCACTAGGGGCACAGTGGAGTACACATTTAGGGTGCTCAAGTCACGTTTGCACTCCCTTGACCACTCTGGCAGGGAATTGCAATATAATCCAATAGTAGTATGTAAAATCATTGTATCAGCTTGTGTCCTGCACAAGGTTGCCACCCGGCATGACATACCAGTTGATCTGCAGCAGGGATATTGCCCTCGGCCACTGACACCACCCTTGCCCTTGGTTAGCCAAAGGCCACAGGGAGAGGCTGCATGCAATCAGCTTGTGCAAACATACTTCTCATGAAAACAAGCCCTTCTGGAGCACACACAGTGAAGCCACATACTTGGTGCCATTAAATGGCGAATTGGGGCAATCCTTCATGCCCATAACAAGACCCTGAGAATGTGTGTCTGGGAGAGGCAAACTGTGTATGTTCATAGCCATCAAATCAATTGCAACAAACACTGACACCATCATAGCAAGTGGAAACAACAGTGTCCATTTTGTCCACAACAAAGCACACAACACAAGCAACTAAATCTCTGACTGCTTTCACATGTACACCACCAACTATTGTGCATGCAGCCCCCCAGAAACACACAGGAGAACACAAGTAAGAAGGCACAGCTCAAAACGAAAACATCAACTAACACTTGTGAGGACTGCCCTTGCCACCCTATGCATGTCTCCCAACAATAAAGATGTGGAGTGGCCACCCTATTCCCTGACAACAGGTATGCCCCCAATACACATCTACATCAAAATAGTCATGCTGACTGAAAAGATTGCAAGTTCACTTCAAGAAAAATGCACATCTCAACTCACACCTCTCCCCTTACGCGCCTGCTCCAGCTGCACCCTGGAATGGATCCATGCTCCCCTCTCTAGGTATCCAAACCAGCCTACTCTGCCAACGTGTTGTGTGCAGGCATCTGACAGCACTGTCCCCTTAAATAATAGCAACCATCTTCCCTTGCAGACTGCCTCACTAGAGAAAAATAACACAAGGTCAGAGCAGGTAATACATCCGTGCACCCAAAGAAAACGTAACCTGTGTCCCTTTGGGTGCAATGAAAATAACTGCAATTAGAAACACCCAACATAGTGACATCTTCCCCACCCAAAACACCCACACTGCCTGCTCCCCTGGGTGACATGAAGAGAAGGACCAGGTTCCACTTACCCCTTGTTCAGTGAGGGGTCATGTGATCCTTCCAGCTGCAGTCATAATGACACTGAGAGGTCTCCTGAATAGAGAGGTTGGAAACCAACGATCTCCACAGAAGTTTTCCCAATGCCATGATATCACTTCCCCTGACAAAAAAAGTAAAAAGCCTAAACCCCATTCCAGCCCTCAAACAGCCAAAGTTACTACTAGCCTATCCCCCCAGCCTCAAACAGCCCTGCTACAGACCTTAAGGGAGCATTGATAAATGCCATATCCCTAGTGGCCCCCTCTACAGAGATACCAGACATTATCACAGCGGAAAAGTATGACTTTCTGGGTATCACAGAAACCTGGCTGCATGCTGCAGCAGGCCCAGCTATCATGCTAGCAGTACCAGCTGACCATACCACCATTAGAACAGACAGACCTGAGGCACATGGAGGAGGGATAGCCATCATTGCTAAAACAGACATTAACATGAGACTAGCCCCCCCCGGATGTCACCTCCTGCAAAACACTCACAGTTAAACTACCTACCGCCAACTCCCAAACTCTTACCATACACCTAATATATAGACCACCAGGCCCCATAGGCTCATTTGATGAAGATATATCAACTATCCTATCAGACAACTTAAAAAACTCCACACAAGTCCTAATACTCGGGGACCTCAACCCAGGCTTTAAAGACCCCAGCGATGTGCAAGCCACTTCTATGGCTCACACCCTTTTAACTCTTGGCTTCACCCAGAGAGTAGACTCATATACCCATAATAAACGGAGAATACTAGACTGGGAGGCAGACCATAATTGTAACGCCATGCTCATGGCCAATACCCCCCAAATCTGGATTGATCACCACCTCCTCACCTTCACCTTAGCAACCAAAAGGCCTACTACCACAATAACCCCACTGCCAGCTCCTACACTAACCAGAACTGAAAAGAACATCACTGTTGACAAACTCCTACCTATCATCCTACCCACCCTTAACTCTCTACAGAACAACTTAGAGCCCAACCAGCTCATTGACGAATATAATAAAATCATGACCACTAGCCTCGACACCATAGCACCGCTAAAACTCAGACCAAGTAAACCCAGGAATCAGCTCAATTCCTGGTTCACACCACACCTAAAAAAACCTTAGACTTGAAAAGAGGAAATGCAAAACATCATGGAGACTACATCGATCCGAAGAAAATAAAATAAATCTAACATATCCTCCCAACAGAAAAAATACATACTCCTAGCAAAAGAAGAAACCTATAACAATAGGATATCGCAAGCGAACTCTAGTATGAAAGGACTATTCGTAATTCTAAATGAGCTAGAATCCCCCATCCCGGAACATGACAACTGCATTAAAGATATAACATGGTGCTCTAATATCCAGGGTGCACTATCTAACAAAGTCGCCACCCTTAAAGACAAAATTGCTACAAAAAAAAGCCTCACTAACCACTACAAACCCAGTACACACCGACAATTTCATGCCCCCTCCCAGACCAGCTCACCGTTTTAACTTCTCCAAAACCTCAACCACTGAGATCGGGAAAGTTGTACTGTCCATCAGAACTTCTAACTGCCAAGGTGACCAATGTCCGGCCCAACTCATCAAAGATGCAGCATGTGACCTAGCCCCTTTCATTACCAAGCTTATCAATGCCTCCTTTTCTTCTGGCACCATCCCTAGCAACCTCAAGGAGTCCTGGATACTGCCCCTCCTTAATAATCAGACCCTGGACCCATCTATATCAACCAAATATAGGCCAATCACCACGGTGCCCTTCCTCCTTAAAATTCTAGATAAGGTTGCTTACATCCAGATACAAAAATATCTGGAAGACAACCACCTATTAGGGACCCATCAATCAGGCTTCCGGCCTCAACAGGGCACGGAAATGGCACTCATTCATCTTAAAGCCCAAATTGATGAGCTCAGGCACAATGGTAAAGCAGCCTTCTCCTCCTCAACCTCTCAGCTGCATTTGACCTGGTAGACCACAAGGTCCTATGCAACCATCTGGACTCAGCAGCACACTTCCCCACAGAGGCCATTGTATGGGTAAAATCCTTCCTCAGTGAGAGGACGATGAGAGTCTTCTCTGCATCAGCCGCTGCTGATCACATTCCTATCACCTGTGAGTGCCCCATGGCTCATATGTCTCCCTGACACTTTATAACATATTCACCAAGCCCCTCTTTGACGATCTGGACCATCTGGGTAACACCTACACTAATTATGCTAATGATACTCAGATTCTCCTACCTCTTTCATGTGATCATAACAGGGACTCGGACTTGGTGAATAGAGTCTACATCATCATTCAGGCATGGATGGCCACCCATGGCTTATGCCTGAATGACGATAAAACAGAGCTTATCATCCTGGGCACCACATCCAGCCTCAAATAACTCAGCCCTGACTATATTGACGGCAATAACATTAAAGTTGCTAAGGAGGTGAAAACCTTAGGTTTCTATCTCGACTCCTCACTTACATTCACCAAACAAGTACATTCCATGGCCTCCTCCACTGCATATACATGCAAACTCATCAGAGCAGGTAAACCCTTCCTCTCTATAAACAGCTGTATCACCTTAGCCAGAGCTCTAATCCTATACAAACTGGATTACTGTAACTCCCTCTACATTGGTGCCAACAAATACATTATCAAAAAATACAAACCCTCCAAAATAATGCTCTTAGAGCCACCGTAAACGTTCCCAAAAATGAACACATTTCAGCATTGAGAAGACAACGTAACTGGCTATATACCAGTGAGAAAATACAGTTGAAAACGGCCTCACTCACTCACAAATGCCTAAAAATGCAGTGCCACAATACCTCATTGAGAAAATTAATTTAAAAAAAAAACATCCTCCAGGCCCACCAGAACGCTGGGCACCAATTGCCTCTGTGTGCCCAGATTCAAACTCTCCAAAGTAGGCAGCAGCAGTTCTCAGTCATAGCAGCGCTGCTCCGGAACTCCCTACCCCATCCTCTTCGATCAGACCAATCATACATGAAATTTAGGCAAAACCTCACTAAGTGGCTTAAAGACTCTGACTAGCAACCATCACTGGAATAGAAAACCGCAACCAACTAAGCACCCCACTTCCGACCTCTAACTAGAACCATCCATGTATATATAACTGCACATAGTCTGGACACCCTTGTCCTACACTTTATTTGATTATTTATATTCTTCCCCTACATACCTGCTCTTTACCTATCCTAGAGAATGAAGAATCTGCTCGCCTATGTTTGCACCTATGTCTGTAACCTTTATGCACGGTACTTTTTAACCCTGTATGTAACTAAGCTGTAAGACTTCTTTTACCACTGTGCCCTGAAACCCTTGGGTCTGGCGCACATTACAAATTAACAGACAAACAAACTTGGTATCAGGACAGTGTGGGAAACACTGGCGGGGGAGCCAATGATGGAATGTCCCAGATGGTGCAAGGCAAACTTCTCAGCATTTGCAGTTAAGACAGGATCAGGCAGAAGGCAGCGGGACAAACAGTCAGTAGTCATAGAGGAAGGCAGGGCACAGAGGCAACCGGCAGAAAAGAGACAAGAGAAGGAATGTGAAATGGAGGTCAAGAAGACTGGCACACAAAAGGGAGCAGGGAACAGGCAAGAGGAAGGGAAGGCAGAGCTTGGGGGTACTGGGCTGAATGTGGCCCAATAAGCTGAGAACTGAAGGGAGCATTGAGATGCACTGAGCAGCTGTCAATAGGTGGCAAAGTAGCTGCTTGTGTACCGTCCATGATACATGTTGCTATGGCAAACAACAACACTAGGTCTATGTATGGCATGTGCCTGGTGTCCGGGGGGAACATGACCGCCCCCACATGGCCTGAAATGCTGTGCTGGTTGTGGGGTTGTCCGGGGAGTGCACCATCAGACAGAGCAAAAGCACCAGGAGCAGGCTGCCAGCATGGGCAGACAAGACATGAAAATCAGAGTGAATGGGATGCTGTGTGGCAGGCATGACACATGCAGAAACAGAAAGCAATTACTCGCAAGACTCCCATCACCAATTGCCACTGCACCCATGCAGCCAGGCATGATAATCTCAGGCCAAAGCAATAAAAAACACACCACACAGTGGCAGCCATCCTGCCACCAATTACACAGCATCCCGTGTCCCCCTGGTCGCCATGCAAAAACAGCAAGAAATGGCTCACCAGCCTTCCATCTCCATGTGTCCCCACACCCATGATGCCCGACCCGCTCACCTCAAGTCAATGCAACAAAAAATAACCCTACACAGCACCAGACTCCCTGGCACCAATGGCACCTGAAGCTGTGCCCCTCTAAGTGCTTTTAACTTACCTGCACAATGTACCCACCTGTCTCACATCCACATATGTTCACCTGAAACGTTCTTAGCTTGCAAACACATGTATTGCATGAAAGTATACCAACAGGGCAGCCTTAATTACTCCCGTATGTAACAAGGTAACTTGACCACCATGGTCCTCCCAGTGTCAATGACAGGAAGGCAAAATCACAGAGCATGAGCAACAATGAATACAACAAAATCAAAACTTAACTGGCAGTGAAGCAAACAAATGTCCACCTTAGCATGACATGCACCCTGGACACAGTGATTAGTCTGCCATGGGATGAGGGCACAAGGTGGTGCATTGATTGCAGGCATACAAGTTGTGCGCACCCACCGTCTGGTGTCAGCCGTGCCTTTGGGCCACCCTTGGAATGCAGGGGAGGAAAAGGGACACCAAGTGAGGAGATGAAGGTCTGGGGAGTTGAAGTACAAGTTTGTGAGCTGATGCGATGGATGAACGAGGGCAAGAGGGAGAGAAGAGATACAGTGATGAATGTGCAACTGCAGAACGGAGAGAGCGAGAGATAGAGAGGAATAGTCTGGCTGTTGGGGAGATAAGGAGAGAGGTGACACTGCATGTGCCATGATTGTCTCACCCATTGGACAAAACGCATGCAAAACACTGAACATGTACAGCCACATGTGTGTAGCATGAATTTGCCACACGTACAAGCTGCCCCGTTTCATGGTCCATGTGGTGGTTGCCATTATCTGTGTAGCAGACCTCAAGCCACATAGGTGTGGAGCCAGGAGGTTTTGGACCCAGACGCTTGACTCTGAGTACACCAAAAATACATGCATACTCATTTATCCAACAATGGAGTGCACATGGAGAACAGTGACACTCAGACGTTCCTATTACACACACCCGCTGGCCTGCCTGCCCCACCCTGCCCCTACGGTCCAGTACAATGCGTTAGCGTAGACATAGCCATACAATTGTGGCCTACTGACTGATGGGCCATGCAACAAGCATATACTTTCACAATCCAGGAACAAGTACTGCACATGGGGCATTGTAATGCTGCAGGCCAGCACTAAGTACCAATGCTAATGTCAGCTCCATCAGACTAAGCGTGATCCTGCTCTTTTGTGCAGGATTCACCCCTGAGCGATGCTTAATGGTGAGGAGGCAGTGGCTGTGTAAATGCCGACCCCATATGACATATCAGGACCTGGTTTTGACATTCATGCTACTAGATTTTATTTGTGGTCTGGCAATTGTCCGTAAGTGGAACAATCATTCCCTACATTCATACCTCCTGTATGGGTGTGGGTGACTTTGGTGGGGCATCAGTACCTGTCTATGAGCATCAACCAATAAAGATGTGTCTGTAGTGTTGACCGGGCATGCTCAGACTGAGAACCAGCACACCCTCATCTTCAAATCTCATGACACAAGGAGCAACAGAGCCCTCATGCCACATCTGAGTGGGGGATGTTGCTGGCATGTCAAATTGAATCCACATGTCTGGACAAGTAGGTATGTCTCAAGGACACAGACAGGGCAATATTCGGCTGAGTGTTGTCAACAATTATGAGAGCCACAAGGCATGTGTCTGTCATGTTCTAACTGATAACCACATACAGGTCTTCATGTCAGAATGGTGATTAAAATGTAGAGCTGTATTATCATAACTGCAATCAGAATATGCACATACATGGCATGCAAAGCAGACAGCACTCTCATTGGTGTTTCTCATCCCTGTAACCTTTCTCATGGGTGTCTACAAACATTTCAATATGCGAGTACCAGACTGCCCAACTTGGAATGATGACACAACCTCAGCTGATTTTACCTATATTTGGTCTAGTTACCCCCCTTGCAATATACAAGTTAATTTGTTTCTATATAGCACTTGCTACAAAGGGCAGTGTTCTTTGGGCACTCATACCCCGGCATGCTGTTCACACCACAGTGTGCCATTACAGGCAGCTTGGAAATGCATTATGACGAGGTGTTCCGTAAGAGCAGGTGACTGAACAAATATGCACCTCAGCATCAACTGTTGTGTATTGATAACATATATTGCACATACTTGATGTACAATGCAAAGAGACTGGCCCCATGAGTGTGGCAATTAATTATTAATTTGGATGAGGTCTTTTTTGGCGTGACACAGAGGTGTGCCTTATGGTTGATGTATGGCTGTCATAGGAGCACATCATGGGGGCTTGTAATGTGCACATATCTTGGTCATTCCAACCCTATATGCAAGTACTGGCACAGCTGTGAAGCCAGGTTGATAGTGATGTGGACTGTCACACAAATCTGTGCCACACATGGGAAGCAAACAGCAATCTTGCAGAATGCAGGACATGTGACAGATGTATACACAGTAGCAAACATGCATGTCCAAGGATGACTGACAACTGCAGCCAACTGTACTACCACAAATATATGGGTTGGTCAACTATGACTGTCCACACATACGATCCATACAAATGCAACTCACCAGATGAGTCCACATAGGTCTCCAGGCCTCCCACTCCTTGCATCTGCTCACTGCTGATGAGTGTACCTACAACCTCTTCAATTGGGGTCAGCTTCTCCTCCTCTGCTGTCCCCCTCCAGTGACCTGTGCAGAAGTTTCACTCAGCTTCTGTTTGGTCCTTTGCGTGAGATCTTTCATCTTCTTCTGAACATGTTCAGTAGAGCGCCTCTCTACACCACAGGCGAAGATGAGTCCTGTGACACGCCGCCAATGAGCCAGTCGGTGTATGGGAGTATAGATGTGCCTGCAAAGTGGTACATCTCTTCACAGTGATCTGTCACATAGTTTACAAGGATCTGGAGCGCCTCATCAGCGAAGCACCTCTTCCTCTGCAGACCCTTCTCCTGTGCCGTGGCTTGGGGTGGAGCTCCTTCCTGCTTTGCAGAACGTCAATTCTTGGACCTAGTGGTCCTATGTGGTGCTAGTTCACCTGTCGGCCTCTGACCATGTCCACATACAGGTGCCGGGTCACCTGTGGACTGAGGCACATAATGTCCTCCTGGGCCTGGAGCACATGTGTCCTCACCATGTCCCTGTCTTCTCCCTTTGCCTTTTGTGGCCTTACCACTTTTGGTGCAGGCAAAATTAATATAATAATATAATATAATGCTCAGAAAAAAAAGAAAGGGAACAGTCTATGTGATGTACTATGTAGATGCATGGTCCAGCAAGGCTCCAAGGCACCTCAAAACATAAAATAAAGTGGTATGTGACACGCAGTGGGACCCCAAGAGCCAAAGATTGTGTATGCGATGCTCTGACAGCTTTCAAAAGTGGATAAAAAGCAGTACACAATACACAGTGGCACACCAATATCAAGAAAATGCATATGTGATACATGGTAGGCTTCAAAATTGACAAAAATACATGCTTGTATGTGCAGAGGCAACCCCCATAAAGAAGAAAGCAGTACGCGTTACTTGAAGGAAACCGATTGAGTAGAACCCCCAAAAGTGTGTATGCGAAATATATTTGTCTTCGTACCTTCTCGCGCACAATCAGTGATGGATGTTGCACCCCTTAAATATCATCATCATTGGCGCTGCACACGTAAGCCGTGTAGGCATGCTGTAGCCAGCGCATAGCATGTAACTTATGCACTAAGGGCCTTTTATGTTTTCAGCTGCCTCAGATGCGACACATAAACCTCTTATTCTTCCTCCAGTGCCATTACAATAGCATCCTCCTTCCCTATACTGCCTACCACCTTGCCATTTGCTGCTGCATGCCGAGAAGGAGTGCCTGCTGCCCACCTACACTGCATTGGAATGCCTGGTGACCCACCATTGCCTGTGCTCCTGTGTCTGGCCTGTCAGGCCTGTGACCACCTCATCTGATGTCTTGGACTCGCACTTCCATTCCACCACCGCTGCTCCACAGGACAGTTCCATGCCCCATTTAGACCTCCTACACCTGCCTCGGGCGTTGCCATGTCTGGTCCATCCTCATCACCACAGAGCGGCACCCCCACAGCAGAGGCAAAGGACTGCCAACTTCACCTCCATGGAAGTTGGCATCCTGGTGGATGGGCTCCTGCAGAATTATGATGCCCTCTTAAACCCAGCAACGCATCTGGGAAAGGAAGGCTGGAAACAGATCTGGGTGACCATCATGGATGCCATCAACATGGAGGGGGTGGCAGACCATTGCCCGAAGACCACACGGAAGACCCAGACCCACTCCAAGGCTCTAGCAGTCCTCCAGGCCGGTGCCAATGTGGAGGTGCTCCCGGCGGTCTTCTACAGATTTTCATCAGCCCATATGTGGGTCCTGGAGAGGTTCTAACCGGAGCTCCATGCCCAGATCTTTGAGTGGCAACAGCGTCTGGATGCTGCTGGTGAGTACCCATGTGGTGCACTGCTCCACAGTATATTTGTGTTGTGCGTGGGCATGCATGATTGCAGTTACTCCCTACTGTATGAAACGTGTATTTCAGTGATCCACCGTGGCATGGAGCCCCCAGACAATGCTCACCATGTTTAGTGTCAGACATCTGCTGATTGGACATGCTCTGGTGTGTGCAGTGTTATTAGTTGGAACTCATGCACAAGTTATGTCAGTTGATGGTAACATGTTCTTGGACAGTAAGGATGCCGGATTACAATGGTGTGCCCATGTGAAGGGCACACATGAAGGACACATTTTTAATAGTACATTTCAAAGTGTAGCCATCCACACTCAACATCTGGAGGTGACATGCGTATGGATTTCGGCAATTGTCATGTTGGTGCTTTGACCTCATAGGTTCGTTGATGTGATCTGTCATCCCACAGCATGTGAAGTCTGAGTTGACGTGTGTTCATGCCATGTGTATGTGCCTGGGGCAACAGCAAACACACTTGTACCTCTGGAATTTGTGCATGTATGTGCTGCATGCATACAGGCCAGGCTGTCAGGGAGGCCTGTTGATTTTTGTAATTGTGTGGACAGATGTACAAGCAGGTGTTTGCATTGCCATGCTGTGCATAGTACAATCATGAATGTCTTGTGATATCCACATTCAAATGGGTGTCTTGCCAGCAATGTGCTCCCAGCAGGACCCCAGACCATCTATGCTTCCATGCATTCTGTGGTTAGCCAACCTACCAAGTGACTCCCTGCCCACCTCTGTGCCTGTGTGCCATGACTCCCGAGGCAACACGGCAGGTTACAGTTGGGCGACTTTTGTGTTGCTATTGTGCCATGTAAGGTAGCTTGCAATGTGCTAGTGGACCGCTGTCTATGTGTTGTGATGGCATGTGAATGTGTCATGACTGTGACTCGTCATTGACCCTACACTTGTGTGTCAGTTTCCCTGGGAAATGCATGGGTGAGTTTGTGTGTGTTTGCCTGTCTGTTGCTGGGTGACACATGGTGGCTTTATGTTACTGTTCATGTTGTATATGCCACACATGCTTAGAAACTGCTGCCTGATGTCAATGTTCTTTGTCTGCTTTCACACAGTTACTGCATCTGGTGAAAAGGGCTGAAGCCGTGCTGTGGATCAAGGATGCAAGGACCAGGCCTCCAGTCCAAAGCGCAGACCACAGCCATGCTTCGGTGACACATCTTCTTCGGAGAGCGATGTGGCTGAGGTAGCACCTGGACTATCAGGCATGGCTGCTTGGGGTAAGTCCCAGGAGGTGAAGAAGGAAGGGGACAACTCAGTAGAGGTGGGACAGGGTGATGACACACAGAGGCCATCGGGGGGCAGACACCATGGATTCATCCAGGTTGATGGTGGTGGAGAAAGAGGCCATTGCAGGATTGCAGGCCTGCCCATGGCGTCGGGTGAGGGCAACGAGGAGGGTGTTCATGCTGCAACCCTGTCCCAGGGGCATGAAGCTGTGCAGGCCACCATGGAGGTTCCTGCACAAAATCCTGTCCCTGGGCCCACTTGTTGCAGCAGTGCCCACTGTCCTGGTTGCTTCCACCCAGACCAGCACCTGATGCCAGCCAATGTGTCTGTCTGGGATCATGCGCTGCCCCTGCTGGCTGGTCTCACGAGGCAGATCATAGTAATTCATGATGATGTAAAGGGCTACTTGCAGTCAGCTTGTATTTCATCACAATGAGCTGTGCCACTTCATTGCCATGCTGGCAACAGCACTGCTCTCGGGTGGGTTCCGTGGGCTGTTCCATCTAGTGACTCCCTCCTCCACTTCCTCCTCTGTTCACCAGTCATTCTCCGGGGTTTCCTGTGGGCCACGTTCCAGCATGGCCCCCTATGCACCAGTCCCACCATCAATGCCCCGTTTGGTTGAGCTTTTGTCCCTGCCTGAGGTGGGAGTCACTAAGAAGTCAGGTGAGGTGGTCATTGTGCCTACCCATGCACCAACACTGACACAGGCAGTGAATGGTCAGTAGGCACCTCAGGGCAGTGCAGGTGGCCTCCATAGCTTGCACTCAGCACGGCAGCAGCAGGTGGCAGCCATGCAGAGGCAGAATGCTACAGGAGTTTCAACCCAGAGGAGGCATTTGGCACCAGTTAAGTAGGAGGACCAAAGGGAGGGCCATGCAGGCGTTGTTGTTGGTGGTTCGGACGTACAAGAGGCAGCTGGTGGCAGAGAGACAGCGGATAAGGGAAGCAGTGATGATGGTGGCCAGAGCTGAGGTGGTGCTGGGGATAGCAAGGAGGTGGGCTGCCATCCTGGAGGCCTCTAGCAGGTCAGCAGAGGAGGCAGATCAGAAGATAGTGGCCACCCTGCAAGCCCTCCAGGCAGCAATGGAAGTCCGCCTCACGGAGGAGGATTTTGTTGATGACTCAGCCCTGGTACAGGTATTGTCAGAGATTGGAGAGGACTAGCCTGCTGCCTATGTATATAGTTAATTAGGATTAGGTTTCATTTTTTACTTTAATTTATTTTATATCCCTGGACTATTTTGAGATTCCCTTCATTTTATTGTGCATATAGTTCAATTTTAACCCAGGTTTTGCATCAATTCCTTCCACACTTTGTGCAGTCTATTTGTCTGTGTACATGTATTTTTTCACACCAAAGAAATGCGCCAAACTTTAGTTAGTTATTACACAATCTAGTATTTTCAAATTGTATAAAATGTTGTGATCGCCCTTAGATACTGTTGACACGTGTTTCGGCTTTATGCTCAGCCTTTCTCAAAACAAAAGGGCATATATATTTAATTCCCATATCTTTGTAGATTACCCATTACGACATATTTACCATATTCATTGACATATGTTCATAAATTACAGAGAAACAAATATAATTGACAGAAAAATCGGACGGGGAGAAGGGTTGGATTGAATGGGTTAAAAGGAGAACATTAAAAAATAAAAATAAAATTTAGAAATGAGTGAGAGAAGAAAAAGAAAATAATATTGTAAATTATAAGAAAATAATATTGAAACATTCATTATCTCATGTACAAAAGTTCACATAGAGTCTAATAGTTTTATACATTTTTTGCTCTTTAACATAATCTAGTTGAAGAAGAACATGCAACTGATTTGTATGTCCAGTGTGCGCTTGATGAAAAAAGAAAAAAAAGAAAAAAAACGAAAAGGGCTATCCCATTGTCACTTCCATCACATTATTGTGCTTACATTAATATATGTAGAGTTTAGACAATCTTACCATGCTGCAGATTGTCTAATTCTCATTCATTATCAGGTTAATCCAAAAATGAATTTTCAATAGGGGACCATACGTTCTTGGGGTTCAAATCCCGCCTGCAAAGGATCAGTTCCATATTTAACAATATATATGTTTTATGTATCCAAATATTTATGTTTTTGGCTTTTTATTATTTCACCCCGCATTCATCATAAATCCTGCCTATGTTCTATGAGTCATACTATGAATTTCCATATACTTTAAGCAACTTAAACCTGTTATGTATTTATTGCTGCATCCTGCGTGTTACGCGAGTGCCGCACTTCTATTAGTTTTGTCCATGAGTAATTTGAAACATTAAACAGTGTATGTATTCCGTAAATACATAATATATGAATTCAGGTAAGTAGGCACTACTTCCATTGTCGCCTCATTCATCTAATCTCACAGTTAAATTTTGCCGATCGTAGTACTGATTCTAATTTTAGTTTGCAAGCGACTTCATACCAAATTGCTAAAAAATGCCACATCACACGTCTCTGACAAGAGCCGCGGGTCTAATGTTATTGCCCGTAACATTCTTTCCGAAACCGTGTATTAGTTAGCATTATTTTTATTAGTAGGTTCAATGCAGACAAAATGTAATTAAAGAAATGTGCTATCCTTCGTAAGGGAATCACAGAAATTTCTTACCTTGCTCTAATAACTTGCTACAGTCCTGTGCGTCGGCCTCGTTGTTTCATGGACGTAAGCGTAAGGAAATGGATTGAGTATATATATGCTTATGTTTCATGGTGACGGTTTTAGTCCCTTCTCTTTCTGTCTACTTACTGACAAAATACTTGCAGAGCACCATCTTAGAATGGTGTGAATTGTATAGTGATAGTATGTTTACAAACCTTTTTGTAATCCCTTATTCTAGTTCTTTATGGCTAGTGTAACATGGATCAATTTGACCATTCCTTGTTGATAATGGATAGTTTGGCTATACTTAAAATCTATTTTATACCTTTTCAAATTTTTGTTTTCAAAAGAGTTACATTAATTGCTGAAATCCTCTTTTTCCACTGGCGCACATTTTTAAAAGCATTTTTTTTCAAAATAAGTATATGTTTAGGTATGCATGTATATTTGTCCCACAGTACTTTACTATGTTTTGTAGCAGGCCATTATATTGATACTTATGCTGGGGTATCTTGAAGGAGTCACCCATACTTCCCAAAAAATAAATCATATTCCTTTTCACTGAAATCCATATTCCTCAGTTTTGCAATTATTGTCTCCTTTACTGATAATATTACAGCTAAGACTAGTTTTATGCCCACATATCTATTTTTGCGCTATATATAAGGTTGATCCTGTGAATTAACACCTTGTCATAAATGTATATAAGTGTTTATGCGGCATACATAACTATTCAAAGAAGTTGATCCATGTGTAGTTGGTGTGCAGGTAATAATGCGACCAAGATAAGGTATTTTTCCACAACATATGTAGTTGATACTGCAAATCAAACAATTTCACAAAAGCTTTGCTATGCTGGTCAAGTCTAACATGGCGACATATTTCTTCTGACGAATAAGTAATAAGAAGTGTTTCTTTCTGTTGAATTTCACTTTTGGTCGCGTCCCCTTGGGTAGTGGTTAAGCCAAGTGAAAACCACATGTAAAATGGTTAAGGCAAAAAAGAAAAGTCCCAGTTTTGAGACTGCGCCCAATTTTTAAAACATAATTTATTAGTTAAATGCCCTTTAGGATGACACGTGTTTCAGTCCTTTATGGAAGTTTTTCAAATCAGGGCTTATTTTCCCTTTAATCAGTTAAAGTAAATGGTAGTCACTCTTCCACTCACGGGTTCGATCCCTCGGAAAAATTCTCACGTCTGATCGCGTTACCGCCAAGTCTCCAGAGAGGAGCAAATTAAACAAACTCGACATTAATAAACATAACTATTTGCACAGCCTACATAATTGTTCGATAAATAGTCCAGGTACTGTATGTTTACATTAATCCGGTATGACAGTGTTTTGCCCATTATAGACATATGATGTTTAAATGCACGCAGGTAGGTGCAGTATCACATCATATCATTACCAACAATCATTGTCCAGTTCATACATTTTACTTGTTGCTTTGGATATAAAAAATGAACCATCTCATTGTCTTTGTTCAGGCCGTGTTCGATACTTCTAAACCTGCAGATAAGTCTTGCTTCAGCCTGGCGTAACAGACGTTCCAAATTGCTGCCTCTTCTTCCCAATATTATTTTCTGCAGGCCTATAAATTGCAAATTCTGTTTGTTCTCCATTTGGTGCTTTTCTTGCCAGTGTACTGCTAATGGTAGTGTCACATCTTGGCTTCCTATTGTTGAAAGGTGTTCTCTTATCACTATGCAATTTGCACCATACTAAGATGGCGCCCTTAAGTATTTTGTCAGTAAGTAGGCAGAAAGAGAAGGGACTAAAACCGTCACCATGGAAATGTAAGCATATACTCAATCCATTTCCTTGCGCTTACGGACCATGAAACATCAAGGCTGATGCGAAGGACGGTAGCAAGTTAGTGGAGCAAGGTAAGAAAATTCTGTGATTCCCCTACGAGGGATAGCGCGTTTCTATAATTACCCCTATGAGGGATAGCGTGTTTCTATAATTACATTTTGTCTGCATCGAACCTACTAATAAAAATAATGCTAACTGATACACAATTTTAGGAAGAAAGTTAAGGGAAATAACATTAGACTTTCGGCTCTTGTCGGAGACGTGTGATGTGGCATTTATTTAGCAATTTGGTATGAAGTTGCTTGCAAAATAAAATTAGAATCAGTACTACGATCGGTAAAATTTAACAAGAGATTAGATGAATGAGGCGACAATGGAAGTAGTGCCTACTTACATGAACGCATATATTACATATTTATGGAATTAATACACTATTTAATGTTTTAAATTACTCATGGACAAAACTAATAGAAGTGTGGTACTCGCATAACACTTGGGATGCAGCAATAAACACATAACAGGTTTAAGTGGTTTAAAGTATATGGAAATTCACAGTATGACTCATAGAACATAGGAAGGATTTATGATGAACGCAAGGTGAAATGATAAGACGAAAACATAAATATTTGGATACATAAAACATATATATTGTTGAATCCCAAGAACGTGCGGTCCCCTATTGAAAATTCAGTTTTGGATTAACCTGATAACGAATGAGAATTAGACAAACTACAACATGGTAAGATTGTCTAAACACTACATATATTAAGGTAAGAACAATAATGTGATGTAAGTGACAATGGGATAGCCCTTTTCATTTCTTTCTTTTTTTTCTTTTTTCATCAAGCGTACACAGGACATACAAATCAGTTGCATGTTCTTCTTCAACTAGATTATGTTAAAGAGCACAAAATGTATAAAACTATTAGACTCTATGTGAACTTTTGTACATGAGATAATGAATGTTTCAACATTCTTTTGTTATAATTTACAATGTTCTTTTCTTTTTCTTCTCTCCCTCATTTCTATTTTTTTTAAAAATGTGTTTAATGTTCTCTTTTTAACCCATTCAATCCAACCCGTCTCCCCGTCCGATTTTTCTGTCAAATATATTTGTTTCTCTGTAATTTTTTAACATATGTCAATGAATATGGTAAATATGTTGTAATGGATAATCTACAAAGATATGGGAATTAAATATATATGCCCTTTTGTTTTGAGAAAGGCTGAGCATAAAGCCGAAACAAGTGTCAACAGTATCTAAGGGTGATCGCAAGATTTTATACAATTTTAAAATACAAGATTGTGTAATAACTAACTAAACTGTGGCACATTTCTTTGTTGTGAAAAAATACATGTTTTGAACCACAGAGGTGGGCATCTTTGCTCCTCCGACCACATCACACTGTTTTGGTGACACACAGATATACTACGATAAAAGTCACAGAGCATAATAAGTTACACCAGAAACAAATATCCCCAAAAGCAGGTTTATTTTTCTGTGTACACATTTACTTTTTTCAGGTTCTACTAGTGCTTGTGTTCATTGTCGGATATGTGTATTGTGGCCACACTGTGTGCGTCATGTTCATGTTGTGATGTTTTCTGGGGGAGGGGTGCACATGTGCCCAGCATGTAGGGGCGTGGCCATCAGAGAGCTTGAGGGTGCACTGGATGATTTTCAGATTTCATTCCGTGTGCGGGGCACTGCATGTTTGGCATCAGTGTGTTTTTGTAGTGACAGCTTCCGTTGTGTGTGTGATGGTGTACATACGGGTATAGTTGTAGTGATGTGTTGATGTTGCATAATGGGTTTTGTAGTCTCTCATTGGGGATAGATTGCCACTTGTTCATGTGTATTGATACATGTTCCACATGTTTTCATTGCATGTTATATCTGGAGTTACCTCTACTGGGGTTTTTTGTGCGTTCATTCCATTTCAGGTCCGCTACTGTTTCGGTGTTCCCTTTGCACTTGCTTGGGATTTTGCATGTGCCCACATTTCATTCACTTCATTCACTGTAGTGCGTATTTGGCATTGTGGGTCTTGTGGTGAGACGTTGCCTCGCTGTGGATGGGTGGCCTGGTCACATCACTTGTGCATTTGACAGTGCATTTGACAGTAGATTGCTGTGTCACTCCCATGTCACAGCCGGTCAAGTGGCACAGCGAGTAGAGCGCTCGGTTTGACATCCGTGCAGAGCCTGCTAACACAGGTTCGAATCCTGGCAGGGCCAAACTCAGCCTTTCATCCTTCCGAGGTCGATAAATGAGCACCACACACCGTGGGTAATAATAAGCAGCGCTCAGATACCTGAGGGTTCGTAGCGCTATATAAGTGCCAAATTATTATTATTATTATGTCATGGTCACCCACCCACAAACATCTGCAGTCAGGCAATACCTGCTCCCATGTCATGCCCGCGTAGGCTAAGGGCGTGGTGTTGTGTGATGCAGGACCACAGGAGATGCTGGCCACTTAATGCGTAGCACACACATCGGATCCTTTGAGAACGGAGGATTGGACCCTCTGTGGCAAAGCCTGCGCAGAATAAGGGTGCAGTGTTGTGCAACGCAGGACCACAGGAGATGCTGTACGTTTGATACGTAGCATGTTGCGCTATGTTCCACGCATCAGATCCTTTAAGTATCGAGGATCGGACCCTGTGCAGCAAAACCTGAGTAGGCTAAGGGTGCAGTGTCATGTGACGTAGGACAGCAGGAGACACTGGTCGTTTAATACCTAAGCACATTGTACTACTGTGAGAAACCTGAAGGTGTCTCACTTACTAGTCCCCGGGATTTGTCATCCAGGTGGCCAGGACCGGCCATCACTAGTGCATCCAGTTCCTGGGGGTGGACCAGTGAGGGAGGATAACCTGGATGCAGGGTCCTTGGGGAGTGGAAGTGAAACACCAACCCCCCCCCCTTTTTCAACATAAACACTTTCGCACACCACGAAAGACAACGGACTAACACCAGAGCCATTTACCTGACACGTCCCAACACAAGGGTCAGGCAAAGCCAGGCAATTGGCCCGAATCACCCACACTCGAAGGCCCTTTCCCTTCCCCACAGGGATAAAAGGTGGAGCCTAAGAGCACACGACGAGCAAGGCAGACTGCATGACGAGATAGCTATGCCAGGGCAGCAGTTCAAGAGGAGGAGAAAGGCAGCGAGAACTGAAGGGGGCACATTGAGAGAAGCAACCATGCCCTTTCTGACCCAGATCCGTGAAGCCTTCGTGGAAGAAATCATAAGACCGTGAACAATAGCCAAAGTGCGTTGCAGCAGATGTCAACGGTACACAGAGCCTGCCTATGCTGATAAGTGGGACAGAGACACGTGCTACTGTGGTACCATCCTTGACTCCAGACACAAAGAAAGCCAAGAGGTTCATCACAGCTGGTGAGTTGAGGGGAGAACCGATAAGAAACCAAACTGTGTTGAACACAAGTTGCAAAAGATAAGTTATTGGGAGTTCAAAGAACTGTTAACCATCGGGGAAAACCAGCTGTGAGGAGGGTCTCATCAAGAGACTCTGGTTGATTCCCCATTTTGTTGAAACTACCATACCAGAAGGCCTTAGGAGAGCCGCAAGGAAGAAGTCAAAGTGGTCATACAGGAGTCTAGTGAAAGTCTTTGACCGGCATGCAATTGGAAAGCTAAGGGAGATGAATCCCACGTAGTGAGAAAAGAGAAAGAACTGTGTGGTTAGCAAGAGTGAACCCGACGGAAATATGCTGATATAAAGGGGTGAAGCCTGATGCCTCAATGAACATTGAGTTGACAAAGAGTGAACCTGACAGAGGGACGTCAACATTGAACTGTTAAAAAAGACATTAAGATTGGTTAATGCGAAAGGTGAAAATATCTTTGAATACAAGTCACACAGAACCTGACGGAGGGACGCTGACATTCAAGAGGGGTCTGGGCCTGGAAGAGGGGGACCCAGGGGTGATGAAGCATCACCCAAAGAGAATTGGTCTGAGAAAAACTGAAGTGAACCCGACAGAGGAAGGCAAACATTCGAGAAGGGTAAGAACCTGAAAGAGGGGGATCCAAGGGTAAAAAAAGCCATCACCCACCGACACATGAATGTAACGGATGGAATTGTAGTGAACCCGACAGAGGAGGAAAACCTCTGAGAAGGGTCTGAGCCAGGAAGAGGGGGATTGAGGGTGAAAAACCCTCACCCACCAAAAGATGAATGTAACTGAGAAAATGTTTGAATACAGGCCCTAGTGAACCCGACGGAGGGAGGTTGATATTCGAGAGGGGGGACTCAGGGTTGAAGAATCACTACACCAAGTGCAATCAAGAAGGAACTTTTATTTGTTATTTTGAACATACTAGGCCCTCGGAAGCAAGATACTTAACCACCGAAGATCTTGATATCGTTAGACATTTTTTGTGGATCTCAGCCCAGAAGATGGGGATCCAGGGGTGAAAAGTCATCACCCAACATACATATGGAAAGGAACCTTTTGTTTGTTATTTTGAACACATCAGGTCCTTGAAGGCAAGAAACTTTTTGGAGAAAAGAGACAACCACCAGAGTTCCTCATACCTGAGAATGGAACTGTAGTCTCAAGCTTGTACTGTGCGCTCCCGAGTCCCACCTTGTCCTGTGCTCAAAACGTGGGGAAGGGAGACCCCTGTCTACCGCATCCTGTCCATGCTATCCTCCCTTCCTCATATCTCTTCCTCTACCTATCTCAGGCACCCTCTGACCACCCTTCCCTATCCTCTCCTCTCTCTCACCTATAAGACCTGATGTTTCAAGTCTGGTCTATAAAAGTTTCATCCAAACAGGTGCTCCCCTGCTCCATCAGAACCCTTAAGGACAACATTGTTTCCCTTGTTCCAGCCCTGGCCCATTTCTGCACCGGATCTTTCCCCTCTCTTCTGAAGCACCCCCTCCTGAAAAAGCCTTCTGCTGATCCTTCCTGCCCAGCCAACTACCACCCGATCTCTATCACTCCTTTCCTGGGCAATCTCCTTGAGAAACTGGCCATCTCTCAGCTAAACCTGCACACTGAATCTGTGGGTTATCTCCATGCTCTCCTGAACTCCCAAGAAGACCTTCTCTCCAACCTTGACACCAGCTTTCACTCTGTCCTCAGCCTCCTTGACCTCTCCTCTTCCTTTGACATGGTCAATCACGCCACCCTGATCAACCGTCTCAGTGCGAACCTTGGCATCACTGGTCAGGCTCTGTCGTGGCTGACCTCTTTCCTCTTGGACCGATCCTCCCAGGTCCAACTTGGGTCCTTTCTCTCCACCACCTGTCTTTCCACATGTGGTGTTCCTCAGGGCTCTATCCTCTCACCCTGGCTCTTCAATGTCTCTATGCCCCCCTGGCCCACCTCATCTCTACTTTCTCCTCTAACTTTCAGTGTTATGAGGGGGACACACACAGGGACGTCATTTCACCAAAATGCCAGGGGTAGCGTTACTGACATCACACGACCCTTGACCCCTGATGACATCACAGGAAGTGATGTCATTTGACACCACCCCGAAGTGATATTGCGACCTTTCACCCGTTGACAAAACAGGAAGTGGCATCACATAGCATTGTACACTACGAAAAATATGGTTACCATTTCACTGTAATGTGATGTACATTTCATGCAAGAATGGATCGCCATAGGTAGCTTTAAGATCAAGATCAGTGTGTATAGGCCCATATTATCAAAATACTGTGAATGCAAGCAGACTTCCATGACCAAATGATAATGATGTGTTATTATATAGCACTTACGCTTAAGCGCTTTATATAGAAAAAATATACACCTGATATCATCCAACCTGTGGCGGTACTCATTTATCGACCTCAGAAGGATGAAAGGCTGAGTTGAGGTGCTTACAAACAGACTAAATCAGTGACTCACCCCCTGAAGTGTGGCTGAAATAAACCTTTATTGAGTCTAGCAATTATTGTATAGATATCCAGAAAGACACATTATTTGGTATTCCTATTCTTTCTTATTTAGGGTCAGTGCTGAAAGTGTTAGACCTGTGGCACTCCTGTTCTTATTTTTTTTTAAAGTGCCTGAACAAGAAAGTCAGCCACTACAGATATAAGGAGCCCAGGAGCTTGCATTACAAAAAATGGATTTTTTAAAAAATATTTTAAAATTTTTTACATTTTTTTTACAGGGGTCGCCAGGGAGACCCCAGAGGTCGCAAAGGAGACCTCACGGGTCGCAGTTGCGACCTCTGGCGAACCCTAAATGACGTCCCTGGACACACAGCTCTCTTTCAGGCTAACCTCAGCCTCCTCTCCCTCCTCACTCATTCCTGACTGTCTATCCGTTATTCAGGGATGGTACACCTCTAACGACCTCTGCCTTAATGCAGTAAGACAGAGATTCTTCTCTTTGGGACCCCTGCTCCCACTTTTCCTCTCTCCCTCTGGCCACCCTCCTTAGGCCCCCTCCACTCACCCTCCTGTGAAGCAAAAAACCTTGGCGTCAACTTTGACTCCACTTTCTCCTTCTCTCCAGACATCACAGGCCTTGCCAAAAAGGCCCACTTCCAGCTGCACCTCTTCAGAGGTATCCTACTTTTTCTCAGCTTCCCCGAGAAGCTCACTGTCTCTAGAGCTCTGGATCTCTCCAGGCTGGACTCCTGCAACAACCTCTTTCTCAATCTTCCCAACAAAACTCTTCGCCCTCTTCAATTAATCCCGAAAAGGACTGCAGGATGAATCCTTGGCCTCAAGCCCAGGTACCACATCTCTCCAGCTCTGTAAACTCTCTACTGGCTCCCTGTAGTCATGAGGATCAAGTTCAAGACCCTCTGCATCATCCACAAGCCTTACTGGGGCCAGGATCCTCTCTATATACAGCGCTCTCTTCCTAAATACCTTCCTTCTAGAGCCCTCCGCTCAGCTACGTCAAACTCTCTGTGGGTCAGGCACTTCTCCAAACAGAGTGTGGGGGTAGATCTCGCTTCTCTGCAAGTTCCTCCCTCTGGAATGGCCTGCCTGCCCCTCTCAGACTTGAGCCTGATCACCTGAAGTTCCGGAAGCTGCTCAAGACCTCATCTTCTATTCTTCCTTCTTCCTCCCTCTCCTCTGCTAATCTACCCATTTGCTTCTCCTGACTGGTAGCATGGTTGCCCTCAGAGTCATAAAGGGTACGATGCCGCCCCCCCCTTGACCAGTCACCCTACACTGACTTTTGGCCTACCCAGCACTTCCGGTCTGGTACTGCACCCTTGTAGTCCACTGCCGTCCTCGCACTTACTCAGAGCCATGCTGCCCTGACTGCACTTCCCCTCACACCTCTTGCCTGCACTTCTCCCCACACCTTCTCCCCTGTACTTCTCATTACAATTGCACGATCTGAATGTCACAAGGGCTAGTAAGATTGATTGTCAGTCTTCCCTCTCTCTCCCCTCCTTGTCTTGGTGCGAGTCCCATGATTGATGTCTCAGTGTGGCACGACACATTTCCTGCCTCACTGACTCAGACACTCACTGACTGGCTTCCCATCACCCATGCACAGGCCTGTCATGATTTTGTCACTGACAGGGACTTTGCCACCCATACCACACTGGCTACTTTTGCATGGGCTGAAAGGCACCCAGTCATTTTTTGTGAATATGCCCAGTCTATGATTCTGTGTACTTCTGTCCTCTGCAGGCATTCACTTGCAGTGCTTTGTGGCCATTGCAGTGGCGCCTGGGCACTATGCACATGCCATTTTGCATTTCCTTGTCACATGTACATGGGGTGGCCACAGAGTAGGTGGTGAAACAGTGTGCTATCCAGTTGAGGTGCTGCAAATTCTGGTCTACCAGGGAGTGATAGGAGATGCTACCATTTGAGATTCAACAGCAGTGCTCCCATCTGATTGTGTTGGTGGAGGATATGTGGCAGGTATACTTCATGGTGGAGGTAGACCAGAGAAGTTGAGGTAAGTTGCATCTCCACATTGGACTGGTAGGGTGGAAGACTGGCAGGGGGGTTGGCTGCGGTAGTCTTGGAGGTGATGGGGGCTGGTGGGTGGTGTTGGGACTTGAGGGGGTGCCTGGGGTAGTGGTGGAGGTGAGTGGAGCTGTGGGGTTGTGTCAGGACTTTAGGGGCTACCTGGTGTAGTGGCAGAGGTGAGAGATTCTGGTGGATGGTGTTGGGACTTGTGGGGGTTTCCTGTTGAGGGGTGGGGGTGAGGTGGGCTGGTGGGTGGTGTTGGGACTTGAGGGGGCTGCCTGGGGTATTGGCAAACGTGGGGAGGGCTTGTGCGTGGTGTCTGGACTTGAGGGGACTGCCTGGCGTAGTGGCAGAGGTGAGTGGGGGTGGTGTTAGACTTTATAGAGCTGCTATGACTTAGGGGTGAAGGCCAGCAGTTTGGGTGCCTTAGGATAGGGGTGTCGGTCCCCAGTTTCGCTGGCCTTGATTTACGGGGGACCACACGCAGTGTTGCAGGTGTGCACCTTGATTTAAGGGGGATTTCACGCAGTTTTGCCTGGTTGCTGGATGGTGGGGCAAAGGTAGGCGCAAACGTTGTTCTTTGGCAATGGTTTTGTTTGCGTGGGGGTGTGCTGTGGGAGTTCCAGGCACAAATCACTTTTATTTGCGCATCAGGATACTTTGCGCTTTGAAATCTATGAAAATGTGGAATGCGCAAAGATACTTCGGTGCGCAAGTAGGCCTAAAGTTGTTTTACACGCACAATACTTTGCGAGTCCTTTGCACGTTTTCTATGAATCGGACCCACTGTGTTTTCCCCTCCCTTGTCTCCCACAAAGTTACCATGGGCGGAGACCTCTTTAAACACACAGTTTTTCCTGAAACCCCTCTGAAACACACGAAAATCCCTTTGTAAGCAATGTTCACGGTGTTGGCCTGCAATAACTATCTGTGTTAAAATGTCACAGGGATTGGAAGAGTTTTCCGTTGTTTTGTTGAATCTTATCATGTCCAAGCAAGCTGCACCGACTCCCTTTCCTGGTCTCACTCAATGGCACATTTCATGGGGGTTCCAAACAAACAGTACCAGACTATGTTGACAATAACTCAACTGTACTTGCCAAGCTGTACTTTTAGCATTCTGCAGTTTTATTTCCAAAATGTTAACAGATTGAATAGAGGGGAATACATTGGGTATGGGGGGGGTGCCCTCGTGTAGTGTAGGTGGGAAAGGGGACCACCGACCTGGACTCCAGAAAATGCAGATTTGGTTTATGGAGGTCGAGACTGCAGCCGACATCCCATCGGTTTGGACCGTAGGATCCTAAGAGCAGCTGTTTACAATGAGTAGGTTGCACTGCACTTAGGTTCCTTCTGCTGTCACTGTTGTCCACTGCAGTTTTCATTTTGCATATTGAGCAATAATTTTCACTCAATTACTCTGAACACGGGTTTCATTCACATGAGAGGCATTCCAAGAAATTGAGGGCAACGGAATTAGAAAACACACTGCCTGCTGCAGATCACGCTCAAACGTAAGAACATTAAAGCACACTGCGCGGGATGCTGTAGTTTGTCATTAAACGTTTATAGACTGTAAAAGATTCAAGTTGTAATACTGTGGTTATTAAATGGCTGCACTTTAATCCCCATTCGCGGCTGCTCCCATTATCCAGAGCGTCAGCGCAGATCAGGCGTGTGTAATTATGGGAGTTCCCTCTGGCTCGTGTCATGTCTGGAGAGGGAGCCGGCAAAGACATGGCCTGATCTCGGCCCCATCAATTGTGTCCTATGATTAAGGCCTGTGTTTCAGCAAAACATTACACGTTTAATGAGTACATGGGCCTGTGCTATACTTGCAGACGGGACCAAGACCGCGCCTCGCTGGCTGCTTTCCATCGGCACAGATGAGTCTCCGTGTTAAATATCGGCTTTTGACTGCTAGAAAGGTTTCTCCAGCTCGCTTATGCTAGCTCATGTCCAAGATGCAAGCCTATGCGATTGACCCTGACTGCCCTGGGTGTCATGTGGATATCAGGTCACTCCTGCAATAGTTGATTATGTTGGAGGTAAAAAACAAAGTCACCCCTCTCTCCCTGCTATCTAGCATTTTCTCCAAATACTCTATAATTGCAAAATGATTATGGTCCTACAATCAGAGGGGGACTGGCCTATTGTGAACTCTGGAGACTTCCCGATACGCTGCTGCACCCTGGCCCACTTGTGTGGTATGTGCACATTTTCCAATAGGAAAAGGGTTGGACTTGTTGAAAATGTGTCATTGGTGGTCACTATGAAATATTTTTCCAGGGCATCGTTTGATTTCCAGTCCACCCAAGCCTACAATATGTTGGCAAGGCTGTTTAACTGGCAGAAAAAAACATTGATGACAACAAAGCTGTTTTTCCAACCGATGTAATCATAGACACGGCGTGACTTCATATCACCCCGGACGTTGAACAATTTCTTGACTTTCATTTCTTCATCAATTACATTTTGGGAGTTGTAGTGTTCATTTCAATCCAAGAAAATGACAGACGTAAATGGAAAGCAAAGCCCAGGAGTGAAGAAGTGTATCCCTCAAACCTTTGTTTTCTTTGTCCTTTCAGAATTCCCAAGTACACAACGTACTGAGGCGGGATGTTCGTGCCAATGCACCCAGCTGATGCACCCTCCAAATCTGAGGCTAGACCTGGGATCTACTGGTTGAGATATCCATTTAGGGGAGTGAGCAAGAGTGAAAGTCCGAAACTACCTTAGGTAGGAAAGAGGGTTACACTCTCAACACAACCCTGTCCTTGTGGAATATAGTAAACAGGGGCTTGGTAGAAAGTGCCTGCAACTCGCTCACTCTACGTGCAGATGTTATAGCAACCAATAGTATTGTCTTAAAGGCCAACAACCTCAACAGACATGTGTGCAAGGGTTCAAATGGGGCACACATTTGAAACTTCAAAACCAAGTTAAGGTCACAATCCGTAACCTGAAAAGTCGATGGCGGGAACACATTTGTGAGCCCTTTTAGAAACTGATTAACCATTGGAATCTTGAAATAGGAACAGTCCACGGATGGGCGCTTAAAGATCGAAGCGCTGCCAGATAACCCTTAATGCTTCCAACCTAAAGACCTTTGTGTGCTAATGAAAGCAAAAAGGATAGAACATCCATAGTCGTACACTGAAAAGGATCAACATTCTTTTCTGTGCACCATTCGCAAAACTTATTCCAACGGCAACGGTACAGAGACTTTGTTGCTGGACTTCTGGCTGAAAGCAACACCTCCATCATATCATCCGGGAGATCCCAATCCTTATATCTCAGTCTTTCAGAAATCACGCATGAAGGTTGAGAGTCTTGACCTCTGGATGGAGAACCCCAACCTTCCTCGCGCAAGAGAAGATCCTCTCTTTCTGGAAGACGTATCGGAGGATAGATGGACATGTCCAGAAGGTCCGGGTACCACGGTCTCCTGGCCCAGTCTGGAGCCATGAGGATCATGCCGTTCCCGAACCTTCTCAACCTCCTGAGGACTTGAGGAATGACAGGGACTGGAGGAATGATGGGGACTGGAGGAAACTCGTGCAGTAGCGGGAAATCCCAATCCACCACAAACGCGTCTCTGAGGAAATTCCCTTGAGCGAAGGGTGAAGATCTCTTGAAGGACTTCCTGAGCTAGTTCCCACTTGTGGGAGACTGAGCTCTGCCTGCTCAGAGCACCCGCCGCCGTGTTCTCCTCTCCGGCTAGATGAACTGCCAATAGTGAGATTCCTTCTTGAATTCCCCAGTACCAGAGCTGCATTGCTTCTCTGCACAGTGGTAGTGACCCGACGCCTCCTCTCTTGTTGAGGTAGTGAATGGCCACCATGATGTCCATCATTATCAGGACATTCCTTCCAGGTACCGACGGCAGAAGAATCTTCAACGCTAGCCTGATTGCTCTTAGCTCCAAAAGATTGATGTGTAGTCTGGACTCCGATGGAGACCAACGACCGCTGACTGTCAGATCGTTGGCGTGAGCTCCCCACCCTGTGAGTGAGGCATCCATCACTACGGTTATCTCCAGCCATGGTTGCCAAAAGTGTTCTCCCTTCATAAGATGTTCCTCTCAGGCCCACCACAGAAGACCCTGTGAGACTCTGACTGGAATTTGAAGGTGGTCCGACATCCGCCCTGAGAAATGGGACCATTGTGATCGGAGTGTAGAGAAGGAACCAAGTACCCTCACCTCACCACTTCGCCCATATTGCCTATATGTTGGGAACCAGAGTGTGAGACACATGCAGCACCAGTGAAAATACCGATACTGAAGAGAATCCTGGAGGCAAGGTTCCCATTAAGAAAGCCATACCTGCATACTAGACAATATGATGGCCATGTGAATGAAATCGCAGAAGAAGCAGGACCAATGAATGTAAGGGAAGAATGGTGACGATATCAAAACCGCCACATGAAGCAAGCTGACATATATGGAAGAGGTGCAGAGACAAGAGTATGCAGCTATTCTAATAAGGCGTCAAGAGAGTATTAAAGATAAGTGACAAAGGGCTCATGATGAAGAAACTTATGCTAGAGAAACAATGAAGACATTAAATGATTTCACACGTGTACAGATGCAAAGAAACGCAAGCAGACGAAGTATTCTTGAGGCTAGCTTTACAGTGAATAGATTGCGGCATGCACCAATATATATATATATATATATATATATATATATATATATGTATATATATATATATATATATATATATATATATATATATATATATATATATATATTGAATGGATGTTTCCACTACATATTATAGCAGAGCTGGACCAGAAAAGGAAGGCCTCTTTTCCAGTGTGTCTCAGTTAAAAAAGAAGCAGATCTCAGAAAGGCAAGGATGAGCCCCAAGAAGCCTAAGTCTTATCAGGCTGGGATGAGCAGACATTGGATACAAATCGTGTGAAAGAACGAAACTCTTGCTCCAGAAGACATGGACAAAAACAAGGAAGACGTCAGAGGTCTATTAGAAATTCGTATTTTAAATGCACTAGAGCTTCATTTTGTGGTCTTCAGTCACGTGGAAGGATGAAGTTGGATGAACATGATAGTCACACCTACGAATGAGGGCAAAGCATGCCTTCACTCCCTGAATTCTTCAAAGGACAAGTTCAAAGGCTTCATTGACAGCAGACCACTGAAGTGATGATAGATGACTATGCTAATTGGTGGGAAGCTATGGTTAAGACTAGCTCACCAGCACCTGGAAGACCAGCCTGCGTGCTGCTAACATAGGTGAAAAAGTACTGATGAAGGTTAGAGTGACAACCAATGGTAGGGGGCTGTGTGATATGGGGTCCTATAGTTTGTGTAGCCAATGGGACGTTGTACATTTGGTGGCGTTCATAGTGACTTGTTTAAGGAGAGGGCCTAGTTGCCCCACCTGATGTTAAGAAACCTATCACTTTTCTTCACTCTCTTAGACGAGTACGGATCATATGCTTAAATGTTCCTTAATAACCTATCACAATAGCCACTAGGTTTTTGTAGTTTGCCATGTAGGATGACATTAGTAAATACGTAGGTTGACGTCATCAATGACGATTTTTTGCTATAAAAGAATGTTTTTTTTTAAGATGCATTGAGAGATCTTGGACTGAGACGTCCGTTGATGTCCGATGTACTCCCTGTTTTAGATAATTGATATTAAAACAGTTACCTTTTTGCCAACTACCTGAGTCGTTTTGATTATTGATTTTTCAGTAGCTTCTGCATGCACATCCATCTCAAGG
This sequence comes from Ambystoma mexicanum, assembly GCF_040938575.1. Lineage (NCBI taxonomy): Eukaryota > Metazoa > Chordata > Amphibia > Caudata > Ambystomatidae > Ambystoma > Ambystoma mexicanum. The sequence continues at coordinate 461,717,309 of NC_090931.1, forward strand.
GTATTGCTACCTCATCTTAAAGGGCTTGAGTCCACCAGTTCAGAAGACTCCACTGTAGGGATCTCATTCTCAGGCGGACCTCTGGCACCAGAGCAGTGCAGGATGCCATAGGGCTGAGCAACCTCAAGAATTCGAAGGCCGGAAGACTATGGGCATTCTGGAAATTGGAGAATGTGTTGAGCCCTCACCCTGGGCGGCGAGCACTTTCCCATGGATGTGTCTAATACAGCCCCAATGTACTGAAGCTGTTGGGAAGGTGTCATATGGGACTTGCTGAAATTGAGGGAGAAGCCCAGTTTGTGAAGGGAGTGGCAGGTAACGTTGAGATGATCCAAGCCTTGCTAGGGAAAACGTTCCCTGATCAACCAATCGTCCAGATAGTGGTATACGTGAATCCTCCCCACTCCTGAGATGCGCTGCCAACACCACCATCAGTTTGGTGAAGACCCTCGAGGAGGAGGTCAACCCGAATGGCAGGACTCGAAACTAATAGTGCGAGCCACCAAGTCCGAACCTCAGGTATTTCCTGTGCTTGAGATGGATCGGCACATAAAAATAAGCATCCTGAAGGTCCAATGACACCAACCAATCCTGTAGGTGGAGGGCCTGAAGCATCTGAGAAAGAGTGACCATCTAAAATTTGTCCTTCCTGAGGAACCTGTTCAAGTATCTCAAGTGCAAGATGGGTCTCAGTCCCCAGTCCTTCTTGGGAATCAAGAAATATGGGGAATACTAATCCTTGTTCCTCTCCGCCACAGGCACTGGTTCTATAACACCTTTCTCTAGCAGGGTCAATATTTCCTGCACAAGGAGCGGATCCGGAATCCTCAAAGAGTGATTCCCCGGTGGATTGGTCTGAGGCTTCTTAACAAAAGGAAGGCAGTAACCGTAGGCTATTGTTTCCAGAACCCAAGCATCTGAAGTAATGTCTCGCCATTCTTTTAGATGCTGAGACAGCCTTCCCGCCAATGGTGAGCTGCTATTCAACGCCTCCGAGCGGTTTTGAAGCGGCTGTTACAGAGGCCAATGGCAAAGAGGATGCTGCTTGAGCTTGCTTGGCACCTCTACCTCATCCACCATAAGGAAACTTTCATTGGCCTCTTTTACTGGCCATTCCTCTAGCCCTTCCAAATGAGGAGTAGTAGCGAAAAGATCTACCCCTCCACTGCTGTCCACTAGGATGAAAAGGCTGAGGTTACCGAACAGCTGCGCCTAAAGTCTTGTTGGCTGCTTTAGAGGTCTGCAACTTCTCAAGGCTCTCGTCAGCCTTGCTGCCAAAAAGATGAGACCCTTCAAATAGCATGTTCAGAAGTCTACCCTGCACATCAGGTGCAAAACCCAACTTCCTCAACCACGCAAACCTGCATATCACGGTGCTCATAGAAATGGACCTGTTGATGCTATCTGCAGAATCCAACCCAGACTGAAGGGACTCACACATGGCTTTCTTGCCGTCCTTAACAATAGCCAGGAAGCCGTCCCTTTCTTCCCCTTTGGGAATATGCTCTGCCACCATAGAGATGCACTCCCACAAAGTGTACAAAAATGTTGCCAGGCCACAAGCGAAGATGGCCGACTTGGATGCCATACTCCCTGCCGAAAATACCTTATGCGCCCATCCATCCACGCACTTATCATCCATATCAGGAGGGATGGTAGGGTACGCTGCCTATTTCGAGGTAGCTGTGGCTGCCTGGACCACCAGACTCTCTCGTGAGTGGGGTGAGTTGACAGATAGCCAGGGTCGCTACTCGAGGGGCAGTATTTTCTTGTAAGAGACTTGTTCACCAACGGATTAGTCTCCGGGGTCTCCCAATTCCTGGCCACCCTTTTTTTTTGTCCAACATGTCTGTTAGATCCTCCTGATCATAATGCACAGGAGGTCTAGACCAGCCCAAATATTCCATCACTCTCCACATAAGCTGCCTGTATGAGGAGTCGGCATGTTTCCCTGGGTCTTGCTTGCCGAACTCCAGCTCAGGAGAAGTGCATATACCATTTGCATTATGCAAGTGTATCACAGAGATCCTGCATCCTACTCTCCTCTGAAATGAGGCATTCAGGCACATTAGGGGTCCCAAACTGGAGACCAAGAGGGGCATCATCCTCATCCAAACGCTCCTCCTCCTCAAAAATGGAAGTGAGGGACTTTTCCTTTTTCGGAAGAGGAGCATAGCTTTTCTCTGGGGTAGTACCCAGAGGCTTCAAAGTCATTGAAGGCATCAACTTAGACTTTGCAACTGCCTTCATTGGAGGGTCAACAGTCACTGGGGTCTGCGGCAGTAGAATTGGCCCAGATGGCACCAATGGCGTCGATAACAGTGCCAAAGGCATTGAAAGCCTGACCGGGTGGAGGACCTGACGGGCACTATCGACTGGCGTGGCACCGATGACATTGACGGCTTCAAAGGTTTTGAAGGTGTCGAAGACCTTGAGTGATCCTTTTTATACGTTGTCCGAACGAGGCCGCAAGGGCTCCCGATGTGGATCACGCTGTTTATTCAGGCTCGAGGGCGTGCGAGTATCGGGCCGAGATCGCTCCCTGCCAGCTTCCACAGAAGGCATGGACAGAGCTTTGCCCTGTTTATCAAACATTTTTGGACTGGCATGTTACCCTCTCGGGGGTGCCGCCTGATGAATACGATGACGAAGGCGACTGGCGGTGCCTTCTCAAACGCTTGAACAAGTACAAAGAGTAACGAGAATCACTTCTAGACCTTGAGCACTTGGCCTTCTTTCTTTGAGGAGAGTCGCCTCTCAACTCATCAGTCAAAGGCACAGCAGGTCGGGACTTATGGGGGTTGGACAACTTGCCTACCTGAAGCTTCCCCTTTTGTTCCCTCAATGCCTTTCCAGTCATAGACTGGCACTTGGAGCATGTATCCGTGTTTTGGCCCTTGCCGAGGCACCACAGACAGACTAGATGCAGGTCTGTGATGGACATCTTGGAACCGCATTCCTGGTATTTCTTGAATCCGGACCTAGATGTCGTCAGAGTACAAAACAAAGACATCTTCGAAACTAACAGCAAATACTTAACACAAGTACGAGGTGCACTGAGTTTCATGAAGCAAACACGTTTGGGGACGGACGGAGGCCTTCGAGGAACATCAGCTCGATGCCATCGACGCATGGCGCCCTCTGCTGAAAACATTTCCAAAGCAGCCGAAGCTGGACACTACATGTCAAAGACGAGGAATACGTTGGAGGACACAATCCATTCGAAATATGAGTTTATTGACACTACGGCAGTCATTCTCTAGGGATATCTGTGTATTGGGGATTTGACATGTCCAAAGCCACCCTCATCATCTGACCCAATTTTAATTTTCAGCCTGCCATCCTCTAAAACCCTGGGGAACTCCTGTTTTGGGGAAAGGAAATACTATTTGTTAACATGAGAAGCAGGACAGCCCTTGCACCACTCTGGTAGACAGATGTTGCAACCATTTTATCCTCACATGTTAATCGTGATGCTGGGTGCATTTTGTACTGGACAACCCCTAAATCACAGACATATTTGCCAAATGTAAAGATCTGTGCTGACACGTAAGATCTAAAAAGGCTCTTATGAGGATCAGCTCCAATGATCTTGCTTCTTCACTTCCTATCTGCAGCGTTCCAACCTTCCAACCAATACAGTTTTTGACCAATGCCAAGCTTCTGTTACAAAATATAATTGCCTAAATTCATCTTCTCTCTCTGTCTTTACAAATAAAAGATTCCCAACCACATATATAGGAATCAAAAACAACTATGGTGTTAAACTAGGGAAATTCCTCACTTAAGAGAAACATGTGAAGCACTTCTCTTATAAAAAAAGGCATCATGAACGCAAAAACACACTTTTTACATATCTGCCGCAATTTGGCAATCGACAGGCCTGCTAAACATTTTTCTATCAACAGAGCATTAAAAAATTCCCTTTGTACAAGTAGGAATTCAGAACCATTCGAAGACTTGGCAAGGGGATTTTATGAGTTTTTCATCAATACAATCTGTAAGACTCACGTTAAACCGTGTCAAAAAATACATTCCGATCATCTTTCTGACTTTCTGGCTACAACACCACCTAGTCTCTCATTTATCATTAAGGTTATTTCTGAAGAAGACATTCTTCCTCTGCTCATTAGGCTTAAACCCACACGTCCTTAGGTCGATTCATCTCCTGCATTAGTTGCTCAAGCAAGAGCCCCGATACTTGCTAACTGTGCACCTGAACTGGCCCTCCTCTATTTACAGCACGGGATGTTTCCTTCATGTTCTAGATGCGGCCCTGATTACCGTCCCCCTTTTTTTAAACGGTGCTTTACCCTGCCATTCCGAATAACTACTGACCAATAGCTAATCTCCCTGCATGGTAGAAATTATCGATAAGGTCGTGAAACATCAACTAACTTTATTGAGGGCAACTACCTTCTAGGCCCTCTTAACAGGCATAGTGGTGAAAGTGCTGTGATAGACTCCTCTTACACTACAGTGATCACGATCACCTGTCCCTGATGGTTATGTTAGACTTGTCCACTACATTTGATATAGAGGGCCAATCCATTCTTTTATCATCACTTCCCTATCTTGTTGAAATGTAAAGTGCGGAATTATAGTGGTTCTGCTGTGTTCTCTCAGGCAGACCACCAGCTGTAAAATTCAGGCTTTTCATTTCGCTTCCAATCCCAGTCACATGTGGTATCCCTCAGGGTTCCTCCCTTTCACCAGTCCTAACCAATATTTATACATTATTTCCAATGACCATCATTCAAAATGTCAATATTCATGTTTCCTATGCCGATAACATTCAACTGTATCTAAAAGTTTCAGGCCACAAAGATGCCTTTAGCCATCCTCAGCTGTGCCTTGCTCAAATGAATTCTTAGTTGGTCACCAATAATCTCCAACTTAATCATTCAAAATGGTGATTATGTATTTGGGTCCTAATTACCTCTTATGGGCCTCTGAGACAGCCCCCGCTGCCCTTACTGGTTGGCCTCCCTGCTAATTTAGTGAACAAGGTAAACAATCTCTGCCTTATCGAGGACTTCGAGGTGACTTAATTCAAACAAGTAAATGAATCTGTCAGATGCTCTTTTTTCGCATCTGGCTACTCAAACATGAGCTGCCTTAACTCCAACACTCTTATCACCAGTGATAGCAATGTGAATGTTCTATGTGCGGGGCTTCTGAAATACCTGCTTTACTGCCTTCAGACTGCACAAAAATGCAGCTGTTCCTCTTGTTTTTAAACGACACAGAGACACTGTAATATCTCCTACCAGATGCAGCCAGCATTGGCTAAACATACAACTGTGAATTACCACCAAGATCCTGTGCCAGGTAATAAAATGTGTCCATGTGCTTGCCCCACTTTACCTAGCTGGTACAATTCAACTGTATCTACCTGCACGCCCCCTTCGCTCTTCTCATGTGCACCCGTTGAACTTTCCCACCAGCCGTTATGTAATCAGAGGTGATACATGATTCTCAGTGATGGACACAAGGCTGTGGAACAACCTCCCTCTTTCCCTTCGCTCTCTGAATTCACTTGAGATTTTTTGGAAACACCTAAAAACCTTCCCAATTTTCCCCACAATTCATTCCCCACACAGTCTGGAAACTAGCATGGAGAATTGGTTAGCATTTCTATAAAAACTGTTCTTATTGTGTTACTCCTGCGCTCAGATTATGATTCCCCTGCCCGGTGTACAAGTTCTGCACTTTTTTAATCATTTTAAATTCAAATTCAAATGTTCCCAAGTGCTATTGCATTTTACGCAAAGCAGCCAGGAAACCTTATTGGTGATATTTGTCCCCTTTCCATTTCACAGAAGGGTAGCTAGCAGGCTGTCCATCTTCAAAGGATTACAGTCTATGAGATATAAATTGTTATTCTAGGTTTTGATAGTGTTCATACTCAGTAAGACAAGTGTAGTATTCTTATTATGACTGCAATTTATAATGGAAATTATCATTCGACATAAAAATCATAAAATTGTAAAAAGAGCTAGATTACAATGTTAATACAATAAAATAATGTCTTATTTACATCTTATTTTGCAGAGAATACACAACATTTTGCCTTTCAAAATGTCTTTACTGCTTGGAAAATGCTGTGCTCGGATTAAAACCAATAATCGTGCTCTTCTGTGAGCACCAAGGCAATGTTTCATTTGTGTGCTGACCACTGATTGGTTGGTGGTGCTGCCTTGCCCAGACATGTTGCAGAACGCACATTTGATGTAGTACACACCAACAGTAATAATTAACACAAAAAAAGAGTATACCGAAGGCACTTGTAGACCCTGCAACCTGGTACTCTTGTCCCTTGAAAGGTCTATCAGAATGCTATCATGCCTGTAGAGCTTATTTGCATGCCATTGACCTCTCCCTGTACGGACAATCCATCCTCATTGTGATGACATTAATGTAGGATATATGTGGTTACAATGTTATATCTCCAAATACCAGTGCGTTCCCACCACAGGAGATACCTCTGTAGCTGCTCTGTAGCTGCTGATTTTCTTCTACTTTTAACCATAAAAAAACACAGAAAAAAAAGTCAATACATAAAATAGTGACAACCCAACAAAAAACAAAAAAGGGACTATTAGAATGACAATGCTGGGCACACCCATATTTGATAAATGATTTAATGTAGAATACAGACCCTGCGTCAGAGACGATTATATCCCCGTTGACCAGGTCCAGGGGAGTTTGCAGTAAACACTCACTTCAGGGTTGTGTAAGAGTCAGAGAAAGAAAATGCAATATGCCATGTAAATGTACAATTGTTGGCCCCATCGGCCTCTTATTGGTGGTTACAAACATTGCTCCTGAGTGACCAGGCCCACAAGATATATGTTTATTCTCTGTTCACGCTGCTGTAACAAACAGATGGGATAGGTCTAACCAGCACGCTTCTGACAACATCACTAGCCTCCACAAGAGAACGAGAGAGAGTGAGCGAGAGAGAGAGAGAGCGAGAGAGAGAGAGAGAGCAAGAGAGAGAAAGAGAGAGAGAGAGAGAGAGAAGGAGAGAGATGGAATCATTGTTGGTCCCCACCTTTCTTAATTGTTGCTTCTCACTCCTGCCAGTTTGATTGAACAGTAGGTAAACCATCACCTTCCTGCACTCCCTCTTATCTATCACCCATGTCCACCTTCCCCAAAACACTGCTACTCCCTTACCTCCCCTCATCAGGCATCTGGCTAGCCTACTTCTCTTTTTAACTGCCTTCTCCCCCATCTCTCTCTTCCTATCTCTCTTTCAATGTCGTTTTATTAGAACCACTGCCTAACCCCATGTCACTCCTGCTCCCCTTCCATCTCCTTCTCTCTTTCCATCCCAGTCCCCATACTCTAATCTCCCTGTAAATGACAGTGTGGTCACTTCTTTCCCTCACACACTACCTGTGTACTACAAGTTCATCTACTCTATCTTCCTTCAACTACTCCATTATCTACCTCTTTGATCCCAATACCCTCTACGTACCTCACTCTTGACCTCTGGAACATCCAATCCTTCAGCAGCACAATATTAGTTATCACCGACCACTTCGACTCCCTTTACCCCAAACTCTCTGTGATGGTTGTCAACAGACCCTGCCCCAATACAAGACCACTCTAGCTGCCCTCTATATTGACTTTGTGATTTTTGCTCATGCTCCTTAACTTGCTAAACAAGGACACACTGTTAAGATGGATTTCTGAACTCTGACCTGGTGAGCAGAGGTTCAGAGGTTTCTTGGAGCAGGGTAACCTTCTGGACAAGCCAGACCAATCAAGGTAGCATTGGCAGCGGTCAAGACTAGGTCTCAGGAGGGGTGAGGGTGACTGAAAGCCCACAATGAGCACACACAGTAAAAAACACTACAAATCACTCCCAGTCAGGTGTATATATTAAAAATACATATACATGTATTCAAGGCCTTTGAAATCCAACACAAAGCAATTATCAACAGTAATACTTCAGACCAATACAACACTACTGTACATATACATACAGTACCAAGTGGCCTTAAGGGGGAGAGCACAGAATGGGTCCACAACCTAGGAGGAAAGGGAGCAGGCAGTGCAAATAGTCTTTAGGCGGTTCTTCATCAATCAATCCCTAACCAAGAGGCAGTCCAGTCCCTACGAAGAGTGGAGCCAAAGCTCAAAAGTACTTTCAGGTGCTGGTGCGCGTGATCGTGCACAGCAGAGAAAACAGGGTCTCTTGCAGGGGCTGTAGCAGCTCAGGAAGGTGGATGAAGCGATGAAGAATAGGTTCCCACAATTCCAGGAGGGTCTCCCAAAAGGGCCAAACAGGTTCCAGGAGTTGGGACTAGGGCAGTAGCTCAGGCTACCTGTGAAAAGGTGAGTGGCACTCAGGGGACACTCGTGCGTAAAAATGGATGGATGTGCCAGGGGCCACCGGTAAGGGTTGCAAGTATTCACTGATCCCCAGCGCACTCCAGGTCAAACTTGGGCGGTTGAGTCCGCTTCGTTTGCAGGTTCAAGTGTGGCAACTGTGCAGCTCTGCGGCTTTCAGTGGCTGAGATACAGTGATGATTCCGTGGCAGGGCAATGGCAATTTTTCCACTCCTGGTGAAAGAATAAGGCCAGTTTCATTGCAGCCAGATTAAGGGCACAGAAGGGAACAGCAGCAAGGCACCAGTGAAGTTCGTCACCACGGCTGGGCGACACAGTGACCATGTTCACTCGGGTTCGGGTGCTCTCTCTTTATTCCACACCTGGGAATGCCAAGTGTACGAAATTCGGTGGGAGAGTGCAGTGAACACAGAGCTTACGATCTACCAAGTTTCAAGTGTCCACTCGAAATGGCGGCGGTTTCAGAGCAAACGTCCTGCGCAAGCTGGTCAGTTCACTGGTTGGCCCAGGAACACTTCTGAAGAGACTCGCTTGTAGATTTAGATGAAGGTGCTGTGAATAGTTGGTCCCACTATTCAAATGGGTTGAAGCGCCTTTGCAGACTTTCTGGTGTGATCAGATGCAGAGGGGTCCAGCGGGACAACTGTGGGCTCAGGGTGCCAAACCTTCCAGCGGGTCACGAGCTGTTCCTCGACTCGGCTTCTTAGTTTCAGGATACTTGGATCCTATCCTAGGTTCAGTGAGAACTCAAGAGATTGAAAGGCAAGCTAAACCTGTTAGACGCTAAAAGGTGACCCAATGATGCACTCCTATGGGGAAAGGGCCCCAAAATAATTTTGCCACAAATGTTGTGGATATTAGACACAAGCTTGTAAGTCCCTAGTACATTGACATTAAAATGGAACACTTCAAACGTTGCTTTGTGAACAAATTCAAGGGTATCTATACGTCAAAAAGCTTGACTGACACCATATTAGTGTTCTTTTTCATAGAGTTGTAATTAGTACAAGTTAATTCATAAAAGCAAATTCAATTTTAATCAACAAAAAACCGGTGCATAGTTCCACATATGTACATGGATATTCACAGATGTTATTATACAAATGGTTGTAATAGAGACAGTGGTCATGTTTATATGCCACACTCCACAGTCCTTCTCATATGCAAAACAAAATGTACAAAATTGTTATGTCGAAAACATGATTTCATTCACATCTAATAGGCTCCTTGGAGAATGAAAGTGGGAGATCTGCTCACATACAGGCAAACCAGACGTGGACCAATCACAGACCACGGTGGTCCCAGTCATTCCCAGCACACCTGTCAAGCGCCCTGGTGGTTGGCGCTTCTGGAGTCAATGGAGGACTTGCCTCCATTGAGTTGTGCCGTCACGTCTTTAGCCATTCTCCCGGTGCAGTCTAGTTGTTTCCAAGATGGCCACCGTCAGAAGGTTCTTATTCTTATCCCTCCCGGCGGTCGGCGAGTTGCGACTCTGATTGCTATTCCTCTGTGGTTTACACGCTAGTTTTTCCTCCATTTGGCTCCCTGCCGCTTGATTACTGCCGTCCTATCCTCGGACGGCACTCTGTCCACTTCTTCCCTTGCTCACAGCAGACTCCTCATTCTGTCCGTGGCTCTGTGCTCTCTTTCCACCCACCTTCCTGACGTGCACATTCTCCCTTCCTGTCTCGCTTTCCCCCGGTTCTCTTTTCTCTCTTCAGGTCTCGCCCTGTTTGCTCTCTCTGTCCCTGTTCTCTTTCCCTTCTTGGTTCCTTCTCCCGTACCGCTCTGGTATCTTGTTGCCCCCACTACTGCGGTCCCGGCCCAGAGTGGGCTCATATCGCGTCCTTGCTGGGAACCTACCTGTTTCCTCTGGATCTCATTGCTCTGAACACTGGCCTCTATTCCCTGCAGCCAGACCTGGATACAGACTTTTCACAAGGGTCTGCTGCATCACGGACATCACTACCTTGCATCTAGAACCCCTTCGCTGCTGCTTTTCACCATCGCCTGTCAGGTTTTTTTATGCCTGGGGAGGCTTTTTCCCCCTATTTTCGGCTATCCCAGAAGCTAGGTCACTGGCCTGTTGAATCCTCACGGTCATTGTGGCTTCCTTCTGTGGTAGACCTCATCTACATTAAAAAAAGACTACAGGGTCAGAGGAAGGAAGAGGGTACCATCTCCAAGCTTCAGCTCTTCAGGTGAGGAGGAGTGGGACTCCTTCAAAACTGATACTGATCCTTCCGAAGTTGACAACACCAGACTCTCTGGTACCCAGGATGTGTATTGGAACTAGACAGTCCAGCCCACATCCTGGAGGCACACACCCAAGGAATGCAGAAGCCAGCACAAACTTTGCATTTCGTGGGGAAATGCATGAACAAATAAGGACTGACCCAGGTCTGCTTGATCTCGGGAAGGTAAAGAGCAAAGATGGCCAAAGGACTGGACAAAGAACTTCGGGCACAGCCATTTTGGAGCCAGGCCACCTTCCTGTGCAAACCGCGGTAAATGTGGTTTGCATGGCAAGAAAGGGTTAAAACTATGCAAAAGTAATATCTGCCACCAGCCTTGTCCATGGCACATCTTCACTTCTCCTAAAAAGTCCTTTGAGGGAGTCTAAGGCCTTTGGAAATTAAAGGAAGACCCAAGCGCACTGAACTGTAATGTACATTGTGCACTTGTAACATGTTGCAGAAATGTTGCAACATAGGAAAGGGCTAAGGGAAACAAAGTCTCCCAGTACTGACTATCTTTAAGGGCATGTCAGTTTCCCCATAATAAAGTGAGCGAAAACCCAGCGGAGTGCATATGAAGGTTGTGATCCTCTGGCAAATCTCAGGCTAGGATTGTCAGACAGCAGCAAAAAGTTGGGGGTTTACACAACTGGAGGAAAAATTACACATACATGAAAAATGTTCCTAACATACACCATCAGCCCCTCTTCATCTCTCTGACTTTACCCCCTTTTCATTTGAGCAAATCTATGTACAGTTTCTTGCTCCTACTCCTCTTATCATCCTCCTGCTGGACCGCCCACCTAGCATCCTTCATCTTTTCTTGTTGGTCCTAGACCTACTACTTAAATCTATCTATGCTGATATCTACTTGGTCATATTCGGTGACCTCATCCTCTCCAACATTGCCAGGCCCCACCAACTCCAGCATGTTTCCAATCCTTCTGACCACTCCCAGGCCAACCTAGATAACTCTTCAACTCACAATCAGGAAAACTCCCTTGATTGTACGCGTCTTTCCTCCACACTCCACTACTATGCTTTCTCTACTGATCCTGTTCCCTCTGATTACTCACTTGTTCACATCGCCATCTCTGTTTCCCGTACACTTTCACCCAACATTCATGTTTCATTAAAAGGAAGTCTAGACCTAACTCGATGGCCCAATTCCCAGACCAATTGAAGACCTCCTTTCCACCCTATTTCTTCTGCATGCCCATTTCATTGAACATGCTTTAGTAGAGTTTAATAATGTGCAAAGATCTCTCCCTTCCCATCTCAAAAACTATGAGGTCTCTCTCCTTACCATCCCTACTTCTCTTAATGCTGTCAAATCTGCTCACTAAACTGAACGTATATCACCCCCCACAAACTTCATACGGTGAACCAGGTGGTGCATCACCCAAACAAATTTCCCTTTCCTCCTTTCTCTAATCTGAGGACTTTGTCTCCTATCTCTTCACCAGGATCACAAAATATGCCAGACCTTGTTATCCCTCCTTTCTCTTCCTCCAGTTTATCCCTCATACCACCTTCTACCACACCCAGACTTTCCTGACTATCCCACGCCCCCCTCACTTCTCCGCTGAATGCCTAACTATTTCTCCACTAAGCTAATGCATTTGTGCTCCCATCAGCCCCTCTACACCCGAGACAATTAAAGGGCTTGCAACTGCAATCTCCTCTCAACTCTCCTCCCTCCTTATCCATGGATAACTTCCCTGACAGATACAAAGTTTCTACTGTTATCCTTATAATCAAGAAAACCACAGCTCACCATAAGAATTCCTGGTTCTACAGGCCTGCCTCCCTCCCTCCCCACCACTCTGAAATCCTCACATTTTAACAACTCATTCTATTTTCACAGGAGAAACTCTGCTAGAACTACTCTGACCCATGTCTGGAGGTCTAACCATGTGTCACCAAATTCACCTCTTCTCTATACTCATCATACTTTATCATTCCGCAGTTTTTGATACTGTCTACCATCGCTCCCTCATTTTCAGCCTTTCCGCTCTAGGATTAAAGGACATAAACCTCAACTGAGCGTGCTCTTACCTCTCTGACTGCTTATTGGAAGTCCAGCAAATTCACTGGCAGACCTCTACTGGTGGGCGTCCCCCCAAGGACAGTCATTGGCTCTTTCCTCTTCACTCTCTACCGATCATCCCTGGGCTAGATCATCTCATCTTTCGGGTTTCACCACAAATTCCTTGGTGATGGCACCCAGATCATTTTCTCTTTTCCTTCCTGCATCTCTGCCCTCTATGAACGCATCAACAGCTGTCTCTCACCCATCCATCACTGGTCTTAGGCCCCCTGATGCTTGAACTCACCCAAGACATTTTAATTGGGTTTGACTCTGGGACATTTAATATTCATGAATTGCCTTGGCAAGCAGATTACAGTAAAATTATCCCAAAAAAAGATCTACTGAGAAATGAACAAATTTGTTTTGATCAAATTGTTTTTTTTTAACAATGCGGGCGGACCCCCCCCACCCCACAGCCACGTCCCCCTACCTTAACCTATCCCCTTACGCCACCCATCTATTTTGAACAAACATGTACAAAAATCCCTAATGAATTTCGACCCCAAAATTTCGGTTATTTCTCATTAGGTATTTTTATACTCAATCATTTCTGCAGATACCTTAGCAAGCATTAAACTCATAATAGAAACACAAAGGAGTTCCTCCTATGTGTCTACATTTCATTTTCTGGGCTACATGTTTTTACTTGTACTTCCTAACCAATTTCAAACCTCTCATAGACTTACTCTAAGGTGTTCAAGGTTATTCAGATACAATGATACATTAAGCACAGTGGGCATTCCTCATACATCTGTAACTCATGAACTACCCAGGGATGAAACTTCTGTAACACAAGTTAATTGTCAACTAAAGATTGTGCTAAGTGTCCAATATAATGCAATCCTTCCCCTTTACCCCCTTTTACTGTGTGTCTTCATCCAATGAGGAGATCAGCACCTCCTTACCCTTCTCCAATCCATCCCCTAAAAGGGTCATTCTCGGGGCTCCAAGGACTAAGACATCTAAAATGTGGGGAGGGGGGGTTCTCCGCAGTGGAAATCTCAGACTCTCTTGTCTTATATATCACACAGAGTGTCCTCACCTTAGAGGGCTTAAATATTGTCATGACCCGCACTCGTAGTCGGGAGATCTGGTTCACTGCAATGTATGTGTGAGATATTTGTGTTGAATATGAAAATGCCTCTCTTCAGTTACTTGCCGGTGGGTACTGCGGCAGATCTCATAGGGAAGGATCCTTCTAAATATGTTGACATTATTTAAGCCTTCTAAGGTGGGGACATCAGTATGAGTGTGTTATATGAGACAAGAAAGTCAGAGATTTCTACTGCGGACAAGCACCCCTCAAATTTTAGAGGGGGGTCTCCCTATACTGTTTGGTCCTCTGGAAGGCGGAGCATAAATACTTAGCCGCCAAAATGTGAAGCCCACTATGAAGTACTTGCGGAACACAAGAGTGTGGCTACAAAATGATTACACATGTAGCAGTGACCTACGTAGTCCCCTGTTCCATGATTAGGTTTTTCCTTTGGCGTTGTAGTGACCATTCCAAAGATTAGTTAGATAGCAAGGGCTATGATGTAAAAATTTGGACTGCAAACCTAGAACTTTTTTAAAATAATTATATTCCCTTGATCTATCATTTGTGTCTAGCATTCAGCACTATAGGAACCAATCAGATGTTCCTTTATAGGTTGTATACCTCTTTTTGTAGGTATCCGTACAAAACTTCGAGAGAAAAAAAACGAATGGAAGAAAACGCCGAACACGGCATTGAAAAACAAAACAATTCCAAAAATGTCGATCAAGGGGAGCAGGGTTTGCGGGGGTATCCCCTACTCCCTTGATTGACATTCCGGGACTCCAGTGGTTGCGGGGGTGCACCCGCTTCCATAAAAAGGAAAGCTGGGGACAAGCAAAGTGAAAAATAAAAGACAAAAAAGGAAACGCCCCTGCACCACTTGATCCTATCTAATTGCGTGAAGGGAATCAACGTTGCAGAGTGATGGCAGGGGCGGTAGCACACTTCCTTGTGTGCCGCTGAAAGGTAAGGGTGTTGGTGGGAGTGGGTTGTGTAAGTGATTTCAACCCGGCACTCCACCTAAGTCAATGCCTAGCATGTGATGCACAGCTGGAACCCTTAATTATATATTTGTGTCTATAAGTTCTTTTATTTCTGAATGATGTACCCATTTATCATGCCCCTCTCTTTGAATCCCCTCTGGTCTCACTGAACCAGGAAGCAGGCTGTTTTGCAAAGTTAAAAGATTTATTTTATGAATTTGAACAATATATATATCACACTATTTAATATTTATACAAGGATCACCATTGGGGTGATGTTACAATCAAAAATCTCTTTAATCAGAAGGAGTATGGATAAGAATAATAACGCAGTATAGAATAAAACTTTGTGTGGGTTCAGTCAAATGCAATGTCACTCTTTCCCCCTGCACACTACTCAATCCCCCCCAATATGCAGTATAAAGAGATGGAAGGGGAGAACACAGGTTTCAGCAATAAACACTCAACAAATACAGTTTCAATCCCAATTCCCCCCAGCAAGCATAGAGAGAGAAACAGGAATGATTGCAAACAGGTCAAATGCTTTTGAATGTGGGTTTGTGTGAATGGGAAAAACACTGAAAAATAGATTTAATTTACTAAATTGGATTCAGAACTAGTGGGAGCCGCATTGTATAGTTTCAGGTAAACACTAGCAATGTTTATTGAATAACTCTCAGGTTGAAAACTGAATTCTGAGGTCGGATGCAAAGGACATCTGTTTTACAAGTGATGAAATCGAGCCAAACGAAAAATTTGCGGCAAACTTTTCCGCACGCGATGTGTAGCAGCATCTGGTATGTAATCTGATTGTAGCACGGCAATCTTCTATTGTATGAAGTGTGGTGGAAGGCTATTTCGATTGCTGTGTGCGAGTGGCTTGGTTGGCCTGCGTTTAATGCGTTTGAGCGCAGAAGTTTGGCATCTATGGTGGGGGTAGGTTAGCATTGGCTCTGATAGGCAAATGTGGGCATCCATCCGATGCATATATATCACCATGCCCAGCTCTGCAGCTCTGTGTGCCATGTAGGCAGTGTCCTAGTTGTGAGGCCCTTCAGGTGAGGTGGTTGCGTGTGGGCTCCATGAAGCTTGCTGATGTGAACAGACAACATTGGCAGTGGTCACTGACTGACACAGGGTGAGGGAACAGGTGAGGAAAGAGTACAAGATAAGCAAGCAGTGGATTCTTGCCAAACAATGCTTGAGGAAAGGGTGGGGGTTACATATACCTATTAACTTTCTGAATCACCAGCATGGGTGAAAAGTAATGTTTTTGGGTGGGGTGGGGTGAAAGCCCACGGAAGTCTATGAATGGGTAAAGGGTTTGCCCATACCTGCCTAACCTCGGGGTTTAGCCTGGAGACTCCGTTTTTTCCACTCTTCCCTGGGTCTCCGGGGAAGAGCGTGAGTGTCTGGGATTTCCGTCAACCCCTCCTGTCTCCTCACACCATCCCTCCTCCTCCCCCGGTCGCTCCTGTGCCCGTGCATGTGCTGTGGACTTGCGGTGCTGCTTCCATCCTCCTCCGTGGGTGGGGTGGCCATCGGAGCAGTAGGATAGAGGGAGCGGAACTGTTCACAACCTTACACCAGATGCAAAGCCCCGATAGCCGGGGCTGCAAGCCCCCATAAATCAGAATTTTCTGTGGGAAGGGAAGGCCATACAGCTCCCTCACACCCTTGTTTAATTGTGCATTCTTTATTTGTGATGGGAGGGCAAAATGTATCAATGCGTCCACTCTCATTTAAAAAATGTATTACACTTTAGCCCTGTGCGCCCAGTGGTGGAAGTGTAAAAAAAAAACAAAAGTAATGGAACAATGTTCTCTGCCCTGCCCCTTTTATACCCCGACCCTTTTTCTGCTCCCTTCAATCCCCCATACTCAGTCAAGTCATTCCCCCCTCAATTCAAACCCCCTATCCGACTCCTTTCTTTCCTGCACCTCAAAAAGCTGTGATTTACAAAGGTTCTCATGAGTAAAGAAAACGTGGGGAAAGAAAAGACATTTAAATGACACCACTAGTGTGTCATTGCCCCCTCAGCGTGCGGGTGGCTTTATGTAGCCTCCCCTTCCCTTCACCCACTATTCGCACCTCTGAATGGATATGCCCATGACTATAGCCACTGATGTGCCCCTACCATTGCATGCAAACACCTTTGTGCCTACACAAGCACCCCAGCATCTACTGCAATTCCCATATTGCTGCATGACTGCCTGGGAATCTGCGTCATTCGCAAGCAGTTTATTGAAATAACAGGGCTTGGCATTGACTTGCGAGATAGCACAACTTTGTTTGACACAGGATTGGCAAAAAAGAGCATGGGTTCAAGTCTGCAGCAGGGCAGGGCAGCTGTTGAATTTTTAAACAAAAAATGTTTTAAACTTGGCCTTTCCTACCCTCCTGGAATAGTGATCGAGATGACAAAGTAAGGGGACTATATTTCCATGAGAAGTAAGGGGATGTCGTACCCTTTAGTACCTTCCCACTTGGACCTCTGTGTGCACCGCAACAGAAACTTCCACATCAGTACCCCATGTGAAAGTGTGGGCGTGGCCTTGCAAGCATGACGTAGATCTACGGGTTTTTCGTTTTGGAATGTAGGCAAGTATGGGCTTGCCATATGAGCATGGCCCTGCGGGGATTCCCTAGTCTCCCCTGGCAGTCGCGGCCACTAAATGACAAGGATTCTTTTCTAAAGCCTAAAGCTCTCGCTCGTGTGTAAGAGCTTCAGGTTTAATAAAAAAATGCCTTTCATCCATAATGGTGGCGCTGCACCTGCGAGGCATCCCTTAAAAGGAAGAAATGCCTGTGGGCCGGCGCCCTCGTTATGGAGAGAAACGTGAGGCTGCTGGAAGCAGAGGCCTTGTTTTCTAAATCCTGAAGCTCCCGCGCATTCCCAGGAGTTTCAGCCTTTAGGAAAAAGAACTCAGCTTCCAGCAGCCTCACCCTTTCAGCCTTAATTGTGACATTGCCTTTCGGGCAGCGCCACCATTAAGGCTGAATAAGCGAGGCGCTATGCCCTGCCAGGCAAGACTATAGAAAACAAATGCACAGATCAGCACCGTCTCCGTGCTGATCTCTACAAAAGGATGCCTGGCAGGGCTGCCAGTAGCGCATTGATCGGGGCTCGTCAAGGGAGTGTGGCCTAATGGGCTAGCAGGCGACCCCCGTCATTAGGCCATGCCCCCTCGGTGAGCCCTGGCTCATTTAGCAGTGCCACTTAAGGAACTGCATATGAGTGAAATGATTCCACAGCAGGTGATACCTTCGAAAACCCTGAACACATCCCTCCCCACGCTGCTGGCCAAGTAACCCTTTACAATCCACCAGCAACACGCCCCTCCCCCTCCATCCCGCTTGAGGGTAATCGCTTGGTCTACTTACTCTTCCGTCGAACCCTGTGACTCTCTAGCCAGGGCTCGACTGGCCTACAGGAAACTCAGAGATTTCCCAGTAGGCCTCTGCACCATAGGCCTCTTTTATGAGGGGACCCTGGTTTTGTGATTCTCTTCCCCTCTTTGCCATCCACACTTCCCCCCTTCTGTCCATCTCTCATCCACCCCTACGTCCATTTAAAGCAAATCATTTCTTATAAACCCTACTTAGAGGAGCTGAGCCTTCACGCACAGTGTAATATAGGGGCCACTTTATAAAACGCTCTTATGCCACTTTTGATTCAGAATCCACCCCTGACTGTGACACCCGGACTGTGGCACCCTTGGGCGCTAGTGGGATCGAAGTCGAGATAAATAAGGAGGATGGATTTATTTTAAGTTTAATTTTGGAACAACGGATTCCATTGATTCACGAAGTCCTTTTATTTCCATTATTTCTACTTTAGCGTTCGAAAGCAGACCCAAAATATTCGCGTTTATTTATATAACGCTTTTCAACGAAAATGCCGAAATATGTCTTTCGTTTAATTGCTGGGGTTAGGAAACCTTTTCACCACACACGCTGCCTGTTTAAACTTGCGAATAAACAGTGAAATTCCTCCCGCCGGTGTTCAGAGGGACGGTTTCTACATTTTCCGCTTGACTGCCACAAGCAGCGGGCTGTGGCTGTCTTTTGCGCCCTAGAGTCAGAGCCAAGAATGTCCCTCCGACACAGGGCTGGGAGGGGGAGGGGCGAACACAATAACACGAGTATTACTGATAAGCACGCAGCGCATTCCACTCATATCTCCCTGTCTCTCTCTCTCCCCCTACCCCCCCCCACCCCCTTTCGGAGTGGATATTCTGTCTGCTGCACGTTTGGCTCTCTGCCCAGCCCAGTGCTCCTTTTTAATCAGCTCTGACATTCCAGAAAATCCCACGTCATTCCCGCCATCCGTCTCGAGATGAGGGCCACTGGAATGCAGCCGTCCTCGCTCCCATTTTAAGGCGCAGTATGCCAAGGGCAGCCATCATGCGACGGCCGCCATAATACCACCTTCTGAATCCCCGCCAGAAGGTGCCCGTTTGCCCATTTGTAGTGTCTCATAGTGTTTTACTCACTGGGCGCTGTAATTACTTGGTAATAGATGCGACATTGACATTTCCCGCATCAACCAACCTGCCTGCATAATCCGGTGGCGTCATGTTGTGCTTCTCCAACCTTGAGCAGTTTTTCTGAAGAATGTGTCAGCCTTATGGTTGGAGTAGTAGCCGCACTGACCTACACACCTCTGTATTCAGAAGAGGAGCTTTGCCCATGTATTGTTCCAACCGCTTGTGCAGGCAGAGCTCAAGCCTCAGGTTTTTTATCGGTGCATTCTCCCCTACTCCTCATGCTTCTAAGCACTGTAATAATAGCTTTTATTATGACCCAGTTTGATGGCCCCCAATGTATGGTCTTCGAAAGAATGAAGGGCTTAGCCAGCCCTGTCGCCCACTTGCGAAGTGCAGACTTGCACCAAGTAGGAGGCCAGGGCATAACCTCTTTCTGTAATGTATGTGCTCAACGCAGAAGCAACCACACACACACTGCACCTGTTTATCTAGCAGAGAAGTTCCCAAGGAGCTCGTGTTCCCAAAAGTCGTACATTGTGTGTCAGGGACTGGTTACGGTTTTACTTGGGTGCAATCAGGGCCCTTCATTGCAATTTTCATTGCTTGCACTATGAAGTGCAACGGGTAGGTGTGTAAAAGGCAAAATCTCAATGCAAATTGAGTATATGCTGCCTGCGGCTAGCCATGGCTTGAAGCACTTACAATGGATTCCCATGCCATCTGCCTAGTTTTTGCTGGTGTAAAAATCTGTCAGATTCCATATGAATCCACACCATTCACACCAACATGAAAATGTCATGCTAGCGTTTTTGTATAGTGGACATGAAGTGAGTGGCAAAATAGTAATTCAGTTCTGTGTCTCTTAACCGTCATTCATAAGGTATGAAAATGTGGAGTGGAGTAAAATTCAAATGTTAATTATTTGGCGTGCATTTTACGAAAAGCTTTTACTCAACTCCACCACGAAAATGAGCTCCTCTATGCCTCACATGGGCAGGAAGTAGTGCATTGTGTGGTAGAGAACAGCATAAAGTTGTAGTGTTCTGCAGGGCATATGACAAGCAGCATTTCACCCGCGCTTTGTGTATCTCGGCAGATCTCCCACTGCACCCGAGATCATCTATGCAAAAACATTTACTGCACCCTAGGTCGCTAGTGCACCCAGCAATTTAAGTGGGCTGAAGAATCAGGAGGGCCGGGGCTCTGACAAACGGGAATGGCCTAAGTAGGGGTAACGGGAGGATGGGGATGGAAATTGCTCCCAAGGGCAGACACTGGAAGCCAGGAAGATAAGTGAGGCGCATGTCTAGAATTTGTTTTACCCGACTTTGTTTCTAAATAACAGGCGCCAACCCCTTCATGCAGCCCTTTCACCCCATAGACATTGTTTATGTGGTCTGGTGAAAAGGCTGCCTGTGGGTGTCAGTACCTCTGATTAAGAAACAAACAGAGAGGTGGGCGTACAGCTATCATACCTTTTGGTGAACCCCCTCTTCATTTATTTCTCAATAAGAAGTGCCGACCGCCACAGGCAGGCCTTTTACCACA
Source organism: Ambystoma mexicanum (assembly GCF_040938575.1). NCBI lineage: Eukaryota > Metazoa > Chordata > Amphibia > Caudata > Ambystomatidae > Ambystoma > Ambystoma mexicanum. Next base: position 461,738,062 of record NC_090931.1, read on the forward strand.
CTGCAGAGATTCCCCCGTAGGGTTAAAGCACTGTATGAGGATCTATGAGTGTTTCCCGATTTCCAAGTTTGCAGAATTTATTTCTCAGATACTACCACTTTTTTATCCTCCAAAAAACCCCACATCACCATACACCCTACGCCCCTAAATACCAGGCCCATACTTGGGCCTGATTCACAGAGATTTTTTCAATGTGATTGCGCCATTATAAAACCCTTCTGTGAATCAAGCCTCTAGCATTTGTAGTCTTGAGGAGAAGTAAAAGTACCAGAAAAAAAATAATTCAGCAAAGTTGCATTCGGCAAAAGTGTGGAATACCCTGTGGGGTCTGCCCGTCTAGGTTTAGTGGCAGGGGTGGTCTCAGGAGGCAGCAGTGCCGCGGCTCGGCAGCTCTTTTCAGAGACTGCCAGGGCTTTTCTCCAGCTGGTCACAGCAGGGGTGTACTGGCCTATAGAGAACTCTGGAGATTTCCCAGTAGGCTTCTCCAACCTGGGCCTCTTGTGTGTCATTTCCACATTTCTTCCATAGGAAAAGCGTTGGGCTTATATGGGGCCACTTTGAACATTATTTCCAGGGCCTCTTTTGGTTCCCAGTCCACCCCTGGGTCACAGCCCACTTAAAGCACTGGGTGACCCCGCCCCCCCTCTTCAGAACTCTTGCTGCACTATGGGTCACCCGTCTCCTTTACCCTATTCTGATATCCTTTTGCCCCCAAGCTCACCTGTGCTCCTCCTTCATCTGCAAAGATTCCGTGTCTCCCAGGTGTTACATGTGACTTTTGGTGAGTCGGTCGGTATGGGGCCCTGTGAACTTGGCAAGTTTTCTGGAGATTCCTGCAGGAATGTTTGTTGCTTACCCAGAGGTCATGAGTTAGGGTACTGCAATGGAGGGCAGGCTGCTGCCACCCCCACAGGGCCTTATAACATGACCACTGCCTTACCAAGGCCAGGCCGAGCTCCAGGGAGCCGTGGAACATGTTCAACTTTAAAAACAAATATGTTTGCATGGCTGTTGCACTGGAAATAGAACACGTTTTTAAACTTGTTCAGGTGCTGTGAGGGATCAGAGAGGGAAGCAATGGGGAGCAGAGAGGGTGTGCATGGGGATTGGCTGTCTTTAGGCGGCTGGGTGTTGGTTGTTTACACCCCAAAAGTGACCTGAAACATTTGAGTCACTGAGCTTTTGAATTGCTGACCCGCAAATATTCACTGGTCAGTTTTTTGTGGGGTTTGCCAAAGCTTAGTGGGGGAGATGGCAAAAGCCATTGTACACGCAGACTCCTTGTCAAGGGCCATGCCACGAGCATGCCCTGTCAAGGGCCATGCCACAAGCATGCCCAGTCAAGGGCCATGCCACAAGCATGCCCAGTCAAGGGCCATGCCACAAGCATGCCCTGTCAAGGGCCATGCCACAAGCATGCACAGTCAAGGGCCATGCCACAAGCATGCCCTGTCAAGGGCCATGCCACAAGCATGCCCAGTCAAGGGCCATGCCACAAGCATGCCCAGTCAAGGGCCATGCCACAAGCATGCCCTGTCAAGGGCCATGCCACAAGCATGCCCAGTCAAGGGCCATGCCACAAGCATGCCCTGTCAAGGGCCATGCCACAAGCATGCCCTGTCAAGGGCCATGCCACAAGCATGCCCAGTCAAGGGCCATGCCACAAGCATGCCCTGTCAAGGGCCATGCCACAAGCATGCCCAGTCAAGGGCCATGCCACAAGCATGCCCTGTCAAGGGCCATGCCACAAGCATGCCCAGTCAAGGGCCATGCCACAAGCATGCCCAGTCAAGGGCCATGCCACAAGCATGCCCTGTCAAGGGCCATGCCACAAGCATGCCCTGTCAAGGGCCATGCCACAAGCATGCCCAGTCAAGGGCCATGCCACAAGCATGCCCAGTCAAGGGCCATGCCACAAGCATGCCCAGTCAAGGGCCATGCCACAAGCATGCCCTGTCAAGGGCCATGCCACAAGCATGCCCTGTCAAGGGCCATGCCACAAGCATGCCCAGTCAAGGGCCATGCCACAAGCTTGCCCAGTCAAGGGCCATGCCACAAGCATGCCCAGTCAAGGACCATGCCACAAGCATGCCCAGTCAAGGGCCATGCCACAAGCATGCCCTGTCAAGGGCCATGCCACAAGCATGCCCAGTCAAGGGCCATGCCACAAGCATGCCCTGTCAAGGGCCATGCCACAAGCATGCCCAGTCAAGGGCCATGCCACAAGCATGCCCTGTCAAGCGCCATGCCACAAGCATGCCCTGTCAAGGGCCATGCCACAAGCATGCCCAGTCAAGGGCCATGCCACAAGCATGCCCTGTCAAGGGCCATGCCACAAGCACATGCCCAGTCACCCACCTAATGATTTAATACATCATCTTTTCACTTTTCTTTAAGAGGAGAACAATGGCTCAGAAGGGATGATATCACAGGTGTGCAAAGGGACAAGTCAGCCTGTGGGGTGTTCAATTTTTATTGCCATTAGTAATATTGTTACAATTCATGAAACAATGCAGTATGTTAGCGTCTTCTAGGGTATCGCAAATTTAGCAATCACGGAAAATCAACGATAGGGTGGCTGATTTAGCGAGGACGGCACAGTGGGACGCCGAGCTTCGACTCCAGGTTTCCTGATCCACAGTTTCCAAAACTTTAGGATTCACACTAAGTCCCCAATTCAATGAATTATTTGTGTGTAAAACGGGGATTTGCCTGCAATTCTGACCGAAAATCCCCATTCGTCAAACATGGATGTGTGGGCAAAATGGCACCCAAGTCCCTGTTTTACACGCAAATAATTCCTTGAATCAGGGCCTTAACATCTTCCTGTCACACCTTTAGCCGTACACCGACATGAAATGCGTATTGCGCAGTTGTCCTCTTCTAGCCGAGTATTCTGTGCCAGAACCCAAGCCTCAGCTTCTAAAGCGACAATTTCTGGCTGAAAATATCCTGACAGCCCCAAACATCCCAGCAGTCTGGGGGAAGGATAGGGGCTAAGGGTTACTCAATTGAAAATGCGGATTGTCTGCTAATTTTCATAAATAACACAAAACGGGAAGGTTTTCAATTATGCAAAAGTAGAGTTTACACATCTCTAAACTGAGCGTTACAGGAGAGGAAGAGAGAGCACTCCACTCCCACCCGCCGCATGTTTATAAAGAATATTTAGGAAGCAGTCTGCCGCCCTCTAGTGACAGCAATTAATGGTGCAATAAGAAATCATGTACGGCATCAACTTCGCTGTAGTGAGATTATTGAGAAAGATTCCTGGCCCTTGAGTAGTGGTGCCCAGAAAGCCCACGCAATGCTACGCGGGTCCTCGGACACACTTGGCCATTCCGCCTCTGGCCAGAATACTGCACCCTTTCATGCACAGAGAAAAGTGAACCTTTGTTTTGGATGTTTCGGCTTTTGCGTCAATCCAATTTCCTTTCAATAGCATACAATTGTTTCGTGTGCTTCCGCTGATCAGATATGCCAGCCCTTCCCACGAATGTTCTATGAATACATTACAAACATTGCATTCTGCTTTGAGGGACAAAGCGGAATCCCACAGGGATTTATGCCAGCAGGATTGCGCGATCCCACCCTGGTCATAAAGATGACATGGTATGAAAATAGGAACAGGGGAGTATCCAACACTGCAAGAGGGGGAGAGCTACACAAACAGTCCTGCTACACCCTCCTCCCCAAATGCATTGCACGCAATTCCATACAGTCTAATTCGTGGCCCCAAACTGCCCATCCCTGCCCCAATCTACTTTTTTGGTAACATTAGTTGCAGATGGTATTTTAACACATAACAAAAAAAATAAAACTGGAGAATCATTACAGATGCAGGAAACTCCTCTATTAGAGCTCTGTCGAGGTGCTCTTGGGCAAACAACATGCAAACCTCCTAATTTGCATATGGATTTCACCAACAGAAAGGACTTCACAGAAAAGGACATCGCAAGGAGCATCATCAGTCTTTGATACTTGGAGGCACCATGGAAGCAACTTTAGAATAAGTTGCATAAATAAGCCAATGGTAAATAACTTTGTGGAGCAAAATATCTATATGTCACTATTATTATATATAGAGAAAGGCAAATGCAAGTGCAGGGTGGCTGAGAGGAAATGGCGTGCTTCTTGTACATCCTCTGACAAACTGGCCTGCCGCCTGCTCCAATGGCAATCCCAGCTCTCTGTCCTCACCAAGAAGAGAGCTCATATCCAAGCTCGCGTCTCGGCGGCATCTAACAACTCGGCTGAACTCTTTAAAATCGGCAAGGAACTCGCCAATCCTGCTGCAGTCTCTACCTCTCTTGTCCCTTCCCATGCCCTCTGCAGGGCACTGGCTTCTCACTTCATCTCTAAAACTCAGAACATCCTGTCCTCACTCTCCTCCCCTCCTCTCCCTCCCCTTACTCCCTGCTCTTCCTCTGGCCCTTCTGCAGCCACCCCTCCTCCCTCCTTCTCTGCCTTTCCCCTGTTCTCCGCAGACAAGGTTTCTAGACAATTCTGATCTATGAAAGTCTCGTCAAAACAGGTTCACCCCTGTTCCTCCAAAACCATCAAGGACCACATTGACACCCTGGCTCCTGCTCTGGCTGACTTCTGCAACCACTCCTTCGCCACTGAAGTCTTTCCATCCCCCCTGAAGCACTCCCTTGTCCATCCTCTTCTTAAGAAACCCTCTGATGATCTCTCCTGCCCCGCCAACTATCGCCCAATCTCCATCACCCCCTTCCTGGGCAAACTCCTGGAGAAACTGGCCATCTCCCAGCTTAATCTCCACATTGAATCTTTTGGTTGTCTCCATGACCATCAGTCTGGCTTCAGAGCTGCCAGAAGCACAGAAACTGTTCTCTTGAACATCTGTGAAGACCTGCTCTCAAACCTTGACTCTAACACCCCCTGTGTCCTCATCTTGCTTGATCTCTCTTCTGCCTTTGACACTGTCAACTATGGCATTTTCTGTATCCCTACATAGCAATGTCTTAGAAACAAAGCACCTGATGAGTTCATCGTGCATTGAGCAGTTTCTCTCTCTCTCTCTCTCTCTCTCTCTCTCTCTCTCTCTCTCTCTCTCCCTTCTGTCTCCCTCCTTGGTGCACTCCATCTCTCCTAGTTACTTTCACTGCTACTCTATCACCTACCCGACCACTCTTTTCGAAGCCTGGAAGTAAAAAGTTAAGAAAGATATCCTGGTCTCTAACCCAGGCCTGCCCATCGCTGACACCTACGTCATCGCTCCTTACAGGCAGACTGTCACTGACATCCTCTTTGTCGCTCCCTCTCAAGATTTAGGGACTTCCCATATGGTCTCAGTCCTCCCCCTTTCTTTTTTTCACCCATTAATGGTGGTACCAGATGAGAAGTACTCTTGGCACACCTCCCATCCTCTAGGTGCAGCGTTTATGTCTATCAGAATGGCACTGTCATGGCCCAGGCCTCTCAGCCCAACCTCCTCCTCCTTCTTGACAGGAATATTCCATTTCTCATCAACCCCCCCTTCTCCTGCCACTCCCCCTTCTCCCACCCCTCCAGGCCCTTAACCATCACAGACGGGTGTACCACATCCCTGCACCCTTCCTTGGAAGACCTTCAAAGGTAGCAACCAGCTTCATTTAGCTACCCTCAACTCTTGCTCTGCCATTAAACACGCCTCTGACATCTGTCACCTCCTTGAAGACCTTGACCTTGACATCCTTGCTCTCACTGAGATGTGGTTCACTGGCAGCTCTGTCACTGTTTTTGACACACTCCTCCCTGAGGGCTACAAGATCCTCTCTAAGTCCAGGCCTAACCAGTCGAGAGGCGGAGTGCCCTGATCTTCCCTGAATGGTTTCCTGGTACTATTATGCCCGCTCAGTCCTACTCTTCCTTCAAATGCCTCATCTAAAAGCTTGGTGTCTCTACTATCCTCTCGCTGACTCTTACCACCATCTACAGGACCCCTGGTTTGATCTCCCTCTTCCTTTCAGAGTGGTCCGACCGCACCTCTTCTCTCCTGGCCTCTACTCCAAGCTTCTCCTCCTCCGAGACTCCAATATTCACTCTCCTGATGCGGCCACTGGATTCTTCCGCAGCCTCTGTAACTCTTTCCCTCACCATTGTTCCCTCCAGTCTGACCCACTCAGCCAGACACACCTTGGATGTGCTCATCACAGCAGGTATCCCCATCTCCAACCCTCTCACTACACCTCTCTCCTGGTCTGACCATGCTCTCCTGTCCTCTCATCTTGATCTCTTGGGTCCCCGACTAAGCCTCTGCCTGCACTGCCAGTCTCCTCAGTCATTCGGCGAATGAAGCAAGTGTCAGTAGCTGCTTTTGCCGCCACTTTCATTCGCCCTCCCACTCGAGCCACTGACTCTCATACTGATACAGCCCTTGCTATGGTTCACCTCTCCATCTACAACACCCTGGACATCCTTGCCTCTGTCATGAGGATCTGCACACAGCCTGCCTCCAAACACAACTCCTGGAATTACTCTGACCTAGCCTCTCTGAAAAGCAAGTGCAGAGTCAGGCAATCGCTGACCATTACACACAGCTGACTTCCATCACACTTCTCCACACGGATAAAAGGCGGAGCATGAAAGAACACTATGAGCAAGCAAGAGCACACAAGGAAACAGCGGTTCCAAGTTGGCAGTTCATTACAAGGCGAAAGACGGCAAAACCAAAGAGGATTGCAAGGAGGGAAGTGCCCTTGACCTTTTTAACGAAAGACTGTTACTTTGAAGAACCTTCAAGAAAAGGAAACGCAAGACCAGAAATCGAGGCTATAGAATGCTGCATTGTGTGTCGGAAGTACCCGAGGCTCTCCTGCGTCGATAGTCAAGGCGGGAAGAATCGTTTGCCGCTCTGGTGCTGTCCTTGGCTTCTACAACAAAGCAGCACCAGTGAAGTCAGCACAGCCGGTGAGTTCAGGAGACTGATACCACACCGGTCTGTGTTGAAGCCAAGATTGCAAGTGGCAACATTGTATAGTGAAAACTGAAGAGAACAGTGTATGTGGCAAGCGATGTGAGCACAGTTAAACAGTGGAAGAGTGATTGAACTTTGAAGCCAAGATACTATACTGTAAACATAGTGGTCCAGTACCACATGTGTGCTCATTCGAAAGTATCTTTTAGGTATCCAGCTGAAAGGTGGCAAATGTAAAGAGTGATAAAGAATTGTAAAACAAAGTGGTCCTGCAACCGGTCAAGCACAAACCCTGTGCACATTCGAAAGTCTTCGATAGTTGAGGAAATCGTATAGAAAGTTGGTGCAAGCCCGGCTGAGGGAGATCAGCTAAAAGCTTTTGGTTAAATCAAGTTTATATAAAGTTATGAACATTGTGTTAAAATGAATCTGAGCCAAACTGCGGGGTATCCGAGATCTGAGCCTTACCAAGGGGGATCTGAGATTTGTGCCTGACTGAGGGGGATCCGTGGTGAACCGTGAGTCACCCGAGAAATAATACCCTATAAGCAATTAGATGCATAAATAATGTACAGACATTGTGTTGAAAGGAACTGAGCCCGGCTGAGGTGGATCTGAGGTGAATAGCGAATCGCCTAAGAACTTGAGTACTTGTGATGATCTGGAAAAGGAAAATAACATATTTGTTTGTTGCATCAGGCCCTCTGAAAGAAGAGACTTTTAAAGGAAAAGAGACTTGGGGACGGAAGGCCCTAATGCCTAATGATTGAACTGTATCCTAATGCAAGAGAAGCCAGAGACTGTGCTAAGCTTGAATGTACCGCCTTGTACGGTGCTGAAAACGTGGGTAAGGGAGGCCAACAGCCTGAACTTCCTGACATATCATTTTGTGAACACGTTTTTCTTTTTGCCTACATTGTTTCCCACACCATTTGCATTTAGAAGTAAGGATTTGCAATAGGTTTATTAGTATATGCCCTTTTATTTTGTCAAGACACTGCGAGGACTGCGTTATTATTATGTGATGGTCGTTGCTTGCTCCCATCTGTAGATTTAGGATTAAATAAGCATTTTTCAAACCCTTTTTTAGGTTCAATAAACACCCTTGAACTGTGGTCACTTGTGTCTGTCTCACTGTTGATACCATGCTTTCCTTACACCAGCCTGCATGCAAAGTCACAATAGCATCGTGCAGATTAATGTGAGCCTAACAATCCCCCTTGGGTTTTAAAGCCATAGTCATTATTTCATAAAGCCTGCAGCATTATGCACCTTTCTAACTTCCTATCACTACCTCCCATTTCCCATTTCTAAAGGGACAACAGTCCCTGCTAATAGTCCCCCTCCCTCCCATCAGTGCCTAATGGTTCACATCGAAATGCTCTGTTTACACAGAGCAACGTGAGAGCCCCTGTGCTGTCCGGACTTCCTGGGGACATTGTCCTGGCAGCAGGACACCTCTCCCGTTCGGAAAGGTGAAGGTGTTCTGCTGCCAGAACAATCAGCGTGCTGAACAGGAATTGCTCAGCACACATTGTCCTACCAGCAGGACACGTTTCCCGTTGGCACCCTCATTGAGGTGCCCAACGGGAGAGGTGCCCCACTGACAGATGTCCTGGTCTTGCTCTCAAAAGAGCCTCTGGGGGGCAGCTTGCTCACTACACCACCCACCCCCCCCCCCCCCCCCCCCGGCTCGGTACGCCACTGAACAGGAGCTGGCTGGAGGAGAAGGGAGGTTTATAGGCCATGGGAGGCCTATAAACCGAACGGTCATAAAGAAGGACCAAAAAAACAATTATAAAAGAAAGACTGGCGAGTGTAATTAGTCCTTGTTTTAATGGTTTGGGAATGGATAGTTTTACCATGTTACCGCCGAGCCACAGGGCTTGCGCGGTGTCACATGTTCACGGTCAAGTGTGTGACCAGGTGACCTGCTTACAAAGGAGCAGAGCAGTCTCCCGCTCGGCAGTTGGAGCCATACACCCGTGTGAGGGTGTTTATTGCAGCCTGGCACTGTGTAGAGAAGTCGCATTTTACTACACACTGCCAGCTGTGTAATGGGCTAAACCGACCGCCTCCTGCCTCCTGGGGTAACCTCTAAACATAGGGGCCAAACAGGCCGGCCCAGATAACAATGCAACACAGGTGGGAGGAGACCCTGCAATGTTGCTGCATCCGCCCAGTAGGTGCTGCTGCTGATGTGTTGTGCGCTCCGTGATCGGAGATTCAAAGAAGAAACCGCAGGAAGCAGCAGCCTCGCAGGTCGCTGGAGCCAGCGTGGGACCCAGGCAGTGAGCTTTTGGAAAAAAAGAAAGCAGAGTATCTGAGATGGGAAGGCTGTGGTGTTACCGGGCTGCAGGCGGTGAGTTTCTGCAATGTTCCGTGATTGGAGTTTGGAAGAAAATAAAAGTACACGTGCTCCGTGAATGGAGCAGGGAGAATAAGGGGAAAGGGGGGGGGGTGGGTGGGGGTACAGTGTGGCATCTGCCGCCAAGTCTCTTTGTTCAACTTCTGCCCGAGGGGAGCAAAGAAACAGCTGATACGGGCTGGTATAATGATATAAACATTTCTCGCCTGTGGGAGAGTAAACCTGGTGCGTCCACTACAGCACCTGGTACCCTCCTGCATAAGTGAGCCCGAAGACTGGGTGTTAGACCGGAAGCTGTGCGGCCCTGCTTGCCGCCCTGGTGTGACAGGCACCGCCATTTGGTAAAGTACAGTACTGCCTTGGGGAGAGGGGCAGTCCATGCAGAATCCAAAGAATTGTTTGAAGAAAAAAAATGAATGGGAGATTTGATCGAATTCCGTCTATATGTTCAGAGCCATTACAGTGAACAAGGGGAGCAGGATTGCGTGGGTGTCCCCCGCACTTTGTTCACTGAAATGTCTTTGGGGGCTGCAGGGGTGTCATGTGGTTCCCAAAAAAAAGTTTAAAACAAAGAAAGAGGAAAAAAAAGGACCCTGTGGCACCGGTTCTCAATCACGGAAGTGAAGGGAACAGGCGTTGCAGGGACAAAGTGAGTGTGCTGCAGAGGGGTAAGTGAGGGGGTGGGTGGAAGCGGGTTATCTGAAATGGCTGCGGGAGGAAAAAATCCAAAGTTATTTTCCAAAGAATAACTATCGTTTTGTTCAACCTCGGTCATTTCAGATTCGAACAATTGGTAATCTAGCCCATGCCGCTACAGTAATGTTACAATGCTTCTGCCTGGGGAAGAAGGGCCGATGGTGCCACTCCAATAAGGAAACACTCCTGCCTGCGGAGCCCACCAAGGACAGCCATCCTGCCGCCTGGCACACCATCATGCCAGCACAGTTCCAGGCACGGCCCTCCGCTGAGACGGTGCTCATGCGGCAGGGGTGAACGACGGGCCTGCAGCCCCTCTGTCAAGATGACAGTAAGGTCTGCGTGGGGGAGAAGACTCGCTGCATCAGACTAAAGTGATCCAGCCTGGGGGAGAGGAGCGACCTGTGCCGCTACAGTAATTTTACAATGCTCCTGTCTGTGGACAACAATATGGTGAGGTGCAAGGACCACCGCCGCCTCCCCAGAAGTAAAACTCCTGCCTGGGGAAAAGGCAGTGTCGTGGCCTACCAATCTGTTAAGCAAAGATACACTTGCATGTGCTATGGCCTCTGAGCCATCGCTGCAGGGTGAGGGGAGAGGAGCAAGGAGTTGGCGTAACCTGGACTGCTGCCTATCCTGCAAACCCCCCCCTCCACATTCACCACAAATCGCTCCCGCCTGGAGGGGAACCTGCAGATTGCACAACCTAGACCGCAGCCACATCTAATTCCTGCCTGGGGAGACAACAAGAGCGCAGCTTTCACTGCGACACAACAGTGGGGTCTTCTCCCACTTAGGGGAGAGAGTAAGTGGCATGGCCGTTGCCACTGCTGTGTTGGGAAAAAGGGTTGACCCTGCGGCCAGAGATGGTGGGACCTAGACCGCTACCTCTCATGTGCCCTGCCCATCACCACAAATCGATCCCACTTGGAGGAGCCCACAGATGGCACGACCTGGACCGCAGCTACAATGAACTCCTGCCTGGGAGAAGATGAGAATGGCTGCACACTCTATGAATGGCATTTCTGTCTCATATCTCATTTCGGGGCGGCAGGTTGACGCTATGTGACCATAGTACTGCGACCCCCACTGATCTGGGTGATCCCAGATCAGTATGTGTAACCTTGGTGCCTCCAGGGCACTGTTCAGACATGTGCCCACAGCCACAGGAAGAAGCAAGTAAGTCTGTGTGACCATGGCAGCCCAACTGTTAGCGCTGGATTCCCCCAGCAGCATCCTGGCATGCTGGGTGCCCCCAGCAGGAAACACAGCTTGGCCCTGACCACTGCTGTCATATTTTCCCCCACCTGAGAGGGGTACACAATTGTTGGGTCCATCACCTTTCCCCCATCCTTTGCCTGCTAGTGGAGCACTGTACACTTTTTCTGGACTACCAAAGAGGGACTATACCACAACCAAATCACTGATGTGGCCCTGGTGTCCCTACTGCGGCTTTTCTGGCTAGTGAGGCACTCCCTACTCTTTTGTGGACTAAGAATGAGGACCTATCCCTACGATCAAACTGCCGATGTGGCCCCAGTGCATCTTTGCTAGATAGTGGGGTGCTCTCTACTCTGTTCTGGACTAATAAAGTGTTCGAAGATTAAAGGTTCTAAATGTGTTTAATTTAAACAAATGTTTGTCTGTTCCTAAACTCCCACCATGACAATGAGAAATGAGGCATTTTTGAAGCTGTGACCCCAAATATGTGCGTGCAGTGGTGGAAGTGCAGTGCTGAAGTACAGTGCTGTTTCGCTGGTCTCCGCTGCTCCCAGTTCCTTCTCCACAGACTTTTCTACAGACTCTGCAAGTGAACATTGGGACTTCGTTTGGATCCCACCCACTTTGCAATTGGACAGATACTATTGGCTACGCCATACTGAGGATTGAGCCTGCCCCTCTTCCCCAGCTTTCATATCACCAACAAGCACACGCATTGGTGCGTGCGCAGTCGTGGAAGTGCAGTGCTGAAGTACAGTGCTGTTTCTCTGGTCTCTGCTGCTCCCTGTTCCTTCTCCACAGACTTTTCTACGGACTCTGCAAGTGAACTTTGGCTCTTCGTTTGGATCCCGCCCACTTTGCAGTTGGACAGATACTATTGGCTAAGCCATACTGGTACGGACACATTTGTTATACGTTTGTTATAGTTCTTTGCAAAACCAACATTTCCAGGGGCGTAGCCCATTAAGTAACGTCGTCCTGCCACGAATCGGCAAGCAATTTTTACATCATTGTTTCTCTTGTTTTTCTAGAGGCTGGACCTCGCCCCTCTTCCCCAGCTTCCATATCACCAACAAGCACGTGCATTGGTGTGTGCGCAGTGGTGGAAGTGCAGTGCTGAAGTACAGTGCTGTTTTGCTGTTTAGCAGGTGAGCGGGTGTTGGGGCTGGCCTAATAGATTGTGGCACTTGCTGTATTTATTTAGTCATTACACCTATATTATTTCAGGAGCATTAAAGATGACTCAAAGATTCACTTTGAAAACAGGTATGCCAAATGTGATTCCTGTGCAAGCCCTATCAATAGCCCAGCTCAAGATGGCGGCGTCTAAAGCAGCTGCCAGACCATCGTGTCTTGCTTCTAAGAGTGTCCTTCCCAATGCTGGTTCTTTGAAGACCAAACCTATTCAATCAGCCTCCATCTCTTTGGATATTCGTACATTTTACTCCAAAGAACTTAGTAATAAGAACAACAACAAAACGGTAATGTCGCCAGATACTTGTCCAAATCATTCCCCCACCCAGACAACGAACCAGAGTGAGAATCCCACTAACCTTCAAGATCTACAGACAATAATTACCACGCCATCGACTCCTTTGAAACATAATCATGACGTAATGCAAGTAAGTCCCCATTCTAATTTGGTACCCAATATGCTGAATAGTGAAGTAACAGATACCACTATGGTGTCTGTATGTCTGGTTGGGGAAATTCAACTCACAAATGAGTCAACTAAGATTAGATCTCCTAAAGTGAGTGAAACATTAGAGCCTGCGCGATGTTCAGTAGCTGCCCAACAACGGTTTCGCAAAGGCACATGATATATTAACTATGGCTGGGGAAGTTGACGATGATGCTAGAGATTTTATGGATATTTCCAGTAAGTCTGAATCACCGTCTAAGGAGATTCAATATATTTGCTCAAATTCCGGTGACTTAATACAATTACAAGAGGAATATACATTTAATAATGTTTCTCCTCAACATGGGCATGAGTCGATCAACACCTCATTTCATCACACACAAAATTTACAGGGTAATCATTGGAATAAATGTGCGCCGAAAAGGGGAGTGCAAGCGTGAAAATCGCAGCGTGCGCGTGCTAAAGCCGCGCACGCAGCCGTTCATCGATTCATGGAATGCGCTGCTCTTGTAAAACCTGAGATGTGCGCCAAATCCGTGGGTGCGCACGCGGGCGCGCACATCACTAAATGGCGTGTGTGACGGGCACAGGGAAAGCGCACATTGTGTAGCGCACACAAGAAAAGTGGGCGTAATACGGGGGCGTGACACGCGGAATGGGGAACAATGCGTAAAAATGTGGGCATTACGGGGGAAGTACAGGAGGTAAATGCTCGCAAAGCCCACACGCGCACTAACAACACGTATTCATGGAATCGAACAGGGGAAAACTGTGCCCCAAAAAAAATGTGCTAATCCGGAAACACGTACGTTAGCAGGAAGCAGGCGTAAGTGGCCCGCGCAGCATAAAAGTGCGCGCAAACAACAAACAAGCCCATACACTACGATGAATATACCGTTCCTCGCAGCAGTGGTCATGGGACACCGCAGGAGGAGGAGTATAGCCAGGCCCCACATATTTTTACCCAGGACCAGCCTTTTTGGGATGCCTGATGACCAGGTGTATGGGAGGTACAGGGTTCCACCACGCATAATCCAAGAACTGGTCAGGAAGTGGGAGGATGACCACACATCACCCACCTTGTGCTCCCTAGCACTGAGCTCCTTGGAAAAGGTGCTCAATGTACTGCACTCCTTGGCTACTAGGTCATTTCAGCTGACAAGTGCCATAGTCGGGGCTGTCTCACAGGCCACGCAGTCAGGCTGCCTACACCAGGTGTTGGCCATCATGACTGCACGCCCCTCAGTCCGCAGGAACATATACATGCCCAGAACACCTGCAGAAAGGCAGGCTGTTGTCCAGGACTTTTACGGGGTGGCACACTTCCCCAATTACTAGGTGCCATTGATTGCACCCATGTGGCTCTACGTCCTCCCAGGGCCACTGAGCACATCTATCGAAACCGTAAGCACTGGCATTCCATCAACGTGCAGGTTGTATGTGATGCCAAGGGAATCATCACCTCAGTATATGCCAACTATCCAGGGTCCAGCCATGATAGTTTCATATTCAGAATGTCACCCCTAAACCGGGTCCTGGAAGCTGGGCGGCATGGCGACACATGGCTAATTGGTGAGTAGAAATGCCTCTGCACATACATGCATGTCAGAGACTGAGAAATGTGAAAACCCCACTAATGACAACCATTATCACCGCCCAAGGGGACAGTGCCTACCCTCTGAGCACCTACATGATGACGCCAATTTCCGAACCCCACCACACCACCTGAGGTAAGATATAACACAGCCCATATTGCAACCCGGGGTAGTGGAGCGCAGATTCGGAGTGCTCAAGTCACACTTTCGCTCCCTTGACCGCTCTGGTGGGCAGCTGCTATATGCGCCCCCAGTAGTGTGCAGGATCATAGTGGCAGCATGCCACTCTGCGCATTGGGGGTGAAAGGGCACTTGTTGAGGCAGCCCGTATCCAGCTTGTGGCAAATTACTTCACCTAAAATCCCACCCCTGAGGAGTGCACACAGGCCTGGCACATAACACCTGAGAATCAATTATGATGACAAAAGGGACAGTCAACTGTCACAACCATACCAGCCTGAGATTTTGCACCTTGAAGTGCTACATTGTGTGCATCCCTAGTTACTTAAAGACACCCAATGCTTTGTCAGAAAAAGCCACACATTCATGCAGCATGAAGGACTACCCCCTTGCAAAATGCCACATCAAAATAGTGGCATGTCACCCAACCCCTCCCAATCTCAGCTACCCAACACACCATGGCATGGCATGCAATGTGAAAGCAACCAAATGAAGGCACAATACATGACACAAGTGTCACAAAGTGCACTGTCCCAAATGGAAACACCACACAGACGATTTTCTCTCAGTAATGAATAAAAAACAACACACATGAACAAATACTTACCAGCAAGACAAAACATCAGTACAGGATCAAACAGTGGCAATATATGACAGTAAAATTTAAAGTAGTGCAAGTGTCACAACCTGACTAAGGCAGCACATCGACCCCTTCCAACTGCAGAGTGTTGCTGGTAGGCAAATGTGTCAGTGTACTGCATACAACATGAACTGCATCTGCAAAGGAGACAGGCTTGTTAAGACATGAAGAAGGTACATGTATATAAGGAAAAAGTAATGGATGTAGAACGATATATAAATCCACCATGCAGTGGAGAATTGAAAAACAATCCCCAATAGGGATGTAAAGGTTTTGGTGGGGATGTGTGTTGGTACAACCTCTTCTGTTGGCAACCTTAAATTAGTTTATCAGGGCTTTTCAGCTGTGTCGCATCCGTGTAGCCAAAGTTGGAGGAACCAATCCCCTACCTCCTTGGTTACAAAACAGATCAATGTAGTCTGCCACTTAAGGATTGCACCACACATGAATATTTTCAAGTCACAAGACTCTTTATTCTTGGTTTCAGAGTCACAGAGCCCTTTTCTCTTAGTTTACATGTGTTTTGGCTGCTCAAGAGCCTTTCTCAAAACAAACAGGGCAATAGCAAAACAGTCTTAATCCGTCTTAGTGCAAAGTCCAGGGTAGATCCCTTGAGTACTTAGAATTCAGGTTCCTCACGTCGGCTTAGCAGAATAGTGATGTATACACAGTTTTGACCACAGATTGACCACACAATTTATGGGAGCCCAATGTCACTGTGTAAGTTACTGTCACTTGGTCACACCCTTTGCAAGCCCATGGAAAGGGGAAGCAGGAGGGGTGTGTGTGTCAGAAACCCAAGTTTCTAACCCAAAGACAGGACAAGCATGCATGTGCCCAGCTGGAATACACAGTGGATGCCTACGGGAGCCACACAAAGCAACACACTGTAAAATAATAATTAAAATAATAAATGGCCATGTGTGGACCACGTGTGGACCGGGGGGGCACCCGGGAAGGACGAGGTACAGGGTGCACCCCAACACCCACATGTGTGGATGTTCAGAAAAAAAAACCCTCCATGAGCTCATGGCCTGCACAGCTACGCTACAGTGGGAGAACTTCCGTTGCTGTCATCACCCTCTGGTGCTACATCAGAAGGTGGGCGTGATATGGGAGGCAGACCACGCAAAGCCCTGGCATGCTCCTCCATGGCAGCAAGCATGCGGGTGTGAAAGGTTTGGTTCTGCAGGATGATGGTACGGAGATCCCCATGCAGCACCTCATGGGTAGCACGCATTTCTGCCTACATTGCCTCACTTGATGCCCGGATCGCCTGATGGGTTGCCTGGAGCTCAGCTGAGAGTGTGCGTGTCAGCTGCTCCAGCTGCTGTTCTGACCTTGTACTCCGGGACATCTCAAGTTCACACAGAGTATCTCTGAGGGACCTGTGTTCTAAACTCAGGGCTTCCCTGTGGGCCTGTGACTCTGCAGATATGGCTGTGCACACAGAGTCTCCAGTCCAGCCCGTCAGTCCCTGTCGGACGCCAACATGTCCTCCCTGTGTGAGTGGCAAATGGACTCTGTTGCCTGCTGCTGGAGCTCCACCTGGCTTTCAGGGGGGAGAATGGAAGTGGCCACCTTATCCATGGCCTGAGCCATCATTTCACACAATGCCCCCTGTTGTGCTGCTATAGTGTAGATGGAGTTCTCCCACACAGTATTGTCTGGTGGCGCACGGCCACCGCGTTGGCAGGCACCACACCTGTTTGTGGCAAAGTGATGTGCACCTTGCTGTGCCTGAGGCTGGAGGACTGCATTCCTCCTTTGATCTGCTAGCCCAGGAACAGGAGCAAATATTGTGGAGTGTGACCCTGCATCCGTAACCACCACAGGCGGACTTTCCAACACTGAATGCCCCATAGAGGGGTCTACCCCCAGTGCAGGTGGGTTGGACAGAACAGCATCCCTGCCAGAAACACTCACCTGGTATGGGACATATGTCTCAATGTCCGATTCAGCACCTGATTCATAGAGGTCTCCGGAGGTGTACCCAGAGACACCCGTGGACAGTGTGGTCTGAATGCATAATGGGTTTTCACCCACCACCATCCCACATCCTCCACTGGTGGCCGGTTGTGGCTGTGAGTACTCCTGGCTCTGCGCCATCTCCTCCTCCTGAACAGCATCAAGTGCCTCATCACCTGCAAAAACATGAAAGAAAAGTAATGAAAACAGGCATGAGCACCATAGCACACACACATAGGAATGACGAGGCAGACATCCAGTACATAAATGACACATGTCACACATGACAATAACTCTGGCATGCATGCACTGTCAATGAGTTGGAAGGGGAGGCAAAAAGCAGACACGAAGGACTCCAAGATGGAAAACCAACACATGTGCTGCATGCTAGATAGCACTGGCATCCCACATTAGCCTGTGAGTGGCATGGACAATCCACATACATGACACATGCCAGCACACAGATGGCACGTAGCATAGCCATGGCAGATTTGACAAGGACACCCAGATGGTAGCAAATCAGTACTGTGACCCATCCATGCGAGATGGACATCATGAAATAAAACATGCAAAATAGTGTGACAAAACATGCATGTGCCACATGCTGCAACAAAGCCAGTGTTGACTAATGCAGTGATGGCAGCCACATGGATACATCAATGGTTGGTCACCTCGACATGACAGAAGACAATTGTCATGTTCAACATTCAAACAGGGCCCCAAAATGATAGTGTGCAGGCCATATCTAGGTGTACATTACTCAATCAGCCTGATTGGTCAAATCATTCCCACAATAAGGTAAGAAATGTGGGCCATTGTGTGGTGTACTCTATGACTGAAGTATGTCACATTTGGGTCAGTACGGCACAATGGTAAAAATGCTAATGATTTCATCAATCAGGCATAATGAACAGGAAAACAGTATGAACAATGTTGTGGCAAGAGGAGAGTTGAAGGGCAGGTGCAGTAATCAGGTGCAAATTGTCAACTGCGGTCAGAAGGGATACTGTGAAACCGAAGCCCAAGGCTGTGGATTGGTTTGGAGGGACCACATGGGTGACTCATAGCATCATGACTACACAGCCTCACCTAGCACTCAATCAGAACACATCACCCAAGCAACATACACATGGATTGCACACACATGCATGGGCACTCACCGGACATTGCTTCAAGATCTGGTAGGTCTCCCACGCCTTGGATCTGATCCTCTGTGATGAAGGCTCCAGCGATAGACTCATGTTCAGTGAGTTGTTCCTCCTCTGGTGGAGACCCACCACCAGTCACCAGAATAGAGGCATGATTGGAAGCCAGCTTGTTCTTTGCTCTGCGTTTCAGGTCATTCCACCGCTTAGAGCAATCATCAGCTGTGCGCCTCACAAATCCAAGGGAACTAATGTGGGCCGCGATGGTCTGCCAGTGGGCACTACATTGAGCAGTCGTAGTCTTGCACCCTGCAGTCACCACCATCTCGCGGCCATAGGTCGACACGTAGCCCACAAGTGTGTCTAGTTCTGCATCATTGAAACTAGGCTTCCTTGACGAGCCGGAGTGGGTAGCCGTGTCTGGGGTCCCAGCCTGTACCGCAAGAGCACCCTTCTTCCTCTTGGAAGGTGGTGCGCACCCTGAGTGGCTTATGCTGCTCTAGTTGGTAGGGGCTGAAGCGCAGGTGGACTGGGCACTGGAAGTAGCCAAAGGCACGATGACCAAAGGTATCACTGCAGGGATTGATTGCTGGTTGATGTTGGCAGGACCAACCTCGGTGTGATGGACTTGGACGGACACTTTCCCGAATGGGAGACTCGGAGCTGGGGTGGATTGAGCTGCAGCTGCCCCTGCAGCCTCCTCACCCTGGCTACTTGGGGCAGCAGATGACATTGCTGCCCCTGATCCACGTGGCCTGGTGACAGCAACTTTCACTGCCATACGTGGCTTTGACTTGGTGACACGGAAGTCAGCCTGGGAGTCATCCTGTGCCGGTTCGGTTGACAATATGGGCATGGTTAACAAAGGCTGAGCTGGGATGGTGTCAGCTACATCTCCCCGACCCATTGGGGGGGGCGCATAGGTGTCCCTGATTGGTCCTCCACACACTTGGGCCACCCTGCACATCCTGGCCACGTCCCCTACCGCGTCCACTTCTTTGAGGTCGGCCACCTTTTCCTCCCTTACTGCTTGGTCGCCTCCCAACCATGGCACTGATGTTTTTGTGCGAATTGGAGGTGCAGTAAACAATTGCCCTGGGCGATTGGGGTGAAAGGGGTAGGGTACTAGATGGAATATGTACCCTAGTGCTCTAGCAAAGCTGTCTGTGACCCCTGGGGGAAGATGATGGGTCACACAATGCTCAGGCACCCCGAAAACAAAATTTAATGTGCACGCGACCCCTGGTAGACCACGTGCGTGGAATAAAGAACCCGCACTACGCTGTGGCACCCAGAAACACAAAAATAAGCGTACGCGTGGTACACGCAGGCTAAAATGACCTCTGAATGGGCACGCAACACACGGGGGCAACCACATTTGAAAAATACGTGCGCGACTCACCGTCTGCCTGGAAAAAGAACACGGAAAAAATGTGCGTGTGCGCATTGGCAACACCCCCGCCAAAAGAAGAATTGAACGCTGTCTGAGTATAAAGGGAGTAGGAACTGTAACCGTTGTGAAGTAATCGCGTGTGAACCGACAAGAAGTACAAGAATCAGCCGCTCGCTCTCCACGAAAAAGCACGTACAAGAAAATGGCATCCTACTCATGCCTTTTAACCCAGCCCACACGTGCAACGTCACTTACGCGCGTACACGCTAAGGGTCTTTCCTCCAATTACACGCAGTGACCCCCGGACGTGCAGTTTTTGCACGTGTACAATCAACATGCACCTGTGTTGAGGGAAACGCCCTTGCGCGTCACGTCATAGATGTGCTTACACGCTAAGGGCCTTTCCTCGAATTACACGCTGACGTTTTTTCACGTGCCAAATCACTACGTATCAAGCTGGCCACGCAACAACACACAGAAGACCACGCTCCTGCCCAGAAGGCCATTTTCATGCCCCCCAGAGCCCCGAGCACGCTCCCACCTGCCATCTGCTGCTGCCTGCCTGCCTGCTGGCCACCTGCCCTGCTGTTTGGTGCCTGCACGTCAGCCATCTGCAGGGGTCCAGTTGCTGTGACCACCCCTGCTGGAACAGAAGACTCCCGACTGGGATTCCATCGCTCCACAGCCCAGCCCCAATACCCAGTTGCCCACCCACACCTGCCTCGGGGTTTGCCATGTTGGACACAACACCATCTGGCACCAGTGGCAACCCCCCTGCAGAGAGACAGAGGGCTACCAGCTTCAGTGCCAATGAAGTTGGTATCCTGGTGGAGCGAGCCCTGGGGCAGTATGATGCCCTCTTTGGAAGTTTGCGCGCCGACAATGAAGGACGGAAGAGGATCTGGATGGACATTGTGGCTGCCATCAACGTGGAGGGGGTGTCAGTCCGCGATATTCAACACGTCTGGAAGCGCTGGGAGGACTTCAGGTCCAGGACCCTCAACAAGGCCCGGTGCCTCTTGAAGGCAGCAGATGCTGAGGGGTGACGGGTCCGCCTAACCAACAACCAGATGAGGGTCCTGGAACGTATACACCCAGCGCTCCACCTCCAGGTCCTTGAGAGGCAGAGCCGTCCGGAGTCGAGTGGTAAGTGTACATGCATACTGATTGGACGCTGTGCATGTTGAGGTGTGCCAGGAGTGTGCAGGTTGCACATATGTCTTTGTAGCCCATGTATGGATGTGTATGTACAGGGACATGAGCCTGCCACATGTGAGTTCTGTCATGAGTGAGACACATCAATGGTGTATGTGTTGGAATGCATGCTTGCCGAATGCATGTGTGGGTGCACACATATTTAAATTTCTGTGTATGCATTGTGGCATGGTTGTGGTGTCACACATGTATGCTGGTTTCAGCTGCCTGTATCTGCACTATGTACATGTGCATGTGTGTGTATTTGACAAGTGTGCAACTGTGATACACCATGGATGCATGTGACACTGACATGTAGGAGGCTGATTGGCAGATGTGACATGGATGGCGATGATATCACTGTGACAGGTGGTGGAGATGTACAGATGGATGCATGTCTGGTGGTGTGTGTGCATGTGTTCTGCACTCCCCGTGTTGCATGTGATGTCAGGCTAACCTTCGGCTGCTCATGCTGTTGGTTGTGTATGGATGGTGTTGCCTGGTGCAACATTCCTGTTGATTTGCTCATGTGTGTGAGTTGAAATGATATGTGTGTAGGGGAGTGTGATGGCATGTGTGAAGTTTGACACTGCCACTCATGTGCAACTGTCATGTGTGTATCAGACCATTGTACAGTGCCCTGATGCCTGTGTTCTATCTCTCCCTGTCTGCAGCGTCAACTGATGAAGAGGGCGGAGATGGTCCTGTGGAGCAATGTAGCAGGGATCACAACGCCAGCCGGAGACGCAAGGCCCGGCTCCCCTCCCATGTTGTCATCTCGTTGGGGAGTGAGGAGTCTCGTGCCTCATCTGTGGTCGCAGCTGCCAAGGGTAGGTCCAAGAGGCGGAGGTCAGAGGTGGACTCCTCGGCAGCAGAAGGGGCAGCTGAGACCCCACAGGGTCCGATGGAGGAAGATGGCACAGAGTCATCCAGGTTGGTGGGGGGTTTGGTTGAGGAGGAAGCCTTGGAAGAGACACACACGGGGTCTGGAGGGGGATTCCACTGGTGCTAGTGGTGCAGTCCAGGGTAAGGGACAGGAGGCAACACAGGCCGCCGCAGAGGTGCCTGTGTGTAATCCTGTCCCTGATCCTGTGACTGCATCATCCCGCACCAGCAGGGATGCCTTCATCCAAACCTGTTTTCAGAGTGGGGGTGAGCGCACAACAACTGGCTTTCCTCTCCCTGCGGACGTGGCAATCCGGGACCGTGTTGAGCCTGTCCTGGCTGGGATGGCGTTGTGTCAACGGGGCATGCGAGAAGACCTGCAGGGTTTTCGTGAAGACTCTGCACGTTATCTCAGATGCCACTTTGACCGTGTCGACCTACTAGGACGGGTCAACAGTGCTGGATTCCTCCGTGTGCTGGACCTTGTACCAACCACCTCCTCAACTGAACCCCCTATGCGCCAGTCGTCCTCCGTGCCATCTTCCGGCCCAGTATCACCTGGGTTCCCTGTGGAGCTGCCTCTGACCCAGCGGCCCGGCTGGTGGAGGACACATCCCTGCCACAGTCGGGAGTTGGAGGTCCAGCAGGGGTGGCCACCCCAACAACTGGACCCCAGCAGGAGGAGGATGTGCAGGCATCAGCAGGCAGGGCACATGCACGGCAGCAGCAGGCTCATGGTGGGAGCGATGATGGCTCGGGCCATCAACATCAGAGTGGTAGGCATCGTCTGGAGGGCAGGTGGACCCTGATTGGGAGTGTTTTCCATCTGGCATCGGTTGGGCCAGCAAATATATGCGCAGCAACGGCTCACTATGGTCAAGGCGGAGAACTCCATGCGCAGGGTGCTGAGGCGGGCTGAGTGCCTCGAGGCAATTCACAGGGAGTTGGAGGTGGACATGGCTTTATCCTTGCGAAACCCCGGGCCCATGGGGCAGGCCCGCCTCCAGGACGTAGAACGGGAGTTCGATGATGCCCTGGCCCGGGAAATCAACAAGTGAGCCGTAGGACTTGCCCGCTGCCATTGTATATAGTTAATTAGTGTTAGGTTTCCTTTCTGTTTTTCTTTCATTTGGGGTGCTTGGACAATGCCCCACCTTTTGTATATAGTTGTTCATTAGGTAGGGTTTTTTGTAGGTTTACTTTCAATAGTTGGGCTCATGGACCCTGGATTTGTACTTTGTCTATAGTTGAACACTGGATTTCACTTCATTAATTTTTTTAATTACCATGGATCAATGGATTTGTCTTATTTTTTACATTTGGATTTGGTTTGAGGGACGGACACTTTGGACCCATGTTCATTCGGATCAACCTTTAAATTGCCATGGTTTTTCCCCCCCATTGCCAAGGCCTTTTTTGGTGATTTCAGTATTTCACCATGCAAAGCCTTCTAACATTTTATCCTTCATTAACCCCTTAAGTGCCAAGGACGAGCTATCTCGTCCTTGCCACTGGGGAGGTAATCCCAAGGACAAGATACCTCGTCCTTGGCACTTAAAGGGGGATTGTGCTCTCACACATTTTTTTTCTATTATTTTGGACATGCAGCATTTTGTTTATTATTTCCAATATTGTGTGATTTCATTTCATTCCCTTGCTTTTGTGTTTAATACATTTTTATTTCATACTTCAATGTGTGGTATACTCTCATTGGTTTCATGCATGTCACGTTGTGGGTTTTCTCATTCACTTGCACCCATTCTGTGTGTGTGTGAGACGGACATGTATTGATGTGCATACTTGCCATTTGGGATGAATCATGTGATGGGGATTTCAATGTGGGGTGGATGTAATACTTGGTTGTGTGTTTGGACTGGGGTGGCGTGGGGTGGGATTTGGGTGGCCATAATGGCCATGATTGTGGATCATGATGACGTGTTGGGGGGGACATGAGTCGGGGCCTGCTGGCCGGTGCCCGTCACTGCTGGGTGGGTTGGAGTTGCAGGGGGACATGATTCGGGGCCTGCTGGCAAGTGCCTGTCACTGCTGGGTGGGTGGGGTGCAGGGGGACATGAGTCAGGGCCTGCTGGCAGGTGCCTGTCACTGCTGGGTGGGTGAGTGGGTGGGGGGACATGAGTCAGGGCCTGCTGGCAGGTGCCTATCACTGCTGGGAGGGAGGGGGTGCAGGGGAACATGAGTCAGGGCCTGCTGGCAGGTGCCCGTCAATGGTGGGTGGGTGGGGGACATGTGTGAAGTCTCCCAGGTGCATGGTGCCATGCGGCCTGACTGCGGGGCATGCCCAGGAGTGATGGGATGCCCGCAGGGTATGGGAAGGAGGCTAGGGACACACCAGGGAGGGACCACACTGCCAAATCGCGTGTGTAACTCCCTGCACACCCCTCAGAATACACATATCCCTCTCGTGCTAGCAAAAATGCGTGTAAAACTTCCCACGCACCCCTTAAATACACGTACCCCACTCGCACAAGGCTTATCGCGTGTGATACTTCCCGCAAACCCCCGATATACACGTACCCTGCTCGCACAAGGCCTATCGTGTGTAAAACTTCACGCGCACCCCCAAAATACATGTACCCCGCTCGCACAAGCCCTATCGTGTGTGAAACTTCCTGCGCACTCCCAGAATACACGTACCCCGCTCGCACAAGCCATATCGCGTGTGATACTTCCCGTGCACCCCCGAAATACACGTACCCCGCTCGCACAAGGACTATCGTGTGTGAAACTTCCCGTGCACCCCCAAAATACATGTACCCCGCTCGCACAAGCCCTATCGTGTGTAATACTTCCCGCGCACCCACAAAATACATATAGCCCGCACGCACAAGGCCTATCGCATGTGAAACATCCCGCGCACCCCCAGAATACACGTACCCCGCTCGCACAAGCCCTATCGCATGTAAAACTTCCTGCACACCACTGAAATACACGGACCCTACTCGCACAAGGCCTATCGCGTGTGAAACTTCCCGAACACCCCCAGAATACATGTACACCAATCGCACAAGCCCTATCGCGTGTGAAACTTCCCACGCACCCCCAGAATACACGTACCCTGCTTGCACAAGCCCTATCGTGTGTGATACTTCCCACGCACCCCTGAATTACACTGTACCGGCCATGTGAACTGGTGCAGGGTTAGCACAGCCCTTTGTGCTGCATTGGGGATTTCAATGCCTTTTCCTTGCACAAGGGGCGTTCTTGGGGGCGTAACTGCCGCTGCGGGATGTTCTCTGCATCAGCGCTCAAAATGTCTTTGAAATTCAATGGATACGCGGTGCGCCAGAATGCTGTTTAGCGCACACGGCTGGCGCACGCTCCCTCTCTGCGCTGCTCGCGTGTGCTGCCTCTGCGCTGATATCTATGAATCATCCCGTTAGTTGGTAATATCCCTCCACTGCACAGAGCAAGACTCGTATTCATTTTGTGGATGAATCTCCATCATTTATAGCTCCTACTCGAAGACGTCCGTGCTTTCAAGAAGCAATTCAAGAACCAAACTCTATATACATAGAGCCCAGTCTCAATGCTTCTCATTCCCCGAAGCTCCAGCACTCAATAACACACTAAGTGCTATGAATACTGCCCTTCTGACTGTGGCCAAATTGTACAAGATACTGTTAACCAAAATGAATCAGCAAACATTACTTTTAGAGTATTTGGTAGATCATGTGAATACCCTAGGCTCTCCCATTAACTGTGTCAAAAAAGCATGTCGCCTGAGCCACCAGTTGTTGAAGTAGCTTCAGCGAATAACACTGCTATCCAGGACAACAGCAACATTTTGAAAAATGACCCAGTCAGTGTCACAATATATACTATGCAATTACAGCCCATGGTATCTTCTAATAATTCTTCTGACATAACCGAGATGAGTGTTTTAACAAGACAGGATGTATCACAGGATAAGCTTTATTAGACAGGCCTCAAGAAAATGTATGTGTAAAAACGAGTGCCTTAGTACCAAAAGTCTACAAGCCACTGGATGATTTGATAGCACTGTGGTGCCATTGATTGATCTGAGATATACCTCAGACAGTTTGCAAAATACATCAATGGCAAACTTCCTAGCAGTGCTGCCAAAGTGGAAGATATTATACCTATGCCTACTGTTCAAATTGCTCTTAATGCCTCACCTGTATGTCAAACAACCATTGCACAACTCAGAGAAGAAATAAGAGCTTCTATAGAATTATATATAAAGCAGAATACCCTAATATCAAAAACTCTAGAATCCGCCCAAGAAAAAATCACTGTCCTTGGCGATAATACTACAATGCCATCTTTAGGTCCTACTAAAGTATTATCGGCTGTAACCCTTCAACCCAAGATCATACCTGTGACAGATCCAACTGTCACCCTGCTTACACAATATATTAACCATCAGTTTGAGAAAAACACCATGCAACAAACTCTGTCTTCTATAACAAATGGCTCACACCCGATTTCACCAACATCAGCATCTAATCAGACACATGTCTATCAGCAGGATCTCAAAGATGTTATAAAATTATCTATTGAATCATATCTTGCACAAATACGGAATGAGAACCGATTGGATACAGTTGCCCGTAATCCAACCTTTTCTAATGTGTGCTCACACTCACAACATTCCAATAGAATGTCATGTCCAGATATGCCACAACAGGAGACCAATCTAGTTCATTCTAACATTCCCAGTCAAGTGTATCTACCACCTGCAAGTATATACGAACAACACCTCCATAAGAATAGTTCTATCACTCAATGTAAAACTGCACATTGTCTAGTCCTAAAATGTCGAGACTCACCGTGTAAGAAATCTGTTCTGAATAGAGCCAGTATTCTGAACGTATGTGGGGATATACCGGCATTACGGAACTTAGCAACTACTGATATCAATTTAATTGAATTTACCAACAAAGACGATTTATCGGAAGCTAAACTATACATGTGCTGCGGCGTAGTAGCCAACATGCTCTGGGAAGCAAGAATGATCCTGTTTGATATGGGCTTCATACTGACACAAGATGTCAAGTCACACAGAACAAATGGAACGTCCTCAATTAAATATCTATAAGCCCGGATCACAAGAGGCCATAAAAAGGACCCAGCCAACTATACATTACAAATCAGCTACACAAATGTACCATACTGGATCATAATGTAATGAGGCTATTACAACCAATAACGAGGCTACCGCAACCATTAACCTGATTTCCTGTAATACACATAGCCATAACCACTTTATCAATTCCAACGAAAGCAGTCTCCAGAAGTATGATATAATTGCACTCCAGGAAACCTGGCTTATGAATGCACCCGTTTGGTCCACTCATACAATCATTTCGACCCTAGCTACCAAGAAAACAATGAGCTGTCCAATAGGAGGGCGCCTACTAGCAGTCAAGAAACTCACTGGCTTTCCTAGTATCGAATGTCCGTCTCCCTCATCATGTTTCCAAGTGGTAAAGTTAGCTAAAGGCCCATTAACTATCATCATTATTAATATATATTGGAGCAGACTAACTATGGCGCCTGGTACATTCTTTAACTAACTGCTCCTAATACTTGATAAACTGCTTCTCGACCCAGAGATAGTCCACACCATCATACTGGGAGATCTAAATCTACACCTATTTCCCAATAGTAATCCTGAACTAGCACAGAATGAACTAACATGGTCATTTATCATGAAAGAAAGAGGCTTCCTCATGCTAAATGGTATGGTAGCGGGGGATATCCCTGCCCAGTCCACATGGGCAAGAGGTTTGCAAACTGCCACCTTGGATTACGTTTACATATCCTCTAACTTATTCAAACAGGTCCTCTCACTAACTGTGATCCCATATAACTTGAGCGGCCATAAAATGCTACACGTGTGTTGTAAAATTCCAATAGAATCATATCATATCCATGTCCTGTGGTGTCCAGCTTCCGAAAGAAATAATTTTTCTCTGATGTCAGAAAATTTCTTTCTGGAGTAAGAGTGCATGCACTCTGATTTCAGAAAGAAATGTCATGGTTCTTTGCTGTGGAAGGAGGCATCCGGCACCCTTCACTCCACTGCGCAAGTCAGGAACAAGGAAGCTTTCCCTGCTTCTTTATTTCTGTGTGGCGTGAGGCAGCACGGGAGCTGGCAGCCTGGAATCTCTCAGGGAAGACAAATTCTGGGCAACTTCTTTCTAGTGTGTGTACGTATGTGCATGGGTGTTGGATGTTCATGTGTTAGGGTTGTATGTATGCATGGGTGCATGCAAGGATGTGTTATTTATTATGTAATGGGTGTGTGAATGAATGAGTATATGATGTATAGATGGCTGGGTGTATGTGTGAATGAGCAAGTGTATAGTGTATGGGTGTGCGTGTTAATGAGCGAGTGGATGGTGTGAGTAAATAAGAGAGTGCATGTTTTGTGAATGTGTGTGTGTTTGCACTGGGCTAGCCATACTGTGTGTGAGTGGAGGGTGAGAGGGCGGTTTGGGAAGGGGGAATCACACTACTATGGCATAAGATTTTCCATCCATGATAAAACAAGAATATTAAGTGCTAATACGTGGCTAGAACTGCTTTTTGGGACAGCCAGCCTAGCCATTTCTCACTGTGGCATGACATAGTTTACTGTACATGTATTATTAAGCAGCATGATAGCTGTTATTACATGGCTAGACTGGCATTTTAGCACAACGATTCTAGCAATTTCTCACTGTGGCATGACATTTTTAATGGGCTTTCAACCATGGTAAAGCAAGAATGAAATGGGTTATTATTTGGCTAGACTTGCGTTCTGGTGCAGCTAGTCTAGCCATTTCTTACTCTGGCATGGCATTTTTATATTGGTATCTATGATAAAGTAAGCATTATATGTGTTATTGCGTGGCTAGGCAGGCATTTTAATGCAGCCAGTCGAGCTATTTCTTCTAGCCGCATGGCATTTCTTTTCTCGTCATCTATGGTAAAGCAAGCATGATAAGTGTTATTACCGTGATAGACTGGCATTTTGCTGCTCCCAGTTTGGACAGGTTTTCTTATTGTGGCATGACACTTTTAATGGCAAAGCCAATAGAAGTGTGTCCTTATGAGGGGAATACTGCTTTATATTAACAGAACCAACCATTCATGTTTTCTTATAATATCATTACTGGCATTATGTTTAAAGCAAACCCAAGTTTTTTTTTTTAAATATGGTAATGCTGGCATAAATTGGTGCAGCCATCGTGGACACGTATGCACACAGCCAGTATTAAAAAGGTTTTTATACTGGTTTATATTATGGGCAAATGGACCATGAGAATGCATTGGGAAATGCTCTTGTACATTGTTGTTGGTATAATACAACATCTTAACCCATTATTCAAAACCTTTTCTCTGGGATACCCCCATATCTGCTTTAGTCATTTCGGGCTCCTTTGCCACGCTCAGTCTCTCAGGGATATTCGTTGGAAATGTTTACGTCCCCCAATTAAAAAAGTAACAAGCCGCCACTGGGTGAGTGGCTGATGGTTGATTTGGTATGAATGTGTGTGTTCAGGGGTAGTGTCCAGGCAAATGGCATTGAAGCATGGACTTTATCTTACATATTTTAATAGTGCTATTGGGCAAAGCCAACTTAATGAATGTTATTACACAGAAGGGGGTTTGGGATGGGGGTTTATAATATAATGGGGCAGGCAGACTGGACACTTTTTCTTTCTGTAGCATGGCATTTCTTCCTCACACAAGGGGCACGGCCAATATGGTGTGTGCTCTTACATGGGGGCGGTGGGGGCACTTGTTGAGTAAGTACATGTTTTCTTTCTGTGGCATTGCACGCTTTACTGTTGTGAAGGGCAAAGTCAACATGTTGAGTGTTCCTACATGGTGGGTCGTGGGTGTAGGCATTTGTGAAGCCAAACAAGGGAATGGTTCCTTACTATAGCACTGCATGTTATTTTGTCATTGAGGGCAAAATCAACATGAAGAGTATTCTTACATGGTGGTGCGGGGTTGGACAAGAATTTGTGCAGCAGCAATAAAATGTTTCTTTCTTTGGCAGTAGATTTTTACCACAATTAAGGGAAAAGCCAACACGAGAATGTTTGTACATCATGATCCCGGGATATACAGGCAGAGCCAACATGAACATGTATTCTCGTGGGATCATATCTGTGCATAATATTACTGGACACACAGAGTTGGCTGGTGCATTTGGGTGTCAGGACTCAGGAGCTATAAACAGCCCCCTTGTCTCTATGCTGGGTGAAAGAGTTAAGGTTCGATTAAAACACATACTTACATCTTTCACCTGGTACAGTTCACTGTGTGCCCCTGCAGCAGCATGACCAATATGCACATTGTGCATGCATGGTGGTCCAGGCCAGTCTGGAGTGTGTCACGGCTGTGCTTTATTCTCAGGCTCGCAGAGGGGGCACACATTCTGTGTTATGCCACTGGTTAAAGCTCCTTGCAGCAGAGACTGTAGTATAATGTAACACTATAGGATCCCATAATATTAGTGTCTTGTTTCTCAGCTAGGATATGCTTGGAGAAGCGCACAAAGCAAGTAGGCCCCAAATCACTGATTCAGATAGACATAGCACTCAAGCCATGGCCTGTGACAATAAGGGGACACGAGAAAATTCACAGAATTGAGATAGTACCACTGAGAGGAAATTCCAGTTTACTGATGATATAAGGCTTGCACTGTCAAAATAAGAGGAGAGCCTGACATACATGCTAGATCTTGACAAAACCTTTGGCGATATATCAGGCTATGCCATCAGCTTGTCAAAATCCAGTATGACACCAATCTTGATAACAATAAGAAGGGGAATACATCAATTCTCCACTAAAGCGGAAGACAAAGCAATTATACTGGCCCAGAATGGAGCATCCCAACGTTGTGCTTGGGGCAGACATAGCGTGCAGTTGAAATTGAAGCTGAGTAGTGAAAATCCCCATTCTTCCTCGCAGCCTATGCCTATTCAAGTGACTATGTGTTCAGGTAGATGCAGGCACATACATGAATTTGAGTCAACTACTCAAGACCTTTGCTTATACTGGCCAGGGCAAGACCCTCTTCTCCCTTAAGAAGATTAAGTTAAAAGCAGAGTGAGGGGGATTCAGGTCTCCCCAGCTACAAGAATACCATAAAGCCTTCTTGTTATCAGGAACAGTCCAGTGGTTCAGAAGCCCATCACCAGACGAGATGACTTGTCTTTCATTGGTAACATCAGTGGATAAAACAGGCTTGTTTCTAGAAATCCTAAGTCGGACTCGGAAAACTCCAGGAGTCGATAAAACAGAACCAATGCTATGCACGAACACATTTATCAACATGTGTGAAACAGGATGGGTCTACACCCTTATTTTATGCCCTGCTCACCAATTTGGAATAACTCTCAATTGGGACTTGATGCCACACCACAGCAATGGTCACACTGATATGTGGGAATGATCAGAATGCTGAGCGAGCTCATGGAAATAAACACAATTATCTCCTTATGGAAACTAGGAGACAGATAACTTGCCTCAGAAAGAGCTGGATCAATATTGCCAAATAAATACAATATTGGGTAACTCCATTCCACAGCTGTCATCCAACCACTAGCCCCTTGTGCAGTTGGTAAGGTCAACCACCAATGAAGAGGTTTGAGATATCTAAGCTTGCAGCATCCTCCGGGTTATTTCAGAAGCAGCGGTCTCCTGCCTGAATAAGGTGAGTTCAGACCGGGAGTCGGCACTGGGGAAGTCGATTACAGAAGAGGACTAACTTGCATTGCTGAGAAAAGCTGAAGAAGCCAGTCTAAGCCTAGACCCAGTATGCACTCAACACTGGCCTCCAGCTAAGTCACCCAGGGTAGGGCTTCACAGATGAATGCTGGCTTTGTGGAGGGGCAAACACAGACTTTAGCCAGATGCTCAACACTGCAGTAAGGTGGAGTGCCCCTAGCCAGTTCATCTTAGGAACTGTGAAATGTAATGTAATCTCAGAAGCAGCGGTATCCTGCCTGAATAAGGTGAGCGCAGACCGGGCGTCGGGACTGGTGAAGTCAATTACAGAAGAGGACTAACTTGCATTGCTGAGAAAAGCTGAGGAAGCCAGTCTAACCCTAGACCCAGCATGCACCCAACACTGGCCTCCAGCTAAGTCACCCAGGGTAGAACTAACATCATGAAATTAATGTTGGCTTTGTGGAGGGGTAAACACAGACTTTAGCCATGTGCTCTAACACTGCAGGAAGGTGGAGTTCCCCTAGCCAGTTCATTTTAGGAATTGTGAAATGCAATATGTCTCCGACAAGAGACATGATTATTTTAAATGATCAGAGGACTTTCCATTTCTTACCAATAACTAAGAAAGCATTGTTAAGTAAATGCTTATGAAGACCAAATACATGATGCTTAGAAAATAATTATCGGACAGTCAAGTTTCTTGGGCCTCCTGGACGACAGTATTACCTGTCTTGAAGCCACTAGATATGCTGGGTTATAAAATAAAGGATAAACATCACATGTTCATAGACAATTGGAAAATAATTTCGCTTACGTATCATCTCCTTTCCAAACCTCTCCTTCCGCAGGCTAAGGTCTGGCAACATAAAACCCAAAAGTTGCTAGGCCAGCCATACCCTCTCTCACATAGGGAGACGAACTAAAACCAAAAAATTGATGGCTCAAAGGTTTTGAATTCATCTGAACCACTGGCACTGCTCTGGGCACCTTTCCACACCACCCTTTTTAAGCCATATGGGCCATTGCAAAATGGGTCTAGTCATATGCAAATCAGTCAGGTACTGCCACCAATGGGAGCAGCCATGTCCCAACTGCTAAGCCAGGTCCCTTCTGCACAGAATCACGAGCAACCCCAGACATGTTTCCTTGTTGGGCCTCCTCAGTGAGGTGCAGCTTGGTTCCTTATGGCACAGCGAGCAATTAATCCACATCTGGCAATATCCTCTCTCAGATAGGGAGACAAACTAAAACCAAAAAAGCAATGGCTGGAATGTTTTGAATTAAGGTCTGGCAACACCCTGGCAGAGTCACAATATGCCTCCTTTCGGACAAGACTAGGCACTGTAATAGCACTATGGTGGTGATGGGCAATGGATAACATAAAATAGCATAAGGCAAAGCAGTGCTTCTTTCTTAGAATAACATAAAAAGTGCTGCTTTATTTGGTCGCCATTTTTACTCTTCCCCAAGCCCCCAATTATACCCTCTCGTGTCCAAGGGGTCATGCATAGAATTGATACTTCTCAAGGTAATGTGATTGAAGAGAATGAGCGGCTTGGCGTGCCTGGATGCTGCATACAGCTTTACATTTCACCTGAGTAGTGTGACATACACTAATCTGGGGTAAACATGTCTGTGATTGCTGACCATCTTTGAGAAAGGTCTATCCCCACTGGCTTACGTGAGCAGCTGTCCAAACTAATGTGTTGCAACTAATGAAGGCTGATAAGAAAAGGAAAATAAGTCCTGCGTTTTAACTCTCTCACGCGCAGTGCTTTAAATAGAGAAAAAAAAGGTGCAGGTACTCACCGAGCTACGAAGCTAGAGATTCCGGCGCAGCGCTTTCGGTGCTGGCCGGTTCGGTGCAGCATTTTGGGCACAAGTCCCTTTTAGGCACACCTTGTTGTTTGCAGGCAATGCCCAGTGAGATTAAATTATGTGCCAAGGAGCACACACTTTGTTAAAGCAGTGTATCTGAGATCCTTTCACACAAACGTCCAGTTTGTTGTTATGCATCATGCTAAGAATGTTTGAATAACTATATTAAATGACCCTTTCTTTTTTGCATATCAGACTAGCAGATATCGTAAGTGTAAACTAAGCTTTAGAAATTGAGTTTTATTATTGCTTGCTTTCATTGCCTTACAAGACATGGGGCCTCATTACGACCCAGGCGGTAAGGGGTTAACGGTGCCATAATATGTGGCGGCGCCGTTAACCCCTTACCGCCTAATTACGAGGTCCCTTTGCAGGTTCCCACCTTAACGGCTGGTTTTACCAGCCGTTAAGGATTGGACCCACAAAGGGACCTTGGAGGTACTTTATGTACCGCAATTTGCGGTACCATAACTACCGCCTTCCCCATTTCCATTGAGCCCTATGGGGGCAAAAATGGGAATGGGGAAGGGCCAATGGTGAATGGGGAATTACCGCCCCGCCAACCTTGGAATGGGGTGGTAATTCCGCCATTCACCATGGCGGCATCAGTAAAATACCGGCGGCAACATGAGGCCCTTTGAGTAGATAACTGGGAGATGTGTGCGAGTTTTCAGTCGAAAACGTTCCATCAGAACTCCAATTATTTAAAAACATTTACATATTAGAATAGGCACTGCTAATAAAAAAAGTAATGTCCCAGGCTTTCCAAACCAATCTCTGGTCCAGTGGAAATTGGTGTCCTTTGATGGACCAGGGATTGATTTGCAAAGCCTGGGAAATTACTTGTTTAAGATGTTTCTTTGTCAGGTGAAGCACACTTATCGAAACAGTGTTCTGCGCCTAGTGTGCTGAGAGCACAGTAGACGAATGTTTGTCTCACCTTTTGTTCTGCAGGGTCGGCCCTGTGGGAGACATTATGGGCACTGCCATGGGGGAGCTGCGTTATTAATACAGCACTGGCAGAGCAGTTTTGGTCCCCCGCTCGCCTCCTCTCCTCCATGACCCCTAGTGTGGGGGACACAGGGGGAGAGGGGTGAAGGGGGGACCGGTACTGTATTAATAACGCGGCTCCCCCATGGCAGATTGCCACGGGGGAGCCACGTTCTAAATAAAGGGGTCACTTACCTCTCACAGGCGGCAGCAGGAGCAAGGAACACAGGACACCACAAGGGAGCCTGGACGCGCGATCCAAATGAAGGAAAGCGCGCGTCCAGGCTGCGTTTATTTCCTGTTTCATGGCCACGCCGCCAGCACATCGCACTGGCTGAGCATGTGCATGGGAGCCAGTGGCTCCCCAATGCACATGCTCAGTTCAGTGCAGCAGGGGAAGAAAAAAAAAAGAAAAAGAAGAAAAAAAAGTGTTACTCTTCTTCTGC
This sequence comes from Ambystoma mexicanum, assembly GCF_040938575.1. Taxonomy (NCBI): domain Eukaryota; kingdom Metazoa; phylum Chordata; class Amphibia; order Caudata; family Ambystomatidae; genus Ambystoma; species Ambystoma mexicanum. The sequence continues at coordinate 461,772,936 of NC_090931.1, forward strand.
GCCAGGCATCACGCACCCCCCCAGGCATGGTGGCATGCCCCCCAAGAGGGGCGCGCCCCACAGGTTGAAGGCCTATGTTTTAAAGTGAAAAGTGACTCTCAGGCAAGTTTACCAAGAGTAAACCTTCATCTAAACACAGGATAGTTCTCTTGCCAAACAATATAGTTCACAGTACGTATGAAAAGTAAACCCTTAGGAACAAACCATTTATGGAAACTAGGAGCCTGCGCCATGTGGCTCTCATAAGGTTTGGGACCATGAGAACCATGGCCATGCTGCCTGAGGCTGATGGGAGTTGTAGTACAAAATGTTTAGCTAATTAAAAGGTTTTAGACCCCTGTGTAGATCGCTTAATAATTTCAAAAGAGCTAAAGATATGAACATGTGATTGTCCCTAATTTTTGAATGACCTTGATGGCCAATACCACACTAGAAAGATGGTTGCAGGGTCTGCAACAAGAAATATGAGGAATCACGCACCCTCCTCGGGCATTATAGGACTCTGCCGCTCTCTACAATGAACTCCCTATAACTCCTTCCGCATACAGGCCACACACTTTCCCACCATTCCCTAATGCCCCCCTCAGCTCTCTCCAATGAGAATAATTACTTGGGTTCTATGCTGTTAGATCACCAGGTATTTCTTTGCTGTTTTTTTAATGAATATTTTTTGGGCGAAAAAAACCCTTTTTTTTAAATATATATTTGGGGGTTCCCCCCAAGCTCTGTTTTCCCTATTATCTAATCTCTATACCCCAACCCTACCACTTATATAACCTTAACCCCTCACCCCCATATTTTTCAATTAGTTTTTTCAGTGAAAACTATTCCGCTAAAAACTCTGCGAAAATAAGCCTGACGGTGGAAGGATTAGATAATAGGGAAAAGGGAGCTTGGGTGGAAAACCCCCAAATAAAAATAAAAAAAATATATTTTTTTCACCCAAAAATATTCATTAAAAAAAAGAGCAAAAAAATACCTGGTGATCTGACAGCATAGAACCCAAGTAATTATTCTCAAAAATTCAAGACTTGTAGAGCATCATCTGAAAGCTGGAAAACGATGTGGAAACAGAGCTTTCCGATGATGCCCTACAAGTCTTGAATTTTTGATTCATATCCTTTTCATTTACTATGCAGGACTTGTAGTTTCCAATCATAAATGCAGGACTACAATACCCAGAATGCAAAGAGAAAGCATCTATTTCATGAGTGAAGCAAGTACAAATCATGGAATGTGATTAAGCAGTTGGATTAGGTGCTGAACTGCGAGGATGTCGGCGTCAGTTTCCTCGGATAGCAAGTCCTATTGCTCAGAACATGGACACACCCATCTTTGCAGCCACAGCTATAATTGTGGCGGCCACACCAGCCAGGAGTTTTAAGCTGTGGGTGCTACTTTGCGTGACAGTTTTTGTTTCCTTCTCAGCCAGCATATATTGAGCAGCAAAATGGGTGGGGTGTGATGAGAGAAGGTGGCAAGGGTTTGGCTGTAAGAACAACCTATAGCCACCCATTGACCCAGAGATTATAAGACTTGACTAGTCAGAAAGAAAACAGCAGTGGCGTCATCAGGAATCAAATTTAGGGGGGGCACAGAGGGGGCTAGAGACAAAAGTATGGGGTCACCATTGAAAGGGAATGTGTGATGTCACAAGCACTCTTGCAGAAAAGCTTTTGTGCACACCAACTACCAAACCCCACTGCACCTCCCCTTCTCTCCCCTCAGATTGAAGGCACAAAACCATTAAGTCACTAATGACCCTTCAGTCACAGTTTTGTATGGTACATTTTGATTGGAGGGGCTGCTCTTGACGGCAGAGGGAACTTAACAGCTCTTCATTATTGATTACGTCCCTTTGTGTGTGGCATGCGGACGAACACAGCACTGCAGACAGTGCAGAGTGAGTAGCCCAGCTGAGGTAGGTGGGGCTGGGGGGGGCAGGATTTCAGAGAAGGGGCACAGCCCCCCCTTAGCGACGTCACTACTTATAAGCAACTTCCAACTCACTGCCACAGCCCTCCGCTAACAAGACTTGCTGATCCCTACCAGACTGCTCAAAACAAAGTTTTTGGGTGGTAAAAGAAAGAAAGCAATTGTCAGTGGAGTCTAGCGCCATGTTGGGGTGCTCGGCTCCACCTGGTCATATTAAGGTGGGACATCACCCGTTCTCCCTCGGTTCAGAGAGAATGGGATGGAATCCTCTCCCTAAAAGTAGAAGGGGGCCTGCATCAACCAGTAACCACGCCCCCCGTGCTTTGAGACTAAGTCACAAAATAATGAGTTGGGGAGCCTCAGTTTCTGTCTCGAATTGGCTGAAATTCAGTCCACCCTCCTCCCCCACTCTCCTCACCCCCACGCCGCCCACTCCTCGAAGACTGGTGCCTCAGAGGACATGTGAGCTTTATTTTCAGAATCTATAGTACAACAGGGTATTGCTGTACAGGTGGTCCATGCCCCAAGTCGGTCTGTGAATGCTACAGGAATGTATGGGCTGTAATCGCCCTCTGTGGGTCCAAAAATGCATTGTTGTAATTTATATCTCCCAGGCCGGCTTTCTAAGGTCTCCCCCCTGCTGGCTCCTGTGTTGTCTCCCTCATAGCTGGCGCTCATAGCGCTTCCTTCACTGTACACTCTTATGCTTTCTTTCAACTCCCTCCTCGAGCTTATATTTCGCTACTGTTAGCCATCGCACACAATGGAGTAACTTTGTTGAAAATGTTGTGGGGGACATGGCATCTAAATGAAAGGGGCCCCTGCCAAAGGAGTGGGACAAAATGGTGTTCGGCAACAGTTGGGAGGTACAAATACCCTTGTTCCCCCTTTCCGCCCCCACCCAGCCCCGTACTCGCACACTCTTGGCTGTCTGATCAGTAACGAGAAATCTTCCTTAACGCTGGATCCTTCACAATCAATTCACGGAAGGTTTTCCGTTATTTTGTCCTCTGCTGCCATCTGGTGGTCCTACTCCAGCAACCAAAAATCCTTTGATTGAGGAGCCTCAAACATAACATTTGTATGTAGTGCATCATGCCAGACTCCTTCCGCCCCAAGTACTGTAGTATTAAGTGTTATTATCACCCAATGTGATAGTGCTCATTTTATTGACCAGGAAAGGATGACGGGCTGAGTCAGCAATGACGGCATTGACGTCTGTGATTGCAGGTGGCACATGTTATATTACTGGCATTTGTACTGCACACAGCTACCATTTGCCTGGTCTCCAGGTGCTCTGGCATGTAGGAAAGATGTCTGAGGTGAGTGCTTAACTTGCTGAGATATCTCATAGGCCAGATGAAGAATATGTCCAGGTATTAACTGTTTAATCAAAAGGTAAAGGTGTGAATTTTTGCTCAATGCTGATGGGATGGGTCAGAAATAAGCTTGCAAGTTCAGATCTAGAGACCGTATAGGGCCAGCGTGTCACAAGGAGGACGGAAATGACCAAACCGATCTGTTCGATCTAATGGGTCCCACATGGTCAGTCAGAACATATGAAATCACAAGTTTGGGAACTAGCTTCAAAACGAAGCAAACGCTCATCCTAGAAATCATACCAAACTGTTTAAAAGGGTACATTATTTGGAACAAATCAGTCACACCCACCCACCTTGATCCAAAAAGGCAGCCCCCTCCTGTCTCTCTCATTGTCCGAACCTCTTTTTGCGTTTTGGCGTTTTGCAAGAACGCAGAAATTGATGAGTGAACCAAACAAAGCCCACCTGGCTGCAGCTTATGCCTTTTCATAGCTTTTACAATTACCGTCAAAACTATGCAAACACAATCTTCTGACACTCATCCAAAAATCATACCATATCTTGTAAAAGTGTAAATATTGCTGCAGAAATTAGTCAACCGCACCTTACCCCAGAAAAGCAGCGCACTGCTTCCTTTCCCTTCCCTCTCCCCTTTGTAGCAGAAAAAGCTCTCTATGTGTGAGGCAGTACCTTCCTCGGTCCTGGAGACCCCCTGTGAGGACAGCTCACAGCCTGTGCACATGGTAGTCTCTGATAATCCGTTCGTATCTTTGAAAGGAAAACCCATAAAGTGAGGTACTACCTGCATAACTGCCTTTGCCCCGATTTCGTTATTTAGCTGTTGCACAAAGCTTTCCAATGAGTTCAGGCAGATAAAAGTAAATTTAGGATTGTAGCGTTATTGGACTGTCCAAATTATCCAGACCAAAGGCCCTTTCCTTCACTGTTACCATGCTTCTCTTCCGACTCATGCAGCATTTTTTACCCCTTTTGGCCAAGGGATGGGACCCCCAGTTTTCTGGCAATTTTCGAGGAATCCACACAGCATCTTTGATTTTTGTCTTCTCCTGATTTCATCATGCAGACCCCTTGCAGCGTCTCAGCATCACTCTGAAGCAGGTGTTATGGAGCTGCCTCAGGAACCAGTGATTGGGAGCTGGCAGGGTGTAGGGGAATTTCATGATCCCCTATTGCTGTGTACACTGTGTCAAAGCAGGCTGAGGTTTGTGGGAGACACTGGGATAGGCCTCTACGATAAATGACCACGAATTCTGGCCTCTGCCTTGATCTCCTGATAAATGCTGTTTGCTGCCCCAATGAGTCACCTACTTGAGATATAATGCTGTTTCCCAAAACACTCTGAAATAACAGAATACAAAAAACTCTTCAATCACCTTGGGACAAATGAAAGCAACAAAAAAAAACAATGAATTCTGAAACAGATTGTTTTTCAAAGCATTTCGGACATTCTCTATCTTCAGGGAAGCATTCTGCCTACTTCCAATTCCAACTGAAATGTGCAACAGTCAAGTCTTAAAAGTTGTGACAGACATGCCTAAGGAGTCAGACCAGAGACATGACTATCATGAGAAACAATGAGCAAGTATAGCGGTTGTCGGACGCGGCCAACGGTCTGGAGCACCTTAACGGCTTGTGTGCAACGTCACTGCGAGATGGAGCAAGGCCCCTTTCTCGACCTTGCCTGCTCCCGACCATGCTACAGGCATTGTTGTGAACCGTGGGTGAGCGGGATCCCTTGTGGCCCCGGCACCCTTGGAAGAGGGCACCACTGGAGCAGGGCTGTAGCTCACTACTCCTGCTGGTAGTGGCTGAAGCCAGAGTACGGAGTGTGACGCGCAGTTCTGGCTGAAGATGAGTGGGGTCCCATTTCAACATGATGCTTGGGGGCCCCCTGCTTAGATGGAAAACAGTCTGATTCACCTGTGGGGGGATCTACGTGATTTTATTGAACCGAAAATTTCGACTCCCAAAAGTCCATTTTTTTTCTTTTCAATTTTCCACAAATATATATGTGGGGGAGAACCCCTCATCCCCACCTTACCCCTATACATTTATTATTCACTTTACCCCCCACTTATATATATGCAGATAATTTGGGGTCAGACTTTTGTTGGTTGAACTTTTGGGAGGGTGTAATTTTGTACAATACCCCTGTCGGGTGCATACAATGGTGACACAGATAAGGTTTATAGCCGCCGATTATCAGGAGATGGCCAGCCAGCAGGGAGCTTTAACATTAAATGCCCAGTGCAGAGCTTCAAACTCTTCTTTGTCAGCTGGTGGCTGATGTGGAGGAACCAGTGTTAGAAGGCAATGGGGGGGGAGGACCTCTGTATATACCGTGGGAAGAGAAAACTGCTTTAATGTGACCACTGCAAAGTGCAAATTTTAAGCCCTAGAACGAAAATTGAAAAATTAATACTATGCCGTGTTACAAGACTGCTGACTGGGAACATGGGGGCAGTTGCTGGGGGCCCACCTGAGCCTCGAGGCCCCTTTCATTTGAAAAGTTGAAATGCGCTGACGCTGTTGCTGGTGGAGCGAGAAAGAGCTTGCAATGTCCTCCATCGAAAGGCAGAGCATTGCCACTGGTGTAACAGGGGCTCCTCGACCCCCCGTGGTGTGGGGGGCTGAGCAACCACATGTTCTGGAAGGGGGCCCCACTTGGAGTAAAAAAAAACAAAACAACATTTGTTTGCAATTTTTTTCTTTTTACATTTTCTTTTTGAATTCACTCTGCATTTCTAAAGAAATGATTTCTGTAACAGAAATCATTTCTTCATGAAGGCAGAGTGAATACAAAAAGTCTGATGGCTACCCCCACCCCATGACATGAAGACCCTAGGCTGTAGGCCTTCATGTCATGGGGTGGAGGAAGCCCTATGACTTAAAAAGTAAATAGTTTATTTTTGAAGTCACTCTGCCTTCATAAAGAAATTATTTCCGTTATGGTCCAGTCCTTAACGGAAATTATTTCTTTATGAAGTCAGAGTGACTTCAAAAAGAAACAATGGGCCTCATTACGAGCATGGCATTATGAGATGAATGGGCCAGTAATTGCCCATTCACGGGTGGTGGTGTTGCCGGGCTCCCGATCCCCATTCTGCCCAATTGGGCAGAATGGGGGTGGGGAGCATGGTTGCGCTGGCACCGTTGATAATGGCGCTGTCGCAATTACGAGTTATGCTCGCGGGTGCCGCACTGCCCTCCAGGTAATACCTGGCGGGCTGTCAGGAACCTGTGAGCAGAACTCGTAATGCGGCGGGACGGTATGAATGGTTCATACCGTCACCGGCAGGGTCCTAATGAGGACCAATGTATTTTTGAAGTATTATGGCTCCCCTCAACCCATGACGTGTGCGTGTGTGCGTGTGTGAGTGTATGGTGAAAGAGTGCACACAAATGTATGGGTGGCTGATATGCGTGTGTGCGTGTACGGTGAAAGGATGCACACTTAAATGTATGGGTAGGTGCCTGGGTGTGTGCCTGTATGGTGAAAGGGTTCACACTTAAATGTATGGGTGGTTGCCTGGGTGTGCCTGTATGGTGAAAGAGTGCACTCTTAAATATATGGATGGCTGGGTGTGCGTGTGTATATATGGTGCTTGTGTTCAGGGGTGCAATAAAACCTACATTTCAGGGGGGCTAACCCTTCAAATGTTGGTAGAGGTGCTAACTTCAACTGTGGTGTGGAGGAGCAAACTTATTTGTGTGGGGGCACCTAACTTCTTTATGCATTTTAATGAGACTATTATAGTGCAGCTCCAATGTTACAAGCAGTTAACTCTCTCCTTTAGGTCTGAAAGCACCCACTTATGGGCTGCTGTAAGAATGACTGGTCTCCTGTTTCCGCTCTACCCTTCCAATCACTCCCCTGGCATGCAAGTACTAAACCCACATCACAATTTCAATTGCTTAACAAATGTGGCATTCGAATGCAGGTACTAACAGTGAAATGCTGTACATTAGTAATTGCTGGGCCGGGCCCTTGTTAACGTCAAAACCCAGGTGCCGTTTAACATCTGTGTACTTTTCTGTCCAGGCTCTGCTCTGTAGGTCAGCCAGGTCAAGTCAACATAGCCCACAATTTCAGTGGGGGGGAGAGTGCTGAAGCCCAGTCAGCTCAATGATGTTGCACCACTACTTGTGTTTAATGCCTTGATTAATTATTGGTAATCTTCTTTACACCTAGCCCTATTCTTCCTCATCCCAGTACTTGTGTATGAGGCACTATGCCTTTTACGCAAGTACTGGGATAAGGTAGAGGTACATGAAGGTAATGCCTGACTTAGCTACCTGTAATCTTCATTACTCCTAGTCCCACTATTTCTCATCCCAGTACTTACCAGTGAGGCAAGGAGCCTCATACGTAAGCACTGGGGCAAGGAAGAGGGACGTGGAGGTAATTCGGGGCCAATGAGCTGATTTTGGAGGTTGGTTGCGCTGGCACCATTTATAATGGTGCCGTCGCAATTACGAGTTATGCTCGCGGGTGCCGCACTGCCCACCAGGTAATACCTGGCGGGCTGTCAGGAACCCGTGAGCAGAACTCGTAATGCGGCGGGACGGTATGAATGGTTCATACCGTTACCGGCAGGGTCCTAATGAGGCCCAATGTATTTTTGAAGTATTATGGCTCCCCTCAACCCAAGACGTGTGCGTGTGTGCGTGTGTGAGTGTATGGTGAAAGAGTGCACACAAATGTATGGGTGGCTATGTATGCGTGTGCGTGTACGGTGAACGGATGCACACTTAAATGTATGGGTGGCTGCCTGGGTGTGCGTGTATTGTGAAAGGACACACACTTAAATGTATGGGTAGGTGCCTGGGTGTGTGTGTCTGTATGGTGAAAGGGTTCACACTTAAATGTATGGGTGGTTGCCTGGGTGTGCCTGTATGGTGAAAGAGTGCACCCTTAAATATATGGATGGCTCGGTGTGCGTGTGTATATATGGTGCTTGTGTTCAGGGGTGCAATAAAACCTACATTTCAGGGGGGCTAACCCTTCAAATGTTGGTAGAGGTGCTAACTTCACGTGTGGTGTGGAGGAGCAAACTCATTTGTGTGGGGGCACCTAACTTCTTTACGCATTTTAATGAGACTATTCTAGTGCAGCTCCAATGTTACAAGCAGTTAACTCTCTCCTTTAGGTCTGAAAGCACCCACTTGTGGGCTGCTGTGAGAATGACTGGTCTCCTGTTTCCGCTCTACCCTTCCAATCACTCCCCTGGCATGCAAGTACTAAACCCACATCACAATTTCAATTGCTTAAAAAATGTAGCATTCAAATGCAGGTACTAACAGTGAAATGCTGTACATTAGTAATTGCTGTGCCGGGCCCTTGTTAACGTCAAAACCCAGGTGCCGTCTGTCCGGGCTCTGCTCTGTAGGTCAGCCAGGTCAAGTCAACATAGCTTTTCCAAGAGTTCGGGAGAGGGGAAAGTTCCAATGGCAGAAGAATGATTACAGAGATCGGCCAAGGCTGGATCAAAGGTGTCAATGTGGTTGTTGATGGTTCTGGAGGAGCAGACGAGCACCTGTTTCGATGACACTTCCATAGATGGGACTTGTCTAGAAACCTTGTCAGGTGTTAGAGAGAAAGAGGAGAAAGGAGGAGGAGAGGGAGAGATGGCCAAGGGGGGCTGAGAGAGGAAGAGGGAGATGAAGAGGAGATAGTGGACAGGATGTCCTGAGTTTTAGTGGAGAAGCGAGAGGCCAAAGCCGTACAGAGGGCCTGTTGAGGGAACAGGAGAGGTAGAAACCGCAACAGGATTGGCCAGTTCCTTGCAGTTTAGCTGTGTTGTTAGAGGCTGCAGAGACGAAGGCTTGAATGTGTGCTCTCTTCTTGATGAGTCTTGTTGCTTCGACGGGCATTTTGGTGCAACCAGTCTAGGTATCTCTTAATGTGACCTGGCATGCTTTACTGTAATGTTATTATGTGTCTACATTGGTCTACATTGTGCAGCCAGTTGGACATGTTTTCATTGTGGCATGGCATTTTTAATAGCAAAGCATTAATGTTCATGTGCACTGTTGGTGACTTGCATGTATTGGATTGCTGTTACCCTACATAACAATAGCAAACACTGTGGGGGTCATTACGAGTCGGGCGGTAGGGGATACCGGGCACCGGTAAGGAGACCGGTGCCGGTAATCCCCTACCACCCGATTCCGAGGACCCCTAATGGGAACCGCAAGGGACGTGTGGTCGGAGCACACGTCCATTACAGGTCCCTTCAAGGGACCAGGGTGCAAATAACAGGCTTGCCATTCGTGAGCCCATTATTAGCGCCCTCCCCATTCCCATTGAGCCCTATAGGGGCTCAAATGGGAATGGGGAATGGTTCGTGCAATGGGGACTTACCGGTCCTGTCAGGGTCGGACTAGACCGGTAAGTCCCCATTGCACAACACTGGACACGCTCATGGTATGGGAGGCAGCCATGGAGCTAATTGCTCCATAGCTACCGCCATACTCGTAATGACCTCCTGTGGCTTTTTAGTCAATTTTTCTCAGAAAGTGTGCTGTATATTGCATTGAAACACGTATTTATATCTTTTTCCTAGTGCAGTGTGTGGCATACCCCTTCAGCAACACGTTTGTGTGTATTGCGCAAGCGTGGTAATCTAGGGCGGCCCAGAGTGTGGCACGACTCGTGATTTGTTGCTGAGTTGGGGGGGGCCTCAGCATGGCTTGCAGGAGGCCCCCAGACCTTGTGTTACGCCACTGAGCATTGCGTGCCTGGCAACAATGTTGGAGCAGAATACGGGAAAGGAAGTGAAACAAAGTGCACCCTGTGAGCCATGCGGCCATTGTTTTTCACGGTGGCCGGTAAGGCAGAGGGACCAGTGTCAGTGCTAGCCCTGTCGACCGTATAGTTGTTCTGTCTTTATGCTGCATCTCTCCATGCCCGCAATGAGAGACGTTTCTTTTTAATATCTAAGTCAAGGAGCACAGAGAAGTGCTGCAGACAGGTTGCTCAGTAGGGTGACTGACTTCTATTACTCGATTAGTTTTAACCAGATAGCTGTGGCCTCGGGATGGTTAGCTATTATTTTAAAGCTTGTTGATTAACTTTGTACCTGCAGCTATGCTAATAACTGAAACAGTGTGCCACAATTTTAGGAGCTGTCCACATACCACGGTTAGATAATCTTCAGTTCACGTCATTAATCCGCCGGTAGTGAGTCGTGAGCCCATAAGTACGGAGGAAACGAGATCAGCCGTGGATTTTATTCAGACTGATTCTAAAGGCAATAGTCCTCCATTGGAGGGGAAAATGTGCTAACTTTTCCCCCATTCCCACTGCGATCTATGTACCTGCTCAACTGCCAGAAACACTTAGGCCCTTTTTCATAGAGCGTTTTCCAATGGGGTTTTGCCATTATAAAATGCCTTAGTTTCATGCTACAGATACCCTCACAGTCAACAACAATAAGTAGAGAAAGAGCTTTAAAAGACATGGAAGATTTGTTTCTCCAACTACGCAACCAGTGCTGGACAATGGGCCGGCTCTCGCTGGGTCCTAAATCCGGCCTCAGATGTCTAGCCGGATCTCGGGATCTGCCCTGCCTCAGCCCCTGCAAACAAGCCAACAAACCAAAGCGCTAGCCGCTCACAAAAAAAAAACTATACTAGCCTAGGGTTGCGGTATAGAGTGGGGGAAGAGCTGTGCACAGCAGATTGGCACTATACGTGCTCTTCTGGCTCCACCCCTAAATAGGCCACACAGCAGAAACCCAGGCCAAAGGGCTTCTTAAGGATGGCATGGACTGCGGTCAGTCCCAGCCCGCACCATCTTGAAGAGCTGCCCGTCTCCACCCATCTGCAGCCGCCGCCGCCATCATCTTCATCGACCTTCTGGAGCCGCCGCCATCCTTCTGAAATGGCTGCCATCTTACCAGGCATCAGGATCCAATGAAAGGCTCCTGGCAGGTAAGCAATGATGATCATGCTGGCACTCCCTCCCCAGGTCACTGAGGGGTCTTTAACCCTTGGCAAACCTGGGGGCTCGGTGATCTAATCTGCTCTGTGCAAGTGCACACAGAGCAAATTATATCACTACTCTATTGATTGGTTCAAGTACCGGTCATGGCATATCATGGTGAAGGCCTGAACTTGGCCACTATCTCCCCTTACGTCTAAGGTGATGGTTGCTTTTCCTCTATGAGGTTATTAGCCAGATGTTTAATCTTTTATTTAGTTGTTTGTGGAGATCCGAGTGTTTTCATACATTTACAGACATTGGAGGTTGTGCAGGAGAACTTGAACATTTTAGGATCTTGGCAACCTCGAATCTCGATACAGGTGTTGGCTCGAGAGTGTAATCTTGGTGGGGCTTGGCAGATACGACTGGAAGGCAGGGGGTCTGGGTGCAGTATTAGAATGATATCTATCTACTCTAGCTTAAAATAAATACATTGGATTGCCACTTGGCCGCCATGCTCTGCTTATAGCTGCTAACTTTGCAGGGAGTGTCTGATGCTCAAAGATCTGTAAACGTTCTTTAAATGAGTTGTCAGTAACTTCTTTGCCTGTTTTTTAGCGGGGTGGTGGGTTATTTTGGTTGCTCTGATGCAGCCTTATGGTTTCCATTTCTAATGTAATGTAATGGAAAATAATCTTGTAGAGGGCCTTTCTACCATTTTGGTGGCCTCATTTCATGTGGCCTTTTAGGAATAGATTGGGGTGGGGTTCTTTGTAGGATAGAGAGAGATAGGCAGGTGTGAAACCTGGGGTGTTACGAGTGTGGCCTAGAAGTAGCAGAATACTTAGTTCCTCTCTGGTTCTATGGGTTTGGTGGTGACAGTTGTGTGGGTGTTTATACGTAGGGAAGAGCCCGAGATAAATTGCAGTGTTGATAGTCTGGATTAGCCATTGAGGTGGGGGAGTCGGGAGGTGGGTGGTATAACTAAAGAAGTGAGCATTTTCATAGCTCTATTAATGTTGATGTGGTATTCATAGGCATGAATTTGAATTTGTTTTAGTACACTTGGTGCCAAGCAAAAGAAAAAACAATATACAGAAATCAATGTTCATAAATACATGCAGGATAAAAAACCCAAAAGAATCCAGAACAACACAGTCTGAAACAGCGTTGAGTCATTTATATGTGGATAACTGCATTGCTGATCTAGAGATGGCAGCTAAAACCCATAATAACCTTAAGAAACAAAACATTTTTCCTCAATTCATTGTTCCTTTGTTGATATTCTGGCAGATTAGTCTGCCCACATCCCTCAATAGTGCAATCTGTAGATAGACTCCATTCAGGGATATAGACTCTTATGAGTTTTTTTCAATGGCCAATCCGCACAGCTCTGGGATTTGTTATTTGCTTCCACCAGGCTAAGACTTTGCTACGGAGCGCTTCCCATGGGTCATATCATGTTACTCTGTGAACACTACTGATAATGATATTTCTTTTATCCGTCATTTGAGCCACTGTTTCCTTATCCTTCTGGCATATTCCGCTTCCATCTGATAATCATATCCACATCTGGATCTGAATTCCTATCCAAGTTAAACACTTTAAGAGATCTTTGTGACAACCACAGATAGTCATTTTCACAGTGTGATTTTTGGAGAGACAGAGAGTTAGAGGGGGCTGATTGATATGTGAAGGTTATAGGAGTTCCTTCCCTGGAACTCTCTGGTTTCTTTGTCCCGTTATTCCTATCAGTCAACTTGCTGACCATGCTGGGAAAATGGAGATCAGGTCAGCTTTTCTGGCCACCTTTACCTAATGTTCGACTTGTCTGAGAAGAACACTTTACTTTGATTTTCCACATGGACTTTAAATTAAGTTTATTTGACGGGGCTACTAATTCACCTCTTAGGACGACTCAGCACCTAGTTGCCCCCAGGTTTTGCGTCCTCTACAAATGAAAATAAAATAAAAAAATTAAAAAGCAATAGCTGCCCAATTTCATTCCATATTTTGGCCACCTAGGCCACTAGTTCTGAATATGCATGAGAAAGCGAAATAACCCCATATGCAGGATTGATAGTTTCATTTATATCAGTAGGCTTGTCTACTGTTAAGGAGCATTCATTTGCATCAAAGTATTTTATTTATTATTTATTTTTAATCAAATGTTTTATTCAGCGTTAGCCATAAAACCAATCACAGGAAACAATTAGACATAAAAAAGCAGTTTAAGCTTGCACAATTAAAATTCATCATAGAGTTGAATTACATTGGACAAACACAATAATGAAAAAATCTCTGTGGGGACAAATTATAAGAATAGTTACAAACAAACACATTCCCTCTACAAAAGATAAAAGCTGCCGCCTTCCTGATTGCCGCTCTTTTTCCCTACATAAGGAGCCCTCCAGCCTCTTTTCCTTTGCAGATGGGGAGCAGGTGCAAGTGGACATAGGTCACCTGGCCTAAGCCCCTCCCACTTTCTTAGCCCTGCCTCTTCCTTCCTGCTCTTAGCTCTTAGATCAAGGGCGTCTCTCACCCAGGCATCCGAAGCGAAGGGCAGACGAAAAAAAGGTCAATTTTTGTTTGGACCTGTTCGGACCAGGAGGATCCAGTGCCCGAACCCCTGCTCAGACAGACGGTAAGCATGCATCAACATGTGTTTACTCCCTCTGTCTCCACAGGTAACCCCCGACCCTCAGGTCCCCCCATGATGTTCCATTGTGCCCCCGCCTTCTCGCACACAGGTGTTGCCTCTTTTTCTTGTTTTCTTGATTCTTCTACTCTGCTTCCCTAATAGTCTGTCCTAATACATTCTAGTTTCACCATCACCATCATGTGGCCAATGCTGGATTTGACTATAATGGACTTCAGTGATTCACAGTGCGTCACCCTTTCCCATGGTGGCCCTGAATCATCCTCTTCCAATCTTCATCTGGTATCCTGGCTTGCAACATTATGTGTTAGTAATGACTTCTGCAATTGTATTCGCTCTCCCCTCTCGCTTCTCTACTCTTTTTGACTGCTTACTCTCTGTTCTCTCCTCCTCTCCCTTTCTCCCTTTTCCTATCTCCTCCCCGCCTCCCCTTACTTTCTTCTATGCACTTACTCTATCAGAATTGTCCCTGGACCTAGTATGATAGCAACCTCGTCTGTCTAATCCCCCCTCCCCTTACTTGTTCCCCCGCCTCCTACAGCACTATCTGAAATGTCGTCAGGTCGAGTACGATAGTTAATTTCACATCCTTACTGTTCATGGCCTTTAAGATTATCATTGTATTTTCCCTTGTTCCCTCCCTTGCCTTGAAGCGCTTTCAAACACATTTTGTATAGGCACTATATAAATAAACTATCATATCAATATCAAGTCCAATTATACACATTTTCTTTATTAACTACATGGCTTCCATAACTTATTCTTTGATTAAACCACTAGCTTTGACCAGGTTATCTCTACAGAGCCAGGCACAATGTGTATATTTGACTACCAGGTTTACAACCAGCATTTCAGAGGTACATTTGCAGCAGGCTATCACATCTACAGTATTAGCAATAGATACCTCTTTCCCTGAAAATTGGCTTCGAGTATTGTGATCTAAAAGGTTGTAGCTTGACAAAAAACAACATAAAGTGAGCAACTGTTTCATCACCCACCACACACATTGGGAACATCCTCGAGTTGCCTGTCTTCCAGGTACCTGTGAATTTGGCAAGCTTAAGAGTGCCCATTCTGAATTCTAGATAAAGCACAGCTAAGATGATGGCCGATGTCCCCAATTTATCTCCTGGATTCATGTAAGATGGCTTCCTTAAGCCTTATCCTCGATGCTCTCGCCATCGTATTGAGAAGAGCCCACATCCCTGGCAATTGTAACTTCCCAAAAGTCTCTTTCACATGGCTGACCCACGGGAGTACCCCTCCCCCATCATGTTCCAATGAATGTTTCAAGTCATCCCTGTAACATTCAAGGCCTTTGTGCTCCACAGCCCTAGCCAATACTGGACCGGTCTAGTGATGAACTGGCCTGCTGTAGGGCATAGGCCTGTTTCTAGATGGATGATCGTGCTGGTTGAGCCCTGGGGTAGCATCAACAACTTTTTTAAATACATTTTCAGCTACTATTAGATTAGGAGTTTTGATATGTCCCCAGATATCTGCTCCATATATGGCTGAGTGAATGGCCTGTTTCTAATACAGCTCCAGTGCTGGTGAGACTGCACCCCTTGGCATCGCCATAACATTTTTCAAGGTTGCCACATGCCTTCGTTGTTTGGGCAGACCATGCACAATTGTCCTGGAACCTCAGACCTAGGTTGTCGAAGCAGGAAACCTGCTCCAACCTGTGGACATTTACTATCACATTCAAATCACATGTTCTTGCTAATTTTGATTTGAATACCATTGTTTTAGTTTTGCTCAAATTCATTGACTGCCCCATTTCCTTACATTTCCCCAGGAATGATGCCATTGTACTGTTGATGCCCATAGTTGAGGTTGACAAGAGAACAACATTGTCAGTGAATAACAATGCTAGTACCATGTCATTTCATATCCTAGGGGCATCTAGGTATTTATCCACCAGTTCTGTGATACCCTCGTCAATAAACAAACGGAACAGCAAAGGGGTGAGTACTCACCCTTGCCTGACATCCCCGGGTAACCCTAAAGGGGTCTGTGGTCTCCCCACCCAGCCCAAACTATACTACAGCCTCAATTTCACCATAGAGCCCTTTAATGATCAGATGCGACGGATCTGCCTTTTGCGCAGAACGCTCCATAGTAGGGCTCGTGGCACTCCATCGAAGGCCGTTTGGAGGTCCTCCAAAACCACATACAATTTCATGCTCTTCAAGGTGACGTACTTTTGAATTGGAACAAATAAACAGAAATACTGTTTTATGGTGCTTCTGTGTTTGTGGAAACCCGCTTGGAGTGGGTGTATTAAACTGTGGCTATCAACCCAGTTTTGGAGGTGTTCCAAAATTGCCCATGCAAATGTTTTCCCCGCTCTATCTAGCAGGGAGACAGGTCGATAGTTGGCAGGGTTGCCCCTTCCCCTTTTTATAAATGGGAATGATAACTGCTCTGCACCAAGAACTGGGGACCGCCCCAGATTTGATCACGGCAGGAAAGATTTTTGTCAGGATTGGAACCCATGTACACAGCTCGTCTTAATACAGGTCTATGAAAGTTGGTCTGGTTGATTCATCCCAGATAATTTCCCACATTGTTCTCGGACAGTCCTTTGTCATTTAATGCTGCAAAATTGGTGCACCATTCCTCTTATCTTATAACGCACTGCAGCAAGGCCTCTCCCTCCGTGTTCCCACCTGCAGCAAGCTTCCAGAACATTCAAACATCTCCTTTCTCCAGGGCAGCCAGTGGTTTATTCCATTTGGTTTTAACAAAGGTTGATTTCTTGGCTTTGGTCAAGCTTTTATAATACCCTCTTCAGCCCCCTAATTGTCTACCATTGGGCCGCCTGCCAGACTTTCCATAATGCTTTGCCACTCTGCATTCTTCATCAAACCAGGCATCCCGCTTTAGTGTATGTTTTTTTACAACATGTTGCTGGTGGGTATAAGGGGGTAAGATGTTTGCTACCATGTCCTCTAAATCAGGCACGATCATCTGAACAGTGCCACTGTCCCAGCCAATGTTTTCAACATGGGGAACACAAGCCTCATAAAGTTCCTCTTCGTTGTATCTTCGGGTTTGGTGTTTCCCTCCATTATTTTTGTCATGTTATTGTTTTGCGGGCATTACCTGCCACCTGTGAGACGTGTGTCCTGTTTGATAGTTGGCTGGTGTCTTGACTTATCCTCCCATAATGTAAGGTGGTTACCAATGGTTTGTGCTCGCTATTATGTCTGTACAGTATCTCAAAGTGGGCCAGTAAATCTCAATCTCTAGCCAGGATTAGAATATAGTCAATGCGTGAGGAGGACAGGTGGCCAAAATAGGTGTCTTTAGCTATTTGATCTGGTGCGCATCTTCCATTACACGCCCGCATTTCCAAATCGTAAATAAATGATGTAGGATGTCTCTATAACCTGACTGTGCATCCTTAATAGGGGGTCTGCTACCAGAGATGGTATATTCCATGCGAGATCCTGGCCTCCCATAATCCCTTGAGTTATTTTATGGGCTCTAGTTGAACATTAAAATCTCCTACTATAATTATGTGGACTTTCGGGGGATCATACACCTCCCTGTTTCCAATGATTTCTTGTATATTTTTAAAGATTGCAGGGTGATCCTTGACACTAGTTCTTTTATAGACATTGAACAAGAGTTAGGTATGGCCACCTAGCGTGTGAGCCACGAGGTACTGTAAATCGGCAAGGCCTGTCAGGCATACTTTACTTTACTTTAATCGATTTGTATAGAGCAACCATGGACCCTTAGGCATTAGGGCGCATAACAAGACGGACAGCGAAAAAAACACAAAGATGGTGCGACAATGTATCGGTCAGGTCAAAGCACGAAAACTATTCAGAGAAGAAGATAGCATGAGGTGCAACCAAGCAGGTTACAAGAACAGCCACGTTTTCAGATTTTTCCTGAAGAGGTTCAGGGATGTCATGCCACGTAGCTCGGAAGGAAGTGAGTTCCAAGCCTTCGGAGCTGCGCCAAAGAAAGCTCAATTTTCGGCCTTCTTTGTTCTACATCTGGGCGAAACCAGCAAATCTTGGTTGTTGGACCAAGGGGATCTGCTATTGACCTTTTTATGAATTAGATTTTGCAAATACAGAGGTAAAAGGCCAGATCTGTATTTGAAGGTCATGACTAAAAGCCGGAAGCGAATACGTGCTTTAGCTTGGAGTCAATGCAGAGCCCGCCTCGCTGCCGAAACATGGTCACGGTGGGCGAGACCAACAATGATTTTCTGGACAACTTGAAGTCTGTTTATATCCATTTTACGGAGGCCCACCAAGGTGCTACTACAATAGTCTATCTTGGAGTAGATAATAGCTCTTGCTATGGTAGCAGCGTTGTCTTGGGAGTTGAAGGGTCTCAGGTGTGCCAGCAGCTTCACATAATAAACAGCTGCTGAAACCAGGCAACCCACGTGAGACCTCATATTCAATAGTTGGTCAAGCGTAACCCCTAGAATGTTTACTTTCGCCTATGGAGATAGTTTCACATCACCCAACATAAAGCAGCAGTAGTCGGGATCCGGTTTTGTCAGCATCGATGGGGGTGCATATAATCATCAACTCGGTTTTGCCTCTATTAAGGGAGAGATAATTATAGTCCATCCATTTCTCTATCAGAGAGTAGACTCTGTTGAGTTCACCTTCATCTAAGGCATGAACGCCGGTCAGCGGGATGACACAGAGTGTCATCTGCATAGTTGGAGAACATGACCCCTCCCTCTCCAGAGTGGCAAAGAAGGGAGCAATACAAATGTTATAAAAACAAGTGGAAATACAAGCCCCCTGAGGAACTCCAATCCAATGAGCCACGAGGGGCGAGAGATTGGTGACCTCCACCATTCTGGAAACCAGGATAGTGTGGTCAACCAAATCGAACATGGCTGACAGGTCAAATGCTATTAATAGGGACAGAGAACCCTTGCCAATCACTCCAGAAGTCTGGATTTCAATTCTAATAATGAAGTATCAGCTCCAAAGCCCCTTCGGAAACCTGATTGGTATTGGTTCAGGATGGGGAATTCATCAAGATGTTTGGAGAGTTGATACTATGCGATACGATCAAGTATTTTCAGTAGGAACGGCGTATTAAAATATGGGTCTCTAGTTAAGGGGAACCTCTGGGTCCAGGCCAGGTTTTTTCAGAATGGGGTAACCCAGGCTTTTATATGTCAGTTGGAACACATTCTTCTTATAGGGAGGAGTTGATAAAATTACAGATGGCATCCAGGAGGGTGAGGGGGCATGATTTAATGATCACTGAAGAACACGGGTCTCCTTTGCATCTTGTGGCTTTCAGCTAATCTGCGACTATTGCCATGTCCTCAACCACAATAGATGTGAAGTTAAACTGGGGAATGGAAGGGCATCTGACAAAAGGCCTTAGCCTGTCATCCGCTAGGGCAGATGTGCAGGGATTTCTTTGGTTTCAGAGACTATAGGCCTCATTACGATGTTGGCGGTAGCCATGCCGCTATTGGCCAAAATAGGTGTCTTTAGCTATTTGATCTGGTGCGCATCTTCCATTACACGCCCGCATTTCCAAATCGTAAATGATGCAGGAGATCTCTATAGCCTGTCTGTGCATCCTTAATAGGGGATCTGCGACCATAGATGGTATATTCCATGCAAGACCCTGGTCTTCGCATAATCCCTTGAGTTCTTTGATGGGCTCTAGATGAACATTAAAATCTCCTACTATAATTATGTGGACTTTCGGGGGATCATACACCTCCTTGTTACCAATGATTTCTTATATATTTTTAAAGATTGCAGGGTGATCCTTGACACTAGTTCTTTTATAGGCATTGAACAAGAGTTAGATATGGCCACCTAGCGTGTGAGCCACGAGGTACTGTAAATCGGCAAGGTCTGTCAGGCATACTTTACTTTACTTTAATCGATTTGTATAGAGCAACCATGGACCCTTAGGCATTAGGGCGCATAACAAGACGGACAGCGAAAAAAACACAAAGATGGTGCGATAATGTATCGGTCAGGTCAAAGCACGAAAACTAGTCGGAGAAGAAGATAGCATGAGGTGCATCCAAGCAGGTTACAAGAACAGCCAACGTTTTCAGCTTTTTCCTGAAGAGGTTCAGGGAGGTCATGCCACATAGCTCGGGAGGGAGTGAGTTCCAAGCCTTCGGAGCTCTGCCGAAGAAAGCTCAATTTTCGGGCCTTCTTTATTCTACATCTGGGCGAAACCAGCAAATTTTGGTTGTTGGACCAAAGGGGTCTGCTATTGACACCTATTTTGGCCAAAATCGGGCCGGGTCCGGGTTCCCAGAATGGGGAATTACCGGGCCATTCTGAGTTCGGAGGGCCCGGTAATTCCTTCCTCCAGGAACCCGGGCCCGGACCTTCCCCATTCCCATTTCAGCCCCCATAGGGCTGAATGGGAATGGGGGAGGGAGCAAACGACGGGCCGATTACGAGCGGCCCGTTGTTTGCTCTCTCTTTCCCTCGCGGGACCCGGTAAGCATGCCTGGTATGACCAGGCGTTACTTACCGGGTCCCGCGAGGGGAGCTTGTAATAAGGCGGAACGGGTTTAACGGGTCCGCCTCCTTTAGCTGGTCCCGTTAACCCGTTCCGCCTCACTTGTAATGAGGCCCTATATCTGACCTGATGCCATTAAGCTTGTTTTGCATCGCTTCTTGAATTTTTTTACATCAGGCTGCGTCCTTAATTACAGAGCTCACTGGCGGAGAGGAGATGTTCTCCTGTTCCTTCAATATTTTGAATAATTCTTTCACATCAGACTTGGCGTTTTGAATTCTTAAATTGTGGAAGTTTTTCTTACCAGTCAAAATTTTGTACTTTTTAGCAGCTGTTTCATAGGCTGACAAATATTGTGAGCATTGGTTGGCTTTCCACAGGTGAAAGAGCTTGAGAGAAGAGGATTTCAGTTTTTGTAGGTCAAGTGAAAACCAGGGTTTACTTTTCTTCCCTTGCAGAGTGCTTCCGTTTTTCAGAGGGCCAGGGAGTTAGTAATAGCAGTCAATTTATCAATCAGAATTTTAGACATGTCTGAGACAGAAATGGAATCCCCAAGAAGAATGTTTGAGCCAAATAAGGGTTCACTTGTGTCCCGGGTGAGTGACTTCAAGTTCCTCACCAGCGCGGTGTGGGACTTTCTGGTTTTAGATTTTAATGGAAACCTAGCAGTGATCAAAAAATGCACAAAGGCATTGTGCAACCAGGGACAAGGGGTAACCACAAAGTCCTGACTATCAACGTTGTACATTGAAACCCAACCTAGTGTATGGCCAAGTTGGTGGGTGAGGACGCATAATTTTTGCTGAAACCCAAGATCGATAAAAGTCGTCTCTAATTCTCCAGCAAGTGCGTCATCTTCACGGCCCAGCCAGTAGTTGAGGTCTCCTAGCACGACAAAGTGAGAGTTGGGCTTGAGAATAGCCAGAAAATAATTCAACAATGCTGAGATGAAGTTTTCTGTAAGGGAAGGGGGCCTGTATATGGAGAGGAGGTTGACTGGTGATTCTGCATTAATCCCTACTTTTGTATGCATGGCTTCTATAACATCCATAATATGGCAGTGCACTGACCAGATAGTGAGGTCAGCTTTGTAGATAAAGGCAACCCCTCATCTCTCCCTTTTGATCTATCAGCGTGGGACATAAGATAGCCCTCAGGAATAGCTAGATCTAAAGCAGGGCCAGCTGTGTCAGAACCCCAATTTTCAGTAAGTGTTGCAATGTAGATATCACTATGTTCAAGGTAACCACAAACCTCGTGAGCATGTTAGTGATCTGGTGTTGAGGAGCATACATGCAATATTAGAGGCCGGTTTGACAGCTCGTTTGAAAGACTCTGATGTTGTCTTACTAGTTTCTGGCAAACGAGTATCAGGCGGCGTGCAGTATAGCTGAGGAGGAAGTAGTTACTCGTACCTGGTCTCTGCAGAGGTGTTGGGGCATGGTTGCAGCCCTGCCTGGACTTGAATCACCTCCCTTCAGGCCTCTCCCTCCGTAGAAATGCTGTGTGCGGTGGTGTGGTGAGACTGCTCCTGTGAATTATGGAAGATAAGCTCTACGTCCTGCTACTTTTGGCAGGGGCACGTCGAAAGGAATCTAGTTCCTTCACTGATCCCTGATAAGGATTATTCAAGTCCAGCTGTGACTATGCTTCTCCTTAAGATTGGTAAGTCTTTCTTGAGCTCTTTTGATGCTGTTCGTTCTGTTTAATGTCGTTATGTGTTGCTCCTAATTATGCCTGCAAAAATGTCTCTCTTCTGTTTTCTTACCTTAGATGAAACGCAGCTTAGATGCAGCTGTGAGACGTCAGACACAGCCGGAGGGAAGATGGAGGCTACCACAATGTTTGACAGCAGGTAAGCGATGGTTTAAGGTAAAGTCCGAGGTATGGCGAAGCACAAACTTAAACTGACTGTTTTTTCAATGTCTAACCTTGTCTTCTGTTTCTCCTTGCAGGCGCTGCTGTCGACAATTGAGCGCGTTGTGCTGCAGTGCCAAGATGAAGATTTCGGTGTTCCAGAAAGTGCAAAGATGAATGCTTGGCTCGCCGAAGAGATGTACCGGTAAGAACAGCTTCCCCCAGTTGGTAAGTATGCTAGCAGGAAGCAGGATATCCAGGAAGTAGGATCTTCAAAGGTAAGTCTGACCTCAGGCGACGGTGAGTGTTACGCTGCTTGCAAGTGCAGAATATCGTTAATCACTGGCCTGAAGGATGAGCAGCTTATATAGCTAAGGTTCTGAAGCCACGCCCACCAGGTTCAGCCTGTCTGCCACACCCAAAGGCAATCCATTAGCAGCCACACCCAAGAATACACTTGGGGCTGCTTAATGATTAGAATGTTCAGGTTCTTCCACATGTTTTGATAAACCAGCTATATTCCAGGAGATCAGTTTATATTGAGGGCTAAGTAGGGCTACACTAGTTTCTAGAAGGCATCAATCTATGCCCTCAAGGCCGTCCCCATGGATAAATTAGGCTGCCTCATTGGCAATAATGAGCTCT
Source organism: Ambystoma mexicanum (assembly GCF_040938575.1). NCBI lineage: Eukaryota > Metazoa > Chordata > Amphibia > Caudata > Ambystomatidae > Ambystoma > Ambystoma mexicanum. The sequence continues at coordinate 461,795,803 of NC_090931.1, forward strand.
TGGATCTCGATGGTGCTTGCGTTTCACCTCGTTGTCATGTCCCCCCCCCGCCCAGTTGTTTTACAGTGGGGATTGGAATTTGCAGCTGATCGAATCAACTGGGAGGTGACCTTTAGAGAGATACTAGAACCATGTGCCATTTCAGTTCTTTGGTCCATGTCGTATAGGCCTTTTGCTAGATATCTGAATGAAAATTCTTTCTGGATGCAGTCCTTATTACAATTATGCATTCTTACCTGGGAACACCCAACAACATCTTCCCTGATTATCGAGGTACAGCCTTTCACTGACCTAATCCAAAAGATGCACTTGTTTTTATTTTTTTTTATTTTTTATCTGGTTTGTTACAAACCTTTAAAAAGAATTACACATCATCACAATGTACCCTATCCATCTTGGACAAGATAAATAAAAATTGCAGCAATTGTAGAAACAACGTTTCCCAGTTCAATAGTCATCAGTTAAATTGATCCATCACCAGGTTAAATCAAAGACATGCATTACGTGCAATAATGGCTTCCAAAAAAAAAGTCAATGCTATAGTAAGCCTTCTGCCACCTTAATTAAAAAGTACTTGCCACCAGTCCTCTAGGCTTAATGATGGACGTGCACTGCTAAATTTCCCCAGATGATTACATCTTTCACTAGATAGGGTCGGATACAACATTATTAGATGTTTAAGTGCTTCCTCTGATTCGTTACACAATCTGCATGATTTCAAGATGGGAGCATCATTCACCCATAGATTTGTACGTTCTCTCGTCTGAAAGGTGTTTAAACGAAATTTCATGTAGATTTTCCTTCGGTGTGGGTCTGGAAATTTCGCTAAATAATTTTGAATTTCATTGACGCTTCTTTTCTGAAGAGGAACGTTTTTCATTATACAATGTTTTTGACATTGCTCACCCGTTAAGACCCAGTCCTGTCTCCACAATTTTAGCTTGACGTAGTTAGGGTTTATCTGCAGTGTGTGAATGTCAGTACCCAGTTCAATCAACATTTCTTTAGAACGCTCTACCCACATAGAGAAAACTGACCCAGTTGTCGTCTGATTCGCCAGGTTCAGTATCTCAAATTGTGGGCATTGCAAAGACAGTGTTATTTTCCGATACAGGTTGAGCGTAAGCCAGCAAACTCTTGCATTGAGTGAAATCAGGCTAAGTTCATGTCTGATGCAGGCTGTCGGTATACCCCATGGAAGAGATAAAACACGTGACCAAAACATGTTTTACAAGTGGTTCCATAGATCAGCAGAACACCCAAGGGCGCACTCCGTTCCGTACAAAAGGGCAGGTACAGCTTTTTGTTTGTAAAACGATAACACCGGTAAAAGCGAAAATTTGCCATATTTTTTGTTGAGCCAAGCCGCTTGTATTGCCAGTGTCTTACATTTCATTTTGATGTTATTGATCCAAGGTGCATCGTTTATGTTTGAATTAAATACAGTGCCCAAGTATCTAATTTGCGATTTAGTTGCTAACATTTTTTTCTCCCAAATGCCAATGAAATTTTTGTCGGGTTCGTGTATGGAACCCTTGTAGCCTTTGCAATACTATGATCTCAGATTTGGTAGTATTTATGACCAAGGCATTGTTTTTTACATATTTTTGAAGAGCGTTCAAACTACGTTGTAGACCAATCGGCGTAGAATCGACCAAAATGAGATCATCTGCATAGATCATGTGACCAATATGACAACCATTAATTTTCGGAGGAAATGAGGCAGCATCCTTCAGAGTTTGATCAAAATCCGACAAAAAAAGATTGAAGATTATTGCCGCTAATGGGCAGCCTTGTTTTACCCCACAAAATGTTTGAATGGCCGCAGACAGCCTACTAGTTTTGTCAAGCCTGACACGTATACTTGTGTTGGTGTGAAGGTCCTTTATGGCAAGAAGTAAATTGGCAGGATAGTTCCATTTAGACATCTTTTTCCATAATAGTTGGCGATTAATGCTATCAAATGCGTGGGATAAGTCAATGGATGCGATGTAGATTTTTCCACCAGCTTGCAAGTTATTAATTTTCAACAGGTTGATTAACAGAAGGTTTAGACTACAGCCAACACCTTTGATAAACCCGGTTTGTCGGATGTCTGTATGGCTACTAGATAATGACCATCTTCGCAGCTCTCATTGTAAGAAGGTTGCGTAAATCTTCCCCAAGATATTAAGTAAGGCAATTGGACGGTAATGGCTAGGATCCGAACGATTTCCTTTTTTGAAGATTGGCACGATAATGGCACTTTTCCATGAGGTTGGTGTTGTGGCAGTAAGTGCAATCTTGGCAAAAAGATTGTAGCAAAAATCAGCCCATTCCACAGGATTTTGCTTCAAGGTGAAATTAGTCAAGCCATCAGGCCCAGGGGCTCTAGATGAACTTAATTTAGTGATGGTCTCTAAGATGTCAGATTTCTCAAATTTTAGATCCAAATGAATCAAGTCTTACACAAATGATAAACTACTATCACCCTTGATACTATAAAGTTGTGTATAGTGATTGATCCAGCTTTCCTCAGATACCACGTTCTCTTGTAATGCATCTCGTGGAGCACTAAGATTATTTATAATGTTCCAAAAATCACAGGTATTTTTGTTTGCCACTTTTGACATCATGGCTTTTGCATCAAGTTGGAGCAAGGACGCTCTATGCTGTTTCAGCCAGTTTCCTATATGATTGTTTTATTTTTTTCCTTTGCAAGATGGATGCACTAGTCAAGTCTCTTGAACAGCGTCGAATCTCCATTCTCATGATGCGTTTGCGTTTCAAAATGTTCAGGTCAAAGACATGGGTTTGTTGAAACGTTTGACATCTAGGACCTTTGTTGGTCTCTTTGTACTGCTTTAGTAAGTGCCAACATTCAATTTGATTCGGTTCCCTCAAAAACGCTTGGTTTAAGTTCTTTACCTCTTTATTTTTTAGGCACAGACGGATCCTGTTGGATTCTACAGAGATATCATGACCCCAATAAGCATCCGTCTTGTCTGTCGCAGAAATTATCAATTTTAATAAATTGTGATCACTTTCTTTTTTTTCAACCACCTGAAGCGACTGCACCCGGGCATGAAGTTCATCAGAAACATAAAAATAATCAAGGTTAGATTTTTGGGACATTCTTTTCCAGGTAGGTTTCGCAGGGATATCTCCAATAGTGCATCCGTTAAGCATTGACATTCCTCGTGCAGACATCTCTGCATTCCACAGCAAGGCATTATTTTGAGTAGTGGTGATGTCATTCGATGTCTTTATTTGCACTTTTCGGCAATCGATATTTAAGTCGCCACACAGAACAATTTTGGGTGACAATTCCTTTTCATAGATGGTATCAAGAAGTGTTGAAATTTGATCAATAAACACATTTGCACTACTCGCTTGATGTTGCCAATACACGTTAATAATTGAGATTGTGTCATCAGGGCGTTTTACTGTGTTCTCTAGTTTAACAGATACTAGTTGAACATACGGTGTTATATTTCTACTCTCTTTAATTTGATACCCAGAACTTTTTCTTATCATGATCAATAGACCGGCCATAGGTATGCCTGTTTTGTTTCGAATTGCAGGGTTTAAGGCCACTTCGAATTCATCACATAGCGGATGCTGGGATAACCACGTCTCCTGAAGACATACAATATCCAGACCCATGAGCCAGGAGTAAGTAAACAAGTGGCTGAACCCACGGGAGTTCAAACCTGGATGGCAGCCAACGGACTCTGCCTTAACGGGGACAAAACAGAGATCCTACTAGTTGGCACCAAAGAAACACTAAATAAACTCCCGCCTCTATACAAATCCTTTAACGTCGATAACTGCACCATCACAGTCTCCACTGCGGTAAAAACGCTAGGAGTATACCTCGACTCCACTCTCTCCATGACACGGCAAGTCAATGCCGTAGCCTCCTCTGCTGCACTAACCACTAAGATAATCAACGCCGTTAAACCCTTCCTATCCCCTAAAAACTGCCTGAATGTAGCCAGAGCCACAGTAGGTACCAAATTGGACTACTGCAACGCCCTCTTCCTGGGCACATCTGCACAAAACATTAAAAAAATGCAAGTCACACAAAACAATGCTCTAAGAGCAGCCCTAAGCATTCCAAAAAGGGAGCACATCTCCCAAGCCAGAAAAGAAGCACACTGGCTACCTATAAAAGAACGCATACTATTTAAATCCAGGGCCATCACACACAGATGGCTCTCTGCCAATGCCCCACGCTATCTTTCTGAAAGGATCACCCTCCATACCTCCACTAGACCTACCAGGTCACACCTGACCAACCAGACCTATGTACCCACTTTCAAAAGAAGCAAAGCCGGAGGGTCCAGCTTCCAACACCTAGCACCCAAAAATTGGAACGCACTCCCCACCGCCTTAAGAAGCGAAAAATCATACCATGCCTTCCGTAGACTACTCAAAACCACGCTGTTGCACTAACCCCGCCTCACCTCTATTCTCACCACTGTAATTATGGAAATAACAGCAAATGTATGAAAAAACGCGTCTATGCTAATCTGTATATCTGTATATTCACCATGTATGCCTGTAACAAGTAAGACTTCTTAGCGCCACGATGCCCCCGGGCAGATGTGCGCTCTACAAATCCAAATAATTAAATAAATAAATAAATGATGCTAATGACAAGAAAGTTCAATTTTTGGGCTTTGAGCGTTATCTTCAGTGCAGGTTTACCAAAGATTTGGCAACCCAATCCCATTCATTCAACTGTATTGTTCCTACTCCGTTGCTATCCATAGGGGTGTTATTCTTTGCAGCTGGTCCATCACATGAAAAGGTAATTTGAATTTGTTTACTCATCAAGAAAGCATTTGATAACTTAGAGGGCAACCCGTCGTCAACATTCGGCCCCTTCAATCGGTCAGGTGATGTCCCCATGGAGTGAGTTGTCTCAGGGCCACCAAGTAACCCAGCGGCGTGCTTACATTGCAGTGGGGATACAGATCGGATTGACCTTGATGGAATACCGTCTTTCTTTAAGGACAAATTGGTTTCCTGTGGAATTTCATCTTCTCGGATATCAAAGCCCATTGATAAAAGAGCAGCTGCAGAGTCCAAAAGGATATTGCGTATAATCCTTGAATTGATATGCAATCGTACATCATTTTGTGGTTCTGTATAGAATTCCACAGTTCCAATGTCCCCCGTTTCAATTGTGCGAAGATTTGGAACATAATGAAATAATCGGAGAACATTGTTTCGATTTAGTGTAAGGCCATCATTATTAGACACTATACTTTCCAAGATCAGTTGGTATTTAAAAAACAGCTTTTTAGAGATTGGCAATTTTAACTGATTCTTCATAGAAGAAACCTGTTTCATTACATGTTCATTAGTTAAAGATCTTATAACATGATCCCTCATGTTTCCGCTTCCTGTATGTTTCCTGTATGTTAGTAGTCATAGTGTCAGTGGAAACAATTGTGGAACTCCCTACTCGATTATTCCCATTATAGAAGTTTAATTCCTTCGATTTGCCATGTTCATACACTGGTAGGTTCTTCCATCTTTCTCCCACAGTAAGAACCTTCAAGCTTTCAAGTTTTGAATTTACAGCAGCCTGCGATTCTTTCTTAGATACAATAACACAATGGCCCTCATTACGACCCTGGCGGATTTTTTCCGCCATCGGCGGACTTTTCCGCCATGGCGCAAAGTCCCTTTACGCCATGGCGGATGGCGGACTTACCGCCCCATTCCGAGGTCGGCGGGGCGGTAAGTCCCCATTGACCCATTTACCCTTCCCCATTCCCATTTTGGCCCCATAGGGTATAATGGGAGTGGGGAAGGAGTTAATTACGCCACCGTAAATTACGGTGGCGTAATTAACACCAAGGTCCCAGAGCGCCATGGATTTTTCCGCCCGCAAAAAGCGGGCGGAAAAATGACCATGGCGCTCCGGGAACTCGTAGTTGGCGGTAAGGGGTCGGCGCAGCTAACGCTGGCGCAGACCCCTTAGCGCCAGGGTCGTAATGAGGGCCAATGTCTTGAGTTCTGCATGGGTGGAAGGAGAGCAGCATTAGGAAGGGAAGTTCCAACCAATTCAGCAGGATTTATGTCATTAGAGGCAATGATCAAGGCTTCTGTCAGTATTTCAGGGTCGTCATCATGTTCATATGTTGATAGATCTAAAAGATCTACAACAGATTCCGATGATCTAGTCGCAATTGTAACAGAGATGACACAAGATACAGACTTCTCTGGAGCAGCCAGGTTGTCCTTTTGCTCTTGATTGCTTGTGACAGGATTGAGTGTGAAGTTTATGGCCTTTAAGTTGCGCAAGAACCTACGAGAACCATTCATAGCACGCGGTTTCCTCTTGGGTACATTTTTTTTATTTTTTTTGTCTGATCCACTTTTGCACTCAGTTGTTTGCCATCTGATTTGGTCTTGGGGTTAAATATAGCAAACAGGGCCTCCTGTTCCTCTATAGTATCAGCGGCCTGAGCAACTACAGTATCGACAACCTCTAATGTTACATTAGAGGTAGTAGGCACCTGCATATCTTCATTTGCGCCATTATCTTTTTGCTTAAGACTTTGTAAGGCAGTAGAAAAGGAGCAGACATCACTTACTGGGGCGACGCTTTCCACAGCACGGGTCTTAACACTAGGAGGCAGAACGTTGGAGTTTGTTTTACTTGGTAGCTCCAAACCTTCCACAACGGAAGTTTTGCCAACAGTTGGTAAAACATTAAGCTCTGTGGTTAAAGAATCACTGGGTGCTGATGGAGAGATATTAATTACCTCAGAGATGTTTGACAGGCCCAAAAGGGGAGTACAGAGCCCAGTGGATAATACTGCGGGACAAGGATTTGGGACAGATTTCAGGCTCTGTCGTTGTAAGATGCTTAAAGCCTGTTTAGCGACTTCAGCAAGTCGTTTTTTTATCTTCAGCATCTTTTAGCCGTTGGTCATTGGTGGTCATAAAACTGCAGTCGATTTTGTCTGACAATTTAACCAACGACTGTATGGACGAAGCGCTTGCGTGCTCAATCGCACAGATTTTTGTATTCAAGAGCGCAACTAACATTGGCAGGTCTTTCACACCATCTTGACCCTGTTCATATAGTTTCATAAACGGAGAAAGTGTTATAGACATGGATGACATCAGAATTGGTAGAAGTTCTTGGGATGTTTTTTTCATCATCTGTGCGTAGTCTGGTTTGCAAAGAGGTTGAGCTGCAGTTTTAAAGTAAGTTCTTCGAATCTTCGGAAACGCACGTTCCATGATTGAAGATTCGGATGATTTGTCATCAGAAGAGCAGTCTGTTGTCTGAATCTGGACATTCTCAGTGTTTATTGGAATAGACGATGTATCACCATTTTTGTTTGCTCCATTACAGCGAGATTGCTGATCTTTGTAGAGAGGTGAGTCGGTAGTATTAGCAGACTTGTTGTTAAGAGATCTAGGTCTCGATTGTGAGCAATGTACTTCCGGAGAGCCACTGTCTTCGATCCTTCTTCGTTTGAAGGAACCAGAAAAGCAGTCACTGTCAATTTGACCAGCCCCTATATTTGTAGCCTGTGTTAAGTCAGGGGTTCCGTTCATGTTTTGTTTAAGGTTAGCACGAGCACTGTTGATTTGTTTTAAATCGACCAAAAGTTTGTTTACAATTTCAATAGAGTTCCGCCTGTTTGAGGGAGCAGTCAACGAAGAAGCAGAAAAGACGGAGTCCATTTCAAGGCCACACTCGCCTGAATGGCGATTAAATTGCTCAGGAGACACAGCTGAGACAATCACAGGCTCCCAGGGGCGCTGACACGAAGATGATGCTTGCAATTTCTCAGACGCTATGCAGGCCAAAACATCCAATCTAGGTGCAGCAAACACAGCAGTAAGCCTAATGGGAACAGCGTTTGGCCCTGAGTCTTTCACAGCCTTCATGTGCTGTTGTATCTGTTTTGCCAAGTCACTGTCGTGTGATACTAAGTTCAGTTCAGCAGCAAGAACGTTTGGACAAGGGGTGTTCGAGTCAATCACTTCCCCTCCCCGTCCCAACCCAAGCGAAGATGAAGCATCAAAGTATGTTGCATATCGATAACCTCTCCACCTACAGAGCTGGTTTGACTTACTTCATTCACACGAGCCAACTGGAGAGGTGGATGGTGTTGGTCGTTCTTCTCGAACTCCCGACGTAGTTGCAAACGTGTAGATGGATAGGACAGGGTCCTCATTTTACAACGAGTACCTTCAGCTACAGCAGGCGCGGAGGCACAGGGAGCAGATCATTTACAGGAATCACAAGATTCATATTTTTGGCGACCGGGGCGAGCAGCTCCAAAATACTCCACAGACCTGCAAGGACTCTAAATCACAGTTGACTCAGTTTGTGGATCTTATTGATGAATTGATTGTTTCATGTATCGAATCCCACTGCTGTCAGATGTAAAAGGCGCGCTAGTATATTTCCAGGCGCCTACCGCCCTACAGCCAAACAGCAAAACAGAATACAGTCCTTCGCTTCTCAGGGCTTAGCGCCGCAAGGGCGGACTGCTTTGCAGTTTACGGCGGCACCGGAGGCACATCTGCAATCTCCGCCAACACATCTCAGGTGAATCCCTTAGGTCCTTAAGGGCACAGAAGCTCCCTTTTCGTTGCGTTATGAACGCAGTTTGTAAGCAGCCCCAAAAATAAATGCAGGGCACAACAGGATCACAGCACAAAACAGAATACAGCCCTTCGCTTCTCAGGGCTTATCGCCGCAAGGGCGGACTGCTTTGCAGTTTACGGCAGCACCGGAGGCACGTCTGCAATCTCCGCCCACACAGCTCAGGTGAATTCCTTAGGTCCTTAAGGGACATCAGCTCCCTTTTTGTTGCGTTATGAACGCAGTTTGTAAGCAGCCCCAAATAATAAATTCAGGGCACAACAGGATCACAGCAGTAAAACAGAATACAGCCCTTCGCTTCTCAGGGTTTAGCATTGTTGGTCTTTGAATCCTGGTCCTTGAATGCACCCTTTGGGAGAATTGTCACATTATACATTACTACTACCCCTATCCTGACCTCTGGCTCCATCTATGCTTGCCTTCTGTTAAGGACCATTCATTTGCATCAAAGTAATTATGCAAGAGTTCTCATTCTTTAATGCAAGAATTCATTGGACTGGAGCTCTGATTTTATGAGAGACATTTCAGCAGTACATAAATGACCAACTGGGACATTTGAGTCTGTGGTGTACGGCAGTAAGAGATTCAAGAGGTGGGTCAATTTGTCAGAGACAGGGGGAGAGTAATCTAAAAGTGGCACATGTAGTAAGGAATGTAAAATCACTTGGCAGCACCTGGGAGCATGGTAGCCAAGCACCACTCAGAGACTTTATGACAGCGGTCTGTTACCTGTTTACTAGAGAATTGGTTTGATTCCATTAGGGTCACATTGAACACAACCCAAATTAGTAAATTCTTCAACAGTCCTTTGCTGAAGATTTGCCTAAGGGTTTCTGGTGGGTTTGTATAATGTACTGGTTTGGTTCTATTTAGGCTTTGTGGAGCCTGACCCAAAAGAATCTGTTACCTAAAAGTGCTTTGCTGGCTAGTTTGTGTAGGTTCATAGTATGTTTGTATACCGCAGGTAGAGAGGGTCCCTCTTGTCGAAGTTACCTTGAGTGAGTTTGTTGGTGGTATTTTTGGTGTGGTTGTTGGGGTATTTTGTGGTATGGTGGTGAGCCCCAAATACAGAATTGCCTTATCATTTGTACACCGGGATCATAAACAGTAAGCCAAGACCAGACCTGATACCCTCTAATATATATTTCATCTTCCTGTGGTATTTTATTTACAATACCACGTTATGCCCTTTTGGCAGTGTCACAGGACACACCATGTAAACTGAATACTGTCATTCATATAAACAGCCCCTGAGAAGGACCCAATTCACAGTGACCAGTTTTGTTTCGTATTTTACAGCATGTGATAAAGTGAACTACTTCCTGCGGTAAAATGAGTTTCCAACCTGTTCTGCATGGATATTGATATGATATTTTATTTGTTTCTCACTCATACACAAGTGTTTTAGAGCACAACGATGCAAGGGAGGAGAACAAGCGAGAACCAAAAGCGATCTTACTAGTCCCAGTGACATTGAGAAAGTGCAAGTGCATGGGAATGGGGAAAAGTGCATGGAAGGGGAGAAGTGGAAAGTGCTGAGCAAGGAGTATGGAAATAATAATTAAATAAATAATAAAAAAGCAACAAACAGTGGTAGTGCAGCCAACAAGTGGCAAGTGCTAGGTTTAAGGCAACAGACAGGGAGTGTCTGGTAAGTGCAGTGAAAAGGGGGAAGAGGGAACTGTATGGTTACAGATGCAGACCCCAGTGCAAGGGATAGCAAGGAGGCAGTGCGAGTGGGTGGCATGGTGAGCAAGTACCTGGGCTCGGATGTCGGAGGGTAGACCAGGTGCACGGTGCTGGGAGACAGCAGATCAGCAGCGGAGAGTAAGGGCAAAGGCAGAAGCAAAGAGGTAGGTCTTGAGGTGCTCCCGGAACCAGAGATGGTTCTCCTCAAGTTTCAGAGTGGTAGGGAGGCTGTTCAAGTATCAATCTTTATGCCAACCCAAGAAACCAGAACACAAAATATGTACTCTGAGGCTAATTCATCTTTCCCTTTAGTTCCTTATAGATGAATAGAATTATGCTCAAAACAAGACATACAATGCACAGCCCCACAATAAATTAACTTTTTCACAATCGGCTTCAAAAACTCTCTTGCGTTAGATGCCAACAGTTCAAAATGTGGTTATCACAGACCATGAAAGATAGCAATTACTCTGTGCAGTTCACGGCCTTCAGTTATATTTACAGCTTGCTACTTGACAGTGAAAAAGCACATGGAACAACTAGCCACGTTTGTGTGAAACACAACATTCTCCAGTTTACAATTGCCTATAAAATATCCATATAAACATCACTCATCCACTTGCAACTCAATTTACTAGGAATTTACCAAGGCCAATGTTTGATTCTACATGTGCCCCTGCATAGCAAAGCCAGTTCCCCCCACACAGCAAGTTTCCTTATCTTCTTCTTTTTTTCCACTCAGTCTGAATGGATTCAGCTGAGCCTTATGCCAGTCTGCCTGCAAATGCAGCACCCTCCCCAAAGGGACAGGGAGTGCTCAAAATCAGATAGCAAGAGAGACAGTGCACCAGCCAACCAGAGAGAGCCAGCCAGCCTTCTGACTGCAACTCTTTGAAACCTCTGTCTATCACCTCTCATAAATGTATGTAAAATATAATAAACTACTGCCTCTGAAGGTGATGTCATGTGTCCATCAGAACCACCTCCTATTGACAAACAAACCAACAAGAATGTTCTAGAAAACAGCCTGGCTGCTTAGGAACAGCAACAGAAGAAAAGTGTTACATTTCTCCTGTGCTGCATTCCTGTTCTGCAAATGAACAGAAGGCCTACTTTGAGCCACATTTCATTTTACCGTAACACAAATCTAATTATCTTTGTTTATTTTCTTACACTTACAGTTAACCTTGCACAGCCTCCATTCAGTTTACCAAACTGCACCAACAAACCATCGACTGAGCTGCATTGAATGTTGTAATGGGACACGTTAGTGGGTTCATTAGAAAGAACAATATATGTGAGTTTATTTTCCATTACAATCAGTCCATAACTGTAGCGTGGTACAAAATGATAACATCAGCTGTTATATAATGCCAAATTCAAAACCTTCCTTTCTTTGCCTTCACAATAATGACATATACTATATTCAACTCAGAGCCTCACACCCTTATAGGCAAATGGGTTCAATGTTCATCCTCATTGAAATTCTCCCCCTTAGTTCAAATTCAAAACCTTGGCTGAAAATCGTAGCCATCTCTTCCTACAGGTGTCTGTAAATTGAGGTTTTAGTGCTATTCTCATACTGGTAATAGTTGAAAGAGGAAGAACAGTGATCATTGGCTGACTTCTGTTTATCAAAACATGTCTCAAGGGCACATCTGCATTGTTTCATGACACAAAGGGCTTACATAGTTTGGTAAAAGGACTGGACACCATATACATAGCATATCCATTCCCAGAGATCAGCCATAAAGCAGGAAGTGTATTGATAGTCTGTTGTAGAGTGATTGCTGAACACCATCAAAGGCTTCTTGACTGATGTGGCCTTTGATCGGAGGGGCATTCCATCATGAAGAGCAGGAGGCCAGTAGGCGAGTAGCCATTGTGGACAAATAGCAGTCAATCATTTTGCAGGGAGAATACAACCTGTTGTACATCCTTTCATAATTGTTGTTCAGAACTCAACAGCCAGGTCGGCAGCGGAGGAAAAGTCCTGGAAGCTGATCAACCCTGAGAGCACAACTGTCTCCCTATTAAGTACTTTGTGACCATCATGACCCTATCCCACAAACACAAATGCACTCACTGAAAACTCCCAAAATTCCTCTACAGCAGAATCAAACACAACACATATATTAACACCTTGTACTCCTCCAAACAAATTCCCCTCAGTAGCTCCTCAGCACCCTGCATCCCTGAGTAATGTAAGCTGGTCCCCATTCCTGGGATCTAGGCTATGGAATGTCCGTCCCTTTGACATCTGCACCAATGCAATAAACTTTCCGCTCTGGAAGAAAGTGATACTTGACATTTTCATACTCTAGAGCAACCATTAGCCTAAAGCCATAGACTATGGAATGTATGCTGACGCATTATAAAAGCATCATCATTCATTTAAGAAAGCACCCAGTAAGCCAAGCAGTAATCATTAGCACAGCGAGCAATGGCATCTTGTCCTTACAGTAATCTTAGACCAATAATCATTAACAATACAGCCCACAAAAGGGGAAAGGTGAATATATCGAGATTATCCACAAGGATGCAGACTGAATACAAATGTAGGTTGTGATTTCTTGTGATGAGTATGGAATGGGGAGGGATCAACATGTGAAATTTTAGAGGACAAAGTACAAACTATGGTGTAGATGCAGAGTTAGCTTGTGACAGAGGAATAGAGGATTACAGGGGTAAATCATTATATATTGTTTAGGGAATTACCAAGCGAAAGCATTTTGAAATTGTAACATTTGATAAAGGCAGTGGATATTTCTATAGTCTTTTAGCTTGAAATATGAAGATTTGCACTGGGGCAAATGAGGAGATACTAATGAGCATCTCAGATTTGAACATGCTCTTTGGATCCTACAGTACTATCTAACTACCGTCCAATCTCCCTCCTGCCCTGTATGATGAAAGTTATGGAAGCGCTGGTCGCTCCTCTGTTGTCTAAATTCCTTGAGTCCTCTCAGTTCTTCGACCCTTTTCAATCTGGTTTTCATCCAGGGTGGGGCACGGAATCCGTTCTTAATTCCATTCTTGACGACCTGTTACATCTGGTGGACCAGGGAAGTGTCAGAGCCATCCTGCTTCTGGATGTATCAGTGTCTTTCAACACGATGGATTATCCCTCCCCGATCTCTTGTCTGTCCGCCGCCGGCTTGGCCGGTCATGCCCTTGACTGGTTCACAGCATTTCTTGCTGACCACTCCCAATAGGTCTCTCTTCCTCCTTTCCGTTCTTCTCCAGTTTCCCTGGTTTGTGGGGTTCCTCAGGGATCGGTACTCTCCCCTATTCTTTTCAATGTCTACATTAGACTTCTTCTTCTTCAATCTCATGGTTTCTGCTACTATTCCTACGTGGATGACACGCAGATCATTGTACGGCTTGACCTGACTCAGCCTGAAACTGCTGCCCGTCTGTGGAAATGCATGGAGGATCTGGGCAGCTGGATGTCATCCAACTGGCTGAAGCGCAATGCTGGCAAGACTGAGATACTGGTTGTTGGTACATCCTCCCCCCAGCGGTTCTGGACCTCTGACTTCTGGCCACTCTCCCTAGGCTCTCTCCCCACGCCAGTATCATCGGTCAGAAATCTAGGGGTTAGACTCTCTGCCTCCCTGGCCATGGAAGAACAGGTGGCGGCAGTATGCAAGGCTGGCCATTTTAAACTTTGGATCTTATGGAAGGTACTCCCTTTTATCCCTACGGCCTGCCAAGCCCCTGTGGTGGCTGCCTTGGTATTAAGTAGCTTGACTACTGTAACTCACTTTATCTGGGCCAACCTCTTTATTTAACTAAACGTCTGCAGCTCCTTCAAAATGCAGCTGCCAGATCTACCCTCCACCCGTCCTTCGGCACTTATATGTCCCCACTACTGAGGCAACTGCACTGGCCCCCCGTAGAGGCATGTGTCATGTTTAAATCTATGTGTATGGTCCACCAAGCTTTCTACAGTATTGGAGCTGAGTATCTTCGAGCCAAATGTGTGCACTATATCCCTCCGCCCCCTACGTTCACAATCAGCCTTTCTTCTTGTGATTCCCCGGCACAGGCTGGCTCGTGCAGGTGGTCGTGCCTTTTCTACTGTAGCTGCTGATGCATGGAACAAACTTCTGCATGCTCTGCGGAGCACTGCTGATCATTTCTGCTTTCAACGTAAATTGAAAACATTATTATCGTAATGGCTCTCCTCCCTGTTCTGTTTCTGCTAGCTGCCTCTAGCACCATGATGCCTTCAGCGTACGTGCGCTCAGTAAATTCTTATAACATAACATAACGTAACATAACATGCTACCGTATAACTGATTCAAAAAGCCTAAAACTGGAGATGCCTTATAATTCCCAAATGTTTGCTAAAGAGCATATCAGAGATGCTTTAGACATAATTTGCTCCAATTTAAGGCATTGTGTATCAGGTAGAAGTTGAAATGTGCACATCCAAGGTGCTCATTGACATTTATCTGTTCTAGTGAACATCTTTGTGAATCAGGCTCACTGTTTTTGCAGTCCTTTGGCCCTATTCGCGAACAAATGTGAATCTCCAAGAGGGGCACAATCAGGCAACGATGTACATGCATGATTGTGCTTCTCATTGTGAGGTTTTTATTCACAGAGCTCAACGGCCTATATGTGCCACATGCAAAATTGCGTGATAGCTCATTATTCTGTGCGCACACAACTTGTGCAACATCAGCATATGGAAAGTACATATGTCTGGAAATCCTCCATAAAAAACAGGAAACCCTAAGCAAATTAAGTTTTACCAGTTGCATAAACTATGGCAGATGAAGGCAGGAATGAGAGCGGAATGACCAGCAGAATGCCAGAAGGAAGAAGTACTTCATAGAAGAGGAGGTTGAGGTATTGGTGCCATTCATTTAGGACAATGAGAATGATCTTGCTAGTGGAAAGCGAACCACCATTGCCGAGAGGAAGTACCCCTGGCATGAGGAGTGTAACAAAGTCCTCCGTTTGGTCTTAGGGTGAGTGTTCCCCAAGAGCATGGGGAGCCTGAGCCAGAAGATTGTCAAAGTACAACTATGCCTGCTGTTAGCACTTACAGTTTGCACCATACATGATAGGTTCAGTGTCCTCATCTTGCTCCTCTGCAGACCCATGGACATTCACATTGCAGTAAGAAGTAAGCATCGTTATCAGATCAAAGGCAGAGCAAAGGTTTGGTTCTGTGGTCATTACAGCCTGTGGATGGATGTTCCCTATCACTGCCTTCGAGCATGCTCCAATGGCAAGTGCATGAGAAGTTAGAATGCATAATGGCAGACTATCCCATTTACGGCTCGGTCCATGGGGCAGGACAGACATCAGTGAACAGCGGAGGACAAGCTATGGAAGATATGAAGGTGCAGCAGGATGGAGGAGGGGAATAGAGAAGAGCTGGAGGTGTGGAGAGTCTTGAAGGGTATGGGATGGAGATGGGGAAGAGGGAAAGGAAGATGTAAGAGAAGGAAGATGTGTGGAAAGATCTGATAGTGTAGGAGTTGGAAGAATGAGAGAATTGGAAAAGGAAGAGGTTGGGAGTGGAATGAAGGTGCTGATAGAGGAGGAGGTGTGGAAAAACCTGGAGGAACAAGAATTCTAGGAGGAGAAGAACGAACATAAGAAGTAAGAGTTGTGGTGAGAGAGAAAGAGACAGAAAGTGGCGGAAGCTCAGATAAAACGGAAAGAGCCGAAGGGGTGGAGGTAAGAAAAGACCAAGGGGAACATGAGATGCGTGAGGTACAGTGAGGTACTGAAAGAGCTGGGCTCACAGAAGGGCAGATACATGAAGGTGGTACAAGAGAAGAGCAAGGAGTGGAAAGGAGGTGGAAGGAAAGTACAGTCAGTGGAGGGATTGAGGCACTGCACCTAGAGAAGTGAAGGAGAGGTCAGGGAGTCCAGTCCTAATCTGTGGGAGAAGAAGAGAAGGGAAAGGGCTATCAGAAGAGGCTATGGTTTCATGGATGTCTAAGGACAATTAGAGCCAGACCGCAAGACTATACTGAACTTTCATCTGAAATTAAATTAAATGAAATGATATTTTATTTCTATCACACTCATATACAAGTGTTTCAGAGCATGACCAGGTAAAAAGGGAGAGGAACAAGGGAGAACAAAAAACGAAAACAGCGATCTTACTAGGCTCAGTGACATACAAGAAAGCGCAAGTGCATGGAAAAGGGAAAAGGTGGAAAGAGCATGGAGGGAGGGAGTGGAAAGTGCAGAGGAGAGAAAACAGAATACATAAAATAAATAAATAAATTAGGTGATAAAACCATGCTAGTGCAGCCAGCAAGTGGCAGGTGAAAGTTGGTCAGATAAGGTATATCTGATAAGTGCATTAGAAAAGTGGGAGGGGGACTGTATGGGTACAGATACCGAACCCTAGTGCCGAGGGTGGCCTGGAGGCAGTGCAGGAGGGTGGCAGGGTGAGCAGGTACCTGGGCCGGAATGACAGAGGGTGGCCAGGTGCACGATGCCAAGAGAAGAAACAGATCAACAGGAGAGAAGGGGGGCAAAGGCAGAGGCAAAGAGGAGGGTCTTGAGGTGCTTCCGGACCCGGAGATGGTTTTCCTCAAGTTTCAGAGTGGCAGGGAGGCTGTTCCAAAGGGACGCACCAGCCGAAGGCAGAGATCTACCCCCAGCTTGTTTCTTTGCAAAATGATTGACCCTGAGGGAGTTAGTAGTAAAGGAGCGAAGGGCTCGAGAGGGGAGGTATTTACGGAGGGATAGTTGAAGGTATTTTAGACCCAGGCCCCAGAAAGCCTTGTGGACAATGCAGAGGGTTTTACATTTAATCATTGCATCCATTGGGAGCCAATGAAGGGATCTCAGGGCTGGAGAGATACGATCCCAGGGATTGAGGTCAAGGACAAGTCTTGCAGTCCTGTTCTGGATTAATTAGAAAAGGGTGGAGGGTGGAGGCAGGTAGATTTAGAAAGAGGCTGTTACAGTAATCCAGTCAGGAGATAACCAGAGCTTGGGAGACAATGAGCTTTTGAGGGAAGGAGAGAAAAGGCAGAGTACCTTTAAGGAGGTGCAATAAAAAGTTTGACTTTTTGGAGACATCAGAGATGTGTGCAGGGAAGGAACGTGTAGAGTCAAAGATAACCCTGAGGGTCTTAGCTACGCAAATGTGGGTAGGAGGAGGGCCAAGGGAGGCCACTTGTCTTAGAGAAGTGGGTGGAGAATGAAGTATGTGGCAAAATAACCAGGAGGCTAACCAACGGACAGCTCGAAGGCCGAGCTGAGTCAGACGCAGACTCTGCGGTATGAGTGAGTGGTGACACAGCAAGGAGGAGAGAAAGAAGCATGGGGGTTAAAGGATTAGGTCCCGGGGAGAGGAAACCACTGTGGCACCTGTCCACATCCATATTGACCCTCCTAGTCTGCCTCAGTTTGCAGAGACCCTGGAGATCCTGATCTGTCATAACTTGAAGATGCAACAGGTGTATATTAGATACTTAAAATATGCTACCTGTGAGAAACATGAGGGTATTCTCAATCCTAAACCCATTGGAATGTCTGCGCAGGTGGTCAGGGAAAAACCATTGCTATCGCATCCCAACCGTGGGGGCGGATAAGTGACGGTGAATCACCTTGGTGGAGGATCCTTGGGAGCTGGGAGGGAGATGCCACGAGTGAGACATGGTATCCCTGTTCCCTAGTGACAAACAACCCAACCCTTCTTCAACCTTCATGGGTTATTGTGAGTCAGTTCCCATTATTCCTTCATACATGACCTTTGACAGCACTGGGATGAAGAAGAAGCAACTAAGAGCAATAATGTCTATGCTCTTTTGCCACTCTGGTACTGCCACTCTGGTACTGGGATGAGGAAGATGCCTGCTGACAACTGTAAGGGCCAGGCAAGCCCCTTTAATTGTGGTCAGACTGGGCTAATTGAACAATCACATCTACAGCCTGTCAAAGGGATGCAGGTGTATAAAAGGAGCTCAATTCAAGGTGTGAGGAAGAAGGTGGCAGCAGAGGCGCAGTCGAAGCAGCAGAGAGGCCAAAAGAAGCAGCAGGGAACCGTGGCGAAGAGGCACGCTGAGGTCTGCTGAAGCTGAAGCCTCGTGGAGCAGACCCAGCACTGGAAAGGGTGTTGTGTGGAGAGGCCGTCCCTTTTCATGGAATTCAAAGTGCTTGTTCCCCTGTGTTCAGACGTTGACACAGGCGTGCTGGAAGTGCAGGAATTGGAACCCAATTCAGAAAGCAGAGGACTGAGCAATCTGTCCTGCTGGGAGGTCCTTAAACACAACCATTGTGTTTCTAGCAAAGGAGAGACCTGATATGCAAGAGTTTGAACATTCCTAGAGGAATACATTGCATTGGAGTGCTCGCGTGTGAGAGAAAACAAGTTCTCACAGATCTCTGAGAATTGGACAGTTCATTTTGAAGTGAATAAAGAAGTGTTATACCACAGTCTGAACAGCAAATGGGTTTTGAGTGCAACTCATGCCTGTTGAACATCGATCTTACATGACGGGTCAAAAGAGAAGGTGTGTTTTAAATGCAAACCGTGTTCAATGAATCCTAAACTGAATGAAACCTTAACAAGTACAATTACAAATGTTATTGAATACCAAACTGAGTGACATCTAAGACTATTAATTGTTGACCTCTAAGTTGAATTTAATATTCCAGGTGAAGCCAAAAACTGTACATGCCTTTGAAGCAGAACTAATTAAGACTTTGACGTTGCTTTTGAGTTTAATCATAATGTATACCTGATCCATCAACTATAAAGAGAAGTCTTAGGCGTGGCAATTTCTTTCACAGAGACAAAAGACAATTTTGGGTTTTGCTGAACTTAAGTCTTGGGAAACCTATCTTTATTGACTCGAGGATGAAGTCTCAAGATTCATCGGTACTTGGATTTGCGTTACTTGGAACTTGGGTAAGAGAACCCCGGACAATGGTGAAAACTACTTCATTCTAAATTCAAAACTTTTTCTAAAACTGTTTCATACTTGGGGAAGGGAGCTGCGAGCTGGAAGAGGCTCAGGACTTTATGTTGGACACTATTTCATTTGGTTACCGACATCCCTACACACTGTATGGATTAGTTATGAGGGCAAGCATAGGTTTTGGACGCAAACACATACCTTCAGCTGAACTCTTTGACTCAGACTTTCTTTATTTTTGTTTAGGTAGGGAAATCCCACCCCAGCATAGGACAAGTTAGGCCTTTTTCCATCCTGACATGTACGCTAATAAAACTATTCGGTTTGGATTCTGAATCAGTTGTCTGTGCCTTTCTTCATGATGCCTTCACCTACGCAATTTGAGCCTTTAGTGAAGAACCTGCCTGAGATCTGGACAGCAGTGAAACAGTCCGATGTCAAAATAAGAGACTGTAGGTGATACCAGGGAGACACCTAGGCAGAGAATACTTTGGGGGAGGTCTGCCTCTTCAGCGAGTCAGCAGCAACTCCAATCTTCAAACTTGTTGAACTGTTTTCTTATCTACATCCACTGTCCGAGTGGAAGTGATGAAGATATTCTCTGGGACTCTTGCTGAAAGAAGAGAACAGCCTCAGCATCACAGACACCGGCAGGCTCTTGAAGTACAGATCTATTAGTTCCCCGTAGTAGAATCTTGGGAGATGGTTTCTTCTGCTTTTTCTTTCCAGCACAGAATAACAAGGACCCAGCAGAGACCAGAACCACGAGAAGGGGAATAGGGAGTTGTGTCCCTGAGTCTCAATAATTTTAGAAGTCAACAATCTAGGTTGAGAGGAGACTCCCCGTACCTCGACCAGATCTTTGTTGTAAAATATTTTTGAAAATTTCAATCTGCAAAGTTTTACAATTGAATCTGGCCATGTCTTCCTTCATGTCCTTGTGAAATATGGTGTCAGGGTGGGATTAACAACCTAAACCTAGGGGATTAATCCCAATAACCTTCAAAGTGGCCTCCCTTTTGCAATCAAAACGTTCCATTGCATCCCCAAGCGCCTCCCATAGTGACAATTTTACTCTGTCTGCAGGCACCTTCCATATCTAACCAGTCAAGATAATTCACCTCAGATTAAAAACTCTAGAATACAGCAAAGCCTGCTTTGGTGCCCAATTAATCCAAGTCTATGTCAGGAGTGTTGTTTCCCATCTGGAAGAAGCAACAGAGTCAAATACCACACTATCCACCCAGACTATCACAATCTCCTGGCTCTACCTTGGACAGTAGGAGGCTGCAGGAGAGAACATTCAAACAGCATATACTAAGACCTCCCCCAGCAGACTCTGATCTTTGTTCTTCTAGGGAACATGATGGAAGAAGCCACTGCTAGTGACACTGGGTTGACCAGTGGTGGCAACGTTACTAACGCCCTCTAAACCATTTTAAGCAAGCTAGTGACTGGACAGCCTATTTGACAAACCACCAATCTATTTTGCGATGAAACTCCCCTAAACCAACAAGATCTTTTCTTGTGAAATCCCTGGTAAAAGTCATATGTTTAAACCTCAAGACATGACACTGAACACAAATGCCATGGGTGTGTTCAACCTCATACCCAAGGACATTTTTTTAAAAAAAAGTGGGATGACATCAAACTCTATGCCAAGGAGAAACTTGGTCAGTAAAACAGAAATGCATGTGACACCAGGGGGAAGGGGGAGGAGTCTAAGTACAGGGCCAACGCGGATACAAACAGGAGGCCATCTGTGCCTGCGTCCTCATGTCCGCTGTGACTGGTTTTGAAGGAATTGACACATTAGACTACAAGACAGGTACTTGGTCCTCTGCACCCTCTTTCCAGGTACCTGCATGAAGTGGGCCTCATTCTGAGTTTTCCGGGCTCCTGGCGGATATAGACACCATTTCCGGCACCCGGTCCAGGGGCATTTCCTCCGGATTCCGAGTGGCAGAGTGATGGTGTAAATCCCCATTCTCAGAGTCCCATAGGACTCCATGAGGGGATTTGCCGTTATTACGGCTGGTGCCGATAATTAGGGCTTTTTTTGCCTTTTTTGCCAGTAGGGCGTCTGGCTTACCTCCAGCATTTAGCTGGAGGTAACCCCGATGCCCCACTGGCAAACCCGTAGTTGGCCGGTGCGATAAAGTACTTGTTTATCACACAAATGAGGCACAGTAAATGAAGATAACCGAGGACAGACAATGTTGAAAGGAACTTTGTAGTAAGGCTGCATATGTGATAAAGTGTGTGTTCGATGTTGATGTGATGACAGCCATGATGAGGCCCGGATGAGTAAATGAATCTTAGACCCACATATGCAAGGCTTCCTGTTCACCATGCTCAGTCACTTATTCATCAGATGCGCCAAAGCAGGGAGTGGCAGGTGTGCATGGCCAATACAAAGGAGAATTGCATCTACGGGAATGGCAGTCCATTCCAGTGGCCCTAATTCTATTAACCTTATGCCTCCAGTTGGGGGGCCCAAGAACAACAGCCATGACACAGGCACGTTTTTGGTTGTGTGAAAATGCTGCAAGCAAATACGTAGTGAAAGTGTGGGCGAAAGTAAGGGAGAAGGTCTTCAAAGTCGTTTACAAGCTAAGGTCCAGGAACGCAGTACAGCTCAGTGTTGATCCCACACCTGTGATTGTGTGATGTTGTTTTCACACTGTATATATGCCTTGAATGGGCTAAGACACCACTTTTATTTCACTAACAGATGCAGTGGAAAGCACAAATATTAAACAGGAGGATGAAGTGTATGCCACATGCCAGCTCTTGAGGATCAGAAGGAGGAGGGAGAGGCCATCCCAACTGGCGCATGTGCGGGAGGTGACTTACCCATATCCTCGCCACCAGCCCAGTGATTATGACAAGGCACCAGCAACTGGTCAAGCTGATCAGGAGCTGCTTCAAGCACTTAACAACCAACATAGGCACTGCTAGGGCCTGCATTATAATCCAAATTCCAGGGTCCACATTAAGCAGACATGGAATGCCCCAGATAAGCCTACAATAGGTGGCCTTTTGGACTTCACTCACCAAAATCAGGGTTACCATAAAAGAAGGACTGTAGGGTGTAATAGGAGAAGTCAGATGAACACGGAATGTACACATGCAACTTGCCGGGCACCAAATGTGTATCCAGATGAGTCATCATACTGTGGTTATTGCAGTGGGCAACCACCTGGGTTCTACGCTGGATACCTAGGTAGCTGCCATGGCAGTACAATCCAGCCATGGCAGGGTCGCCTACTAATCCACTCTAGAAGATATCAATTCTGACGCATCATAGGCAGCAATGCCAATGGCATCTGTTAATGACCCCTTGCATTCTCAAAATATGCCATGAAAATTGGGCCGTGCCAAAGTCCAGGGCCAATCACAAGCAAGTGATGTTATTTGCTCTACATTTTTGTCGACACAGTTGTGAAGGTTTTGTTTATATTACATCATCTGTACGTTGCATTTAAGCCATATGTGTTTTTTTTGTCTTTGTTGTCATTTTTGACTCTAGTGGATATGGCATTTGATATCGTTTTTTGTATTATAAGTTTCTTAGTACAGTAGTTAATTTACATGGAATTGGCACTGGCCACAGATGCAGGGCATGAGTGTTGCATGGATGTTATGACAAACATTTTCAATCGTGTTGTGCTCACTTGCTCCACTCTGGATTTGGAAAACAGTTGCTCACTATTTTATGAACACACCTCTTCTTATTCCATTCCATGTTCTGGTGGGGGTTTAACTAACATGGCCGCCCCTTGCAGGCACGCCTAATTCTGCTGCTTTTCATCATTTAAGCCCACTTCCAGTCCTCTTTAGGCATTTTGGCCCTGATTGTTTCTCTCTTTTTATGCGTGTGTGCATCTATGACTTTGCGGTTCATGCACGTTTTCTTCCACATCTTCCAATTGTGCAGGGAACATCTTTTGCGACACTGGCCTTTTGTTTTTACAAAAGAAGAGCTTAGATGCTGTCTTCCCCCTGCACAGGGTTTATTGTGATTGCTTATGAGAATAAATCATGCATGTGAACATATAAAACCTACAAATCCTTGACATGCAGAGGGAACAGAACTCATTGGCAATGATTTTTCTCGCTGCTTCCAAGATTGATTAATGAACCAGCAGCTTGCGATCTCCAGCTTGTGTTATGTTCTGTGATTTCCTTTTACTCTGTGCACCACCACAATCTACATGACCTCTGATCAGAAGTAGTATTTGCATTGTTCCTGTCGGAGATCTTTGCATAAAAAAGTGGCATACAAGGAAATTACAAAGGAAAAACAATGTGTGCACGACGCTGTTAATAGTTTTCCTTGCTATGGAAAGGATGTAAAAAAATACATGGAGTCATTAAATGTCAGAACAGGAAGAAGGATCATGTTTTCATTGTCACTCTTATGGACAGCTCGCCTGAGCTGATTTTTGCTGCATTTTGCTGGCTGTTTCCTTTGAGATTTTCAAAATGACCCGAGCAAGGAGGTCCATAACAACCTTTGGATTTGTGCAAATAGCTTCCTCCCTTTTTTGCTGGTCGATTGCACTTATAACAGCCAATTGCAATGCAGTAGCTGGCGACGCCCCAGTATACAACCAATGCATGAGTCTTAAGCTGTTTCAGGCTGCCTGAAAGCACACTGCCTGGGTCACACTGTTCTCCCAGCCCTACTGAAGCTTGGTTTCTAAAGCCTCGCAAGGTTATGTGATGTTTATTTTGGGAACGTTTGAAATTATGACGGTGCTTTTGTCCTTGATCCTGTATGTTTCGGTTCTTCTTTGGCACCGTCGCATATTTTGCCTTCGCTTCATTAGTTCCATTTTTTTTTTTTTGGTATTTAGCAATGAGGAGTTTCATGTGAGTGCAGCGCTGCATGCAAGAGTGTGACCAAGTACCTCCCCGAGGCCGCTAAGTGGGAGAAGATGGACCCCTAGGGCTGGTGAAGCCCACACGTTATATAATACCAACCCCAAGGCGGTATATCCCGCAGGGCCTAGCCTCTCCCAATTTACATTGATTAGAATTATACACTCTCACACTGTGCTGATTTATAAGTGTTTAATCAGCCATCACAGTTGGGGGCACTGTTCCCTTGTAGACCATCTTTGAAAAACACAGCCAACAAGTGTTTCAACTTTCAGGGTCTTCCGCTTGGCATTAATTGAAAATACTTTGTTTGCGAAGTTGTCTGGGTCATTCCCAAATGCACCTGAGTATATAGAACCTCTGATATGCAGCAGCATTATGTACAACACGCCCTTATGTTAGTCAGTGCCTCCTCTATGTCTGTCTTAGCGAAAATCTTCCAATATAGTATACAGCCGACAGTGCGGATGGGTAGCC
Source organism: Ambystoma mexicanum (assembly GCF_040938575.1). Classification (NCBI taxonomy): domain Eukaryota; kingdom Metazoa; phylum Chordata; class Amphibia; order Caudata; family Ambystomatidae; genus Ambystoma; species Ambystoma mexicanum. Next base: position 461,820,391 of record NC_090931.1, read on the forward strand.
CAACGTCCTGTTAGGCTTTCGGCATCCAATCTCCAATATCAAAGATGTTCTACAAGGGCACAGTGCCCTCAACTGTGATGGCAGATGAAACACTTATAAATCAGCGCAGTGTGACAATGTATAATTCTAATCAATTATCTTGTCAGTGTCCAACTAGGCACATGGACTCAGCCGTTCACTGCCACCCGCAGATTTTCTGGTCATAATTGTGATTATGTTGGCTAATTGACAACCACAGTAGTTTCGCAGTCGAAGTGTACCTATTTTGTTTAGCTCTCCCAATTCACAACCTCATTAGTCAGGTCGCCCGCATGCCTCCAGATAGGGGTTTGCAGCCAAAGGTGTCGCTAGGGGTTCCTGGGTGGGGGCTATAGCCCCGGGTCTTTCGGTTGTAGCCCTGAGTAGAGGTGCAGAAGTTCCAACCAAAAGGCTAGCTAGCCCTGAGTCCCGACAGTCCCGACCTCAGCATAGCCTCAGACCTTTCACAAACCTAGGGACACCCATGGGTCACACAGTTTTATAACATGGTGAGTTCTCCTGCATCAATCACCATTCCCAGATCCAGTTCACAATCACAGGCTAACAGAGGAAAAGAACATGTGCACCTGCGCGGTCTACAAGCGTGACAGGAGGCGATTGTTCACCTCATAGTAACAATGAAACACAGAGTGGGCCCTTAGACCCACAAGCAACAGAGCAGGGAGAACTAGAGTTCCACACTGAAAAAAGGGAGAAGTCACAAATGAATCAAGCAGCCACCATGACAGGGTCACCTGATTCCCAATTGGAGGCTGCACCATTTATGGATTTGGCCCACAGAGCAGCTGCCTGAACACACAGTAATCAAACTTCAGGGACTACACATGAGGGCATGGGGGAACCAAAATACACTGGGTCTCATCACCAGTTGGGCTGTATTCCCGGCTGTAATACCGTTACCACCGCATTTAAGGGCTACAGCCCAACTCGTGATTAGGCCCACTATCTAATCCCACACTAGAGTCATTAAAAGTGTGCAGGTGATCCCAGTGATACTCTCATTAAAAGGGGGGTAGTATTTGCAGGAAATGAGGGAGTTTGGAAACGAGTGAGAAGAGCAGAAGTGCGATGAGGGGTCGAAAGAGAAACAGGATTGAAGAATGAGGGACACAAAGGCTGGGCAGGAGAGAGCACCGGGAAAGAGCACCAGGAAAGAACAATACATGGATTGGTGGAGGGCAGGATCAGAAAGGGGAAAGGAGAAAAGAGACGGCATTATAAGAATGATAGTAAAGTTCCAGGAGGAGGTGGAGCATAAAGGTCCTCAGTTGCAGTAGGTGATGGACTAAGTAAGGCAGAGGAGGTGAACAAATAGATTCACACTAGGAAACCAGCATTGGCAAGGCCAACAGCTGGAAGGGGGCTGGAATGTAGAAGGCTAGATCATGTGGGCCCAAGCTGGGGTGCAGTCAAGGTGACGAGGGAGAGTGAGTCTGAAGGTTTGTGATTCTGGGCCAAGAGCTTCATAGGGCCAAACCCTAAAGACCCACGAGAAGCAGAGACATAAGGATACAAGTTAAGAGTTAAGGGTAGCCAGGTGCCACAGTCCAGACTATGGTCGGAATGTCAACACCACCAATGATACTAAATACCATTTGTTAAAGGAACATCATTTCATGAAAAAGAGAATCAGTGAAGATACAAAGACTTGCACATAGCTCTGACTCTGGTGGGGGAGCCACAACCCGCCAAGAAGGCTAAAGAAGGAAGCGTTGATTGCTGTTGATGTTGGAAGTGGCTGCCCAGCTGGCGTGCTAGTGTGTGCAGTGCGGCTTGATGTCTCTGGGGCACCTCGTTGTCCCTTTCCCTAATCTTGCTTACTGTTGCGAGAAGAGATGATTTGGGGAGTAATAGATGTTCTGGTCACAATCCGGTTAGACTCTGTTGTAGTTGTGATTCCTGTTGGCTCCTTCCCTGAATTCCATGTCCTCTGTTGAGCACAGTCTCTGCAAACGGCCAGTAAACAACACCTGGTGAGATTACTCATAAAACCATCTGAGTATCCATATCCTAGTCTGAGGTGAGGCAAGGTAAGGCGATTTGTGGCTCTCCAGGCTGCCTAAGTGGCCAACTGACTCTTTCTCCTTGGGCTTAATACCTGGGTGCTTGAGTTCTCTGAGTCTGCCTGTTACAGTTTATTGTGAGGAAACATTTGACTTTGCATGCCTTTTTTGTGATAGCTGCTGAAAGAAAGTTTTGGGCAGGTGCGTTTGGTCCAATAAGGAGCCTGGTGCAATGATAAACATTGCTATCAGAGTGCTTCAGAAGGGTGTAATCTGGGCAGCCCAGGCTAGGTAGGGGTCTGCCAGAACTAGGCTGTACAGGGCAACTCGGAGTCCCCGTCTTAAGGTGTGATAGAAAGAATTGTATAATCATTTAGTGATAATACCATTCCGGCCGTGTGACAATCACCTTTTTTCTCCCTATATATATTGTAAGAAGTTAAAGTAACAATTTGGACGGTGAAGCACCAATGAGTGCCTTTCCGAAGCCCAAAGCTTGTGGACAGGGCAGTGAAAGGAGTGCGTATACCAACCTATCGATTACTGCATCTGCCAAACTGGCGCCCCGTTGTAGAACAGTTGAAGATTTTTTTAATAGCAAAGAGGCAAGACTTGGCCAGCAAGCAGAGACTGTCATAAATTCAAATTTGCCACAAGTAATCCACCACGATGTGGATCTGCCTGGTACAGTTCAGCAAGAAGTCTTCCCTCCCGAGGCTAGCGGACAAGCTTTGATTTTACAGGATGCTGGGGATGGGGGTTGTGGCCCCCTTATCAGTAGAAACCGTTTTCTCCTTCTCTAATACCTCTCCAGTTCCTAAACAATGTTTGGGTGACTTAGTATTGGATCCGTACTCACTTTCTTCCCCGATTGAATCTAGAAGGAGTTTACTGGTCTCTGAGACCCTGATTGATATCATTAGCCTAAGGCAACCTCCATCTTGACACTGAACCTAGTTCCTACTTCTATGGTGAATTTATGGTATCATATTAAGCTGGAGGTTAAACAGTACATGGGAAGTCTGACTATAGTACAGGAGAGCTTGGACTGTTTACTCTTTGGACTTATGGTCCTCCTAAGATTCCTAAGCAGAACGACCAGCCTGAAGTGATGTTTATGGGATCTCAAATTGGCTCTTGTGTCCCCTCTTCATAGCAAGTCTCTCTATTGTTGGGAATTGTCACACGTGACAACCAGGCAAATCGATTGAAGACCTATGTGACATTGTAGAGTCATCTTCCATTCCCTCTTGCGTCCAGAATCAAAATGTTAAAATGACCACAACAACTCAAAAAAATAAATAAAAAAAAGATGTGTGATCCCAATACGCAATCACCAAACAGGTTTCTGAGGATGTTAACCCTAAATGAGTCATGGGGACATTTGAGTGCTTCATTGCCATCGAATCAAACCAACCAAGTAAAAAGCAACTGAGCAAAAGAAAATAATGGCCCCTGTGCCCTGGGAGGCGAGGGCACTGGTGGCCGCAAATCCAAACACCCTATTTGTATCAACTGACGACAACATAAATAAAAGTGGGGTGCAGGAGAAATTGACAGCAGCTAATGCCTTTCAAGTGTCGAACCCTGCAGTGGAGCCAGTGGCTAAATCTGTGATAGAAGAGATGGATCCCCAAAGGTCGATGCAACAGAAACAGTGGCCCCCCGCAATCCCAAATAAAGAGGATGTCTTTAAGATTGTAGACCTTGTTAAAGATGAGGTAGTCATCTTTAATAAGAACTATCAAGGTCATCTGAGCCAATCTGCTCATGTGGCCTCCGGCTTCGATGTGAACAATGGGCCTCATTATACGTTTGCCAGCATCCCACCAATAATTCTGGTGGGATACAGGCAAACTAACCTAACGGTTCCGCCGCCTGATGTTCCAGTATGTCCTGGATATTACAGATGGCGAAAAGAGCACTAAATCCCAATTCCATGTAGTCCCATAGGACTCAATGGAGTGTATTGCTGGTATTAAGGCACCGGTATTACCGGTGCCAGTAGTACTGGCAGTTTTTTTACCAGTCGGGGCCTGAGTTACCTCCAGCTCTTGCCTGGAGGTAAATCAATGACCCCCACTGGCAAACTTGTAGTTTTGCAGAGTAGTAAAGGTACAGTAAAAGTGTTGGTCACGGAATTACCAGCACATTCCCTGCACCGAAAAACTATACTGAGGCCCAATATCTGGATGACCCCATAGGAATAAAACAGGAGCAGGACCCAAGCTGATTATGGAATTTATTTTGCAGGATAAAATAAAACCTCTTCTTAATAGATCTAATATTCTAGCTCTGTTGTATGAGATTTCTACGCTTAGACTAATCACTATGCATGATATTGATTTGGTTGTATTTATGGATGAGTCCAGAGTGGATCTCGTTTCACTACAGATTCCATCAAGGGTGATTAGAGACATTCTCCTAAAGGAGACAGAATGCTTTTTGGCTATGGGATATGTCTACTATCTAAGGGTACCTGGTACAGTCTTGATCACCCAGGAAATAACCGTACTCTAACAAAAAAGATCAAACCCAACAAGTAATAGACGGACAGAGATAGTTAGATTCATTTCTAATTTCACAACTTCATTTTGTCAAAAATAAATATCTAGTTGTCACTCCACTGTTCGCATGAGTACATCCACACCCCACAAATTATGCATCTGTAATTTCCAATCACTTTCCACACAACTCATTCTCAATGAACTATAGATGGGCCCTTTACATTTAGTGAGGGCTTTCCACTAACACTTCAATTCCTATCTTGTATTACACCCCATTACTTTTATACAGTGTGTCAATTTCTTTAACAACAAAAAAAGTCATCGAGAAGTGTTTCAGCCAGAATGTTTTAGACTTTCAAGGTGACCCTTTGCTGCTCCAGCCTTCTTCAGGACTTAAGTGGGCGCTGTATTGTGTCCCACTACTTATCAACTTGTGTACTCATCAGTATCTGAACTATTGAGTTCTGGCCCTTGCATCTTGCATTTTATCCTGCTTTTAGCAGGAGTTAAGTACGGGACCGGCAAAGGTACCGCAAAGGTAATTACGGTGCCGTAATTACCTCCTTCCCCATTCCCATTGAGCCCTATGGGGCAGAAATGGTAATGGAGAAGGGCAAAAGGTGAATGGGGAATTACCGGTCCCTCCAACCCTGGAATGGACCGGTAATTACTCCATTCACCATGCCGGATTTGGGACGGTTTCGGAGGCAACCATGGAGCTAATTACTCCATGGCTAGCTCCATACCCGGATTGAGGCCCACATCCGATTTCTTCATCAATCTACAAAGGATATGTTACACATCAAGATATTCTGTGTACAATGGATGTGACCAGACTGTATACTAACATCTCTCATCAGGCTGGTCTAGAGGCAATGGAGTGGCTTCCTCTGTCAGCTGAGCGGTTTTGTTCCGATAGAGTCTTTATATTATCTATTTAAAATTGCATCCTCAAATAATTTCTTTCAATTTGAGGAGTGATATTTTGTCCAAATGTCTGGTACATCCATGGGAGCTGTCATGGTCCCAGTTATGCAAACATATATATGTCATATCTGGAACAAGAAAAAGTGTTGAACAGCACAAACTGGACACAACGGCTAAAATGCTGTTACAGATATATTGATATTGATGATATATTTTGAATTTGCAGTGGCCCCATTGAAGATTTATCTAATTTCTTTGAATTTATGAATGAATGCTTTGGGACCGCGTTCAAAAGAAAATTCAGATACACCCCAATTGAGTTTCTTTATGTTGAAATTTATAATGAAAACGGTCAATTACACACAACTGTTTATTCAAAACCTACTTATAGGAACAGCATACCGATTGCATCTAGCTTTCATCCTAAAAGTACAAATTAATGTATTTCATTAAGTCAATTCATACATTATAGGATAATTATTTCTGACATTCAGGACTATATGAAAAAGTCCCTTGAATTACAAGAGAAATTCTCGAATCGAAGATACTCGTCTGAAAAAGTTAAAGATATCGCAGATACTTGGGGTCATTCTGAGTTGGGCGGTAAGAGAGACCGGTGCTGCTAAACCCTTACCGCACAATTCCAAGGTGCCTTAGCTGGAACCGCAAAGAACGTGTGGTCTGACCACACGTCCTTTATGGGTCCCGCTATGGGACCAGGGTGCTAATTACGGGCCTGTTATTTGTGGGCCCGTAATTAGCGCCTTCCCCATTCCCATTGAGCCCTATGGGGGCTCAAATGGGAATGGGGAATGGTTGGTTGAATGGGGACTTACCTGGTCCGCACAGGTTGGAATGTCCCGGTAAGCCCCCATTCAACCAGACCGGACATGGACCCGGTATTGGAGGCAACCATGGTGCTAATAGCACCATAGCTACCTCCAATCTCGGAATGAGGCCCACTGTGTTAAACATGTCTTGTGATGAAGTTCTTTCACCTAAAGTTCAACTACCTTCTCCTAGACTGATTTGTTGGTTTATGTAACTACTTATTCTGCACAGAGCAGTAAGAGTAAGATCAAGAACACATTGGGCCTCATTCCGAGGTTGGAGGTAGCCATGGTGCTATTAGCACCATGGCTACCCCCTTATTGCATGCCGGGTCCGGGTTCCCTGATTGGGAAATTACCGGGCTATCCCAACCTTGGAGGGCCCGGTAATTCCTCATTCAAGGAACCCGGACCCGGTACTTCCCCATTCCCATTTGAGGCCCCATAGGGCTCAGTTGGAATGGGGACCATGCTAACAACCGGCCCGTTATTAATGGGCCCGTTATTAGCATGCTGGTCCTTTAGCTGCTCCCACTAAGGGGGCCTGGAAAAAACAGCAGCACTTAGTGGGACCCGCTAAAGCACCTCATAATGCGGTGGTAAGGGGTTAACGGCACGAGCACCATTACCGACGCCGTTAACCGCTTACTGCCAACCTCGGAATGAGGCCCATTGAAATTACATTGGGATTTACTTAAGTTAGATCCAGTACTGGCAAAGTTATTTCCAGAATTACCAGTGTTTGCTTTTTGTAAAAGCAGATCAGTAAGATAAAATTCCAGTTACCTATTTAGGAACACGTCCATACTATAATTGCCAACACTGTGATGGCATTATTAAAGGTCATTTTGTTACTCATCTATACACAAGCAAACATATTCCTTTGAAACATTCAGCTACATGTGACACTATGAACATTATATATGCAATTAGATGCCCTTGTGGCTTATTCTATGTTGATCTTACAACAAGGAAAGCCAAAATATGTTGGATAGAACACAAGTCTAACATATGCACTACATCTGAAAGATCACCAATAGCACAACAGTTTCCAACAGCTCATCATACAATAGCTCAAATGCAATTTATTATTCTTGAGCAAGTGATGATTCCTTGGAGAGGTGAGGAAGTGAATGTAATTTTGTGCCAGAAAGAAATTATGTGGAATGAAACCATTGAAGCATTGGCCCTAAGGGGCATGAATCAAGAATGGGACCTAGCGTGTTTTTTATGACACTAAGTACATCAGGTACAGTGATAAGATTACTATTTACACCTTGGTGAGGTGATATATCTAGATTGTTACTGTGGGGAGAGGACAGTGTGTTCTATGAACATCACTGTGTATGTTTTGATACATCTATTGAAAATATATTTATGATGTGAGATAGTTAACCTGTTTGACATAGTAATATTACTATTACTTGTATATTGATTATCCAAGACACCTAGATTGTAACTACCAGGAGAGGATTGGATGTTACGTGATTATTAGTCTGTCAGTTGAGATAACTTGATTGGGAAACTTTTGGTTGCCATGTATTAGACTCATAACAGAAATGTTATTCATAGAGATGCCTATGCACATCTGTACAATGTTTTATAACTGGTACTATTATACACTAGGTGCAGCACTTTGGTGATATGGTTTGAGTTTATGGATAACTCAAAAAAGAACATAGGAGTTTTGTTATGTGGGGAATACTAGTGAGTGTAATCTAATGAATTGAAAAAAGTATCTAGTAAAAATGAACAGGATAATATTAGCGTAGGTTCGCTGAGTACCTTTAATTATTAGCGGCAAGGTATTTTACCTATATGTCCTGAATGTGTTACATGTGGTAACATAAGGCAGTGCACTCTCGTGAAGAACACTACACCAGAACTATTAGGTCAACAAGTATAGAGCAACATTCAGTGCAATTATTATGTTATCCATCTGAGTATGCTTAATTATTAGCAGTATTCTGCCATTACACGCAGTATGTCTTTACATACTTCAAATATATAATTTCCAATTAAAGTTATTACACAACTGACTTAGCATGTTGGAATATTCAAATTTTAGGGTATCTATGAATTATCTGTGGATTTGCATTTCTGCTATAATTTATCTGACATTAGATCAAAGTGTTTTAATATGGCTATTTAGGATTAGGATTTAAATTATACATTGTACATAATGATGTTACAAAGATGTGTTGATTCTTGGGGCTGAAGGATCAATGTTAATCTTTGCATTTTTATCTTTTAAAAGAATGTTTCAGTACCAGCAAGTTGATATGCTGATTACATCAGCACGCTGTGCTACGCATGACGTCATCACATGATCATCATAATCACATGACCAATTTTAGATTTAATACCGAGTGCGAGGCAGGCACACTAGAATTGAATTACATTAATTGAATATTTATATGATTATGTTTGTATTATTTAGAGAAATAAACCACACTTTAATTATTAGTACCCCATTACAGAAGTATTGTGAATTTAATAGGGATTATTTTCCTCATGAGTGCCTGATTCTCTCATCAATGTCAAATTATTTTCATTTTAATCCCCAAGCCCGGGATTTACCCAGATCGCCTAAAGTTATATTAAAAAGCTATATTAAAATTACATGAATCATTTTAAAACACTAATTCCCTACCATTCTTGGTTTGTTTACAGTTATTGGTTGGGAATAACCAAAAATTAATCATTGCACTAACGCACTTTATTACAATTATTTATAAGGAGTGGGGGGAGAATTTGTTATTTTGGAAGGGAAACTGCATAATGGAGGAGAATAGCATTGATTCTGTACAGAAATTAAACCTGGTCAGGATGTTTTAAGCTAATTGAAACTGAGATCTTTGTCTCCTCTTTGTTGCACTTTTTTTTCTCTTCCTTCAGGATGAATTGTAATATGATATAATTGATGCATGTAAATATTTATTTTTGTACAAAGATTTTAATAAACTAGAGGTACAATAAAAAGGAAAGATGTTATTTACCTTATTTTTAAAATGTGTTTCATCTTTGAATGACCCAGCCTCCTGGAAACTAGCTTATTTAGTGCCAGTTTATTTTAAAAAAAGGCAATCGGCATAATCCATCTAATTACCGTCCAACCACATCACTAGATGTGGAAAGTAAAATATTCTCTGCTCCAATTCTAAGGGAGTTCAATAAATGGACTACATAGTTTGGTCATATTGGGAAATGTCAATCAGGTTTCCGAAATAGTGGGGACCAATTTAAGCACCATAATCCTCAACTTCCTCCAGCATAAAGAGGTACAGCTTTTCTCGTTAAGTGTCTATTTAAGTATTAGAGACTATTGTCCAGCCTTCAACTGTGTCTGTAAAGTATGCTGCAATACCTCCATTCAGACACTTATATTCAGGTTCGACTACATATGAGAGGACGTTCCCTACAATGAAGGGACTAAGGTGGGGGGCTGAGCCCCTGCCTGTTTAATATCTATATTACAGGCTTGGGAGATGAAATAGATGGTGTAGCCGTGGGCCCACCCTGCTTGGGCATAACACGTTTGAAATGGCTAGTCTACACCGATGACATAGTTGTAATGGATACCACTCAACAGGGGCTTCAGGGGATGTGAGATGGTTTGTCTGTTTATGCAGCAGAAAATAATTTGGTAATAAATAAAGGTAAGACCAAGATCATGAGATTTTCCAAAGACAGGGGGAAGCTGGGATATAAATGGTATTTGGAAAGTTTGATGGATGCATCTAGGTATACCCGTTCTGAATAAAGAAAGTAAAGCATCTACTCAGACCTTCTACAGGCAGAAGTTGAGAATCTTATCCCGAGACTGAAAAAGAATATGTGAGACTGAGCCTAGTAGAAGGCTCGTGGTGCAGAGAAAGCAGGACTTCTGATGAATCCAAAATCAGGAAAGTCCAGGAAGAAAAGCTGAGCAAAGTGGAACCACTGAGAACTTTTAAGAGTATCAGGACCAAAGTGGAAGACGCTTCAAGAAACAGAGCCCAACAGGACTTTAAGCATTTGGTCTTATTAGCTTCGGTTTAAGAAGTTTAAATTGAAAGCGAAACCACTGAATGTGTCAGGCAGGGAAAAGGGAACAGCACTTTACTTTAGTTCACTCCGGGCAAATAGGGCTACCCAAACCACAAACTAAAAGTAAAGATTATTTTGCTGTCATCCAATGTGAGTCTCACATGTATCATTGCTCAGCCATATCACCAGAAGGACTTAAAGAGAGACTACTTGCAGGGATCCTGGAAAGATGTGATCAAAGAATAGAGAAAGGGAGGTTGTTTGATTACTCAAACCTTGTTTGCCAGGTTCTGTGTGGACTGAGCAAAATCAGTTTCTTCCCTTGAGGGCAGTGAAGACTAATGCAGTCACAGGGGAAAGCCAATGAAAAGTAAAGTACACAGTCCCAGAAAACCTAACTGATAGAGGGGCACAGAGCATGGAAACTCACTCTTAGTCAGGGTCAGGAGATAGGGGTACACAATCAACCAGAGATGACAGCATTCTTTTGGATACATGTGTCGAGTAAAAGATCAAACATGATATGATAGATGGGGAGAACAAGATCCAAATAAATTCTAAGATACCAGTGGATCTTGTGCCCATGAGGGGTATGGTGGGATACCCGGGCACTTCACCTTCGTCCCCTTCATATGGCAGGGGACAATAACAGAGCACCATCCTAAAACAGTTTGTGGAGTCTAAACATGCCAGGCCATGCAGGATTGCTAGAGCAACCCAGCCCTGAGTGCCCTGCTCTTATCCAAACACCTTGGGAGACCATGCAAGTACCAATGCACCTACTCCTCAACTAAGAGAGCCTGAAACTCTTCCCCAACAGCCCCAAGCATGTAACATTGGAAAGGGAAACTTTGCCATTAAGTTAAAGGATTTCTCCACCATGATCAATCATAGCAAGGCAAGTGATTGGTTATTGTTATTGCTTTCCCTAGCACATCAATCGACAGTAGCAAGTGTCCACCACATCAAAGGATTCTTCTTTGGGATTTTGCTAGACTCATGAGGGACACCAAAAAACGCAGATACAATGTTGTGCATTTGCAACTCCCCAAACACTGAGAGCTCAATGTAGTAACACCAATTTCAGTAGCATTGCTATATTCTCCAGCAGGGTTGCAAAGTTGTGAGTTCCCTGTACACTCAGCACACAATACGGTTCCAAAGCTTTTCCAGTGGGTTTCCAGCTTTTAAAACACACAATGGACAAACAGCAGAATTCAGCACAGCACAGGCTTCAAGGGGATTCAGGGAAAATGATTGAAACCCAAAATATGTTTACATTTCTTTATTATGCAGAGAATGACAATGCGTCAGTGTAAATAAAGGCACAATGATTATCAATGTCAAATCGGTTTTCCATAGACATAAACATAACAACAAAACAGTAACTCAAACTTTCCATACTCAGACCGGCCAAGCGCAATAAGAGGGTCTTGCGGGTTCATCATACACAGGCACCATGGTTGGACATTGCACCATCAACAGATGCATGGGGTTGCAATTGGGTATGGGTGGTTCAGAAAAGGCATGGTGTGGTGGGTCTGAAATTCAGCACAAACATATATAGATGACTGAGATGTTCAAGGCAGCTTATCGTCAGATGGATGGAACATGGTACAAACAAGCAATTTCACCAGTATGCATGCTAAATCCATGAACTTGACAACATGTTTATATTTGCTTTATCTAGAGTAAGCGCCCAACAAACACTAGACCTAGTGACACCGGCTCCTATACAAGCTTGTTCAATACCAGACCAGAAAGTATGTACTTTTATAGACTAACAGAACATGTGGATGTGGTGTGCATTTTCCTGGTGGCACTAGCGACAAGCTGACTGGGCGTTTTTTATTGAACTTGGCTACCCTACTGGGAGTTATGTAGGTGCAATGAAGAACATTAAGCTGCAGCAGAATGAACCTGGCATTTTATGATCCATTTTTGGGAAAACCAAGCCCTCGTTCACATTCCTCACCCGTTATCGCAGAACCCACATCTACCTCCCATCTGAGTTTCAGATCAGGGTCTCTAGTGGAGGAGTTCTTCAGTAAGCAACTATATCATCTTGCTATAGGTCTCCAGCCATCTTCCAGCATATAGACCAGGGCCAGGAGTGACAATCCTCTGGTTCCTCAGGCCACCCACTCCATGTGCGTCTTGCCACCCCCTCACTTCCATATATCTCAAAAACTGTCCCCTGGGTAGGCCCGATTGTTGTGTCAAGTTTTCCAGGTCACTGAATCTACCATTGTCAAACAAGTCTCCCCATGTATGTATGGGGAACTCCTCCCAGCGTGTGAAAGTACCTTGTTCAGCTCAGTTTGTACACAAGTCAGCCACTATTGGGAGAATAGGGGCGGTCTACTTTAGGCACCTTCGGGGTCCTAGCCTATATCTGTCTGCCTAATCTGGCAAACATGGGTAGAGGGTTCATACAACAGCTCGGTAGCCACAGTGCCTCCTTAAACCTGGCCGGTGTTACTAAGTATTGGAGCAGAGTCATTTCATATGTTGAACCATCAGACAGCCATTTTGAGACAAAACTTAGTTGAGCAGCCAAATAGTAAAGGAGTCCAGTTGGTGGAAGAAGGTCACCCCTATATAGTAATGGACATTAATGAAATTGTAGAGGAATCTAGAGAGGACAATCACTTTTACAATAGCGACTCTACTCATGACGGACAACGGCAACTGAGACCAGAAGGAAATGGATTTCCTAAGGCCACACCCACACCAAGCGTGTTGCATTTATGTGTATCTTCCGGTGTGTGTGTGACGTGGATTCCCAGATAGCAAAAGAAATGCAGCTCCCAAGGGAGAACCAGATCCGGCAAGTCAGCCACCTTTTTCCAAGAAGACTACCCAGGTGGAAAAGGCAGCATTTACGCCTGCTAAAGGAAATCCCTGTTAGTTCCGGAAACCTATCCAGTATATCTAGAGTCATAGGGAGGTTGTGGTGAGGTTTACTTAAGCAGAGCAGGACATCATCAGCATAGAGAGATATCAGGTGCCTAGACCCTGCAACCATGATGCCCGCATCTACATATTCCTGGTGCAAGAATGCAGCCAAGGGCTACATGGCCACAAATGCAGCATGGGTGAAAGCAGGAATCCCTGCCAGGTCCATTGACATATATTCCATACTCTAGATATCTGGTGACCAGTTTTCACATGCGCTGTTGGTACAGTGTATAGCAACACCACCCATTGGACAAAGTTTTTTCCCAGCCCAAAGCACCGCAGTGAGGCAATGAGCCACTCCAAATAAACTGAATCAAAGGCTTGTCTGGTCAATAATGTGGTGAGGTCTATGGAGGTTCAGGGCAGTGCTGCGACCCAGTACAAAACTGGGCTGGTCAATGTTTATTAAGGAGGGTATGACCCTGCAGAGGTGCGCCGTCAAGAGCGTGGTGAGGTTCTTATCATCGTAATTTAACTTAGCCAGGGGGCTGTATGAGTCACACCTGTCCATTGGTTTGCCAGATTTGGGTTTGGGTAGTACCAAAGTCTCCCTCATGCTATTAGGTAGTATGCCCTTTACGTTGGCTTCCTTGAAGACCTTTATGAGTATTGTAGCCAGGGTATGGCTATATTCATTGTAGAGCTACGGGGGGAGCCCATTGCTTCCCAGAGTATTGCAGGTAGTGAGAGAACTGATTGCCTCACCTATCGCTTCCACAGTAATGGATTGGTCTAGGAAAGTCTGCGCAGTGGCAGCCAGCTACGGGAGTCAGATCAGTGAGAGGGCTTCCGATATATCTTCTTGGGGAACTAGAATGTTATGGCTGTATAGTTGTGCATAGTACATGGCGAAGGTGCCTCCACAGGGCCCCACATTCATCGCCCAGCAGGGTGATTGGGGTCTGGGATGCTCACGTCTGCACAGCCATGCCAATAATCTCCTGGGTTTGTCTCCTTCGACGTGTGTTTGTGCCCTTGGTGCAGCATAGTCAAATTTGGACAGTCTCCCCCATGCCTCAATACACCGGGAGCGGATATCCGTCAGTTGACCTTCTGTCGCCCGACCATGTGGATGCTGGGCCTCAAGTGTTTTAATCTCCTCTTCAGCACTTCTCAATCCTCCCTAACAATCCAGCGAATGCTCCCAGCCCTAGCTACGACCTCGCCCCAGGTTACCACCTTCATTCCTTCTCAGACAGTAGCCCAGCTTTCCACGCTTCACCAACATTGCATTTGAAAAAGTGTTCTGACAGTGTTCTCCTAAAGACCTCAACGGTCAGTGCATTGGTAGGCATATGCCATGTCGGGATAGGCAGTCTGGGGCTAGCAAGTTTCCATTAACTATTAGGGGGAGTGGTCTGATATGGTGCGGACCAGATTTTCCACGCTACAGAGGTCAGGTAGTTGTCCAGACCCAGCAAATAGATAGTCAATTTGAGTATGCAGTTTGCGGGGTGAGGAATAATAGGAATACCTTCTGGCAGTGGGTGCAGTGCCCTCCAAATGTCAACCAAGTCCAAATCTGTTAGAGTGGCATTTAGGGCCATGGTGGTTGGGGATGGGCCTCTTCGGGGAGTAAGGGATCTATCGAGTATTTCGTCTCTAACACAGTTGAAGTCCCCACACCATATTGTGAAGCCTTCCCTCCTGGGCGCAATAAGGGTGCTGAGCAGTTGTGCATGGGACGGGATCGTGTGGTTCGGAAATATGAGTTAACAATGCAGATTTCCCTATGGTTGAGGTAACCCCTTATGATTGTATACCTCCCTCCCGTATCCCTCTCCACATCTAATAATTGGAAGGGCAATGACCCACCAATCCAAGTCAGCACTCCCCTAGAGAACTTGGAGTATGTGGTGCCATAGCGGGTACCACTGCAGCTGTTCAGGAGAACCTGCTGTCCCTACGAAGTTAGATGGGTCTCCTGGAGTTATGCGATAGAGACTTTCTTCCGCTGTATGTAAGATTTTAAACAATTCCTGCGAAGATAGGAGTGTAAACCCCGCACATTCCAGTCCAAAATTCTAATTGTGGCCATATTACTATCACGTATTAGAAAGCTCTACTGGAACCCAGTGGGACCCACAACAATGCAGGATGTGTTTCCCGCTGAGTCTCAACTCCCCCAGTAAAAACAGATTGGTATGTTGATGTATGGTGCATAAACCACTGGCACAGATATCCCCAGATAGCACCCATGCTTCCCACCAGCTATACTTGGTGCCAGCTCCAGTGAGCCGTGATGTATGTAATAAACAAATATATAACTTTAACAACAAAACAGTATTACAGTGGCCAGCGCAGCCTCGCTGTTTGGGCATTCCGGTATCCTCTAGGCCTGGAGTGTCCATTTTGTACCGGCTAACAGGACCAGCAACAGGCCGGTAGGATTGTCAACTTGTGAATGGTTACAAGACCAACAGTGGGTAACTAGGTCTCGACCCCACTTAAACAAAAAGGACATTGGCAGAGGTGTCTGGGCTACAACCCAGTCACATTAGGCGGAGAGGGGAGACAACCAAGTGGGCCACGAGTGGCGGTCCTGCTCTGATGTCCGAACCAGGGCAGCATGCGGTTTCGGCATCAGCCACATTCTGAACACAAGGGTATCTCACCACCACAGGGGGACTCAACTGTTTCGAGCAAGGGAAGGGCATTCTAAAGTTCTGCAGTTCGATCATATCTTCAAGTGTCCAAGCCGACTTTGCTGGCTAAGTTGTTGTATTCCATCCGCATATTAGCAGCCTCTGGACTGTCCAAGAAGTGTGATTTGCCGTTATGGAGGATTTTCAGCCTGGCAGGGTACATGAGCATGTACTTAAGCCCTAGCTGTCTAAGCCTCGTCTTAATAGGCACAAATGTGTTTCTGGACCTTCGTACTGCCAGGGTGTAATTCAGATAGATAGTGATTTTTGAGCCATCCCGCAATATCTCGCCCCCCTCTCTGGAATGTCGTAGCATTACCTGCCTTTCGCAGAAGTTAAGGATTTTAGCTAGGGTGGAATCCTGGGGGTGGACATTTCTGGAGGGATCAGTGAGGTCTTTCGACTGCAAACCCCTGCGATAGTTTGCCTGGGCCAACTTTCTGTAGCTCTAAGTTTTCAATGTAGGAGGTCGGTTCACGTCCTTCAGTGCCTTCTGGCTCACTGAGCACCTGTGCATTGTTCCTTCGTGATCTGCCCTCGGCATCCTCAGCACGCATTTCCAGTGTGGCATTACATTTTTACAATTCTTTAATCCTCACCCCAAAATCTTTGGTAGTGACCACAGTGTCATTCTGTAGAGATTCAGCAGTTGTGACCCTTTTTGACAGCTGCCTGACATCTTGTCTGAGCAATTGTACATCAACTGTCACCTCGTCTATCTTGGTATCCATGGAGGCCCGCAGGGCAGAGATTGCAGTTAGTATTTGGCACTCTTGCGGGTCATAGAAAGGAGCCTGTAGTGGTGGCTGTTACGTGTTTGAAGTCTGGGGTGCATCTATGTGTGTGGGTTGACATGCAAATTATTCCATAATGGTGGCTCTCCCTTTTTGCTTTGTAGGCGACATCCTGAAAAAGTTGCTGTGGGAAAAGAGTAGGATACTCTCCTCCACACTGCACGATAAAATGACCAATACCAGGACACAGTGTTCAGTGCCTGCTATGCAACTGGGCTCTAGTTGCGTGACCACCACCAGCGAGGGGGTCTTATTAGTCCGGGTAGGCAGAACCAGCAATATGGACACTAGGCTGGTGCAGCAGAACAAGGGACGGGGGTGTGCTGTAGTTATAATATGTTTGCCCACCAGGTTGCCAGATGTTAGGGAGAATTCTCAATATGTGGTAATTTCCCTTACCTTTTGAGACCCCCAGCAACTTTGCTGGATTACTAGGATTTGATTTTTTTTACCTGGAAAGAGTGTGAGCCTTTTTTCCCACTCTTTAATGCATTTAGGTGTATGTTTTACTTTTGTGTTCTTTGGTTATGGAGTTTTAAAACAACTCCATAGGCATCATCTTGTTCTGTGTATCACACAGCACCATCAGTGCAGTGGCACAGGGGTGTCTTTCAGACTCCCCAAGGTTTAAATACCTTCTCTGGGACTGACTACCATCTCCCAGAGCATGTAAAGTTAAATTGACTTTACTAGAGTCTTTAAATTTACTGACCCAGCACACACTATCTTCCTATAGAGTGCTGGAGGGGTTGCTTAGCTTCCCCTGAGTCAAAACACTCATGTAACAGTAAAATCTACCCTTTCCTACTTTAAATGGCTGGTGGCAGTGGTTTAGATCAAACTACCATGATTTTTCCCGACTACTAACAACGGTAGCAGAAAATCGGGTCAGCCATGTTTTTCAATATGGCATCCAAGACCTATCTGTAAAAACAGACTCTGGTCCTCTTTTTTTGCCATTCCTTGTAGGAAAGGTCCTTCATGTGTTTTCCTCTGCGCGCCAAACCAGGTTTGGTCCCTTTGTTCATTGGCCTTTGGCGGGCTTCAGTACTGAAGCCCTCCTCTGGCGCCTGAGTGTCTGCGGTGGACATGATGTGAGGGAGGTGCCCGAAACTCCCTGTGCTTAGTCTCTTAGGAGACCTGAATGCACTCTGATGTGATTGGCCGGCTGGCTGTCCGGCAAGGACATCCACCCTGCTGTGTGAGTGACAGCCAGGCTGGAATGAATGGGGAAAATCTAAACTGTTTAAAAGCAGGTCTCTGGGACTTGGAAAGTCGAGTCGACCACTGGAACAAAAGAACCGAAGAGGAGAGGAAGGAAGAGAACTGCTGCAACTCCTGGATGACCTGTGATGCCCTGCTGCGGGTCCGAATTGCCTGAAACTCTGACGACAGAGAAGCCCTTCAAGGTTAACTTCTTCCCTTGAGTTTGGTGGGAACAACCAACTCGCAAGCCACCTGGACACCATCCTATTCTGGTCAAATTTTCATCAGAGTGCTGCTGAAAACCGGATAGCCAGAGTGAAGGAAATCAGAGCGGATGGGAACATATCTAGCTGAGATATGGAGTGATTTGACAGAAACAAATGTCCCACAGGGGTTGCAGGATTTGAATTTCCTTGCCCGCTCAAGGGACACTGCGGCGAAAGTATGTGAGCATGTAGCACAAGTATTTGTGTTTAAAAGAGAGCTTGATCATTGGCATAAGGATGAAATGGATAAAGGTGGATGGCAGGCTTCATATGTGCAGAAGTGATTTCTTCCTCCTTTGAAACCGATTAGTGAAGAAATGCGCATTTGCACAAGTCACGCTCTTAGATGGATTTCAGATGTTTCAATTTCTCCCATTGAAGTGCATGACACGTTTAGTCAGTAAACTCCGGCAATGCAAAGGAAAGTGTTACAGGTGATGGTTGAGTATTTGCAGAATGAATGTATGAAGAGAAAGGTATGTTGTCCTGCCAATTTGATGGTTATTTATAAAAGAGCATTTCCCCCTGATACTGCATTGACTTCTTTGTCACTTGATTTGGCCTTACTACTTAATAGACGTTCAGACCTGCCTTCTTTGCAATTGCCAATGAGGGAGGATCCTCTGACATTTGTTCCAAAAGTAGAGATTCCTGCCGATGGAGCAACACCTCCCTCCACTATTCCAGCACATTATATCTCACAGTTTGTCCACGTCCCGTTTTCTAGGCAGGAAGTGCATACCATTAAGCAATCAGTTCCAGATATTAGGAAGAATCCAGCAGGATTTTACAGGGAAGAAGAATCTGTCTTGCATTCGTCTGTTTTTACACTGGGTGATATTGATTTGTTGTTTCCCATGATCCTTCCTGCTGTCTTATGGAAGCTAATTAGGACTGTAGACGATCAGGCAGGGAAGGGTGATACATGGGATTCCTTGGTACGAGCAGATGGGGAAAGGAAAGCCGGCGAGAAACCGCCACAGTTGATACTGATGTTGCCAAATAACATAGTGACTAAATGAAATATTCTGGTACCCGAAAAGAGAATTATATGGGATAATCTTACAGCTTGCATGCAAGGGAAGTTAGAGGGTGCAGCAGAATATTTTAACAGATGTGAGCAAGTATTTTGGGATTTTAGTGGTCAGGATTTAAGCACAGAGCCAGGAAAGAGGTTGTTTGTTGACAAGTTTGTGCTTGGATTGTTGCCTGAAATACAATCACAGATTATGACTTCTGAGAGTGCATGGCAAGCGAAATCACAATCCGAAGTGTTAAACATGGTCCAGCATTATGAAAACAGGGCTAATACGGAGAAGGTGGAAAAGAAGAAGGTAGATCTGAAGACTAGAGTGTTATTACAGCAAATAGCAAGAGGAGTGAAAGGTGGGAATACACAGTCTAGAGCCCAATTTACGCCACAAGGTGGCGTACAACTGGGTCCTGTACATATAAACCAATGTGCATACTGTAGACAAGAGGGCTGTTGGCAAGCACAATGCCCGTACCTTCAGCAGAGATCAAATGGTGCGTATGGCACCATGAGCAGGAGATCTAGGGGCCGTCCTGGGATAGGGAGTCCTGGTACAAATCAGTTTGCACAGAACCAACAGGCACCACCACAAGATAATCAAGGGGGGCAGCAACAGAATGTTAATAGTGGGAATGTTTTTTATAACCCTTTGAATGCTTATTTCTCTGAAGATTTTACATCTAATGATATGCTGTTCCATTAGGACAGCCCGAAGCAGGGTCTGGAACCGATACCTATTCCCATTGATCAGAAAGGGACCTATGTTGAAATGAAGGTGGGGAATGGGGAGCATATCTTTTTAATAGATACAGGGGCACAGAAGTCTTCTATTGATCGTCCGCGGGTTTCAGATATTCCACTGTTGGGGCAAAGCAACATTCTGTAGGGTTCTCTGGTACGCCAGTGGTTAGTTCGGTCTCTCGGCCGGTACCAATTTCACTAGGGCGATTTACTGATTCTTGTCCATTTCTATTGATGACAAATTGTGGCGAAAATCTGTTGGGATTGAATTTATTAAAGAAATTGAATGCTGTAATTCTCTGTTTTCCAGATGGAGTGTGCTGACGATTTCGCTGCAACAAACTTCAGTTGCACAATTTTTGTCTATGCCTTTACCACCTGAATTAAATGAGGTTCCCACATGTTTAAGGGCAGTTAATGACGATGACGTTTCAATTTTACAGGTTGAACCAGTTAAAATTGTTTTGAAACCAGGTGTTACATTGCCGCATATCTCGGAGTATAAGATTTTGGTCGAAGGCGAACAGGCCTTGAAAAGTATTGTTTCAGATTTGATACACCGAGGTGTGATTGAAGAAATTGCGGGGAGTGTGTGTAATAGCCCAATTTTTCCAGTCTACAAGAAAGGGCATAATGCGATTCCTTTCTGTTTCATTATTGATTTGGTCGCAATTAATAAGGTGGTTGCTCCACAGTTCCCGATTGTGCCCGATGTCACCACTATTTTGACTATGATTCCAGCTACAGCTATGCATTTTAGTGTTGTAGATTTGAAGAATGCCTTCTTTAGTATTCCTGTGCATGCTGACAGCAGATATTTTTTTGCGTTGTCCCTCGGGGGACGCTTGTTCATGTTCACTCGTGTCCCGCAAGGGTACACTGAGAGTCCAAGTATTTACAGTAGAGCGTTGAAAGAACAGCTTGATATGCTTGAATTACCTTCCACATGCACGTTGCTGCAATACATGGCCCTCATTACGACCCTGGCGGAATTCGGAAAACGATGGCGGAAATGCAATACCGCCATCGAATAGCGCTCGGTGCGACTATGACCCGTCACCGCAAAGTACGAAGCCATTAGCGACACCGTAGTGAACGCCAACGCTAACTGCACCAAGCACGCGCGCGCGCGCCATGCCAAACCGTAAACACCACCATGGCGCAAGGGTACGCCAATTCCGACCCTAGCGGACATGTACCTAACGCCATCAAGCATGGCGGAATGTACCATTCCGCCATGGTGAGAAGTACGGCATCGCGAATCAACCGTAAACGGCCCCACTGAGTGCCTGTACACCGCTCCCTGCCCACAAAGTACAACTCCCCGTAGGTGCAATGAAGTCACAATGCAACCATTGAAATGTACAAGTCACCCATGCATGACAACAAACAAAAGAAACACAACAGGGGCCAATGGGAGCTGCAGGGCACAGATGGCACGAATACAGAAGCCATCCCAATGGACATGACCACAGTCCCCCACCAAGAAACGCACGCAAACACAGGCACCTGTGACCAGCAATATTCCGAGAATCACATCATTCCACCAGTCCACCTGGCTGACCGGCATCTGTCACACAAAACCCAATCCCCCGCCCCTGAGCATGACAACATTCAAACTGTCATATTGGCAGCCCCCATCCCTGACCTCACGGGCTTCGTAGGCAAACGCGCCCAGTACAGTACCACGCAACTAAACTCCGAAGCTGGAACCCAATGCAGATCTCCCCACAATACATCGCCCCCCAAATAGGCATATGCCACATCACTTGCAAAGAAAAACGCTACACGGGCCAAATCAGAATAGAAATTTAATGCACATCAAAATCACCAAGCCCATACAGCCATCAGGCCATGAACTCCAAAACACTTTTCACCATTGTGGGCTGCATCCGCATGAAATGACCAGCCACTACTTGTGTGACGCCCTGTTCCCTCATGGTACACAGAGCCACATTCACGTACGAAAAGGCAACATGGAAGCGCACAGAACCGCAGGGCCGTCCCAATGGGGAGGCACTAGTCCAGCTGAAATGCCGAAATGTTGCTCCGAGCCACCAGTACTGCGTAAGGGCATGTGGGCCATTGGCGATCGTCCCATAAGATCGTAATGCTGCTCCACTGATTAACACGAAGCAGCAGGTGTCGGGAGTAAAACCCATCTGCAGGAGTGGCATACAGATGGCAGTGGCAAAAGGGGAGGAGATACCTGTCAACCAAAAGAAAAGAAAAAGAACAGAATGGCCATCAGAACTACATTCCAACAACTCACTTCAATGATCACACTAAATCCACAGCCATATGCATGCTAGCCCACTCCAAAGGATCATCACCACCCCAAAACCACTTGCGACTCATAACCATCTATATCGAGGTGCAAACACCATCACAAACGAGTGTACCTGTGCATGCGTCTGTCAAAACAGAATCCATCAGATGGGAATGTTAACGTGCATGGACACAAGTGTCTGAGGGCGCGTCGAGACAGGGAGGGCTCAACAAGGCCAGATAGACGATGGTCCCACTATGGCAGCCCTGCATCACATAGCGTAGGGGAGGCGGATAGATCCCAAGAAGCCCTGTACATGGCAAACTCTGTATCAAATCACCTGCCCATGCATCCATCCATCATTCCCTCATCCCGGGATCAAAACGCCTGAATAATTACTCACATGACATTAGAAACATCCATTGAGTCTGTGCGTTATGCAGCCTGCAAAATCCACAGTGCCCCAGCCCGTAATTCCAGTGTCGTGAATTAACATGTATTTGGGAACGGCCGGCCTCATCGGCCACGTAGCTATTGCGCATCCCAAACTATTCATATCAATCATTGCTTCCTCGCCATGGCCCCTGTCTCAAGGACATTGAACAATAGAACGTTATATTTGCAGTCAGACCTGTGGGCATCTCCTCGCCGCTAGCTGGAAACCGAAAGCGCCGCCCTTCGAATTCCTCATTTGCAACATCACGTCGAAAAGGCATCTGTGGCCGTTTGAAATCACTAATTATTCCATCGAGTGCGGCTGTGTGTGAAAATGGCAACTGCCTTCACCCACAAATGGGACGCCCCGCCCGTCGTTGCAACTCGGTACAGTGATGCATGAGGGCCCACCGTTACTCGAGTACTACGTTCCACTGACCCTTCACAAGTCTGTTCGCGACTGCACAGATAGTATGGGAAACAATGGGACCACAGCAGAATGAACATATCAACCAATCTTACACGGCCATCGGGTACAAATACATGATTGCAATAGCAAGATGCCATTCCCCGAATTGCAGCGTTGTGCGCGGGACGTGCCCGGCCAAAGGGGAGAGCCGTTTGCACAGGTGGAATTAATCACCACAGGTGGAGGCCATACAGCCTGAAAACACATAAATTGCACACCCAGTCTCCTCCCACAACCACACCGAAATGCTACCGGCAGGACTCGCGATGTTGGCCCTGGGGGACCTGATAGCACTGCAAGTACTCCAACTCCAAGAAGAAGACGAACACCAACTACAACCGGCCGCACGGAGGAGACGCAGGAGGAGGAGGAGGCCAAGGCAGGGCCAGCAAGGGCCGCCAGCACAGCCACTACCACCACGCAGGCAGCCCGCAATCCCACGCCTCCGAGCACATCCGTTCAACCTCACTGATGAGCAGATCCACACCCTCTACCGTCTGGACCGGGACACCATAGCCGCCATTGTGGACATGACACAGGCTGACCTTGTCAGCATGATAGATAGCCCAACCGCCATCCCACCCCTACTGAAGGTGGTGTCTGTACTCCACTTCCTGGCCACAGGCACCTACCAGCACACAGTCGGACAGTTGCATGGCATTTCTCAGCCACTGTTCTCACGGACACTATTGCAAGTGCTCGATGCCCTCCTGCAGCACGCAGACGACTACATCTCTCTACCACGCTCGGAGCAGGAAATTACCAACACAAAAGTGGGATTCCATGCACTTGCCGGCATACCGGGTTGCATTGGTGCCATCGACTGCACCCATGTTGAATTGGTCATCCCACATGCCATGGAGGCCCAGTACCGCAACCGAAAACAATTTCATTCCCTGAATGTACAAATGGTGTGTGACTCCAACAGGATCATTACACATTGTTGTGCCCGATTCCCTGGATCAACCCATGATTCTATGGTCTTGAGGAACTCTACAATACCACGCTACATGGAGCGACACGCAGGGAACAGATCCTGGCTACTCGGTGAGTCTCATTACATGCATGATTATGTGGGGTATGTGATTTGGCAATGACCTGGCAGGAAGGGGGGGGGTGTGCGTACGTAGCAATGGCATTCCACATCATGCGTTTCTCGTCCACATACAGGTGATGCTGGATATCCACTGAAGAGATGGCTCCTCACACCAGTCCGGAACCCACGGGACCAGCATGAGGAGGACTACAACCATGCCCACTCACGTACCCGTGTAGTCATTGAACAGGCATTCGGCCTACTGAAGACTCGTTTCCGCTGCCTCAGCAGGTCTGGCGGGGCACTCCTGTACCGCCATGAGAAGGTTGCAAAGATGGTCATGGCATGTGTCATGCTCCACAACATGTGCGTACGTAGAAATGTGCCCATGCCCCCTGACGCAGAACTGCAAGCACCTGATGATGGTCATGATGAGGGTGGGGATGTGGCAGCACCTCATGGAGTCTGCGAGGCACCGGAGTCCCGTGACATTCGTCAGCATCTCATTGATGCATGCTTCTAGCACTCACGCCTGGTGGCTGATACATGGACACGGGACTCGTGGCACTGTGTGTGTCTGGGACATGCACAATATGGACTGTACGCCTATGATGGCCTAGTACACAAAGATCAATGTCCACACATCTCATTGGTTGATCGTGCACTGTTTATGGCATATGTGATATCATGTTGAACACCCTATCGACCCGCCACCCAAGTGAGCCCAACACACCCCCTCCACCCTCCTACCTCCCCCCCGAACACCAGTGTCCAAAGATGCTCATTGTCAGTGGGCAGTCGCTATTGCAAGCCCCCTCTGCGGGTATCAGGGGCACCCCTGCCTGTGGAGCGCAGGTTCCTCCCAGATCTACGTTGGGGGCTGCCCTGGACGGAACTTGCAACGGATGATGTCTCTGCCTGCTCACGTCCATGCATGTCCCTAAGGGTTTGCGAGAGCTCAGTGAGCACACGGCGCACTGCGGCAAGTTCGGCACATACGTCTTTGGACGTCGCATGCAGTTCCCCCCTCAGGCTCTCGGTGCTTCTCTCCATTTGGACTCTCAGGCTCTCGGTGCTACTCTCCATTTGTGCCCTTAGCGTCTCTGTACCTCTCTCCATTTCTGCCCTAAGTGTCTCAGTTGATGTTTCTATGTCTGCCTTAGTGCCCCCACATTCATCGGCATGGTCCTTGAGGAGCGTGGCCATTTGCTGCTGTTGCACGATTAACTGGTCGAGGGACTGTTGCCTCTGCTGGGCCATGGCCATTTGCGGGGGTGTCACAGAGGGGCTGTTGTCCTCATGTTGCCTTGCCACAGGGCTTGTGGGGGATGGCCAGTCGTCGTCTTGTGGGTGCCCCTGCGTGGTATCCTCATGTTGTACGGGATGGGACAGACAGGGGGATTGGGACAGGTCATGGATGGATCTGACTTCGACATCCCCGTCTTCGGTGTCCGAGCATGCTGCCATCAATGGGGTGTCACCTATGGTGCTGCTGCCACCAGAGGCAGTGCCTTCTGTGGCATCCATTGGGGGGACCTGTGGTGGTGGTGTTGTGGGCATGCTGGCTGCTGGGGTGCCTGTTGATGTTCCCTCCTCTGTGCTGCCACCTGATTTGTGCTGCTGCCGTGTCTTGATGTGTGCAGCTGAGGTGGAGGGTCTCTGGCCGTTGGTCTTGGCCCTCTTTGCAGGTGTGCTGGTAGGGGTGTCCTGGAGCTCGTCGTTTGGATCGGACCCTGTGGTGGAGTAAAGGAGGGCGAGGGTTATTGATGGGTCTGTGGGAATTGGAATGGCATTGTATCACATGCATTGGAGTGGTACCTGAGGGTGATTTGGGTCGGGGCCTTGGAGGTGCTTTCATTTGTGTGTGGAGTGAGGGTGCAGTTGTTTGGCAGCCTGCAGTTAGGGTGTGCCTGCTGCACGTGTAGTGCGTGTTTTAGGGGTTTTTAATTATTTATGTATTTATTGTGGGTTTTAACGTGCGCTATCAGGCCGATGTGTGTGGACGTTCTCCTGGACATGTGTTTCTGTTGCACTATGTGGACGCATGGTACTTCACATGGATGGACTGTGTGGATTTGGCATTGTTTTATTTGGCCCACCTACCTGAATCTTCGGATGTCTGCACTCCTTTCTCCATCCCTCCGACTCCCTCTATGCTCTCCATTCCGATGGTGGACGCACAGATTTCTTCCCAGGGGGTCAACTTGATGGGTGATTCAGGACCTCCCCCGGTGGCTGTGGCAATGTTGCGGTTGGCAGAGAGTATGCTGCGGACGCGTATCCGCAGGTCGTCCCATCGCTTGCGGCATTGCTGTGGGGTGCGGGGTGCGGTCCCCACCGCACTTACCCGCTGTGCCACCAGAGCCCATATGGCCTTCTTGTTTGCAAGTGCCGTTCTGGTCATTTGCGTGGAGAAGACGACGGCAGCATTCTCCTGGAGGGTCTCTGTTAGCACGGTGAGTTCCTCACGGGAGAAGTGGACCTGCCGCTTGCGGTCGCACGCTTTCTTCGCTACTTTTCCCATTTTTCTTGGTTTCGCTAGGGTGGATGACGGGTTGGGGTGTGTTTCAGGGTAGTGATTTTAGTGGTTGTGTGGTTTTAGTGGTTTTATAGGTGTACGGCGGGATGTTTCCCGTTCCGGGGCCATGTTTTAACTTCCGTTTCCGTATATTTCCGGTCACCGTACTTTGCGGTAGGCGCACACTGCGGTGACCGCTAAGAGGGGTGGCGGTATTGCACCTAGGGCGCCGTACGGCGGCGGTGTGGGCCGTTTTGGGGTCATTTCCGCCATCGCGGACTTTGCACTTCCGCCATGGCGTGGTGCTCGTGCCCGATGGGTCGGAATGGGCCGCACTTTGCTCCTTCGTGCAATGGCGGAAACGCTATTTACGCTGTGGCGGTCCGGTCAGTCACTTTCCGCCAGGGTCGTAATGAGGGCCATAGACAATGGCCCTCATTACAAGTCAGGCGGTGGACCATGGTGCTATTAGCACCATGGTCCATGCCGGATTCCGCCATGGTGGATGGCGGAATTACCGCCCCATTCCAAGGTGAGTGGGGCGGTAATTCCCCATTCACCATTTGCCCTTCCCCATTCCCATTTTTGCCCCATAGGGCATAATGGGGATGGGGAAGGCGCTAATTACGGCACCGTAAATTAGGGTGCCGTAATTAGCACCAAGGTCGCTTAGCGCCTTGGACTTTAATGCCTGCAAAAAGCAGGCGTTAAAGTGTGAATCAGGCATTAAGGGTTAACGGCGCCGACGGCGCCGTTAAACCCTTAATGCCTGACTTGTAATGAGAGCCAATCTATTTATAGCTGCTGATTCTGAAGATGCTTGCAAGGAGGGCACTGTGCTGCTGCTCATTCATTTAGCAGAGCATGGGCGTAAGGCTTTACTGAAGAATTTCCAGTATTGTCTACAGGAGGTCACCTATCTGGGCTATCTCCTGTCGAAGGACGGATCTACGTGATTTGTCCGCAGGTAAATTACCTGCAATGGAAATGTTTGCATGGGAAATGTATGCAATACAAAATGTTCATACATTTCCCATGCAAACATTTCCATTACAAATCACACACATTCTCACACACACCCTCACACACACCCTCACTCACACCCTCACTCACCCCCCCCAACACACCGCCCCACCCCCTTGCTTACCTTTCCTTCAGACATGCTATGTCCCTGCGGCACTGGTTCCCTTTCACTTCGGTGATCAGGAACCGTGGTGCTGCAGGGTCCTTTTTTTCTTTTTATTTTACTTTTGCTCGAGTGAGCTGCAGGGGGGGGGGGTCCCCCGCAACTCCCGGCCACTATACTGTATAGTATAGTGGGCTGGATGTTGCGGGGGACTGCAGACCCCGGCTCTTTATTTTCCTTCTTCTGGCAGGGGCTTGGGCGGTGTCCCCAGCCACCCCTGATCACTGTAGTGACAGGGGTGTTGCGGGGGACACCCCCCAAACCCAATACAGACCCCACCGAAACACCTAAACACATACCACTTTTGGTACTTAGAACTTTTCGTGGTGTGTGTTTTAGGTCTTTTGGTACACCAAATTACAAAAGGGCCTTTGCTTTGTATGTGCATGAGAGAGATGGTTGCACTCTGGCTGTTTTGACATGGGGGCAAGAATATGTTGTGTCGCTTTTTTTCCTGCACGTTAGACCCTGTTGCATGCGCTTTGCCAAGATGTTTGAGAGCTGCAGCTGCTGCTGCATCAGTAAAACAAAGTGAGGGTATGGTATGGTTTTAGGTCACTCTTTAACCGTGATGGTACTCCACTCTGTAGACGTTCTATTAAACAGAACACAGACTCAACATCTCACATCAGCTCAACTAACAAGGTATGAGCTGATTATCCAAATTAAGAGATGTTGTTCATTAAATCCAGCTGAACTATTGCCTTCTCCATAAGAGACAGGCTGCAGTGACAAGATGTCACATGATTGTCTTTATGTTACAGAACAAGAAACTAAGGGCAGAATTGATTTGGCTCATGCACCCATGAAGAATCCATAAGGGGAGCTGTTTTGCGATGGCTCCTGTTTTAAGCTACCGGATGGTACATCCACCGCTGCTTATGCAAACACCACGTTAAACACTGTTGTAGAGAGCAAACAAATTCCGCACAATTCTGTGCAATCTGTGGGGATTATTGCATTGACTAGAGCTTGTGAAATTTCTGAAGGGCTTAGTGTAAACATCTATACAGACAGAGAGTATGCGCTTGTGGTTGTTCATAATTTTGGAAGGCTATGGGCTGAAAGGGGATTCTTGGCATCACACGGGACAAAAATTCAACATGGCACTCTGATAGACCAATTGCTATCAACACTTGCACTTCCTACGCAACTAGCAATAATGAAGTATGCAGCACACCAGAAAGTGAAAGACGATGTAGGAAAAGGAAACCCTTTTGCTGATAGGATAGCCAAACAGACTGTTACTGATCTGCACTTGAAAATGGATGTGCTTGATTCAGCGAGATGGGTTACTGATACTTGCATGATGGAGGAAGGGATTAGCAGTGTAAAAGAAATTCAGGCTGAAGCTACTCCAGAAGAAATCAAACAGTGGGTCCAGCGGGTCTAGATGATGAGGGTTGTTTGGTGGACAATGAGAAACAGAGATGGATGCTGCCCAAAGCCTATGTCATTGCTATAGTCGCAATGGCTCATGGCCCAACACACATATGTGCTTGGAAGATTTGTCAACAGTTAGATCCCGTCTGGTATAATGCTAATATCGAGAAGGCTGCTGAATGCTTGGTTCAGAGTTGTATGATATGTTAACAACACAACATCGGAAAATGGAACACCAACACCAAAGGACAGTTTTGGTCCTCCCTCAATGCCATTTGAAGTGATTCATTTTGATTTTATTGTGATGGAACATTGCCAAAACTATACATATGTCTTAGTTGTAGTTTGTGCCTTTAGCAAATGGGTTGAAGCTTTCCCACTAAAAGATAACAAAGCAATATTGATGGCAAAGACCATGCTTAAGGAATATTTTCCTAAGTTTGGCTTGCTGAGAGTAATTTGGTCCGACATTGGCCAACACTTTATCGCTGATGCCATTCTGCAAGTATGTGTGGGATTACAGATCAATAAACGTTTCCACTCGGCCAGGCATCCTCAGAGTGCTGGTTTGGTGGAACGCCACAACGGTATTTAAAGAATAAACTTGCTAAGATGTGTGCACACAGCAAACTGAAATGGCCTGACACTTTGCCAATAGCCTTACTATTGATACGGACGATTGCACAGCCAAAAACAGGGCTCTCCCCCTATGAGATTGTCATGGGGAGACCAGCCAATGTATGGAATGCACTGAGACCAAAACAATTGAGGGACATTGAATATCTGCTTTTGTCTGATTATTGTGATCAGTTGACTCAAAACTTGTGTTTCGTTCACCAACAGGCACGAGCAGCCCTCCTGTAAAATATGAGGGACCAGGTCACTGACTCCGACCTGGGGAGTGGGTCTTTTTGAAAAATTTCAAGGGGGGCACCTGTCTTGCACCTCGCTGGAAGGGTCTCTACCAGATCCTTTTGGCTACGCATGAGTGAGCGGCAAGTGACATTGGATCCATGCGACACATGTGAAAAGAGTTCCTCTTCCTTTGCCGTATGACAAATGGGATCAATACCAAGAAGTGTGCCACAAAATTGCTTCCTGAGCCTGTGGGGCCTGGGGTGACTGCAGCTTTTTCTACATTGTCTTCTTTACCATCGACCTACGTTGTTTCTTCATCCTCTTCAGAGAGCTACAACGCTCTGTTTGTTGATCACCTGGAGTTTCGAGGTACAATTTGCGACCGCGAAACATGATTTAGATTTAGGGCCTGACATTACATTTTGTAATAGAATAGGAAAGTGCAGCTAGGATTCTGCACCCACAAGAAACCCACAAGAAACCAACGTTGAGCCAGTCCTTCATCATTCCTCTGCTGCATGTGATAAGAGGCAGGGACCGGCAAAGCTACTTCAAGCAAGACTGGCCACATGGTGAAGTGCCACCTAAGGATGAACTAAAAAAACCTAACAGTGAAGCTTCTTAACAGACACTGAGAAACTATGCCCGTGTTTGGGGCCACTCGTACTAATAATGACACTGACCGTTTTGCCGGAAAAGGCCTGTCACTCGAAGGCCATGGTGCCCTAGGACCAAATGGATACTGATCACAATAACAGCTTGTATTGCAATCACATTGATACCTATATTGTGGTACTTAGAAAGTGTGCATCCACTTGCTACTCTATTGCCAACTACAAGTGTCTCCACTGTGTCTCCACCACATGTGCATTTGCATACCCTTCCTCTTCGAGATCTCAGACATAGAGGGGGTTATCAAAACAACACCCTCTTGATGATAATGAATGCAGCACATGCCATTTTAAATAAGACCAATTTTTGGGTTTGCTCACATCTGCCACACATGGAGAAAGGGGGTTGGGTTGATACATTCACTCCCTCTAACTACTGCTTGTTACGCTTCACTCAGGGCATTATACTTTGGCAAATGGAATGATAGTGTCACTGGAAATTTCGATGGTACAAATCTCAATGAGTTTCAAAGATGGGTTTTGGCCCCTCTTGGGTGTTCGTGTTTGTAAATAGGAGCAGGCTAAATGTTACTTCTACTAGGCCTTCTGATAGACTCTCCAGACCTTAGCAATCCATGATCATCTCAATATGGCTCCCGTGGGCAATAGTGATGCCATACCTCCTTCCTACATCATTATTCATGGTCCACACTCTGTCCCATTCTGTATACAAAAAGAGGGTTTCCAGCCAATGGGCATATTTGATGGATGCATGAACACTGCTTTACTGACAAGTGAGGATAGGCCTCTGTATGTAGGAGGTCCAGTTTATTTTGTGTGTGGTAATGAAGCATACGCATGGCTGCCAAAAGACTGGAAGGGTACATGTTATTTGGGGATATTCAGACCGGGCGTATATATCACTACCACTGCCGAAGTGTCTAGAACTCGTCCCAGGCAGGATGAGGATAGTGAAACTCCCCTACAGATTCTGGGTGACGCTGCTAAATCCTTTGTACCATTCTGGGGGCAGATAAAAAACTCCCAAGATATTAGGAAACTGGCAAGGTTTTTAGAGAAAACCATCAATGAAACTACCGACATCCTATACAATATGACACTAGAGCAAAAGGCTATTAGATTAGTGGATGTCCAGAACATGAAGGTACGAGACATCATTCTGGCTGAGAGTGGTGGTGTATGCAAAATGGTGGGATCCGCATGTTGTATTTTCATACCCGATTCCTCCCCCAACATATTCAAAGCAATAAAGAGATCGCACACCTTGAGTACTGAAATACATATTCCAGAGGGAAACTGGAATATTAGTGCATGGTTCTGGGACCTGTTACGAACTTGGGGCTGCAAGATATTTGCAGTTCTGATGGTGATTCTTGGTATTGTACTATTCTGTTGTTGCTACATGCAGTGTCTTCCTGTCATTTGTTCCATGATATGGGGTAGCTGTGCACAAGCCATTGGTAAACTAGAACCTAATACACATCTGCCGGGAAAAGTCCCTAATGCCTTGGTAATGCAGGATGTCACCATAAAGGAATTTGTGGCAATCAATGTTTATGAAGATAGCGATTCAGGGTGTTCTGATGACGGTACGTGGTCTTCATATGATGCTATGTTTGGGTAATGCTCTTGGCTTAATCAAAAGGAGGGTTTGTGAAAACATATTTGCCCTAATACCGCCTAATCGTAAATGTTGGCCTAAGCACATTCGCATCTCACTGTAATATAACTATAAATTAACCTGAATAAGCTGACTACGCTGCCATTTTGTTTTGTCCATCATCTTGATCGTTACCTGCTCTTTGTTCCATGCTCAGATTTTGTGTTTTCAGCCTTAACATGGCAAGAGTGCGCTGTGTGAACTTTAGTCTACTTTATGGTGCTTTATGGTGCTGACATAGACAGGAATGTTGAAGCTGCTAAAGTGAATTGTTTATCCTACAATGAAGGACCTTGAAGCTAGGCAAGAGCTCTGCTAATCAGTAATTTAGGTGCCATCCTGTCCCAACTGTGCCTTCTCTATTCAAGCAGTAAAATAGGATAATGGGCAGCTGAACGTGCTCTTTCGGGGTGATTTTCCAGGGGTCGGCAGGGCCGTCCGTGGACCTTCAGGGTTGGGGAGGCCACAACTCCACCCGCATCCCCAAGGTGTATGAGACTTGCTGTTTATTGCACAAACAGACAGGGATTGCTTCTGGGATCACAGGTAACCCGGGAACATCTCAACAAGAGCGGGCTGACAGGCCCTTTTTCTATCTGAATGATGCCACATAGTGCATCACCTGGGGAACTTCCCCCAAAACCTAACGCCACCTCGGGTTGGCTCCCTGAGTGGTATGGTCAATATAGGCACATATAGAAATTTTAGTTACTGGTAGCGAAGGGGTCAGGTGGTACGCTTGGGTTGTCCCTAAAATTTGTTACACCAAAATTGTTACATAGAGAGGGTTAGTGATTGGCTGAGTTGTAATGTAATCAGTGGTTAGCTCTCCCGTGTCCCGATTGGTTCGTCCATGAGCCCCCAAGCCTGGGACCAACATCATTCCCAGCTCGCGGTGTAACTATTGTTAGAAACAATGTATGACTATGTGTCGGTGGTGGACAATGGACAGGTCTGCCATTTTCTGCGGGAGGGCTCCTTTCTCACCATTGTCAGTGTCCAATTTGTCACTTCATTGTTGCAGTTTGTGTCCCAAATGTGAGACCCCAGAGTTTTTCTGTTCCTTGGAACTTGGCATTGCATCAGGTCGGCCTGGTCACGTGTTGCGAGACCATGGCTGGAGAAGAATTACGGGGATTTGATTTGTATTTCAGCTCTAAGGAGCGTTTAGCAATAGCAGGTGTAACCTTGGCACGGGGAGCGCAGCATGCAAGTTGCAACTTCGTGGCCTTGGCTGTGAGGCCCTCGCCAGGGTTTGTTCTGCACGATCAGCATCTTGCAGCTCCGTCTGAGCCGCTCTGGGCCTGGGACTCTGGTTTTGCGGCCTACTGTGGTGCTGAGGACTACTCTGGCCTAGTCTATGGATGGCGGCGTATGGTTCGTAAAACACAGGGGTCGCGAGGGGCAACAGGGATTCATATGCATTAGTCCATGTACAGGGTCACATCTTCATGGGTTTAGTGGCGGGAAGTATCTGTAAGCATGTACACAAGCTCTTCTGGCGTCTTGCGTTTCTGCGGTGCTGTAGTGGGCCTGTGTGAAAAATAACAACGATACATGTGTGAGTGTAAATGGTCCTCTACGTCATAGCACTGAGTATGTTCTTCGTGTGGATTGATGTATGTATGACAAATGTGCTTGGTGGCACGTGTGTTCTTGTCCGCCGGCTATGTCGTCATGGCATCTCTAACGATGGCGGTGTTTTGTGGTTGCTGTCTTGTCGAGTTGATCCATACGATTGGTATCAGCTCCATCTGAGGCTCCGGCACAAAGTTTGATTGATGGGCAGCTTCCCTGGCTGTGTGGGGCGTGGCCACAGTGGATCTTGACATCTACGGCAGCCGTGAGTGGATCAAATTCCTCCCGCGGTGGGTGGCCATGGTCTGGATGAGAATCGGGGGAAAGGATCGTCCCATTTTCTCTCTTCAGCTCCTCCGCAGAAATCCTTCTTTTATCTTCTCTTAGAACTGACTGGCCTTAAGCCCAAGAACAACAGTAGATAACATAAGCGAGTAAAACAAGGAATGTTAAATTATACCTTGTACTAGAAAACATGATATGGCGGCCCCACATACCAATTCAACCCACTCCCAGATAGTAAATTGTCTGTTGGAAAACAGCAAACTATGCAGTAATGATGTTTAAGAATAAATCAGTCACGTAGGCAGGTCACAAACCCTAGGCTTTGCATAACATGAAGGGGGGGTTGGACGATGCTGTGAAGAAACCATATAAATGTATGAACTTGTGAAATGTTCGCTCTCTCTCGTCTCACAGTGTCTGCTTGCACACATTGTGGGGTGTTGAGAACTAAGTAGCG
Organism: Ambystoma mexicanum; assembly: GCF_040938575.1. Taxonomy (NCBI): domain Eukaryota; kingdom Metazoa; phylum Chordata; class Amphibia; order Caudata; family Ambystomatidae; genus Ambystoma; species Ambystoma mexicanum. Next base: position 461,855,138 of record NC_090931.1, read on the forward strand.
ACTTGCTTAATAAATGCTATTGTAACTTTGACCTAGTGACTGGCGTATTTCTATTATGTGAAAGTAAGCCTTGATTCTGATCTTTCACCAGTATTGTTTAATAACTATATAGGTTCTACAAGATCTTGTAAGTGTTTGTGATGTGTGCGCCATCATGGAAGTTTGTGTTTCCTGAAGAGCGATTTTGTAGCATTCCACGGATGCCCTGTGCTGCCAGGCACTCTGAAGTGCCAAGTAAGCAGCAAATGTTTTCTCTTGCACCTTCCTGAATGCTGCATGTTTGTGGAAATCACTGTTATTTACAGCATCTAATACTTGCTATGGTTCCTTAGTAGCAGGGGCCCTTAGTAAGAATGGCTTAGAACTGTATTAGTCCGTGCTCAGGTTTTTTGTACATGAACCTGGTTCCTGTATAGAGGGCTCCCTCAGCAAGCATTGTTGAGAACTGTGGTGCTTTACACCAGCACCCCTCATGATGGTTCTTAGGTGAATACTATTCTATGTCTGGGGTTATAGCAAGCTATAAGCATCCCTCCTCAATCACCCTCTGAGAGCCACACTGTGTAGAGGCTGGACCAGCCCAGTGCATGGTGACTCACTTTCCCCACATAATAACATGGGGGGTTGGTTGACTCACCACAGTCCTTACTTCTCCTTTCAGCTCCCTCCAACATCCTTCGTTTAGGTCCTGTGTAGACCATGGTGCCAATGGCTGGTACCAGTTCTCACCCTTTGTGTCCTGTCCCTCCTGCCCTTTGGATAAATCCTGTGGGATGTTGGCATCCATTTTCCAATGGGCTGAGCTGCACTGGAGGGTTTCTACCCACCTCCTGTTCTAAGAGCTTATGGGGTCGATTCATGGAATTAATGTGCGCTGAAAATTCCCGCGCAGAGGTGCCAAAACGTGAGATTCGCAGTAAAAGTGTGAAAATTGCAGTGCAAGTGCGAAAATCGCAGGGAAACCAGCGCACATCGATTCATGGAAGTCCAAGCGCGAGAAAAACATTGGATGTGCGCTGAAAAAGTGCACCGCGCACGCCGGCGCACAGGTCATCCAACAGCGTGTGCCATGGCCACTGCGAAATCGCACATAGCGCGGCGCACATCACAAAAGTAGGCGGAACACGGGGCGTGACACTCGGAATGGGGAATAACGCGTGAAAACATGGGCGTCACGGGGGAAGTACAGGAGGCAAGTGCGCAGAACGCCCACACGCTCGCCTACAACCCGTATTCATGGAATCGAATAGGGCAAACCAGCGCACGGTGAAAGACGCGCACAGGGCCAAACAAGTACGCCACAAGAAAGCAGGCGGTAGCGTCCCTGCGCCTGAAATAAATGTGCACCAAAATGTGCGCTAACAAAAAGCACCCATATACAGCCATGATGAACGGTCCATACAGTGGCCCTCTAGGACAAATGAGGTGCAAAGGGGTACCGACAAACACAGACACCCGCTGTGTGAAAAATAGCGTGTGCGTGTGTTTCTGGGTGCGCGGGAAGTTCCACACACGATTGGCCTGGGTACGTGTACTTCGGGGTGCGCGGGAAGTTCCACACACGATTAGCCTGGGTACGTGTACTTCGGGGTGCGCGGGAAGTTCCACACGCGATTAGCCTGGGTACGTGTGTTTCGGGGTGCGCGGGAAGTTCCACACGTGATTGGCCTGGCTACGTGTACTTCGGGGTGCGCGGGAAGTTCCACACGCGATTAGCCTGGGTACGTGTACTACGGGGTGCGCGGGAAGTTCCACACGCGATTAGCCTGGGTACGTGTGTTTCGGGGTGCGCGGGAAGTTCCACATGCGATTGGCCTGGGTACGTGTACTTCAGGATGCGCGGGAAGTTCCACACGCGATTGGCCTGGGTATGTGTACTTCAGGTGCGCGGGAAGATTCACACGCAATTTCAGCAGGGTACATGTATTTTGGTGGTGCCGAGGAATGCTACACGTGATTTGGCCATGTGAGTCCTCCCAGGTGTTCCCTCTACACCCTCCACGGCCCCTGCAGGCAGCCCACACCACAGGGGACTACCCTGCACCCCTGCTCATGTCCCACAGGCAACCCATCCACCATGGCCATGCCCCCCAGACAACCCACATGTCACCTTGCACAACTGATCACCAACACATGTCTCCCAGCACCCCCACCCCCCAGCATCGAGGGGCACCCTCCACCAGGCCCCCACTCATGTCTCCCACCACCCCCACTCCCCATCAGTGCAGGGGCAGCCTCCACCAGGTCCCCACTCATGTCTCCCATCAGCCCCCACCCCCCAGCAGTGCAGGGCACCCTCCACCAGGCCCCCACACATGTCTCCCATCACCCCCACCCCCCCGGCAGTGCAGGGGCACCCTCCACCAGGCCCCCACTCATGTCCCCCTGCACCCCCACTCCCCAGCAGTGCAGGGCACCCTCCACCAGGCCCCCACACATGTCTCCCACCCCCCCCCCACCCTCCAGCAGTGCAGGGCACCCTCCAGCAGGCCCCCACACATATCCCCCTGCACCCCCACCCCCCAGCATCCAGGGGCACCCTCCACCAGGCCCCCACTCATGTCTCCCACCACCCCCAACCCCCACCAGTGCAGGGGCAGCCTCCACCAGGCCCCCACTCATGTCTCCCATCACCCACACCCCCCAGCAGTGCAGGGCACCCTCCACCAGGCCCCCACACATGTCTCCCATCACCCCCACCCCCCAGCAGTGCAGGGGCACCCTCCACCAGGCCCCCACTCATGTCCCCCTGCACCCTCACCGCCCAGCAGTGCAGGGCACCCTCCACCAGGCCCCCACACATGTCTCCCACCACCCCCACCCCCCAGCAGTGCAGGGCACCCTCCACCAGGCCCCCACACATCTCCCCATGCACCCCCACTCCCCAGCATCCAGGGGCACCCTCCACCAGGCCCCCACTCATGTCCAACTCATGTCCCCCAGCACCCCCACCCCCCCAGCATCCAGGGGCACCCTCCACCAGGCCCCCACTCATGCCTCCCACCACCCCATTCCCCAGCAGTGCAGGGCACCCTCCACCAGGCCCCCACTCATGTCCAACTCATGTCTCCCTGCAACCCCACCCCCCCAGCATCCAGGGGCACCCTCCACCAGGTCCCCACTCATGTCTCCCACCACCCCATCCCCCAGCATCCAGGGGCACCCTCCACCAGGCCCCCACTCATGTCTCCCATCACCCCCACCCCCCAGCAGTGCAGGGCACCCTCCACCAGACCCCCACTCATGTCTCCCACCACCCCACCCCCCAGCAGTGCAGGGGCAGCCTCCACCAGGCCCCAACTCATGTCTCCCACCACCCCCACCCCCCAGCAGTGTAGGGCATCCTCCACCAGGCCCCCACTCATGTCCAACTCATGTCTCCCTGCACCCCCACCCCCCAGCATCCAGGGGCACCCTCCACCAGGCCCACACTCATGTGCTCCCTCCACCAGGCCCCCACTCATGTCTCCCATCACCCCCACCCCCCAGCAGTGCAGGGCACCCTCCACCAGGCCCCCACTCATTTCCCCCTGCACCCCCACCCACCAGCATCCAGGGGCACCCTCCACCAGGCCCCCACTCATGTCTCCCTACACCTCCACCCCCCAGCAGTGCAGCAACAGCCTCCACCAGCCCCCCACTCAAGTCCCCCAGCACCCCCACCCACCAGCATCCAGGGGCACCTTCCACCAGACCCCCACTCATTTCTCCCACCATCCCCACCCCCCAGCTGTGCAGGGCACCCTCCACCAGGCCCCCACACATGTCTCCCATTACCCCCACCCCCCAGCAGTCCAGGGGCAGCCTCCACCAGGCTCCCATTCATGTCTCCCAGCACCCCCACCCTCCAGAAGTGCAGGGGCAGCCTCCACCAGGCCCCCACTCATGTCTCCCACCACCCCCACCCCCCAGCAGTGATGGGGCATCCTCCACCAGGCCCCCACTCATGTCCCCCAGCACCCCCACCCACCAGCATCCAGGGGCACCCTCCACCAGGCCCCCACTCATGTCTCCCTGCACCCCCACCCCTCAGCAGTGCAGCAAAAGCCTCCACCAGCCCCCACTCATGTCCCCCAGCACCCCCACCCACCAGCATCCAGGGGCACCCTCCACCAGGCCCCCACTCATTTCTCCCCCCACCCCCACCCCCCAGCAGTGCAGGGCACCCTCCACCAGGCCCCCACACATGTCCCCATGCACCCCCACTCCCCAGCATCCAGGGGCACCCTCCACCAGGCCCCCACTCATGTCCAACTCATGTCCCCCAACACCCCCACCCCCCCAGCATCCAGGGGCACCCTCCACCAGGCCCCCACTCATGTCTCCCACCACCCCATTCCCCAGCAGTGCAGGGCACCCTCCACCAGGCCCCCACTCATGTCCAACTCATGTCTCCCTGCAACCCCACCCCCCCAGCATCCAGGGGCACCCTCCACCAGGTCCCCACTCATGTCTCCCACCACCCCATCCCCCAGCATCCAGGGACACCCTCCACCAGGCCCCCACTCATGTCTCCCATCACCCCCACCCCCCAGCAGTGTAGGGCACCCTCCACCAGACCCCCACTCATGTCTCCCACCACCCCACCCCCCAGCAGTGCAGGGGCAGCCTCCACCAGGCCCCAACTCATGTCTCCCACCACCCCCACCCCCCAGCAGTGTAGGGCATCCTCCACCAGGCCCCCACTCATGTCCAACTCATGTCTCCCTGCACCCCCACCCCCCAGCATCCAGGGGCACCCTCCACCAGGCCCACACTCATGTGCTCCCACCACCCCCACCCCCCAGCATCCAGGGGCACCCTCCACCAGGCCCCCACTCATGTCTCCCATCACCCCCACCCCCCAGCAGTGCAGGGCACCCTCCACCAGGCCCCCACTCATTTCCCCCTGCACCCCCACCCACCAGCATCCAGGGGCACCCTCCACCAGGCCCCCACTCATGTCTCCCTGCACCTCCACCCCCCAGCAGTGCAGCAACAGCCTCCACCAGCCCCCCACTCAAGTCCCCCAGCACCCCCACCCACCAGCATCCAGGGGCACCTTCCACCAGACCCCCACTCATTTCTCCCACCATCCCCACCCCCCAGATGTGCAGGGCACCCTCCACCAGGCCCCCACACATGTCTCCCATTACCCCCACCCCCCAGCAGTCCAGGGGCAGCCTCCACCAGGCTCCCATTCATGTCTCCCAGCACCCCCACCCCCCAGAAGTGCAGGGGCAGCCTCCACCAGGCCCCCACTCATGTCTCCCACCACTCCCACCCCCCAGCAGTGATGGGGCATCCTCCACCAGGCCCCCACTCATGTCCCCCAGCACCCCCACCCACCAGCATCCAGGGGCACCCTCCACCAGGCCCCCACTCATGTCTCCCTGCACCCCCACCCCTCAGCAGTGCAGCAAAAGCCTCCACCAGCCCCCACTCATGTCCCCCAGCACCCCCACCCACCAGCATCCAGGGGCACCCTCCACCAGGCCCCCACTCATTTCTCCCACCACCCCCACCCCCCAGCAGTGCAGGGCACCCTCCACCAGGCCCCCACTCATGTCTCCCACCACCCCCACCCCCCAGCAGTGCAGGGCACCCTCCACTAGGCCCCAACACATGTCTCCCATCACCCCCACCCCCCAGCAGTCCAGGGGCAGCCTCCACCAGGCCCCCATTCATGTCTCCCACCACCCCACCCCCCAGTAGTGCAGGGGCAGCCTCCACCAGGCCCCCACTCATGTCTCCCACCACCCCCACCCCCAGCAGTTCAGGGGCAGCCTCCACCAGGCCCCCACTCATGTCTCCCATCACCCCCACCCCCCAGCAGTGCAGGGGCAGCCTCCACCAGGCCCCCACTCATGTCTCCCACCACCCCCATCCCCCAGCAGTGCAGGGGCAGCCTCCACCAGGCCCCCACTCATGTCTACCACCACCCCCACCCCCCAGCAGTGCAGGGGCAGCCTCCACCAGGCCCCCACTCATGTCCAACTCTTGTCTCCCTGCACCCCCACCCCCCAGCATCCAGCGGCACCCTCCATCAGGCCCCCACTCATGTCTCCGCCACCCCCACCCCCCAGCATCCAGGGGTACCCTCCACCAGGCCCCCACTCATGTCTGCCATCACCCCCACCCCCTAGCAGTGCAGGGCACCCTCCACCAGGCCCCCACACATGTCTCCCATCACCTCCACCCCCCAGCAGTGCAGGGGCACCCTCCACCAGGCCCCCACTCATGTCCCCCTGCACCCCCGGCCCCCAGCAGTGCAGGGCACCCTCCACCAGGCCCCCACTCATGTCTCCCATCACCCCCACCCCCCAGCAGTGCAGGGCACCCTCCACCAGGCCCCCACACATGTCTCCCATCACCCCCACCCCCCAGCAGTGCAGGGGCACCCTCCTCCAGGCCCCCACTCATGTCCCCCTGCACACCCACCACCCAGCAGTGCAGGGCATGCTCCACCAGGCCCCCACACATGTCTCCCACCACCCCCACCCCCCAGCAGTGCAGGGCACCCTCCACCAGGCCCCCACACATGTCCCCCTGCACCCCCACCCCCCAGCATCCAAGGGCACCCTCCACCGGGCCCCCACTCATGTCCAACTCATGTCCCCCAGCACCCCCACCCACCAGCATCCAGGGGCACCCTTCACCAGGCCCCCACTCATGTTTCCCATCACCCCCACCCCCCAGCAGTACAGGGCACCCTCCACCAGGCCCCCACTCATGTCCCCCTGCACCCCCACCCCCCAGCAGTGCAGGGTCCCCTCCACCAGGCCCCCATACATGTCTCCCACCACCCCCACCGCCCCAGCAGTGCAGGGCACCCTCCACCAGGCCCCCACACATGTCCCCCTGCACCCCCACCACCCAGCATCCAGTGGCACCCTCCACCAGGCCCCCACTCATGTCCAACTCATGTCCCCCAGCACCCCCACCCACCAGCATCCAGGGGCACCCTCCACCAGGCCCCCACTCATGTCTCCCACCACCCCCACCCCCCAGCAGTGCAGGGCACCCTCCACCAGGCCCCCACTCATGTCCAACTCATGTCTCCCTGCACCCCCACCCCCCAGCATCCAGGGGCACCCTCCACCAGGCCCCCACTCATGTCTCCTACCACCCCCACCCCCCAGCATCCAGGGGCACCCTCCACCAGGCCCCCACTCATGTCTCCCATCACCCCCACCCCCCAGCAGTGCAGGGCACCCTCCACCAGGCCCCCACACATGTCTCCCATCACCCCCACCCCCCAGCAGTGCAGGGGCACCCTCCACCAGGCCCCCACTCATGTGCCCCTGCACCCCCACCCCCCAGCAGTGCAGGGCACCCTCCACCAGGCCCCCACTAATGTCTCCCATCACCCCCACCCCCCAGCAGTGCAGGGCACCCTCCACCAGGCCCCCACACATGTCTCCCAGCACCCCTACCCCCCATCCGTGTGATTTGCCTGGGTACGTGTATTCCTGGGGTGCGCGGGTAGTCTCCCATGCGATACCATCAGCGTACGTGTATTATGGGCCTGTGTGAACTTCCACACGTGATACCAGCAGGCTACGTGTATTACGGGGTTCGCGGGAAGTTCCACACGCGATTGCCCTGGGTATGTGTATTTCGGGGTGAAGTTTCACACACGATTTTGCAGGGTACGTGTATTTCGGTGTGCGCGTGAACTTCCACATGCGACTGGACCTGTGAGAGTGGGGTACGTGTATTCCAGGGGTGGGTGGGAATATTTACTCGCGACTGGGCCTGGGAGAGCGTGTTACGTGTATTCCTGGGGTGGGCGGGAAGATTCATACGGTCGCCTACAACACGCCGAAAAATAAATGGTCCAATCCTGAAACACGTACGCCAGCATGAAGCAGGCGTACGTCGACCCGCGCAGCATAAAAGTGCGCGCAAGCAACAAACTAGCTCAGACGCCAGGTTGAATATACCGTTCCTAGCAGCAGTGGCCGTGGGTTACCAAAGGAGGAGGAAGAGGATAGTGAGGGCCCGAATTTTCACTCCCAGAACCACCCTTTTTGGGATGCCTGATGACCATGTGTATGGGAGGTACAGGTTTCCACCACACATAATACTGGACCTGGTCAGTGAGTGGGAGGATGACCTCACATCACCCACCCTGTGCTCCCAAGCACTCAGCCCCCTGGAGAAGGTCCTCAATGTACTGCACTTCTTGGCCACAGGATCATTTCAGCGGACAAGTGCCATAGTGGGTGGGGTGTCACAGGCCACGCAGTCACGCTGCCTACACCAGGTCTTGAACTTCATCGCTGCACGCCCATCGGTCCGCAGGCACATTAAGGCAGGCTGCCGCCCTTGAATTCTACGGTGTGGCACAATTCCCCAAAGTGCTAGGTGCCATTGACTGCACCCATGTGGCACTACGTCCCCCCAGGGCATCTGAGCACATCTATATGAACCGCAAGCACTGGCATTCCATCAACGTGCAGGTAGTATGTAATGCCAAGGGAATCATCACCTCAGTATATGCCAACTATCCAGGGTCCACCCATGACAGCTTCATTTACCGAATGTCTACCCTAAGCCGGGACCTAGAAGCTGGGCGGCATAGCGATACATGGCTGCTTGGTGAGTATGAATGCCACTGCACATGCATGCATGTCAGATGCAGAGTTATGCCACTACCCCACTAATGATACCCATCCCCTCCTCGCCAGGGGACAGTGCCTACCCTCTGAGCACCCACATGATGATGCCAATTCGGAACCCCATCACGCCTCCCGAGGTAAGATACAACACAGCCCATATTGAAACCCGGGGCATAGTGGACGCACATTCGGAGTGCTCAAGTCATGCTTTCGCTCCCTTGACCGTTCTGGCGGGCAGCTGTTATATGCGCCCCCAGTAGTGTGCAGGATCATAGTGGCAGCATGTGTCCTGCACAATGTTGCAACACGCCGGGGCCTGGCTGAGGACATGGTGGTGCCCCCACATCCCCAACCACATGCACGCCCGCTGCGCATGGGAGGGGAAAGGGCATGGGGTGAGGCAGCCCGTACGCAGCTGGTGGCTAATTACTTCACATAGAAATCACACCTCTGTGGAGTGCACACAGCCCTGGCACATACCATCTGATAAGCAATGATGACTCGACCTGACAATTATGACGAACAAAGGGACAGTCAACTGTCAGAACCATAGCAGCCTGAGATTGTTCATGTGGAAGTGTCACAATGTGTGCATCCCTACCTACACAAACACCACCAATGCAGTGTCATCAAAACACACACTTCGATGCTGCAGAAATGAATACCCACTTGCAAAATACTACATGAGAACAGTGCCATGTCACCCAACCCCTCCCAGGCACAGCCACACAACACACCATGGCATGTCATGCAATGTGAGAGCAAACAAATGAATCCTCACAACATGCCCCAAGTGTCACCAACTACAGTGTCCCTAATGGAAACATGGCCACACATGAAATGCTCACAGTAATGCAGGACCTACAACACACATAACCAAATACTTACCAAGAATACCAATCACCTACACAACCTCCAACCTACCTTAAACATGACATTGCAGACTTAAAAAATTGGTAGCCTCACTACCTGATGATGCCAGCACTTCAAACACTTCCAAGTATACAGTGTTAGCGCCACGCAAGAGTGTAGGTGCACTGCTTGCAACATGGACTCCAGTTCCAAGGTGGACCACCTTGTGAAGACATGAGAAATGGACCTGCAAATTAGGAGGATGAGATGGATGCAGAGGCACATATCAATACACCATGCAGTGTACAATACAACAACAATACGCACTATGAATGTATTGACTACAGACTGCCCACACATCGAATGGGAGTCCAACGTCACCATGTACGTCAATGTCACTTGGGCACACCCTTTGCAAGCCCATGGAAACGGGAAGCAGGAGGGGTGTGTCTCACACAAACCCAAGCATCTGAACCAAATTCATGACAAGCCTGCATGTGCCCAGCCACAATACAGCGTATGCCCACGGGAGCCACACAAGGCAACACACTGTCCAAAAAACAAAAATAAAAAAAAAAAATCAAAAATGGCCATTAATGGGCCCGGGGGGGGGGGTGGGGGAGGCCACCCAGGAGGTCCGAGGACAGGGTGCACACCAAAACCCACCTGTGTGGATCTTGCGGAAAAAAAACACCTCCATGGGCTCATGGCCTGCACGGCTACCCTATTGTGAGAGAATCACTGCTGTCGCTCTCCTCACCCTCTGCAGCTGCATCAGGAGGTGGTGGCATTATGGGAGGCAGCCCACGCAAAGCCCTAGTCTGTTCCTCCATGGCAGCAAGCATGCGGGTGTGGTAGGTCTCGTTCTGGAGGATAATTGTGCGTAGGTCCCCATGCAACAACTCACGGATGCCCGGACCTCCGCCCTAGTTGCCTGCATCTCAGCTGAGAGCGTACGTGTGAGACGCTCCAGCTGCTGTTCTGTACTTCTGTTTGTTGAAGCCTCAAGCTCAACAAGAGTCATCCTGAGGTGAAGGAGTTCCACACTCAGGGCTTCCCTGTGGCCCTGGGACTCTATGGAAATGCCTTCCCGCAGAGTCGCCAGTGCCGCCCGCCTGTCCCTGTTGGATGCCAACATGTCCTCCCTGTGTGACTGGCAGATGGAGTCTGTTGCCTGCTGTAGTCGCTCCATCAGCCTTTCGGGGGGACAATGGAAGTGGCCACCCTATCCATGGCCTGAGCCATCATCTCTGATGATGCTGCCTGTTGGGTTGCCATACCGTATATGGATTGCTCCCATGCGGTATTGCCAGGTGGCGTACGGCCACCACGTCGGCGGGCACCACACCTGTCTCGGGCAAGGCGAACTGCGCCTTGCTGTGCCGGCACTGCCTGAGGCTGCAGGACTGCATTCCCCCTCTGATCTGCTGGCCCAGGAACAGGATCAGATGTTGCCGAGTGTGACCCTGCATCCGTAACCACCAAAGGCGTACATGCCAACACTGACATCCCCATTGAGGGTTCTAACCTTGGTGCAGGTGGGTCAGACAGAACAGAATACCTCCCAGGAACACTCACCTGCGACGGCACATAGGTCTCATCAGCCGAATCGACACCTGAATACAGCTCGAGTGAGGTGCAGCCAGAGACACCCCTTGAGAGCACGACCTGCAGCAGTTGTGGGTTCTCACCCACCACCACACCACGTCCCTCACTGGTGGTCGGTCGGGCCTGAGACCCCTCCTGGGTCTGCACCATCTCCACAACCCCAGCAGTATCAAGTGCGTCATCCCCTGCAAAAACATAAAAGAAAACAAATGGAAACAGGCATTAGCACTATGGCACACAATTAGGGCTGAGAAGCTACAGAAACAGTACTTGATTGCCACATGTCCCACATGACTAAAACCCTCCCATGCATGCACAGTCACTGCGTGTGAAGGGGAGGCAGATGGCACACATTGATGACAACAAGATGGAAGATGAACACATTTGCTGCGTGCTGCCTATCAGTGGCATCACACATTGGCCTGTGATTGGCAGGTCAAATACACATGCCATCACACAGATGGCATGTACCCTAGCCATAAAGAGAAGAGGGAGAGGAGGGCACCAATTGTTCATTCAGTCCAGTTTGCTCATGAAATTGATTTTTTCATTGAAATGGTTCAAATGTTTAACCTGGAACTGCCAGTCCAAAATGGTCCTATAGCACAGGGACATGTCTAAACAAATCATGTTCAGGAAACAAAGCCAGTCCACTGTACCATAGCCATGTCAGACATGTGACAATAGGACTGAGAAATGCCGAGTAAAAGTGGTGGTATGCAAACAATCTGCCTGAAGAAACAGAGGAAAATAAGCAACAATGTTGTGGCAGGATGACACTTCAAGGGCAACTGGCATGGTGTTGGGCTGGATGTCTAATGTTGGCAGAAGGGATACTGCTATACCCAATTGCTGGTGCGCAGAAAGTATTGGATGAGGCACATGGGTGACCCAAACCACTCAGGCACACACACCCTCACCTGGCACCCAAACAGAAGCCCTCCCACACACACCATGCACATGGATGACACACACATGCATGTGCACTCACCGGACAATGCCTCGTAATCTGCCAATTCTCCCACGCCTTGGATCTGTTCCTCCGTGACGTAGGTCCCAGCAACCTGCTCAGGTGGAGTGAGTTCTATGTCCTCTGCTGGAGACCCACCTCCAGTCACTAGAGTTGCGGCATGACTTGAGGCCATCTTATTCTTTGCCCTGCGCTTCAGGTCATTCCAGCGCTTGTAGCATTCAGTAGCTGTGCGCCTCACGATTTCAAGGGCACTTATGATGTCCACGATGGTCTGCCAGTGTGCCTGACGTTGTGCAGGTGTGGTCTTGGATCCTGCAACAATCACCATTTCGCGGTCATGTGCGGACACATACTCTACAAGTGCATTCAATTCGGCCTCATTGAAGCTGGGCTTCCTTGACGGGCCGGACTGTGTAGCCGTGTCTGGGGCATCAGCCTCTACTGGACGAGCACTCTTCCTCTTCCACTTGGAAGTTGGTGGGGATCCTGAGTGTCCTACGCTGCTCTGGACACTAGGGGCAGGAGCCCCGGTGGACTCTGTACTAGGAGTGTCGGATTGCACACTCAGCATGGGAGTTGGTGCAGGCATTAGCTGAAGTGTGATGGTGTCAGGGGGAATGTCAGCATGATGGACTTGGACCGACACTGTCCTGGCTGGGTGTGTGAGAGGTTTGGTGGATGGAGCCACAGCTGCCCCTGCAGCCTCTCCAGCCTGCCTACGCGGGGCAGCAGATGACCTAGCTGCCCCTGATCCACGTGGCCTGATGACACCAACGTGCACCGGTACACATGGCCTAGACCTGCAGACCTGGAAGTCAGCCATGGAGTCACCCTGTGCCAGGTCTGGTTCCACAGTGGGCTGGTCCAACAAGGGCTGAGCATGGATGGTGTCAGCCACGTTACCCTCAACCAGGGGGGGGGCATGGGTGTCCCTGACTGCTCCTCCACACATGGGGGGCTAGGGGCACCCTGCATTCACGGCCACGTCCCCTACCGGATCCACCACGGCCACCACTTGGGGCTCGGCCACCTTTGCCACCTTACGGCTTGTTCGCCTCCCAGCCATGGCACTGATGTTATTGTGCGTATGGGAGTCGATGTGAACTATTGTCCTGGGCGATTGGGGGTCAAAGGGGTTGGGTACCAGATGGTAATCATACTCTAGTGCTCCAGCAAGGCTGTATGTCACCCCTGGGGAAAGATGACGGGTCACGCAACGCACAGGCACCCCAAAAAAGGGAAGTAAGGTGCACGCAACCCCTCCTAGACCACGTGTGTGGAAAAATAAACCTGCACTACGCTGTGGTACCCAGAAACACAAGAATGAACGTATGCATGTCACACGCAGCCTAGAATGACCTCAGAAGGGGTATGCGACACATGGGGCAAGCACAGATGTTAAATACGTGCGCGACTCACCGTCTGCCAGGAACAAAAGCGTGAAAAATATGCGTGAACCGACAAGAAGTACAGATTTCACCCACTCGCTCTCCACGAAAAGCACGTACAAGGAAATGGCGGTCTACACGTACCTTTTATACACATGTCACAGACGCGCATACGCGATGATGCCATTTCCATCAATTACACGCTTTGACACTCGGACGTGTATCTTTGTTTTTACACGCGCCATTCTCTACGGCCATGCGCGTGACGTCATAGCTGCGCATGGGGGCCTTTGGGCCAATGAAATCGCATATGCGTGCAGACTTGCTTATGCGCTAAGGGCCTTTCCTCGAATTACACGCAGATGTGCAGGATTTTCACGTGCCAAATCACTCCGTATCAAGCTGGCCACGCGTAAGCACACGGAAGACCACGCTCCTGCCCAGAAAGCCGATTTACTGCCCCCCAGAGCCCCGAGCACACTCCCACCTGCCATCTGCTGCTGCCTGACTGCCTGCTGCCCGCATGCCCTGCCATTTGCTGCCTGCACATCAGCCAGGGGATCTGTTGCTGTGACCACCCCTGCTGGAACCGAAGACTCCCGACTGGGATTCTATCGCTCCACAGCCCAGCCCCAGGACCCAGTTGCCCACCCACTCCTGCTTCTGGGGTTGTCATGTTGGGCACTGCAACATCTGGCACCACTGACAACCCCGGCCAGAGAGGTAGAGGGGCACCAGCTTCAGTGCCAGGGAAGTTGGTGTCCTGGTGGAGCAAGTCCTGGGGCAGTATGATGCCCTCTTTGGAAGTGTGCGTGCCGACAAGGAAGGACGGACTCGGATCTGGACGGACATCGTGACTGCCATCAATGCAGAGGGGGTGGCAGTCTGCGACTTCCAAGATGTCAAGAAGTGCTGGGAGGACTTCAGATCCAGGACCCTAAACAAGGCCCAGCGCCTCTTGAAGGCAGCAGATGCTAAGGGGCGCCGGGGCCACTTGTCGGAAGATCAGATGAGGGTCCTGGAATGCATATCCCCAGCGCTCCACGTCCAGGTCCTTGAGAGGCAGACCCGTCTGGAGTCGAGCGGTAAGTGTACATGCATCATGATTGTAAGCTGTGCGTGTGGTGATGTGCCAGTAGTGTGCCGGTTGCACATCTGTTTGTATGGGGCTGAGTATGGGTGGGGGTGTACAGGGCCGTGAGGCTAACACATGCGAGGGCTGTCATGTGTGAGACATGGATGGTGCTTGTGTGTGTAGGCTTGCATGCCAAATGCAGTTGTGTGGGCACACATGTTTGGATGAATGTGTATGTAAGTAGGCATGTTCGTGATGTCACGCATGTATGTTGTTTTCAGCTGCATGTATCAGCACTGTGTGCATGTGCATGTGTGTGTATTTGACAAGAGTGCAACATTGATGCCACATGGATGCATGTGACAGCGGGATGTGGAAGCCTGATTGGCAGATGTGACATGGATGCCCATCTGAACACTGCGACAGTTGGCTGAGGTGTAGACATGCATGCAAGTGTGGTGGTGTGCGTGCATGTGTAGTGCACTCCCTGTGTTGCATGTGATGTCTGGCTCACCTTTGCCTGCTCATGCTGTTGTATGTGTATGGATGGTGCTGGCAGTTGTGATGTGGCTGTGATATGGCTCATGTGTGCAAGTTGAAATGACATGTGTGTTGCCAATTGTGATGCCATGTCTGAGGTTTGCCAATGCTTCTCATGTGCAACACTCATGTGTGTATGTGTCCATTGTGCAGTGCCCTGATGCCTGTGTTTTATTTCTCCCTGTCTGCAGCATCAACTGATGAAGAGGTGCTGTGGAGCACAGAGGCGGGGATCGCATCGCCAGCCGGAGACGCAAGGCCCGGCTCTCCTCCCAGGTTGTGATCTCGTCGGGGAGTGAGGAGTTTGGTGCCGCGTCCCAGGCCGCAGCTGCCGGGGGGAGGTCCAAGAGGCGGAGGTCGGTGTTGGACTCCTCGGCAGCAGAAGGGGCAGCTGGGACCCCACAGGGCCCAACGGGGGAAGATGGCACGGAGTCATCCAGGTTGGTGGGGGGTTTGGTGGAGGAGGAGGCCGTGCAAGCAACAGAGACGGGGTCTGGAGGTGGGGATTCCACTGGTGCTAGTGGTGCAGTGCAGGACCAGGGACAGGAGGCAGCACAGGTCACCGCGGAGGTGCCTGTGTGCAATCCTGTCCCTGATCCTGTCACTGCATCATCTTGCACCAGCAGGGATGCCTACGTCCAGACCCGTTTTCAGGCAGGGGATGAGCTCACGACAACTGGCCTTCCTCTGCCTGCGGACGTGGCTATCCGGGTCCGGGTTGAGCCTGTCCTGACTGGTGTGGCGTTGCGTCAACGGGCCATGCGAGGTGACCTGCAGTCTTTTCATGAGGAGACTGCACGTCATCTCAAATGGCTCGTTGACCGCGTCGGCCTACTGGGACAGGTCACCCAGGCCGGATTCCTCTGTTTGATGGGGCTTGCTCAGACCCCCTCCTCAACTGAACCCCCTATGCACCAGTCGTCCTCCGTGCCATCTTCCCACCCATTAGTCACCTGGGTGCCCTGTGGAGCCGCCTCTGACAGTGCGGCCAGGCTGGTGGAGGAGGCATCCCTGCCACAGTCGGGAGTCGGACGTCCAGCAGGGGTGGCCACATCAACGACTGCACCCCAGCCAGCGGAGGATGTGCAGGCAGCAGGATGCAGTGCACGGGCAGAGGCACAGCAGCAACGTGGTGGGAGCCATGATGGCTCGGGGCCTTCGATATCGGAGGGGCAGGCATCGGCCGGAGGGCAGGAGGACCCAGGACGGGAAGTGTCTTCCGTGTGGCAGCGGTTGGGCCACGCCATAGATGCGGAGCGGCAGCGGGCGGAAGAGGCACGGCTCACGATGGTCAGGGCGGAAAACTCCATGCGGAGGGCCCTGAGGCGGGCTGAGTGCCTCTGGGGTGAACATGTGGACGGCCCTGCGGATCCTCGGGGCCATGGAGGAGGACCACCTCCGGGACATTGAGCAGGAGTTCGATGATGCCCTGGCCAGGAACATCCCGAAGTGAGCCGTCGGACTAGCCCGCTGCCCTTGTAAATAGTTCTGTAGTTATTGTTAGGTTTCCTTTGGTTTTGCATTTTTTTTGGACCTTTTGGACAATGGGCCACATTTTTGTAGATAGTTTTTTTTTTAGGTAGTGTTATTAGATAGGTTTCATTTCTTTGGTTCATGGACCCTGGATTGTTTATCTGTATATAGTGGAGTTTTGGATTTTCATTTTTTTTAATGATTTACCCATGGAGCAATTGTTTACGATTTTAATTTTCCATTGGATTTACTTTTGTGGACTGTGACTTTGGACACCTTTCCTTTGGATTATGACTTGTGGTTTTGCATTATTTCACGGACCTGCTGGTTTATTTTTTATTTATTTCCATTATTGTTTGTTTATTTTTGATTCAATTTATGTTGCTTTTAATACATATTTTTTCTTCAAACTTCAATGTGTAGTATCATCTCATTGGTTTCATGCATATCATGATATGGGTTTTGACATTCACTGACACCCATTGGGTGTATGTGAGGGACATGTGTTCATTTCCAAACTTGCAATTGGGGTTCTATCATGTTTTTGCCATTTCTAAGTGGGTGGATGCAATACTCAGGTGGGTGTTTGGCATTTGGAGGCTGACCATAAGGGCCATGGATCTAGATTGGGGACATGAGTGGGGGCCTGGTGGAGGGTGCCCCTGCACTGCTGGGGGGTGGGGGTGATGGGAGACATGAGTGGGGGCCTGGTGGAGGGTGCCCTGCACTGCTGGGGGGTGGGGGTGCTGGGGGACATGAGTGTGGGCCTGGTGGAGGGTGCCCCTGGGGGCTGGGAGTGCAGGGGGACATGCGTTGGTGGGCAGTAGTGCAAGGTGACATGTGGGTGGGCTGGGGGGCATGGGCATGGTGGATGGGCTGCCTGCGGGACATGTGCAGGGTAGGCCCCTGTGGTGTGGGCCGCCTGCAGGGGCCGTGGAGGGTGTAGAGGGAACACCTTGAAGGACCCACACATGCAATTCACGTGTGGTGCTCCCCGCGCACCCCTGGAATACACGTACCCTGATGGAATCGCGTGTGATACTTCCTGCGCACCCCTGAAATACACGTACCCTGCTGCCACGTACCCTAATGGAATCGCGTGTGATACTTCCCGCGCACCCCTGAAATGCGCGTACCCTGCTGTTTTTGCGTGTGATACTTCCCGCGCACCCCTTGAATACACGTGCTCTGATGGAATTGCGTGTGTTACTTCCCACGCACCCCTGATGTACACGTACCCAGGACAATCGTATGTGAAACTTCCAGCGAACCACTGAAATATACGTTCCCCGCTTGGCATTTGCTGTTTGGCAGCCCTGTGAACTGGTTCAGGGTTAGCGCAGCCCTTTGCGATGATTTGTGAATTTTGAAGGCTTTTCCTTGCGCAAGGGCGTTCTTGGGGGCGTAACTGGCACTGCTGCAGGGTCGCTGCGCCACTCTGCGCCACGGCTAGTTTCGGAGGCTAAAATCCATGAATACGCTGTGCGATGAAAAGGATTTTTTTGCACGCGGATGGCGCAGTGTATCGCACAGGGACACTGTACGCCAGCCGCGTGCACCACTTTTGTGCGAATTTCTATGAATTACCCTGTTAATTACAGCTGAGGAAGGATACTATTATCCCTGCATTCACCAAACAGGTTGCAATAACACTGAAATGCAAAAATGGACAGCAGATGAAAGATTCTGATGCATTTGTGTGCTTAAATGAATCCATAAAACAGCAAGGCTTGGATTATGAATACATTCCATTGATAGATATTGGTGAAGGAGCTGTAAAAATTATGGTGAATAATAAAGGTTGTCAAGATATTCATTTAGAGGAAAACTCCTCATTAGGAATGGCCATACACAAATCACATTATACTGCAGATCTAAATATCATGGTAAATGGAAATATCCCTGAAAAGTATGTGGATGCCAGGGGTGAGTTGCCAGAATACCTTGACTCTCAGCCCAAAGGAATATTTAGAATTAATTCTGTGTACCCTTATGATTCAAATGAGACAGTGTGCTGTCATCAAGAGGATTGCATAACATTTAACTTAAATGAAAATGAAACAGAAAATCAGCCCATTGAAGTGGAAGCTGATATGCCAAAATATTTGAAAGCGGCAGCTTTACAGAGAGACAGAGCCACACAGTTAGAGGAAAGCACAGAGATTCCTCTACTGGAACAATTTTCCAGAATTTTCCAAAATGGTAGAGGAGCAGATTTTATCAGCAGATGCATTTGACAGCGATGAGGATAGAAATGAACTGAGGAAGATATTTATGGAGTTTAAAGATGTATTTGCAAAAGATGCTTATGATTGCGGTTTAACTGATTTACATGTGGCCACGCTACCGGAAGGATATAGTAGAAGCCCAGTATTTGTGCACCAGTATAGATTACCACTGGCATGTTTAGAGTCATTGGCAGAGAATATTAAAAATGTGGAGTCTCAGGGAATTATCAGGCCTATTCATAGCACATCCAAAACACCTATTTTAGGTGTGTTAAAGCCAAATGGTCAATGGCGGCTATGTGCAGATTTGAGGGAGTTAAGTAAAAGAGTGCCAGTATTCAGATGGCCACTGCCATTCATTGATCAAAGCCTAGCTCAGGTACATGGTTCAAAAGTGTTTACCACGTTAGATCTCACCTATGGATATTGGTGCGTGCCATTGGCAGAGGAGATTCAGAATTTATTTTCATTTTCATTTGATAAGACTCAATACGCATGGGTTAGAGTTCCATTTGGGTATGTCAATAGTGGGAGTGAATTTGGGATATTTTTGAGAAAGGCCATGCCTGATGCAGCGGAAAGAGGTACCATAGTTTATGTGGATGATGTCCTGATAAAGAATGAGAGCTTGAAAAACCACTTTGATGAAATAAGACATGTTCTTGGCCAATTGCAGAAAGCAGGTGCCAAAGTATCTTTACAAAAAGCACAATGGTGCAAAAAAAAGTGAATTTTCTAGTCCATGAAGTGACTGAACAAGGACTAAACCCACAAAAGAAGAAAATAGAAGCCATACAAAAACTAAGAGACCCTAAAAATGTGAAAGGGGTTAAAATGTTTTTTAGGAATGACAGGCTATAACAGGAAGTTCATTGAAAAATATGCTGAAATTACTCAACCATTGACTAAACTGCTAAAGCTGAATACACCTGGGAAGTGGGAAAAAGAGCAGTCTGAGGCAGTGGCTAAATTAAAGGAATGTCTTGTAAAGGCACCATGTTTAGCATACCCCATAAAGGATAGGGACTTCTTTATAGAAATAGGTTTCTCTGAACATTGTATGTCAGCAGTGTTATCACAAAAACATGATTTGAATCACAAAACCATTGCCTATGCAAGTAAGGCGTTTCCTCAAGTTGAAATAAAATTCAATGAATGTGAAAAGGTTCTATTGACCAATGTGTGGGCGCTACAACATTTCCACCCCATTGTTCAGGGAGAAAAGGTGATTATTGAGACAAATCAACCTTTACAGTTTTTAGAGAGTAAAATAATTAGGTCAGGTAATCTAGCACAGTCCAGAATCACTTCATGGACGCTGGCATTGCAGGGTTTTCCTGTAGAAGTGAGATATGGCCAAAATAAAAAAGCCCAGTTGCTCAAGGTTTAGTAGATCTACATGACTGTGCAGCTGAACACGTATCAAATGAAGTAGAAGTGGAATCTAGTTTACAGGATTTTGGGCAATCACCACACAAAGCTTTTGATGAAAAGACATGCAAGGATTTGCCAACTGTATATGTTGATGGTTGTGCTTTTCACATTGAAAATGACAGTAATAAACAATTAGTGTCAGGAATAGGAAATGTCTGGGTGAAATGTGAAGGCATCCCCAGTATAGGGATGAGGATTGGAGCTAGGAGCAGTCAAGTAGCGGAATTGGCAGCCATTTATAAAGCAATTACTACTGCAGTTGATAATAAATTAAGTGAAATTGTCCTGGTAACTGATTCTGATTATGCACGAAATAGCTTTGTGGAATATTTACCTGGGTGTAAAGCGAGAGGCATGATTACATACAACAAAAAGCCACTTAAACATGACAAAATGATACAAGCCATAGACAAATTGGTGTCAGAGAATGATTTAACAATATACTGGAGAAAATTTGTGGGCATTTAAAAACTCCAGGAGAGGATAAGGAGGGAAATGATAAGGCAGATCACCTGGCTACAATTGGGGCTGTAATGGGAGAATTGCTACCTATTGAACATTTACTTGGTAAAATACAAATTGATGCAGTAACACGTTCTAAAGCACCAAAGGAGGTAGATCAACTAGTAGTACAATGGAGTTACGATACACCAGATCAAGATCTGATTAAGGCACAAAAGGATGATCCAATTTTGGGAATATATTGTAATCATTTGATAAACCCTGAACAAAACCCTTTAACAGAAAATGATTGTGTGTGAAAAGAAGAGTTAAGGGTACTATTAAAGAATAAAAACGAATTAGACTCCAGGATAGGCTCATGATTAGAGAGTCCATAACAGGACAAATACAGTGGGTGGTGCCCCTTTCATTCAGAGGGCTAATGCTGCACAATGCACATGATGCGATACCTGCAGGCCACAGAGGTTCACAAAAAACATTGGAGATACTAAAAGATTATGCTTACTGACCACATATGTCTCAAGATGTGGAATTATACACTAGAGAATGTCTAGTATGTGCCCAATTTAAACCCGCTTCACCAATGCATAGAGCCCCATTAATGAAAAGAGGCTTAACTCTTCCATGGTCAGATTTTCAAATAGACTATGTAGGGCCTGTAAAGAGGTCGAGCAGGGGGAACTGTTATATTTTGAGTGTGGTGTGTTTGATGTCAAAATGGATTGAGTGTATTCCTGCACCAGATTGTAGTATGCAAGCAGCTACATTACTGGTGAATCATGTGTTTTCAAGATTTGGGTTACCACAAAGAATAGAATCAGACTGGGGAAGTCATTTCACAAGCGCTCGAATGAGTAAGGTATGGCAAATACTGGGAGTGAAAAGAAAATTACACATTGCATATCGAGCTGCTTCTTCTGGGGGAGTTGAACGCTGCAATAGGTCTGTTGTGGACATATTAAAGAAGTTTGTAGCAGAAGCAGGTTCCAGCTGGGATTTACGTATACCTTTGTTTTTGATGGCAATCAGATCAACTCCTGCCAAAGCAACAGGTATTATCCCCCATGAGGTTTTGACAGGTAGGAAAATGGTGTTACAGCAACACCTACTATACAAAACACATGAACAGTCACTTGTAAGCGCATCTACAGTTCATGAATACATGGATGAGCTGAGGAAGCATTTACAACATGCATTTGCTTTTGTACAGCGAAATCTAGAAAGAGCTGCTGACAGTGCAAAGTCATATTATGATAAAAAAGACATCAGTGAAAGAGTATTGTGTGGGCGATCAGGTGTATAAATTTCATTTTGGAAAAGGTAAACAGAAAAATTCCAAATTTCTGGCAGCCTGGCAGGGGTCATTTCGAATAATAGATCTCTCTCGTGGTATACACAATTTTTAAAACTGAAGGTGAAACAGTAACAGAACAGTTTGTTCAGGTAAATCAAATTAAACCATGGCACCCCAAACATGAGGTAAGGAGACTTGAGCGTGTAGAAACAGATAAAGCCACTTGAATACATGAAAGAAAATAAATGAGTTTAGTCATAGGGCAACGGCAGAGAAATAAAATAGGGGTGATTGATTATTGTGATGGAACACAAACACTGTGATATATTTTTTAAATATATATATGTATATATATATATTTAAAAAATGGAGGCTGAAATTCATGGAGTTATTTTACAAAATTAAAATGTGTTAAATGTTGAATGCTATTTTATGCATGTTTGTTTTCTCTCTAACATGTGCTTAATTTCAGAAGGTGAGAGGAAAAGGGCGAAATGTTTTGCTAAGCATGTTTTATTTTTGGCAAAAGGGTGAAGTTAGTATTGTGCTATGTACTTAATTTATTTCTTTTCTATTTGATTTGGACTATTGACTAACGTATTTTGGGTCGGAGATCACGGGACCGTAGGACGCGGGAGATGATGGAGTCCTGGAGTCCCCTGGATGAAGATCAAATGATGCCTGCCTCCGGGTGGAGGTGAAGACAAAGTAACCGGGATGCCAAAAGAGATGACTCGTATGGAAAAAAGCATCCAAGAGTGCCAGGATGAAAGAGTGCTCCAAGTGAACCAGATGCTGATTGGGACGTCTCAGGGGCAGACAACAGTAGAAGAACAATGAACTTGCAGCATTGTTGGTGCATGAATTCCGGTGTATCCTGGAGTATGGAGTTCCACATATTTATTATTTTAATTAATTATTTTAATCTGTTATGTTAATTCTTTATTTTATTTTATTGTTTTATGATTGACTTCAAGTATAAAAGCAAGACATTGGACTATGGACACTTCCGTTGGGAAGAAATATGTAAAATATTTTATAAGAACTGATGGACTCAGAGATGAATGTTGATATAACGGTGGATGAACAGTGATTTCTTGTAAAATGGGTGAATGTTCATTTCATTTTGTTACTATGATTTAAAAGAAGAAAAGGAGCAGTTTGGTTTCTTCCAATTGTGGCATGGACCATTTTCTCAGAAAAAGGATGGTATGTAGTATAATTTATTGTATTTTGGAGTGCAGCGCCACTGCATGGGATCACATTATTGCTATAATGTGGCACACATATAGCCAGCCAGATGTTGCCAGTGTAACAAATGGATATGCAAATGAAGACAGGTCACAGATTTAAAAGCATAATAGATTTTTTTTTCCTTTATTATTTGAAATGCCTCATTCACAGGGGAACACATTACCTATCTAATTGACTGACTTAATTAACCAATACTAACACTAATTCTAACTAAATAACATTATAATGTGCTCTCCATGTAGAAAAAGGAGGCAGGAAAGGCCGGTTCTGAGATTCAGTTTAAACATGCATTTTTCTCTGATTTTCTCTGGCTGGGATGAAATTTGAAGGACTAAAGGCCACAGGAAATCAAACAGAAACAGTTATTACAGTATGAAGATCCCATTGTTTGTGAAACAGGGATGGCAACCTAATACACTTTCTGTTAATATGATTAGAGGGAAGTATATCTGAAGACAGGCTGCGTAAGCAACAGAGCTTTGCTGGACGAGCTCTGACAGAATTATAGTCAGTTCACTTTTGCGGAGCTGCGGTGAGGTCGCCTTTGCTGGGCTGCTGGGAGGAGTCGTTCCAGCTGCACTGCTGACCTTCAGAGACTGGGGGTTCCTGGTCACTTGGCACCGGCTTGAGAACTGCAGATTGCAGATTGAACTGCATGTTCTCGCTGTGCACTTTAAAAAGAAAACCCCGGTCCCATTCATCGGAGGCCATGAGCCAAGGGAGATCACGTGTGGGAGAACTAGAGATAACTGGTAATTATCAAAGTGAATGGAGATTATTGTGACTGCTGTACGAATGACCTAATATATATCAGACAGGCAGAGTAGAAAAAAAAGGAATCCCCTGTGTTTAATTGACACTTTATAATGTTGCAAAGTGAATATTGTTCTTTTGCTGTATATTTTCTTTTTTCTCTTTGTTACAGATGATGCAAAGTGATTCTCATTCTGCTGCTGAACATTTTTCTGTTTATTTCTTTAAAAAAAACAAGGGTAAGAAGGTGTTCTGAAATGCAACTGTTTATAAAACACAAAAAATACATGAAAGCAGACGTTTAGTGTGTTTTTGTTTTTCTCTTTTATTAGTGCATCTGGAATAGCACTTGTGATATGGGGAAGATTTTGAGGTAGTGCATTTGTCATTTTTCCCATATTGATAAAACAGCAGACAGAATAAGTTGTCTAAAAGTAAGACTTAGTCATTATAAATAGTTGTGTGCGTGATTCCACTCAGGTGTGTGTGTGTGTGGTTTCTGAGTGGAATACAATACAATAGTCCTTGCTGGGCATACATGAATCAGCAAAAAGAGGCCTATGGAAACATAATTCACTAATGTAAATAAATTAGTGATAATACCACATGTTATTGTGAATACTTTATGGAAACATAGTTCACTGGTGTAGATAAATCAGTGATAACAGCCATAGGTGGCACTCTATATGAAAATGTGGTGTTTCTGAATAATTAGGTCTGAGGCCTCTAGAGATCACACGAACAGTCTAAACAAAAGAAGGGGGGTTTGTATGTTGGGGCCACAAATAAAAAAAGAAATTATGCTCACCAACATACCACCAACAAAAATGTATACCACTAAATGATCCCATATAATGTAATAAGGAATGCTCACTGAAAGGAAGTAAGGCCAGACCCATCTAAATGTAAGGAGTAGTCATTACCAAATTACCATTATTTTGGCGGTAATAAATTACTGCCAGACCCCAAATCTACACAAAATAACCTACATATTGCAGTTACACACGCACTAACCTATTCCTACCTCATTCATATGCTCCATGTGTGTGTCCCCTGCACAACTAAATAAGACACGGCCAGCAAGATACAGAGCCTCTTCTCTCCTCTCCGGCAGCGCCGCATGCCAGCCCCCACCTTTTTCCCCCTCTGGCCAAGCTGAGATGTATAGCCTTGGTTCTACCGACAATGTGATGCTATGAGTGTAACCCCTCACCCTCCGCCTGAGCCAGCACCAGGTGTTCACCCTCATGGGACCCCAGACCCCTCTCATCCCACCACCTCTCTGATGTATATCCTGTACCCTCTGACTGGAAAGCAGCCCAGTTCACCACAACCCTGACTGACCATGATGGCCATATATTTACTCTTATACTAACATACTATAGAGATGTCCCTCTGCTAGATCTAACAAAGAGAAAGTGATAAATGTATCCCTGGAATGTCTCCCCCCTGATAAGCCACCTAAATCCATGCGGCAGCCAACCTAGTGTATAATATATCCTGTGATGATGAAATACTCACACTTAGAGTTATGTGTCATTTTTCTTGCAATGTTAGAATAACGAGTTGCTTTGACAGGGCTTCATGAATTACTATTGATACTAAATGAGTATGTGTGGCTGCAAGGGTGTAACGCTCACCTGGTTCCCTCAGAGGCGCGGGTCTTGACTGGGCGGTGAAACCGTCTTCAATGTCAGGCGTAGGATTCGTTTGGCTCCCGGATTTGGCCCCTTTCTCACCGAAAGTTTGCCCTGAAGGGTGAGGTGTCTGCAAGTGGAAAATCAAGGTATTAGTGGCTGGAAGATTGGGAGAAGTTCCAAGCCCCTCTCTCCCTCCCTCCCCGTGGTACTCGGTTGATTGTTGTGCTCACCTTAAATAGGTGAATGCTGGGCTCTCCATCCTGCGTCTCATGCAGGGGCGCTGGGTCCAGTTACTTCACTGGATATGAGTTCAGCCTCTTAATTGCAGAGGGTAAGTTGAGAGCGATGCCGCCGTGTGCTGCACGAGCGTGACTTGTAAGTATTAAAGTTCCCTTTAGATTGCTCTCTTCAAATGTCTTATCTCCTTAATGTCTATGTCTTTTCCCTTTCAGATGCTGTCGGTGCCGAAGAAGATGCTCCCCCCAGGTTCGTGGCAGAGAGCGTAACAAGAAGATGGTGCATACGAAGGCACGTAAGTAGAAAGGCTGCTCTAGGGCTGTAGAATGCACCTTAATGTCTCTTTTGTCTTTACATGTGCCGGAATGCAGCGCGAGCAGAGTTGGAGCAAGCGTAACACAGGTAAGCAGTTTTGTAACTAAGCGTTACTAACCAATGTTCTTGGTCTTTGCAGGCCCGATGCCGGACGAGATATGCAGAAAAAACGCCTTGAATGCTGCCGATGGATCGGGTAAGTTGAACCGCTAACTTTGCCTTTGCCTAACCTGTGCCTTTTGTTTTGCAGGAGCTGCTGAAGACTGAGGATTGGTTCCCAGCAGGTAATTTTCGTATTCACAGGATCCGGAACTGAAGATTCGCTGGAGCTGACACGGTGAGCGTCCTGCTGCAGATGCAGAATAACGCGAAGCACCTTGCACCAATCGGGTGTGGTTTAAATAGTCCATAGGAGTGCTTAGGTGTCTTCTTCCACCGCCTCGCCCAGGCAAAAGAGTTCCTGCTTCCAGAAGGGGTTCAGCATCAATGATCCAGGGAGTGGTGCCTGCCCCACCCAGAAGGAAAAGTAGTCCCTGCCAGAAGAGAGTGAAACATCATCTTGCTGGTAAGTAAGCAGCATGGTCTGCTGCAGGTAGGTCCACCCAAGCACTTTCACACTTGTTATGAGCCTGGCGCTTCCTGTGCCGGGACGGGTCCATGCTATGAGCCTGGCACCACCGGTGCCAGGACAAGGTCCAAAAGGTCCCTATTGGGACTTGCTGGTGCCGATAGTAAATGTTATGAGCCTGCTTCCAAGGATGTTGGGTAGGTCCTGACTCTTTGGAAGC
Source organism: Ambystoma mexicanum (assembly GCF_040938575.1). NCBI lineage: Eukaryota > Metazoa > Chordata > Amphibia > Caudata > Ambystomatidae > Ambystoma > Ambystoma mexicanum. Next base: position 461,882,055 of record NC_090931.1, read on the forward strand.
AGTGGTCATGACAGCACCCCCCCTCAAGGCCCCTCCCAAATTCGTCTTCTCCGGGGGTTTCGGTTTATCAGGAAAAGTTCGATGAAACTTCTTAACCAGACGGGGTGCATGAACATGTTCCGACGGTTCCCAAGATCGTTCCTGGGGGCCATAACCTTTCCAGTCAATCAGATAGTATAATTTTGAATTGGAAATCTTGGAGTCTAAGATGTCTTGTATTTCGAATTCCAGTTCTCCGTCCACAAGAATAGGGTCTGGAGATTTCATCAAACGGGTTCCAGGTTGCAAGGGTTTTAGTAGAGAAACGTGGAAAACTGGATGTATTTTCATATGGGCAGGTAGGCCCAATTTAACTGCCACTGGATTAATTATGGCAGTGATTGGGTAAGGTCCCAGGTATCGCGGATTGAAAGTATGCGGTCCTTTTAGAGGTAAATGTTTGGTGGATAGCCAGACTTGATCTCCCACAAGATATTGAGGAGCTTCCTTTCGATGTATGTCCGCACACTTCTTGTATTGTTCCTTGGCCCGCTTAAGGTGAGACGTGGCCTCTTTAAAGGCTTGAGTGATTGTAGAATGCAGATGATCTGCAGCGGGTGTCCCAAGATTTTGAGATGGATCAAGATTTGAAGTGCGAGGGTGGAGTCCATATGAAAGAAAAAAAGGAGTTTTTCCGGTTCCGGCATGGACTGAATTATTATAAGCGTACTCCGCAATCCAGAGAATGTCTTTCCAAGTGCCCTCTGACTGTTGTAACATGCAGCGCAGATACTGTTCCAGGGTTTGGTTGGTCCTCTCGGTCTGCCCGTCGGTCTGGGGATGATGGCTGGTTGAAAGCCTTACGTCAATTTGGGCTAGGCGACAACAACTCCGCCAGAAGTGGGAAATAAATTGACTTCCTCTATCTGAGATTAAAACTGAAGGAAAGCCGTGCAACTGAACGATGTTTTCGAGGAACTCTCGGGCCAGAATTGAAGCTGTAGGTAACCCTTTCAATGGGATAAAATGAGCCATCTTCGAGAATAGGTCCACAATCACTAAGATTGTATTAAATCCAGAGCATGGTGGTAAATCCGTGATGAAGTCCATGGAGAGAGTATGCCATGGGTGTGGAGGAATGTCTATTGGATGTAAGAGACCTGCTGGCTTCTCCTTCTGGCTTTTGCTTTGAACGCACACACCACAGGAATTTATGAAATCCTTAATGTCCTTTCTCCAAGACGGCCACCAGAAATGTCTTTTTATCTTTTCCAACGTTTTGGCAATGCCGGGATGTCCTTCCATTAAGGAGTCATGGTAACAAGAGATCACCTGTCTTTGTAAATCGGTACATGGTAGATATAATCTTCCTCGAAAGTATAGTAAGTTCTTATCCATTGTGAAATCTTTTCCCTTGAGTTGCCAGTCTTGCACTTCTACTGGAGTCAGAAGTTCTTTAACTTTAGCTTCAAGGTCTTCAATGGTTTGTGCACTTATCAAACCCAGGATTCTCTGTTCCGGAATTATGGGTACTGGTTCAGGATTGGTCGTGAGTTCATCTACTCCAATTCGGGAGAGAGCATCTGCTTTACTATTCTTGTTGCCTGGTCGGTAAGTTATCACAAAGTCGAATTCGGCAAAAAATAATGCCCAGCGAAGTTGTCTAGAGGACTGAGCTTTGGCTGATTTAAGGTACTGTAAATTACGATGATCCGTGATGACGGTGACTGTGTGTCGGGCTCCCAGGAGATAATGCCGCCAGGCTTTAAAGGCGGACTTAATAGCCAAAAGTTCCTTATCTGTAATGGTATAGTTGATTTCGGGAGCCGAAAATTTGCGGGACCAAAATGCTACTGGGTGTAACTGGTTTGTTTCTGGGTCTCTTTGCGAGAGCACTGCTCCCATTGCGAGACTGGAAGCATCAGTCTCCACGATATAGGGAAGTTCCTGGCGAGGATGTTTTAAAACTGGAGCCGAGGTGAATTTTGTTTTTAGTTCCTGAAAAGCTTGTTCAGCCTCCGTAGACCACTCGAAACGTTTATTCTTTCTGAGAAGGGCAGTAATGGGTTGGACTACTTGAGAAAAATCAGGAATAAATCTACGATAAAAGTTGGCGAAGCCCAACATGCTTTGAACTCCTTTCACAGACGTTGGTGGGGGCCACTTAATGATAGCGTCCACTTTTCTTGAGTCCATGTGGACTCCATTAGGTGACAAAATAAATCCCAAAAATTTGACCTCCGTGACATGAAAAACGCATTTCTCCAGCTTTGCAAAAAGTCTGTGTTTTCGGAGCCTCTCCAGTACTGCGGTGACGTGTTTTCGATGATCCGCCTCAGAGGACGAGTAGACCAGAATGTCATCAATATAGACAACTACACATACATCGATGAGCTCTCTGAGGACTTCATTCATAAAATACTGAAAAGCAGCCGGTGCGTTGCATAACCCAAAGGGCATTACTTGATACTCGAACAGTCCATATTTAGTACGAAAGGCCGTCTTCCATTCGTTGCCCTCTTTTATTCGTACTAAATGTTAAGCTCCTCTGAGGTCCAGCTTTGTGTAGATACAGGCACTTTTAACTTGGTCAAGAAGTTCAGGGATCAATGGTAACGGATATCTGTTCTTAATCGTAATCTGGTTCAGGGCACGGTAATCTATACATGTTCTCAGGTCTCCTTCATTTTTTTGGAACGAAGAACAAAGCTGAAGAGGCTGGGGACTTCGAAGGACGGATAAATACATTAGCCAGGTACTGGTCCAAATACTGCCTCAGGTGAAGATTTTCAGGTTCTGTGAGGGCATAAATTCGACTGCACGGAGGAGTGGATCCCGGAACCAAGTCTATCTGGCAGTCGTATGATCTGTGAGGAGGCAGCGAATTAGCTTGATCTTTACGAAAGACATCCTGAAATTCCCGGTATTCAGGAGGCAGGTGATGACTCTCAGAAGTAGTTGCTACTAGCTTAGTGGTAGGCTGAGGATAACAGGTAGGAGCGCATTCTGGAAACCGGATTGTCTTTGCTCGCCAATCGATTTGGGGATTGTGTTTCTCCAACCAAGGGATTCCCAGGATAACTTGAAACTGCGGAGCCTTGATCACATCAAACACGATCTTCTCTTGATGTCCATCTTGGCTTACCAACGTCACTTCCATGGTGGTGTGAGTTACTGGTCCGGAAGCTATTTCCGTACCGTCCACGGTGGTGATGACGTCTTTCACCGTCTTAGGACAAAGAGATAGATTCATCCTGGCGGCCAATTCACAGTCCACGTAATTGCCGATTGCGCCACTATCAATGTATGCTTTAATGGCATGCATACGATTGGGTTGTTCTGGACACACGAGGACCATGGGCATGATGAAATGCGAGGTCAAAGAACTGGTTTTAACGCTCGGCAAGCGGACCTCTACACTTGTCGGGCAAGGTCGTTTTCCGACTCTGAACCTTTGGCACCTTTATCGGAAGCTCCTACTATCTTCTTCCTTGGTTTCACTGGGCAATCTTGAAGGAAATGCCCTGAGTTTCCGCAATAGAGGCACAATTGCATTTGTCTTCTCCTTTCCCTTTCCTTTTGGGTTAGAGGTCCTTTCACAACCCCAATCTGCATGGGTTCCACGGTATCATTTCCTTTAGCGGAACTCTGTGGTCTTGAAAAAGTTCAAGTCTCAATTCTGGAACAATCGGCTTTTTTTCGATTTTGTATTCTATGATCCAATTGAACCACCAGATCGATGTATTCGGAACAGTCTTGTGGAAGATTCACCACCTGAGCCAGAACGTCTTTGAGTTCTCCACACAGGCCTCTGTAGAAAAGGGTGATCCTCTTATCCTCAGGCCATCCGGTTTCAACCACTAGTCTGTTGAATGATGCAATGTAGGCCAGAAGATCTTGATTGCCCTGTCGTAGTGAAAGAAGTTCATTGTCCAGGGCCTGTCCCTGAGAATGTCTTGCGAACAATCTTTCCATACTAGCTTGGAAGTCCTGGAAATTGTAAAGAATTGGGTTATCCTGAGTCACTAAAGGAATAGACCAATCTGCGGCACTGCCACTAAGATATGAGAGCACGAAGGCCACCTTAGCCTGGTCCGTTGGAAAAGCGGCAGGTCTACACAAAAAGTGCAAACGACACTGATTGATGAACACAGCATATCTTTTCGGATCACCTGAAAAGCGTTCGGGCGGGGCCAAAGGTACATTTCCTGGTAGATTAATTTGCACTGGATTAGAGGAAGTCGTTGGAGCATGGCTCCCCCCAGGGGTAGGCAGAGGAGTTTGTCCCGCTTGGGCTTGCAACAATTGTCTAGCCAAATCGTCTGTTTGTTCCTTAGAAACCACTAACTCCCTCCTTAGGGCATTTGTTTCCTGGCGCGCTGCGTGTACTTCTGCTCTCAACTCCCCGAGCAACTGGGCCAATTGGTCTGTGTCTGAAGTTTCCATTGCGCCTGGGCGGGAAATATGTGGTAAGGCTTCGCGTTCTGTAACGCTCAACTGGTTCCCTCGGAGGCGCGGGTCTTGACTGGGCGGTGAAACCGTCTTCAATGTCAGGCGTAGGATTCGTTTGGCTCCCGGATTTGGCCCCTTTCTCACCGAAAGTTTGACCTGAAGGGTGAGGTGTCTGCAAGTGGAAAATCAAGGTATTAGTGGCTGGAAGATTGGGAGAAGTTCCAAGCCCCTCTCTCCCTCTCTCCCCGTGGTACTCGGTCGATTGTTGTGCTCACCTTAAATAGGTGAATGCTGGGCTCTCCATCCTGCGTCTCATGCAGGGGCGCTGGGTCCAGTTACTTCACTGCATATGAGTTCAGCCTCTTAATTGCAGAGGGTAAGTTGAGAGCGATGCCGCCGTGTGCTGCACGAGCGTGACTTGTAAGTATTAAAGTTCCCTTTAGATTGCTCTCTTCAAATGTCTTATCTCCTTAATGTCTATGGGCCTCATAACGACCCTGGCGGAGTGGGTTTACGCCAGCGTTATTCGCGGCGGACCCGTCCGCCCTACTACGAGTTCCCGTAGCGCCATGGAGCGTTTTCCGCCTGGTTTTTCCGGGCGGAGAAATCCATGGCGCTACGGGACCTTGTTGTTAATTACGCCACCGTATATTACGGTGGCGTAATTAATGCCTTCCCCACTCCCATTATACCCTATGGGGCAGAAATGGGAATGGGGAAGGGTAAAATGGGGGATGGGGATTTACCGCCCCGCCAAGGTTGGAATGGGGCGGAAAATCCGCCAACCCCCATGGCGCTATCGGCAGCTTTCCGCCGTGCTCCATGGTGCATTTTGCACCGCGATTTCCGCCAGGGTCGTAATGAGGCCATATGTCTTTTCCCTTTCAGATGCTGTCGGTGCCGAAGAAGATGCTCCCCCCAGGTTCGTGGCAGAGAGCGTAACAAGAAGATGGTGCATACGAAGGCACGTAAGTAGAAAGGCTGCTCTAGGGCTGTAGAATGCACCTTAATGTCTCTTTTGTCTTTACAGGTGCCGGAATGCAGCGCGAGCAGAGTTGCAGCGAGCGTAACACAGGTAAGCAGTTTTGTAACTAAGCGTTACTAACCAATGTTCTTTGTCTTTGCAGGCCCGATGCCGGACGAGATATGCAGAAAAAACGCCTTGAATGCTGCCGATGGATCGGGTAAGTTGAACCGCTAACTTTGCCTTTGCCTAACCTGTGCCTTTTGTTTTGCAGGAGCTGCTGAAGACTGAGGATTGGTTCCCAGCAGGTAATTTTCGTATTCACAGGATCCGGAACTGAAGATTCGCTGGAGCTGACACGGTGAGCGTCCTGCTGCAGATGCAGAATAACGCGAAGCACCTTGCACCAATCGGGTGTGGTTTAAATAGTCCATAGGAGTGCTTAGGTGTCTTCTTCCACCGCCTCGCCCAGGCAAAAGAGTTCCTGCTTCCAGAAGGGGTTCAGCATCAATGATCCAGGGAGTGGTGCCTGCCCCACCCAGAAGGAAAAGTAGTCCCTGCCAGAAGAGAGTGAAACATCATCTTGCTGGTAAGTAAGCAGCATGGTCTGCTGCAGGTAGGTCCACCCAAGCACTTTCACACTTGTTATGAGCCCGGCGCTTCCTGTGCCGGGACGGGTCCATGCTATGAGCCTGGCACCACCGGTGCCAGGACAAGGTCCAAAAGGTCCCTATTGGGACTTGCTGGTGCCGATAGTAAATGTTATGAGCCTGCTTCCAAGGATGTTGGGTAGGTCCTGACTCTTTGGAAGCAGTGGTCATGACAAAGGGCAAATGTTAGAATAGTCACAAAGATATCACTCAACCATCATCTGACCGGAGCTCCACCCTGATGAGTCCATCATCATGACCCGTCAAGGAGCCTAACCAATCCTAAAGACTTGCACCTATGCATCTATAGGTGCCCTTCTCCATTGCCTAATCTCATCGATTCATGTATCCCTTAGCTCCCACGCCAAAGGTGACGTGATTTTGTAACAAATTTTGAATGTTTGCTGATGTCTGGCAGAGCGCTCTCGGAGGTGCCAGAGTTCCCTGATTGCCCTATATTGGTTTGGATAAACTTTTACCTTTTGACTTCACCCGCACTTGGTCTTGGTCTCATTCCCATCTGGGTTGTGGCCATCATTGACTCTCACTGGGGAGTTTTAAATGCCTTTTTGGGGGACGCTCACTTTCAAGTGGTGACCGTTGGGACGTGATTTGTCCCTTGGTTCCTTTTGGCATGAGATGTCCCCGGCCACAGCGGAGACCCACAGCGCACCCCCTCATGAGAGCTGCCCGCCTACGGCAACTGGTACACTTAGACGTGCACACGCAGTAGGGCAAGAAGGTACGGGTCCCACTTTGCAAAACCCACCGTACCACTCGCCAGAGCTGGGGGCGACCATTGAGTGTTGGGCAGTACCAAGATGGACCGGGTCTGGAGGGTCTCAGATCAAGACAGACATGTGAGTATCAAGTGCGAGCAACATTAAAAGAAGTTAGATGTAGAACATAGTATACGAGGTCAGACTGAGTTAAGGGGAAAATAGAACGGGTGCTCTTAAGGGTATAATAGATACTATATTATTTTTTTTCTTTCTCTGCATATGGCCATTAGGATGAGTTAAGGAAATTACAAGGTGAAAAGGGAGTACGGGAACCTAGCTCTGCAAGGGGCGTAGAAGGCTGCATAGTGCTATTTTGACTAGTACTGGGAATAAGTGGAAAATAGAAGAAATGAGTGGGAGTCTCCCATAAGGGGAAGACGCGGAGTATAACATAGACACGCTTTATTCTTTTTCTTTTTATGATCTATGAGAAAATAGTCAGACAACCTAAGGGGTAAGGGGTGTAAGGTGCTGAGATAAAGGAGATCTTCATTAGGAGAGTATTGAGAGGAGGCAGGGAGGGTATATGTTACGTGTTGTATGTGAACTGTCTATTGGTCAATGTTATGTACTGAATTTGTTATGTCTTTTTGTGATCACTGCGTTTTGGTAATGGCTAAAATGACTGTATTGTTGTCTTATGAATAAGTGGTCATTGTAAGTGTGACACTTTAAAGACTTGGGGCCTCATTCCGAGTATGGCGGTAAGGGATAGCGGCCACCGCTAACGAGAGCGGTGGCGGTAATCCCTTACCGCCATACTCCGAGTTCCCTTTGCGCCATGGAGGTTTTAACACCTGCTTTTAGCAGGTGTTAAAAACCATGGCGCTAAGGGACCTTGATGTTAATTACGCCACCGTAATTTACGGTGGCGTAATTAACGCCTTCCCCACTCCCATTATGCCCTATGGGGCAAGAATGGGAATGGGGAAGGGTAAATGGGGATTGGGGAATTACCGCCCCGCCAACCTTGGAATGGGGCGGTAATTCCGCCATCCACCAAGGCGCTGCCGGTCCGGGTACGGCGTCAACCAAGGCGTTAATAGCGCCATTGGTTAGCGCCGTACTCGGAATGAGGCCCTTGGTGTATAAAGTGTATAAAAGTGGTATATCAACAGCAAAGCACTAGTATAGTTTGCTTTGTGACTATATAACACACACCAGGTACATAGGGGGGCGAGAAATTAACATGGGTGCGGAAACACCACTGGCCCATATTTGTCAGAGTTTATCAGGTTACGCGGAGAGAATAACTAAATACCATGATCAGTGGATCACAGAATTACAAGGAGAAGGGCTACTGCAGGTACGGCCCCAGGGAGGATCATTTGATGAAAATGTACTGGATATGGTGGCCACATGCCTATTTGTAAAATATAAAGGCAAAAAATTGCAGAATAGAAGGGAGATATTAGACCTATGGAGGTTATTTGAAGAGGTGCCCCAATAAATAGAAAAGAGCAAATAAAGGAACAGGTTCCATCTCCCCTGGCAATAGAGAGTAATGGAAAGGAGGGAGCAGAAAAGGAAGGGCCAGTAGAGGTTGTACGAATATGCCCTCTCTTCCAGTAACCAGTACTAGTTGAGGGATACAGTGACCTGGGGTATGTGTCAAAACCCACGACCCCAAACACACCACAACCCACCTCACCTCCCCCATATGAGTGCCAGAGAGCGAGTGGAGAGGTGAGTATCCCGGCAATAGATATTGGAAAGTTTACAGAAGATTTAGACACAAGGTTATCAATGGCTCGAAGCAAACTGTCTAGACTAAGAGATATGTGTGAACACAGTGGATCAGGTACTTCCAGGATAGAACAGACACTGAGGTCACAGACACCCGACAGGTCCATAGAAGACGGGTGGAAAAAAGGAGAAATACTATTTCGAATAAACGATGAGGCGACAAGGATAATTGAGCTAGAGCAATACTCGCCTGAGGAAGAAACAATGGGAGAGGGCATGGCATCGGGAGGAGCGGAAGAACTCTGGTGCGACATAGAGGAACAGGAGTTAGAAGGAAGGAGAATAGGGATCGCAGCAGGAGGGGCACCAGTGAGAATAGACAAAACCCCTCTGGGGTGGGCAATGGAAGAAGAATGGAATGGAAGATTAAGGAATAGAATGGGGAGGATGGCTGTACTGGATAAAAGAGGGACACAGGTGAGTACAGGGAAAGGGGCCAAAGGAAAGTTGCAATTACCACTGATACACAGGGGTGGAGGAAGGCCAAATTGAATACCATGGGCTCGGATGGATAAAGCAAATTTACTAAAGTTATTACCCCCCCTTTCAGGAGGTGCAAGTAAATGGATATATGCATTCGAGAAAAACACTGCAGGGGTCCCTTTGGCAGTAGGTGATGTGAAAAGCATGCTGGTGTCTGCGGTAGGTGACCAAGCTGACCAGGTTTGGCCGAAAGCAGGCTTACCGGGGATGACTTTGGATTGTGACCGCCATGACGGTGCTTCCTTTAATACAGTAAAAGCAAGAATATGGGATGCATTAAGAGACACATTCCCAGACACACCTGATTTACAGTCAGTAATGCAATGCACAATGGGCGATGAGGAAGATGCAATGGCCTTCATTTTACGGGTGCAGGAGATGTGGAGAGCGGAGACGGGCATGGCCTGGGATCAGTCAACCTCCTGTTTTACTTTATAATAAAGAGAGAGCTCCCAAAGGAAGTTCCGAAAGCGCTCGATACAATAGCTGGGATCGAAGCCAAAGGCTGGCATGAGATATAGAGCATCATAGTACACCATTGCAAAAGGATCAAAGAAAGGAAGAAGGAGCTAGCACAGAGAAGTCTGGCAGACGAGGCAAAATTAATTCAGACGAACCTAGTGAAGGTCACAGCATCTGTAGCCACACTCCCCACAGAAATGGAACGAGAGGAGGAGGAAGGGTCAACAGTTATACAAGCTAGAATGGCAGCTAACTGGGCAGGGAACAGACAGGAACAGTGTAATGGCGAGGAACAATACGGAGGGCCACACTGGCAAGCAAGAAGTGCCCGCAGAGGACGAGGTGGGTACAGAGGGCAAAGGGGGGTGGTCAAGGGTATGGAGGGTATGGAGTGTACGGAGGTCCAGGTCCACTGGAAGGACAAGGGAATTGTTGGAATTGTGGAAGGTGGGGACATTTTTCAAGGGAGTGTAGGAGCAGACCCATGAATAATTATCAAAATGAACAACAGTACGGCTACCCCCACCCAGGAAGCCCACATGGGTTGCCAATGGGCGGTGGAGGGAGAGAGGAACATCAGGATCAGAGATACACTGATGAGCGCAGGGTGCCGCCGCATAATGTTCAACATCACCCACAATACCGTGAACATATGACACATGTACAAGGTAACCCTTTAGTCACAACAGCAAATGGTGCACCTACACCCTTTGGTGAGTGGCAGTGGTGTCAGGGAATGTTTTTGACAATGGGGGAACCACAAGGCACCCAGCATAGGACAGCCCACAGAGAGCACTTGCGTGTCCAATACTATCAACGACCCTCGATGCATCCGAGGAACCACTGGTGAGGGCGGAGATAGGAAACAAACAATTCATTTTTATGGTAGACTCGGGAGGTGAAAAATCATGCTTATGAGAAGGCAGGTTTCTGTTATCTAATCGTAAATTGGAAATGCAAGGGTTCTCTGGTGGGGGGTGGTCGAGGTTCCTTTCACAGAGGATTTTGATGTAACAGTGGGTGGTAAAACAGTACGAGCACCTTTACTGTATTGTGAAGAATCACCGATTAACTTGCTGGGGAGGAACCTCCTCAGCAAGCTCAATATGACCATATCATTCACTGAAAGAGGGATAGTGTGCTCAATACCGGGGATCTGCCCATTGCGAGTGATGTTGGTAGTACACACATGAGCCGCAGCACCGGAGGTACGTGGCATACCAGTCGATCCAGACATGTTCATCCAGGGGCTAAAAACACCAGCACCGGTTGTGCCTGAGCTAAAGTGCCAAGAATGGAGAGTGCCCGCAGAATTTGTTTTCCGCCCCATAGCACGCCCAGAAATAATGCCAGGAACAGTGATGTCCCTAGATTTGCATCCAGTATAGGTGTCCGCGCAAAGAATAGCGGTTATAGGAATGGACATACATGGCTGTCAGTGGCAAACAGTATTGTGCATTAATGCTAACATTGCACTGCTAGACCTGTCCGATGAGGACCTTTTTACTGATTCAGAGAGCGATGAGGAGATAGTGATGGAGATCTCAATTCTATGCGATATCATGATACAGACAAGACAGGTGCCATTACAGTTAATGGCAGTGGTAGGGGCGCCACCTCCCTTTTTCGATAATGACATGCAACTGGTGCCACAGGAATTGTGGACCACCGGCCCATACGATGTAGGATTGTTGCGCGAGGTGACACCAGTAAAAATAAAGCTCAAACCTGGGGCATTGCTGCCCACGGTAAAGCAATACCCCTGGTCCAGAGAAGCAGAAGAAGGGATAAAAGAAGCAATACACGCCTTGCTAGCACAGGGAATAATAGTACCCTCAAATTCACCATGTAATACTTGCATCTACCCTATCAAAAAAGCAAAAGTCGGGGTGGAGGATGATCTAGGACCTACGCCCCCTTAATGACATCATACAAAAGGAATTTCCCTTGGTCCCGAACCCTGCATAGATTTTGTGTAGCATACCAAAAAATGCATCATGTTTTACGGTGGTGGACTTGAAGAACGCCTTCTTCTCAGTCCCACTGGACCCTGAGTCTCAATATTTGACAGCATTCACCCTGGGAAGGAAAACATATGATCATTGCAGATTGCCCCAGGGATACTGTGAGAGTCCAAGCATATTCAACAGGATTTTACATGAAGATCTAGGGAATATTGACACAAATAGCACAATCATTCAATATGTGGATGATCTTCTGATTTGTGGGGAAGATGAAGAGTGCAGGAAAGATTATATTACGCTTTTGACATTATTGGCCCACAAGGGTTACAAGGTGGACAAGGGAAAACTACAATACTGTCAGGAAGAAGTGTTGTATCTGGGTCAATTAATATTAAAAGATGGTAAGCGAATCATACCAGACAGGGCAGCTGCAGTACACGCTGTAAATCAGCCAAAGACAGTGAAAGAAATGCAGACATTTCTCTGCATGTGCAACTACTGCTGCGCCTGGATATCAGAATATGCAGGATACACAAAACCATTGCTGCAGGGACTCAAAGAAGCACAGAGAGAAAACACAGCAATACAATGGACAGCAGAAATGCATAATTCCTTCAGCACGCTGAAGGAACTGATCTCAAAAGCACCAGTACTCGCGAACCCAGACTATGAACGCAAGTTCTATTTATTTTCACATTGCAATCGGACACCCAAGACAGCTGTACTAACACAAAAAACATCCTTGGGCCATAAGCCTCTGGCGTACTACAGTGGTACACTAGACGCAGCCATGCAAGGACACTTCGCTTGCAAGCAATCTCTCACAGCCGCAGAGTTTGCAATAGAGAAAAGTGCAATGATTGTGATGGGATGTTCTGTGACATTGTTTGTGGAACATTCACTATTCGCAATATTAGAGAGATCAAAGAGCACACTGACAACACAGAGAGCAACAGCGTATGAGATTATTTTACCCAGTGCTAACATACACATAGGCCCTCATTACGACCTTGGCGGAGAACCATGGTGCTATTTGCACCATGGTCCATGGCGCTAAGCTGCCAACTCCGCCATGGTGGTTGGCGGACTTACCGCCCCATTCCGACCTTGGCGGGGCGGTAAGTCCCCAATCCCCATTTACCCTTCCCCATTCCCATTTTTGCCCCATAGGTATAATGGGAGTGGGAAAGGCGTTAATTACGCCACCGTAAATTACGGTGGCGTAATTAACAACAAGGTCCCTTAGCGCCATGGATTTTAACGCCTGCTAAAAGCAGGCGTTAAAATCACCATGGCACTAAGGGAACTCGTACTCAGGCGGAAAGGGGCGCCATGGTTTACGCCGGCGTAAACCCCTTTCCGCCAGGGTCGTAATGAGGGCCATAGTGATATGTAAGACAGTGACCCGCAACATTCCTCACAGAAGAATGCACAGTGGAAGACATGCAAAGGCACGACTGCGCTACATACAAAGGGCAGGATGGAGACACACCCATAGCAAGCGAAGATGCATTATCTGAAGGAGAGATATACTTTATAGATGGATCAGCATCAATTAATTCAGAGACAGGAGCGAAGCATGTGGGGGTGGCTGTTGTGCGGCTAGAGGAAGGTGAGTACAAGGTACTTGTACAACAAAGTCTACCTGCCCATTACTCAGCACAAGCAGCAGAGTTAGTAGCACTCATTGAAGCACTACATGCAGCAAAGGTATGCACAGTAACAATATACACAGTCTCTGCATACATGACCACAACAGTACATGGGAGATTGGTTAGATGGGGAAGGAGAGGATTCCACTGAGCAGACAGATCTCCAGTACAGCACGCCGAATTATTAATAAAGTTGATAGAAGCACTGAAGGAACCTACAGTTGTGGCCACAGTGAAATGCCAGGCACATACAAACAACAATGACATCATCTCTTTAGGAAACGCGGCAGCAAACACTGCTGGAAAGAAGCATCATATTTAGCTAAGGAAACAGCAGGTGAGTACATATTACAGAAATATGTGGAAGTCATGGCCATTGGGCAAGGGCCCAGGCCTTCCTCACCCTCAGGGTCCAAATGGACCCAGTCCTGGTGCCTCTGGCGTCAGGCTCATAGGGCCGGGCGTGACCATAGAACATCATTGGGAGGCACGTTCAAGAATCCCTGGGAAGTGCAAGGTGGAGCCACAAGGCGGGGCCAAAGGGAGAGGCCAGAGCCAGCCTATTTAAGGCCAGCCCAACCACATGCCCCCGCTTTGCGTTATTCTGCTTTGTAGCGTGACGCTTACCGCTGTTCCTCAGCTCGGTTCCTGTTACTCCACCTCTGAAGACCATCTTACCTGAAGCTTGCAACTCCATCACGGAGGGCGCAACTTACCAGATTTCAGCCGCTCCATCCCTGAAGGCGCATCTTACCTTATTCCAGCCTCTCCATTGCTAAAGGCGAACCTTATCTGATTCCAGCTGCTCCATCGCTGAAGCCGCATTTTACCTTATCCCAGCCTCTCCATCACTGAAGGCGTGCCTTACCTGATTCCAGCAGCTCCATCTCTGTGCGTGCACCCTACCTGCCTTCCATCGCCATCGGAGTCGTAGCCTTTCCTCACCCGATCCGGATGTCCAGCGACGCAAGAGCTCCTCTTCTTTTCTTCATCTTCGCAGTATCTTCATATGGGGCTGCAGAACAGCCTTCAAGCATCCAGATTCTGCTCCATGCTGCTAGACCGCTCCTGGAAGGGAAAAAGAACACAGCAGGTTAGAAATCTTATAAATAACGAACACTTGACCGCTCCATACCTGGGTTTAGAACTCCATTATAACGGCCAACTTACTTGCTGATTTGAGAGCTCCATCATCCTCAAGGAAATCCCTGCAATCACTCCACCATTCCGATCTACCATCTTCACACCTATTGGGAAGAGAAGAGACATTGCAAGAATTATTATTGTTTTACAATCAAGGCAAAAAACTCACTGCCAAAGACATTATAATAAACGAAGAATAATCATAACAAAAGACTTACCTTCCAAGTGGATTGGTTACGGCTGGTCTGGAATGCCACTTCCTCAAGCCAGTGAAGCAACTAGGTCCACTCTACGTGCCCCTGCTGAAGGAAGCAGGACGGAGAGCTCAGCATTACAAAACAACAGGTGAGCTTGCATGGGAAAACTCTTGCGCACTACATTTTGGCACGAAAGGGTCGAGGGAAATCGCGACACGCCTATGCCATTCTCATTGCCTCTCATCTTCTCCCAGAGGCAATACCAGCATCCGGAACAGTATACTCCACAACAGCTGGGGGAGATAGCCGATACGTGGGAGCCAAGTCAAGGGAGGGCTACAACCGTGCCCCAACGTCCCACAGAGAGCAGGTGAGTGTAACAGAACGTGAAGACTCTCTGAATTTCTGCCTGGGCGTAAGGAAACCTCTGAAACTGACCAGTTAGCCCAATTACTGGGGGAGCTGCGGGCAGAAGTGCATGCCTCAAGACAAGAGACTAATTCCTTGAGAAGAGACCTAATAGTAGCCCAAGGTCGGACGGATGAGTTGGCAAGGCAAATGCTCCAGGCACACGCAGGCAGGTTCTGTTACCCGGGATTACACCAACTCCTTTGCCACCACCTTCACCTCCAGTGCAAGTGGTACTTCCGGAGGCAGTTCCACTGGCTCCTCCAGAGCGCTTCTTCAGCGACCCGAACAAATATGCTGTGTTCATGAACCAGTGCTGTCTCCACTTCTTGTGCCGACCAGGAGCCTTCCCAAACGATAGCGCAAGTGTGGCTTTTGTACTTCCCTATTTGGGGGGCTGTGCAGCTGACTGGTCATCCCACTAGTAACCCAGGATGATCCAATACTTCAGAACTTGGGGTAATTCCAACAGGAACTGGAAAAACTGTTCGCCAGGCACACCCAAGGACAAGCATTAGACAACAAACTACTATCTCTTAGACGGTTTATAGTCATAATGTGAAAGTCAAAATGTAGAAAGTCAAAATGTCGAAAAATAAATGTAGAAAAACAAAATTCGAATTTTATTTTATGACGTTTTTTATTCGAAATGGGGGGGTTCCCCCCCAAGCCCCTTTTTTTTTCTTTTTTTGTTTTGTTTCACCCATTTTTTTTTATTCCCGGACCCCAAAATAAATATATAATTAAAAAAGAGGGAATTCGACATTTTTTTTTCTACATTTATTTTTTGACATTATTGTCATTCTACATTTTATTTTCGACATTTTGACTGACCACCCTCTTAGACAAGGGAGCTATGATTTATTGACTTACATTTCCACCTTCAACCGCCTCATAGCACAGACTAATTGGCCGGAGGAGAAAAGGACCACACTTTTTTACCGGGGGCTACGGGGTGAGTTAAAAGATGTACTAGCTCAAGTGGTCAATCCGCCCGAGTGTTGTGCGGAAAATATCAACCTTATGGTGCAATTGGACCATCACTTACAAGACCGAAAAATGGACTGCACAAGGGCAGATGGGAGGTCAGTTTACATGCAATCTTGGGACAATCAAACCAAGGCTCAAGAAGCTCCCGAACCTATGCAAATTGGGGGATTGCAAGCTCCCATTTCCAAGGCTGAGTGGGAAAAAAGGAGACAATAACCTTGTTTATATTGCGGAAAAGCTGGACATTTTTTGCAAGATTGCCCTATTAAACCCCAGAAGAAAATGGTAGGTGTCACGGAGAATGGTGATGAAGAAAAGGAACAGAAGTCGGAAAACTCGGATGCCCGGCAAGTGTATGGGTCCACTTGTCGAGTAGAATTAAGAAAGTTGTACAGACCTCCCACCTGGTCATCCCGGTACTAATAACCCACCATCAACAACCGTCAAGAGTCCATGCTCAAGAAGCCTACATAGATAGTGGTGCAGTGGGAAACTACATCCATCAGGATTTTGCCGCACAGATAGGCCTTCCACTTCAGAAAAAACCATGCTCGGAAAACGTCATTGCAGTGGATGGCTCGCAGCTGTCTTCTGGGCCAGTAACTCAACACACCGATAAGGTAATGCTGACATGTCAGGATGGTCATCGGGAAAGCATTTAGTTTGATCTTATAGGGGCCCCCCAGTTCCAAAAGATCCGTGGGATGCCATGGCTCGAAACCCATAACCCAAGGATTGACTGGCGCACAAGGAAGCTGACCTTCCCTCAAGAATGTGCAAAGAGCTGCTACCACAGGGACGGGATGAAACTACAACTCGAGGGGAAACCCACCCTAGGAATTGTTGGTTCATTACCTTCCGAATAACAAGATTTTCTGGATGTGTTCCAAAAGGAACAAGCTAATACCCTGCCTCCCAACAGAACTTATGACTGCCAAATTGATCTGGTCCCAGGAGCACAAATTCCTTGCAGCAGAATCTACGCTCTAACTGAGCAAGAAAATCAGCACCTAAGAACATACCTAGATAAGTACTTAGCTAATGGGTTCATCCGTCCATCCAAGTCCCCAGCCTCTTCAGCGCTCTTCTTCGTGCCAAAGAAGGTAGGGGACCTCAGAACTTGTATAGATTATAGGGCATTAAACCAGATTACCGTGAAGAATAGGTTCCCTCTGCTGCTCATTCCTGAACTACTTGACCAAGTAAAGAATGCTCAAATCTATACAAAATTGGACCTACGGGAAGCTTACCATTTGGTAAGAGTGAAAAAAGGCAACAAATGGAAGAATGCATTCTGAACCAAATATGGACTATTAGAGTACCCTTTGGTTTATGCAACACACCAACAGCTTTCCAGTTCTTTATGAACGATGTACTCCACAAATTGTTGGACGTCGTGTCCTAGTTTACATTGACGACATCCTCATCTATTCAGCATCCAAGGAAGATCACGGGGGCCATGGAAGAGCCGTGGTGGAGAAACTCTGAAAACATCGGTTGTTTGTTAAATTGGAAAAATGCTCCTTCATGTCATGGAAGTCAAGTTCTTGGGCTTAATGCTTACCCCACAAGGGGTGCACATGGACACACGTAAGGTGGAAGCTATTCTTCAGTGGCCATCTCCGACATAGATCAAAGGAGTGCAGAGCGTATTCGGATTTATCAATTTCTATCGCTGATTCATCCCAGGATTTTCCCAAATCGTTCATCCTATCACTTCTTTATTAAAAAAGAATAAGAAGTTTTATTGGTCTCACAACGCCGAAAAAGCCTTCCTGGAATTAAAATGGGCTTTCACCTCCGCACCCATCCTTCGGCATCCCCGACTCGATCTGCCCTATGTAGTAGAGACCGATGCCTCCAGTGTGGCCATGGGGTGGTGTTATCGCAAAATGATCTGGACACGGGCAGTTACATTCCATAGCATTTTGGTCCCGTAAGTTTGTAGCACCAGAAAAGAACTATGCCATAACCGACAAAGAATTACTGGCGATCAAAGGAGCTCTTAAAATTTGGAGAAACTACCTTCTAGGAGCTAGACATACTGTCACTGTTATCACGGATCACCGTGATCTGCAATATTTGAAAACTGCCAATGCCCAATCTTCTCATCAGCTTCGCTGGGCTCTTTTCTTCATGGAGTACGATTTTGTGATCACATACCAACCTGGAGTGTGTAACAGAAAGGCAGACGCTCTGCCACAAATGGGAGAGGACAAGGACGCATTTATATCATCAGAACCAGTACCCATCATTCTAGAAGAGCGAATTCAAAATCAGATTGCAGTAACGGTCTGCTGGGAAGATTTGAAGATCGGCCCCAGTCTCAAATGGACCAAACTGCCCAACAAGAATGGTTAAGCAAGGGGAACCAGTACTCCATCAAGGACAACTTACCCTATTTCCAGGGGGGACTATACATCAAAGACAAATAAACTTAAAACAAGATTATTGCAAATTACCACGAGTCATTAGTGGAAGGACATCCCGGGATTACTAAAACACGAGCCAAAATCAGGAAGAATTATTGGTGGCCAACCTGGAGAAAGGACGTGGTCCAGTTTATTACAACCTGCAGAGTTTGTGCACAACAAAAATCACAAAAGTCAAGTCCCGCAGGATTATTACGTCCACTGGCTATACCACCAGTCCCTTGGCATACACTATCCATTGACTTTATTACAGATTTACCTTCCTGCAACGGCTTTAACACAATCTTAGTGGTGGTAGATTTATTCTCCAAGATGGTAACTTCATTCCGCTCAGGGGACTTCCTACTGCTGGAACTCGAACTCTGGCTATTGTATTCCTAGAACAAATAATCAAACTACATGGTTTCCCTTCGGTATTGATTTCTGATCGAGGAACGCAATTTGTCTCATCATTCTGGAGGAGTTGTTGCAAGATAGCGCAGATCGATCTTCGCCTCTCCACCAGTCACCATCCCCAAACCGATGGTCAAACTGAGAGGACTAATCGGACGCTAGAGCAATACCTGAGATGCATGCTGCAGCAGACCGAAGGATCCTGGAAAGACATACTCTGGTTAACTGAATTTCCATACAATAACTCAGTCCACACTAGTACTGGCAAACCCCATTCTATATCATGAATGGTCGGCATCCCCGGACGTCCTCCTTTGACCCGCTTCATGAACTAGAAATGCCGGCAATCACCTCCCTACATAAAACTATTACGCAAACTCTTAAAGAAGCAACCAAGAATTTAACTAAAGCCAAGGAACAACAAAAGAAGTTTGCTGACAGGCATAGAAGGGAAGCCCCACATTACCAAATCGGGGATAGAGTATGGTTGGCTGCCAGAAATATACCATTAAAACGACCTCAAGTCTTCCGTCCCAGATTTCCCGGACCTTATCCTATCAAGGCCATCATCAATCCGGCTGTGGTAAAACTAGATCTATCTGCCAAAATGCGAATTCATCCAGTCTTTCACATTTCCCTTCTGAAGCCTGTGAAGCCCGAGACTAGGATCAAAAAGCCACCAGAACCAGAACTTATTGAAGGAGAACCTGAGTATGAGGTTAAACACATCCTGGATTCGAAAATGGTACGATCAAAGCTGTACAACTTAATCGATTGGGAGGGTTATGGACCTCAAGATCGTACTTGGGAACTTGTGGAATTTGTCCATGCACCTCGACTAATTAGGCGGTTTCACTGTAACAATCCCACAAAACCTAGTCCAGGGAGAGGGACGCCCGTGAGAGGGGCCTTGCGGGGGAGTGCTGTCATGGCCATTGGGCAAGGGCCCAGGCCTTCCTCACCCTCAGGGTCCAAATGGACCCAGTCCTGGCACCTCTGGCATCAGGCTCATAGGAAAGTGTGCTTTGCACACTCTGTGCCTAAGGTACGTGCATCAGGGCCGGGCGTGAACATCATTGGGAGGCACATGCAAGAATCCCTGGGAGGGGCAAGGTGGAGTTACAAGGCAGGGCCAAAGGGAAGGGCCAGAGCCAGCCTTTTTAAGGCCAGCCCTAACACACATGCTACCGCTTCGCGTTATTCTGCTTTGCAGTGTGACACTTCCATCTGTTCCTCAGCTCGGTTCCTGGTATTCCTCCTCTAAAGACCATCTTCCCTGAAGCCTGCAACTCCATTGTGGAAGGTGAAACTTACCAGATTTCAGCCGCTCCTTCGCTGAAGGCGCATCTTACCTTATTCCAGCCTCTCCATCGCTGAAGGCGCACCTTATCTGATTCCAGCCGCTCCATCGATGTGCGCGCACCCTACCCGCTTTCCATCGCCATCGGAGTCAGAGCCTTTCCTCACCCGATCCGGATGTCCAGCAATGCAGGAGCTCCTCTTCTTTTCTTCATCTTTGCGGTATCTTCATCCGGGGCCACGGAACGACCTTCGAGCATCCAGACTCTGCTCCACACCACCAGACCGCTCCTGCAAGGGAAAAAGAACACAACAGTTTAGAAATCTTATAAATAACAAACACTTGACCGCTCCATACCTGAGTTTAGAACTCCATTATAATGGCCAATTTACCTGCTGATTTGAGAGCTCCACCATCCTCAAGGGAATCTCCGGAACCACTCCACGATTCCGATCTACCATCTTCAAACCTATTGGGAAGAGAAGAGACATTACAAGAATTATTATTATTATACAATCAAGGCAAAAGACTCACTGCCGAAGAAATTATAATAAACAAACAATAATCATAACAAAAGACTTACCTTCCAAGTGGATTGGTCACAGCTGGTCTGGATCGCCACTTCCTCGGGGCAGTGAAGCAACTAGGTCCACTCTACGCACCCCTGCTGAAGGAAGCATGACGGAGAGCTCAGCATTACAAAACAAAAGGTGAGCTTGCATGGGAAAATTCTTGCGTACTACATTTTGGCATGAAAGGGTCGAGGGAATTTACAACGCGTCCACGCCATTCTCATTGCCTCTCATCTTCTCCCAGGGGCAATACCAGCATCCATAATAGCATACTCCGCAACAGCTGGGGAAGATAGCCGATACAGGGGAGCCAGAGAGGGAGGCAAGTCGAGGGAGGCCTCCAACCATGCCCCAATGCCTCCGCAGAGACCAAGTGAGTGTAAAAGTGGAAGAGGATCTCCAGATGGGTATAATTCCATGCCCATTTCCCAGATATTAGAATTGCAACAAGGGGCGGCTGTTGAGGAGAAGGAGGTATGGGAGAAAAGATCATGTAGCCAGTCATCCACTGACCTCCTTTGGCATCAAAACAATACAGGTAAAGTAGTAAAGCCCCATAAGCTCCTAGAAATAGCATTCCAACAGCTTCACTTCCCAGCTCATAATCGAAAACAACACATTACAGCAGAAATACAGGAAAATTGGTTTGCAACAGTATTGCAGGAGCGAATATCAAAAATGGCCATGGAATGTACGACATGTCAGATATATAATTCAGGGATGACATTAAGAACACTAAGAGGAACACTGCTGAGACAACAGGCCCGTTTAGAGGGTTGTACATTGATTACGCCGACATGGGCGAAAGGTGCAACGGATCACGCTACATGATAGTGGTGGTTTGCCCTTTCTCGAGGTGGGTAGAGGCAGGCTCCAGCACGCAACCAGACGCGAAGTGCGCTGCAAAGTTCCTAGTGTGGGAAGTGTTTCCCCGCTGGGGAATTTGTGACGTAATACGCTCAGATAACAGGACACATTTTGTCAATGATCTGTTCAAAGAAGTAACAGCAATGTTGGGAATAACACATAAACTGTGTACGATTAATCATCCGCAATCGAATGGTGTGGTCGAGAAAATAAATGGCCTCCTGAAGGGGAGACTCTCAAAATTGTGTTACACGCTAAAGAAAAACTGGGTGTATTGTTTATCTCTGGCCTTGTTTGAACTGAGAAATCAACCCAGCAAGGACCACCATTCGTCCCCCCATGAGATTGTGACAGGAAGACGCATGCATACAGCACACTCACCACTCTGCAGACACTCGGATGCTCACAGAAGTGCGACAGTACTAGGGGAAGAATTCAATGAATACTTGACTAAACTCACCAAAGCAGCCCGTATGATTGCTAGGGAGCTAGCACCCCCGTTCACACAAGAAGCAACAAGTGACACAATAACACCAGCAGCAGACAGTCTGACAGGTCAGCTAATGCCACGGGAGATGGTATATGTGAGAAGTTTTGTCCGTCGGTGAAGTGGTGGTGTAGTGCACACCCACTGCTGTAAAAGTGAAGGGGCTGAGATACTGGATACATTTGACAGACATACAAAAAGCTTATTGCAGTGTAACACAGGAAACAGGAACGGGAATGGCAGAAGGGGAAACACAAAAGGAGAAAGGTGTAGATTAAGAGGTACAAACGTGACAGAAAGAAGAAACGCTAAATAAAAAAGTATAATGATGTATATAACAGCGTTAATGGGACAAAGAAAAAATGCTGTATCTCTCTCTCTCTCTCTCTCTCTCTATCTCTCTCTCTCTCTCTCTCTCTCTCTCTCTCTGTTCTAAGTAATAACATGATAATGATAAATGAACTATAAAATGGTAATAATAAGTAAATAAAATGAACAAGAATGTAAATAAGAAAAACTGTTATGTATATGAGTTGCTTAATACACTTTTATGTCTCATTATGTAGGAGAAACCATGGCAGCGGAGGGGGCCCCCGATGTAAACAGTATTAAAATAGATAGAAATGGAAATAGTAACTTTGACTTGCATAGATACAGTTATGAATATGGTCTGTTTTTGTGTGCTGTGATATTCTTTTCAATGATGTTTGGACTAGTAATATATTGGACAGTAGCATTTATATCTATTTATATAAATGAGGGGGGAGGAAATGGGACAAGCATGATAACACAGGGGACCCACCTCATATGGGATGAGTTTAAACTAATATGGGGACACGGGACACACCATGGTGGCACACGGCATAAAAATAGTACAAGTGATGTACTGGTATCGGCACGCCACACTGTCCCATACAATGCCTCTGAATATAATATTTATGAATTAAATGACCCAAGTTCTTCTGAATTACCCTGGTTATATGATGACACCGACACAACTGTGACAGCACTATCTGAAAATACTATAGGCAATCCTTCCCCTACAAGTGTAGAGCAAGAAAATGCAGCGACAGCCGAGAGGTTTATTGCCCTGGACAACAAATGGGAAAAGGGGGGCGCGGGGGGAACACCTTTAACGCAGCATAATGTAGAGAAAGAAAGAGCACATCCTAAAGGTAATAAAAGACGAAGAAAGGAGACGGGGAGGAGGAAGTATAATGAATATTCCGGATTAGGATTAGACACAGTAGAAGATCCACGACACCCACACCAGTCCAACAAATGGTATGCAGACATGAGCTCCACTGCAAAGCAAACAACTAATGAGAGCTGTTACGTGTGCTCTCTAATCCCCCATGCCTCAGGTACCCCCAAGGTACTCCTACCACAAGAGTCACCTATTGCAGATGCCCAGTGTCTCCTTCATCTCATTATGCAGAATAAAGAAAACCTTCCAGGCACACACCGTCTCTTTTAAAATGCTACAAAATGAAAAAAACATGCCACTCAAGACACAAAGGGGTGGTGTGCCTGAAGGAGCCATTCTTAGTGATTAAAGGAACATTGTATTTGGACAATAAATGGCAAGACAAGCAAATCAAACACAAAGCAGAGGCACTACGAGGGTTGGCAGTCGAAAAGCTGCAGTGGAGACAGAAAACATGCGCTCCGATATGGGCCCAACACATCACAAAGCTCACTTGGGTCCCAGCCCTGGAAAAGCCCTTCAAACTGCAAAAAGAAATTACCTACGAACTGTGCTTTCTTGGTGAAGGAAAAATAAACATAGGTACAAACAAGAACTATAACAAAACGCTCATCATCCCAGACATGAAGAAAGGGACAGCTGCATTAATGGATACATACTGGGTTTGTGGTAAGCAGGCATACTTGCACCTCCCACAGTCATGGAGGTGTACGTGCTTCATGTCAACGCTGCATTCCACCCTGATGGTGGTCCCCGAAAGCCACATCCAAGAAGGAAAATGCCTGCCAGCCGTCCAAGAATCAGGGGCTCAACAACCAACTGATGAGGCCCCAGTTTATGCCCTATCCGCAGAGAATAGGAAATGCCCAGTATTCAGAAAAAAGAAGATCGTCCAATTACATATCCAAGGCATCCACAGAACTTTTGGTGCAAATTCCAGACAGGTTCCGGTTGTTCAATTCCGCTGAAACATTTTTCGCCTCCCTTGTCCCAAGTATCCAAGTGCGAGCCAATACAAAATGGCTCGAAATTACACGCTGGGAGCTGATCCAACTGGCCAACAACACAGAAGAAGGATTTAACATAGTAAAGGTGGAGCTAAGGGCCCTGCGGCTAATGACAATGCAGAATAGGTACATCCTAGACTTATTGACGGCCATGGATGGAACTCTGTCTCACGTTATTGCAGCTGTGCACAACCTTGGCGAATGGATAAAGGAAGAAGGAGGGGTGCAGCCAAGCTCTTGGTTCGATGACATTTTTTCATGGGTAGCTTCCTGGCTCGGAATGGCCGTCAACGGTACCCACCATCATTTTTCTGCTCCAGATTTTTTGTGTGTGCCAGCTGGGTCTTCGGTGCTGCGCAGACGCAGCGCCTATTGGCGCAATGATGATGGTGACAATGGGCAACGCTAAAGAAGTGGCACAAAGGACACATGAGGCACAAATGCAAACAGGTGAGGATACAGGGCCTAAATATAGAATGGTACCACTGTACTATGATGGGGATATAGTGGACAAATTATATCAAACAACAATATAAGAACCCCGTACACTAAAGTGGTATAAGGAGGTATGGGTAGACCTGGAGGCCAATGGAGGGTTTATATATATGACTTGCACTCCTGATGAATATGCAAGAGCTGGGGCGAGCGTCTGGGGAGTGTGTAGGGCCTGAATACCATGAAAGGGAACACCTGCCTGGGATGAAGCAGTGGCTGAGGAGGAGAAACAAAGGAGGTTGGGTGAACTGCAGTATTCGTTACTTAAGTAACGAAAGGGGGGAATGTATGGAAGTAAAGGTCTTCAAAGCCCCCTACCCTCCATTCCCACCAGCATTCAGACTATGGCTCGTCCAGCAGCCACCCATGCACCTGTGGTCAAGGATGCAGGATGGCTGCTAGCCAACACATGTGGCTGCAATGCTCATCCAGTAGGATGGCACCAGGCTCCATTTTGTGACACACTCAAACTCCATTTTGAACAAAACAACTTAGGCCTCACTGGCACCAGCGGTCTGCAGGGCTGCAGCTCTCCCATCCTGATTGCGCACAGCGAGCAAGTCACTTCCCTCGCCCTCCTCCCCTCGGCGGCCCTGCTGCAAGCCTGTTCTCACGGGAGACTAGGTGCAAACAAGTTACATGACAAACACTGTATCTTTTACCTTCTGCAGTACATCATTGACCTTCAGATGACCGGGCCGAAGCTGGGGTTTGAGAAAAACAAGCTATCTCCATAAAACTTGTCCTGTCTCCTCACAGACCCCACATTTATAACATATGCTGTGGATAACCCCCCAACCCTGTTCCCCGTTTGAAGCACCAGACACGTATGCCAAGCCTGTGTGCCACCCTGTTTCACCCATACCGCTAATCCCTCTGAGGGGACTGTAAACTCACTTCTGTTATTGTATGCCACAAGATTGATTGTATGTAATGAAATAAGATGACCCTCACCCATCCCCGATTGCACACAGAGCAGCCATGAAATCTATGTTTAATCCCCTCACCCTCAATCAAATATTATTGGTTGCTATGAACTGCACAAGGCAATGGTTGATACCAATATATACTCAATGATTTTCTAAACATGTATAATTTTCTACATGACCAAGTAGCACCACTGTATGTATGGTATATTCATGATATGTGGCAAAGTGTATATAGAGAATTTTCCTTTTATATCAATCGTATAATTCCTGAGAATTGAATCATGCAACCTACGTTATAAGTGGCGTATCACACATCCTGTTATTGCGGTTACACACGTCCTAACCTATTCCTACCTCATTCATATGCTCTATGTGTGTGTCCCCTGCACAACTAAATAAGACACGGCCAGCAAGATACAGGGCCTCTTCTCTCCACTCCGGCAGCGCTGCATTCCAGCCCCCACCTTTTTCCCCCTCTGGCCAAGCTGAGATGTATAGCCTTGGTTCTACCGACGATGTGATGCTATGAGTGTAACCCCTCACCCTTCCCCTGAGCCAGCACCAGGTGTTCACCCTCATGGGCCCCCAGAGCCCTCTCATCCCACCACCTCTCTGCTGTATATCATGTACCCTCTGACTGGAAAATAGTCCAGTTCACCACAACCCTGACTGACCATGATGGCCATATATTTACTCTTATACTAACATACTATAAAGATGTCCCTCTGCTAGATCTAACAATGAGAAAGTGATAAATGTATCCCTGGAATGTCTCCCCCCCCCCCGATAAGCCACCTAAACCCATGCAGCAGCCCACCTAGTGTATAATATATCCTGTGATGATGAAATGAAACACTCACACTTAGAGTTATGTGTTATTTTTCTTGCGATGTTAGAATAACGAGTTGCTTTTACAGGGCATCATGAATTACTATTGACACTAAATGAGTATGTGTGGCTGCAATGGCAAATGTTAGAATAGTCACAAAGATATCACTCAACCATCATCTGAAAGAAGCTTCACCCTGATGAGTCCAGCTGAACTGCTTGCATCATCATGACCCGTCAAGGAGCCTCACCAATCCCAAAGATTTGCACTTATGCATCTATAGGTGCCCTTCTTCATTGCCCAATCTCATCGATTCGTGTATCCCTTAGCTCCCACGTCATAGGTGACGTGGTTTTGTAACAAAATGTGAATGTTTGCTGATGTCTGGGAGAGCGCTCTCGGAGGTTGCAGAGTTCTCTGCTTGCCTTATATTGGTTTGGATAAACTTTTACCTTTTGACTTCACCCGCACTTGGTCTTGGTCTCATTCCCATCTGGGGTGTGTCCATCATTGACTCTCACTGGGGAGTTTTAAATGCCTTTTTGGGGGACGCTCACTTTCACTTTCTTTCCTGCGGAACATATCAGTCTATCAGGGTCTGAGTACCATCAACCTTTACCATGTATTCTTCCTTTACTAAATCTCTGGGACTTCCTGCCCTGTATCATGCCCTCTGCTGTTCTATTTTGTAGTCTCCTAGATTTTGTCGGTATGTTATTTTTCTCAAAGTTGGTGATGGACCGGTGACCCTGGCAAATACTCCATCTAGCTCCTTGAGGGCCCCATATCATGGAGCTGGTGGTGACAGCAGGTCCCCATGTTCCCCCCTTATCTGTAACCAAACATAAGACATGGCACTTCATCATTAACCTAAACAGAATGCTTTGATCCAGCAACACGTCCTTAGTAATGGTGCAAAGCTTTGATAAAAAATACAGAAGTGGATTGCCCTACTTTTTCTTAACCATGTTTTGGAACTTTATGCCCACACATCTGTGCATAGAGAAAAATCACAAAGCCTTTGCAAAATCCCTGAAGTCTTGGTAATTTAATTGACATCAGCTCAACATCAGTGAAAACCAAAGTAAACCTTAGCACATCTGACCAACCGCAACTAATAGAGCATCCATTCTTGGTAACAACGACGAGATGCATGCATGCATACTTTCTCGAATATGTCAAGGAATGCAGGGGATCAGGTTCAGTCAATTTGGGGTTCTCCCTGCACCTACTAAACAAAACCGGAATGACAAGAGCTTTCATCACAGACAGTGAACTATTCCACAATAGCAGTAAAGCTGGAACAAACCTAAGCACCTCAAACAAATCTTGACAAATAGATTGCCATCAGTAACATCAACTGGATGGAACCGTGCACACTTAGAAGGAATACGAGAGAACAGAATCATTCTGGTTGGTCTTCTTGGACACCACAATCGAAACCCAAATCACAAGTACCCTGATAATGAGAGGCATCAACCAATAGAAATCTCAAGCCCAAAGGCTCACTTTTACCTCACCATTCTTCCCTCCTTCTTTCCCTCCCGCTAACTAATGCACTTCTCCTTCTCTCAGCACCTCACACTACTCACACACTCAATCTTTGAATAAGCCAGCAAGCTGCTTACAAACATACCACATTAGTGGAGCAATGCCACTACTCGCTGCGAGCGACTAGATCCTCTGAGCGCGGACTTCAATTGATTGTTTTGGGTTTTCCCCTCTGGACGAAGCACACTTCAGTGTCTGCACCGTAACCACCTAAAATCACACAGGCACTCAGGACTCCGGTGTTGGCAGCAGCATCAACACCTCAGCATTTTCATCTGCCTTGCCGTCTATCCCACGAACGTCTGTACAAACATTAGGTGTCCACAAACTTGTGGAACACTCCCGTCCTCTGCACACCGTAATGTTGTAATAACAACCAAGAACGCTTATGTTTTTGGGAGTTAAAACTTTATATACTGATGTTATTGTCATCAGTGAGTATTATTGTTCCAGAAAGGAGGACCTTTAAGTAAAGCGAAACAGTTCAACATAACAGTTATGTACATTTATACAAAAATAATTAGACATCAAGCAGGTTGTTTTTGTAGTTAATAGTTCAAGTTTGTCACTATTACTCCATAGTTTCCACAAACTAATCCCTCAAAAATGATCAAAGTACATTTAATAAAACATCGGTAGACATTTGCACTCAGCACAATTTCATAATACGACTGCCTTATGATGTTAAAAATGTCTTGGAGTGCAATACACTTAACGCGTTTCGAGGAAAATATCCCCCTTCTTCAGAAGTTGTCTACCAGAATTTTTCTTATCTGTGTATCTCCATGAAATAATACATAGATAAGGATTTATTGATTTTAATATAAATTAGTATCCATCTGTCATAACTGGATAGTCAGTTATCAATAATCACCTGATTTTGCCTTTGGCCGTTCTTTGTTTAAACTTCTAATGTCAACTTGGTTTACACTATACTGTAAATCCTAAAAAGGGATGAAAGAGATTCTGTATAAGTCCCATTGGTAAAGAGAGAGATTTTTTGAAAAAATATACAACCTAGTTAGACGCCTCAATTAACTTAATAAGAAAAAGGTGCCAATAATTACCTGCAAAACAAGTTAGATGTAGCCAACCAGAGTATTCGATCTATTTTCAGTGCTATCAGTTGTTATATGCGATCTTTTCTCACGTAAGTAGTCCTCAGGGTCCATTTATGGTGCAATCACCTAAGGATTAGAAAAATGTATCCCACGAACGTCCCCTGTCCCGCCATCTTTTCTTGAAGGGCCACAGAGAGAACAGCCACCAAAATGTCACAGATGTCCTGTGCAAGAACACTTTACATTATATCACATTACACTACATTACATATGTATTACTCTTTGATTATCAGATGCTGTGCTTCTAACGAGTCAAAGTAACTTAAAATGCATAGAGTTATACAGGCCTATCTATTTACAAGGAGTTTTGAATGAAAATAGAAACAATTGTAGATACTGTTGGATTCACCACAATATATTTTAGTGACTGATTTGTATCACATTGATAAAACGACTTAAAAACTATACAGAGCCGACGGAATTACCCCTACATAAGAGCAAGCCTGTGCTGTTTTAGGCCTCCACAGAGCATTTTGGTGCCATTCATTGTATTTATTTTTGCATTTTTAAAGCGCTCACACAGCCCGCGGACATCGAGGCGCTGTTACCGGAATTGTTCGTTTTTTAGTTGCATAATTGTTTTTTTTTTGTCTTAGTTGCCCATTTATAACGCGCTTAAATACCCAGAGGTTTCTAAGCGCGGACCAGGGTATCGGTACCTGTGTTGCTTCCTGTCATCTTGCTTCCAAGGCGAGCACGTTGCTGCTGAGATATACTCCCTGGACAAATTGTAGAATTGTCCTGTCTCAGATGTATTCCAGGGGATAGGACCTGAAGTTGTGGTATACTGAAAAAAAAGTTCTTAGTTATTTGAATTTTTAAAAACCGCAATAGATATGCCTCACAGGCTCTTGTGCCCAACAATGCATTTCATGAAAACACAGAGGGTGTTAAACGCTAATTGCATTTAGAGGTTGACCGACGTATGCATTTACTTGTTGCTAGGTTCCCTGCATGCAGTTTTCCTCATTCAAATAGCACACGGGACAAGCAAAGAATACAATGAGTGGAACTTACTCTTTCATTTTACTATCCAGCGTGTGAAAATGTAAACGCCACCTGTAAATTACACTTTGGAAACAGTGTTTAAAAATGGGATCCTACGGAATCCGCCTGGTCATTAGCACGTAAAAAAACGAGCTGGATTCCACAGTAATCCATTTGTTTTACACCTGCATGAAAATATTGTGCACTTGTAAAATGAAACGCATTCACAGGACCAAGGAGACAGAAAGGTGGCGAGCGTATCTCCACTCTGTTCCCCTCCTCCACCTTGCCACTGCAGCAAAATAGAGGCTAAAGGCGTTACGCCTCACTTTTACCTGTCAATTTCCTACGCTGCCTCATTTAAAATGCGGGCGAGAAAACATTCATATTCTGACGAAAACATCGCCTTTATTGGAAAATGGAGGGAACGTATCAAGGGAATGGACCTCCTCAGGGGTTGGTCAGAGTAGTAAAAATGCAACGCTAACGGCACATTACCACTCTACCCGAGTTTGGGTGGAAGGTTGGAGATTTACCTACAGCTTTGAGCTGGAGGTAAATTTCCATCTTTCTGCCCATTTTCGGCGCTATTACCACCGGCTGTAACAGCACCTAAAAACAATGGACTCTTAAAAAAGTTGGGATTACAGCCACACCCCAACTCAGGATGAGGCGCTAATAGCACCGAACCGAGGTTGCAATAACGATATTCGTGTTGGCCGTATCCCGGCGCATTTATTGCCAGGATACTGCCAAGGTTGTGATGAGGCCCGTACATCTACATCAATATTTCTAGTTTGAAAGTATAATTTGTCAGGCACAACGTCATTATCAACTGGGGTGAAACTGTGAACATGCTTTGATTGGACAAATTGCACTATGCAGCGATGGAACCATAAACATAATAGTTTTGTTGCAAACTGGAAATATACATACATTATAAAATGGGATTATACTGTGATAGTGCAAACTGGTGTTATATAGTGAAAAAACCTGATATATGCTAGTATAGTCACACTGAAAATCTACAAAGATATTGTTGGGAATGTTAAATTGGGAGAATGATGAAATTTTGTAAATTTTGAAAAACTGAGATTTTGCAAACTGGGAGTACAATGGGATTGTTCAAACTGGACATATGCTTTGTTAATCCAGACAGGGAGAAATGCTTTACGGTAAACAGGAAGGAAAATAAAATTGTCCAATAGTGGAGCGTGAGTTTTCCAAAAATTGTACAACTGTAAACTGACAGTATGCTTGAGTTGTGAAAACTAAACTGCCCGTATACTGCTGTTGTGAGCACTTCCACTATACAGGAGTTTTGTGCATTGACATACTGTGCACAATGGTAAAAAAAATAATTTGTCAAACTGGGAATACAATGGATTTGACAAACGGGAAAATAATATGATTTTAATATGACTTCAAAACTACTGTAAGAATATCTTGCCACTACCCAGGATACTATCCATTGCATCATATGCCGATATAAGACTCTCTATATCTCTCTGTGTCTGCCATCCATTGCATCATATGCCGATATAAGACTCTCTATATCTCTCTGTGTCTGCCATTAATGTACATGTTGCCCTCAGTAGTCTCTCTCTCTGTCTCTCTGTCTTTCTCGTACTCTGTCACTCTCTTTCTGTGAGTGAGAGACATGTCAGATGGGAATTTGCTAAAGCCAGGGGTGTTGCTAGGTCTGGAAAAGACCCAGGGCTACGCTGATGTCGGAACTGTCGGGACTGGGGGCTAGCTAGCCTTTTGGATGTCGCTCCTGAGATTCTATCCAGGGCAACAACCAAAAGATCATGGGCTATAGCCCCCATAGCCCCCCCCCCTAGCAACGCCTTTAGCTAAAGCTACACCAGCTGTTGGTGAGAGCAGCACTAAAAGAAAAAAAAACATATCTATCTTAAAGGAGGGGACCGTGCTTTTTTGTATGCAGAAACATACATTGTGGCCATGAGTGTCCTGCAGGAATGTCACCATCATGCTGAGGGTGCATTGTCTGGGTGGGGTGGGAGATGCAGAAAGGTTCTACCAGGGCTGCTGGACTTCTGAAGGATTGTCTAAGGGACCAGAGGATTACGATGCAGGGTATTCAACTGTGTTTATTAATTTATGTTTTGTTAAATATAGAAACAGGTCATTGGTTTTAATCTGAGCATGATACTTTAAAAAGGACATTTAGAGAGACAATAGGTTGTGTATTCTCAGAGAAAATAAACTATTATGGAAAAATATTTAAACATAAAGACATTGGGGCTCATTATGAGTATAGAGGTATACGTTAAAGGTGGTGGTAACAGAATTACTGCCACTTTTACCACACCGCCGAATCATGAGTCAGTGCTATAGCCCAGGGGAATTACTGCCAACATGTGGCAGAATCAGCCCAGCACAAATGTATTCAAGAGGGTCTCCCTGAATGCTGGCTTCCAAATCTGCCATATCCACACCCCTTCAGGCATGCCATGTAAAGGCTGCTTTTCACTCTCTCCTTCCACAGTATGAGCTGAAGTGGGGCCACAGTGCCACCACCTGTGGCTGCTGTGTCCCTATGGTGGTTGGAGATGACCATCCACACCCTAGTTCTTAGGTTGTTCCAGCACTTTCTTATGTCATAACAGTCCTGTGGGACATTACCCATGGCTGCCACTTTGTCCCTTATTTCGGCACTAATGGCATTCTGCACTTGGAGAACGTCTTGCGGTTCGACAGCTCCTCTGCATGCACAACTACCTCAAATGCATGCACAATGAGCTCGTGCTCAGTGAATTTCAGTTTTCTTAGGTGCATTTCTGGCACCTCGCCTTTGCCAGAGGACATGTTTGTGGTGTGTGTTGGGCCTGGATGGCAATCCTTTTTGAGTAGATTGGATTTTTTTGAAAATGGCTGAAAGGCATATTTGTATCCGATGCAATGAGAGGTATGCACGATATGAGAACAGCATCCAAGTTTAATCTATAGATTGCCTATGATGTGTCTTTGTAGACCCTTAATTATCAACCTTGTTCCATTGCAGTCCTCATGACCGCATAAGATTGCGTAGTAGCATAATTACAGCACATTTCAACTACTTTCAGTTTTAGCTTGTTGGGAGACATTCGTCCTACAGTGTTTTGCTCTTTAGAGACAGAAATGTTGAGCCGACAGTTAACTGCTCATTGACACTGGAACCGCCATGCTCTGTGTGAGGAGAAGTGGGGCTGGAAAGAATTAACTTGAATTTATTCCTAATGTTTGCATAGTGGAAGGTGAAGGTGACCGTGTAGCACCATGCTCATTCTGTTTGTTAAAATGATAGCTGTTGTTAAAGAGGAAGGGCACACAGAGGTGCACTTTGCTATTTGGATAGCAGAGGTCAACCTAACACTGATAAATTTCATCAACTGAGTATGGAAACATACCTAAGAATTTTATATATATATATAGATTATGAATGCTACCCTTGTTTTACCATGCAAAGCACTTTATTAAAACCTAGAATAACCACATGCATTATTTTCTTATAGAAGGTTGTCATTTCTAAATGGACAGTATGGGGCATTCCTCTTGTATTTTCTTGAAATATGCAATTGTAGACTTGTAGAAGGAGAAAAATAACACCCATGAGGGTTCCTCTGAGAGTTCTAAGAACATTTGGGAGAATAACAATGACCACATAACTTTACATATGACAAATTTATTTGTGATAAAAGGGTGCAATGCTTGAATCACTAGGTAATTATGCACACTGGGTTCATTTAACATGATCAAAAACTCAACCTAACATTAAAGTCTCTGGTCGTCTTTTTGAGTTCAGAGGTGTGGGAAAAGGCATGTGGCGATTCTGTTACTACCACTGTTTTTGTCATCTTTATCATTTGGCTTTTTTTTAACATTTTGTCATTTGCCACAAGATACAAAAAAGTCAAAGATTTCCAATATTTAAATATACCACACACAATTAAAGAAACAACTGATAGAACTGTATGAAAGCATTATGCAGTATAAGTGGGCCAGATCATCGCGAAATGTCACAGACTGTTAATTCATAAGTTTGAATAACTGCGATTTATAACCCACCTAAACAGGTCCAGATTAGAAAGTCCTCAGACATATATGCAAAAAGCTAAAATGCATTTTTAAACTTAGCAGCAGCATCTTTGCCCACAAGGTGCTTTTATCCCCTTAGCCCGCAGGGGTGTGCAAAAGAGCAATAAAGTGCATGTGTAGATAAGCATCATCATTGAGAGGGAGGTTACATTTTATAACAACCACATTGCAAAGCTGGATAACAAGTTCACCATATTACAACACGGATTCTACTTACATTTTCACTATCTTTAAATATTACTGAGAGTATACAAGAACCAGATGGGTTAATACATTGGTAGCAGCATCATTGTGAGTAGGGCACGTTACCCTTGACCCATCAAAATGTGCAAATGGAAAATAAGGTAAATTTGTATGTTAGTAGCAGTAGTAGGGAAAAGTTACATTCATGGTAGTAAACCACATTATGCTACAGATTGATAAACTTCATGTTATTAATATCTGCTCTGGATCATATTTTCCCCAATTTCAAGATTCTAACTCTTGTACACCATGCCTGATGTATATAGTTTGCCACAGAGTACACTATTTTAATGTCCTTAGTCTGACCATATAACCTAAGGGATTCATTTATCCGACAGATAACATGTGCATTACAGATTGTCTTTAGGCACTTGCTCCTGGCTACACAGTATCCCTGGCAAAAGAACAGGAAATGACTTTGGGATTCCCTGGCTGAGCCACAAAATGGACATGACTAATTTCCAATTGAGTCCCATTTGCTTGTTGGATACGCTAAATTCAAATGTCCTAGCCTGAATTTCATATACAGGCTGCATGCATAACGGGGATAAATCACGTCCAAATATTTTTGAAAACCCAGGGACAGTTTCCTAGCTAGGTATGAATGCCCCATTGCCAACCTTCCACATTAATGTATCAGGTCCACTTCGACCACCTTCCGAGAGACACACTTTATCTTTCATTTAAGTCCTTTCATGATACCGAGAGGATTGTGCCAATATTCATCTAGATTTAATTTCAACAGATATTTTTTAACGTGGGCAAACTATGGCAATGATCTACCGCTCTCCGTTCCCTGCTATGTATGATTGCATCACGTTACATTTTTAGGTCAGGGGTGGACCAAACTCTAAGCCAGTAAAGAACCGGCTTGAGGGCAACATGTACATTAATTGGCCTAAGGCCCAACACTAGATAAATCGTGGTTCCTGGGCACGTGGCTGGCATACCGAGCAACCGCTTAAGGAAAGATCTTTCTGCCAGGCTTAGTTTACTGCTTGCTACATGTCCCCAAGTCTCTGCACCATGCAATTCTGCAGACTACTAAGGGCAGGAGAAATGCCCCCCCACCCAGGAGCAATGAAGAATCTCCAGATTGCCCCACCATATTTTTCTTGATGTGAGCAGGATTTAACAAGTTGAAATGTCCAACTGCTGTGGTCATTAAATCTTACCCCAAGGTAATCGAAATATTGGACTTGTTCGAAGGCAATACCATTAATGTTCAATTTGATTTTAGCATGCTTTTTAAAATTTTGGCTGAAAAAAGTATGATTTTGTCTTCCCTATATTTACTACAAGTTAGAGCTTGGTGCATTTTTCAACAAAGGCTCCAAGTTTGCACTCCATGCCCCTTACTGATTTTGATAACAAAACAGCTCATCCGCAAAAAGGGGCATCAGTATTGCTTCTTCCCCCAGTTTTGGTTGGTCTAGGCATTTTGATCTTACATGGCATATGACTTCATCAATGTAAATTAGGAACAACAGGGGGGAGAGCACACATTCCTGCCTCACCCCTCTGGTTACCATAAAGGGATCTGTCAATTCACCCCCTAGACCCCATCATACCGCCGCTTTATTGTGTGAATAGAGTTGTACAATAATCTGAAGAAGGTTTGCTGGTACCCCCCTTTTGGCCAAAACAGACCATATTCTTTCCCCTGATACACAGTAAAAAGCATTGCGGAGATTGATGAACACCGAATACAGGTGTACTTCTGTATGACTAGTTGTAAACGAAACACCTGGTCTGAGGTGCCAATCTTTGGCCGAGACACCCTTTGGAGATGGTCGAGTATTTCCTCCTGTACTACGAATGATTGGAGTTGCTTGTATATAATTCTAGCATATACTTTGTTTGGCCGTAATGGAATTACCACAGTTTTTACCCAACCGCTGCACTATAGGTTTGAGCTCAAAATTGAGGTTTATTCTACAGCATCATGTGTGGTAAATCAGTCAGTCATGTGTGGTAAGTCAGTCATAGAAGAGGGACACAAAGAAATGTTTCACCCCCCGAACCCATGATTAGGTCACAGGAAATTTTTTGATTTTGTATTTACAACAATAAACTTGTAGTCATTTCGACCTCAAGCTTGATTGTTTCCTTTTTTTCAAACATATGGGACCAATGTTGATGACTCAGAGTGCTTTTCCTCGCAGCTCTGGTGTTTTCTCCCTTTCGTATTTTACAACTCTATTCACACAAACAAAATATGTTTGTTCATTGGTCCATTTGTCCAAATAAAAAAACGTGCAAGGTATAAAAGAAAAAGTTGCCCTTTTGATTTTCACAAAGTTAAGTTTGCCTTCATGAAAATTGAGGTTTTTCCTACAGCATCATGTGTGTTAAGTCAGTCATAGAAGACAGACAAAAAGACATGTTTCACCGCCTGAACCCAGGATAAGGTCAATGTGGCAGAGTTATATGTATAGTCACAGAGCAAGGATTTTGATGAATTTTCACAGGTTGCAAGTTGAGAACAAAGTGTTTGTTCCCACGTCTAACATCTGCCTTTCATATCTTTTTCCTGTGACCAGCTACGTACTTCGATATATGTCCACTTTTTGGTCAATGTATTTATTGTATTACTCACAAATATATATATATATATATATATATATATATATATATATATATATATATATATATATATATATATATATTCAGTGAAAAAACTTTATTAAAGGGACATTATGGTTAAGTTGCACTAATAAAAACCTATCAAACTCAGTGAAAAAACTTTGTTAACGGGATGTTATGGCTAAGTTCCACTATTAAAAACATAACACAATCAGTGGAAAAACTTTCTTGAAAGGTATTATGGTTACAAGTAAAATCGAAAAACCATTTCGATTTTACTTGTAACCATAATAACCCTTTAAGAAAGTTTTTCCACTGATTGTGTTAGGTTTTTACTAGTGGAACGTAACCATAATGTTCTGTTAACAACTTTTTTTCACTGAATTTGATAGGTTTTTATTAGTGCAACTTAACCATAACGTCCCTTTAACAAAGTTTGTTCACTGTTTTTCATGGGTTTTTTACCAGGATACCCTTACTTTTTCTACATGTCCCTTACATCATACTGACCCACCTGCCCCCATCATGGCAGCCACAGAGTCCGTAGACTGTACGCATGTCCACAGACCACAGGCAGCACACTGCCCTAAGGCACAATGGTTACCTTACATTGTTGTATCCTGCAACAGGCAAAGACATGTACTCTGAACAACAAGAGACATATGTAGCAGAAAATAAATATGTGTATACATTCTGTACTTAAGGAACCAGAAGTACATTTTCATAGGTTGCACAACACAATGGAATGCACCATCCACAAAGGTGAACTGTACATCTAACAGTATTACCTCAGTGCAACCTTCGGAACGCGCTCACAAACAGCTCACAGTTACTCAGAAGAAACACTTACAGAAAGTAGTAAGTACACTATATTTCTTTCTGTAACATTACGATGTTTTATGTGTACATGACTGGTAAAAAATAGCAGTATTGTTTTCTTTGAACAGAAATGGCAAGCACCCTGGAGTGGTTAGAAGCACATTTCCCCCATAATGTCATGAATGAAGGAAACAACTCTAATGGTACTGAATAGAATTTTTAAACTAGTAAAAATGATGTAAATTGTTGATATGTCACTAAAACATGGTTTTTATTTTAACAGTACATAGTGTAAATGAAGAAAGTGGCCCAGAATTATTGTTAAATGACCAAGAAGATGGCCACAGACAGCCTCTAACTCCAAATGCAGAAAATCAACTATTACAGCTGTCTGCAAAAATGGATGAATTGAACAATAATTTTGTACAGTTAATGACATTTTTAAAAAATCATGTTAAAGAAAATATCCGAGACCTGTACCTGTACCAAATCACCCTGTCCCAACCAATCATCCCCATCAAATTCGCTCAATCAAAGATGCTACGATGAAACCTCAATCCCTTCCTCCCCTCATGAACAGTCTATAGATAACCCTTATTCCCCCATGCATGTTTTCCATTTTGCTACTCCATCCCTTTGCTAATTGATTGTATTTGTTTATAACAATAAATATTTATATGTGTACTGTTGGTGTGTGTGTCTGTTTGTTTTTAAAAGCCCAATTTGGAGTCAGCGGACAACGCGACTGTCCAGGCTGTCCATAATTAAAATAGAGGTGCCCCTGAACATCGCACCTATCCGTAGGTGTCTGCAAGGTCGTGACACACTTTGAAATATTTCCTGAGGCCCAAGCCTGTCCTGCGGACACCTGGACACATGCGCATCTGATCCCTTTGTGCCCTCAAACAGCAGACCTGTCCAGATGTCCGGAGATGTCTGCTAGGTCGTGTCGCACTTTTTATTTTCTTCTACGGCCCCACCCCTGTCCTGCAGACACCTGGACACATGCGCACCTAATCCTTTTTGTGCCCCCAAACACAGCGCCTGTTGGGAAATGTCCGCTAGGTCATGTCAGACTTTTAATTTGTTCGGGGAACCTACCCCTGTCCTGCGGACACCTGGATGCATGAGTGCCTGATCCCTTTGTGCCCCGGAACACTGCCCCTGTCAGGACCTGTCCACCCGCACTTTTAATTAGGGACAGCAGCATGCATGCGCACACTGTATCCCGCTCAGTAGGTGTCTACAAGACTGCTGTTCTAGCCGCGGTCGTCCGGGGATGTCATCATGTGACCGCACCCACTCTGCATGTTGGGAGTATCTGCGGACACTGTCCGTACACCCGGACAGTTAAAAACTGTGTTTTTAGCCAATCCAGGGTGTTTGAAGTTGTAACTTCAGCCTTACAGAGCTACTAGACCATGTCCTGGTTGATCTAGCGACTTTTTGTAACTTTTGGAACCCCCATCTGTGGGTCTAACTCTTTGCGGACAGTCGTGCGGTCTGCGGACAGCACCACAAAATGGACACACCCACTGCTGCTCCTCATTGTGTTTCTGGCTGTCCAGGAGTAAGCACCTGCTGCAGCTTTGGGACATTTTTGTTCTCTACTTTGTACTTGAGATAATGACATCCATGGTCTCTGTAGCTGGCCCACCAGCACCACCTTCTGGAGGGCCTGGAGAGGGGAACAGGCATGGAGATACAGAGGTGAATCAAGAGAAAGAAGAGGATGAGGTAGTGGAAACCCTGTCACCAGCTGTCAGCTTGAATCTTGGGTGTGTAGGCTTTTTACCACCATTGGGGGGGTAACCAAGGCGTGTGTGGACAAGGTTATATGCACTGAGTGCAAAGTTGTACTCAATCATGAAAAACCGGGTCTGTATAGCTACGGGACCACCTCCATGCGCCGACACCTAAGGTCGAACACAAGGGAGCAGTGCAAAGGGTCGTACCTTTCGAAGGGGCGAGCAGGTGGACATCCACTGTCACATCCTCATCTTCATCATCATCATCTGCTCCTGCCACCAAAAGAGACACTTGTGTGGGGCAGAGGATCCCTGCGCAGGCCATAAATGACACAACCGACCCTTATCTTTTGAGGGTGACAGTGCTCTGTATACACCACTCTGTAGGGGGGAACAGTTTCAAAGTGCTTTCAAGGCTGCAGTCCGGGAGCACGAGAAACACTGTTCCCTAGCTAATTAAGGCCCACCCAACATCTTCCTCTCTCCACCTGCCCCTTCGTCCCTGTGGTTGGTACCCCTTCCAAACCCTTCCTTCTGTTCCCTCCCTTGTGTCTCCTGTGAAAAAAAGCCCAAAGAAATATTAAAACACAAAAAATAAAAATAAAGGTTGTTTTTAGAAACACCTTTCACAGTTCAAAAATAGAAATACCAAAAAAAAGGTGCGTGCCCCTATGCAGCCTCCGAACACCACAGACTACTGCGTTGTCTGCGGACATCTAAAAAATGTGGGTGGTGGTGTCATCAAAAACATTGCACTCTTTTGCGTTGGTAAGTGGTGGCTCTGAAAAGAACCTTTTTTTGCTTTTTATGTTTTTGGAAAGCTTTTTTCAAATTGTAAAGTAAATTAAACAACATTCTACTGAACTAAACTTATCCGTACAACCTGCACAACAATAGGCATTTGCTTTTCACCATCCTTCCATGCATTTTGTGTTCCACCTACTGGAAAATTATTTCTATATTTACAAAAAGTGCTTTAAAGCATTTTTTATATTTTGCAGATACAGCTGATTGCCAGCATCAGTATGATGTACTCCAACTCTGCGAAACATATTGGTAATATCAAATTTAATATTTTCATTATCAATAGACGTCATGCCAACATCCCCCAAAAATGCAAAAACAGCCTTGTTGACATTGTACCTCGCTTTCTCCATTTGCGGACCAAATGAACAGGAGCGCAGCCACATCTGTTGGCGGGCAATGCAAGAAAAGAATAGTCGGGAGATCGGGAACATGTCCATCATTTTCCCAAATGGCTCCTTCATTGCAAACTGCAGTGAAATTCCAGTTACATGGCCTAAACTGTTCCCTCCACAATGAACAATGAAAATGTCTGTCTGTTGGAACATGAATAAATTGACAAAAATGGGAGCAAGTCCACCCACTTCATGCTGCGCACCCCATACCACTTCACATCAACATGATGAAATTCAAGAAGTTCAGCCGCTCCACACTGCTCTGCATACACCTGCAACCAATGTATCCAAGAGTCTCCCAGAATCCACACACTCTGCCTCCTGAAAGACACAGCCATAGCCATCCGCTCTCCTCTCAGCAAACAGACCTTCTGCCACACTCTCTCCTTGCATACCACACCGGGAAACCTTATTGGCCAATCCACTGGGTTGCACAGTCCCAATTCCATGCCTGGCATCCTCAAAAGCCCTGGATGTGGCACGTGCTGTCCGTGGGCTACCGATGTCTGTGGACAGATAGCCCAATTCAAGGGGCTGGTGACTAAAATGAAACGCAATGCAAGTTATTTACTCTTTAGTGGTGTCTCTGAAAATAACCTTTTTTTAGGGGCTTGTAAACAAATACCTTTTTTTAATCATTTTTTTGCTTTTATCTTGTTATTTTCCTTACAGGGTCCTCTCAAATGCATTCCTTACATTATAAAGGAACATTTCATTTCCAATATTTGAAAAGTAAATTCCATCCACAGCAAAAAATGCACAACCTGAGAATTGATGTTATCATTCTCAAAAGATGACATTGCAACACTGAACAAAAAAGCAGATATGCCTCTGTTGACAAGACACCTTCCTGCTCTTGTTGAGGACAGAAGACATTGGGGCAGGTCCACAGTGCCCTAGGAGGTATATGAGAATATATCACCTTTGCACATGGAAAAAGCTGCATTAGTGCCTTTGCAATTACTTCACTGCACTCTGTAAAGTTACTGCACTAATGTACCCCAAAAACAGTCCTCCACAGTGCACCATGAGGACATCTAGAGTGTTAAAAACAGCCATACTTTGACAAAGTGCAAGCACACATTCCAAATTTTGCCCAGGCACTCCACACCACAAAGCCTCCACTCCCTCCAATCCAAGGTTATCAGAAATGCAACATATTTCTGCATACCTCTCCAGATTAGTTATAAAACAATCTCCCACCATCCACACACTGAGTCTCTCAATCTCTGCAACCACAGTCATCTTCACTACACACAGCATTGAACAAAATGATTACCCTCTCTTCCTATAAAGCACAACCAAAACACCTGATTGACTAATCCCCACAGTCCCCTTTCCAGGCCAGACATCCTGAAAAGACACGGATGTGGCACGCCCTGTCGGCAGACTACCGCAGTGTCCGTGTACCCCGTACCACAGGACAGCCCCTCTTCCCTTTCCACTTCACTCTTTGCAGCACTTCCTCATTGGCTACTGTTAAGCAGTCACACACCCATCCACCAATCACAGCCAAGAACTCTACATCTAACTCTGTCATTTCAGTTCAACACTGCAGATGTACTGTATAACACTCAGAGTACAGGTCTCCTGTTATTCCCATGCACCTGCTTCAAAAACTACTATAAAACTCTCCTAGATTTCTACTTCCAGATTCATCCACATCTGAATCTATGAACACAAAGTACAGGTATGCATATATTTTTAAAATTACATTTCCAACTCTTTTACAAATGCATATCAACAGGGTTCCTACCACCTACCCTGCATTAATATATCCAATAACCATCCTCTTGTTTGTCCCACCTCCTGACATCAACTGGCACTCACTTACAATGCTGTGTAGTTGCAAATATTTATTTTAATGAAGATTTTCATAACATTCTCACAACACATATTTACAATTCCAGCAGCACTGTCTGTGTCTTTTTTGTGAAACAAATGAAGACCACATTTGAAACATTTCCACAGCATGTTTAAGTGCCAGATCCTGCCTGAAATGTCAATATATCACCAAGACATGCACCCATATCACACATTGTAATGTACAAATGTTATTTTCTTCTTTCGTTCTGTCAATTTTAAAACCACTTCTCCCACTAACAAAGCTGCACTAAAACTCCCACAATGACACACAAAACGAAAACTACATGTATGTTACTAAAGAATGGCATGTATATGAAATGAAAATGACAAAATCCAATGTGTTTAAAACTATTAATTTCAGCACCATTTCAAGGAAAACAAATAAACGCATGTATACTCATACAACAGTGCTGTGTGTAATTC
Source organism: Ambystoma mexicanum (assembly GCF_040938575.1). Classification (NCBI taxonomy): domain Eukaryota; kingdom Metazoa; phylum Chordata; class Amphibia; order Caudata; family Ambystomatidae; genus Ambystoma; species Ambystoma mexicanum. Next base: position 461,925,089 of record NC_090931.1, read on the forward strand.
TTAATAACTAAATGAAACAAAATGTAAACAATGTCTCCAACATATTGCAATAACACTCAGTGTGTGCATTTTCCTTAACTTTCCCACACATGCATACTTGCTACCTAACATTCTTGATTTCTCCATTTTTCTCTGCATACTGGGACTTGCAGTACACCATTTCTAATACAAATAGTGCAGCAACAACTCCCACACTTTCAAAACTGGACCCTTGTAGGGCATACTGATCACAGGACCACTGGCCCCATGACCAACGCTGCCAATGCTCCCATGTGTCCATTTCCTCACAGTGCTATCAACTCCACAGAAATAGAGACAGACATTTTCCACCACATGACTTTGCAGGCCAACATGAGCTGTAATATTCTAGTGACACTGGGAAGCTAGCTGCCAAACAATTATTAGGAATCATGTGGCAAACCATCTGCAGCAACAGCAGTGTTACAACCATACTCATAATCACTTGCAATGTTACTAACTCTTCCCAACATCTCCTCCTATAGTGCAAAATAATGTCTTCTTCTACTACAAATGCTTTGCCATTACCAGACATACCTACACATGTTCTTCTTTCCCAATTGCAGTGAGGAACAGGCTCCTGAAAGACAACAACCTCTCTGCTAGAAGACAACAACCTGAAGAACACTACTTTTCACATCCTATAAAGGAAGTGCACTAGTGTAATAGTATTCTTTCTGTTACTCATACAGTACAGTGTAGCCATATACTAGCCTACAAAATTATTTCCAAACCAAAGGCATTTACTTCAATCTTATTCATTGCACATCAGCAGGTATTCTCATCTGAACACCAATATCATAACACCCACTACTATTGTGAAAACATTGCACTGTCTTTACTTAATCATGCACAGTACACTATCTTACACACTAACCCAAACCCTTAACAAATGTACACACAGAGCTACCCTTACAGCCTTCCCAACTAGAATTTACAGCCCACTGCACAATCAAACAGCCCACTATTCATGCCTTCCCACATATTCACACACTCTTTCACAATGCACACAAATAAATTCCACAACTTTCAAACCCAAACTTTCCTTTTTTCTCCAACAGACAGAGCAGGAGGCCTACTAAAAAGCAACTCAGTAGAAAAAAACTAAAAATAGAGCAGATTAAACTAAAAGCATGCAAAATACTCATCTACCTCTAGCAGAATTTATAGCCAATGTTCAAACAAAACTGCTAATACAGTCAGTCTACAAAACTGAACTAGCTAGCAGTAAAATAACTAGGGGCCCTCTTCCAATAAGTAAAAATAAAAACAAATTTATAAAGAAGAATACAACTACTAATAGCACTAGCACTGAATCTACCAATGTTAACGTAGCCACAGATAAGCATTCCAAAAAATAAATGTACAAAAAATCTTCCACCGTAGAGTACTTCACAATCTAATAAAGACAGCAGAAAAGTCACGCTCAACCCTTTGAATTACAGCAGAAGACTAGTCCTGGAATCTCTCATTGACAGCGCACTGCTCCTCAAAAAGACATTGTTTATATTCATTTTAACCAGAATTAAACCACTAACAAAATTGATTAGTAAACTACAAAATGTACTTCTAAAGATGCGCAATGTCAACATAGATACCTTTGCAAACTTCGGTGCAGGTGAATGGATTCACACAAGCAGCACAGAACCATATTTCAAGGAACAGGCATAAAAACAAGAGCAGAAAAACCCAATTGTCATACATAGTAGTGGCAGAGGGTATGAAATGGTAGACAACACCATTCTGGCACAAGAATCCACAATTGAAAGAATTTCCCCAACAAACTTACAATGAACTCTTCATTCCACTGAACCAATCCGTCCAGTCTACAAATGGCCCTGCACCTCAATGTGTAACATACAGAAACAATCCAAATCGTTAGGCCAATTCGTCAATCACTACGGGAAAGTAAAAGAGAAAATTAGAATAAAAACTTTGCAAACCATAGACTCCTGTCCAGTGCACAATTACACTGGACTTTGAGGACATTCATTAGCCTGCATTTCAGGACCTGCTTGCAAAAGCACCTTCCACGACATCAAAATGTTAGCAACACACCATTCCACCATACATAATCTTCTCAAGAGACTGTACTATGCAAAAAATCCTGATTTAGATCTGGAACATTTTAATAACGTTCTCCTACATGGCACATCCAAAATAAATATTTTGGAAGTGAATATCACTTAGAAAATCCAGTAACCTTACAAAAATGACAATCTTCTAATAAACACGTACAAATAAGAAATAGCAAAGTTTAAAAGCACATCTGCTGAAGTACCAAATCAAGTATGTGTGTGTTGTCGCAGAACTGTCTATAAAAAGAGAACCAAAACTGTAGATATAACTTACAAAATAGAAGACAATGAGGAATCCAAATGGTTCCAATTAGCCCTATATCTTATAACAGAAACCAAATACAAAATAACTGACCCCTCAATACTTTGCACATACTGCAATGCAAGGCTTGCTAATAGCCAAATGACTTCATGGGCTATCACTAATAACTTGGAAATATTCCCACTTCCAAAACCTCTCAAACAGCTTGTATGAGAGCATTATATTCCAAAAAGGACACCCATGTCAAGCTATAATACACCTCCAACCTAAAACAGCCAAATTGCCTCCTTTTGAATTACTAAAAGGCATTTGTGGCAAAGTAGTTTTTTTGCGATTAGATCCTGAAGAAAACGCAGACACTCTAGGAGTGCAACGGCCAATAGATCAATCTTTTATTATCCTATTGAATGGTGTACCAACGAAAGACAAAACCATTTGGCAACAACCAGTGTACTGAAACAAACTTTGAAAAGCCATACAATATCTTAAAGAGAGCAATGAGTACTACAAAGAAATAAACATTGAACAAAACCTAAGGGAAACCACCAAAATAATTCAGGATTCCTAACCAACTGGCCAATTTGAAATGTAGATCCTAGTACGGCATACAATATTTTAGACCAGTATACAATTCACCCACTACACTCCAAAGACACCATAGATCATGCACTAGAAACATATCCAATGCGTCAAGTCAAAGGATCTCCAATCAGTATATGGAAAAAAGTGTAGGAGCATGAGCCTTTCCTCTACTCTTTCCTACAGGAAAAGGGGGAAGATATGATGAAAGATGCACACAAATAACAGCATCAGAATAGCACTCTTTACGAATGTATTCTGAAGACCCAAGATTCAGACAAAATGTTGAATACATATTCCACCTCCTGTTCGAAAGTGAACTAGCAACTCTATGTTCCAGAGGTGCACACACATTGAAAACAGGTTCCAAATGTTTTAAACATGTCTGCTACCCAACTACTTTAAAAGATAAAAGACAAAGATGAAGTTTTGCAGTCATCACAAATCTCTTGGCAAAGATGTGTGGTACAAAAGAATGCTGGTTCTGACGTCAAGCTGATGTACAGTGTATGCTAAGGAGCCTTGACCACCCACATGGTTTGTCACTTTGAGTTGTGCAGAATATGCATGGGAGGGCTTGCACAACTTCCAATGCATAGCAAACCAAAACAAAGAAGGGATAGACACAAAAACACCAGGAAAACTCTGCTCTCTTGACCTGTAAATGTATCAATATACTTTATTGCCATGCTGCACTTCATCTGTAATAAAAATATTCCTCCTCTTGGAGAAGTGGAACACTTCTTTTGGAGAAACGAATATCAATCCAGAGGAGCACCACACAGCCACATGTTTTTGTGGCTCAAAGATGCCCCTAAATTTGGTCATGACAGTGATGCTACTGTTTTGCAGTTTATTCACAAATATATAACCTGTGACATCCCTTCAGAAAGCACACATAGTGAGCTACATACACACATTTTACACTTCCAAAAACATAAGTGTGCCAAATATTGCTGACACAGATATAAAAAACAAAGGTAAATACTATACGAAATGCCACTTTGGTTTCCCTAGACCAGTTTAAGCAAAGGGACAAGTGAACAGCTTCATGTCTTCTGTTAGACCCAGCGTGAAAGGCAAATCGCTTAAACACATATACTGCATTAAAAGAAATGAAGCTTCAAAGTACATCAATTATTACAATGCAATCATTGCCCTTTTGTGGAATGCAAACATAAATATACAATATATTGCAGACATTTCTACTGCTGTTGCAAGATATGTCACAGCCTACCTAACCACACCTGAGAAAACAGAGCTAAAAGGCCTCTGGGATGACATATCATCTGACAAAATACTGTCAAAAGAATTGTACAGTTTTGGCAAACAATGCTCTCCCATAGAGAATGTGGATGCTATGAAGCTGCAGACCGTTTAACAGGCACAGTTTTATATGACAAATCTGAACACATATGGGGGTCATTCCGAGTTGGGCGGTAAGGGTTTACCGGCACCGGTAAGGATGCCGGTGCCTGTAAACCCTTACTGCCCTATTCTGAGGTCCCTTAGCGGGTCCCAGCAGAAACAGCTGGTCTTTTCAGCCGTTCTCTGCGGGTCCCGTTAAGGGACCTTGGAGCTAATAATGGGCCCGCAATTTGCGGTCCCGTTATTAGCGCCTTCCCCGTTCCCATTGAGCCCTATCGGGGCTCAATGGGAATGGGGAATGGTTTACTGAATGGGGATTTACCGGGTCTTCCAAGGTCGGAATGACCCGGTAAGTCCCCATTCAGTCAGACTGGACCCGGACCCGGGTTTGGAGGCAGCCATGGCACTAATAGCGCCATGGCTACTTCCAAACTCGTAATGACCCCCATAGTCTGGTTAAGCCTTGCTCCTGCTACATCCAGAAAAAGAAATAGTGCTGAAATCGTACCAAGACATAGAAAGAATAGCCAAAAATGATACCAATAGCCAGGACATTTTGAAAAACAATTTATTAGATACATACTATTCAAACAGAGTTACTGTTTTGGAAAACATGTGCCTATACCACATAGCCCAAAATTACTCCTACAAGAATAATGTTAAACCAGATGAAAACAGTGGAAAATACATGGTCAAAACCTGTCAAGGCAGCCCCATCAAACTTACCAAAAACAGCCTAATTAATCATATGAAGTTATCATTTAAAACTCCTCAACATAGAGAACCTTACCACATGTCCGTACTCCCACTTTTTAAACCATGGAGAAAAGAAGAAGATGTATTGGGCACCCATGATTCATTTGAAGCTGCATTCAATGCAAATAAAAGCAGTATAACAAATGTCAATTCAAGCAATACAAAAACATGTTGGACAATGAATGCCAACAAGAGGAAGAAGTTCAAGCACAACTAAATGAAGAAACTCCAGAGGGCAGTCAACCTTCTGTTACTGGAAGCCATGAACCACTTGGAGAGCCATGCATAGTAAACAATACAGAATTAGCCATGACTGAAGTAGAAAACACCAGGTATCAATATGAGCAATCAGAAGAAAACTTGGCACTTCTGAAATCACAACTCAATAATGAGCGACTTAACATTTTCCTAGAAGTGACCAAAGAAATTGAACATGGTTTGCAGCATGAAAGCAAAACTTGTAGCTGTCAAAATGATGAACCTACACTCCTCTTTGAAAGTGGTGAAGCTGGTTCAGGCAAAACATTCTCAATAAAATTAATCGGCAAATTCCTCCAAAAGTTAACAAACAACAACCTTTCAGCTGTTGTAACAGTACTCGCAGGTTTAGCTGCCTCCAATATAGTAGGTGTTACTTTACACCAACCACTGCTCCTTCCAGTAGAACACAGAAACAAATTAGAGTACTACAAACAATCAACAGAAGCTGCTACTGAGCTACACAGAATTCTGAAACAAATGAACATTCTCCTAATAGATGAGGTGATCATGGTCTCCAACCTAATTTTGGCTTTAATTCATGTCAGATTACAAGAAGTCCTTAAAACGGACTACGAAGAACTCTTTGGAGGACAACACATTATTGTTTTTGGAGATCTCCTATAATTAACACAAGTGAAAGGTGAACCTATTTTTAAAACCTTAGGACACAAATAATGCCGCAACACACTTGGCAGCTTAGGAAATGTAAATATCTGGAAACATTTCCAATACAGAGAACTAACTCAAAACATGCATCAGTCTGCAGACCTCACCTATTTTAACATTTTAAAGACCATTAGGACTGGTCTTCATTCTAAAGATGCACAATGGGCCTCATTACGAGTCCGGCTGTAACCGAGCCGGAAAATCCGGCAGGTTACCGCCAGACTCGTATTACCATTCCACCTCTGTGATTCCCAGAATTACTGGGGAATTACGACCCGGTGACCTGGGAATTCCGGAGGCGGAATTCTGTAAATCCCCAATCCCATGGAGTCACATAGGACTCCATGGGGATAGGGACCATGGAAACACTGGTTCCGTCTTTGACAGAGTCAGTGTTTCCATGTCCGCCTGCATGCGGGTGGTGTTAAACCCGCCAGGTCAGACCTGGTGGGAGTGACACCTCCCGTCTGCAGGACTCTCAATCAGCCTGTCCGGAAAAAATGGTGGCAGCGGTTTTACCACCACCATTCTTTCTGGACCTGCAGGGTCATAATGAGACCCAATGTGTCTTAAATTGTAGACTCATCCATGAGCTATATGGGCATGACACATCGGCTCCTGATGTCATGGAACAATTAGCACAAACATTTTTAAATATATGTTCTTAATGCCAACCCTAGCAAGCTGTAAGCAATTCAATGAGACAATGGTAAAATAAGAAATGCAACCAAAAGTGCATATTAGCTCCACAGACAAACTGGAAGTGCATGGCATGACACTCCCTATGTATCAACAAGCAACAGCATGTCTAAATAGCTTAGAAAATGTATCTCCAACACAGCTGGTTTGGAGAAAATGTTAACATTGTGTTTAAACTGCAGAGTAATTCTGAAAGGTAACCTTGACATGGAGAAAGGTTTAGTCAATGAAGCAATAGGTACAGTTTTTTGCTTTCAGACGTATCCACATGACAACAACATTTAGTTTGTCATCATCCACTTTGACAAACTTTCAGGATTTAAAAGGATAGGACGCTCAACAGCACAATTCCTTCTTTTCAAAGACATGTATGTACTCAAAAAACAATTCTCTCTGCCTCTTGCATGTGTAGTCAATATTGACAAATCGCAAGGTCTAACCCTAGATAAGGCATTGGTTGACATTGGCAGCACCGTCTTTAAAGAAGGTATGAGTTATGAAGCACTGTCACGTCTACGTAAACTCGAAGGACAATTTCTAGTAAATTTTCCTGCAAAAAATTCATGGCTGACATTCCTTGCATCATAGAGTACAACAGACTACGTGCACTCTACACATCCCATCTCGATATGTACCCTGTTCCTCAAAAAGGTAAACCTTTTAAAGTAATGCAAACAGAACTTATAAGAGATCTCCCAACAATAGCACCAAAGAAACTAAAAACAACTGCTATTCCATCAAGTAGTACAACCGCAAAACTATCTGGTGCAAATGCAAGGGCACATCCAACAGCAGAAACAAAGAGAAATATGTCTTGTAAAAAAACAAGTGGAGGTCCAGCAAATGACACAGAGACAGAACTCTCCAGTCCATTTAAATGTTCCAACACAACCCGTGTAAATTTGAATGCAAATCTAGCAATCAATCTTCTGTTCCAATTGCCACCATTTGTTCAAAACATTTACTTTTTTATAACACATTTTATTGGTTTTTAAATATACATACAGTACACCAACAAATCCCCCCCACCCTCCCTCCCCTCAACGCCCGGGTTGGTTCATCACTCTATTCCTGTCTTGCCGCTCTGCACTTTACTTTCGGGATCTGCATTTCTCACCATGTCCCGTATAGTGGTTGTGTCCATCTCTTTTCCTATTTAACTGGCTAGGTCTATATCACATGGTCTTCCCACTCTCCCCAGATCTTGATGGCTTTTGCCGGGCATCCCCATGCTGTATACATTCTATGCTCTTTCGCTGCACATATGTGCATTTCGTTTGACCATTGGGCCACTGATGGGCTTTCCAGGGCCCCCCATTTCTGTGCTATATCGCGTTTTATCAGGCCCATTGCATTGGAGAGAAAAATACCCTCCCATTTATCCAGAATATTCTCATCTGGGGCCCCCAGTAACATTATTGCAGGTTGTGGGATTATTGTGCGCCCAAGGGTTCTCGTTAACAGTTGACAACATTGCGCCCAGAAGGACTTGATTTTAGGGGATTCCCAGAGAAGGTGGATGAAAGTGCCCTCCTCCCTCCATCATTTCAGACAGTTAGGGTCTGCCCTCCTGTACCCAAATAGGGCCCCTAAGAGTCTATTGCGATTTCGCGTGGGTGCATCAGTATTTGGATCCAGTCCTCTGGTGCAATGGGCCCCGCATCTCCCTCCCATTTATTTTTGAGAGTGACCAAATCCGGAGTGGCAAACGCGTTAATCGCCTTGTACAGAAATAGTGGTGACCTTGGCAGGGATGTGTTGTGGTAGTAAGTTGCATTCCAGAGGTGTGTAATCTGGTATGTCGCTGAGCTCTTGCCCATGTGCATTAATGGCATGAGTTAATTGCAGGTAGTGGTAATGTTCTGTAGCATATATTCCGAATCTCTGCTGCAGGGTTTCGAATGGGAGGATGGAACCATCCGCGATAATGTCTCCTATTGTGGTTATCCCAGCCTCCACCCACCGGGTCCATGCAGCCAACTTCCGTACCTCCTTCAACCCATAGTTGTGCCATAATGGTTGTGCCATAGTGATCCTGTCCCCCCCAGCCTATGTGGGTTTGTGCCTGCCTCCAGATTATCACGATATGGGTAGACATCGTTTGTGCGGGGTCCTGGTTAGGGTCTGGTATGGTGTTTCCAGTGGTGGGGTACCTTGGATAATGGGTTCCTCCACTCTAATGTGTGGTTGTTCGGGGTCTCCATGAAGGTGGTCATTAACTACATTTAGCTGACAGGCTTAGTAGTAGGACCTAAGGTGTGGGAGTCCTATGCCCCCCTCCCAGATGGATCATTGCAACGTGGTCAACGCGATTCGAGGCTGCCCGCCCTTCCATATCAGTTTCCTGACTAGGCGCTCTACTCGGTTAAATTCCGCGTTCGGTATGGCCAATGGGGCATTCTGCAGTACATAAAGGAAGCGTGGAAGTGCCATCATTTTAAAGAGAGCCGATCTGACCATGAGTGTGAGAGGAAGGAGCATCCAGTGCTGTACATCCCCAGCAAAGCGGTCGATTAGTGGGTGCAGATTGTGCGCTACGTTTTCCGAGAGAGTCCCTGAGACCCATATGCCCAGATAGCAGAAGCCTCCTCTCTCCACCCGATATGGCATGCCCCGGGGGACTGCCAGGTCGTCACCCTTCACTGGGAACAGGACCGATTTACCCCAGTTAACTCTTAAGTCCACTGAATTCCCCAAAAGTCATCAACATTTGGGTTATGATTGGGCATGCGTAGTCTGGGTTTCTGAGATAGAGTAGCAGGTCATCTGCATATAGGGACACCCTGTCCTCTCATCCGTCTGGCCAGCAAAAGTCTGACCATGTAGTAACCTGTTGGAGCCATTGGGCAAGTGGTTCAATCGCTAGGGCAAATAGAAGGGGGGATAGAGGACAGCCCTGTCGGGTGCCTCTGCCCAGTGGGAAGGTCCTAGAGGTCCAGCCATTTACCCTGACCGCAGCCATTGGCGCCTCATACAGCAGTTGAACCCAGCAGAGAAAGGTCTCACCAATGCCCATGTGTCTCATTATCGCCCAAAGAGCAAGTGGCGTGTCGATGCTCGGGGCTTTTTCCAGGAGTAGATGCAACCTGCGTCGGTTCATTCTGGTCGATCTTTGCGGCATAAAGCCACACTGGCCCGGATGAACCAGTGAGGATAGGACCTGTTGAAGTCTATTGGCCACTACCTTGGCCAAAATCTTTGCTTCGCTGTTAATAAACGATATAGGCCTGTATGATGTGCACCGGTCAGGGGGCTTTCTTTGTTTAGGAATAACCACAATGTTGGCCATTCGTAGGTCCAATGCAAGGGTGCCCTGTCCTTTGGCCGCCAGGAATAAATCCCAGAGGGGAGCAGCCATCTGGTTGCTGCCCAGCTTCCTCCAGGTCTCGGCCGGGAAGTCGTTAGGGCCTGGTGTCATCCCGGATTGTAGCTGGGACATGGCCTCCATGATTTCGGCCTCGTCCAGTTCCCTATCCAGATATGTTGTTTGCTGCTCAGAGAGGTGCGGGAGCACAATCTCGTCCAGAAGGGACGGATCTACCGGTGATGTTGGGGCAGCGTAGAGTGCGGCATAGAATTTAGCGAAGGCCTGCGCTATTTCCGGGTCTGTTTGGGCCAGTCCACTGGGGTCTTCTATGATCTGCCTAACATGTCTGTGCTCTTCCTCCCGATGTTCCAGCCAGGCCAATAGTTTGCCGCCTTTATCCCCGTGTTCATAGATTCTGGTCCTTGACTCCCTAGGCGCTTGCTTTGCGTTATCTATTGCTGTGTTGTGCAGGGTTGCTCTGGCCTTCACGAGGGAGCGGTGGGCATCAGGGGTGGGGTTGGCGACATATCTATTTTCCCATTCCTTTATGGCTTCCTCTGACTCCATAACTTTCCTATGGTGTTCCCTCCTTTTATTACACGTCCAGGCCGTTATTTCCCCTCTAAGTACCGACTTATGGGCTTCCCATAATGTCACCGGATCCTCTACCGCACCCGCGTTAATTTCAAAGAATTTGTTGGATTTTTCAGTGATGTGTTCCACGAATTCTGGAAGGCCTAAATAATAGTTATTTAGCCGCCAAGTCCTGGGAGGCAGGGGTCTATCTGTCTGGAGCTGTATCTCCAGGGGAGAATGGTCAGATATGCCACGGGGAAGGAGTTCTGCCGCTTTTACCCTGTACGCTTCGGAAGTCGGAAGGAAAAAGTAATCCAGCCTGGACAGGGACGCGTGGGCTCCCGAGTGGAAGGAAAAGCCCTGATCTGTAGGGTGGAGGTCTCTCTATAGGTCACTTAGGCCTAGAGCTGATGCAAAGGTCGCTAGCCGTGTGGGTTTGTTTGGGTTTCGGTTCCACATGTGGGTCCGGTCCCGTGTATTACACATGACATCATTAAAGTCCACCCCAAGGATCCATAAATCAGGCTGTTGTTGCGCCATCAATGCCGTGACATCCCTCAAGAGGGCATCACCCAACCCCGGTGGGGAGTATATCGCCAGAATAGCCACCACCTCCCCGCACAGTATGCCTCTGAGTAGCACAAAATGGCCCCTGGGGTCTAGTTCCACTGACGTCAGTGGAAAGGGGAGCTGTTTGTGTAGGAGGATCAAGACACCCCGGGAACCCATCGTGTACCCTGTGTGATAAGCTAATCGATAGTTAGTCCTGTGGAAGAATCGGCAGGTCGAACCCGCTTGGTGTGTCTCCGTAAGAAGAGCAATGTCAGGGGAACGCCTGTTTAGGAATTGCAGTATAAGCCGACGCTTGATACTTCAGCCCATGCCATTTACGTTCCATGTGAGGATCCTTAGGGATCTATGATGTTCAGTAACTACCATTGGGACATGTGCATCTCCCCCTGTGAAGCTATTATGTTGTTGTGTGGCCATTTCTGTCTAGGAATCCAATTTGTTGTGCCAGATGCGTGTGTGATATATATGACTGTGAGAGTACAGTGGTCATGCCTGGTGGAATCGTGGGTGTTGGGCATGATATGTTTCGTGGTCTTGTGATGAAAATTAGAGTGGTGTAACTTCCCGGAAAATTTCTAACATATAACAACTTCCCATCCCCCCTCCCCATACTCCTCCCCAACATGAAGTATCTCTCGCCCAAACTCTACTGGCGCTAAAAACGATGTCACCAGATCAACTTGATATAAACTGTTATTACTTTCCCACCGACTTACTACTCCTTCTTGGGTCAAGTGTCTGGAGTCGGGGGGTGGCGTTCGCCGATGGGATGGTGTGTTGATTATGATTACATATAATGCGTTTGATCCTTCGTGCATAGGCCGGCGGTGACCCCTTTCTGGTAGCAGTCCAAGCAAGGTGTTTGTCACGGGTGCCTGCCTGGAAGGCAGTCAGTCAGTGTGCTCATTTGATATTTCCTTCCGTTGTTTCATTTAGCCAATGTCTCTGTTAACCATGCTAGGGATTGGGGCCCCCATTAGGTTCATTCTGATTCTCCAGTATAGGTTGTCGGGGGGGTCTTTCCTCCCTTGGTCTCAGTGTCGGTCTTCCCCTGCGGTTTTGATCGGCCCCGGTCCAGTCTCCTCCAATGTGGGTCTCTGCCCATCTCCATGCCTCCTGTGGATCAGTGAAGTAGACTGTCTTGCCTTCATGTTGGATCTTCAGCTGTGCTGGGAAGAGCAGCCCATATTTCACATTTATAGAGTGAAGCTTCCTTTTCAAGTATTCAAAGGACTGTCTGGCCTTCTGAACTTCGCAGATATAGTCCGGGAAGAAGGCAATCCTGGATCCATTATATACTACTGTCCCTTGTGTTCTGGCCATCTGTAGGATGGCGTCTCTGTCGCGGTAATTAAGAATTTTTGTAATAATTGTCCTTGGGGGCGCCGCCGGGGTTGGGCGACCGGTGGGCACGTGATGTGCACGTTCCACCGAGAAGAAGTTTGAGAAGGTTTTCGGTGCAAAGAGATCTACCAGCCATTCCTCCAGGAAGAGTTCCATGCTGGGACCCTCTGTACGCTCCGGCAGGCCTAAAATGCGAATGTTATTGCGTCGGGACCTGCCTTCTCCCTCCTCCACTCGGGCTTCCAAGGTTTTCAGGCGGTTCAGTGTTTGTGTGAGTTGCTGGTGCACACCGCCTAGGTCGTCCTCCACGCAGATATTTGCTGCTCTGCTTCTCCCGTTCGGGATGAGAGTTTCTGGAGGTCGTGGCGAAGGCACAAGACCTCGATGGAAATAGTGTCCATTTGTTGCTCCATTGAGGAGCGCAAACTGGCGATTGCGGTCTTCACGTCCTTTAGGGACAGGGGTTGTTCCATTGGAGGCGGGGTCGTCCCCGGGTCTTCCACGTTTGGTGCTGGCTGTGTGCTCGTGGCATATTGATCCATGGTGCTTTGCGCCGTGGTTTTCTTGTTTCTTTCCTTGCCCATGATGTGGAATCCCGCAGGAATGTGAATGTGAGGACCAAGGGTGGACTTTTCCCTTGCAGCGTTGTCTGGGCCTCCCCTTGTGACTGAGTTGCCCCTGCTATGTTACTCCCTTGTCGCTGTGTTCGCGACTGCGGCTTCAGCCTCCCCAGGGCTCGGAAAGGTTGTGGTTGTAGAGCAGGGACCGGTGCGGGGTTCCAGCCGTTATAACGATTATCTGTGGCGAGCCGGAGCTGCCTGCTCATATTTGGGGGTTTGGATCTTTCCGCCTCGATCGCCTCCCGGCCACACACCTCAGGTCATCTCACCCAAGGTCACCCGCACTGCCTGTGTTGTTGGTCTAGGCGGTCCTGTCGCTGGTGGGTGTCCCGTTACGTTGTTCCTCCCTGGAAGTTCCCGCCGCCGCATTGGTGTGCTGGGGGCTTCCCTCGCAGCGGCCCACCAGTCACGGGGCGTCATGCAGGGGTCCCCTCCGGGCCACGGGCGTCCCTCCAGGGGCCTCTCCCCTCTGGTCGCCAGCCCCCAGGGCGTTTCCCACACTTGCGGGATTCCTATGCTTGGCTCGGCGTAGCAGGTATATCGGGCCCGCTCACCAGCCGGGGTCCGTCGCCTCCAAGGATTGCCGCGAGTCGGGATGGCGAATAAAGAAGGCTCCAATCACAGATATCGGGTTGGCAGCGCCCTCCCAGGCCCCTCCAGGGGGGCTTTTAGAACGAAGGTTGGTTCAACAGGTTGGGATCACGGGCGGGCACCTTCCGGCCTTCACTGTGTTTTAGCGCGTTTCATGCTCGGTGGCCATTTTGTTTGCCGTCGGAGGTCCCACTCCGCTGTTTTTTGGCACCGATATCTTGCTCCTCACACAGCGGATTCGGTCCACTTCTCTGTTGTATGCAGCCACTGGGTTCCACTGCACGAAAATATCTTTTTTGGTGGAATCAACTTCCCAAATCAAAGGATACTAGCAGGATATTTCGGGCGGCCACGGGAGCACCTAGGAATCACGTCTCCATTGCGTGCTCGCTGGCCATGCCCCCTTAAAACATTTACTTGAACGTGTCAGACCAGTTGTGTTTGCAAATGCTCATCCTTCATAGAAATACAACAAATAATCCTGACAACACTTACATTGTCTCAGGAATAAGGCAAGAATTGGACTACTGTGCAGGAATGGAAAGATTCACCATAAACACACAGGAAGATCCACAAGAATCTCTAATGTACTTTCTGCAAGTACTAGAAAGCAAAAATATACCTACAAATGAAATATTCCTGATTTTGAATTGAATCGATAATTTATTTATATCACGCTCATACAAAAGTGTTTCAGAGCGCAGGAGTTTCATACACGTGGAAGCATACATGCACTCTCTGCAACCATTTTGCACAAGAGCAGATCCCTAATGAACGAATTGTGTATGTATCTGTACCTAATTGTGAATCCATTCCATTTCATCAGCTATTGCAAAATGCAAATCATGGCATATTATGCACTGTTTGCAATTCAGACAATCGTTCCACCTTACACATAAACTCACATAGCCAATATGTAATAGTAATGCTTTTAAGGTACAACTAGATGGTACCAAAAACAACTGCAAGCTTACTAGCTTCACACACGGGCAAGTATCTCTTGGCAAGAAGACCTTCACAACAGTAGGCATAATCTACCACACTGGTGCAACAACCACTGCAGGTCACTATACTGCACACATTAAAAAAAGATGTGGTTGATTTGAATTCAATGACACTTCCATAACTCTAAAACATAGATTACCAGCAAATCTAACAAATGCCTACTTAATATTCCTTAAACCTAAATGTAGTCGCTGACCTGTAAAACTATCATAACTGGTGCACTTTAGATACCAACAGGTATCTAACTGCTGCAAAAAATACCCTTCAAAACTGTAAAACTGAAAACATTTAGAATACACCAACTGGTATCTAACTACATCCAAAGTGCTGTTTGTGAAATGAAAAACAGTTTCAATATGCCAAAAATGTAAATTTAGTACAATTTTGGTAATGCTATATAGATTTTTTTCCCCAGTGACCAAATGATTATACAAACAGAAACAACAACTGTGCAAAACACACACTAATGTTGTTTCACCTATAGTACTCAAAATCCCTGTAGTAAAGACACAAGGATTATTTGGTCTACATTATCCAGAGCCAAACGAAATGTTGCAAAATCTATGATAAATCCCATTCAATAAAGGGTGTGGGTTGCGTTTCTCGATGAGAACCCTGGAACACAGTATCAGAAAGTCAGTCAAGAATATAAAGTAGGGAGTGGTCTTTGACATTTACTGTGGAAATGGTGAAAAAGGCCATCCTAAAACTGAAAAAATGATTGTGCTCCTGGACCCAACGGTCTGGGAAATATCATCTTAAAACAAAACCAAACCTTTGGGCAAGAATTCTGTGTGCTTTGTTCCACAGAGAGTGCCTAACTCAAAAGATACCTGACTCATGGCACCAAGCGATCTTATTGCCTGTAAATAAAAAGGGTGATCGTAGCCTACTAGAGAATTATAGATTACTACCCCTACTCAATGTCACAGGCAAATTATTTTCACCTTTCATCCGTGATGTGTTACAAAGATTGGTAGACAGCACCAAGTTATTGCATTTTACCCAAACTGAGTTCAGAGCCGGGGCTGGAACCACTCACAATTTGAGAATACTTGATTCAATTGTTGAAGAAACGCGAGAGGCGGCTGGTCGAACTTTGTATTTAATCTTTATAGACTTTTCAGCCGCGTTTGATGGAGTCAACCACCAGCGGCTCTGGAATAAGCTTATGAATTGGGTGTGAATGGAATATTTGATGAATATTTTGAAGTGTGTGTATGATGGTTCTCAAGCGTGGTTGCGCCTCACTTATGAAGGGAATACGACTGTATCTATTCCAATATACAAAGGAGTCCAACAGGGTTGTACTATGGCAGCGTTGCTGTACAATTTGTACATGGCTGACCTGCCTGAACGGTTACTACCAAGTATCGGATGTTGTCCCAAATGGGAGGGTCACCCGTGCCATGTCTTTTTTATGCAGATGACTTGATTATGCTGAATTACACATATTTAGGCGCAAAGAATATGTTCTCCGAACTGTATAAATATTCTCTAGAGAAAAAGCTTAAGATAAATATGTCAAAAGCAAAATAATGATTATTTCAGCAAAAAAGGTGAAATGCCCTGGATTTAACATAGAATTGGGTAAAATTGAATATGTTGAAACTTACCCTTATCTTGGCCTTGATATGAGTAGTAGTGTTACCTACAAATATATCATATTAGCCAAGAAAATTAAAGCATTAAGTCTGACACAATTGATCGTAAAATTTGCCAGAGAAACTGAGGGTTTCACATTTGAAGGAATCATTACATTGTACAGGCAATGCTTCTGCACAACTATACTGTATGGCTGGGAAGCACTCTCGATGAGACACTTGGCATGGTTAGATGCATTGGAAGGCCGTTTCTGGAGAAGAATATTGAAGCTTGGCCAATCTGTGCCTGTCCAGTATATACGCTGGGGTTAACGTTCCTGAAAGGTGAACTGCTGAAGAGGCAAGGGCTGTTACATATAAAAATACATTCTGCCCCACAATGCCAATTATTGGGCTTGTTAGAAAATAGAACAAGCTCTAATGATGGCTTTGAGCAACTGACAGAGATGCTATATAAAACAATGGGATGGTCACCTGACTTTTCAAGAAATACACCATACGAGATGTTGAAGCGTATATTTATAATTAAAGTCAATACCTGGGATTGGGCTGGTAATTATGCACATCTTGATACACTCCCCTCTTACAAATATGTAAATGGAGTATCACACAAGAATATGCAGACCCAGCTCTACCTAAGGAAGTGTCCAAACCAAGCGGTAAAATCTTTTCATTTGAGGATGCACACCAACCAGCTACCATTACTTGCACTGGTTGGTGCACGGTTAAAGCTTTTAAAGAAGTAAAGGTTTTGCAGAATATGTCTGATTCTGAATATGTTAGCGAGTCGTCGACATATATTCACTGAGTGTCCAGCCCTGGGACCTGAATATATGATGAGTCCGAGCCATCTTGTATATGAGTATGATATGATTAAAAGTGATTCATTCTGGATATATTGTTTGAATTCAGAGAGTCTGGGGGTGCAAATTGCCTTATACCAACTGTGGTCCTGTATTACAAAATAGCTTAATAAAAATGTTGGCATGAGTGATTTAGCAGATAATTGAGTAGCTAATTGAATACTAAACCCTTAGCCGGCACAGAAAATGGTAAAGAGAGACTAATATAGGCGATTTATGGTTTTAATCGGATTGGAGGTTTTAGCATAGTATTGTTTTAAGTGGTGAATAATATTAAGTTATTTGTTTAAATAATACACAGATGCAAACTTGTATTAGACAACGGTGATGTATTGCTGCACAGAAATGAACTATGTAACATGGTGACAGATGTTTAGTATGATACTATTAGATTAAGAGATGTGAGGAAATAATAGTGAACACACGAAATGATGACGTGTAGTGTTGATGAAACATATGAAATGTAAATGTGTAATGCTATTTTGATATGATTTTAGATGATGTAATATAAATGTGTAAAGTTTTTTTGATGAAACTAAACAAACACATTTAAATAAATAAAATGGAATCTCTAACAAGTTTAATCACTAACCTGTAATACTATCAAAAGTTAGAATACACCATCTGGTATCTAACTGCAGCCATACTACTACAATACTACTTTTGAATATCAAGATATCTAGAATACAAGAACAGAATTAAAAGTGCTTCAAAACATACCCTTCAAACCTACTGTAAAACTATGAACAGTTACAGTTGGAGTACCCCAACTGGTATCTAACTGCAACCATACTACTCCAATACTACTTTTCAATAGCAAAATAGCTCTAATACACCAACAAGAATCAAAGTGCTTCAAAACATACACTTAAAAATATCAACAGTTATAAGACACCAACAGCTTTCTTTCTGTACCCATAATACTGTAATGTTACTTTCCAATAGTGAAATAGTTAGAATCCACCAACAGGAATGAAAGTGCTTCAAAACATACCTTCTAAAACTGTAAAACTATCAACAGTTATAATCTGCGAACTGGTATCTAACTGCACCCATAGACTGCGATATTAGTTTCCAATAGTAAAGTAGTTAGAATCCACCAACAGGAATCAAACTGCATCACAACATTCTCTTCAAAACTGCAAAACTATAAACAGTTAGAATACGCCAACTGGTATCTAACTAACGCCATAACACCAGCACTTTCGAAAAGCAAAACACGTACACCATTACAATTCTTCCTACTGCAACATTGCTTGTAGCAACAAATACACTTATTTGTGCACCTTAAACATTCCTTTAAGTATTGCACACTTCTAATAAACACAGTGTGACACGTAATGTTAAGTAAATGTGCTAGTTTTTTTGTTATCCTACATGGATTTTTTTTCCAACAGAACCAATGAATGTGCAAACAAACACAGCAACTGTGCAAATGCACAGTAGCGTTGTTTGAAGCATAGTACTTGGAATGTACTAATTATGAGGGCCTTAAAAGTACATGAATATGTGCGATTGTATCCAATGCGGCATTGCAAACTACCCTACCTAACATATTATGCTATGTGTTTTTTTCACAGAGAAAGAAGTAAAGATTTCCCTGCCTTACCATGTACAACAAAGTCAACCTGTACCCCCAATGGTACATCAATCAAAAGTACCATTTCCACTTCAATGGTATTGTGTCACCGTGTTACAAAAACTATACACTGCCTACACACTATGTATAATTACTATACACATATTATTGTAATGGTTGTTTCCAATGGCCAAATTCCATTTCTGTACACACATTATTACAATGGTTGTGGGCAGTGGCCAGATTCTTGGGTGCATGGCCGTATAATGCTGTGGTGGTTGTGGCCAGTGCCTAAATTCTTGGGTGCATGGCCTACGGCCTACGGCCATCCACCCAAGAATCTAGGCACTAGCCACAACCACCACAGCATAATGGACCCAAGAATCGGGCCACTGGCCACAACCACCACACCACAACTTGCCCTTAACTTCTAAATTCAGACGCCATCTGCAGACATCAAAATAGATCGCTAACCCTATTTTTCACCAATGGCAATATCGCCATATCATCTAGATTGCACCCCCCTACTCTAACAAGCCATCTTGTAGTCACCAAATAACCCCAAACATGTTTTTCCAACTGCCCATCAAACACTTACTATTACAATGGTTGTGGACGCGGACTACAATCAACATGCCAGGCACTCAATGGCTGACACCTCCAACAACAATCAGTCATGACGCTTGAACTACCTTAGGTAGGCTGTTCTTCCCGCAGTGTCCCTTTTGTGCAATTTTACTTTGCCTTTTTCAATGAACTCCAGATCTAATACCCCATCCTATGTTTTACCAATTACAGGCGCATGACATTCTCCTCACGGCACCTTTGTGCTCCAATTTCCCTCAGTCCTGACGACTGTGCGGTGCAATTACCAGCAGGTCTCGACCACTCCAACCGCTGGTTCCTTTCACCTATCCACCGCACCAGAAACACCTAAATTGTTTGTGTGTCGACCATGCTTGTGTACTGCCTTATTATTAGCAATACATGAAATCACAGTCACTTGAATTTTACTAACCCACTGAAATATGTACAAAGTATTGTGATCTATATACAATATTCTTGTGTGCCCAGGATGGCATATGTCATTGGGCCTCATTACGACCCTGGCGGAAAGTGACTGACCGGACCGCAACAGCGTAAATAGCGTTTCCGCCATTGCACGAAGGAGCAAAGTGCGGCCAATCACGACCCATCGGGCACGAGCATTACGCCATGGCGGAATCCGAAAGGCTGCGATGGCGGAAATGACCCCAAAACGGCCCTTACCGCCGCCGTACGCTGCACCAGGTGCAATACCGCCACCCATCTTAGCGGTCACCGTAATGAGCGGTCACCGTAACGAGCGTGCACCGCAAATTACGGCCACCGTAAATATACGGAAACGGAAGTAAAAGCATGTGGCCGGAACGGGAAACAGCACGCCGCACAACTATAAAATCCGAATCCCAACACAACCATAAAAAATCCGACCCTGACACACATCCCAACCCGTTAGCAACCCCAGTTAAAAAAATAAATATGGGAAAGGTAGCCAAGAAAGCGTGTGACCGCAAGCGGCAGGTACACTTCTCCCGAGAGGAACTGACCGTGCTCACCGAGACCCTCCAGGAAAATTCCGCCGTCGTCTTCTCCAGTCAAATGACCAGGACGGCCCTTGCCAACAAGAAGGCCATATGGGCCCTGGTGGCACAGCGCGTAAGTGCGGTGGGGACAACACCCCGCACGCCACAGCAATGTCGCAAGCGGTGGGACGACCTGCGGATCCGCGTACGCAGCATACTTTCTGCGAACAGGAACATCGCCACAGCTACCGGGGGGGGGTTCAGAGTCGCCCATCAAGTTGACCCCCTGGGAGGAAATCTGCGCCTCCACCATAGGAATGGAGAGCATAGAGGGAGTCGAAGGGATGGAGAAAGGAGTGCCGACATCCGGAGAATCAGGTAGGTTGGCCAAGAGAAACAATGCGAAATCCACAAACCACGAACATGTGCAGTACCATGTGACCCCATAGTGCAATACATACTTTGCCCTGACAGCGCCCTCTAAAAGTCAGAATGAACAAACAAATCAATCAAGAAGCCATAAACAACCCCTACATGTGCAGCATGCACCCCCTAACTGCATGCAGCCAAATGAATGCATCCTCAATCCACACGAAAATGAGACCACCTCCAAGGCCCAGTCCCAAATCAGCCTCATGTACCACCCCAATGCATTTGATACGTTGCCATTCCAAATCCGACAGACCCATAACTAACGCTCGCCCCTCTTTACTCCACCACAGGGTCCGATACCAACGACGAGCTGCAGGACACCCCTACCAGCACGCCTGCAAAGAGGGCCAGGACCAACGTCCCAAGAGCCTCCACCTCAGGTGCAAGGATCAAGACACGGCAGCAGCAGGAATCAAGTGGCAGCACACTGGAGGGGACTGCAACAGGCACCCCAGCAGCCAGCAAGTCCACAACCCCAGCACCACAGGTCCCCCCAAAGAACGTATCTGATGGCACTGCCTCTGGTGGTAGCAGCACCATAGGTGACACAGCTGTCATGCCAGCATGCTCCGACACGGAAAACAGTGCTGGCGACGTAGGTACCATCCATGACCTTTCCCAATCCCCCTGCATGTTCCATCCCCTACACCATGACGAAACCACGCAGGGGCACCCTGAAGACGACGACTGGCCAACCCCCACAAGTCCTGTGCCAAGGCAACATGTGTTGAGCAGCCCCCCTGTCACACCACCGCAAATGTCCATGGCCCAGCAGAGGCAACAGTCCCTCGACCTGCTGATCGAGCAACAGCAGGAAGCGTCCACGCTACTCAAGGACCATGCAAATGAATGCGGGGGTTCCAGGGCAGCCATGGAAACATCCACCGAGACACTCAGGGCACAAATAGAGAAAAGTAGTGAGAGCCTCAGGGGAGAAATGGAGAGAAGCACCGAGAGCCTGAGAGCACAAATGGAGAAAAGCACCGAGAGCCTGAGGGGGGAACTGCATGCGACGTCCAAAGACGTTTGTGCTGAACTTGCTGCTGTGCGCCGTGTGCTCTCGGAGCTCTCACAAACCCTCAGAGACATGCATGGACGCGAGCAGGCAGAGACATCATCCGTGGCAAGTTCCGTCCAGGGCAGCCCCCAACGCAGATCTGGCAGGAACCTGCGCTCCACGGGCAGGGGTGCCCCTGATACCCGTAGAGGGGGCTTGCAATAGCGTCTACCCACGGACAGCATGCATATTTGGACACTGGTGTTGGGGGGGGAGGTAGTAGGGTGGAGGGGGTGTGTTGGGCTTCACTGGGTGGCGGGTCCATAGGGTGTATAAATCAAATCACATTAACAATACAGCACCTCATTATCATCCAATGACATGTGTGGACATTGATATTTGCGTACGAGGCCTTCATAGGCGTACAGTCCACAATGTGCCTGTACTACACACACACAGTGCCACAGGTCCCCTTTCCGTGTAATAGGCACCATGCGTGGTTGCTAGAAGCATGCATCTATGATGCTCTGTCGGATTGCACGTACATCCTGTGCCTCATGGACTCCTTGAGGTGCCTCCACATCCCCACCCACATCATCATCATCATCTTCAGGTGCATGCAGTACAGCGTCAGGGGGCATGGGCACATTCCTACGTATGCACATGTTGTGCAGCATGACACATGCCATGACCATCTTAGAAACCTTCTCATGGCTGTACATGAGTGCCCCGCCAGACCTGCTGAGGCTGCGGAAACGAGCCTTCAGTAGGCCGAATGCCTGTTCAATGACCACACGGGTACGTGAGTGGGCATGGTTGTAGTCCTCCTCATGCTCGTTCTGTGGGTTCCGGATTGGTGTAAGGAGCCATCTCTTCAGTGGATACCCGGCATCACCTGTATGAGACGAATAAAGGGTGTCAGTGGAATGATAGTGCTAAGTAGCCCCCCCCCCCCCTGCAAGGTCATTGACGCATCAAATGGGCCACGATGTCATGCATGGAATGAGACTCACCGAGTAGCCAGGATCTGTGCCCTGCGTGTCGCTCCATGTAGCGTGGTATTCTTGTGTTCCTCAGGACCATAGAATCATGGGTAGATCCTGGAAATCTGGCACAACAATGCGTAAATATCTTGTTGGAGTCACACACCATTTGCACATTGATTGAATGAAATTGTTTCCGGTTGCGGTACTGGACCTCCATGGCATGTGGGACAACCAATTCAACATGGGTGCAGTCGATGGCACCAATGCAACCCGGGATGCCGCCAAGTGCATGGAATCCCACTTTAGCGTTGGTAATCTCCTGGTACGTGCGTGGTAGTGTGATGTGGTCGTCGGCGTGCTTCAGGAGGGCATCGTGCACTTGGAAGAGTGTCCGTGAGAACAGTGGCTGTGAAATGCCATGCAACTGTCCCACTGTGTGCTGGTAGGTGCCTGTGGCCAGGAAGTGGAGTGCAGACACCACCTTCAGTAGGGGTGGGATGGCGGTTGGGCTATCTATCATGCTCACGAGGTCAGCATGTGTCATGTCCACAATGGCGATTATGGTGTCCCGGTCCAAACGGTAGAGGGTGTGGATCTGCTCAGCAGTGAGGTTGAACGGATCGGCTCGGAGGCGTGGGATTGCGGGCCGCCTGCGTGGTGGTAGTGGCAGTGCTTGTGGGCCTTGCTGACCCTGCCTTGCCCTCCTCCTCCTCCTTCTCCTCCGTCTCCCCTGTGCGCCCGGTTGTTGTACCTGTTGTTGTTCGTCGTCTTCTTGTAGTTGTAGCACTTGCAGTGCTATCTGGTACCCCAGGCCCAACATCGCTAGTCCTGCCGGTAGCATTTTGGAGTGGGAGTGGTTGTGGGAGGGGTTTGGGTCTGCAATATATGTGCTGTCGGCCTGTATGGCCTCCACCTGTGCTGATTGAATGAATCTGTGGCAGATGCAATCCCTTCTGGCCGAGCACGTCCCGCACGTAAGGCTGCATTTGGCCGCATGGCATCTTGGGATTGGAATCATGTATCAAATCCCGATGGCAGTGTGATGTACTTTGACTGATTTTCATGCTATGCTCCCATTGTTACACATGCTATGATTGCAGCCGCTTACATACCTGTGAAGAGTCAGTGGTATGTAGGGCTCGATCGATGGCCGACCCTCATGCAGCACAGTAACGTACTTCACCGACGGGCGTGGCGTGCCATTTGTGATTGCAGCCAGTTAGCATCATGACACACAGCCGCACTACATTGATGTAATTGTGAATGCAAGCGTTCACAGAAGCCTTTTCGACGTAATGTTGCAAGTGAGGAATTCGAAGGCCAGCATTTTGGGTTTTGAAGTAGCGGCGAGGATACGCCCACAGGTCTGGCTGGAAATGTAACGTTCTATTGTAGAATGTCCTTGGGACATGGCCCATAACGAGCAGGCAATGAATGATATGAATTGAATGGGATGCGCAACAGCGTAGTGGACGATAAGGCAGGACGTTCCCAAATCCATCTTGCTTCACAACACTACAGATCCGGCCAGGGGCACAGTGGTTTTTGCGGACTGCATTACGCACAGACGCGATGGAAGTTTCACATATTATGTGAGTGAATATTCATGCGTTTTCATTGCGGGATGAGGGAATGATGTGTGGATGCATGGACTGATGATTCCGTTTAGGGTCTGCCATGTACATGGGTTTTTTGATTCACTCCCCTTCCCCTGCGTTATGTGATGCAAGGCTGCCATAGTGGGACATACGTCTATCTGCCCTTGTCGGATCCTCCCTGTCTCGACGCGCCTTCATACACTTGTGTCTAGGCACGTTACTAATCCCATGTCATGGGTTCTATCTTGACGGACGCATGCACAGTAACCGACGTTGACAATGGTGTATTTAGCTCGATTGGTTTCGTTATGATTCGATACTGATTTAGGGGTGTGTATATTCCTTTGGAGTGGGCTAGCATGCATATGGGTGTGGATTTGGTGTGTTGAATGAAGATTGTAATGCATCATGAGTCCCGTAATGCAATCGGTTAATTTGTGTTTCTTTTGGGTGACAGGTATCTCCTGCCCTATTGCAGATGCCATCTCTACGCCACTCCTCCAGATGGTTTTTACTCTCGACTCCTGCAGCTTCGGGTGAATCAGTGGAGCACCATTTCGATCTTATGGGACGATCGCCAATGGGCCACATGCCCTTACGCTGTACTGGTGGCTAGGTGCAACATTTCGGCCTTTCAGCTCGACTAGTGCCTGCCTCATGGGACGGACCTGCGGTTCTTGCCGCTTCCATGTTGCCTTTTGGAACGTTGATGTAGGCCCTGTGTGCCATGATGGTACAGGGCGTCACACAAGTGGAAGCCGGTCAATTATTGCAGATGCAGCCCTCGGTGATGATGGTTGTTTTGGTGGTATTTTGCAAATTGCTGTGGGGCCTTTGTCATTTGGATGTGCATTTAAATTGTATTCCGATATTTGTCGTGTTGCGTTGTTCTTTGCAGGTGATGTGGCGATTTTCGCTTTGTGGCGGTATGTATTGCGTGATGATCTGCATTGTGTTCCGCCTTCTGAGTTGAGTTGTGTGGTACAGTACTGGCCGCGTTTGCCTACGTAGCACAGTATGGTCACGGATAGGGGCTGCCATTGTGACTGTTTACATGATGTGCTGTTCAGGGGCGGGGGATTGGCTTTTGGCCGACTGGTGCCTGTCAGCCAGGTCGATTGGTGGAATGATGGGTTGTTCAGAATGTGGCTGGTCACAGGTGACTGTGTTTGCGTGCGTTTGTTGGAGGGGGACTGGGGTCATGTCCATTGGAATAGCTTCTGTATTGATGCCATCTGTGCCCTGCAGCTCCCATCGGCCCCTCTTGGGATGAGCCTGGCTGCTCAGTCACTCTGCCGACTTGTGTGGTACATGCTTCTGCTGATGGTTGGTTTGTTTACTGGCATGAGTACAGGGCTGGTGCAATCCCCCTCAGGATGCTGTTTTGGATGTTGCCTTGCGCTGGTGGCAAGCGATGGGGGACTACTGTTGTTTTGTGTCATGTGTTCTTGATTTTCATTTTGATGTATTGTACCTTCACATGCCTGTGCTGCGTCAGTACGGCTATGGTGACATGCCGTACATGGATGCCCACTCACGGGGCGCTTTGAGCCCCTGCATGCTTTTCTACGTTGGCATGCATGGGTGAATTGTGGATTTCACTGGTTGCATAGTGTGGGTACATTGCGCCTGCCAGGAGTTGTGCAATGAGGCCAGGGAGTGGAGTACAGGCACTCAGTGGGCCATTTACGGTTGGTTCGCGTTGCCGTATTTCTCGCCATGGCGGAATGGTACTTTACGACGTGCTTGATGGCGTTCAGTACATGTCCGCTAGGGTCAGAATTCGCGTACCGTTGCGCCATGGCGGTGATTCCGGTTTTGCAAGGCGCGCGTGCGCGTACTTAGTGCAGTTAGCGTTGCCGTTCACTGCGGTGTCGCTAATGGCATCGTACTTTACGGTGACGGGTCATGATCGCAACGAGCGGTGTTCGATGGCGGTATTGCATTTCCGCCATCATTTTTCCATTTCCGCAAGGGTCGTAATGAGGCCCATTGTTTTAAATATTCTTTTATCGGATGTTAACTAATAAATTGCAGAACTTAACTGTCTCTCTTTTTCTGGAAGAGCGTACTGATATACGGTATCCAAAGCTCCACTGCACCCTTTTAGACAAACCACCTTAGTGTCACTGACAAGGGTAGCCTTTGACTCCATTTTCCCTCGATATCTTACTAATTATAGTGAAAAGTTATTTGAAGACTACACAGAGGCCACGCGACCCTGGGTTCATTTATTAAAGGCCGGAGTCAAGTGGGAGTGGGGTCCAGAACAATCTGAGGCAGTTAAACAACTGAAAAGAAGCCTTTCCCAGGTTCCTTGTTTGGCTTACCCCATCAAGAACAAGGAGTTCTTCTTGGAGACAGGGTTCTCAGATACTTGCTGAACAGTGGTATTGTACCAAATGCATGACAAGGTCAACACAGTCATCTCATACAGGAACAAGACTTTGTCCTTTGTGGAGGATAAAATTAAATAACTGCGAGAAGGCACTCCTAGCAATGGTGTGGGCACTGAAAAATTACTGCCCATACAGGGGGAGCACAACATTGTCGAGACTCCTCACCAACCCATGCAGTATCTACAAAGTGATAGAATCCAGGCAGGGAATGTTAGTAATTCCAGGATTACTTCCTGGATTCTATCCATCTAAGACTTTCCTGTGAATGTCAGATATGGCCAAAACAAGAAGAGTCCCCTAGCGCAAGGGTTGGCTGACTTGCATGATTGTGCTCAAGAAAACTGTCTCAAGGACAAAATTCTAATGACCAACAACTACATGGAGGTATACTTAACTTCCCCACACATGGTCTATGAAGAAGACACGTGTCAGTGGATACCCACAATTCATGTGGATGGGTGCTCCTGCCATGTTGATAGCAACATGGAAAAAGAACTTGTGACTGGCATTGGGAATGCCTGGGTGATTGATACCCCAGAACCCTCTGCTGGTTATAAAATAGGACCCTGAAGTAGTCAGGTTGCAGGCTTGATGGCTGTTTATCAAGCCAGCCTCAATGCAGTGCACCACCGACTCAATGAGCAGTCATAATGAAGAGTCATAATCACAGACTTTGCTTTGTCCCAACAACAAAACCCCAAAGCATGCCAAAATGACCCAGTCAATTTATGAGGATCTGGTGACTTCCAATGAGATGACCATCTATTGGAAGAAGATAAGAGGTCATTCCAAGATAGAGCAGCCCGATAAGATTGGGAATTACCTGGCTGACCAGCTGGCTAAAACCAGAGATCTGCAGGGGGATTTCATAGAATCGGAAACCCTACTGGGTGGAATTCAAATGGCAGCTTTCACCAGGTCACAAACTCGAGCTAACAGCGAACTCTCAACAGCTCAGTGCAGTAAAGATACCTCAGATGCAGATTTGATCACTTCACAGAAAGAGGACCCGATCATTGGGAAATGTTATCGACACATTGCAAACCGTCCAAGCTTTCCTCTAACAGAGTTGGATTATGCCAGCAAAGAGGATTTCTGGGTGTTGATGAAGTTTTCCAAGATGTTTCGGATCCAAGACCGTTTGTTGGTAAGGAGAGCCCTATCTGGTTGTGACCAGTGGGTGCAACCAACCTCATTCTGAAGCCTGATGTTGAACCACTCCTGTGATGTGGCCACTGCCGGTCATAGGGGGTTTCATATGACATTGGAAATCTTGCACGAGGTTGCCTACTTGCCACATATGTGCCAGGACCTTAACACTTACTTAAAGGGGTGTCTTGTGTGTGCTCAATTCCAACCCAGTTCACTCACATATAGAGCTCCCCTACAAAAAAAGGGGAATGATACTGCTGTGGTCAGATGTGCAAGTCGATTTCATCGGGCCTGTGATTTGCTCCTCTAGAGGAAACAAGTACATGTTGACTGTGACATGCTTGTTCACAAAGTGGATATAATGTCTATTAGCCCCGAATAGTAAGGGAGAGACAGCTGCTGCACTAATGATCAACCACATCTTCTCTTGTTTCAGCCTCCCGCAAAGGATTGAGTCGGACCGAGGAAGCCATTTGACCAGTGAGTTGATGGCGAAGATGTGGGAGATTCTAGGGGTAAAAAGAAAACTCCACATTGCCTACCACCCAGCCTCAAGTGGCGGGGGGCTGGAGAGATGCAACAAAACAATTGTGAGTATCTTAAAGAAGTTTGTGGCAGACTCTGGACCCACTTGGGTCATCCAATTGTTGCTTGTCCTGATGGCTATGTCTTCATTTAAGCTCATGACCGGACGAAAAATTGTGTTACCACAGCATCTTCTCTATAGGACTCAGGAGCAGACCCTGATAATTCCGTCCACTACACATGAGTACATTGAAAATGTAAGGAAGCACCTACAGCATGCTTTTGTTTATGCTGAGCGCAATTTAGGAAAGAAAATGAAGGAATGAAGGCCTACATTGATTCAAAGACCACCAAGAAAGAGTATGAAGTAGGTAACAAGGTTTACCTGTAACATTTTCAAAGAAATCAGGCCAAGGAGCGAATATTCCTCCCATCTTGGCGTGGGGCCTTTGAAATTGTAGATAAAATATCACCTGTTGCTTACAAGATATGCATCCCAAAAGGAGAACAGACAGAATAAAAATGGATCCACATCAATGAATTGAAAAGCTGTCATCCCAGAACGCTTTACGACTGATTGATGAGTCAAATGTAAGTCGAGCAGGATAACCATCTGAAGAATGAAAAGGAAGGATGAAAAATCGGATGGAAATATTTATAGGGAGTTATTAACTTGGTGTTATTATACAAATGAAGAACATAAATAAAATGTGTTTGTGAAATGGAACTGTCATGTTATAACTGTATGTTGTTGTTGTTGTTGTTGTTGTTGTCAAATCGCGCTTACCACGCGCAGAAAAGTTTGCCACACATTTTTCATTTGGCTCAAATCTATAAAGTGTGAAATAGCTGTTCATTGCACCCGACCTCAAAATTAAGTTTTCTACTTGCTAGTTACTCTATAATCATTGCTCGTGTTTGTCTGAAACCATACAAAACGGCTCCCACTAGTATTGAAACAATTTCAGTGAATTAAATCCATTTTCAGTGTTTCTACCATTCATGCAAAGCCAATCATTGTATAACCATTAAAATAGTGTGATATATATATTGTGCAAATTATAAGTAAATATTTTTAACTTTGCAAACCAACCTGCTTCCTGGTTTAGTGTGACCGGGGGGGATTCAAAGAGAGGGGCGTGATATACGTGGTACATTGTTTAGAAATAAAAGAATTTATAGACATAAAGAAATAATTAAGGGTTTCAGCTGTGCATCACATGGTAGACATTGACTTAGGTGGAGTGCCGAGTTGAAATCACTTACAAGATTGGGGGCTCGTTGCCAGGATTTCTGAATTAGACATACCACTTGTGACAGCTTAATACAGCGTGCTAACTGACAGGGTACATAAACCCTGTTGGGCTACCGCACTGTGTTACACTGTGAAAAGCACCCCTCAATAGGAACGCTCTAAGAAATTGGGTCTGTTTTGCAAAAATAAAATAAACTCTCGTAAGTCAGAAAGGAAATTAATATTTCCGGAATGGCGACCTTGGTAGAAATCAATATGGCAAAAGAACAACTACTGTACAAACTATTTGTCAGGGGTGAATGGAAAGAGCAGGATCAGAATGTGTGGTTGCAGTGAATTAAAGAACAGGAAACTGCAACAGGATTAAATATATGGCAAGATCAGGGTCCATTACATATGCCACTGAGTGAACTCTATATGGCCCCTAAGGTAAAGGAAGAGCAAAGTAAAATTGCCAAAATAGCGGTATATCTGTACCTCCACATTGGAGCAATACAGGACAAATATGCCGAAGGCCAAGATCTGGCAAACAAGCGACTACACGCATTAGAAAAAGCCCAAACTAATCTGGACTCTGCAGATGAAAGGCTACAGAGGAGCCATGAATCAGAAAATGAAACCAGGCAGTATTTGATCAAAATAAAAGAAGATATGACTATCCTGCAGCAGGAGAAGGTAGAGCAGGATACCAAAGTGCTGGCCCTGCAGAAAGAGTGCCAAAAAGGTTTGAACTCTCTACTACAGAGCCAGACAAAGCTGGAACAGCAAATACATTTTAACAGGTCATGCGCAGAGCAGGTAGTCACCCTGACAAACCGCCTAGACCAAGAAAAAGAAGAGAATAATACATTAATTCTCAAAGACCTGGACACCCAGGCAGAATTTGATGAGGAGCGCCAGAAAGCTGGTGCACTCCAAAAACAAAGAGACAACCCGGCTTCACAAAGGCATACTCTTATTCAGGAAAGGGACACCTTAGGCCAGGAGGTCAGTTATTTAAAAGAGAAGATGGAAGAAAATCACCTGGCCCTTCAGGGACTGGGTGACCTCCAAAAAGACCATGAAAAGCTGTTAGAGCACACCAGGAGGGTGGAAACTGCTCTAGCAAGGAAGGACCAGGCCAGTAAGGACAGAGCTCAGGAGGTAACCCTCCTGCAGCAAAAACTATCCCAGTACTCTAAAATGACACAGGAAGCACAGAGAGACAATGAGGCTCTCTGTGAGAAAAATGACAGGCTACACAGATAGGTAGCGATGCAAGAACAATTGATAGAGACTAGCAAGGCCTTGATAGAGGAACAGAAAGCTCAAGTTCTTGCATGGCAACAGGGAGCAGGGGCTGAAAGAGAAGAGGACGGGTGGGAAAGGGAAATACCTGAGCATAACCTCAGGAACCCTAGTACCAGAGGTCTTCATCTCTTCTAATCCCTGGACTCTGCCACCCACATGTCCACTGGCGCACATGAGCCAAGGGCCACAGGGATGGCAGACTTCAATCCAATAAGGAATATGGGGCTCATAGATCAGCACCTCCCAGGAATGGATGGGCGGGCATCTGGGTATGGCTTCCCAAGTACTGTAAAGTTTAGTGGGGAACTCCATGAGAGTAGGCCCACTAAGGGCATCTTGAAAACCTCTGCCCAGCTAGGACAGTGGGGGGGGTACTCAGCAAATCCTGGGAGCAAGGACGAATCAGATGACTCCTCTGAGTGCCAGATGACTCAAGAAACTAGGCCCCCACATTCTGCCAGTAATTCCCAAGCTTGCAGAATCTGGGAGAGCCTAGAAGACCAGACAGGCACCTCTGGTAGCAGTGTCTCTGAGTCAGAGGATGAGTGGACCAGGGTCACCCAAACCAAGAAGGCAAACAAGGTCAAGAGGGCTTTGCTCCAGGATCCCCTAAAACTAATAAAGGCCATTAGGAGCGTCATTGCACCTTACCATAAAAATGCGAAATATTCGGTTTGGGAGCACCTTGAGCTCTTTGAACAAATGATGGAAACTTTCCATTTGAAGGACAGCCAAAGCTGTATTCAATATGTGAAATGGACCGTCTCTCCCAAGTACTCCAGCTTCTTTGCGGGGCTCGAGGATCAGAATCATTCTAGATGATCCACCTATAGGGCGGCAATCTTGAAATATTTTTCTGTGCACAGGAATCCTCAGGAGGCTCGCAAGGCAGCCTATAACTTGCAATGTGGGGAGGATCAGGCCTCACAAGAATTTGTTCAAGAATTAAAGCATGCCTTTGTGCAGACCACCAGAAGGGTGCGCACTGACAGCAAAGAGTTTGTGACTACTTTCTTCCATGCTCTCCCCAACTACATCATAGCCCAGCTAGTGAGAGACTTACACGAGAAAATATCACTAGACTGGGTCATTGAACAAGCCACACGCATTTATAAGGTGCAAAAGACAGTGGAAACCAAAAATAATCCAAAAAGCCCCAAAACAACCAACACCCCTGCTGCTGCTAAAGTGGCAGAGGTGAAGGTTGCCCCCATTTTATATTTGGAGATGGGGGGGCCTAAAAACCTGTCTGCACAGAATCAAAGCAACCCCAAGCCCACAAGGCCCTTGGGCCAATCACAAACAGGGAGCCAGGGAGGCGACCCCACAAATGGTACCCCTAACTCCCCTGACTACATCAGCCCCCGCTACAAGGGGAATACATCCATCCTGGGTTATGTGTGGACTCCTCCAGCCCAAGGGGGGGGATCCACCCAAACACCAGCTAATCCAGGGAACTTCCCTCCTCACTTTCCCCAGGAGGGCAGTAATCCCCCAAACACCGGACAGAATTTCTATCCCAAGTTACCCGCAAAATTTTAACCCCCAAAACAATCCATCCTTCTTTCCCCACTTTCCCGAGCCAGATAACCCAATCAGGGAGAGGGGAAGCCATTGGTGAAGGGGTACCCAAACTTTGCTAATCCAGGGTGTTTTGGGAGAAGGGATAGCTACCCTTCCGGGATCAGCCCAGAGGAGACATGAGAACCCCGTATCAGCCTGAGCGGGTGTCACAACTAGAGCGCAAGTTCCAAAACATGGCACAGGCTCTGGGTCGCATGCTGAGGGCTCAAAAGAACCCTCAGATGAGCATGGCGGTGCAAAATGCCTCAAATCAAGGACCTGCTGCTCCAGAGCAATGACAGGGGAAGAACCCCAATAACCCACCGGTTCCAAGGGAGGAGGCACAAGGGGAAAGGGGGTGTAAAGCCTTGGAGGAAGCTTCCTTCTTCACTTGTAAAAAGTTCTTGGAGACGCAGGAACCGGAACCAAAATCTCCTGCCCCTGCATGTCTGCCACCCATGGAGCAGAGGGGGGGTAGGAAAAATAAAGAGCCCAAAAAGACCCATTTTGAGGAGGAGGTACAAGTCTTCCAGTTTGAAGGAGAGGTGTCCTCAGTGGATTCTGGGAAAAAGATCTTCTCCTTCAGAGATGGGGGAACTCCTCCCAAAGAATAATGGGCCCCAAAGGATCCAAATCCAGACTGGCTAAATGTGGGGACTGAGTTAGCACCGCCCATCATCCAACCCCAGAATCATCAGCATGAAAATCCCCTGGTTCAAAGCCATCCTGGTGACTGCCTCCAAAAAGGGGGGAGCAGCCCAGGACCAGAGCCAGGGGAACCCAAAGCTTGCTCCATATCTAGCTGTCACCTTTTTCTTTCAGATTCCCAAGACTCCAAACCAAATTCTGCCCAAATCACCTCTCCATCAGTGTCCAAAACCAAGAAATTAACCCACCAGTTGTCCAAATATGTACATTATATTTGCCCCCTTGAGGAGAAGGAGGGAAGATTCTATGCCCCGGTCCAAATACAGGGGCAGTGTACAATTTTGGCACTGGTGAACACTGGATCCCAAGCTACCCTTCTGTCAAAAAGGGCCTTTGACCAACTGAATTCGGGAAGGGGGGAGAAATGCCAAATTCCTCTCACCCCTCTTCCTGGACAACTTCAGAACTTTGACGGGAGGGAAATTCCCGTCGAGGGGACTGCGTATTTGGACATTAAAATTGGGCGACACAAGGTGAAGCACCCGGTCATAGTTGTGACTCCAGAGGGCACCCCTTGTTTAGTAGGGAATGACATCCTGTGAAGATTGTCACCCCTAATAGATTGTGTAAACAAGGTCCTCTGGACCCAGTCTAGTGGACCAATAAAATTGAAACAGAGTGTCAACCCTGTTAGTTTAAACGGCACATGCCACATGGTTGAACAAAAACGTGACGAAATAGAATTTCACTTCCAGAACGATCAAATCCCAGACGTAACAGTAATAGCAGTATGACAGCAAACTGGTGAGGGGGGGTCCTCGCTATTTCTGAAAATCAACCTTCCTTCCAGTCTAAGGTGGCATTCCACGCTGGAAGGAAGCACTCTTAAATTCTTTACAAATTCACAATCAGAAAATCCCACTCCTATAGTCCAGAAAGATGAGAAATCAAGTCAAAGCCTGGCTGATATATAGAAAATTGGAGAGCAGTTGTTCATCCCTATTCAGTTAAATGAAGGGAAGGACTCTGTTCTCGTCCGAGTGTTTGTGAACAACAGTAAGAGCTTCATCAGCAAAGCCATGTTCCGCAAACTCCCAAAAGATCCAGCCATTCCCACATGTAAACTGATAGACTAATGGGAAATGGACCTGGAAACACCCAATTCCAAACATCTCCTGCCTAGCAGGTGTATGCTCAATATTTCCATAGGCAACAAGAGCATAGTCCATAATTGTTGGGTCATGCAAGACATCCCTGACGCATTTTGCTTAGGCAGTGACATTCTCAATCCATTAGTTTGGACCTAATAAAC
Organism: Ambystoma mexicanum; assembly: GCF_040938575.1. NCBI lineage: Eukaryota > Metazoa > Chordata > Amphibia > Caudata > Ambystomatidae > Ambystoma > Ambystoma mexicanum. The sequence goes on from NC_090931.1 coordinate 461,959,560, forward strand.
TTCAAACCTTGGTCCCGAGTAGCGGGAAATCCCATGGGCTTTGATGACCCAGAGAAAGCATTTAGGTCAGCTCAACTGCTGCCTTATGCAGTTGAAATTAAGATTGGTGAGGAAGTCACCATCCCAGAAAAGGACCCGACAATTCACACTGGAAGTGAAAGTTAAAAGAGGACAGAAATTGAAAAACCCTGACGCCAATATTCATCTTAATGCTTATTTCCAACTGCAAGGGTTGGGGCTAAACCCAACACCACTAGTCAATATACAACACAACACCATTCCAATAGAGATGGATAACATGGAGTATCACTCTAGCCGCAGGCACCATTATTGGAATGGCGGTTGATGACCGACATTTTTCCATAGATTTAGGTAATGAACTGTTAGGACCAATCCCCAAGGACTGTTTTGACAGTAATAGTGACAATGACACAACACCAGACATGATCTTTACTCGTCATGGGCGGAATTTCCTGGTGTACACTTCCTGCGCTTATGGTAAGGAGGATGTGACCTGTGACCTCAGGAGGGATGAGGTGATATTCCAAGTCCGTGAGGACTGCCTTCCCCACCTGAAGCCACCAGTCCAAATCAGCACTTTGACCAGGGACTTTTCCACCCAGCTGGAGGCTGCTGCGATAGCAAAACCGGAAGACTTTCCAGGCTTCAGGCAGATGGTTGAAGAGAGAGTGAACCTAGCCGATGCCTGTGAGACTCTTGAGCAGAAGCAAAAATTGAAACTAGTTTTCTTAGATTTTCAGGATCTCTTTGCAGTGGACTCCTATGACTGTGGTTGTGCCGACATCCACACAACAACAATTCCCACGGACCCTGGCATGACTCCAATGTTTGTGAAGCAATATTGCTTGCCTCTCGCATCAATGGAGTCCCATACTGAAATAATTAAGAACCTTGAGTCCCGTGGGATAATTCGTCCAGCCACAGCAATTTCAATAATCCGGTTCTGTGGACTTTGAAGCCAAATGGCCAGTGGTGACTCTGTGCTGACCTAAGGGAGCTCAACAAATGGGTCCATACTTCCCGATGGCCTCTTCTCTACATTGACCAAGGGCTGGCCCACATCCAGGTGTCACAGGTATTCACTGCCATTGACCTGAGCAATGGGTACTGGACTGTACCTGTCTGTAGGGAGGGCCAATACAAGCTGGCTTTCACCTTCGGAGGGCAGCAGTACACATGGACCCGGACTCCCTTCGGATACATCAACTCCAGCAATGAATTTAACATTTTTCTGCACAAGGCCATGCCCGACCTGGGTGAGAGGGTTTACCTGGCCTATGTAGATGATGTCTTAGTCAAAAGCTCAACTGTGGAGGAACACATAGCGGAGATCCGTTATGCTCTAACACAGTGAGGGCTGCTGGAGGAAAACTCTCCTTTCAAAAGGCACAGTGGTGCAGAACACGTGTCAATTTCTTGGGGCATGGGACTACTCCTCAGGGTCTCTGTCCCCAGGAAAAGAAAGGGGAAGCACTCCAGAAAATAAAAGACCCCACAACTCTGCGGGAACTAAGGAGCCTCCTTGGACTAACAAATTACATCAGAAAGTTCATTGAGGACTACGCAGAGATCACAAGACCCCTGATTCATCTTTTGAAGAGGGGGGTCAAGTGGAAGTGGGGTCCTAAACAGGCTGAGGCAGTAAAACAACTCAAGAGAAGCCTCTCACAAGCACCTTGCGTAGCTTACCCTGTCAAAAACAAGGAGTTCTTCTTGGAGACAGGGTAATCAAATACATCCTTGACTGCAGTATTATACCAAAAGCATGACAAGGTCAATAAAGTAATTTCCTATACGAGTAAAATTTTATCCTCTGTGGAGGAAAAATTCAAAGATTGTGAGAAGGCACTCCTGGCAACGGTGTGGGCATTGAAGAATTACCGCCGTTTATCCGGGGGAACACATGATAGTGGAGTCTCCACACCAGCCTCTGCAATATCTCCAAAGTGACCGAATCCGGGACGGAAATGTGAGTAATTCCGGAATTACTTCCTGGATTCTGTCAATGCAAGGCTTTCCTGTGGAGGTCAGATATGGCCAAAACAAGAATAGTCCCCTCGCGCAAGGTCTGGCTGACTTGCATGATAGTGCCAGAGAAAACTGTCTCAAGGACGAAAGTCTTAAAATCAAGGACAACATAGAGGCATACCTTAATTCCCCACATAAACTTTTGAAGAAGACAAGTGTGAGGGAATGCCCACTGTCTATGTGGATGGATGCTCCTACCATGTTGACACCAACGGGGAAAAATAACTTGTGGCCGGCGTAGGGAATGCAGGGGTGAATGATGCCCCAGAACCCTCCGCTGGGTACAAAATCGGTCCCCGAAATAGTCAAGTGGCAGAGTTGATGGCTGTGCATCAAGCCATCCTCACTGCTGTCCAACACCAACTCCACAAACTGGTCATAATCACTGATTCGGATTATGTTCGGAACGGGTTCGTGGAGCACCTGGTTAACTGGAAAACCAGAGGCATGCTATGTGCTAATAATAAACCATTGAAACATGGGAAATTAATCCAAAATATGGATGATCTGGTCACCTCGAATGAGATGACCATCTACTGGAAAAAGATCAAGGGTCATTCTAAAGTAGAGGGACCAGACAAAACTGGAAATAACCTAGCTGATCAGCTGGCCAAAACCGGAGCCATCCAAGGGGATCTACCTGAGATCGAGTCCCTGTTGGGGGAAATCCAGGTCACTGCTATCACTAGGTCACAGACAAATGCTCACAATGAACTCTCAAATGCACAAAGGAGTAAGGCGACCACAGATGCTGATTTGATTACTGCTCAAAAAGGGGATCCAATAATTGGTAAGTTCTATCAACACATTGAGGACCCTGAGAACTTTCCCCTGACGGATACCGATTACATTGGGAAAGAGGACCTGAGAGTGTTGATGAAATGTCCAAAAATGTTCTGAATCCAAGACCGTTTGTTAGTGAGGATATCCCTAGCTGGCCATGATCTTTGGGTCGTCCCTACCTCATTCCGGAGCCTGATGCTAAGTCACGGCCATGATGCGGCCACAGCCGGTCATAGGGGGTTTCATACAACAGGTTAAATCTTAAGAGAGGTTGCACACTGGCCACACATGGGACAGGAGCTGAACCAATACTTGAAGGAGTGTCTTGTGTGTGCACAATTTCAGCCAACATCGCTCACACACCGTGCGCCTCTCCGAAAGAGGGGGATGACACTGCCTTGGTCAGATTCACAAGCGATTTTATCGGGCCGTGATTCGCTCCTCTAGGGGGAACAAGTACATGATGACCGTGACATGCTTGTTCACTAAATGGGTGGAGTGTCTCCCGGCCCCAAATTGCAAGGCAGAAACAGCAGCTGCCCTGATGATCAACCACATCTTCTCGCGTTTTGGACTACCCCAAAGGATCGAGTCAGACCAAGGAAGCCACTTTACTTGCGAAGTGATGACAAAGATGTCGGAGATACTTGGGGTCAAAAGGAAATTACACATTGCCTACCGGCAACCTCTAGTGGTGCAGTGGAGAGACACAACAAGACAATTGTGAGCATATTAAAAAAGTTTGTGGCAGATTCTGGGCCAATTTGGGATATTCGATTACCTGTCCTAATGGCCATCAGATCTACCCCTTCATCTGAAAAAGAAATGTCACCGTTTGAGCTGATGACTGGACGAAGGATGGTGCTTCCCCAGCATCTGCTCTACAGAACCCAAGAGCAGACTTTGATAAATGCCTCCACAGCTCATTAGTATGTTGAAATCTAGAAAGATCTGCAGACAGTATGCAGACCCTCTATGACTTTAAGACTACTAGAAAAGAATACCAAGTAGGAGACCGGGTCTACTTATGTAATTTCCAAAGGAACCAGGCCAAACAGCGCAAATGTTTGCCTAGCTGGCGGGGCCTTTTGAAATTGTAGACAAAATATCACCAGTCGCATACAAAATCTGTATCCCCAAAGGCAGTTTGGCAGAGGGGGAAGATAAGTGGGTCCATATCAACCAACCGAAGTGTTGCCATCCTAGGCATACTCTGCAGCAACTAGAGGATTCATCTGGAACCCCAGAGGGGGTCACTCCAGCTCCCTAGAATTCCAACTATAAAACTATTCCCAACTATAAAACTATTCCCTCTGTATAATCAATAAATCGCCATTAGAAAAAAATTGTCCTTATATGTCAAAATGTATGTATCTGCCCCACTACATGAATAGTGGAGGGCAAATGTCTACAAATATGCTCTGCTTTGTCATCCTAGGACTGAAACCATGGATCCTAAAACCAAGGAGGACCACGCAGGGACCGGAAGGAAAAACACAAGGGGCCTGGGGTATCGCTCCATACTCTCATCCGGAACCGGCGAGGGGAAGCTGTCGATCCACCACTGATGGGAGAAGCAGATTAATTTTGCCATTTGGACCAGAAAGAAAAGAAACTGAACATCCCAATCTTGCTACTTCCCCTTGACGGAAGGTCAAAAATCAAATTGTGAAGGTGGCTTGTGGGATGTGTTAACCCACTAGGCTCTGCCCTGCGACATCCCTGTGTGCTGGTGGCACCAGAATCAGAAAAAAGGCCGCAAAAGCCCTATGCGCATTAAACCGATTGAAAATTGCGCATTGAAACCGGAAAAGATGGCCACCAATCTACTTTGCCTGTGTCAGTAGTGGAAGAAGACCACACTGCTGAAACCTGTCACTGGGCTGCCCACCGAGTGAACATGGAAACTGCATGAAAGGCAGTGATTTCTTGCAAGGAAACCCAGAAATTGCTCTGAAATCCTTTTTTCTTGGTTCCTGAAAATACAAAATAATGGTTCCAAAAATCAGAAAACATCCAACATCCTTGCTGGGTGTTACCCGTCACTGTATTTAATGAATCAACAGCAGCACACAATGCCAGGAAAAGCAGAATCTATCATCAGAATGTCCACATTTTCGGTGTAATTCATATAATTTCGCGCACAAGTGGCGCACGCGGCTGGCGCACAGTGTGCGTGTGCGAATGTCTGTGCCAGCCGCGTGCACTAAAATCAATTTCCGCGTACAGCGTATTCATGGATTTTACCCTCCAAAACCAGCCGTGGTGCAGAGTGGCACAGCGACCCTGCAGCAGCTCCAGTTACTCCCCCAAGAACGCCCTCGCGCAAGGAAAAGCCATCAACATCCCCAATCCAGCGCAAAGGGCTGCGCTAACCCTGGACCAGGGCTGCCAAACAGAAAATGCCAAGCGGGGAACGTGTATTATTGGGGTTTGCGTGAAGTTTCACACGCGACACGGCCTGTGCGAGTGGGGTACGTGTATAACTGGGATTCGCGTGAAGTTTCACACGCGATTGGAGCAGAGTACGTGTATTACGGGGTTTGTGGGAAGTTTCACACACGAAAGGGCCTGTGCGAGAGGGGTACGTGTATAACTGGTGTTCGCGGGACATTTCACTCGCGATTGGAGCAGAGTACGTGTATTACTGGGGTTCGCGGAAAGTCTCACACGCGATTGGAGCAGGGTACGTGTATTACGGGGGTTTGCGGGAAGTTTCACACGCGAAAGGGCCTGTGCGAGTGGGGCATGTGTATAACTGGGGTTCGCAGGAAGTTTCACACGCGATAGGCCCTGTGCGAGCGGGGTACGTGTATTACTGGGGTTCGCAGGAAGTCTCACACGTGATTTCAGCAGGGTACGTGTATTATGGGGGTGCGCAGGAAGTTTCACACGTGAAAAGGCCTGTGCGAGCGGGGTACGTGTATAACTGGGGTTCGCAGGAAGTCTCACACGCGATTTCAGCAGGGTACGTGTATTATGGGGTTCGCGGGAAGTTTCACACGCAAAAGGGCCTATGCGAGCGGGGTACGTGTATAACTGGGGTTCGCAGGAAGTCTCACACGCGATTTCAGCAGGGTACGTGTATTACGGGTTCGCGGGAAGTTTCACACGCGAAAGGGCCTTGTGCGAGTAGGGTACTGTATTCCTGGGGTTCGTGTGAAGTTTTACACGCGAAAGGGCCCTGTGCGAGTGGGGTACGTGTATTCCTGGGGTTCACGTGAAGTTTTACACGCGAAAGGGCAATGCCCTGCACTAAGGGCCTTTGGTCCAATGAAATCGCGCACGTGTCCTGACCCGCTTACGCGCTAAGGGCCTTTCCTTGATTTACACGCTGACGTGCAATTTTTTCACGTGCCAAATCACTCCGTATCAAGCTGGCCACGCATATACACACAGAAGACCTGCCCTGAAGGCCATTTTCCTGCCCCCCAGAGCCCCGAGCACGCTCCCATCTGCCATCTGCTGCTGCCTGACTGTCTGCTGCCCACATCCCCTGCTATTTGCACATCAGCCATTTGCAGCGGTCCAGTTGCTGTGTCCACCCCTGCTGGAACAGAAGACTCCCGACTGGGATACCATCGCTCCACAGCCCAGCCCCAGGACCCAGTTGCCCACCCACTCCTGCCTCTGGGGTTGCCATATCGGGCACATCTCCATCTGGCACCACTGGCAACCCCCAGCCAGAGAGCAGAGGGCCACCAGCTTCACTGCCACCGAAGTTGGTGTCCTGGTGGAGCATGTCCTGGGGCATTATGATGCCCTCTTCAGAACATCATGCGCCAACAAGGAAGGACGGTAGAGGATCTGGGACGACGTAGTGGTTGCCATCAACGCAGAGGGAGTGGCAACCCGCGACATCAAGCACGTCAAGAAGCGCTGGGAGGACATCAGGTCCAGGACCCTCCACCAGGCCCGGCCCCTCGCGGAGGGGGGCCAGGCACGCATGAGTAATATCCAGATGAGGGTCCTGGAATGCGTAGGCCCAGCGCTCCACGCCCAGATCCTACGGAGGCAGACCTGTCTGGAGTTAGTGCGGTAAGTGGCCAAGCATTGCTGTGTGAGACAGGGCATGTTGCAGTGTGCTGGTAGCCTAATGCTGCCTGTGTGTGTGACATAGGCCATGTATGGATGTGTGTGTGCAGGGACATCATGGTCATGCATGTGAGACCAGTTATGTTTGAACCACATGGTTGGTGCATGTGTTTTAATGCAACATGGGGAGCTCTATGCGGAATGCACACATGAAAGCATGGCTGTCTCTGTTCCTGGACATGAAGGGGGGGTGAGGAATGGGTGCTGATGTCATGTACATGTATGGTGCACATGTGTGTGTGTGTGCCTGAGAAGTGTGTGTGTGACTTTGAAACGCCATGGATGCATGTGACTTTGAAGGCAACATCTTGGTTTACAGGGGCCCTTCTACATGGATGTTGATTTTGATTGCAGGAGCCAGGACTGTTTCTGCATGTGTGTTGTGTGCATTCACCCATGTGTTGTGGAATGACAGGATGGAAGTGACATTTGACAGTGCCACTCATGTGTTGTTTCTTCCTGTCCAGGGTATTTTGTACTGTACCCTGATGCTTGTGTTCTATGTCTCCCTCTATGCAGCGTCAAGTGAAGAAGAGGGCGGAGACGGCGCTGTGGAGCCAAGCGGTGGGGATGCCTCCACTGGGCGGCGACGCAAGGCCCAGCCACCCTCCCAGGAATTACCATCATCCGGGAGTGAGGGGGCTAGTGCTGCGTCTGCCACAACGGCTGTGGCAGAAGGGCTGGGTGAGTCCCCACAGGGGCTTCCAATGGCGGAAGACAGTGTGGAGACATCCAGGTTGGTGGTCTCCACAGAGGAGGAGGAGCCCGCTACTGAGCCGCACATGGGGCTTGGTGGGGGTAGTACCACTGGTGCAAGTGGTGCAGTCCAGGGCCAGGGTCAGGAGGCAGCACAGGTCACCGCGGAGGGGCCTGTGCATGTCGCTGTCCCTGACCCTGTGACTGCACCACCATGCACCAGCAGGGAGGCCCCGTCCCAGGCTCGTCCGCAGGTAGGGGAGAGTGCCATGTCATCTGCCTCTCCACTACCTGCAGACGAGGGGTCTCACGAACGTATGGGCTCCGTCCTGGTTGGTGTCGCCTTGCGCATGCGTTTCATTCATGATGACGTGCGTTCTTCCTGGGCAGAGAACGCACGCCATCACGGAGAGCAGCATTTCACTGCTGGGAGGGGCCCTGGTTGGTGGGTTCCTTCATGTGTCGCGCACTCTGGCGGACCTCTTCTCCTCTGTGGAGACTATGCACCAGTCGTTCTCCACACCCTCTTCCGGCAAAGATTCCACCAGGGCCCCCTGTGGACCTGGCCCGACCAACACAGCCAGCTTGGTGGAGCTTACGTCCCTGCCACAGTCGGGAGTCGGCGGCCCAGCAGGGGTGGACACCACAACTGGAGACCAGCTGATGGAGGATGTGCAGGCACCATCAGACACGGCACATGGACAGCAGCAGCAGGAGCAGGCTCTAGGTGGGAGCAATGATGGCTCGGGGCCATCAACATCGGAGGGGCAGGCATCGGCCAGAGGGCAGGAGGACCCAGGAATGGGAGTGTCTTCCGTGTGGCACCGGTTGGGCCAGAAGATAGGTGTAAAGGGGCAGCGGGCGGAAGAGGCGCGGCTCACCTTGGTCAGGGCGGAGTTCTCCATGCGTCGGGCTTTGAGGCAGGCAGAGTGCCTCGAGGCAACTCGCAGGGAGTTGGAACAGGCCATGAGTGCCTCCCTGCGAGACCTCGGGGCCAGGACAGAGGCCCGCCTCCGGCAAATAGACATGGAGTTCGATGATGCCCTGGCCTAGGACACCACAGAGTGAGCCGCTGGACTTGCCCGCCGCCATTGTATATAGTTAGATAGGGTTAGGTTTCCTTTCGTTTTTCTTTATTTTGGTTGCGCTTGGACAATGCACCACGTTTTTGTATATAGTTTTTTATTAGGTAGTATTTTTGATAGGTTTCATTTATTCAGTTGGGCTCATGGACCCTGGATTGTTCATCTGTACATAGTTCACCATTGGATTGTTCTCTTTTTTTTATTTTCACCATGGAGCAATGGTTTACACTTTCTTTTTACCGTTGGATTTGCTTTGTTGGACTGTGACTTTGGACACCATTTCTTTGGATTATGATTTCTTGTTCTTTTATTCTTTTACGGACATGCAGCTTTTCTTTTATTATTCCCATTGTTGTGTGTTGGATTTAGATTACATTCATGTTGTTTTTAATACATTTATTTCTTCATACTTCGATGTGTGGTATTATCTCATTGGTTTCATGCATGTCATGATATGGGTTTTCACATTCACTTGCACCCATTGTGTGTGTGTGACAGACATGTGTTCATTTACATACTTCCCATTGGGGTTGTATCATGTAATTGCCTTTTCTATGTGGGTGGATGCAATACTTGGTTGGGTCTTTGGGCTGGGGAGGCTGGCCATAAGGGCCATGATTGAGGATCGTCATGACCAGGGGGCAGGGGGACATGAGTGGGACATGAGTGGGACATGAGTGGGGAACTGTTGGCAGGTGCCCATCAGTGCTGTGGGGGTGCAGGGGGACATGAGTGGGACATGAGTGGGGGCCTGCTGGCAGGTGCCTCTCAGTGCTGGGGTGTGGGGGTGCAAGGGGACATGAGTGGGGGCCTGCTGGCAGGTGCCCTGCACTGCTGGGGGCGTGGGGGTGGAGGGGGACATGAGTGGGGGCCTGGTGGCAGGTGCCCTGCACTGCTGGGGGGTGGGGTGTAAGGGGACATGAGTGGGGGCCTGCTGGCAGGTGCCCTGCACTGCTGGGGGGTGGGGGTGCAGGGGGACATGAGTGGGACATGAGTGGGGGCCTGCTGGCAGGTGCCCTGCACTGCTGGGGGGTGGGGATGCAAGGGGACATGATTGGGGGCCTGCTGGCAGGTGCCCTGCACTGCTGGGGGGTGGGGGTGTAGGGGGACATGAGTGGGACATGAGTGGGGGCCTGCTGGCAGGTGCCCTGCACTGCTGGGGGGTGGGGGTGCAGGGGGACATGAGTGGGGGCCTGCTGGCAGGTGCCCTGCACTGCTGGGGGGTGGGGGTGCAGGGGGACATGAGTGGGGGCCTGCTGGCAGGTGCCCCTCAGTGCTGGGGGGTGGGGGTGCAGGGGGACATGAGTGGGGGCCTGCTGGCAGGTGCCCCTCAGTGCTGGGGAGTGGGGGTGCAAGGGGACATGAGTGGGGGCCTGCTGGCAGGTGCCCTGCACTGCTGGGGGGGTGGGGGTGGAGGGGGACATGAATGGGACATGAGTGGGGAACTGTTGGCAGGTGCCCCTCAGTGCTGGGGGGTGGGGGTGCAAGGGGACATGAGTGGGGGCCTGCTGGCAGGTGCCCTGCACTGCTGGGGGGGTGGGGGTGGAGGGGGACATGAGTGGGACATGGGTGGGGGCCTGGTGGCAGGTGCCCTGCACTGCTGGGGGTGGGGTGTAAGGGGACATGAGTGGGGGCCTGCTGGCAGGTGCCCTGCACTGCTGGGGGGTGGGGGTGCAGGGGGACATGAGTGGGACATGAGTGGGGGCCTGCTGGCAGGTGCCCTGCACTGCTGGGGGGTGGGAATGCAAGGGGACATGATTGGGGGCCTGCTGGCAGGTGTCCTGCACTGCTGGGGGGTGGGGGTGTAGGGGGACATGAGTGGGGGCCTGCTGGCAGGTGCCCTGCACTCCTGGGGGGTGGGGGTGCAGGGGGACATGAGTGGGGCGCCTGCTGGCAGGTGCCCTGCACTGCTGGGGGGTGGGGGTGCAGGGGGACATGAGTGGGGGCCTGCTGGCAGGTGCCCCTCAGTGCTGGGGGGTGGGGGTGCAGGGGGACATGAGTGGGGGCCTGCTGGCAGGTGCCCCTCAGTGCTGGGGAGTGGGGGTGCAAGGGGACATGAGTGGGTGCCTGCTGGCAGGTGCCCAGCACTGCTGGGGGTGGGGGTGCAGGAGGACATGAGTGGGGGCCTGCTGGCAGGTGCCCTGCACTGCTGGGGGGTGGGGTACAGGGGGAAATGAGTGGGACATGAGTGGGGGCCTGCTGGCACGTGCCCTGCACTGCTGGGGGGTGGGGGTGCAGGGGGTCATGCGTTGGTGATCAGTAATGCAAGCTGACATGTGGCTTGGCTGGGGGGCATGCCCATGGTGGATGGGCTGCCTGCGGGACATGACCAGGGGTGCAGGGTAGTCCCCTGTGGGGTGGGCTGCCTGCAGGGGCCATGGAGGGTGTAGAGGGAACACCTGGGAGAACCCACACTGCCAATTCACGTGTAGGACTCCCCTGTTCCCCCGAAATACACGTATCCTGCTGAAATTGCGTGTGAGACTTCCTGCGAACCCCAGTAATACACGTATCCTGCTCGCACAGGGCCTATCACATGTGAAACTTCCTGCGAACCCCAGTTATACACATGCCCCACTCGCACAGGCCCTTTGGCGTGTGAAACTTCCCGCAAACCCCCGTAATACATCTACCCTGCTCCAATCGCGATTTCAGCAGGGTACGTGTATTACGGGTTTCGCGGGAAGTTTCACACGCGAAAGGGCCCTGTGCGAGCGGGGTACGTGTATAACTGGGGTTCGCGGGAAGTCTCACATGCGATTTCAGCATGGTACGTGTATTACGGGGTTCGCGGGAAGTTTCACACGCGAAAGGGCCCTGTGCGAGTGGGGTATGTGTATTCCTGGGGTTCACAGGAAGTCTCACACGTGATTTCAGCAGGGTACGTGTATTTCGGGGGTGCCGGCGAGTCCTACACGTGAATTGGCAGTGTGGGTCCTCCCAGGTGTTCCCTCTACACCCTTCACGGCCCCTGCAGGCAGCCCACACCACAGGGAACTACCCTGCACCCCTGGTCATGTTGCGCAGGCAGCCCATCCACCATGGGCATGCCCTCCAGCCAAGCCACATGTCACCTTGCACTACTGATCACCAACTCATGTCCCCTTGCACCCCAACCCCCCAGCACTGAGGGGCACCTGCCAGCAGGCCCCCACTCATGTCCCACTCATGCCCCCCCTGCACCCCCACCCCCCAGCACTGTGGGGTACCTCCCAGCAGGCCCCACTCATGTCCCCCTGCACCCCCACCCCCCAGCACTGTGGGGCACCTGCCAGCAGGCCCCCACTAATTTCCCCTTGCACCCCCACCCCCCAGCACTGTGGGGCACCTGCCAGCAGGCCCCCACTCATGTCCCACTCATGTCCCTCTGCACCCCCACCCCCCAGCACTGTGGGAACCTTCCAGCAGGCCCCCACTCATGTCCCACTCATGTCCCCCTGCACCCCCACCCCCAGCACTGTGGGGCACCTGCCAGCAGGCCCCCAATCATGTCCCACTCATGTCCCCCTGCACCCCCACCCCCCAGGACTGAGGGCCACCTGCCAGCAGGCCCCCACTCAAGTCCCACTCATGTCCCCCTGCACCCCCCCCAGCACTGTGGGGCACCTGCCAGCAGGCCCCCACTCATGTCCCACTCTTGTCCCCCTGCACCCCCACCCCCCAGCAGTGAAATGCCGATCTCATGACACAAACCAAAAGTCAACTATGTACATCAACACATGTCCATCACACACATACACTGGTTGGCATTGCTTGTGTAAACCCACATTGTCTCATGCATCAACCCAATGAGCGAATCCCACACATGGAACTAAAAAATGAAAATGTATTATGTACATGAAATCAAAAATGAAATGAAAGCATACCAAAATATGAAACATGAAATGAAAAGCATGTGAAAAAGATGATTGAATGAAATTGATAACCAATCCAAAAAAAATTGAAAGAAAAACAGTCCAAAGTCACCCTCCATCAACACAAATCCAAAGTAAATGTAAAAAAATCTTCATTGCTTCATGTTCATAATTAAAAAAAAGAGAAATCAATCCATAGTCCAAGTATTTACAATCCATTGTCCGGAAAGAATAAATCCATTGCTCCATGTCCAAAATGCAAAAAAAAAAAAAAATGAATACATGATGAAACTATATACAATCCATTGTCCAAGGATGTAAAGGGTCCATGATCCCAACCAAACAAATGAAACCTACCTAACAAACTACCTAAAAATATAACTATATACAAATTTGTGTGGCATTTTCCATTGACCACAAATAAAAGGAGAACGAAAAGGAAACCTAACTCTAAAAACTATTTACAGGGGCAGCGGGCTAGTCCGAAGGCTCACTTTTGGATGTCCCATGCCAGGGCATCATCGAACTCCTGCTCAATGTCCTGGAGGCGGTCCTCTTCCATGGCCCCGAGGGTTCGCAGGGACGACGACATGTTCTCCTCCAACTCCCTGCGAATTGCCTCAAGGCACTCGGCCCTCCTCAGGGCCCTCCGCATGGAGTTCTCCGCCCTGACCATCGTGAGCCGTGCCTCTTCTGCCCGCTGCCGCTCCACATCTATAGCATGGCCTAACCGCTGCCACACGGAAGACACTTCCAGTCCTGGGTCCTCCTGCCCTCTGGCCGATGCCTGCCCTTCTGATGTTGAAGGCCCCGAGCCATGATGGCTCCCACCTTGTTGCTGCTGCTGCTGTGCCTCTGCCTGTGCCCTGGCTCCTGCTGCCTGCACATCCTCCTCCGGCTGGGGTGCAGTTGTTGAGGTGGCCACCCCTGCTGGACGTCCGACTCCCGACTGTGGCAGGGATGTGTCCTCCACCAGCCTGGCCGCAGGGTCAGAGGCAGCTCCACAGGGTACCCAGGTGATACATGGGTGGGAAGATGGCATGGAGGACGACTGGGGCACAGGGAGTTCAGTTGAGGAGGGGGTCAGAACAAGGTCCAGAAAATGGAGGAATCTGGCCTTGGTGAGCTGTCCCAGTAGGTCAACGCGGTCAACGAGCCATTCGAGAAGATGTGCAGTCTCCTCATGAAAAGACTGCAGGTCACCTCGCATGGCCCGTTGATGCAACGCCACCCCACCCAGGACAGGCTCAACCTGGTCCCAGATAGCCACGTCTGCAGCGAGAGGAAGGTCAGTTGTTGTAAGCGGAACCCCTCCCTGAAAATGGGTCTGGATGTAGGCATCCCTGCTGGTGCGGGATGATGTAGTCACAGGATCGGGGACAGGATTACACACAGGCACCTCCGCGGTGGCCTGTGCTGCCTCCTGTCCCTGCCCTGCACTGCACCACTAGAACCAGTGGAATCCCCACCTCCAGACCCTGTGTCTGTCCCTTGCACTGCCTCCTCCTCCACCAAACCCCCCACCAACCTGGATGACTCCGTGCCATCTTCCTCCGTCGCACCCTGTGGGGTCTCAGCTGCCCCTTCTGCTGCCGAGGAGTCCAACTCCGACCTCCGCCTCTTGGACCTTCCCTCGGCAGCTGCGGCCTGGGACGCGGCACCTGCGGCCTGGGACGCGGCACCGGACTCCTCACTCCCGACAAGATGACAACCTGGGAGGGGAGCCAGGCCTTGCGTCTCCGGCTGGCGGGATGATCCCTGCCGCTGTGCTCCACAGCACCCTCTCCGCCCTCTTCTTCAGTTGACGCTGCAGACAGGGAGAGATAAAACACAGGCATCATGGCACTGTACAATGGACTGATACACACATGACAGTTGCACATGAGTGGCATTGTTTAACTACAGACACGGCATCACACTCCACGACACACATGTCATTTTAACTCACACACATGAACATTTCAACAGCAATATTTTACCAGGCAGCACCATCCATACACATACAACAGCATGAACAGCCAACGGTGAGCCTGACATCACATGAAACACAAGGAGTGCGCTAGACATGCACACACGCCACCACACTTACATGCATGTCTACATCTCCTCCAACTGTTGCAGTGATGAGATCACCATACATGTCACATCTGCCATTCATCCTTCTACATATCAGTGTCACATGCATCCATGTTGCATCACAGTTGCACACTTGTCAGATACACATACATGCACATGTACACAGTGCAGATACATGCATTATGAACCACCATCCATGCCACAACCATGCCAATGTACATACACAGAAATTCAAACATGTGTGATCCCACACCTGCATTTGCCCAGCATGCTTACCAACACATACACCATCAATGTGTCTCACAACTGAGAGGACTCACATGTGGCAGCCTCACGCCCATGTTCATACACATCCCTACATGGCCCTATATAAACACATGTGCAACCTGCACACTACTGGCACCCCACGACACACACAGCGTACTATCAACATGCATGTACACTTACCGCTCGACTCCAGACTGGTCTGCCTCTCAAGGATCTGGACATAGAGTGCTGGGCATATGCGTTCCAGGACCCTCATTTGATGGTTCGACAGCTGGCCCCGGCGCCCCTTGGCATCCACTGCCTTAGCGAGACGCCGGGCCTTGTTGAGGGTCCTGGACCTGAAGTCCTCCCAGCGCTTCTTGACATGATGTAAGTCGT
This sequence comes from Ambystoma mexicanum, assembly GCF_040938575.1. Classification (NCBI taxonomy): domain Eukaryota; kingdom Metazoa; phylum Chordata; class Amphibia; order Caudata; family Ambystomatidae; genus Ambystoma; species Ambystoma mexicanum. The sequence goes on from NC_090931.1 coordinate 461,974,843, forward strand.
AGACTGCCACCCCCTCTGCGTTGATGGCAGTCACGATGTCCATCCAGATCCTGGTCCGTCCTTCATTGTCGGCACGCGAACCTCCAAAGAGGGCATCATACTGCCCCAGGACTTGCTCCACCAGGACACCAACTTTGGTGGCAGTGAAGCTGGTGGCCTTCTGCCTCTCTGGCTGGGGGTTGCCAGTGCTGCCAGATCATGTTGTGCTGGCCATGGCAACCCCAGAGGCAGGAGTGGGTGGGCAACTGGGTCCTGGGGCTAGGCTGTGGAGCGATGGTATCCCAGTCGGGAGTCTTCGGTTCCAGCAGAGGCGGTTACAGCAACTACACCCCTGGCTGACATGCAGGCAGCAAATGGCAGGGCCCATGGGCAGCAGGCAGTCAGGCAGCAGCAGATGACAGGTGGGAGCATGCTCGGGGCTCTGTGGGGCAGTAATTCGGCCTTCTGGGCAGGAGCATGGTCTTCCGTGTGTTTTCGCGTGGCCAGCTTGATATGGAGTGATTTGGCACGTGAAAAAATTGCACGTCAGCGTGTAATTCGAGGAAAGGGCTTTAGCGCGTAAGCGCGTCAGCACACGCACGCGATTTCATTGGACCAAAGACCCTTAGCGCGTAAGCGTGTAAGTTACATTACGCGCGCCAGTGTTTCCCTCATAGCACATGATGACAGAGCACACGTCGAAAAACTGCACGTCCGAGTGTCATCGCGTGTAATTTCCTTGTACGTGCTTTTCGTGGAGATCGAGTGGGTGAAATCTGTACTTGTTGTCGGTTCACACGCGATTACTTCACAGCGTTTCTAGTTCGTACTCCCTGTTACGTCTGACAGCTCTTTTCTGAATTTTAGTTGGGCCTGTTTCCTCAGAGTTCACTTCTCCTTTTGTCCTGTCTCCTCAGACAGCGTACAATTCTTCTTTTGGCGGGGGTATTGCCAACACGCACACGCGCGTATTTTTCACGTTCTTTTTCCAGGCAGACGGTGAGTTCCGCACGTACTTAGCAACTGTGCTTGCCCTGTGTGTCGCGTTCCCCTTCAGAGGTCATTGTAGGCTGCGTGTATTATGCGTACGCTTAGTTTTGTGTTTCTGGGTGCCATAGCGTAGTGCGGGTTCATTTTTTCATGCACGTGGTCTATGAGGGGTTGCGTGCACGTTAATTTTTGATTTTGGGCTGCCTGTGTGTTGCGTGAACCCTCATCTTCCCCCAGGAGTCACAGACAGCCTTGTTAGAGCACTAGGGTACGAATTCCATCTGGTATCCTACCCCTTTGACCCCCAATTGCCCAGGACAATAGTTTACTGCAACTCCCATACGCACAACAACATCAGTGCCATGGTTGAGAGGTGACCAAGCGGTAAGGGAGGCAAAGGTGGCCGACCTTCAAAATGTGGGTGTGGTGGGCGCGGTAGGGGACGTGGCCGGGATTTGCAGGGTGCCCCTATACCCCCATGTGTGGAGGAACAATCAGGGACACCCATGCCCCCCATGGTTGAGGGAAACATGGCTGACACCATCCCAGCTCAGCCCCTGTTGGACCAGCCCATTGTGGCACCTGACCTGGCACAGGATGACTCCCTGGCTGACTTCCAGGTCAGCAAGTCTAGGCCACGTGTGGCGGTGCAAGTTGTTGTCACCAAGCCATGTGGATCTGGGGCAGCCATGTCATCTGCTGCCCCAAGTATGCAGGGTGGGGAGGCTGCAGGGGCAGCTGCAGCTCCATCTGCCCCAGCTCTGACTCTCCCAGCCAGGACAGTGTCAGTCCAGGTGCATCAAACTGACGTTCCCCCTGCCAACATTACCCTGCAACCAATGCCTGCATCAAGACCTATGGTCATTGTGCATTCCCACACTCCTACTACCCACTCCACCAGTGATTATGCCCCTACTGACCAGAGCGGCGTAAGCCACTCTGGCTCTGCTCCACCTTTAAAGAAGAGGAAGAAGGGTGCTCTGGCATGACAGGCTGAGACCCCAGACATGGCTACACACTCCGGTACCTCAAGGAAGTCTTGCTTCAATGATCCGGAACTTGATGCACTTGTGGCCTATGTGTCAGCACATAGCCGCGAAATGGTGGTGACTGCAGGGTGCAAGACCACACCTGGTCAACGTAGGGCACACTGGCAGACCATCGCGGACTGCATAAGTGCCCTTTGATTTGTGAGGCGCACAGCTGATGATTGCTACAAGCAGTGGAATGACCTGAAACGCAAAGCAAAGAACAAGCTGGCCTCAAATCATGCCGCTACTCTGGTGACTGGCGGTGGCTCTCCACAAGAGGACAACAAACTCACTGAACATGAGTCTGTTGCTGGGGCCTTCGTCACAGAGGAACAGATCCAAGGTGTGGGAGAACTACCTGATTATGATGCATTGTCCGGTGAGTGCCCATGCATGTGTGTGTAATGCATGTGTATGTTGTTTGGGTGACGGGTTCTGATTGAGTGCCAGGTGAGGGTGTGTGTGCATGAGTGGTATGGGTCACCCATGTGCTTCATCCAAAACATTCAGCGGCCTTGGATATGGGTGTGACAGTGGCCCTCATTACGACCCTGGCGGAAATCGAAAAACGATGGCGGAAATGCAATACCGCCATCAAATAGCGCTCGGTGTGACTATGACCCGTCACCGTAAAGTACGATGCCATTAGCGACACCGTAGTGAACGCCAACGCTAACTGCACCAAGTACGCGCGCGCGCGCCATGCCAAACCGTAATTAGCACCATGGCGCAAGGGTACGCGAATTCCGACCCTAGCGGACATGTACTTAACGCCATCAAGCACGGCGGAAAGTACCATACCGCCATGGTGAGAAGTACGGCATCGCGAATCAACCGTAAACGGCCCCACTGAGTGCCTGTACACCGCTCCCTGGCCACATAGTACAACTCCCCGTAGGTGCAACGAAGTCACAATGCAACCAGTGAAATGTACAAGTCACCCATGCATGCCAACGAACAAAAGAATCACAAGAGGGGCCAATGGGAGCTGCAGGGCACAGATGGCACGAATACAGAAGCTATACCAATGGACATGACCCCAGTCTCCCACCAAGAAACGCACGCAAACACAGGCACCTGTGACCAGCAATATTCCGATAATCACATCATTCCACCAATCCACCTGGCTGACCGGCATCTGTTACACAAAACCTAATCCCCCGCCCCTGAGCATGACATCATCCAAACAGTCATATTGGCAGCCCTCACCCCTGACCTCACTGGGCTTCGTAGGCAAACGCGCCCAGCACAGTACCACGCAACTATACTCCGAAGCTGGAACCCAATGCAGATCTCCTCACAATACATCGCTCCCCAAATAGGAATATGCCACATCACTAGCAAAGAAGAACGCTACACGGCCCATATCAGAATAGAAATTTAATGCACAACAAATTCACCAAGCCCATACAGCCATTAGGCCATGAACTCCAAAACACATTTCACCATTGTGGGCTGCATCCGCAATAAATGACCAGCTACTTCTTGTGTGACGCCCTGTTCCTTCATGGTACACAGGGGCTACATTCTCGTACGAAAAGGCAACATGGAAGCGCCTAGAACCGCAGGGCCGTCCCAATAGGGAGGCACTAGTCCAGCTGAAAGGCCGAAATGTTGCTCCGAGCCACTAGTACTGCGTAAGGGCATGTGGCCCATTGGCGATCGTCCCATAAGATCGTAATGCTGCTCCACTGATTAACACGAAGCAGCAGGTGTCGGGAGTAAAACCCATCTGCAGGAGTGGCATACAGATGGCAGTGGCAAAAGGGGAGGAGATACCTGTCAACCAAAAGAAAAGAAAAAGAAAAGAATGGCCATCAGAACTACATTCGAACAACTCACTTCAATGATCACACTAGATCCACAGCCATATGCATGCTAGCCCACTCCAAAGGATCATCACCACCCCAAAACCACTTGCGACTCATAACTATCCATATCGAGGTGAAAACACCATCACAAACGAGTGTACCTGTGCATGCGTCTGTGAAAACAGAATCCATCAGATGGGATTGGTAACGTGCATGGACACAAGTGTCTGAAGGCGCGTCGAGACAGGGAGGGCTCAACAAGGCCAGATAGACGATGGTCCCACTATGGCAGCCCTGCATCACATAGCGCAGGGGAGGCGGACAGATTCCAAGAAGCCCTGTACATGGCAAACACCGTATCAAATCATCTGCCCATGCATCCATTCATCATTCCCTCATCCCGTAATGATAACGCCTGTTTCCATACTCACATAACATGTGAGAATTCCATTGAGTCTGTGCGTTATGCAGCCTGCAAAATCCACTGTGCCCCAGCCCGTAATTCCAGTGTTGTGAAGTAACATGTATTTGGGAACGTCCGGCCTCATCATCCACTTCGCTATTGCGCATCCCAAACTATTCATATCAATCATTGCATCCTCGCCATGGCCCCTGTCCCAAGGACACTGAACAATGGAACGTTATATTTGCAGTCAGACCTGTGGGCATCTCCTCGTCGCTAGCTGAAGACCGAAAGCGCCGCCCTTCGAATTCCTCATTTGCAACATCACGTCGAAAGGGCATCTGTGGCCGCTTGAAATCACAAATTAATCCATCTAGTGCGGCTGTGTGTGAAAATGGCAACTGCCTTCACTCACAAATGGGAGGCCCCGCCCGTCGGTGAACCTCGGTACAGTGATGCATGAGGGTCCACCGTTACTCGAGTACTACGTTCCACTGACCCTTCACAAGTCTGTTCGCGACTGCAAAGAATGCATGTGAAACAATGGGACCATAGCCGAATGAACATATCAACCAATGTTACACGGCCATCGGGTACTAATACATGATTGTAATAGCAAGATGCCATTCCTCGAATTGCAGCGTTGTGTGCGGGACGTGCTCGCCCAAAGGGGAGAGCAGCTTGCACAGGTGGAATGAATCACCACAGGTGGAGGCCATACAGCCTGAAAACACATAAATTGCACGCCCAGTCTCCTCCCACAACCACTCCGAAATGCTACCGGCAGGACTCGCGATGTTGGCCCTGGGGGACCTGATAGCACTGCAAGTACTCCAACTCCAAGAAGAAGACGAACACCAACTACAACCGGCCGCACGGAGGAGACGCAGGAGGAGGAGGAGGGCAAGGCAGGGCCAGCAAGGGCTGCCAGCACAGCCACTACCACCACGCAGGCAGCCCGCAATCCCACGCCTCCGAGCACATCCGTTCAACCTCACTGATGAGCAGATCCACACCCTCTACCGTTTGGACCGGGACACCATAGCCGCCATTGTGGACATGACACAGGCTGACCTTGTCAGCATGATAGATAGCCCAACCGCCATCCCACCCCTACTGAAGGTGGTGTCTGTACTCCACTTCCTGGCCACAGGCACCTACCAGCACACAGTCGGACAGTTGCATGGCATTTCTCAGCCACTGTTCTCACGGACACTATTGCAAGTGCTCGATGCCCTCCTGCAGCACGCAGACGACTACATCTCTCTACCACGCTCGGAGCAGGAAATTACCAACACAAAAGTGGGATTCCATGCACTTGGCGGCATACCGGGTTGCATTGGTGCCATCGACTGCACCCATGTGGAATTGGTCGTCCCACATGCCATGGAGGCCCAGTACCGCAACCGAAAACAATTTCATTCACTGAATGTACAAATGGTGTGTGACTCCAACAGGATCATTACACATTGTTGTGCCCGATTCCCTGGATCAACCCATGATTCTATGGTCTTGAGGAACTCTACAATACCACGCTACATGGAGCGACACGCAGGGAACAGATCCTGGCTACTCGGTGAGTCTCATTTCATGCATGATGATGTGGGGTATGTGATGCGGCAATGACCTGGCAGGAAGGGGGGGGGGTGCGTACGTAGCAATGGCATTCCACATAATTCGTTTATCGTCCACATACAGGTGATGCCGGATATCCACTGAAGAGATGGCTCCTCACACCAGTCCGGAACCCACGGGACCAGCATGAGGAGGACTACAACCATGCCCCCTGACGCAGAACTGCAAGCACCTGAAGATGGTCATGATGAGGGTGGGGATGTGGCAGCACCTCAAGGAGTCTGCGAGGCACAGGAGGGCCGTGAAATTCATCAGCATCTCATAGATGCATGCTTCTAGCACTCACGCCTGGTGGCTGATACATGGACACGGGACTCGTGGCACTGTGTGTGTCTGGTACATGCACAATATGGACTGTACGCCTATGATGGCCTAGTACACAAAGATCATTGTCCACACATCTCATTGTTTGATCGTGCATTGTTTATGGCATATGTGATATCATGTGGAACACCCTATCGACCCGCCACCCAAGTGAGCCCAACACACCCCCTCCACCCTCGCACCTCCCCCCCGAACACCAGTGTCCAAAGATGCTCATTGTCAGTGGGCAGTCGCTATTGCAAGCCCCCTCTGCGGGTATCAGGGGCACCCCTGCCTGTGGAGCGCAGGTTCCTCCCAGATCTACGTTGGGGGCTGCCCTGGACGGAACTTGCAACGGATGATGTCTCTGCCTGCTCACGTCCATGCATGTCCCTAAGGGTTTGTGAGAGCTCAGTGAGCACACGGCGCACTGCGGCAAGTTCGGCACATACGTCTTTGGACGTCGCATGCAGTTCCCCCCTCAGGCTCTCGGTGCTTCTCTCCATTTGGACTCTCAGGCTCTCGGTGCTACTCTCCATTTGTGCCCTAAGTGTCTCAGTTGATGTTTCTATGTCTGCCTTAGTGCCCCCACATCCATCGGCATGGTCCTTGAGGAGCGTGGCCAGTTGCTGCTGTTGCACGATTAACTGGTCGAGGGACTGTTGCCTCTGCTGGGCCATGGCCATTTGCGGTGGTGTCACAGAGGGGCTGTTCGCCTCATGTTGCCCTGCCACAGGGCTTGTGGGGGATGGCCAGTCGTCGTCTTGTGGGTGCCCCTGTGTGGTATCCTCATGGTGTACGGGATGGAACAGGCAGGGGGATTGGGACAGGTCATGGATGGATCTGACTTCGACATCCCCGTCTTCTGTGTCGGAGCATGCTGCCATTAATGGGGTGTCACCTATGGTGCTGCTGCCACCAGAGGCAGTACCTTCTGTGGCATCCATTGGGGGGACCTGTGGTGGTGCTGTTGTGGGCATGCTGGCTGCTGGGGTGCCTGTTGATGTTCCCTCCTGTGTGCTGCCACTTGATATGTGCTGCTGCCGTGTCTTGATGCGTGCAGCTGAGGTGGAGGGTCTTTGGCCGTCGGTCTTGGCCCTATTTGCAGGTGTGCTGGTAGGGGTGTCCTGGAGCTCGTCGTTTGGATCGGACCCTGTGGTGGAGTAAAGGAGGGCGAGCGTTATTAATGGGTCTGTGGGAATTGGAATGGCAATGTATCACATGCATTGGGGTGGTACCTGAGGGTGATTTGGGTCGGGGCCTTGGAGGTGCTTTCATTTGTGTGTGGAGTGAGGGTGCAGTTGTTTGGCAGCCTGCAGTTAGGGTGTGCCTGCTGCACGTGTAGTGGGTGTTTTTGGGGTTTTTACTTATTTATGTATTTATTGTGTGTTTTAAAGTGCGCTATCAGGCCAATGTGTGTGGACGTTCTCCTGGCCATGTGTTGCTGTTGCGCTATGTGGACACATGTGAGTCACATGATTGGACATTGTGGATTTGGCATGGTTTTATTTGGGCCACCTACCTGATTCTCCGGATGTCTGCACTCCTTTCTCCATCCCTCCGACTCCCTCTATGCTCTCCATTCCAATGGTGGAGGCACAGATTTCTTCCCAGGGGGTCAACTTGATGGGTGATTCCGACCCTCCCCCGGTGGCTGTGGCAATGTTGCGGTTGGCAGAAAGTATGCTACGGACGCGTATCCGCAGGTCGTCCCACCACTTCCTGCATTGCTGTGGGTTGCGGGGTGCGGTCCCCACCGCACTTACCCGCTGTGCCACCAGGGCCCATATGGCCTTCTTGTTCGCAAGTGCCGTCCTGGTCATTTGCGTGGAGAAGACGGCGGCGACATTCTCCTGGAGGGTCTCTGTGAGTACGGTGAGTTCCTCACGGGAGAAGTGGACCTGCCGCTTGCGGTCGCACGCTTTCTTCGCTACTTTTCCCATTTTTCTTGGTTTCACTAGGGTGGATGACGGGTTGGGATGTGTCTCAGGGTGGTGTTTTTAGTGGTTGTGTGTATTTTGTGGTTTTATAGGTGTACGGGGTGTTGTTTCCCGTTCCGGGCCCATGTTTTTACTTCCGTTTCCGTATATTTACGGTCGCCATACTTTCCGGTTGGCGCTCACTGCGGTGTCCGCTATGATGGGTGGCGGTATTGCACCTAGGGCGCCGTACGACGGCGGTGTGGGCCGTTTTGGGGTCATTTCCGCCATCGCGGACTTTGCACTTCCGCCATGGCGTGGTGCTCGTGCCCGATGGGTCGGAATGGGCCGCACTTTGCTCCATCGTGCAATGGCGGAAACGCTATTTACGCTGTGGCGGTCCGGTCAGTCACTTTCCGCAAGGGTCGTAATGAGGGCCAGTATCCCTTCTGCCCACAGTAGTAATTTAGCGCAACATTACGGCAGTTGCCTTTGAAGTGGCATCTTGCAACAACATTGTTTGTATTTTTCAGTGTTCATTCAGGCTGATTGTTTCAATTCTCCCACTTGTGCTACGCATTCCTCAGCCCTATTGTCACATTTGTGACATGCCTCTGTCATTGATGACCCCCACATTGGCCCACATGTGTTACCTTGTTAGGTGAATGATTTGACCATTCAGGCCGATTGAGTATTGGCTTGATCTCATACATTTTTGGGGCCTGTTTGAATGAGGAACATGATAGTTGTTTCCTGTCATGTTGAAGTGCACAACCATTGATGTGTACATCGGCCTGCAATCACTGTATTTTTGTACACTGGATGTGTTGCAGTGTGTGGCACATGCCTATTTTGTCACACTATGTAGCATTTTTCATCTCATCATGTCCATCTCACATGGATGGCTGACAATATTCATTCACTGATATATGGATCTACTTGTGGAATGTACCATGGCTATCGTACATGCCATCTGTGTGATGGCATGTGTCATGTATTTGTATTGGACATGCCACTCACAGGTCAATGTGTGATGGCAGTGCTACCCAGCATGCAGCAAATGTGTTGCTCTTCCATCTTGGTGTCATCAGTGTCTGCCTTTTGCCTCCCCTTCCAACTCAGTGATATTGCATGCATGGGAGGGTTATAGTCATGTGGGACATGTGTAAATCATGTACTGGTTCTGTAGCTTGTCAGGCCTATTTGTGTGCTATGGTGCTAATGCCTGTTTCCATTTTTTGTCTTTCATGTTTTTGCAGGGGATTACGCACTTGATGCTGTTGAGGTTGAGGAGATGGTGCAGACCCAGGAGGGATTTCAGGCACGACCAGGCACCAGTGGGGGACGTGGTGAGGTGGTGGGTGAGAACCCAATCTTGCTGCAGACCATTCTGTCCAGGGGTGTCTCTGGGTTCACCTCCCAGACCTCTATTCAGGTGCTGATTCGGATGATGAGACTTATGTGGCGTCGCAGGTAAGTGTTTCTGGCAGGGATTCTGTTCTGTCCAACCCACCTGCACCAGGGGTAGAACCCTCTATGGGGATGTCAGTGTTGGTAAGTCGGCCTTTGGCGGTTCCAGATGCAGGGTCACACTCCACAACATCTGATCCTGTTCCTGGGCCAGCAGATCAGAGGGGGAATGGAGTCCTGCAGCCTCAGGCAGTGCCGGCACAGCAAGGCGCAGATCGCCTTGCCCCAAACAGGTGAGGTGCCCGCCGACGTGGTGGCCGTACGCCACCAGGCAATACCGCATGGGAACAATCCATGTACGGTATGGCAACCCAACAGGCAGCATCCGTTGAGATGATGGCTCAAGCAATGTAGAGGGTGGCCACTTCCATTGTCCCCCCTGAAAGGCAGATGGAGCAACTAAAGCAGGCAACAGACTCCATTTGCCAATCACACAGGGAGGACATGTTGGCATCCAACAGGGACAGACAGGCGGCACTGGAGACTCTACGCCAATCGATATCAATAGAGTCCCAGGGCCACAAGGAAGCCCTGAGGGTAGAACTCCATCACCTCAGGGAGACTCTTGTGGACCTTGAGGCATCCACTAACTTGAGGACAGAACAGCAGCTGGAGTGGCTCACACGTTCGCTCTCAGCTGAGATGCAGGCAACTTGGGAGGAGATCCGGGCATCACGTCAGGTGGTGCATGGGGATCTCTGCACTATAATCCTCCAGAACGAGACCTTCCACACCTGCATGCTTTCTGCCATGGAGGACCATACAAGGGCTTTGAGTGGGCTGCCTCCCATAGAACCACCACCTCCTGTGACAGCAACAGAGGGTGATGAGAGTGACAGCAGCAGTTCTCCCACATTGGCATAGCCGTGCAGGCCATGAGCCCATGGAGGTGTTTTTTTTCCCCCAACATCCACACAGGTGGCTGTTGGTGCGCACCCTGTCCTCGGACCTCTTGGGTGCCCCCCCTCCTTGGCTCCCACATGGCCATTTTTGATTTTTGATTTTTGATTTTTGATTTGGATTTTTTTTTTACAGTGTGTTGCCTTGTGTGGCTCCCGTGGGCATCCACTGTATTCCGGCTGGGCCCAAGCAGGCTTGTCCTGAGTTTGGGTTAGATGCTTGGGTTCGTGAGACACACTCCCCTCCTGTTTCCCGTTTCCATGGGCTTGCAAAGGGTGTGCCCAAGTGATAGTGACTTACACAGTGACGTTGGACTCCAAATGAGCTGTGTGGGCAGTCTTAAGTCAATACTGTGTATACATTCCTAGTGGATATTGTTGTTGTATTGTACACTGCATGGTGTATTGATATGTGCTTGTGCATCCATGTCTTCCTCCTAATTTGCAGGTTCATTCCTCATGTCTTCACAAGGCCGCCTACTTTGGAGATGGAGTTTATGTTGTAAGCAGTGCACTTACACATTTGCGTGGCAGCAGCACTGTACAGTTGGAAGTGGTCGATGTGCTGGCATAATCAGGTTGTAAGACTACCACTACTTTAACTTAGTACTGTCATGTTTATGCTATGTTTGAGGTTGTGTAGCTGCATCTTATTGTTGGTAAGTATTTGGTCATGTGTGTTGTTAGTTCTACATTACTGGGTGCATATTGTGTGTGGCCAGTTTCCATTAGGGACACTGCACTTTGTGACACTTGTGTCATGGTTTGGGGATTGCTTTGTTTGCTCTCACATAGCATGACATGCCATCGTGTGTTGGGTGGCGCTGCTGGGGTGGGGTTGGGTGACATGGCACTGTTGTCATGTTGTATTTTGCAAGAGGATAATGAATTTAGCAGCATAGAAGTGTGTCTTTTGATGACACAGCATTGGTGGTGTTTGTGTAGGTAGGGATGCACACAATGTAACACTTCCAGGTGACCAATCTCAGGCTGGTATGGTTGTGACAGTTGACTGTCCCTTATGTCATCATCATTGATTGTCAGATGGTATGTGCCAGGGCTGTGTGCCCTCCACAGGGGTGTGATTTTAGGTGAAGTAACTAGCCACCAGCTGCGTACGGGCTGCCTCACCCCGTGCCCTTTCCCCTCCCATGCGCAGCGGGCGTGCATGTGGTTGGGGATGTGGGAGCAGCACCATGTCCACATGCAGGCCCCGGCGTGTTGCAATGCAACGTTGTGCAGGACACATGCTGCCACTATGATCCTGCACACTACTGGGGGAGCATATAACAGCTGCCCGCCAGAACGGTCAAGGGAGCGAAAGCGTGACTTGAGCACTCCGAATGTGCGCTCCACTATGGTTGCAATGTGGGCTGTGTTGTATCTTACCTCGGGTGGCGTGGTGGGGTTCCGAATTGGCGTCATCATGTGGGTGCTCAGAGGGTATGCACTGTCCCCTGGGGAGGTGGTGATGGGTATCATTAGTCGGGTTGTGACATTACTCAGTATCTGACATGCATGCATGTGCAGAGGCATTTATACTCACTGAGCAGCCATGTATCGCCATGCCGCCCAGCTTCTAGGTCCCAGTTTAGGGTTGACATTCTGTAAGTAAAACTGTCATGGGTGGACCCTGGATATTTGGCATATACTGAGGTGATGATTCCCTTGCATCACATACTACCTGGACGTTGATGGAATGCCAGTGCTTGCCGTTTCTCCGTACAGATTTCACCCACTCGTTCTTTGAACGTGCACGTGGCGTTCCGCGCATTTGCCTCCTGTACTTCCCCCATGACGCCCACATTTTCACACGTTGTTCCCTATTCCGCGTGTCACGCCCTCTGTTCCTCCTACTTTTGTTGTGTGTGCCGCGCTATGTGCGATTTCGCTGTGCGCGTAGCGCACGCTGTTTGGAAACGTGTGCGCCAGCGTGCGCCATGCAGAATTTTGGCGCACATCCTCGGATTTACACGCGCACAGACTTCCATGAATTGCTGTGCCCGGGTTTCGCTACGATTTTCGCACTGGCACTGTGATTCGCATGCTTTTGCACGCTTGCGCTGAAAATTTCAGTGCACATAATTCCATGAATCAGCCAGTAAAAAGTGTGCTTGCCTGTGAAAATCTATCAAGATATGGGCGCAGTATCGCCGGCCACCTTTATGACAGCTGTCAGGAATTGCATTTGAAACTTAAACTTGTGCAGTTAAAATCAAATGGTTGGAATTAAGTGACTTGCTATCAAAAGTAATATAGGTTGCAACTATTTAATCTGCCTGTTTTAAAGACTGGAATTAGAGTTCTGTTTGCCTGTTTTAAAATTGTTAGTTTAATTTCAACAAAGAAAAATGTAACAATTGACTTTAAAGTAAGCCAGATTCAGCAAAACTACAAACAAGCTTCCCCCACTGGGAAAGACACCTCCCTTCTGCTTCCCACCAAAAGGCCAGGAAATCACATTCAGGTGTTAATGAAGAGGGGAGGAGATTTGGGCTGCTGCTCCTGGGAGAGACAAAGGCCTTCCTGGGCTGAAATGGTATGCAGATTATGGTGTCAACTGTAGCTCCTGCCAGAGGAAGAAGGCAGGGATTGCTCTTGAGCCACCAGAAACTTTGGGGGCGGAACAGACAGTTTTGTTGATTCTCAAAGCACATAAAAGTATATTTTTGAAAAGGACTAACAAAGGACTGTGCACATTTTTAAAAATTATAAAATTACAGTATTGTTAATGTGAATTTTGGGGGGCATGTTTTAAAAGGACTCAGAACTCTGTGCGATGATCTAAGGAGGCGTAGTGAAAATTTGGGTTTTGTAGTAATTGTGTCGATGTCAGAAGCATGAAACTTCATATGATTATGCCCAGATATCATGCGCACATATGTATGAAATTGTGGACAAATCAGACAATTGGGTCCCGGACCAAAGTGCAAAAAGTTGTCAAATCCAGACCCAAGCTCTCACAGCGATGGGGCTTGGATGAATACTTGCTCCACAAAATATGTGATATAGATATGCTATTGCTATCAAGTTTGTAGAATTGTAAATATGTATTATATGAAAAGCAGATTTCATGTGCAAAAACAAAGGGGAGGTTTTTCCCTGGATCATAAAACACATCGTCATGATGACACTCTGGTTTATTCTCCAATCAAGGGAGAGGAAAGACCCTGACCAATGGACTACCAAGGGGGTGTGCCTAGGATAATTCAGCATACCCACCCCTTTAGGAAACACATAAATAGAGACAGTGTAGGACCTAGTAAGACACACAAACATTCACCCACCCACCGATTGCTGGCAGAGCACTTTTCAAGAGAAATCCATATTCCAGACTCCAGGCTCCAGAAAATTTGAAAGCAGAAAGGCCCATTTCCAAAGCTGAACCATTCTCAGCTTGGCTTTTAAAAATCCAGAAACCCGATTTTACCCCAGACCTCTAAGGGCAACCAAGAACAGCCTGGCTGTGCTGTAGCTGCTTTCCTGTTAAGAATTATTGCCAGAATCCAAAGATCCAACCCAGTAGAGCCATGGTGACCAGATAGCTATGAACCAGAACCAGGGCCCGTGAGATCCAGTCTAGTCCCACCGTGCGGTGTCCAGAGCACCTTGCTGATTGCAGACCAGAGCGCCTTCAATCGAGTCCGGTATGCCTAACAGAATTCCTGTCCAGAAATCTTGCCTGACCAGATCCCTGACGGGTCCATTCAAACATTGGTAGTGAGTATCCATAGCATAGGATTGTCACTAGCATATGTATTGTCCATAAGTCATCCCTATCTAAATTCATCCTCTCTTATATCCAGAGCTACATTGTTAGAAATTCTTTTTGTCTTGCCTGAACTCTCTCTCTTTTCCTATTATCTTCTGTACTAGTAGTGTTAAAATCATCTTTGCACTGATATATATGTTCTGAAGAAAGGCAAGCGTCTCGGCAGGCATAAACCATCTGGTGACGTCCTGGTATGGTGGCTGTGCTGTCGTCTAGTTTGCATCTTCATAGTCTACCCCTAGTGTAAAGAAACCTTGTTTGTAAGTTTAGAAGCGCATCCTCGTTTTGCAAATTTTCCTCTGTCTGAAAAAACAACCTCCACAAAAACCTCCATAACTGCTTCACCGTTTATGCTAGAAACAAAATTTAAGTGTCTGCTTGAAGCTAGCATCCTATGCTTTCCAATGAACCCAAAACCTTATAGTTATTCCGCAATTATGGTTACCGTGCGCTGAAAAGTTTGCCGCAAATTTTTCATTTGGCTCAAATCTATAACGTGTGAAATAGCTGTTCATTGCACCCGACCTCAAAATTACATTTTCTACTTGCTAGTTACTCGATAATCATTGCTAGTGTTTGTCTGAAACCATACCAAGCGGCTCCCACTAGTATTGAAACATTTTCATTGAATTAAATCCATTTTCAGTGTTTCCACCATTCATGCAGAGCCAACTTTAAACCATTTTTGACAAGTTTGCCGATCAATTCTGTTTTTCTCTGTGTTTGCTGGGGGGACATTGGAATTGATACTATTTTGTTGAATTCTGTATTCCTGAAACCTGTTTTCTCTCCTTCCATCTCTTTATATTGCATATTGGCGGGATTGAGTAGTGTGCAGGGGGAAAGAGTAATCACATTGCATTTGGATTGAACCCACACAAAATAATTATTTCTGTGCTGCATTATTTTTCCTATCATTACTCCTTGAGATTAAAGAGATTGTTAGTGTGACATAACCCCATTGGTGATCATTGTATAACCATTAAAATAGTGTGATATATATATTGTGCAAATCATAAGTAAATATTTTTAACTTTGCAAAACAGCCTGTTTCCTGGTTCAGTGTGACAGGGGAGGATTCAAAGAGAGGGGCATGTTATAAGTGGTACATCGTTCAGAAATAAAAGAACTTATAGACATAAATAAATAATTAAGGGTTTCAGCTGCGCATCATATGCTAGGCATTGACTTAGGTGGAGTGCCGGGTTGAAATCACTTACAAGTTTCTCCACACAGGGTTCTTCTTATGGGTTTTTAAAGTCATTTGATAGATAGGTCCGTGCTAATGGTCAGAATTGGAATAAGTTGTGGTTTGCTATTCAGTTATTTATTCTTCCAGTGTTATACAATGGTAGAGGTACCAAGCGTAATCAATATTTGAATCAGAAGGGTTTTGCTTAGTAAGTGGCTGGAACACTTGCTGTTGGTTGAGGATTGGTATCAGATTTTTTTATTTTATTTTCTTTAGCATTTTTAAAGCACTCACACAGCCAACGGGCATCGAGGCGCTGTTACAGGAATAGTTCTTTTTTTTTTAAAAAAAAAATTTGTTGCGTAATTGTAGTTTTTTTTTGTCTTAGTTACATATTTATAACGGGCTTAAACACCCAGAGGTTTCTAAGCGCGGACCCAGGGATTGAACCTGTGTTGCTTCGTGTTGTCTTGCTTCCAAGGCGCGCACGTTGCCGTTAAGCTATCCTCCCGGGACCTGCGGTACCTGAATCCATTCATGCAGGTGCATGAATGCCCACGGTACCTGCATCCATTCATAATTTCTAGAACGTATTCATTCAGAGAAAATGGTGCATTTCTGTGTCTGTTTTTAGACCCTCAGTGATCGACCTCAAGCTACAAATTAATTTGCATCCCTGTTGACGCAGTCTTTTTTCCCGGTCTCCCAGTCTTTCGGCTATGTCTAGGTTTTTAACTCCATAGAACCTGATGTCCTCTTTCTTATTATTTGGATGTTCCTTTGTCCAATGTTCACATACAGTACTTCTCACATAGTTTTTGTTGTATATACATATTATAACATATATTAGTACCCGGCAAAGGTCAACCAGAATGTACCAAACATTCTGATTGGCCCTCACCCGGTCCATACCTCGCAGAGAATCCCTCGAAGCTTTCACTTCGTTCACATCCCCGGCGGGGGCGTGGCAGCTGCTCAGCCAATGAGGAGGCTCCGAACAGGGTAATCCCCGCTACGAGGCTCTGCAGGGCTGGAGGCTGCCATCCTCCAATGGCGGAGATTCAGGTGAGTGTTTTCGCCACCTTAGCCCACCACTCCCCCAACAATCCCCTCCCAACCCCATTTACCTTGTTTTTTCAAGAGCAGATGCGCTGTGGACTCTGTCCGCAGTGTGTCCCCCCTGATATCCGCCATCGAAAGGGAAAACGGACTTCATTTTTTTCCCCGATGCCCATTTTTTTTGCCATTTTTTTTTCTGTTCTGAAACGCTGCTGCAAAACGATGATTGCTATTAGTACCCCGTTCTTGCAGGCCAGGGTACTAATAACAATATGCCCCTCACTGTGGGCCATTACCGAGTCAGGCTATGGGCCCCGATGATATACCGGACTCTGTAATGGCCCCACGGCTCGGGGCATATTGCTTAATTACAAATGAAGTTCTACAGTTAATGAATTCTTTGATTTTAATATCCCTTCTATTTGCCGTTTTGTAACTTTGGATATTGTTCAGTGCATATTTACAAATGTTACAGTTCATACACTTGTAAAAACCCTTGATAGGTTTACCTGTTAGGATGCTCAATTTGGTTTTGGTGTTTGCTTCTGTCCATAAATCTCGGATTTAGTTCTGTATGTAGAGTAGGAGCCTTAGTCTAAATTATGCTTGGTTTGTCTGATATGTAAGTCTCTAGGTCTGGATCAAGTTGTAGCAGGTGCCAATTCTTTTGGAACATTTTCATATGGCTGTGCTGTCCCTTGTACATTGTGTGATCCTCCTTATTGTCTCATCATCCTTTGTGTTTTTGTCCCTGGGTTTAAGGTAGTCTTCCCGTTGATTACTATCTGCTTTCACTTTTGCCCTGTGTATGCATTGTTTAGTGTATCCTTGTGACTCAAATCTCCCCTGAATGTGTCTACATTCCATGTCATAGGTGATGTCCTGGGTGCAGTTCCTTCTTGCCCTTGTGAATTCCACAATTGTGATATTTTGAATTGTGCTTTTCATGTTACTTCTATTTGTCTGTAGGGTGGCGTTTGCTTCAGTCTTTTTATGGTAGGTTCTACTCTCTAGTTTGTCTCCATCCACATATAAGTCTAAGAAAGTCACCTCAGCCTTGCTTATCCAAATCGTGGATTTTAATCCAAAATGGTTGTCATTTAGGTATTTACAGAATCCATCCATTTCCATTTCCATTTCATTGGCATTCCATATAATAAGAATGTCATCAATATACCGTATCACACTAACAAAAAAGTGTCGCCCTAGTCATTCTTGCCCTTCAACCACACTCAACTAAACCCTTGTGTCTTTCTGACCCTAGGTAGCGCTGATTGCTCCGCTTATGAGGTGAGGGGATAGTTGAGAGGAATTTGCCCTATCGCTAACCTTATACACAATATCCAATGGTTGTTAGTGTTTTGCTAAAAAGCATATGCCATGAACATCAGGGCATGTGTCGTCTGCCTTACAAATGAATGTATGATCTTTTGTTCGGATTCTTTGTTTGTAAATAACATCTAAAAAAAGTACTCTCAGTTCTATGAACACGAAACTTGAAAGTACCTACTGTCACAATTTTGCCTACATATTTTATATCTTTAAAGAAAATAACCCCACATATCCTACAGTGATAGTTCCTATGTACTGGCTCTCACTGTGTTATGTCATATGAGACGTACTATCTATATCCTTCCTGTGCTATTCAGAAGGATCTATTACGACCTTTTCCCACCTCAGTGGTAAGTTTTTTTAAATCAAAAGGTCGTATCAAGCCGACCGGTTTCAGTGGACTGGTGTCAATGAGCCACTTTCTTCAGGGCCATCTACAGCACTGATCTATATGCTGTTTCTCATTAGTTATCCGCACTCAATGCAGAGGAGAGAGGAAAATCGGGTAGGTGTGTGAAAGGAGATACATAGCTTAATTTAGTATCACTGGCAGTTTCTGGTCACTATTAACTGAAGTGTGTATAAAGAGTGGGTATTGCTTACCCTACTTATTTTGATCCTAATTTCTTTATTTCATGGAGCCATTATGACGGCGTACCTACGGGCGCACGGCGCATGCAACACCCTTGGGTCTGATCATAAGAATTGAACCACGAATATTTCTGGTACAAATACATTTCAGAAAAGACTGGCTCCAACAAATGCCCGAGAGACTGACTAGTGCTAATCATCGGCACAGCATAATTGGTATCTGAGAAAAAGGTGATAGAGATTGAAGAAAAAGAAGAGGCACTCAAATCATCAAATGTCCTAGCAAAATATAAAAAAAGCCTGGAAGACTTAAATGCATCGATGAAGGATTTCAGAGAATTTAATCTGGATAAAAAGATACTCAAGTTAAAGAAGGACCTATTAGCCTTCTCACAGGAGAAGAGTTATCCATACATTACAGATGCATATTACAAAGATCAGAGTAAGAATACACAAATACTGGGCCAACAATTCAATCAACATAATAGAAGTAGGATCCAGAATACTCATCTAGGACCAAATAATTGGACTTTCTCCAATGGAAGCTCATATGGAAGTGGCTCAAATACATCTGGCTCGAATGGATCATTGAGTAATGTCACAAATACAAGTGTGCCTTTTGCTGTTCAACCTTTTTTTCAACTGGAACAAGGAAAGACCAAAACAAAGGAGGACAGTGGCAGGCACAAGTACACTGGCAAAACCAATCCCTCCGAATCACGCAAAGCAGAGGATGAGGACGGGGATGGACAGTACCACCACCATAGACATATTTGGGAGACAAGAAGAAACTGATTTGGGAAGACATACATTGATCCACGAGACAGCCAAGTGCACCGACACATTGGTCCTAAATCTATCGAAGTATATCCTGAATGAAGATCAGAATAACCTGCTTGAAAAGGGATTATCATTTGTACCTACAGCTGACCATGTCCCCTTTCAAACACGTATCGAAATAGCCCAACTGGTAAGAAAAATTTGTCTCAAACTATTTTTTGGTTCAATTAACACCACACCACCACAGAAGAGAAATGTGCAACCAATTTGAAAGGCAAATCAACTTACTATCAACCCTGAATGGGATATCACCGGAATCTATAACTTTCAAGGGAGCCCTCATAAAAAGACTAGAGTCACTAGAGAAGAACAAAATACAGAGTTTTAAGAATTTCTCAAGACAGGACAAGATGGCATTGAAATCGCTTACTGAGAATGAACCAATCATAATAAAAGCCGCTGATAAAGGGGGAGCAACGTTCATCATGGACTCAGGATACTATAGGAAAATGGTGCCGGATCTACTGATTGACCGTTAGAGCTATAGACAACTTGGGATTGACTCAACTGAAGAAATAAAACAACTGATAAGACCTATACTGGAAGAAGCCATAGCAGAAGATCTAATCAGCACATCTTTCTAAAACTGGAAGTAGGCAGAATGAAGCCATATCTAAAACACACCACCACAGTTCCACAGCTGTTGAAAAATCATCCTTTTGAGCCCACACAAAATCTGTTGGTAACTCTAGACATCAAATCCTTATATACTAGTATACCGCAGATGGCCACACTCAGAGTGGTAGAAAAGGTTTTGAGAAACACCGATCCACCCATTCACACGCCTGTCACTCTGATTATGCAATTTTCAGAATTGGCCCTAACCAAGAATTACTTTTTATATGAGAACTCCTTCTATGAACAGATTTTGGGGACCGCAGTGGGCGCCACTTTTGCGCCAAATCTTGCCAATCTGTATGTGGCCAATTTTGAAGAGAGAAAGATCTTTAGCAACACCAATCCATTGTCCGAAAAAGATTGACCTATGGTTGAGATATATCGACAACATCCTAATGATATTCAAGGGTAATGAAGAAGAACTTGCAACCTACATGCTATATATAGCTCAATGAACAGAACACCTTTCTGACCTTTACAGAAATGCATAGCTGCACCTCTAGCCATTTTTTGGACTTAAATTTGGAAATAAGGAACGAGGAAATTGTGAGCTCGGTGTTCAATAAACCCACAGGCAAACCAAATCAAAAAGAAGTTTTGAGACTTTGGCCGATCCTGAACATAGGAGACAGTGCCCTAGAGATACCAAGGTTTGCAATGAAAAGGAGACGCAATCTACGTGACTCCCTTATCCATACCTATAAGGAATCTAAACTAAAACCTAACACCGTTTGGAACCAGACACCCCCTGCGGGACACACACTGTGTGGCGGCTGTAGTGCCTGTGCAACCACCAAAAGGTCTCTGAGCATTGACATAGGATGGCATTACCCTTGGAGCCAGAAGTGCCTCACTAATTGTAACAGTAACAATGTCATTTATATAATCACCTGCCCTTGCCAAAATCGATATGTGGGAATGACTACACGCCCAATCAAGACCAGATTGGCGGAACACAGATCAAGTATTCGAGCCAAGAAACTTAACGCACCCACGGTGGAACATTTTATAGCAAAACAACATGGACCAACTGATTTTACATGGACAATTATTGAGAAGATCACATCCCCAAAAGAGGTGGTAACATACATAACCTACTGTACAGAAGTGAACAATTGTGGATCTTTCATTTTAGAACAGATATCCTAGGCTTGAATGAACCAGCAAGCTGGCAAACTAGCAACTCTGTGACACATAACCTTGGGCAAACACAACCCAGGTTAAATATCTTTGATAGAAATATTTTTGAGAGAAATATTTTTGAGAGAAACTCTTTTGCGATACGTTTGTACAAAACATATGTGCAATACCTAGTGAGCAGTTATACACTCCGCACAAAGGGAACAGATATCGTTAATAAATATACCCCACAGCGAAACTGCCAGCAAACACAAAAAACTCCCCTCTCCCAGTATTGTTCCATCTCATATTGTTAAATTGTCTGTAGTTGTGTAAATGAGATCTGACACAATAGGACATTTCAACAACCATATATAACGCACATGCCAACATTATGGACCGGCCAACAGAGGGCGCCTCCTTTAACTATGAACTAGACACCAGGAATATACAGAAGACGCAGAACTCTGCACAAACGCCAGACACTGTGAAAACTTAGCCATGCAAAACACTGAAGTACTATAGCTCACCACATCTGGGTATAAATACAAATATTAATATAGTATAAGAAAATCTCAGCAACTCTGAACGTGATGTCAACATTAACAAAATTGATAACATCAGAGTTTCCGAAACATAACGAACACCTAGCTTAGTTGCAAATGTTAATAATATAAACTGGTGTCAGCGAAATCAGATGATAAGATGATGTAGCCAGCCATCTATCAATGGACATCAACGAAAAGGGCTCACTGAAAGATGGCGTCCACTGTAAAACAAACTGGGAGCCATCTTGATCACGGAATGATGCTTTCCCACACAGGATCATCATGGAAACAAAATTGTAAACACAGATAAACAAACCTATGGGGGGGCGCGCACCGAGATAAAGCCCACTCGGAAAATATTGAAACTACTGAGCTATGGTGAGCACGGTAAGAATATATTGGCAGCATTGCGTTAATATGCACCTGCAGCACCGCTTGAGCCCATAGCTATTTGGTGCTCAGAGGGGTTGGTGAAAAATAACCCTTGCTAAAACCCACCTAGTTGCTCGCTATTAATTTGTGGACACTTTTAGGTACCATGGAATGGCTATAATTGAGACATCCAGGAAGATGCAAACTACACCCGACCCTAGCTTTGAATGAAATAAGGAAATTAGGATCAAAATAAGTAGGGTAAGCAATACCCACTCTTTATACACACTTCAGTGAATAGTGACCAGAAACGGCCAGTGATACTAAATTAAGTAATGTATCTCCTTTCACACCCCCACCCCATTCTTCTCTCCTCTGCAGGTGGGGCACTAGAAGAAAATGGCATTGAGTGCTGATAACTAATGAGAAACAGCATATAGATCGGTGCTGTAGATGGCCCTGAAGAAAGTGGCTCATTGACACCAATCCACTGAAACCAGTCGGCTTGATACAACCTTTTGATAAAAAAAGTACCACTGAGGTGGGAAAAGGTTGTAATAGATCCTTCTGAATAGCACAGGAAGGGTATAGATAGAACTTTCATAAGGCAACACAGTGAGAGCCAGTAAATAGGAACACTCACTGTAGGATATGTGGGGTTGTTTTCTTAAAAGATATAACATCTGTAGGCAACATTGCGACAGTAGGTACTTTCAAGTTCCGTGTTCATAGAAATCTCGATACACAAACTGAGAGTACTTTTTAGATCTTATTTTTAAAAAAAATCTGCCAAACAAAGATTCTGAATAAAAGATAATACATTAATTTGTAAGGCAGATGACACATGCCCTGATGTTCATGGCACATGTTTTTTAGTAAAACACTAACAACCATTGGATATTGTGTATAAGGTTAGCGATAGGGCAAGTTCATCTCCACTATCCCCTAACCCTAGATAAGAGGAGCAACCAGTGCTACCTAGGGACAGAAAAACACAAGGGTTTAGTTGAATGTGGTTGAACGACAAGAAAGACTAGGGCGATACTTGATGGTAAACATGAAATTGATGCAATGATTGACCTGAGATTTTGTTGGTGTGATGACGTACTAGGGTAATCTCCAGGTATGAGACCCAGAACAGTATACCGTAGCCATTTTATAATTTTCGGTGACAAGTTTGAGTGTTTGTATACATGTTTACATTCAAATTCCCCGAGAAACAGATTTTCCATGGATGGTGCAAAACAAGTGCCCATTGCTATGCCCTTGGTCTGTTGGTATAGTGTGTCATTTTATAGAAATACATTGTTCTTCAGCACAAAATGTAATAGTTCCTTCATTATTTCTATAAACAAGTAATTAGAAGCTGATACATCCTCATATGTAAAATCAATGGTTTTGATTGTCAGATTATGATCTATAGATGTACACAGTGCTTTTACATCCACGGTATCTAACATGTATTCATTGTTACATTCAACTTCATTTAAGTTTTCCAATACGTGCATGGTATCTCGGGTGTATGAGTCTAGTTTGTAAACCTCTGGTCTGATAATTTTGTCAATGAACTTAGATACATTCTCCCTTGCCCACCCAATGCCGCTAACAATTGGTCTTAGTTCTGGTCATTCGCTGTATTCCTTATGTACCTTTGGTAAAAAGTATATAGTTGGAACTCTTGGTTTATTAATGATCATGAAAGAAATGTCATCATCATTGATAAGCAGTTTTCTATGCCATGGGTTGACTAGTCTTTGTAATTCTTTAATACTGTCTGCTATAAAGCTTTTCTATACAAACACTGTGGTGTAGCCAGGTGTTCATTCGTCATTTTGAAGTAATCAGTTCTGTCTAATATTACAATATGTCCACCTTTGTCAGCCTCCTTTATTACTGTCTCTTTGTCTGACTTGATATTGTTTATGGCTGTTTTCTCTTTCACAGTTAGATTCCTTTTTGGCCTTTTGGTAATGGGCTTGTCCAATGTCCTTAGTTACTGATTTATGAAAGGCATCAATGCAATTCCCTGGTTGTATTACGGGTTATTCATTTGGATGTTTATTTTAGTTCACTTTCTCTTAGAATACTGCTATGTATTCCTAGGTGGTCAATCAGGTCCTGTTCCAGAATTTCCTTGTTCTCCTCTAGTGATAGAAGGAGTCTAGTGCTTGTTAGGTTCTTTATAGGTAAGTCACTCTTTGGGTATTCACAACCCTCTTCTTCCGTGATTTGGTCTAGGTTGTGGAAGAATGTTTTACATTTTAATTTTCGTATGAACTTGAAAGTGTCAATTTGTAGGTTAATATAGTTTGGCTTTATGCTTGATGTGAAGGGAAGGCCCTTATTGAGACCGCTAATTTCAATCTCATTTATCAATAGTGACGGTAAGTTCAGTGCTAGGTTAGTCTTTGTTCCACCGTTTCATTCCTGTGTTCCGATCGTGTTCGTATTCCTGGTTTGTTTCCTCCTCTTCCCCTTTTCTCCTCCTCCTCCTCTTGCCCTACATCCTCTGGTGTGGGTCGTACCATTGGCATAGGTTTTGCCATTGGGGTATTTATAACCAATGCGTCCTGGAACCTCACTTGTTTTGTATTTGTTAATCTGTTGCCACAGTCATAGCGTTTTATTTGTTCTTAAAAACAAGTTTAGTGAGACCCAGGTTATCTGTTTGGTTCCAGTCGGCAGCTTAATTTTCGCTGTCTGCATCTGAGCTTGCTGGTTTGTTTTATTATTTGTATAGCGCGCAAAGCCCTTGGGCATCTCAGCGCTTAGCTTAGGAACTTGGTTTCAATAAGTGCCATACAAGGTTACAGACAAAAGCATACAAGGGTAGGATAATACAAAAAAGACAGGATGGTGCAGGCTAATACATATATGAAGGAGGGAAACATAGCCTCAAGAGTATGAAGCTAAGGCAGGTACAACTAGACTATAATATGGCTAAGGGCTATATGCAAAGTAGAAAGCTCACCTCTTCCAGGCAAGCTACATCAAATGCACATTAGGTCAAATCAGGATAACGGCTATATGCAATGTGGAAAGTTCACCTATGCTAGGCAAGCTTCATCAGATGCACATTAGGTCAAATCAGGGTAACGGCTATATGCAATGTGGAAAGTTCACCTCTTCTAGGCAAGCTACATCATATGCACATTAGGTCAAATTAGGGTAACGGTTATATGCAATGTTGAAAGTTTGCCTCTTCTAGGCAAGCTACATTACATTAGTTGTTATATGCTTGGAAAAAGTAAACATAACGCAGTAGGAAGTGCGACATTAGTTAGGAGGGATGATAGGTAACGTGATGCTGATCAAAAAGTGGGCAGGCAGTACATGTAGATGGAAGTATATGTAAGTGTGACAAGGAATCTAGTCGTTGTATTAGAGTCTGTGTGTGCAATATGAGGGAGGGGTCGGTTGTTCAATAGAGCAAAGTAATCAAAGTTCAAAGGTCCAGGCGGAGAGGCGAAACTGCAACGCAGCTGTCCGGCATTTGTAAAGTTGAATTGCTCGTACAGAAACAGACTTGTGATCCTTGCAAGTGGCATAGCAGATCAGGAGTGGACGGTAGTGCTGGGCACTGTCAATGGTAGGGAACGGCATCTCTTAAAAGCAAGCGATCGCATAGTAAATCCGGTAGGGTGTTGAGTGGCCTCAGGGCCAAGCCATATCAAAGACAATAAAGTCAGGTGCAGCGCGGTACCTAGGACTGTGGAAAGATCTAGATTTTCATTGCGCCGTAGTGCTGGAGAAAAGTAACAGTAGACGTAGCGGGATCAAAGACAAAGGCAGTGCTTGTGAATACGCACATCTTACCTGATGTGATAACGAGGATGCCTCTGGGTAGGGGTACGACTACGGTTGGTCAATGAACAGCAAGTGCAACCAGTTCAAGTCCCGGGAAAGGACAGGGAAAAGACAGGACTAGGCCTTAGAAGCTGGCCTTTGACTGCTGGGCCCGGCTCCGCCTCACGGCTCAGCCGGGCCACAGCATTTGCTGTGGCAAGGGGCCAATCAGGCGGCATAGAACAAGGAAGTGCTTCTCACCGGTAGGCAGCTCCCAAACAAGCAAAATAGCAGCAGCCATCTTAGACGCTCCGGCATCTACTTCCAATTGATGGCGGCTGCAGTAGTTGTGCACCTGGAGATAGAGGCACATCCATCCTGGGTGATCTTAACACCTGGCAGTCTTCCATGCCCCGGACCCTCCCCTTCCCATCCGTTAGCTCTCCTGCATCAGTCACAGGTAACTTCTTGCGCTGCACTACGTGGCTAAAACTGAAGGAAAGTGGAATCGGGGTTGTGCCTGTTGCTGACTCCTCCGCCATCTTTCCTCTGTTCACCAGGTTCCTGGTGTGCTATTTCTTGATGCTGGTTTCCTTTTGTCATCATATTTTTGCTGAAAGGTGTACACTCTATCCTGTCTATAGTCTTTATCATCTCGAGAGGTTTTCTGTGCTTTCCTTAATTTGATCTCGTCCTGGTGTTGTTTAAGAATGGTATCCATGGTTTTGTAGTTTTTCTTTTTCGTTTTTTCTGTTCCTTCCATTTCCTGGATCTCTTTCTCAATTTTTTCCATTTCTGTCTCAATCCTTTTATGTTCTCTGACTGTGTGTACTACAACTAGTTCCACCATTTTCTTCAAGCAGCCATTGAGGTTGGTTTCCCATTCTTCTGCCAATTCCGAGTAATCTTCTTTATCGAATTTAGGAAATATTAGAATACATAGGCCTCGTGATAGTTTGTCATTCTTTAGATAATTCTGCATAGAGGCTCTTTCATAATATTTGTTTATTTCTTTGATTGATTACACATTTTTTGTGAAGTGATTCTAAAGCATTTGGTCTAGTTCTAAAGGCATATTGTCTGTGCTACCTCTAGCAGAGAAGAGTGCTCTAGTATCCTCATCTCTGTTTACTCTGTATGTTGTCATTCTTGGAATTCTACTCCAGCTTTTGGTGGCTGCACTGTCAATTAAAAGTTAAGTTTTTGTCAGAGAAGGGGAATAAATTGGTCAGTGCACTATTCCCATACCTTATTTAGTTATGGATTAACATTTGATCAACTGGGTGTGGGCCTTAGCTGCATGGCTTCATAGAGACTGGTACCCACCAACCAGTCTGTGAGTGTGTAGGCCAACAGACTGTGTTCTTTTTGAGCCTATGCACTTGCTTCGTGTTTCTATTATTAGCACCTGCTCAATAAGTTAGTATACATATTTGTGTAGTTCACAGTAGCCTTAGTTTATTAACATGCAACGAAACAAAAGGGACCAATAACATCAATGACCACAGAGGTTTCCAAGTATCAGGAAACTCAGAGACCAATAGGACAATGTCAGAACTACAGTACTTGACTATTACATTCTTACCTGTACCCAAAAGTAAGCAAAGTCATACCTGACTAACTTTTAAGCCGTAACACTTATTATTGTGACAATTACTAACTCCAACTCCAGCCATTTCCCCAACTTTTCCTTACCCCCACAGAACTGCAAGATACTCGTCCACTCAGCATCATAGGCTTTAAAAACATGATAAAATTGGATATTAATATGTATGCTGTTTAGGTAAGACTCTTGAACATCTGACAATAAGTGTCAGACAGAAGACCTCTAATTGTTGAATGAATTTTACTAATTTTGCCTTGAAAAGCCAGAGCAAGGGCGAAACGCATGCACATGCCTCCTGGCAGAGTTTGTTGGGACTACTGTATCATCAATAATAATTGATTTTTTTTTATATTAATACTTTTGTAGATGTGTTAATAAACTAACAGATTTTGCCAGATGAATTTAGTGTTTAAGAATGTTTTTATTATGACATGAATATTTGATAAATGTTACTGTGTTTTACATTGCAGCAGTATTTAGTGTTGATTTTCATGTGATTAATTGTGTATGGTAATTGTTGTAATTCTTTGGTCAATATTTTTATTAACAAATAACACTAAAAAACGATTTTTTAAATGTCATTGCTGAGCATAATCTAAACCAGTCACTTGCCATGAAGTGCTAAATCGGCATCTGCGCCTAGTGGAAACTGGCCATTGTGCATGTGCTAGATTGGCATAATGAAAAGGGAAACATTTTGACTAGTGGGTATTGCATATTATACTAAATGAGCACAATGCAAATGGGCAATGATGTACTAGCTGGTTCAAACATAGAAACACTGAGAAATAATATTGTTCATACAGCAAAAGATGTGGTGACTCATTATGCCACTTTGATGCTTTATACATAATTATCTATACAAAGGTGTGCATTGGGTACTGGGCACAAACAAAGACACTGTAAAATGACATCCAAATGTAGTGACTGTTTGTATGATCGTATCAGCTACCATGTCATACTCAGTCATGGCTTATCTTTACAGTGTAATGTGCCTACAGTTATTATGCTTTGAATCAGAGGAGCAGATGATTAAAAATCCGCCTCTACCTGTTGGAACTATGTGTTTCAGCAACTGTCAGGAATGCACATGTGACATTTGAATCTGCGCTGCTGCCCCTGCAGGATCGGTGCTTGGGATGTCAGGAGACTGTTTCAGAAATGAAACATGAGTGCACTATGATTTTGACATGGAGCATTATGAGAGGAGAGGCGGATTAGCAGAACTCCCTTTCATAAAAAATAATGATCTGCATAATTTTAATTCTACAAATCAAAAAGCTCATTCTATCCTACCCTCGCCATATGGCATTCTGTCACAGTGACTGGACAGCAACATATACTGGAAGAGTAAAAACAGATACTCTCTGTAGTTTTGATTGATGGGGGGTTAGCAAGTTTCTGATACCACCAGTGATTTCCTCTCACCAGCATTTTCCGTATTTCTGTTGCAAGTGTTGACTATCAACGCTTTTCCTTTTAAAATGCCTCTGTCTTTCTGGACATACTGACACAATGCTGGAGCAACCTGGATGGAATCTACATTAGTTGACAAGGTTTTATGGCTGTTATATGTCTACTTCTGTTTCTTTTTTTATAAGGTTTCATCGTCAGCAATTGTAGTTCTATCAAGTGTAGGAGATTTTGTCTTTGGGGCAAATTCCGGATTTGGTGGTATTTTAGCACAGTGGTATTTTGGTGGTAAATTGACCTTACCTCATTTGGTGGTAATTCTTTATTATCCTATTTTGGATGACTGTCTTATTCCGGTGGTCATTTGGTGTGAGCCTACTTTGGTGGTAGTTTTGAGTGGTATCTTATGTTTACGGTATAGTGGTAATTTTTATTGGTATCTTATTTTCTACAATACTGCCCCATAATAGGACAAACTTTCCCTCTTTATAATTATGATACACCTTGGGCTCACAATAAACAAACCCTGGACTTAGCAGACTTTTAGGGAACCCAGTAATATTACAGAATGCCACTTATTGTATGTAGCTCATGTTACTGATTTATTTACATCAATAACATGCGTGCCTTAGAGGTCACCGCTTTCTCTTCAGCATGCAGAGAAAGCCCATTCACACACACACAACTTTCTATTTTACATATACATATATTGTTCCTTGTTTCCTAAATTTACCTTTGGCGAAAAATCTCCCAGTTATTCTTTCCCCTTTGAAACAGTGACCCTCAGACGCATGAAATGAGTCACACAAATAAACAGCCCAGCCTTATTTTGGTAATTTCAAATGCTGTTATTATTTACCTTACATCCTGGATTACACAACCAAAAATATTAATATGACATTACATGATATTACCATTACATGCTCTTACCAACAGTGGATAAAGCTTTGTGCCTCTAAAAGATAAGATAAAACAAACACATCGCAACATGGAAAATATTTTGAATGTGGTGTGCAGCTTTTTTTACCCAGTGCAGAAATGTAGAGAACAAATATATAACATTTTTATTTTCAAGCCTAACTCACTACACTGTCTGCCAGTAAATACAATGCATTCCATACATTGTCACGCTCCTCATTTAAGACCTAACTCACCAGAGAATGCGAGGTCTGAATCTCGTGCTGTCGGATCTTATCTGTGCGAACCCCACACAGTTCATGGACACAGCCTTTGGAATTTCATTCACTCCGAAGCCAGGACGACACTGTCTCCCTCTCTGCCCTGTCTTCAGGCTTTCTTCTAGCTGCAGCCCCCGGAGAACACCATCCCACAGTGTGCTGATAGGAACCGAATCTCCGACTGACTGGTTGACTACACCCCCCCTTTCCAGCTGCTTAAATTTCCTCTGTCTGTCCATCACAAATTAAACCAGCCTTCCCTGATGTGGTTCTAACACCCCCAGACTTCTACCAATCACATTACAAGAGCCTTCATGTAACTACTTATTTCCTGCCAGAACAATGGATCTTTCGTTGTACAAAAAGCCAGCTATTCATCTAGTTTCCTACTGCGCATATTTTCTCTTCTTCATAGAAAAGTACTAAAACAGAATGAATTTTCATCTGTGTTTACCATTTGCATTGCAATGTTAATTTGGGACAATTAGTTGGTTACAGGGCTATTGGTTAGTATATTCTGTTATATGTATATAGGTTATCTCTACAATGCAGTTTGTCACAAATAGAATTACTTAATTTGTAAATATGCACATTGACCCTGTCTTTTTCTGCATTTCAGTTTGGCCTACCTTTTTCCTACCTTCAGGTTAGCCTAATTACCCTGCTAATCTGTACCCTTACATTTCCCTCAAATGTACACATGTGTATTTTAAAAATTACTGCACATTTTGCTGAATGCTTTTGTAAATAAATACCCATCTTGCTGGCTGCAAACTAAAAAAACTGAAATCATTTAGCTTGAGTATTTTTAAAAATAAACATCAATTGAAATGACTGCAAATTGAGAAAAACTGGAATCATTTTGCTGAGTGTTTTTAAAATGAACATCCATTTTATTGGCTGCAAACTGAGAAAAATTGCCATTTGCACCCATTTCGAAATGGCTGCTTTTAAACACTGCCAATAAACACCAATTTTGCTTCCCTTGGAATCTGTACACATATGCTGTTATTTGCATGAATCAGCACCCACATATCCCTACACAAGGCAAGCAAATATAAATCTATAACATATTGGGTCTTTTTTTGTCTAAGCATTATATGTGTTTACATTTGGACACGAAAACAGACATTTTGCAACCAAAAACTTGTCAATTGGCTTTTATAGTCACAACTGAATGCCGATTCTAGGAAAACATAGTGGGGTGTACACCTAGGAATCAGACTATGCAGTTTGATAAGTAGATAAAAATCAGATATGTAGAACCGCTTTGCTCTTTAAAGTTCATCACATGGAGTGAGGAAGCTGTTTCCCTTCTCCCTTGCCTCTGTTTTGCCCTCTACGGCAGCTGGTCAGTAGCCCCATGAGCCTAACTGCAATGCACGTGCAGATGGCAATCACTAACAGATAGCACACCCATCAGAGCTGTTCTGGTTACAGTGTCACCCATTCAGGGTGAAGATCAGGTGAGAACAGTAATAGAAGGTTGGCCTAAGCTCTAGGTTTCTGGCCTTGCCTTTCACTCACATCAGCCACATCCTCTCCCAACCGCCCCCAAGCACCCCCCACCTCTACACTACATAAGTAGATGTGATATTGCTTCATGGGCTCTCTTCTAATGACTTGTCATCCACAGACCTCTTCAAGGCATGCCCACTTCTAGCGCAAACATGCAGAGGTTAATGCAAACACACAATACAGGGCCTTGTTCACAGAGCCTTTTCCAGTGGGATTGTGCCATTATAAAAACACTTCAGTGAATCAGGCCCATCTGCACAAACTAAACATAAACACACACTAAATACATTAAAGAGTGTCATACACTGCAGGGACAATTCCCTAGCCCTTTCTTCGACCCCAACAGAAATCTTAATGACATTTCAAAACTAATTAATTTTGGATGTTTATGCTGTTTATATAAACAAAAAAATAACACAACACAATTCCGAAATATATTGGGCTGACCCTTTCCAGCTCATTCATTCAGTTTCTCCGGATATCGTATTTCTCCGGCTCTCCTACATCACTTATTCTCTCCAACGCATATAGTTGGAGGTTTGGTCCAGCAGAGGTGGTAGTGAGCTACGCAATGGTTAATTTATTACACTTCCTATCCACCTACTGATGTGGTGCCCAGCGGGCACCACATCAACCCTAAGCAAAAGACCCCCGTCGACCCCACCCCATGTAGTCAGTGCATGCATAGACTCCACCTTCTTTGTCCCACACTCCACTGCCTTCCTTGCGTATGCATCTATACATGATTGTCACTGCTCTCAAAGCAAAAGCCATCAGTGCCCTTTTAAAACAAATTTAGGAGTACCTTTAAATTGGGTAATAATAGCAGCTATTTTTACAGCGCCTGGAAGGGGGAGGAATCCAGCGTGGAGTGCTACATAAAAACCTGGTATTATTATTATTATTGGTGATGCTTTTAATACAATCACATCTTAATTATAATACTCCTGATGCTCGCTAGAAGAGTATGCTGAAAGGAAGGGTTTGCCAATGCCCAGCTACGACTGTACTTTAAGGAGTGGTATTATGGTGTTCCAAGGTTTATTGAGGCAGGATGCCAAGTATGGGTCGTGTGTTGTGGAGAGAGTGCACTACATTCTGATGGGAGGGGCTGCAAGCTGCTCTGCACACTATGGAGGTTGCTGTGCAGAAGCCGGGCAGGAGCACCTGAGAAGTGGCTCGTGCTCATGTTCATACCGATGCCAGAATGCATACCAAGATAACTGCTAGCTTTGAGACAAAAGGAGAGTATGTGCTGTGTGATATGCAGACATTTGCCTTAGTGAGTGTCAAAAATAACACCACAAACAGAGAACACAGTCACTGCAAGCCTTAAGTAGGTGGTGCACAAGGGGGGTCCAGGATTTCAGAGGGGGGGGGGGCAGGCCCCTCAGGACCCCGCTAGTGACACCACTCATTCGACCCATCAACTATCTGGCTCCCCCAACTCTAGCTGATAATGCACCCTCACTCACAGACAGCGACGGAGACTTGGAGACAGTAAGAGGAAGAGAGTGCAGAGAGCAGTAGAGAGAGTGCTAAATCACTCATTATCAGTGCCTTAAGTGGCCCGACAAAGTGAGCCGGGGCTCATCAACGAGGTGTGGCCAAAAAGCGGTGCAGGGGTCACCTGTTGGCTCGACGGCCTAATGGGCAACACGCAGCCCCACAAGGCAGCCCTTTGTAGAGATCAGCACTCTCTCCCCCTGATGGGGAGAGGGTACTGATCTCTGCATCTATTACCTAAAAGGATGCCTGGCAGGGGACATCACCACCTTAATGCTGGTGCTGCCCCTCACCAGGCATTTCACAAGGTGCAGCAGCCCCATTAAGGCTGAGAAGGGGAAGCTGCTGGAAGCCAAGGCCTTTTTTTCTCAAGCCTGAAGCTCCAGCAAACGAGCGGGAACTTCAGGCTTTAGAAAAAAAGGTCTCAGCTTCCAGTGGCCTTATCTTTTCTTCTATAATGGTGGCACCAGCCCATGGGCATCTCTTGATTAAAGGGATGCCTCGCAGGTGCCAACACCACCATTATAGAGAAAAGGAATTTTTCTGAAGCCTGAAGCTCTCGCACATGAGAAGCCTTGTCCTCTAGCGACAAGGGGACATTCAGCGGCTCCCTTGCATGACACTGCCTGAATCCCATATTTCTGAGCCTGCCTGGGCTCTGGTCTGGGTAGCCCCGGCCCACTTAAAGCCCTGCTCATGATACATTGGGTACTGCTAGCGTGTTACAAAAGGCTTAAACTGCTGAGTGTCCAAGCACTGTAATAACAGGTGCTCATTATGCAAACCTGTAGCAGATGAATGCAGATCTCTACTGTAAGCATACTAACCCACTGAACTATCGCGCTTACTATAAAACATATTGTGATTATGTTATGCGTTACATTCTATTAAGGGAATATAGCACTACTTGTATTCAACCAATCTTCGTGTTTCTACAAGGACTGCCTGGTAAGTGCTTTGTGAGACGGAGGCATGCCACCCACTAAACAAAGTGTCCAAGTCAAGCTTTGAAACAAAGGCGCAAACAGGTGAGTGGAGATCTAAGAAACAAAGGGTCCGGCAATCGTGAATTAAAATCCAGCTGTGAAGTAAAGCACCGAAAGCCTTTGAGGCTGCAACTGCTCCGGCACTGCCCGCACAGGGCACATAACGCTGGCTCATCTGCAAGCAGTCAATCTCCTCCGCCAATGACGACAGGGTTCCCAGAAGGTAGACACCGCAGCTCGTCCTATAGGAGAAGGTCTTACATTCTGCGTGCTCAGAAATTCCCTGCATGGTTCGGCACTATCCCAACCCGTCTTAAGCTCGGCCCACTTAGCCCAAGCATCCTCTTCCCCATCGCCTCTCCCTCCCATGCTTTCTCCCAGGGTCACGTGCTCCCTTCCCACGTCACTCTCAGCATCCTCTCCACTTCCTTCTGCCAAAGATGCGTCTGCAGGGATGGCTGGCCTGTTGATCATCACAGAGAGCCCCCGCGAGACGGGAAACTGCAGATTTAGGAAGATACGGAGAACGACTGCCCCTGGATTCATGGGATTTTGTGGGAAAGGGCTTCCTCAAGCGAACCGGTGAACCAGGGTCCTGGAGATAGACCCACCGAGGGTTTTTGAGGAACTGCACATACTGGGGGTATTTTGCTGCGCCGGGTAGCATTCACAGAGTCCCCAAGATACGAGACTTGTGGGTACAATGACCTGCGGATAGAGGGGCCAGTGATACGGGGGCTGTTTCATGCGGCTAACGGGCAGCAAGTGACAAGAGGGACCTGGGATTTAGAAAGCGCAGCTA
Organism: Ambystoma mexicanum; assembly: GCF_040938575.1. Classification (NCBI taxonomy): domain Eukaryota; kingdom Metazoa; phylum Chordata; class Amphibia; order Caudata; family Ambystomatidae; genus Ambystoma; species Ambystoma mexicanum. The sequence goes on from NC_090931.1 coordinate 462,009,521, forward strand.
CGGGATACCTGTGGCGCCTGGGGACTGTGATGCAGAGAGCTAATTCCAAGCAGGCGTTTGCGAATAATCGGAGACCGGGTGACAAGACTCATCTTTGAATATATGAACGAGGGAATGAGTGGACTTGTGGATACTGGGGGTCTGTGGAGAGGCTGGACCGTGGAAAGTGGTAAGAGGGAACGCCTGAACCTTGGGGCGTCGAACAGTGGAGACCTGCGGGTACTGGTAACCGAGGACACGCATGACTTGTTCATTCATGATATACGGCTGATACTGTGAAGCTGCGGATACCAGGGACTTCAGATACGGAAGGACCTGCGGAAAAAAGCGAACCATTGGAAAACAAGTATCGTCTGATACGGAGGACCCCCTGCCGGTAAAGGCTCATCCTGCGCAGGGTGTGCGTTCTGCTCCTGTGCCCAGGGAGGTGTGGGTGGAGGGTGGATGAGGGTGCGCGTCTGGTGCTGTGTCTATTCGGGAGCAGGCGATGGTTACTGAGGCTCAGTTGCTGGGACGCCCCTGTGCACTCACTGTCCCCGAGAAGTGCACTTTCTGGAGGCGGGGCTGGTGTGCCCATTTCCAACAGGTGGGCTGCAGTGCCTCGGCCCCTTGGTGTGGTATTCTGTATCCTGGGGCCAGGAACGTTAACAGGGAACGTTTATATTTCTGCTTAAATACTGTCTTCCTATATTGCCTATATTTACAAAAACAGGCTGTGTTTATTGCCAACCAATCGCAGGAGGTACCCGTTTTAAAAAAGCAAGCATTGGCAAATGTCAACAGTTTGGGCTTTTGTGTAGGCATGTGAAAACCACTTGCCAGGCATTGCTATAGTGGTATTAACTGGCCATTGCCGGTAGCAGGTGCAAGTATCTGGGCATCTAATATCAGTGCCTGACAAATGTCTATTACTTATAACCAAACCAAAACTTTTGGCTTTGCCAGTGCTTGTTTTTAACAGGACTTCAGTGAAGAACACGCATAATGCTTATACATCTAGTGGCTGAAGCCAGACCTGGTTAAGACAGTTTTATGACACAGGTAGCGTGTTTACAGCTACAATTAAATCATTACATCTCAGAATACTGCTTTGAAAAAACACTGGCAGGCACCTTGAGTGAGCTAAAAGAGTTCACATGAGGCGTGTTTTGGGTGGGAGGGGCAGAAAGTGGTCGGTAATGGCAATAGGGATTGGCATGCCATGGGCAGTCAATGGGTGGACAAATAACCAAACAACACCTAGAAGCTGTGTGTCCCTCCTCATATGTCTTTTCTCCTTATCTGTACTCCAATGGCAAAGTTTCTGTTTATAGGGGGCGCTGCTACTTAATAGTGCAAACTAAAAATAACTCCAAAGAAGTTTTAAACCTTTTTTTCCTGTACTGAATGCAGCTAAAAAGTTTGGTATGGGTACAAGAAAAGGTGGAGGTAGGGGACTGTGCATTTCTGATGGCTGTCTTCTCACCCACCACCCTTGGAATGGAAGGCGCAAATGTGCCGTAACTGAATCTTTTTTCATTTAAAAAATGTGTAAAGTAGCAGCGGGAAAAGCTACGTGCATAAGAAAATAGTCCATTTAATGGATGAGAATATGTGAAATGTAATGTATATAGATCACCTGGAAGACCACTTGAGGTAATGTAAATTACTGCATTCAATATTCCCATTGGTAAATCTGGCAAATGTATGAATGCAGTTGTAAGAAGATCTGAGATCCAAGTGTATGTTAATTATACCTACCACCGATTGCAGTAATACAAATAACATTTTATTGGCTCTGTTGGAGTTTTGGATAAACATACAATTTACACCATTTGTGTATTCACATTTTTACATAAATATGTCAAGATCAATTTATAATAACTAATATAATAGACAGTGGCTAAAAGTATAATTTGAGACATTGGGCCTCATTACGGTTTTGGCGGTCTGGAATAAAATGCCAGTAATTCCGGCACCAGCATTTATTTTGGACCAGCAAAACATAAGTTTGCCAGTGGGGCTCTGATGTCCTGGCAGGCCAGACCGGCCGGTAGATCAGGCTCCTTCTGGCAAATAATTGCTGGAATCATTGACATCGGTACTACCAGTGCCAGTAATTCTGGCAATCTCATCCCATGGAGTCCTATGGGAATGGGAACTTACTGGCAGTCTGCTGCCTCTAATATCCCGGTAATACCGGGATATCAGGTGGCGGGGGTGGCAAACCTATAATGAGAGCCACTGGGCCACATTCCGACTTTGGAGGTAACCACGCCGCTATTTGCGGCATGGCTGCCTCCAAAATCGTTCCAACTCCGCCCTGATGAATGGAGTAATTACCAGTCCATTCCGAGGTCGGAGGGACCGGTAATTCCCCATTCACCAGGGCCATTCCCATTTGAGCCCCCATAGGGCTCAATGGGAATGGGGAAGGCGCTAATAACGGTACAGTAAATTACGGTACTGTTATTAGCACTAAAGTCCCTTTGCGGGTCCCTTCCTTAACGCCTGCTAAAAGCAGACGTTAAGGAAGGACCCACAAAGGGAACTCGTAGTAGGGCAGTAAGGGTTTAACGTCACCGGTCTTGTTACCGGTGACCGTTAACCCCTTACTGTCCTACTCGGAATGAGGCCCATTGTCTCTCAACGTGAGGCACAATGAGCAGCAGTAACAGGTAAAATATGACTATTAAAGAATCAACAGCAATGACCATCTCATTGAAATTTGGGTTATGAGTTTATACATAGCAGGGACCAGGCAAATGAGGCAGGGTGACCAGTGAGTGAAGCAGACCCATCCAGGGAAAGGCAGAGTGATAGTGAAAGAGGCAAGTCGACCAGAGAATGCCAAGAGGTGCAGGCTGATCAGTGCATACAGGCATGACTAGTGGACAGAGCAGGCAAGCTGAGCAGTAAACAGGGCAGGCCGACCTGTAGAGCGAATGATGCATGAACTAGTGAATTGGTGGGTTGATTTTTAGATTGGGAAGCTTGAGCAGTAAATGAGGTATCTTTAGCAATGATATAAGCAGTGAATGTGGGGACCAGACCAGTGAATGAGGGGGTCTTAGCAGCGAATGGACAGTGGCATAGGGCAGCAAATGGTGCATGGGAACCTTGTGATATTTATTTATTTATTTATTTAGTTGATAGCGCCCAGACCCACAAGTGTCACAGCGCTAGTTCATATTACAGTTCAGGCAATACAGTCGTACACTACAGGCAATACAGGCATGATATGGTAGTACAAGCACTAGGCATATTTGTTGTACAGTACAGTTTTCAGCTTTTTTCTGAATATGAGATATGAGGACTCTTCTTGGCAGCAGGGCGTTCCAGAGAGTAGGAGCTATAACAGTAAAGCTTGCCCCACCTGCTCTCTCTCTGGTGGATGTAAGTGTTACAAGAGATAAGGTAGGGGGGGGGGGCGTAGGCAGCGTGGTTTGGCAATTTTGGAGATGTACCGGTTAAGTCCATCCTCCCACAGTATGCGTCAAACAAACACATTTAGAAACATTGATTTCAGGTAGATGAGTGTAGCACATGATTCATACTTATTTTGCTTTATGTCTCATCCCTGATTGCTTTTTTAGGGTAGTATTTTACCATTTCAGGTTCTGATAAGCTTATCGGTTACTCATGTTTTCACAGAGATTCTGTCACAGTGAGGTAGATTCAGTGTTCCAGATAAGGTTGGAAGTGGGAGTATTTTACTCTCTATTTTTTAAAGTTGGGAGTAAAATGATTTTTTTTACGAAGTAAAGGTGCAAGTCCAATTCCCAATAAGAGTATTTCACGAGCAAGTAAAAATATATCTTAACTGAAAAACTGAAATGTTTTTGTTATATTTATTTCCTTGCACCTAGCTATTTATGTACATTAAAAGATACATGTTTACTTCTTCCAATCAGGGAGTAATAATCATAGTTTCTTCCTGTGGTAATACGTGCACTACGGATACACACAGATCCATGGAGCTGTGAGGGTGAAAGCAGGGGCACACAATTCTACAGGGCTTTTTCCGCTTTGTTCTTTCAAGTATTTTTACTCTCTGCTTTTACTTTTTGGGAGTGAAAGCGGCCGATGCACCTCTTATCTGTAGGGCTGGGTAGCTTGGCTATGACAACCTTCCTTTGCTTGATTTCTTTCTCTCCCTACCACCCACTGCAATGGTGCACATCACTTATAACTGAGAATGTGGAAAATACATATACAGTTTTAGCTCAATAGTGAAGCAAAATAAAAACTATAGTAGTGGGATCAGGGAGGGAGAAAGTGGCGGCATACCAAAGCCCACAGGTGTTTCATGGGTGTATCCCTTCTATGCTCTAGTTTTCATGCCAACATATGAAAAATGGCATTTTCAGGTACATAGGACCACCATTTTTAAATACATTGGCATGGAAAACATATAGGAGTTGGAGGGGTAATTGTAATCAGAGTGTGGGCAGGAGGGGTAGGGTGTGGGAAAAACAGGGGTATTGGGGGTGTAGGCGACCATTATCTCATCCTACATTTGTGAAAATGAAGGTTGGGATAATGACGGTTATGACTGCTGCCTAAACGCACATCCATGCCACAGCCACCTGTCCTCAAGCACTGCTCACATCACAATAGGATGTAGGCACGGGAGGCAAAATGACCGCCCACAGAAGGTAATCCAAAGGAGAATGGGGGATATCGCACATCTCCCCACGGGACCCAACTCTAAGAGACCCTTGCACCATCATAGATGCAAGTCACCTGTGATAGTCACTTGCTGCACCAATCCCTGATATCCCACTTCCTCTGACAGTGGGTCTGTCTGCTAGTTGGGGAGCAGGGAAGGTAGAGACGCCATTCATGTACACCTTTTCATATGCTATGCTTGGTCCTCCTTTTTTGTCTACCACCTGGAAGCTACTGTCTAGTGTGGGAAGGGCAATTTAACCAACGGGACACAGAGCAGTCATTCTGTGGTGTGTCTGTACTCCCTGGCCCACCCACGTACTCAGACCCACTGTCAGTAGCAGCAGGGAGGGGAGTGGGCAGAGTGCAAAATTCCCTTACTGCAGTCCCCAACCTGGCTCATCTATAATGCTGGCTCATGGAAGACGAGTGCAGCAACGCTGCTCGGGTTGCTGGGCTGTGGATTTTATGATGATCCATGGCTCGGGATGAATACCTGGATATTAGAAAATTGCCACTGGCAAGGGGATGGTTACATGGTAATTTCAGGATTGGTCCTGACAGTGAGTTGAGTACGTTGGCACTTGATGGTAAGCCATGGCAGTGTGCGTGCGTGCATGTGTGTGTTTGTGTACCTGGGCATTTGAAGACATTCCCTGGAAAAAGGTTGACTACTAGGACATATCATGGTTTTTCGTGGGCATTGAGTTGCTCTACTTGGGCATTTGATGGCAATCCCTGGCAAAAGAGCGAGTTCATGGCCATTTGATGACAATCATTGCGAAATGTGTGAGGTTTATGTTAATTTGTAGGCTATCCCAGGCAATGCACAGAATATCTGATCACTGTTAATGGGTGTTTAAAAAGGTTTGGTACCTGAGCTTTTGATGGCAACCTCTACTGATTGGTTGAGTACCTGCACATGGAACTCATTATATGGTGTTATTAACCCGTTCCACTAGCTACACGGGGGGGGGGGGGGCAGGGTAACGGCCCAGAAGCCTGAGTTACCAGCCCGAACAAAGCAACAGTGGTTAACGAGGTCTCTGGGATGTAACCCTCTGGTGTCTTTTCATTCATTGAACAGGACACAGCAAACGTCCCATTCAAGGAATGACAATACTTTGCCAAGATGGTGCCATAGTTGTAGAAGGCGGGGCTCTGTACGGAGCATCTTTTCCATTACCAGGGATGTCCGACAAGTGAGACAAAGTGAAGCTGCTGCGGCAACAATCAGGTAAGTGGGGCAGGGGAGCAGGGTTGGGAATAGTTAAAGAAAACTGGGTGCTATTATATTGGTTAATAGTCAGACATTTTTATTTTTTTATTTTCTTATTGAGCATTTGTTAGGCGCCTAAACAACAGAATTTGGTTTCCAGGTGCCACAAGCCAAAGTGAGCAGGGAACAAGGGGAGTGTATAACATTGGAAAAACATACAATTGTGGTGCTACTAGGCCTCGTGATGTTCAGACCTGCAAGTGCAGTGCAGAGAAGTTCAGGAGATAGGCACGGGCGGGGGGTTAGGAGAGGGAGCAAGGAATGGACAAGTGCTGGCGGGGGCCCGGGAGGGAAGTGCCAAGGGGAGCCGAGAGAGGAGGCCTGAGGCTAAGTGCTAGGGCGGACGAGTTCCAAAGGTGGGATGCACAGCCTATGGAAACTGTGGCAGCAAGTTATATTTATATATGAATGCAACTCATTAGTAACAGATATATGCCTGCATACACAAGACGCATGCATTAGCTATGAATGATTCACATTAAACTGTTTTAAGTTATGACAAGGCGCAAACTATCTTTCACTATTTTTGCTCTTGCCTGATATTTATCATCCGGATTTTAAGTACGCTGCTTCTGGGCCATGGGGAATCAGTGCTGTTTCTGATCCGAATGTTTCAGTGTCACTCGCCTGCCGGTAATCTGGTTTGTACCAGGTGTTGCCCTGCCCTGTTGGCTTTTCAAAGGAACTGGCCCTGTACTTCTTCTCTTAGTATAACCGGTTTGGCCTCTGAAAGCAGACCCCTTTCTTCCCGAGCTTCTAAAGAGGCCACAGCCTTTCTTTATTTCCCAGGGGCTCAAAGGTGCCCTGCCAAGCCCAAGACACCGGAGCACAGTGGCGTGATAGAATGCAGCCGTGCATTCTTGACAACTTGATAGCTGCCAGCCAAGAAAGTATGAAATGCACAGCACATATTTATTCAAACTAAACTGCTTTCGCAGCCCCACACACCATTCAATTAAGTTGCCATTTTCTGACCAATGGCCTTGGGGAGGCCGAGGTCTCTATTGGGGGCCGCCTACCCCTCCCCCCCCGCCCCTCCGGCCCCCTAGATAGTGCTGGCCCTTGTTGGGTCCTGCTGTGTCTGGGAAGGATGTCGTGTCTGTGATCCGGGAGGTGTGTGTTGGAGCTGCGCCATCGTTCCTGGCAGCCACGCTCACTCTGTTTCCTGGTGCGCTCGTGCCTCTGTTCCAAAGATTCACGTGCCTGACTAACTCTTGATCACAGTGATGACTGGCCAATCTTTAAAATGGTGAAATCTAAATATCTTTCTGGAACCACCGTGAGTGAGCCCACACCATCCCAAAGGAGCTGAGAAGGGTTCTCCACAAACAATGTTTAAAGGACGAAATATGGTGCAATTTATAGCTCAATTTGTGGAAGAAGTTGGACAAAGAAAAATAGGATTTATAGGCAGTTCTGTTTGGGAACTCAGGAAATATTCGAATATTTCAGATGCCATATACATTGTATGGGCATTTCTTAGCAGCGTCTAATGCATGTGCCCATGAGGAAAGTGTACAATGGATGCAAAGTAGACAATCCTATATAACCCCCTGCATGGCGTGGAGTGAGTCAATCCAGACAAATGCCTTTGGTGCGGTTTTCACCTCACTCCTGCTATATCACCGCTTGGCGCTGCACCCCATCGAATACAGCAGAGTCCCACAATAAATTCGTTCCAGCTGTACACATAGCTTTTCCGTCTTTCTGTGTTCTCAGGCCTTCTAGATCCTCTTATCTATCCTGTCCTCCCTCTCCAGTGCTGCTGAATGATTATTCAAACTCCTCCTCTGTCCTCTCTGACATGCACAGTGCTTTGACGTCATGAATTATGGCAGGCGGCGCTATGTAAAAGCAAGATAACATTTGTGTTCCACATCACTGAAACAGTGCCTGATGCTGTATACCACTACTACACTGACACAAAAAAGCCAATCACAAGCCAATGGAAATGACACCAATTTTAAAGATTATAGCAGGAGATCTAATGCACATTACATTTGCACACTGCAATTGTTGCAGCCTTTTGGAAAAAATACGAACTGGACCATAGAGAGTTAGCCAATTGCAGATCAGTGTCCAACCTCCCCTGTTCGGTCAAACCGATGAAACGTACTGTGAAAGCTAGATTTGTATTAAGAATAACTCTGTGCTATGCACCAGCCAAGCTGGTTCCTGCTGCATTCAGCTGCCAGTTGGTGGTGGTCTCTGTGCTGGATGACCGGTGATCCCAGGTGGATACTGTGGCAATAAGCCACGAGGTGGCGGGCCAATACCTCCTCAGGTAATGTCCCAGGGGGCATTACTTCGGGGCGGTATTGGGCCGCCACCTCGTGGCTTATTGCCATAAGTACCCCAGCCCGTTAGACCGGGGTACTAATTGCTTTTTTTCTGTTCCTTTCGGGACAGAAAAAAAAAAACGGCAAAAAAATGGCCGCCGCCATGGAAAGGGAAAACGGACTACGTTTTCCCTTTCCATGGCGGCCATCGGGAGCATTCGCTTCTGAGACCAGAAGAAAAAAGAAGGTAAGTGGGGTCGGGAGGGCGGAACAGAGGGGATGGGGAGGAAGAAAAAAAAAAGAAAAAACATACCGCGGTCTCCGGCGGGGGACGATGGAAACCTCCAGCCGTGTGGAGACTCGGAGCAGGGATGGCCCCGCTCCGAGTCTCCACATGGCTGGAGGTTTCCATCGTCCCCCGCCCGAGACCGTGGGATAGAAGGTAAGTTGGGAGAGGAGGGAGGAAAGGCTGGGGAAAAAAAAAAATCTTACCTGCGTCCCCGGCGGGGTACGAAGAAAGCCACCAGCCATGGGGAGGCTCGGAGCGGGGATTGCCCCGTTTCGAGCCTCCTCATTGGCTGAGGGGCTGCCACGCCCCTCGCCGGGAACAGAGTAGCCGGCACGCACGGCATGGACGGGAATACCGTGTGGTATAGCTCGCAAATGAGCCAATCACCACACAGTATCCCTGTTCAGCCGCGCGTGCTGGGTACTAATGGTGGATACTGGTGTTGGGACCAAAGATGATCTATTCAGCTTATCGGCCACCTGACCATGAGTGTCTGGTGACCTTGCTAGAACAAACTTGTCTGTAGAATTCGATTGGCTGAAATTAGATCAATTCTAGCGGATAGCAACCAGGCCCTTATGAGTTCCACTTTCAGGTCCCTCTTTGTGAAAACATACTGTTTCATCCCTCACGGATCGACCCTCTCGCTGTTAATGTGTGATGTAAGTATGAATCCTTTGGTGCGACTTCTGGAAACAGCTGGAATCTATTTCATATCTATGCCGAGGATGCTCATCTTATGACCAGACTGAATCACATGGAGAAAGAATCCCACACAAGGTTACATGATTCCTTTACCAAATCCACTACTGGATAAACTAAAAAGGGAAGCCTCATAAACAGAGGCTTTAGTTGTCAGAGGACCAACCGACTATGCAATGTTGCTCAGAGATCTGGCCCAGAGAACTATGCACTTGACCTCTGCCAGTCTCTTAGGCTAAGGACCTGGTGTTCTCTGTTGATTGTCTCTGCATAGCCACACACATTGCTGCTGCAACCAAGGGAGGATTCTATTCTCTGCAACGGCTGAACAGGATTTTGCCATATTTACCATTCTGCCACAGAATGCAGTCAGTGATGGCATTAGTTATGCCGAAAAGCACTCTGCAAATACTGTCTGCCTAGACCTTCTGGCCTATCTTCTGAAAAGACTGCACGGTCTGAAGAATGATGCCCATCTGCAGATGCATTTTGGCTGGCTGGACGACATCTTCCTAGCCCTTGGTTCTCTGCATTGGCTGCCAGTCCAGATTAGGATTGATTCCATGCCATTTTCGGTCAAGGTAGAAGCAATGTAGTGACATTGTTGCCCAGATAAAACACATGGGGTCTCGTTATGAGTTTGTCGGTAGAGTAAATCATTTCAGTAACTCCATTACCAGCACTTTTTTTTTTGGTGGTAATGGAATTACCAACATTTTTAACTACACCGTCAAATTCTGAGTTTGGAGGGGAAGTGGAGGATTCACCACCTGCAAATGGCTTGATATAAATTATACTCTTTACCGCGGCAGAATTACCGCTCGTGGAAATTATGCCAAAATCCCCATGGAGTCTTATGGACTCCAGAAATGGGGATGTCCACTGCTTTGCCACCACTCGCAATCCCATGGTAAACCCATTGCAACGATTTCCAGTAACATTAAATGATTTTGCCACTAATTCAGTGGATTTACTGCCGAAATACCACAAATAAGTAATGAGGCTCGTCATCATGTCATCACCACAATGGCATAATTAAATCGTATAGCATGATTTTCTGGGGGCAATGTACAACCAACAACATTTTCGCAGAAAATGGTGATCCCTGGCTCCATAATGTGTAATCCCGGGATTTGTTGAGTTTGATGATACATGTTAGGCTAGAGAGTCAATGTTTTTCAGGATTTACAGTTCTGACTTGGTACATCATTCAGGGGATGTACAATGCTACTGTGCCTACACATGTCCCTTATGGCAGACTTGGACACTGTGATTGCAGAGACAAACAGTCTTTTCCACTGTCCAGTGGAGTTACATTACTTAATAAAAACATCTTAAATAATAAACACAGACAAAGGCCCAACCAATGGAGAGTCCCGTTTGTTTTCACCCGCAGACTCTCCCTTACTTTATTTTAAGCATTATGATGTATCTGTGACCTTAGTGTAAGATCTAAAGTTTATTCATGACATGTACACTTTGGTTCAATGCAGAAGAAAAGAGTGGGAAGAAGAGTCTGAGGGGCAACTACATTCGGTTCTCTGGGGAGAGCTACATTGGATAGCCAAAGGAACATACAGAAGGAATTCTCTCCTTTACCCTCCAGGCCATGCTAACATGAATAGGAGCCTGATTCTGAACCTTTAATTGCTCAAAGAGGGAGGGAGGCTTGAGCTCTCCCAAACCTATTCTTCCTGGAAATGGAACCACAACCTACATTGGACAAGATTGTCACATACAACTATGACATCTAGGGCCCTGGATGCAGCTTATTTGTAACACAGTCATCAGTCCTGTCATATACCTCTAGTAACTACCGAAACTGAGGGTAACAATTGCAATACCGGTTTGGCTCATTAAGCAGATTGTCAAGCTGGCATCCATATTGCCTCAGAGCATCCCTGTACCACGTCCACTGCTCTTTCAACTCTTCTTGTCTATCTTTATTGGTCCAGAATTGCACATGCTACGTCCCATTGCCCCGTGGTTTACCCATTATTTATTTGTGTCGTGCAGTGTGCCAATGCAATCTAAGGGCCGTTTCAGAGCATGCAAAACCAAAATAGAGGGAGCCAGGTGAGGGCTTTAGACTTATCTCAGAGAAAAGGAAGGATTTCTATGGAGTGCCTCACGTGGATGTAGTTCTGTGTTTCAAAAGGAGGGGGGTATTGGGAGTTTTCACAGCTAAATGCCTCCCTCCCAGATATGTTATTGCAAAGCTAGCCACGCGTAGGAGGACAGAGTCAGCAAATCTGAGGTATCTTGCTGGTTATTAGTTCTTGATTAGTTTTTTGATGTAGTTTAGTCCTTGGTCATGAGTGCCTCTGTTGGTTAGGCAGAGAAGCTTGAATTTGATTAAGGATGCGATGCATATCCAGTGCATTTGGATGACGGTGACGGCTGAGGTGTGATCATGTGATTTCAAATGAAAGATAAGCCTTGCTGTTTAATAATCCCATGCCACACCCATTGCCGCAAAGCTGGCAATGCCATTTCCTGTGCACAAGCCCACCCCTGACACACACACAACACACACAAGTGTGTGTATCAGTGTCCCTTGCTATGTTCGACAAAGGAAGGTGAGATGGGCTGGGAACCAGTCTTCCGCCAAAGTTACATCAACCAGCGGGGGATCACTCCCTTCACCAACCCCACCCACATGTTCCCTTGTGCATCAGGCTATGGGTGGTGTCAGTTCACTAATCACACCCCCAGTTTGTCACAGGCAGGAACTGGAAAGGCCCTATGGGGTGCTGCTCTGTGCACCTCTGGCCTATGGACTGTGCATTCAATGCGTGTAGATGCCCTGCAAATTGAACGCCAGCACATTGGAACTCAAAATACATTACAGAAAATGTATGGAGGCCACAAGAAGGGTCTTTGCAAAAATGTACACATGGTTGATATGGACTGTCCAACTCTGGACCTCGAGGGCTGGAAACCTGACTGGTTTTCAAACAAGCATTCTCTGTATAGTGAGCAGTGTGACCCAAATACATGACATTTGCATCCTGTAATTCACAATTTTTTATACAAGACTAGTCTAAAAGCCTGTGTACGTGGGATAATGTGTGTAAAGGAAGACATTTTCAGAGTGTGCATATATTATGTGGTGTATTTTAACGAAATTTCTGTTAATAGAAATAAATGTGTAAAGTATCTTGCTCCTTTCGCATGGAGAAGTTTTAACCTCAAACAAAATCTCACAGAATTAATTCAAAATTCAACAATGTACATACTCCTATTTGCGTAGTCTTGTTTACACACACACTATAATCTGAGTTTTACCCCTGTGCTAATGTTGTTCTTGTTTTTTGTATGTTTGTTGTGCCCTAAAGCTCACGGGTCCATGGCCTGCGCAATACACATTTTTAAAGTAAAGTAAAGTATACGGCCAATTGTATCTGCTGCTCATTGTATTGGATTCCACGTACATGTTTTGGAATCAAATATATAATTTTGAGGGGTGTCAGAGTAATACAATTCACGTACTGCATGATTCGAAGTAGACAAGAGATCATAAAATAATGTAAGTTGAACTCAAATAAAGTTTAAAACGTACATGATTGATATACTAATACATGCTAAGAAATATTACAATGAATAATTAAATAATACAGAGGACCTAAAAAAGTATTTTATTTTGTAAGAGAAAACGTGCTTAATCAAATGAATTTATTTCTGTTTATGCGTTTAAAAAAATGAAAATATTTTCATAGTGTATGCAATTTGAAATATGCTGTTAAAGTGGTATCAGCATTTTCTCCAGCTAATTGTATGTTATCATTGTTGAAATATACATTTTGTTCGCCTGGAAGACGAACTTGAAGTCTTATTGCTGTATATGTAAGGCAAGAGCTCGCTCTAGCGGTGATAACAGGCAAATCGAGCAGGACAGCTTCGGACAAACATACTTCTGGCCTTTTATAATATAGTATGATGATGATGACATTCATACCGTATGTGACTTTTGTCAATGCATAACGTTTGGTGAAATGATTTCTGATGTTGTCGCTAGTGGCAGTTCCCAGACATTTTCTGAAAGAGAATATCTGGGTGATATTGTGCACACCAGAGGCAATGCAAAGTTAATGCACTTTGTATTGAGATGTTAATAGCAACCAAATGCGCTGCTCATCGGTCAGGGCATGTGGTTGGAGGGAAGTGGGCAAATGGAGTCTTTTGTTGATGCCCACAGTCCTTGACATTGTTTGATGGCCGGGGAAAGATGGGTTCAAGCTGCCTGTGCCTGAATCCTTCCGAATGTCTGCAGCATTTTTCTTCGGTTCGCATTCCTATGATTTTTCTGATGTTATCATCTATGATCTCTAACTGTGCACCTCATGTCTTGACAGTTTTGTTGCTGCGTTGCATATGGCATCTGTTGCCATGAATGCTGCTGACTTGCAAATGCAATCCTTTTCCGAGGGTCTGTCCTGATTTACAGAGAAATTGCCATTGAGGAAACATGACTTAATCAGATAAACCTCATGTGTCGGTGAATTTAAAGGACACCTGGTTTGGAAACTCTGATTGCTCTGTGGTTTGCCAATTGTGGCTGCTGCACAGGTGTTCACACTCTTTGTGCTGTCATTCAAGGCCGAAGCTCTAGTTCTGCTGTGCGGTGCGTTGGTCAGATTTTGACAGATTTTGTCAGATTTTGACAGTCATTTGTTTCATATTCTCTGTAAACGGAGTTTCCTGGAAGGCCTCTCTTAGGTCTTCATCCTACTGTAGTGTGGATTGGAGATGTTTAGTAATTAGGGTTTCTTGTTCTCAGTGTTCAGGTTTGGTTTCTTCCTGTAGTGAAGTTCAGTGTTCTTTAAAAAGGAAAGAAAATCTGTGTATAATAGCCACCATCCATGCTTCCTCCGATTACAAAAACATCAAGGGCAACACTTTTCTTTCAAGTGGTTACAGAACAAATGTTTCATTTATTGTATACCATGCATATGTCTTTGGAAGCAGTAGTACACCATCACTACTAGAAGTGAAATGTACACAGAGTACTCCGCACTCTCAAGAGCTTTCTGAAATACCGAGGATCTCAGGGGGATTGCAGAGCAGGGGATGCAAGCTGTGCCGGCTGATAATACAGGGTGTTGGTAACTTTGCCCCTTGACAATATAGGGCAGCTTGACCTGCTACATCTGAACCTTCCTTTGAAAGTTAACAAGGGAATACTGCCATGTTCCTTGAAATAACGAAACGTTCAGCACTCACAGCATTTACTACTGGGAAGTACTCCAAGCGCTCTTTTATTCAAACAATGTGAAATCTGAGTAGCCTGGCTCCTGTGAGTACGGCCAGTTGTACTCCAGTAAGTATCAAGCGGATCCGCTGCCATACGTGCAATCATCAAATGATCCCAGAGATGTCAACTTGCCCCATGTCTGATGCAGTGATCAACCCAGGACTACAAGTTCTTCCTTGCATTCTGGTACCTGTAGTCCTGCTTTCATATTGCAAGAGCAAAACACGCATTAGAATGCAAAGATGCAAACAGTACAGGGCAACCATCACAACAAGCATGCAGATGCTTGAGATCTGGGTTTACCCCTTCCCTAAACAGTTGTGTAGAATGATTAGCAAGGCATAGAAGATGGGTTAAATAAAGTTATTATGCTTAAGCACTACTTCCCTTTTTTAGGCAATATAGAACAAATATACTGAGCACACCACAAGTTAAATTGTCTTTCGGTGTTTCTGAGTTGTTAAGTGGCCTAACGTCATCAGTAACAGCCTTATCCTTCCCCAGACTTTAGCATGCTGTGACTTGTAGTTCTGTTTGTTCATATCTGCAAAGTTTTAATATTATTTAAAGCACAACCAGCGCTTGTTTTTCACATTCCACCTTCACTTCTCCAGGCTCATCCCATTACATCCCCTCTGCCCTCCTAAAAAGCCCGGGGTTGACTTCATCATGGACCGTGTGACTCGGAAGCCAAGATATTTCCCAACCCGCTGGACAACCTTGTCCGGACGCCTGTCGAGGGGCAGTGGATAAGGGCAATTTTCCTGTTTGCCCGGCGCCCAGCACTGCTCTGCAGCCCCAGAGCACCAGGAACTAGAAGGTAAGGGACAATGCAACATTCACTCAAAGTTTATACCTATGACTCGCCTCCTCGTCAAAATTGAATATTTTGATTCCCTTGACTAGCACCACTCTGATATCTGATGTTTTTCCATTTTACCTCTATTCATCTCCTTATTAATGTTCTGCTATGAATTTTGATGCTGTGAGGTTTCACCACACTTGAGTCTTGCTGCTGCTGGGTTTCTCTACATTTAGGTCTCTTTGTCATGCGGTTTCAGCACATTTGAGTTTTACTGCTGTTAGGTTTCAGTGTATTTGAGTTGTTATGCTGTTAGGTTTCAGCACATTTCAATCTGGCTGCTGTTAGGTTTTCTCCACATTTGATCTTTGCTACTGTGAGGTTTCACCACAATTGGGTCTTGCTACTGTTGGCTTTCTCTACATTTGGGTCTTGCTGCTGTAGGTTCAAACACATTTGAGCTTTACTACTGTGAGGTTTGACCACACTTGAGTCCTGCTGCTGTTCGGTTTTTCTACATTTGGGTTTTTGCTGCTGTGGGGTTTCACTGTACTAGAATCCTGCTGCTGTTAATTTCCAACTCATTGCAGTTGCGCAGTTTTTTCTGTAGTTAGGTTTCAACACATCTGAATCTGGCTGCTGCTAGATTTCCTCTATATATGAGTTTTGGTACTGTAAGATTTCACCACATTTGATGCCTGTAGCTACTAGGCTTCACCACATTGAAGTTTGGTGCTGTGGGGTTTCAACTCTTTGGAACCTTGTACTGTACGTTTGCACCATTTTAAGTTTTGCTACTTTTGAATTTGATCACCCCGAATTCTGCCACTGTGAGGTTCACACCATTTTAAATCTTACTGCCTCCAAACTCTGTAACCTTGATAGTTACTACTGTGAGATCTGGAAACATTTCAGACTGTGTTACCCCTGAATTATGCTTTCATGATGCAGGTCTCATTTGTGCTCCACTGCTGTTGACTATCGCCACCTGGTAATTCAACATTGTGGGGTTTGCACCATTGTGGCCCTTACTGCCTCTACATTTCCACCATTGGAATTCCGATACCATGATAATTGGATCATTGTGTTCTGCTCCTTCAAATATTACCACTCTGCGTTGAAACCCTCTGGGATACCAATCCTCTCATGCTCTGCTGCCTCAGAATCTCACCCTTTGAATGTGGCTACCATAACACCAATATTATTTGAGCACCACAGCTTTTTAACATTGGCACTTCGCCACTCTGGTGCACCCCCTCTGGGAATGGGCCGCTGGGAGGTTTCAACACTTCTGAATTTACTACTGCAAGACCCTCAGTTATTGTACCGACCTGATCCTACACAGCTTCAGAACTCTCCCACCAAAAGCTGTTCCGTTTTACTCCTTACTGTTTTACTATTTATACTATTAAGAACGTTGGTCTCTGCAGCACCCGAATAGGGACCCACTAGGACAGCTCTGGTCTCAATTCCTATTGTGATCTCGATTAGTGACTTACTTCCATTCCACAAGGCTAATTTCCTTCATTTATACAGCATTCAACACTGACCAATAGCTCTAAAATAAGAGTTTATAAATAGTGGAAAAGGCAGGTCACTGATCACACAGCCAGACACCATTCTTACGCCTCCTTCCCCCCACCTTCCGAAGCATTCAAGAGATACTATGAGACACTACGAGTAGCACCTTCTTCCTGTCCCTTAACTATGACCCCTGCCCTCATCTATACACGTACCCCCTTAACGTAGCAACACAGACCCTACCTCTTTAAAGAGGCTCTGACCACTGCCTGCCCTTCCCAGATAAACTCTCAACCTCCATCCACTCACACCCTCTGAAAATTCAATGGACACCTGACACACAACTCTCCTTCAACATTCCTTCTCTTGCCCGCTGCCAGAACACATGCACCCTCAACGATCAAACATTTCCAACACATACAACCACTTACCCTCCATTACTATTCACGCAATTCTAACAACAATCCTATTTCCCCGTCTAACCTCTTGACTAAGACTCAATTCCCCTTGCCCTGCTAACACCTTACAACTCCACCCTTCCCATTGATATTAATTTTCTTCCCAGAACACCCCAACCTTCTACCAAATCCCCTCCTTCCCCCTTAACATCTTCCATCACCCATCAGACACTCCCCCCTCTCCACCTCCGACTCTAAGACATTCTCCTCCTCCTTCTCCACCTGCCCACCCCCTTTCATCTACCTCACCATCACCGCCCACCCATTCTCCTCTTGCTCCCACATCTCACACCTTCACTCCACAGAACACCATTCACAACTTCCACCCTGAACACGCAACCTCTTCAAACAGCATACCCCGCCTCCCATCCAGGGAGGAACCCCTCAGCACAACTAATAAGGCTTTTTCACCCCAATAAGACCCTCGCCATGCATCTCTAATCAACATGCGAGCAGTTGTTGCCTCCATCCCCTACTCGGCCGACCCACATACTCTTACTCACATGCCTGCTCACGTAACCATCTCTAACTTCAGTTTCTGGTTTACCAAAGCTCTTGACTCCATCTTGCCGTCATATCCTTCTCAACCAGTAAATTTCATTCTCTCAGATGTGTCACTCCAGCCCTTAAATGGAAATCTTGAACCATACCCTTGAGCGTACATAGCGATTATACACCCCTTCACCCAACAGACTATCCTACGCCTCCCAGCTCAAACTCTATTCTACACAAGTCTGCAAAGCCAAAAAATCCTATTGCAGGAAGAGAATCTCCAAAGCCACACACCCAGCCAGGGAACTCTTTAAGCTCATTGCTGAATTCAATGCCCCTGCATGGACAACCAAGTCCACCCGCTACACACTATCCCTTTGCGACTCTCTCGGACCATTTCCACAACAAAGCTAAAGAGAGACACACCTCTGTCTTCTCTAAAATATAGAGCCTCCTCCACTACCCACACACCATCTCATACCCAGCAACAGAACCTCCAACTGCCCTTCCATTGTCTTCTCTTTCTCTCTGCTCGCACCCCCAGGATTTCTCAAACTACTAACACGTAGCCATCCATTAGGCTTTCCAGGAGACCCATGCACCCCCCAGCTAAGAAATCTTAACATTCACCTGTACTGAAAATCTCGCACCATCCATTATAAACTCTTCACTCACTCCCAGCATCTTCCCAGCAGAATGTAATTCCTCCTTCATTAGGCCCATCCTTAAAAAAAGCTTCCCTCGACACTCTTGACTCAACCAACTACAGACCCATCTATAATAACTACTTTATAGTAAACTTGCTGACTGAGCAGCTTACTCACAACTATGCCTCTTCTAAGACTCCAACAAAATCGTAGATGCTGCTCAATCAGGACACTAGGAGGAACAGAACCCTGCTTAGATTCCATCTTAGATGATCTTAAAAGACACATCGACTCAGATGGATGTGCTGCCCTAATCCTGCTCAACATCTTGGCAGTATTCGATACCCTGAACCACTTCATTCTGACCGAGAGACTGCACAATCTAGGCATCTGGGATACAGATCCTCCGCCCATCTCCAACGGACCACAAATCATACATTTGCCTCCTTTCTCCTTGGTACCCCAGACTGTCCCCCACGGGTAGTGCTCCAGATATTTTTTTGAGTTGGGAGTTTTGTACTCCCTATTTTTAAACGTTGAGAATAAATGCTATGTCAAGGGAGTAAAAAGATGTTTTCTCCTTCAAAAGGGAGCAAAAAGTATGCGACATCCAGCCGGTGCAGGAAAAAAGTTAAAACTTTATTTTAATTCATTATCCTACAACAATCGTTGCCTTTGTAATGGAAAACTAGATTTGTCACATTTAAACAGATAAAGCACAGTGCACAGTAGCACAAGCAGCCTCCTGTAGATGGAAACAATGAGCCCTAACACTCTGAGCTTCCCTTGCATGCAAAATAAGTAGGCACAAAAGCAGCATAAGCTTTTTTACTGCTTTGCTCACGCATAACAAGTCAGCTTGAGTATGAGCCGGACAGCCTTCCCTCGCACAAAACGAAAAGGCAAATCAGGACAACAGCAATGCAAGCTTTCATCATGTAGAGCAGGTGGAGTGGCTAAGAGCCAAGTAAAGCAAGAGCAGAATATTCCCACAAGTAGAACATATAAGGAATTGGTCTCTGCAGTAGAACCTCCCTTACATAGAACAGGTGTAATATAGGGTTCAGGAGTGCACACTCCCGATCTAATATGGCAAATGCATGCCATGACCGTCAGATCATCATGCTTTCCTCACATGGACCAGGTACATCGTGGGTCTCAACAGCGCAAGATTACAACGTATAGAACAGATAAGTCGTGGGTCACACTGGTAGTAGTTCCCATCACAAAGAGAACAAACTTCATGGGATGGAGCAAGGCAAGCACCCCCACACTGAACAGGTAAACAATAAAGGGCGTCAGCAGTCCAATTTTCCATCACAAAGAACATGCCCAGCATGGGCCTTAGCTATCCAAGCTCCTCTCACATAAAATAGGAACAGCATAAACAGAGCAGTAGGAGCACCACCCACATAGAGCAGGAACAGTTAATTGCATTTGCAGTGCAAACTCCTCCCAGATGGAACTAATAATGTATTGATAGCGACTAGCCCAAACATGTCAGCTAACTCTGCTTCTGGAATCAGAAAATCGCCACATAGTAGGAATTTTGTAAACTGTAATAAGAAGGAAATCCACAATTATTTGAGTACCAATTCCTAGCTGCCATACAGCTGCTTTATTTTCTAAACCATATAACAGAAGGGGTGTTATTATTACAGGATGATAGGTCACTCAGTATGCCTTTCATTATACTTTTACAAAGGTCTGCACCTTTGATCTGTTCTGTATATATTTTAATTTGTAAGCCCCAGACACATCTGGTCAATTACATGGTACAAGCAAACATGACGTGTAATATGTGTTTTAAGGTCTGGCAGAATTGTTATTTTTTTATACGAATAATGAAAATGCCCTCATTTCACAGCACTTGTTGTGATGCAAAAGTGCAAAGGTCAGTGTGCAATGCTAAAATCTATTTTTAATGTCATGATCAAATGGTGGCTGGACCACGTAAACCTTACATGCTTCAGAGGTTAGAGAAATTGACTATCTGTTAAAGGTAATAATGAATATAGTGCTTGGAAGTTGGACAAACTCTTCATGAAGCGCTACAAAAAAATGTAAATGTGTAGCTGGATTACCACTACAGGGGTATCTTTTGCAGTGTTTCTATTTCAGTTGCAAATGTAAACCATTCACTTGTGTTTGTTTTGTAACCACACTTGTAATGGCTGGAGAGTCAGTTAGGTATTGAATATTTTAATTGTAGTTTTGAAGATTTTTATGATTGACCACATTGACTCCAAGTTAAGGTTGAATGACTGTTTAAACTGAACAATGCAAACTCATCCTTGCCCCAGATGAGGTTTTGAGATGGAAGTATTGTACACTGTTTTTATGATTAGAGTGAAAATTAAATTGTAAGAGTAAAATGAATTGCCCTTGATATGAATAGACACACGGTATAGCTGCATCTTGATGATAAATGCACACTACACTGGAACTCTGAAAAAATATGTTTGTGCAATGCAAGTATACATTCACTGCAAAAGGCATAATTTATTTCCTATACAAGATACTTTCCCTTTGCAATTGTAACCAAGTTTTCCATCTTATAATTAATATCCTAAAATAGTTTTAGAAAATTCAAACATGCTCCTCTCCATGAACACATACAGACACAAAACATCAGAGGTTGAACAGAAAGAAACCATTTCTTATCGTGCACTGCACTGCTTTCTTTCTGACTTGCTGCACACAGTTTAGAGAATAAATGTCTGTTTTCAGAACCTAAAAGAGGTTTTCTGGTTTCTTTCATGTCACCTGCCCTTTGCACTGACCTCTGCTCTAAAACTGTGAGAAAATGGTACGCATTTAAAGATAAAAGGTATTGTATTTACAAGATTTTAATGCATCAAAAGGTCTGGTATGACCCTTCTCTGTAGGCCTACCAATGGGGTTCGACAAGGGGCCTCCCTCTTTTCTCTCCTTTTTAACTTCTACCTGACCCCACTGCCCACCCTCATTCAAGCTCATGGTTAATAATGTTGCTACAACGACACCCAAATCATCTTCAAAATCTCAAATAGGCCTTCCTCTATCTCTCCCGACCTCGCCACCTTCCTCTCCGATATCGAATGCTGGATGACGGCCAATCACTGTCTAGTTCACCCAGGCAAAACCGAGATAATGCTGTGTTGGAAACCTGCCCTCTTCTCTCAGCCCACCCCCTGGTCCACCTCTTGGACCCCCCACGCCGCCAACACCGCAATCTGGGTTGCATTATGGACTCAGAAATTACTCTGTCAGATCACATCAACTCAGTGGTAAAAAGCAATTTCCTCCACATACGCATACTTCACCGCATTTGTCCTTTCCTGACCTTTCCACACAGAGTCACCACTATCTTTGCAAACTTCTTTTTATGCAATATACTTAGGAGCTCCCGCCTCACAGCTGAGAAAAGACCAGCCATTGCAAAATACTGCGGCAAGACCCATCCTGGCTTTAGGAACTAGAGAGCACATCTCTCCTGCCCGGCAAGTTCTACACAACCTTCCATCAAGGCGATGTGCATCACTCACAGGGGAGTTGCTAGGTCTGGAAAAGACCCGTGGCTACGCTGATGTTGGAACTGTTAGAACTGGGGGCTAGCTAGTCTTTTGGCTATAGCTCCTGAGATTCTATCTGGGGCTACAACCAAAAGATCAGGGGCTATAGCACTCGTATCCCCCCCCCAGCAACGCCCCTGATCACTCATTAAGCTTTCTACAACAAAGAACCTGAATACCTGCAGCAAAATGTTACTTGTTATGGGCCCCACAGAAACCTCAGATCTGTCACAGCACTTCTACTCTTAATTCCGGGGACCAAATCAACTTGTGTGGGGGCACCACCTTCTCAGTACAAGCACCCACAATTTGGAACTCACTCTCTGTATCCATGCACTGCATACAGTGTTAATTTCAACATGGCATCAGAATCAGAGCTGGCAGAGGAAACTTGGGAAATTACATCATCCCTGTCATCATGGGCACCATGAATGAGGGCAGCGACAAACTGTCAGTTCTGTCTGTGGAAGCAGCTCCAACACTTTCGGCATCTCATCAGAGGTTATGGCATTAAGTTGCACCTCTTGCCATTCCATGATTCTTTGAATCATTTCCAATTTTGTACCTTGAGCAGGCAAGGCTCTCTCAGTACAAATCATTCTCAATGTTTTAGATTTTGAAGCATTCCAGGTTATATCAGTAATTGTTTCCATTATTCTAGATAGGCCTATGGCCTTTACAGTTACTTACTACTAAGGTCACTATGTGTCCTGGGTTGGGGTAATCTGAAATGCCATCACTAGTGTGCAACACTGGATACCTTCAGTCCTATCTCACCGCTGTACACCAATTTGTTAAGATGGATTTCTGAACTCTGACCTGGTGGGCAGAGGTTCAGAAGGCCAGCCTAGTTTCCTGGAACAGGGTAACCTTCTGTGCAAGCCAGACCAATCAAGGTAGTATTGGCAGCAGTCCAGCCTATGTCTCAGGAGGGGTAAGGGTGACTGAAAGAACTAATTGAGCACATAGAGTAAAGGACACTTACAAATCGCTTCCAGTTCGGTGTATATATATTAAAAATACAAATACATTATTTATTCAAGGCCTTTGAGTTTCAACACACAGTAATTATCAACAGTAATACTTTTAAACCAACACAATCCTACTAAAATACATATATACAAGACCAAGTGGCATAAAGGGTTAAACACACAGAATGGGTCCACAACCTGCAAGGGAAGGAAGCAAGTAGTGTGAATTATCTCTAGGCAGTTCTGCAAAGTTTAATACCTAAATGAAAGGCAGTCCAGTCCCTACATTGAGAGAAGCATAGTGCTCAAATGTACTTTCAGGTGCTGGTGCACGCCATAGTGCAGAAGGGTGAAAACTGGGTCTCTTGTAGGGTCTGTAGCAGCTCAGGAAGGTGGGTGAGGTGATGTAGAATAAGTTCCCACTATTTGTGGAAGGTCTCCCCAAAAGGGCAGAGCAGGTTCCAGGAGTTGGGAATGGTTTGATAGCTCAGGCTATCTCTGGAACAGAGAGTGGCCCTCAGGGGACACTCGTGCGTAAAAGTGGGTGGATGCACTAGGGGCCACTGGTAAGTGTTGCAAGTACTCACTGACCCCCGGCACACTCCAGACCAAACTTCGGCAGGGGAGTCCACTTCGGTTGCAGGTTCAAATGCAGCTATTGTGCGGCTCTGCGGCTTTCAGTGGCAAAGTTACTGCGTTGATTCCCAAATGGGACAGTAGCAATTTCTCCACTCCTGGTGGATGGATCAGGTCTGTTTCACTGTAGCAGGCTACAGGGCACAAGGGGGCACAGCAGCAAGGCACCTGCTAAGTCCGTCACCACGGCTCAGCGACACAGTAACTGTGTGTACTCCGGTTCGGGTGCTCTCTCTTTAGATCAGACTTGAGAATGCCAAGTGTATGAAATTCGGTGTCAGAGTGCCATGAACACAGAGCTTGCGGTGTACCAAGTTTCAAGGGTCTCTTTGAAATGGTGGGTGTGTCAGAGTAAAGGTCCTTCGCAAGCTGGTCAGCCCACTGGTACCTGGTATGGGTGTTTGGAGTCTTCTCTTATCCAGAATCTCCTTCGTGCCAAATGAAGAGGACCCAATGGGAGATCTGCTCACATACAGGCACACCAGACATGGACCAATCACGGACCATGGTGGTCCCAGTCATTCACAGCACACCAGACTCTCTGGCACCGAGCATGTGGATTATAACTAGACAGTCCAGCCCACATCCTGGAGACACACACACAAGGCAAGTAGAAGCCCATGAAAGCTTGGCGCATCGCAGGTAAATGAAAGGACTGACCTGAGGAAGGTGAAGGGGCAAGATGGCCAAAGGACAGGACAATGAACCTCGTGGCATGGCCTTTTTGGAGCCAGGCCATCTTTCTGTGCCAACCGTGGTAAACGCGACTTGCATAGCAGGAAAGGATTAAAAAAACATGAAACGATAAGCTGCAACTATCCCTGTCCAAGGCACATCTGCACTTCTCCTAAAAAATCCTTTGATGGTGTCTAGGGCTTTTGGAAAGGAGAGGAAGACCCAAGCGCACTGTACTGTAAGGTACATTGTGCACTTGTAACATGTTGCAGAAAAGTAGCAAAATTGGAAATGACCAAGGGAAACACAGTCTCCCAGTACTGACTGTCTTTAAGGGCATGTCAGTTTCCTCATAAGAAAGTGAGCGAAAAGCCCAGGAGAGTGCAGCTGAAGGCTGTGCTCCACTGGCAAAGTCAGACTATGGTGTTTAAACAGCATCAAAAAGTTGGAGGGGTACACAACTAGAGGGAAAACTATCCATAAATGGGAATCTTTCCTAACATAGAGGACCACTTTGCCTTTAGGAAACCACTCAAAACCTGACCCTTCCCCCTGCACCTCTGCACACGTAATCTGGACCACTAGCCCAACAAAACATCCCCTTATCAGCCTCTTCCAACCAACCAATTTTCAGCGCACAACCAACCCCTGCACAACCTTAAAGCATCTATCGGCCTCCCTGCCTCGCCAATCAATAGGGACTAGCCAGTTAGAACTCTCTCTTGTGGGAATCGGACACCCACAGAACTCAGGTAACTGGGGGATGAAGGGAGATAAGTATGTTGTGTCTCTCTAGAAGACCTGGCACACTAGGAGACTGGCAATGGCACAGACAATGACCTTTCTTTTCCTTGGGTGACTACGCCTTTATAACCACCACGCTTGAATCCAACTTAGTATTTTCTACTCTACAAAGATGGAACAGACAACAGGATTTACGCTGGTTGGTATCTGTGCCTTAACTTACAGTTGTGCATGCAATTTGCATTTCAGCCATCGCGGCAGTTGCCCTGCACATAAAGTACAGCAAAGCCCTCAGCTGTAGACAGTTGCCTTGGGGTTTCACAGGCTTCGTACCTCACCCTCTCACACTGCTACACATAGAATACAGATGAATCCCACAGAAAATTCAGTCCAGCTGTCATGTAGTCACTGACACAGCCCTCTTCCTTATGCCTTTGCAATATGCAGTGCATGAAATTTATTTTTAACGTCATCTGTGATCATCACCGATTTGGCAATAAATGTTTGCACACACTCTACAGCTCGTGTCATTAACATGTCTGCACAGACCACAGTCTTTCGAAGGGTGTTAATCTACCACAGTGCTTCGATGCCATGTTCATGGCAGTAGGCGCTATACAAAATTAAATAATATAACATAACACCTCGAGCAAGTCTTGTTTTTTCCCATTGCATGCTGGGACTTGTAGGCCCATTCGTAAAATGGGAAAAACGAAACTACAAGTCCCAGCATGTAATGCAAAAAACAGGATTGGCTTGAGGTGCCAAGCATGACACAGGGTAACTTGCAAGCTATGCCTTTTTCATTGTCATTCCATATAGGAGCCTAAAATGGGATTGCGCTATTGAAAAGGGCTTTTGTAAACCAGTGCCCTACATGCAAATCAATGTTTGCTCAATAGCAAGTACCAGATAATGATGACTGCAATGACATAATGACAGACAACTGCCTCTGCGTGCTTGGAGACATCTGTACAAATAAAATAAACACTGAGAAATTAAAATTCCTTCTGGTGGTTTGGTATACATGTTATTAGGCTTCAAATGAAAACAGAAGTCTATTTGAAATCATACACTTGTGTCTTAACTGGTAAGTCAAACGTATATGGCAACTTTCACCATGTAATGGCTTACCTCCAGTCTTGACGTTTTAGCCACCATTGTTTTGTAGGCTCAGACTTCAAGGCCTGTATTTAAGGTAGAAAGGATAGAACTATAAGTCACACCATGGAAGGGGCAGTTTGCTAAACAAATAGGACTGAAGGAAGGGGACCCTTATGAAATCCACCAGTTGGCAGACATGCTGACGAGAGGAACTGACCAACATCCGGTTTAAGTGTGATTTCAGGAGTGCACTTCCAAGCATAGTGTGTTCTTTTCCTCTCTGCCATTATCAGGAAAATCTTTCCTCGCCATCTGTCCATCGTTCTGCTCAAAAGCATGCGCTAAAATGACAGGCAAAGAACTAAGCCTCAAATCGTTCATCATTTAGATAATTATTCAAGCTGGCAGTAGTCAATTAAGGCCATTTTTACAGTAAGAGTCGGAGTCATGCGATCCTATGCCATGATCTTATTTCATTTTTTTTAAATGATTTTTGTAAACATCATTTTATTGTTATAGCCGAAACGGACTTTTCACAGTACATGAGCAAACATTTAAAATCTCAGTATAATATGCCATGATTATAATAATATGCACAACAATAAAATCACTTAAGATATTCATCCTTTCATTTCAGAAAATGTGAGAAATTATACTTCACATTTATACGTACATTTCAATCAACATAAAATCAACCATTATACTATTTTGAAACCTAATACCTGTAACCCCTCTAGAACATGTAGAGTGAGATCAATTTCTTGGCCTGCTATTAACCTCTCCCAAAACATTTCAGAGCACAGGCTAGCCACTATGTCCACATATTCCCCCGGGCTAACTCGTGTTTGCCATGTGCCTCTGTAACTAATCATTGAGCGCCTTAGCGTTTGCTTCCAACCTCCTCACACAAAGAACAGGTGTGGACCACATGTGCGTTCTTTGACCTGCAGGACTCGATTTCGCCTGTGTGGATAAAATTTAGGTGAAATATTGAAAATTCCTGCCTATATTTTGTATTCGACAACTGCCACCTATACCCGAGGAGAAGGCCTCTTGATTTACCATAAGGGGAGAGAGATGTTGTCAACACTAGCCCTCGCATACATTCGCTAGTGCGGATCCAAACCGTTCTGCCCAATGCCTTCTTAACACCTGTAGGTTTCGCAAATTAGATCCCCCCCAAGCACTCGCAGTCAGTCAGGACCTTAATCACAAAATTCCTTAAGTTCAGCAAGAATGGGCTGGTCTTTCTATCTAACAGAACATCTATATCCTTGTATAGGGGTTTTTCCTCAGGAGCAACTATTACCCTGTAGAGCGAGATGAGCCACCACTTCACATGCATCTGCATTGATTGGATGCCCAGCTCATATCTCAAGCTCACCATTGGTAGACTCCAAGGGAGCCTCAGGACCTTGTTCCAAAGAGATCCCTCTATCTCGCTCCAATTAATTTTGCTGATAGAGGGATGTGTGCCCATTCCATATAGCAAAGAGGGCAACACCTTTGCAATATACAATTTTAGCAAAGGGATTCCTGAGAATTTGCAGTATGTTGGCAGTAGTATTTTCATGTGGTAGGACAGCTGAAGGACTTTGTCATTCAGATCTTCCTCGAGCTGGGGCAGTGTTGAGTATGAGTACAATTTAAAGCCCAAATAAACCACTTCCTTCTCCTCTGGAATCACTTGCTTGCTCAGTGACCACTTAAAGTTAGGGATGATCTTACGATGTCTTCTGAAGGTCGCAATTTTAGATTTTGCTGGATTCATTTGGAGCTCGTTTATTTTTGCAGTCTTCCAAACCTCCCAGGAGGTGCTGTAGCCCACAGCGGTATAATCCAAAAGGACTATATTGTAGGTGTATGCGAGCCACATCATTGGCCGAGTGCCAATCCTGGGACTTCCTAGTGCATGTGAAGTCAGTGACTCCTCCAGATCAGCCAAGTATAAATTAAAGAGGAGGGGACCTTGTCTCACCCTCCCACCCACCGGAATCGGGGCTGACAGGTGGCCCTCCATGTTCAATCTAACCTGAATGTTGGTGTCCTCATAAAGGTGAACTATTATTGCCAGCAAAAGGCCCCAGGTGACTAATTAAGTCCACACTCGATCAGATCAAATGCCTTGCACAAGTCTATCCATGCACCATATAATACAGGTCCCCCTTTAACCAAGATCCTTCACTAGCCAGGCTCACAATCAGTCCATACAGCAAAGTTGACAGGCCATTATGAAGCCTATTTTATATTTAGAGAGAATATTATCGAATTGTCCATAGCTCAAGCTTCCAGATCTCTTAGAAGCCCTCCTGCAAAAATGTTACTATCAAAATCCAAGAGGGCAATTGGGCGGTAATTACCTGGATCCACCTGATCGCCCTTTTTGAAGATTGGAAACATTATGGCTGACTTCCAGGATGCGGAGTACACCTACTCCACAGCACTTACTTAAATAGTGTTAACACGATTTTAGCCCACATGTCAACATCTCCATTCAATATTTGGCTGGTCAGACCATTTGGGCCTGCTGCCCTTGAAGATGTCCTCTGAATCAGATCTACTATGATTTCCTATGAGAGATTCAGTTTCCTAATTACACTCTGATCCAAATTACTAGGTCCATTAGTGGATTTTCGGAACAGAACACTGAAGTGATGTCACCAGATAGACTCTGGCACTAAATTACGTTGCAGGCCGCTTTGAGTAGATTTCTGGCAATTGATGAGCAACCAAATGTTCTGTGAATTGTTTTTACTCAAGGCTCCCACATCAATGCATCATCTCTTTGGTGTCAAAGATATCTGTGTGATCGAGCACAGTTTCTGTAATTGGTCTGCAGGGTCCTCAGCTTACATTTATAGTCGCCTACAGTAATTAACTTCTGTTTTAGAGACCTGACTGCTTTTGTCAATTCTCTTTTCCTCTGCCATGTTTCTTCATCGAAGAAATGTTTTCGATTTGGGCACTTACATGAAGCTGGACATTGGGGCGGATCCAAATCCCACAAGAATTCCATAATGTCGGGTCACATGCTTTTCAAAGGTCTAAATTGGAAATACTGTTGACCGGCCTTTGCAAACTACAATTCAATTTATTGTCTTAGTGTCTACATTTTATAATACTATTCATTCTGTTGTTCACCAATAAGATGGAGCAGAGCCCCTTTTCTGCACTAGTAATTCCCAAGAGAGACTCCCCACCAAGCTCTTAAGGCAACAAGTGCACCTGCACATTTCCTATGTTCCCCCAAGTCTCCTAGCCCCACCCTGAAGTAACCTGTTGTGGGTAAGTTTAACCGTTGGTGGTATACTACATCTTCCCTTTTATCTGACAAATGACAGGGTATAAGAAAAGTAAAATTAAGATAAAAACACATATTTAACTGTTAAATTACTTTTATGAATCTTGGTGAACAATGAGATGCTTGTTTGGGTCTATCATCAAAGGTTCCTATTTCTGATCTGACATAGTCCTGGAAATTGTCTTTGGTGTCACTGGGATGGGTCTCGTGCGCATGAGGTCTTCTACTTATGGGGATATTTTCCTCAGTTTTTCTCTCTGGTGACTGTTCAGTGAATCACCTAGGACGTCATGTAAATCTCTTTGGTCTGCTACACTTACACGTGTGATTGTTGGTCTCTGACTGTCAACTGTTTTCATAGCGTTCTTTCATTGGGGTTCCTGCTTTATTTTCACTGGTAAGATATTTCTTGAATAAACATGCATTTCTCATAACTTTCCGGTCTTGACTTTCTGCTGTTCCATGGAACCATTTGATTTTTGTTGTCTCTAACGTAGTAGCATCAAAATGGTATCAGGCACTTTTTGATATCTTAGGAATCGGAAGTGCTTGATCTCCAGTGGCTAGTTGCAGAGCTTTCGCTTTACATTATGAATCAGAGTGTTTCTTAATTTTGACTTTGATCCCTCAGTCTGTTTATTTCATTGCATCATGATTTGGCGCTTGATGCCAAGGCAATTTAGGAAGGCATGTGTGCGGTTTACTCTCTAAAATGAGATCTGCTGGGCACTTATTTGAAGCATTGTTGGGCAATGAGCCATAATCTATGTTTACATACAAAAAGCTTAGTTCAGCGATATCTCGATTGTTTTGCTGAGTTGAATACTCTTTGTCAATACTTCATGAATCGTTTAATCCTGACTGTGGCTGAAGGCCTTAAGGGAGTCATTCTTTTATGAGCAATTACCATGTATTTTACAAATCTTTTGTGTCCATTGACGGATGGGCCATTGTCTGTCTTTAACGTTGACGGTATGCCTCACACTGAGAAAGAATCATCTGATAGTGGATTTGTAGCGGCCGCAGAGGTAGACAATGTGAGACACACAAGTGGGAAACCTGAGTGTTCGTCCATGAGTACATATAGGTATTTATTGTCTTTGATTGGTCCACACAGTGTGTGGAAGTGGGGACATTTTTAGAGATGAAGGTCTATCAGGTAAGCAGGTTTATTGACACATGTGGTGTGATCTAACTATTTTGTGCATTGTTGGGAATCGCATTGTGTCTCTAATTGGTTGTGCAATGGCTATGATACCTTGATGTCTTCCATGTGATGTATCAATGACCTGTTGGCATAGGTTCTTTGGGTTTTGAGTATACAACAGCCGAAAAGCTGCACCTAGCATAGAAAATGATGGGTTATGTTGAGTTCCTGCCAGGCATATGTTGAACCAGGATTGTGCAGAGAACAGCAGGGCTGAAATGAACCATTAGTTCAGTGCAGATAGAAGGGTCAATGTGGAATAAATGTTCGAAGGATGCTGTGACACTTTGTTTTTAAACAGCCTCACATTCCTCCCTCCCATTAACTCTGTGAGTGGGGAGTTCAGGTTGCGGCACAGGCTTGTATCTTGTGGCCACAGCAGCTGGCGAATTCCCAGAAAAACAGGCTGTACTGAGATCAATGTGTGCTGGAGTGTCTCTGATTGCAATGACTTTCTCCAGTTCTGCTTGCATGCAATTGTCGGAAAAAAACATATTCACAGAATTTCCATTTGCATGTTGTAAATTCACATACGTCAATTTTTAACATCAAACTAGGTTCTTGTTCTGCTCAATTTATGCTTAGTTCAAAATGGCACGGGAGCACAATGCATTCTGGGAGTGCTCGGAGCCATGTTGGATATTTACTTCACTCCGCAGTGAAAGGCTGCACACATTTTACTGAAGTGTTAGATTCACAGTGCTGAGACAAACATGTTTTTTTCAAACTTGGTATGCAGTCAAGGCCATTTATGCTGGGAAACTGTTCTCTGTGGAACATGTTTTTAGAGCAGGGAAGCCCTGCATTCCTTGGGGGGGAGCTCTCGATTGACCCAGCTGGCAACCAACGGCTGTCCCTCAACTGCGCAGGTGCAATTCCAGAAGGTTCGAGAATTAACTCCTTTTTTTGGAGTGCCTATATAGACGGAAACCTGGAGGGGTCAGGTGAGACTTCAGCCAGAGAAGGACGCTCCGTCTGGCCTTCCTGTGAGTTGTGGCACTCTCGTCCTGGCTGTCCTTGGGGTCTTCCAGCCGTAAATGGGTGAGAGGAAGAATGATAATACGCTCACAGTGATATATTCTTTCTTTGACTTCTTTACTTTTTTCTGTGATCTATGTCCATATGAGTTTTCTGAGTTATTTCTATGTACTTGTAATCTTTGAATAAATAGCCGTAAAGAGCTGATTATCTTCTAAAGCGTGCGTGGCTGTGAGTTATTGTGTGTCTGTTTTTGGGTTGAAGTATTTGCTCTATAATTGCATTGGTGATTTAAAGTAGTCCCGTGCACTTTTTAGAGGAGAGCAGTACATTATGGCGCTGTGAGCATGGTTATTTGTGATGAAGTGTTCCAAATAATCTGTTTGAACGCAGACAGGCTTCGGTTATCTTGCAAGCGAGAGTAATTGGGCAGTGAGTGTTGAACTGTGTTAAGTTGTTTTTTTTTTCCTTTTTCCTTGCTGGGAAATGACGATTGTGTGAGAGAATGCAGAGCAGGCTGTCGCCTTTCCTTGGTCGTCTCACTGCTGCTCTGAGACAGCCAATAGACAGCACTTTTGTGTCGGCCTGCCGCGGCCGATAGCATGTGTGGTTAAGACTTTCCCCTTCAGTAAACCAGTCGTGGCTGACTTACTGCTTGGGAATGAAACCAGGGAGCCGAAAAGCAGTGAGCAAAGCGAAAAAATGACTATGTTCACAGTGCTCCGATGAATGGTGAAGTAAGATTTATGTTCAATTAGGAAAGAATTTTTTCATGCGGTTTCCCTTGACAAAGTTGTAATTTGGATTGCAAAGTGAAAGCTTGCTCTATTTTGGCATGAGGGCAGAGAAAAGAAAAAAAATTGAAAGTATTTGACAGGCAAATTGTGACTAGTGTTTAAACATTGTGACTCAGCCCCAGTGTGCTAGCGAGTGGGGGGCTGTAATATGAGGAGGCGAAGGTGCGCCTTTCTTATAATGTATGCTTTTGAAGTGTTCACATCCCTGAAGATAACATGGGAATGAGCCGTGTTTAGGAGAAAGAGTATCATCAGTGTTGAAAGCCTAAAGGGTTTGTTTTTGGCAACTGTAAATTCCATGTGCTGGTGGTGCATTCTGTTTAAAGGAACACACTAAAATTGCCTGCATTGCATTTTAGCTGTGCCATGTTTGCAAGGGGTGAGACTCACTTGATAAAAAAAAATAAAAAGGGTGTGAATGGCATTTGAATTTTCGATTTTTGTGTATTGATTTGAAATTGCAGAATCAGTTTGCAATGGTTTGGGGGAAAAGACAATTTATATTTTCTAAACTGCCCCTAAATTGCCCCTAGATTATGTGACTGCTTCCCACGCTATGCCATGGATTTGCTGCTAAAAGACAAAAGTACTGCTGCTATTAAGGGATGTATGTTTTACACAAGACAAGGACAAGTTGATTGTGATATATAGTGATAATGTTGTTGAGACATTAACAGCCCACAAGCAATATAGATTGTGGGTTGCTCTTGCAGAAAACGTGCACTATACATGACATGTTTTAAATGCACTGAAATAAGTGGTTACATTCTGGCAATGGTACAACAGAATGGAAAATCTGTGTGTGATAAGACAGCACAAAGATTCAGTGGGTTGAGGGGTCTTTTTTAAGATCGCACATTGCATTGGCGTGAGTTTGTGAAGCCAAACTACAAAGTCACCAGAAAGAAACATGATTTTACATGGGCCATTGATCAGTGGCCTGTTTTTAAACAGGCTAAAAGACACTTTGTAGATTTGCAGTATTACATGGAGTTGAATCTGATGAGAAGAAAAAGTGCCTCTTTTGAAAATAAGAGTCTTGCTGTGCAGAGCTTGTGCCTTGAAGATAACTTTCACTGTCTTGGGCGAGGTGCGCGAAAAATAAAAACCTGTTGGAGGAAAGCAGAATTCCGCGCTCCTGTTCAGTAAAATGGTGTTTACAGAAGCTGGCAGATATGGGAGTTTTTTATGAGTTGCTGGAGCAGCGCAGAAAACAGTTAATCTGGATGAACTGTCTGAAACGAGTGCCTTCCATTGAATCCGCCCCAGCTTAAGAGTTATAGGCCTAAGAGCAAAGAGACAAGCTTGCTGCGTGTGTATGGCGCTGCCATGTGCTCAGGAAAGATAACCAATTACATTCCTGCATTCCATCCCCTGTGAGAGACACCGTCAGTGTGAGCAAAGACAGAGGTGGGGCTGCGAAGCCAGAATGTTGAAACTGAACTGAAGGCAATAATTGCTGTGAGTGAGGAGATGAAAAAGAGCGCATCTACCTTATACATGCTGATGTACGCATGCTTTCTGACACTGGCATGCAATAACAGAACTGATCAGAAGCAAGGAATTTGCCCAGTATCAAATGGCAGGCTGGGCGCATCACGCATTTGAACATTTGGGAAAACTGTGCACTAGTGAATGGGCTGAAAAAAGACAGCTGCCCATTTCAATAGACATTGCCGTGCAAGCTGCATCTCAGCGCCCCATGTGATGTGAACTGAAGTAAAGCACTGTGCACTGGAGAAGAAACCTCTAGGCGCTTTAAGAAGTGAAAATACACAGCCAGCAAAATGCAAGCTACATTGCCAGGGCTGGAGTAACTGACAAAGACATTATGGCGTTCCAGATGGAAGCAAAATACTGACAAAGGTAGCCGTTTTGCAAGAGACAACATTCAGCCGGGGCTTTGGAGTATAACATGAACACTGCTCATTAGCCATGATCCAGAAGCCTCACGGCTTAGTGCAAGAATGAATGATTTGTTGAAGCAACTAAAGGAACTGACTCAGACTATCGCTCTCAAAGGGGTGGGCCAAGAAATCAGCAGACACCCTTTGGGAAACTAATAAGTGGAACACCAGAGGCTTTCTTCTCAGTTGTGACTCATCTTTGGCATTTATTTCGGTTAAACCATAACATGGGAGATCCAGGCTGTAGGATTTGTTGGATCTGTAGGATCTGTTGCAGATTTGATTTTCTTTTCAGCTGGCAGCTTTTCAATTTCTTTCTCCACTTTGGGCTAAAGGTGAATTAGTACTCAAAGATTGTACTTAGCGATCAGTCTGACGGATTTGTCAATGTGTAGGATTAATTGTGTCTCTTTTAGTTTCCCTATGTCTTGGAATAACGATGGATAAGATGTGACAATAGGGTGTTTGTGAGATATTGCAAAATTAATGGCACCAATGTTTCTCAACTTAGGAGATTGTTTCCTGGACTTCACCATGGCAACATATGTAAATCATACCTAATTGCTTTGTGTAGGTGGGTATAGTGGTGAATGTTCTGGTTTTTTTACTGGACTTTTTCCACCCTATAGGAATACTCTTACGGCAGAGGTCGTTAGTGCAGAGTGTTTTTTCATCCCGTTGTATTCAGAGATGTTCATAATATTAAGTATGGTAGCTGTTTAAGTCCCAAATATTGTTCTGTGATACGCCACCATCAGTTCAACATCTTCCTCATTCATGTCACTGGTGTGTGACATAATATTCAGCAGAAGAGCAAAAGTATTATGAATCTGATGAGGATGTTTCTTTGATGCGATTGTATGAGCGTGTTTGGTGTTGTCAGAAATGCATTTTTCAGATCTGGACTGCAAAGGTTGGCAAAGTAGTTTACTTTTCCACAATTATTGCACCATTGACCTATGGAAGGACATGCATTTTAATGTGGCAAAGGTTGGTTGCATCTAAAGTATGTTTTTGATCCAGGTGCTTGGTGGTAGTAGACGTTCCCTTGTTTATGTTGCAATGGTTTATTGCGAGGCCACCCTCGACACATGGAGTCCCTTCTCTCCCCAAGCTGTGTCACACAATAAATGGTCAATGTCGGTTCTTTTTATTCAGCCATGTCTCCAATTCATCTATTACCCCTTGGATCACTCCCTCTCAGCTACCAATGAGCCAAAAACCAGGTTGGTGTACAGGAAATATATTTATATTTATTTGAATTAAATGTTACGAAACTCACACTGAAATGTCAAACACCAATCCATGGCACAACACAATAAATGTCTCTCAACATAAATAAATCACACAAGTGAGTTGAAAAGAACACAAATCACAATTCTTTACTTTCTACAAATTTCACTTCAAGAAATAATTAGCACTGGTCAGTGAAGACAATTTACAAATGTAGTGCTGTGCAATTTTGATTTTCCTGCCCGCTTAAAAGGCTTGCCATATGGTTTGTCAGATTTGGACAGATGCATATGCTATTATGATTTCACCCACAATTGTAGTTTATCCCCTTAACTGCTGAGGGTTTTCCCTCCCAGTGCTGAGCCGTTTTTTGGTGATTTTGGTATGTCACCATTCAATCCCTTGTAACTATTTTGTTACATGTGATATCTGGGCCAAATCTGGTCCTGTTTCTTCCCACATGTAGGCGGTCATAACACCACCTAGGAATCCTAGTTTGCTGTATGGGGGTTAGAGACAATAACAAAAAAGAGACCACATTTTGTGTTTTTTTCAGAAAATGCCAATAAAATGATGTACAAAGAAGCATGTGGTTGTTTCCTTGTAGGAGCTTGGAACACATGGTTTGCTGTTCTGAATTCACCATTTTGGAAACAAAAAACATATTTTTATAAGGTTATCATCAGTTTTGTGAGAGGTGATTTTTCCCTTGCATTTCTAAAAAGAAGACACCCGTGGGAATCCAGAGATCTGACTTGCGTGAATCGCCCTAAAATGTATTATCCACAAGCCCCGGCAAAGTCCAAAATGTAGGGAAAAAAAACACAATTTTCAGACATTAACCACCAGAAAACCATTGAAACATGCCGCTATTCACACATGTCCTACCTTCCCACGTTCCCACAGTTGTCCTGATGAAAATGATGCCTCAAATATGTGGGTGCACCTACATGGGCGCAAAGGGAAAAGGCTAAACCACTGGTATCCCAAAGGGTTTCGGGAGAGAAATTATTCAGGATTTTGGTCTTGTGGACAGCCTACAGATTTGGGCCTGGGGTGTTGTAGCCACCAAGGAAACCAGGGAAGCCCATGCATTTCTGAAAAGAAGACACTTGTGGCAATCCACAGAGGTCTGACTTGCGTGAATCACCCTAGAATGTATTACCCACAAAGCCTGTCAAAGTCCAAAATGTAGGGAAAAAATGAAAATGTTCAGACATTTGCCACCAGGAAACCACCGAAATACACATCCATCAACACATCTCCTACCTTTCCATGTTCCCACAGGTGTCCCAACAAAAACAGTACCTCACATGTGTGGGTGCACCTACCTGGGCGCAAAGGGAAAAGGCTAAACCACTGTTATCCCCAAAGGGGTTGGGGAGATTACCTACAGATTTGGGCCTGGGGTGTCGCAGCCACCAAAGAAAACAGGAAACCCCATGCATTTCTGAAAACAAGACACCCATGGGAATCTGCAGAGGTCTGACTTCTGTACAATGGTGGCTTCACCTGCATTCTATTTACTACTTATAGCTGGCCTCTATGATGACTTCATCTAGCTTGTGTTTCAGCTTCTGTACAAGTGTTGAACTTCTGTTTTCTGCAACCTCTTATTATCTTCGTAGTCTTCTTCTTGTCTACATCAATAATTCATTCAACCTTTTGCATCATTGTTTGTCAGTTAGGACTCATACTTTGTCATACTTCTTTATTTTAAGACATTGTGCACACTTCTTTATGATGTAATCAATTCACCCGTTTAGCTTCTTTTTATACTACTTCAGGGCTTTTCTCCTTTAGGTTATAATCATGTTGAGCAAGGTACATTTGGTACCTTTGGTAGGGTTATCTCAACTGGTATCTCCTTTCAAACACTCGCTGCAGTAATGGTATTATGGCTGGTGTCAGGCACGGCACAATCTCATGTCTCCAATATAGGGGAGGTAGTGCGGGATTGCCTGCAGATGTACACAGCTGCTCCTCTACATTCCCCCCTCTGGTTGAGTCCTCAACCACCTCAAGTTTGTCTGCTCCTTTGTATTTTTTCTTGAAAACATTTCTCTCCGGTGTCCATATCTTCGCCACCCCCCTCAGGGTGCTAATTGTTCTAATGTCTTCATCCACACTCCAGGTCATGTAATTGCACTGTCCATTCGGGGTACAGTGGACCCATCATCCCATGTACTTCTTATCATGATTTGGATACCAGAACTTTGTTCTCTCGGGTGCTACAATGCTGGCCTTGATGTAATCTCGGATGGCATCATCAGTGGCTTCTGGTTCATCCTTGGCATCACTCATGATCGTATTATCTTCGTAGTCTTCTTCTTGTCTACATCAATAATTCATTCAACCTTTTGCATCGTTGTTTGTCAGTTAGGACTCATACTTTGTCATACTTCTTTATTTTAAGACATTGTGCACACTTCTTTATGATGTCATCAATTCACCCGTTTAGCTTCTTTTTATACTAGTTCAGGGTTTTTCTCCTGTAGGTTATAATCACGTTGAGCAAGGTACATTTGGTACCTTTGGTAGGGTTATCTCAACTGGTATCATCTTTCAAACACTCACTGCAGTGATGGTATTATGGCTGGTGTCAGGCACAGCACAATCTCATGTCTCCAATATAGGGGAGGTAGGGCGGGATTGCCTGCAGATGTACACAGCTGCTCCTCTACATTCCCCCCTCTGGTTGAGTCCTCAACCACCTCAAGATTGTCTGCTCCTTTGAATTTTTTCTTGAAAACATTTCTCTCCGGTGTCCATATCTTCGCCACCCCCCTCAGGGTGCTAATTGTTCTAATGTGTTCATCCACACTCCAGGTCATGTAATTGCACTGTCCATTCGGGGTACAGTGGACCCATCATTCCATGTATTTCTTATCATGATTTGGATACCAGAACTTTGTTCCCTCGGGTGCTACAATGCTGGCCTTGATGTAATCTCGGATGGCATCATCAGTGGCTTCTGGTTCATCCTTGGCATCACTTATGATCTTCATTCCCATTTTTTTTTTGCAGTTTTCTTACATTGTCCATTTATTATCATTATCACACAGAATCCAAATATTATGAACACTAAAATAGTTCCAAGGAACATGAATGAGTTTGCCATGCAGTAAGGAATCCATGAGAAAAGGAATACAAACCAACTGTCATCTTCAATGGCTGATGTCTCCTCCACCATTTTCATGTGCAAATCTGTCAACATTGATATGGCCTCTGTCAACGTCCCGTTCTCTCCGTCATGGGATGGTGTGAATGTGCAACATGATGGCCTGATCTTGGAGCAAACAACTCCTTCCATGGCTGTGATGATGTCAAGGACATACCTGTTCTGGAGGGTCATAAACCTTATGGCCCTCAACCCTTCCTTAATTGCAATAAATCCCCTTTATAGTGGCATTGATTGTTTGCAGCAGCTCTCATCTGGTAATTTGTATCCATGTGACGTTTACAGCAGTCTGGACCCCAGGCATGAACATAGATGTGAATAACACTGCAGTTTTACTGAACAATTTATGCTCATCAGGAATATCATCAAAAGCTGCTTTTGATTTTGCTGAGAAATAATTCAACCTCCTCTTCTCATGTGATCATCTACTTTTGGAAATTCTTCAATCTTCAGGTCGCTTTGTAGGATCACTAATGCTGGAACATGGATGTATACCACAGAACACACTCCACCCCAATTCCTGGGTAATTTCACACATGCTCTATATCCTCCGGCCTAATACCGATCCATTAGGACAATTATCTCTCTCCTCTTAACATGCTCAAAGAGATTAACATGCTCAAAGAGATTAATGAAAAATGGATTTTCAAATCCAGAAAGATAAAAAGAATACATAGACATATAAATATTAGGCATAGGAGTCTGGAGAAACATTTAGTGTGCCATCGTAATGCTTGGTGGACATGTGCTCTTTCCATAATCACATTATCCACTTCTCGAATCATTTTTACTTCAACCATTCATTTCACATTTGTAATTGCACAATCTGTTCAAATATCCCTGTTAAGAGTCTCCTTATTACTGGACCAATCTTGGGAACTTTTGACACACAATCCAATTCACCATGAATTGTGCAATGTGTTCCAGCAGATTAGGAATAAACCAGTCTTCTGCAATAGTGCCAGCAAAACTTTTTCTGCTTATATGCACAGAGTAATGCAGTTGTTCAAGTGCGACTTTCAATATTGCTGCCGGCATCACTGACTTTCCAGTGCTTTCCTGTTGCCATAATACTTCTGTGTGGGATAAAGAACACCTCCTTTGTTTCCATAGCTCTTGCTCTTCCTGTGGGGCGCTTCTCTGAATCCCTATTCATTTCATAATTGACAGCATATTAAACCCCTCTCATACTAACATGCTTCTAGTTGAACTTTTTTTAATACCTTCAGTATCAAAACTCGAAATATCTGGAGAATATGCAACCCTTTTGGCTTCTATGTCTGCAGCTTTGTTTCTTCAAGAGATAAAGGGCCTCATTATAACCTAGGCGGGAACCCGGCCTACACTACTGGTTTTTACCAGAGGTGCAGAGCAGGTCCCACAAGGGGAGGAGGGAATAAACAACGGGCCGCTCATAATCGGCCCATTGTTTGCTCCCTCGCCCATTCCCATTCAGCCCTATGGTGGCTGAAATGGGAATGGGGAAGGTCTGGGTCCGGGTACCTAGAAGGAGGAATTACCGGGTCCTCCGAACTCATAATGGCCTGGTAATTCCTCATTCTGGGAACCGGGACCCGGACGTGATTTCGGCGGCAGCCATGCCGCCAATAGCAGCATGGCTACCACCGAGGTCATAATGAGACCCAAAGTCTGTTAGTTTAGTGTGGGATTTGCATTTTATGGCCGATATGGCTACTGGGAATCGTAGTGCCTTGATGAGCCTGTCCAATAAGATGGATGTTGTAGTGGAGAGCTGTCTGCACAGAGATAGCCCCTCCAAATCCAACTTGACAGCCCTGCATGTACGGTTGACAACACATAGGTAGCATCACTGTACACCGTCACTTCCTGCCCTTCATGTTTCTCGAGCGCAACAATAAGCCCTACTAATTGTGCTGCTTGCACTGAAAAGTGAGACAGTAGTTTTGCCTTCGCCACTACCTCAAATTCACCATTTAATCTGTGTCTTACCACTGCAGAGCCTGAATTCCTCTCCCCACTAGTCTTGTCAATTTACAAAGAACCATCAATAAAAAGAACCTCCCCGCCAAAGCATTCTCCTTCACACAGGTTATATAATCATAGAATTCAACATAAATTGCACATTCATGCACATGATCATCTTCTTCTACTGGTTCAGCTACAAATTTGGCTGGGTTCACTATTTTACATCTTACGATTTTAATCGCTGCATTGGAAATCATTACTTCGTAAGATAAAGCTCTTTGGGATGTTAAAATGCCCTTGGGTTTCTCTAAAATGGAAAATAAGGCTTGCGCAATGAAAAGAGTTATAGAACAGCCCATGACAATACTTGTGGATTTCTCAATTGCAATGCGGCAGCAGCCAAAGATTGCTTGCACAGGAAATGTCCACTTATAACTGGGTCTAACATCCCGCTGTAGTATGCCAAAAGTTTGTAACCCAATGTTGTCCTTTCTGTGAGCACTGCTGTCCTTACTGCCCCATTTGTGTGCGTAAATAAATAAAATTCCACGCTATAGTTGGGAATCCCTAAAACTGGAGCTGTAATCATTGCTCTTTTCAACTCCTCAAATCCTTGCTCCACCTCTTCAGTTCAATCTATCTTTTCCTTACCAACTTGTGCTTTCTCTAATGCTTGAAAAAGTGGCTTGGTATATGTGCAGTAATCAAACACCCAGGCTCTGCAGTAATTGCACAAACACTGGTCAGTGAACACAATTTACAAATGTAGTTCTGTGCAATTTCGATTTTCCTGCACACTTTAAATGCTAGCAGTTTGTTTTTTCAGATTTGGACAAA
Source organism: Ambystoma mexicanum (assembly GCF_040938575.1). Classification (NCBI taxonomy): domain Eukaryota; kingdom Metazoa; phylum Chordata; class Amphibia; order Caudata; family Ambystomatidae; genus Ambystoma; species Ambystoma mexicanum. Next base: position 462,050,966 of record NC_090931.1, read on the forward strand.
TGCATATGAATATTATGATTTCACCCACACTTTTGGTTTAAAATAAATGCAGGGTGATTTAGCAGTTTGTTTTTAGACCCCCCCACCTTCTACTTTGGTCTGGGTTGTGTGACAGAAAAATTAGAATGATCGAAGAATTTGGAGATCAGACCCCCCCTCCACTTAAAGGCCTGTGTTGGGGAAGGTTGGACAGAAAGATAGAAGTTAGGGTCAACAGGTCAAATAAGATTAACCAATTAAATTATAGGCTATAGTTTTCCTGCATACACTGGGAAGTGAGCCTTATTAATTTTGAATTTTTGACAAAAATCAACCGTAGTGATCTGCCAAAAGGATTTAATAAAACATTTTTTAGTTAAATAGGCTAAGGATCTACACAGTTTTGCCCTCCCCCTACCCACTACAAAGGGAAAGGATTTAAGGCAAGCAGACTCCCCCACCTTCTGGTCTCACATGGCTCCGTTCTACTTACATATAAAACCTCTGTTCAATGTTCTGGAAAGCCAGAAAGATAGAGCAGGGGTCTGGTCATTCCACTCTCAAGGACGGTTGCAACCTCTCCACCATAGGACCCAGTCAGCTTTTAGACCTTCCCAAAAATAGGCAGCTCCACCTAGATGCACTCTGAGCAATCTACTCTAGTGTTTACTTTCAGCTGTCAGATGGTAAGTTTCAGCAGCTCTCCCCGATGGGAAATTTCAGCAGCTTTGTCTTTTCCTCATATTGGATTCCATTTTATATAGCAGCAATGACACCATCAAGTTTACAATCTTGGGTGAGTAGCCTGCGAAACTTTTCGCAAATAGGATTGGGCAGTCAGCCTTCTCTCTCCTCCCAACTCCCGCCTCTCTCTACGGATTGGTTTAAGAGTCTGGAGCAGAGAAATGGCAGCTTCATTTGCAATCCCCATTTGTTCTCATGTCAAATTTTGGCAAAAATCTAGGTATGTGGCAAAACTTCATAATTTTACTTACAACTGCCATTATATATGTTTTCTGATTCAGCTAATCATGGGAAATTAAATAAAACAACAGCTGGGTCCACACCATATTGCACAGCCATTTGTCAATTTTCTGCCATTTTTACAAAAAGCATAACAGTTAGGAGCATGCAATTTATTATCCATATTCCCAATTTCACCCTCCACCCATTTACCAACTCTCGAATTTTGAACATTTTGAGATCAGCCAGAAACCCATTTTAGATGGCCATTACAGTTCCCTGAGTCATAGGTGGATACATTTTGGGGGTAATTCATAGAATTCAGTGCACAAGTGGCGCACGCGGCTGGCACACAGAGTGCGCATGCGGCAGTCTGCGCCAACCGCGTGCACCAAAACCCATTTCGGCGCACAGCGTATTCATTGATTTATACATCCATAAGCAGCCATGGCGCAGAGTGGCGCAGCGACGTTGCAGCAGCGCGAGTTACACCCCCAACGCCGCCCCGTGTGCCAAAAACATTGCACAAATCCAGTACATGGCGCAAAGGCCAGTGGACCAGCATACAGCCCCTCCAACCACGAAAACGCATGTAAAAATCCCTGCGCACCCCTCGGAATACACGTACCCCGCTTGCACCAGGCCAATCGTGTGTAAAACTCCCCATGCACCCCTCGGAATACATGTACCCCGCTCGCACCAGACCAATCACGTGTAAAACTCCCCACGCGCCCCTTGGAATACACGTACCCTGCTCGCGTCAGGCCAATCGCATGTAAAACTCCCCGCGCACCCCTCTTAATACACATACCCCGCTCGCGCCAGGCCAATCGTGTGTAAAACTCCCCGTGCACCCCTCGGAATACACGTACCCCGCTTGCACCAGGCCAATCATGTGTAAAACTCCCCACGCGCCCCTTGGAATACACGTACCCCTGCTCGCACCAGGCCAATCGCATGCCTGCGCATATTCCTGGGGTGCACAGGGAGTTTTACACGTAATTTGGCATTGTGGGCCCTCCTGGGTGTGCTCTTTCCCCCCTTCCCATGCCCTGCAGGCAGCCCACACCACAGGGGACAACCCACACCCCTGACCATGCCCTGTGGGCAGCCCACATGGCACCATGCACCTGTGAGCCCCGACCCATGTCCCCCACCCACCCGCCATTGACGGGCACCTGCCAGCAGGCCCCGACTCATGTCCACCACCCACCATTAACGGGCACCTGCCAGCAGGCCCCGACTCATGTCCCCCACCCACCATTGACGGGCACCTGCCAGCAGGCCCCAACTCATGTCCCCAACACCCACCATTGACGGGCACCTGCCAGCAGGCCCCGACTCATGTCCCCCACCCGACACGGCATGGTCCTTATGGCCACCCAAATCCCACCCCACGCCACCCCAGTCCAAACACCCAACCAAGCATTCCATCGACTTCACATTAAATTCCCAATGTCATGATAGAAAATAAATAACCAGCATGCCCATGAATACATGTCCCTCAGACCCACACAATGGCGACACATGACTGTGAAAAACCACATTGTGACATGCACAAAACAAAAGAGAGATGACCACACAAGTAAAGTATAGAAAAAAGTTGAAGAATATACCAAATGAAGGAACCAAAATCACACAATAATAAACAAAATTATTCCAAGTCCAGAAGTCCAAAAAATAAAAAAAAATGAATGCTGTAACCAATAAAATCCTAAGTAAAATGGCTCCAATGGGTCCATCCATCAAAAAAAAATCAGAGTTGTAAAAAAGAAAAGTATTCCACCATGGGTCCAAGAAAATGAAATCCAGGTCCAAAACTATTTACAAATGAACATCCAAGGGTCCATGAGCCCAACAATCCAAAGGAAACCTAGCCTAAATCCTACCTAATAAATAACTTTATACAAAAAGGCGGGGCATAGTCCATGCACCCCAAAGGAGAAAAAAAATTGAAAGGAAACTTACACCTACAGAACTATTTACAAAGGCAGCGGGCAAGTTCAACGGCTCACTTGTTGATGTTCAGGGCCAGGGCATCATCGAACTCCTCTTCAACGTCCCGGAGACGGGCCTCTTCCCTGGCCCCGAAGTCTCGCTGGGATGCAGCCATGGCCTCCTCCAACTCCCTGCGAGTTGCCTCGAGGCACTCAGCCCGCCTCAATGCCCTGCGCATGGAGTTCTCCGCCCTGACCATAGTGAGACATGCCTCTTCCGCCCAACCGCTGCCACGCAGAAGACACTCTCAATCCAGGGTTCTCCGGCCCTCCGGCCGATGCCTGCCCCTCTGATGTTGATGGCCCCGAGCCATCATCACTCCCACCTTGAGCCTGCTGTTGCCGTGCATGTGTCCTGCCTGTTGATGCCTGCACGTTCTCCTCCTGCTGGGGTCCAGTTGTTGTGGTGGCCACCCCTGCTGGACCTCTGACTCCCGACTGTGGCAGGGATGTGTCCTCCACCAGCTTGGCCACTGGGTCAGGGCCAGCTCCACAGGGTGCCCAGGTGATACGTGAGCAGGAAGATGGCATGGAGGACGACTGTCGCATAGGGGGTTCAGTTGAGGAGGGGGGCGATAGAAGTTCCAGCACATGGAGGAACCCACCACTGCTGACCCGTCCTAGTAGGTCAATGCGGTCAATGAGGCATTCAAAATGACGTGCATTGTCCACACGAGAACCCTGAACGTCATCCTCAATACCACGTTGACGCAACGCCACCCCAACCAGGACAGGCTCAACCCGGTACCGGATAGCCACATCCGCAGTGAGAGGAAGGACAGTTGTTGTTTGCTCATCCCCTCCCTGAAAACAAGTCTGGACGAAGGCATCCAAGCTGGTGCGGGATGATGCAGTCACAGCATCGGGACAGGATTACACACAGACACCTCCGCGGTGGCCTGTGCTGCCTCCTGTCCCTGCCCCTGGACTGCACCACTAGCACCAGTGGAATGCCCTCCTCCAGGACCCGTGCATGGGCCTTCCATGGCCTCCTCCTCAACCAAACCCCCCACCAACGTGGATGACTCCGTGCCATCTTCCTCCATAGGCCCCTGTGGGGTCTCAGCTGGCCCTTCTGCTGCTGAGGAGTCCACCTCTGACCTCAGCCTCTTGGACGTACCCTTGGCAGCTGCGGCCACGGGCGCGGCACCAGACACCTCACTCCCCGAAGAGTTGTCAACCCGGGAGGGGAGCTGGGCCTTGCGTCTCTGGCTGGCGGTGGGATCCCTGCCACTGTGCTCCACAGCACTGTCTCCGCCCTCTTCATCAGTTGATGCCGCAGACAGGGGGAGACAGAACACAGGCATCAGGGCACTGTACAATGGTCTGATACACACATGACAGTTGTACATGAGTAGCAGTGTCAAACTTCACAGATGGCATCACACTCCCCAACATACACATCATTTGAACCCACACACATGCACAAATTAACAGGAATGTTGCAGCAGGCAGCACCATCCATTCACATACAACAGCATGAGCATCTGAAGGTTTTCCTGAGGTCACATGCAACACGGGGAGTGCAGAACACATGCACACACGCCACCAGACATACATGGATCTGTACATCTCCACCACCTGTCACAGTGAAATCATCGGCAACTATGTCACATCTGCCAATCAGCCTCCTACATGTCGGTGTCACATGCATCCATGGTGTATCACAGTGGCACACATGTCAAATACACACACACGCACATGTACATTGTGCACATACATGAAGGTGGAACCAGCATCCATGTGTCACACCACAACCATGTCACAGTACATACACAGAAATGTAAACATGTGTGCACCCACACATGCATTTGGGCATCATGCATTTGAACACATACACCATTGATGTGCCTCACACATTACTGGACTCACATGCGGCAGGCTCATGTCCCTGTACATACACATCCATACATGTGCCTTTCAAGACATATGTCTAACCTGCACACTCCTGGCACACCTCAACATGCACTGCGTCCAATCAGTATGCATGGACACTTACAGCTCGACTCCGGACGGGTCTGCCTCTGAAGGACCTGGAGCGCTGGGTGTATGCGTTCCAGGAAGCTCATCTGGATGTTGTTAAGGCGGACCCGGCACCCCTCTGCATGCACTGCCTTCAAGAGGCGCTGGACCTTGCTGAGGGTCCTGGACCTGAAGTCCTATGTCGCGGGCTACCACCCCCTCCACGTTGATCGCAGCCACAATGTCCTTCCAGATCCTCTTCGTCGGCGCGTGAACTTCCGAAGAGGGCATCATAATGCACCAGGATACCAACTTCTGTGGCACTGAAGCTGGTAGCCCTCTGCCTCTCTGGCTTGGGGTTGGCAGTGGTCTCCGATGGTGTTCCACCCGACATGGCAACCCCCGAGGCAGGTGTGTGTGGGCAACTGGGTCCTGGTGCTGGGCTGTGGAGCGATGGAACTTCAGTCGGGAGTCTTCTGTTCCAGCAGGGGTGGTCACAGCAACTGGACCCCTTCAGATGGCTGATGTGCAGGCACCAAATAGCAGGGCACGTGGCCAGCAGGCAGGCAGACAGCAGCAGATGGCAGGTGGAAGCATACTCGGGGCTCTGGGGGGCAGGAAAATGGCCTTCTGGGCAGGAGCGTGGTCTTCCCTGTGTTGTCGCGTGGCCAGCTTGATACGGAGTGGTTTTGCACGTGAAAAACAGCACGTCAGCGTGTAATTTGAGGAAAGGCCCTTAGCGCGTAAGCGTGTAAGTGATGTGACACGCACGGGTGTTTCCTTCTGCACGTGTTAATGGTCCGCGCGGGTCTCCAGCGTGATGTACGTGCTTTCAGTGGAGACCGACGTGTGTGTTTTTCCTACTTTGGGGTTCACACGCGATTACTTCACAGCGGTTGCAGTGCCTACACGTATTTCTCTTACACACACATGGTGAGTCACACACGCTATTGCACGCTATTTTCCCCACTGCGGGTGCCCCTGTTTGTTGCATACCCCATTTATTGGGTCATTGTAGCCTGCATATTGATCGCGTACGCTATTTTGTGTTCCTGAGTGCCACAGCTTACTGCATGAGTTTTTTTTTACATGTACGTGGGCTACAGGGGTTGCGTATACATTTTTCTTGTATTTTGGGGTGCCCGAGCATTGTGTGACACGTCTTTTCTCCTAAGGGGCCACAGAATGGGACATTCATCGTAGCTGTATATAAGTGTTTGTTGGTTGTGCGTACTTCGATGCTGCGCCGGGACACTTCCGCCTGCCTTCGTGTGGCGGACATGTTTAGGCCTGTGCGTGTCTTTTGGCATGCGCATGTTTCCCCTATTCGATTCCATGAATGTGTGTAGTTCACTTGCGTGTGGGCGTTCCGTGTATTTCCCAGAAGTACTTTCCCAGTTACGCCCTCATTTTCACACATTGTTCCCCATTCTGCGTGTTCCGCCCCATGTTCCGCCCCCTTTTGGTGTGTGCGCTACATGTTGTACGCTTTAGCTGTGCGCATCAGCGCCCAGCGTTCGGTATGTTGCTGTGACATGTGCGACCGTGTGTGCCACGCTCGGATTTCATGCACATCCCGGAGTAAACACGCGCAGGCCCTTGCATGAATCGCACATTTTTATATCACCAAAATCATCTAGAAATTACCTAACAAATGACACATAAATAAAGAAAATCAGATTTTTGGTTGCTGAGAAAAATACCTAAATGATAATAGTCCTTTTAAATTAATAGTAAATCTTCATGTTGGACAAATGACAACTCCCCTGCTTTCAGGTCATTTGTTCTCACTGGGACAGCCTGTAACTCAAGTTCTTTTTCTAAGTCTTCGGATTTGCAGCATGCTCTTTGAAGTTGACGTTTCACCCTCTGTTACGCTCACCTGACTCCCACGGAGGTGCTGGCTTGGTTCGCGCTGCTGTGACCTCTTCTAAGGTGATGGGCAGGGTTCGGAAGACGGACTGGACCGGGTCCCCAAATCTGGCTTGTCTGGCTCGCAGAAGTATCCTTCTGTAGGCGAAAATAGGGGATTAACTGTCTGCGGGGTAATGCAATCGGCCTCCCACTTTCCCCTCTCACCCTCCTCGAAACCCTTCTGTGATTCCTCGTAGCGTCTCACCTTAGGGTCTGGAAGGACTAGCTCTCCATCCTGCTTCTAATGCAGGGGCGCGTTGGTATCCAGTTACTTCACTGGATTTTCGGATTGGTGAGAACCAAACTTGCTTGGCTTCCAGGTAAGTTTTTTGATAAGAGGTTCCCCTTGTGTCCATGCATTAATGTACTAATGCTAGTGTCTTTTTCCCCATAGGGGCCGGGGTATGGAATGCCGGGGAACAGGCACCGACCCGAGATGAGAGGTGAAATCCTTGTAGAAATCAGGTAAGTCTTTAATGAGCGTTTTTTGGTAATGTCTTTTCATTCGCTCATTAACGCTGATGTCTCTTTTTCCCCGAAATGAAGACAGAATGAATCAACAGGTAAGTCTTAACATGGAGATTTAGCTTTCCTTATTCCCTTCTCTCTCTCACCTTTTGTTCTGGTCTTTTTCTCCCTAGGCGCTGGGGCGTGACTGCGAATCCGTATGATCGCTGCTGAACATGGAGGCGCCCTGTAAAGGTGAGTGGAATGCGGCGCTGCAGCGATCGACGCAATGAGCTTTTAAATTAAAGTCTTCCTTTTCAGGATTGTCGGCGAGATGTCTCCGGGATGCGGATTTAGCAGGTAAGGACTTTTCCTTCTTCTGTTCTCTTCTTCTCTTCCTTTGCAGGTGATCCAGGATGCTGGCAGGCGTGGCAGAAGTCAGGATGCAGGAGCAGACACGGTGAGCGTCCAGCTGCTAGATGCAGAACAACGCGAAGCACGTGTGGCTGTTCGGGTGGGGTTTAAATAGCCTTGGAAGAAGTTCCAGGTATGTATCCTTCCTCCAATCAGGTATGTATCCTTCCCCGACCACGCCCGGATGGTAAATTAGTCCCACAGGTAAAGTAGTTCCTTTCAGGCCTCAAGGAGGCCGGGATCCTGCAGCATGGTCTGCATCAGGTAAGTGCACCCAAGCACTCCCATAATGAGCCTGGCGCCTATCGCGCCAGGACTGATGTCTTTTATGAGGTTGCTGGGTCCTTCCTTGGGGACTGGATGTCCGCTTTCGGAGTCGCAGGGCTTGAACCGGCTCCCCGGGAGCGGGCATCATGACAGCACTCCCCCCCAAGGCCCCTCCCAAGGTTGTTCCCTCCGGGGGTTTTGGTTTGTCTGGGAAGAGTCGGTGGAATTTCCTGACTAATCGAGGTGCATGCACATGGTCGCTGGGTTCCCACGACCTCTCCTGAGGTCCGTACCCCTTCCAATCAATTAGGTAGAACAGTTTGGACCTAAACATTTTTGAGTCTAAAATGTTCTTCACTTCGAATTCGGGCTCCCCATCTATTAGAATAGGTTCTGGAGGTTTGAGTAGTCGGGTTCCGGGTACCACTGGTTTCAGAAGTGACACATGAAAAACAGGGTGAATTCGCATACTAGCTGGTAAATCAAGTTTAACAGCCACTGGGTTAATTATTGCCGTAATAGAATAAGGTCCCAGATATTTTGGGTTAAAAGTTCGAGGCCCTTTGAGTGGTAAATGTCTGGTAGCTAACCACACTTGATCCCCAATCTGATACGGAGGTGCTTCACTCCGATGTAGATCAGCATTCTCCTTGTATTTTCTCTTGGCTTGTTGTAAATTCGTAGTTGCCTCTTTGAAGGCTTGGGTAATTGTAGAATGCAGATGTTCTACTGCAGGCATTCCGAGGTTCTGAGGTGAGTCAAGGTTTGAGGTTCGAGGGTGATGCCCAAACAAAGTATAAAAAGGACTGTGGCCAGTTCCAGAGTGTACCGAATTATTATATGCGTATTCGGCTGTCCAAAGAATGTCTTTCCAGTTGCTTTCAGATTGCTGTAACATACACCGTAAGTACTGCTCAAGGGTCTGATTTGTCCTCTCGGTCTGACCATCGGTCTGACTGTGGTGACTGGTCGATAATCTTACGTCGATCTGCGCCATTTGACAACATTTGCACCAGAAGTGGGAAATGTATTGGCTTCCCCGGTCAGAGATTAGTATAGATGGGAATCCATGTAGCCGAACAATATTTTCGAGGAATTCTTTGGCTAGGACAGAAGCTGAAGGTAAACCTTTCAAAGGAATAAAGTGGGCCATTTTGGAAAACAAATCCACAATTACCAGTATAGTATTGTACCCCGAACAAGGAGGCAGGTCCGTAATAAAATCCATTGATAGGGTGTGCCAGGGTGCTGGCGGTATGTCTAAAGGTTGAAGGAGACCGGATGGTCTTTTCTTTTGACTTTTATTTTGGGCGCAAACACCACAGGACATCACAAAAGATTTAACATCTTTTTGCCAAGAGGGCCACCAAAATTGTGGTTTCACCTTTTCCTCTGTCTTGGCAATACCGGGGTGTCCCTCTATTAATGTATCATGATAACCGGAAATAACTAGTTCGTGTAATTCCTTATGTGGCAGGAATAAGCGTCCTTGGAAATAAGGTAAACCATTATCTATGGTAAAGTCTGATCCCTTTTGTATCCATTCCTGTAAGTTTGTAGGGTCCAGGAGTTGTTTCACTCTGGCTTGAATGTCTTCAAGCGTCTGTAACGAAGTCATGCCTAGAATCCTCTGTTCGGGAATTATTGGTACTGGTTCTGAGTTTGTATCAGATTCTCCCATTCCAATTCGGGATAAAGCGTCTGCTTTGCCATTCTTGCAGCCAGGTCGATAGGTAATCACGAAATCAAATTCAGCGAAAAACAAAGCCCATCGGAGCTGCCGTAATGACTGAGCCTTGGCGGTTTTCAAATACTGTAAATTCCGGTGATCAGTGATCACTGTGATGGTATGTCGAGCGCCAAGTAGATAATGCCGCCAGGCTTTAAAAGCGGACTTAATGGCTAACAGTTCTTTGTCCGTAATTGCATAATTAACCTCGGGTGCCGAGAATTTTCTGGACCAAAATGCTACGGGATGCAGTTGGTTGGTTTCGGGATCTCTTTGGGACAGGACAGCTCCCATGGCTAGGCTGGATGCGTCAGTCTCGACGACATAAGGGAGATCTGGACGCGGGTGTTTCAATATAGGTGCGGAGGTAAACTTAGCTTTTAAATCCTGAAAGGCCTGCTCGGCTTCTTCAGACCATTCAAAACGTTTATTTTTCCTAAAGAGTGCAGTAATGGGTTGTACCACGCGTGAAAATTCCGGGATAAACCTGCGATAGAAATTGGCAAAGCCGAGCATGCTTTGAACCCCTTTTACAGAGCTAGGTGATGGCCATTTGAGGATGGCATCCACTTTTCTTGAGTCCATTCGGACTCCTTTGGGTGTCAGGATGAAACCTAGAAACTCGACTTCTGTGGTATGGAAAACACATTTCTCCAATTTAGCAAATAGTTTGTGTTGGCGCAATTTTTCAAGTACTGCCCTGACGTGTTTTCTGTGATCAGATTCCGAAGAGGAGTACACCAGAATGTCATCGATATATACGACAACACAAACATCGATGAGTTCCCAAAGGACATCATTCATGAAGTATTGGAAGGCAGCCGGCGCGTTACACAATCCGAAAGGCATCACCTGGTACTCGAATAATCCGTATTTAGTACGGAAGGCAGTTTTCCATTCGTCGCCTTCTTTAACTCGTACCAGATGATAAGCCCCCCGGAGATCTAACTTGGTGTATATGCAAGCGTCCTTCACCTGGTCAAGGAGTTCAGGGATCAGAGGCAGAGGATAACGGTTTTTAACCGTTATCTGGTTCAATGCGCGGTAATCGATACAAGTTCTAAGGTCGCCTTCTTTTTTGGGCACGAAGAACAAAGCCGAGGATGCCGGGGACTTTGACGGGCGAATAAAACCATTAGCTAGGTATTGATCCAAATATTGTCTCAAATGCAGATTCTCAGGTTCGGTAAGGGCATCAATCCTGCTACAAGGGGGTTGTGCACCGGGCACCAGATCGATTTGGCAATCGTACGATCTGTGAGGAGGTAACGTGTTGGCCTGTTCCTTTTGGAAGACGTCCTGAAAGTCTTGGTATTCCGGAGGTAGTTGCATGGAGGCAGAGGTTACAGATGCTAGATTAATCTTCAGGTTTTCTGGGTAGCAGGTTTGTGTACAATCCGGGAAGGTTATTCTCTTAGCTCGCCAATCAATTCGAGGATTATGTGTCTCTAACCAAGGGATTCCAAGAATAACCTGAAACTGTGGAGCCTTGATTACATCAAACACAACACCCTCCCGATGGCCGTCGGGACCAATAAGAGTCACCTCAGTAGTGGAATGTGTTACCGGTCCAGAGGCAATTTCAGTTCCATCGACTGTGGTGATGACATCTTTGCTGGTTTTAGGACGGAGAGGGAGGTTAATCCTAAAGACCAATTCACGATCCACATAGTTTCCAATAGCCCCACTATCGATGTATGCCTTTATTGCATGCAACCGCTTAGGCTGTTCTGGATCTACGAGAACCATTGGCACGATGAAATGCGAGGTCTGAGAGTTAGTTTTCAAGCTCGGCAAGCGGACCCCTACACTTGTCGGGCGGAGTTGTTTCCCGAAACAGAGTCTTCATGGTTTTTATCAGCGGCTCCTACCGCCTTTCGGGGCGGTTTTGCCGGGCAATCTCATAGAAAGTGTCCAGAATTACCACAATAAAGACATAATTTTAACTGCCGCCTCCTTTCACGTTCCTTTAGAGTTAAGGGTCCTTTAACCCCTCCAATTTGCATAGGCTCAGAGACATCAACTCCCTTGGGATTAGCATGGGTCTTGACCAACACCCGGGTCTCAAACTTGGACCGATCTGCTTTTCTATTTTGAAGTCTGTGATCCAATTGGACCACTAAGTCTATATACTCTGTACATTCTTGGGGCGGATTTACAACTTGGGCCAAGACATCTTTAAGTTCTCCGCGTAGGCCTCGATAAAACAACGTGACTCTTTTATCCTCTGGCCATCCCGTTTCCACAATTAGTCTATTAAAGGTTGCAATATAGGATAGGAGGTCCTGATTGCCCTGTCGCAGGGATAGAAGTTCGTCATCCAGAGCCTGCCCCTGAGAGTGTCGAGCAAATAACCTTTCCATGCTTGCTTGAAACCCTTGAAAATCACGGAGAATCGGGTCATCTTGAGTAACCAGTGGAACTGACCAATCGGCAGCGCAGCCGCTGAGATATGACAATACAAAGGCTACCTTGGTCTGATCATTAGGGAAGGCCCCAGGTCTGCATAGGAAGTGCAAACGACACTGATTCATGAATACGGCGAATCGTTTGGGGTCCCCAGCAAAGCGTTCGGGTGGGGCCAGCGGCATGTTTCCAGGTAGATTAATCTGCACAGGGTTACTGGAAACCACAGGAGCGGGGTTCCCTCCGGAACCGGGTAGAGGAATTTGCCCAGCTTGACCTTGCAAAAGCTGTCTGGCCAGGTCATCAGTTCTTTCCTTTGATATTATTAATTCCCTCCTGAGGGCATTAGTCTCTTGACGAGCGGCATGTACTTCGGCCCGTAATTCCCCCAGTAATTGGGCCAACTGATCAGTCTCAGAACTTTCCATAGCGCCTGGGTGGGAATTTGTAGGAAGGCTTCGCGTTCTGTTACGCTCACCTGACTCCCACGGAGGCGCTGGCCTGGTTCGCGCTGCTGTGACCTCTTCTAAGGTGATGCGCAGGGTTCGGAAGACCTACTGGACCGGGCCCCCAAATCTGGCTTGTCTGGCTCGCAGAAGTATCCTTCTGTAGGCGAAAATAGGGGATTAACTGTCTGCGGGGTAATGCAATCGGCCTCCCACTTTCCCCTCTCACCCTCCTCGAAACCCTTCTGTGATTCCTCGTAGCTTCTCACCTTAGGGTCTGGAAGGACGAGCTCTCCATCCTGCTTCTAATGCAGGGGCGCGTTGGTATCCAGTTACTTCACTGGATTTTCGGATTGGTGAGAACCAAACTTGCTTGGCTTCCAGGTAAGTTTTTTGATAAGAGGTTCCCCTTGTGTCCATGCATTAATGTACTAATGCTAGTGTCTTTTTCCCCATAGGGGCCGGGGTACGGAATGCCGGGGAACAGGCACCGACCCGAGATGAGAGGTGAAATCCTTGTAGAAATCAGGTAAGTCTTTAATGAGCGTTTTTTGGTAATGTCTTTTCATTCACTCATTAACGCTGATGTCTCTTTTTCCCCTTAGGGGCCAGGGTCCGGAAATGCCAGGTAAGTGCACCCAAGCACTCCCATAATGAGCCTGGCACCTATGGCGCCAGGACTGATGTCTTTTATGAGCCTGGCGCCATAGGCGCCAGGACACTTCTAAAGGGCCCCTATATGGGGTTGCTGGGTCCTTCCTTGGGGACTGGATGTCCGCTTTCGGGGACGCAGGGCTTGAACCGGCTCCCCGGGAGCGGGCATCATGACACCCTCCCTTTATTGTAGCCTCGTTTTACACCTCCTGCTTACATTTTGGTCAAGCATCAGCCAAAGGAAATTGTCCTGCAGAGACATCCCAGCCTTCAGGGGCAACACCTTTCAGGCAGGCCACATTTTATTTTAATTGTAAAAAAGCTGGGGGCATGTAAACCAGGCTTTCTGTGGGGGTGTCCTTTGTGATATTTGTCCCACAGCAAGCAACAGGTTTGCCTCGGGCCTACAGAAACTTATTCATGAAAACAAATCAAGCTTTTCTTTTCAAATGTTTGCTCGTATTTTGCATGCAAAACATAATATACCTTACTTTTTGTCAACACGCACCATGTCTTTTCCCTGACATTTTAATGTTAGCAGTGGTACATGTTTTACATTTAAACTGCTTTAACTGACAAACACACATTCAAAGCGGCTTTTGTGCCAGTGTTTAAAAATCCTGTTTTTCATATGAAACGGACCTTAGAATTTCTTCTTCCTTTGTGGGTAGGGGTTTGGGCAAGTCAGTAATGTTCAGGGAAGAAAAGACCAAAGATTATTTCAAAAAAATGTTCTTCAGTCTTTTCTCTCTCGAACATTTCCGTTTCGGTAAAACAACCCCAAATCATAGACAACACATAAATTGACACATCTTGTAATTGGCATGGTATTGAACCTGTGCATCTCGAGGTCAATATTGTATGGTGCATCAATGTATTGTTGTAGGAATGCTTTAAGATCATTAAACGTTTTAACCTTATTTTGGGGCAAAGTGGCTATGAAGTCTTCCACTTGCTTATCAACTACGTTGACACATCGTCTTGCATATCAATCTGAGAAGTGTTTATCTTGAGCTTCTAAATAGTTTTCAAAGTGCCTAATCCACCTTTCCCATCTAGGGGCTAGTGGGTGCGAACCACTCATATCCAAGGAAGAGGATTTTGAAATGCAGTGTGTTGGTATTTTCAATGTCTGATATGTTTGCATTTATTTGGGTTCAGTAGAATCTATTCATAGGGGATAAATCCCTTGACATTGTATCGTATTGACCTATTGATGTGTCGTAAACAGCAACGTCCATAAGGAATTCCATCCATCATGCCGCTTGATAAAATGTGTAAAACAAATGTGCAAGTGTCCCAACTATGTAGACTTGTATGTGGGAGTCAAACTTTGCATGCTGATATGGCCGCTGTGGAGTGTGCAGCTCTTAAGAAGGTTACATGCTTTCATGTCTCAGGTGGAGCGAGGGAAAGGTTCCTTTGCAATGGCGTTTGGAGTTGCATTCACAGATGAGGTAGGGGCTTGTAGCAGAGCTCAAAGTATAAAAGACAGTCATGAGCAGTGCTTTCCTTAGAGTAGAGAAGAATGCAGAAGTGGCAGTGGTGAGATATGCCATGTTCTACATGTGTTTGCTGTAAACTGCTCTCTGGTACCTTGTGGAGACATGCCATGAACACATTGAACTGTTGGTAGATAAGGCAGTGATCGGCAGTAGTGGAAGCATCCAGGGGCAGCTCAGCTAGGAGGTAGCAAAGTTCGTCCCTTGTAGCCTGATGCTGTATTATTCAGCTCAACAAGACACACTCAATTGACTGTCAAAGAACCATGCACACAGGTAGTACATTCAGGAACTGTTTTATTTAGGATCATACAACAGTGATATCATTCTTCGATTTTAAAAGTAATCATAAAACACAATCGGCACAGTGTGAGCCAGAAGCAGGTGACCTTCTGAAATGGTGTCAACTGCCCAGGTAGATTTAAAACATTTCTCCCCATCCCCTAGCCCCACCCTGAAGCCATCATCTGTGCAAGCCCCATCCATGTGACTGTCAGCACATAACAATAGGGGAGTAAACATCGCTGTTCACTGAGATTGCCCAAGTCCCTATGGATTAGCAAACTGAACTGGGGTCTTGGAAGGACACCATTTGAAGAGAGAGGAACACACCTTCTCCTTAAAGTTTATACTGATAAAAGCAGCCATGAAATGACATTAAACACAATCTAAAAATAAAACCATGCAATCTACCACAGTAACACCATTCACACCTTTTCCCAGAGATAGCAAATAAGAAAATATGTATTTACACTATGTACTGAGGTAGCAAGAGTTACTTTTCATCAAAACATGTGAACATGGGGACACGAATGGAAATATCCACACTAGCCTTCCTTTCGGACAGTTGACGAACCCCGGATGTGCACTCCTTGCTCTCTAAGTATTAGCATGTTTGAACTTTGTGTTGGTGGTGAATAGATGGCTTATGAAGAGCACTACCCACAAATCGGGTCTCTCCAGGGGGGAGCCCGAGAGCCCCAAATGGGAATCAGCTGTAGGGAGAAACACCGCGGCATGTAAACACAACACAACACAAACCGGAGCACCGGAGACCCAAAGTGATAGCCACAGCAGGCAGAAACACAACACGGTTGTGTTTGAAAACGCTGCGGTTTTTCTTTCCGAGTTTCTCAGGCTCCTCCGGGCCAGCAATGATTCAGGGATGGTAATTAAGAGGCAAACACATTTTTAGCAAAGGAAAGCAAAAAGCTGCTATCTTTTTACAGGTAAAGAAATCAGGCCAAATCGCAAATCGCGGCAAAATTCGTGAGTGCGTGAATCGCGATAACGGCAAAAGTATAAGGAGTCGATTCTAGGTTCGTTAGAAAGCTGAGATTCTAAGCTTTCAGATGAAAGTTAAACCAAGTTCCTAGGACAAACGGTTCCAGAGATATGAACAATTTTGTAAAGGTCGTTTTTCGGATTTAAAGTAAAACTCAAAATGACAGGTGACAGCTTGCAGCTGCAGAATTGACAGGTGACAGTTATGCAGCTTTAAAAATGACAGATGACACGATTTCTAGGAGGCAGTTCTACTTAGGTTAAAATAGTTTGGATTAAATTATTTTAACTAAGAGATTGGTTCTGCACAGTTCTGCTAGGTACTCACAATATAAATTTGAAATAGGCCTCGCCACGGATCTGGTCAGGTTTTGGACTGGACTCCGGTTCTGGTCTCGGCACTTCACAGTGATCTGGGTCAGCTCTCTGGTTCTGCTCACAGCGGTCTGGGTCACTCTGGATCTCTGGTCTGGTCTCTGGCAATTGTTCTCCGCAATAGATTCAAACAGCTCGCCCTGCTGTGGTATAGTTTGCAAATGATTTTAAGGTTGCTGAGGCCTGCTGAGAAGAGTTCTCAGTTTGTGGGTTTATGCCCTTGCTTTAAGTTCTGAAGTAAAGTTCTGGTCTTTGGAGATTGATGGATCTGAAGTCTGGATCTCTGGATGTGAAGTCATCCGTCAGCATGCTTCGCAGCAAATGGAATTGCATGTCTCTACCTGTCCCAGCAGTCTCTTTTTACCCTGGGCCCCTCGGGTCTCTGCTCCCGGTCCCCGGTCGTCCTCCTTGGTCAGGCTCCATGGTTTCATCTCTCCTAGGATGATAAAGCAAAGCGGCAATACACATTCCTAGACATTTTTCCACCACTATTGATGGTGTGGCGAACATGTACATTTTATACATCCAAATGCATTTTGCAGTCTGATTTTAAAAACAATATGTAACAGGGCATATTTGCATTACGTTACTATATTTTTGATATGTGGAATATTTTAGAGTTTGAACTGACTTACTCTGGAGCGGCCCCCTCGGGTATTGCAGAGGACTCCTCCAGTTGTTGCAGAGTGTGCCTGGGATGGCAACACTTTAGCTGATTTATATGGACCCACTTGTCTTCCCCCTCTACCAAACTGCCTTTGGGGATGCAGATCTTGTAGGCCACAGGGGAGATTTTGTCTATAATTTCAAACGGTCCCTTCCATGTAGGCAAGAATTTTCGCTGTTTGGCCTGGTTCCTTTGGAAATTGTATAGATATACCCGGTCCCCCACAGTATATTCCTTCCTGGTGGTCCTCTGGTCGTAGTGGGTTTTCATGCTATCAGCTGATCTTTCTAGATTCCGCTGAGCATAGGCAAAAGCATGTTGAAGGTGTTTCCTTAAATTCTCCACATACTCATGAGTTGTGGAGGCATTTATCAGTGTCTGCTCTTGGGTCCTGTAGAGCAAATGCTGGGGAAGACCATCTTGCGCCCCGTCATCAACTCAAATGGTGACATTTTGGTTGCAGATGAAGGGGTAGATCTGATGGCCATTCGGACCAGAGGTAATTCGATATCCCAACTTGGCCCAGAATCTGCCACAAACATTTTTAAGATGCTCACAATGGTTCGGTTATATCTCTCTACTGCTCCAGAAGAAGCTGGCCTGTAAGCAATATGTAGCTTTCTTTTGACCCCCAGTATCTCCCACATCTTTGTCATTACTTCACTGGTGAAGTGGCTACCTCTGTCTGACTCAATCCTTTGAGGTAGACCAAAATGGGAAAAGATGTGGTTAATCATCAGGGCAGCTGCTGTTTCTGCCTTGCAGTTTGGGGCTGGGAGACATTCCACCCACTTGGTAAACAAGCATGTAACGGTCAACATGTACTTGTTTCCTCTAGACGAGCGAATTACAGGGCCTACAAAGTCGATTTGCAAATCTGACCATGGCAGTGTCATCCCCCTCTTTTGGAGAGGCGCACGGTGTGTGAGGGATGATGGCTGAAATTGTGCACACACAAGACACCCCTTCAAGTATTGGTCGAGGTCCTGCCCCATGTGTGGCCAGTATGCTTAAGATTTCCAGTGTTGTGTGAAACCCCCTATGACCGGCGGTGGCTGCATCATGGGCGTGACTTAACATCAGGCTTCGGAATGAGGTAGGAACCATCCACTGATCATGGCCAGCTTGGGATTTCCTTACCAACAAACCGTCTTGGATTCGGAACATTTCTGGACATTTCATCAACACTCTTAGGTCCTCTTTCCCAATGTAATCGGCATCCGTCAGGCGAAAGTTCTCAGGGTCCTCAAGGTGTTGGTAAAACTTACCAATAATTGGATCCCCTTTCTGAGCTGTAATTAAATCAGCATCAGGGGTCTCCTTACTCCATTGTGCAGTTGAAAGATCATTGTGAGCATTTGTCTGGGACCTAGTGATAGCAGTGACCTGGATTTCCCCCAACAGGGACTCTATTTCTATTAGATCCCCTTGGATGGCCCCGATTTTGGCCAGCTGATCAGCTAAGTCATTTCCAGTTTTGTCTGGTCCCTCTACTTTGGAATGACCCTTGATCTTTTTCCAGTAGATGGTCATCCCATTCGATGTGACCAGATCATCAATGTTTTGGATTAACTTCCCATGTTTCAAGGGTTTGTTATTAGCACATAACATGCCTCTGGTTTTCCAATTAACCAGGTGCTCCACGAACCCGTTCCGTACATAATCTGAATCTGTGATTATGACCAGTTCATGGAGTTGATGTTGGACAGCAGTGAGGATGGCCTGATGCACAGCCATCAATTCTGCCACCTGACTACTTCAGGGACCAATTTTGTATCCAGCGGAGGGTTCTGGTGACTCATTCACCCATGCATTCCCTACGCCGGCCACCAGTTCTTTCTCCCCGTTGTCGTCAACATGGTAAGAGCATCCATCCACATAGACAGTGGGCATTCCCTCACACTTGTCTTCTTCAAAGACTTTGTGTGGGGAATTAAGGTATGCCTCCATGTTGTCCTTGATTTTTAGACTTTCGTCCTCGAGACAGTTTTCTCTGGCACAATCATGCAAGTCAGCCAGACCTTGCGCGAGGGGACTCTTCTTGTTTTGGCCATATCTGACCTCCACAGGAAAGCCTTGCATTTACAGAATCCAGGAAGTAATTCGGGAATTACTCATATTTCTGGCCCGGATTCTGTCACTTTGGAGATATTGCAGAGGCTGGTGTGGAGTCTCCACTATGATGTGTTCCCCCTGGATAAACGGGCGGTAATTCTTCAATGCCCACATCTTTGCCAGGAGTGCCTTCTCACAATCGTTGAATTTTTCCTCCGCAGAGGATAAAGTTTTGCTCGCATAGGGGATTACTTTATTGACCTTGTCATGCTTTTGGTATAATACTGCCGTCAAGCACGTATTAGAGAACCCCGTCTCCAGGAAGAACTCCTTGTTTCTGACAGGGTAAGCTAGGCAAGGCGCTTGTGAGAGGCTTCTTTTGAGTTGTCTTACCGCCTCGGATTGTTCTGGATTCCATTCCCACTTGACCCCCCCCCCTTCAGGAGATGAATCAGGGATCTAGTGATCTCTGCGTAGCCTTCATTGAACGTTCTGCTGTAATTAGTCAGTCCAAGGAGGCTCCTTAGTTCCCGCAGAGTTGTGGGGTCTTTCAGTTTCTGGAGTGCTTCTACTTTCTTTTCTTGGGGACAGAGACCCTGAGGAGTAATCTCATGCCCCAAGAAATTAACAGGGGTTCTACACCACTGTGCTTTCTGAAAGGAACGTTTTGCTCCGGCGGCCCTCAACTGTGTCAGAACATAACGGATCTCCGCTATGTGTTCCTCCACAGATGAACTTTTGATGAGGACATCATCTACATAAGCCAGGTTACCCCTCGCACCCAAGTCGGGCATGGCCTTATGTAGGAAAATGTTGAATTAATTGCCGGAGTTGAGGTATCCGAAGGGAGTCCGGGTCCATGTGTACTGCTGGCCTCCAAAGGTAAAAGCCAGTTTGTATTGATCCTCCCTACTGACAGGCACGGTCCAGTATCCATTGGTCAGGTCTATTGCTGTGAATACATGTGACCCCTGAATCTGGGCCAGCCCTTGGTCAATGTAGGGCAGAGGCCATCGGGAAGTATGGACCCGTTTGAGAAAACTGTCTCGAGGACGAAAGTCTAAAAATCAAGGACAACATGGAGGCATACCTTAATTCCCCACACAAAGTCTTTGAAGAAGACAAGTGTGAGGGAATGCCCACTGTCTATGTGGATGGATGCTCTTACCATGTTGACGACAACGGGGAGAAAGAACTGGTGGCCGGCGTAGGGAATGCATGGGTGAATGAGTCACCAGAACCCTCCGCTGGATACAAAATTGGTCCCCGAAGTAGTCAGGTGGCAGAATTGATGGCTGTGCATCAGGCCATCCTCACTGCTGTCCAACATCAACTCCATGAACTGGTCATAATCACAGATTCAGATTATGTACGGAACGGGTTCGTGGAGCACCTGGTTAATTGGAAAACCAGAGGCATGTTATGTGCTAATAACAAACCCTTGAAACATGGGAAGTTAATCCAAAACATTGATGATCTGGTCACATCGAATGGGATGACCATCTACTGGAAAAAGATCAAGGGTCATTCCAAAGTAGAGGGACCAGACAAAACTGGAAATGACTTAGCTGATCAGCTGGCCAAAATCGGGGCCATCCAAGGGGATCTAATAGAAATAGAGTCCCTGTTGGGGGAAATCCAGGTCACTGCTATCACTAGGTCCCAGACAAATGCTCACAATGATCTTTCAACTGCACAATGGAGTAAGGAGACCCCTGATGCTGATTTAATTACAGCTCAGAAAGGGGATCCAATTATTGGTAAGTTTTACCAACACCTTGAGGACCCTGAGAACTTTCGCCTGACGGATGCCGATTACATTGGGAAAGAGGACCTAAGAGTGTTGATGAAATGTCCAGAAATGTTCCGAATCCAAGACGGTTTGTTGGTAAGGAAATCCCAAGCTGGCCATGATCAGTGGGTGGTTCCTACCTCATTCCGAAGCCTGATGTTAAGTCACGCCCATGATGCAGCCACCGCCGGTCATAGGGGGTTTCACACAACACTGGAAATCTTAAGCATACTGGCCACACATGGGGCAGGACCTCGACCAATACTTGAAGGGGTGTCTTGTGTGTGCACAATTTCAGCCATCATCCCTCACACACCGTGCGCCTCTCCAAAAGAGGGGGATGACACTGCCATGGTCAGATTTGCAAATCGACTTTGTAGGCCCTGTAATTCGCTCGTCTAGAGGAAACAAGTACATGTTGACCGTTACATGCTTGTTTACCAAGTGGGTGGAATGTCTCCCAGCCCCAAACTGCAAGGCAGAAACAGCAGCTGCCCTGATGATTAACCACATCTTTTCCCATTTTGGTCTACCTCAAAGGATTGAGTCAGACAGAGGTAGCCACTTCACCAGTGAAGTAATGACAAAGATGTGGGAGATACTGGGGGTCAAAAGAAAGCTACATATTGCTTACAGGCCAGCTTCTTCTGGAGCAGTAGAGAGATATAACCGAACCATTGTGAGCATCTTAAAAATGTTTGTGGCAGATTCTGGGCCAAGTTGGGATATCCGATTACCTCTGGTCCTAATGGCCATCAGATCTACCCCTTCATCTGCAACCAAAATGTCACCATTTGAGTTGATGACGGGGCGCAAGATGGTCTTCCCCAGCATTTGCTCTACAGGACCTAAGAGCAGACACTGATAAATGACTCCACAACTCATGAGTATGTGGAGAATTTAAGGAAACACCTTCAACATGCTTTTGCCTATGCTCAGCGGAATCTAGAAAGATCAGCTGATAGCATGAAAACCCACTACGACCTGAGGACCACCAGGAAGGAATATACTGTGGGGGACCGGGTATATCTATACAATTTCCAAAGGAACCAGGCCAAACAGCGAAAATTCTTGCCTACATGGAAGGGACCGTTTGAAATTATAGACAAAATCTCCCCTGTGGCCTACAAGATCTGCATCCCCAAAGGCGGTTTGGTAGAGGGGGAAGACAAGTGGGTCCATATAAATCAGCTAAAGTGTTGCCATCCCAGGCACACTCTGCAACAACTGGAGGAGTCCTCTGCAATACCCGAGGGGGCCGCTCCAGAGTAAGTCAGTTCAAACTCTAAAATATTCCACATATCAAAAATATAGTAACGTAATGCAAATGTGCCCTGTTATATATTGTTTTCAAAATCAGACTGCAAAATGCATTTGGATGTATAAAATGTACATGTTCGCCACACCATTAATAGTGGTGGAAAAATGTCTAGGAATGTGTATTGCCGCTTTGCTTTATCATCCTAGGAGAGATGAAACCATGGAGCCTGACCAAGGAGGACGACCGGGGACCGGGAGCAGAGACCCGAGGGGCCCAGGGTACTGCCCAATCCTCCCATCAGGACCAGCAAGGAGAACTGATTGATCGACTGGAGGGAGGAAAAGATGCTGAACTGTGCCATCCATGGAATTGGAAGAAGAGGAGGCGAACATCCCAGATCTTGTGAGTTCCATCAGCGAAAGGACAGAATGGCCATCGCATGAGGCCGGGCTTGTGGGATGTTTTTACCCATGCATACAAGCCCTACCATAAAACTGTGCAGTACTGGCATGGAAAACATCATGATGGCCAGAACTCCCCAGAGGGTGCACAGGGAAAACATGAAGAATAGGCTGCCACCCATTTTTGCCTATGTTGTGAGCACAGGAGGGCACTGCCTAAAACCACCATTGGGCTACACACACAGTAGCCTGAAACCATTGGGAATGGCAATGCTGATTGCCAAAAAAAGCAACTCAGAACTGTGGGGAATTCATTTTCTTAATCCCAAAAATGGTTGCATTACCAGTACTCACCACTATCAGAAAGCCGGCGTTTTAAAACCACCAGACTTTTGTGTAAAACTGCACAAATGAAACAAAACCAGGCCAAGGAAAGACTTGCTAAGAGGTGGAAGAATGTAAAACTATATTCTGAAATGACTTGAAGGAAGTAATTATTTAATGTACAGGTACAAATTGTCAGTTTGATTTGAATGTGGAAAACTGGGAACAAAAAGTGACATTTAGCTGAAACCTGGCTTAGTGAAACTGGATTCTGCCTGACAACTACCCCCGACAGGAGAAACCTGTTCAGCCACTCTTCCCAGGCCTAGCTGCATCCTGCTGCCCCTTGCCAAAAGGAGTTGTCACCTCTCTGATTAGATTAGGGGTGGAGCACCTGGTAACTGAAAGGAACAGAACAATGCAACTCCCTTGACTCAGGCAAATGTTATATTGGGGGCGTCGTAAAGTGGCTTCCTCTTAGGGGAAACTGGGAGGGGCAGTGCCTCTGCTAGCAGCTGAGCTTGGGGGAAGTGGATAAACCAGTTATTCCACCCTGTGATGTGGGAAGCCACACCCCATTTTGACCAGGGCATAATTTTAAAAAGATAGATAACTCATAGTGCGGACTTGTCAGAATTATATAAGTAATATCATTATTTTTGTGATTTTTCTGTGAACATTTTGAGAGGCATTAGGACCCTGTGGTGTATTCTGGGGGATTGCTAGCGGAAAATAGGGTCTCACTCCAAATGTCTGCATGTTAAAAATCTGACAATTCATCAATTAATGTCCATACTCCTTGCGCACATGTGTGTAATTTTGGGTAAATGTCCGATATTGCAAAACCAGTTAAAAAGCACAAAATGTTGTCATTTTTGAAAGCAATCCCCCAGGAAGATCAGAGGCGGACAAGCATGGACCATAAGGAATATATAATGTGCACATGTAATTTCAACAAATTGTATATCTGGGAAAGATGTATTTGAATCAAATATAGATTTGTGGGCAAACTGACCAGGGGAGGATCCTCTGACCCATAAACAGACCTCATCATGATGACAATCCATTTCCTTCCCCCAATCATGGGAGAGGGGAGAATTGGGCCAATGACAAGTAGAGAGGGGCAGGCTTAGCTAGGCCCAGGCACATACCCATTTTCAAAACACATAAAAAGAGACTGCTGGGACAGGTAGAGACATGCAATTCCATTTGCTGCAGAGCATGCTGACCGACGACTTCACATCCAGAGATCCAGACTTCAAATCCATCAATCTCCAAAGACCAGAACCTTACTTCAGAACTTAAAGCAAGGGCCTAAACCCACAAACTGAGAACTCTTCTCAGCAGGACTCAGCAACCTTAAAATCATTTGCAAACTATTCCACAGCCGGGCGAGCTGTTTGAATTCTTTTGCCAAGAGCAATTGCCAGAGACCGGACCAGAGATCCAGAGTGACCCAGACCGCTGTGAGCAGAACCAGAGAGCTGACCCAGATCACTGTGAAGTGCCGAGACCAGAACCGGAGTCCAGTCCAAAACCTGACCAGATCCGTGGCGAGGCCTATTTCAAATTTATATTGTGAGTACCTAGCAGAACTGTGCAGAACCAATCTCTTAGTTAAAATAATCTAATCCAAACTATTTTAACCTAAGTAGAACTGCCTCCTAGAAATCGTGTCATCTGTCATTTTTAAAGCTGCACAATTGTCACCTGTCAATTCTGCAGCTGCAAGCTGTCACCTGTCATTTTGAGTTTTACTTTAAATCCGAAAAACGACCTTTACAAAATCGTTCATATCTCTGGAACTTGGTTTAACTTTCATCTGAAAGCTTAGAATCTCAGCTTTCTAACGAACCTAGAATCGACTCCTTATACTTTTGCCGTAATCGCGATTCACGCACTCGCAAATTTTGCCTCGATTTGCGATTTGGCCTGATTTCTTTACCTGTAAAAAGATAGCAGCTTTTTGCTTTCCTTTGCTAAAAATTTGTTTGCCTCTTAATAACCATCCCTGAATCATTGCTAAAGTGAGCCTGAGCTCATCCCAAGTATCTCTCATTCACCCTGAACCTCCTAAAGGGAATTACAAGCATTTTCAGCATATTTCTCACTTCATTGCCACCACATTCACAGCACTTGGGCCTGTGTTTTAAAACTCATACCTGTTTTCTCTAAGCTTGCTGGGGAGGGAATTGAATTTCATATTGTATTTGATTGCATTCCTGAGAACTGTGTGTGTTACTTCCATCTCCTTGCATTGCATATAGGGGGGGGGAGTGAATTGCCACCAGGGGAAAAGTGAACATATGATATCTTGTGAAACCATATTAGTTAGTTTCTGTTCTGCATTTTCATTCAACATTGCATCCATTTGAAACCATAAAAGTATTTTCGCTGCCTTATCCATCCTACACCAACTCCTCATTGATTATAAAGAAGTGTGCTAGTGTCAGATTACCCATTGTTGATTAACATTATATTTATAAGGGCGATATCGATTATTAATTTATTATAAAAGCGTGGTATCTATATTTTGTTTTATTTCTCAAATAAACCTTTTAAACTTGCAAAACAGAACTACTTCTTGGCTCAGTGGGGTCAGGGGGATTCTAAGAGAGGGGTGTTATATAGGGGTAGTCATCCAGAACTCATGAACTGGACATAAAGATATATCAATAAGGGTTTCCATTCAGTATCCCAGACTAGGCATTGACTTAGCTGTAGTGTTGAATTGAATCCTCTTACATATGAGACATGAATACAGATGGTAAAAGGGTTTAGGGTTTATTCTTTCTTCACTTTATGATGATCCCTGTACAGAAAATCTCAAACAATTTTGGGAGATGGACAGCATTCCATCTAAATTCCTTTCTCCTATGATGATCTTAGCTTGGATCGTCCTTCCCTTCCCAGAAGACTTTCAAATAGTCCAATTACCAGTTCTTTAAAAAAAAGCGCCCTTCCTGGAATGGTCAGAATGGTTCCTCCTTCCACACTCCCTGGGATGATAGTCAAATATGGGGCTTGATAGAGAGGTTATCGGCAATTGGACCCAAAGTTCTAGTTCAACAAAGAAAAGGTTTACACTCTTGTCTGACTTTTTACCAAATTCCTGGGTATCTGCCCGTCACTCGCAATCTTTGTGGTTCTTCTTCTTCCTCTGCTGGTCACCACTTGCTAGTGAGTTATTACCACCTCTGATCTTTCCTGTAGCATCTGTAGGTGTCTCTGGGACTGCCTCTGCCACAGGCTGCAGATGCAGTTGAATTTTCTCTTTGAATGACTGGCAGCCAACAACATTCAAAAACACCAGACTCATCTCCACAGAGGATTAAGAGGCCCTTATCACCATCCTTCATCCTGATTTCTACCCTCTGTAGCATCTCTTTACTGCTGTTCTAGTACTGACCCTGCTCAACACAACACCATGTTCTATGTTTTCCTCTTACTAGGCGCTTCACCCATTTCGATCTGGGTCTCCCCCATATGCCCTGACCTTGGTTATGCATGCTCTCCTGTTCCTTCCTAGTCTTGCAAGCTACCAGTTTGCTAGCTGTTCAGGTTCTCCTTCAGCTTTCAACATCCTCCTTATCTCTTGTTCCTATGAACTCCTGATATCTTCTTCCTGCCACCTTTGGAGGCTTCATCCAAATACCGCTTGATATTTCTTTCCAACTACCTCTCAATGTATTTCTCCCACTATCTCCTGATGTCTTTACCCAACCTCCTTGTGATGAGTTTCTTCTGCCACCTCCTCTTGTCTGCCCCTACCATCACCACTGGTCTCTTTTCTAATATCTTCTGATCTTTGGATCCTTGCACCTTCTGTACTCTCCTATTCCCTTCTTGTCTCCATCCTCCTCCGCTCTCTCATGCATGTCACTCAACTCCTTCCTCAGCCTCCTTCTATAATTGCCAACCTGCTCCAAAGTCCTACCATAACCTTCTCCAAACACCCTCCACTCCCCTTTCTGGAGCATCCCTTTTATAAGTGAGTGGGCCCTTCCCTGTGGACCATCTAGGTCTGAAGCCGGTCTGGGCTCTAAGGCCTGCATGTGTGTTTTATTAGTATTGTATTGGGGTTTTTAGTTGGGCTGTAGTTGCTTTGCCTGTGCAGAGGTAGCATCTTGTTATCTGGGTGGTGGCAGGACTGCAGTTTTAAACGGATGGACTGCCATCTTGCATTTCATGTCTGTGCAGGGTCGGCGCATGCGCCGCGTGTTATGGTCAGACTTCCATACAGGGACATATCTAGACTTTCTAGGCACACCAAGTTTCATATGTGGGAAGCTTTTGGACAGACTCTGCAGCCCAAGTCCGAGTTGATTGTAATTTGGGTTGGCGTGCAGATTAGCAAGCAGGGCATTTCTTTTGTGCAACAATTCAGTACAGCCTCTTACCCCGTGTCCCAGTGTTGCTCACTGAATCTGCCCCATACGCAGTATGGTTATTGTGAATAACTGCAGTCACTAATAAGGCGCCATTCCCCCTGTCCGTGCGCAGCCTTACATCTCTCCCCTGCTGATGGATAATGGCAGCCTCAGCAAGTAGCATTTTTGCAGACAGCAACTGAACAGCCCTCACTGTTATACATCCATGTGAGCAGGGGATGCTTTCGCGAACGTTCTCCCCAGCTGCCTGCAAGTCTCAGGAGTGGGCTAATGTCATGGTTAACCGCGTCTCCCATAGAGAAAAGATCTGAATCTCGTGTTGAGATCAACAGACGGTCTGGCTATGCTAGTTTAAAGCGCCCATGTCTTCTGTAAGGAATGTTTCTCAAAGTGTCATTAAAGTGCATGCTTGCCTCAGAGCTCGTTTTTAAAAAAAGGTTTTCTGTTCATGGTGGTCGAGGGCCATTTTTTAAGCAGTGTTGAGTGGGGGCCAGTAACCGTCCACAACGGTGTCAAAAGATGCCGTAATGCAATAAAAAGAGCACGTGCACCGTTTCCTCTCTCATCAATACTAATTGGAAAATGCACATTGAGGGATAAACGTGTATGTATTTCACTCGCGCTGTAGTCAGCTTGCTAAAGTTGCGAGGAAGGAAGTTGGAATTAATGTTGAATTGGAACAGATGGAGAAGTCAGTGGCGTAACACAAAATGTGGGGGCCCCCATGCGAGCCATGCTGAGGGGGCTCCCCAACTCGTCAAAAAATCACGGGTCGCGCCACACTCTGTGCCGGCCTAGATTGTCACGCTTGCGCAATACGCATGGACGTGCTGCTGAAGGGGTATGCCGCACAATGCACTAGGAGAAATATATAAATATGTGTTTTAATGCAATATACAGCACACTTTCTGAGATAAATTGGCTATAAAGCCAGAGTGTTTGCAATTGTTTTGTAGGGTTACACAATCCAACACATGCAAGTCACCAACAGTGCACAGGAACATTAATGCTTTGCTATTAAAAATGCCATGCCACAATGAAAACATGTCCAACTGGCTGCACAATGTAGACCAGTGTAAACACATAATAACATTATAGTAAAGCATGCCAGGCCACATTTAGACATACCTAGAATGGTTGCACCAAAATGCCAGTCGAAGCAATAACACTCATCAAGAAGAGAGCACACATTAAAGCGTGTGTCTCCGCGGCCTCTAACAACACGGCCAAACTCTTTAAAATCGGGAAGGAACTGGTCAATCCCGTTGTGGTCTATACCTCTTCTGTTCCCTCCCAGGCCCTCTGTACAGCTCTGGCCTCTCACTTCTCTGCTAAATCTCAGGGCATCCTGTCCTCTATCTCCTTTTCCTCTCTCGGCCACCTTTGGCCATCTCTACTTCTCCTCCTCCTTTTTGCTCTTTCTCTCTGACAACACCTGACAAGGTTTCTAGACAAGTCTGATCTATGAAAGTGTCATCCAAACAGGTGCTCCGCTGCTCCTCCAGAACAATCAAAGACCATACTGACACCCTCGCTCCAGCCTTGGCCGATTTCTGTAATCACTCTTTCGCCACTGCAATGTTCCCCTCTCCCTTTAAGCACTCCCTTGTGCACCCACTCCTCAAGAAACCATCTGCTGATCCTACCCGCTCGGCAAACTATCGCTCAATCTCGATCACCCCTTTCCTGAGCAAACTCTTGGAAAAGGCTTGCCATCTCTCAGCTTACTCTCCACACCGAATCTGTTGGTTGTCTCCATGACCATCAGTCCGGCTTCAGAGCTGCCAGAGGCATGGAAACTGCTCTCCTTAACATCTGTGAAGATCTGCTCTCTAAGCTTGATTCCAGCATTCCTTCTGTTCTCATCCGTCATCTTTCCTCTGCTTTCGACAGGGTGAACATTGCCATCCTGATCAATTGACTCTGTGAGAACCTGGGCATCATGGATCAGACCCTAGAGTGACTGACCTGCTTCCACTTGGACCACCCCTCTGCTCCCAGGTCCATCTTGGTCCCATTCTCTCCACCACATCTCTCTACCTGTGGCGTTCCCCAGGGCTCTATCCTCTCACCCTGGTTTTACAACCTCTACTTGGCCACTTTGGCCTCGCTGATCTGTACCTTCTCCTCTAACTTTCAGTGTTATGCAGATGACTCAGCTTTCCTTCAGGCTCCCTCAGCCTCCTCTCCTCTCTTGCTCATTCCTGACTGTCTATCCATGGTCAGGATTGGTGCGCCTCCAACGATCTCTGCCTTAATGCCAGTAAGACGGAGATCCTTCCTTCTCATTGGGACCCTTGACTCTGCGTTTCCTCTCTTACTATAGCAGACCGCCTTGGGCCCTCTTCCTTCGCCTTCCTGTGAGGCAAAAAACCTTGGTTACATCTTCAACACCACACTCTCTTTCTCTCCTCGCATCTTGGACATCGCCAAGAAGTCCCACTACCAGCTGCTCCTCCTCAAAGGGACTCTTCACTTTCTCACTTTCCACCAGAAGCTCACTGCCTCCAGAGCCCTGGTTCTCTCTAGGCTGGACTACTGCAACAGCCACTTTCTCTATCTGCCTTCCTCTAGTCTCTGCATCTGCAACTAATCCAGAACAGGACTGCAAGACTTACCCTTGGCCTCAAGCCCTGGAATTGTATTTCTCCAGCCCTGAAATCTCTCCACTGGCTCCCGGTGGCTGCAAGGATCAAGTTCAAGAACCTTTGCATTGTCCACAAGGCTTTCTGGGGCCGGGGCCCACACTAAAACCAATGCTCTCTTCCAAAATACCTTCTTTCTCTAGCCCTTCACTCAGCTACCTCCAACTCTCTAAGGCTTAGACGTATCTCCAGGCAGAGAGTGGGGGTAGACCTCTCTCCTCTGCTGGTGCCTCCCTCTGGAAAGGCCTCCCTGCCCCTCTCAAACTTGAGCCGGACAACCTGAAGTTTCGGAAGCAGCTCAAAACGTTCCTCTTTGCTGCTTTCTCTCTCCCTCCCCTGCTGACCTACCTGTCTGCTTGGCTACCCTCAGAGTCTCTCTGAGTCCAGGCTCTTTCTTGATCGGTCACCCCTGTACTGCCTCCGGGCCTACCATGCACTTAGGGGCTGTAGCTGTAATCCTGCAGTCCCTTGTTCTCCTTGCACAACCAATAGCCGCTCTGCCCTGGCTGCACTTACTCGGAGCACTGCTGCCCTGTTCTCCCCTCCTCTCTCACTTGCACTTCCCCCTCCCTTTCCCCTTGCACTTCTCGTTCTCGCAATGACACAAGGCCTAGTGAGATTGTTTGTCTTGTCCTCCATCTATCTTCCCTCCTTTGTGTACACTTGTGTACAGGCGCGTTATAAATGACTTGTATCATATCATATCATTTTATCACAGATGCGCAGAAAAATATACAATGCCACAGTAAGAAATGGCTAGACTGGCAGCACCCGATGCCAATCTAGCCAGGTAATTAAAGTTAGCAGGACTGCTTTATCAGAAATGTCCAGTTAAAAGAAAGTCATACCAAACTGAGGAATGACTAGACTGGCTGCACCAAAATGCTTCTCTAGCCACACTTGATCAACTACTTTTTGGTCACCCTCTAGCCTGGCTAAGTTAGACCTATCCAAGGACTTTTACTCTTGAGGATAACTTTCTACAATTAGAAAAACAGAATGTACTAGCAGCAACAGAATGCCTTTATACTTCTGTCAGCATGCACAGGTATGACTTTGTCTTATCCTTTGCTACATGTCTTTTTTCTATATTTATTTGTATTTTCTATGTGTGATTTTGGTGAAAAAATGTACACCCATATATTTCGTACTTACAACTTCTTCACAAAAATATGTAAAAGAACAAGGACAGCCACTTAATAAAAGCTGTTCTTTTGCAGACTAATGATCTAGCACAAGTGGATTATTATGGTTTTCTCATGTACTGCTATCCTTGGTAAATACACAAATTGCGACACCCAAGGATAACGCATTGTCTTTAAACCTAGAATGCAATCAATAAGCGGCAGTCGGCTTAGACTTCTCCAGTCAGGACACCCCCCCTCTTTGTACACATTTGTTAATGGCCCATAGTCCTGAGTCTGGGTAGGGCTCTCCCTCCTGTATCTTCTCTAGCCACTAATACAACATATCATGCCTGCTTAGCCTGGACATGGACAACCATTATGATTTATCACACAATCCCGCCCCCCCACACAACCCCTCTCCCTCCCGCCCCTTACCCCAACCTCCACAATCAGCTCCTTGGCCCAGAATTACCTCCACGTCCCTCTTCCTTGTCTCAGAGCTTACGTTTGAGGCTCCTTGAATAGTGGGACTAGGAGTGATGAAGATTACAGGTAGCTAAATCAGGCATTACCTCCATGTACCTCTACCTCTTCCCAGTTCTTGTGTCTGAGGCAGAGTGCCTCACACACAAGTACTGCCTCATACGTAAGTACTGGGACGAGGAAGAATGGGGCTCGGAGTAAGCAAGGCATTAAACACAAGTAGTGGCGCAACACCATTGAGTTGACTGGGCTTCAGCACTACCCCCCCTGAAGATTTGGGCTATATTGACTCGACCTTGCTAAGCTTTAGAGCAGTTGCCGGACCGAACAGGACACAAATTTTAAACGGCACCTGGTTTTTGCTGTTAACAAGAACCCAGCAATTAACAACGTAAAGCATTTCACTGTTAGTACCTGCATTCAAATGCCACGTTGTTTAGGCAATTGAAATCGTGATGTGGGTTTAGTACTTGCATGCCAGGGGAGTGATTGGAAGGGTAGAGAGGAAACAGAAGACTTAAAGGAGAGAGTTAACTGCTTGTAACATTGAATCTGCACTAGAATAGTCTCATTAAAATGCGTAAATAAGTTGGATGCCCCCACACAAATAAGTTTCCCCCTCCCCACCGCCTGTGAAGTTGGCACCTCTGCCAACATTTGAAGGGTTAGGCCCCCCGAAATGAAGGTTTTGTTGTTCCCCTGTACACAAGGACACACACCATTCACCATATACACACCCAGCCATCCATACATTTAAGTGTGCACCCTTTCACCATGCAGACACACCCAGACAGCCACCCATACATTTAAGTGTGCACCCTTTCACCATACACACACCGGCAGCCACCTATACATTTGTTGTGTGCACCCTTTCACCATAGACTCACACACACACGTCATGGAGTTGAGGGGAGCCCAAATACTTCAAAAATAGATTGGGGCTCATTACGGGTCCAGCGGTAACCGTGCCGGTGCTACTGGCGGGTTGCCGCCGGACCTGTAAAAAATTACTAGTGCCTGACTTCCCGGTGCCACCGTGCTATTTCAAGTCCGGCGGCCGGGAAATCAAGCGCCGGTAATTTGTTTAATCCCCAGACTCCACGGGAATGGGGACGGGAAGCACCTGCACCATTGTTAACAGTTCCGGTGCTTCCGTGACGGGTCTGCCTACCATGGCTGCTGTGCCTGGCAGGGTCAGACCTGTCGGGCATGGCAGCCCCAGCAGGCAGACCTATAATATGCCGGTCCGGAAACAACAGTGCCTATCAGCTTACCAGCACCGTTGTTTCCGGACTGGCATGGTCAGAATGAGCCCCATTGTTTCTTTTTTAAGTCACTATAACTTCATTAAGAAATTATTTCAGTTAAGGACCGAACCATAACCAAAATAATTTCTTTATGAAGGCTGAGTGACTTCAAAAACAAACTATTTCTTTTTGAAGTCATAGGGCTCCCTCCACGCCCCATGACATGGAGGCCTCCAGCCTAGGGTCTTCCATGTCATGGGGTAGGGGGCCCCTCGGACTTCAAAAAGAAAGTTTCTTTTTGTAGTCACTCTGCCTTCATAAAGAAATGATTTCTGTTAGAGAAATGTTCTTTATGAATGCAGAGTGAATTTCAAAAGAAACTTTTTTTTTAGAAAGTGGGGCCCCCTCCCAGGACTTGAGCTGGTGGAGTTGAGAAACGACACCCACTCTTATACAAGTGAGCATAGGCTAAAAAGCAGGACTTCACATGCCTGTCACTAGTCCAGGGCACACTGATTTTTTTTATATGCGATTTGGCAAAAACAGCATGCATTTCTAATTGTTAGTGCTGCATTTATTTATTTAGTTCTTTATTTATTTGAATTCGTAAAGCGCCCACTGCCCTTGGGTATCGCGGCGCTGTTAAGAAGGCTTACTTGATTATATAAGTGCATTTGAGGCAGACAAAAATGTTGCTTCATACAAGATTACAAAAGGCAGGACATATATTACATGGTTGAGTGAGCAAACTAAAGGGTGCAAGCACATATTGCATGGCATGCATAGAGTTTACGTGGTCAAATACAGTGAGCACAGCATGGTTGCTGACCTTTCTTAATAAAGCAGCAGCTAGAAGCAGTTGCGCGGACATAGGTAGAGAACATATACAGCCACATGTTGAATGGCGGCATTGACTCATGTAAATGGGTAGGTTTGTGGTCCCAGGCATAATAGTACAAAGGAGGCATACGGTGCATGGATGAGGGGAGAGAGCAACGTAAAATAGCATGGGGCCAGCCGCAAGATGCGGGGGGCAAGTGCATACTATTAGGTAGGTTAAGATCTACGGGCAGTAGTGTGCTGCATGTCTCAAGTATTACGGCAGCTACACACACTTACAGGGTGGGACAAGGTGGAGATAGGGGGATAGGCTATAAGCAGGATGTAACGGGGCTGGGGGGTATTGGGTTACATACTGTGTACATGGGGGGATAGGGAGGGCTGGCATACATACTGGGTGCAGTGGGGGGTGGGGAGGGCTGGCATAGAAACCGGGTGCAGCGGGGGGTGGGAAGGGCTGGCATACATACTGGGTGCAGCAGGGGGGTGGGGAGTGCTGGCATACATACTGGGTGCAGCAGTGGGGTGGGGAGGGCTGGCATATATACTGGGTGCGGTGGGGGGTACGGGCAAGGGCACTCACCGGTAAACGAACAGGGAAACAAACAGGGCCTCAGAAGATGGGCCTTGGGGAGGAGGGCCGGCGTCCAACTGCCGGCGTCGGGATTGGACCTTAAGTGTAACACAAAGGGCAATCACACTGCAGCAGGAGCTGTGGTCGGTAGGGACAGCAGACATAGAAGAAAGTAGCCACCATCTTGGAAGGTGGATTCTAACACATGGCTCCAATGAAGCTGAGCAGAGCAAACACTGAGCTGAGACAAAGCAAATAATGTGGCGCACACTCACCAGGCTGGGTGTAATGAGCCAGAAGGAGTGCCGAGTGTGCACAGTGATATTTAGAATTTTCATGAGTCTCGTGTGCATAAGACTCCAGGTGGAGAATGCCAGGGTCCATTTAGGCAGCATTTCTCTTCAAACTCAGGCGCAGCCTCGTGATGGAAGTGAAGTCTCCATGGCAAGGGGCGAAGCAGGTCCGTAGTTGGTAGAAGTTAGAAGGAATTTAAAGCATTTCCTTCACAAAAAATACTATTTTGACTAAAAATACCACCTTTGTAGGAATGTGATATTTAATGAAAGCAGGGAAGCACGGCAGTCTCTGCGCCAAAATAAGGGTCTTTATGCTTTTCATTTCAAACCATTAATAGCAACACTGACTCGTTTCTTTGTTTACTTGTGAGAAAATAGTGATACACACCCATTTGAGCACATCTCAGTTATCAGCAGAGCTTTTTAAATTGGAAGCTCCTCAGTTGAAAGGAATTGGTGAGTGGGAAACGCAAAGTTATCTGGGACAATCAGCCTTCCTAATCAGTATGAATAAGGATTATTTAGCAGAAAGACAAACATTAACACACAATTGTAAAGTGAACACCTGGCTCAAATCCTGCAGGTCCTCATCTGCCAAGAATGGACCGGCGGATAAGGGTTTTGTTTTAGGGGGAGACAGGATGCCTGGTATGTGTGATCTGCTGTCTCAGCTCATGTTTGGCACTGTTGGAAGAAATAACCGGACTCTTCCTTGTCTTCCACTCTTATTATACCTCAGAACTTTAGCTATACATCGTCATGCTTCACTCTGTACATTTCATGCATAATGCCCATTTACCTCTAGATGCAAGGAGGAGAACAGGCTCTAAACACAATAAGAACCACTAACAGTTTTATAGTTAGGTACTTTATATATAAAGGGGCCGATTCATGGAAAAGTGCAAATTTCTCCTGCAATTGGCACACGTTGAGAACAACACTGTGCGAGCCTGTGGGCTGAATAAAAATGTGCGCCCCACATATTCATGGAATTGTCTGTGCAAAGTAACCGTATACGCAAGTTGCACCCGGAATGCCACCACACACACCCACGCAATGCAAAAACAGCCAGAACAGCTACCTTTGCATGCGCCCCTCGGTGTTAATACATGCACCCTTCAAACAGTGAATGGGGACCCCGCATGCAGGCCTGCATCTCGGTGACCCTATACAGGGTCCCCCATAACTATAACTGGCACCCTGAGGACATGCGTACAGTTTCATGGAAAGCATGTATATACCCAGTCAAACTGCGTGCAACGCCCTGTAATAAGTCTCTGCTCCCCGCTACGCTGCATCCTTGCACCCCTACGTACGATTGGAACCCCGTCTGCATGCACGCACCCCTAAATCCGACATGCAAACTCACCTGCAGAGTTGCAATTACTCTGCGCAAGTCCATACGCCTGTTTCCAAAGATTTCAAGGGCACTGCATGGGCATTTCGCAGGCGAGAGATTGCGTGGTCACATCCATGAATATGCTTTGTCGTGTGCATTTGTGGGCGTGCTATGGATTGCCTGCAGTCCGTCCCTCATGGCGCCCACTTTCTGGCATGTTCTTGTCCTTTTGTGTGTTCCGCCCCTTATTCCGGTCCTTATGCAGGCCATGCCCACCCCCTGTGTGGTGTCTCGCACAAGTCCCTGGGAAGTCTTACGTAGTCGGTTCCATGAATCGACAAGCAGTGTTTTAAACGCAGTTTGAAGCACAAGTAATTCCATGAATTGGGCCCTCAATCTCATCAGCAAGAAACACAAATCAATTAGGCCACTTGTAAGGCATGCGTAACCTTACAATAAACATTTATCACTAGGCACATAGACAAGAACATATTTTACTTTAGCATGACATTTCAAATGTACACGTTTTTTCTTTTTAACCTCAGAGTTACCAAAACAATATGAAAGCATTTAGGTTCCAGTGCACAGATATTCTCCCTCTCTCACTTATTATTGGACAGCTCATCTATTTATGGCCCCCTCTGTGCGAAAGGACAAACCCCCACTCAAAGTTTTGGTACCTAAAAGATTAAGGAAGTGTTTCCTTCCATGTTCACTCTGACACCCTGCCAGTTACCCTGCAGTGGGGCCTTGCTAATGTGTCTGCCTATTTATACTCCCCATGCAAATGAGTGTTGTCTTACACTGTGCTTCGGAAAGACTGCCTCGCTCTTGGCTTGCTATCTCCCTTTCTGCAGCTAGGTATGCCACAACCCGTCTTTGCCAG
This sequence comes from Ambystoma mexicanum, assembly GCF_040938575.1. NCBI lineage: Eukaryota > Metazoa > Chordata > Amphibia > Caudata > Ambystomatidae > Ambystoma > Ambystoma mexicanum. The sequence continues at coordinate 462,087,633 of NC_090931.1, forward strand.
GCTACAGCCCCAGAGTTGAATCAAGGCCTTCAACAAACTCCCTGCAGCACGCACTCCCAGCAACACTGATTAGCCCAGCAGACCATCCTCGCCAAAGCTCCAGCCATGCAGAAAAAAAGAGCCTCCTGTGCTCCCCTTCTATTTGAAAACCCTCATCTAACACTGCCTCCTCTTTATGTTTCTGTACATTTCTTTAATATTTCCCAGACTTTTTTGAGATGTCACCTCTGGCCATGCCACGTGGCAGAACTTTCCAGCACCCATCTCATCCTCTTTGTGCCATCTGAGCAGCATTCCACTTAGCACAATCTTCCAATAATGTTGCATTTCACCCTATCCTTCCTTCTTGCCTTGCACAAACAATGCATGCTTATTTTGAAGGACCATCTACCCTCTGTTACATTGCTTTGCGTGCCATTAATCTTTCCTTCAGATTCAGCTTTTAACTCTGCTTTATTTTCTCAATCTGCCAATGTGTGTGTGTCTGCTGCCATGCCAGCACTTTTGTGGCCTAACAAATCTAACCCACTCTATTTCCCCCAATACTAAGTGTTAGTATCAAATGTTAAATTACACAATAAAAATACGGAAGCTCATAAATTGTCTAACGGCACTTAGGCCAGATGACCTATTTTGTTCTTACTCAACTCTAATCATGAGCCATGCACTCTCTGGATCACACACCTCTAATGGGCCCACAGTGTCAGAGTGACTCTGGCCACTGTCTCTGAGCTGTTGCAGATAATGGAAAAGCAGTGCTTAGGGAAAGAGAAAGCCTGTGTAAGCATTTGTTGGATCAAGGATGTTGCACATCTTGCTACACGCTTGGGAGCTTGGTTTGACATGTTATCTTTGAGGTGCGGGGAAGGGGGCTCATGTCTGATTACAGTTGTGGAGTGACAAGAGCTAAGAATTGGAAACCACAGGCTATAATATGCTTTTTACTCTCTTGGAAAGGAGAAGACTCATTTTTACTCTCTTAAAATTCCATTTACTTAGTAAAAATAAAAATAGGGAGTATCTTATCTGGAGTACTGTTTGTGATTATTATTGTGATTATGGTTTTTAAGGAGGTTGGAGCCTATATCCCATTGAATCTGCATTGGGGAGAAGCACATTCTTCTGCAAGTGGCAGCAGGTCTCATGACCAGGCCCAAAAGGGCCAGTGACATTTTTATCCGGCATGTGACACTGTCACCTAGCCGGTGGTGGTGCGGGTGGGGGTTAGTGTTGGTGAATAGGGAAACCTCCCCATTTCCTCACCTAGGGCCATCTTCCACTAGATTGGGGAGGCCCAGGCCCTCTTAGCCACCCTAGTAGGAGTCACTAAATTAGGCAGAGTTCATCCTAGGCACTATTACCTAGATTCCTGACACACAACCATGACACAGTGGTCGGTGCTTATTGAACAGCATGATGTACAGAGCAACTGGCACATAGAACAGCACAATATCACCCCTTGAATAAGAATACACAGATGTAACCGCAGCACTTTGCAAGTCTGCAGTCTGGCATAGTAGAACCTACCAATAATGTATTGCGTATAACTCTGGCATATTGAAGTACTTTCCCACTGGTACACACATTTGTCTGATGTGCACAATGATTTCAGTCGGGCATAGTAATGCATTAACCTATAGGACTTACAGCGAGTGTAGAAAAAAGCAGGACCCATTCTGCTTCGTACACCTAAATTTAGATATGTTTAGACTACAGTCAACTGAACCCTCAGACACTCTGAAGCACTAGGAGGCCATCATAATGGCAGTTAGTGATAAAGACATCACATAACATAATATAACGAATTGTCATCAGTTCACTGTGACCTCACTTTTGCACTGAGCTCTCATTTTCCAACTCCTTAGGATCAGGTGCTTACATCTAATTTTTCCTATGGAATTTAACTAAAAGCATATTTATAAATGTATAAGATGAATGCTGCGGACTGAGCTGTGGTGTGACAGTGCCATGGAGTCATCAGATCACAAGCGATCTATGTAGACTGTAGCTTTCCTTGTACCATTCTCCCCAAACTGATTCTAGCTAAAGTGAATAGAAAATCAATGAATCTTCCAGCTAAAAACCTGAAAACCTCCAATGTTGTCATCTACATACGTTGTTTCCTGAATGGATTTGTAGGCACAGTTGTAAAGTATCCCTTGGGCATGAAATAGTAAACACATTACTTAACTGCAGTCTTAGCACTCCCACCCCGTGTTCTAAAAACAGGTGCTGGTAGTCAAATCAAGTCAAATCGATTTGCAAATCACAGGTGCAATCAACTTAAATGCGGCACAGTCCTTGCCTGAAAGGCAAAGTACAACCAAATTACATTGGCCGTCCCTACCTCCCTACGCACTTTGAGGTCTGGTGCTAGCGAATGTAGGTGGATGTTTCCTCGCCCGTAAAAACAAGGGCTGTGTCAACATTTACAAGTTACGCATTCCTTTATGCGCAGCTTTGTACGCCTTATTTTTCGATGTTCCGTGGCAGTGTTAGCTCCTGTAGTGTGTGTACACTTCCTACAACCAGGGCTCCAGAAAAATAATGACACGTGGAAATATTTTACTTGCTCTCGGAGCAAAATTACTATTTACGGTATAAAAAAGGTATTCCCATTCTCAATAGAGGTATTATTTAGGCAAGTAAATATTATATTAACTCAAAAACAAATGTCGCTTTGGAATCTGTACTTGGGGAAGTAATGATATTAGCATCCTTTCCTGTGGCTCTGCCCAGCTTGTTCCACTGATTCAAGCATAACCATGGAGCTGTACTTTGTCTGGAGTACCTTACTGCCCATTTTTTTTGTTGGGAATATTTGCCTGATTGTAAGGAGTCAAACTGACGTATTCCCTGCTTATCTGTATGGACGCACACACCTGCAGCATAGGATGTGCCGAAATTGTTTCATGTGTTGTGCAGACTATTTCCCCGGTCCTTCTGCTATTTTGCAAAGTCCGACATTGAAAAAACTTCAGAGTGCGGAAAGAAGTTCTTTTGAATTCTTGTGTTTCTTTTCCTCCCGTTTTCTAGTTTCTGCCACGACCATGCTACTTATGTCTCCAGTTTTCTTTTCTATGCATTCTGGGATTCGGAGTCCTGCTTTTATTATGATAAAAGCAAACCTACAAGCACCAAAAGACAAGAATAAAATAAGAACGGTACTTGGGCTTGTCATGCGCAACACTGGATACTTTACGAGCTCTGCCATCATCGGCCCCTCTCCAGTTGCCCAGAGTGGGCATAGGATGCAGCTATGTGTGGGCAATTGAGCTGCCACCAGTAGTGCTACAAATAAGGGCCCGCCCAGCCAGAAACAACTTGTGCCTGGCTCCAGAGCGCCATCAACCATAGATTTAGCCCCTGGAAGAAAACCCTTCGGTCTCACCACATGCCCCTAAGGCAGCTGAAAGCTTTGTGAGCAGAACCGGCTTGCGGCCTTGCTGCCGTTTTTGCTCGCCCATCCCTCGCTCCACTCCGGCTCTTGTCCTGCCCTCCTTCCCCCTGATTGATGTTTGAAGCCAGAGAACACGGTATGGCAGGCTCCTACCCGCCCACAGCCGTCTTTAGCTTCCACGCAGCGAGTGTGCACGTTTCCAATGGTAAGGCCACCCGATCCCCTTTCTGCCTGACCCTAAGGGAGCTGAGAGATTTGTGAGCTGACCCTGTTTGCGGCCATGCTGCTGTTTTTACTTGCCCATCCGTTGCTCCACTCTCCACCACTGTCCCTCCCTACATCCCTCTAACTGGTGTTTGAAACCAGGAAGCATGGTATAGCAGGCTCCTACCTTCCCACAGCCGTCTTTAGCTTCCACATGGCGAGTGTGCAGCCACAGCTGCTGTGTTTCCAAAGGTCAGGCCATGCGACCTAAGGCAGCCAAGAGCTTTGTGAGCAGACCCTGCTTGCGGCCTTGCCACCTTTTATTCTCCCCCATATCTCTCTCTACTGCCTGCCCCTGTCCCTCCCTCCCTCTGATTGGTGTTTTAAGCCAGGAAGCATGGTATAGAAGGCTTCTACCTTCCCACAGCCGCCTTCACGAGTGTGCAGCCACAGCTGCTGCATTTCCAAAGGTAAGGACATCTGACCCCCCTTTCTGCTCCCTGTCTGCCCCTAAGGCAACTGAGATCTTGGTGAGCAGATCCTGCTTGCAGACTTGCCACTGTTTTTGCTCACCCAACCCTTGCTCCACTCCCACCCCTGTCCCTCCCTCGTTCACTCTGATTTGTCCCTGCAACCCAGGTAGCACTTCTTCAGTGGTCGAGCTAGGACAGCCCATGGCTAAGGGCCACAAGGCAAAGGGTAGCTCCCGAAGAAGCAGCTCCAGTTCGTGTCCGCCTGGGAAGCCTGCCACAGTCAACAACCAGCAACTGAAAAGGTAAGTGTGGTCTGGACAGGGAGTGCGGCCATTTCTGCACTTCAATAAAACCCCACCACTTACTTACTTGCACTTATTCTATCATTGAGATTACCCTTATCTTGCATGTAGTGCCGCTATGTTAATTACCCATATGTGGATTGTTGGGGGTAAGAAATGTACTGCACTTGGATAGATTGTTGGGGGTAAGAAATGCACCACACGTAGATGGATTGTTGGGGGTAGCAAAGGTACCACACTTAGATGGATTGTTGGGCATAGGAAATGCACCACACTTAGATGGATGGTTGGGAACATTAATGTGGTTATGGATGATGGAGCTCTGGGGCCAGGCAAAAGATGTTTCAGGCTGGGCGTGCCCATATTTGTAGCACCACTGCTGGCAGCTCAATTGCCCAACATTAATTTTGGGAAAAAAATAAAATAAAATAAATAAGTAATATTTCACACTTAGCTAGATTGTTGGGGGTAGGAAATGTATTGCAACCAACTAACTACACTAAAAACTCACTATCCTGCATACTCGCCCTCAAACTCTGAATTAAACACAACCATACCTCTATCACACCACAAACTGCACCCACTTCACTTCACAACACCCAACATGAAACCAAACCACACACAATCTCACCTCAACACCATATGATGGCTACCGACCGACAACACACCAACGCTCATTGACCGGTTTCTATGAACTGAAGTTGCCAACAGCACATCAACGCTCTCTTGCTCTTTTCCCACTCAAACCCACGAACAAAGCCCCCAACCCTCCTTGCATTGGAGATCAGCCAGAGCACCAAGAGATCACGCATGTGGCAACAGTGCGTGGTAAAAGAACCTTTACCATAACATAACCATCCACTTTCCCTGGATTGGAGCCTGATGCAGGCCCAGTCATGAGAGTTTCGGGCTGTGAGATGGCATGTGGACATTTGAGCCTGAATTGAAGTGTTGAGGCACTACAGGGCAGTGTATGGCTGATTTTGGTTTTGTAAGGCAGTCCTGGGTCTCATAAGGCTGAATCTGAGAATTAAATCAGTCCTAGGCAAATATGAAGTCAAGGCACACACGGCTTAGTTGGTCTTACAATAGCCAAACCTGGGAATTTAAAGGGGTACCTGGGCATATGAAGCCAGGAATGGCAACGCGAGGAAGTATCTGCCATTGCGTGGAAGCACCAAATGAGGGCATATACTGAAAGTGATAAGAGGATGTTTATGTTTAGGGGAGAATTTAGTGAATCTTCCAAATGTTTAGGCAGTTTTGTGTGAGAGTAACCATGTACATTTACTTTTTTGCCGATCGCATACAATAAGAAGAATGTCTGAGTGAACCTAGAATTAATTCTAACCCATAATTGCTAACTATGAATTAAACATTGTTCTGTGCGGACAACAACTCATATACATGTCATCAAAAATGAGTTAAAAAAAGTTTTTCAAAGAGTTCTGATAGGAAGTCAATAATATTCAGTTAATTCTTTTTTCCATCCTTAGTCTATATTACTTCTTATTTGTGCATGATTTATCATACAACAGATAACTTAGTAACATTTCATCTCATCAATATAACACAAACTTCCACAAATGCACAAAGTTTATGTAAAATATCTAATCAAACACTCATTGCATGAATACAATTAATGTTTACAATATGATTGGAAATAGATCTATTACTCTGCACTTTTCATCTGAAATATTTCATATTTAGAATTCACTTTTCAAGTATGGAAGAAGCCACTGATTTTCATGTGAATCACTTTATTGATTCTAGCCAATCACTGCCGCGTTTCTTCAGAAATAATCCATATATACTCCACTTTTTAAATATGGATGAAACCTCTTATTTCCAAGTAAATCCTGTTACAGGTTTACGCCTATCACTGCATTTTGCTGATGGCCTAATGTCCTTGCTGGTAGTGGGATTTTCTGCTGCCGTGTTGTTTTTTCTTGACTCATGTGGAGAGATTTCATGATAAAAAATTATCGTTTTGTATTACCTTATTATGGCGCCATAAATTGCGGGATATGTCTGTTCTTTGAAGCTGTAGACTCTGTGTGCCATGGAAGATAGCTCTGCTGTCTGAGCCTGTAAGATCATTCTAAAAGGATGGATGCTGTATAAGGCCTGAGTTTGTGAGAACTCTGTAGCTGTTTATCTCACATTATTTCCCATTAATTAGGTTGTCCGTCATGTCAGGGACTGAAATAACTGCAAGCTATGTGGCTGCCTCCTGTAGCGTAGAAGAGCCTGATTATTTTAACAAACTACTAACTGGGGATACGTTTCACTTCAAGAAAACTGGTCCCTTATGAATATTCGCATGCATATGCATGTTAATCATTTTCCTAATTGTCATTTTTTGTAACTATTAATAATTTTGCAATATGATTAACAAGTCCCGGTGTATTTCTTTGTGGCAATACGTCCAAGCAATGTGTTGATCATAGGCTTAAAAATGAGCAGATACCATTGAGTCACATTGACTTTTACTGAACATCATTTTAGGGACTGGTCTAGAACTGTTCCCTTAATTTACACATTAATACATTTAGGGCCGGATTCATGCAACGTTTTCCTATGGGATTGCGCCATTATAGAACACTTCCATGAATCAGGCCCTTAGAGTCTTCTATAATGTACTGTTGGGTTAGAGGGAACTCCCAGGTAGAGTGGAGGCTACTAGGAGTCCTTTGGAACCAGAACCTGTGGGAGGCCCAACACCTTCCCTTTGCCAAAAAGGAACGCAGAGGCCCAAACAAACAGCAAGTTTCAAACTGTGGTTTATTTTGGCCACAGAAAACAAAGGGATGTGCACAGGGAAAGAACTCCAAGCATGCTCTCAGAGAGACTGGCTTGCAGGCCAGTTTTGTAACACGCAGTGCCCTGCTGACCTCACAGCTTGGGCCAGATCCCAGAAACCTAACTCACCTTGCGATTGGGTGCTGATTGATGGGCCACATATAGCTCCCTTATAGGGATTCTTTTAATTGGTCCTACTGTGTCAGAGGCTGGCCTGTCTGTTGCCCAATTATCTAAGTTCTACAATGTTGCAGTGTGAATGTCTTTCCATTGGCTTAAAGTTCAGAGCTCCCCACCTCTGGGGTCTCGAATGGTGATTGGCTAGAGCAAAGGTCTCCAGGCCTGAGACAGAATGTGTTCTCAGCTCAAAATGTATCTTCCCAAAATAAAAGTAACTGTCTCTCCTGCATCATAATTATGTGTGAAGCACCACTGTGTCTGAGTGCACCTGCTTCTAATGCGACATGCAGGTCTTCTTGTTACACTGTGTTTCGAATCATGTCTGGGCTTTGCAAAATTTTCCATCGTTCTCAGAGACAAATGTTGGCTTGCTGTCAGTTCTGCTGAATCACATGTGCTGCTTCACACCCTGGGCCTTTCCAGCTCTGAATTACTCGTATTTTATTGAAGAATTAATAATGTTTGTCTGCCAGAGTTTACTGTCAGTTAATGTGCGACATGTTTTCTCAGCACAAGACCTTGGCTTAGAGCCTGGATTTCCGAGGTGCATTCCTATTGTCCGCACAGATCCCAACTCTACTTGACTAGACTGAGACAAGTGTATCTGCTGTAAGTTTCCCAATGCTGGAGCAGAGCTTCCACAGTGTGCCATCTATAATACATTAATTAATTAGTTATAACGCTGTCAGGTAGTATAAATACTTGTACATTTCCATAGAGTTATTTGCATGTAAGCATCTGCAAGCTTAGAAACTGGAACTCTTGCACCTTGCGGTTTCCTGCATGGCGGTATACATTTAACCTAGTGACAAAATAATAAAAGAAATGACACAATGTTATGTACGTGTTTCTGTCCTATAACTACAGAACTGTGCATCCATGTTCTTCATATAATCATGTGTGTGAGTTGTTCAGTGTGAGGATGGCATGTGTTTTTCATGTCTGATGTGGCTATGTCATGAGGACCCTAATGGCACTGTGCATGGTTTCCTAGCACTTTGGTCAAGACTGTCTCTGACAGCACCCAGAAGCTCTTCATCCACTCTGGGCAAGGTTTGTGTTGCTTTTGGGCTGAAAGGCCGATGGAGTGGGTATCTCTCAACATACCTGTCACCCATGGATGCACATGGGTGACAGAATGGCGAGAGTGTTCTTTATCCTTTCTGCTCTTCTTCCGGTTCATGCATCTGGGGAAGGGGGAGCAGGAGTAGATGTTGGCCATACTTAATGGAAAAGGTAGTATTGCTAGAATCTCATAAGTTATATTTGCTACTCCCTAGCTATATCTTAATTCCTTGTTCCACAGAAGTAGCTCCTGCTCACTGGGTGCAATGCAGGAACTTCCAGGAGCTTCCTTTACCTTCTGCTGAACAACTTTTTATTTGATCCCGGCATGTATTTCAGTAAAATGATAGGACTTGTCAAATTGCGTGTCTAGATTATTTAAACTGTCTGTAAGGGCTTTTTCCTGGGGCAATTGTGACGCATTTTTATTTTTTTATTTTAAGTTTTGTGTATGGTGCCACATACCTGAGAGTTTCAGGGCATAAACGACAGAAGTTGGTCCCATTTCGTTCAACATTTTTGGTTGGGGGGGTAGTACACCCTCCACATCCCAACGCCAACCTGATAATCCTGCAAAATGAGCTCTTTGGGGGGTGGGGGGAAGGGGCATGACTCACTGGCCCGACATTGCAATATTCTATGTGTTCACATTTAGAACTGATTGCAAAACCTATGGCTTTAAACCAATTTCTTTGAGAAATGGAGTTGAAAATGCACTATTTGATACACATTTCATAAGAGGTTGAACCACCCAAAACTGCCCTGAAGTGAGTCAGGTGAGCGGGCTTTGCACAAGGAGTCCCACAAAAGAAATATTATTGGGTACGTGGAAACTATACTGATAAAGCCAATAGTGCTGCCAGCATATAATGCAGTTTGCAGCCTCATATGTTGAGCAACATCTGTCATATGCCCGGTGACAGCCTTGCATATTCAGATATTGTCACCAAATGCTAAATGTAGTGTCAAATGCCCAGCTACTGCCACCATATGCCAGGTTCAGTCATATATGTCCCTGTGCAGCCAACATGTGCCCAGATCAGAGCCTAAATTGATGAGCACGTCTCACCACAGAGTGCTAAACGTTCTTCAATTAACAGGACCTGGGAGCTGTTGGATATTTTGTGTAAATTTGGGGTTTGGCAGTATTTTCTTACCACCAAAAGATGAATGGTACCTTGGTAATACCTATCCTCGTGTTTAGATTGGGTTTGGCATCACATCATTCTAGTTACTGTGGGATGTTTTTACCCATGCATTCAAGCCCTACCATAAAACTGTGCAGTACTGGCATGGAAAACATCATGATGGCCAGAACTCCCCAGAGAGTGCACAGGGAAAACATGAAGAATAGGCTGCCACCCATTTTTGCCTATGTTGTGAACACAGGAGGGCACTGCCTAAAACCACCATTGGGCTACACACACAGTAGCCTGAAACCACTGGGAATGGCAATGCTGATTGCCAAAAAAAAGCAACTCAGAACTGTGGGGAATTCATTTTTTTAATCCCAAAAAGGGTTGCATTACCAGTACTCACCACTATCAGAAAGCCGGCGTTTTAAAACTACCAGACTTTTGTGTAAAACTGCACAAATGAAACAAAACTAGACCAAGGAAAGACTTGCTAAGAGGTGGAAGAACGTAAAACCATATTCTGAAATGACTTGAAGGAAGTAATTATTTAATGTATAGGTACAAATTGTCAGTTTGATTTGAATGTAGAAAACTGGGAACAAAAAGTGACATTTAGCTGAAACCTGGCTTAGTGAAACTGGATTCTGCCTGACAACTACCCCCGACAGGAGAAACCTGTTCAGCCACACTTCCCAGGCCTAGCTGCATCCTGCTGCCCCTTGCCAAAAGGAGTTGTCACCTCTCTGATTAGATTAGGGTTGAAGCACCTTGGAACTGGAAGGAACAGAACAATGCAACTCCCTTGACTCAGGCAAACGTTATATTGGGGGCGTCGTAAAGTGGCTTCCTCTTGGGAGAAACTGGGGGGCAGCAGTGCCTCTGCTAGCAGCAGAGCTTGGGGGAAGTGGATAAACCAGTTATTCCACCCTGTGATGTGGGAAGCCACACCCCTTTTTGACCAGGGCATAATTTTAAAAAGATAGATAACTCATAGTGCGGACTTGTCAGCATTATATAAGTAATATCATTATTTTTGTGATTTTTCTGTGAACATTTTGAGAGGCGTTAGGACCCTGTGGTGTATTCTGGGGGGTTGCTAGCGGAAAATAGGGTCTCACTCCAAATGTATGCATGTTAAAAATCTGACACTTCATCAATTAATGTCCATACTCCTTGCGCACATGTGTGTAATTTTGGGTAAATGTCCGATATTGCAAAACCAGTTAAAAAGCGCAAAATGTTGTCATTTTTTAATGCAAGCCCCCAGGAAGATCAGAGGTGGACAAGCATGGACCATAAGGAATATATAATGTGCACATGTAATTTAAACAAATTGTATATCTGGGAAAGATGTATTTGAATCAAATATAGATTTGTGGGCAAACTGACCAGGGGAGGATCCTCTGACCCATAAACAGACCTCATCATGATGACAATCCATTTCCTTCCCCCAATCATGGGAGAAGGGAGAATTGGGCCAATGACAAGTAGAGAGGGGCAGGCTTAGCTAGGCCCAGGCACACACCCATTTTCAAAACACATAAAAAGAGACTGCTGGGACAGGTAGAGACATTCAATTCCATTTGCTGCGGAGCATACTGACCGACGACTTCACATCCAGAGATCCAACACTTAGACTTCCAAGCTAAACAGAGACTACAGAACTTTGAACCAAGAAGGCCCATTGCAAGCAAAAGTATTTGTCAGCAGGCCTCAAAATCATTTGCAAACTATTCCACAGCCGGGCGAGCTGTCTGAATTCTTTTGCCAAGAACTCTTGCCAGTACTCAGAAAGCAGTGTAACATCCAGAATCCACTTGATCCAGACCGGAAAGCAGAGCAGTATCCAGAACCAGAGGCCGCTGAATCCAGAGAGGCTAGACCAGCAGAGCAGAGCTGACCCAGATCGCTGTGAGCAGAACCGGTGCCTGATTGACCCGCCAAGCAGACAGAACCGCAACGTGTTGACCAGATCCGTGACAAGGCCTAGTTCAAATTTATATTGTGAGTACCTAGCAGAACTGTGCAGAACCAATCTCTTAGTTAAAATAATCTAATCCAAACTATTTTAACCTAAGTAGAACTGCCTCCTAGAAATCGTGTCATCTGTCATTTTTAAAGCTGCACACTGTCACCTGTCAATTCTGAAGCTGCAAGCTGTCACCTGTCATTTTGAGTTTTACTTTAAATCCGAAAACTACCTTTATTTAAACGTCCGTATCTCTGGAACCGTTTGAGCTAGGAGCGATATTTAACTTTCCTCTGAAAGCTTAGAATCTAAGCTTTCCAACAAGCCTAGAACTCTTTATACATTTTCCGCAATCACGATTCACGTACTCGCGAATTTACCGCGATTTGCGATTTTGGCTCAATTTCTCCACTTGTCAAAATAGCAGCTCCATTCTTTCCTTTGTTAAAATCCATTTGCAACTTGGTAATAACTCATAGAGCATTGCTAAAGTGAGCCTGAACTAATACCAACACGCATCTCCCACTCACCCTGAATCTCTAGAGGGAATTAAAATCATTGGCACATTTTCCCATCCATTGCCATCACATTTAAAAAGCATTTTGGGCCTGTGTTTCAAACTCCAACCCGTTTCCTCTAAGATTGCTGGGGGGGAACTGAATTTCGTATTGTATTTGATTGCATTCCTGAGAACTGTATGCTCCTCTTTCCATCTCCTTCCATTTCTTACATTGCATAGGGGAGGAGGGTGAATTGCCAGAGAAAAAGTGATTATCTTATCTTTTGCTAAAATCATATCAAGTATTTCTGTACTGCATTTTATTCCTCATTGCTTTTCCCTTGAAATCATAAAAGTATTTTTGCTACTTTATCCATCCTATACTAACTCCTCATTGATTGTAAAGAAGTGGTCTAGTGCCAGATTACCCATTGTTGATCAACATCATATGTCTAAGTGTATATATATATATATATATATATATATATATATATATAGTTTAAATTCTCAAATAAACCTTTTAATTTGCAAAACAAACCTACTTCTTGGCTCAGTGTGGTCAGGGGGATTCTAAGAGGGGGGTGTTATACGAGGGTGTTCATCCAGAGTACTGAACTAGACATAAAATACATTAATAAGGGTTTTCCTCAGCATCCCGGACTAGGCATTGACTTGGCTGTAGTGTTGATTGAATATCGCTTACAAAGTGATGGCTCGTCCAGGATATTCTGGGTTAGATTTACCATTTGTGCAGATTAATACAGTGTGCCAACTGACCAGATACACATATCCGGTTAGATCACCACGCTGTTTTACACTGTGAAAGCACCCCTCAAAGGAACGCTCTAAGGAAACGGTCTGTTTTGCAAAATAAAATACAAACTTCTGTAAGTCAGGAAGGAACTCAAATTTCAGAATGACGACCTTGGTAGATATGAAAATAGCCAGAGAGCACTTCTTACATAAGCTATTTGTGAGAGGTGAGTGGACTCATCAGGACCAAACGGTCTGGTTGCAGGCAATCGCGCAACAGGTCACTGAAACAGGGTCAGAGATATGGAGAGATCAGGGTCCATTACATGTGGCCCGGAGTGAATTATACATGCCTCCTAAAGTTAAAGATGAACACGACAAGGTGGTTAGGATAGCGGCATATTTGTATCTATATATGGGTGCCATGCAGGACACATGTGCTGAAGGCCAAGACCTGGCAAATAGGCAACAGATGGCGTTAGAAAAGGCCCAATCTGACCTGGTCTCTTCTGAGCAGAGGCTGCAGAGGAGCCAGGAGTCAGAAAATGATAGTAGGCAGTATATCATTAAAATAAAAGAGGACATGGATATACTGCAACAGGAAAAGACAGACCAGGATACCAGATTTCTGGCCTTGCAGAAGAAGTACCAAGAAGGTTTGGACTCCCTTCTGCAGAGCCAGAAAAAGCTGGAGCAACAACTGGACTTCAACAGGGCATGCACAGAGTAGGTAGCCACCCTGCAAATTCGATTAGACAGAGAGAAAGAGGAAAGCAATACATTGATTCTGAAAGACCTGGATACCCAGGCAGAGTTTGATCAGGAGCGCCAGAAAGCTGGTGCCTTCCAAAGGCAAAGGGACGACCTGGCGGCACAGATGCAGGCTCTTAGTCAGGAAAGGGATACCTTAGGCCAGGAAGTCTGCCACTTAAAAAGGAAAATGGAAGAAAATCACCTGCCCCTCCAAGGACTGGGTGACCTCCAAAAAGAACACCAGAACTTGTTAGAGCACACCAGGAGGGTGGAGGATGCTCTGGCAAGAAAGGAGCAGGCCAATAGGGACACAGCTCAGGAGGTAACCCTCCTGCAGCAAAGACTGGCCCAGTACTCCAGGACCAATCAGGAGGCACAGAGAGAAAATGAGGCTCTCTGTCAGCACAATGATAGGCTCCAGCAACAGGTAGCGATGCAGGAGAGACTAATAGAATCTAGTAAGGCCTTAACTGAGGAACTGAAAGCGCAGGCTCTTGCATTGCAACAGGAAGCAGGGGCGGATAGAGATGAGGTTTGCTGGGAAAGAGAAACTCCTGAGCATAACCTCAGGAGCCCTAGTACCAGAGGATTTCATCTCTCCCAGTCCCTGGACTCTGCCACCCCCATGTCCCCTCGCGCACATGAGCCCAGGGCCACGGGGATGGCAGATTACTATCCAGCCAGAAGTATGGGGCTCATAGGCCAGTACCTCCCAGGAATAGATGGGCGGGCATCTGGGTATGGGCACCCAAGCACAGTGCAATTTAGTGGGGAACCCCAGGAGAGTAGGCCCATTAAGTGCATCCTGAAAACCTCTGCCCAGTTAGGTCAGTGGGGGGGTACCCATCAAATCCTGGCAGCAAGGAGGGGTCTGAAGACTCCTTTGAGCATTACAGGACACAGGAGACCAGGTCCCCACATTCTGCCAGCCATTCCCAGGCTCGCAGAATCCGGGAAAACCTGGAAGATCAGACGGGCACCTCTGGGAGCAGTGCTTCTGAGTCGGAGGATGAATGGACCAGGGTTACCCGAACCAAAAAGGCCAATAAGGCAAAAAGGGCCTTGCTTACGGACCCATTGAAACAAATAAACGCAATAAGGAGTGTCATCACGTCTTATCATAAGAACGCCAAGTATTCTGTTTGGGAACACTTGGAGCTCTATGAGCAAATGATGGAGACTTTCCATTTGAAGGACAGCCAAAGCTGTATTCAATATGTAAAGTGGACCTTCTCACCAGAATACTCAAGTTTCTTTGCGGGGCTGGAGGATCAAAACCATTCAAGGTGGTCCACATACAGGGCGGCCATCTTGAAACATTTTTCTGTGCACAGAAATCCTCAAGAGGCTCGCAAGGCAGCCTACAATTTGCAATGTGGGGAGGATCATGCCCCACAAGAGTTTGTGCAAGAATTAAAGCGTGCTTTTGCGCAGACCACCAGAAGGGTGTGCACGGATAACAGAGAATTTATCAATATGTTTTTCCATGCCTTACCCAAATACAGAATGACCCATCTCGTGAGAGATTTTCATGAGAAAAGATCTTTAGACTGGGTTATTGAACAGGCTACCCGGATCTATGAGATGCAGAAGCCTATCGAAAATAAAAATAACGTGCCGAAAACCCCCAAAACCAACAGCACCCCTGCTGCTGCCAAGGTGGCAGAGGTAAAGGTTGCCCCCGTTTTAGATTTGGAGATGGGGGGGCCTAAAAACCTGCCTGCACCAAATAATTCACAGCCCAGAAGGCCCTCGGGCCAGTCACAGACAGGGAGTCGAGGAGGTAGTCCCACAAATGGGGTCCCCTGCTCTCCTGATTATGTAAGTCCCGTTACAAGGGAAACCGACCAATCCTGGGTTATGTGTGGACTCCTCCAGCCTAAGGGGGGGATCCAGCCAAGCCCCTGACCCGGGGAACTTCCCTCCTAACTTCCCCCAGAAGGGCAGAAATTCTCCAAATCCTGGGCAGAACTTTATCCCCAGGTATCCGCCCAATTTGCAGCCCCAAAATCATCCATCCTTCTTTCCCCAATTCCCTGAGCCCAGACAACCTAATCCGGGAGAGGGGAGGCCAAGAGTGGAGGGGTACCAAAATCGTCCCAACCAGGGGTACTACCAGAGAAGGGATAGCTACCCTTCCCGGGATCAGCCAAGGGGAGAAATTAGAGCCCCGTATCAACCTGAGCGGGATTCACAACTTGAGCGCCAGGTCCAAAATATGGCACGAGATCTGGGTCACATACTAAGAGCTCAACAGAACCCTCAGATGAGCATGCCACCGCAGAATGCCCCAAACTCTGGACCGGGTGCTCCAGAACAATGACGGGGGCAGCACCCCGATAACCCACCGGTTCCCAGGGAGGAGGCACAAGGGGAAGGGGGGTGTAAAGCCTTGGAGGAAGCCTCCTTCCCAACTTGTAAAGAGTCCCTGGAAAACCAGGAACCGGAAACAAAATTTCCTACCCCTGAAAGTCTGCCACCCAAGGAGCAGAGAGGAGGTAAGTGAAACAAAGGACCCAAACAGACCCTCTTTGTGGAGGAGGTACAGGTCTTCCAATTTGAGGGAGGGGGATCCTCAGAAGATCCTGGGAAAAGGATATTCTCCTTCAGAGATGGGGGAACTCCTCCCAAGGAAAAATGGGTCCCAAGGGATGCCAATTCAGACTGGGGAGAGGTCGAGACTGAGCTACCGCCGCCCATCATCTCATCCCAGAACCGACAATACCGAAATCCCCTGGTTCAAACCCATCCTGGTGACTGCCTCTAAAAAGTGGGGGGCCGCCCAGAACCGGAACCAGGGGAACCCACAATGGCTCTGATCTCCAGTTGCCAACTATTTCTTTCAGATTCCCAAGGCTCTCCACATAATTCTGCCCAAATCTCTTCGCTAGCAATGTCCAAAACCAGAAAGTTAGCCCACCAGTTGTCCAAAAATGTGCATTATCTGTGACCCCTTGAGGAGAAGGAGGGAAGATACTATGCCCCGGTACAAGTACAGGGGCAGGGTACAATTTTGGCACTGATGGACACTGGATCCAAAGCTACCCTTCTGTCCAAAAGGGCCATTGATGAACTAAATGCAGGGGGGAGAATTACCGTATTCCTCTCTTCCTGGACAACTGCAGAACTTTGACGGGAAGGAAATTCCTGTCGAGGGGACTGCAGATTTGGACATCAAAATTGGGCGACACAAGGTGAAACACCCGGTCATAGTAATGACTCCAGAGGGCACCCCTTGTTTAATAGGGAATGACCTCCTGAGAAGGTTGTCACCCCTAATAGATTGTGTAAACAAGGTCCTCTGGACCCAGACTAGCCGACCAATAAAATTAAAACAGAGTGTCAACCATGTTAGTTTAAAGGGCACCTGCCACATGGTTGAACACAAATCTGACCAAGTAGAATTTCACTTCCAGAACAACCAAACTCCAGACGTGACAGTAATAGCAGTAGGACAACAGACTGGTGATGGGGGGTCCTCTCTATTTCTGAAAATCAACCTTCCTTCCAGTTTAAGGTGGTATTCCACACTGGAAGGAAACACCCTGAAATTTTTTACTAATCCACAATCAGAAACTCCCACTCCTATAGTCCAGAAAGAAGTGAAATCAGCTCAGAGCCTGGCTGATATTCAGCAAATTGGAGAGCAGTTGTTCATCCCTGTTCAGTTAAATGATGGGAAGGACTCTGTTCTCGCTCGAGTGTGTGTGAACAACGGTAAGAGCTTCATCAGCGAAGCCATGTTCCGCCAACTCCCAAAAGATCCAGCCATTCCCACATTCAAACTGATAGACAAATGGGAAATGGACCTGGAAGCACCTAATTCCAAACATCTCCTGCCAAGCAGGTGTATGCTCAAAATCTCCATTAGCAACAAGAGCATAGTCCATAATTGTTGGTTCGTGCGAGATGTCACTGCCACCTTTTACTTAGGCAGTGACATTCTCAATCGCTTTGCCATTAGTTTGGACCTAATAAACTTCAAAGCTTGGTCCCAATTAGTGGATAATCCCATAGGCTTTGATGATCCAGAAAAAGCATTTAGGTCAGCTCAATTGCTACCTTTTGCAGTTGAAATTCAGATCAAAGAGGAAGTCACCATCCCAGAAAGGACCCGACAATTCTCCCTGGAAGTGAAAGTTAAAAGAGGACAAAAATTGAAAAACCCTGATGCTTATATCCATCTAAATGCTTCTCTCCAACAGCAAGGGTTAGGGGTAAACCCAACACCATTAGTCAACATAGAACATGACACCATTCCAATAGAGGTGGATAACAGCGACTTGAAGAGTATTACTCTAGCTGCAGGCACCATTATTGGGATGGCGGTTGATGACCCACATTTCTCCTTTTACTTAGGAAATGAACTGTTAGGACCGATCCCCAAGGACTGTTTTGACAGTGACAGTGAGGACAATACAACACCAGACAGGATTTTCACCCGGCATGGGGGGAACTTCCTGGTGTACACTTCTTGCCCTTATGGTAAGGAAGATGTGACTTGTGACTTCAGGAGGGATGAGGTGATTTTCCAGGTCCATGAGGGCTGCCTTTCCCACGTGAAGCCTCCAGTCCAAATCAGCACTCTGACCAGGGACTTCTCCACCCAGCTGGAGGAGGCCGCTGAGATAGTCATACCAGAAGTCTTTCCAGGCTTCAGGCAGATGGTGGAAGAGAGAGTCAACCTAGCTGATGCCTGCGTGACTCTGGAACAGAAGCAAAAGTTGAAACAAGTTTTCTTGGATTTCCAAGATCTCTTTGCGGCAGACTCATATGACTGTGGTCGCACCGACATCCACACGACAACAATTCCCACGGACCCTGGCATGACTCCAGTGTTTCTGAAGCAATATCGCTTGCCTCTCGCATCCATGGAGTCCCTTACTGAAATAATTAAGAACCTTGAGTCCCGGGGAATAATCCGTCCAGTCCACAGCACTTTCAATAATCCGGTGCTGGGAATATTGAAGCCAAACGGCCAGTGGAGACTCTGCGCCGACCTTAGGGAGCTCAACAAACGGGTCCATACTTCCTGATGGCCTCTGCCCTACATTGACCAAGGGCTGGCCCAGATTCAAGGGTCACAGGTATTCACAGCAATATACCTGACCAATGGATACTGGACCGTGCTGTCAGTAGGGAGGACCAATACAAACTGGTTTTTACCTTTGGGGGCCCGCAGTACACATGGACCAGAACTCCCTTCGGATACCTCAAATCCGGCAATGAATTCAACATTTTCTTACATAAGGCCATGCCTGACCTGGGTGCGAGGGGTAACCTGGCTTATGTAGATGATGTCCTCATCAAAAGTTCATCTGTGGAGGAACACATAGCGGAGATCCGTTATGTTCTGACACAGTTGAGGGCCGCCGGAGCAAAACTTTCCTTTCAGAAAGCACAGTGGTGTAGAACCCGTGTTAATTTCTTGGGGCATGAGATTACTCCTCAGGGTCTCTGTCCCCAAGAAAAGAAAGTGGAAGCACTTCAGAAACTGAAGGATCCCACAACTCTGCGGGAACTAAGGAGCCTCCTTGGACTGACTAATTACAGCAGAAAGTTCATTGAAGGCTACGCAGAGATCACTAGACCCCTGATTCATCTCTTGAAGGGGGGGGTCAAGTGGGAATGGGGTGCAGAACAATCCGAGGCAGTAAGACAACTCAAAAGAAGCCTCTCACAAGCAGCTTGCCTAGCTTACCCTGTCAGAAACAAGGAGTTCTTCCTGGAGACGGGGTTCTCTAATACGTGCTTGACGGCAGTATTATACCAAAAGCATGACAAGGTCAATAAAGTAATCTCCTATGCGAGCAAAACTTTATCCTCTGTGGAGGAAAAATTCAACGATTGTGAGAAGGCACTCCTGGCAACGGTGTGGGCATTGAAGAATTACCGCCCGTTTATCCAGGGGGAACACATCATAGTGGAGACTCCACACCAGCCTCTGCAATATCTCCAAAGTGACAGAATCCGGGCCGGAAATGTGAGTAATTCCCGAATTACTTCCTGGATTCTGTCAATGCAAGGCTTTCCTGTGGAGGTCAGATATGGCCAAAACAAGAATGTGCATCAGGCCATCCTCACTGCTGTCCAGCATCAACTCCACGAACTGGTCATAATCACAGATTCGGATTATGTACGGAACGGGTTCGTGGAGCACCTGGTTAATTGGAAAACCAGAGGCATCTTATGTGCTAATAACAAACCCCTGAAACATGGGAAGTTAATTTAAAACATTGATGATCTGGTCACATCGAATGGGATGACCATCTACTCGAAAAAGATCAAGGGTCATTCCAAAGTAGAGGGACCAGACAAAACTGGAAATGACAGCTGATCAGCTGGCCAAAACCGGGGCCATCCAAGGGGATCCAATAGAAATAGAGTTCCTGTTGGGGGAAATCCAGGTCACTGCGATCACCAGGTCCCAGACAAATGCTCACAATGATCTTTCACCTGCCCAATGGAGCAAGGAGACCCCTGATGCTGATTTGATTACAGCTCAGAAGGGGGATCCAATCATTGGTAAGTTTTACCAACACCTTGAGGACCCTGAGAACTTTCCCCTGACGGACACAGATTACATTGGGAAAGAGGACCTAAGAGTGTTGATGAAATGTCCAAAAATGTTCCGAATCCAAGACGGTTTGTTAGTAAGGAAATCCCAAGCTGGCCATGATCAGTGGGTGGTTCCTACCTCATTCCGAAGCCTGATGTTAAGTCACGCCCATGACGCGGCCACCGCCGGTCATAGGGGGTTTCACACAACACTGGAAATCCTAAGAGAGGTTGCATACTGGCCACACATGGTGCAGGACCTTGACCAATACTTAAAGGGGTGTCTTGTGTGTGCACAATTTCAGCCATCATCCCTCACACACCGTGCGCCTCTCCAAAAGAGGGGGGTGACACTGCCATGGTCAGATTTGCAAATCGACTTTGTAGGCCCTGTAATCCGCTCGTCTAGAGGAAACAAGTACATGTTGACCATTACATGCTTGTTTACCAAGTGTGTGGAATGTCTCCCAGCCCCAAACTGCAAGGCAGAAACAGCAGCTGCCCTGATGATTAACCACGTATTTTCCCGTTTTGGTCTACCTCAAAGGATTGAGTCAGACAGAGGTAGCCACTTCACCATTGAAGTAATGACAAAGATGTGGGAGATACTGGGGGTCAAATGAAAGCTACATATTGCTTACCGGCCCTCTTCTTCTGGGGCAGTAGAGAGATACAACCGAACCATTGTCAGCATCTTAAAAAAGTTTGTGGCAGATTCTGGGCCAAGTTGGGATATCTGACTACCTCTGGTCCTAATGGCCATCAGATCTACCCCTTCATCTGCAACTAAAATGTCCCCATTTGAGTTGATGACTGGACGCAAGATGGTGCTTCCCCAGCATTTGCTCTACAGAACCCAAGAGCAAACGTTGATAAATGCCTCCACAACTCATGAGTATGTGGAGAATTTAAGGAAACACCTTCAGCATGCTTTTGCCTATGCTCAGCAGAATCTAGAAAGATCAGCCGAGAGCATGAAGACCCACTATGATTTAAAAACTACCCGAAAGGAATATAAGGTGGGTGATCGGGTCTATCTATACAATTTCCGAAAGAACCAGGCAAAACAGCGAAAATGTTTGCCTACCTGGAAGGGACCGTTTGAAATTATAGACAAGATCTCCCCTGTTGCCTACAAGATCCGCATCCCCAAAGGCGGTTTGGCAGAAGGGGAAGACAAGTGGGTCCATATAAATCAGCTAAAGTGTTGCCATCCCAGGCACACTCTGCAACAACTGGAGGAATCCACTGGAATCCCAGAGGGGGCCGCTCCAGAGTAATTCAGTTCCAACCCTAAAATATTCCACATATAGCATATAAAATTCTGCGATCCTTGTATATATATATATATATATATATATATGTTCTTGCCTCCTAATTTAAAAAAGAAAATGTATATGTTCATATCTTCTGATTCATAAAATATATATGTTCGCCACACCATTAATAGTGGTGAATAAATGTCTACGAATAGGTATTGCCGCTTTGCTTTATCATCCTAGGAGAGATGAAACCATGGAGACTGACCAAGGAGAATGACCGGGGACCGGGAGCAGAGACCCGAGGGGCCCAGGGTACCGCCCAATCCTCCCATCAGGACCAGCAAGGAGAACTGATTGATCGACTGGAGGGAGGAAAAGATGCTGAACTGTGCCATCTATGGAAATGGAAGAAGAGGAGGCGAACATCCCAGATCTTGCGAGTTCCATCAGCGAAAGGACAGAATGGCCATCGCAAGAGGGGGGGCTTGTGGGATGTTTTTACACATGCATACAAGCCCTACCATAAAACTGTGCAGTACTGGCATGGAAAACATCATGATAGCCAGAACTCCCCAGAGAGTGCACAGGGAAAACATGAAGAATAGGCTGCCACCCATTTTTGCCTATGTTTTGAGCACAGGAGGGCACTGCCTAAAACCACCATTGGGCTACACACAAAGTAGCCTGAAACCATTGGGAATGGCAATGCTGATTGCCAAAAAAAAAGCAACTCAGAACTGTGGGGAATTCATTTTCTTAATCCCAAAAAGGGTTGCATTACCAGTACTCACCACTATCAGAAAGCCGGCGTTTTAAAACCACCAGACTTTTGTGTAAAACTGCACAAATGAAACAAAACTAGACCAAGGAAAGACTTGCTAATAGGTGGAAGAATGTAAAACCATATTCTGAAATGACTTGAAGGAAGTAATTATTTAATGTATAGGTACAAATTGTCAGTCAGATTTGAATGTAGAAAACTGGGAACAAAAAGTGACATTTAGCTGAAACCTGGCTTAGTGAAACTGGATTCTGCCTGACAACTACCCACCCCCGACAGGAGAAACCTGTCCAGCCACTCTTCCCAGGCCTAGCTGCATCCTGCTGCACCTTGCCAAAAGAAGTTGTCACCTCTCTGATTAGATTAGGGGTGGAGCACCTGGGAACTGGAAGGAACAGAACAATGCAACTCCCTTGACTCAGGCGAATGTTATATTGGGGGCGTCGTAAAGTGGCTTCCTCTTGGGAGAAACTGGGGGGCAGCAGTGCCTCTGCTAGCAGCTGAGCTTGGGGGAAGTGGATAAACCAGTTATTCCACCCTGTGATGTGGGAAGCCACACCCCTTTTTGACCAGGGCATAATTTTAAAAAGATAGCTAACTCATAGTGCGGACTTTTTTGTCAGAATTATATAAGTAATATCATTATTTTTTGTGATTTTTCTGTGAACATTTTGAGAGGTTTTAGGACCCTGTGGTGTATTCTGGGGGTTTCTAGCGGAAAATAGGGTCTCACTCCAAATGTATGCATGTTAAAAATCTGACACTTCATCAATTAATGTCCATACTCCTTGCGTACATGTGTGTAATTTTGGGTAAATGTCCGATATTGCAAAACCAGTTAAAAAGCGCAAAATGTTGTCATTTTTGAATGCAAGCCCCCAGGAAGATCAGAGGCGGACAAGCATGGACCATAAAGAATATATAGTGTGCACATGTAATTTCAACAAATTGTATATCTGGGAAAGATGTATTTGAATCAAATATAGATTTGTGGGCAAACTGACCAGGGGAGGATCCTCTGACCCATAAACAGACCTCATCATGATGACAATCCATTTCCTTCCCCCAATCATGGGACAGGGGAGAATTGGGCCAATGACAAGTAGAGAGGGGCAGGCTTAGCTAGGCCCAGGCACACACCCATTTTCGAAACACATAAAAAGAGACTGCTGGGACAGGTAGAGACATTCAATTCCATTTGCTGCGGAGCATGCTGACCGCCAACTTCACATCCAGAGATCCAACACTTAGACTTCCAAGCTAAACAGAGACTACAGAACTTTGAACCAAGAAGGCCCACTGCAAGCAAAAGTATTTGTCAGCAGGCCTCAAAATCATTTGCAAGCCGGGCGAGCTGTCTGAATTATTTTGCCAAGAACTCTTGCCAGTATTCAGAAAGCAGTGTTACAATCAGAATCCACTTGATCCGGACCTGAAAGCAGAGCAGTATCCAGAACCAGAGGCTGCTGAATCCAGAGAGGCTAGACCAGCAGAGCAGAGCTGACCCAGATCGCTGTGAGCAGAACTGGTACCTGATTGACCCGCCGAGCAGACAGAACCGCAGCCGGACGTGTTGACCAGATCCGTGACGAGGCCTAGTTCAAATTTATATTGTGAGTACCTAGCAGAACTGTGCAGAACCAATCTCTTAGTTAAAATAATCTAATCAAAACTATTTTAACCTAAGTAGAACTGCCTCCTAGAAATCGTGTCATCTGTCATTTTTAAAGCTGCACAACTGTCACCTGTCAATTCTGAGGCTGCAAGCTGTCACCTGTCATTTTGAGTTTTACTTTAAATCTGAAAAACTACCTTTATTTAATTGTCCGTATCTCTGGAACCGTTTGGGCTAGGAGCGATATTTAACTTCATTGGCACATTTTCCCATCCATTGCCATCACATTTAAAAAGCATTTTGGGCCTGTGTTTCAAACTCCTACCTGTTTCCTCTAAGCTTGCTGGGGGGAACTGAATTTCGTATTGTATTTGATTGCATTCCTGAGAACTGTGTGCTCCTTTTTCCATCCCCTTCCATTTCTTACATCGCATAGGGGAGGGGGGTGAATTGCCAGAGAAAAAGTGATTATCTTATCTTTTGCTAAAATCATATCAAGTATTTCTGTACTGCATTTTATTCCTCATTGCTTTTCCCTTGAAATCATAAAAGTATTTTTGCTACTTTATCCATCCTATACTAACTCCTCATTGATTGTAAAGAAGTGTGCTAGTGCCAGATTACCCATTGTTGATCAACATCATATGTCTAAGTGTACTATCAGATATTAATTTATTATAAAGTGTGATATATATATATTGTTTAAATTCTCAAATAAACCTTTTAATTTGCAAAACAAACCTACTTCATGGCTCAGTGGGGTCAGGGGGATTCTAAGAGGGGGGTGTTATACAAGGGTGGTCATCCAGAGTACTGAACTAGACATAAAAATACATGAATAAGGGTTTTCCTCAGCATCCCGGACTAGGCATTCACTTGGCTGTAGTGTTGATTGAATATCGCTTACATTGCCATACTTTGTTGCACTATATTGGAGAATTTAGTAATATGTACTATTGGCGGTATTTTGTGGTAGTAAATTACTTAGCGGTGAGCATAATTTTCCTTCCCTACATTATAACCCCATCATACACAAAACCTTCCTTTCTATTAGAATACCTCCTATTGATTATAGAGGGCCTTGGGCCTATGCACGAGGGGACCAACAATTTTATGTATAGTGCCACCTACAGCTTGTGGCCGGTATCACTGATTTATTTACACCAATGATCTATGCGCCCGTAGGCATCATTATTGGTTCGTAGACCCCCAGTAATCTATGGGTTATATTAGAACCCCCCAAACAACATGCAAGGGGGGACACACCCATACACCTATTTATAACTGCTTATTCTGTTTGTTATTCTATCTGCATGGGCAAATTGGCAAATGCATTACCAAAGAACACAAATCTTCCCAATGTCCGCATATGGAATTCCCAAAGCAATATAAACTCTCAACCATTTGTTTTTATATTATATTACATTGCAGACAATTACAATTTCATTATACAAATCTTACCATGTACATTTCAGCATTACCTGTAATAAAATAAGAAGAGAAAAAAAACAACAGATACAGTGCAAATAAATCCTTTTTAAAAATAGGCATCACTTTTTATGATTCTAAACATGGTGAATGAAAATGCAGAGGATTTTCTTTTGCTTATCTACTCTGACTGCCTGGTATTTTTAGATCAGACATTCGTCAAACAACAGCACATGATAACCTCACTTCAACTTTGGATGCTTACCAAAGATGTGTAGTTCTCTCCCCCAGACAACCTTCTTTCACTCGCCTCAGAAGAACAGGCCCAGTCAGCATGAATTGCCTCTGTAATCTTGGATGTTTGAAGTGTGCACCGAAAACATAGTGTTCTCAAGCCAGCACTAAGTGAGACCAGGCACGTCTGTCTCAGAGCCCAGTCATCCCAAACTAACTTCTCCCTCTGACCTTGTTCCCCAAGCAGAGCTTTGCACCTTCCCATTTTGCCTACGTAATAAATCTGCAAATACATTGCTCCAATCAAGTTGAAAGGCAGCATCACCCTTCACTTCTGTACAATGTGCCCTTTACCCAGGGAGCAATTGTATCTAATATAATTTCCTGGTATGCAGGCTCTCTGCTTGCTGCAAACACAGAAAGAGAAGGAAGAAAAAAAAACTCCAGTGCACGTTTGAAAAACGAATTTCAGAATATGCATTTTCACCTCATTTTGCACACAGAGATTACATTAGAATGTTAATGAGTTAGCACTAGTGATTAGTAATTGTTCATTAAATCAGTCAGTTATATAAATAATGTAGTCGCCTATATATGAGGTATTGCAAAGAAGAGAAAATAAATGCGGAGTTCCGAGCAGAGTTCCAGTCTGCCCCAGAACCTTGCTGTGAGAGGTCGTGCTTCTGTACCAGTGCTCCACTTTCATCGCGTTTCACCTTTAAGGAGAAAAAAAAAAAAAAAATCCAGCCCAACCAACCTTCAAAAACCCCGTGGCCGCGCGGAGCGCGCGCGGAGTTCCGAGCAGAGTTCCAGTCTGCCCCAGAACCTTGCTGTGAGAGGTTGTGCTTCTGTACCAGTGCTCCACTTTCATCGCGTTTCACCTTTAAGGAGAAAAAAAAAAAAAAAATCCAGCCCAACCAACCTTCAAAAACCCTGTGGCCGCGCGGAGCGCGCGCGGAGTTCCGAGTAGAGTTCCAGTCTGCCCCAGAACCTTGCTGTGAGAGGTCGTGCTTCTGTACCAGTGCTCCACTTTCATCGCGTTTCACCTTTAAGGAGAAAAAAAAAAAAAAAATCCAGCCCAACCAACCTTCAAAAACCCCGTGGCCGCGCGGAGCGCGCGCGGAGTTCCGAGCAGAGTTCCAGTCTGCCCCAGAACCTTGCTGTGAGAGGTCGTGCTTCTGTACCAGTGCTCCACTTTCATCGCGTTTCACCTTTAAGGAGAAAAAAAAAAAAAAAATCCAGCCCAACCAACCTTCAAAAACCCCGTGGCCGCGCGGAGCGCGCGCGGAGTTCCGAGCAGAGTTCCAGTCTGCCCCAGAACCTTGCTGTGAGAGGTCGTGCTTCTGTACCAGTGCTCCACTTTCATCGCGTTTCACCTTTAAGGAGAAAAAAAAAAAAAAAATCCAGCCCAACCAACCTTCAAAAACCCCGTGGCCGCGCGGAGCGCACGCGGAGTTCCGAGCAGAGTTCCAGTCTGCCCCAGTCCGCCCCGGGAGCAGCGGGCTGGCAGCTGGCGGCTCTCCAAGGACTCACGATCTGAGGGACTGATGTGCTGAAGTGCTACAAGGATAAAGAGGTAGGATTCCTCCTGTTTTCTTGTGTCTGCTGGCGCTGGCTGCGACCCCACGAACCAGAAGCGGCTTTGCCTCGGCGCCCGGCAGCCTCCCAAGACTTCCGCTACCGCCGGCTCACAATTGGCGGCAAGCTACTGACTTGGTTCCTCTCTTCCCCCCACCCATCCACCTTCTCCCCTCCCCCTTCCCTTCCCCCTCTTTCCCTCTGTCTGTCTCTCGCTCCCTCTCTGTCCTTATCCCTCCCCTATCTCTGGCAAGCTTTCCCCCCCCCCCCCCGCTTCCTCCTCCTCCTCCCCTCTCTTTTTTCCCCCCTTTCCCACTGCCGCTCCTCTTCCCTCTCTTCCCCTTCCCTTTCCCCCCTTTTCCCCTTCCCCTCTCCTACCCGTCATGGAGGAAGACCTGGACCAGCGTCTCCTAAGGAGCCGCTCAAAGAAAACCTTAACGTTAGCGCCCAGCAGCGCCGCAGGTTCTGTCCCGTCTCTACAACCGTCAAAAGCGTCAGCGGTCAGCAACCCGCTTTCGCGAGAAAACCAGGGTCAACCTGACATATACTTGGATCACGCTCCCCCTGGGTCCATCAAAGAATCCTCTCTCCCTGGTAGAGACAACGATCACAGACAGAACCCACCCTTCCATCTGGTGGGACCAAGCAATGCATCTGTACTACCTACATTCTGCCCGTCCTTAGAGCCACGGTCCTCTCTGTCTCTACAGGCTCCTAAAGGCAGAGCACTAGGAGGCCGCTTGGGCCAGCGGCAGTCTTGGGATATTGAACCCTTCACGGCCCACCCCCGCACCGCCTTGGCGAGTGACCACCCCTGTGCGGGGACCGGAGGGCCCCTGTCAGGGGGTCTGGGGGCGGACCCAGTTCCGAGTGAAGCGACATGCGAAACACAACTTCCTCTAAACCCGCCTGCTTGGCCGGCCACCAACCTCCAAGAAAGTTCAAGTGTCTCCGACTTGTCTCAACAGCCACAAGACGCCCAGCGGTCACTCCACCTGACCACCAACCTTCCCGCTCAGGGCCCGCTCTTCATTTCACATGTCATTCCGGCTGCTCAGACCACTACGGCCTTAATTCATCCTGCTACGCCGGGCAGCCGGGTCCCTTCCTACTGCGGTGGTGAAGGACGTCTAGAGAACTCATTGGCCCCTCCCACCCCAGTCAAGACAGCCCAGCACCCCGCACCGGATGCGTTCATACCACCAGAGATGGGCAAAGCGCCAGCCTCGCCCGGCAACGTCCCTGACACCGGGGCATCAAGGACGTTCGACATCCTGCCCCCAGTTCTGCCTAATCTCCCAACTTCCTCGAATCCCCTCCTGGAGGAGCCTAGTGAGGCAGACTCCGACCCCTGTTCTGAAACCTCAGACAAGGGCAGCCGTAAACTGACAACCCACCAAAAGAAAAAAAGATCTATCTCCAAAAAAAAAGGCAATACGGCTTTTAAGTCCACTGATCCACTGTTCACAGTCAAGCCTACAGTCGCCTCCAGACAGCCTAAAAAGGCTGCTTTACAACAAGGCCAGAAGAAGAAGCCCCACACAAAAACTACTTTACCTATTCCACTTCTGTCGAATCCTCTGCTGAATTTCTTCCAGACGCAAGGCAAACGGAAACTGTCCAATGACTCAGAACTCTCAGATGCGGAAATCCTTGAAGCCCTGGATGAGACGCCTCAGACGTCTAAGTCTAGGAAAATCTCCACTTTCGTCAACCCCTAGGACACGTTTCCCGGGCAAGTCCCGGCTCCAACGACATCACCCTGCGGGCCACTAGAAAAACCCTTCCCGCAGTCTGATTTAGGATCCGTCCATTTGGTCACCCTGACTCAAACTGCATCCGAAGCTGTTCAACCAACTGCACCAGCGCCAGCCACGCCAAGATGGCAGGTCTCAGCTTCAAGTCCACCAGAGCTTGGTCAGACGAAGGCTCCATCGCCACCGCTTCCAAGGCCGGCGGTCACTACAGCGATCGATTCACTAAGCAACAAAAGGACCTCCTATCAGCCCCTTTTAGAAATCTTTGACTTGCAGCACCCCAAAGGGGGGCCACAAAGAGAAACGTCACCTCAACCCTGGACAACGAACCACCTGTTCACCACGTTGCCTGCCGCCAGTCACCAAGACGCCCTGACTCAGATTCCTCAAACAAGGGACCCAAATCTGAGACCTTTTAGCACGTCTGACCCTGGAGAGTACAATACCAGGCGCAGGCACTCACTGGCAAACCCGGCGGCTCCAGGACCAAAGGTCTCGTCAGCAAATGGCAGATCTGATCTGTCCTCATCATCTCAGAAAGACTCACCCAACACCAGAAAAGACCTGACAACAATAATGTCGGCAATTACCATCTCTATGGCCCCGTTCTGCAAACTGTACGAAACGCTAAGTGATGTTTCAAAAGACAACACGGCCATCTTAGCAAGTATACAGTCGAAGCTAACCTTCTTAGAAGGCTACATAACAGCTATTGACTTAAAGTACGAATCCCCGCCCTTAACAAAAGAGGCGATAGCCTCAGATCTGGAGCGGTCTATGGCCTCGTCATCAACACAAGGCCCTTTACCACCAACGATAAAGCACAAATCTACACAGACGTCCCAGGCAAAATATTCAAACGAAATTGCTCCAGTGTTCCTACACAAAGCAAAAGTGTCGCAAACACCCAACCTGCATACACCGATCCCAAATCTGGCTTTGGAAACTTGTTTAGGTCCGATTCAACCCCTGCCTAAAGGAAAGAAAATCCTGAAATTAAGCGGGATCGATATACCAATCCCATTAGTCGACAAACTAAATGAACCTACTCCCCCACGGGAGGTTCTGCCCTCTACCTCTAGAGATCCTGGAAGCACGGCTGTAAATATCACAAGCTCAGGATCCGTGATGGATCTCACCCATTCCCCTAGACCGATAGCAGAACGTGTGACCTCAGCCATACAATCATCAACGTCGCCTGGCAAGGGGCATTCCGCCCCTGCGAACGACTCTACTCCTTGTGAGACTAACCTGAATTCCAGAGCGCCCCATCACTCCAGCCGAAGGGAGGCCCCTGAGCTGAACAAAACGACGAAGACCCGACATACTGATGCTCCATCAAGACACTTGTCGGATGCCCAAAGCAGACTCAAGACGAGAACTCACTCAGCCAGGTCGTCTCCGCAGGAGCTGCGGACATCCAGAAGTGCAACAGACAACCACACTCTCCGCACAAGGGATAACTCTACTCGCGTCTTTAAAATAGAGCAACTTTCTAACAAAGATAAGTACATCATCCTGAATAGAAAAACTGTGTTAAAAATTACATCGACTACACCCTCGCTACGCAAATAACCTCGGATGATTTCAAAAGGGTGGAGCCTTATCACAGAGACAATAAAGCGAAAACCTACCTACACATCTACTCGACTGCAACTCAAGATATAGGCCCCCTAGCTAGCGACGAACTTAAAGCACAAGGCCTTCTACTGTCAGAATTAAACACTCTGGCCCTTAAGAACAACACACAGGACCGACAATCCCCACACGGAAGACCTGGTGCCTATAGTCCATTCCAACGGCATACCGATCGAAGAGAGACACTGAAGTCACACTTTTTTTATCCATCAAGAACCTGGAAGCCAAGGCAAGACTCACCTGATCGCCCCACAAGACCCTCCGGGGGATCTCCGGACCCACTTCTGCGGCCATCACAACTTTCCAAGCGGTCTATCGACACTCAAGACCAAGACAGACAACGTCTGCGGCACTCTCCCTATCAGCGATCTCGCAGGGCGCAAAGGAAACTAAGCTGGAGAGAGCAATCTCCACGAAGAGCTCTCGCACCCCATAGATCGGGTGGGCAATCCAAACCACCACCGTCGCCAGTTCCGAAAAAGTCTGTTCCTCAAACTGGCCCTTGGGACTGGATAAAAGGGGCTCTATCATCCCACCGCCTCAGATAGCAATTACCCAAGGAAGCCGATGACCACCTATGCGACAAACTCCTGTCACTGGCCTCCTGGAATACCAGAGGTCACGCCCATCTGATTGACCCTAATACCTCTGACCTGGGCCATTTTGACATCTTCTGTCTGCAAGAAACTTGGCTCCAAGATACACCCTCTATGGATGGGTATGACATTGTGATTTCGCCGGCGACAAAAGGGCTACTAGGCCGTCCCTCAGCGGGTCTGCTCATCGGTGTACGGTCAGATCAAAATCTAAAAATGCTCAGGACCACAGCTAGATCATACGGGGTATTGGCAGTCCTAATTGATTGGAACCCTGCTTCGGGACCTCTAAATCGCCGGTCAAAGCAATCTTCATCCCCACCACTCGCTTTGATCACCACTTACTGGAACCCGCAAAGAACCACAACGCAACTTTTCTGCCAAACTATGGCAGAGGTCCTTGACGAGATCCTTATTGAATGGAATACTCCCTTCATATTGGTATGCGGTGATCTCAATGCGAAGTGCAGCCAGCAGAAGACAGACCGAAAAAAACCATCCGACGCAACTGAAGCAGAGCACAGAGGACAAGCATGGATGACCCTCATGGCATCCCGGAACCTACACAACGTTGCCTGGATCCGCGAAGGGCAGACGCTTCTCCCGACCTGGGAGAGGGGCCGGCTGACAGCCACATTGGATTATATTTTTGCGTCTCAAGCTTTGTGTGCTGCAATACAAGACTTCAAGGTGGTTAAAACGGCCGCCAGCGACCATAACATGCTCACCACTTCTTGGAGCTCCCTAGCGAGGAATTCAACTTTCTATTTACCATCGATTGAAACAAATCCCAAACAATCACGCCTGCGACTGACCCTGACCAACATTAGAGCTATCACCGATCAATACGTGGCTGAATTTGGGATTGACCAACCTTCCGTGCCATCGTCCAGGCCGGACTACTATCCCATGCTCCTAAAATATAGGTGTCATCCGGCAGTGGGCCTAGCTACCCCCAAATCTTGCACCCACCAGTATGACCTGGAAACTGCGGGGAAAAAAAAAGGCCTGAGAAATCTGAGAAGGCGTGCAAAGGCCACCAATACCGAAGAGGCATGGGACCGCTGGAGAACTGAAAAAAAAGCCTACAAATCATGGATTAGGGCACGTCGTGCTGTTTTATACCAACAGGACGCAGAATCTATGATGAAAGTTCTACACGCAAAAAAAACGGCAGATTTCTGGGACTTGGTAAACGCCTCGCAAGGATCCACAACCTATAACATGAGTAATTCTGTCCCAGAACAAGTTTGGGTCACGTTCTACACTGATCTTTTCGCCAGCCTAGCGCTGGATACGAATTTGTCCTTCGTCACCACCGGAGCACCCTGGATCGATCTCTCTCTAACATCAACCATAAGTACTGCCATCCAAAAGTTAAAATCTTCCAGAGCCCCAGGCCCGGACGGCCTGTCGAATATAGATCTAAAAAAGCACCACGTGGAATGGGCTGCCTTTATGAGCATTCTGTTTGCCCACTGTAGATCTACCAGACAGATCCCAGCATCATGGTGCAAAGCAATCATCATACCTATCTTCAAACGTGGAACCAGAGAAGCACCGGAAAATTACCGCCCGATTGCCCTATTGGACATAATGGGAAAAATATTTGCCTCCCTTCTTTTAGATCATTTCCACCGATGGGAGAAAACAGCTCCCTGCAGCGATCCTTACCAACTAGGCTTCAAGAAAAACAGTAGTACCACAGTGAACATCTTCATACTTTCAATTCTAAAGGCCAAAATAAAACAGGGAGCTCCTGCGGTATACGTGGCCTTTATCGACCTTTCTCAGGGGTTCGACAAAGTGGACCGACCCAGACTATGGAGAAAGCTGGCAAACTGGAACTGTCCACCGGCCATATTACACCCTATAATAGCCCTGCATACCAACACTTCTCTTAACGTCCGTCTAAACAAACAGGGGGCCCTGTACAGAAATATTCAGACGTTCAGAGGTGTCAAACAAGGCTGTCCTCTAGCTCCGGCACTTTTTGTGGCTTTTTTGGGGGACTTCAAAGATTCGGAAGCGCTGGTGCGTTGCTTCCCCCCAAAGTTTGGCAATTTCCCCCTGTCCCGCCTCTTATATGCCGATGATATGATCCTGTTTGACCAAACTCCGATCGGCCTCCAAAGGCAGCTGGACAACTTGGCAACCTACATGACCACCAACAATCTCCAAATAAACCAGACCAAAACCAAAATCATGATCTTGTCCTCTTCACGCCACCCGCCGAAAACCACCGGGTCTTGGTCAGTTTGCGAAACCAGAATCGAAGTGGTTCAACAATTTAAATATCTAGGTGTGCTCTTAGACGGGTCGCCTCATGAAATCAAAATGCAGCAACACCTCTGGTCCAAAACAAGGCAACTGACTTCCCAATTACGAGCACTCGACAGGAAGTTTGGCAAATTTTCATTAATGCCGGCCATCAATTTCTACAAGGGTAAAATGGTACCCTCTCTGACCTACGGCATGGACGCCATGTTCACCATACCGCCTCAACTATGGCGAAAACTAGAGGCCTACATATGGAAGTCCCTTTTAGGTCTGCCGAACGCTATTCCCATAGAAGCAATCAGACGAGATCTGGGCCTTTTGTCTCTAGGCGCCACTGTCAGTGGGGCTGCTCTTGCCCTATTCAGGAAAACCCTAATTAAAGACAGTCTGCCAATCTTCAAAACAATTGGGCAGGAACTTGAATCAACCACTACCAAGTCGGTCCAAAAGTGGGTGGATCTTCAAAAAACCAAATTGGCAGACCTGCAATGTTCACTCAATGACCTGATAACGAATCCACAAAGAGTAAGTGAAAAACTAAAACTGCAGGACTGGATCACCACCGTGGACAAAGCAGCTTCCATCAAGTGCTTAAACCATCTTCCTCCAACCTACAACAAACTGAAATCTCCCATGACGTACTGTCTGCGATTTCCAGATAAAAAACTGCGCTCAACTTTTCTAAGGGCTCGTTTAAATCTGCTCCACACCCGCGAAACCTTGGGAAGAAGACTGCAGACCAGTTCAACTACATGCAGATTGTGTGAAGACCCTGGCTCTGTGGAGAACATCCGCCATCTGCTCCTAACATGCCCGGCTTTGAACGACATTCGCGCCCCATTTCTGTCTCCGCTTTGGTTAGACTCGGTCTTGATCGAGGAGCACACGTGGTGGTGCCGCTTAATATCTGGCGAGAAGTCTCGTTGGGCGGTTGTCACGGCCAAAATATTGGAAGCAGCCTTCATTAAAATTGGCGGCACAGCTAGTGGCCTGCCGACCATGGCTGTTTAACTGCTGGTTCTCGGCTACTTTTGAAAACTACTGTGCAGCCAAGTCACTGGGTCTTAACTTGGCGAACCTTTCTTTTTATTTTCTTTTGTTTTTCATCTACTGCAACCAGCAACTTCTTGTAAAAATCATTTTCTTTTTCCTTGATTATACACAAGTAAAATAAAAAATAAAAAAAATAAAAAAAAAAAAAAATGTTGGTGCACTTTTAAACTTTGCAGCTTCACATTGAGCTTTTTGCTGTATTATAAATCCTGTACCTTGCATGTCTCCAGCCACATACATGTTATACTGGCAACATAGGACTGGCTATATGTGTGTGCCACATTATTGCTGGCAACAAAATGCCATGACATTCAGTGAAGCGCTACACACTCCAAGATTCTGTAAAGCGCTATATATTACTATAGAGCGCAGGGTTACATCTGCACAAATCTGTGTAGGTATTTCAGTTCAGGTTCAGAATCGAGTCCTATGCATAGGTTTAGCTATAATATGCCAGAAACAACCTCCTTTGCTAAGATTAACCTCAGATTTATTTCGTATGAATTCAACATTTGTAATAACATTTTGTAGAAAAATGTCTTGTTTCAGAGTACAAAATGGCAAGGGGAGGGATGACCCTAAAGGACTCATGATGTAGAAAGCAGAGGAATTAGGAGGTACTGATATAGAGAGAGGAGATAACTTGATGTATAACAACTGAGCAAAATAATAGGGACAGTAGGGGATGAAAAACAGTTTTGTGAGAGCTTGAATAGAGTTGAAATGTAGAAGGAGTATCTATTGAAAAGGGGCTTTAACCAAATTCCAGAAGGCTTGCTCAAGCACTCACTAAAGAGGCCCCAGATGACTAGAGTTCCCAGAAGGCATTCCAAATCACCATTACATATGCCTTCATGGGAATGAATGCCCACAGTGTCTTCTGAATAAGTCAGTGCAAATATGTAGTGTTCATCAATCATAAAGAGAAGAACCTTTAGAATACATTTTGCAGAATGTGTTCTGCTTCACAAGGTTCAGGTACCCAAACAAGATCATATATACACCAGAATACACTTTGTGGCACTCACTCAGGGCTTGGACATCATAGGACTACACGTCTCAAAGGGAAACACGGATCTACTTTCAATATGTTCAGGATTGTATTCCATTCATGCCTGCTTCTAGCCCCACCCCCAATTCCCCCAAGCTCACATTGGCTAAGGCTTGAGGATCAGTGGGTGGGCTTTGGAGTTAGGCAGGAAAGGCAGCACATGAGCTGAATCACTCCAGAAAGGCAGCAGGAGGCAGCCATTAGCTGACTGTTTCTTCATGGCTTCCCACTTCTGACACTGACGTCTCCATGTATAGAAAATATACAAAACCATCACAAAATCTAAGTACCAATCCACCTAGCGTCACATGACTGCCTTTCAGCGGTACAGAGTTCTTTTTGATGTGTTTATTGTGGTTTCAGGTTGTAACGGTTTATTGAGAGACCAACCTCAACACAGGGATTTACTTCCTTCCCCACTTAAGGTGTGATGCAACACACAGTTTAACAGATTATTTTCTTTCGCCCGATCTCAGACACATATCATGCCCCTTGGATCCCTCTCCCCTAATCTAACAATGAGACAAGAACCAGGCCGTTGTATGGGAAATATATTGGTATTTATTTAAATAAAAGTAATAGAAATTAGAACAAAAATGTCAAACACCACTTTACCCGTGGCACAACACAATAAACATATCTCAGCACAAACAAATCACAAAAGTGAGTTGAAAAGAACACAATCACAATTCTTCACTTTCTGAGTATTTCACTTCACCAAATAATTGCACTGATCAATAACGAAAGCAATTATCATGTAGTGTTGTGCGATTTTTATTTTCCTGATGGCTTAAAAGGCTAGCAGTAGGATTTCAAGATTGGTACAAATACATATGGCAGTTATGATTTCGCTCATGCCTTTGGTTTAAAATAAACACAGGGTGATTTAGCGGTTTGTTTTTCAGATCCCCCCAACTTTGGTCCATGTTGGGGAAGTCGGACAGAAAAATTTGAAGCACTAGGGGAATTCTGGATTTCAGATTCCCCTCCATTGAAAGGCCTGCATTAGGTATGGTGAACAAAAAGATGGGCTGCTTTAAGAACAAAGACACCCCTCTTCCTTAAAGAAGTCGGGGTCAGCAGGACAAAAAGTATTTCCCGAATAAATTATAGGCTATAGTTTTCAGTGCACACTGGCAAGTGAGTTTTGTTCATTTTGAATTTTAACAAAACTCACCCCGCAGTGTTCTGCCAAATGAGGAATTAATTAAGTTAATACTTTTAGTTAAATGCCCTAAGGATTTACACAGTTTTGCCCCGCCCGCCCGCCCACTATGAAGGGAAAGGATTCAAGGGAAGCAGACTCCCCCACCTTTTGTTATCCCATGGCTCAGTTTTACTTAAATAGAATGCCTGTGTTTTAAGATCAGGAAAGCCAGGTGCATCTCAGGACACTCTGGAAAGATAGGGCAAGGGTCTGGTCACTCCACTCTCAAACATGGCCTCCCGCTGTCCAACCATAGAACCTAGTCAACTTTGACGACTTCCTAGAAATAGACAGCTCCGCTCAGATGTACTCTCAGCAATTTCCTCTGGTGTTTCCTTACAGCTGTCAGATGGTATGTTTCAGCATCCTTCCTTATCTCTCTGTCTGCCTGTCCATGTGTGTCCCTTTGTCCTATTGCAGTCCTCCTTATATAGCAGCAATTCTACCACCAATTTACAATCTTTGTGAAATACCCTGCAATAATTCCTGCAACTAGGATTGGACAGTTACCTTTCTCTATTCTCCCAAACCCAGCCTCCAAGTCAGGAATGGATTAGGGGTCTGGAGCAACATATGGCAATTCCCATTTGTAATCACCCTTTGTTCTCCTTTCACATTTTTGGCAAAAACTAGTTATGTGTTACAACTTCACGATTTTACTATCAACTGCCATAACATACAGATGTTCTGATTCAGCTAATCATGGGGAATAGGATAAGCCAACCACCAAATCCAAACCATGTAGCACAGCCATGTGGCACCTTTCTGCCATTTCCATAAAAAGCATAATAGTTATGAATATGTATTTTATTACCCATATCCCTAATTTTATTCTCTACCCGTTCACCAACTCTCACATTTGAGACATGTTCAGATCAGCCAGAAACACATCTTAGATAGCTATTACAGTACCCTGAGTCGCAGGTCGATGAAGTGTATATCTCCAAAATCGCCTGGAAATTACCTTAAAATGGTACATAGATGAAGAAAATCCACCCTATGATTGCTGAGAAAAAGGCCTACATGATAATAGTCCTTTTAAATTAATTGTGAATCTTCATGTGGGACAAATGGTCCTTCTCCTGCCTTCCGGCAAAAGGTTTTTGCTGGGTCAGCCAACACCCAGGTTTTTTTTTTCATCAGTCTCTTTGTGTTGGAAGCTTGCTCTTGAAAATTGCTGCCCCTATGTTCACACATATCAGTCATGCTCCTGCCAAGGGGAACGCCTCCTGCAGTGAATGCCTTCAGAGCCATTAGGTCTGGAGAACACTGAATTTCGACACCTTTAGCAGGACACTTTATTGCGGTTGGTAATTAGATGGTGGTTGCAACATCCAGACTGGGAGTGGGAGATTTACAAAGTGGCTTTTCAAATGTCACTGGAGTTTTGTCTGTGAAACCTAATATACATTGCTTTTTGTCAACCCAGACATCACGTCTTGTCCCTGACATTTTTCTGTTAGCAGTAATACATTTTCACATTTAAACTGCTTTTACTTGCTGTTGGGTGTTCTGACCCACGGTTGGACTATTATGCTACAACATTTGGTGCTGTGGGCTTAGGAAATCCAAGATGGACGAAAAAGCCCACATGTGCGCCAGAATCTATGAAAACCGCGCAGTTGTGCACACTAAAATGGTTGCCTAACTTGCCACCCACCAATGCAAGCAGGATGGGCCGGGGTGCCATGAGTGAAATGTGTGCCAAAGGAAAAACCGCACTTTAAAATCACCTTTTGTTTCTCTGAATGCCAGCTCAAAATGCCTATTTGCAACACATCCAAAAATCTCACTGAACACCAGCGGACATCTGGCAGAATAAAGTATTGTGGGCATACAAAATCTGGAAAGAGGATGAGCCTAAAACAATGTTCATCACAAGACTGGCTGAGCTGTGGATTTCAGCAGTTTAAGTAAATTTGGACTGAAAGACACTAAAAATCTAAATGTTTAAAAGAAATGAGTGACCTACTTTTGAGTGTCACATAGGCTGCAATTGTTTAAATGTCATAGTTTTAAACTTAGAATCAGCATTCTAGCTGCATATGTAAAAAAATTGTTAGTTATTTGAATGCAGAAAACTGGGGAACAGAAATGACATGTGGCTAAAAACTGACTTAAAAAGATTCCAATTTTGCCTGGCAACTACCCCCATCAGGAGTGAAACTTGATTCACAAGTATCTTCCCAGGCCTGGCTGTTTCCTGCTGGCCACACTAAGGATATGCCATCTCTCTGATAATTGAATTAAGGGGAGCCCCCACAGAATACAGGAGCTCTGAACAATGCAACCCCCTTCACCCAGGCAGATGGTTTATTGCAGATGTCGTAAAACAGCTTCCTCTTGGCAGAAGCTGGGAGGGGCAGGGTCTCTGAGCTTGGCAGAAACTGGAAAGACTGGTTTCTGTACCATGTGACCTGAAAGAACCACACCCCTTTGGGGCCAGAACATAACTCTAAAAAGATGAATAACTCATAGTACGGACTTGTGAAAATTATTTAAATGACACCATATTTCTTGTGATTTTTCTGCCCACATTTTAAGAGGTTTTTAGAACCGGTGGCATGATCTGGGGGCAAGCTAGCAGTTAAGAGGGTATTACTTAAAATGTATGCATGTTAAAAATCTGACATTTCATCAAGTAATGTCCATACTCCTTGCCCACATGTGTGTAAATTTGGGTTAATGTCCGAAATTGCAAAATCAGTTAAAAAGTGCAAATGTTGCCATTTCTGAATGCAAGCCCCCAGGAAGAGCAGATTTGGACAGGGTATACCTCCTGTGATATGTGATGGGTGCATGCAATTTTAAACAAATGTGTACCTGTGCAAATATGTTTTTTTTATCAAATATAGATTGTGTGCAATTTGACAGGGGAGGATCCTCTGACCCATAAAACCTACAGCATCACTCTGACTCACAGTTCCTTCCCCAATCATGGGAGAGGGGAGAATTGGGCCAATGGGCAGTTGAGAGAGGGGCTGGCTAGTGATGCTGCACACACACCCATTTTCAAAACACATAAAAGCAGACAGTCAGGACAGATAGAGACATTCCTTTCCATCTGCTGCGGGACGCTCTGCCGGAAAATCCATACTTTACCTCCATCAATCTCTAGAGAAAGCTGTGCAGAAAGATCCAGACTTTAAATCCATCAATCTCCAGAATCCAGAGAGAGAGCAGACCCAGACCAGACCGCTGTTAGCAGAACCAGAGAGAGCTGACCCAGATCACTGTGAAGTGCAGAGACCAGACCAGAGTCCAGTCTAGAACCTGACCAGATTCGTGGCGAGGCCCATCTAATTCAAGAATATAGTGTGATTACCTAGCAAGACTGTGCAGAACCAATCTCTTAGTTAAAATAATATAATCCAATCTATTTTAATCTAAGTAGAACTGCCTCCTAACTGTCACTTGTCCTTTTCTAGTTGCTAGCTGTCACTTGTCTTTTTGAACTTTAAAATTTCAAATCTGAAAAACGACCTTTATTTAATCGCTCATATCTCCGTGACCGTTTGTCCTAGAGACTTGCAGTAACTTTCATCTGGAAGCTGAGATCCTAGGCTGTCCTAGGACCCCAAGACGATAGTGCTAGTCCCTATATTCTTGCCGCAATCGCGAAAAACGCACTCGCGAATTTGCCGCAATTTGCAAAATTTCTTCACGTGTGAAAACAGCAGTTTTCTTGCTTTCATTTGCCAAAAATTCTTTTAACCTGCTAGTTACTCCTAGATCCTTGCTAAAGTGAGCTTGAACTCATCCCAAGTATATTTCACTCACCCTGAACCTCCTAAAGGGAATTAAAACCATTTTTAGTATATTTTTCACTTCATTGCCAGCACATATAAAAGCATTTTGGGCCTGTAGAAAAAAGAATATCTTTGACAGCCTTTGGTAAAGAAGTTATTCCGTGGCGACTGCTTTTTCTCTTAGTAAAAAAAATTTTAGTTTTTTGTAGTATGTTGGGTTATCAGCATGAGAATTTCCCAATACTGTGTG
This sequence comes from Ambystoma mexicanum, assembly GCF_040938575.1. Taxonomy (NCBI): domain Eukaryota; kingdom Metazoa; phylum Chordata; class Amphibia; order Caudata; family Ambystomatidae; genus Ambystoma; species Ambystoma mexicanum. The sequence continues at coordinate 462,128,206 of NC_090931.1, forward strand.
GCTGCTACTCGGATGTAACATTGAAAGAAGAAAAGAGATTTGGGAAAATAGACCCAAATGCGCTAGCCCCTTATATAAATGTATACAGGCAAGTCTTTACAGTCTTTTAAATTTTATTAGTGTTTATTCACACTAATAATTTTTATCTTTCATAAAAGGTTTCAAAAAAACATTCCAAATAAAGGGACATTTCTGTTAGATGTCACTTTCTTCATTTATTTTTGCTTCACACCAATATATTCTAATTCAAATGTTTCTCTCTCTCTCTTTCATAAAAGGTTTCAAAAAAACATTCCAAATAAAGGGACATTTCTGTTGGATGTCACTTTCTTCATTTATTTTTGCTTCACACCAATATATTCTAATTCAAATGTTTCTCTCTCTCGACACGTGTTTCCCCATTGTCACTCTCAATGGTTCTTCAGGAGAGGAAGTTTTTGTACTAAAAAGAAAAAAACAAATTCTCATTTTCAGTAATGCCATAGAAATTATTTTTTTAAAAAAAAGGGGTAAATATAATATTTGCTACAATGACTCACCCTTCTGATTTTCTTATTGTTAGCATGTATCCTGCTTGTTTTTCCAAATTTTATATACTCGAGTCTCGCTAATATTTATCAGGATCTTTATCCTAGTTTTTATTTTTGGGAAAGGTTCCAAGTTAAAACTATAAGGGGGAGAATAAAGGAAAAAGACAAGATAATACTTCTTGTTGATAGTCTATAAAAAAGGAAAACATGGTCATAGTTTAAATACAAGTTCTAGTAAAACTTGATCCAGGGAGAGTACAGGCTTCTCATTCTCTTACCTTGTTTTCTTTTATATTTTTGATCCTGTGCCGTGATAAGCATCCAAGTGTAAGGATGTCTAATTTAGACTGATTCCAGCTATTTATGCCGCGATCGTGCCGTGATGACGTCATCACGCCGCACCCACGTGATTTTACGCGACGCAATGACGTCATCACGCACGTATTTACGACCCGGCGGCCATTTTGGGATGAGTTAAACTAAGTCCAACAACTCTATTCCAACTTTATAATAAGGAATTTTAAATCAAATAAAAGAGAAAAGTTTGTTAAATAAGAGCGCCTATTGTTGTAATTTCTTAGCAACACGCTAATCTTTTTTTAACGTGTGCAGAAACATCATTGCATATTTATATTCAAAGACCATTTTTGAGGGCCATTTTTTGGGATGTACTGCCGTGCTTGTGCGGTGACGACGTCTTCTCGCCGCACCCTCATGATTTTGCATGACGCTATGACGTCATCACGCACATGTTAAACGAACCAAATTAAAAGTACAACATAAACAATAATGTTGATCTAAAGCCAGTTATACATTTCCGTGTCACAGTTCAGACCTGTAATGCATGTGTCCATTTTGCAAATCCATCTGCATTCCTTTTTTCTTAGTAGGTCTTCCTTGTTTCCTCCTCTTGCAGATAACATTACTTTCTCTAGACCAAAAATTCTCAATTTGGAGATATCAAAGTCAGGATGGTTCATAATAACATGTACTGAGATGGGAGATCTCAAGTCTTTATTTCTGATAGCTCTAATATGTTCAAATATCCTTATTTTCAATTTTCTTACAGTACTCCCAATATATAACTTCTTGCAAATACATTCCATTCCGTAAATAACAAAAGTTGAGTTGCAATTAATCATTTGATTAATATGGTTTATTTCACCATTTGGTAGCGTGATTACTTTAGTTCCTTGTTTTATGAATGGGCATAATTTACAGTGCCCACATTTGAAGGTTCCATTGTTTGCCATTTGAAAAAAGATTTTCCTTTCATCGGACAGTGGACCCATGAAGCTTGGGCTAATCATATTCTTGATTGTTGGTGCTTTCCTAAAGCAAATGTTGGGATGATTATCCAGATGTTTTTGTAGACTTGAATCTGTCAAAAGAATGTTCCAGTGCTTTCTGAGTATTTGTTTAATCCTGCAAGTTTTTGTACTGAATGTGGTGACGAATGGAGTTTTTGGACTTGTCTTTACTGATTTTGGCATGTCTTCCAATAGAGAATTTCTTGATACCAATTCCGCTTTAGTAATTGCTTTTTTGATAGTTTTCATACCATACCCTCTCTGTAAAAATGTTTGATTAATTCGATAAAGATTGTCTTGAAAGGTAGAAATAGTGCTACAATTTCTTTTTATACTTAGTATTTCTCCATATGGAATACTGTGAATAGTATGTTTAGGATGATAGGATGTTGCATGAAGAAGACTGTTTCCGGCTGTAGGTTTTGTGAATAGTTTAGTCTGTATTTGTGAATTTTCAACAAAAAGTTCAAGATCCAAATATTCTATATTTGTGGCACTGGCTGATTTGGTAAATGACAGGTTGAAAGAATTGTTATTAAGATGATTAACATAAATGTCCAGATCTTGTAGGTTACCTTCCCAGATTATTAAAATATCATCTATGAATCGTCCCCAAAATCTGATATTTTGTTCAAAGAATGGATGTTTCCAAGCATGCTGTAGTTCAAAAAGACCCATAAAGAGATTTGCATAGGTAGGGGCAAATTTTGACCCCATAGCGGTTCCTTGAAGTTGTTTATAGATGTTGTTGTTGAAGATGAATATATTATTTTACAAGCAAAAATGTAACATTTCAATTATCATTTTGTTTTGTTCAAGAAATGAAACAGATCGAGTTTTGAGAAAGAACATTGTGCTTTCCAAACCTTTTTGATGTTGTATACTTGTGTATAATTGAACTACATCCAATGTAACAAAGTAATAGTTTGATTCCCATGGTATGGAGTTTAGTTGCTGAATGATATGTTTTGAATCTTTGACATATGAAGCTAAATTTGCTACCAATGGTTGTAGGTGGGAATCGATGTATTGTGAGGTTCTTTCTGTTATTGAGCCAATGTCATTTATGATAGGTCGAAGTGGTGGAAAGTCTTTATAGCTTTTGTGGATTTTTGGCAGAAAATATATTGTTGCCATAATGGAATTTTTGTTGATTAAGCTTTGAGATTCCTTATCACCTAGAAGGCTAAGTTCATGCCAGGCTTTTATTTTTGCATTCCACATGATTTCCAAATTGGGGATAGGGTTGTTGTTCATCTTCTCGTAGCATTCTTTCATATTCAGTTGTTTTAATCCTTCTCTTATGTAGTCAATTCTATTAAAGAGGACAATTTTGCCTCCTTTATCTGCAGCTTTAATTATTATTGATTTGTCTTTAGATAATTCTTTTATTGCCTGTTTTTCTTCTTTTGTTAGATTTTAACTTGTCTTAATGTGTTTTTTGTTTAAATAGTCTTTCCGTAAACTGTTGCTGACTGTTTTATGAAATACATCAATGACATTTTCTGAAGATAGAGTTGGCATAAATGTTGATTTTGGTTTTAAGCTGGTTTCTTCCATTAAATCTGTTTGAATACCTTGCTCCTCCAGAAAAATGTCTTGGGTATAGTATTCTTCTTCTTCAATGTTCAGTAAATCCACTGTATCTTCGACCATTTTGACTGTGAGTTTAGATGGCATACTGTTTTGATGAATAGATTTTTTAAAAGTTGTTTCTTCAAAGTATTTTTTCAACTTTAATTTTCTGCAAAATTTGTACAAATCAAGTTGTTGCTGGAAATAATCTCCTTTGTATGTCGGACTAAACGAAAATCCTTTGCTTAAAGCTGTGGTAAGTGATGGTGTAATTTCATATTTCGATAGATTTATGATAAGGTTCATCTTCTCCTCCCTTGTCTTTGTGCTCTTGTTTCTACACCTTGATTTTTCGTGTCGAGAGAGAGAAACATTTGAATTAGAATATATTGGTGTGAAGCAAAAATAAATGAAGAAAGTGACATCCAACAGAAATGTCCCTTCATTTTGGGCCTGTGTTTAAAACTCCGATCTGTAATCTAAGCTTGCTGGGGTGAACTGAATTACATTTGATTGCATTTCTGAGAACTGTGTGCTTTCCTTCCATTTCCTTGCATTGCATAAAGGGGGGGAGGGGATTGCCAGAGAAAAGTGATTACATTGTTTTGTTGAAATCATATTGAGTATTTTCTGTATTGCATTTTCATTCAACATTACATCCATCTGAACTTATATAAAGCATTCTCTACCACCTTATTCTTCTGTTCCTATTCACAAGTGTGCTAGTGCCAGACTATCCATTATTGATTACTAATCAGATTAAGTGTGATATCCAATTATTAATTTATTATAAAGTGTGATATATATATATATATGGTTTAAATTATCAAATAAACCTTTTAAACTGCAAAACAGAACTACTTCTTGGCTCAGTGGGGTCAGGAGGATTCCAAGAGAGGGGTGTTATATAGGGGTAGTCATCCAGAACGCATGAACTGGACATAAAGATATATTAATGAGGGTTTCCATTCAGTATCCCAGACTGGGCATTGACTTAGCTGTAGTGTTGAATTGAATCCTCTTACATTGCACACACCTGTGCCAGCCATTTTTGGTGTCACTGTTCAAAAGTCCTGGTTTCCATGTGCAACGGATCTTTGATTTATCCTTTTTTGTAAATTTAAATGCTGTTTTTCTTTGGAAATGACAGGTAGGTCCCTTTTCCACATGGCTCTTCAATTTTACAACAAAAAAAGGCCAAGCTGTTTTTGTTTCAGGGTGTAAAATCCTGCTGTTTATGAGAAAGGGACCTCTGTTTGGGGCCTTTGAATGCCCCCCACAAGGTTTATTAAAACAAACTGAAGGAGTCAAGCTCTCAAGTTACCCAATGTCAGGCAGGGTCCAGTCCTGTTTTCTCCATTGTATTCCTAGACTTGTAGTTGTGCTTATTATCCCGTTTTAGTGACAGGACTGTAAGACTGAGAACGCTTAGGGAAACAGTTCACCTGACAAAGGAGAACTTAGGTCTCCTGCAGAACATGTGTGATGGTGATTGGAGTCATGATTGCGTGCCCTGCAGAGCCAAGCCCTATCCTGAAAGTGAACATTCTAGACCTAATTGCATTATCCCAGGAAATGAATGTTCCCTCCTTGTACTACTGTTCCTGTATCTGCCAAAATTAGGAAGCACGTAAAAACCAAACAAAACAACAATTAAGCACTATAGTACAAATGAACATTTACACTTCCCCTTCATGTGTAGTAGCAGCATCTGGAAGCCAATATAAGGACATTTGATTTGTGGAAGACCTTAGAAAGAAGATTATTTGTTTGATGACATAAATGTTTCAGTTGCTCACACTTAATATGCATTTATTTATTTATAGCATTTGTTAGCAGAGCCCAAAGTCGGAGGTATCAAATGCTAACACATAAGTCGGTTCGATAAAAAAGCATAGTCAGATACAACATAGTCAGAAACAAGAATGACACAAGCAGGCTATCATATACCATATGGTATAGAGGATAGGGAAAGTCAGTCAGCCATTATTCATATTTGTTAAACAGCCAAGTTTATTGCCATTTTCTGAAGTCTAGGTGTGAGGGCTCATTTTGGATGCATGGGGGTAGAGCATTCCACAAGGTACGGGGAATTAATACAGTTCCAACATTTATTTTGCACCCGGGTGTAGCTCACAACTACATCCATATCAGGTGATTGTAGCCCACCCAGTCGTGTTTTCCTCTTCACATTATGGGTCTTGTAGCCCATGATACAATAAGTAAATATCTACCAGAATTCAAAGTTCAAAAACCTGGCTTGGTGGGCTAGACATGGCGGACCTGTCTCTATTTGCAAGCACCCACTTTGGTACTTGTCGTCCGTGATAGAAGTGTACCAAACAAATAGTGGAACTGTAACTCCAGCTGGGGACAGAGTAGGACAGAAAGGAGCAATGGTGCAACACATGTTTCAAGGGTTGCAGTCATGCTGGTTGACAGACAATTGAGTTGAAACAGATTTCAGTTTAGCTGTAACTCATATCCGTGGTAAAGTGGGGAAGTGTGTTCTAATTTAGCAAAGAACAGTTCCGCAATGGTGAAAATGGTTGCAAAAAGTAATGGAGCTGTTACCAGGAAAAAATAAAAGTAGCGGAACACTGCTCCTGACCGGTCCCGCTCACTTGGACCAACGCTTGAAGTTTTGTCTCTCGACTTCGTCATAAATCTGAGAACACTGTTGCAGATTGCAGAAAATGCATGGCTCATGGTTCATACTTGACATAGAAAACACAAGATCTCTGAGCTTGGCGGAGGAGCTATACCAGAGTGCTTGAATTGTCATATGCTGCTTATGCATATGACTATTCAGCCACCCTTTGATGTTCAGCCTACATTACATTGCATTCTGGAACTTGATGTCCTAAATTGATCCTTGTAAAAATACCTATCCAAATTCCAGATTTAAACACGTGCTACCTGGCAACTCCCACATGCTCTTTGATAACTAGAGATAATAGTTCACATGTATCACAGATGGATGGCCATACCGTTTGCCCCATAAACCTCCCCACACACAGGGGTGCTAAAGATAGCTCCCCTTCAGGAAATAGAAAGAGAGGTATGAAGGATACATACCTGCCAGCTATTCCATATGCTAAAACAGAAAATAACCAGGCCATGAATGCAGGCCTAGACAAATTATCCCTCAGCCCCTTCTATATGCCAAGATGGGGGTATACCTATGTCCAGGAAAACGAGTGCAGTGCAACTACCAGAAGTACATAGACCAGGCGAATACTACGCAAGGGCACACGGGCGGGAACAAAAACAGCAATAGTCCAAAAAGATCCGACCCTGACAGCATGTGATGGGAAACTAAATCAATAATGAAGAAGTTGGCTTCCAAGATGAGGCGCTAAAACGCATGGTGCTGAGCAGGCAGGATGGAATTCAGGCAGGTCTTCGGGAGTATCAGGAAAAGGGCCAATCCGAGCTTGCTGTCAAAGTGCACAACAGGATGCAGGGGTTGGAACAAAGAAAGGACTAGCAATGAGGAAGAGAGGGAAATCGAGACGCAGCAGCGCTGTATGAAGCAACTGGTGCATCACTGGTGCAGGAGAAGGGTCGGCGCGAGTGCTGCTGACAGCAATCATAGCAACAGCGAGGAAATCCGACAGCCAGTCCAGCAGAAGGTTCATGCACGTGGAGACAGCGACAAAGCAAGTAGAGAAAACCCAGAGACAGACAGGCACTGTGTGCAGACAGGAGACTGGTACGCCTGTGGGTAGGAGGCAGTCTCAGTGCTGACCAACAGCAGGATCAGTGCACAGACAGAAGGATCAAGGTCAAGACACAGGCCAGAGGGAAACTCTTCTTGGTTTAAAGGCTACCATCAGTGGCTTTTGTGTCTAAAGCCCATAGGCTCCACTTATAGTCCAATGTGAGTGCGTAACGGCGCACACACACCCGCATAGGCTTCTGGCCATTGCAGTCTTTCGGTGGCAATCGCTTATCAGAAGAGCTGCCAGACTCTCTGCCACAGAACTGTGGTGCGGAGGGAGTTGATACCACAATTCTGGAAGATTCCTCTGAAAAGCCATGGACGAATCACAAAATGGCCCTCTAGTTGACAGCATTCTATAATTCTCTGTGTGTTGGGCACTGAGCATAGCCATAAACACAGACATCCTTCCCCTGAGACCCAGTCCCTCGTGTTCTAAAATTTAGCAAGGCCCTAGAATCCGAGTGGTATGGCAGATACCACAACCATTGTATCTTTACATCCACATCCTGGGGCAGTATGAATGATTATATATAGTTCTGGTTACAAACACTTTAATGTTAGGGTAAGTGTTGTAAAAAATGAAATGAGCACCAAGCCCAGTGTGCTTTATGTACTAGTGATTAAAGCAAATAACCTATTGTATGAATGGTGAGGAAGGACAGCTCGGGGCAACGCGTTTGTCTTAGAAGCAACACAACACAGCCCAACACAGGTTAAAATCCCGATCCTGCGTAGAAACCACTTGTTGGTATTAAGTGCGTTATAAAAGAACAATTATAATTGGGTTAGGCGTGCTATATAAATAACACAATAAATAAAATAAATAAATAATTATTATCACAGATATAAAGATCTGTGGTCATTCTTGTATTCCAAAATGCTCATTGATTTTATGCAGAGCAACTAGGAACCTTCATTTGTGTTCCCTTTCTCCTTTCCCGTAGGGTTACCTCAAAAGAGTACAATACAAGTTAACTATTCTGTCCATCTTGTAGTGAGTAACCTCTGTCAGAAAATAATGTGTATTATTATTCTAGGTGTCGATAATGTGCTTTACTCAGTAATACACACATAACATTCATATTACCACTACAATACCTTCTGGAAGTGATTATAAATTACATTTGTATAACAAGTCAGTTTACAATGTCAGTCCACTGAAATAATTGCATTTTTAAGTAGCTTATTTTGACAAGAATCTGTACCGTATCCACACTCAGACTGTCCTTCCTTTTTGAAAACAGTCATACTCAGATTAAAACCGATGATCCGTTTGTTCTGTGAGCACCAAAGCAATGTTTCATTTTGCATGCTGTCTGCTGGTAGGCAGTGCTGCTCAACCCACACATTTGTAACAGTGACAGTCTCTTAAAAGGTTTGTCAGAATGCCAGCACACCTGCATAGCCTGTATACGACCCCTCACTCCACCTTGTATGTGCAATGTACCTTGAATATGTTGGGGACATTTCTGCAGGACACACGCAATGACAACCTATTTCAACAAATAACAGGTCAGTCCCCACCTTGGTGGATGCCAAGACCAATGCGTGTCTCTTTCTAGTTTCAACCATAAAAAACACCCCACACCTAAGAGCTCCACCTTCAGTAACAGCTGCGGTAGCCTCAAACAACAGCATGAGCGTCCTCCTCAGAGAGGCTGAGAAAGTGTGAGAGAGATATAGAAAAAGAGAGCGAAAGAGAGAGAGAGAGAGAGAGAGCGAGACAGAGAGATAGTTGCAGATAGAGAGCAGTAGATTGGCATTTGCTATGCTAGAAACAGCTAGTTTACCTATAAAAGTGCAGCTCGAAAATCTTAGTTTAAAACCGCTGCAACGTTACAGAAACTAAAATGGCGTGTTACAGTTTGCAATGGAAAGAAATGTTCTTGTCTCTGTGATGTTTATTGGATTTTAAAAGGTAAAAAATACTTACATACATACATAAATCACAATGAAACAACCTGCTGACACCACGAGAGAGCATAACGCGTGAAGTACATGTGAGCCAGAGAATGGACTTTGAAAGTCCCTCTACCATTATACGTAGCAAGTTGCACGTTGTTCATTTTCCAACCGTGCAGGCTTTCTTTCTCTTGAGGTGTGATTTACTGGTAGTTCTCAAAGTTGAGTTGCTTATCGAGCCAGCATTTTATATGCATTTTGGTACTTGTGGTGTTGATTTTTCAATCGTATATGTGCAACTACAGGACCCAGATGGCAAAGAAAAAAGAGGACTGGGTCAGCAACTCACATATGTCAAATACAACTCAAGAGGAATGGTGTTCTTTTCTCTCCCAATTAAATCTGACCGTGACCCTGCAGAGTAGCACTGAGCTGGTTAACAGCAACTGCCTGTTTTACAGCACTCCTTTACAGCACTGCTTTGCCTCTTGTGAAGAGTCAATCTTCTTGTTCAGTTTACTTTCTGATTCTTGTAAATGTGCGTTTACTTGAAGCCAAGGACACAAGGAATAATCAGCTATCTGGTAGGAATTGGTAGGAATTGTTGAGCGTTACGCATGACTTACAAATATGCAGTTTTTTAGCAGCAAAAAGTGATTGGGGTACTATGTGGAAGAAAAACATTGTTTGGTGAGGAAAACCAAAATGCAGCCCCCAGCCTTGAGAATCCAAGAGTAGTAAACACAGACTTCCAATAGAGCACCGCCTCAAACCCACGCAAGCATACAGTTGATATTTGTAAGGAATCACAGGGCTCGGTGAATAGCTGGAAAAGATGCACACAATCTCCAGGCTGCCTGGGAATCACTCCTGGATGAGAAGGCCTTTGACAAACTGGGCACACCTGTTCAAGGGCTCATTACTCTTGGGTCTAATGATGTAATTGGATATTGCTTCAACCTAGTTCTGAAAACCCTTTGAACTGCAGGTTTCCCATCAATAACTCTCAGTAGCTTGTACTTCCCACAAACTCCTCCCAACCTTCTCTCTCTCTGATGATCTTCCTCCTCCACCCCCCAACAACTCTCTGCCTCCGGAAAGTAACTTACTCTTACTCCAACTTCCTCCCAAAACCCTCCTTATCTGATCATCTATCTCCTTCACTCCCCAACAAATCTCTGTCTGATGTTAACTAACTCTTCCTCCAGAATTCGGGCAAACTCTCATTCCAGCCTCAAGCATTCTCCTCTTGCTCTCTGCTCCATAACCATCTCCTTTGCCAGTTTCTGCCACACTCCTTCCTCCAACTTGATTTCCCAACCCTGTCAGAATGATCTCTCTACTTTTAATAGGGAGGTCCTGCCTTCCTTTCGGTGGTGCCTACCTATGAAGAGGACACCTCTGTATTGATGGATAGGCTGGTTTATGATTACATTATATATATATGGTCATATTACTTGGAAGGGAGCTGGCCTGAGATTATATGAGGGCCAGCCACTGTTTTGTATTCCATTGTGACCACGAACAGTCATAGAGCCTCCCTTCCTCTGGAAAAAAGGCTATCATAGGCTATCATAGGCTACATAAGTCTGGGTCTCTCTGTTCACCTGACATGTGGATTGGAAATCTTTAAGTCAGTAGGTTTGAGTATCTATGGCAGGCCTATAAGTGCTCACTTGCCACTAACCAATGACTAGTGACAATTTACTCTTGGTGAGTAACACATGGTGTGTTCTGTGCATGTTGGGGGGTTTAGTCATTTTTTATGACTGGTTTTTAGCTTTCACTTGAAATGTTACATTGGTTTTGTACAGCATTTGTGCTTCCTATATTGTAGACAAAGGGTTAATTGGTAATCCCGGCAATACAGGGAGACTGAGCATCAATTGTGCCTGTGCTTGCCCAATCCGCGTATGTCATCTGTTCATTGCTAACATGTAGGTCTGTAGTCATAGGTGTACTGGGGATCATGTGTCAGTGAACCACAGCCTGGGAAGGTTTCTCTGCCACAAGAGCTGAGTAACAAAATGTATTTCCTTACTTATCAGGCCTTATAATCTGCTGAAACTTAGTTTCTTAAAGGGTGAGGCTTCCACACCAATGCTAGATGTGAGGTTCTGGATAGAACTCTGAAATTGCTCTCCGGGTGTGTTGCCCTGATGGGAAGGAGTCTCTTTAGGGATTAGGTCTATCCCTCTCTCTTTGCGGGGACCCCTGGTAGGTGTGCGGGAGCATGGGGGGCTTTGTTGCTTCCCCTCACAGGGAGCTGTATATTTAGTAGAGGTGAGTGGTGAATATTCCTGTGATTACCAGATTGATGTTCCTGCCTATAAGCATGAGGAGTGAGGGGTGAATGTCCAGTGACTATCATCTTAGGGTCCCCGTATTCTAGTAAGAGTGGTGGGGGTGTGAAAGCTCTAAAGACTACCACCAAGTGTCACCGGGTGTGTGTAGGGATGGAAAGAGTCCATGTGCTCATGTGACTGCTCCTGGCTTAGTGTGGTACTAATTAGGGAGTTCTGAGGATCCCACTTAAACCTCCTCCAGGTCCAACATCCACTTGATCGGAGGGGTCTTGGGAAGGGGAATTCTTCATAGTACCCAGGAAGTAGTGTATTTATTCCTGACTGCTGCCTTTGTCATGCTCTGAATTGATGTGCACGCCCTTGCTGCCTGTGCCCCTATCTGCCATCATTCTCATGTAAGAACACTTTTTCTTTGCCCATCATACTAGTAATACCACTGTAAGAGAACAAGTCCATGCTGGTTGTGACCCTTTAGACCTTCTCCCCGCCTAGGCCCGCAGTGGCTCCTCTGTGACCAGATCACTCACCCACCCCCTTTCATAACACAGGAACTCCCCTGCCCATGCATAGAGACAAGTGATGAAACATGCACACACACATTCACACACACACACTGAATTCACACAGGTACATGTTTGCACAACTCTCACATGCGCGCACAGTTTATTTTCAACACTTACTTTAACTTGCTTGGTCCAGGAAGGGCATTTGATTGGCACTTCCCTCCCTGAGTTCCAATCTCTACACTGCTCATAGAAAGACATGACAGGAGAGTTCAAAAAGATTCCTCTCAAGGCTTTCTATGGGGTGTACACTGGTTACCGGGCAGATGCCTTGAAGTCCTCCACTTCGGATGGTGCTCCAAATAGAGGTCCGCTGGGATGTTGCCCCTGCAAAAAGTTTTAAAATCATTTAGTCATGCAGAGCGCTGTGTATGAGAATGCATCACCTGCATCACACACAGACACACACACACGCACGCACACACATACACACATATACACACCCCTCCCCCTCTCTGTGAGGGAGATCATCTAAGATGCTCATTCTCCTACACTCACAGGCAGTAGCATCCCCTTGTCATGCACAGTGCAGTTACAATCCCACACCACATGTTGCCCCATGTAGTTTCTCTACCAGAGCACAATCATAGTATGTTGCATTCAGCACTTTTTTAACTCATGCCTGTGCAGTGATGATTTTTTTTCTTCTCATTTTCATTTTATGGGAGTTTCGTATTGCACGATATTGTAAGCTGGCTGCTTCCCTGTGTTCTTAAAACACACACAGACCTTGACGGTGAGACTCATCGTAAAAACACCCCATTCCCCCTTTTAATGTCATTCTTCAGTAACACATGTAACACTGTGAAATATGCTCTCAATGCACCCCTCTCATATACATTACTTTTCTCATTGCAGAGAGAGAACATTAACAATAATAAGGTAATTATAAGATGAGCACTGTCAGGAACATGAGAGCGGACACTCAAACACATGGAATAAGACATTTTTGTCTGTTCTCTATGTAAAAGTAAACAATACAATATTTCTGAACGAACAAATACATTAGGAGAAAAGTTAGAAGAATTCTAAACAACCCACTACAAAAAAGTGTTGTAATTGTTTATTTTCTACTGCACTTATACACAGGTGAGTGCTTCAAAGCACTTCAAGGCGGGAAGGGAACAAGGGAGTACAGTAGTCATTCTTAGGTTTCCGAATGATCTAACAGAAAACTAGCATAGTAGGCCTGACGACATTTCTCATAGTGCAAGTTTATGAAGTGTTAAAGTTGCGACCAAGGTGGCGAGGGGGTACAAAAATCAGGAAAGGGGGCCGGGGGGACAAAAATCAGGAAAGGGGTCGGGGGGACAGGACAGACAAGCCAACTAGTCATAGTACATTTAGGTAATGCATGCATACAGACAGAGGTGCAAGGAAGAGGAGGTGGGGGGAACAAACAAGTCCAGTCCAGCAGGGCCCTGGGTTAAGTGCAGAGAGGTTGACACGCTCATGGAGCGTAAGCGGAAAGTGCAGTAATGCTGAACATAGTGCAGCAGTCCAGAGGCAAAAACAGTAATGCTGAACATAGTGCAGCTGCCTGGAGGCAAGTGCAAAAGACTGGTGGGGAGCCTGGGACCTGTAAGGCTGTGGAGGTGAATCAGGCAACCAGTTAGCAAAAATTGAACAGAGTTAGGGAGGAGAAGGAGGGCGGAGAGAATAAGGACGGAGTTCAGCAGGGGAGAGGGAGAGAGAAGGAGGAAGAGAAGAGGAAGGCCTTGAGGAGTTTCCGTAACTTAAGGTGTTCCGGCTCAAGACAGAGAGAAGCAGGGAGGCTGTTCCAGAGGGAGGCCACTGCAGAGGATAAAGATCTACCCCCAAATCTCGGTTTGTGAAAGCGGCTCACCTGCAGAGAGTTGGAGGAAGACGAGCGGAGGACTCTAGAGGGAAAGTATTTAGGAAGAGAGCATTGCAGTTAGTGCGGCCCCGGCCCCAGATCGGAGTGGTACCAAGAGTTGCACTTTTTGGCAGACTTCAGTCGGACCCTCATGACAGGGGCAAGAATGTCAAGGGTGTTGGAGATGGAACAGTGAAAGTTTGAAAGGGCTGTATCAGGGTGGGACTCAAACAGAGGAGTAGAAGAATAGTTTGTCTGCATTTTTCTCAAGACCAAGAGTCACAATATTTTAAAGCACTCCTGGGATGACTAAATATTCTGCAATGCAGGGCCTTAAGTGGGCTCTGAACTCCGACAGTCTCCCTAAACCTCATTCAAGCCAGGCCTCACACAACCGAGAACCAATGTCCTTTTATTCCGTGTTGCGGATTTGAACCCTAGCACTGCTGGTGACAAGCCAGTGCCACGCAAGGCTCACATCACACTGTGCTATTCTGAGATGCTGGATTTCTTTTGTTTCATTCAATCGACTGCTTGACACATACAGTCAGTTTATTGAATGAAACAAAAGAAAATCAGCACCTATGAAATGGCACAGTGCAATCCGACACTGGCTTGTTGCAGTAGCGTTCCCCAGCACAGGACGATAAAAAAGCAGTAACCAGAAAGTGAGGAAAGCCACTTTTCTTTTATATTGTCCCATGCTGAGGACCCTTCAGGCCACGCCCATTATTTAGACTATTTCTATAGGAGCTTGGCTGCTGCGGTTTGGTCTAACATGGCGACAATAGTTAGATTGGTTATCAATAATTGTCAAGATTAATCCGTTCAGTGTAGATGGTCGCGTCCCACCAGGTTTTGGGTTTGGCCAAGAACAAACCCTCTTAGTCATATAGGTAAAGATTGAATAACCCGGAATGAGACTGCGCCCAATGTGCAAGGGTGCGATTTATTTAACAAAATGCCCTTTTACAATGACATGTGTTTCGGTCTCCAATGAGACCTTTTTCAAATCAGGGCCAATGTACTATCATGACACCAAGTATTATAACATGAATTTAGAAAAATAAACATGTATGCGTTACAGTCAATTTAAATCCAAATTCAAACATTCATTTTGAAAAAAATAATAATAATAAAAGAAAATAAAAGCCAGACAATTATTGGGATGGGGAAAAGGGAAGGAGTGAGGAGGAAGCAAGAATAATGTAAAACAACTCGTTAGGTTTTTTCCTTATCAACGTGATAATCAACTTGCTTGAATTAGACCTTGTTATAAGTTATGGACATTTTATTCTCATTTTTACCTTAGAATCTTCTAGTGCCCATACCAAGTTTGGCAAAACGTTGTCCACAATAATCGGGTTAGATCCCTGAAATTAGGAAAGAATATCCGTTTTTATATAGTTGAATGAGATGGTGCAAAATACGTGATTTAGTTGCATCATTGTGGTCCCTTGTTCGCCTTTGCGAGATAGGTGTTTAAATTTGACAAATATATCTATGCCGTCCGTTTAGTATTATGTTATATTAACTTAGCTGTATTGATCTTTAAGAGATCCCGTTGTTAGCATCCTGGTCTGCTAGCGGGTCCCGCTAAGGACGCCTTGTTTTACCAGACGTCCTTAGCGGGACCCGCAAGCAGACCTAGTAATGAGGCGGTAGAGGGTTAACCCGCGCTGTTAACCCTCTACTGCACTCCTCGTAATGAGGCCCTATGACTATCCACAAATCATAATTATTGGCTCAGCCAATGCTACGCTATACTCTAATAAACCATCTGTGATTTTTTTTATTGTGTTAACTAGAAACTGAATACATTTTCCGGACTCTTAATTTTGTAAAGTCACAGTGAGATTAAATGATTTGCACCGAATCAAACACTTTGTTTAAGTGGTCAAGGTGGGATTTGAGCCCAATCTGAAATGTAACAATTCGATCACATGTCCTACCAGCTACAGTTGGTACATATCTGTATTAATGTTTGGCTTCCCCGTAGTAAAACATTGGGCCTCATTACGGGTCTGGTGGCAACCGTGCTGGTAAAACCAGCAGGTAGCCGGCGGACCCGTAATTAATTACTGGCACCTGACTTTCCGGTGCCACCGGACTGTTCCAGGTCCAGTGGCCAGGAAGTCAGGCGCCGGTAATTTTGTTAGTCCCCATTTGCATCGAGTCCCATAGGACTCCATGGGAATGGGGACACGGGGGCACCGGCACTGTTAAGAGGTCAGGGGTGTTGCTAGGTCTGGAAAAGATCTGGGGCTAATCAAATTTTGGGACTGTCGGGACTGGGGCCTGGGTAGCCTTTTTGGTTGTGACCCCTGAGCTTCTATCTGGGGCTACAACCAAAAGACCTGGGGTTATAGCCCTCTAAGCCCCCTCTAGCAATGCCTCTGGTGCCGGTGCTCCCGTGAGATCTCTGTGAGCCGGTGCTGTCCCATCGGTGTCTGACCCTGAGTCGTACTGTGTCGGTCCGGTAACAATGGCGACGGTAGGCTTACCGGCACCGTTGTTACCGGACTGGCTCAGTCATAATGAGGGCCAATGTTTTGCTTTGTAGAAATGACTTGAAAAGTACACACATTACATAATAACCATTCATAAGAGCTTGCAAAGCAATTGATATGATATGATAGGTTATTTATAACGCTCTAAATACCCAGAGGTTTCTAAGCACGGACCCGAGGATCGAACCTGTGGTGCTCAGTGTCATCTTGCTTCCAAGGCAGCATGTTGTCCCTGAGCTATCCTCTCGAGAATTAGAGCATAAACACATGTGCACCATGGAGACTAAAAAACACAGTGAAAGAAAATGTCTGAGAGGGTTATCTTCTTCTAGCCACTGTTTCGGTTTATTCCGAACCCCTCCCATTTTTAATCACCCAACTTTGCCACTTGTTAACGGCCATCCCATTAGCAATAGTTACTCCCAATTTTCCACTCACTGCTGCGACCCACCTGTCACTAATCTATTCCTAATAAAAATTCTCTGTTGAAAATACAAAGACCTGTTAAAAACCTGTAAAATAGAGTCTGTAACACCGTTTCTTTACTCATACTTGAAACGTAAAGCGGAAACAGAATACCTGAGCACAGCTTGTAAGCTTCCGGGCATTGGCTGGGAACCGCTGATCTTTCTCTCTCAATGTACCTGCACCCTGGTGAGTCGCCTTCTTTTTTTAAAATGAATTGGATTTGGTTTTTTAAAAAAAAACCTTTACAATAGTCAATCAAGCTTACATCATAGAAATTAAATGTCAGTGTCACAATGAATCTCTTCCTTGAATGTTGAAATAATTTTTAAAAAATAAATAAAAAACAGAATGAATAGACGTAGAGAGAGAAAAAAAAACACAGAAATGGAAAATGCAGAATGAAAATTAAACAGAAAAAATTAATTTCAAGATATTATCAAACAGACTCATATTTTTAAACGAGAAAATTATCAAAGGTCAGGTGAGCCGCCTTCTTCCACTGCTCCAAGGAACAGCTCTGCCTTCAGCAGTCTTGAAGCGCTAAGTACATTCTTGGAACTGGCTTGAGCAAATTGGGTTTAAGCACCGGATGCCAAAGATGTGTAGAAGGGAATCTTCAGACTTGAAAAGTATTTCCTGGCGACCATCAGGCCCCTGTAGCCTCCAGCAGGCCTCCCATGGTTATGCAATTGGCAGGCTGGCTTATGGGAAGACTTGGTGAAGGAGCCTTCAGTTTACCTTTAATTCGTTAGTGCAGCTGTCACCGCTGCAGGAAAGCCTGGCCATGTGTGGACTCTCTATACCATATCATTATCATCATCAGATTTATTTAGACTGTACAGTTACAATAATGACACCAGAAATACAAAAAAGATGTTTTCAAAAGAAGCAATGCATTGATATATAAAACACCTCATAACAAGGTCTGTGTGAAATTCTTATCCGAGCTAGAATCTGTCACAACGTAAAGTAGTGTAAGACAATATCAATATTTTGGGCTCCCTGGTTAGTAGCATTGTTGAGCTGAACATTGTGTCATAATTCTTTGCCATGCTTGGAGAAGCCCTGTACCAAAATATATAGTTGAAACATTTCTCATTTAGGAAAGAAAAGCCGAGAACCAATCGGCACTGGTGAGAGGCTGCAGTTCGGAGAAGATCTGTAAGTTGAAATCCGACCTGAACTGAGGGCAGAGCAGAAAGCCCTGAGCAGAGGTGCCCTCGCCTGCTGGCTGGCAAAAACAGGTGGAGAAGCTGCCTTCAACTGCAAGGGCCGCGCCCAAGGTAAGTAGTCAGCAATGCTCTCAAACGCCCCGGGGAGTGCCCAACTACAGGGAGCAGGGTTGAGATAAATAGGTGACGGAAGAGCTTCACCATAGCTGAATTGAAGCGGCACCCATATGTCCAACTGTGAAGCAACCAAGAACCTCTGTGGTATGAGCGGTGAAATATGGGACAATGGCCTTCACAATGATGACTGGCAGCTTTTTTTAAAAAAGTGTGATTTCTTCAGTGAAATTGTGTCTATCCGCAATGGCTGCTTATTGTTTCCTGTGCTTGGCTTGGTTTGCCTTACAGAGAGAGTCAAGACAAAACCTTTAAATGTGCACATTCTGAGACTTTCCTCAAAACATGGGAGCTGATCCTCCACACAAAATGACTCTCAGGATGTGCACAGGCATTAAAACAGAGAATGGCCTGATCCTTGTGTTATGTAGTAGGCTCGCATCATTGGTAAAGGTAATTAATGAGACCCTTATTTTGCACAACGTTGCAATCTGAATAAATAGCGGAAAACCAAAAATGTGTACATGCATTAAACCACCAAATAAGGCCCTTTTTTAAAGGCTTTCCATAATCATTCAAACAAACCCTACTTCAAATTGTCTGGGAGTAATGCATCAAGAAGTGATACAAACGCCCAGTAAATCCCTTAACACTTACTTACTCGTGCATCCAAATTCTCCCTCTCATGATCACCCTCCAGTGCAACTATTTTACCATTGACCCCCACACTGACGAAACCCAAATGTACATAAAGACGTGGATTTCCAGGACCGTTTTCGGGCAGCAACCCAAGGCTTCGTCACACTAGAAGAGTGGATGGGCCATCAACAGCTCATACTGAATGGCTCTAAAATTAAGGTTTTATTTGTGTCCCTGTAGCATATTCACGAGACGTCCCTACATCCCTCAAACCCCCTTTACCACCTGGTCACTATCACCACATACACTAAACTAATGGGGTACCTTTGGATGACACAAGCCAATGTGCCCATGTTATTTTGAACATGTAAACTAGTCCTATTTTATTTCTTTGCAATCTAGGACTTGTAGTCCTGGAATTCCCCTTTATTAATCCAGCACTAGACGTCAAAGAATGCAAAGAAAAGAACAGCCCTGAAGTAGCGTCTCCGAATGGAATGGGGTTTTACTATCATACAGCCAAGAGGCTAGAGGTTTGGGGTAAATCTTGAGGGTCTGGTTCTGCCACCTATCCTATGATTCAAACCCTTGAGGTAGTATATAGGGGATTCATTAGGTTCCCCACCACATCTCTACCCTTGTGTGTAAATAATCCCCTACTCTGCGTGAATACTCCAGCCATCCAGAAAGTTCCTTAGAAACTGTTGCTGGGCACACGCAAAGCCCAATACATGTGGACTCACATCCATAGGAGTCTGCAAGTCTCATAATTATCAGAAACTGGTTATAGGTATCATGTAAACACGTTGAACATGGTAATTACCCTGTGATCTACCCCATCAAGCAACAGAGGCAAGTGGGTGTCTGGAGGAGCATAAGGACCGATAGACAGGGCCATTTTAACAGTTTTGGGGGTCCGGGGCACAGACAGCCTTGGGTGCACCCCGACCCCGAAACCCATGTCGCCCCCCCCAAAATCCATCTCCTACTCCCACCCCCTCCAAACCCATATCGCACTCTGCGACACCCATACCCCCTCCCAATGTGAAAAATGAAGAGATTACATATCTCAAGTCCAATTCAACAGATACTCCTCTAAGCTTTAAATGGATCTAGTTGTTAATACAATATAAACATGATACATCTGTGATCTGTTTCCCCAAGAGGATGCTATATTAAGGACATTTCACTTTGTTTTTTTTCGAATAATATATTCATTTTGAAATAAAATAAAGGAAAAGTATTTTAAGCAAGCATTTATTAAACAAAATGAAAACCTAACAGCTCAACGTGAACAGAAGTATTGCATTGGCGTACAGACAGGGTGGGATGATATATGAGGAGGGACACAGTCTCTGAAGGTGTTGATTGGTTATTTGCCCACTCATTGCCTGCCCATGGCCATGCTAATTGCCAATCCCACCCATTCCTGCCTCTGCCCACCCAAAACACCTCCTCATGGAAACTCTGTGAGCTCTGTTAATTTACCATCAGGCTTTGCATTCAAAGTTCCTGCCAGGGTTTGTCCAAATCAGTCTTCTGAGAGTTAATGACTTGATTGGAGTACACACACACTGAATGGGGTGCAAAACACTGATGGGCACAATGGCAAAAGGGACTAAGCACTGCAAGATATGCAGCAGGCGGGTACTGTATATGTGCAGGGCAGGTATAAGGAGCAAATCATTGCAGAAAATGCAAGATGTAAGTGTGATTGACTGAGCTCAGTTGGTTATAGTGGCGCATGTTTGAGGGGCTCAGAACTACAGGGCACAATGTGGCAGGTAGCTTAGAGGCAACGTGCTCGCCTTGGAAGCAAGACAACACGGAGCAACACAAGTTCGATCCCCGGGTCCGCACTTAGAAACCACACCTAATCGTGTCTCCATAGATGTGGCTGTGGGCTGCATGTTATTTTTACAGATTCGTGTAGTTGTAAGCAGAGTGGAAACGCACTTGTGCTTTTATTCACAGTTATTTCATTCTCAGGGATTGTTTTCACGGTCCATACCCATTCCCAGAGAGCATTTGACTTTCTCTGGCAATTGCGATCCAGGGAAGGAGCCGTGTGGCAGGGACACTTCAAAGCGAATCAGGATGCAGATTCACAGGCTCTTTTTGCAGCCTCACTCCTGTTAGGGCTCAAATCTGCATGGACCTGATTCAGAAAAGAAATGGATTTCCAATATGCGCTGCCACTTGCTAATTGCAATTGTTGTTTTGAGGACCAGATCCACGCAGGCCGGGCTTTGCTTCTCTCAGCGTGTGCACAGATGAATGAAAAGCTTTTCAGAAAAAGGCCCATTGTTTCTTATTCCTGCACGAATAAATACATCTCAAATGCTAAGCCTGTTTGGAAACATTAAAATGCTTGCCAGTGTGTTTTCTATCTGTCAATGTGGGCTCATCATATCATATGAGCCCCGTTAATGACATGAGACACTGCAATAACTGTATGATACATCTTATTATTTTGATGTCCTCCCAAAGCATCAAACCCCATTCATGTCAGGAAATGAATCTTAAAAAATTGTTAATTTTAGAGCCTCTATGGTAGGTAAAATTTAGTGTGCATTGAAGACAAAGTAGCAACTTAAAACTCTTCCTTCATACGTTTTGGGCTAACTTCAACACCACGGGCCGTGGCTGACGCAGACAGTCATGGGCCACCGCTGTGTCGTAGTGTTTTAGGGGCCCATCGCCCGTGGCAAGAGGTACTGATTTGGGACAGGAAGTATTGTTTGGGCATTGAGTGTTCGGTGGATGGCGATGCAGGACTTGCCCCAGAAGGTGTCCATCGATAATCATCAAGGGGGGAGCGGGAGCTTCTGGAGGCAGAGGTAACCCATCAGCAGGGCGTTGAGGCTTTCACTCTTCGGCACAGGCATTTTATAGCCACATCTTAAAGAAAGTAGTTATTGCTGGAAGATGCTCTGCCATCCATCCGAAATGAAAAAAATAACATTGCATGTACCCATGAAATTATGAGGGCCCTTCCCCCAACAATGCACACAGCCCCAAAAAGTGCCTCCTCCCCTTCCCACAGGCCCATTCCAACGCCAACTCTAAAACTTGCAGAAGAAAAGCTATTTGCCCAAGATAACGCTATCTCTACAAGAGGGGCAGGATGCGTTGATTCGAACTGCGGTCTACACGTCCAGTGTGGGCCAGGGCCAGGCGAAAATTCCTTAGGAAAAATGTTCCACACCACATTCCCAGACATTCCCAGACTGGAATACAATATTTTTTCAGGACAAACTAAATAGTACCTTTTCATGCATTTTAGTATAACATTTGTGTCAATTGGAGAAACACCAGCTCCAGTGAACTCACAGTACAAACGGACCCACATTGGCCCACACCAGCCTTTTGTCCCAGCCCTTCAGACAGTGTGTCCTATTGCCCAGATCTATCCGAACCAGCAACACCGCACACCTAGCCATAGTGACTGCCTCCTCCCATCACACAGGGCGCAATGAGAGCCATACGAGTGACTGCCTCCCATCACACAGGGCGCAATGGGAACCAAACAAGGAGAGGTGGGCCTGCTGGAGTGCCACTCCTTGGGCAGGAAGTTTGGAGTAGTGTCTATATATGTATATGAAAGTGTTTAAAAAAAACTTTCACCTAATCAAGCATAATGTAAAAAAACAAGAATACAAGACAAATGTCAATATTAGATATATGAAGTATAACATACAAAGCAAGTTGAGATCGAGTTAAACAGTTTTCATATGCATATAACCAGATCGGACTTTGTTTTGCCAAAGCTTTCATTTAAAAATGTATAAAATGTTTAAAAAATGTTTTACAAGAGCTAAAATTAGAGAAGCTTGTCATCCATTCATCAAATGGTGCCAGAAATGATATTGCATCAGGACAATTACATTAAACAATATATAATTGCACTATGCGCATAACCTCCAATAACAACCTCCACCCCTCGAGGTAGGACGCCCCATTCAGGTGGAAAAAAGGGTGCAGAGGGAGGGCTTCAATGACATATTAAAGTGCGTAGGAGATACTGACTGGACTGCTGCTCCACATCACAAGTTGAGAAATTCCCACCTTTGCGACACCCCTCCAAGCCCACACATTTGTTGGATGAAGCCAAAACAGTTTCATTGACACTTACTGCCGCAGGACTGGCCTATAAAATACATAGCTGTCATATTGAAAGGCTATTTATTTCAGTTAGGTTTCATAATTGCTCTATGTTATTGAAGATACTGCAGTCCTGTGCAGACGTGCTGACAGTGACACCATCTTAACAACGCTGCATTTGAGCCTCGTATAGAAATGTTGCAAGTTCAATGACACGTTAGCAAAACTACTGAAACTATCTGCAAATGTGTTTAAAATCACTTTAAAAGAAGCTGGCCACCTCATTCCGTTTGTCCAGTAAATCAGGCCCTAGAGCCAGGGGTGTCAGCCAAGACAGGACTGATCTCCCCAGCTTCCGAGCCGTCGCTGTGTGGTGGGGCAATTTGCCCTGGGCCTGGCGGTCAGTGCTCCCAGTGTGAAGTGAGCCTGCCTTCCTTCCCTGCCCCCTTTTATGTCAGTGGGGTGGCCTTGTTGAAGCAAGGCATGTGGCCTTACCATTGGCCATGGCGCAGAATGGTCCATTCTGCTCCATGGCCGATGGTGCTCCTGCAGCGCCTCATACTTTGTCGAGCCGCCACAACAAACATGAACGGCGTCATTGAGCCTGAGAATGGCTGCACCCTTTGCCCAGCAGCACCCATCAGCACGCCAGGGCCCCAGGCCCAGCCAGATGACTCACCTTAGTGCTGCACTGCTTCGTTCCACTGGGGCGTGCCGCCGCCTCTCAGTGTGTGCGCACCGGATACTGGTGCGAATACTAGGCCCACGCTGCCTTTTCAAGACATAAAATGGCCTTCCGAGTTCCCAAGTGGACCCTCAATGAGAAGAGCAGCACATGGTGTCTTGTGCTCCGGTCCGGTGCTGCTCGTGCAGAGAGAGCTTGATTGTGTTCAGTGCCTGACATATGCCCACCCACACATTCAATTCAACCATTGGCTAGCTGCTGTCTGCCTGCATGATGATGTATGGAAACAGACTTTCATTGGTTGATGTGTTGTGTGGGTGGGCAGTCGCAGAGGCAGAGCCAGGTTGAGCATCCCAATCCATCAAAATTGTTTTTTTTCGTGTCAAGTGTTCTGTTAAAGCCAGACACACTGGCACCGAGTGGCCATGTGACTGGCTTTAAATGGCAGACTTACACTTTACTACTTTTGTCAGCATAGCTGCAGAGCTATCCACCATACACTGCCTAGCAGCTGTGATAATTGGAGTTTGTACACCGCTAACCCAGTCACCAGGCTTGGTCACAAAACTGTGGGATGCATTTAAAGGCCTCATTCAGGAGTCCATTTCAGATGAATAGCAAGGTTTTAAACACTGAAAAAAGTTGGAAAAAAAACGGCCTGGCATTTATTTTTGTTTTTCATGTAAAATTAAAGAGCCATATGGAAAGGGGCCTACCTGTCATTATCAATGGATTAGGAGCATTTTAATTTTCAAAAGAAGGTGGAATCAAAGATCCCTGTCACATGGAAAACAGGATTTTTAAACATTGAACACAGAAACGAACTGCACATGTGGGTGCAAATAAAATTGGTTTTTGAAAAAGTGAAAATAATATCACTGCTCACAGAAAAATGTCAGGAAAACAAAACATGATTTGTGGGTTGACAAAGAGTAATGTATATTATGTTTCACCCACAAAACTCCAGTGACATTTCAAGAGCCACTTTGTCTTCATGAAAAAAAACAGCCCAATGCAGACCCTTTTTCTGGCTGTGGGCAAAACTTCACAAGGACATCACCCACTTCCAGCCTGGATGTCACATCACCCATCTAATGAACAACCACAGTAAATTGTCCTGCTAATGGCACTGACATTCAGTGTTCTCCAGACCTGCTGGCTCTGAAAGCATGGACTTCAAGAAAAGTCATCCTTGGCTGGAGCACGACTGGATGATCTGAACATGTTCCAAATGCGAGAGTTGGTGAGTGGGTGGAATTTGAAATTAGGGATATGCTTAAAACCTTACATATTCATAACCTTTGTGTTTTTTATGGAAACAGCAGAAAGGTGCCACATGGCCGTGGTACATGATACAGATTTGCTGGTCGACTTATCTAATTCCCCATGATTAGCAGAAACAAAAAATATATTTAGTATGGCAGTGGCTAGTAAAATTATGAAGTAGTGATACATAACTAGTTTTTGCCATAAAGTTGAAAGAAGAACAAAGGATGATGAAACATGGGGGTTTTAGAGAATAGTAATAAGCTCTCAAAACAACAAAACAATTCCAGTGTGAAGAATCACACAGAGTTTTGATACATACATTACAAAAGTCAACCCACATTTCTGTACTCCTTGTGTTTTTGTACGTATGTTTTATATGTTGTTTGTTTATCTAGTTTTATGTAATGTGATCATTTTATGAGTGTGAAAATGTCTACGTGTTTAATAAAGATTTTATTTTTTATGTATGGAAATTGGATATTAGATATACCATTTATTGTGTGTTAGTTTACCCTTTGGGTTAGACACCATTCAGTACATCTTCTTTTTGCAGAAAATATATCTTATCCATGTGGTAAGAAGTGTATGATCCCCATAGCATGGTTCATGCCGTTTGAGAATAGTGACACATGGGAATTGCCATATGTTGCTCCAGACCCCTAAACCAATCCTGACTTGGAGGCTGGGTTGGGAGGAGAGAGGAGGGTAACTATCCAATCCTAGTGGCAGGTATTATTGTTGGATACTTCCCCAAGATTGTAAAATTGGAGGTGTCATCGTTGCTATATAAGGGGAACTGCACTAGGACAGAGACAGAAAAAGGAGAAAGACAGGAACAGTCAGACATGAGACAGACCATCAGGAAGGCTCTGAAACTTACCATCTGATAGCTGTTAGAGACACCAGAGGAGATTGCTGAGAGTGCACCTGGGTGGAGCTGTCTATTTCTAGGAAGACCTCAAAGCTGACTGGGTCCTATAGTGAAGAGTCAGAGGCAATCTTTGAGAATGGAGTGACCAGACCCCTGCCCTATCTTTCCAGAGTGTACTGAGAGGCAGCTGGCTTTCTTGAACCTTAAATGGTATGTAAGTAGAACTGAGCCCTGGGAATACAAAAGGTGGGGGAGTCTGGTTGCCTTGAATCCCGTCCCTTTTTAGTGGGCAGGGGGGTGGGAAAAATTGTGTAGAGCCTTAGCTTATTCAACCAAAAATATAAATTTAATTAATTACCCATTTAGCAGAACAGTATGGGGAGAATTTTGTTACATTTTGAAATTAACAAAACCCACTGTCCGCTGAAAACTATAGCCTATATTTTAATTTGATAATCCTTGTTTTCCAGCTGACCTTGACTTCTTTAAAGAAGAGGGGTGTCTTTGTTCTTAAATCAGTCCAACCTTTTTATCCAGCTTTACCAACACAGGCCTTTCAGTAGGGGGGGGTGGTCTGAAATCCGAAATTCCCCATATCTTTCCAATTTTTCTGTCTGACTTCCCAACAAAGATCAAAGCAAGGCGGGGTCTGAAAAGCAAACCGCAAAATCACCCTGTGTTTATTTTAAACCAAAAGTGTGGGCAAAATTATAATTGTCATATGTATTTTTACCAATCTTGAAATCCTACTACAACCCTTTTGAGCCTGCAGCAAAATCAAAATTGTACATTACATAAGTGCGTTTGTTATTGATCAGTGTAATTATTTCATGAAGTAAAATTAGCAGGAAGTAAGAATTGTGCTTGTGTTCTTTTTAAACTCACTTTTGTGATTTATTTATGCTGAGAGAAGTTGATTGTGTTAAGCCATGGATAAAGTGGTTTTTGATATTGCTGTGCTAATTTCTATTACTGTTAATTTAAATAAATGCCAATATATTTTCCGTACAGCGGCCTGGTTCTTGGCCCAATGTTAGCACAGGGGAGAGGGATCCAAGGGGCATGATATGTGTCTGAGATAGGGCTAAAAAACAGAATCTTTTAAATTGTTTGTTGCATAACCACTTAAGTGGGGAGGGAAGGAACTCCCGGTGTTGAGGGTGGCTTATCAATAAATCTTTACAAAACACACACCGCTAATACAGACATCTCACACTCATGAACCCCGGCCCACCTTCCTTAGAAGTACAAAGGCACCCGACGGCAGCAGGCAAGTCTGGATGTAAGGAGGTAAGAGTTCAGAGCATTTGGGTTGGTGGAAAGTGCAGAGTGAAGTGTGATGGAGCATCCAGGAGGTAGAGAGGAAAAGGAGTGGTAGAAGATAATGATGTGGAGAGGTGAAGGATCAAGACTGGAGAGGAGGAGATGAGAGATACAGGGAGAAGGGGAAGAGAAGGAGAGAGAGAAAGAGAGGGAGAGACAGAGAGAGAGAGGAAGATCTCAAGAGAAAGATAGAAAGAGGTGGAGAGAACTTGACAGAGCAGTGAGGAGGTCAAGAGGAGGGATAGCGTGTAGAAGAGTACGTTCATGTGAGTAGGAGAAAGATCAGATGAGGTGAAGGTGAAGATAAAAGAGAACAGAGGAGGAGTCATGGAGGAAAAGTGAGAACAGAGGCGAGGGAAGTGAAGCAAGGGAGAAAGCAGAGAGGGGAAAAGTTGGGAGATGAAAAGAAGAAAGCAATGGGAGCATGTGACAATCCCTAGAACCTCAACCATAAGTAAGTTCATAAATTGATGGTATTATGTTATGTTATGTTAATTAAGCTTGTAAAGCGCACTGTCGCCGAGGCATCATGGCGCTGAGGAGAGAGAGCTAATCCCACAAAAGGTGGCCAGGAAAAGAAATTTAGAAAAGGATGGTTTTAAGAGCTCTTCTGAACCCAAGATGATTTGGGGCACTTCTTAGTGTAGGGGGAGGTTGTTCCAAAGTCTAGCCACAGCGATAGAAAAGGATCTTCCCCCGATCCTTTCACGGTTGAACTTAATGACAACTAGAAGATTGGTGGTCGAGGAGCGCAGAGCACGTGTAGGGACATAGTAAGTAAATTTTGCTTGCAAAAACTCAGCTACTTGGCCATGAACCGCCTTGTGCACAATACACAGGGACCCACCGGAAGCCAATGCAGTTGGCGGAGTGCTGGGGAGATGTTGGGCACCATAAGGGGTGCCCGTGGCTAGCCTAGCCGCCAGGTTTTGCATGCGCTGTAGCCGCTGTATAAGACCAATAGGCTGCGACAAATACAGGGAGTTATAATAGTCTAAACGTGAAAGCACTAGCGCAGCCACCACAGGGGAGCGGAAGGCTTCTGGTATCATAGGTAAAGCCCTGTTAAGGGTGGATTTAAGAGCACAGCTATATTTCTTGGGGCCCGATAGGTGAGGTGACTTATAGTCATAAGGAGGGGAATTTGCTGTCTTAATATCTGCGTAAGAGTACTAGGTGAGGTTAATGGTAGAAAAGTCCAGGTGGACAAAAATGAAGACCAATAAAAACCCAGTGAAGGCCGAGAAATAAGTGCAGAACACTATAAATCCCAGAGATTGCGAGTGACTTTGCTGCCAAGAAGGTCGTCCTGCCTAAAAATGCATCAGAAGCAGAAACACATGGTTTGCAGTGCAAGGCCCCAAACTAAGGAAAAGTTTGCCCGTGCACATACATGATGATTCAATTCTTAAAGCCTGATTACAGAGTTTGTGGTAGAGGTAAACAATTCAGTATTTCAGGATACCAATGGGGCCTGATTATATGTTATTATTACGCATTATTGTTATTTTTGTTATTATCATTAATAGGGCATTTATTGAGCACTATATTTATTACCGGATATTTTACCAGGCCAGCAAATCTGAACTTTTGTTTCCAGAACTCATATGTTATGCCTGATTTTTTTCTAAAGGGATCTACCTCCATACGAAAGCATTACCGCAGGCGGTATTATCCACATCCAGTAACTTGCATAGTTACCAATCGCTGTGGAGTCCCTTGGAACTCCAAAATGGTAACTATTTTAAAGCTGTGCATGACTTATAATAATGCAAACCCTTAAAATGCATATCTGCTTAACGCATGCAGTAATTCATAACTATACCCCTAATGTTTTACCATTCTGCCAAATTCCGAGCTTGAGATATGAAACTCTTCACATCCACCCGTTTTTGTATGGAGGTAATTACCACATGATGTAATATGCCACACATATGGCACTCCAAATTGGAGATAACTGACTGGTCCGAATGATCATGAGTACCCTTCAAGTCACGTGGTAATGATCATTCCTGAAACTCATAGTCACGGCTTGCCTTCAGGAAAAACTCAAACACTCCCTCTTCCCAAAAGGTATATCGCTCAACCCGCCCCTGTCTGACTGATTCCTGTATTTTGTCCTTGTCGCTCTTCCTTCCCAACAATGCACTTGTGAACTTTTTTTCGGAAGTGTGTATCACATCACGTGCACTACACTAATGTGCCTGCTCAGAGATCAGGGGGTGCTGGTCAACAGGCATATCCCTGATTCCAAGGACAGTCCCTCCATTTTCTCACCAAATCACATGAGTCAATGGGCCTCATTACAAGTTTGCAGTAGCCTTGCCGGTAAAACCGGCAGGCTACCGCCAGACTTACAATATTTTCAGGTGCCCGTGAATGGGCAATTACGGGGGTATTCTGGCCCCTTAGCTGGCACCGGAAAAAAGCTGCTCCCCATTCCCATTCGGCCCCATTGGACTGAATGGGAATGGGTAGGTCAGATGCAGCGACACTGTTTATAACGCCAGGACATGGGGAGTGACCTTATTTCCTAGCAGGCCATGGGTCAGCCCCCTTGCAAACCGGCATGAACAAAGTCCATAAAGCCACCGATAATAACTGGACTTTGGGCCTCATTATGAGGGTGGCGGTAACCAGCCTGTGCTACGGGTGGGTTGCCGCCCTCCTCGTAACACTGAATCTGCTGTCTGGATTCCAGGTGCCACCAGAAAATAACAAGTCCTGGCGGAGCGGGAAGTCAAGTGGTGGCTTTGATAAGTCCCCATTCCCGTGGATTACTGTAGGACTCCACGGGAATGGGTTCACGGAAGCACCAACACTGTTGTTAATGGTGCCAGTGCTTCTGTGACAACTCTGTGTACCAGTGCCGTTGCTACTGGCACCCTTATTTCCAGACCGCCACACTCATAATGAGGCCCATTAACTTTGTTTCAGGCAACCAGAATTTCCAATGCACGGCGGACACATATACAAAAAAGTGGTGGGGTGTAAGACCCCTTTTATGTGTTTGTCTACCTGTAACAATTTCTTTGGGGAAAGGAAAGCCTATGGTTGGCTCTGGAACTAGGTGAGGAGGAGCCAATTGAAAGGGAAGTAGGTGAGTAAAATGGGCACAGGAAATAGAAAGGTGTGTATGATTTGGATGAGGTCAAGGGAGGGGAAGGAAGACCAAGTGACCAATCGGAGGAAGGACAGTCTAGAAGAGTGGAGGAGAATTGTTGATGTACTGGACATGGTGAGGCATTGGATGCTGAGAGAAAGTGATGCAGTTTGAATGTTTATGCAAGATGTGTGAGTGATAGGGGAGAGTAGAGAGTGAGAGTGGAGGTGAATGAGGAAATGAAAGGAGAGTGTATGAGATAGAAGGTGTAGGTGGAAAGTAGTAGCATGGAAAGAGTGTATTAGTAGAAGTAATGTGAAGAGGGGTGTAGTAGCCTGGAGAGGGGTGTAGTATTTTGAAGAGGCATATAGTAGTAGAGTGGAGAGGGGTGTACTAGTGTGGTGTGGGGTGTAGTAGTGTGGAGAGGGATGCAGTAGTGGGGTGGGGAGTGGAGCAGTAGTGGTATGGAGAGGAGGCTATCAGTGGTGTGGAAAGTGGTACAGAGTCATGAGGTGATAGGGTAGTATACAGCACGATCGGACGGTGGAGGTAAATAGAGATGAACGAAACATTGGAAGGAAGTGTGAGGAAGAGAAGAGAGATAGTTGGTGGAGTAGTGGGGAGGGCAGTAGGAGGAAGAAAGAGAGAGTGACAGAGAGATAGGTAGAGACACATCAGGGCATCGAAGGAAAGCAGCAAGTGGCACCTAAGTGTCTGAAGGCACCGATCCGGAATGTTATACCACTTTGAGGAACTTGGATTAGGGACAACCTAAATTGTTCTCAGAGGGAGTTAGAGAGTGAAGGCATTTGCCTTAAGGCCAGGGTGGTCAAATTGTTAGCATTAGATAGCAGGGGTGACCGATTTCTAGTGACAGACTTGGAGTTGATGGTTGCCTGGGTTAAGGAGGGAATGGCACGCTCTAGACGTGAGAGAGGGAGCGAGAGAGAGAGAGTGACGGGCTTAATGAGGCCCTTTACTATTCTACAAATAAAACCCCTTGAATGGTCTGTGAGAGTTGGTGTGTTCTTGAGGCCATCTGTAACAGCTATCAAATGCACAGTAGCCACTCATCATTGCCTTTGGTCAGAAAGCCTGGAGCATGGTGTTTGCCCATGCCTCCGGCCTCTCAAGCCACCGAGAGTGACCATTGGACATGGCCAACAGCACAATCCTCTTTGCCCTTCTCCCCCTGGCACCTCACCTGGGCCACATGTCATACAAAGCCACCTGGGGTAGCCACTGGAAATGGCGTGTGGCATTGGCCATTGCCCAGTTCATCGTCCCAGCCCCCAACATTTCTATATTGGCCACTGGGATGGCTTTGTGCTATGCCCTTGTCACCATCAAGCCAAAGCCACTGGCCACTTCACCCTGGCCTGGAAGCTATCTGAAGTGACTACCTCTTATAGTCATGGACATTGGTCACTGTTCCTGAGCCATGGCTTTTAGCCATGCTTGGGCCCCCATCAGTCACCCAAAATGCATTTAATGATCAGATTTTGCAGTTTGTGAGCAAATTGTAAATTAGAGTGCAACAGTGTTTGCAGAGCTGGCATAATTTGGTGTTTTACAACATACATGTTTATGGACGCTTGAGGAATGCAGCTCCAGCTTTTTCATTGTTTGAGTGGATTGTTTCAGTTGTAATGTCCCAGATCATGCATTGTCCTCCCCAGAATATTACTGTCTCCTACACCGCTGCCTTGTATCCAGGGGGTCCCGTCCTATAAAATGTCTTCACTACTCACTTATGAAAACATATAATTTAATCACAGAATATCGTTGTCTTGGGGTTTTCAAAAATACGTTTCTAGATTTTTTTTACTAGTAAGCCAATTAACGAAACAGGCACTAAAAGAAAATTGGTGATGTCTTCACCCTCCGTTTCCAATATCAAAGGTCTTTGGATTCAAACAATTCTCTATGTTCGGTAATCCTTAATACAGGAAATTCTTCCCAAAATAGCCTAATTTTCTAGTCACTCAAAATCTGGAGGTTTGAGTGTCCTCACTTCTTCCTTGGCTCCTTTTTCCATTGGTCACGGTCTATGGTGCACAACACACATTAGGCATGGGAGATGACTAGATCTGGGTAATGTCAAACTGCGCCCCAGAAGTCACACCAGGAGTCTGGCCAGTTCTGCTTGTCAGCAGGCTGTGCCTGATTACATTCACCTCCTCCCTGTAACAAGATCTTGGCTCTAATCCCAACACCCTGTTCTTGTCTACCTCCTTAAGGTGTTGAAACTTTCTCACACCTAATATAACTTTCCTGCTCTTCTACCTCCTCCTGTACTTCGTCGACCATTCCACCATGTGATTGCTCCTCCATACTCCTCAATACCCTCCTGTCAGACTTGCAGATTGCCTGTTCTTGCTCCCCAATTCCTTTGCTGTGCATCCTTTTCTCCTTTGTATCTCTGCCTTCTTTTCCTCCAACCTCCTTCCCAGTGTTCCTCATCTCCTCTCTCCTAACATCTCCACGAGCTGCTTCTTCAGTAATTCTCAATTAGTTTTTCCAGATGTTTCTGCTAACCGTCTTGGTGTAGTATATTACTCCACATAAGGTGTTACTCTACACCACTCCCCCCTTGTATTTCTCATAACCTTCCTCGCTGTTTCTTTTAACTTCCCTTATATTTCCTTAACCTTGCTCATGTTGATGTTCCTCCTCTGCTCCTTCTCAATTCTTTCATCCTCTTTGGTCTTCACAATCGATTTACGTTCCACAAACTCCTTGACTTTCATCTGTTCTCTGGCCTCCCTCCTCAGCCTTCTTCCTCCTGCTGCACCTCAGCTTCCTCCTGCTTTCGCCACCAACACACTCTTAAATTACACCGCCTCTACCTCCAGACATCCACCATTCTGTCTGAATGTTAGCAGTTTATGTAGGGGAATTGGTCCTATTCTCTGGCACCTCCCCTGCGTATCTGCATTCAGGGAAACAGGTTTATCAGTTCTGCAATCAGATGTGTGTGTTTTAAGCCAGGGGTGGTTCTGCTAACTTATGAACCATTCCATCGATTACTGCTCAGCAGTGCGGGTCTAGTCTTCGTATAGGCTAGCAACTATTTTGTGATGCCACTTCAAGCATGCACAAAGTGGGTCTATGTCCATGGAGTTCTGCTATTCTCAATCTCACCCAGTATTATTTGACTACATACCTAGTTCAGATAACGGAAGACTTCCTACTCTATTTTTGCTCACTTGTTTTGTTTGACTGTGGGGCTTGATGGTACTGACGCAGATCATATCGTTCTCTGATCCACATGCACCCAGTCCCATTCTCTTTTTGTGGGCAGGATTTGGGAACATGATCCTTCTGTAACCATGCCAAGACTCATGATTGTATTGCCTGAACTTCCTCCAGAATATGGGAGTCCTGCTAACCATATATGGGGTACTTTCTGTGTGCGTTTTAACCAAAGGAGTCACAATGCAACAGGTTGTATTCATGCTGGAAGCTTCTTAGTGGCATGTTCTCTTCCCCTGTGAGGTGCCACAGCGAAATCATTGGTGCATTGTGTCGTAATGTGTACATATACTTTGGGAGATACAAGGGGCTTCAATATAGCAGTAGAGGGGTTGTCCCTGGTCCAACAAGACTCTGTATACATAAAAACCCTTTGAACTGCTGACATAGGTAGAGTGTGGACTGCTCGAACTCAACCAGATCGAATCGAAATATTTATTACATCATTTTTCAATCAAAACATACCCATAGAATTCATCAGAAGCAGAAGGTACATTACCAAACATCTTTCGCATTGTATTTGATTGCATTCCGGAGAACTGTGTGCTCCTCTTTCCATCTCCTTCCATTTCCTACATTGCATAGGGGAGGGGGTGAATTGCCAGAGAAAAAGTGATTATCTTATCTTTTGCTAAAATCATATCAAGTATTTTTGTACTGCATTTTATTCCTCATTGCTTTTCCCTTGAAATCATAAAAGTATTTTTGCTACTTTATCCATCCTATACGAACTCCTCATTGATTGTAAAGAAGTGTGCTAGTGCCAGATTAACCATTGTTGATCAACATCATCTGTCTAAGTGTACTATCAGATATTAATTTATTATAAAAGTGTGATATATATATATATATATATATATATATATATATATATATATATATATATATATATATATATATATATATATTGTTTAAATTCTCAAATAAACCTTTTAATTTGCAAAACAAACCTACTTCTTGGCTCAGTGGGGTCAGGGGTATTCTAAGAGGGGGGTGTTATACAAGGGTGGTCATCCAGAGTACTGAACTAGACATAAAAATACATTAATAAGGGTTTTCCTCAGCATCCCAGACTAGGCATTGACTTGGCTGTAGTGTTGATTGAATATCGCTTACAAAAGTGGGGGCTCGGAGCCGGGATATTCTGGGTTAGATTTATCACTTGTGCAGATTAATACAGTGTGCTAACTGATAGGAGACATACATCCGGTCGGATCACCACGCTGTGTTACGCTGTAAAGCACTCCTCAAAGGAATGCTCTAAGGAAACGGTCTGTTTTGCAAAATAAAATACAAACTTCTGTAAGTCAGGAAGGAACTCAAATTCCAGAAGACGACCTTGGTAGATATGAAAATAGCCAGAGAGCACTTCTTACATAAGCTATTTGTGAGAGGTGAGTGGACTCATCAGGACCAAACGGTCTGGTTGCAGGCAATCGCGCAACAAGTCACTGAAACAGGGTCAGATACATGGGGAGATCAGGGTCCCCTACATGTGGCCCTGAGTGAACTATATATGGCCCCTAAAGCCAAAGATGAACATAATAAGATTGCCAGGATAGCGGCATATGTGTATCTATATATGGGAGCCATGCAGGACAAATGTGCTAAAGGCCAAGATCTGGCAAATAGGCAACAGATGGCGTTAGAGAAGGCCCAATCTGATCTGGACTCTTCTGAGCAGAGGCTGCTCAGGAGCCAGGAGTCAGAAAAGGACAGCAGGCAGTACATCACTAAAACAAAGGAGGATATGGATGTGCTGCAACAGGAAAAGGCTGACCAGGATACTAGATTTCTGGCCTTGCAGAAGAAGTACCAAGAAGGTTTGGACTCCCTACTGCAGAGCCAGAAAAAGCTGGAGCAACAGTTAGACTTCAATAGGGCATGTGCTGAG
The DNA here is from genome assembly GCF_040938575.1 of Ambystoma mexicanum. Classification (NCBI taxonomy): domain Eukaryota; kingdom Metazoa; phylum Chordata; class Amphibia; order Caudata; family Ambystomatidae; genus Ambystoma; species Ambystoma mexicanum. The sequence goes on from NC_090931.1 coordinate 462,163,363, forward strand.
CAGGTAGTCACCCTGCAAAGCCACCTAGATAGGGAGAAGGCAGAGAGCAATAAACTGATTTTGAAAGACCTGGATACCCAGGCAGAGTTTGACCAGGAGCGCCAGAAAGCTGGTGCCTTCCAAAGGCAAAGGGATGACCTGGCGGCACAGATGCAGGCTCTTAGTCAGGAAAGGGATACCTTAGGCCAGGAAGTCTGCCACTTAAAAAGGAAAATGGAAGAAAATCACCTGGCCCCCCAGGGACTGGGTGACCTCCAAAAAGAACACCAGAACTTGTTAGAGCACACCAAGAGGGTGGAGGATGCTCTGGCAAGAAAGGAGCAGGCCAATAGGGACACAGCTCAGGAGGTAACCCTCCTGCAGCAAAGACTGGCCCAGTACACCAGGACCAATCAGGAGGCACAGAGAGAGAATGAGGCTCTCTGCCAGCACAATGATAGGCTCCAGCAACAGGTAGCCATGCAGGAGAGACTGATAGAGTCTAGTAAGGCCTTAACTGAGGAACTGAAAGCGCAGGCTCTTGCATTGCAACAGGAAGCAGGGGCGGATAGAGATGAGGTTCGCTGGGAAAGAGAAACTCCTGAGCATAACCTCAGGAGCCCTAGTACCAGAGGCCTTCATCTCTCCCAGTCCCTGGACTCTGCCACCCCCATGTCCCCTCGCTCACATGAGCCCAGGGCCACGGGGATGGCAGATTACTAACCAGCTAGAAGTATGGGGCTCATAGGCCAGTACCTCCCAGGAATGGATGGGTGGGCATCCGGGTATGGGCACCCAAGCACAGTGCAATTTAGTGGGGAACCCCAGGAGAGTAGGCCCATTAAGGGCATCCTGAAAACCTCAGCCCAGTTAGGTCAGTGGGGGGGGTACCCATCAAATCCTGGCAGCAAGGAGGGGTCTGAAGACTCCTTTGAGCATTACAGGACACAGGAGACCAGGTCCCCACATTCTGCCAGCCATTCCCAGGCTCGCAGAATCCGGGAAAACCTGGAAGATCAGACGGGCACCTCTGGGAGCAGCGCTTCTGATTCGGAGGATGAATGGACCAGGGTTACCCGAACCAAAAAGGCCAATAAGGCAAAAAGGGCCTTGCTTAAGGACCCATTGAAACAAATAAAGGCAATAAGGAGTGTCATCACGCCTTATCAAAAGAAGGCCAAGTATTCTGTTTGGGAACACTTGGAGCTCTATGAGCAAATGATGGAGACTTTCCATTTGAAGGACAGCCAAAGATGTATTCAATATGTAAAGTGGACCTTCTCACCAGAATACTCCAGTTTCTTTGTGGGGCTGGAGGATCAAAACCATTCAAGGTGATCCACATACAGGGCGGCCATCTTGAAACATTTTTCTGTGCACAGAAATCCTCAAGAGGCTCGCAAGGCAGCCTACAATTTGCAATGTGGGGAGGATCAGGCCCCAAAAGAGTTTGTGCAAGAATTAAAGCGTGCTTTTGCGCAGACCACCAGAAAGGTGCGTACGGATAGCAGAGAATTTATCAATACGTTTTTCCATACCTTACCCAAATACATAATGACCCTGCTCGTGAGAGACTTTCATGAGAAAAGATCTTTAGACTGGGTCATTGAACAGGCTACCCGGATCTATGAGGTGCAGAAGCCCATCGAAAATAAAAATAACGCGCCGAAAAACCCCAAAACCAACAGCACCCCTGCTACTGCCAAGGTGGCAGAAGTAAAGGTTGCCCCCGTTTTAGATTTGGAGATGGGGGGGCCTAAAAACATGCCTGCGCCGAATAATTCACAGCCCAGAAGGCCCTCGGGCCAGTCACAGACAGGGAGTCGAGGAGGTAGAACCACAAATGGGGTCCCCCGCTTCCCTGACTATGTAAGTCCCCGCTACAAGGGAAACCGACCAATCCTGGGTTATGTGTGGGCTCCTCCAGCCCAAGGGGGGGGTCCAGCCAAGCACCTAACCCAGGGAACTTCCCTCCCAACTTCCCACAGGAAGGCTAAAATTCTCCAAATCCTGGGCAGAACTTTTTCCCCAGGTATCCACCCAATTTCCAGCCCCAAAATCATCCATCCTTCTTTCCCCAATTCCCTGAGCCCAGACAACCTAATCCGGGAGAGGGGAGGCCAAGGGTGGAGGGGTACCAAAATCTTCCCAACCAGGGGTACTACCAGAGAAGGTATAGCTACCCTTCCTGGGATCAGCCCAGGGGAGAAAATAGAGCCCCGTATCAGCCTGAGTGGGTTTCACAACTTGAGCGCGAGGTCCAAAATACGGCACAAGATCTGGGTCACATACTGAGGGCTCAACAGAACCCTCAGATGAGCATGCCACCGCAGAATGCCCCAAACTCTGGACCTGGTGCTACAGAACAATGACGGGGGCAGCACCCCGATAACCCAACGGTTCCCAGGGAGGAGGCACAAGGGGAAGGGGGTTGTAAAGCCTTGGAGGAAGCTTCCTTCCCAACTTGTAAACAGCCCCTGGAAAACCAGGAACTGGAAACAAAATCTCCTACCCCTGAAAGCCTGCCTCCCAAGGAGCAGAGGGGGGTAGGAGAAACAAAGGACCCAAACAGACCCACTTTGTGGAGGAGGTACAGGTCTTCCAATTTGAGGGAGAGAGATCCTCAGAAGATCCTGGGAAAAGGATCTTCTCCTTCAGAGATGGGGGAACTCTTCCCAAGGAAAAATGGGTCCCAAGGGATGCCAATTCAGACTGGGGAGATGTGGAGACTGAGCTACCGCCGCCCATCATCTCATCCCAGAAACGACAATACCAAAATCCCGTGGGTCAAACCCATCCTGAGGACTGCCTCCAAAAAGGGGGGGAGTGGCCCAGAACCCGAAACCATTTCCAGTTGCCAACTTTTTCTTTCAGATTCCCCAGGCTCTCCACAGAATTCTGCCCAAATCTCTTCGCTAGCAATGTCCAAAACCAGAAAGTTAGCCCACCAGTGTGCATTATCTGTGCCCCCTTGAGGAGAAGGAGGGAAGATACTATGCCCCGGTACAAGTAAAGGGGCAGGGTACAATTTTGGCACTGGTGGACACTGGATCCCAAGCTACTCTTCTGTCCAAAAGGGCCTTTGATGAACTGTCATGATGTCCGCTCCCGGGGAGCCGGTTCAAGCCCTGCTTCCCCAAAAGCGGACATCCAGTCCCCAAGGAAGGACCCAGCAACCCCATATAGGGGCCCTTTGGACAGTGTCCTGGCGCCTATGGCGCCAGGCTCATAAAAGACATCAGTCCTGGCGCTATAGGCGCCAGGCTCATTATGGAAGTGCTTGGGTGCACTTACCTGATGCAGACCATGCTGCAGGATCCCGGCCTCCTTGAGGCCTGAAAGGAACTACTTTACCTGTGGGACTAATTTACCATCCGGGCGTGGTCGGGGAAGGATACATACCTGATTGGAGGAAGGATACATACCTGGAACTTCTTCCAAGGCTATTTAAACCCCACCCGAACAGCCACACGTGCTTCGCGTTGTTCTGCATCTAGCAGCTGGACGCTCACCGTGTCTGCTCCTGCATCCTGACTTCTGCCACGCCTGCCAGCATCCTGGATCACCTGCAAAGGAAGAGAAGAAGAGAACAGAAGAAGGAAAAGTCCTTACCTGCTAAATCCGCATCCCGGAGACATCTCGCCGACAATCCTGAAAAGGAAGACTTTAATTTAAAAGCTCATTGCGTCGATCGCTGCAGCGCCGCATTACACTCACCTTTACAGGGCGCCTCCATGTTCAGCAGCGATCATACGGATTCGCAGTCACGCCCCAGCGCCTAGGGAGAAAAAGACCAGAACAAAAGGTGAGAGAGAGAAGGGAATAAGAAAAGCTAAATCTCCAATTAAGACTTACCTGTTGATTCATTCCCTCTTCATTTCAGGTCCGCGCAGCATCCTGGCATTTCCGGACCCCGGACCCTAAGGGGAAAAAGAGACATCAGCGTTAATGAGCGAATGAAAAGACATTACCAAAAAAAACGCTCATTAAAGACTTACCTGATTTCTACAAGGATTTCACCTCTCATCTCGGGTCGGTGCCTGTTCCCCGGCATTCCGTACCCCGGCCCCTATGGGGAAAAAGACACTAGCATTAGTACATTAATGCATGGACACAAGGGGAACCTCTAATCAAAAAACTTACCTGGAAGCCAAGCAAGTTTGGTTCTCACCAATCCGAAAATCCAGTGAGGTAACTGGATACCAACGCGCCCCTGCATCAGCAGGATGGAGAGCTCGTCCTTCCAGACCCTAAGGTGAGACGCTACGAGAAATCACAGAAGGGTTTCGAGGAGGGTGAGAGGGGAAAGTGGGAGGCCGATTGCATTACCCCGCAGACAGTTAATCCCCTATTTTCGGCATCAGAAGGATACTTCTGCGAGCCAGGCAAGCCAGATTTGGGGGCCCAGTCCAGTCCGTCTTCCGAACCCTGCGCATCACCTTAGAAGAGGTCACAGCAGCGAGAACCAGGCCAGCGCCTCCGTGGGAGTCAGGTGAGCTTAACATGAAATAAATGCAGGAAGGGGGGAGAATTACCGTATTCCTCTCAGCTCTCTTCCTGGACAACTGCAGAACTTTGACGGGAAGGAAATTCCTGTCGAGGGGACTTCAGATTTGGACATCAAAATTGGGCGACACAAGGTGAAACACCCGGTCATAGTAGTGACTCCAGAGGGCACTCCTTGTTTAATAGGGAATGACCTCCTGAGAAGGTTGTCACCCCTAATAGATTGTGTAAACAAGGTCCTCTGGACCCAGACTAGCCGACCAATAAAATTAAAACAGAGTATCAACCATGTTAGTTTAAACGGCACCTGCCACATGGTTGAACAAAAATCTGACCAAGTAGAATTTCACTTCCAGAACAACCAAACTCCAGACGTGACAGTAATAGCAGTAGGACAACAGACTGGCGATGGGGGGTCCTCTCTATTTCTGAAAATTAACCTTCCTTCCAGTTTAAGGTGGTATTCCACACTGGAAGGAAACACCCTGAAATTCTTTACTAATCCACAATCAGAAACTCCCACTCCTATAGTCCAGAAAGAGGTGAAATCAGCTCAGAGGCTGGCTGATATTCAGCAAATAGGAGAGCAGTTGTTCATCCCTGTTCAGTTAAATGATGGGAAGGACTCTGTGCTCGCTCGAGTGTGTGTGAACAACGGTAAGAGCTTCATCAGCGAAGCCATGTTCCGCCAACTCCCAAAAGATCCAGCCATTCCCACATTCAAACTGATAGACAAATGGGAAATGGACCTGGAAGCACCTAATTCCAAACATCTCCTGCCAAGCAGGTTTATGCTCAAAATCTCCATTGGCAACAAGAGCATAGTCCATAATTGTTGGGTCGTGCGAGACGTCACTGCCGCCTTTTACTTAGGCAGTGACATTCTCAATCGCTTTGCCATTAGTTTGGACCTAATAAACTTCAAACTTGGTCCCGATTAGCGGATAATCCCATGGGCTTTGATGATTCAGAAAAAGCATTTAGGTCATCTCAATTGCTACCTTATGCAGTTGAAATTCAGATTAAAGAGGAAGTCACCATCCCAGAAAGGACCCGACAATTCTCCCTGGGAATGAAAGCTAAAAGAGGACACAAATTGAAAAACCCTGATGCTTATATTCATCTAAATGCTTCTCTCCAACAGCAAGGGTTAGGGGTAAACCCAACACCATTAGTCAACATAGAACATGACACCATTCCAATAGAGGTGGATAACAGCGACTTAAAGAGTATTACTCTAGCCGGAGGCACCATTATTGGAATGGCGATTGATTTCCGACATTTCTCCATTGATTTAGGAAATGAACTGTTAGGACCAATCCCGAAGGACTGTTTTGACAGTGACAGTGATGACAATACAACACCAGACAGGATTTTCACCCGGCATGGGGGGAACTTCCTGGTGTACACTTCTTGCCCTTATGGTAAGGAAGATGTGACTTGTGACTTCAGGAGGGATGAGGTGATTTTCCAGGTCCATGAGGGCTGCCTTTCCCACCTGAAGCCTCCAGTCCAAATCAGCACTCTGACCAGGGACTTCTCCACCCAGCTGGAGGAGGCCGCTGAGATAGCCAAACCAGAAGTCTTTCCAGGCTTCAGGCAGATGGTGGAAGAGAGAGTCAACCTAGCTGATGCCTGTGTGACTCTGGAACAGAAGCAAAAGTTGAAACAAGTTTTCTTGGATTTCCAAGATCGCTTTGCGGTAGACTCATATGACTGTGGTCGCACCGACATACACAACACAACAATTCCCACGGACCCTCGAATGACTCCAGTGTTTGTGAAGCAATATCGCTTGCCTCTCGCATCCATGGAGTCCCTTACTGAAATAATTAAGAACCTTGAGTCACGGGGAATAATCCATCCAGTCCACAGCACTTTCAATAATCCGGTGCTGGGAATATTGAAGCCAAACGGCCAGTGGAGACTCTGCGCCGACCTTAGGGAGTTCAACAAACGGGTCCATACTTCCCGATGGCCTCTGCCCTACATTGACCAAGATCTGGCCCAGATTCAGGGGTCACAGGTATTCACAGCAATAGACCTGACCAATGGATACTGGACCGTGCTTGTCAGTAGGGAGGACCAATACAAACTGGCTTTTACCTTTGGGGGCCAGCAGTACACATGGACTCGGACTCCCTTCGGATACCTCAACTCCGGCAATTAATTCAACATTTTCCTACAGAAGACCATGCCCGACCTGGGTGCGAGGTGTAACCTGGTTTATGTAGATGATGTCCTCATCAAAAGTTCATCTGTGGAGGAACACATAGCGGAGATCCGTTATGTTTTGACACAGTTGAGGGCCGCCGGAGCAAAACTTTCTTTTCAGAAAGCACAGTGGTGTAGAACCCGTGTTAATTTCTTGGGGTATGAGATTACTCCTCAGGGTCTCTGTCCCCAAGAAAAGAAAGTGGAAGCACTCCAGAAACTGAAAGACCCTACAACTCTGCGGGAACTAAGGAGCATCCTTGGACTGACTAATTACAGCTGAAAGTTCATTGAAGGCTACGCAGAGATCACTAGACCCCTGATTCATCTCTTGAAGGGGGGGTCAAGTGGGAATGGGGTCCAGAACAATCCGAGGCGGTAAGACAACTCAAAAGAAGCCTCTCACAAGCGCCTTGCCTAGCTTACCCTGTCAGAAACAAGAATTTCTTCCTGGAGACGGGGGTCTCTAATACGTGCTTGATGGCAGTATTATACCAAAAGCATGACAAGGTCAATAAAGTAATCTCCTATGCGAGCAAAACTTTATCCTCTATGGAGGAAAAATGTAACGATTGTGAGAAGGCACTCCTGGCAATGTGTGGGCATTGAAGAATTACCGCCCATTTATCCAGGGGGAACACATCATAGTGGAGACTCCACACCAGCCTCTGCAATATCTCCAAAGTGACAGAATCCGGGCCGAAAATGTGAGTAATTCCCGAATTACTTCCTGGATTCTGTCAATGCAAGGCTTTCCTGTGGAGGTCAGATATGGCCAAAACAAGAAGAGTCCCCTCGCGCAAGGTCTGGCTGACTTGCATGATTGTGCCAGAGAAAACTGTCTCGAGGACGAAAGTCTAAAAATCAAGGACAACATGGAGGCATACCTTAATTCCCCACACAAAGGCTTTGAAGAAGACAAGTGTGAGGGAATGCCCACTATCTATGTGGATGGATGCTCTTACCATGTTGACAACGACGGGCTGAAAGAACTGGTGGCTGGCCTGGGGTATGCATGGGTGAAGGAGTTCCCAGATCCCTCCGCTGGATACAAAATTGGTCCCCAAAGTAGTCAGGTGGCAGAATTGATGGCTGTGCATCAGGCCATCCTCACTCCTGTCCAGCATCAACTGCACGAACTGGTCATAATCACAGATTCGGATTGTGTACGGAACGGGTTCATGGAGCACCTGGTCAACTGGAAAACCAGAGGCATGTTATGCGGTGATAACAAACCCCTGAAACATGGGAAGTTAATCCAAAATATTGATGATCTGTTCACATTGAATGGGATGACCATCTACTGGAAAAAGATCAAGGGTCATTCCAAAGTAGAGGGACCAGACAAAACTGGAAATGACTTAGCTGATCAGCTGGAAAAAACCGGGGCCATCCAAGGGGATCTAATAGAAATAGAGTTCCTGTTGGGGAAATCCAGGTCACTGCGATCACTAGGTCCCAGACAAATGCTCACAATGATCTTTCAGTGGCACAATGGAGTAAGGAGACCCCTGATGCTGATTTAATTACAGCTCAGAAGGGGGATCCAATTATTGGTAAGTTTTACCAACACCTTGAGGACCCTGAGAACTTTCCCCTGACGGATACCGATTACATTGGGAAAGAGTACCTAAGAGTGTTGATGAAATGTCCAAAAATGTTCCGAATCCAAGACGGTTTGCTGGTAAGGAAATCCAAAGCTGGCCAGGATCAGTGGGTGGTTCCTACCTCATTCCGAAGCCTGATGTTAAGTCACGCCCATGATGCGGCCACCGCTGGTCATAGGGGGTTTCACACAACACTGGAAATCTTAAGAGAGGTTGCATACTGGCCACACATGGGGCAGGACCTCGACCAATACTTGAAGGGGTGTCTTGTGTGTGCACAATTTCAGCCATCATCCCTCACACACCGTGCGCCTCTCCAAAAGAGGGGGATGACACTGCCATGGTCAGATTTGCAAATCGACTTTGTAGGCCCTGTGATTCGCTCGTCTAGAGGAAACAAGTACATGTTGACCGTTACATGCTTGTTTACCAAGTGGGTGGAATGTCTCCCGGCCCCAAATTGCAAGGCAGAAACAGCAGCTGCCCTGATGATTAACCACATCTTTTCCCGTTTTGGTCTACCTCAAAGGATTGAGTCAGACAGAGGTAGCCACTTCACCAGTGAAGTAATGACAAAGATGTGGGAGATACTGGGGGTTAAAAGGAAGCTACACATTGCTTACAGGCCAGCTTCTTCTGGAGCAGTGGAGAGATATAACCGAACCATTGTGAGCATCTTAAAAAAGTTTGTGGCAGATTCTGGGCCAAGTTGGGATATCCGATTACCTTTGGTCCTAATGGCCATCAGATCTACCCCTTCATCTGCAACCAAAATGTCACCATTTGAGTTGATGACTGGACGCAAGATGGTGCTTCCCCTACAGGACCCAAGAGCAGACACTGATAAATGCCTCCACAAATCATGAGTATGTGGAGAATTTGAGGAAACACCTTCAACATGCTTTTGACTATGCTCAGCGGAATCTAGAAAGATCAGCCGAGAGCATGAAGACCCACTACGACCTGAAGACCACCCGGAAGGAATATAAGGTGGGTGATCGGGTCTATCTATACAATTTCCAAAGGAACCAGGCAAAACAGCGAAAATTCTTGCCTACATGGAAGGGACCGTTTGAAATTATAGACAAAATCTCCCCTGTGGCCTACAAGATCTGCATCCCCAAAGGCTGTTTGGCAGAGGGGGAAGACAAGTGGGTACATATAAATCAGCTAAAGTGTTGCCATCCCAGGCACACTCTGCAACAACTGGAGGAATCCACTGGAATCGCAGAGGGGGCCGCTCCAGAGTAATTCAGTTCCAACCCTAAAATATTCCACATATAGCATATAAAATTCTGTGATCCTTGTATATATATATATGTTCTTGTCTCCTAATTTAAAAAAGAAAATGTATATGTTCATATCTTCTGATTCATAAAATGTATATGTTCGCCACACCATTAATAGTGGTGAAGAAATGTCTACAAATAGGTATTGCCGCTTTGCTTTATCATCCTAGGAGAGATGAAACCATGAAGACTGAACAAGGAGGACGACGGGGGACCGGGAGCAGAGACCCGAGAGGCCCGGGGTACCGCCCAATCCTCCCATCAGGACCAGCAAGGAGAACTGATTGATCGATTGGAGGGAGGAAAAGATGCTGAACTGTGCCATCCATGGAATTGGAAGAAGAGGAGGCGAACATCCCAGATCTTGCGAGTTCCATCAGCGAAAGGACAGAATGGCCATCGCAAGAGGGGGGGCTTGTGGGATGTTTTTACCCATGCATACAAGCCCTACCATAAAACTGTGCAGTACTGGCATGGAAAACATCATGATGGCCAGAACTCCCCAGAGAGTGCACAGGGAAAACATGAAGAATAGGCTGCCACCCATTTTTGCCTATGTTGTGAGCACAGGAGGGCACTGCCTAAAACCACCATTGGGCGACACACACAGAAGCCTGAAACCATTGGGAATGGCAATGCTGATTGCCAAAAAATCAACTCAGAACTGTGGGGAATTCATTTTCTTAATCCCAAAAATGGTTGCATTACCCCAAGATTCAGGTGGGGGTCTTTGTCACTGTTCTGAAATCTTCCTAAGCAACTCCAATTAGTGCAGAGTACCACACCAAGATTGGCAGTGTGCGTTAACATAGAGATCGTCTTGCACCGATTCCCAGTAGAAATGAGGCTACCTGTGGAATCCACAAGGCTTTAAATCCCAGTGGCCCACAGTTCCTGCTATTCAACCATGTTCTGAAAATGCACCTTTTCTCCTAAGATATCAATTTGTTTTTGGTTCCCAATTTTAAAATGGAGCAAATGATTACAAGAACATTTGCAATGTAAGCTGCCCACCCATGCAATTCTCTCCCGTGGTCAAATGCCTCGATATCTTGGCTTTAGGAAATGCTAAATGCCATCTAGTTGCATTTTTATGGCCATGCATGGTATCTGTGCTCAGCCACTCCTGTTTTTCTTGCATTTCTTGTACTTGTGTCCCATATTTATGACAGAAAATAAAACCTGCAATTAACAGAAGGCATAGTGACAACAAACGCTGGATGCCATGTTCATAGCTCAAATGGCACCACTTAGCTTAGACCAACGGAGCAGCCACCTTTAATGACTCGATCATGATTGTTCTCGCCAGCTATGATACATTAAATCCTGTAGTAGTTGAGGTAACCTATCTTATTTACACTTTTACCGATCTAGCTCTGAAGTCACAATGTTTTATCTAAAGTAGATTTCACCTAAAACACTCAGGGGCCGATTCATGGAATAATTGTGCGCCGAAATCAGTGGTGCAAGCGAGAAAAATCCAGCGTACACATGCAATTTGCATGGCATGCAACAGCAAAAGAGCAAACCAAATGCCCAACACATGTCAAATTAGTCACAAAGTGCCACGTGATAAATGGAAATAGGCCTGACACAATCATACCTGACATGGAATCAGATGAAATGACTGACCAACAAACTACCACACATACAAAGTCATACACAAATGCATGCCACCAGCGGTACCATCAACAAAAGGCATAATGCCTGTCGGCATGCACATTTCCCAATCCAAATCCACAAATCACAAAACCGTGTGCTGTGTCTGTCCCCTGCAACATACCGCTCAGCACACAGCACAGTGAGCGTCAATTGTGTTGGGATACACCTTGAGCATCATGTAAAAAAGGACAAGCAACCAAAATTACCCAGTAATGCATGTACACGATCCAAAAATTGTGGAGGTGGTAATTCAGACCAGGGTAATTCCTTCAATTTGTATCAATGTAATCTGTTGGAGTTATCGCCAACTATGCTGAAGGTAACTCCCCCATTTTACCGTTGATTGCAGAATGTGGCAATGCAGTAAAAGTAGCAGTACATTCGTTACCATCACTTTTCAATCTTTACACTGAGAAGTTCCCCTATTGAACCCACATACTTACAAACAGCCCAAATCGGTACCACTCTCTCTATCCCAACTCCCTACTCATTGCTCTCTCCAAACAGTATCCTCCAAGTCCTCCTTCACCTGCTGCACACTTCTGTCTGGTCTTTTGGTCCGCCCTTCCCCTCACCCAAACACCTCCTACTGCCAGCTGGCTTTTTTGGCTTTCTATAGCCCTTCCCTTCCTGGCTAGAAGGCTCTTTCAGCTCCCATTGGGTACTCAAGACAGCACCTTCCCTGAGCCAATCTCTTTCTAAGCTAATTCCAACTCCTCCACTTGTGGGCTGGATTTGCCCAGGATGTCATAAAAGGGACCTTTGCTCCACTCCGTTTACAGTCTCCATTTTCCACTAATCACCCGTGTGGTCAGTGGAATTGGTTGCTCTCCGTTAGCCTCCTGGATCAAGTAAGTTGCTGTCCAATGGGTTTTTGGTAGTGTACCCTGGTTTCCCTTACTACTGTACATTTCCTCAGTGGCTGCATTTCCCCAGGCTCTGCTTCATTGCGCCTCTTTGGTGATTCTGGGGACCCTGTGGTGAGTGTTGGGTTTATCATTTGGCTCCTGACTAGGGAAGCCCAGCATTTGAGTAACCAATTCATTCCTCCTGTTCCTGGTTGGGGTTTGTTAGTTGGACACAGGCACATTGGGATACTTGTAGTGTCATTTTCTCTTTACGTTGTGCTGCTTCCCAGGATCCACAAGATATCCCAGGTTTCTGAGGAGTATGGCACATTCTATTTGCTTTAGTTTTTGGACTTGTGTTGATACACCAGGCTGCTGCGAATTCCATAACCCTGGTAAACTACCTGAAACTTTAATTAAAAAAATATGGCCCGGTATGACTCTGATAGAAAGTGTGTCAGAGGAAGAGGCACTAATGTGCATGCATGGCTCCACACATGCTGGGGGTCCCCCACAAATCCCTCACTCGGCCTCTGTGGTCGGCTTGTCTCTGGTGTTGCTCTGGTAGGCCGCATACTGCAGGTTCAAAAGGGTCCTATGCCCCCCTTGACAAGGCAGACCCATTACATAGTAGAAATATCCTTATATGAATTATGTCTGTACTCCCTTAATGGTGGCTGTCCTTCTGGCCTCAATGATGGCTCTACTCCATAGAACACTTGCACTGAGGATGCCAGCACTGACTACCATCAGTGATCCTCCAGCTTCCTTCATTAATGATTTCTGCTCTCCCCAACATTATTTTTGTATTATTAAATATTTTGAACAGTTACAAAACACAGGGTTCACCGCTAACATGGTGTCTTAGAGTTAGGGATAAATGGTTGTTTAGAAGATTTTTTGTTCATCACTTGACCTATCCAGAGAGTCTCAGAGCACCTTACAATGATTAAAAAAAGCATGTGAGGTGAAAAAGAAGTTGCAATATGTTTTCAGGATAGGATATAAAGATTCAGATAGGAAAGTGGTCTAGGGGGTATAAATGGGTAGGGTTGTGGGTGGGGAAATGGGGTTGTTTTGAGGGTCTTTCTGAAAGTGGTGATGGAGGGTGCAATCCGAATGTGAAGGGCAGGGTGCTGCATGCCCTTGGTGCCCAGTGGGTAAATGCTTGCTTTTCTGTGCATGTTAATTTGCAGCTTGGAATGGGCAGGATATGCTGAGTGTCTGGCTTTTGTGTGAGTGATGGGTTTGAATTTGTCATGATGGTAAGGTGGGGTTTCGAAAATAATGCAGAATCCTTTAAAGGTAATTTTCTGTGGTATCAGGAGCCAGTGGAAGTGGGCGAGAGCTGGGATGATGTGTGGATGTTTTGTTAGGTGGCTGCTGCTTTTGTATGGCTTGCAGGGTGTCAAAGGTGCTTCTGAGGAGTCCAGTGAGAAGAGCAGTGTTGTAGTCCAGCTTGGACAGAAAGAGTGCTTGCACTCTTGTGCAGAAGTCATTGGGAGTAAGGATGTGTCTGATCTTTCGTAGGAGGTGTGGTTGTAGATTGCATGTTTTGGGGACAGCAGCTATGTGGTGGGTGAAGGAAAGATATGGGTTGATGGTAAAGCCAAGAGATTTGTCAGGTGTGGAGACGGATATGGGTGGGTTGTCTGTGGTGAGTTCTTTGATCCAGGGGGTGCGTTCTGGTTTGTGCCGGGGGTAAAATGAGAGGAAGCATTCAGTTTTTGAATGGTTGAGTTTGAGGAAGTGGGTGGCCATCCAGGTGACGATGGCACAGAGACAGCTTTTGAGCATGTGGAACTCTGAAGGGGATGAGATTTGGAAGTATATTTTCATGTCGTTTGCATATTGGTGAAATGGATGTTGGTTTTGCTAAGGGTCTGTCAAAGGGAAACAGCATATAGGTTGAGGAGGAGTGGAGACAGGGAGGAACCTTGCAGCACCCCGTACTTGACCCGGAGTAGAAGTTAGAGTAGGAAGAACTGAAACTTTACAGCCTTGTGAAACGTGGGAGAGAGTTCCAGATTCATAGGGTTAGAATGGAGAAGGTATGGCTGCTAGCCCAGGTAGATGTGCTGTTCTGACTAGCAGAAGAGGAGGAAGATCTCAGGGATGGGGGGGGGGGATTACTACTTCAATTTGCTGATGAGAATAGGAGTCATGCTAGCCGAAAAAAAGTGATGGACAATGCAGAACGATTGAACTGTAATTTTGTAGGTGTCTGTGAAGCGGTGGAATAAGATAAGGGTGGCAGGGGTTTGATCAAATTCATAAAGTTTTAGGATGAAGAAACTGGCAGCATTCTATACTTGCAATTTGGTCATGAGTACGTCTGAGTTAGAGGTTTTTCCATAGTCTATCTTGGAAGACAGGTAGTCTTTAAGGACAGTGGGCTTCCGATTTTGGCGGTATTACTAGAATATTTACATGCAGCCAAACTCGGTTACTGTTACACCACTTGGTCTAGCGGATTTACCACCGGATGTGCACACGGAAGTATGGTGGCATTTATCGCAATTTTGTTTTTAGTCCATGGGACTCTATTTTGGCAGTAATTCCACTAGTGGTAAACTCCCCAGTTTTGCCAGTAAAGTGGAGAATATACCTCCAACTGTATTCTGGAGATGCCTCCTCCACTTTCCCTAAAAACTTGTGATATGGTTTTTGCAGGAAAGTGGAGGGATAGTGTCAGTAAGAAGGTTACCACCATTTTCGTAGACGGAGACATAGTTAATGGTATTCTGGAGAAATTGCAGAAGCAAGCAGCAGGTACTGATGGTGTCCGTTTATTTAGGAGACAGTGAAAAATTGTAAAGCAATAGAAAGGTTCTGATTCTCGGAGGACTGCAGGGTAGAAATCCTGACCCTTTATCCAGGCAGACTCACAGATTTGCTTTGAATTCAGAGATCAGCTGTGGCAGGATAGGGACTCTAAATGTTAGCCTTCCCAACAGAGAGAAGTCACTCAAGAAAGCAATGCGTCAACGTGCTCTATGCAGCATGTGAGTAGCCAGTCTCTATCCTCCATTGTAGGTAAGCCATATTAATGGAAACAGATGGCATTCCAAATAGCACCTGCTTGTAAAACCTTCCAAATTGTTATGTCATGTGCTATTACGTGTGAATACTGCATTTAGTAAATGCCACAAGATTAGGATTTGGTATACTGCCCAAAGATTCCTCCAATATTTGCCTCCATTCAGAAAGGTTCAGGTAAAATTTCAAAAACGCCCACAGGGTGTTCTCCTTTAAGCAAAATAATGCTTATATTAAAGGGATAAAGTGGGCAAACATGTGG
Source organism: Ambystoma mexicanum (assembly GCF_040938575.1). Taxonomy (NCBI): domain Eukaryota; kingdom Metazoa; phylum Chordata; class Amphibia; order Caudata; family Ambystomatidae; genus Ambystoma; species Ambystoma mexicanum. Next base: position 462,178,769 of record NC_090931.1, read on the forward strand.
GCTCTTAAGAGGCCCACCTCCTTACACGCTTTCTGTTGTAATGCACAGAAGGATCAATACTGACCCTTCTGTGCATTTTAATAAATGGTACGGATGAAGGACAGACTCACGTGAATGGGACACAGAATCGTCTTGTAGGGGATTGGAGTTTGCCTATACAGTCTGAGGTAATAAGGCCTAATAGGAGTTTTGTTGTATATTGGCAGTAAATCCACCAATTTACCACTAAAGCCATATACATTTTAGGCCACTTGGTCTTGTGGCATTACCACAAGATTACGAGTGGTGGTATGGTGCTGTAAATCCCCATGTTTGGAGTACATAGGAAACTATGGGGATTTTTGGTGGATTTACTATGCCCCTTAATTCTGCATGGTCAATCCATCAATTATTGGCAGTAAAGTGGAGGATTCAGCTGCAGGTTTTTTCTGGAGGTGGGTGGAGGATTCACTGCCAGAGTTTTTTTGCTGGAGGTGAATCCTCCACTTTACCACCAATAAGTAACAGGTTTAAAATGCAGAATTTTGGGCCATGGTAAATCCACCCAAAGTCCCAGTGGAATCCCCATTTCAAAGTGGAGGATTCACCTCGAGCTTTTTGCTGGCGGTGAATCCTCCACTTTACTTCCAACACGGAATTCGGCGGTGGGGTAAAATATGAGGTTATTCTGTTACACCAAAAAAGTGATGGTAATATAATTACTGCAACATTTTTACCACAATGCTGAACTCGTAATGAAGTCCAGCGTTGTTTTATTAGCTATTGAAATTATTCCTTGGGTTCACCAAATACGAACATTTATAGGAATTAAGTGTGCAACTGCGCCCCATTATCTTTTTGTCTACAGCAGTCCAGCTATCCTAGTTCTGGTAGTTTGGTAAAATACTCTGGGCATTCATATTGAAATATTTTGCTGAGCAGGGTTAAATGCAGGTCAAAGATTTATTTTCACTTCGAGTGTAGAGAAGATCAATATTTTGTACAGTTTCAATGTAAACCGAAGGTCATTCACTCCAGGGAAGGATCATTTCACACGAGGCCAATGACATTGGCAAATACATGTTTCAGTTACCCTGGAGACTCGATGGGACCACATGTGTCCAACATTGTGCAATCCTGAGCTTTCATTAGTAAAATGAAGCCTTCTGGGACATCTTGTCTTGGATTGCTTCAATCAAATTAGTTGGACTAAACTTCTAGATTGGAATGGTTTGTAGTAGAAAAGTCCATCTGCCTTTGTAGGTTGTTGTCTGATAAGATGCACTATCGGCAGTCTCTTAGTAGCACTCAGATTGGGAGTATGATGCAACTGGTTACATGTGATGCTATCGAATGAAAACATTGCACAAACCTTTGTAACAAAAAAATGCATGAAAAAAATACTGAATTGTTTTCATTTTTTATTTTGTTGTCTCCCCAAGGCCTCCATTTCCCTTTGTTTATAATTCCACCCGACCCCTCTCGCCACCCATTTTAACCCCTCACCCCACCCCATATAAATGTATTTTAAAATGTTTTTGTAAAAAATGTTTAGTTAAAATTTTGCCCGTTATTTTCCATTTGACAAAATCACCGCATACCGATGCAACTCTCTTATACCTCATGTCATTTAAGAGCTAATAATCTATTTCGCATTTGGTCAAGTGGTTGCACAAATGCCATCAATACATGTTGGAAAATGAGCATTTTTCTTTTAAGTACAGGAAGCCATTACACAGTGAGATTTTAAACTGATTCACAGCAAATGTTTATTAACCAAGGTTCAGAAAATATCACTGGTGCTTTAAATGTAGTTATGCATGCTACATCTTATACCCTGATACATTCAAAGGTCAATCCTGTTTTGCTATTGCAAGCTGGTTGTTTGAAATATTTGTGCAACTCTTGCAGGAATTCTTTTGACATGTTTTGCATATCAGAAAAGCCACATGCATGCAAATGTGATTAGATTTGTACACAATTTTGAAACGCCAAGAAAGTCGATGCATGTTTGCCCTTGATGTTTTTTTAAAGGCTTTATATGACCATTTTTTGCAGAAACATGGGCTAACATATATTTTCTAGTTTTAACACAAAAGTGCCCTCATAATAAGTAAAGAAAAGAGAAAAGAGACAAAAGAAAATTACAACTTAAATAACAAAGAACATAAACGCGGTGTAAACTCAAACGATGTTCAAACAACAAGAAATGAAAAACTTATACTAATATGATTATCGTAATGATTTAGTCCATTTTTTATTTGAAAGTCAAATTAAACAGGATAATTCATTATAATTTTGTATTACATTACTATTAAGGCAGTTTTTCACAGGCCTCTGTTGAGGTCTGAACAGCCACTATCCTTAAGATGGGGCAATGTAACCTGCCCAAAAGGGAATCTAAATCTCTCTTAAAATGGTAGAGTAGCAGATAGGTCAGGCCTAACTGTAGGAAGGGGCTGCGGGCTGACACCAAGATATACTTAGTTTACACATTTACCCATAGAAAATACACTGCCCTGATATAATGAAAAACATACACATTTATTATGTTACACAATATACACCTTTTGGATAAATAAGTACTTAAGCTGCCAAAAACACAAAGTATAAAAAGACTCAGATGAGGCGGGAGAACGCAGCTAAGAATATTTGTGTGGCTCAAAGGACAAAGGAAGGGTGCCCACCAGCAGCAAATGTTCCAATGAAGAAGACTGTGGTGGGGTGACCCAGGAGGGCCCTGAACAGCAGATGATGTAGGGTATTGGGATTCCAGCACCCTTCCGGGTAATGGCAGTGACCAGCACCAAGGCGGACAGCCTTACCTGTACACAGCACAAAGCAGTGGTAAATGGCCTGGGGACCATGCAAACACAGAAGGCCTGGCCAAGAACTCACATGGAGCCGGCAGCACGTTTGGTGAGTCCCATAAATGACACCACAAATCCAAAACACCAAAACTGGAGATCAGACAAGGATCCACAATCCAGCCAGTATGGGAAGATCTGGCCCTAAACTTGCAGCAACAGCAGGAAATAGGGGGATATCCTCCAGCAGGTAAGTACAAATTCTAACAACAAGAATGAGGTTAGTTATCTGGTCTAAACCACCAATCAAAATAGGGGGTTTAGGGGCAAAGGGTCAGGAAGCCAGACCATCTGGTTGGTGTCTCAATATGCCTCTCAAGTCAGATCCCTCCACACAGGATGTGATATGGACATCACAAGGAGAGAGACTGGTCTAAACAGGTAAAACGTAACATGGAGGCTGCATCATTGGCACACAAAGAGCCACATTGGCAGAACGGATGTTTTAGGCATACCCCATGGTTGCTCTGAAGAAAAGAAGTTCCTAGAACTAGATGGCTGAGAGGAGGACTTAAAAAAATACATTACTACCCCAGTGGATATCACAAAGGTACATTGGGCTACAATGTTGTACCCTTGGTGAAACTAAAACTAAATGACAACTACCACCAGCCTATGCCCTAAAACCAACAGAGGTCGATATTATTGCCCTAGAGTGCAATGCGAGTGCTTAAGAAGCACTCCAGGTCTCAGAGCCTTATGGGCAACCCAGGAGAGTTACTCAGGGGGTAATTCATAGAAATCGGCGCAGAATCTGCGCACGCGGCTGGCGCAGAGAGGGAGCGTGCGCCAGCGTGCACAAGCCGTGTGCGCTAAACATCATTCTGGCGCACCGCGTATTCATGGATTTCCCAAGCCATTTTGAGCCGTGGTGCAGCGAACATCTCGCAGCACCAGTTACGCCCCCAAGAACGCCTCTTGCACAAGGAAAAGCCATCGAAATCCCCAATACGGCGCAAAGGGCCGCGCTAACCCTGGGCCAGCCTACAGGCCCGCTACACTGTAATCGCGTGAAAAACTATGCGTACCCCGCTCACGGCAGCCAAAAAGCGTGAACATGTACTTGCGCACCCCATTGAATACGGGTACCCTGCTTGCAGTAGCCAAAACATGTGAAAATCTCCCCGCGCACCTCCTTCGATACACGTATCCCACTCATGGCAGCCAAAACATGTGAAAATGTACTCGCACACCCCCTTGAATACGGGTACCCCACTCGCGGCAGCCAAAACGCGTGAAAATCTCCCTGTGCACCTCCTTTGATACGCGTACCCTGCTCATGGCAGCCAAAATGCATGAAAATGTACTCGCGCAACCCCTTGAATACGGGTAACCCGCTCGCACCAGGCCAATCACGTGTAAATCTCCACGCGCACTCCTCGGAATACGCGTACCCCGTTCGCACCAGGCTAATCGTGTGTAAAACTCCACATGCACCCCTCGGAATGTATGTACCCTGCTCATGCCAGGCCAATCGCGTGTAAAAACTCCCCACGCACCCCTTGGAATACGCATACCGTGCTCGCGCCAGGCCAATCGTGTGTAAGACTCCATGCGCACCCCTCGGAATACGCATACCCCGCTCGTGCCAGGCCAATCATGTGTAAAACTCCACGCGCAACCCCTCGGAATAAGCATAACCCACTCGTGCCAGGCCAATCACGTGTAAAACTCCCGCGCACCCCTCGGAATACGTGTACCCGGCTCGCGTCAAGTCAATCATGTGTAAAACTCCACGCGCACCACTCTGAATACGTGTACCCCATTCGCACCAGCCCAATTGCATGTAAAACTCCACGCGCACCCCTCGGAATACACGTACCATGCTCGCGCCAGGCAACTAGCGTGGAAAAAGTCCCCCTGTGGTGTGTGCTGGCTGTGGGGCATGTGCAGGGGTGATGGGCTGGCTGCGGGGCATGGTCAGGAGTGTGGGGGGGGGCTGTAGTGTGGGCCGCCTGTGGGCCATGGGAGCGGTGATGGGCTGCCTGTAGTCCATGTGTAGGTGTGAAGGGCTGCCTGTGGTGCATGTGCAGAGGTGATGGGCTGCCTGTGGGGCATGTGCAGGGGTGATGGGCTGCCTGCGGGGCATGGGGAGGGTGGATGGGCTGCCTGTGCGTATTCCTGGGTGCGTGTGGAGTTTCACATGCGATTGGCCTGGCGCGTGCTGGTTACACCTATTCCTGGGGTGTGTGTGGAGTTTCACACACGATTGGCCTGGCGCAAGCGGAGTACACGTATTCCGGGGGTGTGCGTGGAGTTTCACACGCGATTGGTCTGGCTCGAGCGAGGTACGCGTATTTCGGGGGTGTGCGTGGAGTTTCACATGTGATTTGGCAGTGTGGGCCCACCCCGGTGTGCCCCTCCCCATGCCCTGCAGGCAGCCCACACCACAGGGAACCACCCTACACCCCTGGGCATGCCCCTCAGGCAGCCCATCACCCCAGACCATGCCCCTCAGACAGCCCATCACCCCAGACCATGCCCCACAGGCAGCCCATCACCCCAGACTATGCCCCGCAGGCAGTTCATCACCCCAGACCATGCCCTGCAGGCACGCCACATGGCACCATGCGCTTGGGAGCGCTGACACATGTACCCCCGCCCACAGTGACGGTAACCTGCCAGCAAGCCCCCGACTCATGTCCCTCTCCCCACCCCAGTGACGGCAACCTTCCAGCAGGCCCCGACTCATATCCCCCCACCCAACACATCATCACAATCCAGTCCCATGGCCCTTATGGCCACCCAAATCCCATCCCACGCCACCCCAGTCCAATCACCCAACCAAGCATTTCATCCACTCCACATTGAATTCCCCATGTTATGATAGATACCAAATAACCTGCATGCCCATGAATACATGTCCGTCAGACCCACACAATGGCGACACATGACTGAGAAAACCCACATTGTGACATGCACGGAACCAATTAGAGATGACCAAACAAATAAAGTAGAAAATAAAAATGTATTAAATACCAAACTGAATGAATAAAATGAAAGCACACAAGAAAACAAAGTCCGGATGTCTGAAATTAAGCACCAAAAATGAAGGCTGAAAACAATAAAATCCAAAGTGAAATGGCCCCAAAGCATCACTCCATTAAAAAAAAACAAATTTCCAAAAAAAGCAAAGCATTCCTCCATGGGTCAAAAAACAAATTAAATCCAGGTCCATAACTATATACAAATGAATATTCAAGGGTCCATGAACCCAACAATCCAAAGGAAACCTAACCCAAAACCTACCTAATAAATAACTATTTACAAAAAAGCAGGGCATAGTCCATGCGCCCCAAAGAAAAATCAATAAGAAAGGAAACCTACACCTACATAACCATTTACAAAGGTGGCGGGCCAGTCCCACGGCTCATTTAGCAATGTTCCGGGCCAGGGCATCATCGAACTCCACATCGATGTTCCGGAAGCGGGCCTGTTCCCTGGCCTCGAGGTCTTGCAGGGATGCAGCCATGGAATCCCTCAACTCCCTGCGAGTTTCCACTAGGCCCTCCGCCTGCCTCAAAGCCCGGCGCATGGAGTTCTCTGCCCTGACCATCCTGAGCCGTGCCCACTCTGCCCGCCGCCTCTCCGCATCTATTTGCTGGCCCAACCGCTGCCACATGAAGACCCTCCCAGTCCGGGGTCCTCCTGCCCCTCGGCCGATGCCTGCCCCCGGGGTGTTGACGGCCCCGAGCTATGATGCTTCCCATGCTGAGCCTGCTGCTGCCTCCGACGCAACTGCCTCTGCCACCACGACGGCCTCCGGGCTGATGGAATCCCCCGGCCCTACTGTGCACGTGCCCTGCCCGATGATGCCTGCACATCCTCCATCTGCTGGGGTCCAGTGGTGGGGTGGTCACCACTGCTGGACCTCCGACTCCCGACTGTGTTAGGGATGGGATCTCCACCAGGCTGGCTGCGTTGGTTGGGGCAGGTCCACAGGGGGCCCTGGTGGCATCTGGGCCGGAAGACGGCACGGAGAATGACTGGTATATAGTGTGCACAGAGGAGGAGTGGGCCACAAGACTGGCCGACACATGGAGGAAACCCCCGACCATGATCCCTCCCAACTGGGCCACATTGCCACACAGCTCTTCGTGATGACGTGCGTGGCCCCCCCAGGATCCACGCACGTCATCACGAATGTCACGATGGACTCAATCCTGTCACGGGCCCCCACGTCCGCATGTAGAGGAGTGCCAGATGACGTGGACCTCCCCCTACCTGCGGACGGGCCTGGGAAAGGGATCCGTGCTGGTGCATTGTGATGCAGTCACATTGTCAGGGACAGTGACATGCACAGGCCCCTCCGTGGCGACCTGAGCTGCCTCCTGCCCCTGCCCCTGGACTGCACTACTTGCACCAGTGGTACCATCCCCACCGGGCCCCATGTGTGGCTCTGAAGCGGCCTCCTCCTCCTCCGTACACACCACCAACCTGGATGATTCTGCACAGTCTTACGCCATCGCAAGCCCCTGTGGGGGCTCACCCGCACCTTCCGCTGCAGCCGTAGTGTTGTCAGCCGGTGGAGGCATCCCTGCTGCTTTCCTCCATAGTGCCGTCTCCGCCCTCTTCTTCACTTGCCGCTGTATAAAGGGAGACATTGAACAAAAGCATCAAAGTACTGTACAATAGTCCCCTAGACAGAAACCAATAGCACATGAGTGGCACTGTCAAACGTCACTTCCATCATGTCCCTTCTCAACACATGGGTCAGTGCAGACATCACACATGCAGGAACAGGCATGGCACATCCAACAAACATTTGCATCCATGTCCAAGGCACCATAGAAACATCCAATGGTGGGCTGAAACTCACATGCATCATGGGACATGCTGATCACATGCACACACATCACTGGAGGGTCATGCATCTGGCCCGTATACCCCCAGACACAGTGGATACAAGGATGGTTGTATCAGTGAATCAGCACATCGTCACGGACATGTGATATGCATCCATGGCATTGACCAATCACTCACACACTACTCAGACACATGGACATGTACACCATGCATGTCCATGACAGCAGCACCCATCTCTCACACCCCAAACATGTCCAAGTACAGACACTGGCATGCATACATTTGTGCATTCTGCATGCTGCTCCGCATGATGCATTGTAACACATACACCATCCATGTGGCTCACGCCTGACTGGACTCACATGCAGCACAATCATGTCCCTGTACACACACAACCATACATGACCCATGTCACACATACATCCAAGTAGCTAACTACCACCACACTGCAACATGCACTGTTTAAAACGGGAATGCATGGGCACTTACCGCTCGACTCCAGAAGGGCCTGCATACTGAGGATATGGTGAAGCACTGGGTGAATGCGCTCCAGGACCCTCATCTGCTGGGTGGTAAGGTGGATCTGGCGCCCCACTGCATCTGCTGCGTCCAAGAGGTGCCGGGCCTTCTTGAGGGTCCTGGACTTGTAGTCCTCCCAGCGCTTCTGGACGTGTTTGATGTCGCAGGTTACCACCCCCTCCTTGTGGATGGCACCCACTATGTCCTTCCAGATCCTCTTCGTCCTTCCTTGTCGGCACGCTGTGGTGTGAAGAGGGCATCATAATGCCCCAGGACTTGCTCCACCAGGGTGCCAACTTCCTTAGCACTGAAGCTGGCAGCCCTCTGCCTCCCTGCTGGGGGGTTGCCTCTGGTGCCGGATGGTGTTGGGTCGGACATGGCAATCCCCGAGGCAGGTGTGGGTGGGCAACTGGGTCCTGGGGCTGGGCTGTGGAGCGATGGGATACCAGTCGGGAGTCTTCTGTTCCAGCAGGGGTGGTCACAGCAACTGGACCCCTGCAGATGGGTGATGTGCAGGCACCAAATGGCAGGGCACTGTTGGCAGCAGGCAGGCAGGCAGCAGCAGATGGCTTGTAGGAGGCTCCCTAGGGCTCTGCGGGCCAGGATTATGGCCTTCTAGGCAGGAGCGTGGTCTTCTGTGTGTTGTTGCGTGGCCAGCTTGATGCAGAGTGTATTGGCACATGAAAAACACCACGTCAGCGTGTAATTCGAGGAAAGGGCCTTAGCACCTAAATGTGTAAGTGACGTAATGCACTCAGGCGTTTCCTTCTGCATGTGGAAATGGTCCGCATGGGTCTGCAGCGCGCTGTACGTGCTTTCAGTGGAGACCGACGCGTGTGTTTTTCCTACTTTGGGGTTCACACGCGATTACTTCACAGCGGTTACAGTGTCTATGCGTATTTATTTTCCACGCAGGCGGTGAGTCGCGCACGCTATTGCACGCTATTTTTCCTACTGTGGGTGCCCCTGTTTGTCACGTACCCCATTTATTGATGTCATAGTAGCCCGCGTGTTAATTGCGTACACTTTTTTTGTGTTCCTGGGTGTCACAGCATACTGCATGAGGTTTTTTTACACGTATGTTGGTTACAGGGGTTGCGTACACGTTTTTCTTGTATTTTTGGTGTGCCTGAGCATTGTGTGAATGTCATTTATCCCCAGGGTCCACAGGCAGCCTTGCAGGAGCACAGGGGTGCATCTACCATCACGTGCCCTGCCCCCTTCACCCCAATTGACCAGGACAATTGTTCAGTGCACCTCCCATTGGCAGTAGTACATCCGTGCCATGGTTGGGAGGTCACCAAACGTTATGGGGGGCTCAGCTGGGTGTCCTGCCAGTGTTGGGAGTGGTCAGGCATGTGGCCGGGCTGAAGAGGCAGGGTGCACCACAGGGGCAGGATGTCTAGCCACATGCTGGTGCAGCCATGCCACCACCCCCGCGGCTCCATGTGATACTGCTGTTGCATCAGATCCTGGCACCCTAGTGACCCAACAGTAAGTAACATGTGCTGACAAGTGCCCACTGGTAGTGGTAGCTGCAGGTGCAGCTGTGGTGACCACCACATAGCCCGCCACCTGCCAGCGTTACTGGTAATATGGTGGTATGGTATGGACGGTGCCAGTGACGTACCATCACCATCTATGGCGTACCGCCATACTCATAATGACCCCCTTGGTATGTGTGGTAGATTTTTGCCAAGTGAGTTCATCAGGTCCCATGTCAGGTGTGAATGTCTCATGCCTGTTTACATTTCTCACGTTGCACTTAATGACGATTGTGTCATATGTTGTGCATTTGGTTGGCTGTTCAGCTGTTGCATGCCATGGCATGGCATGGAGGACAGGGGTCAAGGGTATTGGAAGGGTTTGGTTGACATAGCAGTGATTTACATGGCCTGTTTTGCAGGGGGGTGGTGGGATATTTACCTTGCATGTGTTCCTTTTCGTTATGTATAAGTAGCTAGGGATGCACACAATATAGCACTTCCTTTCAAACATTCTCAGGGTGTTAAGGTTGTGACAGTTGACTGTCTCTTTGTCATCATCGATTATCACCTGGTATGTGCCAGGCCTGTGTGCACTCCGCAGGAGTGGGAGTTTAGGTGTAAAATGAGGCCACAAGCTGGGTCCGGGCTGCCTCACCACGTACACTTTCCCCTCCCATGATCAGCACCTGTGCATGTGATTGGGGATGTGGGGGCACCACCATGCCCACCAGTACACCCTGCGGTGTTGCGACGTTGTGCAGGGCACAGGCTGCCACAATGATCCTGCACACTACTGGGGGGTGCATATATTTGCAGGCCGCCAGAACGGTCAAGGGAGCGTAGGCGTGACTTGAGCACTCTGAATGTGCGCTCCACTATGGCCCTGGTTGCAATATGGGCTGTGTTGCATCTTACCGGGGGGGGTGTGGTGGGGTTCCGTATTGGCGTCATCATGTGGGTGCTGAGAGGGTAGGTAGGCACTGTCCCCTGGGGAGGTCATGATGGTTGTCATTAGTTGGGTTTGTGTATGTGTCTGTGTGTGACATGCATGCATGTGCACAGGCATTTGTAGTAACCTATGAGCCATGTGTCGTCATGCTTCCCAGCTTCCAGGGCCCGGATCAGGTCGGACATTCTGTATATGAAATTGTCATGGGTGGACCCTGGATAGTTTGCATGGGCAGAGGTGATGATTCCCTTGGCATCGCATACAACCTGCACGTTCATGGAATGCCAGGGCTTGCGGTTGCGGTAGATGTTTTCAGTGGGCCTAGGTGGACATAGGGCCACATGGGTGCAATCTATGGCACCAAGCACTTTGGGGAAGTGTGCCACCCTGTAGAAGTCGAGACCATGGCCTGCCTTTCTGCTGGTGTTCTGGGCATGTATATGTGCCTGCGGACTGAGGGGCGCGCAGTGAGGATTGCCAACACCTGGTGTAGGTAACGTGACTGCAAGGGCTGTTAGATGCCCCCCACTATGGCAGTTGTCCGCTGTAATGACCTAATGCCCAAAAAATGCAGTACATTGAGCACCTTCTCCAAGGGGCTCAATGCTTGGGAGCACAGGGTGGGTGATGTGAGTTAATTCTCCCACTCAGTGACCAGGTCTAGGATGATATGAGGTGGATACCTATACCTGCCATAGACCTGGTCATCAGGCATCCCAAAAAGGCTGGTCCTGCCAAAAAAAAATGTGGGGCCTGGCTTTTCTCCTCCTCCTGCGGTGTCCCACGATCACTGCTGCAAGAAATGGGACATTCATCGTAGCTGTATATACGTGTTTGTTTTTTGCATGCACTTTTATACTGCACAGGGACGCTTCCACCTGCTTTCGTGCGGCGGACGTATTTGTGCATGTGCGTGTGTTTTGACTTGCGCAGATTTTCCCTATTCGATTCCATAAATACTTGTTGTTCACTAGCGTGTGGGCATTGCGTGTTTTTCCCAGCTGTACTTCCCCAGTTACGCCCTCATTTTCACGTGTTGTTCCCTATTCCGCGTGCTCCGCCCCCTTTTTGGTGTGTTCGCTACACGTTGTGCGCTTTCGCTGTGCACGTTGCGCACAGCGTTCAGGATGTCGCAGTGACGTGTGCGCCCATGTACGCCACGTGTGATTTTGGCGCACATCCCGGGAAAAACATACGCAGGGCCTTCCATGAATCTCATGCGTGCGCAGGCAGTAGCTTTTTCACGCTTGCGCCAGCTTGCGTCACAAATTTCAGCGCACTTTTATTCCATGAATTACCCCCTAAGTGTTTTAAAAGACTTTCTTTTGAATGTTTGCAGTCTGGCCATGCAGTTCTGGTAGACCTGAATTTAAACAGTTGTTTTCTGTTATGGGGACCACTGCGCCCCTCTGTGCCCCTCTTCTTAGCCCCACCTTCCTAATCCCCTACCCCCACATAAATATATACATGTATATTTAAATGTTTATGTATAAGCATAGTGTACTACCAAACTGTAGACTTTTGAAAAGAAATTATTTTAAAAACACTCAATATACCCAGAACCATATGATTAAAGTGCATAAAAAACAAATTGCATGAATTCATGTGCCCATTTATAGCATTGCAGAAATGTCATAATATTTGTGATGGTAACCATGGGATATGTTTGGTGCCAGTGAATTTCTACCACTCATTACAACAATCAAGCATTAAACGTGAAGTATAGGGGAGTATAAAAGGCCTGCCATTTAAGTATTAAACTTGATGAACTGAACGATAATGTAGATTATTATTATTATTAGGGTATTTATTGAGCACAGACCTACCTTTGGAAAACAATGGAGCACTTTACAGTCATGAAGAGAAGAACAAGTTTAGGGAGCAGAGAAATAAGTGAGTGGGGGGGTTTAACAACAGGGGAAAGGGGGCACAAGTCGGCAATGGAGCTACAAGTAACTAGGTGAGGAAATGTTTGGGGATCCGTTCACCCAGCCTCAAGTAGGGTAGGGTGTAGACTTATGTGTTAGGCTGGAGCCATTCCTTGAGGAGGAGGGTCTTGAATTCCTTCCTGAACTGAAGAAGCAAGGGGCGATTTGGCTATGATGGGAAGAGGTTCCAGAGTTTTGGGGCGTAGGCAGAGAAGGCCTGTCTTCTGGTTCTTTCCTTCCTGCATGGGTGGAGTTCAAGTCTGCACGTGTCCTTACTTCTGGTGGATCGTAGGGCTCACACGATGCTTAGTTTCTCAGTGAGGTGGGTGGGGACTTCAGGATGACAGCCTTGTAGATGATGTAGGAGGATTTGTAGGTCATACATGCTTGCAGCAGGAGCCAGTGCAGTTTGATGACGGTCGAGGTTACGTGATCGAATTTGCAGAGTCCTTTGATGAGTTCCAGCTGCAGCATGCAGGACATATCTCAAACTGTCTTGCCTGCACATAGTTGGGAATAGACATATAGTAGCATATGCTTAGTTTTTATCATAATTTGTCACTTTCTTTAAAACATATCATATGACGATCAACATTTCATTAACAATATGGATCCCCTCTTTTGCTGTTCCCAGTTTGTAGTGCTGCCTGAACCCCGGTTTCCATTCTCATCCTCTCTGCAGTATTTCAGTGGGATTAAATCTGAGGTGGTTTATATATTTAAGGTCCATCTCTGAATGGTGGCCTATCCGATGCGAGCTCAGCAATACCTTATATCTTCATTCGTTATTTCTCAGAGGTTTTTGAGAATTATGTCTTTTAGTGCTCTGATAGTACTGCTGGCATATGTTTTTGTCACAAATTGAAACAATGATGTTCACACAGAAACTAGTTCCACTATTTATGTATATTTGTATGGTGAGAGCGATGTTACATTGGAACCTTGACAGATCTGATTTTGTTTAGGGCATGTTCGCAGGAGTTGCATGTGTCACTTCTTTTTATAAGCTCTGTGATTTCTATTTGTTTCTTCAATATCGGATTAAATGGTTGTAAGCTGAGGCTCTGCAATTGTACCTGGCTCCTTGCTGCGGGCTGTCTGTTTGGTTTTGAGCTTTACAAACATTTCTCTGCAGATGTTTTTCTTTCTTACTGTAATGCTTTTTTGTTAACCTCATTCTGGTAACCTCATTTTTTAATTTTCGGGGGAAAAGTTGTGTGGACTTTGAACCTTTGTTAACTCTATATAGTCATTACAGTTCCTTTTAGCTCGAAGGGACTCTCCTTTTGGCATATTTTGAAATACACTTTTGAGGTTTGCGCTATCTGTATGCAAGATAGAGTTGCATACAGATATTGTCCATAAGGCTCTGAGACCTGGGGTGCTTCTTAAGCACCAGCATTGCACTCTAGGGCAATAATATCAGCCTCCGTTGGTCAGATTGTGATACATTCTAGTGTTTAATTTCACAATGGAAATATAGATTTCTAAATCTAAAAATGTAAGTTTAACTTTTACTGAAACTAATGTTTAAGTCATTATTGTTCAGTATGGTCACATTGTTTTTAAGTTTTTGCTCGTTGCTTCTCCAAATAATCAAAATGTCTTCTAAATATCTTATATATAGTTGTTTGTGTTAACTTAAGCTAATCGGTGCAATTATTTCTGCATATGTAATTTCAAAGCATGACATCACTAGATTCGTCAGTGATGCTGCACATTTCGATTCCATGACAACTCCACAGGTTCGTCGAAAGAGTACCTCATTAAAAATGAAAATGAAACCGTTTTTCTATAGGTTGAATTTTAAAAGGTCTGTTATTTCATAATGGATCAAAACTACCTAATCTCTCTTGTCTCATTGTGGGTAGGACCAAGTCATATTTACTGGGCCTTGTGGGGTGCTTTTACAGGCCCTAACAGAAATCCCTGTAAGCTGAAAAACAGTTTTGCCACCTAAAACGGCTGTGCTTTGCTTTCCCCGGTACATGTGTGGCAAGCATTAGAACACTGCATTGAACAATGGCCCTGTGTTTACTCCTCTTTCATCTGAATAACAAGGAGTTATGCACTGCATGGAAGAACGTCCCTGTGTTTGCTTTATTCCATCTGAATGCCAAAAAAAGGTTATGCACTACACCAACAACAGAAAAACGACATTGTCTTATTGTTAATTCACATGAGGGGCAAATGGAAAAAACGGCTTGGCTTTTCCTTTTTATTCTTTGTCAAATCAAAGAACCCTGTACAGTACCCCTATGTGTCAATGGACCAGCTGCAAATGCAAACCCACTCAAAAGGACAAATCAAAAGAATCCCATGACCTACAAAACAGTATCTCAAAAGTTAGATGAAAATCGGCTTGCACAAGTGTTCTAAATAAAGAAAACTGACTTTTAAAAATCATTGTAAAAGGGAACTTTGTTTGCATAAAAAATGTCAGTGAAATATGCTGTGGGTGGGGTGTTGAATAAAGCCATGTACATTATGTTCTCCACCACAAGACATCATCACTTTGAGGCTCAGAATACCAGAAAAAACGTTGGGCTCAGGCACAAAATTCAATTGAAAGCCTTGCCTCCCACGGGAAGTCGCACCTATAAGTCAACCATTCTGCAATGACGTGTGAGGTGGCTGAGGGGGTGTGATGATTCTCTGCTCTGCCAAACCAGAAGGCAGTACTAGCGGGGAGGACAAAGAAAGCAAGCGTGGCCAGAGTTTGACCAAGAAGTGTGAGTTCTTTCTGCACCCACTCCCAAGGACAAACTGACAAACTTCAAAGGGTGTGATCAATGTCTTGTGTTGCAAGCTGAGCCAAGAGATTACATTTGGCTGTGGGGAATGAAGCATCACCCTCCCATAGGTGACAGATTCTGGAAATTGACATTAAAGGATTGATTAATTTTAGGCATTTTTCGCAGTACTCAGAATAAGAAGTAATTTCATTTTCTGCTATTTTTTCATGTGATTTCCAGGCGGTTGTTTAGAGACTAAGGGCATGTTCCAAGGACTCTGTGGACTGAAATGGTCAGTAAAGACTAGTTTCTGGCTGATTTAAAAATGGTACAAATATGACAGTTGGTGGAAAGATGGAGATGGACATTATGAATATGCTTAATCATTTGCAGGGTTATAGCTATTATACATGTTATGCAAATGACTAAATTGTGCCAACAGGCCATGCTATCTCGCACAGAGTTGGTGATCAGCTTAGCCAATTCCCTATGACCCACTCAAACCACATCTCTAATGCATATGTCATGGGCTAGTAGAAATATGAAGTTATTGAACATAACTGGGTTTTGTCAAAAAGTGACCATGAGAACAAAGAACTGTAATAAATGCCCAACAGACAGATGGTGTTCCCTCCCCTTGAACCAAGGATGCCAGGGGCTGGGGACTGTCCTATCCCAGAGTTAGAGTAATTATAGAATACTCCCCCTAGATTGTAAAATGAATGATGTCATTTGGGCTATATAAGGGGGGACTGTACTGGAAAAAGAGACACACAAGAATCCAGGGAGACAGGAGAAGGAGGACAGAGGGAAAGCTGAACCTTACCATCTAGGAGAATGCAGAGACCAGACCCCTTGCCTAGCTGTCCAGAGAATTCGATCTAGCTCGCTGTCCAGAATAGTATCTCTTGGTACCAGGAGGGACAACCCGGAGTCGTGCAGGACTAAAAGGGCTAGAGAAACATTGTAAAAAAGGGGTTTGTCCTGTCCTCAAAACATTGTTAATGCAATACATTCTTGCAATTATTATTTAAACTTTCAGAAGCATCCAGCAAAACAACTAACACGTTTGTGTCACTGGGAAAAGAACAATCCAACCACTAAGATACAGATACCTTTTTTAATTTGGCTAGACACCTAGATTTCATATATTGTTAGGTAAAGCAAGTTAGCTTTTTGTGACAAAGTGCTCAGTATTACTTCATATTAGTCCATTTATGTGCAATCATTGCAAGTTCATTGGGTACTGTTTGCATAATATAGCTATTTCAACTGGTGTTTTTAAATGTAACGTTTTCTACAAGATTTAATAAAACATTGTGTATAAAGAATGCATATATTACACGTTGATACACATAATACCCCTGATATGTTTTGCGTGGAGGTGTTACCACAGTCACTAAGACCAAGCAGAGTGAGTTTGGATTTGTTAGTCTTGTGGCTGGGTACAAGTTGCAGGAGTTTAGTGTATTGGTCCACTGTGTGGCGATAAGACCTCAAAAGATGGGGTCTACTAAAGCCTGGCATTGGAGGGATGACCAAGAAACTGGTCGACGTCTAGATGTGAGTAGAAAAAGTTAATGTGGTCGTTGTTCATATCTGCCCCTGAGGTGGCATGATGACCACTGACGTTTCGGTTTGATTATGTGACAGCCTTCTTCTGGGGCCAAGTGTTAGCAGGTCTCCCAGGGGATAAAAAATATATGTGTATACTCAGTGTTAGGCATAAGGACAGAGCATACCTGAGTAAGGATAGTAAAAAGGTTAAAAAAACCCTGTAATTCGGGTGAAGGTAAGTGAAATGCCAAAGGCCCTGTGACCCAAAGGACTCACCTTAAATTGAGCTGGAAGGAAGTTTGAGTTCTCAATGTTATTCATCATAAAGATGGCAGACAAATGTGAAGGTCAATGTCTGGAAACAGCTCCTGTCTCTGAAGGTAATGGATAAGGCGATCCATGTGCTATTATGTAACCTCTCTTAAGGACATCTGTGGTGTCTCTCAACTATCCTTTCTGATTAACCCTTATTAGATTTAGCTGTAAGTCAATACATTGAGAGATAGGTTCTGTAAGGGTTCCTATTCCACTTATGATAGGTCTAAGAGGTAGACAGCTTTAACTGGCTTTGTGTATCTGTATTAGAAAATACATTAAAGCCATTTTCAGGAACTGTACAAAGAGAACCTCTTTTTTGTTCTTTAGATCTAAATGCCAGTCACCCAAAATGATCTGCATTCTTCAATTCCTTAAGTAATGGCAGCAATATGGGCATACGATTCCTTTCTTTGCCCCATTGAGCAGTTTTCTTCATGTACTTTCAGGGTTATTAGAGCCCATGTAAAGGGCAGCAGTGCACAAAATAAATCCCAGTTACATTATATTACATAATCATTGTGGTAGACGTGGTACTGCCAGCCTGCTACACTGAGGGGACATCAAGGAGAGATGCTATTCCACTGCCAGCCTGATCACGTGATTATAGTAGGTAGTGCCAGTGCCATTCTCATGACATCATCCTTACAAAGGGAACGCTGGGGACTGGAAACACCATGTCCAAGGGACCTGCAGCCATATAACCCGGACACATGTTAAGCCTGAAGGGTCGTCACTGCTTTCTGATAATAACAAGTCAGTTCAATCGGAGTGTCATGTCGCAAACTTTTACTTTTATTTGAATTGGCCCTAGGTCAGTGTGGGAAGTGTGTGTTTTTGTTCTGAGGCTCATGCTTCTCCATGGCATCTTCAGTCCAATGGAAGTGAGGATCAGAGGTCAGCACATTGGTTACAAACAGAAATGTTACTTCCCATTCGCTGAATATGGTGGATTTAGTTGGCAGGGGTGCGGTTTGTTATCCAGGCAAATTAGGATTTGACTGGTGTAGGGCTAGAATGTATAGCCAAAACCCTAGATTAGAGACGAAATGGGGTGTTGGTATATATGGAAAAGGAGCGACGACAGAGAAGCGGGACTCTTTGGGTTCAAGAGGCCCTGAGTGACTGTTGTTTTGCCCTGTGTTCCTTCCCTCCTTGAGCGCTTTGAAACACTTGCCTGTGTATAGGCACTATATAAATAAACATTACCATTATCATTCCGTCTTTGAGGGGAAGGAGCTCTAGGCCCAGGTTGATCCACCCACACCAGCATGTTGGAGGCTTGAAAAGAGGGTGGTGTAATCCCAAATTTCAAATGCCTCTTAGAGGTACAGGAAGGTCAAGGCAGTAAGTCTATTGTTGTCAGAAAGAGGCCAAAGGTTAGCGAGTACAGATAGAATGAACAATAAGGGTTGGATTGGATTATTAAACATTAAGCAGTAGTTCTTTGGCATAGCAGGGTCAAGCTATATATATATATATATATTTTTAAAAATTAGATGCAACTCCTTGTTCAAGGAGAGAAGGGACCACACGAGAAGCTCAGGAAGCTGTTCAGCAAATGAAGAAGGGCCAAGAATAGATGCAAATTGTTTGACTATGGTGGGGCGGGCAAAAGGTCAATGTGGGAGCCTAGTTTTTCTTTTCTGACTCACATTTCCCATTGAATAGGTATGCTGCCAAAAAAACCCACACAAACTGCTGTATACCAACTGTTACTCCTTTGACAGGTTCGTCCCTATCCGGCAACTGGTATGTTTTGAACAGTGGTACAATCTCTTGTGCCGTCGCACTTTGGTGAGGGAATGAACATTTAATAAGCTAACCCAAACGTGCATTCCTCCCCATAAGGGCTGCCCTGCATCCCGGTGCTCACATGCTTAGTAAATGAAAGACATGTTATACTATTTCTCCTGTGCTGTATCAGCTGCAATGATTCCCCCTTGAAGCGAATATCCTGGTCAAGATGGGATCAATTATCTTTAAGGCTCTCCACCGAAAACAACAAACTGACCTGCCAGAGAAGCTCTGGCCGCTTGGTAGTGCGTGACCCATGTGGAGGAAAACTCTAGAGTGCCAATGGGGCATTTTCTGAGCTACCCCTACCCATGTTTCTTGAACTCTTTCCCGTGTCTTTTTTTACTTGACCCCATCTCTTCTCCAGTTCTGTAAGGCACTGAATACTTGACTTTTCCCTGAATTCCTCTCCCTGAACGCTCTGTATGGAACTTGTTTTCTCTACTGATCTTGCATTTGTTTCTGACTTCATTTATTGAGTAATATACTGACACTTTCTAAATTACAATTGTATCATATTCTATTGATGATGGATGTTGGTTTTGTATATTTGTTTTTACAGCGTCGCATTTGCCACCTGTTGACAGGTTTGCTCCATAACAAACACTGTACACTATTTTAAAATGAACAGATACCAGCTGCCTCTGGGTTCAACTGTTCTATTTCTTCTTTAAACCATGAAGTCTAATATTGAACCAGGCTCATACCTAGTGTATACGTGTGTGTTTGCAACCATTTTCCTCAGTTATCCTAAGCATGTTCGATATCGGTTGAAAGAGTAAGTGGATTGGGCTGTGTGGGAGATATAGATGCATTGGGCTAAGGGAGGTGTGAGCAGAGGAAGTGTCAGAGTAGCAGGGCCAGTGGAGGCTATGTTATTTTTGTCAGTCAGGCAAACATAGTTTACTTTGTAAATTACTTTCTTAAAAACATAAAATATTGACACAGTTGCAAACATTTTCAAAACTAGAATATCCCAGTTACAAAGTTGGTATCCTTATCCGCCTAATATTTGTTGCTACTTTTAAATAAGAAAACAAAGTTCATGACATCACTGGAGTCTCTGCTATTAAAATATAATACATCACAGGTCTGCACTGTCTACAATATAAAGGTTTCAGTACAGAAATCAGGGTATGATTGCAAAGTGTCATGAAAATGTTGTGCAGGAGGTGCCCGACAATCTCTTTACAGAATATGGGAAAAAGTGTAGCAGGGCGAATGAGTGTTTGATGAGTGAGCACTCATTAATGATCTTGTTAAGCAGTGTCTTGGAGTCTAAGGCTTTCCTGCTTTGGGAGGAAAATGAATAACGTTTGGTGGACTCGATGAACTTCGTGAAAGCAAGGGCTTGGATCAGATAATCTTTTGGGGGTGTGTGATTAGGAGTTCTAAGAATGCACATTCAGAAGTTAACTCGTTTGTGGTAAGTCCTCAGGAGCAGAAGTATAGCATCTGAGGAGTGATCATACCAATGGAATAGGGAAAAGGCCTTAGTATAAGCGGCGACACAGACCGTGGGGTTATAGACGAGAGGGAGAGAGGGTGCAGCAGGTGTGAAGAACAGTAACACAGTCTGAGGAGTGGGGGCACTTTCATGATTTGTAAGAGCGAATGGCAACATTGAAAAAGGAAGGGAGACAGCCCAGGGAAACAGCGAGCTTGTCCTACCAGGCAACTAGGTGTGGTGGAAGCTCTTCATGAGTTTGCCTAAGTTTAGAGTGAACTGATCCAGGCTATGGCTTTTGCAGTGAGATCTGCCGAGAAGAGCTGGAAAAAGCAGAGAGAGTCTGTGTTTGGAAAATAAGGTCCTCCATAACGGATAGCAGCCTTTCTACAGATTTCTAAAGCTGCCACTCCCTGCGTTAATTAGTACTGAACTACATGTCATTAGCCATTAACATTGTATCTACTGCCTAAATTAATGATGGCTGGCAACATCGATAAATGCTCTACAGCACTATGTTGCTACACACCCAGGATTGTGCTTATAAATCCCATGCATACCCGAGTTGCTGAACTCCCGGCATTAATGCTCTATGCGCCTGCTATGTTCACCGTGACTGCACCTCCAGGCCATATGGGTGTCAGAAATCTCAGTATAGCCTTACTAGCATAACTGATAATGACCACACGCTCACGTCATTGGTGGCAGTGTTAGGCAACTATGATTCTAATCATGTATACTGGCGGGACACCCTGTGCTCAAAGCCAGTGAACTTTTTCAGCTGGTAGGCAGAATGCCATTGTGCTAAAATGCTGTCAAGGTAGGAATTTCTGGCGGTAATCCATGGACCAAGTACATGCTAAAGTGAATTATACATTGAACCACATTGACCACTGGATGGATCAGAACTGACTAAGCACGAACATGGGTAAAACTGAATGTCTTAACACCTATGTATCTACAAAGTCTAAATTAGATAAGGCAAATATCATACTGTCCCCAATTGTGAAAAATCTCGGAGGGTATTTAGACCAACACCTTTCTATGGTGCAAAAAAGGTAGCAGGCGCCCCTCTCTCAAAATAAGATGATATGATAACCTGTTCAGTGGTTTTTAACCACTTTCAGAGTTCGAAGCCATCTGCTTTTTACTCACTGTACACTGTCCGTTCACAGATGGGAAATACCCATTTGCATATCATGCTTTGTCCCACCCACATGGGCAGTCCAGCACTGAAATGCTATGGCAATTCCCTTCTGAACAAGAGTACCAACAGCAACCCCATACACGTGTTTCAGCCTTGTTGGGCCTCATCAGTGAGGTGGAGCTTTGCCTCTCTGAGCACAGTGAGCAGGGAGTCCACGTCTGGTTGCCCTCAGGTAACTTAGGGTGACCAACCCCAAGTTCGTTCCAAAAAATACAAAAAAGATAGCAGGCGCCCCTCTCTCGAAAGAACACGCATGATAACCTGTTGAGTGGTTTTTAACCACTTTGATGACCTTTCTAGGATGAACCACGAGAATAAAGGAATCATCCTGACTAGCTTTTACATCATGATTCTAAGACAAATGAGACAATATATCGGAAGATCACGCTGCTAGTATTGCCCGGGTGGTCATGATTTCACGACTGGACTATGGCAATTTTTTGTTACTCAGTGAACTCAAGTACATTATAAATAAATTACAAATAATTCAAAACTCAGCAGCACGGGTAGTCATCGGATTGCCTCCTAGCTCTCGCAAATCTCCCTTGCCCTGAAAATACTTAATTAGCTACGGGTTGTGAACAGAATTTGGTTAAATTCACTTACAATAGTCTTCAAAGCCCTGCTATCACAAGTCCAAATAATTATCTCACTAGCAAATTTCACCGGTACTCTCTCTTGCAATTTATGTTCGTCACATGCCTCTCTTCTAGTGGAGCAACATTTTAAACGTTTGAGGTGGTCCTTGCTAGTTCTGTCAGCCAAGCTTTGGAATGCTTAACAACTGGACCTGCGGAGCAGTCGTAACATAATAACCTTTAGGAAGGAACGGAACACTTCCTTGTTAAGTGACTCCAATCAAGCACTCCCACTAAGTCAGTGCCTTGTCTGGGATTGCTCAAGGGAAGCCCGTATTTATATATTTTTATGACAAGTTATACTCTGGATGAAAAACCCTTATATAACGCCCCTCTCTTTGAATCCCCCTGACCTCACTGAGCCAAGAAGTAGGTTTGTTTTGCAATTTTAAAGATTTCTTGGAAAAGTAAACAAGATATATAAATCACACTTTTATGAATAAATTGATAATTGATAGCACACTTATGAATATAATGTTGATCAACAATAGTAATCTGACACTAGCACACTTCTTTACAATCAATGAGGAGTTAGGATAGGAAGGATAAGGTAGCAGAAAATACTTTTATGGTTTCAAGGAAAAGCAATGAGGGAAAAATGCAGCACAGAAATAAGCTTGATATGATTTCAACAAAAGATAATATGATCACTTTTTTTTTGACAATTCCCTCCCCCCCTATGCAAGATAAGGAGATGGAAGGAGAGCACACAATTCTCAGGAATACAAAATGCAATACAAATTTCCAGTTCCCCCAGCGAGCTTAGAGGAAAACAGGTATGATTTTAAAGCAGGCAAGATCCTTTTAAATGTGGTGGCAATGAAGTGAAAAATATGCTGAAAATGCTTTTAATTCCCTCTAGAGGTTCAGGTTGAGTGAGAGATACTTTAAATCAGTTCAGGTCAGCCCTACCAATGATTCAGGGATGGTTATCAGGTTGAAAACGGGATTCAGTGATGGAAGCAAAAGACAGATATTTTTACGCGTGGTTGAAATGAAGCAAAATGTCAATTCGCGGCAATTTTTCCGAATGCGTCGAGCGCGATTACGGAATAACTACACACGGTTCCAAAGATACGGACGATTTTATGAAGGTACTTTTTCAGAAATGAAATAATGATTCAAATGGCAAAATGACACTTTTACAGGTTTAAAATTGGAGAAGGGACACACGATTCTATGATGCAGTTCTGGACAGGTTACAATGTTTTGTATCAGATTATTTTAGACTAAGAGATTGGTTCTGGCACAGTTCTAGCTGGTACTCACACTCTAAAGTTGAAATAGGCCGTCATGGTCTGATCAGGTTTAGACTGGACTCCTGGCGGGTGGTTCTGAAGTCACAGCTCTCTGGGTCAGCTCTGCTTTGCACTTCACAGCGGTCTGGTCTGGGTCTCTCTGGTTCTGGTCTCTCTGGATACAGCACTGCTTTCTGGGTCTGCTACCGGTTCAGGCAAAAGTTCTTGGCAAAGAATTCAACAGCTTGCCCGGCTGTAGAATAGTTTGGTTGGATTGCTGGATTCTGAAGGCCTGCTGAGAAAAGTTTTCAGCTTGTGGGTTAGGCCTTTGCTTTAAGTTCTGTAGTCTATCTGGAGTCTAAGTTCTGGATGTTCCTTCTAGATGTTGTGTGGCCCGGCAAAATGCTCCGCAAGAAAATGGAAAATGAATGTATTGCCTGTCCAAGCAGTCTCTTTTTATGTGTTCTGCAAGTGGGTGTGTGCGTGGGCATAACTAAGCCTGCCCCTCACAACTTATCATTGGCCAAGTCCTCCTCTCTGCCTTGATTGGGGGAAGGAATGGAGTATCATCAGGCATTAATTTTATGGCATACAGAAAGAACACTCCCCTTTGCCAAATTGCACACAAATCTATATTTGATCCAAATACACATTTATCTATGTACCATTTTTCTAATATTATATGTCCAGTTGACATATTTTCTGTAGCACCAAACCATCCGATCCCTGTCTTTGTAAGATGTCGTGTCCACTTCTGACAGAATTCTGCCCTTTTCATCCAGATAACGACCTCTAAACTTTTCCAGATTTTACACAAATGTGCACATGGAATATGGGTATCAGATGATAAGGTGTCAGATTTTTAACATACATACATTTGGAGTAACAACCTATTTTCCGCTAGTACCCCCAGAACATACCACAGAGTCCTAACACCTCTTAAAATGTGCACAGAAAAATCACAAGAATAATGATATTAATTATTTAATTTGACAAGTCCGTACTATGAATTATCCATCTTTTTAAATTATGCTCTAGCCCAGAGGGGTGTGGTTTCCCAAAGCACATGGTGGAATTTCTGGTTTGTCCACTTCCTCCAACTCAAGTTGCTCACAGAGGCACTGCCCCTCCCAGTTTCTCTCAGGAGGAAGCTTTTTTACGACCCCCCCAATATAACATTTCTACATTGTTCTGTTTCCTTCCAGTCCTAGGTGCCACTCCCCTGATTCAATCAGAGAGGTGTCATCTCCTTTTGATGGGGGCCACAGAATACAGCCAGGCCTGGGAAGAGTTGCTGGGCAAGTTTCAACTCCTGTCGGGGGTAGTTGCCAGGCAGAATTCAATCTCTTTAAGCCAGGCTTCAGCTAAATATCACTGTTGTTCCAGTTTTCTACATCCAAATCAAACTTACAATTTTTACACATGCAGCTAGAATGCTGATTCTAGGTTCAAAACTATGACATTTAACAGTTGCAAACTATGTGACACTCAACAGTAGGTCACTCATTTATTTTAAACATTTAGATTTTAGTGGCTTTCAGTCCAATTTAACTTAAGCTGCTGACATCCACAGCTCAGCCAGTTTCATTATGAACATTATGTTAGGCTCTTTCTTTTCCCATATTTTGTATGCACACAAGACTTCATTCTGCCAAATGTCTGCTGGTGTTCAGTGAGATTTTTGAATATCTTGCAATGTTTGAAATAGGCATTTTGAGCTTGCATTCCAGAGAAACAAAGGTGATTTCAAAGTGTTTTTGAGCTAACAGGCACTGCTGTTTTTCCTTTGGCACACATTCCACTCGTGGCACTCCTGGCCCATCACGCTCGCACTGGTGGGTGGCAGGTTAGGCGACCATTTTGATGTGGGCAAAAACTGCACGGTTTTCCTGGATTCTGGCGCAATGTGGGCTTTTCGGCCATCTTGGATTTTCTAAGCCCACAGCACCAAATGTTGCAGCATAATAGCTCGAACGTGAGTCAATACACCCGACATCCTATTTCCGTTACATCTTCTCAATCATGGTACACACTGCTCGGAATCTGTACTTGCGATTTGATGTCTTGGTCGTTAGTGCTTTACAAGAGACCATAGACCAGAAGCAGACGCAGCAGTGGTGTGCAGCATCATAGCATTGAGGCAGGCTGAACTTTGATCTCTTCCCCGCCCGAGAACATGTTTCAAGGAATAAGACGGCTGGTGGAAGAATCGAAGACCAGTAAGGCAATCAAGCCAGTGAGTACAGGTCATGGAACCCCTCTACCTATGGGGGCAAGTCATGAGGGATGTGAGATGGGGAATTGTCATAGCAGAGGAAGAGAACTGGTAGAGACCTGAAGCACGTGAGATGGAAGTTGCTGCAGTGACTTCTCGGATTTGCAGCTCAAGTACCAAAAAGTCTAAGAAAGACTGAGGGAGGAATCTTGATGCTCCATTGCGGAAACTGTTGTCATAGTACCATGAAACACATAAAGACCTTCAGAGAAGAAAAATTACGACATTGAATTCTGGAGATTAATTAAGTCCCAAAGCGTTCGCTAGAGACTTTATAAAAGAGATTGGATTGAATGCTTGCCCCCTACAAAAGGATAAATAAAAGAATGTCTTCTTAGCCTTAAAAAGAGACATTAATGAGCCAAAGCACCAGCCTGACAGGATTGATGAAGATATTTTCTTTGATACAATACAATAAAATACTTGTAGATAGAAATGATAGCCATTCATGTGAGCTTCTCTCGCCGGTTTGCCATGTGTCTGGAATTGCAACATGGTGCATAGCTTATGCTTCAAAACCCTTTCCAATGAGTCATAGCCGCTATCAATGGCCTAGAAGCCCAAGTAAAAGCTGAGCAAAGTGAAGGTGTTAACCTTGACCTAGGATGATTGGCAGGTGGGCGAGGGCTATTACAGAGTCCAGGCTGCACTTGTCACTGCAGCGAGGAGAAACAACAGCCAGAGACGAAGCAGCACTGGGCATTGCCGGCATGAGTGAAGGAGGCAGCGACACAAGGCAGAGGAGGCGGGCAAATGTGGAGTGGCAGTAAATTATGGTGAACTCCAGGAGCAGTGAGGCTGGGAACTGCTGGTAGTATACCGCCGGGGAAGGCAGAAGATGGCAGCGGAATCTGGATAGAGTGGCGCAGTGCGTGTAGGCCTTAGGGAGGCTGTTGGCATGGCTGAATCTCCAAGCTGAATCAAGCATTACAGCTCAGAATGTAGCTAATCAGAGAATGCAACCTCACTTCCCTGTGTTCTGATTTTCTTTAAAAACTACATACATTTATGTAAATCTTTCTACTGTTAATAGACCACAATAACTGGATAAATTGATCTTTTCCTTGAACATTTACTGGATGAAAACATTTTAAATACTATGTCTAAACATACACACTATACTTCCTAGCAGTGAAATAGTAAAAATGATTCTATAACATGTTTCGATACCACATCATACAATCTTTATGCGTCCTCTAAAAGTATTGTCAGAACCTCTAAAACAAGTCTCCAAGATCACACCTCACCAGCTCCATCCATGAAGAATGGCTTGGTTTCTAGGCCACTTAAATTGATGACGGGGATGTGGCAAGGGCACCCCTCCCCCTGTTGACATTGCTTTTCATCCCAGCTTTGAAACTGCTTGTAACGAGACTGCGGACAAGAGAGGGCGAGGGGTGCTGTGGAAGCTAAAGCTATATGCAGATGACCTTCTGCTAGTTATAAAAAATGTGTATCCTTTGTGGAGATCAGCCCTGACAGCAATTCTTCAGTATGGCCATGATGGGCCTCATTACGAATTACGAGTCTGCCGGTCCTGAAACAAGTGTGCTGGTAGCAACATACCAGCAACCTTTCCAGACCCTCAGACTACAACTCTGCCTTTGGGAGCAGATGCACGTGGTAGGTCACAGAAGCACTGGTACCATTACTAACGATGCCGGTTCTTACAAATCCCCATTCCACTGGAACCCTATGGGACTCCAGGGGAATGGGGACTAACATTTTCTGCCACCTGATATCCCGGGCAACGGGACTTACTTGTAATGTCCCAGTGGCACTGGGATCTCAAGCAGCGGAAAGGTGTTCAAGTCCGGCAGCAACCTGCCAGTAACACCCACGGGTTACCGCCGGACTTGGAATGAGGTCCTATGTCTGAATAATGAATCAGCTTCAGCTGGCAATGGTGAAGATTCTCCCCCTTTCAGCAGCATATCACAGGATCAGTGCTTTAGATGGTGTACAAAGAGACTCAAATTCATTTTAATATGGCTACAACCGCATGTGACTAGTCTTGTGAGACATAACATGGACAAGATACTTGATGAGCTAAAAACATTGATTGATAGATAGAGGTTCACATTATTATTATGGGATGGATTAACTCAATTAAAGTGTTCTTAGCCCCCAAAGTCAACTATGTTCTATTCTTATTACCTCTGCCTGCCCTAGGGAGGAATTTTAGAGAGATGAACACGCGTGTGCAGTAATTCTTATGAGATGACGGAACAGCAAGTATCTGCCTCAAGAGACAGCAAATGCCTCTATCCTAAGGTGATTATGGTCTGCCAGATTTCGAGACATACACATTCACATCCCGACATCTGGGTGGATGGCTGCTTGTTGATGGCTCAGAGGCTGACATGTGAGCAGAAGTGGAGGAGAACAAGAAAAGTCCATTCCTTGCTGCAGCACTGCTCATAACTGTATCTATGGTAAGGCACGAGATGAACTTGCATCACCCTTGGATAGCGATCTACAATTTTAACAGCCTAAAACTTCATCTTTCAGAGCAGCTTCAGTCTGGTGTAACTCTGCAGTCACGCTGAAAGACAAAACTCTGTTCTAGCCTAACTGGTTCCTATCTGGGACCTCTGTGATAAAGACTCAAGGCTGATTATTACAGAGTTGGGGGGAACATGCATACATTGAGGAGTCCTAGCATCTGTGAACATGGACAATAGGTTTAATGACTCAACACTTGCAGCCTTTAATGACTTGAGTATGTTGCAAAGGGGACAGCATGGGGCGACCAACTATGCAATTCTGAAGGAAAATGGTGAAGATGAAAGAGGACTGCTGGCGGCCTGGTCAGTGGACAGCAGAAGAGGAGTGGTGGATAACCAATGGCTGTCCTGGTGTTTAGGGATCAAGAACAGCTCTCTGTATATGGGTGGAAGAGCATGCTATGCCAAATTGTGACACAGTATGCACTGGAACCCGGATAAACTATTCAGAAGAGGTTTGCTAGATACAGATACTTACTGGCTTGAAAACATGTTAGGGGCTTAGTACTACACATGTTACGGTCCTGTGAGAGGGTCTTGCACTTCTGGAACAAGTTTGAGACATATATCACTGTGGTCCTGAGAAGTGCAATTATTGACATGTAGGAGTTGTTGGTAATGGGGGCAGATGAGGGCCTGGATTTCATGTCACATGGCGAGAGAATATGGCTTAAGAGGGTGATTATGCTGGCCTAGAAACTGTTTTTAAGGGTCTGGAAATCGACCAACCACCGTTCTATTGAGAATTGGGAATTGGTGGTTCACAAGACTTGTATAATGGAGAGGGCTATTTGTGGATATAATATTAAAGAAATTAGGTTCAGCTTATCTGGGTCTCTTTCAAGGAGTATATTGGATAGAATGATTGTTCTGCATTTTAATGCGCTTCCAACCTAATTATGATTATTTATGTACTATATGATTTCTGTACTGATAATTTTAAGTCATGCGTAATATCTCTTAAATCTGCAGTTATCCTACCTTTGCCAATGTGCAAGAGAAAACTAATAGAAATATTTTAATGAAAATATTGGTCGTGGTTCAGTAAGGTTCGGCTGCTATTTGCTAATTGCTAAGATAATTCACTCTTTTCTTGATGGATCTGTAAATTGGTCAAGCAATAGCCGAGGCTTTCTGCAATGCCGGCAAGAGAGGAGCCAGATTGATGCAGCAGCCAATCCATGTGGCACCACTGAGGACTCAAGTCAGCAACAAAAAAGACGAAAACAACCAAGAGCACTATTCTCTTTATATGTAACCCACTAGACTCCTCTGAATTTCTTATTTCTTTAAGCTAAAACCGGGTACTCAAGACAAATGAATGCTTTGGCATTGCACAGTTTATGCTTTAGCTAGATATGTATCATAGTTGGCATGCTCTTCCTCCTCACAGGAGGGTCATAGCAGTAGTAGTTTTGGAAATATGGGGACTGGTAAATTACCTGTGGAGCAACAAGTGTGTGCAGCAGCCATCTAAAATGGATAGAAAGCCCTCAGCTCCTACTAACGCTTTACAATTTTGAAAAAAATGTAAACAGTGCAGAAATGTAAAAAAACATGAGTTTGCAATCTCTGTACATTCTGAGAGAAGCTACTCATGTATTATACGTTGTCCAATCTTCTGCATAGACCAAAACAAACACTCTTTTATAGTTTGACATTCCCAAAAAAGAAGAATGTTGTCCGGTTTCTGCTAACTCACTTTGTTGCATTCATCAGGACAATGAATATTTCCAATAGAACCATCTGTTGGTCTATAACACCGACCACACTGTCCCCAGGCTTCAAAATATAGGTCCTACTCCACAATCTACTTCATATAACAGAAGAAATGTTGGTTCTAGGGATTGTTATATGGACTGTGCACAAAATAATACCATAAGCAAATGTAAAGTATCTCAAAAGGCACATCAATTATTGTGGCAATGTAAGGACTGCTGCTCCGGTTCACTTTCACTAGGACCTCCCCAGTGGTACTAAAAACATGAACTGAACAATATAACTGAAAGGAAAGTCCAGTATGCAGTCCTTGATGATTATAGTTGTTGATAAATCAGAAATATCAATAGTAGTTTAAGTATATATAAGAGTGTTTAATTCTAATTTACCAAAATGAAACACAAGACGACACATGTTTCGACTCTCGGTTCGTTCTCAAGGCTGTACAATTTACAGAAGACCAAATTGAAAAAGAAAATGGCATAAACAATCAAAGGTAACAAACATAGTCACATAATGCACATTCCACCAAAATTAGATAGATATCAAATTCCATCAAATCCAAAATTACATGGTATCACATATAAAACAATCATGTATAAAACAATAAAGTAATCTAAAAAAGCATCATACCGGAGTTCAGGAGTTGAAGGTGTGGGTTGTCCCACATGAAAAAAGGGGAGAAAAAAGAAAAATAAACACAAATAGCATATAGATTATATGCATGTTGCAAAACTATTTTGATAGAATACATTGTTTAAACCATTGGAGAGCACCTCATGAGCAGAAAAAAGGGAGCCAAAGCAAAGATTTGTGAAAAATATATAATAGAGATGTTCTAGAAAGCATAAGTGAAGTTGTATTAGACCAATTATTAAAAGGGTGGATTTTTCATATTATTGGAAGGAAAGTTCATTAACGTATCAAGAATGTGAACCAGATATCAGTAGTGCCTTTGTGATAAAAATGTAGGTTATTAGTTCTAAAATGTGCAGAATAGATCATAATTTGGGCCTTCCGTCTGTAAATGTTCACTAAAAGCGCTGAATTGCATGTCCATAGTTTAATTCTTAAAGTTGTATTTCAACAGGCCAAATTCCAACAGATGTTGAGAATATTGCACCTTAAAGAAGCATAAGGTAAACAAATACTCATTTAGCTATGGCACTGTGGTCGGTAATAATTTTGCATAATTGCTACAGTGTAACACACCCAAAATTGATTCTGGAATTACATGCTGAAAATTAAGTGAGGGAGCAAGACCATTCCAATACGTGCATCAAAGCATGCCTGTTGAAATAACCCACGTGGGTACATCAGAAAACATAAACAACCAATAGGTTTCAGTCCATAATGGAATACTAAATATATAAGTATACAAAATCTAAATACCTTGAATGGCCCGGAAATCAATTAGGGATCTATCCCCGACTGAAGTAAGTGGACGCTGCCATTGTTGGCTTGTGTATAAATTGCTATTCTGCCGGCGATAACAACGTCATGACGTTGTGACGTCACGCGTTAGGTGAACAGATGACGTCACACGCCCTGACGACCGCATGACGTAGGGATTTAAATAAAATATATTTGCCCGCATGTTTGCTTGTAGATGACTATGACATCTACACAAAAAGATTTGTCATACTAACCAAGTAGGTTATTGATTTGTGTAGTTCTCAGAGAGAGCAATTCATATGCATAAATGAATATGGAAAGTACATAATTGCATATTAAACGGAAGTAACCAATGTTGGGAAAGAAAAATACCCAAGTCCACATGACATATGGATGTGAACTAGATCTGTTCGCCCTCATTTTAACTCTTGAATGAGGTTAGTATCAGCATAGAAGTTACTTGAGAATGCCAAGTAGGCTATGGTTAAATATTAGTCTGGGAAAAGAACAATTATTGTGTATAAGTAAATCTGGAAATTACGTTGCTAAAAATTAAAAGGAAGTGAATAATGTGTGTAAAGAGGAAAACCGGGACACAGTGCATATTGTATCCTGAAGCATATAAATAGTCGAATGGTAGAAGTCAATAGATCATGGATGTAGACACTGATGGGTGCTCAGCAAATAGGGTCATTAACATCATTATAAATAGAATCATGACTGAAAAATACTGATGAGGTGCTGGCTAAACATGAACATTTGAAGCATGTCTAGTATAGTGTATATTATAATGCTAAAACTGTTGACAATAGAAAACAATCAATGAAAGATATCACTATACATACAAATGTATTAGGACAAAAATGAGAATCAATATATTGGTTGATTATTAGCAGATAAACACACCATATGGCGCACAAACAGAAACATCATTCTATCGTAGGAAGACATGCATTTCATGGTATGTGTTGAGTCCAATGTTAGTACATTGTAAATGTCAAATGAGTTTTGCTTCCAATTGTCTTAATTTCAAAAGTAGGTTGCCACCACGCTTACCACTCTTAGATTTAATAAGACCGATAAACTGAATATCAGTCTGTTTTATTGAGACTTGGAAGATGTTCCCGAATACGTATACAAAGTTGTCTAATGGTACTCCCAATGTAAATTTTCTTACAGACACATATCAGGGCATAAACTACAAATTTAATTTTGCACTTTATAAATTCTCTGATTGTGATTTTAGTACCAGTGTTGTCAAAAAATTCCTTGCAGTTCTGATGTGCATATTGACACAAATTACAATTACCACATTTATAGAAACCCACTGGTTGTTTTACCCAGGTGGTAACTGTTGCAGGTTTGGCATTGTCTGGATCAAAAAATGAAGGACTTAGTCTGTTCTTTAGGGTATTAGCCCTAGTGAAGATACATTTCGGTTTCTCAGATATGTGTTGAGTTAAATCTGAATCTAAATGTAACAGATGCCAATGCTTAGAAACCAATTTGTACAGAATCGATGAATCTTTAGAGAACTGGGTGATAATTGCAAGGGGTCTCTCCCTGGTAACAGTGAGTGTTTTAGATACAAGTAAGTCTGATTGTGGATTAGACATGTATTTATTGGCAGCTTTAGAAATTATAGTTGACGGATTATCTCGCTGTTTGAAACGTTGGGTTAAGTGCATCCGTTCTTTTTGAAAGTCTAAATCTTTAGAGCAATTTCTTCTCACCCTACTGAATTCTCCTGCTGGTATATTATAAATGGTGGCTCTTTGGTGACAGCTACTAGCATGTAAAATAGAATTCACAGCCATATAAGTTCGTGTCTCTAATTTCTCTTCTGTAACAAAAATTTCCAAATCTAAGAAAGTGATTGAAGAGTAGCTTGAATGTCCAGATAAGGTGATGTCAAAGTTTTTATTATTGGCATAATTCACAAAATCATCAAATGATGTTTAGGAGCCTTGCCAAATGATCAAAATATCGTCTATATAATGTTTCCAACGTACTAGATTTGTTTGATATTGGGGGTTGTTAAGTATATGTGTCTCCTCATAATGTGACATAAAAAGGTTCGCTAAAGTGGTGCAAATTTAGCCCCCATAGCAACACCTTTTGTTTGCAAATAATAGATATTGTTAAAGAGACATGCATTATTGCTGAAAGCAAAATTGAGAAGGGACTTGATCATTTGTATATGATGATAATAGGAGGCAGATGAATTGTGAAAAATAAAGTCCACTGCATCAACAGCTAAGTCTTGTCTAATATTAGAGTACGGGGCCGTCACATCAAGGGTTGCCAAACAGTAATTTGGTTGCCATACAAGATTTTGTAAAAATTGCAATACTTGAGTACTGTCTCTAATGTATGTGCTCATTTTCTGTAACAAAGGGTTGAAACACTTGATCTAAATACTGTGATATGCCTTTGGTTGCCCACCCAATGCCACTCATTATTGGCCTTACCTCTGGCAATCCCGTGAACTGCTTGTGTATCTTAGGCAAAAAATAAAGAGTGGCCATCGATCGTAGGATTTTTAATAAGTAGAAAGTATTTTTCTTCATCAGTTAGATATCCCAAACAATACAATTCATTGATTAAGGCATTTAAGGCATTTAAGGAGGGGGTGGCACCCCGTGACATACAACACGTCCATTTAAGTCTTCTCATTTTTGTCCAAATACATTTGTATGTATAGTTATATCTTTCATTGATTGTTTTCTATTGTCAATAGTATGGAATCGAATAGGGGAAACTCGCGCACGGCAAAAGACAGGCACAGGCCTAAACACGTCCGCCACACGAAGGCAGGTGGAAGCGTCCCACGCAGTATTAATGTGTGTGCAAACAACAAACATATATATACAGCTACGATGAATGTCCCATTTCTCGCAGCACTGATCTTGGGACACTGCAGGAGGAGAATAGCCAGGCCCCACATTTTATTTAACAGGACCAGACTTTTTGGGATGCCTGATGACCAGGTCTATGACAGGTATAGGTTTCCACCTCATGTCATCCTAGACCTGGTCCAGGAGTGGGAGGATGACCTCACATCACCCACCTTGTGCTCCCAAGCACTGAGCCCCTTGGAAAATGTGCTCAAAGTACTGCATTTCTTGGCCACTGGATCATTTCAGCGGACCACCGCCATAGTGGGGGGTTCTCACAGCCCACGCAGTCACGCTGCCTACACCAGGAATTGGCAATCATGACTCTGCGACCCTCAGTCTGCAGGCACATATACATGCCCAAAACACCCTCAGAAAGGCAGGCCATGATCCAGGACTTTCACAGGGTGGCACACTTCCCCAAAGTGCTTGGTGCCCAGGTTTGCACCCATGGGGCCCTACGTCCACCTAGGGCCACAGAGAATATCCACCACAACCGCAAGCTCTGGCATTCCATCAACATGCAGGTTGTATGCGATGCACAGGGGATCATCACCTCTGTCTATGCAAACTATCCTCGGTCCACCCATGACAGCATCATATACAGAATGTCCGCCTTGAGCCAGGACCTGGAAGCTGGGAAGCATGGCGACACATGGCTCATTGGTGAGTACTAATGCCTGTGCACATGCATGCATGTCACACACAGACAAATACACAAACCAAACGAATGACAACCATTATCACCTCCCCAGGGGGCAGTGCCTACCCCCTGAGCACCCACATAATGACTCCAATACGGAACCCCACCACACCACCCCAGGTAAGATACAACGCAGCCCATATTGCAATCTGGGCCATAGTGGATGGCACATTTGCAGTGCTCAAGTCATGCTTTTGCTCCCTTGACCACTCTGGCGGGCAGCTACTCTATGCACCCCCAATAGTGTGCAGGATCATTGTGGCAGCATGTGTCCTGCACAATGTTGCAACACAGCGGGGCGTACTGGTGGACCTGGTGGTGCTCCCACAACCCCAACCACACGCACAGGCGCTGCGCATGGGAGGGGAAAGGACACGTGGCGAGGCCGCACTGAGGCACCCCTCACCTTTTATGGCCTCCCAACCATGGCACAGATGTACTAGTACCAATGGGAGGTGCATACAACAATTGTCCTGGGTAACTTGGGTGAGGGGGGCAAGGTACGTGATGCAAACAGCACCCCTGTGCTCCTGCAAGGCTGCCTGTGGCCCCTTAGGAAAAAGGACGGGTCACGCAACGCTCAGGCATCCCAAAAAAGCAAGAAAAAGAGATACTCGACACCTGTAGCCGGGACCTGGAAGCTGGGAAGCATGGCGATACACGGCTCATTGGTGAGTACTAATGCCTGTGCACATGCATGTATGTCACACACAGACAAATACACAAACCAAACTAATGACAACCATTATCACCACCCCAGGGGACAGTGCCTACCCTCTGAGCACCCACATGATGACACCAATACAGAACCCCACCACACCACCCCAGGTAAGATACAACGCAGCCCATATTGCAACCTGGGCCATAGTGTAGCGCACATTTGGAGTGCTCAAGTCATGCTTCCGCTCCCTTGACCGCTCTGGTGGGCAGCTACTCTATGCACCCCCAGTAGTGTGCAGGATCATTGTGGCAGCATGTGTCCTGCGCAATTTTGCTACACGGCGGGGCGTTCCGGTGGACCTGGTGGTACTCCCACATCCCCAACCACACGCACAGGTGCTGCGCATGGGAGGGGAAAGGACACGTGGCGAGGCTGCCCAACTGAGGCGCCCCCTCACCTTTTATGGCCTCCCAACCATGGCACAGATGTACTAGTACCAATGGTAGGTGCATACAACAATTGTCCTGGGCAACTTGGGTGAGGGGGGCAAGGTACGTGATGCAAACAGCACCCCTGTGCTCCTGCAAGGCTGCCTGTGGCTCCTTAGGAGAAACGACGGGTCACGCAACGCTCAGGCATCCCAAAAAAGCAAGAAAAAGAGATACTCGACCCCTGTAGCCGGGACCTGGAAGCTGGGAAGCATGGCGATACACGGCTCATTGGTGAGTACTAATGCCTGTGCACATGCATGCATGTCACACACAGACAAATACACAAACCAAACTAATGACAACCATTATCACCTCTCCAGGGGACAGTGGCTGCCCTCTGAGCACCCACATGATGACGCCAATAAGGAACCCCACCACACCACCCAAGGTAAGATACAACGCAGCCCATATTGCAACCTGGGCCATAGTGCAGCGCACATTTGGAGTGCTCAAGTCACGCTTCCGCTCCCTTGACCACTCTGGCGGGCAGCTACTCTATGCACCCCCAGTAGTGTGAATTGATGATCATTGTGGCAGCATGTGTCCTGCGCAATGT
Source organism: Ambystoma mexicanum (assembly GCF_040938575.1). NCBI lineage: Eukaryota > Metazoa > Chordata > Amphibia > Caudata > Ambystomatidae > Ambystoma > Ambystoma mexicanum. The sequence goes on from NC_090931.1 coordinate 462,215,442, forward strand.
TGCAACACGTCGGGGCATACCGGTGGACCTGGTGGTGCCCCCACATCCCCAACCACATGCACAGGCGCTGCGCATTGGAGGGGAAAGGGCGCGTGGAGGCCGCCCAACTGAGGCGCCCCTCACCTTTTGTGGCCTCCCAACCATAGCACATATGTACTAATACCAATGGGAGGTGCATACAACAATTGTACTGTGCAACTTGGGTGAGGGGGGCAAGGTACGTGATGCAAACAGCACCCCTGTGTTCCTGCAAAGCTGCCTGTGGCCCCTTAGGAAAGATGACGGGTCACGCAATGCTCAGGCATCCCAAAAAAGCAAGAAAAATAGATACGCGACCCCTGTAGCCCATGTGCGTGTAGAAAAACACACGCAGTAAGTACGCTGATCAACACTTGGGCTAGAATGACTGAAAGAAAGGGGTACGCAACAAATAGGGACACCCCACTGGGAAAAATAGCATGCGCAACTCACCATCTGCCTTGTGTGTAGAAGTAGAATGTGTAGGCAACACCCCCGCCAAAAGAAGAAGTACGCACTGTAGCCGATGTGAAGTAATCGCATGTGAACCCCAACCTCTGGAAAACACACGCACCGCTCTCCATGAAAAGCACATACAGAGCGATCGAAACCCACGTGGGACCTTTATCCCGTGGTGAGTGAAACGCCTGCGTGCACGTTACGTCACCTATGCGCTTAAGCGCTAAGGGCCTTTCCTTGGAATTCACGCAAACGTGCTGTTTTTCATGTGCCAAATCACTCCGTATCAAGCTGGCCACACGACAACACACGAAGAACATGCTCCTGCCCAGAAGGCTGAATTACTGCCCCCGAGAGCCCCGAGCAGCCTCCGTCAAGCAAGCCATCTGCTGCTCCCTGCCTGCCTGCTGCCAACAGTGCCATGCCATTTGGTGCCTGTACATCAGCCATCTGCAGGGGTCCTGTTGCTGTGACCAACCCGGCTGGAACAGAAGACTCCCGACTGGTTTTCCCAACGCTCCACAGCCCAGCCCCAGGACCAAGTTGCCCACCCACACCTGCTTCAGGGGTTGCCATGTCCGACACAACACCATCTGGCACCAGTGGAAATCCCCCAGCACAGAGGCAGAGGGCTGCCAGCTTCAGTGATAACGAAGTTGGCATCCTGGTGGAGCAAGTCCTGGGGCATTATGATGCCCTATTCACACCATTGTGCGATGACAGGGAAGAACGGAAGAGGATCTGGAAGGACATAGTGGGTGCCATCAATGCGGAGGGGGTGGCACCCCGTGACATACAACACGTTCAGAAGAACTTGGTGAACTACAAGTCCAGGACCCTCAAGAAGGCCTGGCGCCTCTTGGACACAGCGGATGCAGTGGGGTGCCGTTTCCACCTTACCACCCAGCAGATGAGGGTCCTGGAGCGCATCCCCCCAGTGCTTCATCACCAGATCCTCAGGATGCAGGCCCATCTGGAGTTGAGCAGTAAGTGCCCATGCATTCCCGTTTCAAACAGTGCATGTTGCAGTGTGCTGGTAGTTAGCTACATGGCTGTACGTGTGACATGGATCATGTATGGATGTGTGTGTGCAGGGACATGATGGTGCTGCATGTGAGTCCAGACAGGCGTGACCCACATAGATGGTGTATGTGTTTAAATACATCATGCAGAGCAGCATGCGGAATGCACACATGTATGCATGCCTGTGTCTGTACTTGGACATGTTTGGGGTGTGAGAGATGGGTGCTGATGTCATGGACATGCATGGTTTACATGTCCATGTGTCTGAGTAGTGTGTGAGTGACAGGTCAACGCCATGGATGCATGACACATGTCCGTGACGATGTGTTGATTCACTGATACAGCCTAGTCATCCTTGTATCCACTGTGTCTGGGGGTATACGGGGCCAGATGCATGACCCTCCGGTGATGTATGTGCATGTGAATGTGATCAGCATGTCCCATGATGCATGTGAGTTTCAGCCCACCATTGGATGTTTCTACGGTGCCTTGGACATGGATGCAAATGTTTGTTGCATGTGCCATGCCTGTTCCTGCATGTATGTTGCCTGCACTGACCCATGTGTTGTGGAGGGACATGATGGAAGTGACGTTTGACAGTGCCACTCATGTGCATTTGCTTTCTGTCTAGGGGATTATTGTACAGTACCCTTATGCTTGTGTTCAATGTCTCCCTTTACACAGCGGCGAGTGAAGAAGAGGGCGGAGACGGTGCTGTGGAGGAAAGTGGCTGGGATGCCTACACCGGCCGGCGACGCAAGGCCCAGTCACGCTCCCAGGAAATTTCATCATCCGGGAGGGATGGGACTGGTGCCGCGTCTGCCACTATAGCTGCAGCGGAAGGGGCGGGCGAGCACCCACAGGGGCTTGCGATGGCGGAAGACAGTGCAGAGCCATCCAGGTTGGTGGTATGTACGGAGGAGGAGGATGCCGCTACTGACCCGCGCATGGGGCCTGGTGGGGGTGGTACCACTGGTGCAATCCAGGGGCAGGGGGCAGCACAGGTCACAGCGGAGGGCCCTGTGCATATCACTGTCCATGACACTGTGACTGCATCACCATGCACGAGCAGGGATCCCCCGTCCCAGGCCCGTCCGCAGGTAGTGGGGAGGTCCACGTCATCTGGCACTCCTCTACTTGCGGATGTGGGACCTGTGACAGGATTGAGTCCATCCTGATTGGTTTCGCGTTGCGCACACGTGACATTCGTGATGACGTGCGTGGTTCCTGGGGGACCACACACATCATCACAAAGAGTTGTGTGGTAATCTGGCCCCGTTGGGAAGGAACATGGTCGGGGGTTTGCTCCAAGTGTCGGCCAGTCTTGCGGCCCTCTCCTCCTCTGTGCATACTATACGCCAGTTAGGAGTCTGAGGTCCAGCAGGGGTGGCCACCCCATCAACTGGACCCCAGCAGATGGAGGATGTGCCAGCATCATCGGGCAGGGCATGTGTACGACGGCGCAGGGGGATTCCATCAGCCCAGAGGCCGTTGCGGTGGCAGAGGCAGTTGCGTCAGAGGCAGCAGCAGGCTCAGCATGGGAGGCATCATGGCTTGGGGCCCTCAAAACCCTGGGGGCAGGCATCGGCCGAGGAGCAGGAGGACCCCGGACTGGGAGTGTCTTCCGTGTGGCAGCGGTTGGGCAAGCAAATAGATGCGAAGAGGCGGCGGGCGGAGAGGGCACGGCTCAGGATGGTCAGGGCAGAGTATCTCCATGCACCAGGTTTTGAGGCGGGTGGAGGGCCTCGAGGAAACTCGCAGGGAGTTGAGGGATTCCATGTCTGCATCCCTGCAAGACCTGGAGGCCAGGGAACAGGCCCGCCTCCGGAACATCGACGTGGAGTTCGATGATGCCCTGGCCCGGAACATTGCTAAATGAGCCGTGGGACTGGCCCGCTGCCTTTATAAATAGTTATGTAGGTGTAGGTTTCCTTTCTTATTGATTTTTATTTGGGGCGCATGGACTATGCCCCACTTTTTTGTAAATAGTTATTTATTAGGTAGGTTTTTGGTTACGCTTCCTTTGGATTGTTGGGCTCATGGACCCTTGGAAGTTATTTTGTATATAGTTATGGTCCTGGATTTTCTTTATTTTTTTACCCATGGTGGAATGCTTTGCTTTTTTTGGAACTTTGGAATTTGTTTTATGGACGGACGCTTTGGAGCCATTTTACTTTGGATTTTATTGATTTCATCCTTCATTTTTTTTTCTTTATTTTTGGACATCCAGACTTGTATTTATTATTTGTTTTCTTGTGTGATTTCATTTCATTCATTCATTTTTGTATTTAATACATTTTTTTTTCTACTTTATTTGTGTGGTGTTCTCTCATTGTTTTCATGCATGTCACAATGTGGGTTTTCTCTGTCATGTGTCGGCATTGTGGGGTTCTGACGGACATGTATTCATGGGCATACTGGTTATTTGGTATGTATCATGACATGGGGAATTCAATGTGGAGTGGATGGAATGCTTGGATGGGGGTTTGGACTGGGGTTGCACGGGTTGGGATTTTGGGTGGCCATAAGGACCATGGGTCTGGATTGTGATGACGTGTAGGGAGGGGGACATGAGTCGGGGCCTGCTGGCAGGTGCCTGTCACTGGTGTGGGGTGGGGGACATGTGTCAGGGCTCCCAAGTGCATGGTGCCATGTGGGCTGCCTGTGGGGCATGCCCAGTGGTGATGGGATGCCTGTGGGGCATGCCCAGAGGTGTAGGGTGGTTCACGGTGGTGTGGGCTGCCTGTGGGGCATGGGGAGGGGTGGGAGGGGCACACCCGGGAGGGCCCACACTGCCAAATCGCATGTGTAACTCCCCGCGCACCCATCGGAATACACGTACCCCGCTTGCACCAGGCCAATCACGTGTGAAAATCCATGTGCACCCCCCGAATACGTGCAGGAATCCCATTCACACTCCCCATGCCCCGCAGGCAGCCCATCACCCCTGGCATGTCCCGCAGGCAGCCCATCACCCCAGTCCATGCCCTGCAGGCATCCCAACAATCCTGGGCATGCCCCGCAGGCAGCCCATCACCCCTAGGCATGCCCTGCAGGCAGCCCATCCACCCTCCCCATGCCCACACCACAGCTCACACCACAGGGGGGACTTTTTCCATGCAATTTACATGGTGCGAGCGGGGTACGCATATTCCGAGGGGTGCGCGGGGAATTTTACACACGATTTCGCTGGCGCGAGCATGGTACGTGTATTCCAATGGGTGCGTGTGGATTTTCACACACGGTTGGCCAGCCACGAGCGGGGTACGTGCATTCGGAGGGGTGCGTGTGGGTTTTCACACGCGATTTCTCTGGTGCGAGTGGGGTACATGTATTCCGAGGGGTGCGCAGGGAGTTTACACATGATTTTGCTGGCGCGAGCAGGGTTCGCATATTCCGAGGGGTGCGTGGGGAGTTGCCCTTTGTGCCATATTGGGGATTTCGATGGCTTTCCCTTGTGCAAGAGGCGTTCTTGGAGGCGTAACTGGCGCTGCAGGATGTTCGCTGCGCCACAGCTGAAAATGGCTTGGGAAATCCATGAATACGTGGTGAGCCAGAATGCTGTTTAGCGCACACGGCTGGCGCACGCTGGCGCACGCTCCCTCTCTGAGCCAGCCGTGTGCACTGATTCTGCCACGAATTCTATGAATTACCCCAATGATCTATTGACATCTACCGTTCAATTATTTATATTCTATAGAATTACATATTTGCTTGCTTCAGGATACAATATGCACTGTGTCCCGGTTTTCCCCTTTACACACATTATTCACTTCCTTTTAATTTTTAGCAACGTAATTTCCATAATTATTTATACACAAGAATTGTTCTTTTCTCAGAATAACATTTAAACATAGTCTACTTGGCATTCACAAGTAACTTCTATGCAGATACTAACCTCATTCAAGAGTTACAATGAGGGCAAACAGATTTAGTTCACATCCATATGTCATGTGGACCTGCGGTTTTTTCTTTCCCAACATTGGTTACTTCCGTTTAATTTGCAATTCTGTACTTTCCATATTCATTTATGTATACAAATTGCTCTCTCTGAGAACTACACATATCAATAACCTACTTGGTTAGTATGACAAATCTTTTTGTGTAGATGTTATAGGCATCTAGAAGCAAACGTAGGCAAATCTATTTTGTTTACATCCCTACATCATGCGGTCATCAGGGCGTGTGACGTCACACGTTCACCTAATGCTTGAGGTCACAACGTCATGACATTGTTATCGCCGGCAGAATTTGCAATTTATACACACACCAACAATGGCACCGTCCACTTACTTTGTTCGGGGATAGATCCCCATTTGATTTTCGGGCCATTCTAGGTATTTAGATTTATATACTTATAAATTTAGTATTCCATTATGGACTGAAACATATTGGTTGTTTATGTTTTCTGATGTACCCACGTGGGTTATTTCAACAGCCATGCTTTGGTACACGTACTGGAACGATCTTGCTACCTCACTTAATTTTCAGCACGTAATTCCAGAATCAATTTTGGGTGAGTTACACTGTGTTTTACTTTAGCAATTACGCAATATTATTAACAACCACAGTGTTATAGCTAAATAAGTATTTGTTTACCTTATGCTTCTTGAAGGCGCAATATTCTCAACATCTGTTGGAATTTGACCTGTTGAAATTCGACTTCAAGAATTAAACTATGGACACACAATTCAGCGCTTTTAGTGAACATTTACAGGCGGTAGGCCCAAATTATGATCTATTCTGCACATTTTAGAACTAACAACTCATTGCACGGAGGCACCTACATTTTTATTACAAAGGCACTACTGATAGCTGGTTCACGTTCTTGATACGTTAATGAACTTTCCTTCCTATAATATTCAAATCCACCCTTTTAATAATTGCTCTAATACAACTTCACTTATGCTTTCTAGATCATCTCTATTATATATTTTTCACAAATCTTTTGCTTTGGCTCCCCTTTTTCTGCTCATGAGGTGCTCTCCAATGGTTTATGTAGTCTATCAAAATAGTTTTGCAACATGCATATAATCCATATGCTATTTGTGTTTATTTTTCTTTTTTCTCCCCTTTTTTCATGTGGGACAACCCACACCTTCTACCCCTGAACTCCGGTATGATGCTTTTTCATATTACTTTATTGTTTTATACATGATACCATGTAATTTTGGATTTCGTGGAATTTGATGTATATCTAATTTTGGTGGAATGTGCATTATGTGACTATGTTTGTTACCCTTGATTGTTTATGCCATTTTTCTTTTTCAATTTAATCTTCTGTAAATTGTACAGCCTTGAGAATGACCGGGAGGTCGCAACATGTGTCGGCTGTTGCCTTGTGTTTCATTTTGGAAAATTAGAATTAAAGACTCTATATATACTTAAGACTACTATTGATATTTCTGATTTATCAACAACTATAATCATCAAGGACTGTGCACTGGACTTTCCTTTCAGTTATATTGTTTACTTCATATAACAGTGTTCCTCGATCTGCACCCTTTCTTGTGATTTCTTTGTACCCACACTGTTGTTACATGACGTTGCACACCCACCTGAAAAATGCTGTTTGCTACATCGCCATTCCCAGTTCTTTTGGAGGTGAGGGGGACTTCTGGGTAGCCAAATAAAAATGAGTAGTGTCCTTCCAAATATATAGAGATTAAACACTTTTTTATCATGTATTCTTTATATTTGTTTCACAGTTGTATTGAGTAAGTAGTTTTCAGGGGTTTTCTATCAAGTTTATGTAGGCACTGCACACATTTGTTGCTCTAGGGAAAGTTCCCAGAAGGACAAGTAGAGGCCTTCATTGCTTTGAGTTAGTTCAGTTAGTGTGAAGTGGTCTTCCCATGTGGTAGAGTATCAGTCCCAAGGTGGTGAGGCATCCACACGCTTACAAGGGCCCATTTATGGGTAAAGATCTCTTTGGTCATGTTGGTCTCTGCCTCTGAGCATGTGGAAGTCCTAACCACTCCATCCTTGTGTTATGGGCAACCGACTATTTACAGAGTGCTGCAGGAGGAATGTCTTTTTTGTGTTGAGCATGTTTCTAAGACTACTTAATAAAGACAGACATTACCAGCTGAGAAATGCACACAGTTCACTCAGTTCCAGCTCACTCTCCTATTCATCACCACTATTACCCTCCTGAGGCATCACTGCTTTGTCAGGTCAAGGGCCCTCCCATCTCTGGTTCCATGAGGCTATGCGAGTAGCCTCATTGCTCTGAAATGACCCTGATATTGAGAACTGATCCTCATTCAACCCTGAAGATTTTAGTCAAAAGAGCAATGTGAAGTAGCACCCTCGCTCTCTTCCCCAAACAACATAAAATTAAATTGCCACCTTTGCTGTTCTTTTACATCCAGGAATTCCCATTCTGACATATAGGGCCTATCGGTGTAAACATCCTTCCAATTGAGTCCCATAACAGTGACATGGCTTTGCTGAGATCCTATATTATGCTTCTGGCGTCTTATAGCCAGAACACACAAACTTGATGTTCTACTTTGTGCTATAAAAGAATCATACTGTATAATAAAAAGGCCAGATGTATGTTTGTCTGAAGCCGTCATGCACCCACTTTGCCTGTTACCACCACTATGGGGGCTGTTGCCTTACGCACACAACAATTACACTTCAAGTTACGCAGTAGAGACTGCCTGCTTCAGCTATTATCACTACTACATGGAGCTGTTGCCTTACACATACAATAATAAGACTTCAAGTTCATCTTCCAGGCGAACACAATTTGTATTTCAACAATGATAACATTCAATTAGCTGCAGGAAAAGCCCAAGACAGGGATACCATCTTGAAAGCATACTTCAATTTGCATAAACTAAGAAAATATATAGATTGAAAAAAACGTATAAACAGAAATTAATTTGATTAAGCACTATTTCTCCAAAAAATGGATTACTTTTTCCCCACTCAGACGGCTTTCTGTAAATAAAAGTATTTTCAGCATATCACACCTACACAATGGGCCTCATTACATGTTTGGCAGTAGCCTTGCTGGTAAAACTGGCAGGCTGCCGCCAAACATGTGAATTATTCCGGCGCCCGTGAATGGGCAATTACTGGGTGATTACGGCCCTGCTGGACCCAGTATTTGCCCATTTGTGTGCTTCGGAATGAAAATCTCCCCATTCCCATTTGAGCCCCATAGGGCTCAATGGGAATGTGGAGGTCGGATACACTGGCACCATTCAGAACGGTGCCGGTGCATCCAACATGCTCTGCTCGTGGGTGCTGGTACGCCCACCAGGCCAGTCCTGGCAGGTGGGAAGGCACCCGCAAGCAGAACTCATAATTTGCCAGTCTGGTAACTATGGTACCAGCAAGCTTACCGGTACCGTAGTAACCGGACTGGCAAACTTATAGTGAGGCCCAATGCCTCTATTAACAATCTGAAAAAGTATTTCTTCACGCATTTTGTCCTGTGTACACGGGCTGTTCCACTAGTATATAATGAAAATAAAATAGACAATCATATAGGTTTTCATTGATGAACATAATGTTAGTGTAACTCAGTCGGTTGAGAACCTGCTTCAGAGGGATCTATCTTTTGTTCCCATAGCGATGGTAGCTGAATTTTTCAGTAACCTTTTTTCCAAACAGCTTCTTCACAATGCCTCCCAATCGTCGTATCTACTTCCACCCTCCATCCCATTCATAACTAACCCTTCTAACTCACATGTGTTTTCCTCCCTTAAATGACAGAAATGCAGTTTCCTATTTGAAGGGATTTTTGTTCATTTTCAGGCAGTTCTTAGGGAAATAGATGCAGCCTCGCTGCATAGATGTGTGTGATCTCTGTCACACGTTTGAATCTTGATAGGGCCAACATGTCTTTTTAATCTTCTATGGCCGATAACATGATTACCATTATGCTAACAATTGCTACCTTGAATGAAACGCAGAGACAATGCACACTTGAGGCTGTTTAAAATGTAATTGAAGTAAGAATGATTTTCAGAAACTGCCAATTATTTAAGCTTATAGGAAAACAAAGGTAGGCAGATTAAGGTCAGCAGTGCCACACACTACTGCCAGAACCCACCCTCGCTAGATTCTTGGGGTGTAATTAGCTACTCAGCTACAGTGTGGGGCAGTATCCTGCATTGTTTAGCCACACAATAGTAGTCTAAATGCCAAGTAACGTCTGAGTGAGGTTTAGCAAGGTCTGCTAGTCTAGGCTATTTGGACCATGCCGTTTTCCTTTGTGTGCATTATCGAAGGTTTAGTGATCATATTATAAACTCGGGACAGTAAGAAGTGGCCTCCGGGTTGAATTCGTATAAACCTGCTTTTATCATAATCAGAAACTGTTCTGAAGCTCCACGTTATGAATCATTTTAATAAAATGTATGGTGCTACAAAAAAAGATAAACATCTGTTTTACTCGTGTAAAGTATTTCATTTTCGATTTCCCACTAATTTATTAATCAACGCCAGGCTGTGATGAAGATTTGGTTTAAAAATGCTGAGGGTTCAATACAGTATTAGCAACACGAACATCAGCCCTTTTCAATGACATTTGGAACTATTCACATCAGAAGCTCGAGATGAAATTGCGCTCATGACCCATTTCCTGTGAATTGTCTCCTGCTGCACAGACATTCATTGACAACAATTCTTTAAACGCACAGAACCGAGCCAAACAGACAGAATTAAAGGTAATTTAGGCACATCTGGAAGCATTGATGAACAAACCCTATGCATGACCACTGCAGACCCATTGAACACCTTCTGGCCTGATCTGGATGCTCTACGCCAGGGTAAGTGGGGGAAGGGTGAGGATACTACACAGGAAGAGTGCACTGCGCAGAACAAAAATGATTTAGTAGAGTTATTACGCGGCCGGCACAGTGTTCTACTGCTGTGGGTTCACGGACCTCCATTTCCACAGTAGTGAAGGCAGAGGGCAGTCCCCATCAGCTACCCACCAGGCGATTCACCTATTGTCCGTACTATTGAATTCAGAGAGCTCTAGATCCTGGGGTATACCACGTGTGTACAGAGTAAGCAGTCTAGTGCTAGAGGCAGTACAATGTACATCTGATGATTGGGGAATTGCTTCTATGAAATCCTATGGAAGGAGCAGCAGTACCATTGTAGTGTTCTTAAAAGTGGGACAGCTACATGTTTTGTCATGTTATGTTAAAGGTTCTTATACCGCACAATGTTGCCACCCTATGTGGTCTCTTGGCGCTCTGGCAGATCTATAAAGCGAGGAGGGAGGTGAGTAAGTTAGTAGGACTAAGCGAGAAAAAAGAGCAAGAGAGCTGTGATGTGCTGTTGGCAGGTTCAGTTCGGTGACAACGTTCACCGAGCGTAGGTGTGTTTTTGAGTTGGTAGCCGCCATGTGGTGTTGGGCGAGACTGTATGGTTTGTTTTGCTGTTGTGGCCCATAAGACATGTATAAAGATAACATCAGAAGGTGGGATGCTGAAGCCTACAAATATTGCACAATAAACTGCTTTATTTTAGCTATTTAGTAATGGTTACATCCACTGTGGTGATTTGGGTTAATATTGTCCCCACTGATGACATTGGGGAAACCTGAGAATGACTGTTGTAAACTCAAGGATGCTTACACCTGCGTAAAGTTACTGTGAGTGTTCCTTGTGGGTACAATTTCTGTATAGCTGAACCACCACTAACATTTGATTTTTTTTTTGTGCCTAGCTTTGACCATGAGCAGTGAGTTGAATGTCCCCGTGGGCTCGTCCACCCCTGCAAGTGCCGAGCACAGAAACAAAGGCATGGATTACCGTGATTGGGTCAGACGCAGTTACCTAGAGCTGGTGACATCCAATCACCACTCAGTGCAGGCACTCTCCTGGAGGAAGCTCTACCTCAGCCGAGCCAAGCTAAAGGCATCCAGCAGAACATCAGCTCTCCTCTCCGGATTTGCCATGGTGAGTTCCATTTCTACTAGGAAGCTGTCAGATTATGCATGCAACTTCTTGTATCCAATCACTTGACTGATCCCTCACCCAAACGTTCATGCATAGGTCAAATGTGCATACATTTACATTTGGAGGAGCGGGCGGACGTCAGAAAGCACAAGGAGTTTGCCTGGCAATTGCTATGTAAAATATTGATATATATTTACCTCTTCATTTCTTATAGACAAAGGACGCTTGCCAAAGTTGCAATATGTTGTGGTGTCCCATACATGACGATTCCTTCTACTACTATTTGTGTATATTTATTTTGTATTATATCCATGCGATTTGGTTTATACATTTAACCTTGCACACTATAAAAAGTAGAATAACACAATTCATAACAATAAATAATTTCATATTACTATAACTAGGACAAACACAACACATTACATTTCTGATATTTCACTCCTTTTTCACTGACTGCCTAACATTTACAATTTTATCATGGCCAGACCCCAAGCACAAGAGATTCCATTTACCCAGTCTAAGTAACAAGACGGGTCCCTAGTCTCCCTAAATTCTACACTAGAAAGCTCACTTACAATATCAACGTTAGAAAGATATTTGGTTAAAAGAAATACATTCATATTTATGCAGGACATGTCAACCTTTGTTTAACACAAGACCAGAAGTCCCTGTATGGTTACTCTCTAAAGAGACAGCCATCTCAAACATTATTGCCATCATCAGATTAAAGTGATTTCTCGTCTCATTCAATCATCAAACAAATTATCACCCAGATAAAAATAGGCATCAGAAATAAAAACCTAATCCGAGGTAGTGACCACTTCATCATTTACACTGTCATTAAGCATAGCTAATCTGCATGCTGGAAAACAATCGGCCCAAACCTGCCTCTCCCAATTTGCCTTTTTAACTTAATTTGAGCTATTCAAGATACATTTGGTTGAAGAGCATCTTCTTCCCCAGGGATATCCAATCAGGGGCATATATCTCACTATGGCGACCTGCTAAAAGCATCATCCTCGATGTGCTAATATTATTCCACTTTCGCAAAGTAAAAGAGACTAAATCTCATCAGATCATTTGTATAAATTATAGTCAGTGTAGTATTGACTTCCTTAATAATTAACATGTCAGAAATAGGCATTGGTTTGATTTTTCTACATTTTTTGAAGTACTATCTACTTAGTGTGTACTTTATAATTTTGATGGACTACAAGTTACAATGTGTTTTTTTCACTTGTTCTCACTCTGATATTTATGACGTTGTTCAGTTGTATTGTTCCTTATATACTGCCTAAATAAAGTTGTAAAAAAAAAAGAAAAAAAAGACAACAAAAACGAAATAGGCATTGGACCTGATTAGGTTACACAAGCTGCAGATAAATGTGGATACCTAAATACAGTATCGAATTTTAGGATTTGATTAGGATTTCCCACACTAATTATCAGTCCTGCTTTTGAAAGTCCTTTATTCTTTGTCATGGCCGCAAGCACAATAACAGTAAAGCCATGAATCTAACGAGGCTTGGTAAGCGAGAGCTCATGCAAAAGTATAATGTAAGTTTTCGACACAAAGTTGAATATAACATTTTCAACTAGAACCCGTTTAAAGTCTTGAGTGTTCCAAGGTAGTAAAGACCAGTGTTTCATAATACTAGGGATGAGAATGGATGGCTGGCTGGAAAGTTGATGCCAACCAGATCGAATGTTGTCCATGGTGGTAGATGCTACTACTGTATGGTTTATAAGCTTACAAGTCCACAATTGCATGGAACCCTGAGTACAAGTCCACAATTGCATGGAACCCTGAGTACAACATTTTGAAATCAGATATGTGCACCCTTAAATGACCCTGCATATTAATCACTTCTGGATACAAAGGGACTTGTTGTATCATTTGACCTTTGCTGACTTTAAATGATCGACATCAACAATACACATCATAACCCAGAGCTGGCAATGTTTCTTTTTTATATATTTTTTTTGTTATTTGGATAATAAAATATCATCCTTGAACAAGTCACATTAAAGTATAGAACAGATTAAGAGAGTTGAAGGGAAAAAAGGAATTAACATACACACATGATCCATTACATATGCATACACAATTAATTGCAAACATTTCAAAATATAAAACACATACCACAAACAATGTATTACAAACACAATTACATTAAAATTAATCATACATGTTAAACATTTATTAATTATAGGATCTAATTTGAGTGCGTTTAAAAAACCAGTGACCGCAATTACTGTTGAGGTAGTTCGACCAGCTAAACATACAGACCAAATTGTTTCAAGTTCATCAAATAAAAATAATCCCAGCTATTTTTTTAAGGAGCTCTCTCTAATCCCCTTGATTGCAGCACAACACAACATCAAGTGCCTCATCGTTTCGCTTTGACCCTCCTGCCTACAAAAACGACAAGTCAATTGCTCCAGTGATAACATCGCAAATCCTGCCAATATCTGTTTTGTTAAAATTATCTTTCAGCTTAATTGCAACAAAAAGCACCTGGTTGCTTTATCTGGATATATAGCTAAAAAAAAGGACACAAATACCAAGATTCTTATATTCATTCTTCAAATGACTTAGGGAGAGGTATTGATGTAAAGTGTCCATAGTAATCAGCCAATCATAATAGAACAAAAGCCTTTTAACTTTAGTCAGATTTTCCACCAATTATGTGTTAGTAATACCTATTTTAGAAGGAAGATCTTGACAAAATTACGATATTTCGTTGATCCTAGTACTTCCATTTTCCCTCATAATATAGCATTCAAGTCAACAAATAAGGAGTCCTCCAATGGACACAATATTTTCTGCAGGAGAGACAGTATCGCCATTGTGCTTGAGCTTTTAAAGATATGAGCCCCAATTCATATCGGATAGCACTGACGGGACAGAGTTCGGCAGTCATAAGGTATTTCTCCATATGGCTGCTTCGACCACTGTTAGAAATTCTAAGATGGCTAAGCTGTAACATTCTGTGCCACACAACAATTTCGGCACTGTCTTTCCCAAATAATAGCGTAACACAGCCCATACAGAGAACTTCCCATATCTTGCATCAACTCTTGCCAATTGCTTGGTCATTGAAGAAGATCTATCCTTAATCCACATATACAGTTTGCCTAAACTTGGATGTGATGTAATCAGAAAACAAGGTATATTAGGGATTACCCAAAGGTTCTTTACCAATCCTCCAGCAAAACATACTCCCCTTCCTTTCCTTGGGTATTTCAATAACCTTCATTTTAGAAGTATACAGGTATCCTTTGCACTAAATAATGTCTTTCCATCTCGGGAGAAACCTTTTCCTACTGCATCCCAATACACCCTATCACTGATAGGCACTATTTGACCTGGATAAAGTTTACCCGTATGTTCCATTTGTAGAGATTCGAGTGGGCAGAATTGAAATGAGAATCGTGAGCACTTGCCCCTGTTATATGTATTTACCTTCCCGGCCATCGTAACTATTATAATGTGATTTACAATATTGATATGCTTTATTACCTTACAAGGGCATATTAATGTTTTTTTTATTTTTGTTTTATTAACTTTTCCAATTTACAGCCATGGCAAGTGGTAGCATAACATTGTACAACTGAAGCTTGTCCCATGGCTTCCTTTAACATCCACCATGCTCCCACCGCCCCAACCTGCCACTCTTATTCCCAGAGCTCTACTCGTTCAGGCTTATGTTAGACCTCACATAGCAGTTAAGGGTAGGGATCCCCAACTTCCATAGATCCCCCCCTTTGGGGTGTCTGTCTCAGCCTGTCTCTGGTTGTTCTCAAACAAATAATCTAGCATAGGTCACCCAGAGTCAAGGCCCATATTTCCTTCTCCATGGCCCATGCACACTGCCTCCTGCCACACAGAAGTCTCTGCAAGTGTCCATTTCTGTAGGTACCTCCACCACTGTCTGGTCTCTGGGCCTGTTCATGCTTTCCACCTCATCGTTATCCTTTGTTTAGCTAATACATAACCCAAGTCTTTCAGTTTACTCACATGCTTCATTTGTGTAGGTCTTGGGAAGACGCCCAGCAGGCACCCTACGGGGATTGTACGTTTAAGGCTATATCTGCCTTTGGCAACATGTGTGCAATCTCCGTCCAATATTGCACTACCACAGGACAGGCCCAAAACATATGTACCATATTAGCATTCACACATTTGCATTTCGGGCAATTTTGTTCCATGGTCGTATGAAACCGTTACATTTTTAGAGGGGTTAAATATGCCTGGTGGGTCACATATAACTGCATTAACTGGAATTTTGCGTTACGGGACACTTAGGATACAAGAGCACCCTCTCCCACACCCCCTCTGCAAATGCTGATCCCATTCACAGTTACTTCTAACCCAGGCCGTCTTATCAGCTTGTTGGCCTATAATCAGCTCATATAGCCTCAACACTGCGTGTCCCCCTTCTGAGATGTCATACATTGTTTCTATCCCCACCATCTCTGTAAGGTCCTCTTCAGCCATTGGCCACCTTTGTGTTAGCCCCTTCAATAGAGCAGCGTGTGTTATGTGCTGGCCCGTATGTAATCCAGTCTAATTGGCTAGTGTGTCAAAATACCTGGGTTTCCCCCTTTGTAGGAGGTCTCCTTTTGTGGCCATCCCAACCTGCTCCGAGTGCATCTACACACTTATCCTTTGCTGTTGGCTATCAGCCTTCAATGGCACTAATGGGGCTTGAGGAGAATATGGCCTGGAATTTCCCATAAGTTTGCAAGCCCTGTGCCCCATGCTTTTCCCCAGCCTTAATAGGAGGTGGGGGATTACAACCAATGTGAGTCCTGTACCCACACTACCTCTTTCAAAAATAATGGGCTGCGTGCTGATTGTAGCAGAGGTGTGTCTTGGGTCAGCTCCTCCACCAGTCACCCTGCCATAAATTGCATTTGACTTGCCACATTGTACATCTAGGATTTGGGCACCTATTTGCCTCCCTGCTATTGCGTGCAATGCAGTTTAGTCAGGGCTAGTCTACACCTCCCCCTTTGCCACAAAAACCCCCTGCATATTGTGTCAAGTTTGAAGAAGCTCTTGGGTATATCATAAGGGATGTTAGTGAAACCATGTAGTAGCCTATGAAAGGCGACCATTTTCAAGAGTGTGGCTCTACCCATCAGCGAGAGGGGGGGCCTCGCTCAGAACTCCATAGACCTTGGTAGCCCGTTTACCACCTTCTGTGGGTTGTGAATGTGATCCACTTTAGGGTCATGATATTTTTATTCCTTGGTACTGAAAAAAGTGTCTACCATCCATTTCACTGGGAGTACAGGCAGTGATCACGTATTGTTCCGGCAGTAGCTGGCCAATGGGTAAAGGCACGACTTTTGTGTGCTTACCATTATTCCTGACACTTCAGCGTATCATTCTGACACTTCTAATACATATTCTAAATTAGTCTCTGGTTGCTGTAAGTACATGAGCATGTCACCAGTATACAAGTATACTAAGAGCCATCTACCATCTAAGTGTATGCCTTCTTCTTTATAGTCTTTTCGGAGATAAACTGCTAAGGGCTCAAGTGCCAAGAATAAAATCATTGGGGACCAAGGACAGCCCTGTCTTGTGCCTTTCTGTAAGATCCAGATGTTCCGAGATCTGTTTGCCCGTTTTCACTGTAGCCATCGGCTGACTATACAACAGTTGGTCCCATTTGATGTAATTAGGACCCATCCCAAACCTTTTCAATGTAGCTAATAACCATGGACATCTGACTGAATCTGCAAACTGATCTGCACTGTCTTTGGTGTGGTCTATAATGTGGTGTAGTTTATGAAAGTTGCTTGTTCTACTTCTTCCTGGCATGTATCCCATTTGATCAGGGTGTATTAATGTAGCTATCATAGTTTTTAGTCTATTTGCCAGCAGGTCCATAAGTATTTTCCCATCTTGGTTGAGTAATGAGAGAGGTCTATACAAACTGAGGTCCGTGTCTGGCTTATCTGGTTTGAGAAGGGGTACTATAATAGATTCCCTTAATGATATCAGAAGAACTTCTGCCTCAAATTCCTCATTCAACATAGCCCATAGTGGGAGTGCTACTTCTGTAATGTACTCCTTATAGAACTCACCAGGCAACCCGTCAATGCCTGATGTTTTATCTGTAGGTAACTCTCTAATCGTAGCCACTGATTCCTCTAGGGTTGTAGGTGCTTCTAATCGCTCTACTGCCACAGCATCTAACCTAGGAAGTTCTATTTATGCAAGGGGCTCCTCTATATTTGATATCTGCACATCAGAGGTGTCTTAGTACATGGTCTTATAGTATTCAAGGAAACTCTCATTTATTTCCTCCTGTGTCATATGCATTGTGCCATCACTACCCGAAATGAGCCGTATCATATCCCGCTGTGTGTAATTTTGTACAACCAGCCTAGCATTATGCCCGGTTTGTCTCCTTCGGCATGTTGCCTCAATATATTTTGAGTAGCTTATCTTACCCAGCCGATCCCAATGCTGTATACATTCCTGTTTTAGCTTGTTAGTTTCTGCAGTGTAGTCTCCTGCTTCCCCTTTGTCCTGCTTTCAATTAATCCTCTGTTATGGAGGCCTGTATCCCGCCTGCTTTGGATATTACGAACCCCCTAATCACAATCTTAAAAAACTCACATAACGTACCAGCTGATGTCACACTACCCATATTGTGATCAAAGTAATCTACAATACCCTCCCGAAGGTGTACCCCGAACATGCAAATTTTTCAGGGCCTCTCCAATGAGTCTCCACATCAGGATATGAGCTCTCAGGGGTGCGAGGGGGGACCATTTGCCATGTGACCAGCAGCGGCACATGATAGCACTCTCACTTTATAGTCTGCTTTTAAGACTTCACCTAGTGTCTCTGCACTCATGGAGATATAGTCTAATATAGTGTGTAAGTCCTGCGGGGCTGCATAATAGGAATATCCCCATACCTGCAGATGTATACAATGCTACACTTCTATTAGGTTAAAGGCCTTGACCAGTGCGTTAAGCACTTTGGCTGGGGGGGCGGGTGATTATATTTATTGTCGGATCTGTCCAGTCTCGGGTCTCATGTACAATTGAAGTCCTCTCCCAAATCAAGGTACTAGACACTCTATGTGGTCCAACTCTGGTATACAATGAATGGAAAAACTCTGCTCCGTCATGATTCGGGGCAAAGGTCTTTATAATACATAATTTGTGATTTCCAAGAAAGCCATGCACCAAGGCCCACCTTCCTTCATTGTCTGTCACTGCTTTAAGGACCTGTAAGTGCACTGATGGGGCGATCCATATGAGCACCCCTCTAGCATAAGTTGAATAAGGTGAACCAATTACACTACCACTCCATTTCTAAGGACTTTGTGCTTTTCTAGTGTCAAATGTGTATCCTTTAGTAGCGCCACATCAACCTAATGTCGGCATAGCTAAGTCATTATGCGGTTCCTTTTAAATAGCGACTCAGGTCCCTGCCATTGCAGGTAACTATTTGAAGGTCTCCTGCCATTAATAAGGTTAATCCTAAGTGTAGTATGCCTGACTCTCACATCCTTTTCATCAATAGGGACTTTGTTGGCCCGCCCCAACTCCCCAACTCTCCCCCCCAACAATTGCCCAGCTATAGACCCCATGCTCAAGCATTCCTGCCTCTCACCCCTGCACCGACTAACCTTGTCCGTGCAGCATAGGGGTACGTAACCGCTAATACCCCAGAAAGAAAAACGGTGCTCATGGGTGGGGGATGCTCCTGTGCAACATCTGCTCTCGGTCTCCAGAGACTACGTTGCGTTGGTTCCCATGGTTTGCAAAATCAGTCGCCATAGTTTATTTAAGAATTGAAGCATTATCTATCCAATTGGTTTTAGTGTCTTATCCACAAGTTCTCAACTAGATGTATCCTATGGTAAGCCTTTCAAATTCCTGCAGTGTCGTCCAGCTGCTTCTTTGCTTTTGACGGCAGGTGCCATCCATCCACTTGTGTGCATCTTCAGGTGTATAAAAAAACAAAAGAATCTCCCATTAAGTATAATCTTCAATCTTGTGGGGTATAGCAGCATGTACTTGAGGTTGGATTCCCGAAGTCTCTTTTTACTGAGGTGAAGTTCATTCTTGGCTTATTATGCCGTTATTTTTGCAGATGCCAATTATATCTCTCCACCATTTCTGAAGTATTCCAGGATCTTCCCCCTGTCCTTATAGTTTAGGATCCTAGCAATAATGGGCTTCGTGGGTGCTCTTGGTGGTGGTTTTCCTGGCTCGCAATCTGTGGGCTCGCCGTAAAGCCTTGTGTGAGGTTCCCGGGACGAATCTCCTGTAATAGTGGGCTTTCAATATAGTTTGTAGGGTTTGCTCCCTCCTCACCTTCAGGGAGGCCGATGATATGCACATTGTTCCTCCTGGCTCTTCCCTCTGTGTCTTCCACCATACCCTCCAGGTTTTTTTTTTACCTGCTGTTAGTTGTATTATTATGTTGGCTCTCATCATGTCCTTCAGGTTTAGTCTGTTATCTTCCACCTGTTTCTCAAGCTTTCCTGTCCTTTCAGTCAGTGCCTGCACATCCTGCCTGAGGAGAATAATGCCTAAGCTGATGGTGTCAATTTTGTGTTCAACTGAGGCCTTAAGATCAGAGATTTCGGCCAGGACCTGCTGATCACCACCTGTTGTCACATTGTGCTTGGGTATGCTAGGGTGGTTGCTAGTACTGTCTCCACTCCTTCTCCTGTTTTTACAAAATAATCCAAGGTAGATTGTTGAGACCTCCCCTTGGACGGCTTGGCCGACATCTGTGAGGCGCTTTTAGATAGCCACTGTTGACCAAATCCACCTTGCTGGCCGTATTCAGTCAGAGCCCCAAGCCCTTATTCTTCTGTGGCCTTTTGTGTAACAAATGAAATGCGTCCGTGATTGGGCCCTTTACATCTCTGCTACTGCAGCTCCTCCTAGCATATAACAATTATGCTTCTGCTTCTTCACCCCCTGCTTCCGGGGAAGCTCGCCAGAGCCTAAATGTACCTTGACAGCTCTGAACTGTGCTGCAGCGTTGCTGTATCCTTTTTGCACCTTTACTGATGTCTGGTGCTATATAGCGCCTCCACTGCAACACCAATACGTTTTGCGCATGCACGCTCCTATGGTACCAGAGCCAGACTATGTTACTGTTGCAGTCACAGCCTCTTGAGCCCAGGAGTTAGGGGGGGGGACCTAATGCTCACAGTTTCCAGTGTACTCCTTGCCATGTTAGCATTTATTTAATTGCTTGAATGCAGGGTTGCTGCCATCAATATGCACCGCTCACGTTACTCACTGAGCCTGCTCACTATTTCCCTCCAGCAGAGCCCGCTCGATCACATTGCGGCTCCACACAGTCAGCGGATCCCGGAGGCGGTCTCCTAGATTGCTGCCCCACGGCCAGGCCAAGGCCCAGCATCCGCGCCTCCCTGCAGCGCTAATTATCTGCAGGTAATGTTCAGGTGCCTGGCTGGTGTTTCACAGGTGCTGTCGAAGTTCACCTCCTCTCTGGGCAGGGTTAGGATGTGCCAGTGCTCGGATCCATGATCACCCCCATCTTGGCTATCAGCTTTGCGCTCCTTTACCACTTGTGCCTCAGAATCTTCTCATGCTCTTACGGCTCTAAATCAGTACGATTTCAGCACGGGCAGCTTCTTTATCAGGCTACATAGTCTTAATCAGCACATCTGATATTCAAACCATATATATAAAGCATGTACGGCACAGATTGTGACGGATCTCTCGGGAGCCTCCATGAAAGCATCCTCACAGCATGGCCACTAGCCACACCCCGAGGGCATATTAATCTGTTGGTGTTAAGATGCAGGTTTATATTTGTATATAACAACTGAAATGATAACTTGTTATAATGTCCTTGCCATCCATGTTTATAAACATTCCGGGGTAACTGTTGCAAATAAACATGTTGTGGTTCTGAATGTATAAACATGTTATTATCTCATGCCCCTTTGAATGTGCATCTTGCTATTGTTGCCATTTCTGTAACAAATTCACAATAAACATGTTTTGTGGTCTCCTTGGAGACATGGAACCTTCATGGGGTTCTACTGTATAGTATATATGTGAGCAACTCCCCTGATTGTCAGATTAATCTGCAACAGTAGAGCCTCTAGTTTTATATGAAATTAAATACTTATTTAAGGAAACTTATCTTGACTCCTGGAAGTCCCTCACTTCAGTCCCACCCAATTTGTTCACCTGCGGATGTCATATTCATAACCAAATTTCATTAGCAGGTTCTTGGGCGTTGTACTCGGAACAGAGACAAAGTGCAGCTTGCCAAAAATTGCTTCAAAATGTGTCATTTATGCTTCAGTAATAAGGTATGTTGCCTCATGTAATGTGCCTTTATAGATATTCCACATTGCAATAACAGGGTTTCCACCATTCCACACAAGCCCTTCTAAATCTCTGCTCCTTCTTGTAAAAAAAAAACTTTACCGAGCTAGATAAATAGCTGCACCATTTGAACACTTGTGAACATGAGATGTTTTCTAGATTCCTGGCAAGGGTAGTGAAAACGTGACAGTTCATAGGGAAGCACCCAGTTTGGGCCATCTATGCTCCATGATGTCTTCTGTAGTCAGTGCCGCATACATTTTGTTGATTCCCGTAGAAAGACCACAAATGTCAAATTTGCATCACATGCAAAAAATTATTTTTTGTCTATGATTTGTGTTCCTTTTTGCATTAAATCTGTCCTTTAAACACCTATATTTATATCACCAAATATACAGACTTAATAACCCCTAGAGAGCCAAAAGTAGGCTCCTGATAACTGTTGCTTTCAAGCTTACGAGACTCTCCTAGGCTAGAAGCCGGAGCTAAATAGCTCCCAGCAATTTCGGACCCTGCTTTGTAAGACGAGAAGAAGAAAAGTGCTATGCTTTTGTTATAAGCAGCAAGGCTGTGACAATGTGAGATACTTCTATAGTTAGGGCCTCATTACACGGTAGGCGGAGTACCAAGGTGCTATTAGCACCTTGGTCCATGCCGGTAAAATACTGGCACCGCCTTGGTGGAAAGGGGAATTACTGCCCTATTCCAAGGTTGGCGGGGCAGTAATTCCCCCTTCCCCCATTGCCCTTCCACATTCCCATTTTTGCTCCATAGGTCTCTATGGGAATGGGGAAGGCGCTAATTACGGTGCCGCAAATTGCGGTACCGTAATTAGCACCCTGGTCCCTTTGCAGGTTGGTTTTTAACGGCTGCTAAACAGCAGGCGTTAAAGTACCTACCCGCAAAGGGACCTCGTAGTAAGGCGGTAAGGGTTAACGGTCACCGGTACCATTACTGGTGACCGTTAACCCTTACCGCCTTCCGTGTAATGAGGCCCTTAATGTTGAACCCAAAACCATGCATTCTGCTAATTGCACCCCCAGAAGAGCAGATGCTGCAGACCAGACAAAGGGCGTAAATCCAGTGGCAACAGGGTCTAGTCCAGTGCTGCAATATGCCAACAGGCACTATTTATCCCCATTGTATTGAGCTAATGCATGTAAAACATTCCCATCACATCCATACCACCAAAGTGTAAAGGACGTCTTGTAATCCAGCAGTCTGAGCACTGGCTTACTGGAGAGAGTGTGTTTATTGGCTGTGAATGCCTTCTCTGCTTTAAGGGACTATGGTTAAGTTTCAGGTCCATCTAGACATGTACGATTTAGTAGTGGTGTAATGGTTTCACAAGTGCAACATAAGCCATTTTCTTTCTTTTGTCGACTATTTCCAGCCATAACCAGGAGTTATCACATTTCGGTGATAGTGGTAAATCTGGGTTTTCTGTTTGAAGGCATCATAGGAAGGTGAGGCTAGCAAAACATCATCTAAATATTGCACAAGCACAGATTTTCCAGGGTATACAATGTCATGCAGGTCCTTATTCAATATTTGGCAACTGCTAAGGATTTCAATCAGGCACACACCCAGGTCTCGCCTAGCATGTAATGCACATATGAAATATTTATTATGTCTATAGGTTCAATATTCTGAGTCATATACCACTCATATCACGCCCATCTCAAAATACCCCCCAGGTCACACTGGACCAGGAATCAGGCTAGTTGGTAAAAGTAAATATTTATTTATTTAAAATTCAAATCAAACACAATTTTAATATAGATATATGGGGCAGCAATCACCAAGTGGTGACAATACAATTCAGAAAATGAGTAAAGCAATTGAATTCACTTATAGTAATGCAGAATAGAAAACACAGGAAAAAGAACAGTTTTGGCTTGTGAAAACATAGCTTTTAGGTTAAGGTTTCCCCCTGCAAAGTTCCTAATTCACAATTGAGCAATCCCAAACAGATGTAAGAAAGCAGCAGGATTCAGGAATGAAAGAACAGGGTCTAGAGTGTGAATGCAATCTTCCCTCCCCAAACAAGAGAGAAAACCGTTTATGGAAATTGACACTTTTTAAACTGATAGTTGAAAATGGCTTTGTGAAACAATGAAAAGTGTGCAAAATGCTTAAATTGGTCGAAATTCTTATGAGAGCAACACAAAACAGGTCCTAACAAACATGAGCTACAAGATAAACAATAGTACACACTTTAGATCAGAATGGGAGTTAAGAAACACTTTGGATGGGAAAAGAAACGTGTAAAACCATTGCCAAATGTAAATTTGTGGCAAAATTTCACTATGCGATTTTTGACATAAACTGGTCAAATATACTGTTCCGCAATGCAGTTTTTAGTTGTGGATGTAACTAGCGGTCTTAGGTTTAACTGAGAGTTGCAAATAGGTCTCTATCTATATAATTGAAGAAGTTATGGACGTTTTAGTGAGAGGGATTTTGAAAAAATAGACGCGAAAATGAAAACAGAAATCAGTTCTTACAACGACAATTATGCTCTAAACTAGGGTATTCAGGCTGGTTACCAGTTTGAAACACAGTAAGCCCCAAAGTGGTCCGCGGAAACCAACCCGTCACCTCTGTGTCTGCCTTGGAGGACTCCGTTGGATTGCCCGTGGGATGATATTAAGGGTTTGGGATTTCAAAAGACAAAAGGATTTTCAAGAAATTATTACTATTACAAGAAATCAAAGCAAGGTTTCAGACTGGGGTGACACTACTATACGTTCTTAAGTTAAAGAGAGGATGGGTTGAGATTGGGATATGACAAGACAGTATACTATGGGTTACTATTATTCCTGTTGATACTTACAGTCCACTGTAATTAAGATTGGACCATCAGGGTTCTGGTCATCGGATCGGGTCTACCGGCAGCAGGGCACTTCTGATGGAATTGGATCAGCTGTGCGGTTCTGGTCAATTTGGACTGCACCTCAGACTGGATTTGGATTGGTCCTTCTGGTCACTGGACATGGTAGATTAGCGGGATTGCGAGTTCAGCAGGCAAGCATGAATGGTAGCAAGCCAGACTGGATCAGAATTAATTTCCCTTAAGTTTGGGATGATTGGATTTGGGCCTAGCGGAAAAGAGTTCAGCAAATGCTTAGGCCTGGGTTTTCCAAAGAAGTCTGGAATCAGCTGCAAGATGAAGAGTTCTGGAACAAAGCACTGCGAGGAAATCAGGATGTGGTCAGGAAGCAGTGTACCTATGTGTGATGAAGTTCCTATATTTATCCTACTAAGTGACATCACAAAGTTTATGGTAGGGGCAGAATTTCAAACCACACCCCCATGGCCGTGAGTGGTCAAAGGCACTTGCCTTGTTCTGGTTGGAAGTCAGAAATGAGCTGTCATCTTTATGCTATGATTTGGGAACTCCCACATTGATTTGAACCACAATTTAACTTTTGCACAAATGTACATTTCTAAAATGATGCCCCCTAATAAAATCGGACACATACGTTACATATTTGATGGGTTATCTTTATGTTCAATTCCCATCTCTGTGAGAGCTGTCTTTGTCATTCTGTGGAATTTTATCAATTTTAATCACATCAGTTTGGCCTAATAATTTCTAATTCAGTACATATCCGGGCGATTATCACTATAGCATGGGTATACAATATTAGACGTGCAGCATTAATAGTTTTGCTATAATTAGGGTTTTCCTGTAACTTTGTGTCCTTATATATTACAGGGTTCATTAACGTCTTCAAGAGAGAGATCAGTAGGCAGCCTGCCATTGTCCTTGGCTGTGCCAGAGACTAAAGTCTGATGAGCTCATTGTTGTCATATGCGAGAACCTCCAGCATCCATTAAGCCTTCCTGTAGCAGGGGAGTGTCAACCTGAGGTGTCATCTTTCCCAGGCTGGGCACTGTCAAGTCAGAATTAACCAGTCAACTCCAAACAGGGTTACTTTAAAATGTACTTTAAGGTCTTTCATTTAAAACTTATAAAACTGAACACAGTTTATAAGGGATTTTGACATTTAAAGAATTAAGCCCTTCACAAAAACATGCTTTTAAATAAGTGCGTTTTGCAATTTCCTCAGGGAAAAAAACACATTTAATATGAGTCTTTTGCATCAGCATTTTCTTTGCAGCATACACATCTATTCAGCACCATTTCTGTCCGTGAGTGCTGGAATTTGTTTGCAGCCTGAAAGTAAGTATTCAGCCTATGATTGGAGGTTTCTCTGCACAGCTGAAATTATTGTATGTTGCCACTTTTATCCGCATTTTTCCTGTGTAACTGAAACAAACTGTTTCTGGACTGGTTTTTCATAAAATACATTTCTTAGCTGCTGTCAGTCAGTGAGGCCCGATTGCTCTGAGCCACCTGGAGGATCTGTGATTTCAGTACACTTTTAATGTCAATGGTTCACTTGGAAAATGTTTGAATTTACTGCCAAAACAGCACTTTGAAGGTTGCAATTGATTGGGAAATCTGCATTTTAAAGGGCATTTTCGGTTTTTAGCCCACTTTTGTGGCCTTGCTTCATGTACAGACCCACTGGCATTCTTCTGCCATGAGTTCTGTTTTCACAGCAACTTAGACTATGTGTGGCAGGGGTGTGCAGCCTTTGGTGATAGTGGACTATGCGCAGTTTTGCAGCCTTTCTGCATGCACATGGGTTAGCGCGTCCATTTTTGGCTGTTTCCTTCCCCATGGTCAAAGGAGTGCAGTGGGGAGCATCGGCATGGGTAAAAATATTCCACCCAATGCAGGGTAGGATATTCCTTGTGTCTCCTTCTGGTAGTTTAGTGCAGCTGTAATATAAGTCTCATTATATGAAGGTGAACATATATTGACAGTCTGTGTAAATAGGTATAGAAAATAAGAGATCAGATCTACAATAGAAAAGCAAGCAGCCAGAGGCAAAACACAAGAAAGAATCATAGTGGGATGTGTGGATGTCACAGAGTTTACTGCGCATGGGTCTGCACAAAATGGTACCTGTCTTTGCTGGGTTTCTTTACAGGTAAAATAGGAGAATTGCAAGGCCTCATTTATTTTTTTATATTTGTAGAGCGTGCAGCAGCCCGAAGGCATCGTGGTGCTTGTTACAGTGGGTGATCATAGCTTAGTTACATATTACAACAGACATACTTATTATACAATTTGTATAGAACAGTTTACAAAACACATATGTAGGGTGGAAACTGAGAAGATGGGAGGGTTGAGAGAGGTTAGTTAAAGAGCGTAGTTTTCAGGTTCTTTCGGAAGGCAGGGAGAGAAGTTTCTGCACTGAGGGCAGTGGGGAGTGCATTCCCGATCTTCGGGGCTATGTATGGGAAGCCTATCCCTCCTGCTTTGGCCCTGTTGATGCGCGGGATGGTGAGTTGGTTGGTGTAACATGTTCTGGTAGACCTGGTTGAGATGGATCTGGATAGTTTGTCTGAAAGGTAGGATGGTGCGGTACGGTTGATGCATTTGTGTGTGGTTGTGAGAATTTTGAACGTGATGCGGTCTTTCACTGGGAGCCACTGAACAATCTTCCTTACACGTGAGATGTGGTCTCTTTTAGGAATGCTTAAGGCTGCTCTTAGTGAGTTGTTTTGGGTGATTTGGAGTCTATTTATGTTTTTTATGGATGTGCCAGCTAGAAGCAAGATGCATAGTCAAGCTTGGCTCCTATGGTAGCTCTAGGTATTGATAGACAGTTGTCCTTTGTTAGGAAGGTTTTTATGGCATTGATGAGTATGGTACTTAGGGCGGGGGCAGAGACAATGGTGCTGACTTTCTTATTCATAGACAGTGTAGCATCAATGTGGACTTCTATTGACTTGACAGAGGATAGGACTGGGATGATGTAGTTGTCAATGTTAAAGTTGGAGTAGAGACAGTCTAGTTTAGTTAGAGTGGACTTTTGGCCAATAATAAGGATCTCAGTCTTGTCCCCATTGAGACATAGGCCATTTGTGGCCATCCATTCTTTGATGGTGGAGTAGATTTGCTGCAGGGCTGTAGCGTCTTGTTGATAAGAACATGTTAGAGGAAGGAGCACCTGGGTATCGTCAGCTTAGTTTGTGTATGCGATCCCAAGTGCATCAAGTTTATCAAAAAGGGACTTAGTGAAGAGATTATATAGCGCTGGGGCAGTAAACGATCCCTGTGGGATTCCACAATGAATAATAGTGGGGGCTGCAGCAGTTATGTTTGAGAAGACTTTCATTGCTCTGCCTTCTAAGAAGGGGTGATCCAGGAAGCTGCTTGGTTGGAAAAGTGCACTGTCTGCGTGAGGTGTGCGGTGAGGGTTTTATGGTCCACTAGATCGAACGCCTCTGAGAGTTCTAGGAGGAGGAGGAGGGCAGGCTTGCCATTGTCCAAGATTTGAGTGATTTGATTTTTTAAGTCTAGCAGGGCGGTTTCGGTTCCATGCCCTTTGCAGAATCCAGACCGTCTTTTTCCTAGAATGGAGTTGGTTTCTAGGTAGAGTTGGATCTGACTGTGAGCGGCCTAGTCTAATATTTTAAGAAGAAACAGGACTGTGGTTATGGGCGGGTAGTTATTAAGCTGGGAGGGATCTAGTGTTGGCTTTTTTAAGAGTGGGCACACCCAAGCCTCTTTAAGGCTCAGGGACAATGCCTGATTTAAATGAAGAGTTGATGAAAGTAGTCAGGAGTGGAGCAAGGGGCTCTGCAATCTCCTTAATGATCTTCGGGGGGCATATATCGCCCTTACATTGTGACGGTTTAAGGTGTTTGAGGATGTCTATGACTTCTGATTCTGAGATGCCTTTAAATGCTAATTTAGGGAAGTTGATGTTTTTGTGGTTGGGCAGGGTCTATATTGGCTGATTGTGGTTCAGTATGGCTTTATAATGGTCTAGAATTTTGTTTTGTAGGAGGTCTTTTTTTTCAGCATAGCAGCTTGTATGCTTATGCACCATGCTTCATCTTTAACGATCTTGCTGGTGCAAATAGGAGGCCTTGTAAGTTAATTAAAGATGGTAAAGAGTTCTTTGGATTGAGAGTTGGCGTCGGATATTCGGCAATTATATGCTTCGGATTTGCCAGTGAAAATGGCGTCTTTGCACTTTTTAGCAGTTCCTTTGAAGTTTTCTTTAGCGGCGTCACAGGGGTTAGCCTGCCATTTTTTGAGAGCCTGCCATTTGTTATTACGTGGGGTTTGGAGCTCTTCTGTGAACCAAGAGTTTTTGTGGAATTACTTTTTTTCCTTCTTATCTTCTAGTGGGGCTTTGGTGTTGACTGGGTATGTAAGGGTGTCCTTAAATATATTAGCTAAGATGTTTGGATCTTGCGAGAAAGGAGGTGCTAGGCACGGGAGGTCGAGATAGGTTTAATATCTGCAGTTCGTTTTTTTGCACATCTTGCTAGTGTAGCAGGTGCATGTGTGGTGGTTTTAGTACTTGGGGCTGTGGGGATGGTGAATTGTATACAATTATGATCTATCCATGGGTATACCGTGTTAGAGGTGATGGTGGAATCACAATTGTGGTCAACCACCCAGTCAAGAGTGTGGCCTTTGGAGTGGGTAGGGCTAAACATTTTCTGGGAGAAACCCAAATCTGTGAGGTCCATGGTGAATGAAATAGCAGCTTTGTCATTAGGGTCATTGAATCCTAAGTTGAGGTCGCCTAGTAGTAGGTTTTGGTGTTTTTAAAAAATATTTTCAGAGAGTAGGTGGGTGACGTCTCCTTGGAAGTCTGCAGGGAGTCCCGGGGGCCGGTAAATGATGTGAATATTCATGGTTGGGACAATGGCTCCATGTTGCTTTTTCAACACACTTTGTTGTAGTGCTGGGATCAGAGGCAATGCGGAACTTGGAACAATATATTTGTATTTATGTTTAATATAGCATGAACCTAGCTTGGGAGTGATGAAATGCTTTACAAGACTTCAAGGAGCAAGAGAGATATTTACAATAGATATAGAGCAGTGGTACAACCAGATACAAGGTAACTAGGTCCTGCCTAGGGATTTCTCAAAGAGCAGGCTTTTTTTTCTTTCCTGAACTGTAGACTGTAAGCGACTTCAATTCAACACTACAGCTAAGTCAATGCCTAGTCTGGGATGCTGATGGAAGCCCTTATTGATGTATTTTTATGTCCAGTTCATTTACTCTGGATGACAACCCTTATATAACACCCCTCTCTTAGAATCCCCCTGACCCCACTGAGCCAAGAAGTAGGCTTGTTTTGCAAATGAAAAGGTTTATTTGAAAATTAAACAACATATATATATATATATATATATATATATATATATATATATATATATAGATCACACTTTTATAATACGTCAATGCTTGATAGCACACTTGTGAAGATGATAGTGATCAGCAATGGATAATGTTACAGTGGTACACTCTTTTTGATGGCTTAGAAGTGATATAGAGAGGATAAAGTAGCTGAGAATGCTTTTATGGCTTCAAGGACAATGCAAGGATGAATGAAAATGCAGTACAGAAAATAAACTTGATATGACTTCAACAAAAGACAATGTAATCACTTTTCTTTGACAATTCACCCCCCCCCCTCTATGCAAGGTAAAGAGATGGGAGGAAAGCACACAGTTCTCAGGAATGCAATCAAATATAATTCAGTTCCCCCCTAGCAAGCTTAGAGGAAAACAGGCAGGAGTTTTAAACACAGGCAAAATCCTTTTAAATTTGGTGGCAATGAAGTGAAAAATATAATCAAATTGCTTTTAATTCCCTATAGGAGGTTCAGGGTGAGTGAGAGATACTTACATTAATTCAGGATCACTTTATCAATGCTCTATGAATGATTGTCAGGTTGCACACGAATTTCAGCAAGGAAAGCAAGGACAAATATTTTTACACATGGCTGAAATTAAGCAAAATGTCAAATCATGGCAAATTTAGTCACGTGCGTCGAGCGCAATTACAGAGGCAAGTCGGTTTTAGGTTCGTTGGAAAACGTAGAATCTTGGCTTTAGGATGACAGTTAAAACTCGCTCCTAGCACAAACGGTTCCGGAGATACGGCCGAATTACTAAAGGTAGTTTTTCGGATTTGAAATTTTAAAGCTCAGAATGACAGATGACAGTTTTCAGTTTTAAAGATCACAGAATGACACGATTCTAGGAGGCAGTTCTAATAGGCTAAAATAGTTTGGATTAGATTATTTTAAACTAAGAGATTGGTTTTGGCACAGTGCTAGCTGGGTACTCACACTAGATTTTGGACAGGAATGCAACTTCGTCACTGATCGGGTCAGGATTGGCTGGACTTCTGCTATCGGTTCTCCAAGCGATCTGGTCTCTGGGTCTCTGGTTCTGTTATCAGTTCTGCTAGCGGCACTGCACAGCGGTCTGGTCTCTGGTTCTCTCTGGTTCCGGATACAGCACTGCTTTCTGGATACTGCTACAGGTTCTTGCAAAAGTTCTTGGTAAAGAATTCAAACAGATCGCCCGGCTGTTGAATAGTTTGGTTGGTTTTGAGGCCTGCTGAATAGGATTCAGCTTGTGGATTCAGGCCTCTCTGCTACAAATTCTGGAGTTAATTTCTGGTCTCTGGAGATTGATGGATTTGAAGTCTGGATCTCTGGATGTGAAGTCTGAAGTCTCCCGGCAAAGCGTCCCGCAAGAAAGTGGAAAGTCACTCTACCTGGGTTTCAATGTTCCTTTTATGTGTTTTGAAAATGGGTGTGTGCCTGGGCCTAGCTAAGCCTGCCCCTCTCACTTATAATTGGCCAAGATTTCCTGTCTCCCTTGATTGGGGGAAAGAAATGGAGTGTCAGAGTGATGCTGTAGGTTTTATGGTCAGAGGAACCTCCCTTTGTCAAATTGCACACAAATATATTTCTGACCTAAATACATATTTATATGTGTACCATTTTTCTAATATTATAGGTCCAAGTTAACATATTTTCTGTAGCACCAACCCATCCGATCCCTGTCTTTGTACGATGTCGTGTCCACTTATGACAGAATTCTCCCTTTTTCATCCAGATAACAACCTCTAAACCTTTCCAGATTTTACACAGATGTGCACCGGGGATATGGGTTTCAGATGATAAAATGTCAGATTTTTAACATGCATACATTTGGAGTAACAACCCTTTTATCCGCTACTATCCCCAAGAACATACCACAGGGTTCTAACACCTCTTAAAATGTGCACAGAAAAATCACAAACATGATGATATTATTTATATAATTTTGACAAGTCCGCACTGTGAATTATCCATCTTTTTAAAATCATGCTCTGGCCCCAAAGGGGTGTGGTTTTCCAAAGCGCATGGTGGAATTTCTGGTTTATCCACTTCCCCCAAGCTTAGCTGGCTCTCACAGGCACTGCCCCTCCCAGTTTCTCCCAAGAGCAAGCCATTTTACGACCCCCCCAATATAACATTTGCCTGAGTCCAGGACAGGGAAGAGTGGCTGAGCAGGTTTCTCCTGTCGGGGGTAGTTGTCAGGCAGAATTCAGCTAAATGTCACTTTAGTTCCCAGTTTTCTACATTCAAATCCAACTTACAATTTTTGCACATGCAGCTATAATGCTGATTCTAAGTTCAAAATTATGACATTTAAACAATTGCAACCTATGTGACACTTACAAGTAGGTCACTCATTTATTCTAAACATTTCGATTTTAGTGGCTTTAAACCCAAATTCACTTAAGATGCTGACATTCCCAGCTATTTTTTATATATAAATAATTACTTCCTTCAAGTCATTTCAGAATATAGTTTTACATTGTATCCACCTCTTAGCAAGTCTTTCCTTGGCCTGGTTTGGGTTCATTTGTTCAGTTTTACACAAAAGTCTGGTGGTTTTAAAACACCGGCTTTCTGATAGTGGTGAGCACCAGTTTTGCATCCATTTTGACATTAAGAAAATGAATTCCCCACAGTTCTGGGTTGCTTTTGGCAATCAGCATTGCCATTCTCAATGGTTTCAAGCTACTGTGTGTGTAGCCCAATGGTGGATTTAGGTAGTGCCCTCCTGTGCTCACAACATAGGCAAAAATGGGTGCACTCTCTGGGGAGTTCTGGCCATCATGATGTTTTCAATGCCAGTAATGCACAGTTTTATGGTAGGGCTTGGATGCATGGGTAAAAACATCCCACAAGCCCCCCCTCTTGCGATGGCCATTCTGATCTTTCACTGATGGAACTCGCAAGATCTGGGATGTTCGCCTCATCTTCTTCCAGTTCCGTAGATGGCACAGTTCAGCATCTTTTCCTCCATCCGGTTGGATCGATCGGTTCTCCTCGCCTGTCCTGATGGGAATATTGGGCGGTACCCCAGGCCCCTTGGCTCTCTGCTCCCGGTCTCCGGGTCGTCCTCCTTGGTCAGTCTCTGTGGTTTCATCTCTCCTAGGATGATAAAGCAAAAGCGGCAATACCTATTCGTAGACATTTCTCCACCACTATTAATGGTGGGGCGGCATATACATTTTATACATCAGGATACATTTTTCAGTCTTGTTTTAAAAAACAAGATAAAACATGAAACATTTTTTTTTTCAAATCATAATATTTTAGAGACTATGGGCCTCATTACACGGAAGGCGGTAATGGTTAACGGCCACCGTTAATGGTAACGGTGACCGTTAACCATTACCGCCTTACTATGAGGTCCCTTAGCGGGTTGGTGCTTTAACGCCTGCTTTTTGCAGGCGTTAAAAACCAACCCGCTAAGGGACCTCGGAGCTGATTACGGCACCGCAAAATTGCGGTGCCGTAATTAGCGCCTTCCCCATTCCCATAGAGCCCTATGGGGCAGAAATGGGAATGGGGAAGGGCAATGGCGGAAGGGGGATTTACCGCCCCTCCAACCTTGGAATGGGGCGGTAAATCCCCTTTCCGCCAAGGCGGTGCCGGTATTTTACCGGCATGAGCCATGGCACTAATAGCGCCATGGCTCACCGCCTTCCGTGTAATGAGGCCCTATATGTGGGATATTTTAGGATGGGAACTGAATTAATCTGGAGCGGCCCCCTCTGGTATTGTAGAGGACTCCTCCAGTTGTTGCAGAGTATGCCTGGGATGGCAACACTTTAGCTGATTTATATGTACACACTTGTCTTCCCCCTCTGCCAAACTGCCTTTGGGGATGCGGATCTTGTAAGCTACAGGGGAGATTTTGTCTATAATTTCAAACGGTCCCTTCCATGTAGGCAAACATTTTCGCTGTTTGGCCTGGTTCCTTTGGAAATTGTATAGATAGACCCGGTCTCCCACAGTGTATTCCTTCCTGGTGGTCTTCAGGTCGTAGTGGGTTTTCATGCTATCAGCTGATCTTTCTAGATTCCGTTGAGCATAGGAAAAAGCATGTTGAAGGTGTTACCTTAAATTCTCCAGGTACTCATGAGTTGTGGAGGCATTTATCAGTGTCTGCTCTTGGGTCCTGTAGAGCAAATGCTGGGGAAGCACCATCTTGCGTCCGGTCATGAACTCGAATGGTGACATTTTAGTTGCAGATGAAGGGGTAGATCTGATGGCCATTAGGACCAGAGGTAATCGGATATCCCAACTTGGCCCCGAATCTGCCACAAACTTTTTTAAGATGCTCACAATGGTTCGGTTGTATCTCTCTACTGCTCCAGAAGAAGCTGGCCGGTAAGCAATGTGTAGCTTCCTTTTAACCCCCAGTATATCCCACATCTTTGTCATTACCTCGCTGGTGAAATGGCTACCTCTGTCTGACTCAATCCTTTGAGGTAGACCAACACGGGAAAAGATGTGGTTAATCATCAGGGCAGCTGCTGTTTCTGCCTTGCAGTTTGGGGCCGGGAGACATTCCACACACTTGGTAAACAAGCATGTGATGGTCAACATGTACTTGTTTCCTCTACAGGAGCGAATTACAGGGCCTACAAAGTCGATTTGCAAATCTGACCATGGCAGTGTCATCCCCCTCTTTTGGAGAGGTGCCCGGTGTGTGAGGGATGTTGGCTAAAATTGTGCACACATAAGACACCCCTTCAAGTATTGGTCGAGGTCCTGACCCATGTGCAGCCAGTATGCAACCTCTCTTAAGATTTCAAGGGTTGTGTGAAACCCCCTATGACCGGCGGTGGCCGCATCATGTGTGTGACTTAACATCAGGCTTCGGAATGAGGTAGGGACCACCCACTGATCATGGGCAGCTTGGGATTTCCTTACCAACAAACCGTCTTGGATTCAGAACCTTTTTTGACATTTCATCAACACTCTTAGGTCCTCTTTCCAATGTAATCGTTATCCGTCAGGGGAAAGTTATCAGGGTCCTCAATGTGTTGGTAAAACTTACCAATTATTGGATCCCCTTTTGAGCCGTAATTATAACAGCATCAGGCGTCTCTTTACTCCATTGTGCAGTTGAAAGATCATTGTGAGCATTTGTCTGGGATCTAGTGATAGCAGTGACCTGGACTTCCCCCAACAGGGACTCTATTTCTATTAGATCTACTTGGATGGCCCCGGTTTTGGCCAGCTGATCAGCTAAGTCATTTCCAGTTTTGTCTGGTCCCTCTACTTTGGAATGACCCTTGATCTTCTTCCAGTAGATGGTCATCCCATTCGAGGTAACCAGGTCATCAATGTTTTGAATTAACTTCCCATGTTTCAAAGGTTTGTTATTAGCACATAACATGCCTCTGGTTTTCCAATTAACCAGGTGCTCCACGAACCCGTTCCGTACATAATCCGAATCTGTGATTATGACCAGTTAATGGAGGTGATGTTGGACAGCAGTGAGGATGGCCTGATGCACAGCCATCAACTCTGCCACCTGACTACTTCGGGGACCAATTTTTGTATCCAGCGGAGGGTTCTGGAAACTCCTTCACCCATGCATTCCCTACGCCAGCCACCAGTTCTTTCTCCCCGTTGTTGTCAACATGGTAAGATCATCCATCCACATAGACAGTGGGCATTCCCTCACACTTGTCTTCTTCAAAGACTTTGTGTGGGGAATTAAGGTATGCCTCCATGTTGTCCTTGATTTTTAGACTTTCGTCCTCGAGACAGTTTTCTCTGGCACAATCATGCAAGTCAGCCAGACCTTGCGTGAGGGGACTCTTCTGGTTTTGGCAATATCTGACCTCCACAGGAAAGCCTTGCATTGACAGAATCCAGGAAGTAATTTGGGAATTACTCACATTTCCGGCCCGGATTCTGCCACTTTGGAGATATTGCAGAGGCTAGTGTGGAGTCTCCACTATGATGTGTTCCCCCTGGATAAACGGGCGGTAATTCTTCAATGCCCACAACGTTGCCAGGAGTGCCTTCTCACAATCATTGAATTTTCCCTCCACAGAGGATAAAGTTTTGCTCGCATAGGAGATTACTTTATTGACCTTGTCATGCACGTATTAGAAAACCCTGTCTCCAGGAAGAACTCCTTGTTTCTGACAGGGTACGCTAGGCAAGGCGCTTTTGAGAGGCTTCTCTTGAGTTGTCTTACTGCCTCATATTGTTCTGGACCCCATTCCCGCTTGACCCCCCCTTCAAGAGATGAATCAGGGGTCTGCGATCTCTGCGTAGCCCTCAATGAACTTTCTACTGTAATTAGTCAGTCCAAGGAGGCTCCTTAGTTCCCGCAGAGTTGTGGGATCCTTCAGTTTCTGGAGTGCTTCCACTTTCTTTTCTTGGGGACAGAGACCCTGAGGAGTAATCTCATGCCCCAAGAAATTAATACGGGTTCTACACCACTGTGCCTTCTGAATGGAAAGTTTTGCTCCGGCGGCCCTCAACTGTGTCAGAACATAACGGATCTCCGCTATGTGTTCTTCCACAGATGAACTTTTGATGAGGACATCATCTACATAAGCCAGGTTACCCCTCGCACCCAGGTCGGGCATGGCCTTATGTAGGAAAATGTTGAATTCATTGCCGGAGTTGAGGTATCCGAAGGGAGTCCGGGTCCATGTGTACTGCTGACCCGCAAAGGTAAAAGCCAGTTTGTATTGGTCCTCCCTACTGACAGGCACGGTCCAGTATCCATTGGTCAGGTCTATTGCAGTGAATACCTGTGACCCCTGGATCTGGGCCAGCCCTTGGTCAATGTAGGGCAGAGGACATCGGGAAGTATGGACCCGTTTGTTGAGCTCCCTAAGGTCGACACAGAGTCTCCACTGGACGTTTGGTTTCAATATTCCCAGCACCAGATTATTGAAGGTGCTGTGTACTGGACGGATTATTCCCTGGGACTCAAGGTTCTTAATTATTTCAGAAAGGGACTCCATGAATGCAAGAGGCGAACGATATTGCTTCACAAACACTGGAGTCATGCCAGGGTCCGTGGGAATTGTAGTTGTGTGGATGTCGGTGCGACCACAGTGATATGAGTTTACTGCAAAGAGATCTTGGAAATCCAAGAAAACTTGTTTCAACTTTTGATTCTGTTCCAGAGTCACACAGGCATCAGCTAGGTTGACTCTCTCTTCCACCATCTGCCTGAACCCTGGAAAGACTTCTGGTTTCGCTATCTCAGCGGCCTCCTCCAGCTGGGTGGAGAAGTCCCTGGTCAGAGTGCTGATTTGGACTGGGGGCTTCAGGTGGGAAAGGCAGCCCTCATGGACCTGGAACATCACCTCATCCCTCCTGAAGTCACATCTTCCTTACCATAAGGTCAAGAAGTGTACACCAGGAAGTTCCCCCCATGCAGGGTGAAAATCCTGTCTGGTGTGGTATTGTCATCACTGTCACTGTCAAAACAGTCCTTGGGGATTGGTCCTAACAGTTCATTTCCTAAATCAATGGAGAAATGTCGGTCATCAACCGCCATTCCAATAATGGTGCGGCTAGAGTAATACTCTTTAAGTCGCTGTTATCCACCTCTATTGGAATGGTGTCATGTTCTATGTTGACTAATGGTGTTGGGTTTACCCCTAACCCTTGCTATTGGAGAGAAGCATTTAGATGAATATAAGCATCAGGGTTTTTCAATTTTTGTCCTTTCCAGGGAGAATTGTCGGGTCCTTTCCGGGATGGTGACTTCCTCTTTAATCTGAATTTCAACTGCATAAGATAGCAATTGAGCTGACCTAAATGCTTTTTCTGGATCATCAAAGCCCATGGGATTATCCGCTAATCGGGACCAAGCTTTGAAGTTTATTAGGTCCAAACTAATGGCAAAGCGATTGAGAATGTCACTGCCCAAGTAAAAGGCGGCAGTGACGTCTCGCACGAACCAACAATTATGGACTATGCTCTTGTTGCCAATGGAGATTTTGAGCATACACCTGCTTGGCAGGAGATGTTTCGAATTGGGTGTTTCCAGATCCATTTCCCATTTGTCTATCAGTTTGAACGTGGGAACGGCTGGATCTTTTGGGAGTTGGCGGAACATGGCTTCTCTGATGAAGCTCTTACCGTTGTTCACACACACTCAAGGAAGAACAGAGCCCTTCCCATCATTTAAATGAACAGGAATGAACAACTGCTCTCCAATTTGCTGAATATCAGCCAGTCTCTGAGCTGATTTCACATCTTTCTGGACTATAGGAGTGGGAGTGTCTGATTGTGGATTGGTAAAGAATTTCAGAGTATTTCCTTCCAGTGTGGAATACCACCTTAAACTGGAAGGAAGGTTGATTTTCAGAAATAGAGAGGACCCCCCATCACTAGTCTGTTGTCCTACTGCTATTACTGTCACGTCTGGAATTTGGTTGTTCTGGAAGTGAAATTCTACTTTGGTCAGATTTTTGTTCAACCATGTGGCAGGGGCCATTTAAACTAACAAGGTTGACACTCTGTTTTAATTTTATTGGTCGGCTAGTCTGGGTCCAGAGGACCTTGTTTACGCAATCTATTAGGGGTGACAACCTTCTCAGGAGGTCATTCTCTAGTAAACAAGGGGTGCCCTCTGGAGTCACTACTATGACCGGGTGTTTCACCCTGTGTCACCCAATTTTGATGTCCAAATCTGCAGTCCCCTCAATGGGAATTTCCTTCCCGTCAAAGTTCTGCAGTTGTCCAGGAAGAGAGGTGAGAGGAATTCGGTAATTCTCCCCCCTTCCTGCATTTAGTTCATCAAAGGCCCTTTTGGACAGAAGGGTAGCTTGGGATCCAATGTCCACCACTGCCCAAATTGTACCGTGCCCATGTACTTGTACCGGGGCATAGTATCTTCCCTCCTTCTCCTCAAGGGGGCACAGATAATGCACATTTTTGGACAGCTGGTGGGCTAATTTTCTGGCTTTGGACATTGCTAGCGAAGAGATTTGGGCAGAATTCTGTGAAGAGCCTGGGGAATCTGAAAGAAAAAGTTGGCAACTGGAAATGGTTTCGGGTTCTGAGCCGCCCCCCTCTTTTTGGAGGCAGTCATCAGGATGGGTTTGACTCATGGGATTTTGGTATTGTTGGTTCTGGGATAGAATGATGGGCTGCGACAGCTCAATCCCCACATCTACCCAGTCTGTTGATTCGGTTTTAGGTTCCCCTGGTTCCGGTTCTGGGCC
Organism: Ambystoma mexicanum; assembly: GCF_040938575.1. Classification (NCBI taxonomy): domain Eukaryota; kingdom Metazoa; phylum Chordata; class Amphibia; order Caudata; family Ambystomatidae; genus Ambystoma; species Ambystoma mexicanum. The sequence continues at coordinate 462,254,640 of NC_090931.1, forward strand.
GCCCCTGCCTTTTGGGAGGCAGTCACCAGGATGGGTTTGAACCAGGGGTTTTTGGTTTTGTTGGTTCTGAGATAGGATGATGGGCGGCGACAGCTCAATCCCCACATCTACCCAGTCTGGATTGGAATCTCTTGGGACCCATTTTTCGTTGGGAGGAGTTCCCCCATCTCTGAAGGAGAAGATCCTTTTCCCAGGATCCTCTGAGGGTCCCTCTCCCTCAAATTGGAAGACCTGTACCTCCTCCACAAAGTGGGTCTGTTTGGGTCCTTTGTTTCTCCTACCTCCTCTCTGATCCTTGGGTGGCAGACAATCAGGGGTAGGAGATTTTGTTTCCGGTTCCTGGTTTTCCAAGGGCTGTTTACAAGTTGGGAAGGAAGCTTCCTCCAAGGTTTTCACCCCCTTCCCCTTGTGCCTCTTCCCTGGGAACCGGTGGGTTATCGGGGTGCTGCCCCCGTCATTGTTCTGGAGCACCAGGCCCAGAGTTTGGGGAATTCTGCGGTGTCATGCTCATCTGAGGGTTCTGTTGAGCCCTCAGTATGTGACCCAGATCCCGTGCCATATTTTGGACCTGGCGCTCAAGTTGTGAAACCCGCTCAGGCTGATACGGGGCTCTATTTTCTCCCCTGGGCTGATCCCGGGAAGGGTAGCGATCCCTTCTCTGCTAATACCCCAGATTGGGAAGATTTGGGTACCCCTCCACCCTTGGCCTTCCCTCTCCCAGATTAGGTTGTCTGGGCTCAGGGAATTGGGGAAAGAAGGATGGATGGTTTTGGGGTTGGAAATTGGGTGGATACCTGGGGAAAAAGTTCTGCCCAGGATTTGGTGAATTTCTGCCCTCCTGGGGGAAGTTAGGAGGGAAGTTCCCCGGGTTAGGCGCTTGGCTGGATTCCCCCCATTGGGCTGGAGGAGTCCACACATAACCCAGGATGGGTTGGTTTCCCTTGTAGCGGGGACTTACATAATCAGGGGAGTGAGGGACCCCATTTGTACGACTACCTCCTCGACTCCCTGTCTGTGACTGGCCCAAGGGCCTTCTGGGCTGTGAATTATTTGGCGTAGGCAGGTTTTTAGGCCCCCTCCATCTCCAAATCTAAAACGGGGGCAACCTTTACCTCTGCCACCTTGGCAGCAGCAGGGGTGCTGTTGGTTTTGGGGTTTTTTTTGCGCATTACTTTTATTTTCTATGGGCTTCTGCACCTCATAGATCCAGGTGGCTTGCTCAATGACCCGGTCTAAAGATCTTTTCTCATGAAAATCTCTCACGAGCTGGGTCATTATGTACTTGGGAAGAGCATGGAAAAATGTGTTGATGAATTCTCTGCTGTCTGTGCGCACCCTTCTGGTGGTCTGCGCAAAGGCACGCTTCAATTGTTCACAAATTCTTGTGGGGCCTGATCCTCCCCACATTGCAAATTGTAGGCTGCCTTGCGAGCCTCTTGGGGATTTCTATGTACTGAAAAATGTTTCAAGATGGCCGCCCTATATGTGGACCATCTTGAATGATTTTGGTCCTCCAGCCCCACAAAGAAACTGGAGTATTCAGGGGCGAATGTCGATTTGACGTACTGGATGCAGCTACTGCTGTCCTTCAAATGGAAAGTCTCCATCATTTGCTCATAGAGCTCCAAGTGTTCCCAAACAGAATACTTGGCGTTCTTATGATAGGGCGTGATGACACTCCTGATTGCCATAATCTGTTTTAAGGGGTCCTTAAGCAATACCCTTTTTACCTTATTGGCCTTTTTGGTTCGGGTAACCCTGGTCCATTCATCCTCTGATTCAGAAGCACTGCTCCCAGAGGTGCTCGTCTGATCTTCCAGGTTTTCCCGGATTCTGCGAGGCTGGGAATAGCTGGCAGAATGTGGGGACCTGGTCTCCTGTGTCCTGTGATGCTCAAAGGAGTCTTCAGATCCCTCCTTTCTACCAGGATTTGATGGGTACCCCCCCAGTGACCTAACCGGGTGGAGGTTTTTAGGATGCCCTTAGGGGGTCTAATTTCCTGGTGTTCCCCACTAAATTGCACTGTACTTAGGTGCCAATACCCAGGTGCCCGCCCATCCATTCCTGGGTGGTAATGGCCTATGAGCCCCATACTTTTGGCTGGATAGTAATCTGCCATTCCTGTGGCCCTGTGCTCATGTGCGCCAGGGGACATGGGGGTGGCAAAGTCCTGGGACTGAGAGAGATGAAGGCCTCTGGTACTAGGGCTTCTGAGGTTATGCTCAGGTGTTTTCCTTTCCCAGCGAACTTCATCTCTGTCAGCCCCTGCTCCCTGTTGCAATGCAAGAGCCTGCACTTTCAGTTCCTCAGTTAAGGCCTTACTAGACTCTATCAGTCTCTCCTGCATGCCTACCTGTTGCTGGAGCCTATCATTGTGCTGACAGAGAGCCACATTTTCTCTCTGTGCCTCCTGATTGGTCCTGGAGTACTGGGCCAGTCTCTGCTGCAGGGGGGTTACCTCCTGAGTCCCATCCCTATTGGCCTGCTCCTTTCTTGCCAGAGCCTCCTCCACCCTCCTGGTGTGATCTAGCAAGCCCTGATGCTCTTTTTGGAGGTCACCCAGCCCCTGGAGGGCCAAGTGATTTTCTTCAATTTTTCTTTTTAAAATGCAGACTTCCTGGCCTAAGGTACCCCTTTCCTGACCAAGAGCCTGCATTTGTGATGCCAGGTCGTCCCTCTGCCTTTGAAAGGCACCAGCTTTCTGGCGTTCTTCATCAAACTCTGCCTGGGTATCCAGGTCTTTCAAAATCAATGTATTGCTTTCCTCTTTCTCTCTGTCTAGTTGGATTTTCAGGGTGGCTACCTGCTCTGTGCATGCCCTGTTGAAATTGATCTGTTGCTCCAGCTTTTTCTGGCTCTGCAGTAAGGCGTCCAAACTGTCTTGGTGCTCCTTCTGCAAAGCCAGAATTTTGGTATCCTGGTCGGTCTTTTCCTGTTGCAGTATATCCATGTCCTCTTTTATTTTAATGATACACTGCCTACTATCATTGTCTGACTCCTGGCTCCTCTGCAGCCTCTGCTCAGAAGAGACCAGGTCAGATTGGGCCTTTTCTATTGCCATCTGTTGCCTATTTGCCAGATCTTGGCCTTCAGCACATTTGTCCTGCATGGCTCCCATATATAGATACAAATATGCCGCTATCCTGGCAATTTATTGTGTTCATCTTTGGCCTTAGAAGCCATATATAGTTCACTCAGGGCCACATGTAAGGGACCCTGATCTCTCCACATATCTGACCCAGTTGTAGTGAGCTGTTGTGTGATCGCCTGCAACCATACATTTTGGTACTGCTCAGACCATTCACCTCTCACAAAAAGTTTATGTAAGAGGTGCTCCCTAGCTATCTTCATATCTACCAAGGTCGTCATTCTGGAATTTGAGTTCCTTCCTTACTTACAGAAGTTTGTATTTTATTTTGCAAAACAGACCGTTTCCTTAGAGCGTTCCTTTGAGGAGTGCTTTCACAGTGTAAAACAGCGTGGTGATCTAACCGGTTATGTGTATCCGGTCAGTTGGCACACTGTATTAAGCTGCACAAGTGGTAAATCTAATCCAGAATCTCCGGCTACAAGCCCCCACTTTGTAAGCGACTTCAATTCAAGACTACAGCTAAGTCAATGCCTAGTCTGGGATGCTGATGGAAGCCCTTATTGATGTCTTTTTAGGTCCAGTTCATTTACTCTGGATGACAACCCTTATATAACACCCCTCTCTTAGAATACCCCTGACCCCACTGAGCCAAGAAGTAGGTTTGTTTTGCAAATTAAAAGGTTTATTTGAAAATTAAACTATATATATATATATATATATATATATCACACTTTTATAATAAGTTAATGTTTGATAGCACACTTGTGAAGATGATAGTTATCAACAATGGATAATTTTACAGTGGTACACTCTTTTTGATGGCTTAGAAGTGATATAGAGAGGATAAAGTAGCTGAGAATGCTTTTATGGCTTCAAGGACAATGCAAGGATGAATGAAAATGCAGTACAGAAAATAAACTTGATATGACTTCAACAGAAGACAATGTAATCACTTTTCTTTGACAATTCACCCCCCCCCTTTATGCAAGGTATAGAGATGGGAGGAAAGCACACAGTTCTCAGGAATGCAATCAAATATAATTCAGTTCCCCCCTAGCAAGCTTAGAGGAAAACAGGTAGGAGTTTTAAACACAGGCAAAATCCTTTTAAATATGGTGGCAATGAAGTGAAAAATATACTCAAATTGCTTTTAATTCCCTATAGGAATATACCCAGCGATCTGGTCTATGGGTCTCCGGTTCTGTTATCGGTTCTGCTAGCGGCACTGCACAGCGGTCTGGTCTCTGGTTCTCTCTGGTTCCAGATACAGCACTGCTTTCTGGATACTGCTACAGGTTCTTGCAAAAGTTCTTGGCAAAGAATTCAAACAGCTCACCCGGTTGTTGAATAGTTTGGTTGGTTTTGAGGCCTGCTGAAGAGGATTCAGCTTGTGGATTCAGGCCTCTCTGCTACAAATTCTGGAGTTCATTTCTGGTCTCTGGAGATTGATGGATTTGAAGTCTGGATCTCTGGATGTGAAGTCTGAAGTCTACCGGCAAAGCGTCCCGCAAGAAAGTGGAAAGTCACTCTACCTGGGTTTCAATGTTCCTTTTATGTGTTTTGAAAATGGGTGTGTGCCTGGGCCTAGCTAAGCCTGCCCCTCTTACTTATCATTGGCCAAGATTTCCTCTCTCCCTTGATTGGGGGAAAGAAATGGAGTATCAGAGTGATGCTGTAGGTTTTATGGTCAGAGGAACCTCCCCTTGTCAAATTGCACACAAATATATTTCTGACCCAAATACATATTTATCTATGTACCATTTTTCTAATATTATAGGTCCAGTTAACATATTTTCTGTAGCACCAAACCATCCGATCCCTGTCTTTGTACAATGTCGTGTCCACTTATGACAGAATTCTCCCCTTTTCATCCAGATAACGACCTCTAATCCTTTCCAGATTTTACACAGATGTGCACAAGGGATATGGGTTTCAGATGATAAAGTGTCAGATTTTTAGCATGCATACATTTGGAGTAACAACCCTTTTTTCCGCTACTATCCCCAAGAACAGTCTCTTCATTAGCAACTGCATAGAATAAACTGCAGGATATGACAGAGTCCCGAGCCTGTATCTGTTCTAACTCCCACAGATTCTTCTTAACCCTTTCCTTTTAATACAATCTTTCACTTTGGTATCATGTCATTTTTCAATACCTTCACATCAGTCCGTGTATTCATTTAGTACCTTTGATTTTTAGTTTATCATTTCCTTACACCAATTTAGAAATAAAGAGGATTTCGTGTTTAGCAAAAGCTTCCAATAAAGCTGCATTAGATGCAATTTCACCTTGGTTGACCATGATAAGGTGCCCACTTTCTACCTTAAATTATAAAAAGGGACACACTTCAGTAGAGATAGCACCTGCCTCTATAGTAATCCTTCAAGCTTATCTAATATTCATCCACCATCTAGCACCCCAATCTCTAAACTATAGGCCACTTTTGGCGTCACTTTTGCCTATTAGAAACCCGGTGAGAGCGAAGCAGAATGCAACAAGCATTCTGATTGGCTCTCGCCAGGTCCCTACCTGGCCGGGAATCCCTCCGTTGGGATTCCACGGCCTTTGTCCCCGGCGGGGGGTATGGCAGCCCCTCAGCCAATGAGGAGGCTCGAAGTGGGGCCATCCTCGCTCTGCGCCTCCCCGCGGCTGAGAGGTTGCCTTCGCCCCCTGCCTGGGACTCGGGTAAGTCTTTTTTTTCTTTTTCTTTTTAATCCCTTCCCTCCCACCAGCCCCCCAACTTACCTTCCTGGTCCTACGTCCCCAGCAGGGACGAGGGAAACCTCCAGCCGTGTGGAGACTCGGAGCTGGGCCATCCCCGCTCCGCGCCTCCACACGGCTGGAGGCTTCCCTCGTCCCCCGCCGGGGAACCAGGCACGTTTTTTTTTTCTTCCTTCCCTTCCCACTCCTGCCCTCCCAACCCCATTTACCTTCTTTTTGATCCTTTTTTTCGGGAGTGGACGCGCTGGGAACAGTGTGTTCCCAGCGCGTTCGCTCCCGATGGCCGCCATGGAAAGGGAAAACAGACTCCGTTTTCCCTTTCCATGGCGGCAGCCATTTTCTTTTTTTTTTTTTTTTCCAAAACGCTGCAGCGTCGAAACGCTGCAGCGTTTCAGGACAAAAAAAAAAGCTTTTAGTGCCCCGGTCACGCAATTTTTGCGGGCCGGGGTACTAATAGCAATAGAACCCTCGCATCGGGGGCATTACCGACTCTGGTAATGCCCCGGGGCCCATAGGCAAGGACCCCGACGCTCGGGTTCTATTGCTTAAATAGTATTTTATTATCGGCATCAGTGAGAATCTGTAAAATGTTTCCGTATATTCTTCAAATGTGACGTTAACTTGAGTACTTTATTTTTGAACCTACTAGTATGCAGAGTTAATAATGGAAGCTTAAAGATTTGGAAACTGAGATATGTCAATTGAGAGACTACTTCAACTTTTTATCCCCAATTTTCCAGGCCCTTTCTGTTTGCTTGTAAAACATATTATTCTTGATTTTTTCAACCTTAATTTTAGTTTTTTGACTGTTGGAAGCCAATAGCAGTACTATCCAAAAGAAATAATTTGTTAGCTTAGCAAGCCAGAATACGCTCAGCTGGCCTAGACAAGGAGGAAAAGTCCCATTCTCAACAAAACTTTCTCCTAAATCATTAGCTAATTCCATCAGATCATATTCTCTAGATGGATTTGCTTTCCTGATCACAGTTTCTATATGTTCTTTTGAAAAAACCATTCTGCAGGGAATCGCCTCAAGATCAAACTCAAATGAACTCTTCTTTGCAGATGGTGCATAGAGTTTTTGAAAATGTGCTATCCAAAAGTTTTCAGAGATAGGATTAGTCTGCTTACTACAGACGATAGTTAACATTGATTTCACTTGGCCTGTTTTAAATCTATATGCTCTAAGCCTTCTTAAAGTCCTGTTTCAGTTTCGTTTTGCTTTCTATCCTATCCTCATCCAAGGGTTGAACCCTGTTAAGGCTTCTAAAGGATCTTTTGTTTTGTTGTACATGGTAATCAAATTCTTTATAAGTCCAACGATTGAAAGGAGGCTTCTGTGGCAAATGTCCCACAGTTACAGGGGTAAATTACAGAAAGAAATTAGAGATCTCTGGGGTAAAGAAAATCAACCCTCACATCTCTATTTAGCATCTTGCAATGTTGTAACAGTTTATCATTAAACAGTACAACATAAATAGATTTCCAGCAGAGGTGATTCATGTCTGAATTTGCTATTAGATCAACAATCCCTCTTTCTTAACTTAGAACTTGGGGCAAACATTTAAAAGGTGCTGTAGAAAGTTATCATAAATTAATGTTGTATTCACTACTCCAACTTTAGAGCAGACAAGACATAGGTCAGAAGACACTAAGAAGAAATCTATAGTGAACTGACAATAATATCTGGACTATGTTGGTCTACTCGGAAGGTGACTTTTAACATTCACATTTACCTTGGACATTTCCCAGTTGTCGAGAAATTCATGCCATTTAGCACCGCATGAAAGACATCTCTTTATGCTGTTCTGGGCAGAAGCTAACCAAATCACCATCAATTATAGTAGTAGTAAAATCCCTCTCACTCAACCAGGACTTAAGTATATCTCCCAAAATCATCTATTTTAGACTGAGCTGATTTACAATAGATATTAATTAGTATCATACACAGGTAGTATAACTCAGTGCAGCGTGTTGGTCTTGGAAATAAGGCGACACAGGGCAACACAGGTTCGACTCCTGGGTCTGTGCTTAGAAACCTCTTTGGTATTGAGCATGTTATAAAAAACAATTATAATGACTTCATTATTATAATTAATGTTATAATTGATTGTCACCTTAAGGGAGCCTCAAGAGTTAGTCCTGCATTGGATCGTCTACACTCACAAAGGAGCCTCCTCAATTGTTCCGAAATGAGGTAAGTATACTCACAGAAGGATTACCAGATGGACCTTTGTTTGACTAATGGAGCAAAACAGTAAGTCTATCCAGCATTGACAGGTTCTCCACCCATATATTGTGCAATAAAGTAATTTTAAAATCAGAAAAATGAGGAGAACGAGAGTTATTGTAAAACGCTTACAGTAATGAATTCTATAGTCAGACAATTGGAGAGCTGCAGGCAGTCAAGAAAATCTGTTTGTTGTACATAGATTACCTTACACGGTGCAGAATTCATATAAATAATTCCTTTATTTATAAGGCCCCTAAAGCACCTAATCTGCCGACCCTCCTTTAAACCCCCATTTTGAGTCTTGGAGGAAAGAAAACAACCCATTTGCACTTGAGAAGGTCTGTTAGAAAGGAAGGTCAGCCCCGCCAGTGCTCTGTCTGTGATGCCTAGGGTATCATGGAGACGGTTTATGATGAAGGAATAGTTGACTGTCTCAAAAGCAGAAAACAGATAGAGAAGGATCAGAACAGAGGGAGTAATAGAGTGCAGGTTAGAGAATAGGTCTTTATGGGTGTTCAGGAGAGTATTTTCAGTGCCTCTGGCTGCCCTGAAACCAGACTGGGTGTCATGGAGGAATCCAGCCATGTCTGTGTGGAGGGTCAGTCGGGGATGACCAGCTTCTCCCTGAGTTTGCCCAAAAAAGGGGTGATAGAGATAGGGCGATAGCTGGGCAAGAAGGGTCTGCAGACTGCTTCTTTAGGAGAGGGTGCACAAGTGAGTGCTAAGGGGTTCAGGGAATGAGCCTGTGGCAAATTAGTGGTTGCAGAGGTCAGCCAAGGCTGGAACGAGAAAGGCAATTGTCTCCTTGGTGTTTCTGGAGAAGCAGGGCAGCACCTATTTAGAGGAGACATTCATAGATTGGACAACTGGACAACTCTAGAGATCTCATCTGGGGCAATGGGAGAGAGAGAGAGAGAGAGAGAGAGAGAGGGAGAGAGGGAGAGTATAGGGGGAGAGGAGACCAAGAGGGCAAGAAAAGGTCAGGGTGTCTAGGTTTTGGAGGAAAAGTGGGATGCCAGTGCAGAGCAGAGGGCCTGGGAAGGAGGAGGAGAGGAAGAGACTGTGTTATGATTGGCAAGTTCCCTGCCATTTTTACAGAGTTCAGCTATGTTATTGGTGGCTCCTGAGATGCAGGCTTGGACATGAGACCTCTTCTTAGAGCCAATGCAGAGAAGGTATTGCCTTTGGAGTAGGCGGCAGGCTAGTTTGTCAGGGGATGAGCTAGAAGTCTGCCACTTCCGCTCTGCAGCTTTGTACTTGCGTTTCAAAGCTGCCAAGTCGGAGTTATACCAAGAGTTGCATTCGGAGGCAGGCTTCATACGGATCCTCATGACAGGGCCGGGGATGTTCAGGGTGTTAGTGATAGGGAGATGGAGGTTATTTAAAACAGAGCCAGAAGGAGAGTCCAATGAAGTAGGAGGCAAATACAGCGACTGACACACGCTTCATCAGTCGAATGGGAGAGTAGGAGATTGGCAGTGCCGGCGGTGGAGTCTGGGGACAGGGGAGGTCAAGGAGGGAAGCGCAGAGAGAGTGGCCAGAACAGGAGAGAGGGATAGTGAGAGGGTTGGAGAAAGGGATGTCTGATGAGAGCATCCAAGATGTGCCCAGCAGAGTGGGTTGGGCCAGAGGGAAGGATAGTGTGGGAATTAGTGTCGCAGGAGTCGCAGAAGAGCATAGTGGCCACATCAGGGGAGTTGAGAGGGATGTTGAAATCCCCAAGGAAGATAAGTTTGGGGGAGGAGGCAAGAAGAGAGGAGGACAAGTCCATTCTGGAAGGAAGAGCGAGGTCGGCCTGGGGGGTCTGTAGATGGTAGCAAGAGTAAGAGAGAAAGTGGACGAGACAGACAGCCTGCAGACTAGGCTTCAAAGGATGAGTAGGTTTGAGTGGGGATGATAGAGGCAGGAACCCACTCAGGAAAGATCAGATCCACTCCACCACCATGCTGGGAGGGCCTGGGATTGGACAGGATCTTGTAGCCCTCAGGAAGACGAGTGTCAAAAGCAGTGACAGAGCTGGCCTTGAACCACATCACAGTGACAGCAAGGACATCAATGTTTTCAAGGAGGTGATAGATGTCAGAGGGTGTTGGATAGCAGAGCCAGAATTGGGGGTAGCTAAGTGTAGCTGATTGCACCCTTTAAAAGATTTGCGAGGCGGGGCACATGGGTAGGGTGCCACCACTGAGGTGGGGAGCAGGGGGGATGAGGGAAAGATGGGTGGATGGAGAGGGTGGGAAGTTGAAGAGAGAAGGAAGATGTCTGTTACAAGGAGGAAGTTGGGCTGAGAGCCCTGGGCCATGATAATGCCATTGTGATAGACATTAATGGTGCATTTGGAAGATGAAAAATTAGCCAAGAGTACTTTACAAATGGGAGAGGGGTAGAGAGGGGAGAGGCCAGAGACCATATGGGGGTCCATAGGTTAGAAGAGGGAACAGGGAATAAAATGTCAGTGATTGTCTGGAGGAGGCATTGATGTGGTTGTTTGCGATGAGCATTCCAGGGTTGGATCTCAAGAGTGTCTTTTTTAGTGTTTTCCTTCCAGACTTTGCGATAGAGGGAGGATAGGAGATGGAGAAGCAGTTAGAAAAGATAGGGGAGACAGAGAGCACCATGGGTCAGAGACAAGAGGGTGGAGGTCAGAGGATGGCAGGGGAGAGCGTCAGAAGCACTCTGCAACAATAGAATCACACCAGGTGGCCAAGCAGACAAAAATGAGTGGATATGCTGGAGATTACCAGATTTACAGAACATTAACAAATTGGTAAGCAGACCTAGATTCGATTTTACCAAAAAGTACTCAGAAACAGTACAGTACAGTACAAGATGGTGGGTGCACAATGGAAGCACACCTAGATTCGATTTTAGCAGGAAGTACTCAGAAACAGTACAGTACAGTACAAGATGGTGGGTGCACAATGGAAGCACACCTAGATTCGATTTTAGCAGGAAGTACTCGGAAACAGTACAGTACAGTACAAGATGGTGGGTGCACAATGGAAGCACACCTAGATTAGATTTTAGCAGGAAGTACTCAGAAACAGTACAGTACAGTACAAGATGGTGGGTGCACAATGGAAGCACACCTAGATTAGATTTTAACAGAAAGCACTCAGAAATAGTCAAAAGAAATGGCGTGTGCACAGGTGGAAGCACACCCGAGAATATTAAGAGTTAAACAATGTAATAGATATGTCTTTCTTTTTCTATTGAAGAAGGGCATTTAGAGCGCAGTAGAGACATTGAATATTTGTGTCAAAGTGAATATTTGTTTCCCTTATGAAAGCCAGAGGGTTCTATTCATGAAACGTGTATTCAATAGAGTTCGATCATTCTCTATATGTTTTACAGAAGAGGAGAGGCATTTCACCTCAGCATGTATATTGTCGTAAATCCTCAATAATGATTAAAGGCAGCAATTGCAATTGTGCATAAATGTTGTAGGTTCTGAGCTAGCAGAGATAGCAGAGGAGACAAAGTGGCATATGTTGAAAGAATCACTGGTGAGTCACTTAGGCCTTATTTATTTAAACCCGTAACATACGGGGGAGTGTTCGTCATATAATCAGCATGTAGATCGGATGGCATTTTACCCCACTTTATGGCAGAAATGACAGCTGAATCCCAGGCAATTAACGTCAGTTGCTGCTAATAACATAAGATTCCTGATAAGCAGTCAGATAAAATAGAAGTGGATGTACAGGAGAGTCTGCGATGGTCATGACCTGTGTTGTAGGTGGAGCCACGTTCGTGATCGCAAGCTCCCTGCATGAAAGAAATCAGCAAACGTGCTTTGCCACCAGAAGCAGTCGCATTGTCAGAGTATGGGCCCTATCTCGGTTGGATAATGTGAATATTGGAGGCTTATGCTATTTATGGGGCACAAGGCTTTACTTTGCTGCGTAGATCAAACATTTACTGTTAAGATTTCTTTAGGATCACCACTTTTCCTTACCGCACACCCCTGCTTCAAGCTGCTCCAACTACAACTGCTGCACTGAGCAGGAGCACTCTACGCTAGCACTATGCTCCCACAGAGTGTTCTTAACCGGTCAGTCTGGGAGACTCCGAACCCGCAAGTGTCAAGCCGGCAGACCTAAAACAAACACCACCACAACCAGGGTAATGCTCTATCTGCTGCAATTAGCCTGAGTGCTCAGCGCGAGTGGAGCATGCTCTCAGCGCGTTCTTAGCGAGTCAGTCTGAGAGACTCAGCCCGCAGAGGTGTCCAGCCATCAGACCAGAAACGATTGCTACCAAAACCAGGATACTCCTATAAATGCTGCACTCAGCAGGAGCATTCCTTGCATCTCAAAAAACAGTATATACATCTCAGTATAAAATATACACCCCTCAGTTTACAATGTATATGCACACATACTTCAATATATATAATGTATGCATTTCACTGTACACTATATACCTCTTGGTATACAATGAATTTACCTCACTGTGCATTTGATCTGTTTCAATATATAATGTAGCTCGATATACAGTATATACATCTGGATATGCAATGTATGTAACTTAGTGTACAGTGTAAATATTTCAGTATATAATGTTCAGATCTCAATATATGATCTATGCATCTCAGAATATAATACATACATTTCAGTATGCAGTACATAGATTTATGAATCTGATGTATGTCCCAACGGCCTCCCCCCCCCATACTGATCCAGTCCATTCTACATCCCCTCAGTGGCTGTCCATAGAATCCCGTCCTCCATGGAAGTTGGTTCCAAAAAGTACCATGGGTTTGCATATAGTTCCTGCCAGTGTGACTCATGTGCTTATGAGGGGAGTTTAGACCTCATTCTTATTCAATACTTAACCACTGGTGAGACAACTGCTTTGGTGTTGATTTCATGACAATTGTAGTCATGCTTTCACGAAATAGTGCATTGAATAAGACCAGTGATCACAGGTAAATCTAACAACCCTGCTGCAGGATGCAAGGAGTCATGGGAGATTGAAGGGGACATGTCATCGCAGTTCCTATTCCCGTGGTATCAAATTAAGTTAAATGTTCCTTAGCAATGTCTTCTGGTCTCGATTGTTTGTTTTACTGTTATTTTGTTGAACCAGCAGTTCTTCCACGCCTGGCTCCAGTTCTCTTAGTGATGTTAGGATGGGAGCTGCTCTGCTATTTTTGTTGGAAGCTGCTCTGGCTGCCCTGGCTGTTGTCCTTTCTTGAGACATCAGCTGCTTTTGCTTGTGCTTCTTGTTCACCAGTCTCTGGTTATTTGGGATTGTTTTCTCTCACTCTCTCGTGCATAGAGTATTTGTTTCTCCATGTTATACCAATTTCTTTCTTCATTGGCTGCATCCTCCTCAGTTACTTTCACCACTTTCATGGGGCATCTATATTTAAATAGAATCCCTATTTTTCGAGTCTTACTTTGACCACATACCCTGATTGTGCAGCAGAGCTTTTGTTGGATGTCTTCTTTAATGCAATGTTCTGAGTTACTACTCTGTTTTGAATGTCTTCTTTCAATTGATCCAGTCCTTCCCTCAGCACAAATATCCAGAAGGACACTAGATTTATGTTGGCAGTTCTGCCTCGCATCACGTGGAAGGGACTCTCTCTAGTAAATTCAATCTTTCAAATGTTAGTGCCATATGATATGTGCTGTTTCCTTTATATCCATTATGGAAGTTGCTCATTTGCATGCTCAATGTGCCTGTTTTCATGATGTGCCAGCATGCACCTTCATTGTGCATTATGTTCCTTTCATAAGAAACCACGCCATGCTTTGTAAGATGAGCCGCACATCGTTGATGGGTACTGGTTCGTTTGGATACTTTTCCCTCAGATGAGATCGTCCAACACATTTATGGTGGCTCTGGTAGTGATTTCTCTGTTCTGTATCTAAACCCAGCACACAAAAGACTGACTTTGCGAAGGTCAGCCACAAAGAATGCTGCTGCATGTTTGCTCTTTTGCCTATGCCCTGCTTCCCCTTGGAAATTTGGGGGTCTCCCCCCAAACCCACTCCCTGCTGTGTGACTCTGTCACCACACTACCCACCACAACCCCCAACCTACCTCCATTGCTCCAGCGCAATTTTGTGGTTTCCCTCCAGGCTGTGCCCTTTAAACACCTACGTATGGGTGGCGGCCTTCTCTATGAGGCTTTCTGTGCATTGGTCTTTAGAGGGTGTGGACTAAAGGTCGCTGTCAGAACTCCTTTACATTATGTTTGCAGATATATGGACCAGACTCATTCATCAGGTCACCCTTTAAAGTTGAAGTCTCTAAGTAGGGCAAGGCCATGTCTTGGTATGTTTGATGCTGCCATCTTTCTTTGCTGATTGTGGACGCTTCATTGTCTTGGGGTGGGTCTTCCATCATTGCTAGTATGGATTTGTCATTAAGAAATTTGTATTTATCTGCCTACGAATTTCATATGCAAACTCTCAGAGTTTGGCTGCATGTTATTCTAAGCGATATTCAATCAACACTACAGCTAAGTCAATGCCTAGTCTGGGATGCTGAGGAAAACCCTTATTGATGTATTTGTATGTCCAGTTCAGGACTCTGGATGACAACCCTTGTATAACACCCCCCTCTTAGAATCCCCCTGACCCCACTGAGCCAAGAAGTAGGTTTGTTTTGCAAATTAAAAGGTTTATTTGAAAAATGAACAAGATATATATCACACTTTTATAATAAATTAATAATTGATATCACACTCATGGATATAATGTTGATCAACAATGGGTAATCTGGCACCAGCACACTTCTTTACAATCAATGAGGAGTTAGTATAGGATGGATAAGGTAGCAAAAATACTTTTATGGTTTCAAGGGAAAAGCAATGAGGAATAAAATGCAGTACAGAAATAACTTGATATGATTTTAGCAAAAGATAAGATAATCACTTTTTCTCTGGCAATTCACCCCCCCCCCCTTCTTTATGCAATACAAGGAGATGGAAAGAGGAGCACACAGTTCTCAGGAATGCAATCAAATACAATACAAAATTCAGTCCCCCCCAGCAAGCTTAGAGAAAAAACAGGTATGATTTTAAAACACAGGCAAGATACTTTGATGTGATGACAATGAAGTGAGAAATGTGCTAAAATGCTTTTAATTCCCTCTAGAGGTTCAGGGTGGGTGATATCTAGTTTATATTAGTTCAGGCTCACTTTAGCAATGCTCTATGAGTAACTAGCAGGTTAAAACGAATTTTAGCAAAGGAAAGCAAGGAGCTGCTGATTTTTACACGTGGCTGAAATTGTGCAAAATGTCAAATCGCGGCAAATTAAATCGCGTGCGTCGAGCGTGATTACGGAGGCACTATAAGGAGTAGGAAGTCGGAAGTTTTCGGATTTTAAATTTTAAAAGTTCAAAATGACAGATGACAGTTCTCTGTTTTAAAGATGATAGAATGACACGATTCTAGGAGGCAGTTCTAATAGGCTAAATAGTTTGAATTAGATTATTTTAACTAAGAGATTGGTCCGGCACAGTTCTGCTAGGTACTCACAATATAACTTTGAAATAGGCCTCGTCACGGATCTGGTCAACACGTCCAGCGGTGGTTCTCTCTGCTCGGCGGGTCAATCAGGCACCTGTTCTGCTCACAGCGATCCGGATCTCTGTTTCTGCTCACAGCGGTCTAGGTCTGGTCTGTGGTTCCGGCAAAAGTTCTCGGCAAAGAATTCAAACAGCTCGCCCGGCTGTTGAATAGTTCGGTTAGGTTTGCTGGATTCTGAAGGCCTGCTGAGAATACTTTTGCTTGCAGTGGGCCTTCTAGGTTCAAAGTTCTGTAGTCTATGGGTCTCTGGTTCTGGTCTCTGTCTGGATGGGATGTTGGCCGTCAAAATGCTCCGCAGAAATGGAAAATGAATGTCTCTACCTGTCCCAGCAGTCTCTTTTTATGTGTTTTGGAAATGGGTGTGTGCCTGGGCCTAGCTACGCCTGCCCCTCTCACTTGTCATTGGCCCAGTTCTCCCCTCTCCCTTGATTGGGGAGCTGGGTTGTGAGTCATCTTTATGGCTTACAGAAAGACACTCCCCTTGTCAATGTGCACACAAATCTATTTCTGATCCAAATACATATTTCCCAGATACGCAATTTGTTGAAATTACATGTACACATTATATATTCCTTATGGTCCATGCTTGTCCGCCTCTGATCTTCCTGGGGGCTTGCATTAAAAAATGACAACATTTTGCGCTTTTTGACTGGTTTTGCAATATTGGATTATCATCAAAAATAACACAACTGTACACCCTCCTTCTCCACACATTCCAGCTATTTACTAGGTTTCTAGCATAAACCCGGTGTCTGTAATATCAATAAATAGCGGGTTTGGGGGCGTGGCTAGCCGCGGGATGAGAAGGACGTAGGTCTCCTCGGCTCCCGCAACCGCAGCAAATATCCTGATAAAATAGCCTGAAATTCGACGGCATAAGAGCTGATAATAACCCGTAGGGTGTCGGATACTCTTGGGCATAAACGAGGCGCAGAGCAGAGAAAACCGCTGCCGATTCCAAGAAATACGACCACGAGAAGTTTCGAGGTGATCGACATCCAGCTTCCAAAATGGCCGCCGGTGCGCATGGACGAACGCCCTGAAGTGAGGCCGTGCGACTTCGGAATCCATCCTGTTATTCTTCCGCATGTGAGATCGGAGGAGGGGTGGTCCCGGCGGGACGGTGTCCCTCCCAACAGGCGGACTATAGCGAACCAGTGCAGAGGTAAGAACGGAGCACGTATCCACCCACGTGAGACGCCACGGCCCCCGCAGGTAGCACTCCTGGTCGAGAATGAGGGGCACCCTTCCCGTGCGACCCAGCGTGTGAGACAGACCTGTGAGCCACATACGGAGAAGAGGTGCTGCAGCGATGGGATGGCGTGAGCGAGTGTTTCCCCCCCCCGAGCTCTGCTCCAGGAGGCGACGGCGTGCAAGACAGACATACACAGCTAGTGGAATCGGTACCATGGGCAAAGACAAGGCGAGGAAACTTCCCACACAAAGCAGGATGGATCAGTATACCATCCAACCGCCCCTGGCGGCAGACCCCCAGCCGCAATCCGCGGATGAGATGGAAACGGACCAGGGAATTTCACTGAATGACATTATGGCCGCGATAGCCGATTCCCGCTCATCAATGGAGCAGAAAATGGACGGGATAAGAATGGATGTATCCCTCCTCCGTCACGATCTCCAAAAGCTGACAGCACGCACCGGGGAGGCGGAACATCGCATATCCAACACAGAGTATAGAATGCACACAATGCAACAGCAGCTCCAGAACGTAACATCCAAACTAAAGGTACTGGAGGACAGGATTGAAGATGGAGAGGGCAGATCAAGGCGTAACAACGTGCGTATACTTGGTATACCTGAGAAGGCCGAAGGCTCCTGCATGGAACTTTTTCTAGAACAATGGCTGACTGATGTGTACGAGCCAGACGCCTTCTCCAAGTTCTTCTCCATTGAGAGGGCTCACAGAGTGCCCACCGGCAGACCCCCACCCTGGCACCTCCACACACGATAATTGCAAAATTCTTAAATTACAGGGATCGCGATGCCCTACTGCAGCACGCGCACGCAAAAGGCACCGTCACGTTCAACGGCTCCAAAATTGCCTTTTTCCCCGACTACACCAGGGAAGTGCAAAAGGCGAGACACTCCTTCGATCACCTCAAGAAACAACTGCAAACAATGGGGGTGAAGTATGGCCTGCTCTTCCGTGCGCAACTCAAGATTTACCATAAAGGGACAACAGTCCATTTCAATGACTCCAAGGAGGCTTGGCGCTGGGCTGAACAAAACATAGACGGAGACTGGTCAACCCCCCGCGACAACAGGGGTAGGAACCGAAGGCCTCCACCAGACAAACAGAGGGAGGTCCGCCAACCACCAGCGCAGCACCCACCGGAAGAGCGGGGAGGGTGACCACTGCCCTGAGGCCGGCCGGAAGCCCGAGGTCCCGTTGGGTCACCCAGGTCGAGCTACTGCTTTACTCTCTCTACACGCACCTTCGCAACAGTAGGCTACATACATTTATCTGATGCAGTCGCGGTATGCCCCAAGACCGCGACAGAAAGAGAGCCCCCTCCTCGGGTATTATCCGTGGCGGTTCCCCCCCTAGCCACTCCCCTAAGAGAGGGCCTTCCCCCCCAGGGATCCAACCCGAGGGAGGCTACCTATACTTGAAGTTAAGATAAACGCATGTAAGGTGTCCAGTTGACACCAGTGTTTTTTTTGTTCGGGCGACCGATGCTTCTAGTTGGGAGGAGTATGGGGAGGGGGGTTGGGGATTTGTTAGGTTTAGTTACAGACATGACCCATCAAATGTATAGGATGATAAGGCTAGATAAGACAGTGTTCGCCTACGGGCGAATCTGCAGCTGGCGTATTACACCGTTGGCGGCAACACAGGCAGTGACCATCACAAACACCCATGGCATCACTTAGTGGTAGTAAAGACACTCTCAGAACACTGTGGCTCATGACTTGGAAAGTTAATGGGTTGGGTAGCACAGTCAAGCGTCGGCTGGTGAGGCAATTCCTCAACAGGCGGGGGGCTGACATAGTGTTCCTGTCTGAGACCCATCTTGCAGGCACTGACTGTACCCTATTCAGACGCACACACTACAAGTTGGCACTTCACTCAGGTTTCGCAATAGGCTCAAGAGGGGTCATGATCCTGGTACACAAAAACCTTCCCTTCCACCTCACGTCGGTGACCCATGACACAGGCGGCAGATATATCTACGTGGCAGGCAAGCTATGGGATCACTACATCGCTTTGATAGCGACCTATGCACCCCCGACCCTGCTTGAGACGCTTCTTACCGACATTGCCCCGTTAATCGCAAACGACACATCCAACTTCATGATCCTGGAAGGTGACTTTAATGAAGTCATGAACGTGACCCTTGATAGATCACACTTGAGGAATAGAAACCCCAATGTTCCCACCAGACTTGCCACGTTTGCCCATGCACTAGGTCTATGTGACGTGTGGAGGGAACTCCACCAGGACAGGAGAGAATACTCTTTCCACTCAGGGGCACATGCCTCGCTCTCCAGGCTAGATTATTTCTTCATCCCAGCAACTGATTTACATATGGCGCAAGAAATAGACATTCTCCCCCGGGGCATCTCTGACCACTCCCCATTAGAACTGACACTCACAACATCCAGGCAGATTCCACCACCGAGCTGGCGCCTAAATAGCTATTACCTGGGCGACCCTGCGCTTGTGGACAAGCTGCAGAAGACGACCAGTACATACTTGGAACTCAACTCTCAGACGGCAATGAACCCAGGAACACTGTGGGAGGCCTATAAGACGGTGTTAAGAGGCGAACTGATGTCGTGGACAACCGCGAAAAAAAGACAGCACTGGAGCAAGAAGCTTGAGGCCGAACAACAGGTCAAGCGAGCAGAGGAGAGGCACATAATTGAGGACACACCGGCCTCGAATCGATCGTTGCTACTGGCACAAAAAAAGCTGCAAAACATAGCGATGGACAATGCGAAACAAGTGCATACTGCAATGCGGGCGAGAATTTATGAAACATGGGACAAGGCGGGCAAGATGCTGTCTTGGCTGGAAAGGATGGAACAGGGATGCAGCTATGTCCGAAGGCTCGAGACAGGAGGACCGAATTCAGGAGTGACCGATCAGGAAATTAGTCAAGGCTTTGCGGATTATTATGCTGTGCTGTACAGAATGCCCACGACACAGATGGACGCCACGATTATGGAGCAAATTAACATCGCCACCCTAACGGAAACGCAACTGCAACTGCTGGAGAGGGAGATCACAGAAGAGGAGATCCTAAGTGCCATGTCGAGCCTCCCATCCGGTAAAGCCCCAGGACCTAACGGCTTCCCGGTTGAGCTATGGCAAAAGGTGGGGACCAATGTGGTGGCCCCCCAACTGCTCCAAATGTACCAGCACACGCTAGAAGAGAGCATTCTCCCACCAGATCTGCGAGAAGCAACAATAATAGTGATACCCAAACCGGACAAGCCCCAGGAAAGATGCAGCTCATATCGGCCCATCTCACTCATCAATAGCGAAACTAAAATTCTGGCAAAACTACTTGCCGACCTCCTGCAACAGGTGATTCCCACCCTGATACATACGGACCAGTGCGGCTTCATGCCCCAGAGATCAACACGTATGAACCTCCACAGGCTATATTTGCCACTGGAAAGGGCCAATAGCATACAGGGCCCGCTAGCCCTGCTAGCAATTGATTTCGAGAAGGCCTTCGTCTCGGTGAGATGGGAGGCCATCTGGACCATAATGCAATGCATGGGTTTCGGTGAGAACTTTATGAAGTGGGTGCGCCTGTTGTACGAATCCCCTGTGGCCAGGACCAGAGTTAATGGCTGGCGTTCAGACCTCTTCGATCTGGGGAGGGGCACGAGACAGGGCTGCACGTTGTCGGCCATGATTTTTGCTATCGCCATAGAACCACTGGCAATCCTCTTGCGAAATGCGCCAACCTGCGAAGGCTTCCGGTGGTCGGAGAACTGGGAAGACAGGATATCTCTATATGCAGACAACCTTCTCAAATATCTGAAAGAACCAAGCAATGCCTGTCCCAGAGTCATGCACCTGTTAGAGCAATACGAGGCATTCAGCGGACTGCGAGTGAACTGGTCTAAATCCATCCTCTTCCCGCTAGGGGACACCTCGTCGGCAAACTTGACGTCTGGCCCTTACCAGATCGAAAGAGAAAAGTTCAAGTATCTGGGGATACGTATTACGAAGCAGCTGACTGAATACACAACCCTGAATCTCGCCCCCCTCATGACAAGATTTGCAGAAGATACTCGCCATTGGATCTCCTTGCCATTAACGCTGATGGGTAGAGCGGCCCTGTTCAAAATGATTGCCCTTCCTAAATTCTTATACATCCTGCAAAATGCGCCATCATATTCACCAGCGAGAATTTCACAAAATAGAGTGCACCCGTCGGAAGCTGCTTTGGGGGGGAGGACACCCACGAATCGCTCTCGCCACGCCCCAAAGGTCTATTTGGGAAGGAGGCATTGGACTGCCCAGGATACAGTCATACTACTGGGCCAGCCAGATGGCGGTAGCAAATGACATGCACCACGGAGACGGAAGCCTCCCACATATCAAAGGTCTCATCTGTAATGCCACGACCACGCCTCTAGAGCATCTGAATGGAGGCCTGAACCGCACATCACACACGGATATGGCAACGCATATAGTGAGAATATGGAAAGACACACATCAGTACCTGGGATGGGGCGGGAAGCTAACGCTGGCACAACCCCTATGGAACAACTGCAACCTTCCCGAAATAAGAAAGCTGCCCATATGGCCTGAGTGGGCCCAGCGAGGAATCGCCAGGATAGGAGATGTGGTTCACGAGGACAACCTGGTACCATTCGAGACATTGCATGAAAAGTTCTCCCTCCCAGACACAGAGAGGTACCACTATATGCAGCTGAAACATGCTTGGATGGCCCACAGACTCATAACGCAAGACATGCCGGAAAGCTCCCCTGTGATGGCAGTTCTCAGGCGGAACATTGTGCAACTGTGGGGATCGGAACATACGCCAAGCTTTGAACAGTGGGTCACAGATGTGGACATATGTGCTATAATGGAACATAGAGTGTACGCGGCGAGGGGTTGCCCGCAGAAAGCGGACAAAATATGGAGAAGATGGGAAGAGGCTAGTTAAAGGACAAGATTGGCTCCACAGCCTCTGTGACTGAGAGTTACCCCGGGAGAGGGGGGGAGATGCCTCTGCGAGAATATCCTATGCCACAAGTTCATCTGTTGTCAAATTGACGGTCTGTCTGACCAGGGTCCCGGAAGTTGAGTTTATTGATTCTTTTTTGGAATGTTTGTTTTTTTTTGCCGTATTTTGATTGATTGTCTTTCTCTCTCTGCATTCTATCACATGTATCTGTAATGTAGATCTTGCATATGTTCCTCTCCCCTCCTGTCTACCCCTCTCCTTCCCTTACGTTACTACCCAAAGCTTTCCCCTACCTCCCCACGTCCCTACCCGGTACTGCAGAGAAATAAGTGTAATGTTGTTTTATGTTTAAAATCAATAAAATCTTTGATAAAAAACAATAAATAGCAGGGTTTGGTCCTAGAACACCGTAGAAATTGGAGTTTGGACTCAAATCGTGAGGGCATTTTTCATACTAAGAATCTCAAAGTTGTACATTCCTGTCATTTGGTTACAATAAGTTATCAATATTTCTATAAAATATATATATGCTGTAATAGGAATCCACACTCAAGTCTGGCCCGCCCCTTGAAGCTGGGTGGGCCAGCGACCACATGTCTCTGCTCACAGGCATCTCTCTGTTTACTGTCAATATTCAAAATTAACATACCCCATTCAACTGAAAGGGGCTATTGTCTCTCTCCTCCAGGCTGAAGGGGAAACCCCCTCCCTCTCACTCAGAAGGGCCATGTGATATCCTGCTTCCTGTTGTGAGTCTCTGGGGTGTTAAGAGTTCTCAGCCTCTTGGCCTCTGGGAACAGCAGGTGGCTAAGATTTCTAATTAACCAACAGGCTTTGAAGTCCCTGCTAGGCTGGATCCTCTTGCACTCCTGAGATACAGTCCTACTGTCAGAGTTTAGACCGCTAGCGCCGGTTTGTGGACAAAGCTGGTACTGCACCCATTTTTGGGATCTGTCTTGAATTACTGCATTTCAATAGAGTGGTCTTTTGCTTGATAGAATAGGACCCTTGCTTAACATTGTTTTGATGGCATCCTTACAGTAAAGTGGTGATGTGGAACACCCCCACAAGAAGGTTGTATCTTTGGAGTGGTCTTGTGCCAACTGCGCAGTTCTCCTGCATTATGGCGTGAATTTGGGCCGCAACAGCTCATCCCCACATCCACCCAGTCTATTGATTTAGTTTGTTCTGGGATAGAATAATGGGCGGCGACAGCTCATCTCCACATCTACCCAGTCTATTGATTTAGTTTATTCCTGGATAGAATGATGGGCGGCGACAGCTCATCCCCACATCTACCCAGTCTACTGATTCAACATGGGTCAAAACCCTTGACATTATCTTAGCCATGGTATGGATGATTTATTTTCCTTTGTGCCTAACATGTGGGCAAATGGCTCGTGGTCAGTTTGTAGCTAGAATTTCCCGACCCATAAGTATGGCCTGAAATAAGCTGTGGCCTAAGCAGATGTCAGCATATATTTAAGCAATAAGCCCAGAGCCGCAGGGGCATTACCAAGTCAGGTAATGCCCCGGGGCCCATAGTAACGAAGGCCCTGGGCATTGCCTGACTCGTTAATGCACCTGCGGTGAGGTGCTTATTGCTATAAGTACCCGGACCCATAAAACCAGGGTACTAAAAGTATTTATTTTTGTTTCGAAATACTCCGGCGTTTCGAACATTAAAACAAAAAGTTTAAAAAATGGCCACCGGGGAAGGGAAAGGGAACCGGGAGCTTCAGCAGACGTTTTTTCCTGTTTCCATGCCGCATAGGACAAGTTGAGACACACTATTTAGAAGATGCCATTTGCCAACTAATCCATGGTGCTGTTCATTGATGTGCTTCTTCCAGCGAACATCGTAGACAACGCTAGGAGTTATCTCACTTTTCTCGCATATTTAGCTCACTAAGAGAACGATCCCTGAAATACAACTGCTTTTCTGGGCTTCCTACCATCCGCACATGTGCCTGGTAGCACAGCGTATGTAGTAATTAACTACCAGCCTCCATTAAATAGTGCTGACATTTCGATAACAACATGACCACTTTGCTCTCCTGGACGAATAGAACAAGGTGCTCCTCGCCACAGACTCTTTTTGCCAATGTGCCTCCAGATGCAAATTCTGCATTCTATAAAACGGTTGATTTTTCCACCGTCTCTATCACACTCGATCTAGCGATAACAAATCTATGATGTCATTTTCACATCACATATAAGGCCTATCGTGAAAAAATCATCTGTCCTGAAGATGGCCACAACACTTACCTTTTTATGGACACCTCTGAGAAAATGTCCAATCCATCATTTGGCCGAAACATGTCGGCACCTCATATCTCAAAAAATGTGTAAATTTAGTTGTTTCTGCAACCATTTTATAGGAATATAGGGTGTATTGATTTACCCATTCTTTCTTCTTCTTTTTTCTGTCCTTTCTTTAGCCTTTTTCTTTATGTTGCAATTATTAGACATATTTCTTTGTGCCTCTTATGATTTATGGATGTATTACATTGTTTTTAGCTTTTGTACATATATATGATTAAAACTTGATCTCATGTACCCTTGTGCGTCTGGCCATTTTTGCCTGTTTTTTGATCCACGACTAGCATACACTGTTGATTTTCTGTAAATATGTCTATTGGTAGACCTTTGTGTGTGTGACCATAAGTGTTCAATCCCTTCCTAGAGTCGAAGTAGTGAGGGGTAATCAATTCTCAGTGCCTTCACCGGTACCCCTGTGTTTCATACATTAACCCATCCCTTCTTGAGAATTGCTCCCCCAATAACAAACAATGTTGGGATTTGGCCTTTTTTCTAGTACCTTTCCATGACAGCCCTTGAAAGAAATAGAAAAAAAGTAAACAAAAAAATGGCGTGCAGTCCCTTCTTCCTATCCATGACGGCGTGTTGCAGATCGGGAGCGGATGCACTGGGGACAGAAGTGTGCCCAGCGCGTCCACTCCCGAAATGGACTTCAACAAAGGTAAGTGGGGATGGGGGGCGTGTAGGGAATTCTGTGGAGGGGGAGGTCGGAGGGGAGACGGGAAGTGTGACAACACTTACCTCATTCCCCGGTCGGGAGATGACGGCAGTCTCCAGCTGCGAGGCTGCGAGATGTGGGTGGTGTAGCACTGGTAATGCCCCCATTCCGAGCCTCCTCATTGGCTGAGAGGCTAACACCACCCACCCCCCACTGGGTACTAATTCCAAAAAGATTGGGATGTTGTTTTCTGATTCTGAAAGTATTTTACTAATACATGTTCTGGACCTTTCACTTGAGCATCACACCTGTGGTGGAGGCACCAGCACTGTCAGTTGTGCATGGTTATGACACAGCATCAAAAGATTTGAAATGCAGTGCTTTCGGAACAACAATGTTGATGCTGTCAAACCACATTCGATTTTCTTGTCTCCATGTAACTTCTTTCCCTTTCTTGAAGCCTACATGGTAGTTCTATCGCTGATGAGAAATGTAATATGAACTTTGAGTAGTATTCTGTCAGCTACATGATGGAGTTGAGTCGACTCTTATTTCATAGATGATAGCTGGTTCTATAGCTTCCAGCAAACCATGTTTGAATTATATTCCTCTACTTGAAATTGCATAGCCCAGATATTCAACGTCCACCTTTCAGTCACTGTGCTTGTCCTGTGGGACGTTTTAACTCACTAGTCCAGCCCTGCAACATTCCTGTGCACTGTGTGCATCTGGAACATCAGAATGGCCGCTGGAAAGCATTATGCGTGTTAAAATCACCCAGAAATGCACAGGAAAAACCTGGAAAATAGGCCACCAATCCACTTTTGCCTATGTCAGTGGTGACACAGGAGACCACTGCCAAAACCCACCATTGGGCTACCCACAGAGTAGCCTGAAACTACTTGAAAAAGCAATGCTGATTGCAAAAGAAACACAGAGCTGTTTGGAAATCCATTTTTCTTGGTTGTCAAATTTGCTAAAATCATGGTCACAAACCACACAAAAGATCCAACCTTTTTGTTGGGGGTTAAACATCATTCTACTTCAAGAATCCACCTAAATATAATGTCAGCAGAAGTACATTTATGAGAAGAAAACCCACATTTAAAGATGCTTGCTTGGGAAAATATGTTGAAAATAGGCGCAATACCACTACTCACTGGCGATCTCTAAATCTGTCATGTTAAACTTGTGTCTCAAAATCTAAGTGTGGGGAAAGAAGGGACTTCCATCAAATGCAATATAGGGTGCCACTATTGATTTTCATGTTGAAAAAGACTGGAATTGAAGATATGTTTGCTTATTTTAAAATTGTAACTTTAATTTTCAAAAGGAACAATGTCACAATTTACTGTAAGGTAACCTGATTAAGCTAAACTTCAAAGAGGTTTTCCCCCCACTGAGAACACACCACCCTTTTCCTTCCCACCAAAAGGAGAGGATCTCTCATTTGGATGCTAATGAGAAGAGGAAGAGACTTGCTCTGCTGCTCTAGTAAAGAGACAATGGGTTACTTGAACTGAAAGAAAATGCTAATTCAGGTGTGACTGAAACCAGCTGCCCAGGAAGACAAGCTCATGTGACTCTCTGGCCCATCCAAGACCTTGGAAACGGAGACAAACCGTTTGTGGATTCAGAAAGCACAGAAACTGCATGTTTAAGAAAAAGACTTATAGCAAATTGTACTGAACTGATATAAATATGGAATTTATAGGTTATTAAAATGAAAAGTTCGTTCACAGTTTAAAACTAATCTGGAATCTGTGCGATATTCAGAGACTGAACCACGAAAATGATCATATTCTAGCTATTGTGATTATGCTAGGAACATGAAAAATTAAAGGAATATGCCCAGATGGTATGTGCATGTATGTGAAAAAATTGGTACAGAACTGACACTGAGTAACCGCCCAAAAGCGTGAAAAACTGTCATTTGTGAAACAAAACTCATAGGAAGATGAGGCTTTGACAGAAACGTACCTTAGTTAATCTGTAACATAAATGTGTATTATTAACAAGTTGGGGATATTGAAAATATGTTTTTAGGAAAAATAGATTGGGTAGAAACAAAGGGGAGGGTTTTTTCTCTGGACCATAAATATAGTGTTACTCTGACACATGATGACACATCATGACACAATGTTCCCTTCTCAAATCAGAGGAGAGGGAATTCTCTGACCCATCCGATTCTTAGAGGGATGGGCATAGTATAATCAGCCTCCCCACCACTTGGAAAATACATAAATAAGGACTGCTGATGACAGAAAAACACACACACCTTGACCCATCACTGATCTACCGGCGAAGCACTCTGCAGGAAGAACCCATATCCAGACTCCAGAACCCAGGTCCAGACTCCAGAACCCTGAAGCAGAGGCCCAATCCAAAAAGCTGAACCCTTCTCAGCGGGCCTTTAAAAATCTTGCAACCTGATTTTAACCCCTAAACTTCCACGGGGCCTAACCAATTCAACAGCCTGGCTGCGCTGTTTTGGC
The DNA here is from genome assembly GCF_040938575.1 of Ambystoma mexicanum. Taxonomy (NCBI): domain Eukaryota; kingdom Metazoa; phylum Chordata; class Amphibia; order Caudata; family Ambystomatidae; genus Ambystoma; species Ambystoma mexicanum. Next base: position 462,281,886 of record NC_090931.1, read on the forward strand.
TGCTTCTGGCTAAGAACCCTTGCTAGAACCCTGAGATCCAGATCACTAGAGCAGAGTTGTTACCCAGAACCCATCAGATGTAGTCCAAGAGGCCGTGCGGACCAGAGCGCCTTGCTGAGAGCAGAACCAAGCGCCTGAGACCTATCCGGTGGCCAGTGAATTCCAGCTGAACCTTTGACCAGATCTCTGATGGGCCCATTCCAAACCATAGTTGTGAGTATTTAGCGTAGAACTGTCCATAACCAACCTCTTAGTATTAAGTAATCCAATCCAACCCATTCCAAACATATCCATAACTGTATTGTAGAATCTCTTGTGTCTATCCAGAATCCTTATCTCATCCATATAATCCTGTGATAATTGTAGTGATAATCATCTGTGCGCTGATATTTTTCTGAAGAAAGTCAAGTGTCCGGGCGGACAAAAGTCAGAGCGGAGGCACCGCTGCTCTGGTGGCTGGCTGTTGGGTATGAAAAGCGCAATCTCATTTGTAAAATGTTGACTCTTTTTGAGAAAAATCGACCTTTACTAAGACCTCTGTAAATCTTGAACGAAATTTAAATGTCATTTGAAGCTAACATCCTCAGCATTCAAACGAACTAAGAACCGCACTCCCATTCCTTATAGTTTTCCGGTAATCACGTTTTTTTGTGCGTTGAAAAGTTTGCCGCGATTTTGCACTTGGCTCAATTTCACCACATATAAAAACAGCTATTTCTTGCTTTCAACTTCTGAATTCAAAGAGCAATTTCATTTGAAATCTCCTTTTGAGAAAAATCTACCTTCACTTAAACCTCTGTAACTTTTGAACCGTGTGTGCTAGAAACGAAATTTAAACGTCATTTTGAAGCTAACATCCTCAGTTTTTCCCTCATCATGTTTCCCGCACGCGGAAAAGTTGCCGTAAATTTGCATTTGGCTCAATTTCACCATTTGTAAAAACAGCTATTTCTTGTTTTCAACTTCTGAATTTATTTTTCTATCTGCCAATCATTCATCAATCATTGCTAGTGTCTACCTGAACCTATCCAAAGCAACTCTAACTAGTTTTTAATCCGATTTAGCGAATTAAAAGTCATTTCTAGCATTTTTCCCATTCATTTCAATCACATTAAAAGCATTTGACCTGTTTTAAAATCATTCCTGTTCTCTCTAAGCTTGCTGGGGGGAATCCGGATTGAAACTGCAATTGTTGATTGTTATTCCTGAAACCTGTGTGCCCCCATTCCATCTCTTCATATTGCATATTGGGGGGAGTGAGTAGTATCAGAGGGAAAGAGTGATTACATTGTCTTTGATTGAATTCATATCAAGTTTATTCTGTGTTGCATTAATTTCATATCATTGCATTTCATTGAACCCACACAAAGTTTTATTCTCTGCTACATTATTCTTCCTATTACTACTCCTAATTGATTAAAGAGATTGTTGATTATTGTCATATCACCCATTGCTGATCATTGTATAAATATTCATAAGTGTGATATTCAGATATTGCTCATATTCAGAAAAGTGTGATATAAATATATTGTTCAATTCATCAAATAATTTGTTTTACTTTGCAAAACAAACCTACTTCTTTGTTCAGTGAGACCGGGGGGATTCAAAGAGAGGGGCATTGTGTAAGGGTACATCATCCAGAAATAAAAGAAATTTTGACATAAAAATATATAAATACGGGTTTCCATTGGAATCCCATACTAGGCATTGACTTAGGTGGAGTGGTGGGTTGAAACCACTTACAGTCCCTTTCTGAGCTTCAGCCCTCCATGTCGATTTCCCGTAGAGGACATGCAATAATGCATTATTGTGATTTCCACTCCCTTCCCGTAGACTAAGATTGTGTCTCACTACTTATTTCAGTCGATGCGACATGTGTGCATCATGCATTGGAAAACTGACGCAGCTCATGAGATGATGAAAGGCATTCTAGCGTATTGATATAATACAAATTGAGTGTGATTTGGATTCTTCGAGCAGGCTTATATAATGATAGTCATTTCTCGTATTCAGTTTACAGAAGTCCTTCACTTTGGCCAATGGTAGTAGAAGCGCTGAAATAGAATCCCCTTAATCCAGCTGCACAGATTCATGCAGAAGTGGATCTTATTTGTGTTTTTTTGTAAGTACAATAGGGCTCACCCTATTGTACCCTTTAGATGGCTTCATTCAGATTGATTGTGCTGACTCTTATGAGACTATAGGATAAATGTGAGTCCTTATGGGGCCATGACAGGAACACAGTGATGTGTGTGCTGCACCTGAATTGTATTTGCTCAAAGAGATCTTTAATATGTGCACCCCGTTCCCCACCCTGTGCTGAGCATAGTTCTGTACCCGTCAGTGATGTTTAAAAGCATGGCCATAGTGACAACATGCTCAACCTCGGGGTATTGAACAGTATTGTGAAGGATCTTTGCCCATTCAAGCCCTGTACCAGGACGCCTCTTTTCTGCTTCCTGGATTCTTCCTGCTGACAGGGGCCCTTTAAATTCGAATGTCCACCCTTTGCATTCCAGATGCTTGATTGTGAGCCTCCAAATGCTCCTAGTTGAATACCTGAGCACTTCAACTTAACTTTGGCGAGACTTAGGCCTTCCATATACATGCCCAGTGTGATTACCATGAAGTCAGGCCCCTGAAGCTGGTAGAAGTGTCACCCACTGCATTCCCATTGATGACAATCTTGCTGTTTGGTCACTCACAGTGTTCATTCAGTTGACCCCATTTGTCTCGCTTTTCTAGAAGTAGATTGCTTGGCAAAGTGGCCTGTGCACTTGCTGGCTCAGCACCTTTTGCCTGTTGATAGACATGTGGTGCCATGTGAGATGCAGGATGTGCTTCTGGTGCATCTGAAACACATGTTTTTATAGCTGCCTCCTTACACCAACACCATGAATGTATCGCTCATATAGACTCACCTGTCATGTCCATTATGTGATACCACTTTTGTTTGTCTTTTTCTTTGTACTTTGCAGTTGTCTTGTCTCCTGCCAGCTAGTGATAGCTTTTCTATCTTCAGTGGATCTTTAGCAGTCAACATTTTCCCCTTTATCTTGTGTTGTCCACAGTGATCTGTGAGCATGTCTGTGATCATTATTTCGGCTGCTACCTTGGAGTTGCATGGCATTGAAAGTTTGGATTGTCTGACTAGGAAGGATTTGTCATTTCCTTGTGCTTTTGTATGGAATACTGGCTTGGGTACCCGGCGTTGCCGGTGCCCTGATCGAGTGGTGTCTCATGTGCCCTGGAGGATCTTGCTCTTGTCCTCTTGTCAGCAAGTCTTGCTTCAGTTTGCTCTGGTGTCTCATGTGCCCTGGAGGATGTTGCACTTGTCCTCTTGTCGGCAAGTCTTGCTTCAGTTTGCTTTGGTGTCTCATGTGCCCGGGAGGATGTTATGCTTGTCCTCTTGTCGGCAAGTCTTGCTTCAGTTTACTTTGGTGTCTTATGTGCCCTGGAGGATGTTTTTCTTGTCCTCATGTCAGCAAGTCTTGCTTCAGTTTGCTCTGGTGTCTCATGTGCCCTGGAGGATGTTGCGCTTGTCCTTTTGTCGGCAAGTCTTGCTTCAGTTTGCTTTGGTGGCTCATGTGCCCTGGAGGATGTTACGCTTGTCCTCTTGTCGGAAAGTCTTGCTTCAGTTTACCTTGGTGTCTTATGTGTCCTGGAGGATGTTGTTCTTGTCCTCATGTCAGCAAGTCACTTATTTCTTTTTGTATTCCCTTTAAAAATGCTTTAATAAACACTTTCAAACTGTATACAGTAGTAATACATGTCAAAGCAATAGCCAACCCATCAAAGATTTTGCTTCAGACACCTTTGCAAATTTTACCTCATTCTAGTACCTACTGTAGTGAATCGGGGTGAGCATCAGTAAATGGGGGTGTCTACGGAGTGAATTTTTTGCATCCAAACATAGACTACAATTTTGCCCCAGACAACTAAGGAATCCATACACAATTCGGTAGACGTAGGTTCAACAGTGTGGATTAGTATAGCTGGACAATCATACACACATACATACATTCAGCTTTATATATTAGATGAATTTTTGCAGCATTACATTTGTTTTACTGGCATAACTGTTCTCTAGTCTCTGTTTTGACTCATTGTAAATGTCTGCATCAAATGTATTTTCCTGGAAAGGAATATTGTGATTTATCGAATAGGCAGGAGGAATTTGGTGTCTTCCATGACTTTGAAGTATGCTGACAATATGTTTATCCACTAGTGTGATCTGAATGGGTGGCTTTGCTGAGTTTAGAAGGGATGCTGCTGGTGGATTTGCACCTTTTGTGCTTGGTTCACAAATAATACTAGAATACAGTGAGTGCATTTCTGGAGCTTGACTTCACTACTGTGGTGTTTATGGTGAAAACACTGTGGAGACAGGCGCAATTATATCAGTTCTCAGATAAGGCTTTCCTTTGTAGGATATACTGGAAAAGAGAGGCAGAAACCTCCACCATCTTAGACTGCTAGCTTTTGAATGCTCTCTAAGCATTCCTCAATATTGTGTGACACTACAGGACTACAAAAGATGTGCTGCACGCAGCTAGGTTCGAGGGAGAGGGAAGAAAGACTTCAGTGATCAATGGTTGAGAAGTTCTCCTACTAATTAATTAATCTTGTATGGTGTGCTTCTTACTCCCAAAACAAGCACGTTGCCCCTGCGCTATCCTCTGGCCTAGAAAGCAATTTACTCCCCAGCTCCAGCTAGCTTTCAGCTGCTACTTCCACCAGCAGCTCATGTGCGTAAGGCAGCAGGTTAGCCACCTACTTGTGGGTTTACATGCATGCATTGAGCACTGTACCATATCTTCCAGCTCAAGTTTCAATGCATCCTTAAAGGATAGGTACGTGTTTGTTTGTGACTGACCCATGCACACCTGCTTCTGCTCCCTTCTCACGCCATTTAAGGGGTCTCAGTGTTTTCATGTGTACATGTTTGCCATAACAACTATCTTCTTTTTAGATGCAAGTTATAGGCTACAAATGTTGTGTCATGCTCACTGGCCCACACCAAGACCATACACTTTATTCAGATTTTCCTTAACTACCATATCTCCAAAATAAGTGAAGATCAGGACAAAAGTGTCATCATAGCTCAAGCCAGAGTTGGTCCAGTTTTAACAATGTAGACAGTAGCCAGGGCTCAATTGACAATCAAAGATTTGCTGAAGGCCGTCTCCCAACGAGGCCCTGACTTCGTTTTTGGTCATAGTTATGGTAAAAAAATAAAGTTCATTGGAAAACCTTCATAACAAAGTGCCGCAAGAGCAACAGCTAGGCCGCTTTGTGACCACCTTATATGAGTTTGCGCCGAAATGGAAGAGGCTAAAAGCAAGTAATGATAAAAAGAGGACATGGCAATTAGCAAGAATTGAGCTCACAAATGTCACCACGTGCTTCCTATGCCCCTTTCTTTCACCTACCAATGACATGTTTAATCCAAGGACAAGTTAACGTGGTGTCCACCCTCCTGATGGAAATAGTAGAGCAGTTGTTTAGAAAGACATACCTAAAACCTAGTAGAAAGGGCAAGGGCATCTTAAGCCAAACTTTGACTCGTTCCTTTGCTGCAGGCTACAGAATGAGGCCTTCAACCATAGCACTGAAATATGCTTCCATCCCACACTTGAATACCTGCCCTCTCCTTTTTCACCTTTTGCCAACTCGTCCTTATCCGTCTGGACACTCTGAATCGTTTTTTTCTCAACTTACAATGTGCCATTTTATTTATCCTAATTAATTATGAATGCATATGTTAAACAACTAGTGACAAAGCAAACTGTGGCATTTATGAGTTTGTGGCATTTATGCGCTCTGGTCATCTTCTTCTGCTCTCCGTTCTTCTAGGTGGCAATGGTGGAGGTGCAGCTGGAGATGCAGTACCAATATCCACAGCTTCTGCTCATCGCCTTTAGTGCATGCACCACAGTGCTTGTGGCTGTGCACCTCTTCGCCCTCCTTATCAGTACCTGCATCCTGCCCAATGTGGAGGCCGTTAGCAACATCCATAACCTGAACTCCGTGAACGAGTCGCCCCATGATCGCATGCACCCCTACATCGAGCTTGCCTGGGGCTTCTCCACCGCTCTCGGCATCCTACTTTTCCTGGCGGAAGTAGTCCTCCTCTGCTGGATCAAGTTCCTACCAATGGACGCCGCGTTGGTCAAGAATGAGGCATCAGGAGTGGTACGCGAGTCACACGGTCATGCAGGCTGGCAAGCAGCTCTCGTGTCCACTATCATCATGGTGCCAGTAGGCATCATTTTTGTGATCTTCACCATTCATTTCTACCGCTCCTTGGTACGGCACAAAACAGAGAGGCATCACTTAGAGATCGAAGAGCTCCATAAACTGAAGGTGCAGCTGGACGGGCATGATCGTGGCTTTCAGGTGGTGTGACAAAGCAGCAGCAAACCCCAACAATCTTACTGCTTCACTGCTAGCACCTTTCTGGGCTGGCAAGTTAGTACATAAAGCTGGATACACACGAAGACAATTGTCGTCCATGAGCCAGATGTGGTAGGACACACTTGTTTTCAAAATGTACTTTTAGTGGATTCTCTCTGTCTGGCATTTGGCAAACAGGCCATGTTGCTGGCACCGGCAATCCACTGTTCTGTGATCTTCTGAGCAAACAGCGTGTATCAGTCAGGACTTACCACCTAAATGACATGACATAAATTCACCTTAAAATACATTTGGAGTGGTGTATGAAAGCGAGGAGACACTTCCCAAGGTGAGATGAATATTGAACTCTGAGGAGTTCTTAACAGAACGGAAACAAATCCTGGAGGAGAACTATCTTGATTTACTTGGTACATTCCTAGCGGTTGGGTGCCTGCAGCGGGCTGTTGTACTTCTATAATGGCATTCTCTTCGCTTTTTCTAGCTGGTCCTGCAGCTCATGACTCTGCTTTTTGTTCGAAACCTACTGTGACCCTCTTGGACTAGCCCACTGCCCACGCTGGTGCATTATCTTAACAATGACGCCTGTCCAAGAACATGGAGGTACACGTGTATTGGTGCAGATCTTTCCCTACCTTCTTCCAACAGCCCAATCCCGCCAAAATCCTGCTCCATTGTATTCTTAATAGCATGCACTTTCTGTACATTTCCTGCCTTGTATGAGCCATTTCCCAGAATTCCACGCAAGTACAGGTCATTGCTGTCAGGGTTACTTCCTGCATTACCCTCCGAACTGCTTGCGAGTAGCACATACTTGTCGCTGGGCACTCCGCTATCAATTATGCAAAGAAGTATTCATAATGTGTACAGACTTTCTCTACCAGAACTTTCATGGGATTCTGGGAAAATTTAGCCGGCACTTTAGGATGCTCTGTAAAGGCAATCACATCCTACAATGGAGCTGAAGGCGTAGCGGGATCAAGTTGAAGAAAAAGCTGATGTTTCTTAGAGCAATTCTGTCCTCATGAAGGTGGATATTATCTGGGTTCTGCCATGCACCAATCGGATCTGCCCATCGCCAATGATGACTACTTCCTACCCAGCAAGATGAGCCAGCTATAATGCTCGCAATACTCAATGCTACTTTTCATGTCTTTTCTTGTGTGCAGGTATACGTACTAGTGAGAAGTATAGTATCACACGTTTTACAACTGATGAAATTAACAGGAAAACCTGCTCAGTTATGTATGTCTGTGATATTAAACTGCCCACTGATGCATATGCCAATTAATCCGGATCATTGCAAAGGTACAATTTTCGACTGGCCAAATGTAGCATACCACTTTGTCACTTTATCGCTGCCACAATGTTTATTTTGGTCCATCGATTTTGACCAATTTGGCATAGATAGAATACAGGCACGACTGAGCAGTGTAGTGTCACGCATGTTCTCACCTAGGAGATAGCTTAATAAATATGTATTTCCTTTATTGAATGTTCTGCTCAGTCACATAGGGCCCGACTCATGGAATATTTGCCTGGTTCGAAGTGACTTGGCATTGCTGAAAAGTGACTTTGCACTGCCGACACAAACCTTGATTCATGGAACTGCGTAAAGTGTATTTTTGAAGTGCAAAGTCCGGGAAAAGTCAGCGCATAGTCATTTTTGCAGTGCAAAATGACTTTGCCCGGACTTTGCATGGCAAAACTACACTTTGCACAGTTCCATGAACCCGGGTTTGTGTGGGCAGTGCAAAGTCAGTTTTCAGCAGTGCAAAGTCACTTTGAACCGGGCAAATATTCCATGAATCTGGCACATAGTGTTTATGCTGAATTGGAAGCATTCTATTAAATGTTAGTTATTTATGTATTACAATATTGTCACAGAAACATTTATGACGTGTATTTATATCACACAAATAGATCAGGCACAGAAGCATACACACGCATACACACACACAATATGGTCAACAAAGTCCCTGTCCTGTATGCCAACCGAACCACAACACATATATGTTGTAGACCTTATACGTCTCCGTCGCCTTAGTCTGCAAAACTCTATATACCCCAAAGAAGTCACTGATCTGCAAACAGCCCTAGCAGGCTAAAACACTCCGTCAAATAAACGGTTCTATTTAAACAAAACATATATATATATATATATATATATATATATATATATATATATATATATATATATATATATATATATATATTTTAAAGTAGCTTAGTTAGGCATTTTGGCTTTGGATTTAGGCATTTAACATCTTTTTTGGAACCCGTGTCCTCATATTTAACAAAACATTCTTCTTAGGAGAGAACCAAAACTCCATTAATCAGAGACAGCAGTGAAATGGTCTTCATTAGAGCCATAATGATCCTCATGTTGACTTTTGCCCCAATTTGTCCATGTCGTATGACCTTAAATTCTATGCATTATGGCCATAACGATGAGGAACCCGGGCTGTGCTGGGTGGTAAGAGCTTGGGAATGTTACCACGCGGTAGGGCGTGGGTTCCTCGTAATTATGGCTATTAGCACCGGCGTAGTTCCCTGCGCAGGTTAAAAAAGTTTTTAATAAAAAAAAATACTAAATTTGTGCTTAGGCGTAGTGCCATTGTTTCCAAGTCCGTTTTCTATGTTGATGACCATCATATCATCAACAAAGTTAATGGAGTTGGGAGATAATGCGCTGCGTCGAACTGTATCAGGGGTCCTCCAATGCCTTGTAATAAATAGTTACCACAAGTAGTCCAAAAAGGAGCGCACATTGGGCAAGAAGTAACGCTGTGGATTACAGCTGGGCGAGCACAAATCAAACAGAACAGTGGAACAAAACTGGTTGATGAGAGCTTCCTGTCTGACTAGCGCCCATGCCGCGAGTTTTAATTGACGTTAAATCCCTCTCATGGGCTGTACGGGTTGCCATATAATAGGGCCTCTGGCAGTGTCACTGCCCATCTTCATGATGCTGATAGTCTATGATGCATGGGGGCACCAAATAGGGGGAACCCCATGAGGCATTCGAGATTAGGTTCAGTTTAGGGTCCTTATAATCTACCACTGGCCGTGCTGTGGTCCTTACATTTCATGAAGAAACACCACAAGTTACCATTATTTCTGGTTGGAGTGTAAACAATGAAAACATTAGAGAGCTTAAAGAAGAGTAAGCATTGTTTTACTGTGTAAATCACGACATAGCCGAGGCGTTGCTAGAGGGGGGCTGAAGGGGCTATAGCCCTGGGTCTTTTGGCTGTAGCACTGCACAGAAGCTCAGGGGCTTCAACCAAATAGCTAGCTAGTCCTGAGTCCAATAGTCCCACCATTAGCGTATCCCTGGATCTTTTCCAGACCTAGCAACACCCCCTGCCTGTGAGCTCTGCCAACTGTGCTGAATGTATTCCCAGAACCAGCAATCAATAAGCTATGTGCACGCTTTACGCTTTGTGATGCAGACTGGATTGCGTTGTAAGGGGAGGGGCGATGCTTCCCTGGTTCCCAGTGGGAAAAGAGCGTGCATTAATAGTTAGACAATTAAACTATAGAATTCTATCAGTATAAATGCACCGTTAGTTCAAGTCTATTTTCATTAATAGTGCCAGGCATGTCCCAGCAATAATGGAGCACCGGCACGGATGAAAGTGTCTAATGTGGATGGCCCTGTCACCCAGCTCCACAGCTGGGCAGATGGATGAGTGAATTGAACACCCACTGTCGAAGTCGACATGGTCCAGGAGTTCATAGCTGTGAATCCCAGCAGATCTCATTGTTCTGGGGATGACAAATTGAGTACCATAAAATTGGTTGATTGTGGCTCCGGCTATTTGCAGCACTACAAAGTAGGCGTAAACACAGATATTAGGAGTGATCTAATAAAAAGGCGCATATTAAAGGAAAGGTTGGGAGGCAGGGATATGCTTACGTTTTCATTTAAGATTCATGCATTGTGGGACATTATCAGTGTGTCCTAGTGTGGTGTTAGGAAGAGGTTAGTAAAGCAGGGATGAAGGTCAACATGCAATTGAATAATAATCTCATTTTTTTATATAGTGCCTCAGACCGGACTCTTCCAGTATCTAAGCGCTGTGTGTGGGTCTCAATGTATCCACCATGGCAGTCTGAAAAAGGAAACATTGTGGGTGCCTTTTAATGAACTAATCAATTACTAGGTCCCAAATGATGGTGTTTTGGGCTCCAATCATAAACATTGTGCGGACCAATAGGTTTTCTTCCTTCACAGCCACAGCAGCAGTGTTCACATGCCAGCACTGTGCTGGTGCTTGGTCCTGGGAAAGTGAGGTGGCGGGTATGCAACGTCTGTGCAATCCATGGACCTCCTCTGAGAACAGTGATTCATGGTGCCAAAGATACCATTGATGACCTGTGCTAGTTGACTGACTTACCGAGTCCAAGCTCCATGCCAGCAGTTGCCATCACTGTTGGTGTCATTTGCACATGCACAGAAGGCTGCTCTTTTCCTCGATGTTCCATGCATTCCTATAAGAATTACCAAGCGCCAAAGCAATCACATGCCTTGAACTGCTTACTCTCGTCTTGTCAATATCATCCATGCCGAGCCCTCACATAGGTTATTGAATGTGTCCATCACCCAAAGACCAGCATTCCGGAGAGTCATTGTGCCATAAGCAAAGGAACGTGTTGAAATATTCACACTATGAGCCGCACACCTTTGCAATCCAAATCCGGTTATTAGCAAATGGTTAACACAGAGCCCTGTGCCTAAACGGCATGTGTTCCTAATTCATCCCATTTACCTCTTGAGTCCATGAATTCTCAGAAATATGTCGCCCTTTGTTGCTGCACAAACTCATAGTGGGATGTTTTTAATTCCCACCAGAGGTTATACAGAAATACTCATTTGCAGACCAAGTAGCCTTATGACTGGGATCTCCAATTCGGGTCTTTAAAAGCCCAACCATACCTGCTTCTCAGGATAACTAAACTACTCCATTAAAGGCAAATAGCACCTTAAGGTGGACTGTATTCAGACATGCTTTGAGTGGATATCTGGAAAACATGGAGTTGATTTGGCTTTTGAGGAGCGGACTTGAGGCCCCTGATCTACTATCATTGATGTTCTGGGTTCAACAGGAGCAAGCCAATAAGAGATTGGCGAGCAGGATTGAAGCTGTAAAAAAATCGATCATTCCAATTGAAATGTTTTGCTTATAGGATAAGTACTATATAAACTTTGAGGAATGTGGCTCTCTTTCAGCACAAATTAATGAATCCAGTATGCCTTATTCTCTGTAGAACTCCAATTTAATTCCAAAAATAAATTATGCATATTAGGCTTGTAAGTGGTATATAAGGGAAAACCTTCTAGTCAATCCCCTTTAAAATAACATTTTTGAAACATGTGTCTTTCTGTATGACTTGCAAGTTTAGTTATACATCGTGCAAAATAGATTAAAAAAACGCAGAATCTTGCAGAAAACAATTTTATTTTGAAACCCACACTATTGTATAAAGCAATGTGTTCATACACAAAGTTCTGGAAGAAGCACATTTATATTTGAAAGTCATATGGCTAGCCAATCGTTTTTAACATTCAGAACCTAGAAGCTGTTTCATTTTCAAATGTACAACAGGATTGCTGTAGTTCACATCGTGTCAACATGCGCTGGCCTAATATAGATAAATCAATAGTATCAAGCCTACAAATCTATATTTTATTTTGGCAATTTATAGAAACGGCCTAGTCCACCGCTGGAACTGTCAGCAAACTTACACTTGACTTACAAACCAATTGATTTAATGGTCTTTATGTGCGTTCAAAGTATACTTATCGCACACCAGCGGGTGCCTTTATACCTGATCACCAAAGCCTTTGGGGAGATGTATAATGTTCAAGCAACTAATTTTGTAGGAGCCATTTCTAAATAATATCATAGCTTGAAAGTCTGACTCGGGGGCCACTCTGGGTCAAAGTCGGGCTGTTTTATGCTCTGCAATGCACCCTACTAAAATAGTGTGACGGCAGAGCCCCATATACAGCGTCCATCCTCTCAGCAGACATGCGTACAAGAGCCCCGATATTCAGCAGGAGCAAAAGGTCTTCGTTCCCATTTCCTGGCAGGCTTAGAAAGGCGGGAAGCAATGTACTTATTCTCTAACCCTCGTCAACATCGGGTTGTCTTATTGGAAAGTTTATTTTCAACCAGCTCCTCCCACAGCAGGACTAGACATTCTGAAGAGCTTCTGGAAAACATGCACTGGAACACCAGCATGCGCATGGTGGCAAGTGATGAAGGCATCTGAAACGGCTGAGCATCCTTCTACATACCTGGGACTAGTGCTGGCCTGGGAGAGGGGTGGGGGGATCTTACATGCATGAGATTTGTGAAGAGTAAAGCTGTGCTTCTTTTTATTTTGACACATGATGTTTACAAGTTAGGACCAACTAAAAGAAGATGTTGTTGTTAATGTTAATGTTTATGTTTATTCGTTGATAATGCACCAGAGTAGGAGATATACACATTAAGTCAATTGGTTGACAATTTCATAGTCACAATGCCACTTTAAGTAACTGAGTAAAATAATGCATCACTTGAAGCTTGGTCACTCGCAGGGTGACCAGGTCATTTTAGGTCAGTATGGCGCCTTTTTTTCCAGTCGTAGGTTTTCCTTTTACAAATCCTTGGCAAAGTTGCAGTGACTCACGACTACAACTCCTAGAATGAATTAGAAGGTTAAATGAAAGCCCAGGACTGGAAGTTGGCTGTCTCCAGTGACTTGGAGTTATCAGTTGCTCCTGTAACTAAGCAATGGTGTAGGGTACGTACATTTAGTTGTTGCACAGAGAGTAATCCTACAATAATGGATGTAAATATGGACAAATAAGCATTTGTGAATGTATTAAGCATGATCGTGTACTGCTTCAAGGGCTAACATTTGTAATGAAAGAATATTTTGTATATATCTGTTTTGTAGCTTTCTCACACTACATGATCCATGATATGATATGGCATTTATAACACGCCTATACACAAGTGTTCAATTGTCCAAGAACACAGTGTGAGTCTGTGAAGAAATAGGAGAAGGAGCAGAAGAACCTTTGATCTACACAGATTATATGTGTTATAACTTCTTTGGAAGCCACTGACCATTCACAAATGGGTAGCACAGACCCCCAAGGTGGCCTGTGAGGATGTGGCGTTTCATTCATTATACATTTCATTCCATTGTGACTGTGTACAAGAGTCGTCCAGACTCACTAATCGCAAGGGCTGTCATTCACTGTACATGGCATTCAATTGCAGCTGGATGCAAAACAGATACATCAAAACAGATACCTCTTGTGATCTTGACAGTGGAAGCCTTCGTGATAACCATCTGAGTAGGGAGACCATTTCACATCATTGTCACTGGCCCCTGCCTTTTATATTAAGATAATAATCAAACATGTCTTTAGTGATCACCCACAGTGTGTGTGCGCGCACTGAAGTTCTTGGTACCAAGTATGCCCATCTTCATACCAACTCCACACAATGAGAATCAAAACCGTCTTTGTTAACAACAATCCTGATGATTATTACTCAGTTTCCCTGTTATTCAAATAATCTTTTCAATCTGAATCCTTCCTAATCATCCATTTGTTTTTGGGGAACATGAGATAACACAAATACTGAACTATGGCAATGGTATTTGATTGGACCTGATTTATAAATTTCAGAGCCCGTGAAAAATGAGGAAGCACAATACCGTAAGACATACATTCTGCTTCAGTAAGCACCAAAGCTCTCCTCAGGTGTTGAATATGTCCTAGTACATGTACTGCTTTTCCAAGACAGAAGGTAGCCCAGGAAACTCGTCTTTCTAAATAGGTCCACCTCAATATATAAGATCATTGCTGGCCCAACTGAAGATAAGCGGAGAGAAACAGACACAGTTTGACAGTGAAACAACCGCCATTGTTCTGAAATGGCATGTCCATTCTGCAGACTCTTCTATATAGCAGGGTGATCTGAACAGCAGGTCCACATTAAGATTTGTCTAGATTAGCAGAGCCACTTTAAGATTGCTTTTCATTAGCAGGCTTACTTAATGATTGTTTTGAAAATCAGGTCCACATTCAAACTGGTCTAGATTAACAGGGCCATTTTAAAATTGATTTAGATTAGCAGGTGGCCTTTAAAAATGCTCTGAAGAGCAGGCCCACAGTAAGATTGCAAAGATTGGTCTAGATTAGCGTGGCGATTTAATATTGGTCTAGATTAGAAGGCCAATGTTAAGGCTGGTCTAGATGAGCAGATCCACACTAGACCAGCAGGCCACCTTTACGATTGTAATGAATTTAAGTTAATTTTAAGATTGTAGGGACACTTTAGAATTGGACTGGATAGACAGACCCACATTAAATTGATCTAGATTTGCAGTCCCTTTTTAAATTTGGTCTAGATTGAAATATCTAGATTGGAAGACCCACTTTGATATTGGTCCAGGTTAGCAGGTCCACTTTAAATTGAATCTAGATAAGCAGAACCATGAGAAGATTCCTCTCACCAACAGGCGCACACCCTAAGGTTACCTCAAAAGCTAGCTGATAATTGGTCTGAAATAGCAAGACGCCTCACGACTCATCACAGGCAGCAGGTTCCTATCTCTATTTGTATTTTGTAGCAGGCCTGTCTGACATTTGACAGGGAATAGAGATCTATCTGTATATGACTTTGGTTTGCCAAATCCTCTGAGAAATAAGGAGTGATAGGAGTGATTGATTATTGTAAAGTTTTGCATAGGACCACATATGAGTAAACCCTACCTGACATACTTACTTTCAGTAATAATCACAGTAATCAGGGCAACATGACAAGAGGATGCCATCCAGACAGTAGGCCACTCAGAAATATTATGTTATAAAGTTCTTCCTAAGCAAAGGAACTTTTTTTTAGAAAACCATCGAGACAGCAATGAATAGCAGGGGCCTAGATGAAGGGAAGGCCAGCCTGTCCATGCTTTTGAAGATGGACATTAGGTAGATTGGGGCATGAGAGATCAGTAAATCACTAAATACAAAAGGGGTATGCAAATAAAGCGTATCAGCTCAACAACCTTGAAAAGCAAGAATAAACAATTGAGTGTGGCTCTAGATTTCATTGCAAGCCTATTCCATCTAAGAAATGTGGGGGCAAAAATGGCAGTTACCACAATACCATTAAATCCTCCTTTTATACACCACATTAGAGTGTGTTCCAATAGTCTAATGTAGTAGTTATGGAGGTGTGGGCAAGGTGGTAAAATATGTAGTCAAAGAAAATAGGGGCGGACTAAGTTTAAAGATAAAACAGACCTTTTTAAGTTATTTGCTAAGATCAGGCACATGTTTCATCTGGGAGAAAGTCATGTATAAGTAGCGCAATGCATCAATGTGCAAGAAAGAGAAGCTTATATTCATCCTGTCCTGAGAAGAGCAGGATGCACTGAAACAAGGAGCAATCTCCACGGAACAGAATAAGACTGCATTGAAAATCCCTAAATTCCACTCTCTGCACCCTACCAAATCTCTCACCCTTTGAAAGGAAGACTACTCTGACACCGGTGATTGTCCCAATTTCTGAAACATGTACCCAAGGCAGAATGTGTTAGTGTATATCTATAGCAGGCAGCTGATTTATTGTAAGCAGCCTGCCTGTGCCTGCTCAACGCATACATCAATAATTGCATTCTGCAAGTAAAAAAAAGTCATGAGTTTCCAAAGAGATTTTTGAATTCCCAATTCGATGGAAATAAAGTTGGCTATTACGCCAAAAGTAAAACATGTGGTTTGGCATTTAATAATAGGTTTTATTTAAAGACTTCGTTTTTAGCAGACTCGTGTATTCTGAAGGCTGTGTTTCATATAAAACTTTTGTTTTTCTTCTCATAGCTGAACATGTTTTGAGTCATCATAGAAGTACCCAGCATGTTAACTGGGGCGTGCGAGACATTTCTGAATGCTGGCATTCTCTGCCCAACTGACTAAAACACATATTTGGTATGTAGTAAAGCTTCTCAAAAATGACAAAGTGTGCCAAATTCAGTTGCTGGCTGCCATATGATCTTTGGATAAAAAGTGTTATTAAAATACAATAAAACAGGTTATTTAACTTTATGTTGCTTTAATTATCAATTTTAAGTTATCACATTTTGAACTGCAGTGATCTCTTTAGCTTGGAATCTCAATTGGCCTAAGTCTTTCTTCAAGTGGGGAAATACAATTATGAATGATTATTAATGTTCTTGAAAGTCACAGATAATTCCATCAAAATCACAGCGGGCAAGCAGCCAGCCGCCACCGTTGCAGGCAGGTTGTCCCAAATGTAGCCGCGTGCTATATCCCTTGCTCCTGATATTGGCACGGACAATGTCCCTGACTGATCACAAGTAGCAGTCTATTTGGATAGTGTTAGAGAATATAGCTGGCACATTTACTGACTACATAAAAGTGAATATCAAGTGAAAAGAAACCATTCTATTTCTTTGTGCTCATACCTCTATCATCAACAATCGAAACCATTAGTACCCAGCGTGTGAGGTGCATCCAAACAGCTTTCTCGAGTTCTGTCCTGAACCTATCGATAAAGTCCTGCATTCCGGGCTAGCTGATGGCTGCTACAACTTGCTCCTCCTTCCCCTGCCTGACAATTAAAAAGAAAATGAGAACCCTTCCATCACTTGCCACCTCCTCTCTTCACCACTCGCGCTGTCAGCATGACTTGCCGGCCACCAGGAAAATGGAAACAGTGCTCATCTGTGAGCTTTTTCCCCACATGACCAGCAGCCATATTGATTGCAGTTTTTCGTTGAGAAAACGCTTACAGCCTGGCCCACGACTTTTCTGGAGAAAAAAAAAGCAACCGTATCCCCCTGGGCTTTATGCTACTGTGCTAATAGCATGAATGGCCACCACAATGACTGACCTGGCAGACAAAACCCCAAAAGCCTTCTTGAAGGCCCTCACTACATTATGGCTTTTCAACTTGGGCTAACGAAGAGGTCATTCACTAACACGGCCAGTGATGCTTCAATACAAATTCCAGAATGTTCTTTTGTTTGATGATGTCTTGTTGTATATCTGATTCCCCAACTTCCGGTTAAAGGCTGGGTACCTCTTTTATGTTTGTTCTTAGTTGGATATTGTGGCATCATTCATTGGAAAGCCCCTTTACATCAACAAGAAAACCTCTCTACAGCAGAGCAGACCGTTGTGAGCCAGGACCGCACACATTGATCTTGTCACTTACGTTGATGTCTCTTGCCAAATCATGTGTTTGTTCATTTTATGCCATATTGTCACATACAGCAGAAGTCACGCTGGCCTCAAATGCAATTACAATATACCTATGTCACTCTGTTCATAAAGTGATATAAATGAAAGACATATTGGCTTTGAACTTTGATGTAATTGTCAATGTGTCACTCAACACACCACGAAATGTTATATGTCTTTCTACCTGCCAGAGTTGTACTTTTGTATGCAAAAATGTTTACCCCATAGCTGAAATAAACTTTTCAAATTTGCAAAAGTAATTGCAGAGTGTATTTTTATAGGAAAGAATGGGCTGCTTTTTTAATTCAAAGAAGCTGTGAATGTTTATTTTCCATTAGGAGAAAAACTAGAACGCACAAGTCGTCTAAGCTTTTACATGTTATGGAACAACCATGCAAGACACAAAAATAGGTAATTAAAAAGTTCAAAAAGAAAATGATCTTTCTTCCATGCTGTTGCATTTTACAAGAAGGTAGGGCTATCATCTATTTAAAATACTGCATCGTGCAACTAATAGGAAAAGTAGTCCTGGAGTAACAGCTTCATTATGCAATAATCCCTTAATTCAACGGCCGTCCTTTCAATGGTGATAACGGCTCTAATACGTATGCATGTCTAAAGAAGTTATTATTTTAATAGCTTCCTGTGATAAAGACCACGGTGGTAACCACATTTATTTTTTTTAAAAAGAAAAAAACGGAGTTTATTCTCTTAAACTAGCTACGAAATTTGCCAGCGTGAAAATTGTGCACGAGGGCTTCAACAAGAGCCCCTCTTCCATTTCCATGGCAGACTAATGAAGCAGATGTTGGGTTTGATGCTGCAGCAGCCAGATCTAGAAGCCAGCATCCTTCTGTAAGCTTCTTGGCTCCAAGGTATGTGCCACACTGCCATTAAGCCCCTACGCGCCTCAGAACTGACTCGGAAGATTGATTAATGGCAAGGAAGTGATACCTCTTACTGGAGGAAAAAGCACAGGCAGAAAACCCCCGAGGCGAGTTGACATCCATCGGTCCAAACGTGAGTGACTGCTCCATCAGACATCACGCAAAATACCATATCACAACTACCATGGAGGCAAAGAACGGGAAGACGAGCTTCCTTCCTGCATTCCATGCTTCCCCTTTTATATTCCCAGCTACTCACCCAACCAGAAGTATGCAATAGCCATTATGGACCAGACATCTGGTATGTTTAGTTCTTTTGAAGGTGATTTACTTTGGGTATTTTTTGTAAGGGTGGTCCACGGACCCAGTGGTTGAAGTGTATGCAAAGAAGTAGTGGAACTATGTTCCCTGATGACCTGCCCCCGATCCCCACAAACCTCATCACCACGCCTCCTCCCATGCACAATCCAAACCCCCAAACAAACAGGCCTGCTGTTTAAGGGAATGTTCAGTGCAGTGCACTGAAGTGCAATATTCAACTTCTTCCTGCATGTTTTTTTTTTAAACAAACCATTCTGGAATGGTTTCTTTTAAAAATAAAAATATAGGAACAGTGAAACATTAAAAAACAAAGTAGAGGAGCACCGCTCCCAACTGCTCCCACTCACTTTGACCATTGCACGGACCCTGTGTTTAGTCCATGTGGTGGATGTTCTGTGGGAAACTCCTTGATTAAGTGTCTTGCTATCGTCTTGTTGAGTTCTGGATTGTATATGAGATTGCTGCAAGTGATGTTGAGCATTTAGAAATGGGACCACCAACTCTACTACTTGGCTACCAAGTCAAGCTTTAGTCATCAGGAAGGTCATATTGTCTATTCAGGACTGTGAGGGGCTGTTTTCAGATGTACTCTGGGGCATGTCAGCTTACAAAATGAATAAGATTTGGAGTACAAGAGAATTACCTTTTGAGTAACCACCCCTGGGCCCCCGATTGCAGGGCAAAACATTTTCCCCAGGGTCCCTGGAACTTGGTGGGGGCACTGGGCACACTGCCTCACCACAATAGCAGGATGTATAAAAGTCACCTGTGGCAAAATCAGACCACTTGTTTTAGGACATGCATATAAGCCATGTATATAGATGTTATAAGAGCATGCAAAGGGTTATTGAGAGGAAGGGATGTTATTACTTGACTTACTCCTGGTAGATGAAATTATACTAACATTTCAATAAAACTTGGAAAATGGCAGTTCGATAAAGTGGTTTTGGTGATACCAAACCAATGGTACCATATAACAGAATTGGATAACTGTCTACATGAAAGTAACCCATAAAAGGCAAGAGAATGTTGCCTCCCTTTTTCCCAACTTCAGCAGCTCTCCAGTCTATTTTTTTTTGCAGTTGGTCAGCAGGTGAAAGTGGGTCTAGGTCACATGGCCTAAGACCTGCCCACCTGTCTGTCATTGCTAAGCTGTTGCTGCCTTACTGTTTTGCCATCCTTTTTCCATACTTAAGCAGCCCTCTAGCCTCTTTTCATTTGCAGATGGTGAGCATGTGTAAGGGGATCTAGGTCATGTAGCCTAAGCCCTGCCCATCTGTCAATCACTGCTAAACTGTTGGTGCCTTCCTGTTTTGCTGCCCTTTTACCCTACTTAAGCATCCCTCCAGCCTCTTTTCCTTTGCAGTTGGTGAGCAGGTGCAAGTGGATTTAGGTCACATGGCTTAAGCCCCACTCACCTTCTTAGCCCTGCCTCTTCCTTTCTGCACTTAGATCAAGGGTGTCTCTCACCCAGGAGTCGGACGTGAAGGGTAGACGAAGAAAAGATCAATTCCTGTTTGGACCTGTTTTGACTGGGAGGGCACAGGAACCAAACCTCTGCTCAGAAAGCAGGCAAGCATGTTGTAAGAGATTTTGTTTTATTAGGGTAAGTTCGGGATTTGGCTGTATTTTCTTACCGTAAAAATATTGGTGGTCATTTGGCAGTAAATTAGTCTTGCATTTAGATTGGGTTTGGAATCACACTATTTTATTGACCATACCGTGTTAGCTTATATTGGTGGTATCTTGTTTTGCGGTATTTATTTCTGTGGTATAGGGGTGAGCATGGTTTGCTTTTTATACTATATCCCCATCTTAAAACAAACCTTTCCTTTCTATTAGAATACCTCCTAGTTGTCTGTAGAGAGCCCCAGACTTATGCACTTTAGCAGAACCCATTGATTTTATTCAGAGCACCACCTAAAGTTTGTGGCTGGTATTAATGGCTTATGTACATCCAGTAATCTATGTATCAGATCAGACACCTTCCCATCAGCATGCAAGGAAGGAAACATTCATCACATTGCACACAAACCTCTAATTTGTTGCTGTTTATTACTAGCTTTCTCTTGTTTGCTATTTTATTTACATTGGTAAATTGGCAAATGCACTACTGTACTGATATGAGTCTCCCCTTTATACATCACTTATGTAAATAATTCACAGATGCATGAATGACACAAAAATCCCATTGTTTTTTATAAATAATTCTTGTATTGAATCTTATTTACAAGTCACCAAGGGTAACAATGGGTTAATTACAGCATCATCTGCAATACAAGAGACCAAAACAGAACAAGCAGATATTTTTTAAACATGGATTAATGTTCCCATATTCGGAAAATAATGAAAAATAAACATGCAATGATTTCCTAACTTCCCTACACTGCAATAAATCTTAGCCACACATACGCCATTTTATCTGGTCCTCACTTAGCACTTATCTTACCAAGGTCGGCCTTTCTTTAATATCCTCCACACAACCTCGTTGTGTTCACAGTGGGTCACTGTCAGCATGAACCTCCGTAATCTTGTGTGGGGAGCGCCAGCTAAATATGTGCCACAGCTAGCGCTCTACCCCCTGGAACCTCTGTTAGTCTTCTCAGCCCAGCATGAACTAACTGCATGCCTCATTTCTTGTAACTAAGAAAAGTCTTATCCATTCCCTTATTGACGTGGCTTGTCTGCCTACAATTTCCACTAATCATAGTAAAAAAATGTGCTCTGTATCAGCCCTCATTTTCAGAACAATGAAAGCTTTAGGCTACGAGGTACTGTTTCACTTTGTTTCCTGCCGCTAGCCTTTTTTTCTGTTTTCCACAAGCTGAAGAAAACGCCAGTGTGCATTTAAAAATGAATCTCAGCAGTGCCATCAAAACATGGATTTCACCTCATTTTGCATATGA
Source organism: Ambystoma mexicanum (assembly GCF_040938575.1). NCBI lineage: Eukaryota > Metazoa > Chordata > Amphibia > Caudata > Ambystomatidae > Ambystoma > Ambystoma mexicanum. The sequence continues at coordinate 462,303,686 of NC_090931.1, forward strand.
GACTGCATTTTATGTTAGATAAGTTAGAATTAGTATTTTAGTAATGTTAATAATGTTAGTCGGTTATGTACTATAATGCAGTCTCCATACATGAAGCATCCAAAAAAGATGTGGTGCACTTCATTATTTGAGCCTGGCAGCACACTAAGCTTTTCTATGCGTGCTCTGAATATCTGCAGTTTCAAATTAGGCTTGGCTGTGTTGTAAATCCTGTACTTTGCATACTACCAATAATGCTATGTTATACTGGCAAAACAAAAGAAAATTGCTATATTACATGCTAGCAAAATACTATAATCTGCTGGCAATAAAATGCTATGATATTTTTGCTAAATGCTATATATGTCCTTACAATGTGCTGACATGTTTATTCTCCCTACGTCCCCACAGGCCATCCCCAACATCACCAGGCAATACAAATGTCATCACCCCTCCTCTAAAGCATGAACTCCACAAACGGCAACCTTACCCACATCAGCCTCAAGCCCATCAGCATTCCGTCACCATCCACAACACGGAAGTGGAGGCTCCCCAATGTCCGTGCAGCTATCACCCATGCAGTAGACATCACTGACCTCATCAGTACACATGACCTTGACGCCATCTTCATCACCAAGATATGGCTGACACCCACCTCCACCCACATCGTAGTCATCCTTGTTGCAGGCGGCTACAGCATTCGACACAGAGACCAACTGAACAAGACAGGCAGAGGCCTTGCAGTCAACCACAAGACCTTGTGGCCCTGCACCAGGCTTGCGGTCGACAATATTGGTTCCTTCGAAATTCTCTACTGCCACTTCCCTCTCTCCCCGATGAACACAGTCACCCTACATCTCATTTATAGACCACCCAAACCCAACACTGCCTTCTTCAGAGACTTCACTGACCTGGTCACCAGCATGTCCATCACACACGCCAACAACATCTTCATAGGTGATTTCAACCTCCCAGCCAACAAGACCACCAAACAGATGAAGTAAGCTCTCCTTGGCCTTCTTGACACTCTCAGCCTCACACAGCACACAAAACACCCAACGCACCAGAAAGATAACATCCTGGACCTAATCATCACTGCACGGCCTTCCCTCCACTACAGCTCCCCTCTCCCGTTTGACTGGTCTGACCACCTGGCCGTGCCTTTCAACACCCTTTACACCATCCCAGTCAATCACTCCCAGCAGAAACACATCAGACAAACCTTCAGGCCATTCAAGAACTTCCTGGTGGAAGCCCTCACGGAAGGCCTTGCCAACCTCCACCTCACATGGACCGGACACCCCCAACCAAACTGCGACTGTCTACTAGAAGCACTCAACACAAACCTCTCAGACTGCATTGACTGACACGCGCCTCTGAAACAACGCATCTGCAAACCAAAACCATCAGCACCCTGGTACAAAAGAGTAATCAGGAAACAAAAGAAAACCTGGTGATGCTTCTGGACGACATCTGACCTCGTGCTCCTCAAGAAACTCTGAGCAACCCGCTGACAACTAATCAACACAGCCAACGCCTCCTACAATTAGACCACTATTGCAGAAGCCAACAACAAAAGCAGAGCCATCTTCAAAGTGGTCAAGCACTGCATTAGCCCAACACCCAATCCTGCCATACCACACTCCAATGAAAAATCCACCGCTATCAACACCTTCTTCATCAACAAAATCAACACGATTCGACAGCACATAAACACCAGCTCTGCATCTACAGACCCACTTCACATGCCTCTTCACAAAATCTCCACACCTTGGACAACATTCAAGACACTTTCTACAGAAGAACTGGTAGAAACCCTGGCCGCCCTCAAAGGCACATTGTAGACAGACATCCACCCAGCATCCATCTTCAAGACCCTCCTCACAGAAGCTCTCCTTCCCTACCTGGAGGTCATCAAAAGCTCCCTAACTGAAGGCACCTTCCCATCAATCCTAAAGACAGGACAAATCCTCCCTCTACTATAGAAACCCACTCTGGATCCCGGCAACCTAGGTAACTATTGCCCCATCACGCATCTTCCCTTCCTAGGTAAGATCATTGAGAAAGTGATAGCAGCGCAACTGCAGCAACATATCAATAGCAACAATATCCTCGAAACCTACCAATCCAGGTTCACACCCAGATGCAGCACAGAGACAGCAACCATACAGGTGATTGACAGTGCCCTCAACATCCTTGATTATGGCCACCCCTGCATCCTGGTTCTACTTGATCTCTTGGCTGCTTTCAACACAGTACACCACCAGGCATTCATGGATGCCCTACATAGATGCATGGGGATCAGCAACCTATGCTGGTTTAAGTCCTAGCTCGCCAACCACTAGCAGTTTCTTCAGATGGGCTCCTTTAGATCACCAATGCTACCCATCACTTGTGGATCCCGCAGGGTTCCATCCGCTCCCCAGTGATCTTCAATCTATACATGGAGCCGCTGGGAGCCCTCTTTGCCACACAATATCCACATTCTCCAATAACTCATGACACACAGCTATACTTCAAGATCAACTCCACCAAGGACATCCACAGGCTCAAAACTTGCCTCTCGCTGATCCACTCTTAGATGTCCAGTGCATACTTGAAGATCAACCCCTACAAGACCGAATTCCTATTCCTCACCAACAGCACAGAACACCCAGAATACAGACCTGGCTATCGACCATGAACCTTGAGGGTTTCACACCTGAGCTCACCTCCTGCACCAAGTCCCTCGGGCTCCACATCAATGAACACCTCTCCTTCATGTCACACATAGCTAAGAAAGATCAGACAGCTTGGTATCAGCTATGCCTCCTGTGGAAAGTCAAGTCCTTCCTCCCTCCTTACAGTTTTAGATCCACCATTCCGGAACTGGTCCTGTCGCCCCTGGATGGGGAAATTCCCTCCTTTAAGGTCTCCCATTGTCCTCCCTTGTGTCCCTGAGAAGTGTCCTACACATGGCTGTATGCCTCATCAAGAGTATTCGCAGATATAAACAAATCACCTGGCCCTCATCCACCTTAACTGGCTCCCACTGCACGCACAAATCTCCTTCAAGTCTTGCAGCATCATCTATATGGCAGTCGCCCTTAAGTCGCCCAGCTATTTGCAGAGAAACACTGTATCTCTGGCAGACAGCGTACCATCATAAACCAGGACACATGTAGACATGATATCCGCTGCTGCAACAAGGAAAGGACCAGAAAACAAGCCTTCTATGCTTACACCCCAAGACTATGGAACCTCCTCCCCATCAGCATTAGACTTGCTCCTACAATTCAGAAAATAACTCATGACCCGCCTCTTCAAGGAGTCTATCCTCCTCAACACCCAGGCCATCATGTCACCCCCCGCACCTCTTGACTTGCTAGATGCCATCCACCAATCTCCTCCCTGGCACCCTGTATAGCTGCATCCCTCCTCTGTGTCCCTCTGCATCCTACCCTCCGCTTTATATATGTTTTCCTGTTACCTCTGAAAAGCACTCTGTTATGCATCTGTGCTGTTGTATCCCTCTGTAAAGCACTCTGTTGCTTCCCAAAGCTAGGTCCACGCTCAATAAATCAAATAATAATAATAATAATGTTTGCCAATGTGCTGAATCAGAGTAATGCCCACAGGTGTAGTTGTAGTAACTTCTTATTGGAAGAAAAGTCAAACCACAGTATAAGTAACATTCCAGGAGAGACAGACATGAAACTAGAGGAGCCTGTGGGAGTGAAGTCCCAAGGTCCTTAGGAGAAGTAGAGTCATCAAGGACCAATATGTAAGGATATGATGAATAGGGGAGATTTAGAAGGTGACAGTGTTCGGGGTGCGGATAGACACAGAGATAGGTGCAGTGGGCAAGAGTTAGTTGGGAGCATAGCAGGCTAATGTAAATTTTAATAAAAACGAGCATTTAAGAAAGAGAAAGCCAACACATTTGAAAGATAATGTATTCACTCCCCACGAAGGATGCTCAGCCATTCAGGTGGCTGGAAACCAGGAGAGACCACACTGTGTACCAGCCACTTTAGGCCCTTCCCAGGGTGCTGTCATCTTGACTGTGGGGAATCAACAGGGAGCATCTCTGTTTCGTGCACAGAAGTCCTGTTAAATAAAAGCATTGACAAGGCCAACAGTTTTGGTTTGTCTTTAAGTATTATATATGATATTGATATTATATATTTAGGTAATCACACAATTGTCAAACTGTTACCATTTTATGGCCTGGTAGTACCATTACGAGAGTGTGTGGCAAATTCCTTTCACATGCCTACGAAAACTGAAAAATATTTCCTTTACCAATGCTTGTTTACCAACGCTGTTATCTACATGCTGGACTGGATTTATCAACGTTTCATAAAAGCATCTTAATTTACGGCCTGTTTCTGAACACAGTGTAAGTCACCCTGGCTTCATTATTTTTGGAATAATCACATATAGTGAAGAGAATCCGAGGGAAATGATCACTTGCCTGGAAAGTTGAAATTTCTAGATAAGCCTTGCATGTGATAGATGAGTCCTGGAGAGTTGAGCTGTCTAGGTGAGTCCATCATGTGAAGAATCATGCCCGAGAAGTTGAAATGTCAAGATGAGCATAGCATGTAATCAACAAGGCCTGGACAGTTGAAATGTCTAGATGAGCCGATCATGTAATGGATAATGCCTGGACAGTAGAAATGTCTAGAAGAGCCGATCATGTAATGGATAATGCTTGGACAGTAGAAATGACTAGATGAGCCTATCATGTAATGGATAATGCTTGGACAGTAGAAATGACTAGATGAGCCTATCATGTAATGGATAATGCTTGGACAGTTGAAAGGTCTAGATGGACCTATCATGTGATGAATGATGGCTGGGCAGCTAATATGCATAGCAGGAACTAGCATGTGACGGGTAGTGCCCCAGTCACAATGGTCTTTGGAGGCGCCACCTTCTTTGGAAATTTCCCTTAGTGCCAATCCACAGCTGGATGGTACCCAAAGCTGGAAGAAGCACTGTAACATGAAGAGGAACTAAACTACATGGAGGTAGAATGTTCTGGGCAGTTAGATGTGGGGAAATTAGGTTACAAAAAAGACATGAGTTTCCAAAGAGATGTCTTAGTTCCAAATCTGATGGAAATAAAGTTGGCTATTGAGCCAAAAGTAAAAAATGTGGTGTGGCATTTAGGTTTTATTTAAAAACTTCATTTTAGCAGACTCATGCATTTTGAAAGCTGTGTTTTATATTAAACATTTGTTTTTTCTTATCATAGTTGAAAATCTTTTGAGTCATCATATGAGTACCCAGCTTGTTTAATGGAGCTTGTAAGAAATTCCTGATGCTTTCTTATTCTGCTCAAGTGAGTAAAAAATATATCTGGTATGTAATAAAGCTTCTTAAAAATGACAAAGTGTGCCCAAATCAGTTGCTAGCTGGCATATGATCTTTGGATAAAAAGTGTAATTAAAATACTAAAACAGGTTATTTAACTTTATGTTGTTTTAATTAATCACCAATTTTAAGTTATTACATTTTGAACTGAAGTGATCGCTTTAGCTTAGAATCTCAATTGGCCTAAGTCTTTCATCAAGTGGAAAATATAATGATTAATTATTATTAATGTTCTTGAAAGTCACAGATAATGCCATCAAAATCACAGCGGGCAAGCACCCAGCTGCCACCGTTGCAGGCAGGTCGTCCCAAGTGCTAAATTCCTTGCTCCACATATGGCATTCATTGCAGGCTGCCGACGCGAGGTAAGGAGGCCCATCCGGGCATGCCGCCGATTTCCGGGCGCCAACTGGGCCCCCAGGCCCTCCGAGCGTCCCTCTCCCACCCCGCACCCTCTTCCTGCTTCCCGCTCCCCTCCCGCCTCCCAACCCGCCCACCGCCGCTCTGATTGGGCCGTGAGCCCAGCTGAAAGGGTCTAGCAACCCTCCTCGCACCGGCCCCTGCATTCATTGCAGGCTGCCGACGCGAGGTAAGGAGGCCCATCCGGGCATGCCGCCGATTTCCGGGCGCCAACTGGGCCCCCAGGCCCTCCGAGCGTCCCTCCCCCACCCCGCACCCTCTTCCTGCTTCCCGCTCCCCTCCCGCCTCCCAACCCGCCCACCGCCGCTCTGATTGGGCCGTGAGCCCAGCTGAAAGGGTCTAGCAACCCTCCTCGCACCGGCCCCTGCATTCATTGCAGGCTGCCGACGCGAAGTAAGGAGGCCCATCCGGGCATGCCGCCGATTTCCGGGCGCCAACTGGGCCCCCAGGCCCTCCGAGCGTCCCTCTCCCACCCCGCACCCTCGTCCTGCTTCCCGCTCCCCTCCCGCCTCCCAACCCGCCCACCGCCGCTCTGATTGGGCCGTGAGCCCAGCTGAAAGGGTCTAGCAACCCTCCTCGCACCGGTCCCTGCATTCATTGCAGGCTGCCGACGCGAGGTAAGGAGGCCCATCCGGGCATGCCGCCGATTTCCGGGCGCCAACTGGGCCCCCAGGCCCTCCGAGCGTCCCTCTCCCACCCCGCACCCTCTTCCTGCTTCCCGCTCCCCTCCCGCCTCCCAACCCGCCCACCGCCGCTCTGATTGGGCCGTGAGCCCAGCTGAAAGGGTCTAGCAACCCTCCTCGCACCGGCCCCTGCATTCATTGCAGGCTGCCGCCGCGAGGTAAGGAGGCCCATCCGGGCATGCCGCCGATTTCCGGGCGCCAACTGGGCCCCCAGGCCCTCCGAGCGTCCCTCTCCCACCCCGCACCCTCTTCCTGCTTCCTGCTCCCCTCCCGCCTCCCAACCAGCCCACCGCCGCTCTGATTGGGCCGTGAGCCCTTCATCACTGGTCCTCCCAGGGCAGCCCTCTGCCCGGCAGCCCCAGCGGCTAAGGGCGGCTCCAGGAAGTGTCAGCAGGTGTCCGCAGGGGAAGCCAAGGAAGCCACCAGACACCGACAAAACTGTAAGTGCTGGCTTGGGTGGGGGGTAGAGCAATTACTCTACTCCGGAAAGCTCCTGCCACTCTCACTTACCTTTCAATAGCCTGCAGTCTAATGTTAACCAGCACCATTGCCCTAGAGAACCACAGTGATGAACCACACTGATTAGACTGCGCCACTTCTAGGCAGTAATGTGATTGTTAGCATATGCCGCACTTAGATGACATCTCTAATAGCCTCTCTGTGAAAAATAGAATTTAGATATACATTTAGAAAGTTGCATTTAGATGTGTACCCAATAGCTGTGAAATGTTGCATTTAGAAGTGTAGCCAATAACTGCTCTGTGGAAAGTTGAATTTAGAAGCACATTTAGAAAGTTGCATTTAGATGTGTACCCAATAGCTGTGAAATGTTGCATTTAGAATTGTGCTCAATAGCCTCTCTATGAAAAGTTGAATTTAGAAGTACATTTAGAAAGTTGCATTTAGATGTGTACCCAATAGCTTCTCTGTGGAAAGTAGAATAGAGAAGTGTGCCCAATAGCCTCTCTGTGAAAAGTAGAATATAGAAGTGTGCCCAATAGCATCTCTGTGAAAAGTTGAATTTAGAAGTGTGCCCAATAGCCTCTCTGTGAAAAGTTGAAGTTAGAAGTGTGCCCAATAGCCTCTCTGTGAAAAGTAGAATATAGAAGTGTGCCCAATAGCCTCTCTGTGAAAAGTAGAATATAGAAGTGTGCCCAATAGCATCTCTGTGAAAAGTTGAATTTAGAAGTACATTTAGAAAGTTGCATTTAGAAGTGTACCCAATAGCTTCTCTGTGGAAAGTTGAATTTAGAAGTATGCCCAATAGCCTATCTGTGAAAAGTGGAATTCAGAAGTGTGCCCAATAGCCTCTCTATGAAAGTAGAATATAGAAGTGTGCCCAATAGCCTCTCTGTGAAAAGTTGAATTTAGAAGTGTGCCCAATAGCCTCTCTGTGGAAAGTTGAATTTGGAAGTATGCCCAATAGCCTATCTGTGAAAAGTAAGTGGAATTCAGAAGTGTGCCCAATAGCCTCTCTATGAAGGTAGAGTGTGGAAGTGTGCCCAGTGGCCTCTCTGTGAAAGGTTGGGTTTGGAGGTGTGCCCAATAGCCTCTCTGTGAGGGGTAGAATTTAGAAGTACATTTAGAAAGTTGCATTTGGAAGTGTAGCCAATAGCTTCTCTGTGAAAAGTTGAATTTAGAAGTACATTTAGAAAGTTGAATTCAGAAGTGCACCCAATAGCTGTGAAATGTTGCATTTGGAGTTGTGCTCAATGGCCTCTCTGTGAAAAGTTGGATTTGGAAATGTGCCCAGTGGCCTCTCCATGAGAGTTGGTTTTGGAGATGTGCCCAATAGCCTCTCTATGAAGTTGAATTTGGAAGTGTCCCCAATAGCCTCCCTGTGAATTAGAAGTCTCTGAAAGGGCATGAAACCCATCATATCTCACCAACACGCTTACTCTCTCCTTACATCACCACTCAACTAGAACACAGAGATACTATGACACCATTCGGTATAACTGTTCTCATATCAACATTCGCCGCTCTCTCCACATCATTCTAAATAATCACTGCTGGTTACACCCCCCCCAGCGAGGCGTTCTCCTCAGGCCTAACGCAGCCACATCCGATCTGGATTAATCCTGCCAGAACGAACACATACTCCTGACCTCTCAACCACCACACCTACCGCTAGAAAGCAGCTATTACATTGATACTGCACGAGCTGTACACATACCTGGTGCTCACACGCACCTTTTTGACTCTCTCTACTCTCTCTACTGATATGAATTTCGGTTCCCAAGGGCGTTCAACCTACCAGCGCCTTCAGACCATACCAATGGTATATAAGGCGCTATATAAATGCAAAATAACAATAACAATAACAATAACATATTGGCAGGGACAAAGTTTCCGACTAACACCAACTAGCAGCCTACATGCACAGTGTCAGAAAATATAGCAGGCACATTTACTAACTATATAAAAGGGAATATCAAGAGAAAGAACAGATCCAATTCTTTGTGCTCATACCTCTATCATCAACAATTGAAACCATTAGTACCCAGTATGTGGGGTGCATCCAAACAGCTTTCTTGGGTTCTGGCATGAGCTTATCAATAATGTCCTGAATTCTGAGCAAGCTGATGGCTGCTACGCCCAATGGAATTTTTTAAAAAGAATAAAATCAAAAAAATCCCATACCTGCCAACTCTTCTCTTCACCACCCATGCTGTTACCCTAGCTTGCAGGCTGCCAGTTAAATGGAAAAGGCACTCATCTGTGACCTTTTTTCCCATGTGACTAGCATCCATATAGTGTGTGTTACGCAGAATGGGTGAAATAGTCTGAGTTTAGCATGGCAGATAGACAAGATTATGCTGAGACTAAATTATTTGGTTTGGGAATATGGTCATCAGATACTGTGAATTTATGGCATGAACGTTTACTTTCAGAGATTGAAAGGGAGTCTCCAGCCAATTTATTTGAGGAGAGCACAGTCTTGCACTTGTGTCTGATTAAACAATTCGACTGTGATGATGTAAAATTGCTGAAAGACAGCTTGATTCAGGGCGCAAACGTGTGCTTTATTCTGCACAGGATATTGGATATTCGGAGTCACGTGGTACAAACAATGGTGATGTATCAAAATGAATCGACAGAATTATGTGGAAAAATGTGTCAACTAGAAAAAACCACAAGTGAGGAGGAGCAGCAGTTTTACAACTGCAAATTGGCTATGTGATACCCTTGGCATCCACAGACCTGGCTGTGGATTGGCTGACCTCCATCTCTGAACGACCTTCCCAGGTTCAACTCTGTCCTTTTCTCGCCTCCATCTCAGTCTCCACCTGCAGTGTCCCTCATGGCTCTATTTTCTTACCTTGGCTTTTCAACATATACCTTGCCCCCTAGCCCATTTGATCTCTGCCTTCTCTCCTAGCTTCCAGTGTTATGCGGGCAACGCCAAACTCTCCTTCAAGCTTCCCTCCTCTGCCTCCTCCTCTTCCTCTCTCATACCTGACTGCCTGTCTGCTATTCAGGCGTGGTGCACTGCTAACAATCTCTACCTTAATGCCAGTAAGACCAAGATCGTTCTTATTGGGACTCCAGCTCCCTCCTTTCTCCCTACACTCTGGCTGTCCTGCATGGGCCCCCTCCCCTCCGGTGAGGAAAAAAACCTTTGTGTCATCTTCAACTCCTCTCTCTCCGCCTCTCCTCGCATCATGGACCTTGCCAAGAAGTCTCACTTTCAGCTTTACCTTCTCAGAGGCAATCTTCCTTTCCTCACCTTCCCCCAGAAGCTTAATATATCCAGGGCACTGGTCCTCTACAGACTGGACTACAGTAACAGCCTCTTCCTCAACCTATGTAACTCCTCCCTTCGCCCCTTAAACTAATCGAGAATAGGACTGCAAGACTTATCCTTGGCCTCAAGCCCAGGGACCGCATCTCTCCAGCCCTACAATCTCTCCACTGACTCCAGGTTGCTGTGAGGATCAAGTTCAAAACCCTCTGCATCATCCACAAGGCTTTCTGGGGCCTGGGACTCCGCTACATCCAACTCTCTCTCCCTAAATACCTCCCCGATAAAACCCTTTGGTCTTATAGCTCCAACTCTCTGCAGATCAGTGGCTTCTCCAAGCAAAGAGTGGAGGGTAGGCCTCTCTCCTCCACAGGTGCCTCCCTCTGGAATGGCCTCCCTGCCCCTCTCAGACTTGAGCCAGATCTCTTTAAGTTACAGAAGCTTCTCCAGACCCTCATTTTCTCTTCCTTCTTTCCTCTCCCCTCCCCTGCTAATTTTACCCCACTCTGCCTCTTGACTGGCTGCCTGGTTCCTTCAGATTCTTAACGGGCACCAGGCCCTCCCCTACCAGTCTACCACTGCACTTGGTCTCCTTTGACCCTCTCCCCCACCCCCAACCTGCACTTGCCCTTCTGGGCTCCCTCCTTCTGCACTTACCTGCTGGCTTGCACCCCCCTTAGCCCTTCCTGCCCATTACTCACACTTAGCACATGGACCTTTCTGTCCGTATAGTCTCTTCTTCCTGGGCTTTGTCCACCTGGATTCCCTGGGCACTCGCTTAACTCTCAGACACGTCTATTACTGCACTTTTATGATCTGAATGTCACAAGGCCTAGTAGAACCATTTATGTTTTGTCATCCCTGCCCCACCCCCTTGTGTTGTTGCGCCTTGAAACACATTGTGTATAGGTGCATTATAAAAAACTAATATAAAAACAAAGGCAATCTTCCTTTCCTCACCTTCCCCCAGAAGCTTAATATATCCAGGGCACTGGTCCTCTACAGGCTGGACTACTGTAACAGCCTCTTCCTCAACCTACGTAACTCCTCCCTTCACCCCTTAAACTAATCGAGAATAGGACTGCAAGACTTATCCTTGGCCTCAAGCCCAGGGACCGCATCTCCCCAGCCCTACAATCTCTCCACTGACTCCAGGTTGCTGTGAGGATCAAGTTCAAAATCCTCTGCATCATCCACAAGGTTTTCTGGGGCCTGGGAATCTGCTACATCCATATCTCTCTCCCTAATTACCTCCCCGCTAAAGCCCTTTGGTCTTATAGCTCCAACTCTCTGCAGATGAGTGGCTTATCCAAGCAGAGAGTGGAGGGTAGATCTCTCTCCTCCGCAGGTGCCTCCCTCTGGAATGGCCTCCCTTCCCCTCTCAGACTTGAGCCAGATCTCTTTAAGTTACAGAAGCTTCTCAAGACCCTCATTTTCTCTTCCTTCTTTCCTCTCCCCTCCCCTGCTAATTTTACCTCACTCTGCCTCTTGACTGGCTGCCTGGTTCCTTCAGATTCTTAACGGGCACCAGGCCCTCCCCTACCAGTCTACCACTGCACTTGGTCTCCTTTGACCCTCTCCCCCACCCCCAACCTGCACTTGCCCTTCTGGGCTCCCTCCTTCTGCACTAACCTGCTGGCTTGCACCCCCCTTAGCCCTTCCTGCCCATTACTCACACTTAGCACATGGACCTTTCTCTCCGTATAGTCTCTTCTTCCTGGGCTTTGTCCACCTGGATTCCCTGGGCACTCGCTTAACTCTCAGACACTTCTATTACTGCACTTGTACGATCTGAATGTCACAAGGCCTAGTAGAACCATTTCTGTTTTGTCATCCCTGCCCCACCCCCTTGTGTTGTTGCGCCTTGAAACACATTGTGTATAGGTGCATTATAAAAACTAATATAAAAACAAAGTCAGATTTAAGGAGTTAATGGAGGAATTGTCACATTTACAAACAAATGCTCAATGATCTGATACCATGCAGAGTAAATTGGAGGTGAAAAGAAAACAGAACATATTGTACCAGTTAAAAGAGGAAATAGCTCAGATTCAAGTTGATAAAGATGAGGTCATAACAGAAGTGCAGTCATTAACCTTATTTGTTTTATTATTTAAACATGTACACAAGTGTGCATAGCCCAGGGGCATCTAGGCGCTAGTTACAATGGACCAGAAAACAGTTGCAGAGAGATAGGAGGGAACAGGGCAAACAAGGGGTGTAATTCTAGTTGAAAAGGTGGGTTTTGAGTTTCTTTCTGAAGATGTTGTAGGATGGTTCATTTCACAGGAGGGGGAGGTCAGACCTTTTGCGATAAAATCTGGTGTGATGAGACAATGCTTGTGGGCCATTCTCACAGGCCTTGCCGGGGTGTGCTTCTTGATTTTCTGAGTGAGGTATGAGGGGGCGGTGTTCGACATGCAGCAGTGGGCGAAGGACAGGATCTTGCACTTGATTCTGTCGTTAACCATGAGCCAGTGGACAGACTTCTTGGCTTCTGAGATATGGTTGTGCTTGCCAATGTCAGGCACAGCCCGGAGGGCATTGTTCTGTATCACTTGTAGCTTGTTCATGTTTTTTTCAGATGTGCCACTGTGTTACAATAGTCTAGTTTTGAGCTGATGAGGAGACTGGCTACTTTGAGCCGGTTCTTGGCAGACAGGAAAGGTTAACTGGTGTTGATGAGCTTGGTGGCATAGTCTGATGAGGTTTGCAAAGGTAGCGGCCGCCCCTCTCTCTATAGAACAAGGCTTGATAACCTGTTCAGTGGTTATTAACCACTTGAGAGTTCGCAGCCACTGCTTTTTCTCACTGTGCCTTTCACAGATGGGAAATATCCATTTGCATATCAGTCTTTGTCCTGGCCAGGGGCAGACCAGCACCGGAATGCAATGGCAATTCCAACCTGAGTGAGAGAACCACCAGCAACCCCATACACGTGTTTCACCCTTGTTGGGGATCATCAGTGAGGTGAAGCTGATGCCTCTCTAAGCACAGTGAGAGGGAGACCACGTCTGGTTGCCCCCAGGAGACCTAGGGTTACCAATCCCAGGTTCCTTGAAATTTGGTTTGCAAAGGTAGCGGGCGCCCCTCTCTCGATAGAACAAGGCTTGATAACCTGTTCAGTGGTTATTAACCACTTGAGAGTTCGCAGCCACTGCTTTTTCTCACTGTGCCTTTCACAGATGGGAAATATCCATTTGCATATCAGTCTTTGTCCTGCCCAGGGGCAGTCCAGCACCGAAATGCAATGGCAATTCCAACCTGAACGAGAGAACCACCAGCAACCCCATACACCTGTTTCACCCTTGTTGGGGATCATCAGTGAGGTGAAGCTGATGCCTCTTTAAGCACAGTGAGAGGGAGACCACGTCTGGTTGCCCCCAGGAGACCTAGGGTTACCAATCCCAGGTTCCTTGAAATTTGGTTTGCAAAGGTAGCAGGCGCCCCTCTCTCGATAGAACAAGGCTTGATAACCTGTTCAGTGGTTATTAACCACTTGAGAGTTCGCAGCCACTGCTTTTTCTCACTCTGCCTTTCACAGATGGGAAATATCCATTTGCATATCAGTCTTTGTCCTGCCCAGGGGCAGTCCAGCACCGAAATGCAATGGCAATTCCAACCTGAACGAGAGAACCACCAGCAACCCCATACACGTGTTTCACCCTTGTTGGGGATCATCAGTGAGGTGAAGCTGATGCCTCTCTAAGCACAGTGAGAGGGAGACCACGTCTGGTTGCCCCCAGGAGACCTAGGGTTACCAATCCCAGGTTCCTTGAAATTTGGTTTGCAAAGGTAGCGGGCGCCCCTCTCTCGATAGAACAAGGCTTGATAACCTGTTCAGGGGTTATTAACCACTTGAGAGTTCGCAGCCACTGCTTTTTCTCACTGTGCTTTTCACAGATGGGAAATATCCATTTGCATTTCAGTCTTTGTCCTGCCCAGGGGCAGTCCAGCACCGAAATGCAATGGCAATTCCAACCTGAACGAGAGAACCACCAGAAACCCCATACACGTGTTTCACCCTTGTTGGGGATCATCAGTGAGGTGAAGCTGATGCCTCTCTAAGCACAGTGAGAGGGAGACCACGTCTGGTTGCCCCCAGGAGACCTAGGGTTACCAATCCCAGGTTCCGTGAAATTTGGTTTGCAAAGGTAGCGGGCGCCCCTCTCTCGATAGAACAAGGCTTGATAACCTGTTCAGTGGTTATTAACCACTTGAGAGTTCGCAGCCACTGCTTTTTCGCTGATGAGGGGCAATGTGGTTGACCTGTTGAGTCATACTTGGAAAGGAGTCTAGGTACACGTCCAGAGTTTTTACAGAGGTGGCGACCTAGTTGTTGTGACTGTCGATGATGAATGCCTTGTAAGCTTGGCTTAGTTTGGCCAAGGGGCCTATGAGGAGAAGCTCTGTTTTTTCAGTAGCCATCCAGGATTGGACAGCTTCATAGATGGTGTTCACCCTGAGAGTGTCCTGAGTGTGGTTGATGGTAGGGAGGGATGAGAATTTGCCCGTCATCGGCATAGACAGTATACAAGATGCCTAGTGAGTCAAGATGGTTGAAAACCATTTTATTATACACATTGTACAGTGTGGGGGAGACACAAGAACCTTGGCGTACTCCACAATATATAGGCTTAGGTCCGGTGACAGCATCACCCACAAAGACTAAAGAGGTTCTAACAGCCAAGAATGAGGCAACCCATTTGGCAGCATTTGGTTAGAAATAGCCTGAGGAGGATACGTGTGGCAGAGCGTCTGGTGGTCGATGAGGTTGAAGGCTACCGAGAGGTCAAGCAGTAGGAAGAGGGAGAGGTTGCCCAGGTCATTTGCATCGTGTAACTTAGTCTTAAGATCTAGAAGGGCTGTTTCAGTCCTATGTCTGGGGCGGAAACCCGATTGCCGAATGCCCAGAATGCGGTTGGATTCAAGAAATTTCAGGATTTGTAGGTAAGCAACTCTATCAATAATTTTCAAGAGGAAGATGACAGTGGTTATGGGTCAATAGTTGGTTGGGATTGCACGGTCAAGGGAAGGCATTTTTAGTAGTGGGGAAATCCAGAATTCTTTGAGGGAGGATGGAACAGTACAAGTGGAAAACAAGGAGTTAATGATGGTGGAGAGGAGAGGAAGTAGAGGTTCTGGACATTCTTTTACAATAAAGTCTGTGCAGCTGTTGCCTTTACAGCATGACAGTTTGGGACCTTTGATGATATTGGCGAGGATGGAGACACAGGTGGGTTGAAAGTGGAAGAGGGGGATGTCTCTATGTTCCACAAGTGGTGGGTCAAAAGGCGGGGCAACTGGTGTGCAAGATTGGCTTGTATCTTGCCTTGTAACTGTGTAATTTTGCCTTTGAAGGTGTCTTAGTCATCATTGCACTAGGAGCTGTCTTTCGGGATGGTGGTGGGAAGGCAATGGGGGCTTCTTGTTCTCGGAGGATGGAGAGCAGTTTGTGTGAACTAGAGGACACCTTGATGATTCTGTCATTGTAGGCGGCAGCTTTGATGGCATGTATTGTTTGTAATAGAGGGATATTTTAAGCAAGTGGGCTTTGTTAGCTGAGGTTGGGCCTTTATGCTAGGCAGCTTTGTTTTCTTTTGCTAAGGTTGCCCTAAGATCAGGGGTGAACCATGAATTGAGGTGTGGAGTGTTTTTCGCTTTCCGGACTTTGTGGGGGCCAGGAGGTCTACGGTTTTGCATACCAAGGTGTTGTAATGGTCTACATGGGTGGCAGAGTCTTAGATGTTGAGGAAGGGGTGGTTGAGAAAAGGGATGATCTGGGCACCGGGCAAGTTGCGGGTGCTGTGAGACAGAATGGTGGCTGGGGCGGTAGCTGGCTTGTTGATTGGCAGCCTGCGTTTGCTTGGGATGGGAATAGTAAAGGCGATGGAATGGTGATATGACCTAGAGCAGGGCAGGTTGGATAGGACAGTGATGTTAGTTTCATGGACCAAGAGCCGGTCTGGGATGTGGCCTTGGGAGTGTGTATGGTCTATGATGCGTTAGATACACTCTAGGGCTGCCATGGCATTGGATAGGGCAATGGCGTCTGTGTCAGAGGGATCATTGAACCCAAGGTTGAAATCGCTCATGACTAAGAGTTAGGTGATGGGCTTGAAGTTAGATGAGATGAGTTGTGTCAGGTCATCCTCGAAGGTCACACTAGGGCCTGGAGGTCGATAAATGAGGTGGAGCGTGTTAGTGGCATTGGGTGAACAATTTAGCTCGGCTGAGATAGATTCACAGTTGGGAAGTAAGGCAGAGTTAATGGAGTTCAGAGGGAGGGAGTCCTTGTAGATAAGGGCTACACCTCACCCTTTAGTTGGAGTTATGTTACAATGGGACATAGCTCAGCCCGTAGGGATAGCAATGGATAACTAGGGTCCTGTAGTGGGAGTTAACCAGGTTTCTGTGAAGGCTGGAATATCATGATTATTCATTGACCACCCCATCCTGCTCACCCGCCTGGCCCAAGTAGGGATCTCAGGCCAGGTTCTGACTTAGTTTTCCTTGCTTTTGGCAAATAGAACCCAAACCCTCTCTCACCCTCCTTTTCTTTCTGCTCCTTTCTCCCTCTATTGTGGTGCCCCTTAGGGATCTGGCTTGTCTCTTATTCTCTTCAATATTTACATTTGGCTTCTTATGTGTCTCATCCGCTCTTTTGCATCAGGTGCTATTCTTATGCCGACACTCAGATCCTGATCCGGTTAGATCGTGAGCAGGCTGAGGTGTCGTTGTGCTTGTCTCAGTGCCTGTCTGCCGTAGGTGCTTGGATGAACCACAATTGGCTGAAGTTGAATGGAGACAAGACAGAGGTTCTGGTGGTGGCATCTCTCCCTGATCCTTCACTCTAGGTGCCTTCCTTTTGGCCTTCATCTTTCGGTCCTCTTCCAGTTCCATCTGCCAAAGTGAAGAAGCTAGGGGTCGTGGTCCACGCTTCCCTCTCTATGGAGGCACAGGTTGCAGTAGTTTGCAAAGCAGGCAACTTCCACCAGAAAATCCTAAAGAAGGTTCTTCTGTTTATTCCACCTCATCTTTGCCCCCCCTGTTGTTGCCGCCCTAGTACTTAGCCGTCTGGACTACTGTAATTCTTTAAATCTGGCCCAACCTAAAATCAGATGCAGTTACTTCAGAACATGGCTGCCCCAGTGGCCACAGGCTCCCCCTATGGAGCGCACATTTTGCCTGTCTTGTATATGCTTCACTGGCATGTCCAACAGCGCATTGTTTTCAAGGTGTTATGCCTAGTTCTTCGAGCTCTGCATGACCAGGGGGCAGAGTATTTACATGACAAGTTTACATGCTACTCCCCTTTGCGGCGATTAAGATCGGCGGCCGCAAGTTTACTTGTAGTCCCGTCCTTCCGTCGCACTCGCATCGGAGGCCAGGTTTTCTCAGTTGCCACAGCGCAACTGTGGAATAGCCTTCCCTTGGCCATAAAAAAAATCATCTTAATCACTTGCTCTGTAGAAAATCACTAAAAACGTACCTGTTTGAGTGACATCTCTCTCCTTTTGATCCTGCGTCCCTCTCCTCCAGTGTCATGATCCTCCCGGGTGACCGTGCGCTATATAAGTCCTTTTAACAGAACATAACATAACATTCAGGGTAATGAGGTCAACAATGTTGTGTGCATGGGAAACCAGGGATCTGGTGCTGAGTAGGGCACACCGCAGCAGTGAGACTTGTGACACACAGGAAGGAGGAGTTTCTGTGGCCTTGAGGGGTTGGTCGGTGTCATTGGGCGGGATCTGGATAATGCTGGGGATAGTAGAGGGCTGAGACCTGTGCAGCGCCAGAGATTGTCATTGCACCACCCCGTTGCTGGGGGATTTAATCAATGTTGGGGGTGGCAGACTGGGTGGCTAGGTGTAGTTTGTGTTCTCCTAGAAGCCGTGGTCTGGACTTGGGCCTAGAGTATTCTGCTGGACTACCGCTAGCTGCTAGAGAAAGGGCATTGTTAGGAGGGGAAGAGGGCTGGGGGGGTGTGCCTGTTGCTGGGGGCTAGCCTGCGAAAGTGTGAAGCTGCAGCATGCTGGGTGTATCCTCTATGTGTGTGAGGATGGGGGTGGCACTGTTGCAATCCACAAGGCAAGGCAGGGTCACTGGTGTGGGGTTGGTGTGCAGAGGGAAAAGGGGAAGATGACTGAAGTGGGCATTTTGAGTGCAGTCGGGGTCCTTGCACAAGTAGGAAGGGGAGTAGCCCTGGTGATGGTGCAGGGTGTGCCAGGCACCGTGTGGTGCTTTGAGGGAATGTGCTGTGATTGAGATGCACCGGGGGCAATGGGGTGGTGATGGTATCTGTGTCATTGGGTAGCAGGTACAAGAGGCTACTGAAGGTGGTAGAGGTGCTGAATCAACAGATGTTACATGGTTTACTTTGGAAGCAGCCGTAGGTGGTGCCGGCCCAATGGTGGAACACAGTTCATGTAGCAAAGGCAGGAAGGGGTGGGCATGGGAGCTGAGCTAAAAGCAGCATGGCTGCCAAGACATAGCTGGCTGCCAGTATCAGCGGGGAAAGAATGTGAAGCACCTCAGGCTGGCATAGAGAGGTAGAGGGACTCAGTGACTCAGAAGGATAGAAGGATTTTCATTGAGGGGAGAGAGACATGCACAACAGAGTAAATGAGAAGGGAATACGATGCCCAGCTAAATATGAAGTGTATAAAAGTAGGAGATTGTGAAATGGTAACAGACAAAGTTCCACACAGATCTCACAGCTATGGGTCTTGATAAGAAAATGCAGTACATATAGATCCAGTTAAGGTTATGAAGTCATTTAAAGAGATTATAATGCCATTTACAAAGGATTCTGATGGGTCTATAGAAAACAATTTTGATCAGGTCATACAAATGTATCAAACACTAAATGTTGCAAAGTACATTCGGTTTTTCCATTGGACAGTCAACCCGACATATGGTGGGTTTTTGCGTAGTCTAACTGAGCAGCAGGTTGTATCATGGGATAGATAACAAGAAGAGGTGAGAAAATACTTTTCACCCTACAAATCATTTCAAGAAGTGAAGCGAGCAGCTTATGCACTGTCGACAGGTCCGTATGTGTCCCCTAGGCAATTCCTACAAACATTAACAAGGGCATCTGTACATTTTGATGTTGCCTATGATGTCAATTAGATTGATTTCAAGAATATATTTTTATGGCCTTCATCAGTTTATAGGCAATTAACATGTACATTCTCAAGTGAAAAGAGTATTCATTGAATATATTTTAAAAACAATATTTTATTAGATTTTCAATTTATAACACATAGAGCAGAAATGATAAGAAACAGTTTGATAGAGTTCTTCTTACGTACATTCAACAAGAATAAGAGCAACAGTAGCGCATCTCCTAAAGCCATTGAACAGTTAATAAACAAAAATCGATTATCCTCCCCACTACATTTGGCAACCTTATTACATAGTCCGATTTGGCTTGAGATCGAATATGCAACATAAAAGGGGTACTTTCGGGAAGTATTTTGCCTGCAGTAATGGGTTCTAACTTAAGGTTCCCATTGTAAAACTTCACAATACATTGCCTTCCTTGCTTCATCTCCCCGTCAATGTTTTACTGAAGCGTTAATAAATTCGGACTACCTCTGAAGGCATTGTAAATGACAACTCTGTTCAACTCAATTAATTACCACCAGTGCTTAGGCCATTCTCTTTTGGTGTTGTTTCGAAAAGAAATTGTGCTTTTAACCAGCTTTATATACACAAAATCAGTTTCACTTACATACATTATATAGGATCGAGTTGTGTCTTAGTGACAGTCCATTCTAAGGCTGTTTTTCAGTCCGACATTACCATTTCAGTCTAGTTTCCATGACTATTTTTGGTTCCAGGGCATATAAGCTATTACAGCATAGCTCTTGAGCACCTTTGACTCTTATGTTCTACCTTTTACTCAAGTTCTTGTCTTAGAGAACATTATAGTTCGCATTACCTCCTGAGGTTCCCCAATTCTCTCCCTACCTCTCTCATCCCTCTTCTCTTACCCATCCATTTCTTTTTATTATTCCCTCCATCTCTATACAATTCTCAACCACCCTACAAGTATTATTTTATATTTCAGAGTCCAGGTTTTTAACCGTGTTCTTCCCTTTCTTGACCAGGCGTCTCTTTATCTTTATTTTTGAGAGAGTTCAGGTTACGTGTGTGTTTCGGAACAGGCGAGGTTTGAAGAAATGGGCTTCTCTGTCCCGTACATGTTCATGAAATGGATTCCATATAGTTAGGAATCTTAGGTATTTGCCGGTGTTGATGGCGCATATCTTCTCCATAGCCATCACCCCCCAGTTCTTAACCAACCAGCATGCTGAGATTGGACCTTCTTTGTTTTTCCAATTTTGTGCGAGAGTCATTCTAGCTGCTGATAGTAGATGGGTGATGAGTTTAGCTGTCGCTCCTGACATCGCGTATTTCCCTTCTTTAGGGACCCCTAAGAGGATTGTCTTCGGAGATCTCGGTAGATCCACCCCTGAGATGTCTTTTATGTAGCTTAGTATTTCCTTCCAGTAGGCGACTGCTTTAGGGCATGTCCACCACATGTGGAACAGGTGTCCTTTCTCACCGCAGTTTCGCCAACAGTTTGGTGAGTAGGACTTTGCAATTTTGTGGATGCGGTTCGGGGAAATATACCATCTGAGACACAATTTGTACGCAGATTCCTTTATTGTGGTGCATCTGGAGGTGCTGTGTGCACGTGCCCATATTTGGTACCATTCCTCCTCCGTTAGTGACTCTTGCATATCTCTCTCCCAATTCGTTTTGTATGCGAGATGATCGGTTGGCAGGTCATTGGAGAGGAGTTTGTAGAGTCTGGAGACCCCTTTCGCGGTATTGCTTTCTTAAAGCGACATTTCTAGGCCTGATGGCGTCCTCGTGCCCGCTTTCTTCACCATTGGGTGTATAATCCAGTGCCTGATTTGCGCATATCTATAGCGTTAGTTTTCCCCTATGTTGAATTTTAACTGGCAATCTGTGAAGAGCAGTGGAGCGCCATCTTTGTACAAGTCTTTCAGTTGCATCGATTCTGCCCCTGACCAGCCCACCCAGTATCCCCGTTGGAGACCCGGTTTGAAGTCCGGATTGCCCATCAGTGGCTTATATGGGCCCAATTCACCAGGAATGCGTTTCTTTTTCCGGGCTTTGTCCCAGCTTAGTAAAAACCATTTCGTCATTTCTAGTAGAGCTTCTCTGCTGTTACGGTTTTCTTTGCTCAGGCTCAAGAGGGCTATTAGGGGGACGAATGAGACCGATTGTTCGATTCTGCACCAACCTTTATGATCCTCTGGTTTCGCCCATCGCAGCATTGGTGCTAGTTGTGCCGCCCTAATGTATCTGTCAATTTCTGGAACTCCCAGACCGCCCAAATGTGGGGAGCA
The DNA here is from genome assembly GCF_040938575.1 of Ambystoma mexicanum. Taxonomy (NCBI): domain Eukaryota; kingdom Metazoa; phylum Chordata; class Amphibia; order Caudata; family Ambystomatidae; genus Ambystoma; species Ambystoma mexicanum. Next base: position 462,325,267 of record NC_090931.1, read on the forward strand.
CATTAGGATTCGTTTCTGAATTCTAGGTTTCTTATTATGCCATATAAATTTGAATATCGCATCTTGCAATTCTCGGATCTTGGCTGGTGGTATTGGCATTGGCAGTGAGCTTACCACATAGAGGAGGCGGGGGAGAATGGTGATTTTGACCGCTGTGATGCGGGCGAACCATGACAACTCCTGGGAGTCCCATCTGCGCAAGTCTTCCTGTAGCTGTTTCCACAGTGGCGTCATTTGTCTGATATAATTTGTGCGGATCGCTGGCAAGGTTAATTCCTAGATATTCCAGTTTTCTTGTATTCATTGAATATAAGATCAGTCCATGAATCAACGGGAGGTCGCCGTCCACACAGAGAATAAAGGAAAAGAGCAGAAAAACAAAGGGAAAGAGGTGTTAGTTGGTCCAAAATTACAGAAATTAAGTCAGGGAAGCCAAGAAATGAAATGTCTCAAAGTCTGTAAGGATGGGTCCAGGCAGGGAATGTAATGTCACCACTGCCAGTGTTTCAGTGTTTGAGTCTACCAACCCTAGGCACACATCCAGTAACACAATCCCATGATTTTTAGGAAAACTGCCCCATTAGGCTTTCAGTACAATGTAGCATTATCGAATAGCACCCCAGGTCAATCACCTTGTGGACCGTACCAGGCCTCAAAGTAGATTTAATCCTACGACAATGACATATGGGAACAGAAATCAAATGGAATTAAGATATATAGATAGGTTAATTGAAACTGGGATTCAACAAAGCGCACAATATCAGCCGAATGAAAGACATGATGTGACATATAGCCCACGCTCCTATGCTCAAGTCACAGTGCAAGGAGTTATGGACAGAGAACGGTGCCATCTTCTCGCTGTCCCCTGTCACAGTAGTCCAGGGGAAACTGTGGACAAGTTCAGTTGCCTGACGGTAACCATGGTAACCACAACAGGCCAGTGCAATTTGAATCAATTCAATATGGGCCTAGAGCACAGAGAGATGACTTTAGGGATAAAAAAAGATTTCAGAGACAGAAAACACAAGTGAAGATGCTTGCTGAGCAAGTAGGGAGACTGTGTTCTAGCCAAAGAAATCACCAACAAATGAAAAATCCGAATTAAGAACACAAGAGTCACATTGCACAAGGAACTAATAAGTGACTAGTCAGGCAAACACACCAACTGGAGAACAGGTACAAAATGACACACCATTAGATAAACATACAGGGATATGCAAAAATAATCCAAACACAGCTGCACACCAAACTGTAGATGAGTAATTTGAGGAGTTTGTGCAAAGGTAATGAGGTGCAGAGGCGAGAGACACTACCCTGACACTAGATAGTGATAATGAAGAAAGCAAGAAGTGTCCACGGGCTGTGGATCACTCACGTCCCCTGCACACTTGAGTTTTTGCCCAAAGGCAAACAATCAGTCATTAATTTAAATGATGTATGTTTTTCAAACCATACATTCTTTAGGTAAAGTATAATTTGCCCTACTGTTGGGCAGGGATGGGTAACTCAATTGTTCAGTAACCAATTATTACTTTCTAGAGCTACAGTCAAGTTAACACCAATTCATTTCAATTTGCTTACAATAACAATTATAACAATATTCTCTTAGCCTCCGACTTTAACACCAATCTGTTTAGTTTAATTATACATGCCAATCCATATTCAGCAATATTATCAATTGTTGATAGTCATATACACTGGTGCATATATATTTAGAAACAATATTATATTCATATTGTCCTGTACAGTAGCTATTCACTATTGCTGCAATCGCTCAACGTGTTTCGGGAATCAGGTTCCCTTCTTCAGGAGCAAGTTAATGTGTTTATATAGTGCTTGTACACTGTAATGTTCATATTCTTGAATCCTTCAGGGAAATCTGCATCACATGAAAATGATAACAAAATGATAGAATTGTAGTACTCTTGTAATTTGGACATCATCAGTTCAAAGGAATTGATATGTCTACTCTTTTCTAAGGGTACCCCTACCTCTCATTGGTGCCCTGTGGACATCTCTGTATTGAAGGTAAGAAGGTGATCAGTTCATGCTGTCAGGTAAGTAATTCCCATCAAAAGGTCTCCTGCAGGGATAATTGAACAGATATAAATGATGTGTCCCCCCAGGTGTCACAAACGAACTCTTTAAGCATATTAGTCTGATATATTATACTCTACCTCCTTAAGGTTTGATGCACAACGACTAAGTTGTTTCTATCAGTGATTAGATTCTTGCAAAACTGTGGGGTGCGATGGGAATAGATAATTTCCAAATCCACTTGGATAAGTACAAATCGTCTGTGTGGAAAACATAAATATACTGAGCATTACACTGTTTTATAATATCACAAGTATTCTGTGTTACTCATGGATAATTCAGCTCATGTTGTTTGTCCACATTAATTGAAATATATCCAACTGTTAATTTACCTTATTCACAATTCTTGTTTTCCCATAGTTACAATGCAGGTGGTGATGCCGGAGGGGCCAGTCTCAGTAATGTTCTAGTCCTAGAGCAATTAAAAACACCCTATTTAGAGGGAACACAGTCATACATTTTAAGGAAAACCTGCTTCAACTATTCCTATTAAAGGGATATAGGCGCTTACCTCCCCGAGGCTTTTTTGTGGAAACTCAGATGGTGAGTTACAAGTAGAATTCTTAAAGGTGCAGCATGAGGTGTTTCGTGTCAGCATGACAGGTCAGGAAATGCTACGTGCGTAAAATCTAAGTAGAAAATGGAAAATGGTATACGCTCAAAGTGAGCATCTTAGTCCATTTGTAGTTGATGGAATATGAGTCATCTAACTGTTAGGTCTTACCTCCATTATTTGAAAGGGCAGTTGAATGCCAAGACCACCATTGAGACTGATAGTAGCAGGAACAGACAGTGTATTTGACCCTCTGGCAATTTATGTGGATCAGGTTCTCCAACCAATTGTACAAAAGACTAACACATACCTTCGGGATACTAACCATTTGCTCAACATCATACAGAATATACAGAATCTACAAGAGAATGACCTCCTTGTAACATTTGATGTACAAAGTCTATATACATCTATTCTACATGACAAGGTATTAGAGGCATTGGAGTGGGCACTACTACGAGAAACCAAGTGCAAAGCAGACAAAACATTCATACTTGAACTGGCTAAAATTATATTGCAGAACAATTTCTTCAGATTTAATCACCAATTTTACCTACAAGCCTCTGATACATCCACGCACGTAACGTTTCCTGACCTTGCAGGCTGACACGAAACATCTCATGCTGCACCTTTAAGAATCCTACTTGTAACTCACCCTCTGAGTTTTGTAAGAGTATTTAGCATTTTTATTTATGCAGCATTACTGCCTGGGTTTGGTGCATTGCTATAATGCAGTACAGCAAGGCATGTGTTGCCAGTGTGACATGGACATGTAAATGAAAAACAGGCTATTCAGTCAAAAACGATTTCTACATTTAAAATGCAAATAGTTTTTTTCACAGTTAAAAGCATATATTTTTTTTCTCCACCTGAAATTCCTCTGTTGCAGAAGACACATTTGAGGATTAATGAACTAACCTTATTAACAATACTAATGATTCTAACTCATTAATAATATAATGTGTTCTCCAGTGCAAAATGGGATGGAAAATGACAGGCTCTGAAAGTTATTTTAAACGCGCATCCAGATTTTTTTTTCTTTGCGTTCTATCTGCGCTCTGTCCACAGTATTTGCAGGAAGCAAAGACTTGAATAAGCAGGAAATCAGTTTGGTTACAGTTGCAACTGTATAAGCCAAGCCATTGTTCAAAAAAAGGAGGGTAGGACATGATAGAATTTCATTAGTTGAACTCGTTTGGCAGACTGTAACAGAGCTTTGCTAATGAATCTCGGGGAAGAAGGGAGGAGAAGACATTTTACACAGCTGGGAGAAAGACCTGGCTGGTGGCTGGGGATTTTCCTGATTGAAAAAGCAGATCCCAGTGCACTGCTGCAGAGACTGGGAATTCCAGTCAATAAGCCCCGGTTTGAGTGACGGCAGATGCTCGTCCTTGCTGGGGTGATTTAAGAAGAATTCATTGAACCACTTCCAGAAGGCGACCAGCCGACGAACTTCACATGCTGGACAGGCCTGGTAATTATATTACAAAGTGTGGGGGCAGTGTGTATGTGTGCGAAACTATTCAGTCAGCGTGGAAGAGGGAACTCCAGTGTCTTATCAACAGGTTTAATGTTGCGAATTGAGTATGTTCTCGCCGCTCTCTTCTCATTTTGTTACAGATAAGGTTGTTACTGTGCAATTTCCATTTATTTCTGTAAATAGAGTAAGATTGTGTTGAAATGCAATTTTTATAATACACAAAAAATATCTGAAAGCAGACGGATAGTGTGTTTTATTTTTCTCTTTTATTTGTGCAACTACCATTGCAGTACTGATAATATGGGGAGAGGTTTAGCCAGTGCAATTGTCATTTTTAAGCTAGCTGAAAATAAGACTTAGCGGTAGCTGTGTGTATGATTCCATTTAGTATATAAGTGTATGTTTCTGAACGGAATATAATAATAATATAATGAAATAGACTGCTGTTGGAGGTACATGAGTCAGCAGAAAGAGAGGCCCTGGACATAGTTCACCGATGTAGATAAGTTGGTGATAAATACCGCATGTTAGCTCGCTGCCGTAGATAAGACAGCGAGGACAGCCCATGGTGGCACTCCAATTGAACATGTGGTGTTCCTGAAATGTAAGCCTGAGGCCTCTCTAGTGATCACACAAACAAACTAAGCAAAAATAAGGGGTTCTGGATATTGGGGCCACATATAAAACAAAGGAATTATGCTCACCAGAAATACCACCAATAACGCATACCAACATAATGTATACCACTAAATGTATCAGTGTGCTGAAATAATGTATGTATACTGTAGCACTATAAACCAAATCTAATCTGAATGCAAAGAGTAATTATTACTGAATTATTTTCATTTTTGCAGTAAGAAAATACCGCTAGGCCTCAAATCTATACAAAATACCCTACAGTTTCCACGAAAAAGTCTTGGGGAGGTAAGCGCCTATAGTCCTTCAATAGGAATAATTGAAGAAGGTTTTCCTTAAAATGTATGACTGTGTTCCCTCTAAATAGGGTGTTTTTAATTGCTCTAGGACTAGAACATTACTGAGACTGGCCCCTCCGGCATCACCACCTGCATTGTAACTATGGGAAAACAAGAATTGTGAATAAGGTAAATTAACAGTTGAATATATTTCAATTAATGTGGACAAACAACATGAGCTGAATTATCCATGAGTAACACAGAATACCTGTGATATTATAAAACAGTGTAATGCTCAGTATATTTATGTTTTCCACACAGACGATTTGTACTTATCCAAGTGGATTTGGAAATTATCTATTCCCATCGCACCCCACAGTTTTGCAAGAATCTAATCACTGATAGAAACAACTTAGTCGGTGTGCATCAAACCTTAAGGAGGTAGAGTATAATATATCAGACTAATATGCTTAAAGAGTCCATTTGTGACACCTGGGGGACACATCATTTATATCTGTTCAATTATCCATGCAGGAGACCTTTTGATGGGAATTACTTACCTGACAGCATGAACTGATCACCTTCTTACCTTCAATACAGAGATGTCCACAGGGCACCAATGAGAGGTAGGGGTACCCTTAGAAAAGAGTAGACATATCAATTCCTTTGAACTGATGATGTCCAAATTACAAGAGTACTAAAACACTATCATTTTGTTATTATTTTCATGTGATGCAGATTTCCTTGAAGGATTTAAAAATATGAACATTACAGTGTACAAGCACTATATAAACACATTAACTTGCTCCTGAAGAAGGGAACCTGACTCCCGAAACGCGTTGAGCGATTGCAGCAAAAGTGAATACCTACTGTTCAGGACAATATGAATATAATATTGTTTCTATATATATGCACCAATGTATAGGAATATCAACAATTGATAATATTGCTGAATATGGATTGGCATGTATAATTAAACTACACAGATTGTTGTTAAATTCTGAGGCTAAGAGTATATTGTTATAATTATTATTGCAAGCAAATTGAATTGAAATGGTGTAATCTTGATTGTAGCTCTAGAAAGTAATAATTGGTTACTGAACAATTGAGTTACCCATCCCTGCCCAACAGTAGGGCAAATTATACTTTACCTAAAGAATGTATGGTTTGAAAACATACATCATTAAAATTAATGACTGATTGTTTGGCTTTGGACAAAAACTTGAGTGTGCAGTGGACGTAAAAAGACCCACAACCCGTGGACAATTCCTGCTTTCTTTAAACATACAGGGATACACTATAACGTACATTTTGAGAATAAGGTATGCAATGAAATTGGAAATAGAAACATGCACAAGAAGTGGGTGTGATTTAATGTAGGCATAGCCCAAACTATTGACTCCATTCAGGTGAGTAGAGACATTGAAAGGCAAAGGAAAAATCCACATGATTAAACCAGCTTTAGTGGTGAACCCAAAGAACAGCAGAAAAATAAACCAACAAACTAAAAGGAAGTCTATTGCAAATGGAGAGGATGAGGAGAATACAAAGAAACAAATACACCACAGTGTTAAAACTGCAAGATGGGACACTCACAGCATGGGTGGTGAAAGAGAGGGTGTTCAAATGGGTGGTGAGGAAAAGGGCATAACCTGTTTAATGCCTTGGATCATTCCGTTCAAAAGGTACAAATGAGAACACAGAACACATCAGAAATAAATGAAACAGAAGCAAATGAAATGACCAGTGAGGATAGAGTGAATACACAAAAAAGGTGATCGGGCTCCTTTGCCCGATGAATCAAATACTGTTCATATCTCCACAGAGGTAGAAACACCTCAACGGACACATATAGGTGAATCACCTGAGCAATATTTCATGCCACATATATTCAGTGCGGTGCAGTTAACAGGTAAAGTAAAAGTGAAAGGTAAGTTCCAAACACAAAATTATCATGTGTTACAGCATGAAAAATGAACTACTGTGAATATAGGGAAATTATGTAACATAGAGAAGGTAAGTGATGATGCTAAAAGCAATGTGGAAAAACAGATAAGGGATTGGGTGAGGATTCAAGTGAACCCTTTATGCAGGGAGCCCAGTGAATAGCTAATCTTAAAATGAACTTGCAGGACAGAAAAATAAACAAAGAAGACAGGAATGTTAGAAACTAAACAGTCAAAAAGGGTCATAAGGTATCATTCCACATGACCCTTTATTTTGCAAGAATTCAAGTGGGCTTAAGGAAAATCAGTCCAGAGATCAGTAGCAACTCATCTTTCCTATGTTTACTAGAGGAAGGCAAAGATTGACAATATATCTCTGTGACAGTAGAAGAACAATGTGATGTGTTTGCAATGGCGGACAACGGAGCACATGCTACTGTGATGTCAAGGAAACTGCGAGATAGCATACATGAGGAAACAACAACACAAATGCTTGAGGTTAAGACAGACAGATGGTCCTGTGTATAATTCAATGATAAGGACATTCCTGTGGAAGGTGCTACTGAGGTTGACATCAAGGTAGGGAGTAAGTTAAGAAAATAAGTGGTGGTAACCCTGATTGATGAGACACAATTCCTATTAGGCATGAATCTTCTGAAGCGATTGCTGCTGCTAATTGATGAGTTAAACACTGTTCTATGGTCATTGTCCAAAAAAAACAGAAGTGGTCAAAAGTGTTAAAGCCAGGTTAGCAATGCAAAATAATGGCAGACCATTGCCAAGTCAGAAAGAGTGATTTGGGACCATCCTCAGAATGGCTTTGTCCCTAGTGTTATGGTCATTCTCAAGGGCCAGGGTGAAGTCCAGGACAAAAGGGCAAAACAATCACTAGCAAGGGACTTAATTACATTGTACGGCTGAGTATTCAGGCATGCAAGAGGATTGAAGACATTTAAAAGTCTTGTGAAAAGAGTAAAGTTTTGAGAGTTTTGCAGAATGTCCAGAACACAATTCTGCTCTTAGAGAGAGCGGAAGTGCATTCCAATGCTTCGCCACTATTAGGAAAGATTTCGTAATTGTAGGGAATTTTCCTTCCATGTGGCAACCCCTAAACTTTTTGCTATTGTTTTTAACCTTGTTCTTGACTTTGCCAGAGAAGTACAGCCTTCTGCCGCACTTCTCTGGGCTTTCGCTCCTTTCTTATGGGGAAACTGACATGCCCTTAAGACAGTCAGTACCGGGGAACGTGGTTTCCCGTAGTTTCTTTAATCGTGTCGCCATTTTAGTGCAACACGACACAAGAGGGCACTGTAAGCTAAGTTACAGCTCTCTTGGGTCTCTAGCCTTCTACAGGCCCTAGATACTCTTTTAGGATGGTATTTGATCGGTGCAAGTCATTCAGGGACTCGAATGGTGGCAGCGATCGTTTTGTTTATTTTGAGCTCCTTGTGGCGTTCTGAGCACGTTTTTGCACTGAACCCAAAATGGTGGCCTGGTTCCCAAAATGGCCAGGCCGCGAGGCTCCTTTGTCTTGTCCACTGACCGTCTTGCTCCCTTCACCTTCCCCAGGTCAGACGACCCGGGGCCTTCCTTATTTGGGCATGTACTTTCCCGCGAAACGTGGTTGCTTTCGCGGGCTTCTACATGTCGTTTGTGTGCCTCCAGGGTGTGGGCTGGGATGTCTGGTCCCAATACACATCCTGGGTGCCAGAGAGTCTGGGGTGGTGTGAATGCCTGGGACCACCGTGGTCCGTGATTGGTCCACGTATGGTATGTGTGTTGATGAGCGGATCTCCCATTGGCTCCCCTCCGTTTTGGCGCGAAGGGAACCGTGGATAAGAGGGAGCTGGAAACACCACTGCCATGTCGATCTCCTGAGTTCTCACGAACGAAGGAATACAGGAGCCAAGTATCCTGCAACCCAGAGGCTGGACCGAGGAATCGCTGGTGACCCGCTGAAGGAATCCTCCTTTGCACTGCTGTCGTCCTGTGAAACCCTTTCCTCCTTGGATCGAAACAGAAGGCCTGTACTGGTGCTTCGACCTTTGGAATAGCAGGAACAGCTATTCCCGGCGACTTCATCATCTCCTGCCAAGTAAGCCTTCGGAAGTGTCTCTGGGCCATCCAGTTGACTGACCAGCTTACAAGGGAGTCCTGCTCTGCAACTGCCACCAGGTTGTGCTGTATTTCGAGTCCTTGTCACTCTCCCACGCTTCGTACGCTTGGCGTCCCCAGGTCTGAAGGGAGGAGTGTACATTTGGCTTGAATACACACAGCCGCTCCGTTGTCCTGCTGCGGCAACAAAACTGTGCTGGTTTCGTCGATTGGGAAGTCTTTTTGCTCTACACGACTATGAGGCGTTCCCTGCTCTTCTGAACCTGCCAGCTGCTGAAACTAACGTGGAGAAGCCTGGGTCTGCTTGCTTCGGGGACCGGTGAGTAGCTTAGCTAGGATCTGGTCGCCCTCCTGCAGTATCCCATTGCTTTTCCCTGCTGTGTAAAAACAGCACCCTTTTGGCCGTACTCGCGCTCTGCTTCTGCCCGCTGTGGAGGCTGCGCTTGAGTTGCGGAACCTGTTCTCCTTCTGCTGTGCACTAACCCGAACTGCCTGACTTCCTCCGAAGAGCTTCCCCTTTTGCCCGTTGGCACCGGCGTGGCAGGTACTTTGAGCACAAGGCTCCACTCTTCGCAGGGCTCGGACTTCCATCTAGTTAGGTGCCTCTAAAGGCGAACTGAGTCTAAAGCGTTATCGCACTGCCTGTTTTCCTTCCCTGGCAGGTGGACTACATATTTCGTGCTTTAAACGCTTGCGACTGTGTATTTGTATATATATTGTGTTGATTTGGTATGTGTTGGCTTAATACTGTGTTATTGTGATTTTCTCGCTACGGTCGTTGTTTTAAAGGCCTTAAAATAAATGTGTTTATATTTTTGATATAACAACTGTTTGGAGTAGTTTGTAAGCGCTCTTGCTTTGTGTGCTCATTGCGGGCTTTCAGTCACCCTCACCCCTCTTGAGACCTAGTCTTGACCGCCGCGATCGCTACCTTGATTGGTCTGGCTTGTCCAGGGGTTACCCTGTTCCAAGTAATTAGGTTGGCCTTCTGAACTTCTGCGCCACCAGGACAGAGTTCAGAAATCCGTCTTAACAAATTGGTGTACAGCGGTGGGATACGACTGAGGGTATCCAGTGTTGCGCTCGAACTAAGGCATTTCAGGTTATTCCAAACAGTGCACGTAGTGAATTGTTGTAATATAACTTTAAAAAGGCCATAGTCCTATCAAACAGTATGGAAGCAAATACCTTGTTAACTTTAAATGCTTCCAAATCAGAAACGCTGAAAAAGATGTGTGCGGAGAGAGGTGTTTCCTCTCAAGGCACAAAATTGGAAATGATCCAGAGAATCGTGGCGTGGCAAGAAGCGCAGCTTGACGCTATAACTTCTGAGGACAGTGCGGAAGGTGGTGGGGCTGCTCTCACTGGTAGAACCGATGGTTCTGCCGCCGCACTGTTCCACCGCGACCACGAGGACAGGGAGGACGAGCTGTCTAATGTTTCCTCTGCCAGTGCTGATGGGGAGGCTATGCTTGAATTCAAGAAGCAAGAGCTGCGGTTTAGGCAGCAGGAGCTTGAATTCAGCATAGCCAAACTAAAAATCGAACAGGCAGAAAAACAAAAAGACAGGGATCACCAGTTGGAACTGGCCAAGCTTCAGGTTGCAAATGGATCCAAGGGTCCTGGACATGGTTCTGGGGCTTCCTCTCATCCACGGTTTCCAAAAGATCTGCTCAGTGTGTATGAAGAGAGGAATGACATTATGGACTGGCTGAATGCGTTTGAGTATGCATGCGAGGTCCAGGAAGTTGACAATGCTGATAAGATTGCGTGGTTGCTCAGTAGACTGCCCCATTCTGGCTGTAGTGCCATTATGGAAATGTCGAAGGCTGAGCGGGCTGAATTCGCAATGTTAAAGCAGACTCTCATTTTAAAGTTTGGGAAGACTCCGGCCCAATATTTAAAGCGTTTTCGAGAGTATAAGAAAAAGGAAGGTGGTACTTGGGTATCTTATGTCGCTGAATCTTTGAAAAACTTAACTGGCTGGGTCGAAGGCTATAAGGTTTCTACCTTCGAAGGCATGATCAATCTGGTCATGCTGGAACACATTTTTGCTTCTTCTTCCCCGGAGCTTAAGCAGCATTTGGCCGATTCGAAGGAGATAGATCCTAAGAAGCTGGCCATTGCAGCAGACTTATGGGTGTCACATCGAGTGTCCCATAAGGACAAAACTCATCCTGGTAAGCAGGAGGAAGGGAAAAAGTCCAAAGATATGGAGGGTGGGGAATCTGCTAAATCTTCTTCCCATAAGGGCCACAAAAAGAAAAACAAGGGTAAGACACAAGAGAACTCACAGGGTAGTGGAGGTTCGCCTCCGAAACAGAACTCTGGTTACAATAAGCCTCCCTACGTAAACAGACCCAATGGGGCTTGTTTTTCTTGTGGAGCAACTGACCATGTGAAGGGGGATCCCCGTTGTAAGGTTAGACCTTTGGGGGTCCACTCCGCTAATCTGGCCTTCTCCTCCTACGAGGAAGAAGAGATTACAGGAGCATCCTTCTCCTCAGACTCATTTCCCAGCGGAATAGAGGCTGAGGTAGTTTTAGTGTCCCTGGGTTCCTGGGAGCCTAAAGTCGCAGAGGCGTATGCTAGGATTCCGGATAATACCAAGCACTACTTTAAAGACAGTGTGCTGATCAATGGAGTGGATACTCCAGCTCTTAGGGATAGTGGGTGCAGTCGAACTGTAGTGGATTCTACCTTGGTAGACTCAGAGGAAGTTGCCAGAGCTACTCTGATGCCCACTAAGTTGGCTGACGGCCCCCTCCGTATGTTTCCCGTGATCCCTGTAAATCTTACTTTAAATGGTACAGCAGTCAGGATTCCAGTAAGCATTCAGAGAAACGTCCCGGGAAAGGTCTTGTTGGGCAATGATCTCAGAGCTTTAGGGCTCGTAGGAGACACTGCCGAAAGACCCTACACACGGTCTCAAGCACGGGCAGCAATGGCCAAGTCCAATACGCCGCCCCAGCCGAAGGGGAAACCCAAGGCGAAAGGAGTCTACAAGTCAAGACGAGGGAAAGAGAATATTCCCCCGAGCTCGCCTACCACTGCGGTGGAGGAAGTTGGTCAATCGCCCGGGCCTGACGAGGAGGTGGCGATGCCTGAAGTATTCGACCCCAACGATCATCCTGAACTAAAAGACTTGTTAGTTGAAGGAGGTCCTGATAGGGACGAATTCAGTAAAGGCCAACGTGAGTGCCCATCTCTGGAAGGCCTAAGGAGACAGGCCTGCTCCCAGCTTGAGGGTGAACCTCCTGGGAAGCATAGGATTTATTGGGAAGGTGGACTCCTGTATAGTGAGCCCACAGAGTCTACAGAAGGAGACCATAGGAGGTTGGTGGTTCCCCTTGCTGTTAGACCCTTCCTCCTGCAGTTGGCGCATGAAGTTCCCCTTGCTGGTCACCTTGGTATGAAGAGGACCAAGCAAAGGTTATCCATGCACTTCTACTGGCCCAAGATGGGGGTGCAAGTAGAAAGTCACTGCAGGAGTTGCGCCTCCTGCCAGTTGTCTGGTAAGGTTGGCGCAACAATCCAAGCTCCGTTGGTACCGCTCCCAGTTGTGGGGGTACCATTTGAAAGGGTAGGGATCGACATCGTTGGTCCCCTTGACCCGCAAACATCCTCGGGCAATAGGTTTATCCTGGTGCTGGTCGACCATGCAACCAGGTATCCTGAGGCCATCCCATTGAAAACTGTAACTGCCAAGTCGGTTGCAAAAGCTTTACTCGGCATATTTACTAGGGTTGGCTTCCCTAAAGAAGTTGTGTCAGATCGGGGCAGCAACTTTATGTCGAAGTATATGCAGGCTATGTGGAAAGAATGTGGGGTCACCTACAAGTTCTCTTCTGCATATCACCCCCAGACCAATGGTCTGGTGGAACGTTTCAACAGAACGTTAAAGAGCATGATTGGGGCTCTGGAGGAGCCCCAGAGAAGAAAATGGGATCTTCTTTTACCATGCTTGCTGTTTGCCTACCGAGAGGTACCACAGGAGGGTGTTGGCTTCAGCCCCTTCGAACTTCTGTTCGGTCATCCCGTACGGGGACCCTTAGCCATCGTCAAAGAGGGATGGGAGATGCCCACTCCCCCTGTTACTACCAATGTAGTTGACTATGTGCTAGGGCTCAGAAAACGGATGGTACTTCTGATGGGCTTGGCTAGTGATAAATTGAAGGCAGGGCAAGCGCTGGTGAAACATTGGTACGACCAGAAAGCTTCCCTCATCAACTTTACACCTGGTCAGCAAGTCCTGATCATGAATCCAATAAGGCCTCGAGCTTTACAGGACAAATGGTCAGGCCCTTACACAGTGGTGGAGCCCCTGGGTGAGGTGAACAATTTAGTGGACCTTGGAAGGCCTGGACAGGCTCCAAAAGTGTTTCACGTGAATAGGCTGAAGGCTTTCGTCCCAAGAGTCGAAATCGCAGCACTGCTACTGGCTTCAGATGTTGAGGAAGAGGAGTCAGAACCTCTCCCCGACCTGTTCCAAAGCGGTCCTTCAGATAGCTCCGTTGAGGGTGTCCGAGTGGCCCCTCACCTGACTTCTGATCAGCAGGCTGAGGTGAAAAGTTTGCTTAGGCAGTTTTCCCCCCTGTTTTCACAGTCCCCTGGTTTGACACCTTGGTGCAAACATAACATTGACACAGGAGACAGTGTACCTACCAAAAGTAGGGGATACAGGATGTCAGATAAAGTACGGTCTTATATTAAGACCGAGGTCAACAAGATGTTAGACCTTGGGGTGATTGAACCCTCTAGTAGTCCTTGGTCCAGCCCAGTGGTGTTGGTTCCAAAAGCAGGCACTTCCGAATTGAGGTTCTGCGTGGATTACAGGGCTCTGAATGCTGTCACCAAGACAGATGCACACCCCTTGCCTCGAACAGATGAGCTGGTGGATACTTTGGATGCCTCCAAGTACCTCAGCACGTTTGACCTCACTGCTGGCTATTGGCAAATAGCTTTAGCAGAACATGCCAAGGAGAAGACAGCATTTTCTACTCCAGACGGCCTTTACCAATTCCGGGTAATGCCGTTCGGGTTGAAGAATGCACCTGCCACTTTCCAGAGGCTTGTGAATCATGTGTTGAATGGGTTGGACGAATTCTGTCTTGCATATCTGGACGATATAGCAGTTTTCAGTGCCACCTGGGAAGACCATGTGAAACACCTCAGGATTGTGCTCCAGGCTCTTCAGAAAGCCCACTTGACCATAAAGGCTAGTAAATGCCAGATTGGACAAGGCTCAGTGGTTTACCTTGGACATGAAGTAGGTGGAGGGAGGATACAGCCTCTACCCAGTAAAGTACAAGCAGTACAAGACTGGCCTACCCCCACTACGCAAACCCAAGTGAGAGCCTTCTTAGGACTCACGGGGTATTATCGCAATTTTGTGGCAGACTATGGCACCATAGCTGCTCCTCTGACTGCCCTCACAACTCCGAAGAAACCCAAGAAGGTAACTTGGACCGACGAGTGTGAGAAGGCCTTCAATGGCTTAAAAGACTCCTTGTGCCAGGCCCCTGTGCTCAGGGCCCCTGATTATCAAAGACCTTTTATCGTGCAGACGGATGCCTCTGACACTGGGATAGGAGCTGTACTATCACAAGTAGATGAGAAGGGTAAGGAACACCCTATCGGTTTTATTAGTCGCCAGCTTAAGGACAGAGAGCTCAGATGGTCCACGGTAGAGAAAGAATGTTTCTCTGTTATGTGGGCCCTAAGGAAGCTGAGGCCCTACCTCTATGGGACCCACTTCACTGTGCAGACTGACCATAAGCCGTTAAAGTGGCTAATGAACATGAAGGGGGAGAATCCAAAGTTGCTTAGGTGGTCCATAAGTCTACAAGGCTTCGACTTCACTATTGAGCATAGGCCAGGTGTCCAACATAGCAATGCTGATGGGTTGTCCAGAATGTTTAACCGACCTGAACAAGAGACTCATCCAGGGGTGGATTAGTTCCCCCTGTCCATAGTCTGGGAGGGGCGAGTGTTAGGAAAGATTTCGTAATTGTAGGGAATTTTCCTTCCATGTGGCAACCCCTAAACTTTTTGCTATTGTTTTTAACCTTGTTCTTGACTTTGCCAGAGAAGTACAGCCTTCTGCCGCACTTCTCTGGGCTTTCGCTCCTTTCTTATGGGGAAACTGACATGCCCTTAAGACAGTCAGTACCGGGGAACGTGGTTTCCCGTAGTTTCTTTAATCGTGTCGCCATTTTAGTGCAACACGACACAAGAGGGCACTGTAAGCTAAGTTACAGCTCTCTTGGGTCGCTAGCCTTCTACAGGCCCTAGATACTCTTTTAGGATGGTATTTGATCAGTGCAAGTTATTCAGGGACTCGAATGGTGGCAGCGATCGTTTTGTTTATTTTGAGCTCCTTTTGGCGTTCTGAGCACGTTTTTGCACTGAACCCAAAATGGTGGCCTGGTTCCCAAAATGGCCAGGCCGCGAGGCTCCTTTGTCTTGTCCACTGACCGTCTTGCTCCCTTCACCTTCCCCAGGTCAGACGACCCGGGGCCTTCCTTATTTGGGCATGTACTTTCCCGCGAAACGTGGTTGCTTTCGCGGGCTTCTACATGTCGTTTGTGTGCCTCCAGGGTGTGGGCTGGGATGTCTGGTCCCAATACACATCCTGGGTGCCAGAGAGTCTGGGGTGGTGTGAATGCCTGGGACCACCGTGGTCCGTGATTGGTCCACGTATGGTATGTGTGTTGATGAGCGGATCTCCCATTGGCTCCCCTCCGTTTTGGCGCGAAGGGAACCGTGGATAAGAGGGAGCTGGAAACACCACTGCCATGTCGATCTCCTGAGTTCTCACGAACGAAGGAATACAGGAGCCAAGTATCCTGCAACCCAGAGGCTGGACCGAGGAATCGCTGGTGACCCGCTGAAGGAATCCTCCTTTGCACTGCTGTCGTCCTGTGAAACCCTTTCCTCCTTGGATCGAACCAGAAGGCCTGTACTGGTGCTTCGACCTTTGGAATAGCAGGAACAGCTATTCCCGGCGACTTCATCATCTCCTGCCAAGTAAGCCTTCGGAAGTGTCTCTGGGCCATCCAGTTGACTGACCAGCTTACAAGGGAGTCCTGCTCTGCAACTGCCGCCAGGTTGTGCTGTATTTCGAGTCCTTGTCACTCTCCCACGCTTCGTACGCTTGGCGTCCCCAGGTCTGAAGGGAGGAGTGTACATTTGGCTTGAATACACACAGCCGCTCCGTTGTCCTGCTGCGGCAACAAAACTGTGCTGGTTTCGTCGATTGGGACGTCTTTTTGCTCTACACGACTATGAGGCGTTCCCTGCTCTTCTGAACCTGCCAGCTGCTGAAACTAACGTGGAGAAGCCTGGGTCTGCTTGCTTCGGGGACCGGTGAGTAGCTTAGCTAGGATCTGGTCGCCCTCCTGCAGTATCCCATTGCTTTTCCCTGCTGTGTAAAAACAGCAACCTTTTGGCCGTACTCGCGCTCTGCTTCTGCCCGCTGTGGAGGCTGCGCTTGAGTTGCGGAACCTGTTCTCCTTCTGCTGTGCACTAACCCGAACTGCCTGACTTCCTCCGAAGAGCTTCCCCTTTTGCCCGTTGGCACCGGCGTGGCAGGTACTTTGAGCACAAGGCTCCACTCTTCGCAGGGCTCGGACTTCCATCTAGTTAGGTGCCTCTAAAGGCGAACTGAGTCTAAAGCGTTATCGCACTGCCTGTTTTCCTTCCCTGGCAGGTGGACTACATATTTCGTGCTTTAAACGCTTGCGACTGTGTATTTGTATATATATTGTGTTGATTTGGTATGTGTTGGCTTAATACTGTGTTATTGTGATTTTCTCGCTACGGTCGTTGTTTTAAAGGCCTTAAAATGAATGTGTTTATATTTTTGATATAACAACTGTTTGGAGTAGTTTGTAAGCGCTCTTGCTTTGTGTGCTCATTGCGGGCTTTCAGTCACCCTCACCCCTCTTGAGACCTAGTCTTGACCGCCGCGATCGCTACCTTGATTGGTCTGGCTTGTCCAGAGGTTACCCTGTTCCAAGTAATTAGGTTGGCCTTCTGAACTTCTGCGCCACCAGGACAGAGTTCAGAAATCCGTCTTAACAGCCACCACTAACGGGAATCTGCAGTCTCCTGCTCTTTGTAATCTAAATCTTGGTGTTGTGAGGAGGTGAGCGTGAGTGGACTCTGTAGGTCTGGCTGATTGTGGTCTGGAGAATGTTCAGGAGAGGTATCTAGGCGCAGTCTTAGAGAGGCATTTGTGAGTTATCGGGAGTGTTTTGAACAGGATGTGCTCTCGAATGGGTAGCCAATGTAGGTTTCCTTTAGATGGAGATATGTGGTCTTTCTTTGGAATGTGTAGGGCCGCTCTTATAGCATTATTCTGAATGATTTGAAGCTTTTTAATATTGCTGGTGGAGGTTCCGGCAAAGAGTGTGTTGCATTGCTGAGATACACATGGATGAAGGTCATGCATATACACCAGTGCCCATGCATGGGCATCCAGAGATAGTTGCTGCAGTACTTGCCATTGAACAAGAAAAACTTTTATCAATGAGAAAATGCTTAAACAAATTCTTGACAGAAATAAATGGCAACATTTACCATAAAAACAACATTTTTTTTAACTAGATAATCCTGATCTGCCTTAGGGAATTGTAGCTGCATGCTAATAGTGATCCAAAAGTATCAATCACAATTGGCCTCATTCCGAATGTGGCGGAAAGGCAGCAACGGCACCTGTAGTGCTACCAGCGCCGTTCTTAACTCTCCGCCACATTACGAGTTCTGCTTGCCGGTGCCGGACTGCACGCGTGTTCTGACCAGGCGTGCAGACTGTCACCCGCAAGCAGAACTCGTGATTGCATCGGTACCGTTATTAATGGTCCCGGTGAAACCCAAAAAATGGGGATCGGGAGGCCGGCCATACCGGCACCCAATAATGGGCAATTACCGGCCCATTCATCTCGTAATGGGACGCTAATGGCCCATTCACAGGTGCCAGGGCTGGTAGCAAGTTTGGCAGTAGCCATGCCCTTAATAAGAGCAAAGCTACAGCCAAACTCATAATGAGGCCCAATATGTGGATAGTAAGTGGTGTTAAGGCCAAACTCTATCTGGGTAATTATATCATGAACAGAATGAGCATGGTTCTGGATTTATTGAATCAAAACATTTGATCCAGACTGGGTGGAGCACAATAGGAATTTGAGAATAAAATACACACATATTGTTGTGCACAACTAATGCCATATGCAGTTGAGTTCCAGGTGAAAAAGGATGTCACCATTCCTGAATTCACAAGGTAGTTTACAGTATCACTGAAACCCGGAAAGGGACAAAAGATTATGGAGTCTGATGCATTTGTTTGAATTAATGAAGACATGAGACAACAGGTAGTAGAATGTGAATACACACCACTGAAATTGGGGATAGTCCCATCCAGATACAAGTGGATAGTAAAGGAAGTCAGGAGACTTATTTGGAAGATGGTACACCATTAGGGATGGCAATTCAAAAATCATACCACACTGCATATTTGAACAACACAATTATTGGAAATATTCCTGAAGGTTATGTCGCTTTACGAGATGAAGGGCCTGAGTTTTTAGATGCCAAGCCCAAAGTGGCCTTTAGAATACAGTCAGTATATCATTATGAGATCAAGGACGTGATTTTTCATCACTGAGATGATTGCATTCTATTTCAGTTGGATGGTAATGAGACAGAAGAAAAACAGCAAATTTCGATAGAGGCTGAAATGCCAATATACTTAAGAGTATCGTCTGTCCAAAACGATACTGCCATACAATTAGAGGAAAGCACAGAAACTCCTTCTCTGGAAAATTTTCCAGAATTTATAAAATGGTAGGGGAACAAATCCAAGCTCCAGATGCATGTACACATGATGTAGTGAGGGACCAATTGAGGAATATATTTCTAGAATTCAAGGATATATTTGCCAGAGACGCATATGGTTGTGGGCATACAAATCTGCATGTAGCCACATTACCAGAAGGTTATGGTAGGAAACCTGTCTTTGTGAGACAACATGGGCTATGTTTGGCCTGATTGGAGTCGTTGGTGGCATTCATTAAAAACCGAGAGTCCAGAGTGATCATTAGCTTTATTAACAGTACCTCAAAGTTGCCTTTATTAGGTGTGTTGAAGCCTAATGGTCAGTGACGGTTATGTGCAGATTTGAGAGAACTTAACAAGAGGGTACCAGTGTCAAGGTGGCTGCTTCCATTCACTGACCGAGTCCTTGCACAGATACAAAGGTCACACTATTTTTTACCACTTTGGATTTCACAGCTGGCTATTGGTGTGTGTCATTAGCAAAGGTCATACAAAAACTATTTGCATTTACCTTCCAAGGAAGAAAATATGCATGGGAAAGAGACTGAAGAGGGAAGGTCAGAATATGCCTTCTGTCCCGAAAGACCCTCCAACAGGAAGAAGCACCGGAAACAATACGGCCTGCATTCATATGTCCACACATCATTTCTCACTGCTGCTACGTACAGCTATCACAAGAGGTACCCTCCCAGCAGACCCTACCACCTAGAAGCTGTACAGACCTTAGCCAGCGCGAACAAAAAGGCACAAGACAGAGCTGGAGACAGTTACATGGACAGAATTGACTAAAGCACCAAGAAGCCATGCCACAAGTCATTAGAGACATCATGAAGACTTAGCTACATTAGACATGAAGCACATGTGCTATCCGCACACGCTGGACACTCACACACCCAACTACATGAAGAACACATGTATACAGCTTTATGAGTTAGAGGACAGTGACATATACATGCTGTCTGCACGTTTATTATTTTTGCCATTAGTATTGCTATAGCACTGCGGTAACGCAATAAGCAAGAAGGGCTTGTGTAAGGGGTTGCAGATGCTTACATGAAAATAACCCCATGGTATGACAGCAGCACTCAAATGACCTGACAGCCATGACACACTAACCTATGGACACTATGGAAGATGTGTATAATAGAAGCCAGACCATGGCATAGGGAATCTAGTAGGCCACAATCGACTCAGAGGGAGAGACCCTGAGCCTCAGACTGCTGTGCAAGCAGAACTTCCGTGGCAAGAACGAAGCCACTGCCAAGGTTTCATTGTTGCAAATGACATCCTTTACTCTAAACCAAGGTAACACCGGCTGCAGGAGAGGTGCACTCTCTGACAAAATGCAGATAATTTGGAGCTCGTGCGCTCATAAACATGCTCTCCAAGCACGTGATCTGGCCGAGCCGAGAGCAACTGGTCTCACCGACCAGACAATAGACGCAACAAAGTTGTTACATTGAAGCTACAGTTCTGCGTTGGGAAACGGAGCACGCTCATTGCAGCGTGGGCTACACACGGTTATGATGCTGACACATAGTTGCACCTTGCAGGCACATAATTGCACATGCACCGTTCACAGGCTCGGAACAGAGTTTGTCCCAGACGTGGGAGCTCAGCAAATCATAAACAAGAAACCTAGGGGTGGATAGTGAGGGCTTTCTCACTGTAAAAATTGAGAAGTAGCAGTTTTAGGGATGGCCAAGCATACCACCTGACACAGCCTTGACCAATAACGTTGCATCTATATAGGCTCCTATATGGGACCTACCACTCAGCAACCTATCCCTAGTAGAGATAGGTTTTGGAGACAGTCCTAGGGAATGACGCCAATTGTGATGTCACATGTCATCAAAACTGGCCCGTGAGCCAGAGTTCGCTGAGAGATGCGTGAACTTTCCTCCATGTATGTCATCCCTGTGGTCTGCTGCCTGTAATAAACTGCAGTATTACCTTGCTCTTGTGTGGACCTGGCGTTCTTGACTGGGCAAGGGGAAGGAGTTAGGCCTTCCATGAGTTTGCAGGCTCCTAGGGTGGCTTGACCGGCCTGGGGGTCCACCCCCAACAAGTTGAAGGTCCCACTGAGATCATTTGTGATGTCAGCCCGGCCAGAAGCTGCCTCCTTAGCCTTTGGAACTGGAAGGCTGCACGACCCTCGCGGGAATTGCGAGATAAGCGGACAGCACAACCGGAGAAAGGCCGTTGGGACCCGTCTTGAGAAATGTATCCCGCCCACCGTCGGCAAGGTGTCCACGCAGTCCAGAGGGGCGAGACGAGCGGTTAATGTGGGGCGTCGACGAACACAAAAGAATGTAAGTTGCGGTCCACATAACAGGCAATGTGTTGTGTGGGTCGGTTTCATGTATGCGGGATGCAGGAGGTGTAACTTGTGTCCAGTATCAGTGTTGGAATACTGTTAGCACATGCATGGAGGTAGGGACCTGAGTGGAGGCAGAAGTCCCTTTTCTATGTTTGTTCAAGTAGCGCGGCAAAGGGTTCTGGTGATGAACCGAGACTGTAGGCTCAATAGGCTCGGACTGTATATATGTGGTATTCCTATGAGTTGGACATTTTAGTTCAAAGCATAGATGACAGATTCCCGTAAGGGCTAGCTGGAGCTATCCCAGATTGCAGATGGTAGTTGGTTGGTTGCAGTCAATCACGAGATAAAAGAGCTTACTCTGCCCCGGAGAGATGGGAAGACAGCTGCGGGGTCTTGTGGTTTGTGGGGTTTGTGTGGGATGAAGCAATGGGTAATTGTTCTGTGTGCACAAATTGTCTGTTTGTTCAAACTCTAGCTTGGTGACGTCACCTATATGTTGGTGCATAGGACGGTGTGTTACACTGGTGAGGAGCTAGCATTGTGGACTTGGGATTGGAGGAGTGGTGAACTAGCAACAGAGCGTGGAAGGCACCTGTGCATGTTTGAGGTGGTGTGCTGGACAACGGCAGCGCTTGTGAAGGTGGGGCTGTATGTGGAAGCCCACTGTGTAAGGTGCAGAGCCGCGGAGGCTCATAGTGAAACACAGTGACAAGGATTGTACTATAACCCTTTTCCTCCCTTGACAGCAGAAATCGAAAACCTCAACTAGAGGTCAGGTAAAAAGGTTGTTATGTATTTATACAGTCGGACGGGACCATGTATAGTTGGGCAGTAATACCCATTCAGCACCTCTGCAAAACCCTGCCCCATATACAGACAAGATGGTGAAATATAGCGTACAATGATCTAAGAGCACGGAAGGGAAAATAGCGAGGCCATGGTCGCCCAACGGCAGTTTCTCCAAGGACATGCTGCAACCACTATTGATTCACTTACAGAGCACATACAAGGGAAAGAAATTAGCCAACCGCATGAAAATATTTGAACGGTGGGGTATGTTCCAGGAAGACAGGCCATGGAGGATGAGTTTACGGGAGGTGGAGGAGGAGGAATCGGATCCCTCTGCACCACCTCCCACCCCGCCTAGTGTAACATCTGATGATGCAGAGGCGGAACAGGGCATATATCCATTAAGATGACTAAAAGAAGCAGAGGGATACTCAAACCCTACATATAAACCACCCCCATACACCCAAAGTGAACAACCCGAGGGATAGGACAGACGGCCGGCGGCTCCGGCCTTGATGAAGAGAGGCTGCGGCGTGCAAAAAATGAGTTTGCATGTATAGGACTAGAGGAGTGGATAGCTGCACAGATACTACTAAAATTAAAATGGGCTACAACAGGGGAAGCAGAAGGTGTGACAAAGGCAATAGAAAGCTTGGAGCTGAGGCACGGATGTCGGGGAAGGACAGCATAGGCACAGGAGGAGGGGAAAGAGCAACATCAAGGGGATGAGGAAGCAATACTAGAAAGAGAGGATCTGGAGCGGATGTGAGAGTTAGCAAAGGAACTAGAGCTGTGGGAGCAGGGATGGAGAGAGCATCTGGCAATGTTAGAAAGAGAATGGAGGGACATAGTAGAGAGCGAGAGAGACAAAGGAGGAAAGCCAACGGGAAGAGTTGGGGAGAGAGAGGGAGGAAATAGAAAAAATGGGAGAAGAGGAAAAGGAGATGGAGATGGCAAAATATTATTGCAGGCATCAAGTAAGTATGAAGAGAAGCAGCTGAAACAGTTGAGATTGGAAAGGTGGACAGGGGAACGATATAGAGAGGGTGAGGATGTGTGGGCGTTAGAACGGGCAAGTGACCAAATTAAAGTAGAACAGGTAAGGCAAAAGCGAGATGAGGAGAAACAAAGAGAAAGGGAAAACGCAGGGGAGTACAAAGGAGGGCCAGGTGTGCACGGCGCGCCATGCCTGGGGGTGCGGTAGGAGAAGGACACACCACATCACCCCAACCTCATAACATGGAAATTGAATTTTCATATGGGTTCTGTGGTCACATGGATGACGAATTTGAACATGACGATGACCATAGTGACGAGGAGAGGGAGGGGCCCAACAAACTCTACCTCACAAGGACTGGTGAAGGGTCCTCCTGGGAGTGTAGGACACATGAACAGAGTGGTAGGGAGCAAGACATAGACAAACCAACCCAAGACTCAGCTGAAGGGGCAGCAACTCAGACACCATACAGCCACAGACTCAGAGACCTCCCGGGGCATAGGAGGGACGAAGCAACAATCACGCAATCTAGAGGACATTCCTGCTCCACGGGGGGCTGTGGGAGGCACAGGGAATACCACAACACGCACACGCAATAGAGCCAATAGATATAGGCAGAGAACTGGAGGACGAGAGAGGGCCTATCCAGATCAGGCAGTGCAGGCAGAAACCGGAAGAAATGGCCACATATTCACAGATGCCCTACTGGAAAGGGGAGGGATGAGACCACAGTATGTGCCCTGGAAACACACAGGTAAGGAAAACATTAAGTGCAGGTTACCCTCACTAAGTGGGGAAGCTGGGAAATGGATTTATGAAATGGAGAAATTAACTGCGAGGCACAGTCTGGCAGTGGGTGATGTCAAGAGGTTGCTAGTTTCGATAATGAGTGACGCAGCCGATGACATCTGGAAGAAGGAAGGGTTCCAGGGGGTGACTACCCAAAACACCGCACACAACGGAGCACCATTCGCAAACTGCAGAGCTGCAGTGTGGCAGGCACTGCAGACACAATACCCTGACACATCATACAAAGGAGCTATTACGTCACGCAAGATGCGCGGCAATGAGGATCCCATTAATTACATTTAGGAGATTCAACAGCTTTGGCGCCTCGAAACTCGAGAGCCGTGGGACAAAACAATAGCAATATTTTATTATATTCTGGTGCAAGGACTACCAGAGCCAGTACAGAAAAACCTGAAAAAACTATTGGGGATGGAAGCAAAGGCCTGGCCAGAAATATAACTCACCATAGTGCATCATTGTAGGTTATGGCAACAGAAGATGAAACAAAAGGCAGAAGAGAGGAAGGCAGATGAAGCAAAGTTAGGTCAGAGGAAACTGTCAAAGTACGCTCTCGAAGGGGCTCTAATAATGAGCCCCTGTCCACAGACACAGACAGTGACTTCTCAGCCATAGCCTCAGCTCCAACCACAACAGCAATACAACACCATACAATCATATGTGCCACCCATGGGAGGAGGGTACATAGGGAGGGGCAGCCACCAACAAAACATCTGGGGAAGGGGAGGCGTTCAAAGTGGGTGGGGATTTGGACCACCATTGCACCAATATACAGGGGGGTTCTGGGGATACACACAACAAATGCCCCAGGAATTTGGTGAAGGGGGGATGTTCCCATGGCAAGCAAGGGAGCCACCACAGTGCTAGACCTGTGGCCAGCTAGGGCACATTTCCAGTGCATGCAGAAACAGGGGGGGCGCAAAACAAGGGTGGGGGAGCATGGCTATCAGGGAGGGCAGAACGACTAATATGCTCCATACATGCAGCAACAAGGACAGGCGCAGAGCATGTAGCAACAAATACAACTGCCCCCACAATCACAGCCCAACATGCACCATCCACAACTGCACCATCCCAAGCAGCAGTGCCCCAAATGCCCATGCCACAGTGCACCAATATGTACCAGCAGCACAACAGCTAACACAGATACACGACCATACACCAGAATTCATGTCCACAACGGTAATGGTACCAGTACGAAGGATCAGAGGAGTGACCATAGTGGGAAACAACCCATACACGTTGAACAGAATATCCCAATTTCCTCAATAGGACAGCTCATAGACAAGCTTGTTGTGTCCCATCCTGTCGGTCACACCCAATCTTGCGGAGGAACCTCGCATAGGGGTGGCGATAGGTTACAGAACGTTTTCCATTCTTGGTGACCCTAGGGCGATAAGGTCATGCATCTGGGAAGGGACTTTTGCGTTGTCAGGCAATGCCATGAGCACTCAAGTATTCTCTGGGGCTCGAGAAGTGGTTCCCTTTACTGATAACATCTCCTTATCTATAGGAGATCATGACTTGTCTCTACCTTTACTTTACTCTAACCCAGCACCTGTAAACAAATTGGGACGCAACATAATGAGCAGACTAAACATGACCATATCATTCACAGACAAAGGCATAATATGCTCCACACCAGGAATAAACATGCTCACTGTATGACAGATCATTCAGATGAGTGTGCGCTTCTGGTTACACATCACATACAGAGAGGTTGCACAGAAAATGGCAATGGCACGAGAAGCACCACCACCATTCTGGGAGGAGGACCTGGCCAAGGTACCCGATAATTTATGGACCACAAGTCCCTATGATGTGGGGTGCATAAAGAGCATAGAGGGAGTAAAGATAAAATTGAAGCTTTGTGCTATACCACCATGGGTAAAACAATGCCCCCTGATGAAAGAGGCGGATGAGGGCATTTCTGATACAATTAACGCCCTCATTGAAAGAGGTATTTTGGTACCATCTGAATCACCATACAACACTGCAGTGTACTCTGTGCACAAGGAGTACAGGGGGTCATGGCATTTTATTCAGGATTTACGCCCTCTTAATCACATTGTAGTAGCAGAATATCCTGTAGCAGCAAACCCAGCAATGATCGTATGTGGGATTCCAGCAGAAGCAACATACTTCACTGTTATCGATCTCAAGATCCTCTTTGCTTCTGCTTTCTCTGCCTCTCTCCCCTGCTGAAATTCCCTGCCGATTCTGCACCGGTTACCTGGCCACCCTTTCTGATCTTGGGGCCAGGTCCCGCTTTTTGCTCACCTGCCCTGCCTCCCAGGCAACCCCCTGCACTTGGGGACTGGTTCTGAAATCCCTTCAGTCCCCTTACCAGCACTTATGCCTGCTCTTACCTTGCACTTGCCACCATCATGCTGTTTTATCTATCGTATTTATTCTTATTTCCCATGTACTGCACTGCACTTTCCCCTTTCCCTTACCCTTGCACTGTTCCCTTTCTCCCTACCTTCGCACTTGCGCGATATGAATGACACTTGGCCTAGTAGGATCATTGTCTGTCTTCCACTGTTTTCCCCTCCCTTGCCTCGTCGCGCCTTGAAACACTTGTGTATAGGTGCGTTATAAATGCCATATCATATCAAGAACGCCTTTTTCTCAGTACCATTGCACCCAGACTCACAAGATTTGACCAGCTTTATGTATCATAACCAGAAATGGAAACACACCAGGTTGCCACAAGGGTACTGTGAGTCACCATCCATTTTTAACAGATTAATACAGATGGACCTAGGAAATGTCCAGACGGAGAGTAGAGTCTTGCAGTACGTAGGCGACATACTCATCTGTAGCAAAACAGAGGAGGAATGGAGAAAAGGTTCAGTACATGTGCTCACAGTACTAGCAGACAAAGGGTACAAGGTAGACAATGGTAAATTCCAGTACTGTCAAAAGGAAGTATTATATATTGGAAAGTTAATATGAAAAGATGGGAGGCACATAGCCACAAAACACAAACAATACAAAACACTCCCCAACCTAAAACAGTGAGGGAACTACAGCAGTTCCTCAGATTATGTAATTGCTGTGGGGCAGGGGTTTGTGACTACAGCTCTTACACATGTCCACTTCTAACTGCCCTCAAGGTGGCACAAAAAGGAGCAAAGCTACTGGTAGGACAATGACTGAGGCATTCAATGAGTTGAAGGAAGCAATAAGCACAGCCCCATTGTTAGCGACCCCAGACTACACCCCAGAATACAAAAAGGAATTCTTCCTGTTTTCACACGCCGACAGCGTGGTAATGAGAAAACTACTACTGAAGAAGATAAGTATGGGCCACAAGCCAATTGCTTACTGCAGTGGACAACTTGACCCAGTAATGAAAGGACACTTTCCGTGTGAACAACACTTGGCTGCTGCAACCTTTGCAGTAAAAAGAGCTTCATCGATTACAATGGGGTGCACAACAACCCTTTATGTGGAACATGCCCTCTTTGCGATACTGCATAAGCCAAAGAGCACACGAACAACACAAAGAGCATCAGGGTATGAGATAATATTATCCAGACCGGAATTGAAGAGAGTGAGATGTAAAAATGTTAACCCAGCACAATTCATAGCAGATGTTCAGCAACCAGGAGAATGGGCTCACAATTGTACAAAAACATTGAGTTCTTCACTGAAACCTGCAAGGTAGAGGAAGATGCACTTGAGGGGGGAGAGGTACTATACATGGACGGGTCTTCAACTATCGATCAAACTGATGGGGGTAGGAGAACTGGAGCAGCTGTGGTAAGATTGAAGGATGACTGGACAAGTGATATAGTACAGAGTGCTCGGTTACCTCCTCATTACTCAGCACAAGCTGCAGAACTAGTGGCACTAATATCGGCACTACACAATAGTGTAGGGAAGAGGGTGACAATTTATTCATAGTGCTTATGTCACCTCCACTGTACATTTCGGTTTGGCAGGATGACTGAGAAGGGGATTTAGGAGGGCAGATGGGACTCCAGTACAGCATGCTCTGTTACTAGGAGAACTTACAGTAGTAATAAAATACCCAGAGGAAATAGCATTGGTGAAGTGCCAAGCCCACACCAACAGGGAAGATCTAATATCAAGGGGCCTTGAAGCCGCAGACTATCAAACAAAATGTGCATCATATTTTGGAGAATAATGGGACTTAAAGGAGAGGCAAAAGCAAAGGGGAGGGTGAGACAGATGTTATTGAAGGATGGATTCACTCACCTGCCCGAAGCACAGATAATGGAGCTGCAGGCAGCTGCACCAAGAGATGAGAAATAACTCTGGGTAAAGAGAGGGTGTTCACTGTCCCCCACTGACACCCTATGGTGGAAAAATATCACAGGGAAAGTGGTCCTGCCACTTGCGCTACTGTAAACCGCATTAAAACAATTGCAATACACCACCCATACAGGGAAAGAGGTCATTGCAGCACACATACGAGAGTTCTGTCCCGACCTAAACGCCCATGTAGCATACTTCATTAGCAACTGGTTGACTTGCCAGGAATTTACAGCTGGTCACACACTGAGAGTAGTAAGAGGAACAATACCCAGACCCGAAGGCCCATTCTTACACCTCCATGTCAACTACGTTGACATGATCCAGGTATGGCAAGGGTACTGCTACATGATTGTGGTGGTCTGTCCCTTCTCCAGGTGGATAGAGGCTAGGCCATGTTGCCATGCTGAAGCCCTCAGAGCTGCAAAATTCCTGGTCCGAGAAGTGTTTCCAAATGGGGTGTTTGTGAGGTCCTATGGTCTGACAATGGACCTCACTTCGACAATGAAATGTTCCAGCATATCACTGCCCTGCTTGGAATAAAACACAAATTTACCTGTGCATACCACTGGCAAGCAAACAGGGTGTGTGAAAGCCTCAATGGTCTCCTGAAGAGGTGCATTGCCAAAACTCAGCAGACCACCAAGAAGAACTGGCTCCACTACCTGCCTCTAGCCTTGTTCAAATTGCGCAACAAGCCAGGGTCCAACCACTATTTACTGCACCACGAGGTGGTGACAGGACGCAGGATGCACCTCCCGTTGGCTCTGCCTACAAGGGCATTGAGGGATTGTGATGGTGCAGTGGATGTGTTAGGACAGGAGATATACGACTATGTATAAGGGACTTGAAGAAAATGACAAGTGCCTCAAGGAGAAGGATAAAAGCGCACAGTTAGAGAAATGGGTAGACATTTCTATGGGGAAGCTGAGAAATGGATTTATGAAATGGAGAAATTAACTGCGGGGCACAGTCTGGCAGTGGGTGATGTCAAGAGGTTGCTAGTTTCGATAATGAGTGACGCAGCCGATGACATCTGGAAGAGGGCAGGGTTTCCGGGGGGTGACTACCCAAAACACTGCACACGACGAAGCACCATTCGCAAACTGCAGAGCTGCAGTGTGGCAGGCACTGCAGACACAATACCCTGACACATCATACAAAGGAGCTATTACGTCACGCAAGATGCGCGGCAATGAGGATCCCATTAATTACATTTAGGAGATTCAACAGCTTTGGCGCCTCGAAACTCGAGAGCCGTGGGACAAAACAATAGCAATATTTTATTATATTCTGGTGCAAGGACTACCAGAGCCAGTACAGAAAAACCTGAAAAAACTTTTGGGGATGGAAGCAAAGGCCTGGCCAGAAATATAACTCACCATAGTGCATCATTGTAGGTTATGGCAACAGAAGATGAAACAAAAGGCAGAAGAGAGGAGGGCAGATGAAGCAAAGTTGGTTCAGAGGAAACTGTCAAAATACGCACTTGAAGGAGCTCTAATAACAAGCACCTGTCCACAGACACAGACAGTGACTTCTCAGCCATAGCCTCAGCTCCAACCACAACAGCAATACAACACCATACAATCATATGTGCCACCCATGGGAGGAGGGTACATAGGGAGGGCTAGCCACCAACAAAACATCTGGGGAAGGGGAGGCTTTCAAAGGGGGTGGGGATTTGGACCACCATCGCACCGATATACAGGGGGGTTCTGGGGATACACACAACAAATGCCCCAGTAATTTGGTGAAGGGGGGAATGTTCCCATGGCAAGCAAGGGAGCCACCACAGTGCTAGACCTGTGGCCAGCTAGGGCACATTTCCAGCGCATGCAGAAACGGGGGGGTGCAAAACAAGGGTGGGGGAGCATGGCTATCAGGGAGGGCAGAACGACTAATATGCTCCAGACATGCAGCAACAAGGACAGGAGTAGAGCATGTAGCAACAAATACAACTGCCCCCACAATCACAGCCCAACATGCACCACCCACAAATGCACCATCCCAAGCAGCAGTGCCCCAAATGCCCATGCCACAGTGCACCAATATGTATCAGCAGCACTACAGCTAACACAGATACACGACCATACACCAGAACTCATGTCCACGACGGTAATGGTACCAGTACAAAGGATCAGAGGAGTGACCATAGTGGGGAACAACCCGTACATGTTGAACAGAATATCCCAATTTCTTCAATAGGACAGCCCATAGACAAGCTTGTTGTGTCCCATCCTGTCGGTCACACCCAATCTTGCGGAGGAACCTCGCATAGGGGTGGCGATAGTTGACAAAATGTTTTCCATTCTTGGTGAGCCTGGGGCGATAAGGTCATGCATCCGGGAAGGGACTTTTGCATTGTCAGGCAATGCCATGAACACTCAAGTATTCTCTGGGGCTCGAGAAGTGGTTCCCTTTACTGATAACATCTCCTTATCTACAAGAGATCATGACTTGTCTCTACCTTTACTTTACTCTAAAACAGCACCTGTAAACAAATTGGGACGCAACATAATGAGCAGACTAAACATGACCATATCATTCACAGACAAAGGCATAATATGCTCCACACCAGGAATACACATGCTCACTGTATGACAGATCATTCAGATGAGTGTGCGCTTCTGGTTACACATCACATACAGAGAGGTTGCACAGAAAATGGCAATGGCACTAGAAGCACCACCACCATTCTGGGAGGAGGACCTGGCCAAGGTACCCGATAATTTATGGACCAAAGGTCTCTATGATATGGGGTGCATAAAGAGCATAGGGGGAGTAAAGATAAAATTGAAGCCTTGTGCTATACTACCATGGGTAAAACAATGCCCCCTGACGAAAGAGGCGGATGAGGGCATTTATGATACAATTAACCCCCTCATTGAAAGAGGTATTTTGGTACCATCAGAATCACCATGCCACACTGCAGTGTACTCTGTGCACAAGGCGTACAGGGGGTCATGGCATTTTATTCAGGATTTATGCCCTCTTAATCACATTGTAGTAGAAGAATATCCTGTAGAAGTACACCCAGCAATGATCGTATGTGGCATTCCAGCAGAAGCAACATACTTCACTGTTATCGATTTCAAGATCCTCTTTGCTTCTGCTTTCTCTGCCTCTCTCCCCTGCTGAAATTCCCTGCCGATTCTGCACCGGTTACCTGGCCACCCTTTCTGATCTTGGGGCCAGGTTCCGCCTTTTGCTCACCTGCCCTGCCTCCCAGGCAACCCCCTGCACTTGAGGACTGGTTCTGAAATCCCTTCAGTCCCTTACCAGCACTTATGCCTGCTCTTACCTTGCACTTGCCACCATCAGGCTGTTTTATCTATCATATTTATTCTTATTTCCCATGTACTGCACTGCACTTTCCCCTTTCCCTTCCCCTAGCAATCTTCCCTTTCTCCCTACCCTCGCACTTGCGCGATCTGAATGACACTTGGCGTAGTAGGATCATTGTCTGTCTTCCACTGGTTTCCCCTCCCTTGCCTCGTCGCGCCTTGAAACACTTGTGTTTAGGCGCGTTATAAATGCCATATCATATCATATAATATCATATCATATCAAGGACGCCTTTTTCTCAGTACCATTGCACCCAGACATACAAGATTTGACTAGCTTTATGTACCATAACCAGAAATGGAAACACACCAGGTTGCCACAAGGGTACTGTGAGTCACCATCCATTTTTAACAGATTAATACAGATGGACCTAGGAAATGTCCAGACGGAGAGTAGAGTGTTGCAGTACGTAGGCGACATACTCATCTGTAGCAAAACAGAGGAGGAATGGAGAAAAGGTTCAGTACATGTGCTCACAATACTAGCAGACAAAGGGTACAAGGTAGACAAGGGTAAATTCCAGTACTGTCAAAAAGAAGTATTATATATTGGAAAGTTAATATGAAAAGATGGGAGGCACATAGCCCCAAAACACAAATAATACAAAACACTCCCTAACCTAAAACAGTGAGGGAACTACAGCAGTTCCTCAGATTATGTAATTGCTGCGGGGCAGGGGATTGTGACTACAGCTCTTACACATGTCCACTTCTAACTGCCCTCAAGGAGGCACAAAAAGGAGCAAAGCTACTGGTAGGACAATGACTGAGGCATTCAATGAGTTGAAGGAAGCAATAAGCACAGCCCCATTGTTAGCGACCCCAGACTACACCCCAGAATACAAAAAGGAATTCTTCCTGTTTTCACACGCCGACAGTGTGGTAATGAGAAAAGTACTACCGAAGAAGATGAGTATGGGCCACAAGCCAATTGCTTACTGCAGTGGTCGACTTGACTCAGTAATGAAAGGACACTTTCTGTGTGAACAACACTTGGCTGCTGCAGCCTTTGCAGTAAAAATAGCTTCATCGATTACAAGGGGGTGCACAACAACCCTTTATGTGGAACATGCCCTCTTTGCGATAATGCATAAGCCAAAGAGCACACTAACAACACAAAGAGCATCAGGGTATGAGATAATATTATCCAGACCGGAATTGAAGAGAGTGAGATGTAAAAATGTTAACCCAGCACAATTCATAGCAGATGTTCAGCAGCCAGGAGAATGGGCTCAAGATTGTACAAAAAACACTGAGTTCTTCACTGAAACATGCAAGTTAGAGGAAGATGCACTTGATGGGGGAGAGGTACTATACATGGACGGGTCCTCAACTATCGATCAAACTGATGGGGGTAGGAGAACTGGAGCAGCTGTGGTAAGATTGAAGGATGACTGGACAAGTGATATAGTACAGAGTGCTCGGTTACCTCCTCATTACTCAGCACAAGCTGCAGAACTAGTGGCACTAATATCGGCACTACACAATAGTGTAGGGAAGAGGGTGACAATTTATTCATAGTGCTTATGTCACCTCCACTGTACATTTCGGTTTGGCAGGATGACTGAGAAGGGGATTCAGGAGGGCAGATGGGACTCCAGTACAGCATGCTCTGTTACTAGGAGAACTTACAGTAGTAATAACATACCCAGAAGAAATAGCATTGGTGAAGTGCCAAGCCCACACCAACAGGAAAGATCTAATATCAAGGGGCAATGAAGCCGCAGACTTTAAAGCAAAATGCGCGTCATATTTTGGAGAATTATTGGACTTAAAGGAGAGGCAAAAGCAAAGGGGATGGTCAGACAGATGTTATTGAAAGATGGATTTACTCGCCTGCACAGATAATGGAGCTGCAGGCAGCTGCACCAAGAGATCAGAAATAACTCTGGGTAAAGAGAGGGTGTTCACTGTCACCCACTGACACCCTATGGTGGAAAAATATCACAGGGAAAGTGGTCCTGCCACTTGCGCTACTGTAAACCGCATTAAAGCAATTGCAATACACCACCCATACAGGGAAAGAGGTCATTGCAGCACGCATTGGAGAGTTCTGTCCCGACCTAAACGCCCATGTAGCGTACTGAATTAGCAACTGGTTGACTTGCCAGCAATTTACAGCTGGTCACACACTGAGAGTAGTAAGAGGAACAATACCCAGACCTGAAGGCCCATTCTTACACCTCCATGTAGACTACGTTGACATGATCCAGGTATGTCAAGGGTACTGCTATATGATTGTGGTGGTCTGTCCCTTCTCCAGGTGGATAGAGGCTAGGCCATGTTTCCATGCTGAAGCCCTCAGAGCTGCAAAATTCCTGGTCCGAAAAGTGTTTCCAAATGGGGTGTTTGTGAGGTCCTATGGTCTGACAATGGACCTCACTTCGACAATGAAATGTTCCAGCACATCACTGCCCTGCTTGGAATAAAACACAAATTTACCTGTGCATACCACTGGCAAGCAAACAGGGTGTGTGAAAGCCTCAATGGTCTCCTGAAGGAGTGCATTGCCAAAACTCAGCAGACCACCAAGAAGAACTGGCATGACTACCTGCCTCTAGCCTTGTTCAAATTGCGCAACAAGCCAGGGTCCAACCACCATTTAATGCCCCACAAGGTGGTGACAGGACGCAGGATGCACCTCCTGTTGGCTCTGCCTACAAGGGCATTGAGGGATTGTGATGGTGCAGTGGATGTGTTAGGACAGTAGATATACGACTGTGCATAAGGGACATGAAGAAAATGACAAGTGCCTCAAGGAGAAGGATAAAAGCGCACAGTTAGAGAAATTGGTTTACAATGAAGCTGGACCTGTGCCAATAATTCCACTAACTACACCACCTCTCTGTTTCCAGCACAATGGTGAAGAAGAAATAGGGGAAAACATTGGATGCAAAAGGATAGAAACAACACCAGAAATGGGAACAGGGACACTTGTTCT
This sequence comes from Ambystoma mexicanum, assembly GCF_040938575.1. Lineage (NCBI taxonomy): Eukaryota > Metazoa > Chordata > Amphibia > Caudata > Ambystomatidae > Ambystoma > Ambystoma mexicanum. Next base: position 462,359,697 of record NC_090931.1, read on the forward strand.
AATGGATCACCATTGGGCTTGTGGAGCAAAGGCATACAACAAGCTACCTCCAAACTGGGGGTGGAATATGCTCCTTGGCACATGTGAACATGCCCCCTTTAGTGGTGCCACGGAAGGACCTTTAACTAGATGAATTCCAGAAAATGCGATCCAACAAAACGAAGAAAAGATCACTAGCTCCCACATCTGACCAACCACAGAACACCAGCGAAAACAAGACGCGCAGCACAGTGAAAAGAGAGGAAACTAATTATGGGGAAGGTCAGAAGCCACACTAGATAAAGTACCAGCCTCTCACAGACTGTTTAGCAGAACACAGATGTTCCTTGCATCACTATTTCATGGAGTACAGGCATATGCCAATGCTAAACGGCTGTGTATAGGTGGAGCTACATTTGATAGACTCCCCTAGCCCCTCAAACTGAACGCAGAAACCTTGTCAGGTTGATCGATAAATTTAGTGTTGAAAAAAATCAGAAATGTAGTGCCTTTCAGATTGAAAAGCACTTTGAAGTGTGATTTATTTTGTGGGGTCAGAATGCATTGCCAAGTGAAGGGCATGCTGAATAGTATACATTTATCATATATATCTAACAATCTAGATTCGAATTTGAGCAGGGACCAAGTTATAAGTAAAAATAGATAGGTCAGGCATTTCGTAATTTTATCAGCTATTTTCAGTTGGACAAAGTCAGGCATACTCTAAAATGGTTGCTAGACACAAAATGGTCAAGTTTTGCAGAATCATGGTGAAATAAATTAATAATTTCTTCATAGCAGTTAATGGAGAGTCCAGTGGTTTAGAATAAGCTAGGTGAATTTTAGCCAGCTAATCACAGGAATAGCAGGGGTGGTCTTTAATTGCAACGTCCAATGGAAATGGGTTTTATTAATTATTAAATTACATCATTTTTGAAACAGTATGTCAGCAGCTGAAGTTAGGCGAGAGCTTCCAGTTCGCCAAATTTTCTGCTCTGATGTGTGCTGTACACTTTCTGAAGGCTTGCTGAGAAGAATAAAGATGACTTTGAAAATTAGACTGAGTTGCAGAATGCTTTCCTACTTGTCTTCCCTGATCTAAAGATGTCAGAAGCCCAGAGAAGGGATTAGGACTATCTAAACAACTGCAAATTACTGATGGTCACGATAAATCCGACAGTGAACGGGTTCAACTCAATAAAAGAAGAGCTCAGGCTCGTTAAGGTTGTTGGCACTCCAGAACAGATACATACCAGACCTCCTCACAGCAATGGAAGGAGGAGTTTGTGCAAAGATTGGGAGTTCCTGTTGCACGTTCAATCCTACCAATGATGAGGACAATGGAACACTGTCAGACGCAGTCACCCAGTTGGCCCACATGCATGCACAAATGGCAGAAGAAGCAAGGGGGACCGGAGAAGACAAGAGCTGGTTTTTCTACCTCTGGTCATGGATGTCTTTCTGGCTGCCAGATGGTCTAAATGTACTGGCTGGAAGACTGATATTGGGAACAGCATTGTTGTTTGGAATAAAGATGCATTGGGAGATGTCACAAGACAGCAGAAGAGGTAGTGGGGTTACAACTACTAATGGAGCTGGAGAAGGGAGAGCAAATGGGTGACATTATCGAGGAGAGAGAGAAGCTGAGACAACAGATAGCAGCATCTGACATATTCCCGCTAAGAATGAAGGTAGAAAACCTGCACAACCTGAAGAAGTATGTAGGGAAGTGGGTATTTTGCAAACGCGAAGGTGGTTGTGTATACATATACTGGTCATTCGAAAATCATGTCAACTACTATGGTCACTTGGTCGGAATAATGAAGGTTTGGCATTTGCTTGGCGATTAAAGAAACAATGGTGGTGTGGTCGACAAGTCCACCAGATGGGGGACAGAAGAGGGAATGTCAGAATATGCCTTCCACCCCGAAAGACCCTCCAACAGGAAGAAGCACCAGAAACAATATGGCCAGCATTCATATGAACTCACATCAATTCCCACTGCTCCTACGATGGACAAGTATCACGAAAGGTACCCTCCCAGCAGACCCTGCAACCCAGCAGCTGTACAGACCTTACCCAGAGAGGGCAGAGAGGCACAAGATGGAGCTGGAGACAGTTACATGGACAGAATCGACTAAAGCACCAAGAAGCCATGCCACATGTCGTTAGAGACATCATGACGACTTAGGTATGTTTGACATGAAGCACATGTGCTACCCGCACACTATGGACACTCACACACCCAACAAAATGAAGAACACAGGTATACAGCTATATGAGTTAGAAGGCTTGCAGATGATTAAATGCAAATAACCCCATGGTATGACAGAAGCACTCAAGGAACCTGACAGCCATGACACACTAACCTATGAACACTATGGAAGACGTGTATAATAGAAGCCAGACCATGGCTTGGGAATCTAGTAGGCCACAATCGACTCTGAGAGAGAGACCCCGAGACTCACAGAATGCTGTCCAGGCAGAACCTCTGTGGCAAGAACAATACCACTGCCAAGGTCATAATGTTGCAAATGACATTCCTCACTCTAAACCAAGGTAACACCGGCTGGGTGCGCTCTCTGACAAAATACAAACTAAGTCGGAGCTCCTGTGCTCACAAACATGGTCTCCAAGCACGTGATCTGGCCGAGCTGAGAGGCTGCCAAGATTTGGTGGCTGAAAAGAGCAGCCTGTCTCAACGATCGGACAATAGACACAGAAAAGTTGTTACATTCACGCTACAGTTCTGTGTTGGGAAATGGAGCATGCTCATTGCAGCTGTGGGCTACACACGTGTATGATGCTGACACATAGTTGCACCATGCAGACACATAATTGTGCATGCACCGTTCACAGGTGACCTGCGGGCTGGCAACAGAGTTTGTTCCAGGCTTGGGGGCTCGCAGCTCAGCCAATCATAAACAAGGACCCTAGGGGTGGATAGTGGGGGTCACTGAGCAATCACGGGGCTTGCTCACTGTAACAATTCCGAAGTAGCAGTTTTGGGGACGGCCAAGCATAGCACCTGACACAGCCTCATCCAATAAGGTTGCATCTCTATAGGTTCCTATACGGCACCTACCACTCAGCAACCTATCCCGAGTTGGAGACGGTCCTAGGGAATGATGCCAATTGTGACATCACATGTCATCAAAACTGGCTTGTGAGCCAGAGTTTGCTGAGAGATGCATGGACTTTCCTCCATGTATGTGATCCCTGTGGTCTGCTGGCTGTAATAAACTGCAGTATTACCTTGCCTCTTATGTGGACCTGGGATTCTTGATTGGGCAAGAGGAAGAAGTTAGGCCTTCCACAAGTTCGCTCCTGCATGGCTTGACCGGCCTAGGGGTCCGCCCCTAACAAGTTTCTTTCAGCTATACCAATAGTTCGGAAGCTTTCTAAATAAGGCACTTCCAGATGCAGCCGAGAGAGAAACTCTGGTTCATGTGGATCACAACCTGATTAAGCCTGATTAAAAATGAGGACATGAAATCACAGACCATGCACTGAAACCGCAGAAGAAAAAGGTATAAACTATTCAAAAGTTGAAGGATGCCACATATTTGAAGGGTTTGAAAGATTTGTTTGGGATGAAAAGTTACAGTAGAAAATGCATTGAAGATTATGCAGAAATCACACAACCATTGAGTAAGCCATTAAAACAAGGTGTGCCCTGTAAATGGGGACAGGAACAGCATGAGGCAGTAGCTAAATTAAAAGATAATTTGGCAAGGGCCCCATGTTTGGAAGAATCAAGATTTCTTCATGAGATAGCATTCGCAGACCTATTCTTGTCGGTATCAGGTAATAGTTTTCCCTTATATAATGTCGTAATACATATAGTCGCAGGGAAATGGCATAGGTGTCATTATATAAGGGCACACAATTTGGGGTAAATGAGAGCAGAAGTTGCGGGGGTGTCCCACACTCCCTTTAAAAAAAAAGAGGGGTTGCCTTGGTGTCCCCCGCAGGTTCCATATGATAATGTTGCCTCAAAAAAAGGCACCATTCTTGCATGGCGACATTTTTGCAGGGACATTATCACATGGAACCTTTTTGTCAGCGGCCTTGTATCAGAAGCATGACTCGAATAGCAAGACTATTGCATATGCCAGCACAATTTAGCCACAAGTAGAAACCACATTTAATGAATGTGAAAAAGCATTATAGATAACCATTTGGACATTACAACATTTCCCCCACATTATTCAAAGAGAGTGGGTAATTGTTGAAACTGCACATCAACCTCTACAATTTCTAAGAAGTAAATGGGTCAGATTAGGAAGTGTCGCCCAATCAGGGATTAACTCATGGACATTGGCATTATAAAGGTTCCCTGTAGAGGTGAGAAATGGGCAAAATAAAAAGAGTCCAGTGGCCCAGGGACTTGCAGAATTACACAATTGTGTATTTTTAGCAACCATGGACAATACAGAATGGAAACAGATTTGGTTGAATTTGAACATTAAAAAAGAATCCAAAGCTGTGTATTGCTACACAGCAAGCCCAGATGCTCTCAAATAGGGAAAAAGATATCCCTCTATTTCTATTTAAATTCATTAAAGATTTGGTGCCAAAAGAGGCGTAAATTTTACTATGTGTTAACAATGTGTGAACTTCTCTTATTTGCAACAGAAAGGGTCATTTAGAGCATTTGGCAGTATTATTCAGGATAAAATATACAGTCATAGAGGTCAAACCGATAGAACAATCAGAACGAAAACACTAGAGCTGACTTATGGATTTTAATCTTCTGAGTCCAACAAGTCGTACATTAGTAAGCAAACAGTAGTACAATCAGTGTTCCCTATTTGCACATGGAAAGGACACTTGTAGGTATTCAATATAACAAAGGTGAGAGCAACAAGCGTTTACAAAAAACCGCTTGTAAGGAGTAACACAATTGTAAAGCTGTATAATAGTTACAGTGCAAACAAACTCTAGATGTATGGATTTGATCATTCAACAGTTCATAAATGAAGTCTCATATTCAGGTGTGACCCGAATAAGAGCGACTCGTTTCGGTTCATGGAACCATCTTCAGGGGATAGACTTCATTTTTATTTTCATAAACATTAGATTCTAACACAGTCTCTGTGGGGTAGGAAAGAAAAAATATATTTCAATAAAAACTCTCTGATTTATATGAAGTCAATTAACATAGTGAGACGAGTCAGACTCACTAACCTTGCTGATATAAGTGCCAGAAAACAGACAGGAAATCCAGACAAGAAACAATGGATAGCCAAAAACCACAGTATGTTGGGGTATCTATGGAGGTAAGGACAAAAGTTAAGCTATTAAGCCCACCCATAACGGGCAATCAGTCCATAGTGAAGAGAAAGAGAGATTTAGAATATAAGTACAGACAGTAGACACTGACAGACTACGACAAATCGTTAGGCATTAGCCTGTGCGAACAAATGCAAGTAAACCGCATGAACAAGGGGAATTGGAGGCTTTAGAACAATGCACAAGTGCAGCAACACATACCGGTAAGGTTTAGCTGTACAGTGAAGTCCAAGGTATATAATAAAAGCGAGTACAATAATATAATACTAAAGTCTCAACCAAGCGAGGTATGTGGACCAGGTTATTGCAACGTGCAACTGGTTTCAGGGAAACAAAAAATGCATACCTTCCAATGCGAACACGCAATGAACATCTCGCTGCTGCAGTGCGAGCGAAGTAACTGAGCTTCCCAAAACCACAGCGTCGTCTTGGTAACCTCGCGCCTGCGCGTGAGAGCACCAAAAGCGACGTCCATCTTGGTGTGGGCACCAACGAGTGCAGCGTTGCCAAGGTAATGTAACAGTAAACAAGAGTGACACACTGAAAGAGAAGGGGCGGTCTCGAGCAGTCCGGAGAAAGGGCTGTACATAACAGCTGTTAAATGACAAATGGTCATTAAGAGAAGGGCAGTACGTGTCCAACATAAGACCTAGTCAAGGGGTTAAAATAACGCGCGCGTGGGGGCAACAACCGTAGTTCAAAGGAACTACGGGGTGCCCCCACGGCGCGGCAAGTGATTAATCATGGCGATCGGTCAGCAGAAGCTAACCAGCATCCACAAAGGTAAGAGAAAAGGTCTAAAAAACCCAAAAAGGAACAGAGACAGCAATCGACAACAATGGAGGAGTCTAAACTCCATGGGCAATTCAAGGAGGCCACGAGATGTATGGAAACGTAGAGGAGAACTCAAAGCCCTGGGCGCGGGCAAGCAGCCAACTACAAGGCAGAAGGGAGAGTCAGATTCATGTCAGAACTTGAAGAATAGCTGACAAGGAGACATCACAAGTCGGAGGAGAACTGAGAACATCGGGGAGGTAAAAGGTCACCAGTCCACCTCGATGAGAGGTGAGGAGGAGCTCAACAAATGGGGTAACAAATGAAAATACATCATGCGGTATGTACCGTACTGGATGGTACTTGTTGTCAAATTTAAAACACACAAACAATAATGATCGCAGAGTGTGTGAATGGTGCTAATTGGAGTGACATATTAATACAAGCAGAGCATACTAGTTTTCAAAGAGACAACAGGTTTATACAAAGCACATAAGGTTGAATTCCGTATTCATGCCACGTGGGCTTAGAGAGTCCAACAGTTCAATCCATAAAATCTCACGTTGCAATAGTTTACGCTGCACATCTCCACCTCTGCTTCCTGCTGTGATTTGTTCCAAGATAACACATTTCAATTGAGCAATGGTGTGACGTGCTTCAGAAAAGTGTAGTGATACTGGTGACTTGGGACTCTTAGTGCGGATATTAGATTTGTGCTCAGACCATCTAACTTTGACTTTTCTGGTCGTCATGCCTACGTAGTATAACCCACAAGGACATTTTAATGCATAAATAACATTTTGGGCATCACATGTGCAAGAATGCTTGAGAAAAATAGGTTTGCCAGAGTGGGGGTGTGATATGCTGTTGCCTTTAATGATGTTGCCGCAGTGCTGGCAATTGTGACATGGAATAGTCCCCTTAAATGTTTTCTGTAGGCTGGGAGATGGAATTTCAGCTTTGACAAGGCTCTTACGCAAGGACCTACTGTTCCTGTTAGCAAAAGTAGGATGTTCATGAAACAGTTGTTGTAACTGTGGGTCCATTCTAAACATGCTCCAGTTCTTTTTAATGACCCTTTTGATCTTCATACTCTGCATAGAATAGGTAGTGACGTAGACAAGTGCTTCTCCCGGCTTGGGGGGTTTAGGAGTCAATAGTGTCTCTCTTGCAGTGCTCCTCACTTTGTCTGCGACTTCTGTGATTTTTGACTAGTTATACCCTCTAGATGAGAATTTGGTTTCCAATTGTCGTGATTGACGTTCATACTCATTGGTCTCAGAGATAATCCTTCTGTAATGCAGAAATTGACTAAACGGGACACTATCGACAGTTCTTTTCGGATGAAAGCTTGTAGCAAGCAGCAGGCTGTTTCTGAATTTGAACATTCCCCACACAAAGCATTTGCTGAAGTAAAATGTAGAAATATCCCAGCCGTGTATGTGGATGGTTGTGCATATCATGTGAGTAAGGACCCTGAAAAGGAGTTAGTGGCAGGAATCGGAAATGCCTGGGTAAAAAATGACATCATCCCATCAGTGAGCATGCAGATAGGTCCCAGGAGCTGCAGAGTTGGCTGCAATCTACACAATATCCACAGCAGTAGAAAAAAGTTACAAGATATAGTGATAGTCACCGACTCTAACTATGCCCGGAATAGCTCTGTAGAATATCTACCAGGATGGAAAGTGAGTGGGATGGTCACTTGTAACCAAAAAGAAAACGTGGGCATGGCAAGTTAATTCAGGCCATTTACAAACTTGATTCAGAGAATGAGATGGAAATGGACTGGAGGAAAATTATGGGACACTCCAAAACACAAGGAGTAGATATGGAAGGGAATGATAAGGCTGATAAATGGGCCAAAGTTGTGGCAGTAATGGGAAAACTGTATCCATTGAACACTTGCTAAGTGAGATACAGGTAAACATAGTGACACATATCTCAAGAGGTAGACCATCAGCCAGTAGTTCAATGGAGCTTTGACACATCTGATCACGATTTGATTGAGGCTCAAATGGAAGTCACAATTGTAGGTATGCTTTATAGTTATAAGGTAGACGCAGAAAATAAATCCCATTACTTAGGAGGACTTCAAGGGAAGAGAGGAATTGAGGGTGGTGATGAAGAGTAAAAAACTGTTTCAGTTACAAGACATACTCTTGGTCTGGAAATCCATTTCAGGTCATGCTCAGGAGGTGGTTCCTGCTTCCTTTCAAGGGCTAATGTTACATCATGCGAGTCACAGAAGTACTTAGAAACTTTTGAAATCTGAAGGGAATATGCTTATTAGCTGCATATGGTTCAAGATGTGGAATTGTATACGCATGGGTGTTTGGTGTGTGCACAATTCCAAACTCCTCCCCAACACATAGAGCACCATTAATGAAGAGAGGATTGGCCCTACCCTGATCAGATTTACAAACTGATTTAATTGGGCCGGTCCAAAGATCATCATGAGAAAACAAGCACATGCTGATAGTTACATGTTTTATGTCAAAGTGGTGGGAATGTATACCTGCTGCTGATTGCAGTGCACAGACCGCAGCTACAGAGTAGGTGAATCATATATTTTCCAGGTCTGGCTTGCCCCAGAAGATAGAGGCAGACCATGGAAGCATTTTACCAGCGCAGTAATGACCAATATATGGCACATTTTAGCAGTGAAGAGGAAGTTACATATTTCATGTCAGCAATCCTCCAGTGGGGAAGGGGAGGGATGCAAGAGATCGATAATCGAAATACTAAAAATATCTGTGGCTGAAGCAGGGTCTGGTTGGGACTTACAACTCCCATTAGTGCTCGTGGCCTTTAAAGTGACAGCATCAAAATCTACAAATCACAGCCCACATGAGATAGTCAGAGTCAGGAAAATGGTACTTCCCCAACATTTGTTGTACAGAACCAATTAGCAAGTCTCGGTAAATGCATCCACAATTCATGAATATGTGGAGGAATTGAGGAAGCATTTGCAAGACGCATTTGCATTTGCACAGAGAAATCTGGAAAGAGCAGCTAAAGGTGCTAAGCCTTACTATGACAGAAATCAACCATTAGAGAATATGTGAGAGCTAACCAAGTATATTCATTTATTTTAGAAAAAGAAAAAATAAGAACTCTACATTTCTGGCATCCTGGCATGGGCCGTTCAAAATCATGGACAAAATTTCAACTGTGGTGTATAGAATACTAATGAAGGAAGGTGATCTGGATTGGAACATTTTTTCCACGTAAATCAAATCTAGCCATTCCACCCAAAGCATGAGATAAAAAGTAAAAAGACTAGAACAACCAGGTGAAACAAATATGGAGACATACTGGTTACATCAGGAATAGGGATGCATCATGACCTAGGGAGTAAATTGGTTCACAATGGTCCACAATGGGCAGGGCACACATTTGAGAGAAAAATGATTCATTGCAATGTAAGTGATTTCAATCCACCACTCCAACTAAGTCAATGCCTAGTAAGGGATGCCCAACTGAAACCCTTATTTATATATTTTTAGTTCTGTATGATGTACCCTTATATAATGCCCCTCTCTTTGAATCCCCCGGTGTCACTGAACCAAGAAGTAGGTTTGTTTTGCAAATTAAGAGATTTATTTGATGAATGGAACCATATATAGATTACACTTTTATGAATATGGATGATATCTGGATATCACACTTATGAATATGAACAATGATCAGCAATGTGTGATATTACAATATCAACCATCTCTTTAATCAATTAGGAGTAGGAATAGGAAGAATAATGTAGTAGAGAATAACTTTGTGTGGGTTCAAGGAACGCAGTGATATGAAAGAATGCAACACAGAAATAAACTTGATATGAATTTAACCAAAGACAATGGCCTTCATTATGATACCGGCGCTAAACCATGGCACTATTAGCACCATGGTTGGTGCCGGTATCGTAACGTGTCTGCCAATGTTCAATGGGGAATTACCACCCCATTCCAAGTTTGGCGGGGCGGTAATTCCCCATTGAACATTGGGCCTTCCTCATTCCCATTTTTGCCCCATAGGGCTCAATGGGACTTTGGAAGGCTCTAAGTATGGAACCGAAAATTGTGGTACCGTACTTAGCACCAAGGTCCCTTTGCGGGTCCCTACTTTAACGGCTGGTCTAGACCAGCCGTTCAGGTCGGGTCCCGCAAAGGGACCTCGTAGTAAGGCGCTAATGGGGTAACGGCGCCTAAGCCTTTTACAGCGCTGTTAACCCATTAGCGCCAGGGTCGTAATGAGGCCCAATGTGATCACTCTTTCCCTCTGTTACTACTCACTCCCCCAATATGCAATATGAAGATATGGAATGAGGGCACACAGGTTTCAGGAATAACCAATCAACAATTGCCGTTTCAATCCTGATTCCCCCCCAGCAAGCTTAGAGAGAACAGTAATGATTTTAAAACAGGTCAATTGCTTTTAGATGTGGTTTGAATTTGATGGGAAAAATGCTAAAATGATTTCAATTCACTAAATGAGATTCAGAACTACTGAGAGTTGCTTTGGATTGGTTCAGGTCAACACTAGCAATGATTGTTGAATGGTTAGCAGATGGAAAAATAAATTAAGAAGTTGAAAACAAGAAATAGCTGTTTTTACAGGTGGTGAAATTGAGCCAAATGCAAATTTACGGCAACGTTTCCGCGTGCGGGGAACATGATTAGGGAAAAAACTGAGGATGTTAGCTTCGAAATGACGTTTAAATTTCGTTTCTAGCACACACGGTTCAAAAGTTACAGAGGTTTTAGTGAAGGTAGATTTTTCTCAAAAGGAGATTTCAAATTAAATTGCTCTTTGAATTACAAACAGGTTGGCTTACACTAACAATTATCACAGGATTAGATGGATGAGAAAGGATTCAGGATGACACAAACAAGATTCTACAATGCAGTCTGGATATGTTGGAATGGGTTGGATGGATTACTTTAACCTAAGAGATGACTATGGACAGTTCTATGCTAAATACTCAAAACTCTGGTTTAAAATGGACCCGTCAAAGATCTGGTCAAAGGTTTGAACTGGACTACGCTTGCCACCGGACAGGTCTCAGGCGCTTGGTTCTGCTCTCAGCACTCTGGTCTCTGCGCGGCCTCTTGGACTGGATCTGATGGGTTCTGGGTTACAGCTCTGCTGGACTGATCTGGATCTTGGGTTCTAGCAAAGGTTGTTGGCCAGAAGCAGCAAACAGCTCAGCCAGGCTGTTGAATGGATTAGGTTAGGCCCCGTGGAATTTAGGGGTTAAATCAGGTTTGCAAGATTTTTAAAGGCCTGCTGAAAAGGGTTCAGCTTTTTGGGTTAGGTCTCTGCTCCAGGGTTCTAGAGTCTGGTTCTAGAGTCTGGATCTGGAGTCTGGTTCTGGAGACTGGATATTCCTGCAGGGTGCTTCGCCAATGGATCAGTTGATGAGTGGAAGTGTGTCTCTTTCTGGGTCCTCAACAGTCCCTATTTATCTATTTTCCAAAGTGGGTGGAGAGGCTGATTGTCTATGCCCAACCCTCTATGGATCTGATAGGTCAGAGACTTCCCTGTCCCCTGATTTGAGAAAGGAACAGTGTGTCATGAGGTTTCATCATGTGTCAGAGTGTTGCTGCCATTTACATTCTATGGAAGGACCTCCCCTTTGCTTTTATCTAGAAAATCTATTTTTCCCAAAAAACATATTTTCAATATACACAACTTTTTAATAATACATATACACATCACAGATTGCCTAAGGTACGTTTCTGTCAAAATCTTATCTTCCTATGAGTTTGGGTTCATAAATGACAATTTTTCGCACTTTTGGTTGGTTACACATTTTCGAATCTGTACAATTTTTTATACATACATGCGCATACCCTCTGGGAATATTCCTGTAATTTTTCATGTTCCTAGAATAATCACAATAGCTACAATATTAAACATTTCATGGTTCAGTCTCTGAATGTCGCACAGATTCCAGATTAGTTTTAAACTGTGAGTGAATTTTTCATTTTAATAATCTCTAAGTTTCATATTTTTGTCAGTTCGGTACAATATTTTATAAGTTTTTTCCTTAAACATATATTAAGTCCAATTTCAAATCCACATTTTCAGTCTGGCCCGCCTCCAAAGCTTGGCTTAGTCAGAGAGTCACATGGCTTGTCTTCCTGCCAGGGCAGTTGTTGTCAGTCATTAGTATTTCCATTTAGTTCAAGGACTCCATTGTCTCTTTCCCAGAGCCACATGCCAGAGTGCTCTTCCCATTTCCTTTCACACTTGCCTGTCAGATACTCAGCAGAGCAGAGGAGAAAAGATTCCTTTGATTAGGAATAAGGTGTGGAATGTGTTTGAAGCTCAGTGTGGGGAACCTCTTGGAAGTTTAGCTGAATCAGGTTATCTTATAGTTCATTTTAACATTGTTCCTTGTGCAAAATTACAGTTACAAATTTAAAATAAGCAAACATATCTTCAATTCCAGTTTTTTTCAACATGAAAATCAATGTGTGGCACCCTATATCGCATTTGATGGAAATCCCTTCTTCTATTCAGTTTTTGAGACACAAGTTTCTCCTGTCAGATTTAGAAATCGCCAACATCTGACAGAGACGAGTAACGGTATTGCACCCATTTTTGACAGATTTCTTTCCAGCAACCATCTTCAAAAGTGGACTTTGTTCAGATAACATATACTTCTGCTAACATTATATTTATGTGGATTCTTGAAGTAGAATGATATTCAACACCCAACAGGAGGTTGGATCTTTTGGGTGGTTTGTGAGTCGTGATTTTTCCAAATTTGACAACCAAGAAAAAATGGATTTTCACACAGATCTGCGTTTCTTTTGCAATCAGCCTTGCTTTGTGGGCAGCCAAGTGATGGGTTTTGGCAGTGGTCTGCTGTGTTATCACTGACATAGGCAAAAGTGATAGTGGCCTATTTTTTGGATTTTTAATGTGCATTTCTGGGTGATTTTTAGCGAGCATCATGCTTTCCAGCGGACATTTCTGATGTTTCTGCTGCCAGCAATGCACAGTAATGTTGTACGGCCTGGACTAGTGGGTTGAAACATCCCACAAGCCGCACCTCTTGCGATTTGGCATTGATCTTCCATCAATGGGAATTCGCAAGACTGGGATGTCAGTTTCATCTCTTCTGATTCCACAAATGGCAAAGTTTCTTATCTTTTCCTCCATCAGGGGTGGATCGATCGGTTCTCCTCGCCAGTCTTGATGTGAGTATTGAGCGATACTTCGTGCCCCTCACAGCTTTGCTCCCGGTCCCCGGTAGTCCTACTTGGTTTCCATCTCCATGGTTTATCAATCTTAGGATGACAAAGCAAAAACATATTCATAGACATTTCCCCACCACTATTAATGTAGTGGGGCGGACACATACATTTTGATAAATCAGAACACATTTTTATTATTGTATTTTATAGGCTATATATGGAATATTTTAGAGTTGGAATTTTATAGATATGGAGTGGCCCCCTCTGGGGTTCCAGAAGACTCCTCCAGTTGCTGCAGAGTGTGCCTAGGATGGCAGCACTTTAGTTGATTAATATGGAACCACTTGTCTTCCCCTTCTGCCAAACTGCCTTTGGGGATTCAGATTTTGTAGGCGACTGGTGAGATTTTGTCTACAATTTCAAAAAGGACCCCTCCAGGTAGGCAAACATTTTCGCTGTTTGGCCTGGTTCCTTTGGAAATTGTAAGTAGACCCAGTCTCCTAAATTGTATTCCTTTCTGGTAGTCATTAAGTCATAGTGGGTCTTCATGCTGTCTGCAGATCTCTCTAGATTTCACTGAGCATAGGCAAAAGCATGTTGAAGGTGTTTTCTTAGATTTTCAACATACTCATGAGTTGTGGAGGCATTGATCAATGTCTGCTTCTGGGTTCTGTAGAGCAGATGCTGGGGAAGAACCATCCTGCGTCCAGTCATCAGCTCAAAAGGTGACATTTTAGTTGCAGATGAAGGGGTAGATCTGATGGCCATTAGGACAAGAGGTAATTGAATATCCCAACTTGGCCCAGAATCTGCCACAAACTTTTTTAATATGCTCACAATGGTTTTGTTGTATCTCTCCACTGCACCACTAGAGGCTAGCCGGAAAGCAATGTGTAGCTTTCTTTTAACCCCAAGTATCTCCCACATCTTTGTCATTACTTTGCTGGTGATGGCGAAATGGCTACCTCTGTCTGACTCGATCCTTTGGGGTAGTCCAAAACGCGAAAAGATGTGGTTGATCATCAGGGCAGCTGCTGTTTCTGCCTTGCAGTTTGGGGCCGGGAGACATTCCACCCATTTAGTAAACAAGCATGTCACGGTCAACATGTACTTGTTCCCCCTAGAGGAGCGAATCACGGGCCCGATAAAGTCGACTTGCAAATCTGACCATGGCAGTGTCATCCCCCTCTTTTGGAGAGGCGCATGGTGTGTGAGGGATGTTGGCTGAAATTGTGCACACACAAGACACCCCTTCAATTATTGGTCGAGGTCCTGCCCCATGTGTGGCCAGTATGCAACCTCTCTTAAGATTTCAAGTGTTGTATGAAACACCCTATGAGCAGCTGTGGCCGCATCATGGGCATGACTTAATATCAGGCTTCAGAATGAGGTAGGGACCACCCACTGATCATGGCCAGCTAGGGATCTCCTCACCAACAAACCATCTTGGATTCGGAACATTTTGGACATTTCATCAACACTCTGAGGTCCTCTTTCCCTATGTAATAGGTACCCGTCAGGGGAAAGTTCTCAGGGTCCTCAATGTGTTGATAAAACTTACCAATTATTGGATCCCCTTTTTGAGCCGTAATCAAATCAGCATCTGGGGTCTCCTTAATCCATTGTGCAGTTGAGAGTTCATTGTGAGCATTTGTCTGGGACCTAGTGATAGCAGTGACCTGGATTTCCCCCAACAGTGACTCGATCTCAATTATATCCCCTTGGATGGCTCCGGTTTTGGCCAGCTGATCAGCTAAGTCATTTCCAGTTTTGTCTGGTCCCTCTACTTTGGAATGACCCTTGATCTTTTTTCAGTAGATGGTCATCCCATTCGAGGTGACCAGATCATCAATATTTTGAATTAACTTCCCATGTTTCAAGGGTTTGTTATTAGCACATAACATGCCTCTGGTTTTCCAGTTAACGAGGTGCTCCACAAACCCGTTCCGTACATAATCCGAATTTGTGATTATGACCAGTTTGTGGAGTTGATGTTGGACAGCAGTGAGGATGGCTTGATGCACAGCCATGAATTCTGCCACTTGACTACTTCAGGGACCAATGTTGTACTCTGCGGAGGGTTCTGGGGACGCATTCACCCATGCATTCCCTACGCCGGCCACAAGTTCTTTTTCCTCGTTGTTGTCAACATGGTAAGAGCATCCATCCACATAGACAGTGGACATTCCCTCACAATTGTATTCTTCAAAGACTTTGTGCGGGGAATTGAGGTATGCCTCCATGTTGTCCTTGATTTTTAGACTCTCGTCCTCGAGACAGTTTTCTCTGGCACAATCATGCAAGTCAGCCAGACCTTGCTCGAGGGGACTCTTCTTGTTTTGTCCATATCTGACCTCCACAGGGAAGCCTTGCATTGACAGAATCCATGAAGTAATTCAGGAATTACTCACATTTCCGGCCCAGATTCTGTCACTTTGGAGATATTGCAGAGGCTTGTGTGGAGTCTCCACTATGATGTGTTCCCCCTGGATAAACGGGCAGTAATTCTTCAATGCCCACACCGTTGCCAGGAGTGCATTCTCACAATCGTTTAATTTTTCCTCCACAGAGGATAAAGTTTTACATGCATAGGAGATTACTTTATTGACCTTGTCATGCTTTTGGTATAATACTCCAGTCAAGCATGTGTTAGAAAACCCTGTCTCCAAGAAGAACTCCTTGTTTCTGACAGGGTAAGCTAGGCAAGGCGCTTGTGAGAATCTTCTTTTGAGTTGTCTTACTGCCTCGGCTTGTTCTGGACCCCATTCCCACTTGACCCCCCCCTTCAAAAGATGAATCAGGGGTCTGGTGATCTCTGCATAGCCCTCAATGAACGTCCTACTATAATTAGTCAGTCCAAGGAGGCTCCTTAGTTCCCGCAGAGTTGTGTGGTCTTTCAATTTCTGGAGTGCTTCCACTTTCTTTTCCTGGGGACAGAGACCCTGAGGAGTAATCTCATGCCCCAAGAAATTTACAAGGGTTCTACACCACTGTGCCTTTTGGAAGGAAAGTTTTGCTCCGCCAGCACTCAACTGTGTCAGAACATAACAGATCTCCGCTATGTGCTCCTCCACAGTTGAGCATTTGATGAGTAAATCATCTACATAGGCCAGGTTACCCCTTTCAGCCAGGTCGGGCATGGCCTTATGTAGGAAAATGTTGAATTCATTGCCGGAGTTGATGTATCCGAAGGGAGTCCGGGTCCATGTGTACTGCTGGCCCCCAAAGATAAAAGCCAGCTTGTATTGGTCCTCCCTACTGACAGGTACAGTCCAGTATCCATTGGTCAGGTCTACTGCAATTAATATCTGTGACCCCTGGATCTGGGCCAGCTCTTAGTCAATGTAGGGAAGAGGCCATCGGGAAGTATGGACCCGTTTGTTAAGCTCCCTAAGGTCGGCGCAGAGTCTCCACTGGCCGTTTGGCTTCAATATCCCCAGCACCGGATTATTGAAGGTGCTGTGAACTGGACGGATTATCCCACGGGACTCAAGGTTCTTAATTATTTCAGTAAGGGACTGCATTGATGCGAGAGGCAAGCAATATTGCTTCACAAGCACTGGAGTCATGCCAGGGTCCGTGGGAATTGTTGTGTGGATGTCGGTGCGGCCACAGTCATATGAGTCCACCGCAAAGAGATCTTGAAAATCCAAGAAAATTTGTTTCAACTTTTGATTCTGCTCCGGAGTCTCACAGACATCAGCTTGGTTGACTCTCTCTTCAACCATCTGCCTGAAGCCTGGAAAGACGTCTGGTTTTGCTATCTCGGCGGCCTCCTCCATCTGGGTGGAGAAGTCCCTGGTCAGAGTGCTGATTTGGACTGGTGGCTTCAGGTGGGAAAGGCAGCCCTCATGAACCTGGAAAATCACCTCATCCTTTCTGAAGTCAGAGGTCACATCTTCCTTACCATACAGGCAGGAAGTGTAAACCAGGAAGATTCCCCCATGCCGGGTAAAGATCCTGCCTGGTGCTGTGTTGTCATCACTGTCACTGTCAAAACAGTCCTTGGGGATTGGTCCTAACAGTTCATTTCTTAAATCAATGGAAAAATGTAGGTCATCAACCGCCATTCCAATAATGGTGCCTGCGGCTAGAGTGATACTCTTTAAGTCGCTGTTATCCACCTCTATTGGAATGGTGTCATGTTCTAATTTGACTAGTGGTGTTGGGTTTACCCCAACCCTTGCTGTTGGAGAGAAGCATTTAGATGAATATAAGCATCAGGGTTTTTCAATTTCTGTCCTTTTTTAACTTTCACTTCCAGGAAGAATTGTCAGGTCCTTTCTGGGATGGTGACTTCCTCTCCAATCTGAATTTCAACTGCATAAGGCAGCAGTTAAGCTGACCTAAATGCTTTCTCTGGATCATCAAAGCCCATGGGATTATCCGCTAATCGGGTCCAAGCTTTGAAGTTTATTAGGTCCAAACTAATGGCAAAGTGATTGAGAATGTCACTGCCTAAGTAAAAGGCGGCAGTGACGTCTCGCACGACCCAACAATTATGAACTATGCTCTCGTTGCCTATGGAGATTTTGAGCATACACCTGCTTGGCAGGAGATGTTTGGAATTGGGTGTTTCCAGATCCATTTCCCATTTGTCTATCTGTTTGAATGTAGGAATGGCTGAATCTTTTGGGAGTTGGCGGAACATGGCTTCGCTGATGAAGCTCTTACTGTTGTTTACACACACTCGGGCGAGAACAGAGTCCTTCACTTCATTTAACTGAACAGGGATGAACAACTGCTCTCCAATATGAGCTGATTTCACATCTTTCTGGACTATAGGAGTGGGAATGTCTGATTGTGGATTGGTAAAGAATTTCAGAGTGTTTCCTTCCAGTGTGGAATGTCACCCTAAACTGGAAGGAAGGGTGATTTTCAGAAATAGAGAGGACCCCCATCACCAGTTTGTTGTCCTACTGCTATTACTGTCACGTCTGGAATTTGGTTGTTCTGGAAGTGAAATTCTACTTGGTCAGATTTGTGTTCAACCATGTGGCATGTGCCGTTTAAACTAACATGGTTGACACTCTGTTTTAACTTTATCGGTCGGCTAGTCTGGGTCCAGAGGACCTTGTTTACACAGTCTATTAGGGGTGATAACCTTCGCAGGAGGTCATTCCCTAGTAAACAAGGGGTGCCCTCTGGAGTCACAACTATGACCGGGTGCTTCACCTTGTGTTGCCCAATTTTAATGTCCAAATTTGCAGTCCCCTCGATGGGAATTTCCTTCCCGTCAAAGTTCTGAAGTTGTCCAGGGAGAGAGGTGAGAGGAATTCGATCATTCTCCCCCCTTCCTGAATTCAGTTCATCAAAGGCCTTTTTGGACAGAAGGGTAGCTTGGGATCCCGTGTCCACCAGTGCCAAAATTGGACCCTGCCCCTGTACTTGTACCGGGGCATAATATCTTCCCTCCTTCTCCGCAAGGGGGCACAGGTAATGTACATTTTTGGGGACACTGGTGGGTTAGTTTTTTAGTTTTGGACATTGAGAGAGAAGAGATTTGGGCAGAATCCTGTGGAGAGTCTTGGGAATCTGCAAGAAAAAGGTGGCAACTAGAGATGGGAGAAGTTTGGAGTTCCCCTGGTTCCGGTTCTGGGCCGCCCTCCCTTTTTGGAGGCAGTCACCAGGATGGGTTTGAACCAGGGGATTTTTCTGCTGTTGGTTCTGGGGTTGGATGATGGGCAGCGCTAACTCAGACCCCACATCTACCCAGTCTGGATTTGAATCCTTTGGGACCCATTTTTCTTTGGGAGGAGTTCCCCCATCTCTGAAGGAGAGGATCCTTTTCCCAGAACCCTCTGAGGATCACTCTCCTTCAAATTGGAAGATATGTACCTCCTCCTCAAAATGGGTCTGTTTGGGTCCTTTGTTTCTCTTCCCCCTCTCTTCTCCTTGGGTGGCAGACTTTCAGGGGCAGGAGATTTTGTTTCCGGTTCCTGGGTTTCCAGGGGCTCTTTACAAGTGGGGAAGGAAGCTTCCTCCAAGGCTTTACACCCCCTTTCCCCTTGTACCTCCTCCCTGGGAACCAGTGGGTTGTCAGGGTGCTGCCCCCGTCATTGTTCTGGAGCACCAGGTCCGGAGTTTGAGGCATTCTGCACCGCATGCTCATCTGAGGGTTCTGCTGAGCCCTCAGCATGTGGCCCAGATCCTGTGCCATGTTTTGGACCTGGCGCTCTAGCTGTGACACCTGCTCAGGCTGATACGGGGTTCTCATTTCTCCCCTGGGCTGATCCCGGGAAGGGTAGCTATCCCTTCTATGGTATACCCCGGGTTAGGAAGATTTGGGTACCCCTCCACCCTTGGCCTCCCCTCTCCCGGATTAGGTTGTCTGGGCTCAGGAAAGTGGGGAAAGAAGGATGGATTGTTCTGGGGTTGGAAGTTCTGTGGGCACCTGCGGAAAAGTTCTGCCCAGGATTTGGGGAATTTCTGCCCTCCTGGGGGAAGTGAGGATGGAAGTTCCCTGGGTTAGGGGCTGCTTGGTTGGATCCCCCCCGTGGGCTGGAGGAGTCCACACATAACCCAGGATGGGTCTGTTCCCCTTGTAGCGGGGACTTACATAGTCAGGGGAGTGAGGGATCCCATTTGTGGGACTACCTCCTTGGCTCCCTGTCTGTGACTGGCCCGAGGGCCTTCTGGGCTTGGAATTATTCTGCTGTGCAGGTGGGTTTTTAGGCCCCCCATCTCCAAATCCAAAATGGGGGTGACCTTTACCTCTGCCACCTTAGCAGCAGCAGGCGTGTTGGTTGGTTTGGGGCTTTTCTGAGCATTCTTGTTTTGTATGGGCTTTTGCACCTCATAGAATCGGGTGGCCTGTTCAATGACCCAGTCTAATGATCTTTTCTCATGAAAATCTCTCACTAGCTGGGTCATGATGTATTTTGGTAGAGCATGGAAAAAAGTATCAACAAATTCTTTGCTGTCCGTGCGCAGCCTTCCATTAGTCTGTGCAAAGGCACGCTTTAACTCCTGCACAAATTCTTGTGGTGCCTGATCCTCCCCACATTGCAAGTTGTAGGCTGCCTTGCAAGCCTCTTGGGGATTTCTGTGAACAGAAAAATTCTTCAAGATGGCCGCCCTATAGGTGGACCATCTAGAATGATTTTGGTCCTCCAGCCCCGCAAAGAAACTGGAGTATTCTGGTGAGAATGTCCATTTCACATACTGATTGCAGCTACTACTGTCTTTTAAATGGAAACGCTCCCTGCTGCCATGCAAGAATCTGAGCTTTCTGTTCCTCAATTAAAGCCTTACTAGTCTCTATCAGTGTCTCTTGCATGGCGACCTGCCTGTGGAGCTTGTCATTATTCTTACAGAGAGCCTCATTTTCTCTCTGTGCTTCCTGGGTTGCTTTTGAGTACTGGGTCAGTCTTTGCTGCAGGAGGGTTACCTCCTGAGTCCTGTCCATACTGACCTGTTCCTTCCTTGCCAGAGCATCTTCCACCCTCCTGGTGTGCTCTAACAATCTATCATGCTCTTTTTGGAGGTCACACAGTCCCTGGAGGGCCAGGTGATTTTCTTCCAGTTTCCCTTTTAAGTGACAGACTTCCTGGCCTAAGGAGTCCCTTTCCTGCGCAAGAGCCTGACTCTGTGCCGCCAGGTCGTCCCTCTGTCTTTGAAGGGCACCAGCCTTCTGGCGCTCTTCATCAAACTCTGCCTGGGTGTCCAGGTCTTTCAGAATTAATTTGTTGCTCTCTGCCTTCTCTCTATCTAGGTGGCTTTGCAGGGTGACTACCTGATCTGTGCATGCCCTGTTGAAGTCCAGTTGTTGCTCCAGCCTTTTCTGGCTCTGCAGTAGAGAGTCCCCACTTTCTTGGTACTCCTTCTGCAAGGCCAGAATTCTGGTATACTTGTCTGCCTTTTCCTGCTGCAGGATACCCATATCCTCTTTTATTTTCAGTATATACTGCCTGCTTTCATTTTCTGACTCCTGGCTCCACTGCATCCTCTGCTCAGAAGAGTCCAGATCAGATTGGGCCTTTCTAATGCCATCAGTTGCCTACTTGCCAGATCTTGGCCTTCAGCATATTTATCTTGTATGGCTCCCATAGATAAATATAGATATGCTGTGTTCAGAGAGGGGAGGAAGTTACTGACTGGCCCATAGGTTAGTACTCACCCTCCCGAGCTTGTAAGACAAAATAGCTGCACCACGTGAGGACAGGGGGTGCAGGATTCATATACTCCAGCACAACTCAATAATGAGGACTCAGTAAGTTGGCAAAGAGAAGTCTGTTTAATGGCAAGTACATCAAACAGGGAAAACAAATGGAAATGAGCAGCATTGCGATCACATCTCTTGCCCAGACTTCCCCGAACTTCAGTTGAACAGCCACTTTTATGCATAAAACTCGTCATCATTGACGTCTAACTTTACAAAAATCATCATGCAATATAATTGGTTAGGAAAGGTAACTTAAGTATAGGTGCTATATCTGTATACGGTAACAGAGCATGTGGACTGGATAACTCTTATCGGGTGGGCGTCTATGTCCAACCCTCTACATTACTCATGATTGACGTCACTGCAAGTAGGACGTCTCATTGGTTCTACTGGCTATAGGACCCTAGATTACTTGGTCTATTGTGATTGGGTGGGTTACACCCCTAGACATACATCCTCATTTTAATTAGCAGCATGCAGAATGGAAACCCAGGTGCCTGGTGTCCCAAGTTTCACCCTGCCTCCGTTCCATCAATCAGTATCTTAGGGCTATGTGTCAATTAGTTGGCTGGGTATGGCCTCGGGACTGTATCAGTAGAAGTTATGGCATCCTCGGGTTCTGGATGACATCAGGCGGTGGTACTTCTTCGCGCCTGGCAGGTCACGTGTCTGTTCACAATGAATCTACTTCAGTTTCCAGCTTTTATTGTATTTAATTCTGCTTCAGCTCTGCCACCTGCCTGGGCCACTCTTATCTTGACCTTCACGGGCGAGCTGGTATGCTCAGGAGCCTGATTCTTGTGAGTTGATGCTCTCCTCTCCTTCTCTGCTTTACCTCGATTTCCCAGGCATTAGCCGCTCTTTGTTGAGTTTCGATTCTGCTCCTTCTCTTGCCTTTGGCTGGGTTTCGAAAACTTGGCCTGTCAGGACTCTGGCCGCCTGGGTACATTTCTGCTTTTACAAAATGGAGTCGCACTTGTATAATGTGCTTCTTGTGGTATATATATAGTCGTTGCATGCCGCTTCTATTATTCTACTAAGCATTTCAAGCAGTATCGGTTTCTTAGCATCTTGCGTTTCAAGCCTATTTACACACGTTTAACAGGACGGTTGCTTCCATCTTGTCTCTTAGCACTGTTTTCCTTACGTTTTAACATTGTCTCTTCTCTGTGTCAATTACATTTTATTTTCGTAGCTAGCTACTCGCACTGGCATGCTTTTCTTCGATAGCCACTTTTGTTCATTTGCAAGTCTGTTCAGGCACTTATGTCATTTCTACTGGCCTTCCATTAAGGCTTAAGGGGTCTCTTCGTGGACCGCATGAAGGTACTCCTCATTTCGTATCAGCGGCTGGTATGGCTGTCTGATAGGGTACCGCGCTGCCCAGGGTTGTCTAGTTATGGGCACTTCAACAGGCACGGATCTCGTAATGTATACTGGGCAGAGTCCCAGTGCAGGTCTCTGTTGGTTCATTTGTTCTTCATACGTCACGCCCCTTGGCAGGTACCTTCCTGGCAGATCAAACTGAGGGGCAGGGGTGCAGGTCATGTCTCAGACCTCCTCTACAGCCGCTATCTTGCCAATCTTATTTTGCTCATCCTTGGCCTTAGAGGCCATATATAGTTCACTCAGGGCCACATGTAAGGGACCCTGATCTCTCCAGGTATCTAACCCTGTTGCAGTGATCTGTTGTGTGATTGCCTGCAACCACACATTCTGATCCTGCTCAGTCCACTCACCTCTCACAAATAACTTATGTAAAAGGTGTTCTCTAGCTATCTTGATGTCTACCAATGTCGCCATTTTGGAAATATTAATTTCCTTCCTGACTTACAAAAGGTTTTTATTTTATCTTTGCAAAACAGACCATTTCCTTAGAGCTTTCCCTTTTGAGGGGTGCTTTCCAATGTAACACAGCGTGGTAGCCCAACATGATTTATGTATCCTGTCAGTTAGCACACTGTATTAAGCTGCACAAGTGATAGATCTAATCCAAAAATCCCGGACACGAGCCCCCAATCTGTAAGTGATTTCAATCCAGCACTCCCACTAAGTCAATGCCTATTATGGGATGCCCAATTGAAACCCTTATTTATATATTTTTATGTCAAAAGTTCTTTTAATTCTGGATGATGTACCCTTATATAACGCCCCTCTCTTTGAATCCCCCGGTCTCACTGAACTAAGAAATAGGTTTGTTTTGCAAATTAAAAGATTTATTTGAAGAATGGAACAATATATAGATTACACTTTTATGAATATGAATGATATCTGAATATCACACTTATGAATATGAACAATGATCAGCACTGGCTGATATTACAATATCAACAATCTCTTTAATCAATTAGGAGTAGGAATAGGAAGAATAATGTAGCAGAGAATAACTTTGTGTGGGTTCAGGGAATGCAGTGATATGAAAGAATGCAACACAGAAATAAACTTGATATGAATTTAACCAAAGACAATGGGCCTCATTCCGAGTACGGCGCTAACCAATGGCGCTATTAACGCCTTGGTTGACGCCGTACCCGGACCGGCAGCGCCTTGGTGGATGGCGGAATTACCGCCCCATTCCAAGGTTGGCGGGGCGGTAATTCCCCATTCACCAAGGCTCTTCCCCATTCCCAAATGAGCCCCCATAGGGCTCAATGGGAATGGGGAAGGTGCAAATAACGGTGACCGTTCATTACGGTCACCGTTATTGGCTTGGAGGCCCCTTTGCGCCCTCGACTTTAACACCTGCTCAAAGCAGGCGTTAAGGGCCAGGGCGCAAAGGGAACTCGGAGTATGGTGGTAAGGGATTACCGCCACCGGTCTCGTTACCGGTGGCCGCTATCCCTTATCGCCATTCTCGGAATGAGGCCCAATGTGATCACTCTTTCCCTCTGTTACTACTCACTACCCCCAATATGCAATATGAAGATATGGAATGGGGGCACACAGGTTTCAGGAATAACCAATCAACAATTGCTTTTTCAACCCGATTCCCCCCCAGCAAGCTTAGAGAGAACAGTAATGATTTTAAAACAGGCCAATTGCTTTTGGATATGGTTTGAATTGGATGGGAAAAATGCTAAAATGATTTTAATTCGCTAAATGAGATTCAGAACTAGTGAGAGTTGCTTTGGATTGGTTCAGATCAACATTAGCAATGATTGTTGAATGGTTAGCAGATGGAAAACGAAATTCAGAAGTTGAAAACAAGAAATAGCTGTTTTTAGAGGTGGTGAAATTGAGCCAAATGCAAATTTGCGGCAACTTTTACGCGTGTGGGAAACGCGATTACGGAAAAACTATAAGGGATTGGAATGTTCATTTGAAAGCTTGTTTCTAGCACATACGGTTCAAAAGTTACAGAGGTTTTAGTGAAGGTAGATTTTTCTCAAAAGAAGTCAAGATTTCAAATAGATTGCGCTTTGAATTACAAACAGGTTGGCTTACAATAACAATTATCACAGGATTAGATGGATGAGAAAGGATTCAGGATGACACAAAAGAGATTCTACAATGCAGTCTGGATATGTTGGAATGGGTTGGATGGATTACTTTAAACTAAGAGATGACTATGGACAGTTCTATGCTAAATACTCACAACTCTGGTTTAAAATGGACCCGTCAAAGATCTGGTCAAAGGTTTGGACTGGACTTCGCTCGCCACCGGAAAGGTCTCAGGCGCTTGGTTCTGCTCTCAGTACTGTGGTCTCTGAGCGGCCTCTTGGACTGGATCTGATGGGTTCTGGGTTACAGCTCTGCTGGACTGATCTGGATCTTGGGTTCTAGCAAAGGTTGTTGGCCAGAAGCAGCAAACAGCTCAGCCAGGCTGTTGAATGGATTAGGTTAGGCCCCGTGGAAGTTAGGGGTTAAATCAGGTTTGCAAGATTTTTAAAGGCCTGCTGAAAAGGGTTCAGCTTTTTGGGTTAGGCCTCTGCTCCAGGGTTCTAGAGTCTGGTTCTAGATTCTGGATCTAGAGTCTGGTTCTGGAGTCTGGATCTTCCTGCACGGTGCTTTGCCAGTGGATCAGTTGATGAGTGGAAGTGTGTGTCTTTTTGGGTCCTCAACAGTCCCTATTTATCCATTTTCCAAAGTGGGTGGGGAGGCTGATTGTCTATGCCCAACCCTCTAAGGATCTGATAGGTCAGAGACTTCCCTGCCCCCTTATTTGAGAAAGGAAAAGTGTGTCATGAGGTGTCATCATGTGTCAGAGTGATGCTGCCATTTACAATCTAGGGAAGAACCTCCCCTTTGCTGTTACCCAGAAAATCTATTTTTCCCAAAAAACATATTTTCAATATGCACAACTTGTTTATAATACATATACACATCACAGATTGCCTAAGGTACGTTTCTGTCAAAATCTTATCTTCCTACGAGTTTTGGTTCATAAATGACAAGTTTTCATGCTTTTGGTTGGTTACACATTTTCGGATCTGTACAATTTTTTATACATACATGCACATACCCTCTGGGCATATTTCTGTAATTTTTCATGTTCCTAGCACAATAAGAATAGCTACAATATTAAACATTTTGTGGTTCAGTCTCTGAATGGCGCACAGATTCCAGATTAGTTTTAAACTGTGAGTGAATTTTTCATTTTAATAATCTCTAAATTCCATATTTTTGTCAGTTCGGTACCATATTTTATAAGTCTTTTCCTTAAACATATATAAAGTCCAATTTCAAATCCACATTTTCAGTCTGGCCCGCCTCGAAAGCTTGGCTGAGTCATAGAGTCACATGGCATGCCTTCCTGCCAGGGCAGTTGTTGTCAGTCACACCTGAATTAGCATTTCCATTCAGTTCAAGGACTCAATTGTCTCTTTCCCAGAGCCACATGCCGGAGTGCCCGCCATTTCCTTTCACACTTGCCTGTCAGATACTCAGCAGAGCACAGGAGAAAAGATTCCTTTATTTAGGGATAAGGTGTGGAATGTGTTTAAAGCTCAGTGTGGGAGACCTCTTGGAAGTTTAGCTGAATCAGGTTACCTTATAGTCCATTTTAACATTGTTCCTTGTGCAAAATTACAGTTACAAATTTAAAATAAGCAAACATATCTTCAATTCCAGTCTTTTTCAACATGAAAATCAATGTGTGGCACCCTATATCGCATTTGATGGAAATCCCTTCTTCTATTCAGTTTTTGAGACACAAGTTTCTCCTGTCAGAAATCGCCAGCATCTGACAGAGGCGAGTAACGGTATTGCACCCATTTTTGACAGATTTCTTTCCAGCAACCATCTTCAAAAGTGGACTTTGTTCAGATGACATATACTTCTGCTGACATTATATTTATGTGGATTCCTGAAGTAGAATGATGTTCAACACCCAACAGGAGGTTGGATCTTTTGGGTGGTTTGTGAGCCATGATTTATGCAAATTTGACAACCAAGAAAAAATGGATTTTCACACATCTCTGTGTTTATTTTGCAATCAGCCTTGCTTTGTGGGCAGCCAAGTGATGGCTTTTGGCAGTGGTCTCCTGTGTTACCAATGACATAGGCAAAAGTGGATGGCAGCCTATTTTTCAGATTTTTACTGCGCATTTCTGGGTGATTTTTAGTGAGCAGCATGCTTTCCAGCAGCCATTTCTGATGTTTCTGCTGCCAGCAATGCACAGTAATGTTGCAGGGCCTGGACTAGTGGGTTGAAACATCCCACAGTAACAGGTGTGTTTAGTGTGCCTGAAGGAATGAATGAAAGGATGAGGCATTAAAAAAAGAAAAACGGGAAAAAAACATGGATAGAATTACTGGTGCTTGGTCATTGACCTGTCTGTCTCTCTCCTCTGTTCTAGAAATTAGTAACACATTTTCCTCCAAAAAGGTCTGCTGGAGTCCACCCGCTATGGATCCAGGGCAAGAGAAACAGGAGTCCCCAGGACAAGAAAAGGAGGAGTCCATAAGGCAGATAAAGGCTGGTGGACGCAGAGGAGAAAACCAGATGGTCACACAGCGGTGCACACTACGTGGGAAGAAGAAGATGGCCAAAAACTCTATTTAATTATTTAAAAATGTTTTAGTTATAACATGACTAGTTACATGGACACAGGCCACACCAGCAAATGGGCAAGTTATATTCGATCTGGGGTCAGCATCAGGCATTGTTATGGAAGATGCGCTCAGATTCATGTTAGGAAAGAGACGTTTATTGCATTAACATATTTATACTAGTGTGGTTTCCTGGATATGATTTGGAAAAAAAGTTTACATTTCACAGAGGTTAAATCCGCTCAAGTTAAACAGTGGATTCAGAGATGCAGGGACTGAGCTCAAAGAGCGGTACAAGAGATATTGGCTCTTTTGGAATGGTCAGGCAGGATCTACTCTTGCAGCATATGATGAATTTTGTGAATCCAATGGAAATGCTATTAACCAAATGTGTCTGGGAAGTTCAAAACAGAGTATCTCAGTTAATATTTTGTGTCATCTGC
The DNA here is from genome assembly GCF_040938575.1 of Ambystoma mexicanum. Lineage (NCBI taxonomy): Eukaryota > Metazoa > Chordata > Amphibia > Caudata > Ambystomatidae > Ambystoma > Ambystoma mexicanum. The sequence goes on from NC_090931.1 coordinate 462,387,545, forward strand.
TATCATTCATCGAATGGTGGCATGGATAACACGAACATCACCTATGAGATGGGAAGGGAGATTTCCTTGTACATAGATATAGACCATATCAAGATTGGGTTTTTAGTGAGCATTCCATACATCACACCAGAGTTGAGATATCAAGCCAAAATGGTACATAATGTAGACTTCTGGCAGAATGAAAAATACATAAAAATTGTGACTCCTGAAATGGTGGCATTTGAAACATGGGAGACAGGTTTGTGCTTCATTCCATAATTAGATAACTGTGTAAAGTTCAAGGAGCAATATTTCCAAATGTCCAGGGAAACCATTCAAAACTGATGCAACAAATGATTTATGTGGATTGCAGGCAGATCAGAGGGTAACAGAAGGCTATGAGGTGTCACGAAGTAATCCAAAACCAGAGGTGTTATCGGATGCCAAATTAATGAAGCACAGGTTGTTTGTCAGTACGTGTGTAGTGAATGACAGTCACACACTTGAGTCACAGGTTCTTTGTTGTCAGGCATTTGCTGCAAAGTGTGTTTTTATAACAGTACCTAAGGATATTGTAGTAACAGTAGGAGGTCTAACATTGTATGTAGATAATGATTTAAGGGAAGGAAGAGTATAAACCACATTTCCTATGGATCCTCATATAGAGTTTCTCCTGAAACATAAGGATGCACACATCATTAAGTTGAATATACAAAAGGATAATATCACAGTGAGTGACCTGAGTTTGGCAAACGGAGATATAGATGCATGGTAGAAGTTGAAGTAGATGGATAAAGGTTTGATAATTGTAGGTGTGTCTATAGTGGTCACTGTAACATGGTTAGCAACACTTACAGTAAAAATGTCTGACAATGCAGCTAGACTGCCGCCATGGATAAAAAGAAAATACTTATGAAGTTGGCACATGATTTATAGCTATAGAGGTTAGTGCTTAGACGCCATGTTTGGGCCAGTGTCCTCTGCAGAAAAGGGGGGAAATGTGAGAGACCTTATGAGCTAAAGAATTTGAGGCAGTGTGTGATTTAACATTTCAACTTAACACTTAGAATTGGGGGTGAGTAGAGTGCGTTAGATTCACTTAGGTCAGGCAAATAGTACTAGAACCGCTGGTACACGAAGATAGTTAGATTCAGAAGATCAAGCGAAATTAAAAGCTGAACAGCAGTGCTGCATGAAGGAAAGATTCAGAATACGCAGATCAATGGAACATAAGTGAGACCTGCCCTGAAAGGAACATTTATTGTTCATGTAGAACTCGGGGAAAGGAAGGAAAAGGGTGAAAGTGAATTGCAACATCATTAGGAGATTGTGCTAAATAGAAATGCTGCTCAAAAATCGAAAAGATTGTGATGTAGATGTTGGAAGGTTCTGGCACATGACGTGGGCAGAGGTGACATTATGAATAAGGTTGGGAAATGGTAAAGAAAAGCTACTGAAGCCTATTGAGCGGGCGGCAATTAATCAAGAATGTTGAAGAGGGGAAAAAGAGAAAAAAGGAAAGGCGATCTCTGTAAGGAAGCGATCTTGTGAAAGGGCTTTTGGTGTAATCCTGACTTCTGCCTGGAATGGTTTCGGGACTGGTAGCTGCATGAGAGTCAGTTCTGGCTGGCAGCTGTGCAAAGAGTTTGGTAGAGACTGTGGCTGGGGAAGATCAGGGTCCGAATCAGGGGCGCTGAGGCAGATTTGGATGGTGTGTATACATAGATAAATAGATAGTATTCCTCTTGCAGGATAATTGAAAGTGTCAGATTCAAAATGAAGCAATACTTCCTTCACCTTTACGGTACCAAAAGGTTAATGAAGTAAGCTGAATTCAAAATTTTTTAGCACGAATTTGTCCCTTTGGTGAAGGTTTTTTTTGGTATAGCGAGCCATCCAAAGATAAGTATAGAAAGGAGGATCACAGAAGGCTGAAATCTAAATGATTTCATCTTGCTGTAATAACAAATGAATGCAGGGGAGGGTCGTTTAGCGTTCTTACAAATCAAATATCCTTTAAATACTGTTCCAAGTTAAATGTTGATTTGCATGTGTGCTCTATGTTTGTTGTTTTCATGTGTTAGGGCCTATGTACAAGAAGTGATGTAACAAGACTGCCTGATAAATTCTGATGATTACCTATATGAAGTGCGTAACTGATAAATGTGTAGCAGTTTTTATTGAGTCCAAAGCATGTCCCTTTGCATCCAGGAGTAAATGCAGTACTTAGTCTGATTGTGTGCAGCTGAAGCCCTGAGGTGAAATAATAATGTTCGCAAAAAGGAAGAGAAAAGATGCTTCTTCCTACATGAGAAACATCAGTTGAATAGAAGTGGCTTTAGCGGAAAGCATTAACACGATATTTGTGCACTGCCCATGTCTGGGACAGTTGGAAAGACCACTCAAGGACTGTAGAGTATGCATAGTACCAGACACAGCTCATCACACCAAGGTGCTCCTCCAACTTTATAATTTGCAATGAACTTTCTTCCAAGCACTTTCATCCCATAGAATAACGAAGTACATCAGTATACGTAATTGTAGTTTTTATTCTTGCCAAATGTCTTGTTATGCTTTACTCAATACATTAATGATGCTAGCATAAATGAAATTGGCAGATGACTGGATACACTCTGCTTTGTTATCTTACCAAACCAACTAAAATTGATCCAATATTGTCCCACCAACTGTTGTCTTTAGGCTAATGCTTTGAAAGCCAACAGGACGTGAAAATTATATATTTGCTATAAACCATAGGTTTATCCAATTTGAGAGCAGGTGTAGTCTGTAAAAAATACTCATGAAATTCAATAACTGAAATAGATTAAATAATATTGGCATAATTACTTTTTTGGTACACTTTTCTTGGTCCATATTCATGGTCTTATTCTGCACCCTAATTGTCTTTGATAGATTTTAACCATTTACTAACCCTCAATTTACTATCTTCCCAGCTGTAGAGAGGTCTGTACCCAAAATGTCTAAAAGCTTTATCTGTTTCATATGATAAGGAGGTGACTAACATATTCAGAAGAGGCGTAGTGAGGAATGGCTTCAGGTCCCAAAATGTCCCCACAAGAAACCGTATGATCCTGTGAATGTTTATGAATAGGCACATCTTCCAGTAAGGTATGTACGTGCCCAGTTGGATGGAGTCATCCTCATGCGAAAAGAGATCGAACATCAATAGACACCGCCGCTTGGCCGGGGTGTCATCATATGAATAGTACAGCTGTCCATCTAAAATGTCCGGCTTCAGTTGCAGTTGCCTAGCAGCGAGTACATGCATCCATGCCACGTTTCCTGGAAAAGATCAGAATCGGTCAGACATGCTTGTGAGATAAGATAGAAAAAGATCAGAATCAGTCAGCCATGCTTGCGAGAGAAGATGCCTACCTTATGTTCGTTCTGGTCTGGGTACGCTCAAATCTAGCACTTAGTATTGTTTTTAACATTTCATAAAGTGGTAAAATATTACATTCATGGGAATAGGTAGTATGCCAGGGCTGTACTCGGTTTCATATTATGAATCCAGTGTTGGTGTACAAGACAAGAACTAACTAAAATCCTGAACACACACAGACATAACAAATCAGACATTGGGACACATCTTTCGGTTTATTTGCAGGCTGATGATCCCCTAGAAATTGGCAGAATCCTCCTGGGGGTGGCAGATCGTAATAAGAATCCATTCAGACTACAGAAGTAGGAACATATTTTCTATGACCATGATGCTAAGATTTCATACTACACAGGTTCCTAACCTGAGACTGCTATTGCAGAGAATATATCGAACATACAAGTTGGGCGGTATTCTGGTATTCACTGGAATACCACACAACGGAAATACTGTTACAGCAACTTTGTCTTGTAGAATTACCGCTGGATTACAAGTGGTGGTGGCATAGTTAATCCCCATTTTATTTAGAGTCTCTGTGGGGCATTTTTGGTGGATTTACCTCTGCAGTAATTCTGCTGATTTTCAGCAGAAAGTGGGAGAATTTACCTCCAGCATAATGCTGGAGGTAAATCACCCACTCGACAGCCATACTTGTAGTATGGCAGTGCAGGAAAAGTGGCAGTAATTCTGTTACTGCCAATTCTTTCCTTCACCGCCATACTTGGAATGAGCTTAGATTCTCAAGCTTAAACTTGTATGCAAATGATGAACATTGACACACTGAAAAGGTGTCTTACATCATCGTGAACTTTTGAATGTAATATGTATTTACTTAATTAATAACAATACTTTCAGATTGTTTTGGGTTCAAAAGTGCTTTGTGTATTGCTGTGGTCAGCAACCATACCCTTCCTATCCAAGGTAAGCACCATGCCCATGTTTCCTGCATTCTGCCTGCAGGACAACGCAATGTAGTTTGTAAATGTTTACACAAGTGTAGGAGTGTGATATACAAATTAATATTTCTCATCTGTGAAAAGGTGCAGTGAGCACAAATTTGGTTCTACACTCTCCTGAAATGGAACCACATCTGAGAACAGGTCATTTGGTTGTGCTCCTCCTCAAAAAAAGAGTTCCCACATTATTGTGAATTTGTTTTGCTCGGGTTTTCACCCTAGGTTACCCTGGGCAATCCAGGCATGGACACCTTACATGCTGTGCCCTAGAGAGACAAAGCTTTGACTCACTGATGAGGTCCAACAAGGCCAAAACATGTGTCACAGGTTGCTTTTGGTGCTCTTGTTCAGAGGAGAATTTCTTAGTATTTTGGTGCTAGACTGTTCTTGTGGGTGGGACCAGACTGATATGCAAATGTACATTTCTACTCTGTGAAAAGGTGCAGTGAGCTAAAACGTGGTTCTAGCACCTCCTAAGTGGGAACCATCCCAGAGAACAGGTTATTTAGCCCCGCTCATTGTCAGAGGCAGGGCTCCCACATTCTTGTAAATTAATTCAGAAATGTTTTAATACTGGCCTCAGGCTATCAATGTTACAAATATTGATATGTCAACCATTCCATACCTAGTAGGTTTCCGATTGTACATCACCCATCACGATCCGGTGTACATAACTACATCAAACAATACTCCTATATAAAGGCACCTTACACTAGGATTGCTACCATTCATTGTGATGGCCAACTTGTAAGTCATTTTTGTTCAAAATGGTATCCAGATCTTCAATAAATACAAATATAAATAATGAGCCCAACTAGTAGGAGAGCTCCACCCACAAATGTATTTCCAGTGGACGTGCCATCTAAGGTAGGTTAGTAACACCAGGCCTTCTCTGACTACCATATCGTCATAAAGCATGCCTAACAGAAAATATGTGCTTTTTAACAAATGTATCTGTCCATGACTTAATTAGAGCTATCTTTCTTATTCATATGTTCATAAATTGTATATTTGCGTACTGGTTTTATGGGTCATGGACACACAATAAATGAATCTATGATGATGATGATGATGATTATATATAATATCTAGCTGTACCCATTATATGATAATAGGGTATGGCAATCTATTGCTCTCTCTCTCTCTCTCTCTGTCTCTCTCTCTCTCTCTCTCTCTCTCCCTCTCTCTCTCTCCCTCTCTCTCTCTCTCCCTCTCTCTCTCCCTCTCTCTCTCGCTCACTCTTGCTCTCTGTCTTTTTCTCTCCCTCTGCTTGTCTCTGTCTCTCTGTGGGGAAGAGTTGAGTTATCAGGTTCTCTTGAGTTAGAAACAAAACATGACAGTAGCACAACCAAAGAAAAACACATATATCTGAGAAGCTGCTATAGAGACATCCTCAAGATGGGGATCTGCCTGTTTTTGGAGTCATTGGGCCTAATTACAAGTTTACCGGTCGGGAAACAATGGTGCCAGTAAGCGTTCAGGCATTGTTTTTTCCGGACCGGCAAACTACGAGTCTGCCTGCTGGAGCCGCTGTGCCAGACAGGTCAGACCCTTCCGGACACAGAATCCACGGTAAGCAACCATCATGGAAGTACCCGCACCGTTATTAACAGTAATGGTGCTTCCATGTTCCCCATTGCCATAGAGTCCTACCGGACTCTATGGAAATGGGGAATTGCAATTTACCGACGCCTGACTTTCTGGACCGCCGGGGGTTGTAATCCCCCGGTGTTACGGGCAATCCAGGTGCCGGTAAAATGCACAAGTCTGGCAGCAACCCGCTGTTAACACCAGCAGGTTTACCGCCAGACTTCAAATGAGGCCCATTGTCATTGTGTGTGCCCTGTAGGAATGTTGTCATCACACAAAGGCCAGGGTGTCCATATGGGAGAAGGGATCACATATAAACTCTATAGGAGAGTGGTGTGGTTCTGACAAACATTGTAAGGGACCTGAGGACAAAGGCTGCAGAGTGTACAACTGTCCATATGTCCAAAGTCACTACCAACCAATCTGGCCAGCACCCAAAATTAAACATTGCCTTGGTGCTGACAGACAAGACAGGTCATTGGTTTTAATCTGAGCGTGACCCTTTCCAATACAAAATGGTGGGTATTTCAGCAAACGAAGGTCGAAAAAAAAGAAATCGTGCTTAGATTGTGAATTAACGCTTTTTAAATAAGGTACAATGATATTTCCAATGATAATGTGCAGCATGTATTGTAGTCATACTAAAAAGATTACATATCTCTTATTGAGAAAAGCATATTATCAAAACCTAGGAAAACCATTACAATTATTTTCTGATAGATTCATATTTAAGGTGAGTAACTTGTTCCTTTGGAAATGTGAACGTTTTATTGTTAATAACTTGATTTGCAGGATGGATTGGGCTGATATTTTCAAAACAAAAAGATTGTTACAGCCGCCCCAGACCAGAAATTGTGGGAAAGATTTGTTAAGAAATGAAAAAGTTATTACGAAAACTGAAAACGCTGTTTTTAGCATACTCCCATTCATTTTCCCATAAACAAAGTCAAAATGTTGTCAAGCTGAAGCACAAAAAACTGCTGAACGGAATTGCACCAAATGAGAAAACATTCAGGCACAAAGCGTTGACGCGATTTCCGGGGCAGGTTTGGGGTAAATTCGCCCAGGATTTTTACAAAAATTTGATAGGGAAGGGGGTACCCCTTACTCCCCCAAACATATCTATGTCTCCAAAGGTGTTTTGCAGCACAGAGGCTGAGAACATTTTCAGAAATGAAAAGGCAGCCATTTTTCTGCATAATTGTATTGCTAATAACTTTTGACTTGCTGGATGGGTTTGTTAAAACAAGGAAATATCGAGGCTGAGTACCACAAAAGGAAATACACCAAACACGGGGTATATATATTCACAGATCTTTGTTCTACTGTACAATTTACAAAGAACATAGATACAGATAGCTATCTGGCTCTCAACACCCCACAATGAGTACCAGCCCGTCAAAGAGAGGAGAGAGAGGTGATGGACATCTAGACATTCATGTTTTTATACATTTCTGAATAATATTGTCCAGCCCCTCTACATGTTAATAATCTGCGGTCTAGTGTGTGTGCCTAGTTCACATACAGCTTATACAATAATATGCAGAACGATTACATGAGTTTGCATTTCCATCAAGTTACAATGGCGGTGTATATTCTTGGATCCCGCGGTAAGCCTTAGTCCATATCCCAACACAATGTAGTTCAACCTGTGTCCACGCTTGGCGTTTGCACATAATTGTCGCCGATGTGTATTCGCGGATGAGGCTTGTTAGCATAGACAATACTAAGACGACAGTTCATTCGTAGTACAAGGTCTCTTTACCTAGTCTAAACAGTCGGCCCGCGCACAGTCTAACCATTAGCAGAACTCAAAGATTGGGAGGCTTGGTTGCACGTTAGAAGCACAGTCCACCATTTTAGAACAGAGAATCATACAAACAGAAATCAAAATGGCGGATGATTCTAAAATGGCGGCGAATTCGATCAGAAATCGGAACTTTGCAACGCGGTTTTCTTCGCAGAGCGACTAGGCTTAGGCCAATATAAATCAAAAGGAGGCATAATATGATTTCCGTTTAACAGGTTTGGATCAAATTTTCAAAGCAAAATGGTTGTCAAGGGAACCCCCAAACTGCAAACTCTGGGAGCAATGTGTTATAAAATGAAAAGGTTACACAGAAACCTAAACACCACAGTTTTCAGCCCATTCATTTTCACTTAGCGAAAAAGTGCAGTTTGTGAACAGCCATAGCGCGACAACCACTGGGCAGATTTAGACCGAATAAGAAACAACTTGGACACAAAGCATATATGTCGGTACCTGGACTAGTTTGGTGTAAATCCATTTAGTAGCTTTTAAACTATTCATCAGAGAACGGGATGCCCCCTTCTCCTTAAAACCTTTATATCGGTCTTCGTGCTTAGCAGCAGAGAGGCTGAGAGAGGCTAATAACTATTGACTTGCGGGATGGATTTGCATGAGATTTTTTAAACAGAAAGGTTGTCATGGGCCACCCTAAACTGGACATTTTGGGATCAAATCACAAAAAAATAAAAAGGTTATAGAGAAAACATAAAAACACAGTTTTCAGCCGACTCTCATTCATTTTCCCATAGAGAAAAAGTGCACTTTTTTAACAGCTATAGCGTGAAAACTGCTTGGCAGATTTAGACCAAATAAGAACCAATTTTGGCAAAAAGTATGGACTTAATTTCCTTTACTGGTTTGGGGTAATCCATCCAGGAGTTTTTAAAATATTCAACAGAGACAAGGGGGTGACCTGTACTCCTTAATATATATATTCACTAACAAAAAACATTGTTAAAAGGACGTTATGGTTGAGTTGCACTAGCAAAAACCTATGAAATTCAATCGAACACATTTCTCACAGGGACGTTATGGTTACAGGTCAAACTGAAACACCCCACAAATTCACCAGTTATGGTAAGCTAAGCAACCATAACTCACGCCTGCACTGTGCTCTGCTAAGACTAACATAGAACAGTGAATTTCAAAGATTTTTATTAGGGCACTGTAAACATAATATTGCTTTAGCATAGTGTATTTAGAAATGATGCTATGTTTGTAGTACCGCACCTTCACCATAAAGTCCCTTTAGCAATATTTTTTGTGGCTGACTATGATATAAAGCTCCTTTCAGAGTGTAACAATGTAAGTGGCAATGAAGGGAGGCAGTGGAACGCACATCGTATACTCTCCATGCAATTGTATGCTAAATGGAAGGAACCTTGGTGCTGTGGAAAACACTGCAGTGGAAACAGGTAGAAATGGGTGCATGTTGAAACAGATGGTTGTGCGTGTTGCAGTGCGTTTGCAAGTGCACAAGTGCACAACAGCAAGCACAAACATTATTCCTATACTTCCAAAAAGGGCAGCAAGGAAATGTGTGTAGAGCGTGCAAAATTCGGAAATGCAGTAATATCAACAGTAACGCTATTTGTGAGGGAAACTATTTGAGCTGTGAAACGATAGATTCCCATTTGTACAATACGACAATGGCACAAGTTGTAAAAAGACACAAATACAGTTCTTTATAATGTACTGCGCTTTCTCCATTTTCGGACCAAATAAAAAATAACACGCCTACATTGGTGTCTGCATAATGGGATACACAATTATGCAGGAGATCGGAAACAGAAGCATTACCTGGCCTACTGCCTCCATCAGCACAAACGGCACTGAAAATCATGTTACATGGTGTTCATTTGACCCTCCACAATCAACAACTATAATATCGCCATGATTGAGCGTCACCAAAGTCTCACACAGACAAACTGAAAGCAATCACTTCATTTTAGGTGCTCCAGATGTGTACAAACCCACATGATACACTCCACACATAACTCCCATCAGACTCTGTTTTCCATTCACTGTCAAGTAATGTATGTGCAATTCACCCACAAAGCATACGCTGTGGCTCATACAACACACAGCCATAAGCTCACCCTCTGCATGTAAGTCGACAAATATACCATACACTACAGTCTGTGTGTGTACTCCACACCCAGGAAGCTTATTGCACAATCCCGTGTCCTTCACAGTCCCAAATATAAGGTGGCCATGTGCAAAGAGGCGTATGTTACACGTACAACCCTGCAACTATCGCTCTGTCAGCTGACATTTCCAGGTGTGCACACAGGAGTAGGGGAATAAATGTCAACCAGGGTAGGGAAAGTCCTTGTAGTGGTGGCTCTTAAAAAAGCCATTTTATTTTATTTTTTAAAACAGCTTCCAAAGTAATAACTCTTTTTTCTGGCTTTTATAATTGTTTTTATTTGTTGCACTGCGCCTCACATTCTTACAATAGTGTCTTCAGTGCAGCCAGTAGATTGGAAAACCAAATGTCATTGCCACTGGGTGACAATGAAATGCCATTTCTATTGAGAAGGTGCACATATCGATAACCAAAATTGTCATTGTCACACACAGGAGTACAACCCAGCAGCACGCAAAATGTTACACATGCTTCTGTTGATAAGACGCCTTCCCACATCTAGCTGCCGACAACATTCATTGGGATAGTTATATACTGGAATTGGTGATATACATGAGAAAAGCACCTTCGCAATGGCAAAAAAGCGCTGCATTTCTTTCATCATCTTTTTGATTTGACGATACACACTTGCAAAAGCTATGGAGCCCAAAAGAAATGCTCCATAGTGCAGTACCACAAGGTGTACAGTACCTAAAGTGGGCACTCATTGACATTCTGCAAGGAAATGGTCGAAAGTACAGACAGCAACACTGCACCACAAAGTCTCCATGTCGTCCAAATTCAAATTGCCATTAAAGCCTCTTTCCATGGCATACTGGAGCTGATCTAGCACAAAGCGATCACCCACTATGAAAACTGTGCATCTCGCCATCTCTGCCAGCCTCACTACACAGAGTAATGTAACAAAATATGGCAGCCCTTTCCTGTGACGCACATTCTAACCACCTGATTGGACAATTGCAACAATCGCATTTCCATTGGCCAGCATGTTCAAAAGTGCAGAATGCAGCACGTCCGCCTCGCAAAGTATCGTAAGGACCGTGCCCCAGTAAATCATGAACAGTCCTTCTTCCCTTTCGACTACCCTCTTCCCACCGCGCCCTTATTAGGTATTGCTAAGTACTCACACACGCATCCACCAATGCCCTCCAACACTTCAGCATCTGACAAGGTCAGTTCTCCACAAGTCTTCATATGTACCGTTACAAAATCAGCCTGCACGTGTGCTGTTATTGGAAAGCACGTCCAGTGGTAGGTTCAATGAAACATTGCACAAATTAAACATGCACATTCATCCACATAAACACCCATTTGCAGTATGTTCACATCTCTGTTATAAGTGCTTCTGCGCACGATATCTGCCTCTAAGCGTCCACTACGTGTTTAAAAACCATATTGATCTTCCTCCCATCTCCTCCCATAAACTGGCAATTTGTTGGTACGTGCTTGCAATGTTTTCATTTACCCATATCATACACTATATTAGTGAAACAGGAACTCTGTTCTTTCCTTCCGACAATGCTACGAAAATTGTTCCCCAGTAAGCCACCTACTACATAACTCATAAAAAGAAGGCACTAAAGCCACCACTAAATGTATCTTAGCAACCTACAATCACTTTCCAAAAGGTTAGTGTCTGCACAGCTGATTTTAAATCTGCCAGCTTCCACTCTGCGCCCTCAGCAACTCATCCATAAAATGAGTATGCAACTTGTCCATAGCCTGAACGGCAGGGATCGTACCTCTCCTGCACTAAAATGTCTGCAATAGCTCACAGTGGCTGAGAACAGTAAAATAAAAGCCATGTGCATTATGCGGCAGGCCCTCCGGTCCCTGGGACCTCAATACCTTGCTCTCTCACTTCCTAAATATCTGCTTGCTCCAGCTCTTCCCTCACCCGCCTCGTACTCCCTCAGGGTCAGTTGCTTCTACACGCAACCAGATGGTGGTAGATGTGTTTCTTCTGCTGGGGCCTCCCTGTGGAATATGCTCTCTGTCTCACTGGACCTTGAGGAGAAGCATTGTGAGGCCTGAAAGCACCTGAAAACCTTTCCATGTGCTTCTTCTTTTTCCCCTCCTCTCCCCTACTCACTTCTTGGCTAAAAAGTATTGTGCACTGGTTTCCTACCCATCCTATAATCAAAGCCACAGGCCACCTCCCTCCCTACAGTTCCACCCCTGCACTGGCTTTCTACCAACACCCACTTGGGGTCTGTTTTCTATAACCCTAACAGCCCAGCCACCACTTCATGTCTACACTTATCCTTGCACTTACTTGCCAGCACCGGCCGTAGTTGCATGGTATATTATTTTTTATTGTTCCCATGTACTGCACTTTGCCCTCCCCTCCCCATTCACTTGCACACTCTCAATGTCAGCTGGCCTAGAGGAATCAATGGGGGTCATTCTGACCCTGGCGGTAGGGGGTTAACGGCACCGGTAAGGATGTAGGTGCCAATAACCCCCTACCACCCTATTATGAGGTCCCTTAGCGGGTCCCACCAGGACTAGCTGGTTTTACCAGCATGTCTTAGCAGGACCCATTAAGGGACCATGGAGCTAATAATGGGCACACAAATTGTGGGCCCGTTATAGCTCCTTCTCCATCCCCATTGAGCCCTATGGGGGCTCAAATGGGGATGGGGAATGGTTTTTGAAATGGGGACTTACTGGGTCCGCATAGGTCGGAATGTCCCGGTAAGTCCCCATTCCGACACCACGGACCCGGACCCAAGTTTGGAAACAGCCATGCTGCTAATAGCACCATGGCTACCTCCAAACTTGGAATGAGGCCCCAATGTCTCTGTGTGGCCTCCGTTCCGCCTCCCTTTCCTCTCCGCGCCTTCACACATTTGTAAGTAGACGCAATACAAATGGCACAAAATACCATAGCACATCATATCATATGATGCACACACTGCATTCGTGACAATATGATGCCTGCCACGTACCTTGTACACTTCACAATATGGTCTTCCCACTGTAATGCATGTACTACAAATGTCGGAAAAGTGATCCCACAAAAGCAGCAGGGAATGTATATTAGCAACGTTAAGCAAGGGCATGCAGTGCATGCATACAAACAGGATGCATGTTCCTTACCTTGCACACTTTCACCATAGCCTTCTACATTTATCGGTACAAACAGATCTTCTGTGTACACACCACAACCAGCAACCACATTGCCCAATGGCTTAGCCTCCACAGAGTCAATGCCATAGCTGCCATCCTGAAAAGGGCTGTATGTGCCATGTCTAATCGTCAAAGTCCCATGGAATCCACAGGATTACCATGCTAGAAACTGGAGGGGGACGGGGCTGCGGGGGTTTTGTGGGATTGGGGTGAATGTGAAAGGGGGGTGGGTTTTTGTCTTTAATATTGTCTCTAAAAACACATATATATTTTTTTCTTTTTGTCGTGTTTTTGTTATGTACGTGCATTCATACATTTTTCTTTTCGTGTTTTTCTCTCTTTTGCTCACTGTCTGTTTGCTTCTCCTCCTCGACTGAAGATGAACGCTTATCTTACATTTCTACACAATTCTCTGCAACGCTTCATGTGGGGCGGAAAACACAACAGCATTGCCAATGGAGGTAAAACAATTCCATTTCCTTGAAATCACTGGAAATCTTGCTGGTTATTAATGCTTTCATAGTTGGTGCAGAACATCCCAGCACTGCACATAAAGTCACACATGCTTCTGTTTAGCCAACATCTCTCGACCTCTGGTTGTGGAGAAATTACACCGGCATGCTCCCATTGTCCTCTTGGTGTCATCGATGAGAAAATCACCTTTGCAGTAGGAAATATCTGCATCACAGCTGTCATCAACTTCTTTAAGTAAGCGAGTAAACGTGAGCACGACATGTGCCCCAAATGTAGTCCTCCAAAATTAATGACCACCACATCTACAGTACCAACACATTTGCAAAGGAGATCCATGCATCCGAAACCCCACTCACAAACTGTGCCCCAAAAAGCCTGCACTCCTTCCAACTAAAAGTCAGTATCAAACCCTTTTTCCACAGCATACCTGTGCAGATCGTGCACAAAGGTATCACCGACTATAAGCACTCACTGTCTGTCCATCCCTGCCAACCTCACTGCATCGAACTTTGGTTAAATATGTCACTGCCCCTTCCGGTGAACCACACCCTCAAATCCTCATTGGAGAATCCCCACAGTTTAATTTGCAAAGGCTGCTTGTTCAGAAGGCCATGATGTGGCACGTGCTTTTTCCCAGCTACAGCTAGGGCCACGCCCCAGTAAAGCAGACACAATACTTCTTCCCCTTGCACTAACATTTTCCAACACTCCCTTAGTGGTGCCTATTGGGGAGTAGAACATTTCAAAAACACTGCACCAATCACATACTGAACCTCAGCATTGCACACTATCATTTCTGTACACGACTCATATTTCCCGTTAAACACTCTGAGAGTATGTTCCCTTTGCTTCTAAAGCCCCTCCACCACAACCTTTTTCCTACAGGGTGCCCTATTTTAGCATCCACAATGAGCCTGCGGCGCAGTTAGCACACATGTACAAAACAGTCCCCCTTGCCCGCACCCAGCACAACACTATGAATCCATGCATGTGACCATGTGGGCAGCTAACATTGTGCACAAACGTAACATATGTACCCAACTCCCTCACACCATAAAACACCCATTCACGAAAACAGGTTGCAATTAGCAGGATCGACAAACATACCACAGCCTCCATCATCCCTACCCACTGTCATTCACAAAGTATTGTGTCACTACCAACCTAACCCACACACAGCATAGTAAAGAACCCATACAAGCTACACTTCAACCATACCCTCTGCCATACTTCCAGTATGCACACACAGCACCCAGTGCCCACACTGCATGACTTTTCATTGCACCATCTCCAATCACACATCCAAAACTGTACCATGTTCTACCAGCGACCCCACCTGTGGAACCAAACATACACACCTGCCCACTCACTTCTGCTGCTCTATGGCGTCTGAAATGTACTCCACAACCATTCTTTACAGGTCACCACCATCTACCAGATACACAGTCAAAATTGCATTAGTGCCGTGGCTTTCCTCAAGTCCTACGCTCTTCAATGCGTAGCCTACGGCCTACGGCCTTCGGCCATGCACCCCATAAGCTAGGCCTTGAACACAGGCACTGCAACAAAATGCCACCATGCATGTGACTATATCACCAACCACGCCAATCCACATACACACCACTGCCACCAGCACTCCTACCCAACCTGCACACACATCCACCCATCACATACTGAACCTCTGCATTGCACCCATTCACGAAAACAGGTCGCTATCAGGAGAATCCACAAACATATCAGATCCTCCACCAACCCCACCCACACCCATTCACAAAGTATTGTGTCACTTCCAACCCACCCACAACCTTTTCACAACATTGGCCCTACTTCAACAAATCAGCACACAGCATAGTACCCAAGCACATTTAAGGTGCACTTCTACCATATCCTCTTCCATACTGACAGTATGTAAACCCAGCACCCAGTGCCCACACTTCATAACTTTTCACCTCACCATCGCCAAGTACACATACAAAACATTCACGAATGGCAGCTCACTTCTCCTGCTTTATTGCATCTGAAATGTGCTGCACACCCATTCTTTACAGGTCACCACCCTCTAACTGCTATAGAATCCAAAATGCATTACTGCTGTGTGTGTCCTAAAGTCCTAGCCTCTTGAGTGCATGGCCTATGGCCTACAGCCTACAGCCTTCGGCCATCGGCCATGCATCCAACAGTCTAGACCTTCAACACTCTCACTGCTACATAATGGCACCATCCATTTCACCATGTCACCAACTCCAACTATCCACATACAGAGCACCACTCCTACCCAACCGACGCACCGCCATGGAACTATGCAGCAACAAATTGAACCAGTTACAATAATGTAGAAAGAAAGCATTCTCTCCTGCACCCCTGTGTAGTTTCATGCACATACTATGGCCGTCTCCACTTCCATTCCCAAAGTATTGTGTCACTGCTAAACTAACCACATTCGGTTCGCAACACTGGCCTACTGCAACCAATGTGCACACACTGCACTATGCAAGCACCACCCTGTACCGGATGCACACCCACACTTGCATTACTGCGGTGGGTATGCTAAAGCCCTACGCTCTTCAGTGCATGCCCTACGGTGTACGAGCTTCGCCCATGCACCCAATAGTCTAATCCTTCCACTGACCCAGCGCAACTTCCTGCACCCATGCATGCCACCATGTGCTCAACTACCACGTTCCATCCGCATAGCACAGCCACCCGTGCTTCCATCCAACCTATGTCATGTGCAATTCATTCCCCTCCTAAAATGTATCTACCACCACTCGCCATGGAAAGAGGTCGCCACAAACAGGTCGCAGCAGAAGCTATCGGGCCGTTACGACACCTGCCTCCAATCACCACAGAAAGTACTTGCCTATTTGGCTACCCGCGACTTGACGCAGTACGTGCGAAAACTGCAGGTACTTCTCTCTCTTCTTCCACCTACCAACATATGTCACATGAACCACTTCTCACTACCCCACCCGTTCCCTCCCTTCTTGCCACCAACACATGGTGTTCGGTATATTTTCCAGACCCTTCTGCGCCGCACTGTCCTCTGATACACCATGGCGGCTTTTCCCAAACACTTTGACGCACAGCAGGCTTCGCTCCAGCCAACCACTGGCCGCGTTCAATGTTCGCCGACATCACAGCGTACTGCAGGCCAATGACAGTTCGGGCCACGGAGTGAACAGGGAAATGGGTCCGCTATCACTAATTTTTTGGGACGTACATTTCAGTAATTTGCAACAAAAGTACTGGTTGGATTTCCACCAACCACACAAAAGCACGCTTTCTGACCCAAGCCCCCGCTCCTGCTGCAAGTTTGGTGAAAATCCGTCCAGCCGTTCGGGCTGTGGCCGTGCGCAAAGTTTTTCCTAATTCAGTCTATGGGGAAAACAAAATGTTTTGGAACCCCCCCCCCCCTATAACTTTGTTCTTCCTGCACAAAACATCACCCAGCTTGACAGAATAATTCAAAACCACCCATATACATTGTTTGCAAAGTTTGGTGAGGATGTCTCCAGGGGGAGAGAAGTTATAAGCTGACGAAAAAAAAAGTGCCCTTCCTATGAGTTTACCAACGTAACCATAACTACACGGCCGCCACTGCGGGCCGTGTAATATAAATATATATATATATATATATGGCAGTACTACCTGCAAGCTCAAACGCAGGATTCTCCAGCATCTCAGGGCCATTAAAAATTTAGATCCCACGTACCCCATGGCCAAACACTTTCGGCAGGAACATGAGAATGACTCCAATTTGCTCACATTTTTTGCAGTGGCACACATTCCCATTCATCCCAGGGGTGGAGACCGTGTTTTAAAACTAAGACAATTGGAAACACGCTTTATTCTGGACTTTGATACCAAGTTTCCCAATGACCATAATCTCGATGAGGAGCTTTATACGTTTCTGGGGACTTAAGTCTGGTTGATATGGCTTATTTCTGTGATGTCCTTTTTCTTGTTAATGCATCTTTATTTTCTTCTGGTGTAGGTGTTTTCTGTTGGCATCTTCTCTCCATATAGTGTATCCTTGGTCTGTCTGATTTACTTTACACCTTATTTCATCAGTGTTTTTATTTTTTAGACTTTTTTCTGTCTAATCATTTTTAATTGCTGCAGCACGATTGGATGGGACTCGAGCTCTTCATTGTTTTTGTTTAGTTTCATATTTATTTTTCACCTTTTGCTTTTCCTATTTCACAGTTGTCAATAGTACTATTATCCGCCTCTATTTTTCTGTTAATATTAGTTATTCCTTTTTTTCCTAGCCCATGTTTGATCCATAATTACTGGTATATTTTATATCATCTTCCCAGGTCAGCTAAGGACCGTGCCATTTTATATATGTCGAATGCTGCCATTTGGCTTTCGCAAGTTTGCACATTTTTGAGGCTGCTATACCTTGTTTTAATGATGTTGATACTTTGCAATTTTTGCTATTATTCATTCTGTTATTATGGTCGGGCATATTTGCACACTATTATGCTGCTATGCACTTGTACTTTATTTCATCTTTTAATGGGGCCATAATGTTGTACCATGCACTTTTATAGATTTCTATATTGCAATCTTGGTCTTGCGCACTTGCGCTTCATTATGCTGCTACTACTGCGTGCACTTGCATTCGCCATAATGCTGCAAATTGCATTTTGTACATATATTGTTATTGTCACTTTGGTCTCGCACTTGTGCACACTAATTTGCTGCTATAACTGCCTGAACATGCACTTTATCTTTTATTGGTATTTGAAATCCATACATGTATTTTATGATGATCCAGATATTTATCATATATTTTCTTGGGTGGCCGTAAAACGGTTGCTATATTACCATCTAATTTACTAGATGGGTTTCTTTTATTGTAGGTGGTTATTTTACTCATTTACACTGTCTTTTTTTTATTATGAACTACCATCTTTTTGTAAACTACATTGGTGGCAACATGGAGCCGTTGGTTCGCCTGGCATGGAATGTCCGCAACAGAGTATGTGTCATGGTTATTTTTGTCATAAACATACTTATGGTGCTTTAATTACTGTAGCGCCACTTGGCTCGCAGTACTGCCTATTTTTCCTTTTCCATTCCATCATGGCCGCCGCTCTTCCCATTTGTCCAGGCACCCATCGAGCTCCAATGAAACAGCAAAAGGACTAGATTTGTCAAACTATTAAGGTGCTCCATTCCTTCTTCTCTTCACGTGATCAAGCACTCAGTTGAGTGCGAAACGCGTTGTGTCCGTGTCGTGCTCACGGGCGTCCTGCCTCTGTTTTTGCCACTGCTTTTCAGCCGTATTTTAGTATTTTTTGCTTTTTTGGTAATATTAAATACCTTTAAACCCATACTGTGTTGTGAGCCATGCTATTTTTTTCATTAACTATGGTTTTTCAATTGACCGCGGTGAGTGCGGTTCATTCTTTCCTCTTTTTTTCTTAATATATGTGTATACATATATATATAAATATATATATACATCTTGGTGTTTTGCAGCAGAGAAAATGCTGAATTTTCATTTCTGAAAAGTCTTGCAGCTTCTCTGTAAGGATTTGCAGAAATGAAAATTCAGCATTTTCTTTTGCTCAATGCAACTGATTCATGCAATATTACCGGAAGAATCTGCAAATGAAATAACTCAAAACGCTATTTGGAGAAGGAAAAAGGATTCCATCAAACTTTTGGAATGAACTGCCCCACAGCCTTACAAAGTCTAATAAACTTCTCAAAATCAGAAAGAGACTCAAAACTATTCTGTTTATGTAGTCACTCTTAAGGGAACACTGACAGGCCGATTCATGGAATAAATGTGCGCCGAAAATCCCGGCGCAGAGGGGCCAATACGTGCGCTGCGCCGAAAATCAGCGCAAAGCGCAGGGAAACCAGCGCACGTCGATTCATGGAAGTCCCTGCCAAGAAAAGCAGAGGACGTGCGCGGAAAAAACGCGCGGCGCAGGCCGGCGCACAGGTCAACCAACGTCGTGCGCCACGGCCACTGCGCCATCACTCCGAGCGCAGCGCACAGCTCTAAAGTAGGCGGGACACAGGGCGGGACACTCGGAATGGGGAATAAAATGGGGCACAACACTTGGAATGGGGAAGAATGTGGGCGGCACGGGGAAAGTTTAGGAGGCAAGTGCGCGGAACGCCCACACGCTCGCATACAACACGTATTCATGGAATAGAATAGGGCAAAAAAGCGCACGCTCAAAGCAGCGCACAGGCACAAACAGGCACAAACACGACCGCCACAAGAAAGCAGGCGGTAGCGTCTCTGCGCCTGCAAGAAATGTGCGCTAAAAGGTGCGCCAACAAATAGCACCTATATACAGACATGATCAATGTCCAATACTGTGGCCCTCCAGGACAAAAGACGTACAAAGGGGTACCCACAAACACACACACGCGCAGAGAGAAAAAATAAACGTGTGCGTGCATACCGGGGTGCGCGGTAAGTTGCACACGCGATATGGCCGGGTACGTGGATTTCAGGGGTGCGCGGGAAGTTCCACACGCGATATGGCCGGCTACGTGGATTACAGGGGTGCGCGGGAAGTTCCACACGCGATATGGCAGGGTACGTGGATTACAGGGGTGCGAGGGAAGTAGCACACGCGAAAAGGCCGGCTACGTGGATTTCAGGGGTGCGCGGGAAGTTGCACACGCGATATGGCCGGCTACGTGGATTACAGGGGTGCGCGGGAAGTTGCACACGCGATATGGCCGGCTACGTGGATTACAGGGCTGCGCGGGAAGTTCCACACGCGATATGGCAGGGTACGTGGATTACAGGGGTGCGAGGGAAGTAGCACACGCGAAAAGGCCGGCTACGTGGATTTCAGGGGTGCGCGGGAAGTTGCACACGCGATATGGCCGGCTACGTGGATTACAGGGGTGCGCGGGAAGTTCCACACGCGATATGGCAGGGTACGTGGATTACAGGGGTGCGAGGGAAGTAGCACACGCGAAAAGGCCGGCTACGTGGATTTCAGGGGTGCGCGGGAAGTTGCACACGCGATATGTCCGGCTACGTGGATTCCAGGGGTGCGCGTGAAGTTCCACACGCGATATGGCAGGGTACGTGGATTTCAGGGGTGCGCGGGAAGTTCCACACGCGATATGGCCGGCTACGTGGATTACAGGGCTGCGCGGGAAGTTCCACACGCGATATGGCAGGGTACGTGGATTACAGGGGTGCGAGGGAAGTAGCACACGCGAAAAGGCCGGCTACGTGGATTTCAGGGGTGCGCGGGAAGTTGCACACGCGATATGGCCGGCTACGTGGATTACAGGGGTGCGCGGGAAGTTCCACACGCGATATGGCAGGGTACGTGGATTACAGGGGTGCGAGGGAAGTAGCACACGCGAAAAGGCCAGCTACGTGGATTTCAGGGGTGCGCGGGAAGTTGCACACGCGAAATGGCCGGCTACGTGGATTTCAGGGGTGCGCGGGAAGTTGCACACGCGATATGTCCGGCTACGTGGATTCCAGGGGTGCGCGTGAAGTTCCACACGCGATATGGCAGGGTACGTGGATTGCAGGGGTGCGCGGGAAGTTCCACACGCGAAAAGGCCGGCTACGTGGATTACAGGGGTGCGCGGGAAGTTCCACACGCGAAATGGCCGGCTACGTGGATTTCAGGGGTGCGCGGGAAGTTGCACACGCGAAATGGCCGGCTACGTGGATTTCAGGGGTGCGCGGGAAGTTGCACACGCGATATGTCCGGCTACGTGGATTCCAGGGGTGCGCGTGAAGTTCCACACGCGATATGGCAGGGTACGTGGATTGCAGGGGTGCGCGGGAAGTTCCACACGCGAAAAGGCCGGCTACGTGGATTACAGGGGTGCGCGGGAAGTTCCACACGCGAAATGGCCGGCTACGTGGATTTCAGGGGTGCGCGGGAAGTTGCACACGCGATATGTCCGGCTACGTGGATTCCAGGGGTGCGCGTGAAGTTCCACACGCGATATGGCAGGGTACGTGGATTGCAGGGGTGCGCGGGAAGTTCCACACGCGATATGGCCGGCTACGTGGATTCCAGGGGTGCGCGGGAAGTTCCACACGCGATATGGCCGGCTACGTGGATTCCAGGGGTGCGCGTGAAGTTCCACACGCGATATGGCCGGGTACGTGGATTGCAGGGGTGCGCGTGAAGTTGCACACGCGAAATGGCTGTGTGCTCCCAGGCATTACCTGTACACCCTCCACGGCCCCTGCAGGCAGCACACACCACAGGGAACTACCCTGCACACCTGCTCATGCCTCCCACCACCCCCACCCCCAGCACTGTGGGGAACCTGCCAGCAGGCCCCCACCCATGTCCAACCCATGTCTCCCACCACCCCCAACCCCCATCCACCAGGGACACCCTCCACCAGGCCCCCACCCATGTCTCCCACCACCCCCACCCCCAGCACTGTGGGGAACCTGCCAGCAGGCCCCCACCCATGTCCAACCCATGTCTCCCACCACCCCCAACCCCCATCCACCAGGGACACCCTCCACCAGGCCCCCACCCATGTCTCCCACCACCCCCCACCCCCCATCCACCAGGGACACCCTCCACCAGGCCCCCACCCATGTCTCCCACCACCCCCACCCCCAGCACTGTGGGGAACCTGCCAGCAGGCCCCCACCCATGTCCAACCCATGTCTCCCACCACCCCCCACCCCCCATCCACCAGGGACACCCTCCACCAGGCCCCCACCCATGTCTCCCACCACCCCCACCCCCAGCACTGTGGGGAACCTGCCAGCAGGCCCCCACCCATGTCCAACCCATGTCTCCCACCACCCCCAACCCCCATCCACCAGGGACACCCTCCACCAGGCCCCCACCCATGTCTCCCACCACCCCCACCCCCAGCACTGTGGGGAACCTGTCAGCAGGCCCCCACCCATGTCCAACCCATGTCTCCCACCACCCCCAACCCCCATCCACCAGGGACACCCTCCACCAGGCCCCCACCCATGTCTCCCACCACCCCCCACCCCCCATCCACCAGGGACACCCTCCACCAGGCCCCCACCCATGTCTCCCACCACCCCCACCCCCAGCACTGTGGGGAACCTGCCAGCAGGCCCCCACCCATGTCCAACCCATGTCTCCCACCACCCCCAACCCCCATCCACCAGGGACACCCTCCACCAGGCCCCCACCCATGTCTCCCACCACCCCCCACCCCCCATCCACCAGGGACACCCTCCACCAGGCCCCCACCCATGTCTCCCACCACCCCCACCCCCAGCACTGTGGGGAACCTGCCAGCAGGCCCCCACCCATGTCCAACCCATGTCTCCCACCACCCCCAACCCCCCATCCACCAGGGACACCCTCCACCAGGCCCCCACCCATGTCCCCCTGGCCCCTGGTCCTGACGATACACAATAATGGCAGTAATGGCCAGCATACCCAGCACAAACACCCAGGCAAGGATTGCATGCACCCACATAGTGAATGCAATCACATGACACAACCCCAAAGGCAAGTATGCAAAAGAACACATGTCCGCCACACACACATACACAACGGGTGCAAGTGAATGTCAAAACCCATATCATGACATGTAAGAAACCAAAGAAAAAATGACACAAGTGTAAGATAATATAAAAATGTATTACAAAAAATATCAAGTAAACTATTACAACTATCTGGCAAAGCAAATAAAAGGTCCATGTCCGGGAACAAAAATGAGAAACCAAAAAACAAAGGATAGAAAAATCAATAGATTTTGTCCAAAGTAAACACATGTAGTATGAAATGAAAGAAAAACCATTACGACATGGTGTAAACAATATGAAAGTAAAAAAATGTACCTCCCAAAAAATAACAATATATACAGGATTGTTCAAGGGTCCATGAGCCCAACACCACTAATGAAACCTAATACTAACTAATTAAAAAAATATGTACAAAGAAGTGGCCATTGTCCAAGCGGTCCAAAATAATAAAAAGAAATAAAGGAAACCTAGCACTAACTAACTAAAAAACTATATACAAAGGCAGCGGGCTAGTCCTGCGGCTCACTTGGTGATGCTGGCCAGGGCATCCTCGAACTCCATGTCAATGTCCTGGAGGCGGGACTCAGTCCTGGCCCCGAGGTCTCGCAGGGACAACCCCATGTGCTCACCAAATTCCCTGCGAGCCTCCTCGAGGCACTCAGCCCGCCTCAATGCCTGATGCATGGAGATCTCCGCCCTGGCCATGGCGAGCCGCTCCTCTTCCGCCCGCTGCCGCTCCGCACCTATCCGCTGGCCAAACTCCTCCCACACGGAACACACTGCCATGCCAGGGTTGCCCTGCCCTCCGGCCGATGCCTGCCCCTCCGATCTTGATGTCCCTGAGCCATGATGCCTCCCACGTCGAGCCCGCTGCTGCCTCCGACGCCACTGCCTCTGCCAGCACGACGGCATCCAGGCTGATGGTAACCACCGACGCCGTCGTGCACGTGCCCTGCCCGATGATGCCGGCACATCTTCCATCTGCTGGGGTCCACTTGCTGTGTCGTCCACCCCTGCTGGACCTCCGACTCCCAACTGCGGCAGGGATGGGATCCCCACCGAGCTCGCTGCATTGGTCGGGGCAGGTCCACAGGGGGCCATGGTGGCATCTGGGCCGGAAGACGGCAAGGAGAACGACCGGTGGATAGCCTGCACAGAGGAGGAGAGGGCCGTCAGATTGGCCAACACATGCAGGAACCCCCCGAACATGGCCGATCCCAATTGGGCCACGTCGGCACGGTGCACTTTGTGATGACGTGCGTGCTCCTCCCGGGAAGCACGCACGGCATCACGAATCACAGCCGTGCGCATCGCGACCCCAATCAGGACCTGCTCCACGCGGCCAGGGGTTCCCACGGCCGCAGGTGGAGGGGAGTCAGTTGACATGGACATCCCCTCTACCTGCGGACGGGCCTGGGACGGGGCATCCCTGCTGGTGCATGGTGGTGCACTCACAGGGTCAGGGACAGCGACATGCACAGGCACCTCCACGGTGACCTGTGCTGCCTCCTGCCCCTGGCCCTGGACTGCACCACTTGCACCAGCAGGGATGCTCCCACCAGGCCCCATGTGTGCACCAGTGTCGGCCTCCTCCTCCTCTGTGCAAACCACCAACATGGATGGCTCCTCACCGTCTCCCGCCGTAGCAGGCCCCTGTGGGGGCTCACCCACCCCTTCCGCTGCAGCCGTGGGGGCATCCCCGCCGCCTTGCTCCACAGCGCCGTCTCCGCCCTCTTCTTCACTAGCCGCTGCGTAGAGGGAGACAAAGGACACAAGCATCAGGCTACTGTACAATGGTCCCCTAGACAGGAAGCAATAGCAGATGAGCACCCCTGTCAAAGTACACTTCCATCATGTCCCTCCACAACACATGGGTCAGTCCAGGCAAAACACACACAGTAACAGGCATGGTGCATGCCATGCACATTTCCATGCATGTCCAATTGACTCTTGAAACATTCAATGATATGTAACTCACATGCATCATGGCTCATGCATATCACATGCACACACTTCACCTCAGTCACATCCATCTGGCCCCAATCACACCGAACACAGGCAAAACAAGGGTAAGTTGGGTGCGTCACTGAATCTGTGCATTGTCACACACATGAGTCATGCATCCATGGCATGCACAAGTCACAGACATGCAGGTCAGGCACACAGACATGGCTACCATATATGTACCTGGCATCAGCACCCATCCTTCACCCCCATCCATGTCCAGGTACAGAGACTGGCATGCTCTCATGTCCCAAATCTGCATAGTGCTCCCCATGCCGCATTTCAACACATGCAACAACCATGTGGGTCACACATCACTGGTCGCACATGCATTACCATGATGTCCCAGCACACATACATGCATACATGGCCCATGGCACACATACAGGCAAGTATCATAGAACCAGCACACCGCAACATGCCCTGTCTCACACAGTGATGCTTGGACACTTACCGCTCAACTCCAGACGGGTCTCCCTCTCAAGGATCTGGGCGTGGAGCGCTGGGCGTACGCGTTCCAGGACCCTCTTCTGGATGGAACTCATGTGGCCCCGGCCCCCCTCCACGAGGCGCCGGGCCTTCACAAGGGTCCTGGACCTCAAGTCCTCCCAGCGCTTCTTGATCTTCAAGACGTTGCGGGTTGCCACCCCCTCCGCGTTGATGGCAACCACACAGTCGGCCCAGATCCTCTCCCGTCCTTCCTTGCTGGCGCGGGACGATCCAAAGAGGGCATCATACTGCCCCAGGACATGCTCCACCAGGACACCAACTTCGGTGGCAGTGAAGCTGGTGCCCCTCTGCCCCTCTGGCCTGGGGTTGCCACTGGTGCCAGATGTAGAAGTGCCCGACATGGCAACCCCAGAGGCAGGTGTGGGTGGGGAACTGGGTCCTGGGGCTGGGCTGTGGAGCGATGTAATCCCAGTTGGGAGTCTTCAGTTCCAGCAGGGGTGGACACAGCAAGTGG
The DNA here is from genome assembly GCF_040938575.1 of Ambystoma mexicanum. Lineage (NCBI taxonomy): Eukaryota > Metazoa > Chordata > Amphibia > Caudata > Ambystomatidae > Ambystoma > Ambystoma mexicanum. Next base: position 462,413,499 of record NC_090931.1, read on the forward strand.
ACCCCTGCAGATGGCTGATGTGCAGGCACCAAATGGCAGGGCACGGTGGCAGCAGGCAGGCAGGCAGGCAGGCAGCAGCAGATAGCACGTGGGAGGCTGCTCAGGGCACTGGGGGGGCAGTAACTCGGCCTTCGGGGCAGGAGCGTGGTGTTCCGTGTGTTTTCGGGTGGCCAGCTTGATACGGAGTGATTTGGCACGTGAAATTCCTGCACGTCAGCGTGAAATCCGAGGAAAGGCCCTTAGCGCGTAAGTGCGTCAGCACGCATACGCGATTCTATTGGACCAGAGTCCCTCATCGCGTAAGCGCGTCTGACGTGATCCGCACGGGCGTTCCCCACTCAGCACGTGAAGACGGAGCACACGTGGAAATACTGCACGTCAGAGTGTCATCGCGTGTAATTGGCCAAAAGTGCGCGTACACGCCATTGGCCTATGTACGTGTATTTCATCGCGTGTAATTGGCCAAAAGTGCGCGTACACGCCATTGGCCTATGTACGTGTATTTCATCGCGTGTAATTGGCCAAAAGTGCGCGTACGCGCCATTGGCCTAAGTACGTGTATTTCAGGGGCGCGCGGCCACTTACACAAGCAAGTACGTCAGCGCACCTGTATGCCTGCTGCGTGGGAATTTCCACACGCGATTGGAGTGGGAACTCGATTCCAGGGGTGCGAGGCTCACACGCTCGCCTACAACACGCGCAAGGCATTATTCTGCGCACTTTTCAATAAACAAGCCAGATGCCAGGATGAACATACCGTTCCTAGCAGCAGTGGCAGTGGGCTACCAAAGGAGGAGGAGGAGGAGAGTCAGGGCCAGAATATTCACACCCAGAACCAGCCTATTCGGGATGCCTGATGACCAGGTGTATGGGAGGTACAGGTTTCCAGCACACATCATACTGGACCTGGTCAGTGAGTGGGAGGATGACCTCACATCACCCACCCTGTGCTCCCAAGCACTCAGCCCCCTGCAGAAGGTCCTGAATGTACTGCACTTCTTGGCCACTGGATCCTTTCAGCGGACAAGTGCCATAGTGGGTGGTGTGTCACAGGCCACGCAGTCACGCTGCCTACACCAGGTCTTGAACATCATCACTGCACGGCCATCAGTCCGCAGGCACATATATCTCCCCAGGACTCATGCAGAAAGGCGGACGTGCATCCAGGAATTCTATGGTGTGGCTCAATTCCCCAAAGTGCTTGGTGCAATTGACTGCACACATGTGGCTCTACGTCCACCCAGGGCAACAGAGCACATCTATAGAAACCGCAAGCACTGGCATTCCATCAACGTGCAAGTTGTATGCAATGCCAAGGGAATCATCACATCAGTATATGCCAACTATCCAGGGTGCACCCACGACAGCTTCATCTACAGAATGTCTACCCTATGCCGGGACCTAGAGGCTGGCCAGCATGGAGATACATGGCTGCTTGGTGAGCATGAATGCCACTGCACATGCATGCATGTCAGATACTGGGTCATGACACAACACCACTAATGATACCCATCACCACCTCCGCAGGGGACAGTGCCTACCCTATCAGCCCCCACATGATGACCCCAATCCGGAACCCCACCACGCCACCCCAGGTAAGGTACAACACAGCCCACATTGCAACACGGGGCATAGTGGAGCGCACATTCGGAGTGCTGAAGTCACGCTTTCGCTCCCTTGACCGTTCTGGCGGGCAGCTGTTATATGCTCCCCGAATAGTGTGCAGGATCATAGTGGCAGCATGTGTCCTGCACAACGTTGCAACACGCCGGGGCCTGCCCGTGGACATGGTGGTGCCCCCACATCCACAACCACATGCACGCCCGCTGCGCATGGGAGGGGAAAGGGCACGGGGGGAGGCAGCCCGTACGCAACTGGTGGCCAACTTCTTCACCTAGGAATCACAGTGCTGGCTAGTGCACACTGCTCTGGCACATACCATCTGACAATCAATGATGACACTACCTGACAATGTCTGAAAATTACTTGACAATAAACAGTCAGATACACATCAGCCTGAGATTGTTAACATGGAAGTGTCAATATGTGTGCACCCCTAGCTACACATACACCAGCAATGCATCACAACGCAAAGACACAACTCCATCAATCTAATATGCATTGCCACAGGCGATTCACTACATGACAACATTGCCATGTCAACCATTCCCTTCACAGTCCCGCCACTGAGGACACCATGTCATGGTATGTGACAGCAAACAAACTGGCCATCACAACATGACACCAGTGTCACAAATAGCAGTGCCCCAAATGGAACATAGCCGCACTTGAGCAGCTAACCGCCCTGGAGCCACTACTACACACCTGTGTAAGAGTATTTTCAATCAAATTACACACCAACCCACCCTGAAGCCCACCCAAACAAGACACATTGCATGTAATCAATGGTAGTCTCATTACCTGATTCTGCTGGTATGTCCTCACCGTCCAGATGTACAGTGATGGCGCCATGCAAAAGTGTCAGTGCACATCTACCGACATGTAGTCTGACTCCAGAGAGTATGCCCTTGTGAAGATCTGTGTGAAATACCTGCAAAACATGAGCAACATATGTAAGTAGAGGCACATATCAAACCATCATGCATAGTTAGGTGCAACAACAATGAACACTATGAATGTCTACACAGTATTGACTATGGACTGGCCAACAGCTCATGGGAGTCCAATGTCACCGTGTAATTTGCTGTCACTTGGGCACACCCTTTGCAAGCCCATGGAAACGGAAGCAGGAGGGGTGTGGATGTCTGCTACCCAAGCATCGAAACCAAACTCAGGACAAGCCTGCATGTGCCCAGCCACAATACAGTGTATGCCCAGGTACCCACACAAGGCAACACTCTTGCAAAATAAAAATAAAAACGAGAAAAAATGGCCATGAAAGGGCCGGCGGGGGGGGAGGGGCCACCTATGAGGTCCGAGGACAGGATGCACGCCACAATCCACCTGTGTGGATCATGGGAAAGGAAAACACCCCATAGGCTCGTGGCCCACACGGCTACTCTGTTGTGGGAGATGAGTCGCTATGGCTCTGGCCAGACCCTGCAGCTGACTCTGGAGGTGGGGGAGCTGCCTCAGAAGATGGTGTGACAATGGGAGGCAGCCCACGCAAAGCACGAGTTTGCTCCTCCATGGCTGCAAGCAGGCGGGTCTGGTAGTTCTGGTTCTGGGTTATAATCATGCGGAGGTCCCCATGCAGTAACTCCCGGGATGACCTGACCTCCGCACGAGTTGCCTGCATCTCGGCCGAGAGCGTCCGTGTCAGACGCTCCAGCTGCTCCTCTGTCCTTCTATGGGATGAAGCCTCAAGATCTAACAGGGTCGACCTGAGGTGACGGAGTTCTTCCCTCAGGCCTTCCCTGTGGCGCTGGGACTCCATGGAAAGTGATTCCCGCAGAGTCGCCAGTGCCGCCCGCCTGTCCATGTTGGACGCCAACATATCCTCCCTGTGTGCCTGGCAGATGGACTCTGTAGCCTGCTCCAGTCGCTCCATCAGCCTTTCTGGGGGGACAATGGAAGTGGCCACCCTATCCATGGCCTGTGCAATCATCTCGGATGATGCTGCCTGTTGGGTGGCCATATCGTAGATGGATTGCTCCCAAACGGTATTGCCAGGTGGCATACGGCCACCACGTTGACGGGCACCACACCTGCCTGGGGCAAGGCGGACTGCGCCTTGCTGTGCCGGCAAGGCCTCAGGCTGCAGGACTGCATTCCCTCTCTGATCTGCAGCCCCAGGAACAGGATCAGAGATTGGGTGGTGTGGCCCTGCATCCGTAACCACCGGAGGCTGATCTGCCGACACTGACATCCCCATTGAGGGCAATGGCCCGGCTGCAGGTGGGTCGGACAGAGGAGATTCTCTCCCAAGAACACTCACCTGCGACTGCACATAGGTGTCATCCTCCGAGTCTACACCTGAATACTGCTCGGGGGAGGAACCCCCAGAGACACCCCTCGACAGCACGGCCTGCAGCACTTGTGGGTTTTCACCCACAAACACACCACGTCCCTCACTTGTGGTAGGTCGGCCCGGGTTGCCCTCCTGGGACGGCTCCACCACCACATCCCAAGCATCAACAAGTGCTTCGTCCCCTGCAAAGACATGAAAGTGAAAAATGGAAACAGGCATTAGCACCATGGCATGCACCAAGGGCTGATGAACAACAGAGGCAGTAGTTCTACGACACATGTCCAACATGACTGGGAGACCTCCTATGCATTCACCATCACTGGGTCTGTAGGGGAGGCTCAGGGCATACAATGTACAGATTGGAGAGCAACGCCTGCTCACCTTTCTGCCTAGCACTGCCATCACACATTGGCCGGTGATTGGCATGTCAAAGGCACATGCCATCACACACATGGCATGTGACATAGCCACCAAGTGAAGAGGGAGAGGAGGGCTACTTTTTTGGATTTCAACCACTCTGGTCCTGACATTGCATCGTCACATCCATAAGTATACATGTTGTACATGGATCTGCTAGTCCAAATTGGCAACGATGCACAGTGCCTTGTCTACATCAACAAAATGCAGTAAACAATGTGATTCCACCTCCCCATCACCTGTAAAGGATTCATATTGCATTCGTGAAGCACCGGTCAAGTAATGTATGAAGGTACAGCGGAGCACTGAGGGGTGGTGGGGCAGAAGGGGATGCCAGTCAACAATCCTACTGGTGCTGGTGTCATTCATGTCACGCAAGTGCAGGGGTGGGTGGCACAATGAAGTGCAAGGGGAAGTGGCGGCTGGAAGTGCTGTACAAGGTAAGTAGGACTTGACGTCAAGGGCAGATGGTGTTAGGCGCAGACAAGTGCTGGGGGGGTGGCCTATAGGGGTACAGAGACAATCATGCAGTGCTGTGGGCTCGGAGGGGACAGGGGAGGTACACACTGCTTCTGGCTCGGCAAGGTCCTTTCAGATTTCTATGTGTCCTGCAGAGTTGTCACATGCCGCAGATATGTGCCCTTGGATTGGGGATCTCATCTTGGTGAAAAGGGTGAGGCGCTATTGCCTTTGGAGCATGTGGCAGGCCAGTTTGCCAGAGGATGGCCATGATGCAGGACATTCCCTCTCTGCCACCCGGCACCTGTGGTTTGGGTTCACAAGATCCGAGTCATGCCAGGACTCTGCATTGGCATGGGGCTTCAGACAGGTGGTCATGACCGTGGCAAAGACATCCAGTGTACCTGACATGGAGTGGAGCATGGAGTGGGCCCTGTCAGGATGGGAGTGAGCCTAAGGGGGAGCTGGATGGGGGGGAGATTTTGGCTGCATGAGCCTCGACTGACACACACTTCATGGGTCGGAATACCAAGAAGGTGTGTGACAGTGGTGAGGGTGGCTTTGCCTGTGGGGTGGTGAGGGTGAGCTGGGAGGAGAGGAGAATGTGATCACTCCAGGAGAGAGGAGTGCAGAGATGGACGGAGAGGGGAAAGTCAGATGAGATCAGAGCATCAAGAGTGTGCCCTGCAGAATGAGTAGGGACAGACGGGAGTCTAGAGGGTGAGAGGGAGTTGCTGAGGTCACAGAAAGGTCACGTGGGGGCGTCAACAAGCATGCAGGTGGATGCGTACAGCACCAAGGATGAGGATTTCTGTGTCTGGGGACATGAGTGAGGAGGAGAGGTGAGGACACTCAGAAAGGAAGTAGTACATTTGACCAGTTTTCCCAGACACAGTACGCACTGTTTGAGAATGTCAAGGTGTGGTGGAGAGAGACCTCACACAAGCCATTCCAGAGTGGAGTAGGTCTAAGTAGGAGTGACAGTGGCAGGAATACCCTCAGGGAAGCCAAGGGCACACCCCCCCTGCACAGTAGTGGCGGGCCAAGGAGAGGGTCAAGGATGCAGACAGAGCTGGCCGTCAGACATGTTTCCATGAGACCAAGGATGTCAAGGTGCATAACCTCATGTAAGTGACAGATATCGGAGGAATGCCTGATGCAGCCGCAGTGAAAGGAGTGTAATTGTGGAGGAGGTTGACAGCCTTGGAGGACTTACGGGGAGTGCTAGAGATCAGAGGTGCAGCATGTGTAGGAGTTGGAGTGGGAGGCGGAGAAGGTTCATGGGAGGGTGCAGGGAGGCAGTGCAGGATTGATGAGGAGAGAGGAGGGGGGACAGCAGGAGAGGTAAGGAAGTTGATGAGATGTGGGTAGCATTTCTCAAGGAGATTTAGGTTGGCCTAAGGGACTTGGACTGAGACGCTCCCATTACCATGCACATCAATAGTGGCCTCTGAGGATTGGAAGGAGGCCAGGAGTACACCCCAACGGGTCCCACCAATGATGGTGGAAGAGGAGCAAGGAGAGAGGACAGGGACCATGTGAAGGGTCTATGGGACAGGCAAAGGCATGTATGAGCAGATGTCAGTGAGAGTTAGCTTAGAGTAGGCTCAGATGCACTGGTCAGCAATAGGGTGGGTCGCATTGGAGGGCAGGGTGCCCTCATTTGACTTTTGGCAAGCAGGTGTCGTGAGTAGGGCACGATGGTCTGAACTGTAGGAGTCATGGAAGATAGACCATGAAGAGCAGCATGGAGTGTGAGGGAATGGGGCTCGAAACCAGACGGTACCAAAGCCCACAGGTGGGAGGTGGATGTCAAGGCAACATCCACAGTATGACAGCATGTTGGTTGGCATTTATATACAGAGGACGCATTAGCATGTGGTATCATTGCATGTCAGGCATGTGAAGATGAAACTTTAATGGCTGGGGGAAAGGATAGGAATGGTATGTAAGGCATCAGATGAATAGACAGGGGAGTATGAGCAACAATGTAGTGACAAAATGACAATTCAAGGGCAACTTCCATGGTGTCGGCCCATATGTGCACTGTTGCCAGTAGGGATAGTGCTGTGGCCAGATGGTGTTGCACTGAACATACTGGATGAGGCACATGGGTGCCACTATCAACTCAGGACAACTCACAATTAGCAGGTACAGTGCACGGGATACAAAGATGTTAAAACACTATGATTGATTAGAGATATGACGTGTGTTGACATATTTCTAAATTTATTATCATTATATTTTTTCCCTACATGTTCAACATCTTTTTGGATCTATTTGGGGTATGTGTTTTGCTTTATTTTGAATTTTCGATTGTATCTATATCTATGTGTATTGCGATGAATGTTTAATGTTTACATTATGCAGATTCTGCACTCACTTCAGTACAGCCCTGAAGATGGTCTCAGACCGAAATGCATTGGCATATGTACTATTGTGAATAATTGACCTATGGATTTTGAGTTGCCTCGTAATATCAGAAATATAAAACCAAGGAATGTGAATTAAACATTTTTCTTGGAAAACGTTGTATCATTTGGAAGTATATTTTGTTTGACATTTAATTATTTCACGCAAGAACTTTATATGATTGAGCAACCTTATTTAAGGTCAACTGAGAAGCACCAGTCTTAAGTACGGTATTTTTACCTTACTTTTTCTTGCAATTGTATTTAGAGCGATCCGGATGCCACAGGATCACTTATAGACTGGTAGCTCCAGGTTAAAACATCACACATTTTCTCTAAATGAACTTTATTTATATAAAAAGTCCCAACCATTGTGGTGCCCACCTTCACATTGTATTTCTGTAACTTGGTCTAGACATATCCAAGGTGGAGGCACACAACTTTTTAAGAACTTCTTTGGACTTTCTCTACAGTACCATAATCATCAAGAAATAATGTCATTTGCGGACATTGAAGGCTTAACGACAAATAGGGCGGATACGCTAGGCTTCACAGCCGAAGAGGCGAACGAAATCCTAGGTCTCATTACCGACAGTGGATTCAGTGCAACAAGTAACAAGAAACAGGATCCAACTAGCCAAATAAAACAACTAGAATATCTGATAAGAAAGGAGATCAATCGTAAACTACATGCGATAACACTGGGGAGATATCATAAAAGTCAAAGAATACCGAGAGGCCTGCGTCTACAATTAAGGCCCACCTTATGCAGAGAGAGTAAAGCTTTCGTAAAGAAATGGGAGGCTATACTAAATAAATGCTCTTTGGATCTGATTTTATTAACCATACAAGAACTGGTCAAAGACCTGAAAGATCTGGGAGAGGAGATCTTAGAACTTGAGAAGTCTTTAGTAGCTACACTAAATAGAGAAGAAGTAGATTCCATCTTGGAGGATATCAACAAAAAATTATCGGGGTACAAGACGGATTTAGAAGCCAAAAAAATCCGAAAATTCAAACGGGATACTTACGATTATCTAAAAGATGAAGTTTATACATGGATGGATAAATATGGTCCTCCACTAAGGCAACCAAAACAAAACTTCACAAGTGAGACATCTAGTTCTGGAACTGATACTGAGAGAGAAACACAGAATCAAGAAGAAGAAGCTACACCAGGAACATCAAGTACAGCAGGCACAACGGAAACATTAAATAGAGAAAGGGAGCCTTTTTTAGGATCAGGAAGAAGAGAACAAGAAGGGGGAAAAGGAAGGCAAAAGCCGAATACGAGACAACAACAGAGGAGAACATAGTGATTAATTTGTCCTCCAGAAATCTAACCCTGTCTGAAATCAAAACATTACAAAAGGGACTCAGTTTTGTGCCTACATACGACAGCACCCTATTTGATTCTAAGATTGAACTATATAAATTGGTGCGTAAAATGAAACTGAAAGTCTTCTTTAGTGAATTAGAAGAAGAGAATCCTAGAGACATAGAAGATTCAGATTTCAAAGAATTCCGAGGAAAGAGCAACTTTATCCCTCCAATAACAGTCCCCTCGGTGGACATCTTCCAGAAACAGGTCACAAGAGACCTTGAGAAAATCAAATTCAGACACTCGAGAAATCAGAACATGAAACCTCATGAGTTAGAACTCATTAAAAACTTATATGGAGACGACAAGATAACAATACGGTCTGCTGATAAAGGAGGAGGCTTAGTTCTACTCAATACCAGCGATTATGAAGAAGAATGTTATAGACAGCTTGGGGACATCAACACCTATGCGTTATTAGACACAGATCCTACAGAGGAGATTCGGGGCAATTTGGACAAACTTTTGGAAAGAGCAGAAGAATTGGAATGGATAAATCATAATACAAAGAAATTTCTGACAAATACTCATCCAAAAATACCACATTTTTATACTCTTCCGAAGATACATAAGGATACACAGAAACCTCCGGGAAGACCTATAGTAGCCGGAATTAACAGCATCCTCGAACCACTCGGTAAATACATCGATTATTTTTTACAACCTTTGATTCAAAAAACAAGTTCCTATATTAAAGATTCTACTCATTTCCTACAATACCTAAGAACTGTTCCATTCAACAACAACAATATCTGCTTCACAATAGACGTCAAAAGCTTATATACATCGATTCCCCATGACTTGGGCAGAGAAGCGGTGGAGTGGATGCTCCTGAGGGAAGGAGAAATAGCTGCACAAAAAGAGTTCATCATGGGACTGTTGGAATTCATTAGTAACAATTCATACTTCCAATTCAAAGACGAATTTTACCTACAGGTTGCAGGCACTGCCATGGGAGCAACCATGGCCCCTTCATATGCAAATTCCTTCATGCACAAGTTCGAAACAGATCATGTCCTGACAAACAACTTATGGAATCAAGATCTCATCATTTGGATCCGGTACATAGATGATATTTTTGGCATCTGGAAGAGCACAGAATCACAACTATTAGAATTTTTTGGATATATCAATAACATAGACCCGCGGATACAGTTCACATACGAATATTCACGTGAATCCATTCACTTTCTAGACGTTGAGATCACTGTCACAGAAACAGAATATCAAACTACTATCTATCGGAAAAGCACAGATAGGAACAGTCTGCTACACAGACTAAGTTTTCATCAACCGAGTCTGATCAAGAACTTACCTTACAGTCAATTGCTTCGAGTGAAAAGGATTGTGAGTAACCAGAGTGAATACGAAAGAGCTGTAAAAGAGATGGGTAAGAAATTTCTGGCCCGCGGTTATTCAACAGAGGAAGTTACATCAGCAGAAATACGCACGGTTTCACAGGATAGAGAAGAGCTACTCAAACCCAAAATACACAAACAAGATATTTGTCCTCCACTGGTGTTTGTATCGAAATATTCACGCCAAAGTAATCGGATTAAGTCAATCATAAAGAAAAATTGGAACACTGTAACATGCGACAAGAGGGTAGAACACCTGTTTAAAGAACCCCCAACATTTGCTTACCAGAGAAGTTCCAATTTGAAAGATAGATTAGTCCACACTAGACCCCCACAAAAGAAGAGAAGCACAGACCGCATAGGTACATTTCCATGCCTCAACTGCAGCAACTGTGGATATATCATGAAAGGACAAACCATAAATCACCCATATACTGGAGAAAAAATTAAACTGAAATGCTATGCCACATGTGACACGGCAGGAATTATATATGGAATTAAATGTCCCTGTGGTTTATACTACGTCGGACAAACACAACGTACAGCAAAGATCAGGTGGAACGAACACAGATCTTGCATCAGGAACAAGACTGCAAGCTCTGCAGTAGCAAGACACTGGCAGAGTAAACAACACAATCTGGCACAGATCAAATTTGTAGTCCTGGAAAGAGTCCAAAGAAGAGAAAGACATGAGGATCTACAGAAAAGAATTGATCAACGAGAAACGTTCTGGATAGACAGACTAAGTTCCCTCACACCAAAGGGAATCAACGAAGAGATTAATTATATGTGTTTTCTCTAAAAAAGTTAGATTCATGGTTTCTTCGGATGGAGAAGCGCTATGAACTGATATTTAGACACAACTGAGGACACATGGCAAATATGTGATTGAGCTTGATGACGGATTTTTGTTTTGTTTTCTGTATTTTACATAAACATGCACTAATTGCACATTATCAAATGAATATATAAAAATACGTGTATGGGTCACATGATCCACTCCATATAACCAGGTTCTAACCTAATTGAATACTTATATGTGTTGACATTTACAGAACAGGTGCATGGTTATAGAATGAAGTCACGTGTATTGTTTCACTAATTGCTTAGACTTTCTCCTCCCCATTCCACACAAGTTAATTCCATCATTAGTAACACACCACATACACACACCTTGTAGCCATGGGAACAGTCCCGCCCCCCTGCGCCTTCGTAGGGCGGTGGGTCCCGAGGCGTACGGGCGTACGTGCTGCTGCCCGACGCCCCGCCTAGGTTCCCATGACTACCCTTAAAAGCATTATTGGCCGCGCGCAGTTCACTTTCGCCTTCACAGCGAGCGCGATCGGTCCTGCGCGCGAAACATACGTGAGCAGGTAAGAACCTCTCTGGCTCAAATAGTTATATTCTTGGATATAGCGATAGTAATAGTAATTTATTACCCCTCTGATAATTAACAGGAATATTGGAGACGTTCCACGAACGCATTTCACAGGGGAGGACAACTCACAATTAGCAGGTACAGTGCACGGGATACAAAGATGTTAAAACACTATGATTGATTAGAGATATGACGTGTGTTGACATATTTCTAAATTTATTATCATTATATTTTTTCCCTACATGTTCAACATCTTTTTGGATCTATTTGGGGTATGTGTTTTGCTTTATTTTGAATTTTCGATTGTATCTATATCTATGTGTATTGCGATGAATGTTTAATGTTTACATTATGCAGATTCTGCACTCACTTCAGTACAGCCCTGAAGATGGTCTCAGACCGAAATGCATTGGCATATGTACTATTGTGAATAATTGACCTATGGATTTTGAGTTGCCTCGTAATATCAGAAATATAAAACCAAGGAATGTGAATTAAACATTTTTCTTGGAAAACGTTGTATCATTTGGAAGTATATTTTGTTTGACATTTAATTATTTCACGCAAGAACTTTATATGATTGAGCAACCTTATTTAAGGTCAACTGAGAAGCACCAGTCTTAAGTACGGTATTTTTACCTTACTTTTTCTTGCAATTGTATTTAGAGCGATCCGGATGCCACAGGATCACTTATAGACTGGTAGCTCCAGGTTAAAACATCACACATTTTCTCTAAATGAACTTTATTTATATAAAAAGTCCCAACCATTGTGGTGCCCACCTTCACATTGTATTTCTGCCACTATCAACTCTGCCACACACCCCCTTGACAGGCACCCAACATGAATGCTTCACACACACACCATGCACATGGATAATACACACATGCATGTGCACTCACCGGATGATGCCTCGTAATCAGGGAGGTCTCCCACACCTTGGAGTTGTCCCTCGGTGACGTAGGATCCAGCTACAGACTCGTGTGGTGTGAGTTCTATATCCTGTGCTGGGGACCCACCTCCAGTCACCAAGGTTGCGGCATGACTTGAGGCCAGCTTATCCTTTGCCCTGCGCTTAAGGTCATTCCAGCGCTTCTGGCAATAACTAGCTGTGCGCCTCACTACTCCAAGGGCACTTATTCTGTCAGCAATGGTCTGCCAGTGTGCCTGGCGTCTGGCATGTGTGGTCTTGGACCCTGCAACGATGACCATTTCCCTATCATGATCTGACACATACTGAACAAGTGCATTCAGTTCGGCGTCTGTGAAGCTTGGCTTCCTTGATGGGCCGGACTGTGCAGCCGTGCCTGGGGCATCAGCCTGTGCCGGACGTGCACTCTTCCTCTTGCGCTTGGAAGGGGGTGGGGATCCAGAGTGTCCTACGCCGCTGTGGACACTAGGGGCAGGAGTCGTGGTGGACTCAGTACTGGGTGTGTGGGATTGCCCACTCAGCATGGGAGTAGGTGCAGGCATTGGGGGTAGTGGGATGGGGTCAGGCCTGATCTGAGGTGCATGAACTAGGACCGACACAGTCTTGGCAGGGTGTATGAGAGGTGGGGTGGATGGAGCCACACCCTGGCTACGGGGGCCAGCAGATGACCTATCTGGCATAGATGCGCGTGCCCTGATGACACCAATGTGCACCGGTGCACGTGCAGTGGACCTGCTGACCTGGATGTCAGCGATGGGATCACCCTCGGACAGGTCTGGTGCCACAATGGCCTGGTCCGACAAGGGCTGATCAGGGTTGGTATCAGCCACATGACTCTCAACTGGGGGGGGGGGGGGGGGCATGGGTGTCCCTGACTGGTCCTCCAGACTGGGGGGGACAGGGGCACCCTGCAAGTCACAACCACGTCCCCTAGTGGATCCTCCACGGCCACCACGTGTGGCTCGGCCACCTTTGCCACCCTTACGGCTTGCACGCCTCCCAACCATGGCACTGATGGTATTGTGCGTATGGGAGTCGGTGTGCACAATTGTCCTGGGCAATTGGGTGTCAAAGGGGTTGGGTACCAGATGGTATTCGTACCCTAGTGCAGTGGCAAGGCTATATGACACCCCTGGGGAAAGATGACGGGTCACGCAACGCACAGGCACCCCAAAAAAGTTAAGGAACGTGCACAATACCCCTCCTAGACCACGTGTGCTGATGGAAAACCCTGCACTACGCTGTGGCATCCAGTAACACAATGAACGTATGCGTGTCACACGCAGCCTAGATTGACCTCTGAAGGGGTAGGCTACACACGGGGCAAGCACAGATGTTAGATACGTGCGTGACTCACCGTCTGCCAGGTAAAAGAGCGTGAAAAATGAGCGCTTTTGGTTGGCAACACCCCCGCCAAAAGAAGATGTGTACGCTGTCTGAGGAGACAGGACAACAGTAGAAGGGGACACTGTTTGAGGGAACAGGCCCAGGTAAACCAGTACAAGAGGAAAAAGAGAAAAAGCTGTCAGAGGTAACAGGGAGTACGAACTGGAAACGCCGTGAAGTAAATCGCGTGTGAAACAACAAGAAGTACAGAATTCACCCACTCGCTCTCCACGAAAAGCACGTACAAGGAAATGGTGTTCAACACTACCTTTTATACAGGCCCACACGTACAGCGTCACTTACGGCGTGTACGTGCTTGGCCCATGTTCACCAATCACACGCTTTGTCACTCCTGCGTGTGGATCCTTTTTCACCAATCACACGCTTTGACACTCCTGCGTGTAGCTCACTTTTCACCAATCACACGCTTTGTCACTCCTGCGTGTAGATCCATTTTCACCAATCACACGCTTTGACACTGCACGTGCAGGTAACTATTGACGCACATATGCTGGTGACGGGTTTTCGCGCGATTCGCTGAGTGTGGGGTTTTCACGTGCAAAATCACTCCCTATCAGGCTGTCCACGCGTTCAAACACGAAAGACCAGGCTCCTGGCCAGGAGGCCAAATTTAAGTCCCCCAGAGCCCTGAGCACGCTCCCACCTGCCATCGGCTGCTGCCTGACTGCCTGCTGGCCACGTGCCCCACAGTGCTGGTGGGTGGGGGTGGTGGGAGACATGGGTGGGGGCCTGGTGGAGGGTGCCCCTGGTGGATGGGGGGTGGGGGTGGTGGGAGACATGGATGGGGGCCTGATGGCAGGTGCCCCTGCACTGCTGGGGGGTGGGGGTGGTGGGAGACATGGGTGGGGGCCTGGTGGAGGGTGCCCCTGGTGGATGGGGGTGCAGGGGGACATGAGCAGGTGTGCAGGGTAGTCCACTGTTTTGTGGGCTGCCTGCAGGGGCCGTGGAGGGTGTACAGGGTACACCTGTGAGGGCCCACCCAGCCTATTCGCATGTGATAATTCCCACGCACCCCTGTGATACACGTACCCTGGCCAATCGTGTGTTGAACTTCCCGCTACCCCTGTAATACATGCACCCTGGCTGTTCGCGTGTGATAATTCCCGCGTACCCCTGTGATACACGTTCCCTGGCCTATCGCGTGTTCTACTTCACGCGTCCCCCTGTAATACACGTTCCCTGGCCAATCGCGTGTTGAACTTCCCGCTACCCCTGTAATACACGCACCCTGGCTGTTCGCGTGTGATAATTCCCGCGTACCCCTGTGATACACGTTCCCTGGCCTATCGCGTGTTCTACTTCACGCGTCCCCCTGTAATACACGTTCCCTGGCCAATCGCGTGTTGAACTTCCCGCTACCCCTGTAATACACGCACCCTGGCTGTTCGCGTGTGATAATTCCCGCGTACCCCTGTAATACACGTTCCCTGGCCTATCGCGTGTTCTACTTCACGCGTACCCCTGTAATACACGTACCCTGGCCAATCGCGTGTTGAACTTCCCGCTACCCCTGTAATACACGCACCCTGGCTGTTCGCGTGTGATGATTCCCGCGTACCCCTGTAATTCACGTTCCCTGCCTAGTCGCGTGTAGTACTTCCCGCGTACTCCTGATTTGAAGATTGCCCGCTTTTCTTTCCTTGTTTGCCTGCCCTGTGAAGTGGTCCAGGGTTAGCGCAGCCCTTAGCGATGATTTAGCGATTTTGATGGCTTTTCCTTGCGCGAGGGCGTTCTTGGGGGCGTTACTGGCGCTGCTGCAGGCTCGCTGCGATTCTCTGCGCCACGGCTGGTTTGGGAGCTTGAAATCCATGAATACGCTGTGCGCGGAAATCTGTTTTAGCGCACGTGCCTGGCGCAGACTATCGCAGGCGCACGCTGTGCGCCAGCCGCGTGCGCTACTTGTGCGCTGGATTCTATGAATTAGCCTCTGATTGTTTTGAACAGCATCGCTTAGATGGCCCGGCCGTAGGCGCTATATAAATAGCAATAGCAATAGCAATTACATCAGGCTAGAGTTTGGGAGTGGGCATGAAGACACCATGTCAAGATGGGGATTTGGGGGGTGGGTTGGAAAGCCATTTATGGATAGAATATTGCTGCTTTATCAGGGGAAGACCACGTGAATCTCACAAGATTACAGCTTCAACGCTGCAAGATGTGCTCAGAAAGAAATGTGCGTCACATGAAGCGATGAGTGATAGGCGGTAAAGGAAGAGGTTTATGGAGGGAAAAGCAATTGAGTGGAGTGAGGGGACCTGGAAAAAAGAAGGGAGACACATATTGAATGCCTGCGAGGACATGGAAGACTTTTTAATTCTGAGCAATTGTTCTGGTTATCGTGGGAATGGGCGAACCGCCACTCTACTGTTTTTGGATATGATTACTGTGAAATGATTGCGAGAATAAGAAGTTAAAAAATCAAAGGTTTAACATCTGCAGTGCCTACATCTACTGGGCAGGGGGCAATGGGTATTTGGTAAAAAATTAATGGTGTGACATTGACAGTCCCCATGGCTAGTGGGGTTCAAAGAAAGATATTGGTGCAACCCGTACAGAGGCCACGACCGAAGACCGTAGCTGGTGAGACCTCAGAATCTCTATGCAACATGTTCGGCCATGCCTGAAGCCCATGGCTAGTGGGCCCAAAAGAAAACTATTGGTGCAACATGTACAGTGGGCTGGGCAGAAGACCATGGCCAGTGGGCCCTGAGGAAAGCAAGGTATGGCAAAACCCTTGAAATATTGTGAAAAACTATTTGTTAAGAGAGAGTTAATGTGATCAGATGTAATGCAACGAAACTCCTGAAATTCTGCACTCACATTTCAATCAAGTCCACCTCAGAGAATAAAATGCACCACACAAACCAAACACTGATAAGCGGTAATGGGCAGGAGAGGACCAGGGAGGAAAAACGCAATTGAGGGGAGTGGGGGAGCCATGGAAAGAGGAGGGGGCACTTGTTGAGTGCCTGTCGGGTCAGGGAACAGATTTGGATTTACGAGCATTATCGGGGGAATACTGGGGATATCCTATAGGCATGGGTAGTTCAACGCTTCTGTATGTGTAGTTCATTGCCATTATCAGAGGAAAATTGGGGGAATCCTGCAGGAATGGGGAGAGAGTGAAATAAAAGTAATTTTACACCTGCAGTAATCACATCTTCTAGGCAGGAGTTAATGGTTCTCTGCGCCGAAGGTCATGGCAAGTGGGTCCGAAAACCCACCTATTGGTGCAACATGTACAGAGGCCAAAGGCCATGGCTAATGGGCCCCAATGAGACCTATTGTTGCAACATACACAATGCCCATGTCCAAAGGCCATGGCTAGAGTGTCACAAAGAAACCTAATGGTGTAACATGTACAGTGGCCATGGCCAAAGGCCATTAGTAGGCACCAAAGAAACCTATTGGTGCAACATGTACAGGGGCCCTACCCGAAGGCCATGGCTAGTTGGCCCTAAAAATCCTATTTGTGCAACATGTACAGTGGCCCCGGCCAAAGGCTGTGTCGATTGGCCACGGACAAAGACCAAGAAAGAAACTATAACAGAACCCTTGAAATTCAGTGATCGCATTTCGAGTAAGTCCACCTTCACTATGCACAGTGTATGACCACAATGATGACATCACAGATGACATGACTGATGACATCACTGGTGACATCAATAATTACATAATACAGGACATCATTGATGACACCACTGATGGTGTCACTAATTACATCATGCATGACATCAGCAATGTCACTGGTTTGATTAATTACATTTTGAAATGTGACCTCTCTGTTTTTTAACATAACCTATAAGTACATATTTTATACTTACAAAGTGCAACATATTCTGCCCTTTGTTCTTTCAATGTAGCAAGCAGTATACAGTTGTCAGTACATACAGACATTATTACAAAGAAGAATAATATGTAAACAGTTATGTGCTTCGGATACTTCGGAAGCTAATATGTTATATTGCAATGCAATTCAAAATTGACTATAAATATTAGTAATTCCACTCGTATGTCTATAATTACATTTGTTCTTTCTAATCTTCATTTCTTTTCTATACATGTAATTATGTAGCATGAGTAACTGTTTTTTTTTGCATTTTAACCAAATTTCGAATTCTTAGATTATATATTTTCAAAATGCACATGGACACACACTTTCTTTTGTATGTGATTATTGTTCTATAAAACATGCCATTTAGACAAGAATGTGTTCATGTAATGTTATTACGGTAAGGAGAATTGTAAATTATTATGGTAAGGAGAATTGTAAATTTAAAGGTGGACATTGAAAATGAGGGGTTGCTGATGGTATTCTTGTTCAGAGGAGAATTGCCTAGATGTTCAGTGTTGGACAGCCCTTGTGAGTGGGACAAAGACTGAAATGCAAATTGAAATGTTTCCTCTTTGAAAGG
Organism: Ambystoma mexicanum; assembly: GCF_040938575.1. Lineage (NCBI taxonomy): Eukaryota > Metazoa > Chordata > Amphibia > Caudata > Ambystomatidae > Ambystoma > Ambystoma mexicanum. The sequence goes on from NC_090931.1 coordinate 462,431,587, forward strand.
TACAGTGAGCTAAAATGTGGTTGCAGACCCGCCTGGGGGGAAGAAATTCCATAGAACAGCGTATATGACCCATGTTCATTCTCAGTAGAGGACCTCCCAACTCCTTTTCAATTAAAGGTGAACATTCACTATTTCCATAACACTTACTATTAAACATGTTTCTACTACTACATATTCTTATAATATTATGCTTGAAATACCTGAAATAGATTTACCAGAATCAGGTACTTTACCTGCAATTAAGTATTGCAATTGTTTACTAATATATGAAATTCAAACCATTTGTACAACATTACATATTTTCATTTTAAGGTTTATACGTTAATAAGTACAACAAATGAATGCTCCATGTGTAAGCATATCATAATTCTGTATCAGTGTGTTATTCCATGTTAGGTGTTGTTATTCATTATTTAATCAGTAATGTCACATTTGATGTAATTATTGATCTCATCGGTGATGTCATGTATGATGTAATTAGTGATGTCACCAGTGATATATTCTGTGATGTCATCATTGTGGCCATAGCAACAGAGGGTGCAACAGGAGGTGCGAAGTTAAGGTGGACTTGCTCAAAATTTGATTGCTGAATTTCAGGGGTTTTGTTGCGATAAATCTTATCAACTTATGCTCTTTTACACTCTTTGTCTATATATGTGTTTGTGTGTGTGTACTACAATCTGGAGGAGCTGGATGGTAGTAAGTGGCAAGAGGTGTGGCTGTGATGTTAACTGTGCATAGTGAGTTTTGGTTACCCCTCAACCCCTTTTGCAGCATCATCCAATGCTCTTCTTCAATTTATTTTTTCGTTCACTATAAGGCACAGTGAGCTAAAATGTAATTGTAGACTGCCTGCATGGGAACCATCCCATAGAACAAGTTATTTGCCCAAGTTTGTTCTCAGTAGAGGTGCTCCCAATTGTATGCAAGTCTTCTTTTCTTGGCTGCAGAACATTAAGGTGACCTCTCCTCTCCAGTCCCCTGTGAGGTTTCCAGGAATAACCCAAATCATAGCCTTCACATTTCTGCTCTAGGACGTTAAGAGAGATGGGTACCAAATGCCCCCCAACACATAAAGAGGTTATGGGTTGGGTTTCTCTAATATTTAGGCCCTCATTATGAGCATGCTGGTCCAGATAAAAGTGCCAGTAAAAATGGTTACCAGCTCCTTTTCCAGACTGGCATACTCTGAGTCTGCCTGTAGGGACAGTGAACTAAAAGCAGGCCTGACCTGCCGGTAGTTCTGGCCCCTACTGGCAGATAAAACACTCAAGCACTGGCACCGTTAACAATGGTGCCGGTGCTACAGTGCTACCATTCCCATGAAGTCCTATGGTACTCCATAGGAATGGGAATTTACCATTTTGCCACTGCCCATAATGCACTAGTATTACCGGGGTATCAGGTGACAGAAACGGTAAACTGAGTTTGGCGTTGACCACCGGTAATACAGTGGCCTACCGGCAACCTCCTAATGAGGGCCTTAATCTCCATAAAATGCCTCAACAGATGGGTCACCCGCAAGGGCTTGTGACTTCCTCAACAGCGGCTCAGCAGGACAGTTGAGCATCAACATATCAACTGTAATCGTTCCTTGCCTCTAACAAGGTTGCAGGCAAGCTCTAAACTGGGTCAGTATAGGCGATGAGGAGCAATTAGCCTATGGTGGAAGATCATAGTGCCTTTAATCATCTTAGCATCTAGTTACTCAAATGTTGCTTGTGGGAGAGAGGGGAACGTGTGTGTGTGTTTTGTGTTTTTATGCTTGTAACTAGTTGTATACTTGTCACTGTATTCTGCAGAAACTAGTACTGCCCTTCCCGGAATCGTGTGCTGGAGGATGAAAATAATTCACAGAACGGTTGAGTTGAATAGCGAAGAGTATGATGCAGACACCTCAAGTAATGGCCTCTTAGATCAGCAGTTATTCCCTCAGGACTTGAAGAAGAACCCATCCTTACAGGCAGTAATTTAAAACCTGGCTTAAAGAACCTATGTGACACCATGCTCTTTGCATTCTAGTCTTCCCAGTCAATTTGCACAACAACCTCCAACAACCACAGCCCTCCTATGCAACCCCAGGCCATTGCTGCCCTTGGTCTTCCTACAGGTGTACAGAGTTATCATACATTGTTGGAACAGCAAAGAGAGAACCGCTATCCAAACTGCAGCACTAGGTCCAGCAAAATAAAACAGAATCCCCAACTCAAGCCTGCCATGATAATGAATTGCAGGGCCATTTTATTCTCCTTTCTGAACCACCCTGCTATTAAGCTCAACGCCCCTCTTTTCCCAATCTCCCTGCAAACCTTGACCAGACTAATGGGGTTGTTTCACATCTCCATGCTATTTTCTGGCTTCTGCGTACAACCTCACTTACGTAATTCCAGCTTGAGGGGATCATGTGGTCTGAGCCCTCTTTCAAATTGACTGAAACCTGGCATCTATCTCACCTTCCACATGGCCATTTCCTATTTCCAACCCTTGATAGGCACTGTGAAAACCAACAGAACAGATATGTTTTAGTAACTAAGCAGGGAATTAACATTGTGACATCACTTCTACTGCGTACATGGATAACCACGCCATTCATTGGCACAGTTTCTAAAGCATGATTCAAGGAATGTGACAATTCTCCGGGATTACATCAACAGACCTTTGCAATTTCCCACACAATCATATATATTTACATGGCATTTGTATAGCATTACATGCTACTTTGAGGCAGCCACTTACGCTAAGTCTTAACCACATAGTGAAAAGAACTATGAAAAAAATGACTATATCTTCTATATTGTGATAAACATTGTTTGTCATTGTGCTGTTCTAAGGAAGAAGTTTGTATTTTCTATGTCGGTGTAAGGTTTCTTGTTGGCTAAAAGAAGTACATTACATTTTGAAAAAACCCCACAGTTGGACTAGTGCAGAATGTCATCTTCCTGTCTTTTCTGTTGTTGATAACAAAAATTAATGACTTGCATATATTGAAGAAAGAAGACAAATAGTATTTGGGAACAAGAGGTAAAACCTACCAACATATGTAAAGTTATTCTCTACACCTTCAGGTTCCAGGCATGCAACACACCCCTTCCTGGCTTTGGTTGCCCTGTAGGTATCCTTAATCTCTTGTAGCTTCTCTCCATAAATGTTGCCTGGGCGAATTACACAGGTGAGCAGATTACCACCATTGGTTAGCTGGAAAACAGGAAACAAGCTGCTCCTCAGTGGATATTTGACGTTGTTGTTCAATCAATCAATAACGCTTATTTCAGAAAAACAATATTTCCATTAAAACATACACACATGGAAAACAACTTATGAAAAGTGCAAATACATTAAAAGCAACAGTCTTTTGAAGGATAATTATCTAGCTGTATGATCCTTTCTTTAAAATTCCTCTGTCTGATTAACTTCTCTGATAATGCAATTAATGATGATAATAAAACGCTCAGCAATTTCAGGTGACTAGTTAAAAGGTTAAAAAGTTCATATAATTTCCTTTTATGCAAGGTATGCCTCAGATACATTAATAGAGCTCCTCCAATCTTGGGGGAGTCAGCCCATAAAAGATAGATCAGGGCTGCCCGGTACTGGACAAAACTGATTTCTCTCAATATGGGTATTAAGGTCCCAGTTCTTGTGTCTCTGTAAGAGGGGCAGAAAACCAGAAAATGGGCCAGTGTTTGCTCTGAGAGCCAGGCAATTGACGCGTGCTCTATTTAGTAAGTGAGACTCTTTGAGTAGGATTGATTGCCCATAACAAATACTTTTGGACATTGGGTTCGATTATAGTAACGTGCCCACAATTAAATGGTTTTGTAAGATCCAGATCCTCTTATTTTTTTTAATATAGCATATAGACATTTTTTTTTTTTTTATCCATGCAGCCAATGACGTTAAAATGTCTGGTTAGTTAAAATACAGATAAGCTTCCACTTCAATAAGCCTTGTTTTTATTGACTTTAATCAAAATATGATAATATGGGGTTCCTTTGCAACTAAGAACTTGATACGATGGTAAGAATGGCTTTCACATTCTTCCAAAGGCGTATCCAATAGAGTAATGGTTGTGTTACCAGTGTGCCCTTGCTATGGCTGCAGCCGAATTCCACGTGAAAACTGAGCGAGGAAGCCCCAGGATTTAAAAAACAAACATTTTCATTCACCTGTATCGAGTTGTTATCTGCATAGCCCCACAATTTAATCCACTGAGGCAGCTGTGCTATAATATACCTTTAATATAAGTTATATTGGCTTAGTCTTTGACACTACCATAAAGCAATAAACTCCGCCAATGCTTGCTTAAACCACATCGATTATTTACATGTGCATCTGGTAGAAAATTAGACGAGAAACAGACCCCTAAATATACCAACTCCTTAACCATTGGAATGACAAAATTTGCGTCTAGCACACTTGTGTACAGGCGCGTTATAAATGCCATATCACATCATTGTTGCTTAACATATGTGGAAGTCGTCTTCTTCTACTGCATACCATAAAAGTCGATGTCATGGTGTTCACTTTCAAATCTAGACCACTCATAAGCAGTGTATAATCAGTAATTCGTTTCTGAAGTGCACCTGGTATGTGTGTGGTCAAGGCCAATAGCAAAAACATGCTATTCCCTAATCTCAGGACCCATGGGTCTTTTTCACCAGAGGTTTGTATAGGCCGTTTATGTTTAAGTTGAATAGTAGCGACGCCAGGATACATCCCTGGCACACACCTGCCTCAACTGGGAAGAAATCAGCACAATTACCATTCTTCCCACTTCTAATACATGCTTTTGTGTTTTGATGAAGAATAATTAGGATTCTGACAATACCCTCTTGGCACCTCGCGGACCTGAACACCTGCTAAAGTTTTGATCGATTTACCATGTCAAATGCTGTGCTCAGGTCCATGAATGCTAAGTAGATGGTCTCCCTCTTAATATATAACCGCTACTAAGTGCAAGTTAAGATACTGCCCGCCAGTGCCTTCCCCTGGTCTGGTCGCGAGCTGCAGCAGCGTTAATGTACAGTTTCTTTCTGCTTAAGCCTCGAAGATATTTTAAGTAATGCGATGTCCCACATTTCAATGACAAAGATGCAAGCACAAGTTGCAAGGGACTGATACCTATGACATGAGAGCCAAAGCGGAATGGCACAGGCCACAGAATGTGTTAAACGTACGCAATGGATAGAGAACAGTGAGCATTGATTGCAATTGGATCTTTTAAAACTTCCTATCAAGCAGGACACAGAATACTTAGCATCCATCGAGGTAGACAGTAATTATTCCTGATAGGCTGGATTGCAAGAATGGGTAATATAACGGGCCTGAGTGGCCAATTTTACAGCCTAGCCATTTCTGCCTAGCGGTCCACTGGACTTCTAGATTAATAAGCCTGCACCAAGAGCGGAAGATCATATGCGGCGTGTGTAAAGGAAGGGAGCTTTTTTGGGCCCACCGACCCTAGCACTTGGAGGGGTTCCCATGTATAATGCCACACCCTGGTGGTCTTCTTGAGAGTCGCAGGATCCCCCTGCAAAAACTGCCCAATTTTAGACAAACTGTGAGCTGGCTTAAAATAGGGCGAATTTGCACCATTTATTATCAGCTTTGTAATACCAAACTAGCATTGGGAGCTGGCAAAACTCGGGAGCGGGGCTAAATTAGCATGCAGAATGCATCTATGCTAATGCAGCCCTGCCTACTTCACTCCCGCTGGTGGTACTGGCCAAATGTTCCCACCAGTAGGATTTTTACCACCAGTCGAAATCTGCTTCTGGTACTGCAGGACTTCTGAAATGAGTGGTGATAGACTGTCCAACGATAGCTTAACGATTACCAGACCATCCACTACTGATAGTTCTGTTATTTGGCCCATGGTGTGCACAGCTGTGCATGCTTTAGTGAGCAGAATAGATTTCAATGCAGACAGAATAGATGGGTAAACTCATATTACTTATATACAATAAAGGAGAATACAAAGAAATAAAGACCATAAAGAGAAGGTAACTTCTCTAAACCGTTAATATCTCCAGTCCTGAAAAAATGCACTAGGCCATGTATATATCATAAAAAAGTAAATATACACATTTATTTGTACTAAATGTTTACACAATTCGTTAAAAAATATTATAGGCACTAAAATGAGCAACTCTGAATATTTACAGAAAACAAACACTTTGCAACAAAACACTATTAAATGGTACATCAAAAAAAGAAAAGTTGACACCACTATATAACACCATAAACACAGCTTTGAAAAAAAGTACGGCAGTTGGAGAAGAGATTGAAAAGGCAGAAGCAGCCTTCAAGGCTGATGCTACCATTATGAACATCAAAGAAAAACTAGAGACTATTGAAAATCTAGTCACTGATTTCATTAAATCCACTACGGCGAAAAAAATGGAAAAACTTATCAAAGATGTTAAAAATGTCTCTAAAGAAACAGCATATCCGTACCTTAGCACTGATTATCAGGGTCCGGTCAATTGGAGGGATCCAGACAGCAACACAGTGGGGACGCCTTCTCGCAAGAAGGTGACTTTATCAGATACCTCCTCCGATGAAGAAGATGGCTATCAAAAGGGTAGGAGAGGCAATCAGCAAAATCATAGACAACGGGGTAGAGGCTTTCAAAGAGGAGGAAGGAGAGGAAGACAAAATATCTTTTTTCAATACCCTCCCTATTTCTATCCTCAGGGATTTGCCCCCCAAGGGCAGATGCAGCCTTACCCACCTCCAGAACTCCCTTTTCCTCCACCTCAGACAGGCCCTCCTCCATTAGGAAATGTATTCGAGACAAGAAGCAGGGCGTACAGAAGGTAAGCCCTCCTTCTGCGGTATACAATTTGTCGGATAAGACTTTGACACCCAAATAAATTTCAATATTAGAAAAAGGTTTTTCCTTCATTCCAATGAAGGACCCCAGTAAAATGGAAGTAGAAGTTGAGTTAAGGAGCCTGTTTCGTAAGATCAGGCTTAAAGATTTTTTTGGTAACACTCAGATTCCGTTTACGGAACCAAGTCCCAATACGCCTTTAGACCTACTTCTAAATTGACTCCATCGTTGAACATGATATCAAAAGAAACTGCTACCTTTGAGAAAGCGGTGCTTAGAGACTTTCATGCCATTTGTGAGAGCAAAGATAAGACAAAGCCGGCTAAAAAATGTTTCAATTTCACCAAAGAAGACTGGGCAGTACTCAAGGAATTACAGTCAGATAGAACGATTGTGATAAAGAAAGCCAATAAGGGCGGAGGAGTGGTAGTTTGGGATGCCATGAAATATGACCAAGAAGTTATGCGACAGCTTGAAAACCAGGAGGTCTATGTAAAATTACAAGGAGATCCCTCACATAAGATCCGGACAGAAATCAAAATATTGGGCAAAGATGCATTGGAAAGAGATATTATTACTCAAAAAGAATTCAATTTCCTGTTGCCTACTAACACTAGGACTCCTTTAATCTACATGCTACCAAAGATACATAAAAGCATGAGTGTGCCTCCAGGTCGACCCATTGTGTCATTGAGTGGTTCCATTTTGGAACCTATTGGTCAATATTTAGACTTCTTTTTGAAACCTTTGGCAAAACATACTCCTACTTACCTTTCAGACTCTACGGAAGTCATAAGGATGGTAGAGTCTTTTCCTTTTAATGATTTTAATGACATACTTATCACATTGGATGTTGAGTCGCTATATTCCAATATCCCACAAGGTGATTCCCTTGGGATTATGAAAAGATTCCTCCAAACTAGGACAGATACCATTTCTGTCCCTAGTGAACTTTTGGTGGAATTATTGGAAATTGCCCTTACTAAGACCTTTTTTAGATTCAAAAACATATACTACATGCAAATAAAGGGGACAGCAATGGGAGCATCCTTTGCCCCCAATTATGCCACCCTTTATATGTGGGACTTTGAAGAGTCCAATATTCTTACAGAATCCAACCCATTCAAACCAGCTCTGAAACTCTACAAGAGGTATATTGACGATATACTCATCATTTGGGATTGTTCAAAAGGGGACTATAATGCTTTTTTCATCTGGATTAATAATCTAAATCCCAATTTGAAATTCACGATTCAGACCAGCAATAAAGAGATTGCATTCTTGGATCTGTTGATAAAAGTGGACGATAAGAGCCTGGGTGTGGATCTGTACAGAAAGGACTCTGATAGGAACACAATACTGCACCATCAGAGCTTTCATTCACAGTCTCTGAAATCTAATATTCCGTACGGGCAGTTCCTTAGAGCTCGCAGGAATTGCACTAAAGTAGAAGATTTCACTAAGCAAGCTTCCATTATAGAAGAGAGACTGTTAGAAAGAGGGCATCCTAAATAACTCCTCAAACGTTGTAAAAAACAAGCACGTCACCAGCATAGAGAAACTCTTTTGGAAAAAGATCTAAGAGAAAAAAAGCTGAAGGATGACCAAATTGTTTGTGCCCTCACATTTAATTCACAGCACAATCAAATTAAAAAAAATCATCTCTAGCCATTGGCATTTACTTCAATTGAATATGCAGAAGTTACCTAAACCGATTTATGCTTTTTAGAAAGGCAAGAATTTCAAAAATTGGGTGTCCAAAGCGGATAGGAACTATCTACAAGAGACCCAACCAACCATTACGGCCACTTGGGGTATGACCCCAATTGTTGGGCATTTTCCACGTGGGAATTGCTGCAACTGTTCCAGTACTTCAGCCACCTCTGTCATGAACATTCACGGGAGGGACTGGAAACTTAGGCAACACACTACCTGCCTTAGTGCCAATGTGATTTATGCAATAATATGCCCTTGTAAAAAGGCATATTTAGGCAAGACTACTAGAGCGGTAAAATTACGAATAGGGGAACATCATTCTAAGATTAGAACAAGACAACCTAATGCCCCCTTGACTACGCATTTTTTGGAACTTAACCATAGCCCAGAAGATTTGCAATGGTGCGCTGTAGAAAAAGTTTGTGGCACAGATACGGCCAACGTGGCGGCACGTCTTACTCAAAAAGAACAGTGGTGGATATACCACACTAATAGCCTCACCATAGGCTTGAATCAACAGGAGGAATGGAATTAAGTATTTTTTCTTTCATTCCTTTGAGTTGGACTAGTGATAATCCAATGAGGACTGAGATAATAGGGAGTCTTTTTTGGCCCCGCACTTAGCTAAAAAGCGTATCTCCTAGACTTTCCCAGACGCCTTTGGTTCTTTTTCTCAGCAGTGAATAGGCTATACTAGACACCAGTGGTCCAGTATTTTTTCCTACTCTCCAGAAAATTATTGGGTCAATGTGCTTTGTTGCTTATATATATATATTTGTTTTGGAAAATCGAGAATTGTTTCTCAGGACATAAAGTTATTGATGATTTCCATTCGTTCATCTAAAAGCAGGACGGCGCCCAAGTGGCTCCAGTTACGCTTTATTTTTAATTTTGTTTTAATGCTAACAATATGAGTGGCGAAATTACCCCTTACTTTATCATTTGTTTGATTTTAACAAAGTGAGTGGCGAGATTACTCCTTCTTTCGCCTTGCGTGACAGTTTCTGGTCTCACACACGTCCTTTGTCCGTTGTTTGTGTCGATCCGATAGACCTCCGACACAAAAGAGGGACTAGCGTATTACGCTTGGTCTCCTCAGTCTGCAGGAAGGCATTGTGGGCGATGTTCGTCCTGATATTCGACGCGAGGTAAGCAGAGCGGCTGGCTAGTGGCGGCAGCATTCTTTTTCACATCATGGCACGCACTTAAGTGCCTCCGTGTAATACCAGTGTTATACATTCTTTTTTAGAAGCATTTCCGTATGTAGAACAGGAACCGCTACACAGAGGGGACTGGACTCTCTGTTTACTGTTTACTTCTTGCACGCACAGAAGACATTTTGAGGAGCTGTAGCCTATCTCATTGGGTGAGAGATTTTGGCTTTTTCATCTTAGATAGCGGTGCTTTTTTAGCTTTTTCATCTTATGCAGAGTTGCCCCTTTAGAGGGAAGAGACATAATGCTTGACATATTGCTTTACCTCTGTTTACAGAGACAGATTTTGTTCGATTTCTGAAAAAACTAAGCCGAGGCTACACTCCATCTGGCTACTACAGAGACATATTGTGTTAGTTTTCTGTTTAAACTAAGCCGAGGGGATTCACCCATTGGGTTTTAAGGTAATTTTTGTGGCCATTAGTCGTCTTAGCCAGTCTTTTTTAGAGTCAGAACATTGTATAGATGTAATATAGGAATTGTTTGTCGTTTTTAGGGATCGCTTATTTCTTCTGCATCCTTAAAGCGTGTGTGTAACTATGCATACCTGAACTTGATCCAGTGTCTCTAGTACAGATGGGAGGCTGTTTAAAGTAAAGACCATTTGACCATTGTCAGTATGGCTTTCAGGTATGATTCTAGTTAAAAATTCAAATGGAGACATGGAGGGAATGGGTTGTTAGATTGGGGAAAACACAGTGGCATGAAATGATAGTGTTTCACTCTTCGGAAATGATTCTTCTTTTCTGTTTGTATTTGATTTCACTGTCTTCAACTCATTTTTGAGGGAGGCGGCGGGCCGGATCTTATATGAGGCCTTTGGGATATATGCTGCCCTTAGGCACCTGTGTGAAAAATGAATTGGAGTCAGCTCCTTTCATTTAGCCAAATTTTGTATTGGGTATAGAGATGGACTTTATAGTCCTCTCCCCGCGTTTGGACTTTTGTTATTCAAAGAGAGCAACTGAGTGAATGAAGGTAATTAGGTATTTTTAACCATATTTTAATTGTACAATTTATTTTTGTTTGTCTTTTAGAAATGCTGTTAGGTTCATCCCAATCCTGATGAAGTCATAGATAACCAACCAAGTCGAAACTATTTACCAAGAAGCCTGTTTGATAAAGAAGATTTATTTGCATGGGCACTAATAGTCGATAATATTTTTTGTCTGGAGTGAACTACTATCATCAAAATATTGGAAGTGTATCTGCATTTACTCTACATAGGAATTGTACTTGCATTCATTCATCGTTACAGAAAAAATCTAAATTGAATGCTTTGATAATAATAATTGTCTTTTGGAATGAACAACTTTTATTTAAACAATGGAATTGTTGATGCACTTTCTTACATTTCCACTAAAAAAACATAAATGAACTGTTTTAGGGATTGTATTAGCTGAATGAATGTATGAATGCCAGCTATATAGGATTTGTGTGTTTTTTTATAAAAAATTAATTAGTTAAACACGTTCATGATGATTTTTTATCATTTTTTATCACAATTTAAATAAAATAAATGGATGATTTGATCTAATACCTCTTGCCTTGTCCTTCAGTTGCTCTCCTCATCTTGGCCCCACCACTTGTTTCTTATATACCACTATATAATAACACACAATAGAAATACATATATGTCAAGCTGTCCTCATTTGTGTCTTCACTGGTCCTACATGTTTCTGTCCCTCCAAACACAATCTAAATGTAGTGGTCCTTCATCGGTGTCTAAAGGATCGGATCAATGTGATGAAGGACACTTCTTTGAGTGTAAAAATAAACTTCCAAATAGACTCTACGGAGTTCACATGATCGGCATCCTACACATGATAAAATCCACTACTCTCATTTCACTCTTATTTCCGTACCACGCATGTTGATTGTACAAATGTCTTCCCTTTTACATGGAAACCTACACACAACTGACATCCAAAGCTGGGTAAAATCATAAACAGAACTTGGAGGAAAGTTCATAGGCAGATGCTGAGTGACACTCATTCTCAGGTCCTCACAGAAGTGGCTCACTACACGAGTTTGTGTTTGGAAAGAACATTTACAAATCTCATTATTTTCACCTGTCTTTGATTTTCTTGAATGTTTTCAGCTAAGGTATTTCCCGTTTCCCAATCAAAGGAATTGTTATTTGCACTAATTAAGATGAAAGAGGAAAGACAGGAAAAACTGAAGATGCTCTGTTAAATCAAGAAACACACCAGACACCCCAAAAAGTTGGGAAATTTGTCCTGAAAAACTGCATATCCTTGGAAAAACATTACAAGCATGTAACAAACATTTGAGAAACCCCTTTTGGTCGATTGCCCAGAAACTGACCACAAAAGAGACACATTCTATTAATAAACTCCTAGGACTTTTCATCAAAAGATGAATTGGAGTTTGCCAGGGATCTACTTGTCGACCAGGGTGCAACTATAAAGCAGACACTGTAAGACTGCTGTGCAAAGTTTGGAAAATCTGAACCAAGCCCTTTGATGTTTCAGATATATTGGTGAAAACCTTGAAAAGTCAAGGCATCAACAATATTCATGGCAAGGTTAGATTCCAGGACTCAGCAAATAGCTTAATTACAGATGGAATGTATGATAACATTTAGTCGAGTGTACATTTTTAAGCCCACTCCCAGATGTAGAGTTAACAAACACTTGTTCCTCATAGACGACCTTTGAGTTCCAAGTTTACAAAGTTAAACGGACTAACAAGACGTCTGAGATTCTTGTACCTGCTGTCCATTGGCTTTGAGGACCATCTTCTCGGCCATAGCCTTGGTCTTCCCATATGGTAGTAATGGCTCCCCCTCATACACAGTGTCCTCTGTCCCTCTGAGAGAAAAAAGAAAAGTGCAGTTAAAGTAGATTTGACATCCCTGACTAACAATATCCAGTCCATTGCCAGTCATTCACTAATGGGAATGTATGGCCACAAGCGTTGCCTTCTGTGGTAAAACTGAGCCAGACCTAAGTGTGCAGCTGATTCAGAGAGAATCCTTCTAAAGTTCTCTCGGAGCGCAAGTTAAAATGGCATATCTGAATCTATTAGAAAGAGAGCTTGGCCAACAGTGTCATGGCAGTATCATAGGTTATGCCCGTAGGTTTCTGAACTTTCTACCCATTAGTGTTGTGACATCTTCAAATGAGATGACATGGTTTCCTGAACCAATCTGTCACTTCAATAGAACAGATTGTGGCAAATTTCTTTTTGCAATACTATACATTATTAATTCCAACTAGGGTGTAATCACAAGAGCACTAACTTTTGAGAAAAGGCTAAAATGGAAAGAATGGCAATAAGAATGCATCTGGGTCGTGGAAAGCCTGAGTAGAATGGAACAGGTCTTCTCCAAGAGCAATTCAGAAGAGCATACACGCCCGTCACAGTTCCTGGATTCTGTATGCGTCGAGTAATCCACATTGAAACTGCTATCTGTTTATTTTGATAATTTACATTGTTCATGCACTGTACATGCATAGGTTTCATGCTTAGTCCATGTTTAAGTAATGTCTTCTAATTTGAGTAGGGCAAGTTGTCATCTAGAGTTTTTGGGGAATACTGTGCAAGAGCAACATTTCTTATTAATGTTATACATGTTAATGTTAATTGGACATAACTATGTTTGTGCACTTATTAACGTTTACTGGAACCCTATGGTTATTACTGATGACAGGTTTCTGGACTCAATGAACAAAGCTCTAGACCTCATTATTTTAGATGGTAATGCGGATTCCTAAATCTACATTGTTTGAGCCCTAAACGAAAATAAGAAACAACGCGCCTTGGTAAATGGACAAGCTTTGTAGAGTCCAGAAGCCTATTCATGTTAAATGGTTCCTCTATCAAGGATATCCCGGCTAGGGCAACCTGGCATCGTTCCTCAAGCATGGGAATCATTGAATACATCTATGTTAATACAACCATGCTAAACAAAGTAGAATCATTTCAAGTTATTGACACAGAAGCGAGCAATCATAACATGCTGAACGTGACCTGGTTCTCTAAATCTGATATGACTCAAGGCAAATTGCAATATCTTATGGGATCAATCACAGTAAATACTGCGCGAAACAGATTAATTTGGTCAGAGTCCTCCTTGGACGCGTTCAGGTCCTGCTATGACGAACAGCTAAAATGCCAAGATGCTTGGAAACAAGGTTCAGATGTAAATTACCATGAACTAATGCAGTTGTTTCAGCCAGCTTCCATTATGCACAAACAAAAGCAAATACCTCATTTACATAAATTTGACCATGAAATTAGAACCAGGAAATCAGCAGTCCGAGCTGAAAAAAGGGAGGCCCTTAAGCTCCCTTGTGACAAGCGAGCAATGGCCTTGATCCATATTAAAACCAAATATAGGAACTGGTTAAGAGGAATCCGGGCTAACCAATATCAAATTGATGGTAGCAATATGCTACAATTACTGGCTAGTAAAAATTCGACAGAAACTTGGAAAATCATCAACCAAGTGACTGCAGGTCATCAAGTCGCAGTCCAAACTAATGACGTGTCTGAACACATGTGGATCCAGTATTATTCTAAATTATATGATGCTCCCTCCAATGATCTGGGATTATCTAAACCCGAGCCACAATCTAAATTCCATCTCAGATTTGATAAAGAGGACATCTTATTTTTCATCAATAAAGCTAGTCGCTCGCGGGCACCTGGTCCTGATGGTTTATCAAACTTGCAAATGAAGCAATTTCCGGAAATATGGGCAGATATTTTACACCTTATGTTCACAAACATTACATCATCTCAAAAAATCCCGATGTCTTGGAAACAATCAAACACTATTCCAATTAATAAGAAAGGTGATCGGGCTAACCCAGCCAGTTATAGACCTATTTCCTTGTTAGATGTGCCTGGAAAGATCTTTTGCCGTCTAAATTTAAGGGATTTGAATAACTGGACTAAAAAACATATTAAGAGTGATCCCTTCCAATCTGGATTTGTTAGTGGGCTTGGCACTCTTCCCAATATCATCACCATCAACGTGCTTAAAGCTCAGTATGCTTCCCAGAATCAACCTTTGTATTTTGCATTTATTGATTTCCGGACTGCATTTGATTCTATAAACCGGGAATTATTATTTCAGAAGCTAAAACTGCTTGGTTGCCCATCATCGTTATTAACACTAGTAATTCAATTGCATACGGAAACCACTATGCGTGTGAGATTATCCTTGGAGGGTCTTATGTCATCATCCTTCAGCACTTATGTGGGTCTCAAACAAGGCTGCATTCTAGCCCCCATACTGTTTAATTTATTTATTTTTGACATGGGCAATTCATTTCTTCAAGTTGTCTCAGATGCCCCGGAACTAGGAGGCCAGCGTATAGCTTGGCTATTGTACGCAGATGACCTCGTCTTAATATCGCAAACCCCAAAGGGACTCCAGAGTCTGCTTTCTGCCCTCTCCACTTATGTTGAAGAGAATCATCTTATTGTGAATTTGGAAAAATCGCAGATTGTGGTTTCCAAAAATCGAGGTAAACATAAATCTATTAACTGCATCTGCGCGATTCAAAATGAACCCCTGAAAACAGTTTCAGAATATAAATATTAGGGGCTTATAGTTCAGAATGCAGCTATTAATAACATCTACTTGATTAACCTACAGTCTAAATTGTCTAACTTGATTTTACAGGCCCGAATCTTACATTATAAGTACGGGAAATGTACCCTAAATCATCTTCTTTTATTCTATGAACAAAAGGTAATTCCCATTCTGCTTTATGGTGCTGAATCTAAACTATATACAAATGATAAAACATGGAATAAATTTGAGGCCCGTTATTGGAAAAGGGTATTACATCTCCCGAACTGCACACCATTGCCAATCTTACGATATGAGTTAGGCCTGAACTCATTGGCCTGTAGGGTGAAGTGGCGGATGTCTTATTTTTTTCGCAAATGTCCTTTTAGTCTGGAGACTAATAACATCTTGAGTACGGTTGCTTATTATTTCATTTCATCAAATCACATCTTCCCACTTAGATGGCGCAATTTTGTGTTGAACATCTTGGCTGGGGCTGACATACCAATATTGCTTTTAATTGAAAACCCTGTCCGTGCCAAAATAAAATTCCATTGTTGGGAACCGTGAATCTTGTTTAAAACATAAAGATTTTGACACCAATAAATTTGGCAATAAAAAGCAGGGGCAGATCGCCGGTTATCTTCTGAAATGCCCTTCTGGGATCATACAGAATAAATTCCTACGTCTCAGATTAAATTTATGGCTAACCAGGGAAGTATTGGCTAGGCGCAACATCATCCCAGCTTCCTTAAACTATTGCCGATTTTGTGAAATTCACACTGAAAAGGAGACTTTGCAACATTTGATAATATCTTTCGTCAAGTTAACTAAACAACGTGCCAAATTCTTTACTAACCTCACAAACTTTCATGTTGTATTGGATCAAAATCAAATTTGGACAAGCCTACATTCTACTATGACATTTTCAGTGATAAAAGCTTTGGTGCATTTTCTTGACCTAATTCTGCCATATGAAACACATGAATATCGTCTGTAAATGCTTAAAGTGGTTTTATGTTTTTAATTACTTTTAACTGATTACTGCCTTTTTTCATTTTCCTTTTTTTAGTAATTTGTTACATTCAGTGTAATTGAAAAGTGAAATATTTGTTTGTTTTCTTGTTTTTGAAAAGTTGATTTATTCAGCTACATCAAAATATAAAATAAAAAAAATGTTATCCAAACATAGTTTTATTTTATTTATTTGTTTGTTTATTGATTTTATTCTGTTCTTTCTTTTTCCTCATATATGTCGAGGAGTTGATATTGAATGATACACTATTTGGTTTAAATAAAATACAAAGCGAAGCCATGTTCTACCAATAAATGCAAATGCAGTGGATAAAGAAAGTAAGAGAGGGCCTGTGAATGCCGAAGACCTCTATCTCTACAGGAAGGGCAAAGGGTAAAATGCTTGACTAAATTCATTGTTTGAAGCAATGCGGCTGAGGTCTCCAAGTGTGGACCGCAGACTCCAAGTCCACTTCTAATTTCAGGATGTGCAAATATGCAGTGGAAAATAAGGAATCTATGTGCGAGTCAGGGGGTATCCTTGAAGCATAGTGTGTTTGCGGCTCTTGGGGATTGCTCTTAGAGGCCAAAGTATGATAATAGTGGTTTGAATCTGTTACAATCAGTTGACGCCAAGGAATTCAAGCCGGCCATTAAAACACCTGATTCACTTAATTTATGATTTGAATTTGTTCGTACTAGTTTCTGCCATAGGCAACTCTTGTTTAGACTTGAACCAAGGCCTATTATTTATTTAATATTGTATGTAATTAAATAAAAGCAATAGTAAGTAAGGAATAGAAAACAGAAATAAGTTGCCAAAAGTTTAAGATGGGTCAAGCCAACAGGTACTGTTAACTCTCTGAGCCACTTAAGTCGGGGGCGGAATCGTTGAGCGTCAGCACCAAGTAATTTGAATCATTCAAACTGATTTGAACAACAATGGTTTAGACAGGTTTGAAACAGATTTGAGCTGGTTTGTTCAGCACTATGTCAATGTTGAGCTATCACTGAGATGCAATATGGTTCAGAGCCTTGCTCAGTAGGAAATGGAATATAATGACACCCTCTGGGATGACTTGACTCTACCTGGAATGTTGTTCTGTTGGGAATATCAGCAGATGGAAAACGGGTTACCTGACGTTTTTTGGCTGTGGAGGCATGCTTGTTTAGTTTTTGACCGCACATATGGGCGGTGTCACTGGTAGATACCAGGGAACGCAAAGGCCTATTTTGGGTATAGAACCAACACATAAAGGCATTCTAATGTCACAGTGAGAGGTCACCAGGATAAATTAAACACTGGGAGGACCTACTCAAAAAAGTCCTAATGTCCTGAGCCCAGTCTCTTTTCTACATACCAATCTCTTGAGTGCCCACCGAGGACAGCGGTCAGGAAGCCACTCACAGCCATTGGGAGTTTTGAGTGACCTAGTAAAGTTCTTTGCCTTTGTCTTTAACGTTGCTTTTGTTTGACCTTGGTCTTGGCCAGCTGAGGGTCGCCTTGCTCCACATCCTGGAAGGAGTGGTGGGCTGGACATTGCTTTGGGGGAAGCTCTGTGATGCATTGATTTCCACCCTAAGAGTTCTCGTGTTTTATTTTTTTGGATAGGAATATTCACCCCATGGCAGAATTCTCCGACCCCCACACACCCTACTCTCGATACTCAAAGGGCTGTAAGCTTTTTATTTCGGCTGGTGACCCTGCAGCTACCACCAGTATTTGTGGCCTCTCTTTGAGATTCACTGTCTTCTCTTTTAAGGGCTTGCTTCTGCCAGACTTTGGACTCAGGTTCTTAGCAGGCTCTTGAGCCTAGCCTCTTTTTTCAACGTGCCTGTTCTGGCGTGTAGCCTAAACGGCTTACCCACCCCTGGTTCTGACTTCTATCTGGTTGGCCAGAATTACAGTTCAGTTGGAGTAAGGATGCTAGATCTCCTTTAGTCTAGCTTATATTGATGCTTTCCACTTGGTTTTGTATTCCTCCTATACCTTTCCACAATTGTCCAGCTACAATCCCACTGGTAGTTTCCTCCCCACAGTACCTGCATGCATTTTTCTCAAACTTTGTGCTTTCTGAGAAAAACAGAAACCGATATTTCAAGTTTTCTGTTTTTCCCTACCACTCTCTTTCTCTACCTCAAAAAAGGAGTGTCATGGGCACTGTACGAGGGAAAGGCGTGCCATGCCCCCCTCTTGCCCCAGGGGTTCTTATCTGAATTTTGAGTAGGATTCCCCTCGCCCAGCTGGAGACTTCTTGGAAGGATTTGGCACTCACTACCTGGGTTCCCAAAGGGTTGTAGGATTTACAGTTGGGCTGGTGATCTTGTTGCTGGCCCTCGCTTAAGTTCCAATGGTTTCTGGTATTTCCATCAAAAGGGTTTCTATCAAAACCCTTTCCAATGAACATTTTGCCTCGAATTTTTTGCATCATTTGTATTTTTTGCATTATTTTGGGGGGGTCCCCCCAGCCCCCGTTTTTTACTCTTAGAAGCCCACCCCAACGAAAAATAACCCTTTACTCCATCCATATATGCATTTGATGCAAACAAATGTTCATTCGATGCAAAGAAATTCGATGCAAATTTTTCGTTGGAAAGGGTTTCGATGGATACCCTTTCGATGGAAAGACCAGATACTGTTTCAAGCCTTGGCTCCTGCCAGGCTATGGGCCAAAATGTTCAGCAGCCCCCTCTTGTATCCATCCTTTAGCGTTGCCTGTATTTGTATGTGGTCAGTTTGGCTTAGCCACCTCTGGTTCTGCCTACTACTGTCTTATTCGATGTGTCCAACGCCAGTTCAATCTCTGGAAATCTTTGCATTTTCCTTCTCTCTCTGCATCATAACTCTCTCTCTCTACAACGCCAGATTCATACATGGCAACATGCCCCATGTTTTTCGGGAGATGCACCTCGAGTCGTGGGTATTTCTTTTGCATTCTGGGCCTTGACAATGTAAATGCAGCATTATAAGTCACAAAATGCAAATACAAACACTGAAGTGGGTGTGCATCTCTTGAACAACAATGCGCAAGGTGGCCTGTTTGCAGATACGGTCCGAAAACGCTTGTGTTAACCAATGGAGATCAGTGACAAACTACTCATTTAATTACTTTGTTTATCCGTTCATGATGTCTCTCAGAACAGAGAGCGAGGGTGAGTGGGGCCTGGGGAAGGGTGGACGAGAGAGAGAGAGAGTATTCTTACACTGTTTATTTGCCTACTTTAGCTACAGTTCTAGACTATCTGAAGAAAAGCATTTGTCATATGAAGTGCATGTCGTAGTCAAAATGAAACTAATTAACACAAATGTGATGAATTGAAGTTTTTGAGTTTATCATTACATTGTTCTGGACAACCTTTAACACAACTGTTTTAACCCATCTTCACCACTCTAGAAGGGGAACCGCCCTATGCAAATTAGTACTGGAACTGCCACCAATGTGAGAGAGCAGCTAGGACTGGAAGGTGACATCCCCTCTACACAGAAACAGGAGTAGGACCACGCTTGTGTCTGCCTATTTGGGCTTCATTAGCGACTTGTGTTTCCATGCGATCCAATGATGACATGCCCCAGCAGTTCAATCTGGACTGCTCACATTGGTAGCATGATTAAGATTAATTTTCATATGGTTATTCCCCTTCTGCAACAGGGTAAAACAAAAATGGTGTAAAAGGTTGTCCAGAGCAATGCCAGTGGTTGTGATTAATTCATAACCTTCTGCCCATCACATTTTTGGTTCTACTCAAAATGAAAGGCATTTTTTAAGCATTGACTAAGTAAGCAAAGTGCTTCCAAAATGTCTTCTTTAAGAATTTACTTAGACTTATTGGTGCGTGTATAGGGCTTGTGTTTTCTTGGAAAGGGGACATGGCCTAGAAATGTGGGCTGGATTGCTCCCATTGGTGGCAAGACCAAGACTGATTATGGCAATCACCTCCATGTCGGGGGGTGGACATGGCCAGTAACGGCCTGCCAGCTGAGCCTAGGCAACCCGAGCGAAGCGAGGGCCTCAGCAAGGGCTGTGGGCTGTTACCGAACCGTGTCCACCCCCCGACAAGAGGGTGATAGCCATTCACGCTGCAGCGTTCATCCTGGGGGCAAATGGTTTATTTACTTTTTTTGAGAGATTGGCTGCATGTAATGCACAACGAGAAAAAAGATGCTTGCTGCCATAGGCTAATGGACTAAGGGAGAGGCATAAAAAAAAAAGATGGGGACAGTCGGGGAAGGATTTCGGATGGCTGGAAACAGCGAGCGGTGCACTGTGCATTCTCGCCTGCTGTTCCAGCCACCTGATTGTCTAAGCGCCCTTCCACAGGTGTGACTTGCATATAGCTGATCTCCTTTTGCTATATTGTAGAACGATGTGCTAAATATCTACGCTGTTGAAGGTTGTGAAAAGCAATGCCAGTGGTTATGAATAGCTCATAACCTTGATATGATATGATATGGCATTTGTAACGCGCCTATACACAAGTGTTTCAAGGCGCGAAAACCTTGCGCCCATCACATTCTTTGGTTATAGTTTGTCTCCATAAGTGAGGAGGGTATGTGCAGATGTGGATCCCTTGCTCGCTGCACCAGACTGAGCTAAGCCGCCCTTAACTGATGAGGCCCAGCAACACTCACATTTGTCCGGGGTGTCTTTTGCGTCTGTGCAATGGGGATGTGGCCTGGTGGTTCTGTTGGACTGCTCAAATTGGTGGTCAGACTAAAACTAATTTCCATATTGCTATTCCCCATCTGCAATGGTGAATACGGGTGAAAATAAAAATGGTGTGGTAGGTTGCCCAGAGCAATGCTAGTGGTTATGATGAATTCTTAACTTTCTGCCCATCACATTTTTGGTTCCACTCAAAATGAAAAGCATTTTTTAAACATTGACTAAGCAAACAAGCTGCTTCTAAAATGCCATATTTAAGACTTAGCCATGCATGAATAGGGCACATAAATGTAAATTAGCTAACTAAAAAGTTGTTGAATATTTTCAAAGAGGTTTACTCAAAGCTTATCAAATAAACGACTTGAAAAGGGGAGAAATGCTTATTGCTGCCTGGGAACGGTTATTTAAACATTCCAGCTGTTTGATAAGTGATTGAAATATATTAAACAATCATTTCTTTTTGTCTAGGTGCAAACATGCATGTGCAACCCGCAGACAGAAATAGCAAGCTCAAAAGCACTACTGCAACATATGCACGGTACCTGAGCATGGGCTTGAGCTGCTTGTTGGGACCCACAGCCGAGATGGAGCCGGTGTACAGCAGATACGGGACATTGCAGGCACAGCAGGCAGAAATTACGTTCTCAGTCCCTTCAGAAGACAAGCACATTGTGAATAAGGGCACACTCAAAATATTCGAGGAACTTGTTCCTCACAAGCACTTTCACAACTTGTTTTGAAGCCAACCATGGTACCCAATTTTTTAATTCACAGTATGGTGCCCAGTCATATAGCACGACCCGTGTGATGTCCTGGGAAGTGACAAGCATTGGGTGAAATTACAAGTGACCTCATAAACAAATGATTGCAGGTGATGCAATGCGTAGGTCTCAATTTTATCATGGCACTTCACTTTCTACCAAAGGTGATGGATGGAAGGTTTTTAGTTCATCATAGCCATTGGTATTGCTCTGAACAACGATCCATGTATTCATTATTTTAGCAAATCCACTTCATTACGTCAGGGAAACAGAGATTCACAAAGCAGTCTTGGTCCTGTCCAGTAAGAGCTGCCATGTCCCATATGGTGGCAGACAATAGCATGAAGCTTATGAGCTGGCACCATGTATCTTTTGAGTAGATATACGCTGGTGTTTGCTTGCTTCCACACCCATCTGTGTGGGAACACAGGAAACCCCAGGCATGTATTTTCCATGTTGGACCTTCTCACTGAGGGGCAGGTTGATACCCTTGGCATTGCAAACAAGGGACCCGCATCTGAGCATACACACTCTCACATCGGGAGACACACTAAAACCAAAAAGTAATGGATTGGATGTTTTTAATCAATCACCACAATTGGCACGGCTCTGGCCAGCATTCCATACAATTGTGTACAAATCACACTTAGTTCTTCCACTAATGGGAGCAGTTCAGTCTGAAAAGCTAGTGTTGCTTGTGTTACTGTGCAGAGGGGACATCCGCGGGGTTCAGACTGGATGGCTACGTATGGTGGCAGACAGATTTGATGAAGCCTCTTCTGTAATGCAGCAGATTGAATAAAGTAAGTCGGTACATAAATTTGCTCACAGCAATGAACCTGGCTGCAATTCAAAGACTTGCATCCATCTCTTTTTGATTGTGTGCCTCTTTCCTGATTAGAATTCAATTTCTCATGTACTACCCTTTATTATTCTTACTTCTCTTTACGTAAACCCACAGAAGAGATCATTTCACAAATACTTCAGTTACTTGATGCACCTACTGCAGAGATATGTGTGCTAACTGAAGGTCAGAAGCTTGTATCATGGGTCAGCTGGCAATGCCTTTCAACAATCTAAGGCCGATAACATGATTAACATCGAGTTGGATCATGCCCTCTCACCTGGTGGCTGGGGTGTGGCAAACATAGTCTCGCAGCTGGTACATGTGGGAGCTACTGATGGAACCAACTTGTCTTGGTTGTTGGACATAGTGGAGAATAACAAAATATTGTTTGGCATGTGGCATGTCTCAATTTAAGTCTATGCAGGCATCTCCCATTCCCAAGACCAGTGCTTCACTCTTACCACCTACCACCCCACTCTTAAACTGGGTAGCAAATGGAAACCACAAGGCCGCAACCTGTAGGTCAGGGGCAAAGACAAATAAATCCTGCTGGTGGCCTCCAAACCCTGTCAAGGTCCTTACCACCCACAGGCAAGCCCCCCCCAATCCCAGGATACTAAACATTGCAGAAAATTATTTATTTTACTTTTCTGTTAGGCGAGAACCATACCTCACAAGTTACATGGTTCTACGCGATTGCATTAACCTCAGTTAATTTGTGGTCTGCATTTCAACTCTTGTAAGTAGATGTTTTAAAATGTGGCATCCCCTGCTATGCCTACACCTATTCTACTCCCTCCCCTATACTACCCCTACAGACACACACGTTTATGCAGTGGTGGATTAAACCCTGTGGAGGCTTCTAGGCAGTCGACATTTTGGGGCCCCCCTCGCATATTATCTCCTAATACGTTTTGCACTGCTTTGGTACCTCTTCATTTCGGGCGCCAACATCATGGGTCTACGAATGAGCGACGACAAACAATATTTATGCTCTGTTCAAGAAAATTAAAGAATTCTTAAGTCTCAGCAAAAAATGAGTAAAAGTGCCTGAACAAGATAGATGTGTTCTGTTACGGTAGAAATTAGACACTGAAGTTAATCAAACTTCATTATAACTCAGAAGATCTAACTTATTAACGTAGACGTTGGTAACAAATATATACTCATCAGGGTTCTCAAAGCTTCTACTCACAGACGTTCTACTAGGGTCAGGAGTCGGTGGGAGTCTCGTGATCCACTAGCTCACAGAGAGCTTGGTTTCTGGAGGTTTCTTGTGCACGCACGGGCACTCTAGCCTCTAGTGGTATAACATTTAACTAAGTAGTGTGCACGTCAGCTGCTAGATGGAGATGACCATAACTATTGTACATTACACGTACGTAGTTTGCACCAAATTGTTTTACGAAGATGAGCTTATAAGGGACAAACTGTAATGTGAATCTGACGTCTCTGGTGCACTTTAAGTTGTTAATGGGTACATTATTTGAATACAGTGTTTTCTCTATAGAGTGTTTAATGTAAAGTTTTTTTTTTCTTTGAGTTGATTCATTTTTTCCATCCTTTGGAAACAAGTTAAGAAAGCTTGATTGTAATTTCCTTTCAAGATCAAATCAATATTATTTTGATCCATTGTGGCGGAGCCCCTAGCGGGAATGGGGCCCATAGGCCGGGGACTACTTTGCCTATTTGATCATCCGGGGCTGCGTATATGTAAAGTAAACAAAATAAACTGATGACTTACAATAGTAGTACTAGTAGTACTAGAAGTCCATACATTAACAGGTCAATGTATTCTTATTATATATGGAATGTCACAAAAATCACACAGGTCATGACAACAGTCCAAGATGGAAGACATCTTAGCACAAGATTCTTTATTAGCTGAGTGCAACTTAAGGGGAGAACACCGATAATTAAATGAACTTAGGTACTGTTTGCATCTTCCTGACCACCAGGGTTAGAAAGCCCAGCCTTAAATGGGTTTCTACACTCTACCAGTTGCTTTCCATCAGGGCTTCTTGCCAAGTATCTGTCCCCGGTTTAAAGTGGCATGCACACACTTGATATTATATCGAAAAGTCTCTTTGTCCTTGCGTTCTCAGTCCCAGGTTCAAGGGGTTCCCCCACTCTTTGACAATCTCTCGTTGACGTGCTGTGCGCGTGTCGGAGGAAAATGAAATATTTCCTCTATGCTGGAGTGAGAAAAGAAAATAAATCTTTGCATTCCCAGAGTAGGCTAGTCAAGCGAGAGCACCTGTGAAACATGAAAACCTTCTCTGTTGCCAGCAAAAGCTCGCCAAATGTGCATGTGGGAAAACGGACAAGACTTCCTGTTCATGGCGTGTACTATGTGGGCAAGTGCTATTGATCTAGGTAATCCGCTCTAGACGATTGAGCATGTGCTTACTTTCTGTGATGGACTGATAATTCTACTCTGCTACAAAACTTCTTAAAGGAGCAGTGATTATAAATTCCCATATCAGAGGTCGAGCCAAAATCCTCTTTCTTTGAATTGGGGAGTATACAGACTGTTCAAGGTCCTGCTGCCCTGATGTTGGGGTTGTCTTTTGTAAAGGGGGTCACCTGCTCCCAAAACATGTGTGCAGTGGCAGAGCTGGGGGAGCAACAGGGATGCTTGCCCCCCCCTTTGCTCCAACCTGATGCCCGGTGAGCTCCCCACTCTCCCCCGTTGGCTCCTGTTGGGCTGGCGCTCCACTTGGAGAGACCGCAGTGAATTTCAATGCAAAAAGAAATACTGGCTGCATGGTCGCACGCACAAGCGACACTGCTGCGCCTGGCCCGGGCCTTCTGAGTGTGAGCATCTCGGCGACCCACGTTGCTGCATGCTAATCAGTAGGTGCCAGCTCCTATAATGCTGGGGCCTGTGAGCCAGGTGAGCTGTTACCTGGAGGTGTGCCAGGGCCTGTCTCCGTCTCTCTGAGTGCTCTCTGATTGAAGGTCAGAGGGTCCCCTTTGATTCAATATCAGAGGGGAACACAAAAGAGCTGATGTTTCTTAAATTAGAAAATGGTGTGACGCAAATGTTTCCTGCGCCCCCTTTTCCCTCGGAAACAGTGGGAGAAAGTGAGGGAAAGAATCTGTACGAGGCAGGACATAACTACTGTCCCTTTTAAGGAGCTGTAAAGAGGAGGGATTGACAAAATATTCTTTATATGTTTATTCAGAATTATGCAAGCTAAGACAGCACTTTTATGTTCCTGTGATTTCTAATGCTCAGCACGGTCATTTGCAAGGTCACCCGGGGCTCTGGAGGATTTGAAAGAGACAGGGTTGGTTAGGTTAGTGTGAAGGGAGGGAAAGTGCAAGACCCTGGTATGTCCGCAGAATCAGACTCGATATTATTGGACAACTGCAACGAATGATATCAATAATACACGGGAGCCGTGGAGTATATGTCAACCTTCCTTATTCCCTAGTCTCGAACTGCCGTTAGGCGGTAACCTCGCCTCTATCCCTGTAGGGTGGGCTGCAACCCAAAACCAAAGTAAAAAGGGGACAGGTGAATTGCCTGTCCTTACATGCTGAGACATAATGGGCATAGAAACGGGACATTACATCTCCCCCTTGCTTAACAAACAACTCGGGGTGCTAACCCATCTCTTCAATCCATCCTGACGGTTTGTGAGCCACCCTTGACGGACTTCGCAGGGTGGGGGAGTGATGACGTTTGGGTGATCAACCTCACTGTCATTTGTGTCCAAATCGCTGTCCATGAACTCAGAGCCTTCATCAGAAGAGTCCTCAAAAGTAGTCGAATTTCCTCTCCCAAGACACTCTTCTCTCCCAGAGGTCAGCTTTCCTTCAACTGACTGGAAGAATTAAGAGTTTCTAGTGACTGTGCCTGTGGGACTCGCAGCTGTTACCATGGTTCCATTGACATGGGTCACTGTCATGGGCTCTGGATTGAATGCTGGTGTTTCATTGGAGTGTTGTGCTTGACATACTAATGCTAGATCTCCTATCTGAAAGTTACTGTCGCTTGCCTTCCTTCTGTGATCAGCATATTCCTTCATTTTATGCTTGCTTTCTTGATCCTTCCCTCTTGCTGGATACCTTGCTCGTGGACTTGTATGGGAGAGTGGTTCTTACCACACAACCTAACATTAAAGCCAACAGAGACACACCCATGGAGCTGTGAGGTGTGTTTCTATAGTCCCAAAGTAGTGTGCAGATGGAATCCATGAACAATCCCTTTGTGATCGAACAGATTTGGAGAGCACGTTTTAGATTGGCCATGGACCTCTTCACTGTTCTGTTTGCTTGGGGCTAGAGTGGCATGATTTTGTGGTGCTGGAATCCTAGATGTTCTGCGAACATTGCAAAATCATGCCCGCTGAATGGGGGTTCATTATCCAACTTCACAATGGTGGGGATTCCATAGTCTGCTAAAGTGTTGTCCAGCGCTGGGATGACCGACTGAGCGCTCGTGGAATGAATCAAGTGTATCCCTGTTAACCTGGACATCTCATCCAGGACTACTAGTACAAATTTGCCATTGGAAGGTGGACCAAACATGGCAATAGCAACCTCATCCCACACTTGCTGGGGAATTGTTGTCATTTTAAGTGGTTCAGAGAAAGTACGTGGAGCGACTGCTTTGCACGCTATGCATTCCCCAGCACCTGTTAAACTTTAGCATCCATCTGTGGGAACAATACCTTTGTTCTGAGCTGCCTTCTTGCAGATACAATGCCACGGTGTCCCATGTGTGCCAGGTTGATTACTTGATCCTGTCGGTTTGCAGGGATGACAATTCTATTCTCCTTCAGTAGTAGTCCTTCCGGGGAGACAGACAGAGTGTGCCTTATCCCATGGAATGTCCTGAGCTGTTTTTCCTGTGCTTCCGACTTGGGTGTCTCGTGGTTGTTTCTTTGATACCGCTTTCCGGATGTTACACAGTCTTTTACTGCTGTGACCAGATGGTCTTGCTTCATGCCCTCAAATATTTGTGTTAGTGTGAGTGATTTTGACAACGCTTCGCTCACAATGTAATTTAGATATTGATTTGCCTTGATGGACTGTCTCTCATCTTTGGCGGTTAAAGGATGTCTAGACAGAAAGTCAGCAGGGTTACTGTCTTTTCCCGGTCGTTGTATGATGGTAAATGAATATTCCTGTAAGCGGAGTCCTCATCTCGCGATGTGATGTGGTATTTTGGCTGTGGGCTTTCCATATATGGTTGTGAGGGCTTGTTGGTCTGTCACAATGGTAAATGACCGGCCGTACAGGAACAAATGGTAGTGGTAGTGTTAGCAAGCCCAAATAACAGCAAAGCTCTCTTTCTCAAGTTGCGAGTATGCACACTAGGTCAGGGATAGGCTACGGCTTGTATAGGCCACTATGCAACTTGCTGCTGATGGTGATGCACCTGGTTTTATTTGCGCTAGGATCGCCCCAAGGCCAACAGCGCTGGCGTCAACTCTTAATTCAGTTTCTAGTTCTGGGTCATTGTATGCCATGTATGAGGCAGAGGCGATGCGTTGTTTAATTTCTTCAAATGCCTCTTCACAGTCAGCCAACCAGGCAAATTCTTGTCCCATGCTGGTGAGTAGACAAAGGGGTTTACTGACCGAGGCAAAATCTTGAATATACCTGGGGCAATAACTTGCCATGCCTAAGAATGATCTGATGGCAGACACCGCTGTTGGTGTTGGAGCTTCTACCAGCGCTTACACTTTGTCCAGATCGGGTTGCAAACCTTTGTGTGAAAAGATGTGCCCAAAGAATGTGAGCGTTAATTTGTTTAGCTCGCACTTGTCTGCATTTAGGGTCAGATTTGCGTCTTCGAGTGCCATGCACACTCTCCTCAGTGTATCATCATAAGTCTCTTATGTTGCTCCAAAGATAAGAATGTCATCGCTGTAGTGCAGGCAATGGGGAATGTGTTTAATGAATTGTTGTATCTCATTCTGGAAAATGTCTGCAGCTGATTATACTCCAAAATGGAGATGTTTATATCTTAAGAGCCCTAAGTGTGTGGAGGAAGTGGTTATATAATGAGAGTCAGGATGTAGTTCGAAATGGTCATACCCTTTATTTAAATGCAATTTGGAAAAGACTTTGGCCCTAAGCAGCAGGTGCATCATGTCGGTTATCCGAGGCGCCATGTGCCTCTCTCGTTAAATCACAACATTGGGCGCTCTCATGTCCACTTTCATACAAATGCTTTTATTATTTTCCTTCTTAGGTACTGGCACTATGGTCAACACCCAGGGTGTGGTCCTGATGCTTGTTCGATGATGTCTTGGTCTAACAGAGACTGTATTTCATCCTCCCTGTTTTTCTGAATGTTGAGGAGTATTCCCTTGTAATGTTGCGCTATCGGCTCAACATGAGTGTTGATGTGCAGCTTAATTTGCTCCCTTTCAGCTTCCCTAGATCTTTGAACACAGACGGGAACACTTTTGTCATCATCTCTTTTGGGCTGGTCGTGTAGGCAGACATGATCTGATACATCACATGCACCAGGCCCATCTGGATGAAAGCTAAGAATGCTTCCTCCTGGAACTTCACTTTGACTACGTATATCGTGACCTTCATGCTCTTACACGTAGCTTTGAACATTCCCTTGCAGTCAAGCAGTGTGTTTGTGCCATATGGATCCATGTACATATCTGCAATCTTTTAATTATGTCTTATTGTTGAGGGACTTGTAGGTCTCTTCATTAATGACATTGGGCCTCATTACGACCCAGGCGGTAAGGGTTTTACGGCGGCGTAAACAGCGCCGACCCTTACCGCCTGAGTACGAGGTCCCTTAGCGCCATGGCGGACTTAACACCTGCTTTTAGCAGGTGTTAAAATCCATGGCGCTAAGGGACCCTGGAGTTAATTACGCCACCGTAATTTACGGTGGCGTAATTAACGCCTTCCCCACTCCCATTATGCCCTATGGGGCAAAAATGGGAATGGGGAAGGGTAAATGGGGATTGGGGACTTACCGCCCCGCCAAGGTCGGAATGGGGCGGTAAGTCCGCCAACCACCATGGCGTAAACGTAGTTTACGCCATGGTGGTAAAGTCACGGCCCAGGCGGTAACTTACCACCTGGGTCGTAATGAGGCCCATTGACTGTGGCTCCGGTATCTATGAGGAATTCTCGACTGTGTGCATTTATTTGTGACAACAGAGTCGGGCTGTATTGAGTTGCAGTGGTGTTCCCTATGGCATGCATGTAGCCCCTTTTCTGGTAGCCACTAGACAATGATGAATCTGACTCATTGCGATGCATCGGTGAGGTCTCTAGATATCTTATCTTCTGCCGTCTCGTTCTCCTTTGCGATTCACTTTTGGGCCACGACTGCCCAGTATCTCCTCTTCTGTCTGCATGTCGTCTGTCTCGGTGTGAAGATTCCCTGCTTCTGCTGTGCAAGCTGTGTCTACTGGGAGCAGCAGACCGCCACGTTCTGGGGTGGGGGCTTTACCGCCTGGGATGGTGACTTTCCCGCCATCTGGTTTCTCTTTCAGTCTTCTGGAAGAATTTGATGTTTTTGCACACCGATTGAAAATGGTTTTCTCCTCCACATTTGTCACAGTTGTGGCATACAGCCAATGTGTGGGAAATTGTAACCACACCTGTAACATTTCTTCTGGTCTTGACAGCGTTTGGACGTGCACATAAGACACAGGGGTGCCATCGAGGCGGTCTGCATGATTTTAATGTTGCTTAAAGATTCAGTCTGCAGGGATAATGCAGTGTCCGCTCTGGTGAGTTATAACATTTCTTCAAGGGTCCTGCTCTTCTGCAGTAGTTTCTTTCTAAATTCCACTGACTCGCAGCCTGCAATTGCTTGCAATTTTAGGGCTTCAACTGTTGAATAGCGGTCGAAATCGCAATATTTTGCTCTTTTGCGTAATTTCATGACAAAATTGTCCATGTTCTCCCCTTTGTCTTGTGTAGGTGTGTGTAGGCAGTGGAGTAACTTTGCTGAAAATGTTGGGGGGGACAAGGGTGGGGTGGAGGGAGGGTGGATTGTGACTCTTAGTGATCGTTTCGGTCAAATTGTTTGAAAAAATTTGGTCGAATGGTAGATTTTACTGAATTCGGTCACCACCATTAGTTTGAAGCCAAAGATACCAAACATGAAGAGCTTGGGTTTGCGGGGTCCCCTGCTCCCCATGTTCGGTATTTTTGGCTTTGGCGGTTGCAAGGGTGTATCCCGCGTCCTCAGTATCGGTGGCAGGGGACCCAACAAATAAAAAGAAAAAAGAGGGACCCTGCAGCTTCAGATCCAACCCACGTTAGATAGATGGATCTGAAGCTGCAGGGTACAGGAGAGGCGGCGGATAGAGAAAAGATAAGTAGTGGGGGTTTGTGAGTATACTGGCTGGCGGGACATGGGTTTGGTTTTTTGTACCGAGGTAAAAACATATTCGCAGCAAAAATTACTACGGTCAGTTCTGCTGTGATTTTGTACCCCTGTCAAACAACCTAAATCCCTGAGGGATAACACTACACTACTATACCACAAGAGTCCATTGCTGACACTCTGTTATAACTTTCATAAGACTAGTGGCCTATCTTTAAAATCCAATTGGGCCTCCACACATCTTTAGCTGGCCTGCCATGCACCCAGGGAAACAACATAACATTCACAAACTTAATTCCAATAGAACATACAAACAATGCACTATTTATCATTCATTCAGACAAAAAAGTTAACACTCATATGCTTGCATACACTCTCACTCACACACAAATGAACCCAGCACCTCCATTGACATACACTGTGCGCACACAACATTTATATGTACATATACAATAACACATGGAAACAGTGGTGCAATGACCATTGAGCAGACCAAACTTTATCACTCCCGATCCCTGAAATTTGGGTACGTTGACTTGACCTAGCTGAACTATGAAGCCATGGCCGAAATGAACAGATTCACTGGAATGTCAGCAATTCCCTTGATTTTTCCTTTCATTCAAAGACAGAAGCCATGGGTTAATGCAGTTCAGTGGGTGACCAAGTATACTTGGTATCAATTTTTAAATGGCATATATCTTAAAACTTGGGTTCTGCACAGCGCCTTAAATGTGTAGATGCTGACAGATTTTTTTCTACAAGATTCTGTCTGATTAAAATTAAGGTATGTTTTCATGTGTTCAAATGGCTCCAAGCAGTGAAGTAACAAGCCGGGAGAGGCAGCGGGGGCAAGCTGCCCCCCGTGGCTCTTTTAAGAGGAAGACCGGGACAATTGTCATTGGGACAACTCTCCTGTTCGGCACATCAAAGAGGGCGCCAAACGGCAAAGGTGTTCCGAATGGTCGAGGTGTCCCGCTGCCAGGACAATGTCCCAAGGAGCATCCGGGCAGCAGAGGGTCCTCACATTACATTGTGAGCCATTAGGCAACGATGGGATGGAGGGAGGTACTATTAGCAGGGACTGTTGTCGCTTTAGAAATGTGAATGGGAGGGAGTGATCAGAAGTGAGAAGGGTGCATAATGTTGCATGCTTTATGAAATAATGTCTATGGTTTTAAAACCCCAGGGGGATTTCTTAGGCTCACATTAATCTACATGATGCTATTGTGACTTTGCATGAAGAATGGGGAGAATAAACCTAAAGCCATACTCCCATTGCTCAACATATTTCTATGACAATGTATATAGTGTATGGTTAGTTTACTATGAAAGGCTAGTTTATTATGTAATGTGGTTTGCTTCCAAGGCATTGCTATAAATAAGGATTTAAGCACATGAAATGCAAAGCAAAACCTTAATAAATATCTTTATCAACTAAACCCGGAACGTTGTGCGCGGTTGCTTAAATTGTCCACAGCTCAGTGTCACCATTTAACCAAGTGTGTGATCCTGAGCAAATCATTTAATCATATTGTGACTTATCTGCAGCTCTGCAAGTGACTCTGATTCACTTCAAAGCTTATGTTAATGTACCATGGTATTATAATGGAAATGCCTAATGACTATAGAGTTCCTCCACATATAACAATAGTGCAATGTAGGTATTTTGCACCACAAAGTTATTTGTCAATTAGCTTATGTATGGCAACTTATTCTAATACCACTTCCTTGGTGCCTCCAAGTATCAAAGACGGATGATGCACCTTGTAATGTGCTTTTCTATGAAGTCACTTCTGTTGGTGCAAGTAGGAAGTTTGCATGTATTTTACCTCAGAGGGCTTGAACAGAGCTCTAATAGGTGAGTTTCCTGCATCTGGAATGATCCTGCAATTTTATTTGTTTTGTTGTGTGTTAAAATGCCATCTTCCACTAATGTTACCAAAAAAGTAGATTGAGGCAGGGGTGGGAGCACCAATGAGACCATGTGGAATTCCACACACTGCATTTCGTTGCTCCCCCTGCCCCACACTCTTACAATGCTGGATACTCCCCTGCTTAGTTTGGTAAGTGAAGCAATTTTTGGTGGCCTGTAACCTGAACCATGACAGCCATTTACTAATTTGCACCAAAAAATTGTCTGCAAAACTCGAAATACTTTTTGCCAGTTTGGTGAAGATTTATTTTGGTGGCAGGGGGAAAGGTTTTACAAGGCTCCTAAAAGTGTCCTTTTAACACAAAATCCCATACGGTTCCTTCTGCGCAAAAACTGCTTAACAAACATTCACCATGTTTGAAAGGCGTACAGCACTCAGATTCATTTCACAGAATTTGCAGGGTGTGATAGTTTTTGGTCACAGGTTTTCTCAGCTTGACTCTTTCCACTCTTCTTGGTGAGGGTGCACCATCTGCCAACTTCATTTTGAAATTAGGATGGTGGTGCTTAGGTAGCATCAGAAAAGTGGCAAGACTAATTTTAGAGGCATTGTCGCATATAGATTTAGGCGCAATCTTAGAAATTGGTCCCAATGGTATTTGGATGGAAATTTTTAAGATACTTTGGAAGGGTATTCACCAACTTGCTCCTGGATTTAAAGTTGTCGCAAATTCACCTCTCTTGTTACACATGGCTATCCAGTCGCATTTTAGCAATTTCTTCTTGGCTGCACATGGGTTATTTATGAGGGATTCCATGTCGATGTTTGTAAAGGCTAGCTGTTCCTGTATCTTCGTAGCCACTTATTCAAGAGTCCCCCATATGGTCTTCCCAGTTGAAGTACTAGAAGCTGGTACGGCAGTGCTGCAGGTACTAGTAGCATTTTTCTCAACATGGCAACCGATTTCCAAAGGACCACATAAAATAGAGATTGTAGTCCGAGTTTGTATCGGAATAACACAATGGGAACTACTCCAGGTAGACCAAGCACTTTGCGCCAGAATTGACCTTCTAGCACCTGACATGATGCTCTTCTTATGTTTAACCCGGCTTCACTACCAAATGTGATTGCCATGCAGGGGTATTAACCAGCAAGCCCTTTTGCATTTTTGTTTTGTCCAGAAAAATGATGGCTAGTGCCGCGGAATAGGGCACCAATGGAGCTACCAGGCACAGGGGAATAATTAAGGGGGCCAGGGCACTGTAACTCACACACAGCAGTGTGGCTGCCATAGGCAGCTCAACAGAGGAATTTCAGGCAGCCTTAGCACCCCAGTCCCACCAACAGCATACTACACAGACCAACCACCAGCAGGGTGCCATCAGGGATAGGAGAAGCCCAAGGGCAGGAAGTGAAGCGACAAAAGGGGAAAGAAGGCCACACGTAGTTGTCAATGGCCGTCGGCACCAGCCGCCATAGCCTCAGGCTATGGTAAGGGAATAAAAGGAGGGAGCTGGGAGCAAGAAGCTAGTTCTCCTTGGCACTCTGAACAGAGCACCAACAGTCATCCTGTGCACATAGGAGAGTTCTTTTCTTGAGCATTGCCCTGCTCATTTGGGCACCATTTTATTTTTCTCGAGAGAATCACAAGCATTTTCCTTTGCTCTAAAAGAAGGATGTTGCTTCAGCGAGCATTTCACGTTGCTAGCAATGTGGCCAGGCTAGCAGAGGACTAGCAAGCAGTATCAATTGCACGAGGGAGCCCTGGCCACATTACCACGAGGAGCGACCATGCAGTGCATTGGGAGAAGAAGTATCGGAAGTCGCAAAAGGAGATAAGGTACCTATGTTTGTGAATCTCGGCGAGAGAAGGACCGCTAGGAAGGGGGCGAGCAGATGAAGACAGGAGGCATGACCACAGCACGGAAGACGGAAGACGGAAAGCGAGAGAGAAATCCCAGGCAGCTTCACCTAGCAACCAACAAGACCAAGCTATCACCCTGGCTGCAGTGTGTGAGTCAGTTTCAGCACAAGGGAAACACTCACGTATGGGACAGCAGCGCGGAGGGTGAATATCAAAAGCAGAGATAAAAGATTGAAGCGGCCTGTCAGCTGTCGAAAACACACATGCACCACAAGGAAACAGAGGCAACAGGGTGAAATTAGAAGCGGAAACCTGTGTCATTTACATAAGTACGGAGCAATTTTGCTTTCACAACACTGTCAATGGAGGCTAGCAGGAGAAAAGGGTGACCACGGTCAAGAAACATCTCTGAAAAAGCAAAGAGAAGTGCTCATAAGTGAGTAAACAAGCTTATGGAATGGGTAGCAGAGGAAATACAAAGTCAAGAAACATGGCTAAAAAGTAAAGAGAAGTGCTGATATGCGAGGAAACAAGTTTATGGAATAAGCAGCAGCAGCAGAGAAAATACACGGCTGGGCATGGGTGTGCAAGAGACTAGACGATGATACTGATGAGGAAGAGGACATTGTGGAACTGGACAAGACAGAGCCACTAAAGAAAAAGGCCAAAGCAGGAGCAAAACCATCAACAGCAGAGGAAGCAGACGCAGAAGGGGGAAAAGAAAAGCAAAAGTAAAAAAAGAAACAGATGTGAATACATTGATTGATCATTTTGCAAGAAAATACATGGCGCAACAGGAATTAATAGTAAAGGCTAAGTTTGATAAACTAGAAAAGATGATGACAGAGTTGGGGTAAAGACAAGTGATGGACATGGGGCAGCCTGCGAAAAATGTGCTAAATGAAAATGGGCATATAAGAGCCTGGGTAGGGGAGCATAATGACACCCAAGACAGCTCATACAGGGCACCCATAAATAGGGTCCCAACAACAGCACCCACGTCAGAGGAACGGGGTGCTACAACAAGTAGCACCAATATTGAGCTTGTTAACAGTGCACTCCTGGACAGTAGCACTGGAATCACACAGTCATTAATACCAGCTACAATGAAAGAAATAGAGAAAAACATGCAGAACCGTTTCAA
Source organism: Ambystoma mexicanum (assembly GCF_040938575.1). Taxonomy (NCBI): domain Eukaryota; kingdom Metazoa; phylum Chordata; class Amphibia; order Caudata; family Ambystomatidae; genus Ambystoma; species Ambystoma mexicanum. Next base: position 462,467,400 of record NC_090931.1, read on the forward strand.
GAGATCATTAGTATGGATTATTGAATCGGTAGCTAAAGAGAAAATATGGAAGAAAGAGTTTATCCAAATATTCTCACTTTTAGAAGCAGAACAGAAAGGATATGATGATGACTCAAAAAAGATAGAAGAGAAGAACATAGCTAGAAAATCACAGGAAGTGCAGAGCTATGACAACTGGTCCAAAGCTTTTCACATCATGGCAACAGTCATTATTGAAAAATTCCCAAATGAGAGCAGCGCACTGTTCGCATACCAGGACAAAATCAGGCAGGTAAGGGAGACCTTTGAAGGAAATGCATGGCTCACTTATGATGATCAATGCAGAAGGGCCAATGCAGCAAGCCCAGATATAGAATGGGATGAGGTACAGGCAAGCATATACATTCATGAGGTTTTAAAAACGAAATCACCATGATGCACAGAGAAAAGCGCAGCTCAGGCAAAGAACCCACAGAACAACAGTGGAAAATGCACAGAGCACAAGAACAAGGGCGAGCAGCCCGTTCGTAAAAATCAGCCATGGGTGGCTAGGTCAAATACCCACAGCCAGAACACAAAAAAGTCATATATTACCAATAGAGGCAATATTACATGTTGGAAGTTTGAAAAAGGGTACCGCTCGAGGTGGAAGGAGTGCAGATATAAATATGCATGCACCAAATGCAGGGATGGACGGAGCAGCAATGAATGCACTAGACTACCCACTAAGACCACAAAGAAAGAGGAACCATAAAATCTGCATCGGTACAAAGAGAGCAAGCAGTAAAAACGTAGAATACCAAGGCGAGAGGGGCAAACTGGCCAGGGAAAAGGTAACACCAGGTAACACAACCATTAAAATATATCATTTTATGAACCTATTAGAAACCTAACTGGACAAGGACATAAGCCAGTCAATAAAAGAAGGGCTCATGGAAGGTTTTATTATACCCTTTGATGTCCAAGGGTGTACATTAATACCAGCAAACCTAAAAACAGCAAGGGAAAACCCCACACTGGTTAAGTCGAAAATACAAAAGGAATTGGAATTAGGAAGAATTGGAGGGCCATGGGATACAATGCCTTTGAGCGAGTTCTTATGCTCAACACTGGGCTAGGTGCCATAAAAAAGAGTCAGGGCAATATAGATGAATACACCACCTATCATACCCTAAGGGCAAGTCAGTAAATGACAGAATACTGAGCACTGAGACAGCGGAATCTTAAACACAGTTCCAGGAAGCTCCCAGGCTAGTAAAAAGGTGTGGCAAGAATGCACAAATGGCAACATTGGACATAGAATCTGCGTTTAGGCTATTACCTGTTGACACCAGGTCACAGCCCTGGCTGGGCTTCACATTTGAGAGCAAATTCTACACAGACAAGTGCTTACCCGTGGGGTGCGCAATATCATGAGCACTATTCAAGCAATTCAGTTCATTCTCCCAATTGCCTTTCTGAAGGAAATTCCAGGGGCCCATGTGGCGCACTACCTGGACGATTTCCTACAACTAGGGCAGCCAGGAACAAGCGAATGCGAACAGTCACTAGAAAGAATAATAAGAATGGCAGAGCACTGGGGAATGCCACTAGCAAAAGAAAAAACATCCAACCCTGCCACAAGCATAATTATTCTGGAGATTGAAATAGATACTGCTGCAGTGGAATGCAGGATCCCAGCAAATAAGAGAGATGAGTTACTCAAGAACATCAGATCACTAAGGAGAAAAACCAAAGGGACGGTTAAAGAAATACAATCCTTAGCAGGGAGTCTCAATTTCCTGCCCAGGGTAATCCCACAGGGTAAGGCCTTTTCGAGGAGTTTGGAGATGAGGATCAGAGGGTGCTCAAAGCCACACCTGCACATTAGGCTAGGGGAAGAAGTGAAGAAAGATTTAGCAATATGGGAAGAGTTTTTGAATCAATTTAATGGAAAAATAATATGGCACACCCCATTTAATACCAGCAGGAAAAGAGTACTCTCTACCGATGCAGCAGAAAGCAAAGGCTTTGGAGCAATACTAGAGAATGCATGGTGTACAGGACCATGGCCAGAAACATGGCATGCACACATTCTGGCAAAGAACATTACACTGCTGGAAATCATACTAATCTGGCTGGCACTGCATATATGGGGCGACCGGCTGGCAAACAGAGAGCTGATGGCATGGTCAGACAATATGGCCGTAGTAGGGATCATAAACAAGAAATCACATACATGCCATTTGGTCTTAAGAATTTTCAGGGCTATGACCATCATAACATTGTACAAGAATATTGAGCTAAGAGTCAAGCACATAGCCGCCAAGATGAATAACATTGCAGATGCATTGTCTTGCTTTCAGTGGGATACATTTCGCAAAATGAAGCCAGAAACAGACAGCAGGAGTACAGAAGTACCCAAAGAATGCTGGGAAATACTAACAGAGAAATGAAGAATGCACCTGTGTCAAAGCCGGACGGCTGGGACACAGGTGAGGTAACAGCCGGATCAAGCACCTCAAATACAGGTGTAAACAGGAGCAAACCTCATACTGGTTACACAGACCCTGCTTCGGGGTTACTATTAGGGCGTGGCTACATGGCCACAGGAAAGGACGTGTTCCCTGTGAGCTCTGCTGATCCGACGTTGATCCGCTGGAAAAAACATACTTTGTGCTTGCAAAATGCTGCCTGTTTCAAGCTGGAACCGCATGAATACAAGGGGCATGCGGAGATCGAAGAGCTAGCGAGAACAGTAAATGGAACGTCAAGTTGTGAGTTAACGAAGTTGGCGAACACCGTACGGAAAGCAAATCAAAATGGCGCCCAGGCGATAACAAAGGTTGTCCCTGAACAGTCATATGAAAACTTTGTGGAGCTGTGCCGTTCGTCAACGAAAGCGGTCTTATTTAAAATAAACGAGCGGCTGTGGCAGCGCTCCCAGCTGATGAGTCTTGGAGGATCAGCAGGGACGCCCGTACAGTGGACTGAATGCAACAAAGTATCAGCGCCGGTGCCGACTGCGAGCTTGTGGTGGAGCGCGGCATGGAAACTGATCAAGATACATTGTAACAGACTGCTGGTGATTTAGAGCGCTTACGCGCGAAGCGCCGGAGCAAGATGAGAAGAAATGGACAGCGTGAGAGGGATGAGGCATGTGATGCTGATAAAGCCAGGCCGGGGACCCCTTCATAAGTAGACGGTTGAACGAAGGAGTACGGGACACACTCCGTACACTGCAATACGGACTGGTGAGCGACGTCGGGCCTCGCTGGGGCTCCGGCTGACCCTGGCGGATCCAAGCAAGCGTGAGCTGTAGTGCTGGTGCACACGTTGAAAGAATAAGCCTGCCGTTGCGAGTGGAAGAAACGGCAACTGCAGCTATAGGACTCGGCAGAAGACGCCAAAATTCAAACAAGATGGCGGCCAAAAGAGAATGCCTGTGATTTAATACCACACAGATTGCAGCGTGTACGTTTGTTTGTTTGTTTGTTTATTTATTTATAGCGCGCGCCAGACCGGGGGGTATCCGGGCGCGTGTTCAAGAATACTTTAAGCTTACATGTTACAGTTACACATTTCAGGAAGGTTACAGGGTGCATTGACAGTAAATGATGACAATATACATGGTTACGTACAGAGGTGATTGTACACTGTACACAGTATACATTGAATGTCGAGGAGCAAGGTAGGTTCAGCTGCAGATTAAAAGGTGGGTCAGATGTGAGTGGTCCTAGTCTAGTCAGTTATAGGTCGTTTTCTTTGAGCCATTTAATGCAGTTAAGTCTGAAGTGTGGATAAGATTGGTCAGACCTTAGGGATGATGGGAGGGAGTTCCATAGCTGGGCCGCTTTGACAGGGAAGCTGGTGCCTCCGACTGTGCTCAACTTAAATGGGGGCACAGCTAGTTGGTTGGTGTATGCTTCTCTGGTAGGTCTGTTAGAAGTTCTTCTTTTGAATCTTTCTGTTAGGTATTTGGGGGCTAGGTCATTAATACTTTTGAAAGTCAATGATGCTGTTTTGAGTTTAATTTTGTCAGCTGTGGATAGCCAGTTAGATTGTCTTCTGACGTCTGAGATATGCTCTCTTCTTGGGATTCCTAGGGCGGCTCGAAGGGCGTTGTTCTGCAGGGTTTGGATTTTTTGCAGTGTGTGTTTATTGGACCCTATGTATAGTGCATTGCAATAGTCCAATTTGGATAATACCAGGGCTCTTGATAGGGTGAGGCAGCTGGCGGTGGATAGATATGGTTTAGCTGCTCTAATCAGCTTACAGGTGTAAGCGGTGCTAGAGGCCATCGCATTCACCTGCTTTGTTAGAGAGAGGCAAGAGTCGAGGTAAAAACCTAGTGTTTTTACTTCTTTCGCTACTTTAATGGTGTTGCCATCTATGACAAATGATGAGTAGTCGTTGTTCAGTCTTTTGATGTTTTGTGTGTTCCCCAGCATGATGAGTTCCGTTTTGTCATCATTCAGGCATAGACCATGTCGGGCCATCCATGCCTGGATGATGAGGTATATTCTGTTCACCAAGGCCAAATCCTGTTCATAATCCTCCGAAAGTGGGATGAGAATCTGAGTGTTATCTGCATAGTTTGTGTAGGTGACACCCAGAAGGTCCAGATCATCGAACAGGGGCTTCGTGAAGATGTTGTACATAGTCAGAGAGACACAGGATCCCTGGGGGATGCCACATGTGATAGGTAGTGGGTCAGCCGCTGCGGAGGTGGAGAAAACCCTCATGGTTCTGCCGCTTAGGAATGACCTGATCCATGCAATGGCATGTGTGGAGAAGTGGGCCGCGGTTTCCAAGTGGGTACAGAGCACATCATGATCCACCAAGTCACATGCCGCTGAGAGGTCCAGCAGGAGGAGTAGGGCAGTTTTTCCAAGATCTCTCAGCTCATCGACTTGGGTTTTGAGACCGATAAGCGCAGTTTCGGTACCATGTTGAGGCCTGAAGCCTGACTGTCTGGTACCTAATAGTTGGTGCATCTCCAAATATTTTTGGATCTGTAGGTAGGCCACTCTGTCTAGGATTTTTAGCAGAAATGGTACTGTAGTGATTGGCCTGTGGTTAGTCGGGATGGCGGGGTCCAGGGTTTGCTTTTTAAGGAGGGGGAGGACCCATGATTGTTTAAGATTGTCTGGTATAGTGCCTGATGCAAAGGAAGCATTAATGAGTTTGGAGATAAATGGGGATAGGTCTCTGGCCACGTCTTTTATCAGTTGGGCTGGGCATATGTCGCCTCGACAGTTGGTTGGTTTGAGTGAGAGTATTATTTTTTCAATCTCTAGGATGGTTACTTTGGTGAAGTTGAATTTGTGTTCTGGCTTGGCAGAGGTGGGTGGTTTACCACTTTGATTGGTTGAAGTGGGTATATTTTGTTTCTTTTTCTCAATTTTGGTTTGGAGTGTGGCAATTTTGTTGTTTAGAGCCTTTTGGATGTTAGAACACCACGTTTTATTTTTGTCGCAGTTGTCTGGAGCAGGGATAGGGTTTTCCAGTTCCTTTAGTATAAGAAATAGCTCTTTGGCTCCAGATTTAGCCTGTAGTATTCTGTTGTTAAAGTTTTCTTTTTTGGCCCTCCTTATTTCATTTTTGTAGATCTTAGAGGCACTGATGAGAGCTACTTTGTTATTCTCTGTTGGAGTTAGTCGCCAGGCGGATTCGCATTTGCGTTTTTCAATTCTTAGGGATTTGAGGTGAGGGGTGAACCAAGTGTTTAAGTGTGCTCTGGGCTTGCTTTTTCTCATTTTCAGCGGGGCGATAGTGTGCAAGGCTGTGGCCATGGTTGAGTTGAATTCGTTCACTAGGGCTGTTGGGTTTAGTGATTCAGATAAGGAATTTAGAGTTGGGAGGATAAGTGGTAGCAGTTTGTCTGCAGTTATGTTTTTTTTATTTCTGGTTGGTGGGGGGGGCAATACAATTTCCTTGGGTTGGGTGGTGTTTTCATTTATGAGGAAGGTTATTAGTGCATGAACTGTCCAGATTTGTGGGCAGACATCGGTAATTGTTACATTACAATTGTGATTGGCTACCCAGTTGAGTGTTCGACCTTTTTTGTGGGTAGGTTGTGAGATTCTTTGGGTAAATCCCAGTTCTGTGATGACATTGGCGATGTTAGTCGCTTGCAAGTCTTTGTGGTCGTTGAAACCTAAGTTCATGTCTCCCAGGAGGATGGCTTGCGATGAGTTTTTTAGATTGTTTGAGAGGATCATAGAGATGTCCTCCTCAAAGGTTCCAATGGGACCTGGAGGCCTATAGATGAGGTGTATGTTGATAGATTGAGAGGGTGATGTTGAGAGTTTGGCAGTTAAGGATTCACAGGATTTGGTGATTGAGGGCATTTCTATTGTTATGGCGAGGTTGTTTTTAGCGATGATGGCTAGGCCGCCTCCTCGAGAGTTGGTTCTGTCCTCTCTGAGAATGTTGTAGTTAGGGGGCAGGGCGAGCATCAAAGCGGGTCCTGCTGCTTGGTGAAGCCAGGTTTCCGTTATGGCTAGAAGGTCATAATCGCCTATTTGGATGAGATCGGCAATTTCGGTGGCATGTTCTATTAATGATCTAGCATTAATGAGGGCACCCTTCAGCGGTATGTTTGGTTTGGGTGTCGCAGGGGTGACATGGCTTTTCTTTTTGGTGGGTCTGTTGCTTGATTTGCGGTGGTTGTTAATGGGACTGTTAGCGTGGGAGTCTCTTTTGGTGGGGGAGGTATCTAGTTTGGGGGCATTGCGATGGTGGTCTCTTGTATTGCTAGGTTTGGTGGCTAGTCTGGCTGGGGTTTCATAGATTTTGGGTAGTCTTGATCGTAGCTTTGCATTTCTACTTTAGGTATCGCATGGGATATTTGTTATGGGGTGGTGGGTGATAGGTATCTTTATCTTTATAGTTTGTGGGTTAGTGACTGGGTTAGTGTTTGGGGTGCTGGTCGGTCGGGGCTCGTCATCAGAGTTTGATGTTGCAGTAGGCATAGATTGCAGTGGGTGGTTTGCTGTTGTCATTGTGGAGCAAAGGGTGACCAGGAGGATGAAGATGGAGGTCATTCTATAGAGCATACAATGGCTGTCAACACAGTGGCTAGGTATGGGCTGTGGTAACACAATGGCTAGGTATAGGCAGCACACTGGCTAGGTGTGGGCAACACGGTGGCTACACAATGGCTGGGTAATGGCAACACAACAGCTGCACAATGGCTAGGGCATCACAATGTACGCATGTTGGGCGACAATAGCAGGGTGGCACCTAGATTTGACAATCTTTTTCAAGACTAGAATGCATACGTGCTACAGCAGGGCACCTATATTTGACAATCCTATTCAGGACTAAAATGCATACATGCTACAGCAGGGCACCTATATTTGACAATCCTATTCAGGACTAAAATGCATACATGCTACAGCGTGGCATCTAGATTTGACAATCCTATTCAGGACTAAAATGCATACATGCTACAGCGTGGCATCTAGATTTGACAATCCTATTCAGGACTAAAGTGCATACGTGCTACAGCAGGGCACCTATATTTGACAATCCTATTCAGGGCTAAGTTGCAGTGTGCAAGCAAATAGGTGCCATTTCAACAGTAGGGGTTTACGGGTTTAGGGGTTTACGTTAATGACACGCCCACAGTTGCAGGGGAATGCTGAAGGTGGCTGGAAGTAAATAAGTGCGCATGTCACATAACCCCCATGGCCACATATGTGCTGGTGGACATAAGAGACACAGAGGCTGGAATCAAGACAGCACAGCACATAATGCAATACTGAATCAGTGTCCCGGGTGAGGACCAGTTGCTGGTGACCCGCAGTCAATTATACAAGAGCGGAATAATGTCGGTGAGAGGGGCCAAAACGAAGGCTAAACAGCCAACTATAGACATATTTTCTAGGACCCCGACCACCCCAGTGCAAACCCCCACTAGCGCGCCAGCAGAAGTCACACCCCTGAGAGATGACTGGGCGATCCTAGCTGCCATTACACAATTGAAGACCTTGTGGGGCTCAACGATGGCAGATCTGCAAGTTGCGCTGGAGGCCAAAATAAACGCAGTAGGAATTGAGATCAATTTATTACGGCAAGACATGAGAGCGCTCGCAGAAAGGACGACCTGCCTCGAAAGTGCTGTGAAAACTAACACAGAAACTGGTGCCAGTAACGCTAAAGAGGTCCATATATTGAAACAGCAGGTATCCAACTTGGAAAACCGAGCAGAGGAAGCCAAAGGGAGAGCGAGACGTAAAAACATACGAGTGGTTGGCCTGCCGGAAGGAGAGGAGGGCCAAGATCCAACAGACTACGTAGAAAGCATGATCATGCAAGAGATTGGAGCAAGAAAGCTCTCCCAAGGGTTCGCAGCTGAACGTGCACACAGAGCCCTGATGAGAAGGCTGCAGCCAGGGGCCCCGCCCCGAATGATCATAGCAAAGATCCTAAACTATAGTGATCGGGAGAAGATCCTGGAGTTCTTTAGGAAAGGAGGGACGTTCAAAAGAGCGGCATCGACCATAACTCCATACCCTGACTACACCATGCAAGTGCAGAGACAACGCTATGGGTATGTAGCGGTGAAAAAGAGACTACGGACAGTGGGTCTTAAATACATGCTCCTGTATCCTGCAAGACTCAAGATAATACATAAGAGCAAAGCACATTTTTTCAACTCCCCAGAGGAAGCGACGAATTGGTTGGATGCCCAGGGTTGCCTGGATGATGATGTGGAACAGAGACGAGAGGCACAAGATAAGTGACAAGAATCAACGCTGTGGGTAACCGAGAAAGGGGTACTGTGGGAGAGGCATTTGATGGTAAAATAATGGGGGCAACCTCGCAGAGTGGAATTGGTGGCATAGGATGAATATTGTTGGACATTTTGGACTGGAATATAGATGGCACAGTTAAATACTGATATTGACACCCAAATGTGAAGGTTAATGCAGAAGACATAAGAGGGACATGGCCTACCCCCGGTGAATAGAGTGTGGAGAGAAGGCATTAGGGTGGAATCACCCTGCTGAGCCCTGAGCACGCGAATTGTCGGGTTAGGGGCTAGATGAGGGGGTGCCTGAGATCCATGCATGGAGCTGGGCAACAGTTGAGAGGGTTGGGGTGTGGTAGAGGGGTAGATATTGTGTTGGGGCAAGCTGGAGAAGGGGATAGGGGAGGGGAGAAGGGGAGGGTGGGGTGGGAGTTGGGGAGTTGGGTGTGTTCATTGTAGTTGGGGACCGAGCCTATATGAATCTACACGTGGAAATAAATGTCCTCGATAGAAACCGCACCGGTGTGGTGGGGGAGAGACATATTGATAAATAATGGGGGATCTCAGAATTATCACGTGGAATGTTAGAGGGCTCAATAGCTACCTAAAGAGAAATAAGGTTATGATGTATCTGTGCAGGCAAAAGATAGATATAGCATTAATACAGGAGACTCCCCTAAACGCGTGAAAAACTAGACAGAATAAAGAAAATCTGGAGGGGAACGGTGGTGGGTGCTACATATTCGGCCTATGCTAAAGGAGTGATTACATGGGTGGCGCCGCATGTCCCTTTTCAGCTGTTACAATGTACGGAGGAAGCGGACGGGAGAACGGTGATGATAAGAGGGCTGGTAGAAAACAGAGAAATAAATATTATTAATACATACACCCCGAACCAGGATACAGCGGCATATTTTAGGACTCTATACAGTAAAATGGGCAGGTACCTGGGAGGGGCAGTGATTTGGGGAGGAGACTTTAATTGCGTGTTGAATCCAAGAATTGATATATCAGATGATAAAATAAATAGACCCACCCCCGCAGCCAGAACATTGCAGGCACTGATGTCGGACCTTGGGTTCGAAGATGCACGGAGAGTGCAACATATGCCTGAGAGGCAATACTCCAATTTTTCAGCCCCGCAAAATTTGCATACTAGATTGGACTATATATTTGTCATGCAGGAGTTGATGTCGGGGATCACACTTACAGAATGTAAAGCGAGGGTCCTGTCGGACCACTCGCTGCTAATACTAGGATGGCAATATCAGCCCCCAAGAGCAAGGAAACCAACTTGGTGCCTCTGTGCTGAGGTGCTAAGGGACACTATATTCAGAGAAAGCCTGAGAGATGAAATAGTAAGCTATTTCGAAATTAATACAGGTAGTGTTGAGTCAGCCGGGATGCTATGGGAAGCCTTTAAGGTGGTAATAAGGGGAATAGCTATAGCAAAGTCTAAAGGGTTACAAGGAGGAATAGTGACATAATTGCAAGAAGCTGAAGACGAACTGGAGAAAGCGCTAGCAAAGGGTGGCACCACCAATGAAGAGAACGATGAGATACTCAGATTGCAACAAAAATGTGGGGCTGTTGGGATAGATTGTGTAATCTGAACTATAAGAAGTATTTAGAAAGAATGCATGCGGGAGGGGATAAACCAGGAAGACTGCTGACATGGCTTTACAAAAATGAAACCCCTAGACCCACAATCAGGACGATCACGGGAGATGATGGGAGCGCGGCTGACACTCAAGAGGGAGTTAATCAAGAGTTCGTAAAATATTATACAACCCTATATGGCGATAAAATACAAAGTGATCATAGGAAGATAAATGAAACACTAGAAGATATAGGCTTGCCACAAATTAGTACGGAAGAACGAGAAGAACTAGATGCCCCGATCACACTAGAAGAATTGGAAGAAGTAGTGGTGCAGTTACCCACGAGCAAGACCGCTGGAGCTGATGGGTTCCCGAGTGAATTTTACAAAAAAAACAAGAATGAGGTGCTCCCCCCGCTTCTGGCAATGCTAAATGAGGCGTATGACAAGGGTAGGCTCCCGGAGACCCTACGAGAGGCGATAATCATACCACTCCCGAAACCCAATAAGCCTGCCAAGGAATGTGGATCATATAGACCATTGTCAATGTTAAACCAAGATAGCAAAATACTCACAGCGGTTTTAGCAAACAGGATGAGAAGAGTTATCACCAAACTCATACATCCCGACCACACCGAGTATGTCCCAGGCAGAAACATCACGAATAACCATAGGCGGCTTCATCGAGTCATTGAGTATGCGAATGAGGAAGAGGGAGAGATGGCAATCGTATCAGTGGACGCCATAAAAGCCTTTGATTCAGTAAAATGGCCCTGGCTGGTGGCTGCCCTGACCAGCTATGGGATAGGGCAGGGGTACCTTAGATGGGTTCAATTGTTATATAGCGCGCCTCTAGCAAGGGTGAAAAAGGGAGCGACAATATCAGAGAGATGGCAACTCAGTAGGGGCACCAGACAGCGCTGCCCACGGTCCCCAATGCTATATCTTTTAGCACTAGAGCCCCTAGCAATATACCTAAGGCAACAGTATAATGTGATAGGTATCTCAATAAAAGCTGAGCCACATTTAATCTCCCTGTATGCAGACGACATATTGTTGCACTTAAAATACCCTGAGGAAAACCTCCAATACGTGCTAGAAGTGATGGAACAATTTGCGTTACTGTCTGGCATAGCAGTAAATCCCAGAAAATCGTGCATGTTCCCGCTGGGTAGATATAAAGGGATCCCGAAAGAACAGTTGCCTGTATTACAAATACCATGGGAAGTGGACACGTTTAGGTACCTTGGGATAGATATCTACCACACGGTGGAGGCGGAGCACATACACAATACTGAGAGGGCGGTTAGGAGTATCGAAAATAACATGAGGTTCTGGGCGAAGCTTCCTTTGGCAATGATAGGAAGGGGGGCAATGTTGAAAATGGTGGTCCTGCGAAGACTATTGCACTATTTTAGTAGCATACCGCATTTGATCCCAAAGAGATTCTTTGTGCAATTACATAGCATATGCAGAGATTTCCTATGGAGTGGGACGAGAAATAGAATCACCCTCTGGAAGCTGCAAAACATGCATTAGAAAGGGGGGATAAAATTGCCAAACTATGAGGTTTATTACTTGGCGAGTCAGTTGAAATATGTAGCGAAATGGTTATCGGAAGACTCAAACTCGGAATCTAGGCTGTTTAGACCAGAATGTGCACCGTTCTTCCTACAAGAAATTATGTGGCTGCCTAGAGCGAATGTGAAAGAGTGTCCGAAAATGATGTTGCTGGGGCGGGACATATGGCACAGGGTCTGTCGGGTAATGGAGAATCCTTCCCCATGTTCCCCGCAGGTGCCACTTGTGGCGCTTGCGGGAAAAGATGGCCAACTAATGAAGACGATTAGAAATCACTGGGAGCCAGTTGGAATAGCAACAGTGGGTGATGTTTGGCAAGAGAGGAGGATTATAGAATTTGAGACATTGGTGGAGGAAACTGGGCTACATAGGGGACAATATATCGCGTTCCACATGGTGGTGCGGCGGGTTAAAGAAACGTGGCCAGAGGTAATATTGGAAAGTCAACCAGACACCAATCTTGATGTGATATATGACATAGCAGAGGGGGGGACATGAGATACCCAGAATATACGAGATGGTTATGTCCAAAGTGGGGAAAGAAATAGTACAATTAAGACAAGAGTGGGAGGAAGAGGTGGGTACCCCTATGACCGATGGGATGTGGGAGAGAGCCCAAAGATATCATAAGAAGGTGTCAAGAAATGCAAGGTTGCAGCAGATACAGCTGTATATCACCCACAGAGCATATTTGATGCCCCAAAGGATAGCCAAATTTGCGAATGCAGGACGGCAAGCATGCCCTAAATGTAATGAAGATAATGCTGGGATGGTGCACAAGTTTTGGGTGTGCCCAGTGATTGGAAGATTTTGGAGGGAGGTAGCGGATAGGCTGAACACCAAAGGGGTTAAACTAATGGTAGAATCGGCATGGGCATGCCTGATAGGAGGGTTTCCCAGACCAAGTAAACTGAAACATGTCAGCAAACTCAAAGATCTGGCATATATACTAGCGAAACGTAGGGTTGCTATGAACTGGAAGGCATGCCATGGTCCGATAGTAGAAGTGTGGTGGAAAGATCTACAGAAATGGTCAGAAGCTGAAACCGCAGTATGGCAAGAAGCAAGTAACTGGTGGGGAGGAGGAAGCAGAAACACTGACAGCTTGGAAGCATTTAGTGGCTAACCTATTTGGGTACGCGCACGATTGGTGGAGTGACCAAGACTCAGTAGTGAACTCAGATGAAAGACCCCACCTGCAAGGCGCAGGAACAGGAGGTGTGTAAAAATAGGCTCGGGAGAGGGGGGGGTCGGGTGGGGGAGCAGTGTATACTATTGATACGAAGTAATAATTGAATGATGTTAAAATGTACTGCAAGTTTGGTTTGTATTGTTGTTAAAATAAAATAATAAAAATTGTTTAAACAAAAAAAAAAAAAATTAGGGCTTGCCAAAAAAGCCTTGGCAGCACACACAGCAAATCAATATAGCAAGTGCCTGGAAACGGTACTGAGAATTACAAAGAGGGAGCATTTAGAGCGTATAACAAAGAAAGAGATACATTGTTTTTTTATATGGGCATACAAGCAGAAAATGAAAAAGAATGGGCAAAGATGCACCTTACAGCAGTAGCCTATTTTGCAAAAATACGGGGTGGATCAGATCCAACATTCAGCACACTGATAACATATGCATTAAAAGGATGGGGAAAGTTAGAGAGCATGCACTTAGACAAAATGCGTCCACTGAATTTTGAGAAAAAAGCAATATTATTAAAGTTACTGGAAACCGTTTGCTCACACAAATATGAGACGCAACTTTTTAAAACAGCATTTGCCATGGCATAATTTGGGGCATTTGGATCAAGCGAGCTCATTGCATCAAGCACTAAAGCTAGCGATGGGTTAGGCATGTTGAAGGTCCAACTAAAAGGGGACTACATCACAATAGACATGAACACGTCCAAAACAAGTAGCAGGAGGGCAGTCACAATTTATTGTATTGAAGACAAAGCTAACTGCCCAGTTTGCATCACAAACCAGTACCTCTGGCACCGCCCGCACATTGGGAGGCTTTTTTTGATACATGAGTATGGCAGGGCACTCAGTCAGTTTCAATTCCAGGCAGTCCTCAAAACAACCATTCAAAAAGCAGGTTGGGGCAGCAGGGAATGTTCAGAATAGGTGCAGAGACATTGGCATGGCAAGGGGGTCTCTGGGTTGAAAAAGTAAAGCAAATCGGGGGTTGGGAGTCTGATTGTTATAAAAGGTATGTAAGGCCAGAACTAATTTGAACATGATTTTCCTCAACAGTGCAAGGTACCCCCCTCAAACTGGCATGGATCAGAGGACACTCATTCATTTTCAGGACAGGGAGATGGTCAGAGGAAACTAAAGAAAAAACGTCCTTTAGGAACACTATTACATCATGGTGGGGTTACAGGGGCATGAAATTGGAGGCAGACCAACATTTTTTATTCAGCAATACTGCCCAGGCGAACATGGCATGGAGCCATGTTATACAAAGTAATAGACATAGCCAGGAAGAAACTGAACAGGGAATAGAAAAATTCTGCACCAGCAGGGGAATTCAGTTTATCAGGCACATTGCTATTTCGCTAGCAGACCCAGAATTTTTCCATACGGACGGGGTTCACCTGTCCATTAAGGGGATAACAATTTACATACGGAGATCACTAATAATTTAGCAACAAGAGAATGCAAGTAGGACTTTAACTTTTGGGGGAACCTGGATGGCCGGGAACCCAAACAGGTGTGGCGGCACGGGCCAGGTAGGTGACCCTGGTCCCGGTGCCCAAAAGATAACAGTATTGTTCATTGTGTGTTGGTTAAATACATTTACCCAAATGTGTTGTATGATTATACGTAGTAAAATAAAAACCACAGCCTTTTATTGCCAACCACAAGACAATGGGGGTCATTACGAGGTTGGAGGAATGGAAAAACGATGCCGGTAAGGGATTACCAACACCGCACACCGCTCTGGCCTATTACGAGTCAGCAACCCGGTATCAGCGCCACCGCTGAAACCGTGCATCCCCGTACCGGCATGCGCGGGGGCATGCAGCCCTTCGGCCCGGCAATAACGGGATGGCTCAAATAGGAGGAGATCACAAGTTATGCGGACATGCAAATACCGGCATCATGAAGGCACTAAAAAGGGATACCGGGATGCCGGCATTACTGGCATCGCGAACCACCCGCAAACAGCAATGTGCAGTGTACCCAACTGGCACAGGTGCACACAATCTGCACAGGTGGAGGCAATGGAGTCTGGCCCAGCACAATAGGAGCACATCCACACACCACACCCCATTCCACATCAAAATGATTCCACTTGCAGTAGCAATATTGGGGCTGGAGGACATGCTTGCATTGCTACACCAGCAACAACAACAACAACAACAACAACAGGCACCACAGAGGAGACGCAGGAGGAGAAAGAGGGTGAGACAGGCCCAGCAAGCCCCACCAGTGCAGCTAGTGGTACCATGCAGGCAGCCCCCAATCCCTCGCATAAGAGCCAGTCCATTCAACCTAACCCCTGAGCAGATCCACACCCTGTACCGTCTGGACCGGGAAACCATCACCACCATTGTGGACATGATACACAACGACATTGTCAGCCTGATTGAAATACGCACCGCCATCCACCCTCTACTGAAGGTAGTGTCTGTGCTGCACTTCCTGGCCAAAGGCACCTACCAGCACACAGTTTTGCACATGCATGGCATTTCACAACCCTTATTTTCTCGCATGCTGAACCAAGTGCTGGATGCCCTCCTGAAGCACTCAAGGAACTACATATCCCTACCATGGACTGTCCAGGAGATCTTTGACACGAAAGTTGGCTTCCATGCACTGGCAGGCATGCCAAATTGTATTGGTGCACTTGACTGCACCCATGTTGAATTGGTGGTCCTGCATGCAACGGAGGTGGTGTACCGCATCCATGAGAATGCACAAATCAAATCCACCAAGGGAATACACTGCCTGTCACATGGCCACCACCACAGTAGCGCTGCATGTCACCATGGGAATAATAAGCGCTGAATGATAAATAATGCTGAGACTACTGCCAACTCTGCCAGAAATAAAATCATACTGATCACTACACATCACATATTTAAAACAAACACAGTGGTATGCGTCCACAGTGCATGAGCAAAATCAAGGAAGTGTACACTGTGTATCATCTTGAAGATGCAATCCACACCATAAGACCATGCACAGCACACATTGTGGCAAGGTAACATGTGTGCATACAACCAGGGACATGTGCATGTGAACAACAAATATCAGCAGGCATGTGTGATAAGTACAGGTGTCCTTCATGAATTGACTAACACATACCTTATTTTGCACCCATGCAGGTGATAGTGGCTATCCCTTGAAGACGTGGCTCCTCACCCCTGTCCGGAACCAACAGAACAGGCACGAAGAGGACTACAATCGCTCCAATGCCGATACCGGTGTGGTCATCGAGCAGACCTTTGGCCTGTTGAAGGCACGTTTCCGCTGTCTTAACCGGTCGGTTAGGCACTCCTCTACAGGCATGAGAAGGTGGCCAAGATCATCATGGCATGTGTCATGCTGCACAACATGTGCATCCGACAGAACGTGCCTCTGCCCCCTGACTTTGAACAGCAACTACTAGGTGAAGAAGATGAAGATGAAGAAGATGTGGGCGTACATCATCGTGGTGGCGATGCACAGGAGGGACGTACTGTGTGCCAGTCTGTGATTGGCCAAATCTTCTAAGACACATGGGTGCAGAGGGTTCCATGAATGTGGGACTGAGGGCACTGGGTGTGGGAGTACATGGACTCTATGCACTGTAAACCAATAAATCACACATACACAATAAGGAATGTCCAGTCAAGTATTTTTTCTGGTACACAACGGGTGTATTAAAGTGCTCATGCCCTCCACCTCACACACACCCCCTGCCCCCTCCCACCAAAACTCCCCCAGACACCCTCTCCCCTCCCCCCACAACTCCCCCACGCACCCTCTCCCCCCACCCCTCCCCAACTCCCCGACACACCCTCTCCCCCTCCCCCCACAACTCACCCACACACCCTCTCTCCCCTCCCCCTCCCCCACAACTCCCCTACACACCCTCTCTCCCCTCCCCTCCCCCCACAACTCCCCCATACATGGTGTGCAATCAAATGTTGCAGGAGTCTGCATCAATTGCCATATTCATGCTGCCCCTGCTACTTTTGGCCACTTCCCGCCTCTGGTGGGGGCATGTCTGAGCACTGCAAGGTGCGGGCAGACCTGCGCAGGGGGCTGGTCTGTGTGGAGCTCAAAGAGGAGGCTGTGCCTGCTTGCACCAGTCCTGGGGTAGGATGCAGTGCCTCCAAGGCATCTGCAATATGGCTAAGGACCGGTCTCACTGCAGTAAACTCCTCGCAGATGCGAGTAGTGCTTGCCTCAATGGCCGCTTTCATGGACGCTGTGTTGTCCCAGCCCTCCTGCCTTGCCAGGGCACCATCAGATATAAACTGTCTGACTAGCCCTGTCAGTTCCTCCTGGTGCTGCTCCGTCAGTGCCATTCGCTGCTCCCCATCCCGGACACCAGTGGAGGTGGATGCTGCATGTGGCAAGGGTCCCAATTCATGTGGGTCCTCTGTGGGCCTCCAGCTCTCTGGCCCTGGCTTCCCTCCAGACTGCTCATGTGTGCTGCCATTGGGGGTGCTGATTGTGGTGATCTGGGGTGATGGCTGGGGGCTGGGTGTGCCAGGTAGGCCTGATGACACATCCTCAACAGGGACACACACCTGGCCTTGGCTCTGTACCTCGTTGTCACTCCGGGGTGCCGTGGCAGCTGCCTCCCCGACAGAGCTGTTGGCAGCAGACAGGGCCCCATCGGCCACTGGCTCCTGTGTAGTGGATACAGTTGTTGTGGGCACTGGTGCTGTGGCAGTGGCCCTTTGGCGCCCCAGTGACTTTGCATCCTGTGGTGCCTTTGCCTTCTGTGGCAGATGTGTCTTGCCTGGCCCTTTTGACATAGAAGGTCTGTTGACATCTTCCCTGCCCCTGGCCTTCTTCTTGGGAGTCGTTGCCTGCGCCGCAGAGTCCCGGGCATCGCTGTCAGGATCTGAGCCTGTGGGGGACCGAGAGAGAGACGCATCAGTGATGGTTCTACATGCATCATGCATACATTGGTATTGTTGCTGTTCTACACATTTGAGGGGATTTGGTATTGGAGTTGTGACATTCAGGTTGCTTTCTATATGGGGGATCATACAGGCATACATCTGGTTCACACATGTATAAGGTGGTGTATGCTGTGTGACATGCCTTTCTGTTGTGGAATGCGTGCAGAGTGACACATGCCGTTTCCATGTTTGTGGGGAGTGTCTCAGGTATGGCATTGGCATGCTGCATGCATGTGGATGTATCAGTGCTGAGGGCGGCATCTAGGCAGGGATGTGTCCATGTGTGTGTAATGGGCCATGCCTTGCCTCATGGCACGGTCACATAGGTGGACGATCTTCATACTTTGCAATACAGTGTTTTTTAGGACACTCACCAGTGGTTGAAGTGTACGAAAAGAAGTAATGGAACTATGTTCACTGCTGGCCTGCACCCACTACCCACAAACCCCATCACCACACCCTCTCCCACACACAATACAAACCCCCAAACACGTGCACCTGCTGTTTAAGGGAACGTTTTGTGCAGTGCACTGAAAGTGCAAGCTGCAATGTCTTCCTACACTTTTATTTTAAAACTAAACCATTCCGGAACGGTTTCTTTTTAAAATAAAAGTATAGGAGCTGTAAAACATAATTTAAAAAAGTAGAGGAGCACCGCTCCCGACCGCTCCCGCTCACTTCGACCACTGACACTCACCTCCATCAGCCGATGACGTGGCTCCATGTTCCATTTCTCCCACACCTTCAATTGATTCCATTCCGATAGTGCTGGTGCAGTTTTCCTCCCAGCGGCTGAGTTTTATAGGTGAGTTCCAGCCACCGCCAGTAGCCAGGCCCTGGCTCCGGTTGCCAGATAATAGGTTCCGTACTGCGAGGCGCAGGTCGTCCCAATGTTTTTGGATGTCTTTTACTGTGCGGGGGGTGTTGCTTACCGCACTCACTTTCTGGGCTACTAGCTCCCAAATCTTTTTTTTTTTTATCTGTGCTGCTCTTTTTATGTCATTGGCAAACACCACCTCTGCATTTTCAGCCAGAGTGTCTGCAAGCATGGTCAGTTCATCTTCAGAGAACCGCTGCTTCCGCTGCCGGGATGCCCCTTTCTTCACAGCCTTTGGCATGGTGCTGGTGTAGTAGAAGATGTTGTGGTGTTGGATAGTGGCTCCAGGTCCTGTGTATCGAGGATGGCAATGGATAGTGTTTTTCAAGATGGCCGCCGTGCCTTTTCCCGTTCCGGCTCAATGATGTTATTTCCGGTTCCGGCATTAGCGGTGGCTGCTATTAGCAGTGGCCGCTATTAGCAGTGGCAGCTAATGCCGACCCGTTAATTAGAGGTGGACGGAGGCGGAAGGGCTGCCTGTGCTTTCCATGATGCTGCTAAGAGAGGTTTTTGGGACTTTTGCGGCAAGCCGGTATTGTCGATACCGGCATGCCGCTAAGCCTGTGCACGCATACTCGTAATCGGCCGCTGTTAGCGGCATCATTGCTACACGGACACAGTATTGCCTCCATGCCGGTAAAAACTGTTTTTTACCACGAATCTCGTAATGACCCCCAATGTCTCAGGTCATCATTAACAACACTAACCAGGGGAAGAGTTCAGCCGGCTCTGGGCTCCACAGATTATGATCTGTGTCAGGACAGACGTACCGCAGTGAGCATCGCTGCCCCACACTCTGGTGCATGCTCCTGCTGCAGGACTGTGGTGTGCACAGAAGCTCCTACCCAGCAGGGGCCAGCCTTAGCTGGCAGGGGTAGCAAAAGCACACAAGTTCATGTAGGGCGGCGTGTGCACCGAAGTGTATGGGCTAGTGTTCACAGGGATGTATGTTTCTGTATGTTTTTTACTCTGTGCACTATAGGGGGGGTTGTTGTTTCTGTGCCTGCTACATCAGGGTGTATTTCTCTGAGTGCACAGTGTACACATAAGAATGTGTAGCTCCTGTGTGCACACAGTGTCAGTGCAGTGCCCAGTGGTATACTTTACTTTTGAACAAACGTGGTGTACAAAACAAGTGGATTCCTCTGTGTGCACAAGGAGCAGCTGGGTTTCACATTTATCTGGGCACACAGGGTGTCTAATAGTTTTATGATTCTCTCCGCACTTACAATCTGCACTAGTTGTTTCAGTTCTGTGTAGACAGGGTGCCTGGAGGATATATAGGGTGCACATACTCTGTGCACAAAAAGAGTACTAAATTCTATGCTATTGTATTCTATTGCTTCTCACACCGGATGGCGTAGGGTTATGTTTCTCTGCGCACATAGCATGGTGAAGGGGTGAAAACAGTTCCTAGTTATACCTGCAAAAAGTAAGGAAATGGTAGTGACCCGGCCCCTCTCTGACCATACTGGTGCAGTGCCCCATGAGGAACACTTCACCCCCCCTCCCCCCGGCATCAAAACCTGGCTCCGGCACTGCATGTGTTTACCCAGGAGGGACATCTTGTTTAGGGTCATTTGCTGGGTGAGGAAGGTGGAGTTTCTTAGCTTTGAATATATAATATTAACTAGTGCTCCATGCTTGGACGCCAACCCCTAGATTTCCCATTTTGTGGAAGGGGGTTCAATCTTAAAACAGTTATAGGTAGTCTGCATTGAACAAGTAAGAGTAGGCATAGAGTGAGCAGTATGCGGGACATGAGCCTTAGTTTCTAATTCGTTCCTTTTTAGACCGGACTTAAAAATGCTCTCTGACCGTCCATTCTGACAGTCCCATATATCCATCATTCTCACGGAAGGGAACTTATGGTTGACCCACTCAAAGTGCTGCATGTTCACACTGATACATTCATTTAAAACATGCTCAAATAAATGTCTGTCTTCATGTTGGGAAAGGAGTGGGATATTTTGCAAATTATGGCTTGTTTACCTCACGTCATTCTGTAATATTGTACAGTATTTGTAGTTGTTCCCACAGTGCACGACTGGGATTCGGACCTGTGTTGCTTTGTGTTGTCTTGCTTCCAAGGCAAACTCATTGCCCCCGAGCTAACCCCCCACACTATAAGTATGAACCACATGTACCAGAATGGAATGTGATGTGAACCTTTAATCCAGGACTGGTCGTGCTCTTAACCTGCCATGGGACAACTTGAGATGCTTTAATCTCTCTTCTGGGTTGTACATGTATGATAACATCACCTGCTCTTCTATATACTGCTGCAGTGAATCAGGATTGTTAGAATGCAAAAAACAATAATAAGTCTTGCAGAGGTTCTACCTTTTTTAATTTTGCAATCTGCAACAGAAAGTGGGAATTTCACTTCGAGGTGTAAATAGCCACACATTCCAAACTAACAATGAAATCATTCATTCCCTTATTTCCCTGGCGAAGTACAAGAAATCACTGCAGATGGCAAACAAAAAATAGGTGAAAAACTATTGTTCAGATAGCAGTACTTGTCATGTCATTCATGGCTTTGAGGTTGCTGTCCCTGGTGGGGACCTGTGCTACCTGATTTTTCCCAGGAGGCGAGGCGAAAACCTCCAGTCTCCAAGCAATTAGTGTCACTGAAACAAGCTAAAGCCACATATCAGTAATTTCTTTTAACATAACAAAACCTAAACTACAGGTTCCTGTGAATTATTGACCAGAAAATACCTGTAAAGCAAAAACAAACACTGGTTAATTTACAGATGTGATCCCTACCCAAAAAATAGCGCATCAGAAAGAACATGGAGAAAACCACATCTGGAAATGGACACAGTCATCTACAAACCACAAAGGCGATGTATAGAAAACATTATTTAACAAATAAACACAATTGTGAACTGTTTATGCGTCTGTTAAAGAACTCATCTACCACCTGCGGAGTGTAATGGCCCTGGAAACCCAGAACTTTGACAGACTCTTGTGAGTATTTTTGATGAAAACATTGGTGACAGAGTTGATTGGATTTTGTCTACTGAAATGCCCCATCTGGACCTAAATACATTGGGGCCTTGCCACTCAGCCCTATTTCCTCGATGAATGGTTATTACTTTGAGGACACAGGCCTTCTTTCCTCAGTGATTGAGGTGCATGGGTGAAAAAAAAAAGACTTTTTTCACAACATTCTGAACGACTCAATATTAGTGGGAGCGGTACTAAAGACTCTAATACCAGGAAGCGCTAAGGCTGTACTAATGTTAGATCCATCAGTACTAGAACGTTATGAGCAATCATACAATCAATAGGTTATGTCGTGTGTTGAGTGCAATGAATATTTGTAGTATGAAGTTGTGTTTTCTCGCTGGTCCTCCTTGCATGATAGTAGAATAGTGATGAATGGTGATAAATGCCAGCTCAGGACATGTTGGGAGAATGTGAGGTGTTTATGATTCGTAGATTGTCATTTGGAACTGAGATGTGAATGCCTGAGAATGGACAAGCGGGTACCTCCCATGTCTACAGCTGAACTGAAGGGTAACTGGATTTGAAGCAACAGACCCTAAATAATGCAACATTATTTTATGCGTGATGCCTCCTGCTGGTACCTGACTGCTGCAGAACATCTTCCGTGGTACAACATAATACTCTGACAATCGCAGACAGATTATATTGGAGGTAATTGACTTGTCAACCATGAATATGATCCTGGAAGGATCTAGAGGAAATGAAGCCCAGATATTCTTATATCCGGACTTTTATATTTGTATAAATACTTTTGGGTTATCATCACTTTCATTTTACCAGACACAAGTTGGTGCAGAATACATGTTACAGCTTAACAGTCCTCCAGCACCAGCCCTCTGTTTTTCTATGTGGGGCATGAGCGGGATCCAGGATCATGAGCCCTGCCGAGCAAAAGGGAGTGCTGTTCACATTGCATATTGGTGTGAGGTCCAGCCTGCGTCGGTAATCCTGGTCCGCTCCAGCAACATATGGGTGGACTGCAGGTCCACTCAAGTGTTGAACCCAAAGATGGCGACCCACCAGTGGGATTGGGAATAGTCTGGGTGCACTTTAAGTTGAGGTGAGGTGGGGAGCAGAGAGTACCATAGAGGTGACTGAAATTTACAACTGGGCTGTATTCTATCTGGGAAGCTTTGCTGTGATTGTCCGGCTCCTGACGAGAACGTCATGTTGGGAATTTGAATGACTGCTTGGTCAGAGGATAAGATGGACATAGCTAATAGTGAGCCTGTTACTACTGTATGCAGATGACCCCTGGAGCAAACATCCGTAATGATGCACAAAGGTAGCGATTAGCAGATGCCCTGCATTCACCCTCTTAACTGGATGGCCCTTTTCTCGAATCAGCCATTCTGCTGGGGCAATAAAGGTTTGAAGGCCATAATGTACAGGAACCCACTCACAAAGGCTTCACACTACCTGTTCTGACTTGGCACCACGGCTTCCCTCTGACAAAGTGTCTCACATTTTCTGCCGCCACTGGGGCTAACAATACACACCCTCATTGGTGAATATTACCTGTACAGATGTTGCAAAGGAAGGGGACATTCTCATCAACTGGAGTGATGGATTTAGGTTCTACCTGGCATGCTTTTCTTGTGGGCAAAAGTAATCACAGTCCATCTGCATAGATCGAGAACAGTCAATTTAAATGATGGTGCAGTCTTACTTTGTATAGGTAATTAAGCAATAAGCCCTGAGCCGTGGGGGCATTACCGAGTCAGGTAATGTGTCAGGGTCCATAGTTATTGCTATTAGTACCCCAGCCCGCAAGGCCAGGGCACTAATAGCATTGTCAAAGAAAATGGCTGCCGGGAAAGGGAAAACGGAGTCCATTTTCCCTTTCCATGGTGGCCATCAGGAGCGGACGCGCTGGGAACAGAAGTTTTCCCAGCGCGTTCGCTCCCAAAAAAGGAGAAATAAGAAGGTAAGTGGAGTTGGAAGGGTCGGGGAGGGGATTGTTTGCAGGGGAGTGGGGGACATACCTGAATCCCCAGCGGAGGCTCGGAGCGGGGATGGCAAGGGATTCTGTGTGGGGTATGGACCGGGCGAGAGCCAATCAGATTGCATCTAACAATCTGATTGTCCCTTGCCGGGTACTAATTGTTCTTATGACCCAAGATGAAATAGACCTACTGGGTGCACTTGCCCAGGGGTCTTATGGTTGAAATGTGAGTATTGTAGGTCTACTTCACCATGGGCATGATCGATTTTATAAACAGTGTAGTTACCTGGGACATATGTTTTCTTGTGCCACCAAGCCTCCCGTATACAACAATTGTATCTGTTTAGTATCAAATCAGTAATTGATGGAAGTGGGTGGGTGTTTTTTTTTAACTTTATTACTTATACTTTTTCTATTAACCTAATTTTTGGCATGGTTCTGCTGGTGATTCATTCTGAATATCCCAGGCTAGCATCCATCTTTGTTCTGAATGCTTGGAGGAGGGTTGTGGAGAAATCCATTTTCCTATGGCTGGGAATGCAAGTGTAGGTGGGAGGGAGTGATATCCAGAAAAGCGCACACATAGATGGAAAGTCAAGAGGAACATTAAAATTGTCTCATGGAATGTTAAGGAGCTAAACTAGGGGTGGTCCTATGTCTGAAAAAGATCCAGGGCCTCACTAATATCGGCACTGTCAGGACTCGGGGCTAGCTAACCTTTGGTTGTAGCCCCTGAGCTTTTATCCTGGGCTACAGCCAAGATACCCTGGGCTACATCCCCCTTACCCCCAACCCCCACCCTAGTAAGTCCTCAGAGCTTAACTATGTGGCAAAGCAGAAAAAGTGCTTCCATACTTGAATAGCATAGGTTGTGCTGTGGCATTCTCACAGGAAACGCAACTTACGAACGACAAGGTCACAGAAAGCAGCATGTGGCTCGTGGGGGGAGGTGTATTTCTCTGGCTATAGTTCAAAAGCTAGGGGGGAGGCTCTGCCGATACATAAAACACATACTCCTGGTAATGCTGCGATGGTGGCAGGAGACTGATGTCTGTTTGGAACTGTCTCAGAATTAAAGCATACTCCAGTGTAATATTTATGCCCCGCCACGGGGGACCCACATTCCTTCCACAGGGTACCTCAACACATCCAAGTCCACAGAGGAGACACCATACAATTATGTGGTGGATTTCAATGAGGTCCTGGACAATTTCCTCAACTGGTCAGGTGGGAGGTTAAATGCTTGTTGGCTGAATGCTGCCTATAGGGCTCTGAGCTCACTGATTAGAGAACATGCCATGTGTGACCCTTGCAGACTCAAGCATCTAATGGGGGAGAGATTACTTCTTTCATTCAGCGGCCCACGACAGTTAGTTATGATTTGACTTCTTCCTGACATCATAGAGTGAGAGAAAGGGTTGCTCTAATAATTCGATAGGTAAAAGCTTGATTTCTGAACTTGCACCAGTGGCTTAATAAATCTTACCTGAGAAATGAAATGACCTGGGACACAATCAACAAGGAAATACTAGATTTCAGAAGACGTCATCTGGCAGGTGATGAGGCTGGCTCAACTGTATCTGAATGGGAGCCATTGAAATGATCTATTTCAGGGTTCCTGATGGACCTAATGGACCAGACTGGGAGGAAAATTAAAGAAAGGTACACATGTATGGGAAGGAGATCAAGGGCAGGGAAGCACTCTATGTCTGCTCTGAGTATCAAGTCTTATGGAGAAAATTGAAGTTGAAAATGGATCTTTGGACAATACTCTCTGAGCAAGTGAAATATGCCTTATTCAGATTGAGGATCAACTGCTTTGAAAATGGGGAGCGGAATAGTAGATTGCTGGTGCATAGACAGAAGTGCATGGAAGCTGACAGGACCGTTGCTGGGATCAGACTCGATGGCAAAGAGATCACATGTGCTCTGGACAAGATGAACGCGGAATCCCAACAATTCTATATGGAAATGTAGCAGTCGGGAGGGGGGGTCGGTCGAAGGATCCACAGGGGTTATTTTCAAATGGCCTGGATCTTGCCATGTTTGAATGAGCAACAAAGAATTGTCTTAGACAAAATGATTAGTGTGGAGGAGGTGCATGGGGCTACCACTGTCCGGAATATAGGGAAAACTCTGGGCCCAGTTGGGTTCCAGCAGAATTCTAAAAAATATTGTATGAACCGGCGACAGAATTTCCGTTGGTTAGTGATCTAAAGGGTTATCCGGGATGTGCTGTACCGGAACTCTTCGCAATTTGGTTTCCTTTCTTTCACACCCACCTATTCCTCTCCATCTCACTTCCTGATGGTCTTCCTTACTACTCTCCACTTTCCAACTCCACCCACCTTATGCCGTCTACTCCTTTTATCTACCTCCTTTGTCCCTCCAATGCCTCTAACTCAACCCTACATGCTACTACTCCTTCCTCCACACTACCACTCCCCCTTAACACTACTACATCATCCACTCTACCACTCCTGTCTCCTCACTACCACTCCTCCTTCCACAATACTACTCCTCCCTCCACACTACTATTTCCTCTAAACTATAATTTCCTCTTCTGCACTAGAAACTACCATTCTACCCCACCTCCTACTCAGATGCCCTCCTTTCACTCCCACAAGGACTTTGCATACACTCCCTACACATTCTAATCTATCCACACCGGTTACCCGCTCATGTATACTCACAATGCGGTACCACTTGCACTCACTAACCAATTCCTCACATCCTCCATAAATCACTTCCACTTCTCCTTCCTTCCTCCTGATGGTTTCGTGGTCTGCCTCCTCCTCCTCCTCCTCCAACTACACCTGAACAACCCACAACTTCCAGCTTCTTGTTCCTATTTTCTATGAATGGACCTGCCGCTGAATAGTGATGGCGGCCGGGGAAGTAAACTGCTCAGGTTCATGTTAGCTAGCATTAGTGCAATCTCCCCTATGGTTGATAAGGTCTGTACAGGTATTTGTGCTCCTCTGTCTATTCTCTGGTGAACTAGGGAACTTGCCGCCCGCTCCGTGTGTTCACCACCAGTGCTGAGTATCATGGTGCGATTTTGCTTGCATAGCTATAGACGTTGTAATGCTGTGTCCCTCTCTCTGCGCCAGTTATATGTCTCTGTCGGCAGAACTAGGGATGCTGGAGGGTTGCTCTTACTGGATTAGGCCCACAGCTCAGGTGCTGTGTGTGGCACTGGGGGGTTACTATGCCACTGCTTGCCTTTGCTTACATCATGCACCTTGACTTTGGAAAAAATGGAAATAAACTAGCAAGCAATTCTAATTGGAGGCATGGTGTGAGACAAATGGGCACTGCATAAATACAAGATGGCACAACGGGGGAGAAAAGGAATAGGGGTCATCTCAACTACCACTGTCAGGAGTAGGACTAGTTCCAGGAAATCCCCCTTGGTAGTCCTCCCATCCCCTCTTGACAAGACCTTTGTCACACACCTGCACCCTTCTCTATGTCTCCTTCTTCTCTCCCTATTCACTGGCTGGCTTATTGCAACACCCAGGAAAAGAGCCTCTTGCACCCTGAACCTCCCTGAGGCGTTGGTCTAAGAGCAGGAAATATGTCCTGAGTAGACCTTCCTCAGGCAATCCAATCATTGGCATTGTGACCTACCAGTGTAATATGCGAAGCACAAGGGTTGCTTGGGACTATAGGTCTATGTCCCCAGGGACACATATGATTTGAGTTAGATCCCATAGGAGGAGGTCTTCTAGTACAATCATGTCAGCCCAGACAGCATTCTACTTGTTTCCTGAGTCCAGAAGGGCTTTCGCGGGGAGACCTTTGATTTTAACAGGAAGATGACATTTCTAGTAAGATTCTCCCATGATGCACACTGCCCAGACCACCAGTAGTTCTGGGCCCTCCTCTTCTTCAGGGAACAGGTGTAGCAGGTATTCTGGTTCAACTGTTTCCTCAGCCCATTCTGTTAATTCTCCTGTCTCTAAAGGGAAGCTGGGGCCCGTATGAAGAAGTACAATTTCCATAGGTTTTCCCTTGGTCTTCTCTGGACAAAATCAGGCCAAGTGCCTGGTTAAGCACAACCGTAATAACATATGATCTCAGGGTGGGGTTGAGGCCTGGATTTCCACCAGTCTGGGGGTATGTGTCCTTGCTGGCTTTCAGGGTGAGTCAGGTTGCTGGGGCCAGGTCTCCTAATGTTTGTACTCTATTTGCTTTCTAGCTCGAATTACTTTGTGCCATTTGACTTCTTCGGTCCCCTGCTGGTTTTCCAGGCATATATGGCTCTTTGGTGGGCATTAGCTGTTGCATGGCCTCCCCCAAAATTGGTCCAAGTAGATTTCACATAACCCTCTGTAGATAGGGGAGCATAGAGTCTACTCCAAGTCCATGATGCCCTTCATCATTTTGTTGATGTTATCCACCAGCCATTTGTTGAGAAAATCCTTTACCCAAGGACAGTTATCTGAGACTTTTGCCTTGACATAGACATAGGTGTTGGAGGGAAAGTCGATAATGTTCCAGCTCTTGTCATAATTGCTTGAGGATGCCAAATCCTCAGATGGAGTTCTCGTGTTAGAATTTAGGGCTTGAAATGCTTGTTGGGCCACCTTGCTGTTTCTTTGACCCACTCAAAATTGATGAAAAAAGCACAGGTATCTTCTCCAGTGACAGGAGTTTGTGGAATCATCTGGAGTACCACTTGTTGTTCTACTCTTTTGGCAATCATACCTTATAGAGCTGTCAAGGTTTCTTGGCGTTAATGATTGATGCATAGTTGGCCATCTACATGGGCCCATCAAAGGTCCTCCATGGGTGTTGAAGCTTGACTGGTGTGAGGGAGAATAGAGCCCTTTTTGGTAAATGATGGTTGTGCTACCTTTTTGCCCTCATTCAAGTCAGAGGGTTTTCTCCACTTACTTCCAAGACTAGACAATCCACTTCCACAGGCTTAGATGAAAGATCTTCTCCTGGTCCCCTTGCGTTGGGTTCAAGAGGTTCTTCCTTGGCTCCGTGGCCTAGGTGATGCTTTCTTCGAGCAGGTGGACATGTGTTGGATGACTGTTGAAATCGGCCAGCTCCAAACGATGTCTGATTCCTTTGGTGCTAGATCAAGATTTAGGAACTCCAATTCTACTTCTATCTCCCAGGCTTCAGTGTGCCAGGGCTTATTACTGTAGGTCACCCAGGGATCTTCCGTTTCAGATTTCTCATCAGTTATCCCTTGTTGTTGGGTGACCTCTATGTTAGGGTTTATATGATCCCAGATCTCACACCACATGTCACAGATGGCACACTGAATACCCCAAAGCTCTGAGATGTTTCAAGGTTTTTATTCTTAACTGGCAGGGCTCTAGGGCCATCTTTCTTCCTCTCTCTCTGGCTGAAAAGAACCTTCCTCCTTAACTCAGGTGTCCCTACTCCCCAGCTAAGTATGTACTTCAGATGTAACCCTACTGTCTAAGGTCTTACGTAGGTTAGAGGTGGAGATATGAAGGTGGAATGTTTTCTCTGTCTGAACTCCCACAGGGACTTCCTAAACTCTCTTTATACTATCCAGTGCTAAGTGAGCTAAAGGGAGTATAGGGGCCAACACATTTGTCTTGGAAGCAAGACAACACAGAGCAGTACATGTTTGAATCACATTCCTGCGCTTAGAGAGAGGTCTCCGGTATTAAGCGCAATATAAAAAGATCAATTAATTAATAATTTAAGGAGGTTATTGGGATGCGCATACAGACACTTTGACCGATTCAGTCTCCTTTCTTTGACGACAACCTACTATTTTCCTTCTCACTTCTGGGTGGCCTTCCATACTACTCTCCTCCTTCCAACTCCACCCACCTTACTCCCTATACTCGACCTGTCTTCCTCCTTCATCATTCCGATGTCTCTCACTCTTTCTAAGATTCACATCCACTCTTTTATATTACCACTCTGAGCTCGATACTACTTTTTCCCTCACAATACTATTCCCCTCCACACCACCACGTCCCCCCATACTACTCCTCCCTCCACACTACTACTCCTTCCTCCACAGTGCAACTCCCTCCTCTGCACTCCAACTGCCTCCTCCACACAACTCACTTCTCCACAAATGTACTACTCCACCCCACTTCCTACTCAGAGACCCTTGTTTCACACACAGAAGCACTTCACATAGGATCCCTACACTTCCTCACATACACACACACTTGTTACCCACTCACGCACATTCACAGCACACCACTTGCACTCACTAACCAATATATCACGTGCACCAGAAATCACCACCACACAATGCTTCTCCATTTTCCTCCTGCTTGTCTCTTGGTCTACCAACTTCTCCTCCTCTGAGGTCACTCAAACAAATTCCTTCTTCCTGCTATTCTTTTTACGTTTCCCATCTTGCTGCCAGTGAATTACTTGCCCTAGCCATTCTGCCCCCATCTTCCCCGCCCATGAGGTGTTTCAAGCAGCAAAGATGTTAAATAATGGGTTATGCCCCGCCCATTTTTTCTTTCTTGTAGCAGAATAGTGATGGCTACCAGGAAGTAAACTGTCCAAGTTTGTGCTAGATGCCTTGGTGCAGGCTGCTCTAGGGTAAGTACACTCTGTATGGGTTTCTGTGTCCTTCTGTCTATTCTCTGGTGGTCTGGGGAGCTTGCTGTCAGCTGTGAGTGTTTGCTACTGGCTCTGTGGATCTTGGTGTGGATTCTCTCACCGGCGCGTAGGCGTTTGAATGCTGTGTCACTCTTTCTCTGCTAGTTCTCTGTCTCGGATGGCGAAACTAGGGCTTCTGGAGGGTTGCTCTCACGGGATTGGGTCCAAAGCTCTGGTGCTGTTTGTGATGCAAGGGGGCGGCTCTGCTGCTGCTTGCCTTTGCTTACATCATACATGCTAACTCTGGAATAAATAGAAATAATCTGGCTACATCTCTAATTGGAGTGTGAGATAAATATACATAAATACAAGTTGGCACAAAGGGGGCAGGAATGGGGGTCCTTTCCGCTGCCACCACCCTACTCAGCGGTAAGACTGGCCCTTTTTTTCTCCCTGGTCGGCCTCCCCCTTCTCCTCGCTGCAGGCAAGCCGGGACGAGAGGAGCAGCATGATACATGCTCTCAAGGACACGGGAGAAGGGGACCCAATAATAACGAACAGAATATGGGGATGCCCTTATGCAAAATCAGGAAATACTACAGATGAAGCCCCAGTGAATCCACACACTGAGTGTGCAATTTCCAGAGCACAAAGAAATCATGCTATGGTACTGTGTTTGTGGCAATTGAACAGATAATCAAGGTGATTCATGAGCGCAGATTGACAACAAATGTCCTGTCGAAGGCGGTATTCATTATATTTATTCCACCAAAACCGGTTGAAGACTTTGGTGGATGTGTAAGGCAAGAACACACACTTGGGCAAGTTACTGGGATAGAACAATTTCAAGTGAAGGCTTTTTTCCCACTTGATTTCTTTGCCAAAACCCATCCAGTGAGTACACAACATAACACCAAGAACACTTGGACAAGGGGATATTAAGGACCTGTGTAGGGACATGTACCTAGAGTTTCATTTTCAGGACAGGAAGATTGAGGGCATGGGTGGTTAAGTGCAGGGGGATAGCCGGGGGCAACAGGTTGGTGCCCTGAACCGTGGCCCTGAGGTGACCCCCACGTGACACAGGTAGGGGAGAACAAAAGGCAAGGCGAATGGGGGCAGAGCAGACAGAACGAATATGAATAGAGGCAGGAGGGTGGCAGAGTGCAAGGTACGCCGCCCAGCACATTGGTGTTTACATGCCAGCAGGGGGTCAGGCAGAGACCCGGGCCCGAAACCAAACCGGTTTCAATAGGGGTGAGTCTCTCCCCCATAAAAGATGGATGCTGCAGCTATACGGCATGCAAA
This sequence comes from Ambystoma mexicanum, assembly GCF_040938575.1. Taxonomy (NCBI): domain Eukaryota; kingdom Metazoa; phylum Chordata; class Amphibia; order Caudata; family Ambystomatidae; genus Ambystoma; species Ambystoma mexicanum. The sequence goes on from NC_090931.1 coordinate 462,499,139, forward strand.
ACAAAAGCTCACTCCAAACAGAGCAACCTTGGAAAGGTGGCCATAGCAGGGTTCTTGCTGAGCAAATGCTCGGTGAGGAACAGCTTTCGGCATTCCTGCGTCAGTGTCAGAGAAATCTAACGTAATTGCACACGGGCCTCCGAGCAGACAGAAGCAAGCGGCTGTTCCTTTTTTCCCTTTGGCTGACCACGCGAAGACTCGCTATGGGATCATGTCGGGGTCGGAGAAATCGAAGACGGTTTACAGAGGCCGCAGAGTGCACAGAGACCACCGAGCGCATACGAAGAAACAAGTGTCGGGCATGGCGCCCTCCCCCCAGAACATCAGGGGACAAGTTGCGGAGCACCTACGCAAAGACAGACTGGTGTAGGATCGTCATTTTAACGACACATTGAGAGTTTTGTGTTTTGTTATGTGATAGTTTTTGTGTCCTGTGCATTTGTATGATTTATGTTCTATATTTTAGAAATTGTTTTTTCCATGGTCAGGAACTACACTGTGTGATGTGAGGGTTGTTTTCATGTTTTAATATTGGTCGCAATACTTTGAATACATTTTGTTTTTGTAAGTTTATTTACGCACACAGTCCATTTTGTCAGGACTTTGAGTGCCGGAAGATCCTACAGAGGTGCTTAATTAAGGGGTGAAGGTGTGAGTGGAGTAAAATAATCATCTTACTCCTTACTTTATTACATAGATTTACCTCCCTGTTGGTGGAGTAAGATGGATTTTTCTGAATAGGGTCTTTGTGTACGTACTTTGAACATACCGTAGGAGCTGTTGAGCAGCCCAGGAATCACGCCCTCAAGATCAGCTGCAAAGATTGGTCAGAGGCAAGCAAGGACAATGGCAGAGCAGGGAGCAAGGGAAAATTAATTATATGCTGGGTCAGAGTGCTTGCGAAGGAGTTTGGCTCTGAGTGGATGAATGAGACGCTGGGACGCGGGATGGAATACAACAGGGAAATGTCACTCTTGATGATCGCGGAAAGCAGCCGCAGCGAATAAGATGGAGCAGAGGAAGAGACCCTCCCCAGAGTGCAAAATAGGAAAGGCGTAGCAGAAGCCAGCACGTCAGTTGAAAAAGCAGCGAAGGAGTGCCTGGGGAAAAGGAGCAGAAAAGAAAAAACACAGGTACTGGCAAAGGGGGGTTTGAAAAATGTATATTGAAGCTGTTACGCTCGTGCAGTACTGGGTAGGCAAAATGCCCAGAAAGAGCTGCAGGAGCACAAGGAGGAAGAAAAAGATCATAAGGGGTGCCAGCTCTAGCTCATCTGACACGCATGAGAGCGAGCAGCGGGACAACGCAGATTCTAGCAGGGATAACGAAAGAAAGCACCTGAGGGCTTGGGTAAGGAAGAAAAGTATAATAAAAGGAAACAAGCAGAATGGCACAAAAGTGGGTAAAGACAGGAAGAGTGGGGGAGCATATAAAATCAAGTTTGGAAGAATCACTATGGGGAAGGATGTGCACAGGAGGATCAATAAGACCATAGCCTGGAAAATTGACCAAAAGGTAAAGAGGAAGATTTGGCATAAGGCATTTATAGAAATATTTTCAGTGCTGGAAAACCAAAAGAGTGGATGTGACATTTGCAAAGCGGACAAACAAGAAGACGGGAAAGGGGCGATTAAGAAAATACAAGGAGATCAGAATTTTGACAATTGGCTATCTGCCTTCCACAATCTAGCCACCATAATGATGGAGAGATACCCAGAGGAAGATACAGCAGTAGAGGAGCAGCCACATGCCTCTGCAGGAAGTACCGCCCCCTACTACCTATAGGTTAAGAGCCTAATATCAGGCCATGCTTGACATCAGAGGTTTTAACTATTACGCTGCGAATATTAGAGAACAGGTACCCATTGAGAAAGCTTTATCAAATGTATTACCGAAAAGAGGACAAGCTAATGGAGGAGCTCCCCTAAGGAATATGGAAATGAGAGAAAGGGGAGCTGGTGACATCACAAGAGATGAGCGTGGTGCACTGAGAAGATAGGCTGAATAAGATGCATGGATCTTATAGAACCTGATAACGAAATAAAGAATTGAGTGAACATTCAAATGAGAAAAGAAGATTGCATATGTGAAGAGCACTGCAGAAAATGCAAGCAGTTCAATACATTTACAGAAGCAGCAATGCAAGTAGATTAAGTGATCTTAGAAGCTGGCTATATGTAGTGAATAGACTGCAGGCGGAGCCACCATTGAATCATTGTCACAAATATAGTAAGCTTAAAACCGTGGAAAGAAGAGCTGAAAGCTGTGTCGCAGAAAAGAATTAGTCAAGAACGTGGACGAATCGTGAAGGGCTGTCTGATCTGGTGTCAAGGCTGAAGCAGCCAAGACTGGTTATCAAGGCAGTGAACTTGAGATGCTGAATCATTCCTTGTTAAGGTGGAAAGAAAGAACACCATGAGTGCCAAGTTTTATTCATTCAAGACAATTAAATGCTGCAAAATGGGCGAATTGCAGTCTCCTGTCACGTGAGTCAAGGACGGAAACAGAGTTGGGCATGCAGTCCCAGAACTATGATAGAGTGTGCTCACACTACCTTCTATTGCCAGAGATGAGATTACCCTGCAAGGCCAAGTTCAAGGACAATCTTCATGGCAGAAGGCATAGATGATGAGAGACGTTGGGCTAATTGGCTGGGGAGGTAAAGTCAAGTCCACCTCCTGGCACTTGGGGTATGAGCTTACGTGCTGTTAGTGAACTGAATGTTCCAGACTGGAACGAGCATACCAACCAATTATAGAGGGCCAAATAACAAAGGGCCTTATAGTTTGAGAGCCAATAGTATACTGTGTATGTAATAATGATGGAGAATGACTTGCACTAGAGGTGGGCATTAGTGGTCCACCTGACAGTAGATGTCCAATCACAACCCAAGCCCTTATAGAAAGTATACTTAGAGATGTTCCCCTAGAACCTATCACACCCCATAGGTTTTTCTTTTTCGCCACGTAGTATGACACATTTTTACTATATAAGTGTGATTTTTTATGAAATGCTTCGAGAATGCTTGTGTGACGTCCATTGATGTCCATTGTAACTCTGTGTTTTAGACAATTGATATTAAAACAGAAAACACTTTGCCATCTTCCTGAGTTGGTTTGATTATTTGGTGTCAGAGTTATTCTGCAGCCCATCCACCGCATGCATGCTTCCAAAACGGCTCTAATGCTCACAGCATTGGTAGTTTATGAGCAAATGGTATTTAAGGTTTCGAAAACATTTTTCGGATGACACAGCTATACTACGATAGATTTTTGCACGCAAATGGACAGCTACCGAGACTTAAGGTGGGAAGAAGACGCCAACCTATAAAAGCCAATTGACAACAGCTTGTTAGCAGCAGTTCAGAGTTTTGATTCTCCTGCACCTCTCTGCAGCATTTGATGCAATTGATCATACTACTATTCTTGTGCAGTGGCTGAAACAGTTGGGGTTATCAAGTGCGCCATGGTGTGGTTCACCTCTTTTCTTTCGGAATGGCAGCAGACTGTTTCGTTGTTTCCATTCTCCTCCACGCCTACCCCTGTCTCCTGTGGAGTTCCCCAGGGGTCCTCTCTGTCCCTTCTTTTATTTAATCTTTACCTGCAGCCTCTCAGAGATCTTATTTTTTCCTATGATGTTTTTTTTTACATAAATGCAGATGATACTCTGCTGGTTTCGGCCTCGGTGCCCCAACAACAGACCCTCCCTCCAAACTTAGCGATCAGGAACTGGATAGTGGAAAACTGGCTGAAGTGAAACTTTGGTAAAACTGTGTTCCTTGTGACTGGTACTGTGTTCCTTGTGACTGGTCTGGCTGAAATTCCGATTTTTTGTCTGAGTCGCTTGGTGTTCTTCCAGTTCCTTGTGCTGTGGTGAAAAACAGGGATAAAACTCCTTCCCTCCTGTTCGCGTGAGGCCCAGATTGCCTTATTCTTCAGTGCTGGCTTCCTCAGATTGAAAATACTGAGGAAAATTCTTTCTTTTCCCCCGTCCACCTGCCAATCCACGTTTTTACAGCTTCCATCATGGGCTCTCTGGACTACTGTTTTGGAATTTATTTGGGGCAGCCTGAATTCCTGGTCCAGAGACTCCAGATTCTCCAAAATGCAGTAGCTTGTTGGCGCTAGGCGCACTGGCTCTGCTTCTTGCTGAGCTTCACAGGCTGCCGGTCAGAAGTCTGATAGTTTTTAAGGTTCTTTGTATTGTGGAGCGTGCTGTGCACTCTGCAGGACCTGTATTTCTCCAGTCAAAACATAATGCATATGTACCACCTTGTAGGCTAAGTTCAACTGATAAATATCTTCTACTGGTCCTGCGCTTTCACAAGACTAGGCCCAGGGGACGCTCTTTCTCTGTTCTGGCACCACCGCTATAGAAGTCCCCTCCACAGTCGTTGTTTGAGATCCCAGGTCACTTTTGCTTTGGGAAAATGCTACAGACTTTTCTGTTTAGGGCTTAGTCTCTGCTTCCTACCCCCGGTTTTCTCTGCTAGCGCCCAGATGCCTTTGGGCCTTGGTTGTTTGCGCTCTATACATTTAAATACATAAATAAATACAGCTATCAGCTAGTCTGGGAGCAGTCCTTTTTCGAAGAAGCAGTTTGAGGGCCAGTGGAGTTAGCAGCGCAACATGCATTGCACAATGAAAGGGGGCTTGGGAGATTCTTGGTCTGCTCATGGGTCCGCACAATATGCTGGATGTTCGAAAAGGGTGCTTGCAGCTAGGGGAGGGAATGCAGATTTGAGCACCAATGCAGCAGGTGCGGCGTAGAACATAGCAGCAGCAAGTGCACTAAGGTGTCCACTGCAACATCCCTAAAATTTGAGGTTAAACACCCGGAAAGGGTTATTCAAGTTGGGAAGGTTACCAATAAAGGTAGAAGCACTGGAAACATTGTTGCAGACTTTCTCAGACAGACAGAGAAACGGGCATGGTGATTAGGAATGGGTGCACACAGGGTTTTTCCATCCCCTTTAGAGGTCAGAGCTCACAAGAAATCCCCCAAAACCATGAAATCAGCTCGGTCTGACCCAGACCTGCTCAGGGCCAAAATACAGATGGAAATTGAGCTGGGCAGGGTTGGGGGCTCTTTTGACAGAATTCCTTTTCACGAATACATCTGCTCCCTCGTGGGCCTGGTGCCTAAAAAAGAGTTACGCAACAAAGAGTTGGCAATTTGGTCAGATAATATGGCAGTGGTGCAAGAGCTCAATAGGGGAGCTGCTTCGTGCCTTCTGGTGTTCGAAATATTGAGGGCAGTGACAATGACTACTTTGACAAACAACATGGCGCTGAAAGCCAGGCATATCGCCAGCGAGTTAAATAACAGTGGGGAATTTTCAGGCGATTGAGACTGGATGCAGACCTGGTGATAACAGCAATACCAGAAGAAGCCAGTGTGGTATTGAGGATGGGGTACGAGGTGTGAAGCAGACTGCTTCACAGAAAAAATGCACTGTCAAAGCAGGGGCATTGTTGGATAATAATGGACCTTGCCGAGAACTCTTTGGCCCAGAAAATGGCTAAGCAGCACTGTAAGTACCTTCAAAATGTTAAAGATATAATTAAAAAGGAGAACAAGTTGGAAATTACAAAAAGTGATGTCAATAACCTTTTCGAATTGCCATTTATGCATGACAGAAGGAAGGCCTGGTAAGAGGCGCATATAGCGGCAATAGCATATTCAGGGAAAATAGCAGGAAGGACTGACCCAACAAGCAGCCTGCTGGTAAATTATGCTATCAAAGTTTTGGCTAAGCTAGAAAGGAACAGGCTGGATGCACAAAGGCCACTGAATTTGGTAAATTAATGAGGCTACTGGTTGGGCTAGGCAACACATGCTCCAGCAGTTATGAGACAGCTTTATTTAGCGCAGCCTTTGCCCTGGCCTATACTCAGGCATTTAAAATAGGGGAGCTGGTGGCCAAGAGCATGTCAGCGGAGGACGGACTGGTAGTAGAAGACATTAGCCTAGGAAACAGATGCATGACGATATTGTTGAAGAAACCCAAAACAGATCAGCTTGGAAAAGGGATGCTCATAACATTGCAATGTACTGAAGAGAGTCACTGCCCAATCTGCATCATAAAAGGATTCCTGCAAATACGGCCACATTTGGGAAACCAGCTGCTAATTCACACGGACAGCAGGGTCCTCTTCCTCTCTGCGACCCCTCCAGCTAATCCAGAATATGGCAGCAAGACTTATCCTTGGCCTCAAGCCCAGGGACCACATGTCTCCTGCCCTAAAACACTCTTCACTGGCTCCTGGATGCTGCACGGATTAAATTCAAATCCTCTGCATCATCCATAAGGCTGTCTGGGGCTGGGAACCAGATTATTGCAACTTGCTCTCACTAAATTCTCTCCCTCTAGATCTCTATGTTCCTCTTATATAAACTCTCTGTGTGTAAAGCGTTTCAGTAAACAGAGGGCCAGAGGCCGATCTCTTTCTTCAGGAGGCTCCCTCTTCGTCTTGAGGCGGGCCTCCTCAATTTCCAGAAGCTCCATAAGACTTTCCTTTTCACCTCCTCCTTCCCTTCTACCCTCCTCTGCTAATCTCAGTCGCTGTGATTGGTGACCCGGGCCCTTATGTGTCCTTCGGGGCCCTGGCCTCCCTCACCCAATCGCCTCAGTCTCTGCCTACACACAGCACTGGCCTTGGCACCCACTGGTCTATGCCACTGTAGGCCTGCATTTACCTACTTATTGCAGCTCAACCCTCCCTAGCACTTACTATACTGGGCACTTACATCTGCTGCTCACCGACGAGCACAGACACTCCAGCACTTTCCCCCAACTTCCTCTTCCCTTCTTCTATCTCTGCACTTGCACGTTCTGAATACTCACAATGCCTAGTAGGTACGTCTTTATCTTCCAGTCTATACATGGTTTTCAATCCCATGTTCCCTCGCTGTTGCCCTGTGGGTGCTTTGAAACACAAATGCACAATAAATACATAAATACAAGTTTCAGACAGTACTAAAGAAAGTGATCAAGAAGGTAGGCTGAAATCCAGCAGAGTATGGTACCCATTCATTCTGAATAGGAGCGGCCACATCCGCTTAGGTCGGGGGCTTGGGTCCCATGTGGGTTAAGAGAATAGGGGGCTGGAGAACTAACTGTTTCAAGAAATACATTAGGAAGGAGCTGGGCTAATGCAACATGTCTAACCCACAGGTGATGATCCATTCAGATCAGCATAGATTGTAGGTCATTTGTTTGTGACACAAGCAGATAGGTGGATAGAGGATGTGCACCAAGACCTGTATATCTAAAAGACAATCACTGCCTGGTAGGGGACACCAGGCATGCGATGGAAGGGCATACACGATAGACTATTGGATTTGATTGGATTCTGCCCCCCCCCCCTCTAGAAATGGAAATCTGCCTAGGTGGGAACGATCTAACAAAGCTGGGGAGAAAGCTTTTGCAGAAGGACATGTGCAAATCACTGGGAAGCATAGCCCATTGCTGGAGGGATACTGAAATCTTTCTGTCAGAAGTAGTGCCTACAAGCAAATGGTATGGGGCCGTCTGCAGGAAGGCGGTAGAAACAGCAAGGAAAAAATTAAACAAGGCCTTAGAGAGATTTTGCAGGAATATCGGTTTACATTTGATTAGGCACGGTTTGTCCCAAAGCAACCCTGATCTATTTCACCAGGATGGCATGCACCTGTCAATGATGGGCATTGAGATTTTCACAAGCAACATATTCAAGACTTTGGCTCAAAGGGGCTGTAAGTAAGGGTACCTTTGGGGGGAACCTGAGCGTCAGTGGACCCACTCAGTTTTGTCAGCACAGGTCAGACTTGTCCTCAAGCCCTGGGATTGTATCTCTCCAGTTCTGAAATCTCTTCATTGGCTCCCAGTGGCTGCAAGGGTTCCTCTTCCCTGCTGATCTGTTTTCTTTGGCTCCGTGTACCTGGCTACCCTCTGATTTCAGGCCCAGGTCCCTGCTCGCCCAGCCACACACCCGCAATGCCTCCTGGCAACCCTTGCACTTGGGTCTGTATCTGTAACCATATAGTCCCCTTACCTGCACTTATCAGAGACCCCTTGTCTGCGCTTTTAACCTCGCACTTGCCACACGCTGGCTGCACTACCAGTCGTTGTTTTTATCCCTTGCTCAGCACTTTTTTCCACCTCACCCATCTCCCTTGCACTTTCCCCCTTCCCTCTCCCCTGCAATGTCACCGGGCCTAGTAAGATCTTTTTTTTATTACCTCGCTTGTTCCCCTCTCTTGCCTTGTCGCGCTCTTAAACACGTGTGTATGAGTGCGATACAAATAAAATATCATATCAAATCAGATGCGAGACTGCCATCTGGACAAATAAGAGGCGCCAGCCAGGAATTTAAGGGATGCTAAAAAATGAAGATGCAAATGTCCAGCTTGAAGATGCAAAATGGAACATGCCAGCAAACAGAGCTCAGGGACAGTGGAAAGGCACTGTTTGAGTGAAAAGAGGGGCTCTGGACGATGAATTGGTTGGTGGCGGGCATTACCCTCTTTGATCGCGGGGTGCCCAAAAGCACACACACCTTGAGTTTGTTCATTGAGTAATTTGTAAATAATAAAACTTACGGCCACAGTTATATTATACACAAACCATAACGCAGTGTGGTTAATTCAGGTACACGGTGGTTTTGCATAGAAATGTATTGTATCCCTACTCAGCTTAATGTCTGAGCGTTAAAATTATACCCTTCCCCAAACCAGGATCCTGAACTCTCAGAGCCAAAATCCCTGTGCTGTTCCATGAGGACGACAGTAGGTAAAACAAGCCCATGTTACTCTAGAATGGGAATCAGTCAGAATGCTTTTTGTAAGGAGCACAAAATGTTTCTCTTCCAATAGCCGGTCGGATAGCACAGCGAGTAGAGAGCTTGCTTTGATATCTGTGCAGAGCCTGCAGGCTCGAATCCCAGCAGGGCCAAACTCAGCCTTTCATCCTTCCGAGGTCGATAAATGAGCACCACACACCGTGGGTAATAATGAGCAGCGCTCAGATGCCTGAGGGTTCGTTGCGCTATATAAATGCTAAATGCAATAGCATATACACAGCACTTTTGAGAGGTTCGAATCCGAGTTTGGACAGTGAGCTGGGATGCGTCTTCATACTGAGCTACTCATTTCGTAATGCAGGTCCACTAGCACCATGGCTAGTTGTTTGTCCTCAATATTTGGCCGCACCTGCCTCACACTGCAGACATGCTCTTAAACCGAAAAAGTTGGCAGTCACTCTGAAATCACACCACCCATGGGGTTGTTTTGAAACATTTAATTACATCATTTAGCCTGAACACTAAGCAGCTTACAGCGGGAATCCGTCGGTTGGTGCTTATTCGCTTGCTTTCCCCAGGCATGCCTATGAAGCAAAAAACATCAGTGGAAATGCATGAGCAACTTGCACGACAAGGAGAACCCTGAGAGTGGTGAAATGTGCAGCCATGCTTTTAGGTGCAAGTGCTCCCAATATTCAGGCACCCTCCTCTTGTTATGTCACTGCACTGGTTCTCATGGGCCTCACGTGGCGGGTAGAACGCGGATGAGACACTGTCACTCTTTCAATGGCACTGCCCTGAAGTCCGGGCAGCAGCCCCTCCAGGGAAATTCATGAATTGCACCCACCCTATGGATCATGGGAGTCGTAATCCAGAGTATACAGACTCCTGACCTAGGTACTACATATACTAGTATTACTCGTATATACTCCAGTTGAGAACGAACGCTGCTCACTCCTCCGGTAGCTGAGCAGTGTCCAGGAGTCACCCTCAGTAGACGGGCAAGAACAAGGACACGTGTAGCACTTGAAGTATATCTGAAATAACTGATCTCTTGATCCCTTCTAGGGAGCTAATTTGGTATTAAAACAATGCAAATTGCATGCAGAGGTCTGTCAACGTTTGCAACTACAAGCTGTTAGATCCCCTGCATGCAATTTTCCACTTCCAAAAAACAAAGTGTAGAAAAGAAAGAGTAAATGCAGGCAAAATCACCTTATTTTGTTCCTTTTGAGAAACATGTTACTGTTGCATTCAAATTGCACTTTGCAGATGACATTTACAATGGATTCCTATGGAATCCACCTTCATTTAGCAGGTTCTAAATTGAGGCTGATTCTACAGGAACCCATTAGTTTTACGCCAGCATGAAACTCTCATGCTGGCGCAAAACTGAGACATTGTGCAGGCATAGCTGGAAAGTGGAAGTCGAAACATAGTTCCCCTCTCATTTCCCACTTTACATGCCAAAGATGGAGATGTCCCAAAGCATTAAAATAACTATAAAGACTGGCGTACGCCTTTTATGCCTTGTTTTTACACTTATTTAATGACTACAGAGCTAACACAATGACCCCCAAGTCTTGTATTTTTGGACTTCAGGGTGAGGACTGTAGGCTGTTGGTCAAGCAGCCATACCAACTTCAATTGATACCTGGGAACCTCTGTGAGTGATTTAATCAACCCAGGCCGCAGGGAACAGCTTTCCAGCTCTGGGGGCACACTGAGATGATGTATCCCTGATCATATATAGAAGGAAAATCCCTGGCAAACCTTGGGCTGAGGAATCATGATAAACTGGCACATGGTCAGAGGTGGGCTCAGCCAAGCATGAACATGTATTAGAAGTAGACACTGATTGGCCTCAAGAATAGTTTGAGTGAGTTTACACGGTCGTATATGGAGCTTGATCTAAGATCTAAACAAACAGCCCTTATTAAGGAAACTTGCAACACAGCTACCTCCGGATCTGAAATAGGTGATGATGGCAGAATAGCCAAGAGTAAGAAACACAGGGCCTTTCATACTTCTTAGCTACCGCTGCCATTTATTTCTGTCCTTTCTCCTGTGGATTTGACTTGAGTCAATCGTTCTGCCATTCTGTCCCTGAGCTGCCATGGTGTCCAACTTCCTCCAGAGGCTCAAATGGATCAGGACTCCATCCATCACTCTTTCCAAAGGGGTTTTGTTGGTTGCTCTGGTCATACTGCGTTGTTATGTAGGCATGACAGTGGGGAAGGATCTCTGTGCTAGAAGAGCATTAGCACGAGTAACGCATAAAGAAAAGTCCCGCAGTCACAGACTTTTCATGGGTCTGTTACCTGATCCGCCTCTGACTCCTCTGGCTCGAGGAGAATATTCTCCCTGGCTCTCGCTCTTATCCTCTCTCTATCACCACCCATTGCTTCTGAAACTCTCAAACACTGGCACCATATTATGGGTATTGGGCTTTATAGCGTGCAACACAATTCACCCATAAGGGCATCTAGGCGCTAGAGTCTGCCTAGCTGTTACCAGAGAACATGTATCCATGTAGAGTTTTTAAAAAAGGAGAGCCCTTCAGAACACAGGAAATCTGCTCCCTCACATTCACTGACATAGAGAGAGCATGTTACGTAGATCTCCCCTTTTTTTGTGAATCAACACAATTGTGGCCTAACAGATATTTGATGGGAAATAGCCATCTCCTGAGTCTACCGGAAGGCTGCTAGATAGAACAGGCTTAGTTGCACCAGATTCTACTTCATTCATCTATACTATTGAGAAGTCCTTTTAACCCATGACGGTTCTGCCTGTAAACACTTTCAGCTTCAAGATCATCCACCTGGGCATTGGACGACCTCAGTACCAGTGGCACCCCAGACATTTTTCATAGGGATGGCCACACTGGAAATCTTGGGGTGGCACACCAAAACAAACACACATAACTGAATGGGCCGTTGCGGGGCCAGCATTGTTATAAGGGTGGCCGTGGTCACTTGGCAGCGCCGCTGCTCAGTACTCACAGTAAATCTGAACATTCCTGTTAATCTTTCACTCTCTTGAACATACAATGCTCCTTATAAAGTTCAAGATGATTTGGGCAATTTGGCAATTCCCCAACTCTGTTAGCCCTGACCAACCAGTATTGCATCATCCACCATCACTGTCTTTCTCTCTGTGAAAACCAACCCCAATATAAGCCCAGCGTGTCTCCAAAATCCTTATCATTTCCCTATATGCACCCTGTCTGAACTTGAAGGTAGTTCACCTTGAAATCTGATGGTTTTCACCTGGGCTCCAGTTCTGCTCGTTTTTATAACTTTTGGTTTTAAATAGAAGATAATGGGGATCATTCCAACTTTGCCAGAAAACGGTAAAAGTGCCGGTGAAACCGTGTAGAGGCACTTTTCTTTGACTGGCAAAATATGATTAGGCCGGAACACAGTTGCCGGAATCACGGCGCAGAAACCACCTTGCCCTGAACGACCAGAACCGGAACTTCTGGCAAAGTATGAAACCGGTACAGCCGGAAAGCTGAGCCAGTAATAACGGCACAATGGTATCACGAAATTTGATTTGCCAGTTATAGTGGCAGATTATTTCTGGTAATCTGGCGAAAGCAAGGACGAGATAACATCACCTTAGAGCAGCCGGTAACGGACACAGTTGAGGGAAATTAAGCCACAGGTGCACCCAATCCACCCAGGTGCACTCAATGCACACAGGATCAGTACTTAAGGGCTACATGTTCCACAAGAACACTTTCCAACCCAACTATGCTGTCACTCATTGCCTCTACCACGGACCTGGAGGTGCTCCATGCTGATGTCCAGCTGTTGCTGCTTGAGAAGAAGCAGTGGCGATAGAAGACATGGGATAGAAGAAGGAGGAGGAGGATGATGATCGGGATACAGCTGATGCAGGTGGTGAGGCAGAGGTGTGCCATGATCCCTTGCACCAGGGCCAAACCCTGGTCACTCACAGACAGCCAGATACCACCCCTGTACCACCTAAACAGGGAGACCAATTATGACCCCCTGACCCACGTCCAGGAGGACATTGAGAGCAGGTTTTGCATCAGGACAGCCATACCAACGCTGCTGAAGCTGCGGTCAGTGCTGCACTTCCTGGCCAGTGACACATTCTAGCACTCCATGGCTCAGCTGCATGGCATTGTGCAGCCTTCCTTCTCCAGAGTGCTGGTGCAGGTACTGGAGGTGCTCTGTGCTGTACCGGCCATGATGGGCCTGTGGCTATTGTGCCCATAGTAGTGTTGAGGGCACAGGAGGGACGGAGGGGCCACTGACAAGAGGTATGTTTCTCGCAGAGATGGTGGTGGTGGTGTCACAGCTGGCGCAGGAGTCGGTGGTGGTGGCACAGTTGGCAGTGGTGCTGGCAAAGTTGGCAGTGGTGCTTGTGCTGCAGGTGGTGGTGGTGGTACTTGCACTGCAGGAGTTGGTGGTGCAGCCTTTCCAGGTCTGCTTGCATGTGCTGGGCCTGAAGACGGTCCAGGCACTTTGCTGTTATAGGATGTGCCTGTTGGGGTGAGATGAGCATGCTGTTAGTCTTCTGGGAGTATTCACACAAACACTGTACAGGTACAGTAAACTGTTAATTGATTAGTAATGTTATCATAACAACCTCAATGGCCCTCCAACCACACTAACTGTGTCCTTGTGTTACTGGATGTCACAAGATGTCGGTGGTGAGCCGCCTATCTAGGGTGAGGGGGGCAGAAAGAGGCTTGCCCTATTGCAAGCAGAAACAAGTGGTAAAAATATTGACAGGACATTTTGCGATGTTCCCTGGAGTGCTAAAGTTCTTGCAAGAAACCTTATTACTTACATGTTCAGGCTATGTTGAACTCAATCTTTTAAAACAACATTTAAAAAGAACTATGTGTGTTTGATCTATACACATATACAAATATAGGGTATCCCTGGGTAGGTGGGAGATCCCTAAACAGACATTGGTCGACTGGTTTCAGTGATGTATTTTGGTAAATCCACTTTCTTCAGGGCCTATGGTGCTGTAATAGTTACCAGGTGAGCTGTTGTGGGTGGACAGGGACTCTATCTGTAGAACGATGGGATAGGGGAGGGGCAGAGAGTCAGCAAAGGTGCAGGTTAGAAACTTCATAGTGCCTCCTGCTTATAGGTGTGATTATACCCCAAAGTGTATGGATCCTTACCCCACAGTGTAGCCCCAAGCAGTATCCAACTTACAAGGGGAATGGCCTCTTAGATTCTGGATTTCTTGGTTTTCCAGGCGACCTACATGCAAAGTAAAGCTGCATTAGGTCATGTGGAGGGTGAACAAACATTACGTTCTATTTATGTCAGAATGCACAACGCTTAGTCTGTTGGGCAGGACAGGAATCCCCAGATGGACCAGACACAGTCATAAGACCCCTGTGAATCTTGGCCCAAAGGAGGAGACGCGTGCAAACTAAGTGATTGTGCATTCTCACATAAATAGAAAGTAATGTTTGTTCACCAACACACACACACCCTATTTTTGTGTATGTGTATAGATCAAACACACATGTTTCTTTTTACATTTTGTTTTAACAGATTTTTAGTTCAAAATAGCTGGATAATTCAAGTTATAAAGTTTCCTGCTTTAGCTTTAGCACTCTAGGGCACACCGCGGTAATGTCCTGTCAGTGTTTTTACTACTTGTTTCTGCTAGCAATAGGTCAAGCCTCTTTCTGTCCCCTCACCTTAGATAGATGGCTCACCATCGACATCTAAGGGCATCCAGCGCTTGTACACGGCTACATATGCCCACATCCTCTGGCATGTGTGTGTGACTGGCCCATTTGCTGTGACTGACACATGTTCGACTTGTTCCCTTGCCCATTTGATGTTTCTCTGCCTGGGGATGCAAGTATTTGGACTCAACACTTTCATTGTGTTTGTTGTACTTACCACCAAAGCCCTGGGTCCTAGCTCCTGCCTCTGCTGCCCTGGCTCCCGCAATGCCCTCTATGTGCATGATGGTGCTGTACATCTCCTCCCAGGGCATGAGTGTCAAGGGTGCCACCGTCCCTCCTGCTGTGGCAGCAGAGTCCCTCCTATGTGTTGCAGGGAGGTTTCGGACCCTCTGCCGCAAGTCATCCCATAACCTGTGGCAGTACCGTGGGGTGTGTGGGGCATTCCCAATGGCTGTAACCTTGTCTGCCACCTCCTGCCTGATGATTGTCCTCCCTCACTGGCTGGTGCTGCCATTGCCACCTCCAAAGAGGGCAGCAGCATGCATGAACATAGCGTCCGTGAGAGCAGCCAGGTCCAGCTCTGTGAACTTCGGCTTGCAAAGCCGGACCTCTGGGACGCATGATTTGCCACTCCCAGGCATATCTGCACTTTCAGATAGGGTGGGTGGCAGCAGGAAGTGGGGATTTAATGTGGATTGAGTTTTTTAAATGGCAGCCATCGAACTTCCCATTGCTGCAATGATGCTATTTCCAGCGCCGGTAATTACGATGCAGGTGATTCCAATGGCGGTGATTCTGACAGTTTGGTTCCAGTATCACTATTTCCAGCACATTTTTACCAGAAAAACCAGTGCATTGCTGTCAACGCTGGTAATTCCAGTCCACCGGTATTACTGTTCCTGGCAGAAGGTGTGCGTGCATGCCCATGGATCTGTAATGCACCAGTAATTCTGCTGATCGGCCTGCCAGAAACAATAATACCGGCATGCCAGAATTACCAGCGATTTTGCAGGAAACTTGTAATTAGGGCCAATCCCTTTCTTCCCATTAGCCATTTTGTAGCCTATCTTTAAGGAGAGGAGGTGTTTAACTACATATATTCACCTCGCCAGAACTTTCTGTTGTTCCTCACATCCTTATTCAGAAGATAGAATGTATGTGTCCTTCAAGTAACTCAGGTGCAGGTGCAAAAGCCAGTTTCTCAAAGGGAGTGGACAGTGGCCCAGGTTTTTACTGCACGAGAATGCATTTTTCGCAATACGATCAGAGTCATACCTGTGGATAAAAACATAGTTTAAGCTTCAAAAAGACTAATGGGCCAAGAAAAGGAGAGAAAATCCAACTCATCTGTGCGCAATCCCCTTCTCAAATGTGTTGGCCTCACTGCCTGATTGAAGCTGACAAGTTTAGGTGGGTACATTATTACAGTTCACTGCAGGACTAAATCCATCTATCCAAGGATCCACGACAATACTGAAGACCTAGCCATCAAACTTGCAAATAAAAATTGTCCACATAGAGGGCTTTTTGTCATCAGTACCTATCCCAGATGTATTTCACCACTCGCAGTGCCAAGAAGGTCAAGCACTATTTTATTAGGGTCCCCACAACCTCCCTGATAATGTGGTCCCGCTGGAGAAAGCTGTATTTTCGATCTCAACAGTATATTGATCTACTAATAAAACAACTGTTGATCCCAAACGGTGTGCAGAAGAACCCCACCCCTCACCACCCCACTTGATTGCATCCACAGGCAAAAGGAGCAATAGCACTTCAGTTAATCTTGTCACATAGTTTACTTAGATAGCCTTATAGATCAAGGGAGGAGTTATTACCAGCACAGGATAATGACCCGTCATCAAGTAATGACCCAACGCAAAGTCGAGGTCCATACGTTGGGGAGTTGTCACTATCCCAAGCCATGATTACCCCTCCCAAGGTCTGCAAGGCTATTACCACAAAGTGGTACTATTAGTGGATGTTTTGGAATTTTGGGCGCGAATGAAGACCATCATTTAATAGTGAGTATAGTAAATAGACAACCTCAGGCGACCTGAATAACATGATTTTCGTCAATGTTGCAAGTATTTTAATTGCAACGTTAGGTAAACTACAGCGGGTTTAACATGAAGATGAATTAGGCATCATGTAAGCGGTTTATCTATGATAAAGTAAAAGCATATTCACTTGTTTTAGCATTCTTTCTGGTTTGTTAGATAAGATATTATCATGAAAAAAGGTCCTTCCAGAAAGGAAGACCCTTGTTGAATAAAACCTTGCTGGGAAATTGAATTGTGGTTTCCCTACCTACTTTTGAAGTCAGAATGTTCCGAATGTAGTCAATACCAGCAGTTATTGACTGCACTCTGAACATTCATATTGGTTGAGGAGGTCAATAACGATCTCCATGTGCTCATATTTCATGATGGAAGAAGGTTCAACTCATGTGTAGCCTGGGCCTTTTTGATTACTTTGTCAATTTCATTCTGGCCCGTGTCTATGGTACCTTCACAACTCCCTTAAATATCTATTATCAACCAATACAACACTGCCCATCCCAGACTTCTGTAAGGAAAGGATCATCTGTCACATTTGTGCCCTGCTATTAAACACAACCCAACTGACATCATGAACCGCAGAAATGGATTAGTGGGTGATGGCGGTATGCAGTGAATACTGGGCTTCTGGGTCGTTGACTGCATGCACACAGGGAATCTGTTGGCATCACCATGTGCATGTGTGCAGAGTGGGCATTGTTAATGGCGCTAGCCATTGTTGCATCTGCAGCCACACATGTGACCCCCTCCACCACCGCTGCCGTTGCCATGCAGCTGCATAAACTGCACTTCTTTTTCACTCTTGGGAGCAGAATGTGCAGGCATTTCAGTATGATCTGGAACTGCATGTATGCCACGTGTCTGCATGCCTAGAGACTATGCTGCATTCATCAGAATGCACAGATGAGGAGGAAATCTATCCAGTCTTATTGGGCATAGATCCTAGTTGAATCTGAACAGACTGTAATGGAACTTAAAGTGGTTAAGTCAAAATTGGACCTCTGAACTCTCAGATGCAGTCAGCAAATTGATGAATTTGAGAAATTGATCATGCTGATCAGCCAAATGAATGAATTAATCTTTTGTAACCGAGACCAGTCTTTAAGCATGGGGCCAGGATTAAAACCTGTGTTGCTCTGCGTTATCTTGCTTCCAAGACAAAAACTATCCTCTTGGCCCATTCACATCATCATCCCATACATTCAACATCATACGAGTCACAGATATTATTGTCTGAGCTCAATGTTACATTTGAATTCTCAACAGCATACATTGATAATTTGACTGTAGACTTCATGTCATCTTACCACCAACATTTACAGCCTTCATTTTCCAAAAGGGCACAAGATCCATGTAGTCCAAAAGAGCAGCCGTGTGGATTACCACGTTTACCCCTTTCATGGCTTCGACGAGTTGGCTGTACTCTGTAATGTCCCCTTTAATCACTGTCACCTTAGTAGTCACTGTCAATACACAGAGAACATTAACAACATGTGCATGCATTTCTTTGGCTATGTAACCTCGTTGAATGCAAACATGGTATTATAGATCATTTCTGTAACATGCATGGTGCATACCCAATAGGTTTGAGTTGGCGTTATATTGCATCAATTATACGTAAAGAGTTAAGGCAGCTACACCTTTAGTTTGGCTTGGGATTCTGACCCTGGGTTATATCATGAAGCTAAGCAGGACCACCACAACAACAACATTCTAATATATGATTAAATAATCATTAATTAGGGGTATCTACATAGATGGAGTAAAAATACACCAAAGGAACACAAATCAGTAATAGCAACAGGATGGCTGCTCCTCATGTAGCATAGTTCAAGTGTCAATCCAATTTTCCTCCTGGATGGATTATCAATGTACTGTCACTGACCACTGCACTTCTTTCTTGTCTCCTGGGATGAGATTGTCATATCATCTTTTCTCGTCCTTGACACTTTGAAGACTTTTTGAAGACCCCCTTGCTCCCAGGTTTCTGTGCCCAAAATGCACCCCTATAATAGACCAACGTAAAGCCCAAAGCTTCCACTGGATGGTTGGGAGCCTGAGCTGACCTAATGACTTGTTCTCATGCTCCTGGCTAGCTCTTCAATTTCCCTGTGCACCTCAACAATGTTTTTCCACATCTCCTGGGATCACCACTATAGTTGTTGTGTTTTCCCGCTGTACAGCCTTTTTTCCAACCTTGTTGTTCTGTATCACTTTCTACCACTGCCCACCTTCTGACTTCTCCACCCGATCACCTCGCTGATGTTCCTTGACTCTCCTTTGGACCTACTTCTTATGTCATTCCAGTAACCTTTCTCCTGGTGTTCTCTCTCTTTCTAACCCTCTCTGTGTTGTACCTCCTTGCCTAATGTTCTCTCTGCCAGTTCTCACTGTTCTTCTCCCATCATGCCAATATCTCCCCTCTTCTCCAACACCTCTCTCCTTTGTCCTCTCTAGAACCTCTGGCCTCCTTACTCCACCTCACCTTCATCATATCTCTCTCCGCCTCCAGCAACCACCAGTATATGCTTAGCAACTCCTCACACCACTTCCCAACTCACCTCTTCCTTTTATCTGGACACAGCCTCTTCCTACTTTCTGGTCTGTTCGGGAGTGGAATTACATTTGGGCCCTTATTGGCAGTGAGATGTGATTGGAGCATCAGCTCAGCGTTGCTGATTTTACTTGGGTATGATTGCAGCTAACCAGGTCTTTTTCAGACTTGGCAACCATATTGGATTTCAATCATGCAGTCCAAGTGCAAACTCTCCATGTGCAATCTAGCTCATTGAAGCTCGGGCAGCTCAGCTCTGGACACCTCCAGGATGCTGCTGCCAGGGTGGCCGTTCAGAGTAAGCTTCTCTAATTTCTATCTCTCCTGTGATGATAGACAGGAAGCCCAAACCTGTCAGGGACAACAAGTTAGCAACCCATAATGAACTTGGGGACACACCTTAAAGGGGTAGGGTTGGGGTAGGAGTGGTGCAGACTTTCTGACAGTCCTGCACCTTGGACCTTTGGCAAGGTGGGGTGGTCTGTGGGAATCGTTATGTATCTCCACCGGGCCCAGCATCGAGTCATGACAGCTTTATCCTCAAACCCTAGGTAAGTTACCCGCCTATCATATGGAGTAATGTCAGAAACTCTGAGTTTAATGGTACCAAAACAGGAAATAGTATTGAATATCCTTCTTTTCCACCTGTACAGTCAACTAAAAGCTAAATGGATACTTCCATTATTCTATGGAAATGGAATGGGTGCAGTTGCTGTAGACTTTGTGCCTCCAGATAGTGCATAGATGCCCCCATTTCATTCAAGAGGTGTTACAGTCTGGGACTATAAATCAAGAACTACAACTATCATCATGCAAAGAAAAGAAACAGACAGGACTACTATCTCTCGAATGGAATGAGGCAGGTTGGAATGTATGCATAGTGTCTCAGAATACAATGTGGCCCAGTTCCAAGAGTACCGAGAATTACGAGTTTACGAGAAGTTATTTGCACTTTAATAGTTAGAGATGATGTTTGTTTGTACCTAGTGAGCTACTATGCTGAGCCCAAACTACTCAAGAAGATGCGCAGTCGAAATCCTCGTAACACCTTTTCTGCATTGTATTTGTGACAAAACTGAATCCAGAAGGCAACACCTTGCTAATGTGTTTCTGCAATATTGCTCAAAGCACAAAGACCATGGGCATAACAGAAAAAATGTGTATGTGTGCTCTGTGCCGTGATAATATCTGCCCCTGTGTTTACTTTTCTAACTGAAGCAGTGGGCAGAGCCTAACATGGTTCCTATGTTAATGTTAATGTTCAAAAATCATTTGTATTGTGCACTATCACCACCGGAGTGGTCTCCGTGTGCTTTGGCACATCTGAAAGATAAGAGTGTGGGGGGTTTAGAAGGGCATAGAGGGAATAGGTATAGCAAGACTTGTGGTGTGCTGTTGTCAGCTTCAGTGCGGTTTGCACCACTCGCTGAGCCTGGGTGCAATTTACAGCTCGTTAGATTTACACGTGCTGTTATTGTCATGCAGGGCTATGTGTGGTTTGTTTTGGCGTTGCAGTGTGGTGAAGTGCATGCAGATTGCTGTGCTGAGAGGTGGTTGTGTTTGTTTTGTGTTTGAGAAGTGTATGCAGAATTTGAGGTTTTAGGGTTGGGTTAGTAGGGCTTTTAGGGATTTTCTCATCTCATTGCTTTGGCTTCGGTGCTCACCGTCACTGTCCGTGCTGTGTGTTGGGCGTTTGTAGCTGTTTGTTGGCCAGGTATTGCTCATGGTGGTGGCTTTCTCTGTGATTCTCTAGCGGTTTGTGGGCATGAGGTTGAGAGGGCCTCCGCCGCCTCCAGGCTGGAGATTGCTAAATTTGGCAGTTGTTGGTTGTCTCTCCAGGTTTCTGTGCGGAATCCCCACCCACCGGTGACCGGTGCACACTCAGGCCTCCTGTGGTGCCTGTTATTGGTTAATGCTCCCCGGTCTGCAGTTGGGGTTCCTGTCTCTGGGTTCATGACTAGAGTGGGGTATTGTTAGGATAGTTTTTTTTTGGGCTCTCTCCCTGACCTGTTCGTTACATGTATGCCTGCTGAGGTGTGCTCTGTTTCCAGTCGAGTTTTTGTTTTTCCTAGTCATTCCCTAATGATTCTGAGGTGAAGAGCCAAGTAGTTTTCTTAATTTTAAGTGATCCTGTGTATTGTGTATGTCTTTTGGGAAGCAGTTGCACATTTTTGCTGCCAGGTGGGAGAGTTACGACCCCCCCCCCCCCCAAGTTTTCTTTTTGTATGGTTTCGGTTCTAGGTAAATGTCATTGCTTGATCAAAGTGGTTTTACAGGTAGGTAAATGGTTATTTTCTTTTGTGGGAATTCTGCTCCTTGGCCGTGGATTGATCTGTGCATTATGCACATTGTTTAAAACCTAATTTGTTGTTTGACTGGAAGCCAATGTAGCATTTTTATCACTGGGGTGATGTGGTCCCTTTGTGGTAGTCTGAGCAGGAGTCTGACCGCTGCATTTTGGATACCTTGCAGTTTCTTTAGTAGTCGCTCCGGCATTCCAAGGTATAGGCTGTTGGCAGAGTCTTTTCTGGACATGATGAGGGAGATGATGGTGAGTGTTTTATGGGTGAAGGAGAGCAAAGGTAGAATCATTTACTGTGTGTAGGAGGAAGAAGCATTTCTTTTATTGCGTTTACTGGTGGTTCTATTGTTAGTTCGTTGTCCATTAGGATTTATTAGTGTTGTTGGTGCAGTTCCTACTTCTTTGGGCCATGGGATGCAGTGGCTGATTTCCTGGTTTTTGGGTATAACCATTATTTCTCTTTTGCCTGGGTTGAGTTTGAGGCTGTTTGTGTTCATCCATTCATAGAGTTCTTGAAGACAGACTTCCAGATTTGTGTTTTGTTCTTATGTGTCTTCTATTTTGTAGATGTTTTGTGTGTCATCCCCGTAGTTGTAGCATGTCCAGCCGTGTCTTTTGATGAGCTTCATTAATGGAGTCAGGTAGATATTGAAGAGCAGTGGGGATAGGGACGATCCTTGTGATACTCTGCAGTTGGTGTCCCTTGGAGTGGGTTTAAAAGGTTTTAATCCAGACAGTTTCTGTTCTATCTGTTAGGAATGATTTAATCCAGAGTAGGGCTAGGTTGGTTATTTCTATTTCTTCTAGTCTCTTGATTCGAATGTCATGGCTGACTGTGTCAAACGCTGGAAAGAGATCCAGAAGTCGCAGAGCTTAACTTGTGTCTGTCTCTGCATTTGTCTTTATATCATCCCAGATTGAGAGGAGTGCTTTCTCAGTTCCTCTCTTAGGCCTAAAGCCGACTTGTGCCTGGGTCCAGTAGTTGGTGTTTTTCTATGTGTTCCTGTATTAGTCCATAGACGTAGGTTTCAAGTAGTGTTGCTGGGTAGGGCATGTTTGAGATAAGTCTGTAGTTGAAGAGGTCTGCCACATGTCTGCCATGTCCTTGAGGAGTGGTTTGATGTACTCTGATTTGAATGGGGTAATTTCCCTGTTTTGAGTGATAGTTTGAAGAGGTTTCTGTAACATTCCGAAGGTGTGCCCTTTGTGAGGATTAATTTCTATATATCTGGAGGGCATGGGTCCAAGAGTGAGCCTGCTTTGTTGCTATTTCTTACCAGCTTGAGCAATGTCTCTACTGATATTTGTGGGAATCTTTGGAGTTTGTTCTGATGATCCTCAATTGGGGGATGGGTTGTGTATTTTGGTTGACTGGTCTGCTTTGTATGATTTGGTGGATGATGCTGATTTGTTTTTGAAGTGATCTGCAAGGTTGTTGCATAGTTTCGGTGAGGGTACTAAAATATTGTTGCATCCAAGTGTGTTCCTCATTTCGTTTATGATTGTGAACAGTTATTTTAGGGTGTTTGCGGCTTTTGTGATTCGGTTGTCGTAGTATTTCCTTCTAGCATTTTGAATTTCCTTTTTGTATGAACGCTGAATTTATGATTTATTTTGCCTGGTTATATTGTGCTCTCCCTTCTAGTTCCAGCTTCCTATTTTTCCTTTTCACGGCCGCAGGAGGGGGGTAAACCATTTTGCCATTGCTCTCTTGCACGATCGAGTATGCAGGAAGAGAGGGCTCAGAATTTCAGTCAAGGTTTTGATTTTTAACTAAGGCTCAGAATTTCAACATAGATGAAAACTGACCCAACTTGTCAACTAGGGCGTGAGACTCAGATGTGAGCCACTGTGCTGAATCTAATATATGTCAGTATTATGAATGCGCAAAACACACATACAAGCTAAAAGTTGAATTTGAATTTACTGCACAACCTGATGTTATTTCGCACCACACAACAGTTATGGACAGATTGCAATGCAAAACATAAGACTAACATGTACTAAGTTATACTAATATCCTCAAACCGTAAACAAATTCCCTATTACCATTCAGGGCAGATCAGTCCATGACTTTTGTGTAAAAACTTTGGTGCAGATTGTTACAGTAAATGTGAAGGCTTTTGGGTTGTGCAAGGGTAACTGGGAGTGCAAGAAAATGCAGAATTAGATTTGTTTTTCAGTGACAAGATTTAGATGTAAGTTTAATTGTTTAAAATGTGTATATTCTTTTGCAGAACAGGAGGAAATAGAGCAGGGCAATGTAACATTTCTCATCCACTGCTGCATTCTAAGTAGCTGGACTAATCACGTGCTCTGAACATTTATGGAGGGTGGTTGATTGAAAGGGAAGTGTTTCTGATTGACACATGACATCACTTTTGGAGGAAATATTTAATTATATTTTATGTAGGCCAGACATACATTATGGGAGTTGATAAACAAGGCGTTTAAAAGGGTTGTCTCGCAGATGACTGGCTCTCCTGGACTGGTGCATTGTTTCAGAACACTGTTGCAGTCTGAGGACACTCTTGATCTCTGGCTGATGCTGAGAGTGTGCAGCATTCGCTGACAGGCAGGCAAACTGGGGAGAAGACGTTGTGGGCTCCTTGCAGGCTGGCAAGGGGTCTGAAGCAGATATGGATCCAGATGGACGGAGGGCGCTTGCAGTCCAGGGGCACACATAATCAAGCATTGATTTTGGGTAACTTCCAAATTGAAGAGCATGTAGTTTGCTTTTCAAGGGCTCTGAATAACTGCATTTTAGACAATCCCGGCCAAGAAAGTTATGCTCACTATTTTAAATATAGACAGATATTTTGTGGTGTGGCTCATTCCATGTAAACTGTGCAAAGTGAATGCTATCTTTCAAGGTTGATAGATAACCACATTTCTGAAATGCAACACAGAAAAGGTGCAAAATGCCCATTGTGGGAAGAGCTCATTTATCGTGGGGAAAGCATCTGCAGATGAATTGTATTTGCAAAGATTTAATTTTACTTTTTGAATCACAGAAAATTTGTGCAAACGTTGTGCAATGCATGTTTTCTTGATAGTTTGCATAATCCTAATTTTCTATAAAGAACAAAAGAAAAAGTTTAATTAGCCTCAGAGTACTTATTAAGTGTTCTGGTTTCTTCGGTTGGCATACAGACTGATGCAGAACAGGTTGTAAACTCATTTAACTGCAGGCAGTAGTTCACTTTATCACATGTGGTAAAATACAAAATAAACTGGTTACTGTGAATTGGGTCATTCTCAGGTGTTGTTTATATAAATGTCAGTATTCAGATTATCTGGTAAGTGTGTTATGAGATACCGCCAAAAGGGTATAATGTGGTATTGTAAATAAAATACCACAGGAAAATGAAGTTATGAGTTACAGCGTACCAGACCTGCTTTTGACTTACTGTTTATGGTCCTGGTAGAAGAACAATATCAGGCAGCCTTGTGTATTTAAGGCTCACCACTATACCACAAAATACCCCAACAAGCTCACACAAAAGAATACCACAAAATACCTCCAAAGGGTGAAAGGTTTCTCCTAGGACATATTGTTGACTGTTTTGCTGATCCATTTATGAAGTATTTCTGTTTTTCTGTCAAGGTCGATTTCGTCCAGGTTGGTGTTTGGTGGTTTAGTGAGTTCAAGTTATACTATGTTACGACCTTTGATGGTCTTCCAGTTTCTTTTAATGACAGTCAGAAGTTTATCAGGTTGTTTAGCTACTTTCATCAGCAGCATTATCACAAATGGAATCATGAGGTGGTCGCTCTAGAGTATCTGTATTGGTGGTGCCGTTTTGATGAGGTTTCTGTTGGCAAAGATTGCATCAAGTGTGTGTCCCGCTGTGTGTGTTTGATCCTTTACCCAGCTAATGTAATTTCATTATCTTCAGTTGCTTGACTAGCAATTTTTGCGAGTTTGTGTTTTCTTTTTCAGACCAGATGTTGAAGTCCCCAAGGATTATCAGGTGTTCATGTTCGATGGCCAGGTAGGTGAAGGCTTCTTTGAAGGTGTCTACGAATGCTACCCCATATGTTGGTGGTCTGCAAACCAGAACAAATTTGAGATTTGTTTTGGGTTTCATTGTCAAGGGAAGGATTAAGAATTCTCAGTTTTTGATATTTAGTGGTTTGTCTGTTTTTATTTGCAGATGTTCATTATATGCGATTGCAAGTCCTCCACCTCTTTTCTTTTTTCTTTCCTGCTTACCTATGAGCACTTGACGTTGTCGGGGTGGCAGCTGTGTAGTGTGATTTTGTAGTTGTCCTCTAGCCATGTTCCTGTGATGAATAGGATGTCGATAACTCCGTCGCACAGTAGGTCGTAGATCTCTGTGGCATGTTTGGACATCAGGCTTGCATTGATTTGATGCAGTTTAGTTTAGTTATTTATGTTGGTCTTCTTCCATGTTGCTCTCAAGATGTGATGGGTGTTCAGTGCGATCTGTTTCTCAGTTGAATTGATCTGTTAGGTTAATTATTGGGTTGGTGATTTCTTCTGCTTCCTCTTCTATATGTTGTTGCAGTTGGTGGAGGTGTTCATGTGTTTTTGTGATATATGGCGTGAGGGCGTTGGTTTTGTTCTTTTCTCTTCTCGTGTATCCCTTCTTTTTCTGCGTGGTTCCAGTATGTTTTCAGTGTGCCTAGCAAGGTTGGTAGTGTTGGGATGTTCTGGTGCATGGTCAGTTGTGAGGTACAGTGTTAGATATAGGGACTTTTCTCTTCTCATGATGTCTGTTCTGTTGCCCCCAGTATTTGTGGGGGTGTAAACTGTGTTCCTGGCAGTGTATACTGAAGGACGGTGTGGTCCCATTTGTTTTGTTCCATGTTCCATTTTTCTTTTTGTTGTCCTGTTCTGTGTCGTCGTGGCATGCTGTGGTCCTTAGTGGTAAGTTGGTTTGGTGGTTTGCATGTAGGTCACAGGGGCAGTAACCCGCCTGTAGGATCTCGCAGGGGTTGGATTGTGGCATTTTTTTTCTTCCTTGCGTTGTGATTATAGGTTTAACAGTGTAATCTCGGTGGTGTTGTGACTTGATACGTGGGTGTTAATCCAGTGATGTGGTGGTGGTGGGGAGCTATTGGTGGGGGGATTGACTGGGGTGTTCTTATTCTGTCATAGGAATGACTTGGGGAGGTAGTAGGGAGGTCCCAGGCTTGATACAACTCTAGGGTTGTGGATATTTTGCTGTATTAAGATGTAACAAGATCCCACTACAGGTTTCACTGTAACACGTATTAAGGTGTAAGATTCAGTCCAAATACACCTATATTCAAGTTTCCTGGATAGTGGGAAAAAGTCCTAGGTCTCACAGAACAGCAGTCAATGAAAAACACCTAGAATCAAGTTTCCTGGATGGTGGTAAAAAGGCCTAGGTTTCACAGTATAGCAGTCAATGAAACACAGCTATATTTGAGGTTCCTATGTAGTGGGAACAAGGCCTGCATCTCATAGTACAGCAGTCAATGAAACACACCTAAATTCGAGTTTCCTGGATAGTGGGAAAAAGGCCTAGGTTTCACAGTGCAGCAGTCAATGAAACACACTTGAGTTTCCTAGATAGTGGGGGAAAGGCCTAGGTCTCACAGTACACCAGTGAGTGAAACACACCTAGATTCGAGTTTCCTGGATAGTGGGAAAAGGGACTAGGTTTCACAGAATAGCAGTCAATGAAACACACCTAGATTTGAGTTTCCTAGATAGTGGTAAAGGCCTAGGTCTCCCAGTATAGCAGTCAATGAAACACACCTAGATTTGAGTTTCCTGATAGTGGGGAAAAAGTACAGTATAGCCATTGGTGAGATGCACTTGCTTTTCGGAAGGATGCCTTGCGTGCTCCCAGTGAGAAGTAATTAGTGATAATGGCGAGTGTGAGTGGTGGTGTGCTTTAAAGATGAACTGAGACAGATGTCCTCACTGTTTGCACAATGTCTACCTTGTCTGTTGATGCTGGTTGACGGCTGCCTGTTTCCTGCTTGCCCTGCCGACACCTGCAGACACCATCAAGAGCCACTTCTACAGGATCTGTCAGTGCCTCTGGGTCCTTCACAACAGTAGCAGCAATGGGCTGCCCGAGCATGATGAGTGTTCTGATGGCTCTGGGCCAATCAGGGCCAGGGGTGGGATTACGCCTAGTCAACCACAGAAACGGGTTGGGAGGGAGCGGGGAGTCAAAGGGGGCATGCAGCCTGCAGTGTGTTTAAAAAAAAAGGTACAGCAAAGCAGAATGGCGGCACTGGATGCTAAGGTCACCACTCACCTGCGCTATCAAGCTAAAGTGATGAGGTGGGGTGGCCACACACACAGTCTAACCCTCAGTGTTGCTGGAAGGAGAATCAGCCAATCCGGGTGTGGGGGTGTCTCCACGCCTCGGCAATCACGGAAATGGGTCGGGAGGGAGCGGGGAGGCAAAGAGGGCAAGCAGCCTGCAGGGGGTTTTACAAGAAGGTACAGCATAGCAAAATGGGGGCACTGGATTCTAAGGGCACCACTCATCTGCGCCTTCAAGCTAAAGTAGCGTGGTTGGGTGGCCACACACCGGGTCTAACTTCGGTGTTGCTGGATGGAGAAATAGCCAATCAGGGCCCGGGCGTGGGTCTAGAGGTGGGAACACACCTCAGCAATCACAGAAATAAGTCGGGAGGGAGCGGGGAGGCACAAGTGGCAAGCGGCCTGCAGGGGGTTTTAAAAGAAGGTACAGCAAAGCAAAATGGGGGCACTGGATGCTACGGGCACCACTCACCTGTGCCTTCAAGCTAAAGTGGTGAGGTGGGGTGGCCACACACAGGGTCTTACCCTCGGTGTTGCTGGATGGAGAATCAGCCAATCAGGGCCCGGGGGTGGGTCTAGAGGTGGCAACCCACCTCAGCAATCACGGAAATTGGTCACGAGGGAGCAGTGAGGGACATAGGGAAAGCAGCCTGCATGGGCATTTTTAAAAAAAGGTACAGCAAAGCAAAATGGGGGCATTGGATGCTAAGGGCACCACTCACCTTCAAGCTAAAGTGGCGCGGTGGGGTGGCCACACCCGGGTTCTAACCCTCAGTGTTGCTGGATGGAGAATCAGCAAATCAGGGCCTGGGCGTGGGTCTAGAGGCGGGACCACACCTCAGCAATCACAGAAATGGGTCGGGGGAGCGGGTCAGCACAGGGGGAAAGCAGCCTGCAGGGTTTTTTTTTAAAAAAAGGTACAGAAAAACAAAACGAGGGTTCTGGATGCTAAGGGCACCACTCACTGGCGCCTTCAAGCTAAAGTGGTGAGGTAGGGTGGCCACACACTGGGTCTAACCCTTGGTGTTGCTGGATGGAGAATCAGACAATCAGAGCCCAGGGGTGGGACTAGAGGCGGCAACACGCCTCAGCAATCACAGAAACAGGTTGGGAGGGAGCATGGAGGCACAAGGGAAATCGGCCTGCAGGGGAGTTTAAAAAAAAAGTACAGCAAAGCAAAATGTGGGCACTGGATGCTAAGGGCACCACTCACCTGCGCCTTCAAGCTAAAGTGATGAGGCCCTAACTCTAGGTGTTGCTGGATTGAGAATCAGCCAGTCAAGGCCTGGGGGTGGGTCTAGAGCTGGGAACCCACCACGGCAATCATGGAAACAGGTCAGGTGGGATTGAGGAGGCCCAGGGGGCAAGCAGCCTGCAGGGGTGTTTAAACATGTGTTAATATCCCCGCAAAAATAGCGCAATACAAAAATATCGTCATATGTTTGCGGCGATATTGACCCATGGACCCTGCAGGGACACCCCCGCAACCCCTGCTTTATTTATAAATGTGCGGGAGACACCCCCGCAACCTCCGCTCCCACAAAATATTCTTCCCAAAAATATCACCTATGGCGAGACAAACGGCCATATTTTTGGTGGGGATATTTTGTAGGGATACCACCAAAATGAGGGTTCTGGATGCTAAGGGCACCACTCACCGACACATTCAAGCTAAAGTGGTGAGGTAGGGTGGCCACACACCAGGCCTAACCCTCGGTGTTGCTGGATGGAGAATCAGCCAATCATGGCATGGGGGTGGGTTTAGAGGCGGGAACACGCCTTCAGCAATCAGGGAAACGGGTCGGGAGGGAGCGGGGAGGCACATGGGCCAAGCAGCCTGCAAGTTTTCTATTTTAAAAAGGTACATCAAAGTAACATGGGAGCACTAGATGCTTGGGGCACCACTCACCTGCACCTTCAAAGTAAAGTGGCGTGGTGGGGTGGCCACACATGGGCCTAACTCTAGGAGTTGCTGGATGGAGAATCAGCCAATCAGGGCCCGGGGGTGGGTCTAGAGCTGGGAACCCACCTCAGTAATCATGGAAACAGGTCAGGAGGGACCGGGGAGGCACAGGGGGCAAACGGCCAAAATCAGGTTTTCAGTCATTAATTAAGAATATCTGCTTTGAGGTACTTGCTGCAGAGTGTAAAATGGCTTAATGCAGGAGGCACTTACAGTGCTGTTTTGCGGTCTACATATGGTCTATTGCCATTCACCCTGGTGCTTCTGATGATGCACCAGGTGAGCCTTTAAAGAGAGGTTGTAAAACCGCAACCCAACTACCACAGTGATGTCAAACCGCTCAAGTGCTGATGGATTATGCGACCAGTCCCCAAGCCACTCCAAAATAATGCTTACTTTTAACATACCTTTACCTAGAGATATTGCAAGTCATGTCAAAGATAAAACCTATTTCAAGACCGATCTTGACAAAGACAGATGAACATTGGTTGACAGTCTCATCGAATGGTGAGGGGCAGATAATGATATAAAAATTTTAAAAAAGATCATATGATATGCATAGCTCAAAAACTACCGATTACCTTATCGGTTATACATCTTGTGTAGGGATGTTCATGATATTTAGCAGCCTTTATATATCCAAATAAAAAAGCTTTACAAATTGGATATTCATTGGAATCAGTTTCTAATGTTTACTGTATTAGAGGAGTTTGCCCAAGTCTTTCCTAAAGGGTAAGAAGGAAATATGGTTACACAATATCAGAGGTAACTAATAGGTAGATGTTATTTATCACTTCTTCACCTTTCGGCACCATGGAGTGTCCCGCCTGGGCACTCAGAAGGTAGAAACTGGGGTAACAACTCTCAAAGTGCCTTCGACAGTTGCTACTCGCCTTGGCTTTAGTTCCCAGCAGAGGAAGCAAGACAGAGTAATCCTTTCCCAACCTTCTGCTACAAAGACAACGCGTATCAGGAACCAGCACTTATAATCAACAATCAGCACAAGGCACCACTTCTCTACTAACGTTAGGAGGTCCATCTTTTTACTAAATACACTTGACTGTTTGGATAATACATCCAGTACCTTGCCATAAATGGGAGAGTCCTTGCAAAAGGCATATTAGTCGGAATTGAATAAACCCTGAATCCTCCCAACAGGATAGCTTTGTTAAAGGTAAGGATACATGGTGTCTATCTACAGGTGAACAAGGCTCTCTCTATAGGTGATTTTCATGCAGTTCTCATCTGCCCAGCTAGGGAGCAATTCAATATCACGCCAGTGTAGAATACAGTGCTGTTAGGACACTTGTACTCCATGAGAAGCACCATTACAGGCCTGCTTCATTTACAGCAGGTTATTAAGAGCTGAATGCTTAATGTTAATGTTGATTGCTTACCTGTGGCGAAAGCTTTCACGTTCTCACTCTCCACCACACTGAAGGCGCGGACTTCACTAATGTAGTCCTCTTTGGTCAGCAGCTCCACGATTCGCTCCCCCAGGAACCCACAGCCTCCGGTCACCAGGTAAACCAGGTCTGCAGCCATCTAGGGAAGCAAGCATGCCTGAGATATTGGCAGCTGGTAAATATGGAATTGTGAATGGCATACACAGGGTGGGTATGTCGCAGGAACACTAAAATACTGGCACTGCAATATTACAAATGCCTCAGATTTGCTGGCATTATCCGCTGCTTTGTGACAAGCCTTGCACTATTGTAGGGACCCGTTTGGCTCTAATTTTAATTTAAATTTAACTGGTTATTTATAACGCGCTTGATACCCAGAGGTTGTCTAAGCGCGGACCCAGGGATCAAACCTGCGTTGCTCCGCATCGTCTTCTTCCAAGGCAAGCGTGTTGCCCCTGAGCGATCCTCCCCGACCTCCCACCAGTCTACTAGACACTACAGTTAATACATGTACTAATGGTAGGTAGTGCAGGATTCAGAAGTGGAAATGGGAAAGTTGCTTTATCCAAACTAGAAATGAGTGGGCACCACAATGTTAGTCATATTACCTTTAAGTTCACACTCAGTATAAACATTATATTAGGGTCATCATCCAAAAATGATGATGTTTCAAATGAATCTTATCAGGAGCTGACAGTTACGAGTCTGGAAGCACAGATTTTAGGAGATTCTCGCATTCACATGAATTCTTCTTCATTTCACTCAGTCAACTGCTAAATAGGTAATTGGAAGCCCTCTACCACTTTTCACTGATTCGTCTTTAATTATACGTTGCTAATTCACGTCATTATCTTTTTCTTTTCCTATACATACACTTTGGCGACATTTGACAACAATTGAATGTGGTATGTGATTTACTTTCATTTACATACGTAATGTTGATGGTTTTATTGCACTATATATGACTCGCCCTGATGAAGGAGGAAACTCCGAAATGCATTGGCAATTAAGTCTAAGCTGCATTAACATGTTGACTGTTTCCTCACTAAGAGATTATTAGTGAAATACCAACTTTATGCATATAAAAATAGTTTTGAAGCAATAAAGCACAAACTGATTTATTACAGAACTACTACTATATGGAAAATACTATTTGAATCAGTAACACAGAATTTTTTGAACTTCAACATCCCAAAGTTGCCTTATCTGCCACTTTACTAGTAATCTAATCTGCCACTTTACTAGTAATCTAATCTGACACTTTACTAGTAATCTAATCTGACACTTTACAAGGAATTGTAAATCTGTTATTTCATTGGGGGATAATAAGGGTGCATCAGCCCCAATATGCCAGGACCATATTATAGCAATAAAAGACCAACACAGAATGCGATTGACATTGGGCGGCGGTGCAACCCAAGTCACTGAGCTCTTTCTAATAGATTTATTAAGGATCTTTCAAATGTCCCTTATTCAAATATGATCCCTAATTTAATTGACATTTAAATCAAGGGCCAATTTTCCATTTCTACACGCAATGTTACTTCAACCTAATCTAGCTATTAACTGCCACTAATTTATTTCCTAAACATCCTAAAAATTGCATTTATATGCTATAGCGTTCAAAATTATTCCTTCACCCGTCTGTTTCCATACAAAAGGCAGACATATTTAAAAGAAACTGCTAATACAGGGAGAAGTTCTGAAAGTCAAAGAAACTCAACACTGCTCTGTACCATTGCTTGCATTTTAGCTGGTGCAAAATAGGCAATTAAGTTCTACATCCCAGAAAGCGCACACAAATAATGTTACATAATTGTGCAGCATTTTCAACTCACCTTGCTATGCACATCCTAAAATGGCCGTTTGGTAAACCTGACATCAGGACAAAAAATATTCAACCACCTTTAACAATTAAATGGTCAAGTTCTCAAAACCACTGAAAAACATCAGGTAGGAGATTGTAGAGCACCACGTATGCAAAGAAAGGCATTGTGGATATGGCATGTATTATCATTGATTGATCGTTTGTGAATGAATGAAGGGATCATTTTATGAAACTATCTAAAGAAAATGAGATAGTGGAGAAGAACCAGAACTTGAATCAGTGGACTGGAATTACAAACAAGTAAGGATTTTACTTTGTTTATTGTTATTGTAGTGGGCTTAGAATAGATGGGGCTAAAAAATACAAATATTTTCTTCCGAGGATACCCAGGGAGGGCCACGTGCTGCACAAATAGAAGCATATTCCACAATGTAATGGATTGCTTAGTTCTCATTCATAAAAATGTGTATTTCATTTCAACAGATGATACAATCTTGTGAGACTGTTGAAAGGCTAACTCATTGGGATACAAAACAACAGGTTGGAGGGTTCCCAGAGCGATGCCAGTGATTATGATTGATTCAGTAGGTTCCATCCATTACTTTTCAGGCCGGCACATGATTTTTTAGGGCCAGTGTTGATGTTATTATCCACAGAGCACTTGATGAAGAGTTCTTACTGGAAACATGTTGTTCAAAAAACAAATATGGGACAGAGTGCTATGTAAATGCATCTAAATAAAAATGTTTAAATACAATGGTTAAAGGTTATTTATAGATTTTGTTGAATTAATATTACATGAACCAACACACAAGTGAGCATGGATTTACAATTGAATTCATAAGGCATTACATTAGAATAAAGGACCTTAGAAAGTTGCTTCATTGAATATATTCTAAAGAGTTGAACAGATTCAGTTGCATCACACTGCGCTGTAAAACATATAATGATATTTGCCTTATTGATGCTTAATTCTTCCACAAGGAGGAGAAAAAGCATTCAACTCACTTGTACATGCATACTAGTATGGGCACTTCACCAGTGTTACGCGGACCATCTTACGGAGAGTATTGCTGTCAAAAGAGGGAGGAACAATATACATATTTTCACAGTGAAAATATGTTTATTTTAAAATCTAGTATTTTGTATGCTTCAGTGGATACAAGACAAAAACCATGGAAATGTTCAACTCAAATGGACACAAGAACAGGACTCATCTGTATCGGGTGGGTTTTCCTCTTTATCTCTGGTCTGTTTTATCAAGGGTGCCCCAAACAGTTGTCAAGGATTTCCTCAGCCTTACAATAGTCCAGTTGCTTTTTTACCCTTTCTTTACCCTTACTAGTTATCTCATCTTTTTTTTCAATGGGAAGGTCATCCCAGCTTATCTTATCTTTGTGCCTTGTGCCCTTTTCCACACTTTGGGGGGTTCCTCCCTTATATATTATTGGTTGCTACTCGACCCACCGGCCAGCTTTTCAGTCAGTACTCAGTCTGTACTCCTGGGGTCTCTCCCTCCATCTAGAATGCCATCACAGTGCCTTGGTCCAGTGCCTCACAGCGACATTGGTAAAGCCTGAGGTAGACCTCAACCTACTTTGATGAATGTCATACATAATTGTTGGAGTTGAGCAAACCTTGGATTCACTACTCCTTTTTTGGGATTATTTCTCTAGGGATGATACTGAAGCCACCCCTTAACTAGCGGGGTCACTATGACCAGCACTACCCAAGTGAATTTATTTGGGCTATTACTTCACAGGGGGCCATATGTGAAGCATGTCCTAAATAGGGACATTAGTAAGGGAATGACTTTACTCTGGGTTTTATTGGGCCATCAGCCCATTACAGAGCTCACTTGTTATCGCTTAACTGTGGATGTTACCAAGGATGTTAATGTGTGCAACATGAGAGACAATCACCTGATATTCACATATCAGATATAAAACCAGCAGACTCCAAGTGCTGCACTCATATAAAACGTATGCACACATGCACCTGAAGTCATAGATTTTTAACAACTCCAACAAGCAATAGATAATACAATTTTCAATTTGAAAAAGAACAAAATTAAAACGCCCCAAAAATCTTCAGAGCAATTTTAATGTGAAATGGGGAAAATGGCCAATAGAGGAGGAGCACATTTGTGACCTCTAGAGAGTGATTGGGAGACCGAATCTGGAATATTCAACAAGAACAATAGACAAAATGTACAGGAATTTGCCTCGCCTGAGGTTTACATTGGATGTGCTGAAGGAACACCCAAAACCATGTGACTTTCGAGGGGAAATGCTTCTCTTTAAGTAACTCTGTTCTTTCTTCCAATGTGTCTGGCAATGTTCAGCTTGTCACAGAAGTATGACAGCATATATAATACCATACAGGTACCTTAGCCATCCAACGAGAGGTAGAAAAGTAGCAATGTGAAATCCAGAACGAAGAAATCGAAACCCTTAACATTGATCATTTAGAAGTAATAATGTAAATAGGGTGAACCTATAGGAATCAGGAAAATACAATGGACACCATCAAAAATTAAATTTTAATGTCAAGACCGTGTGAACAGGACTGCTGACAATACACCCGGAGCATATCCTTTTCGAGATGCAAGTAGAGGAGTGCAGTCAAATGTGTTACATTCAGGGAAACAGAAGTTACTACTCAAGCAAAAAACACCTGGGATGGTTCACACGGAAAAAAATATAAACATAGCATGGATTGATGCAGGATGTGCAGAATTTGAAAAAATAAAAGAACTGAAGCATAGTCTGGGAACAGGGATCCTACAAGGAGAATGAGAGAAACAAAATAGACATATTAGCCCTTACAGGAGAAGGAAAAAAGCATATGGTAGGTAGCAATGCCAAAGAAGAAAAAGCAGTGAGAGAACCGAAAGCAATGCTGCATGGTCAACAGTAGCAGAGGGTGGAGGTCGCCAGTAGGTTGGCTTAGAGTGCAAAATCACATACCATCTTGGTTTAGCCATTGCAAGATTACCGTCTGTAAACCGGAAGCAATATGAGGTATAATTTTAATACAGGTCAAACCAGCCAAATGCAGGAAATGAAATCCAACCTCAGTATGCACACAGGATATTCCATATATAGGAAGTGCAAACACTCAGAGATCAAAGGACAAAAGGCCCAAAACGTCTTCCCAATCAATTTTTCAAACCACATTTAAATTGGTGAGCCGTCATTTTGAAGTTAAGTTTACAGATTTCCTTGAAATATACGACCCTACCAGCATCACTGAAGAAGTCAAGCCTGGTTCCACAAAGAAGCTAGACATGGGAAGCTAAATATTACAGACCAATCAGTCTCACTGGGTGAATTGCTCACAGTGTAAGCACTAGTCTCTGTACGAATCTCATCAGGGCCGACTCGACATACAATTACAAGATTCCTAAAGTGAGCATTGTTCAATCGGTAATAATTGCGTCTATTAACACTAATCCTAGAAGCAGGAAGCATCTGGGATTAAGCAATGTTTAAGAATCTGATATTGTAACTTTCTACTTTGAGAGGCAAACCTTCCCAGCAATTCTACTGAATTACATGACGTGTTTGTTAGAAGAGGAAGCATCATGTCTCCCTTGCCAGGTGGCTTCAGGCCAGGTCTCTGAGAAATTGAGCTTGCACTTATTTTACATTCTCTGATTCACAAATACACTGAGCAATGGAACCACCAGCAGTGTCTTGCATTCATGGAATTCACAGGGGCTTTTGACCTGAGTAACATATAGTAGCTGTGGGAGAAATTAGTGTAAACCTCAACTAATCACCAACTGATCATATACATTTGAAAAAGGGTACAGGAGGGCACAACTGTTGAGTCGTGTTGTGGGCGCAATGGGCAGCTAACCCCCAAATTCACATTTAACTCTGCAGCTGATCAGGGTTTCATGTTAATCCCATCAATATTCCTGCTGTATACCAAGAGCTTGTAAAAACGCGTAAAGCCTGATTTACATAATGTTTTTCAATGGGATTTTCCCATTAAAAACTCTTTTGAAAATCAAGAATTTAAAAAGAGCATCCAATGTGAAAATAAAACACAAGACGAAGAGTTAGGATCAACAGTTAGAGTATCCTCACTTGATAATCAGAATACTGTTGAGCTCCACACAGAGAACACTGTAGCTCAAAAGGAGGGTGAAAGTGAATCAACTGAGGAGCATTTTGAAATAACAGATATTGCAAGAGACAGAAATGACAGGCACCATGCAAAACACAAATAAGTGCCATGCGCCAGAAGTTGACAGGCGGTCATGTGACACTTGCGAAAATATCCAGTCCAAAGGTAGCAGTGTGAGCACTGGTGGTCCCAAGTCAGAGGGGCAGTCAGTGACTACACTCCAAATGGATTCTGAACCCAGGAGAATAGATAAAGAAATTCAAAATGAAGTGGGAAAAAAGGAGGGAAAAATGTCATTTCACATGCCCATTTGCCTAGCAAAGAGTAAAAAAGAGCTAAGAAGATAAGTCTGAAATCAGCAAAAATGTACATGTTTAATGGGTACTAGAAGAGGTTGAAGACAGATACTTTGCTCCTATCACTATTGAAGAAAAGTGTAATGCATTTGCAATGATTGATACAGGTGCCCAAGCAACGATAATGTCAAAAGAACTAGTAAAGAGTATCAAGGGAGATCCCCACAAAATCACATAAAGGTGAGGAAAAACAAAGGCCCTCTGCACAATTTCAATGGGGTGGAAATACCTATTGAAGGTGTCACATAAAGACAGGGTAGCATCGGATGAGACAGGAAGTGTTGATCACATCCATCAATGAAATACCCTTTCACATAGGGTCGAATTGCCTGAAGAGGTTGTCGCCCCTCATTGATGGGGTAAATGGAGTATTGTGGTCCTTAGCTAAAACAAAAACATTGAGGCCTAAGAAAATAAAGACACAAAACAACAGTGTAAAAGAATACCATATCATTGCTAAATCAGAAAGTGCGGTAGAAGTATATCTTCAGAATGGCTATGTGCCCAGCATCACTGTCATTCTCATGGGTCAGGATGAAATGCGCGGAGAAAAAGAGAAGCAGTCGTTGGAGATGTATTTGGACCCCAAGAAAAAATGGCAAGCAGAAACAGATGAAAACACATTGCGTTTTTATCAAAATGAAGAGAAATGCAAACCAAATGTCACTCCAGAGGTAGATAAACAAAAGCAGATTGTTCAACCCTTTCAGAAATACACATCAGAGATGGGCAGTCATGAATTCCTATTTACATGGATGGGCATCATGAAATGATAGAAGACACGTTAGTACTTGAACATGAAAGAAGTTTCATTAATGAAAAGGTACTCCAGCTAATAATTGACAGGGAGGAGATCCCAAAGTAAAGTTCAGAATAAAGAATCAACACATTTTTGGCCTAGATGATCCAGAGCCAGGACAAGGAATTGTAGGAAGATGCATGTTAAAGATTACAATTGGTCCTAAAAGTATTCATCGCAATGTGTGGATCGTGAGTGGGACGCAAAAGAAATGTTATTTGGGAAATGACATCATGCACCAAATGTATATGGGTTTGGACTTCCTAAATCAAAAGTTTTGGTCCCGGTTAGGTGGGGCCGCACCTGAATTTGAAGACAAAAGACAAGCTTATCATTGCACCTAAATAGCACCATATGCAGTTGAATTGCAGGTAAAAAGGGATGTTGCCATTCCCGCATTCACCAGACAAGTTACAGTAGCATTAAAATACAGAAAGGGACAACAGATTAAAGGTTCTGATACATTTGTATGCCTAAATGAATCCATGAGGCAGCAAGGGTTAGAATCCAAATGTACACCATTGATAGAGATTGGGGATGGACCCATTCAGATCTTGGTGGACAATACAGGGTGCCAAGACATTTGTTTGGAAGAGAATTCAGCAACAGGAATGGCAATACAGAAATCTTATTACACTGCTGCGTCCAGTAATGCAGTGATTGGGAACATTCCTGAAAGCTATGTGACTGCACAGGGTGAGTTGCCAAAATCTTTGGATTCTAAGCCTAAAGCAATCAGTCTGTGTATCCTTAAGAGCTGAGTGTGTGCTGTCATCAAGATGATTTCATTCTATTTAAATTAAGTGAATCTAAAAGAGAAAAGCAGCATATTTAAATGAAGTTTTTTTGTTCCAAAATATTTTAGTGTAGCAACCCACCAAAGAGATACTGCCACATGATTAGAGGGAAGTACAGAGGTTCCTCCTTTGGAGGACTTCCCAGAGTTATCTAAAATGGTAGAAGAGCAAATTCAGTCTGCAGATGCTTGCACTAGTGAAGAGGAGAAAGACCAATTGAGAAAAATATTTCTGGAATTCAAACAGGTTTTGCCAAAGATGCATATAATTGTGGGTTACCAGATTTGCATGTTACCACCTTACCAGAAGGATATGGTAGGGAGCTGGTATTTGTGCAACAATATAGGTTACCCCTGGCGTGTTTGGAATCACTAGCTGAAATAATCAATCATTTAGAATCTAGAGGAATCATTAGGCTATTCATAGTACAAATACCCCTATATTTGGTGTGCTAAAGCCTAATGGCGCTTGTGTGCAGACCTACGAGATTTAAACAAAAAGGTACCTGGCTCAAGGTGGCCCCTTGCATTTATTTATCAGGGTCTCACACAGGTTCACGGGTCAAAGGTGTTCACCACATTAGACCTTACAACTGGATACTGGTGTGTACCACTAGCTAAAGATATTCAGAATGTATTTGCACTTTCTTTTGACAAATCACAATATGCATGGTCCCGGACACTTTTTGGGTATGTCAATAGTGGGAGTGAGTTTGGGATTTTCCTGAGCAAGGCACTCCTTAATGCAGCTGAAAGGGGGGTGATAGTTTATGTGGAGGATGTGCTAATCAAAAACAAAGATCTGAAAAGCAACTTCAATGAGGTTAGACATGTGTTTAGTCAGCTACAGAAGGCTGCGCCAAAAGTATCTTTGCAGAAAGCAAAATGGTGTAAAAAAAATTAAACTTCCTAGGTCATGAAGTGACAGAGCATGGGTTAAACCTGCAAAAGAAAAAAGTGGAGGTGATACATAAACTAAAAGATCCCACTAATCTGAAAAGTTTAAAGTTTGTTAGGAATGGCAGGTTACAACAGGAAATGTATTGAGAATTATGCAGAGATTACACAACCTTTAATGAGATTGTTGAAGCAGGGTGTAGCCTGGAAATGGAAAAAAGAACAAAGTAAAGTAGTATCCAGGCTAAACGAGTGTTGAATGAAAGCACCATGTTTGGCATGGTGTCCAGTCAAAGTTTGGAATACATAGTTCCGAAATGCAATAATTTCGAAGCAAAAGGATCGAAAAAAAATAATTTGAATGATTTTTTTTAATGTATTTTTTATTTTTGTATTTCGTATAGGAAAAATGTATGTTTTTTTCCCAAAAAACAGGGGTTTGGAGGGAGCTCCCCCCACACAAAAAAGAAAAGAAAAATGCATTCAAATTTTAGTTTTTCTCGATCCTTTTGTTTTGAAAGTATTGCATTTCGAAACTATGTATTCAAAACTTTTACTATAAACCGTTTGGCAAATCCAATAGAAAAACAGGATTTCTTCGTAGAAATACGATTCACTGATCAATGTATGTCAGCAATGTCAAAATGAAAAGCATGCTCACCTATAAAAAGAAGCCACTTAAACATGGCAAGATGATTCAAGCCATAGACAAGCTTGTGTCATAAAATGATCTTAGATTCCATTGGAGGAAAATATCTCGTCATTTGAAAACACTAGGTGAAGACAAAGAAGGGAATGACAAGGCAGATCAGTTAGCCAAAATTGGAGCTGTAATGGGGGAGTTATTTCCTATTGAACACCTGCT
This sequence comes from Ambystoma mexicanum, assembly GCF_040938575.1. Classification (NCBI taxonomy): domain Eukaryota; kingdom Metazoa; phylum Chordata; class Amphibia; order Caudata; family Ambystomatidae; genus Ambystoma; species Ambystoma mexicanum. The sequence continues at coordinate 462,539,854 of NC_090931.1, forward strand.
TGGTGAGATACATGTAGATGAGACAACACGCTCCAAAACTCCAAAAGCAGTTGAGCAGCCTGCGGCACAATGTAGTTTTGATACTCCAGATCAGGGCCTGATCAGAGCACAAAAGGAAGACTGATTTTAGGCCTATTTTATAACCATTTGTTAGATGTAGAACAAAATTCTCTGACTGACGAGAACTGCAAATGGAAAGAGGAATTGAGGGTGTTACTAAAAAACAAAAAGAAAATTAGATTACAAGATAGACTGATGGTTAAAGAATCAGTGACAGGTCAAATTCAATGGGTAGTTCCTTTGTCGTTTCGGGGATGATGTTACATCATGCCCACAACGCCATAACTGCAGGACACAGAGGTTCACAAAAAACTTTGGACATTTTAAAAGATTATGCTTATTGGCCACACATGTCCCAAGATGTTGATCTCTACACAAGAGGGTGTTTAGTGTGTTCACAATTTCAACCTGTGGCACCTACTCATAGAGCACCATTGATGAAAAGGGGTTTGACACTCCAATGGTCTGATTTACAAATTGACTATGTCGTGAGTGTAAAAGGATCAGCGAGGGGAAACAGGTACATGTTAACAGTAACTTGTCTAATGTCCAAATGGGTGGAATGCATTCCAGCCCCGGATTGCAATGCACAAACCACAGCCACTTTACTGGTAAATCATATTTTATCAAGATTTGGTTTACCTCAAAGAATAGAGTCAGACCGTGGAAGTCATTTCACTAGTGCATTAATGACAAAAATTTGGCACATTTTGGGTGTCAAGAGAAAACTACACATTTCTTACCGGCCCTCCTGTTGGAAAGGTATTACAGATCAATAGTTGATATGTTGAAAAAGATTGTAGATGAAGCAGGTTCTAGTTGGGATTTGCGGCTCTCGTTGGTACTTATGGCCATCAGGTCAACTCTGACAGGAAGGAAAATGGTTCTGCCACAACACTTACTTTATAAAACAAATTAACAAGTCCTTGTAAATGCATCCACAATTCATGAGTATGTGGAAGAATTGAGGAAGCACTTAAAACATGCGTTTGCATTTGTGCAGCGGAATTTGGAAAAGGCCGCTGATGGTGCAAAAACATATTATGATATTAAGGCATCTGTGAAAGAATGTGAAATAGGACCCATTTCCCTGTTCACTCCACGGACAGAAGTGTCATTGGCTTGTGGAACAGCGTGCTGTCGGAGAACTTTGGACGCAGCCGGTGGTTGGCTGGAGGGAAGCATGCTGTGCGTCAACATTCTTTGGCTAATGCCGCCATGGTGTATCGGAGGACATTGCGCCGGCGTAAGGGTCTGGAAAATATACCGTATGCCATGTGTTGGAGGCAAGAATGGAGGAAAAGGGTGAGGTAATGAGAAGTGGTTCATGTGACATATATAAATAGGTGGAAGAAGACGGAGGAATGCCTGCAGTATTAGTGCGTGTTGCGCCACTTTGCGGGTACCTAGACAGGTGACTACTTTGTGTGGTGATTGGAGGCAGCTGTCATAATGACCTGATAGCTGTCCCGTGACCTGTTTGCAGTGACCTCTTTCCATGGTGAGTGGTGGCAGGTGACTTTCAGGAGGGTAGTGAATTGCACATGACATAGGTTGGGTGGGAGCATGGGTGGCTTTGCTCTGCGGATGGATTGCGGTAGTTGGGAACATGGTGGCATGCATGGGTGCATGAAGTAGCAGTGGGTCTGTTGAAGGATTAGACTACTGGGTGCATGGCCAAAGGCCGTAGGCTGTAGAGCATGCACTCAAGTCTGACTCTGCATCCGGTCGAGGGTGGTGCTTTCATAGTGTGGTGTGTGCAGATTGGTTGAAGTAGGGCCAATGTTGCGAACAGTATGTGGGTAGGTTGCCAGTGACACAGTACTTTGTGAATGGAAGTGGGTACGCCCATAGTATGTGAATGGAAGTGCACAGGTGTGCAGGAGACAGTATTTTCTTTCTACATTATGGTAACTGTGGCAATTTATTACTGCATAGGTCCATGGCAGTGCACAGTTTGGGTAGGAGTGCTGGTGGCAGTGGTGTGTATGTGGATTGTCGTAGTTGGTGACATGGTGACATGCATGGTGGCATTACGTTGCGGTGGGTGTGTTCAAGGACTAGGCTATTGGGTGCATGGCCTACGGCACACCCACGGCAGTAATCCATTTTTGACTCTGCATCAACTATTCCAATGATTGCTTTTGCCAGTTAGAGGTCAGAAGGGGTCTCATCAACAGAAGCATGTATACTTTTTGTCCGTTCATGGGATTTTCTTCTGCAACAATGACCCCATCAGTTGTGGAAATGCGGAGTTGTTCCAAGCAAATGGCATTTTGTTGTTGTCCATTGGTAATGCAGTTTTCTTTGCTCGTCTACAGGATGCGCTGAAGAGTTTACTGTAACAATGTGAGCACAAAAACAAAAAAGTCGAATCAAAACCGAAAAAAAGGTGTTTCTCTAGAAACATCTACAAAAAAAAGCTCTTTTGAGAGCTGCCTTTTACAACGAACTCCCCCTACCCTGGTTGCAATTTATTCCCCCATGCCAGCACGCAGCACGAAAGCCACATCCGTGAACCTTCAGGATGGCAGTAATGGAAAAGGGACTGTGGAGGCAGAGGGATTACACAATAACATGTCTGGGCGTGGTATGTACGCAGAGGACTGTTGTACAGAACTGATACTGTCACATGGGGAGCTCTTCAACATTATTGATGGATGTGTGTGCAACTTTTTAACAGTACGCAATGACGTTGTACTGGAAAGAAGACAGTAGAAAGGGAAGATGGAATGTTTCTGTTTTATTGGGGCATGGCGCCCGCCATCCTTGGGGAAACACATGTGCACATACTCCCGGTTTCAGCTTGCTACTCATGACATTGGGACAGTGGGGACTATCACACCTGCGGATGTAGGTCACAGGAAGGGCTGTTCTTAATTTTCTATATTACTGTGCATAATGAGCCAGCCTGACATGGTTGCATTTACTTGCAAATGCAATGTGGCACAGCCCATTTGGTCCAACATCACTTACACGCCAAACCTGTGTGGCCTGCTACTGTGTTCTGAAAAGCTGCAAACAGATTGCAGAGCTCTGGGGTGTGGCCTTTTGTAGGGCTGCTGTGGAGAGCATAGACCCGGAAAACAGGTCTACATTGTTCAAAAACCTAAATACATGTACAACGGCCCATTGTGGTTTGTTTGTAAGCGTGTACCTTCCGAAAAACACTACCTACATTCCTCAACACTGTACTTTGCCGCTGTCGATGGGTCCGGATCGTGTCAACAAAATAAGGGCCCAGGCGCAATGTGGGTGGGGTCGCATAGTGACGTCGCCACTGCTCTCCTATTGAACTGCTGTCCGCAGGACGCATTTTGGGCAGAATACGCTGTGCGTATGTTCATACTGTTGACACTTCTATACTGAATAATAGGGTGCAATACGTGTGCCAAGCATTTTGGGAGACACTGGCTGTTTATAGGCTATTACAGGTGGGATGTTTATTTGTATAGGTACCTGTAGGCCGTGGTTGGGCACTGCAACCTAATTAACGTTCATTTGCATATGTTGCACAGTGGCAGTGTTACCAGGACATAGAGGAACAGGTACACATGTGTGTACTTGTACAATGACCAAATGTCTCCTCTCACATGTCATCATAGGTCGAGGACAACATGCGGACATGCAGAGCGTGCTGGCGTTGTACGGATGCTTCCATTGTCATTGTGGATAGGCCTGGCAAATGCAGTGTTGGTAGGACACCTACCTTTTCTTTAATTGCGGTCATTCCAACGAGGACTGTGTGCCGCTGAGTGAGAACAGCATTTAAAAAAAAAAACATATTACATATACATGCAACAACCTTTCACTTATTAACGTTTACTTGTACACATTCATACACACCATTAGCAAAGGGAAGCAGTAGCATAAGTGGATACTTATTGTGGGGAATTGGGGATTTCCTCAAGTTGGTTGTGAGGGGAGGAAGACATTGAGGTATCAACTTTACGTCTCCCATCACACAGATTTTTAGGGGATGGCACCATTTGACATGGGGAAGGGGTACACATGCAGGTCTTCTGGAGCTGATTCATTTTGTAAATAATACACCCTTGTACACAACCTTTCTGCCGGCACAATTGTTCACCAATGTTTCCAATTTGGCTTCCAGCTTGTCCTGTTTGCTATGCACAGAGTTTATTTCCTTTGCTATGGTCGTATGCTGTTGTGGAAGGGTTGTCACTTTTGCTGCCTTGCTTTACTTTCCAATATGTTCTCTCACAGAAAAGAAAATGTGTTTTCTGTACATATAGCAATATATATTACATAATTTACGCTTCACAGTACTGTGTGTACCAATGGGGTTAGTAGTGGAAGTAATTGCGTCATGAGGGGAATTTTCTTCCAGCCACTATAAGGTGCTTGCCATTGCTCCGTAATAAATGAAATATTATGCTTTTCTACTATTTTTTACTGCAGCACCTATGCAGTTAGTAGACAAACTTCAGTGTGCTTACTACATAGTAGTGACGTTCCGGACTTCATACTTTCCAGTCCGTACTCTCTGAAAACACGTTGTTAAAGGGACATTATGGTTAAGACGCACTAGCAAAGACCTATGAAATTCAATAGAAAAAGTTGTTACAGGGACGTTATGGTTACACTTAAAACCGAAACCCCCCCGAAATTCACCAGTTATGGTAAGTTAAGCAACCATAACTCACGCCAGCAGTGTGAACTGCAACAACTAACACCCATGACATCAAAGATACCATCACAAATCTCATTGAAGACATTAGCACAATAATGCATCACTTACTACATGCTTGTACTACTACACACAAAACATTAAGAGACCACAATGTATACAAATATGGGGCTTATACAGGGAGAGTAAAGTAAGTAAACGAGAGGCAGTATCATGAGCCACTGTGTATAACCATCATGATTATCTTATCCATAGAAATGATTGCTGTGTTTCAGGCCTTGCTTCTTCCCCTATGTATGTATATCATAAAATGCGATTGAATTCTAAGAAAAGTACTGTAAGAACATGTGCGAATAACAACGTCTGCAAATGTAATACCTTTTGAATTTTAAGTTTTTGACTGTCAGTGAATAAACTCACCTTGCCTAGATATATTATTGAACAAAAAAAGAAGGGCTAGGCATGTGATGTCATCAATGATGTCATCAATCATATTTGTGATGTCATCTTTGATGTCATGGGTGTTATTCTTAGTAGTGCACGATGGTGGCGCGGGTTAAGGTTGTTTAGCTTACCATAACTGGCAAATTATAGGGGTTTTCGGTTTTAATTGTAACCATAACGCGCCTTTAACAACGTTTTTTCATTGAATTTCATAGGTTTTTATTAGTCCAACATAACCATAACGTCCCTTTAACAACATTTTTTCAGTGAATTGCAAAGGTTTTTATTAGTGCAACTTAACCATAACGTCCCCTTAAAGTTTTTTCATTGAATTTCATAGGTTTTTATAAGTGCAACTTAACCATAAAGTCCCTTTAACAAAGTGTTTTCATTGAATTTCAGAGGTTTTTATTAGTGCAACTTAACCATAACGCCCCTTTAACAAAGTTTTTTCAGTGTATTTCATGGGTTTTTACCAATGCATGCTATTTTCCTATAACTTTCTAATATCATACTTACCCAATATAGTAATATTTGTGTCCCATTTACAAACTGTCACCTTAAAACTCTGCCATTTCCCACCTTCTGGAATCATTTTTAACACTTCTATACACTTTTTGCAACTAATTCAACTAGTTTTGCATCCATAGACGTCTACGAACATCTGACTACATAGCGGACCTTCCGGACAGTGCCACATGATCATACGCTGGCGTGCGGCATGATGACGTGTCCGAGAACCCGTCTGCACTTCACGATAAGATCTCTGCTTCACGGACAGTTCAGAACTGCATTTTCTACCTATCTAGGAACGTTCAACTTCAGAATTTCCCTTGCACAGCTCCAACACCTATTCCTACTCATTATCTATTAACAATCTAGTGCACAGTACATACTTTTAGCAAAACTGCTATTTATCTTACAATGGCATCAGCTAATGCCATCCCGCCTCCCCAAGAGCCACCACTACTGCTGTAATCAAGGAGCATTAGAAACACTGCCCATACCTTAGAAATAACATACACGCAATATTTTCCCTTGTCCACCTACCCCTCCATATTAGTGTTTGGTTCCTCGTCCCTCATTTCCCTCCCAACCTTTCGTTCTTAGCTCTCCCGCCAAAAAAAATACATCCAAAACAACAAAAGACATATTCCTTTAGGAACCACATTTCACAGTTAAAAAATAGAACTAAAATAAATGGATAGACTCCATCTACTTTATATTTCTCAATAAAGTACATAGACTCAATAAGATTTTCCAACATTTCCATTTGCATTTTGTCTTCTGCTAATGGGAATATTGTGGCGTTCATCCTCCGTTCCAGGGAATGGAACGGTGGATACCTGCCCAGCAGCCCAAGTTATCAGCCCAAGCAAAGCGAGGGTGGATAACGAGGTCTCTGGACCATTATCCCCCTATTCCAGCCCCTGAAATGGGAGATGAAAACCATTAGCACCCTAGGTTCCCAAAGCGGGAACCCGGGGTGCTAAAAAAGAAGATTTTTCGCCTGTGGCGTCCCGGTGTAGGAAGGACAATCCATTACCAAGATGGCCACCATGGAAAGGGAAGGCAAGGGTTTCATACAGGGCCCCTCTTTGCTTTCCATGGCAGCCTGCAGAAGGCAAAAAGAGAACCCTATGACCATATTACCACCAGCACATTTTTCTTCCCTTTCAGATCTATCCTAAATTTCGAATAACTTTACCACAAAGCCAGTCCCAGGTGGACATGGCCACTTTAATCCTATGTTTTGTCCCTTCTGGTCATGGCCAGTACCCAGATTGGGCGGATCATGACCTTATTCCATGACCCGGACAATCTGGCCACTGCCCATGGCCACAAGCAACCCCATAGTCACTAAAGCTATACCGCTATTTTTTTTAACTGCATTATGACACTTGTGAAATAAGAAAACACTTCCATGTTTGCAAAATCATGCTTTTAGATCCTTGCCAAAGCACTTTACGCAAGTTTGGTAAAAATCCACCCACTTTTTATTTTTTCAAAACTGTCAAATGAATACACATACAATCATCATATAAGCTCTGCACAAAATCCCACCAAACGTTATAAACTAATTTGAAATCACGTCAGAAATATCCCACCCATCATCATCACCCCTCACCTCCCCAGACATTATTTCATAAGTTTCACAAGTGCAATGCTCAGAAAATATTATTGTCCCGAGAGTACTATTTTTATACATACGTTGATCTATTGCAAACATTTCCAATTTACATTATCTCACTTTTCCTCTTTTAAAAACATACAAATCTGGCAGCAGGGCACGTCCATCTTCTACTATTCTTATCCATTGCTGCATCTGCCTAAGGTAAATTGCCCTGATGTCACTAAATCATATGCCCCGCCCCTGACCCACACATCACCAAACCTAGTGATATTCTACACCTTTCTCGGTGACGTTCCTCTTCAGCGTAGCCAAACGCAGCCATAATCACCTACGTCACGTGACGCAGAACCCGAAAATCATCACACATCCACTAACAACACAGCACGTCACAATTCGGAATATTAAACCGTACTTTAAAAGAAAACAATAACACTGTACAATTTTATTTCAGAATAAACACTCCGAGAACATCCAACTATTGTCATATTCAATCAAATTGCAAATTTGTTTCTTTGCTCGTGATCCAAAATGTTTATTATGAGGCACACGTTGTTCTTTTTGCATACACAAAAGTGTTTGTTTTTGATAAAAGAACTGCTTGGGTCGCACAGTGAATTCCAGGGTTTCTGCATCAACTTGGGCCTAGACAACCATAAAGGATGTTATGTTACTCCTAATCGCTACTACAGCGTACGAGCACATTGGCCATGGGCGATCGTCCCAAAAAACAGTCACTGTGATCCAGGCGTTGACAACTATGTGCAGCTGCCGATTAAAGAAGCCGTCAGTTGGCATCTGAAATCTATGACAATCGCAGAAAGGCAGGATGTAGCTATTTCGAAAACATAACAGAAAATGTGTCTCAGTACCCGACCTTTATTACAATGTATCTATAGACTTTTTAATTCGGCATAGAGTTTAAACCAACAATTAGCACACACATCAAACAAACTCAACAAAGAGAAAACAACGTGGAAACTGATACACAATTCGATATGGTCATACATGACATTTTAATGAAATCTTAGCATTGAACCTGGGTGAACCTAGTGATGGTCTACATGCACCTCGATGCTGCACTCCCCATAACCATGTAAAAAAGACAACTACACACAAAGATAGTACTTGCGTTACATTGCAATAAGCAACACAGAACAAACGAATAGAATATAACCCAAAATGTATCTTCAGATAATAAAAAGTTAATGCTTGTTCCAGTATACAATCATCAAAATCAAACTTACATTACATTCACCATTTCCATTCTCTTGGCTTAAGTCAGACCGTAACGCTCACTGCGTTCGCACCAACGATTCTTCATGAACTGAATTTACATGTTCCTTACACACTTTTGGAATGCATAACCTTATCAAATGTTCATTATTACAAACCTCCTCTCATTGCATTCCTTATGGAATAGTCCCTTTCTCTCAAGGTCAAAAAACAATTGAACCTTATACTGTGTGTCCCATGCGTGGGCTTCCTTAGCTCGCAACCAAAAATTCAAAGCTGGTGACCTTCACTCAGAATCTAAATACATTCTCACTTTTCAAAAACTTTCCACACCAACGCCATGAGAACTGTTATTCTCAAACACGTGCAGGGCCGCCCTTTGCATCAGACAGTGCAGCTGGCTGCCTCAAATGGCAGACTCTAAGGGGCGGCAGTCTGACTCCATTCTTATTTTAAATACATTTGAACACACACATTAGTCCTTCGCCTGTACTTTACGCACATTATATTTTGGAACACCTCCAAATGTACCGTATGACTTTCATGACAAAAAAACACCTGTTTTTTGCTTCTTGCTGCCATATCCCATCCCATCCTCATCAACCCTCACCTCCCCAGACAGTATTTGATAAATAAATAAATAAGACAAGTGCAATGTTGTGTTTTTTAATATTTTTTTGCGGCGATGTCCGCGGACACCAAAACACGGATCCAAGATGGCAGGCGCATCGGAACAATCTGACGCACTTCACGCTCTTCACCATCCAATCAGCGAACATGTCGCATGTCCGCGGACATGACGCGACCGATTAGCCAATCGATATCTTGCCTTCGGAGCGAACAGGAAAGTGTGTCTGCGGAGCGGACATAGATATCACTAATTTTTTGAGACCTACTTTTTAAAATCATTTTTTTTAAAAATACTTGACGGATTTTCACCAAATTTACAAAAGCACGCTTTCGGGACCAAATCCAACCAGCGGTGAAAATCTGTCAAGCTGTTTGGGCTGTAGGCGTGCACAAAGTTTTTCCCCCATTCTGTGTATGGGAAAAAAAGAAATTTTGGGACCCCCCCTATAACTTTTCCCCCCCTGGACCAAACCTCACCACACTTTGCAAAAACACTCAGAGTGCACCATATCCTTGTTTTGCAAAATTTGGTGTGCATTCGTCCAGGGGGAGCGAAGTTATAAGCTGCCCAAAAAGGTCTCTTCCTATGGGAATGGCAACTTAACCATAACTCCACAGCCACTACTGTGGCTGTGTAATGTATTATCAGTTTGCAAACTCATTCGGGATCAGGTCAGGAATATAATTGCAAAATTACAGGCAGTTCCATTAAGTGGCGCCAAAGTTATAAGCCATCCAAGAACTGCTTTTCACCAAACCAGTAATGCAGAGGTGTCCGCAAACTTTCACAGGACTGTCCGGGAACATCCGAACTGTTCGCAGACATTCGCGGCAAAAAGACCTTTTCTTTTGCTTCTTGCAGCCATATTCCATCCCATTCTCATCACCTCTCACCTTCCCAGAAATTATTTCATAAGTTTGACAAGTGCAATGTTGTGATTTTTAATATGTTTTTACTGTGATGTCCGCGGACACCGGCCGATGTCCGCGAATCCAAGATGGCGGGCATTTCCAAAAATCCAACGCACCTCATGCTTCACACCAACCAATCAGCGAACACGTTGTGTCTCCGCGGACATGACGCAAGTCTATTAGCCAATCGGTGTCCTGTCCACGGAGCGCACAGGCAAGTGTGTCCGCAGAGCGGACATAGATATCACTAATTTTTCTGCCTTAGGTTTTGGTCGTTTAAAAAAAACACTACTGGACGAATTTACACCAAATTAACAAAAGCACACTTTCACGACCAAGCCGTTCCTCCACCTTCCCCATTCAACTTCTGGGCTTCCCTGCTCGGTAGCTGCAGTACAGGGGTAAGAAGGGGTAAGGGAGGGAGGTGAAAGTAATACGGCAACGGGGAGCTGAAGGAACAACTACCTTTCATAATCTTCCCCTCTTTTTCACATAGTTAACACCAGGCTCCGGAACACGTAATCAACCAGAAGGACAGAAGGAACAACTTCCTGTCCTTCCAATTCTCTGATCCTGATCAAGAGAGGACTGCATCAAGGATTGCACGAACCTCACCAGCTCTTCTCAGGGTTTTTTCCCTTCTGGGTTCTCACTGTGCCCGAGCCTTGTGCTGGGGCTTGGAGGGAAACTCAGGTAGATCCCTTTATCCACTACGACAGATAAGAAGACATTGATTCCTGCAGAAGTCGTCCATCTGGATAGGGGTAGGTGATCTCTGTGTGCTTCTTGGACTCTGGGTGAAAAGATTTATTCCTAGCATAACAACAACCCACCTGCTGGTAGGGCTGAGGCCAGCACTCTAATCCAGTCCAAACGGGACGCAACTCATATCACTTAAACCTGTCGCAAACAAACCAGCGAGGGAGAGGTGACCATCCCCTCCCAAGACTGCAGTCAGAAACTGGAGGAGGGCATGAGGCAGAACCCAAAGAGCACTCAAGCTGAAGCCAGCTACCTTGCTGCACCTTGAAATAATGCCAGAGGACCCCATGCGCAAGGTCTGCCCTGGCCAACAGAGAAACAAGGCAGAGCCAGTACCCAAGAAAAATCTTGGAGGTGCAAACCTGGCGACAGACGAAAAAACATGAGGCTGTGAATACAGCACCTTCATCAATCTGTGTAAGTCTCCTGCAGTGTGCTCAACCGCACACACTAGGCCTCATGACTGGCTGGAAAGTGCTACAAGTACAACAATAGGCGAGTGAAGGTGAAGGTGGAAGAGCGAATATGGGACACCCTCCCATGGTGCCCCATATGCACCAGGTATGGGGCTGCCCTCCGCTTCTGAAGTCCAACTCCAGCAGGGACTGGGGGGGGCAATCATAAACAGCAGTCCTAGACCCACAGAGCCCAGTAGCGGGGTCCACATCTTTGGGAAGAGAAAATACCAGCCCAGCAGGCCTCTCCCAGGTTTACTGCCCAGAAGGACAGAAGGAAAAATGGAGGATTTGGGGCTGGTTGGGTACTTTATTCCACAGGCTACGAGATGGCAGAGACAAAGAAGAATTTTGGGAAAGGGTTCTGTCAGAAGGTAGATGGTCTTCATAGTGTAAGTACTGGGATGAGGAAGAGAGGGCATAGAGATAATGATCTCCGTCTTTGTAAGGTATAATTTAATCTGGTTTGCAGTCATCTAGCCATCGGTGTGCTGAAGACTTTTTCCAAGTTGCTCGACGGGATTCTATTGTTACCTTGTAACCTAAAAAAAGCTGCATACCATCCTCATATTGGTCGAACTCTCCCTATATGAACAAACATTGTGAACATGGGGGTGGCTATACAAATTACATAAAAGGGGGACAAAGCAGATCATTGAGGCAAAACACTGGAGAGGGTAACTGCCTCAGAGTTAGATGGAGTAACAACCACTGAGCATGTTACCTTCATTTCTGACACCCTTGTGAACAATGAGTGTGGAAGGCTGATGAGAGATCTAATAGGATCAGGGCAGCCATGCCTCCATGATCCAAATGCAGCCAAATGTCATCCAGTACAACTATCAGCGCTGTTTTGGTTCCTCTGCCCAAAAGAAGGCCCACCTGTAAGTAGTCATGGAAGTGATTTTCTTTGACATAGTCCTCCATCTGAAGTTGGACACTTATTTCATTTATTTTGGCAATAGTTGATGAATTCTTCCGGACTTTGTCTGACCTGCTTAGCAAGAGATGGTGCAACCCCCGTCCTCAGCATGGAAGGCAGTATACATTTATAATACATGTCCGCTTCCAATGTCGCTTAAAAAAACCTGGGAAAAAATGTTCTTATTACAGGCAATTTTGGACATCACAACTGACCTGTGATAAGAAAATGACATCGCAAGTGCTCTGCAATCACTTATTATGTTTCCGTGTAACATCTCAATGCCTGCTTGCAGGGGTGTTGCTAGGTCTGGAAAAGATCAGGGGCTAAGCTAATGTTGGGACTGGTGGGATTCAGGGCCACCTATAGCCTTTTGGATGTAGCCCCTGAGCTTCTATCCGGGGCTACAACCAAAAGACCTGGGGCTATAGCCCCCTCAGCCCCCCCCCCACCCCTAGCAACACCTGTGCCTGCTTGTAAAATTGTTTTCTGTGACACTTTACTAACATACTTGACAAATAACTGATGTTAGAATGTTTAATTTGTGTATTGCTGGAATTTAAGACATGAGCAAGAATCTGCATGTTATTACTTATTTTAACGCACATATAAAGCACAAAATTAAAACTTTTTTCGATGCATTTATTTTTCTGTAACACATTAGGAGCTGAATAATAGCTTTTAAAATCCCAATTCTATATTGATTTTATTGATCAGCAAACAGAAGATCCCCTATATTAGTTTAAGCAAGAGGCCCGGTTTAATAAAGAATAGAAAAACCGCTAGCACGCGTCACAAGGATATTCAACTCGGGTTCCGTGACTTTATAAAGGAACTCGTCTTCGGCCGGTTCCCCTATTTTTTTTTTTTTTTAGAGCAGCAGGAATCAAGAGAAGACCCTGAGCACTTGCAAGTCAGAAACAGATTTGAAAAGGCCCCCATGGATTCTGGCAAGGGATGAGGACTGTAGACGAGGATTGTTCTGACAAAGGAAGGCGGGGGGAGTAGGGAATGGTTTTCATTAAGATGGGAGACGGGCAACTGTTTTTGAATTGTTTTAACTACTTTAATAGTTTAGATTTTGGCAAGCAAGAAAATGGTGAAATTGGGGCATAAAGTCGGAGATAAAGCGATAACATGCACTATAGATTATGGATGTTTCCACTCATTCCCAATTCTAATAGGTTGGTAGCAAAAGTGTTTGAGGAGCAACGTCCATGGTGTTTTGGTGGTATTCCCTTATTTCCCTGGGTACAGGTGGAAAACATTGGATGCAATCCCTGAGAAACCCATAATATGGGATTTATTCCATTGGATTTTCGCATATTTCAGCGAATAAATAGATGCGTGGTGAGTTTGGGGTATTAATTAAGGTGAGGAATGTAGGGAACTGCGAGGGGGAGAGGGGTCTTACTCACACATTGAAATGTGTTAAAAATCGATAAAAATAATCTATGAAAATGGGATTTGCAGTGATGTTTTATCTTGGATGCATTTCCCTGCAGTTGTTTCCCAACGTTTGACTGCAGGACATTTGGCCGCTATGTCTAAGGGCAGATATCAAGGTTATGGGGTAATCAGAAGTGGAATTTAGTACTAAGGGATGGTGGGGCGGGGGGCCAAGAAGGAGATTATTTGGGTTTGCCCCCTAAAAATATAGCAAAGAATGCAGTGAAATGTCCCAGGCGTGAAATGCCACTGATCCGCTGGTATTTGGCTGATGGATAGCATTGGCAAGCCTGTTTGTCATCAGTGTTCTGCCTTCCTCGCTGTTTCCATTGGCATGGTTAAACACGGCTTGCCCCTCATCTCTGTCTGCGTGCAGAGAAGTGTGCATCCCTGGCTTGAAGCCAAGAACCGTCCAAGTCCAAGGCCCCTTTAGATCTTTGGACTGCAGCTTTTCTTTTGTAGGTCACGAGCAGTGTACATAGGGAATAGGATGTTCCCCTGCAATAAATGTATAAGACAGCACATTTCTGAAATGAAGGGCCTTCAACAAGCACAATGCTCCTCCATGATAATAGTTTGCAAGTAGAACTCGAACAAAGGCCGGGAAGCTGGACTGTATCCACCAAGGACTACCTAAGTCTGAAATCATACTGACTATAATAGAATTTGACTTGCAACATATGGACATTCTATCCCATTTGCTCATTTAAATATATGTTCTCATTTAAAATCACCTTACAATTCCTTCCCACTTAGATTAGAGCATGGCGATGCATGCAGCCAAAACTTGCTGTATGATTCAGTCATGATATAAAGACCAAGAGCAAGGATGGCAGGTGCTTGAGAGCTTTAAACACTCTCAAAAATTAAAGGACTGTCCAGGGATGCCATTTGGGAGTCACAAGGGGTCGCAATGGCACCCCTAGCGTTGCTCTTGCTACCCCTGGCATGGACCTTGTGACCCGAGATGGAGCTTGCAATTTATTTTAGATAGTTTGATGTTTCAACATTGAACACAACAAATAATTGAAAAAAGAACATGCAAAAATCACAAGCTCCATTGCTGCGCCACTGTGCCTTCAGTCAGGTCACAGTGCTCTGGTTGCTTAGCAACCAAGAGCTCCTCTAACCGACATCCGTGCATGGGGCGTGCACGAGAGCTTACAGCAGCTTGCGTGAACCCCTTACCCCGTGAACCTACTTGTTCCGCCCACAGTCCTGTAAAAGCAAAAGGAAATATCGAGGCTGAGTACCCCAAAAGGAAATACACCAAACACAGGCTTATAAAGATTCACAGATCTTTATTCTAAAACTGTACCATTACAAAGAAAACAAATTATCAGATATCTGGCCCTCATTACATCACAGCGGATACCAGCCCTTTCGGTGTGAGAAGTGAGAGGTAATGGACGTCTTAACAGTTGTACATTTTATACATTTCCAATTACAATGTCCAGCCCCTCTACAGGTTAATAATACATGGTCTAGAGTTTGTGCCAAGTTCACTTCTGGCTTGACCGACTATATGCACATTGATCATCCTCAGTTTACATATAAACAAGTTACAGTGGCAACAGTGTATTCTTGGATCTTGGATTTAATAATAAGCCTTAACACATGTCCTTTACAATGCAGTTCAGCTAGTTTCCACGTTCGCTATTTGTATAACATTGTAGTCGATGTATGTCCATGGATCGGACTTATTGGCGCAGACAATCCTCTGTCTACAAGTCAGGCTTGGGACAAGGTCTCTTTACTCAACCCAAATATTCGGCCAACGGACAGTTTATACATTAACTTTCGTACAAGGTTTAGGACGGCTCAGTTACAAGCGGGAAACACTGTCCTCTATTTTAGAACACAGAATTACTTTGGAATAGAAATCAAAATGGCGGATGGAACTAAAATGGCTGCGAAGTCGATCTAGAATCGGAACTTTGCAACGCGGTTTTCTTCGCAGAGCGAATGGGCTTAGGCCAATATATACAATAAAGGAGGCGCAATATAATATTTCGTTTAACAAACCCTTATTTTGGCCCAAGCCAAGCGCTAAACTACTTCTAGTCACTTTACAAGTAACTCCACGTCTCAATGTCCATACATCCTGAATCACTATCGGAGATATCGATCACCATGAGGTCAGATACTGAGATTTCCTTCAGCACAAATTCATTAGACATATTCTCTTGGGCGTATACCTTGTGCACAACATCCTCCTAACATCGAACACATACCAGGAAGTATGGTATACAACAACAGGAAACACCAGAATACCTAAAATAATCAACAAGACCGAAAGTAGCTTCTGTCCCCAAGATCTCAAGAAGTCCCAGAACCAAGCGCTAAGATTCCAGTTCCCCTTGGGAACATGCACTTCTGAACTGAGAACATGCAGATTTTGTATTGCCCTAAAGATAGTTGGGGAGGAATCTGGCACGAAAACACAGCAAGTGGACCCCACTAATTTACATACCCCACCAAACTCAGTCAGGATGACGTCTAATGCCATGCGGTTCTGAAGTGCCACTAACCTTATTGCTTTTTGTTCTAAAGTCATGTTGTAGAGTATGTCAGTGGTCCAGTTGATGGTCCTCTCCAGTACTCTCACTAGTCTTCTGATATCTTCAGAGTTCAGTATTTGCACCCAAAATGGCACGAAGGATTTTGCTACATCGCCCAGAACTTGTGCTGAAGTATCGCCATTCTCGTCCCACCGTGGACGAGCCTTTGAAATTTCTACAGTGCTAGCAATGAATACCCCGGGTAACAGAATTCCTAAATAACAGGTTCCCTGCCAATCCCTGGGTAACCATGGAAATGCTACATTACCTCAAACAAAGTAGACAGGTTCAACTACATACAAAGGTCTGTCCTCACTAGTCAAATTCGCAACATTGGCACAACCCTTGAAATCACCCATTGACTGAGTACGATTTCTCTGTATGCAGAAAGAAACTGAATCGGGACTGTGGTTAACAGTATAAGAAGGCGGCGTGGCATCCCTATTGCCTATAGGAGCCATCTTAAAAGAGATCAAAGATTGAAAATGAGGGGACAGTCTATCAGAAGGCCTAATAGAAGCAACATTAGGCTTGCTCCTATTCGCAAAGAGTGAGCATCCCAGGGGCGTTAGAACACGTTTCTCAAAATCATTCAAGTTAGTTCCATCAAAGTTCCCCGAGATGCTATTGTTCCATTGGCCAAAGAATAGTGCCCTTAGAGAAGCATAGCATGCAGTAGTCAAAGGTAAAGGATGAATATACCAACCCAGCCCCTTATCCCCGTGTTGCGGTAAATGCGAGCAGACCCAACAATTGGCCTTATTAAAAATGACATGTGTGGCATTCATAATGAGTAATATAGTATTGTTATGGTAACTCTGTCTGTGCTGAGAGTCTCTAGGAGATAGAGTGTGCAGATGCACGAAAGGTGTAGAAACAGTGGGTACATTTTCAGTGGGTAACAGAATTTCAAGCGGATGTACTTCTTCCAAATACCAAAATCCTAAGGCAATGACTATTGTGAAACCAGTTAACGTAATCACAAGACAACAATACGTTTTTGGGCCCACGCATTCAATTGTTCATTTTTACGATCGGTCACACAGTCTCTTATCTGTTCCGTACGAGTGTGAGCGGTTGTAAGCATTGTTTCTTCAAACGAATACACCAAATTTAATGTGCTGGCGATCTCCAGATTGAGTGTTTTCTTAGTCCTTTTCCAAACCCTGCCAACAGAATCCCCTTATGTAGAAAAGATCGGGCCAAAGAGACAAGCCCTTCGATGATTTTCCTGGATAGCACAGCCGAACCGTGCAGTAAGTCTACTTCCTCGGACGCAGATCGTACCTTGTGACTCCTAGTACTGAGTGATCTGTGAACAACGTATCGTTACTTCCTGATGGAAGCGGTAAATTCAAAGCAGGATTTAACACAAGATTCGGAAAGGAATTTGAAAAAGGAACTGTTGGAGAGTGTGGAGATGAAGCGGCTGTTTCCCCAGGCCCCACGGGCTCAGGGAGAGTCTCCGATGCACTCTCAATGCTGTTTGATGCTCCATGATCGTTGGTTATGGTATTGGTGAGGGGTTCTGTGTCTTCTATATCGTGTGGCAAAGGGAAAGGAATACTCTTGATGTGGGACGCCTGGATCCAGTGCTTCCTGCCCTCCACTCGCACCGCAGTCTGTGTGACCAGGAGAACTTGATGCGGGCCCTGCCAACGAGGTGCGAGGCAAGAAGATCTTTCAAATGATTTTATCAGGACCCATTTCCCCGGCTGTATGCTGTGGCCTGGGCCCTCGTACCTAACGGATAGAGCTTCTCGCACCTGTTGGTAAATCAAATACAGATTTTTAGTTAACTGTCCACAGTAGTCAGAAAGAAGTACATGTACAACATCGCGTAGCGAACAGGGTTTTGCCAAATTCCAGATGTTAGCTGGCCTACCCATGACCACCTCAAATGGAGAGAGCCCAGTCTTAGTTTGAGGGGTCGTTCTCATAGACACTAACACAATCGGTAAGGCGTCCGGCCATTTCAGTTTGGCGCTGGCACACGTCTTAGCGAGCTTGTTCTTGATGATGCCATTGTGTCTCTCTACCAAACCAGCACTCTGAGCGTGCCTAGCCGAATGGAACCGTTTATCGATCTGTAATCCTGTACATGTCTGCAGGATTACATCAGCGATAAAATGTGGACCATTGTCCGACCAAATGACTCTTGGCAAACCAAACCTATGAAAATATTCCTTCAGCATGGTTTTCGCTGTTGTCATAGCTGCGGCATCTTTGACAGGAAAGGCTTCAACCCATTTACTAAACGCGCAGATAACCACTAGTACCTACTTGCAGTTATTGCAACGCTCCATTTCAATGAAATCGAAGTGTATAACCTCAAAGGGGACAGAAGGTGGCCCAAAACTACCCCTAGGAGTCGATGCCCTTTCCCACATTATGCTGCAAACAGATCATACACCCCTGGACAAAGCGATTGGCTACTTTAGAGATTTTCTCATTTACCCACACATTCTGCAACATTTTGGTGACTTTTCGTGCACAAATATGGGTGGGACCATGAGCCATAGCAACCATCATTGTAATGTACGCGTCTGGCAGTAACCATTTCCCTTCTACTTTGTCCATCCAACACCCGTCATCATCCAATTTTGCCAAACCATCAGCCCATTTCTTAGATTCCTCTAACGTGGCATCAGATTGATTATTTTTCACAGATTCAATACCCTCATCCAAAGTACAAGCATTTGTGGCTTCCCTTGAAGTATACATTTCTGAAGAGAGATCAGTGGCAGTCTGTTTGGCTATCTGATCAGCAAAAGCGTTCCCTTTTCCTACATTATCTATGATCTTCAGATGTGCTGCGCATTTCATAATTGCTAGCTGAGTAGGGAGTGCAAGCGCTGAGAGTGACCGTACTATCAAGGAGCCATACTGGATTTTAGTGCCATGGGAGGTCAAGAAACCTCGTTCTGCCCAAAGTCTGCCAAAGTTGTGAACCACCCCAAAGGCATACTGATTGTCAGTATATATATTTACGGTAAGCCCTTCGGAAAGTTGACAAGCTCGGGTCAATGCTATAATCTATGCGGCCTGCGCGGAGTTATGCGTGATTCTTTTGGTCTCCACGACCGTGCGCAATGTAGTGATTGCATAAGCAGCTGTGGATGTACCATCCGGGAGTTTGAAACAGGAGCCATCGCAAAACAGCTCCCCTTGTGAGTAATTCAAAGGAGTATCTTTTAGATCGATTCTGCCTTTTATCTCTTGCTCTGTAGTATAAAGGCAGTCATGTGACTCTTCGTCACTGCAAGAAGTATCTTGCGGGAAAGGTAAAAGTTCAGCCGGATTAAGGACACAACACCTCTGTATTTTGATATGTGGTGAGAACAAGATCAATTCGTATCTCGTTAATCGTGCGTAGGTGAGTTGTTGCGTTTGTGTTCTGTTTAATGGAACATCTACAGAGTGAGGTAGCATCAGGGTTAAAGCATGGCCTAGGACCATTCCCTCGCTCTGTTTTACGGACGCAGCAGCAGCAGCGACAGCTCTCAAACATCTTGGCAAAGCGCATGCAACAGGATCAAGGGCGGAAGAAAAGTAGCCACACGGCCTATTTTTCCCTCCATGTTCCTTCGTTAATACAGCCAAAGCACATCCATCACGTTCATGCACATACAACACAAAGGCCTTTTCATAGTTTGGTGTGCCCAAAACTGGTGCTGAGCACAATGCAGTCTTGAGCAGATCAAATGCTTGCTGGTGTTCCAAGTTCCACGGTAATGGCGAAGAAATGCCCTTCTTCGTCAAAGCCAAAATTGGTTTAATCACTAAGGAAAAGTTCATGATTCACTGCCTACAGTAAGAAGCCATTCCTATCAAGGCTCTGACTTCCTTCTGTGTATTTGGGACAGACATGCTAGAAATGATTTTTATCCATTCAGATGTCAACCTTCTTCCCTCCTTTGACAGGAGATAGCCTAAATAGGCGACCTCCTGTTGACAATACTGAAACTTTTTAAGCAAAGCTTTGTGTCCATGTTGTGCTAGGTGGATAAGCAACAACACGGTGCCCTCCTTACAAGCGCTCTCTGAGTCAGCAGCTAAGAGTAGATCGTCGACATACTGGAGCAGTGTACAAGTGGTGGGCAACTCGAGTGTGTCGAGCTGCTCTTTCAAAGCCCTACTGTAGATGCTAGGACTCTCCATGTAACCTTGCGGCACACGGGTAAAGGTAAATGAGCGTCCCCCTAAGGTGAACGCGAACAAGTATCTACTGTCTTCGTATATAGGAATACTAAAGAAGGTGTTCTTAAGGTCCACAACACTAAAGTGAGTAGCTGAAGCTGGAATCATAGTTAATATTGTCGTCATATCAGGCACAATGGGAAATTGTGGAGCAACAATCTTATTGATGGCACGTAAATCAATAATGAAACGGAAAGGAATTGCATTATCGTCTTTTTTGTACACGGGCAAAATCGGACTATTGCACAAACTACCTGCAATTTCCTCAATTACCACACAATGCACAAAATCGGAGGCTATGCATTTCAAAGCTTGCTCACCATCGACCGAGATCTTATACTGGGGAATACGTGGCAACTTTACTCCATGTTTCAAAATAATCTTAATGGGCTCAATTTGCAAAACACCGATATCATTATCATCAATTGCCCACAAACACTCCGGAACATCACTGAATTCCTGCGGAAAATGTCTGGTCAAGAACTGAGAGACAGAAAGTTGCTGTGGTGAAATCGTCAAACGCATTCCATCAGAAGAACAATGAATTACTGCATTTAATTCCTTCAACAGATTCAACCCCAACAAATTCTCTCCACAATTCGTAGTCAAAAGGAATGGACAGTGGTCTGTAAATGGACCCAAGGTAATCGGTACCGGCAAAGAAACCGGACAGACTACTGGTGTGCCAGAAAACCCTAGGGAAACATTGGCTTGCCCTGACAGTGGAATGTTTGGAACCCGCGAATGGTCAATGGAACACTTCTGTGCCCCTGTATCTATCAAGAATAGATGTTTCCTATTTCCCACTATCATCTCAACGTAGGGATCTTTCTGATTAACAGGAATAGGCATCGGTTCCAAACCCTGCTTCGGGCAATCCTAGCGAAACAGAATGTTGTTGAAAGGAAGTTCTTCATAGAGGTAAGCAGCAGAAGGATGATCAAAAATGTTTCTATTATCCACACTCGATGCCTGATTGTCCTGTGAAAAAGGTTGCTGCGAATCTTGCAAAAACTGACTTCTACCAGGACCCCCTGCCCCAGGGCAGCCTCTGAATCGTCTACCCATATTACCAAATCTGTTTTTCCACCTCTGCTGGAGGATCGGGCATTGTGCATGCCAATGAACCTCTTGTCTGCAATAAGCACAATGGTTTGTGTTTACAGGACCCAATGGCGCATTTCCCTGTGGAGCATACTGTCCTCTAAATTATTGCGAATTACCCCCTCTAGGGCCTTTAACAATTTTCTGCAATAGAACTTTTGTTTTTAAGTCTCCTTTTCTCTTTTCAACTCTTTCTTTTTCGTTATTGACACGATTCTCATAGTACTGAGCCATTTTCAATACTTCTGATTGAGAATTCGCTTGACAAGCGCTCTCTGAGGACATAATTTGCGAATGGATGTCAGACACAATCCATGCAAAAATGTGTCCACAAATAATCATTTTCCAGACTCTGTGCTCAAATCTTGTCCACTGAAATCTGAGAATACTTTTCGAACCGATTGAAGAACTCGGTAGCACCCTCAGACTTCCCTTGGACACAGGCAGTAAGCTTGTCCCAAATAATCCTTCTTTCAGGAATTATAGCTTTTAACTTTGTAACTACTCTATCAGGCAAAGTCAGTATTACCTGTGGTGGTCTCTTGCCAGCTGGCCTTTCTCTATCTAGTCTAACCATGGTATCCCATGTCTCTCCTAATCCTGGTGCATCGTCTACAGTCCTAATCTGCTTCCACAAGTAAATAGGTAGGAGTACGGGAAATAACAAATCAATATCGCTTAAGGTAAATACTGATGATTGCAAGACAGACTCTATTTCTTTATAGAACCCTGTCGGATTCTTCCTAACATCAGGAATAGATTGTTTAATGGTGTTCACTTCCTGTCTCGAGAACGGGATGTGAACAAACTGCGACACATAATGCGCAGGGATATCTTGAGCAGGTGCACCTGTGCCAGGATCGGCAGGAATCTCAACTTTTGGGACAAATTCCGGAGGAACCTCTCTCATAGACAACTGAGAAATAGGCAACTCCGAACGCTTACTGAGCAACAGAGCTAAATCGAGCGCTAAAGCAGATGAAGAAGTGTCAAACGAAAAAGCTCTCTTATAAATATTCAATAATTCTGCGGGACAACAAATCTTTCTTTTTATACATTCATCCTGCAGGTACTCTACCATTACCTGTATCACTTTCCACTCCATTTCTGGTGTATACTGACTATACGTGTCATATACTTCAATGGGAGTTATCGACATATCTGGAATTCACCTAATCGCATCTTTTGTTCAAATTCGTGTTTCCTCATTTATCGATTTACGACAAGGAAAGAACCGTTTCTTTACTAACATTGCGTCCAAACTATCACCATCTACATCCTCATTCCGCAACCTTTCCAACTCCCTTCTATACTCAAAAACCCTTTCGACGTGCTCATGTACTTTATCCGCAGTACCTCTAAAAAATGCTAAAATATTCAGATCCCTCAACCCTTGTGGGAGATGCATATCATTTTACCTGTTCCACATTATACGTAAATGAACTCCCAATCCTTCAATAAAAACGTTTTTCTCAGGAAAATTGTCTAAGTTAGAGAGTGTGGCAAAAACATCAGCTTGTTCACCCCTCTCCATGCAATGCCTAGCCCATGCAGTCAATTCATGGTTTCTCTCTGGAGACACAGTATTATGAGTTACAACCCTCGATCCCGCTACCCAATCCACTACAAGTGGTGCAGAATCACTTGGAAGTGGGAGAGTAGGCAAATCTTGTACATTCGGTAACAAAGGTACTATTACTGGTTCAACAGGCAAACCAACCGGACCCATAACAGCTGGCAAAGGTGGAGGAGCAGGTGGAGGAGCAACGGCAAGAGGAGGAACAACAGCCGGAGGAAAAGGAACATTAAGAGGAGAGATAGGAGGAGCTAGAGGAGCTACGGGAGGAGGAATAACAGCAGGAAGAAGAACATACGGAGATGGCGCAGTGGCACCAGGCCTTCGTTCATTTAGAAGTTTGTCAATCAGCTCATCATATACATGAAAGTCTTTAGAAGGATACATTTTCTGGATACCAAGTGAAAAAGCCCTATCCATATTCCTAACTGACTCAGACTGATTATTTTGATCATATAACAACGCTTTTTCGGCATTCGTCATGTGACGGCGCGCATGTTTTTCCCTACTCTTAAGTTGCTGCATAGCTTCTTTCTTCCAATTCTGTAATACATTGAATGCTGCAAGTCTAGCCTTTTTCTTTAATAATATGGATTCTAAGTATTCAATACGAGGAATTTCAAAACTACCATTGATTGGCCACTGAAGTTCGGAAGCATGTCTAGTTTGTCTGTGCCAAATATCATTAAACACTATACTACCAATGCCGTGCTTACAGTACATAGTACATGCCGGCGACCCCTCCATTGGCCCTGGTCGGCCAAATTCCAAAGATTGTCTGTCACTGCAGAATAACGCCCTGAAGACAATTTCCCAGGCATATCAGAATACTGGTGTTACCTGGTCAATAATTGCACTTGCAAGTGTAATACGCCAAAACTAATTATCAGGATACTTTAAGAATTGGGTCACGACTCACCTGATCAAATTCTAAGGAGGTCTGATCATATTTCAAAGAACTATCAAAGGTCCCACGTGGTTGGTGATTTCGGCAAATCTGCCCGCCTCGATATATGGACCCTCGTCAAGATGCCGTCTCGGACCGTGTGCTCACCGTCAAGGGATCGGGTGTTGCAGCGCTGCTGAGGTATCACGTCTCATCCAAGAAAGGGGCCCCCTTCGTCACCGTCTGATCCCGGTCTGATAACCGTGTCAACCTTTAACGAGATGGCATCAATACTGAGGGTCCCTATTCGGGCGCCATCAGTAAAAGCAAAAGGAAATATCGAGGCTGAGTACCCCAAAAGGAAATACACCAAACACAGGCTTATAAAGATTCACAGATCTTTATTCTAAAACTGTACAGTTACAAAGAAAACAAAGTATCAGATTGCTATCTCTCCCTCAGTACATCACAGCGAATACCAGCCCTTTCGGTGTGAGAAGTAAGAGGTACTGGACGTCTATTCAGCCCCTCTACAGGTTAATAATACATGGTCTAGAGTTCGTGCCGAGTTCACTTCTGGCTTGACCGATTATATGCACATGCATCATCCTCAGTTTACATATACACAAGTTACAATGGCAACAGTGTATTCTTGGATTTAACAATAAGCCTTAACACATGTCCTTTACAATGCAGTTCAGCTAGTGTCCACTTTCAGTATTTGTATAACATTGTAGTCGATGTATGTCCGTGGATCAGACTTATTGGCGCAGACAATCCTCTGTCTACAAGTCAGGCTTGGGACAAGGTTTCTTTACTCAACCCAAACATTCAGCCAACGGACAGTTAATACATTAACTTTCGTACAAGGTTCAGGACGGCTCAGTTACAAGCAGGAAACACTGTCCACCATTTTAGAACACAGAATTACTTTAGAATAGAAATCAAAATGGCAGATGGACCTAAAATGGCGGCGAAGTAGATCTAGAATCGGAACTTTGCAACGCGGTTTTCTTCGCAGAGCGACTGGGCTTAGGCCAATATATACAATAAAGGAGGCAGAATATAATGTTTCGTTTAACAGTACAGAACAACGAGATGTGGATGGAAACTGCATGTCGGATCCAAGAGGAACAGAGAAGCGTGCATAGAAGAATGAGAAGCCGGGGCTGTGGAGATACAAGTGCAGGCCTCAAAATATCTAAGAAATGCTGTCACTCTCCTGACACTTAACGCCTGTCCCAACTTGAACATGAAATATCAACAGGGCATTGCTCTTTTTTTTTAAAAAAAAAACAGCTGCATCGTCCACTAGTTGGTCGATCACCTTATATACCTGAAGAGTTCAGCAGAGCGCATGAGAACGGCCCGTGCTGAGACCAAAGAGCAAAGGGCAAAGAGAAAGAGCGGGCTGAAGTCCGGGGTGGTTATGTTGAGAGATCACTGGGCCCAGGAGAACAGAGGGCTTTGTTCATATTGGCAGCCTATACATATGGGGCGAAACCCCCACCCCCATTTTGCAGTTACTCATACACACTGCTGCGCTCTGCCGTGTGATGACTCTCCCATGTTGCACAGGCACCCACTGGAGAGTTCTGCAGGACAGTGCCACATTGTGGCCTGCAGGGACAAAGACTGAGCGCTGACCCACCTAGGGGCAGGAAAAAGATGGATCGTTTGAGGTATGATCTTCGGAGGCTATAAGAGCCTCGGATTTGGTGGCCCAGCATACCCACAAAGTAGAATGCTGGACCTCCAAATCTAAGCGCATATGGTCTCCTACTGGACATATGAAGGCAGGGCTCAGAGAGGGAAGTTGGGAGTCAACTCCTCTCCCTGTTAACTGTTTCTGAACGTGGCAGGAGCAGAGCTGCAAGAGCCAGAGAGGAGCAGCAGACCCATACAACCGGGCAGAAAAAAGGTATGTGTTTCAAAGAAAAGGTGTTTGTGGAAATATAGCATGTGTGTGTGTCTGTGTTTGAATCCGTGCATATGCATGTGTGCTTGGGTCAGGTTAGAAGCACTGGGAGCTCCCAGGGGCAGAGATTGCCACTGAAAGCCACGCGGGACGGGGGGTGTACAAACCTGGCACTGAGATGAAAATGGAAAAGAAGTGGGCGCCAAGAGACAAATAGGGACGGGACTAAAAGCAGTTTTGGGATATCTTCCGGCAGAGGCGTTACTAGCGGGGGACTGAGGGGGCTTTAGCCGCGGGTCTTTCGGTTGTAGCCCTGGATACAAGCTCAGGGGTTACAACCAAAAAGGCTAGCTAGCCGTAGCCCCCAGTCCCGACAGTCCCAACAAAATTAGCATAGCCCCAGATCTTTTCCAGATCTAGCAACACCCCTGTCTTCTGGAATGAGTTAATCGTCTATCGCGAGCCAGAAATCTAACTTCTACACGACTTTGTGTCCATTATATATGACCCCTATGCTTTAAAGTCTTTCAGATGTGTCCCATTCCTCCTTTGTAAATATCATTAAACGCAGAGAGTAAAGGCCAGGGTACAAGTCTTAACAATACGTTGGTAGACTAAGTATCAGATGGAATGTGCAATACCAAAATAAGTGACGTCAGAACACATGAAGTTGCAGAAAGGCAATCACAGCTTTAAAACAAAAAAAACAAAAATGTACTCTATCTGGTCCTTTGAGATAAATGTACTTGATGGGCAGCAGAACATGTTTTCTGGTCTGACATATATTACGATTATCAATAGACCGTAACTGCTGAGAAGGAAAGGCTGAATTCCAGAATATCTACTAATCTTGACAAACTAGTGCCAATGTGCCTCATCAAGCATCACGCAGTTATCACTAAGTTATTTAAAAAAAAAAATATGCAGAGCCGGAAAGTGATGCTGTGGACATCCAAGGATTTAGCGCATATTTTATTTTTAAATCCTGTTAGGTACTGTAGTCAGGCCTAGTGCAGTCTGTACAGTTTATTTACAAAGGTCTCCGTGCAGAAGTCACCAAAGAAAAGTGATCCATGTACAATGAGGATATGTTTACAGATATATCACAAACAGCGTTCTAACACAGAGCACTGTGCTCCAGGCGTGGGTGTGGGTAGGAAATGCAGGGGGCGGGATTGCTGAGGCCCAGTGTGAATTACAGTTTGTTTACAAAGGTGCCTGAGTCACCAACGCAATGTGACCCATTTAACGTGGTATATACGTACAGCGAAGTTGGTTTAACGCATGGCATTGTTTTAGAGAGAGGTAGGTTGTGGCTGGGAGGCCAATTGAGGTTTATATTTATTTTATACTCGGCCCTGCGTTCAGGAAGTACTAGGTGTCCAGCAAGGGACACCTCTGATGTTACATGTTACGTGAAGCGCTTGGTTACATCAAGTAATCACCCACTCCAGTTATGAAAGAAGAGAGCGTGTCTGACATTACTTGTTGCTTTAAGTGCTTGGTTACATGAAGAAATCACCCACCACAAATATGAGAGATAATGGTGCGTCTGACATTGCATGCCGCTTAATGGGCATGGTTAAATGAAAAAATCACTTACTCCAGCGAAAGTGACATCATACGACCCTTGACCTCTATATGAAATGTATATCATATTACTGTGATATTGTAAGTATATTAGTGTACTGAGGAACAATACTTTGTGATGCCACTTCCTTTTTTGTCAAGTGGTGAAAGGTCGTGTGCTACCACTTTCTGTGATGTCACACCACCCTTGTTGGGGGTGTGTGCAGCACCGCCACGCGATACCCGTAAGCCCCCACCCTGTAAGGACCACACGGCACACGTCCTTACAGTTCGGGCTTCCCGGTCGCTCTGACGTGGCCGGGAACGCCCCGTTTATTTATACAGCACGCGGCGGCATGCAACGTCACGCTCCTGCGTGCGTGTCCCGTCACGGGGCAGCACCACACTCCTCCTTTTCCGGGAGGACAAACAAATGCTTTAATACTATACACTGCAAACCACACAAAACGCTTAACAGCAACATTTTCCACACCACTTGCCCACAACCCCTTTATTGTCAACCACCCGGGTCCCCTTACTCAACAGTCCCCGGACTCAGGTTGAACAGCCAAATGTCCCAGCACGTAATCGCTGAGGTAAGCAGGTTTCCCTCGCCCAGCCCTCTGGGGGTACCTCCCACTTACCTCCGGCACAGGAAGTCCTTCCACAGACGTCCCCCGGACAGGGGACTCGAGTATGCTAGGGGAGCCTCCTCCATCGTCCGGCATGTCCATTAAGTCCGGCTCTGAGGGGGGTTCAGTTCTGGGATCCCCCAGCTTCCCGAAGAATTCCAGAATATCTACTAATCTTGACAAACTAGTGCCAATGTGCCTCATCAAGCATCACGCAGTTATCACTAAGTTATTTTAAAAAAAAAAATATGCAGAGCCGGAAAGTGATGCTGTGGACATCCAAGGATTTAGCGCATATTTTATTTTTAAATCCTGTTAGGTACTGTAGTCAGGCCTATTGCAGTCTGTACAGTTTATTTACAAAGGTCTCCGTGCAGAAGTCACCAAAGAAAAGTGATCCATGTACAATGAGGATATGTTTACAGATATATCACAAACAGCGTTCTAACACAGAGCACTGTGCTCCAGGCGTGGGTGTGGGTAGGAAATGCAGGGGGCGGGATTGCTGAGGCCCAGTGTGAATTACAGTTTGTTTACAAAGGTGCCTGAGTCACCAACGCAATGTGACCCATTTAACGTGGTATATACGTACAGCGAAGTTGGTTTAACGCATGGCATTGTTTTAGAGAGAGGTAGGTTGTGGCTGGGAGGCCAATTGAGGTTTATATTTATTTTATACTCGGCCCTGCGTTCAGGAAGTACTAGGTGTCCAGCAAGGGACACCTCTGATGTTACATGTTACGTGAAGCGCTTGGTTACATCAAGTAATCACCCACTCCAGTTATGAAAGAAGAGAGCGTGTCTGACATTACTTGTTGCTTTAAGTGCTTGGTTACATGAAGAAATCACCCACCACAAATATGAGAGATAATGGTGCGTCTGACATTGCATGTCGCTTAATGGCCATGGTTAAATGAAAAAATCACTTACTCCAGCGGAAGTGACATCATACGACCCTTGACCTCTATATGAAATGTATATCATATTACTGTGATATTGTACCTATATTAGTGTACTGAGAACAATACTTTGTGATGCCACTTCCTTTTTTGTCAAGTGGTGAAAGGTCGTGTGCTACCACTTTCTGTGATGTCACACCACCTTGTTGGGGGTGTGTGCAGCACCGCCACGCGATACCCGTAAGCCCCCACCCTGTAAGGACCACACGGCACACGTCCTTACAGTTCGGGCTTCCCGGTCGCTCTGACGTGGCCGGGAACGCCCCGTTTATTTATACAGCACGCGGCGGCATGCAACGTCACGCTCCTGCGTGCGTGTCCCGTCACGGGGCAGCACCACACTCCTCCTTTTCCGGGAGGACAAACAAATGCTTTAATACTATACACTGCAAACCACACAAAACGCTTAACAGCAACATTTTCCACACCACTTGCCCACAACCCCTTTATTGTCAACCACCCGGGTCCCCTTACTCAACAGTCCCCGGACTCAGGTTGAACAGCCAAATGTCCCAGCACGTAATCGCTGAGGTAAGCAGGTTTCCCTCGCCCAGCCCTCTGGGGGTACCTCCCACTTACCTCCGGCACAGGAAGTCCTTCCACAGACGTCCCCCGGACAGGGGACTCGAGTATGCTAGGGGAGCCTCCTCCATCGTCCGGCATGTCCATTAAGTCCGGCTCTGAGGGGGGTTCAGTTCTGGGATCCCCCAGCTTCCCGAAGAAGCTGACATGCCGGGTGACGACAGACCTTCTGTCAGAGGCAGTCACCATGGACCCCTTTTGCGGCCACAACGTCCAATGGCTCTGGCTCATAGGGGAGTGAGAGCTTCCCATGGGGGTGCCTGTTGCGGATGAGGACCTCGTCTCCGGGCTCCAGCCGTTGTGGGCGGAGGCCCCTTCGCAAGTTCTCCTGATCGATCCTCACCCGCCGGTCCATCTCGACCTGTTGGTTGTCAATCACCCCAGGCTCTTTCTCCCCCACTTCGGGCAGTAAACCTGGTGGGTAGCGATTGAACAGGGCCTCGGCCGGAGACACCCCTGTGGACGCATGTGGGGTGGTGCTGTACACCCGCAGGAATTGATACAGAGCTCTTTGGAGGGACTGTCCCTGCCCTTGTGCAATCCTGAAGGTCTTATTGAGTGTCCGCATTAGTCTCTCAGCATCTCCATTTGCCCTGGGCCACAACGGGGACACCTTCCGGTGCTGAACCCCGCAGCTCTCCATCAGCTCAGAGAACCGTTCACTATGGAAGGGCGAGCCGTTGTCCGAACACAGTGTGTGGGGGAATCCATGGGCCGCGAACACCTTCTCCACGGCCACCACCACGTGCTCGAAAGCCACACACTCCACAAACTCCACCTCCGGATACTGTGAATACTCATCGACGATCACAAGGAAGTGGGTGCCTACGGTCGTTGATCCAAAGCCTGCATGGACCACCTCCCAGGGCCACGTGCCCCGGGGCATCGCTTCGATGGCCGGCTCTCACTGCAGCGGAGATGCCGCCTGGCACCAGACACATGCTGCCACGAAGTCGTTGACCTTCCGCTCCAGTTCGGGGAACCAAACCTTCAGCCGCAGCCTTGCCTTGGTCTTAGCGGCACCCTGGTGTCCCCGGTGGGCCAGGGTGATCACATCCTTTACCTTGGACTGGGGGACCACTATCCGGTCGCCTCGAAGCAGCAGGCCCGACGCCGAGAAGGACAGCTCTTCCTTGATCTTCCATAGCTGCTCTAGCCCTGTCTTGGCCTCCTGAGTCCGTCCTGCCAAGGACTCCAGCGCTGACTTCCAAGAGCCCTGCTGCATGGAGTGCTTTAGGATTTGGAAACACTCATCCTCGGCAGCTGCCGCCTCAAGCTCCGACAAGGGCATTGCGTTTGGCGTGGCCGCCTCCACCACCATTCGGATATGATCATCAGCCTCCTCAGCACAGGTGTCATATTCTACTCCCCCACGTGCTCCCAGATGCTGGGAGAGATAGTCTCCTGCGTTGTTGGTCCCCGGCCGATACACCAAGGTGACTCCATACTCCAGAAGAGCGAGCATCCACCGCTCGATACTGGCCGGTGGCTTTGAGGATGACCCTGCCAGAATGGGAAGCAGGGGCTTATGGTCAGTCACAACCGTCACCGGGAGTCCCAGGACATAGAGCCGTAAGTGCCTGCAGCCCCGAAGGACTGCCAGAGCCTCACGCTCAATCTGTGAATATCTCTGTTCGGTCTCGGACAGCGCTTTGCTGGCGTACGCCACTGGCCGGACACCCCCATCACAGTCTACCTGGGTTAGCACGGCACCCAGACCATATGGGCTGGTGTCCACGATGATCTCGGATGGTAGCGCCGGGTCGAAAAACGCCATCGTGTCCTCAGCTGCCAGGGCACCCTTGATGTCTTCGAACGCCGCTTGCTCAAGTGGGCCCCAGGGCCAGGCGGATTCCTTCTTCGTTAGAATCCTCAGGGGTTCAGACCTAGAGGCGAGGTTTTGAATGAACTGGCCACATAAGGTGACCATGCCGAGGAAGCTCCGCACATCGGACACCGACTCAGGCGGCTGCGCCTTCTTGATGTCCTGAACCTTCTTCGGGTCCGGCGATACCACTCCCTCCTTGAACACGAATCCGAAGAATTCGATGGAAGGGCGCAGGAACTCACATTTGTCCCTATGAAGGGTGAGGCCCAGCGATTGCAGTCTCTCAAACGTCTTTGCCAGCTTTCTCAGATGGTCCACCTCGGTCCTTGCAAACACCAAGATATCATCGCTGATGTTTAGCACACCCTCCAGATCTGCGAGGGCGCCTCAGATGATATTCTGAAACACCTCCGCTGCCGATGACACCCCGAAACTCAGTCTCTTGTAGCGGTATAACCCCCGGTGAGTGGTGAATGTGGTGATATACTTCGATTCCGGGTGGAGGACTACCTGATGATAGCCCGCCCGGAGGTCCAGCTTGGAAAAGAAACAAGCCCCTTGTACCTCTGCAATAATGTCATTGATGGTGGGGGTGAGATGCCGCTCCCTCTTGATGGCTTTGTTGGGGAGCCTCATGTCTACATAGATACGGACAGAGTCAGGTTGCTTGGGCTTCCTCGCCACCACAATCGGGGATACCAAGGGAGTCGGGCCCTTCACCTTCTCAATAATGTCGAGGCTCACAAGGTTATCCAGTTCCCTGTCCACCTGCTCCCGGAGGTGGAACAGCACCCTGTGGTGTTTCAGGGCAATGGGCTGCACAGAGTCATCAATATGCAACCTCACCGGGTCACCAGTCATCCGTCCAATTCCACTAAAGAGGTCGGCATACTTATCGAGCAGATCATTAATGTCCTCAAGGTACACTGAATATGCAAAGCTGACAATTCCAAGAGCCTCAGCGGCGGCACAGCTCAGGAGAGTGTTGTTGCTTACTGGCGTTACGTAGAATCGGGCCTGATCTGCGAGCCCTCATGTTCCACCTTTGCCACGAAAGCACCGCCCAGTGGGATTGGTTCCAGTCCCCCAAAGGCAAATATGCGAGCTTTCGGTGTGAGTAGCTTGGGGGGCGAGTCTAGAGCATCATAATGCCCCTGGGCCATCACATTGACCGATGCTCCAGTGTCTACCAGGACCGGGACTGGCAATTGATTGACTTCCACCACGCACCTCGGTTGTCTCCTGTTCTTGCCCTTCAGGATCCCCACACTGGAGACAAAGAAAATGTTCTCTTGGTCTTCCTCGTTGGCCTCCTCCACGTGGGCATCTTCCCCACCTTGGTCCACCTGGGCCACGTTTGGTGGGCGGTTTTGGCGCTGAAACCCGGTCCGAGCTGGGCCTCTCGGCACCATCACAGGCAGGGCTGCCTTGCACACCCTTGAGAAATGGTCAGGCAGTCCGCACCTACCACACGTTCTACCGGCCGCTGGACACTCAGTTGGGTGCGGAAGGTCGTATCCGCATTTCTGGCAAGATTCACCTGCTCTTCCTGCTCTGTCACGGGGTCCTGCCCCAGGCCTTCTCAATCCTCTGCCACCCCGCCACATGGCACACACCTCCTCAGACTTGACTGAGCGGGACCCCGCCTCCATCCTGGCTACCCGAGCCTCCGCCACCTCGTGGCACCGGCACAGCGAGGATGCGGGGTAGGGTGATTCCCGGCTCCCTCAGGACTTGCCTCCTGAGTTTGCCGAGGAGCAGGCCTGGATCAGCATGGTGCGTATCATGTCCTCCGAGTCTCCCCACGCGCATGCCAGGGAGATGCGGCACAGGCGTCCAAAGAAAGTGCCAGCGTTTCATCCTCCTTTTGTTTGGCCGACAGCATTACAAATCTCTCAGAGTCTGAGTTGGCAAGAGGCAGAAAGTGAGCCTGGAGGGCAGTCTTTGCCACACCGTAGGAGCCACCCCCTGCTGGAAGCAACTCAAAAATTTCCTGGACCGAAGGCCCCGCCGAGTACAGCATCGTTGCCACCCTGCTGTCATCATCCGTCACCTGTGCAGCCCTAAAGTACATATCAAGGCGGTCAACCCACCTCTTCCACCTGGGCCCAATGCTGGCTGGTGGGCCTGACACATCAAACTCGGGGATGGGCTGCAGGGCCGCATGGGCAAGTGCTTGGGCCATGATGGGAGGTCCTTGCTGAGCAATCGGCTGTGCCACGGGCGGTAGTGGCGCTTGATAACCCACCTGGGCTTGAGGGAGTTGTGGAGCAGCCACCTGTGGCTGCACTGGAGGCACCGGAGCCTGAGGGGCCTGTTGTTGAGCTGCTGCTTGACCACCGTCCTGTTCCTCCGAATCACTCATTGGCTTGAGCGCACAGGCACCCCCTCTTGGGATCTTGGGGGCCGCAACTCAATCACCCACCACCTCTGCACAGTCTTGATGCCCCACCCATGCAAATAAAGGTTCAACCGGGGGGGAGATGGTGGAACTCGAAGGGTCCGCCACTGCAGCAGTCCACCCTGATGATGAAGAGGATGAAGATGAGGTCTCAGCAGACTGATGATGAAGGGGATGAAGAAGCACCTGCCTCCTCGCTGCAGTAGCACCCAGTGGGTGTAGGAGTCCCAAAAATTGAGCCAAGAAAAGAGAATTGGGCTAAGCAGGCCCAGCCATTATAGCCCCTCTCCTAGCTTTCACTCGATGTAGGAGACCCAAATGTTGGAAAAAATACAAAATTCGGGCATGGGCATGCAGGTATAACTGCCTGCTAGCAGTGTATCCAAAAAATAGGCCTGGATGTCACTCACCGCCCAAACCGGAGCTCAGTGAAGTTCCACGGCCTCATAGACAAAATGGCCAGCAGCCGCGTGTGTGACGCACGGCCAAGGCATGAAACGAAACGTCCGTTCGTTCCGTTTCAGGGAAGAAAAATTGCGCATCGTTTCACCACCGGCCCCGGGCATCAGCCTCCACTCGTCACCACTGTTGGGGGTGTGTGCAGCGCCCCCACGCGATGCCCGTAAGCCCCCACCCTGCAAGGACCACACGGTACACGTCCTTACAGTTTGGGCTTCCCGGTTGCTCTGATGCGGCCGGGAATGCCCCTTTTATTTATACAGCACGCAGCGGCGTGCAACGTCACGCCGCCGCGTGCGCGTCCCATCACGGGGCAGTGCCACAACCCTTGACCTCTTCAAGGGTTGTGTGATGTCACCTCTGCTACCCCTGGCATTTTTGTGAATTGACGTCCCTGCCCCAGCCAGATAACACCAAGAACAAGGAAAATTAGCCTACAACCTCAGCAGCCTACAGTGAATGGTTCCGGCAAACCCACCAAACAGCAAGTTCGCCTCCATCCCAGAAATGGCCAGAGCACCTGGACACTATGCAAATGACAGCAGTTCGCGGTGCAAAGCCTAATGACATAACGTAACATAGGACCAGCTGACCACTGAATGAAATGACATGCTAAAGGCATTGACTGACAGAAAAACAACAGACAACTTTAACACAAAAAACACGTTCAAACAATGGACCATAACCTAGATTAATTAAATCGATGCAACATCTACAAATTACAGTTTTTATGATGCTGCAAAAATAAGACCAGAGCCTGAGTAACAAATAAACACCTATTCAATTTAAATACAAGACCTGAAGCACAATGACATTTTGACTATGTCTACAGCTTCTATCCATCCTGAATGTGGTGTTAAGTGTAGCATTGGTTTTAGTTCATGGTTTAAAGGGATCGTCGTGTAAACACTGCCCTGAAATGTGTGATTCTGCATGAACCAACCCGCAGTCAGTCTTACATACCGTTTCTTCTCCAACTTCCCCTGATGTTCTCTCGCCCTGGTCAGCGAACTTGTGGTGTCTGCTTTTGTGCACCCTGGCCAGGGGGTCTTCAAAGTGCTGCTTGGATGTTATGTTAACAGGTGCGTGCAAGGTGTTCACGTGCAGTGTATCAGTGTGTGCCAGAGTAAGGACAGCAGCAAACACCAGCACCGCACTCCCCTGACCTCAGCTATTTATCATCCACCTGAGGACTGTGGGGATGAGTTCCAGGTCCAAGGCTACAGCCTTGACGAGATACCAGGCGCTCTCACAAATACACCAGTCATTGCTGGAGTGCAGTGCTCTGGGGCACCATGCTCTGTGTTTATTGACTCGCAGGGCCAAGGTTACCATGTGCAGGAGTGTAAACACAGATATAATGATTGACCGTGTAAGTATTGTGTGTGATATAATGAAAATGGTTCTTATAGATACACAGTGGCAGGCTGGTATCCAGTGACATTGGATAGAATCCTGAGACAGGTTAGTGGCACGAAAGACACGCGGCAGAGTCAGTTACATGGAAGGCAATGTTTAAAACGTGACTGAATAGGTCCCAGTCAATCTGGCTGACAGGTGGCACTAGAAGACAGTTTTCACATGATCAATGAGTTTGGGGACGGAAAACTGGAAAGGGAGAAATAGAATTACAGAATATTAATATTGTTGCTTGTGATGAAATGACTTTTGCCCTGCAGCAGTACATTGATGAGTATTGGCTAAACCACCTATTCAGACCTCACACCTCTATAAAACAAGAGTGATGCCAGTCATAAAGGTGAAACAGGCACATGTAAGAGATATACCTCCTTGGCCTTTTGTGGTAACGTGGGCCGAGTGAATGCTATGCTTTTAAGAGGGGTGTGAATGTGATCCAGCAGAGACCCAGGCAGAAAAGTACAACATTCAAAATAAAGGAATGCCCAATCAAGGCACATAAAAATATATATACTTTAATTAAACATAACATTTACAAAAATAACTAAACAGAATACTCTTCAAAAGGATGCAGCACTCTGGGTAATGAAACAGAAGTCAAAGGCAATCAATAACTACAATGTTTATAAAAGAATATGTTGTTGTGTGAGAAAAGGGATTAAAAGTGACATAACCAGTCTCTGTGGCCCATACATGGACCATGGGTTGATTTAGCAGTCAATAATACCTTGTCACTGCATCAAAACTATGCTCTTGGCACTGTGCAAGCTGTTCGCACCAGACTTGAATGTGGCGGTTGCGTTGTTCTAAACTGAAAGCAAGTGTTGAGACGGGATCGAGTGGAAGTTCTTTGCCTTTTGGAGCAGTGTTTGAGGAACTCAGATGGTGATGACCACCAGAGACAGTTTGTCAATAGCCGGATGGTTTGATGGCGAAGATGCTGGTCACTGGATGTGCAGTGCGAGCAAGGTGGTTCTATGCAGTGCTAAAGGGATGCTGTTCGATGGGCACACCAGGGTCAAAACGACCATTGACTTGATCAGCGACAATGATGCTGATAGTCCGAAAGGCAGCTCAAACAGGGCAGATGCAGTGATGAGCTTCTTGTTCGAGCTGAAGCAATGATATGCTCTGCTGGTGTGGTGTGGTGGCAAACTAGTTCCAAGGTGCAACACAACGGTTCGAAGATTGGGTGAGTGACAAAAGCAACATTGGAGGCTCCTGTTTGTTTGAAGGTGTCAATCGGGTTTGTAATGAGGCTAAAAATGGTCTAATGGTGAGAAACAGGGATATTGGCTAATCTGGCTCTCGGGTTGCTGCAAGTCCCAATCCATGTGCTGAGGGACAAGTAAGGTCCTTGTTCTCATTCTCCCAAACACAGGAGAGACTGGCAAACACTGTCTGCTTACCGATGGAGCTGGCAGAAAGGCCGGTGTTGCTCCACGAGCAGGTCACCCCCTTATGTGCTCTGGGGGTGGTTAAGGAGCAAAGATTGCCTCTGCTTTGAATCACCTTGATCTCAGAACTCAAGGACTCTTGAAAGGCCTGCTCTCCTAGCAGGGTCCCCCAAAACAAAAGAGGTGATGTATGTAAGGTTTAGAATGAATCTTAACATCTGTATTTGCTCTGGGACACTCTCCAGACCACCATTCTTTGCCTGCCAAGCCATTACAAAAGGGGAAAGACCATGTGC
Source organism: Ambystoma mexicanum (assembly GCF_040938575.1). NCBI lineage: Eukaryota > Metazoa > Chordata > Amphibia > Caudata > Ambystomatidae > Ambystoma > Ambystoma mexicanum. The sequence continues at coordinate 462,577,293 of NC_090931.1, forward strand.
AATTCAGGCTTGGTCACACCCCAAAAAGGGACAGTCCAGGCCAAACAGCTTGGTCACATCCTTTCTGCAATAGACCACAAGCTTCCCAAAACATGTTTCGGCCTCATTGGGATTCATCAGTGAGGAGTAGCTTGGGTCTCTAGGCCCAGCATGCACGGAACCCATGCCTGGGCATACCCGTACTACTCGTGGTGACTACAGTAAAACAAAAGAGGTGATGGTTGGAAGGTTTAGAATGAATCTTAACCTCTATCATTGCTCTGGGCAACCCTCCTGTAATGGTTTATTGAGAAGCCACCCTCAACACAAGGAGTTCCTTCTCTCCCCACCTAAGGGGCTACACAACAAGCTGTTTAACAGATTCTTTTCTTTAGCCCTATTCCGGCACATATAATGCCCCTTGGATCCCTCCTCCTGAGCTAACAATGAGCCAAGGACCAGACCAGTGTGCAGGAAATATGTTGGTATTTATTTAAATTAAAAGTAATAGAAAGTAGCACAAACATTTCAAACACCACCCTATACATGGCACAACACAATCAACTTTTCTCAAAAAGGATAAACCCCAAAGTGGATTGAAAAGAACACAATCACAATTCTTCCCTTGCTACAAATTTCACTTCACTAAATAATTACACTGACCAATTATAAAAGTAATTATTGCGTAATGTTGTGCGATTTTGATTTTTCTGCAGGCTTAAAAGGCTACCAGTAGGATTTCAAGATTGGTACAAACACATATGACAATTATGATTTCTCCCACACTTTTGGTTTAAAATAATCACAGGGTGGTTTAGCGGTTTGTTTTTCAGACCCCTCCTGGCTTTGGTCTATGTGGGGCAGACAGAAAAATTGGAATGATTTGGGGAATCTGGGATTTCAGACCCCCCCCTTACTGAAAGGCCTGTGTTGGGGAAGCTGTATAAAAACGTTGGACTGATTTAATAACAAAACCACCCCTCTACATTAAATAAGTTGGAGTCAGCATGACAAAAATGATTACCCAATTAAATGTTAGGCTCTAGTTTTCAGTGCACACTGGGAAGTGATCTTTGTTCATTTTGAATTTTAACAAAATTCACCCCATAGTGTTCTGCAAAATTGGGAAATTAATTGAATTAATATTTTTTGATAAATAGGCTAAGAATCTACACCGTTCTGCCCCCTCCCCCACCCACTATAAAGGGAAAGGATTCAAAGCAAGCAGACTCCTCCACCTTTTAGTTTCCCAGTGCTCAGTTCTACATACTTAGGAAGCTTCAGTTTAAAGTTCAGGAAGGCCAGCTGCATCTCAGGACATGCATAGGGCAAGGGTCTGATCACTCCACTCTCAAAGATGGCCTCCTGCTCTCCACCATAGGACCCAGTCAGCTTTGAGGACATCCTAGAAATAGACAGCACCACAGAAATACACTCTCAGCATTCTCCTCTGGTGTCTTCTTACAGCTGTCAGATGAACAAGTTACTTTCAGCAGCCTTCCTGATGGTCTGTCTATTGTCTGTCTTTTCCTGTCCCCTCTCTGTCCTAGTGCAGTCGATCTTATATAGCAGCGATGACACCACCAATTTACAATAATGGGAAGGTACCCTGCAATAATTCCTGCCACTACGATTGGACAGTTACCCTTCTCTCTTCTCCCAAACCCAGCTTCTAAGTCAGGATTGGTTTAGGGGTCTGGAGCAACATATAGCTATTCCCATTTGTAATCACCCTTTGTCCACCTTTCTACTTTTTGGCAAAAATGTAGTTATATATCACAACTTCATAATTTTACGAGCAACTGCCATAATATACATATTTTCTGATTCAGCTAATCATGGAGAATTAGATAAACTGACCACCAAATCCGTACCATGTTGCACGGCCATGTGACACCTTTCTGCTCTTTCCATAAAAAGCAGAACAGTAATTAACATGTAAGTTATTAAGCATATCCATAATTTCATTTTCTACCTGCTCACCAACTCTTACATTTGGAACATGTTCAGCCAGAAACCTAGTTTAACTGGCCATTACAGTTCCCTGGGTGCAGGTAGATGCATTTTATATCCCAAAAATTGACGAACAATTACATAAAAATCGGTACATAGATGAAATCCCTCTGACTTATGATGGCTGAAAAAAAGGCCTAGATGATTATAGTCCTTTTACATTAATTGTGAATCTTCATGTGAGACAAATGGCCTTCCTGCCTTTTGGGCAATTGTTTTTATAGGGTTACCCTGTACCCAGAGGTTTTCTTTTCAGTCTCATTTGTGTCTGGAGCTTGCTCTTTGAAGTTGGTACCCCCATTTTCACACATATTAGATGTGCTCCAGCCAAGAGGAACTTGTCTTGTAGTCAATGCTTTCAAAGTCAGCGGGTCTGGAGAACACTGAATTTTGACACCATTAGCAGGACACTTTATTGCAATAACCTTTTTTGTATTTTTGAAAGGAACTTGGGGTTGGTCACCCTAGGTTACCTGGGGGCAACCAGACGTGGACTCCCTGCTCACTGTGCTTAGAGAGGCTCAGCTTCACCTCACTGATGATGCCCAACAAGGCTGAAACACGTGTATGGGGTTGCTGATGGTACTCTTGTTCAGAGAGGAATTGCCATAGCATTTCGGTGCTGGACTGCCCTTGTGGGCGGGACAAAGACTGATATGCAAATGGATATTTCCCATCTGTGAAGGTACAGTGAGCAAAAAGCAATGGCTGTGAAATCTCAATGTGGTTAATAACCACTGAACAGGTTATCATGCCTTGTTCTTTCGTGAGAGGGGCGCCTGCTACCTTTTTTGTATTTTTGAAAGGAACTTGGGGTTGGTCACCCTAGGTTACCTGGGGGCAACCAGATGTGGACTCCCTGCTCACTGTGCTTAGAGAGGCTCAGCTTCACCTCACTGATGATGCCCAACAAGGCTGAAACACGTGTATGGGGTTGCTGATGGTACTCTTGTTCAGAGAGGAATTGCCATAGCATTTCGGTGCTGGACTGCCCTTGTGGGCGGGACAAAGACTGATATGCAAATGGATATTTCCCATCTGTGAAGGTACAGTGAGCAAAAAGCAATGGCTGCGAACTCTCAATGTGGTTAATAACCACTGAACAGGTTATCATGCCTTGTTCTTTCGAGAGAGGGGCGCCTGCTACCTTTTTTGCACTTTATTGCAATTGGTAATTAGATGTGAGATGTGGCATCCAAGCTGGGAGTGGGAGATTTCCTTGTGAAGTTTTGCCCATAGCCAGCAAACGGTTTGCCTGGGGCTGACATTTTCAATTAAGACAAAGTGGCTCTTCAAATGTCACTGGAGTTTTGTAGACGAAACATAATATACATTGCCTTTTGTCAACCCGCACATTCATGTTTTGTTTTCCTGACATTTTTCTGTGAGCAGTGATACTTTCTCACTTTTAAAATTGCTTTTATTTGCACACACCGGTGCAAGCCATTTTTTGGTATGTTTAAAATTACTGTTTTCCATGTGACATGGATCTTCGATTCCTCCATCTTTTGTAAATTAAAATGCTACTTATCCATTGGTTATGTCATTGGTACTTTCCATATGTCTCTTTAATTTTACTTGAAAAACAAAGGCCAGGCCGTTTTTGTTTATGTTTAAAATATTGCTATTCATGTGAAAGGGACTTCAGTTTGGGGCCTTGAAATGCACCCCCCACTCCAGATCATTTTTATTCACCTGTCAAGCCACTACACAAGGGGAAAGACCATATGCAAATCAGGCTTGCTGCCAACCCAAAAAGGGGTAGTCCAGCCCAAACTGCTCATCCCTCTGCATGAGAACACAAGCATCCCCAAACATGTTTCGGCATTGTTGTGTCTCATCAGTGAAGAGTAGCTTGTGTCTCTAGGCCCAGCAGGGACAGGACCCACGTCTGTGCATACCCATCCCACTCAAAGTGACTATAGCAAAACAAAAGATGTGATAGCTGGAAGGTTTAGAATTAATCTTAACCTCTGGCATTTCTCTGGGCAACCCCCCAGACCCAGCAGGGTCCAAACAAATTATTCTCAAAATCTTGAAGTTCAAAGATTAATCAGTGAAGGAAAGCAATTCTGCTTTAAGAGATCTAATCCCTGTCCTTTTGACAAGTGGTATTTGCCTTCTTGAATCTTACCCAAAGTGATTTGTGCTAAACGAAGTGAAGGAGTCAGGAAGATTATAGAGGTACAGAGAAAACAAGATGTTGGAGCCCTTCTCCACTTGCACTGAGTGCACCCTAACTACATTGGAAAGAGGTGTTTTTGACCCCACAAAAGATCAAAGGGAAGACACAGTCTTTCAGTGTCTTGTCTGGCAGGGACAGGCCGTCTGACCAGAATATACACAATCCCTCCTCAGCTAGCCTGGGCTCACAGTGTTGATGTATGCCTTTTACAAATCGGATGCAGCTTCTTATAGTTATGAGAATTATTATCTACCATCCCCTAAACTCAGGTATGGCTGTATGTTTAAAGATTAAACTGCCACCAGAATAGTTATTCATCATAACTATGTGGTTTTGGAATATAAGTGCAGACTTTAAATTCAGTTTCTGTGCTAAAGTGAATTTTCTGTCACGGCAGCTTGTGGATGTCTCAACCCACTAATCCAAGCCCAGCAACATCACTGTGCATTGCTTGTAGCAGAAGCATCATAATGGCCACTGGAAAGCAAGCTGTTCGCTAGAAACCACCAGAAAGTGCGCAGTGAAAAGCTGAAAAATAGGCCGTCAACCACTTTTGCCTATGTCAGTGGTAACACAGGAGACCACTGCCAAAACCCATCATTTGGCTGTCCACAGAGCAAAATCATTGCAAAAGAAACAGGGCTGTTTGAAAAATCCGTTTTTATTTGGTGTCAAATTTGCAAACATCATGGCTCAAAAACCACCCAAAAAGATCCAACCTTCTTGTTGGGTGGTCAACATCATTCTACTGCAAGAATCTACATAAATTCTAGATATAGATGTACACAGAGGTATATGTAATACCTTTACTCACCTCTATCAGAAGCCGGCAATTTAAAACCATTTTGTTGTACATTGAACCCAAACTATGCCAAAGAAAGACTTGCTATCAGAAGCCTAAGAGGTGGAGACAATTCAAAACTATATTCTGAAAAGGCTTGAAGTAAGACATTGTTTGATGTGTGTGTTCAAAATGTGAGTTATATTATAAGATAAGACAATTGTTAGACATTGGGTTCAGAGTTAAAAGTTTCCCATAGTGTGATTCAAACAAATTCCACACCTCTCCCTGAACAAAGGAAACTTCCCTCTGCCCTTGGCTAAGAGATTGACAGGCTGGTGTCAAATGGAACTGGGAGTGGCACCCTGGCATGTTGCTCTGAGTGCATACAAAGGCGGCCTTGGGCTGAATAGAAATGCTAATTCGGGTGTGACTGACAACAAACTGCTGCCAGGAAGTAGGACATGTGACCCTCTGAGTCAGCCCAGCTCTGGAGGCGTTTCAGACTGAAATGTGGATTTAACATTGGAGTAAATATATGTTTTAGAAAAATGCTTATAACAAATTGCACTGAACTGACAAAAATGTGAAACTTTGAGATTGTTAAAATGAAAAATTCACTCACAGTTTAAGACTAAGCTGGAATCCGTGCGATGTTCTGAGACTAAACCGCGGAATTCATTCATATTGTAGATACTGTGTTTATGCTAGGAACGTAAAGAATTACAGAAATGTGCCCAGATGGGGTGTGCATGTATATATAAAAAATGGTGCAGAACTAATATAGAGAAACCCACCAAAAGCACGAAAAAGTTGTAAATTCTGAACCAAAGCTCTTAGGAAGATGAGAGTTGAACAGAAATGTACCTTGGGCAATCTGTCATGTAATTTATGTAGTGTTAACAAGTTGTGCATCTTGTAAATATGTGTTTTATGAAAAATAAGATATACTGTACAGAGAAAAGGGGAGGGTTCTTCCCCTAAGCCATAAACATGGCACAGGATGACACACTGCTCCTTTCTCAAATCAGGGGACAGGGAATCCTCTGTCCTATCAGATCTTTAGAGGGTTGGGCATAGAGAATCAGCCTCCCCACCCACTTTGGAAATACATAAATAGGGACTGCTGAGGGCAGGCAGGACACACACTTTCCACTTCTAAACTGATTTCTTGGCGAAGCACCCTGCAGGAAGATCCAGACATAGATCCAGAAACCAGACTCCAGAACCAAGCTCTAGAACCAAACTCTAGAACCTTGAAGCAGAGAGACCTAACCCACAAGCTGGACCTTTTTCCGCTGGCCTTCAGAACCTTTTGCAACCTGATCCTAACTCCTAAACTTCCAAGGGGCATCTCAAAATCCAACAGCCTGGCTGAGCGGTTTTGCTGTTCTAGCTAAGAACCCTATGCTAGAACCCAGATCCAGACCCAGAGAGCAGAGCTGTATCCAGAAACCATCAGATCCAGTCCAAGAGGCCGCGCAGACCGCAGTGCCTTGCTGAGAGCAGAACCCATTGCTGAGACCTGTCCGGTTGTTAGAGAACCCCAGACAAACCCTTGACCAGATCTTTGATGGGGCCCACTCCATTCCACAGCCATAGGAGTATCTAGTCTAGAACTGTCCACAGTCATCTCTTAATTTAAAGTAACTTAATCCAACCACTCTAATCTATCCAAAACTGCATTATTGAAACTCTTTTGTCTATCCTAAATGCTTCTCTCCTCCACATAATCCTTGATAATTGTAGCATCAATCATCTATGTGCTGACATTTTTCTGAAGAGGGACAAGTGTTTTGACGGACAGAGGTCAGAGCGGAGGCACCGCTGTTCTGGTGGCTGCCCGTTGAGTGTCTTGCTTCTTCATAGCCCCTTAGCATAAGTCCATATTGATTCCTAATCTTTAAAGCGCATCTTTCATTTTGAAATCTTGACTCTGTTTCTGAAAAATCTATCTTCACAAAAACCTTGGTAACCTTTGAACCGCACGTCCTAGAACCGTAATTTAACTGTCATTTTGAAGCTAAGATCCTAAACTTTCTAACAAACCTAATTCCATTTCCTTATAATTGTTCTGTAATCGCGTTTCATGTATGCGGAAATGTTGCTGCGAATTGCAATTTAGCTCAATTTCACCACTTGTCAAAATAGTTGTTTCCTGTTTTCCACTGCTGAATTTCGTTTTCAATCTGATCAGTCAAACAGGTTACATATAAGTTACAGGTAGGACATATAAAACACTGGCAGCCCATCACCCAGGCCTCTGGCTGAACAACTGACCAGATTAGAACATTCACCCATGCATTCCATCACTCAGGCATAAACACTCCACATGACATCACAACATTCTTTCTGCAAAGCCAAGCCATACACAACACATCTCCTCCCTTTACATTGCAAATCACACTCAGCAAAGCGGTACACAACACATCTCCCCTCTTCCGACAACAGCGCAAGACATTACACAACACATCGCCACATACACCAACATAAGCTATTCACACCGACTCGCATCATCAGGGCTAGCACACAACATGTGCTCTTACACTCTACCACTCACCTCATACCCGATGCACTGGCCAGGCACACCAGGACCAACAACCAATATCACTGTCACACTTCGGACCCTGATGAGGGTGGAAAGAGTCATAGAAGCTCACACAGTACAGCTAAACAGAGCCGCACCCCATGTGCACAGAGAAAAAAAATCTAATGATGTGTGTAAATAAACCACAAATTCAGGGTAGTGTTTGACCATGTAATGCCTAATACCACAGACATGCCCATACCAAAGTTGGGGGCGCTACCACCCGTACACACATACACCTACTGGGGGCGCTACCACCCAGATACAAACCAATCACCTTGCATGACTAACTTCAGTCACACCCCGACAATTGGTGGTTCTACCACCTCACACAGCCATACGTGGAATAACCATGCATAACCTATTATAGTCACGCCCCAACGGAACTGGTGGCACTACCACCAGAAACACACATACACCGTTTAACCATGCGCGACTCATCACAATCACTCCCACACCAAACTGTAGGCGCTACCCCCAGATACCATCCCATTTGGCACTAACTCTCAAATACCCTTGTGGCATACCCATCCACATCCATACTGAATGTTAGGCTGAATGTGCTACCCCCAGCAACCACATTGAGAGGTAAGACATGCTGACCTGGCACTCACACCATTAGCAACCATACTAATAAATTTCATATAAGCTTCACCCAAAACCAAAAACATGGGAGGCGCTACCCCCTCAATCACCAGACAAACCTATCAACACCCATACAAGGGATACTTGAAGGCGCTACCCCCAAAATGACTAAACTGCCTGGATCCATACAGATCTTCCATACCCTACTCCATACATCACATATTACACAATATGTAGTTCACATTGCAATATTTCCAGCATTAGTATGGATGCATTTCTTAAAAGACACTATATATGTCATGAAGCCCAAACCAAATCCATTCCTAAAAGTCCATGTCGCTATTTAGCGACCTAAATGCTGAAAATCCTCAAAAAGTTACATCTAGTCTCTAAAACATTAGATGCCATGAACCGACCCAAATCCAATCCTAAAAGTCCATGTTGTCAACTAAAAGTCCATGTTGTCATGGGACAACGTAAATGCTGAAAATCCTCAAAGAAGTCAAAAACTAAACATTCGGGAAACCCTGTCTTCCATACTCCTTTTGGAACATACCATACACTTTACTCCATATTAAATGTCCATGTCGCTTGCTGTGACCCTAACCTGCAGATCCTCAAGAGTGTTAAATCTAAAACACACTCATCACATCCAAACCATACCCATCCATACTTAAAAACAAAACACCAGATACCAGCCTGCAATCCATCTATGTGCATCAAAGTAAATGAAACACAGATAAGCACATAAGCAAAATACACACTAGGATGCTCCACATAGTACATTTTTCCTTCAATCCATAGAGCAAGCAACTTCAACCATTTTACCCAAGTCCATAGCTCCATAGCTTAAAGCATACATAGTTTTACCCAAATCCAGGCTCCATGGATCCGTCCCACGCCGTACCATGTCCAAACACCTCCATCGTGCAGATGTGTCCATAATGTTGCCAAACTGCGCCGCTTTTACCAACCTCCATTACGTATTCCGATCCCCTGCATTAGTACTCATTGCAGGTTTGCCCAACCACTCCAATCCTTTGACCACCAGACCTTCTACGTACTACTGTCTTCCCTTATGGGACCCAGCTCAAACTCTCCAATGCACAGAAGGGACAGTTTCCCGTAGTTGTAAGTGCAATAATGACATGCACATAAGCCGAGCTATGAGGTTAGACTTCAGTGTACATAACCGGAGAAGCAGTTTTTAGTGCACATAACCACAGCAGTTATTCTCCAGACCATCAGACTCCTCTCTCCTGCACATGAGACTCGCTTCACCTGCCATGCAATTCATGTCCAGCATCCAAGCGCTATGCATCTTCCATTAATTGGCATCCCAATACTGGGAAGATGACTCCATAAAGATGTCCCTGTATCATAATAATCCGGCTAATAACCAATCCGTTGTTCCCTCTCCTGCTTATGGGACCCAGCTCTGCCTCTCTCTCCTGCTGATGGAAACAACTCCCGTTTCTTCAACTTAAGAGTTGGCTTCCCTTTTTCAGCCCTGCAGTACCTTGCCACCCTGGGTGATGGGCCTTACTTCATTTGGGGGCATTGTTGTCCTCTTCTTCCTTCCTGCACCCCCCGCAGCAGGGCATCAGCTTTACATCTGTTTCACGCGTAGATTCTTCTTTTAAAAGACCAGCTCGTCGCCATTGTAGTGAAGTGCTCCCAGCCTTCTTAGGTTGACTTGCTAGGTTTATTAGCAGCTTCATTGGTATCTTTACAAGCAGTCAAACAGGTTACATATAAGTTACAGGTAGGGCATATGAAACACTGACAGCCCATCACGCAGTTCTCTGGCTGAACAACTGACCACGTTAGAACATTCACCCATGCATTCCATCACTCAGGCATAAACACTCCACATGACATCACAACATTCCTTCTGCAAAGCCAAGCCATACACAACACATCTCCTCCCTTTACATTGCACATCACACACAGCAAAGCGTTAGACAACAATTTTCCTGAATCTCCTTTAGTGAATTAAAATCATTTTAGCATATTTTCCCATTCATTGCAATCACATTTAAAAGCATTTTGGTCTGTTTTAAAATCATACCTATTCTCTCTAAGCTTGCTGGGGGGAACTGGGATTGAACTGCATTATTAATTGTATTCCTGAAACCTGTGTCTCCTCATTTCCAACTCTTCATATTGCATAGTGGGGGGAGTGAGTAGTCACAGGGGAAAGAGTGATCATATTGTCTTTTGTGGAAATCATATCAAGTTTTATTTCTGTTTTATTTCTTTTCTATATGGAAAAGATCGGCTGGATCAATAGGCCTTATACAGATCAAGCTAATGCACTCTGCGCCTTGACCAAAAAATCTGAATTAGACGATTGGATTGACAATTTTGTACACTTAGAAGGTCTGAAACGTTATACATTTGTTCAACATATGAGATCCACCTTTAAGAAACCATCTTCTTATTTATCTCTGTGCCCTTCACCAAGACTGAGACGTTTTATCCTTCTACTAAGGATTGACCAATTACTGGTACTCGCTATTAGCGGAATTATGAGCAACCTGATCAAATCAGATCGCTACTGCCGACTCTGCATGAATAGATCTGCCACTGAAACCGGTAAACATGTTCTAACTAGATGCCCTTCGATGCAAAAAACGTACATAATATTCTATGGAGACTTTGTCCATCGTATGGATCACATCAGTAGCGAAGACTTTTGGCTGAGGGTGCTGAATGCAACCGGTATGAAACTCTATATGGCACTATATAACGTGTGGTTGATAGTGGAGAAACTACTGGACATATCTATATAGTGCCTGGGATAGTAGAGAAGCTATTGGACATGTCTATATAGAAGTTTCCTTCCCCTAACTAATGATGGGACTTCTTGTGGCACTGTATGTCTAAGCGTCTACATCTGCAGTTAATCTGCAAGAATTTGTATAGCTTTAATACAAATTTGATATAAATTTACTCTATACAGGTGAATTAAGTACAATGTGGACATGTACAGGATGATGACATTTAAAATTTATTCTCCATTTTGGACATTTTGTTATAAGGTAATTATGACATTTATGATTACTGTAATTGTATTATTCTTTCTGTGGTCAACTATGATACTTGCTGTCCTTTTCTTTTTTTGTTCCTACGAATATGCTGTATGAATCTATAATAGTATTTTACGCGTGTAATTTGATTAATGTTGTATTTGTATTTGTATTTATTGATTTATTAAGCGACTTACGCCAAAGCGCTGTACAATTGAACAACATAATACATAAACAAACAATGTAACAGCTGAAGCAAATACATTGTGAATCATTCAACAAAAACAGTGAAAAGAGCAATTAACTGAGGGGGATAGGTAGGGAAGGGGAGAGGGAGAGGATGGTAGTGGAGTTGTGATGAATGGCAGGAGGAGGGAAGTGGAAAGGGTGAGAGGGGGGAGGTAGGAGAGGGGGTTTAGGGGAAAGAATGAGGAGGGGGGAATCAGGAGGGGAGAGGAGCTTCAGGGAGGGGAATGGAGGAGGAGAGATTTAAGGGAAGTGTGGAATGAGGTGAGGGTGGGGGAAGAGCGGATAACAAGAGGGAGGGAGTTCCAGTGTAGAGGTGCTAGGAGTTGGAAGGAGCGGAAACGGGAGGAGGCACAAGGGGAGGGAGGTACAGTGAGAAGGAAACGGTCAGCAGACCGAACGGGACGGGAGGGAGAGTAGAAGGAGAGAAGGGAGGAGAGATAAGGGGGAGTGAGACCATGGAGAGTTTTGAAGACAAGGCAGAGAAATTGAAATTTAAGCTGGGAGTGAAAAGGAAGCCAGCCAAAAGAAGAGAGAGAGGTAGAGATGGAGTCGCAGGTGGTAAGAAGACAAAGGGTATGGACAGCAGAGTGGTAGATAGATTTAAGAGGGGCAAGATGAGACGTAGGAAGTCCAAAGAGTAGGGAGGAGCAATAGAAGAGGCGGGAGAAGATGAGGGAGGAGATTAGCAGTTTAGTAGCGTGGAAAGTGAGAGAAGGGCGGATTTTGCGAATATTGAAGAGGTGGTAGTGGCAGGTGCGGGAAGTGAGGGAAATATGTTGGAAGAATGAGAGAGAGGAGTCAAGGAGAACTCCTACGTTATGATCTGAGGAGAGATAGGAAGATTGGAGGGAGGAAAGTGAATGAATGGGGGAGGAGAGGTAAGGGGAATAGAGTTAGAGGGAAAGAATATAACTTCAGTTTTGTCAGTATTGAGAGAGAGAAATCGGGAGGACATCCAGTTCTTAATGGCAGTAAGGCAGGAGAAGTTTTTGGTGAAGGTCAGATGAGAAGGAGGAGAAAGAGAGGAAGAATTGAGTCTTGTCGGCATAGAAGTGGTGGGAGATGCCAAACGAGGAGATTACAGGGGCAATGAGGGAGGTGTAAAGAGAGAAGAGGAAAGGACCAAGTACCAACCCTTGGGGTACGCCATACTCAAGAGGATAGGTAGGAGAGGACCAGCCACCCCAGGAGACAGTAAAGGAGCGGGAAGAGAGGTAAGAGGATAGCCAGTTGAGGACAGAGCCTTTGAAGCCAAAGGAAGAAAGAGTGTGAATGAGGAGGGGATGATCGACAGTGTCAAAGGCTGCAGAGAGGTCGAGGAGAAAAAGGATAAAGGATTGTTTGGCGTGGCGAGCAGAGAGAAGGGAGTTGAGAATTGAGGTGAGAGCAGTTTCTGTGGAATGTTTGGGACGGAAGCCTGATTGGTAGGGTGGTAAGAGAGAGGAGTTAGTGACAAAGGATGAAAGCGGAGAGTAGGCAAGGCGCTCGAGAAGCTTGGAAAGGAATGGGAGAAGAGAGATGGGTCTGAAGTTAAAGGTGAGAAGAGGATCAGCAGAAGGTTTCTTCAGGATAGGGATGATCGTAGCATGCTTGAATGCAGAGGGAAAAGTAGCTGAGGAGAGACAGATGTTGAAAAAGGAGGTGAGGTAGGGGATAAGAAGAGGGTAAATCTTAGGGATGAAAAAGGAAGGGAGAGGGTCAGATGGGGCGGAGGTGGGGTGAGCTTTGGATAGTAGGGTGGAGACTTCAGAAGGGGAGACGGGAGAGAAGATGGTCATGCAGGAAGAGGGAGAGGGGGGAGGAGTAGAAGTGAAATCAGAAGGGGTGTGGATTTTTTGATGAAGGGTAAGAATCTTAGAGGAGAAGAAGTTGGCGAAATCAGAAGGGGAGAGTGTAGAATTGGAGGAGGGATCAGGAGGGGGGGAGAGAGAAGTCGAGAGAGAGTTTGGAAGATACGGCGAGGGTGAGTGGCCTGAGAATGTAGTAGGTTAGAGAAGTAAGAAGATTTAGCAGAGGCGAGACAAGAGTCGTAGAGTGTGTGGTAAGAGAAGTATGTTATGTGAAAAGCTTATGTTGAGCTATAACACATTAAATAAAATAATAATTAATTTCTGTGCAGCATTTTTTCTCATCATTGCATTTCCTTGAACCCATACAAAGTATTCTCTGCTACATTATTCTCCTATTCCTACTCCTAAGTGATTAAAGAGATTGTTGATATTGTAATACTACCTATTGCTGATCACTGTTCATATTCATAAGTGTGCTATTCAGATATTATTCTATTTATAAAAGTGTGATATATATATATTGTTCAATTCTTCAAATAAACCTTTTAATTTGCAAAACAAACCTACTTCTTGGCTAAGTGAGGTCGGGAGATCCAAAGAGAGGGACTTTATATAAGGGTTCATCATCAAGATCTAAAGAGAACTTTTGACATAATAATATATAAATAAGGGTTTCCATTGGGCATCCCAGACTAGGCATTGACTTAGTTGGAATGCTGGATTGAAGTCACTTACAAGCTGTCAAACTGGGCATCTGTGACGTCCGAATCTGCTCTTTGCCCCTGGAGAGCAGGAGCTGAAGATCAGGAGGATGATGCTACACGACATAAGTGTGTTTTATTATTTTGGCATACAATATATGAAAGGGATGTCTAACTATCCACCCTTCTAAAAAGTTAATTACCTGCATACATCTATTAATTAACAAAAATACAAATAAAAAAGCCATGGCATTTTATAACTTGTCCAGATGGAAATTGGACATTCCACACATTGCTCACTTGTAAGTCCCAGTGAATTAATTCAGCCAAATCCCATATTACCTGAATATTGACCAATTTGGTTAAGCAAAGTTTTTCGGAATGCCATTCAGGGTTAAAGCAAAGTGGTGTAAGCAGGTTTGATCTAAGATCTAAGACAGTATAAATAGGGGATATGTTCCTATCCCGAGCCAGCAATCTAACTTCTACATGTCTTTGCGTCCATTATGCTTTAATGTCTTTCAGACCTCTCCTATTCCTCCTTTGTAAACATCATTAAAAGCAAAGAGTAAATGCCAGGGTACAAGTCTTAACAATAAGTTAGGAGAACTAAGTGTCATATGGAATGTGCAATTCCAATAGAAGTGACGTGAGAACACATGAAGTTGCAGAAAGACAATCCCAGCTTTAAAAAAAATAATGGGCTCTATCTGGTCCTTTGAGATAAATGTACTTGATGGGCAGCAGAACATGTTTTCTGGTCTGACATAGATTACGATTATCAATAGTCCGTACCTGCTGAGAAGGAAAGGCTGAATTCCTGAATATCTACTAATCTTGACAAACTAGTGCCAATGCGCCTCATCAAGCATCACGCAGTTATCACTCAGTTATTTAAAACAAAATGCAGAGCCGGAAAGTGATGCTGTGGACATCCAAGGATTTAGTGCATATTTTTTTTTTTTTATCCTGTTGCATACTGTAATCAGGCCTAGTGCAGTCTGTACAGTTTATTTACAAAGGTCTCCGTGCAGCAGTCACCAAAGCAAAGTGATCCATGTACAATGAGGATATGTTTACAGGTATATCACAAACAGCGTTCTAACACAGAGCACTGTGCTTCAGGCGTGGGTGTGGGTAGGAAATGCAGGGGGCGGGATTGCTGAGGCCCAGTGTGAATTACAGTTTGTTTGCAAAGGTGCCTGCGTCACCAACGCAATGTGACCGATTTAACGTGGTATATACGTACAGAGAAGTTGCTTTAACACATGGCATTGGTTTAGAGAGGAAGGTTGAGGCTGGGAGGCCAATTGAGGTCTGTATTTATTTTATACTCGGTCCTGCGTTCAGGAGGTACCAGGTGCCCAGCAAGGGACAAGTCTGATGTTACATGTTACGCGAAGCGCTTGATTACATGAAGAAATCACCCACTCCAGTTATGAAAGAAGAGAGCGTGCCTGACATTACTTGTTGCTTTAAGTGCTTGGTTACATGAAGAAATCACCCACCACAAATATGAGAATGAGGGTGCGTCTGACATTGCATGTTGCTTGATGGGCTTGGTTAAATGAAGAAATCACTTACTCCAGCGGAAGTAACATCATACGACCCTTGACCTATATATGAAATGTATATATTACTGTGATATTGTAACTATATTAGTGTACTGAGGAACAATACTTTGTGATGCCACATCCTTTTTTGTCAAGGGGTGAAAGGTCGTGTGCCACCACTTTCTGTGATGTTACACCACCCTTGACCTCTTCAAGGGTCGTGTGATGCCACTTCTGCTGCCCATGGCATTTTGGTGAATTGACGTCCCTGCCCCAGCCAGATAACACCAAGAACAGGGAAAACTAGCCTACAACCTCAGCAGCCTACAGTGAATAGTTCCGGCAAACCCACCCAACAGCAAGTTCACCTCCACCCCAGAACTGGCCAGAGCGCCTCGACATTATACAAATGACAGCAGTTCGCGATGCAAAGCCTAATGACATAACGTAACATAGGACCAGCTGACCACTGAATGAAATGACATGCGAAAGGCATTGACTGACAGAAAAACAACAGACAACTTTAACACAAAAAACACGTTCAAACAATGGACCATAACCTAGGTTAATTAAATCGATGCAACATCTATAAACTACAGTTTTTATGATGCTGCAAAAATAAGACCAGAGCCTGAGTATCAAATAAACACCTATTCAATTTAAATACAAGACCTGAAGCACAATGGCATTTTGACTATGTCTACAGCTTCTATCCATCCTGAATGTGGTGTTAAGTGTAGCATTGGTTTTAGTTCATGGTTTAAAGGGATCGTCATGTAAACTGCCCTGAAATGTGTGATTCTGCATGAACTAACCCGCAGTCAGTCTTACATACCGTTTCTTCTCCAACTTCCACTGATGTTCTCTCGCGCTGCTTCAGCGAACTTGTGGTGTCTGCTTTAGTGCACCCTGGGTAGGGGGTCTTCCAAGTGCTGCTGGGATTTATGTAAGAGGTGCGTGCACGTTGTTCACGTGCAGTGTTTCAGTGTGTGCCAGAGTAAGGACAGCAGCAAACACCAGCACCGCACTCCCCTGACCTCAGCTATTGATCATCCACCTAAGGACTGTGGGGATGAGTTCCAGGTCCAAGGCTACAGCGTTGACAAGATACCAGGCGCTCTCACATATACACCAGTCATTGCTGGAGTGCAGTGCTCTGGGGCACTGTGCTCTGTGTTTATTGACTCGCAGGGCTAAGGTTACCATGTGCAGGAGTGTCAACACCGATATAATGATTGACCATGTATGCAATGTGTGTGATATAATGAAAATGGTTCTTATAGATACACAGAGGCAGACTGGTACCCAGTGACATTGGATGGAATCCTGAGACAGGTTAGTGGCCCGAAAGGCACGCGGCAGAGTCATTTATATGGAAGGCAATGTTTAACACGTGACTGAATAGGTCCCAGTCAATCTGGCAGACAGGTGGCACTAGAAGACCGTTTACACATGATCAATGAGATTGGTGACGGAAAACTGGAAAGGGAGAAATAGAATTACAGAATATTAATATTGTTGCTTGTGATGAAATGACTTTTGCCCTGCAGGAGTACATTGATGAATATTGGCTAAACCACCTATTCAGACCTCACACTTCTATAAAACAAGAGTGATGCCAGTCATAAAGGTGAAACAGGCACATGTAAGAGATATACCTCCTTGGCCTTTTGTGGTAACGTGGGCCGAGTGAATGCTATGCTTTTAAGAGGGGTGTGAATGTGATACAGCAGAGACCCAAGCAGAAAAGTACAACATTCAAAATAAAGGAATGCCCAATCAAGGCAAATAAAAATATATATACTTTAATTAAACATAACATTTGCAAAAATAACTAAACAGAATAATCTTCAGAAGATTGCAGCACTCTGGGTAATGAAACAGAAGTGAAAGGCAATCAATAACTACTTTTATAAAAGAATATGTTCTTGTGTGAGAAAAGGGATTACAAGTGAACTAACCAGTCTCTATGGCCCATACATGGACCATGGGGTGATTTAGCACTCAATAATACCTTGTCGTAACTGCATCAAAACTATGCTCTTGGCACTGTGCAAGCTGTTCGCACCAGACTTGAATGTGGCGTTTGCGTTGTTCTAAACTGAAAGCAAGTGTTGAGACGGGATCAAGTTGAAGTTCTTTGCCTTTTGGAGCAGTGTTTGAAGAACTCAGATGGTGAATTAAACCAGAGACAGTTTGACGAATGATGGATGGTTTGATGGTGAAGATGCTGGTCACTGGATGTGCAGTGCAAGCAAGGTGGTTCTATGCAGTGCTCAGGGGATGCTGTTCAATGGGCACACCAGGGTCAGATCGACCATTGCATTGATCAGCGACAAAGATGCGGACAGTCCGAAAGGCAGCTCAAACAGGGCAGGTGCAGTGATGAGGTTCTTGCTCGAGCTGAAGCAATGATATGCTCTGCTGGTGCGGTGTGGTGGCAAACTAGTTCCAAGGTGCAACACAACGGTTCGAAGATTGGGTGAGTGACAAAAGCAACACTGCAGGTTACTGTTTGTTTGAAGGCGTCAATCGGGTTTGAAATGAAGCTAAACATGGTCTAATGGTGAGAAACAGGGATATTGGCTAATCTGGCAATCCATGGGCTGAGGGACAAGTAAGGTCCTTGTTCTCATTCTGCCAAACACAGGAGAGACTGGCAAACACCGTCTGCTTACCGGTGGATCTGGCAGAAAGGCAGGGGTTGCTCCACGAGCAGGTTACCCCCTTATGTCGCCTGGGGGTCGTTAGGGAGCAAAGATTGCCTCTGCTTTGAATCACCTGCCTTGACCTCAGAACTTGAGGACTGTTGAAAGGCCTGCTCTCCTAGCAGGGGCCCCCAACACAAAAGAGGTGATGTATGTAAGGTTTAGAATGAGTCTTAACATCTGGCTTTGCTCTGGGACACTCTCCAGACCACCGTTCTTTGCCTGCCAAGCCATTACAAAAGGGGAAAGACCAAATGCAATTCAGGCTTGGTCCCACCCCAAAAAGGGGCAGTCCAGCCCAAACTGCTTGCTCACATCCTTTCTGCACTAGACCACAAGCATCCCAAAACATGTTTCAGCCTCGTTGGGACTCATCAGTGAGGGGTAGCTTGGGTCTCTAGGCCCAGCATTTATAGGAACCCATGCCTGGGCATACCCGCACAACTCGGTGTGACTACAGTAAAACAAAAGAGGTGATGGTTGGAAGGTTTAGAATGAATCTTAACCTCTGTCATTGCTCTGGGCAACCCTCCTGTAACGGTTTGTTGAGAAGCCACCCTCAACACAAGGAGTTCCTTCCCTCCCCACTCAAGGGGCTACACAACAAGCTGTTTAACAGATTCTTTTCTTTAGCCCTATCCCAGCACATATAATGCCCCTTGGATCCCTCCCCCTGAGCTAACAATGAGCCAAGAACCAGACCAGTGTGCGGAAAATATGTTGGTATTTATTTAAATTAAAAGTAATAGAAATTAGCACGAACATTTCAAACACCCCCTTATACATGGCACAACACAATCAACTTCTCTCAAAAAAGATAAACATCAAAATGGACTGAAAAGAACACAATCACAATTCTTCCATTGCTACAAATTTCACTTCACTAAATAATTACACTGATCAATTACAAAAGTAATTATCGCGTAATGTTGTGCGATTTTGATTTTTCTGCAGGCTTAAAAGGCTACCAGTAGGATTTCAAGATTGGTACAAACACGTATGACAATTATGATTTCTCCCACACTTTTGCTTTAAAATAATCACAGGGTGGTTTAGCGGTTTGTTTTTCAGACCGCTCCTTGCTTTGGTCTATGTGGGGCAGTCAGACAGAAAAATTGGAATGATTTGGGGAATCTGGGATTTCAGACCCCCCTTACTGAAAGGCCTGTGTTGGGGAATTTGGATTAAAATGTTGGACTGATTTAATAACAAAGCCACCCCTCTTCCTTTAATAAGTTGGGGTCAGCAGGACAAAAAGGAGTACCCAATTAAATGTTAGGCTCTAGTTTTCAGTGCACACTGGGAAGTGATCTTTGTTCATTTTGAATTTTAACAAAATTCACCCCATAGTGTTCTGCAACATGGGAAATTAATTAAATTAATATTTTTAGTTAAATAGGCTAAGGATCTACACCGTTCTGCCCCCCTCCCCCACCCACTATAAAGGGAAAGGATTCAAAGCAAGCAGACTCCTCCACCTTTTGGTTTCCCAGTGCTCAGTTCTACATACATAGTAAGCCTCAGTTTAAAATTCAGGAAGGCCAGCTGCATCTCAGGACATGCATGGGGCAAGGGTCTGGTCACTCCACTCTCAAAGATGGCCTCCTGCTCTCCACCATAGGACCCAGTCAGCTTTGAGGACTTCCCTGAAATAGACAGCACCACCGAAATACACTCTCAGCAATCTCCTCTGGTGTCTTCTTACAGCTGTCAGATGAACAAGTTACTTTCAGCAGCCTTCCTGATGGTCTGTCTATTGTCTGTCATTTCCTGTCTCCTCTCTGTCCTAGTGCAGTCCCTCTTATATAGAAGTGATGGCACCACCAATTTACAATCATGGGAAGGTACCCTGCAATAATTCCTGCCACTAGGATTGGACAGTAAACCTATTCTCTTCTCCCAAACCCAGCTTCTAAGTCATGATTGGTTTAGGGGTCTGGAGCAACATATGGCTATTCCCATTTGTAATCACCCTTTGTCCACCTTTCTACTGTTTGGCAAAAACGTAGTTATAATTCACAACTTCATAATTTTACGAGCAACTGCCATAATATACATATTTTCTGATTCAGCTAATCATGGAGAATTAGATAAGCTGACCACCGAATCCGTACCATGTTGCACGGCCATGTGACACCTTTCTGCTGTTCCATAAAAAGTAGAACAGTAATGAATATGTAAGTTATTAAGCAGATCTATAATTTCATTTTCTACCTGCTCACCAACTCTTACATTTGGAAAATGTTCCGCCAGAAACCCAGTTTAACTGGCCATTACAGTTCCCTGGGTTGCAGGTAGATGCATTTTATATCCCAAAAATCGCCGGAAAATTACATAGAAAATGGTACATAGATGAAATCCATCTGACTTAAGATGGCTGAAAAAAAGGCCTACATGATATAGTCCTTTTACATTAATTGTGAATCTTCATGTGAGACCAATGGCCCTCCTGCCTTCTGGCGATTGATTTTTATTGGGTTACCCTGTACCCAGAGGTTTTCTTTTCAGTCTCATTTGTGTTGGGAGCTTGCTCTTTGAAGTTGGTGCCCCCATTTTCACACATATTAGATGTGCTCCAGCCAAGAGGAACTTTTCTTGTAGTCAATGCTTTCAAAGTCAGCAGGTATGGAGAACACTGAATTTTGACACCTTTAGCAGGACACTTTATTGCAATTGGTAATTAGATGTGAGATGTGACATCCAAGCTGGGAGTGGGAGATTTCCTTGTGAAGTTTTGCCCATAGCCAGCGAACGGTTTGCCTGGGGCTGACATTTTCCATTAAGACAAAGTGGCTCTTCAAATGTCACTAGAGTTTTGTAGACGAAACATAATATACACTGCCTTTTGTCAACCCGCACATTCATGTTTTGTTTTCCTGACATTTTCCTGTGAGCAGTGATACTTTTTCACTTTTAAAATTGCTTTATTTGCACACACCGTTGCAAGCCATTTTTTGGTATTTTTAAAATTACTGTTTTCCATGTGACATGGATCTTCGATTCCTCCTTCTTTTGTAAATTAAAATGCTGCTTATCCATTGGTAATGAGATTGGTACTTTCCACATGTCTCTTTAATTTTACTTGAAAAACAAAGGCCAGGCTGTTTTTGTTTATGTTTAAAATATTGCTATTCATGTGAAAGGGACTTCAGTTTGGGGCCTTTAAATGAACGCCCCACTCCAGATCATTGTTATTCACCTGTCAACCCACTACACAAGGGGAAAGACCATATGCAAATCAGGCTTGGTGCCACCCCAAAAATGGGTAGTACAGCCCAAACTGCACATCCCTCTGCATGAGAACACAAGCATCCCCAAACATGTTTCGGCCTCATTGTGTTTCATCAGTGAGGAGTAGCTTAGGTGTCTAGGCCCAGCAGGCACGGGACCCACGTCTGTGCATATCCATCCCACTCGAAGTGACTATAGCAAAACAAAAGAGGTGATAGCTGGAAGGTTTAGAATGAATCATAACCTCTGGCATTGCTCTGGGCAATCCCCAGACCCAGCAGGGACCAAACAAATTATTCTTGAAGTCTTGAAGTTCAAAGATTAATCAGTGAAGGGAAGCAATTCTGCTTTAAGAGGTCTAATCCATGTCCTTTTGACAAGTGGTCTTTGCCTCCTTGAATCTTACCCAAAGTGATTTGTGCTAAATGAAGTGAAGGAGTCAGGAAGGATATAGAGGTACAGAGAAAACAAGATTGTTGATGCCTTCTCCACTTGCACGGAGCGCACCCTAACTACATTGGAAAGAGGTGTTTCTGACCTCACAAAAGATCAAAGGGTAAGGCATAGCCTTTCAGTGTCTTGTCTGGCAGGGACAGGCTGTCTGACCAGAATATACACAATCCCTCCTCAGCTAGCCTGGGCTCACAGTGTTGATGTATGTATGTTACAAATTGGATGCAGCTTCTTATAGTTATGTGAATTACTATCCACCATTCCCTAAACTCAGGTATGGATGTATGTTTAAAGATTAAACTGCCACCAGAATAGTTATTCCTCATAACTATGTGGTTTTGGAATATAAGTGCACACTTTAAATGCAGCCTCTGTGCAAAGTCAATTTTCTGTCACAGCAGCTTGTGGGATGTCTCAAACCACTAATCCAAGCCCTGCAACATCACTGTGCATTGCTTGCAGCAGAAGCATCATAATGGCCATTGGAAAGTATGCCGCTCGCTAGAAATCACCAGAAAGTGCGCAGTGAAAAGCAGAAAAATAGGCCGCCATCCACTTTTGCCTATGTCAGTGGTAATACAGGAGACCACTGCCAAAACCCATCATTTGGCTGGCCACAGAGCAAAATCATTGCAAAAGAAACATGGATGTTTGAAAAATCTGTTTTTATTTGGTGTCAAATTTGCAAAAATCATGGCTCAAAAACCACCCAAAAATATCCAACCTTCTTGTTGGGTGGTCAACATCAGTCTACTGCAAGAATCTACATAAGTATAAGGTCCACAGAAGTATGTGTTATCTGAACAAAGTCCACTTTTGAGGATTGCCTGCTGGAAGAAAGCTGTTCAAAATGGGTGTAATACCGTTACTCACCTCTATCGGAAGCCGGCAATTTAAAACATTTTTGCGTAAAGTACATTGAACCCAAACTATGCCAAAGAAAGACTTGCTATCAGAAGCCTAAGAGGTGGAGACAATTCAAAAGTATATTCTGAAAAGGCTTCAAGTAAGAAATTATTTGATTTATGTGTTCAAAATGTGAGTAATATTATAAGATAAGACAATTGTTAGACATTGGAGAGTTAAGAGTTTCCCACACTGTGCTTCAAACAAATTACACGCCTCTCCCTGAACAAAGGAAACTTCCCCCTGCCCTTGGCTAATGGATTGACAGGCTGGTGTCAAAAGGAACTGGGAGTGGCACCCTGGCCTGTTGCTCTGAGTGCAGACAAAGGAGGCCTTGGGCTGAATAAAAATGCTAATTCGGGTGTGACTGACAACAAACTGCTGCCAGGAAGAAGAACATGTGAACCTTTGAGTCAGACCAGACTGAAAGGTGGATTTAACATTGGAGTAAATATATGTTTTAGAAAAATGCTTATAACAAATTGCACTGAACTGACAAAAATGTGAAACTTTGAGATTGTTAAAATGAAAAATTCACTCACAGTTTAAGACCAAGCCGGAATCCGTGAGATGTTCTGAGACTAAACCCCAGAATGTATTCATATTGTAGCTACTGTGTTTACGCTATGAACGTAAAGAATTACAGAAATGTGCCCAGATGGGGTGTGCATGCATATATAAAAATTGGTGCAGAACTAATATTGAGAAACCCACCAAAAGCACGAACAATCTGTCATTTCTGAACCAAAGCTCTTAGGAAGATGAGAGTTGAACAGAAATGTACCTTAGGCAATCTGTCATGTAATTTATGTAGTGTTAACAAGTTGTGCATCTTGTAAATATGTTTTTTTATGAAAAATAAGATATACTGTACAGACAAAAGGGGAGGGTTCTTCCCCTAAGCCATAAACATGACACAGGATGACACACTGCTCCTTTCTCAAATCAGGGGACAGGGATCCTCTGTCCTATCAGATCTTTAGAGGGTTGGGCATAGAGAATCAGCCTTCCCACCCACTTTTGAAATACATAAATATGGACTGCTGAGGACAGACAGGGCACACACTTTCCACTTCTCAACTGATTTCTTGGCGAAGCACCCTGCAGGAAGATCCAGACATAGATCCAGAAACCAGACTCCAGAAACCAAGCTCTAGAACCAAACTCTAGAACCTTGAAGCAGAGAGGCCTAACCCACAAGCTGAAACTTTTTCAGCTGGCCTTCAGAACCTTGTGCAACCTGATCCTAACACCTAAATTTCCAAGGGGCATCTCAAAATCCAACAGCCTGGCTGACCTGTTTTGCTGTTCTAGCTAAGAACCCTGTGCTAGAACCCAGATCCAGACCCAGAGAGCAGAGCTGTATCTAGAACCCCTCAGATCCAGTCCAAGAGGCCGAGCAGACCACAGTGCCTTGATGAGAACAGAACCCATTGCTGAGACCTGTCCGGTGGTTAGAGGACCCCAGCCAAACCCTTGACCCGATCTTTGACGGGGCCGACTCCATTCCAAAGCCATAGGAGTGAGTATCTAGTCTAGAACTGTCCATAGTCATCTCTTAATTGAAAGTAGCCTAATCCAACCACTGTAATCTATCCAAAACTGCATTATTGAATCTCTTTAGTATATCTTAAGTTCTAAGTTCTTCTCTCCTCCACATAATACTTGATAATTGTAGCATCAATCATCTATGCGCTGATATTTCTCTGAAGAGGGACAAGTGTTTTGACGGACAGAGGTCAGAGCGGAGGCGCCGCTGTTCTGGTGGCTGCTCGTTGAGTGTCTTGCTTCATCATAGCCCCTTAGTATAAATCCATATTGATTCCTAATGTTTAAAGCGCATCTTTCATTTTGAAATCTTGACTCTGTTTCAGAAAAATCGACCTTCACAAAACCTTTGTAACTTTTGAACCGCATGTCCTAGAATCGAAATGTCACTGTCATTTTGAAGCTAAGATCCTATTTCCTTATAATTTTTCTGTAATCACATTTCACGCACGCGGAAAAGTTGCAGCGAATTGCAATTTGGCTCAATTTCAACACTTGTCAAAATAGCGGTTTCCGGTTTTCCACTGCTGATTTGGTTTTCAATCTGATAATCATTCATAAATCATTGCTAGTGTTGACCTGAACCAATCCAAAGTAACTCTCATTTTTGTAGTGAAGTGACTCCCAGCCTTCTTAGGTTGACTTGCTAGGTTTATTACCAGCTTCATTGGTATCTTTACAAGCAGTCAAACAGGTTACATATAAGTTACAGGTAGGACATATAAAACAGTGGCAGCCCATCACCCAGGCCTCTGGCTGAACAACTGACCATGTTAGAACATTCACCCATGCATTCCAACACTCAGGCATAAACACTCCGCATGACATCACAACATTCCTTCTACAAAGCCAAGCCATACACAACACATCTCCTCCCTTTACATTGCACATCACACAAAGCAAAGCGTTACACAACACATCTCCCCTCTTCCGACAACAGCGCAAGACATTACACAACACATCTCCACACACACCAACATAAGCCATTCACACCGACTCGCATCATCAGGGCTAGCACACAACACATGCTTTGACACTCTACCACTCACCTCATATGCGATGCACTGGCCTGGCACACCAGGACCAACAACCAATATCATTGTCACACTTCGGACCCTGATGAGGGTGGAGAGAGTCATAGAAGCGCACACAGTACAGCTAAACACAGCCGCATCGCATGTGCACAGAGAAAAAAAAATCAAATGATTTATGGTAAATAAACCACAAATTCAGGGTAGTGTTTGACCAGGCAATGCCTAATACCACAGACATGCCCATACCAAAGTCAGGGGCGCTACCACCCTTACACACATACCCCTACATCTACTGGGGGCGCTACCACCCAGATACCAAACCAATCACGTTGCATGACTAACTTCAGTCACACCCCAACAATTGGTGGTTCTACCACCTCACACAGCCATACATGGAATTACCATGCATAACCTATCATAGTCACGGTCCAACGGAACTGGTGGCGCTACCACCAGAAACACACGTACACTGTTTAACCATGCGCGACTCATCACAATCATGCCCACACCAAACTGGAAGCGCTACCCCCAGATACCATACCATGTGGCACTACCTCTCAAATACCCTTGTGGCATACCCATTCACATCCATACTGAATGTTAGGCTGAAGGCGCTACCTCAGCAACCACATTGAGAGGTAAGACGTGCTGACATGGCACTCACACCATCAGCAACCATACTTATAAATTTCATATTAGCTTCAACCAAAACCAAAAACATGGGAGGTGCTACCCCCTCAATCACCAGACAACCATATCAACACCCATACAAGGGATACTTGAGGGCGCTAACCCCAAAATGATTAAACTGCCCGGATCCATACAGAACTTCCATACCCTACTCCATACATCATATATTACACAATATGTAGTTCACATTGCAATATTTTCAGCATTAGTATGGATGCATTTCTTAAAAGACACTATATATGTCATGAAGCCGAAACCAAATCAATTCTTAAAAGTCCATGTCGCTATTTAGCGACCTAAATGCAAAAAATCCTCAAAAAGTTACATCTAGTCTCTAAAACATTAGATGCCAGGAACCGACCCAAATCCAATCCTAAAAGTCCTTGTTGTCAACTAAAAGTCCATTTTGTCATGGGAAACGTAAATGCTGAAAATCCTCAAAGAAGTCAAAAAAACATTTGGGAAACCCCGTCTTCCATACTCATGTTGGACCATACCATATACTTTACTTCATACTAAATGGCCATGTCGCTTGCTGCGACCCTAAACTGCAGATCCTCAAGAGTGTTAAATCTAAAACACACTCATCACATCCAAACCATACCCATCCATACTTAAAAACAAAACACCAGATACCAGCCTGCAATCCATCTATGTGCATCAAAGTAAATGAAACACAGATAAGCACATAAGCAAAATACACACTAGGATCCTCCACATAGTACATTTTCCTTCAATCCATAGAGCAAGCAACTTCAACCATTTTACCCAAGTCCATAGCTCCATAGCTTAAAGCATACGTAGTTTTACCCAAATCCAGGCTCCATAGATCTGTCCCACGCCGTACCATGTCCAAACACCTCCATCGTGCAGATGTGTCCATAATGTTGCCAAAATGCGCAGCTTTTACCAACCTCCATTACGAATTCCGATCCCCTGCATTAGTACTCATTGCAGGTTTGTCCAACCACTCCAGTCCTTTGACCACCAGACCTTCTATGTACCATTGTCTTCCCTTATGCGACCCAGCTCGAACTCTCCAATGCACAGATGGGACAGTTTCCCATAGTTGTAAGTGCAGTAATGACATGCACATAAGCCCAGCTATGATGTTAGACTTCAGTGCACATAACCACAGCAGTTATTCTCCAGACCATCAGGCTCCTCTCTTCTGCACATGAGACTCGCTTCACCTGCCATGCAATTCATGCCCAGCATCCAAGCGCTATGCATCTTCCATTAATTGGCACCCCAAAACTGGGAAGATGACTCCATAAAGATGTCCCTGTATCATAATAATCCGGCTAATAACCAATCCGTTGTTCCCTCTCCTGCTTATGGGACCCAGCTCTGCCTCTCTCCCCTGCTGATGGAAACAACTCCCCTTTCTTCAACTTAAGAGTTGGCTTCCCTTTTTCAGCCCTGCAGTACCTTGCCACCCTGGGTGATGGGCCTAACTTCATTTGGGGGCAGTGTTGTCCTCTTCTTCCTTCCTGCAGCCCCCCCACCCCCCGCAGCAGGGCACCAGCTTTACATCTGTTTCACGCATAGATTCTTCTTTTAAAAGACCAGCTTGTCGCCATTGTAGTGAAGTGACTCCCAGCCTTCCTAGGTTGACTTGCTAGGTTTATTACCAGCTTCATTGGTATCTCTACAAGCAGTCAAACAGGTTACATATAAGTTACAGGTCGGACATATGAAACACTGGCAGCCCATCACCCAGGCCTCTGGCTGAACAACTGACCAGGTTAGAACATTCACCCACGCATTCCATCACTCAGGCATAAACACTCCACATGACATCACACCATTCCTTCTGCAAAGCCAAGCCATACACAACACATCTCCTCCCTTTACATTGCACATCACACACAGCAAAGCTTTACACAACAATTTTCCTGAATCTCCTTTAGTGAATTAAAATCATTTTAGCATATTTTCCCATTCATTGCAATCACATTTAAAAACATTTTGGCCTGTTTTAAAATCATACCTATTCTCTCTAAGTTTGCTGGGGGGAACTGGGATTGAACTGCATTATTGATTGTATTCCTGAAACCTGTGTGCCCTCATTTCGATCTTTTCATATTGCATAGTGGGGAGAGTGAGTAGTCACAGGGGAAAGTTTGATCATATTGTCTTTTGTGGAAATCATATCAAGTTTTATTTCTGTGCTGCATTCTTTCTTATCATTGCATTTCCTTGAACCCATACAAAGTATTCTCTGCTACATTATTCGCTTATTCCTACTCCTAAGTGATTAAAGAGATTGTTGATATTGTAATACTACCTATTGCTGATCACTGTTCATATTCATACGTGTGCTATTCAGATATTATTCTATTCATAAAAGTGTGATATATATATATTGTTCAATTCTTCAAATAAACCTTTTAATTTGCAAAACAAACCTACTTCTTGGCTCAGTGAGTTCGGGAGATCCAAAGAGAGGGGCGTTATATAAGGGTTCATCATCAAGATTTAAAGACCTTTTGACATAATAATATATAAATAAGGGTTTCCATTGGGCATCCCAGACTAGGCATTGACTTAGTTGGAATGCTGGATTGAAGTCACTTACAAGCTGTCAAACTGGGCATCTGTGACGTCTGAATCTGCTCTTTGCCCCGGAGAGCAGGAGCTGAAGATCAGGAGGATGATGCTGCACGACATAAGTGTGTTTTATGATTTTGGCATACAATATATGAAAGGGATGTCTACCTATCCACCCTTTCTAAAAAGTGAATTACCTGCATGCATCTATTAATTAACAAAAATACAAATAAAATAGCCATGGCTTTTTATAACTTGTCCAGATGGAAATTGGAAATTCCACACATTGCCCACTTGTAAGTCCTGTTGAACTAATTCAGCCAAATCCCAAATTACCTGAATATTGACCAATTTGGTTAAGAAGAGTTTTTCGGACTGCCATTCAGGGTTAAATCAAAGTGGTGCAAGCAAGTTTGATCCAAGACAGTATAAATAGGGGATATGTTCCTATCCCGAGCCAGCAATCTAACTTCTTCATGTCTTTGCGTCCATTATGCTTTAATGTCTTTCAGACCTCTCCTATTCCTCCTTTGTAAACATCATTAAAAGCAAAGAGTAAATGCCAGGGTACAAGTCTTAACATAAATTAGGAGAACTAAGTGTCATATGGAATGTGCAATTCCAATAGAAGTGACGTGAAATAACATGAAGTTGCAGAAAGACAATCCCAGCTTTAAAAAAATAATGGGCTCTATCTGGTCCTTTGAGATAAATGTACTTG
This sequence comes from Ambystoma mexicanum, assembly GCF_040938575.1. Lineage (NCBI taxonomy): Eukaryota > Metazoa > Chordata > Amphibia > Caudata > Ambystomatidae > Ambystoma > Ambystoma mexicanum. The sequence continues at coordinate 462,606,592 of NC_090931.1, forward strand.
ATGGGCAGCAGAACATGTTTTCTGGTCTGACATACATTACGATTATCAATAGACCGTACCTGCTGAGAAGGAAAGGCTGATTTCCAGAATATCTACTAATCTTGACAAACTAGTGCCAATGTGCCTCATCAAGCATCACTCAGTTATCACTCAGTTATTTTAAACAAAATGCAGAGCCGGAAAGTGATGCTGTGGACATCCAAGGATTTAGTGCATATTGTTTTTTTTTTTTTATCCTGTTGCATACTGTAATCAGGCCTAGTGCAGTCTGTACAGTTTATTTACAAAGGTCTCCGTGCAGCAGTCACCAAAGCAAAGTGATCCATGTACAATGAGGATATGTTTACAGGTATATCACAAACAGCGTTCTAACACAGAGCACTGTGCTTCAGGCGTGGGTGTGGGTAGGAAATGCAGGGGGCGGGATTGCTGAGGCCCAGTGTGAATTACAGTTTGTTTGCAGAGGTGCCTGAGTCACCAACGCAATGTGACCGATTTAACGTGGTATATACGTACAGAGAAGTTGCTTTAACGCATGGCATTGTTTTAGAGAGGAAGGTTGAGGCTGGGAGGCCAATTGAGGTCTGTATTTATTTTATACTCGGTCCTGCGTTCAGGAGGTACTAGGTGTCCAGCAAGGGACAAGTCTGATGTTACATGTTACGCGAAGCGCTTGATTACATGAAAAAATCACTCACTCCAGTTATGAAAGAAGAGAGCGTGCCTGACATTACTTGTTGCTTTAAGTGCTTGGTTACATGAAGAAATCACCCACCACAAATATGAGAATGAGGGTGCGTCTGACATTGCATGTTGCTTGATGGGCTTGGTTAAATGAAGAAATCACTTACTCCAGCGGAAGTAACATCATACGACCCTTGACCTATATATGAAATGTTTATCATATTACTGTAATATTGTAACTATATTAGTGTACTGAGGAACAATACTTTGTGATGCCACTTCCTTTTTTGTCAAGGGGTGAAAGGTCGTGTGCCACCACTTTCTGTGATGTCACACCACCCTTGACCTCTTCAAGGGTCGTGTGATGCCACTTCTGCTGCCCCTGGCATTTTGGTGAATTGACTTCCGTGCCCCAGCCAGATAACACCAAGAACAGGGAAAACTAGCCTACAACCTCAGCAGCCTACAGTGAATAGTTTCCGGCAAACCCACCGAACAGCAAGTTCGCCTCCACCCCAGAACTGGCCAGAGCGCCTCGACACTATGCAAATGACAGCAGTTCGCGATGCAAAGCCTAATGACATAACGTAACATAGGACCAGCTGACCACTGAATGAAATGGCATGCGAAAGGCATTGACTGACAGAAAAACAACAGACAACTTTAACACAAAAAACACGTTCAAACAATGGACCATAACCTAGGTTAATTAAATCGATGCAACATCTATAAACTACAGTTTTTATGATGCTGCAAAAATAAGACCAGAGCCTGAGTAACAAATAAACACCTATTCAATTTAAATACAAGACCTGAAGCACAATGGCATTTTGACTATGTCTACAGCTTCTATCCATCCTGAATGTGGTGTTAAGTGTAGCATTGGTTTTAGTTCATGGTTTAAAGGGATCGCCGTGTAAACTGCCCTGAAATGTGTGATTCTGCATGAACCAACCCGCAGTCAGTCTTACATACCGTTTCTTCTCCAACTTCCATTGATGTTCTCTCGCGTTGCTTCAGCGAACTTGTGGTGTCTGCTTTAGTGCACCCTGGGTAGGGGGTCTTCCAAGTGCTGCTGGGATTTATGTAAGAGGTGCGTGCACGTTGTTCACATGCAGTGTATCGGTGTGTGCCAGATTAAGGACTGCAGCAAACACCAGCACCGCACTCCCCTGACCTCAGTTATTGATCATCCCCCTGAGGACTGTGGGGATGAGTTCCAGGTCCAAGGCTACAGCCTTGACAAGATACCAGGCGCTGTCACAAATACACCAGTCATTGCTGGAGTGCAGTGCTCTGGGGCACCGTGCTCTGTGTTTATTGACTCGCAGGGCCAAGGTTACCGTGTGCAGGAGTGTCAACACCGATATAATGATTGACCATGTATGTAATGTGTGTGATATAATGAAAATGGTTCTTATAGATACACAGAGGCAGACTGGTATCCAGTGACATTGGATGGAATCCTGAGACAGGTTAGTGGCCCGAAAGGCACGCGGCAGAGTCATTTACATGGAAGGAAATGTTTAACACGTGACTGAATAGGTCCCAGTAAATCTGGCAGACAGGTGGCACTAGAAGACCGTTTTCACATGATCAATGAGAGTGGTGACGGAAAACTGGAAAGGGAGAAATAGAATTACAGAATATTAATATTGTTGCTTGTGATGAAATGACTTTTGCCCTGCAGGAGTACATTGATGAGTATTGGCTAAACCACCTATTCAGACCTCACACTTCTATAAAACAAGAGTGATGCCAGTCATAAAGGTGAAACAGGCACATATAAGAGATATACCTCCTTGGCCTTTTGTGGTAATGTGGGCCGAGTGAATGCTTTGCTTTTAAGAGGGGTGTGAATGTGATACAGCAGAGACCCAAGCAGAAAAGTACAACATTCAAAATAAAGGAATGCCCAATCAAGGCAAATAAAAATATATATACTTTAATTAAACATAACATTTGCAAAAATAACTAAACAGAATAATCTTCAAAAGATTGAAGCACTCTGGGTAATGAAACAGAAGTGAAAGGCAATCAATAACTACGTTTATAAAACAATATGTTCTTGTGTGAGAAAATTGATTAAAAGTGACCTAACCAGTCTCTATGGCCCATACATGGACCATGGGGTGATTTAGCACTCAATAATACCTTGTCGTTACTGCATCAAAACCATGCTCTTGGGACTGTGCAAGCTGTTCGCACCAGATTTGAATGTGGCGTTTGCGTTGTTCTAAACTGAAAGCAAGTGTTGAGACAGGATCAAGCTGAAGTTCTTTGCCTTTTGGAGCAGTGTTTGAAGAACTCAGATGGTGAATTAAACCAGAGACAGTTTGACGAATGATGGATGGTTTGATGGTGAAGATGCTGGTCACTGGATGTGCAGTGCCAGCAAGGTGGTTCTATGCAGTGCTCAAGGGATGCTGTTCAATGGGCACACCAGGGTCAGATCGACCATTGCATTGATCAGCGACAAAGATGCGGACAGTCCGAAAGGCAGCTCAAACAGGGCAGGTGCAGTGATGAGGTTCTTGCTCGAGCTGAAGCAATGATATGCTCTGCTGGTGCGGTGTGGTGGCAAACTAGTTCCAAGGTGCAACACAACGGTTCGAAGATTGGGTGAGTGACAAAAGCAACACTGCAGGCTACTGTTTGTTTGAAGGTGTCAATCGGGTTTGAAATTAGGCTAAAAATGGTCTAATGGTGAGAAACAGGGATATTGGCTAATCTGGCAATCCATGGGCTGAGGGACAAGTAAGGTCCTTGTTCTCATTCTCCCAAACACAGGAGAGACTGGCAAACACTGTCTGCTTACCGGTGGATCTGGCAGAAAGGCAGGGGTTGCTCCACGAGCAGGTCACCCCCTTATGTCGCCTGGGGGTCGTTAGGGAGCAAAGATTGCCTCTGCTTTGAATCACCTGCCTTGATCTCAGAACTTGAGGTCTGTTGAAAGGCCTGCTCTCCTAGCAGGGTCCCCCAACACAAAAGAGGTGATGTATGTAAGGTTTAGAATGAGTCTTAACATCTGGCTTTGCTCTGGGACACTCTCCAGACCACTGTTCTCTGCCTGCCACGCCATTACAAAAGGGGAAAGACCAAATGCAATTCAGGCTTGGCCCCACCCCAAAAAGGGGCAGTCCAGCCTGAACTGCTTGGTCACATCCTTTCTGCACTAGACCACAAGCATCCCAAAACATGTTTCAGCCTTGTTGGGACTCATCAGTGAGGAGTAGCTTGGGTCTCTAGGCCCAGCATGCATGGAACCCATGCCTGGCCATACCCGTACAACTCGGGGTGACTACAGTAAAACAAAAGAGGTGATGGTTGGAAGGTTTAGAATGAATCTTAACCTCTGTCATTGCTCTGGGCAACCCTCCTGTAACGGTTTATTGAGAAGCCACCCTCAACACAAGGAGTTCCTTCCCTCCCCACTCAAAGGGCTACACAACAAGCTGTTTAACAGATTCTTTTCTTTAGCCCTATCCCGGCACATATAATGCCCCTTGGATCCCTCCTCCTGAGCTAACAATGAGCCAAGAACCAGACCAGTGCACGGGAAATATGTTGGTATTTATTTAAATTAAAAGTAATAGAAATTAGCACAAACATTTCAATAACCACCTTATACATGGCACAACACAATCAACTTCTATCAAAAAAGATAAACACCAAAATGGATTGAAAAGAACACAATCACAATTCTTCCATTGCTACAAATTTCACTTCACTAAATAATTACACTGACCAATTACAAAAGTAATTATCGCGTAATGTTGTGCGATTTTGATTTTTCTGCAGGCTTAAAAGGCTACCAGTAGGATTTCAAGATTGGTACAAACACATATGACAATTATGATTTCTCCCACACTTTTGCTTTAAAATAATCACAGGGTGGTTTAGCGGTTTGTTTTTCAGACCCCTCCTTGCTTTGGTCTATGTGGGGCAGTTAGACAGATAAATTGGAATGATTTGGGGAATCTGGGATTTCAGAACCCCCTTACTGAAAGGCCTGTGTTGGGGAATTTGGATTAAAATGTTGGACTGATTTAATAACAAAGCCACCCCTCTTCCTTTAATAAGTTGGGGTCAGCAGGACAAAAAGGAGTACCCAATTAAATGTTAGACTCTAGTTTTCAGTGCACACTGGGAAGTGATCTTTGTTCATTTTGAATTTTAACAAAATTCACCCCATAGTGTTCTGCAACATGGGAAATTAATTACATTAATATTTCTAGTTAAATAGGCTAAGGATCTACACCGTTCTGCACCCCTCCCCCACACACTGTAAAGGGAAAGGATTCAAAGCAAGCAGACTCCTCCACCTTTTGGTTTCCCAGTGCTCAGTTCTACATACATAGTAAGCCTCAGTTTAAAATTCAGGAAGGCCAGCTGCATCTCAGGACATGCATGGGGGAAGGGTCTGGTCACTCCACTCTCAAAGATGGCCTCCTGCTCTCCACCATAGGACCCAGTCAGCTTTGAGGACTTCCTAGGAATAGACAGCACCACCGAAATACACTCTCAGCAATCTCCTCTGGTGTCTTCTTACAGCTGTCAGATGAACAAGTTACTTTCAGCAGCCTTCCTGATGGTCTGTCTATTGTCTGTCTTTTCCTGTCTCCTCTCTGTCCCAGTGCAGTCCCTCTTATATAGCAGTGATGGCACCACCAATTTACAATCATGAGAAGGTACCCTGCAATAATTCCTGCCACTAGGATTGGACAGTTACCCTTTTCTCTTCTCCCAAACCCAGCTTCTAAGTCATGATTGGTTTAGGGGTCTGGAGCAACATATGGCTGTTCTCAATTGTAATCACCCTTTGTCCACCTTTCTACTTTTTGGCAAAAACGTAATTATATATCACAACTTCATAATTTTACGAGCAACTGCCATAATATACATATTTTCTGATTCAGCTAATCATGGAGAATTAGATAAGCTGACCACCGAATCCGTACCATGTTGCACTGCCATGTGACACCTTTCCGCTGTTCCATAAAAAGTAGAACAATAATGAATATGTAAGTTATTAAGCAGATCTATAATTTCATTTTCTACCTGCTCACCAACTCTTACATTTGGAAAATGTTCCGCCAGAAACCCAGTTTAACTGGCCATTACAGTTCCCTGGGTTGCAGGTAGATGCATTTTATATCCCAAAAATCGCCGGAAAATTACATAGAAAATGGTACATAGATGAAATCCATCTGACTTAAGATGGCTGAAAAAAAGGCCTACATGATAATAGTCCTTTCACATTAATTGTGAATCTTCATGTGAGACCAATGGCCCTCCTGCCTTCTGGCGATTGATTTTTATTGGGTTACCCTGTGCCCAGAGGTTTTCTTTTCAGTCTCATTTGTGTTGGGAGCTTGCTCTTTGAAGTTGGTGCCCCCATTTTCACACATATTAGATGTGCTCCAGCCAAGAGGAACTTTTCTTGTAGTCAATGCTTTCAAAGTCAGCAGGCATGGAAAACACTGAATTTTGACACCTTTAGCAGGACACTTTATTGCAATTGGTAATTAGATGTGAGATGTGACATCCAAGCTGGGAGTGGGAGATTTCCTTGTGAAGTTTTGCCCATAGCCAGGGAACGGTTTGCCTGGGGCTGACATTTTCCATTAAGACAAAGTGGCTCTTCAAATGTCACTAGAGTTTTGTAGACGAAACATAATATACATTGCCTTTTGTCAACCCGCACATTCATGTTTTGTTTTCCTGACATTTTCCTGTGAGCAGTGATACTTTTTCACTTTTAAAATTGCTTTATTTGCACACACCGTTGCAAGCCATTTTTTGGTATTTTTAAAATTACTGTTTTCCATGTGACATGGATCTTCGATTCCTCCTTCTTTTGTAAATTAAAATGCTGCTTATCCATTGGTAATGAGATTGGTACTTTCCACATGTCTCTTTAATTTTACTTGAAAAACAAAGGCCAGGCTGTTTTTGTTTATGTTTAAAATATTGCTATTCATGTGAAAGGGACTTCAGTTTGGGGCCTTTAAATGAACGCCCCACTCCAGATCATTGTTATTCACCTGTCAACCCACTACACAAAGGGAAAGACCATATGCAAATCAGGCTTGGTGCCACCCCAAACAGGGGTAGTCCAGCCCAAACTGCACATCCCTCTGCATGAGAACACAAGCATCCCCAAGCATGTTTCGGCCTCGTTGTGTTTCATCAGTGAGGAGTAGCTTAGGTGTCTAGGTCCAGCAGGCACGGGACCCACATCTGTGCATATCCATCCCACTCGAAGTGACTATAGCAAAACAAAAGAGGTGATAGCTGGAAGGTTTATAATGAATCATAACCTCTGGCATTGCTCTGGGCAACCCCCAGACCCAGCAGGGTCCAAACAAATTATTCTCGAAGTCTTGAAGTTCAAAGATTAATCAGTGAAGGAAAGCAATTCTGCTTTAAGAGGTCTAATCCATGTCCTTTTGCCAAGTGGTCTTTGCCTTCTTCAATCTTACCCAAAGTGATTTGTGCTAAACGAAGTGAAGGAGTCAGGAAGGATATAGAGGTACAGAGAAAACAAGATGGTTGATGCCTTCTCCAATTGCACTGAGCGCACCCTAACTACATTGGAAAGAGGTGTTTCTGACCCCACAAAAGATCAAAGGGTAAGGCATAGCCTTTCAGTGTCTTGTCTGGCAGGGACAGGCTGTCAGAATATACACAATCCCTCCTCAGCTAGCCTGGGCTCACAGTGTTGATGTATGTTTGTTACAAATCGGATGCAGCTTCTTATAGTTATGTGAATTAATATCCACCATTCCCTAAACTCAGGTATGGCTGTATGTTTAAAGATTAAACTGCCACCAGAATAGTTATTCCTCATAACTACGTGGTTTTGGAATATAAGTGCAGACTTTAAATGCAGCCTCTGTGCTAAAGTCAATTTTCTGTCACATCAGCTTGTGGGATGTCTCAAAACACTAATCCAAGCCCTGCAACATCACTGTGCATTGCTTGCAGCAGAAGCATCATAATGGCCACTGGAAAGTATGCTGCTCGCTAGAAATCACCAGAAAGTGCGCAGTGAAAAGCAGAAAAATAAGCCGCCATCCACTTTTGCCTATGTCAGTGGTAATACAGGAGACCACTGCCAATACCCATCATTTGGCTGCCCACAGAGGAATATCATTGCAAAAGAAACAGGGCTGTTTGTAAAATCTGTTTTTATTTGGTGTCAAATTTGCAAAAATCATGGCTCAAAAACCACCCAAAAATATCCAACCTTCTTGTTGGGTAGTCAACATCATTCTACTGGAAGAATCTACATAAGTATAAGGTCCACAGAAGTATGTGTTATCTGAACAAAGTCCACTTTTGAGGATTGCCTGCTGGAAGAAAGCTGTTAAAAATGCGTGTAATACCGTTACTCACCTCTATCGGAAGCCGGCGATTTAAAACCATTTTGTGTAAAGTTGTACATTGAACCCAAACTATGCCAAAGAAAGACTTGCTATCAGAAGCCTAAGAGGTGGAGACAATTCAAAACTATATTCTGAAAAGGCTTCAAGTAAGAAATTATTTGATGTATGTGTTCAAAATGTGAGTTATATTATAAGATAAGACAATTGTTAGACATTGGTTTCAGAGTTAAGAGTTTCCCACACTGTGCTTCAAACAAATTACACACCTCTCCCTGAACAAAGGAAACTTCCCCCTGCCCTTGGCTAAGAGATTGACAGGCTGGTGTCAAAAGGAACTGGGAGTGGCACCCTGGCCTGTTGCTCTGAGTGCAGACAAAGGAGGCCTTGGGCTGAATAGAAATGCTAATTCGGGTGTGACTGACAACAAACTGCTGCCAGGAAGAAGGACATGTGACCCTCTGAGTCGGACCAGACTGAAATGTGGATTTAACATTGTAGTAAATATATGTTTTAGAAAAATGCTTATAACAAATTGCACTAAACTGACAAAAATGTGAAACTTTGAGATTGTTAAAATGAAAAATTCACTCACAGTTTAAGACCAAGCTGGAATCTGTGTGATGTTCTGAGACTAAACCCCAGAATGTATTCATATAGTAGCTACTGTGTTTATGCTAGGAATGTAAAGAATTACAGAAATGTGCAAAGATGGGGTGTGCATGCATATATAAAAATTGGTGCAGAACTAATATTGAGAAACCCACCAAAAGCACAAAAAAGTTGTCATTTCTGAACCAAAGCTCTTGGGAAGATGAGAGTTGAACAGAAATGTACCTTAGGCAATCTGTCATGTAATTTATGTAGTGTTAACAAGTTGTGCATCTTGTAAATATGTTTTTTATGAAAAATAAGATATACTGTACAGACAAAAGGGGAGGGTTCTTCCCCTAAGCCATAAACATGACACAGGATGACACACTGCTCCTTTCTCAAATCAGGGGACAGGGATCCTCTGTCCTATCAGATCTTTAGAGGGTTGGGCATAGAGAATCAGCCTACCCGCCCACTTTGGAAATATATAAATAGGGACTGCTGAGGACAGGCAGGGCACACACTTTCCACTTCTCAACTGATTTCTTGGCGAAGCACCCTGCAGGAAGATCCAGACATAGATCCAGAAACCAGACTCCAGAATCAAGCTCTAGAACCAAACTCTAGAACCTTGAAGCAGAGAGGCCTAACCCACAAGCTGAAACTTTTTCAGCTGGCCTTCAGAACCTTGTGCAACCTGATCCTAACACCTAAATTTCCAAGGGGCATCTCAAAATCCAACAGCCTGGCTGAGCTGTTTTGCTGCTCTAGCTAAGAACCCTGTGCTAGAACCCGGATCCAGACCCAGAGAGCAGAGCTGTATCTAGAACCTGTCAGATCCAGTCCAAGAGGCCGCACAGACCACAGTGCCTTGATGAGAGCAAAACCCATTGCTGAGACCTGTCCGGTGGTTAGAGGACCCCAGCCAAACCCTTGACCAGATCTTTGACGGGGCCCACTCCATTCCAAAGCCATAGGAGTGAGTATCTAGTCTAGAACTGTCCATAGTCATCTCTTAATTTAAAGTAGCCTAATCCAACCACTGTAATCTATCCAAAACTGCATTATTTAATCTCTTTAGTATATCTTAAGTTCTAAGTTCTTATCTCCTACACATAATACTTGATAATTGTAGCATCAATCATCAATGCACTGATATTTCTCTGAAGAGGGACAAGTGTTTTGACGGACAGAGGTCAGAGCGGAGGCGCCGCTGTTCTGGTGGCTGCTCGTTGAGTGTCTTGCTTCATCATAGCCCCTTAGTATAAATCCATATTGATTCCTAATGTTTAAAGCGCATCTTTCATTTTGAAATCTTGACTCTGTTTCAGAAAAATCGACCTTCACAAAACCTTTTTAACTTTTGAACCGCACGTCCTAGAATCGAAATGTCACTGTCATTTTGAAGCTAAGATCCTAATTCCTTATAATTTTTCTGTAATCACGTTTCACGCACGCGGAAAAGTTGCAGCGAATTGCAATTTGGCTCAATTTCAACACTTGTCAAAATAGCCGTTTCCGGTTTTCCACTGCTGATTTCATTTTCAATCTGATAATCATTCATAAATCATTGCTAGTGTTGACCTGAACCAATCCAAAGTAACTCTCATTTTTGTAGTGAAGTGACTCCCAGCCTTCTTAGGTTGACTTGCTAGGTTTATTACTAGCTTCATTGGTATCTTTACAAGCAGTCAAACAGGTTACATATAAGTTACAAGTAGGACATATAAAACACTGGCAGCCCATCACCCAGGCCTCTGGCTGAACAACTGACCATGTTAGAACATTCACCCATGCATTCTATCACTCAGGCATAAAAACTCCACATGACATCACAACATTCCTTCTGCAAAGCAAAGCCATACACAACACATCTCCTCCCTTTACATTGCACATCACACACAGCAAAGTGTTACACAACACATCTCCCCTCTTCCGACAACAGCGCAAGACATTACACAACGCATCTCCACACACACCAACATAAGCCATTCACACCGACTCAGGGCTAGCACACAACACATGCTCTGACACTCTACCACTCACCTCATATGCGATGCACTGGCCAGGCACACCAGGACCAACAACCAATATCACTGTCACACTTCGGACCCTGATGAGGGTGGAGAGGGTCATAGAAGTGCACACAATACAGCTAAACACAGCCGCATCGCATGTGCACAGAGAAAAAAAATCAAATGATTTGTGGTAAATAAACCACAAATTCAGGGTAGTGTTTGACCATGCAATGCCCAATACCACAGACATGCCCATACCAAAGTCAGGGGCGCTACCACCCTTACACACATACCCCTACACCTACTGGGGACGCTACCACCCAGATACCAAAACAATCACATTGAATGACTAACTTTAGTCACACCCCGACAATTAGTGGTTCTACCACCTCACACAGCCATACATGGAATTACCATGCATAACCTATTATAGTCACGCCCCAACCGAACTGGTGGCGCTACCACCAGAAACACACGTACACTGTTTAACCATGTGCGACTCATCACAATCATGCCCACACCAAACTGGAAGCGCTACCCCCAGATACCATACCATGTGGCACTACCTCTCAAATACCCTTGTGGCATATCCATCCACATCCATACTGAATGTTAGGCTGAAGGTGCTACCCGCAGCAACCACATTGAGAGGTAAGACGTGCTGACCTGGCACTCACACCATCAGCAACCATACTTATACATTTCATATAAGCTTCACCCAAAACCAAATACATGGGAGGTGCTACCCCCTCAATCACCAGACAACCATATCAACACCCATACAAGGGATACTTGAGGGCGCTACCCCCAAAATGACTAAACTGCCCGGATCCATACAGAACTTCCATACCCTACTCCATACATCACATATTACACAATATGTAGTTCACATTGCAATATTTTCAGCATTAGTATGGATGCATTTCTTAAAAGACACTATATATGTCATGAAGCCCAAACCAAATCAATTCCTAAAAGTCCATGTCGCTATTTAGCGACCTAAATGCTGAAAATCCTCAAAAAGTTACATCTAGTCTCTAAAACATTAGGAGCAATGAACCAACCCAAATCCAATCCTAAAAGTCCTTGTTGTCAACTAAAAGTCCATTTGTCATGGGACAACATAAATGCTGAAAATCCTCAAAGAAGTCAAAAACGAAACATTCGGGAAACCCCATCTTCCATACTCATTTTGGACCATGCCATATACTTGACTCCATACTAAATGTCCATGTCGCTTGCTGCGACCCTAAACTGCAGATCCTCAAGAGTGTTAAATCTAAAACACACTCATCACATCCAAACCATACCCATCTATACTTAAAAACAAAACACCAGATACCAGCCTGCAATCCATCTATGTGCATCAAAGTAAATGAAACACAGATAAGCACATAAGCAAAATACACACTAGGATGCTCCACATAGTACATTTTTCTTCAATCCATAGAGCAAGCAACTTCAACCATTTTACCCAAGTCCATAGCTCCATAGCTTAAAGCATACGTAGTTTTACCCAAATCCAGGCTCCATAGATCTGTCCCACGCCGTACCATGTCCAACCACCTCCATCGTGCAGATGTGTCCATAATGTTGCCAAACTGCGCAGCTTTTACCAACCTCCATTACGTATTCCGATCCTCTGCATTAGTACTCATTGCAGGTTGTCCAACCACTCCAATCCTTTGACCACCAGACTTTCTATGTACCACTGTCTTCCCTTATGGGACCCAGCTCGAACTCTCCAATGCACAGATGGGACTGTTTCCCATAGTTGTAAGTGCAGTAATGACATGCACATAAGCCCAGCTATGATGTTAGACTTAAGTGCACATAACCGGAGCAGCAGTTTTAAGTGCACGTAACCACAGCAGTTATTCTCCAGACCATCAGGCTCCTCTCTCCTGCACATGAGACTCGCTTCACCTGCCATGCAATTCATGCCCAGCATCCAAGCGCTATGCATCTTCCATTAATTGGCACCCCAAAACTGGGAAGATGACTCCATAAAGATGTCCCTGTATCATAATAATCTGGCTAATAACCAATCCGTTGTTCCCTCTCCTGCTTATCGGACCCAGCTCTGCCTCTCTCTCCTGCTGATGGAAACAACTCCCCTTTCTTCAACTTAAGAGTTGGCTTTCCTTTTTCAGCCCTGCAGTACCTTGCCACCCTGGGTGATGGGCCTAACTTCATTTGGGGGCAGTGTTGTCCTCTTCTTCCTTCCTGCACCCCCCTCCCCGTAGCAGGGCACCAGCTTTACATCTGTTTCAAGCGTAGATTCTTCTTTGAAAAGACCAGCTTGTCGCCATTGTAGTGAAGTGGCTCCAAGCCTTCCTAGGTTGACTTGCTAGGTTTATTACCAGCTTCATTGGTATCTTTACAAGCAGTCAAACAGGTTACATATAAGTTACAGGTAGGACATATGAAACACTGGCAGCCCATCACCCAGGCCTCTGGCTGAACAACTGACCAGGTTAGAACATTCACCCATGCATTCCATCACTCAGGCATAAACACTCCACATGACATCACAACATTCCTTCTGCAAAGCCAAGCCATACACAACACATCTCCTCCCTTTACATTGCACATCACACACAGCAAAGCGTTAGACAACAATTTTCCTGAATCTCCTTTAGTGAATTAAAATCATTTTAGCATATTTTTCCATTCATTGTAATCACATTTAAAAGCATTTTGGCCTGTTTTAAAATCATAGCTATTCTCTCTAAGCTTGCTGGGGGGAACTGGGCTTGAACTGCATTATTGATTGTATTCCTGAAACCTGTGTGCCCTCATTTCGATCTCTTCATATTGCATTGTGGGGGGAGTGAGTAGTCACAGGGGAAAGAGTGATCATATTGTCTTTTGTGGAAATCATATCAAGTTTGTTTTATTTCTGTGCTGCATTCTTATCATTGCATTTCCTTGAACCCATACAAAGTATTCTCTGCTACATTATTCGCCTATTCCTACTCCTAAGTGATTAAAGAGATTATTGATATTGTAATACTACCTATTGCTGATCACTGTTCATATTCATAAGTGTGCTATTCAGATATTATTCTATTAATAAAAGTGTGATATATATATATATATATATTGTTCAATTCTTCAAATAAACCTTTTAATTTGCAAAACAAACCTACTTCTTGGCTCAGTGAGTTCGGGAGATTCAAAGAGAGGGGCGTTATATAAGGGTTCATCATCAAGATTTAAAGAACTTTTGACATAAAAATATATAAATAAGGGTTTCCATTGGGCATCCCAGACTAGGCATTGATTTAGTTGGAATGCTGGATTGAAGTCACTTACAAGCTGTCAAACTGGGCATCTGTGACGTCCGAATCTGCTCTTTGCCCCTGGAGAGCAGGAGCTGAAGATAGGGAGGATGATGCTGCACGACATAAGTGTGTTTTATTATTTTGGCATACAATATATGAAAGGGATGTCTAACTATCCACCCTTCTAAAAAGTGAATTACCTGCATACATCTATTAATTAACAAAAATACAAATAAAAAAGCCATGGCTTTTTATAACTTGTCCAGATGGAAATTGGAAATTCCACACATTGCCCACTTGTAAATCCTGGTGAACTAATTCAGCCAAATCCCAAATTACCTGAATATTGACCAATTTGGTTAAGCAGAGTTTTTCGGAATGCCATTCAGGGTTAAATCAAAGTGGTGCAAGCAAGTTTGATCCAAGACAGTATAAATAGGGGATATGTTCCTATCCCGCCCCAGCAATCTAACTTCTACATGTCTTTGCGTCCATTATGCTTTAATGTCTTTCAGACCTCTCCTATTCCTCCTTTGTAAACATCATTAAAAGCAAAGAGTAAATGCCAGGGTACAAGTCTTAACATAAATTAGGAGAACTAATTGTCATATGGAATGTGCAATTCCAATAGAAGTGAAGTGAGATCACATGAAGTTGCAGAAAGACAATCCCAGCTTTAAAAAAAATAATGGGCTCTATCTGGTCTTTTGAGATAAATGTACTTGATGGGCAACAGAACATGTTTTCTGATCTGACATAGATTACGATTATCAATAGACCGTACCTGCTGAGAAGGAAAGGCTGAATTCCAGAATATCTACTAATCTTGACAAACTAGTGCCAATGTGCCTCATCAAGCATCGCACAGTTATCACTCAGTTATTTAAAACAAAATGCAGAGCCGGAAAGTGATGCTGTGGACATTCATAGGATTTAGTGCATATTTTTTTTTATCCTGTTGCATACTGTAATCAGGCCTAGTGAAGTCTGTACAGTTTATTTACAAAGGTCTCCGTGCAGAAGTCACCAAAGCAAAGTGATCCATGTACAATGAGGATATGTTTACAGGTATATCACAAACAGCGTTCTAACACAGAGCACTGTGCTGCTGGCGTGGGTGTGGGTAGGAAATGCAGGGGGCGGGATTGCTGAGGTCCAGTGTGAATTACAGTTTGTTTGCAAAGGTGCCTGAGTCACCAACGCAAAGTGGCCGATTTAACGTGGTATATAAGTACAGAGACGTTGCTTTAACGCATGGCATTCTGTTAGAGAGGAAGGTTGAGGCTGGGAGGCCAATTGAGGTCTGTATTTATATTATACTCGGCCCTGCGTTCAGGAGGTACTAGGTGTCCAGCAAGGGACAAGTCTGATGTTACATGTTACGTGAAGCGCTTGATTACATGAAGAAATCACCCACTCCAGTTATGAAAGAAGAGACCGTGTCTGACATTAATTGTTGCTTTAAGTGCTTGGTCACATGAAGAAATCACCCACCACAAATATGAGAGATGAGGGTGCGTCTGACATTGCATGTTGCTTGATGGGCTAGGTTAAATGAAGAAATCACTTACTCCAGCGGAAGTAACATCATACGACCCTTGACCTATATATGAAATGTATATCATATTACTGTGATATTGTAACTATATTAGTGTACTGAGGAACAATACTTTGTGATGCCACTTCCTTTTTTGTCAAGGGGTGAAAGGTCGTGTGCCACCACGTTCTGTGATGTCACACCACCCTTGACCTCTTCAAGGGTCGTGTGATGCCACTTCTGCTGCCCCTGGCATTTTGGTTAATTGACGTCCCTGCCCCGGCCAGATAACACCAAGAACAGGGAAAACTAGCCTACAACCTCAGCAGCCTACAGTGAATGGTTCAGGCAAACCCACCCAACAGCAAATTCGCCTCCACCCCAGAACTGGCCAGAGTGCCTCGACACTATGCAAATGACAGCAGTTCGCGATGCAAAGCCTAATGACATAACGTAACATAGGACCAGCTGACCACTGAATGAAATGACATGCTAAAGGCATTGACTGACAACAACAGACAACTTTAACACAAAAACACGTTCAAACAATGGACAATAATCTAGATTAATTAAATCGATGCAACATCTATAAACTACAGTTTTTATGATGCTGCAAAAATAAGACCAGAGCCTGAGTATCAAATAAACACCTATTCAATTTAAATACAAGACCTGAAGCACAATGACATTTTGACTATGTCTACAGCTTCTATCCATCCTGAATGTGGTGTTAAATGTAGCATTGGTTTTAGTTCATGGTTTAAAGGGATCGTCGTGTAAACACTGCCCTGAAATGTGTGATTCTGCATGAACCAACCCTCAGTCAGTCTTACATACCGTTTCTTCTCCAACTTCCACTGATGTTCTCTCGCGCTGCTTCATCGAACTTGTGGTATCTGCTTTAGTGCACCCTGGGTAGGGGGTCTTCCAAGTGCTGCTGGGATGTTATGTAAGAGGTGCGTGCACGTTGTTCACGTGCAGTGTTTCAGTGTGTACCAGAGTAAGGACAGCAGCAAACACCAGCACCGCACTCCCCTGACCTCAGCTATTGATCATCCACCTGAGGACTGTGGGGATGAGTTCCAGGTCCAAGGCTACAGCCTTGACAAGATACCAGGCGCTGTCACAAGTACACCAGTTATTGCTGGAGTGCAGTGCTCTGGGGCACCGTGCTCTGTGTTTATTGACTCGCAGGGCTAAGGTTACCATGTGCAGGAGTGTCAACACCGATATAATGATTGACCATGTATGTAATGTGTTTGATATAATGAAAATGGTTCTTATAGATACACAGAGGCAGACTGGTACCCAGTGACATTGGATGGAATCCTGAGACAAGTTAGTGGCCCGACAGGCACGCGGCAGAGTCAGTTACATGGAAAGCAATGTTTAACACGTGACTGAATAGGTCCCAGTCAATCTATCTGACAGGTGGCACTAGAAGACAGTTTTCACATGATCAATGAGATTGGGGACGGAAAACTGGAAAGGGAGAAATAGAGTTAAAGAATATTAACATTGTTGCTTGTGACGAAATGACTTTTGCCCTGCAGGAGTCCATTGATGAGTAGTGGCTAAACCACCTATTCAGACCTCACACTTCTATAAAACAAGAGTGATGCCAATCATAAAGGTGAAACAGGCCTTTTGTGGTAACGTGGGCTGAGTGAATGCTATGCTTTTAAGAGGGGTGTGAATGTGATCCAGCAGAGACCCAAGCAGAAAAGTACAACATTCAAAATAAAGGAATGCGAAATCAAGGCACATAAAAATATATATACTTTAATTAAACTTAACATATGCAAAAATAACTAAACAGAATACTCTTCAAAAGGATTCAGCACTCTGGGTAATGAAACAGAAGTGAAAGGCAATCAATAATTACAATGTTTATGAAAGAATATGTTCTTGTGTGAGAAAAGTGATTAAAAGTGACATAATCAGTCTCTATGGCCCATACATGGACCATGGGGTGATTTAGCAGTCAATATTACCTTGTCACTGCATCAAAACTATGTTCTTGGCACTGTGCAAGCTGTTGGCACCAGACTCGAATGTGCCGGTTGCGTTGTTCCAAACTTAAAGCAAGTGTTGAGATGGGATCGAGCTGAAGTTCTTTGCTTTTTGGAGCAGTGTTTGAAGAACTCAGATGGTGATGACCACCAGAGACAGTTTGTCGATTGCTGGATGGTTTGATGGCGAAGATGCTGGTCACGGGATGTGAAGTGCGAGCAAGGTGGTTCTATGCAGTGCTGAAGGGATGCTGTTCGATGGGCACACCAGGGTCAGATCGACCATTGACTTGATCACCGACAAAGATGCTGACAGTCCGAAAGGCAGCTCAAACAGGGCAAGTGCAGTGATGAGCTTCTTGCTCGAGCTGAAGCAATGATATGCTCTGCTTATGCGGTGTGGTGACAAACTAGTTCCAAGGTGCAACACAACGGTTTGAAGATTGGGTGAGTGACAAAAGCAACACTGGAGGCTCCTGTTTGTTTCAAGGAGTCAGTCGGGTTTGGAATGTGGCTAAAAATGGTCTAATGGTGAGAAACAGGGATATTGGCTAATCAGGCTCTCAGGTTGCTGTAAATCACAATCCATGGGCTGAGGGACAAGTAAGTCCTTGTTCTCATTCTCCCAAACACAGGAGAGACTGGCAAACACCTTCTGCGTACCGGTGGAGCTAGCAGAAAGGCAGGAGTTGCTCCACGATCAGGTTCACCCCCTTATGTGCCCTGGGGGAGGTTAGGGAGCAAACATTGCCTCTGCTTTGAATCAACTGCCTTGATCTCAGAACTCAAGAACTCTTGAAAGGCCTGGTCTCCTAGCAGGGCCCTCCAAAACAAAAGTGGTGATGTATGTAAGGTTTAGAATGAATCTTAACATCTGGCTTTGCACTGGGACACTCTCCAGACCACTGTTCTTTGCCTGCCAAGCCATTACAAAAGAGGAAAGACCATATGCAATTCATGCTTGGTCCCACCCCAAAAAGGGGAGGTCCAGCCCGACCTGCTTGGTCACATCCTTTCTGCATTAGACCACAAGCATCCCAAAACATGTTTCAGCCTCGTTGGGACTCATCAGTGAGGAGTAGCTTGGGTCTCTAGGCCCAGCATGCACAGAACCCATCCCTGGCCATACCCATACTACTCGGGGTGACTATAGCAAAACAAAAGAGGTGATGGTTGGAAGGTTCATTGCTCTGGACAACCGTCCTGTAACGTTTTATTGAGAATCCACCCTCAACACAAGGAGTTCCTTCCCTCCCCACTCAAGGGGCTACGCAACAAGCTGTTTAACAGATCATTTTCTTTAGCCCTATCCCGCCACATATAATTCCCCATGGACCCCTCCCCCTGAGATAACAATGAGCCAAGAACCAGACCAGTGTTCTGGAAATATGTTGGTATTTATTTAAATTAAAAGTAATAGAAATTAGCACAAACATTTCAAACACCACCTTATACATGGCACAACACAATCAACTTCTCTCAAAAAAGATAAACACCAAAGTGGATTGAAAAGAACACAATCACAATTCTCCCTTGCTATAAATTTCACTTCACTAAATAATTACACTTACCAATTACAAAAGTAATTATCGTGTAATGTTGTGCGATTTTGATTTTTCTGCAGGCTTAAAAGGCTACCAATAAGATTTCAAGATTGGTACAGGCACATATAACAATTATGATTTTGCCCACACTTTTGGTTTAAAATAATCACAGGGTGGTTTAGTGGTTTGTTTTTCAGACCCCTCCTTGCTTTGGTCTATGTGGGGCAGTTAGACAGAAAAATTGGAATGATTTGGGGAATCTGGGATTTCAAACCCCCCTTACTGAAAGGCCTGTGTTGGGGAAGCTGGATAAAAAAGGTTGGACTGATTTAATAACAAAGCCACCCCTCTTCCTTAAATAAGTTGGGGTCAGCAGGACAAAAATGATTACCCAATTAAATGTTAGGCTGTAGTTTTCAGTGCACACTGGGAAGTCATCTTTGTTCATTTTGAATTTTAACAAAATTCACCCCATACTGTTCTGCAAAATGGGACATTAATTAAATTAATATTTTTAGTTAAATAGGCTAAGGATCTACACCGTTCTGCCTCCTCCCCCACCCACTATAAAGGGAAAGGATTCAAAGCAAGCAGACTCCTCCACCTTTTGGTTTCCCAGTGCTCAGTTCTAGATACATAGGAAGCCTCACTTTAAAGTTCAGGAAGGCCAGCTGCATCTCAGGACATGCATGGGGCAAGGGTCTGGTCACTCTCAAAGATGGCCTCCTGCTCTCCACCATAGGACCCAGTCAGCTTTGAGGACTTCCTAGAAATAGACAGCACCACCGAAATACACTCTCAGCAATCTCCTCTGGTGTCTTCTTACAGCTGTCAGATGAACAAGTTACTTTCAGCAGCCTTCCTGATGGTCTGTCTATTGTCTGTCTTTTCCCGTGTCCTCTCTGTCCTAGTGCAGTCCCTCTTATATAGCAGCGGTGACACCACCAATTTACAATCATGGGAAGGTACCCTGCAATAATTCCTGCCACTAGGATTGGACAGTTACCCTTTTCTCTTCTCCCAAACCAGCTTCTAAGTCAGGATTGGTTTAGGGGTCTGGAGCAACATATGGCTATTCCCATTTGTAATCACCCTTTGTCCACCTTTCTACTTTTTGGCAAAAACGTAGTTATATATCACAACTTCATAATTTTATGAGCAACTGCCATAATATACACATTTTCTGATTCAGCTAATCATGGAGAATTAGATAAGCGGACCACCAAATCCGTACCATGTTGCACGGCCATGTGACACCTTTCTGCTGTTCTATAAAAAGCAGAACAGTAATGAATATGTAATTTATTAAGCATATCCATAATTTCATTTTCTACCTGCTCACCAACTCTTAAATTTTGGAACATGTTGAGCCAGAAACCTATTTTAACTGGCCATTACAGTTCCCTGGGTTGCAGATAGATGCATTTTTTATCCCAAAAATCGCCGGAAAATTACATAAAAATGATACATAGATGAAATCCATCTGACTTATGATGGCTGAAAAAAAGGCCTACATGATAATAGTCCTTTTACATTAATTGTGAATCGTCATGTGAGACAAATGGCCCTCCTGCCTTCTGGCCATTTGTTTTTATTGTGTTACCCTGTACCCAGAGGTTTTCTTTTAAGTCTCAATTGTGTTGGGAGCTTGCTCTTTGAAGTTGGTGCCCCCATTTTCACACATATTACATGTGCTCCAGCCAAGAGGAACTTTTCTTGTAATCAATGCTTTCAAAGTCAGCAGGTCTGGAGAACACTGCATTTTGACACCTTTAGCAGGACACTTTATTGCAATTGGTAATTAGATGTGAGATGTGACATCCAAGCTGGGAGTGGGAGATTTCCTTGTGATGTTTTGCCCATAGCCAGCAAACGGTTTGCCTGGGGCTGACATTTTCCATTAAGACAAAGTGGCTCTTCAAATGTCACTGGAGTTTTATAGACGAACATAATATACATTGCCTTTTGTCAACCCGCACATTCATGTTTTGTTTTCCTGACATTTTCCTGTGAGCAGTGATACTTTTTCACTTTTAAAATTGCTTTTATTTGCACACACCGGTGCAAGCCATTTTTTGGTATGTTTAAAATTACTGTTTTCCATGTGACATGGATCTTCGATTCCTCCTTCTTTTGTAAATTAAAATGCTGCTTATCCATTGGTAATGACATTGGTACTTTCCACATGTCTCTTTAATTTTAATTGAAAAACAAAGGCCAGGCTGTTTTTGTTATGTTTAAAATATTGCTATTCTTGTGAAAGGGACTTCAGTTTGGGGCCTTTAAATGAACCCCCCACTCCAGATCATTGTTATTCACCTGTCAAGCCTCTACACAAGTGGAAAGACCATATGCAAATCAGACTTGGTGCCACCCCAAAAAGGGGTCGTCCAGCCCAAACTGCACATCCCTTGTTGGAATTGAAATAATATTATGCCTCCTATCGCAATTGAATGTCTATTGGCCTACGCCAAGTTGTCTAAAATATCATATAAATAGACTCTGCGGCAAGGTCTTGACCTTAACGAAAAGTAATATAAATCGCCATCTTGGATTTAGCCGCCATTTTAGGTTCTCTTGTAATGTGGAAGTCACCCTGAACATCAAAATGGTGGCTGAATAACATTCTGAGTGAGATTCTGGCCGTTGTGACCTCCGCACACATGAATAATTAATATGCCTGCAGGCCACTTGTCGGGTCGCGAACTGAGACCTTGTCCTATCACTGACCTATGTGTAAATGAACAACTGTATCAGCGGAACTGATCAAAATGCATACATTATAGGAATGACCTGGCAAGGAACCCTAGGCCTGATCCCAAGAATGGTTAACCCGCGAGGGGGTTGGCCAAGGGCTGGATAAAGGATATAAAAGCCCAAGTATTCCGAATGTACGGTCTCTCTACTAATGCATCGAACCCTCGTTGAAGTTTGTTACGTTACTCTAAGAGCCGAATAGCTGTCCGTTTGTCAATTGACTTTGGTAACTGTTGTAGCTTTTTAATAAAGCACTTGTATGTCCTTTGTAACCTGTGTTGGTGTGTTTCTTTTGGGCTTCCCAGCCTCATATCAATTTTTATGTTTTCACAGTTGGCGCCCGAATAGGGACCCTCAAGATTGATGCCAGATCATTGAAGGTTGACGCAGACTATCGAACCAGGATCGGACGTTGTGATTTTGCGGGCCCGACCGAACGAGACGCGATACCTCGGCAGCGCTGCACGATCCGATCCTTGGACGATAGTCGTGTGGTCTGACACAGCATCTTGACGAGGGTCCATTTTTGAGGCGGTCAGATTTGTCGAAACCACCAAACACAAGGTAAAATTTGTTAGGTAAGTTCTTTGATAAACCGTACGGTCCTCCTTAGGTTTGGTCAGGTGCAGTCATGACCCGGCTCTTAATTTAACCCTGACAATTTGAATTTGGCGTATTGTATCTGCAGACACAATTATTGACCAGGTAACACCAATTTTTTGTGAAATGCCTGGGAAATTGTCTAGCTGCTTTAGGGCTCTGTTCCGCAGCAATCGACAATCTTTGGAATTTAGCCACCCAGCACCATAGGAGGGGTCGCCGGCATGTACTATGTACTGTAAGTATGGCATTGGTAGTATAGTATTTAATGATATTTGGCACAGACAGACCAGACATGCCTCTGAATTTCAGTGGCCAATCAATGGTAGTTTTGAGATCTCCCGTATTGAATACTTAGAATCGGTCTTGCTAAAAAAGAAGGCTAGACCTGCAGCCTTTGATGTTTTACAGAATTGGAAAAAAGAAGCGTTACAGCAGCTTAAAAGTAGGGATAAACATGCACGCCGTCATAAAACAAATGCCGAAAAAGCGTTGTTATATGATAAAGAAAAACATTCAGAATCAGTTAAAAATATGGATAGGGCTTTTTCATTTGGAATCCAGAAAATTTACCCCTCTAAAGATTTTCATGTTTCCGAAGAATTTATTGAAAAATTGCGCCACCTCCGTATGATCCTTTCTTGGGCGCTCTGCCCATTCCTGCTGTTGTTCCTGCTGTTATTCCTGTTCCCCCTGTACAACCTATTGTTCCTATTCCTCTAGGTGTTGTTCCTCCACCTATCGCACCGCCCCTTCCTCCTGCGCCGATAGTTGCACCTTTATTAAATTTACCTGCACCTCCGCTCCCGAGTGGTCCCGTATTGACTGAAGTTGATCAAGGTGCAGGATCAAAGATAGTCACTCGTAATACTGTTTCTGCAGATAAGAAACAGGAATTGTTTGCATGGGCTAAGCACTGCATGGAAAAAGGTGATCAAGCTGATGTTTTTTCCACATTATCTAATTTGAACAGTTTTTTTCCCGAGAAAAATGTTTTTATCGAAGGTTTGGGGACTCATTTATGTGTGATGTGGGGTAGATTACAAAATTCAGATCTTCCACAAGGGGTGAGAGATCTAAATGCTTTGGCACTTTCGAGGGACACAGAGCAGAAAGTATGTGGTCATGTTGAAACATTGTTTGAGTATAGGAAGGACTTTGAAACGTCACGAGATGAGGATGACGAAGACGATAGTATGTATGTACAGAAACAGTTCCTTCCCTTGTCGTAGATCGGCACCTGAGGAAGTACGAATTTGTACCAAAGATGCAATTCGATGGATCTCGGATTCATCGATTCCGCCAGATGAAGTGTATGACACGTATAGTCAGTATACAGTAGAAATACAAAGAAAGGTAATTCAGGTAATGGTACAGTACCTGCAAGAAGAATGTGTAAGGAAGAAGGTTAGTTGCCCCATAGAATTGTTGGGGATTTGTAAAAGGTCTTTTCCGCCCGACACTTCTTCGGCTGCCTTAGCGCTCGACCTGGCTCTTTTGCTTAGTAAGCGGCCGAAGGTACCTATATCTCAGTTGCCTATGAGTGAGGTTCCTCCGACCTTTGTCCCAAAGGTTGAGATTCCCGCCAACGCTGGGACTGGTGCACCCGCTGTGGATATCCCTGCACATTATGTATCACAATTCGTTCACGTCCCGTTTTCACGACAGGAAGTGAACACTATTAGACAATCAGTTCCCGATATCAGGAAAAACCCGGCAGGGTTTTACAAAGAGATAGAGTCCGTCTTGCAGTCCTCTGTGTTCACCTTAAGTGATATTGACTTGCTATTCCCTGTACTCCTACCCGTAGATGTATGGAAGCAGGTTCGGACAATAGACGATGTGCCAGGGTTGGGAGATACGTGGGCTAATATGATTAGGATTGATGGGGAAAGACCAGCAGGTGAGAAACCACCACAGGTAATACTTACTTTGCCTGATAGAATTGTCGCAAAATTAAAAACTATAATTCCAGAGAAAAGAATTATTTGGGACAAGCTTACGGCCTGTGTTCAAGGGAAAACTGAAGGCGCCACCGAATTCTTTAACAGATTCGAGCAGGTATTTTCCGACTTCAGTGGGCAGGATTTGGGTACAGAGTCTGGGAAAAGGTTGTTTTTGGACAAATTTGTACGTGGATTGTTGCCCGACATCCAGTCACAGATTATGTCCTGTGAGAGCGCTTGGCAGGCAAAATCTCAATCTGAGATTTTGCACATGGCTCAGTATTATGAGAACCGTGTTAATAATGAGAAGGAGAAAATAGAAAAGAGGAAAGGAGATTTGAAAACCAAAGTATTATTACAACAAATTGTTAGAAACCCCAGAGGAGGCACGACACAGACCAGAGGTCAGTATGTCCCAAAAGGAAATGCTCCTTTGGGTTCTGTGAATATTAATCAATGTGCTTATTGCCGCCAGGAAGGTCATTGGCGAGCACAGTGCTCCGTCCTTCGACAAAGGTCAAACAGTGCGTTTGGGAGTATGGGTAGACGACCTAGGGGCCGCCCTGGAGCAGGGGTCCCTGATAGAGGTCAGTTTTTGCAAGATCCTCAGCAACCTTTTTCTTGGGAAAATCAGACCTCGAGTGTGGACTCGAGGAACATATTTGATCACCCTTCTGCTGCCTACCTTTCTGAAGAGCTTCCTTCCGACGATACTCTATTTCATTAGGAGTGCCCGAAGCAGGGTTTGGAACCTTTACCTATTCCCGTTAATCAGAAAGGCCCCTACGTTGAATTATTAGTAGGGAATAGGAAACACCAGTTTTTGATAGACACTGGAGCACAGAAGTGCTCCATTGATCAATCTCGGGTTCCAAACATTCCACTGTCAGGGCAAACAAATGTTTCCGTAGGGTTTTCTGGTATACCAATTGTCTGTCCGGTTTCTTCACCGGTGTCTGTTTCTTTGGGTCCCTTTACGGACCATTGCCCTTTTCTTCTGACTTCGAACTGTGGAGAGAATTTGCTGGGGTTGAATTTGTTAAAGAAATTGAATGCAGTAATTCATTGTTCCTCTGATGGAGTACGGCTGACGGTTTCACCACAGCAACTTCCTAATTCTCCGTTTCTGATTCGACCTTTACCTCCTGAGTTTAGCATTGTCCCAGAATGTTTATGGGCGGTTGACGACAATGATGTCGGGGTACTGCAGATTGAGCCCGTTAAAATAGTTTTGAAACATGGAGTTAAACTACCACGCATTCCGCAGTATAAAATATCAGTTGAGGGGGAGCGTGCTTTGAAATGCATTGTCTCCGATTTTGTGCATCGTGCGGTGATCAAGGAGATTACAGGTAGTTTGTGTAACAGTCTGATCTTGCCTGTATATAAGAAAGGCGACAATGCAATCCCATACCGGTTCATAATTGATCTTCGTGCTATTAACAGAGTTGTTGCCCCACAATTTCCAATCGTGCCTGATGTAACAACGATACTAACAATGATCCCTGCTACAGCTACGCACTTTAGTGTTGTGGATTTAAAAAATGCTTTCTTTAGCATTCCTATACACAAAGAGAGTAGATATTTGTTCGCGTTCACCTTGGGGGGACGTTCATTTACATTTACTCGGGCACCTCAAGGGTATACTTAAAGTCTAAGCATTTATGGTAGAGCTTTGAAAGAGCAACTCGAAACCCTTGAATTGCCACCTACTTGTACACTGCTTCAGTATGTCGATGATTTGCTTTTGGCTACAGATTCTGAAAGTGCTTGTAAAGTAGGCACTGTACTGTTGCTTGTTCATCTAGCTAAAAATGGTCATAAAGCTTCGCTCAAAAAATGTCAATATTGTTGTCAGGAGGTCGCCTATTTAGGCTACCTCCTGTCAAAGGAGGGGAGAAGATTGACACCTGAAAGAATAAAACACATTTCTGGCATGTCTGTTCCAAATACACAGAAGGAAGTCAGAGCCTTAATAGGTATGGCTTCTTACTGTAGGTTGTGGATCCCGAACTTTTCGCTAGTGATAAAACCGATGTTGGCTTTGACAAAGAAGGGCATTTCTCTGCCACTGCCATGGAAATCGGAACATCAACGATCATTTGAGCATCTCAAAACCGCGTTATGCTCTGCACCGGTTCTTGGTACTCCAAATTATGACAAGGCCTTTGTGTTGTTTGTGCATAAATGTGATGGATGTGCTTTGGCTGTATTAACACAGGAACAAGGAGGGAAGAATAGGCCGTGCGGCTACTACTCCTCTGCCCTTGATCCTGTCGCATCCGCTTTGCCAAGATGTTTGCGAGCTGTCGCTGCTGCCGCGTCTGTAAAACAGAGTGAGGAAATGGTCCGAGGCCATGATTTGATTTTGATGGTACCTCACTCTGTAGATATCGTATTGAACAAAACCCAAATGTAACACCTCACCTCTGCACAGTTAACAAGGTATGAATTAATTCTGTTTGCCCCGCACATTCAAATTAAGAGGTGTTGTGTTCTTAATCCGGCTGAACTCTTACCTTTCCCGCAAAACACTGTTTGCAGTGACGCAGAATTACATGACTTGAAGTGGGAGAATGGAAGAACAGGCTCCCGCCCTTCCCCTCTCGCGCTTGGCCTAGAGGATCACGGCCTAGACACCCGCCATGAGAGGAGTTTGCCTATCTACCAGACGACCAAATACCCTGGTACAGGAACATACGGATGTGCCCATCTACCTGCCCAGCAGCCCGCCCTGTCCATGCCGACACCTGTGGCACAGATCAACTCGACTAAACCTACACGTCGTTAGAGATGCCATGACGACCTAGCCAACGGTCAGCACACCTGTGCAAACATGCACACCGGACACTCCCACACCAATCCACACGAAGAATATATTCAGTGCTATGACGTAGGTGACAGACATACTCACGGACGTGCATCTTTATTATTTTCCACATAGGCTCTCAAAATGCAGAAACGCAAGACGCATCATGAACTTATCTAAAAATGCTTGCTCACGCTTCTTCTATGAACCATGTACCATAATGAAGAATATAACGGAGACACAATACTGAGGATAGAGCAATATGATACCGTAACCTAAAGCGCTCTGCATCAAACGGTTCCACCTATGCACCAGGCCCAAGTAGGCCGCAAGCAAAAGCTTCCATGAACATTGAATGAGCAAGAACTGGGTTGCTGACCCTGCAGAATGAGCCCGGCGAAAGCACACCGCCAAGGGCACGATGTTGCAATCTCGCACGCTGCAAGCCAACGCCAAGGTCGCACCTGCAATATAAACCAGGCACACAGTAGGAAAAACAATATTAATTGTGTTGAATTTTGCCTCAAACACGGTCCCACCTCACGTGACAAAGCCAAACCTGACAAGATGCCAAGCCCAGGAGGAAGGAGGCGCCTGAATCCCACGTTTCAAGACACAGGCAGATACAATTAAAAGACTCATTGGACATCTGCAGCAGTGGGAGTAGTCAACCTCCCAACATATGAATAAATCCTCACAGTGTTTACACCTACCCATATTAAAACATTGTTGCAAATTACAGGTGCACCGCGAGCTGGGAACAACGATAATCCCAGACTGGGAGGCTCGCGAGCGGACCAATCAGAACATGGGGCTCCTATCACTGACGCCTTTAACATTGACCAATCCTCAAAGGTCTTCATGTAACAATTTTCATGTATCAAATTGAAGGGACAGCCCAGGTATACCACCTGACTAATCCTCAACCACTAACACCGTTCTCTATATGTATGCTATACTAACCCTAACACTCGAGTAACCAATCCAGAGTGGAGATAGGTTTTTTGCTAAACTTTCCAAGTGACGCAAGTAGCGCGTCATACTAAGGTAAAAATGGCCTGCGAGCCCCACGATTGTGTGTGTGTCAGGACGGACGCGTACGCTCCTTGACCCATCCCTGCCGTTTTGTCTAATAAACAGCAGAGTCACCTTGCTTCTTGCGTGTGTCTCATACTCTCTCTCTTTTGGGATATACGGGAGGAGTTGGGGCCTCCTTGCCCGGAGGTCTGCGGACGGCCCGGCCGACCCCGGCAGAATTTCCCCCCGACAAGTTGGAGGCACTGCTGAGATCTGTTTAAGATCTGCTTTTTTATTTTTACTTTTTCCAGGTAATCCCGTTGCGAGGAGGCCCGGCGGCGCGGCCCCCTCTGCCGTTGCCCCCTTCTGAGGAATGCAGGACCATCGCGGAACTGCGAGAAGACCGGACAGCGCAATCCGGATATTGGCCTTTGGGAGCCGGTTGAGAAGTATCCCGCCCGCGGTTGGCGAGTGTCCAGACGTGGTCCAGACGAGGGGAGGTGGCGAGCCGCTTGGAGGGGTGCACGCAGTCGAGCGGCCCCGCATCAAGAGAACTTGGTGAGCATGCCACGCACAACAAGCAATGTGAAATTGTGAGGGAGGGGGGAGGAATTAAATACGGGAGGTGGGAGGTGTTGCACAGGTGCGCGGCGAAGGTTTGACAATTTAATGTAGGCAATGAAATGAATGGTAGCCGAACGAGTGCGAGAGCAGTCGGTTACGTTACGCGAGAGAGGGGGGCGGAGCACGAAAACATCACGTGCGGCCGCTCGTAGACACTGATTGGCCTAGGTCGCGACTACGTGTGAGGGTGTGTGTGTGTGTGTGTGTGTGTGGTTTCCTACGATTTGGCATTTATTGATCAATGAGTAGATGAGGATCCCTATTGTTCGAACAAGAAACTCGATAGGTAGATGACGTTTCCCTGTAGGCGGTAGCTAGTTAGTTGCCCAATACGGAAGATAATTGGCTGGTTAAGCCCTCTTGTCGAGGGGCGTATCACACGCGAGGCGACGCAGCGTGCGCAGTCCGATTATATTATTGATTACCTTGTTCCAGGAGTGACAGGAAGACAGCTGTGAGGTTAACGGGGGTAGATTGCAAGTGTATTTTGGACTTAAAGAATATATAAAGAACTTACCAGTAGTTTGAAGCGATCGGTGACGTCACCAGTAGGGCTTTCATAGGATATCCCGAGCACAAGGCATCTTTCTTTCTGAGAGTGGTGGGGAAGAGAACTGTGGTAAGGGAGTGGAAACGGAGATAAACGGTAATGAGTTGATCGGGGAAAGGCGAAACGGGGGACGTGGCTGCGCACGGAGAACGCCGGCCACGGCAAGTGTAGAAGAAGGAGGAGGAGCAAGTGAAAATAGGACGACTGTATAAGAACGTCATAAGGGGTACGCAGCCGCAGGGGGCTACGTGCGCCTCGGCCGCAGGGGGCCGTAAGGGTGTCGTGTGAAGGAAGAAAGACAGAAGAAAATATACAAATGGAAATACTATATTTTAATAATTTTCCTTAGCGGACTATCGCAAGTCCCCAAACTTACGGGGCCAGGTAACGATATAAGGCTGTATATTGTAAACTGCTAGTGAGATAACCGCTACCAAATAGGGGAAGGGTAACAAGTGGACCGCTACTATGTCACACGGGACAGGATCGGGAGGGTGGGGGAACACCCTCACTACCCCACTACAACACATATGTACAACACTGTCACCCCATAGGGAGAAACTGATCAAGTATAGCATAGAATGGACACAGGGGACGGACAACAAAATGATAACACCATGGCCGCCTAATGGTAGCTTCGATCCATATGCCCAACATTCACTATTAAACCATCTGCATAATACATACAAAGGGAAGAAGGTGACAAACCACGTGGAGGTGTTTAACTTATGGAGGATGTTCCAAGGGTCCCGACCAGGACCAAATGGAATGTTCACTGTGGGGAAAATACCGGAAGAAAAAGAGATTAAGGAGGAAGGAGAGGATGGGAAAAAGGGGAGTGAAGACCCAAAGAACACGGGGAACGGACAAGAGGGAGGAGAAAAGAATAATAAATCAAATGAAATAAAAAAGGAACCGAGCAACGATATACCCCTCGTAAAGGTAGTGAAAACAGAGGGAGAGGGGTTGTACCCTTTAAAAGAGTTAGGAGAAATAGAAAGAGGACAGTTAAGGGCGGCTGAGGGGTACTCGAACCCGGCATACAGCCCTCCACCATATGTGGCTCATAGGAAGATGCCAGCAGGGGAGGGGAGGACTGGAGAAGAACAAACTGTGGAAATAGGACATGATGAGTGGGTAGCTGCACAGATCCTATTAAAATTACGAGGTTCATTAACAGGAGAAGAGAAGGAGGTAGTAAGGAAAACAGACGAGGATAATACCAGGGAGAGTGGAATGAGAGAGGAAGAGCTGTTACGACAAAAGGAAGAGATTTTGGAGGAACGACTAGCAGAGTTAAGGGATGAGAAGAATGAACTGATCAAACAGCTCGAGAGGGAGGAAAGAGGGAGAGCGAGGGAAAGGAAAGAAGGTAAGAACGAATTGGAAAAAATAAGGGAACGAACTGAGGAGCAAAGAAGAGAAGCTGAAAGGGTAAAAGCAGCAGCAGAAAGGGTATCAAGAGCAGTGCTGCGAGAGAGGAAAAGGGACGAAGAAGAGAAAGAAAGAGAAATGGCAATGTGGAAGAAGAGATTACTATCAGAAACGACTAAGAAATACGAAGAAGGGAGGGTGATAGAGAGTATATTAGAAAGGGAGAGGGTGAGATGGGAAAGGAAGAAAGAGGATGAAAGGATATTGGAAAAGGTGAGTAGTGAAGTAATGGAGGAATTAAAAAGGAAAAGGGAGGAAAATGGTAGGGAGATGGAGGAGAGAAATGAAGGAGAAAGAGAAGATAGGAGAAGGGAGAGTGAAGTAAGGAGGGATGTATATAGAGACACAGAAGTAGCAACAACATCAGCGCAAAGGGGAGCGGTTGGTAAAGGAGAAAAGGGAGAACCGGACCTGATAGACTTAAAAACAGCAACAATCAAGGGAAAAAAGACAGAGTGGGGGCTGCCGTTTATGAATGACTTTTGTAGTGAGGAAGAAGAAGGAGTGGAGAAGGAAGGAAGAAACAGTGAAAGGGAAAGCCTAGATAAACTATACATCACCCGGACCAACACAGACTCACCATGGATCCGTAGGAGAAAGGATGAACTGGAGAGAAGTGAGGAGGAAGAGCAAGGAATAGCGGAAAGACAGACACATGAGGCTGCACCGTCCACATCACGCCCTCTCCCACCCCACCCTACATGCTCAACCACCTCACGCTCATTACGTACAATAAAACTTGCGCCCTTCACAGACGAACTGACACCCTATGCATGTCGGCTTAGAGACCTCCCTAGACGCAGGCAGGAAGGACGAATACACACGCCCACATTAAATACAGGAAATGAGGGAAGAAGGGGACAGGATGGAGAAGAAAGAATTACGAGCAGGGGAAATACGGACGAAATTGACGATGTAGAAGAGAGGGAAGAAGAGGAAGGGTGTGAGGACTCGATTTTATGGAACACAAAGGGTAAAACGAGACATAACTTAATGCCACTTCTGGAGAGGGGAGGGGTTAGACCACAGTATGTCCCTTGGAAGCATACAGACAAAGCAAATATAAAGTGTAGGCTCCCATCATTAAGTGGAGGTGCGGGTAAATGGATATATGAAATGGAAAAACACACCGCAGGACAGAAACTGGCAATGGGAGATGTAAAGGGCCTTCTAATATCGATATTAGGGGATGCAGCAGATGACATTTGGAAGAGAGCAGGATTCCCTGGGGTAACAATAGTAAACACATCGCACGATGGGGCACCATTCGCAAACTGCAGACATGCACTATGGCAGGCACTGAGGGTACAGTACCCAGACACATCAGACATAGGAGCAATTACCTCACGCAAGATGCGTGAGAACGAAGATCCTGTTGATTATATCCAGGAAATCCAAGAGAAGTAGCGCATGGAAACTAGAGAACAATGGGACAAAACACCAGCAATATGTTATCATATACTAGTACAAGGGCTCCCAGAAGGAGTTCAGAAACAACTGAAGAAAGTAGTGGGAATGGAAGCAAAAGCATGGCCAGACATACAACTGACAATAGTGCACCATTGCAGGACATGGCAAGGAAAAATGAAACAAAAGGAAGAGGACAGGAAAACGGAAGAGGCTAAACTAGTACAGAAAAAACTTACTAAATACACAATGGAAGGGGCACTAATAACTACGCCTACAACAATGACCCAAAGCCCCACACAAGTAGTGGCCGCACAAGATCCCTCCCAAATACCACCCTCACAGACTATAACACAACAGGTGCCGCCACTCCAACCATACACGACCAACATGGGAGGAGGATACTCAATGCCAGGAGCTGGGTATTATAATTACAACAGGGGAAGAGGAGGAATTATGAGAGGGAGAGGATACAGATATAACACACAACAGCAGGTGGGAGGACTTAGAAATTCCTACCCCACAGGGCAACCAGTATACCAGGACAACACAGGGAGCTTTCCATGGCAGAGTAGGGAACCACCGGTGTGTTGGAGTTGTGGATTATTAGGGCACATGTCACGCACGTGTAGAGTAAGACCAGGAACACTATCATGGAGTGAACAGGGACAACCAAGGCCCACACAGGAACAGCAGGGCATACAGCAACAGCAGACGTTGCAACAGGGAAATGAACAGCAACAACTAATAACACAACAACAGCCACAGACATATTCACTGCCACAACAACAGGTAGCGATAACACAACAACCCCAAGCACAACAAACACAACTGGGTAGGGTGACGGTCCTGGGACACAACCCTTACACAGGAAATGGTCAATCGTTGTACCCTCAATAGGACAGCCCACAGACAGCCTTGGTGTGTCCCATCCTGTCAGTAACACCTAATAGTGCGGAGGAACCACGCATAGAGGTAACGATAGGTGACAAAAAATTATCATTCCTTGTTGACACCGGGGCGACCCAGTCTTGCATAAGGGAAGGTAAATTTAAGATGTCAGGCGAAGCCATGAACACCCAAGGATTCTCTGGGGCTAGAGGGTTGGTTCCTTTTACTGATAACATTCCCTTATCTATAGGAGATTATGACATGTCAGTTCCACTTTTATATTATAGTGCCTCACCAGTAAATATACTGGGGAGAGACATAATGAACAGGTTGAATATGACGATCTCCTTTACTGAGGACGGCATAATTTGCTCTACTCCAGGGATTAACATGCTCACAGCACGACAGATTATGCAAGCATACTGCGGACAGACAGCGATTAGGGCGGAGCCAGTAGATGGCGAACTCTTCCAGTACGGGACAGACATGGCATTTGCATGGATGCCAGGGATAGAGGGAAAGATCTGGAGGAGGCCAGCAGCCTATTTGTTCAGACCAGAAACACCAGTCAATGAACCAGAAGGAAAGGTGGTTCCAGTGGACATTGAGAGCATTATAGCAACAGCTGATTACATTGCTGTACATGCCCAAGACAGAGAAGGAAGAGCATGGAGGGCAGTGATAGCACTAGCAGAAGGATGTAGGCTCACCCAGGTGTCAGATGAGGAGCTGTTCTCAGAAGAAAAGGAGGAAGGTGAAATGGTGTTTATGATGAGTGTGGAAATATGGCTAAGAGTGGCGTACAAACAAGTAGCACAGAAAATTGCAATGGCACTTGAGGCACCCACATCCACCCCAGTTCCCTTCTTTAAGGAGGATATGACAAAGGTACCCACATCATTGTGGTCTACTAGCCCCTATGACGTGGGGTGCATAAAAAGTATAGGGGGAGTAAGGATAAAATTGAAAAAAGGTGCAATACTCCCCAGGGTGAAACGGTACCCACTATCAAAAGAGGCAGATGAGGGCATATATGAATCCATAACGGCCCTTATAGATAATGGCATATTGGTCCCCTCAGAATCACCATGTAACACGGCTGTATACCCAGTGCGCAAGGCTAAAGGGGGGTCTTGGTGCTTCATACAGGATCTCAGGCCCTTGAACAACATAGTAGAAGCAGAATACCCCATAGCCGCAAACCCGGCCAAAATATTGTGTGGCATTCCAGCAGAAGCATCACGATTTACAGTGATCGACCTTAAAAATGCATTCTTCTCAGTACCATTGCACCCAGACTCACAGGATCTGACAAGCTTCACTTACAGAAACACAAAGTGGAAACACACCAGATTGCCACAAGGGTATTGCAATCACCCTCAATTTTCAACAGAGTAATACAGTTGGATTTGGGTAACATTGAAGTGGAAAGCACAGTGTTGCAGTATGTCGACGACATAATAATTTGCAGTACAAACGAAAGGACATGCAGAGAGGACTCATTAAAGATGTTGACAATATTGGCTGAAAAAGGTTACAAGGTAGACATGGAAAAGTTACAGTACTGTCAAGAACAGGTACTTTACATTGGTCAGCTCATATCCCAACATGGAAGAAAGATTGCACCACAAAGAGCACAGGCCATTTCAAACACACCAGTGCCACAAACAGTGAGGGAACTGCAGCAGTTCCTGGGTCTGTGCAACTACTGTAGAGCATGGGTATTTGATTACAGTTCATACATAGGACCCCTGCTTGAGGCGTTAAAGGAAGCTAATAAAGGGGAGAAAAAGTTGGGGTGGACAATGGAAATGAAAGAGGCTTTTGATGAATTGAAAGATGCGATATCAACTGCTCCGGTACTGGCATCCCCAGACTATGAGCGACAATTCTTTATATTTTCACATTGCGACTCAGCAGTAATGAAAGCAGTGCTGGCTCAAAAAACAAGCATGGGCTACAAACCAGTAGCATTTTACAGCGGCCACTTAGATCCTGTGATGTTAGGTCATTTCCCTTGCGAACAAGGTCTCGCCGCAGCTGCTTTTGCGGTAGAAAAAGCATCAGCAATAACCATGGGGTGCCCAACTACACTGTTTGTGGAACATGCACTATTTGCGATATTGAATAAACCTAAGTCCACCCTAACCACGCAAAGGGCATCAGGTTATGAGATCATCTTATCCAGAGCTGAACTATCAATTGTTAGATGTAGCACGGTCAACCCTGCAAGGTTCCTAGCAGAAGTAATTGAGGAGGGAGATTATGCCCACGACTGTACGCAAATAACTGAAATGTACTCATGTACTAGAAAGGTTGAAGAAAACGCACTAGAGGGAGGTGAGCTCCTGTTCATTGATGGGTCGTCAACTATCGACCAAAGGGATGGTATAAGGAGGACTGGGGCAGCAGTGGTAAAAATGATGGAGGTACCGGTGTGTGTGGCAATGAGATGTGTACAACTACCACAGCATTATTCCGCTCAAGCAGCAGAATTGATTGCACTGATCTTGGCGTTGAAGGAAAGCTTTGACAAACGAGTGACCATATATTCCGACAGCGCATATGTTACATCCACTGTCCACTGAGGGCTGTCGAAATGGAGAAGAAGAGGGTTTAGGAGAGCTGATGGCACTCCAGTGCAACACGCCCTCCTATTGGCTGAACTAATTGAAGCAATAAATGACCCCCAAGAATTAGCTTTGGTCAAATGCACCGCACACACCAATGGTGAAGACCACATCTCAAAAGGGAATGCAGCAGCAGACGCACATTCGAAGTATGCTGCATACTTTGGTGAGATATGGAACCCCCCAGAGTCACAGAGAGGGAGAGGGAGGGGAATGGCTAAGGAGATGTTGATAAGAGAAGGGTACACCCATCTCCCAGCCACACAGATTATGGAGCTACAAGCGGCTGCACCAATGGCCGAAAAAGAAATATGGGTAAAAAGAGGATGCACAATGTCACCAACCGACGCACTATGGCGCCAGGGTGACACTGGAAAGATTGTAATACCACTGGCACTATTGAACACCGCCCTGAGCCAACTACATCACCCAGCCCACACAGGCAAGGAAGTAATTGCAGCACGAATTAGGGAAGACTGGTTCTGCCCCGAGTTAAATTCTCATGTGTCAAATTTTATGAGCAATTGTCTCACATGTCAACAGTTTACGGCCGGTCACACTCTGAAGGTGATAAGAGGTACTATACCCCGGCCAGAGGGACCTTTCCGACATCTCCATATTGACTATGTTGATATGATCAACGTATGTCAAGGAAATAGGTATATGATTGTAGTAGTATGCCCATTCTCGAGGTGGATTGAAGCAGGGCCCTGTTCACACCCAGATGCATTTAGAGCAGCTAAATTCCTAGTGAGGGAGGTCTTCCCCAGGTGGGGAGTGTGCGAGGTACTGAGGTCAGACAATGGCCCACATTTCGAAAAACGAAATGTTCCAGCACATCACATCCTTGTTGAACATCAAGCATAAATTTGCATGTGCATACCACCCACAGGCCAACGGTTTATGTGAACGCCTGAATGGCCTATTAAAGGAGGCAATTGCAAAAATACAGCAAACAACAAAGAAGAGTTGGTTGTATTGCCTTCCACTAGCCCTATTTGAGCTAAGGAATAGACCAGGTTCCGACCACCACCTCACCCCTCACGAGGTGGTTACCGGACGTCAAATGTGCCTTCCCCTAACACCAACATCAAGAGCATTTACCGACCACGAGAGTACTGCAAGTGTCCTTGGTGATGAAATGTACCAATATGTGTCTTCTTTGATTACTAGTGTAGTGTTTGTGTCTCAACAGCTCGAGCGCACGCGGGGCGGGTCTAACAGCGATCAACAAGAAGACGTGGATAAAGAATTGGAAAAGGAAAGACTGTGCAAAGTTGCTAAAGGTGACCACGTACTACTTCGCAATTTCAACAGAAAGTGGAACAGTCCACGATTCACTGGCCCCCATCTGGTAGAGGAGGTATTAACGAGAGCAGTAAAGCTACTGGACAAATGTGCCTGGAACCACCTACACGACGTAAAGATCTACAAACTCCAGACCCGCCCCAGCGCCACCGACAGGGCCACTGGAAGAACAACAACAGCGTCACCAACGGAGGAAGAGACTTCTACCACAACTAACGGCCTAAGTGTCCCCGTACCCTGCCACCCCCCAGATTCCCCAGAGACAATTATTAGAAAAGAAAGGGGTGATCCCCATACCGCCCACCCCATGGTTACACGATCAAAGGGTAAAGAGACTTCCGCCAGTTGAGCCCCAAACCCTCTGCCCATTGACCCCCTATCCACTGTAGTAATAACGGAACTGAAGGCCATTGTTTTGCACATATACACATGTAAACACCTGAATGTTCTCTTTCTTTTCTCTCGCACATGCAGGTACAGCGTATTATTGTACTGTTAAGAACGTAGATAACTAACCAATTCACTGCCCAGGAGTAGATGGTACCCTCAGACGATAATTACCTGGAAGAATTGTCACACCAATTTGTATATGAAATAAAAAGGCCAACATACCTGAAAATAAGGAGGGTACGTGTCTACTACACAGCATTCCTCTTGGCCATAGAACATTCAATGCCCCACCTCCAACCATACTTGCCTGCCCTAAGAGATAGATCGCTTTGATTGGCGTGGGGACAGCTCTTCGCCTGGGCACTGAATGACTACCTGATAGGGAGAGCTTAAAAAACGACAACTAACATCAATAACAAGCATATTAAGAATTTTCAGGCGGGCAACTGTAACGTCGCAAGAATAAACTGCCGGACTGCAGCAAGGTAAGAGCAAAATGCCGGTGAAATTAGCATTTGTAATAAAATTGATAGGGATTTTAATGATCACCGGGTTCTTGGCTGCCTCTGTATGGCAGTACATATGCTTTCAATATTATTGCTGTACCCAAACCTAATACACCCCCACCCCCAGCTGCAACAGGTGTTATGTCAGGTGGTACTAGTAAAATCCCACACAAGGAAAATAGAGTTAAACGCAGCACATACTCAGATAATAAAGGCATTGACAACTATGTACAAGATTCAGCACACATCTCAAACAACATATGGTATCAACACATGACCCACATAGGTAAGCAGACAACAGAAGACAGCTGCTACGTTTGCTCATTGATCCCATACGCCATGAGCGCTTCTCGAACATTTGTTGCCACGGAGATAGATGGAAAAATAGCACGATGTATAATATACCTGGCACTGTTCCAGACGAAAGGAAGATTTCAAGGGACAGTGGTGCATCTGGTGTGGAAAACACGAGATACATATCCATATGAAAACAACTTCCTCAAGACTTATTTGAGTTACCACAAGAGCAGTTTATATGCTGAAGGATTCAGATACATAACAAGTGGTCCTGAAAAAGGAGAAACAAAGAAAGTAACACTGCAATACCTACCATGTGATTGGTACGCTACTGAAGTCCCTGGCAAAAACGGATGTTGGGAAAGACCACTGATGATAATAACAGGGAAGGTGTACATGGACAACAAATGGGACATAGGAGTGGTTGGCAGCAACATGGTAACAAGAGAAAATATTTCAACTATTGATGGACATAACCATAGATGTTGGATGACTTGGATCAAGTACGTACCCATGCTCACGTGGATGGAGAAGGATGAAGACCCAATAACAATACTGCCGCTAACTGCGCCTAAGGTATGCTACCAACATAAAGGAGAGGTGGATGTAGGATACAACACCAACTGTGAAAGCGTGATGGAGTTACCTGAGGGGGGAGCAGGAACAGCAGTAGTAATGGACCATTACTGGGCCTGTGAAGACAAGGCGTACCACACACTGCCCCCTTTGTGGAATGGTGTATTCACTATAGTACACGTTAATGTACTATCACTAGTTGTAACCCAGAAGCATGTGAATATGGTGAATTTCCCCAAGATGGATGAAGGGAACAAAAGGAAGAGGAGATCTGCACAGCCTCGGAAAGGGCCAGAGAACCGACGCAACGGCAACAACACTGTCCTCAACAGAAGGAAAAGACAAGGAGAACCTCTGACAGGAAATTACCTGTGGGGAAGGTCGGAAACAGCACTCACCTCAATTCCGCCGGAACACAGACTATTCAGCAGAGCAGCTATGTTCTTCTCCTCAATAATACATCCTGGACTGCAGGCCTACTCAAACGCGAAATGGCTCCAGATAACTAGGTGGGAACTAATGATGACAATTAACTCTACAGTAAATGGATTCAACGCAATAAAAGAGGAATTGCGAGCAGTAAGAATGGTTGCACTACAGAACAGATATGTACTGGACCTCCTCACAGCAATGGAAGGAGGAGTTTGCGCAAAGATAGGACAATCATGCTGCACATTCATTCCTGCTAACGATGCTGACAATGGTACACTCACGGAAGCTGTATCACAATTGGCCCAGATGCACTCAAAAATGATGGATGAAAGTAAAGGTGTGAAAAAGGATGAGAGCTGGTTTTCAATATTATGGTCATGGATGCCATCTTGGCTGTCAGATGGACTGAAGATTATAGTTGGATGTACTATTTTGGCTGGAGCTGCACTGATCATAATAAGATTTTGGAAGGCCCGGAAGGCACGCACCACAGACGAGATGATCGAAATGGTTGGTATACACCTCTTGATGCCAACAGATGACGGCCAACACACAGGCACAATCATAAAAGAGAGAGAGAAGTTGCGCAACCAGATCATCACCAACCACCTGGACCCACCATCTGTGAAGCTCGAAAACCCAAGAAACCCAAGGAGCTACATAGGGAAATGGGTATACTGCACTCCTGGAGGAACCTGTGAATATATGTATTGGTCATTTGAATACCATGTTAACCACTATGGACATTTGGGAGGAATAACTAAAATATGGAGAGTAAGAGAAGATAAAGAAAAGGATATGTTTGTGGTCAACAAGTCGACCAGAGGGGGGACTGAAGTGGGAGAATGGAAGAACAGGCTCCCGCCCTTCCCCTCTCGCGCTTGGCCTAGAGGATCACGGCCTAGACACCCGCCACGAGAGGGGTTTGCCTATCTACCAGACGACCAAATACCCTGGTACAGGAACATACGGATGTGCCCATCTACCTGCCCAGCAGCCCGCCCTGTCCATGCCGACACCTGCGGCACGGATCAACTCGACTAAACCTACACGTCGTTAGAGATGCCATGACGACCTAGCCAACGGTCAGCACACCTGTGCAAACATGCACACCGGACACTCCCACACCAATCCACACGAAGAATATATTCAGTGCTATGACGTAGGCGACAGACATACTCACGGACGTGCATCTTTATTATTTTCCACATAGGCTCTCAAAATGCAGAAACGCAAGACGCATCATGAACTTATCTAAAAAGGCTTGCTCACGCTTCTTCTAAGAACCATGTACCATAATGAAGAATATAACGGAGACACGATACTGAGGATAGAGCAATATGATACCGTAACCTAAAGCGCTCTGCAACAAAAACGGTTCCACCTATGCACCAGGCCCAAGTAGGCCGCAAGCAAAAGCTTCCATGAACATTGAATGAGCAAGAACTTGGTTGCTGACCCTGCAGAATGAGCCCGGCGAAAGCACACCGCCAAGGGCACGATGTTGCAATCTCGCACGCTGCAAGCCAACGCCAAGGTCGCACCTGCAAGATAAACCAGGCACACAGTAGGAAAAACAATATTAATTGTGTTGAATTTTGCCTCAAACACGGTCCCACCTCACGTGACAAAGCCAAACCTAACAAGATGCCAAGCCCAGGAGGAAGGAGACGCCTGAATCCCACATTTCAAGACACAAGCAGATACAATTAAAAGACTCATTGGACATCTGCAGCAGTGGGAGTAGTCGACCTCCCAACATATGAATAAATCCTCACAGTGTTTACACCTACCCATATTAAAACATTGTTGCAAATTACAGGTGCACCGCGAGCTGGGAACAGCGATAGTCCCAGACTGGGAGGCTCGCGAGCGGACCAATCAGAACATGGGGCTCCTATCACTGACTCCATTAACATTGACCAATCCTCAGAGGTCTTCATGTAACAATTTTCATGTATCAAATTGAAGGGACAGCCCAGGTATACCACCTGACTAACCCTCAACCACTAACACCGTTCTCTATATGTATGCTATACTAACCCTACCACTCGAGTAACCAATCCAGAGTGGAGATAGGTTTTTTGCTAAACTTTCCAAGTGACGCAAGTAGCGCGTCATACTAAGGTAAAAAGGGCCTGCGAGCCCCACGATTGTGTGTGTGTCAGGACAGACGTGTACGCTCCTTGACCCATCCCTGCCGTTTTGTCTAATAAACAGCAGAGTCACCTTGCTTCTTGCGTGTGTCTCATACTCTATCTCTTTTGGGATATACAGGAGGAGTTGGGGCCTCCCTGCCCGGAGGTCTGCGGACGGCCCGGCCGACCCCGACAGAATTTCCCCCCGACAGACTGTCTGTATACCACTGAACAGGAAACGAAGGGAAGGATAGATCTTATAGATACTCCTTTGGACAATGCAGAAGGGGAGCTGTTTTGTGATGGCTCCTGCTTCAAACTTTCAGATGGTAAATCTACAGCTGCTTAAGCAGTTACTACATTTAGTAAAGTTGTTGAAACTAAGAGAATTTTGCATAACTCCGCGCAGGCCGCAGAAATTATAGCATTGACCCGAGCTTGTGAACTCTCCGAAGGGCGTATAGTAAATATATATACTGATAGCCAGTACGCCTTTGGGGTGGCTCACAACTTTGGGAGGCTCTGGTCGGAAAGAGGGTTCCTGACCTCACATGGGACCAAGATTCAGCATGGCCCCTTGATAGTGCAATTGCTCTCGGCACTCTCCCTAGGCAGTTAGCGATCATGAAATGTGCAGCCATCGTAAGGTCATAGATGATGTGGGAAAAGGGAACACCTTTGCGGACCTGATAGCCAGGCAAACGGCCACAAACCTTAGCACAGACATGTATGCGCTAAGGGAAACAAAAGATGCCTATGTAATGGATGAAGGTATTGGGTCTGTGCGGGATATTCAAACTGATGCTACAGTAGAAGAATCTAAAAGGTGGGCCGAAGGAATGGGGAAACTAGATGATGATGGGTGTTGGGTGGATACATCTGAAGGAAAATGGTTGCTCCCTGATTCATATGTACTGGCAATGGTTACGATGGCACACGGTCCTACACATGTGTGTGCTCAGCAGATCACGAAAATGTTAGAAAAAGTTTGGGTGAATAACAAGATTCTGGACACTGCAAAATGCCATGTTCGGAACTGCATGATCTGCTTACAGCACAATGTGGGTAAGGGGACAGTAACTCCAAGGGGAAGCTTTGGGCCCCCTTCTGTTCCCTTCAAGGTCATTCACTTTGATTTTATTGAGATGGAACGGTGTAACAATCTGAAATATGTTCTTGTAATTATGTGTGCCTTCAGTAAATGGGTCGAGGCATTCCCCGTTAAAGATGCTTCCGCCATGACCACTGCAAAGATTATGGTAAAATAATTCTTTCCTCGATTTGGGCTCCCAAGGGTAATTTGGTCAGACAATGGTCCTCATTTTGTTGCAGCAGTAATTTTGCAGATATGCACAGCATTACATATTGAGAAACAATTTCACTCAGCTAGACATCCTCAAAGTGCTGGGTTGGTGGAAAGACATAATGGTATCTTAAAGAATAAGCTTGCAAAAACATGTGCCGATACCAAACTGAAATGGCCAGATGCCTTACCTATTGTATTATTGGCTATGCGTACCACACCTCAAACTAAGACTGGGCTTTCTCCATTTGAGGTAGTGATGGGGAGACCTCCTAACATTTGGGGTCTCCCAAAACCTAAAACCCTGAAAGAGGTGGAAAATGTATTGCTTGTAGACTACTGTAACCAGTTAACTAAAAACCTGTATTTCATTTATCACCAGGTGTATTCAGCTTTACCTGTACGGTTCACGGGCCCAGGACACGATATACAGCCTGGAAGTTGGGTCCTAGTGAAGGCCTACAAAAGGTCTTCCTGTCTCGCTCTCGTTGGAAGGGACCCTACCAGGTGCTGTTGGTCACCCGGACAGCAGTGCGGGTGGCTGGGAAGAAAACTGGATCCACGCGACACATGTCAAGAAACTTCCTCACCCGACACCACACGTTACAGAAGAAGCAGATCCCCTCGCTGATGCTACAGTCCCTGATCTTGGAGTAGCAAACAGCGCTGTGAGTGCGTCGGAGAATTTCTCTGAGCCCGTGGAGCTTGGGGAACAGTCCATTTCGTCTCCGCACTCTTTTGAAAAATCACTTCCGGAAAACATTGTTTCGAGTTCTGCGACTTCCGTCGCCTCCGATACGTCGCTTCCCTCAGGAAGTAACGACGCCTTGTTTTCGGATCAAACAATCTCGGGTTCCACCAGGTACAACCTTCGACGAAGAAAACAGAACTACGGCACAGGTTTTTCTGTGCATTTGGGAAAGAGAAGTGATTGAAAGTTTTCTTTTGTATAAGAAAGTTTCTGTTGAACAACAGGAAGAAAATGTCATGATCTCTGCTTCCAAAAGGTCAGGGTTTTCCCAACTCCCTTGGAAGCAGATCCATAACCCAGGTTCCGAGTGCCAACCAGTCCCAATTGGGACCTTTTGGACCCAGTCCTGGCGCCAGTGGCACCAGGCTCATAAATATGCCCAGTCCCAGCGCTGGAAGCGCCGGGCTCATATTGCTTGGGTGGACTTACCTGCAGCAGACCATGCTGCTTACT
The DNA here is from genome assembly GCF_040938575.1 of Ambystoma mexicanum. Lineage (NCBI taxonomy): Eukaryota > Metazoa > Chordata > Amphibia > Caudata > Ambystomatidae > Ambystoma > Ambystoma mexicanum. The sequence goes on from NC_090931.1 coordinate 462,650,475, forward strand.
TGCCTGCCAGTTGAGTCTCTGATCCTCTTCTGTTTGGAACTACTATTCCTGTTGGGTGGGGCAGGAGCCACTCCCTAGATTCAGAACACTGGAACTCTTCTGGAAAGCAGGAACTCTTTTCTTAGGCGTGGCTGTGGAAGGAGACACCTAAGCACTACAGGAGGCTATTTAAACCACACCCGATGGATGAATCTTGCTTTGCGTTATTCTGCATCCTCAGCAGCAGAACGCTCATCGTGTCTGCTGCATCTGATCCTGGGCCTAAGGAAAAAGGCTTACCATTCTGAATCCAGTCTTCAGCAACACCTATAAAGACAAGAAAGAACAGGTTAGCATTACTGTCTTCAGTGACAGCTCTTCACTTACCTGGTCCATCGGCTGTCACCAACGCCTCGCGCTGCATTCCGGCATCTGAAAGACAAAGGCCTACCTACTCTTCGTGCGCTCCGGAGGTCTTCACACTGCATTCCGGCATCTGAAAGACAAAAGCTTACCAACTCTTCGCACGCTCCGGAGGCCTTTGGCGCTGCATCCCACATCTGAAAGACAAAACAAGGTGCGTTTAAAGACATTGGGGAACTTTAATACTCACGTGCCATTACTCCTTTCCACATCCAACCCAGTGGGTATTCCGGCACCCTGCAGCCGCCCCGAACTTGTACCTGCAAAATAAAAAGACAGTTAGAGCGCATCGTGAAGCAGGCAACAAGCGCTTACTTACGTGCTTCCAGGCGCTTCTATTCATCACACGGGCTCCATCTTCAACTCACTTCAGCCCGCCATCCGCCATCGCCGGAACCCTGCAAAACAAGAGACATCATTACTAAAGACTTTAAAGACATTAGAATTACTCGAAACTTACCGTTCGTGCAGTAAACGACGGACAGCAGTCCTCTGAAGTCAAGAGGCCTGCTCCCCTTATCCAGTGAAGAAACTGGTTACAGCACCCTGCCTCGAGGCAGATGGAGAGCACGGCGTTCACTTACCTAAGGTGAGAGCGTTAACCTTTGGGGTTCTACAGGAGAAGAGAAAGGGAAGAAGAGAGAGACATTCAATAACCCAGTTCATTAATCCCACATTTTCTATCTGCAGACATCTTACCCTTAGAGCCAGACATACAGTGCACAGTGGTCCAGCCCAAAGAGCCAGCCATGTGTTACACATCACCTTTGAAGATACGGTATACGCCCAGTCAAGACCGGCGCCTCTACGGGAATCAGGTGAGCGTTACAGAAAAGGGATTCTGCTGGCTAGGGTTGGGAAGGACTAAGAAATCATGCGACCGTAGCGTCGCCAGCAACGAACATTGGGGTCGTCGATTGAGGAACTACAATGTCTGCCACCTCCACTGCTGCTCCCCCGCACTGAACTTGTGAATAAGGGGGTGACCAACTTGGACAATGAACAATGTGCCTGGGTCCCGAAAACGTATTGCTGTGTTTTGATAACGATAATTGTTATTTTTGCAATTACTGCTGTAGGACTTTGGTACTTTGAAGAAATCTATCCTCTAAAACCTCTACTACCGACCGAGATTGTACCAACTGCTTTGACTCCCTCTGTACACCTTCACACTCTGTCCCCTAGAGACTCCCAACATAGACAAAAGTATCATAATAACACTCTAATGATAGTAATGAATGCAACGCATGCCATTTTTAATAAGAGTAATTGTTGGATTTGCACTGATTTACCGCAACATGGGAACAAGGGGCTAGGATGGTATATTCACCCTTTACCTTTAACGACTGCTTGCTATGCCTCTCTTAGAGCACTATTCTTTGGCCGTTGGAATGATAGCATCTCAGGGAACTTTGATGGAACTAATTTGAATGATTTCGAGAAACGTGAATTAACTCCCCTGGGATGCTCGCTTTTTGCAAATAGAAGTAAACCTAATGTCGCTTCTATTAGGCCGTCTGATAAACTGTCTCTTCCTTTTCAAACTTTAATTTCCTTTAAAATGGCTCCGATAGGCAATAAGGACGCCGTGCCTCCTTCTTACTCTATAAATCATAGCCCTGACTCGGTCCCCTTTTGTGTACAAAGAAATGGCACTCGGCCAATGGGAGATTTTGAAGGTTGTATGAACATTGTAAATTTGACTGGAGAAAACAGGCCGCTGTATGTAGGGGGGCCTGTTTATTTTGTTTGTGGTAGTTTAGCATTTCCCTGGTTGCCCAAGGATTGGCAGGGAACCTGTTATTTAGGAATCCTGTTACCCGGGGTATTTGTAGCTAGTACATTGGAGGTTTCTAGGGCTCGCCCACGGCGGGACAAGAACGGAGATACCCCTGGGCAAGTATTGGGAGATTTAGCAAAATCAGTTGTGCCCTTTTGGGGACAAATAACAAACTCTGAGAACATTAGGGGATTAGCAAGGGTACTGGAGAGAACGATCAACCGGACCACGGAGATACTCTACAATATGACACTAGAACAAAAAGCAATAAGATTGGTAGCACTCCAAAATCGGATGGCATTAGATGTCATTCTGGCAGAACGAGGTGGAGTATGCAAATTGGTGGGGTCCGCTTGCTGTGTTTTCGTACCAGATTTCTCGCCGACAATTTTTAAAGCAATACAGAACTTGCATATTCTTAGTTCTGAAGTACATATCCCTGTAGGAGATTGGAATCTTAGCACCTGGTTCTGGGATTCTTTACGATCTTGGGGTTGGAAGGTGCTTTCTGTTATTCTGGTTATTTTGGGGATCCTGCTATTCCTTTGTTGCTGTTTTCAATGTCTTCCGAGTATATGTGGAATGCTAGGGGGATGTTGTGCCCAAGCAGTGAGCACAATAGGGCATAGAATATGAGCCCCAGATACAGCATCCAAAGAGTTTGTGTTCCAAGAGGTTCTGATGAATGACCTAATGGCTATAGATATTACAGACAATGATTCGGAATGTATGGATGACAATACATGGAGTTATTTGCAAAAGTATTAGAAATTATATTAGCACTTGGCATAGGCCAAAAGGAGGGTCTGTTGGAATTGAAATAATATTATGCCTAGTATCGCAGTAATTGAATGTGTATTGGCCTACGCCAAGTTGTCTATCATATAAATAGACTCCGCGGCAAGGTCTTGACCTTAACGAAAAGTAATGTAAATCGCCATCTTGGATTTAGCCGCCATTTTAGGTTCTCTTGTAATGTGGAAGTCACCCTGAACATCAAAATGGAGGCTGAATAACATTCTGAGTGAGATTCTGGCCGTTGTGACCTCCGCTCACACGAATAATTAATATGCCTGCAGGCCACTTGTCGGGGTCGCGAACTGAGACCTTGTCCTATCACTGACCTATGTGTAAATGAACAACTGTATCAGCGGAACTGATCAAAATGCATACATTATAGGATTGACCTGGCAAGGAACCCTAGGCCCGATCTGAAGAATGGTTAACCCGCGAGTGGGTTGGCCAAGGGCTGGATAAAGGATATAAAAGCCCAAGTATTCCGAATGTACGGTCTCTCTACTAATGCATCGAACCCTTGATGAAGTTCGTTACGTTACTCTGAGAGCCGAATAGCTATCCGTTTGTCAATTGACTTTGGTAACTGTTGTAGCTTTTTAATAAAGCACTTGTATGTCCTTTGTAACCTGTGTTGGTGTGTTTCTTTTGGGCTTCCCAGCCTCATATCAATTTTTATGTTTTCACACCCTCTGCATGAGAACACAAGCATCCCCAAACATGTTTCGGCCTCGTTGTGTTTCATCAGTGAGGAGTAGCTTGGGTGTCTAGGCCCAGCAGGCACGGGACCCACGTCTGTGCATACCCATCCCACTCGAAGTGACTATAGCAAAACAAAAGAGGTGATAGCTGGAAGGTTTAGAATGAATCTTAACCTCTGGCATTGCTCTGGGCAACCCCCAGACCCAGCAGGGTCCAAACAAATTCTTCTTGAAATCTTGAAGTTCAAAGATTAATCAGTGAAGGAAAGCAATTCTGCTTTAAGAGGTCTAATCCCTGTCCTTTTGACAAGTGGTCTTTGCCTTCTTGAATCTTACCCAAAGTGATTTTTGCTAAACGAAGTGAAGGAGTCAGGAAGGATATAGAGGCACAGAGAAAACAAGATGATGGAGCCCTGCTCCACTTGCACTGAGCACACCCTAACTACATTGGAAAGAGGTGTTTCTGACCCCACAAAAGATCAATGGGAAGGCATAGTCTTTAGTGCCTTGTCTGGCAGGGACAGGCTGTCTGACCAGAATATACACAATCCCTCCTCAGCTAGCCTGGCTCACAGTGTTGATGTATGTATGTTACAAATCGGATGCAGCTTCTTATAGTTATGTGAATTACTATCCACCATCCCCTAAACTCAGGTATGGCTGTATGGCTGTATTCTGCCACCAGAATAGTTATTCCTCATAACTATGTGGTATTGGAATATAAGTGCAGACTTTAAATACAGCCTATGTGCTAAAGTCAATTTTCTGTCACAGCAGCTTGAGGGATGTCTCAACCCACTAATCCAAGCCCTGCAACATCACTGTGCATTGCTTGCAGCAGAAGCATCATGATGGCCACTGGAAAGCATGCTGCTTGCTAGAAATCACCAGAAAGTGTGCAGTGAAAAGCTGAAAAATAGGCACCATCCACTTTTGGCTATGTCAGTGGTAACACAGGAGACAACTGCCAAAACCCCTCATTTGGCTACCCACAGAGCAAAATCATTGCAAAAGAAACAGGGCTGTTTGAAAAATCTGTTTTTATTTGGTGTCAAATTTGCAAGAATCATGGCTCAAAAACCACCCAAAAAGATCCAACCTTCTTTTTGGGTGGTCAACATCATTCCACTGCAAGAATCTACATACATATAAGGTACACAGAAGTATGTGTTATCTGAACAAATTCCACTTTTGAGGATTGCTTGCTGGAAGAAAGCTGTCAAAAATGGGTGTAATACCGTTACTCACCTCTATCAGAAGCCGGCGATTTAAAACCATTTTGTGTAAAGTTGTACATTGAACACAAACTATGCCAAAGAAAGACTTGCTATCAGAAGCCTAAGAGGTGGAGACAATTCAAAACTATATTCTGAAAAGGCTTGAAGTAAGAAATTGTTTGATGTATGTGTTCAAAATGTGAGTTATATTATAAGATAAGACAATTGTTAGACATTGGGTTCAGAGATAAAAGTTTCCCATACTGTGCTTCAAACAAATTCCACACCTCTCCCTGAACAAAGGAAACTTCCCCCTGCTCTTGGCTAAGAGATTGACAGGCTGGTGTCAAAAGGAACTGGGAGTGGCACCCTGGCCTGTTGCAGACAAAGGAGGCCTTGGGCTGAATAGAAATGCTAATTCGGGTGTGACTGACAACAAACTGCTGCCAGGAAGAAGGACATGTGACCCTCTGAGTCAGCCCAGCTCTGGAGGTGGACCAGACTGAAATGTGGATTTAACATTGGAGTAAATATATGTTTTAGAAAAATGCTTATAACAAATTTCACTGAACTGACAAAAATGTGAAACTTTGAGATTGTTAACATGAAAAATTCACTCACAGCTGGAATCCGTGCGATGTTCTGAGACTAAACCCCGGAATTTATTCATATTGTAGCTACTGTGTTTATGCTAGGAACCTAAAGAATTACAGAAATGTGCCCAGATGGGGTGTGCATGCATATATAAAAATTGGTGCAGAACTAATATTGAGAAACCCACCAAAAGCATGAAAAAGTTGTCATTTCTGAACAAAAGCTCTTAGGAAGATGAGAGTTGAACAGAAATGAACCTTAGACAATCTGACATGTAATTTATGTAGTGTTAACAAGTTGTGCATCTTGTAAATGTGTTTTTATAATGAAAAATAAGATATACTGTACAGAGAAAAGTGGAGGGTTCTTCCCCTAAGCCATAAACATGACACAGGATGACACACTGCTCCTTTCTCAAATCAGGGGACAGGGAATCCTCTGTCCTATCAGATCTTTAGAGGGTTGGTCATAGAGAATCAGCCTCCCAACCCACTTTGGAAATACATAAATAGGGACTGCTGAGGACAGGCAGGACACACACTTTCCACTTCTCAACTGATTTCTTGGCAAAGCACCCTGTAGGAAGATCCAGACATAGATCCTGAAACCAGACTCCAGAACCAAGCTCTAGAACCAAACTCTAGAACCTTGAAGCAGAGAGGCCTAACCCACAAGCTGAACCTTTTTCAGCTGGCCTTCAGAACCTTTTGCAATCTGATCCTAAACCCTAAACTTCCAAGGGGCATCTCAAAAATCCAACAGCCTGGCTGAGCTGTTTTGCTGTTCTAGCTAAGAACCCTGTGCTAGAACCCAGATCTAGACCCAGAGAGCAGAGCTCTATCCAGAACCCGTCAGATCCAGTCCAAGAGGCCGTGCAGACCGCAGTGCCTTGCTGAGAGCAGAACCCATTGCTGAGACCTGTCCGGCGGTTAGAGAACCCCAGCCAAACCCTTGACCAGATCTTTGACGGGGCCCACTCATCCAAAGCCATAGACGTGAGTATCTAGTCTAGAACTGTCCATAGTCATCTCTTAATTTAAAGTAACCTAATCCAACCACTCTAATCTATCCAAAACTGCATTATTGAATCTCTTTTGTCTATCCTAAGTTCTTCTCTCCTCCACATAATCCTTTATAATTGTAGCATCAATCATCTATGCGCTGATATTTTTCTGAAGAGGGTCAAGTGTTTTGATGGACAGAGGTCAGGCGGAGGTGCCGCTGTTCTGGTTGCTGCCCGTTGAGTGTCTTGCTTCTTCATAGCCCCTTAGTATAAGTCCATATTGATTCCTAATCTTTAAAGCACATCTTTCATTTTAAAATCTTGACTCTGTTTCTGAAAAATCTACCTTCACAAAAACCTTTGTAACTTTTGAACCTCATGCCCTAGAACCGAAATTTAATTGTCATTTTGAAGCTAAGATGCTAGGCTTTCTAACAAGCCTCCGTTTTAATTTTTCTGTAATCGCGTTCCATGCACGCGGAAAAGTTGCCGCGAATTGCAATTTGTCTCAATTTCACCACTTGTCAAAATAGCTGTTTCCTGTTTTCCACTGCTGAATTTCGTTTTCAATCTGATAATCATTCACAAATCATTGTTAGTGTTGACCTTAACCAATCCAAAGTAACTCTCATTTTTGTAGTGAAGTGACCCCCAGCCTTCTTAGTTTGACTTTCTAAGTTTATTACCAGCTTCATTGGTATGTTCACAAGCAGTCAAACAGGTTACATATAAGTTACAGGTAGGGCATATAAAACACTGGCAGCCCATCACCCAGGCCTCTGGCTGAACAACTGACCAGGTTAGAACATTCACCAATGCATTCCAGCACTCAGGCATAAACACTCCACATGACATCACAACATTCCTTCTGCAAAGCCAAGCCATACACAACACATCTTCTCCCTTTACATTGCACATCACACACCGCAAAGCGTTACACAACAATTTTCCTGAATCTCCTTTAGTGAATTAAAATCATTTTAGCATATTTTCCCATTCATTGCAATCACATTTAAACACATTTTGGCCTGTTTTAAAATCATACCTATTCTCTCTAAGTTTGCTGGGGGGAACTGGGATTGAACTGCATTATTGATTGTATTCCTGAAACCTGTGTGCCCTCATTTTCATCTCTTCATATTGCATAGTGGGGGAGTGAGTAGTCACAGGGGAAATAGTGATCATATTGTCTTTTGTGGAAATTATATCAAGTTTTATTTATGTGCTGCATTCTTTCTTATCATTGCATTTCCTTGAACCCATACAAAGTATTCTCTGCTACATTATTCTCCTATTCCTACTCCTAAGTGATTAAAGAGATTGTTAATATTGTAATAATACCTTTTGCTGATCACTTTTCATTTTCATAAGTGTGCTATTCAGATATTATTCTATTCATAAAAGTGTGATATATATATATTGTTCAATTCTTCAAATAAACCTTTTAATTTGCAAAACAAACCTACTTCTTGGCTAAGTGAGGTCGGGAGATCCAAAGAGAGGGACTTTATATAAGGGTTCATCATCAAGATTTAAAGAGAACTTTTGACATAAAAAATATATAAATAAGGGTTTCCAATGGGCATCCCAGACTAGGAATTGACTTAGTTGGAATGCTGGATTGAAGTCACTTACAAGCTGTCAAACTGGGCATCTGTGATGTCTGAATCTGCTCTTTGCCCCGGAGAGCAGGAGCTGAAGATCAGGAGGATGATGCTGCACGACATAAGTGTGTTTTATCATTTTGGCATACAATATATGAAAGGGATGTCTAACTATCCACCCTTCTAAAAAGTGAATTACCTGCATACATCTATTAATTAACAAAAATACAAATAAAAAAGCCATGGCGTTTTATAACCTCTCCAGATGGAAATTGGAAATTCCACACATTGCCCACTTGTAAGGCCCGGTGAACAAATTCAGCCAAATCCCAAATTACCTGGATATTGACCAATTTCGTTAAGCAGAGCTTTTCGGAATGACATTCAGGGTTAAAGCAAAGTGGTGCAAGCAAGTTTGATCTAAGACAGTATAAACAGGGGATATGTTCCTATTGCGAGCCAGCAATCTAACTTCTACATGTCTTTGCGTCCATTATGCTTTCAGACCGCTCCTATTCCTCCTTTGTAAACATCATTAAACGCAGAGAGTAAATGCCAGGGTACAAGTCTTAACAATAAGTTAGGAGAACTAATTGTCATATGGAATGTGCAATTCCAATAGAAGTGACGTGAAATAACATGAAGTTGCAGAAAGACAATCCCAGCTTTAAAAAAAAAAATGGGCTCTATCTGGTCCTTTGAGATAAATGTACTTGATGGGCAGCAGAACATGTTTTCTGGTCTGACATACATTATGATTATCAATAGACCGTACCTGCTGAGAAGGAAAGGCTGATTTCCAGAATATCTACTAATCTTGACAAACTAGTGCCAATGTGCCTCATCAAGCATCACGCAGTTATCACTCAGTTATTTAAAACAAAATGCAGAGCCGGAAAGTGATGCTGTGGACATCCAAGGATTTAGTGCATATTGTTTTTGTTTATCCTGTTGCATACTGTAATCAGGCCTAGTGCAGTCTGTACAGTTTATTTACAAAGGTCTCCGTGCAGCAGTCACCAAAGCAAAGTGATCCATGTACAATGAGGATATGTTTACAGGTATATCACAAACAGTGTTCTAACACAGAGCACTGTGCTTCAGGCGTGGGTGTGGGTAGGAAATGCAGGGGGCGGGATTGCTGAGGCCCAGTGTGAATTACAGTTTGTTTGCAGAGGTGCCTGAGTCACCAACGCAATGTGACCCATTTAACGTGGTATATATGCACAGAGAAGTTGGTTTAACGAATGGCATTGTTTTAGAGAGGAAGGTTGTGGCTGTGAGGCCAATTGAGGTCTGTATTTATTTTATACTCGGTCCTGCGTTCAGGAGGTACCAGGTGTCCAGCAAGGGACAAGTCTGATGTTACATGTTACGTGAAGCGCTTGATTACATGAAGAAATCACCCACTCCAGTTATGAAAGAAGAGACCGTGTCTGACATTAATTGTTGCTTTAAGTGCTTGGTTACATGAAGAAATCACCCACCACAAATATGAGAATGAGGGTGCGTCTGACATTGCATGTTGCTTGATGGGCTTGGTTAAATGAAGAAATCACTTACTCCAGCGGAAGTAACATCATACGACCCTTGACCTATATATGAAATGTATATCATATTACTGTGATATTGTAACTATATTAGTGTACTGAGGAACAATACTTTGTGATGCCACTTCCTTTTTTGTCAAGGGGTGAAAGGTCGTGTGCCACCACTTTCTGTGATGTCACACCACCCTTGACCTCTTCAAGGGTCGTGTGATGCCACCTCCGCTACCCCTGGCATTTCGGTGAATTGACGTCCCTGCCCCGGCCAGATAACACCAAGAACAGGGAAAACTAGCCTACAACCTCAGCAGCCTACAGTGAATAGTTCCGGCAAACCCACCCAACAGCAAGTTCGCCTCCACCCCAGAACTGGCCAGAGTGCCTCGACACTATGCAAATGACAGCAGTTCGCGATGCAAAGCCTAATGACATAACGTAACATAGGACCAGCTGACCACTGAATGAAATGACATGCTAAAGGCATTGACTGACAACAACAGACAACTTTAACACAAAAACACGTTCAAACAATGGACCATAACCTAGGTTAATTAAATCGATGCAACATCTGTAAACTACAGTTTTTATGATGCTGCAAAAATAAGACCAGAGCCTGAGTAACAAATAAACACCTATTCAATTTAAATACAAGACCTGAAGCACAATGGCATTTTGACTATGTCTACAGCTTCTATCCATCCTGAATGTGGTGTTAAGTGTAGCATTGGTTTTAGTTCATGGTTTAAAGGGATCGCCGTGTAAACTGCCCTGAAATGTGTGATTCTGCATGAACCAACCCTCAGTCAGTCTTACATACCGTTTCTTCTCCAACTTCCACTGATGTTCTCTCGCGCTGCTTCAGCGAACTTGTGGTGTCTGCTTTAGTGCACCCTGGCCAGGGGGTCTTCCAAGCGCTGCTTGGATGTTATGTTAAGAGGTGCCTGCACGTTGTTCACGTGCAGTGTTTCAGTGTGTTCCAGATTAAGGACTGCAGTAAACACCAGCACCGCACTCCCCTGACCTCAGCTATTGATCATCCACCTGAGGACTGTGGGGATGAGTTCCAGGTCCAAGGCTACAGCCATGACAAGATACCAGGCGCTGTCACAAATACACCAGTCATTGCTGGAGTGCAGTGCTCTGGGGCACCGTGCTCTGTGTTTATTGACTCGCAGGGCCAAGGTTACCGTGTGCAGGAGTGTCAACACCGATATAATGATTGACCATGTATGTAATGTGTGTGATATAATGAAAATGGTTCTTATAGATACACAGAGGCAGACTGGTACCCAGTGACATTGGATGGAATCCCGAGACAAGTTAGTGGCCCGACAGGCACGCGGGCACGCGGCAGAGTCAGTTACATGAAAGGCAATGTTTAACACGTGACTGAATAGGTCCCAGGCAATCTGGCAGACAGGTGGCACTAGAAGACAGTTTTCACATGATCAATGAGATTGGTGACGGAAAACTGGAAAGGGAGAAATAGAATTACAGAATATTAATATTGTTGCCTGTGACGAAATGACTTTTGCCCTGCAGGAGTACATTGATGAGTAGTGGCTAAACCACCTATTCAGACCTCACACTTCTATAAAAACAAGAGTGATGCCAATCATAAAAGTGTAACATGCTCAGGTAAGAGATATACCTCCTTGGCCTTTTGTGGTAACGTGGGCCGAGTGAATGCTATGCTTTTAAGAGGGGTGTGAATGCGATCCAGCAGAGACCAAATGAGAAAAGTACAGCATTCAAAATAAAGGAATGCCCAATCAAGGCACATAAATATATATATATACTTTAATTAAACATAACATATGCAAAAATAACTAAACAGAATACTCTTCAAAATGATGCAGAACTCTGGGTAATGAAACAGAGGTGAAGGGCAATCAATAACCACAATGTTTATAAAAGAATATGTTCTTGTGTGAGAAAAGGGATTAAAAGTGACCTAACCAGTCATTAGGGCCCATAAATGGTTCATGGGGTGATTTAGCAGTCAATAATACCTTGTCACTGTTTTTGGCAGTTCACCTGCATCAAAACTATGCTCTGGGCACTGTGCAAGCTGTTTGCACCAGACTCTAATGTGGCGGTTGCGTTGTTCCAAACTTAAAGCAAGTTTTGAGGAGATCGAGCTGAAGTTCTTCACCTTTTGGAGCAGTGTTTGAAGAACTCAGATGCTGATGACCACCAGAGTCATTTTGACGATTGATGGATGGTTTGATGGCGAAGATGCTGGTCACTGGATGTGCAGTTCAAGCAAGATGGTTCTATGCAGTGTCGAGCTGAAGTTCTTCGCCTTTTGGAGCAGTGTTTGAAGAACTCAGATGGTGATGATCACCAGAGTCATTTTGACGATTGATGGATGGTTTGCTGGCGAAGATGCTGGTTACTGGATGTGCAGTTCGAGCAAGGTGATTCTATGCAGTAGTCAAAGGATTCTCTTCGATGGGCACACCAGGGTCCGTTCAACAATTGACTTCATCATCATCGAAGATGCTGACGGTCCCAAAGGCAGCTCAAACAGGTCAGGTGCAGTGATGAGCTTCTTGCTCGAGCTGAAGCAACGATATGCTCTGCTGTTGCGGTGTGGTGGCAAACTAGTTCCAAGGTACAACACAACGGTTTGAAGATTGGGTGAGTGACAAAAGTGACACTGGAGGCTCCTGTTTGTTTGAAGCTGTCAAACAGGTTTGAAATGTGGCTAAAAATTGTCCAATGTGAGAAACTGGGATGTTGGCTAATCTGGCTCTCAGTTTGCTGTGAGTCCCAATCCATGGGCTGATGTACAAGTAAGGTCCTTGTTCTCATGCTCCCAAACACAGGAGAGACTGGCAAACGCCTCCTGGGTACCAGTGGAGCTGGCAGAAAGGCAGGTGTTTCTCCACAAGCAGGTCACCCCCCTTATGTGCCCTGGGGGTGGTTAGGGAGCAAATATTGCCTCTGCTTTGAATCACCTGCCTTGATCTCAGAACTCAAGGAAACTTGAAAGGCCTGCTCTCCTAGCAAGGTCCGCCAAAACCAAAGAGGTGATGGATGTAAGGTTTAGAATGAATCTTAACCTCTAGCTTTGAGGTAGAGGGGGCTGGAGCCCCTGCCCCACGTGCCAGCCCGGACCTCTACAGTGTGTGACACTTTTCGGAGATGCAAAAGCAGACAATGCAGCACCGGAGTGCCAAACGCAGATGTACAGGCCACATCTGTGGGTCGTTGAACTCACCAGTACGCAGCTAATTGCCTGCCATTAAAATCTGCATTAACCCATTACCAGTTTGCCCTGGGGACGCGATGCAGCTCCCCCTCTTGAAATCTTCCATGTGACTGCATCGGATAATCTCCAACAAACCAGAAAAGCGGGGGAAAGCTGGAAATATCACGAACATTGACCTGGCCCCCAGCCAATTAACAGATTGTTTTCTCTATGAGCGGCGTGTAATTGAGGGCACACTAGTAAACTGCACGTCCCTCTAAGGACACCCGCAAATGCAATATAGAGAAAACAGACAAATCAACACCCAGTGACAGAGGGAGACCGGTCTGCCTGAAACACCCATCTCGCCTCGGGCCTCCTTATACATGCCTCCCTCTCCCTATCATCACCGCTGTCAGCAAAACAAAAATTAGTGGAATTTCCTCCACGGACAGCGCAGGGTTTAGAATTCATCTGCGATCTCCACGCAGTATCTACCACTGAGAGCGAAGCATGGGCTCGTAGCAGGGCAGTCAGAGCACACCATAGGAACAATTTACTGTTAATCCTATCCTATCGCTCCACTCCTTGGCATTTCCTCCCCCTTGGGGGAAAATAGCTATTGGAAATTACATGGCTGGCGCTAGGAGCAGTGTGCAGCTCGAATAAACGCCAGAAGAACCAGGAGGAGAAAAGACAACTACGCTGGCAGAATTGGCGGATATTGAAAACATAGTTATACGGTCAGTGTTACCCGCATGTATGATCCTACTGAACACAGGAAGAAGCCAGGGCACTTCCTCACTAACCAACACTGCAAAACTTAAAGGAAATGCAGCAACCTCTCGAGGCACCAACCTACTAAAAACCTTACAATCAAACAGTTGTTGATCCTAAGCCCTCTGGGGGAAAACTGGACCCACATACCATCACTATATTGCGGATGTTCTGTCACAGCCCGAGAAACATGGAACAAGAAGAGGTTCAAAGCTCCTCAGAAATTCCAGGAAATGACCGGGACAGTGCCACAAAATAGGACATTCACCTTCTGCTCGGAGAGATCTGCTCAATCAAAACTAGCTTAACGGAAAAGGTCACACACCTACAAACAAGAATGGCTAAAGTCGAAGATCGTATAGAGGAGGTAGAAAACAACCATCAATCCAGTGACATAATGGTATTGAAATATGAGGCTAGACTTCAAGACCTGGAACAGAACGAGCATGTCCTGGGGCTGAAACTGGACGACTTGGAAATTCGCGAACGAAGAAATAACATTTGCATAATGGGCCTACCTGAGAAACAAGGGGAGACACCAGCTGGATTGGAAAAAAAAAGAGTAAAAGCCCTAGTGATGTCCCTATTTGACAGTGTGACACCCCCAAACCTGGAGTTCGACAGGGTCCACAGGGCTGCAGGCCCCCTGAAAGGTCAAGATCTGTCCTTATAAAGTGTCATTACTACAAAAAAAGGGAAGACATTTTACAGACGGCAAGGGAGATGGAGAGAAGGAGCCCATAGAGTTTGAAGGGTCTAACGTGAAACTCTTTCAAGATCTCTCCGCCGCTACATTAAACATGAGAAGGAGTTGTCCCCCCCTAACAGCTTGTTTGCAGGAACAAGAGATATGTTTTCAGTGGGATCACCCCTTCTCCTTGAACTTCGAGCATGGGGGAGAAAATTACAGAATAACTTTGAAGCTAAAAGAGCCCTGGAACACCTGTAGGTGGGCACGAAAAATCCTAACAAAGCTCAATCTAGAAGACACAATGGACCACAGGAAAATAACTTTCCCATGTCCACCAGGAGAGGCCGAGCACCCAGAAAATGGAAATTCAAATGACTCAACATGCCCTTATATATTCTTCCCCACCGGTACTTAACTTTGCGCAAATCAGCGGGTGTAAAAGAGGACCGGAGAGAGGCCGCCGCGTAATGAAGAGTGATCCTGCCTCCTACGTGAACTTAAAGAGTTGTTAAAACTATGTCTGTGGGAAATTATTAACATGGGGATTTCAGAAAGTTGTTGTGAGAACATGAGTTAAGGTTATGAAGTTTCACTGCAAATAGTTTTTTGCAGTAAAGTTTTTGATGAATTATTAGCCTTGAGTAACCGCCTGGAGAGGGGCCCTTGTAGATTGGCCCTTCTTTATTCTTAGAGGGTGTCCCTATTGTTAGAAAATTCTGGATTCAGCCTTCTCCGGGGGTTGCGAAGGGGCTTGGAGGAACACAAATCAAAAAGAAAGAAAAACGCAATTCCACATTTTAACAGGGTCTCCATCACAGTCTGGTACACCACCAGTTCAGTCACGCCTTAAACACAGCTAGTTACAAACCTAAAAATACTACTCCTTGGCGGGGCAATGCAGCACCGCCATATATCGCAACATTACACCAACTGAGGGCATATCATTCGGATCCCTTAATGTTAAGGGCCTTAACTCTCCACATAAACGCTCAATGTTGGCACACCAATTCAAACTCTCAAAATTGGAAATCCTGTTCGTTCAGGAAATTAATTATGCACGAGGGGAGGAAGGCAAACTACTGGGTAAAGGCATTGGGGACACAATATGGGCTTCCGGCGACGTGAAAAAAAGGTGGGGTCGGCAAACTATAGAGGAAATCATTAGGCCTCCAGATAAAGCATGTTTACAGACAAAACCAAGGTAGATTCGTAGCCCTGGAGGGTACACTAAGGTCACATACAGTCATGCTATGCTCTGCATACGCCCCTAATCAGAACCAATCTCAATTTAGCAAGTTCCTATTTGACTTTCTGGAGGGTTGGAGGGAAGGAACACTGGTGTGCAGGGGGGACTTCAATGTAGTGGCAGACCCCAATTGGGACTGGGATTCGATGAGACTAGACGCCTGCCCCCGAGCAGTCTTCTAGGTGAGAGATTCTTAAATCAACTGAGGGAACATCACTTGATAGATTCCTGGCGAACGACACATCCAGGGAAAAGCGCCTTCACCTTTTTTTCTCCCCCGCACCTCACATACTCGCAAATTGACTACTTGCTGGTGGGGGCAGAGAGCGAGCACTTGTTGATCAATATAGCCATAGAAATAGTGGCATGGTCGGACCATGACCTCTGCAAGCTAGACTTAGATCTGGGCCCTCCTCATAGCACAGAACGGAGATGGGTATGTAATGACTACCTCTATAGAGATGCCATTTTGAAGGAAACTCTCACAGAAGCAATAAAAAAACTATTTCAGTACAAATGACACAGGTGACTTATCACTGAGCACAGTCTGGGAAGTGGGTGAAGCCACAATAAGGGGAATGCTAATATCGGAAGGGGCATAGAGGAAAATAATTAAACTGAAAAGAGAGAAAGAACTAAGAACTGAGATTGCGCAACAAGAACACAAACTCTGCACGCACCCACCTGACGCTGACCTAATCCTAGACTAGATAAAAGCATGTTGGTAGGAACTGAGTGACATCTGGCAGGGAAGAGCCTTGACACAACTGACATATTTAAAAAAAATGTTATGAGAAAGGCGATAAGGCCCACACTATGCTGGCCAATAACCTACGCAAACAGTGGGCAGATAGAATGATATACAAAATCAACAGGGAATAGTACTGACCGACCCTTGTGAAATTACAGACCGTTTCTCAAGGTTCTACTCTGTATTGTACACTGCCGAAAAGAATGGGTCTGATACTGACATCAAAAGGTATTTATCCAGTCTACCTAGGCCCCCAATAGCACAAGATCATTTGGATATGCTAAATAGTCTAATAGACCGAAGAGGTTCAAAGTGCCATTTCCCACCTCAAATCAGGCTCAGCAATGGGACAGGATGTGTACACGCCGGTCTTCTATAAAGTGAACAGCAACGCTCTAGCCCCCCCTCCTAGCAAGACTTTTAACTCAATATTGGAATCGGGTCAGGACCCCCATTATTCTCTGAATCGAGAATAGTAGTTATTCCCAAAGAAGGGAAGGATTCCTCAGAGTGTGCATCGTATCGTCCGATTTCCCTAATAAATGTGGACGCAAAGCTCTACGACAGCATCTTGGTGTCTCGCTTAGCCTAGATTTTCCCCCAACAGATACACACGGATCAAGTTGGCTACATAACAGGCAGGCAAGGGGCAGATAATGTATGTAAAACCCTGGATCTTATGGCTGTCCCTGATGAATAGGAAGACTGTCCCATCTTAATGTCTACAGATGCCAAAAAGGCATTCGACCATGTCGAATGGCCTTTTCAGAACGCGGTTATGAGATGGGCGGGCTTTAGCGAAGTGTGGGACAGGGGTGCACAAGCTCTGTATCGCAACGCATCAGCTAAAGTCTTAGTCAATGGCAACCCCTCAAACACGTTTGAATTAACCCAAGGCACAAGACAGCACTGCCCACTCTCCCGCTTACTGTATGCCCTAGTTATTGAGCCCTTCACACAGAAAGTAAGATCCAGCTCCCAAATACATGGCATTACGAGGGGAGGGAAGGAATACAAACTCGCAAAGTTTGCAGTTGACATTCTGGCTTACCTCACCCGCCCTCTAGATTCTATCTCCGCTCTTTTCAAAACCATGGAGGAATACGGAGCACTTTCAGGGTTTCGAGCTAATCTAAAGAAAACAATTGCACTGCCCCTTCAACCCGCACTCAGCCTTCCAACTCAACTAATAGCAAAATGGGGTTTGCAACTGCAAACAAAAGACATCAGATACCTCGGGGTAGAGATCACGTCGACCTTATCCGAATTGTTTGATGCAAACTATGTGCCCTATGGACCACCATCAAGGCTGACCTGGACAAATGGACCAAGCTGTCTCTCTCTTGGGCTGCGAGGTTTACCTCATTTAAAATGAATGTCCTATAAAAATTTCTGTTTCTCTTCCAATCTCTCCCGATAGTGGTCCCTAAAGCTTTTTTAGTGGAAGTCAAATGTTCATTATTGGCCTTTCTGTGGGCAAACTCAAAACCTAGAATACCATATACAATGCTGATCCTACCAAAAGATAATGGGGGCATGGGATACCCTGATCTTTTCGAATACTACAGAGCTTCCCAACTCTGTATTATCTCCGATCACCTATGGGATAATCCTGAAAAGCAATGGGTCTCTTTAGAAAACGCTCTTTTTGTATCAGTTATTGTGGGGGAATGGTTATGGGTTCTAATTGCCACTATGCCCGCTGAATCCAGGAACATCCTGTCCTAGCTGTACTATGGTTATTGTGGCATCCCTCCCACTCTATGACAGGAATCACAACATAGACCTCCCCCACAGCTGTATCTGGTCTCCCCCTATACCGAACTATATTAGTGAGGTCCTCCGCTTCCAACATTTATACGAAGGAGGCCTAATTAGAGCCAGACAAATGTGGAGAAAAGGGACCTTTATGCCTAAAGAAGAAATATATGAAGCATTGCATGGTATAATGATAGCCCTGTTACTCTATTTGCAACTAAGAAGTGTCCTGTGAGACCCCCTCTGGGGCGATTCCTTATGCTGCTCAATCACAACGTTTGAATAAGTCCTAGCCACAAAACCAGGTTCAAAAGGTTTAATTGCTGAATTATATAATGCACTCCTCACTAGAGGTCACCTAACACGTCCCACATCGGAAACCAAATGGAACACAGAATTAGAATTGCAAAATAAGCCACACATGTGGAGGATACATTAAGCAGTATGGAGCTTGTCGAAATCCATCCAATACAAAATGCACGATGCAAGATTGTTGATGCGATGGCATTATACCTCCCAGCGGTTATCAAGGATGTTCCCTGGTACTTCCCTGTACTGTTGGAGGGAAAGTGGAGAGATTTGTGACTACTAGCATCAATGGTGGAAATGTGAGAAAGTCCAAACATATTGGAAGGAAGTTTTAGGGTGAATCCAGGACAGGATTAGTAGACCACTCTCCTTGTAATTAGTCTTGTATGGCATCAAACCAGGAGACGCAGACTCGTATACACTACTCTACCACATGCACTGGAACTTAATGCGGGCAGTTAGAATATGCCTAAGAATTAATGGAAATTTAACGTCTTGCCCTTGAAAAGAGAATGGATCATGAAAGCTCATTCCATATATGAGATGGAGAGTCTCACCGCCGCCTTGAAAGAATCCTGCATGCAAATAGACCTGATCTGGTTCCCCTTCCTAGAACACTACACAACATACCTGGATTCATTGAAAGGAGCACACTAGCATCAAATAGTGATATTTCCAGAACAAATTATCACAGGTCCTCAATAACCCACACAATAAGCCCTTGCTGGGACTCCAATAAAGAATCATGCACTTTTAGTAGGTTGTGAGAAAGGTTCCAAACTTCTGAACTAGAGGTGATGTGAAGCCAACTGTGAATAGTGGTCTCATTCTAGCAATAGGGAGCTTCCTGGAGATGAGTGGGGAAGGGAAGAGGGAGGGGAGGGGAGTAAACAAACTGGAAAGATAAGTGAAAGCAAAACTCGGTTTTGCAGCTGTTTGGCATCCAATGTGTACTAGGCATAATTATTTTCACTGAGAAATTAACATGTGTATTATGTTGCTATAATAACTGCTGTAAAACTAATAAAAACGATATAAAAAAAAGTAATAGAAATTAGCACGGAAATGTCAAACACCACCTTATACGTGGCACAACATAATCAACTTCTCTCAGCATAGATAAATCACAAAAGTGGATTGGAAAGAACACAATCACAATTCTTCACTTTGCAAAATAATGACACTGATCAATAACAAAAGTGCTGCATCCTTTCCTCTCTCACTTATTGCTCACTTTGTATGTGCAAATTAGGAATGGTGGGCATCGAACAATGTGTGCCATAATACCGGTAAGACTGAGATCATTTTTATTAGACCCCTGCTACTGTTTTCCCTATTTCACTCTGGCTGTCCCCTTTGGGTCCTGTACTTACGCCATCCAGTAAGCAAGAAAACTTGGTGTTATCTTTCAATCCACACTCTCTGTATGTCCTCGCCTTATGGAGCTACTAAGAGGTATTCTTGCTTTTGTCAATTTCCCCCAGAATCTCACTGTCGCAAGAGCTGTAGTTTTGTCAAGGCTGGACTATTGTAACTGGCTCTTTGTAAATCTTACTGCCTCCACTCTTCGACCTCTGCAACTTATCCAGGCAGCATTCCAAGACTTGTCCTTGGCCTTAATTGGAGGGATGATATATCTCCAGTCCTGACATTTTTACAATGGCTGCAATTGTTAACTGCAGCAATCAATTTCAAGGCTGTCTGTATTGTTTATATGGCTTTCGAGGGCTAGGGAGCACACTACTTGCAAGTTTATCTTCTTAAGCATGTTTGTTTTTTAGCTCTTTACTCCTGCACCTCCAACTCTTTGAAGGTTAGGTGCTTCTGTAGGTAGAGAGTGGAGGGAGGAGGTAGATTTCTCTACTTGGGTGGTTAATTCCTCTGGAACAAATTTCCTGCTTCTCTGAACCATGAGCAGGAACACTTCAGGGTCTGCAAGTAATTGAAGACTTTCTTTTATGCTTCTGCTTTCTCTGTGTCTCTACCATGCTGAGGTTTTTGTTCTGCTGCACTAACTGGTTACTTGGCCACCCGGTAAACCTTGTGGGGACTAGGTTGCCTTATAACAAATATCGCCATGTATTGTGTCAGGGTCCACCATGGACTGTGGACTGTATCTGCAAGCACATGGTGCCATGCCCATTTGCACTTACTTATAACTGGGCACTCCGGCGTCACTTACTGGAGGTTAGTTATTGCACTCTCCCCTTCATCCCCCTGCCACTTATGCATTTGTTTTCTGGTGGCCTTGTGTCATTCATATCACGCAAGTGCCAGTAAGATCATTTATTCTGTTTCCTTTTGTTCTTTTGTTTGTAAAGTTGCGCCTCGAAACAACTGTGTACAGGTGTGTTACAAATGATGTATTATATCAAATCACTGTTTTGTTCTCTGGCCCCACCACTCTTTTTTGGACTTGTGCCGAGGTGTGCATTTCTTTGGGGGGCTTTAGGGGCTTCACAAATAACCAAGAAATAAATGAATTAAGTAAATGTAGTTGTTCGAAACGCTGCAAAATTGATACTATGCTAAGTGGCTGCAGATTGCAATAGACAAACGGCCTCATTAGGACCCTGGCGGAATGGGTTTAATGGCACCAGTAAAGGTGGCGGAGCCATTAAACCCATTCCGCCCTATTACGAGGTCCTCTTGCGGGACCCTCTCTGGACGTCTGGTTAGACCAGACATCCTTTGCGGGTCCCGCAAGGGGACCAGGGAACTAACTACGGGCCTTTTATTAACGGGCCCGTTGTTAGCTCCCTCCCCATTCCCCTTGAGCCCTATGGGGGCTCAAATGGGAATGGGGATGGGTACATTGAATGAGGAATTACCGGGTCCTCCAAGGTTGGAATGGCCCGATAATTCCTCATTCAAGGAACCCGGACCTGAGTTTGGAGGTAGCCATGCCCTTATTAATATATGTCACAGTGTTAGTCAACATTGATGTAACAGGCAAAGGAATTTGTATTCTCAAAGTGCATTGTGAACATGCGACTGTGGTCTTTGCACATTTACAACTTACAGCACAGGGCAAGGAGGGGAGCGTGCATGAATGCAGAAATGCATATGATTGCAGGAATAGATGTGCACAGAAGCTAGTAAGCTTGTACTGCACTGTTCGTGTATTTACACTTTTACGTGATGACTGCATTTGTATTTTTGTCACTGTTATCCCTTGAAGTTCCAGCAATTATGCCAGACAACATGTGCGGCCTTGGTGGTAGGTTTAAGGATGAAATTGAAGATCCTTGTATTATCGACAAGGCTGTCCAGGCTGTGTGAACACACTACCTGCAGCTCTTTCTGACAAACTACTTTTCTTCACGATAAATTCGATTTTGCCACACAAACTCTGTGCTAGGGAAATGCTTTTCATAGCTGAGAGAAGGGGACATGTTGCTATTGACATATAGGGAAACACGTGCCTGTTTGCACCGCACATAATGTTATTTTTTTAATGAAAATGCATATGCATTGTAAACAGGCACGTTGATACCTGTACAATGGCAGGAAATATTGTGCTATGTGGTTTACTTGAAATATTTGGTTGTTTTTGGACTACACTGTTTTCCAGTAATAATGTTAATTGTTGTGGCATGTGTTTCCAGTGACAAAACTGACACGGGCATGTTGTGAATGCTACCTGAAGGGTGGCATTGTTATGTGCCTTACAAAACATTAGACTAGGAATTTGTGGGAGTAAATGTGTCGACAATCCACAAAGAAATGTCAAGATTCACTGTATTAAAAGCCGACATGGGAAAGTAAAGTTTCTATTTCAGAAAACTGTGTTGTGAAGCGGTTGGTCCTCTGCAACATCAGAAAAATTGATTAGCAAAACAAAATATATGCAACATTTTAAGTAAAAGCTATTGAAGTGTACTGTCTGCTATATGATGAACGCTGTGATGGATGAATGTTCAATTTGCGCAAAGAATTGATGTTGTATATGTTACTTGAAACTTTAATTTATAGCCAAAATAAGAATATATTTGTATATTTAATTGTAAAGTGCTTACCAAAATATGTTTTTATGTTATCGATTTTACATAGTTATATTCTCCCGCTCTGTGCATGTCATGGGTTCAGGCTACTAACCAACGGCTTCTTCAACTGTTTTTGGACAATAATTATCAACAGCGGATAGGTTATAACAATTGTTTGGGATGATCGCCAGACAACAATTTGTCCTTTTGCGGTTACATTAACAAGGAGCAACATGGTCGCATATAGGTTCTAGAAAATTGCGGATGTGAAAGTGTTGCATTTATTTAAATCCTGCCATGTGCACAGATTATTTGTCAGTTATGGAAGATCATTTTTGGTGCAGAACGCAAAGACTTGCATTGATGGATCGATGATCAGATTTGGCAGTACATGATTACAGTTGACCTTTTCAGTAAACATGTGAACGTTGCTAAGTTCGGTAGCTATGAAATGTTTTCGAAAAAGTTAATTACGTATTGTTTGTAAATGTTTTCATCGTTGTGTCAAAATGAAATGTATTTGTTGCGGTCCCCACTATTGCTGTTTTCTTCAAAATAAAATGTTTTCTAGTATTTCTGTAAAAAAAGAAAAGTTTTGCATTCATTGTGAATGTTTGTGTTTAAGTTCCTTGTCCTGTGTAACTTAACTTTATGACGTTGGTGATGACCATGTACATTTGGCTGAGCTGCCCACTAACGTCATTGAAATAGGTGGAGCTCATTCTGAGCATATAGTGATGTTAGCGTTAGGGACGGGCGGATGAACCTTTGAAGTTCGGCAGATAGAATCTTGAGTTTATCTACTTTATTGAAAATGTAAAGTAGATGGATTCTATAAGATTACTTTTTTAATTCTATTATTTTTAACTGCGAGACGTGGTTCCTAAAGGAACTATTTGTTTTTGGGCAGGAAAGGTCACAATATCAGGTGGGGTGGAAAATGAGGGAATAGGCACCAAGCAGTAATATGGAGTGGCAGGTGGACAGGGGAAGTTGTTGCACTTGTGTGACATCTAAGGGATGGGACATTGTTTTTCATGCTCTTTGAGTACATCTTTTTTTAAAGTTTTTTTTTTTAAACTTTATTTAATACTTGTGGTACATGACATTGCAACAACAACACATATTGCGTATATTTGGAACATCAACGTTCAGTTCAGATACATTACAGCATAGACAGCATTACTGATTTGGTGGATCACTTGGCCCTACCGAGCTGTTACTGGTCGAGTCCGCTTCACATAGATATATTCTAAACTGGGCCCATATGTCTTTCAGTTTACTTGGGTTCGGGAGTGACATTATATAGTGTTCCTCACATTCGTTAACATACATCAATTCCTTAAGAAAGTGACTCACTATCGGTGCCTGTGCACTCTTCCAATTTTGTAAAATGCACTTCTTTGCCACTGCGCATGTGATGTTAAACAGTCTCCTCGTCACCTCTGATTGTTTACCAATGTCCCCAAACAGATATTTTTGTGGTGTGAGGTCTGTCGGTATCTGAGTCACCTCCTCTAGGATATTTGCAACCTCGCCCCAAAAAGCGCGCACATGAGGACAGCTCCAGTACATATGTATCGAATCAGCCTGATCCACCCCACATTTTGGACACCTACCAGGACCATTGTTTGTGAACCTCGCCACACTTTGGGGGGTATAGTGTAGCTTATTTAGCAACTTAAACTGAATCAACCGGAGGCCGGCATACATAGACACCTTTTTGGTCATTTCGTAGTACCTCTCCCAGTGTCTGTCCGTTATTTCTTCACCCAGGTCTGTTTCCCACGAGGCCATAATTACGTTTAACGTTGGGGTATTAGCCTGCACGGCCACATATAGCCCCGAAACGCTGGTTCCCGCTCGGGTTGCCAGGGTCAGCAGGCATGGGTGAGGTGGGGGCTCATCTGGGAACATTGGCCACCGGGCCTTAAAGGCCAGTCTCATTCTATGATATTGCAAAATCATCAGTGGGTCCCTTCCCATCCCTGTTTTGAAGTCCTCCAGTGTTATAAATTTACCATTAGGGAATATGTCCTTAATTTTGAATTCTTCGTCTGGGTCCCATTTGTTTTGTATACCTGGATCGTATGTTATACCTGGGAAGTTCCAAAATGGAGCCTCAGCGTAGTAAGGCGTCTTCACCCCAAGCCTTTGGAAGAGTTTAAACCATGCCTGTGCTGTTGCACTAACTGGGTCAAATGGGCATTCATCTCTGTGTTTGACTTTAAAAATGACTGACCTTATGTCGGTCGGGCGTGCTGCATGTTTTTCAAGACAAATGTGGGGTGAGGTGTCGTGTTCGTCATACCAATGCTTAACAAATTGGGCCTGTGCAACTAGATAATACAATCCAAAATCAGGTGCTGCTATGCCGCATTTATTATATGGTTCCACCATTTTCTCCCATTTCATTCTGGCCGCCCCCCTGCACCAGATAAATTCCAATTCCACCACCATGGATCGAAGAGTGTCGAAAAACCGCCGACCAGGCCAAATCGGAATTTTAGTAAATATGTACAGTAGTTTAGGGAGGATGACCATTTTTAATATGGCCACCCGGCCTATAAGTGAAATAGGAAGTTTGGCCCAAAAGTGAAGCTTAGTGGCAATCGTAGTCAGTAGGGAAGCATGGTTTTTCAAAAATAGGGATGTTCTTTCTCCTGAAACTAGAACCCCCAGGAATCTTATCTTGTCTGGGGACCACTGTAGACTGTGCGTGTTGCTTGGGCATCTGGTAGCAGGGGTAAGGGGGAAGATTTCAGATTTAGATCGGTTAGTCTTGTATCCCGAGTATGCTGCAAATTTGTGCACTGCTTCCATTACTGGACCCAGGTGTGTGTCAGGTTATCGGACATATAATAGGGTGTCATCTGCATACAGAGATATTGATTGGGTCAGGCCCGCCATCCATATACCCCTCTGTTCCTGATGATCTCTAATTGCAGCAGCAGCTGGTTCCATGGTCAGGGCAAATAGTATGGGGAGGACGGGCAGCCCTGTCTAGTACCCCTCTTCAACTCAAACCAATCTGACATAGTATGGTTGGTCAACACCCTGGTTCCCGGGTTAGTGTACAACACTTTGACGTAGTTCAGAAAGCTTGGGTCCAGTCCGAATTTTTCCCAACACCATGAACAGGTATGTCCACGACACAGAGTCAAACGCTTTTTCAGCATCTAGGGACACAGCTACCGCCTGGGCCTCCGGTTTGATCTGGGCCATTACACCAAACAGCCTACGTAAGTTAAGCGCTGTAGATCTAGTGGGGATGAACCAGCATTGGTCAGGGTGTATTAATACTGGCATGTTTGGCAGAAGTCTATTGGCCAGAATCTTTGCAAATATCTTGGCGTCACAATTTATAAGGGACAGGGGCCTGCATGAGGACATCTCGTTAGGGGGACGCCTGGGCTTAGGGAGTACCGTAATTATGGCCTCCCTCATGGATGGTGGCAGCGTCCCTATTTCTGTGGCCTCCTCCCACATGGACAGTAATATCAGGGCAAGTTCCTCGCTCAGTACCTTGTATAATTCGATTCCCAGACCGTCTGAGCCAGGAGCTTTTCCGTTGGCCAATGATTTAATTGCTTCCTTAATTTCCTCAATCGTAAGGGGTTGGTCTAACAGTGACTTATTTTCAGCAATTAACTTTGGAAGCGTGATACTATCTAAGTATATTTTGATGTCATTGGGGGTTTTTAGATCATGATTAGCGTAGAGTTCTTTATAGAAAAGGGAAAACTCCCTATTAATACCATCTTCGCTCGTTTGGACTGTGCCATCGCTCGCCACTATGCTGGAGATCAAGGTGCGGCCTCTATCAACTTTCAGCAGGTTAGCCAGGGTGCGGCCCGCCTTATTACCTTTGCCATATCAGCGAGCTCTGGCTGGAGTGGCCATATACAGCAACTCCCTATTAGCTAGTTTATTGAATTCTTGTAGGTTGCTATTAATGTCCGCAAGGGTGCTGTCTTCATGGCAGGATGTATATCGTTGCTCTAGCTCCCCCAGCTGTTTCTCAACCTCCGCTAGTTCCTTCCTAAGCGCTTTCAATAGCCCCGTTGATTTGGATATCAGGATACCCCTCACCCATGCCTTGAATGTTTCCCATAATGTCGCATGGCTATTTACTGATTACCTATTGGTTTTGAGAAAAAATTCTACCTCGGTATGTAATTCCTCTATTACTGCGGGGTCCTTAAATATGTCAGAAGGCATCCTCCATCTTCTGACCGGGGGTCTAAGGTTACCTAGTATCATGTCTAACCCAATAGGGGAGTGATCCGATAGGGAGCGAGGAAATATTTCGCTTTCATTAATTTGCTGCATGAGAGACGCTGACACCAGCCAGTAGTCAATACAGGACTCGGTGTCATGCACTGAGGAGTAAAAGGAATACTGTCTCTTTTGGGGGTGCAGTGTCCTCCAGGCATCTACCTGCTGCAGTTGCGAAATGATTTGTTGTAGAGCGTTAGCTGTTTTCGTGGGGTTCCTGTGTGTGGCGGTGGAGCGGTCTAGTTCTGTGTCTAAAATAGTATTAAAGTCTCCTCCTCACAATATTTGTTCACCCCCACTCACACCAATCTTATGTAATACATCTGTGTAAAAATCAGGGTCGTCTATATTTGGACCATACGTATTTATCAAAATCAATTCTTCCCCCATGATGTTTCCCCACACTATAACGTAGCGATCCATCGGGTCTATTTTACTCCTCTCAACCTGGAACCCAACTGATGGGTGAATCAGGGTCATTACCCCCCTTGCCTGCGAGGAGTATTCCGTACAATACCTATGAACACCCCACCCTTTCAAGAGCTCGGCATTAACCTCCTGGAACGCATGAGTTTCCTGTAACATGACAATCTGAGGCTGATGTCGAGTAATATAAGCTCCCACTTTTCTCAATTTGGCTCGATTGATCAGCCCCCGGACATTCCAAGTAAGAAGTTTCAATTTGAGCCCTCAGGCTGCTTTGACAGAGTTAGCCATGCCTGTATACCCAGTTTGTATTTTTTGCCTTGCTGTTATTTAGTATAGTTCCATGTCTTGCAATGTCACCACGTTTTTTAACTTGTGAGACTCCTCCAAATGAGTCCCAGTTCCTGAACTTCCCCCAACCCCCGCCTTGCTTAATCTTACAACATTTTAATCCCCCACCCACATCATCAACCCCAACATGACAATGCTGCCCCACAATAAACAGTCCCTGAAACATGTGGAACTTTCCTGAGGGTCACTAATTGCAGCCATCTGGCGCACTCTAGACTGGGGCTCACGGCCCGGAAAAACAACAGTTTTGTTCAGCTCGTCACCATTGCATACCTTCCAATTACTTTATTTTCTCGCCATATGGCGGGTAGTCGAGCCTTAGCCTCCCCTCCGCTCCGTCGGGTCTCGCCTCTCACCTCTCAGTTATGGACTAGCATTTTGGTTTGCCATTCAGTCTCCGGGGGGTAAAGGGATGGAAGACTCCACGTACGACATGGCATCTGTGGGGTTCTCAAAGAAGTGGGCCCGACCCCCATGTTGTATTCTCATTTTCGCCGGGAAGATGAGGGCATAGGGCACGTTTTGCATATGTAGTTGCCTTTTCACCCCTTCATATGATCTCCTTTGCATTTGCACGTTGGTCGAGAAGTCCGGGTATCTGTGGATTTTGTTTTCTTCGAAACGTAGGGTACCCTTTTCTCTCGACAGCCGGACTGTAGTGTCTCTGTCTCGGTAATTTAGGAGGCATGCAATTATAGTTCGAGGGGGAGCTCCTGGTTTTGGGAGCAGTGCTGGGGTGCGATGGGCTCTTTCAATCAGAAAGTGATCCGAGAAGGAGTAGGCGCCTAGGATGTCTTTCAGCAAGGCCTCAACTTGTCTCTCCATGAGGCCCTTGCCAAACTCATCCGATACCCCGACAATCTGGATGTGGTTTCTCCGGGATCTTGATTCAAGGTCCTCACACTTGTTTTGGGTTTTGTGTAATTCTGTCTGGAGGTAAGCTATATCTTGACTGTGTTGTAGTATCGTGTCCTCGCTTGCACTTATCCTGTTTCCGCTTCCGTAACACGCGCGCTTTCTTTTTCAACACGTGCCTTCAAGGATCCAATTGTCGCCACTATATCATCTAGTTTTACGTTCATAGCCATGAATCCATTCTGAACCAGCGTAGCTAGGCGTTCTATCAGGTCGGCTTCCTGCCCATCAGGTAGTTGTGGCTCCCCGCTAGCCGCTTCTTGCGGCTGCGAGCTAGTGAAGGTGTCCATCGGGCCAATCTTCTTCCCACCTGCCCCCCTCTTCTCGGTGCGGCCCATGTGGTTCGGCCTGCAGGGTAGGATGGATTGTGTTCCCCCACGTATTTTCGCCCCGTGTACCGCTATGTAGCGCAGGTGTGCAGAGTGGGTATCTTTTTGTGTATCCGCCTTTGTCAACTGGTTTACTGCCGATGTACAGGATTTAATTCCTCAATGTTTCGTTGCTGAAGGCCTCTCCAACTTCCACTCCGAATCATATGTCGAAGTGCCTCGCAATGGGCTCTTGTTGTGCTCAAGTGCCACTCGGCAGCTCTGCCGCGCCGCACGGTGTAGGGCCTGTGGTCACGGTGGATTTTCCGCCTACTTAGGGATGTATGCCTTTTCACCCAGATATCTCTTGATGGGCCTCTATAATGCACTGGAAAATCCCAAGGTGGTATAGGGCAGTGCTCTGGAGCAGCTTAGGGTGCTGTAGGATTGTTGCCCCTGTGCCGGGTGGGGCAAGGTACAGTGGGCCCAGGTCACAGTCCCAGTTACTGAGCAGGGCCTCCCTCTATCGCAGCCACCATGATCCTCCTCCTTCCCTGATGCGGGCTCTCCCCATAATTCGTGGCAACTTACTTGGTGCGAGAGGGGGGGTTCCCCGGGGCTGGCTCACGTCTGTTGGTGGGGGGCGCGATCCACCTCCGACTCCACCACAGGTCGGGGCCCGGCCACGCCACAGCCACAGTCACAGTCCCCCCGATATGGAGGAGGTTGCGGCCCACGCAGAGCCGCGGACAGTGTCGCAACAAGTCACAGGGCGGGAGCCGGGCCGAGCGGCCGCCACAGCCCCGCAGCCTCGAGGCAATCTAACTCAACCGAGCCCCTCCTCCAGCTCATGTAGGGCCCCATCGCCTCAAGCGGATCTCAGAGGGCGATTGCGGGCGGGGGGGCTAGGTCCGCCGTCTCTGGCGGCCAAACTCTCGGCCTCTTCCTCCTTCCCGGCCAGGATGTCGTAGGCCGTGCGGCGCTCCTCCCCCACGTACGCGGAGCCCTCAGGCGGCTCCGCAGGCCTCCACCAACCGCCGAATCTGCAACGCAAGAATTCTCAGCACCCCCGCTCCGATTTCACATAATTTTACACCGGTATGTGCAGCGTAGCTTCTGCTACCAGGGTGTGTCGACTTTTCGAGCTTGGGACGTTGCTGACCGGAGTAATTTTGTAAAGGATTTCTTCTGAACCGGAGCTCCTACGCTAGGTGGCCATCTTGGATGTGCGCAACAGCGCCCCCTCCCTCTTTGAGTACATCTTCAAAAGCACTACGAAACTGCTACCCCCTGCAGAGTCGTGTGTTGCAGTATATACAGATGACTGTTGTCTTTGAAAGATATGGATCAACAGCTTCTTTTATTCCTCGACCTCCTTTTCTTGGTCCTCTACATTGTCTTTTGAAGTACTGTGCTTTTTTTTGTTGTGTTTTTCCTGCAGCCAGTTTTGATGATGGTGGCTCTTGGGGAGGAGGGATGGCAGTAGATGATGGCATTTTTAAGATAAATAGCAGTTTTGCTAATATTCTTCCAAGTATGTACTGTGTGCTAGATTGTTAATGTATAATGAGAAGGAATAGGTGTAGGAGCTGTGCAAGGGTACATTTTGAGCGTGAAAATTGCTAGTTCAGTAGAAAGTTCTGAAATATCCGCGAAGCACGGACTTGGGATCACGTGACACTGAAAGGTCTGCAATGACGTCAGACGTTTGCGAATGTTGACAGACGCAACACTGAGTGGAAAAAGTTGCAAAAAGTGTATAGAAGTGTTTGAAAATGATGGTAGAAGGTGGGACATGGCAACTTTCTAAATTGGACATACATGTTGCTATATTGGGGTAAGTATGATATTAACAAGTTGTAGGAAATTAGCATGCACTAGTAAAAACCCATGAAATTCACTGACAAAAACATTGTCAAAGGTACGTTATGGTTAAGTTGCACTAATAAAAACCTTTGAAATTCAATGAAAAGATTTTGTTAAATGGATGTTATGGTTACAAGTAAAACCGAAAAAACCTCTGCAATTCACTAGTTATGGTATGCTAAGCAACCATAAATCGCGCCACCTCCGTGCACTGCTAAGGACATCACCCAGGACATCAAAGATGACATCACCCCTCTGCTCGACTTCCATTTGGCATGTAAAGCGTGTCTGGGATGGCAGATTTTCAACTGATTGATGTGGACCCAATTTTCTTCTGTCTGTTCCCCATTTGGGATGCAAATCTTCAAAGCAACAGGTGATATTTTATCTACAATTTCAAAGGCACCATGTCTGTTCCCCATTTGGGATGCAGATCTTCGAAGCAACAGGTGATAGTTTATCTACAATTTCAAAGGCACCATGCCAAGATGGGAGGAATTTTCACTCCTGGGTATGATTCCTTTGACAATTACACACCTACTTCATACTCTGTCTTGGAGGTCTTTAGATCATAGTAGGTCTTCATTCCTTCAGCCGACTTTTCTAAATTGTGCTGAGCATAAGCAAAAGCATGCTGGAGGTGCTTCCTTCCATTTTCAATGTACTCATGAGCAGTAAACGCATTTATCAGTTTCTGCTCCTGAGTCCTATAGAGCAAATACTGCGGTAAAACAATTTTTCGTACGGTCATGAGCTCAAATAGAAACATCTTTGTTGCAGAAGATGGTGTAGAGCTGATAGAGTAAAGTGCACTTTGGAAATACCTCGTTTTCATCAGGTTCGTCAGGTGATGAGAACTTCTCTAATCCTAGACCACAGAGAAATAGCCATCCGGCTAGGCAACACAGTAGAGGCAGGCAGAATGTCAATAGAGGACGTAATTACAATAATTCCTCTAGAGGCAGGCAAGGACAACCACCTCAAAGACAACGTTTTTTAGAGGAGGAAACGCACAACGAGGACTGGGATTATGCACCCCGCCAGCTCAGGAGCACCAGGGGTTATTAGTGAATTTGTCTAACTATACACCAACTTCCTCCGAGGTTAACCTATTGAACAGAGGTTTGGGTTTTGTACCCACAACAAGCTATGATGGTTTTAGAATGAGGACAGAAATTCAACAACTTTTCCGTAAAATCCTTCTTAAACAATTTTTTGCAGACAAAAATTTTGATGGAGAAACTAATAACAGTGGTTTAAAGAATCCTTCAGATTTTCATCCTCCATTTGCCAGCCTGACACCCGAAGCTATAGTGTTTGAGAAACGGGTCTTATCCGATTTAAAACAGCTTGAAAAGAAAAACATCAACACCCATTTCTTTCAAAACGTGACACGAGACGAACGTGTAGCTTTGCATCAATTGAAAAATAACGATAAAATAGTAATAAGGAAAGCAGACAAAGGAGGAGCGATTGTGCTACTGAACCGTGACTTTTACATTAATGAGTGCACTAGACAGTTAGCAGATACATCATTTTATAAGCAAATCCATGCAGACCCAACACCACGTCTCAAGGTTACGATTGAAGAAAAAACTAGGAAAGCCCTCGAAAGAGGATGGATATGTCGGCAGGAATATGAATACTTGAATACCAATAAACCATCGATACCGAAGTTCTATATCCTTCCGAAGATCCATAAATCACTAACAAACCCGCCAGGCCGCCCAATTGTGTCTGGGACAGGTTCGCTATTAGAACCACTTTCAAAGTTCGCAGACAAGTATTTGAAACCGTATGTTTTGGAGATGTACTCCTACCTGCAGGACACCACGGAGATCATTACCTTAATCGAAGACTACCCATTCGACAACAAACGACAAATCTTAGTCAGTCTCGATATAGTATCTTTGTATACTTGTATCCCTCAGGACATCACCATAGAAGTTCTAGAAGAGATACTGCAAACTAAGAGAACAGAAGGGGATTGTCCAAACAGTTTCATACTGTGGTGTGCGACTATGTCCCTTAAAGAAAACTTTTTTAATTTCAATCAACAATTGTATCATCAAGTACACGGCACGGCCATGGGGTCTTCAGTAGCTCCATCTGCAGCCAACTTATTTGTAGAATTCTTCGAAAAGAGCATTATCTATAATCCCAACGAATCCATTCCTAAATCATCTTCAGATTTGGAGGCGTTTTATAGATGACATCCTCATGATTTGGGATGGTGACATGGTATCCTTTGGAGAATTTCAAGCATGGCTTAATGAGCAAAATCCATTCCTTAAGTTTACAGCTACCACAAGTACTGTTGAAATCAACTTTCTTGACCTAACAATATGGTCTGACGACACTACTAACACACTGAAAGTCAAGCCGTATCACAAGCCTATGGATCGCAATTCTTTATTACAGTTTAATAGCTGCCATTCGAGTCATACTTAAAATAATTTACCAGTGGGTCAATTTCTCTGTCTTAAGAGAAATAGTTCAAGCACAACTACCTTCGAAGTAGAAGCGGCTAATTTAAGTTCCAAGTTGCTGTTAAGAGGATATCCCCCAAAAATTATAAAAAAAGCTCACAAACGAGCTAAAAACAACATCAGGGAAGCTCTTCTTGAATACCGGACAAAATCTAAAGACAATGATCAAATAGTGTTCATAAGTACTTTCAACACGCTTTCCAATCAAGTGAATGCCATTATAAAACGCAACTGTCACATTCTTGACTCAGGAGAATGCCCTATTCCAAGACCAGTGTGTGCATTCAAAAGAGGTCAAAATATTAAAGATATGCTTACTAGGAACGACATATCTATACACCTGCCGCAGATGACTCTAACTGAGTCCTGGGGGTTACCAAAACCCATTGGACATGTACCCTGTGGACACTGTAGTTGTTGCCCGAACACCAAGCGTACAACGCAAGTAGACCTGGGGATGGAAAAACCTTGGCAGTAAAGACAATTCACTAATTGCAATTCACAGATGGTAGTATATGCGATCTGGTGCCCTTGCCAAAAAACATATATCGGCATGACGGAAAGGAAAATAAAGGTAAGAATTACAGAACATAAAAGCTGTATCAGGAATAGGAATGTCGCAGCCCCGCTTGTCGGTCACTTTCTGGCCATGGACCACGTACCTGTATCTTTAACATGGAATGTCTTGCTACAAGTAGGTAAGGGCAACAATACAACATCAAATAAGAAAAGACTTTTTGAAAAAGAACAACGTTTAATTTTTCTCTGCAAGTCAGTCGAGAAAGGGCTCAATGAACAGGTTGAATGGAATAAATTGTGAACGATATTCATGAAGCCCCAGGATTTAACTTGCCATTCATATAAGAGACATTTTCTCTTATGGCTGTGTCAGATAGACGTTCTCCTATTAACTATATGTCACAGCAGTGTATAGCGATATGCCCAAAACACGAGTAAGTCACAAGTATTATCTAGTCTAGATTGTGACAGGCGAGATCAATATATTACATCATATGAATTTTGGAAGCAGAAGCCACGCCACGTTACTATTATACAACTTGTTTAACCTGCACAAGGATCGATTATGCACAGGCTTTTATGATGCGAATCATATTATTCAACAGTTCTGATGTTATATAGTAGTGAAGGGTTTCCATCTAAAATCTACAGTGTGGCAGACACTTTTTAGTGAAACCCATTTTCAGTTACAAGATGGCACGCAGATTTTTACTCATAGACACTGTTGCCTTTGCCGTCTTCGATTTCTAGGACCGCATCGTTTGGGCTTTCCGCGTTTTGGCAGCATTTAGCTACCTGTTCATTCAGCAGCATCGTATTGCCTAATGGTGACCTAAAACTAGCACAAGGGGCCACTACGGACAAGAGAACGCAGCTAGAATCAAAGCCGAGTACGAGCAACCTTAAGTAAGTTCTGCATGCACCAAAACGAAATGGGGGTTTCGTCGCACATTATTGTTGTGTTTTCTCTCAACGTTGCTACCGGCTGGCAGGCGCTTTTCCATTGACCGTCGGAGTGAACTTGTTTCTTTGCTGTTCCGTCCTTCTCCCCCTCCCGTGTTTCCTTTGATTTAGGTGATCAACGAAACAAGTAAACTGTGTGGGGGTGGTCTCGCAACTTTCTATTTTCACTAGACCGGCACCGCGACAAAACGCGTCCCAGCCACTACAGACACCTGAGATCAAACGTTCCCAGCTTAAGATCAGTCGAGTTGCACACCGTTAATAAGACCATATCACTTCAGCTATTCAAGCACGGTAGAACCAGTGTGATAGAAACACCATACATGTATAGACGAATTTGTAATACGAACAGAAGTTGATAGTATGCGCTTGGCAGCAATGAATGGAACTTGTCAGCGCACTTTGGTTAATGGAGCGTTCCCATAATAGGCACGCGATGTCAACAGATAACCCAGTTTAGTTAAAAGATCTTGATTTAGAGTGGTTTGAGTCCTGGAAACTAACTTTAATAGAATATTCCCATCTTGCTTTAAAAACTTCATAATTGTAGCAGATAACACCGTGTTGTTACTGCCCTATCATTAACGAGGCTTTGCCTTCCCACTTTCTTTCAGGGGATTTTACTCCTGCACACAAAGACGTTTTTGTTACTCCCGCAACTATTTACCAGTTGACTGTGAGTTAACCCTTCAAGGTATTTATAGACCTGGAGGTCGACTAACTACTATAATCAGTGGTTTGATTCACAATATCTGACTGATTTATTCAGTTGTTTTTGTTTCTCTCCCTTTTTGCTGTGTCGGTTGGCGTTATCCAACGATAAGAGCTTCCTCCTAAATACTGCCCCCCCTTATTTGTACCAAGTTACATGGTCAATTTTTGAAGTCTGTAAACAACTGTAATGCCAATTGTTGTTCATAGCACATCACCCCTGAAGAATTTCCCGGTAACAACTCTCTCGAAGGAGAATGGGAATGAAACATGTCGGGTCTTTTTCTGTGAGAAAGATGTCGCAGTTACAATAAGGCATTGAGAGTCGCTTTGGATCCAGAACTAGTAATAGGAAATTATCAGTTACTAAGGAGATCCAATTTAGACATCCGTACTGTGGGTTAATCAAGGATGCTAATGCTTTTTTTATATATATATTTGTTTATGTCATTTGTGCTGTCTATCATATAATTGGATGTTGTTGTTTTAGTTGTGCAATAACCACCACAATAGAGCAGTATTTGTAATCATAATCGTTTTGTTCTGCTTTCTTGACGTTTTTTTGTTTTGGTGGCGGTAGTGTTTTCACGTACACATGGAATTCTAGGAGCACTTCTCTTTTTTCCACTTATTCCTTATTAGTTTTGCATTTAGTTATGAATTGTTCCTGCTCGAATACATTGTTATTATTGTGGTCGGTATGCTATTTTTAAGAAAAGAAAATTAAATGGATTTTTATAACATGTAATTTTGCAATAAAGTATAATAATATGTATATTTTTTCAACCACAGCTGTCAGTGTAATTTGTTGCAACTGAGGGGGTGTAGCAGCAAGGTTTTCAAATAGTTGAATTTGGATTCCTAAGGGAGCAGTGACGAGAGGAGCTAGGACCCTTCTGTTTTTGACAATACGTTTTATGTGGGCACCGTCCTAGGCCTCTCTTAAATAAAAACCCAGTCCTTCTCTAGTTCTATGGTAGAGCTGATAGCCATCAGGACCAGCAGCAATCAGGTGTCCCAACTGGGCCTAGAGTCTGTAACAAACTTCTTTAAGATACTCACTATTGTTTTGTTGTATCTCACTACCCCCCACTTGAGGCTGGGCGGTAGGCAATGCAGAGCTTTCTTTTTACCCCTAGAATCTCCCATATCTTTGCCATCACCTCACTGGTAAAATTGCTTCCTCGGTCTGACTCAATCCTTTGTGGGAGGCTGAAACAAGAGAAGATGTTGATCATTAATGCAGCAGCTGTCTCTGCCTTGTAATTCAGGGCTCTAAGACATTCTACCCACTTCGTGAACAAGCATGTCACAGTCAACATGTACTTGTTTCCTCTAGAGGAGCGATGTCACCGCCCTGATGAAATTGACTTGCAAATCTGACCTAGGCAGTGTCATTTCCCTTTTTTTGTAGGGGAGCTCTGTGTGTGAGTGAACTGGGTTAGACTTTATCACATACAAGACACCCCTTTAGGAAATGTTGAGGTCCTGGCACATGTGTGGCCAGTAGGTAACCTTGCACAAGATTTCCAATGTCATATGAAACCCTCTATGACCAGCAGCGGCCACGTCATGGGCGTGGTTCAACACCAGGCTTCGGAATGTGGTAGGGACCCACCACTGGTCACTGCCAGATAGGGCTCTCCTTACCAACAAACCACCTTGGATCCAGAGCATCTTGGAAAACATCCTCTCTACCAGCATAATCTGACTCTGTTAGAGGAAAGCTTACGGGTTCTTCAATGTGTCGATAACATTTCCAATGATCAGGTCCTCTTTCTGTGCAGTGATCAAATCTGCATCTGGGGTATCTTTACTCCACTGGGCTGTTGAGAGTTCACTGTTAGCCCAAGTTTGTGACCTGGTGACAGCTGCCATTGGGATTTCACCAAGCAGGGATTCCGTTTCTATGAAATTCCCCTGCAGAGCTCCAGTTTTAGCCAGCTGGTCAGTAAGGTCATTGACAATCTCATCTGGCCCATTGATCTTGGAATGACTATTTATCTTCTTCCAAAAGATCATCTCATTCAAGGTCACCAAATCAATGATTGACTGGATCAGTTTGGCTTGCTTTATGGATTTGTTGTTGGAGATAGAAATTTAGATTTATTTATGTGTCCTGATGTTTGAGGTTCTGTACTCTCTTAATTTTTAGGGGAAGAGTAAATTGTCGCACCTGACCTCTTCTTGCACTTGAACTTCAACCACATAACGCAGCAATTGAGCTGACCACAATGCTTTTTCAATGTTGTCAAAGCCCATGGGGGTCACTCTACAGTCGGGGCAGGATTTATTATTAATTAGGTCCAAACTGATTGCGAATCGGTTGAGAATGTTATTTACAGATAAAACGCAGAAGGGACACCTCTCACGACCCAACAATTATGGTCTATACGTTTGTTGGCAATGGACATTTTTAGCATACACCGGCAGGAGATGTTTGGAATTTTGGGTTTCCAGACCTACTTCCCATTTGTCAATCAATTTAAATGTGGGAATGGCCTGATCTTTTGGAAGTTTCCTGAATAATTCTTTCACTGATTAAGTTCCTTCCATTATTCAGGCATACTCTGGCGAGCTCCTGTTCCTCCCTCTCATTTACCTTAATGGCGAAAAACAACTGCTTGCCCTTTTTCTGAATATCCGTCAGACTTTGAGCTAACTCTTCCTTGTCTGGTTTCACTGGACTCAAGGTTCTTCCGATTTTGGACTGGTGTAATATTTTAGAGTGTTCCCTTCCAGTGTGGATTGCCACTTAAAACTGGGAGGAAGGTTGATGTTCAAGAATGGAGAAGGGTTCCCATCACCAGTTTGTTCTCCTACAGAGATGGCCATGATGTCTTGAACTTGGTTAATTTTTAAATGGAAGTCATTCTCAGAGTGTTGATCAATTACATGACAGGTACCATTCAGGCTTATATAATTGGTACTCATTTTTTATTTGATAGGGTGCTAGTCTGAGTCCAGAGGATCTTGTTTACAGTGTTGATTAGGGGGTGATAACCTCCTCAAGAGATCATTCCCCAGCAAACAAGTTGTGCTCTCTGGTGTCACAACGAACACCCGTTGTTACAGCCAGTGCCGTCCAATTTTTATGTCCAGATCCGCAGTCCTTGCAACGGAAAAATCATTGCTGTTGAAATTTTGGAGTTGTCTGGGTGAGTGGAATTTGGTGGCCCTCCAACCATCCTGGGTTTAGTTGGTCAAAGGCCCTTTTTGACAGGAGTGTGGCTTGAGATCCAGTATCCACCAGAGTCGATAATTCACATTTACCCTGCACCTTGACCGGTGCATAAAATTGGCCTTCTTTCTCCTCCAAGGTGCAAAGAAAGTGAGTTATTTGACAGCCCAGTTGTCTTTTTCTTAATATTGAACTCCGACACTGTGTGATCTCAGGCAGTTTTCTGAGCTCGGGAATCTGTAGAAAAATCTTTGCAACTTGCAATGGGTGTTGTTGAGGAATCCTCCTTTTCCCCGGCTCCTTGGCTGTCTCCTGTTACCTGGCAACAGTTCTCAGAACCTGTTTGGAGAAAGGACACCCCCTCCATTTCACTTCTGCATGGCTCACTTGTTTGGGGTTGAATAGTTTCTGGTTCTGGATCAGTCTCCATACTAACCCTGTCCCACTCAGGGGGCCTCATTAGGACCCAGGCGGTAAGGGGTTTACGGCGGCGTAAACAGCGCCGACCCTACCGCCTGATTCCGAGGTCCCTTAGCGCCATGGAGGATTTAACACCTGCTTTTAGCAGGTGTTAAAATCCATGGCGCTAAGGGACCTTGTTGTTAATTACGCCAACGTAATTTACGGTGCCGTAATTAACGCCTTCCCCACTCCCATTATGCCCTATGGGGCAAAAATGGGAATGGGGAAGGGTAAATGGGTTAATGGGGACTTACCGCCCCGCCAACCTCGGAATGGGGCGGTAAGTCCGCCAACCACCATGGCGTAAACATAGTTTACGCCATGGTGGTAAAGGTACGACCCAGGCGGTAACTTACCGCCTGGGTCGTAATGAGGCCCAGGGTCTTTTGGGACCCATTGTTATTTGGGAGGGATATTCCCGTTTTTTAAAGAGAAGGTCTGCTTACCTGAATCCTCCAGGTATTCTTCTCTTTCAAAGGGAATAATCTGGAGTTCCTCCACAAAGTGGGTTCTTCTTCGGCCTCTGCGACTTACCCTCTGCTCTTCGGGTTATAACATTTCGGGTGTAGAAGAGACTCTTTCAGGCTGAGAGGTCTTGAGGGGTTCTGTATGGGTGAGAATGTAAGCTTCCTCAATGGCTTGTAATCACCCCTCCACCCGGGCTCCCTCCTACAGAACCTGTGGTTTGTTGGGGGTTTCCTCCCATCATCGCCCCACTGGGGCATCATACCTGGGTGTTGGGGAATTCTGGGAAGCAGGGTTAGGTTGAGAGTTGGACTGAGCCCTCTGCATGCGACCCAGATCATTGTTCAGTTTCTGGACCTTTCGCTCCAGTTGCACGACATTGTCTGGGTGGTAGGGAGGTGCTCCTGAAAGGGGTAACTGTCCCTTCTCCCAGAGGAGCTCGGGTACTGGAAATTCCCCTATAATTTTCCATCCTGAATCTCCCTTCTCCTTTATTCAGGGATCTATTGTCCTGGAACAGGGGAGAAAGAGGAGGATTGTTTTGGAAGTTCTGATTTGGGGTATATTTGCAGAAAAAGTTCAGATTGGGAAGTGGAGTGATACTTCACTCCTGAGGGAAGTTTGGGGGGAGGTTTTCTGGAGCAGTACTTAGCTGATTAGTCCTCCCCCTCAGGCTGGGGGAATGTATATATTCCCCAGGTTTGATTTAGTAAATTTGCACCTAGGACTTATATAGGTGGCAGGGTGCTCGTGAAAGTCATGCACCAGCAGAGTTAACTGTGTCATTCTGATGTATTTATTTAAAGAGAGCATGAAATTCCCTAATATTGGTTTTCACCCGCTGGGAAGTCTGAGCAAATGCCCCACTTAAGCTCCTGCACAAACTCCTTTGGCACCTGATCTTTCACACATTGCAAGTTATATGCTGCCTTACGGGACCATATAGGTGGACAATTGTTTCAATATCGCCACCTTATTGGCTGACCATTATAATGATCCTGATCCTACTGTCCCACAAAGAAATGGGAGTACTCAGGTGAGAACGCCCACTTTGCAAATTCTGTACAATTCACATCATTCCTGATCTGGAATGATGCCATCATCTGCTCATAAAGTTCCAGGTGCTCCCATACCGAATACTTGGCATCTTGTAGTATGGGGTCAGAAAGCTCTTTATGTTTTTGGTTTGTCTTATTGGGTCTTTCACAAACCCGTTGCTCTGCTTGGCTGTCTTTTTAATCCTATTCACCTGTGTCCATTTACCTTCTGACTCAGAGCTGCTATTGGTACTCCCTTCCTGGTCTTCTAGGCACTCCCTAATTTCTATGAGACTGGGAATATCTCCCAGAACTCTGGGGTCTGGACTCCTCTCGCCTGGACCAAAGTGAAATCTCAGGGTCACCCTCCCTGGAATTCCATTCGGGTGCAGGATAGAACCCAGTTCTCTCATCCCCCCTACCAGGGAGTCTGGGGAATTCTCCCCCTTCTCCTGAATATACTGAGGTTTTTAGAATGCCCTTCCTAGGCTTAGGGTCTGGCTTTTCTCCTTTAGAGAATCAGGCAAGGTGGTCTCTTTGTAATTGGATCTTCAGCCAATGTAACTCCCTGACCTTGTCCTCATAAGAGTTTTCATGGTCTGAAGTACTTAAAATATTATTCCTTACTTCCTAGGACACACTGGTCTGGCCACTTTTCCTTCTGCATGGTAGAGATGAATACTCCTCAATATTGGACAGGAAGTGGCCTTTTTGATCAGTTGGCCCTCTTGGGAAAGGTGCCTCCCCTTGATCAGTGGGCTTTGTTCAATACCCTGATTGATCACGGTCCCTCAGGACCTGTTTATAATTTTCGATTTCCTTGGTGAGGCTCTCACACCTGTGTCTCTTATTTATTTTCTGTTGTTAGTCAGAGAGATGGCTTTTTAATTCTGACACTAAGACCTGATTAATCTCATGCACCCTACTTTGAGCTACCAACTGATCCTCTATTTGCTGCACCTCATGCTTAAGTGATTAATTTTCCCTCACTGAGTGTTGTATGCTGCATATATATTCAAGGCACTTTTCCTTCAGGAGAAGAATCTATTTGTCCTGTTCATCCCTACATTTTGCTGCCTGCAATAGTTCATGCCTCACTCGCTCCACTAACTCATTCCTTTCTTCTCTAATTCTGGTCAGTTCCCGAGAACCTGTCTGTCCCTTTTCTACTTCCATTTCCAAATGATTATCATCTGTAATAGGACACTGTTATCCTGATTAAAGAGGTCTTTTTCTGCTGCTGTTGTATCTGATCAAAGTCATTTTGGGAATCACCCCCCTTAGATAATTAACTGACTGTTTTCATTTTTCAACTGCTTTATTTGCAATTGAAAGGCCATAATGTCACCAGATACTACTCTATTATGAGCAGCCTGGTCACTTAGCTTGGGTTGAAGTGTGCTCAGATTTTCTGCACACTCTTTATGTGTATATTTCAGTGCACAGAACTGTGTTTCACACTCTTAACTCTCTTGATGCAGTGTTTAACTCAGCTTTGAGTTGTTGATCAAGACCCTGCATTTTAACAGGTCTCCAGCCTGTTTCATCGTACTAGCCTCACTATTTTGCCAACACTCTTCCACTAAAAGCAAATGAAAATACAACAGAGCAGTTAGCTGAGACATTTGAATCTGTTCATCACGAGCAGTTGTGGTCATATGAAATGCATCAAGTGCTTTGTGCAATATTCCACTACTTTATCCATGGCAAAAGACAATCAACTTCTCTCAGCATAGATAAATCACAAAAGTGGATTGAAAAGAACACAATCACAATTCTTCACTTGCTACAAATTTCACTTCGCTAAATAATTATACTGTTCATTAAAAAAAAATAACTTTTGCATAATGTTGTGAAATTCTGATTTTCCTGCAGGCTTAAAAGGCTAGCAGTAGGATTTTAAGATTGGTAGTCGTACATATGGCAAATATGATTTCGTCCACACTATTTGGTTTGAAATGAAAAC
This sequence comes from Ambystoma mexicanum, assembly GCF_040938575.1. Lineage (NCBI taxonomy): Eukaryota > Metazoa > Chordata > Amphibia > Caudata > Ambystomatidae > Ambystoma > Ambystoma mexicanum. Next base: position 462,692,769 of record NC_090931.1, read on the forward strand.
AGGGTGGTTTAGTCTGTTTTTCAGACCCCACCCCCTTGCTTTGGTCTATCTGGGGAAGTGAGAAAAACATTGGAATGATTTGGGGAATTTTGGATTTCAGACACCCCTTCCCCCCCTAACTGAAAGGCCTGTGTTGGGGAAGCTGGATAAAAAGGTTGGACTTATTTAAGAATAAAGCCACCCCTCTTCCTTAAAGATGTCAGTAGGACAAAAAGGATTACCCAATTAAATTATAGGCTATAGTTTTCAGCGCACACTGGAAAGTGAGGTTTGTTAATTTCAAATTTTAACAACATTCACCCAGTAGTGTTCTGCCGAATTGGGAATTAATTAAATTAATATTTTTAGTTAAATAGGCCAAGGATCTACACAGTTTTGACCCCTCCGCCCAATATAAAGGGAAAGGGTTAAAGGCAAGCAGACTTCCCACCTTTTGGTTTCCCAGAGCTCAGTTCTACTTACATAGGAAGCCTCTGTTTAAAGTTCAGGAAAGCCAGCTGCATCGCAGGGCACTCTGGAATGATAGGGCAGGGGTCTGATCACTCCACTCTAAAAGATGGCCTCCTGCTCCCAAACATAGGACCCAGTCAGCTTTGTGGCCTTCCTAGAAATAGTACAACAAAGTAGATTGCCTCAATGTTGCATGAACATGGCGAGCATCGACGAAAAAAATGAATCCTTCTCGATAGTTCCGAATGGTAAGTGTACACTGGGACAAATAATATATTCCATTGAATGCTAGTAGCCCCGAGTCCCTGGCTTCAATGCCATCTCGCGTAGGTGGCATCCAAGCCAGGGACTCGGGGCTGCTAGCATTCAAAGGAATATATTGTTTGTCCCAGTGTACATTAACCATTGGGAACTAATGAGAAGGAGTCATTTTTTTCGTCGATGCTCGCCATGTTCATGCAACATTGAGGCAATCTACTTTGTTGTACTTGAGATATAGGCCCAGCCTTGAGAAGGACACAAGAGGGTCGAAACACATGTTGGCTACCAAGAGGGCCACACATATGATGTTCACTTGTTGCATTAAATAACCAGCCAAGCAGGGGCATTAACCGTTTCTTATGGTTGTGATTTTTTTGGATTTCTTTTATACATCTAGGGCTGTATGTGATCTAGTGCAATCATTTTTACTGACAGAATTTACAGATATCTCTTTCCATGTTCCAAGTGTCAGCGCACACCCCAAACAAAGTCCTGCCTTGAAAATTATGTTATTTGCAGGTTGGGATTTCCCTGCAGTTGTACAGGGGTGCAGCGGACACTTTTCTTTGAATTCATTTGGACAGCTTCGTACTGTTTTTCCATAGCGCTCTTAACCTGGCAATCCCATTCTTACCACGCACGTCCTATAAATAGACAGCAAAAACCCAGATGCACTCTCAGCAATCTCCTCTGGCGTCGCCTTACAGCTGTCACATGGTAACTTTCTTCAGCCTTCCTGATGGTCTGTCTCTTGTGTTTTTTTCCTGTCTCCTCTCTGTCCTAGTGCAGTCCCCCTTTTATAGCAGTGATGACACGACCAAGTTACAATGTTGGGGAAGTACTAGTAATAATTCCTGCCAAAAGGATTGCACAGTTAACCCTCTCACTCCTCCCAAAACCAGCGTCCAAGTCAGGATTGGTTTACGGGTCTGGAGCAAAAGATGGCAATTCCCATTTGTAATCACTCTTTGTTTTCCTTTCACCTTTTTGGCAGCAACTAGTTATGTATCACAACTTCATAATTTTACTAGCAACTGCCATAATAAACATATTTTCTAATTCCTCTAATTATGGAGGATTAGATAAGCCGATCGTCAAATCCGTACCAGGTAGTACGGCCATGTGGCCCTTTCTGCCATTTCCATAAAAAACACAACAATTATGAAGTTGTAATTTATTAAGCATATCCCTAATTTCATTTTCTACCAACTCAACAACTCTCACATTTGGAACATGTGCATATGAGCCAGAAACCCAGTTTAACTGGCCATTACAGTTCCTTTAGACAAATTTGATATCCCCAAAATCGCCTGGAAATTACATAATAAATAATAAATAGATGATAACCATCTGCCTTATGATGGCTGACAAAAAGGGCCTAAATGATAATAGTCCTTTAGAATTAATTGTGAATCTTCATGTGAGACAAATGGCCCTCCTCCTGCCTTCTGGCCATTTGTTTTCACTGGGTTAGCCTGTGCGCAAAGTTTTTTTTCTATCATTCTGATTTGTGTTGGAAGCTTGCTCTTTGATGTTGGTGCCCTCATTTTCACACATATTAGTCATGCTACAGCCAAGAAGAACTTTTCTTGTAGTCAATACTTTCAAAACCAGCAGGTCTGGAGAGCACTGAATTTTGACTCATTTAGTATGACACTTTATTGCAATTGGTAATTAAAGCGGAGATGTGAAATCCAGACTGGCAGTGGGAGATTGCCTTGTGAAGTTTTGCCCACGGCCAGCAAAAGTGTTTGCCTGGGGCTGACATTTTCCAGGAAGATAAAGTGTCTATTCAAATGTCACTGGAGTTTTGTAGGTGAAACAAAATATACATTGCTTGTTGTCAACCGGCACATTCATGTTTAGTTTTCCTGACATTTTTCTGGGAGCAGTGATACTTATTCACTTTTAAAACTGCTTTTATTTTCACACACCTGTGCAAGCTGTTTTTTTTGTCAATGTTTAAAAATACTGTTTTCCATGTGGCAGGGATCTGTGATTCCTCCTCCTTTTGTAAATTAAAATGATGCTTATCCTTTTTGACAAGTGGTCTTTGCAGTCTTGAATCTTACCCAATGTGATTTGTGCTAAAAGAAGTGAAGGAGTCAGGAAGGATATAGAGGTACAGAGAAAACAAGATGGTGGAGCCCTTCTCCACTTGTACTGAGCACACCCTAACTACATTGGAAAGAGGTGCTTTCAGACCCTACAAAGGATCAAAGGGAAGGCACAGTCTTTCAGTGTCTTGTCTGGCAGGGGCAGGCTGTCTGACAAGAATATACACAATCCCTCCTCAGCTGGCCTGGGCTCACAGTGTTAATGTATGTATTTACAAATCGGATGCAGCTTCTTATAGTTATGTGAACTACTATCCACCATCCCCTAATCTCAGGTATGGCTGTATGTTTAAAGATTAAACTGCCACCAGAATAGGTATTCCTCACAGGTATGTGGTTTTGGAACATAGGTGCAGACTTTAAATGAAGCATCTGTGCTGAAGTCACTTTTCTGTCACAGCAGCTGTCAAACTGGGCATCTTTGATGTCGGAATCTGCTCTTTGCCCCTGGAGAGCAGGAGCTGAATATTAGGAGGCTAATGCTGCAAGTCACAAGTGTGTTTTATGATTTTGGCATACAGTTTATAAAAGGGAATTCTAACTATCCACCCTTTCTAAAAATGTAATTACCTGCATGAATGTATTAATTAAAAAAAATACAAATCAAAAAGCCTTTGCTTTTTATAACTTGTACAGATGGAAATTCCACACATAGGTCCTCATTACGAGTATGGAGGTAGCCATGCCCCTGCCTCCATACCGGGTTCCAGTACCGGGTTCCTCCAATGAGGACTTACCGGGCTATTCCAACCATGGAGGACCCGGTAAGTCCTCATTTGAAAAACCCATCACCATTCCCACTTGAGCTCCCATAGGGCTCAATGGGAATGGGGAGCGAGGTAATAATGGGCACGTTAATAACGGGCCCATTATTAGCTCCCTGGTCCCCTCGCAGGACCTGCTGAGGACGCCTGGTTTTACCAGGCGTCCTCAGCGGGTCTCGCAAGGGAACCTCGTAATAGGGTGTCCCGTAATGAAGGGTGCCGGCCCATACCGGCACCCTTCATTACGGGAGCGCCATGGCCGTAATGAGGCCCATTGTCCACTTGTAAGTCCCGGCGAACTAATTCAGCCAAATCCCAAATTACCAGAATATTGGCCAACTTGGTTAAGCAGAGCTTTGCGGAATGCCATTCAGGGTTCAAGCAAGTTTGATCCAAAACAGTATAAATAGGGGATGCAAATTCTTGATTAGTCATGTAGGCAGAGTCAGGAGGTTGCTAGAGCAGTGGATGGAAAGGTAGCACATTAAAATAGACTTTAGTTGAGCAGAGATAGAAACTGAAAATAGGCTTAGTTGACAGAGAGGTTGAATAAGGAAATAGGATAGAGGTACGAGCGATGTTGAAAAGTACAGCAAGCCTTAGCTGAGGAAGAAGTAGTAAAGGAAGAAGCACAACATCAAAATAGGCTTTTATTAAGAGACAGATAAAGCATTAAAATGGGATTTAGTTGAGAAAGAAAATTGGAATGGGATTGGCCGTATTTTTTGTCCAGCAGGAGAGCATCCCTGTGACCATATTGCATGACATACTTGAAAAAAATATTTCTTGTCAGTGATGGGGAAGTGAGGTGAATATCCCAGAATTGCTCAGAGGCAGGCGGGAGATTACATTCAGTCGATGGACCTGATCATGCCACATTTATGTAAGGAGGGGAAATAAATTATATCACCTGTTTGGAAGCCAGACATTCAGTGGCTTTAATTTATGTGCCATCTTTTTGATGAGAGATGAGAGAAAATATTAGAAGCAACAGTGTGCAATGGGAGAAAATATTATTTGCAAAGAAAAATCGTGGACTTGATTGGAGGCAGGAAATTACATTCTGTAGTTGTAACTGAGTGGGTCATGCCAATGTTTGTGATGTCAAGATACTAGTTGCGGGGGAAAATGTTTGAATTGGTTGGAGGCAGGAGATTACATTTAGTGGCTGTACTAGTTGTGCTAACATTATGTGACAGCAGAAGAAAATACTAATAGCAAAGATGTGTGACGAGACAAAATGCTAATCGCCAAGACAAAGTGTTACAATCGCTTAGAGACAGGACATTACACAACTTGGAGGTAACTGAGCAGGTCTTGCCATTCTTTTGTGATAAGACAAAATAATAGTTGCAAAGAAAGAGCCTTAGAATTGTTTGGAGTCAGTAGATGACACGCAGTGGCGTAGTAGAGTGTGCTACCTTTTTGTGACAATACTGATTGCAAAGGAAACGTTATTAGAATGTTTTGGAGGCAGGAGATTATATTCTGTAGTTTTACTGGATGAGCCAACCTTTTGTAATAGAGGAGCAAAATTACTAATGGCAAACATTTGTGATGAGACAACAATATTAGTTGCACAACAAAAAAAAACGATTAGAATTGTTTTGAGACAATTTATTCAGTGGCTACAATAGAGTGTGTAGAGGAGGAGCCAAATGCCTCTACCGGAAGTCGCGCCCCTATCTTGACTATATGTTGGAAGCCAGAAGTTGTGATATGCATAGCGCCAATAATGGTACCTATACCGTGAAGAGTCCTTGAAACAAGGCATCCATTGAGAAAACCCTACATGCCCGCAGAGAAATGACAGTCTCTTAAAGGAGGTTCCTGAAGAAGTGTGAAGCGGTGAAGGCAAGAGACTGGTGACCTCACATGAAGCAGAGATGACACACCAAGAAGAGATGCCAAGGAAGAAGGTGAATAGACCTTATAGAAGTTGATGGCAAAGTAAAGAATTGAGTAACATTCCATGTGCAGAATCAAGATTGCACATGCGGAGAGCATTGAAGAAAATGCAAGCCATTTTATAAATGTACCGATGCTGAAACGCAAGTAGACTAAGTAACCATGAAGGCAGGCTATAAGTAGAGAATAGACTGTAGGCAGTGCTGCGATTATATATATGTGTATAGGATCTGGATGTTCCACGTCGCATTTTAGCACGCTAGGACCTCAGTTGCAAAAAGGCTGAAAGTGTGGTGCAGTAGAGAAAGACAGCTGACGATGAAGGAAAATTCGAGAAGGATTGTCTGGCTCAGTGGCAAGGGTTGGGGCAGTAAAGAAACTATTTAGCCTTCGAGAAGATAAAATGAACGCGAGAAGCAAAGCAAGCTCCTTTTGAGGTGCATTGGAAAAACACTATGAGTCTTACATTTAATTCATTTAATAATATTAAAGGTGAAGTAGGAACTAAAAACACGGTCTCCTGTCACATGGTGTAGATGAAAACAGACTTTGGCCAAGCTACATCCACACGGAAGATAAGGCCCTGCTCACACTCTCTTCTTTTCTCAGGCGCAGTAATACTTTGCCAAGGCTGAGCTCAAAGACAATTTGAATGGCAGACAGCAGGAGGGATGATGGATGATCGGCTAATTGGGTGGGAAGGCATGGTCAAGTCCACCCTCAAGCACCTGTGGTACCAGCTTGTGTGCTGTTAGCGAGTGGAATATTCCAGAAGGGTACAAGCATGCCAACCAATCATAGAGGGCCACATAGCAAAGAGCCCTATAGTTTGAAAGTTAAAGAAGTGTCCTGTATTTTATGGCACTGAAGATGACTTGCACTAGAGGTGGGCATAGTTGTCCACCTTACTTTGGCGATCCAATCACACTCCTATCCCCCATAGAAAGTATACCTAGATGTTCCCCGTAGACCAACCACAATCCAACTTAGGTTTACTTATTATGACACATAGTATGACGTCAATGAGGAGTTTTTGTCATAAATATGTGTTTTTTTCATGTAAAACGTTGAAAGAAATACTGTGAGATGTTCGTTGTTGTCCGTTGTACTCCCTGTTTTAGATAATTAGATAATTGTTAATAAAACAGCTAAAGTTTGCCAACTTGCTGAGACCGTCTTATTAGTGCAACAGTAAGTTTTGCATCCCCATCCATCCCATATTGCGCTACCTCACTTACCTCACTTACCTTGCTTAAAGGGCCTACGGGTTCAAGTGCACAACATAAGTGCCATTTCCTTGTGTAACTGACCAGGGAGATTGGGGGGTGCATGTGGCTAGAAGGCCTTTTACATCAGACAACATTGTTGCTTTGTGCATCAGGGTTTATAGAATTGTGTGTGACAGATTGAAGGCATACATTTCACATCCAGCTGCAGCAACTTCTGCTACACATCGCTACGATGTGCAATATTACTATTGCTTGCCCAGATATTGCAGTCAGAGGAGGAAGAGAAGAAGGAGATGTAACCGGGTGTCTCTGTGGTAGAAGAGAGGGAGCAGTTTCAGATGGTACCCTCTGATGGTATGCAGGGAGAAGCAACACATAGGCTAGAGGAAAGTATATGAAAGGTTCCTGGTCTCCGCCAGCACCCACAGCCACTTAGTCTGGGAATGATAATGATGATGATGAGAAAGCTAAAAGTCATGACCCATGTGATTCCAGGATGACCACATCATTCTGTACGATACCATGCACACGCTCCTCTTACCCTTCACGCGATGAAGGAGAACTTGGCCCTCTGCCATGCCCCCACAATAAACTACCCAATTCCTTATAAATTATTGTAACCATTTTTTTCCACTCGTACTCCTAAAAAACATGCAGTGGGCACTTTTTAAATTTTAAAAGAGCTAATGGCATACAGGCAACTATCAACACTGTCGTTAGCTTCTTGCATGCTATTTTCAACGTTTACAAACTTTACTGTAATAGTAAAGATTAAAACATGTGAAATTCACTTTATTCTTTGCTTTTACTCTCTGTTTTGTGACAAATATAAATTGCGCCTACACGTTATTCTTTGAATGCAGCAATTAAAATGAATTCCTATTGAATTTTCCAGCTACTGACAGGTCTTAAAAGCAGGCAGATTACCTGATGTCTCATCGTATACCTTTAACAGTTCTAGCACTCTTGGCAGAGTTACATCCAAGTTCTTAAGGGGCAACATGGCATTTTCCGTATATGGTAGTATCTTATTTGAAACTCTGCCATATGCAACACCTGATATACTTACTACCTGTGTTGCCACCAATTGACTGGAGGAAGGGTTGCAACCATGGGAATCCATCAGTTATTTAATTATTAAGCCTTTAATTGCTATCCTCAGGGCTCATCATACACTTTCAACAGTTCTAGCACTCTTGGCAGAGTTACATACAAGTTATTTTGTAACAACAGGACATTTTCCGTATATGCTAGCATTTTATTTGTAACTTGGAAACCTGATAAACCGATGTTGCCACAAATTGACTGAAGGAGTTTGAACTGTAGAAATGCATTTGTTGTTTAATGATTAGGCCTTAAATAGACACCCTGAACCCTCATCATACACTTTTATCTGTTCAAGCACTCTTTGCAGAGTTACATATAGGTTCTTAAGGAGCAGCAGTACATAGCATACGCCAGCAGCCTATTTGAAGCTTCACCAAATGGGATTGATTTACCTGTGTTGTCAGAAATTGACTGGAGGAGGAGTTCCAATGCCACGCCTTATAGTAGTGGGAATAGGGAGTTATCCTGTCTTGTGCCTCTCACTAGTAAGAATTCTGCACACAGTTGCTGCTTTGCCATCGCCTGAGACCTGGAGTTCGATGGTCACAAGAAGATCAATAAATAATGGAGGAAAGCGGTATTCACAAAGGCTTTCCTTCAGAAAGTTATCATTATGTTTTCTGAGTTCCTATGAAGTTCCACCAGGTCTAGGAAACCTGTGACGTTTGCAGACCAGACCCGACCCGACCCGCCCCGCCCTGCCCGCCTCATAATAAAGCATGCTTGCAAATGATGGGTCAAGGTGCCTGATCCAATGTACGAACATCACCTGATCAGCTTCCCTTGGTTAGGGACGGGTTTTCTTTTTTGTAAGGGTCAGCTGTTCATTTGCGAGCTGACTCGAACAAACTCGCACTACCCGCTGCACTTCTCCCCAGCGTGTCTACTGCTGGTAAGCACTCGTATTTTAACTTACATTACCTTGGTGCTTACGCGACTCGATCCGCAATTGCACATTTTTTATCCTTGTCGTACATTTGATCGTCAACTACGAGATATGTATAACCCTTACTCTATCTCAAATGGGCAAATATACTTACCTTCTGGGTGATTGCATTATTTGCTTTTCTTTTGTAATAGGGTACGTACTAGCTACTCTTACTTTTTCTTGTTTCAGCTCTCTATCGTCTTTTTGAGAACCCGCTCCAGTTTATAGTTAAACCATACTGAAGCCTTGACAGCGGGTGACTCGTGTAACGTGGCCTATACATATACTTTATTTGAGACTGCATGATACTTAAATCTAACATGCTGCTATGCGTGTACATTTTTTACATAATGCGTTATGGACTTTATCTTCCTCGGATCAATACATATATTTCTGTCGTCTACAGGTATTCTAAAAGTCTGTATTCTATAACCAACCGTCTGTGAACATGGCGACTTACAGTAACACAGTGAGTCCATTATTTCTATCTATACTTAGTGTCTGCCGTATTATTCATGATACTGGCATTTTTCTGTCTGATAGCATTTCACATTTGGTTATGACAGACTACCTATATGCCCCCTTCTTTTTATCCATAGGGACTGTGGTGACTGCTTTGTAATGATCCTATTCAGCCACCCCGGACACTCCACTTAAATAATATTATGGTAAGCATCCATATAATACCACATTTATTCATTAGTGTGGTTATACAGTTAGGTGACACCCCACTAATTAGGTCCCCTTTTTTGTGTTTTCTTTGTTTAGGTCTGGTCTAGACTCCATCACTCTATTAAGCAGAGAAGAGAATCGCGAACTAATGCATTGATAAAGTTCTACTGGGGAGCTATACCACTTATGTCTATCTAATCTTAGAACATCTGATACTCAAACTCTTATTTCTCAGTTGTGGTGCAACCATAAATTTAGTAACCCCCCCGCCCCCTGGGTTTTCCCACTTTGGAAACATTTTACCCCTGAAGAAGTTCCTGCAACAAATTGTTTATCCATAGGAACGAAACATGTAGGGTTCATATCAACATTAATAAGAAATGGTGTTAACGAGATGAATACTTGTAAAGGTTGTTATGAATAGTTGCACAACACAAATATACCAACCATAGAGTAATCATAATTGTTTGGTACTCTACAATCAGGTTTCCATTTGTTCTTCCTTCTTTATGGTTTTTGTAAATATGGATACTAAGACTTTGTTTCAATTAACACTGCTGGTTGTAATTAATTATGTTTACCTCAAGTGTGTTGTGAAATAGGTACGGTTTTATTTGCCTTGCTTATTGTATTTTTCTTGCACTTTAAACCTTATATAGGTAGACCCTTGGAGGCTTTCTACCACTATAAGGTTGTTCTGCACTTGTCACTTTAGGAGATTTTTAATGTTTTATATGAAGTTTTATCACAAATTGTTTTTTACAAATATGTATTAAAAGTGTTACAGTTTTCTATGAATTTTAGTTTGGCTGGTTGAATTCTCCATACACACAAGTATATTTGATGTTAAAAGTGTACATAAGTGATTTATCCCCCATAAGTCTAGCAAGTTGCTCGACTCATCCCACCAGACCTCAAGAAGCAGGGAGCCTGCTTTCCTTATATTAGATATTCCCATATCTCGTTTTCTCCCCCCTTCTTGTTTTCCTTTATCCCTCAAGTGTCATAGTAGTATGGTCCAATGCACCACATTGTGCACCAGTAGTTTGCGATCAGTATCCATCATTGCTGTTGATCTATAATTTCAGTATGTCGTTTGATCTTTCTTACTGTTTGGTAATAGTGTTGTAATTGGCAGTTTCAATGCCTTGGGAATATGTTTTTGTCAGAATATCATTGAATACTGTGGATAACACTAATATGTGCCTGTCCCATAGACACACACTGAGCTCTCCATGGAAACGATCTGCCCCTGAACACTTACATGTTTAATCCATTCACAGCCTATTTTACTTATTTGGCTTTTATAAGGCTTCACATCTTTACCTTGTCTTCCTACTTTAAAGTCTGCAGCCTCACTCTTTCAAAAGTCTACAAAACACTCTTCTTCATTATGTAAGTCTCTTTGGAGTCCCAGAAGAAACTCTTCTGAGATCTCCTTGTTGTTTGTTGCTCTTGTGCTGCTACTATTCTCTGTATATGTAATAACATAAGAGGCCTCCACTTTTTCACATGAAAACAAAACTGAAGAGTCATGGCTGATGGAATTTCCATCAATTGAAAACCACTGGCAACGCTCTAGCAACCCTCCGGTCCATCATTTTTCAGTCACTCGTGTTATTTGATAAGAGGAAAGACTATTTGTTAATCAGGCCTTGTCCCACTCAAAAGGGACAGTCCAGTTCAAACTGCTGGGACACAGACATGCATCATAGGGCTTCATGAATGAGGTGCAGGGTGGGCTTCTAGGCACAGCATATCTGCGACCCACGTCTGGGCATTACTTTTAATGTTTTTTTTTTTAGAAAGGCTTGTAAGTTAAAACAAAATGAAAGATTGATACATTCATTTAGGTTTTCATAGTTTTGGGGAAAAGAGCATTGGAATTTTTGTTGGTGTTTTTTTAAACGTTTTAAACATTAATGAGGGAAGGTAATGATAAAAAAAGAAGGATGAAAAAGGTGGTTTCTAATGAACACACAAACAGACAAAAGGAAGCAGACAACGTTCAACATGCAGGAAGAACTTCTACACTGAAACAAAGTACCACCTGACTCCACATAAATCCACCAAAACTCATCTGAACCAAAACATCTGAGTCCACTGTTATCTTCTACTATGACAGCTAACCAATTCCCCTGAAAAGCAAATCAAAAGTGAGCTGGATCTTTTATGGGGGCACCTAACCTCCACAGAAAGCCTAGGGCCCTTCCCAAGTATCATTGCAATCTACTGGTGTATCCCCTGAGTGCACCAGTTCTCTGGTACAGAATGTGGTTTGACTCAGAGGTTCACCCAGCTGGCAGCTCTCCCGGCCGTATCTAGTATGATTGTTTGAGGTTGGTGGTGCATCATTTATTAAAGGTTTCAATAGGTGGAACAGGTGGAATTTTTATACAAGATAGTCCAGTGAACTAAGATCTTGCACCAGACTTCTGTGTTCACCCTGCAGGACTCAGGTTTGAATCCCGGCAGGGCTTCAAAAACGTGGTCACTTTTGAGCAGTATGATCAGTGGTGCAGAAGAGTGAACTTTGATTATTGCACAGTACATTGGGCCTTCCTGTTCTTCTGAATACCACCATCCTCACCTTTGTGTAAGCAAGGTTTGAGGGTGACCACAACAAGATCTGTAAGAATAAAATATACTAAGTCTTGCAGATGCAAAGTTCAAATACATGACCGCTCTGCTCCGGGACTCTTGCAAAGCATCACTCTCTCGTTAGCACTGTCAACCTCCCCACTTTACCCAAAACCTAATGGCATTGACCAAATGACAATAGTGACATCTGTCAACCTTCCCCCATTCCACACCCACTTCTCCTGCGATTCTCCACCGACACAATTGGCAGACACCAAATCTCCCCCTGCCAACTCTGACTGTTCGTTCAGCGTACCCTTCTTCAGTTACACTGAGTAGAAAACTCTTTCCTTTTACCAAACAATTAATCAAATACTGTGGTTCACTTATGGTCTTGCTTGCAATATATGCTTTGACAGCAAATCTAGCACTGCATGTACTTCTTTATTGTAGTGTATTTACTGGTTCTCTGATACCGCATCAAATCTGAGAACCTCTTTTGCTCTGCATGGTTTCGCTTCCAACGCATTGCCCCTGCGTTATCCTCTGTGCACTTTATAAAAAGGCTGCAGCATCAACCCGCTTACAGTAATGGTAATAGGTTTTGCTCACTCTGTGGTTTTAAAAGCAAGGTCCAAGAGCAAGACATGTTTTTAACAGGGACAGGGTATGTAATATATTCTGGCCTCATGGTGTGGCCGACCTAGATCTTACCAGGCTGATGATGATACTTTCACAAAGGAATTCAATGCTTTCCAACGATTCTCAAAGAGGATTGCTCTTCCTGATGCCAAGAAATAAAGAGGAAGTCAATGAGAAGGGTAGGGTGTCTGGACACAGCAGATGAAAAGGGGCCAAAAGAGAAAAGGCCATAGTAGCCGCAACCTCCCCTCCTTACTTGGGAATATATCCCATGGCTCCCTTCATGGAAAGTCATCTGCCTACTCTTTCTGTAATGCATCCTGGACTGTACCCTCCAATTCATGTTTTTAAACATGATGCAAAAGATGATGGTTACTGATCCCAATCTTGGTCTAGCAAAATCTATTTCTTCTCTTTCAGAATCTATTATGGCTGACTGCCTTGCAGGGGCAGCATCCTGTAAGGGAGCGGGAAGCTCCTATTCTGTTTAAGGAGCAACAACACCTCCTGAACCTCAAAATAATAACGGGTGTCATTACAGGGTTGGCAGTAGCCATGCTGGTAAATACCAGCACGGTTGCCCCTGAGTCATTTTTTTACCAGCACCTGGCAATGGGGATGTACCGGGGCATTCCAGCCCTGGCAGACCCGGTAATTCCCCTTCACCGTGTGCCGGTAAAAATGACTCCCCATTCCCATTTGCGTCCCATAGGACTCAATGGGAATGGTAGGCGGTACCATGTAGATCTGCTCGTGGGTGCCATTATGCCAGCCAGGTCAGACCTGCCGGTCTGAAAGGCACCCGCTCGCAGACCTCGTAGTTTGCCGGTCCGGTAACAAGTGTACTGCAAGCTTACCGGTATCGTTGTTACCGACTGGCAACCTTGTAATGAGGCCCAACGTATCCAGAATGATCTTTTAAAAGCACATGCATACTGCATAATTCTCTTAGGCAAGAGGCACGTGGGTAAATACACCAGATGCATCCTCAGCGTCATCGATACCTCTGGATTCCTTGGACAGGTGTTCCCGAGGTCGGACTTTCCCATCCAGCAGAGCATGGAAACATTTGTATGAGGTCTGTGTGAGAGAGCAAGGGAGGGAAGAGGCCGTCATGTCTGCCCTCTGCAAGGCCGGTGCGGGATAGTTCGTTAATGTTGTGGGCTTAGGGTGCCCTAACAAGGTCATTATTGGTTATGTTGCTGAGGCACCCTACTTTGATAGCAAAGATTCCCTTTCATACTAAGATGCGTGCTCTGTCGCAGGAATCACCCAAGGCGAATAAATGTACAACCGCAGACACCAGCTTTAATGACAGCATGTTTATTTATCAGTGCACTATAAATCAGGTCTTTGGCAGGTTGTGGTTGCTTGGGAAATATCTCCAAAGCTTTCCACTTAAAAGCTGAATACAAAACATATTCCATGTGGCAAATAACCCTCAGGAAATACAGAAGAGATTAAATGTATCATTCACGTATACGACATTGGCAAGTACAGAAGACATAACAGTATAGCTTCTCAAAAGCACACTGTTCCCTTTAATTATTTAGACCACCTCCTTGGCACTTTAAAGAAACACACGAAATAATGCCAGGGTGTAAATATACCTGGATTCCCATGGAGGCACCAGTAATTGTAAAACACATCAAACTTATTTAAAAAATGAAAGGCAAAAGACACTTTTCACATGCAAGACATTGGGGTCATAAATAAGGCACATTCTCAACAGGCATCAGTGATGAGCTGGACATTTCCGCTGCTTTTAGACATGGTTCTAGCACCTTTAGTTAACCATCGGCGATCATTGCTCCAGTTAAGCCTTTTTGGAATGTTTTGAATCCAGAAAAAACCCTAAAACTTCCCAAAAAATGGGAGGCAGGAAGTCAAGCACTGCCAAAGGTTGCAGTGCGTTCAAATGATGGTTTCCATTTGTGGCACTTCAGAAGTAGCCTTAAACATGGTGATGGCATTTCTATTGTCCTTGAACATCTCCAGGAGTTGTTCTCTAGACTACCAAGCCAGAGTGGGGCTTCACAATTTTAATTCCTACTATCTCTGACATTTTATTCTCTGCTTGAAAATATTCATTTTCAGTTATTTTGTCACGGACGTCATTCACTCCCCAGCTCTTAAGCACAGAACATATTTTGTCTTTCCAAAAATGTAATGGCTTCCACATTTTTAGGCATGGAAGTTTGTGACTTCCTCTCCCAAAAAGTTTAACTGAAGCTCGGCCACTGAGGTCCGATGGTTCCGGAGGCAAATTATCAATGTACTCATTTCAGAGGAGGTACTCGTTTGAGCTCCAAAAACAAGAGTGTCCCCTGAATCGGATGGAAACGGGGACTTGTGGGTAGGAGACTTGTTCCAATCGAGGCACACGTTGTTGTACCGGTTTTTGATGCTACCTCGCTAGAGAAACCATATATTATATGAGAGATTGACAGTGTAGGGGCCACCCAGCACCCTCACAATAGGAGTGTGCCCCATTATCTACCGGGTGTGAATTTGGCTCCCTTTTGCTGACTCATCAAGTGACATACTTTCCTTGACATGTACATCCTCATTGGTCCAGAAAGGTAAACCGGCAACAGCTAAAGGAAATAACTCCTTAGCTTGTTGCCCTGTAGGTGAACCTTTGTTTCCAGAGAAAGCGGGTTCCTGTTCCATTACCTTACAGGTAACAATGGGTTACATGTGGTTATAACAAATTGAGAAATAACGAATGCAACTTCACTGGAAAAAAAATACCAAAGTCTTTTTGTTTTATTGGGGGTGTTCTCCCCAATCCTCCTGTTTACCCATGCTTCAAACCCCATCCACGATCCATCCCCACACATTTTAACTGCTTACCCCACCCCCTATATATTTAGCATTCAGTATTTTTTTGGGAAAGTTTGCATTAGTTATTTTCCATTCGATATCATGACTGCATAGCGTAACACTGCAGGACGGTAGACACCATCTACTCCTGAGTTTTCACTGGGTCAGTCAGGAAAAGACCATTTTAGTTACGAGAACCACAAGTGCTTACATCAGGCCTGGAACTGAGAAAAACACAACAGCAACCATAGAATATGCTGGTTTGTGTCAGAGACCAATTGATGATAAAAAAAACTATGTTTGTGTTTAGAGTAGTAGACCATTTCGATAGTTAAATGAGAAAGCAACCTGAATGTAATGGTCTGACCCTGAGTTCAAGTCTCAATCAGCGTGCTGCCCCCGGAACCCCATCCTTCCCTGGTTTTATTGGATGTGCCGCCTTTTAATAAAGTTAGTGACTACCTAACTCCTAGTCGGTATTCCCCTTTCTTCCATACTTTTGGGAAATTCCGTCCCGTGGGAAGGAACCAGAGCACTTTTTGTAAAAAAGCATACAATTGAAAAATGTGTCCTTTTTCTCTTTTTATATGGGGTACCACACGTGGCCCTAACCCCGCCGTTCCTTAGCTCCGCCCCGCGCATCGCCCTTTAGTCCTTTTCTATCGCCAGGTCTGAGACCATTTAAGCAATAATAGAGGATACTTATTAGAGGGGACGGCAGGCGTATGGAGGAAAGGGAATTATGGACTTTGAGTAAAGTAGTCACTACGGTGAGTAACTGTATTATACTCCTACGTCCCGTCCCCTTTCCTCCATACTTTTGGGAGATTACCAAGCACTCCATACAGGATAACGGGTGGATGGAACTTACTGAAAGAGGTTTTTAAGAACAGCTTGCCTGAACTGAGCATCAGCCCTGGAGATCAGGTCTAAGCAGTATTGTTTCACAAAAGCTGATAGGGAAGCCCAGGTCGCTGCCTTGGCAATGGTTTCCCAGGGAACATATTTTTGGAAAGCAATGGCAACTGCTGTGCCCCGCACAAGATGGGCATGAATTCCCTTTGGAGGTTGAAGGCCCTGAACGGAATACGCTTCAGAGATACAGAAAGCAATCCATCAGGACATAGTTGCTTTCGAAGCCGGCTTTCCTTTTGGGTCTCCGAAGGTCACCAAGAGCTGGGAAGAGCTCAGAAGATTAGATGTTCTGTCCAAATAAAACTTAACAGCTCGCCTTACATCCAAATTATGCAAAACCCTCTCGGCATCTGAAGCCGGTTCTGGGAAGAAAACTGGTAAGGAAATAGACTGGTTCAGATGAAAATCAGATACCACCTTTGAAAGGAAAGAGGGATTGGTCCGGAGGACAACCTTATCCTTGTAAAATGTGAGGAATGGATGTTCTACCGACAAGGCCTGAATATTGCTTACACACCTTGCCAAAGTTACCGCAATCAGAAAGGCCATTTTCCATGAAAGGAATTTCAAGTCTGCCGTAGCCATGGGCTTGAATGGTTTATGACAAAGAATTAAGGACCACATTCAGGTCCCACTTAGGATGCGGGCTGCGCACAGGTGGATACAGATGCAACAGACCTGCAAAGTGCCTTTTAATGACAGGGTTGGTCAAAGAAAAAGAGCAAGAGTCCGTGGACAGGTAGGCGGCAATAGCTGACAAATAAGTCCTTCAAGACAAAACATGCATGCCTGAAGCTGCCAGATGAGAAATGAAAGACAGCACTTTGTCAATAGCAGCTTCTCTGGGGTCCAGCTTTTTTGCTAAACACTAGTGACAGAAACTGAGCCATTTGCTCCTGTACTGAGACCTGGTCGAAGGTTTTCTAGCTGCTTGGATAATACGCATATTATCCGCAGACACATTGAAACTCTCTAAAGATTTGAACTCAGGCACCAGGCCGCTAAGCTGAAAGATTGTGGGGAGGGGTGCCACATCTGCTGATCGCTCTGGTGAAGCAGGTCGGGAATCAGCAGAAGTCTGATCGGTGAGCAGAATGACAGATGCTGAAGCTTGTAAAACCAGAATTTGGTTGGCCAGCATGGGGCTATAACAGGAGAGTGCCATTCAACACGTTCCTGAGCTTGTATAGCTCCCAGTGCATCAGAGGAAGAGGCAGTAAGGCATAGGCCCTCATGGCGTGCTATGGAATCTCAATAGCATCCCCCAGGGAAGAGACTCCGAGCCCGTTCCTGGAAGCATAAAGACGAAGTTTCCTGTTCAATGACATCGCAAAGAGGTCCACTTCTGAAGTGCCCCAATGACGAAAAATTTCAAAGGGGATCTCCGTGTTCAGCTCCCACTCGTAGCTGACCACCGCTCGCCAGCTGAAAGAGTCTGCTGTTACATTCAGCTGGCCTGGAATGTGTACCGCCAACAACTGTGCTGAATGACCCATTCCCAAATCTGAATGGCTAGATCTACAAAGGGTGGTGACCTGGTACCCCCCTGCTGCTTGACGTAAAACATGGATACCGCATTGTCCGTGCGGATGCGGACCACCTTGTTCATAATCCCTGGCTCAAAGCTTTGAGCGCCAGGAAAATTGCCAGAAGCTCCAGATAATGTATGTGAAATTGTCGGTCCTGCAGTGACCACAGGTCGAAAACCTGAAGATGTTCCATCGTCACGCCCCACCCGATGAGGGAGGAGTCCTTCCTAATGGTCACCTGAGGGGAGGGCTCCTGAAAGGGTGCACCCACCGACAGATTGCTAGAAGAAGACCACCAAAGGACATCTGTCATCATGTAGGGTGGAACGGGGATCATTTTGGTGTCCGGGTCCACCGCCTGGAGCCAGGAGCTCCGAAGAGCCAACTGCGTAAGTCGCATCTTGAGACGCGCCAGGGGAAGAGCAAGCACACACGAGGCCATGAGGCCCAGAAGCCTCTGGAACCACCAGGCAGACATGCTCTCCGACTGAATGAAGACTTGACATGTGGTTAACAGATCTGCCATCCTGTCCACCATCAAGTACACCCTGCAGTCGATCGTGTTCCAACCGAAATCCAGGAATATCAGGTCCTGAGAGATCATCATGGAGGATTTCCACCAGTTCACTGACAACCAAAGACTGAACAGGAGCTGAAGGAGAGACTGAACATTGCTTGAGACTTTCACCGGACAGGGCACAGAGCCAGTCGTCCAAATATGAATACGCATGAATACCCTGTAGCCTTAAAAAAGCCGCAATGACTAACATCATCTTTGTGAATACAAGTGGCACAGAGCTGAGACAAAAAGGGAGCACTCAAAACTGATAGTGCTCCTCTCCCAGGGAGAACCGCAGATATTTCCTATGCAGGCTCCAGATCAGGATATGCGTATAAGCATCCTGAAGGTCCACAACGCTGAGCCAGTCGCCCTTCTGAAGAGAGGACTTTATTTGGCAGGGCATAATCATCTTGAATTTCTCTTGGGGAAGTGAAAGGTTGTACTGGGAAAGGTCTAGAATGGTGCGTAGGCCAGCCTGGTTGGGTTCTGGCACCGTAAACCGATGAGTAGAAGCCCTCCCCTCATTCCACTGGGGGAACGGGTTCTATAGCCCCGGGATCTAGAAGCTTCTGGACCTCGGCTCTGAGGGAGGGTGTCCCCGACTTCTGAAAGGGAGGATTGAAGGGTGGGGTAGGTGGAAGCGGCAAGCTGAAGCCCCTCCGAGGGATGGACAAAAACCCACCGGTCGTTGGTGACCATTTGCCACACCTCCAGATGAGACGAGATTCGTCCTCCCACCGGAGTCTCGTGCGAGCGCCAAAAAATATCATTTTGCAGACTTTTCGGCGGAGAGACTACCTGTCCCTGAAGAAAAGGCTGACGACCGAGAGAAAAATCAGCCATGTGGCTTTTTCTGGTGGGAGTTACCAGATGGAGGATCAGTCCCGCGCAACCTGCAATCTTGGAACCCTCTAAAGCCTGAAGAGGATTGAGATAGGGACCCAGATCTCTGACCTTTGACTGGGGCCTTCACGAGCAGCAAAAGAGACTTGGCAGTTTGCGTGCTCACCTTAGTCTTGGTGAGCTCGTCATCCGTTGAAGAATGAAACAACTCTTTGCCATCAAAAGGCAGGTCCAGAACTTTATCTTGGACCTCCTTTGAAAACTTTGTTGCATGAAGCCAAGCCTGATGATAGGTGTCCACCCACAGCATGAGGCCACGAGCCAAGGTGTCAGCATGATGCGCAGCAGCCTCCAGCATATCCTGCGCCAACACTCTAGAGTCTGACAAGCCGCCTTTAAAGTATTTTAACCTGTTGACAGGAATGAACTCCTGGAAGTCAGCCAAATCTCTCCACAGTTTCATATTCGCCGCTGCCAGGATGAGCTCTGCGTTGGCCTGACGCAATTGAAGCGCCAAATTGGCATAAGTCTTCTTGCACGAGGAATCAAGCAATTTGTCCTCCTGGGACCGAACTTGAGCCACAGCTGCGGAAGTTGCAGAGGCAGCTTAGATTGCAGAGTGGCGGCCGCTACCACCGTCGGGGACAGGTGTGGGCATGATGCCAAGACTACTTCCTCAGAGGTGTGAAGTCTGTAATGGGTGTCAATTCTTTTATTTATGTGAAGCCCGGTGTGGGGTTAATCCCAGACCTTGCGGGCCTCAGCCAGGACGTCCCTCTGAAGGAACAGGCCAGTACGCTCCTGTGAACACAAGGTTAGCGCCCCCAAAAGCACCCCTTCCTGCAGAGCAGGTGCCTCAGGCACTGGTATGTCAAGGGGTGCCATTGTGTCCAGTACCTGGTCGTGAAATGCTCATACAGAGCGCGGCTGGTTCTCACTGTCCTGATCTGCCAAGGGGTTGTCTAGAGCCTCGGGATCCCCCGACTGCGACGCGACAGGCGTCAGATTGCCATCACACTCTGCTGAAGACTTGTCCACCGGTGACAAGAGAGGCAGAGGCGGAAGAGCCAGTTGAGAGCCAGGCTGCAGAGGAGGTGCTACTGCCGGGGTGACAGGCGCTGTGACAGGAACTGTCGGGGGAGGCAAAGGAGTATGAGGGAAGATTTCCCTAAAGAGGCCCTTAAAGTACTCCCTCATAGGATCAGAGTTCATTAAACTATGAAATGTATAAAAAAAGGCATCCTCTGCCGAGGCCTTAGGCGGCGGAGTGGGCAGAGGCCTCTCATGAGGAACATAACCCCACAAACGTAGAGAGGAGAGCTGCCAAGAGGGCCGGCCACCAACCGGGCCTACATAGACTAATGGGGCAGATGTAGGAGGAAGCGAGACCGAATGTGGTAGTGGCATCTGAGCACGCCAGTCATAGGAAGGGCGGAACGGATTCACACTGTCGCGTGGATAAGGTTGTCCACCAAAAAGAAGGTTCCCAGCATCCACCGACGATCGCGTGGGTGTGAGGGAAGAATCCAAAATGGCTGCCATAGACCACTCAGGAACGCCCGCCATTTTGTGAACATCTGAGGAGAACTGCGTCACATGTGTAGATGAGGCAGTTGACTCCACAGATTGGTCAGGGGACGTGACTGAAACTTTAGCCTTGACACAAGGATCCTCGGCAGAGCCGCTACTATGAGGCCTTGGATGTTTACTGGACATCTTGTCCCTTGAAGTAGCCTCCAAAAGAGGAACCTCTGCAACGCCAGTAACAGGAGTTATGGTCAACGACCTCTCCCTGTGCCCCCTCAACAGAACCGGTACCTCCGCGGGCGCTGAAAAGTTGAGGAATCCACCTCACAGACAAGACCTTTACAGGCCTCTCAGTTCTGTTGGTACACAGCTCAGCCTCATTAAGAGGAACCTCAGAACAGAGTCCGGTCTTAATAGCTCCCTCAAGAGGGCCCTTGAACCGTGGTTCGGTACAGAAAGACTCAATAGAGGCCTCAGGGCACACCCCAGTGTCTGTGTGGGAAGCTCCAGACAAGGAGACCTCGGAGCGAACTGTGGTACCCAACGCCTCATCACGACTATGCTGGCTATTAGCACCTAATCGGTGAACCTCGGATCGTGATCCGGTATAGGCAGGCCCCTCGGAGAACACTCTGGTACACCTATTAGGCCTGCGAGGCACCTCAGGGATAACCCCGGTGGCAGAGCTTTTGTAGCCCTCTCAGACCTGTAGGACCCCGGGATGGAGTCCCCTGGCCGGGGTGCCCTGAAAAGGAAAGAACTTCCTGGGCATCTCTTCTATCTGTCAATAAAGAGTTGGAAATCCGATGGAGGAACCTTCTGGAAGATTTCCTCCCACCTGTGAAAACGACATTGAAGTGCTCAGACCGAAAGGGAGTCTCAGAAGAAACATGAGTCCCAATGGTGATCCGGTCACAGACACTCCAAGCTGAGAGAATGGGGATCCACCCTAGCGAAGCGACACTCGCAACAAGGACAAGTGGAAAATCCCAGACGCTCCGGCATAGACAGAGGACTATGCGACCGCAGAACCGGCGCAGGAGAGCAGGACAACAGGAAAGAAAAAAGGTCTTCCTGGTGATGCTAATGTGTCCAGCCCCGACCTCGCAGAGAAAAGGACTGAAGGGCAATGCGCAGCGTGGAGCTAAGGAGGGCGGGGATACGGCCGCATGCATTTCCCCATGTAAAAAGAGAAGAAGGACACATTTTTCAATTTGATGCTTTTTTACAAAAAGTGCTCCGGTCCCGTCCCACAGGATGGAATGTCCCAAAAGTATGGAGGAAAGGGGACGGATGTAGGAGTAAATGAAATACAGTGCAAATGCGATGTGCAACCCCTACCATGCCACAGTGATTATGGCTGTTGCATCAATGAAATGTATAGGTTCTGGTGTACGCAACTTGCGATTCTCCAAGTGCTTTGGACTGCGACTCCCATGATCCCTCAACATTGTTTATGCTGAATATGTAAGTGAAGTAAATGTAGGGCACAGCATGAACGCGGCAGCACATGGGTTAAATATCAACGCATGGTACTATATTTATCACACGGCATGTTCAACAAATGCGTACTTGAGACAACCAGCAAGTAACAAACAACCATGCACATTATCATAATGATAACTATGAATTCACAAGGAACATTTATAGCACCACTTTATCCTCAAGCACTGAACACCTTTTTGCAGTGTTAGCAAAGGACAGTTACATAATTGCAACCTTCATTCAACCACCAAACAAAGTGAAAGTGAAGAAAGCGTTCAAGGACAGGCATTTTCAGAGCTATTTGGGTGTGAGGCAATGTGAAATAGAGAACACCTTTGGCACTTCCTAGCCATTCCCTACCTATCTGCCATCAGGCGAAAAAAATGCACACATGCATTTTACCACTCCTCTCACCACTTCTCAACTCAGAGTACGGTCGTCCAAAGGGTTTTCAACCTCACAGCGCTTCAAGGCCATACCAATGGCAGTAGGCACTATACAAATGCCAAATAACATAACTTCCCTGAAATCGTGCATATGTCTGTGGAAACGATTGGCGTCTGCATAGAATGGGCGCCGTTGAGATGTGCACCATTTTGGAAGAATTTAACATGTGGTGCTTGTTTTCAGCACGCAACAGGTCCTCTTTATATTGTTAGCACAGCAGAGGGAAACTGGTTGCAAACCGCACAACAGTCAGTAAGATTGGTAACCTTGTGGGATGTGCCCCACTTCCTGAGCGCTGCGAGGACCTCAGCACAGCGGAACTGCAGGCCTCAGTTTGCTTTCACAGACTGGCCTTAAGCTGTGCACCCCACTTACCTGCTAGGCAGAGAATGAGGGTGCACATTTCACCATGTCTCATGGGTAGACCTCACTGTATGGCCTGACGTATCTTGCGCGTTTTGATTTCCACCTCTGTATGCTGCCCTGAATTTGTCCACTTGGGGTTACTTGTGCAGAGCATGAATGGAGGCAGTGTGTCTACGACCCAAAGTCTTCCCGCCCCCATGAAGGCGGGGGGTGCTGGTGGGAGTGCATTTGCTAAGAACCTTGCATCTTCAGAGCTGGCAGAGGGAGAGCCAATTTTCTTACCGGACGGCACGCCTGGCTGTGCCTACATTTTCGAAGCCCTTCGTGTTCGAGGAGAAGGGACCATGGTCCACCTCACCAAAGTCTTCATCATGCCCATGAAGAAGCACATCCCGTTTCTCTGTGCCACGTGAGGACAATTAAGTGGTCACCCTTCACAACAAAGTAGCAAGAAGCTGCCTCAGTTCCATGTGAAAGCATCTTTCTGGAAAACGTCTTTAGTAATAAAACTGACCCAATAATGTCGTTGTTAGGTTGTTTTTTTTTTAGATCCCATTTATTTTACTTTATGGGTGCTTCCTCCCCATATCTCAATGCATTACCCCTCCTGGCTACCAGCCCTTCCCTTTCTTCGTTTCCTGTTTGCTCAATATTCATTGAAGGTCGACCTATTGGAGTCAATCTAATTGTAAAGGGTTTTATGGTGGAGACATGTCCATGTGTTGCTGTAGTCTCTCAATTCCCATAAGGCTGGACTTCTACTAGGACTCTCTCCATTTCAGTCAGATTCTGTGATACGGCAGCATATACTGTTGGGGTTAATATCGGAGGTTGGGTAAAACTTTGCATAGAGAAGACGCCCTCTATCCAGTATGGTGCACTTCTGTACAAGTGATCAGCATTGAAGCAAAGCCAGAGGTTCAGATTAATTCAAAACCTTCCACGCATCACTTTTGTGGTTACAGCATTATAGCAAAGACAAGATGAACTGTTCCACATGGAAGCGCAACATGGCACAACTACTTGGGCATAGTCACAATATCAGTGCAGCGCAACTGGAAGCACACTCACGGAAGCACAATCAAGATTTGCATTTAGCTTGCTTGGAAATGGGCATGCTTGCTTGCTTGGCAATGGGCATGCTTGCTTGCTTGGAAATGGGCATGGCTGCTTGCTTTGACATGGGAATGTTTGCTTGCGTGGAAATTGACATGCTTGCTTGCTTGGAAATGGGCATGCTTGCTTGGAAATAGCTTGGAAATGGGCATGCTTGTTTGCTTGGAAATAGGCATGCTTGCTTGCTTGGAAATGGGCATGGCTGCTTGCTTTGACATGGACACGTTTGCTTGCGTGGAAATGGGCATGCTTGCTTGCTTGGAAATGGGCATGCTTTCTTGGAAATAGGCATGCTTGCTTGGAAATGGGCACGCTTGCTTGCTTGGAAATGGGAAGGGTTGCTTGCTTGGAAATGGGCAAGGTGCTGACTTGGAAATGGGCAGGCTTGCTTGGAAATGGGTATGCTTGCCGGGGATAGTCAGGAACGACTTGGAGAGAAAGAAAAGGGGCACGGTTGGTTCCAGTGATGAGCCAATCACTTATATGCACAATGCGGTTAAAGCATCATTGGTTTCCAATAACAGCAGTGTTCATGGCCTCTTTGCACCTGCAGAAATGCTTTCATCTATAAGAAAGGTTATTTTCATTCATAAGAATTTCCCAAGATCCTTTACCTGGCTCCGCCAGAATAACAGCTGGCTACTAGGATCAGCCAATCTGAACAAGCTATGCCTTTCATTCTTCTACAGCTGTTTAGTAGATCATTTAAATAGTATTCATCATCTGCCTTCGCTGCTGTCTGGGAGGTTTAGCCCTACATGTTGTCCCAGACTCAGTTTGGTCCGCTCTAGATAAAGCCTGGAGCACTGCATCTGGTTAGAGCTCAGTCCAAGGAGAACCGTAATGGGCTCTAGTGGGAACATCTTTCAGCATGAAAACACTACTGCATCTGAGTGTGACATTCCCATGCTGACTGTGCTCTTTGTGCACTCCCAGCTAAGCACTGTACCTGCGGTGCACGCATTTTAGATATCAGTGTCAAAGGTGTTCTGTCCAGTGCATAGCTGGCATTGCCATGACTTTGTAGCACTGTAAACGTGTCCAAACCTGCAGTCGCAGTAGGGCTCTGGTATCTGACAGACATGTTGCAGGATAGACTGTGCCTTGGGTGCAAGTTTCCTCTACGTGCTGATTAGCAGGTGTATGGTGGAGCGGGGGGAGGGGGGGTTGCTCTGAACTGGTGATGCAAGCTCGCCCCTGTGACTAGATTGTGCTGAGGTAGGCTGTGAAGGTGACCAGAGCAACGCGGTTCAAGGCTCAGTTATTGAAATCCATGAGTCCAGTCCGAGGTTGGAGCTCCTTCGATTCAGGTGTATCTGGTGGTGGTGACAGAGATGATGGACAGGATGTATTCTCCCTACCGTGCGCCACACAACCTACTTATTGACTGATGAGGTTTTGCTCGTCTCCGGGAGAAAATGTTTTCGACCTGCTTCATCTGTCGCTCCCTTCCAGCTGCCTGGATGACCCCTATTTGCCTGCAATACGTGCTCAGTGCTGCAGACAGGTGCCTCTCAGGCTGGTGGTATGTGCACCCTTCACTGGGTGTAAGGTAACTCTTCCACCTACCTATTCTCCGCATACTCCTCCCAATGGAGGGCGGCACGTCACCTGCCTCACTGAAGGTCTTCCCCTTTGCAGAGAACATATACCATTTGCAGATGTCGTTCACAACTATCTGCCTGGTCCTCAAGTGAATCCATGGACAAGCATCAGCCTCAGCCAGGTCTGTGGCTCGGTGGACTAGTGCATCCAGTACAGGTGCTGTGTTCGGCCCTGTTGTCACAGGTTAGTCAGCCCTTCATCCTTCGGAGGTTGATAAAATGCACACCATTACTTTGGGCAACAATAAACATCTGTTATCTGTCAATAGCGCCAAGATGCCCCTCTTGGGCTGAACGTGAGCTGTAGAAATACACCTGTTATGCTATGCCCCCCCCTTCCTGGTAGAAATCCCTGTGATCCTTTGCAGTTTCCATTTGGTTAATGACCCATTATTAAACATTCCCAAACCGCACTGCAAAACTGTAGCAGATCAGCCGCTGGGCCGCACCTGTAGAATTTGCTGCGCAAAGAGATTCTCAGGATCAACAAAGGGGATCTTTTTCGGAAGGCACTTAAGCCCCTCGTGCTCAGTTAATGTCATGATGACGTTTTTCTCGAACACGGTGTGATTACTGCAATGCTCAGACACAGGTTGTTCTGATCTGAGTGCGGTGCACATAGAATCACAGCCCTTGATGAGAGGCGCTGCCCTCTTGCCCACTGTCCTCATCGGGCATTGGCTGTAACACTCGTGTCTGGGCCATTCCCGGAGAAGCAGAAGCGCTGGTTGACACAACACTCGAATAATTGCATACTATAATGACGACATTGAAAGAATTGTTGCAATCTCTGGATACACACTCCACTCCTCTTCTGGGACCGGTGTCCAGCGCCTTTCAATCACGTGATGCAAATGCTGCATGATTAATCTCCCATTGGCCATTTGCCCTATATGCTAGGACTGGGTTTGTTCACTTTTTGGCTGCAGTATTACTTGATGGTGAGTTTGGGCCAATACTTGTCATTCCAATACAATTATTTCAACAAATATGAACACCTATGTTTACAGTGTTTTGAGGTGAGGAGAGTCTGGTACAAACAGGGACGGGCTGGGATGTGACCCGCATCCTAGCCAGTACGGAATTAAAAACCCACTTTCGAAACACTGCACATAGTCAACTCCACATGTGAACGCCCCTGCACTCGACAAACAGAACCATCAGGCAATGATTAATGGTCTTTCTGAAACACTTTGCTCTGAATTAGACCATGTACAAAAGAACTGCGCATGTATCATCCTAAAAATAAAGAGAACCATCCCGTTTGTACTTGTTTATGTAGTGCTTGCTACCAAGCTTCACAGCGCCAGAGCTAATGTTACCCTTTTCAACATGCGTAATTTATCAACCGCAGAACCATGAACATCTGGGTTCGCCCTGATGGGACATGAACATGTGATCGGTAGCTCACAGGCCACGGCAGAACGCACCTAACTCTGTGAGCTATCTGTCCGGGAAGTACACTTGAAGCGTGTAGATGTGATAACTAGCAACCAGCTTCCTGTTTACAATGATCACTGCGGAAGGAAAGACGTGCCTAAAGGCAGCGCCACAGGTACGTGCACCATGCTGTTAACACTGGATGTTTCTGTCTTGCCTACACTGAGGCATCTCTTGGCTTAATGGGGAAGGGAGGAGGGTGGTGAATATTCGAGGTGGTGTGCCCCTAAACCAGCAGGGGACCAATACCGGAGGCTTTGATGCAGGCTAGCCTGGAGTCAGGCCACTCAGTATAATGGCCAATTTGCGCCGAGGAATTAATCGCTGTATTATTATCATTAACTAGTGTACAGCAAAGTGCAGGTTTTCTTTCACAGAGTATGACCACTATACATCCTAAGCCTACAGCTCCCTCTAGCGGTGATAACAGGTTTAGATATGTGAATTGGCATTGGGCCTCATTACGACCCTGGCGGATGGACCATGGTGCTAATAGCACCATGGTCCATGCCGGTAACTCTCCGACTCCGCCATGGCGGAATGGGGAATTACCACCCCATTCCGAGGTTGGCGGAGTGGTAATTCCCCCTTCCGCCATGACCCTTCCCCATTTTTGCCCCATAGGGCATAATGGGAATGGGGAAGGCGCTAAGTACGGTGCCGCAAATTGCGGCACCGTACTTAGCACCAAGGTCCCTTTGCGGCATGGTTTTTAACGCCTGCAAAAAGCAGGCGTTAAAATCACCATCCCGCAAAGGGACCTTGTAATCAGGCGTTAAGGGTCGGCGCCGTTTACGGCGCCGTAAAACCCTTAACGCCTGACTCGTAATGAGGCCCATTGTCTCTATATATCCTAAGGCAACAGCCTCCTCTAGTGGTGACAACGGGCGAAGCTACTGCATTGAACAAGCATACAGGGAGAAACATACATCTTGCTTTTTATTATAGTGTTAGATATTCTTAACATTTGGAGAAAGTAAGTATATATCAAGGTTATCATTTGGGATATGATTCATGATGATATTAACACACACAGGAATATTTTTAAATTGCAATTATGACTGGATTATAGGAACTTTTTACTCTGCAAGCACCTGGTTTCACAACATCCTTGTTGGGCACCATTAAACCCTGAGAAACAACGTGGTGGATTCCAGGTAGGAGTCCTGTGACAGCAGTAGAGACTAGATTTAACGATAGAGGGCTGTGCGCTGAAAAACAGTCCTGGTCCGAACATAGAAGAGGAATTCTTGCAGCATCTAGAACACAGGAAGCCCTCATCATTGATTGCTGCGTGAGAAAGACTATCATCAAGAGAACTGGAGCAGCTTCTGCAAAGATTCCATATCACTGGGGCACTACCCAGTGGGGCTGGGAACAAAGTGCAGAAGTGCAAGGAACCCACTCAGAGACACTGGGCTTGAGGTAGCTGTCCCTATGCCATGCATTCTACCTGATTCAGCAACCTATTAAGTCTGCATCATGGTACTTGGGTCATGTATTCAAGTGATCTACAGTCTGATTCTCAACACAGCTTGCAACACAGGCAGCTTGACTGAGCCAGAGGGTGATTTCGCTGCCCAAAGATTTCCCATACAGTGCCAACCTAAGTCCACACACTAGGATATGCCTGTGCTCCAGTGGCTAGGCCAGGCAACCAGCAATACGGGTATCTGCATCTGAAGGACTTCTCCCTCCCTCTTCTAAAACAAGAGACGAGTTCTAGCCCCCGATTCATGGAACCTTTAGCACAGTTCAAGTGACTTTGCACTGCCAACAAACACCCCGAGTCACAGAGCGGTGCAAAGTGTATTTTTACAGTGCAGCGTGACTTCACACCGGTGCACAAGTGGTGCAAAGTCACTTTGCACTGCAAAAATACACTCTGCTCCGCTCTGTGAATCAGGGTGTGTGTTGGCGGTGCAAAGTCAATTTGCACCAGTGCAAAGTCACTTTACTTCATGCTAAAAGTTCCATGAGTCGGGCCCTCTGTGAACTAGTAAGGGGCTATTTAATTGTATGCTGTGTTTTATGTTATATTGTTGTGTTCTATTGTGTGTTTGTGATGCTTTCTTTGGATTTCCTTTGAAGAAAGGAATTATTGTGTTGATGAGGAAGAGCGAGGCAACACTAATGGTTTTGGCCTCGATGTCAGACTCAACAAAGACTAAAATCCACTGGGCGAGATCTACGTTCCTTGTTCGGGGTCACATTCATGGTATTTGAGCAAGTGATTCCATATGCATTGCGTTTTTCTTGATCCCGCACAGGGGATCCCTGTCAAGGCTCCTGTGCAATTTTTAAAATGGCTGCCCCATTCATGCACAAGGACAGGAGTTTGCATGAAAAGTGCTGCTTTCCGCGACTACGTAGGGGCCATGTATAGCTAAGGAGAAGGTCAGTGCCCAAAGGTTCAAGCCAATAGAGCTTTCTCAGTGTACAAATGTATGTAAATGATGTCACTTGGGACAATGCAAGGGTACTGACTGACCGAAGACATTCCCTGCTCCCAGTACAACACGGACGAGCCCAACAGCAGGTCAGGGAAAGGGGACTGAAGCCAGGTTAACAATAACACAAAGTTTTTAAGTGTTTGGGTCACCATGGACTGATGTCTGTGCAAGTGGTGAAAGAAATCCTGAATCCTTAAACCAGCCGCCAATGAACACACTTCCTTATGCAGTCCATGCATTTAGGGCAAACTGATTGTAGAAAGAAGTGCCATGTGAATAGCGGAACTGTAGCAATGGGGAACTGGCCAGCAAGGTTTTGCATGAAAGTGTGGCAAGGCCACCAGCAAGCAAGGAATTAAAAAGTCCCAGATGTACATGAGTAAGCAAGCCCAGAAAGCAGGACGGGGGCTACCTGAACACACAAGCAATAGCACCAATAAAGCACTCATGACACAGAGACATTGGGACAGAGACCATATCTAGCATAAAGATAACCCCAGCGTGTCATTTCAATTCACCATGCGTCTATGCTCCTCATAGATCGAATGGCTGGCATTAAGCAAATACCTATTGGTTTTTGATGTGCCTTTCTAGGATGGCCGAACACAATCATGACAAGCTGACAGCATTCTGGGGAGGTGCTCTCCAGCCTACCCAGTGGACGACTTGGTTTACAGTCTGCCGATTCCCCATGCTCCACTGTTGATATGGTATCACTACCCAACATTCCCTTGGGTCAGCTCCAGGGTTTATGGTTGGTTAGGGCAGGGAGTCCTACCTATCAGCAAGAAGGGGATTAAGGAGTTGCCTAGATGATCTCATCTGATGTACACATGAAGGAGTAACATTGCCAGGGAATTATCTAGGAAATCTGGCTTGTTTTTCCACCAGGGTAACGACATGTCAGCATGATTATACAAGTGGAAAAATTCCACAGTATGAATGACAAAGGATGTTGGGAAGCAATTATTTAAAGCCGTCATAATGCAGTGTGTGGGCAGAAACAAATGTGCAAATCCAGTGGTTGATTTTGTCATTATTTTTCTTGGAGCCCTTTTTTTGTTTGCTTACTCCGATCATTTTTAAAAGCAAATAAAATACATATAGTTAAAGAAACCTATCAACGGAATCTGGATTTAAAGTATTTTCAAACATGCTAACTTCATCTTGGACCGGGCACACGCATGCAAGAGCATGAACATATGAGAAGGCCTGGAGTGAGGGCTGTGATGCACCGACAGCCACTGAGTGCCATTGCAACCAGCAGGGCACTAGGGCTGGGCATCTTTAGACTTCCAGGAATGTCCGTTTGTCCCTGGTCATTGGCTCACTTCCTGCGTCTGTCCTGGTTATCCAGCAGGGATGAGAAGATGTGGTACGGGTAGGGTCGATGGCGATGTCCTGCACGCTTGATCTTAATGCTGGAAGATATGACGGAGCCCAAAGTTTCCTGTCCCGAGCCCGGCTCAGTGGAAGACGAGGGATCTGTAACCAGAATGTAAACAACATAATCTTCAATTAATGGAAGCATGGCAAGTTTTGATGACAGTGTCAGAAGAAGCAGAGCATCCGGATCAACTAGTGAGAGGAGGAAGGCAGCAGCTAGTAGAATATTAAGATGGTTGACCAATTGAGCAAACATACACACAGAAAAAAAGTCTTCTCAAGAAAACAAAGGGCCTGATTCATGGAATTATTTGCATGGGAAATAGAGAACTTGCGCACCAAACTCGTTGCGAAAATCCGTTAGTCGATTCATGGAATCGAATGTGCGTGACTTTTCTTGGACTTGTGTGGAGTTTGCACATGCTCGGAACGTCTCTACGAGCCACTGAGCGCCTTGCACAACACAGTATGCAGAGCATGGGCGTGGCTTGCGCAGAGGGCTGGGAAGGGGGCGGAACAGAAAATGGGGAAGAACATGCGAAAAAGTGTGCATTTTACGAGGGACGGCCCACAGGCAGTCCTTCACATGCACTCAATTGCACGAAACGACACGTATTCATGGAACCACCCAAGCAGCCTCTCAGCATAGAAATGGCCACGCAAATCCCTTGAACTCTACTCCACCCGAAGGCAGGGGTTAAAGACAATTGCAGCATAGATATCCCAGCACATGGGGTTTGCATGTCAGATTTAGGTATGGGTGTACGCAACCAGGGTTCCAATCTAATTTAGGGGTGCGCGTACACAGGGTGGCAGGGTGCAGTATCGGTTTATGGGGGTTCGCATGCAGATTTTCCAAGTTTAACCTGAGTTATGAAGTATCATATGCATGTTGTCAGGGTGCCGGCAACCGTTATGGTGGACGCTGCGCACGGTCCCCGAGATGCAGGCCTGCTTGCGGAGGACGCCACCCACTGTTTGAAGGGTGCATATATTTGCGTCTAGGGGAGCACACAGAGGTAGCTGTTCTGCAAGATTGGGCTTTGATTGGGGGCATGTCGGGTGTGTTCCTGGCACGACTTGCGAATACGGACACTTTGTGCTGTGAATTCCACGGTTGCGCAGTGTCATTCTTGACGTGCAGCAATTGCAGGAGAAATGCATTCTTTTCCATGAATCCGGCCCCAAGAGTCAATTTCAGGAAATTTTGGCAGGACTCAAGGTTCTTGCAGATCTCACACACACATATTCGCACTTCCACGGCTTACAAAGCATTTTCTAACACAATCCTATTTTGTTTCGTTTAAACAGCCTAGCCAATGATAGCCATCTCCAAGTAGGGACACAGTCATAATACAATGTAAAATAAGCATCTTCAAATATCGTCCACGAGCAAAATCCACTGCATATTTTCAAGATATCCAGCAAAACATTTCGTGGGAGTAGCCTTCTTGATCTTAAATGGATGAACTGAGCTCCAGGACACGCATTTCCTCTGAGGTGAGTAATGGATATGACATAACCCCCAGGCTTGATGTAGTTAATTCCTTTTTCCTTTATAAAGCATATTGTGCCACTGTAATGGCGTCGTAGCGCAGAGGGCACATAATAAGTGACATGAGAACCGAAATTAATAGTACTCATTCTATAGATCTATAACTGATGTGAGGCTCAGTGGCCCCGAGAGATCCCGACCGTCGAAGTGCAGGTTGCGAACAGGCGGGTTGAGTGGTCAAAGGGTTTGCTCCTTGCTACTTAGATGTTATTAGCTAGGTAGCATTCACTAACTTTAAACATAAAGTTAATTAACTATAGTGTAGCTACCTCTATATATTTAATGTTCCAGTGTGTGATAGTGAGCACTAATTTTATTATGAGCAAGTACTCAAGTTCAAACATCAATACCTTATTGTTGCACACAGCAGTAATGGCCATACTGAATATTCTGAGCATTGAATAGCAATGTGATGCTCACTATTTTTTTTTATAACTGGCTACTTTAAAATGGCAAGGCTCAACCTGATCCAGCATGCAAATCTTTATCAAAATAGACGTTTTTGATAGTGGAGCCTTTCAAAGGCTATAGAGTTATACTGGTGGAAGTCCACAACTGTTTGGTCCAGTGAATGCAAAAACGAGCAGACACATATCTGCATTACAACAATGCCAAACTACAGGTAGGTAACGCAAGAGGAAACACCTCCAGGAGAATGCTGGCAGTAATTCCTCTGCTTTAACACCCCAAAACAGCCAAATCGGTGGTATTACCGCCACGGGTAATACCACTAAAACCTGGACTCCAATCAATAGAGTCTAACACCAGATACCACCATTTGTAATCTGGTGATAATATCACCAATGTTAATGCCGCCAGAACAAGTGGTGGTAACAGTAATACTTTATAGTGGTAACTTGGTGGTATTACTACCAAAATACCGCCAAACTTGTATTGAGGCTGAAAGTGATTATGGCATGCGTTGGTGCAAATAAACAGTCACTGTAAGCCTGAGTGAGAAGATCGGCTGCACGGAATAGACAGCCATTCTAAATCTCGCTAGAGCAGGTCTGAGAGCATGCAAACGTAAGAACAGTGCCTTACTCACCGTGGATTCCAATCATGTGCTCCAGGATTAATACCCGCTCTGCCAAAATCTTCAGGGCCTCTCGGAGCTGCTGAACCCCTTCTCCCTGAAATAAAAAAGGAGTATGCTATAGTGAACTTGAATGATCACCCTTCCACCTGTAAAATACAGCTATAATTGAGAAAATTTTTAAAGGGCAATACACGCTTCAGATTGGTGGATGGTCTAGGTTTCAGAGAAGTGGATCATGGGAGAGGTAGTTTTGTTTGTGTTATTTTTTTTGACTGCAGTACAAAATAAAGAAAACCCGTTTGCTGCATAATACCTCTGTGTCCGTAATAGAATCTCAACTCTCTGTCATAACATTTATTATAATAATAATAATATATTATAATCCTAAGTATAATTGAAACTACTGTGAACACAATGGGCCTCATTACAAGTATGGCGGTGTGGGGAAAAATTGACGGTAATGGAATTACTGCCACTTTTACCACACAGCTATACTACGAGTATGGCCCTGGATTGGGGGATTTACCTCCAGGTAATTTCACCAGTGTTAATTCTGCCAAAAAAGCCTGATAGAGTCCAGAAAATGGGGATTAACTCCACCACCACCACCTGCAATCCAGCGGTTATTACGCCAGGACAAGTGGAGGTAACAGTAATTCAGTTGGGCGGTGTTCCGGCATATTTACTGCCGGGATACGTCCCAACTCGTAATGAGGCCCAATGTGTCGATATGTGTGATACAGTCTGTGATGATCCTGCATTATTGTTAATAGTTTGTGTTTATCAAGCTGCTGGTGTCTATGTAGAAAATGTATTTTTTTATGTGGTACTTTATAGTGATTTGATACCACTGTACTTTGGAATCATACCAATGGTAGAAAGCGCTATACAAATGTCCAATGACATAACATAACATAGCGTGTGTATGATATGATAGGTTATTTATAACACGCTTAATACCCAGAGGTTTCTATGCGCGGACCGGGGGATCAAACTTATGTTGCTCCATGGGGTCTTGTTTCCAAGGTGAGCACGTTGCCCTTGAGCTATCCTCCCGAGACATTGAAGAGTATTGAAGAGAAATGGCTTCCTTGGATTCCCTAATTGCTGCTGATCCTGACGGCAACTCCCAGAGATCCACCCACTTTTAGGATAGCTTAAAACTCTTCTAAGCAGAGGCTTCAGCCAGGATTGTGTAACAAGTGCGGCCTGGAGTTAGTGTAGTAAGGCCCATCCTAAGGAAAGCCTACAGAGGGACGTGCATTTGTTCTAAATGCGCAGGAGTGACAAAGCTTAGATATGGAGCCCAAACCATTCAAGGTGGATTCACTAGAAGAGCCAAGTCACCAACAATGCACAGAAGGTTCCAATGCATTTTCATAGCGTAGCACCTTCCCCTGACACCAACCTCTCCTTCAAAATAATAACACTCAGTTTGGCTTTGTTGCACCCATAAATGCCAGTTAAACATCCCATGTCCCTGTTAACAATTGTACATGGTCCAATGACCCTCCCTGGGCCCAGTTTCACACACACACACACACACACACACGAGGCGTTTTAATTTTGAGTTCGCTTCCTGCGGTATCACATACACTTGGTGGAAGTGTCACTCCCAAGATCCCAGAAACAACTGCTAATTAAAATGCAGTTATTAGTGCTGAATCAAATCCCCACAGCCCATCTCTCGTGCATCCTGGATATTTATCATGCACCAGAACTTTCCATTAGTATTGGTGCTGCCCAGGTCTTTGAAAACTTTTGTTCGAATGTTCAGCTGTTATTAAAAAAAGTGTGCCTTTTGTTTAACCTCTGGAACTTGTTTCCAAACCGAAATACTGATTCAGCCGGTCCTCAGTCATTTTTAAAAGGAGTGTTTAGTTCAGCCCTAGGATCTAGCACAGTTCAGCCTCAGGGCCATCTTAAGCACTTTCGGGTCCCGGGGCACAGACACCTCCGGGGCCCCCCTCCAAAAGAGCAAAGGAATTAAGGGATATAGAATATCTAGTGCGCCGCACCCCATGTCACGTTAACAACCCATAGCTTGATATGCTGCCTTGCAGAGATCAAAATAAGCATGGTAAACTTTCTTTCAGATATCTTACACTCTTGATTCATGTTGTAATCAGAGTGATAAACAAGTAGCATTTCAAGGGCAACATTAGCAATCTATGCGAGGGTACTTATGGTCAAGCATAGGTACAGCAAACATGTCATCAATAGCAGCCACATGGATGTGTACTGGACATAGTTTAACTGCAGGACACAGATTTTATGACAAAGGTACACATAATCCAGAATAGTCTGAGATTAGCTGCCTCAGAGACAGCAAAAGTGCTCAAGCATGGATACAGACGACCAATGGGAAACAAGGATAAAACTACACAAACGGTAGCATAGAGAGTGGATAACGATTTGAAGATACCAGGAAGGTGTGGGTATGCAGACAGACTGAGATTAGAATTGGGACATGGTTTTCAAGCAGTGTTGCCATTCGAGAGCAAAAAAACAGGTGGCTGGGGTGTGTAATATATCAATGCTCACTATCATTACAGAGGAAGCAACACTATATATAGCCAGTGAAACCATGAATGAGTCTTTCTTAAAGATCAAACCCTGAGAACGAAATCACTCTGAAGGGCTGACAATTTTGAAAGGTTTAGGGACTTGCTATCTTGACAGGTGAAGAAACACACTATTAAATGAGATACCCAGGATCACACATTGATTAAGTGGTGAAGTTGGGATTCATACCCACGATTTCTGCTCTTTACCAATTTATCTTCTAGTTTTTACCTTGTACTAAAATAATCCCATGAGCACCGTGAAGTACTGCAAAGTACTGTTGACTGCGGCGTGGCTCTTCGCGTGTGCTGTCTCTCCGGACTTTGTGCATTTTTGAACACTAGACATTGCTGAAACTGAGTGGAGCAGCATTGTCGGCTGTATATGGGGAGGAGTGTTTTCATTGTGATACCAAAGCGCTTCTAGCCCTTTAAACAACAAAGGTTCCTATCTGACTGGTGGTCCTGCCCTCTGGACACTGTCACTCCCATTTCACCTCCCATCAGCTCTATTAATACCCACAAGGCAGCGTACTCGCGCATGCACAGTGAAGTACTGCAAAGTACTGTTGACTGAGGCGTGGCTCTTTGCGTGTGCCGTCTCTCCGGACTTTGTGCATTTTTGAACACTGGACTTTGCTGAAACTGCTTGAAGCAGCGTTGTCGGCTGTATCTGGGGAGGAGTGTTTTCATTGTGACACCAAAGCGCTCCTAGCCCTTTAAACAACAAATGTGAACTTCGCTTTTTGCACTGAACTGGACTAAATGCCTGAGTCTCTTTCATTGTATTTGAAATAGAGTTCCTAAATCCTTTCTTTATATTTATGATTCCCAAGGTTCCTATATGACTGGTGGTCCCGCCCTCTGGACACTGTCACTCCCATTTCACCTCCCACCAGCTGTACCAAAACACACAAGGCAGCGCACTTGCGCGCACACCGTGAAGTACTGCAAAGTACTGTTGACTGTTCACGGTGCGCGGCATGTGGCAGACTGGGGCTTCTTGCTGGGTCTTTCTTCATGCATGAGTGTGATCACAATCATTGAGGTGTGGTAATAAAATAGGGCTTAAGACCCTCGAAGTGACTATTTTTAGCATTTTGCTGGTGAGGTTTCACGTTTATTGTCAATCAGACAGTAGCTCCTTAAGCATGGTTCCCGTTACACTTAAAACTGGCATGCCCCTAAAATTTTCCTCAAGTTTGAGTCCTGCTCGACTCCCTCGGTCTTCAAATCATGAATATGCCACACATGTTGGGGGGAAAAATAATAGTTCTGGTCTTGTTAATGCTGACATTCGCCTGTTTTGCAAAGGCTCATTGTCAGCCCATAGAGCGAGAAACACTGGGTGTGAATATCGCACTTAGTGCTTCATCGAGTGGGGGCTGCAAACAAACTATCCCTTTTCCCGTTCTTAATCCTACTACATGTCTGTTGCCGGTGTCATCTACGGCAGATTGTGTGGATCCGGTGCGGTCTATACAATCACATTAAAATGATATGTCCCTAACAGACACGGCCATTTTAGACTCTTTGGAATTGGCTACCAAAGCGTCAGTTATTGCCCCTAGGGTTGTTTAATCCATCAGCGATCTTGCTGATTTAGAAATTGCACCTAGAGCTTTGGTTTCTATGTCTGGCGCAGCTCAACCCTCTGATGATGCTGCCATCATTGATCTTGATCCTGATGATTCTGTATTTTCTGACAAGTGTTTGTCAGACAACCTTTCACGTTCGCCCATGATGTTCTCTGAGGTCTCACGTATCTCTGTCAAGTCTGTTAGTATGTCAATGCATTCCCAACCTAATATTGCTAGCACTCATTCACATAGCACTAATACATCTTTGCATTTATGCAATACTGACTTTCAGGCTGATGTTACATTATCGGCGATGAATTCTGCTCTTCATGCATTGGGTAATTTATATAATGTTATTGATCGTAGGTTCTTGGCACAAGAGGAAACTTTAAAAAAATGCTGTCCTTGCAAATGGAAGGGGCTAACAGAAATAAGCCATCGCCTATGTCATGTGTGCACCCTATCCCCCCTAAAATATTTGTTTCCTCTATTGCTTGCCAAACAAATGAGAAATGCACTACCCAGTTTCCTCCATGTTCCTCTCACACAGGTCCCATCATGGCATCGGTGGGTGCCCTTCCTTGTTTCAAAGCTATCATTTATGAGAACTCGATTGATTGTCCATTTTTGTGTGCGTCTTTGCACCCTGCTCCTTCCTCCCAGGAGCCTTGTTGGACATGTTGCCCAATCATCCTAAAGAGATATACCCAATCTTTACCCAGTCTAAAGTTGCACCCAAGGCTTTTGATAGATCGCTGTCCTCTGGAAATCCTTGTGGCGGCTCGATTGACGGCTCTAATAATGGATCTAAACTTCCTAAAAATCAATCTGCGCCCAAGAGTGTAGTGAAGGCAGTGGCAAAACAATTTTTCAAAGCGATCTCCATGCCTAGTAAAAACAAAATTGCAGTATCCAAAACCATTAAAAGGAAATATAGGTTATTGAATCAAGCTAAATTGAAAAGTAACCTTACTGAACTCAATCCAACGCAGGCTTCATCATATCAACCTCTTGATGATTTAGTGAGAGAGATCTCACATCGATGTCTGCAGAATCTATTTCACTAATTGGTGTACAGACTAGTAATAAAAAGAAGAAAAAAGGCACTGGTATTGATAAGGATCCGAAAGGGATTTCGATGAGTGAAGTGGCGAGACACAGAGTGGGAATACGGAGGGCTGTTGATGCATATGCGACTGGTCATATTCCTCCTCACTTAGACACTTTTGCAAAACCGTCCCCCCCTAATGCTGGATCAAATCTCAGCCAACAAGTCCCTGGGTGTAAGTTTGCCTGAACACAAGGGATCAGTCGTCTACCCCATCTCTTCCTCTGGTTCTTTCTCGAATCCTTTGCATTTTGCGGAGTCTCAATCAAATTTGTGTGGTGTTCCTAAGCCTCTCAATCCCCCTTTGATCCCTACTCAGCTTTCTGAGGCTATTCTAACACTCATTGAAAATACTTTGCCCAATTTAAAATCTGTGGAATCTCGTAAAGAAATGGTCTCTAAGGTGGACAATTTAAAAAAAAACGATGAAGCGAAAGGGGGAAAGCTTGTATGGAAGGAAAAGGCCGGCTTTATGTTCTCTAATTTTGAAGTGTAGACCCACCCCGAGCACCCAATTCGATTTGAATCGCAGAGCTGTAATGGTGATTTTCTCTGACATCCAATTGTTAGAGAGCATAGTGTCTTCTGACCTAACATTAGTTGAATTTTTTGATAAAAGAAATCTCAATGCTGTAAGATTGTGGATGCAATCAAGTGTGATTGAAAATGGGATATGGCAATCAAAGGGATCTTTATACGATCTAGGCTTCATGCTATGTACTGAAGATGGTGGAACTGGTACACCACCAGGTTCAAAGGCGCAAGCTGAAATCCCAAAAAATAGACCTCAGGAGGTCAGAGGTTCACAGAGGTCACAATCATCAGTCAAAACTTGTGTCTGTGAGTGCAGTACAAAGTCGAGTTAACTAGTCTCCTTTGCCTCGCATTATACAATAGCCCTATTGAGTTGGAACACAAGAGGCTTTAAACATCTTTTGAATAATGACCAATATAGCCTGAACCAATATGACATCGTCCTTTTGCAGGAGACTGGTTGACCCTCCCCCCTTTTTGGGATGGCCACGAGGTTAATTTAAATCCCACATCAAAAGCCATTTTGGGAAGACCCACTTCTGGCCTTTAAATAGCCGTTAAGATCAAAAACGGGTTGTCCTCTAGTTTCTGGGCAGCACCTAATAAATTCATGTTGTTAATTAAAGTGAGACATCTAAGGGCCATTTATGCAATTCTCAATGTGTATTGGAATACGGTTGGGATCACTGAAGATGCTTCTTTAGAGATCTGAATTGTTTACTATACATGATATCACAAGATCAGAGCATCACGTATGTAATCTTAGGTGGTGATTTGAACTTAAACTGTTTTATGAAAAAAGGGAAGCGACCCAGCGAGAGACTTATGCTCTGGAATTGTCTGTTAAAACATAGAAATCTCTTTGTGTTGAATGGTGCCTTTTCATCTGACATTCCACCTGCTCCAACTTGGCACAAAGGCAAGGCCTCTTCGACAATTGATTATATCTATGTAAATGCGGCATTATGGGCAATAATGCTAACATTTCATATTTGTACTAATGAAGTGAGCGATCACAGCATACTTTGTGCCGAATGGCTTGTCAATGGTGAGAATCAACCTGTCAAGCACTCGCATTTGCATGGCTGTTTGGTAGTGAACGCGGGCGGAAATCGGCTCTGATGGACAGAGGATGCCTTGATCCATTTCAACCAGTTAATATCACAATCAAATACAAAAGATGACAACAAAGGTTTTGAGATGGGGCTGATTTACAGTGACACAATTCAATGTTTTAGCCGTCGGAATACGGCGGCGGGTAATCATGTGAATCATCTTCACACTTTTGATAAATCAGTTCATCTAAGAAAAAAGTTGTATCGTGCTGAGTCAAGAAAACTCGCAAGGCTTCCTCCTCCCCTCAGAGCGTTTCTCTCTTGAAAAAATTCGAACAGTAGATATGAATTGGATGCAGGGGCATAGGGCCATGCTTTATCAGAGTGATGGTGTTAATATGTTGTA
This sequence comes from Ambystoma mexicanum, assembly GCF_040938575.1. Lineage (NCBI taxonomy): Eukaryota > Metazoa > Chordata > Amphibia > Caudata > Ambystomatidae > Ambystoma > Ambystoma mexicanum. Next base: position 462,733,767 of record NC_090931.1, read on the forward strand.
GACTTTGGCAGAAAAAAATATAGCCAAAATGTGGACCGTATTAAATCAAGCCCTTGGTGTCCATCAATTAGATTTACAAATCACCCTAGTTGAAACCTATCAGTGGGTCTCTTACTTTGAATGTTTGTACTCTTTACCACCTGGTTCTAAGGTCTATGAACCATCAACATCTATAATCAAGTTTCATCTTGAGTTTGATCAAAGTGCAATCTTGGGGTTAATTAAATCAGCGAGTAATTTGCAGGCAATTTGTGGGCTGTAGGCCCGGATGGCATTTCAAATCATGTCATGAAGTCTCATCCAGAGATTTGGGCGTCCATACTTGTCAACATATTCTCGGCGGTCAATCAGAAACAGAAATTGCCGAAAACATGGACTCAATCAATCACGGTCCCAATTTATAAAAAAGGTGACCGCAAATTGCCTTTAAGTTACCGGCCAATCTCATTGCAGGATGCCCCTGCAAACATTTTTGCAAGGCTAATTTTGAGCAAACTTAATATATGGGCTGATGCAACACATCTAAAAGACCCCTTGCAATTGGGCTTTGTAAAAGGATTGGGTAGGATTCCAAACATTCTTGCCCTTAATATGATGCAAGCGCATCAAGCAGCGTGTGGCCAAACGTTATACTTGGCCTTCATTGATTTCAAAGCTGCATTTCATTCGCTAGACAGGACGTTGTTATTGGCAAAATTGCTGAAATATCATTGCCCTGACTCCTTAATAGCTTTAATAATACTGCTCCATTCTGACACAACTATGTGGGTAAGAACAGATTTTAATGGACAATTGTCCCCAACAATAGCAACCCAAAGAGGACTAAAGCAAGGCTGTGCCTTAGCCTCTTTCTTGTTCAACTTCTTCATCTTAGATATTGGGAAGTCGATCAAGAACTGTGTGGGTGATCCACCGCTATTGGGGGGGGCTAAGAATACCATACTTACTCTATGCGGATGATTTAATTTTGTTGTCCAAAACTCCCAAGGGTCTTCAAAACATGCTCGAACAGGTAGGCTCTTATGCATTAGACAACAATTTAGTCATCAATACACAAAAGACGCAAATCATGGTTTGTAATAGTAATTGTGTGAGGAAAAGCAGGCACAAATGGCAATTACAGTAATGTGAACTCTTAAGTGTGTACCAATATAAGTACCTTGGTGTAACCATCCAGTACAAGAAAACAGACTTACAATTTACCTGCGAAATTAAAAATAAATTATGATCTTTAATTTCTCAATCAAAAATAATACAAGTAACGTTTGGAAAGTTTACACTAAGGCACACCCCAAGTTATTACAAAATGAAAGTCATACCAATCATCTTGTATGGAGCGGAAGCCTCACTCCCGCAAAGTCGTTTGTTTTGGGATCGCATTGAGTCCAAATATTGGAAGTCGCTTTTACATCTACCTTGCAGTACCCCAACAGCAATATTACGATATGAGCTGGGTGTTCTATCGCTCTACTCACAGGTGACATGGAAGCAGTGTGCTTTCCTTTGCAAAATGTTGGAGGGTCTAAGGAAAACAACCATCCTGGCAGCACCAGTACAGGACATAATGAATTCCCAGAAAACCTTTGCAATGAGGTGGTGGATTCATGTTCTGAATGCAGCAGCTGATGCTGCGGTAACAATAGACCTCCTAATAAATAATCCAGATAGGGCGAAGGTAAAAAATGTTCAGCATGATTGGTCCGAGACTCTAGTGAAATGCTCTAATCATAAAGATGTTAACATTCATTTATTTGGCACCAAAAAATATGGTGCCTTGGTGACTTATCTTGCAAAATGCCCCTCTCAGCATTTTCGGAGTACATTTTTGAGGTTTAGATTGAACCAGTGGAACACCAGGGATATACTGTGTAGAAGGAAGCTAATCACCCCTAAGCTAAACTTCTGTTGTTACTGTTTAAACATCAATCAGAAAGAAACCTTGCAACACCTTATAATTCACTGCACTGCATTGAATGATGCAAGACACAGATGCTTTGAAAAAAAATGGATTGTACCTCGGAATGTGGATAGGAAACAATTATGGCACCTTTTATTTTCAAATCCGCGAGTCACAATACAAATAGCGATAATTCAGTTTCTTGACTTTGTGTTACCAGCAAATGCACTCCAGAAAAATTAAGAAATGGCCATCGCATTCTGGGAACACCTGATATTTTATCATTTTTATGAAAGTAATACATTGTGTTGCATTGCTATCCTTAAGTTGGGCGCAATGAACAATTACACTTTTAAGTCTTTTTTTGTATTTTGATGTCAAGGTGTGTTTTCTGGTTTCTTTGGATGTTAGGTTGTGTCATATTTTTCTTCTGTATTATGTATCCTATTCTTTTTTTTTCTTTTATAAAGAGAAAATAATTTGAAAAGTTGTATTTTCAACTAAACAAATTAATTTAAAAAAATAATAATAATTCAATTTTACAGAACTGACTTGGAAAATATGAAAATCACATAACCCAATATAAACATTTTAAAAAACAAAACGTTATAAAAACATATTGATCAAAATGGGTATGATTCTAGCTTCATTGTCTCCATCATCAAGGAAAGCATATAAATACCATTGTACTAATGGATGTGATCTTAGAAGATTTCAGGTAGGTTTCCCTTTTGTATTGTAAAGCTTTAAATACACCCAAAACGCAGGTGTGTGCAATGATATTTAAAAACATGAAGAAAAACCTTTGAATGGTACAAAAAAGCAAACTGTTTTGTTGTCACATAAGCAGACCTTAAAATATGCTGGTAAGAAACCTGCAATATCTGGTCTCCTCTCTTCTGTCTATAACTCCTTCCACTCAACCGGCCTACATGTTAGGAAATATCAGGTAATTGGCTAAACAATGCCACCAGCATGTGAGAAGAAAACCTTTTCATAGAATGCAGTACAGTACTGTCAGTGATCTAAAATGTGTCCAGGATCACTGTATCCTCTGCTGGCAAATCCAGGATCCAAGCATGAACGCTTTGGATCCACAGTCTGGAATTTGGATACAAAAACATCTCTAACACTTTATTGGCATCATTGGAGGTGCCTGCCTAGGTTTTACAATCTCCCAGAGTAAACAAACCAATTTCTAGACCATCACTATATTGAAGCTATGTCAGTTTCTATAGAAACCGCTATCTAGTGCAGGTAAAATGGTGATAACACCTGGAGTGCTATAGAACAAAGTACATATAGATGCAGGCTTAACAACTTCATACACTGGAAATGCTGAGTCAGCGTAGCTTGAATTTGGTATTGTAATCTTGCATGTGAACTCATATCTCTGCAATGAGTGCTTAACACACTGAGCTATCCTCTGAACCATCGGGACACTCAAATGTATCAACATTTATTTCATGTTTGGCTATTTCACATGATCAATATAATCCCTACAGAAAGGTGAGAATACTACATGTGTTGTGCCACGCAAACTATGTATACCACAGTGAACATAGCTTTACAGGATGAAAAGATCAGAACAAAATGTACTTGTCAACAACCGACAGAAAATAGGTTTAGCCTTAGCAGCACACCACAGCAAATCCTGATGTGTGATACTTTATTTTTTTGACTTGGGAAACTGACTTTTTGTTTACTAAGGCTCCTTCTTGTGGCCCCCTCCAAGGTGGGGGCACGGGGCAAGTGCCCCTTTTGCCCTCCCATAAAGACGTCTCTGTTCAGCCTGAATCGTGGACTTGCTCAAACACATAGCTAGGTGTGTTATATATACAACTAGTTAAATGCCCTCCGTGAATCCCCAGCGTCACTGCCCAGACCTGCCCATCTACATTTATTTTATTTCTCCTCTTGTCTCTTTGTTCAATTGCTTTCCCCACTCCTAACAATCCTTCCTTTAACCCCATCCTTGATTTCGGTCTACACACAATCATCTGATATACAACCTTCATGTTACACTATATACATACCTCACATGATATGAATGGATTATCAATATTCATTTAACGCTGTGATGTCATTTTACATTTGGATGTTACATTTTTTTGTGTTTCTATCAAAAACATGTGTTATATTTGATTTGTATTACTTTGTTGTGCAAAGAATGTTAATTTGCCCTGAATTGAGAAAGGCTAACCAGTCGAAACATGTGTCATCAGAAAGGGCAGTTGGTTATTTGTGACAAATAAATAATTTTACCAGCTACCTCAATGAGGCTCAAGTCTCCGGGAGGTTCTTTCTTTACTTTATAAGTTAGAGAGGTCGATATCCCACTCCGCCATCTCCTTGGGATCTCTGTCATCCCACTTCAGCACCCCAACCTAATCCTTCCGGTATGCAGTAATTTTACCGAATTATATTACTGAGAATGCTGTAATAACGAAAATGTTTGAACGAAAACAGATTGAATTTTTCTTTAAAATGTAAATGTGGTGGGATAAGGGGTTACAACGGGTGGGGAGGGGCTTGGGTGGGTTTAAAAGCATAGGGAAATGGGGAGCTCAAGGGGGGACACCGCAAACACAAAAATGCAAAACAAGGTGATATTTTAAGTTACATTTTTTCGTTATTACAGCATTCTCTGTAATTTAATTCTTTAAAATCACATGTAACCAATCGTATCACATCAACACCCTTCCTCAACGTCATCCTACCTCATGACCCCCCCTTCTTCAACCTTATCCTACCACGTGGCCACCCTTCTTCATCCGGCACTTGCATTCCGCCAACTCCATCTCTCCACCTTCTGAGCTAACCCCACTCCTTTAGCATTACATCCAAACCAACCACACTCACTCAGAAAGGCACTTAACCACCTTAATTCAAACTGCCCAATCATCTTAGCTGGTCCCATACACTTAACACACCAACAGCTCACCCACTAGCCCTTGCACTGATCAAAACCAAGATAGAGACGATGCCCAAAACGATAACTACCATCTAATATTAAGACCCTAGTAACAATGTACTACTGTCACTTGACATGGTTTCCATACTGTTTACCATAGTTTGTGTGCACTTCTTCTTTGTCATGGGGTATATGGAGGATTACTGTGGGTAGGATCCCTATAGGATGAAATCCAGGTTGTACTTGTGTGTTATGTATGCTGCGAATTGTTGTATAATCTCGTATTTGAATACTTGTATGCCTAATGATTTTATATCAATTAAAACCATTTAAATAAAATACAATTAAACAACAGCGAATAGAGCTTTACCATTGTCTGGAAAATATGCCATGCCACTCTCCTTGCACACACGGCAACCAGCCTATACATATATCATCATTTACACATGACAAACACACAGCACACACTATCAAATCGCATAAGTGCCCAGCACACATCTGTTTCTCACCTCAACCCATAAACCCATATGAACCACACCAACTCAGCGAAGACTACTGATTTTTCGACTCTGCCAATTGAACATATTTAGCTAAAGTAAGAATACAGTCGCCACATTTGCCCTCACTTACCTCCCCTATTTTCACACCACATGTATCTACCACCAAGGATCCCAAACTGAGCCACATAACCTTCCATAATCACAACCTACACTACTAAATACAACTAACCTCATACCCACATGAATGCCACAGCCAAGCGCAAACTACTCCATTAACCAACACATTCACAGCAGTCCTTTCTGAGGCCCTCCCAAAGACTCACCCATCACACTCTTCTCCAGCAGAACTGAAATAGCAAGCATTTGGGAATCAACATCTTAATTGATTAACACAACTGGCCGCTGGATTAATACTAGTCTAAAGGGTCCTGGGATTAACCCACAACGCATGTTGATGGCTAGAAGGATAGCCTGAGTGTGTAGAACAAGAAAAAGCCTCTCGGGCGATTGTATAATCGTAACAGCCACAAATCTGAGAATTGTGAAATTCATTATCAACTTCAACCTAGGGAAGCAAGTATGAAACAAGCAATTAAGAATCTTTCAATTATCTTATTTTTACCCTCCTCATTTTGTATTTATCTCAGACAGCAGAGCCTAGTAGACATTCAATGTCATTGTGGAACAGTAACCCAACAGGGAAAACTGCTCTTGGTTGCGAATTCCAGTTGCCCCCATCTGGAGAAGCCAAAGCCCATACTCAATACAGACTTGGTGACGAATAGTGAACATAGATCACCTCTAGACATGGTCACTATTCTGATTAAAATCAATTTGATTGTTTATTTACCCTGGAAGAAATAGACTCACTCTTGGTTCGACATAGTGATCACAGTTTGAAACATGTTCCCCCTCAACTATCACCTGAGAGAGACATTACCACTATGGTGGGAACCTCAGCTACAACTGTGGGAGCAGTCATGGTAGTGCCTAAAATAATCAGTAACTATAGTGCCATGAAACATAGCAAAGAAAATGATAAAATCTGGTAGTTTTGAATCTATTAATTTCCTGAATCAATTTGATATAATACTTTAACAAGAACATGGTCATCATTTGATCTTATTTTCGATGGTTACTGTACCTCTCAAATCAAGGCCCACAAGCCTTCGAAGGGTAGACACTTTGGTGAAATGGCAATATTCGCAACATTTACGGTTGCGTATCATTGTGATGGTAGACCCTCCTATGAATTTTATACACATTGTAAAGATAAGAGCGGAAAAGAATACAGGAGACTTAATAATAGTCCATTTCTATAATAGCCCACATAATTACAATGAAGAAAGTGTTCTAATGATGTTTAAACGTCTTTTTGATGATGATTTACTTTCCCAATCTCAAATGGGAAATAATTTAGTCATTCAGGGCAGGGATTTTAACCTTAAAATAGGCATGGGTCACCAGACCCTTTTGATAGCACGGATGATATACTGAAAGATATACATGTTAGACAATCATATGTGTGCTAATGGATTCAAGTTGTGTACCTGGCTGTATGAATGGGGTGTTCATCCTATTAATGGGCAAACACCTAAGGACACCCGGGAAATTACACATTCAGAGGAAATCAGTACAATTCCTTCATCCTTATATATTCATTTATTTATTTTAATTTTGTATTGGTTTTTACAACAAACAAAACATAACCAACACTCCCGACATTTTCAGTTACAAGCTTCATAGCATACATTTGCGTGTTATTTATTACTGCCCCCCCCCCCCCACTTTAACTCGAGCTTCCACCTCAGTTCTTCTGGCTTCCCTTCTCTTGGGGCTAATCCCCTTCACCATTTTCGGATGAATCACATTCACTGGATTTGGAATGGGAGGATCCCGACAATGTGGCTACCATTTGTCTCCATGCTATCAGAGGTCCCACTTCATCATCCTCCCCTCTGTTGGTTGCCTCATGCCATACTACTGTCTCAGCATTTGCCCATTTCAAAGGATCGCTCCACCAAACCTCTAATCTGGGTCTGTGGGCTGCTTTCCAGCTCATGGCTAGTCGCCTTTTTGCCAGTACATAGGCCAGGTCCTTGAGTTTGCATATGTGTTTCAGATTGCAGGGTCTGGTAAATCCCTCCACTATGCATGCCCACACAGATCCAACATCTAACTTGATTCCCTTTTCAGATAATCGTAGCTTGATTTCCTCGCAGAAACTTCCCACCTCCGGGCATGACCAGAACATATGGATCATCCCGGCATCCACCTCCCCGCATTTGGGGCTTTTTTGTATTTCTGTACTCCCAAATCTGGCGATCCTTCGAGTGGTCATGAACACCCTGTGGGTGACATATAACTGAATCTGCTGCAGCCTCGCATTCCTGGATACCTTTTTATGATATATCTGAGCTCTTTCCCACTGCCCGTCTTGCATAGGTTTTCCCGCTTCCTCCTCCCAGTCCCGTCTCAATTGGAGCAGCTCCTTACCCACTCTAGACATCACCAGTTCGTTAATCTGGGACGTTTCGTGCCCTCCTTCAGATATATCATACATAGTTTCTATGGCAGTATCAGGTTGTGCTGCTAGTGCTATTTCGGACCATGTTTCCTTCACCCGTTTAACTATTCTAGTTTATGTGATCTATTGCCCCGTATGTATCCCAGTTTCGTCAGCTATCGTTTGGAAGTCCAGTTCCCTCCCCTCTTGCCATATATCTCCCAGAGTCGCTAGGCCTCCCGGCTCCCAGTATTTACGGATCCCTTTCTTCCGTTATTCATTCACCCTGCAGAGCGCCACAAGTGGCACCGGCGGGGAGCATGGGGTCGCGTTTCCCATGACACCGACACGCTTTGTGCCATGTCTTCCAGCCCAGTTTCAGCAATCTCAATCACCCCTGCATCTCTGGTTTGGGCAGCCATATCAGTTCTTTTAGGATGTAAGAGTCGCATTCTCCCCTCATCAATCTAGATTCGGCTGTCTCCTCCTGGGACAGCCACCTAGCAACATATTGTAGCTGCCCTGCCAAGTGGTATATCTCAAAGTTCGGCAGGTTTATACCTACTCTGTCATATGTATTCTGTAATTTCCATAGGGCCATTCTGTTTCTAGAGTTGTACCACAGGAAACCTCTATACAAACTGTGGAGTTTAATAAAAAAGCATTTGGGCAACATGTGTGGGATGTTCATGAAAAGATGCAGTAACCTAGGCAGGACCACCATCTTGAGCAAAGCCGCCCTACCCACCATGGCTAGGGGGAGCTTTGCCCAGAAACCCATACTGTTCTTGATAACTTCTACTGCCCTTTCCGTGTTATATTTGGGCTCGTCTGCAATTGTGTGATATATGTTAATCCCCAGGTATCTGAATGTTCTGGTCTGCCAGGCTATCTGTGGGATGGGTAGGTTCTCCTGTGGGACTCCTCTGTACCTCCCCAAGGGGAACATGCATGATTTTTTGGGGTTCACTGGTATTCCTGAGAGAGTTGCATAGCGCTCCATCACCTCTAAGATGTATTGCAAGCTTTCCCCTGGGTACCGCAGATATAACAACATGTCATCCACATACAATCATATCAATTGCGGCCCCCCCCTAGTGTAAACCCCTATTTCTTCATACTGCTGTCTCAAAATGATCGCTAGTGGTTCTAGAGCAAGGATGCACAGCATCGGGGACCATGGACAGCCCTGTCTCGTGCCTCTGCTAAAGTGCCATTTGTCTGGGATTATCGCTCCCGTTTTGACCCTGGCTGTTGGGGAGCTATACACCATCTTCCCCCACTGCAGGTACCCCGGTCCCATCCCGTATTCTTTCAAGGCCACCATCATCCAAGGCCACCTTACAGAGTCGAAGGCTTTTACTGCGCCTAGCAAGACTACTGCTATTTCGCTTGGGTCACCCTCTGCCTGTTCTATAATATGGTGGAGCCTCCTGTGGTTAACGGATATGCTTCTACCTGGGACATATCCGGTTTGATCGGGGTGTATGAGTTTATTTATTACCCGCTAATAGTCTATTCGCCAGCATAGATGTGAGAATTCTACTGTCTTGATTCAGCATGGATAGTGGTCTGTACGACCCGCAGTCTGTGCTTGGCTTGTCAGGTTTGAGGAGTGGAATAATTACTGTCTTCCTCAGTGATTCCGGCAGTCTACCTTTCTCGAGGCCTCGTTTAACATTGCCAGTAGCGGGGGGAGCACTTCTTGTCTATACGTCTTGTAGAATTCGCTGGGGAGCCCGTCTGTCCCAGGGGCTTTGCTCGTGGGCAGATGTATTTCCACTGTCTCTAATTCCTCTATTGTGATTGGGGCATCCAGGTTCTCCCTATCTTCCTCACTCAATTTAGGTAGCCCTATGTCTTCTAGCGTCTCTTGAGTCTCCTGCTCTGACATCTCTCCTGCGTTTTCATAGAGGTGTTTGTAAAATCTAAGGAATCCCTCATTCACACTCTCCTGGGCGTTCCAGACCTGGCCCGCTTCTCCGTTTATCTCTCCAATTGCAGCTCTTGGTGTCTCGTTTCGAATAGCTATGCGAGCAACCTCCCTGGTTTATCTCCCCCTGGGTGTTGTCTTTCAATGTATTTTTTATAATTCAGGTTGCATAACCTCTGGGAGCCCAGCACATGCCTGTTTTAATTGGCTCGCTTGTGCGGCATCCTCCTGTGAGGTGCCCCCTCTTTTCATAATTGCTTCTAGTTTCTTCTCTGTCTCCTGTAATTCTCGTGCTATACCCCCTTGGAGCACTCTGGAATTGGATATGGCCGCCCCTCTTACTACCACCTTGAAGGCCTCCTATAGGGTACCCTCTGATTCTACGCTTTCAGTATTATTTTTTAAGTACTCAATTATTTCCTCCCTCAGGTCCTCCCAGAATGCAGTGTCCTTCAATGCCTCGGCTGTAAGCCTCCATGTTGGAATCCTGGCTCTGGGGGGGCTGATGTTGCCACGCCAGGACCATAGGGGAGTGGTCCGATAATATTCTCGCCTTATATTCTGAGCCCGTCATTTCCCCCACAAGTTCCGGAGTCACGACCATGTAACCCAGTCTCGTGTGTAGGTTGTGTGGGGCGGCATAATGTGAGTAGTGCTTATTATTCGAGTTTTGCTGCCTCCATATGTCTTCTAGCCTAAAGTCTCTTAGCAGGGCTTGTAGCATTTTCGCTGCGGGGGTGGGCCTGTCTAGTTTCGTGTTTGACTGGTCCATTTTGGGATTCAGTGTACAATTGAAGTCCCCTCCCCATATAACTGCACCTCCTATGTGAGGACTGATCTTACCATATAATGTCTTGAAATAGGCCAGTGTGTCTTGGTTGGGGCCATATGTTTTTATGATGCAGAGTTCTCTGTTGTCTAGCAGCCCCAGAATCACTACCATCATCCCATCCTCCATCCTTATATTTGATCTATTTTTCAATCTCTCATTTGGCACTGATTGAAGATTTTTTTGTCGCTGAAGATATTTTGAGTGATCACCACCCTAACTTAGATTCCATTGCTTAAATGCTACAAATAATATTTACATTTAATAATGACAGAAGTAAATATAATGAAAAAAACCTAAGATGGGCAACAGTTGATAACACTAATTCAGAAAAAATAATCTGTGCAGATTAATGGTGTTCTAAAATTGAAGTTAGAGGATCATGTGGTCTTTACCAACTTTGGGAATTTAAGGCTTAACATTTCGAACATTTTCCAGGGATTTTCTATACTCCAAAAATATTTGTGGAAAGGGGTTGGTTTAATAGGGAATGCAGCACTGGTAAAGATAGACTACTCTTGCGGTTGAAGAACCCCAAGAGACTAAAATCAGAAATGATAAGTGCTTGCACCTGCCCGTAAACTAAAACTAGATAACATCACTTGGGAAGCACTGACAGAAGCAGCAGCTGAAAAGGACAGTAAAACATTCTGGGAATTGGTTACTAATGGCCCTCTATATCAACACAAGGGAAATGGCATTGAAACAAAAGTCTCTGGTCATTTATAGGTCAAGCAATTTGTATTATTATACAGTGAAAATCCAAGTACAAACAATCTTGATACAGGGAACCTTAGTGAGTTAGACCAGGCTGTTTCTTCAAACCTTGGATTTTCCTGCAAAGAGTAACAGGACACAATAGTAAAAGATTAGTCTAACAACTGTCCTGAGCAAGATGGAATTACAGTGGATCTATTCCTTGCAGAGATGGAGTTATGAACCCCTCTCTTGACTATACGTTTTAATACGATAGTGAGGACCGGATTAATTCTGTAAAAGTGGAAATTAGCATTAATTCATCCCATATATGAAAGGGGGTATGGATTGCACCGAGTTCCTATAGACCGGTCTCATTGCTGGACTCCGTACAAAATTAGACTTCTTTGTAAGGAATAACTGTCTTCTATCTAATATCTAATTGGGTTTTCACCCTTGTCTGGGTACGTGTGAACAAGCTTTGAACCTGTACCTGATAGCGGCCAATTCGTTAAATCTAAAGCAGGAACCGATTTCCCTGGCCTTTATGGACCTAAGCACTGCCTTTGACAAGGTTCAATGTCAAAGGTTGTGGCTATTGCTCGTCAAATTGTCCCTCCAAAATTTTGAATCTACGATCCCAAGAGAACAAAGCTTATGTGAGGAGTAGCTGATAACACAGTATTGATTGCCCGTACACCACGTGCTTTACAAACTCTAATCCCGGCATATACTGTCTTCAAGAATAACCTTGATATGCAAGTTAATGGGGGAAAGTCTGCAGTTATGGTTTGTCATTTAGGCAACAACATACTACACAGTGTTTGGGAATTTGATTACCTAGGCATACATTTCTCAACATTATCAGGGGAATGTCATATTGGTAAAGAAGTCTGCAGATTGAAGCAATCAATGGGTGGAGTCACTCGATGTAGGAATATGTATGAGGCTCAGACACTGAACAAAATTGTGAAATTATATAGCTGAAAAGCTAGTGCAGTCGCCAAACAAGGGGAGTTGCTGTGGGGGTACCTTCCCAAAGAACAGGTCATTTAGCTGTGTTTGTTGTCAAAGGGGGGCGCCTATGGACTATGTTTTGATTGTTTAAGGGACTTAGGCTTAGTCACACTAAGTTTTCTAGGGTCACCCAGACATGGACCCCTTGCTCACTGTGCTCAGTGAGGCACAGCTCCACCTCCAAGCCCCCGGCAATGCTGTGTGTCTCCCCCCTACCCTTCAAAGCCCCCATGGTGCTATTTGTCTCCCCCTTCAAAGCCCCCCACGATGATGCTCTGTGTCCTCCTCCCATGCCATGCTCCCTGTGATGGTGTTTGTCCCCCCTTCCAAACCCACACGATGATGCTCTGTATCCCTCTCCCCTGCCACACCCCTGAGATGCTGTTTGTCTCCCCCTTCCCCCTCCTAACCCCTTGCTATGTTGCTTGTGTCCCTCTCCCCTGCCAAGCCCCCGCGATGCTTTTTGTCCCAAGCTCCGTGAGATGCTGTTTGTCTCCACCTCCCCTTCCAAACCCCCCGCTATGTTGCTTGTTTCCCTAACCCCTGCCAAGCCCCCCGCAATGCTTTTTGTCTCCCCTCCCCTGACAAGCTCCCATGATGTTGTTTGTCTCCCTCCTCCCCTTCCAAGCCCCCCACTTTGCTGTTTGTCTCCCCTCCCCTTCCAAGCTCCCTGCAATGATGTTTGTCCCCCCTCCCCTTCCAAGCCCTCTGCGATGTTGCTCTGTGTCCCTCTCCCCTGCCAAGCCCAGACGATGCTGTTTGTTTCCCCCCTCTTCTGACAAGCCCCCCATGATGTTGCTCTGTGTCCGCCCTCCCCTGCCCAGCCCCCCGTGAGGTTGTCCGTCTCCCCACTTAGCACTTACATTTCTCAAATATGTCACCTGACATGTTTGTTTGCCGCTTGTCTGTCTCCCCCTCACCTTTTTGTTCTCACCCACCCCACCCCCAGCACTATCTGAATTGTTGTCAGACCTAGTAAAATAGTTGCTTGTTCTGTTCTTCTCCTTCTCCTTCATTCCAATCCCCTCCTACCCCCCTCCTCTTGTTAAATTCTGACACTACCTCAATTGCCGTAAGGCTCAGTAATGTAGCCACCTGTCTGTCTGATTCTCTTGCCTACCCTCCTCCCCTACTCATAAATGTCAATTTGCTCTTAATCTCTCCTTTATGTCCTCCTGATCTATATGATAGCAGCTTGTTTGTCTTCCCCCTTACCCCATTATTTCCCCCCACCGCCCCGATAGTAATGTAGCCGCTTGTCTGTCTCATTATATCCTCCCTCCCTCCCCTCCTCATTATTGCATTAGCACTTCACATTCTGTTTGTATCAAGGACTTGCAAGAATGTTACTGTATTTTTTTCCCATGTTTCCTCCCTACCTTGAAGAGTTTTGAAACACATTGTGTATAGACGCTATACAAATAAACTATCAATCAAACCAACCTCACTGATGAGGCCCAACAAGGCTGAAACACGTGTCTGGGGTTTGCTGTTGGTACTCCTGTCCAGAAGAGAATTGCCATAGAATTTTGGTGCTGGACTGCCCATGTGAGCGGGACAAAGACTGATATGCACATAGATATTTCCCTTCTGTGAAAGGTACAGTGAGCTAAAGTGTGGCTGCAGACTCTTGAGTGGGTACCTTCGGAATGAACATGTCATTTAGCTGTGCTTGTTCTCAAAGAGGAGCGCCTATGGACTATTCTTTGTTTGGGGTTTTACAGATGTAACAGATTTACAAGTAGGGGGAAATGATTTTTATTAAAATCTCCTTGTTTTACCATGATCTGCTTTTAATTATGGTGCACATTTGGATATGGGTCTCACCTTCTTAAAGGAAGTCTTGACTCTGCAACCCTCTATGCATTGGATCAGTATTTGCTGTTGTCAAAACTCAATGTATTACACAAGACATATTAATGAAGACAGGAGCACTTTGTAGCCCATGGCTTTGGCATGTAACAATACATCTTCGCAATATATATACATTGAGCCATTTTACTAGCCTAGCTCATTTAGGCCAAAACCGGATAAACCAATTGAAGACCCAGCTATTTGTTCATGTGCAGGAATCACGTGAAGCTGATGAATTTATAAAACCTTTTAAATAAAGACATTCTTTTTTCGCCTGTTTTTACCTCAATAGATTACCCATCTGACTCAGAATAGATGAACATTGTAAGAGCAGCATATTTTGGCTGCTACTGACAGCATTACCAAAGTATTACGCAGCAAAAAAGGAAAAATAAAGAAGGATCACTTACAGATTAATTAGGGTAATCGCCAAAACCAATTAACTTGTCACAATAACTGCAACACTGAGATAAAAGATGTAGTTTGTACACAAAGAAGACAAATTTGTTGCCCGTGTATGTTTCAGCAAATTTCTATGCAACACTAAAAGAGGAATCGATGTTTTGACCAATAATCAGCCCAACACACATAGAAAAAATGTTAGGTGGGTAAACAGCTGTGTGGTCTTATAAATCAACTAGAGATTTGACTTTTGTATCGGTCAGGTTTTTAAATCTTTGTATTTTGTCACACCTTATTCACAGTACTCGACAGGAGATGATCCCGCCTAACGAAGAAACTGGTTTCCATACATCACTTCTAACATTGTGTCCTGAAGACGGCTCGGAGGGTTTAACCATCTATCAAATGGATGTTGTAGACATTGTTCAACCTGTCCAGCCAGAAACACATGAATTCATAGAATTTAGCGCACAAGTGGCGCACGCGGCTGGCGCACAGTGTGCGCGTGCAAATCCCTGCGCCAGCCGCGTGCGCTAAAATCCATTTCCACGCACAGCGTATTCATGGATTCCAGCTACCAAAACCAGCCGTGGCGCACAGTGGCGCAGCGACCCTGCAACAGCGCCAGTTACGCCCCCAAGAACGCCTCTCGCTCAATCAAAAGCCATCAAAATCCCCAATCCAGCGCAAAGGTCTGCGCTAACCCTGTACCAGCACGGCAAGCGGGCTACGTGTATCACTGGGGTGCGCGGGAAGTACCTCACGTCATTTCAGCTGGGTACGTGTATTTCAGGGGTGCGCTGGAAGTTCCACACGCGATTCCATCAGGGTACGTGTACATCAGGGGTGCGCGGGAAGTTTCACATGTGAATTCAGCAGGGTACGTGTATATCAGGGGTGCGTGGGAAGTTCCACACGCGAATGTCCTGGCTACATGTATCTTGGGATGCGTGGGAAGTTTCACACGCGATATCAGCAGGGTACGTGTATATCAGGGGTGCGCGGGAAGTTCCACACGCGAATGTCCTGGCTATGTGTATTTCGGGGTGCGCGGGAAGTTTCACACGCAATATCAGCAGGGTACGTGTATTCCAGGGGTGCGCTGGAAGTTCCACCCGCGAATGTCCTGGCTACGTGTATCTTGGGGTGCGCGGGAAGTTTCACACGCAATATCAGCAGGGTACGTGTATATCAGGGGTGCGCGGGAAGTTCCACACGCGAATGTCCTGGCTACGTGTATTTCGGGGTGCGCAGGAAGTTTCACACACGACATCAGCAGGGTACTTGTATTCCAGGGGTGCGTGGGAAGTATCACACGCGATTTCATCAGGGTACGTGTATTCCAGGGGTGCGCGGGAAGTATCACACGCAAAAACAGCAGGGTACGTGTATTCCAGGGGTGCACGGGAAGTATCACACGCAAAATCAGCAGGGTAGTGTATTTCAGGGGTGCGCGGAAAGTATCACACGCGATTCCATCAGGGTACGTGTATTACAGGGGTGCGCGGGGAGCACCACACGTGAATTGCACGTGTGGGTCCTCCCAGGTGTTCCCTATACACCCTCCACGGCCCCTGCAAGTGGCCCACACCACAGGGGCCTACCCTGCACATGTCCTGCAGGCACCCCTTCCACCATTGCCCTGCCCCCCAGCCAACCCACATGTCACCTTGCACTACTGCCCACCAACGCATGTCCCCCTGCACCCCCAGCCAGCAGGGGCAGCCTCCACCAGGCCCCCACCCATGTCTCCCACCACCCCCACCCCCCAGCAGTGCAGGGGCAGCCTCCACCAGGCCCCCACCCATGTCTCCCACCACCCCCACCCCCCAGCAGTGCAGGGGCAGCCTCCACCAGGCCCCCACTCATGTCCCCTATCACCCCCACCCCCCAGCAGTGCAGGGGCAGCCTCGACCAGGCCCCCACTCATGTCTCCCATCACCCCCACCCCCCAGCCACCAGGGGCAGCCTCCACTAGGCCCCCACCCATGTCTCCCACCACCCCCACCCCCCAGCAGTGCAGGGGCAGCCTCCACCAGGCCCCCACTCATGTCTCCCATCACCCCCACCCCCCAGCAGTGCAGGGGCAGCATCCACCAGGCCCCCACCCATGTCTCCCATCACCCCCAGCCACCAGGGGCAGCCTCCATCAGGCCCCCACTCATGTCCCCTATCACCCCCACCCCCCTGCAGTGCAGGGGCAGCCTCCACCAGGCCCCCACTCATGTCCCCTATCACCCCCACCCCCCAGCCACCAGGGGCAGCCTCCACCAAGCCCCCACCCATGTCTCCCACCACCCCCACACCCCAGCAGTGCAGGGGCAGCCTCCACCAGGCCCCCACCCATGTCTCCCACCACCCCCACCCCCCAGCCACCAGGGGCAGCCTCCACCAGGCCCCCACCCATGTCTCCCACCACCCCCACCCCCCAGCAGTGCAGGGGCAGCCTCCACCAGGCCCCCACTCATGTCTCCCATCACCCCCACTCCCCAGCAGTGCAGGGGAAGCCTCCACCAGGCCCCCACCCATGTCTCCCATCACCCCCACCCCCCAGCCACCAGGGGCAGCCTCCACCAGGCCCCCACTCATGTCCCCTATCACCCCCACCACCCAGCAGTGCAGGGGCAGCCTCCACCAGGCCCCCACTCATGTCCCCTATCACCCCCACCCCCCAGCCACCAGGGGCAGCCTCCACCAGGCCCCCACCCATGTCTCCCATCACCCCCAGCCACTAGGGGCAGCCTCCACCAGGCCCCCACCCATGTCTACCACCACCCCCACCTCCCACCAGTGCAGGGGCAGCCTCCACCAGGTACCCACTCATGTCTCCCATCACCCCCACCCCCCAGCAGTGCAGGGGCAGCCTTCACCAGGCCCGCACCCATGTCTCCCATCACCCCCAGCCACTAGGGGCAGCCTCCACCAGGCCCCCACCCATGTCTGCCACCACCCCCACCTCCCAGCAGTGCAGGGGCAGCCTCCACCAGGCACCCACTCATGTCTCCCATCACCCCCACCCCCCAGCAGTGCAGGGGCAGCCTCCACCAGGCCCCCACCCATGTCTCCAATCACCCCCACTCCCCAGCCACCAGGGGCAGCCTCCACCAGGCCCCCACCCATGTCTACCACCACCCCCACCCCCCAGCAGTGCAGGGGCAGCCTCCACCAGGCACCCACTGATGTCTCCCATCACCCCCACCCCCCAGCAGTGCAGGGGCAGCCTCTACCAGGCCCCCACCCATGTCTCCCATCACCCCCACCCCCCAGCCACCAGGGGCAGCCTCCACCAGGCCCCCGCTCATGTCCCCTATCACCCCCACCCCCCAGCAGTGCAGGGGCAGCCTCCACCAGGCCCCCACTCATGTGTCCCATCACCTCCACCCCCCTGTACTGTGGGGCACCTGCCAGCAGGCCCCAAATCATGTCCAACTCATGCTCCCCTGCACCCCCACCCCCAGCACTGTGGTGCACCCTCCACCAGGCCCCCACCAATGTCTCCCACCACCCCCGTCCCCCAGCAGTGCAGGGGCAGCCTCCACCAGGCCCCCACTCATGTCCGCTATCACCCCCACCCCCCAGCAGTGCAGGGGCAGCCTCCACCAGGCCCCCACTCATGTCTCCCACCACCCCCACCCCCCAGCACTGTGGGGCACCTGCCAGCAGGCCCCCACTCATGTCCAACTCATGTTCCCCTGAACCCCCACCCCCCAGCACTGTGGGGCACCTGCCAACAGGCCCCCACTCATGTCCAACTCATGTTCCCCTGCACCCCCAGCACTGTGGGGCACCTGCCAGCAGGCCCCAACTCATGTTCCCCAGCCAACATGTCATCACAATCTAGTTCCCTGGTCCCTATGGTCAGCCTCCAAATGCAAAACACCCACGCGAGTATTGCATCCACCCACTTAGAAATGGCAATAACATGATAGAACACCAATTGCAAGTTTGGAAACGAACACATGTCCCTCACATACACCCAATGGGTGTCAGTGAATCTCAAAACCCATATCATGATATGCATGAAACCCATGAGATGATACTACACATTGAAGTTTGATCAAACAATATGTATTAAAGGAAACATAAATTGAATCAAAAATAAACAAACAGAAATGGGAATGTAAAAAAATGAAAAGAAGCATGTCCGCGAAAAAAAGCAAAACCAAAAATCATAATCCAAAGGAATGGTGTCCAAAGTCACAGTCCACAAAAGAAAATCCAATGGAAAATTATAATTTAAAGCTCCATGGGTAGATTGTAAAAGAAAAAGAAAATCCAACAATGAACTATGTACAGATGAACAAGCCAGGGTCCATTATCCCAACAAAAGAAATGAAACCTATCTAACAACACTAACTAATTAAAAAAAAACTACATACAAAAATGTGGCCCATTGTCCAAAAGGTCCAAAAAAAATTCAAAAACCAAGGAAACCTAACACTAACTACATAACTATGTACAAGGGCAGCGGGCTAGTCTGACGGCTCACTTTTGGATGTCCCGGGCCAGGGCATCATCAAACTCCTGCTCAATGTCCCGGAGGCGGTCCTCCTCCATGGCCCGAGGGTCCGCAGGGCCGTCGACGTGTCCACCTCCAACCCCCTGCGGATTGCCTCGAGGCACTCGGCCCGCCTCAGGGCCCTCCGCATGGAGTTCTCCGCCCTGACCATCGTGAGCAGTGCCTCTTCTGCCCGATGCCGCTCCGCATCTATGGCGTGGCCCAACCGCTGCCACACGGAAGACACTTTCTGTCCTGGGTCCTCCTGCCCTCCGGCCGATGTCTGCCCCTCCGATGTTGAAGGCCCCGAGCCTTCATGGCTCCCACCACGTTGCTGCTGCTGCTGTGCCTCTGCCCGTGCACTGCCTCCTGCTGCCTGCACATCCTCCGCTGGCTGGGGTGCAGTCGTTGATGTGGCCACCCCTGCTGGACGTCCGACTCCCGACTGTGGCAGGGATGCCTCCTCCACCAGCCTGGCCGCACCGTCAGAGGCAGCTCCACAGGGCACCCAGGTGAATGATGGGTGGGAAGATGGCACAGAGGACGACTGGCGCATAGGGGGTTCAGTTGAGGAGGGGGTCGCAGCAAGCCCCATCAAACGGAGGAATCCGGCCTGGGTGACCTGTCCCAGTAGGCCGACGCGGTCAACGAGCCATTCGAGATGACGTGCAGTCTCCTCATGAAAAGGCTGCAGGTCACCTCGCATGGCCCGTTGACGCAACGCCACACCAGTCAGGACAGGCTCAACCTGGACCCGGATAGCCACTTCCGCAGGCAGAGGAAGGCCAGTTGTCGTGAGCTCATCCCCTGCCTGAAAACAGGTCTGGACGTAGGCATCCCTGCTGGTGCAAGATGATGCAGGGACAGGATTGCACACAGGCACCTCTGCGGCGGCCTGTGCTGCCTCCTGTCCCTGGTCCTGCATTGCACCACTAGCACCAGTGGGATCCCCACCTCCAGACCCTGTCTCTGTTGCTTGCACGGCCTCCTCCTCCACCAAACCCCCCACCAACCTGGATGACTTTGTGCCATCTTCCCCCGTTGGGCCCTGTGGGGTCCCAGCGGCCCCTTCTGCTGCCGAGGAGTCCAACTCCAACCTCTGCCTCTTGGACCTCCCCCCGGCAGCTGCGGCCTGGGACGCGGCACCAGACTCCTCACTCCCCGACGAGATCACAACATGGGAGGGGAGCCGGGCCTTGCGTCTCCGGCTGGCGGTGGGATCCCCGCCGCTGTGCTCCACAGCACCTTCTCCGCCCTCTTCATCAGTTGACGCTGCAGACAGGGAGAAATAAAACACAGGCATCAGGGCACTGTACAATGGACACATACACACATGACAGTTGTACATGAGTGGCATTGGCAAACCTCAGACATGCCATCACAATCCCCAACACACGTCATTTCAACTCGCACACATGAGCCATACCACAGCCATATCGCAACTGCCAGCACCATCCATACACGTACAACAGCATGAGCAGGCAAAGCTGAGCCAGACATCACATGCAACACAGGAAGTGCACTACACATGTACACACACCACCACAGTTGCATGCATGTGTACACCTCTGCCAAGTGTCGCAGTGTTCAGATGGGCATCCATGTCACATCTGCCAATCAGGCTTCCACATCCCGATGTCACATGCATCCATGTTGCATCACTGTTGCACCCTTGTCAAATACACACAAATGCACATGTACACAGTGCTGATACATGCAGCTGAAAACAACATACATGTGTGACATCACGAACATGTCTACTTACATACACATTCATCCAAACATGTGTGCCCACACAACTGCATTTGGCATGCAAGCCTACACATACAAGCACCATCCATGTCTCACACATTACAGCCCTCGCATGTGTTAGCCTCACGGCCCTGTACACCCCCACCCATACTCGACCCCATACAAACAGATGTGCAACCTGCACACTACCGAAACATCACCACACGCACAGCTCACAATCATGATGCATGTACACTTACCGCTCGACTCCAGACGGGTCTGCCTCTCAAGGACCTGGACGTGGAGCACTGGGGATATGCGTTCCAGGACCCTCATCTGATCTTCCGACAAGTGGCCCCGGCGCCCCTTAGCATCCGCTGCCTTCAAGAGGCGCCGGGCCTTGTTCAGGGTCCTGGACCTGAAGTCCTCCCAGCGCTTCTTGACATGTTGTAAGTCGCGGACTGCCACCCCCTCCGCGTTGATGGCAGTCACGATGTCAGTCCAGATCCGAGTCCGTCCTTCCTTGTCGGCACGGGAACTTCCGAAGAGAGCATCATATTGCCCCAGGACTTGCTCCACCAGGACACCAACTTCCCTGGCACTGAAGCTGGTGCCCCTCTGCCTCTCTGGCCGGGGGTTGTCAGTGGTGCCAGATGTTGCAGTGCCCGACATGACAACCCCAGAGGCAGGAGTGGGTGGGCAACTGGGTCCTGGGGCTGGGCTGTGGAGCGATGGAATCCCAGTCGGGAGTCTTCGGTTCCAGCAGGGGTGGTCACAGCAACAGCACCCCTGGCTGATGTGCAGGCAGCAAATGGCAGGGCACGTGGGCAGCAGGCAGTCAGGCAGCAGCAGATGGAAGGTGGGAGCGTGCTCGGGGCTTTGGGGGGCAGTAATTCGGCCTTCTGGGCAGGAGCGTGGTCTTCCGTGTGCTTACGCATGGCCAGCTTGATACGGAGTGATTTGGCACGTGAAAATTCTGCACGTCAGCGTGTAATTCGAGGAAAGGCCCTTAGTGCGTAAGCGTGTCTGCACGCATACGCAATTTCATTGGACAGAAGGCCCCTCAAGCGCAAGTGCCCCCGTGACGTGACGCGCACAGGCGTGCATGGCCATTTCAGCGCGCGTGAAAAACTGCACGTCCGCGTGTAATCCGAGGAAAGGGCCCATGCGCGTAAGTGACGTGACGCGCGCGGGCGTTTCCCTCAGCATGGGTTAAAGGTGAGCGGGCCCAGCAGTTCGCTGTACGTGCCTTTCGTGGAGACCGACGTATGTTGCTGCTTCCTGTTGTTTCGCGCGCCATCACAACTTCACAGCTATCAAGGACGTATCTCTTCTTTTGGCGGGGGTATTGGCTACGCGTGTTTTTCTGCATCGCGCTAGTCAGACGGTGAGTCGCACATGCTCTTTTTCCCACTGCGGGTGCCCCGGTGTATCGCACACATTTTTGATGTCATAGTAGCCTGCGTGTCCCACGCGTATGCGTTATTCGTGTGGGTGCCACCGCGTACTGTGGGAGGTTGAATCCACGCACGTAGGCTGCAGGGTTGCGTGCACGGTTTTACTGCAGTTTTGGGGTGCCTGAGCGTTGCGTGACACTACATCACCGGGGTCACATACAGCCTTGCAGGTGCAGGGGGGCTGTTAACATCTTGCTTCCCACCCCCTTCACCCCAATTGCCCAGGTCAATTGTGGTGTACACCTCCCATTGGCACCACTCCATCTGTGCCGGCACTACTACATCTGTGCCATGGTTGGGAGGCCACCAAAGGTGAGGGGCGCCTCAGCTGGGCATCCTCCTCGTGGCGGGCGTGGTCGGGGGCGTGGCCATGGTGACTAGGGAGTAAGGGGACTCCAGGGTGTCCAGGGTGGCCACAGAGGGGGAAGAGGCAGGGGTGCACCACTTGAGCACAATGGTGTGCCATGTGTCGGTGCAGTCATGCCACCACCCCCTGTGGTTCCGGGGGATGCAGCTTCTGCATCTGGCACTGGGGCCCGTGTGACCCGGCAGTCTGTTCCATCGACTGCCACGGGCCCAAGGGTAGTGGTAGCTGCAGGTGCAGCTGTGGACACCGCCACCCCGGCTCAGGGTCTGCCAGCGCAGGCTGCGTTGGCACTTGAGGAGCCCTTGGTAGATCTCCAACAGGCCAGGAGGGAAACCATAGGGGCAGGCCGGGCTGCTCAGACCAAGACACGTGTCCCTGGGGCAGTCATGTCATCTGCTGCCCCGAACAGCCGGGTGTTGGCAAGTGCAGGGGCAGATGCACCCAACAGCACCCCGGTTGTGAGTCTGCCAACCAGGACCGTTGCGGTCAATGACCCTGCCACAGCTGATGTTGCTGCGCGGGGTCCATTAGTGGGCACCCAGCTGCCACTGACACAAGTCAGGCCTTTGGTCATCCCTCCACCTGCCACTCCCTTGGCTCAATCCACCGAACCCACTAGCCATACTGGTCAGGGCGGCATTAGCCAGCCAGGGTCTGCGCCACAGTCCAAGAGGAGGAAGGTTGCACCTGCAGCACAGGCTGGGACCCCACACACAGCCACGACCTCCTGCACGTCGAGGAAGAAGCCTTTCTGCAAGCAGGAACTGGACTTCCTCGTGGACTACGTGCGGGGCCACAGCCGTGACATGCTAGTGGGTGCCAATAGTCAGACTACGGCTGCCCAACGTGACACCCACTGGAAGCATGTTGTGGAACATGTCAGTTCATTCGGCCATGAGGTGCGCACGGCGCAAGAGTGCAAAAAGCGTTGGAATGACATCAAACGCAGCACTAAGGCTAAGCGTGCCTCTAATTACAACTTGACTCTGGTGACTGGCGGTGGGCCTGCACCAGAGAAGGAAGAGCTCACTCCGCATGAGGCACTCGTTGCAGAGTTCATACCACCTGAATTGGTCGAAGGAGTGGGAGAGATGCTGGACTTTGATGCCCAGTCCAGTGAGTGTTGATGCGTGTTTGTTGAGGACGTGTGTGTTTCACTTGTGGGATGTGTTGTGCATGATTGCCACTACATGTTACGTGTACATGGTTCTGATGTGTAAGTAATGCAATGCTTCCGTCATGCATGTCTCCTCTGCCTGCATGCGGGGACTCCTTGTCGGCATGCTCCATTGCCCCTCCTCCGCCACTCTGCACCACAGTTCCACCTTTGCACTGGTGTTCTTCAATCTTGCCAATGTGTACTTTCTTGTTCATGCGTCCTGTGTAGATGCTAACTTCCAGCGTAGAATCTGCCAAACATATGCCGTGTGGTACAGCATTAGTACTTGATGCAGAGTATCTCACTTGTACTGTGCATAGGTCAGATGTCCCGCAGGGACATGAGTGCCCATTCATGCTCCATGTGCATTGCACGCATGCCCCTATGTGTCCTTGACTGGATGATCACTGTAATACAAGTCCTTGGTTACATACATTGCCTGCATCTCCTCAGCCTTCCCATGTCAACTGTGGCTCAGTCCTGCGTTGCACACATGTTTAGGGTCTGACAATCTGTGTGGCTCACAGGCCTCAGCCTGTTCAATGGCCAATGACTCTGTCCAACTGTTGTTGTGTCTTCTTCACACATGGGCGGAATCCAGAGTTTTCATCATGTGTCCTGCTTACTGTCCCAGCATCATTTGCAGTGTTGTCACTTGAATCACATTAAGCTGTTGATGCCAGTCAACACTGCCTGTCAATACACAGGTGTATGGTCAGCCTTTTGATACCATGCTAGGCATCCCTGCTTTGGTACTGGGGTGGAGGGGTGCTTGGCTTCTAGATATGGTACACATTGAATGCACAATGCACGTGATGTCTGAATTTGACATTGCACTGCCTTCACATTTCCTGGCACACACCATGGAGTCCTTTTACATGTAGGTAGTGAGTGGCGTACACATTTTCTGCACTGCATAGACCCACTTCCATGGAAACTGCCACCTTTCAACAGGTCTGATCACAGAAGCAATTCAAAGTTGACCCAGCATGCATGCCAGGTTATATGTTGTGTGTCACATGTCTGCCTGATGCGTTTGCTGTCGGTGTGTGTGTGTGTTGTGTGCTTCTGACATGTGTAGTGACCTTTTTTCTCTCTATTTTTCAGGTGATGACGCAATGGAGGCGGAGGATGGTGTTGTCATGCCAGACACAGGGTTGTTACCACTACATCAACCCGGCACTAGTGGGGGTCGTTGGGTGGTAGGCCACGAAAACCCCCAAGTGTTACAGTCCATCTTGTCTCTGGCTGCCTATGAGTCCAGCCTTGATGACGACTCTGACGTCCATGTTGAGTTGGATGAGCATCAAGTCCATGTATCAGGGGTGAGTGATTCTGATGTGGACACTCCTCTGTCTGCGACACCTGCACTGAGGGATCAGACAGTGTTGGTTCCTCCGCCCGTGGTGGATCGGGACGCAGGGTCACCCTCCACACCAGTCACTGATGTACCTGGGACATCACGTCGACGGGGGCATCTAGTCGTGCAGCCGCAGGCGGTGCCAACACAGCGAGGACCCCCGGTCCTTGGGGCCCGCAGGGGTCAAGCCCGGCAACGCGGTCGCCGCGCGCAACCGCAGTTTACTGAGTGGGAGCAAGACATGACTGCCAATTCCGAACGGCAGGGGGCAGCAATGGAGAACATCGCTGAGAGCATGGAGCGTGTGGCCCGATCTGTGCTCCCCCCTGCTAGGCAGGTGCTTCTCCAGCAGCAGGCGGCACGGTCCACGGCCCGCTCGCTCAGGCTGGGCATGGCGGCCGCAGACAGGGCACGCCAGGCTGAAATGTCGTCTCTGCGTCAAGCAATTGCTGCTCACGCAGAGGTGCACATGGATGCCCTGAGGGAGGAGTATGCTTCCCTCAAATCCACTCTCGGTGTCCTTATGATGTCCCAGAGGCAGCGGGCAGAGGAGAGGTTTTCACAGCTTGAGCGTACCATCTCGGCTGAGCTACAGGCTTGCTGGAAGGTGCAGCGGTTGTCCAGCCAGGCCTTGCAGGAGGAACTCTGTGTTACACGTGCTACCTTGCAAGAGGAAGCACGTGTATCATGTGAGGTTCTGCATGCAGACCTACGTCACACAGCCACACAGAACAGGCTCACCCGTCCGGCAGACTTGCTGCTGACGAGGGGCAAGCTGCGGCTAGGCGTGGTCAGGCTACTGTGCCACGTCCTCCTTTACAGGATGAGCCAGACTCGGACGACCATCTATCTCCCACATAGGTCGGGCTGTGCAGGCTTTGAGCCAATGGAGGTTTTTTTTTTGGCTCAGCATCATCGCATGTGGATTTTGAGCAGCACCCTGTACCTCCCCCCTCCTGGGTGCCTCCCCTCCCCCCCGGGTCGTATGTGGCCATTTTTGATTTTTCTTTTAGTTTAGTTAGTTAAGTTTCTGTTTGATAGTTAGTTCAATTAGGTAATGTAGGTTTTCCATAGTTAGTGTAATTAGTTAATATAGTTTAAAATTGCTTGTCTATTGTGCTTTCATGTGACGGTGTGGTGCTTTGTGGCTTTTGAAGGCATCCACTGTCTGTTCCAGCTGGGCCCTTCAGGCTTGTCTTGTGTATGTGTTTGCTGCTTGGGGTCCTTGACTCACATATGCCACTCCTGCCTCCCTTATCCATGGGCTCGCAAGGATGGTTCAGTGTCACAACCTTTTACACAAGGGCTTTGGACTGTCATATCTGTGGCATGTCTGGTGCTGTGTGACTTGTGTTTACACCCCTAGTGGGGATGATTTTGGTGTTATTGTCCACTGTTCAGCCTTTGCTAGATGGGGTGTTTCATGATTAATGTGTACATTCATTGCTATGCATTGTGTAGTATGTTTCTTATCTTTACTGTACACGTGCTTGTTGCAATTCATGCTGTAGATAGTGTGCCACACTTTGGATGTGAAAGACGGACTGATGGTGTGATTTATGATGTGACTCTCTAACATGGTCAAGTAATGAGATGCCTGAAGAGACACACACAGATGACTTTGAATCATTAATCATGTGTTTCATGCCCTTTCTCCAGGGGGTATGAGCCTCCAGAGCACCTTTGCCAGCAGACATGGCCCATTGGACGACGGAATTCTGGACACGTTTGTTGGTGCCCACATGCACATGTGTGCACAAGCAGAGGCACAGGGATTGCAGACCTACATCCTAGAACTGCTGACGTGTTCCAAGGAACTCCAGGCAAGGTGAGCAGCACAGGGGGGCCACAAAACAGCAAAGCTTGCACCAGGCGAGTTGCACATGCAGGCTTAGTCACAGCACTGAGGGTGAGCTTGGACGAATATTGGTGTTGAAGCACACAATGCAGCTCAGATGTGTTGGTGGACTGATGGCTGTTGATTGTAAGGTTGTTTGGGACACCTGCAGGGGCAGTGGCACATACCCTCCGGTACACCAAGGTCCATCGAGGCACTTGTATCAACCATGTAGCCTTCCGAGACATGGAAAGGGGCAGCTCACAGGGACATACAGCAAGGGACATACTCGGGTGCAGTGCATTTCATTTCCATGTACATTATGATAAATGCACTGCCAACTTTGTTTCGGTCATGGTGGTACACTACTTGCTCTGAAGTCATGGCTTGCTATATGGGTATGTCTGCTTACCCAGGGAACATTGCATGTTGTGTGAATTGTGACACATTGGTGTTCCATTTGCCACGCACTCACCGGCGGCTGACTTACTGCATTGACTGAGTATGACCCATCACAGGGGTAATGTTATATATGGTTACGAAGCATCTACACCAGATTGTCTGTTTGTAGTGTAGTTTGTTGCTATGGGGCATGTTTGGTGGTGTGTTTTTGTGTAATTGGCACGTACAGGTTGTTGATTGTGGCTCTCTTTGCAGCATTGCAGTACTCCTGTAACCAGACCTGAGAGTGCGCAGGCAGGAGGCCAGCACTCAAAACCAGAGCTAAGTGTCTTCTTGTTTTTCTTTCAAACTGCTCTGCATAGGCTTCTGGGGGGTGCACTAATGCATGGATGTATGTGTAATTCAATTTGGTATGTTTTTTTCCCCCTAATCACCCGGAATCCTATGCAATTCTGAACCCTGTACCCTCTACCCGGTGTTCCTGCTTCCCGTACCTATCCAAGCAACGTTCCCTAACCCTCTTTCCCTGCTGGGGTTGCGGATGCCTGTGTAAGCCCCGAACTTGCAGGCGCCAAAACCCTAGAGGGGGTGGTTGGTTCGTACCACTCCTAAGCCTGGACTACAGAAGTCCATGACAATGATGTCCAAGTTTGTTTGGATTGTGTATGTGTTCATGCAGGTAGTTCATTTTCGTGCATTCCCTACTTTCATGTGTCATTCCTCCTCCCCTCTCCTGCCACTCATTCCAGTTATCCAGTGTGCCAACACCTGTCCCGACTGCATATCCCTGAACCTCCTTCCCCCCCAGGGTCTCAGGGGCCTGTGTGAGTTTGACCTTGCAGGCACCCGGGACACGGTGGGGGTGGTTGTTTCGTGACACTCCCGCGCCTGTACACGGGACCTGTGACAGTACACATCCGTTCATGGTGCATCATCCTATGTTATGTACCACACATGGTTCACATCCTGTTGTGACATTGTTTTACTGTGCTACCTTGGTTGTTGCATCATTGTGGTAGTACTTGGCCTTTGTGAGGTACTGCTACGTCAAGTCATCTACTGGAGGGTGTTCTGGTTCGTTTTTATGCCTTGGATTTTGTGATTTTGGAAATGAGTGTGGATTCTGAGGGTGCAGGCACCTTTTTACACACAAGGTGGGAGATGGTGACGAAGGGTAAAGGTGATTCTGTGGCCAGGTGGAATTGAGGGTTGAAGGCTCCATGACCCAGGTGCAGTTGTTCAGTGGGTCATGGTCATTTGTGAGGGAGGGGGGGTTGTTGTTGATAGTTGCCTTGCCCTGCAGTGTGATGGGAACCCTGACATTGTAATGGTGGTATCCTATGTACATGTTGTGTTCTGCTGATCAATGCCTGTTCATGTGTTGTGTTTACCTTTCAGGTGCGAGGGGATAGTTATGGTTTGACATGCTGGGGTGTACACATGGTGAATGTTCACATGTGATGTGTAGAGAACACTGATGGTCACTTGATTGCACATGCATATTTTGAGTGCATGTCCTTGCTGACCCACACACTTGCACTCTGATGCACTACATGTACTACCACCCTTGCATATCCACGTGTACACTGTTTGCCTTCTGGTGCCCACTGTGTCCCTGCAGCACATGTTCTGTGACCAAATAGGGATCCTGTCCATGCCTAATTTGTTTTTTGATGTGGTCTGTCGCTTAGATGTGATGCTCAGTTTGTGCATCACACACAATGGCTGTTCACTGTGCTGTGCGCTGAACAGTGTGTTGCAGGAGTAGGACACAGCACACAGAAGCTGCAGTGTTGATTTTGCAATGCACAATGTGCATGTAGACAGGCATTCATTGTTATGTTACGTCTACAACTCTTGTAATGCATTTGGAAATGACTTATTTTGGGTGGGAGGTTGTTGGTCAGTCATTTCATCTGATTCCAGGTCAGGCATCATTGTCTGATGCCACTGTACATTTTGGACATGGCAATGTGTACCTTATTGTTACTGTGTTGGTGTATGGGTATTGCTTGCCATGTCATGTTGTGGTTTGGGAGGGTTTGAGTGACATAACAGTGATGGCCATGGCCTGTTTTGCAGGTGTGTGTGATGCACACCTTACATGTCAGGGTCATCCGCTTCTCAAAGCAACTAGCTGGGGGTAGATCTCTCTCCGTGGCAGGGCCCTCCCTCTGGAACAGCCTTCCTGCCTCACTGGAACTTGAGGGGAACCATCTCCGGTTCGGGAAGCACCTCAAGACATTCCTCTTTGCTTCTGCTTTCTCTCTGCCTCTCCCTTGCAAAATTCTTCACTGGAACTGCACTGGATCTGCAACTGGGCCACTCTCACCGACCTCGGTCCCTGGCCCAGCCACTCTCCACTTGCACTGCCTCCCTGGCAACCCCTGCACTGCGGTACTGTCTCTCTATGCCTACAGCCCCCCCTTCCCAGCACTTGTCTGCACTTACCTTTGCAGTTGCCACCAGCTGGCCTATGTATTTGTTTTTTGGTCTACTTACCCTGTACTGCACTCCCCCCCCTCCCCTTCCCCTTGCACTTTTCCCTTCCCCCTACCCCTGCACTTGCACAATCTAAATGACACCTGGCCTAGTAGTACCGTTGTCTGTCTTCCCTTGTTCCCCCCTCCCTGCCTCATCGCACCTTGAAATACTTGTGTATAGGCCATATCATGTCATGTCATATGTGTGCCTTTTGGTCACACAGAATAGCTTGTGTTTAAGTAGCTAGCGATGCAGACAATGTGGCACTTCCATGGCAACTATCTCAGGGTGGTAGGGTTGTGACAGTTGACTGTCTCTTTGTCATCATCGATTGTCACCTGGTATGTGCCAGGCCTGTGTGCACTCCGCAGGGGTGGGAGTTTAGGTGAAAAATGCGGCCACAAGCTGGGTCCGGGCTTCCTCGCCACGTGCCCTGTCCCCTCCCATGGGCAGCACCTGTGCCTGTGGTTGGGGATGTGGGGGCACCACCATGTCCACCAGGACGCCCTGCCGTGTTGCAACATTGTGCAGGACACATGCTGCCACAGTGATCCTGCACGCTACTGGTGGTGCATAGAGTAGTTGCCCGCCAGAGCGGTCAAGGGAGCAGAAACGTGACTTGAGCACTCCGAATGTGCGCTCCACTATGGCCCTGGTTGCAATATGGGCGGCGTTGTATCTTACCTGGGGTGGTGTGGTGGGGTTCCGAATTGGCGTCATCATGTGGTTGCTCAGAGGGTAGGCACTGTTCCCTGGGGAGGTGTAAATGGTTGTGATTATTGGGGTTTGTTTATTTGTGTGTGTGTGTGTGTGTGTGTGTGACATGCATGCATGCGCAAGGGCATTTTTACTCACCTAGGAGCCATGTGTCGCCATGCTGCCCAGCTTCCAGGGCCCGGCTCAGGGCGGACATTCTGTATATGAAACTGTCATGGGTGGAGCCAGGGAGGGTAGTTTGCATAGACAGAGGTGATGATTCCCTTTGCATCGCATACCACCTGTACATTGATGGAATGCCAGTGCTTGCGGTTTCGGTAGATGTGCTCAGTGGCCCTAGGTGCACGTAGGGCCACATGGGTGCAATCTATGGCACCGAGCACTTTGGGGAAGTGTGCCACCCTGAAAAAATCCAGGACAACGGCCTGCCTTTCTGTGGGTGTTCTGGGCATGTATATGTGCCTGCGGACTGAGGGGCGCGCTGTCATGATTGCCAAGACCTGGTGTAGGCAGCGTGACTGCGTGGCCTGTGAGACCCCCCCACTATGGCAGTAGTCCGCTGAAATGACCCAGTGGCCAAAAAATGCTTGGGAGCAAAGGGTGGGGGATGTAAGGTCATCTTCCCACTCCCTGACCAGGTCTAGGATGATGTGGGGTGGAAACCTATACCTGCCATAGACCTGGTCGTCAGGCATCCCAAAAAGGCTTGTCCGTGGTGCGAAAATGCGTGCCCTGGCTATTCTCTTCCTCCTGCGGTGTCCCACGATCAGTGCTGCGACAAATGGGGCATTCATCGTGTTTGTTGTTTGCGCGCACTTTTATACTATGCGCGGGGACGCTTCCGCCTGCCTTCGTGTGGCGCACGCGTTGACGCCTGTGTGCGTCTTTTGCCGTGCGCGGGTTTCCCGTATTCGAATCCATGAATACGGGTTGTTCGCGTGCGTGTGGGCGTTCCGTGTAGTTCCCTGCAGTACTTTTTCACGCGTTATTCCCCATTCCGCGTGTTACGCCCACTTTTCCGCCCACTTTGGTCGGGTGCGCCACGCTATGTGCGCTTTTGCTGTGCGCGTAGCGCATGCCGTGTATGCCTGCGTGCGCCATGACTGGATTGGGCGCACGGACAGTGGGAAACACGCGCAGCGTCTTCCTTGCATCGCACACGTGCACGTGCGCTGCATTTCTCGCGCTTGCGCTACCTTGCGCCTGCTTGCGCTGGGATTTTCGGCGCACGTTTGCTCCATGAATCGACCCCAAGATGTGTTGACACTAATAGTGAATCCCAATTCGATATGCATTATGAATCACTTTTCACCTTGTTACTAACATCTCTATTAAATGTGCCCACGCAATACTTCTGATTGCATTAAGCATTTGAGATTTGTTTTTGTGTTGATTTATTACATGTTTTGTTTTGAATAAAAATGTTTTTAAGATATCCTGACCACCTGTTCCTGTAGAGCAATGATCCGTAGTATTGTGACCTAAGCATCTGGTTTAACTCCACATGTGTGTAAAGGCGGGGTAGCTTGTGTTGACTTTTTCTGTCTACACCTTCCACATTCGTACATAAAACAAACTTCAAAGTAAAACAATCATACATAAAAACATATTTTAACATATATTTTTAACATATAATATATTTAACACCTATAAACAACAGAAATCTAAAAATATCTAATTTCACATTGAAAGACTCACATTATATGTACTAACATACTGCTTACTATGATATATCTGCAACTCTACTATAAAATTTGCCACATAAAGAGCCAGAGAGAGCAATAGACCTGCCAGACGCACAGTAAGACCAAAAAGCATTTGACTCAATGTTGTCAACACAGTGCACATATTTGCATAACACTCATTAATAATCCTACCTCTAGGAAGTGCACTGCATTAGTAGATGTCTTATTGTCTGTCACTCATTTTGGGATTTACAAATTCTGCCAAGTCTCGTTTCAATTATAATCAAAGAAGGCAGTAAAATGAGACGCAATAGCAGAACAAACCTGTTCAACTTAATACTGGAGATCATGGTTAAATAGTTGTGTAGTTTATGGAAATCAAAACCCTGTCTCGAGTATTCAGAGAAAGTGGGTTTTTGGATAGATAAGAAACATTATTGCTACGATCCAACAGTAGGGCTTTCTATTTTAGCTGACAGAACAGGAGACAAACTCAAGTTGCCAAATCACAGGTCAGATCAATCGTAGCATGTAAATTCATACATGCTGAAGCAAATTGCTGTAATGCCCTGGTTTTCTTGGAATTAGAGCTTAAAAGGTCTCACTAGAGGCACATGATTGAATCGTTAGGCCAGAATAGCATCTTTAGATAGAGCATGCTTTGCTTAATCTCTAGAACAGGTCTAACAGATACTAAGCCAGGATCCATCCTGATAGCCTGCATGGAACAGTAGGGGGCAGTTGCAATGGGACTTTCCATAACTTGCCCTGAACAGCCTCTAACCATTTGAATTTGACGGAAAAATAGGTTTCCATGCTGTAGAGCATTTTAGGGACAAAGTATGTATAATACAATTTTATTAGACCGGGAATGGAGGATCCTCCTGCCTTGTTAATTAATGTTCTAATAGCCATACATTTGCTGAATGCTTTGGACCCGACATTGCTTTAATATTAGCTTCTCTGCTTTTGAGAGATATTGTGGCCACCTGTTATTTAAACGAATGCACCACCTCTATCCTTTGACCATCCACAACCCACCTACAATTATTTGCCCTTTTAAGTTTCTTAGTAATGGCCATGATCTTAGTTTTTATATGAGAAATTTGAAGGTCATTGCTAGAAGAATATTCTGCAATGGCATTTAAAAAGTGCTGTAAGCCAATGGCCGTCTGATCAATTAAGACAATGTTGTCGGCATAACCTAACCAAGGAATATACTTTGTACCTAATCAGGAGGGATGGTATGTGCCTTTGATATTTCCTTGTGCATGCCGGATGTGTATATGTTAAAAAGATTCCTTGCTTAAGCCCCTTACTAGTGGGTATTGGCTTAGTCAAAGTGCCTGCATTGTCAAGTGTAACTTGCATCGTTCTAGCTGTATATAGTTGTATATAGTTGTAATATCATATGAAGCAGGCTTTTAGGGATCCCCTAGGACCTTAATGTACTCGATTATCATTGTCGAGCCGTCTAATGGCTCTCCTACAATCTCTTTTACGGGGAGGCAATAGCGGCATTGTAACGCATTATACATTTTTTTTAAATCAAAAATGAGTCGGTAAATTATGTACCATATATAGCATGCTCATATCCGTATAAATGTAATTGACGGTATCCAGATTTTTACATATGACAGTATGGAAAATGTTCTCTTTATCTCTCCTTATACAAGCATTTAATTTGAGGGCATTTGAGTTATTCTAATTAATGCGTTGCCCATTAGCAGATTATAAACATCTGCCATGCAGTCAAGCTCTCTGAACAATTTCTCCCAGATTTGAATACATTAACAAGGTACCATTGTCACTCAATTCGATATTAAAACAGGTCAGCCTTTCACTCAGAGCGTAACTAATATATATGTAACGATTAGTACTGTATTTGTCAACATTCCTCGAAGTGGGTGCCTTATTTGACATAGGTTGGAGTCTGGTGCTAGCATTAGACAAACAGTGTGAGCTTAAAAATTGCCAATTTCAGACCTCTGATGATTTGGTTGACAAGTTTAGCTGAGAAGATTTCTTCACAAATATGCCCTCTGGGGGTCAAGCATCAAGCATATACTCATGGCAGTATGCATTTACGTCTACCACTAGTTCAATAAGAGGCTTTTGGTTAGACCAGCTAAATATTTATGACATCAGAGACATAACTCATCCCGTCAGTGTGCCAGCCACCCGGTGGGTCATACATATTTTTGATTAATACCGGTTTATTCACAACAGGTTATCATTTCCAGGCCATATAGTGAACTCCTTTAATTAGTGCACATTTTGAGCACACATTAACAACCTCCCATGATGTAGACCTTTAATGCCCTTTGTAGCGTATCTTCAGTGAACATGGAAACGGAAGAGAGCTATTTTGTCAGTCACCCAAATCTCCTGCAGCAAAAGGAGGTCAACATTCTCTAGGATTTCAAAGCATTCCCTATGATTAGTGAAATGGCAGAGATTCAGGGACATCATTTGGGGGTCGCCACATTTGCAAACCCTGAAGAAGGGACCTATGTTGTCCTGAAAGCTTGAGAAGAAGAATAAAGATTTGTGCAATTAAAGTATCGTTCCTCAAGCATGTCTACTACCTGCTTTCTTTATTTGGAAAACCAGCTGCACTTCAATATCCTTACAAGGATCGCAATGCATTAGTCATGGTCCTATGAGATCACCAGCTCTTGGGATGTAACCAGTCAATTATCAGAAGCATTGGGCCATGATGGTAAGAGCTTCAGGTAGTGCCAGGTCTAAGTAGTATAGCTCCTTCGACCAGGCCTAGCAAATAAGTGGTGGTGATAAACTCATGAAACCTCGTGCGTATTGCTTCCACCAAAACAGCTCAAGACCTTGTGTTTTTTGCACTGAACCACCCTGGCATGAGCCTGCTCTGGATCTCCACCCTAGTCGATCAATAATTGATTCAAGTCATCAGACCATCATTCTATGTAAGGAGGACATATTATTGTGCATGCATGTATCACTAAAACTCATCTCGGCAACACTGACACACATTGCTTACATTGTCTGTATATGTTTCTTTGACATATGGTTCTTCGGAGCTGTACACCTATGCGCCTGTGGCTAGCTCTCAGATGTTCATGGCTTCCTATCTGGCAAGGAAGGGTGTGTTTTTGGATGCCCTTCTGAGAGAGATACCATGCAATGGAACTATTGACCTTTATAGTGAAATACCTACAGTACCTGAAGTACCACTGGCACGAGCTAGAAGAAAGACTTGTAAAAACAATGGTATATTCTGCTACGTGCCTTCTTTATCATAGGTAGCACCTTTATTCATAAGAGTATTGGATGGAAAAGAGCAGATTGGTTTCCCAAAGATAACGAAGCACCCTTTATTCCAGCAAGTTAATGGTGCAAGTTAATGGTACATGGTAATAGCTGTCTGTATGCTTTTGTCAGGGTCAGGCACTCCTTGCATCCACACATTTGTAATGCCTTTTTTGCTTGTGATGCCTTTATATGTAGAGAAAGCAAATGTGATAAAATGCCTTCATCCCGATGTACAGGACGTCCCCTCTTCTATAAGAGTGGATTTCCTTTTTGTTATCCATAACACAAACATCTGAAGGTATATTTACCCTCTGATCCAATATACATGCCCAGAACACCCGCAGAAAGGCAGGCCGTTCATCCCATCAGTTGTTGTCCATTCCTAGGGCCACTGAAATATACTGATTTATGGGACATTGTCCCAGCTCGATTGCCACAATGCTGCATTCAAGCAGAGCCTAAAACTCTTACCTCTGTTCCCTTTTCTCCGTCTTCACCCTTCATGCCAGGTTCTCCCTGTGGAAAGAAATATATTCAATGGTACTCAAATGAGGAAAGCTCGCTCACAACAACAGAACATTTCATTAACAGTAAATGTGGAACAAAAATACACATTTAGAGTACATCGGTTTTCAGTTTACACTTGTATTTTGATGAACACTGTGGCCCATAGTATGGGTTTTGTATTGGGGGGGTAAAATTGGCAGTAAAGTGGTGGCAATTCTGTTACTGCCACTTTACTGGGATTGGTTGATTACTGCATGGTCGAATTGGAGTAGGAGAATTGGTCATAATTGTTTGGGTGCATTTTGCCGCTTATATATGTTGTGGGTGGCTTTAGGAATATAATGAATGTAGGGGAGTAATGCGGGGGCACCGGGGGTCCCCCCACATATATATGTAGAAAAATGTACCTGTAAAAAAAAAGAAATTTGACAAATTCTCCCACAACCCATTCGATTTGACCAAATCAACTCAAACCACTTAATGGTCACTTCTCTGGACCGCCAAATTCGAAACTCTGAGGTGAAGTTGAGGATATACATCCAACGTATAGACTTAAGACATTAGGCCTCATTATGACTGTGGTGGTCACAGAATGAACGGTGCTGGTAAGGGACTGGCACCGTTCATTCCGGGCCACCACATTATGAGACCTGCAGCGGGTCCCGCTCTGTACACCTGGCCAGACCAGACGTGCAGAGCGGGACCCGCTAGCAGACCAGGATGCTAACAATGGGACTGTTTTTAACTTGCCCGTTGTTAGCATCTTCCCCATTCCCATTGAGCCCTGTGGGGGCTCAAATGGGAATGGGGACGTACCGGGTCCGGGTCCCGTGAAAGGGAATTACCAGGCCCTCCAAGGTCAGAATGGCCCGGTAAGTCCCCTTTTGCGGGACCCGGACCCGAGTTTGGAGGTAGCCATGCCGGTAATGACGGCATGGCTATCTCCAAACTCGTAATGAGGCCCCTTGACCTCGACATTCTCACCCTTACTGAGACATGGTTCAATGCCAGCTCAGTCACTGCTTTTGACTCCCTCCTCCCTGACGGCTTCAAAATCATCTCCAAGCCTCAACCCCACTCCACCTTAATCTTCCCTGAGTGGGTTCCTGCTTCCATCTTACCCACCGAGCTCTACTCTTCCTGCAAGTTGGTCATCTCTCCCATCTTCACCCTGACCATTTAAACTATTTACCGGTCTCCAGGCACCACCACCCTGTCCCTCTCTTAATGGACTGATTTCTGCTCTTTCTTACTTTCATCCACCTCCAACCTCCTCCTCCTGGGTGATTTCAAAATCCAACTGGACTCCTCTGGCTCTGCATCCACTCTCTTCACTGACCTTTGCGTCTCTTTTTCCATCTCCATTCTCCATTCTTGCCAACCCACTCACCTGGACACACTCTGGACGCCCTCATACACTCTGACCTCTCTCCCTCCACCCCACTAGTCACCCCTCTCTTCTGGTCCAACCACTCTCTCCAATCCCACATGGGTAACTTTGGTCCTCTGACTCCCACACACCCCCAAGAAGCCCCTCCAATCTCGTTCATGAGCATCCGTCCGATGAAACAAGTGTCTGCTTCTGCCTTTGCTTCCACCTTCATCCCTCCTCATCTCCCTACCCCTGACTTTGCTCTCTAGAACTTCCAGCTTTCCATCACCAACACTCTTGACATTCTTGCCCCAGTCATGAGGATCCGCCTGAAACCTGCCTCTAAGCCCAACACCTGGTATGACACCGAACTTGCAGCCCTAAAAAAAAACTGCAGGGAGGCAGAATGGAAGTGTCAAACCTCAGGCTCATCCCCTGACAAACTGGTGTTCTGCCTGCTCCAAAGGCAATACAGACTCTCCATCTGTGCCAGGAAAAGAGCCCACACACAGGCACAGGTTTCTAGTGCATCCAACAAAACGGGTGAACTTTTCAAGATTTACATGGAACTTGCCAACCCTTCCGCAGTCTCCTCCTCCTCACCTTCTCCTTCCCAGGCCCTCTGTAATGCACTGGCTGCACACTTTACCACCAGAACCAAGGACATCCTGAACACCCTTGCTACCCTCACAACTCATCCCACACCCCCTTGTCTCCAATATCCCCTCATACTCCTCCTTCCTCCTTCTCTCCGTCACACCTGAAAAAGTTACTGGTGTTGTCCGCTCCATGGAGGTCTCTTCTAAACAGGTCTCCCCTTGCTCATCCAGGATCATTAAGGATAACATTGGCTGTCTTGGCCCTGCACTCACTGATTTCTGCAATCACTCTTTTGTCACTGGATCCTTCCCCCTCCTCCGTTAAGCACTCCCTTGTGCGCCCACTCCTGAAGACACCTTCAGCAGACCCTTCCTGGCTTTCAATTACCACCCTATTTCCATCACCCCCTTCCTAGGGAAGCTACTGGAGAAGTTGGCATTGCCCCAACTCAACTATCACACTGAACTTGTTGATGGTCTCCACAACCATCAATCTGGATATCAAGCATCCAGAGACACTCAAACCGCTCTTCTGAACACCCGTGAAGAACTGCTCGCATCTCTGGACTCCAACTACCCTGCTGTCCTCATCCTTCTCGATGACTTCTCTGCCTTTGGCACAGTCAACCATTCCATCCTCATACAAAAGGATCCACGATACCCGTGGTATATCGGAACATGCACTGGGCTGGCTGACATTCTTTCTTACCCACCGCTCTTCCAAAGTCATACTGGGCACCTTCCTCTCTCCTTCTTCCTTCTCCACTTGTGGTGTCCCCCCGGGTTCTATCCTCTCCCCTTGGCTCTTTAACATCTGCCTCGCTCTGCTTGCATGCCTCATCTTCTCCTTCTCCTCCAACTTGCAGTGTTATGCAGATGTCACACAGCTCTTTATCAAACTTCCTGCTGACCCTCTTACACCCTCAATCATCCCTGATTGCCTATCTGCCATCAAGTCCTGGTGCACCTCCAATGATCTCTTCCTCAATGCCTGTAAAACTGAGATCCTTCCCATCTGGACCCTTGCTCCCTCCTTCCTTTCACTATGGCCTTCCTCACTTTGCTCTCCCCTTGCTCCTTCTTCTGATGCCAGAAACCTTGGAGTCATCTTGGACTCCTCTCTCTCCTTCCTCCCACACACTCAGGCCATTGCCAAGAAGTCCCACTTTCAGCTCTTCCTTCTCAAAGCAATTCTCCCTTTTTTCACTTTCCCCCAGAGGCTCAATGTTACCCAAGCCCTGGTTCTCTCTAGGCTTGACTATTGCAATAGCCTCCTCCTGGATCTACCTTCTTCCACCCTGCAACCCCTCCAGCGACCCCTCCAGCTCATCCAGAATAGGGCAGCAATAGGGCAGCAAGACATATCCTTGGCCTTAAGCTGAGCGACCACATCTTTCCTGCCCTAAAAAGTCTTCACTGGCTCCCGGTTGCTGCACGGATCAAATTCAAATTCCTCTGCATCATCCACAAGGCTGTCTGGGCCCGGGGACCACACTATCTTCAACTTTATCTTACTAAATACTCTCCCTCTAGACCACTACGTTATTCTGGCACCAACTCTTTGTATGTAAAGCATTTTGCTAAACAGAGGGTAGGTGTTCGATCTCTTTCCTCAGCTGGCTCCCTCCTATGGAACAGCCTCCTCCTGCAACTACGCCTTGAGCAGGACTTACTTTCGACTTTAACTCCTCCTTCCCTTCTTCGCTTCTCTGCTAATCCTACAGTTGCTGTGATTGGTGTCCGGGGCCCTTATGCATCCTCAGGGCTCCTGACCTCCCGCACCCAATCTGCCCAGCTCCTGTCTTCCCTCAGCACTTGCCTTGGAACTCCCTCAACCCTGGAGGTTTTGCGCGTATGCCTAACGTGGCTCCTGGCCACGTAGCACTCAAAAACCCAAGCACTTCATCTGTGGTTCACCCATGAGCACGGACTCCCCAGCACCTACACCCTCTTCCATCTTCCTTGCTGCACTTGCACGTTCTGAATGCTTACAAGGCATAGTAGGTTTGTCCTTCCTTCCTTTTCTCTCCACTGCTGTTATTAAATATCGTGTTTGTAATGTATTCGCTCCCTTGATCCCTTCCCCACCCTGTGGGTGCTTTGAAACAGTATTTTACTTGCTGTATAAGTGCCTAACAAGCAATCAATAAATAAATGAATACATACAATAAATACATTACTGCTCCTGCTGGAGGCAGTGACATCAGGGACTTTACTACACTCGCAATCCGACAGGACTGAGCGGAGTAAAAGAAAATGAGTTCAGCTGTAATTCCAACAGTAGTATCACCAAACTCCTAATGAGGCCCTGTTTTTACGAGAGAGCCTCTACACCTGTAGTTACAAGGCCATCCGTCACATTCCGAGCATTCCGTAAAGACACACATACGGATGCCCCCTAAGGGACCCTAAGCCTCTCTGGGTCAGTTGAGACCATTGCAAACTGTGTTCTATGTGATGTGGTAGTAACCTCGTACAGCTGGCTTTGAGGGCTCTAATGGCTGGTGCTGGTGGCCTTTAATCAATTTCATTGAATACAACTTTGTTGTACTCCAGGGATGGGTCTAAAAGTTATCCCCTTGTAAGACATGGTGCAGTGCCTTTCCTCAAGACATTTTTGTAATGGAAGAGCTCAAAGGCTGCAAAGGCCAAGACCCGTTTTTGGCATGCATGAATTCAAGGCGTAATCCACAGCCAGAGAGTGTGCCTGGGAAGATGCCTGCACAATTTGAATCTAGCAGTCCCCAGAGAATCAGTAGCTGAAAAGATGTTTGAACGAATGGATCCCTTTATTTTGGGCATGAGACAGCCACGCACTCCTGATCCCCATAAAATTAAAGGCCTGATCTTGTTGCTTGTAGAAGAACTGAGATCCTATGAAGACGCGGACGTGAAGAATGGTCTTGAGGCAGCTCAGCTGGGACCTGCCACTTTTCAAGACCTGTTTGATATATGATATGATATGTCATATATATCGCGCCTGTACTCAAGTGTTTCTAGGTGCAAAAATAGGAGACAGTGAAGCTCCATCCAAGGCCTGCGGATACATGATGCCCAGCTGCCAGCTTCCGACCACGACAATACACACTAATCTTATAGCAGGGGGCCAGCTATGCCAATAGTCCTCGATCCCTCCGCTTCCCAGAAGCCTTGATGGGCCTGTGCTGATATGCTTTATTCAAAGTGGGATTTATGCCATACTGCATCTCTATCACCACACTGGCTTCTTCAGAGCAGGAACTTCATATGCAAGAATGTAACTGGCTATGCCTCACCGCATCTGGAGATCGAAAGGTTGCAGACGCTGGTCAGGGGCAGCTGGTCCACAATGGGCGAGGGGGCATTGATCCACCAGGTCTTGGACCCCTCTTACCCATTATGGAGGAGTCAGCCGAGTGAAATAGGAGCACTCTATCAGCTTTTCTTTCAGCTGAGAGAGCACTCGTAACTGTTAAAGGGATATAATGTTTCCCTTTGACAGTTACATTTCCCTAGCCGTGCAATCTCAATGAGCCATGCAAGACTGGGGGCGTTTTGCTTCCCCAGCCTTGCATGGCTCATTGGGAATGCTGGCTGGGGAACTGCATGTATTTATGTGCAAGGGGGCCCTCCTGCGCCTCCCCGCACATACAGACAGAGCAGGCTGTCGTGGGGCGTCCCATCACCCAAGCTCAGAAACCCGGTACCTTCCTGATTCCTGTTCATGATAGCAGGGGACTGAGCACTGGAGAAGAAAGCCCTGCGGCAGAAGGTAAGTTTGTTTATGTTCATGTTTTTTTTTTAATTTAAATTATGTTTATGGATGCATGCATGCTTGTGTTGTTAGCTGAATGAATGCATGATGGTGGATGCTGATGTGAATGAGAGTGTGATGTTGTTTAAATGTGTGTGTTTGTATGTTTACTCCTTTATTATTTAAATATGTGTATGGATGTGTGTATGCTTGTGTTATGAGTGAGTGCATGATGGGTGCTCGTATAAATGAGTCAGAGTGCTTGCTGTGTGAATGTTCTTTAAATGTGTGTGTTTGTATGTTCATTTATTTATTTCAATGTGTATATGGATACACGTATCCATATACACATTATTATGAGTGAGTGCATGACGGATGTGCGTGTGAATGAAAGAGTGCATGCTGTGTGTACGTTGTGTAAATGAGCGTGTTTGTATTGTCATTTATTTGTTTAAATAAATGTATGGATCCGTGTATGCTTGTGTTATGTGTGAGTGCATGATAGGTGCTCGTGTGAATGAGACAGCGAGTGCTTGATGTGTTTATGTTGTGTAAGTGTGTGTGTGTTTGTGCTGGTCTGAACTGATGTTGGTGAGTCGGGGTAGGAAGTTTGTTAAACAAAGACATTTTAAAAATGCCTTTGTTGCACAATCCCCCTCCCCACCAGCCAAAATCAGCTCTCTGTCTGAGGCGCTGTGGGACCCAGGGGACAGGGATCGTATTTTGTTACTGGACATCGATTATAGATGTTTAGTAAATAATGCCATACCTGCCCTCGCTGCCCACCCCCAGCGCCTTGTATACACATAATCATTTTGATTGTGTGTGTGTTTGGCGCTGTAGGGCCCAGTGGACAGAGATGGAATTTGTTCACTGGACATCTATCATACATATTTAGTCAAAAATACCAAGCCTGCCCACTGGGCACCCCAGCACCTCGCATACACACATAATCACAGTGATTGTGTACATGTGTTTGGCGCTATGAAGCCCAGGGGACAGGCATGGTATTTTTTTACTGGACATCTATGATAGATGTCCGGTAAAAAAAATACCTGCCTGACCCCAGTTCCCACCCAGCGTCTCGCATACACACAATCACATCCATTGTGTGTGTGGCACTGGGGCACAGGGGACAGGCATGGCATTTTTTACTGGGTATGCCCAATAAAGAAATCCAGCTCAATCCCCTGGGATTCCTAGCATCTCACATGCAATGTCAAGACTGATCCCTAAGCCCTCCAGTGCCTTGCATGGACACACAATAAATGATATGTACATTTGAGATGCTGGAGGGCAATGAGGGAAGGAATGCTATTTATTAATGGCCATCTGATAGAGGCCAGGTAAAAAATACCATGACTGGGCCCCAAGCACCTCGCACACACAAAATTCATGTGTGGCTGTGAGGCGCTTGTGGTCTCAGGGGGCGGGCATGGTAGTTTTTCCTTGGCATCTATGCCCAATAAAAAATGAAATGGCTGCACCCTGG
The DNA here is from genome assembly GCF_040938575.1 of Ambystoma mexicanum. Classification (NCBI taxonomy): domain Eukaryota; kingdom Metazoa; phylum Chordata; class Amphibia; order Caudata; family Ambystomatidae; genus Ambystoma; species Ambystoma mexicanum. The sequence continues at coordinate 462,777,006 of NC_090931.1, forward strand.
GACCCCAGCTACTGACATGCATCTGCCTCCTTGGCCCCCCAGCACCTCGCATTCACATATAATCACATTCACCATTAACGTAATTATGTCTGAGTGCAAGGCGCTGGCGCACCATAGAGCAGGCATGGCTTTTGTTACTGAGCATGGTTGATAAAGCAAGCATGATAAGTGTTACTATGGTATTACATTTTGTATTGGTTATCTTTGGTAAAGCAAACATGATAAGTGTTATTATGAAGCAAGACTGGCATTTACTATACAGACATGATCAGTAGTATTACTTTTTCTGTGGCATGACATTTTGTATTGGGCTTCTTTGATAAAGCAAGCAGGATCAGTGTTATTATGCTTACTGTGGCATGATATTGTGTATTAGGCATCTTTTTGTAAAACAAGCATAAGTGTTATTATGTAGCCAGTCTAGTAATTTCAGTGCAGCCAGTCTAGTCATTTCTTATTGTGGTATGACATTTTGTGTTGGACATCTTTGGAAAAACAAGCATGATAAGAGTTATTATGAAGCAAGATCATCACTTTTATGCTACCAGTCAAGCCATTTGTAATTGCGGTATGACATTTTGTATTGGGTATCTTTGCTAAAGCGAGCATGATAAGTGTTATTATGTAGCTCAACTGGAATTTTAGTGCAGCCAGTTTGGACCTGTTTTCATACTTTGGCATGCATTTTAATGGTAAAGAAAACTGGAGTATATTCTTACGTGTGGATACTGCCAGATATTGGCAGAACAAACATGGACATGTTTTCTTATAGTATCATCATTGGCATTATCCGCAAAGCAAGCATGAGTATGTTCTTATATGGGAATACTAGGGTATAATGGTGTAGTCAGCATGAAAATGCATGGGCACAGCCATTGTCAGTCAAACAACTTTATTCGGCCGAAAAAGGCCATCAAAGTACAACCTATAAATACAGTTATAAAACTAAAAATAGACACTCATACATAATAACAAAAACACAGCAAAGAGGGGACAACTGAGCATTGCAAAAGACTGCCCCCCTAATGATGGCCTCCAAACGGATTAGTAAACCAGTGGTCCCGACCCACCCCTAACCTCTGGTAGTTCCTAGACTGCCTCAGACCCAAGGTGGTCAGGTTTGCCCCTGAGAGGGGCTTGTTGCCAGGGGTGTCCACGGTGTGCCACACATGGGCGTGAATGAGAGATGAACCGGCTGTGATGCCACTTTTCCATGATTGCCCTTGCCATTTGGTTGTCCCCAAAGACTAATTTAACAGTATCCAACTTTCCTGAGGAGTTGGGCAGTCTGACACACTCCAACAAAGGGCCCCCGGACACAAACCCACATTCCCCCACTGTCCGCAGCCAATGAAGACATTTGTTCCGAAGGGCATCCCTTGGTTCTCTTGAATCGATGGATAGTTTTGGGACACCATGGAGGAACACCCTATAGCTACTACAACCTTTAGGTAAATGGTGCCCAGACGGAGGCTTAAACACGCCAGGGATTGGGGCACCGGCCTCCCTCCCCACTGGGCGTGAAGGGCCCTGGGCTCTCCTAACGGGTTTCCGCAATGGTGAGGGCTCGGTCCACAAGTCTGTACATCCGGTGAACTCGCTGGTCTCCCTTCGTTCGGCGGATGCTGGGGGGAGGTCCGCCTCTGGTCGGCTCCTCAAAGAATGGGGAGGCCTAGCCACATAGGCATGGGGCAGTCCACGGTACGAGGAGTGTGTTCCTTTTACGAAGCCAAGAGTCGGTCGCCCTGGGCCGACCCCTGAAGAACCCATTCTTTCCCTTCCCGCACCTCCTCCCCACTTGTCCCCCAACAACCCCTTAATCAGGACAAGAAGAAGGTTTTTGACCTCAGCCAGCTCAGGGAGCAGGAGGTGACAGGGACAGCTTGGCAGCTTGGTGGAGTTGGTGGAAGGTTGAACTGAAGAGGAGTGTTCTCCTTCATTGGGGGGTTTGGAAGACCGAAGGGGGCTAAGACAAAACAAAGAGCTATCCCCGAGCATATGCTGGCTCCCAAGGCTGGATGGAAAGCTGGACTTCACCTCCACGCCGGGCCCCAAACCATCAACACATACACCTCCGACATCCAGAGTCATGGGCACGGGAGGCGGAAATGAGTATACTTCGGGTAGATCCAGTGTCGGGTGTAGAACTTGGGTATCAGGACCTGGGCCAGAAGTTGGATGAAGGGGGGGCCAGTTCCAGAAAGGGGGTGCTGCATGCGGCCAAGGGTGGCACCAGCAGGTTCAGCGGCACAGGGGCAGGACCACCAGCAGGACCACTGGTCATCTTCAATGTGCCTATTGAGAATCTCTCACAGCCATTAGCCAGGTTATTCAGAAGATCAGCAGAGGCCACACAGTCAAAGCCCCCACCGGGAGTAAGCAGGATTATGGGAAAAGCAGATCCCTCCCAGGCGGGACATGCCGAGCTGATGGTTGAGGGAGGGGGCAGCATGGTGCCGCAAGACCCAGGGGGCCGAGATAAAGGGCCTGCCAACAGGCTGTAGATAGGGGCATGTAAAGGTATAGGCTCCCTAGAGGCTCCTTCTAGGACATTTTTTATCCCAGCAGTGGCCAAGGGTGCCCCACTCCCACAGAGGCTCCCGTTACACGTTCCGTTTCCCTGTGCAGCCCCCGGAGCCGTGCACAGCAAACCCCTTTTCATTCTTCTTCCCACAATAGGTTTGCGATCTGCCTGAGGGACCGGCGTTCCTTGAAGTTTCGAAAGAAGGGTGGATTGCAGCAGATGGTGGGGGGAGAAAGGGGAAGAGATTTCTCCTTCGTCCGAGGCTCCTAGGGTGGGGTCCCTAGGAGGGCCAACCATCATATGAATTGGATAGTGGAAAGCCCTGCGCAACCGCTCCGAGAAGAACAGAAAGGTTCCAAGAGTTCCGGGGCACTTAAAGATAGTTTCGTTACTGTGCAGCTCCCCCAACACCGAGGCTCACCTGAGGCTCACCCCAACAGCAGAGTCACCACAAAATCAAGTCCAATCCAATCCAGGCCAGTCCAGTGGGTCAGGTCCCCCGCGGAGCCGCTAACACCCCCAGCGGGCCGCCAAAACCCTGCGCTCTTTCCCCGCAGGCTTCACCCGTTCGGGCTGGGGTCCGCGGCAGATGTAGGTAAGGGGGGCGTGGCCAGGAATACGGTGTCCCTCCAGGGACAGTGGAAGCAGCAGCGGGCCGCCCAACACCCCGCGCCCTTTCCCCGCGAGCTTCACAGCCATTGTAAAAATGTTTTAAACTGGCACATATAGTGCGAGAAGCCATCATGAAAATGGGTTGGTGAAATGCTCATATGCAGTGTTGGTGACTTGCATCGATTGGATTTTTTCATGAGTTATCCTACAAAACCAATTGCAAACTGTTTGGCTTTTTACCCGGTTTTTCTAAATGTGTGCTCTAAAATGCACACTTTTAACACATTATTTAAAAAATATTCTTGGGGGGACAAACCCCCTGGAGCCCCTCTTTATTAGTGCGGGATCCCTCACTACGTGTGGGACATATATTTACGGCCCTTCAATTCACTAGCCGCCACTAACCCATGTTTAATTGAAGAGGGTGTTACTTTTTCTTTCTGGATTGCAGTTCATAGCACTTTCCATCGAGCAACAGCCACTGTTCACACACATATGTAGATTTGTTTTGGCATTTTGCAAGTCTATTTTCTGATAGGAAACATTTGTCCAGCACACATGTTGACATGAGTTTAACACCACTCTTGCTGGACTAGAGAGCAGACAACAGCCACTTTACTGTGATCTACAACATCATTGTAATGTACATTTTTAGCCACATGAGCAGCATCCATGAGCTTTAGCAAGCTTTGTTTGCATGACTTTTCACAGATACGTATAGGACACAATATAATACTCCAGAAAAAATGCAAATCTGAGGTCTTTTTCGAAACTTGATGGTGTAGAGTACACTTTGGCCATGTTTGAAAAGCACAAATGTGAAAATTGACGACAATGCCATCAAAATATTAAATAAGAAACAATGCTTTCAGGCTGCCAGACTTAAAACACGAATAGAGAAAAGCAGAGTGATCCACTGATGGTGTAAGGCACATCTGAGAATTTGTTCTGTGGCTTCTAGTTGGGACTTGCCTTCCAGCTACCATATTCTCCACTCAAAGAGGAGGCAGCTTATAAGAACCAGACAATGCATTGGGGCATGTTGCAGCCCCGACGTTCCCCAGCATCAGGCCCATCCATTGGGTAAGCTCCAGACTCGCACACGTTCAACAACTGTGCATTTGAAGAGCTACAATGTGCATTAGGACTCATCTCATCTCTCACATTCCCCAGTAACAGCGCCATCTAGGGGCTGGGATGCACATCAGAGGAAGTCCCATCCCTTACAATAGAGTCTTCTGAGGCCAAGTTGTGCATACAATGTAGTTCCATCCTTAACATTCTTGAGCAGGAAGTAAAGTAGTTTCACCCCCAAATGTCTGCAGTAGCCACTTTTATGGGTCCAGGCTGCACATCTTAGGTCGTTCTATGCCTTATTTCTAATTGTATAGATAATGTCCGCAATTCAGATTCAGCCAACAACAACCATTTGTTAAACAGGGTTTTTGGTCAGAATGGCGTACAAATCCCATTTATTTTGGTGCAAATAATCCATGAATCAGTGCCAGAGCAACGCAGGTTCGATCCCCAGGTCTGTGCTTGGAAACCTCTGGGTATTAAGCTTGGTATAAATTACCAATTGTAATTATAAATTATAATACTGATGGCTTGGCAGGCTGAAGAACGATGGTCTGGAGGATTGCCCAGAGCAATGCCAGAGGATAGGATGAATTACAAACTTTCCAGCCATCACCTCTTTTGTTCTACATACAAAATAAAATCAGATGAAACGTACCTTCCTTAAAAAAGGATCAAATATGAAATTTGAAGAACAGTTGAGAACAAAACATCAATATTTAAATGCATGATTTTGAGAAACCTTTGGAAGACCAATGCCAATGTATACCACTTAACCAGTGAATACAGAAAAAGAAGACAATCATTGGCCAACATAAGCTAACACCGGAACATTGCTTGCGGTCTGCTAGTGTTACAATTTTATTTATTTTTACATTTGTGACAAAACCCTGATCCGAGGGTATCACAATGTTGGGCATATAGAAGGTAGAATATTGAATACAGTGAGATAATAAAGACAATAGAGGAAAAAAGTAGCTTAATCATATTTATCTAACAACCAGGTTTTGATGAGTTTCTTGAAGGATGTGTAGGATTATTTATTTCTGATGTGAGCTGGTAATGAGTTCCAAAGCGCTGGGGCTGTGATGCAAAAGCGGATACCTCTGGCTCTATTGTTCTTGAAGCGGAGGGTTGTTAGCAGTGTGCTGGAGCTGGATTTTAGCACCTGTGAGGGGATCCTTTGAGAAATGCAGGTGTTGAGTTAGTGGGGGACTCTTTATGGATACATCAATGGGCAATGGATAGAGTTTTGAAGTCCACCTGTGCTTTGATTGGGAGGCAGTGGGTGTCGCGGCTGGTTGCTGTGATATGGTCTGTATGTTTTAGACCCAGGGCTGCTCGCAGTACCTTGTTTTGTAATAGTTGTAGTTTGGACGTGTTGGCAGCAGTGGTGCCCATGAGCAGAACATTGCAATAGTCTAGTTTTGTGAGGATCAGTGCTCGTACGAGTGTGAAACAGTTGCTTGGTGAGAGGCATTGCCTACTCAGTGAAATGAGCCTTGCAGTGTAGGCCATGGAGGATGCTAATGCATTGATATGCTTTGTCATGGAGAGGCTAGCTTCCAAGTGTCTTGATGTGCTTTGAGACAGGAATTGTCAAGTCGTCAATGCAAAAGGATGCGAAGGAGGCATCTAGGTGTTTGAGGTGGGATGGTGAGCCCACAATGAGGAGCTCAGTTTTGTTGTCATTTAAGCATAAATCATGGGAGGCCATCGAGTTTCGATCACCTGCAATGGAGATGAGTATTTGGGTATCATCTGCAAAGTTGGTTTAGATGATATCGCTGGCATGCAGGTGATCAAAGAGGGGCTAAGTGTAAGTGTTGTAGAATGTGGGTGAAAGGCAGGATCCTTGAGGGACACCTAGAGGGGCCGAATAGGGTTAGCAGCGGCACAACCAATGATGACTCTGGTGGTGTGTTCACTGAGGAAAGATCTGATCCAGGCAGTGGGCTGAGGAGAGAAACTGAATTTATTGCTGAGGTGTTGGCATAGGATGTTGTGGTCGACTAAGTCAAAAGCTGCTGACAAGTCTAACAGCAGGAGGATGGCCAAGTTGCGTGGAGTCGCAGATCCTGTCAATTTGGATTTTTCAGTACGGTAGGGCAGTTTCAGTACTATGTTTGGGATGGAACCCACACTGTCTATTACCGAGCAGGTGGTTCTGCTCCAAGAATAGTTGAATTTGAGTGTAAGCAAGGTGGGCTTGAATTTTCAGTAGGAAGGGTACCGAGGTGATGGGGCGTTAGTTGGTGGGAATGGTAGCGTCTAGTGATGGTTTCTTAAGGAGTGGGGCGATCCAAGTGGATTTTATGTTGGAAGGTACAGTGTTGCTGGAGAATGAGGCGTTGGCAAACTCAGTGATGATAGGTGCTAGTGTATGGGCACATAGTTTCACAATGTGGGCACAGCAAGAGTCACCTTTACAGTTAGTGGGTTTTAGTGTTTGAATGGTGTTAAGCACTACTTCTGGCGTGACATTGTAGAATGTAAAAGGGGAGATCAGCAGGGTGTTTGTCCCAATGAATTGGGAGTGAGGGAAAGATTTTTGACTGCTGTTCTTTCATTACACGCTCTGGAAATGGCATGCCTTTCCCTTTCATGTAAACATTGATATTGTTCAGTTGCACCATAAGAGAAATTGATGGTTGGCTTTCTTCTCCTTTTCACTACTTTGCTGCTTTCTCTACAATCTACAGACATTCTTACTCAGAAATGGCTGGTTTATAAAGACACATTTGATAACTCGTACAATATTGTGTTAGATAATGGAATGAACAACTTACCGCCAATCCTTTGGCACCCTTCTCCCCAGCTTCTCCAGGCTGGCCCTATCGATGGAGAAACACAGCAGGTGATTCTCAATGGTAAAGGCATACCAGGAACAAGACCTGCCTCTTGATAGGGCTGTTTGCGGATTATGAGGAACCATGAACACTTTGAAACGTCATTCAGTAAAGGCGATTAATATTGCTAACACTACAATAATATTAACATTGTACAGGACATTTAGGGCCATTCAAATATTGCATGATTCTGGATGACATGCGTGGAAAAATGATTCATTATATAATTATAATTCGTTATTTATAATGTGCTTAATACCCAGAGGTTGCTAAGCACGGACCCGGGGATCGAACCTGTGCTGCTCTGCGCTTTCTTGCTTGCAAGGCAAGCACGTTCCCCCAGAGCGATCCTCCCTAGACTTCATTTATCTTCATTTGAATCTCTACATACTAATTTAATGTCAATACAACTCATGGGTCATTGTTCATGTATGTGTTCACTTACTTTGTCTCCTTCCTCTCCTTTCAGACCCTTCATTCCAGGATGTCCAGGCAGCCCTGTCAAACCCTGTAAAACACATTGAAACAGGAATACTATTAGAAATCATGTAAGCGTGCAAAAACAAAGAAGACCGTTATCATCAGGCAAGTATCAGAGCAAAAGTAAGTGGCATAGCCCTCTATCTCCTCTTTCTTCTACCGTTAGGATGAGGAACAGGTTGGCCACGATCCTAGAAACACTTGGTTGAGTTTGTTCAGTGGTTAAATTATGGTGAAAGACGATCTGCCATCGGTTATCCATTACTAGAAGATTCTGTTTATGAAAGCAGTGCAAACTATGCCTTACCCAGCACTTACTCAGCACTTACCCCCTCTTCCTTTCTGCACTTGCACGTTCTGAATACTCACAAGCCATAATAGGTTGGTCCCCCTCCATCTTGCCCCTCTGCTCTTAAATATTGTGTTGTAATGTATTTCACTCACTCACTCCCTGTCCTGTGGGTGCATTGAAACAGTATATTCTTATTGTGTAAGCACTTAACAAGCAAACAATACATAAATAAGATAATACTTAGGTATATAAGATCACTATTAATGATTTTCCAGCTTACCTTGTCAGGTAAAGGTGTTAGAAAAAAGCATAGCCACCTGAGCTTATTAGCTGTGTCCCATTGTTGGGTTATTGGCTACCCGTTAGATTTTAAGGTTCAGTATGTAGCTGGAATGAAACATTAACTAGAACATTTCCAAGATGTTTTGACTATGACTCGGTTCTATGTGATAATTTCGATTGTTGAAGGCCGCACCGAATTGGCCCAAAAAACTGTATTTTATGCGTGTATTCTTCAATATTTGGGATACGAATACTGAAGGCCGTATACAAAATAGGCAGTTTTGTTTGGCCCAATTTGGTGTGGCCTTGGATATTCACAATTATCATGATTTTGCCTCCTGAATGTGCCATGAAGCTGACAGGGATTTACTTTAAATCCGGGGATTTCACCCACCCGAACCACCTTTCCGTCTCCTTGCTCCTCCTTTTACCTGCAAATACAGTCACACTTAAACATAGGCCCAGACACACACTTACTCACTTGCTGCCACATGCACTCCCCCTTGCTCCCCCCCACATGCACAAACACACTGACACCCATCTTCCACCCCGTACCTTCCCATGCTATGAACATTCCCGTCACAACAGACAGACACACACACACAAACACTTACCAGCATCACCAGCGATTTCCGTCTTCCGACCTGTCCATGCTTCGAAGCCCCGGAGTGCACTCATGTGCATCGATGGGCGGGACAGGTCGATTTAGAAAGACCACTTAGAAACCTCTCTGAGCAGTCTTTCTAAATCGATATTTGGTGTTTTCTTTTTTTTATATAAAGTTATTTTCACTGCATGTCGATCCCTCTCCCTGGACTATGAAGGCTAGGGCTGATGGCAGTTCTACACCCAAATATCTGCGCAGCTAAAGGTTGCAGACCCCATCTCAGTGAGTACTGAATAATGTATGTGCCGTCCAGTAAAGCCAAATCATTTGTAGGAACTCTGATTTGAGAGCAATTACCTCATAGCCGATTAAACGGGTATAAAATGTAAAGGAGTTTTAACTCCATTAACGTGGCCAGTTTTAAGTGGGTGGTCAAGTGTTGTGGTGTTCTCAGACATTCAATTTCCCAAGCAGATCTTTTTCCTTTGTGAATCTTAGGGCATGGCTGATGTTGGAAGGAATGGAAAGGAGACAGGTCCCTGATTGGTCAGCCACCTAGCCTATTTAGAGGCAGAAGTCTAAAATATTAGACAGGGAGAAAAAACTGTCCACATCAAGTGAATTGGATAACATTGTAGTGCTGTTCAAATAACTATAATCCTAAATACCCTAAAAGATGGTAGAAAAAACGAAAAGGAAAAGGAGTAGGTAGTAGGCCCTTAATTAATACACACAGTGACATAGTTTCTCCTCCTTGTAGTCCAGAGGCAGAGCCTCAATTTGCCAAACTTGCCATTCGGGACGACCACTCCATGATTGCTCAGATATTATAAAACCAATTTCAGATGCTTTCTAAATGCGCAGTAACAACCATTGGACTTCTTTGTAGCTTATTTAAGTGCACAGATTGTGAAGCATGTTTGTGGTTACCTGTGATTTTAACAAATCACAAAACAACGAATGAATTTTTAACAAACCAGAAACACCTAAAAACGAAACAACACATTTCCTTCCTACTTTTCCTCCCACCCCCAAAAATACTATTCTCATTTCCAACTACATATATAGTTTAAATAAATGTGTGAATTCTTGTTTTCATTGTTTTGGGTTTGTTGAAAATTCCCTTTGTTGTTTTGAATTCGTTAAAATCACTGCATACCCATGTTCGCCCCTCCAGAGATATGTTTGCCACATATCTTTCATTCAAGGGTAGGATATTGTCCTCCAGGGGGAATTGGAATGAAGGTCACATTTGCTGTTAGATCTCTCTTTTCAATAGGATCCCAGTAAATCAAAGGGAAATTCATTGGTATATGTACCTGAACATTTGTGGTGATTGAACTCCCACAATCCTACACCGTTGATTCTGCTGGTAAGGGATGATGGGAGTTGTAGACCAAAGCACCTGTAGACCTGTAGAGCGACAGGTTGCAGACCCCTGGGCTAGCGGAAGGTTTTCTGCAATTCTTTATCCTTCATGACCATGAAGTCCAATCAACCAGTGAATGAAGATCTTGGTCGGTCAACTAGATGCCCAAGTGTACAGGTGCACTTCTTAGCGAAGTCTCCAAAACATCATACATCTCCCGGGGTTGTAGCTTACCTCATCTATCCATCCCATAATTTATTTGGTTGGTCATTCAATCCTTGCATCGTTTATAGTCTGAGGATATTTAAAATTCACAACTCCAATAACAAGACGCTATATAACGAGTTAGGTGAAAGAAATCTCACCTGTGGCCCAGGCATTCCCATCGGTCCAGACGGCCCCTGGGGTCCAGTTGGTCCTGTAGGTCCTGGTAAATAACAAAAATCATAATTAAGAGCATATAAATGAAATATGTATTGCATTGCAGTGTCCCGTTCTGCCAGATAATGTGTGTTCTGACTCCGGCCATCACATCTCAATCCCACGTCAGCAGGAGTGGCCTCTCATGTTTACTGTGGAGGCAAGATGCATTTTATGCATCATTGAAAACCTGCTTTTTATGTTTTGTTGGGTGTGTTAATGCCATGGAACAATGAGAGACTGAGATATACTGACATAGACTGATGAGGACAAACTGACACTGGGGGAGACTGACATTGAGTGAGACTAACAGTGACAGTGCCTGACATTGACTAAGACTGGCACTGACAGAGGTTACATAGACTGACACTTGCTGACAAAGACTTACAAATGAAGATTGACAATGCCAGAGAGTAGCACTAACAGAAAGGTTGATAATGGTCAGAGGCTTACAGAAACAAAGACAGTCAGAGACCAACATTGAAAAAGACTGACATAGAGTGACTGACTTAGAGAGGCCACCCGAGACTAAAACTGGCAGTGAGGGGCTGATATTGTATTGCTAAAAGGGAACACGTCTCTGGCATGCCTTTGGAAATTAATAACATTTGAATGTGCTCACACTGGGGTCAGTCTTGCCTAGTGACAGCACTAACCCCAACACATCTTGTCAAAGGGAACCTCCACAGGGGACGAATCATAACACACAGAAGTTCAGAGTACCATGGGCTTGCACTGGTTGGAGCCACAAGGATAATGATCATCGTGTACAGCTGTAACAGTCCCAGATGATAAGAATCGTGAGGACAAGGTAGGAAGTGTCACAGGCAGATGGATTAAGAGATGATTTGAAGCCAAGATTTGCACTCCAATGGTTTTTGTGGGAAAGCAACAGATATTCAAGAATCTTTATGGGATCGTAGTCATTGGCCCTCACTTCTTTCTCTTAGGATCATCATCCTAGCAGGAAACAGAAGGTCACTCACAGTGAGTAGGGCTTTAAGTACCTTTACATCTTTCTTGGGAGTAAAGCTGTTTGTTTTGCTTTCATCGCTCATGTCTGCCTGTCGTTCCTACTTCGTCAGTTAATGGTAGCACCAAAGCCCCTCATGCCTGGGGACTTCTGGTTGGGGGCATGCAACAAACACTTCTAGATTGTATGCAGAGTCACTACGGCCCTGGGGTTTTAAGGATTAACTCCTTTGTAGGCTGTCAGAAACCTACGGGTTACAACTCCTCCACCAAGCAATGAGTTACCTAATCGCTTCAAGACTCGTTGTACCGTGTTTCTGCCTTCTTATCTCTTTTCATATTACTACCCCTTTCCACCCCTACAGCTCAAGCTTTCACTGTAGCTAAAGAGAAGAATTTGCTGGTGAGACACATACTATAGAAGGATCTGGGTTGTCTGATCACAAAAGTTTTGCTCGCGACCAGACTGCCCACAATGTAACTGCTCGGGCCCTGTTCTGACTATTCATTGTAAACAGGGGCCAAAGCAATTTTTGTCCCCTGCCCCAATGTTAAGGATGCAGGGGACACCCCTGAACCCTCAAACCACAAAATACCGAACAGGGGGGCGGGGGACACCCCTGCAGTCCCCACTCCTCATGTTCGGTATTTTTGGCCACGACCTAATTGTTAACACCCAAATCGAACAAAACGTCCATACCCTATAGAATGCAGATCCCATTTCTAGGGATTGTAACAAGCAGGAATCAACAGACAACACAAGACTCGCAAAGTGTGGTACAAGAAGCTTTATTTTACAACACAAATTAACCAAAGGCGGCTTAGTGTAGGCTTTTAAAGAAGTAGGAGACTCTGAAATAATAATAATTGTTTTCATTGTTCTTTTATGACGCACTTAATACCAGTGAGTGGTTTCTAAGCGTAGGATCGGGATTCAAACCTTTGTTGCTCTGTATTGTCTTGCTTCCAAGACAAACACAATGCCCTTCAGCTATCCTTCCTCCCCATATCAAAGGAGAGCAGGGTCAGCTTGATTGAGCGCCATAGTGCAACAGTCTGCCTCGCAACTGCCTTGAGCGAAGGAAATTCAGCCCAGGTCCAGGGGGTTTTGTGTCCCCTGCCCTTCTTTCATAGATTTGTTGATAGTAGCTTTCTCTCTCTGTCTTTCTCTCTTTTTCTCTGTCTCTCCCTCACAGACAGTCCCTCCCTCTCTTATTATTCTGGTCCAGAATGTTCTTAGGTGGTCCATTCGAACTAGTGGGCTTGAGTGGCGCTTGGCCGTCTTATACAATGCCAACACTTTGCCGGAGCTTGCTGGTGCTGGATAGTCTTTAGATGCCTCCTCCCCTTTCTCGCCTTCTCTATTCCCTTCTCTATGCCCAACCTTCAGCCCTCCTTCACTGGAAGATGCATACATTCCTCTAGCATCTGTTGAGGCCAGGTTAGACCTTCCAAGAAGGGTCAGCCTCTACATCCTCCAGGCCTTACACAGTTTATGCTTCCTCATACAGGGCATCAGTGCCAATACGAAAGACTTTGAATTAATGGTGTTGGACACTGTAGGTGTCAAAAAAGGTTTCAAAGCAACACGTGGCTTACGACCTTGTGAGTTTAGGCAAGAGTGGATGACAAAGGGCTGTGTCGTGAAGAGCTACATGCATATTTGGGACGGGGACCCATTGTTTGTGCTCATGGAGCCTTCAGCAATGTACACCTGACATGCCCCCTTTACTAGTTATGGAGCTACGGGTAGCATGGGCCCAAAACCCATCCCAGATCTTGGTAAATAGCAGAGAGGACGCAGCAGTAGCTTGGGGAGTACCTGCCTAGGTGTTTTTTTTTATCAAGGATCTTCAGCATGCTCTACCTGAACCACTTCAATTCGGCGTGAGATGGTAAAAGGCACATTTTGACATCTTGACATGTGATTGTTTTTTTATTTTGAAAATTGCATGGTGCCAATGAGCGGCATGAATATATCTGCTTTCAGGAATAAGATGCATGTCTTCTGGTAGCCATTGGAACTTATGTTCTTGGGAAGCCAACTTGTGCTGATGGTGTGGGACCCAGAAGTTGCTTTTCCCTAAGTAAAGACTTTAACACTGCACTCCTCAATGGCCAATGGGTGAATAGATTGTCATGATGCACACATTTTGGTTGATTCAATTAAAGAGACATTTTAGAAAAAAGTTTTATTCAACCAAGTAAAGTTTGTGCTAGTTCCTGGAGTGACTTCTGTGACAAATGTAAAAAACGAACTTAGATAAGTGGGAAGTAGAGGTTCAATATATTAAATATGTTCTTCTGGTGCCTCACTTGCAGGTCAGTAAATCCACTGTCACCATGACAGAGTCAGACTGGAGATGATGTAATTCACCAGATGGTCATTTTAAGATTCATGGATTCAGTCTGTACCGAGATCTATTTCAAAAAGTTGAGGAATCAATTGGATGTGGATAGCCATTAATAGCTGCTTTAGCTCAGACTTAGTGTACATGAATGATATTTGAGGGTGAAGAGCTGTTCAAACGGCATTGGTGTTAAATGCAAGAGTTAATCCACCTAACAATGAAAGTCTAAAAAGGTTGGGTTCTGTTCATCCGCAGCGTACATATGCACTTAAAAGCTGGTTTGGAGGCCTCACATTGTGATTCTTCATTTAAGAAACTGTGAGGCTGAGCAAAAGAGAGAGAGGAAAGAACTCATTTGCAGGAAATTCAGTTCCCACCTTTGGGACCACATTTTGTTGAGTAGACCCAGCTTGTTCCAATGGAAAGTTGTGTATGGTTCTGAAGCACACAAGGGTTGAAGCTCAATTGTGTGTCTCGCTGAGGTTATGGGGACCAAATGTTGTTTGCCCCAAAGCAAGCAATTGTTATTAATAATATTCTTGTTGATTTATAGCTTATTTAATGCCTGACTCCTCCCACTTCTAAGAGCCAGATCAGTGGTCGAAAACAACATTGCATGCATGGTCTTCTTCCCAAGGCAAGCAACTTCCTCCTGAGCTACCTACCCAGTCTGGAAGGTGGAAGTTGCAAGACCACTTGCGTTCAAAAGATTTCAACAATGTACCTGCTAGGACAGGGGTAAGGTCCCAATGGATTTACTGTTGTTTTTTGTAGAAAATATGACGAATATTTGGAGAAGGACTTTAAGATGATGTCCCACTAATCCATCTACTGTAAACAATGTTTCTGTTCATTTTTATAAGCCGTTATGGTAGCTAAGTAAACAATTCAAGTACCTATGTATTCTTATATCTGATTTTGCTAAATCGTAAGAAAAAATATATGACATCATTGATAGAGCTAAAAATTTTAAACCCTGACCTTGGTTTTGTGTTGCGACCTTACTAAAGGTTTCCAGCAGCTTCCAAAACAGTTCTGTTCTTCGAGGGCCTACATGAGCAGTGCACGAAGGCTCGGGGACTGATGGGGAATAGGAGTGCCCAACACTTCCCTACCCTCCCTTGATAGGATGGTGAGTTCCATACGAAAATTCATGAATAGAACGTGGCAGAGGAAAGAATCTCTGAAAACCAGCTCTGACAAGACCATCCTTGAGCTGTGAGATTCAGGGTAGAATTGCTGACGTTCAGGAACTTTCGAAGCATGCTTGGAATCAGTGGGTAGGAGGAAGGCATACAGCAGCATCGTGCAGATCTTTGTCACTAGGCCCTCTCTAACAAAGTTCAGCGTGTTTTCTATTCAAGGCATATATCAGTGACACTTTATGTTCTAGTAAGTTGCAGCAAAGGTATCAGTGAGTGAACGACACCCACTTTTGAAGAAGGACGCGAGGACTATCTGTTTCCATACCATTGGGTATGGGTTCAAAGGCACCTATTCACCGCCTCTATAGAAAGAGATATGGCTATGTCAGTCCCCAGCATGGAAAGGCATGCGGCCATTATGGCGGATGTGGTCATTATCGTGACTGAATAATAATGAATGGCTTTTCAGGGAATAGTGTCCAGACACATGCCATTTGTTAACATTAACACATTCCTGGGAATACATCAGGGTGTTGTCAGGGAAGGGATTTAGGGGTGAAAGGGAGAAGGAGATAAGGATGGGGAAAACAGCAATGCTTTTGATGGGGACCCCCAATCTTGGCATACATTTGAATTGGACAAAACAGAAAGGAATTGCTAACCTGCAGTTGGGAAACTGCACGTCTGGAGAGACTGGGTCGAGACACCCGCCTTGAACTCATTGTTACAGAGGTGCGCCCCACGTTTCCAACAGATGTATGTGGTGGCACAAAACCAATGTGTTCCACAGAGTATTTGTATAGTGGTGTCTGCAATGTACCCTTTACTCAGAGGAGTCTGTTTTTATGGACACTTGACGGGTGGAGACAATCCATTCGAAGGCTCTGTGGCCCCCCCAGGTCCACCACCATCGAGATATTCAATGGAGCTTTTCTGACTAATCCCAATGATCACACATTGCTTTTAGACCTGCAGTGTCTGCAGTCTTGAAGGACACGAGACCTATGTTGGCTGGGTGGCCAGAGGCCTGCACAACTACAAAGGTGGTATTTCTGGGTGGGACCAGAAGTAAAGTCGATGGTACAAAGGGGCAACCACAAAGAAGATCTGAGAACATAGTGATTGATCAACAAAGGGCTGATGAGCTTTACTTTTTGATGACTATGGAGACGTGGGAGTCGAAGCTATTCATGTTTCAGTGGGAGATGCTTTCTCACTTGACCCTTATTGCAGGAGTTCATGGACCACTGTTAGACACCTTGGTTAGCTGTAGGAATGGGGTCCTTAATGGAGCTGGCTAAGGGAACTTTCAGCATCTCACCACTGCAGACCACAAACAGTTGTGATTTCCAAAGGCCTCTTGAAATTGTGATTGTATTACAGACACAAACATATGCACCATATAGGCATCGATTTCACAATCACTGCTTGCAGTAATTCCAGGCACATCTCAATGAGTGACATCAACCCCAGGTCTGTAGGGAAACATTAAAAACGAGACATTCTGTGCACATTTATGGATGGCATTCCTGCCTTCGATTGCCTGCCCGTAATTAATGTCCCCTCCTTGTATTCCTTTGGGTAGCATGTAAGATCCAACTCTGTGTTCTATGAAAAACTTACAATTTGCATAAACAGAGACTAATTCTTCAAAGCCTACTGGGACGTCATTTGGGGGTCCCCAGGGGTTGCAATGTTCTGGGTGTATGGGTGGGTGGGTTTATGTGTGCCTGTGTGTAGAATGCAATGAGTGGATGTAAGAGGTGTGAGTGACTGGTGGTTGGATGAGAAGTGATGTGATGTGTGTTTTTGAATGTTCTGGGTGGGTGGGTGGGTCGGTGTGTGCCTGTGTAGAGAATGTAACAAGTGGATGTAATGTGAGTGAGTGACTGCTGGGTGAATGCAAAGTGATTTGATGTGTGTTTTTGAATGTTCTGGGTGGGTGGGTGTGCGCCTGTGTAGAGAATGTAACGAGTGGATGTAATGTGAGTGGGTGACTGCTGGGTGAATGAGAAGTGATGTGATGTGTGTTTTTGAATGTTCTGGGTGCAATGAGTGGATGTAATGAGTGGATGTAAGAGAAGGTGTGGTGGGTGAATGGGAAGTGATTCGATTTGATGTGTGATTGTGAATGTTCCAGGTGTGTGGGTGGGTGGGTTTGTGTGTGCCTGTGTCTAGAATGCAATGAGTGGAATGTAAGATGTGTGAGTGACTGGTGGGTAAATGAGAAGTGATGTGTGTTTTTGAATGTTCTGGGTGAGTGTGCCTGTGTAGATAATGCAATTAGTGGATGTAAGAGAAGGTGTGAGTGACTGGTGGGTGAATGAGAAGTGATATGATGGGATGTGTGATTGTGATTGTGAATATTCTGGGTGTGTGGGTGGGTAGGTTTATGTGTGCCTGTGTAGAAAATGCAATGAGTGGATGTAAGAGAAGGTGTGAGTGACTGGCGGGTGAATGCGAAGTGATTTGGTGTGTCTTGTTGAATGTTCTGGGTGGGTGGCTGTGTAGAGAATGCAACGAGTGGATGTAAGAGAAGGTGTGAGAAACTGGTGGGTGAATGTGAAGTGATATGATGTGTGTTTTTGAATGTTCCGGGTGGGTTGGTGCGTGCCTGTGTAGAGAATGCAATGAGTGGATGGGTGTGTGCTTGTGTAGAGAATGCAATGAGTGGATGGGTGTGTGCTTGTGTAGAGAATGCAATGAGTGAATGTAAGAGAAGGTGTGAGTGAGTGACTGGTGGGTGAATGAGTATGAATGTGAGGGTGTGTTTTTGAATGTTCTGGTGGGCATGTGGCTGTGTAGAGAATGCAATGGGTGGAGGTAAGAAAAGGTGTACGAGTGAGTGACTGGTGAGTGAATAAGTAGAAATGTGATGGTGTGTTTTTGAATGTCTTGGGTGTGTGTGTGCATGTGCAGAGAATGCAATGAGTGGATGTAAGAGAAGGTGTGAGTGAGTGGTGGGTGAATGAGTATGAATGTGGTAGTGTGTGGTTGAATGTTCTGTGTGGGGTTTGGTGTGTGCCTGTGTTGTGAATCCAGTGTGAGTGAATGTTACAATTGATATGATATGATATGTGATATGGTATTTATAACGTGTCTATACACAAGTGATATATGTTTGAGTGACTGGTGGGTGGGTGGGGATGCATGTGTGTGTGTAAGGCACTGGGTGACTGGGGATCACTAGAGCATTTTAGCCACATCATTTATTGACTGTGGCATGACATTTATTACTCAGCATCTTTAAAAAGCAAGCATGATAAGTGGTGTTACCTCGATAGACTGATGTTTTGTTGTAGCAACCTGCATATTTTCTACTGTAGCATGCCATTTTATTAACTGAGAATTTATGATGAAGCAAGCATGATAATTGTTCTTATGGGTCTAAACTGGCTTACATTGGAAACAGTTTGGACAGGTTTTCATATTGTGACATGTTGCTTTTAATGGCCAAACCAACAGGAGTATGTTCTTACATAGCCGTGCTGGCATATATTGGCAGAGGTAGTTTTGTGCCAGGTGCCAGTAATGATACTATAAAAAAAATCTTAAAGCAAACATGAGTATGGTCTTATATGGGAATAGTAGCATACCTTGGTGCAGCAGCATGGAAATGTATGAGCAGAGACTGCATGAAAGTGTTTTTTATACTGGCATATATTGCAGGGACCGGCATGATAATGCATTGGGAAATGTTCTGTGCACTTTTGGTGACTTGCATCTATTGTACTTTTTTCATGATTTACACTACACCCTACAAAACCGATTGTTGGCCTTTTATCCAAATTGTTGGCCTTTAACTCAAATTTTCACAGAAAGTGTGCTGTGTAATGCACCATACTTGTGGCAAATATTTACACCCTCCAAAATGATAACTCACAAGCCACCACTGGTATGTTCATGGACCAGGCACCACTCCCTTGCTTTCTGTGTTATGTTAAACATTTAAGCTTTGATTAAAAAGCATATTTGCTTCTTTCACTTTCAGTCATGCATGCTCCTGCACGGGGATAATCATCATAGAGATTGTGCACACATGGTGGTCTGGGATGTGGTGTGCCCTGTGCTTTGTTAAAGAGCTTGAGGGGCCTCCAAAGCATGGCTCGATGGCTCGCAGGGGAGGCGCCAAATCCTGTGCTACACCATTGGGCACCACTGGGTCTGACAAAGGGGTAGTGTGCAGTGTGCACCTTGAAGTCTGCCAGTGAGTCCCCGGGTGAGAAGCAACTTGTGGGTGTTTTCAATGCATAATAACTATGTGATGCTATGGATATATGTGTGCAGCAATGATATTGCCTTACATGGTGCTTTTTGTTGAAGTCCTCTGGCACCGAGTATTACACTTAGATAATAAAAACTGTGGGGGGGTCTTGGGTATATTGAAATAATCTTTCCCAGGTATTGTACGCCAGCAAATATAACATTATCAGGTGCACTCCCCTGTGTGCATGCAGACCAGTATAACAGGTTTCTTCTTTTGTAGTGGTAGCTGCCTCATAGATACATTTATAACCAGGGCATTTTGTTAATAGTAAATCCTGGTCAATTATTTAATTTTCAGGTCTTGCTCGTGCAGCATTTTTCTCCTGGGTAGACAGCAGCACACGCCTCCCCACGCCATGTGCTTCTTTGGCTTGTTTAACACAGCAATGACCCAGATAACGTGTACTTCTGTGTCCATTGATCTATTGGTGTTTCATGCACTAGCTGTAGCCCACATTAGAGTTTTCGATTACCCTGTTACAAATACTGCATTGTGTATGTTTTACACATAGACCCCACGTCGAATCTGGCAAATGACATTCCCCAACTGTGTGATTGTGGAAAAATCATGCCTCCCTCTGTGCCTCGGTTCTTATATCTGGCTGAAATGTGATCGCTTGGAAACACGGGCGCTAGATGTATCTGAAAATTCTGAAGGTCATTTGCCACTACTTCCCATGATGTCACTTGGGTCTGGGTCCAATGGCATCACTTCATGTGATGTCATCAGGGGGGCCAAGGGTCAGGTGATATCACTTCCAGTACCCCAGGCATTTTGGTGAAATGACATCTCTGAAAGGCTAGGGAAGTTATTAGTGGATGGTAAATATAATTGCTCCTCAATGGCTGGCCAACACACCTGTGGCTTAAAAAAAAAGAATTGAAAGATTTTCATAATTATAGTGTGGCAACTAATTAAGGTGATTGCCTAGATCCAGAGGAAATCCAAAAATTCGATTGCTAGTAACTTTTGACTGGCATGCCAGATTTTGCTGATAGGTTCCAAACAAAACGTTTGTCCGAGAGGCTCCCAGAATGGACATTTTGGGAAAGATTTGTTAAAAAGTGAAAAAAACATAAAAAAAGCAAAAAAAGCTGTTTTCGGTCTGCTCCCATTCATTTTCCCATAGACAAAAACTCAAATATTTGGCTCCTTGAAGTGGAAAAACTGCTGGACGGCATTGGGCCAAATAAGAAACATATTGGCACGAAGCGTTGACTTAAGTTCAGGGACAGGTTTGGGGTTATTCCATTCAGTAGTTTTAAAAGTATTTGACTGGGAAGGGGTTGCCCTCTCTCCCAATATTATAGCTACATCTTCCATGGTGCTTTGCAGTAGAGAGGCTTTTCAGAAATGACAAACTATTATGGTGGTAATATTGGGGGATTGCGAAAATGAAAACTGCAAAAGAAAAACGATTTGGAGGAGGAAAAAGGTTGAAATGTCATCAGGCAAGCGGGTGGGAGTGTGGAAGAGGACATCATGTGAAGTCGGGGAGTTGGGGGTGGTCTAGAGAGCCAGTTACAGTTTGAACGCTTTCATGTTATCGGATGAATTTCAGGGGAATCTCATGAGATTACTGCAGTAATACCGGAAGATGTGCTCAGAAAGGAACATGCGTCACACAAAGCAAAGAATGAAAAGGAGTATTGGGAGGGCTCAGGGAGGTAATAATCAACTGAGGAGGGTAGGGACTTAGAGAAAAGGAAGGAGGTACATGGGGAGCTCCTGTGAGGGCTTTTACATGTTCGATCATATAATTGGCACGAGATTACCGTGAGATTACTGCAGTAATTATCAGGGGATTATCAGTGGAATGGTAACTGGCCAGGGTTGAAGGCCATAGCTAGAGGGTCCTAAAGAAACCTATTGGTGCAGCATGTACAGTAGCCCTGGCCGAAGGCCCTCAAAAGAGTTGTCTGCACCAAATAAATTGAAGCATATGGAAATTGGAGAGGGGTGCGTATTGAATATGGTGTACTCTACAAACCAGTGTTGTTCTCGACCCGTTTGTGTGGAAAACCCCTGTTTAGCAAAATACAGTGAAGCATTAAATGACACCTCAAGTAAGAATGGGAGTCACATCCTACTTTTGGTAAAAGGAACAGACAGCAAGCAACACAAGTGGACCTGGAAGATGTGTACCTAACCCCAGAGACCATGGCCGTCTCGAGCAGATAGCTCGGGGGCAACACGCTCACTTTGGAAGCAAGATGACGCGGAGCAACACAGGTTCGATCCCCTGGTCGTGGCTAAGAAACCTCTGCGTATTAATCACATTACATATAGCCAATTACACTTGCAAATCATACAAAATCTTAGATAAAAGCTGCATACGAAGATCACGCCCACAGAGCTGCTTCGTCCAAATTCTCTAATAGCACATAAACCGAATGCTATCTCAAGAATAAACTAATCTCACGATATGAGCAACATCTAAAAATTGTATACAGTCCCTAGGACTTTTCTGTAAAATGCGGTTGGATAGTCTACAATTGGAAACTGTGACAGAGAAACAACACCCAAGCACTAATGATTGTTGCCCAGTCTACATATTGACAAAGGAGAGTCCACAGCATTTTCTTCTTATCTGGCCACTAGATGATGATAGTCAGAAAATGTATGCCAAAAACGTGTTTACATCACTACGGTGCCTACATATTTACACAAGACATGGGCCAGAAAAGAGAAACTAATAGAAATTGACCACTAGATAATTAACACATTTAATAAAATAATTATCATATAATTGATAATATAATTTTAGATAAGGTACCATCAATACTCTATTCTACATGCTGGAATTCTCACCATGCCTGGGCAGTGGCAGAAAGAGGAACATTAATTCTACCCTAGATACTGGTACTACCTTATACTTTGATTAACACTCAACGTTGAACCTGTTGGCGCACTATTGTGAAATTGAGGATGACATGATTTATGAGTGATGATCCCGTAGGCACTGTGGCCCTCAATACGAGCATGGAGGAGCGGTTAAAAAGTTACCGTAGCAGTGATTCCGTTTGGTGGAATTTCGGCAGATGTATTGCTGAAATCCCACCAAAATCGCAATGAGGGCCTGCATATGTTACTGATTAGGGGGTCATCAGAAGTTAGGTGGTATCCCGGCAGTAAATGCACCAGGATACCGCCCAACGCTAAAAGCATTACCACAACTCAATCCGGTGCAATTAGCGTGGAATCCTGAGTTCCGGGGGGGTGGGCATATTGGGCACAATTACCGCTGCTCAATTTGCGCCATTGTAATGGCATCGCAAATGGGCAGAAACTCACCAGATTTACCTCCAGCTTAAAGCTGGAGGTAAAGCTGGGTGACATTCTGCCAAACTCATAGTTGGGCGGAGCATTAATGCGGCAGTAATAGCGTAACCGCGTCATTGTTACCGGTCCGCCCAACTTATGATGAGGCCCATAGTCTCGCTATATAAGATTTGAGTAATGCTTTTATATTCAATAACGTGTGTATAAACTACTTGAAATGAATGCTGAATATTTAACTGGCTTCATATAGCAATTTGGGAAATTATTTTTATTTGTTATTTGAAGAATGACCAGGCAGATTTTCAAATCGAATTTAAGATCTGCATTGGTTCACATTGGAGTTCTGCCCAATACATGTAGAACTGAAGCATTCTAGAAAAAGGACTGTGCATTCCTCAAAGTCACGGGCATTCTGGCTCTTTAAAGAGCAATCATAGAAATAGAGCCAAAGAAAAACATATTTACTCTACACGGTCAAACACTGTGGATTCACAGACCCCCAATTTCCTGACCGATTCGCCAGAACGGGTAAAGTATGTTCATTCTTTAGATAGGGAGGTTTCGTTGCTGTAGAATTTGTCGAATTTTTACGAAAAAGTGACCGCAAATATATCTGGGGGTGGATAAAGGTAATAATTAAGGTGGAGGGAAGTAGGGGCGGCTGTGGAGGATCTCCCCCCGCATATATTTGCGGCCAAATTCAATAAAAGTAAAATAAATGGACAACATCGAATTCGACTAAATATACCTGACGAAATCACAAACAACCCATTTTTTTAAAATTAAAAAATGTCTCTTCTTCCTGGCACAGTCAGGAACACGTCAGTGGGAACGTGGACTTAAACACACATTCTGATAGGACCCCAAAGCATAGATACACAAGACACATTAGCGATGTTGTTATTATGTAAATAGAAGTACACACATTACTTTTTGGAAGCAAAGCTAAACACACGTGCTGTCTGTATCAGAGTATGGAGCTTGGGTGAGTGTACGTGTCAGGATGAATGTGTGTGTATATTCATTTATTATCTTTGGGTGTGGGTGATTATCGCAATGTGTATGTATTTCTTTAGGATTGTACATATCTTGGCAATTATGCATTGTGGGGGTGTGAAACTGTGCATGCTTTCAGTAGGGCAATGTTTGGGGGTTGTGAGTCTATGTGTGGGTGTAAGAAGTAGGCTCATATACTAAGGCTCGTGTACGGGTCATCAGTAGTAAATTAGATTTATGGATAATAGGCATTTTTGGGTATGGGTTGGTTGGATTTTGCATGAGTGCTGGAGCCTGGTGTGAAATTTCTTTATTAATGGTCACCTGAGGGACCTGTGAAAGATGTTACTGGGTACATCCAGCGTAGAGACACATACATCCCGTTGCACACTCACACACATTTTTTTAGATGGTGAGTTTATGTACATATGCACGTGTACATGTGTTTGTATGTTCCCTGTTCTTCGCTAACCTGCTTCCCCATCTCTCTTAATGGCGCTTCTTCGAGGAAAGTCTTTTTTCACATCTCATTTTCTTTGATCTCTAACCAGTGGTTCTCTGATCTGTTTCACTTTCATGTTCTCTCATTCACCTTCGTTACACTTTGCGCTGTAGCTTTAAGTGGCTTCATGTCTCTCCACCTCTACCCTCTGTAAGCCAATATATCTATCCTTGTTGCCGCTGTCTGTCTCCAACCACTATGAAGGTAACCGAAGCCCAGAAGCCTAATAAGTCACAGGGTCCAGATTTGATACCAGCTTATCTGTTGAAGTCCAACATAGAGCTTTGCGCTCCATGTCTCTGCATTCTTTACAACGCAACTGCAAAGAGCTGCAAAATTCCGGAATGATGGCGACCAGCAATCATTGTTCCCATTTACAAGAAGGTAGACAAGGCATTACCAAATTCCTATTGTCCAAACTCACTTTTGGATGGCTCCTCAAAACCTTAGGGAATGTATTGCACGGGATTTTAACGGAATGGGTGAGGGTGAAGAATATCATGGGGATACACAGTTGGGGTTCAGGGAAGGACTGAGAACACTACATTAGGCCCTACATTTCATTTTTCTGAGAGTGAAATACACAAGCTAAAAGGAAGGTACTGTTTACTTGGCCTTTATGGACCTAACTAGCACTTTTGATTTGGTAGAAGGGAAAAGCTATGGTCCATTTTGGTAGACATGGGAATTCCAGATGGGCTTTTGAAATTAATCGTTTTATTTCATACCAACACAAAGTGCTTATACAGTTATGATGGAGGGCGGAAACGGCACATCTCCTTTTGGGATGTACAGGTGCCTCCGACATGGGTGTGTTCTCGCTTCTATTTCATTTAATTTGTATACAAATGTTCATCAATTGATTTTAGAGCAGTCTATGCCCGATGTACCTACGCCAGGTGGCAGAAGGGTCCCCATGTTGACTTACGCTGGTGATGTTGTGCTCCTAGCCCGTATAGAGAGAACCCTCCAAAAACTCTTAAATGACTACATTGGTTTTTTAACACTTAAGAAACCAAAGATAAACCTAACTAAATCAGCAGTATTAACAATGGGAAAGGCATAGAAATTGCCAAAGGGATTTTTTGTGAATGGATCGCAATACTTTGAATATCTGTGGATCCGGTTTGCTGCAAATGGCTGTGGGAACTATCATATTGAAAAATAAGCAATCAAAATGTTTCAGGCCATAGCAGGGATCCCTCGATTTGTGAGATCCATAAGGGTACACCCACTGGCAATAATGCTAAAGGTATATAATTTTAAGACCCGTACAATTGGTCTTTGTGGCGAAGTGATTTGGGCACAGGAGTCCCCTTGCAAATTGCATTAAATGGAGAATACATTTGCTAGGTCATTCTTGACTCTCCCACAGAGTACCCCAACTGTTGCTGTACATAATGAACTTGGGAAAACCTTTATTGAAAATTATCCTCATAAGGAGTTGGCACTGATGGGGCTGGCAACATGGGCAAACGAGCACGCCCACCTGTCTACACTGATGTTCTTTCCCACGTTGGTGTAAAAGCTACCCTCAAAGCCATAAACACTGACAATTGGTTTGAACATCCATGACCTGATAGATGGCCACAGTAAAGAGAAGGCCAAGGGCTTTTTCTTAAACCTATATCGGGCACAAAGGGACATGCCAGAAAGGGGCAAATCCTCTGCCGTCTCCACACTGCAATCCGTAAAAGAACTCTGGGATTGAGGGGGTTTTACCAATTTAGGCCGGCACCATTATATCGTTTACTAGTTGTTCCCGGCCACACGTTGCTGTAGCTCAGTCTGGTTAAATGGAAAAGAAAGAAAAGAGAAAGCACACGTTTCTAATATGTTTAATTTCACAATGCTTGCGGGTATGCAATATTTTTTGTTCTTCCATTGTCTGTGCAGATATAGAGATTGTCTGGTTTGCCGACTGTAGAACAAGCAACATACAACTGTCCATGTGAGAAGCAATCCGTTTCTAGATCTAAACAGCACAATTCTAAAGATTGGCCTTGAACTTTGTTGATGGTGATTGCAAATGCAAATTGGCATGAATTGAGCTGTGACGATTTCTGTGCCGAACGACATCATTTAGAAGCATGAGTTGCATTTCCTGATGTTAGATAGGAAATGCTTTGAATCGGCGGTATATCCGGCACGCAAAGTTTTTAATGGCTCTGGCGGTTCTCCAAGTTCGGGCAGTTTAATTTTCCCAGCGGCGCAAAACATTCCTTTAATTTCTCCATTAAATTTCAGAGCCTTGCAATAAGGACACACTTCAGTCATAGTGCTGATGAGAACATTCCGGCTCAAACTATAATCATCAGCTGGGTTGTACCGGAATGCAAGGCGATTGTAATCGTGTGATTGCTGAGCACGCAGTCATGTTTGACGCTGATCTGCTGTTTCTCGTTGACATCTGTCAGCCACTCTCAGCCTGTCATGTTCATTCTGTTGAGAACGAAGCAGATCTGAAGCTGCAGAACGCAATCGGCATGCTCGCAACCGTGCATCCTGAAGTCTCACTGCACGTCACTCTGCTGCTTCCTCGGCACGTATTTCAGCCATTCTAAATCAGATACATTGAAATGGAATCGTAAAATATTTAGTATAGCGTGTGTTGCTTTTATGTCCAACAGATGGCGCTGTTTTTCAGGTAAAGCATGTTTTTACCCGTCACAGGTGTGACATCTATGTATAGTAGGTATATAAAAACACGGGCCTATTTGAATGCAAGGTTGTGTCAAAATTTTGAAGCATTCGGTGAAGAACTTTCAGAGATTTAAGATTTTGAACAAACAAACATTTACATTTTTGCTACAGGACAAATGCATCACGTTGGTGCTTAATTCTTGTATTTGAAAGGTACTGAAGCTGATCTTAAGGAGAACTGCCTCATTAATATGTTTTTTATATACTTTTCAAACTGAACTGCTAGCTTGTTAAGGACGTTTTGTATTGTTAAAAACTGATGGACCCATTAGAGCTGTACTGAGTCAAGTTTTGGAATTTAGACGCATATTGCCATATGTTTGTTTTAGGTGTTTTTATTTGGCCTGAAGGTGTTTCATGGTTGTTTTTAATAATCGAATAAGCAAAATTCAGATTCTGATTCTATGACTTTGAGGTGTCTTTTTACACTCTCTGACACATGCACCTTTGCGGTGTTACTTTGCCACGTACTGCATCTCAGAACTCTTTACCTTTTTGATATTTTGCTCAACCTACCTCTCTCACACACAAGCATCTTTTTTAATTTGAGATGTGTATCCCATTAACACTCACTTTCTCTCTCTCTGTGTCTTGATGTGCCTTCACTCTCAGTGCCTCTCTCTTTCATCTGCATACCATTGGGATTTCCTTCTGTCTCTTTCTCACTCTTGTGAATTTGATCTCTCTCTCTCTCTCTCTCTATCTCTCTCTATCTCTCTCTATCTCTCTTTATACGTGTACGTGTACTGTGGATGAGTATCCGTTTGGGAGATGATGTGGGCAGTTTTTGCATCTAACAAACAAATAAAGAACCAGATCAAATAAAGCTGATGTTTCTTGTTTAAGTGGCGACTCACAGGCAAGTGTGTTGGGTTCGTTCTACAGTGCTTCTGTGAATGTAGTCACCTACAGGAGCTAATCCTGCCCTTGCTGCTGGTCTCCCACACTCAGCTGTTGACATTGAACAGAGGGATGTTTAAGGGATCTCTATACTTCTCCAGTGAAGTCACCTGTCTGATGTTGACAGAAAGCCTATTCCAGAATCTCAGTGCAAGTACAGCGAATCGTTTGCCTCTGTCCACCCTATTTAAAATGAGGTGTTGTTAGAGTCACCCCTAACCATAGTGACCGGGAAAATGTAAAGACATTGAAATGCAACGTGCAGTTTCATATACAAAGCAAGCAAACAGGAGAGAGCAGCATCATTTTGGATTTACTTAATTTTATATTACCTGGAAGCCCTCGTGGGCCTGTGGGACCCCGCGGCCTGGGCAGCCCTGCAATAACCGTGTCAGTAATGGTGGACGCTAGATGTGGTTCTCCATCTGTGCGGGAGAGAGCAACAATTAGTGAATGAAAGGTCAGCAGGGCCCAGTGGCTGCCTTGCTTTCTATGCCTGGGTACGGGAATCAAGCTCATTCATTGTCACCATGATGCCTGTGGGCTTGCAGTGCGTTATAAATAAATAAAATAAAACATTTTAAAACATGATGTCCAATTAGGCCAGACGATGACTGGTTTGATGTGTTCCCATTTACAAGGAATGTGGCAGAGCCGCATGTGCGAAACTACTCCCATTGGTGGCAGGATCAAAAGTGATGTGCAGATGGCTTGTCCCCTTCAGTAATGGTGCATACGGAAACCATAATTATGGTATTGAATGTTTCCCTGAGCAATTCTAGTGGTTATGATTAACTTAAAACCTTCGATTCATCACTTTTAAGTTTTGGAAAGCAGAGAGCCATTTAATAAATAAGCCCTATGCACTCTCCTTCCACTCAGGAAATTATTATTATAAATATACTGTGTGTTACAGTTTAAAAACACAAAAATAAACTGTTCACACAAAAAACCTCAAAAAGTACAAGTACACTTTAAAAAAGAAATTTAATCTAAAAACAATTAAGATAATCAATTCATTGAAATTAAAAGAAATAACACAAAATACGTTTTACATCACACCACATCATTCCTAATTCATCATACAATTTTTTAAAACCCAGAATCAGTACACAACTCAGAATATTCATCATTAGAAGGTATTTCTCAATTAAAATCAACATGTTTCCAATAATTTAATTTAATAGGACAATTGATCAGGAAAAATCATATCTGAAAATCTCATAACTTCAATCACCAAAGACACGGATGGGTCTGCAAGCAAAGTATGCCATATTTTATCGATCTCTTCAAGTCCTGT
Source organism: Ambystoma mexicanum (assembly GCF_040938575.1). Classification (NCBI taxonomy): domain Eukaryota; kingdom Metazoa; phylum Chordata; class Amphibia; order Caudata; family Ambystomatidae; genus Ambystoma; species Ambystoma mexicanum. The sequence continues at coordinate 462,805,936 of NC_090931.1, forward strand.
GATAGACAAAAATGTTCCTAGCGTATTGTCACAGAGACTATTAAGTTTAGGACATACCATTACCAGCTGGTATAGGGTTTCAATTACTCTATGACAGAACCTCTCAGTTCTGGGAGTATTTTCTCTCGCCCCTTTAACCCGACAAATAGAGCCACAATGCCTACATTTTTTAGGGGTATTTTTGCAGTGTACCATTCATTCCCCTTCTGGATCTTATATCATAGATAACATGCTCAAAAACCCTGTATGTTGACAGCAGCATCCTATATTCAGTCCAATCGAGTTCAAAATGGCATTTCCTAGCTGTATTTGCTCTACCTACAAGCATCTCTTCAGAAATATCTCCCCCTGCCATAATGATAGTACACTTTTTAGCCCAATCAGAGAGAGGTTTACACACATCTGACAATAGTATACATCGCAATTCTACAAACAAAGAGCCACCTGGCCGAACTAGTAAGCTTCTATACAGTTGCAAGCTTCTCCAGCCGATCATAGCTTGGATTGATATAATGCATAGTATATGTCTTATTGCAGATACCGGGGTACCTTGTGGCTACAAGAGCACCTTGTGCCAAAGCTTGCTCTCTAACTGCAACCAGGCCCCGTTGGCATATACCACTTCCGCACCATGGATCACACTAGGAATCATTTTTTGAGAATAGAATTTCAATACAGGCAGAAGTGAAAATTGATCATATTTCATATTGAGTTGTCTCAACTGTGACATTGATTGTGTTACTGCAGTCTTACTAGGGGGCCGTTGTCCCTAGAGTTTGTTACTGCTACAAAGCTTGGTTCCCAAATATGTAAAATGTTGGACTTGTTCTAGTTTCTGTCCATTTATCGACCAATACAATTTCTTTTTTTCCTTCTTTCACATTTTATTTAAAACGAGAATTTTACATGTTGCCACACAAATGTCTAGGCCCACACGCTTAAAATAATCATTAGCAGCCAGTAATGCTTTCTTGAGACGTATTTGTGTGTAATCAAATAAAACGTTGTCATCTGCATACAAGAGGTAAGGGATAGAGAAAGTTCCCAATCTAGGAGGCTAGGTATTTATTTTTTCAAAAAAGTTCCCACATCAGCTATATAAGCAATAAAGAGGAAAGGGGCCAAACCCCATCCTTGACGTAGGCCCCCTCACTCCTCATCGAGCCTGAAGTATTTCCAATGCCTTCCAATCTCACCTTAAGTTTAGTCTCAGAATGCAGAGCTTTCAACATTTCAAGTTGCACAGGGTGACAGCCCTGAGAGTTTATCTTTCAACACAAAAGGGCCCAGGTCAAACAGTCAAATGCCTTTCTTATATCTAGAAATGTGACACATCTGTCTCGGTGTCCCGGCCTGAACATTCCGGCCTGATGTAATATCACAATTCTATTAGCGCCATGGTTCATGCCGGTAATTTACCGGTACCGCCTTGGAGGAAAGGGGAATTACCGCCCTATCCAAGGTTGGGAAGGCGGTAATTCCTCCTTCCTCCATTGCCCTTCCCCATTCCCATTTTTGCCCCATAGGGCATAATGGGAATGGGGAAGGCACTAATTACGGTACCGCAAATTGCGGTACCGTAATTAGCACCCCGGTCTCTTTGCGCGTTCGTTTTTTAAAGCCTGCTAAAAGCAGGCGTTAATGTACCAACCCACAAAGGGACCTTGTAGTAAGGCGGTAAGGGTTTACCGGTACCGGTAAAATACCGGTAAACCCTTACCACCTACCGTGTAATGAGGCCCTAAGTGTTCCAGAGAGCATGACATTCCAGAGAGATTAGAAACAACAGTATCCATTTGATCAATGCATAGAGTAGGATATCTATGTGTCTGTCTCTTTACAGGGAATATTGCAAAGTTATTTTAAGGTCTTTCCTTTTTCCTCCCACAACTTCCGCAAATGTTGAATTAGAGATTGTGCTATGTTTTTATTCTCAAAATGGTATTATTCAAGTTTGTTATCTTCTCCTCTTACTTTTTTGGGCCATCAATTCTATTTCAGTTGCAAATTGGCAGGCGGGAAAGTTAATCTCTGGGAAGGCGTGCCCGGGGACAAAGTGTATGCCATAATCTTTCAAGATTTTTTAAGCTTTGAGCCCTTCATCGCAAATGAATATCAAGAAGTCAAAAATGAAAGAGAGGAAATGAGGAAAGCATGTGAAGTCACCCAGATGTTGGCAGCCAGTTGAAGGTCTTCACGGGAGCTCTATCCACTCTTCTGCCATCCACCTAACACACAGCCCGCACATTGTGTTCTTGCTCCGTGCCAGGCTTGTGTGTATATGGGGGCACACTCCTCCTCTTCCTCTGTCAAGCAGCAAAAACCGACTTGCCCAACCTTGAGCATGATGAAAGGAAAACAGACTCCAGAGAATACAATGTAGCACGGAGTAGAATGCTCCTTGAAACTTGAGCCTGCAGGTAACGCAGCAATGAGCACCTAACACAAAGCCTGCACAGTAAATCTAAAAGGTGGCACCTCTACCCATTGCCTGCAATCATAGTTTCTGCATGGGGAGCAGAGGCAGCAATGCCAATGCGGCTGATCCTGCCATGTGAATGCGGTTGGCCCTCTGCTTGTGTGAAGTGCATGGTCAGTGACATGTAAAGTCCCTCCGGGTGTGGTGGGGCAGACCGAGTCTGTGGACTTTGGCACATGTGAAATCAGCTCTCTGACATGGGGAGAGCAGAGAGACCAGCTGACAGCACGCACCCTGAAAGCCCTGCCTCTCACGGAGGCTCTCTCTAGCCGCATGTGGATCTACTGAAAACCCCCATATATCTTGCAGACTACATAATAGAACTATGGCCCCTCGCACTCTCTGTGGCATCCACCCAGAGTCGATTGCAATTCCTTGCACATATCTACATTTTACAAGGAAGCAAACGCTGTGCAAGCCGTTATTATGAACACTGTCTGGGGCATCTTTACAGAGACTAACCACCCTCTTTAAAGAAGATGAAACAGCTACTCTTTGTGAACCTTCCACGTGCCCACTTCTTCAGCTCAAACGCACCCAAACATGTAGACCCTGTAACAGTGAACGAAGTGAGCGGGAACGGTCGGGAACGGTGTTCCACTACTTTTTTTCTGTTTACCATTCCTCTACTTTTTGTGACCATATTCCCCATTTTATTTTGAGGATTTGTCCATTCATGTCCCTGGACAAGTGTAAAGTTTTAATAGGAGCCATGCCCCGGCCACAACACCATGTCACCATGTCACATGTTGCATTATGCTCCCGCCTACCCTCTCCTGTGCCAATACCAAATTTCCACTACTTTTTGTGGTACACTTCTGCCACTGCCCTGTAAAGTACAATCCACTTAACTCCACACACCCATGGATTAATACTTATTTGATATGCATCGACGATGTTCAATGCAATACCAATAACGCCCATGGAGACCCAGGAAAGCTCTCACTGGTGTTTGTGTGGACAACATATCTGCAGGGTCGCCTAATGGGGTACGACAGGCCTGGAATTCCCTCCTGGCTCAATTCCTTCCTGCTACCTGATCCGCGCAGGCACAACTGGGCGCCATTTCTTGTCACCACAAAACTATAAAGAGGCGGAGAACATTTCCATTCTCCCCCTTGTCTTCTGACCGCAGAGATCTCCTGCCAACACGAATTTGTTCTGACTAATAAAAGTCTGACGCCTAGCCATTAAGCCGGGAAAGAATGCCAGGGACTAAATCCGTCCCAGCATTTTATCTAATAGGTTCTTTGTTAGCGTCAGGCTGGAATACAAATTGAGGTTGTGCTGCCCCCTGGTGTTCAGACGTGGAATCTCAGAACGCGGGTACAATACATTCAGATTAATCGTCACTGGTGGTTCTTCGTGCCAGTGGATCAGGTCAATACAGAATTGAGCTTGTTAGGGGAATGGGGTCCTAAAAGTGTTTTTTATGCGTTAGGGTCTCGAGGTTAGTACACTTTTACATCGAGGTGCAATACACAGAATAAGCCTCGTTTGATATGGGGCAGAGTGGGAAATGGGTGCCTAAAAGCAAGGCGTAATGCTTGTACACTACCATTTCCAGCTCTTCCCAATTTTCCTCCTAAGCAGCAAGGCGAAGGAGGGGCTTGGCTTACTAGCTCCATCGTGCTAACCACCTCCGTCTTGCCAGTGCACTCCGTTTTATGTCTGCATGAGATTTCCAAGCATGGTAAAAGCAACCCGACTTGATTTAGCATCTACTGAAGAGCCAGCAGATTCCATAGGAATCTATTAGTAAACGCTGTGTGCAAAGCGTAATTTTTCAGGCATCTTTTACTTTTTTTTACAAGATGGAGAGTAACACAGAAGAGTAAAGCCAATTTCGACTGGTTTTACTCATCAGCTCTTGACTCCATCTTTTAAATGTTTAAGATGGCCGTGGACCCAGCATGACGTGCAAACATTGATGAATTTTGCATTCCTTAACAAATAAGCAGTAGTATCAGCCACATAGCTGTGCATTTTGCAGGCCACATCAGCCCATTTACAGACAGGATTTCAGTATTACAGTAGACCAGTTAAACACAATGACGAATGTACAGATGATACATGCATGTTTGCCAGTCCATGCGGCGAGCACAGAGAAGGAAATGGGCAGCACACAATATGATTTTGATATTATTGGTTATTTATTACGCGCTTCGGACCCTGGGATCAAACCTGTGTTGCTCTGTGTCCGCTGGCTTCCAAGGCGAGCACGTTGCCCCTGAACTATCCTCCCGAAACAATGTCCCACTCTGTGAGGGGAAAGCAATAGCATCTACAACCCCATCTAATGTTGAGCCTTATAGGGAGGTTTGAATCCCTATGGCCTACCGCTTGCTGTTACATCTGGAAAGAAAGCAAGAGGAGTCCGTAGGCTCTCATTTTAATGTTGGCTGCTAGGCGTGCACATGGCGGGCAACATTACCATGCCTCTCTTGGCTGGGGCGGCACAATGCATAGGAGCCATCTGGGTCCATGTGCCTTTTCACCACTCTGGCCTAGAAAGCATCACAAACCTGCTGGAGGGGGCAGCAGCGTTCAGGATGGTCAGCCTCTGTGCACTTAAGGGCTTCTTAAAAATAGAGCACCTTAGGGTTAATTGCACCCGAATCTCCAGAAATGTCCTTGTAGTTGAAATCATAACATTTGACAGGACACAAAACAATACAAAATAAAATACTCTGTGACCAAGGATGTTCGCTTATTATTGCAAATATGGTTTGCGTCATTATTCACTCCGATGAGCTGGGTGGGTAATTTAGGCAGAGAGTTAATAATAAAAAATAATAATAATTTAGCGCTACTTATTATTTCCCATGGTGTGTGGTGCTCATTTATCGACCTCGGAAGGATGAAAGGCTGAGTTGGCCCTGCTGGGATTCGAACCTGCGCCAGCAGGCTCTGCATGATGTCAAAGCGAGCACTCTAGTTGGTGTGCTATCAGACAAGTTGTTTTTTCAGAGCTAGTATTTTCAGGGTGCTTACTTGATTTAGCCTAAATGGCATGGCAGGAACTTGCCTAACTTCTGAATCAGAGATCGAATACAATTAGACACTGTAAGTAGCACCATTACTTCAGTTTAACCTTCCTGTACCCATTGTGTTTAATTTCCATCATGGGTGGAGAGGAAGGGTTGGCGCCTTTGGATTTTCATTCTCAGCACGGGTTTCAAAGCACTTAAACAAAACACCAAAGTACTTTAAGGGGCAACACAAAACGTGGTAAATCACAAGAGCTTCTTAAAAGAATATCCATGGGATGACGGGTGGAGAGCAGGAAGAGTTGTTGGAAGTGACGCTGAGGTCTTCTTGGCAGCTCGGCATACTTTGCCATCTATATGGTGAAAGCAAGGGATGCTTTGACAGATCCCTACAGGAGATATTCGAGCTTTCTTTCCAGTATTCAAACCTATGGCCAGAAAGTGACCTGAAGATCTCTCGAGCAGGTGCATAAAAGTTCCCTTAGCAGAGTGGGGAATGTCTGCAGGTGGGCTATGAACAAGAAACACTGTGTATAGGAATGTCCAGAGTAAATATATGGTACATGGCAAGAGCTGAATTTCATCATGGGCCGTGAACATGTTTAAATTCACAAGGGGATTGAGGGGACCCATTTGATGGCATGCGAAGTGGCATAATGGGAGGTGACACCATGATGAATGACATCAAAGCAATTGTCCTAACAGGCATTATCTGTGGATAGGACTCATTTTTAGTTTTGGTACATTTTGGTGGCACAAAGCCAAAACCACTACTACTGTGAATAGAGGGAGGGGTTGTGTACTAGGAGGCAGAATAACGTGTTCGTGTGGCAACTGGAAATTCTGTGACATTAATTGGTGCAACCACTAATAGCTATGTCTCATTCCATGCTGCCATACAAACCAATAAGGGGACTTATCTTTATTTCTCCAAATCAGGAGCTCCAACTCTTGAAGTTGTTTGCCTGAGCTTTTATGTAAGGGGCCAAACACAGTCACCTTGCTTTCTTTTTTGTCTGCCTTGCAGAGGCATATGATCCTCGGGCAGCCAACCCCTCTCCCTCTCCCAAGAAGAACCAGTACTATGGTGCAGGGACACCACATTAACTGAATGTTCCAATTTCTTTAAGCAAAGCTCACCCTTGCTCAACAAAGCAACAATCCACTGTATTTGTGTTTCTTTCTTTTTATGCAGGGCAAGACCCTGCGCAGGCAGAGTCACATAGCCTATTCAACTACTTTTATTTTTGTCTTCCTGTCAGCAATCCCCCATCTCTCTCCAAGCACAATGAGGGAAACAGCAGCAATGTGCCAACAGAGGCACAGGGCCTTCATCGATATTTTCATTTCCATTTCCGGCTGTGTAAAGACTGGAGGGGGGTATCTGTACTCCTGCTCTATATATGGCAGAATAGAGGCACAGGGCACCCCAGCCAAGATTCTCTATTTGGTAATGTGGAGGAGCAATCAAGGCTTAAGCTCTCAGGTGGTGATGCAGGCTGGTTCTGAGTGCAATGTAGTCCCCAGGCACCCACAAAGGAATGTCCATACACTATGTTAGTTAAAACACAGTTTTTCATATAAATAAGACTTTGATTATGCACGCATACAATAACACACTTTGTGCTCAGGCAATTCTAAAATGATAAATATATACAGATTCTATGTGGTACCATCATTACTTCTTTGATTCCATTAAAATGCATCAACTGTAGACAGTTTCAAATGGCATACAAATCAATTAATAAAGTTAAACAACAATAGACTTAGGAGGAAAACAAATTGGTTAAACAATTGGCAGAATACTGGGCTCCCACAACTAGACACAGTTCTGTATGAGGATCCCCCCTCACCCCCCCAGGGAACCTCTACAATAAAGATATGACACAAGCCACGTCCATATATTGCTTATTAGAGTCTCATTTCCTTCTATAAAAGTTCTACCACCCCAATGTACCTGGTTTAGCAGAGTTCAACATCGGGTCGTCAACGGATCCTTCTTCAGAGACTCCCTTTAAGGCAGGAGCCACGGATCATCGAGATACCTTGAGAAAAGGTGACCAAAAACATTGAGGCAGCAGCTTCGGTCCTGGCAGTGCTCATCGACAATCGGTCGTGGACGTCCAGCGAAGATGTGAGGCGTGCAGTGCACCTCGACGACGATATTTTGTTACCGCAAAGAGTCAATGAAGAACTTTGGACCAGCAAGGGCGTCGGGTCGTCAGCGTCTTTGTGGTCTTTGGGTGGCAGGAAACCCACCGGTGGATTCTCCTCGGTTCATCAGCGGCCTTGAGTTTCTCCGGTGGGACAAAGTGGTCGTTGGTGATGAGCAAGGGAGTCCTTGTTTCAAAGTGTTCTTAGGCAATGGAGCATTGCGGCTCCAGTTATAGGTGACACAGTGTCAAGCTTTCCCTGCATCTGGGCAACACAGCTTTGGCGGGCCTCCAGCATTTACAGCGTCCTCTGAAACCTGGGCGACGATGGTGGACGGATGTCTGGATGCTTCTCTTCAGTTTCCTCGGTGGTCCCCGTCTCCGGTCGACAGTCTTTCAAAGGCCGACTTCTAGGGACCCTTGGCGAAGGTTCGCTGGTGCACGATAGTCCCTCATAGCTTGGGAAGTGGTCTCCTAGCCAGGTCCTCTCTTGGATCAGGTTCTTGAAGGCACAGCAGCTTGCGGATTGCATTGAAGGGAACAGCACTTCACCTTCTTCTTCCGGCTCGGCTTCGAGAGTAAGCATTAAGTTTTGACCTTAGCTTCTGAACGATTTCCATCAGTGACAGGTTCAAAGATATACTGTTTGATCTCTCATTCACTCTCTTTGGTGACACTCGGGCAACCAAAAATCGAGCAGGGCATTCATGCAGGCAGGCAGCCAATCAGGCTCACAGTGCATTCAGGCCATTCTCCTCCCTCCAGGCACTCACAACAAGGAATGTGTATTGGGACAAGTACCCAGCCATTCAAAACTCCACACTGCTTTGATACCAGTTTTGGGCAGGGCTGTCTCAGTCTTTGTATCACATACCAGAAACCAGACCCCCATAATATGAAGTGCATATTGGTGACACACTCCATTCATCCAGGTCCCACCCCAAGGGTGTACCCTCAACATACAGTCACTGGGAAGGCTCCAGCCAGTCTGGCCTGGACTTCCCCACAATACCATATATGGAACTTCCATCCAACAGCCAGTCAGGGGAAATGACAGAGTCAGGGCTTCCCAGGACTTTGGGAACACAAGTTAACAGGCAATAGAAAGCAAGAGGCCACATGGGCCATCTTGTCTCCTATCAGGAATCAACTGATTCCAATGGCAGGGTCTGGGTATCCCAAAATGGAGGATACACAGAGCACATGTAAAATTCAGCATGGAGCTGCCACCAGCCCATACCCTGCTCTGGGGGCCACACACAGGTGCCCAAAAACATAAACTAGGGGTAAAGGGTTGTACCCCCACCAATGGGTGCCATAAGGGTATCCCAAGGGTCTGTTCACCAAACCAAAAAGAGGAAGAACTGTACTGCAAGGTGTCACACACAGACTCCTGTGCAGAATATAACACAGACCACACGTGATAAAAGGACTACAGCACAAGGACATGGAGGCCCTGTCCCTCCAATGCATTTCCAGCATCACAGGCTGCCTCCCATCAGCCCACTCTGAGGCTTGCAGTAGCATCTGGTGCATTGCCTGCCTTCATAACCCAAGCTACACCATGCCTACCTCTGCCCACCTCACCCTACCCCATGTCAGCCTACACTTATGCTAACCCATGCTGGCCTACCCACAATCTATACCAGTCTTCACTCACCTTACCACACACCTGCCTACCCACATCCTACCCCAAAGTACCCCACATCTGCCTGCCTTCACCCCACCCTACTCCATGTACATCTTCTCTGACCCTACTACCCACCTTCCCACATCACCTTTTGCTCAAAACTGTCTACACCCACCCTATCCGACACCTTCCTAACCTCATCCTAATCCTTGCCTGCCAACCCCCAACCATACCAGATTTTACTGCATGCTTGCCTGCTGCTCCCACACTGCCCATTGTCTCTCTTCTATCAACCTACCCCACCCCTGCCTACCCCATGCAAACACCTGTTAAATGCATCCAGTAACTCTCACGGAAGAGTGTATTTGAAGGTGTGAAACATTCTTCAACTGTTTTCACTACCTCACACTACCCAAACCTGCAAACCCCACCTTACCCTAAGCCTGCCTAACCTACTGTTATGATATGATATATGATATGGTATTTATAACGTGCCTATACACACGTGTTTCAAGGCACGACAAGGCAAGGGAGGGGAATAAAGGGGGCCAGACAACGATCTTACTAGGCCAGGTGTTATTCAGATCGTGCAGGTGCGAGGGAAGAAAGGAAGAGAAAGTGCAGTACATGGGAATAGATAACAATAGTAAAGTAACGGCCAGCATGTGGCAAGTGCATTGGTAAGTGCGGACATCAGCTATCGAGGTCTGGTAGGGGGACTGTAGGGATACAGAACAGTCCCCAAGTGTGGGGGTAGCCAGGTGGGCAGTGCGGGTGTGTGACGCTGGCGGGGGAGGGAGCTGGGCCCGAACCAGAGGGTGTCCAGGTAGCCAGTGCAGTACCGGTTTCAGCTAGGAGGTCCGCAGAGGAGAGAGGGAGGGAAAGCAGAAGCAAAGAGAAAGGTTTTGAGGTGCTTCCGGAACCGGAGATGGTTCACCTCAAGTTTAAGGGAGGCAGGGAGGCTGTTCCAGAGGGAGGCACCCGCCGAGGAAACAGATCTACCACCAACTCATTTCTTAGAGAAGCGACTGACCCTGAGGGAGTTGGAGGCGGATGAGCGAAGAGCTCGAGAAGGAAGATATTTAGAAAGAGCGAGTTGAAGCTATTGAGGTTCCAGAAGGCCTGGTGTACAATGCAGAGGGTTTTGAACTTAATCCTTGGAGCCACTGGGAGCCAGTGTAGAGATTTCAGTCCTGAGGAGATACAATCCCTGGGATTGAGGCCAAGGACAAGTCTTGCAGTCCTGTTCTGGATGAGTTGCAGAAGGCGGAGAGTAGAAGCAGGCAGATTTAGAAAGAGGCTGTTGCAATTGTCCAGCCTAGAGAGAACCAGAGCTCTGGAGACAGTGAGCTTCTGGGGGAAGGAGAGGAAAGGCAGAATTCCTCTGAGGAGGTGCAGCTGGTAGTTTGACTTCTTGGAGACATCAGAGATGTGAGAAGAGAAGGAGAGTGTGGAGTCGAAGATGACTCCAAGGTTTTTGGCCTTGCAGGTGGGAGCAGGAAGAGGATCAAGAGAGGCTGGCCAGAGAGCAACAGGAAAGGAGGGAGCGTGTGTGCCGATGAGGAGAATCTCAGTCTTACTGGCATTAAGGTAAAGGTCATTGGCAGCACACCGCTCCTGGATAGCAGAAAATCAGAGATGAGGGAAGGAGAGGAGAAGGCCAAGAGTAGCCTGAAAATGAGCTGAGTGTCATCCACATAGCACTGAAAGTTGGGGCCGAGAGCGGTGATGCAGTGGGCAAGGAGTGCCAGGTATTGGTTGAACAGCCAGGGAAAGAGGTTAGACCCCCTGGGGGACACCACAGGTAGAGAAAAAGATAGTGGAGAGGAAGGACCTGGGAGGGTTGGTCAGGCAGGAAAGAAGTCAGCCATGCCAGAGCCTGACCAGTGATACCCAGGTTATCACAGAGACAGTTGAGCAGGATGGCATGGTTGACAGTGTCGAAGGCAGATGGGAGATCAAGCAGGATGAGGACACAAGGGGTGTTAGAGTCAAGGTTGGAGAGCAGGTCTTCACAGATGTTCAGGAGAGTAGTTTCCGTGCTTCTGGCAGCTCTGAAGCCAGACTGATGGTCATGAAGACAACCAACAGATTCAGTGTGGAGATTAAACTGGGAGATGGCCAGTTTCTCCAGGAGCTTGCCCAGGAAGGGATTGATGGAGATTGGGCGATAATTAGCCAGGCATGAGGGGTCAGCAGAGGGTTTTTTAGGAAGGGGGTGCACAAGGGAGTGATTCAGAGGGGATGGGAAGACTCCAGTGGCGAAGGAGTGATTGCAGAAATCAGCCAGGGCAGGAGCCAGGGATTCGATGTTGTCCTTAATAGTTTTGGAGGAAAAGGGGTGAACCTGTTTGGACGAGACTTTCATAGATCGGACTTGTCTAGAAACCTCGTCTGCTGAGAAAAGGGGAAAGGCAGAGAAGGAGGGAGGAGGGGTGGCTGCAGAAGGGCCAGAGAAAAAGCAGAGAGTGGGGGAAGGGAGGGGATAGGAGGAGAGTGAGGACAGGATGTCCTGATTTTTAGAGATGAAGTGAGAGGCCAGTGCCATGCAGAGGGCCTGGCAAGGGACAGGAGAGGAGAGGTAGAGACTGTGGCTGGATTGGCCAGTTCCTTGCAGATTTTAAAGAGTTCAGCCGAGTTGTTAGATGCCGCCAAGACGCGGGCTTGGATATGAGCTCTCTTCTTGGTTAGGACAGGTATTGCTTTTGCAGCAGGCGGCAGGCCAGTTTGTCAGAGGATGTACATAAAGCACGCCATTTCCTCTCAGCCACCCTGCACTTGTGTTTTAGGGTGACGAGGTCTGTGTCGTACCAGGAGTTGCACTTGGCTTTGGGCTTCAGGCGGATCCTCATGACAGGGGCAAGGATACCAAGAGTATCAGAGATAGTAGAGTGGAGCATGGAGAGGGCTGTGTCAGGGTGAGAATCAGCCAAAGGGGGAGCGAAAGCCTCCGCTGACACGCGCTTCATGGGTCGGATGACCGAGAAGGTGGGTGGCAGTGATGAAAGTGTCTTGGCCTGAGAGGTAGGGAGAGAGCGGTGGAGAGAGGAACAGAGAGGGGAAGGTCTGAGGAGATCAGAACATCCAGAGTTTTCCCTGCAGAGTGAGTCAGGCCAGAGGGGCGAATATTGAGTGAGAGAGAGTGGCAGAGATCGCAAAAGAGTACAGAGGAAGGACAGGGGGCATCCAGGTGGATGTTGAAGTCACTGAGAAGGAGGAGTGGAGTGGTTGAGGCCAGGAGTGAGGAGGAGAGGTCCGCCCACTCAGAGAGCAAGGAGAAGATCTGACCAGGTGGCCGATAGATAGTAGTCACAGTAAGGGAATGGCTAGGGGAGAGAGAGAGAGAGCCTGCAGACGAGGCATTCAAGAAGGAGCCCGAGAGGGGGCTATTATTATTATTATTATTAGTAGTAGTAGTAGTAGTAGTAGTAGTAGTAGTAATAGTAGTATTATTATTAGGGTATTTATTGAGCAGCGCCCTAGCTTTGGGAAGCAAAGCAGAGTTTTACAAGTCATAGGGAGAGGTACATGGTGAGGGAAGCTGAGGTACAAGAAAGTGGGGATCTAACAATGGGGGAAGAAGGGAGGACCATTTGGCAGCAACAGATTTACAAGCAGCTAGGAGAGGAAACAGAGGGTAGAAGATCACCCAGTCTCAGGTAGGGTCGGGAGTGAGGGTGGTGGAACTAGGTGTTAGGGAGGATCCATTCCTTGAAGAGGGGGGAGCGATCCAAACCCATGCCTGCCTTCCGATACCACTCTCCAACAACCCAATGCCTACCTACTCCACCATATCCACTCCTGCCTACCCAACTCTCTCCAAACTCACCATACCAGTAGATTTCTGACCCCATGTCTGCCTACCTCAGCCTACCCAATCATACCCAATGCCTGCTTACTCCACACTGTTTAACCCTACCCATGCTTGCCTACTCCCACCCTGTCTGACATATGCATAGCCCTACCCAGCCAGATGCCTGCCAGTCCATAACCTGCTCCATGCCAGCTTACCCCCACACTGTCCCATCCTGCCCAATTCCTGCTATCACCTCCCTACTTCACTATTGTCTACCCAGACCATTTTGACCATACCCCACCCCTTCCTACACACACTGTCCTACACTTGCTGACCCCAACCCTAAACTCACTGTACACCGTCTTATCCTACATCTGCCTTAGCCCACCACACTCCAGATCTGCCTAACACCTTCCTAACAAACCCCCACCTACCACCACCCTACTGACCTTACCATATGCATGCCTACTAAACCCTACACCACCCTATCCAATACCACGCCTGCCTGTGGACCCCAACCTGCTTTTTGTCTGCCTTCCCTCACCATACAACACCCATACCGACACAACATCTGTCCTCACTCACCCTACAGCACATCTTTATATCCACAACCTGCACCAATGCTGGACTACCTTCACCATACCCCACATCTGCTTACTACCACCGTACTCCACCATAATCTATGCCTTCTTACCCATAGCCTGCCCCAATTTGCCAACCCCCAAACCTCAGTATAATTGCCTAACTCCACACCCCAACCATGCCAACCCCAATTCTAGCTCACGTCTGCCTACACACACACTGTCCCACATGTACTGATACCCACATTGCCTCAGATCGGCCTGTAGCCACCCTCTGCACACCTGCCTATCCCCATCCTACACCATGCCTGCCTACACCAACCCTATAACACCCTACCTCACACCTGCATATCCCGCCCTGCCCCATGACTGCCTACTCCCATCACTCTCCACTCCTACCTCCCTTCCATCCTACCCCACCCTACCACATCCCTGCGTACCCCTACTCCACCCCTGCCTCCCCCTACTCCACCCCTGCCTCACACACACACAAATTCACACCTGGTGACCCCACTCTATACCCAAACCTGCCTCCACCCAACTTACCCCACTCTACCACACACTTGCCTACACCCACCTCACCCTACACTTGGTTAGCCCCATCTTAAACCATGACCCCCAAACCCCACCAGTCCTGACCATAACCTATGTCTGCCTAACACTACTCTATCCCATGTATGCCTACTCCACCCTACACCATGCATGCCTCCCTCAATCTGACCACACACTTGCCACTCCAACCTTCCCAATTCCTACCTGCACCAACACTACTTCAGCCTACCCACGTATGCCGACCCCCACCCTGCCACACCATACCAAAAGCCTGCCTATCACTATCCTACTTCACGCTACTGCAGACCTTCTTGTCCATAACACCTTTCATATCCTGCTCAGCCCAACCCTACTGCATGCTTGCCTTCTCACATCCCATTCCTGCATACCCCTATGTGCTTTCATGCCTGCCTACCCTCACACTGTCCCATAGAAGGCTAAACCGATCCTACTGCACACCTTCCTACCCCACCTACCACAGATCTGCCTACCCCACTCTGCACAATTCCTGCCTACCTAAATATTGCCCCATCCCACCTCATTCCTGACTACCCTGCACCTGGCGACCCCCACCTCACATCTGGCTGTACCTCCATACCTTCAAACACCATTCCCATCTACTCCTGCCCTACTTTATGCTAGTCTACCCCCATAATATCCCATGGATTCCTGCACCCAACCTACCTCATTGTTGTCAACAGTCATCCCACTGCACCTTGCCCTATTCATCCTACCCTACAATAGTCCACATCTGCCTGCCCATACCGTGGACAACTTAAACCACCCTATCCTACTCTACACCATCTTACCACACACCTGCCTATAGCTTGCACACACCCAACGCTCAACATTTCCAACCTCTGACTACAGTACCCAACACCTGCCTAACCCCAACCTACCCTATGCATCCCTTCCCAATACCTGGCTCCTCTCACCCTACCAACTTCATGCCTACTCCCATCCTACCCCTGCCTACACCCTCCCTACCTTACAGCTGCCTACAACTACCCTGCATACCCTACCACATGACTTCCGACCAACATCCTACGAATGCACACTTACCTACACCTCATCCCACCATGCCGCATGCTTGCATATTCCCAATGCACCACTTTCATGCCAATCCCCTCCCTACACTAAACTTACCCACACCTGCCACACCCAGCATAACTGCAGCTGCCAAACCCTACCCTATTCATCCCAGCCCATGCCCATCTACCCCCACTCTGCCCCACCTTGCCCCATGCCTGTCTATCCCCACCCTGCCCCAGCCTACTCCAGCCAGCATATCCCCACCTTATCTCACACCTAGTTACCTAATCTTACCCATGCTGTCTATGCCTCCCTATTCCACCCTGCCCCACCTTATCCCATACTGCTGTACCATTACATACACACTTGCCTAACACCACCATATCCTACTCCTGCCTACCTAGACCCTGCTGCATCCATTGACCCCCACCCATACCTGCTGACCTGCCCCCAACAACACCCTAACCACACCTGCCTAACCCCACCCTAGCCCATACCTGCCTAAACCCACCCAGGCCCACACCTCCCTACCCATGCCCTATTTCACCTTACACCAAAGGATATGAGAGGAATCCAAGTGGACACTGGAAAAACACCAGGTAACAAGTGTCCATTCTATCTAATCCGGGATAGGATAGACATTAAACATTGAGGAAATAGAACAATCAGTGACAGGTCTGGTAAGAAACTAGTAACATACAATATCAAAAATGTTTTAATGAGTTTTAAAATGAGTATTAAATGAACATATATATAAATTAGCGATAGAGATACGGGTACTATGACTGGTAATTCAAAACATAGAAATGTAACAACATGAAGCCTGAAAAGGGCTAAAATTCCATTTTGGAATAAGAAAGTACACAGTTGTGATTCACTGTCTGTACAGGTTAATCTATTAACAAATGATGCCAGTTGTGTGACTATGTTAGTATACAGAGACCAAGAGTCTCGACATGTTTCAGTTCATCGGTGTCAAAAATACAGAACTTTCTTCAGGAGAGAGGGTTTCAAATCAAATTCCTATCCAACATAAAACGTATGTGTGGACAACGAACAAGACCTGTCAAAATTAAAAGAGAGGGAGTCTGGGTAAGCTAACAGTGCTAATTTACATCTCGGATAGTTCAGCAAATGAACAATGAACCATTTCTCAAACACAAAAGTATTTTCACCTTACCTCATGGCTACCCACACCCACCCCATGCCTGCTTACCGAAGCCCTGACCAACTCTTCCATAGGGGTGCCTATCAATACATGCATACCTCCACCCTAGCCCTCACTTGCCTATCCCACCTATCCTCATGCTCACCTACTCCGCTTCAGATTATTTTCATCCTAACCAATGACTGCCTCCTCTCACCATAACCCTACCAGCACCCACACTACCCCATACCCACTCTTTCTCATGCAGCTTGCATCTTTTCTACACACCACCCACCTACACCCACCCTACTCCAGGCTTGCCTACCCATGCCCTACTCCCATACCCTACACCTGCCCACACTTCACTACATCTGCCCACCACTCCCTGCCCCAGGTCTGCCTAAGTACATCCTACCCAATTCTTGCAACCATGCACCCTACTACACACCTGCCTACCCTACTCTACTCTTCCCATGCCTACCCACACCCACTCTCTCCTGCTTAACTCACATACCCCATCTCTGTCAACACCACACCTTCATATGCCTACCCTACCCTATCCCATGTCAGCAACTCTCAACATACCTTCAGCCACTGTTCCCAAAGCCTGTATATACCACCTCATCCTGCATCATACCTGACTAACCCTACCCTACGCCACACCTACCAACACCCACTCCACCCCACACCTTGCTACACCCAACCTTCCCTACACCTACTCACACCCACCTACTTGATACCTGCCTAACCTACCCTACAACCATCTTGCCCCACACATGCCTACCCAACCCTGTTCCTACTTGTGCAGGGGCATGTACATGTGTTTTTCAAATGTAATGTGTTGTAATGTGTATGTATGGATGTATGTATGTTGGTGTCTTTGTCTTAATGAATGCGTGCTTGCAATGAGTTGTATGAATGATGTTTGAATGCATGGTTGGAAATGGTGTTTGTGTGCATATGTGTGCGTGTGTGTGTGTCTCAGCCCCCACCCCTAAATGTAGTGACCACATTCAGCGGGGCCCCTGCATTTAGTGGTGGGGGCTACTGTGGGCATGGTATTGTTTTTACTTTACCCTTGTTGCACAGTACTGTCCATCAAGGGTAAAGCAAATGTGATAGGTGAGGTGTTCAATGTAGGCCAGCCTAGCCAGTGATAACACTTCACCTATCATTTGTTTTATCCTTAATGCACAGTACTATGTATCTAGGGTAAAGTAAAAGCACACGTGTTATTACATGGCTTCACTGGCCTACATTAAAGGTAAGTCAATTGTTGTCACTGGCCAACATTCAAGGTAGCCCAGATTAGCCAGGTAGTAACACTTATGTTTACTTTCCCCTTGATGCAGTGTATCAAGGGTAACACTAACTGAAGTGTTATGTTTGTCTTACCCTTGATAAAGCAAACATAAATGTTATTACCTAGCTAGACTGGTCTACAGTACATGTAGGCCAGTCTAGCCAGGTAATAACACTTATTTCTGTTCTACCCTTAATGTCAAGTAAAACATGTCATGACACATTAAGAAATTAAATGCAGACTGGCACTACTACTGTAAGTCTTCATAGGCTTTTTTAATGTGCCATGATGTTTTCTTTTACTTGGCATCCATCATAAAGCAAACGTGGTGTGGGTTTTACATGGCTAGACTGACTTACATTGGTGGCTCCAGTTTAGCCATATATTCTTTGTGTATCATATCAGGTTTGTACTTTGCATCAAGGGGAGAAGTGAACATAAGTGTGATTGCATGGTGCACTAGCCTATCTTGGTATATACAGTCTAGATATGCTTTCTTTCTGTTTCACAGTATTTTTTTAATTTCTGGGAGGCCTTATTTAGTAATAATGGCATATATTGGTGCAGCATGCATGGAAATGTATGGCCACAGCCAGCATGAACATATTTTATATACTGGAATTTTTTGTGGCCAAAGGCATCATAATAATGAGTTCCAATAGGCTTGTACAATATTGGTGTCTTGGATCTATTGGGTTTGTTCATGTGCTATCATACAAAACTGAAAGCAAACTGTGTGGCTTTTACACAATTTATCACAGAAAGTGCTGTAATATGAACCATTTGAAGTAATTATGTATATACAACGATTCCCCACGCCCACACCTCTTGTTTGTTTCAGGCTCCTTTACAGTGCTCAGTCGCTGCCGCATATTAGGCGCATAGATTTATGCCTCCTCCAGTTCAGAAATTCACCCGCTGCACTGGACAGGACCCATTCTTCAGGTAATGGTGCAGTTTTATTCTAAGGCAGTGTGTTTTATAAGCTAATCTACTCATCAGAGGCAAAGCAGTGGTCCAATCAACAGAAAGCCAATTAGCCAGAACATTATCTGCTGCATACTGACACTTAATTTCACAGATACCCTTAGCTGGTTATCAAGCATCCTTTGTTCCCCATACAAGTTTTCACTTTAAATGAGAGGTGTTGGTGCGATTAATGTACCTAACCTCTGGCGAAAGAGGAGGTGAACGCGTTTAAATGCACACGATGTAAGTGGATTGATAAACTCATCCTATAGCTCACACGGAAGAGTGTATTTGAAGGTGTGAAACTTTCTTCAATTGTTTTTACTGGAACGCATGGCAATTTCAGTGGTATTTGCTAAATGTTCCTACTTAACTAATGACTCAGGCTTCAAAGTAAAATATCTAGACACTCAGGTTGCCCAACCCATGTCCTGGGCTTTGCAGATCCGTAGCATGAGTGAAGCCGTCCTGCAGATCTCTGAGCAGGTTGCCCTTGAACCTGATTTCTTAATTGCACAAGACTACCACATAAGGCTGCGAGTCCTGCTGGGTACCTAAACATACCACGGGGCTCCTTATCCTGGTACAGTGTGTGTCCAGCAAATTTACCAGAATATGTAAACACACGAGGACATGCAGGATGACATACTTTCTCTCTCACTTGTAGGCTGCAGCGAGTAGATGATTCCTTGCTGAAAGGTGGGGGGAGGGCCTGGGGGCCCCGGTGGACCTGGAGGGCCTGGAAGCCCCATTTCCCCGGGAAATCCCCTCGATCCTTGTGGCCCCGGAAAACCTAAAACGAGAAGAAAACGGATGGTTAAAAGGTCTTTGCTAAAACGTATGGCCTGTAATTGCAAAATGGGAAGTGACTTAGTCCTCAAGCAGGCACGGACTCTTCTTGGGTGCCCCGTGAGCCTTGCACATGCCATAAGTGTGGCACTCAAGAAGTGACTGATAAAAAAGTAAACAGAAAAACAAAAACCTCTTGGAGAAAAACTCTTTCAAAGTTGACATTATGCGCAACAGTCCTTAACAAACAGGAAGAATTATATTTCGCATTTATGATCGTATTTAAGTAGATGTTCCCTAACAAACATATCTTAAAGCAAGCAAAGTGTGAAGTCCACCCTAAGCGATGATAACATTTTTCATCCGAGAAGAGACGTATGGACATCCTCAGTATCATATTAAAACAAATCACCTGCACGTTCTGCACTTGGTGTAGTGTCTGGACGAATGCAAGTCTTGACCTAACACTAGGAGCAAACGAATGACTAGCTGAGAGTCATTATGCGACAATATTCCTCACTTTTCCCGACTACATCTGTGCCGATTCTTTACCACTTTTTTACTGCTAACCTTTAGATGGTAAATTTGGTTTTGGTATATAAAAGTGGGAAGGAAAACCTGGCGTGGTGGGACTGCCCCCACTTTAGTGGTTAAAAAAGTGGTAAAATCGGTACCCACAAAACGGAAAAGTTGTAGTCAGTGAAAAATATTTACAGAATGTTCATAGATGGATATGTGACAATATCCTACCAACATGGTACTATGTAAGGATAAGAAGGGGCACAGCATATAAAGGATTTTTGGATCGAGCCAAGGGCTTCCATTGAACAACATCTGATATGGGCTAATCCCAAGAGACTGGGTATTTCATCTCCACTACTCCATTTGATTGTTTATACTCAGATAGTAGGTCCTCTCTTAGAGGCCATCCCAGTGCAGGGCCCTCAACTGAGTTCTCCATTAACAAAGGAGTGCATCAGGGCTCTCCGTTTGCCCCCCTTTTGTTTATTATCCTTTTATCTTATTTTATACCACCCTCGTATTTGATGGGCTCACTACCCCCAAGTTTGAATGGGGTGCTATTATTTATTTTTTATTAAAAAAGTTGTTTTATTAGTTTGATTAACAAACTTTTTACAACATCATAAAAGATATTCATAATCATCACAATTCATTAAACATAACAAAAAAGTAGTTACATTCATAATTTGAATTCCATATAAAAATTGAAATATTATTTGAAGGAGAAATGCATTTTTTCTGGCTATGTTTGTTAGATGAGTAATTCATTGTTATAGGATAATATTTACTTCCTTCCTAGCTATTTCCACAATCAATCTCTCAAGAAATATGCACAATAAAACAATTATTTTGAATGAATATCCCCACATAAATTTCATCCAGCACCATTCTCTGGCTTCTTGTGTCATACCTAAGACATTAGGACCAATGAGAGAATATCTCAGAGCTTCAAAGTGAGCGCAATACATGGTAAGATGTTTTAAATTTTCTACACAGATATTTCCCTTGCAAAATCTATACCATGGGATCTGCCTCATTGGAGATTGCTTGTTCCAAGTAATTGTTTTTTCAAAGGTATGTAGTTGGTTGAGCTTAAATCTCAAATATAAGTCGCGATAGGAATTAGCTGGGAATTTGAACAAATAGGCTCTACGAGGTATTCTTAGAGTGGCAAATTTGGCTGCTTCTGAGTACCATTTTTTGAATGCATATAATTCAGTGTGATTAGCCAATCATGATCATATAATCGTTTCTTCACATAAACCGAGCGATATTTGAGATCTATTGGTTTTAAGCCACATTCATCAAGTTTATTGATCATGAGATTTGAAAAAGTGACCAATGAAATAGGCGCTCCATTCTTGATCATAATTAAGAATTCCTCGTAGAGCGATTGGTGAGGTGGAAATAACATTTTTCCATAATTCGTTAACTGTCGCCAATGGAATCTTTGGGGTGCTATATCCTTCTTTACTTTATGCAGATGATGCAGTATTACTAGATCTGACCCCTAAGGAGCTGGCCTGCAGCCTTGCCTATGCATCTCATTATTTTACAAACAACGGTCTAAAATGAAACCTAAAGAAAACCAAGATTGTTGTGTTTGGTTCTAAAAAAAGAAAACAAATATAATTGCTGTACAGACAAGGTCAATCTAAGTGTGGAGGATTCACATTGCTACTTGGGTGTTCTGCTCACAAGCAACTGCCAGTGCTCTGCACATCTAGCAATGGTGTAAAACCGCCTAAGGACTATTCTGGGTGGGCTCAGGTGATTTTACCATACATTTGGTGGATTCCGCTTTGATAAATGTATTTAAGCCCTTAAGGCTAAGATCTATTCTGCCATATCATATGGCAGTGAGTTGTGGGGAAGTGTGAGTTGTACCTCCATGGAGTGTATACTCTGTATCTGTCTAAGAAAGTTGTTTGGTTTGAGGCCCAGCACTCTGGGAACTCCTCTTGCACTAGGGACTAGGGTTTATAACATTGGCGTACAGGCTGAATTCAGGTGTTTAGAATATTTCCACAAACTACATTCTTCTCCATTGCTGAATCCTAATCTTTTGAATGTAAGAGAACTAGAAAATGCAGAAATGCATGTCATATATCCCTGGTATAAGGACTGTACCAGCCTGTGCAAAAAGTGGGGAATTGGTTTTGTTCATCTGAGGAATGGTACAATTACTAAACAACTATCCGTGAAAGCTAGAAGGAGAAACTTTGTTCTTGTAATAAATAGTATGGATAAGGTAAGCTCGCTGGGGCATTTGACGGGGGCCAGCTAGATCTAATATGAACATTTTCCTCTGAGTGTTACCCGCTCGCCGACACAAAGACGCATCATTGCGATGATCCGTCTGAATGTCTTAAATATGAGGGTGCCAATGAAGTGGCTGTTCAATTCCAAGCTTTGTACATGTGGTCGCGGGACTGAGGAGGACTTAACTCACTTTTTATTTATTTGCCCAAAACTCTTGGATCTGAGACGCCTATGGTTGAAAATGCTAATAACACCAGGCATGTCTCAGATGCTATGAATTTTGTTCTGTCATATGTAAATGCGTGTTTTGCTCATGTCTCAAGTATACTGTCGAAGCTTTTAAACGTTTTAGCAAGGAAATGTTAAGCTCTTTTATATTTAATCATTCTGTGTTGTATTTTATTTACTGATAATGGTGAAAACTGAAATAAAGTGTATCACTACCAAAATGGATTTTCAGAGTGTGTTTAACATCAAGCGACTGTGTTCAGGTTTCTCTCTAATAAGAATGAGCGAGGACACAGACAAAATATGGCAGGGCAGATTTCTTTAGGCTGTAATTCTGTCAATACCTTTGGAGTAAGGTTGGGGAAGGTAAACAGCGACCACCTTGTGCTGACGCAATTACCTGTACGTTTCAGAGATAGACATGGATTGCAGCTCACAAGCAGAACTCAAAGATGCATTGGTGACAAACATGCCAGTAACTTAGAGTACTTGTTTGGCGCAGGGGAGGAAGGGGCATGGCCAGAGCAAAAGCATAAAAATGGAGATGGGGAGTCAGGAGTGCCGAAAATTTTCTTTTAGGTATAGCAACATTTTTTACTAAAAGGGGCAGTTCTTAGCCAGGCCATCTGTCACACAGAAGTCAGGCCAGTCAGTCACCGGCTTAAAGACTGCCGATCTGCCCCCAACTCGCAAAATGACTGAATGATTATTAGTGATTTTGACTGATATGCTTGCCAACCAATCACGTGGCAGAAAAAGCTTCCAAATGAGTTTCTCTGCCACCAATCACCAGACAGTCTTCAATGTGCATATATCACTGTTCTATAGAGGACTTCATATTACTAGCTTTGCTAAGTTCGATATATAATTAGTAGGTGTTATTCTAGACCAATGTATTGTTACTCCATTTTACCTTGAATGATGATGGCCTCAGATGGTCCTGCCAGAACGTGGGCCTGTATCCTGCAGATGAACACAGATTTTTGAGGCAAGCTCTTAAATCTCTGACCTGTCGTTCCCACCAGTTACTTTGCACATAAATCCCCCCCAATTGGTTATTTTGATACAGAAGACCTGTCCATCAAGTATTTTGCTACGCAATGATTGCCTATTACTTATTGTCTCATCCTATGTATTTCCATTAATTGCTGTGTCCATAATGCGTGCTCATCAGTTACTGCACATGCACTAAGTGGCCATCAGTTACAGCGCCACACGTGATTATCTGTGCTTTGCGTGTAATGCATTCCTACCTGCTAATGTGACATAATCTGCCTGGCCCGTGTATACAGGTCACGTAATTCCTGCTAGTTAATTACTCTGCCACTGATTGACTGCTGGCAGGTTACTTTCCATGACATGTGTCTGCATCTTTTGATCTACAGTGCCACGGAGTTTCTGCCCATCACTTATTGCCTCTTCATCATGATCTGTGCTTGGAAACTTGGTTGATTACTGAGATGGAGGAGGCCCTGCTCTGTGTGCAAACAATCCTCTGGTGTAACTAGGGTTGTTGGTAAGGTTAGAGACACAGCGCAGAGTAAACACCGCCATTCATAGCAGCCAATCAGCAAAACATTACATGTGTGAAGGAAGTGAGAGGATAGCCTCAGTCACTGGATGTCACGCTGACTCCGGCGAGTTCAGTCTGACTGGGTGGGAAGCTTGCAAAACGTGGCGTGCATGCAGGTTGGGAGACTTTCTCTCGTTTTGGAATACAGGTGCATTCACTGGGTATGAGTAACAAACCTCAGAGCGGTATCACTTATTGCACGTAACTCTCATACAGCACAGTCTCACTAACTGGGGGTTACTCTGGCAGCGGGAGTACTATCACAAATATTGGATGTGAGTCATCCCTTAGACAGCACTGTTTCATTCACTAAAAAAGGGGCGTGAAATAGTCACGCCCCTTGAGTGAAATTCTCTCACACCCCTACCGCAGTCCCCTCCTCTTCTTAATGAGTAATGACCATTAAGCACAGTGTCACTTATAGGACGACACTGGCATCTTGGCTGAAAGAATGACCCCTCAGGGCACCGTCTCCCGCATTGGCTGTGTCTTACTCATGGGAGCAAAGTGCAATCATTTGGTGAAAGTCTCATCAATTACAGATCTATCTAAATCACGATCCTGGAGTTTCACACCTTTGGCACAGTGTCAATGATTGTGCATGACTCACACACCTTAGAGCAAAGCGTCACTCACTGTTTGAATCTCACAACTGGCTCCACGAACTTAATCACGGGGTGAATCAGAAACCTGGGACCACAGCCCCAATGGGAACACCACCTGACCTATTGTTTGGGAGTCTCAAACCTGGGACTATCATTTCACTCAATGGGTGTGAGCTGTGGTGTTCCATCCCTTCTGGGAGAATAGTTCCTTTCAGGGCTCGTGCTAAGTTCACATGTTGTGACCATGTGATAGACACACAATAAAAGAGGCGTGGTGTTTCCGGCTTGTCAGTCGATGTTAACCGACTCCTGCCTGCCATGTGTCTTTTCTTGCAGCGCGACGCTGGCGCTACGAGGTACTTACACAGTGACTTCCGCTATTTGTTATGCCCTAGACAATGTATTAGGATTGTTCCTTCTGCACTTAAAGATCTGTCAGGATAGCTTCCCTCTGCTCCCGGCCTGTGATAATTTGTGAAGGCTAGCCTATGTCACTATTTATCACAGCCGCAAGAATCGAGTGTTTCTAGGTATAAACGCACCACTCCGGTGGTCACTGGCCACAGGCATGGCTACCCGTAAACATCAGAATACAACAACGACTATGACAAATTCGGTCTCGCTGGTCACATAATTGTTCCGCCCACTTAGACTAGACTACGCCTCAACACCTCTGCCATTACTATGCAGTGAAGAACTATGGCAAATTTGGACCAGCTGAACACATAATGAGTCTCTTGCACTCACACTTTCTCCTGACCTATCTCTCAGCAGCCATTCACATGCGTGTACTCGTGGGATGCTTTTTATCAATGCCCGGCCAGCCCTCACATGCCTTACAATGGCCAGATGCACACACGCATTCTAATCCTATTCCATGATCACCAACACTCTGGACTTCGGTCCCCGAGGGTGTTCTCACCACTGGCGCATTGAGACTATAATAATGGTAAAAGGTGCTGTATAAATGACAACTACAATACAATACAATGGAACAGTTTATGCTGTGTGGGTGTGTGAATGAATGTATGTGATGGAATCTGTGAAAAATATGCACCTCGAGCTCCAAAATCAGAGGCCATTGGACTCTGATTTAAGAGCCCGGGGGAGTAAGCTCTCACCATGCTGGCTAGCAGGCCTCCTATTTGGGGATGAAGAGCAGAGAACCGCTCACCGTGCTGTTGAGGGGGCCTTTGATTCAATTAATCAAAGCAGAGACCTGCTCACCAGCGCAGTGAGCCCTGCGCTCAGTGCTAGTGGGCAGGCCTTTGATTTGAGAATTAATCAAGAGGCCCGTTCACAGCACAGTTAGCGACACTCACCATGCTGGTGAGCGGGAATCTGATTTGGGGATATGGGGAAGGGATGCATCTTTTACTGGGCATCAATGTAAAGGCAAACATAATATCATCTTTGCTTTAACAATGATGCCCAGTAAAAAAAATGTCATGTCAGAGGAATAAAGCATAACCAGATTGGCTTCAGCAATGCAGTCCAGTCTAGCCATGTAACAATACTTCTCATACTTCCATGATGAGTGTAGTTACATGGCTAGTCTGGACAGTATTGCTGCAGCCAGTCTGGTTGCATTATGTGCTCCTGGCATGGCTTTTTTTTACTGGGCATCTATGATAAATCAAGCATGTTAAGTGTTATTGCATGGCTAGACTGGCATTTTGGTGCATCCAGTCTAGCCGTTTCTTACTGTGGCAAGGCATTTTTACTGTCCTTTAATGATAAAGCAAACATAAGTGTTATTACAAGTTCAACATGTTTTCTTATTATGGCATAATATTTGTAATGGCAAGGCCAACATGAGTATGTTCTTACGTGGAGGTACTGGCATATAGTGGCTGAGCCAGCACGGACCTGTTTTCTTATAGTATAATTCCTAGCATTATACACAAAGCAATCATGAGTATTTCCTTATGTGGGAATACTGGCATATATAGGTGCAGCATCAGAATGTATGGTCACAGTCAGTGTTTAAATATTTCGTATACTGGCATATATTGTGGGGATAGGCATCATGAAAATGCATTGGGAAGTGCTCATGTCCTGGTGACTTGTATCGATTGGATGTTTTCATGCGTTACCCTACCAATCTCATTACAAAATGTCTGGCTTTTGGTCAAAATTTTCACAGAAAGTGTGCAGTATAATTTACCATTTTAACCCATTATTCAAAACAATGTCTGGGGGTGAGAACCCCCCCACTTAGTTGGTTTGGGCTCCCTCATAATGTTCAAACGCTCATGCATATTTGTGGGAAATATGTACATGCTTCCGATTTAAAAATTCATCATCCGCCACTGCCATCGCAATCTGTCTGTTGTTGATATGTGTCCCATCTCTTTTTGGGTATATCTCTCACCGTTTACCCCATCGCTGTGTCCCACCTCTCTCTCTCTACCTATGTGCCTTTTCTGTGGCCAACCACAGCATACTTTGTGTCCCCTCTCCACACTCTGAGGTACATTCTCAAAACGTTTTAGTGCGCAAGTGATGAGGTGTCCTTGTGCATCTCGCCACTTACGCCAAAAAAATGAGCCGCCTTAAAAGGTCATCTGAACTTGTGCACATTCATATGCACTATTTGACACAATGTGTGCCATTGCACAAATAAGGGGGCATTTTTCTTAAGCACATCTTAAATTCAAAAATGGGATACGCTTTTAAAAGGTGCAAAAACGAACACATTTGCCCAAGCTTGTTTGGAACATGTGCATAGGGGCGTGCGATGCATGGGAGGATCATTACTGACCCTTTCATGCATTTTTGTTTAAGTGGAATAGTGAGCGGTAAGAACAGCTAGTGTCACATTTGCATTTCTAACTCCCAAAAAGGGATAGAAATATTGTTTATATTTTTAACACATTTCACAATGGCAGGTCCGTTAAGAGCCCGTCGTAAAATGCATTCCCGGCATCCACGGGGGGGCTGCAAGACGTTCATCTGTTATACAATTATGTCAGGAACACACTCTCCACCGTAATGTGTGCAGGAGGGCTGACCAGCCCATCTTTTGAGTTGTCTCTCAAACCCCAAGCTCACCTTTATGAATAAGGTACCCCGTGCATTCTAAAACCAACCACAACAAAAAGGGCATTCTCTGTGCATTTTTGTGTAAGCCTTAGCTATTGAGAATCTTGTCCTCTGTGCCCCATGGGTGTAGCCTGTCTGTCTCTCCCTTCCAGAAGCGTAAGATCTCGAAATGCTATTCACTGAAACATCATGCTCATAGGTTCAAAAGCCCACGAATAAGCTTGCACTTGAACTGCAGGCTTCTCAACTGGAGTAAATCAGATGTCTCTTGACAACCTCTTTATGATGGGAAACTGTCCCCCAGCATGTTCATGTATGAATCAATGTTTTCCTAGTGTCTATCCGAACTCTAGAAACCACCAAGTACTTGGAAAAGCACATTATAATTTCTTTCTAATTCTAGGTTTTATTTAAGGCAGAAGTGAACAGATTGGCTCACAATCATTTACATCATCTAACAGTATTACTAAACAGGTTAGCATCATTCGTTGTAGGGTGACAGTGACATAAACAGCATCAGATCTATCTTAAGCAACACCGCTCCCCAGGAATGTCATTAATCCACAGGTGCACCTGGAAATGCCTTCTCTTCAGCACAGAGGTGTTTCCCATGTTAGACCTTCAGTCTATTATCGTTGGATGGTCGGGGGATATCCAAAGACGCGATGTCTGCATTCGGGTCTGCATGATGCTCCTCCTGAGCCACATTCTCTCCCCGTTCGCGATACAATCGAAGCCACCCTCCACTCCCACGATGGACACTTCAATTATTGATGGGGACCTTTGCACCCAGAACCAAGCTGATTTGTGACCTCACCTCTCCCCAGAACATCTGTACTCTCCCATAGCTGTCCAACCTGTGAATAGTGTTCCTGTTGTGTGTTTGCATGTCCAGGATGTGTTAGTGTCCACCAGGCCTTTTTGTTTAGTGTCCAATAGACCCTCTGTAAGATTTTGAACTGACATGCTCTAATACCCCATTCCACAGAGGCCTCGGTCATACTCGAGCACCAAGATAGTGAGCCTTCATGAGTCACCCACCATCCCAGGTCCTGTGACAATTCCCCAAGCAGAAGTCTGCTTCCTCCACTTTTCAGCATCCTCCACCATTGTCCAAAAGAACATAGTTGTGACATGAAGTCTCCTTAAGCGGGTCCTCACAACTACCAGAATGGAATGCATTGGAACATCAGATTACTCCACACACCAGCTAGAACACCCTTGGAACTTTCACTATTCCTATTAGGTGCTGTCATTCAATCCATTATTTTCCTTAAGTACATCAAGTGGCAACCTGAGATCACCATTACAGAGGTCCCTGATGTGCCTCACCCTGCTCAGATACCAATAGGGCCAAAGGAGGGTTCTCCCATTCACAGTGATAGAAGGTTTGGACCACATCGAGGCCACAGACCATAAGTATGGATCCAGGACATAGAGATTGTGGTAGGATCGGAAGAATCTGGTGAGCCTGTATTTTGCTGGTGGAAGTCCACACTAACGTCATGTGCGGCAGTGGAACAGCCTCGCACCCTACTGCTCAGCGCCACTTGTTTTTTAAAGCTTCATC
Source organism: Ambystoma mexicanum (assembly GCF_040938575.1). Lineage (NCBI taxonomy): Eukaryota > Metazoa > Chordata > Amphibia > Caudata > Ambystomatidae > Ambystoma > Ambystoma mexicanum. The sequence continues at coordinate 462,835,162 of NC_090931.1, forward strand.
TTCTAGCAGCCATCCGTCCAGATGCCGGTTATGGACCAGCAAGTAGTACTTTTCAAAGGATGACATGCTGAACCCTTCCCCAGCACTGGGTACTTGTAACTTCCCCAGCGCAATGCTGGTGGCTTTGTCTTATCACATGAACTTTCGCCTCACTCTACTGTACATATTAGACCTTGGGGGGGAAGAACTATCTTGATTGAGTTGGTCACACCTGAAAGGAAAGCCTAAATGCTGGCCATGGATCCATCCCTGTCTACGCATCCAGGAGCATATTCATATTGAGACACATCTGCTTGCAGCCACATCCCAAGGTATTTCATACTTTTGAGACATCATGCGAAAATCCACCCAGGAAGTTCACTCTTCTGGCATGCCCTTGAAAGCGAGAGGACATCCAACTCAAGCAAGTTAATTTGATAGCTAGATATTGCTCCTAAGCACCGGACCACCTTTGGTGCTGCCTTCAAGGGGATGGACACATTTTTCTGCACTAGAAATAGACTGTCAGAATAGAGCCAGAGTTTCTGCAGTGCACAAAGATAACCCTTTCCTCTCTTGTGAGGTCCCATAACAAAACATTGGTAATGGGGAACGATGGCTGATGGATATTCTTCCCCAATGACCAATAGCAAATGCAAAGCATTTGCACTAGACCATCAAAGAGGATAGGCCCTCCTACACAATTATATCTACTGGCTCACCTGTAACACCGGAAGCAGATTAGTATTGATTAACTTCATTCTAACTGTTGCATTGTTTATGTATCTTGTTCTGTACTGTATCTCCAAACCATTGCAATTAAGTAAGCCTTGATTGTAATAGTGCCACGATGCCCGAGGGCCGTATGTGCGCTTTATAAATGCAAATACTAAATAATTATCCAAACAACAACTAGAAGACACAGGGCCTCATTAGGACCCTGGCGGTAAGGGGTTTACGCTAGCGTTAGCTGCGCCGACCCCTTACCGCCAATTCCGAGTTCCCAGAGCGCCATGGTCATTTTTCCGCCCGCTTTTTGCGGGCGTAAAAATCCATGGCGCTATGGGACCTTGGTGTTAATTACACCACCGTAATTTACGGTGGCGTAATTAACTCCTTCCCCACTCCCATTATACCCTATGGGGCCGAAATGGGAATGGGGAAGGGTAAATGGGTCAATGGGGACTTACCGCCCCGCCGACCTCGGAATGGGGCGGTAAGTCCACCATCCGCCATGGCGTAAACGGACTTTACGCCATGGCGGAAAAGTCCGCCGATGGCGGAAAAAATCCGCCTGGGTCGTAATGAGGGCCACAGTGTATTTTGCTAGAACTAGGTGGAACATGGCCAGGGTATTTTCAGGAACCAACTGCTCAAGGTGAGAAAGGGGTGAGAGATGTAAAACCTTAACTTCCATCCATCAAGAGATAGTTATGTTTAGGGAGAAGGATGCTTTTGAGTTCTTGTGGAAGAAGGCACTTTGATCATCATTGCTCTCCTGGCCATATTGTTGCTACAGGGGGGAATGAACAGTCAAGAGCCATAGATGCCTGAAACACCTTGACACCAGTCAGTAGATCGGCATAGAGCAATCACTTAGAGACATTGATCAAGCGATCATCACTATGGTATTCAGTTTCATGTCCGTTCATGGGGGATAAGTAAAATTATTAGAATATGAGTAGTTTGGATACATGAATATCTGGTGAATCAACCCAGGTTGAAGACTTCACATCGGGAGAAAAAGTAGCAAACAAGAAGCAAAGAGAAACAGAGAAAGAATGAGAGAAAGAGAGGAACAAGTGAGAGGAGAGAATGAAGAGAGTGAGAGGAGGGACGGGAAGAGAGCCAGAGAGATTCTAAGTTATCAGGGGTAAGACAATAAATAGGTACGGTTAGGTAAGGTAATTCCCTTCTGTCAAAAATGATGGCCTCACTGCACTTAGCTGAGTAAAAAAATGGGTTTTGATGTTAGTTGGATAGAGGGACAGGAAGATACAGAAACCTGTGGTGTCTGTGAGTATGCGTTGGAAGTACCCACTGCATGTGAGTCGGTATAGCCGCTCTGTGTTGTGGAGGTAGTGTGGGCAATTTATTAGGGCGGCTTATTCGTGAGAGCATCCTTATGGTTGTGAAAGCAGCAAAGGGGCGTTCTATCAGTGGCAATAGCAAACTGACCATTCTAGAGTCTGTTTAATACACTAGATGCATATTGGTTGTGTGTTCAGGAGTGGGTCGGGTGTATGACTGACAGATTTAAGTAGCGAGGAGTTAGTTGGAAGATGCGAAGTAGGAGGGAGGCGTGAGGTAGGTGTGTGGGGAGAGGCTAAAACACGTCCTCTGGTTCGGTTGTGACATTCTTCCTTGGGTTTCAGAAATGGTGGTCCAGTTTGGAATCTGATATAAGGGGAGATGGGCAACCGGACGAGGTAACTCATGATTGGCCACTTGCAGTGTAATTTCCTTGTAAAGGAAGCTGGGCTCGTTCCATGGTAAGAGTGATGGGTGACACAGAGGGTTTTGAAATATATCCTTTTCTTGATGTGGAGCTACTATAGTGCAAGTAGTGCTGGTGTAATGTGCTCAAACCTTTAATCCTGAGGAGCCCGGTTGCTGCAATTTGCAATCTTTATAGTTTTCCCATGAGGTTTTCGTGGTGTAGGAGATAGAGGCTGTTTGTGTAGCCCATCTTGTTTGCTCTAGTGATATCACAGCCATGGCCTTCTGGGTAAATGATAAATACGGTATGCAGGTGTGCAGTTGAAGGAGGCAGTTTGCGATAATGGCTCTGACCTGTAGTTAGCATGCGAGGGTACTGTCCTTGGAGGTACCAGGTTTCCCTTCAATGGGTAATGGTGTTGAGCTTGAGTGCATCTCATTGGGCTAAGGGATTAAGGGGGTGTTTGAATTAGCTACATGGCAAAGTATAAGTTCTGTTTGACAGGGTTCAGTTTTAGCTTTTTTTGTCCAGGTATGCAAGGTTTTTTTTTTTTAGGTCTGGAGAATGTATTGATGGATGGCTCTTGAGTTTGTATATTACATCTATGTTGTCTGTGTACTAGTAGTAGGATATACCAGTCTAATGGATGAGGTCCACTAGTAGTATCACCATGTACATGTTGAAATGACGGGTGGGCAGTGTGGCTACTCGGAGTACTCCACCGGTCGGAGAGTGTGGTTGGTATTTGAAGGGGGTCATGATGACGGATTTGTTTCTACTGGTGAGGAAAGAGGAGATCCAGCATAGAGTGGCTCCTTTTACTCCAGTGTGTCCCAAATTCCTTAGAAGAAACTCAAGATACTCAGTAGGGTGAGTGTGCTCAGTGAGTATTCATCTGCGTTGTGCTTTATTGTATCCCAGATTGAGCACAGAGCTGATTATATGCCCTTTTATTGTCTTGAGCCATGCTGTGCATCGACCAGAAGAATGTTTGTTTCAATCAAGTCCCTGAGTTAACCTTACATGAATGTTTCCGGTAGTTTTCTGAAAAACTGAGTGCTAGAGATGGGGCGGTAGCTAGCATGGTCATTTGGGTACACTGTGGGTTTTGTGAGCAGTGGTCTGACATACAAAGACTTCCAAAGAAGTGATATACTCCTGAGAGTGAATACGTCAGTAAGGAAGGATAGGAATGCAGGTGTCAGTTTTAGATGTTACTTGATGGTTTTGTGTAGGTTGAGGAGGCACAGATCTTCTGGATATCCAGTGGGGTATTAGGACGTAATGGTGACAAGCAGGTCCTGTACAGAAAAGAGATGGAATTAGGTTAAAGAGGCAGTGGTTGGGGCTAGAGTTGATGTGTTCATGGTAGGCTAGGTTATGAAGGTGCCAGTTCTTTAATATCCATCTGTTCTTGGATTTATAGGATGTTTTCCCGGAAATGCGCAGCCATTTTGTCGCAGATTTCTTGGTTTGTTGTGGGGCATGTATTGCAGACTTCTGGGCTTTTGAATTCTTGAATTACCTTATGTCTTTTCTTGGCTTTGATGAGTTATGACTTGTAGAAACGTAGCTGTTGATGGTTGGCAAATGGGTGTGATGGCAATTTGTTTTTCCTCCAAATGTTCTCCAATTTCCAATTTCTTTTTTCATGCATTTTAATATGGAAGTGAAGCATTTATTTTGCAGGGGCAACTGGTCTATTGGAGCGTGAGGAGCGCTGCCCCACTGGAGTTAGTGAAGCAGATTTGCCACTCCCATCATAAATGACACTGCTTGACTCACTCATGGACTTGATTTCAGAACTACATATGTGCAACAGTAGCACTCTGACGATCCATCCCTGCTACACATAGGTAGTTCAGTGGTAAGCCAGCTCAAGGATCAGATGCTCCTTAAACAAGATCAAATCTCTCCCTGGGATGCTAGAACTGATGAGCCCATATGACATAATGGGTCTATAACTCCACCCCATCTCCTTGTCTGTCTCTCACAGGCTTTGATGGGGACAGTGGATTGCTGACCATGCCCCAGACTGTGTTCAGAAAGGGGCATTAGGCAGTAGAAGGGGCAGTGAATGATGTATGATATGATCTAATGTAGCACTAGAGGACTCCAGAAGGGGCTTCCAAGTTTCATGTGATGTGACACGCCCAGCTCATGCCTCCTGTGAATCCATAGTGGAGCACCAACTCCTAAAGGAGCATTTCACTGCTCCAGTGCTTCGACCCTTTCCCGATCTTGGTGGGTAAGCCACTTTCACTGTGAACCGTTGTGGAAGGAGGTCTGCCTGACCTACTTACCTTGTTGATTTTCTTTCCCATTTGAAATTCAGAAAAGAGGTTGTGCTGCCAGCACTTCGGCTGGAGCTCGAGAAGCATGCCATTTAGTGAGCAGGCAGGGCCTTATGATCCAACGGGCCTGACTTGTTTATGACATTTCCGTGTAACATGAGGTCGCATCAGCTATGTGGGCAACTTAGATGGGTCAGTATCATACAATAGCCATCCAGTGCTTTAAACGTTCGCACCCCACCTGCTATGGTAATGATTTTGACTATATTCGGTCAGGAAACGACCCCCTCCACCCACTACTCCTCTGTTCCTTTATCATGCTAGGTGTTTTTCTGTCAAAGCAAACCATACCATTTCTGCAAATTAAATTCAGGGATTGTTACCTGTGCACTGTGATATTTGAGAATAAGAGGTATTGTTATCAACTCACATAGCGTGGTATTTGGAAACCGAATGTGAGGTGTTGGACAGGGGCTTGTTCCCCTAATTAGCCGACATTGCAGTCATAAAATGCCTTTTGGCATGGAATGCAGACCTTTGGATGGAGTAACTCCCGTGTGCCACTTACTTTCTTGTGTTGGATTAGGGTTGCTTTGTGAGGGATGTTAAAATGTGTGTTAGATATATCACTTCTTAGCCTAAGTGCCAATAAACGATGTTACTCTACTTGTGACATATCGGCCATGAACAAGGGTTGACCCGCTGAGCCATTTGATGTATTGCGTCTAATGTCCAGGATATCACTCTCTGGAAATCATGGAAAGAAACATACATATTTTCAAATGGGAAGTTTTCTATAGAGTCAATAAAGAATCCAGTTGGCAACTTAAATTGATTCTACTGTATCCAGTTGCGCATATTTTGTTTTAATTAAACATTGGACTACGTATGGGTAGTGAAGCAATAGGCATACCATCTGGGCAATAAAACAATTACAACTTCAATTAACCATTATTAAGGCATCCGTAACTTGTTATATAATCTTCAACTATCAATTCAAATAGCGTTGAGGACTGACAAAGAGAAATCGTGGGCAAAACGTTTGAATGGCTGTATTTATATTTTGGCGTTTTGGCGTTGGAGGTGTGCAGTTACTCGAATGGATGTCCTCCTGTCTCCTTGCTTGAAGAATAGCAGTTCATCGCCCAACCCTTTATAAAGCTGTACTCCTGGTATTGGAAAAAGCGTTCACTTTTAAACTAATAAAGCATTTTTTTCCCCAAATAGATTTTTATTGATTTTATACACACATCATATAACTTGTGGCATATGACTTGAGAGTGCTGTGAGCAGCGTTACAGTGCTTATAAATGCGTGTAATAAACAGAAAGAACATAAACAACAACAGGTCAGAGAAATGTTCGTGGGGAAGGCCAGGAGGGGGGAGGTGCGAAGATAGTAGCTCTCAGTTGGGTGAAGGTGAGCAGGGGGATTGTTCATGCTTCGGGCTCCTGGAGGGGGCGGAAGAAGGGTTCCACAGAGGCCTGGACTTTCATTGTTTTGTCTCTGGGCTCTCGAGCAGGGGAGAAACTCCCCCGGTGAACACCTCTGTTGTGCCCCTCCACCCTTCTTTTTTAGTCGGATTTATCCATCCATCGTAGAGTGGGTGGTTGTCGTGCCAGGCCTGGGAATTTCTGAGTATAGTCCAGGAAAGGGGCCCACGTCTGGAAGAATTTTTCTCTATTCCCAAACCGGAGGGCAGTTATTTTTTCCGCTGCAATTATGTCCCAGCATTTCGTCCACCACATTTGTACTGCCGGGCCCTGTGGGTTTTTCCAAAGCCTAGCCACAGAAATCTTTGCAGCCGTCAGTAGGTGGGCGCATAGTTCAGCTCTGTGCCCTGATAGCGGGAATTGGCCTTCGCTGCTTGATCCTAGTAGGACAATACCCGGGTCCCATGGGATTGTCAGGCCTGTGATCTTGTTGATTTGATCTAACACGGATTTCCAAAATTGGGTGGCCTTGGGGCATGTCCAGAACAGATGGTATAGTGTGCCTTTGTCTGGGCATCCTCTCCAGCACGTCGATGGGATTGACGGATTGCATTTATTGAGCATTTCTGGGGTCCGGTAACACCTGTAACATACCTTGAATGCCCCCTCCTTGTTGGATACACATTTCGAGCTTCTATGTGCTCTCGTCCAGACGTGGTCCCACTCCTCCGGTTCAATGGGCCTCCCAATGTCTTTCTCCCATTGTCACAGGTTTCCTTTTTTCTCACCTGTTTTTGCTGCCTTGTGGGATCCTTTGCCGGGGTTTTCTTCCATGCTGTTCGGGTCTTGTATAAGCCCGCTCGGCCGTCGTCGGATTCCAAGATTCGTTCAGCTTCTTTGTCCGGGACCACAGAACTCCAGGAAGACCGGGAAGGAAGGCCGCACACAAGAACGGTCTGCACGGAACGCGGATGGAATACAGGTACAAAGGGGAGGAAGGAGAAGGAGAAGGAATGGGTCCGGGAATTTGAGTAGCAACTCAGTTCCAGGAGCACGAACTGCGATGCACGTCTAGCCTCAGCTAACGATAGCGTTGAGATGCACGGAGCTGCGGGGGCGTGTTTCCTTTATGGAACGTGCTGCATGGACTTAAGGTCGATAGACCACGTTCTGTGAATTCGGCCATGTTGGGTGTACTACAGCGAGTAACCCCCGACGTGCCAGGGATCAGGAGGACCAAAAGGGGCGTGATCGATGGATTATGACAGCATGCTCCCTTCTAAAACTTGTTCCACCGGGTTTGCCTGGATGTATTAGATGGAACCTTCTGCGTAATCTGGGGGAGTTCAGGTTTGAGACAGGTTCCCAGGTACGTTCACTGGGTGGATAGCCCTTCCATTCCACCAGGTATTGAAGTTGTCCTCGCCTATATCTGGAGTCACATATTCGAGAAACTTCATATTCTAACTGGTCATTGACAATCACAGGACTGGGTCTAAGGTTAGTCCGGATGGTTTGGATGTAAGGCTTCAATAGAGATTTGTGAAAAACTGGATGGATTTTCTTCCAGGAGTCTGGTAATTTAAGTTGAAAGGCCACCGGGTTAATGACTTCTTTTATAGGAAAAGGGCCATAATATCGAGGAGCCAACTTATTCGGTCTGAGATGTCGGGGCAGTAGCTTCGAAGATAACCATACTTTATCCCCAATGGTGTAAGAAGGCTCTGGTCTTCTCCTCGAATCTGCATAGTGCTTAGTTTGGATCTGTGCCCTTTCTAGTTGTTCCTTGGCTTCTCTCTGTATATTGATGAGTGTTTCGATCCAGGAGTCGACTGTTGGAACTGGAGTAGGATGCGGAAGGACTGAAGGTAATATCGCAGGATGGAATCCATGGCTGCAAAAAAAAGGGCTGGTTTGAACAGCCAAATGGTCCGAATTGTTGTAGGCGAATTCTGCCACTGGTATTAGAAGCAACCAATCCTCCTGGACCTTAGTAGAGAAAAAACAAAGGTATTGTTCATGGGTTTGATTTACTTGTTCTGTGACTCCATTGGTTTGGGGATGATATCCTGAGGAGAGGGCTCGTTGGATTCCTAGTATCCTGCAGAGGTGCTTCCAAAATTGGGAGATATACTGTGGTCCTCTATCCGATATGATCTTGGCAGGAAGTCCATGCAGTCGGAAGATGTGTTCCAGGAAGATTCCAGCAAGTTCTGACGATGATGGTAACTTATACAGAGGTGTAAAATGAGCCATATGAGTGAACAAGTCAATAGTGACCATGATAGTGGTGTACCCTCTAGATGGCGGTAATTCTACAATAAAGTCTGTAGCGATGACTTCCCAAGGTCTCGTTGGTGGAGTAGGCTGTAATAAGAGTCCTGCTGGTTTCTGGTTGTCATGTTTGTTTTGATTACAGACGGAACAAGATTGAACGTACAGTTGAACGTCAGCCTTCATTCTAGGCCACCAGAATCGTCTTTGTATTAGACGGAGGGAATTGGAAATGCCACGATGACCGGAGTGAAGGGTATCATGGCAGAGGTTTATAATCTTTTGTTGTAGCTTCTGTGTGGGAATGACCAGGTTGTTATTTTTAAACAAGTATCCGTCCTTGGTTCTCAGATCCCATTGATTCCTTTTTGAAAGACCCTTCCAGAGTTCCGAAGTCTGAGTTTGTATGCGAATGTCTTCCAGGAGATTGTTTGCTTGAGCTATATATATTGTGTGAGGAAACATCTTGGGATATGCCCGATCTCCCGGAGGTTCGTAGTCCGGACATCAAGAGAGGGCGTCAGCTATTAGATTTTGTGTTCCGGGAACGTGGTGAATCTGGAACTGATATTGGGCAAAGAAGAAGGCCCACCGAGCTGGACGGCTATTCCTACATTCCAAGGCCGGCAGTACTTGTAGGTTTCGATGGTCCGTGCGGACCTGGACAGGATGTTTTCCTCCGAGGAGAAGATGACGCCACTCGGTGAAGGCTTGACGGATGGCTAGCAGTTCCTTTTCCAAGACTGAGTAATGGGTTTCACTGGGAGTTAATGTATGTGAAAGGTAAGCAATGGGATGCTCCATCCTGTCCCTGAATACCTGTTTGAGAACGGCTCCAATAGCGTAGCTGGAGGAACCTGTCTCCACTATGAATGGTTGGTTGACATCAGGTTGAGCCAGGATGGGGGCTTGTGTAAACTCAGTCTTCATCCGTTGGAAGGCTTCCTCTTGAGCTGTGGTCCAAAGGAAGGGAATGTCTTTCTTTAACAGGGCAATGATTGGTTGGACTATCTCAGAAGTGGAAGGTATGAATTTCCTGTAGAAATTAGCCATGCCCAGGAAAGACTGGATTTGTTTCACAGAGGTGGGACTTGGCCAGGATAATATAGCCTTAACCTTGTATTGATCCATTCCGATGCCTTCTGGACTAAGGACAAATCCTAGGTAGTGTATAGTAGAAGCATGGAAGATGCATTTCTCGGGCTTTGCCAGGAGTCTGTTTTCGCGCAGTCATTGTAACACTGCCTTTACATGTTCTCCGTGCTTGGAAATGTCCTTCAAAAATATTAGGATGTCGTCCAAATAGACAATCACAAAAAGAAACAGCATGTCTGAGAACACCCTATCCATGAAGCGTTGGAATACTGCCGGGGCATTAGCAAGTCCAAAGGGCATGACCAAGTATTCATAATGACCGAAGGGTGTTCTAAAGGCTGTTTTCCACTCGTCTCCTGCCCTAATACGAATCAGATGGTAGGCACCCCTGAGATCCAACTTGGTGAAAACAACTGCGCCCCTTACTGCCTCCAGAATGTCCGAGATCAAGGGTAACGGATAGCGATCCTTAAGGGTGCATTGATTTAGACCAAGATAATCCAGACACGGTCTGAGTTCCTTGGTATCTTTCTTGGGAACGAAAAACAGTGAGGCCCCTGCTGGGGATTTAGAGGGTCGTATGGTGCCATTTGCAAGATTAGTAACCAGGTATTCTCGAAGGGCTTTCTTTTCAGGTTCGGACAAGATGAACATCCTTCCAAAGGGAATCACAGTGGAAAGGTCCGTTTCTATAGCACAGTCTTCTGGTCTATGGGGAGGTAACGCCTGGACAATGGCAGAAGAGAAAACATCAGAATATTCCTGATATATCTCTGGGACCCGGATAATGTTTGAGACTGAGATTGTACCTTGGTGATTTGTAGGAGGTCCTTCTGATGGTGTTGGAGCGAGGTCTGACATTATACAATGGGACATACAAAATTCTGAGCCCAGGAACAAGGAACCCGCTGTCCAATTGATGTACGGATTGTGATTTTGAAGCCAGGGCATTCCCAATACCATTGGGTAATGGGCCGACTTGATGATGTCAAATTTTATCCTTTCTCAATTGTAAGCGACTTCAATTCAACACTACAGCTAAGTCAATGCCTAGTCTGGGATGCTGATGGAAGCCCTTATCGATGTATTTTTTATGTCCCGTTCATTTAGTCTGGATGACAACCCTTATATAACACCCCTCTCTCAGAATCCCCCCAACCCCGCTGAGCCAAGAAGTAGGTTTGTTTTGCAAATTTAAAAGGTTTATTTGAAAATTAAACAATATATGGATATATCACACTTTTATAATAAATTAATATTTGATAGCACACTTGTGAGGATGATAGTGATCAACAATGGATAATGTTACAGTGGTACACTCTTTCTGATGGCTTAGAAGTGATATAGAGAGGATAAAGTAGCTGAGAATGCTTTAATGGCTTCAAGGACAATGCAATGATGAATGAAAATGCAGTACAGAAAATAAACTTGATATGACTTCAACAAAAGACAATGTTAATCACTTTTCTTTGACAATTCACCCCTCCCCCCTCTATGCAAGGTAAAGAGATGGGAGGAAAGCACACAGTTCTCAGGAATGCAATCAAATATAATTCAGTTCCCACCTAGCAAGCTTAGAGGAAAACAGGTAGGAGTATTAAACACAGGCAATATACTTTGATGTGGTATGCAAAGAAGTGAGAAATATGCTAAAAATGCTTTTAATTCCCTATAGGGGGTTCAGGGTGAGTGAGAGATACTTTAAATTAATTCAGGATCACTTTAGCAATGCTCTATGAATGATTGTCAGGTTGCACTCGAATTTCAGCAAGGAAAGCAAGGACAAATATTTTTACACGTGGCTGAAATTAAGCTAAATGTCAAATTGTGGCAAATGTAGTCGTGTGCGTCGAGCGCAATTACAGAGGCACTATAAGGAGTAGGAAGTCGGTTCTAGGCTCATCTCGTTGGAAAGCTTAGAATCTTAGCTTTAAGATGACAGTTAAAACTCGCTCCTAGCACAAACGGTTCCGGAGATACGGCCGATTTAGTAAAGGTAGTTTTTCGGATTTGAAATTTTAAAGCTCAGAATGACAGATGACAGTTTTCAGTTTTAAAAATGACAGAATGGCACGATTCTAGGAGGCAGTTCTAATAGGCTAAAATAGTTCGGATTAGATTATTTTAAACTAAGAGATTGGTTTTGGCACAGTCCTGACTGGGTACTCACACTATTTAATGCGGCTTCGTCACCGATCGGGTCAAGATTGGCTGGACTTCTGCTAGCAGTTCTTCACAGCAATCTGGTCTCTGGTTCTCTCTGTTTCCGGATACAGCACTGCTTTCTGGATACTGCTACAGGTTCTTGCAAAAGTTCTTGGCAAAGAATTCAAACAGCTCGCCCGGCTGTTGAATAGTTTGGTTGGTTTTGAGGCCTGCTGAAGAGGATTCAGCTTGTGGATTCAGGCCTCTCTGCTACAAATTCTGGAGTTAATTTCTGGTCTCTGGAGATTGATGGATTTGAAATCTGGATCTCTGGATGTGAAGTCTGAAGGCTCCCGGCAAAGCGTCCCGCAAGAAAGTGGAAAGTGAATGTCTCTACCTGGGTTTCAATGTTCCTTTTATGTGTTTTGAAAATGGGCGTGTGCCTGGGCCTAGCTAAACCTGCCCCTCTCACTTATCGTTGGCCAAGCTTTCCTCTCTCCCTTGATTGGGGGAAAGAAATGGAGTGTCAGAGTGATGCTGTAGGTTTTATGGTCAGAGGAACCTCCCCTTGTCAAACTGCACACAATCCATTTCTGACCCAAATACATATTTATCTATGTACCATTTTTCTAATATTATAGGTCCAGTTAACATATTTTCTGTAGCACCAAACCATCCGATTCCTGTCTTTGTACGATGTTGTGTCCACTTATGACAGAATTCTCCCCTTTTCATCCAGATAACGACCTCTAAACCTTTCCAGATTTTACACAAATGGTCACCAGGGATATGGGTTTCAGATGATAAAGTGTCAGATTTTTAACATGCATACATTTGGAGTAACAACCTTTTTTTTCCGCTACTATCCCCAAGAACATACCACAGTGTCCTAACACCTCTTAAAATGTGCACAGAAAAATCGCAAGAATGATTATGTTATTTATATAATTTTGACAAGTCCGCACTGTTAATTATCCATCTTTTTAAAATCATGCTCTGGCCCCAAAGGGGTGTGGTTTTCCAAAGCACATGGTGGAAGTTCTGGTTTATCCACTTCCCCCAAGCTCAGCTTGCTCTCACAGGCACTGCCCCTCCCAGTTTCTCCAAAGAGGAAGCCATTTTACGACCCCCCCAATATAACATTTGCCTGAGTCCAGGACAGGGCTTTGTTCAACTTCCTGCAGCCTGCAGGTACCACTCCCCTAATTCAATCAGAGAGGTGTCACCTCCTTTTGGTGGGGGCAGCAGGATGTAGCCAGGCCTGGGAAGAGTGGCTGAGCAGGTTTCACTCGCGTAGGGGGTAGTTGCCGGGCAGAATTCACTCTTTTCCAGCCAGGCTTCAGCTAAATATCACTTTAGTTCCCAGTTTTCTACATTCAAATCACACTGACAATTTTTACACATGCAGCTAGAACACTGATTCTAAGTTCAAAACTATGACATTTAAACAATTGCAACCTCTGTGACACTCACAAGTAGGTCACTCATTTATTCTAAACATTTCGATTTTAGTGGCTTTAAACCCAAATTCACTTAAGCTGCTGACATCCCCAGCTATTTTTTATATATACATTAAATAATTACTTCCTTCAAGTCATTTCAGAATATAGTTTTACATTGTATCCACCTCTTAGCAAGTCTTTCCTTGGCCTGGTTTGAGTTCATTTGTTCAGTTTTACACAAAAGTCTGGTGGTTTTAAAACGCCGGCTTTCTGATAGTGGTGAGCACCAGTATTGCATCCATTTTTGACATTAAGAAAATGAATTCCCCACAGTTCTGGGTTGCTTTTGGCAATCAGCATTGCCATTCCCAATGGTTTCAGGCTACTGTGTGTGTAGCCCAATGGTGGTTTTAGGCAGTGCCCTCCTGTGCTCACAACATAGGCAAAAATGGGTTGCAGCCTATTCTTCATGTTTTCCCTGTGCACTCTCTGGGGAGTTCTGGCCATCATGATGTTTTCAATGCCAGTAATGCACAGTTTTATGGTAGGGCTTGGATGCATGGGTAGAAACATCCCACAAGCCCCCCCTCTTGCGATGGCCATTCTGATCTTTCACTGATGGAACTTGCAAGATCTGGGATGTTCGCCTCATCTTCATCCAATTCCGTAGATGGCACAGTTCAGCATCTTTTCCTCCCTCTAGTTGATCAATCAGTTCTCCTTGCTGGTACTGATGGGAGGATTGGGCGGTACCCCGGGCCCCTCAGATCTTCGCTGCCGGTCCCCAGGTCGACTTCCGTGGTCAGTCTCCATGGTTTCATCTCTCCTAGGATGATAAAGCAAAAGCAGCAATACCTATTCATAGACATTTTTCCATCACTATTGATATAGTGGGGCGGCATATACATTTTATATATCAGGATACATTTTGCAGTCTTATTTTAAAACAAGATGTAACATGAAACATTTCTTTTTTCAAATCATAATATTTTAGAGACTATATGTGGGATATTTTAGGATGGGAACTGAATTAATCTGGAGCGGTCCCCTCTGGTATTGCAGAGGTCTCCTCCAGTTGCTGCAGTGTGTGCCTGGGATGGCAACACTTTAGCTGATTTATATTTACCCACTTGTCTTCCCCTTCCGCCAGACTACCTTTGGAGATGCGGATCTTATAGTCTACAGGGGAGATTTTGTCTATAATTTCAAACGGTCCCTTCCACGTAGGCAACATTTTTCGCTGTTTGGCCTGGTTTCTTTGGAAATTGTATAGATAGACCCGGTCTCCCACAGTATATTCCTTCCTGGTGGTCTTCAGGTCGTAGTGGGTTTTCATGCTATCAGCTGATCTTTCTAGATTGCACTGAGCATAGGCAAAGCATGCTGAAGGTGTTTCCTTACATTCTCCACATACTCATGAGTTGTGGAGGCATTTATTAGTGTCTGCTCTTGGGTCCTGTAGAGCAAATGCTGGGAAAGCACCATCTTGCGTCCGGTTATCAACTCAAATGGTGACATTTTAGTAGCAGATGAAGGGGTAGATCTGATGGCCATTAGGACCAGAGGTAATCGGATATCCCAACTTGGCCCAGAATCTGCCACAAACTTTTTTAAGATGCGCACAATGGTTCGGTTGTATCTCTCTACTGCTCCAGAAGAAGCTGGCCTGTAAGCAATGTGTAGCTTCCTTTTAACCCCCAGTATCTCCCACATCTTTGTCATTACCTCGCTGGTGAAATGGCTACCTCTGTCTGACTCAATCCTTTGAGGTAGACCAAAACGGGAAAAGATGTGATTAATCATCAGGGCAGCTGCTGTTTCTGCCTTGCAATTTGGGCCTGGGAGACATTCCACCCACTTGGTAAACAAGCATGTGACGGTCAACATGTACTTGTTTCCTCTAGACGAGCGAATTACAGGGCCTACGAAGTCGATTTGCAAATCTGACCATGGCAGTGTCATCCCCCTCTTTTGGAGAGGCGCCCGGTGTGTGAGGGATGTTGGCTGAAATTGTGCACACACAAGACACCCCTTCAAGTATTGGTCGAGGTCCTGCCCCATGTGTGGCCAGTATGCAACCTCTCTTAAGATTTCCAGTGTTGTGTGAAACCCCCTATGACCGGCGGTGGCCGCATCATGGGCGTGACTTAACATCAGGCTTCGGAATGAGGTAGGGACCACCCACTGATCATGGACAGCTTGGGATTTCCTTAAAAACAAACCGTCTTGGATTCAGAACCTTTTTGGACATTTCATCAACACTCTTAGGTCCTCTTTCCCAATGTAATCGGTATCCGTCAGGGGAAAGTTCTCAGGGTCCTCAATGTGTTGGTAAGACTTACCAATTATTGGATCCCCCTTTTGAGCCGTAATTAAATCAGCATCAGGGGTCTCCTTACTCCATTGTGCAGTTGAAAGATCATTGTGAGCATTTGTCTGGGACCTAGTGATAGCAGTGACCTGGATTTCCCCCAACAGGGACTCTATTTCTATTAGATCCCCTTGGATGGCCCCGGTTTTGGCCAGCTGATCAGCTAAGTCATTTCCAGTTTTGTCTGGTCCCTCTACTTTGGAATGACCCTTGATCTTCTTCCAGTAGATGGTCATCCCATTCGAGGTGACCAGATCATCAATGTTTTGGATTAACTTCCCATGTTTCAGGTGTTTGTAATTAGCACATAACATGCCTCTGGTTTTCCAATTAACCAGGTGCTCCATGAACCCGTTCCGTACCTAATCCGAATCTGTGATTATGATCAGTTCGTGGAGTTGATTTTGGACAGCAGTGAGGATGGCTTGATGCACAGCCATAAATTCTGCCACCTGACTACTTCGGGGACCAATTTTGTATCCAGCGGAGGGTTCTGGAAACTCCTTCACCCATGCATTCCCTACGCCGGCCACCAGTTCTTTCTCCCCGTTGTTGTCAACATGGTAAGAGCATCCATCCACATAGACAGTGGGCATTCCCTCACACTTGTCTTCTTCAAAGACTTTGTGTGGGGAATTAAGGTATGCCTCCATGTTGTCCTTGATTTTTAGACTTTCGTCCTCAAGACAGTTTTCTCTGGCACAGTCATGCAAGTCAGCCAGACCTTGCGCGAGGGGACTCTTCTTGTTTTGGCCATATCTGACCTCCACAGGAAAGCCTTGCATTGACAGAATCCAGGAAGTAATTTGGGAATTACTCACATTTCCGGCCTGGATTCTGTCACTTTGGAGATATTGCAGAGGCTGGTGTGGAGTCTCCACTATGATGTGTTCCCCCTGGATAAACGGGCGGTAATTCTTCAATGCCCACACCGTTGCCAGGAGTGCCTTCTCACAATCGTTGAATTTTTCCTCCACAGAGGATAAAGTTTTGCTCGCATAGGAGATTACTTTATTGACCATGTCATGCTTTTGGTATAATACTGCCGTCAAGCACGTATTAGAGAACCCTGTCTCCAGGAAGAACTCCTTGTTTCTGACAGGGTAAGCTAGGCAAGGCGCTTGTGAGAGGCTTCTCTTGAGTTGTCTTACTGCCTCAGATTGTTCTGGACCCCATTCCCACTTGACCCCCCCCTTCAAGAGATGAATCAGGGGTCTGGTGATCTCTGCGTAGCCCTCAATGAACTTTCTGCTGTAATTAGTCAGTCCAAGGAGGCTCCTTAGTTCCAGCAGAGTGGTGGGGTCTTTCAGTTTCTGAAGTGCTTCCACTTTCTTTTCCTGGGGACAGAGACCCTGAGGAGTAATCTCATGCCCTAAGAAATGAACACGGGTTCTATACCACTGTGCTTTCTGAAAGGAAAGTTTTGCTCCGGCGGCCCTCAACTGTGTCAGAACATAACGGATCTCCGCTATGTGTTCCTCCACAGATGAACTTTTGATGAGGACATCATCTACATAAGCCAGGATACCCCTCGCACCCAGGTCAGGCATGGCCTTGTGTAGGAAAATGTTGAATTCATTGCCGGAGTTGAGGTATCCGAAGGGAGTCCGGGTCCATGTGTACTGCTGGCCCCCAAAGGTAAAAGCCAGTTTGTATTGGTCCTCCCTACTGACAGGCACGGTCCAGTATCCATTGGTCAGGTCTTTTGCTGTGAATACCTGTGACCCCTGGATCTGGGCCAGCCCTTGGTCAATGTAGGGCAGAGGCCATCGGGAAGTATGGACCCATTTGTTGAGCTCCCTAAGGTCAGCGCAGAGTCTCCACTGGCCGTTTGGCTTCAATATTCCCAGCACCGGATTATTGAAAGTGCTGTGGACTGGACGGATTATTCCCCGGGACTCAAGGTTCTTAATTATTTCAGTAAGGGACACCATGGATGCGAGAGGCTAGCGATATTGCTTCACAAAGACTGGAGTCATGCCAGGGTCCGTGGGAATTGTTGTCGTGTGGATGTCGGTGCGACCACAGTCATATGAGTCTACCGCAAAGAGATCTTGGAAATCCAAGAAAACTTGTTTCAACTTTTGCTTCTGTTCCAGAGTCACGCAGGCATCAGCTAGGTTGACTCTCTCTTCCACCATCTGCCTGAAGCCTGGAAAGACTTCTGGTTTTCAGCGGCCTCCTCCAGCTGGGTGGAGAAGTCCCTGGTCAGAGTGCTGATTTGGACTGGAGGCTTCAGGTGGGAAAGGCAGCCCTCATGGACCTGGAAAATCACCTCATCCCTCCTGAAGTCACAAGTCACATCTTCCTTACCATAAGGGCAAGAAGTGTACAACAGGAAGTTCCCCCCATGCCGGGTAAAGATCCTGTATGGTGTTGTATTGTCATCACTGTCACTGTCAAAACAGTCCTTGGGGATTGGTCCTAACAGTTCATTTCCTAAATCAATGGAGAAATGTCAGTCATCAACCGCCATTCCAATAATGGTGCCTGCGGCTAGAGTAATACTCTGTAAGTCGCTGTTATCCACCTCTATTGGAATGGTGTCATGTTCTATGTTGACTAATGGTGTTGGGTTTACCCCTAACCCTTGCTGTTGGAGAGAAGCATTTAGATGAATATAAGCATCAGGGTTTTTCAATTTTTGTCCTCTTTTAACTTTCACTTCCAGGGAGAATTGCCGGGTCCTTTCTGGGATGGCGACTTCCTCTTTAAGCTGAATTTCAACTGCATAAGGTAGCAATTGAGCTGACCTAAATGCTTTTTCTTGATCATCAAAGCCCATGGGATTATCCGCTAACCGGGACCAAGCTTTGAAGTTTATTAGGTCCAAACTAATGGCGAAGCGATTGAGAATGTCACTGCCTAAGTAAAAGGCGGCAGTGACGTCTCGCAGGACCCAACAATTATGGACTATGCTCTTGTTGCCAATGGAGATTTTGAGCATACACCTACTTGGCAGGAGATGTTTGGAATTGGGTGTTTCCAGATCCATTTCCCATTTGTCTATCAGTTTGAATGTGGGAATGGCTGGATCTTTTGGGAGTTGGCGAAACATGGCTTCGCTGATGAAGCTCTTACCGTTGTTCACACACATTCGAGCGAGAACAGAGTCCTTCCCATCATTTAACTGAACACGGATGAACAACTGCTCTCCAATTTGCTGAATATCAGCCAGGCTCTGAGCTGATTTCACATCTTTCTGTACTATAGGAGTGGGAGTGTCTGAATGTGGATTGGTAAAGAATTTCAGAGTGTTTCCTTCCAGTGTGGAATACCACCTTAAACTGGAAGGAAGGTTGATTTTCAGAAATAGAGAGGACCCCCCATCACCAGTCTGTTGTCCTACTGCTATTACTGTCACTTCTGGAATTTGGTTGTTCTGGAAGTGAAATTCAACTTGGTCAGATTTTTGTTCAACCATGTGGCAGGTGCCATTTAAACTAACATGGTTGACACTCTGTTTAATTTTATTGGTCGGCTAGTCTGGGTCCAGAGGACCTTATTTACACAATCTATTAGGGATGACAACCTTCTCAGGAGGTTGTTCCCTAGTAAACAAGGGGTGCCCTCTGGAGTCACTATTATGACCGGGTGTTTCACCTTGTGTCGCCCAATTTTAATGTTCAACTCTGCAGTCCCCTCGACGGGAATTTCCTTCCCGTCAAAGTTCTGCAGTTATCCAGGAAGAGAGGTGAGAGGAATACGGTAATTCTCCCCCCTTCCTGCATTTAGTTCATCAAAGGCCCTTTTTGACAGAAGGGTAGCTTGGGATCCAGTGTCCACCAGTGCCCAAATTGTACCCTGCCCCTGTACTTGTACCGGGGCATAGTATCTTCCCTCCTTCTCCTCAAGGGGGCACAGATAATGCACATTTTGGACAACAGGTGGGCTAATGTCCTGGTTTTGGACATGGCGAGAGAAGAGATTTGGGCAGAATTCTGTGGAGAGCCTGGGGAATCTAAAAAGAAAAAGTTGGCAACTGGAAATGGTTTCGGGTTCTGGGCTGCCCCCCCCCCTTTTTGGAGGCAGTCATCAGGATAGGTTTGACCCATGGGATTTTGGTATTGTTGGTTCTGGGATAGAATGATGGGCGGCAACAGCTCAATCCCCACATCTACCCAGTCTGTTGATTCGGTTTTAGGTTCCCCTGGTTCCGTTTCTGGGCCGCCCCTGCCTTTTGGGAGGCAGTCACCAGGATGGGTTTGAACCAGGGGTTTTTGGTTTTGTTGGTTCTGGGATAGGATGATGGGAGGCGACAGCTCAATCCCCACATCTACCCAGTCTGTTGATTCGGTTTTAGGTTCCCCTGGTTCCGGTTCTGGGCCGCCCCTGCCTTTTGGGAGGCAGTCACCAGGATGGGTTTGAACCAGGGGTTTTTGGTTTTGTTGGTTCTGGGATAGGATGATGGGCGGCGACAGCTCAATCCCCACATCCACCCAGTCTGGATTGGAATCTCTTGGGACACATTTTTCCTTGGGAGGAGTTCCCCCATCTCTGAAGGAGAAGATCCTTTTCCCAGGATCCTCTTGGGATCCCTCTCCTTCAAATTGGAAGATCTTTACCTCCTCCACAAAGTGGGTCTGTTTGGGTCCTTTGTTTCTCCTACCTCCTCTGTGCTCCTTGGGTGGCAGACTTTCAGGGGTAGAAGATTTTGTTTCCGGTTCCTGGTTTTCCAGAGGCTGTTTACAAGTTGGGAAGGAAGCTTCCTCCAAGGCTTTACACCCCCCTTCCCCTTGTGCCTCCTCCCTGGGAGCTGTGGGTTATCGGGGTGCTGCCCCCGTCATTGTTCTGGAGCACCAGGCCCAGAGTTTGGGGCATTCTGCGGTGGCATGCTCATCTGAGGGTTCTGTTGAGCCCTCATTATGTGACCCAGATCTCGTGCCATATTTTGGACCTGGCGCTCAAGTTGTGAAATCCGCTCAGGCTGATAGGGGGGGTCTATTTTCTCCCCTGGGCTGATCCATAGAAGGGTAGCTATCCCTTCTCTGGTAATACCCCGGATTGGGAAGATTTGGGTATCCCTCCACCCTTGGCCTCCCCTCTCCCGGATTAGGTTGTCTGGGCTCAGGGAATTGGGGAAAGAAGGATGGATGGTTTTGGGGTTGGAAATTGGGTGGATACCTGGGGAAAAAGTTCTGCCCAGGATTTGGTGAATTTCTGCCCTCCTGGGGGAAGTTAGGAGGGAAGTTCCCCGGGTTAGGTGCTTGGCTGGATTCCCCCCCTTGGGCTGGAGGAGTCCACACATAACCAAGGATGGGTCGGTTTCCCTTGTAGCGGGGACTTGCATAATCAGGGGAGCGAGGGACCCCATTTGTGGGACTACCTCCTCGACTCCCGGTCTGTGACTGGCCCGAGGGCCTTCTGGGCTGTGAATTATTTGGCGCAGGCAGGTTTTTAGGCCCCCCCCAACTCCAAATCTAAAACGGGGGCAACCTTTTCCTCCGCCACCTTGGCAGCAGCAGGGGTGCTGTTGGTTTTGGGGTTTTTCTGCGCATTACTTTTATTTTCTATGGGCTTCTACACCTCATAGATCTGGGTGGCTTGCTCAATGACCCAGTCTAAAGATCTTTTCTCGTGAAAATCTCTCACGAGCTGGGTCATTATGTACTTGGGAAGAGCATGGAAAAATGTGTTGATGAATTCTCTGCTGTCCGTGCGCACCCTTCTGGTGGTCTGCGCAAAGGCACGCTTCAATTCTTGCACGAATTCTTGTGGGGCCTGATCCTCCCCACATTGCAAATTGTAGGCTGCCTTGCGAGCCTCTTGGGGATTTCTATGTACAGAAAAATGTTTCAAGATGGCCGCCCTATATGTGGACCATCTTGAATGGTTTTGGTCCTCCAGCCCCGCAAAGAAACTGGAGTATTCAGGGGAGAATGTCCATTTGACGTACTGGATGCAGCTACTGCTGTCCTTCAAATGGAAAGTCTCCATCATTTGCTCATAGAGCTCCAAGTGTTCCCAAACAGAATACTTGGCGTTCTTATGATAAGGCGTGATAACACTCCTGATTGCCTTAATCTGTTTTAAGGGGTCCTTAAGCAAGGCCCTTTTCACCTTATTGGCCTTTTTGGTTCGGGTAACCCTGGTCCATTCATCCTCTGATTCAGAAGCACTGCTCCCAGAGGTGCCCGTCTGATCTTCCAAGTTTTCCCGGATTCTGCGAGCCTGGGAATAGCTGGCAGAATGTGGGGACCTGGTCTCCTGTGTCCTGTGACGCTCAGAGGAGTCTTCAGATCCCTCCTTGCTACCAGGATTTAATGGGTACCCCCCCCCACTAACCTAACTGGGCAGAGGTTTTCAGGATGCCCTTAGTGGGCATACTCTCCTGGGGTTCCCCACTAAATTGCACTGTAATTAGGTGCCCATACCCGGATGCCCGTCCATCCATTCCTGGGTGGTACTGGCCTATGAGCCCCAGCCTTTTGGCTGGATAGTAATCTGCCATCCCTATGGCCCTGTGCTCATGTGCGTCAGGGGACATGGGGGTGGTGGAGTCCAGGGACTGGGAGAGATGAAGGCCTCTGGTACTAGGGCTCCTGAGGTTATGCTTAGGCGTTTCCCTTTCCCAGCGAACCTCATCTCTATCAGCCCCTGCTCCCTGTTGCAATGCAAGAGCCTGCGCTTTCAGTTACTCAGTTAAGGCCTTACTAGACTCTATCAGTCTCTCCTGCATGGCTACCTGTTGCTGGAGCCCATCATTGTGCTGGCAGAGAGCCTCATTCTCTCTCTGTGCCTCCTGATTGGTCCTGGAGTACTGGGCCAGTCTTTGCTGCAGGAGGGTTACCTCCTGAGTCCCATCCCTACTGGCCTGCTCCTTTCTTGCCAGAGCCTCTTCCACCCTCCTGGTGTGCTCTAACAGGTTCTAATGCTCTTTTTGGAGGTCACCCAGCCCCTGGAGGGCCAAGTGATTTTCTTCAGTTTTTCTTTTTAAATGGCAGACTTCCTTGCCTAAGGTGTCCCTTTCTTGACTAAGAGTCTGCATCTGTGCCGCCCGGTCGTCCCTTTGCCTTTGAAGGGTACCAGCTTTCCGGCGCTCCTGATCAAACTCTGCCTGGGTATCCAGGACTTTCAGGATTAGTTTATTGCTCTCTGCCTCTTCCCTATCTAGGTGGCTTTGCAGGGTGACTACCTGCTTAGCACATGCCCTATTGAAATCTAATTGTTGCTCCAGCTTTTTCTAGCTCTGCATTAGGGAGTCCAAACCTTCTTGGTACTTCTTCTGCAAGGCCAGAAATCTGGTATCCTGGTCAACTTTTCCTGTTGCAGGACACACATGTCCTCTTTGATTTTAATGAGATACTGTCTGCTCTCATTTTCTGACTCCTGGCTTCTGTGCATACTCTGCTCAGAAGAGACCAGGTCAGATTGGGCCTTCTCTAACGCGATCTGTTGCCTATTTGCCAGATCTTGGCCTTCAGCACATTTGTCCTGCATGGCTCCCATATATAGATACAAATATGCCGCTATCCTAACCATCTTGTCGTGTTCATCTTTAGCTTTAGGAGCCATGTATAGTTCACTCAGGGCCACATGTAAGGGACCCTGATCTCTCCAGATATCTAACACAGTTGCAGTGACCTGTCGTGTGATTGCCTGCAACCATGCATCTTGGCCCTGCTCAGTACATTCACCTCTCACAAATAGCTTATGTAAGAAGTGCTCTCTGGCTATTTTGATGTCTACCAGTGTCGTCATTCTGGAATTTCAGTTCCTTCCTGACTTACAGAAGTTTGTATTTTATTTTGCAAAACAGACCGTTTCCTTAGAGCGTTCCTTTGAGGGGTGCTTTCACAGTGTAAAACAGCGTGGTGATCTATCCGGATATGTATATCCGGTCAGTTGACACACTGTATTAAGCTGCACAAGTGGTAATTCTAATCCAGAATATCCCGGCTACGAGCCCCCACTGTGTAAGCGACTTCAATTCAACACTACAGCTAAGTCAATGCCTAGTCTGGGATGCTGATGGAAGCCCTTATCGATGTATTTTTTATGTCCCGTTCATTTACTCTGGATGACAACCCTTATATAACACCCCTCTCTCAGAATCCCCCCGACCCCGCTGAGCCAAGAAGAAGGTTTGTTTTGCAAATTTAAAAGGTTTATTTGAAAATTAAACAATATATAGACATATCACACTTTTATAATAAATGAATATTTGATAGCACACTTGTGAGGATGATAGTGATCAACAATGGATAATGTTACAGTGGTACACTCTTTTTGATGGCTTAGAAGTGATATAGAGAGGATAAAGTAGCTGAGAATGCTTTTATGGCTTCAAGGACAATGCAATGATGAATGAAAATGCAGTACAGAAAATAAACTTGATAGGACTTCAACAAAAGACAATGTTAATCACTTTTCTTTGACAATTCACCCCCCCCTCTATGCAAGGTAAAGAGATGGGAGGAAAGCACACAGTTCTCAGGAATGCAATCAAATATAATTCAGTTCCCCCCTAGCAAGCTTAGAGGAAAACAGGTAGGAGTTTTAAACACAGGCAATATACTTTAATGTGGTATGCAAAGAAGTGGAAATATGCTAAAAATGCTTTTAATTCCCTATAGGGGGTCCAGGGTGAGTGAGAGATACTTTAAATTAATTCAGGATCACTTTAGCAATGCTCTACGAATGATTGTCAGGTTGCACACGAATTTCAGCAAGGAAAGCAAGGACACATTTTTTTACACATGGCTGAAATTAAGCAAAATGTCAAATTGCAGCAAATTTAGTCGTGTGCGTCGAGCGCAATTACGGAGGCACTATAAGGAGTAGGAAGTCGGTTCAAGGCTCGTCTCGTTGGAAAGCTTAGAATCTTAGCTTTAAGATGACAGTTAAAACTCGCTCCCAGCACAAACAGTTCCGGAGATACGGCCGATTTAGTAAAGGTAGTTTTTCGGATTTGAAATTTTAAAGCTCAGAATGACAGATGACAGTTTTCAGTTTTAAAAATGACAGAATGACACGATTCTAGGAGGCAGTTCTAATAGGCTAAAATAGTTTGGATTAGATTATTTTAAACTAAGAGATTGATTTCGGCACAGTCCTGACTATGTACTCACACTATAATTTAGACAGGAATGCGGCTTCGTCACCGATCGGGTCAGGATTGGCTGGACTTCTGCTAGCAGTTCTTCACAGCAATCTGGTCTCTGGTTCTCTCTGGTTCCGGATACAGCACTGCTTTCTGGATACTGCTACAGGTTCTTGCAAAAGTTCTTGGCAAAGAATTCAAACAGCTTGCCCGGCTGTTGAATACTTTGGTTGGTTTTGAGGCCTGCTGAAGAGGATTCAGCTTGTGGATTCAGGCCTCTCTGCTACAAATTCTGGAGTTAATTTCTGGTCTCTGGAGATTGATGGATTTGAAGTCTGGATCTCTGGATGTGAAGTCCGAAGTCTCCCGGCAAAGCGTCCCACAAGAAAGTGGAAAGTGAATGTCTCTACCTGGGTTTCAATGTTCCTTTTATGTGTTTTGAAAATGGGTGTGTGCCTGGGCCTAACTAAGCCTGCCCCTCTCACTTATCATTGGCCAAGCTTTCCTCTCTCCCTTGATTGGGGGAAAGAAATGGAGTGTCAGAGTGATGCTGTAGGTTTTATGGTCAGAGGAACCTCCCCTTGTCAAATTGCACACAATCTATTTCTGACCCAAATACATATTTATCTATGTACCATTTTTCTAATATTATAGGTCCAGTTAACATATTTTCTGTAGCACCAAACCATCCGATCCCTGTCTTTGTACGATGTTGTGTCCACTTATGACAGAATTCTCCCCTTTTCATCCAGATAACGACCTCTAAACCTTTCCAGATTTTACACAAATGTGCGCCAGGGATATGGGTTTCAGATGATAAAGTGTCAGATTTTTAACATGCATACATTTGGAGTAACAACCTTTTTTTCCGCTACTATCCCCAAGAACATACCACAGGGCCCTAACACCTCTTAAAATGTGCACAGAAAAATCGCAAGAATGATGTTATTTATATAATTTTGACAAGTCCGCACTGTGAATTATCCATCTTTTTAAAATCATGCTCTGGCCCCAAAGGGGTGTGGTTTTCCAAAGCACATGGTGGAATTTCTGGTTTATCCACTTCCCCCAAGCTCAGCTTGCTCTCACAGGCACTGCCCCTCCCAGTTTATCCCAAGAGGAAGCCATTTTACGACCCCCCCAATATAACATTTGCCTGAGTCCAGGACAGGGCTTTGTTCAACTTCCTGCAGTCTGCAGGTACCACTCCCCTAATTCAATCAGAGAGGTGTCACCTCCTTTTGGTGGGGGCAGCAGGATGCAGCCAGGCCTGGGAAGAGTGGCTGAGCAGGTTTCACTCCTGTCGGGGGGTAGTTGCCGGGCAGAATTCACTCTTTTCCAGCCAGGCTTCAGCTAAATGTCACTTTAGTTCCCAGTTTTCTACATTCAAATCACACTGACAATTTTTACACATGCAGCTAGAAAACTGATTCTAAGTTCAAAACTATGACATTTAAACAATTGCAACCTATGTGACACTCACAAGGAGGTCACTCATTTATTCTAAACATTTCGATTTTAGTGGCTTTAAACCCAAATTCACTTAAGCTGCTGACATCCCCAGCTATTTTTTATATATACATTAAATAATGACTTCCTTAAAGTCATTTCAGAATATAGTTTTACATTGTATCCACCTCTTAGCAAGTCTTTCCTTGGCCTGGTTTGGGTTCATTTGTTCAGTTTTACACACAAGTCTGGTGGTTTTAAAACGCCGGCTTTCTCATAGTGGTGAGCACCAGCATTGCATCCATTTTTGACATTAAGAAAATGAATTCCACACAGTTCTGGGTTGCTTTTGGCAATCAGCATTGCCATTCCCAATGGTTTCAGGCTACTGTGTGTGTATCCCAATGGTGGTTTTAGGCAGTGCCCTCCTGTGCTCACAACATAGGCAAAAATGGGTGGCAGCCTATTCTTCATGTTTTCCCTGTGCACTCTCTGGGGAGTTCTGGCCATCATGATGTTTTCAATGCCAGTAATGCACAGTTTTATGGTAGGGCTTGGATGCATGGGTAAAAACATCCCACACGATGGTGGTTTATGGCAAGTTCAACGTCCTTAGTCTGAAGGGTTATGGGTCCTGAAGAAAGGGGCCTTCCATCAATTGCTTCTCCAGGTTGCATAATAGTCTGGGATTCGTAAGGTATATGGTGTTTAAGAACCCATTCTTGGTCTATGAAAATCCCCATAGCTCCACAGTCCACCAGTGCCAGGATGGGATACGTTTCCTTTTGGATGGCGATAAAAAGGCCTGTAAGATCACCAAAGAATTTGTCCAGGAGAGTTCAAGGATGGAATTGATGTGGAGCAGACATCTCTCTCCCGAACCTGTGCTCCATCTAGGATCGGGAGCTGGCGTTTCCCGAGCGCCGTGGAGGGGCTATTGGGCACTCTCTTACTAAATGTTTGTCTGATGCACAATACATACACAACCCGGTATGGATCCTATGCATTATTTCTTGGGAGGATATGGGTCCACGGAATGCCCCTAGCTGCATAGGTTCAGGCTCGTTACTCGAAGTGGAAATACCTTCAGGACTCAAGGTTATTCCAATAGGGCTCTTCTGGAGTGGTAGCTTGCTTTTCTTTTTCTCTGCCTTTCTCTCCTGAATGCGAAAGTCAATCTGCAGAGCAAGATCCATCAGGGCCTGATAAGAACTTGGGCGCGCCACTCTGGCTAGTTCATCCTTGATGTCTTTGTTAACCCCCTTCGAAATAGGGTAAAACAAGCTTCAGAGGACCAATCCGCTTCTTTAGCCAACTGTTTGAAGCGCGTGACGTACGTGAGCATATCCTGGGAACCTTGTTGAAAGTCGAGTAGATGTTCCTGGGCACTGTAGACCTGCTCTGGGCAGTCAAACATGGTCTTAAGGGCCTGTATGAAGCCATCGTATCATCCAGGAGAGAATCCCTCAGAGTTAACCAGTGGGGTGGCCACGGTCAAGGCATTGCCGGAAAGATGCAAAATAATAAAGCCCACCTTGGCCCTGGGCGTAGAAAAATAATAAAGCTTGAAAGTAAAGTGGACCAAACATGAGTCAAGGAATCCACAAAGGCTCTTTGCGGAACCATCATATTGATCAACAATGGCGCCCAGGATTGCACTCTCTTTCGTAGCAGATTCACGGGACAATACCAATTGCTTCAAGGCGGCGTTCTCTGCCTTTAAATTTTGCACTTCGGTCGTCAGCTCTTGCATGCCAGGCATAAGGTCCTGGATGGCCGCTTCCATGTCTGCGTCGAATTCAATCAGGTGGCGTCTCAATCTGTCACAGGTTTCCTTTTTTCTCACCTGTTTTTGCTGCCTTGCGGGATCTTTCGCCGGGGTTTTCTTCCATGCTGTTCGGGTCTTGTATAAGCCCGCTCGGCCGTCGTCGGATTCCAAGATTCGTTCAGCTTCTTCGTCCGGGACCACGGAACTCCAGGAAGACCAGTAGGAAGGCCGCACACGAGAGCGGTCTGCGCGGAACGTGGATGGAATATAGGTACAAGGGGGAGGAAGGAGAAGGAGAAGGAATGGGTCCGGGAATTCGAGTAGCAACTCAGTTCCAGGAGCATGAACTGTGACGCACGTCTATCCTCAGCTAACGATAGCGTTGAGACACACGGAGCCGCGGGGTGTGGTTCCTTTATGGAATGTGCTGCATGGACGTAAGGTCGATAGACCGCGTTCTGTGAATTCGGCCATGTTGGGTGTACTACAGCGAGTAACCCCCGACGTGCCAGGGACCAGGAGGACCAAAAGGGGCATGATCGATGGATCATACCACCCATTTGAACATGTACGGCTCCTTCGGGTCGGGTCTGTTCTGTCGAGGATCTTGTAGAGGGTTGATATTCTGACCTTTGGGGGGGATGCTGTGAGGGTGAGTTCCAGGGCTGTGAGGTCTCTGCTTCCAAGCTGCTTCATGTCCCTGCTCGAGAGCCAGTGACGAAGCTGGGTGTATCTGAACCTCTCATTTTCGGGAACGTTAAATTTCATCTTTCAGGCCTCGAAATCCAGAGGGTTTCCTTCCTCATAAAAGTCTTGCACCGTCTCCAGTCCTCCTTCTCTCCACCTCATGAAGTTTTTGGGGTTGTAGCCCGGTGTGAATTCCGGGTTCCAACAGACCGGGGTGAGTGGGCCTGTTGTGCTGCGGTTTTCCACAGCCGCGCCGCCTTCCTCCAGCTCGCCACCATGTTTTCTGTTGCCGACAGCGGCCCCCTGCCCTCACATTCGCTGGGGCGTTTCATGTGTGGTAGAGAGGTTATCGGGGCTGGGCTCCAGGCCTCTTCCAGCTCCAGCCAGCGGGGTTTTGGGGTGGACGACAGCCAGGCGAACGCATACGAGAGCTGTGCAGCCAGGATATATCTGGCAACATCAGGCGCTCCCAATCCTCCCATCGCCCGTCCTCGGAGCATGAGTTTCCTTGGGATTCGTGGCTGTTTACCTTCCCAAATATACCTCATAATGTTTTTTTGCAACTTCTGGACAGCTTGTTTCGGGATAGTGGTGGGTAAGGCTGAGCACTGGTAAAGAAGTCTAGGAATAAGGGGGCCGGGATTCGTCCGACAAGGAGATCTCTTGTTTCTGCCATCGTATCAGGTCGCTCTTGAATTCTTTGAGATTTGCCGGGAAGTTGGCTTTATATAGTCTCCTGGGTGTTCATGGCAGCTGGACGCCTAGGTATGGTAGTTGCTTTTTCGCCCAGGGTATCAGATATTCTTTTTCCAAGTCTGTAGTTAGAGATCGAGGCAGGTTAATGCTCAGGGCTGTTGACTTGGATAGATCTAATAAAGCATTTTGTAAACACCCACACATACAAACCTCCTTACTCCATACTTCCTTTCAGCGGTGGTGGCAAGAGTTGAGTGCAGGTGGTGCATGTGACATGTGTCACAAGCTGATACAGGACTGAGGGCCTCATTGCAACCATGCCGGTATCCTACCCTAGAGCCACCAGGATACCGGCAAAGGCTGTTACCGTTTCTGGCACCGGGTCCGGTGGCATTGCTTCCGCATTACAGGTGCTGACAGAGCGGTATAAACCCCATAGGACTCAATGAGGGCTGGCGGTGACCCAGATGTCCCACTGGCACAACCGTAGTCGGGCAGTCCCGGTAAAGTGCTGGTATGCTCCAATACGGGCACTTTTTTACCGGAACGCCCATCTCCGAATGAGCCGCTGAGTTTTTACACAATAAATAAAAATTCTAATGGCATAAGAATTGCATTTGGTCTAGTGTCGTAGCGTCCTACTACATCAGGCACTGCGTCATGCATGTGGCACAAAAATGTATCCATCTATGGCAGCACTCTTTTCTCATGGACATATTCATGATTTACGGTTGCGAATTACTGTCCTGTATAATGTGGGTGACCTGGCATCTAAATGACTCCATCAAATATTCCACAAGTATTCCACATACATAGCTCTGCTTTGAAAAACATTTCTTGGAGGAAACCCAGCAGCCAAACTTTGCTTAGATAGCTGAGACTAACTTGCTCAGTTTGCTTGCGCAAACTAAGTGCAATATTGACGCCCCACCACTTTAATATTTCACCAGTAGCCAGGGTATCTTTGGTGAGCTTGTAAACTTTTTTTTAAAATAGTGGTGTTGTCCAAGGTGAAAATAATCAAGTGATGAATGTTTGGGAGTTTCTCATTTGCCGGTGAACAGAAAAGGACAGGGGATTACAATTAAGCCAAACAGCTTGCCCCCCTCCGCCCACCCACCCCCACTGGAGGTGTGCATACGGGTCCAGCATGAATACACCTGAAACAGGGACCCGCTCATTGTTACCAAATAAGAGACAGTATGAAGGGTAATGATGAATGAAAAGGGGTAGAGATGCCTGCCTAGGAATGTTGCAGCCAATCTTAAGGACATATAAAATAAAGAAGTGAGGATAAAACAGAAATACAAAGCTTCACAGGAAATCTCAAGAAAATAAGCAGGAATGCTTCAGCAATTACCCATTCAAGAAGAAAAGGGCCAGTGGCAGAAGGACAAACAGCGGGACACAGTAAAGAAATACAGGACATAGCAAAGCAGTCTCTGCTACAGAAATCTTGGCAGGCTGTTGGCACCAGAGAGAAACTAAAACCACAAGTCACTGAAGACAGGGTCCAGGGGCATGGCATACTGATACACGAGCTTTTTAGACTGGGAACAGTAGCACTGCAGACTCCAAACAAAGTCACTGCAGACTGGGAACAAAGCAGACAACAGGTTGGTTAAGGGCTGACCGTGGGCAATGTACTAAGCTCCACTCAGTGTGCAGATGGCTCCTCCTAATGATCAAGTCATGGCACCAAGTTCTTGAAGTTGGAGTCAGGAAACTCCTGGTTGGTCTACCATTTGCAGTGAGTTGGAAGACTCCAATGTTGTTTGCTTGCAAGTTGAAGGGCCCATCAATGTGTGACACCAGGAAATATATCTGCTGTACAATTGCCTACTACCCGATATCTAGCACCGGCGAGCATAGAGACAGAAAGAGAGTGTCATCCGGCTTCCTAGTTTAATATGTCGCAGCCATGTTGTTTGTGTGGCTCAGCAGAAACTCTGATCTAATAACCAAAAGAAAAGCTGTGAAATCTAAAAACATCACTGAAAGGCTCCAGCAAATTTCAACACTGCACTAATTTCAGCAAAAACAGTGTCCACCAGTTTAAAATGACAGCATGTGTTATGTGTGAGGTAGGATACTAATACGGACGTGTGGCATTGAGGGTAAACTGAAGAGGTGATTGATTTGGAGTTTAGCACAGCATAGTGTAGTGTAGGGTATTAACAACCTTGACCACTAAATGCTAACACCACCAGCAATAATTAATTGTAATCCCACTGACATTAGTAATTAGGCTGGGGTCAGCATGGGATGTTTTGGCCACAGCCTGTGCTGCAGGCTATACGTGCATGAATTCACACTGCAATGTTGGCCTAGGGAAATAATTATGAAAACTGAAAGTTGAACGGCAGTGTGTCTTGTGGACGTTAGAATCAGAGCACAATGATGTGGCAGAATGTGCGCTCTAAATAACGATTTCATTGTTCAAGCTGGTGCAGGTCAGGAAGCAGAAAATGTCATGTTGCACATTTAATCCGGGCTTAGTGAAATATTGAACAGGAGTGCTGTACTAAGGTCATTGTAAAAAGAAAGCCAGACAAAGCTGCAAAAATACCAGGGGTGCTGGCCAAAATGTGGGTGGTGATTGATGAGAGGCCTTCCATTCAATCACGATAGAATGCATGCAAATGAGTGGGGAAACAATACAAAATCTTTATGAAGATATAGGCAGAGGGGAGGAAGGAAAGAGAGTTTAACAACTCAGGATAGAGGGGGAAAGGGGGCTGGCCACAGGAGGAGTGAGGATAGAGAGGAGGAAGAAAAACGAAATTAAGGAGGTTGGATCGAGTGCTGCGAGCTGTGACGCTGCAATCTGGGCCGGGAGCTGTGCTTGCTGTGAAGGAGGGAGACGGGTTGTAGGAGAGAACTTGCTGTAATCCCAAAGGCGGTGAGTGAGTCATGGGGGTGAGTGAGTGTGGCCGTGAGACGAAAGAGTGTTTGTTCGTGCAGACAGAGTGACATGCAAACACTAGGTGAGTTTAGGTGACAAAATAAAGGAGCAATGATTAATTAGAGCAAACTCAGTCTGATTAGTGAAGTGTTACATTGGGTACAAAAGGGTAAAAACCCATTTGTTCTCCATGCACCGGAGAACAAATGTGTTTACCCGTGCGCAAATAGTAACTTGTTGGAAAGGGGGAGTTTGCAGCACTGCTAAAGTTTATCATTCATACTTTCAAGGTTGTGTATAAAAATGCATGTGGGCAGCTTGGTTTGCTAAGGAGTAGCTCGTTTCGCTGGACGCGAAAACAGAAATCATTGCTTGGGTGGGAGATGTTAAGAAAGTCTATGCCAATATAACTGCAAATATGAATGCACTGACAAGTTATGAAAACTGTATTTTTTGCCAAGCTGTGTTTAGATCTTTCTTCCTATTTCTTGCATGTGTTCAGCGAGATGCAATGCTGATGTTGTTTCCTGCATATATCTTTTTATTCTGTTTTGTTGAATGAAGATAACGTGCCTCAGTGCATTGTGAAAGTCTGTGTGTGGTTCATTATTTGTGGCCTATTTATTTCATGGTATGGCGTGTAAATGTGGTGCATTTAGTATAGTTGATATTAAAACTTAGTGTTCCTAGTATAGTGCTAAGCCTGAAGTTTTGTTAGCCAAAGATCCCACCAAAATCACAGCAATAAACGTGTGACCTATGAACGAATTCCCTACACTGCAGTGAATATAAATCCTCACAAGTATCTTATTTACCGTACACAAGAATCCATGGAAAAGTCCTACTAAAGCACCTACCACCCAAAGCCTGAACAGTTTGTTGCTATTGAGGGTTGAGGGTGGAGCTGTGTAAGGGAGAGGCCAATTACAGTTTGGAGGCATGTGACTGCCTTGCAGAGGTGGGCAGAGAGATGTGACACTGGATTGCATTCACCTGATCCATGTGTGCCCAGTGCTTTGCTAGATAAGGCTTGCTTTAGGCCCTGGATCAATACAAGTGGACTGATGGCCAAGAGGCTCCTGGTGGCACCATTGTGACACCGGTCTGTCTGTACGGGAGTAAATATCCATGATGGAAGCGTCTTGGAAGGTTACCAATCTCTCTGTAGTCCGCACATGCACTGCCATTGGGCCTGACCACCTCCATAAAGAACAGGTTTGCTGACATGGGGATAGCAGCACAAAGCAGGTGGATGCCTCAAATGCTGCAAACCCTCAGATCCCTAATGGGATTTCACCACCTGCAAAGGTTATTTGGGAATTTCTAGAGGTGCTAGTGCAATGTTCCGCACAGCTCACCTTTATGCTGCTTTTCTACACGATCAACCCTTCAGGAAGGAGGTCATTGTCTGGTGGTTTAGAAGCAGAGACCTGACATAGAAACTCAACATACAGATACTCGGCCACCTTTGTGCTCGCAGTCTGCAAAGTGCCTTTAACCGTCTGCACGATACTTATGAAAATAATTGAAATTAAAGCGAGAAATGGACAAACCAATCAACTTCTACGGCCAATAAAGGAGCATATCTCATTCCGCAAATTGTCACACATAAAACATTGGGCAGTCAGATAGGCGTGGATAGAAAGTTTGGGAACTGTTCACATGTTTTGCCAATGAAATGGGCGCGGGTCAGGTGTGCGCAACTCTTGGGTACAAATCTACTAGAAACCTTCCTGCAGCCAGATACAGCAGGAGCAGTCTGGATTTTATGGGGGTGATTGCAACACACATGTTGCAAACTGAAATCTATCCTTTGCTGGTGTTTTATAGCTTGGAGTTTCCCACAGAGCACGCAGTTGAAATGAACCCTGTACTTCAAGAGAACCAACTGCACCTCTGTGCAAGTTTTATTTTGCAATATGAGGTCGTCATCCAGATTAGAGAAAACAAGTTACTAGAAGGTCATCAACCCCTTCAGTACCCTACACCCTCCAAACCCTAGTAGCCTTTTCTCCTCCATCCTCAGCCTCGAGCTTGTGTTAATAGACCCTTAGAAACTATGTACTGTTGACCTCCCTCTGCTTCTCCTTTCTGATCCAAATGCTCGTTTTTCGCTGAGGTTTCCATATTGGTGGTGGGACATGATCTTAGTTTAGTTTAGTTTAGTTTATTATTTGTATAGCGCCGCCTGGCCCTAGGGCATCCAGGCGCTTGCGATGAATACAACAAGAATAATGAATACAACAAGAATAATGCAGCAGAAATGTACAAATCGATTACATATTTACAAATTTACAGTCTTGGTGCATGCTAGTGCGGTAGGGCTAGACAGTTTCTTTGGATAGAAGCCAAGTTTTGGTGTTGTGTCTAAATCTGTGAAAGGACGGTTCTGATCTCAGCTCGAGTGGAAGTGAATTCCAAAGTTTGGAGGCAAGCACGGGGAAGCTGGAGCCACCTGCTTTTTGGAGCTTAAATCTTGGGATATTTAAGCAGTGTGTTTGAGCTGATCTGGTAGGGCGCGCTGGGGTGTGGTGCTTGAGGTTGTCGGATAGGTATCTGGGTGCTTGGTTAGCTAGGCATTTGTGTGTGAGTGAGATGGTTTTATATTCAATTCTTTGTGGTATGGATAGCCAATGGCAGGTGCGTCTGGCGTCCGAGATGTGTTCTTGTTTGGGTATGTTCAGGGCTGCTCGCAAGGCGTTGTTTTGTATGACTTGTAGTTTGTTGATGTTTTTCTGACTGGTTCCCAAGTATAGCGCATTGCAGTAGTCAACTTTGGAAAGGACTAGCGCTCTGGCTAAGGTGATGCAGTTGGATGGTGAGAGGTAAGGTCTGCTGGCATTGATAAGTTTACAAGTGTAAGCAGTGGCTGAAGAGATGGAGTTGATCTGTCTTGTCAGTGTGAGGGAGGAGTCGAGGTAGATTCCTAGGGTTTTGACGCTGTTAGAGACGGTGATGTTATTGCCGTCTATGGTGAATGCTTGATAGAGTTTGTCGAGTTTATTAAGTCTGGGTTGGGAACCTAGGAGGAGAAGCTCGGTCTTGTCGTCATTAAGGCATAGGCCATGCTTGGCCATCCATTCTTGTATAATGGAATAAATGTTGTTGAGAGCAGTGAGGTCGGTGGAGTAGTCGCCTGTTAAAGGGATCAGTATTTGGGTGTCATCTGCGTAGTTGGTGTAGATGACACCCAAGCGGTCCAGTATGTCAAAGAGGGGTTTCGTGAATACATTGTATAGAGTGGGGGAGACGCAGGAGCCCTGGGGGACACCGCAAGTGACTGGGGCTGGGATGGCAGAGGCTGTGGGTGCGAAGACTCTCATGGATCTGTTGTTAAGGAAGGAATGGATCCATGCGTTGGCGTTATCTGAGAATTTGGCTGCTGAGGATAGATGTTTGCAGAGGATGTCGTGGTTGACCAGGTCGAAGGCGGCCGATAAGTCAAGGAGGAGAAGGAGGGCTAGTTTACCATTGTCTTTAATGTTGTCCATCTGTGTCTTAAGGTCAATCAGGGCGGTCTCAGTGCCATGTTTGGGGCGGAATCCTGATTGTCTGAGTCCTAGTAAGTTATTTTTCTCGAGGTGGTTCTGTATCTGGAGATAGGCAGCTCTGTCGAGGATTTTTAGTAGGAAGGGTACAGTCGTTATGGGTCTGTAATTGGTGGGGACATTAGGGTCAAGGGTGGGCTTCTTGAGTAAAGGAAGAACCCAGGAGTCCTTGAGGTTGTTGGGCACTGTGTTGGAGGTGAAAGATGCGTTGATGAGGGTGGTGATGAAGGGAGCAAGTTGTTTGGCAGCATCTTTAATGATAGGGGCTGGGCAAGTGTCGCCTTGGCATTTGGACGGTTTAAGGGAGTAGATTATTTCTTCAACCTCTTTAATGGTTATGGTGGAAAACTCAAAGAGGTTATTGTCATCATTTTGGGGGGTGGTGTGGGTGTGTGTAGAGGGGGTGATGTTATCGGAGAGGGTGAGGCTTTCTTTCTTTGTCAAGATTTTGGCTTGTAGCGTGGCAATTTTGCCTAGGAGTGCTTCCTGGATGTTCGTGCACCAGTGGATGTCTTTGTTGCAGGTGTCTGGAATGGGGGAGGGTGATTCGAGTTCTCTCAGGATATTGAAGAGCTCTTTGGTATTAGATTTGGCGTTGCTGATTCTTTCATTGTACATGTTTTTTTTAGACTGGATGATGGCTGTTTTATAGATGTTCGATGCTAATGCGTAGGATGTCTTGTTAATGGTGGATGGTGACTGTTTCCATGCTAATTCAGCTTGTCTTTTGGCTTTGCGGAGTGTTTTTAGTTTGGGGGTGAACCAGGAATTGAGGTGTGCTCTTGGTTTGGCTTTCCGAAGCTTGAGTGGTGCTATGATATTTATGGCCTTAAGGATAGTTGTGTTGTATAGATCTACTAATTCAGTAGGGTTGGTCATGGTGGGTGAGAAGTCGATGATGGGTTGGAGTAACGGGAGGAGTTTCTCTAGTGTGATATTTTTGTTGTTTCTTGTGAGTGTGGGTGGGGCATTGGAGGAGGGCCCTGGTGTTTGAGTGCCTTTGTTGATGGTGAAGGTAATAAGGTGGTGATCGGTCCAGGCGCATGGAGTGTTGGAGAGGATGGTAGTGTTGCAATTGAGGTCAGCTATCCAGTCAAGGATGCGTCCTTTGTTATGTGTGGGTTGTGCGATATGGTGGGTGAGTCCTAATTCTGAAATAGTGTTGGCGATAGTGTGAGCTTTGTCATCTTTCTCATCATTGAGACCTAGATTAAAGTCTCCTAGGATGAGTAGTCGAGAGTTAGGTTTGATATTGTTAGAGAGTAGAAGGGCTATGTCGTCATTAAAGGATAGTATGGGGCCTGGCGGTCTGTAGATGAGGTGGATGGTGATAGTGCTTGTGTGCGTTGTGGATAGTTTGAGGGTGAGTAATTCCGCTGATGTCAGTGATTGGTTTTGTATGTGTCTAATGTTGATGGAACTTTTTGCAATAACGGCTACTCCACCACCTTTAGCTGTTTGTCTGTCTGCACGATAGATGGTATAGTCATTGGGTATAGCAAGTGATAGAGAGGGGCCAGATGCTGGGTGGAGCCAGGTCTCTGTAATAGCTATGAAGTCGAGATCATTAGCGGTGATAATGTCTGCAATGTCTAAGGCATGGGCGACTACAGATCTCGCATTGATGAGTGCACCTTTAATGATTTCGGTGGTGATGCATGATTTTTTGATGTGGGTGCGGGGGGAGGGTGCGATCAGGCCGTGTGATATCTGGTCTGTCGGGGGTGTAGGGCGTGTGCAGTGAGGGGCAGATTTGGTAAAGGTTATGTTTTGTTTGTTGCCTAGATTGGGGAAGGATGCGGGTGTGTGTGTTCTGGATCTGAGTCGGGTGAATCTCGATAATCCT
This sequence comes from Ambystoma mexicanum, assembly GCF_040938575.1. Taxonomy (NCBI): domain Eukaryota; kingdom Metazoa; phylum Chordata; class Amphibia; order Caudata; family Ambystomatidae; genus Ambystoma; species Ambystoma mexicanum. The sequence continues at coordinate 462,872,577 of NC_090931.1, forward strand.
GAGCAGGGATAGGATCTGCTGATAGTAAGGTTCGTGATAGTGGGTTGGCCGATGGGAGTAGTTTGTGATGCTTCTTGGGGGCTGGGGGTGTCTGCTATGCGATGAGAGTCAATGGAGGAGGTAGGCTGGAAGGGGTTGATGTTAGGTAGGAAGGGGGTGGGGCAGGGTATGGGATAATGTCTGGGGCAGGCTAGTCTGCTGAGGCCGTTGGGGTGTAAGCGAAAGTGTGACCCTGTACAAGGGGTGTCATGGGGGACCAGGCAGAATGGGAACATAATGAGGAAGGTCCAGGTTATCATTTCTGAGTTTAGAGGGAACTGACGCACAAAATCGTCAGAGAGAAGCTAGTGCGCAATGTTAGTACGCAATGGTGCTGCAGTGCGGGTACTAGCGCAGAGAATCGGAGAAATGCTAGTGCACAGTGCTGATACTCAATACTAATACGCAGTGTAATCTAGGCGACCATAAGGCACTACACAGTGTCACAGTAGTCTCTAAGCGACCATAAGGCACTACGCAATGTCATAGTGGTCTCTAAGCGACCATAAGGCACTACACAATGTCACAGTAGTCTCTAAGCGACCATAAGGCACTACACAATGTTGTCACAGTGGTCTCTGAGCGACCATAAGGCACTACACAATGTTACAGTAGTCTCTAAGCGATCATAAGGCACAACACAAGTGGTCACAGTGGTCTCTACGCGACCATAAGGCACTACACAATGTTACAGTGGTCTCTAAGCGACCATAAGGCACTACACAATGTCATAGTGGTCTCTAAGCGACCATAAGGCACTACACAATGTCACAGTAGTCTCTAAGCGACCATAAGGCACTACACAATGTTGTCACAGTGGTCTCTAAGCGACCATAAGGCACTACACAATGTCATAGTGGTCTCTAAGCGACCATAAGGCACTACACAATGTCGCAGTAGTCTCTATGCGACCATAAGGCACTACCCAGTGTGAGCAGTAGTCTGTGTTATACCGTACTGCGAGAACAGGGTTCAGTGAAGGCTAGAAACAGTTCAGGTTGCTGGCTGGAACAGTTGAAAAAGGTTGCAGTAAGGGGCGGTATGTTACCCCAAAGGAGAAGGGCGGGGGATCTAGCCCTATGCTCGGTGGTGTGTACAGGCTAGAGATAGGCACAGTGCACAGTGCCTTCGAGGTGGGCCGGTTCGGAACCTACTGGCTTGTGGTTGGCTCCCAATAGAGGAGAGGGGCCAATCACGATGTTTGCAGGGTAGCAGGGCATTTCAGCACTGCACTAATTTCAGCAAAAACAGTGTCCACCAGTTTAAAATGACAGCATGTGTTATGTGTGAGGTAGGATACTAATACGGACGTGTGGCATTGAGGGTAAACTGAAGAGGTGATTGATTTGGAGTTTAGCACAGCATAGTGTAGTGTAGGGTATTAACAACCTTGACCACTAAATGCTAACACCACCAGCAATAATTAATTGTAATCCCACTGACATTAGTAATTAGGCTGGGGTCAGCATGGGATGTTTTGGCCACAGCCTGTGCTGCAGGCTATAAGTGCATGAATTCACACTGCAATGTTGTGGCCTAGGGAAATAATTATGAAAACTGAAAGTTGAACGGCAGTGTGTCTTGTGGACGTTAGAATCAGAGCACAATGATGTGGCACAATGATGTGGCAGAATGTGCGCTCTAAATAACGATTTCATTGTTCAAGCTGGTGCAGGTCAGGAAGCAGAAAATGTCATGTTGCACATTTAATCCGGGCTTAGTGAAATATTGAACAGGAGTGCTGTACTAAGGTCATTGTAAAAAGAAAGCCAGACAAAGCTGCAAAAATACCAGGGGTGCTGGCCGAAATATGGGTGGTGATTGATGAGAGGCATTCCATTCAATCACGATAGAATGCATGCAAATGGGTGGGGAAACAATACAAAATCTTTATGAAGATATAGGCAGAGGGGAGGAAGGAAAGAGAGCTTAACAACTCAGGAAAGAGGGGGGAAGGGGGCTGGCCACAGGAGGAGTGAGGATAGAGAGGAGGAAGAAAAACGAAATTAAGGAGGTTGGATCGAGTGCTGCGAGCTGTGACGCTGCAATCTGGGCCGGGAGCTGTGCTTGCTGTGAAGGAGGGAGACGGGTTGTAGGAGAGAACTTGCTGTAATCCCAAAGGCGGTGAGTGAGTCATGGGGGTGAGTGAGTGTGGCCGTGAGACGAAAGAGTGTTTGTCCGTGCAGACAGAGTGACATGCAAACACTAGGTGAGTTTAGGTGACAAAATAAAGGAGCAATAATTAATTAGAGCAAACTCATAGTCTGATTAGTGAAGTGTTACATTGGGTACAAAAGGGTAAAAACCCATTTGTTCTCCATGCACCGGAGAACAAATGTGTTTACCCGTGCGCAAATAGTAACTTGTTGGAATGGGGGAGTTTGCAGCACTGCTAAAGTTTATCATTCATACTTTCAAGGTTGTGTATAAAAATGCATGTGGGCAGCTTGGTTTGCTAAGGAGTAGCTCGTTTCGCTGGACGCGAAAACAGAAATCATTGCTTGGGTGGGAGATGTTAAGAAAGTCTATGCCAATATAACTGCAAATATGAATGCACTGACAAGTTATGAAAACTGTATTTTTTGCCAAGCTGTGTTTAGATCTTTCTTCCTATTTCTTGCATATGTTCAGCGAGATGCAATGCTGATATTGTTTCCTGCATATATCTTTTTATTCTGTTTTGTTGAATGAAGATAACGTGCCTCAGTGCATTGTGAAAGTCTGTGTGTGGTTCATTATTTGTGGCCTATTTATTTCATGGTATGGCGTGTAAATGTGGTGCATTTAGTATAGTTGATATTAAAACTTAGTGCTCCTAGTATAGTGCTAAGCCTGAAGTTTTGTTAGCCAAAGATCCCACCAAAATCACAGCAATAAACGTGTGACCTATGAACGAATTCCCTACACTGCAGTGAATATAAATCCTCACAAATATCTTATTTACCGTACACAAGAATCCATGGAAAAGTCCTACTAAAGCACCTACCACCCAAAGCCTGAACAGTTTGTTGCTATTGAGGGTTGAGGGTGGAGCTGTGTAAGGGAGAGGCCAATTACAGTTTGGAGGCATGTGACTGCCTTGCAGAGGTGGGCAGAGAGATGTGACACTGGATTGCATTCACCTGACCCATGTGTGCCCAGTGCTTTGCTAGATAAGGCTTGCTTTAGGCCCTGGATCAATACAAGTGGACTGATGGCCAAGAGGCTCCTGGTGGCACCATTGTGACACCGGTCTGTCTGTACGGGAGTAAATATCCATGATGGAAGCGTCTTGGAAGGTTACCAATCTCTCTGTAGTCCGCACATGCACTGCCATTGGGCCTGACCACCTCCATAAAGAACAGGTTTGCTGACATGGGGATAGCAGCACAAAGCAGGTGGATGCCTCAAATGCTGCAAACCCTCGGATCCCTAATGGGATTTCACCACCTGCAAAGGTTATTTGGGAATTTCTAGAGGTGCTAGTGCAATGTTCCGCACAGCTCACCTTTATGCTGCTTTTCTACACGATCAACCCTTCAGGAAGGAGGTCATTGTCTGGTGGTTTAGAAGCAGAGACCTGACATAGAAACTCAACATACAGATACTCGGCCACCTTTGTGCTCGCAGTCAGCAAAGTGCCTTTAACCGTCTGCACGATACTTATGAAAATAATTGAAATTAAAGCGAGAAATGGACAAACCAATCAACTTCTACGGCCAATAAAGGAGCATATCTCATTCCGCAAATTGTCTCACATAAAACATTGGGCAGTCAGATAGGCGTGGATAGAAAGTTTGGGAACTGTTCACATGTTTTGCCAATGAAATGGGCGCGGGTCAGGTGTGCGCAACTCTTGGGTACAAATCTACTAGAAACCTTCCTGCAGCCAGATACAGCAGGAGCAGTCTGGATTTTATGGGGGTGATTGCAACACACATGTTGCAAACTGAAATCTATCCTTTGCTGGCGTTTTATAGCTTGGAGTTTCCCACAGAGCACGCAGTTGAAATGAACCCTGTTCTTCAAGAGAACCAACTGCACCTCTGTGCAAGTTTTATTTTGCAATATGAGGTCGTCATCCAGATTAGAGAAAACAAGTTACTAGAAGGTCATCAACCCCTTCAGTACCCTACACCCTCCAAACCCTAGTAGCCTTTTCTCCTCCATCCTCTGCCTCGAGCTTGTGTTAATAGACCCTTAGAAACTATGTACTGTTGACCTCCCTCTGCTTCTCCTTTCTGATCCAAATGCTCGTGTTTCCCTGAGGTTTCCATATTGGTGGTGGGACATGATCTTGAGATCTCTCTCTCTCTCTCACACACACACACACACACAAAGGCACGCACGCACACCCGCACACGCTTCCCTATGGACACATCAGATATGATAGGACCTTCACTCAGATCAGTATGTGCTGGTCGGATTGAAGGGCTGATCCTGTCTGATGAGGAACGGGCAATCATAACGACCTCACACAGGGTTCCGGGTCTATTTGCCAGCCATCGAATGCTGCTACTAAAAAAATGACATGGGCGACAATCTTGACTTTTTGTTGCTTTTTTAATTAAAAAAAGGGATACCCATCCGTACGATCATTATCCCTCGCCCATCTATACCGCTACCCTCCATCACCCACCTTTAAAGCAACAAAAAAGAGAATGCCGCTGCCACCTGCCTACTTCATTGGACGCATTCCGTTGCCAGCAAAATCCTCAGAACTCTGTGTAAGACCTTACAGACTCCCCCCCAGGTCTACCAATTAACTCGCCCTCCCGGCTGCAACATCCATTTTCACCCACTCAACTGAGCAAGATCAGTCTGACTTACCCACCTCCTCAGTTCTCCTACCCCATGCTCACGTCAATTCTCTGCTTCCTCCACCTTCCCCACCTTAAAAAGCTTCTGTGTAACAAATTTCAAATAACACAGAAGAGAAGAAAGAAAAGCACCAGCTCTGAGTACTGACGTGTTTCTGCAATGAATTGTAAGCGAGAGGTTCCAATTGGTTCTGTACAGTATTATTCTCATTCTGGAAATCCTGAGTCTTATCTTATGATCCCACATTCAAACTATGTAGCCCGTCAACTTGACTGATCTTTCAAGTAAACTACATCTTTGTGTCCAATTGTGCATTTATTTTATTTATTTAATGGGTATTTATTATGTGCCTATACAGCAAATGGTGTTTCAGGCGCCTTATTCATCATTTTATGCAGAAATGCAATGTGAGAACTCAATGAGAAGCCTTTGCCTATCTTCTTTCACCACTTACACGTATACTTTTGGTAGTACCTCAGTTTGTACATTTTTGGTAAGCCGTACCTGGTGGTCCTGCTGGTCCACTATCACCAATGCGGCCTTGATCACCTTTGGCTCCTGATGGTCCTGGAAGTCCTACAGGTCCCATGGGCCCAGGTGGTCCATTGAGCCCTGGCACACCTAAGGGAAAGAAAGACTTGTGTCTTAGTGGTTAAAGCTACAGAATGTGCATCAGATGTTGGAGATACTTGAATTAGATTTGCATAGTACCAACAGAAACATCACGAATGTAAGTAACATGGAATTTCTAAATTAGCATTGGGGTGCCTTTTGCATTCTTTGTTTGGCACACATTCCCTGGAGCTGTGATGTGTTCTAACCCCATCATCCTGCAGAAGGAGGTTAAATTCCTGCTGTTCAGGAAATACCTTTTGTACAGATCCTCATGCAGCATAGCATCCACAATATCCGGTTATAATGGCTCACACAGTATAGGCCAGATGCTCAAAAAGTAGCATAATGAAAGGACCAGAGAGAAAGTGTGTGTTTCATTTGTGCTACTTTCAGAAATGCTCAGGTCCCCTTATTTTCAAATGTGACCTGTATATGTCAGGAGGGACTGGGCAGAAGCGCAAAGATGTGCTGTCCAGCCCCTTGTATATATATGTATATATTAGTGCCAGGTTCACTCTCCGACACTAATGTACGGCAGGCTCCTAGAAATCATGTGAGTGCTGGGGGTGCCTTTCACAGAGATGGGCCCACAAATACAGAAGTATTCCTATCCCTGTCTGCTGATAGAAATGCAAGTGGGACACCCTTGGTTTAAACCACGGCTGTCACAGTTAGAAAATCATAACAGGGTCAGAAATGATTTGCGCTTCTCCCAGCGCCAGTTGATTGCTGCTGTCTGGTGTGCCCCACTTTCATTTACACCCCCCACCATGTTATCCAGACAACTGCACAGAACCCTTGTGCAAATGTAGAGGAGCAGGTGAACATGTTATCCCTAGTTCCTGCTCCCTCACCATCGTCATACTGGAACAGTAGAAGAGCCCAATGTGGGACACCAGGTATCATCCCAATACTGCATTAACTGTATGAGAGACAACCGTATCGAATGTACCCTAGCACTGAGAGGGTGGAAGGTTGTCTGCACACACCATTGGACATCATAGAGCTAGGAATGAAATCTGACAAGAGGAGAGTAATGTCATAGAGGAAAGATACTGAGAACCACTGAAACGATCTGCAAATACGCAAAGAATAAAGATTTAACTGAAGTAACGTGAGGAACATTTAACCTAATATGAGGAAATCGTATATGTAAAGAAGATGAAGTAACCTGCTGACTAATAAGTGTACATACGCAGAAATGCAAGGTTGAAGAGACATATTGCAGCTTGCTGCAGAGGAAAACATAACATGGCTAGAGCGGCCATGAGGAAATGATGGACGTCAGACTCATATTAAAACCAATCAAGCTACCTTGAAGACAGACCAGGGCTGCAGAGGCAGAAGACGCTGGAAAAAACGCTTCATGTGAGGAATAAAGAGGAGTCTATTGACCCGGGATCAAGGAAAAGTGTAAGGCACAAGGGGAGTCAAAAGGATAAGCCATGTACCTAAGACATATTTCTCTTAGATTAAACAAAGAAGAAAACATTTGCAAGAGCCAAGTATTAGACAATTAAAGATGCTGAAAACCCATGTATGATGGAGTGAGCAAGTCTCTAGCGGCCAAGAAGGGAAATGACACCCAATTGAATTGAATCACTTAGCAGTAAATAGAAGGTAGAGATAGATACATTTGTGGTCTGCTCACACATGTTTCAGAAGTTGAAAACAAGGACTATTCGTTAAGCCCAAACAAAGATAATAGTGTACCTATACTTCCTTGAATATCCCAGACAGAGAGCAGGCTTCGAGGTCAACTACAAAGGAGAAGCCTTGGCTTGGGGCCTGACCGATGAGAGACAATGCACAAATTGGGAAAGAGGGGAGTAGTCTGATGTTGCTTGCAGCACCTGAGTTTCTGTTTGCTTACGTGCTGCTAATGAGCCTAAAGTCCAAGGTTGGGAGAGCATGCCAACCAATCAGAGGGTCTATGTGGCAACATGTTATACAATGTTGCAAAGACCAACCAGCTGCCATTTTTCAGCTATAATCTGTGCGTGTCCACCAGGTATGGGGAAGCCAATGAAGATATTAACACTTATATATACTATGAGTACATATGTTCCATTAAACAATCCCTCCCTTCAATAGGTTTTAGCTTGCTGTGTAGGATGACGTCATAGATGACGCATATCGAGGTATAAAACTTTTTTATAATCACACTTGGGTGTGAGAGCATGAACTACTGCCTGTTATTCGCCAGATTGCCCTACATTATTTTTATGCTGATAATAAAATAGTACTTTATCATATTCTTTGAGTCTGTCCAGGTCTGAGATCATTATTTCATCTAGCAGATGAGACACTTCAAGTTGCTAGAGCACACATACCGTAGGCTGCAATTCACATTAATATTGCTTCACGCCAACTGTGCCATACTAGTCTATGTTAGTTTCTTTATTGCATGCTTTTTCCTAGACGCCACAATTCTGAACACTATGCTGAACACCGTAGCCTACAACCCAGGCATTGTTGGCTGGCAAATCTTTAAAGTATTATTTTGAAAATGTGTTCACAGTATTGGTCCCAGCGAGCGTAGCAATTTATTTATTGATTGGTTATTTGTAATGCGCACTATACAGCAAAATTGTGTTTAAGGCGCATCAAGACAAGGGGGGGAAGTGATCAGGAAGAAGGTATAAAACAAAACCAGAAACGTTCTTAAAAGGTCTTGAAACATTCGGAACGTACAAGTGCTATAGCCTGGGAGCAAGGGAGAGGGGGAGGAGGGCAAGTGTAGAGATGGGGTAGAGGGAGGAAACATTCAAAATGCTCTCACTAGTTCATGAGACGATTTAGAACGTGCAAGTGATGAGACAGAAAGGGGAGAGGGGGAGGAAGAGGTGTGCAAGAGGGGAACAAGGTGAGAGGTAATAAGTGCAAAAACAAAATTAAAGTGACGGTAAGTTTAGGGGGGTAGAGGAGGGGAAACAGTGTGAGGAGGGAGGGAGGAGAAGGGAAATTGAAGGCATGAGAAAAATGCTAGTTTAAGAAAACAGAAGGGTTAAAATACACTCACTGCAGCTGCAGGATTATAAATGCAGCGGGAGCGTCGACAAAGGAAGACCCTCAGATTCAATGCCTAGTGAGCCAGACCAATCACAAAACGTGGGAGGGGTGGGAGGAGGGAGGTAAGGAGAGAATCCAACAGGGTCACAGGCAGCGAGGCAGCTATAAGGCAAGTTAAAAACATACTAGTAAGAATGCAAGTAAAATAGAAAGCTGTGCCCTAGATGAAAAAGGCACAAGGTACACTCACCACAGCTGCTGGATTACAGTGCAGCATGAGCTTCAGCGAGGAAAGACCCTCAGCTCAATTGCTAGTGAGCCAGACCAGTCACACAACGTGGGACGGGTGGTAGGAGGGAGGGAATCCAGCAGGGTCAAAGGCCGTGAGGCGGCCACAACACAAATTACCCTGGGCCCCGGAGGTGGAAGGCCCAGGAAAGTAAGCAGGGAGGTATACATGAACTGTCTCCATCTCCTGTCTCCTTTCCCCCCAAAAGGGGGGAAAGGAGGAGCCGCAGGCAGCCAAAGGCCCACCTCACCCTTCAAACCTGGGTGTGCAGGGAGAGGGCTTGGCTCACGACAATAGAGCCACAGACTCTTGGGCGCCCTGGCTGTGTGCTGTGCAGGTACCAAATACCAGCAAGCTGTTGCTGGTTTCCGGGCGGCAAGACCAAAGGTCTGCCAATCCTCTGGGCCAGTGTGCAGGCCGGGGCGTGCCGGGTAATAACACAGGAGGCCTAAATATGCCCCAGGGCCGGTTTTGACCCATAAGTGGGGAAGGAACTAGGAGCCTTCTCACATTTCCCTCCTCCACAGTACCGTGGCACAAGCCTCACACACTGCGCACAGAAGAAACCTGCCTTCCCACCCAGAAAATGACATAAAACGTCAACCAGCAAGAGAAAAATACACAAGCATGGGTACAGGGAGGGGAAAATGATAAAAACAGGTCCATACGCCTGAGAAAATGGAAGAGTACATCAGGAACACTGGGCAGGGCAAAAATAAAGAAGAGCACAGCAGGGACGCTGGCCAGGGCATTTGTCCAAAAAATAAAAGGTAAATTAATACCATAAAAAAGAACACCACTGCAGGAACGCTGGGCACAGTATATAAGAAGAGCACAGCAGGAACGTTGGGCACAGTAACTAAGAAGATCACAGCAGGAACGCTGGGCACAGTAAATAAGATCACAGCAGGAACGCTGGGCACAGTATATAAGAAGAGCACAGCAGGAACGCTGGGCACAGTATATAAGAAGAGCACAACAGGAACGCTGGGCACAGTAAATAAGATCACAGCAGGAACGCTGGACACAGTATATAAGAAGAGCACAGCAGGAACGCTGGACACAGTATATAAGAAGAGCACAGCAGGAACGCTGGACACAGTAAATAAGATCACAGCAGGAACGCTGGACACAGTATATAAGAAGAGCACAGCAGGAACGCTGGGCACAGTATATAAGAAGAGCACAACAGGAACGCTGGGCACAGTAAATAAGATCACAGCAGGAACGCTGGACACAGTATATAAGAAGAGCACAGCAGGAACGCTGGACACAGTATATAAGAAGAGCACAGCAGGAACGCTGGACACAGTAAATAAGAAGAGCACAGCAGGAACGCTGGGCACAGTAAATAAGAAGAGCACAGCAGGAACGCTGGGCACAGTAAATAAGAAGATCACAGCAGGAACGCTGGGCACAGTATACAAGAAGAGTACAGCCGGAACGCTGGGCATGGTTCGTTGAAAGCTGCTAAAGGGGCAGAAGGGATCAGCCTTGAGTTGGCCCTACTATGGAGCAGGGCCCCCGCTCACCTGATTCCTGGACCCCCAAAACATGTCTTTTCGTTTTTTTGTTATGTATCATGGTTATGGTTTGTGTAATAAAGCTTAGGCCTAATCTTTTCCACCCTACCTGTTTTCCAGTGGCGATTATTCCAATGCATGTCAGGGCAGGGGTGGGATGGATGGGTCCCCGGCTGCATTCACCCTCACGTTATGTCACTTCCCCACACTATGCCACTTCCAGGCTTATTAAAAACATACTAGTAACAATGCGGGCAAAATAAAAAGCTGTGTCCTAGATGGAACAGGCACAAGGTACACTCACCGCAGCTGCCGGATTACAGTGCAGCGTGAGCGTCGGCGAGGGAAGACCCTCAGCTCAATCCATAGTGAGCCGGACCAGTCACATAACGTTGAGGTGGGAGGGAGGGAATCCAGCAGAATCACAGGCCGTGAGGCGACTACAACACAAGTTTAAAACAGTAACAATGCGGGCAAAATACAAAGCTGTGTCCTAGATGGAACAGGCACAAGGTACACTCACCACAGCTGCCGGATTACAAACGCAGCATGTACAGAAGTACAAAGGTAAGGAGGACGAAAGAAACATAGCAAACGTGAGAATTTGAATTAGATGTGAAGATGTAGTACACGTTTCTGATAGACTGCATGATTCACAAAGGTTGAATGTTCAAGCTGCTGGGGTCACAGAGTGCAGAGTTGCTAACATGTTATGGAAACAGGAGGGTGATTGTTCAAGATGTCAGAGTCTCAGAGGGGTACGAAGGATGCAGTGGCGTAACACAAAATGTGGGGGCCCCCTGCGAGCCATGCTGAGGGGGCCCCCCAACTCGCCAACAAATCACGGGTCGCGCAACACTCTGGGCCGGCCTAGATTGTCATGCTTGCGCAATACGCATGAACGTGCTGCTGAAGGGGTATGCCGCACACTGCACTAGGAAAAAGATATAAATATGTGTTTTAATGCAATATACAGCACACTTTCTGAGATAAATTGGCTATAAAGCCAGAGTATTTGCAATTGTTTTGTAGGGTAACACAATCCAATACAAGCAAGTCACCAACAGTGCACAGGAACATAATGCTTCCAACAGGCTGCACAATGTAGACCAGTGTAAACACGTAATAACATTATAGTAAAGCATGCCAGGACACATTTAGACATACCTGGACTGGTTGCAGCAAAATGCCAGTCAAAGCAATAACACTCATCAAGAAGAGAGCACACATTAAAGCATGTGTCTCTGCGGCCTCGAACAACACGGCCAATCTTTAAAATCTGCAAGGAACTGGTCAATCCTGTTGTGGTCTATACCTCTCCTGTTCCATCCCAGGCCCTCTGTACAGCTCTGGCCTCTCATTTCCCTGCTAAATCTCAGGACATCCTGTCCTCTATGTCCTCTTCCTCTCTCGGCCACTTTTGGCCATCTCTACCTCTCCTCCTCCTTTTTCCTCTTTCTCTCTGACAACACCTGACGAGGTTTCTAGGATAGTCCGATCTATGAAAATGTCATCCAAACAGGTGCTTCACTGCTCCTCCAGAATCATCAAAGCCCATATTGACACCCTCGCTCCAGCCTTGGCCGATTTCTGTAATCACGCTTTCACCACTGCAATGTTCCTCTCTCCCTTTAAGCACTCCCTTGTGCACCCACTCCTCAAGAAGCCGTCTGCTGATCCTACCTGCCCGGAAAACTATCGCTCAATCTCCATCACCCTTTTCCTGAGCAAACTCTTGGAAAAGTTTGCCATCTCCCAGCTTACTCTCCACACTGAATCTGTTGGTTGTCTCCATGACCTTCAGTCGGCTTCAGAGCTGCCAGAGGCATGGAAACTGCTCTCCTTAACACCCGTGCTGCTCTCTAACCTTGATTCCAGCATTCCTTCTGTTCTCATCCTTCATCCTTCCTCTGCTTTCGACAGGGTCAACGTCGCCATCCTGATCAATCGACTCTGTGAGAACCTGGGCATCACGGATCAGACCCTAGAGTGACTGACCTACTTCCACTTGGACCGCCACTCCGCTCCCAGGTCCAAGTGGTCCCATTCTCTCCGCCACCTCTCTCTACCTGTGGCATTCCCCAGGGCTCTATCCTCTCACGCTGGTTTTTCAACCTTTACTTGACCACTTTGGCCTCCCTGATCTCTACCTTCTCCTCTAACTTTCAGTGTTATGCGGATGACTCAGCTTTCCTTCAGGCTACCCTCAGCCTCCTCTCCTCTCTTGCTCATTCCTGAGTGTCTATCCACAATTCAGGATTGGTGCGCCTCCAACGATCTCTGCCTTAATGCCAGTAAGACAGAGATCCTTCTCATTGGGACCCTTGCCTCTGCGTTTCCTCTCTCACTATAGCAGACCACCTTGGGCCCTCTTCCTTTGCCTTCCTGCGAGGCATAAAACCTTGGTGTCATCTTCAACGCAACACTCTCTTTCTCTCCTCACATCTCGGACATCACCAAGAAGTCCCACTACCAGCTTCTCCTCCTCAAAGGGACTCTTCCCTTTGTCACTCTCCACCAGAAGCTCACTGTCTGTAGGCTGGACTACTGCAACAGCCACTTTCTCAATCTGTCTTCCTCTATTCTCTGTCATCTGCAAATAATCCAGAACAGGACTGCAAGATTTAGCCTTGGCCTCAAGCCCTGGGATTGTATTTCTCCAGCCCTGAAATCTCCCCACTGGCTGCAAGGATCAAGTTCAAGAACCTTTGCATTGCCCACAAGGCTTTCTGGGGCCAGTGCCCACACTAAATCCAATGCTCCCTTCCAAAATACCTTCTTTCTCTAGCCCTTCACTCAGCTACCTCCAACTCTCTAAGGCTTAGACATTTCTCCAGGCAGAGTGTGGGGGTAGACCTTTCTCCTCTGCTGGTGCCTCCCTCTGGAATGGCATCCCTGCCCCTCTCAAACTTGAGGCGGACAACCTGAAGATTCGGAAGCAGCTCAAAACTTTCCTCTTCTCCGCTGCTTTCGCTCTCTCTCCCCCCCTGCTGACCTACCTGTCTGCTTGGCTACCCTCAGAGTCTCTCTGAGTCCAGGCTCTTTCTTGATTGGTCACCCTTGCACTGCCTCTGGGCCTACCATGCACTTAGGGGCTGTAACTGTAACCCTGCAGTCCCTTGTTCTCCTTGCACAACCAATAGCTGCTCTGCCCTGGCTGCACTTACTAAGAGCATTGCTGCCCTGTTTTCCCCTCCCCTCTCCCTTGGACATCGCCCCCTCCCTTTTCTCTTGCACTTCTCGTTCTCGCAATGACACAAGGACTAGTGATATTGTTTGTCTTGTCCTTCCTCTATCATCCCTCCCTTGTGTACACTTGTGTACAAGCGCGTTATAAATGACTTGAATCACATCATATCATTTTATCACAGATGCCCAGAAAAATATACAATGCCGCAGTAAGAAATGGCTCGACTGGCAGCACCCAAATGCCAATCTAGCCAGGTAATTAAAGTTAGCAGGACTGCTTTATCAGAAATGTCCAGTTAAAAGAAAGTCATAGCAAACTGAGGAATGACTAGACTGGCAGCATCAAAATGACTCTCTAGCCACTAATACCACATATCATGCCTGCTTAGCCTGGACAACCATTATGATTTATCACACAATCCCGCCCCTCCACGCATCCCCTCTCCCTCCCACCCACTATCCCAACCTCCACAATCAGCTCCTTGGCCCAGAATTACCTCTGCGTCCCTCTTCCTTGTCCCAGAGCTTACGTATGAGGCTCCTTGTCTCATAGGTAAGTACTGGGATGAGGAACAGTGGGACTAGGAGTGATGAAGATTACAGGTAGCTACATCAGGCATTACCTCCATGTACCTCTATCTCTTCCTAGTACTTGTGTATGAGGCAGAGTGCCTCACACACACATACTGCCTCATACATAAGTACTGGGACGAGCAAGAATAGGGCTAGGAGTAAGCAAGGCATTAAACACAAGTAGTAGCGCAACACCATTGAGTTGACTGGGCTTCAGCACTACCCCCCTGACATTTTGGGCTATATTGACTCAACCTGGCTATCCTTTAGAGCAGTAGCCGGACCGAACAGGACACAGATGTTAAACGGCACCAGGTTCTTGCTGTTAACAAGAACCCAGCAATTACCAACGTAAAGCATTTCACTGTTAGTACCTGCATTCAAATGCCACATTGTTTAGGCAATTAAAATCGTGATGTGGGTTTAGTACTTGCATGCCAGGGGAGTGATTGGAAAGGTAGAGAGGGAACAGGAGACTTATACGAGAGAGTTAACTGCTTGCAACATTGAATCTGCATCAGAATAGTCTCATTAAAATGCGTAAATAATTTGGATGCGCCCACACAAATAAGTTTCCCCTTCCCCACCGCATGTGAAGTTAGCGCCTCTCCCAACATTTGAAGGGTTAGCCCCACCAAAATGAAGGTTTTGTTGTGCCTCTGTACACAAGCACACACACCATTCACCATATACACACCCAGTCATCCATACATTTAAGTGTGCACCCTTTCACCATACACTCACACAGGCAGCCACCTATACATTTAAGTGTGCACCCTTTCACCATGCAGGCACACCCAGTGTGCACCCTTTCACCATACACACACAGGCAGCCAGCTATACATTAGAGTGTGCACCCTTTCACCATAGACTCACACATGCACACGTCATGGAGTTGAGGGGAGCCCTATTACTTCAAAAAGAAATTGGGGCTCATTACGGGTCCAGGAGTAACTGTGCCGGTGCTACCGGTGCTACCGGCGGGTTGCCTCCGGACCCGTAAAAAATGACTAGCGCCTGACTTCCTGGTGCCACCGTGCTATTTCAAGTAGCTGGGAAACCTACATAACCATTGTTAACGGTGCCGGTGCTTCCATGACAGGTCTGCCTACCGTGGCTGCACGGCAGCCCCACCAGGCAGACCTGTAATATGCCGGTCCAGAAACAACAGTGCCTGTAGGCTTACCAGCACCGTTGTTTGCGGACCAGCATGGTCAGAACGAGCCCCATTGTTTCTTTTTTAAGTCACTATAACTTCATTAAGACATTATTTCAGTTAAGGACCGAACCATAACAAAAATAATTTCTTTATGATAGCTGAGTGACTTCAAAAACACTCAGCCCCCACCCCCCCCTCACCCCATGACATGGAGGCCTCCAGCCTAGGGTCTTCCATGTCATGGGGTAGGGGGGCCCTCGGGCTTCAAAAAGAAAGTTTCTTTTTGTAGTCACTCTGCCTTCATAAATAAATGATTTCTGTTACAGAAATGTTCTTTATGAATGCAGAGTGAATTTCAAAAGAAACATTTTGTTTTTTTTGAAAAAAATATTTTCCTTTTTTTATTTTTTTTTTAACTGGGGCCCCCTCCCAGGACATGTGCTTGCGGGGTCCCCTGTTACACCAGTGGAAGGATGAAGGGAGCGTGGAGAAGGCGGCGGGGAGCCGGCTGCGAAAGGGTGAAGGCCAAGCAGTCAGAAACAGTGAAGAGGATCCCAGGACGGGATGGGAACAGCAGCAGAGCCAATCAGGGATAGAGCAAGGCAGGTGGAGGAGGCAACAAGGGGGTGTAATAGGAGCAGTAAGATGTGGTGTGGAGGTCCGAAAACAGCGCGCACAGCCATGGAGCTGTGCGATGAGGCAATGCTTACCTTGAGGGCATGCTAGGAGGGGATGTCCTGAACCCAAGAGATCCTGAACCCAATCAAGGAAAGTCGGTGAATGTTTTGACTTTTGATGAACATTTTAAAAATATGAGTTAAAATGCTGGCTTCACAGCTCACTTTTGGGTGCCGTTAGGTAAATAACTATAGGCAGATCTCTAGGAGGACACCTGAAACATCGAACTTCAGATGCCAGGGTCCAAAAACAGGAGCATTTCTCTGCAAGCAAATATGGTCTGTGCCATGGGCGTAATTTTAGGGGGGTACAAGGGTGTTTGTTCCCGCCCAACTTTCGTGGCACACCTTGTTGTCCCTCTCATTTGGCAGGGTCCCCTTTTCTTTAGATGTCATGTCCCCACCAACATTTTCAGCAAAGTTACTCCACTAGTCTGTGACATTCAAAAAACTGTCCTCTTGAGAGACACACTTCAAAGTCTACTCACAGTCTAGCCTTTTAATTATATCCATATTGTTGTGCCTTATCACTATGTCCACTTGTTTGACAGTGCTCCGTTGCTTCACAGCTTGGCTTGCGCCACATAAAACCCAGAGCATACATACATACATACATGTATACACACAATCATATGATACAAGTAGACAACTATATATGTGTGCCACATCGATGAAGCAGAGACTGATGCAGTGTGCTACTACCACTCTAGGAAATATATCTATCATAAATCATATTCTAGTAAACATTAAACACGTTTTAGATATTGTGCCATGAGATTTAATATGTTTTCAAATCTTCTTTATTACTTTAAATGTTTTAAATGTTTTTACAGATCTCTGTTATGTAATATGATACAGTCAGAACATTAAAACAAAATGGGTTCCACGTGTGTTGCCACCACAAGCCAGGTTACTCACTATGCCAAGTTAAGAACGATATGCAAGCCTTCCAGTTTAAACATTACTCTGCCAATTCCCACATTACCAAGACACTTTCAGACTTCCCCAGCTAACCACATATTCTCAATGGAATGCCACTTTCAACACCAACATGCAAGCCTGTCTTGCCCGAGTAAAAAGCATACATTGAAGTCATACCGGATGTTGAACATACGATGGACTATATTGAGCACTTCCCTTGTGAAGACATTAGGCATATGTTTCTAAAGATAAAAATTAAACTTAAAACATACTTTTGCAGTCATATGTGCATGGAGGTCCATTCAGCAGGAAGAACATGCAGACTCTGTAATATTGGCAACAGTATTGAAACCAACAAAAATCTTATGCTTTTCAGCACTTCATTTAATGGAGACCGTATAAAACACATAGAATTAGACAGGACTGGAATCTAAGTGAGCAAAGATAATATTTTGCCTCATTACGAGTTTGATGGTAATACGGTAGTACATCAGCCCAATTACTGCCAAACTTGATTCCCGTTGCCGGCACTTGTTTCCATGGATTTACTGCGGGATTACAAGTGGTGGTAGGGCGGTATTAATCCCCCTTTTCCAAGTTTATAGGACTCCAGTGCGATTTCGGTGGAATTAAGGCTGCTGGATTTAGCGCCAGCAACAATTCCACCGATTTAGATGATTTATGTTGGTAATGTGGATTGTTTTCAACTCTAGCTTTATGCTGAAATTAAATCCTCCAACATACCACCAGACTTGTAGTACAACAGAACTACTGCTGCATTACTGCTATTTTAACCCACACCGCTGTACTTGTATTGGCAACCATTTATGTCTGTGGCAACATCGACATTGCATTTTTTGAACTTAAATTACAATTTATACACTGTATCCAGAAAATGCTGAAGTCACCCTCAATAATCCCATGAATGTGATGTGTTACCCAGGTTAAACACATTGGCCCTCATTACGACCCTGGCAGAATACAAAAAACGACGGCGGAAATGTAATACCGCCATCGAATACCGCCCGTTGCGATTATGACCCGTCACCGTAAAGTACGATGCGATTAGCGACACCGTAATGAACGCCAACGCTAACTGCACCAAGTACGTGCACGCGCACCGTGCAAAACCGCAATATCCGCCATGGCGCAACGGTACGCGAATGCTGACCCCAGCGGACATTCACCTAACGCCATCAAGCATGGCGGAAAGTACCATTCCGCCATGGCGAGAACTACGGCATCGCGAACCAACCGTAATGGCCCTACTGAGTGCCTGTACTCCACTCCCTGGCTACATTGCACAACTTCTCGTAGGCGCAATGCAGTCACACCATGCAACCAGTGAAATGTACAAGTCACCCATGCATGCCAACGAACAAATGCATGCAGGGGCCCCAAGTGCCCTGTGAGTGGCCATCCCCAATTGGCAACACACCATTGCCGTACTGATGCAGCACAGGCATCTGAAGGTGCAAGTACATCAAAATGAACTGAAAATTCCATGACACAAAACAACAACAGTCCCCCATCGCTTGCCACCAGTGTAAACCAACAGTCAAAGCAGTAACCTGAGGGAGACTACACCAGCCCTGTACACATGGCAGTAGTCAAACCAACCATCAGCATAAGCACGTACCACACAACTGTACCCAGAAGCCGGAACCCAATGCAGAACACCTCACAATACATCGCGCCACAAATCGGAATATGCCACATTACTAGCAAAGAATAACGCTACATGGTTAATATCTGAATATAAATTTAATGCACATCAAAATCACCAAGCCCATACAGCCATTTGAGCATAAACTCACAAATGATCAGCATTACTGTGGGCTGCATCCGCAATAAATGACCAGCTACCCCATGTGTGACGCCCTGTACCTCCATGGCACACAGGGGCTACATCCACGTCCAAAAAGGCAACATGGAAGCGCCTAGGACCGCAGGCCCGTCCCATGAAGTAGGCACTAGTCCAGCTGGAAGCTAGGTATGCTGCACCTAGCCACTAGTACTGCGTAAGGGCATGTGGGCCATTGGCGATCGTCCCATAAGATCGTAATGGTGCTCCACTGATTAACTCGAAGCTGCAGGTGTCGACTGTAGAAGCCATCTGCAGGAGTGGCGTACAGAAGGCAGCGGCAGAAGGGGAGGAGATACCTGTCACCCAAATGAAAAAAAATATAGTATGGGCATCCGAACTTCATATGTATTACTCACTACATTCAATACACCAAACCTACAACCATATGCATGCTAGCCCACTCATAAGGATCAATTGCACCCAAAAATCACTTGCGAATCATTACGACACAAATCGAGGTGAATACACTATTTCAAACGAGTGTCTGTGTACATGCGCCTGTCAGAACAGGATCCATCAGATGGGATCATCAACGTGCATAGACACAAGTGATTGAAGGCGCGTCGAGACAGGGAGGGTTCAACAAGGGCAGACAGACGATGGTCCCACTATGGCAGCCTTGCATCACATAGCGCAGGGGAATGGGATACATTCCAAATAGCCATGTACATGGCCGACTCCCAATTAAATCATCTTCCCATGCATCCATTCATCATTCCCTCATCCCGTTATGAAAACGCCTGAATATTCACTCACATGACATTCGAAATGTCCATTGAGTCTGTGCGTAATGCAGCCTTCAAAATCCACTGTGCTCCTGCCCGGATTCCTTGTGTAGTGTAGTCACATGTATTTGGGAACGTCCTGCCTTATCGTCCACTACGCTATAGCGCATCCCATTCAAATCATATCAATCATTGCATTCCCGTCATGGGCCCTGTCCCAAGGACATTCAACAATAGAACGTTACATTTCCAGTCAGACCTGTGGGCGTCTCCACGCCGCTAGTCGAAAACCGAAAGCGCTGTCCTTCGAATTCCTAATTTGCAACATCACGTTGAAAAGGCATCTGTGAACGCTTGTATTCACAAATACATCTATGCAGTGCGGCTGTGTGTGAAAATGGTAACTGCCCTCAATCACTGATGGGACTCCCCGCCGTCGGTGAACCTCGGTACAGTGCTGCATGAGGGTCCACCGTTGATCGAGCACTACATTCCACTGACCCTTCACAAGTCTGCTCGCGAATGCAAATATCGTATGTGCAACAATGGGACCATAGCAGAATTAACATATAAACCAATATTTCACAGCCTACGGGATTAAGAACATGAATGCAAATGCAAGATGCCATGCGTCGAATTGCAGCGTCGTGTGCGGAACGTGCTCGCACGAAAGGCATTGCAGCTGACACAGGTGGAATGAATCACCACAGGTGAAGGCTATACAGCCTGAAAACACATAAATTGCATACCCAAACCCCTCCCACAACCACACCCACTCCAGAATGCTACCGGCAGGACTAGCGATGTTGGGCCTGGGGGACCTGATTGCACTGCAAGTACTCCAACTTCAAGAAGAAGACGAACGCCAACGACTGCAACAACCGGCCGCACAGAGGAGATGCAGGAGGAGGAGGAGGAGGGCAAGGCATGGCCAGCAAGCCCCACCAGCACAGCCACTACCACCACGCAGGCAGCCCGCAATCCCACGCCTCCGAGCTAATCCGTTCAACCTCACAGCTGAGCAGATTCACACCCTCTACCGTTTGGACCGGGACACCATAACCGCCATTGTCGACATGACACACGCTGACCTTGTCAGCATGATAGATAGCCCAACCGCCATCCCACCCCTACTGAAGGTGGTGTCTGTACTCCACTTCCTGGCCACAGGCACCTACCAGCACACAGTCGGACAGTTGCATGGCATTTCACAGCCACTATTCTCACGGACACTATTCCAAGTGCTTGATGCCCTCCTGAAGCACTCAGACGACTACATCTCTTTACCACGCTCAGAGCAGGAGCTTACAAACACAAAAGTGGGATTCCATGCACTTGGCGGCATACCGGGTTGCATTGGTGCCATCGACTGCACCCATGTGGAATTGGTTGTCCCACATGCCATGGAGGCCCAGTACCGCAACCGGAAACAATATCATTCTATCAATGTACAAATGGTGTGTGACTCCAACAGGATCTTTACACATTGTTCTGCCCGATTTCCAGGATCAACACATGATTCTATGGTCTTGCGGAACTCTAGAATACCACGCTACATGGAGCGACACGCAGGGCGCCGATCCTGGCTACTCGGTGAGTCTCATTTAATGCATGAGTATGTGGGGTAGGTGATGCGTGAATGACCTGGCAGGAAGGGGGGGAGGTGCGTACGTAGCAATGACATTCCACAAACATCCTTTCTTGTCCACATACAGGTGATTGTGGGTATCCACTGAAGAGATGGCTCCTCACACCAATCCGGAACCCACAGGACCAGCATGAGGAGGACTACAACCATGCCCACTCACGTACCCGTGTGGTCATAGAACAGGCATTCGGCCTACTGAAGGCTCGTTTCCGCTGCCTCAGCAGGTCTGGCGGGGCACTCCTGTACCGCCATGAGAAGGTGGCAAAGATGGTCATGGCATGTGTCATGCTACACAACATGTGCGTACGTAGGAATGTGGCCATGCCCCCCGACGCAGAACTGCTAGCACCTGAAGATGGTCATGATGAGGGTGGGGATGTGGCAGCACCTCAAGGGGTCCGCGAGGCACAGGAGGCCCGTGAATTACGTCAGAATCTCATTGATGCATGCTTCTAGCACTCACGCCTGGTGGCTGTTACATGGACACGGGACTTGTGGCACTGTGTGTGTCGGGAACATGCACAATGTGGCCTGTACACCAGGATAGGCCTCGTACACAGAGATCAATGTCCACACATCTCATTGGATGAATATGAAGAATTGTATTGCAGATGTGAAATGACATTACACACCCAATCGACCCGCCACCCAAAGTAGCACAACACACCCCCTCCACCCTCCTACCCCCCCCCACGAACACCAGTGTCCAGTGATGCTCATTGTCATTGGTCAGACGCTATTGCAAGCCCCCTCTCCGGGTATCAGGGGCACCCCTGCCTGTGGAGCGCAGGTTCCTCCCAGATCTGCGTTGGGGGCTGCCCTGGACGGAACTTGCAATGGATGATGTCTCTGCCTGCTCACGTCCATGCATGTCCCTAAGGGTTTGTGAGAGCTCAGTGAGCACACGGAGCACAGCGGCAAGTTCACCACATACGTCTTTGGACGTCGCATGCAGTTCCCCCCTCAGGCTCTCGGTGCTTCTCTCCATTTGTCCCCTCAGGCTCTCTGTACTTCTCTCCATTTGTGCCCTTAGTGTCTCTGTACTACGCTCCATTTCTGCCCTAAGTGTCTCAGTAGATGTTTCAATGGCTGTCTTAGAACCCCCACATTCATCAGCATGCTCCTTGAGGAGAGTGGCCATTTGCTGCTGTTGCACTATCATCTGCTCGAGGGACTGTTGCCTCTGCTGGGCCATGCCCATTTGCGGTGGTGTCACAGAGGGGCTGGACGCCTCATGTTGCCTTGCAACAGGCCTTGTTGGGGTTGGCCAGTCGTCGTCTTGTGGGTGCCCCTGCGTGGTGTCCTCATGGTGTACGGGATGAAACATACAGGGGGATTGGGACAGGTCATGGATGGATCCTACATCTACAGCACCGTTTTCTGTGTCGGAGCATGCTGGCATGAAAGCAGTTTCACCTATGGTGCTGCTGCCACCAGAAGCAGTGCCTTCTGTGGCATCCATTGGGGGGACCTGTGGTGCTGCTGTTGTGGACATGCTGGCTGCTGGGGTGCCTGTTGATGTCCCCTCCAGTGTGCTGCCACTCGATTCGTGCTGCTGACGTGTCTTGATCCGTGCAGCTGAGGTGGAGGGTCTTTGGCCGTTGGTCTTGGCCCTCTTTGCAGGTGTGCTGGTAGGGGTGTCCTGAAGCTCGTCGTTGGAATCTGACCCTGTGGTGGAGTAAAGGAGGGCGAGCGTTATTCATGGGTCTGTGGTAATTGTAATGGCAATTGTATCGCATGCATTGGGGTGGTACCTGGGGGTGAATTGGGTCAGGGCCTTGGAGGTGGTCTCATTTTTTTGTGCATTGGGGATGCAGTTATTTGGCAGTCTGCAGTTAGGGTGTGCATGCTGCACATGTAAAGTGTGTTTTTTGGATTTGTAAATATTTATTTATTTAATCTGACTTTTAAGGGGCGCTGTCATGGCAATGTATGTGGACGTTCTCCTGGACATGTGTTTCTAGTGCACTATGGGGACACATGGTACTGCACATGGTTGGTAATTGTGGATTTGGCATAGTTTCATTTGGGCCACCTACCTGATTCTTCTGATGTCTGCACTCCTTTCTCCATCCCTCCGACTCCCTCTATGCTCTCCATTCCAATGGTGGAGGCACAGATTTCTTCCCAGGGGGTCAACTTGATGGGTGATTCCGATCCTCCCCCGGTAGCTGTGGCAATGTTCCGGTTGGCAGAGAGTATGCTCCGGACGCGTATCCGTAGGTCGTCCCATCGCTTTCTGCATTGCTGTGGGTTGCGGGGTGCGGTCCCCACCGCACTTACCCGCTGTGCCACCAGCGCCCATATGGCCTTCTTGTTCGCAAGTGCCGTCCTGGTCATTTGCGTCGAGAAGACGACGGCAGCGTTCTCCTGGAGGCTCTCTGTGAGCACGGTGAGTTCCTCGTGGGAGAAGTGGACCTGCCGCTTGCGGTCGCACGCTTTTTTAGCAACTTTTCCCATATTTATTTTTTTAACTGGGGTGGATAACGGGTTGGGATGTGTCTCAGGGTCGGATTTTTAATGGTTGTGTTGGGATTCTGCTTTTATAGGTGTACGGCGTGCTGTTTCCCGTTCCGGCCCCATGTTTTTACTTCCGTTTCCGTATATTTACGGTCACCGTATTTTGCGCTGACCGCTCATTACGGTGACCGCTAATATGGGTGGCGGAATTGCACCTAGGGCGACGTACGACGGCGGTAAGGGGCGTTTTGGGGTCATTTCCGCCATCGCGGACTTTGCACTTCCGCCATGGCGTAATGCTCGTGCCCGATGGGTCAGAATTAGCCGCACTTTCCTCCATCGTGCAGTGGCGGAAACGCTATTTACGCTATGGCGGTCATGTCAGTTGATTTCCGCAAGGGTCGTAATGAGGGCCATTGTCATGTTTAGACATTAACATCACAACTGCCTCACAAATGTCTCAAATCACATACCAATGCCCCCCTAAATTGCACCATACCACTCATTGCCCATAGAACTGTCCCATGCCATGTCTCTTTACCCACTAATTCCCTAATTGCCCCATGGCACTCAAATTCGAGGTGTATGGGCTCTACTGGAGCATGCGCCAGGAGGAGAAAGAGTTTCCTCAACAGCTTGCACGCCAGTCTAGTTAGCATCGTGGTATTACCAAAAACTCTGCACCATATAGAAGTATGGGTAAGATCTTTGCCACATACAGTTGTATCAGTATCCCAAGGGAATATCCTCCACCACACCTGACCATCTTGTAGATGCCACCCATGGCCTGGATGCATATTCGCTCAATTAACTCGAGATGACAGAGCCAGTTAGCCTCCTATCAAGCATGACTCTGAGATATTTGTATTTATCAACTAGCTCAAGTTTGATCCCCTCTAGTTGCCATTCAAAACATTGACTGGGTAATTCATAGAATTTCGCACAAAAGTGGCGCACGCGTCTGGCGCACAGTGTCCCCGTGCGATACACTGCGCCAGCCGCGTGCGATAAAATCCATTTCATCGCACAGCGTATTCATGGATTTTAGCCTCCAAAACCAGCCGTGGCGCAGCGACCCTGCAGCAGCGCCAGTTACACCCCCAAGAACGCCCTCGCGCAAGGACAATCCATCAAAATCCTGATTCATCGCAAATGTCTGCGCTAACCCTGGACCAGTTTACAGGGCTGCCAAACAGCAAACGCCAAGCGGGGAACGTGTATTTCAGGGGTTCGCGGGAAGTTTCACAGCGGGGAACGTGTATTTCAGGGGTTCGCGGGAAGTTTCACACGCGATCCCAACAGGATACGTGTATTTCAGGGGTGCGCGTGAAGTGTCACATGCGATTCCATCAGGGCACGTGTATTTCGGGGTGCCCGGGAAGATCCACACGCGATTGGCCTGGGTACGTGTATTTCGGGGTGCACGTGAATTTTCACACGCGTATCCTGCAGGGTACGTGTATTTCGGGGTATGCGGGAAGTTTCACACGCGAATTCAGCAGGGTATGTGTATTTCAGGGGTGCGTGGGAAGTTCCACACGCGATTGCCCTGGCTACGTGTATTTCAGGGGGCGTGTGAAGTTTCACACGCAAATCCTGCAGGGTACGTGTATTTCAGGGGTGCGCGGGAAGCTCCACACGCGATTGGCTTGGGTACGTGTATTTTGGGGTGTGCGTGAAGTTTCACACGCGTATCCTGCAGGGTACGTGTATTTCGGGGTATGCGGGAAGTTTCACACGCGAATTCAGCAGGGTATGTGTATTTCAGGGGTGCGTGGGAAGTTCCACACGCGATTGCCCTGGCTACGTGTATTTCAGGGGGCGTGTGAAGTTTCACACGCAAATCCTGCAGGGTACGTGTATTTCGGGGTGCGCGGGAAGTTTCACACGCAAATTCAGCAGGGTACGTGTATTTCAGGTGTTCCGGGGAGTACTACACGTGAATTGGCCGTGTGGGTCCTCCCAGGTGTTCCCTCTACACCCTCCACGGCCCCTGCAGGCAGCCCACACCACAGGGGACTACCCTGCAACCCTGCTCATGTCCCGCAGGCAGCCCATCCACCATGGGCATGCCCCCCAGCCAAGCCACATGCCACCTTGCACTACTGATCAACAACGCATGTCTCCCAGCACCCCCACCCCCCAGCACTGTGGGGCACCTGCCAGCAGGCCCCCACTCATGTCCAACTCATGTCCCCCTGCACCCCACCCCCCAGCATCCAGGGGCACCCTCCACCAGGCCCCCACTCATGTCAAACTCATGTCTCCCAGCACCCCCACCCCCCAGCAGTCAGGGGAACCCTCCACCAGGCCCCCACTCATGTCCAACTCATGTCTCCCAGCACCCCCACCCCCCAGCAGTCAGGGGCACCCTCCACCAGGCCCCCTCTCATGTCTCCCAGCACCCCCACCCCCAGCAGTGCAGGGCACCTGCCAGAAGGCCCCCACTCATGTCTCCCAGCACCCCCACCCCCCAGCAGTGCATGGCACCTGCCAGCAGGCCCCCACTCATGTCCAACTCATGTCCCCCTGCACCACCACCCGCCAGCATCCAGGGGCACCCTCCACCAGGCCCCCACTCATGTCCCCCTGCACCACCACCCCCCAGCATCCATGGGCACCCTCCACCAGGCCCCCACTCATGTCTCCCAGCACCCCCACTTCCCAGCAGTGCAGGGCACCTGCCAGCAGGCCCCCACTCATGTCTCCCAGCACCCCCACCCCCCAGCAGTGCAACGCACCTGCCAGCAGGCCCCCACTCATGTCCAACTCATGTCCCCCTGCACCACCACCCCCCAGCATCCAGGGGCACCCTCCACCAGGCCCCCACTCATGTCCAACTCATGTCCCCCTGCACCCCCATCCCCCAGCATCCAGGGGCACCCTCCACCAGGCCCCCACTCATGTCCCCCTGCACCCCCAGCCCCCAGCAGTGCAGGGCACCTGCCAGCAGGCCCCCACTCATGTCCCCCTGCACCCCCAGCCCCCAGCATCCAGGGGCACCCTCCACCAGGCCCCCACTCATGTCTCCCAGCACCCCCACCCCCCAGCAGTGCAGGGCACCTGCCAGCAGGCCTCCACTCATGTCTCCCAGCACCCCCACCCCCCAGCAGTGCAGGGGACCTGCCAGCAGGCCCCCACTCATGTCCAACTCATGTCCCCCTGCACCACCACCCCCAGCATCCAGGGGCACCCTCCACCAGGCCCCCACTCATGTCCCCCTGCACCACCACCCCCAGCATCCAGGGGCACCCTCCACCAGGCCCCCACTCATGTCCAACTCATGTCCCCCTGCATCCCCAACCCCCAGCAGTCAGGGGCACCCTCCACCAGGCCCCCACACATGTCTCCCAGCACCCCCACCCCCCAGCAGTGCAGGGCACCTGCCAGCAGGCCCCCACTCGTGTCCAACTCATGTCCCCCTGCACCCCCAGCACTGTGGGGCACCTGCCAGCAGGCCCCCATGCATGTCCCCCCAACACCTCATGATGATCCATAATCATGGCCCCCATGCCTCCTCAATACACTGCCTACGCCACCCCAGTCCGAACACACCACCAGGTATGACATCCACCCCACAAAGAAATCACCAGCACATGATTCATCCCAAATGGCTAGTCCGCACATCAACATATATCCCTCAAACCCACACAATGACAGCATGTGAATGATAAAACACACATTGTGACATGCATGAAACCAAAGAGAGGATACCACACATTGAAGTACCAAATGGTAATGTATTAAACAGAAAAGCAAGGCAATGAAATGGAACAGAAGAAAATGGAAATAATAAATGAAATCCAGCATGTCCAATAAATGAAAAAAGATGCATGAAATCCAAATGAAAAGCAATCCAAAAGCAAGTCTCCAAAGTGTCAGTCTGAGAAAATAAATCCAAGGTGCAAAAATAATAAAAAAACATTGATCCATGGGAAAAAAAAAATCAACAATCCAAATCCATTGTTAAACTATGTACAAAGTGACCATCTAGGGTCCATGTGCCCAATCCTTTAAATGAAACCTATAAAATAAAATCCTACCTAATGAAGAACTATATACAGGAAGTTGGGGCATTGTCCAAGCGCCCCAAAACAAAACAAAACCGAAAGGAAACTTAACACTAAAGAACTATTTACAAGGGCAGCGGGCTGGTCCGACGGCTCACTTCTGGATGTTCCGGGCCAGGGCATCATCGAACTCCTGCTCAATGTCCCGGAGGCGGTCCTCTTCCATGGCCCCGAGGGTCCGCAGGGATGACGACATGTTCTCCTCCAACTCCCTACGGATTGCCTCGAGGCACTCGGCCCGCCTCAGGCCCTCCGCATGGAGTTCTCTGCCCTGACCATCGTGAGCCGTGCCTCTTCCGCCCGCTGCTGCTCCGCATCTATGGCGTGGCCCAACCGCTGCCACACGGAAGACACTTCCCGTCCTGGGTCCTCCTGCCCTCCGGCCGATGCCTGCCCCTCCGATGTCGAAGGCCCCGAGCTATCATGGCTCCCACCTCGTTGCTGCTGCTGCTGTGCCTGTGCCCGTGCCCTGGCTCCTGCTGCCTGCACATCCTCCACTGGCCGGGGTGCAGTCGTTGATGTGGCCACCCCTGCTGGACGTCCAACTGCCGACTGTGGCAGGGATGTGTCCTCCACCAGCCTGGCCGCACTGTCAGAGGCAGCTCCACAGGGCACCCAGGTGACAAATGGGTGGAAAGATGGCACGGAGGATGACTGGCGCATAGGGTGCTCAGTTGAGGAGGGGGTCAGAACAAGCTCCAGCAAACGGAGGAATCCGGCCTGGGTGGCCTGTCCCAGTAGGCCGACGCGGTCAACGAGCCATTTGAGATGACGTGATGTCTCTTCATGAAAAGACTGCAGGTCACCTCGCATGACCCGTTGACGCAACGCCACACCAGTCAGGACAGGCTCAATCCGTACCTGTATAGCCACGTCCACTGGCAGAGGAAGGCCAGTTGTTGTAAGCTCATCCCCTGCCTGAAAACGGGTCTGGACGTAGGCATCCCTGCTGGTGCAAGATGATGCAGGGACAGGATTGCACACAGGCACCTCCGCGGCAGCCTGTGCTGCCTCCTGTCCCTGGTCCTGCACTGCACCACTAGCACCAGTGGAATCCCCACCTCCAGACCCCGCCTCCACCAAACCCCCCACCAACCTGGATGACTCCGTGCCATCTTCCCCCGTTGGGCCCTGTTGGGTCCCAGCTGCCCCTTCTGCTGCCGAGGAGTCCAACTCCAACCTCCGCCTCTTGGACCTCCCCCTGGCAGCTGCGGCCTGGGACGCGGCACCGGACTCCTCACTCCCCGACGAGATGACAACCTGGGAGGGGAGCCGGGCCTTGCGTCTCCGGCTAGCGGTGCGATCCCTGCCGCTGTGCTCCACAGCACCTTCTCCGCCCTCTTCATCAGTTCACGCTGCAGACAGGGAGAAATAAAACACAGGCATCAGGGCACTGTACAATGGACACATACATACATGACAGTTGTACATGAGTGGCATTGGCAAACCCCAGACATGGCATCACAATCGCCAACACACATGTCATTTCAACTCGCACACATGAGCCATACCACAGCCATATCGCAACAGCCAGCACCATCCATACACATAGAACAGCATGAGCAGGCAAAGGTGAGCCAGACATCACATGCAACACAGGGAGTGCACTATACATGCACACACACCACCACACTTGCATGCATGTGTACACCTCTGCCAACTGTCGCAGTGTTGAGATCGGCATCCATGTCACATCTGCCAATCAGTCTTCCACATCCCGGTGTCACATGCATCCATGTTGCATCACTGTTGCACCCGTGTCAAATACACACACATGCACATGTACACAGTGCAGATACATGCAGCTGAAACCAACATCCATGTGTGACATCACGAACATGCCTACTTACATACACATTCATTCAAACGTGTGCCCACACATCTGCATTTGGCATGCAAGCCTACACACACAAGCACCATCCATGTCTCACACATGAGAGCCCTCGCATGTGTTAGCCTCACGGCCCTGTACACCCCCCCATACTTGGCCCCATAAAAACACATGTGCAACCTGCACACTACTGGCACACCACCACAGGCACAGCTTACAATCAGGATGCATGTACACTTACCGCTCGACTCCAGACGGGTCTGGCTCTCAAGAACCTGGACGTGGAGTGCTGGGGATATGCTTTCCAGGACCCTCATCTGATCTTCCGACAAGTGGCCCCGGCGCCCCTTAGCATCCGCTCCCTTCAAGAGGCGCCGGGCCTTGTTGAGGGTCCTGGACCTGAAGTCCTCCCAGCGCTTCTTCACATGATGGAATAGTCGGACTGCCACCCCCTCCGCGTTGATGGCAGTCACGATGTCCGTCCAGATCCGAGTCCGTCCTTCCTTGTCGGCGCGCAAACTTCCGAAGAGGGCATCATACTGCCCCAGGACTTGCTCCACCAGGACACCAACTTCGGTGGCAGTGAAGCTGGTGCCCCTCTGCCTCTCTGGCCGGGGGTTGCCAGTGGTGCCAGATGTTGCAGTGCCCGACATGACAACCCCAGAGGCAGGAGTGGGTGGGCAACTGGGTCCTGGGGCTGGTCTGTGGAGCGATGGAATCCCAGTCGGGAGTCTTCGGTTCCAGCAGGGGTGGTCATAGCAACAGCACCCCTGGCTGAAGTGCAGGCAGAAAATGGCAGGGCACGTGGGCAGCAGGCAGTCAGGCAGCAGCAGATGGCAGGTGGGAGCATGCTCGGGGCTCTGGGGGGCAGTTATTCGGCCTTCTGGGCAGGAGCGTGGTCTTCCGTGTGCTTACGCGTGGCCAGCTTGATACGGCGTGATTTGGCACGTGAAAATCCAGCACGTCTGCGTGTAATTCGAGGAAAGGCCCTTAGCGCATAAGCGCGTCAGCACACATACGCAAATTCATTGGCCCAAAGGCCCCCATCGTGTAGGCGCGTCTATGACGTTACGCGCACGTGCGTTTTCCATGGCGTGTAGAAATAATAAGCAAGTCAGAGTGTCAAAGCGTGTCATTGGTGGAAAGGGCCTCAGCGCGTATGTGCGTCTGTGACGTGCGTGCGCGGGCTTTTCCCTGTACACGGGTGCATGTCACACGTCCAATGACTGCACGTCAGAGTGTCAGCTCATGTAATTGGAGGATAGGGCCTTAGCAGAAGTGACGCTGGACGTGTGGGCATGTTTAAAAGATACGTGTAGAACGCCATTTCCTTTTACGTGCTTTTCGTGGAGAGCGAGTGGGTGAAATCTGTACTTCTTGTCGGTTCACACGCGATTTACTTCACAGCTTTCCAAGTTTGTACTCCCTGTTACCTCTGACAGCTTTTTCTCTTTTTGTCTTTTTCCTGGGCCTGTTTCCTCAAACAGCGTTCACTTTTTCTGTTGTCCTTTCTCCTCAGACAGCATACAATTCTTCTTTTGGCGGGGGTGTTGCCAATGCGCACACGCGCGTCTTTTTCACGCTATTTTTCCAGGCAGACGGTGAGTCGCGCACGTTTTTAACATCTGTGCTTGCCCCGTGTGTCGCGTACCCCTTCAGAGGTCATTCTAGGCTGCGTGTGACACGCATACGTTCATTTTTGTGTTTCTGGGTGCCACCGCGTAGTGCAGGTTTATTTTTACACGCACGTGGTCTAGGAGGGGTTGCGTGCACATTATCTCCCTTTTTTGGGGTGCCTGTGCGCTGCGTGACCCGTCATCTTCCCCCAGGGGTCACATACAGCCTTGCTAGAGCACTAGGGTACAAATTCCATCTAGTACCCTACCCCTTTGACCCCCAATTGCCCAGGACAATAGTTTACTGCAACTCCCATACGCACAACAACATCAGTGCCATGGTTGGGAGGCGAGCACGCGGTAAGGGTGGCAAAGGTGGCCGAGCCTCAAGAGGTGGGCGTGGTGGATACGGTAGGGGACATGGCAGGGACTTGCAGGGTGCCCCTAGCCTCCCATGTGTGGATGACCAGTCAGGGACACCCATGCCCCCCCTCCCTGGTTGAGGGTAACGTGGCTGACACCATCCCTGCTCAGCCCTTGTTGGACCAGCCCATTGTGGCACCAGACCTGGCACAGGGTGACTCCATGGCTGACTTCTAGGTCAGCAGGTCTAGGCCTCGTGTGGCGGTACACATTGGTGTCACCAGGCCACGTGGATCAGGGGCAGCTATGTCATCTGCTGCCCCGAGTAGGCAGGGTGGGGAGGCTGCAGGGGCAGCTGCGGCTCCATCCACCCCAGCTCTGAGTCTCCCAGCCAGGACAGTGTCGGTCCCAGTCCATCCTGCTGACGTTCCCCCCTGACTACATCACACTTCATCTAATGCCTGCACCAATTCCCATGGTGAGTGTTCATTCCCACACTCCTAGTCCACAGTCCACCGGGGCTCCTGCCCCTAGTGTCCAGAGCGGCGCAGGACACTCGGGATCCCCACCACCTTCCAAGCGGAAGAGGAACAGTGCTCGTCCAGTACAGGCTGATGCCCCAGACACAGCTACACAGTCCAGCCAGCCAAGGAAGCCCAGCTTCAATCAGGCCGAACTTGATGCACTTGTGGAGTATGTGTCCGCACATGACCACGAAACGGTGATTACTGCAGGATGCAAGACCACACCTGCACAACGTCTGGCACACTGGCAGACCATCGCGGACATCATAAGTGCCCTTGGATTCATGAGGCGCACAGCTAATGATTGCTACAAGCGCTGGAATGACCTGAAGCGCAGGCAAAGAAAAAGCTGGCATCAAGTCATGCCGCTACTCTAGTGACTGGAAGTGGGTCTCCCGCAGAGGACATTGAACTCACTCCACATGAGTATGTTGCTGGGACCTACGTCACGGAGGGACAGATCCAAGGCGTGGGAGACCTGCCAGATTACGAGGCATTGTACGGTGAGTGCACATGCATGTGTGTGTCATCCATGTGCATGGTGTGTGTGTGAGGGCTTCTGATTGAGTGCCAGGTGAGGGTGTGTGTGCCTGAGTGGTTTGCTTCATCCAATACATTCTGGGCACCAGGATTTCGGTATTGCAGTATCCCTTCTGGCGTCAGTAGACATTTAGCCCAACATCACGCCAGTTGCCCTTGAAGTGTCATCTTGCTACAACATTGTTGTGTATTATTCTGTGTTCATTCAGGCTGATTGTTTGCATTCCACCACTTTCACTAGGCATTTCTCAGTCATATTGTCACATGTGTGACATGGCTATGGTACATGCCATCTGTGTGATGGCATGTGTCATGTATGTGTATTGGACATGCCAATCACAGGCCAATGTGTGATGGCACTGCTAGCCAGCACGCAGCAAATGTGTTGGTCTTCCATCTTGGTGTCATCAATGTGTGCCATTTGCCTCCCCTTCATACGCAGTGACGGTGCATGCATGGGAGGGTTATAGTCATGTGGGACATGTGTCAATGAAGTACTGGTTCTGTTGCTTCTCAGCCCTAATTGTGTGCCATGGTGCTAATGCCTGTTCCCATTTCTTTTCTTTCATGTCTTTGCAGGGGATGACGCACTTGATACTGCTGGGGTTGTGGAGATGGTGCAGACCCAGGAGGGCTCTCAGGCCTGACCGGGCACTAGTGAGGGACGTGGTGTGGTGGTGGGTGAGAACCCACACTTGCTGCAGACCATTCTCTCAAGGGGTGTCTCTGGGTGCACCTCCCCCGAGCTCTATTCAGATGTCGATTCTGATGATGAGACCTATGTGCCGTCGCAGGTAAGTGTTTCTGGGAGGGATTCTGTACTGTCCAACCCACTTGCACCAGGGGTAGAACCCTCAATGGGGATGTCAGTGTTGGTAGGTCCGCCTTTGGTGGTTACGGATGCAGGGTCACACTCCGCAACATCTGATCCTGTTCCTGGGCCAGCAGATCAGAGGGGGAATGCAGTCCTCCAGCCTCAGGCAGTGCCGGAACAGCAAGGCGCAGTTCGCCTTGCCCCAGACAGGTGTGGTGCCCGCTGACGCGGTGGCCATACGCCACCTGGCAATACTGCATGGGAGCAATCCATATACGGTATGGCAAACCAACAGTCAGCATCATCTGAGATGATGGCTCAGGCCATGGATAGGGTGGCCACTTCCATTGTCCCCCAAGAAAGGCTTATGAAACAACTACAGCAGGCAACAGACACCATTTGCCAGTCACACAGGGAGGACATGTTGGCGTCCAACAGGGACAGACGGGCGGCACTGGAGACTCTGCGGGAAGCCATTTCTATTGAGTCCCAGGGCCACAGGGAAGCACTGAGGGTGGAACTCTGTCAGCTCAGGGTGACTCTTGTTGAGCTTGAGGCTTCAACTGACACGAGGACAGAACAGCAGCTGGAGCGGCTCACACGTACGCTCTCAGCTGAGATGCAGGCTATTCGGGAGGAGGTCCGGGCATCCTGCGAGTTGTTGCATGGGGACCTCTGCACGATTATCCTCCAGAACCAGACCTTCCACACCCGCATGCTTGCTGCCATGGAGGACCAGACTAGGGCTTTGCGTGGGCTGCCTCCCATATTATCACCACCTCCTGATGCAGCTGCAGAGGGTGGGGAGAGCGACAGCAGCGATTCTCTCACAATAGGGTAGCCGTGCAGGCCATGAGCCCATGGAGGTGTTTTCTTTCTCCCAAAATCCACACAGGTGGGTTTTGGGGTGCACCCTGTCCTCGGACCTCCTGGGTGACCTCCCCCACCCCCCTGGCCCATACATGGCCATTTTTAATTTTTGATTTTTTATTTTTTTTACAGTGTGTTGCCTTGTGTGGCTCCCGTGGGCATACGCTGTATTGTGGCTGGGCACATGCAGGCTTGTCCTGAATTTGGGTTAGATGCTTGGGTTTGTGTTACACACACCCCTCCTGCTTCCCGTTTCCATGGGCTTGCAAAGGGTGTGCCCAAGTGACATTGACTTACACAGTGACATTGGACTCCCATTTACTGTGTGGGCAGTCTGTAGTCAATACTTTGTATACATTCCTAGTGCATATTGTTGTTGTATTGTACGCTGCATGGTGTATTGATATGTGCCTCTGCATCCATCTCATCCTCCTAATTTGCAGGTCCATTCCTCATGTCTTCACAAGGCGGTCTACTTTGGAAATGGAGTCCATGTTGTAAGCAGTGCACCTACACTTTTGCGTGGCGCTAACACTGTACAGTTGGAAGTGGTCGAAGTGCTGGCATTATCAGGTAGTGAGACTACCAATTTTTTAAATCCGTACTGTCATGTTTATGGTAGGTTTGAGGTTGTGTAGGTGATTTGTATTATTGCTAAATATTTGGTAATGTGTGTTGTTGGTCCTGCATTACTGTGAGCATTTCATGTGTGGCCAGTTTCCATTAGGGACACTGTACTTTGTGACACTTGTGTCATGTTGTGGGGATTACTTTGTTTGCTCTCACATAGCATGACATGCCATGGTGTGTTGTGTGGCTGTGCCGGGAAGGGGTTGGGTGACATGGCACTGTTCTCATGTTGTATTTTGCAAGTGGGTATTCATTTTTGCTGCATAGAAGTGTGTCTTTTGATGACACTGCATTGGTGGTGTTTGTGTAGGTAGGGATGCACACATTGTGACACTTCCAGGTGAACAATCTCAGGCTGCTATGGCTCTGACAGTTGACTGTCCCTTCATTCATCATCATTGTCAGATTGAGTCATCATTGATTGTCAGATGGTATGTGCCAGGGCTGTGTGCACTCCACAGGGGTGTGATTTCTATGTGAAGTAATTAGCCACCAGCTGCGTACGGGCTGCCTCACCCCGTGCCCTTTCCCCTCCCATGCACAGCGGGTGTGCACGTGGTTGGGGATGTGGGGGCGCCACCATGTCCACAGCCAGGCCCCGGTGTGTTGCAACATTGTGCATGACACATGCTGCCACTATGATCCTGCACACTACTGGGGGAGCGGTCAAGGGAGCGAAAACGTGACTTGAGCACTCCGAATGTGCGCTCCACTATGCCCCGGGTTGCAATATGGGCTGTGTTGTAACTTACCTCGGGAGGCGTGATGGGGTTCCGAAATGTGGGTGCTCAGAGGGTAGGCCCTGTCCCCTGGGGAGGTGGTGATGGGTATCATTAGTGGGGTAGTGACATTACTCTGTATCTGACATGCATGCATGTGCAGTGGCATTTATACTCACCAAGCAGCCATGCATTGCCATGCCCCCCAGCTTCCATGTCCCGGTTTAGGGTTGACATCCTGTAAATGAAGCTGTCGTGGGTGGACCCTGGATAGTTGGCATATACTGAGGTGATGATTCCCTTGGCATCACATACTACCTGGACGTTGATGGAATGCCAGTGCTTGCGGTTTCTATAGATGTGCTCAGATGCCCTGGGGGGACGTAGAGCCACATGGGTGCAATCAGTGGCACCTAGCACCTTGGGGAATTGTGCCACCCCGTAGAAATCCTGGATGACAGCAGCCTGCCTTTCTGCAGGTGTTCTGGGCAGGTATATGTGCCTGCGGACTGATGGGCGTGCCGTGATGATGGCCAACACCTGGTGTAGGTACCGTGACTGCGTGGCCTGTGACACCCCCCCACTATGGAACTTGTCCGCTGAATTGATCCGGTAGCCAAGAAGTGCAGTACATTGAGGACCTTCTCCAGGGGGCTGAGTGCTTGGGAGCACAGGGTGGGGGATGTGAGGTCATCATCCCACTCACTGACCAGGTTGAGTATTATGTGAGGTGGAAACCTGTACCTCCCATACACCTGGTCATCAGGCATACCAAAAAGGCTGGTCCTGGGTGTAAAGATTCTGGCCCCGACTATCCTCCTCCTCCTCCTGCGGTATCCCACGGCCACTGCTGCTAGGAACGGTATATTCATCCTGGCGTCTGGGCTTGTTTGTTGTTTGCGCACACTTTTATGCTGTGCGGGTCGACGTACGCTTGCTTCCTGCGTGTCGACGTGCGCCTGCTTCATGCTGGCGTACGTGTTTCCGGATTGGACCATTTTTTTGGCGCATTGTAGGCGACCGTGTAAATTTTCCCGCCCACCCCAGGAATACACGTAACACGCTCTCCCAGGCCCAGTCGTGTGTAAACCTTCCCGGCCACCCCAGGAATACACATACCCCAGTCTCCCAGGCCCAGTCGCGTGTGGAAGTTCACGCGAACCCCGTAATACACGTACCCTGCTGATATCGCGTGTGGAAGTTCAGTCCTATTACCCTTCTTCCAGATAGGCATGATGATGCTGTCCCACCAAGATGGCGGGATCTGCTGCGCTTCTCCAATTCAGTGAAATGGCCAGTGAAGAGCATTAGGCCAGTGGTTGGTGTCTGCTTTGATCAGGGAACTACAAACACCATCATGGTCTGGTGCCCTAGAGGATTTACTTCTCCTCATTAGCCTAAAGACAACAACTGGGCCCTTGGAATTTGTCCACTTGTTCACACACAGGTTTCGCTGAGGTGTCCACCATTTTTCGACTCCCCAGAGTATCTACA
This sequence comes from Ambystoma mexicanum, assembly GCF_040938575.1. NCBI lineage: Eukaryota > Metazoa > Chordata > Amphibia > Caudata > Ambystomatidae > Ambystoma > Ambystoma mexicanum. Next base: position 462,909,545 of record NC_090931.1, read on the forward strand.
ATGGCGCCTCTCCCCAAGGGACTGCCAATGTAATCACCCAAATAGATCACGTGTCAGATGGAAGTCTCCCTCAACAATCTTCCAAAGCTGGCGAGGGTCATTAATTATTGCAGAGTTCACCAAGAAGCGCACAGAGAGGCACTCCAGTTCGTATCTACGGTTCCTCAGCCATTTACAGTAAGCATGTTTTGCCTCCTTAACCCGCAAAGCCTTTTACATAGCAGCCAGCTCCTTACACGCTAGATTGTTAAGGAAAACACAAAGTTCCTTTCTCCTGATGGTAGTAGGCTTATCAAACAAATGTCTATGACCCAGCAGTTGTCACACGGGCCTTCGAGTTCCTTTTAGCAAGGAATTTAACAATGACCGTCTGGATCAAAACGCCAAGGCCTTAGTTGCACAGGCTGTAGAGTTATCAATAGGAATGTCCTCACAATTCTCTATGTATTCAAGCAGAGCCAACCGCATACAACATCGATAATTTATGGAAATTCCTTGAAACACATTTCAAGGCAGTATTAACTCTTAGCTCCCTAACTGCTAGTTTAGTCAAGGGGGTTGACACCAATTTAAATTTACCAGGAGCGGAAAATGATCCCTCTCCAGTCTGAAGATCACGCTCATGTCTATTATCAGGGAGGAAGAGTTGGCAGCAAAGACCTAGTCCAATATGCTGCTCGATTTTTGTCCCGTACGGGTAAATCTAGTGGTGCAATCAGACAGCATTGATCCGTTTAACATCTTAAATCCAAAGGAATACAAGATGGTTACCCACTCCAAACCCCTCTTATAGCAGAATTCAAGCGGATCCTTGTCGACCAAAGTGGTCTCACAGGTGGCAACACAGTACGAATTGGGCAGGTTCCCTTGGTATCCTGGATTTAAAGTCCCCACAGATTATGAAAGGGGTACGACCAAGCTTGCACTGGAGGAATGAGTCTAATTCAGACACCACAGTCTCATGGGGGATCCTGTAAGGTAGATCATAAACATTCACAATGAAGATTTCACTACACCCCCCCACCACTTGCCGCCCAGATGCAGAAGTAATCTTGCCCACATGCAAATTAGGAGAAGTAGTATCAATCTCTACCATAGTGAGGGGGCTCTTAATTTCAAGCAGTAGACAACCTTTAGGGTGACCCGGGGTCCCTTGGCCGCCAACTAGTGGCAAGATTACCAACCATCAATTACCAATTCCTCACGTAGTCAAGTCTCCTGGAGGGCCACCAGGGAATAGGCATCAATTTCCTCCAGCAAACCCTCCCCTTCAAATAAGTGGTGATGTCCGCATGTTTTACAACTGAGCAGACTTGCCATTGAAATGGGGCCACATGCTAAAGGCCTGGCCCCCCATGGAGGGCCATCAATTTTGCCAGCCAAGTCCAGTGGGATTTTTCCCTCTCAGAATAAACTGGAGATCCGCCTTCCTGGGTTGCTCTGGCGGCACCGGGATCCAACTCAATGCAACCCCATGACCCACCATCAAATCTAGTGCCATGCACCATTTCCCCAAACTCACATTCATAGTCCATATGTCCAAAATGGCCTTCATAATCCGACACAAAGGACAAAATATTATCTGACTGGAAGAAGACAATTGAAGTGGGTTTGGTTACTTGTTCACAATATCGTTACTTAGTATGTGTCATAGTGGAACAATGGCATGAAATAGGTCCAGTATGTAGGCGCGATTCAGAACTAGGGCATCCTGACCACAAAATAAACTCCAGACCCTAAGCGCCCTACGGAGGGAATTGTCCTTATTTTTGGTCCCCCCTTGTGTCATTATAGATATTGGCACATCACAATCCCATGAGCCGTGCCCCTTGGTGTACGGTGGCTCACCACCCCCCCAAAACATCCTGAGGAACAGTAGAAACATAGCTAGACCCCAGGTCAGTCTGTGCAAAAGCATCAGTTTGAAGGAGAGAAGTTGCAGAAGAACTGGCAGATGAATGTTCATGGTTGATATCAATAGACGAGTTAGCTTGGTCAGTTGGCTGAACTGGTCCAGGGCGTACATTTTGTTCAAAACGAGTATTCTTTTTTTTGTTTTTTGTTGAGCGCACTGTAGATAATGATTTTAAAATGGGCTTTTTAGGAGCACCCACTCTTGTATTCAAAGATTGAGGACATGAACTTGAGATTTTGTCAACCTCGTCTGAATTGAACATTGAGATTCTTGGAAATTCACCATTGAATACTGCACCATTTGCGGCCCATAAGAGCCCCTCTGTAGCGTTTGTACTGGATGCCCTTGTTAATTGGTTAATTCAGTGTGGCCATATTGGGCAAACTGAAACGGGGGAAAAGAGGTGAAGCTTGCTTGGGCTATGGGATTTTTTCGACTAGGCCTGTTCGCCTAAAGTGTTTTTTTTTTTACTGCCAGTGGTTCATAAATCATAGCATTTCTAGTGGGTTGAGGTGAGGTGGTGCAATGGCCAGGTGCAATGAGGCGATCCACCAGGATATCAGACAAGGCTTCAACACCACTAGACTGGGTCATAGATAGTTCTGGATCATTGGAAGGCAGTTGATCCAATGTGGAATTAGCCACCAGTGGAAGAGAAGAGGAGGTGGTAGAAATATGTTCCACCAGGGCCAGTGACTGATTGTCAATAAGGCCATGTAGAATAGCCACAGAAGTCTTAGTCAGTGATATTTCTTGGCCTTGTTGGTCCATTCTCTCCATCAGTGCATCACTTTTATTAATAAGCTCCTACAGCAATGTCTCCAAGATACTAAACATAGCTGTACATGACCCACTTACGTTTGATTCATCAAGAATACAAGGAGAGGGGGGGTTTGAAAGGCCATTGGCAGACAACAGGGTAACCAGATGAGCATCAAGCACATCAGACCTGAGGCCGGGCTGCAAAGCACCAGGCCACATAGGGATTCCATTTGCGTCATTTGCGTCAGGAGGCTTGTAGGAGTTTTTGATGGGTAAAGCAAGAGACAGAGGAGACAGGGGTAATCGTCACCACCTTCAGCTCCGTCTCCACCATCTGCACCATCATTGTCATCAGTGTTGTCCGACCATGTACGCCCCCGCGTTACATGCAACGTTTCCGGGCTTATTTGCAAGCTGTCTGGTGGAGTCATAATGGAATCAGGATCAAAGTGAATGACTGCTTTAGTGACTCATTGATGTACAGAGATGTCAGTGGGAGCATTCACCACTGAGACAATTGTCTTAGTTCCCAGGCAATTGAGGGAACTTGAAAATTCATCCAACAGGCCCTCATTATATGGCAAAATCGAACCCTCTGACATCACGTCAGAAGTGGAGGGAGACGTGGAAGTAGAGGTGAAGTACTCGGTCATTTTCCAGTTCTCGTTAAGGCTTTCCAGGTGGGCACCCAAATTCACTGTTTGTTGGGGACAAGCCCTTACAGCACGTCTAGTGTTGCTAGCCAGTATATCCAGTACGCCTGACAGACTTGGTGCAGGTGGCAGATTATCCGTTAGCACAATGCTTGTGGAAATATTGGCTTCAATAATTTCGGAAACTTCATCTAATGTAGTTATACACATTGTGTCCATATCTGCTGTATCAGGGTGCTGCAATGCCACACGTTTAATTATATGTGTGGCAAATGGGCAGCAAGCCCGGCACTTTAACACAGGAGGCAGCGCAGAAGCTACATTTTTGGAAGAGAGGAACTCCCCCCTTATCGAGATGAGGCACTGATCAAACAATGATCAAGCAAACACAATCACAGATCGCTGAGCAGGCAACACTCCTCACATTCCCTTCCCTCTCTTCACTAGAGGGTCAGTAGAGGATCAATAGAACGACCACGCAAATTGTGGCTTGTAGCTGCTTGGAAAGGGGTTACTAGGGAAGGAGCAGAGAGGGGAGGAGAGACTGTCTTGCACCGGAGGTAGGGGCCGGGCAGGGTGCAGTCTGCACTCACCGCCTTAATACCGCCCTACTACCTGGGCTTGCTCCTAGAGCCTCCATCACTCTTGTTTCAACTTCAACTTCAGCTCTAATTTTGTTGTTGTTACTAGAGCTCCAAGGAGGTTCGTGGCCACCAACCACCAGCCAGAGACACAGCCATTCGCTCGCTCCTCAATCCTCTACCCGCTGACCTGTGGCACGGGGGTGTCACGGGGCTCTTATTCCATCAGCAGCAAGAGCAGGAGTGCAGGAAACAACAGGCAGGCAGCAGGAGCAGTGGGGGAGCTTGAGCAAAGAAACTGAAAGCATGCAGGAACGTGTCAAACCGCACTGCGTTTCGGGAATGAACAATCAAGCAGCTGCAGCTTCTGACACTTTTTCATACTTTATTTTCTACAGAGCTCACTTCAAGAAATAATCAACACTGGGCAATGAACAAAATCAATTTACATATGCAATGCTCTGCATTTTCGATTTTCCTGCGTGCTTAAAAGGCTAACAGTTTGGTTTACAGATTTGTACAAATGCATATGGCAATTATTATTTCCCCCACACTTTTGCTTTAAAACAATCACACAGTGATTTAAGCAGTTGGTTTTTCAGATTCCCCCTACTTTGTTCTGTGTTGGGGAATTTTGAATTTCAGAACCCCTCCACTTAAAGGCCTGTGTTGAGGAAGCTGGACAGAAAGAATGCCAATTAAATTACAGGCTATAATTTTCAGAGCACACTGGAAATGTGCTTTGTTAATTTCGAATTTTAACCAAAATCTCCCTGTGGTGTTCTGGCAAATGGGTAACTAATTAAATTAACATTTTTGGTTAAATAGGATAAGGATCTACACAGTTGTGCTCCTCTGCCCACTATAAAGGGGAAAGGATTTTAGCCAAGCAGACTCCACCACCTTTTGGTTTCAAATGGCTCAATTCTACTTACATTTAAAACCCCTGTTTAAAGTTCAGGAAAGCCAGCTGCACTTTTGAAAGACAGGGTAGCGGTCTGGTCACTCCACCCTCAACGATGGCCCGCGCATCTTCACCATAGGGACTAGCCAGGTTTAGGCCTCCCGAGCAATAAATAACTCCACCCAGATGCAAATTCAGCAATCTCCTTTAGTGTTTCCTTATGGCTGTCAGATGGTAATTTTTAGCAGCACTTTCCCTTCTCTCATAGTGCATTCACTTTATATAGCAGTGATGACACCATCAAAATTTCAATTTTGGCCAGTGCCCTGCAAGAATTCCTGCAACCAGGATTGGACAGTTACCCTTCTCCCTCCCCCCAGTGCAGCTATTCTCTCAGGATTGGGTAAGGATTCTAGACCAAAAATATGTCAACTCCCATTTGAAACCACTTTTGTTTTCATGTCAACTTTTGGCAAAAAATCTAGTTGTGTCAAAAACTTCACAATTTACTAGTAACTGCTACAATATATATTCAGCTTCAGCTAATCATGGGGAATTTAATAAAACGACAGCCAGGTCCTCACCATGTTGAAGAGGCAATTTTCTGCCATTTTACCGCAATGCATAATAGTGATTCATATGCAATTTACTCTCCACATACCTAATTTTATCCCCCACCAGCACCAATTCTGAGATTCAAGCCATGTTCAGAGCAGCCAGAAACACATTTTAGCTTGCCATTACATTTCCCTAAGTCACAGGGGGACACAATTTGTTTCAACAAATCACCTTCAAATTATCTAAAAAAATGAAACATACATGTATGCAGTGCAACTTGTGGTTTGCTGAGACAATACAACAATTGTGATAGTCCATTTAAACTAATGGGGATTCTTCATATGTCTGCAAATATTCTCTCCTTTCTTCCGGCCATTTGCCATTCTGTTATTTGAAGTAAATAGGCTGCCCGTCATAAATACTTGTGAGGCCATGGCAACACAGAGATCCCCCACTTCAGATAATGAGCCAGGCTGGCCGTGTGATTTCACGAGGCCCTGCTGACATCTGGCATCCAGTCCTCTCATCTGTAGTGGACCACCATTTCGATCTGAAAAGCTTCTATATTATAATAATTAATATATTATCCCACATATTCTTGTATGTTTTTCAGAGTTTCTGCTTCCCTTGATTGCAGCTCCTTCCACATTCCAGTCACACACTCGCTAGGACATTTGGCCTGCACAGAACTGAGCCTTCAGAGACAGCAGGTCGGGGAAACTTTGTTTTTAAGACCCTTCAGGCAGGCCACATTTTATTGCAGTTGTAAATAGCTGTGATGCTGTAACACTCACCTGATATCCACGGGGACGCCACCCAGCCTGATTGGACCACTCGCGATCTCGAACCCTTCCCTTGGAATCTGCTCCACCGAGGATTGGGTCTGAAATACAGGAATTCAGATTTAACTTTACTGTCTCTTGTTGCTTGACTCCCACCTCCCTTGAGGACCAAACCTTCCCCTTTGTCCTCTCCTCACCTTGTTTTCTTGTATTGTGCGCTCTCCGTCCTGCTTCTCGGTGCTGGGGTGCGTTGTTGTTGTGGGTGTGGCGGAACCTCGTTGCTTCACTGGTGTGGGCCCTATGAGTCTGGACTTGCTATAACTCCGGTCCGACAAGGTAGTTTTGTAGGTTTTGATCAACTGTCCTTTTCTTTTCTCTTGCCCCCTAATAATGGCTCCTCTTCTCCCTTTAGGTGCTGGAAGGGGATGTTGATGGTGTGATGCCGCCTGGAGGGGCCGGACACGAAGCGGTGAGTGAAAGCGCGATGCGCACGCTATTCGCCTTTTTTCTTGTGCTGACCTATGTCTCTCTTTTCCCTTGCAGGCCGCTGCAGTGTCCCAGAATGGCCGCGAGCTGAGAGAGTAATTAGCGGTGAATAAAGCATAGTGTGCAGTACCTTCTTGTCTTTTCAAGTGCTAACCTGTGTCTTTTCTCCTTGGTAGGTCGATGGTGTGCTCCGGAACAGATGTGACCATGAGCGGCTCGAGTCCAGGTAAGCGTGTGATTATTCTTGCTGTTTTCGGAATCGGAATATGAGAACGCTTACTAATGTCTTTTTCCTTTGTCTGTTCTCTGGACCAGAGGGGCGATGGGTGGAAGCAGGATTCTACTCAAGGTAAGTGTTGTGCTAAAGTTGTTCTTGTTCTTGCAGGTACGCGGTTCTAGGAATGCTGGCGAGGATCTCAGGAGCCGGTCTGAGCGTGCTGAGTGTCACGCTGCAGGCGCAAAGTAGGTGCAAAGTAACGTGAAGCGTGTTCCTCTGCCCGGGCGTGGTTTATATAGCCTTCAGGTATCCTAGGAATCCCTAGGCTTAACCACACCCAAAAAGCTAGACCGCATAGCACAGTTCGTAGAACTGAGCTATGTAGCGGCATCCATATTGCACCAAAGTCCATTACCAAGATCAGTTCTCAAGTTTTTCCTCTGAACATGTATAAGCCTGGCACCAAAGGCGCCAGGCCTGACTCCAAGAGGATCCCAGATGAGATGGGGAGGCCTTTAAGGACAATATGGAGGATCGTAGCCTGGCTCCAGTGTTTTGCCTAAGAGGGTTAGGGACAGGGATCATGACAGATGCACAAACCAGGCTTGTAGTGGGGGAAGCCATTTGCAAATTCTGGCCAGAGACCCAATGATTGTCCTCGGCTGAAAGGAACTTGCATATTGCATTGTCTAAGCCTTTATTCTTTGGCATACTGTGTGTTTTACTTATATGGGTTCACTTTGCTTTTGCAAAAATGGATTTCTTATATCTTTTCACACAGCATTGTTTTTTTTTTAAAGATGACAGTTGATAGTACCAGGCTGTTTCTTTCAGTCATTAATAAAATACACTTTTAATTATGTGCCGTTCGTTTTTATGCAGAAAAGTGGGTCTGAATTGTCACAGTGCACCACCTTTTGATGGGTGACAGTTTCAGTGAAAAATGCTGCATGCATATATTTCTCTGCCAGCAATGTGATGCGGTTTTTCAATTTGTACTCACATTACATTTTTGTTTTAGCCTTCTCTGGATTTCAACTGCAGAAAGAAACCCACATAGTCTGTCTAAATTGGCCCATTTTCAGCATGAAGGTTTTTGAATGCTGGCAGGTCATTTTCCCAGTGAGCCCTTCAGTTCTGTTGGTTTGGGGACTTTGATTAAAACTTCACACTGTGAACTTCCAATGTCACTATCATGGCCGCTGACCTGCTCAATGCCACAAGCTCCCTTGTTTACCCCCATGGCCATGCAGATACCCCATTCCCACATTTCCACACAGCACTGCTGAAAACACACACACACACACACACACACACACACAGATAGGGGGTCAGTTTAAAGTTGGAAGTTTGTAAATGGCTGCATAAACGTCATGCATAAAGCTTTTTACGCATTCATTTTATGAACCAGCAGATTTGAACGCTTTCTTTGTTGGAGCAGAGGCACGGATTCTAACGAGAGAAACCGCCACCCCTATATGTTCCATCAAAGAAATCCAATGGAATTTCTGCAATGATGTGATTTTTGAGCTGGAAGAAATGTATTGGATTCCTGCTGTATCTGCCATTTTTGAAGACCTGCTTAAAGAAGGTAAATTCCACAGGAATCCATGTAAATGCCCCCAGCGAAGCCAGTACAAGGCAGGAGTCATTTACAATTGTTTGCATCTCAAAGTGCAAACAGTGCACGGAAAACCTGGCACACCTGCTTTGGTTTTACGTGCATTGTTTGAACTTTTCAGTGCAAACAATGATATTAGCATAGATGTGACTTTGTGCAGCTAAGCGCACACGTTTGCAATCCCGACCGTGCTAATCACAGGGACTTGGAACATGTGCCCATCAATGTTATATTGTGGGATGAATCATCTGTTTACCTGCCTCTGTGTGCCAAGTCATGTGGTAACATGAGCCATCGCTATTCCCAGCACTGTGACCCCATCGACAGATCACAAAGCCAAGAAAGGAAGGTCACCTTCACAGCGCTGGAGAACAGGGCATCCCCACAATGTCCGCATGGCAGCGGATGAACAGTATCATATGAGGGCAGCTGGACAGCTGGGAATTGTTATCATGGGCAGCGGGCACCAAAGGGTATGGCGGTGGACCAGTGCACAACCGCACATGCTTTACAGGTCAGCGTCTGGGCCTTTGTGGGTCACCCCTTTGCGGAATTTAAATAGAACACTGGGTGTTTATGCGAAGTATAAAGGGACATTCAGAACCTCTCAGTGTGATCAGCCAGCGGTTGACAGCTCATTAGGACAACCCTATTGGTATTTAAGATTGCCCTGCCTTCTGATCAGCATTCTTTCTGATTCACTGTGAATTACTAGCCACACCTCCCTATTTCACAATCACACAATGCAAACCCCCTTCAACTCGCTAGTATTTTTCCAATTGTTAGTCTGTGTGTCCCTTTCCCACTCCTCCTCCCACCTTTCCCCCCTATTATGTTCCCATAGAAGTCCACCGACAAGATACCCCTGATGGGGGGCACACTATGCCACATTCCAGAAGAGCCCCAGCATTATGGTGCGGATGGGTGCAGTACAAAAGATTAATAACATAACATGGCATAACAGTGTGGGTTCTGATATGCAGAAACACACTGAAGTGAAAGAGACAGACTGCTGGCAAGCAGGACTTACAAATCTGTCTACAATCAATCTCGACATGTGTTTTAATTAAGCATCAGTAATATATGTAGCAATCAAATCTGATATTTATAGTGTCCTTAAACGACACGTTTATTTACTATTTATTAGATTTCAATTTGGTAATATTTTAAAGTTAAGGCCCCCTGTTATTGTCCATGAAGCTAACTTTTATGTGGAAGATTCACAAAGTAGTCCATAAAAATCTGACTTACTTTTGGCAGTGCTTTACTCCAACCCCTTCCCCCTCCCCCGGGGCACCCAAGCACTCACCAGGTCCTCTGAAATAGCGCTCCATCTTGCGCTAGTAAGCCCCTAAGTTATCCCCTGCCCTGTGTCTGACCTTCACATAAGAATCTCTATTGCAGGGTCGTGCTGGGGGACGATTAAGCCAATAAGGCATGTTATGCAGGAGCAGGCATCACTTCTTGTGGCATTCAGGTTCCTGGTCCCACTTCTTTACGAGCCCACCTCTCCGGAGCACCCAAGAGTTTGCCAGGTCCTCTGCTCCATCCGACCCACAGCCTTGCTGCTTGACTGTGGCCGATTAGCCCAAGAGAATGATTTCCCCACCTTCTCAAGCATAGTATCTATCACCTGCTGTCATGGTAAAGGGTGGCATTGTTAAGTAAAATATCTGCTTGGATCTGCTATAACTTAGGACATGGGTGTGCAACCTTTGGCTGTCTAGATGTTTTGAACTACAACTCCCATCAGTCTTAGACAGTATAGTTAGTAGTGAGGGATCATGGAACTGCAGTGTAAAACATCTGTAGAACCTCATGTTAAAGACTCCTGACCTAGGGACACATACTCTGTCATTTCCCCCTTCATCCTGCCTCAAACTGTTGCCCAACTACAGTGTTCACTATCTGTACTGGTTCAGAAATACTCTACCACCGTGGGCCAGTGGACGTGTTGTCAACAAATCCACCAATTACACCTCAATTGTGTTTCAAAATTACATATTGGCTATTTAGGATCTGTGGCCTTCATTATGACTTTGGTGCAACTGCAGCGGTAATTCCGCCCCAGCCCTATTACCATTACTGCCATGATAACTGGTGGAATTACTGCCGTATCATGCCGTATCATGACCCGACGGGTGCGTTCACCCTGCCGGCGTTAACGGTAATACTGCCTGGCAGTATTAGCAACAATAATGGTCATCTGGTGGTAATACCGACCAGATGCAATGGTATTACCGTTACTGCCAGCACACCCTGTGGTATTACTGCCAGCAGAAATAACGTCACCACAGGAACAGGAAACATGGTGGCAGCCTGCTTTAAAAACACAAACCACCCTGAATGTCCCATTTTCTGTTACCATGCAGACACCATAATTGGAAAATCATGTCACAGGAAAAGGCAAAGGCTTGCCTACCTGAACTGCGGCTGCACAAGCCAAAGTTCTTGGAGACTGAGATGAACACGCTGGCAGAGGAAGTTGTGCAACATGCAGAGGAACTGTTTGGCAGTAGGCTGTGTAAGATCTCTGCCCAGAGGAAAGCTGCAATATAGACCTCCATCCAGGACAAGGTGACAGCTGTGGGCACCGTTCAACTTGATGCAGCGGACTACCACAAAGGGTGGAACGACTTGAAGTCGAGAGTCTGAAGCCTCTTCTCATGCCACAGGAGGGAGTGTGCAGCCACAGGAGGTGGTACTGTGGAACCCCTCACTCTCATGACCTGGGTGGAGAAGGCAAGCTCCACCCTTCACATATTGAGGGGATCAGGAGTGCAGAGGCTGGAGCAGGAAGCCACAGCGATGGTGGCAAGTCAATCAGACCCCGTGTACATGTGAATGCACTTGACAAAAGCAGGTTTCCACCAGCTTAGATGAGCACAATGGGCAAGGTAATCAACAAACACATGGCATTCACAGCAAAAGCCCAATGAGTACATGCATGTGCCAGGGGAGGCAGGGACATTTAGTAATACACATGCACTGTAGGTGAAATGTTCATGCCATTACATGAAAACATGAGACGCACACATGTGTGCAATGATAGTCCATGTTGGCAAGTGAACCCCCAGTGCATCCACAAGTGACCTTGACAGGCTAACAGGCAACATGTACATGCATGCACCATGTACACCCTCAGCAGGCACTAACTCCACCTATCAGTAACTGAACTCATTGGCGTAAAACCACCCATGCCAATCATACAAACTGCACTCAGTAGTACACACACAATGTTGCATGAGTTTCTTTCAAGCCCACTGACATGTCTGCAAGATGACTAACACCATGTCATTCTACTCCCAACAGGTACACAATCCACACACAGTGAAGATGCCGGACCCTCCACTGCTGCTATTCCGTGCCCCTCCACCCTTGCACAGGCCAGACCCGTAGGCGGCGGGAGTAAGAGGAGAAGTAAGGCAGAAAGACCACAAGAACCACTGCTGTGGAACCTTTTGCAGGGATAGAGGAAAGCATCATCCCCACATCAGTGTCCAGTGGCCCCTCCACAGGCCATGCAGGTGGCATGTCTGTCACCAAAGCTGCCGTAGCCACTCCACAGCTAGCCCCTGTGGCAATCCACAAGGCTTGAGTCCCTGCTCCGGCACCCATATGTCAGGGCACCAGCACACCCTCCTCACCATTTCGGGTAATGAAGCACCAGCCCCAGCATCATTGTGAGACAGGTAGTGACCGCCCCACCGAGAAGGAGGAGAAGGACATGGGCTTCCGCTCCCTTTGCTTCAGTCTCAACCCCAACCCTGGTGCGTTGCAAGTGCATATCAATTGGTCTAAGAATAAATTGGCATTTAGTTCTTGCCGAACCAGAAGTGCGTTGGGCCTGTGCAATGCTCCCATGCATGTGCCCTGATGGGTGTTTAGTTGTACTCATGCAGGTTGTATGTGTCTATTCTATGATGGCTGACAGGACATGGTCACTTGAGTACATGGCAATTCTTCTGCCAGTGTCACAACTGTGTGTGTTGCTAGCCTGTTCGGAGAATATGCATTGGAGATTTACTGCAGCATTGTCACTCATGTCCTAGTCCGGTGGATTGTAGACGGTCATGTACAGGGTGAGAGGGCAGGTCCCACATGTACAGGGCCTTGATAGGGAATGCATTCTTCAGTTGTGGTAATTCCTCCCCCTTCACATGGCATTTCACTTGTGTTGCGATAATAGTCTGAGTGATGGCACTTGTACTCAAACAAAAACAATATCCATTACCCTCTGTACCTTTCCATGTACCCAGGCAGTGTGTTGTTACGCAGGACCATGGCATCATGGGTGGAGACAGGGAAGCGGGCACAGCAGTGTGTAACTCAGAGGTCAGGATCGCAGGTGATCTGGACATTCAGGGAGTGGTACTGCTTTCGGTTGTGGTCTACATCTTCAGATTCCTGGGGTGCCACCAACACCACATAGGCGCAGACCAGAGCAGCAATCACGTTGGGCATGTGAGCTGCTCAATAGAATCTCCTGTCCCTGAGTGATGGCCAGGGAGATGAGCTGGGAGACATGGCGCAGGAGTGCTTCCAGCACCTGCACAAGTACATTTCAATATGTGGGCTGGAACATGATATTTATTTATTTGGATTTATAAAGCGCACTAACAGCCCAAGGGCATCGAAGCGCTGTTGCATGAAATCGTCTTAGTTACAGTCAGGTTATTTGCTCCTGTTTGCAGTGAGCTTGCAGGCAAAACAATCCTAGATAGATCATGTTGATAGTATATTCCGAGCAAATACATAGGTGATTACAGTTTTTAGAATATTGTTCAGATAAATTATGAGTTACATGATAGCAAGGAGGGAATGTTCTGTCTACCTAGGGTGATGGTGCCTGAGAACTTGTTTAGATAAACGGCATCGTTTTAGTACGACTCAATACTCCTCATGTGAGATGGCAGTGAATTCCACTACGTCGCTGCCAGGACTGGGAAGCTGGACCTACCAGCCCGCGTTGTCTGTATTTTGCGAATGGAGATCCTGTTAATGTAGGCAGATCTTGTGGGTCTGGCTGAGATGGGCTTAACAACTTTTTGAGCAAGGTATAAACGTGCCAAGTTATGGACCCATTTATGATATAAGTAATTTATAACACGCCTGTACACAAGTGTTTCTTGGCGCAACAAGACGAGGGAGGGAAAACGAAGGACAAGCCAAAAGATCTTACTAGGCCTTGTATGTCATTCAGATTGTGAAAGTACAACAACGCAAGTCACATGGGAAGGGATATGGGGAAGTGTCCGGGAAAGTGAAGGAGGAAGTGCAATCAGGGCAGCAATGCTCTGGGTAAGTCTAAAGAGGCAGAGGACTGTAGAGGTTAAAGTTATATCCCTTAAGTGTGCGGTAGGCCCGGAGGCAGTGCAGGGGAAACTGATCATGGAGGTGCCTGATACCCAGTGAGTCTCTGAGGATAGCCAAGCAACCAGTCGGTGCCACAGACAGTTGTTCAGCAGGGGAAGGAAAGAGAGAAAGCAGAGGATAAAAGGAAAGTCTTGAGCTGTGTCTGGAACTTCAGGTGGTCCGCCCCAAGTTTGATCGGGGCAGGAAGGCCATTCCAGAGGGAGTCACCTGCAGAGGAGAGAGATCTACCCCCACTCTCTGCCTGGAGAAGCGTCCCTTCCCTCTTATGACTCACTACATGGGAGCACAGCACCCTCAAGTAGTGAGTCCTTCTGTTCTGGGTTTAGCATGTGCTCATAAGGGGAAAATTCTGCTTGAGGCGGCAAATGTTGCACAGTATGGCACAGACAGGGTAATTTGTCCGACCTGCTCTGGTATTTATATTAAAGACCCTCCAGATCGGTGTAGGCACTGTAAACGAGCCTTCAATAGGCCAAATATCTGGTCGATGCATAGCCTAGTCATGACATGTGCCTCGTTGTAGGCCACCTCTTGGCATCTGTGGATTCCACATTGTTGTCATCAGCCATGGTAGCTGGGGGTATCCAGAGTCACCAGCAAGGGAAGAAGCCATATGTGTCAGTCACAGTGCATTGTGGATGTGTTGTCTGTTACAAAAGCATGTTGATAGACAGTTTGTGCATGCATTTCACAAGTATTGTCAAAGAACATGATTTACTGTGCCAGTACTTGCATATGGAGTCATTCCCTCAGGGGGTACATTTGCTCTGTTGTGGAACATCATGCATAAAGCTCACAATCAGCACTCATCGTTGTCAGGGTCTGTGATTAACAGGAAAGCATGCCATGGTGCTTGTGTTGGGCCAGTGCAATGCTACCATGTATGTACCCTGATGGCTGTTTAGTTGTACTCGTGCAGGTTGCATGTGTCTATTCTATGATAGCTGACTGGACATGGTCACCTGAGTACATGGCGATTCCTCTGCCAGTCTCACGTTCCTTTGTTGCAGTGTTCAAGGGATAATTTCATGTATGGGGATGTGCACTGTTGCATTTTAATTCCTGTAGTTCTGTGTGTGTTGCTAGCCTGTTGGGTGAATATGCATTGTCGATTTACTGCAGCATTGTCACTCATGTCCTAGTCCGGTGGATTGTAGACTGTCATGAACGGGGTGAGAGGGCAGGTCCCATATGTACGGGGCCTTGACAGGGGAGGCATTTTTCAGTTGTGGTAATTCCTCCCCTTTCACATGGCATTTCACTTGTGCTGCAATAATAGTCTGAGTGATGGCACTTATACTCACCCAAAAACAATATCCATTGCCCTCTGTACCTCTCCATGTATCCAAGCAGTGTGCTGTTACGCAGGACCATGGCATCAAGGGTGGAGATAGGGAAGCGGGCACAGCAGTGTGTAACTCAGAGGTCAGGGTCGCAGGTGACCTGGACATTGAGAGAGTGGTACAGCTTCCAGTTGCGGTATACCTCTTCAGATGCCTGGGGTGCCACCAACACTACACAGGCACAGTCCAGAGAAGCAATCATGTTGGGCATGTGTGCTGCTTAATAGAAACATGCCTTAACAGCGTTCTCCTGTCCCTCAGTGATGGGCAGGGAGATGTGCCGGGAGACATGGCGCCGAGTGCTTCCAGCACCTGCACAAGCACATTTCAATATGTGGGCTGGAGCATGATTTCATATGACAAGTATATTTATAACACGCCTATACACTAGTGTTTTTAGGCGTGACAAGACAAGGGAGGGAATACAGATAAATGACAAGCCAAAAGATCTTACTAGGCCTTGTCTGTCATTCAGATCGTGCAAGTGCAACAACGCCAAGTCCCGGGGAAGGGAGAAGGGGAAGTGTCAGGGAGAGTGAAGGAGGTATTGCAATCAGGGCAGCAATGCACTGAGTAAGTGCAGCCAGGGCAGCACAGCTCTGGGTAAGAGCAAAGAGGCAGGAGACTGTAGAAGTTACAGTTACATCCCCAATGTGTGCGGTAGGCCCGGAGGCAGTGCAGGGGAAACTGATTATGGAGGAGCCTGGTACCCATTGAGACTCTGAGGGTAGACAAGCAACCAGTCAGCACTGCGGACAGTTGGTCAGCAGGGGAAGGAAAGAGAAAAAGCAGAGGAGAAAAGAAAAGTCTTGAGCTGCTTCCGGAACTTCAGGTGGTCCGGCTGAAGTTTGAGAGGGGCAGGGAGGCCATTCCAGAGGGAGGCACCTGCAAAAGACAGAGATCTACCCCCACTATCTGCCTGGAGAAGCTTCTGACCCTCAGTGAGTTGGAGGTAGTTGAGCGAAGGGCTCAAGAAGAAAAGTATTTTGGAAGAGAGAGTTGGATGTAGTGCAGGCCCTGACCCCAGAAAGCTTTGTGGACTAAGCATAGGTTCCTGAACTTGATCCTTGCAGCCACCGGTACCCAGTGGAGAGATTTCAGGGCTGGAGAGATACAGTCCCTGGGCTTGAAGCAAAGGATAAGTCCTGCAGTCCTGTTCTGTATTAGTTGCAGAGGGCAGATAGTAGTGGAAGCAAGATTGAGAAAGACTCTGTTTCAGTTGTCCAGCTTAGAGAGAACCAGGGCTCGAGAGACAGTGAGCTTCTGGGGGAAAGTGAGAAAAGGAAGAATACCTCTGAGGAGGTGCAGCAGGTAGTGGGCCTTCTTGGCAAGGTCTTTGATGTGCGGAGAGAATAATTCAAAGATGACACCAAGGTATTTTGCCTCACAGGAAGACAAAGAAAGAGGGCCAAGGGGGCAACCAGAGTAAAAGAGGGAAAGCGGGAGTAGGGTCCCAATGAGAAGGATCTCTGTCTTACTGAAATTAAGGCTGAAACCATTGGAGGCGCACCAATCCTGGATCGTGTATAGATAGTCCGGAATTATTGAGAGAGGAGAGGAGGCTGGGGGAAGCCTGAAGGAGAGCTAAGTGTCATTCACATAACACTAAAAAAAGAAGAAGGTAGAGATCAGGTGGGCCAAGGGGGCCAAGCAGCCAAGTAGACATTGAAGAGCCAGAGTGGGAGGTTAGAGCCCTGGGGGACACCACAAGTGGAGAGAGAGGTGGTGGAGAGAAAGGACCCAAGACGGACATGGATAGGTTGGTCCAGGAGGAAGGAGGTCAGCCATTCCAGAGCCTGATCCGTGATGTCGGAGATGCTTAATCAGAATTGAGTGGTTGACCATGGCCAAAACAGAGGAAAGTCAAGGAAGGCTGGAGTCAAGATTAGCACGCAAATCTTCACGGGTGTTCAGGAGAGCAGTTTTCATGCCAATGGCTGCTTTGAAGTCAGACTGGTGGCCATGGAGACAACCAACAGATTCAGTGTGGAAAGTAAGCTAGGAAGTGGCCAGCATTTCCAGGAGTTTGCCAAGTAAAGGAGTTATAGAGATTGAGCGATAGTTTCCTGGACAGGTAGGATCAACAGAAAGTTTTTTGAGGAGGTGGTGCACCAGGGAGTGCTTGAGAGGAGAGGGGAAAGATCCAGTGGTGAAAGAGTGATTGCAGAAATCGGCCAAAGCTGGAGCGAGGGTGTCAATGTGGTCCTTTATGGCTCTGGAGGAACATGGGAGCACCTTTAAGTGATGGAGCACCTGTTTGGGTGACAATTTCATAGAACGGACTTGTCTAGAAACCTTGTCAGGTGTTGTCAGAGAGAAAGATAAGGAATGAAGAGGAGAGGGAGAGGTGGCTGCAGGGGGGCCACGAGAGGTAGAGGGAGAGGAAGAGGAGGGCGAGGACAGGATGACCTGAGTTTTAGTGGTGTAGTGAGAAGCCAGAGCCATACAGAGGGCCTGGGAAGGATCAGGAGAGGGGGAGACTGCAGGAGGATTGGCCAGCTCCTTGTAGAATTTAGAGCGTTTGGCTGTGATAGAGGCCGCAGAGATGCATGCTTGAATGTGGGCTCTCTTCCTGGAATGGACAGAAATTCTGTATTGCTTTTGGAGCAGGCAGCAGGTCAGTTTGTCAGAGGATGTGCCTGAGGCCCTCCACTTCCTCTCAGCCACCAGTTGCGAGTCATACCAGGAGTTGCACTTGGAGGTAGGCTTCAGATTGATTCTCATGACAGGGGCAAGGATGTCCAGAGTGATGGAGATAGAAAGATGCAGGTTAGAGAGGGCCAAGTCCATATGAGGGGTCCATAGGTCTGTTGAGGGAATGACAAAGAGGATGTCGTGTGAGTCTGCCTGAAGGAAGCACTGATGTAGGTATCAGCGAAAGGGAGGCCTGGGTTGGAGACCAGGATGTCCTACTTGACCTTCTTCCAACCAGATTTAGTGAGAGGGCTAGGATAGGATAGGAGATAGAGTAGCAGTTAGAGAAGATGTGAGAAGATGTGAGAAATAGAAGGCACCATAGAGGATACGAAGAGGAAAGGAGGAGGGGGAGGGAGCGAAAGAGAAGAGAGAAGCACAGCCCTGCGCCAAACAACACAGGATGCACAGAAGAGGGGCGAGGGTCACACAGTAGGGAACACATGGAGAAGCAGACAGGTGACACACAACACAACAACAGTAACCACAGTGGATGAGACCAAGAGAATGGGAGAGAGCCTAGTGGGACACAGATAACAGAACAACCGGAGCTACTACAGTGGGTGGGAACCTAGAGAGTATGAAAAAGCATAGTGGGGCACAGATAACAGTGCAAAAGTAACACCAGTGGGTGGGACCTAGAGAGTGGGAGAGAGCCTAGTGGGACACAGCTAGCTGTACAACAGGAGCCACAGTGGGTGGGAACCTAGAGAGTGGGAGGAATCGTAGTTGGACATAGATAACAGTGCAGCAGTAACGACAGTGGGTGGGACCTAGAGAGTGGGAGAGAGCCTAGTGGGACACAGATAACAGTGCAACAGTAAGGACCGTGTGTGGCACCTAGAGAGTAATAGAGGGCCCAGAGGGGCACAGTTCACAGTAAACAGTAATCACAATTGAGGGGACCTAGAGAGGGACAAGAACACAAAATATGTCTAACCGCTAGGGGAGAGCCTAAGGTTGCACAGAGACAGGGTACATTATGGCAAACGGTAAGGTGGAAGTACGCGCAAAGGCTGGGTAGTTTAGCAGGGAGCAAAAATGGCTGCTCCAACTTGCTGCACCTTTCTTAACGTTTGGAAGCGGATGGCCGACAGCTGGACAGCATACTCCCACTGTGCACCGCACCCCTTCAGTACCAAACACCTGTTTCGCAAAACATTGCACCCTTGGCCTGCGCAGAATTTGCCACAGAAAGTCTGATCCTCAACTCTTAAAGGATCTGAAGCGTGGGTGTAGCGCAACGTGCTACATATCAAATGGCCAGCGTCTCCTGTGGTCCTATGTCGCACAATACTGCACCCTTGGCCTGTGCATGCAGCATGCCCACAATGTGCTGGAAGGTGCCGTTGCCAGGAAATGGAGGACCGACCAGCTTTAGCCTTACCCCCGCTTCAGCAATGGGGGTAAGGCTGTACCAATGTTGATCCTGCTCTCTATGTCATCCTGGATCAGGGTGAGCAGCTTAGCGATGGTCTCCCTGTTTAGCCGGTACAGGGTGATTAGTTGGTTGCCAGTCAAGGTTCAGGGTGAGGGTCTGACTCGAGGTATGGGTGCTCACCTTGCATGGTGTCTCCTCCTCTTCCCCCTCCTCCTCCTCCTTCTCCTCTGTACCCTGTGTTTCTCCTCCAACCTCTGCAGCTTAATGCAGAGCTGGAGCAACTGCACGTCCATGTTCGCAAGAGCTAGTGGCAACATGATGGTTTTGGAAAGTGTGTTTGGAGAAGGTGTGGTCCTTATATACCCCTCCTGAGTGGATTGGGTGCACCTGCTGCTTCATTTCCATCACCTGTACGCATTTACCTTCACCTTTTAGGTGGAGGTAAATGTACTGTGTTTTGGCAGTATTACTTCCCAATTTCAATGGTATTACTGCCATATTTCAACTTGTAATATAGGGGTAATACTGTTTTGTGATTTTGGCGGTAATTCCATCAGCGGTAAAACCGTTGGTCTTGATTCCACCAATGGTAATACCGTTGGCGCTTAGTAGTTTATAGCGGTGTAATTACAGATTTTAGCTTTTATTACAGATTTTAGTATTCTGACTTTTAGCACTTTGAATGTAATATTGTATTTTTAGCAATATCGTTCTTGAGATTATCAATCTAATTCATGGAATTATTTGCGTGAAAAACGCAGATTTGCACGCCTTTCTGCCCGAAAATCCACATACTTCAAACAGGGATTTTCGGCAGAAAGGCGTGCAAATCTGCATTTTTCACGCACATAATTCCATGAATCAGGCTGTGAGTGTGCTCTTTTGCATTACATTATACGGTAGCTTGCTTACTTTACTCGCCGACAACCATAACTTCTCCTTAGAAGGAATTCTGCCTGTAAACTGTTAGCAGAAGCTATAGTGCAGTCAAATTTCGTTTATTGCCGAATGTGCATTTCCGTTAGGCACTCCGTACAGGACCCATTGCCCAGACTGCTTGAGGTTCTCGTGCCATAGAAATTTGCAAATCAGGCGTGAGAGTGCCGGCGTGAGTACCCAAGCGGTCTGTGGTGGTCTGTGAAGGGCCTGAAGGAAGGAAGTGCCGGTTCATTTCTTTCCGCCTCCATCATGGGTATTGCAGAGGTATTAGCTGCTATTGCAGCAGCTAGAAATATATTTGGACATATTGAACAGAAGGCTGATCCCTCGAGTATGAGTCAAAATACCTGTTGCACTAAAGCTACTTCTCTTGACTCAGTTACCTGTATGGCGCAGTGTGTTTGTCTGATAGATTCTGCTGCAGACTCGCCTTATACGAACACCCGTGTTCAAACCGCGGCTAAGCCCACTTATACCATCTCTGTTACGGGCAGTTCCGGGTTGCTCAGGACCTCAGTGGCACCGTAGATAGTGTCTATAATTCACAAGTTAATCAAGGTGGTGACATCCTGGTTCAGGGGGGCTCTCCTCCTCTGGGTGAATTGCCCTTAGTTCAGTGGAATGATGGACCTGCTTCCGAGCAGGGGACGGGGGCTCCCCTTATCTAGAAGTAAGATGATTCCAGTCAGAGATTTAAAGATTATGATGCTAAACACTAGGTCTTTGCAGGGATGTCATTTATGGATCTCTAGGGGTCGCACCTGTGACCCCATTGCGACCCCCGAAGTCTCCCCTGCAACCCCTGTGGTCTCCCTTGCTACCCCTAAAATAAAAAGAAAAAAACACTTAAAAAAACTATAATAATTTAAGCTCCTGGGT
Organism: Ambystoma mexicanum; assembly: GCF_040938575.1. Lineage (NCBI taxonomy): Eukaryota > Metazoa > Chordata > Amphibia > Caudata > Ambystomatidae > Ambystoma > Ambystoma mexicanum. Next base: position 462,930,636 of record NC_090931.1, read on the forward strand.
TGTGGTCAGCACCATGTGGATCTTTTCTTCTGGAACGCCTGGCTTTCTTGGTCAGGCCTCTTTAATAAACATTAAAATAAAACAACAGGGGTTCAAAAGTCTAACACATTCAGTAGTGACCCTAAATAGGAAAGAATAGGAATACCAAATAATTTGTATTTTTGGAATTCTATACAATAATTGATAGACTTAATCAAGGTTTATTTCAGGCACACTTCAGGGGGGGCATCACTAATTTAGTCTGTTCTTAAACACCTCAACTCAGCCTTTCATCTTTCTGAGGTCGATAAATTAGTGCCAACACAGCTTGGGTGATATTGTATGCATGTTTGTTCTATATAAAGTGCTTAAGCGTAAGTGCTATATAACAACACATCATTATCCTTTGGCCATGGACGTCTGCTTGCATTGACAATAATTTGGTAATATGGGATTATACACACTGATCTTAGCGATACATATGACGATCCATTCTTGTATGAAATGTATATCACATTATAGTGATTTCGTAACCATATTTTTCATAGTGTACTTCGGAACAATGCTATGTGACGCTACTTCCTGTTTTGTCAAGGGGTGAAAGATTGTGTTCCATCACTTTCCATGATATCACTTTGGGGTGGGGTCAAATTACATCACTTCCTGTGATGTCTACAGAGGTCAAGGGTCATGTGATGTCACTTCCGCTACTCCTGGCATTTTGGTGAAATGACGTCCATGGGTCTTTGTTGAAACATGCAATGGAAGTAGCAACATACATTGAAGATTATGAAATTGATTTGTGCGCCATTACCAAGACCTGGGGTCATAGTGCAGTGGGTCCCTCTCTGAACTTAGCCATCCCAGAAGGATACTGTATACTCTGTCGGGATAGGTTGGATGGGAGAAGGGGGGTTGCGTTAATTTTTAGATCCACGCTCACCGTTTGGGAAATTAAAGGCCAATTCTCTGATGGGATAGAGTCCAAATATGTTAAAATAGGACTCAATGCTGAATCTACCATCAATGTGCTCTTGATCTATAGACCTCCCTCGGTGGCAGAGGACTTTGTTAGTGCCCTTTCTTGAAACTTAATGCAAGTTTTCTATTATTGGGTGATTTTAATTTCTGGTTGGGGCAAGACGAAGATAACTTGACCTCTGATCTAAAGGCAGCTTTATCCAATCTGGGTTTTGAACAAAAGGTTAATGTACCTACCAATAACAAGGGTCACACCCTGGATTGGGTATCCACTCTCAATGTCGTCTCCAAGGTTTATCAAGTGTTGGCATGCCACTGGTCAGATAATTATTTTGTAAACTTCACAGTGCAGGCAGAATTTCCTATCAAAGTGAAAGGAGGGACGACTCAAGAGATTCTAACTAGAAACCTTACGAATCTCACCCGGAGCATATTGAACCTCTGTTGATCCCAGATATGGAGAATTTCTCTAATTCTAAATCTCCTGAGGAGATGTCGCAGCTTCTTTCCTCTTGTATGGAGAATATTTCAAACACGCTGGCTCCATTAAAAAAGAGTACATGTAAGGAAGTACGAAAAAATAATTCCAGGTTCTCCCCAGAACTTAAGAGACTCAAAGCCTCTGCACTCAAACATTTTTATGAGTGGAAAAGTAATCCTAGACCGTTAACTTTGGTAGCCTATATAAGAGCGGCCAAAGAATATAGGGTAACTATTGTAGATGCAAAAAAAAATCCTCCTTCAAAACTGGAATACAGAGTGCCCAATCGGATCTGATGGAGCTTTTAAAGATCATCAAGTAGCAGGAAACGTGTACTCCTGACTTGGGCCTGCTAGTTAAGGATGCAGCCTGGTGCTCGTCTATTCAGGAAGCTATGCAGGGCAAACTGAATAGAATTAAGGGAGATATTGCTAAAATAAAGAATGTTTCTATATGGCAACAGGAGAAGGAGTGAACAGGGACTTTTTTAGATCCCCTCTTATCCCTCAATTCAGCTTCTCTGCTATAACAGTTTCAGAACTCGCCCTCATAGTCGAACAGTTAAAAGCCACTAGGTGTAAAAGTGATCCATGCTCGGCTGTTATTATTAAATCTTGTTTGCCGATTTTACTTGAAGCCATCTGTAGATTTGTTAATGTTTCCTTTCTGGAGGGCTTGGTGCCCCAGGAATTTAAAAAATGCTTTGATAACCACATTCTTAAAAAACCTGGGATGCCTGTGGATATGCTGCTAAACTACAGACCTATTTATTACCAACACCCCAATCCTGCTTAAAATCTTGGATCGGGTGGTGTATGTCCAAATTTCGGATCATCTCAACAAATTTCCCATCCTAAATAATCATTAATCTGGGTTCAGGCAGGGATTTGGGATGGAGACTGCGCTGTTGGAACTCAAGGCCAGGCTATTGGAACGCATAGATAATGGAAAGGCATCCATGTTGATGCTGATAGGTTTGTCGGCGGCCTTCGACTTGGGGGCTCATTCCATCATGGTCACCAGGTTGAAGGACGTTGCAAATTTCTCGTTGGCAGCAGCCCAATGGATATCCTTGTTCCTTAGCAATCAGGACAGTAGAGTCTACCATGAGGAGGCAGTGACATCACCTATAACCTTGAAATTCGGTGTGTCTCAGGGGTCTTGTATCTCACCTTGCCTGTTTAACATCTTTAAGGTACCCTTCTTTGCTCTCTTGGAGCAAGAGGGGGTGGTGTTCAAAAAAATATGCTGATGATACTCAATGTGTCATCCCTATCTCTGGGATACATGAAATTGATGAAGCTCAGCTAAATAAGGTTTATACCCTCATTGAGAACTGGATGGTTCAAAATAACTTGGCTGTGAATAGAGAAACGACTGAGTTGCTGATTGTCGACACCCCAAATATGATAAAGGAATTGGGTCCGACGTATGAGAGCTTTCATATTGAAGACTCAGAAATGTTCTCTCAAAAGAAAGATAAGACGTTGGGTGCATTTTGGCCCAACATCTTATTATGAAGGCACATGTTGGTAGCCTGGTGTCATCTTCTGCGTATTACATTAAGCTTATGGCTCACCTTCGACCCTTTATTTTCCAGGCCAATGCAGAGACAATCGCAAGGGCAATTGTAGGTGCCAAGATCGACTACTGTTGTAGTCTTTTATATGGCATCAACAAAACAGATTATAACATGCTTCAGGTGATACAGAATGGGGCAGTGCAAGTGGTTACAGGGCTCGTCCGCAGAGAGCACGCCTCAGCATCTGCACTTGCTTCCTGTTGAGTCGAGGCTACTGTTTCACCTCTTGGTTATTACACAGAAACATCGACAGGGAAAGATGCCGGTCTATCCTCAGGATCTTCTGAGAGAGAGAACTAACAACAGAACCCTCAGATTGAATGTAGGATCGTGAATACATCTAATGGGGCCTTTCAGATTGCAGCCCCCAAAGCACAGAATGGCCTACATTTGGAACTTAGGTCCCTAAAATCCACAGAACTCTTTAAGAAGAAACTTAAGACTCTTCTGTTTGCCTGAACCATGCTTTTGCGATTCCGTTTAACTGGTCTGTGGTCTAGTTGATCTTTCGTTGTCTGTTATTTGTTGTTACACCCATGAGCCTACGGGTCCATGGACTGCGCGGTACAAATATTAAAAGTAAAGTAAAAGTAAAGATGGTATCACCGTCGCCTCCTAATTTGGAGGTACAGTAAAAGCCGCAGTAATATTGTTACTGTCACTTTTATTGTATACCGCCAGACTTTAATGAGCCCCTGTATTTCTAAACTGCATCTGTGCTGCCTGGGTTCTGTGTTACTAAACTGCATCTCTCTTGCCTATGTCATGTGTTTTTGAACTGCTGCTTGGGTACCTAGGGCCTGCGTTTCTAAACTGCATGTCGGCTGCCTATGACCTGGGTTTCTTTGCTGTATATTTGCTGCCTAGCGACTCTATTTCTGCACTGTATATTGGTTGCCCTAGGTATATGTTTCAAAACTGCATCATGACAGAATGCACCTGTGTGGTTAATGTGCATTGTAGCTGTGTCTTTACATTGCATTGTGGCTGCATCGGTCTATGTTTTTATATTGTCTGCACCTTCCTTCCTCTGCTTCATATGCACCATCCTATTAACAATATTACTCCTACTATTAATCGTCCCTGTTCTGCTCTCTCTGTCTCTCTGACTGTCAGCACACTGAGTGATCAGAAGGGTGGAGGGGGAATTTGCGGTGGGCTGGAATGTTTGAACAGGCGCACTCACACACAAAACAAGCAGTTGAATTGTTTTGGAGGAACAGAAAGCAATTTGGGGGTACTTTAAAAATTGTTGGTGGTGGTGCTGATCACAGTCGGTGAGCTCTAATCACTGGGTTGATTGGTTGTGTGGTGCAAGTCTTCACCTGCTTGAGCATACTGAGCGGGCAGTAGGACAGGAAAGGCATTTATTTTCTCTTGCCCAGCTTGTTTGAATGGGCTTACTCAAACACAAAACAAGTAGTTGAATTGTTTTGGGGAACAGAAAGAAATGTGTGGCTTATGTGAAAATTGTTGGAGGAGGTGGACACTTCAGCGGTAAATTGATTGGCTGGGTGATGCAACACACCAACTGCTTGAGCAAACTCAGTAAGATGTAGGACGGATGAGGAATTTGCACTTGGCCAGCTTGTCTGAACAGGCACACAACCTGCTTGAGAACAGTAGAATTCAAATGGAAGTTGATTTACAAGAAGTTAACCTTTCAGCTAATTCCAGTAGTTGATTTGGCAGCAGGTCAAAAGCGTACAGCACTACCTCCATTTGAATAAGGGGCTGCCAATGACAGTGGTGCCCGAGTTAAAAAGCAACACCAATTACAATGTCCTCAGAACCAAAGGCCAAACGTGGTAGGGGGAGATGAAGGTACCATGGGAATGGTGCATGTATAATTGCAGGAAGAGTAGCTGCTTCAAATGCCTAGCAAACATGAATTGTAGATAGTAGAATGCTACAACAACATCAGTCATTAACTACAAGTTGTACATCCACCGCTGCTACAACAAATACTGCAAGCGATCAAACACTGGTTGTAGGGGGTGACTACTTTCTTCCCAATGTCATCCTTGGCTCTGAGGCTTCAGTGCAGTCAACCCAAACGCCAACTTCCCTAAATTCAAATTGGGGATGTATCCCATGCTCGCTTGTTGCAATAGATCAGCGTACAAGTCCAAGTTCTGCAGGGCTTGTTGAGGTGCCAGCTAAAGAAACTGCCACTGAATCTGTGGCAGAAGGAGGAGATGTCCTTGAGGGCAGGTTTGGCTTTGGAGCTCTCAGCAGTGGGACAGGGGCATCACAGACATTTCCAATTATCCATGTTGGAGGAGCAGTTTCTCAGTGCATTGCACGCACACCACATCTTCTACCCTTCCAATCCTTTGGTCTCTGACCTCCATCACGGTGATGGTGGTGTTCACTATAAGGATGATCATGATGTCTATGAAGTTGACTACCCATCCCCCTTTTCATATTAGAACAATGGGAGCATGGTTTAGGGTTACAAGCGGTGGCCTGAATCCAACCCTATCAGTGGCCTAGAGGGTGGGTTAGAGGAACAAAAACATCCTGAAATGACATCTACTACCAACACAACGACCACACAGGTTCAGAATGTAACAATTCAACCACTAAGCTCACCTTTGTTGGACACTCTCTTTGCGACACGGCAGCAATCCCATGGTTGCAGTGGTGAACATCAATCAATGACAGCACCTACTATAACATGACAACAACCAGTAACACCTCTTTCACCTGTGCATCTCTCAGAGTGCCATGTTCCCTCTTCTTCTGCCTCTGCTCAAAAGACCTTCTGCAAGTCCACGGTGCATATCTATGATGTGGAATTTATTTGCAAAGGGTCAAGAGCAGCATCTTTCCACCTGCACTCTTTGCTGAAAAGCTGTACCCTTTGCAAAGGCATGGGGAAATTTGGGCGCATCATTGCTAAGATATATGAAGCAACCTCACGAACAAAAGAGTGGCACAAACATGTTACACAGGTAACCTCAGGAGCCAGCAAACACTCAGCAGCATGCTGGAACTGCCCTACACAGTGATGCCAGAACTGGGAGGCATGTTAGTCCTGCATTAATATGAAATACAATCTTCATTTTTTCTTTTTTCTTCCTGGGGAGTTCAACCAAGAGCTTGAGAGAATGTGATACAGTGGCGTTGACTGCAAAGGAGGGTGATGCAGTCCTTGGTTACATACTAGTTGGAGAATTCCTGAAGGGGGCAGATGGTTTTATGCCAGGAACCCCTTGTGGGCCTGCATCACAATGGAACGTGATTCTGCCTGTCCAACTAAGGGCTAAAGGGAGTTTGCAGCTGGGAGATTGCGCTCTTGGCTTTTCTTGCTTTTGAGAGAACAATGATAATGAGGGAACAGTCGCCTTACCATGAGGCCCGGCCTCACCAGGCCTCTGCCTCAGGACCCAGACAGCCTATTGCCAGTTGCCTGGTTCCTGCTCCAAGAACTGGTGTCTGAAGGTGTGCGCGAGTGAAACTCTCAGTCTCTGATAATTCTTCCTACTGTCCCTCCTCACCTGTATCTTCCGAAGAGCTTTTAGTAGTCTCTGTCTGCTTCTTTCCTCTGTCCTTTCTGGTCTTGGCTGTCTACTTTTCCTTCTTCTTGAAGAGGTAGGGGCGAGCTCCTCCTGAGGCCACTTTGCCTGGGTGTGTACCACACCAGGCAGTGGGGACTCTGAGGAGCCAACCCCTGCCAGGGAAAAAGCTGTGTGGCTAAAAAAAACTTGGGTTTGTGTAAAACATGAGGATGTTGGCAGATGACCAGATGTGAAGAAATGGTCTCAGGATTCCACAGAAGCGGTATTAAAGAACAGGCTTCCGTTAAGTCTGATGACTGAAGGTCTTGCAAGGAAACAGCAATGCCGTAGCCAAAAACATCAAGTTGAATCCAGGGGAAAGTCCAATGGAGGAGTACAACAGGGCAAATGAAATCCAGCAAGAAGCACAGGAAAACAGGGAGAAGCCAAGAGCAAACACAAATAGGAAAAACAGTAGGGAGAGCCAACAGAGCCGGAGCAAAGCACACAGGAGAGCTGGAAATCAGGGCTACGACCACTGGGAGTGGAACAGAGCACAGGCAGAGAGGGAGAGACCAGGGGGGGGGAAGAAGCCAGAAGGCAGAGGACACAAGGAAGAGTAACATACTATGAGCGCATGAACCAGAAGGCAAGGGTTTTAATGCTCCGAGCCGTTGCAAGCACCGAAGGAAATAGCAGCAACGGCCATCTTGGAAAAGACTAGACCGCAGATGTGACTGCGGTCTAGAACGTGATGGCACATCAATGCAATCTACAATGCTGCCACAGTTTGCAGGATCTGTGCATGACAGAAACTAGCAGAAGTAATTCAGTGATTTAGACTGTGCAGAGTGGGAGAAAGCAAAGGAGGCCTCAAATAGCTGCTCTGCTGTGGGTTTGTGACCTGGGGTATGAAGCAGGCCCTACCCTCAGAAAAACTATGAGGAGTGGGAGTGAATAAGTTGAAGACACCAGCAATGAACTCCCTCTTGGGTAGGTGACAAAGTGACCTCATGGTCATCATCACAATAATCTGGAAGTGATATCACCATGTCCTCAACGCCAGGAAGAACTCTAATGAAGATATTGCAAAGACAAGTTTCCCAGACCATTTGGAAGGATCAAGATGCAGAACTTTCAACAACAAGCCCACAGGAAAGAAGACTATACAGAAACTACAATCAGCCCCAGAAGTACTATACCCACCGAGAAGGGAATAGTCTTGGTACACATGCACCATTCTACCATTCAACAGCCCGGACGGCAGGGAGAAGCTCAGCTCTTACCTGTGAGACAACCAGATACACAAAGAGGAGGAGTCACGCCTTCCCCACTATGCATGACGAATTAGGAAAGGGAAACTCATGTTTTCCCTACAGCTGCAACCACAGTAGAAATAGAGTCTCTGGCAGCCAACACCCTCATTGAAATCAAATGCGAGAACAACTCACGCAGTACAGAATGTAGAAGCAGCATGTTTTAAACTACCAGTCGAACGTATGGACTTTATGGCACTGTCAAGGTGCTCCATGAGCTGCGCTTGAATACCTGGGAGCCTGGTTCAGGGTCGCTTGGCGGCATCCGCAATGTCTTCTGTGGTGCTGATCCGGTTTGGAGAATGTGGAGCGTGTAAGACTGCTTTCGGTTTACCGGTGTAGCATAATCGGCTTGCCTTCAAGAAGACAATCTCCCAACACCACAGATCTTTCCGTCCCCTGCGTTTCACGTGGCATTAGGACAGTGTAGACACTGAGGGCAGGTAACGAGTTTGATATGCTCTGGTGTAAAGACCTGAGTATCCAGGCAGGTGGGTAGCGAGGACTGTAGGGTCAGCAAAAATGGAATGGCAGACCTGAAGGAGAAATAAGGGACAGGAGGAGAACAGGGCTGAAGAGTGGAGAGGAGGACTGGGCAAGTGAGCACAAGGATGGAAAAGTACAAGGACAAGAAACAGCATAGAGAGGAAAGGTAAGCCCCTTCTAGGGGGACAAGACCAGGCAAAAAGGAGAGCATCAGGTAGCCTTCATCCTAGGCAGAGGGAAAGGTCGCAACGCAAGGATCTAGAGAAATGCTGGTTCTTTTACAGGCACTGTTATGGGATGGATCGCTCAAGTGGGGAAATGGGAATAGGAAACAGGAAGCTTGTCCTCTGTGCATGCGTGCCATCCTCAACATGTCAGCAGACACTGCCAGGATGAGACTCCTTGTTCCTGCGTAGTGACCCCACCAGAACGCCACACTGCAGAGCGAAGCGAGCTCCAGGCAAAGGTGCAGCATGCACAGTATGTGGACGCCATGACAGACACACACATTAGTCAGCTGAGAACAGAGCACAGGCAAACCAGATTCCAAGAAAGGGACGTCCTTCAGAGCGAAGAGGAAAGGCAAACTATCAACAGTATCAAAACAGCTTGCAGCTACACACACACACACAAACCAAATCCAAAATGGTGGCTTACATATTTAAATAATTCTATCGCAGACTCAGGACTGCAAAGTATCTCTGCCAGTGAGCATACTTTGAAAAATATCTGACCTTTCCAGCCACTCATGGAGAAGCTGTTCAGACAAAGTCTGTATAGAATTCAGCTCATAGGACAACAGTGGAAGGGAGTTTTGGAGTGCAGAGTTGGCAAGGAATTAGAGAGCTTAAGAACTATGGGATACGACGTGGCATTGAGGAGAGGAACATCAGAGAACGAGGCAACTTGTAAAATCTGGAGAGTGGAGAAAGGTGGAGTGAAGGAGAAAACTCAGACCAGTGGAAGAAGGTACCGTCAAGGAGAACATCTGAAAAAAGAGATGGAACAGAAGAACAAGTTACTCTCTTACCTGGTAACGTTCTTTCGATGGGATGGTCCAACGACGTATTCCATATTTTTGACAGTAAGCAGCACAGCTGTGGTGATTACTGTCAAAGATATGGAATACGTCGGAGGACCCAATCCCCTCGAAAGAGAACATTCTGAGAGCGGTGAAAGGTGGAATGAAAGTGAAAAGATGTCAGTAGATGGCAGTGCAGTGAAAGAAAACTAGAATGAATGAGCGTGGAGTGAAATACTAAAACCAGGAGAGTGGTGCAAGGTCAAAAGAAATAAAGAAGGCAGAGATGGAAGAAAGGAGGAGAGAAAGAAAGAAAAAACAGAGTGTGGAGGAAGGCTTAAAAGAAGAAAACAAAAGAGGGGCAGACAAGGCACCTTACACCAAAAGGAGAAGGTGAGCGCGGCACCATATCCCCAGAGAAGAAAGACAGAGGATGGAAGCTGTGGCCTGTGAGAAAGCAGGTGAGAAGAAGGTAAGAAGGTGAGAAAGCTATCATATCTCTAGAGAAGAATGGAAGAGGCTGCATCCCTTAAGCAGGCAAAGGCTGTGACCTGCGGAAAGGCAACAAAGAGCAAAGGCAGAGACTCTGGGCAGTAGAGAAGTAAAATGATGAATCACAGGACAAAGAGAGACATGAAGAAGAAGAAGAGGTAAAATCCCTGGACATAAAGAAAGTGGGGAGAGAAAAGGCTAAAGCTCTAGTCAAGGAAAAGGCAAGAAAGGAAAAGCTGAAACTCTGGTCAAGGAAAAGGAAGAGAAAGCAAAGGCTCTGGCCAAGCAATAGAGTGAGAAACCAAAGGCAATATCCCAGACCAAGGAAATGAGGGATAAGCCAGAAGAGTGTTTCAGGCATTAACCCGGGGAGAAGACAAGCCCCAAAAAGTGGAAGCAGACAAGAACATTCTATGTGTCCCCATACAGGCAAAGGCATTGCTCCCTCTGCCAATACTGGATACATGGAGGGCATGGACATTTAACACTAACCTGGAGTTCTGCTAGTTTTTTCCTCATCCAAGATGGCGCTTTCACCGACTTCAGTGCATAGGTATTTCTCCCAGCTTGGCAGATGGGAACCTGTATCACAACGCTTCAGATCGAGGTTCCTTCCTTTTTTCCTTTCTGTTCGTTCTTGTCCTGACACAGCCCTGAGCTGCTTCGCTCTGCCTTCCTATCTCCTCTCTAAGCATCCTGTTCCACATTGCTGCCTTGCCCTGTATTTTGTCCCAGTGTCCTGTTCCTACTATCGACATCACCTAATCCCTTTCTGGCATTTGCCACCACTCACAACCTTACTCTACTTACTGCCCAGGTGCCTCACTGCTGATCTCTGCATCTTGCAACTAGCCTAAATATGTGTACTCTTTACAGTAGCCTCAGTGTCACGTTGCCATTAGAATATCTTTGAACGATGACAAAAAATACCTGACCCTGGTGCCTGGAAGATCATCTGTCCAAGGTCTGTGCCAGAGGTCTTTGCCTATCAGACCTTTCCTCTTATGGCACCAAGGCTACTCTGATATTGTTTCACAGCAGAGGTACAGTGGCTTTGAAGAGGGGTTGACCTGATCTCAGCATCTCTGAACTTCAGCAAAATTTCACGGGTACGGGATGCCAAAACAACCATGTACTGATGGACCAGCTCCAAGAGCTGGTGTCAGTATTCCAAAAGCAGATAGTGGAAGTGTAGACCCTTCCACAGGAAAGTCTGCTCTTAAAGCAATTAGTGGTGGTGAAGGAACGTTTACCCCTCGAAGGAGCCAGTGTTACCCAGACCATTGGGAAGTTTGTGACAACCCCTAAAATTCTCTATACGTCACATTTAAAACTCATCAGTTCTTTACAGATAAAGATAAGGTGGGCTTCCTCATTACCTACATGGTGGGTAGTGTCTTGGCATGAGCTACACATTTGGTCAGATCGAATTGTCCTCTAATAAGTGATTAGTCTGGGTTCTGGAAAGGCCTGGAAGAAATGTTTGACAGCCCTGAGATGGCGTAGTCTGCCCAGGAGGCACATCTCAAGCACGAATCACTTGAAGTGATGTCATATGTTACGAAGTTTAGGCAATTATCTGATGACACCAAGTGGCCTGAGGAACTCATTTTACTCTATTCAGGAGAGGCTTGGCGGTTGAATAGAAGGAAGAGCTGGCACGTTTGGCAAGACCTCACCTCATTGGTAACAATGGTCTATCTGAAAAAATTATATATTGGCCACAAGAACTCAAGTCCAAGAAAAGAATCAAGCACCAATTAATGATGAGCCTTATGGGGTTACTCTCAGTCGCCCTCAGACTCTGAAAATCCTGAAACTATGTAAATTAGAGAAGCAAGAGGACCCTTAACTGAACAGGAACATGATAGGAGGCGGGCCCAAGGGTTGAAGAACACCGCCGGATCTATATCTCTAAATCCTTGTCCAGACATAATAAGTGGCAATGCTGCTTTAGTATTCTTCAAATTTCATGTTGGATTTGGCAATATTTAGTGATATATTTCACTTTGATTCCTTGAGTTTCTTTTTTCTTCTATTTTTGAATCAATGTCTCCTGTCTGTCCATTGATTGTGACTTGCTTAGTGCCTCTTGAATTGTATTTTAATGCTATCCTCTCTCCCGAAACCTGGGTGACAGTAAGTCACCTTCATTGTTGAATAGCATTTGGTTCTCACAATTTCTCCTGGCTCTGATAAATTTGCCTACTGGTATGTTACATATGACTGATTTTTGATGACTGCGGTTTGCAAAGAGAGCAGACACTTTAAAAGACAAATTGAGTCCATCTTTTCTAGCAAGCTGAACTTAAGAACAAGCAGTTACGTGGCTTAATCCAATAAGACACGGTTTCCACAAATGTGGGGTGTACACAATGTGTAAATTTGCTCATTCGGATACTGAGCACTTTGTTGATTCCAAAGGGAAAAATAAAGGAATTAATTAATTGCAAAACACAGTATGTTGTATATGCTCTGATATGTGGTGTGCGACAAATTATACATTGGCAGCACCATATGACCTTTGCATATATCATCTAAACAGGAGACACAAATTGTGTTCTAGCACAAATAACAAGGTATTTACTGAACTTATTATTTGTGAAAAAAACAGTGTATCATCAATAACCATATTTGAGAATTAAATCCAACCTAATACATTTGTTCATGTCTCTTAAGGTTTGTGAGAAACATAAGCCTGATCCATGGAATTATTTGCGTGAAAAACGCAGATTTGCGCGCCTTTCTGCCCGAAAATCCCTGTTTCAAGTATGGGGATTTTCGGGCAGAAAGGCATGCAAATCTGCGTTTTTCACGCAAATAATTCCATGAATCAGGCAGATGTTCTCTATCTAAGAGACAAGGCGAAGACAACATTATGTGTTTGGCATGAATATCTCAATAAGATATAGTTACAGGTAAAAGATGACATCACTATTATTAAATGCCTAGATACTAAAGGAATCTTAGATTACATTGGGATACTTAAAAGTAACTCAAGCAATGGCGTGGCCAGTCGGTGTCACGTGATTACATATGGTGGACATAAACATGCCAGATGTTGGGAGGATTTCTCCTGAAATGGGCAAGTCTGACGATGTTTACACTTCCTGGATGGACGGGCAAAGTTACTGAGCACGCCGATATCTTAAAGAATAACTTGCACGACGTGGTTACAGTGGGATGCATCATCTTTAAAGTATTGAGTGCGAGAAAGCATGTTTCACAACATTAGGCGTAACCTACACATAGAGGGAGCCCAACAACCGACATGTGCACATGTAACGTAGTAATGATGGCACGCAATTACTAATTTAAATGTAAAGCATTATGACTGGGGATACATGTATCTCCTACGGGAAACCCAATTCCTATAATTTATTTGCTGCATTTAGGAATGCATTGAAGAACGAGGAGGTTGCACGCAGTCATTGACACAGTCTAACATGAGATTCTTAACTGTTTTTCATATAAACTGAAGTGAATGCATAATTTTAACACATGAGGTGAGAGCTTTATGATCTGTCATGGGGCAAGGCGTCCACGATTAACGCGTTGCACTTCACACAAGATGCAGATAGGAAATTGAACTGTTCAATTACATGATAGACAACACTCAGCAGAGAGAGTTATTTGTATTATATTTTCAAATATGACATAGGACACTAATCCGATAACATGGTGTTCTGCATACAGTTAAACCATGGATTAACCCATGACTATTTTGATGAGACGTCATTGTGATTTAGTGGATCGATGCTAACAAGCCATTTGGGTGAGTTGAAATTATAAATATAACTTGCCACAAAGGATATGATGTGCTAGGGAGAATTCTCCAGAATGGTTAATTTCCCTTACCTTTTGAGTCCCTCAGCAGCTTTGCGGGATTTCTAGGGTTTCATTTTTTTACCTGGTAAGAGTGTGAGCTTTCTTTCCCCCATTCTTGCATGTGTTTTGCTGTGTTGTACATTTTTTATGCTCATGGACTATGGAGTCTCACCCACCCCATAGGCATCATCTTTTTACTGTGTGTCACCCAGCACCTTTAGTGCAGTGACACAGGGTTGTCTTTTCCGACATCGCACTTTAAACTCCATTTTCTTTGAGTGACTACTGTCTCCCAGAAAATGTAAAGTTACCATTGACCATTGACAGTCTCTTTCAATGTACAGACCCTGTAGACCCTATCTTCCAATAGAGTACCGGAAGGTGTTAATAGTTATCCCCTTATGTCTGATTCTCATGGAACATTATTATGTTCCCCTTTCTCTAAGATGTGGCTGGTGGCAGTGGTATCTACCATTTTTATTCTACCGCAGACTATGAAAATAGCCTTTGGTACCATTGGAGGCTATGGTGCTAGCCTCGAACTCAAACCCGGTAATCCACTTTTATTTTAACTTGGTTCTGGTCGACTTCTTTTGCCATATCTTTTTGTAAAGGTCTTTCTAGTGTTTTACTCAGCGCGCCAAACCAGGTTTGGTTCCTTTGTTCGCCATCATTTGGCGGGCTTCCGCACAGAAGCCCTCAATAGGCGCCTGGGTGGACAGGATGTGAGGGAGGGGTTTGAGGCCCCCTGCACAGGGTCTCCTTGGAGATCCAAGTCACACTCTTGTTTGATTGGCTAGGTGGCTGCCCTGCCAGGAATGGGGGACTTGGTGCATAAAAAGCCAGTCTCTGGGACTGGAAGGAAGAGTTGCCACTGGAACGAGAGAACCAACGAGAAGCTAAAGGAAGACGACTGCTGCAACTACTGGACACCGGTGAAGCCCTGTTGCAGGTCCGAATTGCCTAAAACTTTGAAAACAGGTGAGATCTATAAGGAATCTTCTTCCCTTGAGCTCGGTGGGAACAGCCAGCTCGCCAAACCTCAGACACCGGTCCTCATCCTGGTCGAATTTACTGTGCATAACTGCAGTAGATCGGATAGCCAGTGGGAAGAAAACCAGTTTGAGTTTTATGGAGCGCACCTTTTATTCGTCGATTTGCTCCACTGCTGGCTTCTTCCCTGGGCAATGCAGGACCCTCCAGCCATCGTCCTTCTTGTCACCACGACGGAAGCTTTAAGAACAGCAGGCCTGCAGGAACTGCCAGGAACAACTGCCTCAGCTACAGCATTCTTCTTCTTTAAAGGTACTGTGCAAATTCGGTCATTCTTTCAATCTGACCGCGGTGAAAGCGTGGGAAATCTTTCACCTCTCTGAAGGCTTGTCCTTCTCTTCTCCTTTTAGTAACTTTTCCTTCGACCAACTTTGTTTTGTACTCTTGGCAAAGACTTAACCGCAAACTACTTTGACTGTGTGATCCTCTGCAAAGACTCTGAACCATTAACATTGGCCCAGACCTATTGACTTGAATTCTAGTTGTAGTAGCCTTTTCTAGATTGCCCTGCCTATAACTTGTTGGTGCTATTGATTTTGGATAACCTTGTCTTTTCTCCCTTTTAAATTGCTGGAGTGCCATTTTGCTCAAAATTCATTTTGAGCTTAACTTGTCCAGAATTGATTGGGTGTTATTGTAGTATGTTAAGACTGTGATTTTATGCTGCTTTATAATATTGAACTGTTTTATAAATGGTGGTGTAAATAAATGTATGTTCTTTTACTCAGAAACCTTGAATCAGTGTTTGTTTGAACCATATTGATTGTTGTCCTTTGTGTAATCTCTTGTACTGCTCACTTTACTCTTGAGGTCAGTCTGGCTCCTCAGCCATCGCTACCACTTTACTGTATAGTACAGGCTTGTACCAAAGGTGAGAATGTACATACACTTGTAGTCTTCATTGTGTGTAGTGTTCCCAAAGGTTACTGCATATGATTCTGCCTAACACTGGTGGCAGCGGTGGGACAAAGTATAGTGATTACACTTAGAGTGCTGCTATTACCCTGGCTCAACTAACCACAAGGCTAAACACCACTAAAATCAATTTTAATCATGTCTGATAAAATGTGTTGGAGGTCCAAAGTCTGGGGAGTGGGTCTGGAATGCCTACCCTTCCAGCAAATGTGGAAAGTGATGAGGAAAATAATGTTTCAAATGTTATGGATGAGTTAGATGAGACAGAGGAGTCTCACAGGATAGGCCCTATTGCTCATCGACCTGCTCAGAAACCTCAACCTTTGTCCACTGGGAGCCCATCAGGTCCTACACTCAGTCCTGAATTCACTGCTCTAGAAAGGATGAGGCTTGAATTGGAATTCAAAAGTATTAATGCTCAATCTGAATCAAGAACTTAAGCTCAGATAAATGGAGTTGAATCATGCACTAGAAATGAAAAAGTTGTCTATTGAGAATGCTTCTCTCCAAGACTCTTCTAGGTCTTCCAGTCCTAAGAGACCCCGTATGTCTAATGAGATTGTGGGTATGTATGAGGCTAAGCTTGATATTTTGGATTGGTTGGCAATCTTTGAGTATAACCATGGGATTCAATATATTACAGGGAATCAGTTGCTTCCTTGGCTCTTCTCTAGGCTACCCACTGTTGCATCTGATGTTGTGATGGAGTTGGGGGAAGTGGATAGGATGGATTATGAGTGTGTGAAGCTAGCTTTAATTGGTAGATTTGGGAAGACCCCTTCCCAGTACCTTAAGAGGTTTAGGACCCTCAAAAAGCATGATGGTACCTCTTGGGCTACCTGGGTGTGTGAATGTTTGAAGAATTTAGAGGATTGGGTTAAGGGTTACAGAGTTAGCACTTATGAAGGAATGAGAAATCTTGTTATGTTGGAGTCAATATATGATGCCTGCTCTCCTGAGCTCAGAGAGCAGTTGGCTGATTATAAGGAGATAGATCCAAAGAGGTTAGCTAAGGCTGCTGATTTATGGGTTGCCCACAGGGCTACCCACAAGGATTCTGGGGCAACTCAGAAGAAGGATGAGGGAAAGCAGCCAAGGAAAGATAACAAGGAGAATTCTAATCCCTTCCATCCAAAAGAGGGCCCCAAATATAACAAGGGTAAACTGGGAAACCAAATCAAGCTAGTGTACCTCCTGGTGCAAAACCAGAGTTGGGTCAGAACAAACCCCCATTCATCAAAACATTTGGTAAATGTTATGTTCTTCGGTCAACTGACCAAGTGAAAGGGGATCCCAGATGCAAGGGTAAACCTTCAGGGGTCTACATTGTCTCCTTAGCCTTCTCCCCAGAAGAAGAAGTACCTATGCCAAGTGGAAACTTTCACTTATTGGATGATGAACCCATGAGAATCTCAGCTAGTGTTTCTTTAGTTTCCTTGGGTTTGTGGAAACAACAACATTTAGATGTCTATAATTCCACCCCCGATAATACTTAAGAGTATAATAAAGATAGTGTCCTTGTTAATGGCCAGAAGACTCCTGCCATCAGAGACACTGGAGCCAGCATAACTGTGGTTGATGAATCATTTTCCAAGGTAGAGTATGTTGCTAAGGCACCCAAATACCTAACCAAATTAGCTGGAGGGCCTGTACAAATGCTTCCCCAGTTACCAGCTCTCGTCCAGTGCAATAACATGACTGTCAAAATACCTGTTAGTGTGCAGAGTAAAGGGCCTGGGAGAGTCTGTTTGGGTAATGACCTGAAAACTCTTGTAGTTGTGTCTAGTACCCCAAGGCCTCCCAGTAAAAGGAAACAGGAGCTCACTAGGCCTGCCGAGGAGAGGACCTTGAAGGGCTCTCCAGGGGACTTGATAGAGGAAACTATCACCCCCAGTCCACAGGACTTTGTAACTGCTATTTCAAAGAAGAAAGAGGCAAAGGGGAAACCCAAGACCTCCCAGAAGAAAGCAGATAGCACCCCTGTGCTACCAACCAGGACATCCCCAATATTGTCCAAAGTCAAACCTGTGACTCCTCAACCAGCTGAGGCTGAGTGTGAGGTACAAACCGGTGTGGTTGATCCAGCTACTAAAGAATCAGGACTTCAGCAGAGGACAAAGAGAGTGTCCTACTCTTGTAGGTTTTCTCCTACATGCAACTTCTCAGCTTGATGGGCAAGTGCCTCGGAAGCACATGTTGCATTGGGAAGATGGCCTCCTCTACAGTGAACCGACTGAGTGTATCCCTGGGGACTGCAAAAGACTTGTAGTGTCCCTAGAAAACAAACTCCAGTTCCTACAGTTGGCCCATGAGATACCTTTGGCTGGTCACTTGAGTTTCAAAAAGACCAAGGAAAGGCTCTCTTTATGCTTCTACTGGCCTAAAATGGGGTCAGAAGTTGACAAATTCTGTAGGAGCTGTCACACTTGCCAAACCTCTGGCAAGAGTGGAGCCAAGAAGGTGGCATCATTGGTGCCTCTCTCAGTGGTGGGAGTTCCCTTTGAGAGGGTGGGAATCGACATTGTTGGTCCCCTTGACTGTCCCACATCTTCAGGAAACAGGTTTATCCTGGTTGCAGTAGACCATGCTACTAGATATCCTGATGTGATACCTTTGAGAACTGTTACAGATCAGGCTGTGGCTAAGGCTCTACTTGGGTATTTTTACCAGAGTAGGGTTTCCTAAGGAAATGATATCCGACAGGGGGTCCCATTTTATGTCCCACTACATGCAAGCCCTATGGAAAAACTGTGGTGTTAGTTACAAATTCTCTACAGCCTACCATCCACAAACCAATGGACTGGTTGAAAGGTTGAATCGTACTATGAAGAGGATGATAGGTGCTTTAGAAGAACCCCTTAAAAGAAAGTGGGACCTTCTACTGCCATGCCTTCTCTTTGCTTATAGAGAAGTGTCATGATCTCTGCTTCCAAAAGATCAGGACTTGCTCGACTCCCTTGGAAGCAGACCCATAACCCCGGTTCCGAGTGCCAGCCAGTCCCAATTGGGACCTTTTGGACCCTGTCCTGGCACCAGGCTCATAAAGATGCCCAGTCCCAGCGCTGGAAACGCCGGGCTCATAATGCTTGGGTGGACTTACCTGCAGCAGACCATGCTGCTTACTTACCTGCCTGTTGAACCCCTGATCCTCTTCTGTTTGGGACTACTTTTCCTGTTGGGTGGGGCAGGAGCCACTCCCTAGGTTCAGAACACTGGAACTCTTCTGGAAAGCAGGAACTCTTTTCTTACCTAGGCGTGGCTGTGGAAGGAGACACCTAAGCACTACAGGAGGCTATTTAAACCACACCCGATGGATGAATCTTGCTTTGCGTTATTCTGCATTCTCTGCAGCAGAACGCTCATCGTGTCTTCTGCTTCTGATCCTGGGCCTAAGGGAACAAAGGCTTACCATCCTGGAATCCAGTCTTCAGCAGCACCTGTAAAGACAAAGAAAGAACAGGCTAGCACTACGGTCTTCAGTGGCAGCGCATCTCTTACCTGGTCCATCGGCTGTCACCAACCCCTCGCGCTGCATTCCGGCATCTGAAAGACAAAGGCTTACCTACTCTTCGCATGTTCCGGAGGTCTTCGCACTGCATTCCGGCATCTGAAAGACAAAAGCTTACCAGCTCTTCGCATGCTCCGGAGGCCTTCGGCGCTGCATCCCGCATCTGAAAGACAAAAGAAGGTGCGTTTAAAGACATTGGGCAACTTTATTACTCACGTGCCATTACTCCTTCCCACGCCGAATCCAGTGGGTATTCCAGCACCCTTCAGCTTCTCTAAAGCTCCGAACTTGTACCTGCAAGATAAAAGGGACAGTTAGTGTGCATCGTGAAGCAGGCTACAAGAGCTTACTTACGTGCTTCCAGGCGCTTCTATTCCTCACGCGGGTTCGATCCTCAACTCTCATCAGTCCGCCATCCACCATCGCCGGAACCCTGCAAAACAAGAGATATCATTACAAAAGACTTTTAAGACATTTGAAGTGCCCAGAATTTACCGTTCGTGCAGTTAACGACGGACAGCAGTCCTCTGAGGTCAAGAGCCCTGCACCCTTATCCAGTGAAGAAACTGGTTACGGCACCCTGCCCCGAGGCAGATGGAGAGCTCGGCTTCACTTACCTAAGGTGAGGGCGTTAACCTTTGGGGTTCTACAGGAGAAGAGAAAGGGAAGAGGAGAGAGGCACCCAATAACCCCAGTTCATTAATCCCATATTTTCTATCTGCAGACATCTTACTCTTCGAGTCAGACATACAGTGCACAGAGGTCCAGCCCAAAGAGCCAACCGTGTGTTACACATCACCTTTGAAGATACGGCATTCACCCAGTCAAGACCGGCGCCTCTGCGGGAATCAGGTGAGCGTTACAGAACGCAAAGCCTACCGCAAAACTCCCACCCAGGCGCTATGGAAACCTCGGATACCGACCAGCTAGCCCAGTTACTTGGGGAACTAAGAGCAGAAGTGCATGCAGCCCGTCAGGAAACGAATGCTCTAAGAAGGGAACTGATTATTTCCAAGGAGCGAACAGACTATCTCGCTAGACAATTGCTACAGTCACAAGCCGGACAAACTCCGTTACCCGCATCAGGGGCAAATCTTCCTTCAACATCCTCTACGAACCCAGTGCAGATCAACCTACCTGGGAATGTACCTCTGGCTCCGCCCGAACGATTTTCTGGTGACCCAAAGAGGTTTGCAGTATTTATTAATCAGTGCCGGTTGCACTTCTTATGCCGGCCAGCAGCCTTTCCAACTGATCAAGCTAAGGTAGCTTTCGTGCTTTCGTACCTTAGTGGCAATGCGGCAGACTGGTCGATCCCTCTAGTTAATCAAGATGATCCGGTTCTCCATGATTTTCAAGCTTTTCAGCTCAGTATGGAAAAACTGTTTGCAAGACATTCACAGGGGCAGGCCTTGGACAATGAGCTCCTTTCATTGCGACAGGGTAATCAAGACCTTTTGGCTTATATTGCGTCTTTCAACAGACTGATAGTGGAAACTCGATGGCCTGAGGACAAAAGGATTACGCTGTTTTATAGAGGTCTACGTGGAGAGCTCAAAGATGTGTTAGCCCAAGTAGTGAATTCCCCGCAAGACTGTTCGGACTATATTGACTTAGTCGTTCAAATTGACCACAGACTGCAGAACAGGAAGGCCGATCGTTCCAAGTTTGATGCTCGAGTATTTTCCAAACCACCAACTCCTACCAAAGGAGTAGACTCCGGGGAACCCATGCAAATAGGGGGCCTGAAAGGACCACTAACACAAAAGGAGCGGGAAAGGAGAAAGCAGCTGCAATTATGCCTCTATTGCGGAAACTCGGGGCACTTTCTTCGAGACTGTCCGGTGAAACCAGCCAAGAAGGCAGTAGGAGCTGCAGTTACCAGAGTCACAAACTCTGAGCAGGGAAACGACCTCGCCCGACAAGAATAGAGGTCCTCTTGCCGAGCATTAAAACCAGTTCCGTGACCTCGCATTTCGTGATACCTATGGTCCTCATTAGCCCTGAACATCCGGATCGATTACATGCGATTGAAGCTTATGTCGACAGCGGTGCCATCGGCAATTATGTGGATCATGAAATGGTTTTGAGGATGAATCTGACTCTTTGTCCAAAGGCTGTAAAGGACGTCATTACTACGGTGGATGGTACGGAGATAGCCTCCGGACCAGTAACGCATACCACCCAAGAAGTGACGCTAGTAAGTCAAGATGGACACCATGAGAAGATCGTGTTCGATGTGATCAAGGCCCCTCAGTTCCAGATTATTCTAGGAATTCCTTGGTTAGAGAAGCACAATCCTCAGATCGATTGGCGAGCAAGAACGGTTCAGTTTCCAGAATGTGTCTCTACTTGTCACCCTCGACCTGGTGTTGCACTGGCAGCAATTTCCTCGGAGGCTCCCCAGTTACCTCCTGAATACCTAGAATTCCAAGATGTTTTCCGGAAGGATCAGGCTAACTCTCTACCTCCTCATAGGTCTTATGACTGCCAGATAGACCTGATACCTGGATCTACTCCTCCTTGTAGTAGAATTTATGCCCTCACCGAGCCTGAGAATCTTCACCTCCGACAATACCTGGATCAATACCTAGCGAATGGGTTTATTCGTCCTTCCAAGTCCCCTGCTTCCTCAGCTTTGTTCTTCGTTCCAAAAAAAGAAGGGGACCTTAGAACTTGTATAGATTATCGCGCCCTGAACCAGATCACCGTTAAGAATAGATATCCGTTACCTTTGATCCCTGAACTCCTGGACCAAGTCAGAAAAGCATGCATATATACAAAGCTGGATCTTAGAGGAGCCTACCACTTGGTACGAGTAAAAGAGGGCGATGAATGGAAGACGGCCTTCCGCACCAAGTATGGGCTATTTGAATATCAGGTCATGCCCTTCGGACTTTGCAATGCCCCGGCCGCCTTTCAATATTTTATGAACGATGTCCTCAGAGAGCTCATAGATGTGTGTGTTGTTGTTTACATTGACGACATCCTCGTTTATTCTTCATCGGAAACTGAACATCGAAAACACGTGAAAATGGTCCTCGAGAGATTGCGTCAACACAAACATTTCGCTAAGTTGGAAAAATGTGTTTTCAACATGACTGAAGTTGAATTCTTGGGATTCATATTATCACCTAGCGGAGTGCGTATGGATTCAAAGAAGGTCGATTCAATTCTCAAATGGCCATCGCCATCCTCCGTAAAAGGTGTTCAAAGCATGTTAGGCTTCGCTAACTTTTACCGCAGGTTTATCCCCGAATTCTCTCGAATAGTCCAGCCCATCACCACCTTGTTAAAGAAAAACAAACGTTTTGAATGGTCTACCGTGGCGGAACAAGCTTTCCAGAATTTGAAGACTAGATTTATCTCTGCACCGATCTTAAAACATCCTCGCCCAGAACTCCCCTACATCGTTGAAACTGATGCTTCGAGCCTTGCCATGGGGGCAGTTCTATCACAAAAGGACCCAGTAACCAATCAGTTGCATCCCGTGGCATTTTGGTCCCGCAAATTCTCGCCTCCTGAAATCAATTACACTATTACTGATAAGGAACTTCTAGCTATCAAGTCCGCCTTTAAGGCTTGGCGGCATTATCTTCTGGGGGCCCGACACACCGTTACTGTGATTACAGATCACCGAAACCTGCAATATTTGAAAACCGCGAAAGCTCAATCCTCTAGGCAACTCCGTTGGGCACTATTCTTTGCCGAGTTTGACTTCATAATTACCTATCGACCTGGTACGAAAAACGGTAAAGCTGATGCCCTTTCTCGGATGGGAGTGGAAGAACATTTGATCAATCCTAAACCTGTACCTATCATTCCCGAACAAAGAATTCTAGGTGTAATCGCCACACAATCCATAGAGGAAGTTAAGGATAAAGCCAGGCTACTGGTAACTCCAGCAGACATACAGAATTGGCATCTGCAGGGAACAGACTTTACGGTGAAGGACAACCTATTATATTTCCAAGAACGGTTATACCTGCCCAGCACAGATTTACAGAAAAAGGTAATCTCTTGTTATCACGATTCTTTAATTGAAGGACATCCCGGTATGACCAAGACCTCGGAAAAGATCAAGCGCTACTTCTGGTGGCCGTCTTGGAAAAAAGATATCAGAGACTTTATAATGTCCTGTGGAGTATGCGCCCAAAACAAGAGTCAAAAGGAAAAACCAGCCGGCCTCTTATGCCCTATTGACATCCCGCCTCGCCCTTGGCATACGCTTTCTATGGACTTCATCACCGATCTACCTCCATGCTCCGGATACAATACGATCCTAGTAATCGTGGACCTATTCTCCAAGATGGCGCATTTCATTCCACTCAAAGGCTTACCAACAGCAGCAACTCTGGCCCGAGAATTTCTCGAAAACATCGTCCGACTGCACGGTTTTCCTTCAGTTCTAATTTCGGATCGAGGTAGTCAATTTATTTCTAATTTTTGGCGAAGTTGCTGTCGGTCGGCTCAAATTGATGTGAGACTTTTGACCAGCCACCACCCTCAAACCGACGGACAAACCGAGAGGACCAATCTAACTCTGGAACAGTATTTGCGCTGCATGCTACAACAAACTGAAAAAACTTGGAAAGATATCCTTTGGATAGCCGAATATGCCTACAATAACTCTGTCCACTCGGGAACTGGGAAGACCCCGTTTTTTCTTTTATACGGTAGTCACCCTCGAACCTCGGAGTTGGATCCACTCCAAGATCTTGGAACACCAGCAGTAGACCACCTGCATTCTACAATCACCCAAGCCTTTAAGGAAGCCGTTTCTCACCTTCAAAGGGCTAAAGAACGATACAAGAAAGGAGCAGACCAACATCGGAAGGAAGCCCCCCAATATCAAGTAGGAGATCAAGTCTGGTTATCCACCAAATATCTACCTCTAAAAGGATTACGCACATTCAACCCAAGATACCTTGGTCCCTATTCCATCACTACCATAGTAAATCCAGTAGCGGTCAAGTTGGACTTGCCCCCTCACATGAAGATACATCCGGTCTTCCACGTCTCTCTATTAAAACCCGTGCAACCTCAAACCCGACTAACTACATCTCCAAAACCTATTCTAGTTGATGGAGAACTCGAGTTTGAAGTCAAAAGCATCCTGGATTCCAAGATCTCCAAATCTAAACTATTTTACCTGATTGGCTGGAAAGGCTACGGTCCCCAAGAAAGATCCTGGGAACCTGCAGAATATGTCCACGTGCCTCGTCTAATCAAAAGATTTCATCGAACATTTCCTAACAAGCCCAAACCCCCGGAGAAGCCTGGTTTGGGAGGGGCCTTGAGGGGGGGTGCTGTCATGATCTCTGCTTCCAAAAGATCAGGACTTGCCCGACTCCCTTGGAAGCAGACCCATAACCCCGGTTCCGAGTGCCAGCCAGTCCCAATTGGGACCTTTTGGACCCTGTCCTGGCGCCAGTGGCACCAGGCTCATAAAGATGCCCAGTCCCAGCGCTGGAAGCGCCGGGCTCATAATGCTTGGGTGGACTTACCTGCAGCAGACCATGCTGCTTACTTACCTGCCAGTTGAACCCCTGATCCTCTTCTGTTTGGGACTACTTTTCCTGTTGGGTGGGGCAGGAGCCACTCCCTAGGTTCAGAACACTGGAACTCTTCTGGAAAGCAGGAACTCTTTTCTTACCTAGGCGTGGCTGTGGAAGAAGACACCTAAGCACTACAGGAGGCTATTTAAACCACACCCGATGGATGAATCTTGCTTTGCGTTATTCTGCATTCTCTACAGCAGAACGCTCATCGTGTCTTCTGCTTCTGATCCTGGGCCTAAGGGAACAAAGGCTTACCATCCTGGAATCCAGTCTTCAGCAGCACCTGTAAAGACAAAGAAATAACAGATTAGCACTACGGTCTGCAGTGGCAGCGCATCTCTTACCTGGTCCATCGGCTGTCACCAACGCCTCGCGCTGCATTCCGGCATCTGAAAGACAAAGGCTTACCTACTCTTCGCATGCTCCGGAGGTCTTCGCACTGCATTCCGGCATCTGAAAGACAAAAGCTTACCAGCTCTTTGCACGCTCCGGAGGCCTTCGGCGCTGCATCCCGCATCTGAAAGACAAAAGAAGGTGCGTTTAAAGACATTGGGCAACTTTATTACTCACGTGCCATTACTCCTTCCCACGCCGAATCCAGTGGGTATTCCAGCTCCCTTCAGCTTCTCTAAAGCTCCGAACTTGCACCTGCAAGATAAAAGGGACAGTTAGTGCGCATCGTGAAGCAGGCTACAAGCGCTTACTTACGTGCTTCCAGGTGCTTCTATTCCTCACGCGGGTTCGATCCTCAACTCTCATCAGCCCGCCATCCGCCATCGCCGGAACCCTGCAAAACAAGAGATATCATTACAAAAGACTTTTAAGACATTTGAAGTGCCCAGAACTTACCGTTCGTGCAGTTAACGACGGAAAGCAGTCCTCTGAGGTCAAGAGGCCTGCACCCTTATCCAGTGAAGAAACTGGTTACGGCACCCTGCCCCGAGGCAAATGGAGAGCTCGGCGTTCACTTACCTAAGGTGAGGGCGTTAACCTTTGGGGTTCTACAGGAGAAGAGAAAGGGAAGAGGAGAGAGGCACCCAATAACCCCAGTTCATTAATCCCATATTTTCTATCTGCAGACATCTTACTCTACGAGTCAGACATACAGTGCACAGAGGTCCAGCCCAAAGAGCCAACCGTGTGTTACACATCACCTTTGAAGATACGGCATTCACCCAGTCAAGACCGGCGCCTCTGCGGGAATCAGGTGAGCGTTACAAGAAGTCCCTCAGGAGGGAGTTGGATATAGTCCCTTTGAACCTATTTATGGCCATCCAGTCAGTGGTTGTTTGGCCCTGATTATGGAGGGGTTGGAGAGTGCTAATTCCCCCAAGCCGAGTGACTGACTATGTGATAGGTCTCCGAAGGAGAATGTCACACATGATGGCAGAAGCTAGTGATAACTTGAAGGCAGGTCAGGGTCTGGTCAAACATTGCCATGACCAGAAGGGCAACATGGTTGAGTTTGCTAAAGGCCAGCTTGTGCTAGTTATGGTGCCAACAAGGCAGAGGGCCTTGCAGGACAAGTGGATAGGACCCTTCAAGGTTGGGGGAAAGCCTGGAGAGGTGAACTATCTGGTGGACTTAGGCAATCCTAAGGAGGCTCCCAGAGTCTTTCACACCAACCGTTTGAAGGCCAATGTCTCGAGACCAGAAGTGGGAGCTTTGCTTCTAGCTTCAGCTTAAGAGGAGGAGGAGAGTGAACTTCTACCTGACCTACTCAGAGGCCAACCTTTAGATGAGAAAATAGAAGGAGTTAATCTCTCTTCTAATCTGACATCTGAACAACAGGAGGAGTACACGTTTCTGTTAAATCAATTTGCCTCCCTCTTTTCACTATCACCAGGCTTGACCCTTTGGGGCCAGCATGATATTCTAATTGGTGACTGTTTATCTGTGAAAAGCAGAGGTAACAGAATGTCAGACCATGTAAGGACCCACATAAAAGAGGAGGTCAACAAGATGCTTGATCTCAGGGTTATAGAGCCCTCTACAAGTCCATGGTCTAGTCCAGTTCTTCTAGTACCAAAGGCAGGATCCAAGGAGTTGAGATTCTGTGTGGACTATAGAACTCTAAATTCAGTCACAAAGACTGATGCCCATCCTTTATCAAGGGCAGATGGACTGGCGGATAAACTTGGTGCAGCCAATACCTCAGTTCATTCGATCTTAATTCAGGATATTGGCAAATAGCCCTGACAGACCATACCAAGGAGAAAACTGCATTTTAGACCCCAGCAGGCCTCTATCAGTTTAAGGTTATGCCTTTTGGCTTAAAGAATGCACCTGCTACATTCCAAAGGATGGTTAATCAAGTTTTGAATGGGATGGAGGACTTCTGCATGGCAAAACTTGGATGACATTGCAGTGTTCAGCCCTACTTGGAAAGAACATGTTGACCACTTAGGATATGTATTGCAGGCTCTTGAGCAGGCCCATCTGACCACAAAGGCAGGTAAATGTCAGATTGATAAGAGCAAGGTGGTCTACCATGGTGATGAGGTAGGAGGAGGTGAAATAAGGCCATTGCCTAGTAAAGTACGCGCTGTACAAACCTGGGCCACCCCTACTACTCAAACCCAGGTGAGAGCCTTCCTAGGTGTCACTGGGTACTACAGGAACTTCATAGAGAACTATGGGACCATAGCTTCTCCCTTGAATGTGGTCTCCTCTCCAAAATTCCTTGAGAAGGTCAGATGGATTGAGGAGTGCACTCAAGCCTTTGAAAACCTGAAGAAAGCCCTTTGTCAAGCTCCAGTCCTAAGAGCTGCTGATTATCATCATCCCTTCTTTGTGCAGACAGATGCCTCCAATACAGGTATAGGTGCAGTCCTTAGTCAACTAGATGAGAAAGGTAGGGAACACCCCATTTGCTTCATCAGCAGGAAGCTGAAGGAACCAGAAACAAGGTGGGCAACCATTGATCGTGAGTGCTTTGCTATTGTGTGGTCTCTGAAGAAGTTTAGACCATACTTGTATGGATCTACTTTTGTGATTTAGACAGACCACCAATGCTTGAGATGGTTGATGCAAATGAAAGGGGAAAACCCAAAATTACTAAAATGGTCAATCTGCCGGCAAGGGTTTGATTTCACCATTGAGCACAGGTCAGGATGTCACCACCAAAATGCTGATGGTCTCTCTAGGATGTTTGACAGACTAGAGTGAAGATATCCCTTCAGGAGTGGATTACATCCTCCTGTCCCTTAGTCTGGGGGTTGGAGGGATGAGTGTTAGGGAGAATTCTCCAGAATTGCTAGTTTCCGTTACCTTTTGAGTCCCTCAGCAGCTTTGCTGGATTTCTAGTGTTTAATCTTTTAACCTGCTAAGAGTGTGAGCCTTTTTCCCCCATTCCTGCATGTGTTTTGCTGTGTTGTACATTTTTTATGGTCATGGACTATGGAGTCTCACCCACCCCATAGGCATCATCTTTTTACTGTGCGTCACACAGCAACTTTAGTGCAGTGACACAGGGCTGTCTTTTCCGACTTCCCACTTTAAACTCCATTTTCTGGGACTGATTACTGTCTCTCAGAACATGTAAAGTTACCA
Organism: Ambystoma mexicanum; assembly: GCF_040938575.1. Lineage (NCBI taxonomy): Eukaryota > Metazoa > Chordata > Amphibia > Caudata > Ambystomatidae > Ambystoma > Ambystoma mexicanum. The sequence goes on from NC_090931.1 coordinate 462,958,894, forward strand.
TTGACTTTACTAGTCTTTTTACATTTACAGACCCAGTACACCCTATCTTCCAATAGAGTACTGGAGGGATTAATAGTCCCCTTTTGTCTGATTCTCATGGAACATTATTATGGTCCCCTTTCTCTAGGATTTGGCTGTTGGCAGTGGTATTTACTATTTTTATTCTACCACAGACTATGAAAATAGCCTTTGGTACCATCGTAGGCTATGGTGGTAGCCTCAAACTCAAACCCGTTAATCCACTTTTATTTTAACTTGGTTCCGGTCGAGTTCTTTTGCCATATCTTATTGTAAAGGTCTTTCGAGTGTTTTATTCTGTGCGTCAAACCAGGTTTGGTTCCTTTGTCCGCTGTCCTTTGGCGGGCTTCTGCACAGAAGCCATCCTTAGGCGCCTGAGTGTCTGGGTGGACAGGATATGAGGGAGGGGTTTGAGGCCCCCTGCACAGGGTCTCCTTGGAGACCCAAGTCACACTCTTGTTTGATTGGCTTGGTGGCTGCCCTGCCAGGAGGAGGGGCCTAGAAGAGGAGGGGCCTAGAAATAAAGATGCAAAATCAAACTTCTAAGGAATCTACATCAGCAATTTTGGAGGTAAAGTCTGTAAAGATGCCGCTAGAATCAGACCAAAATCAGGCAAAGAACGACATGACACCTAATCAAAAGGGTGTGGCTGCACAGATGACATCACCCTAGACTCGTATGTTCCAGTCCATTGATCCCAATGAAAGAAAGTCTTACGTTAGTACTCATTACCTTGGTAGTTAAGCCAGGGTGGGGTTTTGCTATGATATGCCAGACCTAAATAACAATCAACATCAAATACATCAAATAGTACAATGGCCCATACCAGACAATAAGACAGAGTAGATTTGGCCCAAACACAATGGTGTATGGCCACCAAGAAAGACCAAGATATGTGAATAGATCCATTAAACATGGAACTCAGCATAGGTAACAGTTCCCACCAAATGAAAGGCAAAATATGAATTACATACCTCACCAATATAATCAGTCCCCACCACAGGTTGACCATGATCAAAGAATGGTCACTCCACGTTCCCCACCCCCTGTGTCAAGTGAATTCTGGGGAAACACAAACAGAAATCAATCGCCTGAAAGATACCAGTTCAGGCCTAATCAGGACAAGTTTAATCATTACTGACCTAGGTCACAAAGAAAATAATTCAGAGACATGGGCAGGTTTCAATGCTTAGAGGCCCAAGTTAAAATGCTGTCTGAGCAAATAGAAAAATGATATGCAGTTCAAAAGCAATAACCAAGTGAAGGTGCAGAAAGTGATAGGAGTGATCTTGATCTTGTAGATAGCGACAACAAGTGACTAGCTAATCACAAAGGCCATGATGAAAACACAAATGCCCAAAAATCACCTTAGAATATTAATACTGAATTGCTTGCCAATTTAATAACAAGAAAACAAACAAATGGAAGCAAGACAGTGAATTATAACACACCAAAAAAGGGAGTGCGGTTTAACTTGGGAGTTGAACCAGACCATTCAGGGGTGTGAAGATGAGGAGCAAAAAGGGGGAAATTAACTAGAAGCACCAAAAGAACAGAGAAGTCGATTTAAAAAGATTATGCAATGTGAAAATTAAACACAAAATGAAGAGTCAGGATCAACAGATAGTTTATCCTTACTTGATCATCAAAATCCTGTTGATGCCCCCACAGAAAAAACAATTTCACCAAAGACAGGTGCAGGTCAGTCACCTGAGGAGTATTTTGAGCCACAGATATTCCAAGGGACTAAAATGACAGACACCGTACAAAAAGCAGATACGTGTCACACACCAGAAACTGACATGATGTCATGTGACACTTGTGAAAATACGCAGCCAATAGGTTCCAGAGTGGAGGTAAATAGAAAGGACCCAGACAATGAGGAAGGCACAATGAAAAATTGGGGTCTGAACACTAGTGGTCCCAAGTCAGAGGGGCAGTGGCTAGACTTCGAATGGGTTCTGAGCCAAGGAAAATAGACACAGAAATTCAAAAAGAAGTGGGAAAAAGGGTGGGTAAAATGTTATTTCCTATGCCTCCTTGCCTAGCAAAAAGTCAAAATGACCTAAGAAAAGTAAGTCCCATAATTAGTAAAAATTCACAATTATTAGACATTCTAGAAGAGGTCGAGGATAGGTACTATGCTCCTTTAACTATTGAAGAAAAGTGTAATGTATTTACAATGATTGACACAGATGGCCTAGCATCAATAATGTCAAAATAACTTTTTTCCCTGGAGACACTTCTGAATGATGGAGAGGATACGAAAAAGAATGTATGATTCAATTGTTAACTAATGCAGAGCCTGCCTCGCTGAGGTAACATGATTTCTGCGATTCAGCTTTTTTATCACCCTTACCGCCCCGTTTTGGACTACTTGCAATCTGTTACATGTGGCTTTGTCTAGTCCTATCAGGATGCTAGAGCAATAATCAATTTTTGACCCTGTAATCGCTCTCACAATTGTTTCTGCGCTTTTTTGCGATATAAAGGGTCTTAGATGGGAAAGTAGTTTTATGTAGTGAGTACATGATGATGTAAGACTGCTTACGTGTGATCTCAGAGTAAGATGATGATCAAACACTACTCCTAAGGTTTTGACTTTTTTCAGGGGAGCGATTTTCACTTCTCCTAAAGCAAAGTTCTCATAATTGGGTCCAGGTGTTTGTAGAGTATGAGGAGAACCAATCACTAACAATTCCGTCTTCTCCCTATTAAGTGCTAGCTTGTTAGAGATCATCCATGATTCGACTAGGGTGTACATCTTATTGGTCAGTAGCATGTCTACTTCGTAGTTACCAGTTAGAGGGATGACACATGGTGTGTCATCGGCATAATTTGTGAAAATTACACCTTCATGTGCAAGCATAGCAAACAGGGGGGGGCGGTGAATATGTTGTACAAACATGGTGATATACAGGCACCCTGTGGTACACCCATAGCAACATTAATGGGGGTTGATTCTGCTTCACCAAAAAAGACTCTGCTTTCTCGATTATTAAGAAATGAAGAGATCCATTGGACCGCTAGCGGTGAGAAATTAGCTACCTCCTTAAACCTGGTGGCCATAATAAGGTGGTCCACCAGGTCAAAGGCGGCCGACAAGTCGAGCAACATCAGCAAAGATGCTTCTTGTTTATCCAAGCGTGGTAGGAGCTTGGATTTAAGTTCCAAAAGTGCTGTCTCCGTGCCAAAGCTAACTCTAAAACCAAACTGGTGGTCATGTAGAAATGGGTATTTTCTGAGGTGCTTGGCTATTTGTCCGTAGGCCACACAATCCAGAATTTTCAGGAGGAAGCTGGCATTAGTAATAGGCCTATAGGTTTTTGGTAGATTCACATCTAGACCAGTTTTCTTAAGTATTGGCATGACCCAGGCGTCTTTCAATTTCTGAGGGACAATCCCGGTGTTCAGAGAGGCATTGATAAAGGTGCAAATGGCGGAGAGTAGGGTAGGACAGGTTTTAATCATCATGGCTGTATGAATATCATTTTTGCATTTAGTAGTTTTGAGATGATTAACTATAATTAGCCAGTTCTGTAATAGTGATTGATGTCAATTCAAAGACAGGAATGGAGGGGCATCTAATGTAAAAGAATGCCACAGTGTTGCTAAATCAGAAAGTGCAGTGGAATTATATTTTCTGAATGGCCGGTTACATGTCTTTATAACGACCCACTTCATGTTGAATGCACTGATACTTTTATAATGAAAAAAAACATAATTCTTTTGGGGCGGATGGTCCCCCAAATCACTATTTACCACCACTAAAACCAAACCCCACTGTTTTCCAAAAAGATTTAACCCTTTAACCCACACACACATATATTATCATTATGTGTTTTCGCCATAAGAGTTTAAGTATAAAATAATTCCTTCATAAAACATTTGTTATAAAGACTGCATTCCGAATGGCTGTGTGCCTAGTGTCACTGTCATGTGTCAGGATGAAATGCGAGGAGAAAAAGAGAAGCAATCTTTGGAGATTTATTTGGACCCTATGAAAAACTGACAAACAGAAATAGATGAAAACATGTTGCGTTTTTTTATCTAAATGAAGATAAATACAAAACAAATATTACTCCAGAGTCAGATCAGGAAAAACACATTTCAACAATTGTAGAAATACACATGAGAGAAGGGCAGCCACGGATCCCTATCCATGTTAATGGACTTTCTGAAATGATTGAAGCCATTTTGGCGCTTGAGCATGAAAGGAGTTTCATTAATGAAAAGGTACTCAGGCAAATACTTGGTAGCGAGGAGATTCCCAAACTTCAAAATAAAAAATCAACACATCTTTGGCCTAGATGACCCTGAATTGGGGCAAAGAATTGTGGGAAAGTGCTAAAGATTAAAATTGCCTCTAAAAGCAGTCATCACAATGTGTGGATTGTGAGCGGAACACAAAACAAATTCTATCTGGTAAATTACATCATGCACAGAATGTGTATGGTGCTAGACTTTCTAAAATCAAAAGCTCTGGTCCAGATTAGGTGGAGCTGCACCCGAATTTGAAAACAAAAGACAAGCTAATCATTGTGCCTAAATTATGCCATATGCAATTGAAAAAGGATGTTACCATTCCCTCATTTACCAGACAATTTACAGTAGTATTAAAAGGAAGGGATAACAGATGAAAGATTCTGATGCATTTGTGTGCCTAAATGAATCAAAAAAGCGGCAAGGATTAGAATGCCAATATACACCATTGGTAGAGAGTAGGGATGGACCCATTCAAATCCACGTGACCAATAAAGGGTATCAAGACATTAATTTGGAAGAGAATACATCATTAGGAATGGCAGTACAGGGATCTTACTACACTTCTGATTTCAGTAACCCATTGATCAGGAACATCCCTGAAAGCTATGTGACTGCACAGGGTGAATTACCAGAATCACTGGATTCTAAGCCAAAGAGAATCTTTAAATTTCAGTCTGTGTACCCTTATGAGCCAAGTGAAATGGTATGCTGTCATAAGGATGATTGCCTACTATTCAAATTAGGTGAATCTAAATCATAAAAGCAATTGAAGAGGAGGTCAATTTTCCAAAATATCTGAGGTTAGCGGCACTCCAAATAGACACTGCCACACGGTTAGAGGAAAGTACAGAGGTTCCTCATTTGGAGTATTTCCGAGAGTTTTCTAAAATGGTAGAGGTGCAAATAGATTCAATCTGAACAAATGAAGAACAAAAAGACCAATTGAGGAAAGTATGTATGGAGTTCAAACAGGTTTTTGCCAAAAATGCCTACGACTGTGGCCTGACCGATTTGCATGTTGCCACACTACCAGAAAGACATGGTAGGGCTGGTATTTGTGAGGCAATATAGGTTGCCCCTGGCATTTTTGGAGTCACCGGCTGAAATAATCAAACATTTAGAATCTCGAAGAATCATTAAGCCTATTCATAGTACATCAAATACTCCCATATTGGGTGTGCTAAAACCCAATGGCCGATGGCGTTTGTGCACAGACTTAAGAGAATTAAACAAAAATGTACCTGTTTCAAGGTGGCACCTTCCATTTATTGATCAGGGCCTTGCACAGGTTCACGTCCAAAAGGTATTTACCACCTTACATCTTACAGCTGGATATTGGTGTGCGACACTAGGTGAAGGCATTCAAAATGTATCTGCATTTTGATTTGAAAAATCACAATATGCATGGTCTTGGACCCCTTTTCAGCATGTCAGTAGTGGAAGTGAGTTTGGGATATTCCTGAGCAAGGCACTCCCGGATGCAGCTGAAAGGGGAACAATATTTTGTGTGTGCTAATCAAAAATGAAGATTTGAAAAGTCATTTCAATGAGACTAGACATGAACTCAGTCAGCTACAGATGGTGGGGGCAAAAGTATCTTTACAGAAAGCACAGTGGTGCAGAAAAAGAGTAAACTTCTTAGGCCATGTAGTGGCACAGCATGGGTTAAACCCATAAAAGAAAAAGGTGGAAGCGATTCAAAAATGAAAAGATTGCACTAATTTGGTAAATGTATTCTGAGATGCAAGCCAAAAGAGCATATTGTGGTATTGTAAATAAGGTACCGCAAGGAGATACTTTCATTGTTTAGAGTGTACTAAGTCCAGTATTTTTTTACCGTTTGTGATCCCATTATAAGAACACTTATCAAACAATACTCTAAAGTTAGGCTCACCACTATACCACGAAATGCCAAAAATACTACCAATCATAAATACCAACAAAAAATATCTCTTACAATACCATGCTTGTTAAGAATATACATGGTATGTCTACAGATAGCAGGATAAGGTGGCATCCTCTGCATACTTAGTATATTACTGCAGAACATGGAAACGTGGGGCTATATGTAAGAAATCATGATTAAAACTAGTGTAAACTGGAAACATCTGGCAATATTGGATTGTACTGGTATATCAAGGCCATGCTCCTGGCATATGTTATTTCTACTGGATGTACCCATATCAAAGCAATTATTTGTGCTTTATCGATCTTTAGCTTATTTGGTGTTTAGGTATGTGCTGTGACATTCTGCAATGGCATCCAGATGAAAGGTCATGTCAATAATGGCACGTGACAATAATTCCTGTGATGTTATTGGGCTTTTTAATGTCACTTCTGCTGCACTTCTGCTGCACATGGCCATTTTGGTGAATTGATATCCCTTTCTTCAACTGGTATCACAAAGTCTGTAACACATTTCAAGGAAAAAATGTAAACAAAACAAGCCCACCTGTCAGCATAGAAAGCACATATGTTTACCTTGAAGTACATGCTCCTCTGCCGCTCCAATGTCTCCTTTGGATCGTTCTAAAAAATAAAAAGACAGAAAAAGTCACACGTTCAGTTCCTTCCAGATGGCTTGTCAGCAGCATGTTCATACGTCAAAACCCTACCTCCCCGTTCAGATGGACCTGAAAAGGATGCAGACCAGAAGTTCCATAAGTGTCAAAGCTCCAGTAAGAGTGCTATATTCTGAGTTCTATCACTCATGTGGGCAGTACCCTGGGGATGTGCTGAGGGCAGCAGGACTCCTGGGTATCATGGCCAAAGGTCAGCATCATAAAGCGAGAATACCTATTATGAGACTGTTATAATCAATGCAACATACATGATTGATTGGGTTCAAAATAAAAGCAGCCTGCGCAGAGAATTAGGGTAATGGGAGTGTGGGAGAGAAAAATACCACACTTCCCCATCAAACAAAATTAACATTATCTTAAATACAAAAGGTTGACATTTGAAAGTCAACCATTAAACCATTCAAAAATAAAAAATAAAAATTCTACTGGCAGGGTGGGGCTGAAAGGAGGTAGGATTGATTGGAAGTGGGGGAGGGAAGAGGGAGAAGGTGTTCACTTTTAGCAATCTCGCAATAGGAAGGATCAAAATTAGAATTAGACATTTTGACACATGCCTGCCTACTTCTCCAAGCCATGCTCTCTAGAAAGCACCGTACCATCTCAGGCATTGGGCGGGCCCTCCATCTGTGCTTGCACAGCACCACAGGCCCATCCCTAAAATGCAAGTAAAACACTCCCACACTCAGGGGCTCTGGCTACTGCAGTCGAAGCACCCTGAACAATCCATGCTGTACCTTTATTTTCCTGGGCTCGATCGGAGCCAGAGGAAATACAATGAAGGTTCTGCTTGGGTTTAAGGTTTCATTGATGTCGGATTGTGCACATTGCCTAAAAGATTATATGAAACTCTATATGTGTCTGCCTCAGTTAAAAATGAACATTACAAAGTTTGGTTACTTTGATTTTTATTAACACTAAAGAACCTTTTTATTCCCGAGCCCCAGAAGAGACATGCGTGGTATACACCTGCATACAGTTACAATTGTGATTAAATAGCATTCACAAGTGAATCATGAGTGGGTGTAGTTGCCATCACCATGGTTCAAACATAGGGTGACAAGGTACCACACTGGATCTGAAATCTACAGACCCCTTAGCAGGGAGTGTGACAGAATGCCATTTGGTCATAGCGGGATAACCAGAACGTTTTTAGTTGTTTGTTAAAAAAAAAAAGGATGTGGGAAATTCTGATTCTGAAAGGGATCCCAGCTAATCAGGCAGCTCTTTCGCAATGATCCAGATCAAATGCACTCATGTCTGGTTGCTTTGATCATCTCCTGACATCTCCAGCAAAAGTTACAGTTGCATTTCTCAGGTTAAAAATAGTAAACTGTAAATATAAGCCATTTCTGGTTATGAATTGGTGTCTACTGGGATCACACAAATATATGGCTGCCAGCATTTGGATGCTTGGTGGGGTGACTTGACTATAGTCTGATAAGCCTGACTAATACTGACTGTAAGCTGTTGGCAGAAATATTGGTAAAGAGGTTGCAGACAGTTGTGGCATCGCTGGTGCACAAGAATCACATTGGTTTTGTCACAGGAAGATCAGTGGCGGATAACATGAGGAAATTGCTTTTGATCATTGATGAAGGTAGTAAGCAGGAGGTTCCTTTGGCGACTATCTCCCTTAATGCAGAGAAGGCTTTTGATAGGATTGAGCGGGCTAATGGAAATGTTCATGGTCTTAGAAGTTGGGAGTGTTATGCCAATATCTGGCTTTTCATAGATGATCTGCTGGTGTTGTGCACGACCCTGATTTTAGCAATGCTTACCTGATGGCTGATATCCTTGACTTCTCTGAAATCTTTGGCTAGAAGTTCAACTGGAGCAAGTCTAAAGTACTTCCTACCACCAGGTAATGTATGAGATACCTGTTTGACCATCTAGAGTTTATGTGGTGTCCTGAAAGGGTGAAGTACTTAGGGGTTTGGATTGGCCCATAGGTGAAGTTGTTGCCGAAGATCAACTTTGAATACCTGTTGACTAAAATTAGGACTGGCATAGACCAATGGTCGATTCTGAAACTTTAACTGTGGGGCAAGGTCAATTGCATCAAAACAAACATGGTGCCAAGGGTTAATTATGTCCTTTCCATGCTTCTGCTCGTGACGCCAAAATCTATCTTCAGGGAACTTGATGCACTTATACAGAAATTCTTGTGGGATGGCAAGCTGCCTATGCTCGCCCTGTGGAAGATGCAGCTCCATTGAAACAGGATGGTATGAATTTGCCCAATTTCTTCGACTACATTCTCGCTTTCATTATGAGGCATTTATGTTGCATGGTGAGTGCTGATCAGAATTGTGGGCTGAATTCGAATCCAGCATTGTGTCTCAACTGGAACCCAGGGCTTTGTTGCCAACTACCTCGAGGGGCTCTCAGTCATTGAGCCCCCTCAGTGTTTTCTTGTGTGAATGCTGGTGTAGCATACCATGATGGCTGAGCAGCGACCTGTTCCTATTCACTGAGGCATCCATTTGGCTGAACCCGGCGGTGACTGTACAGGAAAATGCTTTTTAGGCCATCCTGGTATCTGGAGGGATTCGGTACATCAAAGACCTTTTTCAGGATGAAATCTTGATTTCCTTCACGCATCTGTGGCAAGAGTTTGACTAGCGAGATTGCAGTTATGCTAAACAAAGACAGCTGAGGGCGATATTGCTGCAAACCATGCAGAGTGATGCTTGGTCAGTGCTGGAACTTTGTAACCGGGCCGTCCATCCGGCCGCCACTGTGTACAATGTCCTTGTGTCAAATCGCAAAGGAGATTCTGAGCTTGTAAATGCCTGGGCCGGTAAACTAGGTGAGGTGATTGGCCTTGGAATCCGTAGAAATGACAGAATAAAATAAACGGAATGGGATATTTATTCAAATTTCGGCTGTACGAAAATTACAAACAGCCCAAAATTTCAAATATATATCCCATTCAGCGCCATTAGAGTGAACAAGGGGAATCGGGGGTTGTCCCCCGCACCCTTGTTCACTACAATTGCATCAATGGTTGCGGGGGTGTCCCTGCAACATAAACACTTTATTCATAAAAAAAGGAACCTGCAGCACCGGTTCCGACGCATGTAAGTGAAGGGAACCAGCATCGCAGAGAAATGGTTGGTGTCGAGGTAAGTAAGGGGGTCCTTTTCTTATTCAATCAAATCATGGACAACCATTGGCCCTGGAAGCTGGCAAAGACACTGTGACAATTTCCGGTTTACAAGCATGGATTTGGGTCTGAGGGCCTCTCAGACTAAATTACTCTTCAGGATATATTGGACCCCAGAACGAATATTAAGAGACACCTTTCAGAGAGTGTCCAATGTTGGAAATGTAGACAGGCAAGGGGTATGTTTAACCACCTACTTTGGTTTTGCAACAAGACTTTTAGGAAGCTGTCTGTGAGAGAATGGGCCTGGTCTTGGAGCGTACCATTCCTAGAAGGGCTTCCCTTTTGATTCTTTGGGATGTCACTCTTTTAGCAGATCTGTCATTTTCAAAGAAAATTTGGCTGCTGCAGGGCTGCATGCTTGCATAAAGTATGACCCTACAAGCGTGAAAATCCACAAATTCCATATAGTGATGATTGGGTGTAGGAATTGCTGACCTTGTCCACATTCGAGAGGGCCATTTTCAAGCACAGAGGTAAAACTGATAAATTCAAAGATCTATAAGGGGATTGTTCCTGTCCTGGATATATATGGCTGATGTGCTTACAGGATGTGTTCTCTGAAATGTTTTCATCAATGTGATTGTATTACTGTGCTGGTATTGTAATAGTGTCCTGTTGTACAGATTATGTGCGTGTTTTCATGATATATTTTTTTTTTCCTTCTTCTTTTCTCTTTTTCTTGCTCGTCTTCACCACATGGATATCCTACCTGATGTAACCGGATTGCTCTGTCATCTAATGGCACTGTTTCCACTGGTTATGTTCTCACTTTATTACTTATACCACATTGTACCTTAGTATTAGTGGTGCTTAAAATACAGAATCAACAATACAGCCGGGCTGGTGTGTATTAGCTGTCCGGCCTGGGTGTCCCACCTGCAACCATGTGGGACCATGCACAGGAAGCTGCTCTCTTGATCCGCCCACGAAAGTTGACACCTTCGTCCAGGACACAGGAATTCTGTCCGGGATGTCTCTTTGCAACTGGAGCTTCAAATGCAGTCCTATAATAATACAGGCACTCCCAAACAATGGTGCCAATTTATGGAGTCCTTTTTAAGTAGGCAGAAATGGGAGTGGAGTTAAAGTAGCCCAGAGGAAAGATTTAGGCTAATAGAGGGGGTCCACCATCTTTGATTTCGCTAGGGCTTCATTAACATCCTATCCCTTCTCACTTTCTGTACACAAAGCACTCTGGGTATGACATCAGAAGGCAAAGGACACTTGTTACATGAACCTGGATTCGACCCCTGACAACATGCTTCTATTGGACCAATGAACAGTAGCATTTTTTTCCTTTTTAGGTAGGGGAACACTAGTGTTTAGTTAATTCATCTTTGGACTGCAAGACAAGAAAGATTTGCCTGTAACACTGTTGGGAATGCTGTCTATTCCAAGGTCCTTTGCCAAAGAGGTGAAGAAAGATGTTTCCAAGGAAAAGGAATGCTCTTCTACAAACCCACCTCATGGGCACATTTGGTGCAACACTGCTGTGGACAAGGCCTCTCTGTTGCCTGTGTGAGTCAGGATTCAGCTCACTGGAGGGATGTACCCCCGATAGGTGCAAGACAATATTCCTGGAGTAGAAAGGTGGAACACAGGACTCATTTTGTCCCATGGAGATGCTGGATTGGCTCTTCCAGCAAATCAGAAACCCATGAGCCGCTCAGAAACCTGTTTACCATCTTTGGCATTGTGAGACATCACAGAGCCTGCTTGACCACGCAAGACTTCAGGTACTTTGCTGCTGCTTTTAGCAGTCTATGAAATTCGAACTGCTTAACTCCTTCAAAGAGTTGTCTCAATGCCAACTCAACCAAACCAATCACATTACCCCTGTGACACATGCGCTAGCTCGCTATTGTGCAAGAACATAACTCATCGTCTCAACTCAACTGTAAAGCCAACTCGACCCATTGGAAGTCATTGAATCACGTGTCTTGACACTGGCTCGAACCTGTGGATGCAAGATTTCAACCCTACTCGACCAATGACTTGAACTGTTGGGACCCATTGACTCAAACCATCTTGAATGTGGACTCAATTGACAGAGAGCCCCACCTAAAAGATGGCTTAACTCCGACTCACCGCTGGGATAAGGTAACTCAACCGCCTCGACACCAGCTTGACTGCAAATAGTGGCAAGAAGACCAGCTTAATCCTTTTGAGCACCCAAATCAAGGAATACAAGTATTTGCAGTGGTACCATACCCATGGCCTGCCTTAAAGGGCCCTAGTGACTTGTACAACCCCAACCCTTGCCTTTACTAGACACTTTCAAGTACTTTTTAAATGTGCTGCTCAATTCAACTGCCTGCACCCCTGTCTTCACCCAGTGTTCCTTCTTTAGACCTTCCTTTGTGAAAACAAAGGGAAGCACACCCATTTGCCTGGGTAGAGAAGATGAAGAGCAAAAGAAAGAAATCTTAAGAAGATCAGAAAAGAAAGATTCAGAAACCTCTTAAACCTATGACTGAAAACCAATGGGAAGACAGCCTGATTAGACCAGATAAGAAGAGCACAAGAACTCTTTAAAACCTGAGACTGAGAAACAAGGAGAAGAGACCCAAGAAGATCACAAAAGATGGCTGTCGGAATCCCTTAAGACTAAGACTGATATCCAAGGAGAAAAGACCCAACTAGAAGGGCGAAATAATCCCTTAAACCCAAGACTGAAAGCCAAGGGCAGGCATGCAAGAAACTTTTAAACCTGAAAATGTACTGCACTGAGGGCAGACATAGAGGGGTCCTAGGCCAAAAGAGGACCAAGTCAGATTTATCCAATTTGTTAGTAAGATGAGAGATGTTTTGTATTAATAAATTGTTGAACATAGCTCATAAAGTATTACACAAGATTGGGATCTAGTATGTTATTATGAAACAAGTACGAATTATAACTGTGAAATTGTCTTCGTTTTTTTGTTATATACATGAATGTTATATTCTTAGTATTCATTATTTAGAGATTTTTGGTTACATTACTTCCTTATGTTTGGTGTTCTATCTTCTTTGGTGGCTTGTGTTCATGGAAGGCGTCTCATTCAGTTGAGTTGTATGGTAATTTCTTTGTAATTTTCTTTAATTTTTTCGTTTCACAATCTGTTTTGATTATTGGATGTTACATTTCCTTCTTATTTACATTTTATTCATGGACTTGGCACCCCTACCTACCTTCGTATTGGCTAAAATGCACTCACGCATTCTCAACCTCTGTCGAAGTTCCTATACCTGGACTTCTGTCCCCCGAGAGCGTTCAACCCACAGTGCATTGGGATCGTACCAATGGTGAAAAGCGCTATTCAAATGACAATTACATTACATTACATTATGGCCTTATTGTAGTTTTATGTATGAGGCTGTATTTTCTTTTGTTACTAATTCATGACATACATTACATTCATGTGATAAGTACAATGCAGTTACTTATCTTTTATGTACATGGCATTTCTACAAAGAAGTCAATCATTTGGTAGAGTGGTTATTTTTAAACTGTATTATTTTGTTAGAAATATTTGGATAGAGACGTATAGGTCATGTCTGTAAAGGAACAGAGGCTTCAGTCCTGCTAAATATATCAAATGTCTTAGACATTAGAAGTGGGTCTGATAGACAATTGAGCTGTCTAAACATCTGAAGGCCATATATTGAAGAAATTCCATGAAAAAAAAACACATATTTTATGCAGTTGCCCTACTTTTTCAGAGATAGGTGTATGTGAGGATTACAAGCAAGAAAGTAAAGATGAAAATAACTTTCTTTTGGAGTTATTATCTTTTTTTAATTTATATTTACATACATTTTTACTATCCATGTTCTTTTCTTTTTTAGAATAATCTAATTATAAAAAAGATGCTCTAATTATCACCAGGGAAGGTATGGTCTTTTGATTTTGTATAAAGTCTATCAAAATATACATTTGTATATGTTATTAACCAACATTATTATTATTTTTTTTAAAAAATGTATTTATTCATTTGTTTTTGGTACAATGCACCTTTACAAATGTTTCTTACAAAATTTAAGACAAATGTTACTTACATGCTTTAAAACAACGATATAAACATATATTTTTGTATCTTGTGAACACATAAAAGTATTAGTAAACATGAACATCATATTCCACTAATAAATTAAAATCAAATGCAGCTTCACATATCTTCTAATTAAGCTCAAATGAATTCTTGATTACAGCTGTATCAATACATCATTCTTATAGATCGTATTCATTCATGTAGCAGCATTTCAGTTTTTCCTCAAGAATAACATGAAGCGTGTTAGTGCCAGTATCACTCTCTGTAATTTCCCCCACATGGATTGTGACCAAAGCAACTCTCTTGACAAAGCTAAATTACTGTTATAGAATTTACCCAAATGAGAACTTCTGCTGTTTTAGAGCTCGCTACAATATATAACCAGATGTTTAAGCGACTCAGGGTTAACTTTATTACGGCAAAATCTACAACACCTTCCTACTCCAAGGTTTGAAGCTTCTGACCAGTACTTGATTCTTTCTCCTTTGGGTATGAGGTTTAATTTAAATCTCAAGTACAGATATCTTGCTTTAGGACATGGAAAGATAGTTAAGTAGTGTAATCTGGGTGATTGTTTATGAAAAAATGATAATGATCATCATAGGATTTGTATGTTGCATTAGCTTCTATGATGTTTACCCAGTCCATTTGGAAAAATTTCTTTTTTACCACATTCTGGCGTTCATACAAATCGTTGTGGTCCATCGCTATACTAAATAATAGCTCTTCCATCTTCTCGGTATGTCGTTTGCTCGACATTGGATTTTGTTTCATGACCATACAACAGAAATCTTGGTACAATGAATTCAGAGAAGGATACAACATTTTGCTATAATTCGTTAGCTTACGCCACCAAAATTTCGAAGCCAACGAATTTAGCCCGAATTCATGTATTATAATTGAATTGGATACAGATTTGGGTAAGCCTAATACAGCTTTCCATTTTATTCCTTGCAATATGTTTAATATCTTGGTAAGATCCAAAATACACAAATCTAGACCATACAATAAAATCGATTCAACCTTCAGGGTGAAAAATTCAAATAGAGGTTTGAGGGAAAATTTTGCATATTTATGAAATATAACTTTCATCTGCGATATGAGAGGAGTAGCTTTCTGGTTTAAGGTGTTCCTCCACATCTGCAGAGAATTAGAGTCACATATATTGTATCCCAAATACCTGTTTTTTAACACACGCTGGATGATTATGTCGTTCATTTGCCAAGTATACCTACATACCTTTTTCCTATTTGCAAAAACGATTATGTTTGATTTATTAACATTAATAGCCAAGTTGTTGCACTTTGCATATACTTTGAAGGCATTTAATTTGGCCTGTAGCCCATTTGGGGTGCGATCGCATAAAAGGATGTCATTGGCGAAGGCCAACCAGTTAATTCGAGTGTCTCCCAATTTAACTGGAAATACCAACAATTCATCCCACAGCCTGCCTATGTCACATATAAAAAGATTAAACAGGATAGCTGCCAACTGGCATCCCTGTTTGACACCTATTGAAGTGTCAATAGCATCAGTGGTCGTTCCATCCTGCTTAATACTCACCATATAGGACGTATTGGAATGTAATAGAGCTATAAGCCCTACAATGTGACCAGGAACCCCATAGTTGATAAGCTTATTCCATAAGCGCTCCCTGATAACGCTATCAAACGCAGCTGAGAGTTCCAAAGATGCCATATAAATTGCCCCTGAAGATGTAGTAAGGGATGATTGTAGTAGATGGGTAAGAATCGAGGCGTTGAGTTTGGTGCCCATAGATTTTCTAAACCCTACCTGATATTTGGATAGCAATTGTTTACACTCAACCCAGAACTCTAGTTCTCTTAGCAATAGTATCGCAAAGACCTTTGCTGTCACATCTATCAAAGCTATCGGGAAAAAATTAGCTGGATTGTCAATAGGGCCTTTCTTATGAATGGGGACAATTATTACAGAAAGCCAAGATTTCGGAATGATTTTGGTTTCAAATATTAATTCAAATATAGGCTTAATAACTTTAGCCCAGAAGTGAGGGTCGTTTTGTAATACACAAGATGGGATCCCATCTGGGCCAGCCGCCCTTGAATATGATAATTTTTGAATGGCCCATATGATTTCACTCAATGACCAAGGGCATTTACTAGCAACTCTTTGAGTGAGATCAGTAATGTTATAGGAGTTGAATTCGCTAGGGAGCCTATATTTCTCTCATATACACTCAGACCATACCTTGGTTGAAATTTTTGCATGGAAAATCGGTTGTGACACTTTCCCCTGTGAACACAAAATTCTCCAGATATCCTTAACTTTATGTTTACAAATTAAGCTAATAAGCTTTTGATTTTCTGTTAAATGTTGCAATCGTTTGATCTCTTTGATGGTCTGTCTACAATGCAAATGTATGTTACTTTTTACTACAGCATATTCCCTATGATCACCAATCAAAGTTCTAGCACTTCTAATCTCGCTATTACGTTTTCTTATTAATTCTGATATTTGAACACTAAATTTGCATTCACATGATTTTACATACTTTTTTTGTTTGTTAGCTAAAGCTGATATGTGTCGTTTAATCACTTCTGTGTTTAATTTATTGATTTTAGATTTATTCCATATCAATGTAGATGTAGCTTTGAGGTGCCAGATGTCATGATTTACTAAATATGCAAGTTCTCGGCATAATTTTGGGTTCCATCTTACTGACTTTATTGGTTTGTCTATTTCAATTAAAGATAGATGACTAATATTAGTATAGTTTTCCAGCGATAATTGCATCACTAAATTTAACATCATATGGTCCCCACAAGTCATACATTTTACTTCAATTGGTTTGACTGTTTTAAGTAGGCATTCCGACAACACAAAGTAGTCTATCTTCGAACATAGTTTTCCTCTAAACCATGTGTAATGCTTCTGGTCTGGATCATGCAAGATTAAATGTAGATTCCAGTTGTATAAAAGGTCAGACCGGAAGTATCCCTGTTCCGTTACACGGTCTGCGTACATATTTCTACCATTTGATAAATTAGGAGGACTTGAATCACATAGAACAGAATTAAAATCTCCTCCTATAATGACCTCATTCAACATTCCCCACCAACAGCATCTGTAAGGTGGCTTCTAGATCCTTCATAATTCTAAAACATGTACCGGCATTGGGTTTACAATAGAGATTAACCAGTATGACCTTAGTAGTACCAACTGTGATTTCAATGAGTAAAAGGGCATCAGAGGAATAGATCAAATTAGCATTAATTTTATAGGCATTATTTACAAGTGTCAACAATCCTCCGGATGGATGCCCCAAAACTCCCCTTGTAGCTGGATGGTTAACAGCAGTAAACCCATCTAAGATGATTAGATTGTTTGCCATTGTCTCCTGTATCATTATCACACTGGAATCAGAAGACACCATCTTATTTTTGATACATTTTTATAAATTATTGAGACCACAGCAATTCCAGCTCACTATTGATACTGGAGATAATTATGAGTGACTTTGCTCTGACTGTGCGGAACCAGCTTCTTTGAGTAAAGATTCTAGTCCCTCTAGACCCTTAATAGCGTTAACCACTGAGGTCAATTGTGTAAGTAGATTTTGTGTAATCAGTGTGGCATCGCTCAGACTACCTTCAACATTGTTGAAGTGGTGCAGCTGGGGTTTTTGAAATTCTATAAATGCATTAACCTCATTCATGTCACCAAAACCATGCAATTCATAGCCCAACATCTCAAAGTTATCATTTTGCTCCCATAACATTTTTGCAATCAACATCGATTGTACCTTACATACCATCCTATTATTATTAGAGATTGATAGTTTGATCCAATCAATATCATGGGAAATCAGGTTCCTCAGAGTTGGTATTTGTTGAAACATACTTAATAGATGGGACCGGTTAATTCTATTTTTCCCAAGAATTTGTGGATCACCACTCCAACCAATGATCAATTGCTTTTCCTTATTGTTCTCATCTTTGCTCTGTGAATTAAAGGCATCTGACAAGTTCTCATTCACATCACCAGGGATATTCGATTATCCCCCAGTAACAATATCACCTTGTTAAGCATTGGGTCTAGAGTCATCTATACTAGGGGTTTCTACCGGATCATTAGAACGTTCATTATTGTGACATTTGTTTATATTATCTGGCAGATCATCGGATATAGTATCCTGCACAACTAGGTGTACATTGCTTTAGATCTGAGGCTTGCAGGGTACTAGTGGAGTATTTGCGCTTTTTGAACCTGCTTTTGTTTGGGGGCCTTTAAGTGTAATTATTTGATCACTTTCTCCATTACGGCCATCTTTCTTAAATGTTGTTTTATTTTTCGTAACCTGGTAGAACCCAGCTAAATTCCTTTGTTTCATGTTATTAGATTGTGCCTTTTTAGGAATGGGCCTACCTCCCTTTTGTGTAGTCACTTGTGGAATTTCAACTACCCCCTGAGCAGTGTCTGGACTGATCACATTTTGAAGGTTCTTATTTACCATCTGAGGTTGTTCAGATGGGGATTCCACTTCAAGATGCACTCGAGGTTCGGCATCTAATTGGCCAAAATCAAAATCGTTAGTTTGAGGCATCTGTGTGTCTCCCATTTTATTATTTTTTTTTCCTTTTTTTGGGGACAAGTTCTTTTTTTTCCCTTCAATTTTGTTAGGAGAAATACTGACAGTTCTTTTTTACATTTTTTCTTCGTGTTTTTTTGCTATTTGATGTAATTTCTTTGCCTTTTTAGACATAAAAAATGTCCAACCCTTGTCTAAAGGGACCTCATTTGTGTTTTGTGCAACGCTCTCTTCTTCCTTCTTAACATCATCTTGTTGATCCATGATTTTGATAAGCTCTGAAAGACTGTCAGGAGTGGAAGTATTTGTCACCATGTAAGCATCTTTATTGGTGACATTATGAGGAGACTCCGTCACCTTCCTTTCATTAATCAACAAGTTTTCCAGAAATCTTAATCTCTCATGGTATGATTTGGCTAACTTGATGAGCTCAATCTTTTCAATCTCCTCTTGGGAGGGATAATATGAGCCAGAAAGTCCTATCAGTTGTTCATTCAGCACACAAATACACCCTACTTTGGTAAGTGGTGTCATGGTTTGTGTGGCTTGAGCTATCATAATACTGGGATCATTTTTGACCGTTACATGAGGAACGTGTCAACAGGTCTCTACATTAATAGAAGCCTGGAAGGATGCCATGCCTTCTTATACAAACATAAACCCTTCTAGTTTGTTGATTTTTCCTACCATGTCAGCCAGGGATCCTTTCATGTCTTTTATTGCATAATGTGTGTATTCATGCCCCTTATCTAGGAGATTCAAGATACGTGTAATAACAGGAAAAGTGTGACAATTTTGTTCATTGAGGTCCAACATTGTTTCATCTGTTAAATTTGAGAGATATTAGCTCTCCCTTGTGATTTCAATGTATTGTCCTTATTGCCAGTATTGAGGTTACGTAAAGGATCAAATTCTTCAAATTCATTATGGTCCCATACTTTAGGAACCTCCAACAATGGTGGGGGATGAACAACAACATCAGCCACAATAGTCTTTCATATAACTGAATTTACCATCAGGGCTATATGGCAATGTTTTTCGGTTTCTTTTTGCGTATGTAGATATACAAAATCTTTCTGTTTTCGTGGTGAAGAGACAGGCGTAGAGGGTCCTGTAGATAAACATACACGTCTGTCTAGCTCAGCCATGATCACTGGGGCCAACATCGAGACATCTGCAATTTCAGTTACCTGGGACCACACAAATTTACAGACAGAGGGGTGGTATGTTCCACCCCTGACCCATGCGAGCAATGTTTCTCATACAGGCAATAGCAAACAAGATAGTTTTCCGAGGGGTACCAACTAATGCAGAGGTGTTCTTTTATGGTATACAAGTGCTAGCAAGGGTGGTTCCAGAGATTACATGTAAGGATTGGAGAGTGCCCTCTGATTTTGTTTTACACCTCCTAGCAACCCCCGAAATAGTGCCCAGCGCCACTTTGTCTCTTGATCTGCAAGGGGTTCAGGTTTCTGCAAAATGCATTGTGGCAATTGGACTGGACAGGCATGGTTATGAGTGGAGGACAGTATTGTGTATTGACCAGAAGATAGCCCTGCGTGAGTTAGCTGATGAAGAGCTGTTCACTGTCAATGACACTGATGTCGAAATAATTTTAGAAGTATGTATGCCTTGTGATATAATGGTGCAAAACAGAGGAGTGATTAACCCCCACATGGCCATCATCAGTGCACCGTCGTCTTTCTGCGACAAAGATTTCCAATTGGTGCCACCCAATTTATGGACGATGAACCCCCATGATGTAAGGTTATTAAAGGAAGTGACCCCAATAAAAATAAAGATCACACCAGGAGCAGTTTTGCCCAAAGTGAGACAGTACCCCTGGTTCAAAGAAGCAGATGAGTGCATCAGGGTCATTATATATGCACTACTACAAAAGGGCATTATTATACCCTCCAATTCCCCATGTAACACTGCAATTTATCTGATTAAAAAAGTGAAAGGGGGGTCATGGAGGATGGTGCTGGACCTCTGCCCACTTAATTATATTGTTCAAAAGGAGTTCCCTCTTGTCCCGAGCCCGGCGTCCATCTTATGCAGTATTCCAAAACAGTCACCCATTTCACTGTGGTGGATTTAAATGCCTTTTTCTCAGTGCCTCTCGACCCAGACAGCATTCAGCCTGGGAGGGAAAAGATACGAACATTGCCTATTGCCCCAGGGGTACTGTGAAAGCCCAAGCATTTTCAACAGAATATTGCACGAAGACCTCAGCAATATTTCTGTTCAAAGCACCATCATTCAATATGTTGATGACCTCCTAGTGTGTAGTGAAGGAGAGGAAATATGCAGGAAAGACTCAGTAACTTTGTCAATGTTATTGGCCCACAAGGGGTACAAGGTGGATAAGAACAGACTTCAATACTGTTTGGCAGAAGTACTGTACTTGGGCCAATTAATATCCAAGATGGTAAAAGAATAATTCCTGACAGAGCAGCGACAGTACAAGCAACAGCCAGACCTCAAACAAATGAAGGACATGCAAAAGTTCCTTGGCATATGTAATTATTGCAGGGCATGGATCTTAGATTATGCCACATACTCACGGCCCCTATTGCAAGCTTACAAAAAAAGCACAGAAAGAGAACACAGCCATAACACGGACCCCTGAAATGCATACCGCTTTCATGATATTAAAAGAACTGATATGCACAGCACCAATCCTCGCCACACCTGATTATGAACAGGAATGTTTCTTGTTCTCACATTCAAATGGAAAACTGATGACCGCAGTATTGACACAAAAAACATTGTTGGGCAATAAACCACTTGCTTACTACAGCGGTACCCTTGATTCAGTGATGCAAGGACACTTTGTGTGCGAACAGGCTCCTGCTGAAGATGCCTTTGCGATTGAAAAGAGCTCCAGTATTGTGGTGGGATGCTCAGTAACATTGTTTGTTGAACATTCTCTGTTTGCCATACTTGAGCGATCAAAATCCACACTCACAACACAGAGGGCCACTGCTTATGAGATCATCATCTGGAGCCCAAACGTTCATGTGATACGTTGCAAAACAGCAAACCCAGCTACATTCCTTACAAAGCCATACACATTGGAAGATATGCAAGCACATGACTGTGCCACCTATGAGGGAGAAGGAGATGACATTCCCAAAGCAAGTGAGGTTCCCTCGAGCGAAGGAGAGGTATATTTTGTAGATGGGTCAGCGTCTATTTGTCCAGAGACTGGTGAAAAGCATGTTGGTGCGGCAGTAGTGAGATTGGAGGAAGGGGAATACGAGGTGCTGATACAAAAGAGATTGCCAACGCATTATTCAGCTCAAGCAGCAGAATTAGTAGCGTTAATAGAAGCACTCCATGCAGCCAAAGGGTGTGCATTAGCAATATACACAGATTCCGCATACGTAACCACCACGGTACATGCTGGACTCTCTAGGTGGATGAGAAGAGGGTTCAGGAGAGCAGACGGGTCGCCAGTGAAACATGCAGTATTATTACATGAATTGATAGATGTACTTGCAGAACCATCAATAGTAGCCCTCGTAAATTGCCAAGCCCACACCAATAACAAAGACTCATGGGATGACGCTGCCACAAAACAAGCAACATACTTTCAGAAACATTTAGCAACAGAATGTGTAATAAAAGAGCGAACAGAGGAGCACAAAGATAGTGGTTATAACCCCCTCCCCACGGCACAAATAATAGAGTTGCAGAAGAAAGCACCCCAATCCGAACAGGAATTATGGACAAAAAGCAGTTGCACAAAGTCATCGACAGACCTCCTGTGGAGGCAGTACACAACAGGCTAGGTAGCAATGCCTGTAGAACTATTGCAAGTAGCACTTGCACAGCTACATTTCACAGCCCACACATCAAAACACCACATCGAGGCAGACATCCAGGAGGATTGGTTCATCCCAAACCTCCATGAATACATGAATAAATTGGCGATTGAATGTATAACATGCCAAACATTCAGTTCTGGAATGAGTCTAAGAACTTGGCGGGGGACATTGCCCCGCCCCTTTGGACCTTTCCGTGAGCTGCACATTGATTATGTCGACATGGGAGAAAGGTGCAATGAGGCTAGGTACTTGATTGTAGTGGTTTGTCCTTTTTCTCGCTGGGTGGAAGCTGGACCCTGCACCCACGAGAACGCAAAGTGTGCAGCAAAATCTTTAGTAAGAGAAGTATTCCCACGTTGGGGCATATGCAATGTAATACACTCCAACAATGGGACTCACTTTGTGAATTACCTTTTCAAAGAAGTGACATTATTGGGAATAAAGCATAAAATGTTTTCAATTTATCACCTGCAGGCAAACGGAATTGGTAGAAAAAATCAACAGCCTTCTCAAAAGCAGATTGTCCAAACTATGTCACACTTTTAAAAAGAACTCGGTTTATTGTTTCCCACTGGCCTTGTTTCAACTGCACACCCAAACAAGTATTCACCACCATTTGTCCCCCCATGAAATAGTAACTGGGCGATGAAAGCAAACACCTTTGTCCCCAGTAAGAAGAATGTCTGATGCCCATATAAGTGCCACAGTGCTGGGGGAGCAATTTAAAAAATATATCACACATCTTACAAGAGCAGTACAAGTAATTTTGAAACAGACCGCCCCACCATTTACTAGAGAAAATGAAACAGACACTTCAACACCCTCAGCAGACAGCCCCTAAAGTCCTTTAATGCCTTGGGAACTAGTATATGTCTGCAGCTTTGTACGCAGATGGAACAGACCACGATTTCATGGCCCTTATGAAGTAATATACTGCACACCTTCAGCAGTAAAGGTAAAGGGACTGAAATACTGGATCAATCTGTCTGATGTCAGGAAGTCACATGACAGTGTAGTACCAGAAACACTCCAGCAAGGTGAACAGGAAACAGCACCTCTTTAATGAATAGCAGAGCAACAATACACTGAGATATAAATGGCAGCGGAACAATATCAATACAATAGTATCGAAGAAATGTATATTTTCAAAAGAATGTATTGCTTGTTTAGGTTCTCTCTCTCACTCTCGCTCAATTGCACCTGTACCTTTAAAAGTATTAACGATGCTGATGAACTGAAAATGTGTTTAACCCCTTATATCACACTGTGTAGGTGTAACGATGGCAGTAAATAGCTCCTTGGTTGCAAATAGAGATCAGTTAGATGGAAGCAGGAATAGTATAAGTGCCACTAGAATGTATTCTTATGATTGTGGCCTTTATTTTACAGCCATTGTTTTTCCACCATCTTACTGTGTTTGGGGCTGTATTGGAGCATTACCTTTATTATTGGAGATATAAAAGAGGGGGGAGGTGAGGGAAAACTAATACAAGAAGGGAGTAAACTAATATGGGACGTGTAAAGCTAATATGGGACCATTATACATTTTAAAATATTACTACACTACACAAGAATCGTACAAAGGTGTTGCCACAGCTTGAACCATTTGCAATGAATGAAAGTGAAAATGCAATTCATGTATATGAGTCCTTTTCCACTCCAGCAACGTTTACAACACCACCAAATGACCTGTATACAACCAGATACCCTACCTCAGATGTAAATACTGTATATACTCTGTCTCCTCCTGATATGTCAGAAGCTCTTTTGAATATTCAATACTGGCGGGTTAATAACAAACCAATGCAACATCTGATTTTGGTGAGATTCTCTTCCCCATTTACCGCTTATATGCTTCCGGTACACACGAAACGCCCAGTGTTGATGGTAAACGGCACAAAAGGTCATTAACTAATGGTAAAAATAGGTTCGCACGCAGGCAGAAGCAACAAACAAAAGAATTAAAATATGATGCATACCGCGGGTTGGGATTGGATGAGGTGGAGGATCTTCGTCATCCGGACCAGTCTAACAAGTGATAGTCTGATATGAGCACCACAGGGAGACAGTCCACAAACGGTAGCTGTTATGTGTGTTCACTAATACCTCATGCATCAGGGATACCTACGGTTTCAGTGCCACAAGAATCCCCCTTCGTGGAAGCCCAGTGCCTTGGTCATCTCGCACTTTGTAAGATAAGAAGCATCTTCGAGGCACACACAGTAAACCTACAATTGCTTCCTCCTGATGAAAAGCTGTCTGAGAAGAAACCTTAAGGTACAACATGCTTTAAAGAGCCGTTCTTTGCAATTAAAGGGACAATGTTCTCTGAAAACAAATGGCAAGAGGCAACAGTGATGTGCAAGGCAGAAGCACTACGTGGCTTATCGGACAACATACTGAAATGGATGGAGGACACATGCTACCATGTATGGTCTCAGCACATCACAAAACTAACATGGGTTACAGCTCTCGAAAAACCCATCAAGATCCAGCATGAAGAAAAATATGAACAGTGTTTCCAGGGAAAGGGAAGAGTACCCATGGGTTCCAACACAGGCTTCAACAGAACCCTCATAATACCTGACATGTGAAAAGTAACAGCTGCATTGATGGACCACTACTGGGTGTGTGGCAAGCAGGCATACTTGCGCCTCCTGTCATCATGGAGGGGCAACTGTGCTCTGGCAACGCTGCACTCTGCACTGCTGGTGATTCCGGAAAACTACATCAAGGGGCAAGAAGTGCCCAATCCATGGCAACTGGCACCCAAACCTGCAAGCGAAGTGACCCCCATCTGTGACTTGCTATCAGAAGATCTTGGTGCAAATACCTGATCAGTATAAGTTATTCAACTCAGCAGAGACATTTTTTGCATCACTTATTCCCAGCATCCAGGTATGGGAAAACGCCAAGTGGCTTCAAATTGTGCCTGGGAGCTAATCCAGCTGGCCAACGATACAGAAGAAGGAGTCAATGTGATGAAAGTAGAACTAAGAGCACTAAGACTGATAACAATGCAGAAACGTTATGTGCCCGACCTGCTCATGGCTATGGAAGGTAGTGTTTCCGGAAAATCAGGAGTGCATGTTGCACTTTCGTGCCTTCTTCAGATGCTGAAAATTGAACACTTTTGCATGTGATATCAGCAGTGCATGAACTCCGAGTGCGGATGAAAAAAGAAGGAGGCGTTGAAGCAAGTGACTGGTTCAGTGAGGTATTCGACTTGGTACCATCATGACTTGGGACTGCAATGAAGTTACTGGTTCCTATTATCGTCTTCCTCCTGCTGATCTTCTGTGTGTGCCAACTGGGAGAACGATGTTGTGCAGAGGCAATTCCTAATAGTATGATGATGAAGGTGACTGTGGGCAATCCAAATATAAATGGGAAAATGCCTCATGGTATTAGGAAAGCCCAAGTACAAACAGGGGAAAATGACAAACCTAAATATCGCATGGTGGCCATTTACAAAACCAGGGATATGGTAGACACTCTATGGCACAAATCCATCAAACAGCCCCAAGACTTAGAAAACCATAAGGAGGTGTGGGCTGACCTAGCAGAGGATGGAGGGTACACCTATATGACATGTACTCCTCAGGAATATGCACGGCGTGGGGAAAGTTTAAGAAGTGTGTGCCGTGCATGGATGCCAATAATGGACACATCTGCATGGGATGAAGCTGTAAAAGAGGGCAGAGGAATGTAGACATGTTGGAGGCTGGGATTAGTTACTTTAGGAGTAACAAAAGGGGGGGAGTGATGGGGGGAGATAGTTTATTCCACCCCCTCACCACTCCTGCATCCACAGATCTCCCTTGTGCTGAAGGGGAGAAGATGTCTCCCCTTCCGCCCAACAGTAATCTGTGTTAATCACTTATTATTTACTAAAAAAGAAATCATGCAATAAAGCTTTACTAATGCACAAAGACCCCATTTTAGGTAACTCACCCGACGCCATCTATTACTAGAACTGAAAATGATCTCCTAAAACCTGTCTCTCCCTCTTCCTCTGCCCCACGCTTTACACCACCAGCCCAGGCCTTTGCCCCACTGACTCCTGCCAACTTTGCACAAACTCTGTTCTCACGGAGGTTCAGTTATTCATTGTTGCAACTTCTTGTGCCACCCCAGAACAGGTGAGCTCATTGCACTGTGTGAGACCAGACCAGGCCATTGCCTGAGAACCCATCCATCTCCACTAAACCTGCTTGTTTTCTTTCTGACCCCCGCCCTGCTAAACTGTAAACTACCAGGCCCATGCCCCTCTGCTCTTTGATACAGATACACATCTGGCCCCCTGTAGTGACCAAACAAAGACACCCCCAAGAGTCCCGACACCAGACACACATATATTTCTTTCTAACCATAACACCTGTCTATTCATACCGTGAGGCATTAGGTAGAAAACCTCAAAGGTGGGCACCTGGGACGGGATTCTAGGTTTATGGGTGTGATGATGTAAATGCATCGGAGGGACAGGGCCTCTGTATCCTTGTTCTTTATTGCTTTATCATGTATGTTCTGTCTTGTTTTCCATGCAGGAGTTCATGTGGGACTCCTGGCGGTGCAGCTCTTCCTGTATTTAGTTTGATGAACAGACCCTTGGGATAACCTTATGGCACCCATGGGTGGGAGTACGACCCTGTACTCCTAATGTATGTTTTTGGGCACCTGTGTGTGGCCCACAGAGCAGGGTACGGGCTGGTGTCAGCTCCGTGCTGAATTGACAGGTGCTCTGTGCATCCTCCATTTTGGGATGCCCAGGCCCTGTCATTGGAATCAGTGGATTCCTGATGGGAAACAAGATGGCCCCTGTGGCCTCTTGCTTTCTATCGCCTGTTACCTTACTTTTCCCAAAGTCCCGGGAAGCCCTAACTCTGTCCCTTTCCCCTGACGGGCTGTTGGGTGGAAGTTCCATATATGGTGTTGTGGGAAAGTCCAGGCCAGACTGGCTGGAGCCTTCCCAATGACTGTATGTTGTGGGTACGCCCGTGTGGTGGGACCTGGGTGAATGGAGTATGTGACGAATATGCATTCTGTGTTATGGGTGTCTAGTATCTGGTAGTTGACGCAATGACTGAGACAGAGCTGCCTGTTGCTGGTATGAATGCAGTGTGAATGGCCAATTGGCTGCCTGTCCGCCTGAATGCCCTTCTGAGTGATTGGTTGCCTGAGTGTGACCCAGCAGAGTGAATGGGAGATCAACAGTATATCTGGGGGCCTCTCACTGCTTGATATCATTCAGAAGCTGAAGTTGAAACTGATGCTTAACTTTGAAGCCCACTGGAAGAAGAACTGCTGCTGCCATCCTTCGCTAATCTGAAAGCTGCTGCGTCTTCAAGGAACTGATCCAAGAGAGGGCCTGTCTAGAAGACCTCTTCCCGAGCTATGAGGGACCATCGTGCAACAGCTCATCTTTGCCAAAGCTCCTTGGTAGACAGACCTACGAAAGGCTTTCGACCGGAGAAGGGAACAGCCGAGGAGAACGAAGAGAAGCACCGGACAGGCGTCCACCGCCGCCGACTGCCGTCGCCGACCTGTGCCGCAGTGCTCCCTTTGCCTACGAACATTTGATCCAAGGGCTCCTTTGTTCAATCTCATCGACCGCGTTCGTCCTGCCGGAGAAAGTCAAGGCCGCTGACGACCGAGGAGAATCTGCTAGTGGGTTTCCAGCCACCCGAAGACCTCAGAGAGGCCGACGAAACTACTGAAGCCAGCCGTGGTCAAGTCCTGTTTGCTGACGCCAGATGCCGATGACCCAACGCCCTTGCTGGGCCAAAGTTCTTCGCTGACTCTTATTTACAGGACATTCACAAGCGTTCGTCAACGAGCGCGAAGATCGAAGCTGCTCCCTCAATGACAAATGTTCACCTCTTTCTTCACCGAATCTCGACGACCTATGGCTACTGCCTAAAAGGGGGTGTGCTCAAGAAGGGCCTGTTGACGACTCACCAAAGAACTCTATGAAACCAGATACTTTGGGGCAGTACAATCTTAGAGTAGGAGATAAGACTTTAATAGACAATACATGGACTGGGCTTTCATCTTCATTTACAGGTTGCCCAGGTAGGGGGATCTTCATACAGAACTGTGGCCCTCATTACGACCCTGGCGGAATTCGGAAAACGATGGCGGAAATGCAATACCGCCATCGAATAGCGCTCGGTGCGACTATGACCCGTCACCGCAAAGTACGATGCCATTAGCGACACCGTAGTGAACGCCAACGCTAACTGCACCAAGCACGCGCGCGCGCGCCATGCCAAACCGTAAACACCACCATGGCGCAACGGTACGCCAATTCCGACCCCAGCGGACATGTACCTAAAGCCATCAAGCATGGCGGAATGCACCATTCCGCCATGGTGAGAAGTACGGCATCGCGAATCAACCGTAAACGGCCCCACTGACTGCCCGTACACCGCTCCCTGCCCACAAAGTACAACTCCCCGTAGGTGCAACGAAGCCACAATGCAACCAGTGAAATGCACAAGTCACCCATGCATGCCAAAGAACAAATGAACCTCAAGAGGGGCCAATGGGAGCTGCAGGGCACAGATGGCACGAATACAGAAGCCATCCCAATGGACATGACCACAGTCCCCCACCAAGAAACGCACGCAAACACAGGCACCTGTGACCAGCAATATTCAGAAAATCACAACATTCCACCAGTCCACCTGGCTGACCGGCATCTGTCACACAAAACCCAATCCCCCGCCCCTGAGCATGACAACATTCAAACTGTCATATTGGCAGCCCCCATCCCTGACCTCACGGGCTTCGTAGGCAAACGCGCCCAGTACAGGACCACGCAACAAAACTCCGAAGCTGGAACCCAATGCAGATCCCCTCACAATACATCGCTCCCCAAATAGGAATATGCCACATCACTTGCAAAGAAGAACGCTACACGGCCCATATCAGAATAGAATTTTAATGCACATCAATATCACCAAGCCCATACAGCCATCAGGCCATGAACTCCAAAACACATTTCACCATTGTGGGCTGCATCCGCAAGAAATGACCAGCCACTACTTGTGTGACGCCCTGTTCCCTCATGGTACACAGAGCCACATTCACGTACGAAAAGGCAACATGGAAGCGCACAGAACCGCAGGGCCGTCCCAATGGGGAGGCACTAGTCCAGCTGAAAGGCCGAAATGTTGCTCCGAGCCACCAGTACTGCGTAAGGGCATGTGGCCCATTGGCGATCGTCCCATAAGATCGTAATGCTGCTCCACTGATTAACACGAAGCAGCAGGTGTCGGGAGTAAAACCCATCTGCAGGAGTGGCATACAGATGGCAGTGGCAAAAGGGGAGGAGATACCTGTCAACCAAAAGAAAAGAAACAGAATAGAATGGCCATCAGAACTACATTCGAACAACTCACTTCAATGATCACACTAGATCCACAGCCATATGCATGCAAGCCCACTCCAAAGGATCATCACCACCCCAAAACCACTTGCGAATCATAACTATCTATATCGAGGTGAAAACACCATCACAAACGAGTGTACCTGTGCATGCGTCTGTGAAAACAGAATCCTTCAGATGGGATTGGTAACGTGCATGGACACAAGTGTCTGAAGGCGCGTCGAGACAGGGAGGGCTCAACAAGGCCAGATAGACGATGGTCCCACTATGGCAGCCCTGCATCACATAGCGCAGGGGGGGCGGACAGATCCCAAGAAGCCCTGTACATGGCAAACTCTGTATCAAATCACCTGCCCATGCATTCATTCATCATTCCCTCATCCCGTAATGAAAACGCCTGAATATTTACTCACATAACATTAGAAATATCCATTGAGTCTGTGCGTTATGCAGCCTGCAAAATCCACAGTGCCCCAGCACGTAATTCCAGTCTAGTGAAGTAACATGTATTTGGGAACGTCCTGCCTTATCGTCCACTACGCAATTGCGCATCCCATACTATTCATATCAATCATAGCATTCTCGCCATGGCCCCTGTCCCAAGGACATTGAACAATAGAACGTTATATTTGCAGTCAGACCTGTGGGCATCTCCTCGCCGCTAGCTGAAAACCGAAAGCGCCGCCCTTCGAATTCCTCATTTGCAACATCACGTCGAAGAGGCATCTGTGGCCGTTTGAAAACACTAATTAATCCATCGAGTGCGGCTGTGTGTGAAAATGGCAACTGCCTTCACCCACGAATGGGACGCCCCGCCCGTCGTTGCAACTCGGTACAGTGATGAATGAGGGCCCACCGTTACTCGAGTACTACGTTCCACTGACCCTTCACAACTCTGTTCGCGACTGCACAGATAGTATGTGAAACAATGGGACCACAGCAGAATGAACATATCAACCAATGTTACACGGCCATCGGGTGCAAATACAAGATTGCAATAGCAAGATGCCATTCCACGAATTGCAGCGTTGTGCGCGGGACGTGCTCGGCCAAAGGGGAGAGCAGTTTGCACAGGTGGAATGAATCACCACAGGTGGAGGCCATTCAGCCTGGAAACACATAAATTGCACAGCCAGTCTCCTCCCACAACCACACCGAAATGCTACCGGCAGGACTCGCGATGTTGGCCCTGGGGGACCTGATAGCACTGCAAGTACTCCAACTCCAAGAAGAAGACGAACACCAACTACAACCGGCCGCACGGAGGAGACGCAGGAGGAGGAGGAGGCCAAGGCAGGGCCAGCAAGGGCCGCCAGCACAGCCACTACCACCACGCAGGCAGCCCGCAATCCCACGCCTCCGAGCACATCCGTTCAACCTCACTGATGAGCAGATCCACACCCTCTACCGTCTGGACCGGGACACCATAACCGCCATTGTGGACATGACACAGGCTGACCTTGTCAGCATGATAGATAGCCCAACCGCCATCCCACCCCTACTGAAGGTGGTGTCTGTACTCCACTTCCTGGCCACAGGCACCTACCAGCACACAGTCGGACAGTTGCATGGCATTTCTCAGCCACTGTTCTCACGGACACTATTGCAAGTGCTCGATGCCCTCCTGAAGCACGCAGACGACTACATCTCCCTACCACGCTCGGAGCTGGAAATTACCAACACAAAAGTGGGATTCCATGCACTTGCCGGCATACCGGGTTGCATTGGTGCCATCGACTGCACCCATGTGGAATTGGTCGTCCCACATGCCATGGAGGCCCAGTACCGCAACCGAAAACAATTTCATTCTCTGAATGTACAAATGGTGTGTGACTCCAACAGGATCATTACACATTGTTGTGCCCGATTCCCTGGATCAACCCATGATTCTATGGTCTTGAGGAACTCTACAATACCACGCTACATGGAGCGACACGCAGGGAACAGATCCTGGCTACTCGGTGAGTCTCATTTCATGCATGATGATGTGGGGTATGTGATTCGGCAATGACCTGGCAGGAAGGGGGCGGGGGGGGTGTGCGTACGTAGCAATGGCATTCCACATCATACGTTTCTCGTCCACATACAGGTGATGCTGGATATCCACTGAAGAGATGGCTCCTCACACCAGTCCGGAACCCACGGGACCAGCATGAGGAGGACTACAACCATGCCCACTCACGTACCCGTGTAGTCATTGAACAGGCATTCGGCCTACTGAAGACTCGTTTCCGGTGCCTCAGCAGGTCTGGCGGGGCACTCCTGTACTGCCATGAGAAGGTTGCAAAGATGGTGATGGCATGTGTCATGCTCCACAACATGTGCGTACGTAGAAATGTGCCCATGCCCCCTGACGCAGAACTGCAAGCACCTGAAGATGGTCATGATGAGGGTGGGGATGTGGCAGCACCTCAAGGAGTCTGCGAGGCACCGGAGGCCCGTGACATTCGTCAGCATCTCATTGATGTATGCTTCTAGCACTCACGCCTGGTGGCTGATACATGGACACGGGACTCGTGGCACTGTGTGTGTCTGGGACATGCACAATATGGACTGTACGCCTATGATGGCCTAGTACACAAAGACCAATGTCCACACATCTCATTGGTTGATCGTGCACTTTTTATGGCATATGTGATATCATGTTGTACACCCTATCGACCCGCCACCCAAGTGAGCCCAACACACCCCCTCCACCCTCCCACCTCCCCCCCGAACACCAGTGTCCAAAGATGCTCATCGTCAGTGGGCAGTCGCTATTGCAAGCCCCCTCTGCGGGTATCAGGGGCACCCCTGCCTGTGGAGCGCAGGTTCCTCCCAGATCTACGTTGGGGGCTGCCCTGGACGGAACTTGCAACGGATGATGTCTCTGCCTGCTCACGTCCATGCATGTCCCTAAGGGTTTGCGAGAGCTCAGTGAGCACACGGCGCACTGCGGCAAGTTCACCACATACGTCTTTGGACGTCGCATGCAGTTCCCCCCTCAGGCTCTCGGTGCTTCTCTCCATTTGGACTCTCAGGCTCTCGGTGCTACTCTCCATTTGTGCCCTTAGTGTCTCTGTACCTCTCTCCATTTCTGCCCTAAGTGTCTCAGTTGATGTTTCTATGTCTGCCTTAGTGCCCCCACATTCATCGGCATGGTCCTTGAGGAGCGTGGCCAGTTGCTGCTGTTGCACTATTAACTGGTCGAGGGACTGTTGCCTCTGCTGGGCCATGGCCATTTGCGGGGGTGTCACAGAGGGGCTGTTGTCCTCATGTTGCCCTGCCACAGGGCTTGTGGGGGATGGCCAGTCGTCGTCTTGTGGGTGCCCCTGCGTGGTATCCTCATGTAGTACGGGATGGAACAGACAGGGGGATTGGGACAGGTCATGGATGGATCTGACTTCGACATCCCCGTCTTCTGTGTCGGAGCATGCTGCCATCAATGGGGTGTCACCTATGGTGCTGCTGCCACCGGAGGCAGTGCCTTCTGTGACATCCGTTGGGGGGACCTGTGGTGGTGGTGTTGTGGGCATGCTGGCTGCTGGGGTGCCTGTTGATGTTCCCTCCTCTGTGCTGCCACCTGATTTGTGCTGCTGCCGTGTCTTGATGCGTGCAGCTGAGGTGGAGGGTCTTTGGCCGTTGGTCTTGGCCCTCTTTGCAGGTGTGCTGGTAGGGGTGTCCTGCAGCTCGTCGTTTGGATCGGACCCTGTGGTGGAGTAAAGGAGGGCGAGCGTTATTAATGGGTCTGTGGGAATTGGAATGGCAATGTATCACATGCATTGGGGTGGTACCTGAGGGTGATTTGGGTCGGGGCCTTGGAGGTGCTTTCATTTTTGTGTGGAGTGAGGGTGCAGTTGTTTGGCAGCCTGCAGTTAGGGTGTGCCTGCTGCACGTGTAGTGCGTGTTTTAGGGGTTTTTAATTATTTATGTATTTATTGTGGGTTTTAACGTGCGCTATCAGGACGATGTGTGTGGACGTTCTCCTGGACATGTGTTTCTGTTGCACTATGGGGACACATGGTGCTTCACATGGATGGACTTTGTGGTTTTGGCATTGTTTCATTAGGCCCACCTACCTGATTCTTCGGATGTCTGCACTCCTTTCTCCATCCCTCCGACTCCCTCTATGCTCTCCATTCCGATGGTGGAGGCACAGATTTCTTCCCAGGGGGTCAGCTTGATGGGTGATTCCGACCCTCCCCCGGTGGCTGTGGCAATGTTGCGGTTGGCAGAGAGTATGCTGCGGACGCGTATCCGCAGGTCGTCCCATCGCTTACGGCATTGCTGTGGGGTGCGGGGTGCGGTCCCCACCGCACTTACCCGCTGTGCCACCAGAGCCCATATGGCCTTCTTGTTTGCGAGTGCCGTCCTGGTCATTTGCGTGGAGAAGACGACGGCAGCATTCTCCTGGAGGGTCTCTGTTAGCACGGTGAGTTCCTCACGGGAGAAGTGGACCTGCCGCTTGCGGTCGCACGCTTTCTTCGCTACTTTTCCCATTTTTCTTGGTTTCGCTAGGGTGGATGACGGGTTGGGTTGTGTCTCAGGGTAGTGATTTTAGTGGTTGTGTGGTTTTAGTGGTTTTATAGGTGTACGGTGGGTTGTTTCCCGTTCCGGGCCCGTGTTTTAACTTCCGTTTCCGTATATTTCCGGTCACCGTACTTTACGGTAGGCGCACACTGCGGTGTCCGCTGTGATGGATGGCGGTATTGCACCTAGGGCGCCGTACGGCGGCGGTGTGGGCCGTTTTGGGTTCATTTCCGCCATCGCGGACTTTGCACTTCCGCCATGCCGTGGTGCTCGTGCCCGATGGGTCGGAATGGGCCGCACTTTGCTCCTTCTTGCAATGGCGGAAACGCTATTTACGCTGTGGCGGTCCGGTCAGTCACTTTCCGCCAGGGTCGTAATGAGGGCCTGTGTCTAGGTATTAGGGCCAGTATTCTGCCAATTGACTAACCAACTTGTTTTCCTCCTAAGTCTATGGTTGATATTGTGTTGCTGTGTTGATTCATATGATATTTGAACTGATTACAGTTGATGCATTTTAATGGAATCAGAGTAATAGTGGTACCACCTAGAACTGTATATATATTTACCATTTTAGAATTGTCGGAGCCCAAAGTGTGTTATTGTGATTGTGTATATAACGTGAACCTTATTATATAAAGACTGTATTTTAACTAACATAGTGTGTGGACATTCCTTTGTGGGTGCTTGGGGACTACACTGTACTTAAGAACCAGCCCGCATCACATCCTGAGAGCCAAGCCTTGATTGCTCGTCCATTGCTATCAACAATAGAGAATCTTGGCTCTGTGCCTCTCCTCTGCCACATAGAGAGCAGGAGTACAGACAACTCAGGCCGGTGCTTTACAATGAGTACCAGGGTGTAGAGGGTACAAGGACTGCCTATAACTTTTGTATGAACTCTGAAAGGCACCCACATTCCTACCCGACTTTACGAGTGTCATTTGTCTCATGCTCTCAAATGCTGTTTTTGCAAAATCAGTTAGTCAGGGAAAGTGTCATTTTTGCCAGCCTGAACTTCACTTAGCAAAGATGAGCCCAGCTGACCCACGTGCTGTAGGAGTGATGCCCAAGCACCAACCGATCCCATGACGTCAACACGTATGGATCCATACTTCGCTGGCGATTTGATCCAATCGAGCTGCTGGATTGTATATTGTAATGTGATGTCATTTGTGACGCTTGATACCTTTTTAATGTGCTGCCTGTGATTGTTGGCAGAGCGCTCTCCGGGCAGCAGAGTTCTCTGCGTGCACACTTTTCTTTATATACAATTTGTTCAACTTGCAATCTCGCTCTTGGTCTCATTCCCTACTGGGGTGTGTCCATTATTCTGATTTTGGGATACTGTGTCTGGGTTTGGGCACATACAGCAGTACTTGGTTTTTTTATTTCTATTTAAGGTGCTTCTGAGTTCCATGTGCGTGGATCAAGCTAAATGACATGGTTGACAACATGAGATTATATCTCTCTGAAGATGACAGTGAGTAATGAGTACTATTTATTATTGATACCTAGAATATTTTGCATTTTAAGTAAGATTACAGCAGTTATTAGTGTCTGTTTACTTTTCATTAGATACTTCCAGAAGTAAGATCCCTGTGTTCCTGAAGAAGAGTGCAGAGTCACCCAAAACACTGAGATAAATGTCTATGGAACAACTAACATTAATCAATAACACAATGTTGACTTCAGTTCTTTTTGACACAAATAATTTAATTGATTCAAATCCCGACTTTACAACCTAATTGCAATGTTTCTTTGAATATTTTATTTTTTTTATTTTAATATCTTATTTTTTTCTATTTTTTCAAACTTTCTGCTAAGATGGAGGACTGAGAACGTTTTAGTATTAAATGCATTAGTACAAAATTTAAGATTTTGCTATATAGAAATTGACTATAGTTGAACATTTCAGGGAGACACGACCTAGAAGAGTGTGACATTGCTTACACTAACTGTGAATGTAACCAAATATGTATTCATACAAATAAGATTCATCTGATAACCTATTTATGTGTGCACCCATAATTTTGTGACCTTTTTTAAGTAGTTCTCACAATCAACCTAAGTTGTTCTTACACTTTTAGAAACGGTTGCAAACTTCCCTCATAAATGGGTACGTTAAAATGACATATTGGACCAGTGCAATCTTCCGCTGTTACAGGTACCACGCGTGCTAGGCCACTGAATGCTTTCGTCCTGAGCTGGTCCACGTACAGCATGGTTAGAGCCGAGGAACCTCCCATACAGACACCGTGCACAGCATAGATAGTGCCAGTGCAGGCCTCATTCACAAAGAATAGATACAACATGAGTATTCTGTGGTTACCTCTGAAAAGAACTCTGCTATTTTGTATATCTCTGTGAAGCACTCCTTTGTGATCTGTATTGTTGTGTATCTCTGTAAAGCGATCTATTCTTCTCGAAGCTAAGTCCATGCTCAATAAATACAATAATAATAATAATTATTATTAGGAGTGTTAGCTCCACGCATCCTGCCAGCTCCCATGCCTACAGAGAGCTCTATGTTCACGTGATATTCTGCACCAATCATCATCTCACACCAGTTAGCATGTGCTGGCTCCGACTGGGGGTAGGTAGAGCGTGTGTACTGCATATATGTTGCTGCTCTCCGCATGTTGTCTCATTAATATCTCCATACTGGTCTTACTTCTTGAGTGGCAGTTGAAGGACCAAGTAAAATAGTTGTGGTTTTCAGTGTGGCTGTTGTTAGCCTGCTCTGACCTGCTCGGGCGCACACAGCCACACACACACACACACCTGCCCTGTATGCCCACAGGCCAATATCTGGCAATCCTCGAAGGCAGGTCCTACGTACATAAGATAGTGCAGCTTGGCTGGAGCATATATGGAGATTTGGAGAGTACACTTCAGGCAAGGCGCCATCTCTGTTCCTATTTTCAATGTTACCTCCAGTGAGCTATTAGTTTCTCGAGCCCTGCATTCAATTTGGCGGTGGTGGGGTCAGTCATTTTTTCATCATCAAATTGCGAGTATTCTGCAAAGACATTCCAGAGTGTTCAACTTGTTTAAGGCATTTCACTATAAGTGCAATGTTGGATCAGCATTTTAACATCGAACGATCCACATAATACTTTGAAAGATTGAGTGGTAAAAATGTCAAGTTGCAAGCTCCTAGCCAGGCATGTACTGTCTCTTTCCCTCTTAGTTCTGAAAGTGCACGTAGCATGCCATTTCTTATTCTCCAAGAGGCAATTACAACTCACCCCTGCCTAGTGGCAACTACAGATGTTGAGGTCTTTTGAGGACTATGCATTTAGCCTCAAAACGTGCATACATATATATTATCAGCCAGCATTGCGTCCATGGCTTTATAACCTTGAACGGATAAGCATACACTGACATACCGGGATAAGCTCTGACCAGTATGGTTCAGTATTGCTGTGAAAGATAGCCGAGACAATTGTACATCAGTGTATTTCTATTCTGCTCACGTCCACTTTTCCTTTTTCTGACTTTTCAATTGGGTATATTTGTTTGAAGACATGCATGCGCTTGGACTTTCTAGCCTTAGTACAAGGAGGGCCTGTCTCTTTTTCTGTCCGCTCACTTTGGATAGGCGGCTCATCACCTCCCTCTAGAGATAGTCCACTCTTAGGGGTCAGTTAGTTATGGTTGGAGGGTCATTTTAGGCTATCCATAAGTTATTTGAATGACTACAGTAAGCATGGCGGACCTGTACGTTGTGTGTGTCGAATATTTGGGATTTCGTACAGGTCCAGACTATCACAGAGACCAAGGATTATTGGCAAAGGGCATGATTGATGGAAGAATACTGGGAGTGCGGGTTTATGGGAGCTGTAGTTTTTTTTCATTTGTTCTTGCTGCTCTGAATATTAAAAAGAACGTGAAGTGCTTAATAAGAGCATCCGTGCCATGCAATAGAACTCTGCAGGGAACGATATCTACTGGAGGCTTGACACACATGCAAACCTGTAATAGATTTTTACATACAGTACGGTAGATTTAAACTGTTCCCAGACAACTATTTGAATAAGCCAAAACTCATAGTTATAAGATTTTGGAGCAGCTTGTAAGGTGTATGTGTGCTCAAAACAAAGGCGATTAAATCAGAACGTAGTTATAAACTCGCATGAATATACTTCGGCTTGAGAGCAAATGCTGTAACAAAGCAACAGTGGAGTTATTACTCAGAGGCAACCCTTCCAGCATTGCCTACAAATATATATTTATCAGGTTGTTCAAGCTAACAAAAATATGTATGGGAAAGTATGCTGCAAGTACAGCATGCTTTGACCTATTCTGAGAATGTGTGTAAAGGTAATGTAACTCCTTGTTGGGGGGGTCTTGCATGATGTGTCTATACACACCCATGACAAACCCATGACAAAAGGACTATTGCTCTGTGGGAGTCCATGGATGAGAAGAAGATTTTAAACTCCTACTCGGCCCTACACTACTACTAAACCGGCAGTGATCGCAACCATAATGGTGAAAAAAGGTACGGCAGGAATGGCACACCTCCTTTGCCTCTTCATGGTATGATGGGCCGAGAGCAGGCTCTACTCTTCAAGAAGGTTGTGGGCCAGCAGCAAAGCATCCAAAAAACAAGAGTACCGTGCTATCAAAATAAAAGAAAAGCGTAATCAAGGTTATCGAAAAAATGAAACACTATTAAAAACACCAGCAACACACCCCTGTAAAGGAATACACACATAATGCAGCCTTTTAGGTGCACCCTGGGAATGAAGACAAGTTTATGCAGGCAATTTTCTATGCTGCACTGTTCAAGTTCAAGTATGTACGACTCTTAAAATCGGTCCTGAGGGGACAGAGCTACAGTTGCATACTGTTAATTCTTCTTCTGTAGGTTCAACAGTTTCAAGGCAGTTTCAAGGCTGGCTTCTGGGTCCTTTCCGCAGGATTGAGTCGGCATTGAGAAAGTCAACCTGGTTCCATAGGAGGCAGACGGATGCACTTCACAAGGTGGCAAGCAGCTTGAGGCTCGAAGGAAGCATTGGAAATGTGTTGATGTGCCAATTCTTACGAATGGATGGCAAGTATGGGTCTTGACGTGGTGATTCAACCTCAGAGGCAAGCCAGTTCAAGTAGGCCCAACAATGCAATGCATTTCTGAAGCATTATCAGTTTAAAGGTGCTGGAGAACAGGCAGGTGATGTTGAGTCTGTGGCTTCAAGAGACTTGAAATGGAAAGATGACAACGGCAGCTCTATTGAGTCTTGGCGTGGCTCAAAATGGCTAAAGCGCAGTAGATCCAGTTTGCTCCGTTTGACCCTAGGGTGCTTTGGTACCCGGTTCAGGGTCCCAGAGGAAAAGTGAACCTACATGAGAAACTTTTATCCAGCTTCTGCATGTGCACATTTCCTTATGTGCATACATTTTTGTGGTATCCAGTGATAATGTTGACGTGAAAATGGCCGCCAGGTGGTGATATTTCCCTAAAAATGCACCCTTCAGACCATCAAACACTTTCCCCCAAATATTCTAGGATTGGAGGTAATAATATATATAATTATACCCTGCCTGGACATTTTGTGGAAAGCATTTTCGGGTTTATATTATACACCCAAAGGCTGGCAGGCCCAACTGGTCACAAACCCACCAACATGAGTTCTTAATAATCGTCAGAATGCTATCTGAATGTGAGACTGTTTAGCAGATCGGACTGGAGGCAAATCTGTCACAGCACCCCATCTCCATCTTGCGGCTACCTGTGTGGTGTCTGTTCTGGCTGGCATATGCCCGCCCTCCAGAAGTTGTAGGAGGGATCTACTAGGCCACTGTCCTTCCTGTGGTGGGTGATCTAGTCCTGCTCTGTGGTTTTTATCAATGCTTTTTCCTGCTAGGCCTTTGTTTTTTACTTGAGTCACCAAACCGTGTTCTGCATAGCCCAACGGGTTTTAATGGGCAACAGCCCTGCTTCCAAGGTCATGTGAGTGACTGCGAGATAATTGAACACTGTAGTTTGCAGCATAGTCCCGCAGTATTGCAGAAGGGAATCATGCGGCAACTTTAGCTCAGATTGGTTTACAGCGCTACATCTCTAAACTAACTGAAGGATTGACACTAACAGAAATAGAGGCCCTCATTATGAGGTTGCTGGTAGGCCGCGGGAAGCACCAACGGCCTACCGCCAACCTCTGCTTACCGTTTCTGCCACCCTATATCCCAGTAATACTGGGATATTACGGGCAGGGGAGGAACGGTAAGTTCCTATTCCCGTGGAATCCCATGGGAAT
The DNA here is from genome assembly GCF_040938575.1 of Ambystoma mexicanum. Lineage (NCBI taxonomy): Eukaryota > Metazoa > Chordata > Amphibia > Caudata > Ambystomatidae > Ambystoma > Ambystoma mexicanum. Next base: position 462,999,526 of record NC_090931.1, read on the forward strand.
GGGAACAGTGAAGCACTGGCACCGTTAATAACAGTGCCGGTGCTTCCATGAACATTCTGCCGGTAGGGGCCCAAACTACCGGAAGGCAGGCCTAGACTGAATCACTGGGACACCGAGACTTCCCTCGGTAGGCCTCGAGGCATAGGGCCTCTTTTCTTGGTGAAGGATACATTAATTAAATGAGAACACAAACGTTGCGCAAAGGCCTCAGCCGCACGTGCCCTTGTGTGCAGAGACTGCTCTTTTGCATGCACAGCAGGTGCAGTTGGGTCCCCTATGCCTTGACGACCTGACAGACAGTGTTCTCTCTGCTCTAGCGGCGAGGCGAGCTGGCAGTTGGGCTGCTGCCTGCATCCGTTCCAGCCAGGGCCAGCTGAAGTTCCACTATCCACAAAAACTAAAAACGTATGTGCAGTGGCTGGGATTAAATTACCTTTTGGACATTAATTGAATATGGGCAATGTATGCCAAAATACACACTTAACTACACGCTATAAGCTGCAAACCACCCAATATATTCAATGTGTTTACTTACCGGTGCCAGACGTTTCACCGAGTGAGTCATTGTGCCAACCGCCAGTGCAAGGGGCAATGAGAGTAAGCATGGCAAAGGACAACCTCACCATCCTCGAGGCCCCCCCTTCCAAACCAACTGAGGGAAAAATGACTTGTTATGTCCAGGCGGGCCTTTAAAGTGAACCTAGCTGATGGCCGCATGCTGCCTTCTCATCCTCCAGCAGCAGCGGCGGCGACTGGAGAGCCATCACCTTGCAAAAACCAGCGACTGAGGCTCTGTGCTTTTACCAAACCCAACTCAGCTCATGCTCTTCCTCCCTCTCTCTCTGTAGCACCACTGTGTGGTCCCTCACGGTCCTACACACGGGCTCACCTCCCTCTGTGACTTGCGTTGTGTGTGCCATGTAGAAGGCTTACTGTGTGCCCAGTGGTGCACTTTCACACAGGTAGCTGCTGGTAGCCTGCTTAGTGCCACCTCTGCCTCGCTGACATAAGAGATGAAAGAAGGGCAGAGTGCAGAATGTAGGACGTGCCCATGCCCACATGGTGCATTCAACTTGTTTGCTGACCAATGCATGCCAACATACAGCTTTATTATGCTGGTGTATCGCTTTCATGACCACTACCAAACATTAACAAAATGGAGGGTGCCAGGGTGTGTTGAGGACTTTCATATAGTACAGAGAGCTGCATGCATACAGTATTGACTTGTCATTAGGTACATTCTTATCTTACCTAAATGAAGAACATAGCTGTAGGAATGCTGTGATTAATCAATGATCATGTTCGCCCACCTTTCATGGCATATGCAAAGACTAATACTTGTAATGGGCCTCACCCGCGCAGCTGATTTCAGTACTAAACAAATGCAAGGTTCCACTGACCAACCACCACACAAGAGATGCATCAGTCCACCCTGGGTTGAGCTAGTGTGCACAAATGGGCTATGCTATGCAGACTTACCCATGTGTGAAGTCTCCATGCCATTCTGCACACGTCCGAATTCCATGATCTAAATTAACATTAAACCAGCTGATATAAGCCTGCCTAAATGTTTGCAGGGTGCTGAAATGCTGCAGACTTCTACCTCCCTAAAGGTCTGCAGCTGAAGTCTGAGAACAGGAGATCTGATGGTTACTGTTGTTTTCATACACTGACACCTTGTAGTCAAATAACACTCTTCGAGGGGCACATGCTCCGAGTTATTGATTTATGGATGGGCTCTGCAGATTCATGTTTATTGACACCGGGCCTCTACACACATTGGGGCCTGATTCACACAAGCGTTTTATAACGGTGCAATCCCATTAGAAACTTTGAACCTGTGGCAAAATATGACTTTGCGTTTATGCTCTCTGGTGAAACTTTCAGTGCCAATAGCATTGGGATCTTGTCCAGGCTGAAGGACAGAGAAAGTTTAAGATGTCCAAATTGTCTGTGCGCCGAGAACACTTTCTTCTAACCCAGCTTGCCCCCACTTCTTCAGGAAATGAAGGTTGTTCTTCAGTTTACTTAGTGCTTAAAAATCGTACTTTCAAGCGCTACAAAAATTAATAGAATGCAGGAAAATGGTGAGGGTCGCACTTTCTTCCTAACCATCCTTTGCAAAAGCATCGAACATGTGCGTGCCACTCCGGCCTGCCAGTGCAATGCTTCATGAATAAGATATTTATGTATCCATTACTCTGGTTTTACGCGCCCACATGCCACCTACATGCAAACTGTGTGGACCGTGGAAATGCCAATAAATCATAAATGGTAGGTTCATTATCATAAAAGGTTTTACCACAGCTCAGTCAGCACCAGTGCTGGCTTCTCTCCGAACTATAGAACAGAGAGCGCAGCATTGCACCTATAGAATTGAGACAGCAGGAGTGCGAGATTCTCTCACCCACAGATCAGTGACAGTGCAGGCAGGCTCTTGCCACGAAGTTGAGGGTAGGTGCTACTAAGGCCCCCCTGCTGCAGCATTGGAACTCATCACAATTAATTTGAAGGTAAAAAGGCGATCATCACTTTTTTACTTGGTGGTTAATGTTGGGGGCTGCTCCGGATCACCGGGCAGCCCCATGCTCGGGTCGGGTGGCACCCGACAACACACACTCTTCGGCGGCGCCCATGCCGCATACTCAGGGGTGGGGGTTCCGCCCACCCCGCTCCAGAGCACCGGAGCCCCGCACACGTGACCAGGTCCACCTGGCCACCGCGGCCCCGGCTCTGGGGGCACCCAGGCCGGGGTCGCATCCCCAACCCGCCTCACATGGCTGGGGGACCCACAGGGACGGCGTTGCCCGGCAGGGGCACCGTCCGGACGGCGTTGCCCGGCAGGGGCACCGTCCTCAAGCTGGGCCCCGACCTTGGGCCCAGCACACGTGGCGAGGCACCCCCCCGGCACCAACACAACACACACACGCGGAGTCAGGTTCACTCGTGACTGCCGAGCCGGAAGCGGCTCGGACCTTTTATTAGGTTGGTCACATGGGTAACCATGTGACCACACAACACCGTGGAATGTACCATGGCTCCTTGCAGGGGTGCCATGCAACACTCCTCCTTTTCCATAACACCAAAACAAAACATATGTCACTAACTACGCACTATTGCTCCTATGACCACTCTACTAATACACCTTTATTAACCTGGGTGAGTGGTCTTACTATGACAACATAACTACGAGGCGCTGGCACCACCCGACGCCTTCCGAGCGTGCCAGTGTGCACAACATCACATTGCCCAGATACTGGCCCACTTTAAACAAGTCCATGTCTGCAGGCTCCCCCAGTCTTCATGGGGACGTCGAGAACACTGTCCCCCCTCCATTCACCAGAGTCCAAAACGGCCGGCAAAGCCGCACCTGGGGAAGCCCAGGGGCCACATCGGCCACGTCCATAGTCTGGGGGTGCCGATGGTGAGCTGCTGGCGGCAGGCCCCTCCTCCTACCTCCTTTCCCTGGTGGGGAGGTGTCACGACAACACCGGTGGCCGGATGCTGTTGCGCCCCTTTCTTTGTTGCTGTCGCTTGGGGGCTGCAGCGTGAGGCAGGGTGACATTGTGCCTCCATTGCCCCGTGTTCATTTTCTTTTCCTTACGGGCCCAGGTACAGTTGGGCCCGTGCGCCCCAGCGGTGCGGCAGTCGGCGGCCCAGTTCTAAGGAGGGCCGGGGAGCCGTGTCTTGCTCTCCCCTTTTCTCTTGGCTCCCCATGGAGCACTGCAGGCCTCCTCGGCGGGTGGATGGCGCCGGCATCTGGCACACACCCAAGTATATTTTTTTTTCTTGCGCCGACCATCGCACCTCCTCACTGCCATGGCTTGCGGGTGGCGGAGGGGGGCAGCCGGTCCCCCTTCACGCTGCGAGTGCCGCTCACCTCAACCCGTTCTGGAGGCTACACCTCCCCCTGCGGCAGATCCCGCATGCATGGCTGTCCTGGTGGGGAAGGGGCAGCCTCACCTTGCCACGGCCGGCCGGCCGGGAATCTTATAGCGGCCGACGCCGCTTTTTCTTCTGTTGCGACATAGCATTCCTCCCCCAGAGATGGGAGAAGAGCAGCAGCTCATGCGGCTAAACGCCACCTTCATGGTGCAGCCAATGCCGCCGATCATCCCACACACGGGGCGAGCAGCAGCTCCCCTCTGGTTTCCTTCGTGGGCCCGGATGGATTCGGGGCCGCCTCCTTTTTTTTCTTTTTTTTTTTCGGCAGTGATGTTTGCCGCGGCTTGCGGGTGGGGGAGGGGCAGCGCCTCCTCCTTGCGGCGCAGCCGCCAGCATGTTCCTGATCCACCCTCCCGAGGCCGATGCCGCTGAGTTTTCTCTCCCTCCAGGGGGAAAAAGGGGGCAGCAGCTCACGCAGCTGATGCCGCTCAGTCTCTTATGCTTGGGGCTTCTTCCCCTTCGCAGCGATGACCCGACAATCCTCTGTTGCGGCCAAGGCCGCATCTTCCTCTGCTCAGCAGGGGCGGGGCAGGCAGCTCTTCTCCTGCCCTTGGGAGTGGCAGAGGGGCCGCTCACACGCCACCACCCTATTCGTGCGGCCAGCACCACACTCCATCCTGGGGCACCAGGCGGCCAGCGGCTAGACACACGGGGCCCTGGGCCCCCCCCAGCACCACTACACCTCCAGCGGCCGACGCCGCTCTGCGCACGTGGGCTCCAGCCCTCGTCGCCATTGTTGGGGGCTGCTCCGGATCACCGGGCAGCCCCATGCTCGGGTCGGGTGGCACCCGACAACACACACTCTTCGGCGGCGCCCATGCCGCATACTCAGGGGTGGGGGTTCCGCCCACCCCTCTCCAGAGCACCGGAGCCCCGCACACGTGACCAGGTCCACCTGGCCACCGCGGCCCCGGCTCTGGGGGCACCCAGGCCGGGGTCGCATCCCCAACCCGCCTCACATGGCTGGGGGACCCACAGGGACGGCGTTGCCCGGCAGGGGCACCGTCCGGACGGCGTTGCCCGGCAGGGGCACCGTCCTCAAGCTGGGCCCCGACCTTGGGCCCAGCACACGTGGCGAGGCACCCCCCCGGCACCAACACAACACACACACGCGGAGTCAGGTTCACTCGTGACTGCCGAGCCGGAAGCGGCTCGGACCTTTTATTAGGTTGGTCACATGGGTAACCATGTGACCACACAACACCGTGGAATGTACCATGGCTCCTTGCAGGGGTGCCATGCAACAGTTAATATGAATGTTTATAGGAGGCTTTTAAGAGACCAGGTTTCATAGAAGATGTGCTTCTAACTTGTTATTTAGAGGAGCTGGGTGGAATAAACCCGACTGACACTGACTGTATGCAAACGACCCGATTTCCTGACATATCACTTTGTGGCCTGTTAGTAGTGTCAGTTGCGTGCTCTTTGCAAGAACAAGTTACGATCTAGCAGCCGAGCGGATGCTTGTGGGACCGGAATGCGTTGTTTTAAACTTGGCTGCCACACTTTTTGCAATTACGCGATTCTTGGGGAATCACTTAATTCCGGCTTCCAGGCCTGACAAACCAAAGTCACATTTAAAAGTAAACGCACACTGTTCTAGTTTCAAGCATGTTACTTTAATGGTTAGACTATATCCCAGGGTAAATAAGTATAATGGATGGGTACACTACACCCTCTTTTCAATGACTTTCAAGTGTTTGTGTTCAACCACTGGAAGCGCACAGAAGAGGCTCTGCTACAGCGTTTGATAAACACATGATCAGGCTTAACGGGCTACTAAGCTCTCTATCTGCGGAAGGCGTTTAATCAAAAGGAACAATGTGGTCCCATCTCGCAGGCAGGCAACATAAAGGCACTTAGGAATGATAAGCTATGCCTTATTCAATTTGGGGAGGGCTAAAATGATGATTTGATATTCAAGGACTGGTGCACACAAAAAGATCATTGCATGCACAATGCTGAATGGTTCTTTAAGGCTAAAGCGCACAAGTAAACTGTAAAGCGTTGCTGAGAAGAAGAAAATGAGCAGAAAGTAATGGTTTTCTTAGACTTGACGGGAAATTGCTAGATGCATTTCTTTTCCCACTTAAGTAAACCCTTTTAATTTGGGCTCTTAATTATTAAAACAAGCACAGTAAATTAGTGCACCACTTCACATACTTGAGCATTCTCTGGGTTTCATAAAGTCATACTTTCTATTGAAGAGTGAAAAATCGTATAGGCTGCTGGTGATCTCCACGGTGCTATGTGTTCTTTTAGAGTTTGGGTATGGCAATCTTGAGGAAAGCAATTTTTTAGTTTTAAGTCCAATACTACACTTTTTGCCTTAAAGGGTCAGATATGTCATGGGGTGAGGATGCAGTGTGGTATGGGAGGGGATCTGAAGCTACCACTGGGAAAGCAACTCTGCCAGAGGGCGAGGCAGTGGGCAGAAACATTGCTCACATGTTGTTTTTCCCATTCTATAAATGGACAGCAGCTACAGAATGCCAGATTATGAACGGCAGTCCTCAGTCCTCTTGACTCGTCACTGTCCTTAGTTTACAAAGGCATTTATCAGTCATAAACTAACTACTGTGAGGAGGAAGGGAGAGCGGGTGGATAGGCTGCCCAGTGAATTGCGAGTGGACATAAATAACTGACAGACTTCTGTCAATTACCGTGTAATGTGCAAATTGTGACTGACATGCATCTAGATCTCTTAGCACAATACAGATTCGACAAATCCAAAGCTCTAAAGTTTCTCGTGTCCACAAATTACAAAAAAACAGGACTGGATTCAACCACCCCAGCTAGTTGAAACCATTCCCCACAAACAGCCATGCTCGATTCTTGAGTAAGGCTATTGGGCTTTCTAGGGTACCACTGACCGGGGTCCCTGGATTTGACTGTATAAGCTGCAAAGGGTGCCTTTCTGCCAGATGGAACAGATGAAAAAAATGTAGCCTAGAACAGGGTACTCAAAATATTTGTGCCTCTCTGCGAACCACACACCACGTCAGTGTTTTCTGAAAGCAGTCGTCTGAGAGCTACTGTCTTAATTGGAACTGTAAAAGCACTACTGGTGAAATAAAAATGTCAACCAGGTCTGCCTTCAGCCACTCGATTTATAAGCATTGTGCCTGTCCTTCACTACACTCATGCTAAAACAAGCATTGGAAAAGACACCAGTTTAAGCTTGTGCATCAATAGTAGGCATTCACCAGGCAGTGCTATTACATGCCCAGGTACTCTCACCCTTTGCAGCTGTTACAATCCAGTAAATATCCCTATGGCAGTGCCTGTGAAATGCCTTTGCCATGCCTACACAAAAGGCAAAACTGTTGGCATTGCCAGTGCTCATTTAAGAAAGCCTTTTATCTCTGTGCCCTTCCCAGCACAGGAACAGGGTGAAATGGATTAGGATTGCATTTGTCAGGGTACATTTAATACCAGATAAATTAGATTTTCTCATCTGCAAAATGTGTAACGTCCCAGGACCCTCTCTCATTGAAGATCTACTTTGAGAGATCATGGACTTATTTAAAACATGACTTTTTAATCTTTATATGTTTAAAACATGCTTTAAATGCACTCATTTTGGCTAATTCTATTCAACATTTTCTTGGGGAATACGCCTAATCCCCTCATAGAAGGGGTGGGCTCACACACTGTGCTCACACATACTGCAAAATATGGGGCCACTTTGAATAACATTTCCATGGCCACTTTTGGTTCCCAGTCTGGCCCTGCCGGCAGGTCAGGCCTGCGGTTGTTCACAGCCCCTACCAGCAGACTTGCAGTGACCCGGTACAGAATAAAATCATTACAGAGTATTCTTGTGCTAACCTGATCAAATATAAAGCTTAGATTTATCAATTCTCCAACAAAGCCAGCAAATCCTTGGCCTCTTATCTTAAATTTAAGAAAGAAAGAACAAGGATTGTTACCTTTAAAGATGATTTGGGAAATAGAAAAAACACTCAGATAAAGAAATTATCAACATTTTCTCAAAATATTACTCTAATCTGTATTCCTCTGAAGCTCTTCCTAATAATACTTTTGTCAATGATTTTCTGAATAGTGTATCCAGAGACTCCTATCCCCTGATAGATCCTCAATCACGTAAAGCTCCAATTACCCCTTCTGAAATACTTCTAGCAATTAAACACCTTAAAAATGGCAAAGCTCCAGGACTGGATGGATTCCATAATGATGTTTTTGGTAATTTTCTAACCTTTTAGTCCCTAAGATTAGTGAACTCTACTCTCATTTCATTACAGGAAATATGGCTCAAGGTTCATTTTTTGAAGCCATGCTTATTTGTTTCCCAAAACCTAATAAAGACCCTGAACTTCCTCAAAACTACTGTCCCATATCCCTTATCAATACCGATTGTAAGATGTATGCTAAGATCCTAGCTAGCATACTCCTCCCTTTTTTACCTAACATTATTAATAAGATCAAGTTGGATATGTGAAAGGTAGGGCGTCCTCCTCCAACATTCGACCCTTTTTAGAAATCATAGATCTAATACATAACTCGAAAGACCCCCATGCTGTGATTGTTCTCGATGCAGAGAAAGCTTTTGACAGAGTTGAGTGGGATTTCTTATTCGAAACTCTAAAATGGCATGGCTTAGATGCCCCCTTTATCTCTACGATTAAAGTCCTTTATTTGCAGCCCAAAACAGCAATCTTTGTAAATGGACAACTATCCTCTTTTTTCCCCTTATCCAGAGCAACTTGCCAGGGATGTCCCCTTTCTCCAATCCTTTTTATTTTAGCACTCAAAACCTTTTTAGAAGCTATTAGAAAAAATTATAACGTTCTAGTTATTCAATATAAACATCTACATATTAAAATTGCAGCATACGCTGATGATGTTCTTCTTTTTCTTAAAAACCCAGAACAAAGTGCCCAACATTTACTTGGCATTAATTTAAGGTTCTCCAAAGCATCTGGCTATAAACTTAATATAGATACGTCTGAAATTCTCCCCCTCAATATACATTGCACACCACATCATACTCTTTCCTTAGGAATGAATGGTATCCCATAGGTTTCAAATATCTTGGTGTTCATGTTTCCGCTCTTAACAAAAATATTTGCAAATAAAACTCAGAAATCCAACTGGCTAGAGTCAAAGAATTAGTATCCTTATGGTCTCCCCCTTTCTCTTCTGGTGGTGCCGCCTGGAGTCTATCAAAATGATGATCTCTCCTATAATCCTCTGCCTCCTCTATATGCTCCCAATTCCCCTACCCATCTCCCTTTTCAAATCTATAAACTCTTGGCTGACTGAATTTTTTTATGGGGGAAAAAGAAGCACAGAATGTCACTTACTAAATTACAAAAGTGCCGCTCCGTGGGTGGTGTTGGCTTTCCTGATTTAAAAAAATAACACATGGCCTTCGTTATCAAACAAGTACAGCTATGGTTTGTCCATGAAGAGACAGTAGGTCTACCTAATTGGGTACATCTGGAAAGATCCATGGTTTCTCCAATTCCCCTAGCAGATATTTACCTTATCAAAAACAAGAATACATTTACCAAATGTTCATGTATTCACCAATCGGTATTATACCTTAAAACTTGACTGATCCCATCCCTAATTAAGCAGACCCTTTTTATCTCTCCTTTCATCTGGTTTAATCCCCTAATCAAAATTAAAGGTACATCTTTTTTTGGGACACCATGGCTCTCTAGAGGTATCAGATTTTATAATCCATTCTTTTTACAGGGTGTTCCCATCACTTTTAATGAATTTACTATCAAATTCCACTTGCCCGCCTCCTTTCTAAAACAATATCTTGATATTATTGCTGCAATTTTTTAAAAGTATGAATGACTTATGTACAACTCTAATATTCCTGATGTGCAAAGTCTATTACATATGCTGAATGCTGATACTACTGCCTCTATTTGCTATAAAACCTTAATGTCAACGTCTTCTACACCAGCTTCTGACCTCCTTCACAGCTACTGGAAAAATTACTGTCTATTGCCGGATCTTCATCTATACTGGCCCTCGCAATGGAAAAAACATTTCTAAAATTACTGCTTCAGCCAGCCTAATCCAAACACTTTTCTTTTTCCATCATACAGCCTTCATCACCCGAGTGTCTCTCTTCAAGTGTGGATTAGTACCCAATGACAACTGTTGGCGTTGCCCACACTTCCAAGGCTCTTTTAAACATATGTTTGTAGAATGTCAACATGTTAAACCTTTCTGGAACTCTGTTTGGCACAACATCAAATCAATTTTCAAACTCCATCAAGATTTTTGCTTTGACTTGCTTATTTTTGGCAGTTCCCTTTTACATACTACTCCTTCTAATATATTTGCAGACTTTCTATTTGATTTATGTTTAATGGTTGCTATTCAAACCATCACTACTAATTTGAAAAACTTAAATCATATTCATTATAATTTCTGGTGGAACTCTATCTGTAATATCCAGAGATTAGAAAGTTGTAATGCCTCCTCTTCTGATCTTCTTTGTAAACATTGTTTGAAATGGCAACCCTTTCTTGATTTGCGTTCTAATGCTGAACCTCACTAATGTCCTATAATCTTTCTTTGTCAAGATTATTATATACCGCATCTTCCCCTTATCCCCTTCTTTTTTTCCCTCCTGTGTATGTCAGGTCCTGTTCGTAACCTTGTCTGTTATTTGTATTGTTTGTTATTTGTATTGTCACCCCCTTCTTACTGAAAAGCTTTTGTCTACTTTACTCAATTATATTACATATACTTGGCTTGTATATGCATGTAATATATGTTGTTAACATTTCTTGTATGCTTCCTCCATATGTTTAGCATGTATTTCACATATCCTTGGCACATATCAATTGCCATGTCTACTCATTTCTTATAATACATTTTTTTAAATCAAATAATGCAGCAGTTACCGTTAGAATTGTATCAAAAATGTATGCACATGTATATTAGATACTGTGAGGGGCAGGGAGGTTTAAGTCCCATCTGATATTACCTGGATGAGTACAACAGCTGTGAATTTCTTCATTTCAAAACTAAGATGTGTTGGTTTCTGTCACCGAAGAAGTGTGCGTGGAAACACAGGGCATCAGGTGCTCCAGAGGACAGCATTGTTCTTGTGACAAGCGTGGTCATTTAAAGAAAGGACCTTTCGTTTGCCACCAGAATTTCTTTCAGATCTCCTAAACTACTCAGCAAACACTCAGTAAACATGTTTAAGAATAAGTTGCTGCTTGGAGAAGAAAGGTCCAAATGACAAAATGCAGATACTGACCATTAGGAGAATCAAGCACCCATTGATGAGGACAGGTGGAGATCCAATACAAGGGTCAGGCAAAGTCAGGCAATTGATCAGAATTGCACACACACCAGGCGGCCCTTTCCCTTCCCCACAGGGATAAAAGGTGGAGCAAGAGAGCACAGTACTAGCAAGGCAAATTCCAAGATGAGACAGTTATCCATGTCTGTTAGTTTAAGAGGAGGAGGTGGCGAATATCGAGAGGCTGACAAGGAGAGACACGACCTTGTCCTTTCCGACGTAGACCCACAAAACCTCTGCAGAGGGAATTGCAAGACCGATGACAATAGCCCAAGTGTGCTGCAACAGATTTCAACGGTACATGAAGCGTGTCGACGCTGATAAGCGGGAGCGAGGGAAACACCTGCTACCATGGTACCGGCCTTGACTCCAGTTACGGAGAAAGCCAAGCGGTTCATCACAGCTGATTAGTCAAGGGTAGAGCCGATAAGAACCGGGCTGTGTTGAATGAGGATCATAAAGTGGCAAGTTTGAACCATGTTAAATTAACTGTTAAAAAGTGTTAAGGGGAGACCAGCTCTAGAGGGAAATCAGCACCACATGGGTGCTAACTCAAGAGACTCTGGTTGATCCCCGTCTGAATTAAACTACAGAAACCAGAAGGCTGTAGACGAGCTGCCAAGATAGGTCAAAGTGGTCCTAGAGGAGGTCAAGCAAAATCCCTGTACAGTCGAAAGTCTTTGTTCTACAAACTATAAAGAAAGCAATGGAAGTGAATCCCATAACCATTTCTGAATGTGAAGTTGACAAGAGTGAACCCGACCAAGGGATGCTGATGAAAAGTGGGCAAGTGTACAGTCCCAAGAAACAGTGTGTTGACAAGAGCGAACCCGGCCGAGGGATGTCCACTAAGACTATTTAAAAAGACATTAAGATTTGCGAAAGAGGGTTCTATGCCCGGAGGAGTGGGCTCCAGGGGGTGAAGAATCCTAAATGAAACCAAGAAACAATCCTTCATTTCGATGAAGGACCTTTTGTTTTGTTATTTGAACACATCAGGCCTTCGAAGGCAAGAAACTTTCTAGGGAAATGAGAACTGGCCATCAAGGCTCCTGATAAGCTGCAACAGAACTGTCAATTTGTGCCGAGGAAGCTCGAGTGTGTGCTGTGCTCCAAGATCCCACCATACCCGTGCTTAAAACATGGGGAAGGGAGACCCAAGCTGCTGCATCCTGACATATTATTTGAGAACACTTCTTTTCTTTTCTTGAAAACTATCCTGCACTCCTTTTCTTCTTAGGTGTGAGTTTTGGCAATAGGTTTCTTAATATAGGCCTTTTTATTCTGACACAATGATGGTTGACTCTTGCTCCCATCTTAGACTTAAGTTTAGTTTAGGCATTTTTCCACCGTGCAAACATTGTTAAATAAATACCCTTGAACTGTGATCACTTGTGTCTGTCTTTACTGTTGCCACCATGAATGCCCCACAATGGTCAAATTCGATCATGTGGTCTCTCATGTAGAGCAGATGTAAAGTAACCTCTTAAGAGAACACAGATGATCCAGCCCTTGTCTCCTCAGTGTAGAGTGAATGGACACAGTCCAGTCCAGTAGTTGCTTCTGATGCAGTTAGTGTGCTGGTGCAAGTGGATCTAGGTCACATGACCTAATCCCCATCTAATGGTCAATCACTCCTCATCTTTTGGTGCCTTCTTGTTTTCTTGACTTTTTTCACTACTTAAGAAGCTCTCCAGAATTTTTTCTTTTGCAGTTGGTGAGCTGGTGCACTTCCCATGCTTTTTAATGGACACAGTCACTTTCTACCTCATCTACAGACCACCCAAGCCCAACATGTACTTTATTTGAGACTTCACAGACTTGGTTACCACTGTGTCTCTCATGAACACCAACAATATCTTACACTGCGTCTTCAACATCCCTGGCAACCTAGCAACCAAATCAATTAAGGCAGATCTCCACTTGCTACTCACCACTCAAACTCACACAGCCCATGAAAGGTAATAACCCAACTGCATCATCACTGTCCTGCTCACCCTCCATCCGAGCTTTCCAATCCCTCTTGACTAGTCGTACCATCTGGCAATCTCCTTGGATATTAGTCATTCCATGCCAGGAAAGCAGACCCATCCGAAATCCAGCAAACAAGTCTTCAGCTCATTCAAGAACCTCTCAGTGGAGGCTCTAATGGAAGACTCCGCCAACCTGCAACTCAGATGGGCTGATCTACCTCAGATGAACTAGGACTTTGACTCAATTCTCCAAGAACTCAACACAAGCCTCACAACCAACATCAAATGGCATGCCACAGTGAAACAACACACCCTCAAGGCTAAACGTACACATCTTGGTACACCTAAGAAATCAACTGCAACAAAAGTACCACCAGACAACAAGAAACTACCTTTATGAAAATCCTGCAGCACATCCACCCTTGCCCAGCTCAAAGAAGTTTGTGCTACACGCAGAGGACTGAACCCCACTGCCAAGGGCAACTACAATGAAAACACCATCAATGAAAGCACAGCCTTCTTTGTAGGCCTTATGCTTTGCATCAGTCCTCTAGTACTACCTTTCATCAAAAGATCAACCGCCATCAACTCTTGCTTCATCAGCAAGATCAGCAAGATCTCCTAGCACCTAGACAAAAACGCCACGATTGACAGCACACTACACATCCCACATCACAAAAGCACAACTACCTGGACAACTTTCAAGAGACCCACAAGTGAAGACCTAACTGCCAGCCTAACATCCCTCACGGTCACAAGGTAGGTGGACTACAACCCCCGTGCCTCTGTACTCAAGACTCTTTGAACTGAACCACTCCTCTCTTACCTGACAATCATCAACATCTCCCTCAATCAAGTCACCTCCCCGAGGCCCCCAAAATTAGACACATCCTCTGGCTTCTCAATAAACCAACACTGGACCCTGATTACCACAGCAACTACCACCCCATCATCCAGCTTCCCTTCCTACGTAACTTCCTTGAAAAATAATTAACCACACAACTCCTCCAAAACATTGAAGCCAGCAAACTCCTATATTCATACCAATCTGGCTTCAGACCCAGATGAAGCATTTAAATGGCTACCATGAAGGTGATTTATGATGCCCTTAGCATCCTCGATGATGTCTGTCCATGCCTCCTGGTTCTCTTTGACCTCTCCGCAGCATTCGACGAAGTAGACCACCAGAAACTCACTGACATTCTACATCACTGCATAGGGATCACCTAAGTTTGTCCTCAGCTGGTTAAAATAGTAACTTGCTTACCACCATCAATTCGTCCAAATGGATTCCTCTAGATCACCAACTGTAACCTGTGGAGTCCAGCAAGGATCCATCCTTTCCCTGTGATCTTCAACCTTTACTTGGAAGCACTATGTACCCTCCTCGTGTCATACAACTTGCACATCCACCAATGCGCAGATTACACTCTGCTCTACCTTAAGACATCCTCCATCGACGATATCCACATATCCACAGGCTCAAGGCCTGCTTCACATTGATCCAGTCCTGGATGTACATTGCTTTGCTGAAGCTCAACACCTCCAAGACTGAATTCAACAACAGCAAACCCCCTGACATCCAGACCTGGCTTTCTGCTATGAACCTCTAGGGCTTCACAACCCAAATGGCCAACTGCAACTCATCCCATTGGTATGATATTGACAGATACCTCTATTTCAAGCATCACATGTCAAGGAGCACACAAATGGCTTGGTATGAACGTTCTCTTCTTTGGAAAGTCAAGTCCTCATCCCAGAAAACAATTTCAGATTGGCTGCCCAACCCTTGGTCCTTTCTCACCTGGATGGTGGCAATGAATTTCTGGAGGGCCTATCGACAACTACCCTGGCACCCCAGATTTGTGTCCTACATGCTACAGCACGACTCAACAAAGGATGCTGCAAATTGACCACATCAACCCAATCCTCCGACAACTGCACTGGTGTCCACTCCAAGCATGTAAATCCTGCAGCATCATCTACAAGGTTGTCACTGTGACATCCCAAAGCTATCTCGCTGAGATACTCAGCATCTGCAGAGGCCTACAATCCACCAGAAGTAAGGTCATGTGAAGACTTCAATTCTGCTGGTACCCGAAAGAAAGAAACAGAAGACAGGACTTCTCTGTCTATGCTCCCAGACTCTGGAACTTGTTTCCCATCAACACCAGACTCAACCCCTTGCTTCCACATTCCAGGAAGGAACTCAAGGCCCTTCTCTTCAAGGAAGGTCTACTCCCTTACTCCTAGGTCCACACACCCTCCACTGCCTACCTAACCTGAGACTGGATGATTTGTTCCTCTCATGGTCTCCCCTGAGTGACTGTAGATCCCTGGTTGCCAAACTGCCTCTCCCCTGTTGTTAGCGCCCTGATCTATTTACATTCTGCTTGCCTCACTGAAGTCCTTCTCCCTTGACTTGTAAAGTGTATGTCTTGGCTTCGCTCATTAATAATAATAATAATAATAATAATAATAATAATAATAATAATAATAATAATAATAAATACCAAGCGCTACTGGGGTTCTTGACCACACAGGGGGGGCCACATTAATCCTAATGACCTAGTGCACCCTTGTACACCTGATTGGCTTACCCTTCTGCATGCAGAACATTTGATGTACAAGAAGCTTGGTATTAAATCAAGGCAGAAGATGAAGGCAGAGTGCACACAGACCTTCTATGAGAGGGAAACAATTTGCCATTCCAATGATAGTCAAAAAACGAAACATGTTCCATTTCGGGTACGATAAAGATATACCTAAAGGAGTGGACAAAGCTTGAGCCATCTGCGATGACCAACTAGAATCATGCAGAACAGTTATCTTAGATACACAATGTAGTGGCGGATTGGTGTTCCTGACATTGGCTGGATACAATGAACTGGCTTCTCCATAGAAGGCTTTTTTTTCACATTCGGGCCAGGGGGGTGTTTTGCTTTTACCTGGCCATCGCTCTAGGGCCGGTATAAGGAGGATGTGAGGCACTCGCTCTAGGGCCGGTATAAGGATGATGTGCCGACACTCGCTCTAGGGCTGGTATGATTATGATGTGAGGGCACTCGCTCTAGGGCTGGTATAAGGGTTTAGAGATGATATGAGGTCACTCACTCTAGTGCTGGTATTAGGATGGTGTGAGAGCACTTGCTCTAGGGCTGTAAAATGCTGCAGGGACGATGTGAGAGCACTCGCTCTAGGGCTGGTATAATGATGATACAAGGGCACTCGTTCTAGGGCTGGAGAGGGATGCTGTGAGGGTAATCGTCTATGAGCTGGTATAAGGATGGTGTGAGGAACTCACTGTAGGGCTGGTATAATGATAATGTGAGGGATGATGTGAGGGCACTCGCTCTAGGGCTGGTTTCAGGCTGTCATGATGATTGAGAGCACTTGCTCAAGGGCTGGTGTAATGCTGTAGAGAAATGATGTGAGGGCACTCGCTCTAGAGACGGTACAAGGATGATGCGAGGGCACTCCCTCTAGAGCCGGTATAAGGATGATGTGAGGCACTCGCTCTAGAGCCGGTAAAAGGATGGGCCGGTTCAAGGATGATACTCTAGCACTTGCTCTAGGGCCAGTATAAGGATGATGTGTGGACACCTGCTCTAGGGCTGGTATAATGATGATGTGAGGGCACTCGCTCCAGGGCTGGAGAGGGTTGCTGTGAGGGTACTCGTCTATGAGCTGGTATAAGGATGATGTGAGGCACTTGCACTAGAGCCAGTATAAGGATGGGCCGGTATAAGGATGATGTGAGGCACTTGCTCTAGGGATGGTATAAGGATGCTGTGAGGGCACTCGCTCTAGGGCTGATATAAGGCTGTCAGGATGATTGAGAGTACTCACTGAAGGGCTGGTGTAATGATGTAGGAATGATGTGAGGGCACTCACTCTAGAGCCGGTATAAGGATGATGTGAGGCACTCGTTCTAGGGCCGGTATAAGGATGATGTGAGGCACTCGCTCGAGGGCTGGTATAAGGATGATGAGAGGCACTCGCTCTAGGGCCGGTATAAGGATGATATTAGGCTCTTGCTCTAGGGCTGGGATAACGGTGTAGGAGTAATTGTGTGCGGGTACCCTCTAGGGCTGGTATAATGATGATATGAGGGCACTCGCTCTAGGGCTGGAGAGGGATGCTGTGAGGGTACTCGACTATGAGCTTCCCATAATACCGATGACCACCCAAAGATGTGTCCAAACCCCAGCAACCGAAGGACGAAACACACAACGAAGCTGTCCTACCTGGTGCACACCCACATGATAGGACATAATGGATGGACCAGAGGGAATGATTGGAGTAAATGGAGTCGATGGCTGGAGTAAACAGAGCGAATAGACACAATAAACAGAATGTCAGTTGACCGAACAGAGAAAATAATGGAGTAAATGGAGTGGATGGAACGGATGGCGTGGATGTTGCTGATGGCGCGGATGTTGCGGATAGAGGCAACACCTACTCAACATGATGCTGCCAAACATCTGTATCCCCAATATATGCTATCTACCTGTATCCCCATATATAAATATATGTATACCATATATACCTGTATCCATCCTGTTGCTATATAACTGTATGCCGCTATATACATCCCTACTGTCCTGCTCACATGCCTGGTCTCAGGCGCTTATACTGATGACCACCATATCACAACACTATGCCTACTCTCTACTATACACCATCATTCAACCTCAACACAGCTATACCCCTGTTAATTTGGCCTAGCTGTTCACATGCGAACACGACTCCATGATCACCTCAACACCCTAATAAAACGCAGCTAGCTGAGCACATTCCAGATAGCTGTTCGCATAGGCATCCCTCAGGCCTAACGCAGCCAGAACCTAGTCTAGGTGTCCAGCCACCAGACTGAACACATCCAACTGATTTCCTCAGCACCACACCTAGGAAGCCACTATCATCCAACAACTACACCAGCTGCACACATATCCGGGGCACCCACGCACCGTACAACACTCTCTCTACTTACTTAACCTACGGTTCCCAAGGGCTTTCAACCTACCAGCGCTTTGTGATCATACCAATGATACATATGGTGCTATACAAATGCCAAGTAACATAACAACATAACATGTAGGGGAACACCTCTGAGTTACCTGTCCCCAGCCCTTCCTGCACAATTAACTGTTGGACGCAGACAGGCAAAAATAAGACACATAGCAGCCAAGAACTGTGATCATAAAAGGCTTGTTATAGGCCATTTATTTTCCAAACACAGGTATAGATATCTATTAGTATACATATGTATATAGATATGTGTATAAAACACAAAATAAACATATAGTTGGTTATACATGAACATAAAAAAGACATGACTGTCAATGATGCTGCAGAAGACACCTTCATCTTGGCCACTACGACACTGCTTAGTCCCAGCACAGGTAGGCAAAGAGATTGCGTGCAATAACGGGATCTAGAGTGGAGCATCCTCCCAACCAGCGAGACTACATCACCCGGGGATCCAAGTTCTGACTGACTCTTTGGCTAACAAACCTTTTCTTTTTATGGGGCCCTCTCCCAGCCTCTTTCAGTTATGGCTGCTCTCGGCCAAAGAGCAGATCACAAGTGAAAAAGGAGCAAAGACTGGAGAAAACCAGCCAGAAGTGGAAAAACCCAGCTTCCCTCTCCTCGCATTCATTCCCAGGACCCCTTATCACTGCACTTGCATTGGCTCTGACTCCCTTTTCAGTTTGTCCTTCGGCGGACAATACCATAGCTATTCTGCACAGTAAGTCCATTCGGCAACAATATTTACGTAACCTTGCGTTTGCCTTTGCTACCAAGCTGCATGACTACTCTGCTGAGCTTGCTGAGCTTGCTGAGCTTACAAAAGAACATAGGCTTTATTACAGTGATGGGAGGTGAATGTCCAAGATGGCTGCGAACCGGCGCCATGTTATTTTAGCTCCTATTTTCATACAAGCATTACACTCCACCCCTTGAACAATCAACTACCATAACCAGATGGAGGGGGAGTATGAGGCACCCACAATTGCCGAACCATTACCCATAAATGCGTAATAAAAGAAGCGCAACAGCAAAGACCTACTACCAACGCAGAAGCACCAAAAATCCAAGCAAGCACCGCCTGCAGGGCCTCAGGAACCCACGCGAGCAATTCCACCCACCAACTACCAACCCTGCTTTGTGTAACTCGGGCCGCAAATTCTTTCAGTGTTTTAACATGCTTTTCAATGGAACGAGAATTGTCTCCCAAATCAAAACATTACATGCCTTCCATTGTCTCGCAACCCAAGTTATGTTTTAAGAACAAATAATCTATTGCCGATCTGTTTTGCAAAATAGCTTCTGAAAGTTTCTATTATCTAGTAACAGCTCAGTTGGCACTTGTGAAGTCTCATTAAGACTGTGACTACAAGGCATGCTAGCCCAGCAGCTAATCCACAAATCCCAATTATAGAAATCGCTAATGCCAACACTTCAGCCTCAGAAAGCAAATGCACTTCCGAATTACAGTCAGGTGAAAGAACAGTATAGGAAGCAGCACATATAGATTGCCTAACCATAGGTTGCAAAGGGAACATCATTAAACCGAGATGGGTCAAAGTACAGGTTCGAAGTACTATTTACATTTGCATGCATTTGTTCATTTTCCCAGTCTTTCAATCTCAGCATAAATAGTTCATGGTTAGAAATATCACACCAACACTATACTAACTTTACTTTTAAACCTTTATTCAACATTAAGTCATCAGGTTACATTATATAAAATATAAAATACATTAAAATCACACAATCAGTTATCACAAATACAGAAAAGTCAATAACACGGATAAAAGATATAAAAACAAAACTAATACATGACTGCTAGCAAAAACAATCCAAGATTCGCCATTTTGCCACAGATAACATAGCAAGATGGCAATTAACTGTCCAAAAGGTATTACTGGAGCAGGAGGAGAGCTATACTCGCAGCCTGCTGCCCAGTCAAAGTGCTACCATTTTTCTCCTCAAGATCCATGCTCTATGCAAAAATCAGGGAACAGCACTCACAACTACGGGGGAAATTGATTGGATCAGAAATTCCACGCACAGGTCGTGACTTGAACCCTGCCTCCAGCAGGACGGGTCTCAGGAATACGGACCTTAGCTGCTGGAATCGTTTACAAAATAACATAAAATGTGATATTGACTCCACTGGAGCACCACACAAAGGTGCCAAAGCCATTCCATTTGGCAGTAAAAGCGCTGATAGGCAATATACCTAATATTACTCTCAAAAATAGTGATCTTGCGTGGCAGGCCTGATCTGATCCAGATAGGATTTAAAACCATACATGTGTCTCTGAGCTAAATAAGCAGCCCCCAACCTTAACTTTGAAGCCTCAAAAATTAGCGTTTCCCTAGCTCTCTGTTTTATTGCTGGTTTTATTTGATTCCAGCTCAAATTACAGAGCCTGTCTGGCTCATTCCAAACCTTACCCATTTTCAGATAGAATAATATGTTTTTTATGTGGGTAAGCCATTTCAATCCGCTTACACCTTCCAGTGACATAATATGTACCAGTGTCTCCCTACATGGTTCAAGGGCTGTTCTTGTTCACAGTCTGACTCAAAGTGAGACAGGCCGATATATAATAGGTAGGATCAGAGGGAGTGTGTCATTTTCCAAATGAACAAGTGTGTTTGGCACACTTGGCGGTAATTGCAACAATTGTTTAAAAACATTATTTTCTCTTATTAGAAGGGTCTTTGCATTCTCATACCCACATGGCTCTGAGCCATAGAGGGCAGCTGAGACAGCCTGCCTCTGATATAGCTGTAATGCAGGTGAAATTGCACCACTGCTGTGATGACTAAAGAAAGCCAAGATAGTTCCAATATATTTATTCAGCATGGCTGCCACCCTGACAAGCTGGTGGGCCCATCCAGGGCCAGCCTGAATTTTTACCCCCCAAATAGTCCAAATGTTTGACTTGTTCTATTAACTTGTTGCCAATCATAATTTGGAGGGTGACCCTCTTCCTGCCTTTTGGTTTGATAAACATCAACTTCATCTTGGCCGTATTAATGCCAAGACCCAGCTACCCTAGATTTCCTCATAAAGATTGCTAGAGATTGCTTTAGCCATTAGCACAGCGTCCTCCACGTAGAATAATGCTGGGAACCTGATTGCAGCCAGCTTCCTGGCATTATTCATAAGGAAATCTAGGGAGCTGGGTCTTGGCATTAATATGGCCATTAATATGGCCAGCTTTAGGCAGACCTGGCCCCCACCCACTAACTCGTATACAATTCTTTGTATATATAGATTGAACAAAAGCAGAGCCTGGGCACAGCCCTGCTGGACTCCCAAAGACACCTCAGAGTATGTAGTTTGTTTACGGACCAGATTATAACTTACAGAGGACACTGTATTGGAGTATAACGCTGATATAATGGCTATAAAATGCTCTGGTACTTCCGCTCTTCCAGGACCTTCCATAGCTGTTCGCAGGACACAGAATCAAATGCTGTCCTAAGGTCCATGAATAGTACGTACAGGTGCTTTTTTAATAAGACTGTATATTGTTGGATGATTAGAAACAACATAAGCCACTGGTCTATGTTACCCTGTCCGTTTTGAAACCCTGCCTGGTGGACACCTTTATACTTTTATGGTCCACCCACGTCTGGAGATATTTCAAGATTATTTTTTCCAAACAGCTTCCCAGCCCTGTCCAAGAGGGATATAGGTCTAAAATGTTCCGGGTAGTCCCTACCTCTCTTCTTGTATACCGGGATGATGACTGCGCTACACCATGAGGCTGGGATCCTGCCTGTGTTTATCACTGCCTTAAATATCTGGAGTAATTTAGCCGCCCAGGTACTAGACTCCAATCGTATTAAGTCTGGGACAGCTGTTTTACCAGTTTTGGAGGAGGCTAAAGCTTCCTCTACATCCTGCAGCGTAATACCTAACGGATTAATACCAGTTCCGCCTTCAATGGTCAATGAGTGGGTTAAATGGGGATGTGCTGCATAAAGAGCACAAAAATGTGCGCTCCATCTGTCTCAACCAATACTATCCAACTTTTGGGAGTCCCCTTTAAGATCAATAAACCTATATCAATTTAGTAGTTGAATGACACTGTTCCCTACCATCAAGTTGGACCACAGAGTGTCATTTGCATCTCCAGAATGAAATTTACCAAGTTATTTAAAGTGCTTGTGCTTAATATGTACTGTTGCTTCACAGGAGAGAATGCTTTAGTGTTTCTGTACAGCCTGAGTTTTTTCACAGTCTGCAAATTCTGTCCATCCTCGGTAGATCTAGGTCCTTGCCATCCAGCCCGGGAAGCTGGTTGAGTTTGAACCTCACATAAATGTTCTAGGCCCTACTGCATGGAAATACATGGATATGTCTAGGCAGAGGTGCCCTTTTCCTGGGAAACTGGTTATTTTCCATATAAAGTGTGTAAGAACTCAGTCGATGCACTGTCCCACACCAGTCTTGTTGGTCGTTTTTTTTGTTTACATTAAATGGATTATTGATCAGCTCAAACTGGTCTAAGCCTATTTTGTTCAGGAGTGAAAGCATACTTATGCTAAACTTATTTAAGGAAGTAATAGAGGTATGTATTAACAATATCTGCAAATCATCAAACAAATTATTTAGCTGGAGGAATAAGGATCTTAAGGTACAAACACAATTTGGTCCAGAGTACAACCGTCGCCAATGAGGCCCATCCAATCTTGTGCCTGATGGCCCAGTTGGGAATCGCAAGCAAGAGTTCTAGCCCTTGTTTCCAAATGATCCCTTGCAAAGAATGTTAATATTGTCCCACATCAACCAAGATAGTCTCCATACCATAAATTAGTGCAGGCCCAATTTTTGCATGGTAGAACTTTCGAAGTGGAATAAGGGAAAAGCTACACGGATCCTCTTTACTTGGGCAATCTGTGGATTGTCCTAATGCTTCTCTGTTTTGCACTTGTTATTATAAACCTATTAGGCATGCTTCATCCATTACTTTATCTTGGATTTAAAGTGTGTATAGTAGGAGCTTCTGTGCAATGACACACAATAACGATTAGTCAGAGTAGTTATGACAGAAAGCCATGATTCCATTAAAAGCATCAGGCACTTATGGATCACTAGTGCCCTGTATCCTGGTGTCTCGAGACTCTTATTTCTTTCCTCTGATGACCAATCCCAGAGGTCCCAGCCATTTTTCCGATCAGGCATAATGGAGGTTTGGATGCAACCTGGACTGGCTTTACATAGAATGAATTTCATGGGCTGTGACAGATGATACTTGAGGGTTTCTGGAGAAGTGATATTCACACTGTGAGTTAAAGACTTACCGTTTCCCAAGAAGAAGTCTAGACTATGAGACCGTGTATTATTGGCGGAGGACATCACTGTAGCAGGACCACTGGAGATTGGCGTGTCTGGGATCTGTAGTTTTTGTATGCCTTTAATAAAAACACAACTATCCGTCATAACTAACAGGACTAATCCTTTTTGCTACTATTTACAATAGCAGGTATTTGTTCATTTCCCCAGTCTTTCAAGCTCAGCAAAAATAGCTCATGGTTAGAAATATCACTCCAACACTATACTATGATTTTTCTTTTAATGCATTTTATGGGTCATGGTGAGGCAGTAACTGGTGGGCAAGAAACTGAACTAGGGAAGTCATGGACGAAGTAGGTGCGAGAGGAAGATGTTGGGGAAAGTTGCTAACATGATTTCTGTATGTAAGCATTAAAGATGCACTCTTGCCGTGCCATAAGCATGGCCACTGAGAATAACATCATGGAGATTGGAGAAATAGCATAGCTGCCAAACAAAAAGCAGACACAATCATGCAAGTAGCAACTCAAATATTTAAAAAATAATATTCTGTAACAGTTTGTGTAGTAAGTAGAGGAATGACGGAATGTAGAGTAGTAACGCAAAGGCCTGAACCCACAGGCCCAGGTACAAGATGTCATCAGACACATTATGAAAGACTGACCGTTGGCAAATATGGTCCATTGTGTATAGA
Organism: Ambystoma mexicanum; assembly: GCF_040938575.1. Taxonomy (NCBI): domain Eukaryota; kingdom Metazoa; phylum Chordata; class Amphibia; order Caudata; family Ambystomatidae; genus Ambystoma; species Ambystoma mexicanum. The sequence continues at coordinate 463,023,765 of NC_090931.1, forward strand.
ACTCATACAGTTCTGCCGCAGCACTCATCTTAGACAAAGTTTTGGTGCCGGAACATAAGGCTGTTAGAAAAATCCATAAAGGAGACCCTAGAAAAAAACTCAAACTCTAAGGCCCGCACGCGTCTCCTTGATACTGCGAGCGTCAGCCGCCGGTAAGTAGGATAATATGCACAACTGACCACCCACAGAATGTATCCAGCCAGACTCCGAGTGCGACCGTCAGCGATCCATTAGCACTTGCAATGCTCGTCAATGTTTCGGGTGCAGCCCTTACAGTTCAACAAAAGATATGCCCAAAGAAACAAATGCAATGCAATCCAACAGAAGTATCTTATGTGTTCAGCATTTCGCAGATGTGAACATTTGGTGTGTTCATAGGCTTACTTGAAATGGATAATCGGGCTACCCCCGGGACGTTGACATTATAGAGAAACACACTGCAAGTGCACAGGGTCTGGGGGGTACATAATGCCACACATTAAATAAACACATTCTACTAATTACATCGCATGTGAGTGACGCTCACGTTTTTCACAGAGACGAGTGCGAGACATGACGTGAGTTTCTTTAAACTGCATTGCCCAGATTACAAAGGTTTCAAACTCAATATAAATGAAAGTCTGCCATCTACCGGACAAATAACATAAGAACAGCATGAAGGTCTAAATCGTTTAAAGTTAAGTGATTGAAAGTGCGGAACATCACCTAGCTCTCAAACCTAGCGCCCATAGAATACATTAGTTAGCAGTGCATTTTCAATTCTCTTTAAAAATCACACACAGCAGTGTGTGTCCAAACCTTTGCTGGTGGTTCCCCAGGGGGTTCAATGCGATTTGACTCACAATTTACGATTTGACTCACAATTGCTACTGATATATTGTGGGGTGGCTACCCGGGGTCAAGTCCTAAAAAAAAAAAAAGTGGAGGGACCCATTCACATACCAATTGAATGTGGTGAGACCAGAAATCAGCATATCAAGGTCTGCAAAAAGTGGGGGGACATCTGCACAAAGTGCGGATACTCCCTTCATCTGCGTGTGCCCTCAAGTACTAGTGCATTAAGTGGGACAAGCAATGATCAGAGAATCTGGATAGGGGGCGTGATCAAAAGGAAGGTGACGTAGACAAGGCACCTGCCCCAAACATACATTAGGAGTCCCTGCAAACATGCTCTGGGCCACTCAGCATGGTCTCAGTGATCTTATCTGCATCCAGTCTGCATACTGTAAATAAAACGCCCTTTTTGACTTCGTGTATAAGCAATTCAATCAGCGAGTAAATCAGTAACATTCTATAAAATAAATGACACAGGCGCACTGTGGTTAATCGCTCTTCTTAAGTGCTCAATTGGGGTTTAACCCGTTCTTTGCCTGACCCTTGATAATCTATAGTTATTCATGCCATGCAAGGAAGAGCCAATAGTATGCACATATTCTCCAAGGAGGCACCAGTCTTCTCAAACAAAAGGCTGTGTTAATTTAAATGTGCTTTTGTTGCCCAGACACAGACCTCAAGGTGATAACGTATACCAGTATCTTTAGGCCGCCCTTAGAACACCCGCGAGCGCACCCTTGAAAAAGGGGAGGATGACACATATCACTTGTGTAAACTACTTGGTGTTTTGCATAAAATCAAAGCGCATTGTAGGAACATATGAACACAAACATATTTTTGTATGTGACATGTCTGTGACAGTGATTTAAGCCGGCACCCTTTCTGAACACATAATGCATACTGGTCGTTCTGCATATTTCATTTATGAAACCACCCTACTAGTAAAGAGATACACATTTGGAGAGAGTTATCCTTTGGAAGTCGGGTGCTGGCTGACCAGTTTAAAAGGCAAAAGTAAGTTACTCTTTACTAACCCCAAGGCACAACTGATTTAGGAAGTTTTTTTTAGAAAGCTGTTGTCTGTCTGAAAAAGTGTATTAAACAAGTTGAATTTGTATATTTATTTTGAACCGTGTATGTTATTATAAATAACAAAAAATCTTTTAACACCAATGAATACAATTATCTATTTTTTTAAACAAACCTTCTGTTGACTAAATGCTGAAAGCAATTGAAGCATAACAGTGGTGTAACTACAAACTGTGTACGAAGTAAAGGGAGGGGTAACCAGTTTCCTATTATATTTTGTACTTTTTTGAGCCCAAGGACAGTCTTTGGAGAATGCCTAGGCTCCGAGCTCCAGCCCACCCAAATCCCTGATTCCTAGTTTGCATTGGCAAACTTTAAGTTAGGTATGTGGCTGTGTGCTGGATGCAGACATGCCTGGTTGGATAGCTCATTAGTTAAGTGCTCGTCTCTCATGTGGGACCAGCCGACACTTTGCAAGTTGAAATCCCACACTCAGCCCTTTCTCCTTCCAATTCCATACATTCATTGCTATTATATTGAATAATAATAGCAGCTCTTACCACAGCACTTAGAAGTGGGAGAAATCTGGCGTGACCTGCTTTATAAAAACCTGTTGTTTTTTCAAGGGCAGCTATACACATTGAAAAATGTAGGAGGAATGACGGCAATGTTTTGTAAAAGTATTTTCGTTTTGGAACAACCATATTCTTCGCAAGAACAATTCTAAAGTCAAGAAGAAAAGTCACTCGGACAACTTGAGCTTAACCCCTTAAGTGCTAAGAACGAGCAGGCTCATCCTTTTCCATAGACTTGATTTAAAGTGCATGAGTAAGCACTCCACATTTTACGGTTACATGTCACTAGCAAAACCGTGTATATTGATCATTCAATACAAGATAATAATGTTTCCTTTGGACTCAGAACTATAAAGTACATGTTTTCTTGTGGTGTCAGTCGCATAGCTGGCGACAGAGCGTGAATCCACAAAAACATGCTTACTTTGGTATTAGTCAAATAACTTTATTCGGTCGTACGACCATCAAAGTGCATCCTACCAAAACAATTCTAACATTATTCTTCCATATTTACAGTCAAAAGAGAACAAGAAAGGTCCAGCATGCTGGGACACACTGGTGACAATAATACAAAGGAGCTAATCATGACCCCTGTTCAATGGCATGGGACGGATCTCTGAACTTAGATCCACTGCTCCGGTACCATATAAGTTGCCGGATCGCCGACTGCCCAAGGGAATGAGGTTCGCACCAGACAGGGCGTTGTTGGTAAGAAAGTGTTTGGGGCTGGCCACAGTGGCAGGATCGGTGGACAGGCTGCCCGCAATGCTATCATCAATGATAGCCCGGCCTTGACACTTGAGTCTTCCCAAAACTTCCCTGGCCATTTGTCCGTCCCTAAAGACTAATTTAATGGAATCCTTAGGGTTATCACTGGTCAACCTGTGACTCCCCACCATGGACTCCCGGGTCACAAAAGCACAATCCCCAACTGAGTGGAGCCAATGGAGGCATTTATTCAAAAGAGCGTCACTTGGTTGACACCTGTCAGGGGGCAGTTTGGGATCCCCATGACGAAAAACAATGGACCCACTTTGCCTCCCTCCTACTTGGCGCTTGGGCGAGCCCTCCCCCAGAACGGTGAATTCATGCACCATTTGCCCTCACTATGGGGAGCTTAATACTCGCTATGCTAAAGGCACAGTCCTTCAAGATGCTGAGGTTACCACCCAGATTAAGGGGCCTAGTGGGCTCTACAGATGCAATACATTTTAGTGGCTGGACAGGCTCAGACTGACTCTTTAGGGTAGAGACATTTGGGACATCGAGGAGAAATGTTCATATTGGGGGTGGGGAATGGAGCCCCCCAATGGCAGTGGCAATTTCTTGGATCACTCCCAATGGGCCCTCTACGACCCCCCATCGATCCCCCTCCCCTTCCCTGGGCTTCAATTAGATCTAATATCAGTTTTTTAATAACTGCCAATTCGGAAATCACATGGTCACAAGAACAACCCCTTGAAGTTTGGGACTCTGTATGCGGAGGACCTAAAGGAAGTGAAATTCCTTGGTTGAGAGGCTTAGGGACCCAAAGGGGAGTTAGTCAGTGAAAGGAGCTACCCCCTGTGTGCGCTGCCAGCATAGTCTCACTCCAAGAGCTGTAGATGGATCTGCTGATGGAGCTGGGGTAACAGTTTTCCTCTATAGATCCTTCGGTAGCCATATCCAAGCCCATAGGGTCAGAGGCAGGTTCTGCAAGGTGAGCTGCAGCACAGCACAGCAATTCAGGCGTCAGGTGGACAATACCAGGAGGGGGCACTGGTGGCAGATCGCAGGAGGCAGTGGAAACCAGGGGGGAAGCCAACAATGTGCAATCCTTAAGGAATTTAGATAGACCTGTGAGTGCATTCTCAGTTCTATTGTCTAATGAGTCGGTTGTCCCAACAGCTGCCATACAATCAGGACTCCGAGGTTTAGGAGGCAGTCTTGTACCCATGCTTTTCTTGGTTAATGCAGAAGAAACCTTTCCCGGGGTTAGCAGCATCCAAATTTGCCGTGTGGTGGGGAAAGACCCTACAATGGGCAACTGAGGCCGTTGGATCCCCTCCTAAAACGGTGAGGTTGGGGCATGGAGCCGTCTTTTTTCTTTGCGGGTGGGCCTCCCCCATAGTGTTGGGGACACTGGTCAAGTTCTCACTGGGCAATTCCCTAGGTTTTTCCCTGGAACAGGAGCAGTTATGGTGGAGGCAATAGCTGCTAAAGCCATGGTCCTAATGGGAACAGCGTCCGTAGCAGACATATGATCCCTTAGTCCCTCGTCAGCCCCCCACCCTTTCTTCTCGCCACTTTAATCCTGCAAGTGGTTTTTGTGCTAGGGTGAGATTGCAAGTCGGGCAAGGGGACAGAGTTACAGCGAAAAGGGGGCAGCAACAAAAATACTCTGCTGTCTCCATTTTGAGTCTTCCGACGACTGGAGCAATTTTCCCCACCCTGACCAACTCTCAGTTATAGCTTGCTCTCACCTGGGGAATGTCTGTGTCAGCAGTCCCTTCAGTCCAGCATGGGAAGTCCTGCAGGCCGCTAACACCCCTGTGGGATGCCAACAGTGCATCCTTGACCCCGGGAGCTTCACCCTGGCGGGACAGGGTGCGGGGCTAAGTATGCAGAGGGGGCGTGGCCAACAGCACCAGCAGCAAACAGCAGATGAAGGCCCTCCTGGGCCAAAAAGCAGGTATGGCAGGATGCCAACCCCCCATGCCCTTGTCCCCCATGGCCTGAATGTGTTGCCATGCATGTGCTGTTCACATGTTTGGGTAAAATTAAAAGCACAGCAATATGCACATCACATGTGCATCACTGTGCTAATGTTCTGCATGTTAAAATGCAAAGATATACATTTGTTGGTTCAGGTGTGTAAAGGGATTTAGTGTGAGAGTGCCCGCGTTTGAGAGCCACTTGTAAAAATACTGACAGCTGCACCCCCGCTTTTTTTTTTTTACAGGTAGGCACTTTCTGTCTTCTGTACCTCTATCACCCCTCCTTCTTCCCAGCATCTCAACCTCTGAATCCACCTGCCTTACTCCATTAAAATAGAATTCCACCATCAGTGCTGTACCCGGGCCATTCATATGCCTGCATTCCTACCTAATGGTATTTTATGCTATATGGATTTATACCACATACCACTGCCATTTTCATGCTCCCTAGGTCCTCTGGTAGATCTGAGGGAGTGGATAAAGGTAGTGAGGCGAGAGAAAGAAATGCAGGATAGTGTTGCTGTTGTGTTTATTTGTGCAGACTGTAAGCAATCTGAGCTGCGCATGTTGGTCTATTTCTAGATGTCCTGTGCCAAGAGTATAGAACCATTTTTTAAAGTGGTAAATCAATCAAACCCGTGGTGCTAGGATGTACTGCCCAGAGCTTCTTTGATGGAAGGTTGAGTAATTGGTAGGACGTTTGGAGTTTCCCTTTTACTAGCGGTCCCAGATAATATTTTAAGGTTCTCTCCCCAAGCCAATTAGTCAGCTAAGCATTCAAAGTTTAGACATTTTTTTTCAAAATCTTCGCCTTAAAGATACGGTTGAAGTATGCCCTGGGGTAGGGGAGGTCTTACCTGTAGCTCAATTAGTTTGTTTAAATTCTCTTGGAGTCCTTTTCCGGCGTGTATCTGGTGGGCCACTAGTTGGGCAATGATATTGGTTAGATCAGCCATTTCTTCCGAAGGTGTAATGGATTCCCCTGAGGTGTCTGAATCAGAGAAGAAACACTAGATCCCTTCAGACAAGGGCTAAAAATCTTCAGAGTCCTCCGATTCTGAGTCTGCTGAAGGAGCTGACCGGGATAAACTAGTTTGCAACCCTGAGGGTCACGCCACTGATGAAAACTGACTACCCTGAAAAAGAAGGTGTTCAGGGGGAGGGAAATTCAAGGCACTGGGTCTAATGAAACAAAAAACTGGTCGCACTTTGAGAATTATCCGGTTTCAAGGTTGTAGGTTATAAGGAGAGAGAGGAAGGGTATCTAGTAAGACTTGAGTCTTGACGAACAGAACCTGTTGGCCATATAGAATATTTTACTGAGAGGATAACACCTCTTTCAACGTGGACACATGTCTGATTCTAGATCGAATATCCTATTTCCCCCCTCTGGTGGCACCACAATTATTAACATGGGTTTTCAATTTTTGCCAGTTGAATCATATCCCACCCTGACACCATATGTGAGGAACTTATGGGGACAACAAGACAGACAAAAGTGATCACAGTTCAAGGGTGTTTAACAAATAATGTATTGTGTATGCAAGTTGGAAAAACGCATATTCTAAACCTAAATCTAAGATGGGAACAAGCATCGACCATCAAATGAAAAATATGGCAGTCCTAGTGGCACTGTGCCAAACCTCACAACTAATACAAAAAAGGGGTGTGGGATGATTCTCATGAAAAGAAAGAAGTGTTCTCAAATAATATGTCAAGATGCGATAGCCTGGGTCTTCCTTCCCCACATTTTGGACACAGGATAAGATGGGAGCTTGGAGCACAGTACAGTCTCAGGCTTCTCCAGCATGAGACAACAGTTTCAATGGTAGTTCTCAGGAAATTCGATGGCCAAGACTCGTTCCCATTTCTCTGGCCTGATGTGGTCAAATAACAAAAACAAAAGTTTCTTTAACCAAATGAAAGTTTGTTCCAATGTTCGCTGGGTGATGGGGTCACCCCTGGGTCCCTTTTTTCTGGGTGCTGACCCTTCTCAATTGTTTATCACAGTTTCACATAGGGTGATGGCTTCACCCATGTATCCCCCTCTTCTGGGTGTAACCCTTCTTGTATTGTATTCCACAAATCTATATGTCAGTTCTCGTCTTACTTGATGTTTGGCTCCCCCCTGGATCTCCCTCATTCGGGCTCGGGCCCCACTTGACTGCTAGAACTTAGGTGATAGCTTCATCCTTATGGCATCCCTCCTACGGTTTCACTTTTGCTATCACTTAACGTTTATTTCCACTTTTCTCAATTTTGGGGTGAGAACATTTCACCCTTGTATCCCCCTCGGCCAGGCTCTGAACCCTCTCGATTCTTAGCCTCCCTTCACTGGGCTTACTGTGGTTCTCGATCAGAGCGATAGTGGCTAACAGCTGGTGCCCCCCCCAACCCCTTCTGGGCGCTGACCCCCTTTCGGGATTCACTTCCCTTTCTCTTAAAATGCTTGTAGATTAAAATCTTCCGATTGTACACAGATTTTGCTCAATCCTCTTTATGACCACTTTGACCTATCTCACTGGCCCTCCTACAGCGTTTTAGTACTTGTAGTTTCTCTCATGTACGGCTTGACCAGAGTCTATCGAATCAGCATCCACGTGGAGCCGCTTTCCCTCTGCAGATAGTCTCCCCTTCACTTTTTTATGGTTCTATCAAAGTTCATCAGCTTTGGTTCAAAACCTGCCACTTTGCGATTCTTACTCAACTCAGCCTGGTTATTATTGGTTCTCCCCTCGACACACCGGCTGTGATAAACCACTTGGCTATTGCCTCTCTGGAGTCAAGGCCGGTGCCATGGGCGCAGGAGCTTCCTTCACTCCTGCTTATCAGCATAGGTTTGCTCCATGTACCGTTGACATCTGCTGCAGAACACTTGTGCTATTGTTTGCGGTTTTAGGCTCTCTTCCACGAAGGCTCTGTAGGTGTGGGACGAAAAGGGCAAGGTCACTTCTCGGGTTGCTAACCTCTCGATTGCTGCAGACTTTCTCCTTCTCTTGAACTGCTACGTGGTAGCCATCTCATCATGCTGTCTGCCGTGCTCGCCTTGCTGGTACCATGCTCTCTGCCTCCACCTTTTATCCCTGTGGGGAAAGGAAAGGGCTGTCAGGTGTTTGTGATTCTGATCAATTGCCTGACTTTGCCTGACTCATGTATTGGAACATGTCAGGTGAACGGCTCTGGTGTTAGTCTTTCGTCCTTTGTGTAGTGCGAAAGCATTAGTTAGAAAAGAGGGGGGCTGTGGTTTGGAATGACCTAGGTGAGAGGATGGGGTAAAGTCATCAAAGGAAGAGGGATACTGCGTCTCACTCATCAATGTCCCACTCCCACTCCCAGAGGATCTCTCCTACATGTGATCCTCCCTCACTTGTCCAGCCCCAGGAACTGTATCCAATAGCGATGGCCATGTCCTGGCCACCTGGAAGACAGATCCTCAAGGTTCAGACAGAGAGACATCTTCAGGTTTCTCACAAAACACAGCTACAAAATCACCATCTACCCTTAAAAACTATGGCAGAAAACTAAACCTCGAAGCTCTAATTGACAGCACATTTCTACTAAAGAGAAAGTTGTTTATATTAATACTAAACAGAATGAAACCACTAACTAAATTAATGAATAAATTACCAAAAGTACTTCTTAACATGTACAATGTCTACAGAGATAACTTTTCAAATTTCTGTGACGGTGAATGGATTCACACAAGCAGCACAGAACCATATTTTGCTTATAAACAAGAATAAAGAAACCCAATTGCCACAGACAATGGCTGAGGCAATGAAATGGTGGGAGATACCGCTATGGCAAAATAAACCTTTATAGAGAAAACTTCCACAACAAACTTTGAACCCAATATTCCTTTTGCCCAAACAAACTATCCAGTATACAAAAGGAGGTGCAGCTCAATATGTAATATACCGGAACAAACCTTCAAATCTTTATGACAATTCCTAAATCAGTATTTGAAACTAAAAGACAAAAGCGGAATAAAAACTTTACAAACCATGGACTCCTGCCCAGTGCACATCCACACAGGACTGCTAGGACATTCATTAGCCTGCATTCCAGGAACTGCTTGTAAAAGCAAATTACACCACGTATAAATGCTAGCAACACACCATTCCGCTATACAAAATCTTGTGCATGGACTATACTATGCAAAAAGTCCTGCTCTAGAACTGCAAAATTTAAATAGCACTCTCCTACATGGCACTGCCAAAGAACTGTTTCGAGAAATAGAACAGATCCAAAGTAAAGATTGGCCAACCCTTAAATGAGACAGTAATATCGTTACCGCCACATTTAAGGGCTAATGCCTAACTCATGATGAGGCCCAAATTATGTGTCTGTTGTTGCAGAACTTTTTATAAAAAGAGCACAACTATAGTAGATATGGCCTACAAAATACAAGACAATGAGTAATCCCAATGGTTCCAATTGTCCTTATATCTAACAGCAGAAAATAAATACAAATAGTTTGCACATACTGCAATACAAAGATGGACAATAACCAAATGCCATCACGTGCTATAACTAATAACTTAGTAATCTTCCCACTTCTAAAAATTCACCATCTACTTAGTTTGTATGAGAGCACTAGAATCCAAATATTACACCCATTTCAAGCTATAATACGCCTTCAACAGAACTGCCAAATTGCCTCCATCTGAGTTACTGAAAGCCATTTGTGTCAAAGTAGAATATTTGCCATTAGATCTTAAATAAAATGTAGAAACTCTAGGAGTACAACGGCCAATAGATCAATCATTGATTGTACTAATTAATGGTGTACCAACAAAAGACAAAATAATTTATCAACAACTAGTTGACATAAACAAAGTTAGACACTCCCTAGAATACCTTAAAGGAAACAATGAACACTACAAACATGTAAACATAGAGAAAAACTTAAAAGAAACCACCCAAATAATAATTCAAAAACATAAGTGTGTTAAATACTGCCAGAATACTATCCAAAATGATGCTTCGGTTTCCCTAGACCAGTTTGCACAAAAGTAAATAGCTTAACGTCTTCTTTTGACACAGTGTAAAAGGGAAATCCCCTAAAAACACATACAACATTAAAAGGAACAAAGCATCCAAGTGCATCAATGATTACAAGGCAATCATTGCCCTTTTGTGGAATGCAAATATAGACATCCAATACATTGCAGACAATTCTACTGCAGATGCAAGATATGTCAGAGCATATGTCATCAAAGCTAAGAAAACAGAGCTAAAAGACCTCTGGGATAACATATCACAAAACACTGGAAGAACAGTAAGATCGAGTGTGCACACACACAGTTTAATAATTCAGAAGTTACAAATTTAAGGAAAAAGGTGTTGATTGCTTATGGGTGCGGAGGAGGAAAAGTGGCCCTGGCACAGGGCTACCCAAATATACACAGAAAGAAAAAAAGAGGATCCAAACTGGCACCTTAAATTCTATTAAAAAAACATTATGTTGTAAGTCCACATTCGAGAATAACAGAGGACAAGAAAGTTTTAGCCAAAGTTAATGATGCAGTCAATTCTTTGAGTGTAAAAAACAAGTATTCTTTAATCCAAACGCAGAAGCCAGAGAAAATTCAATTCATTGAGGGCAGCTGACGCGTTTCGAGAAGCAAATTCTCTTCTTCATGAGCCAGAAATCATGTACAAGAACTAAATGAAAGCAATGTAGAGAAAATAAAGGGAGAATCCGAATGGATCACTACTAGATATATTCCACAACCTACTAGATAAATACTTACAAATTATTGTCTTCTGGCAGTCAAATTGCGAGTGCAGTCTCTCAGTGGTTACATTGTCAAGAAAACAGTGGTACAAATGAAATTTCACAATATTGATTGAATTATATCCAAAGCCACAAACAAGCAAAACAACGGATGGCCAAATGTTCAAAAGTCAAAGGAATCACGAAAGGCAGGGTAAAGCAGAGTGGGCAGCATGGATGCAATTTATGGAAAAGAAAAGGGGGCTGAAAATATGCTCACCATGACTAGAGAGATCCTATGCGCTGTTGCGTTTGGATATGACTCTGTGTTAACAGAGTGTTCAATGGGATACTGAGTTTTAAATCAAGCCAGCGTAAAGCGGGAGACCAGTGTGCTGCAATAAAAAAATGTAAGTGGTCAGGGGTCTGATTGGTATTACAGACTAGTAACAATATGGAAACAGGAACGGTAAGATCAACTTAAAGTTGGTCACTCACCCTAGCTGGGAGAATATCTGTGTAGGTACGTTCGAGTCCTATCAGACGAATGCCAAAGTGGCGTGCAATCAGAGTCCTCTCAAGCGGGTGCCGAATGCGGCGTGCGATCAGGATTCAGTCAGATGGATGTTACATTCGGCGTGCAATCACTGTTCAGATGCCTGCTAGGTCACAGTGTCTGAATCTGTGAATAGCCCAAAATTGCTCTGAGTTAGGCTATATGTACGTGAAAAAATGAAGTGCTCCCCTGGTTAGTGATTGTGCAGCAGAGTGGGAACTTACTGTAGGAAGAGCGTGGCACGATTTCCAGAAGCAGCGTTATGCTCGGTATGCAGTGAGTAACCAGTGCATCTCGCATATCACGATGGAGGGTATGTGTGTATAGATGAGGATGGTTGCTAGGCGAGGGACACTACTAGAGGAGCGAAGGACCCTCTAGCGTACACTCATGTAGTGCGTGGTTTTTCTAAACAAATGACAGACTTGCGGAAGGACTCAAAGGGAGCATACAGCTCGACAGAGATTGTATAAAGCGGCGGCCATATTAAAATGATGAAAACCCATGTGAACAGTGCTGGGATAAATATACAGTGGGGTAATAGGAATCAAATCTCTTGGTGGGTATGGTCCAATCATTGAAGTTGTGGTTGGTTGTCTATGGATTTACAGAATACAGAGGCAATGAAGCTGGTGTATCAGATCAATGTATGTTAGATAAAAATTATCACAGAATAATGGATTTCTTGCATTCAGTTAATCAATCAATATCTGCATAGTTACATAGAGGCGTTATATCATAGTAGGATTCATAGACATCACTCAGATGTAAATACTATTAATGCAGTGGATAAAGATAGACTACTTATATAAATAGCCCGATTGAAGGGGAGGAGAAAAACTGTTTATAAAAGAAGCCTCTTTAAATGAAGCATTTCAATGAAAATTCATCGTTGAGACCCCTAGGGAGTAGTGTGTTCAGTGTGTGAATCCAGTATTTCTCTCTACGGGAGAGTGTTATCTGGTAGTCACCACCTCTATAAGGTTTTTTGACTACTTCTAGGACTTGGAATTTCATTTGTGCCACAGAATGGTTATTCTCCATGAAGTGTCTCGAGATGGGTGACTTGGTGTTTTTGCACCTGATGTTAGATTTGTGCTCTGTCAGACTTCTTTAACTGATCTCGTTGTTTGCCCCACATAGAGTTTGCCATATGGGCATTTAATCGCATAGATCACTCCAGTGGACATGCAGGTACCATAATGTCGTAGTTTAAACTTTTTGCCTGTGCATGGATGTATAATAGTGTCACCTTTGGTGACATTGTTGCAGTGTGAGCAACAAGGAAAAGTTCCAATTTATTTTTCGTTTGTAGGACCATTTGTTTATCTTTAGGTGGTATTTCTGCTCTAACGAGTTTATCTCTTTGGTTCCCGCCACGCCTGAAAGTGATCATAGGTGCTTTAGGGAATAACTCCTTAAGAGTCTGGTCATTATGGAGAATGTTCCAATGTTTTCTGATGGTTCTTCCTATTTGGAAACTCTGTCTTGAATATTTGGTGATGGTGATGTGGAGCAGTGGCATTTCCTTGGTATGAATTTTGGTGACAAGGAGATGTTCTTTGCTGATAAGTTCTGACCTTTCTTTGGCTCCTTCTAGGATAGATACTGGATAACCTCTGGCTTCAAATTTCTCAAATAGTTTGGTGCTTTCTGTGTCAAGACCTGCTGGATCTGAAATTATACGTTTCAATCTCAAGATTTAGCTGCATGGTAGACTTTTCAGCATCGATTTCGGGTGATGACTTATAAAGTGTAGCAAGTTGTTAGCATCCGTCGGTTTATGATAGACTGTGGTACTGATTCGATTATCTTTAATTTCCATATCCACATCCAGAAAGTGCAGATGTGGTGTGCCTATCTCCATGGTGAATTTGATATTGTCGTGGATAGTGTTCATGTAGTTGAAAAAGGAGTCCAGTTCTTCGCGTGATTACCAGATAACACTCTCCCGTAGAGAGAAATACTGGATTCACACACTGAACACACTACTCCCTAGGGGTCTCAACGATGAATTTTCATTGAAATTCTTCATTTAAAGAGGCTTCTTTTATAAACAGTTTTTCTCCTCCCCTTCAAATGGGCTATTTATATGAGTAGTCTATCTTTATCTACTGCATATTAAGAGTATTTACATCTGAGTGATGTCTATGAATCCTACTATGATATAACACCTCTATGTAACGGTGTCCAGTCATATTTTCGAATGCAATATTTTCGAAAGTCAAAATGTCGAAAATATTTATTCGAAAATAATAATGTCGAATTACAAAAAAGTCGAATTTTTTTTGATTATTTTCGAATTAATGTTAATACAAGGTAAGTGTTTATATCTGTTTTAAGCATTTTTGAACATTGATATTATTAACCATGTTTTATTAGGTATTTTTGAACATTAATAGTATTTACCATGAAATAGGTAGCTTTAATCTATATATATAGTTTAAATAAATATATATTTATTTTAAATTTGAATTTTAAATAAATAAATAACAAATTGCAAACTGTTAACGTTGAACATTTAGTATACTTTTTCTCCAATAGATGGCGCTATTGTATAAGAAATGAGATTGTTCATTTTGTTGATATATGGTAATTGAATTCTACGTAAAGGTTGCGTAACCCTTTGTATGCGTAGGCGCCATTTTTAAAGTTCATTCTTGCAGCGTTTCAATCGCGTTCGGGTCTCCCTGCTTTTGTGTGCTTTCTTTTTGGATTTTCAAGGATTTTCACCGTTTTCCATGGATGCAATGTTTTTTTTTTTACTGGATTCGATGGATGTGTTGGTTTTTCCGAGCTATGGATTTTTTTTCGGGTTGGATCGTGGATTTTTTTTCCTGGGCTTTCTTGGATTTTCAACTTTTTTTCCTTTACAGATTTCACTGTTATGGATCGCACATGTGGATTTTTTTTTTGGATGGTATTTTTCCCTGGATTGCTTTTTGGATTTTGAGTTACTTGGATTTTGCTGCTTGGTGCTTTTTACGGTTACTGCTTGCATTTTTCATGGTGGATTGGTGATTCTTCAAAAACGTGAGTATTGTTAACATTTTAAATTATACGCTATTCAATCTAGGTAGTTGTCTTTGTCATCTTGATTAAAATTACGTACTATTTGCTCAAGGCGTTGTTCATAGTCTCTGTATTTTTTATTTTTTAACTCTGTGTTTGCGAGTGAAATCGCTTGTGAGACTCGAAATTCCTGATGCGATTGTTCATTGTTTAATTCTTTCAAAAAATGCCACAAATTGGGGTTACTTGTGTTGAAAGTTTTATTAATACGGCTGTGCCATCCCTCAAGTGAATTGTTCGTTCTAGGTCGCCCTTCCAAGGTTGCTTTGTAGCAATTCCATAAGTTTATATTGTATTTTGGCCTTCTTCTGGTGCCATTCCTAGTTAATTGTCCAATCCATGTATTTTCCATGTAATCTAACATGTCCAAATTTTCTTCCTCATGATTTTTAAAATAGTCAGTGTCAATTAAATGTTCATAGAAATGTATAACCTGATCTTCTTTCACAAATGCTAATCCGAATAGTTTTTTTTATGTTATGTTGGAAAGTGCTGTCGTCTGTGTATTTACTACTTAGTCCAAGTTTTTGCAGTTTGTTCCATATCGACTGAGTAAAATGAAAAAAGCAGCCTTGTATGCTAGAATCAGGGTATATTGAAGAAAATACCTTAATCTGTGCTAATTCAAAATCCATGATTATGTTTTTGGGTTTCAAATCTGGTACAGTGTCCTTGATTTTGTTTAACATGATTCTGTATGTTTCTTCATTTTTTTGGGGCATTAAAACATAAACAAGTGGAATTAGTTTGTTATTTATTGTTCCATGTATTGAATAAAATTGTTGGAAGGGGTGTGGGCATGCTTTGAAAGTTGCGTCACCTTGCCACTGGGCAATTTCACTTAGATGCTTGAAATTGGTCGCAGTTGAAAATATCAACATTTTTTCGTCTCTTACTTCAACGGTAGAATGGTGGAAATTTTCTCCATTAGCTGTCACTCTAAACACTTCTGGTATGGTGATGTCATTGTATGTTGTAGGTGCTGGTGGCAGATTTTCCTTTTGCTGTTTCTTGCGGTTTACTGTTCGTTGCATATGTTTTACACTAGGCATCTGCGCAGATATGTGTGAAGGTAACGTGTCACATACCGTTGATATTACCAAACCGCTTGCCTGACCGGGGTTTTCTATTGCCTTTCTTTTTAGCTCTTGGAGAGTTTGTTCTATTACTATATTTGTCTTGTCCGGTAGATGGTTGTGTTCTCCCTTTATTTTTGTATTGGAACATTCAACTATAACTCGTGCGGCACATTTTGATCATCCATATTCAATGCATTTCCAGTTCATTTTTTTCCAATTCCTTATTATAAATGTATCCTTTCAAAACCAGCTGTTTTCCTCCTTTTTGCGAGGTTATGTATTCAACCCTTTCTGTCATTTTCAATCTAAAATAACGGAAAAAAATGTTTTACTATGTTTGCCATACACTAATAATAATATATTTTTCGATTTAAATATCTAGTTACATATTTTTTTATGTTATATTACCTGATTGTTTGCCTGACGTAGCCGAATCGAGTCCACTGTAGTTCGCTCTGACTCTGGTTCTGTCAGGTAATGACAGTTGTCCACAACCGTCATCTGTTCCTTTTGTGTTTAGGCAAGGTTCTTTACTCGTGGGTGTCACCTATTGGCTTAACCCTTACTACTCTTGATTCTATGCGGTTTTCGTTAGTCATAATGTATTTTATTTACAGATTGGCAAATGGTTATGTGTTGGTGGTCGAGAGGGGGGTGGGTGGGTTTCGGCGTAGAGGTAAGACGGGTTAGGGGGGTAACCCCCCCATAAAAATGGACGATTACCAATACTTCACATCGGTATGTTAGTACTATTGTTCGACTTTTTTTTCAACATTTTTGTTTCGACTAATTGTCTTTTCCTTTTATATGTATATATTTTCGACATATTTGTTTTCGACATTTTATTTCGACATTTTTGTATTTCGGCATTATGTTTTCAACATGCAGATATCGATTGATTAACTGAATGCAAGAAATCCATTATTCTGTGATACATTTTTTTCTAACAGACATTTATCTGATACACCAACTTCATTACCTCTGTATTCTGTAAATCCAGAGCCATCCAACCGCAACTCCAATGATTGGACCATAATCACCAAGAGATTTGATTCCTATTACCCCACTGTATATTTATCCCGGCAAAGTTCACATGGGTTTTCATCAATCTAATATGGCCGACGCTTTATACAATCTCTGCCGAGCTATATACTCCCTTTGAGTCCTTCCGCGAGTCCGTCATTTGTTTCGATGAACCATGCACTACATGATTGTATGCTAGAGGATCCTTCGCACCTCTGGTAGCATCCCTTGCCTAGCAACCATCCTCATCTATACACACATACCCTCCATCGTGATATGCGAGACGCACTGGTTATTCAGTGCATACTGAGCATATTCGCTGCTTCTGGAAATCGTGCCACGGTCTTCCGACAGTAAGTTCCCACTCTCCTGCACAATCACTAACCAGGAGAGCACTTCGTTTTTTCACGTACATATAGCCTAACCCACAGCAATTTTGGGCTATTCACAGATTCGGACACTGTGACCTAGCCGGCATCTGAACAGTGATCGCACGCCGAATGTAACATCCATCTGACTGAATCCTGATTGCACGCCGCATTCGGCACCCGCTTGAGAGGACTCTGATTGCACGCCACTTTGGCATTCGTCTGATAGGACTCGAACGTACCTACACAGATATTCTCCCAGCTAGGGTGAGTGACCAACTTTAAGTTGATCTTACCGTTCCTGTTTCCATATTGTTACTAGTCTGTAATACCAATCAGACCCCTGACCACTTACATTTTTTTATTGCAGCGCACTGGTCTCCCGCTTTACGCTGGCTTGATTTAAAACTCAGTATCCCGTTGAACACTCTGTTAACACAGAGTCATATCCAAACGCAACAGCGCATAGGATCTCTCTAGTCATGGTGAGCATATTTTCAGCCCCCTTTTCTTTTCCATAAATTGCATCCATGCTGCCCACTCTGCTTTACCCTGCCTTTCGTGATTCCTTTGACTTTTGAACATTTGGCCATCCGTTGTTTTGCTTGTTTGTGGCTTTGGATATAATTCAATCAATATTGTGAAATTTCATTTGTACCACTGTTTTCTTGACAATGTAACCACTGAGAGACTGCACTCGCAATTTGACTGCCAGAAGACAATAATTTGTCAGTATTTATCTAGTAGGTTGTGGAATATATCTAGTAGTGATTCCATTCTGATTATCCCTTTATTTTCTCTACATTGCTTTCATTTAGTTCTTGTACATGATCTCTGGCTCCTGAAGAAGAGAATTTGCTTCTCGAAACGCGTCAGCCGCCCTCAATGAATTGAATTTTCTCTGGCTTCTGCGTTTGGATTAAAGAATACTTGTTTTTTACACTCAAAGAATTGACTGCATCATTAACTTTGGCTAAAACTTTCTTGTCCTCTGTTATTCTCGAATGTGGACTGACAACATAATGTTTTATTAATAGAATTTAAGGCGCCTTATTGATGCAGTATTAAGGTGTGCAGGGGATGGGAGGGTTCCAGTTTGGGTCCTCTTTTTTCTTTCTGTGTATATCACAAAACACTGTCTCAAAAATTATACAGCTCTGGTATACAAATGCTCTCCCATAGAGAATGCGGGAGCTACAAAGCTGTTGACAGTTTAATAGGTACATGCTTATATGGCAAATCTGAACACAGTGTCTGGCTAAACTATGGTCCTGTTTTATCCCAATAAAGAGAACTAAAATCCTATCAAGATATAGAAACAATAGCCATGAATGAACCTAATAGCCAGGACATTTTTTTGTAAAATTGTCAATTGTAATTGACTCATGCTACCCAAACAGAAGTAGTAGTTTGGAAAACATGTGTCTATAAAATATAGCCCAAAACTACGCCTACAAAAGCAATGCCACACCAGATGAGTCAAATTGCAAATATTCAGTCTCAGCTTGTGTAGGAAGCCTAGTAAAACATAGATAACTTTATTACATGGCCCTACTGCAACCTTTTAAACCTTGGAGAAAAGAAGAAGAATTATAGCTGACCATGATTCATTTGACACTGCATTCAAAGCAAATTAAAGCAGTATAACAAATGTCAATTTCAAACAATACAAACAAATGTCATACAATGAAGGCCAATAACAGGAAGACATTGAAGCTATATTAGATAAAGACACTCTTGAGGGCAGTCAACCATCCCTTACAGGAAGCTAAGAACCACTAACTCTAAATGAAGCATAAATAGCCATGACTGAGGTAGAAAATACCATGTATCAATCTAAACAATCTGAAGAAGACTTGTCAGTGCTCAAATCACAGCTAAATAATGAACAACTCATCTAGACGTCACTGAAGAAAGTGTATATGGTCTTAAACATGAACCTAAAACTTGTAGCTTTCAAAATTATAAACCCCTGCTCCTGTATGTAAATGGTGAAGCTGGTTCTGGTAAAATGCTCTTAATTTAAATAATCAGCACATTTCTACAAGACTTCGCAAACAACAACCTTTCAGCAATTGTAACAGCCTCCACAGGTGTAGCTTCCTACAACATAGGAGGTGTAACTTTACACTGACTACTGCTCCTCCAAGTAGAACAGCAAAACAAATTAGACTACTACAAATGATCAGCAGAAGCTGCTACTGAAGTACGCAGAATTCTGAAACAAATGAAAGTTCTCCTGATTGATGAAGTCAGCATGGTTTTCAACCTCATGTTGGCTTTAATGCATCCCAGAATGCAAGAAGTCCTAAAAACTGACTACAAAGAACTGTTTGGAGGAAAACAGATTATATCTGCTGCTTACTCGAGAGATCATAACGATTCGAGGAGCCACGAATGATAAGAGATGTCGCCTTTGTAAAGAGGAATCAGTGGCAGAAATATTAAAGCACCCAGTGATAGACTGTTCAAAAACCAAAGAAAATAGAAGCACTTATCTCCTACCGCTGATTGCAAACCAATGGATGCTACAACCCGATGATCTGTGGAACAGATTGATCTCAGGCGAGAAAACGAGATGGATGGTGGCGATGGTCAAACTAATAGAACTAGCATTTGAACAGATAAACCAACCATCGACCCACTGTGAGTCTCTTTAGTGAGTGGGTCTACGACGCAATCCCAGGCATTTTTACTGGAAGCCAGAGAGATGCAACTGCGGTTTGGCGGATTTGTGTGAAAAGAAGTTTTAAATGTTTCTAGCTGGTTTGAAACCTTGATAAAAACTCAGGTTTAACTGAGTAAAATTTAAATAAAAAAAAATATATATATATATATATATATATATATATATATATATATATATATATATATATATTGTTTTTGAGTCCTTAACACCAGTAAAAGGTGACCCTATTTTTAAAACATAAGGACACAAACAATGCCATAACACACTCACAGTATTGAGAATGTAAATCTGTGGTAACATTTTTGCTACAGAGAACTAACTAAAAACATGCATCAATCTACAGATCTCACTTATGCTGCTAAGATTTTTAAAAAAACATTAGAACTGGTCTGCTTACTAAAGATTCAAAGTCCATCTTAAAAACTAGACTGATCCATTAACTACATGGGAAAAATGCATCTGCCCCTGATGTCATGGAACAATGAACTCAATAAAATATAAAATGCATGTCCTTAATGCCAACGCTTGCAAGCTGTAATCAATTCAATGATACAATGTTGAAAAAAATGCCACGATGGTGCATATCAACTCCACAGACAAACTTGAAGTGCATGGCATGTAGTAGTTCTTTTTTAATCAACTATGGATTTTTTTTCCAATGACCCAATGATTATTTCAAGTCAATACAACAGTGTAACACACATTAATGTTGTGCCAAACATAGTACTAACAATGTACTGTTTATGAGGGTCTAACATGTCAATGTATATGTACAATTGATGCAAATACATTTTAAAACCACTGTGCTTAACAAATTATACTATTTATTCGAAGAAAATGAACCAGAGATTCCAGCTTTATTTCCATATACAACTAAGTACCCATACCCAGTGTTTTTTCTTCACCTAAAGATTCCATCACCACTATCCTCAATTCTACTGCAATCATCAATGGCATATACACTTCAATTATATCATCCCACCATATTACTAATACACTATGCAATGCCTATATACATATTAATAAAGTGCTTGTTACCGGTGGCCAGAATCTTGGGGTCATGGTGTATGGCCATTCCCCAAGAATCTGGCCACTGGTCAAAACCACCACAATGCAATCAAACCATCTAACACGTACGTACAGTATACCTTCAAATAGCGAGATTCACCTAGAACCTCCCCAATCTCACTGACCTCCATGGACATGTGTTCATGTCCGCGCACAAGAACAGTGACTGCGGACATGGTGGCAGCAGCACAATTTTTTTCACCTATAAAAACGCGTCCCTGTTAACTTTTTTCCACTCCCCCATCCTTTCACGGCCTTCTTTCGGCCACAATGTAACCCAAAATGCAATTTCCTTCTCCTTTCCTTACTGTGCTGTTCGCGGTCAACAGCGATGTCTGCAGATCCAATATGGCAACCGTTTAAAAAATTCTGATGCACCTCACATTTTTGAACAGTCAGCATGCGTCTTTGATGTCTGCGCACACGAAGCCATGGACTGATCAGCCCAGGGGTGTCCTCTGACTTCGAATCAGGAAAGGAGTCTATGAATCTGACCCAGATATCACAAACATATCTTGGCCTACTTTTTCGCTTTTTTTTAAAAAACAACTACTGAATGGATTTACAACACATTTATAAAGGCATGCTTTTGGAACTATGCTGCCTCTCCTGGCACAAATCTGGTGAAAATACATCCAGCGGTTTCGGCAGTCAGCACAAGCAAACATTTTTTAAATTGAAAGTTTCAAACATTTTGAGACCCCCTTATCACTTTGCTGCCCTTGAACGAAACCTCACCAAACTTGCAAGGTTTGCTAAGGATTCCTCCAGTGGCCTAAAGGTTATAAGCTGACCAGAAAAAAAGAAAAAAACAAATATATATATATATATATATATACATACACATACATACACACAACACCCAGAAAGTTATGGTGGGTTTAAAAAGGTTTGAAAAAAAAAACTTTCCGCTGAAATGTGAAAGTAGGAAAGTCTATATGACCCAAGTCACACATTCCACAATGCCATCGCTGGAAGTTCACCTCCAGTTCTGAGCCACACACACATATATATATATATATATTACACGGCCCGCAGTAGCGGACGTGTAGTTATGGTTAAGTTGCTAAACTCATAGGAAGAGCACTTTTTCGGCAGCTTATAACTTCGCTGCCCCTGGACGAATCCTCACCAAACTTTGCAAAAAAAAGTATGTGGTTGGCT
This sequence comes from Ambystoma mexicanum, assembly GCF_040938575.1. Lineage (NCBI taxonomy): Eukaryota > Metazoa > Chordata > Amphibia > Caudata > Ambystomatidae > Ambystoma > Ambystoma mexicanum. The sequence continues at coordinate 463,045,637 of NC_090931.1, forward strand.
CTGAATTGTTTCGCCAAGTTGGGTGAGGTTTCATGTGGGGGGAGCAAAGATATAGGGGGGTCCCAAAAATGTGTTTTACCATAGACTGAATGGGGAAATATTTTGTGCATGCCTACAGCCCGAACGGTCCGATGGATTTTCACCAAATTTGCGGCAGGAGCAGGGGTTTGGGTCAGAAAGCCTGCTTTTGTGGGAATCCGACCAGTACTTTTGTTGGAAACGACTGAAATGTACATCTCTAAAAATTTGTGATATCTGGGTCCGCTCCGCTGACCCATTTCCCTGTTCACTCCGCGCACCGAAGTGTCATTGGCCTGTGGTACGGCGTGCTGTCGGAGAACTTTGGATTCGGCTGGTGGTTGGCTGGAGGGAAGCAAGCTGTGCATCAACAATGTTTGCAAAATGCTGCCATGGTGTCTCAAAAGAAAGTGCACCGGCAGAAGGGTCTGCAAAATGTACCATTCAACATGTGTTGGCTGCCGCAAGGGAGGGAAAAGATGGGGGAGTGACAAGTGGTTAATGTGACATATGTAGGTAGGTGGAAGAGGACGGAGGAGTGGCTGCAGTATTGGTGCATATAGCACGATATCCCGGGTGCCTAGACAGCAGACACCTTTGTGTGGTGATTTCAGGCAGCTGTCGTAACTGCACGCTAGCTTCTGCCGATTGTGGTTTGCGGTGACCTCTTTCCGTGGTGAGTGGTGGCAGGAGATTTTAAGAAGGGGAGTGATTTGCACATGACATTGGGTTTGTGGGAGCGCGGGTGCTGTACTATGCGGATAGATAGCAGTAGTTGGGCACATGGTGGCATGCATGTGTGCATGTAGTTGCGGTGGGTCTGTTGAAAGATTAAACTAATGGGTGCATGGCTGAAGGCTATAGGCCGGAGCACATGCTCTTAAGAGCCTAGAGCTTCAGCTCACCCACCGCTACTATGCATGTGTTACTCTGTATCCGGTAGAGGGGGGTGCTTGCATAGTGTGGTGTGTTCAGATTGGTTGGAGTAGGGCTAGTGTAACAAACACTATGTGGGTAGGGTGCCATTGATACCTACTTTGTGAATGGAACTGGGTATGTCCGTAGTATGTGAATGAAAGAGCACATGGGTGCAGGAGACAGTGTTTTGGTTCTATATTGGTGACCTGTCTGCGGTGACCTCTTTCCATGGTGAGTGGTGGCAGGTGAATTTCAGAAGGGGAGTGAATTGGTTATGGCACAGGGTGGCTGGGAGCACAGGTGCCTGTGCTATGCAGCTGGAAATGGTGGTTGGGGCTATGGTGGCATGCATGGGTGCATACAGTTGGGGGGTTGTTGAATGCTTACACCATTGGGAGCCTGGCCGAAGGCCGTAGGCCGGAGGCCATGCTTTCAAGAGCCTAGGGCTTCAGCTCACACACCGCAGCAATGCATGTGTGACTCTGTATCCGGTACACAGGGATGCTTGCATAATATGGTGTGTGCAGATTGGTTAGAATAGGAGCAATTTTGTGAACAGTATGTGGGTAGGTTTACAGTGACACATTACTTTGTGAATGGAAGTGGGTACGTATGTACTATGAATGAAAGTGCACAGGGGTGCAGGAGACACTGGGCCTCATTACGAGTCCGGCGGTAACCGAGGCGGTAAAACCGCCTGGGTACCGCCGGACTCGTATTACCATTCCGCCTCCGTGATTCCCGGAATTACCGGGGCATTACAACCCCGGTTTTCCGGGAATCACGGAGGCGGAATGGTGTTAATCCCCATTCCCATTGAGTCCTATGGGACTCGATGGGAATGGGGATCATGGAAACACCGGCAGCATCTCGTAATGCTGCCGGTGTTTCCTCGTCCGCCTGCAGGCGGGTGGTGTTAAACCCGCCAGGTCAAACCTGGCAGGAACATCACCTCCCGCCTGCAGGGGTCAGACTCAGGCGGTCCGGAAACAACGGTGGTGCCGGGTTTACCGCCACCGTTATTTCTGGACCGCCTGGGTCTTAATGAGGCCCAGTGTTGTGTTTCTAGATTGTGGTAAGTGTAGCAAATTATTCCTGTATTGCTGTATGGCGGTGTGCAGGTTGGGAAGGAGTGCTGTGTATGCGGATTGTCATAGTTGGTGACATGGTGAAACGGATGGTGCCATTATGTAGCAGTGAGAGTGTTGAAGGTCTAGACTGTTGGGTGCAAGGCTGAAGGCCGTAGGCCATGCACTCAAGAGGCTAGGAGTTTAGGAGACACACGGCAGTAATGCATTTTGGATTTTGCAGCAGTTAGAGGGTGGTGCCCTGACGCTTTAGAGCAGGAGAAGTGAGGTGCCATGCGTGCATGTTTGGTTTTGCAGGTGAGGACACTGATACAACATGGTAACGTTTTTGATGTGTACTTGGCGATGGTGGTGTGAAAAGACATTCAGTGTGGGCACTGGGTGCTGGGTTTGTATACTGTCAGTCTGGAAGAGGATATGGTAGAAGTGCACCTTAAATGTGCTTGGTTACTATGCTGTGTGCTGATTTGTTGAAGTAGGGCCAATGTTGTGTATATTTGGGGTGCATGTCATGCTCACGTTTGCTTGCTTGCTTAAAAAAGTTTATGACAGCTGTGATGCAGATATTTCCTACTGCAAAGATAATTTTCTCATCGATGACACCAAGAGGACATTGGGAGCATGCCAGTGTAATTTGTCCACAGCCAAAGGTTGGGAGACGTTGGATAAACAGAAGCATGTGCGACTTTATGTGCAGTGCTGGTATGTTTTGCACTGACTATGAAAGCATTAATAACCAGCAAGATTTCCAGTGGTTCCAAGGAAATGGCATTTATTTTACTTCTATTGGCAATATTGTTGTGTTTGCCACTCTCCACGAAGCTTTGCAGAGAATCCTGCAGCAATGTAAGATAACCGTTCATCTTCAGTCGAAGAAAATGTCAGGAGGAGAAGCAAACAGACAGTGAGCAACAGAGAAAAACAAGAAAAAAAAGTTTGACTGCACGTACCAAAAAAACATGACAAAAACAAAAAACTATATAAGTGTTTTTGAAGACAATCCTTAAGACACAATCCCTACCCCTGTCTTACACCCCCCCCCTGAACCCCATTTCCATCCAGTTTCTAGCACAGTAATGCTGCGGATTCTGCAGGACTTTGAGGATTAGATGTGGCAGATCTGGCTGTTTTTAGGATGGCATCTATAGCAGTGGCACTGTGGAGGCTAAGCCATTGGGCAATGTAGTTGCTGGTTGTGGTGTGCACACAAACACTGTGACGGAATGTCTGTTTGTACAGATAAATGTAGGAGGCTATGGTGAAAGTGAGCAAGGTAAGGGGCATGCATCCTGTTTGTATGCATGCACTGCACGCACTTGCTTAACGTTTGTTTCTAATATACATTCCCTGCTGCTTTTGTGAGATCCCTTTTCCGACATTTGTAGTACATGCATACAATGGGAAGACCGTATTGTGAAGTGCACAAGGTACGTGGCAGGCATCATGTTGCTATGAGTGCAGTGTGTGCATCATATGATATGATGTGCTATGGTATTTTGTGCCATTTTTATAGCGCCACCATACAAGTGTGTGAAGGCGCGCAGAGGAAAGGGAGGCGGAACGCAGGCCACACAGAGACACTGATTCCTCTAGGCCATGTGACATTGAGAGTGCGCAAGTGAATGGGAAGGGGGAGGGCAAAGTGCAGTACATGGGAACAATAAAAAATAGAAATACATTCAACTACGCCCGGTGCTGACAAGTGAAAGGCAAAGTGTAGACATCAAGTGGTGCATGAACTGTTAGGGTTCTATAAAACAGTCCCAAAGTGCGGGGGTTGGCAGAAAGTTAGTGCAGGGGTGGAATTGTAGAGAGGGAGGTGGCCTGGAGCACAGATTATAGGGTGGGTAGGAAACCAGTGCAGAATACTTTTTAGCCAGGAAGTGAGCAGCGGAGAGGAGGGGAAAAGAAGCACATGGAAAGGTTTACAGGTGCTTTCAGAGCCTACACTGCTTCTCCTCAAGGTCCAGGGAGACAGAGATCGTGTTGCACAGGGGGCCCCAGCAGAAGAAACACATCTACCACCATCTGGTTGCATATAGAAGAAACTGACCCAGAGGCAGTAGGCGGTGGATGAGGGAAGAGCTGGAGCAAGTAGATATTTAGGAAGTGAGAGTGCAAGGTATTGAGGCCCCAGGGACTGGAAGGCCTTCTGCATAATGCAAAGGACTTTTATTTTATTGTTCGCAGCCAGTGGGAGCTATTGCAGCCATTTTAGTCAAGCTGAGATACAATCCCTCAAATGGAGGTGAAGGACAAGTTGCGCTCTCCTCTTATGGATGACTTGCTGAGGGCACAGAGTGGAAGCTGGCAGATTTAAAAAGAGCCTGTGGCAACAGTGCAACGTACAAAGCACCACACCTCTGCTGACACTGACCTTTTGGAAAGTGATTGGAGGTTGCTAAAATACATTCAGTGGTGGCTTTAGTGATTTATTTTTACGAGTTATGTAGTAGGTGGATTAGTGGGGAATAATTTGCGTACAATTGTGAGAAGGAAAGAACAGAGTTCCTGTTTCGCTAATATAGTGTATGATATGGGTAAATGAAAACGTTGCAAGCACATACCAACAAATTGCCACTTTATGGTAGGAGATGGGAGGGACATCAGTATGCATTTTAAACATGTAGTAGATGCTTAGAGGCAGATATCATGTGCAGATGCACTTATAACAGAGTGATGTCATGAATGAGATTTGTGATGGCATCTTTAATGTCATGGGTGTTAGTCCTTGCAGTGCACACTGGTGGCACGAGTTATGGTTGCTTAGCTTACCATAACTGTCGAATTTCGTGGGGTTTTCGGCTTTATCTGTAACCATAACATCCCTGTAACAAAGTTTTTCCATTGAATATCATAGGTTTTTGGTAGTGCAACTTAACCATAACCTCCCTTTAACAACGGTTTTGTTAGTGAATAGTAGTTATGGGAAGAGTAGTTTTTGGGTGTCTTATAACTTTGCCGCCCCAAAACGAATCCTCACGAAACTTTGCAAAAACAGTATATGGCCCCTTAAGATCAATCCTCCGAAGTTTGGTGAGGTTTCATCAAGGGGGGCAAAATTATAGGGGGTGTCCCAAAATGTGTGGTTTTTCCCACAGACGCAATGGAAAATCAATTTTACTGATGCCTACAGCTCAAACCGCTGGACGGATTTTCACCAAATTTGTGGCAGGAGTGGCAGCTTGGTCCCGAACGCATGCTTTTTTGTAAATTTGAGGTAAATTCATTCAGTAGTTTTTTTAAATGAACAAAAAATAGGTACAAAATAATTAGTGATATCTGGGTTAGGTCCACGGACTCACTTCCCTTTTCGTTCTGCAGATGGATCTCTGATTGGTCTAGAGGACGGCGTGATGTCTGCAGACATCGGACGTGCACGCTGATTGGATGGTGAGAAGCATACATCAGATTTTTGGAAACGCCCGCCATGTTGGATCACCGACAGGAGCAGGTGTCTGCGAACATTGCAGTAAAAACATATTAAAAAACACAACATTGCACTTGTCAAACTTATCAAAGAATCTCTGAGGAGGTGAGGGATGATGAAGATGGGATGGGATATGGCCTTAAAAAAACGTGTGTGTTTCTTCTCCGACGTCTGCGAACAGTCCGAGGCAGTCCTGTGATGCTTGCAAACATATTTGATGTTCAGGGGCATCTATGCTTATTTGTGCATAGCAGGGTTGGTGAAAAGCAGTTTTTGGATGGCTTATAACTTTGGCGCCACTTTGGCATGATATTCTAGAATTTCATTAAACACCTGATTCTGAATTGTTTTGTCAAGAGGGAACACAATTAGAAGGGGGGGTCCCAAAATATTGTAAAGGCTTGAAAATGTGATGCCATTTGATGAATGCGCACAAACGTTTGCAAACATATTTTAGATCTAGATATAAAAGTTTTTATCCAGAGGGGGCTAAATTAGAGGGGAAGTCTCAACATTTTTAGATGGCTTATTACTCTGTTGCCATTTGACGAATGTAGACATTTTCAGAAAGATTAGAGACCCAACCTTGAATGTTTGTGCAAAGTCTGAATGGGTTTTGTCAAGTGGGGGCTAAATTATAGGACTATTGTACGTATGTACATTTTGACACTTTTGAAAAAATAAAACATGAGCGGATTTCCAGCAATTTTGTTTAAGGAGCATTGGCAAGGACCTGAAAGCATGTTTTTGCAAATGTGTCCACGATTTATTTTTTGACAAGCATCATACTGTAGGTACAAAAAATAGTGATATACCTTTGGTGACTGAGGTAGTCTGTGGCCATGGACAGTGGGCAGATTGTCCGGGTCATGGCATGAGGTCATAACCTTGACAATCTGGCTACTGGCCATGACCACGAGGGATGACCAATGGGGATAAAGTGGCCATTTACACCATCGACCGGCTATGTGTGAAAGTTTTTTGAAATTGGGATGCATTTCAAAGCGAAATAAAGTGCTTAAGGTAATATGGTTACAAGGTTCTCTCTTTGCTTTCTGAAAGCGGCCATGTAAAGGCAAGAGGGGCTCTGTATGGAGCCCCGCCTCCCCTTTCCCTGGTGGCCATCTTGGAAAAGGATGTTCTGTCCTACAGCGGGACGTTTTGTCAAGGGGGGGCTAAATTAGAGTGGGGGTCTCAACATTTTTAGATGGCTTATAACTTTGTTGCCGTTTGACGAATGTAGACAAATGTTTCAGAAAGAATATTTGCACAACCTTGAATATTTGTGCAAAGGCTGAATGGATTTTGTCAAGTGGGTGCTAAGTTGCATGACTATTGTATGTACATACATTTTGATACTTTTGAAAAAATAGAACCTGGGCGGATTTCCAGCAAATTTGCATAAGGAGCATTGACAAGGACCTGAAAGCATGGTTTTGCAAATGTGTCTGTGTTTTATTTTTGACAAGTGTCATGATGTAGGTACAAAGCATAGTAATATACCTTTGGTGACTGCGGTAGCCCGTGGGCTTGGGCAGTGACCAGATTGTCCGGGTCATGGCATTGTAAGTGATTTCAATCCAGCACTCCAACTAAGTCAACGCCTAGTATGGGATGCCCAATGGAAACCCTTATTTATATATTTTTATGTCAAAGTTTGTTTAATTCTGGATGATGTACCCTTATATAACGCCCCTCTCTTTGAATTCCACCGGTCTCACTGAACCAAGAAATAGGTTTGTTTTGCAAATTAAAAGATTTATTTGAAGAATTGAACAATATATATATATATATATCACACTTCTATGAATATGAACAATATCTGAATATCACACTTATGAATATGAACAATGATCAGCAATGGGTAAATTACAACATCAACAATCTCTTTAATCAATTAGGAGTACGAATAAGAAGAATAATCTACCAGAGAATACTTTGTATGGGTTCAAGAGATACAATGATAGGAAGAAATGCAACACAGAAATAAAACTTGGTATGACTTCAATCAAAAGACAATATGATCACTCTTTCCCCCTGTTGTTACTCACTCCCCCCAATATGCAATATGAAGATATGGAATGAAGGCACACAGGTTTCAGGAATAACAATCAATAATGCAGTTCAATCCCAATTCCCCCCAGCAAGCTTAGAGAGAACAGGAATGCTTTAAAAACAGGTCAAAATGCTTTTGAATGTGATTTGCAATGAATGGGAAAATGTTAAAATTGATTTTAATTCGCTAACTAAGATTCAGAATTAGTAAGAGTAGCTTTGGATTGGTTCAGGTCAACACTAACAATGATTTATGAATGATTCTCAGATTGAAAACGAAATTCAGAAATTTAAAGCAAGAAATAGCCGTTTTTACAGGTGGTGAAATTGAGCCAAATGCGAAATCGCAGCAACTTTTCTGCGTGCGGGAAATGCGATTATGGAAAAACTAGAAGGAATGTCGTTTTGTGTCCGTTTGAAAGCTGAGGATGTTACCTTCAAAATTACATTTAAATTTCGTTTCTAGGACATACGGTTCAAAGGTTTCAGAGGTTTTTTTTAAGGTAGATTTTTCAGAAACAGAGTCAAGATTTAAAAAAATAAAACATGTGCTTTAAAGATTAGGAATCAAGATGGACTTATACCAAGGAGCTATGAAAGTACAAGATACCGAACGGGACAACCACCAGAACAGGGCGCCTTCCACTCTGATTGTTGTGCGCCAGGACACTTGACTTTCTTCAGAAAATATCAGCGCACAGATGGTTATCGTTACAATTATCACAGACTATATAAAGATAAGAATTCAGGATGGACACAAGGTTCTATAATGCAGTTCTGGATAGGTTGAAATGGATTGAATAGGATTACTTTAAACAAAGAGATGACTATCGACAGTTCTAGACTAAATACTCACTCATATGGCTTGGGAATGGAATGGGCCCGTCAAATCTGGTCAAGGGTTTGGCTGGGATTTTCTCGCCACTGGACAGGTCTCAGGCACTGGGTTCTGCTCTCAGCAAGGCACTCTGGTATGCGCGGCCTCTTGGACTAGATCTGACGGGTTGGTTCTGGATACAGCTTTGCTCTATGGGTCTGGATCTTGGTTCTAGCACGGGGTTCTTAACTAGAATAACAAAACAGCTCCGCCAGGCTGTTGGATTTTGTGGTGCCCCTTGGAAGTTCAGGGGTTAAAATTAGGTTGCTTAAGTGTTCAGCTTTTGGGTTGGGACTTTCTGCTTCAAAGTTCTAGAGTCTGGATTCTGGATCTACGTCTGGAGCCTGGATCTTCCTGTAGGGTGCTTCGCCAAGAAATCAGTTGATGAGTAGAAAGGGTGTGTCTTGTCTGTCCTCAGCAGTCCCTATTTATCTATTTCCAAAGTGGGTGGGGAGGCTGATTATCTATACCCAACCATCTAAGGATCTTATAGGTCAGAGAATTTCCCCTCTCCTGATTTGAGACAGGAGCAGTGTGTCATATGTGTCAGAGTGACCCTGTGTTTATGGTCCAAAGGAAATCCCTCCCCTTTGCTTTTACTTAGGAAATCTATTTTCCCCAAAAAACATATTTCCAAGATGCACAACTTGTTAAGAATACATAATTACATGACAGATTGCTTAAGGTACATTGCTGTCCAACCCTCATCTTCCCGCGAGCTTTAGTTCATAAATGACAACTTTTTCACACTTTTGGTGGGTTTCTCAATATTGGTTCTGCACCAATTTTTATACATGCATACACATCCCATCTGGGCATATTCCTGTAATTTTTTATGTTCCTAACATAAACACAATGGCTACAATATGAATTCAGTCTCAGAACATCGCACAGATTCCAAATTAGTCTTAAACTGTGAGCGAATTTTTCATTTTAACAACCCATAAGTTTCATATTTTTGTCAGTTCAGTACAATTTGTTATAAGCATTTTTCTAAAACATAAATTTACTTCCACTTCAACCCACATTTTCAGTCTGGCCCGCCTCCAAGGCTGGGCTGAGTCAGAGGGTCACATGGCTTGCCTTCCTGCCAGAGCTGTTGTTGTCAGTCACACCCAAATTAGCATTTTCTATTCAGTTCAAGGAACCCATTGTTTCTTGCTCGGGGCAGCACAGAAAATCTCCTCCCCTTCTGATTAACATGCCAATGCGAAATCCTCTCCTTTTGGTGGGAATGAACAAGGTGGAAGATTCCCAGGAAAAGAAAGCCTCTTGGGAGTTTTAGCTAAATCAGGTTACCTTATGGTCAATTGTGACATAGTTCCTTGTGAAAACATTACATTTATCAATTTAAAGTAAGCAAACATATCTTTAATTCCAGTCTTTTTCAATATGAAAATCAAATGTGTGGCACTCTATATTGCATTTTATGAAATCCCTTCTTTGACACATTTAACTTTGAAAACACAAGTTTCTCCTGTCAGATTAAGAGATCGCCAGCGTCTGTCGGAGGAGAGTAACGGTACTGCACCCATTTTGACAGACTCCTTTCCATCAAGTATCTTCAAAAGTGGATTTTGTTCTGATGACATATGATTCTTGCTAACATTGTAATTGTATGGGTTCTTGAAGTAGCATGATGTGGAACACCCAACAAGAGGTTGGATCTTTTGCGTGGTTTGTGAGCCATGATTTTTGTAAATTTGACAACCAAGAAAACGGATTTCCAAACAGTTCTGTGTTTCTTTTGGTAATCAGCATTGCTTTTTCAAGTGGTTTCAGGCTACTTGTGGGTAGCCCAATAGTGGGTTTTGGCAGTGGTCTCCTGTGTTCACCGAGATAGGCAAAAGTGGATGGTGGACTATTTTTCATATTTTTACTGTGCAATTTTGGGTGATTTTTAGCTAGCAGCATGCTTTCCAGTGGCCATTTCTGAGGTTTCTGCTGCCAGCAATGCACAGTAATGTTGCAGGGCCTGGACCAGTGGGTTGAAACATCCCACAGCATGGGGTCATCACCTTGACAATCTGGCCATTGGCCATGACCCCAAGGGATGACCAATGGGGATAAAGTGGCCATGTCCACCAGGGACCAGCTATGTGGTAAAGGCTTTTGAAATTGGGAGACATTTGAAAGTGGAAATAAAATTGCTCGTGGTAATATGGTCATAGGGTTCTCTCCTTGCCTTCTGTAGGCCGCCATGGACAGGGAAGAGGGGCACTGTACGGAGCCCCACCTTGCCTTTCCATGGTGGCCATCTTGGAAAAAGATATTCTTTCCTACAGCAGGACGCAGCACGTGTCCTGCTTCACTTGGGCCAATTACTTGGGCTGACGGGCAATTATCCCCTGTTCCAGTCCATAGAGCAGGGATGAATGCCACATTATTCTCAATAGCATAACACAAAATGCTAATGGAAATGTTGGAAAATCGTATTGAGTCTATGTACTTTACTGAGAAATGTAAAGTACAGGGAGTCTATTAGATTTTTTTTTGTTGCATGAAGCACTAATGTGGAAGGGCAGGTGGACAGGGGAAGATGTTGCGCGTATGTTACATCCAAGGTAGGTGGCAGTGTTTCTCATGCTCCTTGATTACAGCTTCCAAAGCCCTTCAAAATTGCTCCCCTCTGCAGAGTGGTGTGTTGCAGTATAAACGGGCGACTGCTGTCTTCGAAAGATATGGATCAACAGTCTCTTTTATTGCTTGCAAGGTAGCTGGTGGGATTTTGTGTCCCACAGAAGTAGGCTGTGTGGTTACAGTATTGGTTGAGGAAGCTGAGGTGGAGGAGGACAGCCTACTGCTTGCTAAGAAAGGAACAGCCCTTCTGAGAGCATTGCAGTGGTTGGATTGGGTGTGGTGGCGCATGGAAGTGGCCCATAGGAGTACTGTCCAGGTAGTCCACGACTGAGAACAACGTTGCACTCAGTGGATTTCACTTTGGTAGATTTAGCCTTTGGAACATTCCCAAAAGTGGTAAATAACTGCCACACCCATGAATCTCTCTTGGTGCTAGGGGTAGGCACTTCCTCTACCTCATCTTCTTGGTCCTCTTCATTGACTTTGGATGTACTGCACTTTTTTTGTTGTGTAGGTCCTCCAGCTGGTGGTGGTGGTGTTTCTTGGGTTGGAGGGATGGCAATAGTTGATGTCATTTTTAAGATAAATAGCAGTTTTGTTAATATTCTTCCAAGTATGTGCTCTGTACTAGATTGTTAATGGATAATGAGTAAGAATAGGAGTAGGAGCTGTTCATGGGGGAACATTTTGAGCTTAAAAGTTCCTAGATCAGTAGAAAGTGCAGTTCCAAACTGTCTGCAAAGCACGGACCACATCGTGAAGTGTGGACGCATTCGCGAACACGTCAACTTGACACACGCGTTTGGTCACGTGACACTGTCTGGAAAGTCCACGATGACGTCAGACATAAGCAGACGTCGACAAAAGAAAAAAAAGTGGGAACAGTTGCAAAAAGTGTATAGAAGTGTTAAAAATTATGCTAAATGGTGGGAAATGGCAGAGTTTTAAGGTGAAACTTTGTAAATTGGACAAACATGTTTTTTATATTGGGGTAATTACGATATTAATAAGTTGTAGGAAATTAGCATGCACTGGTAAAAAACCATGAAATTCACTGAAAAAACTTTGTTAAAGGGACGTTATGGTTACGTTGCACTAATAAAAACCTATGACATTCAATGAAAAAAATGTTGTTAAAGGGATGTTATGGTTAAAACCAAAAAAACCTCAAAAAGTCGCCAGTTATGGTAAGCTAAGCAATCATAACTCGCGCCACCACAGTGCACTGCTAAGACTAACACCCAAGACATCAAAGATGAGATCACAAATATCACTGATAACAGCACTGATGACATCACATATCTGGGACACTTGTTTTGTTTAATGACATGATTAGGCTACTCAGCTGCACACTGCTACTGAAAAGGCAGTGATCTCAATCTTCAAGGTGAAACAGGCACAATATGAATGAAACACCTCTTTACGGCAGAAAGGGCCAAGGGCAAGCTTTTCTCTTCAAGAGTGGTGTAAGCCATTTAATCAAACTAAAAGGATATAAATCTATTAACAACACCACCAACCCACGGCTGTAAAGAAATGCACAGAATGTGCCTACTTTTGGTGAAAGGGCAACTCTGGGTATGAAGACAGGCATATGCAGTCAATTGTCTGTGCAGCAATATTCTGTTTTATGTGTATGACTTCAAAAGGTTGGATTTTAATTGTTTCTATGGCCCTTAAAACTAGGCCAAGGTGACAGACTCTCCTTGTATACCTTTACATCTTGTTCTCGGGGCTCAACAGTGTCGAGCAAGTCTTCTGGGCACTTTCCTCGTTGGTTGACTCAGCATCAAGAAAAGCAAGATATTTCCAACAGGAGGTAAATATGTCTCTTCAACAAGCAGCAATACATTTCAGGCTCGAAGCAAGCTTGCACACAAGTTTAGATGTGAAGGTCCTTGTGGTTGGATGGCTTAAAGGTTAATCGACACATTGATTACTACTGTAGTGGTGAACCAGTTTGCCTGAAGTAGTTCTGCAGTGGCGGTTGGCAAGAAAAAGCTGGAAAACAGGCAGGTTGAGTTGGTGGGTTGAAAAGGCTTGAAGCGATTTGAGAGCTTAGAATGTCAAAGGCAGCACCACTGGTCTACTAGCAGCTCGAAAATGACTCAGTGGTGGATGAGTCAACTCAAAAGTCATTGAAAGAGGGAAATAGAGACCAGGACTCGTACCTTTGATTTTGGATTGCTGTGGGTCCCTTTCCAGGGTCTCAGTGGGAAGGTAAGTCCTTCTTCTTACCTTTCCTACCATAAAAGTTTACAGAGAACACTTCAAGGTGTGCCCTTTCTAGTTGGGCCTGCGTACCACTTTTTTTTAGAAAAATACAGGCTTTTCCAGCACAGGTCACTCCATGTGTTCCCTTGAAGTGGCTGGGGAATCATTCTCTGCATCTCCATGGGAGGTGACTTTGGACAGGCTGACACACCGATAAGCTTTCAGTGAAATTCTTCTTCTTCATGAGTCCAAAGAGGATTCAACTAAGGGGGTGTCCCACCACTTTGTTAGTCATTTTGCCACAGCGGATGGGTCCATTTCAAGTTTTCAGTAAAGGGCCAATCAGAGCTGTTGTAACAAAAGTGTTTGACTTCTGATCTCAGCTACCATAGTGCCTTGTCTTCAAGAAGTTGGAAGGGGGCACGGGCAGGAGTGGAGCTTAAACATTTCCAAGATGGTGGGACTCCTCTGCTGGGGACGGGTCCTCTTCTATGCTCCTCTATATTCTAACCCTCTCAAGTCAGCCTGTTCAAAGAGGTTCCGGTCAATATCCTATGGGTGCGACTACCCCCTTTTGCTGGTAAAACTTCCTTTGAGGCACTGACTCCCACCATACCACCTGGGATTTGTCCTGTTCCTCCGGGAAGCTGTCCAGCCTTTTACAGGTAGAGAACAAAGGGATCCTTTGTAGCTGGGCCCAGCACACTTTTGAATGAACCTCAGCCTGAGACAGTCATACAAAGTTCTGACAACTGTAGGAGACACAGAACATCAGTTGATAATAAAATGACATCAGATGGTTTTGGCAAGATACAACTGTATGTCCTCATAGGCCAGTATGTCAAAGCAAATACAGCTTTATAGTTAAATAAACTGCCATCAGGTGTTGGTGATACACCGTAAAGTGTGTGGGATATATTGTTCCACTCTGATGTGCTTTACCAAATGTTTGCTGCATTGGTGCAAGAATCAGCAAAATGGCTGTGCTAACTCCTGTGCGCGCCAGGATCTCAAAATTGCGTTTATACAACCACCAAAGAAAATGACTGCATCACACTGCCACACACATTTCAAGCGGGGAGGAGCAGAGTACACACTGCAGGAGTGTGCTAGTGTGCTCTGCAAGGTTTAACATGTAGTTAAGTGAAATAGGCAACATTGCCTTGCTGAAAACCCCCAAAATTCCTTTTAAAATGATAACATTTTCAACCTTTAAAAATGCTGTTTTGAGGCTAAATCCATCCATGTACTATGAAACTGCTGTGATTGAAAAGGCCCGGCCATGCCCAGGAGAAATCGTTGTGCATTAGCAAAACCATTTGTAGTTCCTGAATGACAGGCCCAGTCATTTTAGCTTGGAAAGAAATCAACCAGGTTCTTTGTTTTCAGTTTACACGGGAAATGCATCTATTTGCTTTGCAAAAGTATCTAAAAATCAGCTGTTCAGAGAAAGACTCTGAATAGTTAAGCCATGCATGTTTAAATGTATCCATGCTGCAGAACAACTCCAGCATTCAAGAGAATAACCATAGCTGCATGGCAGTGTTTGAATTTGCTGGAGATGAAAATCAAATTTAGAAGAAAGAAATGTTAGCAGTTTTTAAATACATTTGCTAAAATGGGCATTGCTGACTGAAGAAAAAGGGCCTATTTCAAAGTAAATTGTTGAGTGAAGGCCTGCTTACTTAGCAATGTAAAGGGATTATGTGGCTGGTGATAATACATGCATAGGCTATTTTTATTCCACCGGTTTGTTAAATCAAGACTCAGAAATCAGGAAATAATAACTTTTAAATCAACTGAGCTGAGTTGCAAAGCTCTAAAAAAAACCTGGTCTTCCAGTTGTTCAGTTCCAGCCCTGTAACTTCCTTTAGGAAGCGAGGCACACCATAAACTTCCAGGACACCAAAAGTGCTAATTGCAAGCTTGAAAAACTATTTATGGGACAGACCAATTGGGAGTTCACAAGCTCATCAGACATTTGTCTGTGCTCAATAGCAGGCTGCGACAATAGCAGTCTTGGGACACTCACCTGTCAAGTGTGAAGGGCAATAAAACCTTCAATTAAAAGAGAGCTCCCCCCATCCTACTTGGAAGAAACTGCCAGTTGGTGTTAGCTGGGAAGAAAAAAAATGACAGACAATGACTCCCATTTGTCTTAAGACTATTTTATAAAGAACTTTAAAAAGACATATCTCAGCTGTTAAAATTGGTAAAAATGTGGAATTTTCACAGCGTAAAAGTGGAATTGTGGGCTGTGTTTGAAAACTTGGTAGAATGTCGTGACAAACTCTGGACAGAAATGGTGATATATGTTGTATTACCAGAAAAGCATCCATGTTGCAAATGTCACATTTTGTACATACATCCCTGGGGACAATTCGCATCTGTGTATAAAATTGGGGAATTGTGGGCCAAATCTTTAATGTGTAAAATTACCAAAATGTGTCAGAAAGGCGAAACAAGGTTGCAAAGACTTGAGGTTTGGACTAATCTATGCTGCACAAAATATGTAACCTGTGTATCTGATTAACTAAGAGGTGGCAACTGCATAAATATCTGTTTTTGGCAAAATCGGATTTTCAGTAAAGTAAATGTGGGAGTTTCTAGATACAGTAAAAAATCACCTCATAAACAGGACATCCTTTTCCTGAAATCCAATAAGCGAAGAGCTAGGCGGAGACTTCTACCCTTGCCCAATCCTGTTATTAGAGGCGGGCGTAGTGAATCCTGCCCCTGTTATATACTGTAATGATGTCATCTGACATTATAAATAAGGGCCCCTGCCTAGAAGTCAGGACACACTGATTCCTGATTTGCTACGCCGGTGTCCTGTTCCTGTCTGTTCCTGTCTTCATCTTACATTTATTGATCTAGACTCCAGATCCCAAACACAAGGCCAAACCTTGCTGATTTTGCTTCAGTTACACCTCAATTCTAAAATAATCACCATAACCAAGGGAAACGCTGTGGTGTTTTGGGAAGCATCTTGAACTAACCTGGCTTGCCACTCACTGCATGCTGCTGCCATCCTGCTCTCCTTTTGCCCTATCTTATCCAGTAACCAGAAGTGCTACCAGGTATCCAGTCCATGCCTGCTGATTTTGTCTGGCTGTCCTGCGTTAGACCAGATCCGTGTGGTGATCCAGAGAGCTGACTGTCCAAAATCCAAATTAAAAGTGGACTGTGAGTATCAATAGGAACCATAGAACCATAGCATTGCCTTGTCCTATCCCAATCTCTAAACCACTCTATCCTTACCTTAATAACTTGTAACATTGTCAGAATACTTATTGCAACCCTGTCATTGATTATCTTGCTAAACGCTATTTCTGTAGTCATTTTTATTTTCTCTTGTAAATCCTAAGCTATCAATCCTATTTCAAGTGATTGGACTAGTTCCGCCAGGGTGGGTGCTGGGGAACTAGGGCTGAACTCATGAATCAACCCTGGAGTTTATGGAGTCCCTCTTTGGTATTCTAGTCTGAATGCTCCAGTATAGAGTAAAACTGTTCTTGTCCAAACTGAATTTCCTTTCTGTTTTCACTACCCGATTTTTCTAAAAACACCTCTCATACTACCTTGCATATCTCCCTCAGTATAATAGCTAGAGACTTCATTTCACCTCCCGATTGTACCTATGATCCATAGCTACAACCCAACTAAAACACTGCACTCCAAATCAGTGAATTTCACCTTTTTTTATCAAAAACCGTTTGGTTAATTTCGGGCGGGAATGAGCATTTTTGCAAAGTTTTACACGTGTTATTTTTACTATCAATCATTTTAAAACTTCCATTCATTTTCGAATTGTATGCTTTTGCTCAATCTATTGCTTATGATTGCTTGTAACTTTCCAGCGTAGCTCCCATAGAGAACTGTACTTATTTAAGGATCTCTTGTTTGGGGAGGGAAGGTTGGATTCAAATGTTGTTTCTTATTCCTCATTCCTGATGACCTGCTGCTTCCTTACATCTATTTTGAATTGATTATTTGTGGGTTCAGGAACATTGCGGTGGAAATCCTAACTTGAGTGCTATCTTTCCCAAAATTCAAAAGTGTCTCTATTCTCTGGTGTTTTCTATCTGTGTTGCTAAAGGGTTAATTTAAGTGCATTGCCTGCACTCCTTTTGCTATTGTCACCACATTGGTGATTGCTGCCCCATATATTAATAAGTGTATGATTTTCTTGAATTTTAAATTCATAAATAAATATTACCTTTACCAACCAGCCTGGTTCCTGGTCCATTGTGACCTGGGGTATTTGAAAAAGGGATGTGATATGAGTGGTGTATCTCTCAAATATTGAACCTACATGTATAACAAAATAAACATTTCGGTTGGGCGCTGCATTCTAGGCTGAGACCAGGGTGTATCGCCGGATTGAAATACTTAACAAGTATAATTACAATCATGGAAACTCACTCTTAGGATATGCCATGGCTGTTGCAGTAGTTTGGATTAAATCAAGCTGTTTCAGGAATGCACATGTGACTATCTGGCTGTCATGTCGCTAAACCACATGGCAGTTAATGAGATCTCATTAGAGAGGGTTCAGCAAAGCGGATACATGTGTCCAATACTTTTTCAGCATTCAGGAAAAAGAGGCCTGATCACAGAGCTCACTTTCTGAAATAGAATAACCAGCATTATTTTACAATGTAAAAATCAAAAAGCTTGGGCTTGCACACCGTGCAGGTGGCATTTCTTCACAATAGGCCTATCAATGTAGAGGTGTAATCACCCTAAAAATCCCTTCCAAAAATGTTGGGCTGAGTACTCTGTTTATTGTTCAGTCACACTTGCATTAATTCACTCACTCACATACTCAATCCCTCACTCAGGCCCAGGCCACCAGCCTATGCCATGCGTTCCTGGGTACAATTGATTCCTTTCTCCTGTCCAGTCGTTCAGTATGTTTGCTGGTGCCCTCTCTGGTGTCACCTCCAAAGAGCCAACACTTCTATTTCTCGCAGTTACTGGGTGTGCTGCTCGTCTGAGAGTCCCGCTTCGCATTTTCAAATAAAACATTTGCCATACATGCGACAACCTGGCACACCGTTCACGAGCGTTGTTGCAATCCCCTGCAAACAGTCCTGTTAAAACCGCAATAAAAAAATCATAATATGCAACTTTCAAGCTTGCAAGAATCCACCTCATGCAAACAACCCTCCATCAAAACCAACATTTCTTAATGTGCTCCTTTGAAGGTTGCAATATGCACAACCTAGCCCCGGGCCGCCCCCATATGCTGCCCCTATTTGTTCCACTCATAGATCCCATGACCCCCTTCACCTCCCTAGCTGGTCTCTTACACCTTCTTTCGCGAAAATGACTTAAACCTGCTCAAGTTGAGCAGAATGGCCCCGTGAAATATTGCCATCGGCCTCATTTAGACACCTCTTATTTCACTAAGCTGTTAGTAGTGGAATACATTTTATCGGAGAATCGTTGAATCCCTCAAGAAAACGAGCAATAGTTGGCGAAAGCTGTTTTCAATCAGGGACAGGTGCTAATCCTCCAGCGCAATCGTATATTTCTGAATCGTGCACAGCATTGAATCTATTCGGAGTTAGTTTAATTCACTGGGGCAAGCGTAATAACACAGCATGGCCGCGCCATCTTAATCCCCTGTCAAGATCATATGCTTTGGCTCCAGGCTGGGGGCCTGGAATCGGGTGTTAATACCACTTCTGGACATGTTCTACACATCTGTTTGCTTTTCAAACTCATATGCACTGTGTATTTGTGTTATATGACTCTTGCTTTGATTTCCTGTTTGCTTTTCAAACTCATATGCACTGTGTATTTGTGTTATCTGACTCTTGCTTTGATTTCCTGTTTGCTTTTCAAACTCATATGCACTGTGTATTTGTGTTATCTGACTCTTGCTTTGATTTCCAGGGCAATTTATTTTTTTGAAAGAAAAAGAAAAGTAATACACAATATTAAAAGGCTTATCCTAGTTGACTTCTATAGCACTTTTCAGCAAAGTGCTGTACACCGAAACTGCACAGCAGAAGGCTGTACTCATGTAAGGGCTACGGCTTGATAAGAGGCTAAATTGGCCTTGTCGGGAAACTGTGAACTGCAGACTGCACACATATGTCAGCAGCGAGTGCTAAACCCCTGGAGCTATCTGACTGGCTTACTGATACCTGTAATAAGGCTATTGCACCTTCTACAAGCTTTCAGGGCAAGGCAGATCCGCTTCTTCCAACAGTTAACATGTAATTAGATGTTATGTAGGGCAACAAACCGGCAGTAAATAAGTTGCTTGTTTGTGGGTAACATGGCAGGGAGAGTAAAAGATGAAAGCATGCAGAGAGGAAGTGGGATACATAAGCACACGGAGGGCTGTACAAAACCTCTCTATACTAAGTTTGTGTTACATTAAATACAAAATGAGCATTCATTGAATGGACAAAGAAGAAAAAGGTAACCTATTCTTAGATATACACAAAACAAGTTGGCTAGTTATGCAAAGGAGAAGTATACCTATTCCGCTGTAATATGTGCATAATCGCACACATGAAAAGGTTGTGAGAGTTACCCCTCTTCGATTTAGACGTGAAGACTCTTGGCATTTATTCCGCGCCGGCCACTGCCCCGAGCAAGGAATGTTGGAGTCTGGAGCGTCTGACTGGTTGCCTTGTCCAGATTCGGCACACGCTCTGCACACCTATACCCTGGTGGGCTTCCAGCTACTTGCCAAATAAGCTAATCAAGCTATGAGGCCCATTGGCCCAGGTTGGACGTCAGTGCACTAGAATTTCCGTCATTCTGCATTAATCTAGACTATTGTTTTCCAGACGAGTTGCCGCTGAACACTAGACCAGCAATTGTTATATGTTTTGCGCAAATCCTTCAATGTTTAGTTTGGGCTATTAGGTGGCACTTGTCCACCCATAAGCCGAACCTATTGCATTAGAAAACAGATAGGAGGACATGGCATATGAGGTGGGACACATAGCTTCAACTCGGCTTTTGGTTATTTGCCCACCCATTGACTGCCAATGGCCATGCTAATCCCTGTGGCCATTCCCATCCACTCCCTGCCTCTCCCAGTCAAAGCCACCTCCTAATGGTAACTCTTTGAGCTTTCATTAATTAAGCCTTAGATCAGTAGTGTGAGTTATATGTGAGCCTTTGCACCAGCCTTGATATTTTTACTACTTGTATCTTCAAAATAAGTCAGTGTAAATACTTTTATTATTCAAAGTATCATTAGTTTATTAACAATTCTAAAAAGTGGTCATATCATTTGTCGTAGTTATACGTTTGTACAGTAGTGCCAACAAACTCCGCTAGGAGGCACATGCATATGTTTCGCCCTTGCTCAAGCTTTTGCAAGGCACAATTAATACAGTTCATTCAACAGTGAATATGTTTTCTAAAATTGCCTGTCTTGTCTTAGTACCATTTATTTTAAATAAATATACATTCTTTTCATGTTATTACAGTCTAAAATGCTGAGTGGACGGTTTGTTGTGGTTCTGTAGGGGGTATGGAGAAATTGAAGATAAGGGGGATGGGGTTATTACTTACTTTCACATGAGTAAGTGTTTTAATTAAAAAGAATGGTCAATTACAGCGATACTTTCCTTTGAGTAAAAGGTAAGATCATACTCGTACAATGTTATTGTTCTGGCATTGTCCTTATGCCGTTGGAGTTCCTGGTTAAGTAGAACCGTCTGTGATTGTTTATGTAACTGATCCCTTATTGATTGCTTGTCAGTTGTCTCCTTATTCCTAGGTCTGAGACAGAGTATGTCTTGGTTAGGACAGCTTGCATAGGTTATCCCAGGAGTCAATAAACTCTTAATAAGGTGGTTCAGGGTGCTCTGGTGGTATGTGATTCGGGTTTTAACTAGGCGGTATAACATGGAGTAAAATCTGTGTCAGTCCGTTGAGACAGACTTTTCATTTTTTATCTTTCACGGCAGTCTCACCAGTCATTGATGCAGTGGCGCACAGTTATTAGCTGCACTTCGGATTTTTGTGATTAGTGCCAATCTTATATTTTCAGTGGTGCCATTTAATTCGAGATGGTGTGTTCCTTTGCGGAAGGTTTCGCAAACTCAGGCCCCCCGATCCCATAGGTTAGAGGGGCATCCATCCTGTGCATACGCGGTCATAAAGTGGGCAGAATAATTTGAGGTGCCAATTAATTTGAGACGTTGTGTCCCTTTGCGGAAGGTTAGCTAAAACCATAATACTAATTCTTTCACAAGGATGTGTGTTGTTGGTCCCATTTAACATTGCGACAACTGGTGTCAGAAGTCGGATCAATGGGTCCAGATTAGGGTCACTCCTCAGCAGGTGTATTCAGACTTTCCACTGATCCTAATTTTCATTTTGTGGAAAAGAAAAGACAGTCAGAGGGCCCCTACACCCCCTTCTTATCACTGTCTATCAGACCCAAAGGCAAATCTGTGGAAGCCCTGGACTGATGATTCCCAAAGTCCAGCATATACTTAGAATTCTACATCTTTTGGAGAATATCTGAACTCAACATCCAGTACTAACAGTTTAGACGCAGACCCTCTTCAATCTCTTAGTGATTCAGAGAGTATAAACAGGAAAAAGTTAATCTGTGGGAGCACAAGTGGCAAGACTGCAAGAAGACTAGCTGGGAATTCAATGCAGCATGGACATTCGATCAGCAGTACAGAGCTCCAACCAGAAGAGATGCTGGACCTGCTTTTTTCCATCACCCAGAATACAGGAGGCTATCCCTGACCGGTGGAACATTCAAGCTATGAACTGATAAGGAAAAACTTCAAGCGTGCTCTCGATTTCTACCCTGATTTGTACAATTTTGGCCTTCCATATCATCCTTTGTAGTGTCCACAGATGATTTGACTGGCACAGAAGGAGAACTGCTGTTATGGAAACCTGAAAAGGTCCTTCACCCAGCTATTCCCATTCAGTTAGACAAAATGGAGATGGCACAGACAGGAGAAGAGAGTGATCTGTCCAGAGAAGAACACATGTTCGAAAATATACTTGATAAGCTGGTGAATGTTAATGTAGCTATACTGGAACATTTGCAATCTGCTTAATTTGCTCAGTTTTGCCCAGTCATCTCATCATTGCTCGTCTGCAGCTGTGACTACCTAACAATTATCAGGAGGATTTCCTCTGCAATTCTGAATGGAAAGCAAAGGCAGCAAAGTGGAAACGCCAAAGGTCAGAACATTTATGACGCCCTACAAGACAGGATCCTAGAGAGACTTTGGTATGGCAAGAGGTACTACCACCAGCAGTTGTGAGAGGTCCATCTTCTACCCGAAGAGATGCCATGCCAAAAAAGATACTGAATCAGATATATACTTGACCAGTAGTTTGAGAAGGAGACCTCGGAGGATGTCAAAAAGCAGTTATCATAGAACAATATGTGACATTTCCTTCAAAAGTCTAGCATTTGGTTCACCAACTCCATCACCATGATCAGGAGATTACTATTCAAACCTATCGTGGTCATCAGTGGAGAGAGCAATGGAATCACTGGGATCAGAATCTGTGCACATCAGTCAGAGATGTGTCTTCAAGGTCTTTCCAGGAGCTTACCATCAAGCCCAATATGCATCAATGTCAGTCAATTCGATCAGCCGGCCAACACAAAACTCAAGAAACTTGCATCTCCCACTCCACAGCATCTCATTTGAAGTGATGCACCTGCAAGAACTTGCAAAAGACTGCACAAATAATCCAGCACATGGACCAATGGGTACTAGTTATTGCATGCAACCCTTTTGTAAATGAAGAAGAAACTTTGTGGTTGGATTCTGAGTTCCACATAATTCCAGGTGATGCAGGACAGAAGGATGTGTTGGCTGAAAGTAGCGTGGTTGCTAAATACTGTTTCCCCTTACAGCTTGAAGCTATGATTTCTTGAGCTCTGGCAATCAACCAAACTGTAATTCAGTCAGACTTGTTGTTTGCATAACATCTGCTACCTGCGACATTGGTCTCCTTAACCTGAATGCATAGCAATAATAATAATTTAGCATTTATATAGCACTACGAACCCTCAGGTATCTGAGCGCTGCTTATTATTACCCACGGTGTGCGGTGCTTATTTATCGATCTCGGAAGGACGGAAGGCTGAGTTTGGCCCTGCCGGGATTCGAACCTGTGTCAGCAGGCTCTGCACAGATGTCAAAGCGAGCACTCTACTCGCTGTGCTATCAGACCGGCTAAGAAATATGAGAAGTATATCCAAAAACCTACCTTCATTTTCAGGTGTGTGTCTTAGAGTTGGACTCAGAGGTGGTATTCATGGAATGTCTGTCCAAAGAAGTTATTCTCGGAATGGGTATGCCTCAATTTCATGAGAGGTTTACCCGAAGTCAAATGAAATGCTGAAACCCATGAATAAAAAGGCTTCTGGTTGGAGTTGTGAAAAAATTGTGGATTTCTTGATGGGGAAATCTGTGTAGACCTGGGAGCGGTCAGGGTTTTTAGATCCACCACCACCACTTAATTCCACTACAGGACATTACACTTGGGAAGGTTTGCGGAAATGGGGGAATATGTGACAAATGCCCTTGCCTGACACTGGGGGCGTATAGTGGAAGAGCAATGGGGGCTGGGTTTTGCCACCCATTAAGCAATGTTGTAGCAGGGGGTGCAGGGTGTGGGGGTTCTCCTGGCTCTCCCTACCTCATCCTGCTTGTGTGGTGAGTCTACTAGTTTGGCTGTCCTTTTAAGGGATCCTGGAGCCATAGAATCCCCATTGCTCACTGTCACCCACCAAAGTGATTCTAAAATCTACTCAAACATGGGCCCATGCTGATGCAACCTCTTTCTATCCCTGGGAAACTGCTAAGTGTTGTTAGTGTAAATGTACAGGAAGCACAGGAGTCTGAAATGCTTTGTTACCATATCACAAAGGACCAACTTGAAAGCCAATATGTTAGCGCACCCACTACAAACTCTAGAATGTGAAGGTGGTGAACACAAACGGAGCCACAGAGTGCTTTGCTCCTGTACACTGAGCTCCCTTTGAATATTTGATGGAGACAAATCCAAGACGGTGGCAAGACCATTTCTCGGCCCTGATCCATTGAGAGTTCTTTGGCAAAAAATACTCTCGAAAAGAAGGGGAGTAGATGTTTCAGGATTTGCTGGGTGGTGTTTGATCTAAGGGGGAAAGCATAGAGATGGGACTAAGGACTCAAATGTAAGGTCTCAGAACAGGCTCATTGTAATTATAATGCTAAAGAAAGGGAAGGCGGGCATAGCTGAACCCTGTTATTCAAGGTAGATCCACGGAGGTCATGCAAGGCCCCTATTTAAGAAACAGGATCTGGTGAAAAGGGTGTGGGTAGTTGGAGAGAGTGAAAGAAGTGAAGGAGCTGGAGAGAGGAGTGGGAGGGTTGTTAAAGTACAGAGTGGAGGAGGAGAAGTTTACGAGAAGGAGGAAAAAGAGAAGAGAGAGAGAAGGGAGAGAGAGAAGGGGAAAAATAAGGAGGCACACACCAACAGAGGGCACTGCTGAGTGCTGTTGGCTACCTGGTACCTGCTGAGGACTGTGATTGTGATCCCGCAGCAAAGAGTTATACAGTGAGTGAGGCGGAGGGCCTAACAATCTAACATCAGCGTTCTTTCTTTTTCTTTACTTTAGAACACTGGAAACCAATATTTTGGCATATTTTTGTTTGCCATTTTTGGCTCCGCCTCCTTCCTGCCAAACTGCCATAAAATAGCAAGGTTGGGCACACCGACAGAGTGCACTGCTAAGTGCTGTTTACGGTTAGGCAGCTGCGCGGTAAAGGTTTGGTGGTGGGGTTTACTTTACTTCACATATTTTTTTTATTTTCAGCTTACTTTGAACTGTGTACTATTGACATTTTGCATAATGATCCTGGTGACCTTATGACACATGTTTACACTTTAAAATTGGCAATGCCCAGGAGAGAGTACCTGCTGTGTTTGAAAGACCTGAAGGTTAGGATGCAATTCCTGAAATAACTAGGCAAGGGCATGCTACCTGTTTCTCTCTCTAACAGGGGATATACAGGGCCTCTGGACTAAACCGAGGGTCCAAATGACAGTGGGTAACACTCCATTAATGCCTATTGATAAATGTGGGAATTCGCCAATGGATAGTATGGACATACCGGATACGTGTATCGTAGCGGTATTTTCGCAAATGAATGAGGAAGTTCATTCAGAGCTAACGGGTGATTTGACCCTCCCGGGTGACTCCGGCTGTGATGGAAGCCCCTCCCGGGGACCTTGTAACATAAATTGCTGCACTCCAGTCAACTAAAGCACAGTTTTACTGTGGGGGAGATGAGGGAGTGGGATTGACTACTCCCCCACAGATCTTAGAATCGATACCCAAAATAGCAGTAGAATTGCAGAATGAACTACCTATAGACAGGCAACAGGGTGAGGAGTTAAATGGATCTGTGGGAATGGACATAGCAAAAACGGATATGCCCCCTGCCCCAGTGGAAATTAACTCCCTTAGTGAGATGGGTACAGTGGCGGGGAGGAACCGGAGACTCCGCGCCCTTGTGCTCCTTCCCGACTGAACCTTTCGCAGTCTCTAATTCTGTACCCTGATTCGTCAGCATCCTCCCCCTCTGAACTCTCTGTATCATTTGCTAATCCTACAACTAGAAGATCAGTGGGTCAAATACAAGGCAACACATTGGCAACTGACTTAACATTAGCAGCTATGAATACATCTCTGCTGGCATTGACTAAATGATATGAAGGGATGGATACAAATATGCAACAACAACTAGGAATTGCAAATGAAATATTGGAAAAGGAATCATCTTGGGAAAATCATACTCAAACCCTGGAGCACTTAGTAGAGAAAGTAACAGGGGTAAAAAAGGGGGAGGTCATGCACAATTATGAGCCTAGGTAGGAGAAAAGGGACTACGAACAGACCCACCCTTTACAGATGAACGATACAAATATGTACATCATCTCTCCATGGGATTATACCAGAGAACATTGTAGCAGAGGTCAAGACGCCAGGGAAGAGACATCATCTGCGGTGCTGACAGCCGCTCACTTGCGACCCCTTCATGATCCCCTCTCCCACGTGAGCCGTAGGGCTTAAGTGGCCCATCAGCATCTTCACCCCTGGAATACTGTAACGCCTCTGGTTTGTAATTTATCCTATCTTCACCAGCCTACTCCCCCTTAAACCCTCCTCCCATTCCTCCCCCTGCCAAACCCCCACTCCTTCTGTCCTGCCTCCCCCTATGCTGCCCCCCCCCCCCGGACTCCATTTAATGCCCTAGTAACCGCAACTTGAATTGTGCAGGAACCTACTTTTCAAATATTTAACATAAAATAGTTGGGGCTAAACCACTACAACTTGCTAAGAAACCCAAAAACCAAAAGCCACCTAAGAAATCTGTGGTTTTTGGTTCAAGGGCTTTTCTATGCAACCTGTCTACCCCACCAAAAGAGAATGCTTGAGTGAACATGCTTGAGTGAGGTCATGGCCCACGATAGAAGGGCCTGTAATTACAGGGAGGAAAGGTCGTTAACACATGATGAGGTTGTGGACTCAATAAAGGAGGTAACAAATATAACGGCCAAAGGGGAAGATTTAGGAGTTACGGACTTATTAAGACAGAGGGCACTGCTTGACCTAATGGTCCACTAAGATCAAGAGATATTGAATACTGATTTAGACCCACTGCCCATGAACAAACGAGTGAACAGGGTGAGGCTGATCAGTGGATATTGATGATCGGGTGTCGACTATAAGTAGTTGCTCCCCAAACGGATGAAAGTGGGAGAAGGCCAGACTATCATAGGCAAAAATGAAAGAAGATGAATAAACTAAGGAGTGGTGAAATTCAAAAGAGCAAATAATGGGGAGGAACATACTAAGTGAGAAGACCAGGATTTAGACTAAAGTTCGCTCAAAAGATAGGGTAAATAGAAAGAGAAAAGCTGACATTGATAGTTCTAGCGAGAGAAGAGACAATGATCGGTCATTATCACACCATGTTGACAGGAATAGAAATCAAATTTTATTTATCCTGGGCTGTAGGCCTTTCCCCAATATATCATGACTAGGTCAAGTGTGTTGAACCTTTTAGCTGATATACAGGGCTTAGAGTATATCTAATCAGTTGATACTGCACAGGTAGAATTCCTAAGCGAGAAGAACCTGGTAAGGGCGAGGCTGATCTTGCCGTCCAGACCAGTAGTAAATACTTTGTGGAGGGCAAAGACAAACCTCTTCAGACATGGCTTTGTGTTAGAACAAGAGCATGATCAAAAGAGATCAATGAGTAAGAGGGGCAATATTACAGGGATTTATGAAAAAGAAACTCAACCGCTAAAAATAAATATTTATCAGAGCTCGAGGGGGCAACATGAACAAGATGAATATGAGAGAAAGGCTCAGTGGTTAACCCCTGGTAAAAAAAAAACACAGGAACCAGCAGGAGAGAATTATGAGGGGTGTGAGAACTCTCAGCAAGTTTCAATCATTGAGACCAGCAGAGGGGGCCACAGAAAAGTAATCTTTGCAAAGTAGGACCCTGGAACACTAGAAGGCTTAAGCACCTCCTCACCACTGATCACAATACATTGATAGGTCTTGATATAGTGATTTTACAGGAGACATGGCTGGTAGACCAACCGGTATGGGATGGATATGTATTAACGGTAGTTCCTGCAATTAAGGCTTAATAACAGCATGTAGGAAGAACCCAGGATGGTCCTTAATGAAATGGGTGTCACCAAATTCCTGCACACAACTACATAAAGCTATACAAGACAGTCAATTTATAGAGGGGGTGTAGTATGTATGGAGTATGTATTGGATTTAATTTGCGGGGACAGAATGATCACATCAACACTTATTATGGCGGATTTGAATATCCAGGTAGCGAGTCCTGTGCAATGGGTAGTGCCAGAAGCCGCTGGGTCCACTTAATGGAAGAGCGTAGTTTTACTATGTTCAAGGTCACCCTAAAGGGAGATGTGATGATGAATCCTACATGGTTGGTCCCGTAACAACCAGTCGTAAACTATAGATTATATCCATGTGGATAGTGGGATCTTCCTCAGGGCCAAGGAACTGCAGGTACTACTGCAGATTCAAAGTGATTACAGCCTACTCTTATTGTCCTGGGAGACCCCTATGAAAGCGGGAAAAGGAAAATGTTTCTATAACTATGATTTGCAGATCACAGCGGCCCAAAACAGGTTTATAGGGACCACATCACCAGTGAATGAACGTAATGCCTGCATTAGTAGATCAGGCTGGTTGGTAGATCCGGAGATGAAGAATGATGAAGTCTATTACGAGGCAGCCATAGCTCTGTTTAAGGAAACAAGCAGAAGGGGAAGCCAACAAAGCTTTAAACACAGGCGTGCATTTGATCTTGTCCTAAACGATAGGAAGACACAGCTGAGTAAGAGAATAAGAGCTCTAAGGTACCTTTGTACGCCGGAAAGAATAATCCTAGCAAAACACATAAATTGCTATATAAAAACTGGCTGAATTTACCAGGTAGATGGAGAAAGAATGTTGCATACAATTGAGACATAGAACAGTGCAAGGATAGGGTCTGCTTTGAATGAGAGTATTAATGATGATCAATTGGCATTGCAGATTAATTCGATCCAAGAGAGTGTCTGGGTGGAGTACAATAAGCAATTATATGCCAAATGTCCAAAACTGGGCCCTATTAGCGATGGTAAATGGAGGGGATGTTGTAATCTACAGTTTGACCAGGATGATATATTGCTTCAGACAAAAGGATTGAGCTCGTTAAGAGACCCTGTTCCAGACGGCAACACTAAACTTATGTTGAAGGAACATCCGGAGATGTAGTCAGGGGTCATCTTCTCTATTTTCAAAAAGGGGGTAAAGCTAAGGCAGAGCATGCAGTCTTGGAGGAAATCAATTATTGTCCCGGTATTTAAGAAAGGAGATAGAACAGCTCCTCAGAATTACAGACCAATAGCTGGATGCCCCGGGCAAGATCTTCGCTCGGTTGCTACTAAGAGAGTTTAATAATTGGATGAGCAGAGTTCATTGGGGCACTGGAGGCAGTCCGGATTTGTTCTTGGGCTAGGGACCTCAGTGAATCTGTTGGCTTTGTCTCAGATCAAAGAGAGTTATGCAATTGCACCAGACCGTTTATCTGACCTTTTTCAATTTCAAAGTAGCGTTTGAGTCGGTATCTAGAGAGCTATTGATCTTGACATTGGAAAAGACAACATGTCCATCATATATATTGGTTTTAAACAACTATATACAGGCACCTCTTTGCAAATTAGATTGAACAAGACAGGACTCTTGACACACCCAATACCAATGGCAAGGGAGCTGAAACAAGGCTGTATATTGGGCCCAGTGCTTTTTAAATATTTTATTTCAGATATTGGGATATTTCTGGAAAGAATAATTGCAAATCCGCCTAAATTGGATTATAATCGTCTGCAGTGTCTGATCTATGCAGACAACTTGGTCATAGTGGACACAACAGCAATTGGACTTCAAAGCTCACTGAGGGCCCTCGAGCAGTATGTGACTTCTAATTACTTATCTATAAATGCAGACACAACTAACATCTTGGTTCTAAGACCTAAGAATGCAAATAGGTGTCTCCTGAAATGGAATGTATTCAAGAAACCCCTAATGGTGGCAAATGATTACCATGATTTGGGAATGAGTACGAATAATAATAACAAAGAGATTCCATATCTTGTGAATATTAGGTTAAAGATGATAGTGGCAGCTGGACAGGCTTCCATAATACATAGAAGGTATGGTAAATTCTCTTGTAAACACCTAGTAATTCTTTATAAGCAAAACAAAACGCATTGATAATTTACAGGGCAGAGACAAAGATGACTGACTGTGTGCCGGACTGGAAGAAATTGGAGGGATTATTTTGGAGGAAAGTGTTGACTCTCCCCAATTGTTTTCCTGTGCAAATATTATACGGTGTGAGCTGGGACTGCTGTCTCTTGATATTAGCTTATACAGGAAATGTATTGTGTATGAAGATTGCCGCCTCGGCCACGGAAGATCGCTCACTTAGGGGTCGGAAGCAAACTTGCATCAAAGTAATGAGCGCAACTTATATTGAGCTCAAGGTCTTAGTTGAAAATCCAGAGAGAGCGAAACTCAAACTGTGGCAGTATGACTGGAGGTTGACCTGGGATGAGTGCAATAAGTATGGCATTTTTAAAAGGGGACATTTAAGGATTATAGAGATCTCACCCCAAAGTGTTTATGGGAAATTATTTTTAATAGTCAGAGACAGATGGTGATTTTAGCATCAGTTAGATATCTGCTGCATTTAGATATTTTAGAAGATGGGAAATACAATTAAACATGAAATATGCATTTTAAATGTAGGCATATTGTTATTTAGGATGTCTCCATTAATCAAATTGTATAAGAAAATTCTATCTATTTAAAGTACACTTTTCTAATGTATTGTGATGTACCTTTTCCCTTTTTTTATGTTTCATAATGTCTGTTTTTATCTTGTTTGTAATATAATATAATGAAAGACAAAATAAAAAAATAAAATAAACGCAGAGGTGTTAAGGAGAGATCTGAGGAAGAGTATAGAGTAGAGGTCGTCAAACTGTGGGGAAACAATGAGCAATCTCTCTGCTGCTTTTTACAGCTGAGGGAGTGCTCCTGGGCTGTCTGAACTGACAAAGGGACACACTGTTTCCCTTTGACAGTTCAGTTCCCTAGCCGCACATGCTCACTGAGCCATGCAAGGCTGGGGGCATTTTGCTTTGCAAGCCTTGCATAGCTCATTGGAAATGCTGGTTGGGGAACTGCATGTCTGTATGTGTGAGAGAGAGCTCCTGCGCCTCTTCAAACATACAGACAGAGCAGCCTGGAGCAGGGTATTTCAACACCCACACGCATGCCCGTGAATGCATGTGCAGTAACCAGGAAGCTATTGCTTCCCAATTCCTGTTCATGATGGGGAGGAAACTTCAGGACCGGGGCAGAAGGTAAGTGTATGTTAATTTATTTATTTAAATATGTGTATGTATGTGTGTATGCTTGTGTTATGAGTGAGTGTACGATGATGGGTGCTGATGTGAATGATAAAGTGCTTGCTGTGTGAATGTGTGCGTGTTTGTCCTTTGTTGCACAAGCCCCCTACCCACTTGCCAAAATAAGCTCTCCTTCTGAGACGCTGTGGAGCCCAGGGGACAGGGATGGTATTTTGTTACTGGACTTCTATGATAGAAGTCCAGTCAAAAATACTATGCTTTCCCCAACGGCCCCCCAGCGCTTTACATATGCACATAATCATGCTGATTGCGTTAGGCACTGTGGGGCCAAGGGGACAGGTGTTAGAACTGATATAATATTGTTTCGTCCTCATTCTATTTGTTGGCCTATGCCCAGTCTCTTTGTGAGGAAATCCGTATTACAAGGTTGTGACCTCAAGTGAACCAAGCCTCCATTTTAGGTTAGAGACGCCATTTTTTGTTTATCGTACAAAGTCACCCTGTAGTCTAAAATTGCCGGCTTGTGTGCTCTTGTTGTTGCTTTAACCTCTCCAACCTCTGTAGGGGAGTTAATGTCCAACCTGCCTTCAGGCTACATGTTAGGGTCATGTAGACCTTGTCCTTCGTTGACCTCGGGATCAGGGGATTACTTGAATCGGCAATGTTAACCTACAAGTATACAAGAACAATAACGCTATTTAAACATGTCATGTGAAACATCTGTTTGACCTGTATTAAAGCAATGTGTAAAGAGTGTAAACGTTAAACTAAAGAATAATAGTGTGTATTTGTAAATATGTTGAAAAGTAAACCACATGCACGAGATATGTAAATTAGGAAACAAACCTGGCGCGCCCCTAGCCCAGTATATAATTAGCTTATAAGAGGCTGGACATCATTATAACAAACAGTATAAATACGCTGATGTCCAGCTAGCAAATCCTGCTCACTGCTCACATTGAACCCTGCTGGTGGTCTCTCTGATGTATTGACGGCCAAATAGCTATTTGTGTACTTTGTTCAATACTTTTCAGTTTTGTAATAAAGATTCTGGGAATCTTTACAAGCCTGTGTCGGTGCATTTTGCTTTGCATGGTGTAAAAGCCTTAATATTGTATTTTTCTGATTCCACACAGGGATTGTACCTTTTTTACCGGAGATCTATCATAGATGTCCAGCAAAAAAGAAAGATCATGCCCGCCCCCTGGCCCCCAAGCGCCAATTGCAAACCTTCTGGCTTTTTACCCAATTTTATTTTTAAGTATGCTCTAAAATGTAACATTTGAACCCATTATTTTAAAAATAAATCCTGGGGGAAAAACACCCTGAAACCCTTTTGATTGATTCGGGCTCCCTCGCTATGCTCTGTCACTATGGGGGAAATATTTATGCCCCTCCACTTAAAAAATTCACCAGCCGCCACTGGCCCTGGGACTGTGCTGGAAGAGGGTAGGGGAGCAGAGGGACTTTGGTGGGAGCAAGGTGTGGAGAAACCACCGTCTATGGTGGGGTGCAGAGAACCCAGGGACTGGATAGGAGTGGGATGAAGTATTCCAGATGCTGTGATTGAAGCAGGTGGGGAAGCCCAGGGATGATACTTGGAGTAGGTGCAGTGAGGGCGTGGGGAAGGATAGCTCAGGAGCAACGCATTTGTCTTGGAAGCAAGACAACGTGGTGCAACACAAGTTTGAATCCCAATCCCACACTTAGAAGCCACTTGCTGGTATTAAGCGCGTTATAAAAGAACAATAAAATAAATCATAGCCATTTTGATTTACTGTCGATTTGGCCTTTTTGGGAGGGCCCGTCCTGCCCACATTTTGCTCATGGGGGAGCAGGCCTAAAATGTTTAAAGACCACTGTTATAGAGGAAGTGTAGAAGAACCAGGAGAAAGTGTGAAGTAATACCTGAGGAGAGGGGATGAGGTGAAAGGGAATAAGGAAGTAGTAAGGAGGAAAAAAAGTGGAGTACAGCTCAGGTGAATGAGAATAAAAAGGTGTTCAGCGGGAAACAGGTAGAGTGAGGAGGAGATGGAGAATAGTAAGAAGGTGTTGAGGCAGAACATTAAGGGGAGTGAGTTGGAATGTGGTGAAGGAGGTTGGCGGTAACACCAAGAGAATAGAGGAGAAATATGTTTATCAGAGATGGAGAATCATCTTGAGAGAGAAGAAGATGTGAAGATTAGAGTGGAAGATCAAACTTTGAAAGTTTTGAGATCAGGACGGGCGGTGACAAGTGCTGGTAGAAAGTACTGTAGAAAGTCTAAGAGGCCAGACCCAAAATCTTAATCTGTTTAGGTGGCCAGAGATGGGTGGCAATGCTGGGGTATAGTCTGGAGGTCCTCAGCCATCCCTCTGCTGCTGTTTAGGAGTACTATCCAGACCAACTGGAAGCCCTGAGACCTTATTGCAAGATCTCTGATGAACTAAACAACCAGACTGAGAAGAAACGGACAGCTACCAAAGAAACCAAATTAAAAGAAAGAAGCGCAGGGCCACCTAAACCCCACAAACTGGGACTGGACTCTAGAGTGGGAGACTTTTTTAAATCAAGAGACATTTGTATTGTAAAGAGACCCAATTCTACAGTGGTTCTAGAAGCCATCATGTGTTTGTGTTGCTGTATTCTTCAATTCTTTCATTGTAGGTGATTTCAACCCAGAACTCCATCTAAGTCACTGCCTAGCGTGTGATGCACAGCTGGAACCCTTAATTATATATTTTTGTCTACAAGTTATTTTATTTCGGAATGAAGTACCCTTATATCACGCCCCTCTCTTTGTACCCCCCCGCCCCCGGTCTCACTGAACCAAGAAGCAGGTTGTTTTGCAAAGTTAAAAGATTTATTTTATGGAATTGAACAATATATATATCACACTATTTAATATTTATAAAATAATCACCAATGGGTGATGTTACAATCAACAATCTCATTAAACAGGAGGAGTATGGATAAGAAAAATAATGCAGCATGGAATAATACTTGTTATGGACAGGAAAACAATGCAGCATAAACGAATACTTGATATGGATAGGAAAGCAATGCAATGTCACTTTTTCCCCCCGTACACTACTCAATCCCCCCTAATATGCAAGATGAAGAGATGGAAGAAGAGAACACAGGTTTCAGGAATAAACAATCTCAACCAATACAGTTTCAATCCCAGTGTCCCTCCTCCCCCCCAGCAAGCAGAGAGAAACAGGAATGATTTCAAAACAGTTCAAATGCTTTGAATGTGGCTTGCAATGAATGGATAAAATCACTGAGAAATGGATTTAATTCTCTAAATTGGATTCAAAACTGGTGGGAGCTGCTTTGTATAGTTTCAGGTAAACACTAGCAATGATGATTGAATAACTAGCAGATTGAAAACTGAATCCTGAGGTCGTATGCAAAGAATATCTATTTTACACGTGATGAAATTGTGCCAAGTAAAAGATTTGCGGCAAACTTCTCAGCATGCAGTTTTAGATTTGTTTGAAAGCTGAGGATGTTAGCTTCAATTTGACACTTACATTTCGTTTCTAGCATGTATGGTTCAGAAGTTATGAAGGTTTTAGTAGAGGTTGTTTTTTTTCCGAGAAAAGAGTCAAGATTTCAAATGAAAGATGCGCTTTTGAAATTACAAACAGGATTTTCTTTACACTAGGGAGTCTATGAATCCACAAGCTACATGACAGCACAGCCACCGATCCAGTGACGCCCCCGGATGGTTTCTACCTGCTGAGACGCTTGTCTTTCTTCAGCAATTATATTAGTGCAAAGATGATATTATCACTACAATTAACAAAGGACTATATGGGTAAGGGAAAGATTCAGAAAAGACAAAAGACATTCTACAATGCAGTTCTGGATATGATATATGGTTTTGGATTGGATTACTTAAGGATAAGATATAGGCTATGGACAATTCTATGCTAGATACAACTATGGTTTGAAATAGGCCCGTCGGAGATCTGGTCAAAGGTTTTGGACTGGAATTCTGCTAGCCCACCGGACAGGATTCAGGCGTTTGGTTCTGCACTCAGCACGGCACTGGGGACACTGCAAGGCCTCTGGTCTGGATCTGACGGGTTGGTTATGGGTTGCAGCTATCAGGTTACAGCTCTGTTCTACTGGTTTGGATCTCTGGGTTCTAGCAAGAGTTCTTGGCAAGAAAGCAGAATCAGCACAGCCCGGCTGTTCTATTGGTTTTGTTGTGTTCCCCTTGGAAGTCTGGGGTTAAAATTAGGTTTCAGGATTTTAAAGGCCAAGCTGAGAAGGGTTCAGCTTTGGAACTGGGCCTTCTGCTTTCAGAATTCTGGAGTCTTGGATATGGATTCTTCTTGCAAAGTGCTTCACCAGTAAATCAGTTGATGGGTGAATCTGTCTGTCTCTAGGCCCTAAACTGTCCCTTTTATGTATTTCCCAAATGGGTGGGTAGGCTAAATTATACTAAGCACACCCTCTAAGAATCCTATTGGTTAGGGTCTGTCCTCTCTCCTGATTTGAGAAGGAACACATGGTTTCATGATGATGCAGTGTTTTATAATCCAGGGAGTACCTCCCCTTTGTTTCAGTACAGTAACTCTATTTTTCACTTACATCATATTTACAATATCACCAACTTGTTAATAATACATATTCACATCACAGCTTTAGTAGATCACGTATCCGTCCGAGTCCCAACTCAGTGAGAGCTTTGGTTCAAAATTGACAGTTTTTCGCGCTTTTGGTTGGGTACCCAGTGTCAGATCTGTCCACATTTTTCTCCATATATGCGCATGACATCTGGGCATAATCCTGTGAAGTTTCATATTTCTAGCATTATCACAATTGCTACAACATCAATATTTCGCTATTCCCGTCTCTGAACATCGCACAGAGTTCAGAGTAGTTTCAAACTGTGAGCAGCATTTTCATATTAACAACCTACAAATTACAGATTTTTACAAGTTTTGCACAGTTCTATATGAGTCTTTTTTCAAAAAGATATTTCCTTGTGATTTAAGATACACAAATCTGTCTGATCCCGCCCCCATGGTTTGCTGGGCACAGGGCAGTCCAGGGCTCTCTTCCTGCTGGCAGTTGGTTTCTGTTGACACCTGAATTTGCATTCCCTTTCAGTCCAGGAAGCCTATTGTCTCTTCCCAAAGAAGCAGAGCAAAATCCCCTCCTCCTTTCATTAACATCTAAATGATAGTTCCTGGGCAGAGAGCAAAAGGAAGGCACCCTTTGTTGGAGCAAACTGAGGAATGTGCATTTGAAGTCCAGTGTGGGTGGCCTCAGTTCACTGTAAAACACTTTGTTTAAAATTGTCTTTTGCTAAAAATAAACCTTACATTTTCAAAATTCCAGTCTTTTTCAAACATAGAGATTGAATTGTAGCAACCTATATTGCTTTGGATGGCAAGTCTCTTCTTTTCCACAATTTGATCTTAATGTACAAGTTTAAACTACAGGGTAAGTAAATGACAGCTTTGACACAGGCGAGCAGCTGTACTGCGCCCATATCTGACATGTTTTTCCAAGCAAGCACCCTTTTGAATGGGGATATTTTTGTGATGAAAGGTGCTTCTCCTAACATTGTGCTTATGGGGATTCATTAAATAAGGTGATGGTGAACACCCCACAAGGATGTTGGATCATCTCTGCTGTTTGGGGAACATGATTTTGCAATTTCAACAGCCAAGGAAAAACGGATTTTAAAGCACTTCTGGGTTTTCCTGGGAATGCAGCACTGCCTTTTCAGGTAATTCCATTTCACTCTATGGGCAGCCCAATGACAGGTTTTGGCATTGTGGTCTCCTGTTTTACCACTGACATAGGCAAAATGTATTGGCAGCCTATTTTTCCAGTTTCCCTGCGCACTTCTCAGATTTTTAGCACATAGGGCTTTTTGGCGACCATTCTGTTTCTGATGAAAGCAGCACACAGTGATGTTGCAGGGCAGAGCCTAGTGGGTCAGAACATCCCACACCATTATGTCAGCGTACAAGGAGAGCTGGCTTCCCATCAATACATTTTCTTTAGTTAGTCAAAATACAGATGAGGGATCCAGTGTTTGTGCTATAAACCAAAATGTTGGACAATATTTGTGTAGTTTCGAATAAAACCCTAAATACAAATTCTGTCATCATTGATGTGTGTGTTGACTCGTGACAGTTCTCCTTGACAGTGTTTTAAAATTACAGCTGTTCATTAGCTGCCAGGGTCACCCTTGTGAATATCTGTAAAATGTACTCATTCCACTGTACTAAGAACTATCCCCGCCCCTACCCTCAAAAGGCTGAATTTCTGCTCCAGCTTCCTCATGGGATGCCCTCTCCATGCCGTCACCCCACTTTCCCACCCTCACACAATTCTTACCAACCGACTTTAAATTATTTCTTGTCTAGAAATCTATCCATGGGCTAGCTCCCGCACCCCCACCCTGTCGAAGTACCTCTCTCATTAATCACCCCTTTGCATCCTGGGATCTCAAGACTCTAGCTCTTTTTTCCTCATCCTATCTGTGCTACATCTCACTTTCTCTCCTCCACCATACTCACTTCCAGCCACTGGAGCACCCAACCCTCTCCCCCCATCATGTACCCCCTCACTTCCTGATGCTACAAGATTGCCCTCACGATGTACCTGTCATCCCCTAAAGGAGCAGCGATGCTGTCTGAAGGGATAACTCCAGCCCTATATAATGTCCCTTCCAGAACAAACCAACTATACATAAATGTAAATACTGCAAATGTATAGCCTGGCAGCATAGTAAATACTCCAAATGTTCATTGTGTAATGTTTTAATCTGTAATCATTGTTAATGTATGCTATCCCCTCTGCTGTCCCATCACCTCCCTACTGACTACATCTGGTTAAATATCTTTGCTTGTATTTTGTTTACTATAATAGAGTGCGGCACCACATTTTGGAATTGGTTGTCAGCCATACTTCTTACGCAGTTTCTTTTCAAAACCTTGCTCACTATCTTAATAAATATACATATTGGCAATGCTATAGGGGAAGTAGCAAAGTCACAGGAGCCCAATGTATGTTTTTAGCCCACATTGGGACCTCTCACCGTGCAACATTAGAAGACCCATTGTGTTTCATCTCTTTCCATTAGGCACAGCGTTTTATCAGAACTTTTGTCATGGGACTATCATGACATATTTTGAGCATCATCGGTTGCACTCTCATTGTAGGGAGCCAGTAGTCAATTGTGTGACAGTAATCCATCCTGGATAGTTTGACCTGGTTGTTACTGGCAGTAATTGTTTTGCTTTACAGTGTCACTAGCTCATACCTCATCCATTACTCCTCTGTAGTAAATTTCAGTGTGGCAGTAATTTGGCCAGGTGATATGAACGGCAATATGTCAGCCTTGGTATTTGCTCCTGTCTGGTATAGTTCAGTGTGGCAGTAATTTGGTCAGGTGATATGAATAGCAAACTGGAAGCCCTGTTATTTGCTCCTGTGTGGTATAGTTCAGTGTGGCAGTAATTTGGTCAGGTGATATGAAAGGCAATCTGGAAGCCCTGTTATTTGCGTTATTGTAATAGCATCAGGAACATTAAACAGTCTCCATGACGGTTTGTGATATTGAAATTGAAATGACCGAAGAAGTACACCCCATCAAATACAGATTTGGGTTATACATTTGGTTGCCAGAAGGAACTCTAGATTGCGATGGTCTGTTACCACAGCAAATCGGTTACTGGCTTCTTCTAAATCATGACTCAAATTAACTAAGAACTCCTGGATTGCTAAGAGTTTCTTTTCAAAAATGCAGTAGAGAGGGGTTGAACTTTCTTGAACGGTACATCATTGGAAGTAGGGGAATGGTCTACCGGTCTCTTTACAACAAGATTGCTCCTAACGCCTAATTAGAAGAATGAGCTTTAAATGTATGGGGCATGGAAGCATCTTCATGGCGGAGCAGTTGTAAATATTGTTTTAACTTCACAACTATGTCTTGCTCCTCATAAGAGGGGGATTCCTTGGTTTAACAATTGAGTAAGGGGGTTTACCATCTTTCAATACTCTTCAAATGTTGATAATGATTGACAAGCACAAGAATCTCTGTGGTTCCCTCTGCGTCTGTGGGGCTGGCCAATGCAACACAGTGGAGACTTTTATGGAGTCCATTGATACCATTGCCAATCATGGTTATACGAAGGAAGTTCCTCTGTGCTGAACTCACATTTTGAAAATTTGGTGGATAGGTCATTTGTATGTAATTTACTTAGTTCTTTAGTTCCCTGTAATGTATTCGTCCGGTCTTGCTGGGTATAACAAGATGGCATCCACACAGACCATTGCATGAAGGTCTATGATGTCTTCGAGCAAGTTGAAGAGAACATGCTGGAAGGTGGCTGAGGCGTTGCAGAGCCTGCGAGGGTTAATTATTCATAATGGCCCTTTTTCCCCCAAAAAACATTGTCTTCCATTCCACTGCGGGTTAGATTTTAGGTTCCTAATAGGTTTATCTTTGTGTACGTCATCTCATCATTAACTTGTTTCAATGGCAAATGAATTAATGGTACTGAAATCAGTTCTTGATTGTAATGCAGTTTAACTGGCAACATTCCGTATATGGACAGAGCTTGCTGCAATCCTTTTTTGCAATGAAAAAGGTAGGAGTCCCTACTAATGAGTCGTAGGAATACATGACCACTTCCTGCAAATTATATTAATTGTTCTTGTGGGCTATTTCTTTTGTTTTAATATAAAGCACATAGGTCCACACATAAGGGTGGCCACACTTCCAGCCATCTCTTCATCTTACATAAGAAGCACCTTCCATCTGCTGCCTAGGTGTGTCCCAGCCACATCAAATGACTGTGGTCCAGAAAAGCTGATGATGCAGTGAGTCGTCGGCATGATGTGTTAACTATTCCTTGACCTGCTGGCCAGCCGCCCATCTCAACCAGGAAAACCTCTGGCCCTTCCATATGCGGCCCGATAGCATTCTGACCTCATCACATGCTGCAAAGCCCGCCCTACTTCTTGTACCTCGTGGGCAAGCAGCCCATCAAATAGGGCATTTGGCTGAGGGTTATGCCTGGCTTTCCCTCTACACCTTGTCAGAAACGAGCTGCTGCAATCCCGGACCACAACCATCCAGCCCTCTGTCTATGTACTCTATGTGTTACTGCCTTGCTTACCACCACCATTGGTTGGTATCTGTTGACTAGTATCCTTAAGTCACTCCTGGCCTACTATGGTATAATGTTAGTGGCTACTGCTTAATTATTAATTCTGGCCTATTGTGATACATGCTTGGCTGTTACTGGACCTTGGCCACCTATGACTGAGCAAGTGTGCTTTAGGACGCCTATCCTCTACCAAATATCCCATGGAGCTCAGTGCCAGTATAATCTGTTTCTTGATTACTTCTGCTGGAAAACTGTTCTCCTTTTACTTCACTTCCCAACGTCACGCATCTGCACATCTTTACTCTTCTCCTCCTCCTCACTACACTCTCCCTACCCATAAAATAGATTGCAGTCTCTAAACTGCACCCTCTACACAATGACCTACGGACGGATGCGAAGAGAAGGCTGTGTCCCGTACATCTGACTGTAGGGGGTGGCACCTGTAGGGAAGCCAGAAGACTTAGGAGCCCAACTAGGTAGGTGGGGGAATTGTGGGGCAGTGTGGTGGCATGGCAAGGGAGTGGGAGCAGGTGCAAAATTAATCAGGGGAAGGCTACAGACCGACGTTGCAGGGGAACTTTTTTGGATTGCTTCCGCAAAGTCGGTCTTTTGTTTGCAGTGTTTGGACTCCAAACCCTTCAAATTGGGGTTCCATGCTCACAATGGCATGAGAACTCTCTGCGCCTTGCCCTCCACTCGCCATCTCCTTTTGCAGCACCCTTAAAAGGCACCCTTGTAGTGTCTCTCACTCCCACCTCATTTACGTCCTTGCCGTCTCATGGTAATATTCCCTCAACTCCATCTTCTTCCTGCCACCCATCACTCACGCTATTGGACTCTGGACTGCTCAACCACTCTGTAATAATATGTACTTGGTACTGTCCACTTAAGCAACCGCCTCCCGAAGCCCACTGTCGCAGCAATCACTAAAATGTAGCTCAGCCCAAAACATGGTCATATTCACTACTTTTCACAAATTCCAGATTCTTTCTCCCAGTCTCCTTGGTTGGACAAGAGAGAGGATTGGCTTTGGGTACAACAAGTCTAAGCCATATGCCCTCCTACCACCATCTGACTTTCGCCTTCCTCCTTTGAACACACTACTATTCAACTCCCTGCTAAACCCATTTAACGAATGGTCTTGTCCCTACGCCTCCTGGCCCCCACTAACTCCTCCTTCACTGACATAGCCATCCTTCTAGACTTCTTACCATCTGCGGCCTACTCCACCCTCATTTGGCTACACTCGCAAATTTAACTTCATCTTCTACAAATATTCTCAGGCCGCTCCCCACAGCCAACAGATGCCAAACTGAGGCAAATCTCTGCACCTCAGCTTCCACTCATTCTTGCTCATCTCTCCTCAGCGAACCCTCTCTACATCCGACCATTCTCGCTTGCCTCGTCGGCACTCAGATGATTGGAGCGCTGATCCAGCGTCCACTCTCGTCTACCTCTCCACTCTGCTGCCCTTCTAGAGCCAATTCATAATTTTACAACTAGCACTATTTATAACCTCCAGTTCGCCCCCACGGCCCCCTCTGCACACCACCTTCACACCGAATGGCTCTCAAGGCAGCACTGATCCATCTTCAAATGTCTCCTTCTAGTCCTCAAATCTATCCATGGTCACCACCTACCCCACCGCACATGCACACTATCTGGCTACCACTGTTTCTCAATATTCCTCACCTGTTCCAATGCTCTACGTATATTCTCTGTGGCACACATACACACAAACACACACACGTGCTTCCTCTCGCTTTCGCTAACACTCCCTGTTCCTTACCTCTTAAACTCCCCGTCTAGCATCGAGAACATTGCCAGAACACCAGCATTCAAATCAGCCCGCAAACTCTCTACTCTCCGGATGTCTCTGTACGCTGCAGTAAAACGCCTTATCTTCTGTTCTGACTACTCACTCTCCCCTGAACCCCCCCCCTCACCCCCCAGATCGCAAGCACCCTGCTCCCTCTTCTGGTCATAATTGTACATTCTACATATTGCAGATAACAAGGAGTGGGAATAGTAAGCCAAACACGGCCGCGCGCCACTATACAGATATGTGTATTTTTACCACCCGAG
The DNA here is from genome assembly GCF_040938575.1 of Ambystoma mexicanum. Taxonomy (NCBI): domain Eukaryota; kingdom Metazoa; phylum Chordata; class Amphibia; order Caudata; family Ambystomatidae; genus Ambystoma; species Ambystoma mexicanum. The sequence goes on from NC_090931.1 coordinate 463,088,028, forward strand.
ACCATTCTCCCATTCACACTGTAGCAGCATCCAAAGATGACGCAGGGTGTCCAATGGGTGTAGCTCCCCCCCCCATAAACCGCTAGGCGTAGGTGCACTTCGTAAATGTACAACATGGACACATGTGGGGGGCTTAATCAGCAGAAAGAGATGTGTCAGTAGCTGTCTATTTTTTCCAGTGTAGAATTGCGAGCGAGTGTATTTCCATGTGCTGTACAACTGACCTTTTTGTGCCATGTGACTGTGTGTGATTGGGAGCAAGGGGCCCTGATCAGCAACAGATGGCATTCCAGAAGTGGCTTTGAAGCTTAAAGTGCAACATCCACATATGTTTGTATTTATTTTTCGATCCCCCTACCAGCCTCCCTTTAGTAGCCCCAGGGAGACGAAATGCACTTTAGCAGCTGACGGCAATGTGATCTCTACCCGTGCTTTGCCCTGCTCCAGCATCCCGCTTCCTTCTGAGAGGTGCACGGCAACCCGCCAGTACCATTCAGTTGGCTGCCCGCATGTGACAATCAACCTTGTCCCTTGCCTATGCCCCTTTCACATACGGAAAAGGTGGGGGGGGGCACGTGTTTGACACGGGATGCCCCTCATACAGCCCACATCAGAAGAAAGGGGTATCTTAATGACTGCGATTTCAATCATTTTGCTGCCAATCTCCAAGCCACATTACAACTCCATAGCACCAAAAATCACATTAACAACAGGTCCGGCGCTCTGGGGAAGGTTTAATAGGAGATGTTTAACAGTAAAGCATTTCTGCTCATTGTTACAGTAGCCTGAAAGGCGGGCAGCGTGTAATCTATTGTGGGCATAACTCTCCGTCTCAGGGTGAGGAAGGATGTCCTGGTGTTTCATCCATGCCTCACGCTGTCATTAAAAGTAATCTGAGATTAAAAAAAGGTCCTGGGGAGGAGGTAACGTAGGTGCAATGACAGATATAAAGCATGTGTGCGGCTTGCCCTTTAAAGAGATGCCCACAGCCCAGAAATTACGCCCCACTGCCAACTCCAATGAAATCCCTTTCAGAAAACAGAAGCCCTTTTGATTTGCAACAGGTAATAATTTAGGGAGGTGGCAGAGAAGCAAACTCGCCTCCTGGGACCTCTTTGACTAGGGACATTAAGTGAGATACCTAAGAAAGATAACTTAAGGAGGAAGCTGCTGATTGCGGAAGACCCCGGCTGGGGTGGGAAGGACGGAGTAGGAGATTTTACTAGTAATAAGTCTCTGCGATCCCCTATTCCTAATTTCGCAACCTGAGAGGAGAGAGTGCATCGCTCATTAATACACTAGAAAGTTTGAGTGATGTCTCATGTCCATTCACAGTTTACTATGAAATTATGGGCCAGAGAAAGTGATAATCCCTTCAATTAAACTCCAGCTTTGTTGCAGGGGTTTAAGCCTTGCTTTTCCCTATCAAGATTAGCCCGGCAGACACAGAGGAGACTGAAGGACCTGGCAAGTCAGCCCATGGAGCTAACTGAGTGTTCCTTGCTGGTGTGTGGGGGGTATAGGCCTTTCTGTCCCTGCTGAAGCTCGGGACTAAGTTTCGTGATCACTGCCTACCCTGCTGAGATCACAAATAACACATAACAAAGCCACCGAGAGAAACCTTCTGTTCACATTGTCATGGGCAATAGTGGGTGACAGACAACTAGGATCCTTGGAGAGACACGCTGAGAAACATAGCCTTTATTTATGGGTGTGTGAAAGCAGCAAGATAGAAGCCAATAGACCCCATGGCATATGTGGCACCATCAGCCTGCCCAGGCTTTTACCCAATAGAGCTTTTATGACATAACCTCTAAGTCCATGCTTCAGCCAAAGCAGGAACATTGCGTAACACACATCTGGAACCCCTTGGGCTCTATCCAATATTATTTCTGCATTATGCCTCAAAACAGTATTTCTGTAGACGAAAGAGGACAAGGTAATTAGGAAGCACATGACTACACGATCGAGCAGTTCGAGTGCCAAGGAAAAGGCCACACTGTGCCATAATTTAACATTTCCACAGAAAAGGGAATCACTCATGCACTTTATTCAGAATTGGGCTGGGATCATGACCCATCAGCAGCAGAATCCTGTCACATTTTATAATGTCCTTCAAATGTTATGTAACCATGCTCTTGTACTGCCCCAAATCACCACTGTCGTAGTTTCAATCTGCCGAATCATTGCCCAAAGTATATTGTGCCCCTCCAGTGGGCACTAGACCTTATTCTGCTTGGAAGAATAGCATGATCAAGGGTAAAATAAGAGGGTTTACCACAACATTTCAAAATAAAAGGTCAAATGCACGTTTACTGTGGATTCGACCTGGTATACAAAGATTTAAGTCCATAACCTAACAAGGGGAGCGGGGGTTGCAGCAGCAGCATGAAAAAATTAAATTCCAAAAACTCGAACAAATGTTGAACAAGTGGCCTTCGTAATTTTGTAATTCGTGTTTTTGGGATTTAGTTTTATAACTTAAAACCAAATAAGAGGGAGGAAAAGCAGGAAAGGTGCTTGCAGACGCAAGGAGCGAGTTATGCAGGGCTAAATGCTTCTATTAGTATGAACGTAGATTCGTCCATTATATTTTGAAGAGTTTCTTGAGTGAGAGAGGCGACACAGAAGAGTATGTGTTGATCTAATATACAAACTGGGATTCCTGGCAGAGTATTACATTGAGTGGTGTAGGAGCACGAGTGACTTGATGGCAGGATTGAGCCATCCTGGTATATGCAGGATTATAATACCTGAGTGTTTATTTATAGTACTACAGGTACATTCCCGAATACAAATTCTGGAGCGTACAGGCCAATTTAGAAAGTTGTCTAATCCAAGAGTAGGCCGTGTAAAATGAGAATGTTGTTTGTAACAAAAGGCAAAAGAGTGGGATTGAAAGAATCAAAGAAAAAAATTAATGTCTGGCCATAGATGGAAAGTCAAAGGGATATTGTGCCTGGCTTGCGATTGGTCTTTCTACTATGTTTAGTGTGCACGGCTCACTTTTTTGACTCCTATTCAGTCTCAAGAACATAATAATAAATAATAATAATTTAGCATTTATATAGCGCTACGAACCCTCAGGTATCTGAGCGCTGCTTATTAGAAGGATGAAAAACCGAGTTTGACCCTGCCGGGATTCCAACCTGGGTTAGCAAGATCTGCACAGATGTCAAAGCAAGCGCTCTACTCGCTGTGCCACTTGACCGGCTACATGACGCCCAACTCACTCCTTTAGATATATATATTACCCAACACTGTCTTAAAGGGATATAGTGCCCCACACACTTCTTTGTGGATTTAGTACCTAACTCACTTCTTTAAGAGTATATTACTCTACACATTTCTTTAGAGATATATTGCCCAACTCTCCTGCAGGTATACAGTGACCTACACACGTATTTGGAGGTATAATGCCCAGTTCACTTCAGAAGAGATAATACCCAACATGCTGCTGAATGGATATCACATGCAGCTCTTTGGTAGCAGTTTCAGGATTTCTGGTTCCCGAGATCGCCCAGGGATTAATATTCTACCCAAGGGCATTAGAGCCTGCAAGTAGCGTCTGGGCCCCTGTTCACTGGGCTGTGTTCCTTCCTTCTGCTCTGCGTAACTGATGGCCAAAACGTAACTTCCTTGCACCTTTCATAGGACTTCCCTCCATGCTGCCTATGATTCATGCCTCAGAATTGGTTCATGCTGTTCGATCTTCTCTGGCCCTTTCTGATAGGCTTACATATCTCATCAGTTTATTCTTCCCACCTGCAGCAACTCACTGCATCTCTCGGGGCAAAAATGCCCCACAGTCAATTTTGAAGCAGGTGGAGGTCTCTTCCTCTGATCCTGGCTCTGCAGTGGCTCTCCACTGACTTTATGTTTCCAACGCACTCATCTCCTCAGATAACCAAACCGGTTCAAGTGTTTGCATTGGACGCATGCGATTAAGCAGGAAAACATACTTTGCATCAATAATTATTTTATATTGGATCAGCATAGCACTTCAAACATAAGTGACATCCTAGCTGGCACGTGTTGGCTATTAAAACAATGCACTATGAATGCAGTGTCAGTTCTCATTTACTCCCCTACCCTTATCTAACATGGGATTAGTAGCAAGGATAAGATATTGTGAGATTACAAGATTATGAGATTTTGACCCCTTCTGTGTGAATAAAGAAACACCCAGTTAGTACTTTGGACTCTGGCTACTCTGTTAATCCTTTGGCACCAGAAAGATAAAAAAAATTATGCCTTCTGTTCCCAGTCGGACACTTTGCCAATTACAATACCCTGCAGAAGGGTGTCCTAATGAATTATTATTGACCTATTTATACTACAACTGGGCTCTCTTTTTGTAGTTGTTGAATAATCGCCTCGACTCTCCAGGCCCCTTCTTCCAGCACACTGACCCCGATTCAAACTACAGCCTTCAAGAACTCCCTGCAGCTACACAGGTTGATAAAGCCTCAGAGCCTGCTTTTCAAGACATCCCCCTTTCAGCTAGCCAGGCCCTTTTTGCTGCCAAGTACAATTTGCCCATCTTTGCCAGGACACTGCCCCTGATTCAAACTGCGGCCATCAAGAACTCCCTGCAGCTATACCGGTCACCAGCCCAGCAGACCAGGAAGAACCTCTCCTTCCTCCTTTCTACCTATTTTAAACCTTTCATTGGTGAGGACTGCCTCTTTTGCAATGTCACTGTATATTTCCTTTACCATTTTCCAGCCTCTTTCGTGTTATCTTCCGTCATCTGTCACACCACATACTAGAACTTTCCAACACTTATCCTGCCCCTGGGTTAAATGATCTTTGCACAGTATTCTGCATACCACAGCCTCCCAATAATTTTGCATCTCCATCCTCTCTTCCTCCCTGGTACAATGAACATTTATTCTAAAGGCCCATCGTGCTGTTACACTGCATGCTCTGCCCTGTGAAACACTGCTGTCCAGCTTTCAATTTTGCATTATTTCTGAAATTGGCAATGATTATTCAGTAGTGTTTGTGTACATTTGGAGCCTGTGGTCTAACAAATCTAGCCCACTCAAATCACTCCTATACTAAATATTAGTAACCAATGTCACCCCCCTTGTTGCCCCAACACTAAATGTGAGTAACCCATGTACTGCACTACACATAGATTACAATATGCTGCACACATTATTTAGCACATAACCTTTCCTACATTACCACACACAAATTTCACACAACTCTTCATTTAAAGTGAATGGAATGAAAGTTAGGTGGATAATATGGATAACAAGCATTGGCAAAGTCAACAGTTTTGGCTTTTGTGAAGGCATGGAATAGGCATTCGCTAGGCACTGCCATATTGGTACTACCTGCCCATAAAATGGCAGGCTTTTCTAATACCTAAACACAAGTTGAAACCTTTCGCTTTGCCAATACTAGTTTTAACAGAACTTCAGTGCAAGTAAAAGATGCAAAGACACACATACTGCTCATAAATCTAGTAGCTGAAGGCACAATGGGTTAATACATTTTACTACCCCAGTAGCACATGTACAACTGCAAATAATTCATCAACCCTCAGAAGACTGCTAATAATTAACAACTGTCTGGCCCCATACAACTCAACGCTAGATGCTATTGTGTGATTGAAATACCTTAAAACGATCCCAGGAGGTGGTATGAGCCGAGAGTAGCAGTTAATGGGTGGGAATGGCCATAGGGATTAGCATGTCATTGGGTGACCAATGGGTGGGTAAAATGCCAAGCCACAGCCACAAGCGTTGTCCATCCTCACATATGAACACTAGTGCAATAGCATTGGCTTATAAGTGATGCTCCACCTGCTAACCTCAACTAACTAAAAAGAGACATACTTTCTGTGGACCAATGGTGTGTAGATGGCAAATGCTTAGTATGAATACATTGGGTTTAAGTGTAAACTACAGGGATCACAAAAGAGCAGATGCTGATGAGAGAATATTTTGGTGTGTGTATAACCATAGTTATGGAATAACCCACCTTGCTCTCCTTTACGTCAGGCATGTGTAGAGGAAAGAGGCAAAGACATTAGTTCAATCAAATTTAGAAGAAATTCAGCGGATGTGGGGAGTCATGACCCGCTTAACTGGTCGGCATCTCATTTATGTCCCCCATAATGCCATGTCCCCCATAATTCCATTTTCTATGTCATTGTGAATCCTTTCTCTTATAATATGTATGTGCACATGGGCTTTGCAAAGGGAATGTGCTAAGTTAAGCTTGTCCTAACTTCCCACATCCTCTGTGTAATCTGCCGTGGCCACTGTATATTTTAAAACACAACCGGGCTACTAGCCATGGCCTTGTCCACTGTAAATGTTCCCTCAATATGTTTCTTTTGAACCCACTAGGGGGCCACAGCCATTGGCCGTGACCACTATAAATGCCATGCCCACTATACACTATTCACACCATTCTTCATAACTTGTTCATTTTAGTTTGGGGGGGGGCTTGGCCAATCCCTTGGTTTAGAAAATGTCATCCAAATCCATCCAGCAAGTCAAAAGTTATTAGCCTCTCTCCGCCTCTCTGCTGCAAAGCCCCAATACTGATATAAATGTTTTAACGTGCAGGGGAAACCTCATTCTCTGATGAATATTTTAAAAACCTACTGGATCAATTTACCCTAAACCAGGCAAGGAAATTAAGTCAATGCTTTGTGCCTAAATTGTTTCATATTTGGTCCAATTCGGCCAAATTTTCTTCACGCTACGGCTGTTAAAAAACTGCACCTTTTCTCTTTAGGAAAATGAATGAGAGCAGGTGGAAAACAGCATTTTTATGTTTTCTTAAGAATCTTTTAATTTTCCAATGAAATATTCCCAGAATGTCCAGTTTAGTAGGACTCTTGATGAACTGTTAGTTTGGAAAATATCATCGAAATCCATCTAGCAAGTCAAAAGTTATTAGCCCCGCTCAGCCTCTCCTGTAAGAACATGTATGGGATTTTATTGCTAGCATACAAAATACAGCATTCTTGCCAGCATACAATATACAGTAGAGAAAGCACACATAAACACAATACTTAGTGTGCTGCCAGGTTAAAATAATGAGGTGCACAATTTATATTGGATGCTTTATGTGTGAAGACTACATTAGAATACATAACTGACTAACATTACTAACATTACTAAAGTACTAATTTCAACTTCTCTAACATGATCATGCAGACTTTATGCACATTGAGGTACAGTCCATGTTTTGGGTGCACTGTTCAAAATTATTTTTTTCCATGAGGAAATGCACACTAGCGTTTTCTTCAGCTTGTGGAGGACAGAAGTATGTAAGGTGCAGGAAGCAAAAGGAAACAGTTACTCTGTATTGAAAATGAAGGCTGGCACAGGGCACATTCTTTTACTCTGATTGTTAGGGATTGTAGGCAGACAAGCCACGTCAATAGGGGGCTGAATGTGAGTTTTGCTAATGAATGAAAAAGTGGGAGTTGGCAGTTTGCGCTGGGTTCAGGAGACAAACGGTGCCATACCTATGGAACATCAAGTGGGTTGAGTGCCAGCTATGGGCATTTCAGCTGGCAGCTCCCCACACATATACGGAGGAGTTTTGTGCGGAGACTGGGACTGCAGAAAGACAGTGAGGTCGTGCAGGGATCTCAGATCACTGGCCTTGGTAAGATTTGTGCCAAGTGAGTGAAGAAAAAAAAATATGGTGCGCGTGTGTGGCTAGAATCCATCGGCAGTGCATAGAGGTTAGAAATAATTGTATATTTATTTTTCTCTTTCTATATTCAAAGTGTTATAATATAAATTCATGTTTTCAAAATACCTGCCTGTTTCTGTTTTGTTCTCTCATATCTTGCAGGTGATGCTGTAAATATCATATGGTAAGATTATTATTATTATTATTATTATTATTATTATTATTATTATTATTATGTGTTTTGTAACTGTTTTGTAACACAAAGTGCAGATTTAAAAAAATGAGATTTTGGTGTCATTTATGCATCTGTGAATCATTTGTATATGAGGCGCAAAAGTGATGTTTATACCAGTGCAGTAGTGTATTTACCAATTTATCATTGTAGCTAAAATAGCAAACAAGAGAAAGTCAGTAATAGACATCTACAAAGTAGAAACTTGTGTGCAATTTAATGAGTGAATCCTTCCGTGCATGCTGATGGGAAGGGGTGCCTAATCCAGCACATAGAGTACTGGATGTACATAAACCAGTAATATCAGCCACAAACTAGAGGTGGCGCCTTGAATAAACTCATTGGGTTCTCTGAAGTGTTCTAAGTCTGGGGTTCTCTACATGCGACTAGAAGGCATTCTAATAGAAAGGAAAGGTTTCTTTTATGATGGGATTATAATATAATAAAAAACATGCTCACCACTATACCACAGGAATAAGATAATTATGAAAATACTGCAAAGTAAGATACCACTAAAATGACTGCCAATACAAGCTAACAAGATATGGTCACTAAAATAGAGTGATACCAAACTCACTCCAAATGTAAGGATAGTTTACCACTAAATTACTGCCAATATTTAACGGTAAGAAAATACCACCAATACCTGAATTTACCCCAATAAAACAAAATCTTGTACACTCTGCTGTAAAAAGCACCAAGGCTGATATACAGGTTTTAAGGAGCAGGAGGCAGTCCCTTCTCTGTCATATATTTTAAAAACTACTCGGTGGATTTATCCCAAAACAGTCAGGAAATTTAAGTCAATGCTTTGTTCCCAATTTGTTTCTTATTTGGTCCGAATTTGCCCAAAACTGTCCTTTTTCTCTATGGGAAAATGAATGGGCTGAAAACTGAAGCTGTCCTTTATTTTCTTAATACATTTTTCATTTTAGAATCTATTATTCCCAAAATGTGCTGTTTGGGGAGGCCATAGAATTTTGGGGAAAGATTTCTGATTTTCCTTTCTGAAAATCCTGCCAGCCTCTCTGCTGAAATGCATCATATGAGATATCACTATAATTTTGGTAGAAGGGGGCACTGCCATTAACATCAAATATTAATAAAACTACTGGATGCAATAACCCCAGACCCTTCCTAGAAATTGAGTCAATGCTTCGTGCCCAGGTTTTTCACACCTGGTCCAATTCCATCCAGCGGTTTTGGCTGTGAGCTCAGGCAAACGTTTGGCTTTTTCTTCTGCAGGAAAGAACTGCATTTTCTCAGAATTGCAGTCTGGAGGGGCAGGGGGAGGGTGGGAGCGTAAATACAATTTTGTTTGAAAATGTCAGCCATATCGGTTGTACAAGTCAAAAATGATTAGCAATTCATTTTTGGGGTTTCCTCTGGTACTGCAATAGTGTAGTAACTATAATGGTTGCATCACTAATACTATCATGTATGACTTCACTGATGACATTACTGGCATTACTGATAACATATCTGGTGCCTTCACTAATAACCTCATATATGATAGCAATATTATATAACTGATGGCATCAGAAATAGGATCACTCTGCACATATTTAGACCACCCATTCTACATATGTGATTTGCTATACATACATCATAGCACTACTTGCGAAGCTTTCATTTGTAGTAGTTTGGTAAATGAATGAGAGATAGAGGAGACCCACTGCCCCCAGGAGTCGTATCCCACCACCCACGGTGAGATTAAGGGGAGTAGGAGAGTTAAAAGGCAATAGAGGACAAAGTGAGTCCCACAGCAGGGTCAGAAGCAGGGCGCAGTGGCGATATGGCGAGAAGCATAGAGTCCAGCATAGACACAGCACCAGCTGTCCAAGGACAGGGTCTGTGATTGAAGGGCCATCCATGAACCGGAAGAAAACTTTGTCTGCCTGCATGGGTTCTACTCTGGTCACTGGTGAGTGGAGAGCTGATGTCACCAGTGATGTAATCAATGTGCAATCACTGCAGTCTTCTGTGCTGTCATCGGTGTGGTCATGGGCTGGGAAACAGGGGGCGTGAAGTTAAGGAGGCTTTAGCTGAATTTCCAGGGTTTTGTTGCAAAAAGTTTTTTACCTTAACTGATCATTAACAAAAGTTGTTTTCATTGAATTTCAAGGGGTATGTAATTACGTAGATTTTTTCCGCACCAATGGGAATAATGACCAGTGTATATTTGTATATTTTAGCCCACTAGCCCTGGCCTTCGGCCATTGTGTTTTCTACATCACTCCCAGACCACTAGCCATGGCCTTCGGTAATGGTCATGTGCCCACTGTATTTTTTACATCACTACCAGACCACTAGCAATGGCCTTTGGCTGGGCTCACTGTCCATTTTAGAACACTACCAGATGACAAGCCATTGGCCTTCAGCCATGGCCACTGGGCATGGATTTCATCTGTGCCTACCCAATATTTTACAACACTTGAAACCCATTGCTCAAAGATGTTCATCAATCACAGACTGATTTTTACCTGTTTTGATAGTGGTATTGTTATGTATAAATGATAGCAGACTTTACGAAATCACCATTTATTTAGGCAATGCACAGTGAAATAAGATTATTTGCCAAGGATCACACAGCTTGGTTAAGCGGCATGCTCCAAGCCCCTTGTTTTATGGCTGTTTTTTTGGTGACTGTTGTGATACATCGCACAACCCCAACAAACTGCATTTAAGCAGCACAAAAAAGGAAACAAAATGACCGGCCGTAAGAAAAACATATGCCCAGGTACTTTTGCCCCATAGTGGTACTCAAAAGCTTTTCAGCCATGAATATACGCACAGTAAATGAACATATACCTTAAAGTGAAATATCCAAATATAGTTCGATTGACCTTCCCCTTAGAAGAAAGTGCACAAGAGAGAATAGCATTGGACTTAAAAAAAAAAAGTTATGAACACCAGAAAAATAGCTTGAGAGACGAAATGTTCCAATGAATATGCTGGCAAAGTATAAAAGGTGGTCCCCTTTTAAACCCAGCAATCTGAAGTGAAATATTCCCTGGTAAACAAAATCCCAGCACAAGACAAGTGCTTGGGGTCTTGTGAGTAAGCTTATGCAGGGAACATGATACTTGATCAAGCTTGCCAACCTCAAAAAAACCATGGGGTTGTGTCCACCCTCTGAAAAAAGTAACGCTCTCCACCCACATGTGGCCTTTACCAATGCCCTGGAAAGCTGCCACATTCAGGGGAAAATAACTGTTCCAGTGTCCAGGATTGCAACCTCTCTTGCCATATCCTGGGCAAATACTCATATCTTACTTTCCCTCTCATCAGTTCCCCTCCTCACCCCTATGACTGGCTTTCAACAATGCTCTGCTTTATAAAGAGAACTTGAAAAGTACACATACCATTGTGTCAGTCAAATATATAAATCCTTATAGAACTATGTTAGGCAAAAAGTGTACAATTGTGGCATTATTTCCCCCATTTTGACTAGGAGACTACAAATACCAGAATGCAATTCAGCAAAAGGCAAAACATTGTTTCTGCGTGCAATACTTGCAAGGACTGACAGTAGTACAGTTCAAAATGAAAATGTGAATTCTGTGTGTTATGAGATATTTAAAACTAGGAAAGCACACAGCATTTGAGACCGACCCTGCTTAGCTTCAGGGCCAGCCCCCTCGGGCCATGTTGCTCTAAGTGTTCTTGCAATTTGTGCTAATTTACTAGGCAACATGGCCTGAGGTGGCTGTCCCCTTCCTTGCTTCAAAGCTTGCAGGGTCAGTGCCGGTTATTGCATGGATTTCAAGGATGAGAGTATGAGAGTCCCGTATGCCTACCGTGTCACTGGCAATGGCCAGTCACTGTAGCTGTAAAAAAAAATAATTATATATATATATATTTTCTTCTCACTTTTTTCTATAATCGCGGCTATGAACTACAAATACCTTCATATATACCATTGGTTATTATTCTGTAATCCTTATACCCATGGTTATTGGGAAAAACAGCATCACATATGCTTCCCTGCTTCCCATACCCTCACAAAGTGCCCCCCACATCTGTGCCAGCTTCCCCCACTCCCCTGATGGCCACCTCACCTCCCCCACCCTCTTCCATTCCAAACAGGTTCCTTGGCAATTTACCTGAGATATAGCTATCTATTTTGGAGAAGAGTGCCCCCCCTTCTCCATCAAATATTTTAAGAAGTACTGGACAGAATAACCCCATACCACAAAAGGATTGCGAGTCAATGCTTCATGCCCAAGTTGTTTCAAACCTGGTCCAAATCTGTCCAGTGGTTACGGCTGTGCGGCACAAATTATTGACCTTTTTTATCTATGGGAAAATAAATGGGGTTAGTTCAAAACTGGGTCTTAATAGCTTTTTATTTTTCAAAGAATCTTTCTGAACCTTTGCAGTCTGGGAGTGAGAGGGGGTAGGGTGAGGGGGGTGGAGGAGGGGCATGTGGTGTAACATACTTTTTGTTTGCAATGTTTCAGCCAAATCTTTTGCACGAGTCAAAAGTTATTAGCAATACATTTTTGGGATTTCCAATGTAACTCTGTTTTACCTTAAGATATATCTTTAACAGGACGTGAAAATGTTTTAGACTTTAATGATTGCGATTGATTCATCAATCCCTTGGGTGTTTTCGTGATGTTGAGCGGTGGGAATATTACATTTCCCTCCTCTCTTTGTGTGCATGCTCCATTTGTCTGGCTGTGCAGCTCATCCTCTCGCTCGCCATTTCCTTCCCCTTGTCTATTCCTTTTGCCACTTCCTGGACGCTATGAACAATCCATATGGTGCAGATTTGTAGATGAGACTTGCTGTTGAGGATGCTCTAGGTCAAGGCTTGCAATGTTTCTCTCTGCAGATGTTTTGAACTACACTCCCATCATGCCTCAACGTCATAGTCCATGATGAGGGGTCATTGTCATCATAGTCCAAAACTTCTGGGGATCCACAAGTTGCAGACCTCTGACGTAGGTTTATCACCTGATCAACCATTCCACACCTCATTCTGTATCAGGCTAAACATACTGTTTGTATTGCTTTCTTAAAAGGTCTAAATTAAAAGTAACACAAACACCTTCTCATTGCACCTCTGGGTGTACACAGCCCTGATGAAAACAAGTAGGCACACTTACCCGAGGGTCTGAGTGGCTTCCTTATAATAGTCCCAGGGTTGCGGAGAGGGATGGCATCAGGCAGAAAATCATCGATCCACGTCTTTGCTCGTCTGGTGATGGGCAGGTCATTTTCTGAAGGCGGGACCTTTCCAGTGGCCTCTAGCAGCAGGATCTGGAGAACACAAGATCACAACCTTATCATACAAAAATCGCATTCAGGTGCTGAATGAGTATTGCTGTAAATCCTTAGGCAAGATTTTCATGCCAAAACTATTTGTGATTTTGCGTCTTGCTGGTAGTGTTATGCATTGATGTCCATAAAGTGAACTCCCTGAACTCTGTGATGGCCCACTTACTAGATTCTTAGTAGCAACCATGTGTATTCAGGAAACATTGGAGTTCATTGTGATGTCCAGGTGACTGCCCATATGGTACATATCAGTAAGACAGAATGGAGATCAATATAATGCCCATTGAGATTGAAGTGTATCAGGTCTAGTGGCTACGCTGCTAAATCTGGACCTGAGTTCTAACCTCGGCTTCAGCACTTGTCTCCAAAAACCATGTGATTCTAGGCAGATCACGTTATCTTCTTGAGTGTTCCATTGTAATGCATGATAAAGAACAACTGTATAGTGTGCTATCTAACATGGTCACAAGTACATGTTCCTGACACTCTCCCAAGCACATCATGGATCTAGTCTCAATCAGAACCCACTCACGACAAAGTTCTCTGTACAGCATTTCATACTGGTAACGCGGCTGCTACTTTCATACTGGTGACGCGGCTGCTACGTTGAGAGTTCTCTGGAAAAGCCCTTTCATGCTCCTTTGAGCTCGGCTTTGATGTAACATAATGAATCACAGTATTGCATTGCACGACTTTAACCATATTGATTGCCTCAATGTGCTATATAGAAGAAAAAAAAACAAGGGGACCAACCGGAGGTCAATGGACCCAAGTTCTTATTAAAGGTCATTAAATGAGGTGGAGTTGTCGTTGAAAACAAGATGCCTAGAAGTTGACTTGGGTGAGGGAATGTTCGAATTATAGAAATAAAAAATGTCTGCGCAGAGTTTTATGTTATGACTTGCCTCGATATGTAAAAAGATCCATTGAGTAAGATGGGTTATATCAGGCCACTCGATATAATAGTCTTTTTTTTCCCCCAACAGCCTGCTTTTTCCCCCTCATCATTGGCAGGAAACAATAGTAATCCGAAACATAGATAATGGTGAAGCAATTACATTATCATTAAAAGAGATGAGCTGTACCATGCTGGGAACAACATTACGCACGTGTTCCATCGATGGAACACGTCATGCAGGGATGTGCTGGATGACAGAACACGCCTGCATTTGATTAGTGTCCAGGCTATCTTCCAAAATTGAGATTGCAAGGCCGTGAATTTTATCAGGAGCATAAGGACAACAAACATTATAATTTCGCAATGCATTTTTGACAACTCCTGGGACGAGACGCACATCTTTACATCTATTAACTCAATTACTCAACTAGACACTTTTGCGCCCTGAGAGTATATGTAAGCCTCTAAGTAGTTGTATGGGACCTAATCATGGTGAGAAGAATGTGGACAGTTCCATTTTTATTTTAAATAGTAGTTAAGTGATGGAAGAAGGTTTCAAGATATTTGGAAGAAAGGTTCCAGACTGAGAACACATTGATAAATACAAGGAGATGTTAAGAACTTTCCACATCGCTTCATTGGCCCCCGACATCATCAAATTGTTTAATTCGGTGTAAGCCATAAAACTGACACACAAACACATGATGAAGGTACATTAATACAATTAAATAGCAATTAATAATAAAAACACACAATACATGACATTTATACATTACATAAATTCCCTTTACACCACTGTAAGAGCCATCAAGCAGATTAAAACAAAACGTCCACAGAGAAATACCAATGTCTCACAGATGCACTGGACCTTCGCAACCAAGCTCGGTGCAGACCTTTTCATGCCAAATTCAACAAGATATGTTGTTCAATAAAAGCAGCAAATCCAGCCAGACCGCTTCAGATAGTAAATACTTACAAGCTCCTTGAGAATTCAAGTGAGCCAGACTGCTACTGCGTCCTCGGTATCAAGCTCATTTTGTCGGATTCACATGATTCACTTCACGCATTGCTAAAAGAAATGGGAGCCCACGCTGATCCTGGATTTGACTGCCATTCACAGGTGCATGCATGAATCTGGAGTAACCTCCATCGCCTGCGCATGCTCAAGGCAGAGACCAGCAATGAAACCCACCAAGGCAAATTTCCAGCAGTCACCGCCCCATAGACTGCAAAGGACTACACCCTCCTTTGCTCGCAAAGCAAAGGTAAGCAAAGGCAGCAGGAATCTGGCTATTTAGCGGGGATCAGAATACTGATCCCCACGGACCACATTGCAGATTTCTGGGATGGGTTGTAGCTCCTGATTGAAGATCTTGCAGCAGTAGGGGAACTGAGAAGAATAGGCTGGGCATGGAGAAAAGCTCAGAAAGCCCACTGTGGCCCCGACAAAGGGATTTTTTTTTCTTTCAGTTTAATAATCTTTCTTGAGATTATAAGAGGTCAAGGGCAATGAATAGTCAGTCAGTCAACAAGTTTATTCGGATTGAAAAAAATCCATCAAACACAAAGCAAAACATCACACAAAAAGCATTTACAATCAATAGACCATATACTCGAATAGTACAGCAAAGAGTCTCTTAGGGAAAGGAAAGGGTGAAACAAAGGCCCCCCATCACCCTCTGGATAACTCCCCCTGCCTGGGCTTGATCCCCAAAAAACCTGTCCGGTCACGGCCCAGGGGAGTGAGGTTTGCCCCAGACAGGGGGTAGGACCTCCTGACTGGCCTCATGGGTGATATAGAGCCTAAATAAGAGTGTGGGCTGATTAGAATTCCGCTCCCTGGTGTCCCTCCCGTTCCCCCCCATTGACCCAGGACCCTGCTCGCCAGTCTCCAGTCCCAAAAGGCCAATTCCACTATTTCCTTCGGGCTCTTGCCCACACTGGCCAATCTCCGACAGCCTACCAAGGATTCCCTGGACACAAAGGGACATCCCCTCACGGAGCGTAACCAGTGTACACTTTTGTTTACAAGAGATTCCCTGGACTCCAACATGTTCTTTTCCATTTTTGGTACACTGTGAAGATACACTGTAGCTCGACCATTCTGGTCATGAACAGGAAGCTGAGATGGGCCGAATCTGTGCCGTGGACCAAGGACAATCTTACCCTCATGATTAGGGCTTTTAGGACTACTAGACTTGGGGCAAATTCCACCACCCCACCAAGCTCACTGTGCTTGGTGCCGCCTGCCCTGGGATCTTTTCCAATGTCTGAATGTGCAAACTCAGACAACAGGCTGGGGCAAAAAGATGTTGGAGCTATAGTCTCGGGACACAGGGGGGTTTGGTCCTTGGGGTGTACCAGAGGGAAGTCAGAGAGACCCTTACAGACAATCGGAATGGGAAAGGGCTCCCCCTCCCTTTGCTCCCTCCCCTTGATGGCTATTAGAGTTGTGAGCAAATTTCTAATGTCAGCCAACTCAGCCAAAACTTGGTTGCACTTACACCCCCCGAGTGACAGAACCACCTCGGTTGGGGGGTTAATAACCGGCCCTACAGCCGGGGAGGTTTCACATTTTGGTTGCATGGACACCCTAAGTGGAGATAGGTAGAGAGAGGGGCTGGCCAACGGGCACACTGTGGGCATAGGTACACTCCCGAAACTTCTGTTGTCCAGGGAGAGATTGCACACAGGGTCGTCATCAATAAATGTACTGCCCCCCGCAATTGGGCTAGCCAGAGCGGAGCTAGAAAGTGACTTTCCCGGGCTGGCACGAATGATAGAACATGGTGACGGGGTGGAAGCCACGATGTTGCAAGCAGGAGTGGAGCTTACTGAGGGATAGCTGCTGGCTAGTACTCTGATTCCTGCAGTGTCTCCCTCATTGGACTCAGGCATCTCTGATCCGGGGCCAGGATTACCGGAGACGGATAACACCTTGGGGGGACAGAGGCTCAAGGTGGGGACAAGGGGAGAGAGCACATCTGCAGTAGATGGACGGGACATCGGGCCTGGATGTCTTCCTCCGTTGGGGCCTATGATAGCCTGGTCCTCCTGAGACTTAGAGGTACAGTCCCCTCCTACGCAAGGATCAGACATACTGCCATGGTTAGTAGGTATTGGACCTTCCCTGGTCCCTTGTCCGGCGGCTATACTGTCCCCCTGTGGCAGCCGACAGCCCCCATCTTTCATCACTAGTGGGGGTTCGGGGGAACATGGGAGGGGCTCACCCCCATGAATTAGGACAGAGTTTTGCACATCCGGGATTGGAGCTTTGGCTGGCGCTCCCTTTTGACCCTGGGAGCAAAACCTCTTCACAGCCAGGACCTTTCGCTTGGGTTTGGGACCACTCGTTTGGCGGGTGAGAAGAACCTCTGAACAAAATGAGGGGAGGGGGAAGGGTGAGAGAGCTGGTAATGGAGGGAGGGGTTTCCTTGGTGGTCCCGGGGCTTTCAGAGTTCTTAGGGACTTGAGGAGTGACATTGCGAGTTTAGTAGGTCCACCCCAGTGTTTCTACCCTCTTGTCCAAGACACACAGGCAAACAGCTCCTCGTACAGTCCCTCGCCTGCACTTACTTCACCCTCTTCTCCCAGGTGTATCCAGGCCGAGCCTCCCTCTTCACCGCCAAAACACTGTGTCCGTGTACCGCCTCAGGGTCAAAGGGACAAAGTCCAGAAGATGCACCTCCACAGGTCCGCAAACACCCTCCGCGGGACGCCAACACCCGCGCCCTTGTCCCCGCGGGCTTCACCCTGGCGGGCCGAGAGTCCTGGGGGAAGTAGTGGAGGGGGCGTGGCTAGCATGCAAGTATGGGAGCCCTCCTGGGCCAAAACTGCTCCTCCGCGGGACGCCAACACCCGCGCCCTTGTCCCCGCGGGCTTCACCCTGGCGGGCCGAGAGTCCTGGGGGAAGTAGTGGAGGGGGTGTGGCTAGCACGCAAGTATGGGAGCCCTCCTGGGCCAAAACTGCTCCTCCGCGGGACACCAACACCCGCGCCCTTGTCCCCGCGGGCTTCACCCTGGCGGGCCGAGAGTCCTGGGGGAAGTAGTGGAGGGGGCGTGGCTAGCACGCAAGTATGGGAGCCCTCCTGGGCCAAAACTGCTCCTCCGCGGGACGCCAACACCCGCGCCCTTGTCCCCGCGGGCTTCACCCTGGCGGGCCGAGAGTCCTGGGGGAAGTAGTGGAGGGGGCGTGGCTAGCACGCAAGTATGGGAGCCCTCCTGGGCCAAAACTGCTCCTCCGCGGGACGCCAACACCCGCGCCCTTGTCCCCGCGGGCTTCACCCTGGCGGGCCGAGAGTCCTGGGGGAAGTAGTGGAGGGGGTGGGGCTAGCACGCAAGTATGGGAGCCCTCCTGGGCCAAAACTGCTCCTCCGCGGGACGCCAACACCCGCGCCCTTGTCCCCGCGGGCTTCACCCTGGCGGGCCGAGAGTCCTGGGGGAAGTAGTGGAGGGGGCGTGGCTAGCACGCAAGTATGGGAGCCCTCCTGGGCCAAAACTGCTCCTCCGCGGGACGCCAACACCCGCGCCCTTGTCCCCGCGGGCTTCAATGAATAGTATAAACAACTCAGGCAGTAATTAACAGTAGTAGTGAGCAAAACATGAATTAAGGCAACTAGGTGAAACAGACAATGCCTTAATAGCAAAATGAGTGAAGTCATGGAACTAATTAGTGAGGAAATTCATATATACCAAAATCTGCAAGTCAAAAACGAGTTCATGAGTAAAAGTCTTACAGGGGGAACAGACAGGGGGACGAACAAGAGAACAGTGGGAAGGAGTTAGGGGAAGTGACATATAACAAATTTAACTTGGAATCATGAATTCATGACATTGGCGAAATTTGATAATCCAGTATAAAGGAACAGTAAAAGCACCAAGCACTGCAGCAGATAAAACAAACAGTTCAGAAACCATGAGATGACATATTAAAGTATTCTAGATAATTAATTAAATTAGCCCATTTGGCATTATACTTGGGTATAGCATCAAGGTATGTAGCCATACATTGTTCGAATCTTTGCACATGGCAGATGTTGTTCCACCAACATCTAAGGGATATATTTTGCGAGTATTTCCAACTGATAGTGATGAGTTTAAGACAAGAGCAATGAACAAATCATGTAGTTTGGCAGAAGCACATACATTGATATCATGGACAGCCAGACTACCAAGGAAAATATTCCTAAATGTTAGTGGGTCATTAACAATAAAGATTGGCTTAAGAAATCTCCATACCGCTTGCCAAAAATTAAATACAAAGGGACAGTCAAAAAACAAATATTTGTAGGAAGCAGGGGCACCACCACATGACCAACACTTACTGTCTGCACCATCTTTATATTTGGATCATTTCAAAGGAGTAATGAAGGCTGTAAGAATGAAGAAGTATAGATGTTGTGTAATGTTGGCAGAAGCATAGATGCCCCTGATTCTAGTGTAATGAAGAGACCAGGTTGGTCACTTAGGGCACACCCAAGTTCCAGTTCCCATTTTGAGTGTATGAGCCAAATAGAGTCCACATTTGATATGATATGATAGGTTATTTATAATGCAGTTAATAGCCAGAGGTTTCTAAGTGGGGACCAGGGATCGAACCTGTGTTGCTCTGTGTCGTCTTGCTTCCAAGGCTAGCACGTTGCCGCTGAGCTATCCTGCGGAGACCGAGATTTGTCAGTACATTGTAAAATTTGGAAGCATTAATATCAGAAACCATGGTCAAAAGCAGAAGTCTGGAGGCATATGGCGTGAGGATGAATGTTAGCAGAACACAGGAGTGCATCTAAGCTCGCATTGACAAGATTATTATAAAAGTTGAAATCCGAAATAGGGATGGAAAATACATCTCTAAGCTGTTGGAAAGAAAGTATGGTGGGACCATTAACAATCTGATGAATAAACCTGATGCCTTTATTTAATCAGGATTTGCCATATAGAGCTCTATCATTAATGGCACTAGATTTGTTGTGCCATAGAAATTGAGAAAGATCCTTGGATGGGGTTTTGCTATGGGGGAAGAGAAACAGTCTTAGAGCTGTAAGGATATTTGGCGTGTTACAGCACAGAGTACAGCAGTACTGCACAGGTAGCATTTTTATGCAGCACCACTACATGGGTGTGGTGCATTGCTATATGTGTTGCCAGAGTAACATGGACAAATAAGTAAAGACAGGCTATTCAGTCTAAAACGATTTTTACATATAAGATGCAAATCCATTTTTACAGTTAAAAGCACACATCTGCACATTCAAAATGCACACTATTTTTCACCTGAAATGCCTATGTTGCAAGAGACACATTTGAAAATTAATAACTAACCTTATTAACAACTAACCTGACTAATAAAACTTCATTTAACATAACCCACTAATAAAAATGTGTCTCCACTGCAGAATTAGGCCTACTCTGAAAGTGAACTTTTAAACGCACATTCATTTTTTTTCTCTGTTGCTCTGTCCACATAACTACAGGAAGCAAAGAGCTCGAAGGAGCAGGAAATCAGTTTGTTACAATTGCCACTGTAGAAGTGAGCCATTGTGTAGTGAGGGAGGAGATGACATGATTGATTCTGATTGGAGCAGCGTCATAGCAAGTATCATGCTAGAGGCTGTGATTAGAACTTTGCTGGAGAAGCTTGAGAGGAGGGGGAGGAGAGTGGACATCTTGCAGAGCTGGGAGAAGGCTCTATTTCCTGGCTGGGGCATTCCTGCTGCAAAAGCTGAGAGCGCCAGGCAATAACCCCGGTTTGAGAACGGCAAACACTTGTTCTCACTGGGCTTGATCTTCAAGGGAGCCAAATTCAGAGAGAGAATAGCCGGAGAAAACTCATTCTGAACAGATAAGGTAATTACAGAAGCGAGTGGGAGCTGTGCGAAAGTGCGCGAAGCTGTTCAGTCAGTGTATTAGAGGAAGTCTCAATCTCTTATCAGCATATTTAATGTTACCAATTGGATATATTCTCGCAGCTCTCTGTTCATTTTATCACAAATAATGTTGTACCATTTTATTTATTTCTGTAAAAAAAGTTAAACTGTGTTAAACAAAGTTAAAAAAAAAATATTTGAAAACAGATAGCTAGTGTGCATTTTTTGTCTCTTTCATTTTGCATGGGGAAAGGTTTAAACGTGGGTAGATTTTTAAACAGTGCAATTGTCATTTTAAAACAGATGTGTGCATGATTCTATTCAGTATAGACAGTTGTGAGTGACTGTTTGTAGCACAGCCTGTTGGAGGTACATGAGTCAACGGGAAGAGAGACTCTCTGGACATAGTTCCCTACCGTATATAAGGTAGTGGAAATTACCACAAAAATACCACAATAGCCCATGGTGGCACACAACACTAACACTGAAAATGTGGTATCCCTAAAATGTAGGCCTGAGGTCTCTCTAGTGATCAAGAACAATCTAGATAAAAAACAAGGGATGTTGGATATTGGGGCCACAAATAAACCAACCACTATACCAACCAACCATGTAAACTACCGCGCATATCATCTAAATAGGTCTGAATTCTGAAATAATGCAATGTATTATTGTCATGTGTGACCCAATATGAATACAGAGAGTGATTATTGCTAAAGGTATTTTGGCGGTAAGAAAATACCGCAAAGCCCCAAATATCGACAAAATACCCAACATATTTATGGTGCGTTGCAGGCCGGGAAAGTGATCATAGAATACCTACTGGGCGTGGCAAGCGTGTCTCACACTGCCATTTGCACATTAAAGGGAACCCATTTTATAATAGCAGTGTGCCACTAAAAACGAATTTCAGAATGTCACAAAGGGAAACCACATTTTCAGACCTAGTGCAATATTTAGAGGCAAAGTTGTTTGCACATGGGACATGGTCGTCGAACAGCACCTTAGAATGGCGTGACCGCATTCAGGGTGAGGTGCAGAAAGAAAAACTAGACAATATTTTTGCAGAAGGCAGCATAATTCAGGTCTGCCTTACAAGATTATTGAATGCAGCCGATAAAAGTGCAGAGAAAGACTGTTTAACACGGCTATGTGGCAAAATATGGTTTATTTTGAATAAGTCCCTGCGAATGCAGGAAAATGATACCCAGCTAATTAACAGGTTAAAGACTGAATTAGATGGGGCAAGTAAAAATCAGGAAATGTTAAGAGCAGAATTTGATGTATGCCAAAAAGACATGCAATTAAAATGCAGAGACTTTGATTCTCAGCTATCCAAAAGCAAGAAACAATTTGAGGATAGTGAGCAAGAATTGGTACACTTAAAAGCCTTAGTGGACCACATTAGACAGGATAAAGATGAGGTTGTTTTAGAAATGCAGATTTTACAAAAAGAACATTGTGAAAAAGAATGTGATCTCCAGAGTGCAGAACAAGAAATGATTAAAATGACTCAAGAAAGAGACAAGAGAAATAAAGAGTTCAATGAATGCCAAATGCAAATGTGTGACATGCAGGAGGTGATTAATAAGATGAGTGATGAAAACAACTATTTGCAAAATGAAGCAAACAGACTCCTGAAAAAGTGTAAGGACTTAGAACAGCAAATGTGCATTCCCAGGTCCCAGGAGAGGCGGCAGGGTACCACATTCAATGGAGTGGAGGTGAATTCTAGTTCTGCCCAAAGAGCTAGTGCTCCAGTGACTGGGCCGGTGACTGAACTTGGTTGCAGCGCCCTTGGGGGATTTGATACTCCCATTGGGGGCAGCCACCAATCTCATACACCTGAAAAAAGGATTGAATCACAAAATAGTGCAATTCCATGCATTGCAACAAGTAGCCCCATAAAAATAATGAAATCCATTAAAGCCCTGATAAAACCATTTAAAAAGGGAGGTGAATGCTGCATAGAGGATCACTTAGAAGTGGTGCATGACATTTTTAAAGCACTCCAGATACCTAAGGAACAGTACAGACAATATTTTTATTTAACTTTAGATGCCTCGACGGCCAGCATCATAAGGGTATTAAATGAACAGCAGAATATGACCTGGGTGGAGTTTGAAAACGAAATTAGGCGTCAATTTTTCTCCTTTTCAGTCATTGCAGGAGGCAAAGAAAGTCGCTTACACAATCACTGCTGGACCTAATACATCCCCTCGCCAATTTTTACAAGACTTAAAAAGAGCATTTTCTCGCTTTGATGTATCTTTTGACCCAAATTCCAGTGAGTTTAAAACGGCATACTTCTATGGGCTACAGAAAGACATCATATCCCAATTGGTCCGTGAATTTGACCGTGACAAGTCCCTTGAATGGATTGTACATCAAAGCACAAAACTATATGAGGTACTCTATTGTCAGGGTAGAGAAAGTGATAAAATGAAAGATACTAGACCTAAATCTAAAGAACCCTCAGCCACAGTAATGGAAATCAGGTCAGCCAAAATGTCCCATGAGTCTGCTCAAAGCCAAGGTAAATAGAATGTGACACCTGAACAAAGGGGTAATCAACAAAGATCGCCATTTCCTGTACCAATGTTCCAATCACATGATCCTAGTAATAGGGAGAGCTACATCAGCCTAGGTATTTAGGGGACAGACCCCGGGTAGGATATCGGCCTGATATGGCAGGTATGAACAATAACCAGAGACAAAATCAAGATCAAAGAAATGATGGTCCCTACCAGTCATTGGGGACACAGAGCAGATTTGATCCCAACACCATGATATATGGTAATCAGGATAGACCCCGATATGTGGATCGATTTACTGATAATGGAAATCAACATAGGGGCCAGTACCCACAATCTGAGAGACAGGACATGATGCAAAACATGAACTACAATCCAGGTCAGTACAATGATTCCCCACCAGGGGACTATAATCAAAGGATGAGTGCACCCCGCTCCCCTCCACAAATGAATCAAGAGTTCAGAAAACATCCCAACCGACATCAATCACCTGAGAGGTATCAGAATAGATCCAATCAGGGGGAAAACAACCAATATCGACCTAGGCCACAGAAAGAGGATTCTAGAGAGATGGAAAGGTTCCAGTGCCTTGAGGCCCAAGTGAAAATGTTAGCTGAGCAAATAGGAAAGTTCTATACAGCGCAAAAACAACCTTCCAAAGAGGGGGCTGATGGCCATAGCAATGACCGGGGGGCTTCCGAAAAGTGACTAAGTACTCATGATAACTGCAGTGCCAAAGTGACAGATTGCTCTGATATAATTTTGCATAACGACTCTGAGATGCCTAATGAATTAAAAATGAAAGTGCCAGTAAATGAACATGTGACAGAAAGTGCAAATACTTCTAAAAAAGAGGTACGGTTTAACCTAGAGCTAAATAAAACAGTAAAGATTTGCACAAATGAAAAAGAAACATTAGGAATTCCAAAAGAACAAAGGGACAAATTTAAGAAAAATGACTCATGCATGGGGAATACCAGTGAACAGGGAGTAAGTGGGGATGCTATAGCTCCTTCCCTGGGCAAGCAAAACAAAGACCAAACACAGGCAGAAAAAGGAAATACTCAAAAGGAGGGTACAAGTCAATCACCTGAATAATTCTTTGAGCCACATATTTTTGAAGAGGCTGAAAGGGCTGGTATCAAACTAAATGATCACAGATGCACAACATTAAAAAATGACAAATTGCTGAGTGATGTTGTTACACATGTTCAGTTGGAAGGTTGTAATGTGGTCTCTGATGTTACCCAGATGGATGGGCGAACAGTGGCCACACTCCAAAAAGCCTCTGATCATGGAGAAATGAATAAAGTCTCTCGCGCAGAAATGGGTAAAAAGGAGGGAAAAATGTCTTTCCATTTACCAATGTGCTTAGCCCAAAGTGAAAAAGGCCTGAGAAAGGTGAGCCCTGAAATCAGTAAGAATTCACACTTCTTATGTGTATTAGAGGAAGTTGAGGACAGATATTATGCACCCATCACTGTAGAAGAAAAATGCCACACCTTTGCTATGATTGACACTGGCGCACAGGCCACAATTATGTCCAAGGAGCTGGTAAAGAGTATCAATGAAGGGAGACCCCCACAGAGTCAGATCACAGTGAAGGAAAATCAAGGTCCAGTGCATAACTTTAATGGGGAGGAGGTGCCCATCATAGGTGTAACTGAGGTTGACATAAAAATAGGAAAGCACAGAATGAAACAAGAGGTATTGATCACATCTATTTGTGAAATTCCATTTCTGATGGGGACAGATTGCCTGAAAAGATTGTCTCCTCTCATAGATGGGGTGAATGGAGTGCTGTGGTCCTTAACCAAAAAACCATTGAGGCCTAAGAAACTAAAATCACAAAATAGCAACATAAATGAATGACACACCGTTGCCAAAACAAATGATGCTGTGGAGGTATATCTCCAGAATAGTTGCATACCTAGTGTCACTGTTATATTAATGTGTCAAGACAAAATGCAGAGCGACAATGAAAAACTACCTGTACAAATATACTTGGACCCAAGGAAAAATTGGCAGACTGCCATAGATGAGCACACATTTCGTTTTTATTTAAAAGAGAAAACATGCAAACAGAATATTGCTCCTAAAACAGATTCAGAAAAACACATTACCACTCTGGCAGAAATACACATTGAAGATGAGCAACCATGGGTTCATGTTGGTATAAATTACTATTTTAAAACAATAAAAGCCACTTTAGCGCTTGGACATGAAAGGAGTTTCATTAATCAGAAATTGTTGCAAAAAATAAGGAAGAGGGAAGAAATCCCGAAATTTAGGATTAAAAACCAATATGTTTCTGGGTTGGACAGTCCAGACTTTGAAAACCGAATTGCAGGCAGATGCATGCTTAAAATTAGCATTGGGCAGAAAACAATTTACCATAATGTATGGATAGTGAGTGGAGCAGAAAATGAATTTTACATGGGCAATGACATCATGCACAGAATGTGTATGGTGTTAGATTTCCTTAATCAAAAATATGGTCACGCCTAGGTGGTCCGGCACCTGAATTTGAAGACAAAATAAGGGCTTATCATTGTGCACAACTGGTTCCTTATGCAATCGAATTACAAATGTGGAAAGATACTATTATTCCTGCATTTACAAAACAGTTTGCAATAACACTGAAATGCAAAAATGGACAGCAGATGAAAGACTCCGATGCATTTGTATGCCTGAATGAATCCATAAAACAGCCAGGCATGTATTATGAATACATTCCACTGGTAGATATTGGTGAAGGATCTGTAAAAATTATGGTAAATAATAAAGGTTGTCAGGATATTCATTTAGAGGAAAACTCCCCATTAGGAATGGCCATACAAAAATCACATTATACGGCAGATTTAAATAACATGGTGATAGGAAATATCCCTGAAAAGTATGTAGATGCCAAGGGTGAGTTGCCAGAACACCTGGACTCTCAGCCCAAAGGAATATTTAAATTTCATTCTGTGTATCCTTATGATTCAAATGAGACAGTGTGCTGCCATCAAGAGGATTGCATAATATTTAATTTAAATGAAAATGAAACAGAAAATCAGCCCATTGAAGTGGAAGCTGATATGCCAAAATATTTAAAAGTGGCAGCTTTACAAAAAGACACAGCGACACAGTTAGAGGAAAGCGCCGAGATTCCCTTACCAGAAGATTTTCCAGAATTTTCCAAAATGGTAGAAGAGCAGATCTTCTTAGCGGATGCGTGTGACAGCAATGAGGATAGGAACAATCTGAGGGAGATATTTATGGAGTTTAAGGATGTATTTGCAAAAGATGCTTATGATTGTGGTTTAACTGATTTACATGTGGCCACACTACCAGAAGGGTGTAGCAGAAGTCCAGTGTTTGTACGCCAGTATAGACTACCGCTGGCATGTTTAGAATCATTGGCAGAGATTATTAAAAATTTGGAATCGCGGGGAATCATCAGGCCCATTCATAGCACATCCAATACACCTATTTTAGGTGTGTTAAAACCAAATGGTCAATGGCGGCTATGTGCAGACTTGAGAGAGTTAAATAAAAGAGTACCAGTATCTAGATGGCCACTGCCATTCATTGATCAGGGCCTAGCTCAGGTACATGGTTCAAAAGTATTTACCACATTACATCTCACCTCTTGATATTGGTGCGTGCCATTGGCAGAGGAGATCCAGAATTTATTTTCCTTTACATTTGACAGGACTCAATATGCCTGGCTTAGAGCTCCGTTCGGGTACATCAATAGTGGGAGTGAATTTGGCATATTTTTGAGAAAGGCCATGCCGGATGCAGCGGAAAGAGGAACAATAGTTTACGTGGACGATGTCCTGATAAAAAGCGAGGGCCTGAAAAGCCATTTTGATGAAATAAGACATGTGCTAGGCCATTTGCTGAAAGCAGGCGCCAAAGTGTCTTTACAAAAAGCACAATGGTGCAAGAAAAAAGTGAACTTTCTAGGGCATGAAGTGACTGAACATGGGCTAAATCCACAAAAGAAGAAAATAGAGGCCATGCAAAGATTAAAAGATCCTAAAAATGTGAAAGGAGTAAAAAGTTTATTAGGGATGACAGGCTATAACAGAAAGTTCATTGAAAATTATGCAGCAATCACTCAACCATTGACTAAACTGCTTAAACTGAATACTCCTGGAAATGGGAAAAAGAGCAGTCTGATGCAGTGGCTAAATTAAAGGAATGTCTTGTAAAGGCACCATGTTTAGCATATCCCATAAAGGACAGGGATTTCTTTATAGAAATAGGTTTTTCTAAACATTGTATGTCAGCACTGTTATCACAAAAACACGATTTGAATCACAAAACCATTGCCTATGCAAGTAAGGCATTTTCCCAAGTTGAAATGAAATTTAATGAATGTGAAAAGGCCCTATTAACCATTGTGTGGGCGCTACAACATTTCCGCCCCATTGTTCATGGAGAAAAGGTGATTATTGAAACAAATCATCAACCTTTTCAATTTTTAGAGAGTAAAAGAATTAGATCAGGTAATCTAGCGCAGTCCAGAATCACTTCATGGACGCTGGCATTACAAGGTTTTCCTGCAGAAGTGAGATATGGACAAAATAAAAAGAACCCAATTGCTCAAGGGTTAGCCGACTTACATGACTGCGCAGCTGAACAAATACCAAATGAAATAGAAGTGGAAACTAGTTTGCAGGAATTTGAACAATCACCACACAAAGCTTTTCATGAAAAAACATCCAAGGATTTGCCAACTGTATATGTGGATGGTTGTGCTTTTCACATTGAAAATGACAGTAATAAACAATTAGTGGCAGGAATAGGAAATGTCTGGTTGAAATGTGAAGGCGTCCCCAGTATAGGGATGAGGATTGGAGCTAGGAGCAGTCAGGTGGCGGAATTGGCAGCCATTTATAAAGCAATTGCTACTGCAGTTGATAAAAGGTTCAGTGAAATTGTCCTGGTGACTGATTCTGACTATGCACGGAATAGCTTTGTGGAGTATTTGCCTGGTTGGAAAGCAAGAGGCATGGTTACATACAACAAAAAGCCACTTAAACATGGAAAAATGATACAAGCCATAGACAAATTGGTGTCAGAGAATAATTTAACAATATACTGGAGAAAGATTTGTGGGCATTTAAAAACACCAGGAGAGGATAAGGAGGGAAATGATAAGGCAGACCACCTGGCTAAGATTGGGGCTGTGATGGGAGAATTGCTACCTATGGATTATTTAATGGGTGAAATACAAATTGATGCAGTAACACATTCTAAAGCACCAAAGGAGGTAGATCAACCAGTGGTACAGTGGAGTCATGACACGCCAGACCAAGATTTGATTGAGGCACAAAAGAATGATCAAATTTTGGGAATCTATTATAATCATTTGATAGATCCTGAACAAAATCCTTTAACAGAAAATGATTGTTTGGGAAAAGAAGAGTTGAGGGTGCTATTAAGGAACAAAACACGAATTAGATTACAGGATGTACTCATGATTAGAGAGTCCATAACAGGACAAATACAGTGGGTGGTACCCCTTTCATTCAGAGGGCTAATGCTACACCATGCATATGATGCCATAACTGCAGGCCATAGAGGTTCACAAAAAACATTGGAAATACTAAAATATTATGCTTACTGGCCACATATGTCCCAAGATGTGGAATTATATACTAGAGGATGTCTAGTATGCGCCCAATTTAAACCTGCTTCACCAATGCATAGAGCCCCATTAATGAAAAGAGGCCTAACTCCTCCATGGCCAGATTTGCAAATAGACTATGTAGGGCCTTTAAAAAGGTCGAGCAGAGGAAACCGTTATATTTTAAGTGTGGTATGTTTGATGTCAAAGTGGATTGAATGCATTCCTGCACCAGATTGTAGTGCGCAAACAGCAGCCACATTGCTGGTGAACCATGTGTTCTCAAGGTTTGGGTTGCCACAAAGAATTGAGTCAGACAGAGGAAGTCATTTCACAAGTACTCTAATGAGTAAGGTATGGCAAATACTGGGTGTGAAAAGAAAACTACATATTGCATATCGGGCGGCTTCTTCAGGTGGAGTTGAACGGTGCATAGGTCTGTTGTGGACATTTTAAAGAAATTTGTGGCAGAAGCAGGTTCCAGCTGGGATTTACGATTACCTTTGGTTTTAATGGCAATCAGATCAACTCCTGCCAAAGCAACAGGTGTTAGCCCCCATGAGGTCTTGACAGGTAGAAAATTTGTGTTACCACAACACCTGCTATACAGAACACATGAGCAAACACTTGTGAGTGCATCCACAGTTCATGAATATATTGATGAACTGAGGAGGCATTTGCAACATCATTTGCTTTTGTGCAGAGAAATCTGGAAAGAGCTGCTGACAGTGCAGAGTCTTACTATGATAAAAAGACATCAGTAAAGGAATACAGTGTAGGGGATCAGGTGTATAAATTTCATTTTGGAAAAAGTAAACAGACACATTCTAAATTTCTAGCAGCATGGCAGGGGCCATTTCGAATCATAGATAAGGTCTCTCCTGTAGTTTATAAAATTTTGAAAAATGAAGGTCAAACGGCAATATAGCAGTTCGTCCATGTAAATCAAATCAAACAATGCCATCCCAGACATGAGATCAGGCAGCTTGAGCATGTAGAAACAGATAAAGTCCCTTGAACACAAAAAGAGAAAATAAATGGGTACAATCAGGAGGCAGTGACAGAGAAGTTGAAAAGTTGATTGTTATAATGGCACATAAACCCTGTAATATATGTAAATACATATAATATAAAATAAGTAAATAAATAAATAAAAATATATATAATGGAAGCTCATGGTTGGTGTGCAGAGAGAAAATGTATTAAATATTGAATGCTGTTTTATATATGCTTGTTTTCTTTTTAATTTGTGTTTAATTTCAGAAGAAAAAAAAAACACAAAATGTTTTTACCAAGCATGTTTTATTTTTGGCAAAAGGGTGGTTAGTATTGTGCAATATACTTAATCTGTTTCTTTTCTATTTTGGTTTAGAACATTAACTATTTATACCGGAGGTCACGGGAGACAATGGAGTCCTGGAGTCCCGTGGATGAAGACCAAAAGATGCCTGCCTCCAAGTGGAGGTGAAGACAAGATAACCAGAATGCCAAAAAAGATGACTCCAATGGATCCAAGATTGCCAAGATGAAAGAGTACTCGAATGAACCAAATGATGTGACATCGCTGGTCGGGACATATCAGAGGCAGACAAGAGTCCTGACATATGGAGTTCCACGTATTTATTATTTTAATTATTTATTTTAATCTGTTATGTTAATTATTTGTTTTAGTTAGTTGTTTTATTTTATTGTTTTTAATTGACTTGTAAAATCGAAACTTTGGACTAATGCCACTTCCATTGGGAAGGCAAATGTAGAACATTTTGTAAACTAATGAACTCAGATGAATACTATGTTGATTGCAACTTTTTCATTGATGCACATGAATATTCATTTTGTTGGATTGCTACATTGTGAAAAGAAGAAAAAGAACAAGTTGTTTTTAGGAATTGGCTTGGATCGTAGCCAAGTTCTAAAAACAAAAGGAGGGTATGTAAGGATATTTGGCGTGTTACAGCACAGAGTACAGCACTACTGCACAGGTAGCATTTTTATGCAGCACCACTACATGGGTGTGGTGCATTGCTATATGTGTTGCCAGAGTAACATGGACATATAAGTAAAGACAGGCTATTCAGCCAAAAACGATTTTTACATATAAGATGCAAATCCATTTTTACAGTTAAAAGCACACATCTGCACATTCAAAATGCACACTATTTTTCACCTGAAATGCCTATGTTGCAGGAGACACATTTGAAAATTAATAACTAACCTTATTAACAACTAACCTGACTAATAAAACTTCATTTAACATAACCCACTAATAAAAATGTGTCTCCACTGCAGAATTAGGCCTACTCTGAAAGTCAACTTTTAAACGCACATTCATTTTTTTTCTCTGCTGCTCTGTCCACATAACTACAGGACGCAAAGAGCTTGAAGGAGCAGGAAATCAGTTTGTTACAATTGCCACTGTAGAAGTGAGCCATTGTGTAGTGAGGGAGGAGATGATATGATTGATTCTGATTGGAGCAGCGTCATAGCAAGTATCATGCTAGAGGCTGTGATTAGAACTTTGCTGGAGAAGCTTGAGAGGGGGGGGAGTGGACATCTTGCAGAGCTGGGAGAAGGATCTCTTTCCTGGCTGGGGCATTCCTGCTGCAAAAGCTGAGAGTGCCAGGCAATAACCCCGGTTTGAGAACGGCAGACGCTTGTTCTCACTGGGGTTGATCTTCAAGGGAGCCAAATTCAGAGAGTGAATAGCCGGAGAAAACTCATGCTGAACAGATAAGGTTTACAGAAGCAAGTGGGAGCTGTGCGAAAGCGCGCAAAGCTGTTCAGTCAGTGTATTAGAGGGAGTCTCAGTCTCTTATCAGCATATTTAATGTTACCAATTGGATATATTCTTGCAGCTCTCTGTTCATTTTATCACAAATAATGTTGTACCATTTTATTTATTTCTGTAAAAAAAAGTTTTAAACGTGGGTAGATTTTTAAACAGTGCAATTGTCATTTTAAAGCAGATGTGTGCATGATTCTATTCAGTATGGACAGTTGTGAGTGACTGTTTGTAGCATAGCCTGTTGGAGGTACATGAGTCAATGGGAAGAGAGACTCTCTGGACATAGTTCCCTACCGTATATAAGGTAGTGGAAATTACCACAAAAATACCACAATAGCCCATGGTGGCACACAACACTACCACTGAAAATGTGGTATCCCTAAAATGTAGGCCTGAGGTCTCTCTAGTGATCAAGAACAATCTAGATAAAAAACAAGGGATGTTGGATATTGGGGCCACAAATAAACCAACCACTGTACCAACCAACCACGCAAACTACCGTGCATATCATCTAAATAGGTCTGAATTCTGAAATAATGCAATGTATTATTGTCATGTGTGACCCAATATGAATACAGAGATTGATTATTGCTAAAGGTATTTTGGTGGTAAGAAAATACCGCAAAGCCCCAAATATCCACAAAATACCCAACAGAGCAGAGATAGAGGCCTTGATGGGGTCTGAAAATGCAGCTGAGAAGTGGCTGAAAACATATGTAAGGTCAGCAACGTCACACGGATGTGCCAATTGTTTTTCCAACACACACCAGGAGGGTGTATCAGAGGATTTGGGAGGGGCAAACCAGCAGCCGGATTGTTTGAGAAGAAATGCAGAATTATAAAGCTTAAAATCTGGCTACCTAAGCAACATTGATCATATGGGGCTTTTAACTTGGTGACTGTGATTCTTTTACACTTCTCTGATCCCCATAAGAAATTCAGGAGGATTGAGTTAACAGACTTGAAAAATGAGGGAGGCAAAGGAACCGGGAGTAATTGCAAATTATATAAAACAATGACGGACAGCATCATTTTAATGGTGTCGAGCCTACCCCACCAGGATAAGTAGAGGGGTAACCACATTGAAGTTAAATCAGTAAGTCTGTTGACCAATGACTGCATGGTGAGTTTGACGTCATCACTGACCGAGAAAGTAAAACAGAGACCTAAGTATTTAATTGATACATTAAACCATTTAAACCCAAACAAATGTAGATCATGTTTGATACACAAGTAATTAAGAGGTAATATCTCAGATTTTTCTTTGTTAAGCTTATAGCCAGAAACTAAGGAAAACTGGCGAAGTCTATTCAGTAATTGGGGAAGATGAAGTTTGGGATTCTTCACGTGGATAAGAAGATCATCCACATATGCAGCAAATTTAATATTGGATTTCCTGCAAGAGATTTGAGGGATGTTGCTATCAGATCTTATGAGTTCTAATGAAGGCTCGATAGAAAGAATGTAAGAATCGGAGACAAGGGACAGCCCTGTCTAGTTCCTCTTCATAAAGGAAAGGATGAGGATTGGCCATTTATACAAATAGACGATTTGCGACATGAATAAAGAAGTTTAATAAGAGATATAACATTTTCAGCACAGCCATGCCATCTGAAAGATTGGAACATCAAATCCCAGTTGACCTGATTGAAGGCTTTCTCAGCATCAAGCACAATAGCTACACAGCCCTCTTTATCTGTTGTGTCCTTTGAGACAACCTGCAGAGCGTCAAGCAGTAATCTTGTGTTTGCAGATATGTTCCTGCCCTTGACATAGCCAACTTGATCGGGATTCACCAGAGCAGGTAGAGAAGATTCAATTCTGTTAGCAAGAACCTTAGCAATGATCTTGCTTTCAACATTGATGAGGGAGATTGGTCTGTAATTATTGGAAAAAGCAGGATCTCTATCAGCTTTGGGGAATAGGATGAGTAAAGCCTCGGAAAAGGAGCCAGAAGAGGATTTCTGGGAGCCAAAGAAGGAGTGTAAAGATTTGAGTCTAGGGCTGAGGGAGCGGGAAAAGTTATCAAAAAATTCAATAGAAAAACCATCCGGGGTGGGGCTCTTCCATTTACCCGGCCCCTTAATGGCACGAGTGATTTCATGAAGCGTGAGATCACCATTCAAACGAGTAAGATCAGTCTGGGGATAGAAATGTCTATTGATATTACTGAGCAAGGAGTCAATGTTAGCGGGAGATACTGTGGTGTCAGGAAGTTATATGTCGTAATAGAATTGCTTGAAACAATTTAGAATGTCATCAGGATGTATAAGAGTGGTATAAGGGTGGTGCCAGATTTGTCTTTAAGATGTGAGATATATGTTTTTTCCTTCTTGGTCTTAAGGTAAGAGGCAAGTGATTTGCCAGCTTTTTTTTAGGTCTGGTAAATCTTGGTTTTGTATTTTAATAGAGTCCGAGAAGTCATCTCAGTAAGCTCATTATTAATTTGAAAACAGTAGTCGGGCCAGGACTGAACGGAGATTTGTTTCAGAGGAGCCTCAATAGAACTGTTTTTCAGTGCTGGATAGTTGGAGATATAGATTATAAAAATGTTTCTTATGCTATTTCTTTTTATACTGGAGTAGGCAATAATATGACCCCTGAGTGCAGCTTTAAAGGCATCCCAGTTAGTAACCACTGAAGTGTCACAATCAAGATTTTCAGCAAAGTACCGTTGTTGAAATCACTGAAAGGACTGGATAAACTGCTTATCCTGCAGCAGACAGTTGTTGAATCTCCATCTGGAAGGTAGCTTTTTAATGACAGCAAAATTAAAGGAGGTGCTAACTGGGGCATGATCAGAAATGATGATATTAGAAATAGAAGAATCAATAATGGTACCAGTGAGAGATTTAGATGAAAAGATTTAATCCAAGTGAGAGTGTGTGTCATGGGGAGGTGAGTGAAAGGTATATACTAACTGAGTCGGATGAGAGAGTCTCCACTTATCAACAAGGCCTGTTTCAGTGAGACAACACACAAAGGGTCTAATTCACAGAGGTGTTTTATAATGGCAAAACCCCATTGGAAAATGCTCTGTGAATCAAGGCCAAAGGGTTTATGGGTCTTGGAGGTTTTGAACGTACACTTAGATTTCCTATCTAAAAAGAGATCCAGTATCTGATTGACATCGGCACACAAGATAAGGTTGGTGAGAATTGAGTTAAGAATAATTTTCTTCATGGAAACCCAGAAATCCGGGTCAGATAGGGTTGGATCATAGATGTTCATTATGGAAACATAATCAGAGCCAATCAAAAGTTTGACCCATGCCCATCTTGGTCTGCAGAGTCTGCATCTTGACCTAAGATTTTAAATGACAGTTTTTGTTGAGAACTATAACGACACAATTTTTCTTACCCACTGCAGGACTAGGAATAACATCTTTGATCCAAAAGGATTTGAGTTTCATGGCTTCTACAATTGAGAGGTGAGTCTCCTGTATACAAGCCGCAGATGGTTTGAGTTTGTTGAGGTGGGGGATTATCTTGTGTCTTTTAATTGGATTATTACATCCCTTGATGTTCCAAGATATGTATTTAAAAATCATAGCAACACATTAAAGGAGGTAAGAACAACATATGGACCAGTAAGCAACAAGGAAAATGAGCGAACCAGAAAAATATGTGCAGCACTTTAACAAACTGAATCAATGATGTACAATCAACAAAGCAAAGAGACCAAACATACAAGGAAGACACAAGAGGATGGAGGGATAGGGAGGTGAAGTCTGACCATAGAATGCATTCTTTAAAAATAAAATGAGGCAAAGATCACTGAACCTGGCAGAAGAATGCATACAAAACATACAACACTAAAAGTAATCAGGCTGGGAACTGGGGAGAAAAAAAGGAAAAAAGCAACAGGAGTAGGTGACACCTAAAGAGCCATCAAAAAAGAAAAAGACGACCCACAACAGGAGAAGGATGCCTCAACTGCATCCAATCTACCGATATTATTGCACAAAAATTAGTAACTTCATTAAATAGAACAAGTATAAAAGAATGACCAAATGCAGCAAAGCATCAGGTTCCAGAAGAGGAGGAGAAATTCAAGGCAATCGGCGTGTTCATGCCTTCGGGTTTTAATGGAGTGAATAAAGGACTTCAGGTCGGCAGTATCATCAAAAATAATGGTTCGCCCCTCACACGTAACCTTAAAGGAGCACAGATGGTATAATCCATATTGCACATTAAGCTGTTTCAGGACAGAGAGACACAATTATTTTCTGCATTGGAAAATAATCTTCCCCACATGTTATGAAATGTGAGGTTTGCTTCCATGCCAACTGAGAGATCTTTTCCTTGACCTCAGAGATTATGAGTTGAAGCTGAGTATATTCAAGTAAATAGAATATGAGTGTACAAAGAGGGTGGTAAGAGGATGTAGGATTTCTTACAGGACCAAAGCGATGGGCGCACTGAATGTTAAATGATGAATCCAGTGGTAGGTGAAGCAGGGCAGGCAGCATCTTCTGTAGAAAAGCAATGGGATCAGACACCTCACACCCCTCTGGCAAGCCAGAAATGTGCAGATTATTACACCTGCTCCTATTTTCCAACTCCTCGTTATGTTTCTGGAGATCTTTAACCATTTTTTCTAGCAGCACAACCCTTGGAGAAACATCCTTGACAAAGCCAATCCATCTCTCCATTCTGTCTTCAAACCCCTTCCATCTGTCATCCAGTTGCTGAAGCTTCTAGTGGTTTCAATTAAGGGTTTTAATGCTCTTATTTCCTGTAAAATAGCCTCAATGGCAGGGTCAATATGGGAGAGTGGTGGAGGTGAATCACCTTTTGGCCTTTTAAGATTGGCCTAGGAAGGGGTTGATTCCTTATTGATGGTTGGCGTTCTATGATTGCCCTTATCAGTGGCCATAGTATCAGATAATATAAGGTAAGTGACCCAAGTAAAGAGAAAAGTGTGCAGAAAATGCACAGGACAGTGCTGAATTTCAAGAGTAACAGATAGCAGCCCTAAAAATGACTACAAAAAGGCCAGGCCGAGACAACTAAGTCAGAATAAATCAAGTTGGTAATAAAATCAGTATGGTATCCTTGTAAAAGTAGGCACATCAACCAACGCACAGGGCAGCATTCAAATATAAGCAGTGTCAGATAGCACTTCCCTAAATATCTCAAATATTCATAAATGGCCAAATATAGGAAAAGCTTAGCCTCTGTACTTCAGGTTGTTATTTTACAATGGGAGTGGTATCCTTATGGGAAAGTGCGCACCAAGAAATGCCCAAGGCAACGTTCAAAAGTGAAGAGGAATGAAGTAGAAGAACAGAAATATCCATAAGAAGTGTCATTGAAGAAGAACTTAGCTTTGGTGTGTCGTTTAAATTATAATGCAAATGTAATGTTCACGAGGTTGCATGCGGTGGTGCTGAAGAGTCAAAGAAGGGCCGGCACAGCCCGAGCCAGCCGTCGCGTCCCGAACTACGCCGGAAGTTACCTCATGAGAGGCGGCCATTGTCGGCAGCAGCAGGCGCTTGGCTAACGTGGTCGGCGGAGTGTTCCAGAAAGACACGCAGGAGCAGTGAACCTATGACAGGAAGTGGTCTACACAAAGCATCAGTCCTGAGATGCAAAAATGAATCAAAAAGACACCGATAAGAAGGAAAAATGCTGATAATTGAGTAAGGTGGGATGGAGCAGCAGAATCAGGTAGCCATCGCCCTCGGCGCCAGGCCACGCCCCCATTCATGGAATTTTTTGCACGGTTCAAAGTGACTTTGCACTCCTGACAGAAACCCTGATTCATGGAGCTGTGCAAAGTGCTTTTTTGCAGGGCAAAGTCCATGCAAAGTCTGTGCATAGTCGTTTTTGCAGTACAAAATGACTTTGCACGGACTTTGTATTGCAAAAATACACTTTGCACAGTTCCATGAATCAGGGTTTGTGTGCAGTGGAAAGTCACTTTTCAGCAGTGCAAAGACACTTTGAACCGTTACAAAAATGTAATGTATCGGTCGCTACGTCTTTTTTTATGCTTTTTTCTCTCTGTGTATGTCCATTGAGAATGGGACTATTAGTTTACACAAAGGAGGCCTTTTGGATGTTACCAAAATGCTGTATCTAAATAACATTTTCATTGTTCATGATTATACAAAAACAACTCTTTCATATTTGGGAAAACAAACAAGTCGACCAAGTTGCTTCATTTATTCCCAAAAGGTGGTTGCATACCATGTCCAAGGACAGCCTCTTTTGAATTCAGTGACACTTACAGGCCGATTCATGGAATTAATGTGCGCTGAAATTTTCAGCGCAAATGTGAGAAAGCGTGCGAATCGCAGTGCCAGTGCGAAAATCACAGCGAAACCTGCACACAGCGATTCATGGAAGTCCGTGTGCGTGTAAATCCCAGGATGTGCGCCAAAATTCTGCGTGGCGCACGCTGGCGCACACGTCTCCAAACAGCATGCCCTACGCGCACAGCGAAATCGCACATAGCGCGGCACACACAACAAAAGTAGGAGGAACAGAGGGCGTGACACGCAGAAAAGAGAACAACGCGTGAAAATGTGGGCGTCAAGGGGGAAGTACAGGGGGCAAATGCGCGGAACGCCCACACGCACCTTCAAAACACATATTCATGGATTCGAACGGGGCTAACGCGTGCGCCAAAAAAGATGCGCTAATCCGGAAACACGTACGCCAGCAGGAAGCAGGCGTACGTGGAACCGCGCAGCATAAAGTTGCACGCAAACAACAAACAAGCTCAGACGCCAGGATGAATATACTGTTCCTAGCAGCAGTGGTCGTGGGATACCGCAGGAGGAGGAGGAGGAGGATAGTCAGGCCCAGAATTTTCACAACAAGAACCAGCCTTTTTGGGATGCCTGCTGACCAGGTGTATGGGAGGCACAGCTTTCCACCTCACATAATACTCGACCTGGAGAGTGAGTGGGAGGATGACCTCACATCACCCACCTTGTGCTCCCAAGCACTCAGCCCCCTGGAGAAGGTCCTCAATGTACTGCAATTCTTGGCCACTGGATCATTTCAGCGGACAAGTGCTATAGTGGGGGGGGTGTCACAGGCCACGCAGTCACGCTGCCTACACCAGTTCTTGGCCATCATGACTGCACACCCATCAGTCTGCAGGCACATATACCTGCCCAGAGCACCTGCAGAAAGGCAGGCTGCCGTCCAGGATTTCTACGGGGTGGCACAAAGTCCTAGGTGCAATTGATTGCGCCCATGTGGCTCTACGTCCCCCCCAGGGCATCAGAGCACATCTATAGAAACCGCAAGCACTGGCATTCCATCAACGTCCAGGTAGTATGTGATGCCAAGGGAATCATCACCTCAGTATATGCCAACTATCCAGGGTCCACCCACGACATTTTTATTTACAGAATGTCAACCCTAAACCGGGACCTAGAAGCTGGGCGGCATGGTGATACATGGCTGCTCGGTGTGTATAAATGCCACAGCACATGCATGCATGTCAGATACTGAGTAATGTCACAACCCCACTAATGATACCCATCACCACCTCCCCAGGGGACAGTGCCTACTCTCTGAGCACCCACATGATGACGCCAATTCGGAACCCCACCACGCCACCCGAGGTAAGATACAACACAGCCCACATTGCAACCCGGGGCATAGTGGAGCGCACATTCGGAGTGCTCAAGTCACGCTTTCGCGCCCTTGACCGTTCTGTTATACGCTCCCCCAGTAGTGTGCAGGATCATAGTGGCAGCATGTGTCCTGCACAACGTTGCAACACGCCGGGGCCTGTCCGTGGACATGGTGGTGCCCCTACATCCCCAACCACATGCACGGCCACTGCGCATGGGAGTGGAAAGGGCATGGGGTGAGGCAGCTGTACGCAGCTGGTGGCTAATTACTTCACCTAAAATCACACCCCTGTGGAGTGCACACAGCCCTGGCACATACCATCTGACAATCGATGATGATGACATAAGGGACAGCCAACTGTCACAACCATACCAGCCTGAGATTGGTCACCTGGAAGTGTTACATTGTGTGCATCCCTACCTACACAAACACCACCAATGCTGTGTCATCAAAAGACACACTTCTATGCTTCTAAATTCATTACCCCCTTGCAAAATACAACATGACAACAGTGCCATGTCACCCAACCCCTCCCCAGCACCGCCACCCAACACACCATGGCATGTCATGCTATGTGAGAGCAAACAAAGCAATCCCCAAAACATGACAAGTGTCACAAAGTACAGTGTCCCTAATGGAACCTGGCCACACACAATATGCTCCCAGTAATGTAGAACTAACAACACACATGACCAAATACTTACCAACAATACAATGCAGCTACACAACCTCAAACATAGCATAAACATGACAGTACTAAGTTAAAGTAGTGGTAGTCTTACAACCTGATTATGCCAGCACATCGACCACTTCCAACTGTACAGTGCTGCTGCCACGCAAATGTGTAAGTGCACTGCTTACAACATGAACTCCATCTCCAAAGTAGACGGCTTTGTGAAGACATGAGGAATGAACCTGCAAATTAGGAGAAAGACATGGATGCACAACCACATGTCAATACACCATGCAGTGAACAATACAACAACAATATCCACTAGGAATGTATACACAGTATTGACTACAGACTGCCCACACAGCTCATGGGAGTCCAAAGTCACTGTGTAAGTCACTGTCCCTTGGGCACACCCTTTGCAAGCCCATGGAAACAGGAAGCAGGAGGGGTGTGTGTCTCACGAACCCAAGCATCTAACCCAAACTCAGGACAAGCCTGCATGTACCCAGCCGGAATACAGTGGATGCCCACGGGAGCAACACAAGGCAACACACTGTAAAAAAAAATCAAAAATCAGAAATCAAAAATGGCCATGTGGGGGCCGGGGCGGGGCACCCAGGAGGTCTGAGGACAGGGTGCGCACCAACAGCCACCTGTGTGGATGTTGGGGAAAAAACACCTCCATGGGCTCATGGCCTGAACGGCTATGGCAATGTGGGAGAACTGCTGCTGTCGCTCTCATCACCCTCTGCTGCTGCCACAGGAGGTGGTGGTGCTATGGGAGGCAGCCCACGCAAAGCCCTGGTATGGTCCTCCATGGCAGCAAGCATGCTGTGTGTAAGGTCTCGTTCTGGAGGATTATAGTGCTGAGATCCCCATGCACCACCTGACGTGATGCCCGGATCTCCTCCCCAATTGCCTGCATCTCAGCTGAGAGCGAACATGTGAGCCACTCCAACTGCTGTTCTGTCCTCAAGTTAGTGGAAGCCTCAAGCTCAACAAGAGTCTCCCTGAGGAGATGGAGTTCTACCCTCAGGGCTTCCCTGTGGCCCTGGGACTCTATTGATATCGATTGGCGTAGAGTCTCCTGTGCCGCCCGTCTGTCCCTTTTGGACACCAACATGTCCTCCCTGTGTGATTGGCAAATGGAGTCTGTTGCCTGCTGTAGTTGCTCCATCTGCCTTTCAGGGGGGACATTGGAAGTGGCTACCCTCTCCATTGCTTGAGCCATCATCTCAACTGATGCTGCCTTTGGGTTGCCATACCGTACATGGATTGTTCCCATGCAGTATTGCCTGGTGGCGTACGACCACCGTGTCGGCGAGCACCACACCAGTTTGGGGCAAGGCGATCTGCGCCTTGCTGTGCCAGCACTGCCTGAGGCTGCAGGACTGCATTCCCATGGTACACTCCACAAGTACATCCATATGTCAGTGAATGAATACTGTCAGCCATCCATGTGAGAGGGACATGATGAGATGGAAAATTCTACATAGTGTGACAAAATAGGCATGTGCCACACACTGCAACACATCCAGTGTACAAAAATACAGTGATTGCAGGCCGATGTACACATCAATGGTTGTGCTCTTCAACATGACAGGAAACAACTATCATGTTCCACATTCAAACAGACCCATAAAAATTTATGTGATCAGGCCAATACTCAATCAGCCTGAATGGTCAAATCATTCACCTAACAAGGTAACACATGTGGGCCAATGTGGGGTTCATCAATGACAGATGCATGTCGCAAATGTGACAATAGGGTTGAGGAATGCGTAGCAAAATTGGGAGAATTGAAACAATCAGCCTGAACGAACACTGAAAAATACAAACAATGTTGTTGCAAGATGCCACTTCAAGGGCAACTGCCGTAATGTTGCGCTAAATTACTACTCTGGGCAGAAGGGATACTGTCACACCCAAATCCAAGGCCGCTGAATGTTTTGGATGAAGCACATGGGTGACCCATACCACTCAGGCACACACACCCTCACCTGGCACTCAATCAGAACCTGTCACTCAAACAACATACACATGCATTACACACACATGCATGGGCACTCACCGGACAATACATCATAATCAGGTAGTTCTCCCACACCTTGGATCTGTTCCTCTGTGATGAAGGCCCCAGCAGCAGACTCATGTTCAGTGAGTTTGTTGTCCTCTTGTGGAGACCCACCGCCAGTCACCAGAGTAGCAGCATGATTTGAGGCCAGCTTGTTCTTTGCTCTGCGTTTCAGGTCATTCCACCGCTTGTAGCAATCATCAGCTGTGCGCCTCACAAATCCAAGGGCACTTATGCGGTCTGCGATGGTCTGCCAGTGTGCCCTACGTTGACCAGGTGTGGTCTTGCACCCTGCAGTCACCACCATCTTGCGGCTATGTGCTGACACATAGGCCCCAAGTGCATCAAGTTCCGGATCATTAAAGCTAGGCTTCCTTGAGGTACCGGAGTGTGTGCCGTGTCTGGGGTCTCAGCCTGTCGTGCCAGAGCACCCTTCTTCCTCTTCTTTAAAGGTGGAGCAGAGCCAGAGTGGCTTACGCCGCTCTGGTCAGTAGGGGCAGAATCACCGGTGGACTGGGTAGTAGGAGTGTGGGAATGCACAATGACCATAGGTCTTGATGCAGGCATTGGTTGCAGGGTAATGTTGGCAGGGGGAACGTCAGTTTGATGGACCTGGACTGACACTGTCCTGGCTGGGAGAGTCAGAGCTGGGGCGGATGGAGCTGCAGCTGCCCCTGCAGCCTCCCCACCCTGCATATTTGGGACAGCAGATGACATAGCTGCCCCAGATCCACGTGGCTTGGTGACAACAACTTGCACTGCCACACGTGGCCTAGACTTGCTGACCTGGAAGTCAGCCAGGGAGTTATCCTGTGCCAGGTCAGGTGCCACAATGGGCTGGTCCAACAGGGGCTGAGATGGGATGGTGTCAGCCACGTTTCCCTCAACCATGGGGGGGGGCATGGGTGTCCCTGATTGTTCCTCCACACATGGGGGTATAGGGGCACCCTGCAAATCTCGGCCACGTCCCCTACCGCGCCCACCACGCCCACCTTTTGAAGATCGGCCACCTTTGCCTCCCTTACCACTTGGTCGCCTCCCAACCATGGCACTGATGTTGTTGTGCGTATGGGAATTGCAGTAAACTATTGTCCTGGGCAATTGGGGGTCAAAGGGGTACGATACTAGATGGAATTCGTACCCTAATGCTCTAACAAGGCTGTCTGTGACCCCTGGGGGAAGATGACGGGTCACGCAACGCACAGGCAGCCCAAAATCA
The DNA here is from genome assembly GCF_040938575.1 of Ambystoma mexicanum. Taxonomy (NCBI): domain Eukaryota; kingdom Metazoa; phylum Chordata; class Amphibia; order Caudata; family Ambystomatidae; genus Ambystoma; species Ambystoma mexicanum. Next base: position 463,131,484 of record NC_090931.1, read on the forward strand.
AAAATGAACGTGCACGCAACCCCTCGTAGACCACGTGCGTGAAAAAATGAACCTGCACTACGCTGTGGCACCCAGAAACACAAAACTAAGCATACGCGTAATACACGCAGCCTACAATGACCTCTGAAGGGGAACGTGACACACGGGGCAAGCACAGTTGCTAAGTACGTGCCGAACTCACCGTCTGCCTGGAAAAAGAAAATGACAGGACAAAAGGAGAAGTGAACTCTGTTTGAGGAAACAGGCCCAACAAAAATTCAGAAAAGAGCTGTCAGAGGTAACAGGGAGTACGAACTAGAAACGCTGTGAAGTAATCGCGTGTGAACCGACAAGAAGTACAGATTTCACCCACTCGCTCTCCACAAAAAGCACGTACAAGGAAATGGCGTCCTACACGTAGCTTTTAAACCGGCCCACACGTACACGTCAGATACGCGGGCGCTTTCCTCCAATTACACGGGATGACACTCGGACGAGCAGTTTTTCCACGTGTGCTCTGTCATCACGTGCTATGAGGGAAATACCCGCGCGCGTAATGTAACTTACACGCTTACGCGCTAAGGGCCTTTGGTCCAATGAAATCGCGTGTGTGTGCTGACGCGCTTACGCACTAAGGCCCTTTCTTCGGATTGCACGCTGACGTGCAATTTTTTCACGTATCAAATCACTCCGTATCAAGCTGGCCACTTGAAAACACACGGAAGACCACGCTCCTGCCCAGAAGGCCGCATTACTGCCCCCCAGAGCCCCGAGCACGCTCCCACCTGCCATCTGCTGCTGCCTGACTGCCTGCTGCCCATGTGCCCTGCCATTTGCTGCCTGCACGTCAGCCAGAGGTGTAGTTGCTGTGACCACCCCTGCTGGAACCGAAGACTCCCGACTGGGATTCCATTGCTCCACAGCCCAGCCCCAGGACCCAGTTGCCCACCCACTCCTGCCTCTGGGGTTGCCATGTCCAGCACAACACCATCTGGCAGCACTGGCAACCCCCAGCCAGAGAGGCAGAGGGCCACCAGCTTCATTGCCACCGAAGTTGGTGTCCTGGTGGAGCAAGTCCTGGGGCAGTATGATGCCCTCTTTGGAAGTTTGGCGCCGACAATGAAGGACGGACCAGGATCTGAATGGACATTGTGACTGCCATCAATGTGGAGGGGGTGGCAGTCCGCGACTTACATCATGTCAAGAAGCGCTGGGAGGACTTCAGGTCCAGGACCCTCAACAAGGCCCGGCGCCTCGCTAAGGCAACGGATGCCAAGAGGTGCCGGGGCTAGCTGTCGAACCATCAAATGAGGGTCCTGGAACGCATATGCCCAGCGCTCTATGTCCAGATCCTTGAGAGGCAGACCCGTCTGGAGTCGAGCGGTAAGTGTACATGCATATTGATAGTACGCTGTGCGTGTCGTGGTGTGCCAGTAGTGTGCAGGTTTCACATGTGTTTATGTAGGGCCATGTAGGGATGTGTATGAACATGGGCGTGAGGCTGCCACATGTGAGTCCTCTCAGTTGTGAGACACATTGATGGTGTATGTGTTGATAAGCATGCTGGGCAAATGCAGGTGTGGGAGCACACATGTTTGAATTTCTATGTATGTACATTAGCATGGTTGTGGCATGGATGGTGGTTCATAATGCATCTATCTGCACTGTGTACATGTGCATGTATGTGGCTCTGATATGTGTGAAACTGTGATGCAACATGGATGCACGTGACACTGATATGTAGAAGGATGAATGGCAGATGTGACATGTATGGCGATCTCATCACTGCAACAGTTGGAGGAGATGTAGACAAGTGTGGTGGCATGTGTGCATGTCTAGTGCACTCCTTGTGTTTCATGTGATGTCAGGCTCACATTTGGCTGTTCATGCTGTTGTATGTGTATGGATGGTGCTGCCTGGTGCAATATTGCTGTTGAAATGTTCATGTGTGTGAGTTAAAATGACATGTGTCTCATGGAGTGTGATGCTGTGTCTGAAGTTAAACATTGCCACTCATCTGCAACTGTCATGTGTGTATCAGTCCATTGTACAGTGCCCTGATGCCTGTGTTTTATCTCTCCCTGTCTGCAGCATCAACTGAAGAAAAGGGCGGAGAGGGTGCTGTGGAGCACAGCGGCAGGGATCGTCCCGCCAGCCGGAGACGCAAGGCCCGGCTCCCCTCCCAGATTGTCATCTCGTCGGCGAGTGAGGAGTCTGGTGCCGCGTCCCAGGCCGCAGCTGCCGAGGGTAGGTCCAAGAGGCGGAGGCTGGAGGAGGACTCCTCGGCAGCAGAAGGGGCAGCTGAGACCCCACAGGGTCGACGGAGGAAGATGCCATGGCGTCATCTAGGTTGGTGGGCGGTTTGGTGGAGGAGGAGGCCATGGAAGGGACACACACGGGGTCCCTGCATCATCTGGCACCAGCAAGGATGCCTACGTCCAGACCTGTTTTCAGGGAGGGGATGAGCTCACAACAACTGGCCTTCCTCTCCCTGCGGACGTGGCTATCCGGGACCGTGTTGAGCCTGTCCTGGCCGGAATAGCGTTGCGTCAACGGGGCATGCAAGGTGACGTGCATTTTTTTTCGTGAAGAGACTGCACATCATCTCGGGGGCCTCTTTGACTGCGTTGACCTGCTGAGACGGGTCACCATTGCTCGATTCCTCTGTGTGCTGGACCTCCTTGCGACCCCCTCCTCACCTGAAGCCCCTACACGCCAGTCGTCCTCCATGCCATCTTCCCTCCCATGTATCACCTGGGTAACCTGTGGCGCTGCCTCTGACCCTGCGGCCAGGCTGGTGGAGGACACATCCCTGCCACAGTCGGGAGTCGGACGTTCAGCAGGGGTGGCAGGGGTGGCCACCTCAACAACTGCACCCCAGCTGGAGGAGGATGTGCAGGCAGCAAGAGCCAGGGCACAGGCAGAGGCACAGCAGCAGCAGCAACAAGGTGGGAGCCATCATGGCTCGGGGCCTTCGACATCAGAGGGGCAGGCATCGGCCAGAGGGCAGGAGGACCCAGGACTGGAAGTGTCTTCCGTGTGGCAGTGGTTAGGCCATGCCATAGATGCGGAGAGGCAGCGGGCGGAAGAGGCACGGCTCACGATGGTCAGGGTGGAGAACTCCATGCGGAGGGCCCTGAGGTGGGCCGAGTGCCTCGAGGCAATTCGCAGGGAGTTGGAGGAGAACATGTCGCCGTCCCTGCGAACCCTCGGGGCCATGGAAGAGGACCGCCTCCAGGACATTGAGCAGGAGTTCGATGGTGCCCTGGCCCGGGACATCCAAAAGTGAGCCGCCGGACTAGCCCGCTGCCCTTGTAAATAGTTTTTAGAGTTAGGTTTCCCTTTCATTTTCCTTTTATTTGTGATCAATGGACAATGCCACACAAATTTGTATACAGTTATATTTTTAGGTAGTTTGTTAGGTAGGTTTAATTTGTTTGGTTGGGATTTTTATTATGAACACGAAGCAATGGAGATTTTTTTTACATTTCCTTTGGATTTGCGTTGTTGGAGGGTGACTTTGGACTGTTTTTCTTTCTAATTTTTTGGGATTGGTGATCATTTTCATTCAATCATCTTTTTCACATGCTTTTCATTTCATGTTTCATATTTTGGTATGCTTTCATTTCATTTTTGATTTTATGTACAGAATGCATTTTCATTTTTTAGTTCCATGTGTGGGATTCACTCATTGGGTTGATGCATGTAAAAATGTGGGTTTACACAAGCAATGCCAACCAGTGTATGTGTGTGACGGACATGTGTTGATGTACATAGTTGACTTTTGGTTTGTGTCATGAGATCGCATTTCACTGCTGGGGGGTGGGGGTGCAGGAGGACATGAGTGGGGGCCTGCTGGCAGGTGCCCCTCAGTGCTGGGGGGTAGGGGGTGCAAGGGGACATGAGTGGGGGCCTGCTGCCAGGTGCCCTTCAGTGCTGGGGGGTGGGGGTGCAGGGGGACATGAGTGGGGGCCTGCTGGCAGGTGCCTCTCAGTGCTGGGGTGTGGGGGTGCAGGGGGACATGAGTGGGACATGAGTGGGGGGCCTGCTGGCAGGTGCCCCTCAGTGCTGGGGGGTGGGGGTGCAGAGGACATGAGTGCGACATGAGTGGGGGCCTGCTGGCAGGTGCCCCAAAGTGCTGGGGGGTGGGGGTGCAGGGGGACATGAGTGGGGGCCTGCTGGCAGGTGCCCCTCAGTGCTGGGGGGTAGGGGTGCAAGGGGACATGAGTGGGGGCCTGCTGGCAGGTGCCCCTCAGTGCTGGGGGGTGGGGGTGCAGGGAGACATGAGTCAGACACGAGTGGGGGCCTGCTGGCAGGTGCCCCTCAGTGCTGGGGGGTGGGGGTGCAGGGGGACATGAGTGGGGGCCTGCTGGCAGGTGCCCCTCAGTGCTGGGGGGTGGGGATGCAGGGGGACATGAGTGGGACATGAGTGGGGGCCTGCTGGCAGGTGCCCCACAGTGCTGGGGGTGCAGGGGGACATGAGTGGGGGCCTGCTGGCAGGTGCCCCTCAGTGCTGGGGGTGGGGATGTAGAGGGAAATTAGTGGGACATGAGTGGGGGCCTGCTGGCAGGTGCCCCTCAGTGCTGGGGGGTGGGGGTGCAGGGAGACATGAGTGGGACATGAGTGGGGGCCTGCTGGCAGGTGCCCCTCAGTGCTGGGGGGTGGGGGTGCAGGGGGACATGAGTGGGGGCCTGCTGGCAGGTGCCCCACAGTGCTGGGGGGTGGGGGTACAGGGGGCCATGAGTGGGGGCCTGCTGGCAGGTGCCCCTCAGTGCTGGGGGGTGGGGGTGCAAGGGGACATGAGTGGGGGCCAGCTGGCAGGTACCCCTCAGTGCTGGGGGGTGGGGGTGAAGGGGGACATGAGTGGGACATGAGTGGGGGCCTGCTGGCAGGTGCCCCTCAGTGCTGGGGGGTGGGGGTGCAAGGGGACAGGAGTTGGTGATCAGTAGTGCAAGGTGGCATGTGGCTTGGCTGGGGGGCATGCCCATGGTGGATGGGCTGCCTGTGGGACATGACCAGGGGTGCAGGGAAGTCCCCTGTGGTGTGGGCTGCCTGCAGGGGCCGTGGAGGGTGTAGAGGGAACACCTGGGAGGACCCAAACTGCCAATTCACGTGTAGGACTCCCCGCGCACCCCCGAAATTCACATACCCTGCTCTGACAGCAAAATCGCGTGTGAAACTTCCAGCGCACCCCAGGAATACAAGTACCCGGCTCCAATCGTGTGTGAACCTTCCCGCGAACCCCAGTTATACACGTACCCCACTCGCACAGGGCCAATCGCGTGTGAAACTTCCCGCGCACCCCCGAAATACACATACCCTGCTCCAATCGCGTGTGAAACTTCCCGCGAACCCCAGTAATACACGTACCCCACTCGCACAGGGCCAATCGCGTGTGAAACTTCCCGTGCACCCCCGAAATACACATACCCTGCTCCAATCGCGTGTGAAACTTCCCGCGAACCCCAGTAATACACCTAACCCACTTGCACAGGGCCAATCGCGTGTGAAACTTCCCGCGCACCCCCGAAATACACGTACCCTGCTCCAATCGCATTTGAAACTTCCCGCGAACCCCAGTAATACACGTACCCCACTCACACAGGGCCAATCGCGTGTGAAACTTCCTATGCACCCGCGAAATACACGTACCCTGCTCCAATCGCATGTGAAACTTCCCGCGAAACCCAGTAATACACGTACCCCACTCGCACAGGGCCAATCGCGTGTGAAACTTCCCACGCACCCCCGAAAATACACATACCCCGCTCTGACAGCAAAATCGCGTGTGAAACTTCCTGCGCAGCCCAGGAATACATGTACCTGGTTCCAATCCCATGTGAGACTTCCCGAAAACCCCAAAATACACGTACCCTGCTCCAATCACGTGTGAAACTTCCCGCGAACCCCAGTAATACATGTACCCCACTCGCACAGGGCCAATCGCGTGTGAAACTTCCCGCGCAACCCGAAATACACGTACCCTGCTCCAATCGCGTGTGAAACTTCCTGCGAACCCCAGTAACACCCCACTCGCACAGGGCCAATTGCGTGTGAAACTTCCCGTGCACCCCCGAAATACACGTACCCTGCTCCAATCGCATGTGAAAATTCCCTTTAACCCCAGTAATACACGTACCCCACTCGCACAGGGCCAATCGCGTGTGAAACTTCCTGTGAACCCCAGTAATACACGTTCCCCGCGTGCCATGCTGGTACAGGGTAAGCGCAGCCCTTTGTGCTGGATTGGGGATTTTGATGGCTTTTCCCTGTGCGAGGGGCGTTCTTGGGGGCATAACTGGTGCTGCTGCAGGGTCGCTGCACCACTGTGCGCCACGGCTGGTTTTGGTAGCTAAAATCCATGAATACGCTGTGTGTGGAAATTGATTTTAGCACACGCGGCTGGCGCGGAGATTTGCACACGCACACTGTGCGCCAGCCGCGTGCGCCACTTGTGCGTGAATTTGTATGAATTACTCCCTTAATTAGATGTGCAGGGGGTGGGAAGAAGAGAGAGAAGAGGGAGGAATTTCACCCCATATGTTCAGGGGTGGGGGGGCTTCACACCCGACAATCTGAACAGCAGCTCTTAAATTATCTCCATCAGACAGTGGCAGGATCAGGAGAATACATACCATAAAAGCCTTCTTTTGATAATAGTATCTTTCTTATAGCTACAATTTACAGACAGTCCATCCTAAAAACACTTAGGGGCCGATTCATGGAACAAATGTGCGCCAAAAATCGTGGCGCAAGTGTGAAAAAGCAAGCGCACGCGTGCGATTCATGGAAGGCCCTGCGCGTGTTTACCCCGGGATGTGTGCCAAATCCGTGCGTGGCGCACATGGGCACACACGTCATTGCAACATGCTGAATGCTGTGTGCGACGCGCACAGCGAAAGTGCACAACATTAGCGCACGCACCAAAAAGGGGGCGGCACAGGGGGCGGAACACGCAGAATGGGGAACAACGCGTGAAAAAGAAGGCGTAACTGAGGAAGTACTGCAGGCAAATACACAGAACGCCCACACGCACGCGAACAACACGTATTCATGGAATCGAATACGGGAAACCTGTGCAAGGCAAAAGACGCGGACAGACGTCAACACATCCACCACACAAAGGCAGGCGGAAGCGTCCCCGCGCACAGTATAAAAGTGGGCGCAAACAAACATGTATATACCGCTACGATGAATGCCCCGTTTGTCGCAGCACTGATCATGGGACACCGCAGGAGGAGGAGAATAGCCAGGCCCTGCATTTATTTGCCCCGGACCAGCCTTTTTGGGATGCCTGATGACCAGGTCTATGGCAGGTATAGGTTTCCACCTCGTATCATCCTAGACCTGGTCAGGGAATGGGAAGATGACCTTACATCACCCACCCTGTGCTCCAAAGCATTGAGCCCCTTGGAGAAGTTGCTCAATGTCCTGCATTTTTTGGCCACTGGGTCATTTCAGCGGACAACTGCCATAGTCGGGGGTGTCTCACAGGCCACACAGTCAGGCTGCCTACACCAGGTGTTGGCAATCATGACTACGCGCCCCTCAGTCCGCAGGCACATATACATGCCCAGAACACCCGCAGAAAGACAGGCCGTGGTCCAGGACTTTTACAGGGTGGCACACTTCCCCAAAGTGCTTGTTGCCATAGATTGCACCCATTTGGCCCTAGGGCCACTGAGCACATCTATCGAAACCGTAAACCCTGGCATTCCATCAATGTGCAGGTTGTATGCGATGCCAAGGGAATTATCACCTCTGTCTATGCAAACTACCCTGGCTCTACCCATGACCGTTTCATATACAGAATGTCTGTCCTGAGCCGGGCCCTGGAAGCTGGGAAGCATGGCGACATATGGCTCCTAGATGAGTACAAATGCCTGTGCACATGCATGTCACACACAAACAAATGCACAAACCCAACTAATCACAACCATTATCACCTCCCTAGGGGACACTGCCTACCCTCTGAGCAACCACATGACGACGCCAATCCGGAACCCCACCACACCACCCCAGGAAGATACAACACTGCCCATATTGCAACCAGGGGCATAGTGGAGCGCACATTGGGAGTGCTCAAGTCACGCTTCCGCTCCCTTGACCGCTCTGGCGGACAGCTACTATATGCACCCCCAGTAGTGTGCAGGATCATTGTGGCAGCATGTGTCCTGCACAATGTTGCAACACGGCGGGACGTACCAGTGGACATGGTTTTGCCCCCACATCCTCAAATACATGCACAGGTGCTGCCCATGGGAGGGGAAAGGGCACGTGACGAGGCATCATAGACCCAGCTTGTGGCCCCATTTTTCACCTAAACTCCCACCCCTGCAGAGTGCACACAGGCCTGGCTTATACCAGGTGACAATGGATGATGACAAAGAGACAGTCAACTGTCACAACCTTACCACCCTGAGAATGTTGCCACCGAAGTGCTACATTGTGTGCATCACCACCTACTTAAACATAACCAATCCTGTGTGACCAAAAGGAACACATGCAAGGTGTGTATCACACCAGCCCTTGCAAAACAGGCCATGACAATCACTGGTATGTCACCCAAACCCTCCCAACCCACATCACCCTTGTCTGCCACACCATGACATGGCATGCAACAGCAAAAGCCAAACACATGTCCAATTACATACAAAGTGACATGTGATGAATGGAAAGAGGCCCGAGGCAATCATTCCTGACATGGAATCAGATGAAATGACCGACCAATAACCTCCCACACATACCAAGTCATACACAAATGCTTGCCACCAGTTGTAGCATCAACAAAAGACTGAATGCCTGTTCTCATGCACATTGGAAAAGCCAAAGCCGCTAATCCCTAACCCGTGCGCTGTGTGTGTCTCCTGCAACACACTGCTCAGCACACAGCACAGTGAGCAGCCATTGTGTTGGGGATACACCTTGAGTATCACATAAAAAGGACAAGCAACAAAAAGAACCTATTGACGCATGTACACGATCCCCAATAATTGATCATGGGCTGCAGGGACACAGCGAGCCAGAGAAGGCAATCTGTGTGCACGTGTGAGCATGGAAGGGTGGTTGTACGTGTGGTGGAGCATTGTGTAAGTGTGTGCGTCAGAAAGGACTTGCACTCAATATATGCATGTGAAATCAAATGACCCTCAGTGTCCTGTACACATCACATGTGAACATTGCCCATATGTACAACCCAGCATGTCAAACCACAACAATCCCCGACACCTGAAAAGTAAACACAACACAGGAACAGCCATTGATCAGCAGAATACATCATGTACATGGTACCCCACAATGACAATGTCAGAGAGTGTCCAAACACTGTAGCCCAAGCTTACTGTCCAATAACAAAAGGCCCTCCCTCATTCACACATCACCATGACCTTCTGAACAAGTGTCTGGGGTCTGTAGCCTTCTTCCTTCTAGTCTACCTGGCTTCAGGATCCCCCTACCCCTTGTTCTTCATGTTCCACCTTGCATGTAAATAGGGTCCAGCCCCCTCAGAGGCCACCTTGACTGGTAAAAAATACCAAATTGCAGAGAACTCCAAGGAGCCAAACCCCCAACCAGGGAAAAATCCTATAGCCAACAAAAAACCCTGGAAGAGTCTCCAGTAGATTACTTGAAGTCGCAGAAAATGTCCAAGCACATGTCCAAGCACATGTCCAAGCAGAATGATAGAACAACCAAGGTAGCACAGTTCAACAATGGTTCAACAGGATGGGTACCATTTTCAGTACACAATATACAATGAGGATGCAACAACTGATGGATAGTGTCACAGCTCCGGTCTCCAGGCGTAGGAGTGGCACGAACCAACCACCCCCTCTGTGGTCTGGGCGCCTGAAAGGTAAAACTTACACAGGCCTCCGAGACCCCGGCGGGGAAAGAGGGTCAGGGATCCGTTGTTTGGATAGGCATTGGTATTCAGGATAACCGGAAAGAGGGGCAGGAGAGGGGAATTGGATGGGCAAGGGAAAGTAGGCAAAATAGAAAATACAACTATTGACAATAACACATACTCAATCAGAGAAATCATGTTCTTCATGCACACTGTACAAAATGAGTCAAATGCAGACTTATCTCTGGGGTGAGTAGTGGCCTCCTGCCTACGCACTCTCAGGTCCAGTAACAGGAGCAGTTCAATGCTGCAAAGAGAGCGTGAGTTACTAATCTGTGTGTGTTTTCACCAGACACACAACACCATTCATGCCTCAAACTAAGTGACCTCTCCACAAACAAACACTCTTGTCTGCTACTTAGTTTGTATACTTTAGCTTGCCCCGTGATGGTTAATACACCGTCAATGCAGTAAGGCAGGTGCAAATGGCCGCGCGGTAGACCAATGTCTCAAGAATCACACATGATATAATGGTCCCTGGGTGAGCTGCAAGACGCGTATGGCGAGGTTCGACTTCAGTACAAGTCGTGTTCTGCCAGCCGCGGATTTCAATAGGTAGTGCACGTGGCAATTTGCACATGCAAATGATATGCACTGCACTTGAGTCTGTGCCTTGCTGGGTGCCCCCATGTGCTGTATTAGTTTCTGGCTAGGAACGCTAGTGCGCTAATAACTCAGCTTCTATGGAGCAGGGGGGACTCGAGGATATGGGCGACGGCCCCTGTGTGTGCCCCTGAGAACTTGTAAAGCTACTTGGCATTTGTTCCTCAACGCGTGTTAGCTGTACTGTGCGCTTCTTCCCCAATGCCTGGCCAAGCTCCCCAGCACTGGCGCTACTTAGCATGCATGTGCAAGGGGCCTGGTGGAAGGTTGGCTGGGGTGTGGCCCCTTGTGCTGCTTACCTTGCTTGGAGCTCCTGGAAACACGTCTGCTTCTGCCGGACGTCTGAGCACAAGCCCTGTGCTTCTGCTTGCGCGCGCATGCGCACGTGTGCACCGCCCAACGTGGCCAGGTTTCAGTAGTTCTTGGCCCCGTGTCTGCTGGGAAAGGTAGTCTGGAGACTCATTTTCCTGCAGAAAGGGCATACAAGCTATTAATAAGGCTGGAAAGTTCCCTGTGTGTGTGTCTTCATGCTGGTTGTCACTGGGCCATGTTTGAGACCTACATCTGAACTCCTCCTACCATCAGTGTAACTTTGACAGACAAAGGGTGCAGGCTACTGTCTACAGCATGAAGTGCATCAAGCACATATACAGGCAAGAAAAGAACATATATCACAATCAACATCAATAAATGGACATATCAATTATGTACTCACCAAAATTGATTGCAGACATGCCATGGAGAAAACCTACTTAATCCCCACTAGGGGTGTTAACACAAGTAGTACAGCAGCAGGCAGGCCACCGATATGATGAAAGTCCAATGCCCTTGTGTAAATGGTTGTAACACCGAACCATCCATGCGAGCATATGGATAGGGGAAGCAGGACTGGCATATGTGAGTCAGGACCCCAAGCTGCCAACACATACATGAGACAAGATAGAAGGGTCCAGCTGGAAGAGACAGTGGATGCCTTCAAAAGCCACAAAGCACCACACCGTCACATCAATGCACAATAGACCAGCATTTTTAAACTATATTAACTAATTAAACTAACTATAAAAATCAGAAATGGCCGCATACGACCCCGGGGGGGAGGCACCCAGGAGGGGGGAGGTACAGGGTGCACCTCAACACTCACATGTGATGATGTTGAGATAAAAAAAAAACCTCCATGGGCTCAATGCCTGCACAGCCCGACCTGTGTGGGCGATAAGTCGTCTTCCTCCTCACCCTCTGGCTCAAAAGGTTGACGTGGCACAGTACCCTGACCACCCCTATGCGCAGCTTGCCCCTCATCAGCAGCAAGTCTGCGGGACGGGTGAGCCTGGTTCTGTGCAGCGATGACATGTAGGTCAGCATGCAGAACCTCCCGTGATACGCGTGCTTCCTCTTGCAAAGTAACAAGTGTAACACAGAGTTCTTCCTGCATTGCCTGGCTGGACATCTGGTACACCTCCCAGCAAGCACGTAACTCAGCCGAGATGGTATTCTCCAGCTGCTCCAACCTCTCTTCTGTCTGCTTCCTCTGGGACATCAAGAGCACACCCAGAGTAGCTCGGAGGGAAGCATGGTCTTCCCTCAGGGCCTCCCTGTGTGCCTCTGCGTGAGCAGCAATTGCTTGATGCAGAGACACCATTTCATCCCAGCGTGCCCTGTCTGAGGCTGCCATGCCCAGCCTGAGGGAGCGGGCCGTGGACTGTGCCGCCCGCTGCTGGAGATCTACCTGACTGGCAGGGGGTAGCATGGATTGGGCCACACGCTCCATGCTCTGAGCGATATTATCAATTGCTGGCCCCCGATGTTCGGAATCGGCAACCATGGCTTGCTCCAACTCAGTATACCCCGGTGGCGCGCGACCACCGCATTGCTGGACTTCACACCTGCAGGGCCCAAGGAGCTGCCGTCCTTGTCGGGTTGGCACCACCCTCGGCTGCAGTACTACATTCCTCCGTTGACGTGATGCCCCAGGCACATCAGCAACTGGTGTGGAGTGTGACCCTGCGTCCTGATCCACCACAGGCGGAGGTCCCACCACCGTCTGGCCTCTCACTGCAGGTGTCGCGGACAGAGGAGCGTCCACATCGGAATCACTCACCATTGACGGATGGACCCGACGCACATCCAAATCGACATTGTCGTCAGAGTGATCATCCGGGCTAGACTCATTGCCAGCCCAAGACACGATGGTCTGGAACACAAGTGGGTTCTCGTGGTCTACCAGCCACGACACCCACTTGTGCTGGGTTGCTTGTGTGATAGCAACCCTGTGCCTGGCATGACAACACCATCCTCTGGCTCCATTGCGTCATCATCTGAAAAGGGGAAAAAAACAAACATGAGTACACATGTCAGAAGCACATAATCCACACACACACATAGACATCACATTGACAGCAAACACATGAAGCAGACATGTCACACACAAATGAGAACCTGGCATGCATCCAGTGGCCTTGATATGCAAAGACATCCCAAAAGCAGAAATGGATGTCTATGAATAGCAAAGCCTACACAAGTACAAAAAATAGTATATGAACTCCATCAGACACCACCTCGGTCAGGCACATGTCACAGGCAGAAAAGACAGATGGCAACAAAGATGGCACATACCATTAGCATGTCTGGACTGCAAATTGACCACTGCTGTAAGTGATTCCAAACACTCAATGAGACACGTAATATGCATGTACACATGCATCACTAAACCATCATCACCAAAATAGCTCCATCCATCTGCAGCTCGGCCCTTACCGGGTGGCATGGGCCATGTAGATATAGTGAATGTCCCAAGCAAAGCAAGGGCCTGCAACCAGGCATGAGGGACCATAACGCCAACTACGGTCTGAGCTGCAGTACATGAAGCCTCCACAACACCCCTCAGGGCCCGATAGAGCACATTGTGCTATGAATGTGCCCTATTCCATCATTCCTTGTGTAAAATCTCCACGGCCAGGCACCACCATATTAGCTAAATGGTCCTGGGCGTACACATACTGCACAACAGTGCACCTTCAGGATTATGCCAGTTGAACATAACGTGCGCAATGCAGAAATCTCACCAGCATGAACGTCAATCAACTACATATTAGTCAGTCAAAAAAAAGCTGCGGAAGACACATACGTGTAAATGAACACTTTCACACACACATAAGTGAGTAGTCGCAATGTTGCACTATACAACGTTGAAGCTGCTTGCATATGTACATGTGAAAGCATTTAAAAACTCCCCTTTCCCCATGCACCTGTATTGTGAACATGAACAGCATCCAATACAGCAAACCAAGCAGCTACAACGCTGCTTGCTTTGATGTATGTGGAAGTGTACAGATACACACGTGAATGCAGATCCACAGTCATTACAACCCGATTGGTAGGTTACATTCAATCTGCGCCCTATGCCAGTTCGTATAGGCTGCAGATTGACCAATCAACTTTGCTAAACAACCACTAGGGAGTTCCATTACTGAGTACATGTGTCACAGGATGCACCTGTGCCCGTGGCATTCATGACAGAGAAGGGATGAAAATCTGACCATACATACCAGGTCACTTTGACATTGCATCAGTGAGTAGGCATGTAGAACGGTGTAACACGGCTCAGAAGTGCAGAACATATGTACGTTACCCACTATCTACCTGGACTAGTACATTATGATGTCTATCAATAAACGTGAAGGCAGTGTAAGGGCATGTTCAGGCATCACGTGCAATGTGCATGTAATGGGCGGCATGGCTACAAGCAAACCCCTCCCCCTAAGTGAAAATGCAGGGAGGCATTGCATGGCAGCAAAAGGGTGACCAGATACCTGTGTATTGGCAGACAGTGTTGACTAGCGTCAATTGCATCCTCTGAGTCAACTGACAACACAGCAGACAATAATGGGACAGTAAGCAGGACACATGATGAACCCTCAATAGTACGCACATGTGTGCAGAAGCCACTACACCAGTTGAACAGAGTCAGGGGGCCTGAAACAGGGGGAGGCCTGTGCCCCACACAGACTGTGACACCCTAAACATGTGCATGATGCAGGACTGAGCCAGAGTGGGAATGGAATGGATGATCAAATGCCATGAAATGTAGATCATCCTGGACATGTACTACAATGAACATCCAGTCAAGGACACATGGGGTCATGCATGGAATGCACTCATGTCCCTGCGGAGCATCTTCCATCTGCACAGTCCAAGTGAGACACCCTGCATCAAGGACAAAGGATGTACCCCACTGTATGTGTCTGGCAGGTTGGCTGGGGTAAGTGTGCATGTTCACAGGAGCCTTGAACAGGCCATTTCAGTACTCCAACATGATACACACCAGTGCCATGGTGAAATTGGGGTGCAGTGGGGTGGAGGGGCAAGGGAGCATGCCGACGTGGAGTACCCGTATGCAGGCAGAACACACATGCACATCAGTCATGCGATGACATAGTCCCATGCTGAGAGGAAAGACCCCACAGGCTACATGCAGAAGGGCCAGTGAGCTGGAACACGGACCGGAGGGGCAGCCGGGTGACTAGCACGTGAGTAGGGTGCAAGTGTGGTGATGAGGACAGTCCCGTCTGCTCTACATGTCCAGCTTGCTGCACAGCAGGCATGCATCAGTGAAGCATTGCATGACTCGCACATGAGAACCATGTACACATGACATGTAGTGGCAGTCAAGCACAACACATCACACAAGCAAAACACACATGGTCTGGACAAACATGTAACAACACTCACTGGACGGGGAATCTAAGTCCTGCATCTCTCCCACTTCTTCGAGCAATCCTGTCGGTATGAACCTCGCAACGACTGACTCGTGCGAAGTGAGGTCTTCCTCCTGAGCTGGTGACCCACTGCCAGTCAACCCAGTCACAGCATAATTGGAGGCACGCTTCACCTTAGCACTGCGTCTGAGGTCATCCCAACGCTTTTTGCACTCTTGAGCTGTGCGCACCTCATGTCCGAATGCACTCACAATCCGCAACTTGCTTCCAGTGGGACATACGATGGGCAGCTGTAGTGTGACAATTCGGCCCCACTAGCATATCATGGTTGTGGTCCTGCACGTAGTCCACAAGGAAGTCCAGTTCCTGCATGCAGAAAGGCTTCTTTCACGACATGCCAGAGGCCGGAGCTGTGTCTGGGGGCCCAGCCTCTACTGCAGGTGCAACCTTCCTCCTCTTGGACAGTGGTCCGGACCCTGACTGGCAAATGCTGCCCTGATCAGTATGGGCAGTGGCACTGGTGGATTGAACCAAGGGAGTGGCAGGTGGAACAAGGATGGAAGCCCTGACTTGCATCAGTGGCTGCTGGGTGCCCCTGACTTGACCCTGCACAGCAACATCTGCTGTGCTAAGGTCACTGACCGGGACTGTCCTGGATGGTAAACTCACAGCCGGGGTGGTGTCGGCTGCATCTGCCCATGCACTTGCCGACACCCCGCTGCTCGGGGCAGCAGATGACAATACTGCCCCAGGGACATGTGCCTCGGTCAGGGCAGCCCTGCGTGCACTTAGCCTGTGCCTCCTGAAATCCTGGAAATCATCCAGGGACTCTTCCGGCGCCAATGCAGCATGCGCTGGCCCACCCGGAGCCTGGGTGGTGGTGTCCACAGCTGCACCTGCAGCTACCACTACCCTTGGGCCCGCCCGTGGCAGTTGATGAAATGGACTGCCGGGTCACATGGGTGCCAGTGCCAAATGCAAGAGCTGCATCTCCTGTAACCACAGGGGGTGGTGGCATGACTGCACCAACATGTGGCACAACATCATGCCAAACTGGCGCACCCCTGCCTCTTCCCCCTCTGCGGCCACCCTGGTCACCCTGGAGTCCCCTACTCCCTGATCATCCTGGTCATGTCCCTGACCATGCCCGCCACGTGGAGTACACCCAGCTGAGGCGCCCCTCACCTTTCGTGGCCTCCCAACCATGGCACAGATGGAGTAGTGCCAGCACAGATGGAGTAGTGCCAATGGGAGGTGTACACGACAATTGCCCTGGGCAATTGGGATGAAGGGGTTGGGATACAAGATGTTAACAGCACCCCTGTGCACCTGCAAGGCTGTATATGACCCCGGTGATAAAGTGACGGGTCACGCAACGCTCAGGCACCCCAAAACTGCAGTAAAACCATGCACGCAACCCCCAGTAGCCCACGTGTGTGTAATTAACCTCCCGCAGTACGCGGTGGCACCCAGGGACACTAAAAACACATACGCATGGGACACACAAGCTACTATGACCTCGAAAATGGGTACGCGATAGACAGGGGCACCCGCAGTGGGAAAAATAGCGTGCGCAACTCACCATCAGACTAGCGTGATAATGAAAAACACGCGTAGCCAATACCCCTGCCAAAAGAAGAGATACGTCTTTGATCCACTGTGAAGTTGTGATGGCGCGCGAAACAACCAGAAGTAGCAACACACGTCGGTCTCCACGAAAGGCACGTTCAGTGAACTGCTTGCCCTGCTCATCTTTAACCTGTGCTGAGGGAAACAACCACACGCGTCACGTCACTTGCGTGCTTAGGCCCTTTCCTCTAATTACACGCATTAACATGCGGACATGCTGTTTTTTCACGTGCTGAATCACTATGCACCTGTGATGAGGGGAACGCCCGAGCGTGTTACGTCACAGACGCGCTTACGCACTAAAGGCCTTTCCTCGAGGCTTTGCCCTTTGCCCCCTCTGCATGCCCTGCAGGCAGCCCACACCACAGGGGACTACCCTACACCCCTGGGCATGGCCCGCGGCCAGCCCACATGGCACCATGCACTCGGGAGCACAGACTCATGTCCCCCAAACTCCCACCCACCAAGCAGTGACGGGCACCTGCCAGCAGTTCCCGACTCATGTCCCCCACACACCCACCCACCCAGCAGTGACGGGCACCTACCAGCAGGCCCCGACTTATGTCCCCCTGCTCCCCCACCCACCCAGCATTGACGGGCACCTGCCAGCAGGCCCCGACTCATGTCCCCCAAACACCCACCCACCCAGTAGTGACGGGCACCTGCCAGCAAGCCCCGACTCATGTCCCCCAAACACCCACCCACCCGGCAGTGACGGGCACCTGCCAGCAGGCCCCGACACATGGCCCACCAATCTACATGTCCTGACAAAACAGACCCCTGTCCCTAATGCCAACCCTATTCCCCCTTGCCCCCCAGTACAAGCATGCAAGCATCCACAGAACCCACTCCCAAATTACCCATGCCATGACAGTCTTAAATGGACCACCATGCCCATGCAGGAATGCACAACGGAGCCAAACCGTGGCAACACATGACTGAGGCAATGTTCATTGAGACATGCACAAAACCAATGATAGTACACAACACCAATCTTGAAGTTAGGAGAAATGTATTAAAAACATTATGAACTGACATTGTCGAAGTGAATCTTGAAAATCAATGTCCAATGAGAGAATTAAAAATATGAAATTGTTGATCCAATGAAGAAACAAAATAATCCATCATGTTGGATGAAAAAGTGGTCTATTGCCAATGTCTATTAGAAAAACATAATCCAAATTAAAGAAAACCATTGGGGTTGTCAGTCAAGTTAGAAGAGGAAGGATAAAAGATCCTGGGGCAGACTTGTGGCATTGGTACTGCTCTACCATAACGCTTTCCACAACCTGGCCCATTCTTCTTCTGATGTGTACGCGCGCCCTCTGGACTGACCCTCTCATCCTACAGATAGGAATGGTGGAATATGGGGCTGTTCAGCCACTCCTTCTGTATCTCCTTTGGGCATACAAATGATTGTGGCATTTTAAAACCCAGACTTGAAAAACGGTCACGTGATTTAATAACGAGTTTGCACTCTAATCTAACTGCCGAATATTTCAGGCGCTTACACTGATCGAAGGATTTTGATGACTCAGGTAATTGTTTTGGCTTCTGTGATGGCGTAGAAGATTAACAACATGCACCTTATACTGCCTTTCCTTCCAGGACAAAGCATAATGCACAGGCGTTGCGTGTGTTGTGACCATCCTCACTCCCAGAAGATCTGGCACCTTCGGTCACACGCCTGCACGGGTATCTTCATGTCTTGCTGCACGACGCACTGGTAGCCTCTGCAGCACTGACGCAGCCAGAACAAAAAAGGCCTTTACAACAATAAAAACACTTTTTTATTAGGCTTAATGCCAGAGACCAGCCTCTAAGTGCAGATAATGTGCTGCTCTGCAATGTCTTGCTTCCAGAGGTCTTGCTAGGGGCGGGGGTGATGAGGGCTATAGCCCCCAGTCATTTGGATGCAGCCCCGTATAGAAACTCAGGGACTACAACCAAAGGGCGAGCTAGCCCAGAGTCCCGAAAGTCACGACATTAGCATAGCCCTGCCCCCAATCTTTCCCAGACCTAGCAACACCCCTGCATTGCTTCCAAGAGAACCGTGTTGCCTCTGAGCTATCTTCCTGGCCCTTTACAATACCTGCCCCGGTGCAGATTGGGACAAATCAGTTTCTTGATAATCTGAGAACATAAACGGGAGAGAGGCGAAGAAATGGGGCCTCATTACTACCCTGGCAGCCACTGTATGAACGGTGCCGGTAAGGTACCAGCACTGTTCATACCGGGCCTCCGCTTTATGAGTTTGCTCGCCGGTGGCGGTATGCACGTTTGGTCTGGTCAGATGTGAATACCGGCACCCGCAAGCAGACCAGGATGCTAACAATGGCCCCATCATTAACCGGTCCGTTGTTAGCATCCTCCCCATTACCAATGGGGACGTACCGGGTCCGGGTCCTGAAAATGGGAATTACCAGGCACACAAAAGTCGGAACGGCCCGATAATTCCCTTATTTCGGGACCAGGACCCGGACACGAGTTTGGAGGTAGCCATGCCCGTAATGATGGCATGGCTACCTCCAAACTCGTAAGGAGGCCCAGGGTCTCTTTCAGGGTGTGTTCACCCTGAGAAAACAGTCTAGAAAGTCCTTTGGTGTGAAAGCCTGCTTGCTTTAAATGAAGCATCTGAAAACTCCATGATACAGATCGTGCGTCTAGAGTTTAACACTCTCTGAAGGAGCAGTAGCACGTGTTACAGCTCAGCAGCCTTCACTATGCGGATGTTACTCAAACCTTGTATTTTGGCTTTGAATTTATTTGGTAGTTTGGCACACAATATGACCTGAAATGCAGTGTATCGGACATGTTACAGAGAGCATAGGCAGTCGCCACACTGTGTGCCTTTTCAAAGTTGCAATGATTGCCCATATGAGCCAGTTCTTGAAGGGTCAATGGAAGAGTACATAGAATTGGGACACTCTGTAACCAGTGGCAAATAGATAAATATGGTGATTTGTAAGCCCAGGGAAAAATGTACTTATGTACATTTGTATTATGAAAAGTGAGGGCAGGCATGGCGGTCAGATGAGGAGGAAATCACTTGGTTTAGGATGCTCCTTTATAGGCTAACAAACAGTGCTTGAGCCATGTCTTCAACATTTCAGTATTATTATTACTATTATTATTACTACTATTGTATTTACTGAGCACGGACCTAGCTTCAAGAAGGAATGGAGCGCTTTACAGAGGTATATACCAATAAAGATACATAACAGAGCGCTTTAACGAGGTATACACCAATACAGATACATAACAGAGTGCTTTTCAGATGTAACAACAGAACAGATATACAGCAAAGTTAGGATACAGATGGGCACAGAGGAGGGGTACAGCTGTACCGGGTGGCGGGGAGGAGAGGGGTGGACCATGTCTAGCGAGTCAGGTAGCATGAGGGGCGAAGTGATGGTCCTTTTTGCAGCAGCGGATTTCAAGTCTGCACGTGTCCTGGCTTCTTGTGGTGTGCTGTCTGCGGGAGATGCTGAGTTTCTCTGTGAGGTAGCGGTGTGACTTGAGGACGACTTCCTTATAGATGATCAAGCAAGGCTTGAAGGTAATTTGTGCAAGCAGTGGGAGCCAGTGAAGGTCGATGAGGGTCAGGGAGATGTGGTTGTAGCTGCGTAGACCCTTGATGAGGTGTGCAGCCACATGTAGGACACTTCTCAGGGGCACAAGAGAGGGCAAAGGGAGGTCTTCGAGGAGTGCATTGCCCCCATCCAGGTGGGATAGGACCAGTGCTTGAACGTTAGGTTTAAAGCTGTCTGGAGGGAAGAAGAGCTTGACTTTTTGCAGGAGGGAGAGCCGATACCAAGCTGTTTGAGTTTTCTTAGCTATGTGTGTCTTGAAGGAGAGGTGGTTGTTGATGTGGAACCTGAGGGACTTGGCGCAGGAGGTGAGCTCGGTGTGAAGTAGGAATTCGGTCATGGAGGTGGTGAGCTTCAAGTATGCACTGGACATCCAAGACAGGATCAGCAGGAGGCAGGATTTGAGCCTATGGCTTTGATAGAGTTGAGTTTAAGGTATATCTCAATGCAGAAGAATGCATTGCAAACATTTTCGGGGAAGACCATTTCATTCATGCAGGGGCAGTAGCCACTTGTGTTGTTCCTCAACCAACCACCAACCACCATACTCAGAAGATCTATTATCTACCCCCCCCCCCCTGGAATCATCTTCAAGCACATCTAACATAACAAGTGGCCAGTGCAGACCAGGAAGGGAACCCATTTATTGTTGGCTGACATACTGTTTTCCATCCGAGCGTCCTGCAGTGCTAAATTAAATATTCTGAAGCTCTCACGCGCAACATCAAAGGCTATAATCCTTCTGATTTCCACAAATTGAGCACCATAAAACTGAGTAATAAGAAGACCTAATATTACAGCAATTAAAAGGTAGAGGAATCCAGCATCACAATCATATAAAAACATAATATTATCACTATTTATACTTTCAGGTTCAATAAAGCTGCATGCACCAGTGGTAGGCAGTTAGACCTACAGGGTTATGCACGATTTTACCTAATGAATAATCGAAGAATGCATTTTTAATGAACCTAAAACAACGAAAAAAGATTGATTTTGTTATTTTTTTTAATTTGTGGGGGGTCCTCCACAGCCCCATATTTCCCTAAGTTTAAAACCCCACACCAAAACCTCCACACCCATTTTAACCCCTTACCTGTGGGGTACATTTACTAGCCCCACCAGAAATTCCCTTCATCACAACACTGCATTATAACATTCACATTCACCCAAGAAACAGCTGTGCTTTTGTGTGCTTAGCACATGTGTGGCAAGATTTGAACATAGTCACCCCAAGAACGGCTGCATTTTGTTTTCCTTCACGTGAATCCAGAGAAAATAACCTAAATTCAGAAGGGCTCTACACTGCTGTTCTATCATTTAAAGACTCAAGGCTGCACAAGAAAATGACCTGCATTCAATACGGCCTCCTTTCATTTTAAACACCACAAAGTTTTGCTCTATTAAATACAGCCCTGCATGTGTATTTCATATGATTGCAATACAATAAAGCAATCCCTCCCAGAATGGCATTGCTTTCATTAATAAAGTCCATGAAGAGCAAAGAAGTCTGTTTCAGTCCGCACGGCTACGATTTACTTTTGAAATGAACCAGCACACGGAAATTACCGCAAAGGAAAGCTATAGCGTGGCTTTCTCTCTTGCCTCGTGTCAATCACCAAGAAACTCTGTGCAGCATATCTCTGTGTCCAGAAACTGACCATATCTTTAAAAGCCTTTCAGAAAGTAAATTCAAAAGAAACTGTCTAAGATATGAACACGTGTAAATCTGCTTTTGCAAAGCAGGAAAATGCCCTTTGAAAATTAAATGTGAAATAATACTGTGTCTTGCACAGAAACACAATTGCACATGTTGGTGGAAGGTATGCAAATCTATGTGTATTATGCTATTTCCCCCCCAAAAAAGACTTCAATGAGCCTGGCTGAGGCCCAGGAGTTCCTGTCAAACCAGTTTGGCAGACAGGCTAATTTCGCACTTAGCACTGAACTGATGCTGCAAAGACATGGGCGGGGATTAACAGTGTGATAATTACTGGTTCTGCCAGGCTGCCAGGCAGAACTGCTCCAAAGGACAAAGGAGGGGGGTGAAGCCCTGTGTTGTGACCTGGAGGTGCGATTTCCTCGACATTCATTCCCATCACCAACTGTATGGCTTCAAAGGGTAGTCATGGAAACCCTTTGTTCAGGCTGATCCATGGGGAGACAAATTAGTTGGGGGAGTGGAAGGACCACCCACACAAGTGACTAAACTAGCCCATTGATTTTAAAAACTTTTGTACATCAAGACATTTTGCCCAGCACCCTAAATAAGCAAGAATTCAATATTATGCTAGTATTTTGTGGGATTTTTTGGACAAGCACAATGAGACCGTGTGCATCTTTCTGGCATGTGGTGAACTGGAATGGCAGGAAAATGGATTTCTGGGTGAAGTATAAATGGCACAGACATCAAACTTGATGAAAATATGTGAAATAGTACTGTGCATATGTGTAGCCATTTTCAGATTTTTTTTATATCACGTTTCTCCTAGAAATGGAAAAATTGTACCGAAGGGCGATGCAACATCAGACAGAATTGGTGTTTGGACTGGCCAATTCCTTGTGAAATATGGGATCTGCATATTTGCTTTTTATGATGGTGAATAGTTCACGTTTTGTTCCATAACTCATTTTTGTCAATAATAGACTTGTAAGACAAAGGGATTC
Source organism: Ambystoma mexicanum (assembly GCF_040938575.1). NCBI lineage: Eukaryota > Metazoa > Chordata > Amphibia > Caudata > Ambystomatidae > Ambystoma > Ambystoma mexicanum. The sequence goes on from NC_090931.1 coordinate 463,154,571, forward strand.
ATAAAATGCACACAAATGAAGTGATGTCACTTCCCTTGAACCAATCATCCCGGAGGGAGGAGGGGACAAAAGTAGCCTGGCCTGTACCATTCGAGGGGTCCAAAGTATTTCCCCCCAGATTGTAAAATTCTATGATGTCACTCTGGCTATATAAGGGGGAGACAGGGAGACACAAGGGATATTCAAGATTCAAAGAATTCAAAAACTCAAAAACCAGGTCTAGAGGCAGCTAATCCCATCCAGACAGGACCATCCAGATCCAGGCAGAACCACCTATTCAGATCCGGGCATACCCAATAATCCATGGCTAAAAGAAGCAAAGGTGACCTGGCCCTTTACCCAGCTGACCCATGCTGCTCTCCACAGTGACCAGACCTTGCCCAGCTGATCCCATTCTGGACAGCTCAGCTGACCCAGTGACCAGATCTCTCGACCCCACTGTCCAGCAACCAGATCCTTGGCCCCGCTGTCAAGAGACCTTGCTGGCTGTCCAAATTAACAAACTCAAGCTTGCCTTGTAAGTATCCTACCACCCAGTACCAAAATATGCATATCCAGCTCTTTTGACACTTATGTCCTATTAAAATCCCATAGAAACCCTAGTCATTTTCCAAATTGCCAGTATCCTCTGTTTACCCTTTCCCTAGAAGAATCTATGTTGGCCTATATGTGTTAGTATATATGTTTTCTAATTATTTCAGTTATCTGTGTAAGTCCCAAGTATCATTTGAAATAAATCAATTAATTTCCGTATAAAGAGATTCACAGTGAGCTGGTTGCAATTCGAACTCAACCACCTCATGACAAGTGCCTTTATTTAATAATTATAGTCCTTAAATATAGTCTCAGTAGAACTCTTCATTGTACTAAACCAAATTTGCCCGCGTATTTTGCTTTTCTTTAAAACAAATTCGATTTGCATTTCCACTAGAAAAACCCATAATATCACCTGTGTAAAATAAGAAATTACAATTCTTCCGTGTGTGTTTTCTTGTGCATTGTTTTCCTCCTAAAATCAATGTTCTCACCTGTCTTCACGTTGCTTTGGTGTCCTGCTCAGTAGCCTGTAAGCTTCCTTGTCTCTTTAGTGCAGCCACACAAATTTCTGTCCTAGCTATCCTACCGCAAGTGTAAACTGATTTATAAGTATCCAGTAAAATCCGAGTATGCCATTTTGCTCATTTTGAGGATTTTCATTTTCGTTTCTGGCCTCGCATTCTAGGGTGGTGGGCTGTATCTTGAATCTGATTCTTCCCTCTTCTTTCTGACTCCTAGCCACTGCTTTCCATCCACACAGAATTTAGTCAGCAGGCATTTGGGGGAAGAGTTGCAGGGGAGTGCATAACCTATGTGCCATCTGTGATTGTGAAGAAAAGTGATTTTGTTTCCATTTCTATTAAAGGTTTATGTAGATGATGTTAGAAAGTTGAATAACTGTATTATAAGGTTTTGCATTTGTATAGCCACACGTGGTGGCTGCTGCCCTAATTTTGTTTTGCTCTGATTTTTTCATTGAATTCTAAAAATAAATAAATATTTAATTGTTACACACCGCCTAGTTCATGGTCCATTGCGACACAGGGTATTTGTCAAGGTGGGTGAGAGACGGGTTGGGACCTATTCAAACCAAGAATCCAGGAATCAAGTAAAAATAAAAACGTTTTTATTGTGTGTCACCTTCCGTGTCAGTGGAAGAAGTACCTGGCTGAGTGTGCTGTGCCATAAAATCCGTTACATACCCCACACCCACATCAATATATATATATATATATATGTGGCAAAAACAAGGAAAGGGGCGCACTCCAGTTCCCTGCACAAGCTTCCAAGCCACTGGTGTTCTCCTCTGACCGGTTTCTGTGCCAATACACGTCATCAGGGAGGCTGTCTTAACTTGCAGCTCACAGCAAGTGCAGGTGATGATAATCTGCTGCAAGGGCTTCTGGTGGATGTAGTCATCAGGTTAGCAAGGAAAAAGCTCTCGCCCAATCCCACAATGGAGAAAGGGGGGGAGTAGCCTACAGACAGCCTCCCTGATGACGTGTATTGGCACAGAAACTGGTCGGATGAGAACACCAGTGGCTTGGAAGGTTGTGCAGGGAACTAGAGTGCGCCCCTTTCCTCTATATTTAAAATGCGCTATTTTTTCATTGTTTTTCCATTCGTTAATATGTCATTCTTAGTTTTCAATTCAACAAAATCACTACATACCGACCTACAGGATTTGCTACTGTGATATTTCTAGTAATATCTGCTGGTTCCCCATATTAGAGTTAATGTATATAGTTACATATATGTTTCTCTATCCTAAACCGATAGTACGTACTGCAGAATAAATGTGTGATTCATATTTACAGGCTATAAGCATCTTCATTGCATTCCACTACTGAATCATTGTTGAACTGCATTTACTTGTCTGTGTTTTGTTTGGCTCATTCTTATCTCTCTTCTACCCAGTTCGGAGTCCGAAAGCCGTGAGCAAAAGGACGACCCTGTGGGAGCAGCCTTCTTCTGCGCCCATTTGCCCCCCTACCCAGAATTACCTTCACTGTGTGGTGCCCCACTGTCTCCCTCCATCCTCTTTACCCCACACTTACCTTCTGTGGGCTCAGGCTGCCTCCTTCTGGTGGTATGGACACCACGGCCCTGGAGCCTGACACACAGTACATTGCACTTTTGTGCACAGCATTATGTCCCTCAGGGTTGTGGTTCCTAGACCATGAAGACTCGTACCCAGATCCCAGTCCATCTCCCTTCATAGCAATCTCCTTCAATATGGGTGATGCACTCGCCTAATTTGCCACTCAACTAAAGTCCTGTGGAAGCACAAACAACTTTACCATAGTGGGACTTGTGTTGTATAACCCATGGTTGTCAAAACACTCCACAATATCTCAGAACCATTTAATAAAAGTGAAACTATGTTTGTATTTTATAACTAGATCAATGTGAGTCAAGATTTCAGCTCATAAACTTGATATTAGACTAAATTATGTTCTGCAGCATAAACTTCCTTTTGATATATTCATAATGAGGCTTACACCTAAACATGTTTGCTAATTTACTAATGTGATTTTATTATTTGCTACTGTCAGAGAAAGCAGTCTCATAAAACCATTCTCGAATAGCAGCGCAGTCAAAGGCACCATAATTGCCTGGCAAGACAATCAACAGATGTACATGTTCAGCATACCAGAAAAAACCCGGAAGAACTTCACCCTCCCACCAGACTTTCACCTTTATACATCATACCTGCGTGACTAAACTAACGCACTTGTTTGAGAACTGAAACTTACACATTACTATTACGGGAGACGACCTCCCAACACTGTCCAGTTCATACACACATGCACATGAGTGCCGTTGTCGACTCGGGTATCTCCTACATGAATACCCGACATAGTCCTCCTCGAAAGTTCCAGCTGGAGGATAACCAAAATCGCCATCTTCCACTGCCCGTATCTTTCTTTGCTCTCTCCTCCAAGTCTGCATGTTCACTGTTTCTCTCATTACAAGACCTCTGAGAGCTGTCCATTCACAACCCTTCCGCCTGACTGTCCAGTTCCATGCCCACAATGTGAAATTACTCTCTCTGGGATAAGCGAACACATACAACCCAAAGAAAGGACAGGATAGGTTTACTTTTCATAATGATCACCATCTCCATAAGCATTGCTAAAAAAAGTAAAAGTTAGTTTTGCATTCAGACTGAAACAATGAAAAGGAAAAGGTTGAATAGCCACATAACAGAAGAAATATACGAGAACAAAAAAATATTCCCCACAATACTGTCTAGCTAAATTTGCCTACCGGAAGGACGCCTATTAAAAAATAATTAATTGCAATCCTTAATGCTAGGTTTCACCCACTAGTTGGGAATGGCTTTGAGTACCAGTGATAGCCCAATAAGAGTAGAAGGGAAGATGGTGCTATATCATTGGCATTAGAGAAAAAGGATATTTCTTGACCTTCTCATTTAAAATTTAAAGAGAATTCAAAGGTGCATCTCAGTTTACTCCGCAGTCATCAAAGATTCTTGTAGGTAAATTATTGTGCATATTTTTAGATTCTTCAATATTTTGTGTGTTGCATGTTCTACTTTCCTCCTGATAAAGCTAGTCTGAACTTGCAATACTTTGCTCTGTAGTTGTAGGGGACAAAGTATTATCTTCTCTTGAAAAGTCCTAGGTAACCACGTGGGACAACGTAGACTGGAGTATTTATATAGGTGGAAATTTGCATCTATTTTTCTTCTCCCTTCGGATACTTGAATTTTTAGAAGACTTGTGAGTTCATAAAATCTCATTGTTCCCTAGTCATTCATCAATGATTATCCCCAAGTATTTTCAGCAGTTATAAGCTTGCTGATTCCTTCTCAATTATTTCAGTGATATCAAACCCTGACGAATTTATGTTATGTCTTGCAAGGTACACTAGATCAATGTTATTTAAGTTTTTCATGCATAGGTGTTGTATTGAATGCAGTATCATTAACAATCTTCTACAATTGATATTGTAAAGACTGGAGTGGGCTATCTGTACTTCTGCCCCCTATATGGAAGGGCAAAGGCACAGAACACCAGGCTTAAGCTTTCAGGAGGTCATTCAGGCTGGTTCTTAAGTACAGTGTTTCTCCAAAGCCTCCATAAAGCAATGTCCACACACTATGTTAGGTGATAACACAGCTTCTTTATATACCATAAGGTTACTACCAAAACATATGCATATAAATAATAACATTTTGTACTCTGGAGATACTATTTAGAATAATGGAAAATATATATACTCTATGGGCCTCATTCCGAGTCTGGCGGTAACACTGCAGGTGCTACCGGTGAGTTGCCGCTGGACTCGGAATGAATTACTGGTGCCCGACTTCCCGGTGCCCCCGAGCTGTTCCATGTCCGCCGGCCAGGAAGTCAGGCACCAGCAATTTCGATAATCCTCATTCCCATAGAGTCCTGTTGGACTCTATGGGAATGGGGAGATGGGAGCACTGCCACCATTAACAACGGTGCCGGTGCTCCCGTAACAAGTCTGCCTAACGTGGCCACCGCGCCCAGCAGGGTCAGACCTGTCGGGCACAGCGGCTCCAGCAGGCAGACTTATAGTTTAACGTTCTGGAAACAACGGTGCCGATAGGCTTACCGCCACTGTTGTTTCCGGACCGGCAAACTTATAATGAGGCCTTATGTGGTACCACACAATACTTACATTCAGTCATAGATGCACTAACTGCAGACCGTTTTAAATAAGCATGTGAATTCTTAAGTGAGGTGTAACAGCATAAATTAGGGAAGAAAGGCAGGTTAGTCATGAACAGTGGCTGAATCTGTTCTTTAGACTAGATACACAATTCTGTCTGAGGGTCACCCCGCCCGGGCAATCTGTAACGGACAAGATAGGGAATAACTTATCTTGTCTTTTGCAGCCCAGTCCAATGATGTTCAATAACCTTATACTTTCTTTTTAAACGTTCTGTTAACCCAAACTACCTGAGAAGCCACAGGAGAACGGGATCCAAGACGAATCTGGGACTCCCGGACTACTCTTGAGGCTAGAAGATGCTCTTCCTCATCACAGTACCTATGGTGCGTTGGCAAGCAAAGTGGCAGAGTTTCTCGGTTTCACTCAACGATTCCCTCCGAGGATGGACCCCCTTGAAAGAAGGAGCCACTGGGATGCTGAGTCCAAGACAAAAAATGTAACCAAAGTCTTTCTGGATTGCAGCAGTTTTGCTCTTTGCGGTGCTCTCCATTGGTCGATGATTTCTCTGACTGTAGTAGTCCTGGGATGATGAAACTTGCTGTTGGCTCCTTAAAGGCTTGGCAGATTAGATTAAGATACCTGGGAACCTTTGATGAATTCTGTGGGGACAGGTGCATAGGTCACTTTTGGTGTTGGGTTTTTGATTTACACGGTTGTCTGACTTTTCATTCTTGCAGCCACAGCACAGATGTCTGGACAGTTTTTGGTGACTTGGACTTGACCACTGGAGTGGACCACGGACCCTTACCAAGTCTACACCCTTGGGACATCTTCGTTAGCTTCCGGTGGTGGGAAACCCACCGGTAGACCTTCCTCTGCACTCAGCAACTCTGGACACTCTGCGGTGGGAAAAAGTAATCAGTGATGATGGCAAAGATGTCCCTTGAAATGTTCTTAGGCAGTTTGGAACCTTCGCAGCTCTAGGTGTCCAGCAACACCATGCCACGGTACCCGCACTTCTGGGCAGGAGACAGCAACAGCTTCCAGCGGTCACAAAATGCACCCCCAGACCGTAGGTGGCACCAATGGACTTCTATTCGAGATGTCTGGGCTCTCCTCTTCAGGAATCACCAAAAACCCTTCTACGGACCACAGCCAAACAGGACTGGCTTCCAGGGTACTTTGGAGGAAGAGTAGCAGGTTGCACGATGGTCCCTCATAGCTCAGGGAGAGGCCCCTTTGCAGGTCCTCTCTGGAGCAATCCTTGGAAGAACACAGCAGCTTTTGTATTACGCAAAGATAATGCAGCAGCAGAATTCTTCTCCAGCCAGGAATCAAGGAACAGCTTATTCATGCTTCAGCTTCGACTTCAGCTCCTGAACAAATTGGTAAGTGAGAGGTCCCAGTTATACACATTGGTTCCCATTCACACAGGCTGAGCCGGGCTCAGTCAACCAAGCACACAGAAGGGCATTCATGCAGGTAGGCAGCCAGCCAACCAGGCTCACAGGCATTCAGGCCATTCACTCCACCCAGGCACCCATAACAAAGAATGTGGATTGGAGTGCGTACCTAGCCTTTCAGCACACTACACTGCATTCATATCAGTTTCAGTCAGGGCAGGCTCAGTCATTGTGTCACACACAGAAGCCAGATACCCATAACACAGAATGTGAGTTCACTTAAGACTCAATTCACACAGGTCCCACCCCTGGTGTTTACCCAAATATAGGGAGTTTATGATAAAAGGAGCTAAAATTCCAGTGCTACCCCAAGTTAAAACATTAAGGATGCTAGTAGAAGCATCAGTGGGGGCCGAAACACAAGTAAACTATTTGCAGAAAAACAATACATATTACTTGCAACTGTTGAGAGCCATCAGACCATACATAAGTGAAGCTAACGCTGCAAATATCGCAAGAGCGACTATTCTGTCCCGTTTGGACTATGGCAATGCGATGCTAGTGGGCTCCACCAAGAAGGAGCTGCAACGATGCCAGGTTATGCAAAATGATGCCGTTCGCATTGTTAAGAAAATCAAATATGGAGAGCACATTTCGGCGGCAAGGAAGGATCTTCATTGGCTCAGAATTGAAGAGCGAGTCCTATTCAAAGCCATGACGATCGTTCAAAGATGCCTACATGGCAAGGCCCCAAAATATTTTAAGGAGAAATTCTCTATCTACACACCTAGGAGAAACCGGAGATCAGCTGACATAGGCCTCCTGGTTGTCTCATTGGTTAAACGAGCAGCTGGTGGGGGCAAAGCCTTCCCGATTAGAGCGGCCAAGTCCTGGAACAGCCTTACAGTGAATTTAAGACTGGAAGGTAACTATAGCAAGTTTAGGAAACTTTTGAAAACACATCTTTTCCAATAACTTTCTGACCTTCCAGGGCCTATTAGGTATATATATGACTGACTTGTTTCTTCGCGAACCAACACTGGTTCATCTTACCCTTTTAATATGCTATTTTCCCTCTCAGGATGCCTCTGCACCCTGATGCCTGCGGGCTGTCGGCGCATTACAAACACATAGACATAGACATAGACCCACAACACACAGCCCCTGGGAAGGTTCCAGTCAGTCTGACAGGAGGCAGCCCCAGAGCTATACATGGTATGTCCACCCAACAGCCAGTCAGGAGGAAGGGAAAGAAACAGGGATTCCCAGGACGTTGGGAAACAAGGTAAAAGGCAATAAAAACCAAGAGGCCACAGTGGACTTCATGCCTTACTGCAGGAATTCATTAATTCCTATGGCAGGGCCTTGGGGTCCCAAAATGGAGGACACTCAGAGCCACTGTCAAGTCAGCATGTAGCTGGCACCAGCCCATATCTTGCTCTGTGGGGAACACACAGGTGCCCAAAAACACACATAAGGGTAAAAGGGTGTACCCCCACTGACGGGTGCCATAAGAATATCCCATGGGTGTTTCTCGCCAGGAAACCATGAAGAGCTGCACGGCCAGTTCTCGAGGCTGGACCCATAGACGTGGTGGGACAAGGACTAGGAATTCCTGTCCCTCATAAAACATTTTCAGCATCACAGATATTATAAGAAAGCTTCTTCCTATAAAATAGCTGTTGGAAGCAGTAACTGTATACTTGTTTTTGGTTGTGATTCTCGAAGTTATCCTTGTTTACATCAGTACTCTCATTATCTTGTGTGGTTGACCATGATTTTGCAGATTGGAGCTGCACCTTAATTCATTTGGTAATGTTCTCTCACAGTCTGTGATTTAACATTTTGTTTGGCACACTGTCACAATTACATATTTTCCTTTTTTCTTTTTGTTCTGTTTATCAGTTTTAAAAGGGTCAAGAAAAGGAAGAATTGTGTGCTAATGCATCACTCAGTAGAAACCCATTTATTTTTTAAATACATTTTGGGTCTTTCATTTTTGATATCCATTGAGTTGAGTTCTTTTTGAGTTTATCGGTTATGCATAATTTCATTGCACGGTAGTAAATAGTTTATTGCAATGATTACATATTCCAATAACAATAGCCAAATTGGTAAGCATTTTCCACAATGAAATCCTACATTTGAAGATCGTAAAATTGCTGTACTCCGGTGCAATGTCAGGGCTATCAAAGCCAGGAAGACCTATGCAATCAAATGCATGCACTGGCAAGGGGCTTTAAAAGACGCATGTTTTCATGACTCACTATTCCAACTGATAGACTCTCACACTTTTCAAATATAGAGATTTAGGCATCAAAACATTCAGACCGACACTTTCTATCAATTATTCCCAAGCACTTCACTGATTCCTTACTGACACTGCCCCATGCTCACCAACCTCTCTAAGGCAATGGCTCATTGCCAGACTAGCTCCAGCCCAGTCATTCTAAGCCTTCAAAAAGCCCCACTCTCACAAGCTTCCCAAAGCCACTCATTCCTCTTTATTGTGATGAAATGCAATCCTGATATGGTATTTTACACAAAAGTACCATTTGTAAACCTTTTATGGCATTGCCCAAATAAATGATTTTCAACAACAAATGTACCATACCAGTCCCCAGGAATCAAAGGTCTAACAGGACTGGCTGTGCCTCCTTCCTATTGGCCTTCTACAGGCAGAAGCCTGATATTTGGATGAGTGTGCCACCACTGATCTTGCAAAGGGACTGGCCTGACATACACCAAGCTTTAACACGACTACACATTCCAGGACTAGTACTATCCCATCCTTCCTGGCTTCCAACCTGGTGATCTTTTTGCATTTTATTCTTTTCCTTCCCATCTCTTTGGTTCCTCTGAGAACTTTCCTACTTGACAAGGTGTATCATTCAAACCTTGAAGACCCTAATGTCGGGGTGGGGGGATATCTTTGTTTTTATTCTAGGGTCACTTAGACATGACCTATTGGTCTCGTATCCCTATTTATACAATTCCATCACATAATTCTAGGCAAGGAATAGACAGTGTGGTTTTTAAAACTCAAAATGTATTTAAAACAATAAAGGACCTTCAACCAAAGCAGTCTCCAGATTTTCCTTGGAAATCTCTACAATGAGATTGATACCAAAACCAAATCACCAACAAATGAATTTACCTGCCTATAGGAATCTCCCTATTATCATTCCTCACATGCATTCATTTGCATTCTATAGAGTAAATTGGTTGATATCAGAAACACAATTTTTTTTCAATGCTGACATTGCCACTTCTCGACCAGTGTATGCATATTCACGTGGAAACATTTCAAACGATTTTTCATAATACTCGTTTTTCTCCAGTATCAAGACAAGCATGGTATCGGAGAAAGTAAATTGAAAGACTAACATTTAAAGTACATGGACTCAGCTATGCAGGCGTGAGGTCCTAAATGGAAAGGTGATTTGCAAATTAATTAAATGTAGACAATGGTCAACTTGCATTCCTCTCTTTAAATTAAGAATTCAACGTAATGCTCCCATGGATCTGTTTACTCTGTTCTAAATACATGTGGTTGCAGTCTTCTCAGAATATTGGTGTGTTACTTTCAGTCTATACATGCACCAGTGTGTGTGCAGCTTCAAATTCACAAGTGTATGTGTGTGTCTGTGTGTGACTGTGTACTGTTTGGTGTCTATTTGTGTTTGCAGCCAGTTGTCAATCTATGGATGTATGTGCAATGTTTCAAGTGTCTGCATTAATTTTTCAGCATGTATATGTTTTTGGACTGGAGTTGTAATCTTCTCCAGTAGCATGTACAATGTCATCCTCTCCCCCCTGCAACTTCCGCATTACACATGTGTTTATTTGCGCATTTAAAGATAAGAAACTGTAGAGGTTTGACATTTTGCACAATTCTTATTTCATAGAATTCATTCCTTATACTCATTCTTGTTGTGTAAACACCAAATCTATTACTATGGCCTCCCCAGCTGTATTATTGCACACAATTGCACTAGAGAATAGTATTTGGCAATGACACAATGGCCCAAAATGACTCTAGACTGGCTTAAGCCACTAATTATATTTTAAATGGCACTTAACTCTACAAAGACAATTCTGAGTTAAAGTCACACAAAAATGCATTTATTTTTAAATTTCGTTCCTCAATACAAAATACATTGGGCTTTAAAGCAGTAGCTCACATTGTGCCTTGTGAAGCTGGGAGGAGACATGGCATTGAAAATATCAGCACCTGTATTCCTGTTCTCAAATTGCATTCCTGCCCTTTATCTTTCCAGATTTACCCTGGTCAGTCTACATGGACAGATTGGGGTTGATTGGGGTTAAATTTACCTTCTGAAATGTTAATTCTGATTTGGGGAATAAGCAGTTGATTCAACCAGCCTGTGGTCATTTCTTCAGCAAACCCTATTTTCAGGTGGCTATATGGAAACCAAATTCCAAACATCGACTGGCTACCCTTCTCTCAATGGACTGATGTCCAATCTGCTTGGGATCAGTCCTTCAAATAGTATCAGCTCTCTTCTCCCATCTCAAGTTTGTTCCTCAATGGTCATCTCCCCATATTCAATACAGCTCTCAATATTCTGTTTGCATGCAATTAAATAACTTTAGGACTCCTCCCCTGCCCTGTGACTTTGGGGCTCATTATGATTTTGGGGTGCAGGAAAATAGTGGAGGTAATTCTGTTTACCTCCCTTTTCCCCATACCACTAAACTACAAGTTTGTCACTATTACCTCTGATAGTAGAAGTAACTCCTCCACTTTACCTCCAAGAATCAGTGGCATTACCATCCAGTAATACCACCAGAGGTAATACTGGCAAAAATCCATAAAATGGGGATTTACACTGCCAAACCACCACTTGTAATCTGGCACTATTACCAGCAGAGGTAATATTTCCAGTGGTAATACCACCTGAGCAAATGGCAGTATCAGTAATTCCATTTGCTGGTATTCCAGCGTATTTATCACCAGAATACAGGCAAAATCATAATGAGCCCCTATCTGAATATGCATGTAAAGATCAAGTCTCATTCTAAACAAGGACAGTGGCAGAAGGACAATGAACTAGCTGATCGTGCAGCACAGCGGGCACTTGCACACCCAGCCACGAATCAGGATATGGATATCCCCATCTCCTCCAGCATTTCATATAGCTCCATTGACAACGAGAGGTATGAATGCATGCCGAAGGAAGGGGAACCACTCAAATGTACCCTTCGGAAGATAGGAACACCAATGAGCATCACTCTGAAGTTGCTCCTGGTTGCAGATACTGTACTACAGAACTATCGAGCTATACACCCACTAGAACTGAGAGAGATTGGCAACATACTATACAACAACGATGCCCTCTGCATTCCGCTCCCCACACAACAGGACATGTTCAAGTGGACACATGGATTCTCTTGCCATGACAAGGGCCCACAAGGATATCAGCAGATAGAATATTTTTCTTGGTGTCCAACAATATCGAGAGATTGGAAGAACTATGTGAAGATGGGCATTCAACCGGAAACACAAGTCTGCATCTGGTGTCTAACTTCATGAGACATGCCCAGATCATCCATGGGAACTGATCCATTTAGATTTTGTGGGACACCTGCAGAAGACTTCAAGAGGGAATGAATACATGCTGGTAATCATAGATGCATTCAGAAGATGGCCTGAAGTTGCTCCACTCCGGACGTGCTCGACAGAAGCCACAGCACTTTCCCTCTTCGACCTGGCAATTTCCAGACATGGGGCCTCATTAGGAGTTTGTTGGTCTGGAAACAAGGGTGCCGATAAGCTCACCGGTACCCTTGTTTGCGGATTGGCAAACTCTGTCTACCTGCCGTGGCCGCTGTGTCCAACAGGTCTGACCCTGCCAGGAGCAGAGGCCACGGTAGGCAGACTCTTCACGGGAGCACCACCACCGTTGCTCCCGCTGCAAAATGGTAGAACGCCTCAATCAAGAGATCAAGAAGGATCTAAACAAACATATGCCCATAGAAGGAGGATCCTGGGATGTCCACTGCCATATGTGCTCCATGGCCTCCAATCCATAGTACACTCTGCTACCGGATACTCCCCATATGAGATCCTTTTTGGCAAACGGATGCCCTCCCCCACGGAAATACTGTTGATACCCCAAAACAAGGGTGCAGTGCACATACCATTTACATCATGAAGAATACATACGAACATTGGTAGACACGTTACACGGCATTTCACAACAGGTGTCTGATTTACAGCATGAAAAAGATACACTTGTAGCAAAACGCATTTACCCAAAAACAGCGATCTTACAAATAGGAGATACTGTAATGGTGAGGAATGAGAATAGGACATGGAAATCGCAACAGAAATGGTTAAGGCCATATTTTGTGACAGATAGGATCTCACCATTGATATATGCTGTAGACGTGTATGACCACAAAGGTATCAAATTTAGGCACTTGCACCAACTACAGAAGGTATCCAGAGGAAAAACAGAACTACACAGAATAGCCAGCAATTAACAAGAACGGGTTAATAATACTCTTGTTTTGCAGACCACTACCGATGAAGAGGGCGCCGTTACCACAATGCCTGCTGTGGGTAATGCTGGTGTGGCAAATTCAAGCAGATTGGAATAAGAATATAGCATTGGATCTGGTGAACAATGTGATTAAGGTGGTAAACGTGTCTGACTGCTGGGTATGCGTACACACACCCGACCATTTACAACACACGCCTTTGATCAAATACCCTCTGCATGCTTCATTCAGCGAGCACAACAGGTCTGCTTGTTCAGTGCCCAGTATCAGGAGAACTGCAAAACTGATTACAATTAAATGTGCCTGATGGGCGGAACTATGTGTTTCCATTGCCTGCTCTGGGGAACAAGGGATTACATTGGTGGGAAATTACCCGAAATGTCTCATGACTCTATCAATTGTACATAATGTTCCGGGTCTAATGTGTCCACAAAATGGATGAATCAAATGGGGGTAGAAGTGGCAGACAACATACCTTACATCAAGGATTCTATATATATGATTGGACCATTCAACCCTGTTCGCCGCTGCACGCTAATACGACTGCCAGGGGCATACTATGTGTGTGGTAATAAGGGATACAAGATACTTCCTACGTTATGGACAGGACGCTGCACCTTGGCTACAATTATACTATGGGTCGGTATTATCAACAGAAAAGGCCTGGAACAAGCAAGGGGTAGAAAAACAAGGATGATAAGTACACCCTCGAGTGAAGACTTCCTAGTGGAAGTTCACATGGGGGGGATCAATGAACAGGTCTCTACGTATCGCTTTCCCATGTGCAGGGGTAGCACATTACGAAAGAGCTAGGCTGAACATATCGATCATTGTAGAACGTATGGCAAATGAAACAGCAGACGTACTGACCTTATTAAATGAAGGACAGATATCAATGGCCTGGGTGATTATAGAGCACCGGGAGGCCCTAGACATGATCCTAATTGAAAAAAGGGGACTATGTGTGGCACAGAACGAAACATGCTGCCTTCTGGTTGATCACAGTGGGAAATAGAACATAATATCAACAATATACACAGGTTGGCAAGCGAACTGCACCAGATGACAATGTTGTTCAGCTACACAGTGGATAGCTCATGGTGGTCAACATCTATGAACATGTTCCCAGGGCTGGAACACATTATCATGTGGTAGGTTATGTACATCTCTGGTGGACTTATAATAATCATATTAATCACAGTATTGTTGAAATGCGTATGCTTCACCATAGGTAGGACCATTGTGCCTGTACGGGCGGTAATTCCCTTAGAGGACCAGAACAGAGTGACAGCCATTTTCTTTGTTTGCTATGGCCACCACATGAAGGAAAACGGACTAGGTTTCCCAGTCCGTGGCAGCTTTTTTTTTTTTTTTGGGCTATGAAATGCAACGTGTCTCGCAACTGAAAAAAAACACCATTAGTACCCTGGTACTAATGGCAATAAGTCCCTCACCAGTGGGCCATTACCACATTCGGTAATGCCCCTGGGGCTTTCATTAAGGTCCTTGTGTAACTATGGGCGCCTGGGCATTACCTTGCTCAGGGCTTATTGCCTTATTACAGAATCTCACACTTTCCATCCATACAATGGGGAGATAACATTCAAACCGGACACTTTCTATCAATTTTTCCAAAGCCCATCACTGGCATCTGACACTGCACCAGCCCCATTAGCCTCTGTACGACAATGGAGCTTAATACGGGTTTGGTGGTGAGGGTAAAAAATTGCGGTCATTCTGTTTACCTCAATTTTTCCTACACTGTCAAACGACAAGTTTGCCGGTATCACCTCTGACGGTATTGTCGGATGGCAATACTGACATTTTTTGGAGGTAAAAGTGGAGGAGTTGTCTCAGCTACAAACTGGAGGCAACTCCTCCACTTTACCTCCTAAAATTGGTGTTACCAACATCTGGTAATACCACTGGAGGGAATACCGGCAACAATCCCAAATGAAGTCCAATGGGGATTTACACTGCCAAACCACCACTTGTAATCTGGCAGTATTACTGCCAGGGGTAATACCCCCAGTTGTAATACTGCCTGACCAAGTAGCGGTATCAGTAATTCTGTTTACCGTTATTCCATCAGATTTACCGCCACAATACTGTCAAACTCATAACCAGCCCCAGTGTCTCTTTGTCACACTCACTCTAGACCAGCCATATCAGCTCTCAAACATGCCCAGTCGCACACGCTTCTCAGAGTCTTGGGAGGGCTCCTGTCTCTTGTCAGACCCCGCCCTTTCCTCATGATTGGGATGAAACACAATCCTGATTGGTATTTGACAGAAACTTACCACTTTAGGCTCCATGCATCAATGGCCTAACACATGAGGGTAGTGCCTCCTCCTTACGAGCCTTTTAGAGGCAGAAGCCTGATGTGTGTATGATTGTGCCACCACTAATCTTGGAAAGGGATAGGCCTGAAAAAAGATCCTATTCCCTCATGCCTTCCAGAGAGCACTCTAACATGGTGTGCTGTGTTTTTTTCTTTTCTTTTCCCCCTTCCCTTTAATTCCAGTAACCTCAGCCCTACATAACACAGTGTACTGTTCAAACCTTGAAGACTGCAATATGTTGGGCGGTTTGAACATCTGTAACGCAGACAGGCTGAGATAAGGAAATAATTGATCCCAGAAGGAGCTGTTTTAGCTGTGATCTATTTCAAATCTTTAATTACATCTATGACTGGGGAAGTGGTCAAGACTGCTAAAGTTCAAAAATAAATGACTATTAGCCTAATTAAGTAATCAGCATGTTGTTTTACTTTGTATTAACACTTTATTCTACACTTGGGTAACTCTGTGCAAGCAACACCTGAACAGGCTGCCTCCATGATGAGTGTGAGAGGCATGAAAACGCTTGGAGGAGACTGGACTGTGGGAGGCTGATTGAGCTGGGAACCAGAAGGGACCCCTCACCCCCATTGTTTTTAGAAATATTTGGGAGTGCCATTCTCCAGAGGGGCAGCACTGGAGTGACACATGCCCCACTTTGGAGACCCACACTTTTGATATTCCACTCTGCCCCCACCTGTGGTATTTACATTGTGTAATGGGTGGATGAGTTGGTTCCGGGCTTCCTGTATGGACTGCAGCTACCATAATTCCCTGACACTACAACTTAGTTCTAAACAGCAACACCTGAACAGACTGCCTCCCTGATAATTGTGAAAGGCACGAAAGCACTTGGAGGAGAACAATGAGGGCTGTACATAAAAGATGTACCCCAGGGGTTACAAGTAGGGCAACAGGGTAACAAAGGTAGCTAAAACAGATAGGCGGAGAGAGGAAGTACAGGAGGTGAGAAGTATGGTGGAGTGGTACAATAAGTGATTGGTGAGATGTTCAGGGCCTATCCAAAGTAATTAATGGAGGGGCTAGCATTGTGTGCATTGGTCACTTGTTCCAGAGATAGGATGTGTAGCAGGAAAAGGCCAATTTCCACATAGTTTTCCCTCTTGTATTTGCTGTTTACTCTCTGGCAATGTGGTATCTTTGGGTGGTGCTTTTGCCTTTAGAGATGGTGCATGTGTCAGACAACTAGAGTGATGTTTTGGCTGTGACTGCTTTGTAAATTAAGCTGACTCCCTTGAACACTATGCATGCTTGAATGGATTGCAAGTGCAGATCATTGGGAATGGGTTGATATGTTTGAATTAATTTAGTCCTGTGATGTGGCATACTGAAACATGCTAGATAATTTCAGGTGGACCAAAGTGGCATTTGGGACTCATGTGAGTAGGGCATTACCATGATATAGGTGAGAAGTGACTAGGACTAGGATGCACATCTGTCAACCTTAATTTCCGTCAGCCAGTTCTGGACTTAATCCCATTAAAATGCTTGGTGGGGTTTTGTATGAGAATGAATTTGGTCTTTGTCTGGTTGATTTTATGGAAAGATCTTGACATCCAGGCTGGGCTAAGTGAGAAACAGTGCTTGAGTCCATACATATCATTGATGTAGTTGAGCTTTAGATAAAGCTATATGTCATATGGCTGTATCTTGACATCAGTGTTGGTGAGAAGTTCCCCCAGAGGTTCCCTGTAGAGGCTGAAGATCGCATCGGACAGGATGGAGCCTTATGAAACTCCATTTGTTGTTTGTTAAAGATGCAGATTTCTTTAGCTTATTCCTCTCATTTATGTATGCTTTTGTTGATTCTTCCAAAATACTAGTGTGGAGAAGTCCACAATGCATTCACCGAAGCAAGGAAGGTGGAAGTAGAGATTGGGAAATGTGGACACTGTCGCAGGTAAGCTAAATACAACTTCAAACGTGCTTCTTATATCTATCATTATGATTATTTCATCTGTGTGTGATTTTGTTTTATCTTACATTTCTGGAAACCTGCTAGTTTCATTACTATGAATTCGGAAGCCTAGCTACAGTATTTCCCAACAGGAAATATGACATTAGCCAGGGTTGAGTAAATCAAATGCTGATATTGATTTAGGGAAAAGCCGGGCAGGCCTCTATCTTAATTTCACAGTGCTACAGAAGTCAAAGTCAGACACCAAATGAGCGAATTCTGTACCGCAAAAAAGTGAGGCCCCCCAGTCTCAAAATCAACCAACTTTTATACCCTGATGGTCACATAGGTTTCAATACAAGTGAATGGAATATTGCAATGATTTCATATGGAGAAACTAGTACATAATTAGCACAATACATTGCCTTTGGGGAGCTAGACAGTCCCATGTACTTTACGGTTGAAGGCTCAGACAGAGTTAGGTAAACATGTGGCTCTGGGCAAACGGAATACAATTCATTCATGTAATGTTAGCAGAGCAGTAAACTTATTGGTGCTCCCTTAACAGAATTTGGTGGTGTAAGCATTCTAAAAGCTATTTGTGCTCGCATAGCAAAATATAAACATGGAAACTAGTACTTCTCATTTTTTCTTTTCATTTTTTTTTTCATGTTAGTCGCCCACCATCAAAGATAGTTTTCATTTCAGCCAATTTCAGGTGTAATGACCGAACCAACAAGTTTCCCATTTACATAGTCTTGCAATATACTTTTGCAATTCAGTTTTCATGAAAAGGTCCCTCCTTTGAAGCTCTACTCCAATCAGCCTCATACATTCTTTAAACATCCTGGATTGACAGTTCTGAATTACACATACTTCCTTAGACACTTTCATGAGAATCCGTTTTTCTCCCACTTTGAAAGTATTGGAGTGATCTTTACAAATACAAAGAAGAGGACATTTTGTCATCAAGAACAAACATTATGTCCCAAGTAGGATTGCAAAGACAAGCAGGACACCATGAATTATGGAACCACTTAGTGATCCAATTTATCCAGTAAGAAATTTACAGAGGGAACAACCAATATACAAGTTCTCTATGTTAGATGGCAGGAGAATTTTAAATATGTTTGGCAATGTCAATTATGTTATTTCAATGATATGTTATAAATGTGTAATATTATAAACCAATCAGGGCACATACTCCTCCCTAGAAAGATAAAGTTGCTTCTAAGTCCACACAATTCTGCAATGCCAAGGCTAATTTTTGGTGATTCATAAGGGGCAGATTATCGAACATGTCATTGGCCACTTTTTACAATAATAGGGACCGCTTACAAATTGTATCATGGTTTAGATTGATGCCTACTCCTGATATCAGACCCTGCATTCCTTCAGCAAACATTTCCCACCCTGATTCTCTCTTGTATCAAGGGATTAAAGTAGTTTATTAAAGTGCCAAATAGCATATAATATATACCCCATGTAAGAAGATGTTTTGCAAATAAGTGTCATGATAGTTGCCATAACCTAATTCTGTAAAAGAGAACCCTTTGTTAAAGAAGAAAGGTACACCATTAATAGTAGCATTATTTTCAGTAGACAGACTATGGGCCTCATTACAAGTAAGGTGCCGGTAAAGGTGCCGGCGCCGTTAACCCCGTACCGCCTCATTACGAGGTTCCCTTGCGGGACCCGCTCTGGATGTCTGGTCAGATCAGACGTCCTTTGCAGGTCCCGGGAGGGGACCAGCATGCTAACAACGGGCCATCACTAACAGGCCCATTGTTAGCATGCTCCCCATTCCCATTGAGCCCTATGGGGGCTCTAATGGGAATGGGGATGGTCTGGGTTCCCTGAATGGGGAAATACTGCGCCCTCCAAAGTTGGAATGGCCTGGTATTTCCCCATTCAGGGACCACAGACCCAGACCCGGGTTTGGAGGCAGCCATGCCCTTAGTAAGGGCATGGCTGCCTCCAAACTTGTAATGAGGCCCTATATGGCCATTTGCTAACGCTCAGACACAATGTGCCATTATTTCAGAGGGGCTCTTTTTCCAGAGAAGACCGTATGATAGTGGTAGGCTTCATATGGGGATTGGCAGGTGGAGGACAGTTCGGCAGTCCAGTAAAACCAAGCAAGGAAGTGTGGCCTGTTTAGGCTTCAGGACCATAGGTGTTGCAGACAAGTCTCTAGTCACTACAAATGTTCACAAAGGGATCTGGTACCATTGGGAAGATCTGATTGAGTCAATATCATGGGGAAGGTGCACAGACCCAGAAGTCAGATTCATTCTGGATACAAACTAATGCACATTGTATATCTGCAGAGCATGACAAGTAGTGTAGAAGGCACCTACAGCTAGTTCAGGAAGCAACATGCTGAGATGAAGGAAAGACATGTTGGACGTTTCACGTTCTCATGCAGAACAAAGCTCAGGTGCAGTTCAGGAATCAACTCAGTCTTAACAAGGTTTTAAAAAGTTAGTAAGTGTCATACATTCCCACAAGCATGAGGAATAGCGCTGCTACCCATATGCAAAGGTAGCCTTTGGGATGAGCAAATCCTGGAGTGTGAAAATCGATGATAGGCTGCATTTTCATAATGAACCATACATGGGCACCAAAATTAATATGCCAATGGTGAGCAAGAATCCACTTATGATAATGTTGTAGAATAGAACATCAAAGAATCGAGAACAGTGGCATTCCTTACAGCTTCCTCTTCTTCCCCTTACGCTCTCAGTAACTTCCTCGACAAACATAATGATTGCATGCCGAGTAACTCTGCTGCCTGGTACAATAAGACATGTGCAGGTGTTCACATTCTTCAGAAGCACTTGTCCTTACCATCAGTGTGGCAGGAGCAGCAGACTGAAGTTGAAGTGGAAGTATCCATTGCGAGTTGATCAAGGTTTCAAACAGTTGGCGAAGGAGAAGTTGCTGATGCAGCATGATCAAGTGGTGAAGCAGACTTGGTTGGGGAGGGTCCAGATAGTACACCACTCCATAAGGGGGACGGTCCGCATAGAGGTCTCTGAAGGTGCAGTCAGTGGTTCCAATTCTTTGGATGGCTGCAGGACCTTCTTACAGGATGATGCGTGTAACCAAGATGGCTGTGCCTGGCCCCTGAAGGTTGTCTGGGGAGCGAGGAGGGCTTGCCATGGCCCTCTTCAGCATGGATGAAGTGCTGAGTTCCTCTGGTGCACTCTAAATAATAGCAACTCCCCCCATTTGAGTGAATGGAAGGGTCTGTCAGGAGCTCCTGGGCTTGTACCTTGAAATTGATCTGTCTGGTAGTCTTTACAAGGGCCTTGTAATAGTTAAGAACAGTATTGTCCTCGAGGTGACAATGTATTCTACATGTGGCCCGAGTGGGGTAGTGACCATGTGTACGGGTTGCCCAGTGTGTTTTTCATTAGGTGCTAATCTGTGTTTCTTGTTTGGATTATTAAGGAGATTGTGTGATTTTTGCCACTTTTAGCCAGCCTCTTGACACGCATTTGACAGTCTATTCTTAATGTCTCAATACCTGTGCTCCACAATGCTGTTTGACTGGGTTGATATAGTTTTGTAGACATCTCTGATAACATGGCTGGTAAAAGGGGTATCCCTGTCACCGTCTATCATAATAGTACCAAATCATTTCAAAATAAAAGGTTCAACTAAGAGGATAAAATAACACATCTATTCAATAAGAACAACATTCACACAAGAATACTGACTCCCAACACTAAGAAATCATGCAATGTAATGTGTGAATGCAAGTGCATCAATGTAGCAAATTGCAATACACTGCTTTTGTTTTCAGCTGGGGTTTTACGTGTGCTCTACCAGATTAGACCAGGATAACATTTGACATAGACAAAAGAGACAAAACAGACAGGACCTGTCTGAATCTTAGATGTTATCCAAACTGACCTTTAAATAAAAGTGATTGTTTCCCAGTTGACTGGAGTCTCTCTCAACCCACAGGTGTCCCGTCTACCAAGTTCCCATTATATACCCACATTGCCTCACCTATTCTGATGGCACCATGGAGGTCACCGTCTACAGTCTTCTGCAGGTGTCAATCCCAATGAGAGGATCTGAGATACATGGGCACCACAATTTTCAGATAAATCAAACGTAGAGATCGTTTTTGGTTAAAGCAAGTTAATCAAAGATCTTTTTTTCACAGCAATATGGAAGACAAACTCCAACACCAAGAGACCCCTGTACACCAAAGCAGTGAGCCCCCTGGATCAATCGACCTTTATATCTTTGTGTTCCCACAGCTTTGAATACAAATGAGTGGAATATTATAGTGATATTCTTGAGAGAAAACATAAGGTTACCGGTCATTTGGTCGAAAAAAAAAGGTCGACAGGACAAATGGTCGACGCAATTTGGTCGAAAGACAAATGGTCGAATTCTTTTTTTTTGTGTTTTCACATTTATTTTTTTTTATTTTTTGGGGGGGTCCCCATCAACCCCCTTTTTTTGCTTAAAAACCCTTTTTTTCCTAAATGAAAACCTGAAAAATATATATAAAAATAAAAAAATAATTCGACCATTTGTCTTTCGACCGAATTGCGTCGACCATTTGTCTGTCAACCAATTTTCTGTCGACCAAATGACCGGACAGCAAAACATAATACATAATTAGTACAATACACTGCTTGTGGGCCCTAGAAAAGGCTGGGTACTTCAAGATGGAAATCCAGTTAGAATCAGATGAACATGCGGATGTGGGCAACAAAATACAATTAATCTTTGATGTTTGTTCTTACAATGATAGGTTAGGTTATTTATAATGGAGTGCGGACCCTGGGATCGAACCTGTGGTGCTCCATGTCGTCTTGCTTCAAAGGCAAGATAGTGCATGTCACCAGCAAAGATGGATTCCATTTCAGCTCATTTCAGGCCTAGTTCCTCTAACAATAGGTTTCCGAGTTACAATAATTCTGCAATATTCCTTTAAAATGCAGTGTCCCCGGTAGAAGGCATCGAGATCCTTTGACTGATTGCCAGTGAATCAACAATTAAATGCTGGTGAATTACACATTCACAACCATGGGCTCACCTTTCACAGTTCACGGTTCATATTAGGGGATATTACTATTTTGAGTGGTCATTAAAGACAACATTTGTACGGTGTACTTGCTATTATATGTACAAAAAGAAAGACCTTGGGCCTCATTACACGGAAGGCGGTAAGGGTTAACAGTCACCGGTAATGGTACTGGTGACCGTTAACCCTTACCGCCTTACTACGAGGTCCCTTAGCGGGTTGGTATTTAACGCCTGCTTTTAGCAGGCGTTAAATACCAACCCGCTAAGGGACCTTGGTGCTAATTACGGCACCGCAAATTTGCGGTACCGTAATTAGCACCTTCCCCATTCCCATTATGCCCTATGGATCAAAAATGGGAATGGGGAAGGGCAATGGTGGAAGGGAGAATTACCGCCCCGCCAACCTTGGAATAGGGCGGTAATTCCCCTTTCCACCAAGGCGGTGCCGGTATTTTACCGGCATGGACCAAGGTGCTGTTAGCACCTTGGTCCACCCCCTACTGTGTAATGAGGCACCTTGTACTTTTCACATGGGCTTTGCATATTATTACAGCCTTCTGTGACACCTCTTTACATAGAGCCCTGTTCATTTTTGCTTTCTTTCCCTACTGTTTCGCTGCCCTACTGCGAGTGTCCCCTTTACTGGTACACCTTTCAATCATTTTAGGAGAAACGTCTTTATTGGACAGCATCAGTCAATATGATGGTGTCTCAAATGCAGAGATTTTCAAGTTGTAGATTGTTCAAAGTTGTTTGGTTAAAATATTCCTCTACTGGGCTCTGAAGAAAGAGGTCCCAATGAGTGTGCACGCTCATGGATGTTGGGACTTCTGTGGGATCTCTGGGGGAGGCGTAAGGAGATGCATGAGTCACTACATGGCCATATCCCTGAGTTATCTTTGGGCCCCTCCAATTAGGGATTGAAATAGTTCCTGTACAAGACAGGTTTCGAACAATGGGTCAGTTAGAGAAGGGCAAAGAGTTTGTTATGTTAGAGGTTCTGGGGCAAGCTTAAGAATCGGGACTTTGTCTGTCTACATGTACTTGCAACTTGAAGGAGGCTCTTTTGGCCAGCAAAAGGAAATCTTGTCTGCAAAGGGAGGTGACAACGTCCGAAAGCATCCGTAACACGAGCCTTATGACAAAAGGCCTGGTATCCAATACATGTAAATACCTTTTAGTGGCATCTGGGTAAGGGTCATAATGCTTCAGAAAAAGATGGGAAAGAGACCTGGAGGTAGAACTAGATGAGAAGTTCTGGGAGCAGTTTTGTCTGACTGCACACAAAACGTCAGCTATTGTGCCGGTAAGAGCTACATGGAATAAAATTGTTAGATAGATGGCAATACAATCCGGTGCGCGTCCCTAAAATGTTCCCGGTGGTGAACCCAGGCTGCTGGCATGGATGCAGAGAAAGGGCCACATACTGTCACATGTGGTGGACATGTCCCAGGGTACAATGTTTTTGGAAAGAGGTGCTGGCTTGGAGCAAGGCACTAGCCGGGAATCAGAGGCATCTGGACCCGTTTTGGTGCTGTTTGGTTTAGAGGAAGTAGAAGGGGGACGGGGGTACCTTACTCATGTGGTCGATTTGGCCTTTTTTGCAGCAAGAACCTGTGTTACTGTTGGATGGAAAAGGGAGTCCCTTCCCAGTGAGAGGCTGTGGGCAATGAGAACGAGGATTTGCGGTGTTGCCACATTACTGAGTTTTTTAATATGGGTGTGTGTTATTATTGTGCCAATCGTTTGGTCCTCAGGATTCATAACCTTTGGCGGAGGGAGAGTGGGGTGGAGGCGGGGGTAGGGGTGGACGGAGTTCTAAAAAGAGTTGACACTTTGTTAAGGTTCCACAAGTGAGCAGTATGCAGTAAGTCAAAACTCCTTTTTTGAGTTACTGCAATGAAGTTAAATTTACAAAAAAAAGTCTCACCATTTCTTTAGGTCATGATCCTTTCTTACCCCTTTAAAACGTTTCTATATATAGAAAAAAGAAATCCCACTGTCACACTTCTGAATTTATTTGGGTTTTCTATACCGTCCCATTGCCCCTTTAAATCCCAGTTTTAAATAAAAGAAATCCTGCAGTTTCATTTCTGAATGTATTCTGTTTCACTACATTAATTCTGGTTGAGAGGGACACGGAAAAAAAACACAGAAAAAGGCATTCTAACTATGCTGGTCTGGTAACAACGGTGCTACCGGACTGGGTCAGACCTGGCGGGTGGAACGGCACCCGCCCGCAGAGTTTCACGGAAGCACTGGCACCATTATTAACAGTGCAGGTGCTTCCGTTGACCCCATTCTCATTGAGTCCTAAAATGGGAATGGGGATTTACAATTACCGGCGTCTGACTTCCCGGTACGCCAGGGTTGTAATCCCCCAGTATTTTGGGCAAGCCAAGCGCTGGTAAAATTTGCAATTTCGGTAGCAACCTGCCGGTTTTACCAGCACGGTTACCGCCGGACTTGTGATGAGGCCCAATGACTTTTAAGGTGTCTGGCCTATTCTCAATGGATTTCATACACAGTGCAGGAACCCTTTTGTCAGAACCATGCCGGAAATCCAACAACCTCCGAGCGGAATCAGCTAAGAAGCAGCGCAGTCCATCGGGATCCATTTTTATGATGCCGGCCACAGTGTTCTTTATCATGACCGATCTCTGCATTGGGCATATTCAAGCCTGGCAGCTAGCGCCTGGAGCAGTAACAGCCTCTGGAACCCAGGGTCTGCCCCGAATGCTGTGCTTGTGACGGCCCCATGCGTAGTCCAGCAGAGAGGGCCCCAGCCGCAGATACACTTACAGCCCTCTCTACAGTCTCCGTCCTGATAAGAATGAAGCCGGAAGTTGACTTCTTTGAGGATGCATGTGTTATATAGGTCACAGCTTGCCTGCCTGTGACCCGAGGCACGTACGCATTTTCTTTAACTCCTCATAAATCAAAGTTGCTCTTTGACATTTTGCTGAAAAGTGTTCTGTGTCATCTATTAAGCACATATCTTTCACTCCGAGTGATGTAAGCGCACTGAGTCCGGTGCTCCCCTGTAGAACAATGAACATGTCCGAAAAAAGCGCGCGCGCCATGTTTGGAGCGGGGCTGCGCCGTCCCGTGATATACAACTGTCTGCAGGAGCGAACGCCCAGGGCGTGAAATCAGCAGGTCTCAAACTTCACATTCAATTGAAATCATCTGGAGGGACCGCGGGGGCTCAATTCTGGCGTCATTTCCAAGAGCTTAAAAGGGGAAATAAATCAAGCAAGCATATGGTTTTGAGTGCGATGGCAAAACTATGTACAAGAGTTAAAAAAAAAAAGTTGTGATATACTAGTGGCAGTTCATGACAGGGTCATGTGATGAAGCGATGAAAGCTTTGATTGCGACTTTTAACGTGCTTGGAGGCACTGTTCAATAGTAGTCTTCACAGAACCTCATGTTGCATTGCTCTGTCCTCCTCATCTGGTATTTAAACTGGGAAACTATTAGGAGATTTAGAAAGAGATAACACTTGCCTGCTGTAATTTCATTTATTAAAACTGTGCGTAACACATTTTCATTTATGATACTCGCGAGTTATCGCCATTAGGGACAGGAGTCCAGAGCGTGCACATGGTACCTATGGGTTCTGCATGCAGAGCCCAGGACCTTCTGGGTAAAGGGCCCAACCGATGGCTGCACGACTCTCTCCTGTCTCCATTTTGATCCATTTGATTCATCAGCATTGTTGCAAATGGACAAAATGTACTCTTGGATCCCTCTTCTTCTTTGGGGGTGAGCCCAGGGGCTGCGGCCCAGCCCAGGTCACACAACATAGTATCTGCTTATGAAACCTAAGCATGGTGATTAGCATGGTGATTTGCATAAAAACAAAGAGCATTGTGGGAACATACCCATAACATGAATGCCCATAACATTTCTGTGATAGTGATTCAGCAACTTAAGTTTTGAGCGAGTAGTGGACGTTGTGCTCTGCTCTTTTCATTGGTCACAAAATTGACACTAACAAAAAATGCCTATAAATTGCAAGACATATATACCAATTTGTAGAGCTGTTAAGCTTGTGTGGTGAGTCTTCCGAAGACTCCCTTAAGAAGTGGTTCTCCCCCTTTCAGCAGGACTGTGACACCTGCTGAAGCAGGCCCGGTGGACATTTTGGTGGCTCATTTGTCTCGGTAGGATAGCTTAGGGGCAACGTGCTCGCCTTGGAACTAAGACGACATGGAGCACCACAGGTTCGATCCCTGGGTCCACGCTTAGAAACCTCTAGGTATTAAGCGCGTTATAAATAGCCTACCATATCATATCATTGGTTTCACTATTAATGATTGGCGTGCATGTAAGGCTACTTATGAATATCAACCAAATGCATGTAATGGTGGTGTGTCACCAGTAAGCCAAAATTAAGGAAATATAGTATTCCTTCAAAGTAGACATAGTGTCCTATCCGTGGGTTTGCCATAAATGGCCCAATGGAAGTTAACATTGGATTAAGTCTAAGGTTAAGTCTAAAGTTAAGGTTACGTCTAAGGTTGTGACTGTTCAATCAGAGCCTAGGGCATTGACCCCCAGTAATCAAAGGAGAGGGACCTCTCCACATTGTGGGTGTAGGTTGCAGCTACAATCGGAACACATAGTTTCTCAACATCATCCAAGTATTGCTTCTTCTTTTCCCAACCCACGACCTGAAACTGCTTGTCATTGCCTTGTGTTTAATGTAATCAGAGTATGTAAATGTAATCTACACAGATATTTCATTTGTGTTTGTACGGTAGGTCCCACACTGCTACTCTTACAATAAAAAAGCAATAGATACTTTGAGCAAATCACACCAATTTGCTGCAGTCATCAATGGGGTCAAGTGAGAGTACACAAATATTCAAAGTAACAATAGAACGCTTTGACCATGCCTGAATATTTGTCAAATTCAGGAACTACTTCAATGACAGTTTAAGATGCCTTACCTGTCGGTCAGGTCTATTCTTCTACAACTCCAAAACTATAGGACATTCCTCCGTTGAAGCCCCTATGCTTTGGGAACCCATATTGTTTTTTATTATGATTAAAATGTTTTAAAGGTCTTAATGAATTGCTGTGAAGGTCCTGAATTGCTCTGTTAACTAGGAGTGAACCTCCACCTACTTAATTTAAAGGAAGCTGATAAACAACTGTATATATCTCTTTAGATGGAAAATATCACATTCCCTTTTCAGCTTCTAGGCTCCCTTCAACCAGATTTCTTCCAAAGAGAATGCTGTTGATTCCACGTACCTTTCTGATTGACAAGCATCACTCATTTCATTTTAACTTCATAGTACCCGATAGGTCAGAACAATAAGAAGTGTTCCAGAATATAGATACTGCGGTCTCTTGAAACATGGTCCACTGTGTTAAAGAATTTCCCATTAGGACAGTATTACTTCTTTCCATCAGACTCTATTTTAACCTGGCTTGCAAAAGTGCACCGGACCTGCTACTGGCACAGACCCTCGATCCCTGACAGAAGCCCTTAAGCCTAAGTCTTGCACACTTGATCCTAGGGATGCCTGGATGTTCTTTCATTAGAAAAGACTCACCTTAAAGTGTGTGCATCAGCTGCAAACTGCTGCTCTAAACTGTGGGATTCCCAAAGGCAACCTTAGGTGATCACTTTAGATCAGGGGAAGCAAGGCAAACTCCCTAAAAGTCAATTGGTTCTCCCCTTGGGCAGAGGTGTTGCTAGGAGGAGCCGAGGGGGCTACAGCACTGGGTCTTTTCATTGTAGCCACGGATAGAGCTCAGGGGCTACAACCAAAAGGCCATCTAGCCCCGAGTCCCAACATTAACATAGTCCCAGATCTTTTCTTGCCCCTGGTTACTCAACTCAAGCCCAACTTCTATACTAAGTGCATAAACCATCTTTAAAGGTCTGTACTATAGGTTAAATCAAATTGTCCTTACAGAAATTAGTTCAACTCTAGATATTCTCACTCTTTCAACAAGTAAAACTGAATTGATTCATGGTGTTATTGTGGGAGTAATACTGAACTAATGATGCTCACTGGAAACCCGTTTTTGAAGCAACTAAACTGTTAATGCAAAATAGCAATTTCAGCCAAGACATCTACAGCACTGCACCACTCAGTAGTCATCACATGGAGTTCCCCTCTAGTTCAGAGGGCAAGTGCATTGTGGGCATGCAAATTAGCTCACATAGCAAAAGCTTTCAACAAGAAAATGTCTTTTCTGTAAGGCAGTTTCTTTTTATACTTTACATATTTCAACCCAAAACAGACAGCTCTCAATAATTCAGAGATTTCCATACACGATTTGGAAATGCCATCCTCATTATAGATTTTCAGTACAGTCTGAACACTTCTGTTTGGATCTTTGGGGCATGTTGAGCAAACACCAGAAAACGTATGTTGGTTTTAAAAGGCATGATAAAAATCCTTCTAACTGAAAGGTGAAAGCAACATTAGCTATTTCAGTCAATAATCCTCCTCCACCTCCTCTTCAAGACCAGGAGATGGTGATTTCCATAACAGTCAGAATGCTTTTGGTTAGAGTATGGGGCATGGTGAGGAAACACAAGCAAACACATGGGGAGGTAAAAGGATTTAAAAACAAATTCTTCCACCTGATATGTGAAGGCCAAATTAGCCTTTTCAGCCAAGTGACGCATTGTAATGAGTCTGTCTGGCATTAATGACTCCCTAGTGTATAACCCCAAGATGGAGCCACTTTCTGTTCAGTACGGTACTCAATGCACCGGTCTAATCGATTTCACCAAGGAATACGCTCCTCTGCTGGTCATCCCCCCTTTCCGTTCGTGATATCAGGAAGACGGATCAGCAGCTCATTGCGTCGCTACTCTCATAGGAGTACTGCCACGCTGCGTAAGTTCGCCTAGCCTTTTGTTTCTCAGGGCATTCAGAATCTTTATAACTTTCTCCTTTTACTAGCCACCTTCTGCTAAACTTGTATTCCTCTCTATACAGACTGTCAGAGGCCCCGTCCTCATCACGCTTACCCGATTCCCAAATCGGAATCCAAACTCACTTCATACCGTGATCAGTACGCCGACATGGTGTGTGTACCTTGCATAGCTCCTCCCCTTCAGCATCTGTCATGGAGTGTAATTCCTCAATTCCTCTTCCGGGTTGATGTAATCCTTCTTCCTTCTTCCAAGGTAGGGACAGCCACCGCAACCTTCCTCAGCATTCTGATCTCCACATTCCGGAAAGCTTGGGTGCTTCCGTTCACGGAATTGTTCTGCAACACGGGTATGAATTCAATGCTTCATCATATATTTTGACCACGTAGAGATCCGAGCTTTCAACTATTCACTCTGCTTCTTCCTCACTTTTCTCTACGACAGCTCAGTCCACTCTCTTGCCTCCTAGACTTCAAATACATCCACTCTCTGTTGCTGCACTCCAGGGGTAAGGAATGATTCATGAGAATGGGGAAAGGGAATAAGAGGATAGAATAGAAGCCTGGGGTTAACCTCCATTCCTATCTATGTAGTTAACTCCGGTAGTGTGCCGATCCAGCTACAGACAACAAACGCACCTGGACCACAAAACCTCGGTCCTCTTCCGTAGAAGACTGCGACCAGGATTCTACGAACCCCAGCAGCTCTTCACATGTTTTTTTTCCCTTCAGGGTTTCCCTGGGGTTCTATGTGTGCCCGTGCCTTGGGCTGGGACTCAGAGGGGATTACAGGTAAATTCCTTCTATCCACAAGGCAGTTGTCCATTTCAGACCCCAAAGGCCGATCCTGTTACCGGTAGGTGTTTTTCCAGTTCTACTGAAGTTCTGGTTGTTGATAAAATTGCATCCCAGTATTACACACATAGCACAGCACCACCTAGTCGCCATCACTGGCAGTTCATCTCAAGTTCAGAGCCAGATGTGCAATGTATCATGGGTATGCAAATTATCTGAAATGTCAAATTAGCAACTGAACCGTTAAGACCAAAGCTTCTGAGACAATCAGTATTGATACACTAGTAGAAATTGGCCATGTCACCTTCCCTTCAAGTGGAGAAGCACTTGATTCCAACCGTATCCCCCTTGACCACACACAGGCCAGACTCTTAAGCTGGTGGGCCCTTAATATAGATTAGGAGGTGGTGTTCCCCCAATGGGGATATTCAATGAGTGCAGTCTAACCTGCCAAAGCCCAACTCTTGGTTGACTGAAGGAATCACAAGGAACTGAACGTTTTTAGGAATTAGTTCTTTTTCACCCCCTTTGCAAATTTGCGTAAATAAGGGGGCATTTCAGCAAATTTCAGTGATGACAACCTAACACAGACATCTACCCCCTGATCCCCTAATATGGGAACCCAACCTGAATCCTCAACAGTGATAAAAAAAACTGGGTATGCTCATGGACAGTGGTCTATCGGTGGAACCACAGCTCAATTCAATAGCAAAGAATGTCCATACCATCCTTGACTAATAAGGGGCCTCCCTTATCTCAACTTCCCACACCAAACCCTCATTATCATTGACTTGGCATTATCAAAAATAGGCTATGCAAAAAGTCTTTACCTGCCAAATCCTGGGCTCCTCACCAAAAAACTACAACGCATCCAAAACAAAGTGGAAAGACTACTTCTGAGACTTTATAGAAGAGACCACATTACCCTTGCCCTCTGCATTGCCAGTTGATCACTACACAGACAAGGAGCCAAATTCCTCCAAGCCAAAATCGCCCTATTCCAACTTTAAGATCTAGCACAGACCTACAAATAGAAACACGACACTAAGAGAAATCTAAATTAGAAGAAACAGTCCTCTCCATTCTCATAGTAAAATGATGGAACTTGATTCTGAAGGAAATCAGGACGACAGAAGACCATCTAATCTTCTGGAAATTGCTAAAAAGGTGGTTATTCAACTTGCAGGGATAAAAACCGATCAGCACCACCACTAGAAAACAATCATCCTTATGGGGAGTCCACTACAACCCCATCAAATGCCAAAACCACACACCAATGCACAGGTGAACGCCCTACAAAAAATAAAACAATAGCATAGATGCACAATATCCAGGGGCCACTCATAAAACTACTAACCATTTCCTTTTCTCTACCATTGTTCCTAGGCCACGCATCTAAACCTTTAAAAAATGAAGATCGGACCCTCTGCGGCAAATCCCTCGCAGGACAAGGCTGCTGTGTTGTGAGACACAGGAGACGCTGCCCCTAGGTACGTAGTATGTTGCACCTATGTCCACTCATCTAAACCTTTAAAAACCGAGGATCCGACCCTCTGTGGCAAAGCCCTCGGAGGACAAGAACGCAGTGTTGTGCAGTACAGGTGTTTGGCGATGAATGGGGTGTGCCGCAGAGTCTGAGTCTGCATTGCAACCCTCCACCATTAGCATCCAAAAGGTAAGAAAGGTGCAGGAAGCTGGAGCA
Source organism: Ambystoma mexicanum (assembly GCF_040938575.1). Classification (NCBI taxonomy): domain Eukaryota; kingdom Metazoa; phylum Chordata; class Amphibia; order Caudata; family Ambystomatidae; genus Ambystoma; species Ambystoma mexicanum. The sequence goes on from NC_090931.1 coordinate 463,186,425, forward strand.
GCCAGTGCTGCTCCCTATTAAACTACCAGGCTTTTGCGTGTACTTCCACCCAACCATCTGATCTAATGTACACTGACTGTGTGCAAGCTTAGGCTCTCCCCTCTAGCAGTTAACCATACTTTGTGTTTTGGGACCCTTCTCCAGGTCCCCTCAATTTAGTTACTGTTATACTGTGAACTGTGTCCCATTAGGCTCTCTCCCACCCTCTAGGTCACCATTTAACTGTGGTTACTGTGTACTGCAAACTGTGTCCCACTAGGCTCTCTCTGACTCTCTAGGTCCCATCCACTGTGGTTATTGTTGTACTGTGAACTGTGACCCATTAGGCTCTCTACCACTGTCTAGGTTCCCATCCACTGTGGTTACTGTGTACTGTGAACTGTGTCCCACTAGGCTCTTTCCCACTCGCTAGGTCTGCACCCTGCTGGGGTACCAATATATTTCTGTGCATCACCTGTCTGCTCCTCCTGTGTGTTCTCTACTGTGTGACCCCCATCCCTCCTCTGCGCATCCTGCATTGTATGGCGCTGGGCTGTGCATCTCTCCTTCTCTCTTTCGCTGCCTCCCCTCCTACTTTCCTCCTCACAACCTCTATGGTGCTTTCCGTTTCTCCCATCTTTTCTAACTGCTACTCCATCTCCTATCCTATCCCTTTCACTAAGTCTGGAAGGAAGAAGTTCAAGAGGGACATCCTGGTCTCCGTGCCAGTCCTCCCTAACGCTGATACCTGCATCAGGGCTTCCTACAGGCAGACTCTCACCGACATCCTCTTTGTCGTTCCCTCACCAGGCCTATGGACCCCTCATATGGTCTCGGCTCTCTCTCCTATCGGTTCCTCTCCCATTAATGATGGCACTCGGTGGGAGAACCTCATGGCCTCTTCCCACTCCTCCAAGAGCATCATTAATGTCTATCTGAATGGCACCATCTTGGTCCAGTTCTCTCAGCCCAATCTCCTACTTTTCGATAGATGTCTTCCACCCCTTATCATCTTCCTTCCTTCTCGCGCTACTCCTACTAGCACCTCTCTGCCTCCTCCACCAGCTCCTTCTTCCGCTGCCTCTCTGGCACCTTCCTCCTCCTGTCTGGTTATTATACTACCACCGGATACCACCTCTGCCCACCCTCGGGCCTCTCTATCACTTATGCTGGGTGTACCTCAAGCCTGTAACCCACCCAGGAAGTCTTTCAAATGTGGCAACCTGCTCCACATCACTACTCTCAACTCTCGCTCAGCTGTCAAACACTCCTCTGACATCTGCCACCTCCTGGAATAACTTGAACTTGATGTCTTCGCTCTCATTGAGACATGGTTCAAGGCCAGCTCTGTCACGAGTGTTGACACTCTCTTCCCTGATTGCTATAAGATCCTCTCTGAGCTAAGAACCAACACACCCAGAGGTGGAGGAGCTCTGATCTTTCCGGTGTGGGCCCCTGCTTCTGTCATTCCCACACAGTCCTACTCCTCCTTTGAATTCCTGGTCTGCAGGCTCTGTATCTCTCCTGGCCTCTCTCTGACTGCGGCCACCACCATCCACAGGCCACCTGGACCAGTTACCATTTTCCTCTCAGAGTGGGCGGACCTCTCCTCTTCTCTCCTTGCCTCTATCTCTCAACTTCTCCTCCTCAGAGACCTCAAAATTCACCTGGATGCTGGGTTCTTCTGCAATCTCTATGACACTCTCTCTCACTCCATTCTACCCTCTGGTCTGACACACTCTGCCAGACACACCCTGGATGTTCTCATCTCCTCAGACATCCCCTCTCTAACCCTCTCAGCACTCCTCTCTCTTGGACTGACCACTTTCTTCTTTCCTGTCACCTGAAACTCTGTCCCTTAGGCAAAGCCAACTGCAGCACTGTCACCTATCTTCATGGCCATTCGGTCCATGAAGTGTGTCAGTGGATGTCTTTGCCTCTACTTTGTCTGCTCCTCCTACTCCTGTGGCTGACTCACACTCGGACACAGCCCTCTCTAACCTGCATCTTTCTATCGCCAACATTCTGGACATCCTTGCCCCTGTCGTGAGTATCCATCTAAAGCCTACCTCCAAGTGCAACACTTGGTATGACTCTGACCTCGTCAACCTGAAACACAAGTGCAGGGTGGCTGAGAGGAAGTGGAGGGCTTTGGGTGCATCTTCTGATAAACTGGCCTGCCACCTGCTCCAAAGGAAATACAGACTTTCTGTCCTGTCCAAAAAGAGGAGTCCACATCCAAGCCTGCGCCTTTGCGGCCTCTAAAACACAACCAAAATCTTCAAAATCTGCAAGGAGTTGGCCAATCCTTCTGCAGTCTTGACCTCTCCTGTTCCCTTCCAGGCCCTTTGCACAGCTCTGGCTTCTCACTTCACCACAAAAACTCTGGACATCCTGTCCTCGCTCTCCTCTTCCTCTCCCTCTACCACTCCCGGCCCCCCTCTGACCACTACTCTCTCTCTTTCTCTGTGACAACGCCTGACGTGGTTTCTAGACAGGTCCGATCTATGAAAGTTTTGTCCAAACAGGTGTTCCCCAGCTCCTCCAGAACCCTGAAGGACAACATTGACACCCTTGATTCAGCCTTTGCCGATTTCTGCAATCACTCTTTCGCCACTTGATCTTTCCCCTATCTCCTCAAACACTCCCTTGTGCACCAATCCTTAAAAAGCCTTCTGCCGATCCTACCTGTCCAGCAAACTATCGCTCAATCTCTTTCATTCATTTCCTGGTTCAAACTCTGGGAAAAGCTGTCCATCTCCCAGCTTACTCTCCTACTGAATCTGTTGGTTATCTGCATGACCATCAGTCTGGCTTCAGAGCAGCCAGAGGCAATGAAACTGATCTTCTGAACAGCCGTGAAGATCTGCTCTCTAATCTTGACTCTGGACTTCCTTCTGTCCTCATCCTCCTTGACCTTTCCTCTGTTTTTGACACTGTCAACCACACTATCCTGATCAATCGACTGGAGAGTGGAGACCCTCTTATCCAAATCCCCCTGTGTCCATGTACCTGTCGAACAAAGGCGGCCATGAGCTCGATGGTGCGGGTGAAAAGTATAGGGGAGAAGGGGCAGTCCTGCCTAGTTCCCTACCGAGGAGGAATATTGCTAACAATTTTCGGTTTGTACGGACTCTTTGTCCCGAGCTAGTATATAGGAGTCGGGCACAACTCAGGAAGTACAGGCCAATCCCAAAGCATCCCAGCACCATGAACAGATATATGACACCACATTTTTAAAACTACCGCAAATAAGAAAGGTGCAGCCTGTGCACCTTTTTTATTTGCATTTGTTTTTGGAAATATAGCCCACAATATGCAAGATAGATAAATGTGAGGGCAAAGCCCAGACTACAGTAGGTTTAATATTTGAGCAGAGGAGCAGGATTTGTGGATTCAACCCACTACTCCACTCCACTCCCTCACCACAGGAGAATTTCCACGGAGTGCATTGCTGGGGGCAGTACAAATGTATGTTTACCTCTTTGCATTGATAGCTCCATTCCCTAAGAAATCTCATGTACAAGACTTGGACACTATGGGCCTCATTGCAAGTATTGCGGAATGGGTTAACGGGTGCCGCTAATGGTGGCGGACCCGTTAAATCCATTCCGCAATATTACGAGGTTCCCTCGCGGGACCCGATGTGGACGTCTGGTTTTACCAGACTTCTTTACCTGGTCCCGCGAGGGGACCCGGAAACTATCAAGGGGCCGGTCGTAATCAGCCCGTTGTTATCTCCAGTGCCCATTCCCATTGAGCCCCATGGGGGCTCAAATGGGAATGGGGAAGGTCCAGCCCGGGTTCCCTGAGGGAGGAATTACCAGGCCCTCCAAACTCGGAATGGCCTGGTAATTCCCCACTCAGGGAACGACGGACCCGGACACGGTTTTGGAGGCATGGCTGCCTCCAAAATCGTAATGAGGCCCTATGTGCTCTTTGTATAATCTTGATATGAGACCCTGTAATGGATGGTTTTCAAGTGATCAGCCAGCAGGAACCACTTATGTTGGTATTAGTTCCAAAATGGTGAGTTTTAATGTGGCCAATCGGGGCGAAAGTGATCACAAACCTTTAACTGTGGTTTTTAAATTTTGTGGGGGTAGCAATTTATGATAACACACATGTTAATCCCATTCTCATCATTGTGTTTGGTCATGCAAGGAAGAATGTTGGCTGGGAGAAGTTAAAGAAATTGCCCTGTGTGGTGAAGATATATGCAAATGCCCTACCCTATATTTTGTCCCTGCTTTCTGAAGGTTGTACTGGTTTTGTGGCCATGAGAGAATTTGAATACCTGGCTAGGTCTCTACAACCAGTTGTGACTTGCCCTAGAGGTCTTTGCCTGTTTAAAAAAGGGACTTGAGATCGACAGGATTTTACTTAGATCTAAAAGAGCCCTTTACAAGAACACTATAAAAGGAAAAAAAGGCAGACTTCCACACGTCGAAGTCGATTGGATTAAGGAATGCTGTGGCTAGGGGACATCAAAGCATGTTTTGGGTGCTGGTCCCTGGTAAAGAGGGTAAGGGTTCTAACTTTCTCCAGTGTTGTATTAGTGCCCTTGTATGGCACAATCACTTCAAGGCTTTGTGCGGCTTGAGTGAAGAGCGTCCTGTTGATTTAACCTCTCTTCCTTCAGTGACTCCAGGCTTTTTACGGCCAGTGGCTGATGATTTTGAATTTACTCTGCCCGAGGTCACGGAAGCCATTTAATCACAAAAAAGTGGAAAATCCCCCGCCCCTGATTGCATCCCAATCAATCTTTGTAAGGACGAAATCTCGATTTGGGCCCCGATGTTTTGCGACTTCTCAACATTATCATTCATGATAGAGTCTTTGCAAAAGGCTGTTATTGTGCCCATTTTTGAGAAAGAGGAAAGAGAGGTCTCGGGGAATTATCCTACGATCTTTCTGCTGGACAGCTCTGGGAAAATGTTGGCCAAAGTCCTTTTGAAACATCTCCAGCAGTGGGCCGAGGATAAGCAGGTTATCAGCAGCACTATAGCAGGTAGTATAGCTCAGGGGCAAGGTGCTCGACTTGGAAGCATGACGACGCAGAGCAACCTAGGTTCGAGTCCTGGGTTGTGTTTATAAACCTATAGGGTATTAAGCACATTATAAAAAACACTTTTAAATTATATAAGATGGCTTTAGATCAGGACTAAACACTGTGGGGACCAGGGCTTCCGACTGTTTCTCCTAATACAGAACTACACAGTTCTACTAAAGGTCAGACTGTATGCTGTACTTGCTAACCTAAAGTCCTCCTTCGATGAGGTCTCACGAGACCTTTTATGGAAGGTCCTGATAAAGAAAAAAATACCAACCCACCTACTTTCAGCCATCCGAACCGTATATCAAAATAATCAAGCTATGGTTAGGTATAAGCAGAGATTCCAATCGAAATAATGACTTAAAACCTTCAGAAGTGGTGAATTATGTTTAAGAAGAAAAGTTCAAGCTGTATAAAAAATGTTACTACTGAAAAAGAAACACTACCTTTTTAATATTCATAGTTTTCTTATTCTTTATGTATTTGGAGCTGTGTTGTGAAGAAATTGTGTCCATACAGCTGACTGGAGATGGCGGCTTCTCACATCACAGGACTGCGCCGCTTGAGGCCTTCCGAACGAACGCCACAGAAAGAACTCAGGAAGTGGCAGGAACGTCTTCCACAATATCACCACGGATCATCAGCAATGTAGTAAGGAGGAATTAATGAATTTAGAATGTTATAGATACTGACGGGTGATAGAATTTATGCCAGACTGGGAGCATGAAAAACTATGTGGCCATTGCTCACAGCGCTTGTCCACGACCCAGAATCTTTTATTCTTAATCCGTCGAAGATTTTAAAATTTGAGGTTGTTTATTATTGCTGATTGTTCTACCATGGCAAAGTCCTATTACCTATATTCTTCCTAACTATTTTTAGGTGCGGGTTTCTACTGTCATAGGTTTGAAAACAATTGGTAGTGCTGCCCTCAATTCTGAAAGGAGAGGGCAGAAATTCTAGATCCCATGAACACATCTGCCGATTGCAAACCAGCCAATTTCTCTTAAACCATAAAAGCATGGAAGTGGTCTATGTAAAAATAGCATTTGTTTCTATAAAGCCTTTCTATTTTTTATTTGTATTATTTTATTGAGCATTTGTTAGGCGCCGATGCAACAAAATAGTGTTTCCAGGCACCACAAGGCAAAAGTGGGGAGGGAGAAAGGGGAGTAAATAACATTGGCAACAACAGTAATATATAATCGTGGTCCTACTAGGCCTATTTGGCATTCGGACGTGCAAGTGCAGTGAAGAGAAGTGCAGGAATGGAGGGGAGGGCAAGAGAAGCAAGGAATGGGGACATGCTGGTGAGAAACCAGGAGGGAAGTGCCAAGGGGCGCCTGGAGGACGGCCACTGGCTAAGTGCTAGAGCGGAGCAATCCCAAGGCTGGGATGCACAGCCACCAGTTAGTGGGCCTGCAAGGGCAGTTCTGAGGGGGTGAGGGTGCTGGCGGCGACTAGGTAGAGGCCTGGTAACTTGTGACGGACATGAGGGACCAGACCGCCAGTCTCAGTGGCGGTGGGATGATTAGCAGAGAAGGGAAAGATACAAAAACACTGCTTGAATGTGCCCCTTTTTTTGGTACTCTGTTTTCTTTAATCATATCTCTTTACGAATCATATCTCTTTATGGGTATATCGCCCCCTATTCCCATCCCCTGAGACTTTCAAATTATTCTTTCTACTCTCCCATTACCATAATTCTAGTTTCAATCCTTTCCCAACTGCCCAAAAGATTTTTTTTTCAATCAGCTAAATTCGGTCTGTCTTGCTGTCAACGGTTTCACATGTTACCACGAAATGACCAAACACTGAAAAAAGAAATAGGCAACTCTCACAGTAAATGGGGTTTTGGGTGTTTAATAATCCTGTGAAAAAAAACCTATCTTAATATGTATATTCTAAGAAAAATATGCCTGTGTTGGGGACTAGGTATGTGCACAACCCTATACTCAAAGTCATTCTTACCCTGAGACCCGACTACCAAGATGTTTTTTGTTTTATATTTGTTTGAAGAAGAGGGATTGCAATTTAGATCAAAAATGACTTACAGTAACACATTTAAAAGTAGGACATATACCAGCGACAAAACAAACAGAAACAGAATGTATAGAAGAAAACAGGTGACATTCAAAGGTGACATTAAACTAAGGGGACACTTGCTTCAAACTAAAAAGGTGTACTATTTAATTATACAAAATTTAATTATTAAGCATCACTGGAGGCAGTGCTCAGGTTGGGTTGATAGGGGCAAAAGCAGGGGGGTGCTCCCTCTTTGGCAAGTAAGTGAAGTTTAAGCCAGGCTTTGATGAGATCCACAGCTGTGCTGGTTTTAAATTTTATGGGCAGTGGGATTTGTTGCAGTAGGGAGAATAGGGAGAAAGAGCCGAAGCGAGATTAGGCACATGGAGGGTAAAAGACTGTAAGGTGGAGTGCAGAGGAGGATGGGAGGGAATGAGATGAGTAAACTGAGATACAACCAGACAGGTACTGAGAAGTAATACTACTGATAGTTTTGTAGACTAGGATTAGGACTTTGAAAAGAGAGGTGTTGCACATGGAGAGCAAATCAGCATGTTGTTGGTAGGTAGAAATGAGGGAGGATCTGGGTAGGTTGTAGCGAGTACATGCAGCAAAGTTGAGGACTGTGTCTGGATGGAGGAAGGATTAGGAAGACCAAGGAGTAGGCATGAGCAGTAGTCCATTTTCCTGATCTCAAGAGTGGAGATTAGAGTTTTTGCAGAGTGATTAGTAAGGAGTGGTTAGTAAGAAAGGGACTAATTTTTCAAAGGTCGAGGAGGTTATTAAGAGCAGCAGAGTCAATGGTAGTGATCAATTGTTGCAGTCATACGTCACTATGAAAGAGACCCCAAGATTGCGAGCCTTAGGTGAGGCAGCAAGAAGTTAAGGCGGGAAGGAGATAGGAGAGGGGAGTAAATGGATGGCATTGGAAGCTGGTAGAAAAATTACTTCCATTTATGAAGAGTTCAGAATGAAGCAACATCCAGTGTTAAACTGCAGTGAGACAGTTTCTAATCTGTTCCCAGTTGGCCGGGGTGAAGGAGGAAAGGAGAAACCTCTTTGAGTGTCATCAGCAAAAAGGTGATTGTGAAAGACAAAGGATGAGATATGCCTCCCAAAGGATGAAATAAGTCTCCCTCTACCCTGCTAATGTTCCCCTTTGGCTTGTGACTGGCTGCCTGGTTCTTTCAGATGCTTACAGGGTACCAGGCCCTCCTCAACCAGCCTACCCCTGCACTTGGTCTCCCCTGACTCCCGCCTGACCTGCACTTGTCCATCCGGGCCCACTCCCCCTGCACTAGCCTGGATGGGCCTGCATCCTCTTGACCCCTTCCAGTCCCCTCCCCACATTTAGAGCATGGTTCTCCTTTCTCCTGCACTCTCTGCATTCCCCTGGCTCTGTCAACCGGGCCTCCCCTGGCCTCCCCTGGCACTCACATAACCCACAGGCCTTTACGCCATAATGACCACTCCGCCATCCAATCGTCTGCACTTTTCGTTACTTCACTTGCACAATCCAAACATCACAAGGTCTACTAGGCCCGTTTTTGTCTTGGCATCCCTGTTCTCTTCCCTTCCCCCCCTTGCCTTGTTGTGCCTTAAAACACATTGTGTTTAGGCGCATTATAAATACCCAATAAATAAATAATAAATAATAAATAGGGCAGTGGTATAAAGTGTGAAGGGCAGAGGTCCAAGGACTGATCGTTTCGGGGATGCTGACAGGGAGAGGGCTTAGGCCAGAGAGTTGCAAGTTCCAAAGGATTTTAAAGGATTGACCTTCCAGGTTGGATACAATCCAAGCATGAGCTGATTTGCGAAAACCCACATTCCTAGAGAGTGAAGAGAGAGGAGTGAACTGTAATACGAACAATAGGGATACCTCCTAGAGCTAATGTGGATGGGGGGTTGAAAATACTGATTAACTTAGAAGGGAGAGATCCACATATGAAACAATTTTCGTTTATTGTTGTTTTTCAATATAATTAGAAAAAAGGACTTGTTCTGTGCTCAAAGAGTCACTATAGGAACAACACAGCGGAGTAAACTACAATTGAATCAGTATTTACTATTAATACAAACAATTAAAAGAGAACCAGAAAACACATTCATACATCAAAGTTGATCTGGTTTGAAACACAAAGGTTTTTTGGATAAGCATATATATTAAAACATGCATATATATTGAAGCAATTCTAAATGAAAAACAACACATTCAAAGACAGGATTATAGAACAGTTGATTCACAAAAAAGAAAAAAAAAAGGATAAAGTAATCTTAACAATCATCAAACACAGTTGTATGATTTACATAGTGGAAATATTCCTACTATTGAGAAAAAAATCAGGGTACTATTTTGTATTAACCTGACACAGTGTAAACATTTATTCTAAACTACCGGCATGTTCAATGTATAGTCATGCCTAATAATCTGCCAAACTGCGAGGAGTGAACAACAGTGTCAAAAGCGGCAGATAGGTCAAAATTGATTAACACTGAAGAGAGTTTGCGGTGAGCATTAGAGGAAAAGTTGGAGGCATGCATGCGTGCAGTCTCGGTGGAGTGTTCCAAAAGGGTTAATATTGAAGAGAGTCTGGGGTGAGCATTAGAAGAAAAGTTGGAGGCATGCATGCACGTGTTCAGTCTCGGTAGAGTGTTTACTACGGAAGCCAAATTGAAGTGGGTATCCAAGGCCATTATCCTCGTGGTACTTAGTGATCCAGTCAAAGACCACCTGCTCAAGGACGTTTGATCAATGGGGAAGGAGAGAAACTGGCCAATAGTTTACAGGGATGTTTGGTTCAGAGAGATTAAAGAGTGTTTGACCATTTTGGGGAGCAAAAGGGTCGAGAGGCACATAAGATAGGTTGGCGCTGTGAAGGATGAATGCTAATTCAATATCAAAAGTCGGGGAGAAGAAGTCAAGTGTAGAAGATGCAGGGGTTAAGGCGGTGGACAGAAGGAGGGCTGGGGGAGAGAGAGGAGGGCCATAAGTGACATGAATTTTAGATATTTTAGAGAAATAGTAGTTAGCAAAAAGAGAAGAGGCAATGGATATTGGCTTGGGAGGTGTGAGCAAAGATTGGAAGGTGGATGAAAGTTTGTGGGGGTGATTGCGAAGGGAGGAGATTAGGTTTGCGAAGTCGGAGGATTTGGCTCAGCTGAGTTAGGTTAGAGCAACAAGGGAGTCTTTGTACGCTAGCAGTTTGGATGGTGTCCGTAATTTATGCCAGCGTTGTAGATCACATTGAATGTTGTTTTGAGGTTTTGAATGTCAGAGGTGATCCAAGGCTGATGACGGGAAGGTGTGAATGTGTGAGTAGGATAGTGTTGTTCAAATGGAGTTATAAGTGAATAGTGACATTTAGAGAAAGTACAGTCAAAGGAAGAGCCATGAATAGGGTAAAGAGAAAGGAGAGAGGTCCTCACACTATCAAGGTAAGGAGCAAGAGAGTCTGCCTGAATTTCCTCTTGCTCATTGAAGAGGGGAGAAGAGGATTAGAAGGCTGAGGTACCACAGTGTTAAGGTTAACACTGGAGTGATCAGAAGGACAGGGGTCAAAGGAGAGGTCAGAGGTCAATAGTGAATTAGAGAGAAAAATAAGGTCAAGAGAGTTCCCACCAAGGTGGGTTGAAATGGTGGAAGGACTGGTCCGATAGGAGGGATTTAAGTTCAAAGCAGTTGGCTGCAGGGGGCTTGAGAAGGTCCCCCAGCATGAAAATGGGGATGTCAGTAGGAGGTGACTCAAGGAGAAGGGTCAGATCAGGGAAGAAGGAGTTGAGATAACCATAGGGTCAACAGCCAGTACAGTGAGAGGAGTAGTAGGGAGGAGTTGAACGTGTCATTCACAAAAAGGGAAGAGTTGATGTCAAATGGGGTAAAGGGCAGTGTTGAGGTCTGAAAGAGTGGAAGAAGGTAGCAGAGTCAATGTGGAGCACTGATAGTGTATCAAAGTTATGTGGGGAGATCCAGGTTCCTGTGACAGCAAGAAGCAACATTTGGGGGTGATACAAGTTTAAGTGGTCATTGATGTAGGAAGACTTGTTCGCAGAGCGATTGTGCATTCTAGAGGCCAAGTGAAAGAGTGACAGGAGGTAGGGGGAGAGGAGCTGATGTTGTGTGGTATGCGAGGGGAAATAGATGAGGTTGGAGACCCTAGCAGGACGCAAGCATCTTATTTGAGGGTTGTGGGTACAGGGGGGACAGATGAAGATGGGGAGGCCGGAGACTGATCACAACCAATGTAACTCTTGAGGGGGGTTCTCCCCATGACATGTTTTTGGAAATCATGGGTTGAAATGGTGCATTTTACAGCATGTTTTCTGAGACAAAATGGGATCAAAAGGCATACAATTTGCAATTGTTCTTTAGAATAAAAGATGCAAAAAACCAATAGAATATGAGTTACAAGCAGTACACAGGTGCATTTTACATATTTATAATGCTGTGCCCGAAATATTTGTCAGCATTGTGATGCTGCACACGCAATATATGTTGCCATTGCCACTGTAAATCACATTCAAAAAGCTGTGTCCACAACATACGCCAGCACTGCCAATGTAAAACTCTTTCAAGATGCACCCACAACATAAAACTGCATTTTGATTGTAAATCACTTTGATGAAGCTGTGCCACAATACATGATGGGATTTCATTAAGTTTCACCCACAATATTCTGTGCCACAATATATTACAAAATTGTCACTGTAAATCAATTTCATGATGATGTGCCTACAATGAATACCAATATTATTATTGTAAGTCACTTTGATGGTGTCACACACACAACATATGACACCATAACTCTATTCCATGAAGATGTGTCTACAACATATGTCAGCATTGCCATTGTTAATCAGTTTTGTGTTGCTGCAGGCAAAAAATATGTGGCCACTATTACTATAAATCATGATTTTGCATGGCTCTCCTCCTATACGGCAGTTCCCATCCCAGTTCAGGAAAATAAGAGGCAAGACCCCTGAAAACACATTGGATTTATAGATGCCACAGCTATTTTATACTCACATCTATATCCTGAAGCTTTCTGAATTAGTATATATGGTTCAAGGTTGTAAACAGTTTTATATTCGGCTGAATGCTTTGAAGAATGAAATGGGACCCAACTCCAATGTGTATTGTGTAGTAAGTAGGTGAAGCATAGAATCCTTTAATCACAGCAATATATTCTCAAAATTCACTTTAATTTTACGTAAAGCAGGCTGGAGTCAACAATGGGGCTATTTGTCCCTCTTCCCCATTCTCCTATGAGTATTTTGAACGAGTACAGTAGGAGTGCACCAGATTGTGCATCTTAATGCGATAACCTTCTAATCAGAAAATAATGTATATTGTTATTGTAGGTTTTGATAATGCGCTTTTCTCAGTAAGAACATTGCAACACTTTTGTTATGATAAAAAAGTATACTGAAGTGATCTTTAGAAATTAACCTTGTAAACTTTGTAAAGAAAATCTAGTTTACAATGTTAGTACAATTAAATATATAATTTTTTTGTATGATTATCTTTGCAAAAAACTACAAACCCAAACTCCCAACTATATAACTATTTTCATTCATCTGGTCATGCAGTAGTCAGTAAAAGATGTGGTGGCTATAGCAAATGTGCACCTGACAGCTCGACACTCAACTACATAGAAAGAAAAAGACAGAGATAGACAGTGAGACAGAGCAAGTCAGAGGAAATGAAAGGGATGGTGAGAGAGCACACAAAGTTTATGAAAGAGGGAGATATGAAGAGAGAGAGAAGAGAGGGGGAGAGAGAGAGGGGGAGAGGAGAGAGAGAGAGAGAGGGAGAGATTGTTCGTGATCAGCATATCATACGCAGGGTACAGCTAGTATGTTTTTATTTATTCAAAGGTTCATGTCAGTTTGGGCATATTTACTTTACCTTGGCTTCAATAGTATTCAGCCTCTCAGTCATATCAGCAATTTTTGTGCAGTTCATGCATTCTAGAAGACAGAAGTTCAGGTACATGGTTACTAAAATGAAGAGGGTGCAGACAGAACGAGACACAATAGCTAAGCACATAAAAATACTTAATTGTACAAGTTAAGCCAAAGTTAAGTTTCAGCAATATTATAATGGCACTATATACTGTTTTTAACCCTTGCTATTACAGTTCCATTTCTTAACTATGATAAGAGCACCCAATAGGTATCATTGTCGCCCAGTCAATCGAAAGGCTCTGAATAGGGTCAGCAACTCTTTGCTCATGCTCCAACGCTCAATTTCTTTTCCTGCACTTACATTTCTTTTAATGACAGACATCTAGGATTAGGTAGAGGAGGTGAGGTTGAGTAGTTAACTACCCAGCATCTAGCATTTGGCTTTGTGGCAGCACAATATGGCTCCAATGCATTGCTTTATTAAAGCTTTGGAACACAATACATGTGCCATTGTCCATCCATGTTTCCACCATGTTGGGAGACATTGTGTCTGTGATAGCTCCCCTGTCCGTGGCACACACGATCTGATCTCATTTCAGCCAGACATACAGCGCTAGAAGTGCCTTGTGTACATTGCAGGAGCAGCACAAACAACTACTCCACCAATTCAAAACGTCTGTTCCAACCTGCTGGAATTCAACATTGCACATGCTTGACTAGCTGACTGAGCAAAGTAAAGTGGTGAATGACTACTACTCCGGTCACAGCTGAGCATAGCATGCGGCCGTCTTTGCCCTGACTCAGAGCACCTTATGCGCTTGGTCTGCTGTTTGAAACAGCCCTTTGAAGAAGAAGAAGCTACACCGCATGTGAGCCAAAGCTCTGCGCCACTAAGTGGGTTACCTCAACTGCTGCTCTATGTACTCAGAATGAGCCTGTCCAGAACAACAATGTCAGATAAGAACATGGGCAAGTGAGACATTGTGCAGCTGGTGAGAGAACTGTTGACAATCTTTCAGAATGACCCACATATAACTGTTGACAATCTTTCAGAATGACACACATACAAAAGGCATTATAGAAAACATTAAGTATCTTTTGGTGTCATTTTCTGACCCCTGTTTCAAGGTTAAAATGGCTTTATGACAGACTGTGGGCAGTTCGACATCACATACAAAAAATGTAGATGGAATGTGCAAAATTGAACTCAAGAAGCATTTGCAATATTACTTGTTTGAGTGGAGGCTAGAAGAACTGGAAACAACAACAACTGAGCATCCCAACAACCAGGAAGCAGTATGTCTTCATTTGGTAGAAACCTCTGCCCCACAACATTGTCAGGTGCAGGGGTACCCCTGTCTAGGGTGTGCTCCTCTGATACCTTCACCCTGTTGGACTTGTTTCCAAATTCTGCATTCTTCAATGTGTCTGGGCCTTGGAGAGTGGCAGGTAGTGGGCCTCTAACTGTACAGATGATGAAAGTGTATTTGAGTCACATGCCAGCTTGACAAGGAGGATGGTCCACTGCAGCATTTGTTCTCCAATCAATCTGTGTGGCAAGCAGCACGTGTCCGTGTAAATATTTACATCCCAAGCTGCCCTCCAGCTAGTGTATATTCAGAGCACATTTTTGTGGCAGCCTCTCAGTAGCTTATATAGAACAACTGACATTCATTAAAATTAATAAACACCATATCCCAGTCGACCGTAGCAAGAAACGGTTGCCTGCGCAAGCACAGTGACAGAATGCACAAAGACGGCAGCAGATCGTGGTTGAGTCAGAGGATGACCTGCTGTGTTGCAGTGGACAGGGCACCCTGGACACTGGAGAGTGGGTAGCGGCTATTGTGGTTTTCATTGATACTACTAGCCAGGCTCTAGATATGTAATTTCATTGTGGTGGTGTTGGATGGCATAGACCAAGATGATGACAGACATGTTGGTGCCGCACCCACCCAAATGTGAACTACCAAGTGTGCTGCATTTTGTGTGTCTAATATCGGATATCAGAGGATAACAGAGGTGTATGTGATCAGTTTACTGCATATGTTCCTATGAATCAAAAGAGTCATTCATACACTCAATTGTACATCTCGCCTGTCTGAAAGGGGTGGGAGCACAGACTGAATTCTTATGTCCCTCCTGTCTCACAGAGGTGAGGGCACAGACTCAATGTATACATCTCTCCTGTTTTGCAGGGGTCAAACACTCAATTTGGCATCTCTCCTTTCTTGCAGGAGTGCAGTTAAAACCTGAACGAATATGTCTCTCCTGTATCACAAAGGTGAGGTCACATATGCAATTTGTATGTCCCTCCTTTCTCACAGGAGAGGGGTCAGAGCCTGAAATTGAACATGTCCCCTTTTTTTCACTGGTGGGAGCACAGATGTAATCTGTTTGTCTCTTCTTTCTCATGTTAATGGGTACATAGCCTGAATTTGTACATCTCTCCTGTGTCAAAGGGGTGAGTACACATACTCAATTTTCTCCTTTCTCTCAGAGGAGGTCTCCTGCTTTTCAGTAGTGGGGACTGTAGGGAACTCATGGTGGCAACAGTAAAGACAGACACAAGTGATCACAGTTCAAGGGTGTTTATTAAACTGTGTATGCGGGTTGGAAAAACACCTAATCTAAACCTGAATCGAAGGTGGGAGTAAGCTACGACAATCAAATAATAATGAGGCAGTCCCAGTTGCGTCTTGTCAAATAAAAGTGCCTAAACTAAGAAAAACGTATTGCCAGTCCTTACAACTAAATACAAAAGGGTGTGGGATAGGATTCACAGGGGACAAAGAAGTGTTCACAAATGATAAGTTAGGATGCCGTAGCAGGGGGTCTCCCATCCCCATGTTTAGAGCACGTTACAAGGTGGGACTCCGGAGCACACCACACACTCGAGCTATCCTGGTTAAGTCTCTTTTATACAAAAAGTCTCTTGCCTCCGAGGACCTGATGTGTTCCAAAAATAATAAACAAAAGTTCCTTATAAGCTTGTACGTTGGGTGATGACTTTTTCACACCAAGAACCCCCTCTTCTGGGCTCAGACACTTCTCGAAAGTTAGCCTGCCTCCATTGGGTTCACTACGGCTTTTGTCAACTCAATTTCTCTTCTGGCATTCACAAATCTTAATGTCTTTTTAAACAGTTCTCTGTGGGCATCCCTCTGTCAGGTACACCTTTGTCAATACACTGTTCATTGGGACTTTAGGCTTGACCCCCTTCCATCGGCATCCGTCCGTCGGGTTCACTCTTGCCAACTTTATATTTCCTGCTATTTTCTTATGATGCAGGATTCACTTCCCTTGGGTTCTTACTGGTTTGCCGGTCAAAGACTTTCGACTGTACAGGGGGATTTTTTTAGGTACCTGTATGGCCACTTTGACCTTTTCCTTGCAGCCCTCATGGGGCCTTCTGGTATCGGAAGTTTTAACGAATATGGGAGCAACCAAAGTCTTTTTGACTCAGCACCCACGTGGTGCCAGACCCCTCTGCAGCTAGTTTTCCCTTAAAGTTAACAGTTCTTTGAACTTCACTTTTCTGCCACTTTGCAACTTTCATTCATCACAGTTTGGTTCCTTATTAGCTCTCGCCTTGACTCACCGGCTGTGATGAACCACTTGGCTTTTCTTGTCTATGGAGTCAAGGATGGTACCACGGTAGCAAGTGTCTATACATTCTTTTGTTTGTTTTATTTAAGTGTTTTTAGAAGCGGTCCGCAATGCTTGGATATGTGTGCGAGTCTATTCGAAATGTTCAACATACTTCCCAACATGCTACAATCATGACATTGGGCATGTGCTTAGGTTCCATGGTGTAGACAATGTAAAAAGTATAACATATAACTATAACTTAAGTTTGTCTAATTTTTCTTTCGTTTTGGTAGGAATGTACGTTTGAAGCACTGGTACAACTGCTAGTATCTAATAACATGCAAAGAGAGAATAGAATGCCTGATCATGGAAGGCTTTGTGAGCCAGGCACAATATCTTGAAGTGTATTTGTTTTTCTGATGAATGTCTGAGTGATGTTTACAGAATAGGTGTGTTATATTATCTGAAAAGGGCATTTATGCAGTCAGGTGCTGAGTTCTGTAGCCCTTGGAGCCTCTTTACCAAGATTTGGGTGGTGCATACATGAATTGCATTTGAGTAATCCTGGCGAATTAGACGCAAAGCAGTAATAAAGTGCATTTTGTGAGACTGATTTACATATGGGAAGATTTATTTTGTCCTACGTAAGTGATGGGAGTTCACCTTTATAATTTGGTTAGTTTGAAGATCCAGACATAGCTCCCAATCTACACACCTGAGCTTTTACTCAATGTAAGTAGTTTTGGGCACAGTTCTAGAGTAGAAGGCGCATAAAATATATTTCGGTTGGGTGTGTGATCCGTAGTAGTGCTTTAGTAGGGTTGGCTTTTAACTAATATTGAACCATCTAGAGGTCCAAGGATAGCACACAATGTTCCAACGAACTGCCTTGGTGTACATCCTGTCAGACATTCTAAGAGTATTTTGTAATTGTTGGCTTAATACAAATATGTGAAGCTGAATTACCAGAATAGGTTGGCTGAGCAACAGAAGTAGACTATGCATCCTATCTTGCTAACTGCCAACAATTCATCCAAATGGATTCCTCTAGATCACCAACTATACCCATCACTTGTGAAGTGCCGCAAGGACTCATCCTCTCCGCCGTGATATTCAAACTTTAGGACATGAGCACACTTGCACATGGAATGAAAGAACCAAAGGATAGTCCTCCCAGTCTACATCAGTAGACTTTGGAAACTCCTCACCATCAGCACCAGATTTGCTCCCTTATTTCTACATTTAAGTAGAGAGATGAAGACCCACCTCTTTAAGGGATGGCTACTCCTTAACACATAGGTCGACACACCCTCCACTCCCCACCTAACCCGAGACTGGATGATCTGCTCCCCCCCCTTTCCTCTGCTGGTTGCTTGTAGTTCCCTTGCTGCCAAATTGCCTGCCCTCCAACCACACCGTTGTTAGCTCCCCTCTCCCTTCTATCTCTGCTTCCTTCACTGTGTCCTTCCCCCTATGACTTGTTAAGTGCTCTGTTTCCCTATGTTAGGTCTGCACTTAATAAATAACCTAATAATAATACTAATTAAAGAAATAATTGGGAAAGCGCTAATCTGTGTGGGAAACCACAAGCCAACCTGCAGAAGCTTGTAGAGGCCAGGGGCAGGGAGAGCATCTGCTTGCAATCACTTAGAAAATACTTCATCACGTTTAGAGCAATTCCTTCTATGCCTACCTCTTTCAGTCTGGGTAACAGGAAATCATGATTTAGGTTGTCAAATGCTGAGGATAAATCCATCAGCACTGGGTCTCCCACTACCCCTTTACCCTTAATCAATCTGAGCTCATCCAAAACTGTGACCATGCCCGAGTATCTGCTTCTGACCAGACAAAAGCCTGCCTGTGCAGGCTCGAACAAATGGCTATCTTCCACATACACTTGACGTTAAGCAGTAGCCATGCATTCTAGCCTCTTGTTTGTTTGTTTATTCATTTGTAAGGTAGTCATCACCCAAAGGTATCTGGGCGCGACAAGGGTATACAGTTTTTAAATACTATTCAGGTTATTACAGAGTCTTATTATTTACAGCACATGAAAATTGCAAGTAGGTGCAATACTGTGTAGTGTACAATACAATGCAGGTTATCACAGAGTCTTATTATTTAACAGTACATGAAGATTACAAGTAGGAACAATACATTATGGTACATGAGGTAACAGCAGACATGAAAAAATAGCATAGATTGGTTTCATTCATATGTCATTTGAGATAAGCCAAAAGTTCTTATTTTTCCTGACATTTTGGAAGGTCTGGTCTGTTCGGAGGTTCAGTGGAAGTCCGTTCCAATGTTGGGCAGCTTGGACTGGGATAGGTAAGATAGGAAGATTAGAGCTGAGGTGGTAGTTCCTCTGATTATCATGGTCAAGGTTAGGCTTTTTGAGCATCTTCGTATGAGAGGGAGAAACGTGCTTTATGCAGTGGTCGAAGTGTAAGAAAAGAAGTAGAGGAACTATGTTCCCTGCTGGCCTGCCCCTGCTCCCCACCAACCCCATTGCCACAACCCCTCCCACACACAATACACCCCCCCAAACACTTGCACCTGCTGTTTAAGGGAACGTTCAGTGCAGTGCACTGAAAGTGAAGGTTTCAACTTCTTCCTACACTTTTATTTTAAAACAAAACCATTCCGGAACGGTTTCATTTTAAAATAAAAGTATAGGAGCTGTAAAAGGTAATTAAATAAGTACAGGATCACCGTTCCGGACCGCTCCCGCTCACTTCGACCGCTTGCTTTATGCTGCTTTGCTCTCACCCCACCATGGTGTAAGAAATTCCCAAGGTTTGAATTGAGGATATGTATAGTAATTTTCACTTTGAAGTCATCATAAGTTGTCACAATGTTTTGCTCTACAAAGAGAACTGATTTAGTACTGATAAAGATACTTGGCCCTATGGGATTAATGATTGCAATGCATGGCTTGAAATGTATAATGTGTTTGAAAAGCATGTTCTATTTGGCTGCAGCTTGGTAAATTTGATTTGAATAGGGAGACATTTCTGCTGATCTAATATTTGCTTTATGCTGGGCAATATGGCTGTATAGGGTGGTATTTTCTGGCAGCAGCCCACAGTATAAATCCAAAGAACATAACAGAACATAACGGCCCCCATACTCTGCATAACACGTGAGCCATTTACACTGTATAGAGCACTCTGTCTGTTTAGCTTTGTCAGGTTCGTGTGTGATCCATGCTGCCTGTTCTTCCCAAGGGGTTATTTGGAACCCTGTTAGTGAGCGGGCTATAGATACATCTTTACAGATGTATTCATGGAATTCAAGAAGTGCTGACATGAGACTCATGTATAGAAGCTTTCATTTGTATGGGGAATACATCTGTGTCAAGGAGGCATGTTTTATTCCCGTGCGTGTTCCTCGTGTAGCAGGGATCTTGCTTGCAGCAGAAGGAAGAAGCACAAGGAATGGAATTGCAGAATGATCTGTAAGGGCCGAGGTATATGTGGCTCTGTCCAAATAGTAGTTAAATAAGTTAAACATTAAATTGAGCATATGCCCATCGGAATGCTTGGGTCCTGAGACTGGTTGCTATACACGTAGTAGTTCAGGATTGCTAAAAAGCCTGGAGACCATAGTGTGAGTCTTCTGCCCATACATTACAATCACCAAGAATGGTGAGATTTGGATAGCACATCAGAAATCCCATCAGTGTGTCTGCTAAAAGAATCAACAGGCTGGGTAGATGGATCAGGTGGTTGATAAATCCTTGCAAATTATAAGGTGTTCAATGAACATGTTACCAACATCACCTCACAAGCATCTAAAGAGGTAATTGGTAAAGTGATGGTTTCAATAGAGTTATTATAAATGATGGCTACTCATCTTCCTTAGGTGATCGCGTATGGAAGTTATTTGGTATAACGATGTTGAACAAAATACAAGATTTGTCCATACCAAATGATGGTGAGATGGAGAACAGATCATGGTAGAGAGTTCTAAAAGAGTTAAAATCCCAAAACCCGTGTTTTAGCCATGGACAAAAGTTCAAGCTGGCTATCACTAAGAGAGTCTTGTTTTTAACAACAGTGGTCTAAGCTATAAACTGTTTTAAACTGACTGCTATGGTTGTAGATTTCATCAGGGGGGCGGGGGAGGTTTAATGTCCGAAGTAGTAAATTAACAGCCTTTCTCATCAGGTACTGCATTGGCTACCTGGCTACCCTCTGAACCACGGGCCTAGGTCCCTGCCCTCCCAGTTGCACACCTGCACTGCCACCTGGCAACCCTGCGCTTAGGGCTGTATCTCCAACCCTACAGTTCCGCTACATGCACTATCTAACACTTGCTGTATGCATCTAACCCCTGCACTGCCACCTGCTGGGGTTGGGGTGGTGCTACAAGCGCTAGCGTAAATTATGCCAAGCTAATAGCGCCAAAAACGGCTCCAAAATAAAATTTAGATTTTTACCTCCAGCAAGATGCTGGAGGTAAAACTCCCATTTTTCGGCAGGACTCTTGATAGAGTCATTCCTTAAATGAGGCAGTAATCGCGTCACCCCGCATTTAAGGGCTACTGCTGAACTCGTGATGAGGCCCTTATTGTTTTATTTTACTATCACATTTATAGAGCCTTTATACAAAGTATTTGACACGGAACATGTTATTACAAAAAAGGGAAAGAACTGGTGACAATTAAAATGGATCAAATAAAAAGCAGGTCATGGCCAGAAAAGTCAACATGCGATGTGTAATAAATGCTAACGTATTCAATTTTTTTAACAATGTTAAGGGAATAACAAATATCCAAAGGCAGGGCATTCTGCAGTTTAGCGGCCAAAAGTAAAAATTAACAGAATCGCGATGAAGTACAAGGAAGACTTTGTGTAGAAAGGAAAGCTCGAGTTGTAGAGAACAGGTTTCCCCAAGGCTGGTAGAGAGTGATAGCTCAGTAATGTAGGGAGGAGTGAGAGCCCTATTAATGCATTTAAAAATAATACAAAGAATATGAAACTCAAAATGTGAAATTATAGTACTCGGATGGATGAACACCAGCCCCGCCCTCCCAGAATAGAAGTGTGATACAATGATCTGATCTGGTGTAATACACTGGAGGACTCTGCAGGGAACTTCTGGTTCAAGCATCTAAACCTAAAGATCACTGCTCAGTGTTCAAAAGAAACTTGTGCCTGGCCACACCCCCTCTGCATAAAATGCTCACGTGTGCCCCAGACGGTGAAGCCAAAGCAGCCAAAGGTGAGCTTGGTGTTGTGTGCTGCTGAGGAAGCAGGAGTCTGTGACTGGCCACGCCCCCCTCTGCATAAAACGCTCCTGTGTGCCCTGGAATGGCGAAGCCCAAATGGCCATGGGTGAGCAGTGTTGTGCACAGCTGAGGAAGCAGGAAGAAGGAGCCCTGTGCCTGGTCTTGCCTACTCTGCATAAAACGCTCCCATGTGCCCCAGATCGGTGAAGCCCGAGCGGCCATTGGTGAGTGGTGTTGTGCACCACAGAGGTTTTGGGTGCCAAGGAGAAGTCGGCTGATTTCATCGTCCCCTTAGTTTGTTTATTGTTCTAACAACATTCCTGGCTAATCAAACTTGGATCCATCAACGGGAACGAACCACAGGCTTATGGCTTCTTTAACCAGCTAACGGCGCATTCCAAGAGGCTCATTCCCAGGGGATTGAGTATCTTGGATATCAATGGGAGTGAGTTAAGGCTCATGGCTTCCTTAACTAATTAGCAGCTCATTCTCTGGAGGATGAGGACTTCAGATACGGCAAGCTGTTGACCAGATCACAGTGACCTGCATTAGCTCAGTGCGAGGGGAGGCGACGCACAACGGCAGCACCTTGAACGGGTAAGCGTGCCTTGCACTGTAGCCATTGTATTCTGTTCTCATCCAATGTGACAGCATGGCTTGTTTTTATACCATTGGCTCAGGGTGAGGGGGGTAGACGGACTACAGCGACCCTTAAGCGGGGTCAAATGGCCCTCACTGCAGAGCAATATATTCTGTTCTCATCCAATTTAGCAGTATGATTTGTCTATTTAACCAGTGTGCTGAGTGAGCTGTTGGGGGTTGAGGGGCTTTAACTCCTGCATGCCAGCATTTTAGGTTTGCCGTTTATTGTCAAGGGCAACTAAGGGCCATCTGATTTAGACATTGTGATTCTTTGGGCTGTTTTCTTGGCCTCAAACCCCTCTGTGTGCACTTGTGGCCCTGAGATACATCTATAGCTCAAGTGATTTGGCTGGCCTACCATTAGTGGTCTTAAGAAGATTATGTATATAAAGTGCCGCAAAAGGATGTCACTATTGTGGCAATAAGCCACGAGACGGCAGGCCAATAGCGCCCCAGGTAATGCCCCCGGGGCCATAGTTACAGGGAAGAGCGTAGCGAGGGCCTTAACGAATCCCCAAGGGCATTACCGTGGGCGGTATTGGCCCGCTGTCGAGGGGCTTATAGCCATTAGTACCCCGGCCCGTTAGATGGGGTACTAATTGCTTTTTTTTCTGTTCCGAAATGCATTTTGGAACAGAAAAAATTAAAAAAGTAAAAAAATGGCTGCTGGGAAAGGGAAAACAGTCTGTTTTTGCTTTCCATGGCGGCCATCGGGAGCGGACGTGCTGGGAACCGAGTGTTCCCAACGCGTCCGCTCCCGAGAAAAGAAGAAAAAAGAGGTAAGTGGGGTTGGGAGGGCGGGGAGGGGATAGTTTGCAGGGAGAAAGGTGGAGGGAAAAAAAACGCACCTGAGTACCTGGTGGTGGACGAAGGCAGCCTCCAGCTATGGGGAGGCTCGGAGCGGGGATTGCCCTGTTTTGAGCCTCCTCATTGGCTAAGGGGCCACCACGCCCCCTGCCGGGAACCAAAGGCACATACAGCATGCAAGGGATTCCCGGCCAGGTAATGCCCCAGCGATGGCCAATCGGAATCCATGTTGCATTCTGGTTGACCCTCGCAGGGTACTAATGTGTAGTATTGCACACTTTTTGAAAATCTTGTTACATTACAATTGTTATATCACACCAAAGCGAAGTACCAACGAAGTACCGCTTTGCCGCTCTCTATCATGGATTGATCGTGGACCCTGAATCTGCAGAATAACACGATAACGGAAAGCATTATATTTGGCAACTGTCCTTTAAATCTATAAACTCTGCCCCTTTTTGGTGTGAGCCCATTTAACCCGCAAGGCGCGCGCACCAGCGCGTGCACACCAAAGCGAAGTGCCAATGAAGTATCGCTTTGCCGATTTGCTGCGCTCGCCGTGGCGTCAAGACAACACGGTAACTTTGTGTGGTCCCCCCCCTCTCTTATTGGTTAAGTGCGGCAGGCTCGGGGTGGTTTACTTGAAATAATTATTGGCAGTTGCCCATTATCTGTAAGTTATCGAATGCATTGATCCCTGTTCACATTAAGAACAGGCATGCCTGCCATTGATAGCAGATCCATGCAACCAATTAGAGGATTTACGCCTCTCATGGCAACTCGCAAACGCAGGATTCCTCCTACATGCTCAACGCCTTCAGAATGCGGGAGTCGAAAAAAAATTAAACCAATGCTCAAAGTGTCTAATAACGCAGACATTCGATCATTCTGCCGTGACCCACTAATGGCAAAGGACCACAAAGCTACCAATTCACTTAAAGAATCAGATGTGGACCTAACATCACCAACTGATTATGCTGCTCCTTCATTACGAGTGGCAGAATCTATCACATCAACGGCCATGTCAGAAACTGAAGGAGGTTTGGACGGACAAACAGCCCCAGTAGTGAACACCGGGGATAATGCTGAAATTGACATGGGTGCATTTAGTCCAGAAGAGATCACTAATAACAACTCTCTTTCAGACACAATGCTATTGAAAAATGTTTTGACGGCTGAAACTATGCCTCAGCATAGTGATGATAATCATAAACAATCAGTTGACATGGCAGTCATCGATTTGGACTCTAATACCTCTGGATTCTCATTCACTGCTCCCTCGCAAAATCTATCTGGGTCTCCTGACCTGTTTATTGACACAAATCACTCGAATTCTGAATTAGCAGATTCCTATATTCTGCCGACCCCACGCAAAATGGCGAGTTGCAGCAATACCCAAGATACTATGCTACCACAAGATCCTAGCCATAGATTCGTGGAAATTACTCTAAACGCTATACATTTTGCCCTACAATCACTGGGCAAACTTTTTGAGACTATGAATGATAAGATGGCGAAGTACGCTACTCAATTGGAGCAGATGCTTGTATGGCAAACAAATGTATCTGAAGCTTTGACTGCGAAACTTAGAGGTGTCCCCGAATCGACGATTACCAAGTCAAATGTAATCTCAGTGTCCACCCAAACTATGGTACAGGTGTATCTGACGGGTGTTGACAAGTCAATTTCTTTGCACTCTGAGGAGATAACTATGTGTGCTGTACCTTTGATCGACAAAATCATACAGGAAACAAACATAATCGGCACAGTGGACAATATTAGCACTATGAAGCAAACCAGGGACACTTCAGACAAAGCGGTTGCAAAGGCAGCCTATGCTATCTTCACGGATGGCAAATCTGCCAATAAAAACCAGCAAAAGCAGGCGGTCTCTCAAATGAAAAAATCCCAAAATATAAAAACGACCAAAGACGCCTCAGCTCTGCAACGAAAGAATTTATTAAGTCAATGAATGTGCCCAAAAAGAGCACAATACAAGCATCTAATGCTGTTACAAAAAAATACCATCTGCAAATCGAAGCTAGAAAATTGGCTTAGAAACAAACTAATAACATTCCAGCCCACGCCCCACTGGATGCATTGGTAGAAGCAGTAGTATTACTGAAAGAGTTAGAGAGGGTTCCCGACATTGATAACATTGCGCCGAACAAACAATTAGAAAATAGGCGCTGGTCCTCAATCCCAGACTACCAAGCCCTGGAGTTACATCATCAGGAGATTAGAAAAGCGGTGGACGATTACATGTCCGCACTTCCGTCAAAAAAGATCGTATACCCTTGTGCTATCAACCGAGCTTCTGAAAAATGTCCACCCGTTACTACACAGACTCCTTATCAGTTGATTAATCAACAAGCGGAGTTGGATGTGGTTACAATTCCTCCTGCTACATCAATTGCAAGTGGTCCACCAGCTCCATCCAAAACTTGCTTATCTATGTCATCTGGCGCAACCTCGATTAACTCAATTACATCCGAGTTGCTGAGAATACTGGAAATAGCCCTAAAGGCCAACGATAGTTCCAAAGATCTAAAAGCCCCCATCTCCATGGCGAATTCAGTTAGGTTCAATGCCCCCAAAGTAGCACTAAACCCACAGAAAAAGCTCCCAGTGGCATATTCACTAATACTTAAATGCAGACTACTTCCTTTTCCTCAATATGATTTGAATAGACACTCAGTAATGGCCATTTTCTCTGACATTAGTGATCTAGAAGACATCCACTCTACTGATATAGAGCTTGTTGAATTTACTCATGAACAGGAACTAAATTCAGTTAGAATATGGATGAATTCTCGTGTCATAGAGAACACGATCTGGGCTGCAAAAAAGCCACTTACACACCTTGGGGTTTACATTGATCACAGAAGCATCTAACATGTCAGAACTATCTGGAGCACAAACAATTTCTGCCCAAGGCCTTGGAACACAATCTGGTCTCTTAAGGTCAAGTCTAAAATAACCACAAACCAAATTGAAATCTGTTTGCAATTGCAATGATAATCAAAATTAGCAAAAATCCATTACCACTTTTCATGAAATAACCCTGTTGAGCTGGAATACCAGAGGGTACAAACACCTCATGAACAAGCCAAAAAGTGATTTTAGCAATGTTGACATGCTGTTGCTTCAAGAAACCTGGCTGACAACCTGTCCAGCTTGGGATACTCATGACATACACTTGAATCCTGCCATTAAAGCTGCACGGGGTAGATCCTCTTCAGGCGATTAAGAAATCATTGGGGTGGAAATCGCAGATATGGTCCTCCCCTAAATCGTACATGCAAATGGTTAAATTGGTGACTCCACAATCTGGCTAGGCCTTGATTAACTTATATTGGAATAGTATAGGAATCGCAGATGCTAAATTATTTACAGATTTGAATGTACTCATGGACAAGATTGTACTTTACAACAGCATCACACATGTAATTCTTGCAGGAGACTTGAACCTTAACTGTTTAAATAGGGAGTCTCATGGTAGGGGCAGGCTGAGTCTACGGCAACATTTTGTGAACTCTCGTAATTTACAGATGCTAAATGGCTCATTCAAAGTTGACATTCCTCCTCAACCTACTTGGCGGAGAGGTACTTTCCTTTCAACCATAGATTATATTTATGTAGATAACATCATGGCTGCATCAGTTACCACTTCTGTGTAAAGAAGATCGATCTCAGTGATCATGACATGCTTACTATGAAATGGGCAGTACCAAGTTCATATTTAGCTGAAACCTCTAGACAGGCAGCAGGGTGTGTAACTGTTAACAGCAGACAAAACATGATGGTCGGATAAAACCATACAGTTATTCAGTGCACACCTAGAGAAACATACTCAGCAACAGTATCAAGGGATAAACCCGGAGGATACACCTTATAGCAACTTAATGCAATTGTTTCAACCCAATGACGGTATTTATCTAAAAAAAAGAAGTAAAATTACACGTCTATGATCATGATATTAGATCAAGAAAGGCTCTTTTTAGATCTCAGAAACGAGGAGTTCTGAATTTAGCTATTGACAAAAGGAAGCTAGCCTTAGCAAACATTAAAACCAAATACAAAAATTGGTTAAGAAGCAGGAAATCCTTAATATATCAGAAAGATGGGACCGCAATGTTAAGTGCAGTTCAAAAGAAAAATACTGCAAAAAAATGGCAAATATTAAATCTAGCCAGTAATGGGAGTCAAATTGGAATACAATCCAACATGGTCTTAGAACAAAATTGGATTAGGTATTTCACACAGCTTTACACCTCACCCAAGGATCCGCTGTTAACCAATAGCTCTATCTATCTATCTCGACAGAACGTGGCCTCAAACAGGGGTGCATCTTAGCCTCAACCCTTTTTAACTTTTTTATTCTAGACATGGGTGAGTCGTTTTGGAATATTACTAATGACTCTTGTGTGGGAGTGAGGGGTCATTTAGGCCCCCCTCATACATTCAGCACGATGTGGATCACTTGCTCGACCAATGGTGAGGGACGCACCCATTGCCCCTATGCTAACGTCAGCTCTTATGCTGGCATTGGCGTAGGTGGGGCTGTTGTTAGAGACACTTGGCATCCATTTTGTGCACCCTCGACTCCATCTTTGGACTAGGCCTCACTGCGATAATACGAAAAGTCTTCTCTCCGCTCTGCAGCGCCGCGCACACTGCGCTCATGGCCCCCACCTTTTCTCACTGTGACTGAAAGCCTTGCAGCTCCATTCTCACGGATGAGCCCGAGATAATTGAAACAAATACACCACTGTAACATTTCAGCCTTCCCCTGAGATCACTGTCCTGTGTGTGAACTGGCCTGAAACATGACTTGTATCTCATCCATCTCCACAAAACTGCCCATGCCCTCTTACCCCTGTTGTTGGAAAATTACTAACACTTCAACCCTGTGTCCCCGCAAGGTATTCTCTTGATGTACCAGAAATGTGACCCTGCTGTGAAGCCCACCCCAGTGTTCCGCCAACTAACACCAAACCTCTGTCACAGTATATTGCACCCTAGAACTAACAAATGTCAGAATGTCTTATAGCCTCTTTTGATGCACCCGGACCCACCCCACAGCCAATGTTATTTCACTACCCACGACCCTTAGCCTGGTGCTCCATATAAGTCCCAATGAATAATGCTGTAATTATATGTGTTTGATTTATAGATGCATGATGATATACTCAAAGAAACTGTAGTGACCATTATTTAGTACATGCCTAATGGTAGTATTTCATGTTAGTTTAGTTAGGGCCCAACCTACCTCACCGCGACCTGACCCTCCCCCACCTGGACACAAACAGATGGACCTCGTGACGCTCACCCTCCCGCCAACCCAGCAGCCAACCACGGAGGAGCAGCATCTATATGCACCTATACAACGCAAGCTTGTGTCCAATCATAATGAACTTTGCAACATTCATGTCTGATATCATTAATGATGATTTCTGCCCTTATAATCAATTGTAAGTGTATTGTTTGCCAGAGCGCTATCGGGCAGCAGAGTTCTCTGGATGCCAATTTTACATAAAAGAAAACATACTCCCGCAGCCTGTTCTTAGTCTCATTCCCCGTTGGGTGTGCCATATTTCCTTGTATTGCACGTATAAGATGGGGAGTGGGCCTTTACACTCTCCAAAGCTTGGTAACCAAAAAATAGCATGGCTCTTGTATGCGGACGATCTCGTCCTTTTATCGAAAACCCCCTCTGGCTTGCAAAATGTATTAAATGGTTTGAACAGCTACGCACAGTGCAATAACTTGCTTATAAATACTGAGAAAACAGTATTTTGCAACAAGACTGGGAAAAGCAAATTGTTACAAACTAATTTCAGTGTTGCAAATCCTAAACTAGATTCAATATTGCAGTACAAATATTTGGGCATGATTGAAAACAACACAAGCTCGGATGACAGTTATACCCAATCGCTGAACTTAAAATTGCAATCTCTCACATCACAAGCCAGAATCATGGTGTATAAATACGGAAAAAGTTCTTATAGCCATGTGATGCTGTTCTATAAACAGAAAGTGGTTCCGATTCTAAGTTACGGAGCAGAAACTAAAATCCTAAAGGATCTTAATGGTGGGACAGCCTTGAAGCAAAATTTGGGAGACAAATATTAAGACTGCCTATATGTACTCCCCTCCCAATTATACGCCATGAACTAGGCTTGCTATCACTATGCTCTCAAATTCCATGGAAATTGTGCTCCTTTGTACGAAAATGTTTATTGGGTTTAAATGCGAATAACATCATGGCTTTGACTGCAAACTATCTGCTTTCCTCCAATCATGCTTTTCCTCTCTGGTGGCGGACTTTCACAACAAATGCTCTAGCCGACGCCTCGATAACACTTGACTTATTATTACTGAATCCAGGGTGAGCCAAGACAAAATTGTTTCTATTTGATTGGATCTGTAACCAAGCCACTTGCAATACTTACAAAGACTTTAACATACATCCATTTGGCAGTAAGAAATGTCATGTAATGGCTGACTATTTGACAAAATGCCCTTCTCCCCACATCAGAAGTCAATACCTGTGCTTTAGACTCAATCTGTGGTATACTAAAGATGTGCAGGCAAGAAGACAACTAATATCTAATGATCAACATTTTTGTCATTTTTGCACGAATATCCACCAAAAAGAAACATTACAACATATAATTATGGATTGTTCTCAACTAACCATTTTGCGAGAAAAGCATTTTAAAAACTCATTGCATCAAACTTTTTGTTGGATTCTGACCAAATATGCCAAATTATTTTCACATCTTCTAAACGTGCCATGAAAATTGCTATAGTTCAATTTTTATCTAGCGCTCTGCCAAGTACAAGAGACGTCTTGAGTAAACACAACTCCCAAATGATGCTTTGTGCTCTTGAACCTAGGCAACTCTTGATTGACATTGGTTTGACTGCTAATTATTTTTGTAATTAACTTTTTATTTGTGCATGAGGATTAACATTCCATAAATTCATGATCATGTGTGTTGCCATTGGGTTTAATCAAGAGTCTTGAAATGAGTACCTGTGAATTGCTTGGAATTTGACGCTGTGATGTAATGAATAATGTTTGAAAGGTTGATTTTATCAGCTAACCAAATAAAATAAAAAAATTAAAAAATGGTTATATATCTGGTAGTGTTGGGAGTACGCGTAACAGGAAGGTCACTAGATCTCCCTCAATGGTCAAGCGAGGAAGAAAGTGGCAAAATGTACTAAACAAATAGGCGAAGCAAATGTGATGATTAATGAGATCGCTAGTCTACTTCATGACACAAACTCCAGGGAGCACCAAAGTTGCAAGAAAGGGTGGGCAACAAGGTTCTAACTGTGCAACATTATGGAATGATGATATTTTGGTGATTGGTCTTGCTGCTAATACTGAGGAGACCCGTAGAACAGCGAAGAGAACAGCCACCACTGACATCTTAAAAGATGCAATGTGAAAGCACGTGCAGAAAAGCTTGAAAGGTGCCAAAGTAACCCTCCCAGCAGTATTAGAAGTCTGGAAAATCCTTCAACGTTATGAAGTGCCTAACCTCCCATTACCATGTGGGGGAAAGAGCTATAGTGTCCCAGTGGAAGTCAATGCATCTAAACATACTAGTGCTGGGATGGAGACTCGAGGTCCCTGTATACGCATAGAAGAGCACACACTATTGATAATTTCCCTGCAAGTACCCACTCAGAATAGATATGAACCCCAGGGAGGGGGCACAGAGAAGCCAACTGGGGCAGCAAGAGAATGGATGCACCCCCTAGGAACACCAGCACCACTGGCCAGAAGGAAGGGAACTGTCTTATACAGATAAGCTTCCTCCATTGCAAAGGATGTCACACCCAGTCGTGGAGCTTCTTAAAACAGACGATGAGGCTTTATGCAAGGAATTAAATGCATCTAAAATGGTGGAACCATGTGGCCATATGGTAAACATAGTAAATATTGCAGATAAGGTTGCGAAGGCTATTAACACATAAGAGACAATTCATTTCTCTGACAGGACACCTACATGCCATTTATAGTTTGTCCACAGGCTCCAACTGGCATGTTATTCAGATCATCCACAATCAAGAACATGCTTTCTGCAGCCCGCCTCAATCCCAACTGGCATGTTAGCATTAGATTGCATTTACTTGGTTAATGTCCCTAAGTTAATTGGCACTTTCAGGGAAACCAGGGAATCCCTGATCAATAAGGTTACTCATTGGTTAAGAACTAAAAAGAGGCTGCAACTCATTAGTCAGAATCAACGTTGTCACTCTCGAATCTTGTATAGGCAATGGATCAAGGCATGTAATCAAAGTACAATTTACGGAACATAAACTGGTGGACGTTTCCGTCAGGTCGAAAAATTGGAATCTGAACAAAACTACCTACCACGGAGAACCCATAGACTATAGAGCATGCAGAAATGGAAGGTATATGCATAGTCCAAGATTAAAAACCCCAAATGATTACTCAACATCAGCATCGACCAAGAACCCTTTGAATATCAAACCATATACTGTAATATTCGTAACTCTAGAGAGGACTAACAGTTAGCACGAC
The DNA here is from genome assembly GCF_040938575.1 of Ambystoma mexicanum. Lineage (NCBI taxonomy): Eukaryota > Metazoa > Chordata > Amphibia > Caudata > Ambystomatidae > Ambystoma > Ambystoma mexicanum. Next base: position 463,218,234 of record NC_090931.1, read on the forward strand.
GAGAGATTGTGCCTGTCATTTAAAACAGAGTATATCTGTGTATCTAGCGTTCAATCAACCTTAGGAGCACAAGCAGGACCACGGCCAACAGGTTGACGGGCCTCGCTCCTCGTCTCTGATAATATTCTCTTGGTTGATTGGATCGTTCACGATTCTGTTAAACAGTGTAACACCAAAAATGCAGATAATCTCCCAGAGTCTGAGGTGCGCATGTATTATGGCACATTTCCGGGATTAACAAACATATGGCAAATGAAGAGTGGGTTAAGTGCATTTGCACACATGAGATCAAATGTCTCCAGGAGACATGGGCGATGGAGGCGCCTCACCTGCAAGGTTATACCACCTTTGCCATACCAACAATCCAAGGTAGGGGTGGACAACCAAGTGGTGGCCTCATAGTATGGATCAACACAGCAATTTTTGTAGCCACTAGTGTCATTGAGACGGGTTATGAAGATCTCTGGCAACTCCATATGACGTTTGTAGATGGTACTGAGGCCCTCCTAAATGATCTGTAAAACTTGCCGGCCCCAGAAAGTGGAGCAAGTTTTTTTTCCCTCCTTCACTGAAGAGCAGATGAATGGAGGGCGTACCATTTTGGGCAGATAAGAACTTTAGTAATGGGGAATTTCAATTTTTAATTCAGGCAGAGGACAGGGTTTGGAAAGTAGAGGAACTGAATGCCCCCAAACCAAAGAGAAAATACAGAAATGCAGAGGAGGTAGCCAGCTTGGTTCTGGCTTCTTATTTCAGAGCCTGACATGGAAGGTTTCAGGTGGACATACCCACGAATTAAACCTTTAAAAGTGGTACTCGCAAGAGTCTTATAGATTATGTTTAATCAATTTGGAATCGTGGGCTATGATTAAGGACTTTGAAGTAAAAATAAGGATTGAAAGTGAACACCACCTACTGATTCTTACAGCAGAGGGCACCCTGATAGGGATTGAATGTGAGGGAACTAAGAGCTTCAATGTGGTTTTATCTATTGCAGGTCATGCCAGGTGCACCATTAAATGGGTAAAATTAGATCCTAATAACTTGCTTCTGGCAAGCTATAGTAGCATTCTCGCAGCCCTGGAAAGCTTCTTCTCCATGAACTCTGACAAATGCACCAACATAGTAGATGCCCATGTAGAACTCACTAAGGCTCATGGAGAATGTTTTGTATCAAAACTAGCAAAACTGTCAGGCAGTGTGTGCAGTTCAAGCGTTGTGCGCAGTATAAAACACCCTGGTTTGACAGGGACTGTCACTGTGCCAAGGGATTAGAGATTGATCAGGCTAGGCGGGTCTCTGAAGAGGGAGTCAGAGCAGTACTTAAAGCATGCTAAAGAAACCATCACTGGAACCCACTAGTCCCGCTAACTACTGTCCCAATACAACAGTCCCTTTCCTCCTGAAGATGGTAGACAGGGCAGCCTACCTCTAAATCCAGAAATACCTCGAGACCAACCACATCTTGGGTAACCGTCAGTCCGGGTTCTGTCCTGGACACAGCACGGAATCAGCCATACTTGACTTAAAGAACCAGCTAGATGATATCAACGACACTGGGAAACCAGCCCCTCCTGCTTCTCCTAGACCTGTTGCCAATGTTCGACCTAGTGGGCCATATGATTCTCTGCCAACACCTTACCACCGCTGCCAATTTTTCACTAGAAGCATCCATCTGGATCACCTCCTTCCTGAAAGACAGAACAATCGGAGTATCTGCGGAAAATGCAAGCACCCCCTTGCCCCCTTCGCAGCTCCCTTATCCTGCGGCATTCCCCAAGGCTCCTATGTACCCCAACAGTCTACAATATTTTCATGAAACCACTTCCTACCTCCCAGACTATCAGCATTTCCGACACTAACTACACCAATGATACTCCAATTCTCCTTCCCCTCTCTGGCAACTACTTGCAAGACTCTGAGAAGCTAAACACTATATACCAAACCAAGCCTGGATGGTCACAATGACAAAAAAATTGAAATCCTAATTGTTGGCCTGCCCATGGTGCTCAAAAACCACAACCATCAATACACTTCTTTTACCACAGACTGTATCTCCATCCTTGTCTCCCAATCAGTGAAGACGCTAGGAGTCTACCTAGATGCCTGTCTCTCACTCACACTCCAAGTCAATGCCATTTCCTCAAACTCATCAATGCCTGCAGACTTGTCTTGTCTACTAACAGCTGCCTCACCATTGCCCGAGCCCTCATAGGCTCGAGACTACAAACTGCAATTCTCTATTCACTGGCACTACCAAACAGAATATCCAGAATTTGCAAGTGATCCACAACAATGCCTTCAGATTGGCTCTGAACATCCCTATGCATGAACATATCAACATTGATATAAGAAAATCTCACTGGCTCCCTATAAAAGAACGGATTACTTTCAAAACTCTTATCAATCACTCATAAGTACCTCTCTAACACTGCCCACATGCCCCCTACGTTGTTCAGAAATTCAAAAAAACCACAGCCAACAAGATCGACCAGAACAGCCTATGCCAACCCTGCTCATCCATCCCAAAATCAGACTGGCCATAGCGGGTGGCTCTAACTTCCCAGTATTCACAGAGAAACTTTGGAACACACTACTCCCTCCCCAACCCCCCACATTGAGAGCTGAACAATCTTGCTGGACCTTCTGTAAATTGCTGAAAACATGGCTCTTCACTTAGAGCACCCTGCCCTTATGCCCTACATATGTCTGTTCCCATATAATTTGTTCTGCAACAGCACCTTGATGCCCCTGGGTTTAGTGCATGATACAAACGTAAAGACCAAGAAACTTGCATATAATGAAGAGATTTGGAATTCCCTGCTGACTGCTATATACTCCAAGGATTCTCAAATATTTTTGAAAATGATGGGCACAAGAAGACCAGTTCACCAGAACACAGTGTGGGGCTGTATACTGGAAAGGGTCTGGTTTGAGTACTTGTATCACAAGAACAGATTATTTGAAGGACAAGGGAAACGAGTTGCGGATGGCTCATGATGGTATAACTAGTGATCTTCCATATGTGTTGAGTGAAAAGGAAGTAAGAACAGCACTTAAGTCTCAAACTGTAGGCAAGGCCCCGTAGACAGACAGGATTCCTATAGATTTTTATTCATCGAGCCAGTGGTTTGGATTCCGTGTTTAACTAAACTATTTAATGCAGCACTTAAGATGAACACAGCAGACATAGTGCCCATTTACAAAAGGGCAGCACGGATGCACCCTGCAATTACCGGCAATCTCCTTACTGGATGCCAGGGGAAAGACCTTTGCCAAAGAGATCCTCAGCCATCTGGAGACCTGCGCTGAGGCCGAGGCCTATTAAGTCATCTACAAGCTGGTTTTCAGTGCAGTACAAGAAACCTTCATGATTGTTGTATGACAAGTATGTCACACTAAGGAAAAAGTGCCAATATTTTGTGTTCATTGACCTTAAAGGGGTGTTTGACAGAGTCCCGAGGACTAGGCTGTGGGACATCCTTTTGCATCTTGGTATTCCACATTATTGTTGAGGGCCATTCAAATATATACACTGGGAATAAGGTAGCAGTAAGGTGGGGCATTTATGGCAACACTACTAATGCTGTGGGGATTGAGATGGGGGTACGCCATGGGTGCGTTCTGGTGCGATTTCATCAACATAGTTATAGAGAAGTTGGCAGGCTTCTGGTCAGACGCCCCAACATTAGGAAAAGATAGGCTCCCCAGTCTCATGTTCACCGGTGATGCTGTCCTTCATTCCCATACTCCTGTGGGTCTTAGGCTGCAACTTAACACCTTCATAGACTATTGCATGTGAAATGGGCTATCCATTATTGTGTTGAAGACCAAATCTCTGGTTTTCAGGGGCAATCGGCTAGAGAAAAACCTGTTCTAAGCCTAGCGACGAGTGAGGGACCAATTGAACAGGTTGAATCATATGTTTATCGAGGACTCAGTGTAACAGCTGATTGTAAGTGGGATGAGCAAGTTGCCAGGGCAGGAGTGACATGGTCGAGGTATAGTGTGGCATTGGTAAGATTTACAAGAGAGCGTGGCAATGGGTCTCTCAGGGTTTCTATAGCGGCATACAAGTTACAAGCAAGGCAAGCAGCCCCGTATGGAGCAGAATTATGGGGAGCTACAAAATGCAAATATCTTTCAGTCACAGAGAACAAATGTCTGAAGAACATTTTAGAATTACCATCAAGTGCACCAAACCTCCCCATTTTTCTAGAAACTAATGTACATAGAATAGAGTCAATTTGTAAAGCAAAGCCAGGTTGCTATTTGGCTAGGATCTGGACTGTTGCTAGATTGACAAAATGCAGGGAGGCCCTTGAGGACATCATGGCACGGGAAGGTGGAAGGTTATTACCTTGGCTCGCCCCCACATAAGAAAGGAGCTCTATGCAGTTGGGCTGAGCGATTTTTAGACTAGCCCTGGTAGCATGAATGTAAATTTAAAAATATGTATAAAAAATGCTTACATAGTTAATAAAATAACAAAACAAAATAAAATAACAAAATAGGACAATCCACTCAGTTAATTAGGTAGTGGGATTTGAAAGTTGAAATTTGAAGCCTTTGGCTACGAAGTGCACCTGTATATTGTGTGCCTCAGGCAAATGAGATCATTGTATATCAAATTGCGCTTGGGGATCTTGCCTGTGAAAAGCTCACGCGTTTGATGGATATTTGTATCCGAATAAACATAATTACAACAACAATGTAACAAATAGAATAGTACCTTCCCAGCATAATATCTTTTTTGCACTGACAAATCTGAAAGCATCATTCATTTTTTATTGCTTTGTCCCCACCACTTAGATCTAAGAAAAATATATTTGATACCTCTATTTCAGGTTAGAGCTATAAGAACTAATGCCCAGGCTATGACCTTATGTAGCCTCTCTAGGGATATCCTGGCAGTTATCTCACAAGGGCTTGAAAGAGAAGCCTGGCAAAATCGGCATAGTGCCATGTAAGAACAATAGCTTTGTAAGAATGTACTTTTTTGGTACAACTTGAGATTAAGAGGAGTTCCTGATGGAGCATTCTATTTTATAACATAGTTGTTTTCTCTCGCCTTCAATGACTGTATTTTGATGCGCTTTAGCCGCACGTGCACCTTCTGTTTACTAGGAAACTGACCAAAATATGTGAATGGCAGAATTGAGCTATGGGTTTGTAATCCATAGCAGATTTGATCTCTTCTCCTAAAATCGTATTCGGAGGCACTTTAGCTGCATTAGTATTTTCTGTCTACTGGGGAACTCAGTCAATACTTACATGGGGGTATTAAGCTATGAGGTTGTTGTCCTTAGCTGATCTGAGGGGATATATTTGTCATGGTTTACTTTTTTGAATTTTTAATTATATGTTTTTACCATCCTAAATCAGTGTTAAATATGTGTCTTGTTATTGAAGACGATTCTATGGCACATAACCCATTTATGGAAATTGGTTGCTAATGATAACACTTTCAGTGTCATCCGGTTGATGGCAAACAATGAAAATGCTATAAGATTTTAATGATTGGGTAATTTTTTTATTTGTATTGTTATTCGTGGTTTGTGCTCAGTAGTCATCTGCCTTGAGTTTTAAATAAATTATTAATTATATTCTGTTTTAATGTTTGTAGTGCACTGCTTCTATGGTATTGAAAAGCCGAAATAAAGCAACTTTGACTTGACTAGGGGAGGGGGAATGTGATGCCAAATACCACTGAATGATCTGTTTTTCTCAGGCTCTTCGTTTTATTTTATTTTCTTTCTCTCCTATCAGGTGTGTACCCGTGTAGTGGCTAATGTTGTTAAGCGGAGGCCACCTTAATCTCCATTTAACCCACTGTGGTACTTCAAGCTATTGGTGTTAATCTACATTCCTCAATTTCTGTAAATACTATATCAGCATGAATTGCAACCGTTATGTACTAGCTGTGTACCCAGTGTACTTACCTGTATCGTTACCATTTTGCTGGGGGTGGTGTGTTAATAGTTAGTTGTATGCATTGACTTGTCTTTGATATTACTTAAAAAACAACAAATAAACATTGAAAAATAAATGTGAAACTAGAGGAAGCCTCCAAAAGGTGAGTCAAATAAGTTGAGATATTAAATGAAAAACTCAACCCATGAAGAATCTGGAACGTAGAGTCCACAATAGATTGGAGAGGAAGCAATACATATTTTGAAAGACTCACATTAAATGAACAACAATAGTTTGAATGATAAAAGAACCAGTGTCTGAAGAAAAAGCCCAGAAGAACAAAATGTATGTAAGAAGATGATGACATGTGCATGTTACTGATAAAGATTTTTAAAGGGGGTTGTTACAGAAGGGTCCCAAGGAAAGATCAGATGATCAGCAGAATACATTAATTTCATTGTTTTCTGATGCACGGTGCAAGAAATGAGCCATGGCCATTTGCTCTGCCTCTCAGACTGGCACCGACGGACTTGCCTTTGGCACACCAACTTCACTCGTACACTGCATTGGCAGCACATTGCATGCAGTGTGTCTGAGATAAAAGCAAACAACAGATTCTGCAGGAAGCTAAAAACTGATTCCTGCTTTTCCTACTATCGCAAAATACTAGTCTCTCTCTGCTAAAATATGCTGTCACAATGTGGGTTGCATATCCAGCTGCTGTTGTCTCGTGCATGGCGGGCACGCCATGCCCCTTAAACCCAGTGCCATTTCATCAAGCATAAATGATGACAAGTAGCTGCTGTAAATGTGGGATACCATTTCTTAACTTTTTCGGGGATCAGGGAGCACATGCAATCGCCAGTAGCCCACATCTGGGCCTGAAAAATAATACAATTAAGTAAATACTGGGTGATTCATGGAGTCATAAGTCTTGATTACAATATAAATCAGCCACTGAAAGGAATGCTTTAAGGGTTTGCTAGAACCTGCACCCTCTGCCAAATTGCATAAATGAAGGGGGGCTTTGTTAAAATCCACATCCTCTGTGAACCTACCTAACCTTTACCCAAGTCTGGGTGTACAAGGCATCTGATCCCCCTGCCACCTAAACATTATAGCACCATACTGCCATTTACTCCGTCTGTCCAGTCCCACCCCCAGCTGTCTGTTGCCAGCAATTTTGCCGGTGGCTATGGACGAGCTAGCCTCAAGCGTTCTTTCTCTAGATGAGGGAAACTGGAAGGCCTACATTTCAGGAACATTTCTTTATTGTATATTGCTGGGTCCATTGCCACCTAACGGGGAGGAGGGGTGAGGGTTTTTTCCAAGGAAAACCCTACAGACCAGGGACATAATTTAGCACCCCTTACCAAACCCAGCTGTTCTCTTCTGACTCCAATCAACAGCCACCCTCTGGAACTCAGCTGTCAAAATGATGTCCGTTTCTATAGTTGGGTCTTTTTTCTGGCACTCACTGATTGGTCCTCCTTAGTTATGCAAAGCCCTAGCACTGCAGTTCCTTATGGGTGGGGATTGGATCACCCAAGTTCTCTTAGGCAGACCAATAGAATTTGATTATGTTAGTGCAAAAGATTAATGATCAAGGAAATGAAACCACTTGCGTCCAGCACACACCTCCCAGGAAGAAATAACGAGACAAGAGACAGAACATACATGGTGTGGCTTTCCCGAAATTGAGCAAGTGGATGGTTCAATCCTGAATAACAGGCCCAAAGCCTATGGCAATCTCACAGATGCACCCCGCTTGTGGAACTATCCAACACTACATTGCTTGTTTCTATTACCAAACTTAATGGTATTTCTCTTACTATACATTTACCATTTTTAACAAATATACTATTTATACAGAACTCCAGTACTGAAACATTGCCCAAGTATTAATACATCTCAAATATTTGTACATCATGACAGTATTTATAAAATATCCAAAGTATTCAATTATCATCAAGTATTCATAAATGAACTCGGTATTTATAAATTGTACAAGTACTTGCATAACTACCCATAATGTACACTTTAACCCATTGTGGAGTAAAACGCATATATACTTTGTCCAGGTGGGTATATATTTAAAAACGTTCATAAATACCCCAAATGGGTACTTAGTATCTACACAATACCTCAGCGGTCAAACATCTCTACAGTGCACATCAAGCAAGTGTTTTTAAATGTCACCCATATTTGTATTTCACCCGTACTACATACATAATCGCATATTGGGCCAGTCCTAATGAAATAATTCCCCGGTGTCTAGTTGTGACATCACCACTCATCAGTACCACGAAAAAGACATCAGGTCTAAACTGTAATCATGTATTACATTTCATTGTCATATCACCCTTGCCGGTGCTTACCCAGCCAAGAGCAGAATTCCTGCTGTGGAAGAGGACTGCATTATAGGCTGGGACTAGCTTTTCCGATTCCTTTGTTCTAAAATAGCATTCTTTGACATTTAGAGCCATTATTGATCAGGTGCTGTTCATGGTGTTTTATTTAGTGTGATAATAGATAGTTGTCATAATAGAGCAAAATCTATATACATCTTATGACTTATTTTAAACCAAAACATAGCATGTAAACACGATTCATTGAACTGCTTTAATTATGAATTTAAACACAATACAAGCTGCATATTGTTTTTTTTCCAACATAACATATTTCTACTGTTATTGTATGAATCAACAACTGCAAAGTACCTAGCATCCTCTGTATGAGTTATAGGCCAAATGTTAAAGGTGATAACGTTGTGGCGATATTTTGGAATATAGCACCCTCATCAATATTATGAAAGGATATTACATGTCACTTCTGAATATCAGCACACTGTAAAGGGACTTGTTCTTCGACCCTATTGCTCTATTGAGCGGAGAGAGAAAGAGAGAGGGGGGGTTGGGGGTATTGTGTTTAAGATTATGCATATAAGGTCTGAGGTGAGAGGTGGGGCCCCATCAAACTGTGGTAGGTGGGATGGTTCCAGTGGCTTGCAAGCTCATTTGAGATGTATATGTCTCCTAAAGCATTATCCTGGATTTGAATCTGAGCATTTCACATATATGTTCTCCGCAGTGGTGACTGGGTATCTACATGTGCCTTGGATGATGAAGTGCTGAGAGCAGTTGGGGGATGGTCTGCAGAGGGTGTGTCAGCAGCATGGGGGCAGCCTTTGCTGAAGAGAGCTATTGTTCCATTCATCTTGAAGACGCGCATGCACAGCGAAGATTTCAGCTGCAGGTCCAGATAATTCCAGAGGGTAGCTAGTCATGGTGTTTAGGCTTTGCTTTGGCATCCAGTGGCAATTTCTGACAACGTAGTCCACTGTGCACATGATCTTAAACCTGATCCACTGTTCCACCAAGGGTCAGTGACCCCCCAAAAGGGAGAAAGGTAGGAAAAGAGATACATAAACAAAAAGGGAAATAGAGAAAGTAATGAGAAAAAAAATGGAAGACTCAGTAGGCAGACATGAAAGTGAGAAAATACTGCAAAAGATGAAACAATGTAAAAAGAGAGGAGTGCATTTATTTATTGATATATTTTTACGTTTGTTAAGCGCACAACATACCACAGGCATCAAGGCGCTAGTTACAGCGGGAGAGGGGAGAGAGGAGGAGGAGGAGGAGGAGGAGGAGGGAGAGTGAGGAGGGGGAGAAAGGTTACATAGAGTCATGGGGCCTCATTACAACTCAGGCGTTTACGGCGGCGTAATTAGCGCCTTCCCCACTCCCATTATGCCCTATGGGGCAAAAATGGGAATGGGGAAGGGAAAATGGGAAATGGGGATTTACCGCCCCACTCACCTTGGAATGGGGCGGTAAATCCGCCATCCACCATGGTGTAAACGGAGTTTACACCATGGTGGTAAAGTTGGTGCACTTAGCACCAAGGTTGTAATGAGGCCCATGGTAAAAAAGAGTCAGCGTAAAGATAAGCAAGAACATTTTTGGAAAAGGGTGGTCTTGACTAGTTTCCTGAACGGCCAGTAGGAAGGTTCAGAACAAATGTGGGGGGGTGGAGGTTGTTCCAGAGGCGGGAGGCTGCCACTGTGAAGCTAGAGCCTCCAGCTCGTGAACGCTTGAAGTGAGGTGGAGTCAGTCTTTGGATGTAGAGCGATCTTGTCAGTCTGATAGAAGAGTATTTGATCAGTCTATGTGAGAAGTAAGGGGTGCAGTGTTAGAGAGGCACTGATGCGTGATTGAGAGAATTTTAAAGTTTATACATTCTTTGACAGGAAGCCAGTGCGCTGCTCTTCGATGACTTAGAGAGCTTCATGGCCGCTCGGATGGCATTGTTTTTGATTGTCTGAAGTTTACAATGGTTGCGTTCTGATGTGCCAGCTAGGAGGGAGTTAAAGTAGTCAAACCGGGAACCTATGGTGGCCCTTGCTATGGTAAGGCGGTCTTGTGGCGAGAGAAAATGTTAGGTGGCATTTAGAAGCATAGTGGCAGGGCAGCTGAGGAAGTAATGGAGTGGACATGCCGGGTCATGTTGAAACTGGAATCTAGGTAGAATCCAAGTGTTTCAGTGCTCAAGGAGACTGGGATGGTGCAAGCTTCAATGTTAAAGTAGTGGTACGCATAGTCTAGTTTGGACAGTGGGAAGGTTTTTGTTTGTTTGTTTGTTTATTTTATTTTTATAGCGCTCCAAACCCAGGGGTAGAAGGGCGCTTAAGAATATGGTTACAGCGTTGAGAAGTATCTTTGTGCTACATACTTCGTACATACTTATAATATATACATATATATACAGTCATCAATAAACAGAGCACATACAATACGCACAATATACAATTTTCAATATAAATACAGTTCCTAAACCAGTTACCGCACAGGGGTGTAAGGTCTGGTGTTAATGGGGCTATTCTTTGTTTAGGAGCCAGCTGATGACCTGCTTCCTGAAGATCTGGAAGGATTCGATAGTTTTGATGTTGAGAGGTAGGGTGTTCCAGAGTTGGGGGGCAAGTACTGTGAAGCTTGCCCCTCCAGCTCTTTTTAGGTGGAACCTGGGCACTGTCAAGCATAGATTGTTGGAGGATCTGGTGGATCAGGTAGCAGGTTTCATGGTGAATTTGTTAGCTAGATATGGTGGTGCTAGGTGGTTGAGGGACTTGTACGTGAGACAAATGGTTTTTAAATCAATTTTTTGGCATATGGATAGCCATTTGCAGGCTTTCCTAGTAGCAGAGATATGCTCTCATCTAGGAATGTTGAGGGCTGCGTGCAGGGCGTTATTTTGTATTACCTGCAGCTTGTTGAGTACGGATTGGTTGGCACCTAGGTACAGGCTGTTGCAGTAATCCAGTTTGGATTGTATGAGGGCCCTTGCAAGGGTGAGGCAGCTGTTCGGTGATAGAAATGGTCTGCTGGCCCTGATGAGCTTGCCGGTGTAGGCAGCGGCTGAGGCGGTCATATTGGTGTGTTTGGTGAGGTTGGTGTTGGCATCTAGATAGAAGCCAAGGGTTTTTACGCTTTTGGCTATAGGGATAGAGTGGCCATCGATGATGATGTTATTATAGCTAGGGTTGAGTTTTGTTAGGGTGTTAGGGGAGCCGACTATTAGGAGCTCTGTCTTCTCATCATTCCGGCAGAGACCATGCGAGGCCATCCATGCCTGAATGATGGAGAATATTTTGTTGATCCGGGCAGAGTCTGCTTGGTAGTTACCTGTGATGGTGAGGAGTATCTGGGTGTCATCTGCATAGTTTTTTGTAGGTGACACCCAGACGGTCCAGTTGGTCAAATAGAGGCTTTGTAAATATGTTGTACAAAGTGGGGGATACACAGGATCCCTGTGGGACCCCGCATGTGATGGGATGGGGTCTGCTGCAGCTGTTGTGGAGAAGACCAACATGGTTCTGTTTGCCAGGAAGGATTGTATCCATGTGATGGCAGAGGAGGAGAAGTGGGCTGCGGTGGCAAGGTGATTGCAGAGGATTTCATGGCTGACCAGGTCAAAAGCCGCTGAGAGGTCTAGTAGGAGAAGGATTGCGGCATTGCCTTTGTCTTTAATTTCATCAATCTGGCTTTTGAGATCAACAAGGGCGGTTTCTGTTCCGTGTTGAGGTCTGAAGCCAGATTGGCGTATTCCTAGCAGTTGGTTGGATTCCAAGTATTCCTGAATTTGGATGTAGGCAACTCCGTCCAGGATTTTTAGTAGGAAGGGGACTGTGGTGATAGGCCTTTAGTCAGTGGTAATGGCCGGGTCGAGAGATGGTTTTTTTAGGAGTGGGAGAATCCATGATTGTTTTAAGTTGCTAAGGATCGAGTTATTGGTGAAGGATAGGTTGATGAGTTTGGTGATGAAGGGGGAGAGCTCTCTGGCTGCATCTTTTATGATCTGTGCCGGGCAGCTGTCTCCTTTGCAGTTTGAGGGTTTCAAGGAAGTGATGATTTTTTGAACTTCTGGGATGGTGACTTTCTTAAACGAGAAGCCAGAGCTAGTATTGATTGGCGTGGGTGGGCTAGGGTTGGTGACCTTGTTATTGGAGAGTTGTTGGCGTTTGTCCTCAATTTTGGTTTGGAGTCCTGAAATGTTATTGTTGAGGGCATTTTGGATGCTGGTGCACCAGGATTTGTCTTTCAGGCAGGTGTCTGGAGGTGAGATAGGGTTTTCTAGTTCCTTCAGAATTTTAAATAATTCTTTAGTGGAGGATCCTGCCTGAACAATCCTGGCGTTGTATACATCTTTTTTGGTGCGGATTATCTCGCTTTTGTAAAGTGAGGATAGATTTGTGAGGTTGGATTTGTTTTCCACGGTGGGGTTAGTCTTCCAAGTGTGTTGTGCCTTGGCTTTCTCTTTTCTGAGTAGTTTGAGCTCAGGGGTGTACCACAAGTTCAGGTGAGCTTTGGGTTTGACTTTGCGTATTTTCAGGGGGCAACGGTGTCCATTGCTCTGGTCATTGAGTCGTGAAAGGTGTTGATCAGCAGGTTAAGGTCTGCGTTGGCTGGGAGAGCATTGAGGGTAGGTAGGACTAGTGGTAGTAGGGCTTCAGCAGTAATGTTGCGATTATTCCTGGTGGGACAGGCTGGTGCCAGTGTGTGTTTATTGGGCAGTATCTGATTGGTGTTGACCTCGAGGGGGATCATGTGATGATCGGTCCATGCCAGAGGTTGGGGGTCTTTACAGGTTGTATTGCAATTGTAGGTTGCTACCCAATCAAGGGTTCTGCCTTTTTGGTGGGTGGGGAGTACAATGAGTTGAGTGACATCATGATCGGCTAGGACATTGGCTAGGGATGCAGCATGTACATCGTTTGGGTCTTTGTAGCCGAGGTTGAAGTCCCCGAGGATCATGATTTGTGCTGATGGTTTGGAATTTTCGGTGATGAGGGATGAGATGTCTTCTTCAGAGGTCCCAGGGAGGACTGGGGGTCTATATATGAGGTGGAGAGTTGGTGGGAGGCCAGCCAGGCTTGGATAATGTCATAGATGACGTTGATTTTGTTGAAGTCTTGTGTGCAGTCACCAGAGAGGGAAATAAGGATCTGCATATTGTTGGCATAATTGGTGAAAGAGATCCCCAAGTAGTGATGGTGGTCAAAAAGGGGTTTTGTGTATACATTGTATAGAGTGGGAGAGACACAGGAGCCTTGTGGAACCCCACAAGGGACAGAAGACGGGTGGGTGGCTGCAATACCGGCATAGACTCGGACAGATATATCTGCGCGGAAGGAGGCAATCCACTGGACAGCAGATGCTACGAAGTTGGTGGCTGTGGTGAGATGGTGACAAAGCGTTTGCTGGTTGACTAAGTCGAAGGCAGCGAACATGTCCAAGAGGAGGAGGAGAGCAAGGTTGATGGCGTCATTGTAAATTTGGTGGAGTTCCAGGTAGACCTGAATTTGTTTGTAGGCAGCACAGTCCAGAATTCTTAGTAGGAAGGGGACAGTGGTGATTGTACGATAGTCGGTAGGTGTGGAAGGGTCAAGGGGAGATTTCTTGAGAAGTGGGGAGATCCATGCTTCCTTTAGCATTGTAGGTCCAACACTGGTGGTGAAGGTAGAGTTGATAAATGAGTTGATGATGGGGACAAGGGTTTCTGTGATGTCCTTAATGAGAGGTGCTGGGCATATGTCTCCTTGGCAGCGTGATGTCTTCAAGATGGTGATCGATTGGCAGGTTCCATTTCGGAAGTAGGGCAAAAGGTAAACGGTGGGTATGTGAAAGGGGGAGGGCTAGGGGCTAGGGACTGGAGAGGCTCTGTGGTAGTGGGTTTAGTGATCAGGATAGCTTGCTTGAGCTTGACATTTCCTTGGAGGGAGACAACTTTATTTGAGAGGGTAATGTGAATGTTTTGACACTAGGGTTCATCTATAAGGCAGCTGGAGTGAGGACAAAAGTGGTCTCAAGCTCTCTGAGAATGGAGAAAAGCTCACGAGAGCAGGATTGAACTTTAGGATTCTGTTAGCGAGTGCTGATGCTTTTGCATCGAGGATGGCTTTTCTGTATTTCTTGGCGAGGAGGAGGAGGGTTTCTTTGTTAGTAGGGGAAGGAGTTTTGCACCATATGTGTTTGAGGTTGTGTTTGTTAGCTCTCAGCTTGTGTAGATCTGGGGTGAACCAAGAGTTTATGTGAGTACTTGGTTTGACTTTATAATGTTTAAAGGGAGCAATGGTGTCCATGGCAGAGAGAATGGTGGTGTTGTCGGTGTTGACTAGGTCTGTTGGGTTGGAGGGTAAGGAAGCTTTGAGAAGGGAAGGATTAGCAGCAAGGAAAGGAAGGAGGCATTCTTTGGTGAGGTTGCATGAACCTCTTGAGAGCAGTGGTTGTAATGGGTGTGTATTGGGGGAGGGGCAATAGGCACATTGAAGGAGAGGGTGTGATGGTCTTTCCAGTGATTAGGAGAGATCACTATGTCATCTGCAGAGTAATTATAGTCAGCAATCCAGTATAGAGATCTCCCTAGTTGGTAGGTTGGGCTTGAGATATGCTGTTTAAATCCCAGCAAGGTTAAGGAGCAAGCCACTGAGGTGGCGGCTGTCATCTGGGTCCAGTAGGCCCAGGTTGAGGTGACCCAAGAGTAGGACTTTGGCGGAAGGTTAGATGGTCGAGCTAAGCATTGAGGAGAGGTACAGTTCAAAGGTTTTGGCTAGCACCAGAGGGCGATAGATAATGTGGATGGATAGGGAAGAGGATGGTGAGATTGACAGCCTTGTATTGAGTAGGTCACATGAGGGAGGGGCAGTGGTTGGGAATGTTTTAAAGGCGAAGGTGTCTTTATGGATGAGGGCAACTCCAGAACCTTTGAGGATGGGGCGATCACAGCTGAGAATCATCAGGGACGCCATTGCACCAAAATGCCAGGGGTAGTGAAAGTGACATCACACGACCCTTGACCTCTGATGACATCACAGGAAGTGATGTAATTTGACCTCACCCCAAAGTGGCATCACTTAAAGTGACGGAACACAACCTTTTGCCCCTTGACAAAACAGGAAGTGGCATCATAGCATTGTTCCTAAGTACACTACGAAAAATATGGTTATGATATCACTATAATGTGATATGCATTTCATACAAGAATGGATCACCATATGCATCATTAACATCAGTGTGTGTAGGCCCATATTTCCAAATTACTGTGAATGCAAGCAGAAGTCCAAGGGCAAATGATAATGATGTGTTATTATATAGCACATAGGCTTAAGCGCTTTATATAGAACAAATATACATACACAATAATCCAACCTATGTTGGTACACATTTATCAACCTCAGAAGGATGAAAGGCTGAGTTCAGGTGTTTAAGAACAGACTAAATCAGCAACTCACCCTCTGAAATAAACCTTTAATGAGTCTAGCAATGATTGTATAGAATTCCAGAAAGACAAATGATTTGTTAGTTCTATTCTTTGTTATTCAGGGTCACTGCTCAAAGTGTTACTTTTGTGGAACCCCCCTGTTTTTTGTTAAGAGGCCTGAACAAGAAAGCCAGGCACTTCAGAAACAAAGAGCCACATGGTACTGGCCAGAGTCCATGGGCTTACATTTAGAAAAAAAAGACAAGAAAAAGAAAAGAAAAAAAGATTCCTATTCTTTTTTTAGGTGTAGCAAGGAAGACCAAATGGGGAGCAAGGGAGACCCCAGGCAACCCCCAAATGATGTCCCTGAGAATGGTGTAGCCTGCAGGGATGGTGATGGTCAGGACAGGGCCCATGGCAGGGTGAAGGCATGTTTCTGTGATGGCGAGAATGTCCACATTGTTGTTGGTGATGAGGTCTCTAATGTCAAAGGAGTGGGCTATGACTGAGTGGCATTGACTAGGATGCAGGAGAGTGATTGCTTGGAGAGGGGTGGGATGGGAGAGAGTTTCAGAGCTAGAGCATGGGGTGTGTGGAGGTGAAGTGGGCAGTGTAAAGGGAGCAGAGTTGCGTAATTGGAGATTATTAAGGCGGTGCATCATGTTAGGAGTGTATGCCGATGGTTAGAATGCAGTAGAGGTACGAGAGGAAAGCCTTGATGTCCTTGCCCAGCCTATACAGGGCTGAGAGGCAAGAGAGGTGGTGACAGGGGGATTGCAGGCTGTGAGTGGGTTGTAGGTGGGGTGGGCAGCTTAGAGTGCCTTGTAGCTTTGCATACATTTTCGTTGATGGTGGTGGTGGGGAGTGAGGTTTGTGGTGAACCGGTCAGAGGTGGGGAGGAATGGTGCGGGTAGAGGGGGCATTCTTGAGCAAAATCTAGGGCAGAGGAGATAAAGGGCAATGTTGGTAGTGCTGATCAGGGCAGTCCTGCCTGCTGCTGTCAGGGCAATGAGAAGTGATACCAGATGGTCGGTAGCAGGGTGTCCTTCCATTTTGGCACCCTCACGGTGGAAGGTCTGCAGAACTGCTTTTGTTCCAGGGTCCAGCATGACTAATGCGGCCGAGACTTTAGTTGCGCACCAGGGGATTACTGTTCCATTTCTTCCGTAATTCTGTTTTAGGAAGTCACCTTCACAATGTTTTTTCCGGCCTTCTTTTCCCATCAGTGGGTGCAGACTCCCGGGGGCCTCGTGGCTTATCACTTGGCACTTAGCTTCTTTGCTCTAAGCCCCCAGGTAACTTTATGGTCCCTACTGCGTCAGTGGAGGCTCTGACTGGGCTAATTTTCAGATGGGCCTATATTGCCATTAAAGTTGTTTCAACTTCTCCTAAGGGCTGTTCCTGGCACGAGCTGTTCTGCATCTTTCTCCACTGTTGCTAGCATCTTTGCCTTTGTGAGCTGCTTGTTGAGCTGATGAGGTAATTCTGATGAGTGTGCAATGGGGCCTGGGGCTCAGGGCCTCCTGGAGCACTCAGGGCCAGTGCCCAGAGCTAAAGATGCTTCTCATCTTGCCCCCCTCATATCTATCTACCATTCAGCTGTCCGTACCCTCTGTTTCCTTGCCCCTAATGACTCCATTTCTTCTTCACTTTCCCTTCGTGGCTGGCTTCCCTTTCATGCCCACTTAAGTTTAATTTCCTCTGTCTAGTCTTTAAATCTCTCCATAATCTTCCTCCCCCTTATCTCTCCTCTCTCCTCTCTTTCTACACTCCTTCCCATTCCCTTCGTTCTGCTGACCACTTCCTGCTCACCGTCCCTCCTTCCCCATGTGCCTCCTCCCGTTTTCACACCTTTCAGCTCCTAGCCACCCCATGCACTGGAACTCCTTACCTCTGTCAATCCGCTCTATACCTACCTTTTCCTCCTTCTGCACTTCTCTGAAATCTCTCCTTCTCCATTCCCCACCATGAAACCTTCCCCTCCTCCCATTCTCTTTCCTTCCCTCGAATCTTCCCTATGATCCTCTCTCTTCCCTTCCCCTGCCCCTCCCTCATTTTCACCCTATACCCCTTCTGTTTCCCTCCTCCTTCCCTTCCCTCTTCCCTCACAGATTAATTGCTCCACTTACAGTTTTATTGGTTTGATTCATGATTGTAAATTGCTTCTACTGTTATAATGTTCTATGTATTCTGTTGTCATAATGTAAAGCATTTTGCATTAAAGCGCTACATAAACACAATAAATACAAATACTAAATTAATGTAACCTGCCACAGTGTTTACAGGTTGAGCATTCCTTGCTCAACAGTTCCCCCACTGGCCCCAATGCAGGGCTCTTGAAAAAGGGAAAGGAATAAACGAGAAATGTGAGGGGACTTAAAATAATTAACAAGAGAGAAGTACAGCGGAATAAAAAAGAGAAAGAGAGAGGGTGGATAGATAGAAAGTTTAATGAGCAAAACAAAACAAAGGAAATCAATGAATAATGAAGGAGCAGGAGAAAGAAAGTTAATATCGAGAGGGGTGACCCAAGAGGGTAAGGAGAAAATACATGATAGGGAGGAAGCAAGATAAAGAAAAGGAGAGCAACATCAAGAGAGCAGAAACTCGAGGCAGGGGGTGAGAGTAATGAGAACATGTCATAGGAGTAGAGGGACAATTTGGATAGTTATCAGGAGCCAGATTACAGAAACTGTGTATCAGTGCAATTGCAAAGTTGCACAGTACTAGCACTGGGGCAAAGTTTGCCGTATTTTTAAAAACACTGGGACATATTCAAAAACCATTTCACCATGACATGTGCAGTTTGGCATGGTATAAGAACTAGGGAAATGTTTGCACTTGTGAGAAAAAGCTACATTTTCAATGCGTTTTGCACTAGGGCAACGAAAATGCAGTGAAAATGTGTCTTTTTTCGACTAGAGCAATTTTGCTCTAGTGTGCATAACATGCAAAACTGCACTTGTTATGGTCTAATGGATTTAAAATATTTCCCAATATTTTTAAAAATAGAGCTGACCGTCACATTGGAACCATGGCTCTATCAGCATCTTGACCCTTCTTAAAATACTGTGATGATTGTCTTGGTCTGTTCTATGTTGTTTGTCAGTGCTCTGAGGCCTGCAGGTGAGCTAGCGCTTTACAAAAGTTAAATAGAATAGAGCAACCTTTGCCCTAGTGCTAATACTGTGCAACCGTACACTTGCACTGGTGCAAAGTTCCTGTAATCTGGCCCCAGAGAGGTGAGAGAAAGGAAAAAGACAAGGGTAAAAGCTACAGGTGCTGAAATGCAAGGGGAATAACCACAGGAAAGTAGACGCAAAGCAGATGAGAGACACAGGAAATAATCAGTGCAGATCAAGGACAAGGGAATTGGCCAAAGGTGCGGAGAGACAAAAAAGTTACAGGAGCTGAGACTACGGAAATATACCAGGGACGTGCGAAAGAAACAAAAAATAAAGCTAAAAACCCAGACAGGGGGATGTGGGGGCACAGAGTCAAAACGTGGACGAGACAAGGAACAAAAAGAGGGCGAAGAACGAGTTTATCATCTCCTGGAATGCCTGTGAGATTAATGACTGCATGTTTGAAGACACTAACATACAGTGTGAATGTTTTAGGAAAAGGGGAGGGATTCATAATGAAGAGCAGGCGCGGAGCGCTGTCTACCGCAAAGCTTCCTGGGTTCTCTCCAGCATCCATGAGACATCTGATGAGTTCCAGACCCGCCGTGATACTAGAGGGTCTGGGCAGGGGTCAGTCTGCTCAAAGAAATGAAAAAAACATTGCCAATCCTGTGAGAAACTGGATCTCCAGTCAGTCAGCTCATCGGTCTTTGTGGTAATCTCCCCTTAGAATAACACCATAAAAATGTCAGAGTGTGAAAATATTGGGAAGGCTTCAGGGAGGCCCGTGGGCAGCCAGGCAGTTCGTGTGAGGAGAACATCAGCTCCGCGAGCCACGACTGGAGTGCCTGTGAGCTGTACCCTGGCCCAGAGAGCACCGCGAGGGCACTGCTCAGAGTGTAGTGTTGGTGCGCAGTGAAATCATATCACGTCACCACTTGGGGCTTGCTGACTGAACGGATGGCAATGGGTAGTGATCGGAAGGAAGCGAGTAGTGTGTTTAAGCGACTCCTCGAAAGCAGACCAGTGCAAACACTGGCAAAAGCATATTGGTATGCATAGACCTGCACCTGCCTGCCTGCTCCTGAACAAAGATACAAAGTAAAATAAGAAAAAATATAATGTAAGGGCTCTTGCATATCCATCGCCCTTCTGCCACTATTGGTGGCCTCGCTGCATGTGGCTCTGTAAGAAAAAGGGGACTGGAGTTAATTCGTTGGATAATGACAGAGGCAGATGTAAAACCTGTGGTGCTGATGAGTACAGGTCAGAAGTACCCGGTTTCTGCTTCTGCGGGCCAATCTGCTATTTATGGATTTGGGGGAGAAACTTGTCAGTATGTCAAAGCAGGCATGATATGTGTTGGGCTCCCCCAACTCCATGTCTTGGAGGCCTCCAGATCCTCTGCAAACGGGAGCATGCGCTCCTGGCAAGAGGGGGAACCAAGTCAAGCAGGGAAGGCAACCTAAGCTCCCTCGCTCACATAAGAGGGGGGACAAATTGAAGCAGGGAAGGCAACCTAAGCTCCCTCGCTCACGCAAGAGGGGGGCCCAAGTCAAGCAGGAAAGGCAACCCAAGCTCCCTCGCTCACGCAAGAGGGGGGACCAAGTCAAGCATGTAAGGCAACCCAAGCCCCCTCGCTCACGCAAGAGGGGGGACCAAGCCAAGCAGGGAAGGCAACCTAAGCTCCCTCGCTCACGCAAGTGGGGGAACTAAGTCAAGCAGGGAAGGCAACCCAAGCTCCCTCGCTTGCGGGGAAGGCAACCCAAGCTCCCTCCCTCACGCAAGAGGGGGGAACAAGTCAAGCATGTAAGGCAACCCAAGCTCCCTCGCTCACGCAAGAGGGGGAACCAAGTCAAGCAGGGAAGGCAACCTAAGCTCCCTCGCTCACATAAGAGGGGGGACCAAGTCAAGCAGCGAAGGCAACCTAAGCTCCCTCGCTCACGCAAGAGGGGGGACCAAGTCAAGCAGGGAAGGCAACCCAAGCTCCCTCGCTCACGCAAGTGGGGGAACTAAGTCAAGCAGGGAAGGCAACCCAAGCTCCCTCGCTCACGCAAAAGGGGGAAACAAGTCAAGCGGGAAAGGCAGAGAGGCACCTCTTGCATAGGTGCCGGCTCCACATTGCCTTGTTCCCTTCACTCAAGTCGTGGATTTAGTGGCAGAGAAGTTTCCAGACACAAATTGGATTAAGACAAACACTGCTCATAAGAGTATTGCATGATCCTGTGTACCAACACGCACTTACTTGGACCACAATTGAACTGCTGACATAGGAATGAACACAGATTAGCCCTGAAGTGTTTAGTAACTGGATTTTAGATTGTGAGTCTGTGCAGTTGCACTGAACATGGTGAACCGAAGGTGACTATTTAGCAGGAAACTAAACTAAGCAAAAGGTGCCTTGTAAGTCCATGGAGCCGACAACGCTCGGCTGTAAACCTATCCACGTCGCATGTCATAAACATTTAAAATTCACTGCTCAAAACAAGAAATAGACAATGTCAGCCCAAGAAAGGACAAGATGACAATACCTCAATCAAGACTGAGGTAGTAGCGGCTGAGTAGGAGGGGGTATATCATACATGTAAGGCACTTGGGAGGGAAATAAGTGTTCATTTTTATTTTTATAAAATGCCAGATATATGAGAGTTTGAAAAAGCATAGCAAGCTGAAACAGAACACCACTGTATGTGATTTCAAGCACATACCAGGGTTACTGTTGCTATCCACAGTAAATATTTAGAATCGCATAAATGCATTGTGATGGATAATTGCGCTCTTAGCGTTAGGTTTGACACCACCCTGCTTTCCAAAGAGCAATGGACAATTTCATCATTTCTGCTCAATCTTAGCCACAGGAATTCCATTCACTAAGAGGAACCCACAGTCTCGTGGTCTTCTGGAACTTTCTGGTACCAGTGACTCAGGGAGTACAATTCCGTAAGTGCAGCAGAAGGAGCCTGGATTCCATCACAGCAGTACCAACAGGACCGGCTTCTACCCCATTAGCACTGCTGCTCCTTTAGCAAGGCAGTCATGCCAACACCATGTGCGCTGCTCTACGGTGACCCCCACATGCCCAAGAGCGGAGCAAGCCTCAAAGGTTTTTGGGGGTGGGGGCTGAATGAAGAATCTGAAAGTTGAAATCTGAAAGTTGGTAGAGAGTGGGGCCATTACCGCACCCCTCCTCCCTTCCTCTAAGCCCAGAAGGCTGAGTAGCCATTAGGCCTTCTTTGACCCACAAGATGCATCTTTTTTCTCATCTTTCATTCCAATTCAGAGGCTATTTATTTTCGCAAAGCGGTGCTGAACACTGGAGGCATGGGCCATCTACAAGCTGAGCCTAGTAGTTAAGCCTTTGGCTACATCAAAGTGGGTTTATTGATATCACCAGGCAAGGACGTTATTCCACCAAAATGCCTGGAGTGGTGAAAGTGACTTCACACGACCCTTGACTTCTGATGACATCACAGGAAGTGATGTAATTTGACCCCACCTGAAGTGACATCACTGGAAGCGATGGGACACAACCTTTCACCCTTTGACAAATCAGGAAGTGGCATTACATAGCATTGTTCTTAAGTACACTACGAATAATATGGTTACGCTATCACTGTAATGTGATAAATACATTTCATACAAGAATCGGCCACAATATGTATCGTTAATATCCGTGTGCATTGGCCCATATTACCAAATTACTGTGAATGCAAGCAGACGTTCAAGGCCAAATGATAATGATGTGTTATTATATAGAACAAATATCCATACAATATCAACCAACCTGTGTTGGTACTCATTAAGCTGCAACCTACAGATCACACACACATCGCAGCAGTGAGCACTCAACCCACTGAGCTATCTTCCCGGCTATAGCAAAATGAGAAATTGCATGTCTAAATGTTCTCAAAGTCAGAAAGCAATATACACTCTGTAGAGGATACCATTAAACTGGTAACTGAGATTTAACAGCAGGCCAGTTCATCTGCAGGTCTGATGCAAAGTTTGCCACGTCTCAAGCCTGTGTGTATCTACTTTTCAGGCTTCAGAGGTTTGCAAACAACATACCATTGGGAGTGTTCCTAACTGTGTATTAAAGAACTTAGAGTAGCGCAGGGAAAAGCAGCAGACTCACACAGCATCCCGTACTCTGGGCACTCGTTACCTCATACATGCAAACAAACATCCTGTACAGTATGCCAGGGAGATAGGAAAGATAGACACATTACAACAAAGCATTGTGGCACAATGAAATCAAGGGCCACTTGATGTGCTATGGTCAACCATTTCTACACTGTAAACAAGCTTTTAGGCACTAGGACTTTGTCAAGTGATAGAGGACACAGAGTTGGAATGTCTTGTGATGATCGTAACAGAGACAATGGCAGAAAAGAAACATGCTATAACTGCAAATGCGAAAAGCAAAATCCATAGTCCGAAATGGGTGCTTATTCATCTCTAAATGATTTTTGGAAGTTTTTGTCTGCATTGGGAGTTTGAGGTGTTTAAGAATAGCAAAATCAGTGACTCACTCCCTAAAGTGTGCCTGAAATAAGCCTTTAATGAGTCTAGCAATTATTGTATAGAACTCCAGAAAGACAAATTATGTTATTCCTATTCTTTCTTATTTAAGGTCACTGCTCAAAGTGTTACACTTGTCGAACCCCCTGTTTTTTTTTTTAAGAGGCCTATCAAGAAATCCAGCCACTCCAGAAACAAGGAGCCATATGGCGCAGGCCACAGCGCAGGGATTTCAATTTTAAAAAAAAGGTAAACAAACCTTTTTAAAAAAACGTTTTAGAGATAGCAAGGGAGACCAGAGGGTGACCCCCAAATGACGTCCCTTTTACCAGGGCAGGTTTTTGTCCTTGCTTGGCCTCTGTGCCCTTGCTGCTGTTGGCACTTTAATTGTTTGGAGGAAAGTAAATGCACAGCCTCTGAGGAGAGAAATTTGACAGGGTCTTGCAATCGCACACTTTGCTACCTGAGCCCCGGGCTGGCCTCACAGCAGTGTGCATGCGGCCTTCTTTCTGCCTCAAAGTGGGGCTGTTGCGGCCCATGCATGTTTCTTGGAACTTTATAAGAGAGAGAAATGAAGCACACTCGACGGAATGCCAGTGACAGGAAGGGCCTTCACTGGACCCACAGTGCAAAAGACAGCGAGGAGGGTAGGTCTCAAAGCTCTCAACGGTGAGCCCCAGGGAGAGATGTATGGGATCCCAGACTTGGGTGTTGAATTTTGATTTTTCTATGGGGCGACTTTTTATTTTTATTGTACACATACTAAACCATTATTCCCAATTCTGTCAAATTATCACGATTTGCACCAACAATTTGCAAACACTTTAAAGTAGTTACATCATGGAATTATGTGTCTAAAGAAGCATACATGAGTATTGCCTTGCAGCACCGTATATATTACTGTCACCAAAGCGAGAGATGGCCCAGCTTAAATTCTAACAGAAAGGTCTCTGGACATCTACATATAGGTGCAAGCGTCCCCATGGGATGAACCAGTTTGATTTTGGGATGTCATTTTTGTTCACTTCTGCCGCAGAACAGTACACTTCATACAGAGTATCTGCTCGCCAGGAGCGTTCTGAAGCGCACCAAAGCTAGAAATTAAATTAAGCCACTGTTCACTTTTCTCATCTCAGATCACTACTAAATTCACAAATTTATTAATGTCAAAAAATATGTGGAACAGAGCTTTAAATCATGTTCTGTGGGCCCTGGAATTTCATTTTGCATTCTTGTTCACATTCTAAAAGCTGTACTATAAGTACCAGAATGCAACATGATATAAGCCTAAAAGGTTGAAATGGTTGATTGGTTTTACACCTGACATTGGAAAACTGGAGATCTCCTTCAATCGTCCTAAAGGTCTTACTAAGGTCAGGTTGTAGACATCCTCCAGAAGACCCTATGTGATAAACCCTTCTGCTTGAAAGTCAGCATTTGACAAAGCATGCCTCTTGTGTAAAACGTGCATATCATTTGCACAGCAAGCAGTCTGAATTTATACTCAACCAGATCTGAAACATTGGGGGGAAAAGCCACTCCTATACTATTCACAAGGTTTGCTGCAGCTGCTGTCTATTAGCGATCATCAACAGAAACAAAGGGAGAGTGAAAAATAAAGTATTGCAACTCAAGAGGCCTGCAGGAAGGCCAGCCCGGACACTTGCTGACACTTGCAGGGCGCTCCTGGTGAGTCTCGGGCAGGCAGGCATCCGCTGGGACAAAACAGCCTATGCCCAGCACCAAAATGGCATATTCTCCTCACTATGAAGGAAGCCTGTGCAGAATGTCTTGCAGAAACCTTGAAGACCTGCATGTGGAAAAGTAATCTTACTGCCCCTTTGCTCCAGAACAATCCTGGGATAACCTGGGCATCGCCGATCAGGCCCTGGCTTGGCTGATCTCTTTCCTCTCCGATCGACCCTCCCAGGTCCAAATTGGGTCCTTCCTCTCCTCTATCTCTACCTATCGTTTTCCCCAGGGGTTTCACCTCTCTCCCTGGCTGTTCAACCAATACCTGGCACTTCTTGCCCACCATATTGCTGCTCTCTGCCCCAACTTTCAGTGCTATGCGGACGACACTCAGCTCATTTTCAGGCTCCCTTCCGCCACCTCTTCTCCTTCTCTCATCTCAGACTGTCTGCAATCCAAGGGTGGTGTGCCGCCAATAATCTCTGCCTTAATGCTAGTAAGACAGATTCTACTCATCGGCACACCTGCTCCCTCCTTTCCTGTCACTCTCTGGCCAGCCTCTCTTGGCCTTTTTCTTCTCTCACCTGTGAGGCTAAAAACCTCAGGGTCATCATCAACGCCTCTCTCTCCTTCTCTCCTCACATCTCTGATGTCTCCAAGAAGTCACACTACCAGCTGCACCTCCTCAGAGGTATTCTTCCTTTCCTCTCCTTCCCTCAAAAGCTCACTGTCTCCAGAGCTCTGGTTCTCTCGAGTCTGGACTACTGCAGCAGCCTCTTTCTAAATCTGCCTGCTTTTACTCTCCACCCTCTGCAACTCATCCAGAACAGGACTGCGAGACTTGTCCTTGGCCTCAAGTCCAGGGATTGTATCTCTCCAGGACTGAAATCTCTGCACTGCCTCCCAGTGGCTGCTAGGATTAAGTTCAAAACCCTCTGCATTGGCCACAAGGTCTTCTGGGGACTTGGGCCTCAATATCTTCAACTCTCTCTTCCTAAATATCTTAATTCACGAGCTCTTTGCTCATTCGCCTCAACTCCCTCAGGGTCAGTCGGTTCTCCAAGCAACGAGATGGTGGTAGATCTCTTTCTTCAGCTGGGGCCTCCCTGCCTCCCTGACACTTGAGGAGAACCATCTTTGGTTCCGTAAGCACCTCAAGACCTTCCTCTTTGCTTTCGCCTTCTCTCCTCCTCTCCCCTGCTGAACTCCTGACTAAACTGCACTGGTCACCTGGCTACCCTCTGATCTCGGGTCAAAGTCCCCTCCCCCACTCGCTGCACACCTGCACTGCCTCCCAGGCAACCCCTGAAATTGGGGGTTGTTTTCTGTATCCACACAATCCCCATCAGCTCTTGACACTTGATGTCTTACTTCCCCCTGCACTTGCCACTATCTGGCCGCACTTTTACCTATTGTTTAATTATTCTATTTATTCTTTACTGTTGATCCTATGTACTGCACTGCCCCCTCCCCCTGCACCCCCGGACTATCCCTTTTCCCCCTCCCCTGCACTTGCGCGATCTGAATGTCACCTGGCCTAGTAAAATCGATGTCTCTGTCTTACCTCTGCCCCCCCTTGCCTCGTCACGCCTTGAAACTAAAATATAACAAAATGAACAGACCCTAAACTCTGCATAAGCACTACCAAAACCAAAATTCCAGAACCAAAAAATCAAATCTTTTATTGAATAATTATTATTTTGTTTTTTAATATATAAGAAAGTCGAAAAGTTGCCATTCGTGGATAATGGAGCACTGCATAGTAGAACGTGCTAATATAGAATATGAAAGAAACATCGACTAGAAAACTTTTTTTTTTTTAAATGAAAAAAGGTTTAAAAACACGTTGACAACGTAATACAATAAACCTGTGAGGCACAGTAAACATAGTATCAGAATAAATGAAAACCCAAAAGACAGACTTAAGGACATGGTGGCGCAATAGTGCGCTATTTCAAAAATGCCTGATACTGAATAGCGCTTAGCTTCTTTGAAAACAACGTGAAAGAAGGTGCGAGTCTCAAAAAAGGGAGTAAATTCCCAAAACCATAGTCAAACCCCGAGAATGCCCGATTGGAATTGCGACTTGAATTAACTTGAAGATTTAAGAAGTAAAATAGAGGCTGGTGGTTGAAAGCCTTTATTGTTAAACACCCAATCTTAAATTAAATAGAAGCCTCAAAGGGCAGCCCATTAAAGTTGTTCAATGAGGTAGCCATTTGCCCACATCTCCTCGCTCCAATAACATAGACATTAATTATTAATATCAATGTGCGAGAGCAGTAAAGCATCACGAGTGGTATGAAGGGGGGCAATGCAAGTGATCAATATGCTATTGGGGTACCTGTGTCCTTTTTATGATATGTATGCCTGGAGTAAGAGCTTGAATTATAACAAGAAAGGAGGAGAATGTACAGATGCAATCAGTATGGGGCTAATCTCACCAGTAGGCAAATTGGACAACCTAAAGAACCAGCCCCACTTGGTGTATGGGGTGACGACCATCGAAGCTATGATCACAGAGAGGCAACGACCGGGGAGTCAGGCATCCACCTCAGACGACACCTTTAGATATCCTTAAGTATGTTCAGGAGACTGCACTCAGCAACGTGATGTTCCAGAACCTCCATACCGATATTAAAAAAATGACATGAAATAGTATGGGTCACTGGTAGCAATAAAATGGTTATTTGAAGGGAAGGAGACACGTTTTTGTTACTTCCGTCTTACGTTCACAAAGTGTTTGAAATGTGATAGTCTTATAGTGAAACAGCAATGCTTTGGAAGTGGCCCATGGCCCCTTCTAATTGACTTGCCAAATGGCAGTTATGCAATGGAAACATTTAGAGCTATTTGCAATGGAAACATGATCTTGTTGTTCTATGCTGATCTTGTGGAAGGAGATTATTTGGAAAAAATGTACAATGGAAAAGTGTATGCTTGATCTTGCAAATATTTATGTTAACCCCTTGAAGATAGAGATCATCATTGGTGATATTAATAACAAGAAAATAAACTGTTTCCCAATATTAGTGAACGTTTGGCCGAGGGGTTGCTGGGGTTTGGGGCGGCGGGGCTGACAGGGCTATAGCCCTGGGTCTTTTGGTTGTTGCCCCGGATAGAAGCTCAGGAGCTACAGCCAAAAGGCTAGCTAGCCCAGAGACGCTACAGTCCCACCATTAGCCCAGCCCCAGATATTTTTCAGACCTAGCAACACCCATGACGTTTGGGATTGCAAGCCAATATAACTTGTTCTAAATGGTATGATATGTTATGAATGTGGAAAAATCAAAGTATGTTTACAAATAGGATCTATTCAAATGAAAATATGCTATATATTCATTTCATGTGGCAGTAACCTTTCATTGCTAGATAGCCGTGCGGTTGAACTCTTACATCCTGGTCAATATAGGAAGTGGATGGGTCATAGAGTAGAACGGTGTTGAAGGGGGATTAGAAAATGACATTTCAGAGCACATAGCAGCAGTGAGTGTACAAATCTCGATTACCAAAATATGCTTTTGGGACATGATCAGTTCCATTGAATTGAATTTTCGGCCGAAAGCAAGAGAGACCCAGATTCATGTTTGCAGCCTTTCACTAAGTATACAAACATTTATAGAGTTTGTAGGTGGATCCATTTGAACGTGCAATTGTTATAGTGTTACTATTGTTATGTTTTCCTCCTCCAGCCACCACTTCCTCTTTAATTTTTATCTAGTGGATATTTCACCCTTTCTTGCACCCTTTGAATACGCTCAGGGTGTCACCCTGGACTCTCATATTTCCAAAATTGTTCATTGCTGCTGGTGCTACGATTCTCTTTTTGTGATCCATCAATGCAGTCGGTTTTGTAATTTATTTTCATTTCGTCTTCCAGGCTCTTGTTATCTTTCGTTTGTACAGAGGAAATATGTTTGAGTACACAACACAACTCACACTTTGTGACATGGATGGGGTTTACAGATTCTGTACTTGAGTAGTTTACCACCTACCTGTCACACAGACTACAACTGGTCCAAATGGCATGGGAAAATTCAGATCATTGTATCATCCATTCTTATGAGAAGTCCCTCAAGTTCACTGCGTCATCGATTACCTTTAGCCTATCCTCAAGCCCTCTAGGAGCTCTCCTCAAGGACCCAACATTTCGTACACCATGTCACAGATGGCACACAGTGTCACCCAAACATCTGCTACACTGAAGATATCTTGGGATAGAATGCTGCCTTTCCCTTATTCATTCTTGGATGACTAGCACATAATTAAAATTCACCCCAAATCTCAGCGCTGTAGCCATCGCGGCAACCTCTTGTTCAAGCAGCACACCATCAAAATTGCACAAACAGTGTGGTATTAAGTATCGTTATAATGCACAGTAAAACCCTTTGTTGCGCATCGATTTCAGAATCTCGGGCCAATCCATAGTACTGTCACACTTACATCGAGGCAATGCACACCTCTCAGGTGTCCCCACCTCAGCATTTGAACCCCTCAAAGCAGTACAACACGCCATAAGACTACCTTTGGCATTCCAAAATTCAAGTATCTGCAGCCAGTGCGTCTCAATATCCAGGGAGGTACACAAACTACTGTTACCAGCCAGGAACATCTTCAAAACAGCCTCCATTACATTCAAGGCAGTGTTGACTTAAGCGACACCTCACCTAAGTCGTCTGGAGCATCACAAAACTTGGGACCAAGAAATGATGGAACGAGAAAATTACAAAAGAGGCCTTTTCTTACACTATGTCATTGAGTGTATAATGTTGCTCCTACTATATAGAATCAAAAAATCTTCATAGGCGCCCCTCTGTGAGAACAAACATGCTAAATGGCCTGTTCTTTGGGAAGGTACCCACTCCAAAGTCTGCAGCCACACTTTAGCTCACTGTACCTTTCACGTTTTGGTTCTCGCAGAGGGGCCCCCATGACTATTCTTTGATTAGGGGACATAAGTTTAGTCACCCTAAGTGTCCTAGGGCCATCCAGGCGTGGACCCCTTGCTCACTGTGCTCGGAGAGGCACAGCTCCACCTCACTGATGAGGCCTAACAAGGCTGAAACACGTGTATGGGGTTGCTGTTGGTGCTCTTGTTCAGAACGGAATTGCCATAGCATTTCAGTGCTGGACTGCCCATGTGGGCGGGACAAAGACTGATATGCAAATTAATGTTTCCCTTCTGTGAAAGGTACAGTGAGCTAAAGTGTGGCTGTGGACTCTCGAGCAGGTACCTTCCCAAAGAACAGGTCATTTAGCCGTGTTCGTTCTCAAAGAGGGGCATCTATGACAATGTTTTTCTAGCTTCGAGAAGCAACGGAACGCTTTATAGAGGGATACGCCAATACAGATACATAACAGAACACTTTACAGATGTGTAAAAAATTACAGACGCATAACAGAGCACTTTTCAGTGGTAACAACAGAACAGATATACAGTGGGGATATCAAGGGGGACAGAGGAGGGGTACAGCTGTATGGGGTGACGGGAAGGAGAGGGGAGCATTTCATTGCATCCTAGCAAGGCTTGCGCTTTACAAAGGTTATGCATACACACATACCCACATGTGCCTGGACTTTGCTTCACTGTCAGCTAACATTCTCAGAATGTCCACAACAACATCTCTACTCAAGCACCTCCTCCTCTCTATCCCTCGGTCCACTCCTCTCTCCTGGAGTAACCACTGCCTTCTCTCCTCCCATCTCTCACTCTCTTCCCCCCAAGCCAACCCCACCCCAACACTGCCACCTACTTTCTCGGACATCCGACCTATGAAGCGTGTGTAAGATGAGGCTTTCGCTGCTACCTTCGCTCCCCCTCCTCTGGCTGACTCTCACCCCGAAACAACCCTGTCCCTTCTCTACTCTTCTATCTCTGATACTCTTGACGCTATTGTCCCTGTCATGAGGATCTGCTAGAAGTCCAAAGCCAAGTGCAACTCCTGGTATGACTCTGACCTAGCTACACTTAAACGTAAGTGTAGGGTGGCTGAGAGGAAATGGAGAGCTTCTTGCTCATCCTCTGACAAACTGGCCTGTCGCCTGCTCCAAAGGCAATACCGACTCGCTGTCCGCACTAAGAAGAGAGCCCACATTCAAGCCTGTGTCTCTGCGGCAACTAACAACTCAGCCTAACTCTTTAAAATTTGCAAGGAGCTTGCCAACCCTGCGGCAGTCTCCACCCCTCCTCTTACTCCCAGGCTCTCTGCAATGCCCTTGCCTCGCACTTTATCTAAAACACCCAGGACATCCTGCCAACCCTCTCCTCCCCTGTCCCTCCTATTCCCCCTCAGTCTGTGCTTGCAGACCCCCCTTTAGCCCCCCACCGACCTTCTCCTCCTTTCCGATTTTCTCCCCTGACAAGGTCGCTAGACAAGTCTGATCTATGAAAGCCTTGTCAAAACAGGTTCATCCCTGTTCCTCTAAAACCATCAAGGACCACATTAACACCCTTGCACTGGCCCTTGCTGATTTTTGCAACCACTCCTTTGCCTCAGGATCCTTCCGCTCCCATCTGAAGCACTCCCTTGTGCATCCTCTTCTCAAGAAACCCACAGCTGATCCTTCCCGTCCGGCTAACTATCGCCCAATTTCCATTACCCCCTTTCTGGGCAAACTCCTGGTTAAGCTGGCCATTTCTCAGCTTAACCTTCATTCAGATTCTGTTGGCTGTCTCCATGACCACCAGTCTGTCTCAGAGCGGCCAGAAGCACGGAAACTGCTCTCCTGAACATCCGTGAAGATCTGCTCTCCAACCTGGACTCTAACATTCCCTCTGTCCTCATCCTTCTTGATCTCTATTCTGCCTTCGACACGGTCAACCACATCATCCTGCTCAACCGGCTACGTGATAACCTGGGTATCACTGATCAGGCTCTGGCCTGGCTGACCTCTTTTGTCTCTGATCAACCCTCCCAGGTCCAACTCGGGTCCATCCTATCATCTATCTTCCTCTCTACCTGTGTGTTCCCCAGGAGTCTAACCTCTCACCCTGTCTTTTCAACCAATACCTGGCAACTCTTGCCCACTACATTGCCATTTTCTGCTCAAATTTCCAGTGCTATGCTGGTGACACTCAACTAATTTTCCGGCTGCCCTCAGTCACCTCCTCCCCTTCTCATCTCGGACTGCCTAACTGCCATTCAAGATTGGTGTGCCGCCAATGATCTTTGACTGAATGCCAGCAAGACTGAGATCCTCCTCATCGGCACACCATCTCCATCCTTTTCCCTCACTCTCTGGCCTGCCTTCCTTGGCCCACCTCCTACCCCTACCTGCAAGAACTTCAGTGTCATCTCTGACTCCACACTTTCCTTCTCCGCCCATATCTCTGAGGTCTCTAAAAAGTCAAACTTCCTACTACACCTCCTCAGAGGTACTTTGCCTTTCCTCTCCTTCCCTCAGAAGCTCACTGTCTCTCAAACTCTGGTTCTCTCTAGGTTCGACTATTGTAACAGCCTCTTTCTAAATCTACCTGCCTCTGACGAAATAGAAAGTATACCGTGCCTCCTATTGTAATGAATATATTTAATATTGGCCTACGAAAGTCGCTTGCGAAAGAAATCTGTGTCGCAAGGTCCTGACCTTAAATCCATGTAAGTCCCCATTTTAGGTCAAACCGCCATTTTAGGATTTTTTGTGTTGGTACATGTATTAAAGGCAAACCAGTTATATGCGGTTATTTGAGACTTGGCACGAACCCTAGATCGGTGATATATTAAAAGGAATATTTACCCGAAGTGGGGCTGGACATCGCACCCACTAAATGTATAAAAAGCGAATGCATTCTAATGTACAGCGTCTCTCACAGAACACACTGAACCAGGCTGGAGTTCGTTGTGTTGTACTGAGGGCCGATAGCTATCTGATTTTGCTCTGTTTTTGTAACTAGATTCAGTATAAAATAAAGTACTTTGTATGTTCCTTTGTAACCCGTGTTTGGTGTATTTCCTTTTGGGGTACTCAGCCTCGATATTCTTTTTCTGTTTTCACTCCTCCACTATCCGCTATCTGCAACTTATCCAGAACAGGACTGCAAGACTTGTCCTTGGCCTCAAGCGCTGGGATCATATCTCTCCAGCTCTGAAATCTCTCCATTGGCTCCCAGTGGATGCAAGGATTAAATTCAAAACCCTCTGCATTGTCCACAAGGCTTTATGGGGCCTGGATCCAAAATATCTTGAGATATCCCTCCACAAATACCTCCCCTCTTGAGCTCTTCACTCCTCTACCTCTAACTCCCTCTGGGTTAATCGCTGGGGCCTCCCTCTGGAACAGCCTCCCTGCCACTCTAAAACTTGAGGAGAACCATCTCCAGTTCCGGAAGCACCTAAAGACCTTCCTCTTTGCTTCTTCCTTCTCTCCCCCTCTCTCCTGCTGACCCACTCTCTCTTGGCACTGTGCACCTGACCACCCTCTTTCCCCTGGGTCCAGGTACCTGCTCACCCTGCCGCCCTCCTGCACTGCCTCCTTGCCACCCCTTGGACTGGATGGACTGTATTTGTACCCATACAGCCCCCCACCCCATTTTCTTCTTTTCTGCACTTATCAGACTTACCCAGTCTGTCGTCATAAACACAGCACTTGCCACTTGCTGGCTGCACTATTACTGTGTATTGCCTCCATTCTATTTTTTTTATTTATCATTTATTTATCTACTCTCTTCTGCACTTTCCACTGCATCCCTTCCATGCACTTTTTCCCTCCCCATGCACTTGCGCGTTCTCAATGTCACTGGACCTAATAAGTTCGCGAAATAGTTGAGCAAGCACTCTGTGCTCATCTGTGGCTGCAGCAGAAAGGAGAGGCAAAGGAAACTTCCCAGCCCACATTCCCCGCAGCTCATTGGCCAGATGCCTTTGGAATGGGACCTGGGAGCTAGAGAGGGCAGGATGAGAGTTGTGACCAGGCACTGCTAAACTGTCCCTCCCTTCCAACAGACAGGAGAGAGGGAGGACTGATGCATTTCTGCTCCTCACCAGTCCCGCCCCAACAGCCACTGCGGACCAATGGTGTGAGTTTATAGACAAATGTATTTATGTATTTATTTAACATTTGTAATGTGCACCAAGCCCTGAGTCATCAAATGATGCCAGTACCTGACAAATGTTGTGTGCACCTAGGCCACCAATGGCAATTCCTGGCACCTTGGCAAAGGGTGACACTTCGGGGCAAAGGGCAGAAACACTCCGGCCTTTGCTTGCAATAACTGGCCAATAAACTATGCGGGAACATAATGTCAAAACCTGGCAGAAGCTGCTGTGCTAGGGTAATACATAATATATGGCAAATATTAGTACAACTGGCATATGATACAATGATAGCCATGTCTAGCATATTTAGAGTACTTCATAGAAATAGCATGGAAATGGTGTGAGTTTCTGAGAGATCAGTGCGAGTACCTGAGAATAGGTGGGGACTGGGGATCCGGCAGGGTGCGTGTGAGCTGGTAGGGCACACTCCTCTCCCTCTCCACGGGCAGACAGGAGTGGGATAGGAGACTGGTGCCTACATGGCTCACTCATGCCCAGGTTCCTGCTCTGGCAAATGATGCAAGCACTGGCCATGATATGTCAATACCTGCCAATGATATAAGTGAGGATACAATGTAAATAGATGGCACAGGTTGGGACTGGGTTTATGACAGCAATACTTTGCGCACCAAAATCCAGTGAAATGTCCATCGTTGTGAGTTGACAAAAATCTTTTAATAACTGGCCTTACCTGGCAAATGCTAGAATGGGCTGGGAAATGGTGTAATAACTTTGGAACATGATGCCAATACTTGGCAACTGGTGAGAGTATTGGTCAAAGGACGGCAATACTTGGCACATGGTGTGAGTACCTGGCCAAATAATAGCAATACCGAAATAATGTTATGTTGTGGAATGTTATAAAGCGTTTATGCTGCATCAAATCACCATTGTGGTTGCCACAGTGTGCCTAGGCTTGTCCAGCGGTCGGTATATTGTGCCCTGGCTAAAGATATCAAGACCACAGTGTGTGGGAGGAAAAGGAGCCCAGGCAGAAAAAAGATGGAAGAGGAATGCTGTCCCAGCAAGCCGAGTGACTGAGCCTACAGTAAAATTGGCAAATAGGGCATATGACCATGTGCTGGCAAAGGGTCTAATAGCCCAGTAATACCATGGTAACACCTATTGGCAAAGCCGAAAATATGCCCAATCTAGTTCTATTTATTTTATTTGAAGGTTTGTTTAGCGCTGGCCCTACCCACAGGGTCTCGGAGGGCCTTGCATATGCATACTTACTATAAACAAAAGCAATGCCTGCTTTCTGACTGTACTGTTACATGTA
The DNA here is from genome assembly GCF_040938575.1 of Ambystoma mexicanum. Taxonomy (NCBI): domain Eukaryota; kingdom Metazoa; phylum Chordata; class Amphibia; order Caudata; family Ambystomatidae; genus Ambystoma; species Ambystoma mexicanum. Next base: position 463,253,558 of record NC_090931.1, read on the forward strand.
GTAATTGCTCATGTGTGGTCTGTGCAATTAGCCATCTCTAAGACGTGTGCGCACAGGGTGGAGGCCGTGCCCAGTGCCTGGCTCACTCACACGTTGCCCTAGTCAGGCAGGCAAACCAAAGCATTCCTAAAAATGCCATGTGCCAGGTCAGTATGTGCTTATTTATATCTTTTGTTTCCAACAAGAGGCCTTACAAACTCAGTTCCTGGTATAAAAGCACAACCTGGCCCCCAAATCCCAACCCACTCGCTCACAATCCACAGCTAGCCAAAGAGGCCTGCCGGTAGCCAGATTCGAGTGGAGTGTGGCAACTGCAACGACGCGCCTAGTATTCCTAATGTGTGCTCAAATCGGCGTGGGACCCCCAATTCCCTCGCTCATTTATCAAAATTAGAGAACCGGGTCTCACATTACCCGGGTTCTGGAACCTTCTATTTCCGCAGATTACCTTCTCAGGGTGCGCCTGTATTGCCAGCACGGGGGCCTGGCACTGTACGCAGCAAAGAAACCGCAGTACTGTGGCCTCGCACCGCGGGAACTACATTGGAGTCCTTGCTCTTATCAGGCGCATTGTGTGCGCAGACATTTGCCATCTGCGCCTGGTCCACGTTTCCTGGGGCAAAGGTCACGCAAGCTCACGTGTGTTTGGGCCCATGGAAGTGCTGACGTCCCAGATTTAGCCTTAGCAAGGTTAAGGAAGTGGGGGAGTTACAGGGGTGAGGGCGCGTCTGGGTCTGCAAATAATTTCTGGAAGACACTAAGCCCCCCAGGATACTGCACTAATGTTAATAAAATAACATTTATGATTTTTTTTTCCTGACAAGCCAGTCTCGAAAGAATAGCCTCAAAATAACAAACAGCTGTGCTTGTCATCTTTCCTGATACGTGAAATAACAAGCTGTGAACAGATACATACTCCCATCGCCTGGTTCTTCACCCAGAGCCTGCGTCTTACCCTGGAGGTAAGGCACGGCTATTGGGGAATGGGAGGCTCTAGGCCAACATCATCATGCACGCCATACGTTAACACTAATCTCCCCACTTCAATATGGAATGCGCGGGAATGGCGCCATCGCTGCCCTAATAACAGGCCTCCAACATGTTCTACACGTGAGTGAAGTCTAGAGGAGTCCTCTGTGGCTCACTGGCAGGATCCCAATTAGGCAGAAACACAGCAGAAAATGTGCATAACATGTAACTGTGGCCATTTACAAAGTGGACTTGAGAAGGCCCCCCAAAATTGCCTGACTTCCGTGTTGCTAGTAGCAATGTGCAGCAATGTTCATGGCGGCACCAACCCTACAAGAGCGGCACCCTTAGGGGTTGCCTCATGGGCCATGGAGGGGCCTTTATCCTCTCTACTGCTGTGGTATCTAGGGGGGGGGTGCGGATAATGGGGAGGGGCATGGGGGCGGAAGAGTAGGTGTGGGGCTACATTACTTGTATCTGGTGGGCCCCGGGCATATATAGGCTGGCGAGGCCCAACCGCATCCTCTTTTCCCGCCTGCGCCCGCGCCTCAGGACGAAGTTAGCCCACGTCCTGATCCCTTACGCTGCAGTGTTGTATGGTTAGCTACGAACTTGGGCAATAGATCCTTTTCAACCGAGTGATAAAGATTAGAATGTGTGATTATACTGTGTGTTTAGGTGAGGGTTGCATTTTGTTGGCGCTGTTGATGGGGACCTACATAATGGATTATAAAAATGATCAGACCACCACCAAAATTTTTTACTAAGATGAACTATGAATTTGCTACCCGGGCTGTGGGTTTAGGGATCCACTCGCGTCCAATAGGCCAAGCCGGCGTGGATGGTGGGGATGGCCCCTCTGGTTGCCCAATGGGTGGATTTTTAGCCCAGGCTTGGGCTTTGGACTGTCCGGCTTGACATTGGATTCTGCAAGTAACTTGGGGACAGCTCAGACTGCTAGCAGCTGGCGGGTCGCCATGGCAGCTAGGATCAAGGTCATGGTAACCGATTATGGTTGTTGTAAAAGAAACGTGGGGTCCCTGTCAGAATCTGTGCACATTTTTAAATAATAAAATGCCGCCTGTTTACCTCAAAAAATGTTTAGTATCTTTTGTATAATACAGTGCGTTATCATGAAGACATGGGCATATAGGAGTGCACCCCTATTATCAGCGCACTTCGGATGATGTAATAACCTGTTTTATAGACAGCATTTTGCTCGGGTCACCACCCAATTAACAAAAGCACTTATGCTTCAGAACTCCCTCCCAGGCACCCTTAATTGCAAGTACAGACCATTTATTAAGTCTAAGTAACATAAATATACGCCTTAGTATCGGAGTGAGCAACTAACAATACTTTTGAGGTTTGTGATATGGAAAATAATCCCTCATGTTGGCTTTGCCCCTATACCAGTACACCTTTTGTAAGTACACACTCATATTGAACTTGACCATAATACAATTCAGCTACTGCAGGCACACAATCATGATGGCTTTGCCCAACAGGGCCAGTATAGCTATTGTAAGTACAACCTCTTGATGGATTTGCCCAATAAGGCAGTTCAGTTACTATAAATACACGTTCATGGTTGCCTTGACCAATAATCCCAGTACTACTACTATGATTCCTTTTTCCAATGAAGACAGTACTGCCACTGTAAGTGCAACCTGATGATTTATGTGCTTAAATAGGCCTCTACAGATACTGTGCGTACACACTCATGGTGCATTTGCCCAATAAGGTGAGTAAAGCTATTGTAAGTACACATTCACCTTGGCTTTGCCCAATAATGCAGAACACTGACTGCAAGCACATACGTAAGATAGCTTTGTCCAATGGAGCACTATGTCTAGTGTAAATACACACTCACGGTGGCTGTGTCCACAGAGGCCAGTACTACTAATGTATGTACACTTTCATGATGGCTTTCCCCGAATAAGGCCAGTGTATCTACTGTAAGTTGACCTTCACAATGTTTTCCCCAATAACTACAGCACTGCTTACACATTTGCCAAACGGCAGTGTTGTCACCCTAACAAGACCTTGTCACGCTGCAAGATGTGTCAATAAATGGCAGCCCAAAGGTGATTGCATCAGAAGAAAGAAATCTCGTTATCTCCCCTGCCCCTATCACTCAGTGACCCTCGTTCCCTCCTTGTTCACACTGCTAAGCGCACACACACACACACACACACACACTACACTCACACACGCACACTCACACACACACACACACACTACAATCCAGCGTATGCCTGCTGATGCACACTCTTGCACACACATTCACATAAACACAAATAAATACACGCACAATACTTCACATGTAAGTAAATTGGCAGTGAAAGTCAGTAATATCCACAGCGCTTGTACAAAGGATTTTAGTTAAGGTATGAGCCATTTGTCCATGTCCTCCTGTTAACGCCAAGTCCATTTTCCGCAATTGCGAAGCAATAGAGTAATTTAGCAATTTATGTATACATGGTTTGCATCCATACTTCCTCTAATAAGCCTCAGATGAAGAGCCAGGTTTGGCTCGAAACACGTGTCAGGCTGACTACTACACTTCAATAAATACAATTCTGTATTTTGATAAAAATCCTTGCATTCTTTGGCGCAGTGTGTCTTGACAATTCTTACTCTATACTTCACATGTAGGCATGCATGCATACATACACAAAGTTTATTTTCTTAACTTACCAGGACCCTTTCTGCCACCTCAACTCGTGACTTTGCCTTTACTTACCTGATGTTCTCCTTACAGACTCTTCACGCAGGAATCAGAAAGCAGGGGGAGGTGTCAATAGCATCTGTCCTGGAGTCCTGATTCCTGCAGCTTGTCCATGCTCCTAACCCCTAATGGCCTGGAGTGCCCTGGCTATCATTTTCAAAGGGCATATATGCTCCACTGGGCATGCTCTGGCATACTTAAACAATGAGAAACCTGGATTCCCTCACAACACCGCAGGCACCAGATCAGTCTCGCAGCTGGTTTTTCAGCAGAGGGAGTGCTCAGACTTCACTGGACCTTCCTTCTGGCTCTTCCATCAGTGGCGTAACACACAATTTGGGGGCCTCCTTGCAAGCCATGCTGAGTGCCCCCCCCCAACTATGCAACAAATCACGGGCTGCACCACTCTCTGGGCCGCCTCAGATTACCACAATTGCTCACTACTCACAAACGTGCTGCTGCAGGGGTAAGCCTCACACTGCACTAGGAGAAAGATATAAGTATGTGTTTTAGTGCATTATACAGCACACTGTCTGAGCAAAATTGTCTAAAAGCCCAGAGCATTAACAGTTGTTTTGTAGGATAACACCAATCCAAAAATCCAATACATTCAAGTCACCAACAGTGCACAGGAAGATTAATGCTTTAGTTAATATAATGCTTTGCTATTAAAATGCCAATCCACAATGAAAACATGTCCAACTGGCTGCACAATGTAGACCAGTCTAGACATTTAATAACATATTACAGTAAAGCATGCCAGGCCACATTTAGACATACCTTGACTGGTTTCACTTATCATGGTTATTTTATCACAGATGCCCAGAAACATATACACTTCTGGAGTAAGAAACAGCTAGACTGGCAGCACCCAAATGCCAGTCTAGCCAGGTAATTACACTTAGCAGGACTGCTTTATCAGAGATGCCCAGTAAAAAAAAAAAGTCAAGCCAAGCTAAGAAATGACTAGACTGGCTGCACCAAAATGCCTCTCTAGTCACTACTACCACATATGCCTGCTTAGCCTGGACATGGATGGCCATTTCAATTTATCGCACAATCCCTGTTCCACTGCACCACCCCACACATCTCCTCTCCCTCCGACCCCCTGCCCCAACCCCCCAAAATCAGCTTCTGAGCCCACAATTACCTTCATGTCTCTTTTGTGTGTCCCAGTGCTTACGTTTGAGGCTCCTTGCCTCACAGGTAAGTACTGGGATGAGGAAGAGTGGCACTAGGAGTAATGAAGATTACAGGGAACTAAGCCAGGCATTACCTCCATGTCCCTCTACATCATCCCAGTACTTTTGTATGAGTCAAAGTGCCTCATACACAAGTACTGGGGCAAGGAAGAATAGGACTTTGAGTAATGAATATTACAATAAGTAACCAAGGGATTACAAACAGGTAGTGGCACAACACCATTGAGCTGACTGGGCTTTAGCCCCCCCAGCCCCTTTGAAATTTTGGGCAACGTTGACTCGACCTAACTGACCTACAGAGACGTTGCAGGACAGAACAGGACACAGATGTTAAAACGGCACCTGGTTTTCGTGTTACCAAAGGCCCAGCATTTACTAACATAAAGCTGTTAGTACCTGCACTCAAATGCATAATTCTTTAGGTAATTGAAATCTTGATGCAGGTTTAGTACTTTCATGCGAGGGAAGTGATTGGAAGGGTAGAGAGGGGACAGGAGACCACTTATTCTCACAACAGTCCATACGTGGATGCTTTCAGATTTAAAAGAGAGAGTTAACTGCTTGTAAAATTGAAGCTGCACTAGAATAGTCTCATTAGAATGCATAAAGAAGCTAGATGCCCCACACAAATAAGGCTGCCCCTCCCCACCGCCCGTGAAGTTAGCACCTCTCCCTACGTTTGAGGGGTTAGCACCCACCCCCCGAAATGTAGGTTTTGTTGCAACCCTGAACACAAGCACACACACCATTCACTACACACACATACACACACGCACACACAGCCACCCATACATTTAAGTGTGGTCACTCCGACTTCATAAAGAAATTATTTCTGCTACGGACCGAACCAAAATGGAAAAAAATGTGTTTTTGAAGGCAGAGTGACTTCAAAAATAAACTATTTATTTTTGAAGTCCTAGAGCTCCCGCAACCATGACATGGAAGCCTACAGTCTAGAGGCTTCCATGTCATGGGGAGAGCACTCCGGCTTCAAAACAAAATAGTTTATTTTTGTAGTCACTCTGCCTTCATAAAGAAATTATTTCTGTTACTTTGTAACATAAATGATGTTTATAAATCTCTATATTTCAGATCTCGATGAGGTTCTGGCTCAGGTTTGTGCCTTTCCTCCTAAACTGGGCAGAGCTACGGTAAATTGATGTTTGTATGCGGATAACATGATTATTTTTGCTAATACCGCTATTGTGCTACAAAGATCCCTTACAGCTGTCAATGAGTACATGGCAAATAATGACTTGCTGAGTAATAAAAGTGAGTCACATATTAAGACTTTTTTGAGATTTCCTAAACACATACATTTTATTTGGACCTAGGACATTATTAGGTGGGAAAATAGCCTAATCATGAAGTACGCGAAAATCTCTTCACTAGAATGAAGGCAAAGGCTATTGCTTTTGTGGTCCAATTATTGCAAATAAAAGATTTAGTAGGTTTTCATTGTTACCTGTATTTGTATTTGTATTTTGTTTATTTGTAAAGCGCACCAAGCGCTTGGGCATCTGGGCGCATCTGTACTCCGCTATTATCAGCAGGTAGTGCTCCATGTTTGTTGTATGGTACAGAGATCTTTGGTTTTAGTAATCCAGCCTTTTGGGACCTTATTGAAGATGATTTTGAGGAAAGTACTGGTTCTACCGAGAGGCGTTCCCATTGTGGTGTTTAGATTTGAACTTGAATTGAAGGCAATTCAAGCTCTGGAACATTTGAAGCACATAATCCTACGCGCTAAAACCATGGCACCACTTGCCAATTCTTTTTTTGTTTTTTGTTAATCTAAAGGAACCAGCTAAATATAATGTTTCCCTTGTCTTGAACGCTTGGTTTAAGAAGTGTCAGACCTTCTTGACCAATGTAAACACATCTTTGGAGGTCATGTAGAGTAACTCAACGACGTTAAAAAAAAATAACTTTGGCATGTAGATTGCATTAACTGCAAATCAGAGATTGCTAAATTCAAATCATATCAATATTTTAACGTGTATGAAAATATACCCAAATTATTTGCTCATATTTCCTCACCCTTTTTGGAGGAAGTAATTTATGAAAGTATGCCTTCATCTTTTTTCCTACTATGGAAGTTATAGTTCCTCGTTTTAATATTGATCAAACAAATGTAACATGTAAATTGTGTGGCCTTGCCTTGCTAGAAAACCTAGAAGATCTGTGAATTCCGTTCCGGTTCTTTATGGGGGGGTGAGGAATGAGCATTTTGTTAAATTTGTCAATGGTTCTGATGCAATTGCAAAGCCTGCTTTTTGGATTAGGATTCTTAATGAAACACTGCTTTCATTGATTTGAGCTGTTGGTCTTTTTCACAATTTCTATTTCCTGATAGTAAATGAAGAAATTCACTATAAGAGTTTTGGTGTGTGCCCTAGTTTGTAATTGAGCAATTTTGAAAGTGTGTACATTTGTTTTATTGTCGGATGTTTTTATGTTATTGTGCATGGATATGTGCAATGATTATTTTTAACATGTGCACAATAAATAAATAGTAATAAAATAATGTCTAGTATCACTGTATCTGCTCCAAAGTCACCATCCTTTGGCCCCTCCATCTCTTTGTAGCTCCCACCTCCCCCAAAGTCTCCGCCCAAGCACTAGCATGACTCGTCATTGACCAACTCTTTCACAAACTCACTTCCAATGGAAATCTCCTACAATCAGGCTTTCTTTGAAAGGGCTCTTGACAAACAATCTCATTCTCTGCTAGGAGGCTATAGGAGGAACATGTGGGCAACGGCCTTCTGAGTCTGACTCTCTTATCTGCCTAGTCTTGCGAGTGTGAGTTCAGCCTCCAGTGCTTCCTTGCATAGCAGACAATCATGATGATACGGCTGAAGATAGAGCCACCGTTATTATTCTGTCTCTCCAGAGAGATTCTGTGCCATCTCAAACCTGGCTCAGACACAGCAAAAAAGGAGTCGTGAAGCCACAGTTGGTATCGCAAGCTGTTTTCCGGGGATGCTGGGTGCAAGTTGTGGGGGCATAGCATCTTTCGGGAGTTGGAGACTTAAATGTTGTAACACGAGAAAGAAGGAGGACAAACCACCCAGAAAAACGTGGTGGCTCATCCAGCATGTATAACGCTCGTGAGGATCTTCTGCTCTGAAATGTCTCAGAAGGTAAGGAGATCAGAGGAAACTGGTTGCATCCTTTCCCAATATTTATCTACTTGGGTCTTGTCATGAATCAGAGAGACAATTTAGGACAGAACAAAGGGGGGGCAGAGAAAGGTCTACCCATCCCTACCTGCCTAAAAGCCTATCCGTAGACAGTGCTAGTGAGCCGCCTGTCTAACAGTGGATAGAGTAAGGACAAGAGCAAAGTAATCTAATATTTTGTGTGTGACCCTTTCTTTTTCGTGTTACAAAATAGTGCTTGGGCATAACCCTCATCAAGCACTGTTAAGCAACCCTACCCGTCCTCTGTTTTTGCAAGACTTCAAAAGAAAGCCATTTATTTTTCTATTATCTCCGTTTTGAATATTCTAGCACACTCGCAGTCGTTTGCTGGTCAGCATCCATAAGGTGCATTTAAGAAGGAAAAGCCCATGAGAATCCTGTGGCCCCCGGATGCAGAGTGATTGTTATATTTCCTGGGTTTCTCTGGGATTCTGTGTAGGTAAAAAAAAAAATTTGGTGCAAAGAGTAGTCTCACTCACATCTTTAACTTTGAGACCCTTAATCCTACTTTCATCTTTGACGCAGTCAATCACAACACACTCTTGGCCAAATCCTGGTGTTCTTTTGCATGTTGCTTCGTGCATGGCCTTTTACAGTGTTTGATTCACTCCAACCAGACCCCTTGTCAAGGCTGATGTCAGGGCAGGACAGGAGCCCAATCTTTATTTATTGAGCATTTGTTAGGCGTGCGTACAACAATATGGTATTTCCAAGCACCCCACGGCAAGCGGGGAGGGAACAAGGGAGTAAATACAACGGAAAAAGAACACTAACAAAATAACCTGGTCCTACTAGGCCTTTTGACATTCAGACGTGCAAGTGCATTGAAGAGAAGTGCATGAGATGAGGAAGGGAGGAGGGGTTGGGAGCAAGGTATGGGCAAGTGCTGAGGGGCCGGGAGGGAAGTGAAAGGGGTCCCAGGGGAGGAGTCCACTGGCTAAGTGCTGGGAGGAGGGATCCCAAGGGTGGGATTCACAGCCTCCAGGCATGGGGCCAACAAGGGCAGTGCTGCGGGTGGAGGGTACTGGTGTCCACTGGGTAACCTGGACCTGGTAATCTGTGAGATTCATGAAGGACCATGGCGCCAGTCTCAGTGGCAGTGGATTGGTTAAAAGAGAAGGGAAAGAGGTAGAGAAAAGCTGGGTTTTGAGAGGTTTTCGGAACTTAAGGAGGTCCGGCTCACATCTGAGAGGGGCAGGGAGGCTGTTACAGAAAAAGGCACCAGCCAAAGAGAGAGACCTGGCCCCCGCGCTCTGCTTGGAGAAGCATTTGACAATCAGAGAGTTGGAGTTAGAGGAGCAGAGGGCTCTAGCAGGAAGTATTTAGAGAGTGAAAGTTGGAGATCTCGTGGGTCCAGGCCCTACAAAGCAGTGCGGATGATGGAGAGGGTCTTGAATTTGATCCTCAAGGCCAACGGGAGCCAGTGGAGACATTTTAGGGCTGGAGAGATACGGTCCCTGGGCTTGAGACCAAGGGTAAGTCTTGCAGCCCTATTCTGGTTTAGCTGAAGGGGGCCTGGGGAGGAAAGGGGGAGATTTGTTGCAGTAGTCCAGCCTAGAGAGGAACAGAGCTCTGGAAACATTGAGCTTCTGGGGAAAGGTGAGAAAACGAAGAATGCATCTAAGGAAGTGAATCTGGAAGTGGTTCCTCTTGGCAAGGTCCAAGATATGAGGGGTGAACAAGAGAGAGAGGAGTCGAAGATGACCCCAAGGTTTTTGGCCTCACAGGACGGTGATGGTAGAGGGCCCAAGGAGGGCAGCCAAAGGGTAGGAGGGAAACAGGGTGCAGGTGTCCCAAAGGGAAGGATCTCTGTTTTACGGATATTAAAACAGAGATCGTTAGCTGCACACCATGCCTGGATAGCAGTCAGGCAATTGGGGATGAGAGAGGTAGTAGAGGGAAGTTTGAAGGAGAGCTGTGTGACTGTTTAGGTCGGAATGGTGACAAGTAGTGAAAATCTGGTTACAATCATTGCATTTTCAACAGGTCAGATCATTTTAAATATAATTTGGAATTGGGACAATATTAGAAGATCACAGGGGACATTACTTCCGGTTTTCACACCTAGTGTGTTTTGCCTTCCCCCTTTTCCTTTTTCCCTTTTTCTATATATTTCTGGTTGGAATTGTATGATACTATTTTTTGAAAATTGGATTTCTTCTTTGTGCATTATGTTTCTAAATTGCAATTGCACTATGCACTTTATGTCTATCCCGCATTGCAGGATGATCAGTAGATAACTATGCACTTTAATTGTAGACATCTAATATTGGTTGGTTATTTTTATGCTGTTTTACCATGGATTCAGCACTATGTTTATGTAATTTGATATGTGAATAATAAAGATTGATTGATTTTATATTATCCTTGACCTGGCCAATCCCCTCATTGAGCTCCTAGATTGAGAGCAATCTACCCCGCTTGATCTTTCTAGTGGGACGGTTCCCGTGACCCCATTTCTTCTTCCTTGGTGTGTGATATCACCATAACACTGGAAATGAGAAGAGAAGGAGGAGATTATGTGAGCAAGGGAGGCGAGATAGATATTGAAGAGCCACAGCAATGGGATAGAGCCGTGGAGGATGCCGTAGGTGTAGAGTGGCGTGGTGGAGGATAACGTGCCCAGTTGCAGCTGAGAAGGGCAGTTAGTGAGGAATGAAGTAAGCCAGTCCACTGCCCGGTCTGTGATGCCGAGGGTATCACCGAGCCGTTTTAAGAGAATAGAGTGGTTGACTGTGTTAAATGCAGAAGAGAGATCAAGGAGAATGAGAACAGCAGGAGAGTTAGGCCCTGATTCGTGGAATTATTTGTGTGTAAAACAGGGTTTTGCTTGCATTTCTGCCTGCAAATCCGTATTCGTCAAACAGGGATTTGTGGGCAGAATGGCACGCAAATCCCGGTTTTACATGCAAATAACTCCATAATCAATATATAAGAGTCAAGATTTGTGAGCATGCCTTCACAGGTGTTCAGGAGAGCAGTTTCCATACCTCTGGATGCCCAGAATCTAGATTGATGGTCATGGAGGCAACCAACAAGTTCAATATGAAGGGTCAGTTGGGGGAGGACCAACTTCTCCAGTACTGGTCAATCTTTCTGAAGCTGAACATTCTAGGCAGTACCAGAATGAGAAATGGTTAGGAAAGGGTTTAGAAGCAAACAAGTGGGCATTTCTTGCTATTTTGGAGTGACAAACTGCACATTATGTCTGCCAAGTTGATGTGAAATCCATATAATAACATGATGCAGTGCACTTCCATATGGCGCAGTATAGATAGTAGGTTAACTGTTCGACAAATCACTCACTTATCAATCTGGCTCAGTACTCGCTCCTATTTTGTTATTTAGTGAAGCGTATTCACAATTGAAAAAATATGCAAAAGACAAGAACATCAACTCCAACCATTAAGAATACAACGGTGAAATACATGACTTTGTCAGAGCGCAATGAATTTGTCTTACTGGGAACAGTTCATATTTCTTTAATGGGATGGTGTAGATTAAGACATGAAAATGATTCATACCCTGCTAGCGACTCAGCGATGTACATTTAAAAATAAATGTCTGCCGAGAACTTGCAAAAAAATACAGATCTAATACATTTGTTCTCCTAGACATGCTGGTTGAGTTTTTCGAGGCACTTTATTTTACAGAATTGCCCCTCCTCTGCATTTTATAGGCAGGGTCCCCCAAAAACACTACTTGAGATGAGCAGGATCATAGTGTCTCATCTAGGGCCCCTTTGCCCCTGCCTCATGCATTTCTCCCCTTAAAACACTTCTCATTGTTCTCCTGTTTTGCTCTCATCCACATTCCATTTATCGGGTTTAACAGCGTTTTGTTCATTGGCTTGCTTTTTGATCTTTTGTGCGGCTGAAAAGATGCCTTCCTCAAGATATGATTAGGTAGGTGGCAATTCTATTCGTTCACATAGCTTAGAAGTGCAGGAACGTTTATTATTTTTACTGTGGCAAAAATCTTCCTCACACATACACTGAATCGGCCTCACAAATGCCTGCATCTTGGTATAGGCGTGTCCAGGGAGTGGACTGGGGTAGCACATGCTACCCCTGGAATCAGATTGGCCACCCCGTTATCCTAAACTATGATCCTTATCTGGTGCGACTTTAATTTGAACTGTATGATCATGCCACCCCTGCATAACTCAATGCCCCACTTGGTACACCCCATTCAAAAGAGTCTGGGCACACCTCTGCATCTTGGGTGTGTCTCATTTTGACCACAGTCTTTCCTGAGACACAGCAGCAAGAGCTACCAGTCAGTACATCTAGGAGTTAATTCAGGTGGGGATAAAACAAACAGGCCAATTAAGAGCAACAGCATTCCCTTCTGCTTCATCAGCATAACGTTTAAATAAACAGAGGGGAGGGGGCGGTTGTTGGCTGAGAGCGGTGTGGCCCAGAGCTCAGTAATCGGTTTGGGGATGGGTGACAGTTTGTGGGTGAGGGTGAGGCTGTTTTTTCTTTTGCTGAGGATTCCTGGCCTGGCAGCGGGGCGTGTTCGTGGACATGTGAATACATGCTGGGCCCATGCTGGAGAACAACAGTTACAGGTAAGTAACTTGCTCCTTTGGTCAAGACTGTAGGGGTGTTGGAGCCTTTGGGAAATATAGATCCCTGCGCTATTGGCTTGTTGACTCAAAATTCCAGTGTAGGCTTTCTCCAATGTTGGCAGATCTCAGGAGGACAAAGCTCCTGTTGTCCCGGTTAGTGTGATATTCGGTTTGGTGCCTGAGATCCAATGATTCACTAAGCTGATCACCGCGAGACCACGAGAGACATCCACACTCAAACGGGCTGAGATACTACTCAGTACAAGTATTTCTATTTACCAAAGCCATCGCCTACCAGGGCCACACTACTGACGTTACCTCCTTGAGAAAAACCTTTAGGTTGAAACACGTGTCGGCACTAGCAAAACCTAAAGCATGATGCTTTTTGTCAAAATACATGAAAAACCTTGACATACCAATATTACCAGGTTACTCACCGTAGTGACCACCTTACTGCTAGTCCATAGTCCCCTTTCCGCTATACTTATGGGACATTCCTCCGTCCTGTGGGACGGGACCGGAGCACTTTGTAAAAAGCATCACATTTTTAAAAAATGTGTCCTTGCTCTCTTTTTACACGGGGTACCGCACGCGGCCGTAACCCTGCCCTTCTTAGCTCCGCCCAGTGCATCGCCCATCAGTCCTTTTCTATCTCCAGGTCAGAGACCTTTAAGCAATAATAGAGGAACCTTATTAGAGGGGACGGCAGGCAAGCGTAAGGAGGAAAGGGGACTATGGACTAAGAGTAAGGTGGTCACTACGGTGAGTAACCTGGTAATACTCCTATGTCCCGTCCCCTTTCCTCCATACTTATGGGAGATTCCCAAGCACTCATCACAGGAACTATGGGTGGATGGAAACCCCCTTACTGAAAAAGGTTTTTCAGCACAGCCTGCCCAAACTGAGCATCGGATCTGGAGCACAAGTCCAAGCAGTAATGTTTGCAAACAGCCGATGGGGAGACCCAAGTAGCCGTTTTCACAATGGTCTCCTAGGGGACATAATTTTGGAAGGCAACAGCAGCTGCCTTGCCCCGTACCAGATGAGCATGAATCCCTTTAGGAGGCTGTAGACCTTGGACAGTGTAAGACTCCGTAATACATGCAGCAATCCATCTGGAGATAGTAGCTTTGGAGGCCTGCTTGCCCTGCGGGTTACCAAAGGTTACCAAAAGTTGATAGGAACTCCTAAGTTCAGAAGCTCTTCTAACATGCAGGCAATGCAAAACCCTCTCAGCTTCCAAAGCCGGGTTTGTGAAGAAGACAGGCAGCAAGACTGATTTAGATGGAAATCAGAAACCACCTTTGGCAAGAAAGAAGGATTTGTCCTAAGGACAACCTTATCCTTGTGGAAAACCAAGAAGGGATGCTCCACCGACAAAGCTTGGAACTCAATCACTCACCTTGCCGAGGTCACGGCGTCCAAGAAAGCCACCTTCCATGAAAGTTACTCAAGATCTACCGTACCCATTGGTTCAAAAGGCTTATGGCACAAGGCCGAAAGAACCACGTTCAGATCCCACGTCGGATGCAGTTTGCGAACAGGAGGAAAAAGACGCATAAGACCCGCAAAGTGCCATTTAATCACTGGGTTTCACAGTGAGAAAGAGCACTGGTCCGTGGATAGGTAGGCAGCCACAGCCGAAAGATAAGCCCTGCATGACAGAACATGAATGCCCGCTCTGCAAGATGAGAGATGAAGGACAACACTGTCAATCGTAGACACCCTGGGGTCCAGCTGTTTGTCTAAGCACCAGTGACAGAACCGCAGCCACTTGCTCTTATACTGTGACCACGTCAAAGGCTTCCTGGCTGCCTGGATTATGCGCATGTTGTCAGCAGACAGGTTGAGATGTCCTAGAGATCTGAACTCAGATACCATGCCGCGAAGCTGAACGATTGTGGGGAGGAGTGCCACAGCTGTCGATCTCTCTGGTGAAGCAGATCGGGAACTAGCGGAAGCCTGATTGGTGCACATACTGACAGATGTTGAAGCTCTGAAAACCAGAACCTGGCTGGCCACCACAGAGCTATGAGCAGAAGAGAACAATTCACTGTGTTCTTCAGCTTGCAAATCATCTGATGAATCAGAGGCAGAGGCGGGAAAGCATAGGCCCTCATGTTGTGCCATGGAATCTCGAGAACATCTCCCAGAGAGGAAGCTCCCAGTCCGTTTCTGGAGGCATACAAAGGAAGTTTCTTGTTTGCTGATGTCGCAAAGAGGTCCACTTGTGGAGTGCCCCAACACAGTAATATCTGCAATAGGACCTCCGCTTTCAATTCCCACTCGTAGCTGACCATTGTTTGACGGCTGAGGGCATTTGCCGTGACGTTCAGCTGGCCCGGGATGTGCACTTCTATCTACAAAAAGAAAGTCTGGCATTCCACAGGTGTCACTCAACACTCTTCCCACATCAAAAGTGGAAACACAATATCACAAAGGTTTATTAAGATTCAATACATTTCATCATAAAAATGATCATAGTACATAAAACATATACATTATGTTAAAACCACACAAGTAGAATACACTGTAAGTGAGTGCTGTTGCAATAACTTCATTAGGATCATACACTGTGTGTACATATCACACTGTGATTCCTATGCCACACCACTCATGGCCTATTTCCTATAGGTGCAATACCAGCAACCCGACTTGTACAAGTTTCTGTCCTTGATATACAATAATGTAGGATATTCTTCAGGGGAAATTGTCTTGTGCTGTGTTAAAAAAATCTTCTTTATGGGAGAACCCTATTGAACAAAGAAATAAACACCCTATTAGTATCTGATAACCAAGTATTAATCTTCATTTACATAAAATTGGCCCTTATCCCTAAAAGGGCAGAAAAAATAGTATGTTTATAATTACATACCTTTCTTCCCACTAAAGAATCGTGGGCCTGTTCTGTTATTAGCTGCAGATTCCCAATCTCTTCAGGAATTCTTGCGTTTCCTATTCCTCTCTTCTCTACAGTGTGTGAAAAGTGGCACAAAATAGCACAAAATATGTCAGGGAAAATTTCCAAAAATTCCCATTCCTATTTATTACCACAAAAGTTGGTTGGAAAAAAGTAGTAAGTCTTACCTATCTTAATGCAGGATTATGATGCAATATGGCTGTAACATCTCTCTGTCCCATATCAAATGTTCCCTAGGGAACTTCTCTTACATGCAGGTTAGCAACAACTCCACTATCCTCATATGGGTCACAGTCTGAAAGACATAAATCCCATGCAATTGCATTTAATTTCTGCATTGTTTAAAAATAAGGAAAAACCCCCCATCCAAAAAAACCACGTGGGGCATTCCCTCACTCACTTTTGGGTCTTTCTATTTCCTGCCATCCACGAGATAACGGCAATATGGTAACTAGCCGGATCCACACACTCGCAAACAAAAATTTGCGGGTAAAAACCGTCCCTAACGCGCCGTCGTGACATGATCACGTCCCTGCGGCACGTCATGATGTCACGACGCCGCGAGTGTGGCCAATGGCATGTCGCGAGTCACTGCCATCAGCCAGACACCATGCTGAACCGCCCATTCCCAAAGTTGAATGGCCAGATCCGCAAGAGGAGGAGACTTGGTGCCCCCCTGCTAGTTGATGTAAAACATGGACACCACATTGTCTGTACGTACACAAACCACTTTGTTGGCAATGACTTGCCTGAAGGCCTTGAGTTCCAGAAAAATCACCAGAAGCTCCAGATGATTTATATGAAAAAACTTGTCTTGTGGCGACCAGAGGTCGGAGACCTGAAGAAAATGCAACATCGCACCCCACCCCAAAAGGGAGGAGTCCGTCCTGATCGTCACCATCGGAGCGGGGTCCTGGAAACCCGCCCACACCGATAAGTTGCTGAGAGACGACCACCACACCAGATCTGCTCTCATGAAAGCCGGAATCGATATTATCTTGGAGTCCTGATCCACAGCCAGACACCAAGAACTCCGAAGAGCCATCTGTGTCCGCCTCATCTTGAGTCGAACAAGGGGAAGAGCCAATACACATGAGGCCATGAGGCCCATAAGCCTCTGGTACCACCAGGCCGACATGCTCTCCGACTGTGCAAACATTCGACACGTGGCCAACAGATCCAGCATTCTCTCCACGGTCAGGTAAACTCTGCAGTCAATCGTGTTCCAACGAAAACCCAGGAAAGTCAGGTCCTGAGAGACCATCATGGAAGATTTCCACCAGTTCATCGACAGCCCAAGGCAAAATAGAAGCTAGAGGAGAGACTGAAGATTGCTCGAGGCTTCCAGCTGACAAGGACTGTGCAGCAGCCAATTATCCAATACGGATACACATGTATACCCGATCCATATCCTCGAACAACGCATGAGCAATATGGAAAACAGGGCAGAAGAAGCAGAGGGACGTGCCCGGAGAAACAATGTACGCATTGTGGGACTCCCGGAAGGAGCAGAGGGACCGAATCCCATGGATTATATCGAAACAATGCTGCTGCAAGAATTAACAGGAGGGGTGCTAACCCAAGGATTTGCGGTGGAACGAGCGCATAGGGCCCTCATAAGGAGGCCACCACCAGGCACCCCCTCCCCCCACCCCCGAGACCAATAATTGCCAAAATCCTGAACTATCGAGACAGGGAAAAAATACTAGAACATTTCTGGCAAGGAGGCACGATACAAAGGGCATCAGTGAACATCACGGCATACCCGAACTGTTGGTACAAAGACGTTGTATGAATTATGGTGCAGTGAAAAGAAGATTGCAGGAAGCAGGCTACAAGTACATGCTAATATACCCAGCCAAACTGAAGGTGTACCATAGAAACAGAGCACTGTTCTTCGACACCCCAGAGGATGCGTCGGAGTGGCTGGACACACAGAACTGTCAATTGGAAACTGGTACCCAGAAGGAAGACGGCACAGATAAGAAAAATAGAGGCTGCGGTACCCATGGTGCAGCAGACTCAGACACTGGGACTAGAATTTAAGACAGGGCAAAGACAGTTGGGAGATATGCTACATGGGCGGTATAAATATGAAGCTCAAGCACGATGATACAGTACAAAAATTGTAGGAGTCTCATGGAACATGTTCTCACACACCCGAGAATAGATTAGTTAGGTTACCGTTAGACCAGTAACTCCCAGCTGGTCTCCTGATTTCGGCATACCGAGATAGGGCCAAATGCGGGGGAGCCTGAGATCCAGGGATGGAGCTGGGCATCAGTTGGGGACGGGCACGGAGGAGGGAGGGGAGGGAACACATGTAGTGAATATAGTAGGGAAGATGGGGCGGTGGCGCTAGGTGGGGAGTTATTCTTGAAAAGAGAAGGCGAACGAGCCCACACCCATGCCAAACAAGGCCGGAGGGAGGTACAATAAGGGAGCGAGGAGGGATGAAATACAAACGACAGTGGGAGGTCTTAGAATAGTAACGTGGAATGTGAGAGGCCTTAACAGCTATCTGAAGAGGAACAAAGTCATGATGTACCTGAAAAGGCAAAAAGTAGACATAGCATTATTGCAGGAAACCCACCTCACCAAAGAGAAGAGAAACTAGAGGTGGTCAAGAAACAGTGGAGAGGGACCACCATGGGAGCGACATATTCAGCTTATGCTAGGGGGGTGGTTACCTAGGTGGCACACCAAGGGCGATCCCAGCTGCTTCAGGCCATGGTGGAGCCAGATGGGAGGATGATAATGATGCAAGGGTTGCTGGAAAACAGAGAACTGAGTATCATAAATATGTATGCCCCCAACCATGAAACAGCAGCCTACTTTAGAACACTACATAACGAAATAAGCCCCCTCATCGATTGTAGGAGGTGCAATTATATGGGGAGGGGACTTTAATTGTTCGTTATGCCCTAAAATGGATAGGTCAGATACGAAACTAGATAAAACCACCCCACGCCGCAAAAGCATTACAGGCCCTGCTGAGAGACTTTGGGCTAGAGGACATATGGAGACAGCAACACCCGAATGACAGACACTATTCACACTACGCTGCCCCACACAACCTACATACAAGATTAGACTATTTGTACGTCGCCTTAGACCTCGTAGGAGAAATGATGGGCTCAGAATATAAGGCAAGAACACTATCGGATCACTCCCCTTTGATCCTGGATTGGAGACATCAACCCCCCGGAGCAATAATTCTGACATGGAGGCTTAGAGTAGAGGCCCTGTAGGACTCTGTGTTCCGAGAGGACCTAAGGGAGTAGATTATTGGGTATTTTGATACTAATACAGTGAGCGTGGAGTCAGAAGAAACCCCATGGGAGGCATTTAAGGTGGTAGTGAGAGGGGCGGCCATATCCAAATCCAGAGGGCTACAAGGGGTCATAGAACGAGAATTACAAGAGACAGAGAAGAAACTAGAAGAAATAATGCATAGGGGAGGCGCCTCACAGGAGGACGCCGAACAAGTGTGCCAAAAGCAACAAGCCAGCACGGGGCTCTGGGAAAGACTATGCAAACTGAACTATAAAAAATATATCGAAAGACAACACACGGGTGGGGACAAACCGGGGAGGCTGCTACCATTGTTATAGAAAAACGAGACACCAAGACCAGTAGTCAGGGAGATAACGGGAGAAGAAGGCCAGGCTTGGAACACCCAAGAGGGGGTGAAAGACGGGTTCCTTAGGTTCTATAAATACCTCTATGAAGATACAGAGGAGGTAGCAGAACGGGAAATTCTGGAGACATTAGAAGACATAGGATTACCCATATTAAACGAGGAAGAAAGGGAGGACCTAGAGGCCACAATCACGATAGAGGAACTAGAGACAGTAGTACTGCACATACCCACTAGCAAAGCCCCAGGGTCTGACGGGCTCCCTAGTGAATTCTACAAAACGTATAGACAAGAAGTACTCCCCCCGCTGCTGGCTATGTTAAATGAGGCTTTCGAGAGGGGAAGGTTGCCAAAATCCCTAAAGGAGGAGGTGATTATTCCGCTCCTCAAACCCAGTAAGCCGAGCACAGAATGCAGATCTTTTCAGTGGTAATAAACTCCTCAAACTCTGATAGACCTTTCCACATGTTCATATTCACCTCCACTAAAACCAGTTCTGCATTGGCTTGACGCAGCTGCAGAGCGGAGTTAGCGAAAATCTTCCTCCCAAGGGAATCAAGAAGCTTATCTTCCTTGGCCAGAACCTGTGTAGCCGTCGAAGAGGAGGATGACGCAGGTCTGGATTGCAAAGTGGCTGCCGCCACTACTGTGGAGGAGGGGGGTGGACACAATGCCAAAGCCACTTCTTCTGAAGAAAGGAGCCTGTAGCACGCATCAATCTTCTTGTTGACAAACAGTCCAGAATGTGGCTTCTCCCAAACTTTACGGACCTCGGCCAAAACGTCCTTCTGTAAGAACAAGCCGGTAAGCTTCGAAGGAGATAAGGTGAACGCCCCGAAAGCACGCCCTCCTGCGGAGTGGGTGCCTCAGGTACTGGAACATCTAACAGACACATCATGTCCAGCACCCGGTCATGAAAAGCTCTAACAGAGCGGGGCTGGTCTTCGCTGTCCTGATCTCCCTGTAGATCGTCCGACAGGTCCGGATTAGGTTGAGTCACATCAGGCACCACAACAGCCTTGTCCACTGGGGACAAAGGAGGTAGGGGTGGAAGAGTAGTGGGAGGGCCAGTCGGTAAAGGCGTCGCCGGCGGAGGCACAGGAACCATAGCCAGGACAGTCGGCGCAGGTGGGCATATCTCTGTGAACAAGCCTCAAAAGTACTCCTTCATGCGGTCGGCATGCATCAGTTTTTGAAACTTGCCGAAAAAGGCGTCCTCCGCCGATGACTAAGGAGTGACAGGAGGAGGCCTCTCATGAGGGGAGTAATTCCAGGGGCGTAAGGGAGAGGGATGCCAAGAGGGCCCTTCCCCACTGTTGTCTACATAAATCAAGGGCGCCGATGCCGCTGGCAGTGAGACATTGTGCGGTAGAGGTATCCGAGCATTTCAGTCATAAACTGGACGAAATGGATGTGCACAAGGAAACCAATGTTCACCTGAAAAAGTACCCCCTACACCTAAGGCCGATGGCATAGTTACAAGGGTTGTAACCAAAATGGCTGCCGTGGTCTTGGCGGAAACAGTCGCCATTTTGTCGGCACCTGAGGAGAACTGCGACACGTGTGGAAGTGAAGCATGGGTCCCTACAGGTGGGTCAGGGGTCTTCATTTTAGCCTTAACACAAGCAACCTCGGCCGAGCCGGTACTGTGTAGCCTAGAATGTTTCTGTGACATCATAAAAACCAAACTAGCCTTCAATGGAAGGACCTCAGCACTGCCGGTAACAGAGGGATTACAGTCTAAGACCTCACCCTGTGCCCCCTCAACAGAACTGGGGTCTCCGTAAGAGCGGGAACGATAAGGAAGACACCTCACCTGCAAGACCTTAACTGGTCTCTCAGAACTGTTGGCCACCTTAGCCTCTAAATGACAGGCCTCGAACCGGAATCCGGTGAAAACCCCCTCAAGAGGGGCCTCGAACTTTCGTTAGGTGTCAACAACCTCAACTGAGGTCTCACGGCATTCCCCAGTGATTTTACGGGAAGCTCCAAGTAAGGAGACCTCAAAGCAAGCTCCGGTACCCGATGCCTCAGTCGAACTGGGCCCACAAACAGCCCCCTCAATAGGCCACTTACGGATGCCCTCGGAGAAAACTCTGGTAGAATTTTTAGGCCTGGAAGGCACCTCAGGGCTAGCCCCGGTAATAGAGCTTTTGATGCTCCTCCCGGACCAGGAAGACCCTGGGAAGGAGTCCCCCTGCCGGGGTGCCTTAAAAAGTAAATAACTCACCGGGCGTTTCTTTTTTCGTCGATGAAAGTTTGAAAACACGCCGGTGGGAGTACGTTCATACACCTCCTCCCACTGCTCCAAACAACGTTGAAGCGCCCGGACCGAAAGGGAGTTGCAATAAAAGCACTCTAAGCACAGAGGATGGGGATCCGCCCCAGCGAAGCGTCGCTGACAAGAAGAACAATTAGGAAAGTCTAGCTGAAACGGCATGGACGGACTACCACACGACCGCTAAGCCAGAGCAAGAGAGGAGGAACTGGAAGGAAAAAATCTTCTGAAGAAGCAAGTGCATCCAGTCCCGAGCGAGCGGAGAAAAGGACTGATGGGCGATGCGCTGGGCGGAGCTAAGAAGGGCGGGTTACGGTCGCATGCAGTACCCCGCGTAAAAAGAGAGGAAGGACACATTTTTGAAAAATGTGATGCTTTTTACAAAGTGCTCCGGTCCCGTCCCACAGGACAGAGGAATGTCCCATAAGTATGGAGGAAAGGGGAATATGGACTAGCAGTAAGGTGGTCACTACGGTGAGTAACCTGGTAATATTGGTATGTCAAGGTTTTTCATGTATTTTGACAAAAAGCATCATGCTTTAGGTTTTGCATAAGTATGGAGGAAAGGGGACGGGGTGTAGGAGTATGTATGTTACAGAAGTGACAACTAATGTATGTAACTCAGATTGACAAATAAATCAACAAGGATTGCAAAAATGTATCAAGTGTGGAAATGTACAATTATTTCTCAAAAGGTATCACTTGCCAGCGCCAGAGAATAATCCTTGGATCTCAGGCACCAAACCGATTATGTCAAGACTGGACTGTGCATTCCAGATCGGTGACTTAAATACACTATCAATTTGGAAATTGCCAATTTGTGACAACTGGACTTGATGAAAACTTCAATGAACATTATGATTAAGCGCAGACACAAAACAAAGATACGCAAGGTGATCTATCAGGATACCAACACTTTGAGGACATATTTGCTTGTTTCAGAGAATCAGAGCCTCTGTCAGTGACGAAACGTTGATCGATAGATCAAACAGAAAGTGTCCTGTCCAGGTAGAATGTTAGGGCACAGTTTACATCGAGGCTTGGCGAGTCTTTTCAACAGAGAGCTTCAACTGGGAGAGGAAATGTAGGAGAGGCCCTAACGAGTCACAAAACAAAATTTCGGGTCTGGGCCCGATGCTGCAAATGGAAAAAATTACTACAATTATTACCCAGGGTTTGAGGGGAGCAATGAGGGCAAAGCTAAGAGGAGTAACGGCAGAGCAGTGACAGAACAGCGTCACGTATGAAGTATATGCATTGGTAAACCGCATAAGCATTGTTTTAGCATTTAGGGGAAACATTAATATTAGATCAGGAGACTGACAAGTATAACTCTTTGTCAATTTAATCTATCATATATGCCCCTCAATGAGCTATTTGAAGTCAAATCCTCATGAAAAAGATCACATTATCCAAATACAAGTTTTCATATAAACTGATATGCCACAGATTACCGTGTTTAGCTCTCATTTGGATTGTTTTCGCCTATTTGATGAAATCAAGCCCGTTTTATTGGATTTTAGGCAAATGTTCTTCTGCTGTCTTATTTCGAATGGAATTTTGTGTTAAATGTGAAAAGTCAGCTTTTTAAAGATCCTTTCTATACGAAATGGGTTTTCATGTGGTCGTTCCTAGCTAATTAACCTATCTTTTGAAAAAAAAGGTAAACATTTCATAATACATTCATTTTAATTGACTAATATTCCTCCTTGAAATTGACTTGTTAATCCTCTATTTACAATTTACTAAATTATCCACAATGTAGAATGTGCAAAATTAAAACTATGCAATTAAGCAATTTGACCCGAGCAGCGGGGGCATTACTGATTCAGGCAATGCCCCGGGGCCCATAGTTATAGCTTAACGAAGGCCCCAGGGCATTACCTGAGTCGGTAATGCCCTCGCCGCAAAGGTCATATTGCTATTAATACCCCGGCTCGCAAGATCTGTGTGACCGGGGCACTAAAAAAAAAAATTTCAGGACAGGAAAAAAAAAGGACCAAGAAAATGGCCACCGGGAAAGGGAAAACGGAGTCCGTTTTCCCTTTCCATGGCAGCCATCGGGAGTGGACGCACTGGGAACACTTCTGCGCGTCCGCTCCCAAAAAAAAAGACAACAAGGTAAGTGGGGTTGGGAGGGAGGGGGAAGGGGAAGGAAAAAAAAATACGTACCTGGTTCCCCGGTGGGGGACAATGGAAGCCTCCAGCATTGTGGAGGCTCGGAGAGGGGATGGTCCCGCAGCTGGAAGATTCCATCGTCCTCTGCAGGGACATGGCAGGCTGAAGAAAAAAGCAGGCTGAAGAAAAAACAAACATGCCTGGGTCCCCGGCAGGCGACGATGACAGCCTCCAACCATGTGGAGACTCGGAGCGGGGATGGCCCCGCTCCGAGTCTCCACACGGCTGGAGGGTTTTATCGTCCCCACCAGGGTCTGGTGGGCAAAGCGGGCTAAAGGTAAGTGGGGGATGGGGGAGGGAGAGAAACAAAAAATAAAATAAACTTACCCTAGTCCCCGGCATGGAGCGAAGGCGGCTTTTCAGCCGTGGAGGCTCGGAGTCGGGATGGCCCTGTTTCAAGCCTCCTCATTGGCTGAGGGGCTGTCACGCCCCCTACCGGGAACAGTGGCTGTGGAATCCCGACCGAGGGATTCCCGGTCGGATATGCCTCGGCGAGGGCCAATCAGAATGGCTCTCTCATTCTGATTCCGCCCTTGCCGGGTACTAATAAACATAATTTCTTTAAAAACACACACAAGCCCAACACAGTTTTACAGCCAACTGGAAAGAAAGCCAAAGAGCAGATGCACACACCAGACATATATTTTACTCTAATGATGTTGCTAAAATGTGCAGCTTCGTGTTGAACTTCGCACTGAATGTATGAACATGTCCAGAATGCTTTTGTCATACTGTTTCTAAGGCTTAACATTTTGTAAAAAATCTTCATATGAAATGTAAAATCTGAAACAAATGATGCCGGGATAATGATACACTGTTGTCATGTGCATCGTAACCCTGTGGTCTAATCTGGAGAAGTAATTTTCTTTGTATTGCGCGATTCTGCTTGGAAAGCTACTGGGGTGGGCAACCTGGGGCTCGTCAGGCTTGTTTTGCCCTACATCTCTCACACGTCCAAGCCAGAATAGTCATTAGAACCCGGGGTGGGGAGCCAGCCAATCAGGTGGCTAGGAACGCACACTTGAACTGTTCCAAGCCGCCTGGCAGCTAGCTCTCCCCGCCGCCATCTTTTCCCCACTCTGTCCCTTTTTTCTTTTTCTTTATTAACCCCCTGCCCCACCACTTAACTTATTCCGGCCGTGGATGCCCATTGCCGCCGCAGCCGCACCTTCCTGTCAGCTTCCCACGGCCACCATGGAAAGGGAAGAGGGGCTCCGCATGGAGTCCCGCCTTCCCTTAGCATGGCAGCCATGTTGGTAAAGGATATTTCTTCCTACAACGGGATGCGTGCGGCGTCCAGTTGTAGGAAGGAAAATACTCTTTTTTTTACCACCCCAGATTGCCGCTTTGCTAACCTGGGGTGCCAATGGCCTTATGTACCCATTCCATGGGCAACACTGGGGGGTAACGGCCCTGGGTCCATGGTAATGGCCCTTGCTTCCCTCAGCCCATTAACAGGGGCCGCAGGCTATTACCCAAAGGTGTTGCCCGTGCACCGGCTACATAACGCCACAATGATGAAGTATCCTGGGAGTCAACAGCCAACACATAGGGAGATATGCATATACCCCTAACACAGCCCTAGACATATGTCAACTAAATAATATCTCACTTTTATTTCAATAAAAGTTGTATTAAACATTATTGTTCAGGATAAAAACATCCCACTAAAAACCAAGAGCACATGTATTGAAACTGAAAGGAAGTGTCCCACAACACTTCGAAAATAAATACCCTTATCTCCCACTTTTCTTTTTAACACCTTTTATTAAACGGTTGGAGCAGCAAACAACACCACAATGCCAGCAAGGATAGGTGACATTATGGCACAAATCAACAAGTACAGTCTTCGCCAAGTCCCCTTTTTTTGTCTGGATCTCCCCGCTAGTTTCCTCATCTCCTTATAATCCACTTCCTTTGTCATCCCGACCCAGATACAGTCAGGCCAGCCGTTGCTTAAAGGTCAGAGATGGGTATTTGTCATCAAACTCAAGAAGCGGTGTCCAAATAGCATGAAATTGGTGAAGCTTTCCTTCTCTAGCCGCGGTTACCTTCACCGACACCAACACATCCCAAATCTTTCTCCACCAAAAGATAATGTCTGGGCCCTCCAGGGCTTTCCATCGCCGAGCAATGGTGATGCGTGCCGCCAGCAACAACTATGTTAGAAGTTTAGCATGCACCCCCTCCACTCGGCATCCCAGCAACAGGGTTTTGGGCAGATCAGGAGTTATATCTTCTATCACCCTCGCAATAGACTGACAGAATAAGCAGACCTGGGGGCAGCTCCACCACATATGAAAATACATACCTTGTGCCCCACAGTTCCACCAACAGCTGGAGGCAATGGAAGCTTGAAAGTGATTAATCTTGGTCGGGGTGTAGTGCCATCAAAATATCAGCTTCAAGGTGCACTCATGGTTTGTAACAGATCTGGAGGACGAATGGGCTCTAGCCCAGATGTCCAACTGATTGTTGTCCTCTAGCTGAAGGCCTAGATTAGCTTCCCATCGGAGCATGAAGATCGGAGAATGAAGTCCGTTGTATGGGGGGTTAACAGGTCCACCCTCAAGAGTTTGTACAGTCTCGAGGTGCCCCTCTTGCTTGAACCCGCCCAAATCGTTAGTTCAAGCGGGTTCAAGGGGCGTGTGGCTTTGTGTTTGGTCTCTGGGTGCATGATCCAATGCTGCACCTGGAGATATGGGAACCTGTCCGATTCCTGTAGGTGAAATTCTCTCTTTCAGTCTTCAAACGTGCGGGGTAGATTTCCCACATACAATTGGGCAAGCATTTGCAGTCCTCCTCGTTTCCAGTTGCACCCAGGGGCAAACCTGGGGGGAAACAGCGGTTGTCAAAGATCAGGGAGAGTGGGCCAGTACCTCTTGGAATCTTTTTCCCCCTTAGTGCCTCGTCCCAGATCTTCAATGTGACCTTAGTTGCTGTAAGGAGAAGAGACCAGTGTTTTCATTGAGTGTACGGAATGAATGAAGAAAGCGAAGATGGAGCAAGCATTGTGATTGTTTAGTCTCCATCCATTTCGAAGGGGGCGCTTCGGATGTCCACATCATTACGTGTGAGAGTTGAGCTGCCTCACAATATTTTCTGAAGATTCAGGACTCCCAGACCTCCAAAGCGGGCACCGCCCATCACAACTCTCCTTGGTATTCTAGCTTTTTTCCCCGCCAGATGACTCCCAGGACCCTTCGTTGAAGACAATCTATTGCCGTTTTGAGGATCACCACTGGGAGGGAGGCACAGGTGTACAGTAGACAAGGGAGCAGATTTGTTTCTATCGTTGTAATCGGCCCATTAAAGATATCTCTTGCTTTGCCCATCTTTCAAGTCTTTCTCAAGTTGTTGGAAGAGTAAGGGAAAATTGGCTGCATAAAGATCTGCTGGCGAGGCCATGAGCCGGACTCCTAGGTATTCAATAGAGCTTGTGGCCCAGTGAATTGGGCATATGGGTTGGAGGGCGGAGATGTTGTGCAGGATCAGACCCACCCTCAAGGCCACTGACTTCCCGTAGTTTATTTCAAAACCTGCTACGTCACCGAAGGCTCTGAATTCCTGAAGGGCTGCCTCAAGGGATGGCTGGACATTAGGGATGGCGAGAAAGACGGCATCAGCATAAATAGTAACTTTGTGTGAGGAATCCTGCGTATCTACCCCTTTAATCAAATCGTTACGCTGGATATGCTGCACCAATGGTTCCAGGACCAGGGCGAACAGGAGAGGGGGCAGTCCTGTCGCCTACCACATGTCAGGGAGATTGTGATTGAACGCATACGGTTAATATGTAGTAGAGTGTTTGGAGAGGAGTAGTTAGCCTTGATCATTTTTCTGAATTGGGGACCAAAGTTAAATGGTTCCAGCATCAGGCGCCGGAAGGATCAGTCTATCTTATCAAACGCCTTGTGGCATCTAACGCCAATAGAGCCATTTCCACCTTCCCCCGTGTGTTAAATTCATTAAGGTTTAGGGCTCTCCTATTGTCCCCAGTATTTCTTCCCATGATAAACCCTGTCTGGTTGGCGTCGATTAGGGAAGGGAGGAGGGGGGGCAGGCGATTTGCTAGCACTTTGGAGTAGATTTTAGTGTCAATATTTAAAAGAGAAATCGGCCTATAGGAGGCACACTCCTTAGGATTTTTACCTGGTTTGAGGATCCAAATCGGGGCTGAGGTCTACATTAATGTACCCAAACGTGTGAAAGAGCTGTAAGGGGGGTGCCAGTTGGGCGCCGAAGATTTTGTAAAATTTCGGGGAGAAACCATCAGGGCCCGGGGCTCTCAGTGTTAAGGCCTTTATGACGTTCTCCACTTTCTCCTGTTGGATTGGGGCTTCCAATACTTCTATAGCTTCTTTGGTCAAATGCAGTAGGGCTGCCATCGCAATGCATTCCTTCTGTATTGCGTGCGATCTACCCGGGTTCCACATGGCTCCCAAGAAATGCTCCTCTGCCAGGAGCAGTTTGTCCTGTTCCTAATAGGGGGTGGCTCCTTTCCGATCCTTGAGGCCCAAAATAAAGTTCTGTTTTTTCACCTGTGTCAACTTACTTGTTAGGAGGCTATTGGCCTTGTTGCCCTTCGTATAATAGCTCTGTTTCACTGCTGTGAGGGAGCGTGCCGTTTCATTGGCATATAAGGCCTCCAGTTTATTCCTAGCAATACAGAGGGCAGCATGGACTTTGGGGGACCAACCCTTTTTACACTTGCTCTCAATCTCCAGGATTTCCTGTTCCAAGCTATCTCTCATCTGTTTCTTACGTCTGTGATATGCTGCTGTGTGTGAGATCAGTACTCCTCTGATAACCGCTCTCATGGCATCCCTGGTAATCGCTGGGGAGGTGAGTTCCGTAGGGTTCTCTTGAAACTATTGTTTGATTTGCTTTGACTATTTCGTCCCGTAGGGCTAAGTCATTTTACATTGGGTCGTAAAGATGCCACTGCGGTCTGGGCTCCGGGGCTGGGTTGCAAGCCCTGGTCTGGAGGCACAGGAGGCATGGTCCGAAAGGATCTTCAGGGCGATAACCACGTTCTTTGTATAAGTCAGCAATTGCGGAGAGGCCAAAATCAAGTCAATTTTGGATGAGGAGCGGTGGGCATGAGAAAAGAATGTGAAGTCCCTCTCATCCGTGTGTAACACTCTCTAGGTATCGACCACCCCCAGCGTTCTAAAGAGGTGCAGCATACTCAGTGCTAGCTTGAAATCTTTATGAGACCGAGTAGAGGTTCTCTCTTTGTCAGGGTCTGAGACCCAGTTGAAATCCCCTCCAATAACAATTAGACTTTCCAGAAAAGGGGAGAAGGGTGGCCGCCATGTCCTTGAAAAAGCATTCCTGGCCTACATTTGGTGAGTAAACGGATACTAGGGAGTACAGTTGTCCATAGAGAAGTCCCTTAATTCCAATGAATCGGCCCTCCGGATCTCTGATCATGTCCAGTTCTTCAAAGGGGACGCCCTTTGCCATAGAATTGCCGAACCCCCTTTTTTTGTTCTAACTGAGGCAAAAGAACTGTTTAGAGAAATCCCTATTGCAACGCTGGGAGAAGTCTTCTGGGAGGAGATGGCTCTCTTGTATGAATATAACCGAGCCTTCCAGATCTTTCAATCGCTTTAGGATGGACTTCCGTTCAACTGAGAGTTCAGCCCTTTGACATTTAACAAAACAAAGTTTAGCGGCTGGTGTGGGATCTACCTACTGTCTGATGTTTCCAGCAGGGGGAGGAGGCAGGGATGGGTCAGGTGAACCGGTGCAGCCATATCCAGTTAGTAAAGAGATGCAGATCTGCTCCAACCAAAGTTTTCACGTTATAACTCAACTTTAACTGCCAACTGTGTAGGCCGAGTCCCAACCATGGACTCAAAGGCCTCCAACAATTTTGAACGGTCCAAATACCGCCCCATGGGATTCCGTTTGTTTCCCACCCTGGTGGTAGGCTTAGGCCGCATGAAGCTCATCTTATCGTCATGCTTTTCGAAGCTCGTGATTCCTTAGTATGTTTCCTTCATTCTGTGCCTCTGGGTTGCATTCCGGTGGGCTTCGGGGGTCGCCCCGCAGGAGTGCGCAGTCGGCTTGTTGATATTCCGTCCCCTCTGGACCTTGGTCTTATTCCCTTTGGTGGGGGTTTGTCCAGCTCCGAGTGAGATGCTCGGGGAGAGCCAGCTCCATCCCCCTTCAGTGGGGAAAATTTGAGTATCTCCACCGCGTCTTCCAAGCACGCAATCACTCGGCGACTCCTTTGTATGAGAAATGTACAGCCATGGGAAGAGCCATCAATACTTAATCTTCTGGTCTCGGAGTAAGAGTGTCAATAGTCGAAGGGATTGCCACTTTTGCCATGTGGCTGTCACCAGATCTTCAAAAATGTGTAAGGGAGAGCCCTGGAAAGTTAATTCATCCTGGGAGCGGAGCGGCCCATCGAGAGGATTTCCTGGTTCGTGGTGTAAAAGTGGACTCTGGTAATGACGTCCGGTGGGGGCTCAGAGTCCACATTGATTTGCATCGCAACCGGCTAAGCAGTTTAGCAAGGTTGAAAATGGACATAACTAGATTTGAAAAATATTGAACTTTGGTTACTAAAGGGAAACAAGAGGCCATCAAAGAAACATTGGAAAAAAAAATTGCTATCTATTTTAGTCCCATTTCTAAAACTCTCTTATTTGATCAGACCGAAGGATGTTCTCAGAAAGCCTAACTCTGCCCCTTTCCCCCCTACCATCTGTGTCATTATTGGTGCACATAACACGGGTGGTAAGGAATCCTCTCATCACTTGCGCCCCAAAATGTTTTTAGAATCTAGCCCAGTGCCCACAGGTGAGCGTGGAAATGAATGCCCCGGGTGACTGACACAAGCTGCCCCACAATGTCCTGCTGGACTGCTTTGTGCCCTCCAGTCTCCACACACCCATAGTGCTCCTCGTCAGTCTGGGGATGAGGTGCTGCACTCTACAAACAAACATTTAATAGTGGGCAGCAATGCCGAAGGAAATGCAGCGAGACCATGGTTTGTGTGATTGAAAGGGATTAAGATTTGGATAGCAAGAAAGAGAGGCGAGGGAGGGTTTAAAGCTATGAGGGAGTATCTGTGCATCAAGGGGTTAACATAAAAGTCCATAAAAAGAGACTGTGAATTTGGGGATGTTTGGGGTTGACTAATGTGCCGATATATCCTGGTTCTATTTCCATATTTTTTCTCTCCTCAATAACTTCAGTGCTTGATGTTTTAACTGAATTGTACTACAGAGAAATGTCAACATTTCTATGGCAGATGTTGCGATTGCCCAGAGACCCACTCAAGCTTACTACTTTTATAGACCCAGGAAAGAAGAACGATTGACTCAGCTGTGCTGAGATCTGTGCCTGTGACCAGTGGGCTGCAGGCAGAACCATTCATCGTCCCAGTGAGAAGCACAAACTTCCCTCAGGAAAAAGCACCAGCACCAACTAGTAAAATGCACGCTCATTGAGGTGCAGAGGCTCCATTTATTGAAATGAACAAGACACGCTCAAATTGATGCACAAGTGCCCACAATAAATTGCACAAGTCCCTTTCAGTCTGATGCATAGGCAATCCTCGGGAAAATCAGCGGCTGCCCTCAGTGGGATGCACAAGCTCCCCTCTGGTGGATCACATGTTATCATCAATCCAATGCACAAACTCCCTCGGGAAGATCGCAAGTTACCATCAATGAATTGCACAAGCTCCCTCAGGAAGATTACAAGCTGGGGGATGGGGATGTAGAGAGTGGGGATCACTTACCTCATTATCCAGCAGGGGAAAATGGCGGCCTCCAGCTATGAGGAGGTGTGCCTCCTCATAGCTGGTGGCTGCCATTTTCTGAGTCTCCTCATTAGGAGGTCAAGACCACACCCTTACAAAGAAGAATTAAGGCAAATCTAGGACACATTTAAACATAATGGCCCATACATAATGGCCAAAAAGTTAAAGAGTGCATCTCATGTGAAAGTTAGAGTTGCAGGGCACAGTGTATTCGCTCCTGGTTTCCCAGTGGTAGCTCCTGCCTACTGGCGTAAGCCTGACATCCAGGAGCTGGTTTTAGCACCTGCTCATCGAAACTCAATCAGGGGCGCTACGAAGGGGTGGCCAAGATAGGCCACAGCCACCCTTATAAAAACGCTGCCGCCGCACCGGCCCTTTCAGGTATGTGTGTTTGTTTTGGTGTGCCACAACAAGATTTACGGCGTGGCCAGCCCTAGGAAAAATATCTGGGGCCGCCACTGAACTCCATTTCAAATCCTGCTTTGAGAGAGGCAACACCTCTATTTTGCGAGCGTCCAGTATTGGAGTTCGAGTGCAGAGTTCCGTCTGCAGCAGGAGGCGAGTGAGTGAGGAGCTGCTGCGACTGTCTGGCGACTTGCTTTTCTTGGATTTCTTGGATTTTGCTTCCTTGGATTCTGCTCTTGCTATTGTGGACTGGTATTGTGGTCTGCACCTTTAACTCTGTGAGCTTCACCTCCTTAAGAACTCCAGGCACGCGCAGAGTTCGAGCGCAGAGTTCAGTCTGCAGCAGTCGGGTGGAAAAAGCTGATAAGCAGGTAAGCGGCAAGCGGTGATGGCTGATAACGAGCCATTAACCCGATTAAAATCAAAGCAATCCCGGGCCAGACCCGTCACAATAAACACAATGTCCTCGCAAGATGAGGCTAGCTCTTCAAACTGTGACTTGGGGGGATATGATTGGTCGCAACAGCAATGCCAGGAGACACGCCATTCTGAAGCTGAACTTGTTTCTTGTCATGTACCTTGTCTAACAATGTTGGCTACAAGACTGGTGAATGCGGTCACACAGCTCACCCAAGTTTAATACTGTACACAATGAAAATGATGCAGATGACGCTGTTGGAGCACCATTAGCAGTGACAGAGGTCGCTGAGCACGGCGCGGTCGAGATTCAGTGGAAAAAGAAGCTCAAACACAAAAGCCAGGCAATTTTAATTCAAATTCAACAGCCGACATGGAAATGACAATGGAACACAGAACTTCTGATCTATCACTAACTGAAGCCAATGTGCATTATATAAAGGGCTTGATTTGGCAGGTCGTGAGGCCAGATTGACAGAGCGCCTGAAAGCCGACTTCGAGCTAATGAAGGCCAAATTGACAGATAGTTTCTCAAATACAAACAATGCGAATGACTGATTGCCTGGCTCGCGAATGCATACAATGCAGCAACATTTACAACCAGCACGTAATAACATGCTAAAAAAACGAACCAGCACGCCTGCACAAGGAAGCCTTAATGTACGCCGAAAACGGAATGAAGTGCCTAATCACTACAAACCTAAAGTATTGCAAAAAACAACCGAAAAGGATCAAATGACGCCAAAAACCATAGGACATCATGCCATAAGTGGCCATGAGCAAACACATTCGGGAAATGTACACCAACAAGGACAAATGGAACAAGACTGTTTAAATAAATCTAACCTATTGGTTGCCGCTGCAATCCAAATTCATAACAATGTTTTAGCTGCAACTTCGATGGCACTTTTTCCGTTTGGAAAACTTTATGAATCCTTAAACGAAGCAGTCAGCAACAATGGCACAATTTTAGGGTAAATAAATGAAAACATAATAAAAGGAAATGCTAAGCACAGTGCTACAAATGAGACTGGACAATAAAGCAGAGAAAACCTCTTCTTGGGAAAACAGGCTAAGCGATCTGGCAATCAGAGACAACAACGATAAAACTACCCTAATGGAAGCAGCTTTAGGATGTCTGAAACAATTAACATCAAACGCACCTGATATGAATCCCATGGCAAAGAGACATGAGGTCCAAGGTGCGTCGTCCTGACAGGAGGAAAATACTGCAAGCCGGGTAAACAGTGTGACACAATCAACTATTGAGACCTTAACTTTGGAGCAACCAGTTGAAAAACCATCGGAAAAAATGACTGCCAGCACAAGCATGATACAGGACGTGACTACAGCTGAACCACGTAACATGCAAATTGAATCGAATATGAAAGGTCAAGACAAAGAATTAACAAATGTCAATCTAGCAGCGGCTGAGAAAGAAATGTCATCCATAGAAGATGCAGGTGCTGGCAAAACAATTACAGTTTTGGTAGCTGATGACACTGCTCAATATGGCAACAAAAGTAATACACAGTCCATTTCTAAGATGTCATTTGGGATTTTCAGTGTAGCAGCTAAAACCATTCCCAAACCTATGAATACAACAAATAAGCAAAAGGGTGAGAAATGAGTGAACAAAATTTGAAAAACAACCTCTTGACATCAAGAAACAGACAAATAGAGCTAGGAAATTCATAAGGAATTTATCTATGCCAACTAAACCAAGTCTATTCTCACAACAGAAGCATGAGGTACCGAAACAATCGGCACAAATAGGAAACATGAAGAAATCCACGGACGCAACTAATAAGACCAATGAGAAAAATCCCAAAAAAGTCTGAGACTAGAAACAAATGAGGTCTCGACTTATTCATCTGTGGATCTCTTCAATTTGTCAACCTACTCAATAGACTCAGACAGTGGTATCAGTCTGGATAGGCATGAAATGGTCTCAGATAGTCCTACAAACACAGAGGCTATGAGCAATCCTGCTCTAATTGTACGTAATCAATCGAACATTCAATACATTAAAAAAGAAAACAAGGACGGAGGAAAATCTGAGCCGTGGCATATGAAAGGAAGGTTATCTGAACAGGTAACCAACAAAGCGTCCGTACAAAATGCAGCTACTTTAAACAAGATGCAATCAACCTTCAATCCTAAACAAACTTCAGCCCAGAGACAGAAAAAAGTCGACCACTCAACACAACAAAATATGGGCGAGTCTAAAACTTTGGCCTGGAAACTTAGAATCGAAAATGTATTCGATGATGATAATGCAGTTAATCTGAATAGAGGGAACGTAATGCATTTACTGCACACAGTGCCAGTTCTTCCTACTGGGACCACAGATGACATATGCATAGTTGAATATGTAACAGAAGAACGGGTTCACAGGGTCCTTTTGCATATAAAATCACAGCCAGTACGAACAACTTTACTGGTGGTGAAGGACGAATTGCTCTTCCTTGGCTTTGAAATATCAGAAGAAGCGCATAAGGCAAATCTAATTCAATTCTCTGAAATTGATCATTCTTGCGAAGCCTTAATGAATGAACAGAAAAGAGATGACTTGAGGAAAAAATTGATTATTGTGCCAGCGGATACCTCACACAAACAAAACAAATCAGATAAAAGTCAATCAGCCAAATGCTACTGAAAAATAGGGGCACTGAGGAATTAGCTAGTCCAAGATGACAAAGAAGCCCTCGCTACTCTGGTATCATGGAACACGAGAGGTTTCAAACACTTGTTCAGTGAATTCCCAGTGGAGTTGACCGACAATGTTGCCATCTGTCTCCAAGAAACTTGGCTGCGCAATCCACCAGTGAAAGATGGCTATCTAACATTATTAAATCCGGCTGAGAAAAATTCATTTGGACGGCTGTTTTCTGGAATAATAACGATGATAAAAAATGGCACAAGCTGGGAGGTGATTAAAAACGAAAATCCTAATAGCTTTGTCCAAAGCACTTTTATGCAATGTCCCTCCAGAGAAATGCAGAAGTCACAACACCTGCTTTTAATTAATGTATACTGGAATCCAGCAAAGATTGCAACAGAAAGTTTCATAACCTCAGTAATGTCCGTAATCGAAAGACATCAAAATAGTTACAATGACCTAGTAACCATTGTCTGTGGGGATATGAATCTCACATGGTTCAATCTAAATAATGATGATAACCTATCTAAACATCATAAAACCCACAAAATAACTTCCCGACGAAGGAGATGGGACATCGCAATTGAATCAAGTGATTGCGAGATGGTCAATGGGCATGTCAATGGTGATATACCACCAGAACTCACATGGCACAATATGGGCATACACAAGACCTTAGAATATATATGGATTTCCAGAAATATGTGGCATAAAATAGAAAAACTTAAGATAATTCCGACTGTTAACAGTGATCATGACGTCTTAGAACTTTCCTGGCACTTATATCAGAAAACCACCCTATTTAACTTCAATCAAACAATTGAGATGAATTGTGGAAGGAACAGATGAAGAATAAATGTGAAACAGATCAACCAACTATCCACAACCTTAAAATCGACGATAATTCCAGCTGAGAAAGTGATTAACTATCCATCACTACTACTCTATCAAAAAACGGTGTCAACACAGATGAAACAAATCTCACAAGCACACACTCATGACTGGAGCATGACTGTGAATAAGGAAAATTAACAACTGCATAAAGATATCCGTGAATTAAAGAACAAACTCAGCGACGTAGCCTCAAGTCCAATTAAAAAATGCAAACAAAAATATCGCAATTGTTTAAAAGCATACTCCTATCTGTGTGATCAAAAGCGCGGAGAGCTAATGATGTCGCTAATCAAAACAAACAATTCGAGAGACATTTGGCGCATTCTGAACAAAGGTTATGGAAACCAAAATGCTATTATGGCAAATGGGGTCCCAGAGGGTGCTTGGATCAAACATTTTACAGAGGTGTTTGTCGGGACTACTAACATAACCCTGACCGCATTACAGCAAGACACAACGAGTTGGGACATACGCGAGAGTGAAGAAGACATAATCCAGGCAATTTCAAAGCTAAAAACCTCACAAGCAGCCGGACCAGATGGCATCACCAACGTCATGCTTAAGACAAATAAGCAAGAATGGTCCAAATTCATTGCAATACTTTTTGCAAGAATCGCAGACCATAAATGCATGCCATTTTCTTGGGTCTCAGTGATAATTGTACCAATCTTTAAGAGGGGCAATCGGGTGCACCCGGCCAACTATCGCCCGATTGTCCTGCTGGACACAAATGGCAAGATTCTAGCAACCTTCTTACAGAAAAAACTAACTGTCTGGGCAAATAAGGTTGGTGTCTAAGATTGCCGTCAGACTGGGTTCAGCAAGGGAGTTGGAACTGAGATCAATTTAGCTATTTTAAATCTGCTAATATTTACAGCGCTGAAAAATAAGACAAATCTCTTTCTAGCATTTGTAGATATGCAACAAACATTCGATACAATAGATTGTGAGATGCTATGGCGAAAACTACAAAAATGGGACTGGAAACAATACTACAGCCGATAAAGGCACTCCATTTAAACACATCAATTCATGTCTGGATAAATGATAAAGGTGACCTATCCAAGGTTATTACCACCAACAAAGGAGTAAAAAAGGGCTGTCCCATCGCCACGCCCCTATTTAAACTGTTCATCGCTGATGTTCCAAACGCCCTAACAAATGTGAAATGTTTTCCTCCAAAAATAAATGGTCATCAAATCAGCTGTGCAATGTACGCGGATGACCTAGTCCTATTTGACTCTACCCAAATAGGTCTTCAACGAATTCTCACAAAACTTCAAACTTATATGCAAGATAACGATCTAAGAATAAATGTGAAAAAAACAAAAATCATGAAGTTTCGCACCTGTAAAGGCTTAAAGAGCAAGAACTTCAGATGGTTCATTAACAATGGACAAATTGAGGTAATTCCTGAAATTCGATATTCAGGGGTCCTAATAAACAAATCAATACGTGAATGGAGTTGGGTTCAAGACCTCATCCAGAGAATTATCTGCAAAAAGTAATTCCAGCGATAACTTTTGGTGCAGAAGCGGGTTGGAACATAGACCATAAAATCTGGGCATATTTAGAAGGGATCTATTGGCGACGAGTGTTGATGCTACAAAACAACATCTCAATGACCATTATTCGCCATGAATTAGCGCTAGACGCTCTTGATGGAACAGTATTGTGGAAATCATTGGCGCTTCTAAGGTAGATGATTATATCAAATCCGTAACCAGCCTATGAAATATTGGCTCCAACAGACAACCATCTGCATGAAGGTTTGCTAATGTTATGGGCCAAGAGGCTGAAGGACCTTCTTCAAGTAGCTGATGTAAAAGTGGACACACTCTTGTTCCAACCATAAATTGTCAAAAAGAAAATGAAACAATGGTCTTGGATACAAAATTTGGCAAAGTACAATACTTTACCAACAGCACTTGAATTAGGACCAACCATGAACTTATTGGAAAATCTCTCAAAATATCTACAGCAATTCCCTTTGAGACATCACCGAGATTGTTTTCTGCGATTGCGGTTAAACGCATACAAAACAAAGGAAATGCTATTCATGAGACACGATCAAGACACAAAAGAAAATGTATGTAGACACTGCTTTGCTAAGATAGAATCAATGAAACATCTAATAATTGAATGTCCAGCCCTTAAAGAGCAAAGGTCATTAAATCTGGGAAAAATGTGCACCGATGAATGATAACATGGACGACTGGTGGTTCTACATGATGAGCGCCACTTCTGTACACTTAACATTTGCAGTTATAAGCTATCTCTACAAAATACTGTAATGAAAGTGAATTAAGATTTTCTACATAATCAAAGAAAGCATCTGATACGAGTGGCGCTGTTTTTATTTCTCTTAATTTTCTTATTTCTTTATAGAGAAATGACATGCAATACAACGAAATGGTAAATCTGCTAGAGGAAAGCTGAGAATAAGATGTGAGAAAAAATGTGTAATAAAAGTTTGTAATAAACTATATATTACAATTTTTAAAAAAACTGTCATACCACCAAACCTTCCGAACCAGAGCATACAGGGGTCTTCCCACGTGCACACAAAGCTCACCCCGTATATGCTAATGCCCCATCTACAATCCTACACAACACTATAAAATGTTCATCCGCTAAATGCATGACTTTAGTTTTGTTTTGATGGAACACATGTCGCTATCTTCCACATTGTTCTTCATAGTTTTCAGCCCCTCTGGTCTCTAAATGTAAAGCATCT
This sequence comes from Ambystoma mexicanum, assembly GCF_040938575.1. Taxonomy (NCBI): domain Eukaryota; kingdom Metazoa; phylum Chordata; class Amphibia; order Caudata; family Ambystomatidae; genus Ambystoma; species Ambystoma mexicanum. Next base: position 463,292,153 of record NC_090931.1, read on the forward strand.
TTCTATGTACGGACCTTGCCTTCAAACATGCTCCTGTTTACATTTCGATGGCAGTTGCTTTACCAGCACAATTCTTCACTTCAGTCAATCACTGCTTTGCACATTTTAGAGGAATAGACAGTAGAATTGCATTTTCGCACAGGTTTTCCCTTCCGTAAACCGGTCCTGAGATTGCCCCATTTGACAGTGTTCAGAGAGATGTCAGACACGCATGATCCCCTGTCCCTGACAGATATTTGCTTCGTCTGCCCATCCTTCCTGTGTAGGATCATGCTGCTCTACTGGTGCTGGGAACTGCAACCTACCGCCGTTAATGTCACAACCTCAACTTGCTCATTGCCTCCAGTTTCCAATCTCAAATGGACAGGGAGACAAGAAAGGAGAACGTGAAGTGTGTCTGGAGTGTGAGTGAGGGAAGCAGCCATATGTCCCCAGAGAGACTGCACTACCTGCATAGGGAGTAAGAGAGCAAAATCAGGTCTACAGCTTTCCAGAGTTAGGAACTAGGTGGGACAGTGATGCTCTCCTAACAGGGCCAGCTGGAAATAACTCAAGGGGCGCCAGAGAAGAAGCAGCACAACGGTATGTTTAAGACCATAGAACTCGAAGGAAGCCCACTAAGACAGCAAACACAATTTGCATAGCAACAACTCATCCTCTCAAGGCATAGAATATGCCAACATTATGAACGTAATATTCTCGGAGAAATGTCCACGCAGGTCCATCAGACTTTACAGGTGGATCCCAGCAACTAGGGGACAGGTCTTACCTGAAAGCCTTTGTAGCTAGCGTATATATGTGACAGAGGCCACTCAAGAGGCATGACAACAGAACCTGGGGACGTAAGGCGATGGTGCTCCTATCAATGAACAATAGCAGACCTGGCTGCAAAACTGCGTCAGAATAAGCAAGAGCTGGAAATGACTGCCTCTTAAAGACTGACACATTTATTCAGCAACAGAGAATTAGCTGGACTTGCTCGTAAGAGAGTTGCATTGCAATTCAATTACCACAAGATCTAATTGAACGCGCCTGTGGCTTTCATTCTACAAACTTTTTCTGGTTTGCAGCGTTCGGGCATACCCTTAATAATTATGTGGTAAGACAGACAGTAGAAGTACCACACATTGAGCTCAGGTTAGCAGTCCGCTCAACTTCAACCACATACAAAATCACCTATCAACCAATCAGTAAATCATACAGTGACTAATATACATGAGGTTCTGATCAGAGAAGTGCTTGCTCCAGAACTTTCCCTGCCCCTCCGCCCCCCGCTTTATATACCCCAGCGCCCAAAATCACCCCCAGGGGAAATACTTTGCTTTCCTCCCGGGGCCCTCCTTTTTTGTAGGCATGGGAAAGGCACTTGCCAGGCACTGCTGTAATTGCATTAACTGGCCATTGATGGAAGGAGGTGCACAATGGTGCGAATAGATGGGCATCTAATAGCAGTGCCTGGCAAATGCCTAAAACTTATACACAAGTCAAAACTGTTGGCTTTGCCAATGCTTGTTGTCCACAGGACTTTAGTGAAGGACACACATAGTGCTTATACATCGAGTGGCTGAAGGGAAACCTGGTTTAGACATTTTTATTACACCAGTAGCAGGTTCATAACTCCAATTAAGTCATTAACTCTCAGAAGACTGCTTTGAAAAAACACTGGCAGGCACTTCCAGTGCAAAGTTTGATGGGAGTCTTGATTAAAGCGAGTTCAAAGAGTTCTCATGAGGAAGTGTTTGGGGCAGAGTGAGGCAGGAACTGGGTGGGCATGGCTGTAGGGATTAGCATGGCAATGGGCAGTCAATGGGTCGGAAAATGACCAAACAGCACCGTCAAGTTTTGTGTCTTTCCTCAAATGCCACATCTCCCGATCTGTACTAGAAGGCAATAGTTTTGGTTTATAGGTGGCGATGCCCACTATTAGCCCAATCTAAAAAAAGGAACAAAGAGAGAACAAGTGTATATTGAGCAGAGGAAGAAGCACACAGCGACAGCGAAAGTGGGGGGGGGGGCATTGCAAGTGACAGAGACATCGAGGGAGAAAGCAGACAGCGACATGAAGACCGACGGATAATTAGCAATGCGATGCTCAGTACCGGGAACACGTTTACATGTGTAAGGCTATAGGATGTGGCGTCTGCTTGGAATCCCCCAGGACATAACAGCGATTTTGTTACACTTAAATAAAGGTTGTTTAGCGTCAGCAGCTGCCCAGGGACATAGAACACCAGAGAGAGATTAAGCCACACATGTTTTGTCTTTCGTGCTTCCCCTCCTTTGCCCTCCTTCTCCAGGCAGGGTTTACGGTTTCAGGCTGTAAATTTGATGTTATACTGGAATTCTGTCTATCTTTATATCTTTTTGGTAACATGACCAGGCAAGGAACCTGAGCAAACAGTGAGAATCTGACGGTCAGGGCTCAAGCTACAGCATACAGAGGCCTGCAGCCTGAGACCACACAACCAGCCCTAAAGTAAAACCATCCACACCTGTTGTCTGGAAGGCGGGAGTCACATTACTCACCCCTAGGCCCAGCCTCAAACTAACTTCCAGAGTTCTAACTAACTTCTGTCTATTCCAAGACAAGATGGCAGCATTAGACGCCACGTGATGCAGCGCTCACATTGTATTACTGAATATGCACAAGAGCCTGCAGGTATTTAATCCTCCGAATTGGCATTCAGCCTTTTGCAGAAAAGGGATAAGGCACAATTAGACAAATGGCACTCTAGCACTGTTCTCCGTGTACAGTTATGCGCACCTCCTTCTTTTGTCTGTCATGTTACTGGGATTTATGCCACACACCACTGCCACTTGTGTGGTCTCTGTGTGCTCCACTGGATCTGAAACTGGGGCGAATGATGGAAAGTGCAAGACAGCTTTGCTGTTGTGTTGCTGTGCGACCGTAAGTGCCCTGAACTCTAGACCGTATTTGTCTGGCATACAGAGGCAGTTTGGCTCCAGAGGGTATCGTTATATGTCCGTAGTGATGGCTGGATAGGTCAGTGGTTTGTAGAGTTGTAGTGCTGTGTTACTTGAAGTCTGATAGGAGGGAGGTTTCCATATGGGGATGATATAGTTGCTGTGCGTATAGGAAGTTTGAAGGTTCAAGTTGAGGACAGTCCATCAGATGTGTCCACGGCAAAGACTAGTTTGTGATACGTCTTTGATGTGAAATTTGTGGGTAGAGATTCTGTGCCATCACGGTGTGAGCATTCATGTTGGCAGTGGGTGGTAAGCCTCTGCAGGCTCTGTCTGGAAGCGGGAACAGAGAAAGGAGGAAACATGGGATTCAGCCTGCAGCAGTTTGTACCAAGTAGGACAATGATCACGTTTAATTACTGCAGAGTGTATGGCAATTCTGGTGTGGATAAAGTCCAGGTGGAGTTCACAGAGCAACACTGCATGCCGGGTGTTGCAGGTACAATGTTTTGTAGCTGTTCATTTGACTGTACATAGGGCATTGTGCAAGCACTCCAACGCTATAACCGTGTTGGCCGTCAGGTGGGCATGTCAGTTGGCACAGGCACGCTCCCTGTCTGAAAGTTTTCCCCAACACCACAGTTAAAGGGAATTTGTTCAATACAGGATCACCTTATGTGCAGGAAAATGTTAAAGACCCGGCTTTTTAACCCAACTAACTAGCAAATGCACCATCCTAACTATCACCCATTGGGCTTCACACCAATAGCTCTAGTGTACACAGTCAACACTCGCAGTTGGATCAGAGCCCATGGTATGTGCTCCATCTTTGTTGCGGTGCAGTAAACATTTTCGGAGATTATTGAAGTACAAGGTGTGCCTTGTGGTATGCATTCTCAATGATAAAACCTAGTAAATCACCCATTGAAATTTGCATTAGCAAACGTATAATCATTCAAATCTAAGAATATTTTGGCAGTGACCCCCTCCCCACCCCCCACCCCCCATCCACACCAAGAATGTTTCCCTTTATTCAAGGGACAAGCAGTGCAGTTAGAGATCTGCCCCTTGTCAAGTATCTATCTGTTCAAGACTTCGATTTTTTCCTTGAATTGTGGTACTTGTAGTCTGACAAAAGAGAAAATACAGCAGTGAATGAGACACTCTTTCCTGACCTGGGCCAACTTAATCTCTGCACGCAGACGCTCTAGGTTTACAAATGCTTAGAATTGCAGCATTATAGAATGGTATTAACACTAGGACAAAAGTTGCCCTGATGCAAAAATGCATCAGAAATGTATCTTTTTAGCAGTAGGGACATTTTAGCCCTGGTGCTTTTAATAGCCAAAATGCACTTGTAGAGGTGCAATTTTTTTTTAATGTGTCCCAGGGTTTTTAAAAATAGGGAAATCTTTGCCGTAGTGCTAATACTGTGCAAACTTTCCACTTGCACCGGTGCAAAGTTTCTGTAATCTGGCCCTTAGCTGCTTATGTGCCAGGCTGGGGCTGGATGTTCAGGTGCCAAAGCTGATGCTGGGCTGGTCATGTGCATGGGTTTGAAGTGGGCTGTTCAGGTGCCAGCAGAGAGGCAGGATTATCAAACAAGTGGGGCCTACAGCTAATCTTGTTGGACCCACAGCAGTGACATTCACATCTGTCAATGCCCACAGAGCGCTGGTTTTGGGTGGGTATTGCCTGCTTAGGCCCTAGCCTGCTACACCTCTGGGCACTAGGGTAGGTGCTTGGTGGTTTATTTATCAGGGCATGGTCTGAGTTACTCCTTTCATATTGCCGGAATCAAGTTGATCATTTGCCAGACGTGGTCAATGCTAGGCTCTGACTTTCTCATGCTTCAGGGTTGGTGTTCAGCTGCCTGTGCATTTTAGCTGGGAACATCTTGTGCTACTACTGCAGCAGTGCTCATGTGCCAGTGTCTTGCCTGCTTTGCTTCTGTGAGGTGGAAACATGTCTGTGGATGCTTGCAGTCTCATCAAGAAGGGATGTGACCTAGCAGTTGAGTGTGGACTGCACCTTTTGGGGAGGACCAAGCCTGATTTTCATAAGGTCTTTTCCCTTCTGTAATGGATAGGCAGGCTGTAACACGAGGGTCTCTGGGGTTGCCCAGAGCTGTGCCCACAGTTATGATTGATTCAAAACCTGCCAACCATCACCTTTGGTTTAGCCGGCTGATCGTGTGCCAACGCTACTCATTTACTCAGCCTTTAACTGTGCTTCTCCTTTAACAGAGAGGCTCCTTTGCCGGGGATGCTGCTGGACTGTTCTGGTTTACTCGGTGGTGTAGTCCTGCATATGTGCCAGTGAATGGGCTGTTGGCATTCTGTTTTTGTGCTAGATGTATTACATGGTTGTGCATAGTCAATTTATATGGAATTGCTCATTTGGCAGGTTTGTATTTCGGCTAGTTCTGGCCACTCTTGTGGTAGAGCTGGTCGTGGGCTGTCAATGTGCCCAGGTCTGTGTGGTGAGCAGCTTTTATACCAGGACTGATTCTGGTTTGCTCATGTGCCAAGGCTGCAAATGAGTTGTTCATGTGCCAAGGTTGGTGCTGGACTGCTCATGTGCCAGGGCTAGTGTTGTGATATTCATATGCCATGGTTTGTACTAGGATGTCCCTTTTCCAGGGCGGGTGCTGATATGCTTTTGTGGCCCGGCTGATGCTGGTCTTCTCTAGGGCCCGTGCAAAGCTGCTTACTTGCTAGGAAGGGTCAGATACTTCTTTTGTGTCAGGGCTGGATAATGGCTGCTCTTCTAATGTGCCAGGTATGGGGCTGCTTATGCTCTAGGACTGGTTCCTGACTAATCCTGCGCCAGGGCTGGCACTTGACTCAGGTCCTGCCAGTGCGGATGTTCAGTTGCTCTTGGGCCAGGGAATTTTTTTTACTTTTGCGCAAAAGCTGGGAATAGGTTGCTCATTTGCAGGATGGTTTCCGGGCTGATCATGTGCAAGGTGGTTCTATTATTGTGCCAGAGTGAGAACGGCAGTGCTGTCACTGCACCACCTCCTGATCCCCAGCTGCCATCATCACTGGGGTTCACACCTCTAGAAATCTGTAAATACTGAAGATGTATTAAAAGCCTGTCTAACACTGTCCCGTTCACTGTCTTCCTGCCCTTGGCACAGCACTTTTCATTTTCAATTTTAAAAAAATGCAAACATAATATAAATACAGAAGTAACATTGCATAACACACCATGTACCTTGGCAACCAGCTTGAGCACAATATAAGTGACACACACAAAATTACACTTCTTGACTAGGTCATGCACCTTTTTTTTATTAATGTGAATTGGTTATAAAAAGTAATCTTACACATATTCAATCTCACATTCATTCATTACAAAGTTTTTAAAAAATCTCAATCATTATTTACAAAAATAGATTTAAACATTATTAAAAATGTCAATTAAAAAACAAGTAGAAAAAAATGAAGTCTCCTATACCTTTATATTAAATAATGCAATTAATTGTGCAATTCAATTTATCTCCATTATCTGGTGCATGGGTGTATATAATAGGAGGTACAATTAAGTAAAATTCAAGTGCTGCAGTTATTAGACAAGATTCATTTCCACAAGACCGTTTTAGCCAACAGTCTTCAGTTCAAATCCAATCATCGTTCGGGAAAAAACTGCCAAAGAATTTTAATTGTAATTCATATAGTGCCTTAGAGTCAACGAACAGGTGTTTCAGAGTTTTAACACTGATGCCATCGTCACATTTAGAGCATAATTCTGATACAGATTTGGTGTGGTCACGTATACTTTTTATTTGATTTGTTGGTATTAGTTTCACCCAACGACAAAGAAATTGATTTCTATGATGTGAATTCTGAGATTTCCTCAACTATCTCAGCTGAAATATCCTGGATTTATCCAAGGGTGACATACTGGAGTGAACCTTCAATGTTCGCATGAGATCGAATGTCTCAATGTGATTGTTTTGAAGTATGGATGTTTTTAGCATAGAAGGGTTCTCACATAACTCTTCCTTTGTGCAATCGATATTATTGAGAATGTATTCTGCTCAATTTAAAAAGCTAACAATGGGTCCGGTGATCCTTCCGTGCATACAAGAATGAGGGAATGACTAGAAGTCCATAAAGGACGTCAATGTGAATCTGCAGTACTTTAAATTGATTCTTCTCATTTGTGCAGCTAATTGGGTGGCTTTTGCCTTCAGACTATTCAACCAAAGAATTTGGGGAAGAGATTAATCTAATAGAAGGCCCAAATAAATGATCTGTCTAGATGCGGTTACGGGCATATTTTCTATGTTCCAACTGTAACCATAGGACTTTTTAGAACCAGAAGTAGTTCTAATAATAGTAGTCTTCCTAAAGTTTAAATTCAACTCGTTCAACCATACATAGTTTTCAATTGCTCTTATCAAGTATTGCAAGCCTTTCTAAGTATTATCCAAGAGTATTATATCATCCACGTAAGAAACCCCTTGGATGGGTAAATTCCCACTTCATGGTGTTACAAAACCCTGAACAGACAGTATGTCTCCTAAGTCGGCAAGGTACAAATTGAATAGGCAGGGCGCTAGAACACAACTTTGCCTCATTAAGCATCAAACTTGCTTGTGAGGCTTCCCTGCCTATTCATTCATACTTGAAGATAGATGGCTACCTTCATGTAAATGTACAAGAATTGCCAAAAGTTGTTCTGGGATATGCCATTTCATGAGCTTTTGCTAGAGCAGGCATCTCTTCACCATGTCGAAGGCCTGGGAGAAAGGAATGGCTGCTGCATAAACTGGGGGAGCTCCCTCCTCCCAGGCCTTTGTCATGCCTGCTGGACATATCTCTGGACCAGGGACGACCTCTCCATACAAAATGAGTTACGCCCTTAGAACCACTAGACCATTCTACTCAAAATGGTTTTTGTTCGATGCATTGCCTGGAAAACGATGTCTGCATTTTTCACGTCGTTAAAATTCACGTGACTTCGTTCCGTCACGGCAGTGCGTACATAAGCAGCGTGGAAACTGCGATCGCTGCTTCTGATTAATTCATTTTTGGCGTTTTGTAACTGACCTCTGGACCTGCGTTCTTGCATTCCCTTCAGCAACCTTTTTGGCCTTTTCTGAGCGTGTTTTCCTCCACACGCTAATTTCTGAAGCCGTGTATCCTGTTCGCGTGCCAAATCTCCATGCGGACGCTGTCTGCAAGCGCGGCTGTCCTGAGCTGCGTGTATTCTGTTCACGTGCCAAATCTCCACGCGGACGCTGTCTGCAAGCGCGGCTGTCCTGAGCTGCATGTATCCTGTTTGCGTGCCAAATCTCCACGCGGACGCTGTCTGCAAGCGCGGCTGTCCTGAGCTGCGTGTATCCTGTTCGCGTGCCAAATCTCCACGCGGATGCTGTCTTTCATACACAAGAATTGGAATTTCTGGGTTACGACAATACCAATCAAGGTGTTCGAATGAGTCGTTCCAAAGTGAAGGCCATATTGAATTGGCCTGTTCCACACAATGTCAAGTCATTACAATCATTCCTAGGTTTTGCGAATTTTTATCGCAGATTTATTCGTTCTTTCTCCAAAACAGTGGCTCCATTGACAGCTTACTAGTTCCAAAGTTCCATTCTATTGGAACCAGAATGCCCAAGCTTCCTTTGAGAAGTTAAAGGAAGCATTTACCACTGCACCTGTACTTCAACATCCTGATCCGGATTGTCAGTTTATCGTTGAAGCAGATGCTTCCAGTGTCGCTACATGAGCTGTACTTTCGCTAGTTTGTGCAGAAACCAAGGAGGAGCATCCAGTTGCTTTCTTCTCACGTAAACTTACCTCATATGAACAAAACTATACTGTCACTGAGCGTGAATTACCTGCAATTAAGGATGCTTTCCAAGAATGGCAACATCATCTTCTTGGGGCCAAACATCAGGTGCTGGTGTATTCGGATCATAGAAATCTTCAGGCATTCAAAACTATGAAATGTCTTACAGCTAGACAGGCCAGATGGCATGTCTTTTTGCTCAATACGATTTTCGTATTACCTATCGCCCTGCCAGACAACATGTCAAGTCGGATGCTTTGTCTCGCATCGGTGAAGAGGTGAAGGAAGAACCATCGGTGCAAAATAAATTGTTGGCAGATCACGTGATATGTAGTTGTTCTGCACAACCTTCCCTAAAAAACGAGTTACAGGAGTGGGTGAAACTAAATCCACAATTGATTCAGGAATTGAATATTGATATATACAATGGTTTGCCTTTCAAACAAGGAGTACTCTATCTACCAACTGGTACCACTCGGAACAAGGCCCTCAGTTGGGGTCATGATTCCTTGATTGCCGCCCACCCTGGACAGAAGAAGACTCTAGAGTTGCTGAAAAGATGGTGTTGGTGGCCATCTATAACACAAGATGTTATAAATTATGTTTCAACATGTTCTGTATGCAGTCAATGCAAGAACACTCCTGGCAAACCAGTGGGTTTACTCCAGTTCCTAAAATCATGGGAAATGATATCAATGGATTTTGTGGTAGAACTTCCAAGAAATAAAGGCTACGATACCATATGGGTGGTGGTGGACTACTTTACAAAATTGGCGCTTTTTCTCCCCTGTATTGGTTTACCAACAGCTGCTGGTCTGGCTGTTCTATTTATCCGGCATATATTCTGTTTTTTTGGCCTACCCTCAGTGATAATCACTGACAGGGGCTCACAATTTGCGTCACGTTTTTGGAGAGCACTAAATTCGGCATTACTAATTGATGACAGGTTGTCTAGTGCTTATCACCCTCAAACGGATGGACAGACAGAGAGTCAATAGCACTATGGAACAATATCTGTGATGTTTGTACCTGCAGTTTCAGTCAGATTGGCTCAATGTTCTGCCGGCAGCGGAGTTCGCCTATAATAATTCCTACCATAGTGCCATAGGTATTTCGCCTTTCTATGCTCTGTATGGGCAACACCCATGATCCATTCCTTTGGATTCCAGTTTGTCTTTGGATACTCCTGCAGCAGGACGTAATATTAGAGATCTAAAAAGTCTACAGACGAAAGTTAAGCAGCAATTGGAGCAAGCTAAAAAATGAGATAAGACCTATGTCGATGCTCATAGTGTCCCTGCACCCGTCTATAAAGCAGGTATGAAGGTATGGCTGTCCACAAAAAACTTGAGGATACCCGGTAAAAAGAAATTGTTGCCTAAATACATAGGGCCATATGAAGTGCTCCACGTTATAAATCTGGCTGCTGTCCGTTTGGCTTTGCCACAACGGTGGCGAGTGCATCCTGTATTCCACGTGTCACTCATCAAACCATGCTCGGATGCTACTAGATTGCCTATACGGCCTGTTGCTATTTCTATGAAAGGGTCAGACGAATATGAAGTACAAGACATACTGGGCATGAGGCTACGGTCTGGGAAACCGTATTATCTGGTGGATTGGAAAGGTTATGGTCCCGAGGATAGATCCCGGGAACCTCTGTCTAACATTCATGCTCCTGCTTTATTAAGGCGATTCCACTCGAAAAGGGGAGAGGCTGCTCCTTTGGGGGGTGGCACTGTCATGCCTGCTGGACATATCTCTGGACAAGGGACGACCTCTCCATACAAAATGAGTTACGCCAATAGAACCACTAGACCATTCTACTCAAAATGGAGGTTGTTCGATGCATTGCCCGGAAAACGACGTCTGCATTTTTCACGTCGTTAAAATTCACGTGACTTAGTTCTGTCACGTGTATAACGGCAGTGCGTACATAAGCAGCGTGGAAACTCCGATCGCTGCTTCTGATTAATTCATTTTTGGCGTTTTGTAGCTGAACTCCGGACCTGCGTTCTCGCATTCCCTTCAGCAACCTTTTTGGCCTTTTCTGAGCATGTTTTCCTCCACACGCTAATTTCTGGAGCCGTGTATCCTGTTCGCGTGCCAAATCTCCACGCGGACGCTGTCTGCAAGCGCGGCTGTCCTGAGCTGCGTGTATCCTGTTCGCGTGCCAAATCTCCACGCGGATGATGTCTGTAAGCGCGGCTGTCCTGAGCTGCGTGTATCCTGTTTGCGTGCCAAATCTCCACGCACGGACGCTGTTTTCAAGCGCGGCTGCCCTGGGCTGCGTGTATCCTGTTTGCTTGCTAAATTTTCACACGGAAACGCTGTCTCCAAGAGCGGCTGGCCTGGCTGCGTGTACGCTGTAGCGTGCAATCCTGCACGTGGTTTTCTGAACTTCTTTGAACCTTTGGTGCCTGTGACAGTTAACAGGTGAAAATCTAATTTTGTTCTTCGTGGGAAAGAAAGTATTTCATGAACTATTGGAAGGTGATTGTGCACAGTACTTTGGATGCTATCCTGTGGTGCACCAACCGGGTATCTAGCGTGAGCCTCGTGCCGTTCGGGATAAGTTTCCCTTACTAATCTTCCCCTCATTTATTCATTGTTTCAACTCCTGGTTTTCTTCAAGAGACTTTCGTTGAATTCTTCAGTTTGGCCATAAGGTTAGTGTTTCGAATTAATGCTAATACTGTGCTATCATAGTGATTTGAGTTTGGGACAGTTTCTTATGATACTTTATCTATCCTAGGCATATCTTATGATACAATACCCACGCCCTTTCCAGTGATCCATCTCTCTGCCTGTTTTATCAGTCAGAGAGTTGTATCATTTGCAAGGTCTAATTTGACCTATCTACAATCAAGTCGTGTGAAAAAGGATCCGGAAGAGCCCTACCAATTGTATCCTTTTTTGGTTACTGTATCCTTTTCAATTGATACATTGGTGATTTTTGACAGCCTTTTCCTGCAGCCAACTCATCAGAAAGCCATTCACTACAGTACCATCCCCCTTCGGAATACAGTTTGGTATTTAGATCACATTTTATTTTCTTGAATTCAATTTTCTAGATCCCTTAAGACAAAGGAGTAGAATATCTTACTTTCGGCATTGATCAAAGCGATCGGTCGATAATGAGATGGATTAAGTTGAACACCTCTTTTAAAGATTGGTGAAATAATTGATCCTTTGTATGAATCTGGTGTGGATTGAGCGTCTGTGATGCTGTTAAAGAGTAATGTAAAGATTATTTCCCATAATGTCAAGATAGCTTTTAATATACAATTATTGAGTCCATTAGGCCCTGAGGCTGTAGAATGAGCTGATTTTTTAATATATTTTTCTGCTTGTTCACAGTACATTTTTAGAGACTGTTTAGTTTTTATTGGCAAGGCCTGGGAAATAGTAGTGTTTGTCTCATATAGATTGGTAAAATGGGCTTTCCAGTCTTCCTTAGAGACCGGATTGCACTGCAGATCATCGTGTGCCGCAGAATGTTGCCACAAATTTCAAACCCTTTACATAGTGACTACTTCCAACATATGTTCACTGTCTTTCTGAGACGGCTTGTGTGCCAATTTGTATATGCCTACCATAATTCACATATTTTCTTAGTCTTTTCTAGTGGGGTGATATTTGTTTTTTGTAATTTGCATAAGCTACATCTTAAGAGAGATTTCCTCTCTTGTACAGCATTATCAAAACAGTGTGTAGGTTGTCTAAAACAACTGTTTTTTTTCTCTTCCACATGATTGTGATCTAAAAGTAACTTTGAGAACTCCTCTGAGGTGATCATCATTAAAAAAAATAATCGAATGTTGTGCGTGTGTCCCAATCTGGTGTTAAATGCAATTTGGAGTCTTCATACAAAGTAATGGCATAGCTCATTTGGCGTATGGTGTCAATGTCTGTCAAGAGCATATTCATGATCCTTCTTGATTTTATTGTCAGTCTTACAATATCAGTTTGATCGTCATCAGGAAAATATATCTGGTCTATATCAGCCGAAGTTAAAAGACTCAAATGTGGTATCTTTTTGACGATTTAGAATGATCCTGTGGTTTGAGTCATGCTGAAACTTCAGTACTATATGGTATGAATGGTTGATACCTGCCAAAGGCTTAGGTCCTGCTTTACAGTAATTTGAGGAGGCCCATTATCTTCATTGTCAGCAGGTAATATCGCTTGGTTGACCATTGTTGTTTTTTCTGTCGAGTTGCCCTGCCCGGTTTGGGTTTCTGCCTAACACGTGGGCAGCGACCGAGTACTTTTTATTTCTGTAGGCGGATGTTTTACCTTTGCAATTGGGCAAATAGTGTGAAGAGCCAAGTTCGTGTTCTCCCAGGACATCAGTAGAAGTTGTGTTTGGGTGGCCTGTTCCTGGGTGGCCTTTTCCCCGCTTTGCTTCTCTTTCTCATGAGAAGATGTTGTGTCCTCAGGTACTTGTAATTCTTTTCTTGCGAACATAAATACATTTATAGACGAGTTTGTTTGTAACTCAGAAACCGCTTGTTCTGCTTCTAGTTTTTTCCGCTGATTTCCCTCATTAATCACTTTTGAGGTTTCAGCTGGTTGCCACAAGGATTCCCGATTTGAGGCTGGCTCATTAGTCACTTTATCCTTACATGCTGCTTCTTCTGTAATATGCACATTTCTTACGCTTTCTTTCAAAGAACGTTTATTGTTATTCGCGCTGTTTCCACGTCTAGACTTCTTAGTTACTTTGTGAGGTATGACAGTAATGTTCATTAACTTCCGGTGGATCCCCATGAACCAAACGTTCGTCCTTCCTGCTTCCTAGTTAATCGAGGATGGAACTAGGCAGGAGCGAGCTTCTGCACATTTGCATTTATCTCCATTTCCGTTCCGAGGTTTGACAGAAGCCTCAATCATTTCCAACTTGACCTTTATTGCGTTGTGCATTAGCAAGAGGGAGACAAAGGAGCTTTGTGCCACATTTAGTGCTGCAACAGTGGGGGAGGACAGTTTGACATTATTGTCCATGTCTCAGAGTATAGTGCGTGGAATAAGGGGTACTGGTTCTCGTTGTTGACGAGTCTAGGTCTACTTTCGTATTATGCTGAATCAGAAATGAAGGTGTTTCTCCAGAGTTGATATTTTTGAAACTTCCAATTGGAGCTCACTAGTATTCGAACATGTATCAATGTCAACCATATGGGCGTCGGGCAAGAGATTCCAGCTATTATCTTTGACCAGTTCTAAGAAGCTATGGCCACTGATAAAGTTACTACCTTTGTGTTGAGTTCTGTTTTCACTGGTGCTCAGGCGCCGTTGTCTGCTACAGCCTGCTCTGGGGTAAAAGTCTATAATGACTCCAGGGGAGTTGCTAGGTCTGGAAAAGACCCGGGCTAAGCTGATGTCGGAACTGCTGGGACTGGGGGCTAGCTAGTCTTTTGGCTGTAGCTCCTGAGATTCTATCAGGGGCTACAACCAAAAGATCAGGGGCTATAGCCCTCTTAGCCCCCCCCTAGCAACGCCCCTGAAGGACTCTACGATTTTGTTTTACTTTCGGTGTCTTCGGAGTGTTACTCTCAAGAGGCACTGGATTAACCCTGTCTTGAGTTAACAGTTTTTCAATTGAGGTGTCGTCACGAGGAACGCTGAAGATTCTAATACAGCAGATGGGGGACTAAAGGGCCAGGTGATTGTAGTATTTGCATGATTAAAGCATTTGCGTGTTCTGGCATAGCGGCTACATCAAGTTGACTCCACAATGTTTTCCGTGAAGACATTATCATCCGATGTTGCTGGGACATGCCTGCTTGGGCCAAACACAGTCAAGGAACAACCACGAGGGGCTGATTCAATTCATACATTATTAGTACGATGGTACGAATAGATCCAGGGCGAACAAGTCTTACCGTGTACACCAGAAGTTCAATCTATTGGGCAGCCTCTCGTGCCTCCAGCTGCCGCTAATTGCCTTCAGTCTGCTCACTCTGCGGCGCTTCATGCGGGTGTACAGGTTTTGATGAGAAAGTTGGTGTCAAGGCCACAATAGTCCCCTGTACAACACAGCCAGATAGCAGAGGGTTCATCTTCACATAGTAGACGGTTTCTCCGCTAACTACCTTCATTCTCTCACTTTACACGCAAATAAGCTATGAAAATATAGTTTTGAGAATCTGCTGTTTATGGTCCGTCGCCAGCTATAGTTGATTTATGTAGCGGCGTAAAAAATGTCCTGGCATGAAAACATTTGCAGGTCACACATTTAAAACAAATACAAAAATATGGATATACAAATAATATGAAGTGCAACATTAAAATCAATTCTCTTGCCACATAATTGCAAATGTTTAGCAAAAGATGAAAAGTATTTTGGTTCATTCCAGTAAAACCTCTGTTGCATCCAGTGCTTATTGAAGCCACTTATCGATCAGGCAGCTCCAAGTCTCTGCCAATTCTAACAGGCAATAACTAAGCCAATTGGTATGTCATTATTCATTGACACCAGCATTAACATAGACCATCATACAACTGGGGATAGCCACATATGTTCAACTTCTGCCATAATATGTTGGACGCAGTCTCATTGGGTGATGCACTGCTCTGGTATGGTATGAGAAGTATTGATTACCAAGGTGGAGACAAATAAACCCATCTGCAATCAGCCTGTGCCCGCTGCCAGGTAAAGGCATCATACGTCCAGGTATAGATCACAAATATGCACACGCCCAGATACACCAATATTCTACTACGATTTGCCATCATTGTCAGAGGTACCCAAAAAAAAAAACTGCATGCTACTGCATTTCCCACATTCAGTGAAGAAGCTCAAGCATGTTTTAGTATACACTCTGCCACATTATGTAGAACTGTCCAACAGAAATATTTGCCCACGGACTCGGGAGGATAGTTCAGCGGCAACGTGCTCGCCTTGGAAGCAAGATGACACGGAGCAACACAGGTTCGATCCCGGGTCTGCGCTTAGAAACCTCTGTGTATTAAGCGTGATATAAATAACCAATCAAATCATATCATGTCATAACATTGGACTCGGACTAGCATGTTGCAGAGGCCCCAAAGGAATTCATTTCTGAAATGACACCCTGTCTCACTCTGTACTCATATCAGCACAGTACTATATGTACAGAATTCCTTATGCTCACTCCTTACTGATGCCAGCAGAGGCTTTCACTTTGCCCCACTCAGAACAGAGTCCCTCATACAACTGAACATCGCATATCACATGTGTATCACCCAATGCAAATTATGCAAATTGCACAGCAGGATTTCATGTCCCAGAATGGATTATCACACACAGTATAGAAGCTGATAGCATAGACTGTAGCCCCAGAGCACACTCCACTTCAGTACAGCTGTCCCATTAGACCTACGGGTGCCATGACATATTCTGCCTCTCATAGTGGAAATAACCACGCTGGCCTACTTATCACAGAACGTGCTGCATATCATGTAACTAGAATGTCAACACAAGATGATGTGTCCCATGAACCAGCCAGCCTCCTGCAATATATGTTCTTAAATACGACTACTGGGGCAATGTGTGCCACTTGATTCAGAAGCCCCTTCCAACGCACAGGGCTTCATGTCAAAGCAGCCACTTGGCTCGATGGAATATGCAATGGACCACAGGACTACTACATTTCGGTACATGCTCTCTGAGTCACCCGCACAGATGCCTCCAGAAGACAGCATGCCTCAAAATGCACTTTGCATCACTAAGCATAGATGCACCCAAACAGTAAAGCTCAGCTAAGGAGCCCTCCCAAAATGGGCTGCATGTGTCCAAATGCATTCTGTCTTGCTGAGGCCAGAGGTTCCCCCTGCACATATTAGAGTACACTTAACTTCACTTATGGTAGGTGCTCTTACTGAACTTCATATCAGAGAATGCCACCTGCCTCAGTAGGGGGCAGGCAGCTCCCCCAAAAAGAACTATGTGTCACACACAGTGTGCATTCTGCCTGGCGGCATGAAGGATCACCACTGCATTACATGTATTAGCATAATCTCTAGCTCTGTATAGAAGACCACTCACAACATTATATGTCTCAAATCTCAACCAATCAAAGCTGGAGCACCTTCAAATAGCATTAGGTGAGTGGGTTTGGCATGCCAGAGCCCTTTCCCTGATGTTTTTCCTTCTACAATAGGTCTGGCTGAACTGATATAGACTGAAATGAAAGAAAGAGACTCTAATTAAAATGTGTGGAATGGCCGTAAATGCACAGGGAAAGGATTGTGGAAGGTTTTAGAGGTAACGGTTCTGACACAAGGACTACTGCTGTGTGAGAGTACATGAATGAGCAGTGGCTGAACCGTCTACTCAACCCTACACTACTACTACACAACCTGTGATACAACCCAAAGGTAAAACGGACACAGCCCAATGGATATACCTCATTTTACCTTTTGTGGTAACGTGTTCTGAAGCCAGGTATACCCTCAACAGTTTAAAATAAAAGCATATCCAAACAAGGCCCTATACAAATAGAGAGAGATTTGTAATTAAACAATAAATAATGCAAATAACTATCTAAAACACAAGCAAAAATCCCACCCTTAAGAAAGAACACAGAAGTTGCAGATAGTAATAAATGGCACTCTGGGTACTTGAGCTGGGTTGTTCAGGCAAGGAATTGCAGCAATGTCAGTGTTCAAAAAGCAGGTCACTAGAATCGCAAAACATGGACCAGAGAACAGGGTCTTTTAACAATGTCTTGTTCTTGATTGTGTCTGCTTTGACAGCTTCGAAGTAGGCTTTTCTACACTTTACTGGTGGCCGAACCGGGTTTGAGCTGTGGTGAGTCGGCATTGAATTGGCTTCTAGATGGGGTCAGTGTTGGTTGCAGTGTCATTGAATTGAGTGCGTTTAGTGTGATCCAATAGGTTCACAGTCAGTTGGAGATGAGGTTACCACTGGGTCGGGTTGGCACATAACATGATGGCTAATGGTGGTTCGAGTTCGTGTTTGAGTTGGGTCAATGCAAGGTCCTGCTGTTTGTATGGGGAGCCCGAAGAAGCGGTGAGTTGAAGGCTGCTGTGGCAGTGAACCGGTGTTTGAGTCAAGGCAAAAAAGAGCGCTACTTGAGCCAGTTCAAAGATGCAAGCCAGCAGTTCGAAGTTGTAGATTGCCAAAAGCAACATCATGGGTCTTGTGTCGGCTCGGAGGGTGTCAAACACAGTTTAAGTGCCATTCAGAGCAGTGCAAGAAGGGTTCTAGTTGCTCTTGGGCTTTTCTATTGAGGGGGGAGGGGAAATCCAGGGATCCTCCAGCTCCACTGAGGAGCCTGGTTCCAGAGCAGCTGACACTGGGGCAGAGTGTGGTCCAAACAGCTGCCACACCCACTGTTGCCTCGAGATGGTAAGGGGGCAGAACCTTCCTCTGCCTTGGATGCATTCTATCTTTATATCACACTTCAAGGATTTTGGAATGGACTGCACTCCTAACATAGGTCAAGTGAATTCTTTGTGTCTTCTTCAAAGTCTGCACATTAATCAAGAAAAGAATGGGAAACCCCTTCCTTATAAAAGCAAGTTGTCACTGAGGATTGGACAAAATCAAGCCTTCAGTAAGGGGTCCAATCTCTGTTGCTGTAGCAAGTAGCCCTTGCCTTGTTACATCATACAGAGAGTGGCTTGTCCTGCAGGAAATGGATGTGACAGAAAGGGAAAGAGTCCCGACAGAAAGGCAAAATGGTGGAACCTCGTCCAAGGTCTTCCTTTTCCTCTCTGGCTAATCTAACTCTGCTCTTTCCCATGCCTGCTGACTTCAAAGGGCCTCTGCGGTGCAGCACCCTGGTGTGAGGCTGACATTTTATATGCGAGTGCCAGTTTGAAGATGGTTTCCCAGGAGATTTCCTGGTGGGAGCACCTGTGACCTGAAGGGAGGTGATATCCTTCCTCTGAGGGAATCAAAGGAAGATATCACCCTGGTCATTGTCTCACTGCGATCAGTGGTGACACATAGGCTAACAATGAATATGCATCACCATAACACCACTGACCTGGGCTCACATTATTGACAGTTTAATATCAAATGTATGTGGCTTTAATAACTGTGGGGGTCATTCCGAGTTGGGCGGTAAGGGATACCAGGCACGGTTAAGGAGACCGGTGCCGGTAACCCCTTACCGCCCAATTCCGAGGTCCCTTAGTGGGAGGTGTAAAGGACGTGTGGTCTGACCACACGTCCTTTATGGGTCCTGCTAAGGGACCAGGCCGCTAATAACAGGCCTGCTATTCGTGGGCCCGTTATTAGTGCCTTCCCCATTCCCATTGAGCCCTATTGGGGCTCAAATGGGAATGGTTGGTTGAATGGGGACTTACCGGGTCCTCCAGGGTCCAATGACCCGGTAAGTCCCCATTCAACCAGACCGGACCCGGACCCGGTATGGGAGACAGCCATGGTGCTATTGGCACCTGGCTACCGCCCAACTCAGAATGACCCCCTGTGTGCTCTAACCAGTCACCATAGGTTTTGCTTATTCTTAGAGATTACCCTGCCACCAGAATGATAAGGCAACAAGTATTACATTTTAGTTTATTAGTTTAGAGATGTAAATGTTAAAAGGCTTCCCTGGGCTGCCATGACTTTGGGTCATAGCAGCTATCAGGGATGAACTGTACCACTGGGGATTAGGAGCTGCAGATGTGAGGTGAAAAGTTCCTCTAAGGCAAATGAATGCACTATGATTTTGGCAGGGGGAGGGGGGGTGATCTGAGACCGCATGGCGCAGTTTCCATTTCATTGTTTTTGTATTGTTTGAAAAACTCAAAAATAAAGTTTTTTTAAAAATGGAGCTTTAGGAAAGGGGTGTCTGAGAAGTAGACTCCCCTTTCTCAAACGAAATCACCTACCTTATTTTATTGAAATAAAAATCATAACAGCTAGGACTTTCACACTCATGCCGATGGCAATCCATCACAATGGATAACAAATTTCAATACCTTATGGAGAGGAACGTCCCTTGCAGGGCTGTTTGGGAGTGTGATGGCAGAACAGGTACCCGTGTTGCAGAAAGTAGAAACAGAGCGAACAGATAGGAAGGAATCCTCACAAGCAAAGACAGTGCCCTGAACGCAAGCATGCAAGAAATTCTGAAGGAGGAAGGGGTGATCAACTGTGTAAAAGGCAGCAGAGGTCAAGGAGAATGAGATTGGATGACAGTGGCTAGCCGAGGTGGTTGAGAGTCAACATAGAGTGCCATCTACATCCAGTTTCTGCTGATGAATGCAGAATGGAGTGGTCACTCAGTCGTCTGGCTCCAGGTAGCCAGTGATGCTGTTGAAGAGTCAACAACTGTAAAATAGTGAGGAATGGATAGAATGATCGATAGTTGTCAGGATTGTTAGTGTCTGACTCACACTGAGAATTAACTAATCACATTTGTGTGACCCTCAGGCCCGGCCTTCTCCTACACTTGGGGAGGTACTATGCAGACTGAGGTATTTTCTATCAGACCCCCTCTCTCAATTGGAGTGCCACAGGGACAGAAACAGCAACTCTCATCTACAAAATCATTTCTTTACACTTTTTTATTTGTACCCCTCAGACAAGTGTAGAAATAGAAAACAAACATTGGACATAATTGCCTGTGGAATGTGCATTGAACACGACACCAAGTGGTTCCAGAAGCCAATGCTTAATCAAACATTGCGCATGTGCAAAAGATTTTGGTACACACTCTGGGTGGGCAATGCAAACCTTGCAGAGCTTACCCTGCTCCTACCACAAAAGGTTCTCCTCTGCTTGAATATGAGGTCTGCACATTTCTTGTAGACTTCTAGCTGTACACTGCAGAGTTTGCCAATTAAGACTTGTGACAGTCATTTGATAACCGTAAGCCTGTGTTGTGTGAGTCATTAACATTGTTCTGTGCCTTAATTCTATATTGCCACTACTGCTTTCTTTCTGAGCGTAACATATTTCATGAGTGCTTCAGCAATGCCAGCCATTAAAATAGTCTCACACAATGGCTGTGTATAGATGATTCAGTATATCTGGTATTATTGCGGCTAAAATATGACCAAATGACACCACGTTTCTGAGTCTGGTGAACACCTTTCGCGGAACTAGGCTTTCCTTTTGCAAACCATTCCTATTAGCTGTTTTAACCCAATAGGCCAGATTCTCAAAACAGTTTTGGGTGCAAGTGAGGAGATGAGCTAATGCATCGTCCCCAAGTAATGTCCAGCCCAATTCACAAAGGGCATCTGAATGAGCGCAATTTAGGTGCCCTTTTCCCCCCATTGCGCGTTTGCGCAAATAAGGGAGCGTTTCTGGGCATTTCACAGTGCATCCAAATTCACATATGGGTTGCACTTTAAAATGCCCAGAAGGAAGGGAATGCCCCTGCACCTTTTAAAACAGGAGCTGGGGAGGCACACATCATGGCAGGGTCAATTCAGAGCCTGTCATGATTTTCTTTTGAAGTGTGACAGTCGTGGGTTAAACAGCGCCTGTCACACGGTGAAATGTGCTTCTGTTGGGAGCACGCTCCCAACATGAATGTATGCAAAGTGACTGCACCGTGCATCTTTGTGCCAATGTCCAGCCCCTACAGAAAGGCTGAGGTCCTCTTTGTGACTAAGGTGACCTGAGCATTTCTCATATTAGCTCAAATGAAAGCTCATTCTCTGCACCCCTTTCATTTGCACTATTGTTTGAGCATCTGGCCCAATGAGTTCAATTCAAGTGAATCTGAACTACAAGTACCACACTGAGTTAGTTTATTAAAGCCATGAAAGGGAGAGCTCTGATGAGAAAAGTGTATCTGGTAACCAGGGATAAGTGGGCCCGAACAATGCTCCAGCAAATATTATCTCGCCTGATTGCTGTTATGTGATGGTGAGCTGCCTAATCACCCCATGCTGAGAAAGCTCTCTGACTGCAATGCTGTGTGCTGTTTAGGCACACGCTTTTGGAGATTCATGGTATGCACTGATGTACAATTCTGCATCGAAACGTCGCCCTTTGCTCACCAGGACACCCCAAGGCCAAATGGTGAAATGGTGCAAAGGAGTATGCATGCCTCATACTTTGCAGAAATGGTACTATTAGTATGGGTAGTTTGGCAGATGAAATAAGCACCACAGCCAGGGACATCATTTAGAGGTTGCGAGGGGTATCCCTTGCTACCCATGTGGTCTCCCTGGCTACCGCTAAAAATAATATTTAAAAAACACTTTAAAAAACATGTTTTTTTTAATGTAAACACCTGCGCTGTGGCCAGCACCATGTCACTCTTTGTTTCTGGAGTAGCTGGATTTCTTGTTCAAGCCTCTTAAAAAAACAGGGGGTTCCACGAGTAAACACTTTGAGCAGTGACCCTAAATAAGAAAGGATAGGAATAACAAATAATTTGTCTTTCTGGAATGCTACACAATAATTGCTAGACTCATTCAAGGTTTATTTCAGGCACACTTCAGGGGGTGAGTCACTGATTTAGTCTGTTCTTAAACACCTCAACTCAGCCTGTGATCCTTCTCAGGCAGATAAATGGGTACCAACACAGGTTGGGTGATGTAAGTATATTTGTTCTATATAAAGTGTGAAGGTGTAAGTGCTTTATGATAACACATCATTATCATTTAGCCTTGGACGTCTACTTGCATTAACAGTAATTTGATATTATGGGATTATACACACTGATATTAATGATCCATATGGTGATCCATTCTTGTAAGAAATGTATATCACATTATAGTGATATTGTAACCATATTTTTCGTAGTTAACTTAGGAACAATGCTATGTGATGCCACTTCTTGGTTTGTCAAGGGGTGAAAGGTCGTGGTCCATCACTTCCTGTGATGTCACTTCTGGGTGGGGGCTCAAATGACATCACGTCCTGTGATGTTGACAGAGGTTAAGGGTCGTGTGATGTCACTTCCGCTACCCTTGGCATTTTGGTGAAATGACGTCTCTGACCACATCCTGTGTGCATTAAATGCTCAGAAGGACTGTATGCTTGAATCCCTATCACAGAGATATTTTTCAAATCAGTGCTTACTCTTATGCTCCCAAAATGCACTTTGAATGAATGCAAAAGCAACCAACATCTGACATTCAGGGCATCTCACATTTTACACCTAGCACCGCCCCTCAACAGTTCCCTCATCACCAGGACAATGCTCCCCCACCCTACTCCATGAAGAAGAGGGGGGCGATCCATAGTAAACTGTGTCCATTTCCAGCACTGCTGGTAACCCTACATTTTCAAAATGTTGTCATTTCTGCCACCTCACTTCTCACTACACATTTTGTTTTAAATTAAAATGTACATCAAATACGAATAAGCTCTAGGTCAGAGTAGCTCTAGGCCAGTGTTCATTTAATAGTATACGCAGGCCGTACATTCTTTGCTAATGCTGACCGTTACAATGCCAGTCTCGTGCAAACAGCTGCAAGGAGTTTCGCGGGGTGATCTAGCGGAATGACGACTCTGAAATCAATGAACCTCTTCAGAGCAAAACAAATACAATATGTTCTTGATTTTTGGGGCTCTGTTCTGTTTTTGTGAGTGCTGCTGGGCACGGCCTGCCTCCCTTGATCCCACAGCCTAGGGGCAAGGCTACGTGCAAGCGCCGTCCAAGAGGAGCCTCAACAGGCGTCGCCTGGGAGACCCAAGTTCCAGATGTGCTGATGGATTAGTGATGACATGGCGCCATGCAGGACGGCTTTGCACCAGTGCTAAGGCGAATAGCACTAGATCCACGCCAGGATGCATTCATTCCTTTAAAATGAAATATTCTTACTGTCATTGAAAACAATAAATAAATAAAACAATACCCAACACAATATCAAGTCACTCTGTGCTTACAGTGCACCGGGGAGTAGAGCTCACATGGTTTACTGATGAAGAAATCAAAAGCAAGGGTGGTTTCACTTGGCAATTAGCAGTAAATTCAACTTGTTGGATACCGGTGTTGTAGCGAGAGAGTATCCTGGTAGGAAGACCATTAATCAACATACCTTATTCCAGTGACGGATCATACTTTCTCATTTCCACAACTCTCACTTTGCTTCAACACTTCCTGTTCAATAGTAAATCACCTGATCATGTCTGACAACCAATCATGTTGGCTGTACTGCGAATGCCAATATTGACACTGTCAAATTCTTTTCATGCAGGTTACACCCGAAATGCCCCAGAACACTTTGTCTTGCAGTCAGTGTCCAAATAAAATCTCTGTAAGCTAATGAAATGAAACATGGTGATAAATGATGGTTGCTATATGTACCAAATTCAGTTTTTTTCTTGAGCGTGTTTATTAATAAACTAGCAAGTTGATGCGTATAAAGATTTGAGTCTCTGGCTGTTAAAAAGATAGACTATCACCTATCTTTTAAAGAACAATATTCCTTTGATGTTTTTGAAAATGGTCGGTGAAAATATTTTCATGTGTTTTTTTAGAATTGCTGGTTATAAATGAATATATACCATCAACACGACATCTAGAAACTTCCCTAACTGGATTACAAGTGTCCTGATGAAAGCCTTAACGGAAAAGATACAAATCTACTATCGACCTTGAATTGTGGGGCACTAGTAGTTACCGTACAAAGGCTGGAAACAGATTTTGTTACTGTAGACACTTTTCTAATGGGTTCTAAGAAATGTTCAAAAATTCACCCATTAGGTACTAACATCACTCTATAGACATAGGACACAGTTTTTCTGTGGATGGTTCATAATACCAGATTGCTTTATTTGTCTGTTTTGTTGTATATTACATGGCCGCCGTAGCGGCCATGTAGTTATGGTTAAGTTGGTGTTTCCATAGGAAGAGCACTTTTTGGGCGGCTTATAACTTTGCTCACCCTGGACGAATCCTCACCAAACTTCGCAAAAAAAGTATATGGCCCACTCTGAATTTTATTGCAAAGTTTGGTGAGGATTCGTCCAGGGGGGGAAAAGTTATGGGGGGGGGGTCCCAAAACTTTTTTTTTCCCCACAGACTGAATGGGAAAAAACTTTGCACACGGCTACAGCCCGAACCGCTGGACGGATTTACACCAAATTTGCGGCAGGAGCTGCGGCCTGGTCCCGAAAGCGTGCTTTTGCAAATTTGGTGTAAATCTGTCCAGTAGTTTTTTTTTAAAAATGACCAAAATGTAAGGCAAAAAAATTAGTGATATCTGTGTTCGCTTCGCGGACGGACTTCCCTGTTCGCTCAGCGGACAGCACCCCGATTGGCCCATGGCCTTGCATCATGTCCGTGGACATGTGACGTGTTCGCTGATTGGACGGCGAGGGGCATGGAGCGCGTCAGATTTTCTGTGGCGCCCGCTATCTTGTATTCGCCGTCGACCGCGTACAGCGCGGTGAAACGTGGATAGAAAATTATATTTAGTGCCCTGTGTTGGTATCTAAGAGTGTTTGGGGAGGGTGGGGGAGTATGAGATAGGTTCAATGTTTTGTTTTTTTATGTGCTAGACGTTTTTGTTGCGTTCGATTTGTCCGCGGAGAACACGGCTGTTCTGACATTTTGTATATAAACTAAATGGTGGGGTGTTTAGAGGACGGAGTATATGTCATTTTTGTTCGCAAGGAAGGTAAAAATGAGCTATGAAAACTCGCTGTGTACTTAATTGTTCGTAAATACACAAACTGGGGGTGTCCTCAGGATGCTGTCTGTATTGTAATCTGTCTAGTTGAATTTGTTCTAAGAACACTCGCGGTGTCCCGAAATGGTTGCAATTACACAAAATGGGGGTGTTCTGAGAACGTTGTTTGTATTGTTCGTTGTCAGGGTGAAAGTGTTTTAAGACCACTCCTTTTGTCCGCTAATAGTACAATTTCCTATGGGCGTCAACCGACTTTTTGTCCTCTAAAGAAACGATAAAGCCGGCTGGTGTGCGCCGACATTATGTGAAAATCCTTTGACTGGCGCTATTGACCTGGCTGACTTGCTTTTGCGACACTAAATCATATCTCCCGCCCCTAAGCCTGATATTATCAAAGCATTCATATTCCCCGCCTCTCTCCGTGACGTTACAGGGTGCGTCATCAAAGGCACCCAGTCCTCTCCAGTCCTAAGTGACTTTACACAGAACCTGGAAGACAACATATATTATGTCACAACACAGCGCGCCACAATTCGGAATATGAAACAGTGATTTAAAAGCAAACAGCAAGATTGTAAATTTTGTAAAGTACATTTATTTGACATCAAATGTTTAGAGAATATTCAGCAATTTGCATTTGTCTTTGTTGTCGATCCGCAAAAGTTCATGTTGAGGCATGCAATGTTCCTTTGCGGTACAGAGGGTGTTAGATCAGTTTACAACTCAGTGCGCCACAATTCGGAATATGAAACTGTGGTTTAAAAGTAAACAGCAGGATTGTACATTTGGTAAAGTACATTTATTTCACATGAAATGTTTAGTGAATATTCAGCGATTTGCTATTGTCTCTGCTGTCGATCAGCAAAAGTTTATTTGGAGCCACGCGTTGTTCCTTTGCGGTAGATAGGCTGTTGGTTTAAAATAAAAGCAGTAAATGGTCGCTCTGATAATCGGAAGGTTGCTCCAAAAACGAGCCATTAGACCTCCCTATTGGTTGGTATGTTGTTTGTAGCCGCTAGTACTGCGTAAGGGCATATTGGTCCTTGGTGATTGTCCCATAAAATGGTGAGGGTCATGAAGTTGCATATTTGGACCTGCACCTGGCAGTTGAAGACCCCATCCGCTGGAGTCTGTAAATCGTGACATAGGCAAAATGGGGCCACATACTTGTTTTAAAAAACATAAATTAGTCTC
The DNA here is from genome assembly GCF_040938575.1 of Ambystoma mexicanum. Lineage (NCBI taxonomy): Eukaryota > Metazoa > Chordata > Amphibia > Caudata > Ambystomatidae > Ambystoma > Ambystoma mexicanum. The sequence goes on from NC_090931.1 coordinate 463,318,640, forward strand.
ACCAGCTGATCTTCATTAAAAATCATCATTTTATTTATTAGGGCGTGAAACTATTTGCTATCGAAGATAGTGCAATGGAGTATGTTAATAATAAAATATTAATATTTTCCCATTCATATAGTGCTAAGAACCGTGAGGTATCTAAGCAGTGCTTATTATTAACCACGGTGTGTGGTGCTCATTTATCGACTACGGAAGGATGAAAGGCTGAGTTTGGCCTTGCCGGGATTCGAACTTGGGTTAGCAATCTGTGCACGGATGTCAAAGCAAGCGTTGTACTCGCTGTGCCATTTGACAGGCTACAGTGAAGTGGCACAGCGAGTAGAGCGTTTGACCGCCTATAGACCAGTTAAATTATTTCTATTAACACACCCTGTGTCATCTGCCTTTTTCAGAGCCCTCTAAACAACAGGGGATCAATTCGGCGGTGATAGTGCGCGGTAGAAAACATTATGCCACTTTCAACGAACAAGTTCAACTTGAGCGGTCTTTAATGCTACGCTATTGTAATTATATTTGGTATAAAATAATCTAAGGGGTTACTTACAGTACAATTGCAATTTCCATTGTCTACGAGTGGTGCAGTCCCAAAATACGACTCCTCGTGTGCCAACGATCTTTCGCATAGTGATATAATATATAAAAGTGGTTTCGTTTCATACATTTCATCCTTATCTTCTCTTACGTTTTAGCAACACTCCTTCAAGAGAAGTGTTCCATCACAATCTCTGTCTGTCAAGGTCAAAACATAATACAACCTTATAGTCCGCTTCGTGAGCCTCTCCGGGGCCCGAGAAAAAAATGGAAGCAGCTGACCTTCACTGTGAACGAGCATAAATTCTTACTTTGCAACATTCTGTGTAAAGCCATCTGTGAGAAGTTGGTTTTTGCACGCCATGTTTGTATATTTTTTGCGTGATATTAAAAAAGTTTGTTTAAAGGACGTTATGGTTTTAAGTACAGCCGAAAGACCCCTGAAAATCGCAAGTTATGGTAAGCTATGAAAAATAACTCGCGCCACCACCGTGCACTGCTAAGACTAACACCCAGGACATCAAAGATGACATTGCAAATGTCATTGATGAAATCACTGATGACATCACATGTGTATGTACTTTTCATGGAATTTGTGTACTAGGGATTTTTATTATAATGTTGCGAAAAAAGTGTCAAGGATATTGCAATAAATATCATACCTTTATTAGTGCTTTGAACGATGCATTGATATAAATAGCATTGTATTATGGGATTCTATCTAGTATACTGAGCTACTAATAGAGAAACATAGCATTGTGTGCAGAGTACAAGATGAAAGTATAATATTTGTAATGTTAATATGTTGAATAATGAAATGATAATTGTCCTGAAATGTTCGAAAATTCACAAAATGGGGGTGTTCTGAGGACGTTATTCGTATTGTGTGATTGCTTAGCTGTATGCAATGAGGGAATGGCACAGAGAGTAAAGTGGACGCCGTCCGCGGACACCGCGGCTGTTCGTGGACAGGGCGTGCTATATCCGGGTTTATCCAGGAAATCCAACATGGAAAGAAGACTGTACGGATCAGCCAATCAGATGTCGAGGTTGTGGATTTGTGTTGAAAGAGACTGTGTGTGGTGAAGATGGCAGAAGTGGAGAAAGTGCTCAGAGATATGTTTGTGCATGGTTTACAGCAGTACGCTGAATGCAGGCATGTTGCAAAGAACTTTGATGTGAAAGGAGTGGAGGTGGTGTGGAGCACTGTGCCTGATTGCAATGTACAGGAAATTGTACACGTTTGTGAGGATATGGCCACGATGAGCAGTCCGCATGTGGTAGTTTTGCACTATGGTGCTTTCCATTTGGGCAGCGTCAGTGCCCCTACTTTGTTGGCTGATTTGGAATGCTTGGTTCAAGCCGTAATGAAGATCCTTCCAAATGCAAAAGTATTTTTTTCTGGATTACTACCTAGGGCAATATGGGACAATAGTTCAGTTTTTTGTCCTCAGCAAAACATTGCTAGGTGTGTCATCAACCGAGGCATGTGTGCCTTCATGCTTAGAGCTGGTATGTTCTTCTGTAACAATGAGAATATTGATGCCAGTAATGCTGTTAATTTTAAAGAAGATGCCATTTCTTTATCTTTTACGGGAAATGCCTTTCTATTTTGGAATGTAAGGGTTGCTTTGGAGAAGGTTATGTAAAGATTTTAGGAGTAAAGTAAGAAAAAAAAACAAGAAAAAAATACAAAATAACAGGTGTCTGTCAAGCATCTGTAAAAAAAAAAAAAAGGATGTCATCTTTGATGTCCTGGGTGTTAGTGTTAGCAGTGCACGGCGGCGGCGTGAGTTATGGTTGCTTATCTTACCATAACTGCCGAATTTCAGGGGTTTTTCGGTTTTACTTTGACCCATAACATCCCTTTAACAAAGTTTTTTTTACTGAATTTCATAGCTATTTAGTAGCGCAACTTAACCATAACGTCCCTTTAACAAAGTTTTTTCACTGAATATATATATATATATGTCAATTGTATGGACATTATCTTTCATGTCCATGTTTTATCATGATGTGTTAAAAAAATAAAAGTTGATATATTTTTGCATAATTCCGACCTCATTGTCTATATATGCTTGAAAAGATGATTATTCATCTTCCTTAGGTGCGATGCTAATTTTGCAGCCAATTATGACATTAGTAGGTAGTTTGTTGTGGAAGTTGGTTGTTTATACATGTCTCTAAGTCCTCTCCCAACAAGCCCCTAAAAAAAGAGGACACCATTGCTCGTTTGATGATTATACCAAATAAAATCTCTGCCAGCTCCTCCCTGTACCACTTATGCACTCTCTCCCACTACACCACACAGGCATATGCACTATGTAACGATGTACGATCGTAATCAGGTATGTTTACACGTAGTTCTTTTTAGGTATCTTTATTGACTCCTACAGCAAGCTTGTTACATGGGAGAGACACTGCCAGCACCGCACCCAGCAGGCATATTTCTCCAACCGTCAACTTCAGAGCACCCGCACGTCATCCCTCACACCAACATTCCAATACCTGGAACCGCGCGTGCCCTCCACACCAAGATAACATTACACTAGATACAACACTTCTCCCCCCGATAATTCAGTTGAGAAATACCATTCAAAAATGCACAACATGTGGCCACCATGCAAAACACCCATCCTCAACAGAGAAAACTCAAACACCCCTACACTCATAATAACCCACAGGACAGAACCCTGCAATAAACATTTTTAGAAAAAACAGAGCGCCTAACCGCCCCTGCCGTGTATCCACACACCCAGGTGTTACAACCTCCTGACTACTAACAAAGAACCGATGTAAAAGAAAATCCACTTGCCCCAAAGCATCCAACATAACTACTAAATAACCACCCTCTATCTAAAATCCAACAAAGTTAAAACCCACGAAACACCAAATCCCAGTCCAACTGATCCCTTACTAACATCTACGGGACCTAGCTACCTTTGAGGACAAAAACAACAAAAAGGAAGCTCTACCACCAAACCCCGAGCTGCTCCTCGGGGCTCAGGCCTGCCACACCTGACTCATCCAAAATATCCACGCTAACCAACCAAAACCATCCATGCACACAACACCTTCCACCCGAGGATGCCCCCCGGGGCCACCAGCCTGCCACGCTGGAGCACTAACCAACCGGCCAATGGACCCAACCGGCCGTCCACGACCCACAACAAGCACAACACCAAACCTGAGATGCACCAATACAGAATAAAAACCACTAGACATGTCTTTACCAACACAAACACACCTTTCACGACCAATGTGGCCCCAGGCCACTGCCACCAAAACCACCACTAACTGTGGTACACCTCAACTCACTGTGGCCCGAGGCCACCAAAACCACTACTAACAGTGGTACATCTCAACTCACTATGACACAGGCCAGTGAAAACCCAGAACTCCTTAAAAATGAACACAAGTAATGCGCCAACAGGATACCAAGAGTGGGCCCACCCAGCAGCCCACAACTACAATGAGCCTACCAAACTCTAACTGTTGCACCACCCGGTCGCTACCTCTGATGGTTGAGAACTCATCCGGAACAAAATGACCAAAATCCTTAATCAAACTATGTGCGCCTAAACTTAAACACCACTGTAACCAACCACATTACAAGACTAAGGAAAACGTACCACCCCCCCCAGGAGGTGAGATCATATGCTCTTCCACACACACCTGCATAATCAATAACATGCTATCACACACCCACGAATTCATGAACACGTATTATGCATATACCATGGCATATACCATGTAAGAACCCCAACCTTGCACAATAAAATTCGTAGGTTGAACAAAAACCTGTTTCCCCCACCCGAGTAAAACAGCATATCATTGTCCAAAGATCATATGACCCAAAAAAAATCATGGAAAACCATGCCCCCCCTCCCCAATCCGTAGGCAGACCAAGTACTCTGTGAAGAAACGAAATGCGTTGCAAGAAAATGCACACAGATCCAAAGGTTCATAAGACCCTCCCCCCCCTGCAAGGGAAAACAGGAAACGAAACATTGTGGTTAGCCTGCAAACAAATGCACACATGACAGGGCCACTACACGTACATACAGTCACACCATACACACCATACAGGCCCATACAAGAACACAAACATAGGCCACTAACGTCACCTACTCATACACACTCACACTGGCCTCGAACACAACAAATCAAATTTATATTCAACCAATGTGAGAGCATTTATTCCCACATAGAAATCGTGTAAATCTGGATCAAATCCCTTCAGAATCGAAAGAAAGGAACAGCATCTGTCACAGTATTCTCCATCGTGACACCCTTCTGATCCACACGATACACATCTACGATCAAACATCCTTTTCGGGTGCACACAGTACTTGCCGCCACTGTCCACTTCTGAACACCTCTTCCGTGAGGCATGATGGAAACCGACAGCGTCATCTGCGACGTCACCAAGCTGAGGATCTTTTTGTCCACTCAGATCCCTTGGATGCCCCATGTCATTGTCCCTGCGGCACTCTTCCGACAATAACATAGAAGACGAAAGTCCCTTGCTGCATACTCCCTTGTTGCTCCTGGATATCTCATAGGGGGGTCAGAGCACTGATGTTGTTGTGCTCCTTTGATGCACACGCACCTTCCTTCGATTCCATTATCTTCTTCGCCGTGAAGACAGACCCAAAGATATTGAGAACCAGGAAGTTGTCAGGTGTCTTGACCCACGTTTGAATTATTAGGCTACAACATTTGGTGCTGTGGGCTTAGAAAATCCAAGTTGGCTGAAAAGCCCACATTTGCGCCAGAATCCAGGAAAACCACGCAGTTTTGCGCACACCAACATGGTCGCCTAACCTGCCACCCACCAGTGCGAGCGTGATGGGCCAAAAGCGCCATGAGTGAAACGTGGTGCCAAAGGAAAAACAGCAGTGCCGGTTAGCTCAAAAAGCGCTTTGAAATCACCTTTGTTTCTCTGAAATGCAAGCTCAAAATGCCTATTCCAAACATTGCAAGATATTCAAAAATCGGTGGATGTCAGCAGCTTAAGTGAAATTGGACTAAAAGCCACTAAAATCGAAATGTTTAAAATAAATGAGTGACCTACTTTTGAGTGTCACATACGTTACAACTGTTTAAATGTCATAGTTTTGAACTTAGAATCAGCATTCTAGCTGCATGCGTAATAATTGTAAGTTTGATTTGAATGAAGAAAACTGGAACAAAAGTGACATTTAGCTGAAGCCTGGCTTGAAGAGATTGAATTCTGCCCAGCAACTACCCCCGACAGGAGTTGAAACATGCCCAGCAACTGCATTCACAGGCCTGGCTGCCTTCTGCTGTTCCCACCAAAAGGAGATTACACCTCTCTGATTGATGTACCTGGGGCTGCAGGAAACAGAACAATAAGCTTTCCTTGGCTCAGGCAAATGTTAAATTAGGGGGGTCGTAAATGCCTTCCTCTTGGAAGAAACTGGGAGGAGCAGTGCTTCTGGGAACCACCTGAGCTGGAGGCGGGGACAGACAGAAATCCCTCCATGTGCTTTGGAACCTAAACCACACCCATCTGGGCCAGAGCATAATTCTAAAAAGATGGTTAATTCATAGTACGAAAGTGTCAAAATTATATAATTAATATCATGATTCCTGTGATTTTTTCTGTGCAGATTTCAAGAGGTGTTAGGACTCCGTACGATGTTCTGAGGCCGAACCCCGCTATTTATTAATATTGCAGACACTGTGCTTACACTGGAGAATTGAAAACATATTGTAATGTGTTCAGGGAGGGGTTGTACCTCTTTGTAAATTTTGAGGAAAACCCAATGTTGCAAAAGCTACTAAAAAACACAAAATGTTGTCATTTCTGAACCCAAGCTCGCAGGAACATGGGGCTTGATCAGAGACCTGTCTTAATTCATCCATCATGTGTAAATGTATTTTCAATAACTTGGGTATCTGGGAAATATGTATTTGGATCAAAAATAGATTTGTGTGCAAATTGACAAGGGGAGGATCCTCTGACCCATAAACTTACCTCATCACGATGACACTCCATTTCCTTCCCCCAATCAAGGGAGAGGGGAGAACTTGGCCAATGATAACTTGTGAGGGGCAGTCTTAGTTATGCCCACGCACCCACCCACTTTCAAAAGACATAAAAAGAGCCACTAAGACCCAGGAAGGGACATTCACGTTCCACTTCAAACTGATTTCTTGCAAAGCATTTTGCCGGACCAGACAATATCCAGAAGACTCCAGAAACAGAACTTAGAATCCAGACTTCAGAACTTGCAGCAGACAGGCCTATTCCAAAAGCTGAATCCTTCTCAGCAGCCCTCAGAATCCAGCCACCTAACCAAACTATTCAACAGGGTGAGCTGTTTGATTCTGGCCTAGAACCCTGTGCCAGAAACACCGAGAAAGCAGAGCTGTATCCAGTGCCAAGAACTTTTGCCAGAACCAGAGATCCACACCAGCAGATCAGAGCTGACCCAGATCGCTGGGAGCAGAACCGGTACCAGAGACCGTCCGTGGCGAGAGAACCGCAGCTAAACCTGTTGACCAGATTCGTGACGGAGGCCCATTCCTTCCAAGACTAGGAGTGAGTAGGGACGTCATTTGGGGGTCGCCAGAGGTCGCAACTGCGACCTCTGTTGAAAAAAAGAAATTTAAAAAAAACATTTTGGTTATTTTTTTATTTTTTTTAGTTTTTTGTAATGCAAGGTCCTGGAGTGGCTGGCTCTCATGTTCAGGCCCTTTAAAAAAAAAATATAGAAAAATAAGAACAGGAGTGCCACAAGTCTAACAGTTTCAGCACTGACCCTAAATAAGAAAGAATAGGAAACCAAATAATGTGTCTTTCTGGAATTCTGTACAATAATTGCTAAACTCATTAAAGGTTTATTTCAGGCACACTTCAGGGGGTGAGTCACTGATTTAGTCTGTTCTTAAACACCTCAACTCAGCCTTTAATCCTTCTGAGGTCGATAAATGAGTACCAAGACAGGTTGGGTGATATTGGGTGTATATTTTTCCTATATAAAGTGCTTAAGCGTAAGTGCTATATAATAACACATCATTATCATTTGGTCATGGACGTCTGCTTGCATTCACAGTAATTTGGTAATATGGGCCTATACACACTGACCTTAACGCTACATATGGCGATCCATTCTTTCATGAAATGTACATCACATTATAGTGATATTGTAAGCATATTTTTCGTAGTGTACAATGCTGTGATGTCACTTCCTGTTTTGGCAACGGGTGAAAGGTCGTGTTCCATCGCTTCCCGCGATATCACTTCGGGGTGGGGTCAAATGACATCACTTCCTGTGATGTCATCAGGGGTCAAGGGTCGTGTGATGTCACGTCCGCTACCCCTGGCATTTTGGTGAAATGACGTCCCTGGGAGTGAGTATCCTGAAAACTGTGCCAGAACCAATCTCTTAGTCTAAAATAATCTGATTCAAACCATTTTAACCTGTCCAGAACTAGATCATAGAATTGTGTGTCCATTCTCCGATTTTAAACCTGTAAAAGTGTAATTTTGTCATTCTGAAGTTTACTTTAATTTCGAGAAACTACCTTCACAAAATTGTCCATATCTTTGGAACCGCATGTGCTAGGAACTTGCATTTTAAAGCTAAGATCCTGAGGTTTCCAACCGAATTTCTACTCCTTATAGTTTCTCCGTAATCGCGCTCGATGCATTCGGAAAAAGTGCCGCGAATTGAAAACTAGTTCAAACTTCTTCACCTGTCAAAAATCGCATTGCTGAAATCCGTTTTCAACCTAATAATCCCTCATGAATCATTGCTAGTGTTGACCTGAACTAATTCAAAGTAGCTGTCACCTACCCTGAATCTCCTATGGGGAATTAAAATCATTTTTAGCATATTTTCACTTCTTTGCAAATCACATTTAAAGTATTTTTGCCTGCGTTTTAAAATCATCCCTGTGCTCTAAGCTTGCTAGGGGGAAACTGAATTATATTGCATTTAATTGTATTCCTGAAATGTGTGCGCTCCCCTTCCATCTCTTTATACTGCATAGAGGGAGTGAATTGCCACAAGGGGAAAAGTGATTAGATTCTCTCTTGTTGAAACCATATCAGTTTATTTCTGTGCTGCATTCTTTCCATCATTGTTTTTCCGTGAAACCATAAAAGCATGCTCAGCTACCTTATCCTTTCTATCCCAACTCCTAAGTGATTACAAAAGTGTGCTAGTGTAATATTATCCATTGTTGATCACTGTCGTATTCATAAGTGTGCGATCAAATATTAATTTATTATAAAAGTGTGATATATATTGTTTAATTTTCAAATAAATCTGTTAATTTGCAAAACAAACCTACTTCTTGGCTCAGTGAGGTCAGGGGGATTCAAAGAGAGGGGCGTTATACAAGGGTTTATCATCCAGATCCATGAACTTGTCATAAAAATATATAATGAAGGGCTTCCCTTGGGCATCCCAGACTCGGCATTGACTTAGTTGGAGTGCTGAATTGAAGTCCCTTAACAAAGTGCACAACAACATCCGTATGTGGCACTGAACATTTTCAAACTCCTCCTCATTCTGCGCACCACAGCGCCACCCACTGGACACCTGAGGTCAACAGCCCTGCACAAACGGCTCCGCTGATCTCCGCCCCCGCTGACAGCACAGGGCTGCTGCGGTCAGACTGCGATTCTGCTCTCGCAACCTGAGATACCGAAGCGACCGCACTCTACCCTCGTCCTGCTCTTACTCTTTAGACTGGGCTATTGATTGGACTCCCTGTTCTTGTATCAGCAAGAGTCCCTATAATGAACAATGTTTGTGAATATGAACAATGAAGTCTATACCCTGAAGATGGTTCTATGAACCGAAACACATTGGTCATTTAGAGACACCTAATAAGGCACTTCATTTGGAAGTTTATGATTGATTGAACCTATATATTATAGTGCTGTGAAGTGATAAATGTATGTAGATTTGCAACTGATTTGCACAACATTAGTGGTTACATGCCACTATTTATGTTCCCAAAGTTTTGGGTACTGTCTGTAACATTGATTAATATGTGCTCTATGTGCCAATAGAGGACACTGTGTGAATTTGATTTGTTTCCTTCCCATAACTTGTTGGACCTGTGAGATTAAAATCCAAAAGTTCTCTCTATAATCTGTGCTCTGATCTATCTATACATTTCACTTTGATGTTTGAAGTCTGATTTTTATTGACATTGTTAAATTGCCTAATGACTGTTTGAGTTAAATAGAGAAATCTATGATGTGCAGTTGTACCTAAATTCTCGCCTTAACGGCGTCAAATGTTTAATGAATGAGTAATTTGAGTATAGGGATTATGTTCCCTTGGGAGTGCATTTGGGCTTGCTGTGTAGCAATACACAACTCCGGTTCTGCACTGCGCTGGAGTGCCACCCCGTCACAGGCCATAAAACTCCTGCAAGCCCGCAGCTGGCCACTCCAACACCGAAGAATAAGCCGATCCATCTTGGCACACGGCCAACGGCTCTGGAACTTGCCAGCCTGCCGCAGCTCCAGAGCTCCATGGAACACAGGGCTATGGACTCTCCAGCCCTGGACTCACGGACATTGGACACTCCGGCTCCGGACCCAGGGGTACTGGACACAACACCCCCGCTACAGACCTCCGGAATCCGTCAGTTGGCCGTTCCGACCCAGACTGCTCACTCTACTCCTGAAGTCCGACCACAGGGCCCCAACACTGGAGAACAGCCCACGCACTAAACCTTCTGCCGGAGCTCACAACCTCACCCTCGGAGGCAACACGGACCACAGCCACAGTCAGTCTCACTGGCCCAGCACCGCGCTGGATGGTATTACAATATTGGAGAACAATGTCACCTTCCTCTCCGCTACTCCCTCCACAGCAGCTCAAATCCTCGTCGCCAGTGTAACGATGTATGATCGAAATCAGGTATGTTCACACGTAGTTCTTTTTAGGTATCTTTATTGTCTCTTACAGCAAGCTTGTTACAGGGGAGAGACACTGGCAGCACCCCACCCGGCAAGCATATTTCTCCAACCGTCAACTTCAGAGCACCCGCACGCCATCCCTCACACCAACATTCCAATACCTTGAACCGTGCGTGCCCTCCACACCAAGATAACATTACACTAGATACAACACACTACAGTTACACACGCTCACATACACACACTTATTGGCATGCACACACTTGCTCACTAACGCACTCACGCTCACAGACACTACCGCTTAGACAACTCCTTGCATGCACACATGCATACATATACACATATTTTTGTACTGCAACCGCCCACCAACAGTGTCAGAACATCATGACTCCAACTCCTAGGATCTCTGCGTGCAGGCAGGAAGTGGTGGAAGGGTAGACTGTCAATGACCATGCATTTTTGAGTCCTTCTTCCTTCTCGTGCAAGGGCCATGGATTTTGGGATCTCTGGGCAGGCTTCAACAGAGGGGATGATTAGTATGCCACCATCCCACATATGAGCCTCCAGTACTTCACCCAGCCTGTCAAATGAGCCATGAAAGGCTGGGAAAGCAGTGTCCCTGACCTTGCATGGAACACTGGGCATACCTGGGAGTTGTACTCCAAGTAACGGTGAAAACCTGGCTTCCCCCAAACTGACCAGTGTTGGGAGAGGGGTGGTATATCCCGCCACCCCTCTCACCACTCCCGCATGCATGGATCTCACTTGTGCTGAAGGTGGGAGACGTCCCCCCTTCTTCTCAACTGTAATCTGTGATAAACACCTACTAATTACTAACAAGGAAATCATGTAATTAGGCATTGCTAATGGGCAAAGACTCCATTTTGGGTAGTTCGCCAGACACCATCTTTTACTAGGCCCGAAAATGATCTCTAAAAGCCTGTCTCTCCCTCTGTCCTGCGCCTCGCAGCACCAGCCCAGGCCCCCACCCACTTCCTCCTGTCAGCTTCATGGAAGTCTAGCTATTCATTGTTGCAACCTTCAGTGCGTCCCAGAACAGATGAGCTCACTGCACTGTTTGAGAACAGAACAGGCCACCGTCTGAGAGCCCATCCATCTCCACTAACCTTTTTATGTCCCTTTTGACCCGCACCCTGCTAAACTGTAAACTATAAGTGGTATCTGTAATTGCACTGTATGTTTTATGGTTACACCTCATTACTGCGCAGACCATCACTCTGAATCTGAAAATGTCAAATAGGTTACAACTAATTTATGCAAAAATATAGATGGGGTGCAGTTGGAGTATTCATTAAAGTGGGTGGATATGGGGGAGGCTTGCAGGGGAGTTGAGAAACAGGGGCAATTTTTCCAAGTTCCCAAGAGGTTCAAGTTCAGGCAGATGCCTCAAAGTGTGCAATAGAGGCTTGGGGAGGATATTCGGGAGGGGGGGTTGTCCCCAGAATCTGTATCTTGGATAGGTTAGTGAATGTTTGGGTGTAGATTGCATCAGGAATGAAACACCATATTAGAAAACTGCAGCTATATTGAAATTGAAGCCCAATGCTGTGCTGAAGCCAGAGCAGTAGGCCCGAGCCATGAACATGCAAATAAACAGGAGTCCCGGGCTCACAAGGCAGTGCAGCAAGGCCATCATGCCTTACATTGGAGAGCCACAACCATGGCTTTCTCCCTCCCCCAATCAAGGGGAAGATTTGTGCTATGGAGGGAGTTGTTTCCAGTCACCTGCCAGCAAAATCAAGTGCGAAAAGTACCAGAATCCTCAGAGCTAATTAATTTGTTACACCTGAAACAGAAATGCAGACCCCCCTGAAAAAACACAGAAACTCAGCCTCCCTGAAGATTGATGATGTCATGAAAACATGTGTTAGGAGGAGAAGCTGGTAACATAGCGCCTGCCTTCACATCTTTAAACATGCAAATAAACATGTTTGTGCTGTGGTGAGTTGCAACATGGGCAGCAGGGAGGATGGTCATGGCCGCAGAGATTCCTAAACCTTTCATTGTCTCACACTGCCAGCATTCATATCCCAAAAAGAATGCACCCTGAAAGGCCATGTGTGGGCTTAGAGCTCCCTGCGAAGAGTTTACCCACGAGAAGGAGGGCATGAGCCTCCAACCTTCCCCCATCCTAACTCTAAGTTATAGTGCTTAGATGCCACGTACCAGGACCCCAGCATTCCAAGGTACCTGCCAGCCTCAGACCACGGACCATAAAGCTGTTAGATCGTCAAACAATCAGAAAGGATCAGAGACCCGGGGCAGGCTGCCCCCACCATCAGGTCATGTGATTTTTGCTGGGAGGTGCCGAGAGGGGAAAAAAGCATGAAGCCTAAAACCAGGGTGGGGAAATTTGGAAAGGCGCAGATGTGCCTGGGATTCAGTTGGGGTTTGTAAGTTATAGTGACCTCAAGAGTATCCTCTGCACCTATGTCTGCAGTACCATGTGCACATTAGGTTATAGATAAAAAATGCAATGTTTTTGTATTCCTAATTGCGAATTCAGTAGCTTGACGTCCAGTGACGTGCAAAGAAGAAGCCCACGTGGAAGAAGATGGACAGGAGAAGCTGGTACCAATGGCCTGGCATTCCTTATGGAGCAGGCTGTATATGCATAGGGTCACACCAACCAGCTACTTGGATTTGTAACCCATGTAAATTACATCACTGATGAACCTATGTGTCCTTATGATCTGTTGCTTCTGCCGATTTCGTCAGAGTGCTCCCTAGCAGCAGAGTTCTTTGCTGGCACATTTTTATCTTTTTATGGAAATAAAACTTGTTCTCCTAGCAAGATGTGTGCTAGGCCTTTTTCCATAGTGGGTCGTATTTTTTCTGATGTGAGCGTTGAGGTGTTTCTCTACAGCGGGTCTCCCCCCGCATTCATTTTTGACTAGGTTCATTGTAAAAAATGGGTCATTTTTGGATATGCAGTGATGGATGCAGTATTTTCACATAGATCCATTTTGTATATTCAGTATTTATGAATAGTGCATGCAGCATTTCAAGGTTTGTGATTGTCGGCTGTATTTCCAGCATGTGGGGCCTGCTTATGTTATATTCATGAAGTGCTGACTCATAATCATACAGACAGCTCAAAAGTGTGGTATTCATAATTCTTCATGTTTTCAAAGTTAGTGGAACATAGGTATTGAAGACTACACTGACAGTCCTCAATTGCCATCTGAATTCAGTAAAAGGCAATGCTCAGGTGGTGCTGGGACTAACTGCATAGACTAGCCTCTGCCCAAGAGATTTGAATTCTTGCTAAGCACAGTCCGCAGACAGTTAAAACCTAATTCTGCAACAGAGGAGACTTGTCCTGCAAAAACACACTGAGGTTTCAAGACAGGCAAAAGCATTTAAAGATGAATAGCAGTAGGGAAAAGTGGGGCCGACAATACAATACATTACTACCCACATTCTTTTAGATATTCTCTACATCCACACAATAAGTTAAAAAAAACATCAAATATATGATGTGTAGAATCTATGAATATACTAAGCTGGAGTGACTGATATTTTCCGCCGGTAACCATACTTTCACCACTAATTCTGACCAGATACAATGTGAGAATATACTGAGTATTTTCACATTCAGTGGGAATCTGCCATTCTGGAGTTTGTCTGGGATTTTATAATAAAAATTAGGCTTTTAATAAATAAAATAAGAAAGGTATTCTTGGCAGTACAAGGTAAATGATCAGCTCTGACTTTGGCACTTATTGGGGATTTCTGTCTCTAGCCGTCACATTTAAAAGTGTGCCAGATTAGCATGCACACTGTGCGCTCTATAATGTTTAGATAGAATGCCATTGCATATTTTCTTTCTGCCATTGTGCAACCTACAGAAAGCGTATTGGAAATATATTTGCTTTTTGTCATCTACCTTTAATAGGTGATTTGAGTATACAGATTTATATTGGTAACACATTTTTCCGTTGTATGTGAATTCCTGAGCCTAAAATATCAAGCACAGGATATTATACATATGGAGTGCAAAATGAAATAGTAAGAAAATACAATACATGGCTGAGTGTAGCTTTAAGCAGAAAAATATTTTTTAAGTGGCTAGCTTTCAAACGAAGTGTCAAACGAATGTATAAAAAGTGTAAGGCATATTGTGGCATTATGGGAAGCCGTAGTATAGAGTCCTCTGGTTAAAAGCACACAGAGTTATTTTAACCATGAGAATCTGAAATGCAAGAATAAAGCCGAAGCAGACTTGCTTCAGTTCTGCTTTGCTAAGCACATTCGAAAGGAGAACCCTGAAAACTTCTGGGAACAAAACTTGAAATACTTCACATGTTTACATTTTCTGGCATGTGACAAGTAGAATGCACATGAAGGACACACACAATGTATTCTTTCAATTCGTCATGGGCTGGCTCCCTAGAATGTATCAAAAAACCATACTCCAGATGCTATGTAATGGATTCAAGAATTACCTTCAAAGAACATATGTGACATATTTTATTATTCATCAAAGTCAGAAGCTTGTAAAAGGGCATTAGTCATGACAGGTCAACAAAAGAGGTGACTGGCAACATCTGCCTTGCATTAGTCAAGGTGAAAGGTCATTGACAATATGCACACCAAGACGATTTACTTTGAGAAGTGGTAACATGGAAAGGGAATATTTAGGCATTGTATTGTCTCTGCCTTCTGGTGGAGAACTGCAGACCAACAATTTAAAATGAAGAGAAAAATACTTAAAATACAAAATTAAGCAATGCATTGCTTGAAAAATACAATTGACACCATATTTGGACAGTTTGTAGAGAAGAGCAAGATCTATCAGAATCTTGAAAATAATTATGAGTTGGTGAGTTACAAACTATCCAAAAATGCTTAAAATGCATAACATCATCAAAAACAATTTGATTTAATCAACAACTTAAATGTTCACCCTGAATTGTAGAAACTGAATAAATATATATATGGGATACATTACTCACCGTAATCGTATTTCTGATGCTTGTATCTGCTTAGATTCACATGCTGTGCATAGGCCGACATCTAGTGGAAGCTGCGGAGTATTACAGTTTGTTTTTCGAAACTCGAAAATGGGCGTCGACACAGGCGTGCCAGTAATACTATCCCTAGTGTGACGTCCACTGTATCCAAGATCCCTCACGCGTCTAGGATCCTCAGATTGTATTTTTTCTGACATGAGCAAGCATGAGGAGTAGCGTGAGTACAGATAATCCAAGCAGATAGACAGAAAGGTAAGACTACAAGCAATCATGCGCCTTCTCTCGGAGGGGAGGAAGGGTGGGTCGCATGTGAATCTAAGCAGATACAAGCATCAGAAATACGATTACGGTGAGTAATGTATCCCTTCTGAGGCTTGTGGAATCTGCTTAGATCACATGCTGTGCATAGATTAGCGAGCAGTAACAGAAGAAGGAGGTGGGATGTGAGAAGGGTCATTAGCAAACAGGTGTCTTAGAACCGCTTGTCCCACTTGTGTATCTGTCTTGGAATGAGTGTCAATGCAGCAATGCTGAGTAAAAGTGTGAATAGAGCTCCAAGTAGCTGCTTTGCAAATGGTGTCGAGGGGAACATTTGCAATGAAAGCCAGAGTGGCCCCAATGCCTCTAGTAGAGTGGGCTCTTGGCGTAAAAGGCAGAGTTTTTTCAGAAAGAGAGTACACAGCTGTATACAGTTGATAATCCACTTCGAGATAGCGCCTTTAGAGACGCGATCTCCCTCTCTGCCTGTAGCTACGGAGACAAACAGTTGATCTGTTTTCCTTAGCGGTCTGGTTTTATTTACATAGTAGAGGACCGCCCTACGCACATCTAGGGTGTGTAGTTTCACCTCAGCCGAGCTTTGCGGGTTCTGGAAGAAAGCCGGAAGCTCGATGGACTGGTTTACATGGAACTTTGATATAAATTTAGGTGAGAACCTAGGGTGTGTGCGTAAAACCAGTTTGTCTTTGTGGATAGTAAAGAAAGGATCCTGCACTGACAGAGCCTGAATTTCACTGACCCTTCTTATAGAGGTAATGGCTACTAAGAAGGCCGTTTTATAAGCCAGGTGTTTGAGACTACTTTTATGCATGGGTTCGAAAGGGGGGCCCATGAGCTTAGCTAGCACCACATTAAGGTCCCATCCTGGCGGTGGGTTCGAAATAGGAGGGTGAAGTCTCTTTACTCCTTCCATGAAGGCTTTAACTACTGGTACTTTCCACCACGACACCCTGTTATGGGATGTGGTGTAAGCCGAGAGGGCTGCCCGGTGTACTTTCAGAGAGTTAAAAACCAATCCTGCATCCAGCAGGTGGAGCATGTATGTCACAATGTTGGAAGGAGTGCAATCAATAGGGTTGATTTGTTTATTCTGGCACCAAATAACGAATCTCTTCCACTTGACAAAGTAACAGTGCCTTGTGTTTGGTTTCCTGGATTCTTTTAGGATGTCCATATACCTCTGTGGTAAATTGAGATGTCCAAACTCTATGACCTCAGGAGCCATGCTGCCAGGTTCATTGAGTTGGGTTGCTGGTGCACTGTTTGACCTTGTTGCTGGGACAGTAGGTTGTACCAGGCTGGAAGTTTGATGGGCTCGCACACCGCCATCCTGCGTAGGTGTGGAAACCATGGTTGTCTCGCCCCCATGGGAGCAACTAGGATGAGTGTCATTGATTCCTTGTTCATTTTGTACACCACCTTCCTGATGAGAGGAGTTGGTGGAAAAGCGTACGCAAACATCCCTGACCAGTTCATCCACAGGGCGTTCCCTTGGGAGTCTGGCTGGGGGAACCTGGATGCAAATCCTGGGCATTGTTTGTTTTCGCTTGTGGCGAATAAGTCTATAGTGGGGAAACCCCACTGAAAGAAGAGATCTTCTACGATCTTTCTGTGAAGGACCCATTTTTGTTCTTCTGGGAGAGAGTTTCTGCTTAGAGCATCCGCTAGGGAATTGAGCTCCCCTGGAACATGTTGCGATGACAGGAAGATGTTCCGTCTGAGTGTCCATATCCAGATTTTCTGGGCAAGCTTGGACAGATTTGGCGAACGAGTCCCTCCTTGCTTGTTCAGATAGAACATGGCTGTCGTGCTGTCCGTCCGGATCTGCACCGACAAGTTTAGTAGATGGGGCTCGAACGCCCGAAGCGCTCTGAATACTGCCAGAAGCTCTAGCAGGTTTATGTGGTTCTTGGCTACTGAGTGAGACCAGAGACCCTGAGCTGTGTGGTGGAGATGGTGAGCTCCCCACCCAGTCAGGCATGCATCTGTAGTCACCACTGCCTGTACTTCGGGATCGTAAAAGGGTTTTCCCCTTGCGAGATTCTCTCTTGTCCACCAGTGTAGGCTCTGTACAAGTGTTGGCGAAACGACCACTAGATCGTCCCACTGACCACTTGCCTGAGACCACTGCTTCGCCAACCATTCCTGGATGGGACGCATGCGCAGTCGCGCGTGGGGGACCAGGTAAATGCATGACGCCATCATGCCCAGTAACCGCATTGCTTTGCGTACCGTTATTTGTTGACCGGACTGATAATGTGGAATTTGCAGTAGTATATTCTGAATTCTCTCTTCCGAAGGGAAGGTCAACCCTTTCTGAGTATCTAGGATTGCTCCTAGGAACTGTTTTGAGGTGCTTGGCACCAGGCTTGACTTCTTCTCGTTGATTGAGAAGCCTAATTCGTGGAGGAGGTCGATAGTCCTTTGAATGTTTGTCCTGCAAATTCTTGAGGTTTCCCCTGTTATGAGCCAGTCGTCCAGATAAGGGTACACTGGGATTGCCTCCCTGCGTAGGTGTGCAGCTGCCACCGCCAGTACCTTGGTGAATACCCTTGGTGCTGAAGCTATCCCGAAGGGCAGTACCTTGAATTGGTAGTGGCGACTGTCCACCTTGAAGCGCAAGTACTTTCTGTGCGCCGGGAGCATGGAAATATGAAAATAAACATCTTTCATATCCAAGGTTGCCATGTAATCCCCCTTTTTTAGGAGGGGGATTACCTCTTGTAGCGTGGTCATACGGAATTTTTGGGGCTTGACATACTTGTTGGCAGGCCGTAAGTCCAATACTGGGCGCATTGTCAAATCTTTCTTTGGCACAAGGAAGTAAGTTGAATAGATACCCTTCTTTACCTGGTGTCCTGGGACGAGTTCTATCGCGTCCTTTTCTAGCAGAATGGCAATCTCCTCGAGAAGGATCTTCTGATGTTCCAAGGAGTGTACTCTTTGTCGTGGAGGATGGTTCCGGGGACGCTGCAGTAATTCTATACAATATCCTGTGGACACTGTTGACAGCACCCATCTGTCTGAGGTGATCCCTTCCCAAGCCTGGGTGAAGTTGGAAATGCGTCCCCCTACTGGGGTTGCGTGAGAAGGGACCCTGAACTGAGCGTCGCTGCTTTGGTGGAGGCGTGCCACCTCCCTTGTTGGGGCTGCCTCTGCCTCTCCCACAACCTCTTTTGTTACCCCTGCCGTAACTTTGGGTAGACTGCTGGCTGTTGTTCCACTGTGTACCCTGTCCCTGGGCATAGTTGCCTCTTTGTGAATTTTGGCCGCGTGTGCGACGAAAATTACTGTTCCCCCTCTGGTTAGGGGGTTTGTTGGTTAGTTGGCCAAGGGATTTCAGTGTTTCGTATTCGTCCTTGGCGTTTTTCAGTGCGTCTTCGACCGCTTTCCCAAACAATAGATCGGGTTCCACCGGCTTGTCTATTAATGAAGCCTGAGTTTCTGTTTTGAACCCTGACTGCCGTAATCATGCATGTCTTTTGATAACAGTACCTTCTGCTATCAATCTCCCTGCGTTGTCCACGGCGTCGAAAGTTGCTTTCAATATGCAACCAGACACGGCTCTCCCTTCTGCCGAGATCCGAGCCAATTGGCCCTTTAACGGGTCAGGAGCAGAGGCTATGAGTGCCGCAACCTCTTCCCATTGATGGCAGTTGTAGCTGGCCAACAGGGTGGTGGAGTTAGCAATCCTTGCTTGGTAGGCGGACGTTGAGGCTACCTTCCTGCCAAACCCGTAAAGTTTCTTGCTCTCCTTGTCGGGAGGAGCTTCTGACGAAGATAAGGGTGTTCCAGCCCTCTTCCGAGTGTTGGTAACAACTAGGGAGTCTGGTTTAAGATGTCCTCTTATATAGAGAGGGTCAGACTGGGCTGCCCGGAAAAGTTTTTCGACCCTGGGGTTGACTGCTCTGGTGAGGTTTGGGTTCACCAGGGACGGATCTATTCTTCGTTGGATGGATTTAAGGATAGGGATGGTCTGAGCGACCGGCCTCCTCTCTCCCACCAACTCTTCTGTGAAGTCCCTTTCCTCCTGTACACCGTGGGTGTCGATGTGAAAATGTTCTGCCACGCGAGCGAGAACCTCATTAAGGAGGGGCTGGTTATCGACTGGCGAGTCGGTAATTGGGGCTTCGTTTTCTACCGGGGAATCTACTCTGTAAATTTCCTGCTCATCTTCTCCCTCCTCCTGGTCCTCATCATCCGCATAGTATTCCGTCCCGGTTTGTTCCTCCATAATTTCAAACTCCTGGACCCCCTCAGGGAAAGGCTCTCCTTGGTACCTGGGGTGTGGAGTAGAGTATGGAGTAGAGTAAGGCTGCACCTCAAAGGGTTCAGGTCTTTCGAACCGGGCCTTTTTACTTAGGGGGATAGGATCAGTGGAACCTGAGGGTGTGGCCCCCTGAGGGTCATACGAGAGGAAATGCTCTGGATTCTTGTCGTAAAAATCTGCCAAGGAAGACATCCTTGACATGACCCTGTCTATGTCTTCACTGGACCATACTTTGGAACAGGGGATGACTTTAGTAGGCAATTTAGGGGACTTATCAAGGGTACCCTTGCTGGATGTTGATCTCTCAGTAGACTTGTATTTGTCTGTCTGCTTCGGGGGGAAGGATGGTCTTACAGGAGTGGAAGAATGTGCTTTCCGCTGTTTCCCCCCCTCCCCGTGCGTGGAAAAATGTTTTCCCTGTCCCTTGGAGGCCCCGGAGACTTTCGACGCCTGGCGTCGAGGATCGGAAGAGGTATCTGTGTTTTTCGAGCGTGGGGCCTCGCTGGTGTAAACTGCGGGCTCCGTCTCTTGGAGCGCGGCCTGGGGGTGGAAGTCGTCTTCGTCCTCCGACGATCGAACTTCCGTTAGTCTAGGGAGCGAGGCACTCTTGGCAAGAGTGGATGATTGCCTTGCGTCATGAGGCGATCTAGATCGAGAGCGCCCAGAGGACACCGAGTCGGACCGTTCTATCTGTGCCTCTTTCCGAGAAGTCGACGTCGTCGAGGTTCGGTTGGACTTAGTGTGCTTAGTGTGTGTAGGGTGTGTAGCGCTTGCGTCGCCGGGGGTCTTCCCCATAGCCGCCCTGCCGGACGACCTTCCGAGGTCGGGGACCTGCGCTCGGCTGTCTTTCAACGCCGTAATGCCCTCGCCGTCCGAAAGTACGGCGTCGCTGCCATCGCTGAAGGCGCCCTCCGCTGCCATGGCCGCCTGCCTGGCGTGGTGGGCCCAACGCTTTGTCGAACGGTCCTTAAGTGTCTTAGGTTTAAACCTACTACACGCTCTGCAGTTCGCTTCGGGGTGGTCCCTCGGCAAGCAGAGATTGCACGTGGCGTGCCTGTCGACCCAAGGGTATTTGCGGTTGCACTTGGGGCAGAATTGGAAAGGGGTACCCTCCATACGCACCTTGAGGCAGCGGGCTGGTAAGTATAGGAAATATATAAGGTGTACCTATATACCGAGAGTGAAGAGTATGTACCACCCCCCACTCTCCCTACTTGCAGGGCCGAGGCCAGCGGCCTACCAGGCCCGGGCCGAGGCCAGCGGCCTTCCGAGGCCCAGATCCGTCGTGCAGCAGCCGACGGTCGATGTCTTCTCCAGCCGTCGTCGAGTGTCGAGGGTCGACGTTGAGGTGGGGAAGGTGTCAATAAAGAATTATAAATATCGATTATTAGCAAAAGTATGGCTAAGGCCAGGGGACTCCGCAAAATGCTTCCGACCAGTATGGCGGAAAAAAACAATCTGAGGATCCTAGACGCGTGAGGGATCTTGGGTACAGTGGACGTCACACTAGGGATAGTATTACTGGCACGCCTGTGTCGACGCCCATTTTCGAGTTTCGAAAAACAAACTGTAATACTCCGCAGCTTCCACTAGATGTCGGCCTATGCACAGCATGTGATCTAAGCAGATTCCACAAGCCTCAGAAATATATATATGTTTTTTCAAGGTAGCACAGATGAGTCGGAAATTGGAGGATGGAAATGAAATTAGTATTTCTTAAGAAAGAGCAAACTCTTTCCCACCTTTTCTAATCAGGTGGCTGAAAAACCACACTTCTGACAGGCCTGTGGTGGGGTCAGAGGGAAATATAATGGGATACCCATAAGACAGAGGATAGTCATATGGATTTGGGTGATTAAGACTAAGGATGGGAAGAAATTAGAGATTGGAGAGCAAAAGGACTGATCACACACAGAGGGAATGCTTGTTCATTGAGAGAAGTATGGCTATCCTGCACAAGGGAATTAACTTCCAAATAAGTCACATGAGGGTTTGCTGACAAAATGATGCCTGGCTGACTGGGTCCCTTCCTAGTCCTCCTAAAATTAGAAGTTTCATCTTAAAAGGTAAATAAAAAGAAACCCCTACCAATTCCCTACATTGTCCAACTTGATCAGGGTGAAATCTGGGAAGTTAACAGGACTGGGAATGCAGGGAAATGCAATTTGAAACAAGGGAGACACGTGTTAATACCCCAATGTTCAGTGGTCCTAATATATTTCACACACAAAGTGAGAGTGTGATTTCTTTAAGGCCCAGTCCACTTTGCAGTGAAATACAAAATCCAAATTTTAAAGAATGTTGGCTGCCGTTTTAAGGTGTGATTGCCTTTTGTGAGAAACCTGATTGTTTTCTCCCACACACTCCCTTGGGATCTTCCATTCAGGTGGCCAGAAAAGGGTCATGACTTTTGGATCCCGACCCTGGGGTTTGACAAGCGAGTGAGGATCAACTCAGTGGGGGGTCACTAGAGACTGGGAGAGGATACCTGAGGGAGAGACATGGTGTTCACACAGTCCCAAAAATGCTCCAAACTACACTCCCTCAGCCTTTATGCAGTATCAATCTCACGCCATTCTCTCCCTCCCCATTTCGAAAAACTACTGAGATGATGAAGAGGCAACTAAGATCAATACAGATTATCCATAGGAATAACATGGAAAACATGCAGGAAACCTACCCTAGAAAGGACTCAAGTTGTCCCACTAATAGAGTCAGGCAGGGTCAGGCATTTATTAGTAACGATTCACACCTGACCCCACTTGACTGGTCTTTTCACTATAAAAGACATGGACTTACTCAAATGGATGAGCAACTAGGAGAGCAAGCAGGAGAGTGAGTTGGGAGGAGAACTGAGATGCCAGGGTTGCCCATGACTGGAGGCCAGAGACCAGGATGCTGAGACAGTGAGAAGCGGCAGATTGAATGTGCCAAAGCCTGGTGTGGGAGCCTTGTATCCAGGGAGCCAAGAAGGTTATGTGTATGGGTATCACAAGGTTCAGAAATGTCCTCTTCCTCTGAGGAAAACTCTGTCTCCCCTTCTTCCCCTTCCTCCTCACCTTTAATCTATGGCTTGGGGCCTCTCTTCTTCTTTCCTCTCAGGGTTGGTTTCTTCTTTTTTTTATCAAGGTAAGGACCGCCACGGAAGGATGCCACAGTGCCACTAGAATAGTCGACTGTGGTCGTTCCCTGTGACTGTCGGGAATGGGGAAAAAGCCTGAGTCATAAAAAACCCCAACCACAAGTATGGAAGACAGCTGTTGATCGACTCCATGGATGGCAGAATGGTATGAAGGATCCAATGGCGGGAAGCTCTCAGAAACGGGAGGTAACAGCAAATGATAGAACAATAAGTGCAACAGCAGACAGGTGGGAAGAAGCACAGAGTGAAGACAAGCAAACAGAAAACAGGTAGGTAAAGAGAAGGGCAGGGAAGAAAACAAGAAGTCTGGAGGGCCGAAGAAGAAGGAGGAGCCAGGCGGCAGACAAGAGCAGGAGTACCGGAGGTAAGCGGGGAAGAAACCACACGAAAGCAGCTGAAGACAGAAAGCTGGCGTGTATCGCAAAGGAAAACTCATGGAGCGTAACAACAAAGGGAAACCAAAAGTTGCAACGCGTCTGAAACCCGGAAGAGATGGGCTAAATGCTTCCGGCAGGACGTGAAGACGAACAACTAGACAGGCAAAGCATCTAAGGAAAACATGTGCTGGCACAACTTAATGGCGGCCCCTTTTCCAGCGATCCCAGATCCGCCAGGGCATGACAATGGGAGCCAAGAGGCATGCTGGTCCTCTGCAGAACCCGTGAATGTGAATACTCGTTCCCCTGGGCCGGTGAAACAGCCCAGGAGAGTCAGTGGGCAGGCAGTGAGACCCTGACCTCTGAACAAAGAGCGGTTGTGGGGCTGAAGCACAGAAGTCAGCCAGGTGAGTCTGAAAGCATTGCAGACTCAGTTTGTGAAGAGCGCAAGACAAAGTAACACTAGAAACGCATAAGAAAGAGGAGCGCGTTTGCGTGAGTGTTCGATTGAAGATAACAGAAAGATTAAACAAGGCAACGATGCAAGTAACAGTGTAAGTGCAAAACTAGGAGACAACAGAGTGATGTGAGTGTAAACAGGGCTAGAAGCCCATGGAAAAGGTGCAAGAGGCACGAAATGAAAAGACAGAGTAAAAAGGGTGAGAGTAACCCAGAAAGAAAGCAGCTACTGCAGGAGTGCATAAAAGATTTTAAGAAGCATGCAAGGGGCACAAAACAGATGGAATAAAGGACTGTGCAAGGGTGCACGACAAAGGGAAAAGTGCAGAGAACAAAGAGGGGCAAGAGGCTTAGAATGGTCAAGCTGAGGAAAAGTAAAGAGCCTGGTGTTTTCGAAAGACTCTGATTCTACCCCATGAGAGGATGGTATATAAGAAAGAAGATATATAAGGAAAAGGCACATCCTGACCAGCTGAATTGGTGTTTAAAACTAGAGGGCCATAAGCTTGAGGAAGGGCACCCTGATAAACTAAAAAGGAACTGTGCAAGGTTTTGTGTTTTGATAGCTGGAAGAGGCCTGAGCTTGGGCAAGGTAACCTTGAGAGGCCTATTAAGGAAAGCAGAATTTTGGTTTTGTGTTGAAAGTTGAGAGCCCCCACCAGCACCAGACAAGGTGCTATGAGACAAAGGTTGTTCCAATCTATTACCCAATAAGGACTAGGATTTGTCGTAATAACTACCTCCTCCTGATGAATATTCTATACTTATGTCTAAAGAACAGAAACATGTTGAGACAGTTCTCTGGATTAAAAACAGAGACATACACTTATGATACATTAATCCTAATTGAATCTGGTACACTACTACTTGTTTTACATGTACCAATTGTGTATGGTTTTTTTTGTGAATTTGTTTTAGCTTGCACTGATAGCCTATTACGTATTACTTATTTTATATTGGATGTTAAGTATTGTACTTTGGACAATTTAATTGAATTTAATTATATGTTTTAACTTTTATGACCTATTATTAAAAATGATGTTTATCTTTTAACAGTGACTTATCCCTCCCCCTAGTTTTTCTCTCAACTCTAGCACTTGTATACTAGCTTTGTCTTCTGTTATATATTGACTACTATCCACCCGGATATAGACAAAGTAGACACTGTTTACCTGCTCAAGTCAGTGCTCTACCGGGATTGCTCCCCTTATAATTTGGAAAGTTGGAAGAGGCCTGAACTTGGGGAAGGGAACCCGCAGGGGCCTATTGAGGAAAGTAAAGTGAACAAGTTGAAGTTTGGGAAGGGAACCCCAAAGAACTTAAAAGACACTGAAGGCATTTGTAATCCGCGTACGTGCCCTGTGCAGAAGGTCTTACGGACAGCCCTGTTGAGTGTTCCTATCTGTGTGACATTGACCATATTGCACCTGATTGATGAGAAGACACCTGAAATCAACTTTGGTTTTGCCATCTTTGTTGAATCACTATTTTTTCCTTTTTAAAAGACTTCCCCATTACAATTTTGTAAAGTGCGAGAGCAAGCATAGGTTTAGACACAGACTCTCAGATTCTATAGGTTCTTCCCTTTCTGACTCCTCACCTGCATCCTCTGAGGACTCAGCTGGTGATTCGTCTTTCGTCTTCCTTCTTCTAGAGTCGATCTTCTTTCCCTTTTTCTGGAAGAGGAAAGGGTGAGCTACCCCGGAAGCCAACTTGCCTTATTTGCAATCTGCCAGGCAGTGGGGGGCTCCGGGAAGCCAACCCCAGCCCAGGGAAAAGCCATAAGGCTTAAAAATGCTGGAGGTTTAATTTGTGCTGGTTTGTTCATGGACGGTGTTTCTTAACTGTAATCTGATCCATGCATCTCTGGCAGGCAGATTAGGTATAGAAATGATGAGGGAAAATAAGAATGTAGACCAGGATCCTTCTTGTCAGATAAATCCATCAGGCCTAGGTGTCTGGGGGACGGTACTGAATGTAACTCCAATGCAGCTAGGAGGAGGAGATGGAATAGAGAGGCTGAGGGAGAATGGAAGAGCACAGCCCACGACTCCACAGAGAGCAGAAAAGAGTGGAGCAGGAAGTCTCTGCAGTACCAAGGGTACTGGGATAGAGCAGTGCTGAAGGATGAACAATGGGAGGAATGAAACAGATGAAAGCTGCAGCCCATAACTGCAAGGGGCCACCAGCGCTGAGTAACAGAGGAGCGCTGTGGAAAGGAAAGCCAGAGTGAGACAAAGTAGGGGCAAATAGCGTCAAAGGTGGGTGAAATATGAAGCGTCTTACCCGAAGTTGAGGCAAGGGTTGCAACACACCGTCCGAATGGGGAAAAGCCGGTATAAGTTTGCGGCAGCCATCTTGAATGGAAACTTTAGAGTTAGATCTAGTCAGGCATTCCACCAACCCAGGAACCTTAGTAAATTAACACATTGAAAAGGTAAGTTTTATATGCAAATACAGTTAGTGGGTAAAGCTGATGTTGATTCAAGGTGGGTTATAGTGCAATTGCAAGTACTATCATCTTGGATATCATCATGAAGTTATTGCCGCCGGTGGAGACCGTAATATATATAGGCTGGATGTTTGTGCAACGAAAGGCATGCTTAAAGACATTGATTCCATTAATTAAAAACTGTGCAATGTGCAATCCTCAGAATTCCCCTGTCTTTAATGCTCAGGCAGAGTCAGGTGTAATGGTGGGGGGCAGGGCGTTTTGAACTAAATATCTGTTACTGGAGGGGGAGCGCTGTTGAGCAGCCTAGAGAAATGGCTGCTTAGCCGCTGAGCTCTGTGCTACCACGTGAATATTAATACAGAAGACGTCAATTTAGGACATGGTTGGCGAGATATGCATAGGAAACTCTGGAGCATATGTGTACCGAGGATCAAGCCCCTAAGTGTCCTAGAGGCGGAGATATGGTCATCTGAAGAAAGCAGCCACTGTCCAGCCTGAATGGCAACCACACGCTGCCAGATTAGACTGTTTGCGCTGCTCGGGCTGCCCGGCACCACAGTGACCATCACAACTGCCCTGCGGTGTTCCACGGTGTCAGCGTCCTGTCCCCTGGGCCCGCCTAGCTGTTCCTCGCTCTGGCGGTTGACTTCATTACAGTGGGATTATGGCGCACCAGCCCACCCATGCAACATATTCCGGAATGGAGACCCCGTGTGAGGGACAGACGGCCTGACGCTGTCCAATGTTACCTCCCTGTTGGAGACATCCATCCTTCTGCGGCTGACCCGGCCATTAAAAATAGAATGAACATCTACACACTCGGGCTGAGGATGGCCCCCCTACACCAGCAGTCCAGGTTGAGGCCATACTGCAAGCTCTCCAAGCCAAATCAACAGATCATAGCGGGAAGTGGAGGGAGGAGCAAGCAACACAATACTGACCAGCACTGCCTCACTAGTGAACAGACTATACACTCTGCAGAGCCGGTTCCAGGCCACAATTATTAAACTGCACAACAGCTCACAGGATGAGGCAGGTCCCCCTTGCCCCGAGATCCAGGTAAGGAGCATCACCCCCAACCCTGCTCATCCCGTGTGAATCCTGGGCCAAGCCAAAAGACAGACACAGACACCTGGTGCGACGGCCACCTTCTGGCTGGCAAATACAATACGCGGGCACCACTCAGGCCTGTAGAGCATTTCCCGACTTTCCCCCAGAATACAGCAGGGATCCATCACCTGGCACACATTACCAGAATCCAGTGGGTCCCCCTATGGGTTGAGACAAATCGAGCTCTTGGAGCTGGAGAGATTGCCCTGGTCTGACTGTGCCTATATCAGTGGGGACAGTACCCCTGCCCCACACATTGACACTGTACCAAAGGGCTGGCTGGGCAACTTTGAAAATCCAGGCCGCGGCAGCTGTCGGCTAGGGGTCACACCATGCTGATTGTCCACTTTACACTGCTGACTTCAACTTAAGCAGACCTGGGCTGCATGGGCGGGCCTGAACAAATAACTGGGCTGCACCACTGCGCCATTGATCCTCCTGCTGTTGTACCCCTTGGGACGCCCTGTTAGGCACTGTCCCCAAGCATACAACACTCAGCAGGTGAAGGTGGAGAGCCAAACCCCCCCTCTTGATGGTCTGACCTCATCCCCAATTGTACGTACTTTGGTACCCCCGGCACAAGACCCCCCTTGCCCACTATCACCAAAGAATCCGGAGGAGGGAAAAAACCCAGAGCCATGGACACATTTTCAATATCTACTCCCATGGGTTAGCAGGGACAGTCAGGCCAGTCCCAGATGTGCCCGTCCCTTCTGGTTCCTGGTCCTGCACCCACCCCTGACCTGACAAACATGATGGAGGCTATGGCAAAAGGATTCGCTGCAGTGAACGAGAAGCTAGATGACATTACGCCAAACTTTGCATCAATGCGATCCCAGTTGGTGCGGGAGGGGGCCCGGATCACTGAGGCGGAGACCAGAATAGGGGCCACTGAGGACAACAATACAGCAGCCACTATATCCTCTTTAAGATACAGTGGCTGCTCTAACTAAAGACATGAACCAAGTGAGGAACAAAATGTGATGACCTTGAATCATGCTCGCGAAGAAACAATTTTCGCATAGTCGGGGTTCCTGAGGAGGCCCTAAATGGTAACATGGAACTGGCTGTGGAAAATCTGCTCAAAGACCATTTGGGGAACCCAGAAATCACCCCCTTCTTCACTATAGAGCGTGCCCACCGTGCCCTGCCCTCAGGCCTAAACCAGGTGGCTTCCCCAGGCCCATCATCGCAAAGATACTGAGCTATTGATACAGAGACCATCTTCTTCGTCTGGCCCAAGGAAAGAAAGAATTAAGACTGGGCTATCAAACCATACGAAAATAATCCCGGACTTCTCTATCCCGGTGCAACAGGAGCGACGCCAGTTTTTTGTGTGAAGAAAATGCTCAGAGAGCGTAATATTCATTACAGTATGCTGTTCCTGGTGCGTCTAAGGTCCATTTCCTGGGCAACCTTTACTTTTTCATGGTCCAGAGTGAAGCTGTGAAATTCATAGAAGCACAGATCCCCATAAACAATCTCCTTGTAGATCCTGCGGAATAAGAATTTACCCGTTTGTTTGCTCCTTCAGTCTAGCTTTTATGATCAATGATCCCAGAGAGAACATAAGCCGATAGAAGTGTATGTATAGTATTTACTACCTCGTCATTCTTTATACAATGTATATAACATTTCTAACATATGGCGATATGCTGTGCGCCAATGGCGCACCCCATTGCAGTTGCTTTTTGTGAATTGGGGGAACATGTCCCCTGGGCCACGTTGGAACGAGGGGCTAGTTGAGGCCAAGGTTGGAGGGATAGTTATATTGCTGTGTTGGGGGAGGCAGTGGGGGAGTGAGGGGGGACAGGCTCTGGGTCCTGGGCATGGGCCCGTAAGAGGTGTAAGCACCAGTTGCGCTGTACAGGGGAACCTGGGGGAGAAAACTGTTAAAAGATTGGCGATTGAGTACTCAGAGGTTTTAGGTATACATTACATAGCAAAAAATACTAGTTGTGAACACAATGTACGTTATGTGATCCTACAAGAGGTATGGCACAACAGCTGAAAATACTATGCTGGAATATCCGTGGCCTAGGGAACTTTACTAAAAAACGACGCAAATTAATAACTTATGTACAAATACATAGAGCTAATGTTGTGTTCATGCAGGAAACCCATGCTAAAGAAGGTACATGCTGCAACGTAGCCCCTTTGTGGGGCAAGAATAGGTATTTCACCTCCCACTCCTCTCAATCTAGAGGAGTGATAATATTGATACATAGGTCCCTGAAATTTGTGGGAAAAAAGTGCGCATTGACCCTGAGGGAAGGTACGTTTTGGTTCATTGCACTCTAGAGGGAACTGAACTGATACTGGTAAATACATACTGCCCCAATATTAACTCTCTGGAGTTCTTTGACCGGGTAGGGGATTTCATGTCTGGGTACTATGGAATACCCCGAATATGTGGCCGGGATATGAACCTGATCCTAGACCGCTCTCTCGACAGAAGAAATGCTGCAAATATACTGCACCTCACCCCCAATCCAGAGCCGCCCGCCGACTGCAGTCTCTGATTCAATCACTTGAACTATTTGACGCATGGCGTATAGTTTATCCCCAGGAAAGGGAGTACACTTTTTACTGCTCGGTTCACAACATGTCCTCCCTTATTGATTTGTTTCTCATTTCCGGCTTATTTTCTTTCCTTTTTTTTAACTTCTCTTTATTGGTATTTGGTATATCAACATTCAACAACAACACAATTCCCCCTTCTACCCCTTCCCCATCCCTGGTACATTCAGCTGGGAGCATTTTTCCACCATTTTCTTTATGTAGCGGTCTATTAAGTATTTTCCGTTGGCAGCCAATGCCTGTGGTTAACTGTCTTATAGCAATGTACAAATAGGTCTTTGCAGTCGATAGTTCAAGGTCCACTTGGGGCCTGGCTCAATCTCATTCACGGGATATCTCGGATTAGTAGAGCACCTGCTGGTCATGTTTGTTCCGTCCGCAGAAAGGGGTAGCTACATGCAAGTGGGTGCCATTCTGCGTTCCAGATTAATCAGGGTTCACCATATGTTGAAGAAGATTCGTTTTCTTCGTTTCTCAGATTGTCTGATCAAATAGAGCATATATGCATCCCACATTTGTCTGTTTCCCCATTGGTTGCTCTGCATGTTGCCCCATCTAGTTTCCATGTTGTTGCAATGCAGAATGTCTGTGTACCATTGGGAAACTTTCAGGCATTGCTTCCCGCCCCACACCATTGCCACCCTTCATTTGGCCAAAATTAAGAGGAGACCCAACAGTTTCCTAACGCTTCTAGGTATCAATTTGGTGTAGCCCAATAGGGCCAGCACTGGGTTGGGTTCTATCTCTTGTCCTGTGATAGCCCCAATCACCTTGAAGACTTGTTCCCAAAACTCCCTGCTCCCACCGCATTCCCATGCCGCGTGGAGAAACCTAGCTGTGTCATGCCCACATCTAATGCATTTCCCTGAGAACTGTGGGAAGATTTCCTTCAGTTGAGCTGGAGTGTAGTAGTATTGATGTAAATATTTGAAATGGATTAGTTTGTATCTTGTGCAGATCGCCCCTTTCCAGATCATCTCGCAGCAGTATATCCAGACAGCCTCTGATATTTCTCTCCCAGAGTCCTCCCCCAGACCTCTTGTGGTGAAGTTGTGGCTGCGTGTCTATTGGTTAGAGCCATAGCGTACAATTCGGATGTTACACGATGCCCCAGGCTCCCCTGTAACATTTTATCCAATGGGCCTCATTACGACCCAGGCGTTAACCAAGGCGTTATTAGCGCCATGGTTGACGCCGGTATTTTACCAATTGCGCCATGGTGGATGGCGGAATTACGGCCCCATTCCAAGGTTGGTGGGGCGGTAATTCCCCATTCACCATTGGCCCTTCCCCATTCCCATTTTTGCCCCCATAGGGCTCAATGGGAATGGGGAAGGCGGTAATTACAGTACTGCAAATTGCGGTACCGTAATTACCTCCAAGGTCCCTTTGCGGGTCCCGTCCTTAATGGCTGGTAAAAACAGCCATTAAGGTAGGGACCCGCAAAGGGACCTCATAATTAGGCGGTAAGGGGTTAACGGTGCCACCACCTTTTACTGCACCGTTAACACCTTACCGCCTGGGTGGTAATGAGGCCCAATGTGTTCGTAGTCTGAGGTTGCTGGGGGAAAGACAGGAATAGCTGATGCAAAGTTACACGTAAGCTATAGTATAAGAATACGTCTAGTGCTGACAGGTCCCTCCTCTCTCTCAGGAGTTCTATTGTAATAAATGTCCCATTGGGGAACAGTTGTCCAAAGTTTGTCACCCCTAGTCTCTTCATCAGAGTTACAAACCCTGTTTCACTAGACAGGGGGACTTCTGGGATGTATATAATCGGGAGCACATGTGAGTAGAGTATGTCATTTTTGGTTTTTCGTTCCAGGTGGTATCATGCCCTGCATGTCAGGTCTACCATGTTTTTAGCTATGTATGTTCAGCTCGGAGTGGTGAGGAGTATTGATCTCAGCATCGCCGGGCCGCAATCGCTCTCTCAACCTCCACATGCCTCCGGTCACCCCTTGCCCCATACCAGTAGAGGAGAAATCTGGCTTGCGCTACATTGTAATACAATTTGAATTCTGAAAGTGCTAGGCCCCCCTCCTGCACAGATGCCGTGAGCCTGTCCTAGGACACACTTGCTTGTTTGCCTGCCCAAATGAATTGTGTCACAGATGATCTTAATTCTCAGAAGCATCCCTTGGGTACTGTTGGGGGTTCGTTCAGGAATACATAAAGAAATCCTGGGAGCAAAGTCATCTTAATCTCCGATATCCTGCAATAGAGGTTGAGGGGGAGAGAGTTCCATCTAGTCATTGCTGCTTTAGCTACTTCTAGATTTTTTACATATTTACTGCGATATACCACCCCTCCATCCCTGGTGATATTGATCCCTAAATAACGGGTTTGGCATAGGTCCCATTCAAATCCCCAGTTATCCTGGAACTGTCTCACTAGGGGAATATGATCGACTTACTGGTGTTCACTTTCTGTCAAGGGGAATATGATCGACTTACTGGTGTTCACTTTCAGCCCTGATAGATCACCATATTGCTGAACTTCTAGCATGACCGGGTCGGGATTGGTGTTGGGATTCCAAATGAATAGCACCATATTGTCTGCATATAACGATATCACCACCCTATGGTGTGTAGTTGGACCCCTCGATGTATGTGCAGTTCCCTTATCCGCTCAATCAGTGGCTCTATTGCCAGGGCAAATAATAGGGTAGATAGTGGGCATCCCTGGTACATCCCACGCTCGAGTGCTATCAGCCCCATTACCTGCCTGTTTACTCTCACCTTGGCCACCGGATCTTTGTACACAAAGGAAATCAGGGAGATGAACAATTCTCCCAAGTCCAGTCGGCGTAGGACCGTAAACAGGAATTGCCATTCGACCGAGTCGAACGCCTTGGTGGCGTCAAGAAAAGCAGCCATTAAGGGTTCATCCAGCGGTAACGCCGCTATTAGGCCAAACATCTTCCTGAACCCATAAGACGTCGATCGTCCCAGGATAAAGCTTGCTTGATCCCCTCTAACCATTGTTGAAACTAGCGGCAACAGCCTGGTCGCCAGTATGTTTGCCAAAATGTTATTATCGAGATTAATGAGGCTTATCAGGCTTTAGCAGTTTCACTACCACTATTACCACCTCCTGTACGAAGTAAAAGCACAATAAATACAAGCATATTGTTGTTGGTACTCTCCACAGTTGGGATGGAGGTAGAACAGCACAGCGCAATGGGGGGTGCCTCTTCAACTCAGCTTCAATTTAGCTGATAAGTCAGTGTAAGAGGAAATGGTAGAATATAAGCTTCTGTTCTCACTTTAGTAGAGTTATATATACACGTAAACATTATAGTGGAAATGTAGGGTTACACATTGTTTATCTCTAGGACATAATTCAGAGGTTGCATTGGGGACCTGAAGTGCATACACATAAATTGCTGTGTTGTGAATAGTGGGCTCCTCTCTCTGGCTCAGTTAGGATTTTGGCCAGGGTTGGGTACAGCTGAGCAATTTGGTAATGGCACATTCACTTGATCTGAAAGAGGAGCCCATCTATTTGGCATTAATGGATCTGCGCACGGCATTCGACAAAGTCAATCGTGCCAAGCTGTGGGACATGCTCAGGTCCATAAATTTCCCGGGGCCCCTGGTAAACCTTCTGGCCAGGTTGCATGGATCCATGCAAGCATGTGTCAGGAGTGGCACAAATGTACATTGCACAAGTTTCTTTCCAGTGGAATTAGGGCACGCCAGGGATGCGTTTTGGCACCCCCACTTTTTTGCCTAAACATAAATGGTCTGTACAAGCACCTCAGAAGCACCTGTGGGTTCAGGATAAGCTTGTACCCACATGAATCACCTTATGTATGTCCACCCCACTCCCCACTAAGTTAATTCCACTGACTGCCATCTCACTTCCACCTCAACAGCCCAAAGAACACCCCGTACATGCCTGAGACAACCACAACTACCAGTACCATTCTTTCACCCATCGAATGGATAACGGAATTCGCCTCAAGGCCTACTCCTAATGTCCCTGACCCACCTAGCATAAGGAACCTAAGACTTAGATCTAGAGGAACCATGACCCCGGACATCTACTTTAAAACACCTCCGTTCAACAAAAAAACCCTCAGGAACCACACTAAACTCCAAAAACACAAATCATCTAAAGGCAAATGTGGTAGAGATGCACGCCCACACAAACTATCCGACCCTTCTGCCAGTACTCCCAAACAGCCAGCTACAGCTTCTGCAAAAGTTGACTCACAACAACCTAAGTGACCACCACTCAAGTGTGCGCTCATTAACGCAAGATCACTCAATGCGCACGCACTAGACATCGCTGACCTCATCCTGACCAATGATCTCGACCTACTAGCAGTCTCAGAAACTTGGCTACATGCAGCAGCCGGGCCCAACCTTTCACTGGCCATTCCTGACAACTATATGATCTTAAGGACTGACAGGAAAAATGCCAGAGGAGTGGGTGTAGCACTTATCGCTAAAAAACAACTTGGAGTAAGAAATATACCTACCTACCAATCCTTCAAATCAGGTGATCGCCTCACTGTAAAAATACCCTCTTCCACCAAAACCACATTGACCTTACATATCCTTTACCGGTCACCAGGCCCAGTATCTTCGCTAGAAGAAGAGATCACCCTACTACTTACCAACAAGGTCAAACCAGGTTCCAAAATTATTCGATTAGGCGACTTCAACTTGGGCCTCAATGACCCAAAAGACAACACAGCTCTGGGACTAGCTAATACGATAACAGGACTGTTTAGTGAATCAAATTAGTAGTCCTACACACAATAAAGGCAGAACTCTTGATTGGATAGCTGATCTCAACTGTGACATCAAGATCCTCTCTAATACACTGTGTGTCTGGTCGGACCACCATGTAATCACTTTCAATATCCAGGACTCATCCACGACATGCTCCATCCCTAGCTTGGGTCCCCCGGCCCAAACTAGAAACAAAAAGAAATAACAATAGAAAAGATGCTTCGGCTTCTCAACCCCATCACTAACCCACAGGACCTCAATAACCTAAACACAGAAAAGTTGGTAGACCTGTACAATCAAACCCTCTCCCTGGCCTTAGAATAAGTAGCGCCACTAAAAATGTGAAAAAGCTAAACAAATGACCCACCTCAAAACCTGGTACATCATAACTTTAAAAAAGTTACGGAGTACCAAGAGAGCAGTGAACGGGCGTGGAAAAAAAAAACTCCACTATCAACAAAGAGAAATTCGCATTAGCCTCCACAGACTGCAAAAATGCCATCCACCAAACGAAACGTGATACCTACAACGAGAAAATCAGTAATAAAAAATCAGGGACCAAAGAACTCTTCTCCATCCTCCAGGAACTGGAAACACCCATGACACCGGACGAACATTGCATCAAAGTCACTTTGTGGTGCTTGAACATCCAAAAAGAACTACTAGACAAAATGACTCTCCTCCAATCTAAAATTGACCTGAAAAAACAGTCTATTCCTTGAAGCTCAACACTTCGACCATACTAACGTTATATCGAACCAGGCTACTGCATTTCAATTAACTCCAGTCTCCGTACCAGAAATTATTAATATTATTGAAAACCTTCAAGATGTCAGGGACATACCTGCCCACCTACATTCATCAAGGAAGTGGCATCTGATATCGTGCCTTTCATCACAACCTTCATAAATTCCTCATTTGAAACCAGCACGGTCCCAACCAACCTCAAAGATGCATGTGTCCTCCCTCTTTTAAAGAAACCATCTCTAGATCCAAACACACCAATCAATTATCAACCTATTAACATGGTACCGTTCCTACTCAAAATATTGGACAGGGTGGCGTACTTCCAAATTCAAAAGTACCTCGAAAAAAACAACCTCCTTGGCTTCCATCAATCAGGCTTCACACCAGCTCTACCACGGAAACTGCACTCATCGACCTCAAAATCCAATGGGATGAGTGAAGGGACAAAGGGAACATAGCTCTCCTACTCCTTCTCAACCTTTCTGCGGCCTTCGACCTGGTCTGCCATAATGTCCTATGTAAACATTTAACTTCAGCTGCACACTTCAGTCAAAGCCACCACCTGGATTAAATCCTTTCTCTCAAACAGGACTATGAGAGTATTCTGTACCACAGCAACTGCCGACCCAGCCCCAGTCTTATGTGGAGTGCCCTAAGGTTCGTGTGTCTATCCCATGTTGTACAATATCTTTACAAAGCCACTATTTGATCACTTAGACAGCCTGTGTATCGATTACACTAATTATGCAAATGATACCCAAATACTCATCCCTGTCCTAGGCTTCTATAACTTGGACTCCAAACTCTTGAACAAAATCTACCAAATCATTCAAGCATGGATGGCCATTTATGGCTTCTGATTGAATGATGACAAAACAGAACTGCTACTGATTGGCTCACAAAACCGACTAAACAAACTGCCCACTCAGTTCCAATCATTCATCATTGACAAGAATACTATCCAAGTTGATAAAGCAGTCAAAACACCTGGGATATACCCAGACTCCAACCTCAGCCTTACTAAACAAATCAATGTCACTGCCTCATCAGTAGCTTACACAGCTAAACGTATAACCGCCTGCAGACCATTTCTGTCACCTGACAGCTGGATCATCCTAGGCAGAGCACGTATCTTATCCGAACTGGACTATTGCAATGCTTTATACAATGGAACTAGTCTTCGCAACATGAACACATTGCAAGTACTACGAAATAATGCATTAAGAGGTGCCCTCAACATACCGAAAGCCAACCACATTACAGCCACAAGACAAAATGTCCAATGGCTTTCAGTGAAAAACAGAATCATCTACAAAACATTATCCCAGACCCACAAGTGTTTAGCCAACACTGCCCCTAAATACCTTGACTGCAAGTTCTCGAAAATACTCTGTGATAGACCCAACAGATCTGCCCATTTGAACCAACTCATGATATCAAGATACAAACTGGAAAAATCTGGGGGCAAAAGCTTTCCAGTCCTAGCCGCCAAAATGTGGAATGCTCTACCTTCTGACATCAGAACTGAGACAGCATACTGGCCTTTTCGGAATAAACTAAAAATATGGCTAGTTGCACAAGAACAACTCTGCCCTAGAGTAAATTCCGACCTATCAGGGCTCCGCGCCATGACTTCTGTCTCACCCCCTGAAATCCAATTTTGAATACTGTATTTTCGATCTATCTGAGGCAACCTTCAGCGCCACGGTAGGCTCTCCTGCAAACACTGTTAATCACGATACCCCCATTAAACCAGCACTCTGTACTGTACTGTCAACCTGCATAAATTAACTTGTACTTTGCCAACTTGTCCGTATCGACACAACAAATGTAATGTTATTTCTTCTATCTCACTAACTGTAATTGAAAACTGCCTGCATATCCACTGTAACCTGTAGAACTGAGTATGTTCATTTGCAACCTGCAAATTATAATGTCAATCACCTGTAATTCAACTGTAACCCTGTATACATTGTATTCTTAACTGTAACACGTAAACTTGCGCCCGGATACCTTTCGGTTTGGAGCGCTGTATAAATAAATAAACAAACTAACAAACCTCCTAAAATCTACTTCAGACGTACCAAAGCTGCGGGGCTGGCCTTTACCGGTCCTACTGTATGCGGACGATTCTGTTTTGATGGCCGGCAAACCAAGAGCTCTGCACACCCTCATATATGCCGACTTTATGGAAGGGCTAGACTTGTTGGTAAATGCATAAAAGTTGGCGGTGATGGCTAGTTGGAAGGGGACAAAGAGGATTCATTTTAGGGCTATACACTGCAGGAACAGTGTTATCCCTACGGGGCGATTTCTTTGACTACACAGGGGTCAGATTCTCCACTAACGTTGGCCCTATGGCCCATGTAACTAAACAAGCCCGGCAGTTCAAGCAGGCTCTGGGTGGGTTCTCCAGGGCTATGTCTATGTTTAGAGCTAAACCAATTGCTCCATTACTGCAGCTGTACAAGGGTAAAGTGGCCTTGGTTGCCAGGTTTGGGATGGAACTGTGGGGTCATTCAAACGTTAGTACGGTCCAGACCCTGGAGAACCAATTCCTCAAGAATCTGCTCCGAATTTTGGAGTACATATGGAATTGGGTTGTATACCAATTGGGGATGTGGTCTCCTTGCAGCCAATATTGCACTGGCTCAGGTTATGGGGTAATGGTAAAGCGTCACTCACTCATGAACTGATCATCTTCCTGATAGGCAAGGACTCGGGAGGTAAGGTCCCATGGCTTTCCCACATTAAGAAGCAGCTGAGGGTGATAAATACCTTGCATTTGTACCCTCTCAGTAGTATGTTCTTTCGGGGAGAGATAAACCAATGGACTGCGTGCTTTTATGAGTCTGTGAGAGAGTATAACAATATTGAAGGCAAAGAACCATGGGTTGATGACAATTATGTCCCCGGGCGTCCAGCGCTATCGGCTATGGGCAGAGTTCCCTGCGGATCATGTTCTCATATCTAGTACAAGGTTCAACTGCATCAACCTAAGGGCTGTGGTGGCAGCAAGGTACGCGGGGGTGCAGACCGATCTTGCCCATGACGCACCTTACGAGGAACTGGCAGATTTGATTTCCTTTTGCTCTGACTATGCACAAGCCAGAGGACAGTTTATACAACCTGTATTTCAGGAATTTGCTTTTGCACAATATCGGCCTGCCCTAATATATTTGTTGTGGGTGGATTCACCACATGTGGGCTGGTCCTTACTCACATACTTGAAAACTGCACTTTGTCTCAGAAAACGACTGTTACGTATACCACCCTAAAATAAGTTTATGAACTATATCTGTGAATTTGTTTAGCTGCTATCTTTGGAGCGGTTTGCATGATCATATGTTTGACTTTGTCATAATTGGTAGGTATTTTAGTATTTTGTGCTGTTTGTATGGATTGTTTTTTATGCATATCTGAAATAAACATGA
Source organism: Ambystoma mexicanum (assembly GCF_040938575.1). Classification (NCBI taxonomy): domain Eukaryota; kingdom Metazoa; phylum Chordata; class Amphibia; order Caudata; family Ambystomatidae; genus Ambystoma; species Ambystoma mexicanum. Next base: position 463,357,685 of record NC_090931.1, read on the forward strand.
TGACAAATAAATTGCTCCATTCCTGTTGGGAGCTCTCACTAGTGGTAAAATACAACGTTATATTAAATATATTAGCTTAAGTGACAAAAAATCACATGTTCATATGTGTTCTCAAACATAATTTGGAGGCAATTTTTTCTCTGTTTTTATCAAAAGGTGCTTTGCTGAGAATGCTTGAACTCATTCAAGTGTCCTGATGAAGGCTTGCCCCTAAGTGACTGGTCTCCAGAGCCAAAACTTAAGACCTTAAGAAGACACATAATTACTCAATATATTTCTGAACTGCATGGACTACGACTGGAACAAATATTCATGTTCCTCTTGTGTAATATGTTTTCTACATATATAACATGCACTGATCCTAAGATGTACCCATACTGGGACCGGGCTAGGTTAAACCTTTTTGTCTAAAAATATTAGTATGATTTAATGTTTTGGCTGTAGACTGCAGCGCAGTGTTATTTGTTTGATGTCTTAAGTGTGCTCTTTGTAACGTGCTACTCTGTATGTTTTGCACACACATTTAAAATTTGAAACATTTATTGTGTTACCTTTTTACATTAAGATTTAGAAGTATTGTATTAACTGAACTTTGGATTGTGGCATGTAGTCACAAGCAGATGTAATTGTTTTGATGTATTGGATGTTGTATTTTTTGTATTTTGTGTACATAATCATTCAAACTTTCATATTAAGTATAGAATAAAAATATATGGATGTTCAGTTTAAAAAAATGCTTTTTAAATAACACCTCCACTGAGGATGTTATTAGTCTGATGGGTTGTTTCTTGTTATAGTATTGAGCATCAGTATATATGTGTGTTCAGCATAGGGTAAATGAATTACTGGAAAGCAATTTTGAATTCTAATTTACAGGAACGTATGCATGTAAGCCCTTTAAAATACCCATAGCTTACCTATGACCATCACATTTACAGCTTCATACTTGTATAGAAGGCTGGAAGGGGCCATAGAAATGTTTAGGAAGGTCAAACAAAGTCAGCAGCATCTTTGAAACTGATGGAGTGAACATAATATCGTGGAATGTTTGAGGATACCTTAAGTTAACAAACGCCCCCGCTAGACGCTTTAAAGATGAAAATATTGTGATTTTGCAAGAGACAATGGCACTGGTGGATTTCGAGTTGAGAGAATTTAGAACATATTGCAAACATGCGACTCGGGGTACCCATGGTAGACCAAAAGGGGTCCTGGCAGTGGCGGTTGATTGAGGTTGGGAATATAGCCACCACGAAATTGGGGTATCCTCGCCGGACATAATGGCAGTACACATTGAAAGGCCTGCACCCACAACAAACCTCCTGATCGTAAACATTTACGTGAATCTGACAAACAGCTATAGGGGAAAGCTCCAGACAATGCTAGCCAAACTCTTTGAAGGATGGTTAGGGAAAGCAAGAAACATAAATCTGCTAGTAGCAGGAGACTTTAATGTAGCATGTGGGTGGAAAAAGTGAAAAAAAAGAAACCACAGCAAGGAGGATCTACCAGAACCAAAAGTGAACAGCTGGGGAGCCTTTGGAATTCATTCATGGTACAGTGGGAATTGTGGCCATGTGCCCCAGGAGAAAAAGAACAAACACATGGAAGAGGGGAAAACGAACTTCGTGGATTTACCCCATTTTTACCACAGGATAAATAAACAGAAACACCTTAACATGGGGTTGGAGGGGGGAAGTGATCACTTGCCTATCAAATATATAATATGTATGCAAAGGAAAAATTATCATCTGGAACCTTTGCTGGCCTACACTGAGCCAGCGGATGGGGGAACAACGATAAAATGGAATACACAAATAAAAACGCTCTTCACAGAGATCTGGACACAAGAACTGGCATTAATGAAGAGCAGGGAGGTGCAGCTTACAGTGAGGAACTATAATATTAAGCTTAAGACATGTTTGGAACAATTATCATTGAAATGGAAATGGCATTCAATTAAGCTACATACAATTACCACTGATATTAGAATAAGGGAACTAAAAAGAATAAAGGGAATACAAATTGGTCTTTGTAGGGATAATTTTTGATTGAATACTCTTTGTAAAAAGAAAAGAGAAAGATTGTTGTGCAATATAAAAGAGAATTAAAGTTGATTAAAAGAGAAATCAAGATCAGGAGAAACCAAGATCTACTGGAGACACGGTCAAAAAGCATGCTAGTAAATTTTGGTTAATGATGGGAGGTGTAATGAAGAAAAAAACGAGTAGCTACCAAGAAGAATGCCAAATACCAGCACAAACAGGGAAACATTCCTAAAACAAAAGTATGCAGCCCCAAAAAACAAACCCCCAACAGACTTAGGCATCAAGGTGGAAAACATAACAGAAGAGTGTGGATGGGATCGGAGTGATGTGGTATGGGCAATAAAAAGAGCTAAGGCCTCTACGGCACCTGGCCCTGATAATAACCCCACGGTTGTCATCAAAGAGAATGCAGATTTATGGGTGACACCGCTCTGGAACTTGTACCAACATGTCTACTCTCAGGGAGACATCCCAGAGAAATGGAAACAACAACAATAGTTCCCATTTATAAGAAAGGGGATACAATTAGCCGAAAAAACGGAAGGCCCATAACACTATTAGATTCCAGTAGTAAGATTTTTGGAACCCTATTGTTAAGGGATCTTAAAAGAGAGATAGTCAAACAACATCTCTTAGTGGATTCTCAAATAGGGATTTGTTCAGGAATTGGAACCCCTTTAAACGGATTTACCCTGGCTCACATGAGAGCTGTGGTTAAAAAAAAGTCTATTTGCACGATATATATGACTTCGATCTACATGACCAGTGCTTTTGATACCGTTAGTCGTGGTCGATTGTGGGCAAAGCTACAACATGTAAGGGGTTTCCTCCTCCATGGTAAAAATGCTGGCTCTGCTACATGCAGATACCCTGGTGAGAGTGAGGCTTGACAGCGGGGAGCCACGACAGATCTTGTTCGGACATATGTGGGGCTGAGACAGGGCTGTGTAGTGGCTCCCACCCTGTACAATTGGTATATAGCAGATGTAGCAAAGATTTGGGAGTGGGGAGGCACCAATCCAGTCAGAATAGGATCAGCAACACTTGACTGGATAACCTTTGCCGACGATGTGGTGCTTTTTGATCTTACCCGCCTGGGATTACATTGGAAACGGTCATTGTTCCACGCATACGCAGTAGAGAATGCTCTTAAGGTGAATGGAATGAAATCTAGAGTGTGTTTATATTTTCTACGAGGAGGAACCCGAAAACAATGAAATGGCAAGTGGGAGACGAGCCATTAATACTAATACTAATACTAATTGGGGCGAATATCCACCCTGACCTATTTGGGATGTGAAGTGGTAAACTCTATATCCTTAGAGGGAGGGATTAAGCACATAAATAGCAAATTTGGGTTGTTGCTCGCAAAAATGAGGCTTGTATATACTCAGCTATGCACATTCTCGTTGACTCCTCTGATTAAGTTTTACCTGATGTAAGTGGAGCCGACGATCTTGTACGGGCTTTACATTAACCTTAATGATCTAGGTAAATATCTAAATACAACCCAAGGGAAACTCTGGAAAGAGTTCTTGAGATTGGCAAAATCAGTACCAAATGGAGTGATAAGGCATGAGCTTGGGCTGATCTCTCTTGCCACCAGGGCAACATGGAGGAAATTAACGAGTTATGCAAAACTTCTAAATCCTCCTTTGGACTTCCTATACGGAAAATGGGGTGAAGAACAAACACGCTATGTGGGAGTTTAATGGGTGAACAGGCATAGAGTCTTATACTAGCACATAGAGTCTTATACTAGCACAGTGTGATCTCCTAATAATAACGTTTTCTCTTCCTTCTTGTCTTCTGTAGGTTTCTCTTACCTAATTATCTGTCCTTGGAATATGCATTTTCTTTTCTTTTTTTTTTTTTTTAAAAAGGTCTGATAAATGAAAAAGAGCTGTTTTATTCTCAACTATGTATGTTCTCTTATATGCTTTTAAATGCAAAAAAGAAATTGCACACCCTATATTATAAATAAGTTGTTAGTCTCAGTTAAAGAAATTCAAAGCTCCAATGGCTTGTTCAGTCGTTAAATACTCTTTGGGAGTGCGGGGGAGAAAACCAACAACCTCGGTATCAAAGGTCAGTAATATAATGAAAAAACATGGAATTCCTATTAATATCAGTTTGTCTGACCATCTTGGATTTTCTAGTACATGCTGAGTTTCAAAATAAAACATAAAAGTGTTTGCATATGCCGGGGCCATGGCTCTCGAAATGCGTAGAGCTCCATAACAAGAATGTTTTGTATTTTATGTAACCCTGAATGAATTGAACTCTGATTTTTGTTTAAAATAAGCACTAAAAATATCATGTGGATAAAATAATTTTTGTATAATACTGTGTCTAATGAAACTTGCTTTCTAAGCAAGAATTACAATACAAAATGATTTACGAATTTAGCTGTTCTAAAAACATAAACTAGTGAAAATTGTGACATTTATTTAAATTTTGGTTGGATCTTGTTTCCAATATCAAGAGGTGTGCAGGGGACGGGAGCTCTTATATGCTTTTGTAATTCAGAATAATTGAGAATCTCTTCAGTTTTTTAAATGTATTTTTGTTATGTAAACGGTTGGGATTCAAAACAGAAATGAAAGGGGAAAAAACCTTGTATAGAAAAGATACGTGAAAAGAAAGCTTTGATTTCGATTTAAGTAATTTTTCTCTGACACCATCCTTCTCGTGATGCTGGAGAAAGTCAAATCTTTACTCATACTTGCATTACGTCAAACTCATGCTAAGTAGACTCTTATTATGGCTATCGTCTTTTACATTAACATGATATTTAGAGGAAGATTGTGTGATTGAAAGTGGATGCCTTTGTGGACTTATAATAGTGAGATTCATATAGGTAAGTAACATTTTGTGTTGTATTGTTTTGTACAAATACCATATCGTAGTGATCTCCAGGGTAAAGCTAGAGATCCAGTTGTCTGAAACTGAACTCTTCTTTTCAATGCATTTTGATTTTCAAATACCTCACTGTCTGTTCTTTTGTCTGAATTGTGGGGTGTGGTTGTAAAAATAAGAGTACTGGATTGGTGTGTCACGTCTGAGGAAAAAATTAGGCAAAAATATACAGAAATACTCAACACAGTGACGAAAGCCATAGGCATTCATGACCATTAGCATCACTAAACGATGGCCACAATCCACTTGGAGTTAGATAAGGGGTCCTGCTCATGTCCGCGACTACCAAGAGGTCTAAACCTAATTGAGCAACAACATAAGCAGGAGCGAAATGTCCCTATGATGTGTTCCCCCAGACTTCAACGAGTCTTTCACTGAGGAGCCTCTTTCAACAAATGAAAGGGAAACTTTATTTGCAACACAAAGGTTGCAAGAATGTAAGTGGAATGTGGGTGTGTGCCAGAGAAGTGGCCAAGAGAGGATCTATGAGTGGAGGCAAAGAGTGGGGGAAACATGTGGTGAAATAACAACTTCTCTGCAGGAGTAAAGGGGTGAGTAGTGGCTAATAAGTCTGCTCAGCCGCACACTGCCACTAAACCAGCTGTGATCACAATCATAAGATTAAAACAGCCCCCCCCCCGGATGGGTATACCTCCATTGCCTTTAGTGGTAAAGTAGGCTGAGGGCAGGCTATATGACAAATGCTTCAAAATAAAAGAATGTCCAATCGAGGTTTTATAACACTATATATAATTTAATTAAACAATCAAGAATGCAAATAGCTAATTAGAAAGAAAGAAAAACATCCCTGTGGAAACGACAACAGAAAATCCAGAACTGGTATAGAATAGTACTCAGGGCACTTGAGCTGGGGTGATCAGACATGCAATTGTAGCAATGTCTCTGTACAAAAAGAATATGTCTTTCAAGAAAACAGCAGAGAAGGGGGCTAAAAAGTCACTATGGACCCAAGTGTAGAACATGGGCACACAGTCTCTTCATAGTACCCTGCTCTTTCCTTTGACGGCTCAAGAGTATTCAGCCAGGCTCCTAGGCGCTTCCCGGGGTGATGATTCAGTATTAGGTTGGTGAGATGGTCAGCTAGGTCCAACAGGCGGAGGGGTCCATGCAGCAATGGGACATGGCAAAAGAAAAGCTTTGGACAGGCAGGTGATGTCTGGAGTGGTTTAGCTCACAAGGAGTTCAATGCCCGACCCGGACCCAGAGTTGTTCCATGACCACTAGTTTGCTGAGAGGCCCAATCTAGGCTCCCCAGGGACAAGGTAATTTCTTTGCTTGCACTCCCACTCGGCTGGCATCTTAAGGGTATCCTTCACCTCCATTGAACAGTGTCCTGGTTCCAATGCAGCCAGCAGTGAGGTCTTGGTACAACAGCAGTCACGCCCAGTATTCCCAAGGGAATGGTTCAGAGACAGAGTTCTCCTCTGCCTTGGGTTCTTTCTGTCTTTACCTCTTTTGCCGAGGACTGCGGCTTGGACTTTGGAATGTATTGCATTCCCAAAACAGCTCCAAAAAGGTATCCTTCTTCTCTTGATTGTCCAAAAATGAACCAAAGAAGGAGTAGGAGACTTTTTCCTTATAAAAACAAAAAGCAAATGGGCATTGGACAGAAGCAAGCCTGCTGCAAGGGATCCAATCCCTGTTGTTGTAACAAGTGACCCTTGTCTTAGTATACCATACCTAGCGTGCCTTTTCCTGTAGGAAATTACGGGGGGGAGGAAGGGAATGAACCCCAATAGAAACAGAAGATGGTGGAACCCATTTTCATATACCGTTCCCTTTCTGGCTTCTCTAACTCTGCCCCTTCTCATGCCTACTGACTTCAAAGGCCCTCTTTAGTGTAGCACCCTGGTGTGGGGATGGCCTTTGTAATGTGAGTGTCCCTTTGAAGCAGGGTTACCAGAATATCCTCTAATAGAGATCATGCGCCTGAGGGGCAATGTTATCCTTCCTCCCGGGGAGTCAAAGGACAGCAGCATTCTGCCTATTGTCTCACTTGCTGTAGTGGAGACAGACAGGGTGACATGAATACACATTACTCCCACATAGCTGTCTGGGCTTAGAGAGCTGACACTTGCATGGAACCAAATGGGTGGGGCTATAACAATTGTAAGCTCTTATCAGTCACATCCCATAGCCAGATATGCCATATTCTTAGAGATATATCTGAGAACTGACTAATAACACAACAATTACAATGTTTTGAATCACAGGTGCAGAAGTTAAAAGGCAACCTCTGGATGCAATGACTCTGGTTCATAGCAGCTGCCAGAAATGCACATGTGACCTTTGAACCTGCCATGTTCCACTGAAGAGCAGGTGCTGCACTTATCAGGGGACGGGTGCAGCAAGGGCACATGTATGCACTATGCTTTTTGCAAAGAAGATTTATTTGGAAGGGGGGTGGTCTGTTTAGGAGACCTCCCTTTCTGAAACATGATTATTTCATTTAATTTCATTTCATCATTTGTATAATTCCTTTACCATGGGTATGGTCCCAACACACTGTGGGCCTCATTCCGAGGTTGGTGGTAGTCATGGCGCTATTTGCGCCATGACTGCCATCAATAACGGGTCCTTCACCGGTCTAGTTCAATGGGGACTTACCGGCGTAGTCCGACCTTTGCGGGACCGGTAAGTCCCCATTGAAAATGCCATTCCCCGTTCCCATTTGAGCCCCCATAGGGCTCAATTGGATTGGGAGGGCGCAAATAACGGGCTGGCGTATGTCAATCCCCTTAATTGGGCCCTGGTCCCTTAACAGGTCCCGTCCACAACGCCAGGTCAGACCAGGCGTTAAAGGAGGGACCCGCTAAGGGACCTCGTAGTAGGGCGGTAAGGGATTACCGGCACCGTACCGGTGCCCGGTATCCCTTACCACCCTACTCGGAATGAGGCCCTATACTTTGAAAGCCCTCAGAGGGACTGGGGTCCGAAATATGGGAAAGTTAGGAGGTGCTAATATGTGTTTGTGCGTAATGGCAATTAAAGGTTATGAGGGCTTGGCTGAGTCCACATCAATGTTTTATTAAATAAAACTCAAACCAATCCAGGGCTTTCACACCCTTGGAAGAAGTGATCCCCACGCAAGAAGGACAGGGATTGCAATGGTCACGCTCACGCCGTGAGAGGTAAAAAAGAGGACGGACATACACAGCACTGAAATTAGGTCGGGGTTTCCCGGACCTGGCACAAAATCTCTCCCCACACCTCGGATACAGAAAAACCCCAAAGCCCTTTTCCCAGTGAACACTTCACCCACAGTGCTTGTGGGTTCTTGATAGTTTTCAACAGTGTTGTAGCCACACACTTAACCACAAAAATACACGATGCTCATTACACTGTACACTGCAGGAAAAAGTAAATTAAATCCTCTTAAGTTTAAATGGTGTACACCTTTTATAATTTGACAGCAGCGTTATAGGAAACAGTCCTCTCCTGGGTTACTTTGCAGGTATTGATGATAAATCTTCGAGAGCCAAAGATTTTCAAGGGAGGGTAGTGGGAACAGTGAGATCAATCAGGCCTTCCCTCTCTTTCCCTACCACCACAGTCGCTGTTGGGATTCCACAGTAAAATATGTACATCTTTCCACACTGTATCCGGAGGATAGCTCAGGTGCAGCGCTTCGGAAGCAAGATGACGCAGAGTAACACAGGTTCGATCCCCGGTTCCTCACTGAGAAACCTCTGGGCATTAAGCGTGATGTAAATAGCCAATTACAATTACCAAATATATGTCCATCAAGGGACGGTTAGGGGTTCTTCTCTATGCAGCAGGAAATGGACGGTCAGCAAGCAGGGAAGGGTGGACAGCATTCGTCAGATCGGTGGTTTTGGTGGGGAGGAAGAAAACAAAACAAATTTAACGGGCACTAAACTTCGAGGGACAGCTTCGTCGCAAAAGGAGCCTGCGTGATAGATGATGCTGGAAAATGGACTAAAAGAAAACAAAGAGACATGGCACGATCCAGGGGCACAGCATGGAACATAGCACCAGCTCTCAGTTTACTGCAACCGCTCTCCACCTGCGGTCTCACACTTCTCCCATCTGTCAACCCTCTTGCACTTCTGTAAACACCTTCTCACACCAGCCAATTAAAGAACTGCAACCACTTGCCAGCCCTTCTAACAATCCATCAAACTACCTTTCTCCCTCACTTCTCAAAGATTAACCAATATATTACATTTAAATGCACGGACTCAGTGACTTACTCCAGTCTTTGTTCTGCAGTGGTCATTTCACGTAAACAGTGCTCACACAATCCCAGTAGGGGGCTAATGAATATTTAAAGTGAAGGGGCAAATGATTCCCCCCATATTGGCCCAAGCAAGCACACCGAGTAAGGCTGTACTATTCGGGTGGTCTCTGTCATCCCCGTCCCTCCAAGAAACCTATGAAATAATGTGGAAAAATAAATAACAAGGCCAGTGAGACTATCTAGGAGCATTTTGCAACACATGCTCATGTTTTGTTCAAACAAAAAACGATACTATGAATCCAGTGTCAGTAATATACGCCAGTAAATTACGTTCCTTCATGCTTGCGCTCAAATCAGATCACTTGCATGCTGCCAGCACTGTCCCCAACGTAAATGTACATAAATAATAATGGCATAACTGGTTGTATCCATATAACAATCTGGAGGCCTGAATAAGCATAGTCCAGCATTGCCCTGTAAAACATATTGGCTGTGCCCAATATATTCCAGTATTAACATCATACCACTGTGCCCAAAAGCAGATAATGAGGCCTGTCAACATTGCCTCAATGCCTTATGCATTGTGATGAAGTAAGCACCATATCTTCAACAAGTTGGAATCGTAGGTTGCTATGAGTCAAGAGAACAGACATGACAGGGACCTCGTGTCCGTTCTATATCTAGAGAGTGGCGTAGAGCAACATTTGTATGACCTTTCTCATAGTTTTAAAAATAGTTCATGATCCCAGCACAGTGTCCTCCTTCTTCACTTTGGTAACAACCTTTACTTAACATAGTGTGTCATGGGCATGAAGAGACTTTGTGCATGGAGCTGCCTGAGACAGTGGGCCTCATTACGACCCTGGCGGACAGCCGTGCCTGTAATACAGGCACGGCTGCCGCCGGAGTTTGTTTCTTTCCGGCACTCTGGTATGGACAATTACCGGGGTATTAGAATCCCGGCGGACCCGGGTAATTGCCCGGAAACAATTCTTCCCCAATCCCATTCGAGCCACATTCGAGCCACATAGAGCTCAATGGAAATGGGTAAGCTGGATGCACCGGCACCATTCCTGAATGGTGCCGGTGCATCCGACATGTTATGTTTGCGGGTGCCTGTGTGCCTGCCAGGTCAGACCTGGCGTGCACACAGGCAACTGCGAGCACAACTCAGTCTGTCGGTCCGGGAAATACGGTACTGGCAAGCTTACCAGTACCGTAGTTCCAGGACTGGCAGACTCGTAATGAGGCCCACTGACTTGAGCTCATATGCTCTCGAGAGTGGTGTACCTTAAAACATTAAAGTCATGGAGCCCAAGGAAGACGGGACATGGCTGCAGCAACTGAGACATGGACCCCACATTCAGCACAGACTCCAGTGGGAAGGTGTGCTTTCTGCTAGAATTTGAAAAGGCCATCAGGCCTTTTAAAGGCTTGACAGTAGTGGGGAACCATGGCTGAAAGTTGCAACAATTAGGAGAAGAGACTAAATTGCCAGCAAAGGAGAGTGGAAGTGGTTTTGCGAGCAGTTGGTTGGAGCTGTAAGCCATGCAGCAGTATGAAGGTCAGAGAAAAGGTCATGAGAGACGACCCGAGTGAGAGCTGGAGAAGCTGCCTACTGAGCACAGAGCTAAAGCTCAGTGGCACTATGCATCCTTCTGAGCGGGCAGGATGCTATATCCACTGAAGCACAGTGCAACCTGCAGATCAAGCTGAGTACTATTTCATTGAAAGCAAAGTGAGAGCTGCAGAGAGCTGGGAATTGGGTTTAGGAGAGCAAAGCATGCTGGGTGCTATATTTCTGACGGTAGAATCTGAAGTGTGCTGAGGGCTATGTCCCTGTGATCGAGAATATGTTTTCGGTGGGTTATTGATATTTGAGACATGGAACCTAGCAAAGAAGTTTGATGGATGGTATCCCTGTGACCGCAAACCAAGGGGAAATCATGCTGGATGTCTTATCAATAAGACCAGGAACCAAGGTAAGAAGTGTGGTAGCTACTATATCCCTGAAACTGGAACCAATGTAAGAAGCATGCAGGTTGAGATATTCCTGGGACTTCTAATTGAAATCAAGGAGTGGGTTGGGTGCTATATCCCTGTGATGAGTACATAAGCTTGTTTGATGGCCTTAATACTTTCCCTATAACCTTAAATCCTATGATTGCAACATTGAGAGAATTGAAACCCTTATGGAGTTCTAGGACATCCCAAGACCCCGTAGTGAATAATTTGTTGCAACCCATCCTGAATATTAACATACCAATAAATATATTTGGAACAATATGTGATCAACTGTGTACCACAGCCAACCAGTATTGCCCTAGAACACACATTTTCAGGTTGGGCTTACCTAAAAAAACACAAGACCTATTTCAACACAATGGGCCTCATTACACGGATGGCGGTAAGGATTTACTGGTATCGGTAAAATACCGGTACCGGTAAATCCTTACCGCCTTACTACGAGGTCCCTTTGCGGGTTGGGGGATTTAACGCCTGCTTTTTGCAAGTGTTAAAAACCAACCCGCAAAGGGACCCAGGGAGCTAATTACGGTACCGCAATTTGCGGTACCGTAATTAGCGCCTTCCCCATTCCCATTATGCCCTATGGGGCAAAAATGGGACTGGGGAAGGACAATGGTGGAAGGGGGAATTACCGCCCCGCCAACCTTGGAATGGGGTGGTAATTCCCTTTTCCGCCAAGGCGGTGCTGGTATTTTACCGGCATGAACCATGGCGCTAATAGCGCCATGGTTCTCCGCCATACGTGTAATGAGGCCCAATGTCTGCCATGACTGGCTTGTAAAACACATTTTTATTGTGCCTATAGCCTACAGTAAAGGTTAGCATAACAACATTAAATCACATTTTCAGGGTGCCCAACAGGATATGTTAGTATTGTCAATATGAAAACCTTTTCATAGTGGCTGTTACCACAAATATATGCCAGAATTGCCACAGTAAAACACTGTTTCATAATGCTTATTCTCGGCAGTTTTGCCAGAATTACCATTGAAAATTGCAATGTCTTAGTGCCAACATTGCCCTGTAAAAACATTTTCAGGTTTGGTGTGTCCAAAGAAAGAATTATGAGGCCTGTCTCAGCAATATATGACAGCTTTGCTCTGTGAACACATTTTGATGGTGTCTGTACCAATAGCATATGCCAGCATTTCCTCTGTAAAACATTCCTGTTGCCTCAGTCCATAAGGATATGCTTCTATTCTCACTTTCAAACACATTTTGGTGGTGCCTCTGTCCAAAGGTATATGCAGACATTACCACTGTAAAACATTTGTATCCTGTGCTTAACTATATATGCCAGCATTGTTACTATAAACACATGTTCATTGTGAGTGTATCCAACACTACCTGACAATATTACCAATATAAAAAAAAGTGTGTACCTGTGTCCTACAAGCTGTGCCTGCATTGTCAACATAAAACAATTTCTTGGAGCTTGTGCACAACGGTATGTGCCAACATTGCTACTGTAAAATACAATTGCATGGTGCTTGTACTCAAAATATGCCAGCATTGTCACTACAATATATATTTTCATGCTGCCGGTGCTAAACAAAACTCATGAGGCTTGTCTTTCTAAACATTACATATTGGTGTTGCTTCCATTTTTATGTCGCTTGTGCAAAACAACTATCTGGCACATCAGCAATAGGTGCTGCTGTCCTTTACCTCACATGTGTTGCATATTTCCAAAGAAAATCATGAAGTCTATCTAAATGATGTCTGCCCAATGTGCCTTTCATATAGCTTGTAGCCAAAGGAAATAGTGTGGCTGCTCGCAAATCCCCTATGCTTTTCACACATAGACTCATAAATACAATTACACACATGCACACACATACATTCACACAACTCTTGTACATGCACAATACCCCTTTTAAGTGTACCTTTCTTCTGCCGGCCACTTGGCTGAGCTGCTATTCAGACTCCCCGTCTGCATGTGCATAGCAAACAGGGAGGGGAGGTAATTGACTACCTCCTTTTCTGATTCCTGCCTCCCTGTGGCCTGTAGAGAAAATGAGGAGATCATATAAATAAACAACCCCATTTAAGCCTTAAGTTAGGCTCCCTTGCACGACTTAGTGCTTGCAGCAACCAAGGCCCTGCAGGTATCCATGTGAGATGGAACCCCCATATGAGTGCTTGCAGGATCTCTGTCCATGTAGGCACTAGATGAATTTGCAATCATCCAAAATGTTCCTCACGAGAAGGCCGTTGCATGAAAGATGATATCAGTTATAGCCTTTGCATAATGGGAGGGGCCATACCCCCATAGCCATTCAACCCCAGACAATTCTGTCCAAGTCTCTACCTTCCTCCTTAATAACCACCACTTACACATATCCTCTAGTGTCATCTTCCTTTACCTCTCTGTGGCCTTTGACACTTTCAACCACGTATCTCTCTTTCAGACTCACCATCAGCCCAGTTACTGGGGCACGGCCCTTGCCTTCATGCGCTCCTAATTGGTCCCTCAATTTCCATTTCTTGGAATGCTGGAATATCCTCTACAGCTCCTGTGCAATTTCAGGTCCCTCAATGAACTACCCTCCGTCCACTCCTATTTGCCCTTCATACTTCAACTGTTGTCAGACTCTTCACTTCATTTGGGTTCACTTGTATTTGTGGATTGGGTGACACAAATATTTGTCTCACTCCCACCCCTTTACCTCAGTTCTTGTTTTCTACATCTCTGACTGCCAGATCGCTGTATGCCACTAGATGATGTTTTACTGCTTGCTGCTCATCTCCTCCAAAACTGAGCTCATCTACCTCCAGGCATGTAACTCCTCATCCGTAATCCCTTCTTCATGACACAACTTCCTGATGCCTTCATCTCATACCCCATTGCTCACAACGGCAGTGTTCTCTGTGATAGCAACCTTAACCTTACACAATTCATTACATGTGCAACTTTAGCTGTCAGACAGAAACTCCTCAAAATGTGAATAATCTGCCTCTTTCACTCAGTTAAAACATTCATCTCCACTGTTGATCTCAGAAGGCTCGACTACTGCCCCAGCTTCCCCATGACACTCCAGCTTTACTCCTTTACAACACTTGACAAGGTACGTAATTTTGCTTCCTGGCCCACTTTAACATCGCCAATCCTCACCCACCTCTGCACACTGACCAAGGTCGGGTGGCAGTGTACACATAATCGCGGTTTCCTTAAATTCCTTCTTATCTCCAAATCTATCCATGGGCTAGCCCACCATATTTCCCAAACTCTACCCTCTATCATCTCTTTCTCTGCCTAACCAGTTTCCACCTGACACTCTCCCCTACACATCTTCAGCTAGAAACCTCATGCATCATCTATGAACCTTCCCACACCTTCTCTACTTTCATCTCCAAACCTGCAATGGCATCTAACCTCAAACTCCTACATATTAGGAAAATCAGTGTCCTCTGCGCTTTAAAAACCCCATCTCTTAACCATTCTTGTCTTATCTAAAGTGGACCTTTGTGCCAGCATCCTCTTTGGTCTCCCCAACTATGCTTTCTGTCCTCTCGACAAGATCATCAACTTCACTACCAGGACTCTCTTTGAACTCCCTGCCTTCACAACTACTTCCTTCTACCATCACCAGGCAGGATGGCTGATGATGCAAAACAAGGGCAGATTTAAATGTCTTCTCTTGGTTCAGAAATCTATCCATGGTAAAGAACCACCATATCTATCCTTCTCTATCCAACTCTACTCATCTACACTTGTGGCACCTTGCCCTCCTTGTGCTTCCTCTCACTTCTTGCTCCGCTTGCATGGAATTATCTTCCCCCAAACATCCGAACAAACAGTCCAAACTGATTTGTTCCAAACCAGACTAAAAGCCTATTCCCACGCCACCGAGTTACTCTCTCAACCTACCTCTCATCTGCCTTCTAGCTAACATTTTTCCCTTGCCTCTAACTTGTCTTTGTCCCTCATTTTCTCTGCTGCCACTCTAGCACTTCATCCATCATGGTCACATCCCTATCAGAGCTGGCCGTACTGCCTACCGGCACTTATAAATATCTAATGTTGTTTGTCCTTAATCTATGTCTTGTTCCCAGTGAGTGTTCCATTTACTCCCATCCTCAACCTGGTCAGAATGTCACTCAAACTCACCCCATTGTAAGAGGCTCACTACTTGTCGTCATTTCTGATTTTGTATCTATTTTACATTCTTTTGGGATCAAAGAGCGTTGTACCTCCCTATATATAAATAAATAAAAATAAATAAATACAAAATTCACCCCCTTGCACTCTGAGATCTTAAACTCCCCATCAACCTCTCTGTCTCCTGCTCCCTGCGCTACTTCTCGCCTTTGCTCCTTCACCCTACTCATTCCATTTTACTGGTAGACCCTACCCACTGAAATCATGTCCATCTGTAACCCCCAAAAGAAAAAAGAAAATTAAAATTAATGAAGGGTATCGATGTCCATGTGACATCCGCGACCCACAAAACAAAAACAAAAATAAGAACGTTGCAATGGTATGAGCTGAGCTCCGTTAAGACAGTTGATGGATGCCCAACCCTGAAACCAAAGCATCAAGCCAGTGATCTGTTCAGAATGAGAAGAAAAATAAATAAATAACTAGAAGGGTGCCGCAACACGTTCACTGCTGCAAGCCCAGGCTTGCTGCTTGTCACTCCCCGCCTGAATACTGCTGGGCCAGCTCCCTACCAAAGCGGGCTCCATCAACGCCCCGGGCTGCTGCTGGCAGAAGGGGCGTGGGTGAAGAGATGTTTCTGGAGGCCCCGTCTTGCTGCAATCAATGCCGGGCTTC
Organism: Ambystoma mexicanum; assembly: GCF_040938575.1. Classification (NCBI taxonomy): domain Eukaryota; kingdom Metazoa; phylum Chordata; class Amphibia; order Caudata; family Ambystomatidae; genus Ambystoma; species Ambystoma mexicanum. The sequence goes on from NC_090931.1 coordinate 463,373,679, forward strand.
CCTGCCATATGCAGTCCAGCATAAAAGGCACCTTTGGGCCTCTACACTCTACTGCTGCCTTGACTACCTATAATAAGACCAAGGAGCACCAGAATAGAACCTGCTGCTGCAGAAAGGATCCTGAGACGCCCTGGCCAGGTTGTATCCCAAGAAAGGAATTTTGTATATAGTTTGGGAATATAAAATACACTTGATATGGGCTTTTATATATTTCGTAAAGACTAATTTTATTTTAAAGGGCTCTAGTTGTAAGGGGCTCTTTTCTTAGTTTAATGCATTTTCTTGGGATAGTGTTAGTGTGTATATAGTATCTATTGTGATTCCCCGATGTCTATACAACTTTTTAAAAAAACTACTGTTATACTAAGGCTGATACATATACAAAGGAGACAGTCAGTACTTAAACACTTCCTGTTATACCTGCCACTCACAAATATAACCACTATTCAGAAACAGGAATAAATCATTATATACTACTAACAACCAGAACAATCCTATTCAATACTCTTTAATGTAATAGTGCAAAACTTCCTAAGGAAGACATTTACTCTTGTTTTAAAAAATAATATGGATGACTTTGCTTGATTACCCACATTGTCAAAAACCTACTGAATCACTTTGTAATTATATCAAAGATACTATGTGAAATGAAAGACCTCATGAATACAACCTAACAAAGATAGCACCTTAAGTAGCAGTTATGACACACTAATCAGGGAAAAACAATGTGATCCTTCAATAGGCTGACAACACCCGCTCTACAGAGGTAGCCTTATTTCCCTACATGCAAGTTTCAGTTCTACATACTACTGGACCTTCTTCAGGGGAATACTTGATTCTTCATCTTGGTCTCAACTGTGGGTCTAAAAATATACTAGAGATAATCCACTAAGTAACTTATAAATACTTGATGCATTGTTGTAAATACAATTGTCTTTGTATGGATGCACCTTTGTGTAGTTTGAGAATATGCAGTGCTCTTTATAGAGGATTTAATAAATTGTTATGAACTCTTTCTAGTTTGAAGGAGACTTGTAGTTTTAAATAATTATTTTTTAATGTAAGGAACATAAAGACTTTGCAGCAGAACCGCCTGCTCCCAATCGGGGATGAGTTTGAGCTAGGCATCAACAAAGGGGTTAATGACTAGAGAGCACCTACACCACGCTGATAGGCCAGCAGAGGAGCACTGTTTGTTTGCTCAATCCCCTGAAGTACCTCAAAGTACTGAGACGTCAAGATCATCGGAAAGCCACCTGGGAGCCAGTGAAGATGCTGAGGGCAATCAGTTTGGCATCGACCATGACCCATTTATCAATTGGACACTAGTGTTAGTTCCTAAACCCATGAGTTCAGAACCCACTCTTAGGGCACCTGATCCGCAACCTGCGAGTGTTCCTCCTGAGATGTATCCTGATCCTGCTCGCATCAACCCTGCTATGCTGGACGTGGCAGAGGAACCCTTGCCCATACATACGATTCACCATAGGAGAAGTGTGAGGTTCCCATTGCCCGTTCCTCAGAGTTTTCCATTTCCTCGTCTTAAGGGCAGGTTCCTGGGGGTTCAGGTTAGGGACTGTCAACTGGGGGACTGCAGTTCAAAATCATGGCTAGATTGGTTTATTGATCAGGCCAAGTCTAACCACAGGGCCAAGGATCGTTCAAAGGCGGTGAGAATGTGACACCCCAGAGGAAAAAGAGATAAAAATGAATCTAGGGTCCCCCTACATGTGTCCCACATGGGGGACCCTTAAATCAAAAAACAAAAAGAATATTGCAGTAGCACGAGCAGTGCACCGTAAAGATGTTGATGGATGTATGTCCTTACACCGGTGTGTCAAGCCTGAGCGCTGCTCAGCACCAGAAGAAAAATTAATAAATATCTTGTTTATCTTGTCTGGTATGAAGCGCCCGATTGCCAGGAGAGTCCCCAAGCTTTCCTTCACCACCACGGGTTGGGCTTGATGTATCTGTGGCACTTAGGTACCTGGGAAGTGCCATACCCAGGCTCATTGATGTGCTCTGTGTGGGGATGGGGAGCAGCAACTGTCCGGGATGCTACTGACCTATGTGGGGATGTGCTCTGTGTGGGGATGGGGAGCAGCCACTGCCCGGGCTGCTACTGACCTATGCAGTGCTCCCTGTGAGGTGAAGGGAGAGCCACCTGAATATTGCTGTGCCCACATCCTTCCAAGATGGGCCCCTATTGACTCCCTTGGCCATTACAGGCAGACATGGCTGACGGAAGAGAACTTCCTGGGACACCCTACTGCTGTAATCAATACCAGGCTTCCTCAAGGGACCCTTCCAAGCTGCTGCTATCATGCCATGTTGCCCATAGGACACACAGTCCAGCTTAGAATGAACGTTGGGGCCCCCTACACACTACTGCTTCCCTGCCTGCCCATAATAAGAGCTAGGAGCACAAGACAAGAATCTGACACAGCAGAAAAAGACCTTGAGAGAGCCCTGGCGAGGCTGTCAACAACTAAGAATTGTTTCTACATAGTTTAAGTATATAACATGCTCTTTATAGAGACCTTCATATATTACTAAGGTCTCTTTCTAGTTTAAAGGACTCTTTTTAGCTTTAAAGAACTTTTAGTTTAATGCAGCTGCTTAGGTGGCTGTTTTTCCTTGTGTGTGGTATATCTTTCCTATGACCTTGTGTTTCTTCCTAAAGGGTTCAGGGAATCCTAACCAATGTGTTTTCTGACCACCTTCTTTTCCTACAGCGTCGTACCCAAGGTGATCCAGACACTCGGGTAAGCAGGGGTTTCTGGAAGCAGGTAAGGGGCGGGTTAAGTATTTAAAAGTAAGAAAAGTTGTATTGCTGTGCCTGTCTACATCTGTCTTCCACCAAGTGTATTAGGTCCATCCCCTGCTACACATCGCTACACCATCTGGCTTTGAGACTGTAATGAAAACATGAAAAGGCACCTTCTCCCTGTGAAAAGAGCACCTTAGCTCTATGATGGTCTCACTGACCCATCCTCCGTTATCCCATTCTGCCCTTTCACCTTTACATGGTAAATACTATGAATGTTACTCCTGTTAGATATGTGTACATAAGCATAACTGAAAATAATGTGTAAATGCACTGCATGTCTGCAGTTCCTCCATTCCATGTTCCCACTGGTATGGTGTCCTTCCACCTACAGGCTCCCAGCCATCTCACTTAGTGCCATCAGTTATTGTAAACTACTCTGCCTAGGGACTGCTCTGCTCACTTTTGTTGTCTTCATATACAGTGTGTTTGGTAGGAGGGCTTTCAAGAGGTACAATTATTCAAAGATGTACAGTCTTGCCACCTCGAGATTCCTAAGTGCAAAGGCTGTGATAACTCTCGATCACTATCTCATACAGTTTGTGATCCTACTCCCCTATCAAAGTAAGGCACACTCTGACTGCACCTACACTCTCTCATAATGTGCTGTATACTTGTTGTGCTATAATGTGCCGCAGCCTATCAGGGAAATCTCGAGCTATGGTGTGAGAATTCCACCTTGCTTTCTTGATCATTCTAGTGTTTCCATATTAACAACCAAATAAATAATCCGTCTGTTACAGTGTTGGTTACCCAGAATGCAGTTCCCTTATTGACACTGAGTGTTTTTCTCTTTGGTGCACTCTTTCATGTATGTTAATACAAATGTAAAGTGTGTAAAGGCTCTGTGACAAGACCAACAAAGTTTTGACATTTGGTCTAATTTCGACCTACAAATACATGAATACAGACCATATATGTCAAAGCATACTTGAGCCCCATGTTGAAAGAAAGGCCCCCTTATCCCTAAAAGTGCGCCTAACTATATATGACAAAATGGCTCATGCCTTTTCGGGAGATACCCACCCAGTCATTTTATTTTCTGTGTATTCTGGGACTTATAGTCCTGACTTTGTAATGGGAAAAGCAACATTATAAATCCTAAAATCCAAAGAGAAAAACACAAGTGGATGAGCATATCCCAAATGGCAGTATATCATAAAAATACAAGAGCCCCATCGTACTACAGATGCCCCATCAAACCTCCACTTAAAATCCCTTCTGCTCACGTATGTGCCACCTTTTATCTTCCTTTCTCTTTGTGTACAAACTTTGCATATATAGAGGAACAGGGCCCATGCTTTTAGAGGTGCCTCCACATTCAATAGAAAATAAAGTGCCAAACGATGTTGGGTAAATCCATTTCCTTTAAAGGCGGGGACCAATACACTACTATTCTATGACTCATACTCAGGGCAGTGGAACATAAAGTGTGACAGGTCCTCTCCCTCTGCATGGCACATTGGCCACCTTCCCACAGTGTCCTGATCTGCTTTTTTTGCAAGAATATTGTTTAGAAGTAAACAATTCAAATATGCTCTAGTTATTGGGCTCCTTCGGGCCTTCAAGTCGCTCTAAACAAGATATTCAGTGATGGTTTGTTTGTTTGTTTTATTATTTGTAATGCGCACCTAACCCAGAGATAGCAGGGCGCAAAGGCATCAAGAGGGTTGTAGAGCTTAGGTTAAATAAGGCACAGCAGATAGAGTACAGCTATGGTTATGCTGGACACATCATAAACATTAAACAAAATACAATAAGTCATATTTACAAACAATATTAAGATTTACAAGTTTCATACTGTGGCAGAATGTGTACAGGGAAGCATAAGAGATCAGCGGTGTATAAGTTAGTTGTCGTGATCCTTAATCCGGAGGATGAGGTTGGATCTAAATTGTAGGTAAGGAAGGTCTTCCCTTAAGGAGGGAGGGAGGGAGGGAGTTCTAGTGTTGTGCTGCTTTGACGGGAAAGCTGCTCCCCCCAGCCATAGTGCGTTTAAATCTGGGCACCAGTAGAAATCAGTGTCAGTGGCTAAAATCATGAAACGCCTATATGCAGGTTTCATAACTTCCATTGTCTCTCTGGACTCCCTCACCATCAATTTCAAGCTGTCTCTATAAGCACGACTCTTAAAAGTGCCAAGAATAGTTGGGGCATCAAAAATGCAAAATGGTGTCAATGCCCACTAGCATTTGTTTATGTGAAAAAGTCATTTCATTTTCTCTGCCCCTTTCTTTTTAAGGACCTTCCCCAAAATATGGTGAGTCAGAGATGCTTTAGGATTAGAGCAGATCCTAATCCATAATAGGAAAGGGTCCAGAGTTAACTGGTCCTGGATAAAACTAAGGCCAACCTCATTATTCATCACAAAGTTTATGGCGGAACTAGGAAGAGCCAACAAATTCTTAAAAAATTGATTTTCAATTGTCTGTCTTTCCACATTATCTGAGAATCCCCAAACTGCAGCCCCATATTTTACTGCCCCTAAAGTGCAAGCAGTATAAATTGACTTAATCATCTTGAGCGCTTGTTGGTTATGTTGTTTGTTTGAAGAAACATAACATGTCCCCAATAGACAGTTTCATCCATACTGCTTGTTTTGTAGAGCAGGGTTTGGCGTAAATGTTTCTGAAAATCGAATCCCTAAATAGTCAAAGTGTTGTACTCTAGGAATTAGATTTACCTTCGATCACATGGGGGGAAATGAGGCTTCTTATTTAATTCGGGACATATCATAACAGCTGATTTGTTTGAGTTAACTTGTATGTCTAGTACATTCAAGAACAAAGCATATTTATTAATCAAAATATGTAGAGAGCTAGGAATATGCACAATCAATACTGCATCATCTGCGTAAACTAGAGTCGGGAGCCACTTCCCACTGATCATTGGGATGTCGGCACCACAGTCCAGTAGCTCCTTTTGCATATTATTAATGTACAACAATAATAGAAGCGGAGCTAGCATGCACCCTTGTATGACTCTGTACCAATAGGGAACAACGTTGTACAGTGACCATCTTTGCCAGACTGTACGCGGGCCTCATTATTATGGTGTAGAACCCCAAGTATATGTAGGATGTTATCTGAGCATCCATAGTCCAGGTATACAAACCCCTTTTTTATAAGTACAGAATGAGCAATCACCATATACAAATGTAGTCCCTGTTCCACTGTACCTAAAGAAGGACGTCAACACAGTTAGATTAGAGCGAGAATATCATTAGTTATAGTATAATCCACCAGAATATTTGAAAGACACCGCCCAAAAAGTGTAAAACTCATGTTCAGGAGAGATATGGGCCTAGATGCATGTGGGCTACTTCTATTCCCCTTTTCAAAAATTGGAACAAGGATAGCTCTTCTCAATGGTAAGGAACAATGTGACCTTAATACTGCGTTAAAAAGAATAGTTAAAAGCGGCCCCCAAATTTCAATAAAGTCCTGGAAGTAATCTACCGGAATTCCATCAGTGCCTGGTGATTTATTATGTTTGTAAAACATAATAGCCTTTGTGACCTCAGATGAGTAAATTGGGGAGTCACCTCACTAGCGGGCTAAACATAGGCTCAGCATTCACCATTGGGATGACTTGCCCTATTGCTCGATCACCAACATGTAAAGGATCTTGGACTTTATGTAATTCCCAAAGGTTGGCCACCCATATGTTATCAGGAATCATCATCTCCAAACAAAAAAAGCTCCTTATATTTAGGGTCCCAATTCACCACCTCACAAAATTATCAAACCATTATACCAGATTGGGGGGGTGAGGCAAAATAGTCTGTGCATTCTAAATTGACAATGCTGCATCCCAACCCAAACGTGCCAAAACTTAGCCTACATTAAATTACATGCACAAGCTAGAACCCCACAACCTCACACTTAACACTAGAGGGAACTAATAGAAGCAAAGTAATATCAACATATGTATATGAACGTAATTCTTGTATGCATCAGTATTTTGATTCCATAACTTGCTTGTGTTATCGGGGAAAGTAAAGTTCATTGATTCACTTACACATGATTGACTATATAGAACGATGTTTGTATTTGAGAAATAGTGAGATTCACTCAAGCATCATTTTTTGTGGACAAGCTGCCTTTGGTTGTGTATTTAACTAAATTTGAGTTTTGATCAAACCAACTATTTCTTACCATTAATTATGGGGTGGGACTGTATAATAGGGGGAAGTTCATCAAGGCTTCCCACTTAGTGAAGAAGCCATACATTAACCAAAACATTTCTTTCAAAACATTATGCCAGCACTAAAGAACAGTACACCATTACAAGTGATAACAATCATTCAAGTACTTAATGCAAAACAGGCATTCACATTCATTTAAAAAAGCAGCACACAACCAAAACCTTTTTGCCATGCATCAGGCATCTGGGGCTCTTTGAAATGCCTTGACAGAAGATGGGCCGGATTGCAACTAAGACACCCACAGGTTCTTCACCTTTTAGCAAATCACAATGAGAGAAACATTCAAAAGGAGGACATCCCTGAAGTGGATGTACATTCATGCACATTTGCCATCTAAGACTAGCCATGACAATAATGGTTTCTCCACTCAACAATTATGAGACAAAACCAAAAAGAAAACGGAATTATCTGCAATACTTTCCCAAACGTGGTGTGGCAGGGCATCTACGATTTTTGGTTTCCAAGAAAATCTGATGAGTGGAGCAGAAATAAGATCATGCAACAGCAGATGGGCTGAGGGAAATCACGTGACGCAGATTGTGTCGTGGAGAACATGTGACCTGACTAGAATCAGACCCGGACGACTGTTCCAGCCCGAACCCTGGCCAGGTTTGGATTACCCAACGACGCTGATAATCACCCAGACTGCTCCGCTCGAGTTTAGAAGCTGCGACGGAGTCCAAAGTGTTATTAATGAGCATTTCCTCTTTCCTCTGCTTTAGTTTTGCAGGCAGCGTTCTGAGATTAGAGTATACCACACACAGGCTTTCGTATTCTCCTTTTGTTCAGATTATAACATAATTGCTTTGGGTCTCCTACGGCTAAAATTAGAATTTCCTGGTAAAATGCTTAACAATACTGCCAGGATATTTTTAAATTGGTGAAAGAGTAATCCCCTCTGAACGGGAAAAGTTCCAGAGGCCAGCATATAACCCCTACCTAACCCTTGTACCCAAAGACTCCCACGATTCCAGAGAGATACATCCAGGGCGTAAGCATGCAGTTTGTCTCTCTCTGAAACACAGGGAATAACCCCAAAAGTATTGTTGAACTAAGAATAGATAGCTAACATGTGAATTAGCTGGTCAGACAGCACAGCGAGCTAAGCACTCTCCCCTGAAATCTGTGTGCAACCTGCTGTGGTAGGTTCGAATCCCAGCAGGGTCAACTCAGCCGTACACCCTTCCGAGGTCGATAAATTAAGTACCACTCTGTGGGATAATAATGTCTTCTGTTATTTCAGTGTTCTGACACCTATGGGTGTGTAGCGCTATATAAGAATTACATTATTATTATTAAATCAACTGGAATTGTGCAGACAGGTGCTGTACTTGGGTATATCAAGTTTACAGTATCGGCAGAATTGAGGTTTCCTCGTGGTTGTGAGAAGCGTATCTAATTGACAAAATGCTAAATATAACTCTTGAACTGGCTGGGTTACTCACACCTACCCGGGTACCACTTCAGAGCTTCTACTCTACAATATGTATAAAAAAGACCACAGCATTGATACCCCGCCCCCACTCCCGAGTATGACAAAGTCGTAATATAGTTGGCAGCACCTTGACATGTTGATGACCACTCTTCTTTTACTGGAATACTCTGGGCATGCTATTCTGCTTTTAGCTGCAAAACAAGCCAAAATACTGTTTCCTAATAATAGTGTCAGCATTCTGCAATATTTTAGCAGCATTCAAATACCTGTACTTTCTTTGCCCTGGAATATGATGCCCCTTGATGCCCCTAATATCGATTGTACTGCACATGGATTATGATATTTATTGGTACATGAAAACTGATTGTCACCATCAGCCTCATTCAAGTTTGGTGGTATCCCAGCAGTGAATCTGCCAAGATACCACCAAATGGAATTACCGTTACTGCCACTCGGTCCCGCAGTATTATCGCTGGATTACAAGTGGTGATTTGGCAATATTAGTCCTCATTGATGGAGTCCATAGGACCCAATGGGGATTTTGGTGGTATTACCACTGTGGTAATACAGCTGAAAATGGTGCATTTTGCTGGTAAGGTGGCAGAAATACCTCCAGAATTTTGCTGGAAGTTCTTTGTCCACCACACCACCAAACCTGTAATTCAGCAGTGCAGTAACGTGACAGTAATGAGGTGGTAGTTACCACTGCATTACCGCTGGTTTTTCCCACACCGCTGAAATCGTAATAGTATTGTGCTAATTCCTCAGATGCATGATCTGTGTTTGCTATTTTCTCAATAGAGGGACAATTTATCAGCCAGCAGGTGTTTTCTAATGTGGCAAGAAAAAGTCTCCACTAGATTGTTTGTATTTTGGGCGCAGCATTCTCAATGCTGTCCATCATACCGATAGATGGATGGGTGTATCCCAACCAGTCCAGCAACTTTAATTTGCATTATGGCAGTTATAACTGTGTTTTTCCATTATTCGCATCCGGGAAAGACAGATTGACCAATCACAATCTGTCTTTCCCTGGCATGACTGTGTAATCACTGCCTGCACCAACAAACTTCTTGAGGTTCGATGAAAAAAAGGGGAAAAAATGGCCACCATGAGTTGAACAGGGAAATAGTCCCTTTTCAATTTTAATGGTGGCAGCCTTTTTCCCTTGTTTTCATTACGTCAAGAGACCGTTGCCATTCAAATAGAAAAGGGACTATGGGCAGATTAAACTAACAGCTGCCATTTTTCTTTTGTTTTTCGTCAAGAGATGGGCTCACGCACTATGCGCTGAGTCCATCTCCTGAGGAGAAAAAGAAGAAAAAAACAACTGCACTCTAGTAAATCCTCGTGCTGGTAGGCCATTAAAAGCCATGTCCACCCTACCCCTGACTAGGGTGTGAAAGATACATTAATTCAGGTCTACAAGTCCCAAAATACCAAGAAATAAACAACTTGCTGAACTGCACGCAGTCAGCCTGTATCATATGAAAATGAGCCCTACCTTGGTATCTCTGACATATCCAAGTTTCTCTTATACATGGTAATTACCTTACGGTCATCCCATAATAATTCAGAGCGTGAGCATTTAGACATGCTGAGAGCCTCATTAGTCCTGAAGCACAGATTGCCATAGATCTATAAGAGGAGATTATTTTTTTTTTTTTACTGAATTGCTTTTTTATAACACGCTTAATGCCCGAGTTTGGTTTCTAAGAGAGAAAGAGAGAGAGAGAAAGAGAGAGAGAGAAAGAGAGAGAGAGAAAGAGAAAGAGAGAGAGAAAGAGAGAGAGAAAGAGAAAGAGAAAGAGAAAGAGAAAGAGAAAGAGAAAGAGAGAGAGAGAGAGAGAGAGAGAGAGAGAGAGAGAGAAAGAGAGAGAGAGAAAGAGAAAGAGAGAGAGAAAGAGAGAGAGAAAGAGAAAGAGAAAGAGAAAAAGAAAGAGAAAGAGAAAGAGAGAGAGAGAGAGAGAGAGAGAGAGAGAGAGAGAACAGTTGTTAAACACAGTGTTGGTGGTGGAGTGGAGGAGGGACAGGATGCCAGGTAAAATAATATTCTAATCTCTGGTGACTAAAGCAAATAAATGCAAATGGTAAAGACTTGATACATATACAAATACAATAGTTTTATTCCCATTCAGATTCAAGGTTGCAGCAGATTTCAAAGTAGTCTTGAAATGACTCCAGACTTCAAAATAGTCTTGAAATTACAGGTTGCAGCCAACACGTGTTTCGATACTAGGGCTTTCTCAAGGCCGGATAATTGAGTCAATCACATGCGGTTGATAATAGATACCTGGTGGCTCCTGATTCGAATGATGCATTCACTGCAAATTAGAGATAGGATATAAGCTCCATATACAGAAAAAGATCTTTGGGCGTCCTGTTCGGCAACTGCCCTGGTCTGAACGGCGTAGGGTAGGGGCTCTGTATTGGGAGAAGGGTGTGCAGGGGGAGTGTGCACACTGGAGGCGGCAGGTGGAAGGGGTGGCTTAAGGTAGAGCATGGTCCCACTACTTATTTGGTACACTTTGGCCACTGCCAAAGTCAAAATATGCAAACTTGTATTCTGGGGTGGATGAAAGACCATTGAGGGGAGTGTGATGATTAATCGCAGGGTACGGGTCTTTACTGCTGCTAAAGATGCCCTTCTCTCCACTGGGACAAAAAAGGAAATATGGAGCATGGCTCTTGAATTGAATGGTAGATTGCCACACGCAGGTGGTAAGAATTGCTCAGTAAATAAAATGTCATTCACGCCACTATTCCATAGACTGTGGGAAGCAACAGGCTGGCGGTAGTCTAGAGAAGTACAGTTTTATAGCACTTATGGTCTCAAATCAAAGGAATTTCATTTGGGCATTCCTCTGACTGTTCACAGGGCACTGAGGCATTCTGTAATAATTTGCTGGCAGGCAGAAAGTCCTTTTTTAGGGACGATATGTAGTCATTATTATCTAGTGGTTGAAGTGAGCGGGAACGCTCAGGAGTGGCATTCCACTACTTTAATTTGTTACTATTAGCAGTTACAATAGTTTTTGTAACCGGTTCAACCATTCCGGAACTGTTCTTTGTGAAGTTAAATCCCTCTTCTTTACTTTACCATCCAATAGCAGTTACAGCTAAACTGAAATCTATTTCAACTTGATTAGTTGTCAACCAGCATGGTTGCAACCAATGGAAAATGTGCTGCATGTTGCTCCCGTGCTGCCTACTCTTTCCCCTGCCAGAGTCATAGTTCCACTACTTTCTTTGGTACACTTCTTCCTCATTCCAAGATGTTTGTGAAAGTGCCATACTGTGCTGCAGACTTCCAGAAGAAGCCACCAGCACAGGCAATAGCAAAATCTGTATCCCTGTCAAGCTTCAGAAAGAAACTATTTCTGAAGTCAGAGTGCAAACCCTAAGATGTTATGGCAACTCTTTCTCGTACCCCGCCTCATACCTTAAAGGAACATCTTTGGCAGGCAACCGATGTATCCTGGATTCTTAACCTGCTTCATAAATATGTCGCTCCCATTCTGCGGGTGATCACAAAAGAGCCTTCAACCCCACTGCATTTCTTACTACTACCCAAGGCTCGATAAAAGGTAGCCCAATGGACCACCCCCAAGTTAGGAGGCTGGGATATAATGGATGAGATGAGAGAGTAATGAGGATTACTCTACATATCAGGGACATTACTCCTTTCCCTTCTGGGAACAACAAAGAAAACAGTGTACCATCAGAGCGACTTTTGGAACAGCAAACACAGAAAGCAAAAATGTGCTTCAAAAACATACATAACAGTTTTATAGCACCCACATCAAAGCATTCTTTTTGTGCATCTCATTCAGAAGCACCTCGGAAACGCTACACAAAATACCAGAGACAGAATGTTAAATGAACATGTTTAGTAAAGTGAATCGTGTACACAAAAGAGTTTTCTGTTGCTTTCACAGAAGGTCCCAGTTCCCCTCTATAAGGTGCACTTGCAGGAAGACATTGACACAGAGAAAGTAACATAGAGCAATAAGGTTCCCAGTTCCTGCCCTGAAATGATGTAGTTGGCAAGGTTCGAATACATGGGCTCCTGTTCTATCCTGGAAGGTCAATAATCAATCAAAAACAAATGAACAGGGTCATATGAACCAAAACATCCACTCCTATGTTTAATTAACACATTTGGACAATTGTCTTAGCTCATTCAATGATTTAATCTAGGTCACGGACGTGACGTGTATCTACAGCAGGTGAACACAGGAAACCCAATAATTACAAGCATAGAACAACAAATGGTACAGGTAGTGTCAACCCAAGCTGTTCATTTGTTTTTGATTGATTATTGAAACAATAACCCGCTTTCGGACCTGTGCTGCTCTGCGTTGTTTTGCTTCCAAAACACATATGGTGCTCCAGAGCTATCCTCCTGGCCCTGAGGAAGAGGAAGTGAAGAGGAGTCACTCCTGTAGGATTTTCCACCAAAACCCTTACAAGGATTTGTCTCATTTTGATCCATCTGGATCTGAGAAACACTAGTGTCTCTCTGGTAATTACACAATTGAGGTCTAGCCTTTTGTAGAGGAGCAGATGCATACCTCTGCAGGAGACCCTGCCCCCATTCCTCCCATATGTTGGAGACATGAGACCCTGCTGTGTTTGACACCAGCCTTTGTGCCAATACCGCAGCGTGTGTTCGAAAGAAGATATCCTTTGAGACAACCCTACCAAATGTATCCCCGAAGTAATGCCAACCTAAGGGAGGAACTCCCTGAACGAATATGAGAAAGAGCAAAGAAAATAAGCTAGTGCTGTCACAAGAATCACAACGTCCCGAGATACTGACTGAAGAGAATGTATAGATCCTAAAGAAACTAATGACGAAGTAAAGAATCAAGTGAACTTTTAAATTACGAAATAGAAAATTACATGTGCACAAAGTGCTGCAGAAAATCAACCGTTCAATAAAGGTAAAGATGCTGAAACGCAAGGTAGACCAAGTCATCATAGAAGCTGGCTATACGTAGTGAATAAAACGCAGGCAAAGCCTCCATTATATAGATGCTGGATATAGGTATCAAGAACTTAGTATGCCAGGACCCTGGAAGCGGGAAGGGAAAACTGTTGCAGCAAGAATAGGCAGAATCATGGAGCTGCAAGACGCGGCTGTCGGGCCTGGAGTCAAGACTGAAGCAGCCAAGGTCAGCTATCTATTCTGGAAATAAGCAAACGTGTGGAGGATGAATCATCCATTGTTAAGGTGCAAAGAAAGAACACCAATAGTGACAAGTTTAATTCATTAATAGCATTTAAAACCTGCAAAATGGACCAAATCTTAGTCTCCTGTCACGTGAGCCAAGGATGAAAATAAAGTTTGAACTTGGAGACCCAGAACATGATAATGAGTGCTCTCACTCCTGTGCATTCAAAAATGCAAGGATACTTTGCAAGTCCAAGTTCAAAGACAATCTTCATGGTAGAAGAGGGATGGACGATGAGAGATGCTGGGCTAATTGGGTGGTGGGGTAGTGGCATGCCCCATCTTCTTGCACCTGGTTCTGGGATCACGTGCTGCTAAGTGAACCGAATGTTCCAGACATGGCACAAGCTTGCCAACCAATTGCATTAGTCCAAACAACGAAGGACCTCATAGTTTGAAGAACATAGAGAAACTGTGCATCTAATGTTCCTGAAAAGAACATGTTTTAGAGGTAGGCATATGTTGCCCACCTGATAGTGGACAGCCAATCACAATCCTTTCTCCTATAGAAAAGTATACTTAGATGTTTCCCTTAGCCAATCCTTACACTTGAGAGGTTTTTCATTATTGCCACATATTATAATGTCTCAGTGCACTTCCATTGATGTTTGTTGTAAACTCCCTGTTTTAGATAACTGTTAATAAAACAGTACTTTGCCATCTTCCTCAGTTGGTTTGGATAGTTGGACTTAGAATTATTCTGTATGATCCCATCATTAGATATGCACGTTTGTAAAGGGCCCTAAGCTCACTTTTATTGGTGAACATGCTGAACATTCTTCTATGCACATAGCACCTTGTCAGCCTCCATGTTATACAATATTAGGGAATAAACGTGGCAGAGTAAGTAGGAAAAAATATCCCCTTGGGGTTACTAAAAAATTTTCCATAACATCCAACTTCAAGAGGCAAACCGTTCTGGACTGCAGAGGCAAACAAGTAGCTTGCTGGGGAACTTGCTCCCCACTAAATTGAGGGTCTTGGCTGGAGCTCCTTTTGCAACGGCTATGATGACCTAGGCCTTCACTCACCCACCTCCAACTCCCTCAGGGTCAGTCGATTCTCCAAGCAACGAGCTTGTGGTAGATCTCTTTCTTCGGCTGGGGCTTCCCACTGGAACAGCCTCCCTAACTCTCTGAAAATGGAGGAGAACCATCTCCGGTTCCGGAAGCACCTCAATACCTTCCTCTTTGCTTCTGCTTTCTCTCCTCCTCTCCCCTACTGAACTCCTGGCTAAAACTGCACTGGTCACCTGGCTGCTCTCTGTTCTCGGGCCCAGGTCCCCTCCCCGCCAGTTGCACTCCTGCACTGCCCCCTTGGCAACCTTTGCACTGTGGGGCTTTTTCTGTATCCCTACAGCCCCCTACGAGCATGTGACACCTGATGTCTGCACTTACCCTTGCACTTACCACCAGCTGGCCGCACTTCTTATTTATTGTTCTTATTTAGTGTTTTATGTATTTACTGTTTATCCTATGTACTGCACTTCCCCTCTCTCTCCCGCCTCGCACTTTTCTCCTTCCCTTCTCACCTGCACTTGCACAATCTCAATGTCACCTGGCCTAGTAAGATTGCTGTCTCTGTCTTCCCTCTGTTCCCCTGCCTTGCCTCATCACGCCTTGAAACACTTGTGTATAGGCGCGTTATAAATGCCATATCATTAATCTTCTGTTAGCCCTGCCAGGGACCGGTAGCTAAAGTGAAATGTGAACCTCCGAGCTCTGCTTGAATGCTGTCAGGATGACGAACAAAAAAAACGGATGTCTAGTGAGGCTATAGCTCTCGAGGCATGGACTGGCCATCTTTAAATGGGTCAACCAGATTTAAGTATCCAATAGATATGTTATGTGCCTGCTAAAAATACAGAAGACATTCTCCAACCGCCAACTATTACGGAAGGGAATGAGGAAGAGGGACAAGGGATTAATATCAAATCAAAGGCTGGGTATGATGAAGAACTGATGTGGAAGGCTGAACCCTAAAGATAATTACTTCTCTGGCATCATCTGAAGAATGATGAGGTCAAGGGTTTAATTTGAAAAGGAACAAAGCGTGTGATTGAATTTTCGGGAGAATTTAGTATACAGCATTATCCGTGAGAAAATGAGGCGTAAGGCTGAACCTGAGGAAGAAGGAGTAGTTACCACAAGGAGATGTTACTTTAATGCAAGAGTTTGACAATCCAAGTCTAATGCACAGCAGCCTTTGCAACATTAAGATTCAATCTCACTGCTTCTTTCTCAAGAAGCTGCGGGAGAGCTGAACCCTTGGCACTTGAGGAGTAATACGCAATTTAGTGCACAATACGATGCAAGTCTGTAGCCAACGGAGTTAGTCCCTTACTCTGCGGTCTGAGCCTTCAACGGGGTAAGAATGTGATGCAAGGCACAAGTTGAGGGGTCTGGCAAAGTCTCCTGCTTGACACTGAAGTGGATGGTGAGGTAGCCAAGGGAGTTGGGTGCCACCACCCACTGGCTGATGGTGGGTCTGGGGAAGGGATGCAGAGGATTTCCTATCTACACTCCTCCATGCCATGGACAGGAGGCAGGGGCTCACCACACATAACCTCCATGTCTTGAGTTACCTTTAAGGATACTTTTAACCCCTAAAGTGCTGGCCTATCATTCATCTCTATGTACATTGGACATAAATACACATCCTTAGCACTTGTTTAAAGGAACTTTGTTTCCCCAAGTGCTACAGATTCCCATTAACAGTCCTGAGCAAGACCTGTGAAAATGATTGCAGGGGATACCTAGCAACACAGAGAGGAATATCCACTCCTGTTCATACAATGGACTTAATTAAACAGTTGTATGAAACAGAAAAGCTGAGAAACAGTGAAGAAAGAAAAGGGAACATGAGGGCAGGTCTCTGTGCTACAAGAAAGTCTCATTTGCACTGGGCAGATCAGTTATGGAGATTAGTTGCAGGATTCTGCACAGCTCAGCTTCCCTGGCCAGCCATTCTCCCCACATGCACTGACTCTGAAGCCAAGATGGCGGACTGCAGGGATATCAGCTCAGGGAGAGAGGGTAGAGCTAAAGGGGTGGAGAGAACATAACCAAATAATAGAACTAAACCAATCACCAAGTGAAGTACAAAGGTCCACATAAACGAGAACAATTGAGTGGGGGAGGTTGAGAGAAGTGGGCCCAAGCCTCTATGAAGAGGGCAGTATGTGTCAGATAGGTTTGGTAGTTTGGAGTCAGTGAGGGATCAAGTTGATGCAAACTGGAGGAAAGAAAATGAATGAGCTAAAAGGAGCAGAGGCAGAAGGATGCATGTTTAAGTGAAGAGGCCTGGAGGCACAAGGACAGAGAGCTGATTATAAAAAGAGGATGGTGCAAGAGAAGGTGGGGAGGGAAAAGAACATAGAAGAACTCAGGAGATGAAAGAGGGAGTCAAAAATAGTTAATGGGGAGAAAGAGAAAAACACTAGAGGGAGGAAGGTAGACTATCAAAGAGGATGAGGTTGAAGTGAAGATTAGGAAGAGGTGGGATCGAGGATTAAGAAGGAGGTTGGGGTAAACACTAAGGAAGAGGCTGGTGTAGAGATTAAAGGGAAAGAGGAGGGGAAAGTAGCAGATATGGAGAGTGCAGGGAGAGTAAGATGGAGAAGGAGAGTCAGAAAGAACTAGTGAAGGACAGAGTCTCTACATTAACAGAGTGTGTGTGAGTAGAGGGATGGAGGGGCACGCACACGCACATCTTGAAGGTGCATAGAACACAGAAGGCGATGGATAGACTAGGAAAAGAAACAGTGCTCTCTTCAGACACGATCCTATTATGAATTGTCGAGGAGGTAGATGAGGACAGGACTTGGGGAATAAGAGAGAGGTCACTGCGATGGAGAGGCCCCCTATGGAAGCTCGCATCTCCTTCAGACTTCTGGTCATTACCCATAAGTACCGTAAGGGTACTATGCCCCCATACTTACAAAAGCACATCAGTGAAAAACCTTGTTATAGACAATTAGGATCTAACAATCAGGGTCTCCTCTTTCAACCCAGATGCAAAACTAAGAAGGGCCAAGTGGGAGCTTTCTTTAGTGTGGCCCCTATGCTCTGGAACGCACTGCCAACTCATTTAAGGAACTTATCTCTGAGCACCTTTAAAAAAGAGCTCACGACCCTGCTGTTTAACTAGCAATTTTTCTCCATTGCCCACTTGCCTCTCTTATCCCTTCTGGATCATGACTCAGTTCTCTGTTTTCTGTGTGTTAGTCCTGTCCGCACCTTCACACCCTCGGGTCTATGGCTGCGCAGTACAAATGTATTAAAGTAAAGTAAAGTAAAAAGAAATGGAGCAACAAGAGGCAATTGTTCTAGGAAATGCTAGGCTACCCTGGTCTTAGCAGTGGCTCTGGGGTTGTTCAGCCAGCAACTAGAACCACTAATTCAAACTGCTCTGGTATAATGGGCAGGTGCATGAGTTCTTCCTGAGACCCTGTGGAAGAGTATTCCAAGAGAGACAAAAAATGTATAAGCCAATGAGAGGGAAGGCTAAGAGAGAAGTGCAGGGACATTGAAAATCCATGGACTCTGAGTAATTGTAATTATAAAGCGCTTATACACAAGTGAAGTGCATCAAAGTGCTACAAGGCGGGAAGGGAACAAGGAAATACAGTCATCATTCTTAGGCCTTGAAGATTCCGAATGAGCTTAAAAAAAACAACTTGCATACCACCCCACAGACATTTCTACTAGTGCCAGTGCATGACAGGAGAAATAAGAGAAAGTGAGGTGCAGGGGGGAGGGGAGAAGAGCTTACCATCAATAAACTACCGTACTGTGCCTAAAGACTTTTCAGAATGAGTGGGGGAGGGGGTGGGGGAAGGACATACAGAGCAATAAACTACCGTACTAGGCCTGTCAATGATTCAGATTGATTGGTGGTTGGTCGACACTACTACACCTATGATCGGGTGTTTCAAGTGCAACCAAGCAAGGGAGGGGAGACAGAGGGAGGACAGGACAGACAGATTTGCTAAGCCTAGTACTTTCACATTCATGCAAGTGCACAGACAGGAAGTGCACATTGGGGGACAGTGCGTCCAATCCAGCAAGGGACTAGGTTAAATGCAGAGTGTTTGCCCCTCTCATGGAGTGAATTCCGAGTGCAAAAAATACCAAGCAGAGTGCAGCAGCCCGGAGGCAAGTGCAAGACTGGAGAGGAGCCTGGGACCTGTGCGGCTCTGGAGGTGCACCAGGCGAGAAGAGGAAGGTCTTGAGGAGTTTCTGGAACTTTAGGAGGTCTGGGTCAAGATGGAGAGAGGCAGGGAGGCTGTTCCAGAGGGAGGCACCTGCAGAGGATAAGGATCTACCCCAAAGTCTCTGTTTGGAAAAGCGGCTGACCCGCACAGAGTTGGAGATGGCCAAGCAGAGGGCTCTAGAGGAGAGCGTTGTGGTAGTATGTGTCCCGGCCCCAGAAAGCCTTGTGGATTATGCAGAGGGACTTGAAATTGATCCTTGCAGTCACAGAGAGCCAGTGGAGAGATTTCAGCGCCAGAGATATGCGGTCCCTGGGCTTGAGGTCCAGGATTAGTCTTGCAGTTCTGTTCTGGATAAGATGAAGAGGTCGGAGAGTAGCAGTAGAAAGATTGAGAAAGAGACTGTTGTATTAGTCCAGTCTGGAGAGAACCAGGCTCTGGAGACGGTGAGCCTCTGGGGGAAGGTGAGTAAAGGTAGAATGCCTTTGAAGAGGTGTAGCTGATAGTGGGACTTCTTGGAGATGTCTGAGATGTGAGAAGAGAAGGAGAGAGTAGAGTCGAAGATGACCCCCAGATTTTTTGCCTCACGGGTAGTGCGGGCGTAGGACTAAGAAAGGTCGGCCAGAGTGAAAGTGGGAAAGCGGTTGGAGAGCTGGTCACTTCTGTCTGGGAGGGAGCTGGAGAATGGAACCAATAGTAAAGAGGCTGAAATATGGGTTCCATGAAAGCAATCTTGTTATAAATCAGGTTGTGAACTTTAAGCTGGCCCATTTTGTAGAACAAGCCAAATAAACCCACTTGTTTTATCCCAAGCTCTGAGTCCATCCGTCACCCTGAGTCTGTGTTTTTACTTGGTCTTTGTGACTTACTTTGAAGTTTATGCTCCATTCTTTCACATTCCAGTCTTATCGAAGAATCATGTACTCAAGCTTTCACAACATGACCTCTCTTAATCGTACCCTCTAGTTAATGGCTTTCCCTGTTCACCCTTTAATTTGTTACTCTTTTTTTGGTTCCTCTACTCACTCCCCTTTTCTTGCAAACTATGGTCTGGAATCCGCTAGTGGGGGTACAATACGCCACTTTTCATTCAAGCTTTGGCACATACTACTACATTGGGGATTTAGCAGAGTATAACAATTTTGAAACATAACATAATAGGGGGAACATGATCTATGGAATTAACTGAAGTAGAATGAGGAGTAAAATAGACCTTCAGCATGGATAACGCCATTGGTTCACGTCCCTGCAGAGGTGGACTGGACTTTCGGGAACTCTGGATTTTTCCCGGTAGGCCTCTGCACCCTGGGCCTCTTTTGTGGGGTAACTTATTTTATTTTGACATGTTCTCACAGGAAAAATGTTGGGCTTGCTGAAAATGTGTAATGAGGGGCCACTTTCAACATTATTTTCAGGACCTCTTTTAGTTCTCAGTCCAACCCTCATTCTCTCACCTGTATGCGAAATTGTGACCATGAGTCACCACTTGAGGTAAAAATGTTAGGTCCTTTAATCAACCACAAAGCAACGAACGTGATTGTAATAAGCAGACATGGTTACATTGGAGTGCTTTGGCTTCCTACTCACTGGTGTCTGTGACAGGGCCCAGTTAGTTTACACATGGCTCGCTGGGGCTCCCTTGTGCCTTCTTTCTGCTGACTGTACAGCACGTTCACAAGCTACAACCAGACAGACTGCACTGCTTGAGCACGGCCTGCCTCTTCTGACACCCGCCCTGCACAATTCTCCATCATGTAAGCACATTACACAGCTCCACTCCTAACCGTCCCCAAGGCCGAAACCGAGCTCCCTCTGCAGGCGGAGAAGGCCGTCTGCTCAGTATCCATCAGCCCCACACAAATGTCACGCTACCTGGTCCTCTAAGTGAGACTTGGCAAGCCCAGGCGCCGTTATTCAGAAGTATGGGACACGGCGGCGGCATTAGCTGCTCTAACCTAACTGGAGCAGTTGTTCCCAGAATTCCGTGCTGTGGGAGTTGGCACTTCCCCCACCAGGCAGGGACAGGTAACTGGAAACCTACCGCGATGCACGAGATGCGGCATTTGGCAGTGGCGTATGTCTTTCTCTCACCAGTATACAATCCTTTTCACTCCGCGGACTACTGGCAGCCGCGCGATCGCACAGTCATTGCCAGAGAACAAGGAGGTAATGCGCGCGGAGGGAGCAGGAGGGCTGTCTAGGAGCATTCTCAGCGCACTGTATCACTGCCCGGGACTTGCGGCAGCAAAACCGCTCAACATATTAAAATGCATTCCAAGCACACATTGAAGAGTACATGTTCACAGTATTCGCTACTAAATCACACATATTTCTAGAGGGCAATGTAGTGTGTGAAATGCCCTACGAGTGTGGGACTGCCTATTCAAAAGTACAGCTGAAGTTCTTTTATTCCAGAACTCTATTAACCAGCATTCCCTATTCACTGCCATTGCTGCTAATAGTAAGCTTAAGGATATGAAGAATGACGCAACAGGGGTCCAGATATCAGAGCATCAGTAAAATAGAGAAGCTAAGGAGTGTTGTTGTTCAGTTGTCCAAGTGTCTTTCTCCCAGACGATTGACATTCAGTTCTCCAGCCTACTGCATTTTACTGTACTTGTGCTGTACCAGAGAATATCACAGTATTGTATTGTACACATGCAGTAC
The DNA here is from genome assembly GCF_040938575.1 of Ambystoma mexicanum. Taxonomy (NCBI): domain Eukaryota; kingdom Metazoa; phylum Chordata; class Amphibia; order Caudata; family Ambystomatidae; genus Ambystoma; species Ambystoma mexicanum. Next base: position 463,395,263 of record NC_090931.1, read on the forward strand.
AGTATTTGCACAAATGTACAGTATGTGCATTAAAGTTATCTACAACAATCACCATTTAAGCTATGGGAATTTCTCGTACACACAGTGGAATGCGAAATGTGTCTGTGGTATAATGAAACATATCCAGGAATTTTACGGAATCGTACAATCGTTTGAGATTAATAATGTACTTACATGTGTCTGTCCTGGGGTAGGTATGTCAGTCAGTATGATAAATATAAAAAAAAACCCTGTTGACCCAATATCCTAGCAAACTATCGCCCAGTTTCCCTCCTTCCCCATTATTCAAAGGACCTTGAGCTTGTGGTCTTCAACCGGATCACTAAGTACATTCAGTATAATGGCCTTGAAGATCCACTTCAATCTTGCTTCCTAAATAAACACACCGCAGAGACTGCACTAGTGTTTGCCTCACACTCTCTCTCTGATTCTCACCATTCCAGTCTCTATTTCAAACTCATCCCTTTGGACCTCGCTGGCGCTTTCAACACAGTCAACCTCTTCTCTCTCCATCTCACTCTCCACGGCCTTTTTTACTTTGCAAATAGGCTGTCACCTGGATTGCCTGCTACCTGGATGGTGGCTCCTTTAAAATCTCTTGGGACTTGCAAATCTCTAATCCCCCCCACTCCACTGCCTATCAGCATCTGGTAAGGATCAGTTCTTGTACCGCTGCTCTAGGAATACTTATCTTATCCTTTGGATTTCAATATTACCTCTTTGATGACAGAACTCAAATCTTCTCCTTTCCCTCATTCACCCCAGCCATCTTGGAATCGATAACCAACTGTCTCATTGCAATCTGTCACTGGGACACACTCTGTTCCCTCATGGTGAACTCTTCAAAAATGGGAGTCACCTTTCTCTTATCTTCACTCACATGCTCAGCAAACTCGACTTCTACTCGTGCCTACTCCTTGCCCTTCCCCTCTAATTCATCCTCCCTCTACACAAAGTCCTCATTTTTGCTACCTGTACCATCCATATCCTACCCACTAACACCAACTGACACTTTGCTGGCTGGCTCGCTCGCTATGTGCAACTGCTCCCTCTTCAAGTTCCTTCACCTGGTCTACAAAGCTATCAGAGGACTTTCTCCTTAGTACTTGTCTGATACAATCTCGGTCAACTCACCACCTCATTCCTTCTGCTCCTCAGCTGCACTCAACCTCACTGTCCCGTACCCCGCTGTGCCTCCTCTCACTTCGCTCTTTCTCCCTACTCACCCTGCTCCATTGGAACCCACTTTCCATTGCAATCAAACTGAGCCTCGCTGTGTATCTCTTAAAATCTTGGCTTGAACTTCACTTTCTTGACAAAAAGGGAGATCGCCATGCCATCGCTGCATCCTCCGTACCTGAGCCCACCAGTCCCTTCAGTGCTAGGGAACATGTAATTTTATATACTCAGACACTACTCCTCTCTGGTTTAAAGCACACCCTAGTTTAATGTTACCTTTGCAAATCACTGTTTCCTCATATTTTGATTTGTTTTGCCCTAGTCGCTTTCCCACTTAGTACATGCCTTCATAAGCTGGCTTACCCCTTGCTCGCATCTCTGTGCTATTGTACAGTCTTCCAGGGACTGCCTGTGCCAGCTGTAAATATATTTGTACAAGGCATTTCTGATTGAAATCGACATGCCTGTTCTTCAAATAAATACAAATACAAATATGGTCTGCGTCTGCTGTATTCAAATCTCAAGTGGTGTATTCAGTAGTAAGATATATATCATGAAAATATACACTGCAGCATGAACCATCTACAGAGCAGAGGATTGCAGTGTCCTATTTAGCCTTAATGATCAACCTTCATCCTTCAACACAGATATTGCTGTAAGCTGCTCCAACCAGCCTTGCCGTGATGACCTGACATAATATCCCAGAAATGCACAAGGTCGGTAAAGTATCTTTCGGCAAAAAATGCAAAGACCTAGGTGGGAATGGAAAGCAATCCTCTGCGTGTATATTTCACGAACAACAGATGCTGCGCGACCTTATATTACATGTTAGTGATAATATCCTTGCCTTACCTACCACCACAACTCCTAAAGCTAATTGGCTGAGTATGTGAGTTAGAGAGAGAGAGAGGACTGAGATTTGAACTGTATGGTGGATGAGGAAGGCCAAGATGTTGCAGCACGATTGTCACTCTCCCTTGATTGTATACCAGGCCACTGTTTTCAGAGTAGTATCTATATTGTTTTGATGGGGTGTTTTGCGTGGGTGATTAGGCCTTTCACGTGTTTCAACTTTATTTTGGCTGATGAGGCAGGTCATTTGAAGGATGCCTGTTAGAAATGGCTGATAGGTTATTATATCAGGCTGACATTTAGAAGAATGTTACATGATAATACTAATTTTACTACGTTTATAGTACTATGTAAAGAAGTATGCACAGCATTGTCCTACAGTAGTTTAGTAATAGCTAAGCTATTCATCGGTAGCTCCAACCAAAAGGCTGCTTGTATACATCTTCTGCCTGTGCCTTGATTCTTGGGCTAAACCATTTTACCCAGGGATGCAGCAGGGGTTCGGTGCTCTTTGGAATGCCACAAAGGATACTTGCTTTACAGACGGTCTTTCTTTTCTCAACTCATCCTTTCTTTCGGAATGCGCGGTGGCATTCCCACACTCACAGCATGGCATCTACATCACAGTGGTAAGCCTTAAATCTGGCCAACCCATCTGTGTTTATTTGGAGATATCATAGAGATATTGTGCGCTTTCTTTAGGATCACTGCAAAAATGTAAGCACTCTAAAGTATACCTGCTGCTCTGTATAAAACAGTCGCTGCAGTAGGCAGGAGTATTTACTTCAGTGTATGCACCCTACTACAAACAGTAATACTTTCCACAGCTTCTATAGAACATCATCTGCAGTGTAGAAGGTGGCCCCCATGGTATATTTACCACAGTATATTTGGCATTATATAAAACAGCATCTTTAGTATATCAACTACAGTGTGTATATACAGTAACGGAAACTGTACTTGTTTCCGTCATACATGTAATAGAGGTCATTCTGCAATGTACTGCAGCAGACTTTGTCAAAATACAGGAGTACCATAAAGTGCATTTTGAGTATTAATTGTGAAATTCTTGTTCTGTTTTGTTGATAAACCCAGGATTGATTTAGTGGTCCGATATCCAACATTGAACACTTGTTTATTGGCACAGCTGCATGCATTATCATCCCACAAACCTATGGGATCAACATACGCTAATAGCCCAACAAGGACACCACAATGTGTCCATGTTATCGTCATCGTGCCTAGAAACACTTGTGTACGGTGCGTAATAAATGCCATATCATATCATATGGCTAAACAGTGGGATGGCCCTGTGTATCTCAAGGTAAGCATGCCCCAGAGCCTGATCTGTCTTTAAGGATTGCCCATTGGCTGTTCTTTTAGATGGGTGGCAAGAAGTTAAGGCAACATCCCAGCTGACACACAGTGGATGTGTCTGTGTGTGGGTTGGAAGTGGGGCTGTTGGGGGAGGTGTGGTAATGTGTTGTGTGAATATGCATTGGGCTTTGGAGGCTGCAGGCTTGTGTGAGTGTGTTTGTCTATGTTATGTGGGCTTTAGTGACCAGAATATAAAATGGGTTTGTTATCCCAGCATTATAGACCTTCTGTGCGTACCAGATCCTGGATTAGCCAGGCATGCAAGGTAGAAGCTAACGTAAGAGAAAAAGTGCCAGAAAAGGGAAATATTAAACCAGTGAAAGAAAAAAGAGACAGCGAGAAAGGAAGCAAACAACGAGGGAGTGTGCTAGAAAAACAAAAAGAATAAAGGGTGTAGGGTGAGAAAAGGGTATAAGAAAACTGAAGAGGAATGAAGGAGAAATAAGTTGACTGAGAACGAAAGAAAAATGGAGAAATAGAGAAAGCAAAAGAGGAGGAATAAAGGGAAATAGGAAATAGTAGGAAAGGGGAAGCAAAAAGAAAGGATTACGCCATAAAAGAAAATGAAAGAAAGAAAATGAAATAAGGGAACGATATGTGAAATAAAAACAAATCTGGTAGGGGTAAAGATGGAGCAGGTCAGCATTTCTGGTTCCGCAGAGTTATGAAAAAGCAACCCAAAGAAGGGGTAAAAAAGAAAACGATAATTAACTGGAGATGGAAAGAAAGTAGATGGTGGAAAAAAATTAAAGAATATGTAGGAGGAAAAGAAACAGAAACAAAGGGTCTGGAAGACAAATGGATAAAAAGAAATAGGGAAAGAACAAGAGAAACAGATAAAGAGTGGACTAACCGGGGAAGGAAAAAGCAGTAAAAAGGTAAGAGAAAGGAATAAAAGGAGAAAAACAAAAATATGAAAAATGTTGCAAGTGTATAAGAAGATACAAAGAAAGAGGAACAGAGTAGAGCGGGAGATAGAAAGTAAGGAAGAGAAACAGGAGAATTTGGAGGAGTATGGCAAAAGAGAAACAAAGAAGCAGAGATCTGCAGACAAGACTCCAAAAGAAGTGAGGGAGAGGAAGGTGGAAGAATTGGAAAACGAGACAGTAATCCTGATGGAGAGAAAGACAGTGGGCCTCATTATGAGTGTGCCGGTCCGGTTACAATGGTGCCGGGACCGGCACCGTTGTCACCGGATCGGCACACTGCGAGGTATGCGAGCGGGTGCCTTTCAGCCCACCAGGTCTGACCTGGTGGGCAGAAAGGCACACGCTTGTTCATGAATGGTGCCGGTGCATCCGTCCTCCCCATTCCCATTGAGTCCAATGTGACTCTTTTCTGGCGGCCGGCAATAGGGAATTACTGGGAGCGCCGGGGCTGTAATGCCCCGGTAAGTCCCCATTGCTGGGCGCTGGAAAAAAAATGACTCTGGCCTGCCAGTATTTACTGGCATAGCTACCGCCAGACTCATAATGAGGCCCAGTGAGTGTTGTAGAGAAGGTATCCATCGCAAGAAGTGAAAAATGGGAGAAGAAAGAGTTAACAAGCCTAATATAAAGAACACAATACGAGGGAGAAGAAACACAAACAATGCCAAGTTTAAAAGGAATATGTTAGAGAATTAGAGGTAGAGGTGAAAAGGAAGCTGGTAGGTACACATTGAAAGAGCTGGTTGTGACAGGAAGATTTACAGGTGGGTCGGAGGGGGAAGAGAAAGGAAGCGCTGGAAGTAAGAGAACATATAGAAAAGGACGAGACGTGCATATGGAAGAGGTAGAGATGGGGAAATCTCTGATGGAGATGAGATTCAATCCGGGGTATTTGGAGGTGAATGAAAGATAGGTGGCAGTGTGATGAAATCTCATCGAAAGTGAGAGATAAAGGTAAGAGTTACACTGAGACTTGTGCAGCTAGCTGGGGGATAAAGAGGAAAACATCAGAGGAGCGGTGAAGCTGAGCAGTAAACTGGGACCGACAGAAGAGAGTAAAACTGGGAATAAGGGTGAGAGGAGGCCTGTCAGAAGTAAGAGAGGGCTGTTACAGATGCAGGGGCAAAGCAGACTGCGATGGAGATGAGCAGGCAGAGTTGCAGACGAGAGAAAGAGGTGGAGGTGAGAAGATCATTCAGAGAGAGATAATGGCCAAAGGAGGATATAGATAGAAACATGAACGAAAAGTGTGAGGGTTGCAAAAACACACGTGAGAATCTGGTAGAGCTGGGGTGAACTCTTCAGGAGAAAGAGCAACGAGAGAAGGGTAGAAGGAGACATGGAGGTTATTAGTACCGCTGAGACAGGTAACAATAAGCATCTATTGTCTCTCTGGAATGGCAAGATACCCCTGTGAGAGTGAACATGCACTGTACAAATATATCTGGTATGGGTATGTGATGAAAGAAGAACATAGAGAAAGACACTAAGCCGCAGGTTTTTGGGGAATGGAAGCAGAAACCGGGGTGAAAAGAAATTACATGTACATACAGAGTTGACAGAATATAAAAAAAAAAAAAAACATTAAATTGTGTTCTTATATCGCATTTCATGCTGCAGTCCAGCCTCTAAGTGCAGGATCGGATTTTGAACCCATTCTGCGCATTGTCCCTGATCTATCCTCCCGGCAGTGGAAGAATCAAAGATAGAAGTGATGACATTTAGTGCAAAGGGGAGGGTAGAGCTAAAGACGGTGAGCAGTAAAGACAAGTTACAGTAAGGACTGTAGTAGTGAGAGAAAGTGGGGGAGAGCAGGATGGGAAGGAACAGCATCAACTATGAAAGCGAGAATGACAAAATTAGAGATGATGATGAGGGGAGGAGGCTAGAGAAGGTGGGTAATGGCAGATGCTGTCACTTAAGTGTGAGAAAGGAGACAGAAAGCATGGGTGGAGATGGAGCTGAGAGATAGGACTGGAGGCAAGAGTACGCTAAAGATAGAAATAGAGAACAGGGTGGGTAGAGATGGAAGTGACAGAACGAGAGAGGCCTCTGCACAAGTTAAAGAAGCAGCAACTGTGGAAGAAAGCAATCAGAGAAGCAATCAGAGAACACACACCCACATGTTTATATCTGTATGTGTGCTCTATGATTGCCTACCTCCACAGTCTCTTCTGTAACTTGTTTCTACTGATACGTTTAGCTCTGCTCTCCCCTCCTAAAATACCTCTCTCTAGTCGAAATAAATCACCAGAGTACTTCTCTAAATAGATATACCTCTGATGGGGTCTTACATCTAACAAGGCCTCTTGGGACAACTTGCTCATAAGGAGGGTGCAACAGTAGTATACAGCTCTCAATTTTGCCCTGAATGCCTCCTTTAGAAAGGTTGTTTCAACTGTGTCCACTTATCACCACTCTGATTAGCTTTGTCAGGACTTCTACTACTGCAGTCCTTTGGGGCGTGTGAATCTCACTACACACTGGGTCTCCCTCTCCCGACTAGCTTGCTCACTGGCTAGCAGGCCAGCATTTAGCGCAGTCCTCATGGCCCTTTTGCTAGAAGAAACCTTTTTCCCCTTGCCTAACTTCCTCAAGCCTGGCAAGGATGCCATGCTACAAAAATACCAGACACTAGGTTCTAATGTTGCTTGTACAGTTCTTTTATTTCATCTGACTAATCTGTAGGCACAGTCTGTGCTAAATCCAACCACTTGCTACCAGTGTGACAAAATGACTGCTGCTCTGCAGGAGTGCAGGTATGAGTAGTGACCAAAGTGCTTACTCAGCTCCACACGTCTACCAAATCAACAGTGATCCCAATCATAAAGGTGGAAGAAGGCACAACAAAAATGGCATACCTCCTTGTTGTAATGTTGTACTTGTCTGTCCTTTCACTGGCCTCTGGTATGAGTGATGGAATGTTGAGGAGTCTGCGAGAGACAGCTCAGTAGAATGTTATGGTGACTGCGTATGAGAGTTCCAAGGGTGACAGTTGGGGCCTGAGCTTGGATGCATGTTGATGGCCAGTGGGTGCCCTCCCTACCTCCTGTCTTGCCTCAATGTATATATCTATCAAGAATAACAGGTTCCTGTATATATGTATCTTATGTAAATAAAGACTACCTGGCAACATCTACAGCTGGTCTGTGAACTCACCAACAATACTCCTCCAGTTCCTTTTGTAGCGTGAGTAGAGGGCAGGCTCATCAGTAGGGGTGTGAACTGGAACAGTCTTATTATCATTATTATTAGGGTATTTATTGAGTGCAGACCTTGCTTAGGGAAGCAACACAGTGCTTTACAATCATAGATGTAAGAATAAAGTGAGGTAGCACAGAAAAAATGGAGTGGGGAGCTAACAGGACAGGGTGACTTCTGGCAATTTGGCAGCAAGGGATTTACAAGGAACCAGGAGAGCAAAGGGGAGCAGGTCAACCAGTCTCAAGTAGGGTGGAAAGTGCAGGGTGTGTGGACCTAGTTGCTAGGGAGGAGCCATTCCTTGAAGAGGGGGGTCTCCAGCTCCTTCCTGAACTGTAGAAGCAAGGGGGAGAATCTGATATTGACAGGAAGGAGGCTCAAGAGCCTTGGGGAATTGACAGAGTACACCTGTCTTCTGGTTCTTTCAATCCTGCACCAGCATAGTTCAAGCCTGCACATGTCCTTACTTTTGGTGGATCGGAGATGGTGAGTTTCTTAGTGAGGTAGCTTGGGGACATAACGGTGACAGCCTTGTATATGATACAGCAGGATTTGAAGATGATACAGGCTTGCAGCGGTAGCCAATGCAGTTTGATGAGTCGTAGTGATGTGGTTGAATTTGCAAATTCCTTTGATGAGTCATGCTGCAGCATGCAGAACACATCTCAAGGCTGCCAGGGTAGTTATCGGAAAAGGCATTCCAAACGGGCATTGCCTTCATTCAGGTGGAAGTGGACCAAGGCTTGGGCAGTAGATGTGAAATTGTCTTATAGGTTGAAGGGCTTGATTTTACGCCAGAGAATGAGTTGGTACCAAGCCAAATGTGTCTTCCAAGGTTCTGTGCTGTGTGTAGGAGAGTTCTCTGTTGATAGCGAACTCAAGGGACTTGGCACAAGTGGCCAGCTGGGCTGCAAAGCACTCAAGGTTCACAGGAGAGAGAGCCACATCTGGATGTCAGGTCATTCAGTGTTGATGGTTATCAATGGGACTTCAGTCTTAGAGAGGTTGAGCTTCAGGTAAGCACTGTACATCCATGACTAGATCACTGTGAGGCAGGCATTGAGCCTGTGAATGTTTTTGATGGCGGATATCTTGAAGTAGAGGTGCTCGTCATCTGGCATTGGTGGATGTGGATGTTGTGCAAGGAGGGTTCCAAATGGTTCCATGCAAAGATTGAAGATCACAGGGAAGAGGAAGGACCCTTGCTGGATGTTACGGGTGATGGGTAGAATTGGTGATCTGAAGGAATACATTTGTATGAACTGGTGGAGATTTGCAAGATAGGATTTGAATCAGCTTAGGAAAATCTTGACTGATCCCCATGCAGCAATGTAGATTGTCGGTGAGTGTCTGGTGGTCTACTGTGTCGAATCCTGCTGCAAAGTCAAGGAGAACCAGGAAACTAGGATGGCCATCATCAAGGATGCTAAGGACATCATCGATCACCTTGAGGGTAGCTGTTTCTTTGTTTCATATGGGTCTGAAGCTAGATTGGTAGGACTCGAGGAGGTTGTTGACTTTGATGTATTGGAGGAGTTGCATGACTACATCTTTCTCAAGGATCTTACCTACAACGGTAATTTGGCTAATGGCGTAGTAGTAGCTGAGGTGGTCAGGGTCCATTGTTGGTTTCTTGTGAAGCAGGACAATGTTTCCAGTCTTGAAGGTCTAGTGGAAGGTGCCTTGAGTTAGGCAGCTGTTGATTGTTGTCAGGTAAAGGAGGAATGCTTCAGTCAGAAGGAGCTTGAGTACAGAGGCAGGGAGAATGTGGTCTGGGTACAACGTGAATTTTAATATTGATAGTGTGGCACTCAGGTCTTCCATAGTGAGTGTCTTGAAAGTTGTCCATGTCGCATAGCGTTTGTCAGTCATGGCGTTGCTGTCTATGTGTTGGCTGATCATGATGATCTTGTTGATGAAGAAAAAGTTGCTGGCAGTTGATTTTTCAATGGAGTGCAGTATGGGTGGGTCTGGGAGACTGTTGATGCAATGCTTGATGACTTAGAGGAGGACTCTGCTTTTATTGATGCACTTGTCTATGGTGTTTTGGTAGTAGTTGGCCATTGCAGTGGTGATCAGTCAGTGCTGTTTAATTTTTGCCAAGTCTTTTCTTGTTTTATGATGGTTCATTGTTGAAGGTGAGTTCTTGAGTGTACCACGATACGGAAGGTTTTGGCTTGAGGTTGTGTTGATTCACTGGGGCATGGCGGTTGATGTTGGTTGCGAGTGTGGTGTTGAGTTCTTGGAGAAGCGAGTCACCGTCCTGGTTATCAAGATGTAGGTCATCCTGCATGGGGTGGAGTTTAGAGAGATCATCTGTGAGAGCCTCCTATGGGAAGTTCTTGAAATTATCAGGATTGTTTGCTGGGTTTCTGACGGATTTGCTTGGCTGGACTTGACTAGTGTGGTGTGATTTATATCAAAGGGAATTGCCAGCAAGCAGGATTGGAGAGTTGTGGTGGAGGGAGGGCAGGGTAGTTAAGATGAGGTCGAAGATATACTTTTTCTGTAAACTGGGTCTTTCATCTGCTGTGTCAGGTTCAGAGTGTTAAGTAGGCAGTAGAGATCACCCTTCATTGACTTGGTTGCTGGGTTGACAGGGAAGTTGAAGTTGCAGAGTAAGAGAAATGGTGACGAAGTCCGTGAAGTTTCTGATGAAGGAAGTGGAGGGCCTTGGTGGTCAGAGGATGAGGTAAAAAGTGACTGTGTCCGTTGGGTAGAGCAGGAAGTGGAAGGAAAGGTTTTCAAAAGAGTGGGTGCAGGTCTATGTTATCCAGGTCTCAGTAATGACAATGGCATCCATGTCATGTTTGATGATGAGGTTGGCCATGTATGCTGCATGGATGATTGCTGAGTGGACATTAGGGAGCATTCGTTTTTATGTAGTGTTGGGTGATGCAGTGATGATGGGGTATGGTAGCATGGGTGAGGTTGCTGCCATACGGTGTCCATGATATTGTTGGTGAGCTGCATGGTTGGTGATGAGTGGTGATTTTACGGATGGGCTGTTAGGAGAGAGGGGTGAAACAGATATTTGAGGGAGCTTAACCAATGTTGGAGGAGCGGTTGTTCTGGTCCTAAGTCCTTCCGATGCAAACAGGTCTAAACAGAAATTGTCCTTTTCTTCATCTGCCCTTCGCTTGAGACGCCCAGGCCAGAGACACCCTTGACCTAAGTGTTAAGAAGGGACAGGATCGAGTAGTGCCAAGCATGTGTTTATCAGGCTTAAGCCATGTGATGAAGATCCTGTAGCACCTACTCACCAACTGCAAAAGGAAAGCATCTGGAGTGCTGCTTAAGTAGGGGAAAAGGGTGGCAAAACAATAAGGCACCAGTAGAAACCAAACAATTACTAGTACAGTAATACTAAAATAAAAGGAATGTCCAGCCAAAGGTCTATAGAAATAGGGGATTTTATTTGCCCAATCAACTACTAAAAGATATAAATAACCCACCCCTTTAAAGGAAAACACAGAGCATGCAGACTTTGGAATACAGGGGCATTCTGGATTTGAAGATAGGGCAGGCAGGCAAGAATTTCAGCAACAAATGTTCAAGTTCAAAGAAGATGTTTTTTAATAGGTAGAGTGTGGTTTAATAAATGACTAGGGCCCTTTAAATCTGGCCAGGGGAACAGGACCACTAGAAATAACAGCACTGCTTGTCCTGGTGGCTCAAAAGCATTGTGCTAGGCTTCTAGGAGCTCTCTGAGATGGTAATTCAGCACTGTGGGTGAACTGGTCGACTTGGTCAAATGGGCGGTGTGGTCCAAGTTGCCACTTGGCACAAAGTAACTTGAGATAGGCAGGCAATTTCTGAGTTAGTGTAGTTCACAAGCAGTTGAATATGGGAACCAAGGGCCAGAACTGTTCCTTGACTTCTGTGTTGCTGGGAGGCCAAGTCTGGGGTCTCCAGAGGCAAGATGTGTGCCATGACCTGTTCTCCCAGTCCAGGAAGCTTAACAGAGATCATATGCAGGTGTCTGTCACCTCCCATGAGCAGACCTGGTTTGTGTGTTCAAGCAGAGAGGCTGCACCCCAATTGGTCCTTTGGATTGGTAGAGGAAATTAACTTGTCTCCTTCCTGGGCTCCTGGTCTTCACCTCTCTGGCAAGCAAAGGGATTTGGAATAGACATTAATCTAAATCAGGTTCTAGCACATCCTTCTTATTTTGAGTGTACAAAGGTGAATCCACTAAGGGCAGGGTGCATCACCAACAGTATAGTCAAATGCTACAGTGATTGGTTCAAGTCTGTTTTCCATGCTAGGCTGCTGTAATAATTGTCTTTTGACTGCTGATGCCGCATCCAGAGTGCCTTGTCTGCAGGAAGTGGGAAGGGGGCACAGGACGTGTAGGATACCTCGCAAAAAATAAGCTGGCGATAACCCTCTGTGGCATGAACCTCTCCTTTGGGCTCCTCTAACTCCACCCCCTTCCTCTGCCTTCCAACATCAAGAAAGATCTACTGTGATACGCACCCTGGTGTGACTTTCCTATTATACTGACAGGGCAGTCTTTGAAGCTCCAGCTCAGAGCTAACACCCAAGGGAGACTTCCTGCTCTCTGGAGAAGTTGCCAAACCTCCTTAGTGGGATCAAAAGAAGGGCTTCCTGGTTACTTTGGGTGAATTTGGGCCCAGATAAACTGAATCCACGCAAGCCGTAACAGGAATGTGTCACTGTCCACCAGCAGATAATACAATGTATAATTGTATAACCACAGCAGTCACCAGGTCAAAACCTAGACATGGCTTATATTTGTTTATTATCAACTGCTGCCAGACTTCAGGGTTCATACATGTATGTAATTTTAAACTGCTTCTTCACTTTCAAAGGTATTCCCGTTTTTTACTGCAAAAAATAAAACAATGAAATAAAGTAGAATAACTTGAGTTCTTTACACGTCTATCAACTTTATAGCAGATTTGGCAACCAAAATTGAGATAACACTTTCTAAAAGTGAAGCCCTTTGTAGCTATACATTAGGCTGGCATGCCAATAACTAATGCCCTGCCGAAGGTATGAGGGGGTGCCTTGTACATGGACGTTGGTAAGTTCAATAATGCACCCAATAACCGGCAGGCCCATCTGGGTACAAATCCACCAACCTCCGTTTGTAAAACCCAGAGCACACTGTCTGAAAGTGAGACTGTTTAGCAGATCTCACTTTCTTGTCAGCATCCATTCACTAGAGCTTTGGAAAATGTTTTTAAATTGGGGATTTTTTTGTTCTAGCAGATTGAAAATGGTCATAGTGATTGTGAAGCAGTGTACTTTAATCACCCCCACCGTCGCCCCCTGCCCTCAAGGCACGAATGCCTTAAAGCAGTAAGATGTCGTTGTCCGTTCTTTTTCTTGCCCTTACAGTAAAAACTGGAAAAGGGAGCCTTGTGTACGGTGCGTTTGGGTTAGGACTTGTGAGAACACCTACTTTACTTGTAGGCTTGATCAAGCCTTTCTTGAACTAAACTTGCCAATCCTGGTTGAATGGGATAACATGGAGTGGCGAGAAGAAGAAGGCAGGAAACTCGGAACATAGGACCATAAAAGGAGAGCCTCCTCGCCAGTGATTTCCTCTTTGCTGTCATGTCCCTATTCAAATTGCAGGTTGGGATCTGACGTGCTCCCTCTGAAAGGGACAAGCTGTGTTCCCAAGCTCAGGGAGCCTGCCCTCGGTGTCCTCATTTCACTCAGCGCTTGGGAGAAACTGTTCGCCACTGACGGCTTTCGGGAAAAGCAGCTGTGATAAAAGCCAGTGCTATGGGCAGAGCATCTCTCGCACAACGTCCACCACATGTCCCAGGCCGGCCACTGCTGGCCGCTTGGCTCTTTTAAAAACACGAATTAATTAAGGCTGCAGGGGGGACAAATGCAAACATAGTCGCGGCTCCAGCTTAGCCAACTGTCCCTATGTTACCCCTTCGACTTCTGCACGAAGGAGGACCGATTTCAGACCAAAAAAACATTTACTTCGACCATTTTCACAGGAAGCATGATAATAAAGAGGGTTCAGCCCTAAAGAAGAAGTCTAGCGCTCCGAAATGCATTGGCACTACAGCCCTCTAACTCTTGCTTAGCCACAGCTGGTATCTTCTTCCACATAAACAATACATTAACTCTTTAATTGAAGACATTGGAGCATTTGCTGCATAATTGTGAAAACTATCTTCAGTTCAAAGTCACTTTTGAAGATTAGTATCTTGTAACTCAGCAAAGTTTTTGGGGACATATTGTGAGCATGACAGAAAACCCATTATCCCAGTAACCCCAGTAACCTCAATAATTCTACAGAGGTGGCCTCTTCCCTAATTCATGAGATCCATCAATTCCTGGGGTATGGAGAAGAGATCCCTGGAGGGGAAATAACTGCACCAGATGACTGCCATGGGGAAGGGATATTCAGCAACCTGGGGGGGGGGGAATTGCATGTAGAGCCCCCTAAAGTAAGTTTGCCAATTGCAACTCGATAAGACACTGTCAGTAATAACTTTATTATGGGGAAATCTTCGTGCACAACGATCTGCTAACCTGGCCCCAACGGAGCCGACAGTGCCCACTCAGTATCCTGTACCTGAACCAGTAAGCCCGGGATAGAGGGTCTCCTAATATCATTGGAGGTCATTGGTTCCCCAGCTTTACGAGCTGGTGGCTCTCCCCATGGTACCAGGGGGTGGGGGATCATGACTCCCAAAACCACTCCTGCAAACATGTATCCACCCCTGATCCCATGTTTGGTCCTGGCCCCGCTACAGACCATACTTTATCTACTCTCAGACCCTGCCCCACAGACCTGATGCTCCCTATGGACACAGAGACTCACGAAGCAACCGAAGATAAGCCCTCCCCTAGCGCCTCTTGCAGCACCTGGAGTGAGGCTTTGTTGTAAATGTATTTGGGGACCAGCTCCTTCCTTCGCTTACCACCACTTAGAGCTACCAAACCCTCAAATCAACCAAGTAACCAAGATGTCCAATCCACCTCTGAATTTCCCCCCAGGAAGCCCACACAGGTCTGGATGTAATTGCAACAAAGTGCTTGCACAGTTGGTAGCTATCAAAAATGTGCTGCATGTCTTGATATAGGCACAGGGGAGGATAGGAGTGGGCCTCGAGTGGGTATTCCCCATTGTTCCACTTGTTGCTTCGAAAGCCCTATAATTCACCCCAGAACGTGCTCCTGAGTTGAATTCATTTACCTCAGTGTCCTTGGAACATATTGTCTGCCTTAACCCTGACTTGGCGAGGCCCTCCTTGGCAATTTTACCCTGTGCGCTTAATGGCCATCATAACATGATGGAACAACAGTACTAGCAGCTTCTGCAGCACAACAACCAGTGAGTCCAGTAAGACCCACAATTGCCATACAAAGTTTCCTAAATCGGCAGATCGAGATCCATGCACAATGGGAACCCCTTATTTGAAGGAAAAGGGAACTGGAACATGTAGACCTCGCTCCAGAGCTAGCATGATCAAAAGCTGTGTCCAAGGGGGTGTCAAATAATGCCACAATTTGCCTTCATGGTGTTCCCAAACTGATGGCGAACAGCCAAGAACCAAGGGATGCCCTCCTAAATAAATGCTTGCATTGGCTTCACACCGTTAGAGGCTCTGTTTTTGTGTCAAGGGAAGCAATGGTGGGATGTTTTAGAATGTCCAATGAGGGCAACACCTCATATGATTCTGTAGAATTCTAATTCCAGGACCATAGACTGGCCAAGGGAGTCCTGGGAGGTTTTGTGTGTATCGATCGGATGCATAAGACTGAGATCTCAGTTAGGCCGCACCCTAATCCAAATCTGGTTGGCCAACTGGGAACTATTCCAACAAACCATCTTCCATCTGGAGCGGACCTCACTCCCCTGGGACCAAGGCCGACCAGAAACCAACATGCTTAGGCCAATGTAGTAAGTGGTATCCTGACCAGCGATGAACTGGGCTCTGATTACGTAATGGCAATTGTTTGATGTTATGTATTATGGGAATTGTGTACATGTTTTGCCTGGATACACTTTGATGGCCTGATGGCCGAATAAAGTTGTTTGATGATGATGAGAGAAAGAGCAAGGCATATGCAGGGAAACCATTTGCCGGTGAATGTCTGTACAGTTCTTTGGGGTTGGATTCTCCAGCCATGCAAAATGTACTGATGCATTAAATTGTTTCCGTCAGGGTCTGACCTGAGGTCTGCATAGCATTACTGTTAGAATGCACGTACAGCGTCCCGATAGGGGAAAGCGGTTAATGCTACATAAGTTGTGTTAGTTGTATTAGTCCATGCCATGGCTTGGTTAAACGCATATACTCATGTGTTCTGTGTAGTTTGGAGATTCGTGTATATATTACTTTGTATCTAGTTTTTACTACATTTTAGATTACATCATGTAGCAACATTACGAGCTACAATGCAATTGCAATTGCAATTGCAATGTCATCATGTGGGGTACAACTTTGTGGGGCATAGAATTAAGTTGCGAAGGAATTTTTCATAGGGAAAGTGACTGTAGGGGGACGCGGTAAGCTTGTGAAGTGGATACATGAGGACTTAAAATGGCTTAGGATAAATATGTAGAGTATAATGGTATCAAGAGTTCTGCTGTCTTTACATAAAGCTTTCTCGACAAATGCAGTCTTTTCGTAGTTAAGAGTCTTAGGCTGCAGAGTTTCTTGTTTACAGTGGCTGAGTTTCCTCTCTTCTGAGTTTTTTGGATGACCATGGTTAGAAGAGGGGGAGGAAGCAGAGCACATCGGGCAGATGGCGATAGCAGGTCAAATGGTGGCAGGAGGCGATGACCGGAATGAAATACCATTAGGTTTGTTTCTATGGTTAGATGGATGTGTAGATGTGAAGGACAAACTTCCTGGGAACACAAAGCATTGTTATTGAATAGCCAACAGGTCCAGTTTGGCTGTAAGGGTCAGACTGGGGTTAGTCAAGAAATCCATTAAATGGATGCTCGAGGGTATAGCTTGACCAGTGTTTTATGATTCCATTTAGGTTCTCAGGAAGATAAGCAGGATGCGTGCTAGTGACGCCATATGATTTAAGATGGAAGTCGCATGAGGTGTTGCAAAGGAATGATGAAGGAGCAGTTTGGGGTGCTAGTGGGTCTTGGGTAATGAGAAGACTATTGTGCAATCAAAGGAATGGCCACTTTCTTCACGCCACCCTCTCTTTGATGGGAGGAGTGTTCGCAAGTTTTTGGCGCTATGGGGCGAGTCAACTGTTGAAAATTGTTTAAGATAACATGCAAATTATATTTCAGGAGGTCATGACTGGCTACATAATGAGACCACATGAAATGGGGATTGTGTTTAGTAAATGCTTCCATTGGGGTTAGAGAATATAGGTGGTGTTTAGGTCCTTTGTATATGGTTTTCGCAAATGGGGATTGTGGGATGATGTTGTAAAAGTTATGTGTAATTATGTAAATGATTTGAATTTGTGTATAAAAGCTATAACCTTGTTGAACACGGGGTGGATTCCTTAGTTTTCAGCTTTCCAAAGTTGACTACCCCCCACCTGGCCTTTTGCATGTAATGAGAACAAGTTACTCTCTTACCTGGTAACGTTCTTTCGATGGGATGGTCTGACGACGTATTCCATATCTATGACAGTAATCACCACAGCTGTGCTGCTTCGGAAAATCTTTCGGCATCCTGCGTCGAGACGTCGATACGCCGCCCTCGAGGACCTCCTCCGACGGCCGACGTCACTGGATGTTATAAGTAGGACGCACGATGCCCGTAGCCTCAGTTGTAGTTTTTTCCCCAGAACGTGTGGCACCAGTCTTCTGCCAGTCTGACCACACAAAACCTTGCGGAAACATAAGCTGCAATCGCATAAGAAATTCTGTAGCGGGGAAGGCAGGGAGGGAGCGATATGGAATGCATCGTCGGACCATCCCATCGAAAGAACATTACCAGGTAAGAGAGTAACTTGTTCTTCGAGGGGATTGGGTCCTCCAACGTTTTCCATATCTATGATAGACTCCCAAAGCAGTACCAATGCAAGGAGGTGGGAAAATAATTCAGCAAAAGAAATTTAGAATGCCCAATCAAATTGCGGAGCAAAGGACCGCCTTGCCAAAAGCCAGATCCTGCCCACGGATGGAATCGAGGGAGTAGCGATGTACAAAAGTATGGACCGAAGCCCAGGTGCCTGCGTTCACAGATGTTACGAATAGGAACACCCCTATGTAGGGCAGTCGAGGCAGCCATACTCCTGGTAGAATGGGCCCGCAAGCCGACCGGTGGGTCCTTACCTGCCAAGCGGTAACACTCAGAAATAGCCAGAATAATCCAGCGAGACAAAGTCTGATTAGTCACAGCTTGTCCCAAACGCTTACCAGCGTAACCAATGAAGAGTTGATCGTCCACTCTGACCCGTGACATGCGTGAAATATAAAAGCTTAAAGCTCTCCTAGGATCGAGCCTATGGAGCCTCTCCTCTTCCTTACCAGGATGTGGAGGAGGATGAAATGCCGGAAGAACAACCTTCTGGCCTAAATGAAATTCCGACACCACCTTCGGAAGAAAGGAAGGACGAACTCTAAGGACAACCCTGTCCTTATGAAATACAGTGAAGGGTGGCTTAACTGAAAGTGCCTGTAACTCACTCACTCTGCGAGCGGAAGTGACCGCAACCAAAAATACAGTTTTAAGAGTTAACAGTCTCAAAGGGCAAGAATACAAAGGCTCAAACAGAGCACCCATCAGAAACTTGAGGACAAGGTTCAAATCCCAACCGGGCACCTGGAAAGGTGACCGAGGGAACACATTAGCGAGCCCTTTTAGAAACTGAGAAATTAAAGGAATTTTTAAATAAGAACACTCTTCAGACGAGCACTTAAATATGGACAGCCCCGCCAGGTAACCTTTAACCATACCCACTTGCAAGCCCCTGTGGGCTAAAGAAAGCAAAAAAGACAGAACCACAGGAATGTCACATGCAAAAGGATCCACATTCTTAACCGTGCACCGGTCGCAGAACTTTCGCCAACAGCAACGGTACAGGGACTTAGTTGCGGGCCTTCTGGCCGAAAGCAACACCTCCATCACGTCTTCCGGGAGGTCCCAATCCTAACACCTCAACCTTTCAGAAACTAAGCGTGAAGGTTGAGGGATCTGACCTCTGGATGGAGAACCTGACCCCCCTCCCGTGAGAGCAGATCGTCTCGGTAGGGAAGACGACGTGGAGGGCAGATGGACAAGTCGAGAAGGTCTGGGTACCACATCCTCCGGGCCCACGCCGGAGCAATCAGGATCATCCGGGAACCGAACATTCGTAACCTCTGCAGCACTTGCAGGATGACGGGAACTGGAGGAAACGCGTACAGCAGTAGGAAAGACCACTCCATCATGAACGCGTCTCCTAAGGCTCCTTTTGGAGGAAATTCCTGTGAGCAGAACCTTTCGCACTTCTGGTTGACACTGGAGACGAAGAGGTCCACTTGAGGGGTCCCCCAAAGGACAAAGATCTCCAGGAGAATCTCCTGAACCAACGCCCACTCATGAGAGATCGCGCACTGCCTGCTCAGAGCGTCCGCCGTCTCGTTTTCATCTCCGACCAGATGAACTGTCGAGATCGAAACTTCCTGCTGGATTGCCCAGAACCAGAGCTGCATCGCCTCTCTGCACAGAGGAAGTGACCCTGCCCCCCCCTTTTTGTTGAGGTAGTGCATGGCCACTGTGCTGTCCGTCAGGATCAGGACATTCTTTCCTCGCACAGTCGGCAGAAAAGCCTTCAGGGCAAGCCTGACGGCCCTCAGCTCCAACAGATTGATATGGAGTCTGGACTCCGACGGAGACCAACGACCGCTGACTGTCAACTCGTTGGCATGAGCTCCCCATCCCATGAGGGATGCGTCTGTCACGATCGTCACCTCTGACCAGGGTAGCCAAAAAGGAGCCCCCTTCATCAGATTACCTTCGACGGCCTACCACAGAAGGTCCTGGCCGACCGAGGACGGCACCTGAACAGGGTCCAACATCCTGCCGGAGGACTGAGACCACTGGAGCTTGAGTGCCCACATCTCATCCGCAACCTGGCCTCTGGCACCAGAAGAATGCAGGATGCCATGAAGCCGAGCAATCTCAAGAACTCGAACGCTGGGAGACTCTGGGCAAGCTGAAACGTGTGCACCATCTGCTGAATGTGATGCGCCCTCACCTGGGGAGGAAAACACTGCCCCAGGGATGTGTCGAGCACTGCTCCAATGTACTGGAGCCTCTGAGTTGGTGTCAAATGGGACTTCTTTAAGTTGAGGGAGAAGCCCAGCTTGTGGAGGGAGTGGCAGGTGACTGACAGATGATCCAGGACATGCTCGGGAGAGCGCGCCCTGATCAACCAATTGTCCAGGTAGGGGTAGACGTGAATCCCCCCTTTCCTGAGATGGGCTGCCACCACTACCAGGAGCATGGTGAAGACCCTCGGGCGGAGGTCAATCCGAACGGCAGGACCCGAAACTGAAAGTGCGAGTCGCCAACCGCGAACCTCAGGTACTTCTTGTGCTTTGGTTGGATCGGCACATGAAAATAAGCATCCTGAGGTCGAGAGACACCAACCAGTCCTGATGTTGAAGGGCCTGGAGGACAGAGAGAGTAACCATCTTGAAATTGTCCTTCCTGAGGAGTTTGTTCAAACCGCGCAAGTCCATGATAGGTCTCAATCCCCCGTCTTTCTTGGAAATCAAAAAATAAGGGGAATACCATCCCTTGTTCCTCTCCGCTACAGGCACCAGTTCTATGGCGCCTTTCTCCAGCAGGGATTGAATTTCCTGTGCAAGGAGTGGATCCGGACTCTTCAAAGAGAGATTCCCATGGTTGATTGTTGTGAGGCCTCTGCCAGAAAGGAAGACATCTAGCCGTGGGCTATGATCTCCAGAACCCACACATCTGAAGTAATGGCACGCCACTCTACAAGATGCTGTGCCAGCCTTCCCCCAACCGGCAAACCATGGGACATGGCCTCATGACTGAGCTGAAGCGGCTGCGGTGTTGCCTGAGGGCAAAGAGGCAACTGCCCGAGCGGCCTTGGCACCTCGAGTACCTTGTTTTCCACCTCTGGCACTCCTACGGTGGCCCCTTTGAGTGGCAGCTCCTCTCGCTTTACCAAAGAATGAGTAATAACGAAAGGAACCTCCCCTCCATTGCTGTCCCCTCGGACGAAAAGGCAGAGGTTGTCGAACTGCAGTGCCCAACGACTTCGCTGCAGCTTTGGAGATCTGCAACCTCTCAAGGCTCTCGTCAGCCTTGCTGCCAAAAAGATGTTCACCGTCAAAGGGCATGTTGAGGAGCCGGGCCTGCACATCAGGAGCAAACCCCAACTTCCGCAACCGCGCAAACTTGCGTATTACAGTGCTCGCCGCCATGGACCGGGCTAACGCAATCTGCCATGTCCAAACCCGAGTGAACGGCCTCACACATGGCATCCTTGCCATCCTGAACCATGGCAAGGAAACCATACCATCCGTCCCCTTCGGGAATATGTTCAGCCGCTAAGGAAACAGTTCCACAGAGTGTGCGTGAAACGTGACAAGGCACATATGGAGTTGGCTGCCTGAAGCGCCATACCCCCTGAAGAAAACACTTTCTTTGCCCAACCATCAAAACGCTTGTCGTCCCTATCAGGAGGGATGGTAGGATACGACGCCTGCTTTGCTGGGGCCGTAGCCTCCTGCACCACCAAACTCTCCGGAGTGGGGTGCTTGGTCAAGTAGCAGGGGTCGCTACTGGCTGGGCGGTATTTTCGCGGCAAAGACTTGCCCACTGCCGGGAGACTCTCCGGAGCATTCCAAGCTGCCGCCACCCTCCTCTGTAGAGCCATATGGAACGGCAGTACCGGGTCAGTTGGTGGACCTTGGTCGAGGATATCCTGAAGAAAATCGCCTGGGGGAGCAGACCACCCCTAGTACTCAGTGACCCTAGACATAAGGCGTCGATACGAGGAGTCGGCATGAGTGCCAGGCTCAGGCCTACAAAACTCCACCTCCAGAGAGGTGTCGTGCAGGGACTGACGCAGGTCCTCAATTTGGCTATGGCCCAAGAGAATCTCATCTGGCACCGTATCAGGAACCATGCCATCATCAGAGCCCTCATCCACCTCTGAAATGTACTCAGGATTGCGGTAAGAGGGCACAGAATGGGGAACAAAGCCATGCTTGACCTTGGGCAGATCCTTTATAGGGGGTTCCGCCGTGCCCCGGGGTACCCCCGTCGAAACAGCCTCAAAAGGCGTTGAGGACGTCGAGTGAATCGGCGTCGCCGCTGAACGCGGCACCGACAGCATCAACGGCGTCGACACAGGCCTCTAGGGCGGAGCCCCGAGCGTGTCCCTCGACAGCCTGGGCGCCGATGGCGTTGATGACCTCTTTGGAGGCGGAGCCTCGAAAGAGTCCGTCGACGACCTCGGCACCACAAGCGTTGATGTCTTCCTCGAAGACACCACAGGTGCACACGGTCTCGAGCGCGTCGAGGACCGGGACCTGGAACGGGCATGACGAGAACGATTCCCCTTGTCCGAGCGGGACCTTTCCCGCGAATCGTGCCAACCACCTGAGCCCGAAGGCGTGCGAGTGGTGTCTCTTGACCGATCACGACCGACCCCACTCGGAGGCGCGGACAGACCAGTGCCCTGCGATTCGAGAATCGCTAGCATTTTCTTACCAAAGGAAGCCCATTCCTCCGGCGTTGCATGCTTGGTGGGATAATCGACCTGCCGACGGGCGAAGTCCTCCGATGAGGACGGGGAAGGCGACCGATGACGGCGCTTCCGAGAGGGCCTCAAAGAGGCAGAGGAGTGGCAGGACCTACTCCGGGACCGAGACCCACTGGACTTCCGATGACGATCCAGAGAGTCGCCCCTCGAATCGTCCGTCGAAAACCCTGCAGACCTCGACTTCCGTGGCTTGGACACCTTACCTACAGACAGTTTCTTCTTGTGCTCCCGCAAGGCTTTGGACGTAAGCAACTGGCAGTCAACACAATCATCCGTGTCATGGGCCTCCCCGACGCAACAGAGGCAGGCGTCGTGCGAGTCTGTCACCGACATCTTGGACCCACAGTCCCTGCACTTCTTAAAGCCTGGACGCGGGGGTGGAAGACGAGGTAGACATCACGAAGGATAACTTCACAAATGAACAGGTTCGAAGAACCGATAAAGAACAGAAACTCCAAAGAGCCGAGGCGCGCCGAGATCTCCGAAGCGAACACATTCGCGGAAAAAATTGAACTGAGGCTACGGGCGTCGTGCGTCCTACTTATAACATCCAGTGATGTCGGGCTCGGAGGAGGTCCTCGAGGGCGGCGTATCGACGTCATCGATGCAGGACGCAGACACCAAAAGATTTTCCAAAGCAGCACAGCTGTGGTGATTACTGTCATAGATATGGAATACGTCAGAGGACCCAATCCCCTCGAAATATGCCTTTCTGGCAACGTCCATTCAGTGTCTTTGTGAGTTTGATAATATCAGGGTTTGAGTCTAAACGTCTACATTTGGTGACCCACGACATGATCTCCAGGCTCTCTGAGATGCTCTGGGTTATTTGCACACTCGGCTCCAGCAGCTATCTGCAGTGACTAGTCCACGTGCACACCAAGAGTGGTTTGCATGCACTGTGGTGTATAACGTCCTGCCTGTTTTCTGG
The DNA here is from genome assembly GCF_040938575.1 of Ambystoma mexicanum. Lineage (NCBI taxonomy): Eukaryota > Metazoa > Chordata > Amphibia > Caudata > Ambystomatidae > Ambystoma > Ambystoma mexicanum. The sequence goes on from NC_090931.1 coordinate 463,418,447, forward strand.
GACAGGGTGAGGCGGCCCAGCTGTGCAGGCCATTGGAAGGGTCATAGCTCCAGAGAGCTTTCGGTTGATGCATATTAGGTGAGTGCATTTTATGGGAAAATCGAGGGGTAAAGGTGATTATTTGGGGTTGTGGGGATTTGTGAGGTTGAAAGGAGTTAGAGAGGTCATTGCAGTTAAATGGAGTTAGAAAGGTAGTTGCGATTGAATAAGAGTGGGAAAGGTAATTGTGTGGAGAAAATGAATGGAATTTATTTCATCACCAACTTACTTGACATTCTTGCCCCAGTCATGTGGATCCGTCTGAAACCTGCTTCAAAGCTAAGACTTGGTACAACACTGAACATGCAGCCCTGAAACAAAAGTGCAGGGCAGCAGAACGAAGTGGCAAACCGCAGGTTCATCCTCTGACAAACTGGCCTGCCGCCTGCTCCAAATGCAATGCAGACTCACCATCTATTCTAATAAAATAGCCCACATTCAGGCACGGGTCTCCAGCGCAGCAAATAACACGGCTGAACTTTTCAAAATCTGCAGAGAACTAGCCAACCCCTCTGCAGTCTCCTCCTCCTGGTCTCCTTCTCAGGCCCTCTGCAATGCACTGGCCTCACACTTTGCCACCAAAACTCAGGACATTCTGACCACCCTTTCTACACTCCCTCACAAACCAATACCACCCACCCTCCACCACACTTCCCCCCCTCCCTCTTCCTGCCTCCTTTTCCTCTTTCTCTCCTGTCACACCCGAAGAAGTTACCATAGGTGTCCGCTTCATGAAAGTCTCTTCTAAACAGGTCTCCCCTTGCTCATCCAGGACCATCAAGGATAACATTGGCTCTCTTGCCCCTGCTCTCGCTGATTTCTGCAATCACTCCTTTATCACTGGATTTTTTGCCTCCCCTCTCAAGCACTCCCTTGTGCACCCACTCCTGAAAAAACTGTCCTCTGACCCCAACTGCCCTGCCAGCTATCACCCTATCTGTATAACCATCTCCTGAGGAAGCTACTTGAGAAGTTGGCCATGACCCAACTTAACTCTCAGACTGAACTTGTTGGATGCCTCCACGACCATCATTCTGGATTCCAACCATCCAGAGGCACGAAACTGCTCTTGTCAACACCTGTGAAGAGCTGCTCGCATCTCTGAACTCCAACTCCACGAGCTGTCCTTATCCTTCTCGATCTCTCCTCTGCATTTGACACAGTTAACCATTCCATCCTCATACAAAGGCTCCATAATACACTGGATATCTTGGAATGGGCACCGAGTTGGCTGTCCTCTTTCCTCACTAACCACTCTTCCCATAGTATCCTGGGCCCCTTCTCATCTCATACTTCCATCTCCACCTGTGGTATCCCCCAGGGCTCTATACTCTCACCTGGCTCTTTTACATCTACCTTGCACTCCTCGCACACCTCATCTCCTCTTTGACCTCCAACTTACAGTGTTACACAGATGACACACAGCTCTACTTCAGACTCCCTGCTGATCCTCCTGTACATTCCATCATCCCTGACTGCCTATCTGCCATACAGTCCTGGTGCGCCTTCAATGATCTCTACCTCAACGCCTGTAAAACTGAGATCCTTTCCATTGGGACCCATGCTACCTCCTTCTTCCCTTCACTCTGGCCTTCCTCCTTGGGCTCCCACCCTGCACCTTAAACCCAAGCCAGAAACCTTGGAGTCATCTTCGACTCCTCTCTTTCCTTCCTCCCTCACACTCAGGACATTGGCAGGACGTCCAACTATCAGCTCTTCCTTCTCAAAGGAATTCTACCTTTTCTCACTTTTTTTCTCAGAGGCCCAATGTGACTCAAGCCTTCGTTCTCTCTAGACTCGACTACTCTAACAGCCTTCTCCTGAATCTTCCTTCTTCTACTCTGCGACCCCTCCAGCTTATCCAGAATAGGGTAGAAAGACTTATCCTTGGCCTTAAGTCCAAGGGCCGCATCACTCCTGCACTAAAAAGTCTTCACTGGTTCCTGGTTGCTGCACAGATTAAATTCAAATCCCTCTGCATCATCCAAAAGGCTGTCTGAGTCCGGGGATCACACTATCTTCAACTTTATCTCACTAAATACTCTCCCTCTAGACCACTTTGCTCCTCTGGCACCAACCCTTTGTGTGTAGAGCATTTTGCTAAACAGAGTGCAGGGCATCACTCACTCTCCTCTGTGGGCTCCCTCCTTTGGAATAGCCTTCCCCTCTCCCTGAGCCTTGAGCAGGATCTTCTTAAATTCCGGAAGCTCCTTAAGTCTTGCCTCTTTTACTCTTCCTTCCCTCCTTCTCTCCTCTGCTAATCCCACAGTTGCTAAATCGGTGTCCTTGGCCCTTATTCATCTTCAAAGCCTTCAACTCCCACACTATTCCTCCCAGCTCCTGTCTGTCCACAGCACTTTGCATTTGCACACCCTTTGCTCTGGAGACTCGCACATACACCTCCCGCGGCCCAGGCTGTGGAGCACTCTGCATCTCTAGTACTTTGCCCTTGGCTCACCCACGGGCCCGGACTCCCCAGCACTTACCCACTCTTCACTCTTCCTTCTGCACTTGCACATTCTGGATATTCAAAAGCATAGTAAGTTGTCTCCCTCCCCTTTCCCGCCTATGCTCCTACATTTTGTGCTGGTTTGCTGTAATGTATTTCTCACCCTTCCTACCTTCCTTGGCTCTAGATGCTTTGAAACAGTAAATCCTTATTGTATAAGCGCCTAACAAGCAAACAAATAAATACACTGTAAATTGTTATATGTTGCAAGTCCTTTTTTCCATGATTACATTGTTTATTTTTTTCTTAGTGGTAGTCAAGTCGTCAAGAGGGATCTCCTCCTATTCGAGGAAAGACAACATTGCAGTCAAAAGCGCTGTAGTTTGGTTCATTATATGGAGGATGTACTTCCCTGTCCCTAAAAAAAGGGGTGTGTGCAGGGGTACACTCGTTTGTCTCAAGTAAAAGAGAGATGATGAGGACCCATGGTATAGGTTGTTCAGTTTTTTGTTATTGATTTTGTATTTGTCTTATATGTAGGAGTGCTTAGTGTGGGCCAGTGAGAGCCCAGTGTGAAGTGACTGAAATGTGAATGAAGACAATGTGAGTGATTATTGAGGGGTAAAAAGGTGGGGGGTTGTTTTTTGTTAAAGGTGTTATAGTACGTAATGGTCTGCCGCAGGACTGGCCTCTGTGAAATGTTTCATTTTTGGTTCAGAACAAGGGAGGAATTGGAAAGGAAAATGGAGACTCCATTGGGATGTATGTGTCAGTTGCTCCCACGGTATAAGGAAAACATCCTAAAGTACCACCTTCAGTGGGTTTGGGAATTAAAGGCAGGATGGGTTAATCTTGGCCAAAATAAGGCACATATGAAAGAGGTCTTTTGGAGAACATGTACATTTTGTCAGAAATGAACATGCCTATTTGTCGGAAGAATACAAGGGGAAGAAATGGGAGAACATGCAGACCATCCTTGAGTTGTAGAAAATGTTTGAGGATGCAGGAAATCCCCTGAAGATACAACATGACCGCTCATACGAGTTTGGACCGATTCCCACAGCACCCATGATAGACAGGAACGTTGAAAGGTACCCACTCAGTCAACCCTACAGCCCAGGAGCAGTAAAGATGTTACCCAAAATGGGCAAGGAGCCACGAGACACGACCAAAGACACCTCCACTGATAGCCTCGACTAAAGCACTAAGAAGCCATGCATAACGTTGTTAGAGACATCACGACATAGCAGCGTTAGACATGAAGCACATGTGCATCCTCCCATCTGGAGACAATCACACACCCAAATACATGAAGAACACATGCGTGCAGTTCTATGAGTTAGAAGACTGGGACATACACATACTGTCTCCACGTTTATTATTTTGTCATTAGCTTAACCGCAGCAACGTGGGAACTGCAAGAAGCAAGAGATCCCGTGTAAAATGATGCAGATGTTTATATGCAAATAGCCCCATGGAACTACAGGAGCACCCAAGGGACCTGGCAGTGTCATGAACAACTAACCTATGGATACTATAGAAAAGCACAAACAATCAGGAGCCATGCCATGGCTCAGGAAGTCACAGTAGGCCACTACACTCTCAGAAATGCTGAGCTGAGTTGAATTCAGAATCGAACAGGAGAGCAACTGGGTGGAACAAAGCCAGCTGACAAGGTCATCAAGATACAAGTGACATTCCATTCCCTGAACTGCAGTAACACCAGCACAGCAAACATGAATAATTCCCCATAAATCAGAATAATTCAGAGCTTGTGGAACCCAAAAACACAGTCTCTGAACACGTGATCCAGCTGAGCTGACGATGAACTGAAACTAGAAGCTGGGAAGCAGAGCGGTCACATGCAGCCAGACAATGGCCTGCAACAAAGTCATTACAAAAGAAACCAAGAGTTTCACGATATGAGCGGGCACTCGCATAGACTTCAGTGGTGACCACACAATACAATGCAGACACATAGTTATACTTATTACCTTGGAAATGTACACCTAAAGGTGAGAACTGATTTGGGTCCCAGGCCTGGGGGCAGCAGCTCTAGCCAATCACAGAACAGGACCCTAGGGATGGGTAGCAATGGGCAAGAACCAATGATCAGACACACACACTGCAACATTGTAGAAGTATCACTTTTTGGGGATGGTCCAGGCCTGACATGGGAGAGCCAGTGAACTAACACATATAGCGGATGCTATAGGAGAACTACCACTCAACACCCAATCCACTCGCTCGATAGGTTTGCTGGAGAGGGGCCCAGAGTGTGATCTCATGATGACGCCATGGTACTTCAAAACTGGCCTGCAACCAGTGATCAATGAGATGTCCAGGAGCATGTTCCTTGTACTGATCCCTGTTGGTTTTTGCTGTAACAAACCACAGTTTGAACTTGCTATCTGTCTGGGCCTGCGTTCATTTTGGGAAAGGGAAGGAGTTAGGCCTTCCATGAGTTCTGAGTTTGTGAACTCCTAGCAACTCTTGACCTGCCTGGGAGTTTGTCCTAACAGGTAGATGCATGTATACCCAGAAACTCCCACCGTACAGCCACCATATGGTTGTTACCCTTTACTGCAGGATCTCCAATACCCGGTATTCTGCCTCAGTGGAGCCTAAGCGCAAATTTACAGTCGCTGCAACCATTAGAATAAGGGAGCGATTAAGGATGGAGATAAAAAACCAGCACGTAAGATTTTAGAAGAAGCACTGCAAAGAGCAGAGGAGGAGTTAGCAGGAGCGATGCAGGGAAACAGGGAAGAGCAGAGTACAGAGATAGGTATTGATAAGTGGAGATTGGGACATATTCTTTTTAAAATTGATAGCACGGTTTTAAGAGATGTGAAGGTGGACCCAGATGAGGAAGGTCTCGGTCTAGATGGCCTACCTGAAGCTCTGGCACATGAAATGGTGCACCACGGTAGTGTAGGCTAGGATTCAGTGAATACTGAAAGGTAATCAGAAGAAGCAGAAGGATAATAGTTAACAGATGTTAATGTTAAAGGACATTTGTAACGCGCACTATCACCACCAGAGTGGTCCCCTGGCGCTCTGGCGGCTCTGAAAGAGGAGGGGATGTTGAGTTAGTGCTAGGAAGCAGGAAAAGTGCAAGAGAGCAGTGATCTGCTGTTGGCGGCCTCAGCCCAGTGGGTCCGTTGGCTGGGCCTGGGGTGTTTGCAGTCGGTAGTCGTCGTGTACTGTTGTACGAGTCTATGTGTGTTTTTGTTTTGTTGTTGCAATGTAGTGATGTTTGTGCGGTTTGTTGTGCTGTAGGTTTTGGTTGTGTTTGGTTTGGAGTTTGAGAGGTGTATGCAGAAGGGGAAATTGTTAGTGGAGTTGGTTAGTTTGCATCTCTATCCTGAATTGAGGCGCTCGGCTTGCGTAGTCTCCCCTGATTCGCCTCTGTCCTGATCTGGGTCCATCTGGCATACAAAGTTCCTTACTCCTCTGGCCCCCACCTCTATCATGCTCTCTCATAGCCCCCCCTGTCCTCCCTTCATACTCCTGTGGCCAGTGCACCTGCCAATGTCAACATCTCAGGTAGTGTGGTGATTGCCAATATCTCGATAATTCCACAACACTGTGGTACCTGGTGGTAACTAAGAGGCGGGCGAAGATGTTGATGGGATTGGCTGGGGTAGTTGACTCGGTCTCCGTGCGTGTCGCCTGTGTTCCAGTCTATTCGGTGTCACCCATCCAGGTTCCGTGGGAGCTTCCCTGTCGGTTCAGGTTTGTCCGTGTCCTTTCTAGTTAAGTTATCCTTTTTCCTGTTTCGGTTTTCGGTTTTAATCTGTGGTGTTGAAGAGCCAGGTTTTTAGCGATACCCTGAATTTTAGGTGAACTTCAGTGTTTCTCATTTCTTTTGGGATGTTGTTCCAGTTTTTTGCGGCTAAGTGGTAGAAGGAGGTGCCTCCAAGTTTTTTCTTAAGATATGAGAAACAGGGGGAAGCACCAAGAGGTAAGAGGCAGATTACACCATGGAGACTGCAGCTTAGGACGTGCAATGGCGGCCGAGTGGCTGTCGTGAAATGTAAAACGGGAACAGGGATGGCTCTGACAAAGGTGAAGGGAATGCAGTTCCCGCTATTACAGAAGGGAATGGGACAGAAGGTACTGGGTGGAGAACATTAAGTACCATGGCCACACATGGATCAAAATAATTTAATGAAAATGCTACCCTCACACACTGCAGGAGCAGAGAAGTGGATTTATGCTCTGGAAAAAAGACAACAGGGATAATGTTGGCCACAGGGGATATGAAACGTGATTTTGCTGCTCTATTGGCGGAGCAGGCATGTGATATTTGGAGAAAAGAAGAGTATCCAGGGGTGCCGCTGGACACTAATGAACATGATGGCACACTCTTTAATAATTGTAGGACATGCGTATGGGCAGCTTTGAGAACCACGTACCCAGACATTCCAGTTATAAATTCAATTATTGCTTGCACTATGAAGGCATACAATGATCCTGCCTTACATATTTAGCACTTTCAGGAAATGTGGCAAGCCGAATTAGGGCAGTCATGGGATAAATATGCTGCAATATTCCATCATACGTTAAGGAAGGGACTCCTCAAAGACATACAGAATTATCTAGATAAAGTAGTGAGGATTGAAGCAAAAGGTTGGGCTGAAATTCAGGCACACATAATTCATGATTGCAGAAGGAGGCAAGAAAAAGAAGCGGAACAGACACAGAAAGCTGAAGCGAAGCTAGCACAAAATAAATTAGCTAAGCTAAGTATGGAAGAGGTGATGATCACGAGCCCCGCTAAAGGACAACAGGGACAGCAAGCAAAGTATGAACAGAATAAGGCATAGAGATGGGCAGGTGACTATGCTACAGATAGAAGGGAGATGGGAAGTTTTCAGAGTGGAAAAGGAGGTTTTAAGAGAGGAGGGGGTGGATTCGGAGGGATGAGGCCTAGGTTTGGCAAACAATTTGGAGGTCAGTTTGAAGGACAATTTGAAGGTCAGTGTTGGTCTTGTGGAAGGATGGGGCTTTTAACATGGGATTGCAGGAGTAGATCACAATAATTGTACGATTCTCGCGCTAACCCAAACAGATCAGCAGGTAGGTTTGCATATCATCCCCCATCACAAATGCATCCCCCAACTATGTCATATGCCACAGGATCTGTGCAGCCACAGCAATCATGGGTAGTTCAGTACACAGGGCCTGAGGCCACATAGACCCACACACAACAGCCAGCTGTAACATCACAGACACCAATACAATCATGTGATAAGAATCCCTTACCCCAAGGCACGGTGACACACTATACCAGAGATAGTATCTTAGTGGGCAATCCTTTTCTGCTCCCGGGTACAAGCACATATGCTACCTAAAACAGCCCACAGAGGACTCTGACTTGTCCAGTCCTGCCAGTCACTACTGATTTGGAAGAGGAACCCCAGGTAGGTGTGACGAGAGGAGACCCTACATTTACTTTTATGGTCGACAAAGAGGAAACAAAATTTTGCATCAAGGAAGGTATGTTTCCTCTACAAGGAAAGATGATGGACACGCAGGGATTCTCTGGGGCAATTTTTTCAGTTCCTTACACATAGGCTCTACCTATTACAGTAGGTGAACCAAATTTGTAAGCTCCTTTGTTGTATTGTGCAGATGCCCCAGTGAATCCCTTTGGCTAGGATCTCCTGAGCAAACGCAATATGACAATATCATTCTCGGTGGAATGTATAGTATGCTCAATACCATGTTTGTATCCCGCTAGAGCAATAGCGCTTATGCAAGCATGTTACAGTTATAGCACAGTACGAGGGTTGTCTATACATCCAGATCTGTTTCTCTATGGGGTGACCTGGGATTAGGGATAGAGTGCTGCGTGTGCCTGTTTAGTTTTCATACTGTCTTGCTGTCCCATAAGAAAAATCACCAAGTACTGTTTTTACTTTGCCTCTAGAAGCAGTGATTACGAGAAAGGACATGGTTGTTCTTGTAGGCACATATGAGGAAGTAGATAAATGGCGTGCAGATCTCTGCGCAGATCTAACGTTGTCATTAAGGGGGGTTTCCGATTAACAGCTGTTTGAGGATGCTGAGGACACAGAGGTGATGGTATTTTAGATCTGTATACCTTGCCAGATTATGATAGAGCATAGGGAGATACTACAGATTATGTATATTGTTAAAACTGAATCACCACATTTCTAGTAGAATTTGGAGAAAGTACCTAGCATCTTCTGGACCAGTAATCCCCATGATGCAGGGTTATTGAAGAGATTTGGGGCAGTGCAGATGAAGTTAAAGCCAGGTGCGATATTGCCCTGAGTAAGACAATACCCATGTCAAGTGAGGCTTATGAGGGATCTATGATGCTAACGGGGCATTGTAGCAGAAAGTTATAATAAAACCATCAGTGTCCCTATGTAACACAGCCATGTACCATGTAAAGAAAGCAAAGGGGTCTAGTTGGAGGATGTTACAGGATTTGCATCCTTTGAATAATATTGTTGATGCTACATTCCCGGTGGTTTCAAATCCTGCTACCATTCTTAGTAATATTCCCCCTGGATCCACTCACTTAACTGTGATTGATTCAGTTCCCATGCAGCCTGATTCTCAATATCTCACTGTGTTCACATACCGTTGCCAGGGATTTCAGAACACAATGTTACTGCAGGGTTCTTGCGAATCCCCTAGTATCTTTAATAGGGTGGTACTGATGGATTTTGGGAATTTGCACGTGCCCAGCACAGTGATCCAGTGCATTGACAATTTGTTAGTGGTTAGCACGTCAGAGGAGCAGTGTCTCAGAGACTCAATAACGCTTCTCACTCATAAAGGGTGCAAGGTGGACAAAGAGACATTTCAGTATTGTCAGCCAGAGATGGTGTATTTAGGGCAAGTAATATTGCCAGCAGAAAGGAAAGTGAGGCCAGCGAGAGCCGTTGCAATGAAAAACACACCACAGCCAGTTACTGTCAAGCAAATGTAACAATTTATAGGGGTCTGTAACTTTGTTAGGTAATGGATCTTTGACTACCCTAGCTACACAAGACCCTTATTCCAAGGACTTGAAGTGCAGAAAGTGAAAGGTCAGATCAGCTGGATGGAGGAAATCAGTAATGTTCCAGTCTTAGCAATACCTGACTATAAGAAACAATGTTTTCTGGATTTGCATTTGAATGGGCAAGTGATGGCAGCTGTCGTCACGCAGAGAACATCTACAGGTCACAAGCCCTTAGCCTATTATAGCAAACCTTTAGATCCAGTGATGCAGGGTAATTTTCCTTGTAAGCAAGCTTTAGTGGCAGTGGCTTTTGCCATCCAGTAGTCTTCAACCATTACTATGAGCTGTCTGGTAAACTTATACGTGGAGCATGCAGTTTTTGCAATCTAACAAAAGTTTAAGTCAAGCCCCGCAGAGAGCCTCAGGGTATGAGGTGATACTATCAAATGCTTCCACTCACAATGCTTCCACTCACCCAGTAAGGTGCCACGCGGTCAATCCCGTGACATTCTTAGCTGAGCCAGTGCAACCAGATGAGGTCATGCATGATTGTGCTACACACGAAGGAGAAATAGGATGAGAGGGAGAATAAATCTTCATCGATGGCTCAACGACGATAGATCAAGGCACTAGTGAAAGGCATACTGGCGCAACAGTTGTTCGCCTTGTGGATGGTGAGTATCAGGTCAGGGTGAAGAAGAGATTGCCTTTGCATTATTCTACACAGGTGGCAGAATTAGTGGCTCTCATAGAGATGCTAGAAATTCGCAGCAACAATAAAGTTAACATTTATTCTGATTCGGCCTATGTTAAGTCTATTGTGCACTCTGGGTTGTCGAGATGGCATAGAAGAGGATTTAAGAGGTCTGACGGTAAACTTGTCCAGCATGCTGCATTAATTTCCTGACTATTTGAAGCATTAACAGTGCCAGCAACAGTAGTGGTACTGAAGTGCACCGCACATACTAACAGTACTGATTGAATTGTGCTCAGTAACGATGCAGCAGAAAAAGCGGCCAAGGAAGGTGCTTAACTAGAATTAGCAGATCCACCAGTCACCCCTGAATTAGTGATGCAACAGGTTCAGTTATCAAGTCCTTACAATTATGTGCCCCTAATGCAAATCATTGAATTGCAAAGTAAGGATGCGCAGCAAGAAAAGGATTTGTGCAGTAAAAGAGGGTGCACTTTGTCACCCACTGATTTGGTTTGGAGACAACATCTCTCAGTTAAGGTAGTGATGCCCCAAGAGTTGCTTACAGTTACACTTGAGCAGCTGCACTAACCTGCTCAAATTTCGAAGCAGTACATTGCAGCTGATATCCAGGGGAATTGGTTTGTCCCCAGCCTCCAAGAGCATGTTGATATTTTTGTGGTGTACTGAACCACCTGGCACCAGTACAACACAGGCCTTACTCTCAAAACATTGAAAGGAATGTTGCCTTGCCCTTCAGGGCTCTCTAGGGCCTTTTCATATCTATTATATTGATATGCATAACAGCTGCAAAAAGTATTTTTATTTAATTGTTGTTGTCTGTCAGTTTTCCTGTTGACTTGAGGCTGCTCCCTGTACTCAACCTGATACTAAATAAGTGGCAACATTTTTGGTACGGAAGATATTTCCTCACTGGAGAATGTGTGACATCCTAACAATGGGACTCACTTCCTTAACAAGCTTTTTATTGAGATCACTTCTTTATTGGAGATAAAACACAGGATGTGTCCAGTGTATCATCTACAAGCCAATGTTGTCATTGAGCATCACAATGGATTGTTAAAGTTAAAGCCCTCCAAAATCTGCCATACCATGTCTAAAAACGGGTTACACTGTCTTCCATTTGCCTTATTAGGTCTTAGGAATCTGCCAAGGAACGAACATCACCTGCTGACCCACCACCTCACACAAAATCATGACAAGGAGGAAGCTGCACACACCACTCTCACCTGCAAATGTGTCCCCCGATACACACTAGTCTACAGACATCCTAGGGGAAGAATTTCAGGGCTATCGTAGGGACCAAACCAAAATTCATAAAGTTATATCTTCACATATTGTTATGTTATGTTATATAGATTTATTGAGTACACATATACCCAAGGGCTTCTTGATGCTGGTTAAGAGGAAGGATTAACATATTTAAGTGAAGACTAAAATAGGAATGTTTTCAACACCCAGTGGAAAGTGAAGTGGTCCTCAGTCCCACGAAGGGTGAAAGGCAGATCGTTCCAGGCCTTGGCGGCGGCAACTGAGAACGCATGCCCACCTGTCCGTGAGAGTCAGATCTGGGGGACCGGCACTAACAGTGCAGATTGAGAGCGCAACACACAGCTAGGAGCATAGGGTACACATTTCTCCTTCAGATATTTAGCCCTGAGGCTGTAGAAAGCCTGATGTACCATACACATGGACTTAAAAAGAATGCAGCTTTCAACAGGAGGCCAGTAGAGTTTCCTCGTCTGGGAGGACATGTGAGCACCAAATCTGCAACAGATCTGAAACAGATTTAGAAGGTAGCAAGGTTGGGCTAAGTAGAGTGAGTTACAGTTATCGAGCCCACTCAGAACCAACGCCACCACCACCGTAGCCTGACACTCTGCAGGGATTAAGGGAAGAACCTTCTGCAGAATTCAGAGCCTAAAATGCCCAGTTGTGCAAACCGTCGCCACCTGCTTGTCCATTGCTAGGGATGCCGAGATTCTGACACCCAGGTTCTTGACCGATGAGACTGGTAAAGGGAAAGGGCCGAGGGAAGAAGGCCAGAACTCTGCGGTCCAAAAACAAAGGGGGGAGGTAGTCCCACGACAAGAACCACTGTTTTACTGCTGATAAGTTTAAACCAATTTGTTCTCATTCAAGCTCCGAGATCTTCAAGACACTTCCTCAGCCGCGCAGCTGTATCAGCTTGAGTAAGGTCCAGGCAAACCAGAATTTGGGTATCGTCTGCAAAAGAGTAATAACGGAACCCATGAGACAGAAGGAGAAGCAAGAGTAGCCTGATATAGAGATTAAACAGAATGGGGGACAGCGCAGACCCCTGAGGGACACCATAGAACAGTGAGACTGCACTGGAACAAAAAGGGGAAAGAGAAACTGATTGGGAACGATCAGCCAAGAAGACCACAAATCAGTCGAGTACATGGGCAGACAGGCCAGCGTCAAGAGAGCCGGAAGATCAGGCTTTGCAAGATTGCATCTTGTCATCAACTGCCATCTGCATCTAAAGGTGTGAATTCAGAGTTCCTACAAGAACCACAACTCCTCCAAAAGGGAGAATGTTTATATTAGAACTTTTGTCTGCCATCAAAATCAACAGAGGATTCACATGCCATATTGCGTTGTTTTCATGACTCCAAGTGCACTGAAGTTAGAAGGTCAGAAGTGTTTGATCCATCTTTTGGATGTTAGATGGGACACCAGCACCAACCTACATCCACAAGAGCAAGACCTTAGTGGGAACTAACCCGAAGACTAAAAAGGTAAGTACCCTTAAGAGATTTGTGATTTTTCTTTTTCGATTAGGGCGGCCTTGTGGATGAATGTACAATTATTTTTTTATTCGGTCACTCAAGGAGCAGCATATAGAAACAAGAAGGTTATGATGTATATTTGCCTTAGGTTTTACTCTTTTTTCTAACATTTTTGTCATGAGAGAGGTGAGAATGGAGAGGTCTAAATATTCCTGATACACCTGTTCCCTCGTCCCACATGCTACTGGCACTCCCACACTGTATATTTCAAGAGAATTGCTACCTCAAATAGCACAATGTTTAGTGCATCTAGCCTTATGCAGAGTATGTGGCCTATTTCAAGTTCAATCAGTACAGGCTACTGTCACACCAATCGATTAAAACAAATGTGTTAAAAAGTATGGGAGGGAGCAGGAAAATGTGAGGTGCCAAGTTCTCAGTTGAATTTGGAAGGTACCGTGTTTTTGCACAATCGATGGGAGAAGGGAGTGATGAGTTGCATAGCAGGATGATTGTGGGGGCTGACAGAAGCAGGGGCACACATTAACGAAAACTGTCTTGAGATTTTGAATGTGTACATAAAAGAACTGACATGGCTGAAGCAAAAAGAAAATCCTGTTAAGATCCAGTTGCTTACATACATTTCTTTGTGTTTCATGAGTGATGGCACTGTGTCGCTAGGCACCAATCAGAACTGTAGTAAATTCATATGAATTGCAGACCTAGCTGGTGGGAATTCCATATTCATGGATGTATATTAAACATGTGTAGACTTTGCCTATCTTCAGCTCCCAACAGCTTGGAAAGGAGTACATAGTATTTCCACATTGCATTTGCCAATTCTTATAGTACATGCTGCTCATCTCGCTGTTGTTAATGTGCCACTCCATGTTACACATGTGCCCCCTCCCTTACTACATGCCTGTAGGTCAGCGACTTTTGAAGGACACAAAATGTTAGGGAACATACAGAGGCATACATGCTCCAACTATGTTTTATCAACAGCTTCAGAGACACTGAAGAACATTGCAGAGTAGTACGAGCTGTTTAGCAATACAGAAGTGGTGTTCACTTCCCTCCTGGCTCCTGGTGTTGAGACTGCTGTGAATGCCAAATGGCTTCAAGTGGCTCGATATGAACTGCTCAAAATGGCTAACCATCCCGAGCATGTGTTCAATGCCATAAAAGAGAAAATGAGAGCAATACGATTAATGACACTCCAGAATAGGTACATACTCGACCTCCTTACTGCAATGGAGGGAGGGGTTTGTCAGAAGATCGGCAGCTCTTGCTGCATCTACATCCCTCCTAATGATCTAGATAATTGCTCTTTAACCCATGACACTGGAGCATTGAATAATCTTTGTATTGCCATGGAAACCGAAGCTGGAATACAAAGCAAAATTGGCTGGACTTTTTGTTTTCTTTGGTATTGTGTTTGTTGGGACAAGCTGCCAAAAAGTTAGTGCCCATTGTGTTTTTCCTACTTGTGATTTAGTGCTCCTGTGAGGGACTATGTTGCTGGTTACTTTGACTGCAGGTAAGGCCACTCTCATCTTAAAGCATGTCGGCATACAAACAGATTCAGAGATGAGTACGAATATGATTGGTCCTCCAGGAGAACCGTTTGGATTTGGAATGCCGTTTTAGATGTGATTTAAAGCTGAGGATGTTAGCTACAGGCAGACATTGAAATTGTGTTTCTAGCGCAAAACTGAGGGCGTTATGGACGTTTTAGTAGAGATTGTTTTTTCAAGATAGGCGCAGGAATGGAAAACAGGAATGTACTTTTAAAATGACGAAAGGGTTTCTGACACTAGAGGATGACTATGAACACAATGAATACCCACACAGGAACACAGTCACTTGATCAGAATGACTGCCTGCAGAGGAAACTCACCTTCTTCAGATGAGAAAAGATCAGCAAAAGATAGTTTTAACAATACTAGTACAGGAGGAAGGATAGGATGGTTTGGATAGAGAGTTCAGACAATTCAAAAATACTCCTAACAATACAGGTTCTGAATACAAGATAGGATGGGTTTAAGATAGGGATTAACTATGCAAAATACATATGCCAGTGACACAATTCTTTCTATAGATACTCACTGGATATGTTTTTAAATGGAACTGTCAATTCTGGTCAGGGGATTCTGGTCAGGGAATTGGATCTGGTTTAAGACAGACGGCTGGGCTCATTGGACTGGGCAGCGTCAGCTAGGTGCTCTGGTCACGGCACAGGACTGAACTGGATATGCAATGCACTCTGGTCACAGCACGGCACAGGAACGGACTGGATCTGCCCTTCTTGGTTCTGATGATAATTATTTTCAGCAGGCAAGCAGTACAGTGCAGCCCGGCTGTATTATGATGTTTCCCCTTTGGTTTGTGGGGTTCTGGTTCTGGAATTTGAGGCCTAGCTGAAAATGGTTCAACTATGCAATGGGTTTCTACTTTACCAAGTTTCTGGAGGCTGGAGAAAGGAAGATGTAAAGTTCAGCAGCAGGGTGCTCTGACAGCATCGGGATAGTGAGTGAATCTGCCTGTCTTTTTGAGTGGTGAACTGTGTCTATTTATGCTATGAACAGGCATCATAAAGGGGGTGTGTGGGTTGGTTTATCCTAAGCTTGCCCCTTTTGACAGGTGATTGGGTCATAGTCTACTCTCTGTCTTGATAGGAGGAAAGAAACAGAGTGTCACCTTTATGGTGTGATTTTATGAGGCTGAGAATCCACTCCTAGCCCCTTGAACACAAAATCTACTTTTGGCACAATACATATTTCCACACATGCAACCTCTATAACAATCACATATACAGATTACATATTTTCCATAGCAACTACTCCTCAAAACCCCGTAGCCGTGGAATCTTGTCTCCGCTTTTCACAGAATTTTGCCCTTTTCATCGGGAAAACAATGTCCAATTCTTAAGCAAATTTCTACAAGTGTGTACGTTTAACATGGGCATAAGTGTATAAAGGTTCATACTTCTAGCAGACATACATTTTCTGTAAAATCACATTTCTTGCCATTTCTTTCCAGAACATGTCACACGATGGTGCCGCCTCTTGAAGCTTGCAGCCAAAATTTAGATTCACAAATCTGTTACTTTTATATTTTTCACAATTTTGACTGGCAAGTTATACGTCTTTAAAAAAAATTGTTCTTTGTTAATGTTCAGCCACAGATGGTTGTTTGGGTCCGCCTCTTTTTGTCTCCCTGCAGTTCAGGAGCAGTCTCCTCTCTGCTTGCTCTTGGCAGAAGCCATTTACGACTGTCCTCACACTTCGCATTTCCTTAGTTGCAGTTGGTTATTGTTCCTCATACCTCTGGAGGCCAGGTTCTTTCCCAAACCCATAATTAGAGATTTTGTGTGATTTCCTGCTGGGGGGAAAGACCTTCCTTCTGTGAGAAACCTGTTATTCCAGTTTGGTAGCTTCAGCCAGGTTTAATTTAACAGTTAATTCTGTTGAATTTTTCCTTAGCTTAAAACAAACTTGTATCAAATCACAGCTAGAATACTCATTCAAGATTTTAAACCATGGGATCAAAACAATTACAATATGGGTTACTATAAGTAACAGGCCTCTTAGATTGCAAACATTTGATTTCAGTTTATACATGTTAAAGTTTAATCAGGCAGGCTCCTGACAGCTGTCATTCAGGTGGCTCAAGGTACTGCATCCAGAGATTTTTGACAGATCCACAGACAGGCCACTTTTGCTGTGGAAATCTCTTTATGCTTTCAGCTTTTCAGGACTTTGTAAATTCACAATTATTTCTTAAACTAAGTGAATTGTAGCACCCAGCAAGAATTTTGGATATTTGAGGGTGTTCTGTACAGGCATCTGCAGTTTCAGCAACAAAGAAAAAGGGATTTAAAGCAAGATTCTGGGTTTCATTTAGCCAAGTACTGCTTTTTCCTTCTGTACTCCATTTTCACTTGTTGTGGAGCCCAGTGACATATTCCAGGAGTCAGAGCTCTGTTCCACCACTGACAACATGCGTGCAGATTGGGCAGCCATCTTTTTGTGCTTTGCAAAGCACGATTTTCAGAGGTTTTGTTGCGCACAAGGGTTTTGCAGCCATTTTGCTGTTTTCTGGTACCATCATAACACAGTGCTGCAGCATAGCAAAGCAAAAGTGGGTCAAAACATCCCACAGATGTGAATAGATAAGTTAATGGATTAACTAAAGGGGGGGAGTGCTGGGATGCATGTACAGTATCCCGATAGGTGAAAGATGTTTACGCTACATAACTTGTATTAGTCCACAGTGAGGTTTGGTAAATCACAGTAATGTTACGATTAGTGTGTGTTTTGTGTAGTTTGGCGATTTGGTGTATGTGTTATTTTGTATCTAGTTTTTAATACATTTTAGATTGTAACTTTTCATTTTGCTACATGATGCAATGCAATCACAATGTCATCATGTGGGTACAACTTTGTGGCACATAGAATTGAGTTACGAGGAACACTATGTTTCCGAGGGAAGAGTTTTTCAGTAGCAAAAGCCACTGTAAGGGGGCACAGTGAGAAAGCAATATATGGAGATTTAAAATGACTTATGTTAAATATGTAGTTAGAGTACCATGGTATTAAGAGTTCTGCAGCCTTTACATAAAGCTATCTCAAAGATTGCAGTATTTTCGTAGTTAGAGCCTTAGGCTTCAGAGTTTCTGGTTTGCAGTGGCTGAGTTTCCTTCCCTCCATGTGTGTTTTGGAAGACCAAGCTCAGGAGAGGGAGAGGAAGCAGAGCACATCAGGAAGATGGAGATAGTAGGCTGTATGGTTGCTGGAGGCGAGAACGGAATGAAATGCCATTAGGTTTTTATGTTTAGATGGATGTTTAGATGCAAGTGACCAACTTCCTTAGAACACAAAACCTTGTTATTAAATGGCCAACGTGTTCAGTTAGGTTGTGGGTGTCAGATTGGGGTTATCAATAAATACATTGAATGGATGCTCAAAGGCAGAGCTTGACCAGTGTTTTATGATTCAATTTGGGTTCTCACGAAGATAAACGGGATACATGCTAGGGAGGCCATATGATATAAGATGGCAGTTGCACAAGGTCTTGCAAATGAATTCGGAAGGAGCAGTTTGGGGCACCAGAGTGTCTGGGGTAATGAGGAGAATATTGTGTGATCAAAGGAATGGCCACTGTCTACACTTCTCCCTCTCTTTGATGGAATCTTATCATGATTATGCACATCACAAACTGGGTTAAAATTTCTCTGACAAGTGGGCAAATCAACTGTTAAAAATTATTTGAGAAAACAGACCAATTATATTTCAGGTGGTCATGACTGGCTATGTAATGAGATCACGTAAAAGGGGATGGTGTTTAGTAAATGTATCAAATGGGTTTATAGAATATAGGAGCTACTTAGATTCTTTGTATAGGGTTTAACCAATGGGTATTGTGGGATGATGTAGCTGATTTTGTTTAAAAGCTGTAACTTTGTTGAACACAGGATGGAGTCGCAAGTTTTCAGCTTTACGAATCTGACTAAGCCTCCCCCTCCCGACCGTTTGCATGTAATACATTTGCTTTTCTGGCAACGTGCATTCACTCTCTTTTTGGGTTTTATCGTATCAGGGTTTGGGTTTACCTTTCTACATTAAACAAAGACTCAAGCAAAGTTTCAGCAGTGTTTTCCAATGGGTAGACAGCTACCTTCATTCTGTCTTGGATCCCGGAGGCAATCACACCATTTGTTTGAAGACTCCCTTACATGGGATGCAGAGAGCTCTGGGGTAATGGCCAGCAAAGACTGTGCAAGAAACAAAGGCATTCACTTATTCCATGATGGCATCTGATGGTGTCAAGCAGATGGACATCGCTTGGGGCCAGACTCAATGCTTATTAACATTGCTAGTTGTTAGGTTTGCTCTTGATATTTCTGCAGTTTGAACCCAGTCCCCCTCTACTACACCCATCTTTGTTCCCTGCTAGCACTATCCCTCTTTGACTTCTCAATGCCCTCTGTGCCTAACCCTTGCTTCACACATCACCAAACCCTTTGCAGTCCAACAATCCTCTCATTCTTCACCTGTATTCTGGACTCTCTATTGACTGAAGTGATCCCTTTTTGAATCCCTCATTAGTGGTATCTCAAGGGTGGGGTGGGGTTCACCTACCCCTTACACAATGTTGGGTCCTCTATTGTTTTACCCTCCCCAGGAGGCAGGTGTGGGCTTGGGTTGTTGTGCTTCCTGCCTCTCTATGGCGAAAGCCAAAACAAAATAGGCATGGCTGGAAGGTTTAAAATTAATCTCCACCTCTGGTATTGCTCTGGGCAGCGCTACAGACCATTGTTCTTCATTCACTATGTCAAAACCGGCATGGAACAGAAGGGGAATGCTGTTCAGGCTGATGCCTCAGGACCAACAGGAGCCATGTATGGGGCTCCTGCTCTGGCTGTTGGGGGGAGAATGCCAGGAACGGGGCTTATAGTCTTGGTGGCAGAGGTCAAAACGCCAGGTATTGGGTTTGTGCTCTGGGTGGCGGGGGACAGGATGCCAGGCATGGGGCTTTCAATTTTGGTGGTGGGGGCTATATGCCAGGTAAGAGATGTGTGCACTCGTTGAGGGTGGTGGGGGCAGGATACCAGGTATTGAGTTTGTGCTCTGGGTGTTGGGGGACAGGATACCAGGTATTGGAATTGCAATCTTGGTTGTGGGAGGAAGGATGCCACGTATTTGCCTTGTGCTCTGGGTGGTGGGGAGCAGGTATGGGGTTTACCCTCTGGGTTTTGGCTTTGTTTGGTCTTTTGAATTGGGACTTGTGGGACTCTTCACTACAAATGATGACCTTACTAACCATAACATGGCCTTATTGGGGCATTTGAAGCTGCACTAGGCATATTATTACAGTCCCTGCAAAGCTGTACATTACATATAGTGGCTGGCTAAGCATATGATGGAATTGTTGGTGTATTTGAGGCTGCACTTACATCAGAACATAACATACTGGGAACGGTTGGGCAAGGCTGGCACGGCACTGTTGGAACTGGCATTATGTTGACTGTGATTAAGTAAGGTTGTTTGAAAATGGCAAGGCTATGCTTTACTGGCAGATTGCCACATTGCGCTGAAAATTTACATTTTTAAGAGTACCATGGTGTATTTAAACAATACTTCAGGCAGGTTGGCATGTTTATGTTATACCTATGTAATAGCGCAACACCGGTCACCCTGCATTGACAGCACCCATCAGCATGTAAGCAACACTAAAGTATCCTTTCAAATAACCTGAAATGTTCTTGGTAACACCTTGCATATAATTCTGTTATAGTCTGGAATTTCCAAACCCAATGCTCTGCACTGCATGATTTCAGAGTATTCAAACTGGTGTACTTTATGCTGGCCTATGATGCATAATTGGCATTGTGCTTGCAGTTGACAACCTGGCATCAGAAGTATTAGAACATCTTAATCTCAGCTGCATTAAGATATTTTATGAAAATCTTAGAAGTATACATTTTATAAATTGAGATGTAATGAAAAAGTTGTGAGAATCTTAATGTTATGAATGATATAGTACTACTTAATATTTTTGTAAGTAATTATTCTATGAATCATGAATTTAAATTGTGTGATGCATCTTAATGTTATTCGTGATAAGGTACAACTCAATATATTTTGTATTGTAATTGTAGGCACTATGACTTCAAATTCTGTGATGTTATTTAATGTGCATATTTATAATTCTGGTTATAATTGTTGTATAATTTTATTGTAAACCATTGACACAATACATTTAAAACAAGTATTAGAACATTTCATTTTTACTAGAAAATTGCTTCTAAATGTGTTTTTTATCCAAACACTGTGCCATATAAATGCACCATTTTACCTCGCCCATGTCAATTTAGGAACAACATTCAGAACATCCATTTTTACGTGGCCTCCTACTTTTGCCTTTGGTGCCTTCTGTGCCCCTGACCCTCTAATTTTGATTGGAGGAGACGCCACTGCTCCTCATTCAGCACATAGTAAGCTTCCATGAAATATGGGACAGTCTGAAAGTACAAATAACATTCCACAGAAGAGAATGGTCCTACTAAGTTTGCGTCCCCTATTGCAGGCTATGGTCTCCCATCTCTCTCAAACCATTTTCCACCAGAGACTCTGTGTCTTGTGTAGTCCTTGGCTGAAATCGCCCATCACATTTGCTTTTGGAGCCAACATTGCATCCAAGAATGGAGATTAGCTTCCCACAGACGCATTTTAGGGCAATTGAAACTTTTGTCATTACGCAACACTATGCTGAACCGTTCCTCGTCTTTCTTACCTCTTCCCTGTCTGCTTACCAATGTCTTGTTTATCTCCCAACTTTTGCAGGGACTGCGATGTGAAGCAAACATCCAAATGCCTTTTTGGCTCGAAATCCAAAACACTGTCATGATAAGATTAAGAACCTAAGCAAAGGCAGCATTGGGTAAACACACAAACAGATGAGCCATGTGGTTACATACCTTCCATTTAATTGTCTGCTGCTGTGTTAGTTTTAGGCGATAATGGCGTCATTAGTCGGCGGTACAATCTGGTAAATAGCGCACCATCTCGAGGTAATCGACCAAGAGAAGCGAGGGCATTACCCATGTGTGGTGGGCTGTGACTGGGACAGCGCAGCTGACCACCGAAGACATTATCACCATCAGCACCCTAACAGGGGTGGCATAATGACATGGCAAAGAAGGAAGTGGTAAAAAAAAATGCAAATGTATCTCATCAATATTAATGACCGGTACCTGAAAACCCGACATGGATCCAACCCTCGAGGCTTGGAGTTGGAAAACCCTCTGTGAATGGCTTGCGCCTGTCCTGAGCAGTTGGGACGCTTTCAGTGGTTTGTGACCATAAAATCAGTTGCACTACATTGATACATTTTCACTTGAATTGCAGAATGGAGAGAACGTCTGGCACCCACCACCTTCCTATTTTCTATTGCACAAAGGAAATGCGCACATTGCGGTTTTCATTCGCTACATCGTGCACCCTGCTTTTGCATTGGCTAATCCAACACTTTCGTGCAAAACATGATACTTTCTGCCCCAGATGTTCAGAAAGGTCATGTTAACATTTTAATGAAAGGACATGGGGGGCAAAAGTACATTATAACGAAAGTACAGAAACAGCTATGATATGAAACATAATACTTACGTTAAAAGAGTCTGGAGCAAATAAAGAGTTTTCTTAGGTATACAGAAACATGGAAATAGTTAACGGATGAACGTGCCTTATGTCAGTTGGCACAATTGAGGTAACTTACGGCAAGCCAATTGTTCGCTACAAGGCGTTGAATGATGACGGTGGTGCTTGCACCCTTCTTTCACCCACAAAAAATGAGTCTATATCCTGAGTCTTCCAGTCAACGTAGGTTTCTAGCTTCATCCTTCACTTACAGGATCGCCTAAGAAATCTTGCTACTGTCTTCAACACTTGAGTGTCTTTATCTCATAAAAGAAAGGAACTTAATACACCTTTGTGTTGCGGCACAGGATGAAAACATTTCTCTAGAAAGCATCTTCTATATGGGTTATAAAGTGGAAAGCAGAGGAGTAGGTGAGCTACTGTTTATTGGAATACTAGCGGTACTACCTGGGATTGCCCGGATATGTAGCTGACATGAGTGCACGCAGCATTGCCCGGGTCGGTAGCTGACATGCACGTGGGGGTCTGCTATAGCCTTGTGTATGTTATATTGTGCCCTAACTTCCTATTTTTGAAAAACTGCAAAATCCGCAATCTCCCAAAATCGCCTATACTAATAGCACAGGGCCGGACCCCACCCTGTGCAAGGCGAATGGGTGGGGTTGCTCAGATTTCTTTATTGCCAGTACACCTAAGACTGGTATGTCGATCTCATGCCAAAACCTCAGCCCACCAACTGTTGTGGGGCTGGAGCCAACAATCGCAGAATCGCAATCTCATTAAATTCATGCAGACTGATAGCATAGGGCCAGACCCTGCCCGGTGCAGGGCGAGTGGGTGGGGTTGGTCAAATTCCACTATCGCCAGTACACCCCAGACGTGTATGCCGACCTTGGGCCAAAATGTCAGCCCACCAATTGTTATGGGGATGGAGCCAAACCTGAACATACAAACAAACTTTCCCAAATATATATATAGATATAGATATTATAGAAATAGGTTATTACTGAGGTGTCACATTTGTTGTATTTCAGATGGGTGGGACAGCTTTTGGTTTCAGGGTGTGCAGGTGACTTCCAAGGGGGCATTGGCATTCTAAATGAGTCAAGGTCAATTGTGGTTGATGAATATATTCATGGGAGAAGCATACATTTCTTCCGAAATTGGGGTCAGCACCAAGGCATAATGATGGAGCTGAAAATAATGTAAGGTGTGTTGGGAGTGGGTTTCCCGTTGAGACATTTTTCAAAATATGTGGTTAAAATTATGCATTTTGCAGTACGATTTTTGAGGGAAAAGTGGTAAAAAAAACAGTAGAATTTACAACTGTCTCTCTAGGGCAGGGGCTGGCAACCTGTGGCTCTTCATTTGTATTTGACTGCAACGCCCATGATTCTTTCACATTGACTATGATGGCTGGGGCTGATGGGAGTTGTAGTCCAAAACATCTGGAGTGCCAAATGTTGCAGACCCCTGCTCTAGGGAAACACATACAAATAATGTAATGGATACCATGTCAACAACAGTACACTGGAGTATTTTACAATATGTTCATGGCGTGTGCCCACAACATATGCCAGCATTACAATTGTAAATCACTTCCATGATTCTCTGTCACAATATATGCTGGCATTGCAGTTGTAAATCACTTTTAAGAAGCTGTGTCCACAACACATGCCATTATTGCCATTATCAATCACTTTCATGATGCCTGGGCTCACAAAATATGCCAGCATTGCCAGTGTAAATCACTTTCAAGACCATATGTCCACCAACCATTTTCATGATGATGTGCATAACATATACACTGGTATTGACACTGCAAATAACTTTCATGAAGCTGCATCCACAATATATGAGCTCACAAAATACACGTGATGTACCCAAGTACCCAAGGACAAACTATGAGAAATACTGAGGTATTTATCACAGAGATTTGTTTTTAACGGTCTGTGACTGCTTTTAAAGAGGCTTTGACTAGCAAGATTGATTCCATTTTGATTTATTTACAGCAATGTCCCTTAATTCACCATTTAAGTAGTGTTTATTAGAATGTTTGATTTGTTCTAAGGTTTCAGTGGGTCTTTAGTTAGGATGGTGGTAGGAATTGAGTCCAGAGGGGCCATGCATCACGTTGAACTTGCCACCCAGTTATAGGCCGCATTGCGGGTAAGTGGCAGTGCCCTTCATAAAGTTTGACCATTAGTGGTTGGGGTTCTCAATCTTTTCTTCAAATTAATTGCAGTGGTTAAAACCCAGAAAGGACAACTCCATTGCAGACTGTTACTTGCAAAATGGGTTTCAATTAGCCAGAGCATATACATAGTGTGTTTTAGGGTGGGATTGATATTTTATTTCTCTGTGCTTGCCTGCAATCTTTGGACAGTTTGGATTGATCTGTTATGCATTGGTGATGGGCTCTTTCTTGTTTTGTGTTACAATAGGGATACTTACTAGCTAGACGCATATCAGGAAAAAGCGTATAAAAACTCTGATGAAGCTAAAGGAAGAGTGGGAGTCTACCTCTGCTTTTTTTAAACATATGTCAGCAGTATTCTCAGTATTTATTGAAAAAAATGAAGTGATTTCACAGTGAGTGCTTTTGGTGTCGTCTGAACCAATGAGTTTGAAATGGCACTAGGAGACATTGGTCCCACCAACCCTCAACTCTTTGATAAACAAAGAGGGACACTATGGCACATGCGTCTTTGTGGCACCTACTATTTCTGTAGTGCAAGTGCATATACATATAATGTGAGAAACATCCACCTTTTGAAACTTCAGTGATTAGGAGAAAGGTACCTTAAATGAGGATAAAAAGGCAGAAAACATTGTCATCACAGATTTTAGATTTCAATCTAATCTGACCTTAACATATAAGAACATCTGACAGTCTGGAGGGACTATTGCAGAATTCATTGAATATACCCAAACAAGTGAAGGCCAACCTAATGAAAACATGACCAGATTATGCTATGTCGATTTGTCGTTCTGGGGAACAATAGCATCCCTTTATTACAGTGCAGAAGCTTTACTATCTGTTTTACCTTTGCATGAAATTTGCAGCGTAAACTAAGTTTAGGGAAACTGGGAAAGATAATTCCAGGATTCCATGAGAAAGGGTTTTAAGATGAAGAAGGTGCAAACTGTCATTCAGCAAGGACACTGATTCACCAAAATACTAGGAGTCGCAGAAGACATCACACACCTGATGACATCCCATGAAGTGATGTCACATGACCTTTGACCTGGATGGCATTATTTCCTCTTTAAACCTGGTGACATCCCCGGAAGGACTTTTAGGGGTTAAAAAAAGCACAAACATACAATTGTTTAAATACCAATTAAGTACTAAAGCAGACAAGAATATTTTAGATACCAACCACATTTTAACTTGGGTGCTGCCTTCATATGCCATAGACTGGGTCATGATATGACAGGGTTAGACTCAAAAGACTCAACATAGGCTGAGGCACTGCCATCAATATGCCACATTGGCATTGTATGGCCAGTTACTTCAATATTATGCCAATTGTAGCTTCATATGAGGTATTGTCATCAAATGATAACTAGAACCCCACATTGCCAGTTGCTGTGATAATACACTATGCAGAAATCCAATAGATGAAAGTCACAAATAGTGCACAGGAGCATTAATGCTTTAATTACTTATAATGATTTGTTATTTGTACAGCGCCTTCGCCAAAGCACTATACATAGCACATATTTACATAACGATTATCATCGCAACTGAAGTTGGTACCTATTTATCAACTTTAGAAGAATGGGAAGGCTGAGTTGACCTTGATGGGATTCGAAACTGCGACCAGCAGATCACTCACAGATTGCAACAGCGAATGCTCAACCCACTGAGCTATCTTACAGATTTGCTTTTAAAGATGCAACACCACAATAAGACAACATGTAAAAACTGGATGGACAATGTAGGTGAGACAAATAATAAAACGTATCATGTTTGCTGTAGCTTTAAAGATGCACAGTAAAAATGCCATGCCACACTAAGACATGCCTAGACTGGCAGCACCAAAATGCCAATCTAACCACATAATAACACTCATCATGCTAACTTTCTCAAAGATGCCAGGAAAAATATACAGTACCAGAGTAAGGAAAGGGTAGACTGGCTGCACCCAAATGCCATTCAAGACAGGTAATTGTACTAATAATAATAATAATAATAATAATAATAATAATAATAATAATTAGGCTTTTATATAGCGCTACAAACCCTCAGGTATCTGAGCGCTGCTTATTATTACCCACGGTGTGTGGTGCTCATTTATCGACCTCGGAAGGATGAAAGGCTGAGTTTGGCCCCGCCGGGATTCGAACCTGCGTTAACAGGCTCTGCACGGGTGTCAAAGCGGGCGCTCTACTCGCTGTGCCACTTGACCGGCATGCTCATCATGCTTACTTATAGATGCCCAGTAAAAATATCAATCCACTGTAAGAAATGACTGGACTGTCTATACCAAAACAGTAGTCTAGCCACTAATAACACATATCATGGTTGCTTTATCATGAATGCCCATTAAGCTTTAGCACACTCCCATCCTGCCCCATCCTTCACACATATCCCGTCTTGCTGCTACTCTCCTCCTCCACCCCCAAAATCAGCTCCTCACTCCAGCATTCTCTCCATGTCCCCCTTCCTCGTACCAGTACTTAAGTATGAGGGATGCTGTTTCATAGGCAAGCACTGGGATGAGGAAGAGTAGGACGAGGAGTAATGAAGATTACTGGTAACTAATCCAGGCATTGAACCACTTGCTCATTTACATGTGCACCCATTCACCGACACATGCACACCCAGCCACCAATACATCATGCACTTACTATTTCACACACATTGCAATATATATATATACACACAAAAAAATGTACTTACCTTTTCCCTGAATGTAGTGCTCTAAAGAACTTAGCATGCGGGCCTACCTCAGGCAACCATGCTCAACACATGCAAGGTTGTCGTGCGCAGATCAGAGTAGCTGAAGGCCTCCTTGTCCTTGAGGGGATGGGGCTAGGAATTGAAAAGGAAATCATTTCCTTTTGAGGTCACTCTGACTGACTTACAAAATAAATTATTTCTGTTATGAAAAACTGTAACGGAGAGGATTTCTTACTGAAGGCAGAATGGCTTAAAAAATAACTGATTTTTTTTTTTAATCCGAGCACCCCAACGCCTCCAGGACATATGCACGACAGGGGCGAAGGTGCATGGAGCTGAATGAAAAGAGGGCTCTCGTCTGACCACTTTTTGGTTTCTCTGCAACCCTTAAACAAGTCTCGCAGAGGCAGTGGCAGGTGTTGCACATGAGTTGCTAGGGTCACATGTGCGACCCCTGGTGACCCCCGAAGGACGACCCTGTCTATCAGCCATCCACCACCCATCAGCGATAAAACACTTCAAACGTAACCTACCATGTCACTCTAGAGAGGTCTAACTACCGGCAAAGAGTGAATGCAAGTGGGAGGAAGGTACAATAGCCCAGTGAGTTAAATGCTCGTCTCTGATGGGTGTGTGTGCTCCACAGTGACCGGTTCAGTACTCCATCGTTCTGAGGATGGTTGGGTACCATTAAATAATTAGGGTACTAATAGCACTAACTATTAAAATACTAAGAAGTAGAAAGTGTCGGACTTGAATCACTGTACAAAGAAGTGATACCATTCTATCATCCAGATCTCTTCCAGCGTGTGTGCCGCTGCTCAGTGTTAAGAACATGAATAAGATTCTACTTGTACTCATTTGGTTGGCTGACTCAAGTGTTTACATGTCGCTCCACCTGTCTAAGTTGAAATGAGGATACTCTGAATGTAGCCCTCAAGTGACACTCTTTTGGAGGCTTTTATGAGTATTCTGGGGACGCTTTTAGTTAAAGTATAATTGTCATGTTGTGAGCCTACAAAATGTTCATTCAGTTCAATGTCTGTACTGGGAAACCTTTGGATTTGCCTTTCTCTGAGATTTGTCGGTGTGTGAGTGATTTCATAGCATTGAATGGACACAGCCTGGGTCATTTAAGAGTGACTTTAGTCACCTTTCTCCTGCCAAAATATGGGTTATTACTGCAAACCCAGATTCCACAAATTGTCTCTAACAAGATAATTAATCAGCAAAAATGCACCAAAGGCAGACATTCAAAAATTAAATGAAAAAATGAAAAAATGCATCTCTCTCTGAGAACCTGAGATGTGACCACAATGGCTGAGACTTTTCCAAGACTGAGCCTGGCACATGGGTGAGTTGTTTAACTAGTATAATTGTATTCAACCACACCACAGTAAGTGCACTTGAAAGGAGGTAGCTAGAGTTCATGAAGACAGTTTTCGCAAGCCACACATGATTTTCAATGGATTATTGGTAATTTTATAAGATATTCAGTCTTACAAGAACTGTGAGTACATGTTATGATGCCTACCCCCGGGGACCCAGACCACATCCAGCAACCCCGGAAGCAGGCATCAAGTTATCCTAAGCAAGCCCAACAACCCCTGCTAGGGGCTATTTGGGTCCAGTCCTGGGGCCTATGGCACCAGGCTCATATGGAGAGTCAGTCCTGGCGCCTATGCCGCCAGGCTCATAGATTAAAACTTACCTGATGCAGACCATGCTGCAAACCTACCTGATGCAAACCATGTTGCAAGAGCTCCAAGCCAAAAGAGGCTTGAAAGGGACTATTTTACTTAGGGACTATTTTTTTACTCGGGTGGGGCTGGGGAGGAATACGTACCTGGGACTACTTTGGAGGCTATTTAAACCACACCCCGAAGAGCAGCACACGCTTCGCGTTATTCTGCATCCAGCAGCGTAACGCTCACCGTGCCTGCAAGTCTGCAACCTGCCTTCTGCCACGCCCGCCTCGAGTTTGGAGCTCCTAGAAAAAGGGAGAAAGAAGGAGAAAAGGTTAGAACAAGAGCAATACCTTTAATCCTTACCTGAATTCCCGAGCCATTGCGCCTTCGAGCTGGAAGAAAGAAGTTATTTATGCGCGTTGCCTCGCCTGCTGCAGCGCCGCGCTGAACTCACCGGCCTTCGCAGCATCTTCACATTCCACCGCATCCTCCTGCATGTTCCTGCTGCACTCCGGCACCTAAGGAGAAGACAAGAACAGCAAGGTGAGCTAAGGTAAATACACAGAGGAATATTAGTTACCCACCCATAGACTTACCTGATTTTACCACCGGGGGTACTATTCCTCTTCACGGGTCGACGCAGCTTCCACTGCATCTTCGCTGAACCCCGGCCCTTAAGGGGAAACAAAAGGACAGCAAGGTGAAACAAAGGGACTAACAAGGGGAACCCTCCTCACCACAATAGACTTACCTGATTTTACCGCTAGAGGTATTATTCCCCAAGACTTCATACTTTCTCTCAGTGCCTGAATAAGGGAGAAAGCAACAGGTTACATATTGACATTATTTTATCGAACTGTGTTGGAAAATACAAATCCTTACCAGAATACTACCGGTTGCCACGAGGAACTCTTCATTAGGGTCAAGCTGCAACCTGCAAGGAATCGGACAAGAGTGAAAGTCAGGCATTTGAACTCTTACGAACTTTATTCTTACGGCGTCTTGCCGGGAATCTCAGAGTCAATATTGTTCTGGAACTCACCAATTCCTTCGAGCCAGTGAAGCAACTGGTTATCAATGCGCCCCTGCGCTCAATGCAGGATGGAGAGCTCATCTTTTCAAACCATCTGGTGAGTCTATAAGAGGGGACATCAAAGGTGATCTGTGGGGAGAACAGCGGGGGTGGGGGGATTTACGCTCAACTCCACGGGTGGTTAATTCCCTTTCTCCATTTGCAGAAGAATATTCATACGTGCCAAGCAAACAAAGCTATTTGGGCCAGTCCAGTCCGTCATCTCGGCCCTACGCGTCACATTGGTGGAGACCGCAGCTGTCCAGTTCTGATCGACGCCTCTGTGGGAGCCAGGTGAGCGTAACAGTACAGTTTTGCTGGTAGGTAATGCAAATGAAGCCCATTTCATTGTACGTTAGAAGGATGATAACTACAATATCTTATTGTGTACAATATCTATTACTACCAAAATAGTATGCTGGCTTATTTAAACATTATTTATTTGTCAATGGATCAGCTTGTGCCTTGGCTCTTACATCCATGCCTAAATCCAAGCCAGACTCCCAGTTTAGCACCGGCTTGGCAAAGCCCACACACTCATTTTAAGTTTCACAAACAAACACATAGTGCATAACATTCCAAAACATCCACACGTGTAAATTTACTATTAGACATGTGACCTGCTGATTCAATCTGGAAGTTCTCTCCGACCACGAGGGGCATAGGTGATGCAGGTCTCGACTTACTATCGCAGTGCAGGAAGCAAGGAACATTAGTAGGAAAACACGGGACATGCCACTGGCAAAGACGTTCTTAGTTGTGAGGCAAAGGCAACATACAAGCTGCACTGCAACGGGATGTGGTAATATGCTGCTCGCTCAGCTGCTCATTCATGTGTAGTTTTTGTTTTATAATTATCAAGCAGCAGTGCCAGCCCAGCAAGTGGCGGGTAAGTGCACTAGGTAGGAGGAGGGTTGCGAGGTGGAGGGAGGTCTCCAGCATTCCTCTGGCTTGACCACAGCTTATGATTATCTTCTGTTTGAAGAAGGTTCAGCCTCACTTGCATGAACAGCCTTCATTCGGAGTTGTTAGAAAGAGAGATCATGTAAAGTTGATATTGTTATACCTCATTGAAACCATGGTTTCCGTGTTATTGTCACCATTTGCTGGACCAGATGATTATCTACATTGGGCACCTAAACTATTCCAGCAAATGTTTTCAGTAATATAAGATTCAATCTTCTCCCTGTAGCAACTGTGACTGGAGTGCCTGTAAATAAAAGACAAAACAGTAACACTCATAGCCACCCTATTCAAATTTAAAAAAGGCTTTTGTAAAGCTTCGCCAAGACCTATACAATTCCCCAGAGCAAAGGTGCGGACAATGCCATGAGAGAATGAATACTTCTAGACAACTTAAACTTACTCATCAGAGCTGAATATCAAAGAGGGGTGTTGGAAGAAGACATATCTAAGGCAGAAATTAAAGTGTGCTTCCGAAGCTTGTGAACATCATATGTTGTTTCCCCTTTCCTTTATTTTGATGGTGCTACATGGTAACTGTGCTAATGGTTAGCACATTGTGAAACGCCAATAAATAAATAACCATCAGTAGATAAGCAATGGTAAAATACTAGGAGAAGATACACCACCGCTAGAATTGTACAAGATTTACAGAAAAACATTATCCCCCTGCAACATAAAATGTATATTAAGGCAGAAGGAAAAGAGGCATTTGCTGGTTAATTCAATATCGCCATGATATCAGGCATTCCAAAACCAGGTAGAAACCTTCTAAAATGTAAAAAGTAGCGAACCATATGATTTGGATGTTAACATAAGAGCAAACATGTAGGTGAACAGGTTCAAACAAATAACACCAACTATCATCGCAGAAGGCCTTTATACCTGGGAGGGCATTAAGAGGCCACATGATATGCATGTACATGAACATATAGGGCATCTACTGAATGCACAGCACTCCGAAGTTTCAACATGATTCAACACAGAATAATTGCTCCATAAAATAGACCAATGCCATCTATTTGGGACACTTCAAAGATTTGCTGTGAGCCCCAAATTCATTGCAAGTACTAAACTAACTTATCTGGATCCTTTAACTATGGTAAATCATGTTAGATTTCAAGTTCTTCTGTGATACATGATAAGATGGGTCAATGGTGCCTGCTATCCTCGTCCTTTTGTTTACAACTTTTAAAACTTTAGTACAAGCTATCTGAAACAGCCTCACGTGCAATGGCATCAACAGCACCGGCGAGTTAAAATACATGTTATGTACAGACTATGTTTGACTGTCTCATTTTAAGCTACTGAACTTCATCTCTAAGATTCAGACTTTAACATTCTCCGGTTATAAGATTATTGGAAATAAATGTGATATTCTACAGACAAATGTGGATTAAAAGTAAGGAGTGAGAAATATTTAGGGACAATAGTTACTAAAGGTTGATAAAGATGTCACGGGGAAAAATGAAGATATTTTGGAGAAGCAAAAAGATGACATTTTAAAATGGGGAAAATGTCACATATCAAGATGTGGCAAAGTTAAAATTGCAAATATATTGACAGTGATCAGATTAAAACATCTGCTCTCAGTGCCCCCACTAGCCGTAACGTGGAAAACAATAAGATTACTCACTGAAAGTATTAGACGATTAATCAGCAGTGAGCATGTCAAAAATCCTTCATAACGGCAAGAGGCTGATAACAACTGCAGGATACACAGTATATCATCTATCATCAGTTATCCTAGATGAGGCAGGTAGAAATTAACAAATTAACTATGTTTACTCATCAAAAAAAGAAACAATCAAGACCTGTACGTGCTAGAAAAAGGAGTATGACTCTAGCGCGATGAATACACGTCTTCAACACCTCCACAGGCAGTACCAAATCGGTAGTGCAGTATCAACATTAGTGAGTGCTGACGCGTTTCAGTGCATATACCATGCATGCAAAAGATGCAACAGTGATTTTGTTTTTTGGTGAAAGAAACTGCATGAAATAATTATTTGTTGGCTGTGTTACACGACTGAATAATCCACAGTTAAGGCACTATGCAACCGTGTGAACAATGTGATCCTGAGTTAAATGATTAACAAAGCTTCAGATGAACCTTTCCTTCAAAGCTGTTCTGGTCTCCTTTCTACCATCATGCCACTGGGTTATTATTGTTCATCATTGATGTTCTTATATTAATATATATGTACTGCCACTTCGAACAATTCACAATACTGTTAACTTTCCTGCTCATCCCATGGCACAACTAAATCATAATCTTTGTAATTGGTGTACATTTCTGTTTTTTGCTTCTAGGCTTGGATGATGCTTCAAGGCTTGCATGATGCACATCAACTTCTCAAAATACTTGGAAGACAGAACAAACTCTTTGCGTACGACATTCAAATCTGCTTCTCTTTCCTGAACTTTCCTCTAAGGTCTCTAGCAAAATCTCCAACTGGCTCTCTTACATTAAATATTGGATGGTTTTCCACTCTCTGAAGTTAAACTCTACCAAAACAGAGGTGCTCTTCTTCCATCTCGTGTCTCTTCTGACTATCCAGTTCCCACCTGACACACTCCCCTACTCCTCTTCTGCTAGAAACCTCAGTATCATCTATGACCCTTCTCACATCTTCTCTACTTTCATCTCCAAAACTGGAACAGCAGCTCACCTCAGCCACCTAAATATTAGGAAAATAAAACACATTGTTTCTTTTGACACTGGCAAACATTTCTTAAGCACTCCTGTCTTCTCTAAACTGTGCCAGTATCCCCTTTATTCTCCCCAACTATGTTTTCTGTCTTCTTGACAAAATCATTTGCTTTGCTTCAAGCACTCTCTTTGAGCTCCCTTACTTCACACCTACTTCCTAGTACTGTCACCAGGTTTGATAGCTGACGATGCAAAATAGGGTGAGATTTTAATGTATTCTTGCTCCACTAAAATAGAATTCTATTCCCCTGTACATCTGGGAAACAGTCACAGATTTGTTCAAAACCAACCTAAAATCCTACCTCCTTGCTTCTGATTTACCCTCTTAACTTACCTATCATCTGCCTACTAGCTAACATTCTTCTCTCGTCTCTAACCTGCGTCTGTGCCTCACTTCCTCTGCCTCCACTCTACACTTCACCCATCAGGGCCACGTCCCGAGCACAGATGGCCATACGACTACCTGCACTTATAAATGTCCAATGTTCATTGTCCTTAATCTATATATGTCTACTTAGGTATTGTCCCTGGTGACTGTTCCATTTACTCCCCTCCACAACCTGGTCAGAATGTCCCTCCATTGTAAGAAGATCACTGCTTCCCATCAAATCTAATTTCTTATCTATTGTATGTTCTGTTATGATCGAAAGAGCATTGTTCATCCTATAAATAAATATGAATATCTAAATAAATAATACTTTTCATTCCATTCATTCATTCTGGTCCCACCCTTAGGGTGTACCCAAAACAAGCATGTAGGCAGAGGGCAGTCCTAGAGCCATAGATGGTCCTTCCACCAAACATCCAATCAGAGGCAGGGAACAGAGTCTGGGCTTCTCATGACTTTGAAAACAAGAGGGAAAGGCGGAAAGCCATGAGGCGTGCTGTGGTCATCTTGCCTTTGTTCAGGAATCCATTGATTCCTATGGCAGGGTAAGGGTGTCCAAAAAAGGGTAGAGAACCAGAGCCACTACAAAATCAGCATGTAGCTGACCACACAGGTGCCCAAAACCGACACTAGATGTACAAAGGGGGACTGCTGCCCATGGGTACCATAGGGGTATCCGATGGGTACTGTTCACCAACAAAATACAGATAAAGAGCTGCACTTTCAGGGTTCCAAACTGGACTCCTGTGCAGAAAAAGACATACACAGAAGTAGTGGGACAAGGACGAGGAGACCCTATCCCTCAAAGCATTTCCAACATCACACAGGGTTATCTACAAACCCAATTCCTGTAAGGGAGTATCAAGTAAAGACCCCAATGAGTGCAAATCAAAAAGAATTACGAGAAACAAGAGCGTTTGGTAATAAAAGCGAAGTGTGGGAAGATTCAACAGAGAACAGTTGGTGAACTTACCTGATAACCACAACACTGAAGCAAAGCACCTACGGTGATGTAGAGACACAGTGGAGGGCAAAGTGTCAGTCATAGAGAGATGCAGAACACCTCAAACCAGGGAACAGATACAGGAGAGAATCCAAAGTGGTGACAATCTTGCACTGTGTCTACAAAGAGTAAAGTCCAAGTAAGACGACTTAAATAATTAATCAATGCCAGGAGACTCCGTTTTTAAAAATGTAAAATGTAAAGATCTTTTAAGAGAAACTAAATGAGGTACCCAACCCAAACCCACAGACAAACCCTTAGTGGCTGTTACCAGTCCCAGAGGCCGATACAATTAAAGAAACTACTTAGAGACTATGAAATAAGCTGGGTGAACACAACAAGTGGGGCGGCCGGAGTAGAAGCCACAAATGACGCTGAGCATAAGGACGTGCACCTTACAACTTCCCGAAGGAGCAAGGTGGCAACTTAGTTGGATGAACTACTGGATGCCTGAACTTGAGGAGAAACATCTCCGGTTCCAGAAGCACCTTAAGACCTTGCTCTTTGTTTCTGCCTTCACTCCCCCTCTCCCCTGATGATCTGTTCTCTCTTGGCACTGTGCACCTGGCTACCCTCTGTCCTCCGGGCCCAGGTACATGCTCACCCTGCCTCTGGGCCACCCCTTTTACTGGGGGTCTGTATCTGTACCCATACAGTCCCCCCTTTTTCTTCCTGCACTTATCAAACCTACCCTGTCTGCTGTCTTAAACCGAGCACTTGCCACTTGCTGGCTGCACAACCACTGTTTGTTTGCCTTTATTATTTCTTTCTTTATTAGTATTGATCTGTTTCTCCTTTGCTCCGCATTTTACACTTCTCCCTCCTTCCATGCACTTTTCCCCTCCCCTCTCCCATGCACTTGCACGTTCTCAATGTCACTGGGCCTAGTAAGATCGCTGTTTTGTTCTCCCCTGTTCCCCTCCCTTGCCTTATCGCGCTCTGAAACACTTGTGTACGAGCGCGATAGAAATAAAATATCAATATCAATCCTGATGCAAGGGTGCAAATCCTGCCATATCAGCCTGATCTGCGGAAGTGTTCAGGTTGCGGTGAGACCTACAAAGTGGATGCAGAGAAATCAGGTGATATTGAGATCTGATCAAGTGAAGGTTGAGAAGTAAAGGATCTATGAGATTTCCTTGTTTTTTGTGCCAAGTGCACTTTGCAGATTTTGTAGGACGATTTTATCCCTTTTATGCTGCAAAAAATGTGAGGAGAACCCACGCACCTCTCTTCTGTGCCACCCTTCTATACACAGAGCCTAAACTTACCATGTATAGTTTGGCAGTAAAGTTAAAAAAAAGAGCATTCATAAGGACTCATATGGGCTTGTTTCAGCAGCTGTAAAAACACAATAGCAGATAATGTAAAATGTTGGAATACCGTACTTTGAGTATTACATAAACAAAAGGAGTGAATGCCTAACCAGAACTAGTAAAGGCCATTAGCAATCATCCGGAAAGCAAAGTGTGGTTGCCTAACTTTCTTAAAACAGGTGAATTGTATCACACATTTCTTATGAATTTGTACTGTAGGCCAATAAATAAGAAAACATGTATAAAAGTTCGAAGAGATGTAAATGGAAATAATGAACGCACCTACATTGCTATAAGTTGATTTGGTGAGACAACACATCATAATAGATGCGAGTGTCATGGGCTGCTTGCTGTTGCCTCACAGAATAGAAATGAAGTCAGAGAAGAACTCACTGCGCTTTCCTTGAGGTCTCTCAGAGAAGCACAACTGATATACTTGCCATTAGACCAAGACATACCGACTCTGGATACATTTACTAATTCAGCATAGGATGCCATTTATACAGTGACAATGGGATTGCGGTGTGATGTGTGGGTTAATGCCATTTCCAGAGATCATTGCGTTCAAGGGGTTAGAGAGGATTAGATTTGGGTAAGAGTGGGGAAGCATGTGGAAAGACAATGGCTAGAGAAACAAAGAATGCATAAGGAAGATACTCTGTATTGACTGGTCAAGGAGTAGCAAGTGGGTATGGTGGCTATGTTCGAATGGGTGGCAAACTGATTCCACCAATCGAATTGAGGGGTTCACTTATTGAACTAGCTCATTAGGAGTTCAACAAAACCAAGCAAAGTTTATATGGATTTTATTATTGGGCAGGAATGGGTTTCTAAATTGTAAAATATGTACGGAACTGGATAAATGTTATTAAGAATGGTATAGTAATGAAGAACAGGGTTCAATTTAGGAGACCGGGACTGACGAAACAACTTGAATTACCGTGTTAAACGGTGCGATTAGGTGTTATGGGTCCTTTAATATTTTTCGTTCCAGACCCCTTTTTTATTGTTTTTCTGGGTTATTTTTCTAAATGGCTTGAGGCACGGCTGATGAAAGAAGTGATTACAGGAATCAGATTAAGTTCATGAAAGTTTTTCTATAGAAAGTCTGACTGCATGATTCCATAATAAATAGTAAAGTCAGCCAACTCATACCGAACTTGAGAGGTTCTTGAAAAGCAATACGTCGTTTCAGCTTTCTTTCACCCAGAAACCACCAGTCAAGCGGAAATATAGAATTGTTTTTTTAAGGAGTATTTACGGATGGCAATCTCGCCGTGTTAATGAGACTAGACTGTGGCATTCGAGGAAAGGTTGGTTGCGTATAGCTTGAGACATCATTTAAAAAAAAATGTGTGCATTTCTAAGTGTTGAAAGGGAAACATATGAGCAGGGAAAGCATTTTTCAACAGAAAAATGATTGCAACTTGAATTTAAAAATAATGAGTTGGAAGGATTGCCTGTTTGGATGTGAAAAAAAAGGGATGCTTTTAAGAATGTTAAGGTATCAAAGATTTGGAGGTGGAGATCAATGATTGGATAAGGGTGACATTTCCCGAGACTATTTCTAAAGCACTATGCACTTTTTCTGAGCTCAAAAGAGTGGACACATGTTTTCAGTCCTACTGTTGGAAGGAGATTGAATTACAGATAACATAAGTCTTTGAGTGGAAGCCCCATGTGCTTCAGCTCAGCGGAGGCAATGAAAAATGATCCTCAATTAAGTTGAGGACTTAGTCAGTGTCCGACTGGGCCATACAATTGTCTCGTGCACCGATGAAAAAGTGGTCCATAGTTTCAAATGGCTATTCATTCCTTTTGTGACACTGTTTGAATAGTAGCCAAGGGGAATTTTTAAATAAAATGTGATGCAAATTTGCGCATTTTAAATAATATATTTTCAGCAACACTGGCCAACACTACTAGCCGCATAGTGAAGTAACTCATCAAACTGGCCCACATTGGCCAAAAAAGTGGCCGACTTTGATCCCAAATATTGGACTACACCTGAATTTAGAGGGTTTATTTTTCGGCCACGGACCTATTTCCCTGTAGGCCAGTCCCAGCCTGGACTTGCTTACACCTGTTACACATGTTGGAAGTCAGAGACATCCAAAACAATTGTTTTTAGAATGGGATTGTTTCCCCACTGTGTTCTGTACATGGGAGACAGTCCACCGGCTTGTTTTAGTAGGCTAGTACGGTTGATGCGTGCATGCATGGGTGAGTGATTGTGCGGAGCTGCTTCGTTTTGCTGCATGTGTAGGGCAGCTAGGCCCCTCAAGAAAGAAAGTGGATGAGATGAGTTTGAATATGAGGGAGGGAACAGTTGAATTGTGCGGCTTTTGGGGGTTGAAGCTCCAGTCTTGGGACGTCCTTTTCTCTGCCAGATGAGTTACACGGTGAAGCAATGTCCCTTGAGATGCGCACATTATAAGCTTCAGTGCAAACTCCTAGAGCAAGCTTACCATGATGCCATTAACTGCTGAAGACTTCTTTGATCAAAACGTAGCACTTTGAAGACTTGCATTCAGGCATAATGTTTATGTTATGATACTGGGGTTTATACTGTGCCCCGCTGCAATGTCTACGGTCTCCAGGTGTTGCAGCAGGATCTCAAAGAGAAGGTGGTAGGGAAAAAGGCAGCAAAGCTTTGCGGTAGTGTTTGTGGCAATTTCGTAAGTACCCTTCGTTCTGAGAGCAGATGCGTTCCTAGGAGTTCTTTTTTGAGAGCACAGAGTCATTTGTGTACAGAGGGGAGAATTGTGTGCCCGCTGTGCTAGGATGCATTGGCTGAGACAGTGATATGTACATTGGTTCTTGTTAGGCAAGATTGTATGCAGTACCCTTTGGGTGCACTACAAAAACCCTGACTTCCTGGTACTACACAGGTTGGTAGCGTGTTGAGCAGCGAGGCTTATCTCAAGAGGGGTCCATGTAAGCAGTAGGGGAGTTACACAGAGATTCACTGTGACAGTTATTCAAATAAACTCTTACACACAAGGTTTCTTGATTAGACAATTATTAATCTATTTAAAAGTTTGAGTAAGCCTTCAAAAGGGGCAATATAATAGTCACACACACATTTACGCCAAAATACACACTCTTAGTTTCTCTAAATCAGCAAGTACCCATTTGGGATGGCACACAGACACCTCCTACTCCCTCAGGAGACTTAAATAGCTAGGACACTGTGGGCATTAATGTATCACTGTTGCATGTAGGGCAATAATTAGGAGTATGTCAAAGAAAAATATTATTAGAACAAAACAAGAGATCTCACAAATATTCGGAAGCACGTAAGTACTTTTGGTAACCCCTCAATGCAAAGCAAGTTAACCCCTTCCTGGAAGGAAGACCAAACACAAAGTCAGAGGGAAGAAAATTCATTCAGGGAGCCAGGCCAGGCCAATGTCAATTGGGAAAAAGTCTAGGTGAACGGAAGCACTTCTTATAGGTAGGTAAAAGTCTTGCACAATGTTTTAGAAGTCTTTGTAGAAAAGAAGAAATCAAAGCAGGGTCATAAGCTGATTAGGCTTCTGAGATAATAAAAGCTGTTAGCAACTCTACAGAAGTAACCAAGACAAGTCTCCACTGAGAACAAGTGAGGATACACAAGAAGAGGTAAGTTCTCTTACAATTTACAGTACCTTTGGTCCAAAGAAATGGTTCCAGTTCGCTTCTGTTCCTGTGTTCCTGGGACTCGGTAGTGTGCACAAGAGGGAGGACATCTGGAGCACTCCTGCACTGCAACAGGATGGTCGGCGACAGAAAAGGACCAACTTCTATTTAGTGGCACTTCGGGATTTCAGATGCTCGCGTCTCAGCAAATAGCACCACCGCGGACTCTTCGCTGTTGGGATGGGCTTTCCTTGCATCTGGGGTCCAGCACTCTTTTGAGGTGGCTCAGACTCAGTCAGTCCTGCTTCCTGGGAGTCCAGCGGATCTTCCTGGAGCTATTGGCCAACTTAAAAGCAACACACACAATCTGGTGTTCCTCTCCCTGGCTCTTCGGTTCCAGCAGCAACTGCAGTGGAAATACAACCAGCTTCGAGGGGAGGGGATGTCCAGGTGGCTTACTTTGGTGTTGATTGGTCCCAGCAACTGAAGGGGAGAAGTCGTCCTTGCAGGGCTTCTCTAGTCGAGATGAATTCGGAGCTTCAGCACAGCAGCAGGGCTTCACTGGGCAAACCAACGGTTCAGGAGTTGCAGCATGCGTCTCTTCCAAGTTCTTCTTCGGATTCCTTTGTCCAGTGGTCGACTCTGCCTTCCAAGCCAAAAAGCCTCGCCTTTTATGCAGGTTTCACCCATTAATTCCAGCCTAGCTGCCAGTCAAACAGCAGGGTGGCTGTCCTTGCCGGATAGCCAGCCAGCCAATCACCTTTGGGTATATTCCTGTACCCATGGGGATTAAGCACAGGGAAGTTTCGGGCATCTCCATCACTTCCTGCCCCCGCCAGATATTCTGAAGCCAGAGGCGGGCTTCACTCATGAATCCCGCCAAAGACTAAACGAACAAAGGGACCAAACCTGGTTTGGCACGCAGAGTAAATCTCAAGAAGGACCTTTCCACAAAGAAATGGTGAAAAAAAGAAGACTGGGGCCATTTTGACAAAAATGGCACCCTTGGGTGCTTTACTGCAGCTGCAAACGCAGCATGCGGTAAAAGCACACCAAGTGTAGTTACAAGTAAACCACTGCCACCTGCCATTCTTCGAGGAAAGGGTAACATAAAAATATTATATGAGAAAGTAGACAAAGGGGATACTAAGTAACTGTCATGATGCCTACCCCCGGGGAACCAGACCAGGTCCAGCAGCCCCGGGAGCAGGCATTACGTTCCCGGGGAAAGGCCCAGCGACCCCTGTTAGGGGCCATCTGGACACAGTCCTGGCACCTTTGGCGCCAGGCTCATATGAGACTTCAGTCCTGGCGCCATAGGCGCCAGGCTAATAAGGGGAAAACTTACCTGGACTTACCTGATGCAGACCATGCTGCAAGGGATCCAAGCCCTCAAGAGGCCTAGAAGGGACTACTTTACCTAGGAACTCTTTTGCCACTCGGGTGTGGCGGTGGAGGAATACTTACCTGGAACTACTTTGGAGGCTATTTAAACCACGCCCGAAGAGCAGCACACGCTTCGCGTTATTCTGCATCCAGCAGCGTAACGCTCACCGTGCCTGCAGCAGCATCCAGACTTTAGCCACACCCGCCTCGAACCCGGAGCACCTAGAAACAAGGGAAAGAAGGAGAAAGGTTAGAACCAGAACATTTACCAGCTTCTTACCTGATTCCAGAGCCATCGCATCGTCGAACCAAAGGAAAGACTTTATTTTTAAACACGTCGCATCGCCAGCAGCAGCACCGCGCTGCACTCACCGTTCCTCGCAGGATCTTCACGTTTCACCGCAGCCTCCTTCATGTTCCCGCGGCATTCCGGCAACTAGGGGGAGATAAAGACAATATGGTGAGCCAAGGGAACATATAGAGGAATACTGGTTACCACCCTAAGACCTACCTGATTTACCACCGGGGAAACCATTCCTCTCCTCGGGTCGGCGCAGCTCCCACTGCACCATCGCCGTACCCCGGCCCCTAAGGGGAAACAAAAGCACAACAGGGTGAATCAAAAGGACAATCAAGGGGAGCCACCTCTCGCCATAGACTTACCTAATTTTTCCGCCAGAGGTATAACTCCTCGACTCTGGTTTTCTCTCAGCACCTGAATAAAGGAGAAGACCACAGATTACGGGATTGGATAGGAGTGATGGGCAGGCATTTGACCTCTTACGAACTGCATACTTATGGCGTCTTGCCGGGAGAGTCAAAATAGCCCTGTAACTCACCAATTCCTTCGACCAGTGGAGCAACTGGTCCATCACGTGCCCCTGTGCTCGAAACAGGATGAAGAGCTCACCCTTTCAAACCATAAGATGAGACTTTAGAGGGGACATCGGAGGTGGTCAGTGGGGAGAACAACGGGGGTGGGAGGAATTTACGCTCAACTCCACGGGTGGTTAATTCCCCTTTCTCCATTCACAGAAGAGTACTCCTACCGGGCAGACAAATGACACATCTCGGTCCTACACATTACGCTGGAGGAGGCCGCAGCAGCCCAGATCAGACCGGCGCCTCTGTGGGAGTCAGGTGAGCGTAACAGTAACCCCTCCAGCACCCTATTGTAAGAAAGTGTGTGCTGGGCCTAGAAAGTTAGAATATAAGTAAAGTCAATTTCACTTCACTGCTCTTCGAAACAGTAGTTTATCCAAGAGAAGGTATTTAATCCTTTTGGAAATCTGAAAGACTTTGCTGTGCCACTACACTGAAGGTGCTGTGTGGTACAATGTAAAAGTAGATGCCTATGGAGTTTGTCAGACTCCACAACCAAAAGGAACACAGTGTACAAAATCACATTAAAATACATGACAGAGTGGGAAAAAGGGGCCTAAAATCCAGAAAAGTTGCTGGCATCTCCAAGGTAGAGATGAATTAGCACATTTCTGAGAATTCTCCCTAACACTTTTAGAGGTGTAGCCTTCTCGTATTTGATTGGGAGGTCTATTGAATTGTAGGTGTGTGAGACCTAGTTGGCATATGCATTGTATCTGACATGTGTTTATTAATGCAGCTTTATTTAGCATGGCCACAATTTTCTTTGTTTGCATACTGTACAATGTGAACGTGTGATTGATTTGAAAGGAAATTTTCGTTAAGAAGGTGTTTAAGATGTTCCACATTGATGACAACACTATGCATGCCAACATGCTACATTCCATTCGGGGGATGCTAGCCCAATCATGGTTTTAACTGGGAATTCTGTGACTTTTAGCTCTAGGTTTTCTCATGATAAATGCAGGTCTGGACTAGCAGCTCCCGAATAGAATGGGGCAAGTTGGCTTGTATGTAGCACTTTTTTTTTTTAAAGGCTGAATATTATTTTCATTTCCATCATGTGAATGAAATGTCAGTTGAACATTCCGCTGCAGACCAATCGATCCCCAGCTGCAGGGATCATAGCCAATTCATACTTCCCTGGGGATGCAGAGCCTAAGGGGCCAGAGCTGTTAGATTTAATTAAGCCAAATGCAAGCGAGGAAACACACTACTCTTGATCAGATTCCATTCCTTTTCTAGGGTCGCTCTACATTGCAAAAGTTGACCTTTGTAGGAGTCCTTGACATTGCAATCCGGTAACAGTTTCTTAATGAAACTGGAACTGCAAGGGGAGGGTTGGGGAAGGGGAAAGGGAAAGCATTTCTTAATGATCCTGTTTCCCGTTGCACTTTGGTTCCATGGATGTATGCTGTGACAGTCTTTACTTTCGATATTTAATGATTGCATGGGGCATAGTATTTTGATAAAGTACCAAGAATCAATTAAATAATTATGGAGTGATCACTCTACAAATAAATATAAAAGCAGGACAAACCATTTGCGCACATAGCGTGGGTTTGTGTAAGGACTGGACATAGAACATTGCTGGTTGTTTGCAATGCATCTGTATGAAATTCAGTACACTTCAATTCTTTGCACCTGGAAACCCTGATGATATTTTTACACCTTGCGCTTTGCTGCACATGCGCAAGCTGCTGAGGAGGATGTGAATGTAGCCATCCATCTCACACATCACAGCAAAGGGTGCTATAGCTGCCAGATGAGGGCATTGGTAATCAATTTCCCTGTGTCTATTGTTGCAGGATACGGAGCACCGTGATAAAAGCTGGAATGGGGTTCACAGGGACAAGAATGTGAGTAAACCCAACTAATCTTGTTCCTGTGCGACAAATTCAAGGGACCATTACAGCAAAGACAGGATGACCTTTTTTCAAGGCAATGGGAAAATGGCAGCACGAGACCTTGGCTGTTCTGGCTTCCAAGTGTTGTGAGTCCCACTCCAGGGTCTCAAGGGCCAATGTCAGTTTTTTTCTCTGGCTCCCAGGCACGGGAGAGGCTGACATACAACTTCAGGGAACCTGCAACACGTTGAGATCCTAGGCAATAGGGTGGATGGCAGAGAGGCAGGCCTCTGGCCCAGCTGCAGACCCCCCCCCCTGGGGATGCTTAGGGGACAGAGCTGGTCTCTGCTTCGGAACACCTGTCCCCGCCTCACAACTGGAGGACTTTAGAGAGCACTGCTCTCTTTGCAGGGCCCAGTGAAATCTTCTTAAGTGATGATCACCAAGGTGATTCAAAGAAGTGGTGGGAGATCCCTTCTTTCATAGGCAAAGGTATCCAACTGATTGCACTAAAGCTAGCTTGCTTTGGGGATCCAATCCCTGCTATTGAAATGTTTGAACTTTGTCCATACGATGTCACTCCCAAAGTGCTTTGCTCCAGAAGGAGTGAAGGTAACAGGAAAGAAAGGCAGAGAGAATCAATATGGCAGAAACCCCAAAAAACTATACAGATCCATCTTAGGCTACCCTAACACTGTCCTGCTCCTTCTCAATGGGATCAAAGGTCTTTAGAAATGCAGCCCCCTGGTTTGAGCCCCGG
Organism: Ambystoma mexicanum; assembly: GCF_040938575.1. Taxonomy (NCBI): domain Eukaryota; kingdom Metazoa; phylum Chordata; class Amphibia; order Caudata; family Ambystomatidae; genus Ambystoma; species Ambystoma mexicanum. The sequence goes on from NC_090931.1 coordinate 463,463,100, forward strand.
CTCTCTGTGGATAGGTGTGCCACTTGGTGTTTGTTCCCAGGCCAGTTTTCTGTGGAGTGGCTGACCTGGGGAAAGGGTGTTACCTTCTTTTACAAACGAACATAGAGAAGCAATTCCCCAAGGTTATAGTTTTGTCAGTGGACATGGGTGGGCCCACTGGTGTAGCAGGGGGCTTTTGCTCGATTGTTGCCACCAGAGCAGACCTTAACATGAACAGAGGAGGATGCTTCAAATCACAAAATGGATGCCCTCATGTAAAAACTTTGAGCCTTATTTGCTCAAAATTTTACATAGGAAATTTCTTTAAAATATGTTCTATATATATTTTTGATTATGACCCATCTTTTGGGGACAATAACAGTTTTGAGTGAACTTCACCTTTAAGTAATGGGACTCCCCTCCACCCCATGACACAGTGGCCTCCAGATTCTCTGCAGATGACAGGAAGAAGCATTCCTGGCTGCTGCAGGGAGCTGAAGACCGTGTTCCCTGGACCAACAGATTAAAGGTAAGAAAATGTATTTTCTTTAAATAAATGTAAGTGTGGGTGTATATATGTATATAATGTAATGTGTATTAACGAGTGAGTGAATGATGCAGCCTGGGCATGTCTGTGTGAGTCTATGGTGAAAGGGTGCACACACAAATGCATAGGTGGATATCTAGGTGTGCCTGCATGGTGAACGGGTACACACTTTAATTCATGGGTGGCTGGGTGTGTGTGGGTGGGGTGAGGATTGTGCAATAAATCATAATGGTACTCCATCTCCATGCTAAGCAGGCATGATATGTGGTATTAGTGGATACAGAGACATTTTGGTGCAGCCAGTCTTGTCTTTTCTTAGGTTGGCTTGAATTTATTTTACTGGGCATCTCTGATAAAGCACTCCTGCTAGATGTAATTACCTGGCTAGATTGGCATATGGGTGATGCCAGTCTAGCCGTTTCTTACTGTGCCATTGTATATTTTTCTGGGCATCTGTGATAAAACAACCATGATAATTGTTATTGCTTTGAGTGGCATTTTAGTGGAACCAGACTAGATATGTCTAAATGTGGCCTGGCATGCTTTAATTTATTATGTTATTACGTATCTAGACTGATCTATAATGCGAAGCCAGTTGGACATATTTCCATTGTGGCATGACGTTTTTAATGGCAGAGCATTAAATTAATGAAAGCATTAAGGTTCCTGTGTACTCTTGGTGACTTGCATGTATTGGATTTTTGGACTGGTGTTCCCCTACAAAACAATTGCCAACGCTCTGGCTTTTTAGCCAATTTGTCTCAGAAAGTGTGCAGTGTAATGCATTAAATATACATATCCCTCTCCTAGTACAGTGTGCACCGTACCCCTGCCGCAGCATGTTTATGCATATTGCACAAGCCTGGTAATCTAGGCCAGCCCAGAGGGTGGCGCGACCCGTGAATGGTTGCAAGCTGAGGGGGCCCATCAGCATGGCTCGCAGCGGTGCCCCAGATTTCGTGCTACGCCACTGGGTGGGCTTTGTCTCAGTGGAATTCACATTATCCTTTGACAGCTGAAATGGGCCCGCAGTGCTGACACATGTGCAAAATCAAATTGGATGTGGCTGTAATAATTATGAGAATGCCATACATCATACCCTAGCCTAACTCATGATGGCTTATGTTTAAACATTATTCCGTCACCAGGAGATAGACCCATAATTATAGGGTTTTTGGAATAGGGGTGCATATTTTAAATCCAGCCCCTGTGCTACAGAGACTTCAATGTCACTGCGGTTGTCAAGAGGGCACCTGTGACCTCTGTACCTGTTCTGTGCCACTGGTAGAACAAGCACACACTATGCTTTTGGCATGGAGTTTATGAATTTATGATAGGAATCTGATTTGCAGATTTCCCTTTCAGAGATGGAATTACCCACATCATTTAATTACTTAAAAAAAAGAAAAAACAGGGCTTTCACATCCTTGCCAAATGGCAATTCATCACACCAGAATCGGAGAGGAACTGTTTTATTAATCTAGCATTGCATGTGAACTTTTCCTGGATTTTCAAGCATATTAAAGTTTTCAGCAAATGCTTGGACATCAAGCCACTTCGTCAGCAAAACAAAGAATTGTTGGAGTAGTGCCTTCTTTCATCTACCCTACCCCTGCCTTATTCTAGACTTTCTCCAAGAATCACATCAAACAACATAATCTGTGCATCTTTGGTATGCTTTAATACAGGATATACATGCGTCATCCATGTGCCGCAAGTGCATCCGGAGATATTGGAGGGGTCGGAAAATGGTTGCAGTCCATGAAATTGCTCAGTTGCCTAAATTACTGCATTATTATTTGCAGACACACTTAATATTAAAATAAAAGGTGTGTCACTGCTTGAAAGTGCACAGCCCTTTATCCTAGCTTCAAGAAAAAAAGTGCTTCTTTGATAAACAAGCTGGCTGCATTCATAAGGCTGCATAATCTCACACATTCTGCGAGTTTAGCATGGTAGAGAAAAATAAAGAGGAGCTATCTTTAGGGACGAGTCTAAATATGAAAAACTAAAATGAGATCTTTTCACAGTCATATGCTTTGATACTGCACGAGAGGGGATGAGTAAAAACTAAACATCTAAGTGCAATGGCCCTCAAGAGCACAATGTGCCCAATTCTAACTTTTCTGGTATTTTGGCAGTAGAGCCGCCAGGATACCAGCAAATGTTTGTACTGTCACCGTCACTCGGTCCGGCGGTATTGCTGCCCGATTACCAGTCTGGGCGTTGCAGTGTAAAACCCCATTCATGGAGTCCCACTGGACTCCATGAGGGGGATTTGCCATCATTACCGCCACCAGCATTGCCGGTAGCAGTAATGAGGGCTTTTATTTCCGGTAGGGCACCTGGGTTACCTCCAGATTTTAGCTGGAGGTAAGCCAAGGTGCCCCACCAGTAAATCTGTAGTCGTGCAGTCCGGTTAAGTGCTGGTCTCCACAGATATCGGCACTTTTTTACCGGACTGCCCGACTCGGAATGAGCACCAATGTGCGAAAATGAACAGCTGCGAGAGGGATGGGTCAGGTCAAGCTTACGCTCTGCATGCAGGTATGTTTCTAGGTGTTATTTGTCCAGTGCAAAGAAGTGTTTTCTCTTCAGAGGAAAAGCTTTATGTGGCTTTGGTGCTAAGATGCACTGGATTTGGATGTGGTATGTAAGTTTGTTATACAGGTATACGATTGTGTTGTTTGACGCTTCATGGGAGGGTTCTTTGGGTTGCTTTCTGCAGGTGACAAAGAGTGTGTTTGGCCATAGGAGTTAATAAAAGTATTGATTAAAGGCTGCAACAATTAACTACTAAAATAAGAAAAGGGCCAGTAATCAAAATAGCAAACCACATAGTGCAAAGCAGTCCACGCATGACTGTAACCTGTAACACACATGGGGCAATTTCTACCATCTCGCTTTGCTCGCCTGTTAACTTGGGCTGCCGGGCCAAACCCTGTGTTCCAGCCCTTGGAATGGGGGCTTAACGCCACATTCATCACGTCAATTGTGAGCCATGGTATTTAAGGGAAGTACATTAACCCACTCAAATCTTTTGTTTAGCAAATGTGTACTTATTATAACCCCATATTTCCTCAAAATTGAATTGGCTGGAAGATGCTTTGTGGTTCAAATTACTTCCATCATGAAGGGCTTACCACATGCAATTTTGAAAATAACAAACTACTGTGCATTTTGTAAGTGGCTTAAAACTCAACTATTACCTTTTTGAGTTTGTGCTATCATGTAGAGTAACCAGACATCCTGGTTTTGCCCAGACTGTCCCGGAATCGGGTGTTCTGTCCCCCTTTCTTAAGATAATGTTTCCATTGGAAACAGCAGCGGTCCCGGTTTTTGGCAGTAGGTCTTCATAACTGGCAGGCAGGAATGCACAATCTTGCACAGAAGAAATGCTGCATTTTATAATTTAAGATAGAGGAAGTGTGTGATAAATTCATTGTAATATGTGTTTATTCCAACAGTAGCACTTAAACCTCCTTCTCCTTCAACAGCTACTGAAGTGTAGTGCCTTGACAGCCACTTTCAAGAGTTAGTTGTACTTTTATGTCAGTTGCCCAGTCCTGTTTTTTTAGTCTTTCAATGTGGTCACCCTACTATTAGGTGACAATGCCACGCATAAGCAGAAACTATTGCATTAGAATACTGATAAAAGGAAAAACAGCCTTTTAAATTCAGAGAGGTAGAAGAAATCCAAAGGCCCCTTCACATGAAAAACTGGATTTGTAAACACTGACACCAAAACGGCTTGTGTGTTTGCAGTTTAAATTAAGACATGAGAAAAATGTACCCCAGCTAACATAAAGATGTCAGGGAAAAGGCATGGTGTGTGTGTAGACAAAACGTAATGTATGTTATGCTTCATATGCAAAATCCGGCAAACATTTAAAAAGAAGAGTCCACTTTGTTTCCATGAAAATGTCAGATTGGAAAAACACATCACATTACTTGCTGAAGAATAAATGCTGCATATTCATTGAAACAGCCACCCATCAAAAAGGTGGTGCACTGTGACAATGTAGAACCACTTTTCAGCAGAACAAATGATTTGCAGATAATTAAAAGTGTATTATATTAATGCCTGAGAGAAACAGCCCTTCTGAACTGGCCAAATGTTCTAGCTAATACATGACAGGTATGTGGTAAGGGGATCTCACAAAGGTCCCAGGTTTTATGACCGGCAGCTACCAACTTCAAATAACAAAGAGGATAATACAAGTAGAAAATAAAACCTGGTCACAGGCAGGCCGAGGGTGGCAAATGGCAGCCAGGAAGGGAAGCTCATATTTGCACATTTGAAGATTCCCCTTAGTTTAAATGGACTGTCACAATTGTTGCTGTTTCTCAGAAACTACAAATCACACTGTATCCATGTATGTTTTATTTGTTAGATAATTACAAGCAGATTTTGGTGATATGCAATTCTTCTACCTGTGAAAAAGGGAATTGTAATGACCAGTTAAAAGCTGGTCCTGGCTGCTGGGGTGGGGGGCGCTGTTGAGCAGCCACAAAATGGCTGCAACTCTCTGAGCCTCTGTGGGAGCCACCGGCTAATCAACATCCAATCCCACCTTTTGGAAATATCAACATGATCTAAGTTCATAATCCGACATGGGGGACACTCTGCCACAACTTGTTCAAGGTTTGTGCCAAAATACCCCAGAATTTCAGAGATTTGTGTACCACAACCCATGGGGACCAACGCAGGATGGAACAGGAGAGATAGGGCACTTTCAGAGACTCAGGGACAACTGGGAAAACTACTGAGTAGATGGTGCACGCTGTCTGCTGCAACAGTGGTGATATCAATAGCCCAGTGACAGGTGCTTGAAGCCGATAGAGACTACGCAGGCTTTGGTGTCAGTGTAGCAAGGCCCATGATGTAGGCACCCTATACCATGTGTGTGCTCCGTTGGAGACTTTGGCAACATCCTGGAGTCACGGTACCAAAGGAGGCATGCATGCAAGCCATAAGGAGCAGCAGAGAGGACATGTGTTTTGCACTGCCGCTGAATGCCTTCATGCTTGATAGTAACACTGAGATATGGCGGGAACACAACGAGGGGAGGGCAGTCAATTGTTGACCCTGCGGTGCCCTTACAAGTTACTGACCCACTATCGGACCACTTAAAATTGTATAAACTGGCCCTCAGACTCCAGGAGAGGCCGCCATGAGGGCAGGGGGGACTTGCAACGTGACATGCCGTGATTCACTGAGGGATTTGCTCACTGGGTCTTTGATCTCCTGGCTCGTGAGCTGAAGAGATCTTCCTAGAACAAAATTGAGAAAGAACATTAGACTGCAGAAATCAAGATATAGGGGGCCTCAATCAGGTACTGGTGAACAGCGATCCAAAACATCAATTTGTTTATTGTAGCCCTTGCTTGTAAACTTTTACCCGTGCATTTTAAATTCACGCTGTCAATATACGGTCCCACCGGAGAGCCAAGGGACTGTTTTATAATTGGTAGCAGATGCAGTTGAAGCATCTATACTGTATTCCTGTTAGCTCTGCATTGCGAAGCTGTCAATCACGACAAACCATCCACAGCTAGCACTAAAAACAGCCTATACCTATGCCTGGGGTGCTGTGAATTTAAATTACCCCACTTTAATTCATGTATCCTTCACTGGCAAATAGGTACTCATGGATCCCATGCTTAATACATCACCATAGAACTCAGTGGAGGGTCAGTGGATAGTTCTATGACCGACTGAGGGTGGATCGGTAGCCTGCACATTGCTTGTTTGTCAACCCAGTATTGTTAGTCTGTCAATTGAGTTAAGGTACTTATACTGGGTATACAAGACAGCATACATTATCGTCAGTGGCAGAGAGACCGCCACTTCCTTACATCGCTGATATCCACAGATGGAAGCCCAGCCGTGCACAGTGGAGACATATCCAACCATGCCCAGAGAGGGACCCAACCAGAAAAGGCAGAGTACACTGGGTGCTTTTACCAGACAACCCAACCCGCCCTGTGCAGATAAGACTATTGATCCTCAAGCAGAAATGAACACCTGCGAGGTATCGAAGGGGACGCTAAGCCTTAAACAGGTGATAAAGGGTATGCAAGCTGGCTTGTCATCCATGACTGACAAATTGGATGGCACTACGGCCAATATAAACACTTTGAATGGCAAAATGGAGAAAGTCTACACTCAAATGACGGAGGCAGAAACACGGATTGGATCGTTGGAGGACGATATCACTGGCCTGCAGTCTCAAATGGTAAACATCACCAATGATTTCAAAAGAGTAATGTTAAAAATGCAATGACTTGGAATTGCGTTTGCGTAGAAGTAATTTACGCATAATTGGACTGCCGGAAAACTTTGGTAAAGGCCCCATGGAAGAGCGCGTCAAGAACCTTTTGACAGACCTGTTCGACAAGCAAAACTTCTCTCCAATGTTTGTTGTGGAAAGAGCACACAGAACACCGCAAACACGTCCTAAACCAGGAGCTCTTCCAAGGACAATAATTGCAAAATGACTTAATTATAGAGACTGTGACACAGCACTACTACTCGCTACAGAAAAAGGCCCAATGCACTACAACACCACAAATCACTTGTACCTGGATTTCTCCTAGGCTGTCCAACAAGAATGCAGATTCTTTATGGGTGTGACACGTATGCTTCAGGAAAGGGCGATCCCATGCGCCACGTTGTGCCCAGCTCATTTACGAATCCTACATCAGGGAAAGGCAGTATTCTTTACCCTCCCAGAGGAAGCAGTGAATTGCATAGAAGCTAATTTAGCAATCGTCTCCAGACCAGTGCAGGAAGATATGGGGGCAACATCTTTGCCTCCGTCCTGAGCAAGCTAGAGGTACATCGTCGTTTTCATGATACTGAAGGGCACGAACCCTTTAAGTGCTATAGCCCAACTGCTTTCTTGACCTAGTAACGTACTTATATTACAATGTTAGTGGGTTAATATTGAGTAGGGCTGTTGCGCTTGTAACAGAGTATTTGTTCAGACTTTGGCGGTGGAGCCCGTCTGGTTTGGGAGTTAATCGGTGACCACCATAGCAACGTTGCGGTTTATCTGTCTAGCTATTATACAAGAGCACAAGTTGGGGAAGTGCATAGTTTGTTGGGGGAGTGAGGGATGAGGTGGGGGCTACATATGGTTCTGATTGAGAGGGCAAGGCAGGAGGGGGAGGAGGTATAAGCTGGGGTAGAAATGGGGGGAAAATGTTCAGCTACACATATACAAAGAATCAGAGTAATATGCTAAATCCAATAGTAGCAAAATGGTACTTACACAACAGCAGGGTATATACTACAAATGTATGTCACCCTGGAGACTATTAGAGTTCTCAGCTTGAATTTCAGAGGGTTAGGGAATTATACTAAGGAAAGAAGAATTACAGCACATGTGAACCATCATAATGTACAGGTCCTGTTCCTACAAGAGACACATGTGACTAGTGGAGGTAATACATCTTTTGCTGCTACATGGGGCCCAAATAGGTATTACACTGAGTACTCAACACAATCTAGGAGTGTGCTAAATTTGGTACATAAGAAGACTGCTTTCACCCAACTACACACACATGTAGATTTGGAGGGTCGATATGTTATAGTGCACAGTAAAATACTCAATGAAGAGGTCCTCCTTGTGAATACATACAGGCCCAATATTGATGTCCCTGGCTTTTACTCTAAGATACTGGATCTGCTGTTGCCATATATGCCTATCACATTGATCTGGGGGGGACATGAATACTCTCGACCGCACTGGATCCAGTGCCAGACCGCTGTCAAAGGCAGCCAACTGTATTGCCACAACACTTAGCAGGCTAAATCTACATGACACATGGCATACGTTGCATCCAGGGGAGAGGCAATATACTTATTAATATGATTGTTTATTTATATCGCGCCCATACACAAGTGAATGCTCCAGGGTATGTCATTGGTTTCTCATATCAGACCACATAGTGGGACAAGTGATGGATGCGGATATATACCCACAAACTTACTCTGACCACTCTCCAATCACAATGTCTCTAAGGTGGGATAATGGGCTAATAGACAGGGGTGGGTGGAGGTTCAAATCACTGGCTCTACAGGAACTAGTCTTTAGAACAGATCCTGAGGATGATATTAGCACATACCTTCTAACCAATGATAATGGAACAGTCTCGCATGCCATCTTGTGGCTAGCATTTCAAGTATGTATAAGAAGAATGGCGATGTCATGAGAAATGGGAATACTATGCACTATACGTAGAGACTTGGTGAAGTGTGAAGAAATACTCCAGACACTGGAGCTGCAGTATGTTGCGGTTCCCAATCGAAACACCCTAGCGACTATGCAAGTGCAACTGGAAAACATTTGGAAACTGGTGGATAGGGAGATACAGTACTTTGCCAGACCGGATTCGGGCAGGAAATATGGGGAAGGTGATAGACCTGGGAAAATGTTGGCTAACCTGATGAGATTTGAGGGGGAGGGAGAAATCACATAGTCGGGGTAAAAGACAAGAGGCAGCGGTTGGTTCATACAGAGCAAGGCATTAATGATGTGTTTCCAAAATTCTATACCTCATTGTACCGCACACAGATGATTTGACGAACACCAATTGGATGACCTATTAAATGATATCCCTCTATCCCTGCTGTCCCCTGAGGGGATAATATGACTGAATGGCCCAGAAACATATACAGAACTTATGCAGGTGATTAGAGACCTACCCAGAAACTAAGCACCAGGACGGGATGGGCTCACCGCAGAATTCTACAGGGAATATGGTCCTTTATTGGTACCTTCACTATTGAAACTTTGAGAAGAATCTGTTCGCACTGGCTAGTTACCTTTATCTTTATGTGAAGTGATAGTCTTATTCAAACCCTAGAAATCAAATGATGAATGCAGCTCTTATAGGCCGCGATCATTAATGATTGTTGACACTAAAATCTTCGTTAAAGCTCTAGCCAACAGATTGCACCCCTTAATGGCTGCTCTGATCCATCAAGACCAGACAGGGTTTATCCCGGGCAGAGCAACATCCATTAACCTACAGTGTTTATTTAATGTTATGGCACAAATATACCCAAAAGCAAATACAGTAGCCGTAGCCATAGATGCTAAAAAAACATTTGATCTAGTTTCATGGCCTTTCCTATTTGCAGTCCTGGAGAAATGTGGGTTGGGGGACTCCTTTGTAAATTATATGAAATTACTATACACAAAACTAATAGCAGCTGTTAGCATGAATGGGCGCCAATTTGCTTCATTTGAACTTGGGAGTGGAACCCGACAGGGGTGTCCTCTATATCCCTGGTTGTTCACCATGGCTATGGAACCTATGGCCGATATGATCCGCATTCACCACTGTAACAGAGGTTTTCAAATAAAAGGCACTCTGGAACTTATTTCACTATACGCAGACGACGTATTGTTATATATTAAAGACCCACAACACAACTTGGACCCAATAATGCAAGACATAAGCCGGATTGGCACATACTCTGGATTGGCAGCAAATTTCAGCAATTCGGAAATATTTCCTCTTACAGATAATACTCCCTGTCCTTAAATTTTAACCCAATTAAAGTGGTCTCCTGACAGGTTAAAATACCTCGGGTAATAGTTTCTAGAACTAAAGAAACCCTTATCACGAACAACTACAAATATGCAGAGGCTAAAATGAGTGCCTGGTCGCGCATACCCATGTCCTTAGCGGGTAGAATGACCCTAATAAAAATCATATTGGCACCCAAAATGCTGGATACATTTGTGAATGTTCCTATTTGGCCAGGGAACATTTTTTTTTCTTCTTCTAATCTGCACAGAAACATGTCCCAGTTTTTGTGGCACGCTGGAGTAGTATGAAAAAAAGAGGGTGGATATTGCACTGCCATTCATTCTGGGGGGTTTTAACGGGCCAAATATGGAAGTGTAATGGCTGGTGGCCAAATCCCAGCATGTTACTTGCTGGTACAATGTTGTTGCAACCCCACTGCATGTTAAATTAGAACGGAAAGCAGCCGGCATGGCGGAGTTGATGTCATTAATACTAGACAGATCTTACAAGAATGACTGCCAATTCGACCCAGTGCTGTGTACATTGAAGGCTTTGAAGTGGGTGTTTATCAAATTGAAGATAGAGACCCAGTATTACTGTTGGCTTCCACTATATAACTATCCCCTTCTGCTTCCTCTGAGTGACTTATCGATTAAACAGCATTGGAAACCTCTGGGGTAATGAGCTATTGGAGATTTATTTCTGGAGGGTGAGTTTATGTCACTGGATAGTTGTAAAAATGAACATGCGATTACATCAACTGATGTACTACATTACTATAGGTTTCATGCCGCATTACGTCAGAAATGGGCTGAGTCCCCTGAAGAACCCCCTGAAACCAAATTACTGGCATTTATTACCAGTTCAGTGGGATGCTGCCATGTACTGTCCACCTTATATAGGGAGATCCTGAATTCGACCCCTAGGGGTTTGGACTGTTCAAGGGGAAAATGGAATGCTGAACTAAAACTAACAATATCAGATAAGCAATGGAGAGCAATGTTTACATTCACCACAGAGGTGTCTATGAAAATGCAGTTAAACCTAGTTCAATTTAAAATATTACACATGTTACATTATACGCCTCTCAAACTCCAAAACATTTACCAAGATTGTGACGAGTAATGCCTGAGGTGTGGGTTGCTAGAAGCAGGCATGCTGGAAATGTTGTGGAGTTGTCCTGCCTTGGGAGACTATTGAAAGTCAATTTATGCTGCACTATCTACTATTATTGACAGTCAAATATCTGTATGTCCAATGGCTGCACTGTTCAGACTGTGGCAAGTGACAATGGACAAAAAGCTGAGAGCCCTCAAACATTGGGTTTGTTGTAGAAAAGAGGTGTATATTAAAAAAGTGGAAGGCCTGCAGCCCACCAGCTTTCAATGAATGTCTTAAAGAGTTAAAATGGATCAATGATTATGAAGAACATTACATACTGAAATGGGCCTATGTGTCCAGACCACAGGACATCTGGGTTGAGTTATGAAACTACTTGGCTAAAGATGAATCTGGGGGAAAACAGTAATGTTTAGGATTAGAAATGGGGAACATGAAACGCTGATTGCATCTATGTATTGTATACTACTTTGGGAAATTGCTTCTTAATTGATTGCATTTTCATTGTCATATAAAGCTGGACTTCATAAAAGTTTTCTTTTTTAAAAAAAGGTGAAATCCAAATTCTTAATCTATCCGAATTTCTTTGTCTGCCTTCCCAAAAACAGACCAAAGTAGGGGGGGGGTCTGAAAAACTCACTGCTAAATCACCCTCCGTTTATTTACTGCTAGCCTTTTAAGCACACAGGAACAGCAACATTGTACAGCATTGCAAATGTAAAGTGATGTTATTCAGGGCATTTATTTTGACATTTGTATAAAGTAAACTATTGTGATTTAAGTTTTCTCAACCAAATTGTGTGAGTTATTTATGTAGAGAGAAGTGTATTGTGCTGTGCCACTGATAAATTGGTGTGTGACTTTTTTGTGCGATTTTCTATAGCCTATCACCCAAATGAATAACAATATATTTCCTATACGTCAGCCTGGTTCCTGAATCATTGGTAGCCCAGGGGGAGCGATCCAAGGGGTATGAAATGCATCAGAAATAGGGATGAATAAAGAACTGACATAAAACCATTTATTGTATGACATGTAGATGGGTAAGGGGAAGGAACTCCCTGTCTTGAGGGTGACCTCTCAATAAACCGTTACACCCCTATTAAATAAGGATCTGTGTTGTGGGATCCCTTTTCATTAACAGCACTGTGCCTCCTACTGAGAATCTGAGTTTGCAGCATCTCATCATTCATTATACTGCACCCCCTATGATTTAAGAGACTGCATTTGTGGAACCACATCATTAATCATACTCTGCCCCCTATTACTTAAGGAACTGTGTTTGTAGGATATCCTCATGTATTATAATGCACACAAACCCAGTGTAACAGCCAACAAGTAGATAATGCTGCTTGAGCCTGGGTACCAGCAACCGCAGCTGGTACTGTATGTGCTGCAAAGCACGCTTTTACATTCTTGCATTAAGGTGACAGTCTATGGGTAGCAGCAAAGGCAGTCAGCAACATGCTGTTGGCAAAGCACACATTTCATGATATACATTAAAGAAATATGTTAGTCTGTTATAATGGCATTGAAACTCACTGAAAAAGTTGAAAGGCCCTTGTGCTCTCGCGGAAGCAGAGGGAATAAGGGAGCACACAGGTGCACATGGCGTAATTAAGGCAACTAGGTATCTGAGGGCAAGAGATAAACCAGGGTCTGTAGCTGGTTAGATTATAGGTGCTCTTGTGGGCAGACAGAGGGTGAGGTCTGTGGGAAATGAGTAGAAAGCAAGGGACACTTGAAAGGCTTTAAGGTGATTTGAGAACAGTGCAAAGCATGCAGGTGTGACACGGGGGTGAGGGCATTAATTGCAAAGTAGCAGATCAGATGGTGCCAGGATAACAAGGGCTAGGCATGCAAAATAGGCGATGTTTTACAGGGGCAGAGGTAGGCCAAGGGGGTTGAGTTGCAAAGTGTTCCAGGTATCTGGGCACAAATTATACTTCTCTTGTGGGTTTTTTTTTAAACCCAGATGCAGAAGTAGATTTCAGACAATGGGCTGTAAGTAGGCAAGATTGACTGAAATGGCGCGTGTGGCCGTGAAATGGGCTTGTGGAGGTTTCTCAAGATTGACTGAAAGGTCCACGGCGTGTGTGGTGAAATGGGCTTGTGGAGGTTTATTTTGGAGACAGTCTTGCATTTTCCAGTAGTGTATGTTAAAGGTACTTTTTTAAAGTGCAGCTTTTTACGTTCATCAAATTTATTGTTCAAAGTGAGCATTTGAAAGCCTGACCATTTAGATATAAACCGCGTTTTCTCCTCAAATCTTTCTTTAAAAAGATGTATATGGAAGGCCCTGTTAGCCCATCATTCCTGCAAATATTTTTGGCAAGCTAGGTTTCAAGCTTCATAACATCTGTCCTAAGAAAAAGACACTGATCAGCCAACCCATTCACCACGAGCTACCTGAGTGATATCATGGGAAGCAATGGAACACGACCTTTCACCCCTTGACAAAACAGGAAGTTGCATCACATAGCATTGTTCCTAAGCACACTACGAAAAATATGCTTACGATATCACTATAATGTGATATACATTTCATACAAGAATGGGTCGCCATATGTATCATTAAGATCAGTGTGCATAGGCCCATACTATGGAATTACTTTGAATGCAAGCAGACATCCATGGCCAAATGGATAATGATGTGTTATTATATAGTACGTATGCTTAAGTGCTTTATATACAACAAATATACATACACTATCAACCAAACTGTGTTGGTACTCATTTATCGACCTCAGAAGGACGAAAGGCTGAGTTGAGGTGTTTAAGAACAGACTAAATCAGTAACTCGCCCCTGAAGTGTATCTGAAATAAAAGTCTAGCAATTGATGTATAGAATTCCAGAAAGACAAATTATTTGGTATTCCTATTCTTTCTTATTCAGGGTCACTGCTGAAAGTGTTAGACTTGTGGAACCCCTGTTCTTTATTTATGCATTATTTAAGAGGTCTGAACAAGAAAGCCAGCCACGCCAGAAGCAAAGAGCCAGATGGTGCTGGCCGCAGCCCAGGAGCTTGCATTTAAAAAAATTCAAATAAAACTTTATTCTTTTATTTTTTAGGGGTAGCAAGGTAGACCACAGGGGTAGCAAGGGAGACCCAAGGGGTCGCAGTTACGACCCCTGAACACCCCTAAATGACATCCCTAGTAGCGTGCTGCAGGTGTTACTTAGATGAGATGCAAAGATTTACATTATGTCAAGCATATATAAGGTAATACAAAAGCCTTGGTCATAATAATGTATCATCTCTGCCACTCATATGATGGAAGGGTTCCATGTGATGATGTTGCATGGAAAAAAACGCCAGCTAGGCAACTTTTTTTTCCTGATCCCTAAAATACTTTCCCCAAATGTTGTAGGAGGGGTATCATTTTATATTATAAACTCCAATCCTAGAATATTTGGGGAAGTGTTTGATTTTACTGAGGGTGCATTATTTGGGAAATGTCACCCCTTGGTGGCCATTTCCCAGACAGCTTTATCACTGGACACCGACAGAAGGATATAGAGTATCACATAATGGATAGAAGTATGTATAACCATTTAGTAATATTTAGAGGTTGCATATCTACAAACTACTGTTTGTTATTTGATACACGTACAATTGACTTGGGGATGATTAACATGGTTTTCCAATTGGTGGCCTTAATCCGTGAGTAACCTCAAATGCCAGAACGAATTAACCAGACTTTCTCTGCATAAATGCAAATAGTGTGGCAGAGTTGCTTACTTCATTAATTTGATTCTAGGTGAGTGTGATGTTTAATCACTTAGGCGGTAAAACCTGTGGCCACATATAATTTAATCTAACTGTTCACTTCACCTGCACTGTGTATGCCCTAGGCTTTTTATTACATCTCACTGCCTCTTACATCCAGAACAAACATTAATTAAAATAAAAAAACAGCAAAAGTAAAACCTTAATGAAATCATGAAAGAACATTTTCAGTTTCAATCACATACAGCAAATGTGTCTATAATATTGGAATGGTTTTTAAAACCATCATGTTTACAGCTAGCTTGGCATTGCTCCTGCCAAATACTACTAGGGAGAGCATTACTTCCACCTGTTTTGTTAATGCACAAGAGGATTTCGGATTAAGCTCTGGGATTTTCTACATACTTTGCCTTCCCTAGCTCTGTCCTCCTCAGAACCAACTTTCACTTTCACTTTATAGCCTTGGCCTTCGAAATAAGATTGGCTTGGCAGAGACATCCGCAAAATATCTGCAGTAATTTAAATGGATCTAGCCGACCAATTAGGCCTACATCTCTATGAGGATTGCCCCAGAATGCCCTCGAGCCCCTCACATCCCAACACTGTATATCCCTCCAACACTGTCTTGGAATCAAATTACGTATGCTATCTCAAAACAAAACATATACGTATTCACTAACTTTCCCCAGAAGACATTCCATATAAAATGGACTAACACACAACAATCCTTGCATAAAGCACTTACCTTTGCCCAATCTCCCAAATTCTCTTCTTCTCTTTCCACTCTTTCCTCTGGCATTCCTTAGCTTTGTTCACTATTCCCCAAGCAGATTGAGGTCTGGAGCACCCCGGGAGGGGGTGAAATACACCAATGACAAGGATCAGGTTCTCTGAAACTACTACGGTGGTGATTTGGCGCATTATGAAAGCAGAGTAACATAATATAACATAATCCCAATGCTCCCGTGCCGTGGCAGACAACCAATTCACTTTTCTCAAACTGCCCTATCTACGGTGCTGTGGATTTTAACAGAATACAGCAAACATCCATAACATCGACAATCAGAAATGAGCTCCCCAATTTCCGTGTCCCCATCATGACTGCATTAGCAGGAGTGTTTATGCCAACGCTAGACTATTCTTCACATTGGCAGTAAGCCAAACAGAGTGATTGGGTAGAATAAAGCTCCAGACAAGCCTTCGTAAAGGAATATAAATGTAATAATCATCAACTGAAGCAGATGCTATGGGGACCTGTAGGTTTTAGGAAGAATACAAACAAAAGCAACAGATGGTCTCCAGCATTTTATGAAGTACCTGGCCATTGCAGCATGCCTTTGGAATGCAGAAGTGAATGGCTTTCCCAAGTGTATCCATATGTCCCCATGCTGATATCATTTACTACCAGTACACCATAGAAAGACAGGAACTTAGCAAGTCTTCCTAAAATATTTGGGACCATACTTAAGGATCGATGGAACCACTTTCAATTATCGAATGAATTTTTCTTCAGCTGTGTTAATCATTTTTTGAAACAAATTGTCTGGGAGCCCCTCTTCTGAGAATGAACATGGACAAATAACCTTATCTCTGGGAAGGTGCCCCCTCGGGAGGCTCTACAACCACGGTTCAGCTCACTGAACTTTTCACAGAGGGAAAATACCCATTTGCATATCAGTCTGGTCAATCTCCTCTGAACAAGAGTACCAACAGCAACCGCAGACACGTGTTTCAGACCAGTCGGGCATCATTAGTTTGGTGAAGCTGTGCCTCTCTATGCATAGTGTCTCAACAAGAAAGAAAGGATACTGGTATGTGTTGGGTTGGCTACTGTGAAGTCTAAATAAATTGGAAAGGTTCACCTGGTCTCAACCCATATAGTCTTGATAATTTATCAAAATTTACATGCACAGAAGGTGTGCTGGAAACCTCCACAATAATGGAACAAAAAAAGTTTTTTTAGAAAAGAAACTTTTATATCACAACTTAGTGCATATAATAAAAACCAACTTGGAGGTACATATATAATTGAAGACATAAATACAAATCTTCCATTTGTGGAAATAAAGAATGACAATTTTAACACAAAGGGAAAAAAAGAGAAGGATTAGTGCATCAAAAAGAAAGCATACATAAAAATACATACAACAATTTTCCTATTAGCAAAACAACAGTTATTTATCACTAGAGTATTGGAATAGATCAAATAGCAAAACATTAGAGTAAATATAGTGATAAGTACCATACTGTCTCTATTTGAAATTATAGAAACTCAAAAATGAATATTCTTCAGTGTTTTGAATCAATCCCCAAGGACTCAGGGATGAGAATGGGGTCTGACCCCATCACTATATTTACTCTAATGTTTTGCTATTTGATCTATTCCAATACTCTAGTGATAAATAACTGTTGTTTTGCTAATAGGAAAATTGTCGTATGTATTTTTATGTATGCTTTCTTTTTGATGCACTAATCCTTCTCTTTTTTTCCCTTTGTGTTAAAATTGTCATTCTTTATTTCCACAAATGGAAGATTTGTATTTATGTCTTCAATTATATATGTACCTCCAAGTTGGTTTTTATTATATGCACTAAGTTGTGATATAAAAGTTTCTTTTCTAAAAAAACTTTTTTTGTTCCATTATTGTGGAGGTTTCCAGCACACCTTCTGTGCATGTACATTTTGATAAATTATCAAGACTATATGGGTTGAGACCAGGTGAACCTTTCCAATTTATTTAGACTTCACAGTAGCCAACCCAACACATACCAGTATCCTTTCTTTCTTGTTGAGATCATATACTTTGCCCCCCACTGGTATGTGAACCCACGGGGCTAATCACTGTGGCCACGATGTGGCCCATTTATGCATAGATCTCTATGCATAGTGAACAAGGGGTCCATGTCTGGATTACCTTGGATAATTGAGGGTTGGGGAAATGTACAATACTAGATTGAAAGAGGGAGATTTTGAACCACGAGGGATACAGAAATAATGTGGTCACATATTAGTGCCGGCCAAAACATCAAAGCACAGTTTTTTGTATCTACATAGAAATGCATACAAATCTGTTTACCTGGTTCTATAAGGCATTGTATGCTTATGTTGCACTACTTGGAACAGCAAGAGCCTTCATCAACAGAGATCATAACAAAATTTTACAACACCGGGCCAATAATCGTGAACACATTGGCTCCCTATCCAGCTGTTGATGGTGCGGTTCCCTCGCCGTGGGACCTGCAATCCTCTGTGGCTCCCTATCAAAGCCACTAACCACGACCCATCCACCGCAGCACCGCCACTAGGAGCCGTTGCCGTGGCCCCAGAACCCTAAGATGGCCGCCGCAGGACGGGGCCTACCTTTGTTTATTTTGGTTGCCTAGCAACCTTCCGTGCTCCCTGCTCATAGGCAGCTACGTGAGCCGGAGGCGGAAGCCGGCCCACCTCGCCTAAGGCCCTCAGAGCCCAGGGCACACTTCCTGTCTGCACCTTCAGAAGACCTCTACATTCCACAGGGCTGGAGCCCTGCAACACCATCCATACCAGCGCTGCTGACCAGCGAGGCCAGCGCGCTGCAGGGGCAGCTAGACGCTGCCCCCTCACTCGAGCCGCGCACAGCTGATCAGCTGTTGCTGGTGCGGTTCCCTCGCCGTGGGACCTGCAATCCTCTGTGGCTCCCTATCAAGGCCACTAACCACGACCCATCCACCCCAGCACTCGCCACGAGGAGCCATTGCCGTGGCCCCAGAACACTAAGATGGCCGCCGCAGGACGGAGCCTACTTTTGTTTATTTTGGTTGCCTAGCAACCTTCCGTGCTCCCTGCTCATAGGCAGCTACGTGAGCCGGAGGCGGAAGCCGGCTCACCTCGCCTAAGGCCCTCAGAGCCCAAGGCGCACTTCCTGTCTGCACCTGTCTGCGCCAGCAGCACGGCACGTGACTCTGCTCTGCTAACCCACTTCTTGTAAAACACCTCGCCCCCATCCGAGTCGGATCCATCCACACCTAGAAGCTTCTAGAAAATCAGCCATCCACCCCACCTCAGCCAACCATCGACCGGCAGGCGTAAAACGGCATCTGCTCACTTGCCACTTGACTGGACCCCCTGCTCGCTGAAGCAGCACAAAGGATAATAAAGGTACTATAAGGTGCACCCGCTTACCAGACCTACACCCCAGCCGCGCCATGTGCTTCACTCGTAGCAGCTCATAACTTACCGTATTCCCGCCAACTGTGATATTATCCGCTGTTCCGCATATACTGGTATTTTAACCTGCCTGCATACCTAGTAATTGCATGCTTCTTCCATTGATTCAGCCTCAACTAACTATGGGCCAACGTTAACCTTGCATCTCCAATGACCCGCTGTTCTCAGTGCGCTAACACGCCGATACCTAATTATGCTTTGACTCTAGGTGATTTGTTTAGTGTGTTGTTGTATAGCGGATCTAGGTGCAGACTACGCTGCTCTATCCTGGTCCTTCTAACTCCCCATCTGTGCTATTAGCCATACCGCATTGCATATCACTTCCTCATCCGCTGTTAATGCAAACTATTACACTTAATACCTTAAAAGTTCGTATCTATTAGTAGCAAAACCCGCAAGGACTCACGTCTAGGATTCCTTGCATACTACCAAATGGCCAGTTTACACTAGATATGTTGATTATGAACTGTCATAGCCTATGATTCTGTTTCACATGCTGCATTCTACGTGGTATTCTGCAACCGCTTCTAGCAACCACCTGACACTTGCTGCCCCAAATTCATTATATACCCAACACAGACCCTCATCCTGGATAGATTATCTTACCTTACTACGCTAAACTACCAGACATTGATTGTGGCACCTCCCACCCACCAGGTCTCCACAGCACATTGTACGACATTATTATCAACTATGCTCTGTACTTTGACTACTTACTTGCAATGCCCATCACCTGACCTCATCACCCTGAAGCCTGTCCACATGCCTTCGCTACACCTTGCCCTCTACTCACTGTACTTCATTTTGGCCTTAACCATACCGCTGCCTAGTTCCACTATGGCCACTGACCTTAAACTGGACACCACAACCTTGACAATCCCACCGTGCTCACCTCCCTCCTGGAACACCACAGCACCTAACCCATTTCTCAATGAGCCAGCCCTATGGCTACAACACTTCACCACCAAACCTATCCCTAACCAACCATGCCATTTGCGCGTCAGGAACACTGGGCTTGGCTCTCGCTTCTATTATCCCTTGTTAGGAAAGATTTCGTAATTGTAGGTAATTTTCCTTCCATGTGGCAACCCCTAAACTTTTTGCTGTTGTTTTTCACCTTGTTCTCGACTTTGCCAGAGAAGTGCAGCCTTCTGCCGCACTCCTCTGGGCTTTCGCTCCTTTCTTACGGGGAAACTGACATGCCCTTAAGACAGTCAGTACCGGGGAACGCGGTTTCCCGTAGTTTTTTTTATCATGTTGCGGCTTTCATGCAACATGACACAAGAGGGCACTGTAAGCTAAGTTACAGCTCTCTTGGGTCTCTAGCCTTCTACAGGCCCTAGATACTCGTTTAGGATTGTATCTGATCGGTGCAAGTGATTCAGGGACGGGAATGGTGGCAGCGACCGTTTCTTGTGTTTTGAGCTCCTTTTGGCGTTCTAAGCGCGTTTCACGCACTTAACCCAAAATGGTGGCCTGGCTCCCAAAATGGCCAGACCACGAGGCTCCTTTGTCCTGTCCGCTGACCGTCTTGCTCCCTTCACCTTCCCCAGGTCGAGCCGACCCGGGGCCTTCCTTATTTGGGCATGTACTTTCCCGCGAAACACGGATGCTTTCGCGGGCTTTTACATGTCTTGTGTGTGCCTCCAGGATGTGGGCTGGGATGTCTGGTCCCAATACACATCATGGGTGCCAGAGAGTCTAGGGTGGTGTGAATGCCTGGGACCACAGTGGTCCGTGATTGGTCCACGAATGGTGTGAGTGTTGATGAGCGGATCTCCCATTGGGTCCCCTCCGTTTTGGCGCGAAGGGAACCGTGGATAAGAGGGGGCTGGAAACACCACTACCATGTCGATCTCCTGAGTTCTCACGAACGAAGGAATACAGGAGCCAAGTATCCTGCAACCAAGAGGCTGGACCGAGGAATCGCTGGTGACCCGCTGAAGGACTTCTCCTCTGCACTGCTGTCGCCTGCTGAAATCATTTTCACCTTTGATCGAACCAGAAGGCATGTATTGGTACTTAGACCCTTGGAATAGCGGGGACAGCTATTCTCGGCATCTTCACCATCTCCTGCCAGTAAGCCTTTCGGAAGCGTCTCTGGGCCATCCAGCTGACTGACCAGCTTACACGGGAGTCTTGCTCTGTAACCCCCCGCCAGGTTGTGTAGTATTTCGAGTCCTTGTCACTCTCACACGCTTCGCACACTTGGCGTTCCCAGGTCTGAAGTGAGTAGTGTACATTTGGCTCAGATACACACGGCCGCTCCGTTGCCCTGCTGTGGTAACAAACTGTGCGGGTTTCTTCAATTGGGAAGTCTTTTTACTCAACACGACGACGAGGCGTTCCCTGCTCTTCTGAACCTGACAGCGACTGAAACGGACGCGGAGAAGCCTGGGTCTGCTTGCATCAGGGACCGGTGAGTAGCATAGCTAGGATCTGGTCGCCCTCCTGCAGGAGCCCATTGCTTTTCCCCGCTGTGTCAAAACAGCACCCTTTTCCGTACTCGCGCTCTGCTTCTGCCCACTGTGGAGGCTGCGCTTGAGTCGCGGAACTTGTTCTTCTTCTTCTGTGCACTAAACCGAACTGCCTGATTTCCCTCGAAGAGCTTCTCCTTTTGCCCGTTGGCACCAGCGTGTGCAGGTACTTTTGAGCACAAGGCTTCACTCTTCGCAGGGCTCGGACTTCCATCTAGTTAGGTGCCTCTGAAGGCTAACTGGGTCTGAGCATTATTTCGCACTGCCTGGTTTCCTTCCCTTTTAGGTGGACTACACATTTCGTGCATATAACGATTGAGACTGTCGTATTTGTATATATATTGTGTTGATATGGTATGTGTTGGTTTACTATCGTTATATTGTGGTTTTCTCGCTACGGTCATTGTTTTAAAGGCCTTGGAATAAATGTGTATATATTTGTAATATAACAACTGTTTGGAGTAGTTTGTAAGTGTTCTTGCTTTGTGTGCTCATTGCGGGCTTTCAGTCACCCTCACCCCTCTTGAGACCTAGTATTGACCGCCGCGATCGCTACCTTGATTGGTCTGGCTCGTCCAGAGGTTACCCTGTTCCAAGTAATTAGGTTGGCCTTCTGAACTTCTGCGCCACTAGGACAGAGTTCAGAAATCCATCTTAACAAATTGGTGGCAGTGGTGGGATACGACTGAAGGTATCCAGTGTTGCGCACGAACTAAGGCATTTCAGGTTATTCCAACCAGGACACGTAGTGAATTGTTGTAGTATAACTTTAAAAAGGCCATAGTCCTATCTAACAGTATGGAAACAAATACCTTGTTAACTTTAAATGCTTCCAAATCAGAAACATTGAAAAAGATGTGTGCGGAGAGAGGTGTTTCCTCTCAAGGCACGAAATTGGAAATGATCCAAAGAATCGTGGCGTGGCAAGAAGCGCAGCTTGACGCTATAACTTCTGAGGACAGTGCGGAAGGTGGTGGGGCTGCTCTCACTGGTAGAACCGACGGTTCTGCCGCTGCTCTGATCCATCGCGACCACGAGGACAGGGAGGATGAGATGTCTAATGTTTCCTCTGCCAGTGCTGATGGGGAGGCTATGCTTGATTTCAAGAAGGAAGAGCTGCGGTTTAGGCAGCAGGAGCTTGAATTCAGCATAGCCAAACTAAAAATCGAACAGGCAGAAAAACAAAAAGACAGGGATCACCAGTTGGAACTGGCCAAGCTTCAGGTTGCAAATGGGTCCAAGGGTCCTGGACATGGGTCTGGGGCCTCCTCTCATCCACGGTTTCCGAAAGATCTGCTCAGTGTGTATGAAGAAAGGAATGACATTATGGACTGGCTGAATGCGTTTGAGTATGCATGCGAAGTTCAACAAGTTGACAATGCTGATAAGATTGCCTGGTTACTCAGCAGACTGCCCCATTCTGGCTGTAGTGCCATTATGGAAATGTCGAAGGCTGAGCGAGCTGATTTCGCAATGTTAAAGCAAACTCTCATTTTAAAGTTTGGGAAGACTCCGGCCCAATATTTGAAACGTTTCAGAGAGTATAAGAAAAATGAAGGTGGTACTTGGGTATCTTATGTCACTGAATCCTTGAAAAACTTAACTGGCTGGGTCGAAGGTTATAAGGTTTCTACTTTCGAAGGCATGATAAATCTTGTCATGCTGGAACACATTTTTGCATCTTCTTCCCCGGAGCTTAAGCAGCATTTGGCCGATTTGAAGGAGATAGATCCTAAGAAGCTGGCCATTGCAGCAGACGTATGGGTGTCACATCGAGTGTCCCATAAGGACAAAACTCATCCTGGTAAGCAGGAGGAAGGGAAAAAGTCCAAAGATATGGAGGGTGGAGAATCTGATAAATCTTCTTCTCATAAGGGCCACAAAAAGAAAAATAAGGGTAAGACACAAGAGAACTCACAGGGTAGTGGAGGTCAGCCTCTGAAACAGAACTCTGGTTACAATAAGCCTCCCTATGTAAACCGACCCAATGGATCTTGTTTTGCTTGTGGAGCAACTGACCACGTGAAGGGGGATCCCCGGTGTAAGGTTAGACCTTTGGGGGTCCACTCCGCTAATCTAGCCTTCTCCTCCTACGAGGAAGAAGAGATTACAGGAGCATCCTTCTCCTCAGACTCATTTCCCAGCGGGATAGAGGCTGAGGTAGTTTTAGTTTCCCTGGGTTCCTGGGAGCCTAAAGTCGCAGAGGCTTATGCTAGGATTCCGGATAATACCAAGCACTACTTTAAAGACAGTGTGCTGATCAATGGAGTAGATACTCCAGCTCTTAGGGATAGTGGGTGCAGTCGCACTGTAGTGGATTCTACCTTGGTAGACTCAGAGGAAGTTGCCAGAGCTACTCTGATGCCCACTAAGTTGGCCGACGGCCCACTCCGTATGTTCCCAGTAATACCTGTAAATCTTACTTTAAATGGTACAGCAGTCAGGATTCCAGTGAGCATTCAGAGAAACGTCCCGGGAAAGGTCTTGTTAGGTAATGATCTCAGAGCTTTAGGGCTCGTAGGAGACACTGCCGAAACACCCTACACACGGTCTCAAGCACGGCCAGCATTGGCCAAGACCAATACGCCGCCCCAGCCGAAGGGGAAACCCAAGGCGAAAGGAGTCAACAGGTCAAGACGAGGGAAAGAGAATATTCCCCCGAGCTCGCCTACCACTGCGGTGGAGGAAGTTGGTCAATCGCCCGGGCCTGACGAGGAGGTGGCGATGCCTGAAGTATTTGACCCCAACGATCATCCTGAACTAAAAGACTTGTTAGTTGAAGGAGGTCCTGATAGGGACGAATTCAGTAAAGGCCAACGTGAGTGCCCATCTCTGGAAGGCCTAAGGAGACAGGCCTGCTCCCAGCTTGAGGGTGAACCTCCTGGGACGCATAGGATTTATTGGGAAGGTGGACTCCTGTATAGTGAGCCCAGAGAGTCTACAGAAGGAGACCATAGGAGGTTGGTGGTTCCCCTTGCTGTTAGGCCCTTCCTCCTGCAGTTGGCGCATGAAGTTCCTCTTGCTGGTCACCTTGGTATGAAGAGGACCAAGCAAAGGTTATCCATGCACTTCTACTGGCCCAAGATGGGGGTGCAAGTAGAAAGTCACTGCAGGAGTTGTGCCTCCTGCCAGTTGTCTGGTAAGGTTGGCGCGACAATCCAAGCTCCGTTGGTACCACTCCCAGTTGTGGGGGTACCATTTGAAAGGGTAGGGATCGACATCATTGGTCCCCTTGACCCGCAAACATCCTCGGGCAATAGGTTTATCCTGGTGCTGGTCGACCATGCAACCAGATATCCTGAGGCTATCCCATTGAAAACTGTAACTGCCAAGTCAGTTGCAAAAGCTTTACTTGGCATATTTACTAGGGTTGGCTTCCCTAAAGAAGTTGTGTCGGATCGTGGCAGCAACTTTATGTCGAAGTATATGCAGGCTATGTGGAAAGAATGTGGGGTCACCTACAAGTTCTCTTCTGCATACCACCCCCAGACCAATGGTCTGGTGGAACGTTTCAACAGAAAGTTAAAGAGCATGATTGGGGCTCTGGAGGAACCTCAAAGAAGAAAATGGGACCTTCTTTTACCATGCTTACTGTTTGCCTACCGAGAGGTACCACAGGAGGGTGTTGGCTTCAGCCCCTTCGAACTTCTGTTCGGTCATCCCGTACGGGGACCCTTAGCCATCATCAAAGAGGGATGGGAGATGCCCACTCCCCCTGTTACTACCAACGTAGTTGACTATGTGCTAGGGCTCAGAAAACGGATGGTACTTCTGATGGGCTTGGCTAGTGATAAATTGAAGGCAGGACAAGCGCTGGTGAAACATTGGTACGACCAGAAAGCTTCCCTCATCAACTTTACACCTGGTCAGCAAGTCCTGATCATGAATCCCATAAGGCCTCGAGCTTTACAGGACAAATGGTCAGGCCCTTACACAGTGGTGGAGCCCCTGGGTGAGGTTAACTATTTAGTGGACCTTGGAAGGCCTGGACAGGCTCCAAAAGTGTTTCACGTGAATAGGCTGAAGGCTTTCGTCCCAAGAGTCGAAATCGCAGCACTGCTACTGGCTTCAGATGTTGAGGAAGAGGAGTCTGAACCTCTCCCCGACCTGTTCCAAAGCGGTCCTTCAGATAGCTCCTTTGAGGGTGTCCGAGTGGCCCCTCACCTGACTTCTGATCAGCAGGCTGAGGTGAAAAGTTTGCTTAGGCAGTTTTCCCTCCTGTTTTCACAGTCGCCTGGTTTGACACCTTGGTGCAAACATAACATTGACACAGGAGACAGTGTACCTACCAAAAGTAGGGGATACAGGATGTCAGACAAAGTACGGTCTTATATTAAGACCGAGGTCAACAAGATGTTAGACCTTGGGGTGATTGAACCCTCTAGTAGTCCTTGGTCCAGCCCTGTGGTTTTGGTTCCAAAGGCAGGCACTTCCGAATTGAGGTTCTGCGTGGATTACAGGGCTCTGAATGCTGTCACCAAGACAGATGCACACCCCTTGCCTCGAACAGATGAGCTGGTGGATACTTTGGGTGCCTCCAAGTACCTCAGCACGTTTGACCTCACTGCTGGCTATTGGCAAATAGCTTTAGCAGAACATGCCAAGGAGAAGACAGCATTTTCTACTCCAGACGGCCTTTACCAATTCCGGGTAATGCCGTTTGGGTTGAAGAATGCACCTGCCACTTTCCAGAGGCTTGTGAATCATGTTTTGAATGGGTTGGACGAATTCTGTCTTTCATGTATGGACGATATCGCAGTTTTCAGTGCCACCTGGGAAGACCATGTGAAACACCTCGGGATTGTGCTCCAGGCTCTTCATAAAGCACACTTGACCATAAAGGCTAGTAAATTCCAGATTGGGCAAGGCTCAGTGGTTTACCTTGGACATGAAGTAGGTGGAGGGAGGATACAGCCTCTTCCCAGTAAAGTACAAGCAGTACAAGACTGGCCTACCCCCACTACGCAAACCCAAGTGAGAGCCTTCTTAGGACTCACGGGGTATTACCGCAATTTTGTGGCAGACTATGGCACCATAGCTGCCCCTCTGACTGCCCTCACAACTCCGAAGAAACCCAAGAAGGTAACTTGGACCGACGAGTGTGAGAAGGCCTTCAATGGCTTAAAAGACTCCTTGTGCCAGGCCCCTGTCCGCAGGGCCCCTGATTATCAAAGACCTTTTATCGTGCAGACGGACGCCTCTGACACGGGGATAGGAGCTGTACTATCACAAGTAGATGAGAAGGGTAAGGAACACCCAATTGGTTTTATTAGCCGCCAGCTTAAGGACAGAGAGCTCAGATGGTCCATGGTAGAGAAAGAATGTTTCTCTGTTGTGTGGGCCCTAAGGAAGCTGAGGCCCTACCTCTATGGGACCCACTTCACTGTGCAAACTGACCATAAGCCCTTAAAGTGGCTAATGAACATGAAGAGGGAGAATCCAAAGTTGCTTAGGTGGTCCATAAGTCTACAAGGCTTCGACTTCACTATTGAGCATAGGCCAGGTGTCCAACATAGCAATGCTGATGGGTTGTCCAGAATGTTTAACTGACCTGAACAAGAGACTCATCCAGGGGTGGATTAGTTCCCCCTGTCCATAGTCTGGGAGGGGCGAGTGTTAGGAAAGATTTCGTAATTGTAGGTAATTTTCCTTCCATGTGGCAACCCCTAAACTTTTTGCTGTTGTTTTTCACCTTGTTCTCGACTTTGCCAGAGAAGGGCAGCCTTCTGCCGTACTCCTCTGGGCTTTCGCTCCTTTCTTACGGGGAAACTGACATGCCCTTAAGACAGTCAGTACCGGGGAACGCTGTTTCCTGTAGTTTCTTTTATCATGTTGCGGCTTTCGTGCAACATGACACAAGAGGGCAGTGTAAGCTAAGTTACAGCTCTCTTGGGTCTCTAGCCTTCTACAGGCCCTAGATACTTGTTTAGGATTGTATCTGATCGGTGCAAGTGATTCAGGGACGGGAATGGTGGCAGCGATCGTTTCTTGTGTTTTGAGCTCCTTTTGGCGTTCTAAGCGCGTTTCACGCGCTTAACCCAAAATGGTGGCCTGGCTCCCAAAATGGCCAGACCACGAGGCTCCTTTGTCCTGTCCGCTGACCGTCTTGCTCCCTTCACCTTCCCCAGGTCGAGCCGACCCGGGGCCTTCCTTATTTGGGCATGTACTTTCCCGCGAAACACGGATGCTTTCGCGGGCTTCTACATGTCTTGTGTGTGCCTCCAGGATGTGGGCTGGGATGTCTGGTCCCAATACACATCCTGGGTGCCAGAGAGTCTAGGGTGGTCTGAATGCCTGGGACCACCGTGGTCCGTGATTGGTCCACGAATGGTGTGAGTGTTGATGAGCGGATCTCCCATTGGGTCCCCTCCCTTTTGGCGCGAAGGGAACCGTGGATAAGAGGGGGCTGGAAACACCACTACCATGTCGATCTCCTGAGTTCTCACGAACGAAGGAATACAGGAGCCAAGTATCCTGCAACCAAGAGGCTGGACAGAGGAATCGCTGGTGACCCGCTGAAGGACTTCTCCTCTGCACTGCTGTCGCCTTGTGAAACCCTTTTCACCTTTGATCGAACCAGAAGGCCTGTATTGGTACTTCGACCCTTGGAATAGCGGGGACAGCTATTCTCGGCATCTTCACCATCTCCTGCCAGTAAGCCTTCGGGAGCGTCTCTGGGCCATCCAGCTGACTGACCAGCTTACACGGGAGTCTTGCTCTGTAACCGCCGCCAGGTTGTGTAGTATTTCGAGTCCTTGTCACTCTCACACGCTTCGTACACTTGGCGTTCCCAGGTCTGAAGTGAGTAGTGTACATTTGGCTCAGATACACACGGCCGCTCCGTTGCCCTGCTGTGGTAACAAACTGTGCGGGTTTCTTCGATTGGGACGTCTTTTTACTCAACACGACGACGAGGCGTTCCCTGCTCTTCTGAACCTGCCAGCGACTGAAACGGACGCAGAGAAGCCTGGGTCTGCTTGCATCGGGGACCGGTGAGTAGCATAGCTAGGATCTGGTCGCCCTCCTGCAGGAGCCCGTTGCTTTTCCCCGCTGTGTCAAAACAGCACCCTTTTCCGTACTTGCGCTCTGCTTCTGCCCACTGTGGAGGCTGCACTTGAGTCGCGGAACTTGTTCTTCTTCTTTTGTGCACTAAACCGAACTGCCTGATTTCCCTCGAAGAGCTTCTCCTTTTGCCCGTTGGCACCAGCGTGTGCAGGTACTTTTGAGCACAAGGCTCCACTCTTCGCAGGGCTCGGACTTCCATCTAGTTAGGTGCCTCTGAAGGCGAACTGGGTCTAAGCATTATTTCGCACTGCCTGTTTTCCTTCCCTTTTAGGTGGACTACACATTTGTGTTGATATGGTATGTGTTGGTTTACTATCGTTATATTGTGATTTTCTCGCTACGGTCATTGTTTTAAAGGCCTTGGAATAAATGTGTATATATTTTTAATATAACAACTGTTTGGAGTAGTTTGTAAGTGTTCTTGCTTTGTGTGCTCATTGCGGGCTTTCAGTCACCCTCCCCCCTCTTGAGACCTAGTCTTGACCGCCGCGATCGCTACCTTGATTGGTCTGGCTCGTCCAGAGGTTACCCTGATCCGAGTAATTAGGTTGGCCTTCTGAACTTCTGCGCCACCAGGACAGAGTTCAGAAATCCATCTTGACAACTGTCAACTGGACCGCAACTATAACTTTGGGAATACAATGGCCCACCAACTTGAATGCTGCTTCGACCCTTTGGGACATGGCATCATCAAACAAACTGGAGCCAAGCGCCAGTGGGATAGCATTGACTAGACATCCCTCAAGCACACAAACCACACCACGTAACAGCATCACCTCTTACGACTACCCAGCATCCCCGCCTGACACTGGTAGGCCCAAACCTACCACAGAGAAAACCGCACCGTCATACCCATCTAGTTGTTTATCCCCAAGCCCACTGAGCAAACCCTGTGTCACCACAGTCCGTAACCAAAGATTAGCAACTAGATGTCACCATTGGTCCTACCACCTGAATACAGACAGTAGGGACGATGCTACTAACGGCTTGAACAATACCTGTACACTAGCTACCTCACCAACAACCGAGGCCCTCCCAGCCATCATCCTCAACCACCAAGCCAAACTCAAAGGCGCGCTCATTAACGCCCGCTCGGTCCCTGCTCACGCCCTAGATATCGCTGATTTCATTGGGACTGAAAACCTTGACTTTTTGGCAATCACTGAAACCTGCCTACATGCGGCGTCAGGACCTGCCTTAACCCTCGCCATCCCCGACAGCTACTCCATCATTAGGTGTGACAGGGACACTAACCAAACCAAGGGGGGTCTACTAGCATTCATATTCAAGAGTTCTCTCAATCTGAGAGCTGTCAAAACCCAACAGTTGCCCTCCGCTGAGCTACTCTCAATTAAAATCCCAACCTCACCCAATCACACGGCCTTAATGCACCTCATGTACAGGCCACCTGGCCCCATCTCCACATTCATAGAGGATATCTCATCCATCTTAGCATCCAACACGAAGCCTAAATCCCAAATCATCATACTTGGAGACATTAACTTAGGTTACCTAGATACCAATGACACCAAAGCCTGTGATTTAGCCAATGTCCTATCCGACTTTGGCCTTACCCAACACGTCATTGAACCTACTCATATCAAGGGACGTACTTTGGACTGAGTTTCAGACATGAATTGTGCATTAAACATAATCTCAGTGTCACCTTGTGCTTGGTCCGACCATCATATAATAACATTCTCTATTAATTCTTGTCCATCCACAGACAAACCATGTACCGCTTCACTTACCTTGACTCGCAACAAGAAGGATATCACTACTGAGAGACTACTCCCACTTATCTTCCGCTTCTAAATTCGATTTCCTCCACCTGTGATGACCCTACCGTCCTTGTGGATATATACAACCGAGCTATGTTAAAAGCCCTTGATTTCATTGCCCCCATCAAACAGCGCAAAGAAAAACAGCGCAACCACCTCAATTCATGGTTTACCCCACACCTACGTGAACTCCGCAAAGATAAACGAAAAATTGAGTCACTCTGGAGAAGCTCACCCACGCCAATAAATAAAATTAACCTCTTAGCCATTACCCTTACGTACAAGGAGCTATACTTGCGGCCAAAAAAGAAGTTTACAATAACAGGATCATACAAGCGCAATCCAACACGAAGGAACTCTTTAAAATCCTTAAGGAACTAGAGTCCCCTGTCGCCCCCCTTGAGACATGTACCCCTGACTCCAATTGGTGTGCCAACATACAAAAATCACTACTAAACAAAATCACCACACTCCAAACTAAAATCAACACCAAAAAAAAACATCTCCTGGACTTAGTAGGCAATACCCAATCCTACAACATACCTTCCCCTAAACACTCCTTCAAACCATTTAGCTTCTCACCACTTACCATTAAGGATGTGGAAAATATCATGATGAAGTTAAAACCATCCAATTGTCAAGGTGACGCCTGCCCAGCAACAGTTGTAAAGGAAGCAGCATCTGACCTCGCTCCTTTCATCACCTCCTTCATCAACTCCTCCTTCAAAACCGGCATAGTACCAAACAACCTCAAGGATGCTTGGGTAATCCCCTTAATCAAAAAACCTAATTTAGACCCTAGCAACCCTACCAACTACAGGCCTATCACCACGGTGCCTTACCTCCTTAAAATCCTGGACCGTGCTGCTTATCTCCAAATTCAAGACTATCTCGACACCAACAACTTATTAGGACTCAGGCAATCTGGCTTCCGTCCTAGACACGGCACAGAAACAGCCCTGAAAGATCTAAAAACTCAAATTGAAGATCTGAAAGACAAGGGCAAACAAGCGCTCCTACTCTTACCGGATCTTTCCGCAGCCTTCGATCTGGTTGATCACCAAATCCTCTGCGAGCACCTCAAAACTGCCACCCACTTTTCTGACACAGCTACCTCCTGGATCAGCTCATTCCTTGCTGACAGATCCATGAGGGCCTTCTCGCCTCATGCCGCCGCTGACCCAGCTCACGTTCCATGCGGAGTCCCACAAGGCTCGTGCGTATCACCAACGCTCTAAAACGTGTTTACGAAACCACTATTGGATATTCTTGACCATCTGGGTGTCACCTACACAAATTATGCGGACGACACCCAGATACTCATCCCTATCACAGGTGATTATGTAACTGACGTCAAAGCACTCAATGCAGTCTATTCCGTCATCCAGGCCTGGATGGCCCACCACGGGCTAGCCTAAAAGATGTGAAAACCGAGTTACTCATCCTAGGTTTTCAGTCCAAACTTTCAAAACTTGACAAGAAATATGATGGCCTTCAACATTGATGGCAACATCATCAAGGTCACCAATGTCACTAAAACCCTCGGAATCTACCTAGATTCCACCCTCTCCCTCAACAGACAAACCAACTCAGTAGTCTCAGCATCCGCGTATACTTGTAAATTAATCACAGCTTGCCGTCCCTTTTTAACAATGGACAACTGCCTGATCCTCGCAAGAACCCTTATCTTATCAAAAATTGATTCCTGCGACGCCCTCTACCTCGGAACGAGCCAGAGAAACATCGATAAACTGCAGGTAACCCAGAATAACGCCATCAGGGCCACTCTTAACATACCTAGGTGCGCTCACATCTCAGCCGCCAGACGTAACATGCACTGGTTTCCCATCTCACGACGCATTGCCCTCAAAACACTTGTCTTAAGCCACAAAGCTCAGAACAATGCGGCACCGGCCCACCTGTCAACGCGCTTCACGCAACACACAGCATCCAGACCTTTAAGATCGGCACAAGCGCACACACTCATCGTTCCCGGTTTCAAGCTTCGGACTGCTAGAGGCTCGAGCTTCCCAGTCCTGGCGGCGAAGCTCTGGAACTCCCTACCTAATGCTCTTAGAAACGTCTATCCCTCCAATCCTTCAAAAAAAAGAACTAAACAATGGCTCCTTGAGCAAGATGATGTGTCGGACACCCGTCTGTAACTTTTGCTGCCCGTTGCGCCCTCTCGATTACCTTTGAAGATACTGTAGCTGACCGACTTCCACATGTAAAATGTATGTATATATTTGATGTACTCTGTATATATAATCCGCAATACTTGTATATATTCTGTAATCTGCAACTGCCCTGTAACACTTTCCTGTAACTACTTTTCCAAACATGCGCCCTGATGCCCGTGGGCAGGCTGCGCAATATAAATAAATAAATACAAATACAAACTATTCCCCCTCAAATGGACTCGTGTGTTTGTCATTCTCCATTTTACAGTACTCACTCAATCAACCCTCCAAATAAAGCCCCGAACTGACAATCCTGACTCTAATGGTTCCCTCTGACTTAATTATACACCATGCCCCTAAACCAACTCACGTCACAATTAATCATGCCACCTCCGCCCCTCCCCATATCAGTATTAAACCAGGTCCTCATAGCACTGACTTTAACTGATCCATCTTTGCCTCGCCCTTATGGATGAAACCACAGCCAAGGTTTCTCTGCCACTGGACACTCGGATCATACCAAGAATCAGGACTTGGCTACCTCTGCCCTGTAAGTAGCAAGAGCACAGGATTTGCATATGCCTTCCGCTCTATACCATGAAAAACATCCTCCCTCTTTTCTTGCAGGGCCACGCTTTGCAAGGGCACCAACTTTCCAGAGGTGAGCTATAAAGAGCACTTTACATTTCATTACATTACCCTGGCATTGAAGTCCCAGGGGCAGTTGTAGGCGTTTGGAGTCCTGGATTGAAGACAGCAATATAATACACTACCGACAAGCTGGGTTTCAAACTAGTACTAGTGCAATCAATCAGAGCCTACGCCTACAACTTGTACGTGATAAATATGTGATTCTGCAATAGATGTACCTCTATTCTGCATTTATCGACTTGAAAACACCATTCAATAGGGTTCCAATGTCTAGACTGTGGAATGTACTCATGAGCTTAGGTAGTCCATTGTTAAGGGCATTTCAAATTCTTTACACCAACAACAAAGAGGTTATCAGGAGGAACGTAAATGGCAATACAACAAAAACTGTGACGATCGAGATGGGGGTATGCCCAGGTTGCGTTCTTACCCCAAAACTGTTCTGTCTCTTTATTATTGGTTTCATTGAAAAATTGCTTGGGTATCCATCTGACACGCCTGCCTCTGGCATCAGAAATATTTCCTATCCGCGTTTTTGTGGATGATGCAGTTTTTGTATCACTTACTCCGGTGGGGTTGAAATCCCAATTCACTATGTTTGTTGAGTTCTGTAACATCAACATGCTGCTAGCCTTCAGGAGAACAGGTCTAAGAAAAAGGTCAAGATCACGCTAGAATTAAATGGAGAGCTAATAGAGCAGGTTGGCAGCTATATCTACTCAGGATTAAGGGTTAAGGATGATTTTAGGTGGAATGACCAAATAGCAAAAGTCTGGGTTAACATTGGCCAGATACAGCAGGGCCATAGCTAGATTTACGCAAGAGTATGGTAACAGGCGGTGAAGGTTTCTATTGAAGCTTATAAATTGCTGGCAAGGCAGGGGGCATTGAATGGAGCTGAATTGCTGGGGGATGCCAATTGTAGCAGTTTGACAACAATTGAGAGAACGTTTGTCAAAAACATCTTATGCCTATTGACTAGTGCAACTAACTTGCCTGTTTACTTGGAAACAAATCTCAAGAGATTTGATTAATTATGTAAGTCCAAACCTGTGTATTACTGGGTTAGGATCTGGACCGCATTGAGGTTATTTAGATATATAGAAGCTCTGGTGGATGTTATGGCCCAGGAAGATGGCAACTCACTGTCATGGTTTACCCATATTAAGAAAGAATTTTAGGCTCACTTCATGCTGATAATCTAATGATCCATCTGGGGAAACCACTGCATTCATAGACGGCGGTGACAAGAAGGCTCCAGGAACATATAACATTTTGTGGGTTTAGGGAGAATTGGCATAAATCCATATTTTTGTTGATACAAGGCAATGATCAGACCCTCCCTCCAGACTGTCCATACCATGTAGAAAGATATGGCTTCCAATACCTAGGCATACACATATGCACAGAACACGCAGGTTTTCCCTGTCATAATCTTCACCCCATCAATAAACACTTTTTGCAGGATGTAAAACATTTGAAGGCCCTTCCGCTGACCCAACTAGGCAAAGCCATTTTGTTTAAAATGCTAACGTTGCTCAGGTACATTTAGATTCTCTAAAATGCTCCGTATGTGATCCCCAAACAGGAACTTCTAAAGATTGTCATGGCTCTCGGGGAACTTTTATGGAGTGGTAAACAACTGGGTATCACCCCGGCCACCCTACACCGCTCGTTATGGGAGGGAGGCATCAGGCTACCATATATGCAGTGATGTGCATGCCAATTGGTGACGGTTAATGACTGGCTGCATGGCAATCCCCTCATATCAAGACCAAGAGAGCATGGTTGGAGGGGACAGAGTCAATCCAGGTCCCATGCGAGAAACCTGAAGAGTTGTCTCTTCCTGATATGACCTAACACACTGCACAGATATGGAATGAGGTACACACACATTGGATGTGGATATAAGCTGACACTAGCACAAGCTCTGTGGGCATATTGAAATTAGGGGTGAAGTTAACTCCATGCTTTTAATGTTTTTAGAGCCCGCCCTCAGGAAGGACACAGTCTGAAATGTATCGGCAACGGCCTCTGCTATTAAATTAATGATAAAGACAATCTGAAAACAAAACTGCAAAGTGATTGAAATTCAAGTGAAACATTTGTGTCAATCTCTTTTCGATTGACTACACAAGAAATACTACAAACTTGCACTATTTAAAACACTATATTGGAAGTAGTATTCACAAGAAAACAGGCGTCTCCAAGCTCAGTGGATTGTCCACTGAGCAACTCTTGCCAGCCAATGCACAGATGCCTGAAGTAAATAAGATTGGCTGATAAACAACATGGGCCAGCTCTGGTATCCTGGTTCTTAAAGATATGGTAAAAGATGGACCACTCGTGTCATTTGAAGAGCGTCATCTCACACATGGATTGCCTGATACAGAACGCTATCACTTTATACAAATATCTCATACCCTGCGCACACAAATCACAGATCTCCGGGAGATCCCACAATGTTCCCCACTAGAGAGAAATGTACTTTCAAAGCATATAATGACTAAGGTTACCTCCACACTTTGCTAGGCCATATCTTATTTTTCAACAGATGAGTTCACCAAATTGAAAACAACAAGATTGTAAACAGATGTGGGCTTAATTGAACCCAAACACTGGGTGGAGGCACTGATGGTCCCCAGAGAGATTGCAATCTCATGTAGACTCCATTTTGTGCAACTCAAACTACTCCACAGTGTACTATCCAGATAACCTGGCCTGCAGGTGGGGACGCACTGAAAACCCAAATTGTTTAAGATGTGGGATGAGGGGGGCCCTTTCTCTCACATCATATGGGAGTGTCTGCAGGTTTGATGTTTTTGGAGAACATACCTTGATCAACTAACAACTACTGTGGGGACAGAAATATCACATGAACGGAAACTGCTACAGTTGGGGATCTGGGGTACATCCTTTTACAACCACTATGAAAAGTTGCAATTAGTCTCATCAAACGCAACATCACTGCTAAGTGGAGAGCAACGGAGCGTCATAGGTATAGTGCATGCATATCTGATGTAGATATTTGTATGTCTCTGGAAAACACAATATATACTGCAAGGGGATGCACTGCAAACGTGTAGAAGATTTGGGGGAGGTGGGAGGTAGGGGGGGTTAGATATCCAATCAAGAGCAGTATATAGCATGGATACACAGTCAGGGATATTGGGAGATGGTTTGCCAAATTTTACCTTCTATGTAACTTCTTGATGCAATGTGACCAATCAATGTTATTGTTGGAAAATAAAAAAATGTTAAAAAAAAATAATTAAAAAAAGAACTTTACAGCATTGGGCTTAGTGAATGCGGGACCTCACCCGAGCGAAGGGCCACCGCAATCAAGCATGCAATCAAGAATGCGCTGTTGGCAAAGGCGGAAGAAGAAGTAATGAATTCAGTCAAAAGAACCAGCTTGTTAAAAAGATATTGGTAACATAAGACGACTTTGGGCTGAGAGGAGTACTTGGATAATGTAGGTCCCAAACCTATGAGCCTATTATGCACTAAATTACGTATGGGTATTCTATCTTTGGCGCACCTGTGTAATAAATGGAACAGTAACACACCAAATTTGTGTAAATATTTTTATGTGACCAAGTTGAAAGCATTCTCCATTTTATTTTACTCGGTCCAGTGTACTTAGATCTGAGGAAAATATATTTGAAACCTCTATTCCATGAAAGATTTGTTAGAACAACTGTGCAAGCTACGTCCTCATTCTCTCAGTCAAGGGGTAGCTTGGTGGTCCATTCAGTAGCAACCTACCTCTATAGGATTTGGAGGAGAAGATTGACCAAAATTACATAATTGCAGAAAGAGTAATCCAACCTCTATTATTACACTGGAGATATGTCCAAGTCATCAGTGATACCAGGAATTTCAGATGGGATGTAATGGTTGTTGATTATTGTCTTTTTAAAATGCTTTTCAGTTACATTTATCTGCAGTTTTTCATGCATCACACTTTATGAACCACAGATTATATTGATGTTTGAATTATTGATGTTATTTTTTAATACCTGAAATAGTAATTGGTTGTTATATACCATGTCAATATGACGAGAACTATCTGTTATTTAGATATGCAACACCTGTGAATTTTTGTCGGATATCATTTGGTATTAATCTATGGTTATTCGAGCTGCATCCAACTGCACGTTGATTGATGTATTTTTATACATTTTAAGGAAATTGCTGCTAGGTCTTCTGTTTTTATGATGATGTGATGTTTTTCTCATTTGTTTTATTTATATATTAACATGCTTTTAGGGTGTAAGGTCAAAATAAAGTAATATTGAATTGAATTTCAATCCAACTAATTTAGATAGGTATTTTCTTGATCCTGTTGAAGGAACAGAGGGTGATGGAAAACCAGGCTTCATAATTAACCAGGAGGGACATGACATAGAAGTATCCGTCTAGGAGACGGAAATCCAGGCCGCAGGCTTGGTGGAATTATAAGGTGATCCACATCACTCAGGCCTACCACACTGGGATGTGAAATCCATACTCAATGTCAACAATCAGAAAATCACTTATGTAATGTTGCAAAATTGTTTGCCTTTCAGACAGCTCAGATTATATGTTTCAGACAAGAACTCTTTTAAAATAAGGTTGTGTGCTGCTCACATCTATGTTGGAGTGTTTAGAGCTATGAAAGTGACATCTAAGTTCAGTCCAAGCAAAAAGTCCTCTTAGAACAATAGTATTCAAACTTTTGTATACTGAGGCCCCCATTGAGTAAAAATATTATTTCCGGCCCCCTACATCTTTAGTTGCTTATATTTTCTATTAGAAGAATTCAACATAATCCCTTTTTTAAACAGCATCGCGCTCCCTTGGACATCATGCTGGAACCCGTATGGGGAGCAACCCATAGTTTGAAGACCACTGCCTTAGGAGGATGTCTCCATGCATTGCAAGGAAAGTTAGCAAATCAAATAGAGGAGTGGAAACGCTAAGAGAGCTGCCTCTTTAGTTGGCGTCAAGAGTGACATTTTTATGTTTTTCGTTTTGTAAACTATTACAAATTCGAAAACTCTGCTTGCAAGGAAATCACCAAATAATGCAGGCACAAGCAAGAGCCCTGCTTAATGAAGCTGCCTTAGTGCAGGTTGAGGGACTGCTGCAGGTACCAGGG
The DNA here is from genome assembly GCF_040938575.1 of Ambystoma mexicanum. NCBI lineage: Eukaryota > Metazoa > Chordata > Amphibia > Caudata > Ambystomatidae > Ambystoma > Ambystoma mexicanum. The sequence goes on from NC_090931.1 coordinate 463,501,525, forward strand.
ACTCGCAGCGTCCCATCCATGCATGCGTAACTGTTGGGTAGGCACACAAATCTCAGTTAGTGTATGCAATTATTCCTTGCACCCACATTTATGGCAACATCCCCTTAGCTACGTGGATTCCATTTGATGCCGGAACTTGTACCTTGCTGCGGAGCCCACGAGGGCCAACACGAGACCCTGAAAGCCTCAGCAGTGGCCGGTAGTGGCCATGAAAGACAGATCGAAGAAAGAAGTATTTGAGACACTGGAAATCCCAGATTCTGTGGGTGACCATTTGATCTTCAATGCTTCGAAGATATACATATATCAATGTAAGAACATTCACATGGCACTCAACAGCCCTCTCACTATAGAAGCCCCTGCCTATGCCTACACAATAAAGGACATGCCACACTGATGTCCTTCAGAAAAGCAAAAGATACCTTCTACTGTGTCTAAATCCCATTCCCAGGGATCTCAAACACTCCTTCTGAGGGTATAAATCTGCGTAAAGAAACAATTCAGATCTCAGACTATGTACTGTAAATAAAGTAACAAAACATTACATTACTAACAAGTATCAAAATTAACCCTGTTACTGCCATTTGGAGGTGTGTATGCATGTGTGTCCTGTCCGTCCTAGTATCCAGAGGATAGAATTGAAGTCCTGGAGTGATATAGCTGCCCAATCCCATGTAATATTAGACTCGACCAAGACATGCCAATAGGAATTTTAATGAAAGTACCACTTAAAACTGTTCTTGGCAAAGAGTATTATGTGACCTAGACATGCAGCCAAGGACCAAATGCATTACTGGTCCGTTTCTCTTTCAATTCATCTTCCACTACAGCTAGCATATAGAAAGCGACATTTTAGGTGAAATAGTAGGGTTTAGAATTCAGCAGCTATATCATTCCCATTTTACCCCCATAAAGGAGCGTAAAAGGCAGAGATGAGGATGACGCAGAGAGGGGATGGCGCAGAGACGGAAAGGGAGTATGTGAGGAACATGGGTAAAACCATAAGAAAGGCATGAGTGTGTCAGCCAGCGGTTTTACTGCTGGTATTCTAAAAGCTGGATCTTCACATAAAATTGAAAAGTAAGTTTAAAAAAGACATGATTGCATAGTTGCTTATCAGTTCACCTCACATCACGCATATTAGTCTATTCTGCTCACTTTACTTTATACGCAGAAACCAATACAGATTTCAGTGGGTTTCTAGCAAAATAGGCCTTTCTGTATTTGTTGAATGGCTTGTTTTTCAGTACAATCTTTTCTTGTTTTGTTTGTTTGTTTGTTTTATTATTTACATTGCGCACCAGACCCGGGGGTATTCGGGCGTGAAGGCATAAAGAGGGTCGTTCAACTTAAGTTGCATGTTACAGATTAAACATAGGGGTACAGCTACGGTTACAATGCGTAGATATGTATTGTCAAAAGAGTCACAGATATATATACAGTAAGTTTACAGGAGTTCAGGTATGACATAAATAATGCAGAACAAATATACAGAATATACATGAGAACCTAGAAGTCAGAAGGGGCCATGGCATTCACTTGTTTACCAAAGATAAGCATGGAATCTATGTGGAAGCCAAGGGTTTTAACTACTTTGGCCACAGTAATGATGTTACTGTCAATTATGAAGAAGTCATAGTTGGGACCTAATTCTTTGATGTAGGAGGTGCCTAGAATGAGGAGTTCAGTTTTGTCATCATTCAGGCATAGACCGTGGGATGCCATCCATGCCTGGATGATGAGGTAGACTCTGTTCACAAAGGCCAAATCCTTGTCATAATCTCCAGTCAACGGGATGAGGATCTGTGTATCGTCTGCATAGTTAGTGTAGGTGATACCAAGACCGTCTAGATCATTGAAAAGGGGCTTTGAAAAAATATTATAAAGGGTGGGAGATACACATGATCCTTGGAGTACACCGCATGATATAGGTGTGGGGTCTGCAGCTGCTAGAGGGGAGAAAACTTGCATTGTCCTGTTATCTAAGAAGGACTGGATCCATGCGACTGCTTCATGGGAGAAGCAGGCTGCCGTATCCAGAGGATTGCAAAGTATTGCATGGTCTACCAGATCGAATGCGTCAGAAAGGTCGAGGAATAGTAGGAGTGAGGTTGTACCTTTATCTCTTAGTGTGTCTATTTGTGCCTTAAGGTCTAGGAGTGCAGTCTCAGTACCATGCTGTGGTCTGAAGTCGGACTGTCTAACTCCTAGGAGGTGGTTTAGTTCCAGGTGGTGCTGATTTTGTAGGTAAGCTACTTTGTCCAGGATTTTCAATCTTTTCTTATAGTCTCAATCAGAATTAACAACATTGACAAGTGAACTCATTGAGGGGAGATTTAGAAAAGTGATGCTAAAACTTCCCAAAATGTGTCCCACAGGTGGATGAGCATTTCCCTGGTGGGTTTTATCTGTTCTTTGGGATTCTTGTGTTTGCCAACAGTCAAAGCCCAGATCAAAATCTCAAAAGGGCAACTATTGAGCCATATGAAAACATGCATTAAGGCCTTGATATGGTTCAGCGTACTTCCTTCTTCTTTTGAGGTTTTTTTTTGGCTGTTGAGTAAGTAGTGAACAGGACAGGCTCACAAATGGGAGCCGGTCTGGACTGCTTTTTAGCAAGGAGAGGAGTTTAGGAGATTTTTAGTTTTTTATTCTTGTTTCGACCCTTTTTCAAAACCCATCCACTGGCTGCATGGAGAGTCGAGTTAACTTCCGTGGGCTTCCGGTAAGTACGGGTCTTGATCTGATTGTGCTCAATGTATATTGTAAGATCGAGAAAATTGGCTAAAAGCGTCTACAAATGGTTTTAGAAAGTGTGGTACATGCACAATGTGCAAATTTGCACACAGCAAAACGGACACATTTACTGGCACCAATAAAAAAACACTGAAGATTCTACAACCAATCAATTGCAGGTCAAACTACATAGTGTTTGGAATCATATGTGTTTGTAATTTGGTCTACATTGGTAGCACATTCAGAGAACTAAGGATACGGGTCAGAGAACATCTAGCCAAAATTGGCAGCCAAGATCCGAGAATACCACTGGCCTGCCATTGGCAGAAAAAACATCAGATGTCTAATAAAGCTGAATTACGATGTATTGGCCTTGAGAAGATCTCACTAGGCAGAAGAGGTGGAAACAAAGAAAATAAACTGAGACAAGCAGAAGTGAGAATAATTTACAAACTCAACTCTACAGTTCTTGGATTGAACATGGACAATGAAATGGTGTCCTTTCTTTAGAGGACCCATTTCTCTCTTAGAACTGAATCCGTCTAAATTAACTAATATGAATAGATTGTAATGTATATATTTGTAATTCTCCCTCTGGACTGGTTACAAGACCGCATCACAATACTGTATCTGTATATGAGAAGTGTAATGCTCATATTGGCACTTTCAGTAAGTGAGAATTGTTATACTAACAACGTTAGACAGTACTGTCTCATTAGTAATCCAATAAATGAGGCTAGAACCTAATATTATGATGTATGCAACAAATACGATAATTGTAAAAATACGATTATTGTAAATAACTTTTTAACTATATAACATTGTTTAAATAATTTCTGAATAATGTAGTATACGGCATAGTACTTCCTAGTAATTCATATAACTATATTGAAAGTGATAGTGAAAGAAATTGAATCTATAATACGCCCAAAATACATTAGTGCAAGGCTAGACATACTAGCCTAAAATGGCCACCACAAGAACATAGGAGAATTGTTGCCACTCAATTAGAAAACAGACCAGTGCTAGGATCCGTTTCCATGACAACATGAACACAATAATGAGGGACCAGGCACCGAATGTTGCCCCCTCAGGAGAATCGGCAGTACGCGATTAGACGCAAGAACATTGTTGTCAGGTAAGAGACCGTCCTGCAAGTGCAGCACACGCTGCGTTTGTTAGAAATGCCTGCCGCGACTCCGGGTCGAAGATTTAAATGCTGAAAGCACTCTTACCGTCTTGCCGTGCGCGGCTTTCACGCGCGCACAGGCTTTTTGTTCAGAGCATTTACAGAAGCTACAATGCGCAGGAAATATATACTAATATGAAAACTCTAATGAGTATTTACTTAAAGTGGATAACGAATTGAAAGGCAATAAATGGGCATTACCTTCTCTAAAGATATTTTTTTAAAAAATGCGCGTATGAAACTGAATAAATATGTATATATTTACTAACACGGCACATAAAGTAAAGAACATCTTGCATAATACTTTAACGTTTAAGAGTTATAAGAATTGCAAAATGAATAACCCGCAATATTAGGGGAAACTTATGGTGATCTGGCACACACAAGCAGAGGTGACAATTTTGTTTGATTTACATCTTTTTAAAGAGATCTAACCCGAGACTCGAAGAGAGACTACTATTTGCTTTAACCCACTAAGGGGCAGTAGATGAAAATAAGGTAAAACAGATAACTTTAATTCAAATTTATTTGATTACCAATACAACAATACATGTAGTATTGACTAATGAAAATGTGGTTTTGTTTATCTCTTGACCCCCAACATCCCTCCCTACCCCTCTCCATTTATGTCTGGCATTTTGGTTTCTTTGACTGAACAACTACTATTTATTATGGCTTGTTTTAATTTACCTATTACATTATTGGCATAATTGGTTAAACATGTGAATGAACATTTCTATCTTCGTTTAAATTTTGCTTTCGTATTATTTGGACAATATCTTTATAATTCTGTGATCATTTTTTGATTTAACATATAAATCAGCCCTGATTTGAAAAAGGTCCAAAAGGGACCGAAACATGTGTCATCGCAAAGGGCATATCACAAGGAGATCCATGTAATAAACTATGTGTTGAAAAAATTGGGCGCAATCTCAACTTGGGATCTACTTTTTTGCTTTAAATACTTATGATATAAATCTGGAATTTGATCTGGACCTACTGTTTAAGACTTGTGGCTCACTGATTGTACTATTTCTGCACTCGATGACATCATACCCCCTGGCTAGCCTGCTATTGCTCCCAACAGATCAATGCATACACGGGGCAGAGTTGCACTGCTTTTTATAGATGTTTTTCATATTTTCACAAATGACCACTTTCACATTTGAGATTGCTCTTTTATTACAAGTGGCATGCTTTTTTTCAGCACCAATTTCATTTAATATGATCCTGTCCTATCAGCCCAGACACTGTAATGCAGATTTCTCCCCCAACTTCATGTAATTCCTAATTGGTCTCATCTAATAATCCTGGGTGATCTTAAACTTCTGATTTGAAGAATAACATTCTTTTAATGTTAACTACCAACGTCAAATCACTTGTGGATTTCCTTTCTAACTTTGGATTCAAACCACTAGTTGAAGGCCCTACACGGACAGCGCACCGTACTCTGGATTGTGTCTTTGAACATTCAGAGCTGTGGGCTATAAACGCCTTACTTTTTTTCTTGGTCAAATCATGCTGGGTTTCCGTTTCTTGTTTAATCCAGTTGTAACTGTACCCTAGCCCTTGTTGCTGGGCTGCTCCTTGCATAACCTGAAAGTAGTCCAATATTACTTTAGAGCATCTTTATCCCATCTTCTGTAATGGCTCAATCACTTTAGCAGAACCCAACAGTTCTGTAACTAACCCTTTTCTTCTTTTGGAAAACCTTTATCAAATAATTACAGCAACAATAGGTATTTTTGCACCAGCTAAACCTTAAACATAAAACCAAAAGTGCAACCTATCAAGATTTTTCGATGACCTAAACTGCATTAAACATCTATTTTAGAGACTGAATGCCATTGGAGGCAAAATAATGTTTTTGATTCTAAACGGGTGTTTAATTTAATTCTCCAAACTTATCAAGTATAAACAGGGCAAAAAAAAAATAATACTCCTCTGAACACATTTATTTCAGTCATAACAATTTGCCGGGGCTGTTTAAGATTATTTGAGCTTCGCAATGTTCATCTCTTACCCAATCATTTTCTCAATCGCAGCTGTTATGCGTCAATCTGGTGATTTTTTTTTTCTGATGAAATCAGAACGTTTCAGATGGATTTAGTTCCCTTACCACCATCTGGGGATTCACGCACAATTATACCATGCCCACAAAAAATCACAGTCACACCTCGTAGAAGTAATGGGTTCTTGTCAGCCTACAGATTGACCCTGTAACCCATGCACCCCATGTATTGTTAAGGTTTCCTATACCGTGATGGGACTCAACCTTCGTACCGGATCTTCTTAAATTGGCTGTATTTGCTCATCTTTTGAAGAAACCCACCTCGATCTAAATTACCTTTTTTATGTGTGTTCTTTTCCTCAGCTTCCTTACCCAGCTATTCTGATGGAGGCCATTGTGTCAACCCAACCTTTGAGCACAATTCACTTCTCCTTGATGATGGCTGGCCAGATTTCGTCCTGGTAGACGCATTCAGTCTGTAGTGGTGGTGGCCACTGATAATCTTAGAATACTATTTGATGGCATTGGTTTTGGAGCACTTATTTTATTATATCTTTCACCAGACTTCAACACCATCAATCATCACACTCTCCTGGGCTGAGTCTACCATGCAGTATCAGGGACAAAGCCTTAACCTGGATTCAATCTTCTTGACTGGGCACTCACAAGTGGATACCTTCACCCATTTGACATGGCTATGGTTGCAATTGATTGTGGGGTTCTTCTGTGGCCTTCACTTAGTCCAATGTTATTCATTTACATATGAAGTCTCTTACCGATCTCCATTTCGATGCCTTGGTCTGACATTCCATATGTAGGCTGACAACACCCAGATCATTTTCCAATTGTGGGATGATAGGGGATTCACTGTGGAGGGTTGCCAAAGCTGCATGTAGGACGTCAGACCCTGGATGAACAAGAACCCCCTAAAGTTTAATTGAACGAATACAGACGTTCTGCTTTCTGGGTCCTCTAGAGCCAATACACCTGTGGCTGAGAGAGAGGACTACTAGTTTGCATATCTCTGACCTACTTTGCTAGCCCAGTGTCCATCTCTGACATCACAGGTACATAATCTTGGTGTTCTTTTCGATTGATCCCTGTCATTCACACAACAGTTCAGACAGATTATTTAGAGAGCACTTTGTTATCTTAATTCCTTGTGTTCAGCTGATTAATGCATTCATCGCAGGTGGCTTAGAGTGCAACAAAGCTGTTTACTTGGGCCAACCTTCGTCCACTATCTATAGATTACCCAATATGCCTCGCCCCACACACTAATGATATCATATTTCCACAGCTATGCATGCCCTACATTGCTTAAGCTTTTAGGAACGGGTGCTCTAAAAAAATCCCCTTGTATAGGCCACAAGTTCCGATTTTATCAGTGCCCATGAGTTTTGCAAACGATGTTCACGTCATATATGGTCAACAGGGCAGTCAGGTCGGCTTCTAAAACGTGGTACTAGTTTCCCCTTTTCGACTGGCACATGGGGGAGGGAGGTCATTTTGGGGCAGGTTGTATGCCTTTGGGACATATTGTCCATACACCTGAGACTAATTAATGATCACTCTGTTTTTCGTTTCCAACTTAAGAATTCCCTATTGTCTGCCACCTAGTTTGACACAGTCTTCTTATCAGCTCACGTTTGGAGTCTCAGTGCGAAAAAGATTCTAGGGGTGATAGTGCACTTATACCAGATCAACCACACCCCCATATCTAATTTAATCCCATTCCTGACTAAAGGCCAGCTTCCTTTGTATTTCTATCACTTCCTTCTGTATAATGACTGTCATAGAGTTTGTGGGTAAGAATAACATTATGTTTGGTTCCATCACTAGCTAACGAAAGGTCAGCTATTTCCCGTAATTAAAGTATTTTGTGGTATTCAAAACATAATACTTTATGCATTGACCCAAGAACTGATGAGTGTCTCTTTTTCTGTTCTGTTGGTCATTGGTGATCATAAATGGTATGTTTTTCGAGTGTGATACGTGTTATTTGTTGACCTTGCTTTTAATGAAATTAGTTGCCAAACACCAGAAAAATCCCTGCTTTGCTAAATATAATGGAATCATTTTAAGCAATGTGTATGCGCCTCCCCTTCATGCTATGCAAATGAAATCGAACTACAGCAAACCTTTAAGAGTTCCACACAAATGAAGCTTGCAGCGCTGACTCATCACATTTCTAATGTATTGCATTCGCTAAATAGTTATGTTGCACAATAAAACCTTACATTTCCAATACAGAGTTCAAGGGACCGTGATTAAAGTCAGTCTACTTGCAAAACAACATTATATTACAAACCTGGCTCTTTATATAATACAATACAATTTGTACTGTATCATGTACACCCTACTCAATGGATAACACAATATGTACTATTCATTTTGATTATAATAAAACTGATAAGGGAAAATAACAATACTAATGGATGTGGCGTGTTGCCTGCTTTCAGAACACCAAAAAAGCAGTTTTTATGTGCACCTTATACATAGTTTAAATAAACCTTATCAAGTCTTGCAACAAAATACATTCGGCCTAATTTACACAAATGTTTTCAATTGGACTTTCCCATGTTAAAACATTTTTGTAAAACATGCCCATTGTCTCTGCACCTTCAGAATTAAGAAGCTATTTAAAAATAGTCATGAAACAGTGGATAATCTAACAGCAGCTCAAATATCAGTACTTCCTTCAATAGTCAAGTATTGGAAAGAAATTTCCACGATGTGACATATGGAAATGTACACCTGACTGGTGGGCCCAGATTCAACCAACCTTTACATTCAGCGGGTGTGTTACAATGTCACCATTGATACTGTCCTTTACTAATAATTAAAAAAGGGGGAACTATGTCATCTGTCTGCACGTCTGTCAGTGCTTAACTATTCAAAAACAAATGATCTAATGTTTCAATATAATATCTGCATAGACGGTTGATCCTTTTTAAAAAAAATCTTACATCACACTATAATAATGTCCAATAATTCCCTCCCAGTTATCTGAGACCAAAGCACATAAAGCCTTGCCTCGTCGTCAAAGGGAAGTTCAGTCAAGTAAGCAGAGTCCATCCAGTTTAAAAAGATATCATAAATTACATTAGGACGTACTTGCATCTGTTGCATTGATTAGCACACAGGCACCCAATTGGGAGTGTGGGCGTGCCATAAAAAATAAATCCACTTAATTGATCAATCATTCTATCAAAGTTCTTCTCTAAGGCCCATCTCTGAATGGGCAACGCCATCAAGTTTTGAGTTCCTTCTTAGACTCTGTGGCAAAACAAAGGGTCATTTGCATTATACAGTATTCAGTAGCTCAATACTTTGTTACAAAATAATGAAGAACTAGAAACATTCCCTTTGATAGTTGATTAGTATCCATCAGAGAGGCCTTCAAGGCAAGGAGCGAAGTGCTCATTGTAAAAGCAGTGTGAACTATAAAAATAACAGGGAAAACAATACAAATGCTGAATAACTTAGTTCACAGCGTACAACTCTTATCATGCATTGGTTTGAGGGACTAAATGTCTCTTCAATAAAAAAAAAGCTCTAGGGCACCCAATTTGAATTTACACTTGTGCCACCCTCCACAGCAGCCATGTGGCAGGGCACCAAGGACATCCCTGTGTGTAATAGCAGTGGGAAAGGGTGGCAAGTGACCTATCCAAGTGTCATGCACACCACACCCATGCTGGTGCACCCTGTGCCAGCGGGAACGTGGTGAGTGAGCAACCATGACTATGTGCAGCAGCGTGCTGAGTCCCCAGAAAACTCTTGACACCATCGGCGTGCACCCCATACCGTACACACCAACAAGCAGCATGGTGCTGCAGAGGCAGAATGAAACAGAGTGGAGGCAAAGGGAGATGGAGGCAATGGGGCACAAGCACTAACACCGGCAGGTCATACATGACAGCAGGGAGTTGAACAAATGTGTCTCTGCACTGGCAGAGGCCATCCAACAGAGTAACAAGTTGACACCAGCAGATCGGGGAGCCAGGCTCCATCATTTCACAGAGTAGTCTCAGCAGAGCATATTGAGTTGTCAGCCATGCGCCATCTGCAACTAAGATCGCAGGGCACTGGCAGGGGTGGAAAGTGGCCCCGGTTGTAAACAACATCGACACACTTATCGCACTAAGTGGCTATGCTGTGGAGTTGGTGGTGGGAGGAGGGACGGTGGATAGTGTGCTGGGGAGTTGGTGGTGGGAGGAGGGAGGGTGGATAGTGTGCTGGGGAGTTGGTGGTGGAAGGAGGGAGGGGGATATTTGGGGCACATCATATCATTAAAACTGTCTAACTTCATCAATGTGTGTACATTACTGATTGTGGCATTGTGGAGTAAGGCTTGTGCCAGGGAAATGACTTAAAGAAAATAGTCAATCAGTGCCTGGCGAGTTAGTCTCCCATCACTCATGTCATCTCTGACATTGCCTGCTGTGGCCCCTGAACAGGCACTTCATAATCCTTATTTGGGGGTGTCATGTCTAGGTCAGGGGGTAGGGGTACATTCCTCCTTATGCAGATGTTGTGTAGCATTCAGACACAAGCACTATTCTTCCTGCTTTCTCTGGAACATACATAAGGGTTCCGCCTGTATGAACTAGGCAGCAAAAAATATATCTTCAGATCCTGCTGTGTGCGGGGTTGTAGGATATGTCGTTCAGTGGTTGTGGATCACGCACTAGGGTCATTAGCCAAGCCAGTTGCGGTTATCCAGAGTTACCTGCACGGGGAGAGGCACAGACATTAGTCACTGTGAAATGTGTGGGGTTGGACTTACACAGTATCAGGGCAATGGACAATGCATATGGGATTCATCTCATGACATGTGCCTGTATAATGTCTGTGCATGCTGTGTCACTGGTATCATACATTGTTTTGGCTTCACATGCACCCTGTTGCATTGTAGCAGATGTTTCATGATGGCTACCTTGTGGCTGTGTATTGCTCTCATGCATATGACATGCTGGGTTGCCTATAAGCTTTCCTTGTGACTCTGAGGGCAGTGCGTCAGCATTGCAGAAAGGGTGTACATGGGTACATGGCTGCGGCACTGGCAGGGCTGCTGTTGTGTGCTGCAATGTGACACTTGGTACCTGCACATTGAGGGAGTGGTAGTGCTTGCGATTTCCGTACACTGCTTCGTGTGCCGGGGGCTCCAATGCAACATTGGCACAGTCCAGGGCTGCGATTACATTAGGCAATTGGGCAATGGCCTAGAACTGTGCTTTCATGGCATTGACATGGGCGGGAGGGGTAGGCAGTGCAATGTGAATTTGAGAAGGGCATCTAGCACATGGGCAAGAACTGCACAGAATGTGGGCTGTGCCATGCCGTGCATCATGGCCAGGGAGTGCTGGAAGGTGCCAGTATCCAAGAATTGTAATACTGACACTTGTTTAACCAGTAGGGGGAAGTGCTGTACAAAAGTTATTCCTGCTCCCTATGTCCTCCTGTATTGTACTGAGCAGCTAAGTAATGGTCTCCCTGTTGAGGCGGTACAGGGTCACCAACTGGGTGTCAGTGAGGGTCCAGGGTGAGGGCCTGACCCTCGGGATGGGTGCATGCCTTGCTTGGACAATTCTACTCCTCCTCCTCCTCCTCCCCGCCCAGGCTCCCCGTCCCCTGGCCTTATTGTACTGCATCACAACTTCCAGGCGCAGCATGCGCAGCTGCCTAACACAGCTCACAGTGTATAATGGCAGCATGGTGTTTGGAACAGCGTTTGCGGTAGGGGCGTGCCTTATGTAGTCCTCTGAAGTGCATTGGGAGCACCTGTGGCTTAATTTCTGACACCTGTGTCCATTTAACTCCAGCTGAATTCTGGAGGTAATTGCACCATGTTTTCGACAGTAGTAGCACCGGTTTTCAGTGCTAATACAGCTGCACATGGACTGATGCGGCTGTGATTGCACTTGGTGTTGCCGGCACGGATATCGCTGGATGTAATAGCGCTGGATGAATTTACAGTTGGTAGTGTTTGCGCCGGCTCATGATCCGGCTGACTGGTATTGGCAGTGCTAATTCCGTTATCACCACTTTTAAGGGTTACCGCTGGACTTGTGATGAGGCCCAAAGTCAGTTACTTGTTCCCACCACTAATCGCTTCCTGTTGTAAATGGTCTGTTGAGAGGTTTTAAAAAGGTAACTAGGATCTTAGCTGTTTGTTTTTGAGGTGAGGGAGGCAGATCAGGGCGCGTTTGTCCTTGGCCACCTACTACTTGCCTCTGCCTTTCACTCCTCCACTACTTCAACCTCACCCTCAATTGAGGTTCCTTTGGTGTCAACTATCCATAAGGTGCTACAAATGTGCTATGGTGCGAGCTGCTTTTAAGCCAAGACAGCCTTAAGGCAGGCATTGTAGCGAGTACCTTTCTGTTTCAGAGTCGCTACTGACCCCAGGTGAGCCGACACATGCTGCTCTGTGGGGGTGCCTTTAACACCTTGCTGCTCTGACTTTTGGATCAGAAATGAAAGTGAAAAGCTATCCTGCCCTCTAGAACATTAATCAATCCCTCGTTGCAGAGCGTAGCTTCCAACACAAACAATTCTTCGTTCACAGCTCTGGCAGAGGACATCAATGGGAACTCCTTGTGCTCAGGGTCCCTGGGGCGTGTGGGCCAGTTTCTGGCCATGCCTGGGCTAGTTTGGACATTAAAAAAAAACACGTTACCTTGGTTTGATGATTTATTTGCATGCATGATGTGTGCATCATAAATTATGATGCATTCATCATTCACATGCTGCTGCAGCATGCTAAATTGAGGTGCCAGGGCTGACGCCGGGCCAGCGGCTGTCTCCGTGCCGCCACTCCAGGGGGCACGGTGCTCCCTGGAGTTGCTGTGCTGTTGTATTAGTGATAAATGTGTGTTAGTGATATAAGTGATTAAAAAACAATTTTTGAGTAGAATCAGCATCCATTTCGGACTATGTATTTTGCCTGGCGCAAGTTGTAGTAATAGCATTTTTTTTTCCTGCCGTTGTCTCTGTTACAATCATCATGAGACATTCCATCTCGGTCACTTGACAAAATCCTTGTGCCTAAAAGCTTCTGTAAAGTGTACAAATATTTGACCATAGCACATCAAGTGGCCATTGACTTCAATGTGCCATAATGAATGCTTTGTTGTAATGTGTCTATCTTTCCCATCTCACTGGCATGATGTTCAGGGTGTTTGTTTGCATGTATGAGGTAACGAGTGCTCAAAGTATGGGATGTCCTGTGAGTGCGCTGATTTCCCTATTTTGCCACCCTTAGAAGCCTGAAAGTAGATGCATGCAGGCTTGACATGTGGCCAATTTAGCACCAGACCTGCAGAGGAACTTAACTGGTCTGCAGTTAAATCTCAGTTACCTGTTTAATGGTATCCACTACAGAATAATTGTTCATTTTACTATAGCCGATACGATAGCTCAGGCGGTTGAGCCCTCTCTGTTGCGAGGTACAGGTTGGGTGATATTGTATGGATATTTGTTCTATAAAAAAGAGCTTAAGCTTTAGTGCTATACAATAACATATCATTTGGCCTTGGACGTCTGCTTGCATTCACAGTAATTTGACAACATGGATCTATACACACAGATATTAATGATACATATGGTGATCCATTTTTGTATGAAATGTATATCACCTTAGTGAAATCATAACCATATTTCTCGCAGTGTACTTAGGAACAATGCTATTTGATGCCACTTCCTGTTTTGTCAAGGGGGTGAAAGGTCGTGTTTCATTGCTTCCCGGAATGTCACTTTGGGGTGAGGTCAAATGACATAACTTCCGGTGATGTCATCAGAGGTCAAGTGTCATGAGGCGAGGAGTTGGCCACATTTTTGAGCCGAGGGGTGGGCCACTTTTTTTGGGTGTCGGGGCCTATTTCTTGTCCCAGTCCGACCTTTCCTGTGCTGCACAATAATGGATCCACGGGTGGAACAAGTTCCTTCTCTGGTTTAGGGTGTGCGGTAGTCACTGGACTATTCCGATTGTTTCAGTTTTCACAATCCTGTCTGTTTCTTTAGCTTGGATGCAAAACAAATGTTCTCATTTACTTCCACCTGATTCACATCGGACCCTTATCACAGTCACTGTCTCCAATTCTCATACCCTTGTTGATTTCCCTAACTGGTATACAGAGGAGATATTCTGTTGTCTTTCAGATTTAACAGGGCGCGTGTTAGACTGTGTTTCTCAAGCCCCCTTAACCTTGAAGGTACTTCCAAAAAACAACCAACAAACTTGTGTTCCTTCTCTTCTGATCTGTATGGAGCGCTTGCTCCCTTAAGCTTTTCAGGCTTCCTTAAGCTTGTAGTTTCTTTCAACTTGGCATATTCTTTCTTTCCTTCCCCATCCTTATGCCTGGGCTTTGTTCATCAGTAACTCTAAAACACCCGTGACTTCATATACTTTCTTATATCAAAGAGTTCAAACTTTCTTTCCCCAGCTTCATACCAGAGTTTTCCTTGTTTGGGAATTTCAGGCACCCATGACCTTTTATGCCGTTTGGCTTGAAAGTATTCATGGATTCTTTCCAAAGCTTTACAACGGGTGTTTGTTCAGTCAGGATTCTCAGACTCCTGTGGCCTTGTAGGATCCCTTAAACTCAATATCGAATGTCCATCCCCCCTCCCCTGTGGAAGCATTTGCTTCCCTGGCATGGCGTCCCTCGATAGCTGCCGTCAGTCATTCATGGAGATTGGCGATTCATGGAGCTTGGCGATTCATTCCTTCCCCACCGGTCTGGTCTCGGCATCTGTTACTAGGCCCCCGGTATAACACTACTTAGTTGCAGTCATGCTCAGAGGAAACAAGGGTTTCCCCACAGCCACCTCTCCCTCTGACTCCGACTGGCCAGTCGGATGGGACGCCAGCATTCTAATATTCGGATAGGCCCTGGCTCGCTTCCAACCTCACTGTGGGCTCGGCATTCGGACTTGGCACGGCCCCTCCAGGATGTCCCTTCCGCAGAGGTGTGTCGCTGTGTCAGACTAGCTCCCCATCCAGTCTAGGAGATTCCCTGCAGTATACAGTCTTCCCCGTGTTTAAGAACTTCCTTGCAGCAAAAAGGTGTGTGCTCCTCATTGAATACAGAGTTCCAATGGAGACCAGCATTACTTATGTCATAAAGATATTTGTAAAGATAGTTTTCTCAGTTTCCATATAAGCGGACATGTAACTCTGCTCTGGGAAGTGTTTGTCAGACTGGGAGTCCTTGTTCCAGAAAAGGGAGTCACAGCCAGTGAGGTACCATTTGCCCAAACACTTGGGGAGGATTTTGCAAAATGAGCTCTCCTCCCTAGCCTCACAGGGGGTAGCTCCCCTCTGGGAAAAATGGACAAATTGACCAGATTCGTCACACCAGTCTCTCTATAGCCACATCAGATTGCTCGCTCTATATGGAACGCGTTGTGGAGAATTGCTTTGCAGAAGCTGTGATAGCACATCTCGTGGAAATGGACAATGGACTGCCCACAATCATGGAACTTACTCACTTCCATGAAGCTCCTTATAGGCAAAACATTTGATATGTCTGCATCTATGGACAAAGGCAAGAGCATCGTTGAGAAATCGCTGTGTGTCCAGGTACAATGCACTGCCGTGATCTGTCACATTTAGTATCCAGGTCGTTTTCCTCAAAAGGAAATTTGGATAACTCACTTGGCAGAAAAGTAGGACTGACAGAAATATATATTAACACCCAGTCGGGCACTAATTGCACTCAAGCAGTCACTGGAAGTGGGTTCCCTGAAGCCCCTATGCCAGGGAACAAGATTTTTTTCCTATGGTGGCCCGACAGACAGACATCTTGCTCCCATACCGAATTCACCTGAGGCCCTTATTGCTCAGGATGTAGTCAATGGGGAGGAGGCAGTAAGACGCCAACTCTGAGTAACCAGTCGCCTCTTATCACTATTATAGATGGACCCACAGAGGGATGTATGGATACTGCCTGCAAAGGTGGAAGTTCTGTCGCTGCTTTGGGAAGATGTTGCCACATGTGCCTTGTCAAGACCTATGTCGCACCCACAGAGAGCCCTTGTCAAAATAAGTCCGGAGAATGCACTGAAGGCTGCCCTTATGGCTTTGCTTCAAACCACTGTAGTAGACCTGCAAACAGCAAGGTTGCAAACTTAGCTTGCAACGCCCTTAGATCCATAAAGCCTGACCCAGAAGCTATTTCCCCATATCTGTTGGAAGATTGGAGACAGCTTAACCCGATCTGCACCTTCAAGGGAAAAATGCATGGAAATAAAAATCCATACAAGAGCTCCCTGCTTAACGCACTACACAAGGTCCTGGCAACAATCCGACATGGGTTTTAAGATCTTCTGCTCCATTCAAATCCTCTCATATTGCATGTTCTGCAGGGGATGTAATAATATATTTGGGTTCAACAACCCCCCTCCCCGACCCATCTAGGAGCATGGTTGATCCAATACAGGGAAGCACTTGCTGAAATGGACATAGACGTTTTTCTAGATGTCAAAGCCAAACAATGTCATCTACATGACTCATGGTTTGAGGTACTGGTTTCCTATCTGGATCTCGGAGGCCCTGAGCTGAAGGGGCAAATAACCAGGAAACTAACTTGGGTCATACCCCGATCTTGGATTTACCACCAGCATTGCTCCAACATATGTTACCGAAGGAGGACATATGTACAGCTCTGTCAAGAAGGGGTTGTGACACTGTGTTCAGCTGCATGAATCATACTCCACCTACACACTGGTAGCTCCTCAGACTGACCGTTCCTCTACTTACTTAAATTTGCTTTCTTGGAATAAAGCAGAGCTGAGAGTCAAACTGCTGGATGGGTGCTCTTATATTACACACCTTGACATTATAAACATGGGCAGCTGAGGATTTAAAACTAAAAGGTTATATAGACTTCACAAACCTGCCCAAAAAAGTGTCCGGGGGACTCGAGCTATGGACTAATCATTTGGGCTCATGCTTCCTTACCTTTTAAATTAGCCAGGCTGCCGATGTATTCAGGCCAGGTTATTGCAATTATGCTTCTTGGTGTAGCTGATTCTCAGAGTTTTAGAATTGTCAATGTCTCTCTCCCACCACAAACCAGTTGCCCTGTCACATATGACTGATGAATATGCTTGATCAACTTGTAAAAGTGGACTTGGGGGAGAACATGGTAACAATAGGTGAATTTCTAATGCCAAATTGAGCATTACCCTAGTAATATGTGAAGAAAGTGAACTCCTGCAAGAACCCTGAGGGATCCCGAGAAGTGAATAACTTAACCGCATAACGGATTTCACGAGAGGCATGCTACATAGATTTAGGAAAGCTCATGATTTGGTTGAACTTAATAGGAGGTGCCCAAACGATAGGACGCCAAGATATATGTTCACTCGAGGAACCTCATCTTCAAAAAGACACCATTATATAATCAATCGCTACCTGTTCCCCGAAGCCGCTATGTTTTCAATAATGAATTGTGTGGGCAGTGATCCTTTTCCCTTCACACTGAAAGTGCAATATCACCTTCAAATAAACTCAACATGTGAAACTATTAGACATAACCATATGCCCATAGAATGGGCAGGACAGAATTTGAGAAAACCACACAGTCCACAGACATTTTTCACGCATACCACTGTGCGAATTACGAGATCTGTAGTAGGTCAGAACATTTTCTAACAAAGGGGTTAAGCAAAGCTGTGCATTAGCCCCACTTTTATTTATATTATTGCTCTCAGGTTTTTAAACCCCTCAATGCAGGCATAAACGGTGGTCGCCCGACATTGCATAACACTAGTTTTGGGGTGCTTTTATATGTCGATGATACTGCACTACTAGATTTGACCCATTTATTTTGCTGAATATTTCAGCAGCCACGGCCTTAAGTTGAATTTAAGAAAAACTAAAGTGGTGGTGTTTGGTAAACACAGAAATTATTTCCCATGTCTTTGAAAGGGAGCGAAGATTGAGGAGGGTGTATGCTATTCTTATCTGGGTGTGCTTTTCTCCAACAATGGGAAATAGCCAAAGCACATACAAATTATTGCTACAAAATCAACGGCCAGGTTAGCTGGTCTCCTCCGATTTCTTTAATATCTATGAAGCCCGTCTGCTGGGAAAGCCACAGCGTGTTCTGTGCACCAGAGTCCCGCCTTATCCCGTGCTCAAAATGTGGGAAGGGAAACCACGACTACCGCATCCTGACATATCATTTGCCAACACTTCCTCCTTTCTGAAAAATGTTATCCCTCACTTCTTTTTTGTATTTAGCGTAAGGATTGACAATAGGTTTTTCTTAGTATAGGCCCTTTAATTTGACCCAACGCCACTAGGACTGCCTTATTATTATTATTTGAAGCTTTCTCCCATCTTAGATTTAGGATTAAATTAGGTGTTTTTCCAGCCTACCTGTATAGTTTAATAAACACCCTCGAACTGTGATCACTTGTATCTGTCTATTTCAAGAATACATTTTTTTATGGTCTCCATCAGCCAATTGCATGACAGTTAGCACATGATTTCTCAAATGATATGAGCATTCAGTGGATATTAGATCAATCTCTGATGGTGTGGGAAGTAATTTCCCATACACACCGAAAGGAAAATAACAGAAAAGCAGAACAAAGGAGGTGGTAGCTTGTCCTACATTTGCAGAAATTAAGTTAGGGAAAAATATGGCATTGGAGACAGGAGAGCCAAGAAATACCATGACACAGAATCAGAAGTAATTCCCAATACAAGGAAGGGCCTAGGCAGGGAGTGTGATATTGCCAATGTCAATGTTTCAATCCAGTAATCACATTATCAGGCTACCTAAGTGAGCCCACGGTAACTAGGAAGCTCGACTCAGGTAGGTTTTCAGTTCAGTATAGCAGAATCAAATAGCACCCCAAGTCAATTGCCTCATGGACCGTATCAGGCATTGGGAGCTCAAAGTAGGTTAAATTCTACAACAATTACATACTGGAACAGTAATCAAATGAAACCAAGATATGTAGATAGGTTCATTGAAACTGGTATTCAACAAATGGAGCAATTTCAGACTAATGAAAGACATAATGTGACATGTAGCCCACACTCATATGCCCAAGCCACAGCACAGGGGGGTTATGGAATGAAAGCAACCCCGCGTTCTCACCCTCCGCTGACATGGGAATTCAGGGGACATACTAACCAAATCCTGTCACCTAATGGTAACCGTAACCATGGTAACCAGAAGGTCCAGGGCAATTTCAATCAAATCAATTTAGGCCTAGAGCACAGAGAGATGACTTAGGGATCAAGAAAGATTTCTGAACCTAGAAACACAAGTGAAGATGCTTGCTGAGCGAGTGTGCGTTAGTCAGAGAAATCATCAACAAATGGCAAATAAGATTGAAAATCATCAGAGTGATGTTGCCCAAGTAACCAGTAAGTGACTAGTCAGGTAAACACGCCACACTGGAGAACATGCACAAAATGACACACCATTGGATAAACACACAGGAATGCACAGAATCTTGGAAATAGAAACACACCCAAGAAAGGGGTGTGGTTTAACCTCGAGTTGAACCAGACTATTGACTCCACTGGAGGACAGTGAAAGGCAAAAGAAAAATAGACATGATTACACCAGCTTTAGTGGTGAACTCAAAGTACAGCAGGAACTCCTCAAAGGACACATATGTTCAGGGAGGTGCAGTTAACAGGTAAAGTACAAGGTATGTTCCAAATAAAACATGTCCATGTGTTACAGGTAAGTGATGATACTGAAAGCAATGTGAAAAAAAACAGATAAGGAATTGGGTGAGAACTCAAGCGGTTCTCGAACGCAAAGCTTCAGGTGGAATCACAGAAGAGAAAGACTGGAACATTGAAAAAGTCAAAAATGAGAGTAAGGTATCATCCGCATGCCTCTTTGTTTAGCAAGAAATAAAGTGGGTTTAAGAAAAATCAGTCCTGAGATCAGTAACAACTCACATTTCCTATGTATACTATAGGAATGTTAGGATCAATATTATGCCCCTATGACAGTGGAAGAAAAATGCAATGTGTATTTGATGGTGGACACAGGAGCACAAGCTACTGTAATGTCAAGGAAATGCCGGAAAGCATTAATGAAGCAAAACAACAACAAACCACTTTAAAATTAAGACACATTGGGGGATCTGTGTATATTTTCAATGGTGAGGAAATAACTGTGAAAGGTGCTACTGAGGTTAACATTAATATTGGGAAATACAGGTTAAGACAAGACACGGTGGTCACTCCAACTGAGGAGACACCCTTACTGTTAGGTATGAATTGTCTGAAGTCCCTGTCAACGCTGATTGATTGGGTAAATTGGGTCCTGTGATCATTGCTGTAAAAGCGCCTGAAGCCTCAAAAAGTAGTAAGCCAGGTCAGCAATGCAAAAGAATGCCACATCATTGCCAAGTCAGAAAGATCAGATGAGGTAGCTCTTCAAAATGGCTGTGTACCTAGGGTTACTTTCATTCTCATGTGCCAGGATGAAATGCAGGAGGAAAAGGGAAAACAGTAATTAGATATTAATTTAGATCACAGGCTGAACTGGCAAACACAAGTGGATGAAACACATCAAGATTCTATTCAGATGAGGAGGACACAGAATCCGGTGTCACCTCTGTGTCAGAACAGGAAATATATATTTCAACCATTCCGGAGATACACATGAGTGAAGGTCAGGCATGGCTAGCAGTGCATATGGATGGTACCCAAAGATTATTAAGCAGTATTGGCCCTTGAACAAGAAAGGAGTTTCATCAATAAGAAAGTGTTTAAACAAATGTTTGACAGAAAAGATCAGGAAATATTTGGGTGAGACAGACCACATTTGAGACACAGAATTGTAGGGAGGTACATACTAAAAACAGAAATAGGATCCAAAAGCATTAATCACAATGTGTGGATAGTAAGTGGTGTTAAGGCCAAATTCTATCTGGGGAAGTCTATCATGCATGGGCTGAGCATGGTTCTGGATGCATTGACTCAAAAACCTTGGTCCAGACTGGGGGGAGCACCACAGGAAAATGGGAATAAAAGGTGAGCATATTGTTATGCACAAATAATGCCTTATGCGTTTGAGCTCCAGGTGAAAAAGGATGCTACCATTCCTGCATTCACAACACAGTTTACCATATCAATGAAACCTAGAAAGGGGCAAAGGATTATGGACACATGTTTGTGTATAAATGAAACCATGAGACAATAGGAGTTAGAATATGAGAACACACCACTGTTAGAAGTTGGGGATGGTCCCATCAGGATACTTGTAGATAATAAAGGATGCACAGAGATTTATTTGGAAGAAGGTACACCATTAGAGATGGCCATTCAAAAATCATACTACACTGCGGATTTGAACAACACAATTATTGGAAACATTCCTGAAAGCTATGTATCTTCATGACTTTAGCTGTCTGGGTTTTTAGACTTCTGAAGACCTCTTTGTGTTTGAATACAGTCAGTGTATCCTTATGAACCAAAATATGTGATTTATCACCAGGATGATTGCATTATATTCCAGGTGGATGACAATGAGACAGAAGAAAAATAGCAAATTGAGGTGGAGGCTGACATGCCAAAATACTTGAGAGTGGTGTCTGTCCAATGAGATACTCTAGATGAGCTGCCAAATGCCTCTACAGAAAGTCCCACCCCTATTTTGCCTATATGTTGGAAGCCGGAAATTGTGACATGTGCAACCCCAGTAATGATACCTATAGCACAAAGAATATTTGAGACAAGTTATCCATTGAGAAGACCCTCTGTGAAGTATCCAAGAAAGACTAATGGTCTCCTGAGAGAAGCACCTGAAGAAGTGTGAAGACGTGAAAAGAAGAAGCTCATGACGTCACAAAAGATGAGACTGAAGCATCGGGAAGGATGACCAAAGAAGAGTATGCATAGGTGATCCAGAATTAGATGGCGAAGTAAAGAACTGAGAAGGCTTTCATGTGCGGAATGAACATTGCGTGTGTGAAGAGCACTGCAGAAAACACAAGCCACTTTACAATTGGACAGACAATGCAACGTAAGTAGACTAAGTATTCATAAGTCTGGATATATGTAGTACATAGAGCGCAGGTGGTGCCGCCAACCTATATGTATATTGAGTTCTGGACATTCGATGATACAATTTTAGTAAATGAGTCTCCATGAAAGGAGATGGATTGAGAGCTATGCATGTGTCGCAGCAAAGAATAGGCTTGAATTCGAAGCAAGACCAAGGAGGCTATCTGACCTCATGTCAAAGACAGGAAGCAGCCAAGAACCGGTTATCAGCCTGTGAAGAACAGCATACTTGAGAAGCAGAGGCATGCCTTGATAAAGTTGCAAAGAGAGAACATCATGAGTGCAAAGTTTCTTTATTAAAGATAATTAAAGGCTACAATATGACTAATTCACAGTCTATGATCACATGAGCTGAGGGTGAAAATAGACGATGGGCATGATGCACCAGATTGAAGATAGCGAGTGCTCACATGCCCTTATATTCCCAGAGGCGAGTAGCTACAACAAGACCTAGTTCAAAGAGAATGTGAATGGCAGACGGCATGAGTGATGAGAGATGTTGGGCTACCTGGGTGGGGAGATACAGTAAAGTTCACCCACCAGCATCTGGGGTACCAGCTTACTTTCTGCTAAGGCATTGAATGTTCCAGAAGGGTACAAGCATGCCAACCAATTATAGAAGGCTCTATAACGAAGAGCATTATAGTTTGAGAGCCAATGAAGTGTTGTGTTTCTAATTACTGTCGAAGATGACTTGCACTATGGCTTGCACTAGGGGAGGGCGTAAGTGCCCAGCTGATTACGCAGACCCAATCACGATATAACCCATACAGAAAGTATACTTATGTGTTCCCCTTGAGCCAACCACAATCTCCCTTAGGTTTTTTTAGTTTGCCACGAAGTATGACTTCACATATGATTATTTTTTTAGTATAAAGCTGTTGTTTTTTATAAGATGGTTTGAGATTATGCTGTGTGGCATCCGTTGATGTCTGTTGTACTCCCTGTTTTTGACAATTGTTAATAAAACAGATTTATTTGCCAACTTCCTCAGTCAGTCTTATTATTTAGTTTGAGAAGTTATTCTCTGTCGCATCCATAGTATGATGTATTACCTTGAGTAAAAAGGCCTCTAGGGTTCACGTATGTCAGGTGGTTAACAAAAGACCCATCAACCTAGTAGACTCTAGTGCTTCAGACGATCGAGTGCCCTTCGCCATCTAACCGGATGATCGCAAGGTTTCCTGTGGAGAGTGGCCGATATAAGAATTCTTGCAAGAAAATCGATGCAGGTGGGACGGGTCCCTCTTTGACGAAATACATCCTGGTTTCCACAGGTGCTTTGCGGACAAAAGGCGAAAGTGGTTGATTGGAGGTCTCGAGCTGAAAGAGTGAATGGTGAGTAGACTAAGGGGAATGGCAAATTGATGGGATTGTGGAAGTTTAGAAAATAATGGGAACTTAGAAAATAGAAGAAAAATAATGAGTGATGTTTTGTGTGTTTATAGATAAGAGCTAACAAGATAAAAGGGCCAGAGAAGTCCTGGTCCAAGGGGATTTCAGAAGAGGCCATTATACACTTTAGTCGAAGTAATCTACGCTACACAGAGGACAGGTCCCTGTAAGATGATGACTTAAATCCTGTTAATCAGGGTGTATTTAGGGGCAGAGATAAGGAATGAAGCACTGAGGATTAACGTGAAGAGTCGACTAGTCTGTCTGTTTGTGTATTTGTGTTGTATTGAGGTGTCAAAGAGTGACAAGAAAGTAAAGCAAACTAAGGAAAAGTTGAGAAAATATAAAAATCAAGCTAGAGAAGGTGTCCGTACCGATTTAAAGCTAGATTGAGACTATTGGAAAATAGAGGGTTTGTGCAGAAATTTGTTGGCGGACACTCATATTTTTGTAAAGAACTGATAAGTATTGACAGTCAATTGAGACTTTTCACAATGGAAGAAGTTACTCCTTTGATACACTTGTGTAAAACCCTGCCAAAAGATATGCCCAAGCTCAAGCAGTATAGTGTGGAATCGGTGAAAGGCACGCAGATAACATGTTCATGCCATGGCCACAAGGGGGATCTTTGGCAAAAGTGGTATTGCAACACATGACCACATACTTGTACGCTGCATACACAGGAAATAAATTAGAGAAGAGGCCAGCTATTTTAGAGTTTTCGAATATGTGCCTGGAAGAGAAGGAGGATCTGCCACATGAGGATTGGATGCTTAATCAGTGTAAAGAGGAAGGTGTTGAGCTTTCTGCTCCCCTTGCCACGCTTGAAGTAAAAACGTTACTACAGAAAGAGCAGGATTGTATCCATTGAAGGAACTGAAAGCTGCGACGGGCTATCGTAATCCAATATACAAACCGCCGGTTTAAAGCAATGACAATAGTCCAGAGGAGACTAAGAGAAAAGAGGAGACTTTTATGGCCTTACAAAAGAGGGAAGAGAAAGGTGAGCAATCAAATGTATCGACAGACATAGAACGAGAAATTAAGAAACGGAAAGGAGAAAGCTGACAAGGTAACGCTCATACAGAATGTATGGACGGGAGGACAGATATTGCTTAAGCTAGATGGAAAAAGCATTGATGAAGTTAGGCACAAGGAAGATTGAAATGAGCAAGATAGGAAAGACAGGGAACGAGAAAAGAGATTAAAAGAAGATGAGCAGAAAAGGAAGCGTTGACAGAGGCGAGAACAGCTGTATCAGTAGGAGCAACAAAAGAAAGAACAAAGCCAGAACAAAGGAAGTATGATAACAGACAGAGAGCAATGGAAGAATGGCTAGACAGGACAGGAACAGAGAAGAAGAGGAAGTGCAGAAATTAAGAGATAAGAGGATACAGAGACAAAAGGAAGAGGAAGAAAGAAGAGTGGGGGAAAGGAGAGAAGAAATGAGAAAAGAAGAGGAAAGAGTTTGATCGGAGGCACGAAAGTGAAGAGAAATAGGTGAATTAGAATGAAAGAGGAGACAGCGAGAACGTAAGATTGATCACATTCAGAAAAAATGAATGGAGCAAAGTCCAGCGATACAATAAATCAACATAGAAGAGTTCCCTTCATTACAGGGAGCAACTTCAGGGCCATCTTAAATTACTTTAGATGACGATTTCAATATAGGGAGTATCGATCGGCGAAAGGATCGATAAAGCCTATCAGGATTTAAGAGAAAGAGGTAAATCGGGAAAACCGAGGGGAAGGAGATTGATTTATAATCTCACAATCACGAGGTGAAGAGGGAAGCTCACTCGGTACTGAGCACAGAGGTTTGTCTTTAAGTGGGCTAACTTTAGACAAAGGTGAAAGAGAAGAGACCCATACTAGTTGGGGACTAGACATGTCAGATGAAGGGAGAGAAT
Source organism: Ambystoma mexicanum (assembly GCF_040938575.1). NCBI lineage: Eukaryota > Metazoa > Chordata > Amphibia > Caudata > Ambystomatidae > Ambystoma > Ambystoma mexicanum. The sequence continues at coordinate 463,526,826 of NC_090931.1, forward strand.
CCTTCATTGAGCAGAGAAGGAGCGTGTGTGCTCCTAAGGGAGGCTTACAGGCGGACAAGGGAGTAAGATGGTCTTATCTAGAACAACCTAAGGATAGGACGCCAGATCCTATAGCATGCCCAGAGCAAACTAAAGGGCTATCGTATAGCGAGAAGGGAGTCACCGCCATATGTAAACCGGTTGAGGTCCCTGCCAGGAAGAAGGCGATCAGGAACTATTGTTCCTACTATGCATAGGCAAACGATGGGAGCGGATTGCTGAATAGGATTTGCGCAGTTTCCCTTATTGGAAAAGGGAGTTGCGAGACCACAGTATATTCCATGGCCACAGATGGACAAGGGTAATTTAAGGGGCAAACTCCCCAGCTTAACGGCTGGTGCAGAAAATTACCGGAGGAAATACATTGGCAATAGTGGATATCAAGGAGCGCCATTTGATAACTGTAGGGCAGATGTTTGGAGAGCCTTTAGATTACAATACCGTGATGCATCAGGTATAGGTGAGATTATTACATGAAAGATAAAAGAAGATGAAGATTGGCTTGCTTACATTCAAAACATTCAGCACTGGTCTCTTCATACCTGCCAACCATGGAGTAAAACAGTTGCAGTATTTTACCACATTTTAAGTCGGGGACTGTCTGAGCCAGTACAAAGACAACTTAAGAAATTAGTGGGAATGGAAGCAAAACCGTGGCCTGAGATACAGTTGTCTATAGTGCATCACTGTTGGCTGCTACAGGAGAAGAATAAAAAGAGACGATGCTAGAAAAAAATGGAGGAAGCTAAATTAGTCCAGAAAAACCTGTCAAAATACACCATAGAAGGAGCAGTATTGACAAGCGGAGAAGGGCTAGAAGTACAACTAGCAGTGGACACATCTCAGGCAAATAATCAGTGCCTGATGAATCAGGGAGGAAGTGGGTTTATACCACAAGGTAACGCCATTGGGTTACAGAGGAAGGGGTGGATTTCAAAACACTCAAAGTGGATTACAGAATGGGCAGAATGAGAATCAGAATGTGCAAGGTGGATTTAATCAAGGTGGGCTAATTAGACGAAACCCTCCTCTATGTTGGACATGTGGAAAGACAGGGCACATTGCGTGCACATTTGGGAGACAAGGGTATATATGAAATGTTCAAGACTCAAGAGGGGGACAGCTTATCCTCCAGCACATAGCTCACAGGCTACAGAAGGAATTACCCAGGATCAGACAGTGTATCAGGCACAAGCACCACAAGTGCAACAGCTACAGCAATGGCAGCAATCACAGCAAGCATCATTGAATCCACTGCAAGGGCAGTCGCAGCACTCCCCCATCTACAAGTCGAGTTCCTTTTACTGATGAATTACCAGTCTCTATAGGAGAATGTGACATGTCTGTTCCATTGTTGTATTCACGTCAGAAACCAGTTTATATTTTGGGAAGGGACTTAATGACAAAACTTAATGTGACAATTTAATTTTACTGATGAAGGTATAGTGTGCTCCACTCCTTGGATACACCATATTAATGTGGGTGAGTTTTTATTGGCATTTAGAGGGCAAATGGCGGACAAGGTGTGCTGAAGGAGCCAGATGTTTTTCTTTATAGGGGGAGCATTCTGTAACATGGCTACCTGGCTTAGTGGGAAGGACTATGAGGATACCTGATGAATTTCTATTTAGACAACAGGTACCTATGGACGAAGAGGGGGGGACAGACTATCCCCTTAGAATTAGATGCAGCCATAGTACAAGGGGAAATGGGAATGTTCAAAGGCACAGATGATGAGGGAAGACCAAGGAGAACAGTAATTGCCATTGGGGGGGAGAAGTGCAGATTGATTGACGTCAATGATGATGGCATGTTCAGAGATGATCAATTAGACGATAAAGTGGTGTTCTTTATGAGCTTTATGTATTGGATCCGAATAGAGAAAAGGGAGATCCCACAGAGCATGACAAAGTCCAGTATTTTTTTATGAAGATTTGGAAGTACCACCAAGTGTTTATGGAGTACAGGCGGTTATGATGTAGGCCTTTTAAAAAGAGTGGGAGAGGTCAAACTAAAGTTGAAACCAGGAGCAATTTTACCTCGAGTGAGACAATACCCAATGTCTCAGCATTTATGAAGCAAGACATTCTGGTACCGTCAGAGTCATTATGGTGTACCCTGTGAAGAAATTAAAGGGAGGGTCGTGGAGATTCATACAAGACATGAGACTGATTAACCAGATTGTAGTGGCCGAGTTTCCTTTAGTTCCGAATCTGGCCATGATACTATGTAGTATCCCAGTAGAAGTGCGATATTTCACAGTGATTGTCTTGAAAAAAATGTTTTGCTTAATTCTGTTGTACAAAGACTCACAAGACTTAACTTCCTTTACTTTTCGCCAAATTTGACTGAACCATACTCGTTTGCCTCAAGGGTACTGTGAGCCTCAGTTGATCTTTAATAGAGTCCTGCAGATGGACCTTGGCAATATTGATTTGAAAAGTATTGTGATACAGTACGTAGATGACATTCTGATTTGTGGCACTACAGAATGTGAGTGCAAGCAAGACTCGATTCAGTTAATGACTATCCTTGCAGAAAAAGTATACAAGGTAGATAAAAAGAAGTTACAGTATTGCAAAGAAGAAGTGTTGCATATAGGCCAGTTGATCTCACGTGAGGGAAAGAAGGTGACACCTGAAAGAGCTGAAGCAATTATGAAAACTGCGAAGCCACATACGTAAAAGCAGATGCTGCGATTCTTGTGATTATGTAATTATGTGAGAGTATGGGTGTTCGACTATAGCTCATACACGAGACCAATTTTGCAGGCTTTAAAGAGAACAAAGGTAAAAAGGGAGAACATAGAATGGACTGAGGAAGGAGAGGAAGGGTATAAAGAGTTGAAAAAAGCAATGTGTACGGCTCCAGCATCAGGAATTCCCAATTATGCTGAAGAAGTCTTCTTATTTTCACACACTAATGGGACAGTTATGACAGCTGTACTAACACAGAGAACCACATTAGGGTACAGACCTTTGGCACATTACAGTGAAATATTAGACCCGTTATGAAAGGGCATTTTCTGTGTGAACAGTAATTGGCAGCTGCCGCATTCGCAATTGAGAAGCCTGCAAGCATTGTAATGGGTTGTTCCATGACACTTTTTTTAGAGCATGCTTTATTTGCCATTTTGCAGAAACTTAAGGGTACTTTATAGAGGGCTTCTGTGTCCAAAGTTATTATATCCAATCCAGCAATTAAAAGTGTCAGATGTAAAAAAGTGAACCCGGCCACATTTGTAGATGAGCCAGTGGCAGAGGGTGAGCATGTGCATGACTGCACAAACTATGAGGAGTATTACTACGACATACCACGAGTTAAGGAAATGCACTGTGAGGAGGGGAGATTCTCTTTATTGATGGTTCTCCAAAAATTGATCAGACAAGTGGGGAAAGGCATTCTGGTGCAGCATTAGTGAGGCATAGAACAAACAGTGAATTTGAGGTTGTAGAAAGTGCAAGGCTACCGTCTCACTTTTCAGTGCAAGCGGCAGAATTGGCAGCACTCATTGCTGCGCTTGAAAAACACAAGGGACAGGAAGTGATGATATACAGTGAATCCGCCTATGTGATGTCGACTCTGCACGCGAGACTAGCATGTTGGAAAAGGAGGGGTTACTTCAGAGTGGACGGAACTCAACTCTGTCACACATCACTATTGGATAGGCTTATTAAGGCAATACAACTCCCAGTAGCCATAGCAATAGTTAAATGCACAGCACATACTAAGAAAACTGTTTTTATGTCTTGCAGGAACCAAGCTGCAGAAGCCAAAAGGGTTGTTTATTCACGAGATATTTCAAGTTTTGATGCTCCAGAAGTTAAGGAAAAAGGTGGTTAAGATTATGATGGTAAAAGGAGGGTTTAACCATTTATCATGAGCTCAGTTAATAGAAATTCAAGGCTGTGCACCACAGGAAGAGCAAGAGTTATCGAAATGAAGGGGGTGTCCTTTATCCCCCACAGAAGCATTATGGCAACAGAACAGCACCGGAAAACCGCTGATGCCAGTAGCATTATTAAGGGTAGCGCTTGAAAAGCTGTACTACCCAGCAAATGTAACTACGGAGAGTCTTGCTGCAGCTATTGCAGAAGAATGGTTTGCACCAAACCTGTTAGAACATGTTTAATTTTATGTAATAAATTGCATTGTATGTCAAATATTTTTCGCTGGGCATACACTGCGAACAATCAGAGGAGTAATTCCTGTACCAAATGGTCTGTTTCAGCATTTACATATTGATTATGTTGACATGCTGCAAGCATGTAGTGGATATGAGTGTCTAATAATGGTGGTGTGTCCCTTCTCTAGGTGGATCGTAGCAGGTCCTTGTACACACCCTGATGACACTTGTGCAGTGAAGTTTTTAGTACATGAAGTCTTTCCAAGATGGGGAGTGTGTGAAGTGCTGAGATCCAATAATGGGCCACATTTTGTTAATGAAGTATTTGAACAAATACCATTGTTATTGAATATTAAACATATGTTTTCTTATGCTTATCACCCGTAAGCAAATAGGATATGTGAGAGACTCAACAGCCTCTTAAAGGAGAGAGTCACCAAGCAAAAATGGATACTGAAGAAGGGATGGCTATATTGCCTGCTCTTAGCGGTATATGCCCTAAGAAATAAGCCTGGTTCAGACCATCACCTCAAACCCCACGAATTAGTGACAGGAAAATAAATAAGAATGCCTCTGACTCCTCCATCGAGGTGCAGAAGTGATGCCCAGAGTTCTGCAAAACTGTTAGGAAATGGGTTAAATGAATACTTGACATGTATGAACGCTAGTATCTCTGTCATTTCAGATCAAATCAAGAGTCAAGGGTGTTGGTCTCAGAACACAGATGAAGACCATTCAGCAGCTGGAGTTTCTAAACTAATATCAGCACCTAGATTGTTTATTGGTGATACAATACTGATCTTGAATTTTACTAGAAAGTGGCACAAACCTAGATTTGTTGGGCCATTTATTGTGGAAAACATTACTCCGTCTGCAGTAAAGGTTCAAGGCAGAAGAGCATGGATCACCTCAGCCTCTCCAATGCAAAATTTGCATTGGAGAGGCTGACATAACCCTAACAATTGATTCAGAAGCAAGACAAGAAGAAGCATTTCAGCATATGCAGACTCGATCGCTGACAAGGAAAAAACACGATAAACCAATGGATTGACTTAAAAATGCAGATTTGCACTGGGACTGGATCTCACGAAAACTCCTGATAGATATAGCAGGCATGCAAATCCATTTCTTGAGCCACAGAGGTCTTTGAAAATGAACTTTAGAAAGTATTGGCATGTTGTGAATATGTTTAAGCAGCAACATCGAGTAAGAAATTGGAAGCGTGAGCAATGTGCCGATTCTTTTCGGACGATGCAAATGTTTGGTTGACTATGGTTCTGACAAATGACAATGCCCATAGGCTCTTAGTTGCTGTTTTCATTTATATTCTTTGAACTTATCCTGCTCTTGTTGGGCGTAGTGTCAACATACGTACTTTTCTGCATGATCTTAAAAATGGCTCTGCGATAAGGAGGTTACTTGCGGCAATAATTGAACAGATTTTGCAGCTACCTGATCTACCTGAACTGCCGGATTAAAAAGGTGTTTCCTTCCTTAATTGAGTATAAGCAAAAATGAGGAATCTTGAAAATGCTACAATTTCAGAAAATGAGCAAGCCCAACTAAATCCAGAATGTTGCAAATGGTGGACATTGATATATTGGTTTATTATATACGTATGTGACACCGTACTCAGTGTCTTTCTGGTTCTTCTGTTTAGCATTCCCTATTTTACGGACACTCCCATTGAGACAGGGACTATGGTGATTCTTCCAACTACAAGCACTGCTCTTGATGTGTTCACTTCCATTAAGTAAGAGACTCCTATGGTTCTCCCCAGAGAGAGAACACTTCATGATATAATTCTCTATTATTATTTAAGCACTGATTTGATGGTAGTGAGAAGTAAAAGAAATGCAGAGGAAGATAATGATGGGTGAACACATATTTAGACAGTATAGCATACTTGGGTAATAACATGTGGTATCAGCGATACGAAAAAGGTGAGGGAAAAGACATCTAAGGAGAGTTGCTATATCTGGGCACTCATACCCTATGCCATGGATGCAACACAAACTTTCATTTCTAGAGAAATTCCAGAATACAATGCCAGATGTCTTGTTCAACTTGCAGCATGCATGACAAGAGGCCAATGTCGTTGAAGCTGGGTCACCTTGCGATGGAGGTCGAAATCGTAATTTCCGTTCCATGATGATTATTTCAAGACTACACAGATGGAAAAAGAACCTGTGTGGAAAAGCAAGATTCTTACATATCCTGAGAAGGAACATGAAGAGGTGGTAGTTGCTGAGATAAAGAGACTGAATTGCCCTGATAAAGCAGAAGTAGCAGGATGTCTTGGATGTTGGGAAGTTTTAGTTTATGGACAAGTTAAATTCATAAAAGGATGGGAAGGAGGCCTAATGTACTGCACACCTCATCTATTGAAGTCAGAATATTTGCCAGAAGTACAGAGAGTGAATGTTGCTTGTCTAAAGTCCTGGGCCAACCACACCAGACTTTTGACATGGGTAAAACATGAATCAGGCCCGATGATGGTGGTTCCATTGATAAATGAGCATTGTGCTTCCAAAGAAAGGGGAAGAATGATGTGAGAAGAAATAAAGGCTGCAAGACTACATCAATGTCATTAGAATGGGAGCAGGGGCAGCAGTCTTTATGGACCGATATTGGGCTTGTGGATCCAGAGCGTACACGAAGCTGCCCATGGATTGGGGAGGGATGTGTTCCTCCGTACTCATGCATGTTCCAGCATTAGTGATTCCTAAAAGTGACTTGAAGATTGGAGAATTTCCAAAAGCAGATGCCCATTTGAGGAAGAGAAGATCACTTGAGTTCCTCAATCAAACCAGGAGAGAGAATTACTTCTCAGCAAAATCAATAGAAACCTTTGATGCCATTCCATATGAGCATAGGTTGCTCAGCCAGACTGCAGCAGTTTTCACGACTATCTGTATGCCTGGGACCCAAACGATGGCCAATGCCAAATGGCTACAGATTACCAGATGGGAACTCATGCAGATGATCAATACCACTATTAAGGGATTCAATGCGAGCATGGAAGAATTGAGGGCCATAAGACTGATGACCCTCCAGAACAGATATGTCCTTGATATGATCACAGCAATAGATGGAGGTGTTTGCGCCAAAATCGGGCCATCATGTTGCATGTTCATACCTTCTCATGATGACGAGACTGAGACCTTGACAGAGGCCATAACGCTGCTGACAAACCTGCACAACAAGATGCAAGATGAGACAGAAGATATCGCAGATGACAGCTGGTTCACATCAATCTTCTCATGGGTTCCACAATGGATGGTGAATATCTTCAAGCTCTTGGGAGCTATACTCATGATGGTGATGTTTGGATTCTGTGTAATCAGGATAATGATTACACAGTGTAAAAAGACAGCAAAGAAGGCTGTAGAAATGAAGATCATGATAGATGTCGAGTCAGGATTCAGACCCAAGGAATTGACAGCTGAAGAAATTAGAGACTACATAAAAGCCAGCATCTTAGCACCAGAGAGAAAAACGTTCCTGCATCCAAGGGATCACAAGAAGTACGTGGGACGATGGATTTACTGCAATCTGAATGGCCGATGCAGCCAGATGACCTGGAGTATCGATGAACATGTAAAATCAGCAGGATCTTTGAAAGGAGTAATGAAAATTTTGACTCCAAAGAAGCACTTTTTCAAGAAAGGATGCTGTGGTGTGGAAACAGGTGAAGGAATGGTCGATGAATTGACCAGAGGGGAGAAGCGTGTAGAGGAGCAGCCAAATGCCTCTACAGGAAGTCCTGGCCCTATTTTGCCTATTTGTTGGAAACCAGAAATTGCGACATGCGCAACCCCAGTAATGATGCCTATACCACAACAAATCTTTGAGACAAGGTATCCGTTGAGAAGACCCTATGTGAAGTATCCCTGAAAGACTGATCGTCTCCTGAGAGAAGCGCCTGAAGAAGTGTGAAGACGTGAAAAGAAGAAGCTGGTGACATCACAAAAGATGAGAGTGACACATTGGGAAGGATGACCAAAGACTAGAATGCATAGGTGATATAGAATTTGATGGCGAAGTAAAGAATCGAGAAGGCTTTGATGTGCGGAATGAAGATTGCACGTGTGAAGAGCACTGCAGAAAACACAAGCTGTTTTACAATTGTACAGATGCTGCAATGCAAGTAGACTAAGTAGTCATAAGGCTGGCTATACATAGTATATAGACTGCAGGCAGTGCCGCCAACATATATGTATATAGAGTTCTGGACATTCGATGATACAATTTTAGTAAGCGAGTCTCCATGAAGGAAGACAGATTGAGAGCTATGTGTGTGTCGCAGCAAAGAATAGGCTCAAATTCTAAGCAAGACCAAGGAGGCTGTTTGGCTTAATGTCAAAGACTGGAAGCAACCAAGCACTGGTTATCAGCCTGCAAAGAACAGCATACGTGAGAAGCACAGGTATCCCTTGATAAAGTTGCAAAGATCGAACACCATGAGTGCTAAGTGTCTTTATTAAAAGACAATTAAAGGCTACAATATGTACCAATTCAGTGTCTCTGAACCCGTGAGCTGAGGGTGAAAATAGACAATGCGCATGGCGCACCAGTTTGAAGATAGCGAGTGCTCCCACTCCCTTATATTCCCATAGGCGAGAAGCTACTACAAGGCTGAGTTCAAAGGCAATATGAATGGCACATGGCATGAGTGTTGAGAGATGTTGGTCTAATTGGGTGGGGAGATATGGTCAAGTTCACCCACTAGCACCTGGGGTACCAGCTTACGTGCTGCTAGAGCATCGAATGTTCCAGAAGGGTACAAGCGTGCCAACCAACTATAGAAGGCTGTAATAGTTTGAGAGCAAATGAAGTGTTGTGTTTCTAATTACTGTCGAAGATGACTTGCACTATGGGAGGGCGTAAGTGATCCCTGATTATAGAGACACAATCACGATCCTATCCCATATAGAAAGTATACTTCGATGTTCCCCTTGAACCAACCACAATCTACCATAGGCTTTCTTAGTTTTCCACGAAGTATGATATCATGTATGACCAATTATTAGTATATCAGTAGTGTTGTTTTTTTATGAGATGCTTTGAGATTATGCTGTGCGATGTCCATTGATGTCCTTTGTACTCCCTGTTTTAGACAATTGTTAATAAAAGAGAGTTATTTGCCAACTTCCTGAGTCAGTCTTATTATTTAGTTTGAAAAGTTATTCTCTGTCCCATCCATAGTATGATGTGTTACCTTGAGTAAAAGGGCCTCTAGTGTCCAATACTGCCACTTAATTAGAGGAAATCAGAGATTCCTCCTCAGGAGGATTTTGCAGAATTTTTGAAAATGCTATGGGAACAAATCCAAGCTACAGATGGATGTACAAATGAGGTAGAGATCAGTTGAGGAAATATTTTTAGAATTCAAGGATGTATTTGCCAGAGATGCATATGATTATGGCCATACTGACTTACATGTAGCCTTGTTAACAGAAGGTTATGGTAGGGAACCTGTCTTTGTGCGACAATATAGGCTGCCCTTAAAAATGTTGAGATCATTACACCTATTAACAGTACCTCAAACATGCCTATATTAGGTGGATTGAAACCCAATGGTCAGCAGCGATTGTGTGCAGATTTGAAAGATCAGTGTCTTCTGATCCCATGGTCAGTAAAATGTAAGTGTAAATGAAGAATCAGGCTATTTCTTCCTACACTCCTTCTCCTCCCATGCCTCTCTCCTCATATGTTCTTCCTGCATCTCTCCTATGCCTCTCCTCACATGTTCTTCCTCCTCCTCCCTTATCCTTCTCACACATTCCTCCTCCTCGTCTCCTTCTTGGCATTCTCCACCTCTCCCACTACTCACACTCAAACATCTCTAAACTTCCATAACTCCTGGCATAGTATACCCTTGCAGTGTTTTTGATTTAGCGTGAAGTTTGATAGGAGTGTCACATGTGTACTGAATGGCAGCGGTGTTGTATGATAGGTGGAGACTCATTCAGAGTACTATCTCTAGTCTCCTCAAGTGAACTTGGTCGCACAGCAGACCACCCCACTGCTCAATACAATGAGACTAATTCAGGGTCAGATGCCATGTTGGAATTATATGGTGTCCCTCTCTTTGTTGCATGGTTCATTGATGCCTGAACCTCCTTCTTCTTCCCCATCAGTGCAGAGGTATGGAGTCTGGTTTCTCATGCCTTACTGCAGCTTTCATGATCTGAGATCGGTCGAGTTGGTGGCCATTAACACATGCTGTGCTTAAGAACCTGTTCATCTATATCAAGCTGCACTTGCTGTTATAAACTCAGGGCCTATGGCACGGGTCTGTGAACGGGACGCTCCGAATTTGGCAAACTTTGATATTCTTAGTTTTGTTTACCTTAATTGGGCCATAATGGGGGACTTGGGGCTTAACACGAGACTTCATGAACCGACAGTGGTGGGGTTCTGGGGATGGAAGGAGCCTTCTGACATGCAAGGCTAGGGATGCGATGGGATGGGGAACCTAGAGGATCCCTGTGCACCACCTGTGTGGCTAACGTCACAGAGGGGGCAGCTGTACCAGCCCCCAGAGAACCATAGTCCTTATCCCTTAGGCTTCTACATGTGTTCTCGCAACAGTGTCTACACCTGATAAAAAGCACACATGGTTTCTGGACATTTCTCTGCTATTTGATCTATCCTTGCCACTGTCTACCCCTCTAACCTCATTACCACCACACCTCGCTCCTTTCTTCTCTACATCCTTCACATGAGTTGCATTGTTGATACAATTAAAACTTTGTTTTGTTGTGAATTATATCTCTGAATACACCATCTACAACTAGAGATTTCGGATCTCTAGAAACTTTACACTCTTGCCCAAAACTCACAAGAAGATCTGGACAATTTGCCTGGCCTACAACGGCATGCAAAATCTGCACAGGCTTTTGATAGAGATTTAAGGGGCTGTACACAGACCAATTTTGTATTTATTCATTTATTGGTGGTTAATAATGCACCTATTGAGCAAAAGTGTGTTTCAAGGCACATCAAGACAGGGAGGTGTAGGGACAAGGGAGAAGAAAAAACAAAAACAACTTTCCTACTAGGTCTTGAGGCATTTGGATCATGCAAGTGCAGTGACAAGAATGAAGGAGAGAGAGGGAGTAGGGAAAGTGTAGGTTGGGGAGGAACAGGGAAGAAAGACAAACAATAATGCTCCATCTGGGTCGCGAGACAATTCGGATTGTGCAAGCGCATTAACAGAAATGAGAGGAGAGGGGGAGGTGAAGTGCAGGATGGGGAGAAAGGAGTGATGCTCAGGAGGAGGAAGGAGAGGGGTACATTAAGTGCGAGTGAGCAGGATCAACACAGCACAAAGCTGGAAATGAATAACGACAGAATATAGGGTGCACAATTTGGGAAAGCCTCACCCTATGGTGAAGAGGCGACATCAAGTCGTCCCACTCTTTTAAACATTTAGGTGGAACCTAAAGATGTTCACCACGATAGGGACAGGTGTATGGGGTAGGGCAGTGCACAGGATTAGGTGCTACAAACTCTGTGTAGAATTTGCGCTCTATAAATCCCATGAATACAAACGTAATTGAATTACTTGCCCAAAATGTCCCTCCCACTCTTCCGGTTATTCTGAGAAGCTCAAGCTATCAAACGGCCAGCACTTCCCCCAAAACCAGAAAACATCAGGCTTAAGGCCAGGAACTGCAGGAAATGGGAAACCAGGAAACCGTTATTTTATGCACCCATCATCTTAAACAGCCCACTACCCTCCAGCAGGCAAGCTCCTTCATCCAACATTTCAGGCAAAATCTCCCCCATCCATGAACACACCCTGATAGCCCATCATGTGTTTTTTTTTTCTTAAAGTCTCTGTTGCTTGAGTGCTTGAATCGAGCTTTGCGCATCCTTTTACCTAGAACACCTCTTAATAAAGAGAAGAATATGTCCCCAGCTCCGAGGGTAACTGAGTACTGTACCGTTTCATGGATACGTATTTCAGCTCTCAGGTGGGTCAAAATCAAGGCTTATTGAACTGGGTGACTCTGGGTTAAGTCTCAGACTTAGATGTCAGCAGTAGCCAGAGCTTCAGATCAGATTTGAAGTCATATTTTGTTCTCGCTATTTATTTTAAATTGATAGTACATGATTTTTTAGCGAGTAAAAACATGGAGCCTCGTTACTAGTACAGCGGTGCAGAAAGAAAGGGTGGTGATGCTGTGGTAACAGAGCTTCCACTGCATTACCGCCACATTACCATACCGCCATATAAACACTTTGGAACTACTGCCGGTGGCAATTCGGCCGAAATCCCCATGGAGTCCTATGGATTCCAAAAACTGGGGAGTTACACTGCCTACAACCACTGGTAATCTCGCAGGAAATCCGTGGGACCAAGTGGCGGTAACAGTCATTTCATTTGGTGGTATTTCGACAGACTTACCACTAAACTATTGCCAAACCTGTAATGAGGTTGATGTGTAAAATATACTTTAACACTAAAACAAATTACGTTCTGTAATCCACACCTCTTTTCACCTTAAAAGAGGCATGTTTACTCCACAGATCTTTTTGAGATCAGTAATAACATTAGCGCGCCTGCCTGTGCCACTGACACGCACATATGATTTGCAGTTGTGTGGGTGTAATAGGTGGCAGTTTCCTATGTGTCCGTTCTTTCCTATTTTTTGATGGGAGTCTGTGCCTGTGTTTTAGAGTTAAAAGTGGCACTTAAGTGCAGTACTAGAGGTCTCATAACCTTCTTCACAGAGTAGGACAATGATTAGAGAACTGCACATCTTCACAGCCAGAACTCCCCTCCTGGCCTTTCCTTCCCAGAAAGCACGTGCTTGGAGGCAAGTAATATAATGCGCGCGCGTGTTTCGCAAATGTCCTCACCGTGTACTCTCACCCCAGCAGTGACTCTGTAGGAAGCTACAGGAGGCACAATACGGGCCAAGGCAAATGAACGCGATGGCGTGAATTCTTCCTTTTGAGCCAGGTGGCATTTGGTGACTGAAGAAGGCCCACATCTAAACGTTCAAATACTAATAATAGAAATTAGCAGGGCGCATATGATTCTGCTTAGCCTTCCACTCGCATAAATAGTGTGCCAAGACTGAAGATATGGTATGACCTCCAATAAGCATAACATTGAGCTTGATCCAAGAAAGACTCTCTGGTACTTTATTTTCAATGTCGTTGCTTTTGGCCAAAAGACATTAGTTTGAAACCTGCTGACAGGGAAGTCATTTTCTCTATAATATTTTAAGCAACGCGGTTACATTGTGGAAATTACGTTTTTCTAGGATAAACAATGAGGGCATTGTGAAAAGGAGACTGTGATATTTCTTCTTTCTCCTAACAGAACACAATACAATCACAGAAAACCTACCACATTGTTAATGTGTGAAGGATTTAATACTAATAGAGTCTAATCTAATAACTTTTTAACTTGAAAGCAGATGTAAATGGATATATTGAGAAAACCTATATGTCAAGCTAAAGACCAGACGACGCTCGCTCACTTTCCGAGGATTGGTGTTGAGGTGAATGCTTCAATAAAAATGGCAAAATACAAAGCAGAGCGGTACATCATAAAACTGAAAGCAGTAATCAACTGGGTAATTCCAGTGCCTCCGTCTATAGTGTATGGACTTCTTCCCTGCACTATTGACAAGGAGACTACAAAGGGCGCATGCATTGCCAGCTCCCATGATCCCCACCTGTCGGGCGGCAGCACATGCTCTACATGTCCTGCATCTCTGCTCTGATCATTCCTGGATCAAAATAAAGATTAGATGAATTGGATCTAAAAGCATCTCCTGGGTATCAGGCCTCATCCAGTGAGCAGGCACTACATCTGAGAACAAGGAGCTAGTGCATAGCCTCTGCAAATCTAAAGTCCACATGAGATGCTAAACACAACTTTCTGGCTCTTACATATGACCCATTATTCTTTAAAGTCTTGCAAATGGGGCTTAATGCTCCTTTATGCACACAGCCAAACACAGAGGTAATGTCACAAAGTTATATTTAGTGGCCATAATGGGCGAGGTGGTGCAGCCCTGCCAGAACATCCACCAATCATAGATGAGCCGTATCAGCCCAGTGGAAACAGTGAGCCCTCCCACATCTGCAAAAAACAGCGGAGGGCGTGCTCACGGACTGGCTTAAACTGTCAAATGGGAACCTGGAATCTGTTTCACAGTTTAGTGCCCCAGCGTGCATGCCCAATGGGCCATGCAACGCTAGGGACATTTACTACCCCCGTCCATGCACAACCCATTGGGGATTCATGCTGGAGGACTGTACGTTTGTATGTGAGTGAGGCCGTTGCTGCACCTGACCGCACATACAAACAGCGTGGGGCACTGTGTCACAAGCCATCCAGCGCGCATGGGCAGGAACGAGTAGAAGCTTGTTGCTTCCTGGTTCCTGTTCGTGCTGCACAGGAGCTAGAGGGCTTTCGTGGAGGCATTAGAGAGGAGCAGAGCAGAGTCCAGACTGGGCTGCATTCAGGTAAGATTTTAAAAAAAATGCTTTATTATACAATGTGTGTGAATGAGTGAATGTATGTTGAATGGGTTTGCGGGTGAATGAGTGAGTGAACGCTGTGTGTGAATGAACAGGTGGGGGTGTGGCATTAGCAGCATTTTTTATTGGGCATCTAGCATCGATGCCCAGTAGAAAATGCTACTGTTTAAAAACAATGGTATATATTATGTATTACGTGGCTAGACTGGCATTTTGGGGCAACGAGCCTAGCTATTTCTCACTGAGGCATTACATTTTTTATTGGACATTTATAATAAAGAAGCATGTTATGCATTATTATGTGGCTATGCTAGCATTTTGCGGCAGCCAATCTAGCCATTTCGTAATATGGCATGACATTTTATTATGAGCATCTTTGATTTAAAAAATCAAACCCCTGCTGACCCCCCTGCAACTCCTGCCACTGCTTCTGTGACCCCCGCTGAAGAGTACAGAGGCAGGGCTCCTATGCGCAAGTTCAGAAACCAGGAAGAGCGTACTGGTTTCCGTTCTTGTGGGCGGAGCAGGGGGGGCGCCTCAGAGACAGCATTCGGAGCAGCATTAACTTGGAGGTAAGTGGAATGAAAATGTAATTTTGTATGTGTATGCTGTATGTACATATGTGTGCATGCATTTGTGAATGAGCGAGTATTTGATGTATGGGTGGTTGGGTGTGTGTTAATGAGCGAGCATGTGCTCTGTAAAAGCTGTTTGAATGAGTGAATATGTGTTTGAGTGAGCTAGTATGTGCTATGTTAATTCTCATTGAATGCGTGAATATGTGTTTGAGCGAGTAAGTGCTGTGTGAATGCTGTTTCAATGTGTGAATATATGTTTCAATAAGTGAATAAATGTTGGATGAACGTTGTTTGACTGCGTGAATGTTTGAATGAGCAAGTAAATGCTGTGTGAATACTGTTTGAACATGTGGATGTGTGTTCCAGTGAGCGAGTAAATGCAGTGTGGATGCTTTTAAAGAGGAATGATGTCTGAATGCTGCGTGAATGTGTGTTTCAATGAAAACATGAATGTGCGTGAGCTTGTGTTGGGTTTGTGTTGCCCTTGGGGTCTAATTTGGGCAGGGTGGGGAGGGGGGTGGGGTGGAGATGTTTTACTGACCATCTTTGAATCTGTATCATAGATGCCCAATAAAAAATGTCACGCCACAGTAAGAAATGGCTTGACTGATTGCATCAAAATACATTCTAGCCATATAATAACACATATCATGCTTGCTTTAAAAGCATAATGAAGCAAGCATGATGAGTGTTATTACATGAGTAGACTGGCATTTTGATGCAGTCCATCTAGCTGTATCTTAATGTGGCATGCCATTTTTGACTGCCCATCTATGAGATGGCCAGTAAAAAATGTCATGCCACTATAAGAAATGGCTAGACTTGCTACACCAAAATGCCAGTCTATATATGTAATAACACTTATCATGCTTGCATCAAAAGCATGATAAAGCAAGCGTGATAAAGCCCCTGAGCTATCCTTAAGAGGATAGCTCAGGGGCAGCGTGCTCGTCTTGGAAATGAGACGACATGGAGCAACACAGGTTCGATCCCCAGGTCCGCGCTTAGAAACCTCTGGGTATTAAGAGCGGTATAAATAACCTATCATATCATATCATAAGCATGGTAAGTGTTATTATGTGGCTAGAATGCATTATGATGGAATTGGTTTAGCCATTTCTTCAATGTTTTACTGGGCATAGATGGCCATTAAGAAAATGTCATGCCACAGTAAGAAATGGCTAGACTTACTGCACCAAAATGCCAGTCTTAACACTTTTCATGCTTGCTGTAAAAGCATGATGTGTTATTAAATAGCTAGTATGTAGCTACACATTCAGTCAAGCCATTTTTTACTGTGGCATCACTTTTTTACAGGGAAACTATGATAAAGCAGGCATGAGACAAATTATTACATGACTGGACTGGTATTCTGCTGCAGCCAGTCTAGCTACAATATCTTATCATGGCATGGCATTATTTTTAACAAACATCTGTGATGAAGCGAACATGATAAGTGGTATTATGTGACTGGACTGACCTGCATTGGAGCAGCCAGTCAAAACATGTTTTCCAATTGTGGTATGGCATTTGTGATAGTCAAGCCAACAGGAATATGTTCTTATTTGTGGGTACTGGCATATATTCTCAGAGCAAGTATAGACATGTTTTCTTATGGTATCAGTACTGGCATTAGGCACAATATGAGTATGTTCTCATATAGGAATACTGTCATATATAGGTGCAGTCGATATGGAAATGTATGGGTACAGATAGAGTTAAAATGTTTTTTATACTAGCATAAATTGTCGACAAAGGCACCAGAAAATGTGTTTTGGAAATGCTCCTGTGCACTGTTGATGACTTTCACCTACTGAATCTTTTCATGAACTACCCTGAAAAGCTGCTTGCAAACTGCATGGCTTTTTAACCTCTAAGTGCCAAAGATGAGTATGCTTGTCCTTTTTGGATAGACTTGCATAATAGCCTGGCACTTAAGGGGTTAATACATATTTCACAGACAAGGTCAAGTATAATGTACTTTTTAACCTACTATTAAAAACATTTCCACAGGGGAGAACCACCCTGGACCATCCCTGGTTGGTTCAGACTTCCTCGCTACGCTCGGTCGCTCTTGCAAATTTGTGGCTCCAGATAAGGAGCTACATATTTAGAGTCAACTTGCTGTTTTAATTTTTCTGAGGCCTATCAATTTGTGCAAAATTGCTCCACATTTTGAAGTTACTGTGGCCTTCATGTTCCCATATTCGAGTAAAATATTACAAGTATATCATATTTTTATGTGCCACACTTAATGTCTGACACTTGATGCCTACTGCTTTTAAGCGCTGTAAAAATAGATGTTATTAGTATGAAATGTAATAGTACTTAGTCTATCAACCTTAGAAGGATGTAGGACTGATTTAGTCCTGCTGAAATAAGAACATGGTGAGTGCAGGCTGGCACATGACAGAGTAGCTTTTAACGTGTTGGGCTATCCACTTGTGACACATTATGCTATTTAATCAATTTTGCAGTTAAAAGCATTTATCAGGATATCTACTCATCACCCTCTCCTGGCCCCTGCAGCCCTTTTTAAAAGAAAATACAGGACTACTATTATCAGGTTGACTAGTGGGCCATGATATCATTACAGTACTGAAGAAAGTTCAATACGCAAGATTAAGAACTGAAACATGTAGAGGAATGACACTAGTGACTTATGGTACTAGTTGTTTATTGAGATCCGTTTGTGGATCATATTCCATGTCTATATGCCAATTCAACTAGAGGGGTGTAGTATCAAGTTGACATTGGGAATTAATTGTTACAATTGATACGCTGAGGTTTGTCTGTGTCACTAGCACTTTGTCTATTTTTTTAATAAATGTTTGACTTTTTTATAATGTTTTATTAACTATGAATAAAATTTGATATATTTTGTAAAAACTGTGGTGTTATGGGCAGTAGCTGTTGGTGCTATACCTACCTTGTTGCTCTATATATATTCTTTCAAATGTCCCCCGAATCATAAGGTAGAAAGACTACAATTTGTTTGAATGGTTGTTGGGTGTTCCTCCTTTCTAGATTTGTATTTATGGTCAGCGCCATATAGGAGTACAATGCTTTGGAGTCAGCCTCTTGTTCTTCCTGATGATGAAATGAACCGTACACGGATCGAAACATGTTGAGGTGTCATGGGTTCCCTTTCAGCTTGTTTGTTATGAACTTTTGGATTAAAATATGACTGATAACATCAACCACCAGGGGGCGCACGGATGGGTTTACTTTTCGTGTAGACTCCGTGCAAGGGTCCCGAAAAGTGGATTGAGCCCCCACCACGAGCCCCCCCCGGCTACAATATCGAAGGAAATTAGCGTTGGAGGTGTTCAGGACACACTGGGAAACCCCCTCTGCATGATTGGGCGCGCGAAGGCAGAGCAGGCCTGCGAGTTCCCGCCGCGCCCTCCAGTGATCGCAGAGCCATGATACATGCGGAACCAGGGAGAATTCAGCAACGCACACCTCTGCCAGGGCCCACCAACAAGTACAAGCACACAGGTACGCACACCCCCACCTCCGAGTGCCGGGGACCCGTAGGGGGCCCGCTCGGGCACCAGGTGCGCCCGTGGGCAAACTGCTGTGG
Source organism: Ambystoma mexicanum (assembly GCF_040938575.1). Lineage (NCBI taxonomy): Eukaryota > Metazoa > Chordata > Amphibia > Caudata > Ambystomatidae > Ambystoma > Ambystoma mexicanum. The sequence continues at coordinate 463,545,667 of NC_090931.1, forward strand.
AGCAGGCGCAGTTTACGCAGTCTCCGCTGGCGTTTCATATACAAGCGCGTATCCCGGTCACGTTAGAAGGAGATGACCGCTCCATCCGCTCGAATTGTCCCGGCGGCTCTTCAAGTGTGGACTCTCCTCCTGCATCAAGAACAGGGAAGGCAGCGGGCCCTCTCCCGAGTCGCAACCTGGGGCTGCACGGAGCACCTGGACCCCGGAGGGATTGAGCAAGCCACTGCACCTAGGGTCCTATTAAGGGCTCTAGAAGATCTTAACCAGGCTACAAAGGTCTGAGGGTTGGGCCCCTGTCAGTCACGCCGTGTGCCTTCCTCGGAACCCACACATACTCCTAAGCTTACCAGACCCAGGAACAGTACCCCGGCACCTCGCCTGGTGTGGGCTGCGCAGGCCTCAAACTGATATCTCTCTTCCTTGGGAACCGTCCCGGAGCCTTTTCATGTCCTACACCACAGGAAGCTCCCCAGTTGGATAAAGCAGGAACAGGAAGAACCGAAAGGCATTTAGTCACATAAGAGAGGCTATCTGTTATCAGAGCTTTTAACAACATCCCTGTCACGCTTCGCCACCGGAGGACAAAGCCCGTATACACAGGCATATACTTCTCAATAGACCATTCTGGCGGGGCTATCTATGTATAGCAGAGACCCACACACCTCACCCACTGAGGTCCCGCCACCCATAGACCGTAAGGGCAAATTAGCGAAATATAGGTTTACACCAACCCACGAATCCCTGAGGCCACCCACCGAGTCCAAGATGTCGACTGCAGGATCTGACGCTGCTGTCACCAAGGCGGATGTTGCTGACCTGCTTACCGAATGAGAAGCATGAGAGCAGATATAGGCAGCAAAATTGACAAAATCACACAAAGAATGGACAAAATGGATGATAGGCTGGAACAAGTCGAGCACAACCAAACCTCCCTGAACACGTTGGAGGCCCAAATGGACCACCGCATTGCAGAAATAGAACACAGGGAAGAGGAAATACGGTTGACGATCTCGAAAACAGGAAGCGCCGTAACAACATACGTGTGTTCGGCGTTCCCGAAAAGGAAGGCGCAACCGACCTTGACCTAAAACAAACCCTGCACACCATTCTGAAGCTCCTCTTTAGGGATGAATCAGTGGATGAACCCAAAATTGACTGCATCCATAGGGCTGGAGGCAGACCAGGAGGCCCGAGATCAGTAGTGGCTCGTTTTCACAATTATGCGGACAGAGCTAGGATCCTAGAAAAGGCCAGACACGCTCCACAACTTTCACTGGGCGAAGAGAACATTTCAATCTACCAAGACTTATCATCGCTCACGTTGGCAATAAGGAAGAAATGCTCCCCAATTACAAGGATGCTGAAGGACAAAGGTATCAGGTACCAGTGGGGTTATCCGTTCTCACTCACCTTTGAGTGGGAGGTCTCGACAATGAAACTTGTTTCGGAAAAGGACATTGCGGACTGTATAGCGGACCTGTTGGGTCCCCAGGGAGAAGGATCCTCCCTTCCTGAATCGAAAGGAGGGGAGGGTGAGTGGCGCACTAAGGGCCCACGGCACAGGAGGATTCAGGGATCCAGAAAATTCCAGAGAATGAACAATTCACAGGACATGGAGCATTAACCCGGATTCCAGACTGTCAAGTTAAGCCGCACGAAGCAATGGGGTGAGTGGTATGGCTGAAGCTGAGCGCTTTGGCGCCACCTGGGAGAAAGTTGAGGGTTTTCGGTACGACGAATGGGGGAACTCACGCTCAGCATGCGCCAACGGTGCACCCGGCCCCAGGGTCAGACTTTAGATCTAATTGTTTCATTTCTGTTACACAAACGACAAACTGGGGCCTGCATGTTTAGGGTGCCTTGGTGGAAATGTGGGGTAAAACGGACACTGGAATGATGCCTAAGAAGGGGGTCAGAATTAATACTTGTAAGTTGCTTTTGCAGGGTTAAGAATACACGGTTGGGGGCTCACTGTTAAATATGTTTACATTAGGATAGGACCACTTGTTTCGCGGTTTCCATTGGTGGTCCAAGACCGACTGGGTGATGTCAACCTGGACGGGTCGGACGATGAATGTTGGGGGGGGGGGGGAGGGAGGTGAGGGTGGGCTGGGAAGAAAACATATAATCCATCAGAAGATAGACCTGGGGGGCGGAAGAACACAAAATGGGACAATGAAGTGTCAAAGTGCGAACTGGAGGGGTCATCCCTTGGCCTCTTCAGGACTCGTGGAGACCCGATTCACAAGAAATGAACCATACATTGCATTATCAAACAAGACACAGACCACGATGCAGATGACATGGTCGCTTAAATACTCACACGACACTCAAGATGGCACCTATACTCTTTAACGACACACTACGCATATGCTTAATGTGAAGGGATTTAACTCCCCCACAAAACGATCCATGGTGGCCAGAGAATTCAAGAGGTCAAATGTAGATATTCATTTTCTGCAGGAGACACGATACCAAAGGGGGGAGGAAAGGGTGATTCCATCACATGAGGTAGGCCCTTCCTACTGGAGCTCTGGTATCTCCAAAAAGGCGGGAGTGGGGATTATAATTCGCAGAGGCCTCCAGATGACGACTCTTGAGACTTGGTCAGACAAGGAAGGAAGGGCTCTCGTGGTTGTGGGAAACGTTTGAGGCACAATTGTCACCCTTGCCACGCTCTATGCACCTAACCAAGGGCAGAATAGGTTCCTCCTCAAAATCACGGAGAAGGATTTTAGCATGGTCAAGGGACACATAGCTCTAGGTGGAGATTTTAATACATGGGTGGACAGCTCTGTGGATAGACTAGATCCAATGCACACGACCCACCCACCTCCCGAGATGAAGCTGAAATCAAAATAACCCTTGACCTATATGGCCTCACTGACAGTTGGCGCCATTTGCACCCAGCGGATAGAGGCTTCACTTTTTGCTCCCTCCCTCATGACACGCTCACACGTATTGACTACATTTTCCTCTCCGATGGCCTCCTGCGAATACTTTGCGCCGCGAATATACTCCCCACGGCATGGTCGGATCACAACATGGTTACGGTGGATATATGCTGGAACGACCTGGCCCCCCGGAATACTAAATGGAAATGTAATGACTCCTTATGGGCTGACTCGGTTTTCAAAGAAACTCTTGAAACTGAGATTGAGCAATTCTTTGCTACTAATGACACAGGAGAGATTGGGAAGACGTCCGTATGGGAAGCAGCCAGGGCCACTTGGAGGGGGGTGCTCATTAGGGAAGGGACCCGAAAAAAAAGAGAACGTGCCTTGATAGAATGTGTGTTCTACAGCCCAAACGTGGGCACAGTGCTCCCCATGTGAGAGACTCAAGTATCGTGGGCAAAACAGCTCAAGCCCTACAATACCTCAAACAAAAATATTATGAAAAGGGCGACAAGGCAGACGTCCTCCTGGCGGCTCGTCTCTGTACACAGAAGGCAGAGAGATGGGTCGATCTCATCGAGAGGACTGACGGCACCCTCACAGACACGATAGTAACATCCCCCGAAGGCATACAAGAAGCATTTTCCTTCTTTTATGAAGACTTATATACATGTGACCCACACCCCTCCTCCCGAGAGTATTGGCACATACCTCAAAGAAGTGCAGATCCCCAAGCTCACATCCATGGAGGCCGAATCCTTAGATACACCAGTCACAGAAGAGGAAGTCAGGGAAGCCATAAAATGCCTAAAGACGGGAAAGGCCCCTGTGGATGATGGTTTCACGCCTGGTTTTTATAAGACATTCTCCGCATTCATCGCCCCCTTCCTTGCATCCTTGTTCAATCACATCTTTGACACAGGCCAAGCCCCCCGTCCTTCTCTCAGGCCCTGCTCGCTGTCATTCTAAAGGAAGGTAGAGACCCCAAATATTGTAGCTCCTATCGCCCCGTCTCTCTTCTCAACATTGATGCTAAAGTATATGCTAGAGTCATTGCGGCCCGGCTTGAAATGCACTTACCTCGACTAATACACTCGGATCAAGTTGGCTTCGTTATTTTGAGACAGGGCACGGATACCATGAGGAAAACATTTCATTTAATTCATGAGTCACAGGGAACGGGAGGGGATCCGTCTCTTCTGTCATTGGATGCCGAGAAGGCCTTTGATAGGGTGTCATGGGATTTCCTAGAAAGGGTTTTGGTCTGGGACAGGCTTGTGCCGAAGCTCCGCCGTGCCATCAAAGCACTGTACACATCCCCCACAACGTCAGTGGCAGTGAACGGAGGCTATTCACGTTGGTTTCCTTTGGAAAGGGGAACAAGGCAAGGCTGCCCACTGTCGGCAATACTATTTGTGCTGTCCCTTGAGCCGCTGGTTCAGAGGTTAAGGAATGATGGTAAAGTTAAAGGAATCATAGTGGGTGATCGTGAGTATAAACTAGGCCTCTACGCTGGTGACATCTTACTACATCTAACTGATCCCCTAAATTCTGTCCCAGCTGCGATCGATATAATCGAAGAATATGGCGAACTGGCCCGCCTGAAAATCAACACTGGAAAGTCTATCCTCCTCCCAATTGATAAAAGTAGAGACTCCGAGGCGGAACGGTTTGCCCCTCTAGGAGTAAAGGTCAGCCTTTCCACACTCTGATACCTAGGCATCAATGTTACTTGTGACTTGGATTCCCTATACGAGGCTAACTTCCCCCCTCTATCACTTGTCCTTCAAAACGATATCCAAAGGTGGTCCAGACTCACCATCTCCTGGCTGGGCCGTTTAAATGCAATATAAATGGTGATTCTCCCCAAAATACTCTATTTGTTCCAAATGCTCCTCATCAAAATGCCGTAAAAAGAAAGAGGATTCAACTTGGGAACCCTCCCGTCCCTTGCACACTTTCAAATGTTTGGATTAATCCAATACAGTTGTTCAAATTGAGTTATAGGCATTGTACATATTTTTGTTTCTAAAAAATATGGTCAGACACAGAAGTGTGAGATAAACAAATATATATTTATAGCCAAGCTATATTATTTTCAGTAAGAATTATAGTACAGAGAGAAAGTATTTACAGTGCATAGAAACAAAATGGAATCAATAGATGAAGCTCAAATTGAGGAAAAATTGAGTCCAAATTAAATAGCGACACGTTTCGAGGCAGTTTTGCTCTTCTTCATAAGGCCATACTTGGACTCTTAATGTAAAAGGAAAAACACAAATTCAGTAATGAAAATATTGTAGGCACAATTCATAGATTGTTCATAACATATTCAATTTTACAATTTAGATAATTTAGTGACGTAAAATATGTACAATGCATATAACTCAATTTGAACAACTGTATTGGATTAATCCAAACATTTGAAAGTCGGGGTATTGTGCCATGACCCTAGTTCCTCCCCCGCACCTAAAAAATTATTTAAAATAATCCTCGAATTTCTTTACTAAACTTACTTACCATAGGTGTGCACTTCTATCTAAACCCTTTGCCCCATCAAAATGCCCCAAGAATACTTTATGGATACTAGAAAGTCCCTTTTAACCTTCCTGTGGCAAAATCAAAAGCCTAGAGTCCCCAGATCTTTGCTCCAGCTTCGAAAAGACAATGCAGGGGTACGCCTCCCGGACATAGAAACATATTATAGGGCAGCCCAGCTGCGTGAACGCTTGTTCCGCATGTCAGGCAGCAGTCAGGACCATATTGGATAGCCTTGGACAATTACCATCTCCGCCCTTTCATTTTGGGTGAATGGCTATGGGTTCCGGGTCCCCAGCGACGTAATAGTGTCAAAAATCACCCCATTATTGGAACAATATGGAAGCCAGGCAAGAGAATAGTGGGAGTTACAACATGGTCCTCCGCGTTGGGACATCTCTGGTCGCCAGGGATCCGGGATGCAATCCCGGACCCAGGGAGCTCTGAGACCTGGTATGACGCGGGATTGGAGAGGGCTGGTCAACTCTGGAGAAATGGCACCTTCATCACTATTCATGAGCTTCAGGAGGCACTCGGCATAGGCCCGCTATCAGTCTTCCTCTACCTGAGACTCAAGGGGGTGATGACAAGGGCGATATGGAAAGATCAGCTACAAATGGACCTCACCCTGTTCGAGAGAATTCCTGACACCTGTACGAAATCTAGAGGTTTAATAAGTGCAATGTACTCGCCGTTGATTGAGGTCGATATTACACCATCCCTCACACTCAAGAACAGATGGGAATCAGATATGGGCAGGCAGATCTCACAAAACCTATGGCTACAAATTTGTAGATGAGCGGCAAAATCATCTATATCTTGCCAATACAAATTGCATGCCGTCAAGTTGATGTATAGATGGCAGTATGATCCGATCCGGCTGGCTAAAATAAGGGTTAAGCCCACACTGCTGGAGGGGTTGTGGGAAGCGAGCAGACTATTGGCATATGTGGTGGGGATGTGAGGTGGTCCAAGTTTACTGGTCAGAGGTTCTCAGCTGGATCAAGGAATTAGATGATGATGTATGGGAGAAACAACCACTGCTGATTCTGTTCGGCCTGGTTGAAACAGACGGCACGACCTTGAAAGCACCCAAAATGATACAAGGCCTTCTTATGGCCGCAAGAGCCTGTCTCACCATGGCATGGAAGAGAGCTACGCTCCCTAGAAAAACGGAGTGGTTGGGTGTTGCACTGAACATATGTAGAATGGACAATCTGTCTGCGGCCCTACATGGGGATCGCACCACAGTTGAGAATGCATGGTCTAAATTTCGTGCCAAATAGGTCACAAACAGAATGTGTGCAAAGCGTTACTACACTCAGAGACAATCTATGTGACGGTTCACGTTGTCTGCTATATCGAATTCACAGGTCATTTTGTGCTCATGTGTCCTGTGTTATATATATGAAAATGGTTCTAATGTAACATCTGGTTTCTTCTAGCCCGTCAGATGGCGATACGGGAATAGGGGGAGTGGAGCGGGGTGTAGGCAATTGGTTTGGACGTTGCTATTGAAAATGTATGTGATCTGCAAAGACTTTATATGTTCTATACAAGGTTGCTCTTTTTGTGATAATTATTATCTGTCTTGTTGGTTGAAATTGCTTGTAAATGATTGCCAAACTTCTACCTTTTGAAAACTAATACAACTGAAATTTGAAAATAAAATGACTGATAGATATTGTCTCTATAAACTTGACATTGTGATGAAAGTCTTTCTGTGGTAAAAAGAAGAACTAAAGGGTTCTTTGTTACTTTATCACAGTGTTTGGGGTTTTGTGTCAGTTGGCTACTCCTCGGACTTCATCCCATACCAGGTGTACGGGGTATTAACTCACATTGGGTGGCATAACTGGACATTTGAGGATACACTTGGCATATGAAAAAGCAACAGGCTATACAAAGCTGTAATTTACATATGTTGACCACACCTATGCTGTAAGGCTATAATAGACTTGAGATGGCTGTATCTTCAGAGGCTATATTAGCCACACTGTATTATGACAACACCTGTAAATGTGGGACTTTACTTGGCATATGATTAGACCTGACATGTGCAGCAATAATTGATATATGTTGAAAGTAAATGTCCCTATGAGGCTATAGTGGCATATGCATGGCAGTGCCCCCGGCCTATGTTGTTTCTACTGGGTCTGTCGTAACATGACCATCTCCATGGCATATCAAGGCAGTACCCTAGTGAAAATGAGATTGGTATCAAAAAACTCTTTTGTCTACTTTTGTTCCAGTTTGGTCTTTTATGTTTTTACAATGATCAGTCACTTTAGGTGATGTCATTGGTGTTAAATGTCATTAAATGTGATGTCACCACAGTCAATGGTCATATGACATCACTTCCTGTGATGTAATCAGGTGTGTGATGTCACTTCCACTACCCCAGGCATTTTGGTGAAGTAATGTCCCTGTACATAATTCAGTAATATCGGAATGGATTGCAGCCACTTATGCTTTCCTCTGTCACCTTCACGTTCCTAACTTTTTGGTATCAAATTGCCAAGTAGAACACAAATGGTCAAGTAGAACAATTCTATGTGGTGTAATGGCATTCCCCTAAAGCATTTTTTAAGTGAACATGTTGAATTACCCACTCAAAACATGAAGCATCTGATTTATGTGTTCTGTAATCTCCTCTTCAGCTCACTGCACATGCTGGCTGGAGGACCCACCAACTCCCATGCACCCCGTAGGCATGAACCAGGATGTAGGGGCAGGTGTCAATCAAACATCTTTCTCTTCTTGGTTCCTTATGTGTGCCGTAGAGCCAGAGTGCTTTCAACTGAATGCCCCAAGCCCTCTGAACAAACGGGCATGAATACTTTAATGAAACAATAAAAATACAAATAACTTTCTAAAAGCACTAGCAAAAGCCTCACCTCTGTAAGAGAGAACACAGATGATGCAGATAGCAATGTATTTTACTCTGAGAACTTGAGCAGGGATGTTCAGGCAAGAAATTGCAAGAACATCTCTGTTACAATGGATATGCTTGAAAAACAGGGTGAAGAAGGGGGATTACAATTAACTGGGCTTCGAGAAAGTTGGCCAGGTGGACAATGCCTCTTAACAGCACCATATTCATGACCTTCGGAGGTTTGTCAGCATTGAATCATGTTTGTTGGTGCTTTAGCTGTATTTGAACTAATGTCAAGACAGATCTAGTCAATGCTATCCCACTGGCGCTTGGCTCCAGTTTGTTTGATGATGCCATGTCCCAAAGGGTCGAAGCAGCATTCAAGTTGGTGGGCCATTGTATTCCCAAAGTTATAGTTGCGGTCCAGTTGACAGTTGTCAAGATGGATTTCTGAGCTCTGTCCTGGAGGGGCAGAGGTACAGAAGGCCAGCCTAGTTTCTTGGAACAGGGTAACCTCTGGACAAGCCAGACCAATCAGGGTAGCGATGGCGGCGGTCAAGACTAGGTCTCAAGAGGGGTGAGGGGGACTGAAAGCCTGCAATGAGCACACAAAGCAAGGACACTCACAAATCACTCCAAGCGGGTGTTATATTAAAAATATAGACACATTTATTACAAGGCCTCTGTAACATTGACCATAGTAAAGAATCACGGTAAAACTCAAGTAAACCAACACATCACAATCAAATACAATATATATACAATTACCGAAGGGTCTAAAGAGTTAGAAGCACGAAATATGCAGACCACCTAGATGGGGAGGAAAACAGGCAGTGCAAATAATCGTTAGACCCAGTTCGCCTTCAGAGGCCACCTAACTAGAAGGAAGTCCGAGCTCTACGAAGAGTCGAGCCTTGTGCTCAAAAGTACCTGCACACGCTGGTGCCAACGGGCCAAGGGGAGTCTCTTCAAGGAAATCAGGCAGTTCAGAGCGGTGAACAAATGAGGACGAATAGATCTCCACTACTGAAGCGCGGCCTCCACTTGCGGGCAGAAGCAGAGCGCGAGTGTGAAAAAGTCGTGCTGTTTAACACAGCGAGGAAAAGCTACAGGCTACTGCAGGAGGGCGACCGGTTCCTAGCGTTGCTACTCACTGGTCCCCGATGCAGGCAGACCCAGGATTCTCCGCGTCAGTTTCAGTGCTGGCAGGTTCAGATATGAGCAGGGGATGTCTCGGCGTCATGTAGATTCTGCTGCAGCAGAAGTTAGAGTTGAGGATGTCTATAACTACTACCTTGGGTTTCCTGAATTGGTCAATCGCCTAACCGATGTGTCCAACGAATACTTCGAACTCAACGAGGACACAGTACATAGCCCTGTGACAGTGTGTGAAACCTACAAAATGGTGTTGAAGGGAGAGGTGACCTCCTGGACGGCAAACAAAAGGAAAGAACGGCTCCAAAAGATAGTGGAAGCCAAGGGGGAAGTGAACACCTGGGAGAATAAACACATTCTTGATCCCACCCCCGAGACTCACGGGTCCCTTTAACGTGCCCAAGAGCACCTCCGGAATAGGGTGATGGATAATGCTAAGCAGGCCCACTGGCACTCCAGAGCAAGAATATATGAACTCGGGGACAAGGTGGGCAAAATGCTTGCCTGGCTTCAGAAAAGAGATGAGGGACAACGCCACATCCAGGAAATAACCACTTCACATGACAAAAGGTACCAATTGGACGCTGAAATAGCGGAGGCCTTTGCAGAGTTCTATGCGGACCTATACCAAGGCCCAACTCTCCCGCTTGACCCATCCCTCCTAGATAACGTCACACTGCCAACCCTCTCAGCACAACAAAAGGAACAATTGGACACCGCTCTGTCGGACGCAGAAATCACAGAAGCCATAGCACAACTACAGACAGGGAAAACACCGGGTCCTAACGAATTCCCAGTGGAAACCTGGCAAAAACTAGCTGGAGACAAAATAGCGCCCCCCCTTCATAGAATGTTTCTCCGCGCCGGTGAGCAGGGGCCCTTCCACCAGACTTATGCAGGGCAACCATAGTAGTCATCGCCAAGCCAGATAAACCCCCTGAATAATGTGCCTCCTATAGACCCATATCTCTAATTAATAGCAAAGCCAAAGTTCTCACCAAGCTCCTAGCTAACCGGTTACAATTGGTCGCACCCACCCTGATCCACCCGGATCAATGTGGCTTTATGCCTCACAAGTTGACCCGAATGAATCTGCGACGTCTCCATCTGGCACTAGAATGCGCTCCTATTATAGACGGACCATTGGCCCTACTGGCAATAGATTTTGAGAAGGTGTTCGACTCAATCCGATGGGACAGCCTCTGGGAAATCATGAGGCATATGGGATTTGGGGAGTCCTTTCTGGGATGGGTCCGATTGCTATACACCAACACCCAGGCAGAAGTGAAGGTAAATGGATGGTCATCCCGATCCTTCCCTCTTGATAGGGGTACCCGACAAGGCTGCCCACTATCCCCCCTTCTCTTCGCCCTCGCGACAGAGCAGCTCGCTTTGTGGCTTCGCCAGAATGCAGACTGGATAGGGTTCAGATGGCCGGAGGGACACGAAGACCGGACATCCCTATACGCAGATAACCTCCTGATATACCTGGGGGATCCAACGGGATCCTGTCCCAGAGTGACGCAGATGCTCATCCGCTTCGGCGGGTTCAGTGGACTGCGAATCAACTGGGGAAAATCCATTTCTTTCCGGTAAAAGGCGGGGCACAGACCATCCCTCAAGATTGCCCATACCGGGTGGAACGACAGGGCTTCTGATACCTGGGAATCTGGTTATCCGAGGACCTGACCGGGTATATAAAACACAATCTCCAACCGATTACAGACCGGATTCTTAACGATGTTCAATATTGGAAACTCCTCCTCCTGACTCTTATGGGCAGAGCCAAACTTTTCAAAATGATGACCCTCCCAAGATTTCTCTACATCCTGCAAAATGCCCCGCTCAAGATCCCAAACTCAGAATTCGACCAGGTAGAGATACTCCTCAGGGAACTCATATGGGGTGGAAACCAACCATGCATCGTGTTAGCCACGCTCCAGAGGTCGATATGGGAAGGGGGGATAGGAGTACCCTGCCTCCAAACCTACTATGGAGCTTCACAATTAGCAGTGGTTAACGATCTACTCCATGGAGACCCGGATCTACCCCACATACGGGCCGAGATAGCCACCATTCACAACGTAGATTCACTTAGTCTACTATATCTGCCCCCTCCGAGATCCTCTCAACACACAACCACAACTCACATCATTACAGTTTGGAAACAGGCACATAAGTTTGTAGGATGGAAAAACAAAATTACTGCTGCACAACCCCTGTGGCAAAACGGCAACCTGACCTAAATAGAGAAGTTTGAGCCATGGCCCAAATGGGTAAGAGCAGGAATCCTGAAGGTGGGGGATATTCTTGCAGGTGGGAAACTGGCCACATTTGACACAATGCGATCGCAATTCCAAATCCCAGGTACAGAGCGATATCACTATATGCGATTGGCCCACGCCCTGAAAACCCACATACCAGCAGACACTATTCTACCAAACTAGACTCCTATAGAACGCCACATGCTGCCCGCATATATCCCTACCAAATGCACCCCATCCTGTATAATGCTATATCATCCTTTGCAACCCCCGAATTGAACAGTCTAAAGGCGAAATGGGAAGTAGATGTTGGGGAAATAGATCCAGGGGACTGGATACAAGTGCTCATGCATCCCCGGGAGATCGCTATCTGCTTCAGGCTCCACCTGGTACAGCTGAAAATCCTCCACCGAGTATATTATCCCAGGACACACTTGCACGGTTGGAAACAAGCCCCAAACCCAATCTGTCTTCGATGTGGAGAGGAAATTGGTACCTTCATATACATCCTATGGACATGCCCCCGGATACAGGCCTTTTGGACTGCATGCTGTAACAAACTCACTAGAGTCCTGACCCGGCCCATACCACTGGACCCAAGTGCTTTACTCCTAGGCATACCCATCAATATAGATGTTAACAAATGGAAGAAACTACTTCTACACACAGCAATGGGGCTGATCAAACGCAACATAGCACAGAAATGGGGAGCTCCAGAACCTCCGACGCTGGACCAATGGATAACGGATATGACACATGCGCCATGATAGAGCACAGGATTTACAATGCAAGGGGCTGCCTCAACAAAGCCTTGAAAATATGGGAAAGGTGGGAAGAGGGAGTGATTTAGGACTCTCTGCCACACGTGATACGAGCACGAACAATACATATAAGTACTCATGTAAAGGCTCTCTGGAGATGGATGACATCTGTAATACCTTTTGATAGTGAATGAACACGATAGTGCCTATGTTGATTTTGTTTTGTTGTTTGTTGTCTTAAAACAATAAAAAATGTTTTATTAAAAAAAAAAAAGATTAACAGAAGAGCATCATTAAATAATTATGGTCCAGGCTCACTCCTCAAGCCCCCAGCTCCCCAGCTCCTGAGTTCGAGTCCCTTTGGTTACCAGAAAAATTGACTGATTAATGAAAGTTGCCAATAAAGAAACTGAAAGTACTTGATTGGGCAAAATGGTGCATGGTTTATGACCACAATGCCTCCATGTGTCTGGTATTTTCAAGAAACTGTTGAATGGAATGGTAAGGTAAAATCCACGCTAACTTGCGCAAACTGCATTAACTTCTATCTGCACTTGGCCATAGGCAACAGTAGGGTGGATTTGAACTCGTAGCAGTTCACTTTATGGCTTCCCAGGTTCCTAGTGTTTGCGCTTCCACACTGGCTCTAAACTGCATACCTGCACTGCACCCGTGGGGCTCGATTCATGGAATATTTGCCCTGCTGAAAAGTGACTTTGTACTGCCGACACAAACCCTGATTCATGGAACTGTGCAAAGGGTATTTTTGCGGGGCAAAGTCATTTTGAACCGCAAAATGACCATGAGCTGACTTTGCCCGGACTTTGCACTGCAAAAATACACTTTGCACGGTTCAATGATTCAGAGTTTGTGTTGGCAGTGCAAAGTCACTTTCCACCGTGCAAATATTCCATGAATCGGGCCCTTTGTCTTCAGAAATAGAAGCTCTGCAAGGGAAAGGATGTGGGTGCGTAGGGGGTTTAGCGGGGTTATATATCTAAACAAAGGGACCAGAAGAGACACAACTGTGCTGGACCAAAAGTAGATGTCCTAATTCGAAATCATTGGGATTCATTTCCAAAATAAAAAAATAAAAGTACCTCCTAGACATCATTATGCCATTAAAACATGATAATGTATGCTGAAAGAAAATCGGATGTATACCAACATTGAAAGACATCCTGGAACCCTTTATTCCTCATATGCAAAGCACAAGAAGGAAAAAAGAACATTATAGAGTTGACGTGCATAATAAATGATGTGTTGGCATCTCCCTTCCACCAAGACGCGGATTAACAACAGATGTATAACACTAATGTCTATTTGTACACTAATCTAAAACAACTGTGCGGCTGTCGCAGACAGGAATTTTGAGGCATATAAAAAAAAAAATAACGATTCCAATTATCCTAGCCTGCCAATTTCTAGAAATTGACAAGAACCTAAAAGCCAAGCACGGACGAGCTTCGGCGCAGTTCATATTTAATAACATGGCAGGAACCTGAACCCAACGCTAATAAACCTCCCGCCACTGGAGGACTAGCTCTGCCAGAAACCAGCTCCTTCACCTCAGCAACTGGGACTTATATAAATACAAAAAAGAACAATAAACCCCGGCGATTCTGTTATCTTGAGCGTTTTTGGAACAATACAGCCCGTGGAACTCAGTACCCAGAGGCCTCCTCCACGGTCAATGTCAATGAGTCTTGATGTGAACAGGTGACCAAGTTCTTCTCCTCAGTGTTCTGCAAGAAATAGCCACACTGAAGTATGTTCACAGCTGTGCACAACCCAGGTTAAAGACTCAGGGACAGTGGTAGAAGCAAACAAACAACCAAAAAAAAAAGTATCGAGGCTCCGGCGGGGGACACAGTAAGCAGGAAGGGAGCAACACATTTTTCAGGGTTGCAGCCATGCTAGTTGACAGCCAATTGAGTTGAACATGATTTCAGTGTTGCTGTAACTGCTATCTGGTGCTGAAGTGGAGAAGTGTGCTTTAACTTCACAAAGAACAGCCACGGAATGGCTGCAAAAAGTAGTGGAACTGTTAACAGTTAATTAAAATAAAAGTAGTGGAACGCTGCTCCTGACCATTCCCGCTCACTTCGACCACTGCTCAAGGACTCTCCAGACAGAGACACCCATGTTATCAAGGTTTTTGGGGCGAACACACACTCATACTAGCAGAGAGGGAAACCTCCACAGCTCACAACTGGAGCTACCAACATTTCTTTTTTACTCTGCTCCCATGTGATAATGCTAGCGAGTGTGTGTGGGTGACCCTAGACACATGCTAGCATTCTACATGCTACCAGCGGCATTCCCTTTTCTATAGTAGGGGGTATCCTCCTCTGCCCCCTTACACCATGCGTCCCCACTATCTAAACTCTTTAAGACTACCCCCTCCCCAGAATTGAGAGAAAGGGAAGGCCATCACGAGTGTTTTGACCAGCAGCATTTACAGGCTGGCAGCCTGGCATTGTGACCGACCACGGTTGGCTGATGCTGAGTCAATGAGGCGCGGACATGCTCCACTTTCACAGTGTTTTGGAGTGAGCAGCAGAGAGAACCTGGGTCACTGAGCTCTCCATGTACATGCCTGCAGAACGCAGTGTAAAAACCGCAGCCCAAGTGCAACAGTAATCTGGAAGTAAACCATTAAACACTTTATAAAACCGGTTTAGAAAAGGCAGGATTTATCTTACAGGCAGCTCCTTGCACAGCCCCCCCCCCCTTCCGCTACCCCCGTATCCATTCTGTTTAATATTGTTCCTTTGATGTTTACTGTATTCAAATGACATGACGCAAAATAGTAATGTATGCTACTACCTTACTTTACCATCATTGTTTGAATGCGTCTCCCAGCTCCCCCCTTTGCTCCCGATACGTTAAAACGGCATTTGTTTTTAAGTTGGTGAATTATAAAACACAAATAAATAAAAGAAATACTGAGAACTAGTTATGTAATTCTTAAAGACAGTTCACCCCATGAATAGTGCCGTCTGTGTCACCAGGTTGTGGAACAGCGCTCTCCAGTGGAAGGGTCCGGAATGACTTTGGAAAAAGACTTTAGCAAGTTGAGGGGGAGTTGTGCTTTGAACCCACCGTGCTGCCTGCTGTTGCTCACTTATGTCCACCCCAATCAAGAGTAAAATGAGTTCAGTTCTCTTCTCCGCTGGCCCTCAAACCTTCCCCAGCCCCCTTTTCCATTACTTATGACTAGACCCTTAACTCTACCTCCATGGCCACCTGAGGCTCACAAGCTCGGGGAACCCTTTGAGATCAGAGAGGGCATCCTGGCCATCAACAGACACGCTGGTAATTAACACAATGATTGCCACCTCTGCTTCCAAAAGCTACTTAAACCTTCTCAGTATAAGTCAGATCCTATGTGACCTTAAATGACACTCCCGAAAAGACACCAATGCAAATGTTCGATGCCACTTAGCTTTCTACCCAGCCTCACATATTCTCCTTACATTCTGGACAAAAGGTATTTCACTCTACTCTTTACCTCTTTTCAAATTCCAATGCTGGATCCGCACCCCGTCGTACCAGGACACAGCTGCCTGGCTCACTATGTAGGACAGATACCTGTACAAGTTCCTCATTGTGATTTTTAAAAGAATCCACAGGGTGTACTCCTCCTTATCTGTCAATCACCCTCTCTTGCTACACCCCCAACCATATTCTTTGACTCCAGGTCATTTGCTGACTTGTCATCCCAGAAATCTGAGGCACCACCTTGAGATGTAGGTCCTTCTCCCCACTGGTAGAATACCCTGCAACCTGATCTTCAGGCCACATCCTTTACCATTTTAAAGAAATTGTGTTAACCCCATCTCCTCCACCATCAAGGGATGACTGCTCCAACCAATGCCCACCAAAGATACCCTGGACACTACTCACATGCCAGGAAATTAACCAACAATGGTCCATGTGCCTCTGCAGCATCGCATATTGCCACACTGAGTCACCAACGTTCCATGTTAATAGTGCCCAGTGTGATATTCCATGAATCATGTTGCTGTGTACAAAGTTTGTCTTAGAGGTAGGTAAAAATGAAATACTTGCAAATTAATACAACTGTAAGAACAATGCACATAATCAAGTTATGGCCCCAGGCAGGACCTGTATGTACCTCTTAATGCATTATATGAAACTAAATAAGTTTGCTTGCACTTAAGTGCGGGAATTGAGCCGTGCATATTAGAGATTGGTACAATCATAAGGATACATCCACCTAAGGGAATCCCATCCACAAACTGCATAGCACATTGGCATGAAGGTGGGTAGAGATTAGACCAAGAGGCCACGCAGAGGTGGTAGCATGGCAATGGTTAGTCAAAAGCTGGTTATGTGGAGGACTTTAGGAACTCAATGAGAACATGCAATGAGGTGGTCAAACTACAAGGGAAGAGCTGGCAAACAAGTTCTGGTCAACCCCGCTCTGGTTTCATCATCTGCATTGTTCCTACACCGTGGAGCCTAGACTCTAAAATCCCAGGCCCCTAATCACGGGAGGTGACAGACTCCTGAAAGTTGTCTCAAAGAACTTCCTGGCTGCGAAGTGCAGAAGAAGGGCATTGCCTTGCCCCCCGCAGTCCATGGACGGGGCCAGCCCAGGACTGTGAAGTCAAGATACAGCTCTAGGCCCTGCTTTCCAGATTTGCATCTGCAAGCACCCAGAGCTGTCTTTGACACAAGCTGCTTTTTGAGTCAATGTTAAGCCATCAGGCCACTGATTTGATCCTTTGCCTGCCTGAGATTCACTGCCTTCAAGCCGATCAACACTGAAGGATCCTGTTACATCCTTGGACCCCTTTGAGCTCGCTCGACAAATTGAGAAGTCGGTTTAACCCATCTCCTGCCTGATTTCTTCACCTGATTCGATACAATCACCACTATAGGACCACCTCAAGCCAACTCAACTGTCTTGCCACTAACAATCTATTACAAACAATTAACTCAAAATATCTTGATGCTGACTCGACCCACTTAATGAATCTAGAAGCCTGGCTTGCCACTCTGGGTCCCAAGAATAATCTTTAAAGATGTTTAAAGATATTTGAATTCATTCTGTCTCCCTCCCCGATCCACCTTAAAGGGCCCCAGTCACTAGATAGATTGTACTCTCTACCTTTTTGAAATACATCTTCAGTAAATTGACATTGAATATGCAGTTATTGCCTATAGGGTTTTATTAGAGTGCTTTTATTTACTAGGTTTGTATTTTTAATTTAGTGAATGTTTGTTTAGAACTTTGATTGGGCGTTCCTTTAATTTGGTACCACCATATTATGGTTTTCTGGACTGCTTCGGCGTTAGCTCAGATCCCTCCCGAAGAGTAAAGCCTGCCCTCGATCCATGATGCCTTAAGGGGTCAAAGGATGTATATTGTGGGGCTCTTCTAGTTTCACCGTCATGATTCGCATCACTGCAGGTTTAGTAGTAGTGTGGGACTGAGTAGGAGTTTTATTCAGTTTTATTCACTCCTCACTTCTGGCGCACAGAGCTGTAGTCATTTTGCAACACAACTAGGTGTGTTTGTTGCAGCAGAGTGATAATGATTCAGGGCAGTTTCAGGAATATTTTTTATATTACCTGAATTTACAAGCCCCTCTTCAGAAAGATCTCAGAAACATTTTCCTTTTAATCGAAATAGTCAGGAAAATATGCTTTATACAGCATAGTTTCCAGCCTATGAGAGTGGATTATTCAGTGCAGTCTAGAACTACTTGAGGGAGAAGACATGGACAGGGCCTACAAGACAAAAAGATGCGGTTAAATCAGTTTTACAAATGTCTTTCCAAATACCGTTGAAGTCAACTGGATGGGTGCGGCATGATGTTCAAATTACGTTTGGGTAACAACAGTGCTCGAGTTACCTTTTTGGGAGCAGAAGCAACATGTCTAAAAATAAAAACATTGGAAATAATTCCATGTTTTTTTCAAGTTAAAATGCTTCCATGTGTAACATTTTTGAATAAATGTCACTTCCACGACAAAGAAACTTTGAAATAGCCAACATTCCTGGCTTTGTAAATGCAATATGTAAACAGTTTATAAAGCCTCAGCGGGACAAGACAATGGGCCTCATTATAATGTTGGTGGATACGGTATGATCAGTGCCGGTAAGGAACCGGCACCGTTCATACCGTACCGCCGAATTACGAGTTCTTATCAATGATGCTGGTGCAACCATACTTCCCCTATTGGGCAGAATGGGGATCAGGAGCCCGGCAATACCTCCACCCGCGAATGGGCAATTACCGACCCATTCAACTCGTAATTGGCCGGTTATTGCCCAATTGTGGGTGGTGGTGCCAGTAGCGAGTTTGGCAGTACCTGTGCCATGGCTACCGCCAAACTCGTAATGAGGCCCAATGTATCCTCTATATTTGTAAGG
This sequence comes from Ambystoma mexicanum, assembly GCF_040938575.1. Lineage (NCBI taxonomy): Eukaryota > Metazoa > Chordata > Amphibia > Caudata > Ambystomatidae > Ambystoma > Ambystoma mexicanum. The sequence goes on from NC_090931.1 coordinate 463,564,566, forward strand.
CCAGTCGTATTAGCTTTGCCAATGCTTGATATTGTAAATAAGCAATTGAAGATAACCCCCAATGCTTCTTCACAATGCCTGCCAGATTACCAGCTTCATGTCTACACTGCATCCCTATTTTTGTTTTCATTTCTGTGACCAGCACCAACCATGCATGCTCCAGAAGTCAGCCACGTGTCATTTGCATATGCATGAAGCCCTGCTGTTCGAATTATGCACTGCTGCTTTCTACTATTGGTGAGTGGACAGAGGTTTCAGAACAAACAAGGAAACCCAAGGTATGTTTTTTTTTATTTTTTTTAAATGTTTTTAATATATATACCAATTAATGTTTGTTCCACATGATACACTGACATGAAATATCACACGCTGCTTGAGCAAAAGCTATAAACACTGCCCATCTTTCCTTGCAATCAGATATGTAAAAGGTTATGGAAATAAACTCACTTTCTTGCAAAAAAACCTTTCTGCAAGCAACAAAGTTCCCAATGTAATAATGTAGAGATTCAGTCACTGAAATATATGATCACATTACATAGTGCAGCTCAAGCTTTTCACACACAAGCTAACATACACTCAACAGAAACATCATAATTGAGCTGGCATGCACTATTAAGCGATAACATTGCCAAGCATGCCCTACCATTCTAAGATGTGTGCATCTCAATGCACCATGGAGCAGCTACGTGCTAAGGATTGGGAGCCTTGTTATTGTATTCGTTAACCACACTAACAGTTTCAAACATTAAAACATAAAAGGCCTGTTTCAATAATGACAATAATAAAATAAATGTCACAGAACAAAAGTGAACAAGTCAATATACCAGGCAGCATAAAAAACAATAACAAAGAAAATGTAATGCAGCACACAAAAATAGAAAAATCATCAGTGTAAGAAGCAGCCTGGAAACAAAAGAAGTGCTAAAAGGTCACATTTGACAATTGACTCTTCAACTTGTGCAGTAGCCTTATCTTCTACAAAAGGGCCAATACCATAACATAGATTTCACCATCATACACTTGTTCTGCATCACAAAGCAGTTGATTGACACCAGGACCCCTCTTACATACTAACTAAAAAGCTTTGTGAGAGTACAAAAGCATTATACCTCACTGGACCCACCTCCCATCCCTATCCATACCAACACACTCAAGCACCCAATCCACCCCACACTACCATGCAGCTCCAAACAACCAAACCTCATCCACATCCCACTCATCAGCATACAGGCAATTGCATGCTTGTTAATACTCACCTGACAGTTCTACACACAGCAGGCATTGCTGATGGCCTAACCACTCACATCTTAGATGCTCTATATAACAGACACATGTCTCACCCCACCTCCTCCCATATCCTGTAGGTCCTCATCCTCACAAGATACAGCATCCAACACAAGGACAGCAAAGGAATGACTGTTCTTCACTATTATTAAAAGACCTCATGGGCAACAACCCGCCAGAAGTACAACACATCTTCATCCATGGAACTTCCCACCTGCCATTCCCACTAACCCATGGTCAGACCAATACCTTCTACCTAACCAACTGACCAAAACCTAAAAACCAGGACTTTACCGATAAAATCACAGACTTCATCACAACAGCATCCACCAACAACAAAACTATCATCTTCCTAAGAGCCCTGAACCTACCCGGAAGCCGAGCCCCCTAGAAAACCAGAGAGAATCAACACAAACTGCTCCACATCATTGACATCAAGCAACTCATCACAGAACCAACCAACAACAAAGGCAACATACACAACCTGGTATTCACCACCTCTCCAGTCATTGCATGACCCCCTCCATCACTGGACTGCACAAAACATGCAGCTGTATCATCCTTCTCCATCACCCACATCTCCACCACTGTCACCAAACTAACCAAGACACTCCACCGTTCATTCAAGAACATGTAAATGGATACACTGGAAAGTAGCCACAGCACTTTTGTCTACACGTCCAGCCTCTCAAGGAATGTGAACACCCAGCTCAGCATAACTGAAACAATCAATAATCATGCATCACTGAAACATTGACTCAACAAACATAAGCTCTACATATTTTGCCACATAAAGGAACACATCAAGAGCAAGTGCGCCATTCTCAGACAAGCAGGGTTATGGAGAAAATCCTACCAAGACGTCATCACCCTGAGAACATTCGATTCAGCACAGAGGGCACTCATCACACCAGTGAAAGGAACCTTCTACACAACAACCATCATGGAAGCATCCTACAAGGGCATAGCCATCTTAAAAGGCTGATGGAGATGTGGGTAACCAACTCATCCAGAAGGGCCCCAACAGCGCCGCCCAGTAACCTGCAGAGTTCAACAAGGCTCCGTCCTCCCCTGTCATCTTCAACCTCTACATGGCAAATCTGGGGAAAGTCCTCACCAACACGCATATTAAGATACACCAATGTGCAAGCGACATGCAGTTTCACCTAAAGATCAATTGCATCAACAACATACTTTGACTTTCGCTCTCTGTTTGGACCAGGAGGATCCAGGGCCCGAACCCCTGCTCAGACAGTAGGTAAGCATGCACCAACATGTGTTTACTCCTTCTGTCTCCACAGGTCATCCCCACCCCTCTGGTCCCCCCGTGATGTTCCCTTGTGTCCCCACTTCTCGCACACAGTTGTTGCCTGTTTTGCTTGATTCTTCTACCCTGCTTCCCCTCGCCCATCCAGCCTACTTCTACAGGACTCTGTCCTGATACATTCTGGTTTCACCAGCACCGTTTTGTGGGCAATGCTGGATTTTAATTTTATAGACTTCATTGATTCACGGTGTGTCACCCTTTCTCAACTCTCATGCTGGACTTCCTTTGCATCTTGTACTCATGGTGGCCCTGAATCATGCTGTACTCATCTTCATCTTGTATCCTGGCTTGCAACATTATGTGTTACTACCGACTTCTGCAATTGTATTAGCTCTCCCCTCTTCTCCACTCTTTTTGACTACTTAACCTCTCTTCTCTCCTCCTCCCTTCTTATCCCTTTTCCTTTTCCTATCACCTCCCCTCCTCCCCTTAATTTCTTCTATGCACTTACTCTATCAGTATTGTCCCTGGACCTAGCATGATAGCAACCTCGTCTGTCTCCTACCCCATCCCCTTACTGCCCCCCCCCTCCTCCAGCACTATCTGAAATGTTGTCAGGCCTAGTACGATAGTCGATTGTTTTGTTCCTCCACTCCCTTTCTGCACCCCTCTCCCTCACCTTTTATTTTTATCCGACTCTACCAGAAATGCTGTCAGGCCTAGTATGATAGTCGACCGTCTGTTTTCATTTCCTTCCCACCCTCCCTTCCTTATCTTCGTCTTAGGTCTTGCACTATCTGAAATATTGTCAGGCTGAGTACGATAGTTAATTTCACATCCGTATTGTTCATGGCCTGTAAGAATGCCATTGTATTTTCCCTTGTTCTCTCCCTTGCCTTGAAGCGCTTTAAAACACATTGTGTATAGGCATATATATAAATAAACTATCATATCATATCAATCACTCCCTTCACTCACCATGCATGCACTCTCACACCCAAGTACTACTTTCTCTCACCAACCAATACCTCACCTTGAACACGTTCTCTGTAATCCTCCTTCACACGCCAGTGCACCATCCTTCCTCTCCCTAGTCTCTTCATCCGCTTTCTCTTCCAGTAACCAAGAGCCTAAGGAGCTCTTTTCCATGGAAAGGTAGCCTTCATCTTCTAGTATAATGTGTTCTGTAGTGTCTCCTTCTCAGACCCTATGTGACTCTCTTTCAGACTTTTTTATTGAAAAGATTGTAAATATGAGGAAAAAGATTTCTGCTTCAGCAGTCACAACAGTAATCACTTCACCTTTACTGTCACCTGCTCCCTCTTATAATGGTACAATTTTTTCAACATTTGATCCCACCTCTGATGACTTAACTCAGAAATCGTGTTCTTCTCTGGACCCTATTCAGGTGAGTGTACTGAAAAATGTTTGTTCAAAGATAAACCCGTTTGTGACCTCAGCCGTGAACTCATCACTTGCATTCAGTGTCATTGCACCCGCTCTTAAGCACGCCTTAGTAGCTCCTCTTCTAAAGAAGCTCATGAAGGTTTTGGAAACCACAGTTAGGCCCCAGTTGCAAAACTTCCTAGAGGGAGCCGCTATTCTAGATTCTAATCAATCTGGCTTTCGACCATCCATTGGCACAGAATCTGTGTTTGTGTCAGTCATTGATGACTTGGACAGGATGAGGGACCAAGATGGGGTGGGTTTTTTGATCTTGCTGGACTTGTCTGCAGGTTTTGACACCACTGACCACTCCATCTGGTGTCACTGCCATCAGGAGGTGGGCGTCACAGGTACAGTGCTTAGTTGGTTCAGTTCCTTCCTTTCTGACTGAACCCAAACACTGTCTCTTCCTCCATTTAGATCGTCTTCTTTGGCCCTTACTTAAGGGGGTTCCTCAAGGATCTGCAATTTTTCCATTACTTTTTTATGTTTATGTTCGCCCTCTAGCCAATTTGATTCATGCCCAGGGATGTACATTTTATGCATATGCAGATGATGCTCAGCTGGTTTTGCGGGTCAATCAGAATCTGAAGATAGCCGCCTCACAGCTGAGAGACTGCTTGACAGATGTTGGAGCCTGGATGAATGATAATTGGTTGATATTAAACATAAAATAGAAGATTTAGTGGTTGGTCCCTCAGCATCTTGTTCTCTCTGGTTGGCTGACTTCTGGTCTCCATCTCTAGCTGAACGTCCTTCCCCGGTTGATTCTGTTAATAACCTCAGTGTACAAATATCTGCTTCTCTTTTGCCAGATCTCCAAACCAGTACCAGATGCAGCTCTGGCTTTTTTAAATGAAAAATTCTACAAAAAGTGAATCCCTTCATACGCTTTGCCTAGGAGGCCCAGTAGTCACCTCTGTGGTCATGGGAATTCTTGACTAGTGTAATGTAACCTTTTTGGCTCAGCTCAAATATCATCTCAGGAGACTTCAAATTCTTCAGAACTCAGCAGCTTCACTGGTTGCCATCTTACCTAAATATGCTCATATTTCGCTGGTATTGAGGTAACATCACTGGCTTCCGATCGAGTGTAGAGTTAAGTTAGAGTTAAGTTTAAGGCCCTTTGTTCTGTATTTCGGGCTCTACATGGACAGGGGCCCCTTATCTTCATGAGAAAAAGAAACTTCCATTCAGCCAACCACCATCTCCTTCAGATTCCCTGGGTCAAGAAATCAACTGTAGGTGGTAGGGCTTTTTCTGTCGTGGCTCCACTCTTGATGATTATTCCAAGTTTCAAAAAGCTCTCAAGACATTTCTCTTTATTCCCAAATAGTATATAAGGATATATTTTCTGCTTACCAACTTGATCTCTGTTATGTGTAACTCTCGGGGATTTACCTGTAAGCACCAAGATACCTTAAGACTTGCTAACATGACATATCATACCACACCTGAACAACCCACACTGGCCCATCCTTCCTTTGTTCTCCTCCTCACCCTTCCATTGACCCTTCCCCTCAGCTGGTTCTCCGGGCCAATTGCTGGTTTGTAACTTTCCCCTTGGGCGGGTCACAGGTGTGGGAAATCATAAAACATTCTTTAGACCCTCTCCCTTTTTTTATGGGGGTCCGTAAGTGTCTCCTAATGGCGGCCCACTATGTGGAATGTCGATTTTATTTGCTCACTGTTTGTTTGCTGCTGCCTCTCTCACCAGTGGGTTGTCTTCGCCCACCTCGCCACAACAGTTACTAGATCCAGGAGTCCTAAAAAAGAAGAGAGAGTTCTGGCCAGCATTGTATGAGGTGGGTATGGCATGATTGTAAGTGGTATTTGCCAAATGCAGTCAGACATAGGCAGTAGGGAGAGAGACTCGGGCCACTCAACTCTCCCACCCCGACTGTGGGGAAAGAGTGACTCTGGCAAGCATCCTGGTACGCCTCCTACCCCAGATTTGAGAGAGGTCCCGATCCCCCCTTCAAACAGTCAGGTCCCTGACCCGGTCACACATTGCTGATAATACAATCCCTCCATCCTACACCGTAGGAAAGGTCCTGAAGCTTCTATTTTTCAACTGAACCTCTGACCAACCACTGGTTGTTCCAGTCAACCCTATTTCTTCCCTCTGGAGCTTCCTCATCCTCTCCTCCCCTTGATCACCCAGATCCTCTACTGCCCCTGCATCCTACTTGTAACCCCTTGGGTGCATCCCTTATGTACAGCACCCCGTTGCTTCCCAGCAAGGCTTGCGCTTTATACATCTGATATGAACATACATACATGCATGCATAAACAATGGAAATAAATCATTGGGTAGCCAATCATTGGCAAACCAGTGATTGGCTACCAACATATGTCAGGTGGTCATATGTTGAGAGCAGCATCAAATGCCCCAATAAACTTTAAGCCTTTTCTAGGACTGCCGTAGTGTTTACACAATAACAAGTAGAAACATTCTTTAAAGTACTTAATACATATGTTTCATTCTTGATATGCGCTGCATGCCAAGCAGAACGAAGTGGAGGCGGAAAGGAAGTCACACAGGCGCACAAAGGTACACACTTTGCACACAAATAGTAGAGCAAAACCAACACAAGTTTATCAAGAATGGGAAATCTGATACTTTTTTTATTCAATTAACATCAGAGACAACCAATTGGAACTAAGGCATGCACAGAATGTTGACATTTCAGCAAACCTAATACCGGAAAATATAAAAGGGGGAATAACGACACACCACGAACGTGGGATCTGCATTGACACACATTTAGCAACTACCACTATTCATATCAATAGTTTTCGGCTACACAAGGCATTGAGCAAGATGGGAGACGAATTAATTCCTTCCCTATCACCATGTTCCATTTGTCTATTATGTAGAGAGAAGTGTTACAGGAAAGGCTGCTGTTTCCATGTGTCTGACAAAACCATCTGTAACATATTGTCTCGAGCCTGGCGTTGGCTCCGGGCTATTCCTGCCTACCTTCACCCGAAGAGAACTATTGACATAGGTCACTTATTATCGCCGAACATTGATCACCACTTTCACCGCCGCTGCCAACCTCCCCCTAGAACTGCTCTGAGTACTTGGGTTATATAGATTGACTGCCAAACATAAACACCCATGTCAACCCTCATCAACAGTCACCAGCCTGGGCACCCCACTGTGCTGCCGCCACAGACCTCACAGACCTGCGGAACGCCGTCAGATGCCAGCCATGGTCATGGAATCCAAACAGTCTCCAAGGCCTTCTCAGGATGAAAGAAAACAACAACCGCTGAGTAAAGCAGTCGCCGACCACCAAGAACACACAACGGGCCACTGCATTCCTAGAGAGCTTGCTTGAAAGAAATGATCAAATGCAACATAAAGTCACGTGCGTGAATAATCTATGTTTGATGCAATAATGACTTTGGTATATCTTCCCTCCCTGGTCATGGCACCAATCAAAGATTTCCAAGAAATCACTGGTTGTGATTTCTGTAAAGAATGAAGTTGTCAATATGAATAAAACAACGCTATGCCCCAGTGAGATTCTGAGAAGCGGGTCGTGGGCAGATGGCAATGAGCATAAACCAGCAAAGACTAAAGTCATCTATCTAGGTTTTGCACATGATCAAAATCACTCAAAACAGCCTTGCACCAACTCAAAGCTTACCATATCGGTCGTGCAAATAGTTGTATTATCAATTATATGAAAATAACAAATTAGAACAGGGTTTAGACGACCACCTGAATTATTGAAAAGGAAGAAACATGGCTTTAAGGAAACGGGATCGAGTGTGCCCCAAAGCCTGCAGTATGAAAAGGCAGTAATAATTTAGCAATAATGTCAAAAACACATCTATTTATCTGTAACCAGAAATAAAGCAATAATTCAAATCAACTAGCACAGATAATGTCCTTCAGTAGGAAATCGTCGCAGGGTGGGAGATAGGGATGTTTGTAAATCCTATGGGGCAGGGGGCGCCAGCGTTTAGCTATCATCTGAGCTGGCCCAGCTCAATGGGCACCACTAGGAGCACGTGGTGCAGAAGTTGGTAATAGGGTAATTGTGGGGAAGAGATAGGGCGGCAGTGGCCAGGAAAGGGAACTAGAGGGCACGCCGCACTGCCTGATTGTGCACCCTCATGTCAGTTGAAGAGGTTAGAGTCATGCTGCACAAAGACATGTTGGGGACTCTGTATGGCTTGCATGCGGTGTGACTCTAGGGTAGTTCGACACAAGGCTCTAAGTCCTGTGGAAAGGTCATAACGACCATCCCCTCCTGGGTCACAAACGTATGAACATCTATGTGCACAGATAAAAACATCATCCTCCCCCCCACTTTACCCTGTGCCCCAAAAAATAAAGCCATAATGCCTTGTTTCCAAAAGGTATCATCAGCAGTTTGAATGCCATAAACTGTACATACACTGTACATTAGTTATTTAGTGTGTGCATGATGTTCTCAGTCAATATCCCCCACCATTATTCTAACCCCCACCAACTGGATTGTAATCTGCTCATGTCTCGCTCTGCCCTTTTGTAAAGCACCCCGCTAAGAAACTTTCGCAGTCACTGGTCTTATTCTAATGTGTAGTATTTCTATTCAAAGTGCTAATCTCTTCATTAATAAATACAATATGGACCTGATTACCATAGAGTACAAACTGATACAGGTGAAAACTGCAGGCCTATTTGTTAATCATCCAACTGTATCAATGGCATTGGCCGATGGACCAAATTCTTGGGTATGCCAACTTGTACAAAAGAAACCAATTAAAATCAAAGATTCCTTCCAGCAACCATGCATTCAGCGGGTTCCTCTCTAGTGAGCCGTGGAGGTCATCAGTGGAAAATCCTGGAACCTGGGCACTCAAACTCAAGAATTCTTTGACTGGTAGGGTGACCATACAGCTACATTTTGTTGGATGATCACGCGAGCACTGTTGCTCTTTCATTAACGAGTCACACTGTTGGTTTCATTATACAATGGTTTGTAAATTACAGACAAAAAGCTATAGACACTGTGACCCTATAACAAATTCCCCTTATAATGAATGATAATGTGATGCACTGCTGTTATGCTACCTGCATTTGTTTTATTTTGTTTTTAAAACGAAGCCACATGTATCAGCTCAGAGGCGGTATTCTGCATCAATTTCCTTTCAAAATATAGAAGTAAACATCAGTATCACCTTGAAGAATTGCAATTACCCGTATAAAAATATGCAATATGCCATCAAATTGACTTCTTTGGGTTTGCTGAGGACAACCGTTTTAGAAAGAATCTTTAAAACTCTGCAGAAAATGTCAAAAAGTAACCAGAACAGACTGATGACTGGCAAACTGTCACTGTTAAGCTGAGACTACTTCCTTTTCGAAAGTAAACACAGGGCTATACTGTATCACTGCCCTACAGAATAGGCAACATGACTCTTATTATTAAAATCCATATAGCCTGGAAATTGTCCAATGAGGGAAGCCTCGCCCGTCCCCTGGGCTCGCTGTGCTAGTGGCACGGTTCTCAGTGCGGTTCATCTCAGAGGAGAGCCACGCTGACAGCCATGTGGCCTTCACTCTCAGCATGCCATTCTCTCTCTTCTCAGGAGCTCGCCGACAGCTTGCCTCCTTGCCCGGGTCACCCCCTGGCAGACACGGCCCGGGCAACTAAATCCCACACCCCTTCCCATGCTCCTTGCCTTCTTAGGGTGGGGGTGGAGGCCTCCTGCCAGTGCTGCTTTCCTCCTTGCCCCGGTCTCACCTGACAAACATGGACTGTGGTCAAAAAATCACTTGTCCTCTTTCCCCGACTTTTTACCGTGTTGGGGGGAACCATCTGCCCCCTTACAGTCTGCAATGTTTGCCAGGAATCACTTGTCGGGTGCCTCTTTGCATTTTCTAAGCCTTGCCCCATCCTCCTCATCATTTGTTTCAACTAGCCAGTTAACAGCAAGCACTAAATGATAACAGCAAGATACTACTGGTTGGATTACAGACCAACATAGAGTAACTCAGTCCAAACTTCACCAGCATTTGCATAGACGGGAACAATATACCCATCAGCAAAAATGTAAAACCCCTAGGTTTTTACTTCGACGCAAATTCCAAATTTACTAAACATGTAAATATGACTGCCTCAGCTACCGCCTAAACAGGTAAGCTGATAAGGGCATGTAGACCCTTATTATCACCCAACAGCTGTCTTAAATTAGCCAGAGCACTTACACAATCCAAATGGGACTACTGCAACAGTCTTTACCTTAATGCTAATAAATCCATCCTGAACAAATTGCAGATTCGGCAAAATAATGCTCTTAGAGCTGCCCTAAACATACCCAGATGAGAGCATATATCAGCAGCTAGAGAACTCTGCAAATGGCTCTATATTCAAGATAAAATCAATCTGAAAACTACATGCCTCACACACAAAGCATTGAACCACAGAGCCCCACCCTACTTGACTGACAAATTCACCTTGAGATCATCCACCCACACCACAAGATCCTCTAACTCTTCTTGCCTCTTGGTACCAAGATACAACCTCAAAAAAGCTGGTGGCTCCAGCTTTCCTGTCCTAGCCCCCCAACTATGGAACACTCTCCCACAAGACATAAAAACTATCCAAGTATTCAAACATTTATGAAGATGTGCTATCACCTGGCTACTCAATAAGAACTAACCTTATCTCCACATGGGGACATTTCTTCTCTGTGAAAGGGACAGTGAGCTAAAGACTAGGTCAGGTCTCTTCCAGGAGCCATCCACCCAAGAACAGGTCATTGGGCTGTGTTCGTGCTGGTAGAGAGACTCCCAGACCCCCCTTTGTTTTGCATAAATTATCTTTGGGTCTCCCCCTAAGTTATCAGGGCGATCCATATGTGGACCCCTTGCTCACTGTTCTTAGAGAGGCAGAGCATCACCTCACTGATGATGCCCAACAAGTCTGAACACGTGTATGGGGTTGCCATTGGTACTCTTGTTCAGAGGAGAATTGCCTAGCATTTCGGTGCTGGACTGCCCCTGGGCAGGACAATGACTGATATGTGGGGACATTTCTTCTCTGAGAAAGGGAAAGTGAGCTAAAGACTTGGTCGAGTCTCTCCCAGGGGCCATCCACCCAAGAATGGGTCATTGGGATGTGTTCGTGCTGGTAGAGAGACTCCCAGACCCCCCTTTGTTTTATCTTCACACTAGCCTCTTGCACCGTGCCTGCCTATACTGGTCCTCATTTGTTCATGTATGACTTGACCACCCTTATCGTACTCATGTTTCGTACCAATTCACAGTTGGCATCAAATGACTTGTATATTATGCACTATGTTTTACCCTTGTATGTATGTACCCATTTAACCAACTTCCTATCTACTAGCGCCCAGATACCCACGGGTCAGGTGCGCTCTACAAATAAAATAAACAAACAAACAAACTCCAGGACGATTGCCTTTTTTTTAAAGGGACATAATAGCTTTGTAGGTCATGCCACAGGCATACGGGGAGTTATGGGCCCTTATGACCTCATTAAAAGCCATTGTTATTCTCAGGCCTTTAACTTGCTCTTCAGAGCCCATTATTCCAGGTACGACCCTCCGGCTAGGCCTATAAAGTTTAATTAATTCTAAAAGGGCTACCTCCCGCTCCTCACAGGAGTCCATTTGAGGGCTCGTTTTTTGGGCTAATATGCATGTTTGAATATAGTCAATTGAGAATACCAAGGAATTCAGAGAGAATAAAGGCATGCCTGGCACAAGAATACTGTAATGTCAACCAGGGTTTGTGAATGTTGTAATCCTTTTAATATATCAAGGTACTGAGTTATAGAAAGTAAATGCAATACTTTTATTTACCCTTCTAAAATCCTCAACCACGCTAAACTGCGAACATTCCCATACATGCCCAATCTTCTCTCTCTACCACAATCCACAGCTATGTGGGATCTTCCCACACTTGTAGAAACACTACCATATAGCATCTCCTCAGGCAATTTAAACACACCTGCAATCTCCTTAAAGACAACACATCCACAAGCGACCTCCTTACACTGCCAAAGGCCATATCAGCAAAGTAGCTCAATCACTGCTGAAATCCATAGCAGATATCACTCTGGTAAAATCGCCAGCCACACTGCACCTGTACATGCTTCCAAAATCCCCATCCACACTCCATATTCTATCACATTCAACAAGCTACAGCAATACATTATCTTCGGATGCTCCTGAAAGCCACATCCGCAGGAGAACTCCCCACAATGCTAACGCCCTCATCTGCATCGTATCTCTTCACACTGCTAGCATCCTTGTCTACGCTCAAACTTCTAACACTGTTACAACCCACATCTATACGCTATATGCTCAATATGACACTGCTAAAATCCTCAGACTGCCGATCTTGTTAAACTGCCAGTCTGGAGGCAGGCCAAGAGAAGCAGAACATGGGAGTAAAAGCCCCCTTTCTATTTACTCTTTTAAGAAAGAGTAATCAACAATCAGCTGAAATTAAGATAGAGGTTTGGATTAGCAGTGATTCTGGCAGTATATGCAAAATATTGACAGACGGATTATCTACTAATTCAGAGCTTGGAGGTATTACTTCTAGCAGTATTCTCATGGAAATCTGATGGAGGTAAAGTCCCCACCATGACTGCACATATTTAGACATCCATCCCAGAGTTTTTTTGTTTTTTTTTTAATTCCCCAAATAGTTTCTAGTCTGTATAGAAGGATAGTACACATGCTTTATTTCAATACAGAAAAAAAACATTTTAAGTGGGGAAACTGGAAGTGGGTGAGAAAGTGGTCATCTCTGACGCCCACTCTGTCACCACCTTTCCCAGCAAAGGGTCAGAAATGATTCCTTTGTGTATTAAAAAACGTAAAGTAGTGGTATAACCAACTTCTGTGCATCATCTATTTTCATCAGCACATTGAAGGTGGAACTGGAAAAATAAATATATATACTTTTAAAGGTTACAATTGATTGCAGTAGTATTGCTGCAGTACTCTATTTTCTACTCTCAACTACCCTCGCAATACTTCAAGCAGTGTTACACTCTGAATTAGGCGGACCTGCAGAAATGCCACCAGCAGAGATCGTTTTTACAACCCACTTCTGCCAAGAAATCTGCCCAATTGGCAATGATCCCTATGACAAATACCCATGCTGACCTTACTGGCGGATGGTGGGGTTGGCAAGGGGACTCAGTGACACCACAAGCCACAAGATGCTAGACCTGGGATGGGGTGCGGAGGATCCCCCGACTACCCTCACCATGTTATGCCAGAGGACAAGGGCAAGTTGCATTGCTATTTTAGAAGCTCTTGTCCCTTTAGGGGAATTAGTTACGAAGGATGTTCCCACTGAGCTGGCAGTGCCTGCATGCTCGGCTCACTTCACAGGGGTGCAGAAATAATATCCAAAAGCACAGGGAGATAAAATGGGACCCAAACTGATCCAGACATTTGAGTAGATATCAGTCACCTCACAGTCACCTCACCTAGAAGACCTGTTAAGCTAAAGGATACCTCCCCAAGTTTGGGTCAGGATGCGGCAAGCGTAGGGAGCACCAACCATGGAGAAGGACTAACCAACCCAAAGTCCCATAACAAAACTGCCGTTCATCCGCAGGGGTGGGTCCCATTAGCCAGTCTTCATTACACTGGCATGGTGACACATGCCAGAGTGTCCTTAGTCTAGGGCGAGCATGGCAGCTGAGGCCAGGCTATTTGAAAGAAGGGGTTATGGCAGAATGCATTGGGAGTCTGGACAGCTGCTGCTTTGGAGCAGGATGGCTAAGAGTGCAGAAGGTGCTGAATCGGGGACAAGAGGCTGAGGAGAAAGGTTCCAGGGATGCTAGGGTAAGAAACAGAAAGGAGGCTGGAGGAGAGACTCGGGAGCGGGCAGGGGGCTGGGTTTAAAAAGACACAGGGCCAGGGGAGAGAAAGAGCCAGTGGACTAGAGAGAGAAAGATCAGTGAGGCTGGGTAGAAAGACCCTGGATCCTGGGGACACAGAGCCAAGAGGCTGGGGTGACGGGGACCCAGTAGGCGGAGGAAAGAGAGAACATGGGGGCCTGGGGAGATGTAGACCAGGAGACTGGGGAGAGAAGACCCATCCAGTTGTAAAGGAGAGATTGAGAAGTGTTCTCCCATTACAGCAGTGTCTAAGAATTACATGGTAAGAGAAGTTAGAGGTGACATGAACGAAGATAATAAGGAGGTGGTGAGGATGGAGAGGAGAAGGATAATTCTGTAAATTGTTTAGGGAACCATGGCTCAAGTGCTAGGTCTATCACCAGACACGTACCCACCTTGAACGGGGACTCATATACATAAGTAAATTGATTCATGTAAAATGGAAATGTTAATGACTGAAAAAGGAGACGATTGTAACCGCAAATTCGCCATGTATAGGCTAGTAGTGTAGGAGAGTGTGGACTTCCATTACCTCAACATGTTCAATCAATGTTCTTTACGAGCTGTATATGGAGGTCTGAAGAAATTGACTCAGAGACAACTTGGTATGTAGTATAGATGTAAGGTAAATAGAGAATAATCATGGGACCTTGAAATGTCCCTGTTATAAGGTTGAGCTGTTACTTTCTTTTCTGTTTGAGGCTTATAACAAAAATAAAGAGATTAAAAAAGAAGTGGTGAGAAGAACCATGGAGGATAGGTTGAAGAGGCCAGCCCTTAGTATAGAGGTGTCTAAAGAGGAGGAGTTCATTAAAGAGAATTAGCATTGTGGAGTTTGTTTTTTTGGAGAACTTAATGTACTCGGGGTCAATAAAAGACAACACATTTCGGGGTTCCACCTGTCGCACAGATGGCCTCATAAATGCACCAATCTTAAAGATGGTTCAATGTTTTTATTAAAATGTTCAAATAGGGCCTCACTAAGGGTCATCTCTCTCACTCGCACTCTCGCTCGCTCTCTCTGTCTCTCCCTCGCGTTTTTCCCTTTCTAGCTCAGACATCCATTAATCCCAAGGTGGTCACTAAAGATTGGCATCCCCTACTATTCATTATCTGGTTGGCTAATAGTGAGAGTCTAAAGTCAATCACCTTATCTTTCTTGCTACCTCTATGAATTTCTAGATAGATCCTAACCTGCAGTCCCACAACAAGAAATCATTTCACCAAATTGTGCCTTTCACTCAGGTCCCACTTTGTCCATACCTCTCATATATTCCTCATGTTTTCTCAATCCTTTTCCTTTTTCCTACTCTCCTCTCTTCTCTTCCTCCCATTCTCCCCTTTCTCTCCCGCTCTCTCATTCTCATTGTCCCTCAAATGTTCTTCCATCTTCTGCTACTCTCTCTCCTCTATACTACTCTACTTTTCTTCATTCTCTGCTCTACTACTCCCCTCTCGACTTTATTACTCTCTCTCTTCCGCCATGCTCTTACTCTCCAATCCACCACTCACCCCTCTCACTCTAGTACTGTGCACTCCACTACTCTCCACACCACTACTCTCTCCTCCACACTCTATGCTCTGCTTCACTCCACACCACTACTCTCCCCTCCACTATTCTTCACTCTCCACTCCACCATTCTCCCCTATCGACTCTACTCTCTACTACACTCCACACTACTCTACACTCAACATCTCCTTCTTACAGCATCACTCTCTCACCTTTCTCAATCCTTCTCACTTACTCCATTCACTACCATTTAATCTCACTCACTCAACTTCCCCACCATGCATGCACTCTCACACCCAAGTACCTCTTTCTCTCACCAACTGTCCTTCTTCCACCTATTCTCTCGTTCACCTCCTCCTCCCTTGACCACACCCTAAACATCCAAACTGATTTTTCTGTGTCTCCCTTTATACTCCCCCTATTATTGGTCTGGCCGCACAACTGGTTCTCCAGGCCATTTGCTAGTTTTTTCTTTCCACTGGGTTGTGTCATATAGGTACAAGGCTTTAAAGTGCCTCTGAAGCCCGCCCCCTCCTCAAACGCAGGTCCAACAAAGTTATGCATTGAAAGCCCACAACATAGCCAAGCACAAAGCTGTAATGCACATGGCCTTCCAACGTAGGCCCACCAGAGTTCTGCAATGGCGGCCCCTGATAAACACAATAAATCTCAAAGTTCTTATGTGCATGTTTTGAAGTTTCCTGGTTGCCGAACTGGCACTGGGTATCGTTCCGACACCCCGCTGTTCTCACCCGCCGTCTGGCTGATGGGGTGTTCATTCCCTTCTATGCCGCAAGTACTTTTAGGCTCTTTAGTCCTGGAAGAGATGAACAATAACATTGGCCAGAACAAGGCATGAAAGGCATGGGGTGATGACAAGTAGTACTTGACATTTTCAGCCAGGCACAGGTAGAAGGGACTGATGCCCTCCCAATCCCCTCAACGTGCCTCTGTGGCTGCGGTGGCTCTGGCAACCAGCCTGGTCAACCGCCATCCCAGGATGAGAGGGATCTCCAACCCCTTGACAGGGTCAGCTGCCTGACGCTGTCACACACTTTCACCCATTCCTCTAAGTCCTCTTTCCCAAGGCATGTGGCTACCTTGGAGTACCAGGAAATAAATTGTACATTCAATTGCTTTGTAACAACCCTGTGTTCTTCTGATATGGAGTATAGTCAGGGGGGGAGGGCAATGATCATTTTCGGATATGAGCGTTTGGTGTCCTTGTTCGGTGCCATCCATACCAAAAGAGAATGGCTGTCAATTAACTTAAATGCCGACGGGTCAGGTAGTAGTGGAGGCTATGGAGTCCCATATTATTACCATGGATTCTAAAACCACCACCAGGTTGTTTTTTCCACTATGGAAGCACTTGTGGCTGATGCATAATATTGGCATGTTTTCTCCATCTTGAACCTGGGATAAGGCCACCCCCAGCACCATAGAGGAGGTATCAGTTTGGAGTTGGAATTCTTGTGAAAAATTAGACATGGTCAATAGTGGGCTATGACACATTTTGGCCTTTAGATTTGTAAAAGTTGATTGGGGCTCTTGGCTCCAACATACAGGGTTGTGAAGGCTCTTAGTAAGTTTGTCTGTCAGTGGCAGTGCAAGCTCAGAGAAGTTAGGGATGAACCTTTGGTGGCATCACCCGAGCCCCAGAGAATATTGACTGGGCCAAGTAGCACTTCACTGGGTTAGTTGTAAGGTGGGCCCTTCTTATTTGACAGCACACTGTGGCAGGGTTTCTCAGGTGCTTTTCCCAGGTATTGCTATGTACATCAATGCTGATTAAATAGGATCCCACAAAGGTCCTACTGGGGATGAGGATACGGTACATTAAATGCTAAAATGTAGCTGGAGCCCCATGAAGGCCAAATGGTAGGAATGTGAATTAGAAGAGTCGTTTTGGTGTTGAAAAGACATTCTTTCATTTGGCATCTTTGTCAAGGGTCACCTGCCATTAACCCTTGGTGAGGTGCAGCATGGTTATGAATCGGGCATCTTCCAATGTTTCCACCAGTATCTATCTAAGAGGAGAGGGCAGTGGAAGGGAAGGTAGTAGAGAGTGAGGTAGAGTAGCAGCAGAAGCAAGAGCAACAAAGGGACTGGTCCGTGTCTGGCTCATAACTTGATGACCTGTCAAGCATCCAAGGTTGGTTAGCAATGTGCCAACCTATCAAAATCCTTGGTATCACACCGCCCATGAAATAGTATGCCAACCAATTACTTGTTGTAGAGCTGATTTGTTTTAACCGTTATCAGTATAGGGTGCTCCAGGTGGAGCCATCAGATACTTGTAACCCAATTAAATGTTTAACCCCCATGTTATCTATATGTAGCAAAACCCACCAGCCTATCCCGATTCCCCATACGTTTTGTGAACTGATATCATGTTGAGACGTTATTTATGATGTGTATTTAATACATTTAAAAAATTGTTTTTGATTAACATGTTGAGAGCAATGAGATTTCAATGTGTGTATGCTGTCCCAGCTTTGTCTTGATGTGAATAAAGCTGGGGTTTGCTGTGCACTTTGAGTCTGGTTTGGACTGATTCCGATTCCTTTGGGCCTACTTGGGATTTTGAGACCACCTTAACATATGGTAGAAGAGGATGGTTAGCTTAGCATCGTCGGACCATCGAGGGCACTGTGGAGATGACCTGTGAAGAGCGGGATCACACGCAACAGAGAGAGGTCATGAGTAGCCCTCTATGAAGGGAAGTCTGTCCAGTCCCCGCAGGAAGCCCCGTAGGGTGTACAGTGCAGTGGGCAGAAAGGGGAAACGCAACTTCAAAGACCCTCTGCAGATGCGTGGATGTAAGTATGACATACGCATGGCAAAATGGAGGAGTTCTTTTGTATATTATGAGTTTGTGAAGAAATAAGAGAATGGAAAAGAAATAGCTTATGACAAGGGTTGGAAAAGATCACGTGGTAAGCCTCATTACGGGGCATTAATACAAGTGATGGATCCCTCACAGGGAGTGAGAAGGAAGCTGTATTTTATTGGTGTAATGGTTGCTAGTGCCAGCCTTATGTTGTGAGTTAGCCAAAGCGATTAGGAGTGTTTTTTTGCATATTTGTGGAGGATGTGAAGTGGGGGTGAAGATCAAGGAGTGTGGCCCGGTGTGGGAGCAGCAAAGTGGGGCTGCTTAGCGCATGAGTGGCATTTGTGGTGCCACTCAGAAGGGTTGAGAGACACAGATGGTGTGGTCTCGGAGAAAGACAAAGGGTGTGTTCATTTGGGGGTTCATATTGTTGGTGAAGGGTGCGTAAAGAGAAAAAACGGTGAGCAAGAAGTGAAGCAGTGGTTACTGAACATAAATTGTGCTTTGAATTATTATCTTGGGGACTCTGCCATCATTCACTTATGTAAGTTATTGCCCTGATATTAGGCCAACATTGTCAAGTACCACATGGAATGGGTTAAAGACACGGCATACAAGATGTTTATGCCCCTCATTCGAAGATGGTACTGCAACATATGTGCACCTATTTATATGCCATTTGGGTTTATAGTGATTGCATCGAATGCCAAAGAATTGAATGCCTTAGCATCTAAAATAAAGCAACAAAAAAAAGCAACAAATGCATTTTTTTTAAATACATATTTTAATGGGGGGGTCCCCTATCCCCCTTTTTTACCCCATAAAACACATTATAATTAAAATATAACCTTTACCTTTGAAAAAATTGCATTTTTTTCGATGCTTTGGCATTCAATGCTTTGTATTCAATGCAATGACTGGATACCATGCCACTTATAAGGGTAAACCATTACGGAATAGACCAGGTATAATCGAGTTATAGAAAATGTTTGGGGAAGAAATGGCGAAGCCAGATACGAAAGAATGGATGCTTAACCACAGTGATGAGGTGTATGATGCACACAGCTCCTCCTCCTCCTCCGAGCAGTGACCCGTCCTTGACAGTGCCGGATTAATAACCATTAAAAACATTAAAATCTTCAGCAGGGTATATTAATCCCACATATGTGCATCCCAGCTATAGTGATGAAGATATGATAAGCAGAGAGAAAATGAGCAAACGGAGACCATTGTCCTTGCATGTAGAATATGATGAGCGCCATTGCTTACAAGTGGAACTAACAGAGGCTTTTGAGGAGGTGCAGAGAAAGCGAGAGAGAGAGAGAGAGAGACAGAGAGAGACAGGGTCGAGGCAACAGGGTTGATACAGCAAATTTACCAAATGAATGAATAGGAGGACAAATAATATTCAAAGTCGATGGAAAAGGCATTGACAATTCTCACAAGAAGGTAAGGGAAGGTAGAGAAAGAAAGGAGCAGGAAGTAGAGGAAGAAAGGGAAGTTAAAAGACAATGAGCGGAGGAGGAGAGGGAGAACTGACGTGATGATGATAAGGAAAGAGAGAAGAAATGAAAAGAGGGAGAGAGCAATGAAAAGGGAAGAGGAAAAGGAACAGCAAAGGAGATGAAATGGGGAAATGGAAAAGGAGAGAAGTTTAGAGAGACGTCACAGGGACATTTATGAGATCATAAGAAAACACACAGGACTAGAAAAAGGAGAGGAAGATGTTAGGAGAAGAAAAAGTTACAGTCTACCTAGGAACGGAGGGGATGGCATCAAGATAAGGGGAAGATGGAGAATGTATCAGCAAGTGGGAAGCAGGGATGTATAGGAAGCAATAGTGAATGGAACATACAGGATAAATCCCCTTGGAAGACTAGATTAGATTTTGAGGATAGAGAGGATGAAGACAGCAAAGACCAATGTCAGAAGACAAAGAAGATGAGATGAGGAGAGTCAGGAAGAGGAGGCTACACAGGCCCCATCTATGGGGACGGGTGTAGGGAGAGAAGTGGCTTGGTCAGAATTAGAGGAGATGGTGATAAGACCGGAATTTATTAAATATCTGTGGCTCTCAGAGATTTGCCTGAGGGGGGCAGAGAGGAAAACTCTATACATAAATAAACTACAGGATTTATCACGTCAGACAAAAAGCTAACCTAACAGAGCACCAAAAAGGAAGAAGGGCTCGACAGCACCCTTATGTAACACCAGAATGACACAATTTCCCTTATTACAAAAAGGTCGAGGACTAGCACAGTGTATACCGTGGCCTCAGGCGGATACAAATAATTTAATTTACAAGTTATAGTCACTGACAGCAAGAGAAGTAAAGTGGATCTATGAGTTATAAAGAGAGACGGCTGCCATGACATTAGCTGTGGGTGACACGAAAAGCTTGTTTTCTGCTGTATTGGGTGTACAATCAGGCGACATTTGGAAATTAGCAGGATATCCTGACGTGACTTCCCAAAATACAAGCCATGAGGTGGGGCACCTTTTAAAAATTGTCGAGCAGATGTGTGGAAGGCACTGAGAATACAATTCTCAGACTCATCAGATAGGAGTAGCATAATGACGTGTAAAATGGGATCAGATGATGAACCAGCTGCACATACACAGGAGATTCAGGAGAAATGGTGTTTAGAGACAAGGGAAGCGTGGGGCAAAAATATAACTATTTTTTATCAAATTTGATGTCAGAGATTTCCTGAAGAACTACAGAGTCAGTTAAAGAAAGTAGTGGTAATTGAAGTAAAACCATGGCCTGGGATACAGTTAACTATTGTCCATCATTATAGATTAAAACAAGAAAAGGATATAAAGAAGGTTGGGGACAGCAAGGAAGCAAAGTTGGTTGAAAAGAAATTGTCAAATTGGCAGTAGAAGAAGCAGTGTTGACAAATAGTGGGGAAAACTGCAATATGCAGGAAACACAACAGATGCAGCCAGGGTCGAATGGGAACTTTGTGGGAAGAGGGGATTATAATTATTATCCCCGGGGAGGAGAGGGTGTAACCAGAGGTAGAGGGTTTGGATTTCAAGCCCCACAGGAGGAGGGTTTAATGGGGACAGCCATGGTTTCGAGGTCCTCCACCACAATGTTGAACATGCAGGAAGATGGGACATATTGCAGGTGTATGCATAGGTGGGAGAGGAATACAACACAAATGGCAATCATTTGTCCAAAGAGTGGAGCCAGCATCCCCCACCATACAGTACGGAACCACAGGAATATTATGTTCAAGATCACATACAGCATCTGACACAAGCACCACAAATACAACAGATGCAGCAGGATGTGCAGCATCAGACACAGCAAGCACCAATGCAGGCACCAGTAAAACAGAATGAAGTGATGCCATGGAACGCAAACATATTTCCAAACACACATACATCTAGAATAGGCGGTATGACAGTAGTGGGAGGGAATCCTTTCACAGTACGGGACTGAATATGTACCCATAATAGGACAGCCCTCAGAAGAACTTGATGTGTTCCATCATATTGATTACAACAGACCCACAAGTGGAACCAAGGGTCTGGGTGATCATAGGCGGCAAAACATTTTGCTTTTTGGTAGAGACAGGGGTGACTCACTGTGTTAGATAGGAAGAATTCCTGATGTAACGCATTTCCATGGACACACAAGGATTTTCTGGGGTGACAACAATGGTCGATTTTACAGATAACTTACCCATAACCATAGGAGAACACGACATGGCTTTGATGTTGTTAGATTCCCGCAAGACACCAGTTAACATATTGGGTAGAAACTTAATGAGTAAATTAAACATGACAATATTTTTTACTGAAAAGGTGATAATATATTCTACCCAACAGATCCATTATGTTACAGCACAAGAATTCATAACATGATTTTATGGCCAAAAGGTACCAAGAGGGGAGCCACTGAACCCAGAGGTATTCCTTAATCGAGTACACATTTCACTAGCATGGCTTCCAAGAATACAGGACAAACAATTGAGGTTAACCACAGAGTTTTTCTTTAGACCAGAAGTACCAATGGATGTGGCGGAAGGATAGATAATTATAATTGAGCTAGAAGCAGCAATGCAATAAGAGAGAACAGGAGTAGACACCGAAGGGGTAAATTGGCCCAAAGTAATATTGCTTGACATAGAGTGACTGACTTGACAGATGAAGAATTGTTTCCAGGAGGGGACTCAGATGATGACGTAATGTTAGGCATCATTCTCACATATCAGTTGCAAATTGAGGACAGGGAGATTCCCTAGAGAATGCCAGTGAAGAAAGTACCACACTTATTTCAAAAAGATTTGGACCAGTGGTCCATATGATGTTGGTCTATTAAAAGGAGTAGGAGCAGTCAAAATGAAACTGAAGAAGGGAGCCATTTTATGAGTAAAACAGAATGCCATGACAAAGGAAGCCGACACGGGTATTTATGAAACTATCACCGACTTAGTGTGACAGGGAATATTAGTGCCTTCAGAATCGCCATGCAACACTTGTGTGTACCTGATTAATAAGGCGAAAAGGGGGGGCATGGAGATTTACCTAGGATTTGCCACCCCTGAATAATATTGTTGAGGCAGAATTCCCATTAATGCCAAATCCAGCCACAATATTATATAACATCCCGTCCACAGCTAAATATTTAACATTGATTGATTTAAAGAATGCCTTCTTTCAATTCCCTTACATGAAGAGTCTATATTTGACTGTGTTCATTTATCACAGAATCCAATAGCAACATTACTGTCTACCCCAGGGGTATTTTGAATTGGCCTCGGTCTTCAACAGGATGATACAGATGAATTTAGGAAATTTACAAGTTGACAGTGCAGTCATCCAATATGTGGATGACATCTTAGTCTGCAGCACCACGAAGGAAGAGTGCATGAAAGACTCAGTGACACTATTGACACTATTGTCAGAAAAATTGTTCAAAGTGGACAAAGAGAAACTACACTATTATCTGGAGGAGGTCCTATGCATAGGCCTGCTAATATCAAAAGAAGGGGGGCTGAAAGAGCAAAAGCAATCATCAAAACACACAGGAGGGAAACAGTGAAAGAATTACAGGAATTTCTAGGCATTTTCAATTATTGTAGGGCATGGGTCTTTGACTACAGCACATATGTCAGGCCAGGCCACTCTTAAAACTACTAAAAGAAGCACAGAAAGACAAAAATTGCATTTCATGGACAGGCGATATTATAGAGGCCTTTGTTGAGTTGCAGCTAGCAATTAGCACAGCTCCATTTTTAGGGATTCCTGATTACAATGAAGACTTTTATCTGTTTTCCTAGTGAAATGGAGTACTGATGACGGCTGTCCTTGCACAGACAAGTTCTATGGGATACAAACCGTTACCATTCTACAGTGGGATCTTAGATGCAGTAATGAGAGGCCATTACCGATGTGAGCATCGGCCAGCATAACTATGGACTGTTAAGTTACATTATATGTTGAAAATGCAGTTTTCACCATCCTTGAATAGCCCAAAAGTACATTGACTACACAGAGAGCCTCAGGCTATGAAGTGATTATATCAAATCCAATCATCGAAATTATTATGTGTAGAATAGTAAACCTAGCCAGATAAATAGCAGAAGAAGTAAAGGAGGCAGACCATGGACATGATTGTACTACTTATAATGATTATTACAATGATGTAGCTCATGCCAAAGAAAATGCCCAAAGAGGGGGATAATTCTCTTAGTTGATGGGTCTCTACTTATAATGATTATTACAATGATGTAGCTCATGTCAAAGAAAATGCCCAAAGAGGGGGATAATTCTCTTAGTTGATGGGTCATCGATGATAGATGAGAGCTCTGCGGGAAGGCCCAGTGGAACAGCAAGACTGAAGTCAGGAGAGAATGACAGCTTTGAAATAGTCATCAGTGCAATATTGCCAGTACATTTTTCAGCACAAGTGGCTCAGTTGGTAGCTTTGGCTTTGGCCCTTGAAACACATGAGGCTGAGGCAGTAACAGAATATTCAGATTTTGCCAACGTGACGTCAACAGTACATGCAGGACTGTTACATTGGAAAAGTCAGGGTTTCTTGCGTGCATACGGCACACAAGTACAGCATGCATCAATACTAGAAAGGCTCATAGATGTACTTGAACTTCCATCGGCTATTGCCGTAGTGAAGTGTGCAGGGCACACCCAGGGTGCAGACATGAGTTCCCATGGCAACGATGATGCCGATTTAGAAACAAAAAGGGCAGCAGATTTCCCAGCAGTATCTGACATTGCAACTTCCCCAAACAAATGCACACGTACACACAACATGGTGATAAAGGGGGGCTTTAATACACTAACCAAAGTGCAAATTATTGATTTGGAGGTAAGGGCACCACCAGAAGAGCAGGAGTTATGGAAAAGGAGGGGGTGCTCATTGTCCCCCACAGAAGCAATGTGGTAGCCTACTATGCACCTAGGACAGCTTACAGTAGCAATAGAACAGCTGTACTATCCAGCTCACATAAAAAGGGAATGTCTTGCAATACTGCGTTTTGAGGAGTGGTTTGTCCCTTATTTAAAGGAGCACATTGCAAATGTTGTTATCAAATTGTCTAGTATGTCAAATGTTCACTGCTGGCCATACTTTGAGAAAGGTGGGAGGAGCAATATCCCACCCTACTGGGCCCTTTCAGCATTTGAATATCGACTGCGTAGATATGCTCCAAAATTATAACAGCTATAAGTATATGATAGTAGTTGTATTCCCCCTTTTTCCCATTAGATCAAAGCTGGTCCATGCACACATCCAGATGCCACATCTGTCGCAATGTTCCTCATACATGAGGTATTTGCAAGATGGGGTATGTGCAAAGTGCCACATTCCGATAACGGACCACACTTTGTAAATGAAGCATTTGAGCACATCACTATATTTTTGGGAAAAAAAGCATACATTCTCATCTGCCTATCATCCATAAGCAAGCAGCAATTGTGAGCTCTTAAACGGCCTCTTAAAGGAACATATTGCCAAAATAAATGACTCTTAAAAAGAGTTGGCTAAACTGCCTTCCTTTAGCCCTATTGCCTTACGTAATAAGCCAGGCTCAGACCATCACCTCACTCCACATGGGCTGATGACAGGACCCCATAGGTATACTTCCACTGCTCCTTTCACATGGACTCATACTGAAACTGAAAATGTTGCCACTGTGCATGGACATGAAATGCGCAATTATTTGACACTTATTTTGGAATATCTTAAATGTATGTCTTAACAAGTACAAAGGCGGCAGGGGGGCTCGCAGACAACAGAAGAAGCACTAGGACAAACTGATCTAGATCATTTGTTGAAACCCTTTTTGTTGTATCCGTGGGACAGGGTGTTGTGGCGTAACATTTTTAGAAAGTGCCACAAGCCCTGTTTCGAAGGACCTTACATTGTGGAAGCTGTCACACTATCTGCAGTCAAAGTTGATGGCAGTCGAGTGTGACTCCATCTCATTGCCATTGAACTATACAAAGGTGAGACCCTCTTATCCGTGAATACTGAGCCAAAGGTGAAGAAGACGTTTGAAGTCCCAAGACAAGATCGATGATGAGAGTCAATCAGCAACAAGAGCAATGGAGATGCATCAGCGTTTCTTTTATATACAAGAACCACTGTTCCAACATCCTTTAAAGACACTTATTTTAAATAACATGTGGCGCTTCCAAAGTAAAAAGAGAAATAACAACTGTTCCCCTTAGCAATCGTAGCAATCCTATTTTTTCTGGTCTTGTTATTCTTTGTGAACACTTATCCCTTTCTAGGAGCCTGGAACATTTGCTTAACAGTATTATTTATTCTAAAAATGTATATTGTTTCAGAAAGACATTTCCTCTCACTTTTAACTACTTTTTTTGTGAACATTTGCTCTTTTTAGAAACAAAAGAAGCATTTCCCCTTAAAGAATAATACATATATTGAATGTGATGAGATTATTTTCTAGCGCCTAGAAGACCAGATACCCATAGGCATCTGCAAAAGGTCGATACCCTAGAAATCATGATAGGAGCAGCATTTCTCTCCTTTTTGTGCCTGTACTTTATTTACTGGTTCGCAGTACAACACTATAGTACATACAGTAAAACAGGACCAGCCTTTCATGTTCTCCATGATGTTAACATCAGTACAATATGTGTAGTAATGCTAAATGAAACAACCCCTGCAGATATACCCTAAATATAGCACTCCAGGGAGGAGGGCAAAAAGGACTGTAATTGATGATCATCGCTTTATGGGACAACATTTTGATAATATTGCTCATGTCTCGAATAACATGTGAATATACATACGAGTAGGGTGCGGAAACAGATGTCTGATGAGAGCTGTTCGGTGTGTTCCCTCCTTCCATATGCCACGAGTGCCTCCATAATATTTATAGTCACCGAATTAGCTGCACACAAAGCACACCACCTCACCTCACAGCATGTATGACCAGAGGGCAATTTCAGAGAAGGAGTTCCTCCATGCACTGGGTAACAAAGGAAGATTCTCCATGTGAGGATAGTTTTATAAAAGAAGTGTCTGTGATGAGCGATGTTCAAACATAACATGAGGTAATATGTTACACATTGTCAGGCCCAAAAAGATGGTAAATAATAACAGAAGACCACCAATTTCTGCAAAGCACTGACAAACGGGGCAAAGAAATAATTGGATGTTGGGACTGAGGCCAGTTACACATAGAAAAACAGGTATTTACCAAAGAAGGCTGGGTTTAAGGACTGATCGGCTGTAAAGCAGAGGTGGTTGTAGAGCAAATGTGAGTAGTTGGGCAAAATGTAAATAAGGAGTGCCTCCCAGAATGGACTCAATACACTAAAATACAAATCTGAATAGAGGATGAAGCAGGTCTGCTACAAAGAGTACCCTTGAAGGATGCCACCCAATGCATAAGAAATAGAGGCACGATAAAAATTAGGTGAAAACAAAGGGTGCAAACACATTTTCGATGTGCCTGGATTGAAAGTAGGCATGGTGTATTAATGGACCAATATTGGGCTTGTGGTTCAGAGCTTATATGCAGGTCCCTCCAAAATGGGTAGGTCATTACTCAATAGTGGTTATAAGTTCACCATCCCTAGTAATGCCCCAGAGTGAGGCACAGATTGGGGATTTCTACCGGATAAACGCACACCTAAGAAATAAGAGGTCCCTCACACTTAAATGCCCAAAGAGGGATACCAATTCCTCAGTAAAAGCAGCAAAGGCTTATGACGACATATCAGACAAG
The DNA here is from genome assembly GCF_040938575.1 of Ambystoma mexicanum. Classification (NCBI taxonomy): domain Eukaryota; kingdom Metazoa; phylum Chordata; class Amphibia; order Caudata; family Ambystomatidae; genus Ambystoma; species Ambystoma mexicanum. The sequence continues at coordinate 463,592,038 of NC_090931.1, forward strand.
CATAAATTGTTCAGTAGAGCAGAAATGTTTGTTACATCCTTCTTTACTCCCAGGTTACAGGCATATACAAATGCTAAACGGTTGCAAATAACCTGATGGGAACTGATTCAGACCATAAATACAACTGTGAAAGGATTTAATGCCATAAGGGAAGAGCTCAGAGGAATCGGGCTCATAACTCCACGAAACAGATATGTCCTTGACCTTATTATGGCCATGGAAGGTGGCGTGTATGCAAGCATTGGTATGTCTTGCTCCCAGTATTTATCTGCTCATGATGAGGAAAATGGGACCCTCACAGAGAGGATAGCCACCTTGAAAGAAGTGTACAAATAAAATGGTGGAAGCTGTGGAAGACATTGTGGACGATGTCTGGTTTGCTTTGGTTTAAATACCTGTTCTCATGGATACCCACCTGGTTGGCTGATGCATTCAAAATACTTGTGGCCATACTGGTACTAGTACTACTAGTTTTCTGTGTCTTGAAAATAACAATAAGCCAAACAAAAAGACTGCCAAAAAGGCAGTAGGAATGAAAATAGTGATAAACGTGGATACTAATGTGTATGAGTATACACATATGGATGACATCCCCATTACCCAAACAATGGAGAGCCCTAATACAACTGGGTAAAAAAAAAATCACAACTCCTCAGGACCCCACAATTATACTGAGCACTGGGTACACTGTGAGTCTAAGAGGGATTGTTGCTATATGATCTGGAGTCCAGATGAACACAAGAGATGTGGTGGTAGCTTAAGGGGGGTGAGTAAAATATGGCTACCCAAAGAGCCATATCGGGGGGAGATCAGAAGAATGAGTTTGGTCAAGAACTCAACCAGAGGGGGGAGTGTTGGGAGGCAGATGAATGTGTCATTCATAGCCACTGCTCCTCCCCACAACCAATACTGTAAAGGTGAGAGACGCTACTCACTGAGACAGCCGTTTTGCACTTATCCACCACTGGTGCAGCAGGGTTTGGAGTCTATGTGAACTGAAGATGGTAAAAGCATGCAAACTAATGTTGTAACAGTAAAAGTGCATGATTTAGATACAAAGCAAACATGAACTCCACATGAGGAACATGTACAATAGGTAATATAAGCATTTAGACATGAAGATAAACACATCATCCACAGACATGATGAGCACTAACAGGACAAATATATTATCAGGTGAATGCAACATGAACAGCGCTAAATATATCTAGCTAAACACAGAAGCAAGAGTGTGATTGAGCAGCCATCTTCTTAAAAATGAAGCCCCAGCACACCACTGAATGAGCGCAGGCCTTAACACCTCGAGAAAACTCAAAAGGCTGAATCCACAGAAATACATATGTCTGCAGAGCTCTGATAGTGGCTGGCAACTGGTGCCAATGTTAGAATGAAATAAGGGAAGATCAGAATGAGGGATCAAAGGCATGAGATAGCAATTCCGACTATGCAAGCAGTATGCTCCCAGATTAATGAAGGTTTTATAAGAGCACAACCAGCCTTTGTTAGGCAGGTGAAGTACAAGAGTAAGCTGAAAGACTCCATGAAGAATAACACAAGAGTGTCCCTGGTGGCAACAGAAAACATGACACATACATTAATAGTAGCTAAAAGTTCAATAAATAGGATGTAAATCTATTCCAACCACAGTCCCATCACATTTGACAAAGACATGGAAAGCACTAGCCATTAGAAGCAAAAACAGATATGGCACCCGCTATACGCCTTACAATCACACATAGACATGAATCAGCACACAAGGCCAAGTATCAAGGGACTGCCCAGTCTCTTTCTCCATCCTCTACCCATCATCAGGCACCTCCAACACTTCTGGAGCGTGTACCTCTGACCTGTACCCCTCCCCAGAAGTCCTTCAAATGTGGCAACCTGCGCCACATCGCTACTCACAACTCTTGTTCAGCTGTCAAATACTCCTCTGACATCTGCCATCTCCTGAAAGAACTTGATTATGTATGTTCCCGGTCTCACGGAGACTTGGTTAACGGCCAGATCTGTCAGGAGTTTTGACACTTTCCTTCCAAATGGTTACAAGATCCTTTCCGAACCCAGAACCAATTGTCCCGGTGGGGAGTAGCCTTGATTCTCCAAGAGTGGATCTGTGCTTCTATCATTCTAATGCAGCACTACTCCTCATTTGAATGCCTGATCTGCAGGCTCTCCATCTCTCCTGGCCTCCCTCTCACTGTGAGCACAGTCTACAGGCTACCTGGCCAGGTCGCCCAAACTTTCTCTTTGAGTGGGCTGACCTCTCCTCCTCACTCCTTGCCTCTACCTCCCAACTTCTCCTTGAACATCCACCTGGATACGATCAGCCCTTCTTCAGGACTCTTTCACAACCTCTGAAATTCTCTCTCTCTCTAGTCTTCCCTCTGGCATGACTCACTATGCAGGGCACACCCTGGATGTTCTGATCTCCTCAGACCTCCCCTTCTTTAATCCTCTCACCACTCCTCTCTCTTGGAGTGATCATTTCCTCCTTTTTTCCCACCTCCTGCACTGCCACATACCTTCTCGTTCATCTGACCCATGAAGCGTGCATCAGTTAAGGCTTTTGCCGCTACTTTCTCTCCTCCTCCTGCACCTTTGGCTGACTCATACCCTGACACAGCCCTCTCTAACCTTCATCTCTCTTTTCTCTAACACTCTGGATGTCCTTGCTCCTGTCATGAGGATCCACTTGAAGCCCAAATCCAAGTGCAACGCTTGGTACAATTCCAACCTTGCTGCCCTTAAATGCAAGTGTAGGCCAGTGGAGCAGAAGTGGAGGGCCTTGGGCGTTCCCCCTGGCATACTGCACTGCCGCCTGCTCCAAAGGCAGTAGAGACTCTCTGTCCTCTCTAAGAAGAGAGCCTACACCCAAGCCTGCATCTCTGTGGCATCTAACAACTCGGCCGAATCTTTCAAAATCTGTAAGGTGCTGGCCAATCCTGCTGCATTCTCTACCATTACTGTTCCCTCCCAGGCCCGCTGCATGGCCTTGGCCACTCAATTCACTACTAAAACTCAAGACATCCTGTCCACCCTCTCTTCCTCTGCCTCCTCTTCCTCCTCCTCCTCTACCACGCCTGGCCCGTCTGAGGCTGTCTCTGCTCCTCCTTTCTCCTCCTTTCCCCTGTTCACCCCAGACAATTTTTCTAGACAAGTCCAATCTATGAAAGTCTCATCACAGAAGGTTCTCCCCTGCTCATCCTGAGCTATCAAGGACCACATGGACATGCGTGCGCCAGCCTTGGACGATTTCTGCAATCACTCCTTTGCCACTGGAACTTTCCTCTCCGCCTTAAGCACTCTCTTGTGCACCCCCGTCTAAAGAAGCCCACAGCCTATCCTTCCTCTCTGGCTATCACCCTATATCCGTTACTCCTTTCCTTGGCAAACTGTTGGAAAAGCTGGCCATCTCCCAGCTCAATCTACATACTGAATCTGTCGGTTTGTTCCATGACCACCAGTCTGGTTTCTGAGCTGCCAGAAACACAGAAACTGCTCTCCTGAACACCTGTGAAGACTTGCTCTCCTGAACACCTGTGAAGACTTGCTCTCCTGAACACCTGCGAAGACTTGCTCTCCAATCGTGACTCTAATCTCCCTTCTGTCCTCATTCTCCTTGCTTTACTCCAACAAATGCACCTCAATGCACCTCAACAATCAACGAGTCCTGGTGTGGCCCACTGGCCCTAAATTCGTAGTAGGAATGAAGCAGATAAAACAAACATCCACACTGGCGTGTATGAAGGGAGTGAAGGATGAAGAGAGGATTGACCATAAGGCAAGTAATTGCACCTTTAGCGGGACTATGGAGGGTAGATGTGGCTCACATTATAGTTTTAGCCCCTATAGCTCACAGTTTTTCTTTGAAATTAAACTTTATGGATGGGATTTTTATCCTGCCTGAGGCATTGGACACCCTTGGGCTTTGAGACTTACTGGTTCTCAGGGTTGCCAGTCAATGGTTCTCAGGGTTTCCAGTCACAGATGTTCCTAGGGGTTCTCTGAGTCATGTGGCCAGCTGTTTTCCAAGTAACTTCTTATTTTATTTTTACATTTATAGCAGCGCACAAAACCCAGAGGCATCTAGGTGCTAGTTACAGTTACAAGACGGATGAAAAAGAGGTACAGGACATTGATAAATAAGTCTGTTGATATTTCTCGTGACATACCCTGCTTGGTAGGTCCATGTTAAAGCACAGTGGGTGTGTGTGATCACAGCAACATGCATGTGGAACAGTAGGAGGGTAGGCCTCAAAAAGGCTGACACTTCAGTAGACTAAGGTGAGAAATGTGCAAAACGAGCAGTGAATAAGTCCACACAACGCACACCGGCAAAGCCGCACACAGTGGAGCTGGGGGCTACATCGACTATATGGATCATTAGTGGCTGAACTCAAAAGAAGAAACTAATTCTCCTTGGTAAGTTTGGTAAAAACTCCACACAGTGCACGCCGGCAAAGCCTTACTGTCTAAGCATTGGAGTCCCGGGAGGCAATATATTTTATTCCCGGAGCTTTGTGTTCAGACTGGAAGTTGATGTCATAACTGGCAGTGCGGTCTCCTTTCCTTTGAGATTTCGAAGATTCTTGTGTTTGGGTTGCCCTTTCATAATCACCCAAACCTTTAAAATGAGAGCGACCTGAATGAAAGAGAAGAGAAGCCCCCAAGTGGGACCAATTTATGGTTCAAGCTTCGCTAGAACGCAACATCATGGATCACGCTTGATCTGGGTCTACCACAGGTAGTTACAGACTAAGATTTTTTAATTATATGGGCAGTGTAAAGAAACCCAGGTGAGATTACAAAAAAGACTGCCACTTCTGAACTGAAAGTCTACGAATCCATTCACCTTGCATTAATGTAAAATGCAGTTGATTGCTATCATTTTCCTTTGCATATAGTATGAGATGATATGATAGGTTATTTATAAATAATAATAATTTGGTATTTATATAGCGCTACGAACCCTCAGGTATCTGAGCACTGCTTATTATTACCCACGGTGTGTGGTGCTCATTTATCGACCTCGGAAGGATGAAAGGCTGAGTTTGGCCCCACCGGGATTCGAACCTGCATTAGCAGGTTCTGCACGGATGTCAAAGCGAGCGCTCTACTCACTGTGCCACTTGACCGGCTTAATACCCAGAGGTTTCTAAGCGCGCACACGGGTATCGAACCTGTGGTGCTCCGCGTGGTCTTGCTTCCAAGGCCGCACGTTGCCCCTGAGCTATCCTCCTGAGACTACCTTTGTGTTTTAATATGGTTGCGCTTCTTACCTACTGACCTTTGAATACTTGTTTTTTCCTTTTGTCTTTGCTTATTTTCTGTAAACAACTTGAAGCAGCTCTGCTGCAATCTGGCGCTATCTAAAACACCAACATTTAAAATAAATACATATCATTTAGCAAATGTAACTTCAAACTCCAATTATTGTCCACACTCCATGTTAGTGTAACTGTGTGTGTGTGTTGAAGGGGCTAGGGATGAGGATGTGGTTTGGGGAGTAGACACTTCTTTGCTGAAGCTTTGGAGCGTGCCTTTTGTCTACTTCAAGTGCAAGATCTGGGTAATACGTGGAGTTCTGGTGTGGAGATGGAGTTGGCCAATTGAATCAAAATGCAGAGATAGACCTTCAGTTGCGGTTCTTCAATAGGGCGGCCTGCTGGTGTGGGCAGTGGAGTAACTTTGCTGAAAATGTTGCGGGGGCATGACATCTGAAGAAAAGGTGCACCAGCCAAATGAATGGGGACAAATTGGTGTGCCATGAAAGTTGGTGGGATAAACACCCCTGTACCCCCCTAAAATTACGGCCATGGGTGTGGGTAAAATCGAGCTGGTGTGGGAAAATCGGGCTGGTGTGGGGAAGATCGGGCTGGTGTGGTCCAGTCACATGTATGAAAAAAACATGAAGCGTAATTGATTGTATCCCAGGCTTACTGGCCGTAAGGAGCAAAATCCTCTTTATAACTACATGTGTCCCTATACAGCTGTACTGCTCTGCAAGGTTTGTAGCACAAAAACAGCAGTCAAAAGTCAGCAGAGAAACTGAAGGAAATATGTACACACAAAAATAAATATATATTTGTGTATGAAAGGAAGCATGAAACTCTTCTCTGGTTGAAGATGTCTGCTCCTTTGGGAAACCAGACTAACTTGGAATGTTCTCTTGCACATCCCTCTCCTGCGCTCTACGCCTTGAACACTAGGCTTTGAAGTGTGTTCCACTGCACGAGAACTGTCCCTGGGCCCCTGGCCGCAGCAAAGATATGTTTAACAGAAAGGCATCCTCTCCCATGAAATGCAGAGGCATTCTTCCGGTGCCCGCTGTCAGGCTCTGCTCGCAACCGCGGCCGGCGGAGACACAGCAGTATCTTGTTAAAACGTTAACGGTGTAACCACAACACAAGCCGCCCGCCTCACTGCTCATACCTGAACCGCGCGTCTAGACATGACATCATGGCACGGCATGCCTCGTGTGTTGTGGTAAGTTTACAATAACCAGAACTGATAATTGTCGTGGTTCAGGTCAACGAAAACGCATAACTCTGCTAAGCAGCTGTTCTGGGTAATGATCTGAGAGGGCCTTTGTCCGTCAGGGAGACTGGTATTAAAAAATACCTCACTGCACTTGGAAACCAACGCCCTTCGCGAAAGTGATGAATAATAACGTGGCTAAGCTTCTATTCCAAAGCCCAGATTTGTTCAATGCTTGGATCAAAGATGTGAAAGTCGATGGGATGAATGGGGATAAGGTGTAATGTCCACTGCTTACAGCAGCTGGTGGCAATCAAATAAGCAGGGTCCAAGTACAAAGCCAAGGCTCCAGAGGGCAATTTATCTATTGGAGCCTTAATGCTCGGCTTAAGCAGATCCACAAATGGCAGAGAGAGGGAGGCGGGGGCGGTGGGGGTGCTTTTGAGGGAGGTATGAAAATGCTCAGCAGTTTTCTCAAAATGTGCCAAAGTGATACAAGCCAATATTGGTGAACAGTGCGGATGGGAACGTCATGCTGCTGTGATGTGCGGATGTGTGTGTGTGTGTGTGTGATTTCTAAAAAAGAGACAAAGAGCTACCCCAACCGCAGAACATCGAGAACACAGACATCTGCAGGGACAGCAATTATGCATTTCCAAGACTCCAGCAGTCTGCATCTGATTGCAGATGTTGATTCAGCATTTCATGCAATTCAAGAATTGGGCTCCAAATGAACTCTCAATCATTTCCAAGCACTAGTCTCCACCCACCCCCTGGGACTTTGAAGAAGGCGATGTAGTCTAGCATAAACCTACATACTGCAGAACTATGGGAACCTGGCTCCACTCCTAACTTTCCCGCTAGACCATTATTTAGTGAATCGGCTAGGATCAAGTCATCTTCTTGGGTCTCTGGTTCTTTATCTGCTAAACTTAGGAGCTCTTATAAACAAGCTAACATGACTACTGTAATGTAACTTGGCCTGTACAAGGTGACTTCTGCAAAGTTGGCGGTCTCTTGGGGAGCGGTTCTCCACGAGCAGTGGGAGAGCTGAGGTGTGAATCCTGATGTGTTCATTAGTGTACCTAGGCGAGTTGGACACCATGGATTTCTGTTGCCATGTGTTTCCCAGGTGTTATGTTTTATTGAGTATGATGTAAAGTGTTGGGATAATACAACAAATTAGAAAGGAGAGTGGGTTGTGAGTTGCATTATGTGTAGCAGTGCTGTCAATGGGTGTTCTGAAGCTCAAGTATGAATTCTAAGATGGAAGAGAGTGAATGATCACGTTAAGATGGTGGGCAGAGCCATTGTTTGCTACCAGAATCTTCAAGCGAGCACCCACTAACTACATTTTGACCTGGACTTTGGTCTCTGCGCAATTCCCCATACGGGTGGTTCTCTGATGGTTCCTGTACTCATCTGTTAAAGTGCTTTAGTAGAATATCCTACACTGGTCCCAAAACAACAGTTCTCAGGATACACGTATATGCATGCAAGTGGTGAGTAATTCTTCTGTTTGCCCATAAATAAAATGGTGACAATGAAGGCAAATGCACCGCAACCCAGGTTTTCTGCCTGTAGAGTTTTGTATTGCTGATTTTTTTGTTTTATATTGGCCCCTGACCATTGATCTGATTTCTCTCTTTGCTTCTTGGATTTCTGAGGGACTTTAGACACTGTTCCGATTGATCTCGCTCCTTCTGCCAGGTAGTTCATTGCTTCGTTAAGCTCTGACCTTTGTCTTGTATTCTAAATTGTGCAGCCTTTGCTCAGGTTTCGTGGTTGGGATTAGTCAGGTGCAAGACATGATAAAGTACTGACCATATGGAGTCAGTTCTCCAAGGTAGAAACTCCAGCTGCTCTTCTGGGTGGCTGCTGTCAGTTGTCTCAATCTCCCAACTCAGTCCTTTATACACATTCTGGCGAGGACGAGGATTTCCAAAGAGAAGAATGGATCAATGACATGTCAATTAAACTGTATTTTTTGTGCCATTTCACCTCAAACCATGACATCGAATTTTGGGTTATTTATTTTTTATTTTTGGGGTATTGTTATATTCTTTCTTTATTGTAAAATGGAACAACTCATTGCCCCTCTCTGACCTCAATCCCTCTTTCACTTCCCTTTGTTGTCTTTTTGATTACGTTTTTCCCTTATTCCTATGCTCTATCCCCTGTTAATTGTCTAAATATTTTCATTTTTAAAACAAATGTTAAGATGCTTCTCTTTTCTCAGTGAGTTTGACATTAAACTCGATTTCGTATATTTTTGTTGGGATGGCCTTGCAATAAAATGGAGTTTCATTAAAATGTCTCGTCAAAATGGATGAGGTAAAATAAAAGAATGTTGAAAGAACCCACCCATACTTTATGAATGCACCATAAGGGCTACAAACATCCATATCAAGTGTAACATTTTAAGATCTTTAGCAGTTTCATTGACGTGTCAGCAGAGAATGAAATAAAAGTTGCCAGTAATGACTCTTTACTACTACCTGACCTTTACGTACACTGAATTCTTTTTTTGTTTGTTATATCTTGCACAACGAGGCTACGTATACATGGTCCTGCTCCAGAGGGGATTCCATGCTACGATTGGTTCTTGTCTCAGCTGTCTGTCTTTTCCCACATGGGTCAGCTGGGCTCATCTCTCCAGGGACTGAAGGTCAGGCTCTTCACTTGTTTCTGTTCCAAGGCTACTTTCTTACAATAAGGCTACTACTATATCATTATGGCATGTCCAGGGAGGCTCGGGAACTGGCACCAGGAGGAGGGAAGGAATACACTCATGCTGACCCACACATTCTGCACTCTATCCATATCGCACCCCTTTGCACCCAAGGCTTCCACCCTCGTTTTGATCTGTAAACTATCCCTCCCTGTACCTCATACTACAAAGGGTGTATTTATGGGCTAAGGCGAAATGGTTGCATTTGTTTAGATATTTGATGGCCACAGGTTTTATTGTCAGTGGCTGAAGGTCGCCCACTCATCGTGACAGGCAGGGGGTCTTGGACTGGGTCAGTGGGGGATGCCATTACTCTTGGCAGGCTGGTTGGGTGTTGGAGGTCTGCTGTTTGACAGGCTGTGATGAATGTGCACTGCAAGCAGCCTGGTGCGGTCTCATGGTCTTGCAGGGCGTATACCTCTCTTGGGATAATAAGTAATTGCAACAGTTGAGGAAAAACAGGAGGTTTCTGTGAGAATTAGCAACATGGGTTCATCTGCCTCTGTTTGGCTGTTCAAGTTTTCTCGCCGGGTCTACATTTACTGCACAGCCATGCAGGAATGAGTGTGTCTACAAATGGTGTCTTTTTATATGCGCACCCTACATCTATACATCTAAGATTCCTGTGATATTGTACTCGTGCCGGGTCTCTCAGCACAGCCCTTTCCCCCTGGGTATATCACACGTTCATCTATTGGATTTATGGGGATGCGACAGACTCATTTCCATCCCAACACCTGCTTTTCCTTGCCACCTACCTGTCTCAGGGTCCTGGCTCTAGTCCTAACACCCACTACTCACCTACCTCTTCGATGAGTCACAACAGTCTTGTGATAAAGGGGCCCTTTTCTGTTACTCCTAGGTGATCCTCTCTCCACTTTTTTATTTCTACTCATACCTTGGTCTTAGGGTGTGTTTGCAGCTCTTTCAGTTTCACCTGTTCTTCCACTCTGACCTTCTCTCTTAAGCTCCTTCTTTTCCTCCTCCTCAACTCTTCTTCCAATCTCCTCCTTGCCATACTCCTCTATCTCTCGTCCAATGTCTCCTCCCACTTTCCCTTGAATGATATCCTCCTTATTTCTCTAAGTATCGCCACCAACATCCACTTCACACCTATAACCATCCTCCTCTCACCCACAGATGTGCCCTCCTCCTTTGTCTCTTTCACATCATCCACATACCCCTGAAATCCCTTCTTACCACATCTGTACTCTTCACCACCTCCAACCTCTTCTCATCCTCTCAGACCACATCTTTCCAGATTTCTTCCTTGTCCTCTCTGAGCACCTCTCCCAAGCTTCCTTCTTCCTGCCCCGTCTCTTTCTGTTCTTGCCTGCAGCAGTCTCCAAAGCCCCCCTGCTTCTCCAAACTCCAACTCTGCACCTTACAAGACCTTCAATTTGCAGCAGACTCTCAATGCTGTCCTAGAGGCAAGCCCTATACAGAACGTAGGTGAATTAGTTCACCCTAATTGGCTGGAGAGGGCATTATCAGTGAAAGCTATGCTTAGTAGTTCTGCTCCTCTAGAGGAAGTCCTGAAATAGCTCAGCTGCCATTTTGAAATCCATTCCAAAATGGTCCCCTTACTGACTGTGCTCCAGCTACTGGTCTCTCTCTGCATGATGTTGGAAGCCGCCGCCCCTTCAATTTCATTATGTCTCCATCCCTTGTGCAGCAGGTCAATCATGGGATAACTCCTTAGGGGTGTGGGAAGTACAGAAAACGGTTCTTCCTGATTGTCTGGTTATTGTGTGTGTGAGAGCTATGCTTCCCCCTGCTACTCGAGTGCATTAAATAGGGATTTAGGGTAAATTCCACATCTCTGTCTTCTTTGGGAGTGAAACAGTCTACTGTGGGGTGATAAGGTCCTCTACACAGCTATCCTATGCTGCCCCAAATCTAAAAATTACTTTCCAAGCCTGTCTAGATTTCCTTCTGCAGATAACATGGATTATGGGAGATTCAATTCTCCTCTTCTATGTCTTTTGGCAGATTTTGTGTAACCAGGGTAACATGCATTTTCTCTGAAGCCCTTCTTGGATCTGGGGACCTGGTTAGAGAGTCCCATGGTCTTTCTCTTCTGAATCGATTTTTGATTGAATCTGGTCCAAATTTCGCCTCTGACCAAGTCAGGAATCTTGGAGGTCCTAGTTCTTGACTGTTTTTTTTCAAATTGGATGTGGTGTTGTGGCCTGGGGATACAAATGGTCTTGAGGTCCTGGTGATTTTAAATCCATGTCCATATGATAATGACTACGAGGTCGCTTTGTCACAGAACCTAAGAAGAGAATTCACTACACCACCTCAGCTATTATTCTACAGGTAAGATTAGAGGAGTTAAGAGGGTGTAAATGGTTTGAAGCTAATTTGTTAGTTCTGACTTCCTGGTTGCATCAACAAATGTGTTACTATATCTGGTATTGCTTCTGATTCTTTGGGTCGAGATTTGGATGCTGAACTTGCACCATTTAAAATTCCAACACAAGCCAGGATCTGAGTACAGGCTACTCCTGTCATAAACCAGGGTTTGAAAATTACATTCCACCAATGTGTTAACAACAAGCACATTTTCTTCTCTTTCTCATTGCTCTCTTAAGGTATGAGTTAAAAAAAGCCTCACAGCTGATCAGCTTTTGAAGGTTGCGTGAAGCTATATGGTAAACATTTCTAAATCCTAATTTCCTGCTTTTTGCTCCGAATACTTTATTTGACATTTTTAAAGCGCTCACACAGCCCACGGGCATCAAGGCGCTGTTACAGGAATTGTTTGTTTTCTTAGTTGCGTAATTGTTTTTTTTTGTCTTAGTATTTATAACACGCTTAAAAACCCAGAGGTTTCTAAGCGCGGACCCGAGGATCGAACCTGAGTTGCTTCGTGTCGTCTTGCTTGCAAGACGCGCACGTTGCCCCTGAGCTTTCCTCCCAGGACTTCTTGCCATACTTCTCTTTGCCACCTTCTCTACCTTGATGTCAAACCGCTCTCCCTTTGCAACTGCAACCTTTCCACTTTTGATAAAAATGTGTCCCTTTTTGGCACCATAATTTCCATTGCTGCCTGAACTTCTAATGATTCACGCAATCCTCCTAGACCTCCATGTTCCTTTAACCAAGACCCAGAACCCCGAGGACCGCTGGAAAAAGGTACCAAACTTTGGCACCAAAACCCTAAAAAGCTTACCAACGGCCACTTATATTGAAGTTACTCCAGTGTCTATGTGGAAGAAAATAACAAATGCGATAGAAATACATTTCTATCCCCTGACTGCCGGCATTCACAAAGCGCCTTGACTTAATTTTAATGTGAATGTTGAAGGAAATATGCATTCATTATTAATATTCATTGGCATACCTTTAGAATGATTGCATGCAAATTTATCTAATGAATATTAATGAGGGATATCCTGAAAACCCAGCTCTCGAGATTTGGAGTTGGGGAGAGGTGTTTCCGTTCCCTCGTCTTTGAACCACAATGTTGCTCACCATCACACTTGGCTGTAAAAAGGGTTTGCATCTACAGTGCTAAAGGAAACAGTGGTAAGATCTGTTCAGATGCACCACACAAACTGGAAATGGTGGCTCCTACAAGGGATGCTTCCAAACGGAATACAGAATAACTGAAGTTCAAGTTACCCGTCACAGACTTTGCAAGCCAATTCAAGATACATGTGTGCATATTAGGATTTTTGAGCGGTCTAAATGCCTTTACAAACAAGAACACCTGGCTTTCATGTAATAGTATCTTTTTTTATCAGTTGCCAAGGAGTTCTGCGAGTTCACAAAAAATTAGACTGCAGGCTGAGTGACAGAGTCATGAAATTGGCTTGTGTGGCCTCTGGAGGGCTCCACTCTTTACAGCTCTAACAGATCACAACAGCTGTCGTAGTTGGAAAAGCAAAAACCTGTTAGGGTGCTGTGACATAATAATCATAATGTCAATGTTTATATACCCTTTAAAAATTCAAATTCGATAGAAATGTATGAAAAACCTCTCATTCTTCTAAGAGCTATAATAATATAGTCTTACCGACTAAGAAAGGTGCTATTATTGTTGGATAATGACATACCCCTACGTTGTGGCATGACGCTAAAGGCCATAGTTTGGTGTAGGATCATCAGAGTGCTTTTTAGTGGGACAAAAATCAATGGGGGGGCTAATGAGTATCACCCAAAATGTGAGGGTGAGGCCTAAAAAGTGTCTGGTACATTAGAAGATTCCCAAGTAGCTATCTGCCTGTAACTAGCCAATGAACCATCAAAAGACATGTGACCCATGTAACTATCTGACTGGCTTCAAAGAAACAATTAATTTATGTAGCTGGCTTGAAGGGGAGTAACATCTATTTTAAAAGGTGTCTAATATAATCCATGACTTCATTTAGAGTAATATAGTGTTGGACTAAGAATTAATTCAACTTCCAGGTGCTACTAATCTTCCATCTCTCAAGAGGGTAAGAATGGGTTTAACAAATTTGGGCATGGTAAAGCTGTGCAATAACCCATGCCCCATAAATGGTTAAAAAAACATGTTCAGGTAAAACAGGCCCTACAAGTTTGGTATTTTGAGGGGATTATACCGACCAGGAGGCCATAAGGGCTGCTAGGGCACATAGGTTAAATCGTCAGTAGAATAGGAGCTATGTTTGGACCTGATTGAGTCTTCTTTCATAAGGAAATTGAACGTGAAATAGCAGCTGGGTATTTTGCTATTTCCTACAGTTAGTACGCATTGGAAAATATGGGAAGATGACAGGTGTCTTTATTGTCAGAATATAAAAGGGAAATTCACCTTTTCCCCATCTGCCCACTTTACAATAAAGCGACAAGATATTGGTTGAGACCCCTTTTCGGTAATTTGAACATTCGCAAGGTGTCTGATGCTATAATCCTTTGTAAATCAATTTAAATGAATGTGTTATGTATAGAGTGTTTAGATTCATAAACTGCAAGTGGAGATTAAGACAAAGGCAAGTGGAAGATTTGGTGTGAACTCATGAAGGATAAATGTAAAATGTGCGATTCTATGGGTAATATGGGTATACATATATGGGAATTTCAATGGGAAAGTTTTATGCAGAAAAGAATGGATTGCTGTATTTTTCTGTTCTTCTGTTCCATGTAGAGATGTGTATATTCATACGTTTCTTTATGATGTAAGTTTTATGGATATTTTATCAAAGTAAATTAGATTCAAATGATGATATAATCAATTAGTAGTTAAAAAAGTTCTGGCAATGGAGAAGGTAGGGGCCTTAAAGGACAACAAATACCTGAAATTCAGGGCGGTGTGGGACCCATTCATAGACTATGTCACGGACAGGGAAGCCTACTTTAATAGACATAACCTGCTGAGATCGAGTCTGAACTAAGGCTCCTTGACAAGGAGGAAACTCGGAAGGGTCCAAGTCACCAGCCAACACAGGCAGACAAGGCCCGAACTGTAACAGCACAACCCAACGTTGGATAAATGCGGAAGCAGCCCAGTTTTTGGGGGGGGGAGGGTTGAAAGGGGAAACATGCTGAAGTTCAAAAGAAGAGGGGGCGGGAGTTATAAATGTTAAAACTCATGGACGTACTACAGATCTGAAAACGGCCATGGGGGGAAAAGGGGGATAAGTACGATATTAAGACTTATGTACTTACCTGAATGTGTGTAAGTATGAATCCATGAGAAGAAAATAAAGTTGGTAAAACAAAGAAGGAAAAAAAAAGTATTAAAATAAAAGTGTTGAAATGTAAGCATGAAATGAAATCAAAACAGGTACAGGTAGATAGGGATGTATGTTAAAATATCGTAGACAAAAAGCTCGAATTGTAAAATACCGAGGACAACTCTGCTGCATTTTGCAATTGGAGCTTTTCTTTTTTTTTGTCCCCCGCATTGTTTGTTGTATGCAGGGGACACCCCCTAAGCCCCCGAACCCGAAAATACCAAAGTAGGAGTACAGGGGACACCCTGCCATCCCCGCTCACCTACCTCAGTATTTTCGGATTTGGTATTTTATACCTATGATGTATATTTATGACCTTTTGGATACAACCTTTTCAGTCGATACTGGTATATTCCCATCCTTCATCCTTTTGAAAGAAATCCATGATTGTCATCTATTCATTTGTTTTAAGCAAACCGGTAAGACGTGTTACTGAATGTTTTATTTTGTACTACTTAAATATGTGGGGTAAAAAGACAACCCCAGAGCGACCGAGATGGAGAGGTCGTGCTAGGCCCCATTGTGAGAAATAAAGCTGGCTAGGTGTGGAGTTCCATTCAAATATAAAAGCCAGTACAAAACAGTGATTTCAACATGAGGCCTAGTGAATGAGCGAGAATGGGCTCCCTCCATTTTGCTACAATATACAGGCATTCAGCCGGAAAAGAGTGAGATTTAGAACTGGAATATTAACTGCGGCCAATGGATTGCAAGTACATGGGGCATTGCAGATTCTGGCTTTGTGTAAAGGCCCCTTTGACAGATTCAAAACTTTAACAGTGCACATGGGAAGAATAAAGACATTTGAAATACTGCATTTGGAAGCTAAAAAGAAGGAATGATGCCTTACATTTGAAAAGTAAATTCGAATGACAAATTGCCTTCATGATGAATAAAGAGACTTAATTCAGCACATAAAAATAACATTTATTAGGGAAGGACTATTTTGTTTTGCATAAACAAACACTGGTTTGTTATGTAACTGTGGAATATTTTTGAAGGATACCAAGAGTGAATTTATTTCTTTTATGCAGTATATAAAGAAAGATTATATTGTGAACAACATGTCCTTGTGCAGTATTGAAAGTTACATGTACACGGTGGGCAAATGCAATATGCTAGCCTTTCAGAATAGTGAACTGCACTTGTTTTTCTATCTCAGCTGAAACTTTGACCCCAAGAGCATTGGGGCTGGGCCCACCACGGAAACAGGTCTGGTTGTCAATTTAAATGCAAAGATATAAAAAGAAGTAGATTGAAATATGGGATTTACAGATAACACAACCAACAGAAATTACCTTTAAGGTCAGGTTTCACATAAAATGCGCATTAGCTATGTACAAAGACCCTTTGAAAGCTCAGCAGAGGAGATAAGAATCAACATTGGCCCGAGCAGATGCCTGGTCACATGCTTTAGGAGAAATTGAAACTTGGAGGAGAAATGAAACAACCTCTCATAGCCTGCAGTGCCCTTGATTAAACATTGAACACATTTTCCTAAATAAAAAGAGCATTGTGTGTCCTCTCAAGCCCACCCTGGGTTCATTTTGAAGGGGATGAAAAGGCAGTTGGGACCGTGTACAAATGACATTTTTGTGATGTACATAAATTAAGTTATGATCAAAATTATGAGTCTGCCATTTTCATAAATACTACTATTGATGGATTAATAGACAGGGAAACTAATGTTGGAAGTATGTAGTGTCAACTATTGATGGATTAATAGACAGGGAAACTAATGTTGGAAGTATGTAGTGTCAGAGTTGTAACTATTTTGGCGCAGCAGAAAACTGAAAAAAAATTGTAGCTCTGCCCAGGAAGGGCGTGCCGAAAGAAAATTAGCATTGTCCGACTCCTCATAAAATGTAGAACTCAAAAATATATATATATTCATGTGGTTATCTGAAAGATTAAGAAATTTGCCACATTGTGAGATTTTTCAGAACACAAATTGCAAAACCCACATGTATCTTTGGGATGACTAATCTTTCTCCCTCGGCCTACATGATATATATCTCCAAACTTCTGGTCCTATCAGAAGCCAGTCAGTGACTTGGTGGGAGGTGAAGGGAGAGTGCTAGCCAAGCCTTACCATGTGAATTATGACAATGTTGGAATGTCATTAGCCCTATAAGAGGGCGTGTTTGCATCAGAACAGGGCGTTTTGACATTAATTCCAGGAGATATCCTGCTGATGGACTCTTACGGGAAACAACCAGCAGAGAGGCCTCAATCCATGCATTGTAGACAGTGACATGAAAATGTAGAAGCTAGCTGTAACCCAATCCAAGGAGCACGAGGAGTCTGGGTGCAGGAGAAAATCCTTGACTGAAAGCCCTTGAACAGATTGCCCTGTCCTCAGAGGAGCCCTGCTGTTTTCCCTGGCCAAAGTCTCACATGTAAGTAGACCAATCCAAAAGCATGAATTGTGCGGGGAGCTAGCTGACTTATTGCTTTCCATTAGTGTGTATGGGTGAAACTGGGTAGGCCCTTGGCACATTGTATTAAATCCAATCCACTATAGAAAATAACCCTATCCATTTAAAGTGCATTGTGTTGGGAACAGCCCACCTTAATCCTTTCTATTAAATTGTGGGTAGGGGTGAAGCTGTGTAGATCCTTACCACATTGAATTGAAGTTAAATCAATTAATTCCCATATAGAAAATTACTGGATGAGTTTGTTAGAATTCAAAACTCACAAAGTTCATGCCTATTGTGTTAGAGCCAGTATAAACCATACAGACTTGGGTGACTGTCCTTCTGAAACCCCTGACACCTGTCCCAAAGGGGGATGTCCATAATCCCAAAATAAATAATCCTAAATGCTACCTTTCAAGTGAATATAGAGGGTTCAAAACAAAATTTCCCATTCATTTTAAATCAGAATTACAAAGCATTGCATCTCATCTGTATATGTGTTACAAAACTGAATGTCCCCTTTGTTCCCATTTTTCTCTGACCCAAATCACAAAGCCCTGCTTTTCATTTCATGTGTGTTACAAAAATGATTTTTCCCACTGTATTCCTTTCCCTAATATTGCATTTCTAGTTAAAAGCCAAAACAATGCTTCCAGTGTGCTCTCACTCCCTGCACCCTGCCTTTAAATCATATGGGTCATATTTAATTGAGGCCTGGAGGGTGGGGGTTGCTGGGAGAAAAATATTGCTTCAAATTAAGACATCCCTGTGTATCCTGTATTATATTGTGAATGTTTTATATTTTTTCCTTTACAGCAAAGCCTGAATTTAATTCTGATCTCGAAATTCTATCTGTGTGCTGTATTAACAAACAGCTTAATGTAAATATATGCTAGTCAATTGGTGAAGACAATTGAAATTTGTGATTTTGTATCGAGCCACAGTGTTGGTGGCTGAGTTGTGATTGTCTGGTTATTCTTGGTCCAAACTTAAATATATATATATTCTGACTATACACCGGCCTGGTTCTTAGCTCATTAGTAGGGTGCTTATCAGGGGGTGCGAGACGGGTAGAAGGCCTAACCAAATTTGAACCTGTAAAGTGCTTTATTGTGCGCCATCTTTCTTGGTGGGGAAAGGAACTCTCAGAGTTGAGTGTGACCGCCTAATAAACTGCGACAAATAAGAAGGCTGTACTTAACTGGCAAGCATTATAATCACTTTGGGGTGTTTAATTGGATGTTGCCTGTTATGCTAAAGGTGCAGTGAGACGAAGACCCCTCATGCGAGGGAATTATGACTGACATGTTGTCATGAAGCAGGGCTTATATCCTGTTGCACGTTTTGTATGGCATTGGCGACAGGATTTCCGTGTGTTTTCATCAGAGTGAAATATGTTTGCACATGAACTTGTGATGGGAAATCATTTTCTCTGCCCCCAGGTTGCTCATTCTGGCTGAGGAGAGTACGAAGAGCAATGCTTACTGTTGTTTACTTGCACAGATCTGAAGTCAGCAGTTATTGACTGAATCTAGAGCATTCTGATTTGACTGGTGGAGGACAGGTACAAAATGGCGGCCATGTGCTAATAGCTGTTATTATTACCCAATGTAATGGTACTCAGTTTATCAACCTGAGAGCGATTCACATGCATAGTGAACTATTCACCTGCTGGATGGAGTACTGTGTGTGCAGCATATTCCATTAACACTCTGACAACATTATACAATGTTATTTTCATATACATTATGAAGTGTGGGAACAACATTCTTGGTTTCAATGACAAGACCATCGTATAGAGATGAGATGATTTTGGATCTTTGTGATCAGTGCGTGCCTGAAAATATTGCAAACGGAAAGTCCGAATGCAAAAATGCAGGTACGCATTGATCACAGAGATCACATCCATTGTGCAAATACACATTCCCGGCCTTGCAACTGAGGGGGACACCCCTGCAACCCCAGAAACCCTCATACCGCACAAGAGGAGTGGGGGACACCCCTGCAATCCTCCTGATGCCCTTGTGCAGTATAACGGGGATTTGTCATTTACGTCTACTGCAAATGCACAGTAAACGTACATTCGTTATTTTGTTCTTCCATATTTTGGTGCGATACCGATGATTAATACTACCCTATAATTTGTATGGTCTGTAATACAATATATCCTATAATTTGAAGTATCACAACATTGACCCATACTCGGGATTGCTACTGTGGAGGAGGTAATGCCCGCGTGTTAAGTATATGTTCCTCAAGGTGAACACGAGGCAGGCACACTACACTGCGGGTGCACGTGCACACTGCAGGGGCACAACAGCATGATGCCAAACAGGAAAGGCTGGCCCAATGTGTGTACCCAAGGACAGCTCCCCTAAGGCCCTCGCACAAAAGCTCTTTACTTGCAGTCCGTTTGGAAAAAGTGATCAAACCCTGGTTCAAAAACTATTTCCCTGGCTGGCCCTACCTGAACATGCATACACACGTTGCGTACGTGTCTACGTTTTATAGGGTAGCACTCGATACGTTTTCATGACAGACCTGAAACACTTACCTAAGGCGGTGTGTTATTACTCATTTTGAGAGAAGCCCCCTTCGCTTGTATGCTTTCCAAGATGCTTCAGCCGTCTTCGATTTCACGCAAAGGCTGTGTTTAAATGCAATGCCTCACTCAAGCAAGCCCGCCATTCAGCTCCGGCCGTCACAGACACATAGTTAAGTACTTCACGAACTAGCCCGTTACAAAAATAAAGTAGAAAAGGCATTTCAACAATGAATTACTGTGAAATGCCGCATGGATACTGCAGTCCAGCGTTGCACGCAGGGCAGCATTGGGCTATAGAATTGTATCAGGCATCAATGAAAAAGAGACCCACAATTGCAATTGGCAAGTAATTCCTTTTGTGACATTGTTTGAATAGTGCCCATGGCGCAGCTTTTGGAAAACATGTGAAACAAATTGTGCATTTTAAAGAATATTTTTCTGCAACACTAGTCGAAACTAGTAGCCGCATAGTGAAGTAACTCATCAAACTGGGCCCAAAAAAGTGGCCCACTTTGACCAGAAAAAGTAGGCCACACCAGCATTGTGTGTTTTTGGGTCGGCCATGGGCCAATTGCCCTGTAGGCCAGTCCGAGCCTGGTTGCATGTCATATTCTGGGAGTTGCATGCGTGACAAAGGGTCGTGTAATGCTTCCTGGGTCGTAATTCAGGTTAACATTGTGGGGAAGCTTAACACTATTGTTAATGGGTGACACAATGAATCGTTGTGCATCGCCAGTACCTGGAGCTGTGAAGAAAAGAAAGCAAATAGCGTGCTATATGTGGGTCAGTGAAAGATATTGAGAGTTTGATTGGCAGCTTTTGCAAGCTTATGTTGAGAGGGCATGAGAGTCATACGTGATGATTGGATGGAAGGTTCAGGAAGCTGACAGCTCCAGCAATGTGCTGGGTGTAAGATAATCAAAAGAGGCTCAATCAGAAAAAAGTGTAGAGAGGTCTACTCCTGCACAAAGGAGATCTGCCTGGCGTGTCATTCAGAACTGCCTTTATGGGCATGAACAGATTGATACCAGGGGCTAGGTTACAGCAACTTTGCACCGGTGCACGGCATTAGCACTATGGCCAAGTTTGCCCTATCTTTAAAAACACTGGGACATATCAGAAAACTATTGCACCATGACAAGTGCAGGTTGGCATGGTATAAGCACCAGGGAAATAACTGCCCTCGGGCAAAAAGGATACTGCAGGCAAGACTTTATAAAAAAGACAATGTCCATGCATATGCACGTGCATGTTTGCCTGAATGTAGTTGTGTGTGTATGTCTGTGTACTTTTCTGTGTGTGGACGATAGAGAGAGAGAGCGAGGGGGGTTGGTTGAATGAGCTGAGAGTTTAAGTGTGTGTGTGTGTGTGTCTGTGTGTCTGTGTGTGTGTGTGTGTGTGTAAGAGAAATATAAAGTGTGTCTGCGTGAGCATGTGTGTAAAGCTTAAATGCTGCAAGAGAGGCCCCACTCCCCATCAAGTCTTATACAGGGGAAATGCCTCGGACCGTGGAAATGTGATTTATGGGCTAGTAAAGCATTACTGGAGAGTGGCACAGTCAGCATGAGTGTTCTTACAGTGGCAAATACCAGCCTTATTGGGGTCAAACGATATGATTTTCTTTTTTACATTGACAGTACTGGACTTATCAGACTAATACATCGTGGGTGTGTTCTTACAGTTACAAAAGTGGCATCATTGGTCAATGACAAGATACGCGTGTCTTTACAATGGCTTTTAGTAGTGACCTTACTGGGCAAATCCCAGACAAGTGTGCTCTTAGATTTACAGTACTGGCATCATTGTGCAAAGCTAAGACATGTGTGTTCTTACAGTACCTTGCAGTGCTGGTCTCATTGGCAAAAGCCAAGACAAGTCTGCTGCTACAGTTAAAGTGCTAGAATTCTAAGGAAAAGTCAGTATAGGTGTGCTCATAGAGTGACTATCAGTGCTGGGCCTATTGGGCAGAGCCACCGTGAATCTATAATGACTGTACTGCCCTTATCAGGCAAAGCTCTCAGTGTGCAGACCCAGGTTATGAGCATTGAAAAGAGACAAGTGCCATTTAATTCAGTGAAGGGAAAACACGGAAACTCGGACAATGGAATTGTTACTTTGTATGTATCAGTGGCTCTGCCGAGGAAAATCAAGCTGATAGCTTGGGTAACTATTTTGTATCCGTTCTCCCTTCTGCTAAGGGTAAGAGAACAGACCCTGACACAGTTTAAATGTATCACGCATTGTGTTCTATAACAAGCATACCAAGAGATGACATTATTTCATTTTCCCAGTCCTCAGTAGAAGTAACAAACATAACTAACACTTCCTGAGGCTCAACTGAGGGGTTCTTTAAAAGAAAAAAAACACATGCTGGACACACAGAAGCCCACATAGAGAAGCAGGCAGCCACAGACGATATCTCAGGGGAGTGGGTTGAAAGCACCAATGCAGCAGAGGCCAGTTTGAAATTCAAAATGGTTGTTGGCCCTTATATGGCTTTAGGCCAATCCCACGAGGGACCA
Organism: Ambystoma mexicanum; assembly: GCF_040938575.1. Lineage (NCBI taxonomy): Eukaryota > Metazoa > Chordata > Amphibia > Caudata > Ambystomatidae > Ambystoma > Ambystoma mexicanum. Next base: position 463,614,444 of record NC_090931.1, read on the forward strand.
TCTGACCCCCAGTTACATGGGCCGATGAGACTAGCAGAACCAACAGCACACAGGTGCAGCCTATCACCCTGGAGCCCAAGCAAGGGAATGAGCAGGTACCAGCTAAAAGGCAACTAGCCCAACTTGCCTTTGTCAGTCTTGGGAAGAGCTTCTTGGAGGAGATCAGTTCCTGGGCAACCCCAAGCATGGAGCCTTGGCAAGAAGAGAAAGAAAGACCAGGAAATAACTGCCCAGGAGGCATCCGCTTGGGAACCTTTAGAAGAGAGAGTTCCCAATAAGAAGACAAGGCAAAAGTGCCGGAGGAAGTCCTGGTGATTAATGGAGTGGTATAGATGGAGTGGGTCCATTAGAAGGAAGGAAATAGAGTAAAGGTGGTACCATCTTTGTGAGGGAAACAAGGTGTACCATTTGGGTAGTAGATGGGAATGTGGAACAGCAGCAGGTATTTGAAGAGCTAGAGAGAGGGAATGATATTGTATTGGAAGAGAGCGGGAGAAGGGTACCACCTTGAAATATAAAGATAGAGGTACCCTCTGCAGAGAAAGTGGAAATGATCATGAAGATAGTGTGGTTGATACAGTGAGGTTAAAGGGTAAATAGATTGAGAATACCTGGAGTGAGACAGACCTTAGAGAGGAAGAGAGTGCTTGAAAGGAGAAGACAAACAGACAATTAAGTGATGGAGAGTATTTGGGACAAAGCAGAAGATAGATATCAGCAGAGAAGTGAGGTGGAAACAAAGAAGGACAGGTGGCTATATCATTTGGGACCAAGTTGTAAAGGAGAGGAGAATAATAGAAATAGCAAAAGGGAACTGTACTGGAGAACAGACTAGAAAGAGACAGCAAAGGTTAGGCAGTCCTCTAAGAAAGTATTGAAGGAAGAAGTGGGCAGATAGGAGAATTACCATGCTTCTCCATCAAACCCTACAGAGAGAACCACTGGGAGAACACCTATGAGGCAATGGTATGGCAGACAACAAAAGCAACAGTCTGCCCGAAAGTGTAGGACTGTGACAGAGGGCAATCCATAAGTCAAGATGAGAACCAGAGACCAAAACCACCCTTTGTGCAGGTATAACAGGAGCAAAGATTGCCACTTCAAAATACTTTATAATATACTTTTGCTTGGCCAGTGGAAGAATCTTTTTTGTACTTTGGGAGATTTAGTTGCTAGGTACTTTGCAAAATATTGGGTTGGACTCTTTCAGCTCGAGATTTGTCACAGAGGAACCCCTTTGATGCAAGAGAGGGAGTCCATAGTCTTACGTTCCTGATTAGGACATTCATGCCCCCTTTTCTCACATTATTAGTGGACAATTGGGGGAACATGAACCATTACGTTTGGCCATTCCTATATATCCTGACACTCTTAATATGTTCTTATCAAGGATCCAGGCAGTACTTCATGTTTCATTGAGCACTATTGTAAATAAATAGTTAAACTGTATCCTTTTGGTCCATTTCTATTTCTTAAAACACGAGTGACAAGTTGGCGAGACTCAGCATCTTCACCACACAAAGGAGTCTAAAAAGATCTATAACGCTTAGAAATATATATACTATCTAGAATCTCCACCTTTGCTAAAAAGTACAATGGGCCTCATCACGAGTTTGGCGGTAGCCATTAAATGTGGCGGTAGCAATGTTACCTTCGCATTTAAGGGTCTGACAAATCATGGCTTTGGCTGATTTCGAGCTGGGGGGAAATCCACCGAAAATTAGCTATTTTTCGGCGCGTTTACAGCCAGCGGGAAATCTGCCGACGGTAAAAGTGCGAAATTTCCCCATTGAGCCCAGTGGGGAATGGGGAATTCCCGAATGGGCTCAATGGGGAATGGGCAATACCCGATCTGCCAAATCCATGATCCGGCACTAATAGCGCCGGTGGGTTTGGCGCTAGGGCTAATAACGCCAGCGCTATTAGCGCCGGAATTACCGCCCAACTTGTGATGAGGCCCAATGTATTATAAGAACAGACATCAGAACAACTGGTCTCCATGACTCATATTCATGGCACCCTGGAATATTCGGACTTGAGCTCTAATGAAGATGACATAACTCCTATCTCATCTAAAATGGATTTAACAAAACATTACTTTTTATAGGAAATAATAGTTCTTTATGCTGAAAAGGGAAAATTGAAAAACACCAACAGAGACAGTTTTACGAAACCAGACTAGAAGAAAAGAGGACAATACAAAGGAAGAGGAAGAGGCAGGGGTCAATTTCAACAGAGACAAGACCCAACTGTTGATATTTACCAGATCATGGACAGGCCAGATCCAGAAGTAGAGAATTCCACAGTATTAGTAATTTCAGATACTTATCCAAATCTACAAACAGTACAATTGCTAGAAAATTTTGTAACATTTGTACCCAGTAACAATTTGGATTTTGTTTATGTGTGCATTTAAATTCCTCCATCAATTGTGTTTGTTTAAATATCACCACACAAGTCTTCTTATTGTTTTCAGAATGCATTGATATCATTAGCATTAGGAAACATGAAGCTACATAATGTTTTGAAGCTCTGTTTAAGGCAGATAATCCCTTGGATTCACAGGAATCTTTTACACTAATGACTACCCAGGACATAGGAACCCAAAGTCATTTCAAACCTAAATCCATTTTTGTTTCATTTATTATGGATGTTTATTACATTTCTTTATTTGAAATCACTGTGAAGTGTTTGCCAAATACAATTGGTATAAAATATGACGCAAAGGGGGTAATGTTGTTATGTGGAGTAATTACATAAACATTGATGGATGGGTCATGTTATATTAAACTTAAATCATATCCTACTGAACATTAGAATAAACATCTAAACACCACACTGGCACAGTTCGGGACTCCTTGATAAGGATGAGATCAATCATTTGTATGTAAAACATCCCACTATTCCAGTCCTCTACATCCCACCTAAAATTCATACAAATAAAAATTGTCCACCAGGGAGACCAATTGCAAGTTCAATAGGTTCACCCACTGAACCCACTTCCAACTTTGTAGATCTTTTTTTGTTGCCGTTGTCATTTGTGTCCAGTTTACCAGCTTATGTAAATCGACTAATGGATATTCCATGGGAACCTGATTATCTATTGGTCTAATTAGACATCACCCCTACATATACTGCTGTCACAATGTTAAAATCAAAGCCTCTTAGTTCTTTTTGAGAAACCGAACAGCATCATTTAATCAACACAAAGACATGTTATTGGACATGATTCATTTTGTACTCATACAAAACTATTTTTTTTAATCAGATGTTCTCCCTACAAAAAGGAGGAACTTCAATGGGAACACAATTCACTCCCCATCTGCTAATTTATTTATTTCAGAATGAGGAAAATTTGTGGCACAATGTTATAATCTTGTGGCTAAAATATTTTGATGATGTTTTAATACTTTGGAAAGATGATGTATCTTCTTGAAATATTTTTTTAGCCAGCCTAATAACAATTATTTTCATCTAAAATTGTGTACTAACTTCAGAGCCACATCCATTGAATTTTGGGATTTGACGGTAAAGTTCAAGATGGCTGTATACACACTGTGATGAATCGCAAAGCCACTGCAGGCAATCACATTTTAGAAGCCTCTTCTTGTCATCCTCTGCATACTATTTGCAATATCTCATATTCTGAATTTTTAAGAGTGAAAAGTAATTGCTCTAAGGAAAGCGACTTTGTTGCCCCATGTGTAGATATGAGTTTCTGATTTTTGAATTGTGGCTAAACAAAGCAGGTTTTGCACAAAGTCTTTCAGAAAACAAAAAACAATACAAGGTTGGAACTACTTGGTCCCAAATGTTAGTCAAGTAATAAGTGCCCTCGATTCATTACTACCTGTTATTGCAGACCAATGAGATCTTAAGAATCGTAGGAAAACATGGGCATTTACTTTACCGAACTCTAAACCTAAATCCAATATAAGTTCAGTCTTAGACAGGGAAAACATTGGGAGATCTTTTAACAAAAAGTCTTTACTCTCCACCAATTGACCAAGATGACCCTCTGGTTCTTTTACCTATGGTTCTTCCTCCGTTTGCAGTAGAAATATTAACACCAGCAAATGTGAAATGAGTGGTATACACTAGACCCACTACATTAGGGATCATATATTCCAACCACGTGGTGTGCGGTTTGATTTTCCCTTGCTCTTAGTTGTACATTGGCACCATCCTCAGAAAGGTGAAGTTGTGAATTTTAGAGCATATTATGGCAAGAAAGCAGACAAAAATTACCCAGTGGTTATACACTTCTTGGTGGCCCACAATAGTAATAGAATACATTTAGCCAAGTGGAGGTGACAGAGAATCGACAGTTAGAAAATTGGAGACCAGACTGATCATACGTTTCAATAGCAGAATTCTACATGGTCTCAAAATCACTGAAGGTTATTCTGCTTTCTTGTGAATATATTCTGTCTCCTCTTAACATCAGGAAAGGCAATAGGATTACACCTGCTTTTAAGCAGGAACATACATATTTATGTAGTTTAGACATAACAGTAGTGCACTTTAGATAATGTTTATGGACATCACTTATGACTTTGTCCAATTTTTTTGTCATTCTTGTTAGTACTAATTGTTGATATTAATTGTTGGTTTAAGATCTGATGCAAAAACTACTTTTCTCCTTTTCTATTACTGTGTTGCATTTCATAAACAATTTTGCCCAATTAGAGGTATGCTGCACTGATCAGTTTTGGACAATTATGTAGTAAGAGATGAAGTTTATCCACTAATGGAATACTAACGTATTTGTAATTGTAGGACCCTGTGTACATTTTAGGATAGTTAAATAAGTAGGAGATAATTTAATCTAAATTCAAATGATAGAATTATCAATTATTAGCCAGTAAGGTGTGGGTTATTTTAGATATTTCTAATAATATACAAAATAATGTATGGATTTTTAAATGATTGATTGTCATTAATGCATAAACTAAGTAATACATAAATTATGGCATATTAATCTCAGTAGCTGTAATTGCCCTTTGTATTCTATTTTGTTTGGATCATACTTTTTGATTGATGCCCTAAAGTGCAAGGACATCCACTTGATTTTGTTACTTTTTATTGCGATTTTGCACTTACATTTGCACTGGATATTATAGAATATAATCTTAATTGAGCACATTGTGGCTTGTTTTTTAAGGGTAACTGTTTGAAATTACAATGTATGTACTTTCCTGCCCTCTTTCTATGTTTAGCAACACGAGGAAAAGAAGAGGAACAAAGAATAAATGTTGTCGTTTTTCAATGTTCATTATACCTTGGAAACCATGGCTGAACTGCAAAAGCATCGAAAAGTTGTTTTTTGTGGAAGAAGGTTTAAATAAAAAGTATTTGGAAAAACATATGTTTGTGCACGTTCTTCCCATTATATACCTCTAAAGTGATGGATTTTCTATTGTGCGCCTGCCCGCCTTCTTCACCCGCTATAGACTGGTAACTGTTTGGTCACAAAATATATATATATGTATATATATATATATATAAATATACAGAAAACTGAACATTGTCAGCTAACAGCAGAACTCCTCCTTAAGTTCCAATAATTCACTTCGACACCAAAGGCCTCTGTTTAACGTCCTTTAATCGATACATGGTGGACAGAAAGGAGCAGAGAAAAGAACAACTACGTGTTTCACCCTGGCCAGCTTTGTCAGATTAATATACAACTTAGTTATAGGGATGTTATGCTTGCAGCACAAAAACAAACAAATTCTCATGTTATGGTAAGCTATGCAACCCTAATTCACGCCCCACAATGCACTGCTCAGACTAACACCCAGGACATGAAAGATGACATTGCAAAATACAACCATAATGTTCTTTTAACAAAATTTGTTTCAATACATTTTATAGGATTTATTTTCAATGAATTGCACAGATTTTTATTAATGCAACTTAACCATAACGTCCCTTTAACTAAATTTCAATGGTTTTATAAGTGAAAATGTTTCGTGATGTTACAGCATTGTATATACGTTATTAATAAATTCTCTTTTAACATATATGAAAGGACTATAAACCTCCTTTAACAAACATATGTTTTGCAGCGCAAATTGATGTGTGGCGTTTTCAGCAGTGCATGCTGGGGAAACAAGTTATGGTTGAATTGCCTAGGGCATGAGGCTGTTGGGATGCACGTACAATGTCCCATTAAGGAAAAGAGATTTGTGCTACATAAGATGTATTAGCTTATGGTGTGGCTTGTTTAAACATGATGTTGTAATTAACATGTCTTCTGTGTGGTTAGAAGATTTGGGATATATGTGTCATTTTGTAACAAGTTTTGAAAATATTTTAGTTTGCATCATGTAGCAACATAACAAGAAACAATGTAATCACAATGTTATCTGTGGGGGACAATTTCGGGACAACTTTTTAGCACCTAGATTGAAGTGCGAGGGGCTCTGCACTTTTGCCAGAGAAGGGGTTTGTCAACAGAGAAGTGGTAATCATATGCGGTGAACATGTGGGAGTTCGAGAAGACTTAGATTGAATAGGTTGTTAGAATATCATACTACTATGAGTTCTACCGTCTGTACATAAACACTTTGAAGGTTGCAGTCTGCTTTAGGCTGCAGAGTTTTTGGTTTGCAGTGGCTGAGTTTTTCTTAGCACCGGGGGTGCTTGGATGACCAGGTCATGAGAGAGGGAGGAAGCAAACCACGTCAGGATGATGGCAATAGCAGGCCAAATAGTCTCTGGAGGTAACAATGGAATGAATTGCCACTAGGTTGGGTTTTATGGGCATATGAATGTGTAGATACAAGGGCCAAACTCCGGAGAACAAGAGGCCTCGTTATTGAATGACCAGTGGGGTCTGGTTAGGTTGCGAGGGTTGAATTGGGGGTAGGTAATAAATGCATGGAATAGATAGTCGAGGGCAGAGCTTGACCAGTGTTCTATGGTTCCATCTGGATTGTTAAGAAGATAATCATAATACATGCTAAGGAGGCCATATGATTTAAGATGGAAGTCGCATGAGGTGAGGCTGAGGAATGGTGAAGGGGCAGTTTGGGATGCCAGCTTGTCTGGGGCGAGAAGGAGGTTATTGTGCAATCAAAGGAAGGGTCACTTTTTTCTCTCCTTCCTGTAATTTAGGAAATCTAATCAAGGCCGTGCACATCATGTACTGGGTTGGAATTTCAACGTTTGAATTGTTTGAGATAATAAGCCTATTATATTTCAGGATGTCATGATTGACTGTGTAATGACATCACGTGGAAGGGGGATTGTGTTTAGTAAATGTATCCAATGGTATTAGAAAATGTAGTTGATGATTAGATATCTTGTATCGGGTCAGCCAATGTGGATTGTGGGATGAAAATTAGATAATTTACATAATTGCACATACCATTTATGAAGTATTTGCAATTAAGTAAATTAGCTAATTTTGTGTATAAAAATTCTAACTTTGTTGATCAGGGTAAGGATGTGTGCGCAGGGGTACACTCCGTTGTCTCGAGTGAAGGAGATAGGATGAGGAACCATGGTATAAGTTATTGTGTTTTTTGTGATGCCGTGTTTGTCTTCTGTGTAGGAGTGTTTAGTGTGGGCCAGTGATAACTTAATGTAAGATGATTGCGGTGTGAGGATTCAGTGAGTGATTATTGAAGAGTATAATTGGTTGGGGGAAATTGTTTTTTATTAAAGGAATCATTATTTTTGTGGAGTGCTGCAGGATTGCATTTTTGTGAAAGTTTTATTTATAGTAAAATAGGGATTGGAAAGGAGTATGGAGAGTCCATTGGATCATATCTGTCAGTCACTCCCAAGGTATAAGGAAAAGATCTTGAAGTACCACAGTGAGTGGGTACAGGGAACTAAATTTAAACAGGGATGTTTAAATCTTTGGCCAAAGAAGGCACGAATGACAGGGGTGTTCTGGAGAATATGTATACTTATTTGTCAGCAAAGTATAAGAGCAAGAAATTAGCAAAGAGGCAGAACACCCTTGAGTTGTGGAGGAGGCAGGGAAAGCCCCTGGGGAGAAGGTTGAGGAAGTGCAGCAGACAAATGTATGTTCGGAAACATTCACCGACCCACCACTGTATGGTTGTTTCCCTTTATCGCCCACTGCAGGATATTCCATTCCTCAGTATTCCACCCCCCACCCCCCTGAGTAGGACTAAGGGAGAATCAATAGTGGTCCAGCTGTCAGAAAAACAGAATGATTAAAGATGGAGGTAGAGAGCCAAGCGCGTATGACTTTAGAAAAAGTGCTGCAAAGAGGGGAGAGAGAGAGTTTAGCAAGGGTGATGCATGGAGAAAGGGAAGAGAAGGGTGAAGAGACAGGTTTGGATCAATGGGAGTCGGGACAGTTTATTTTTAAGATTGACAGTGCGATTATTCAAGATATCAAGGTGGATCGAGCCGAGGGAGGTGTTGGTTTAGATAGGATAGTTCAAGTTCTGGTATATGAAATGGTGTGCCCCGGCAGTGTAGGATATGATTCAGTGCAAACTGAAAAGGGAAGCACACGCAGCAGAAGAAGAAGACTGGGAAACAGATGAAGAACAGATGGAAGCACAAAGAGATACTAGGGAGATTACATTGTGGGCACCATGGCTTAGGACGCTCCATGGTGGCCAAGTGACTGTCGTGAAATATTAAAAAAGGAACAGGGATGCTCAGAAAAAAGTGAAAGGAATGCAGTTCCCGTTATAACAAAAGGGATTAGGAAGAGCACGTTACATATCATGGCCACACATGGATCGGAATAATTTCAAGAAGACCACAACCCTTTCTAGCTGCAGGAGCAAGGACGTGGATTGATGGTTTGGAGAAACAAGCAGCAGGGATAATGTTGGTTGTGGGGGGGATGAAAATGTGTTTGATGCTCTAGTGGGGGAGCAGGCAGATGATATTTGAAAAGCAGAGTTTCTATGGGTGTGGCTGGAGACAAATGATCATGATGACTCACCTTTTAATATTTGTTGGGCAGCATTGAAAACCATGTACCAGACACACCAGATATTAATTCTATTACGACTCATACCATGAAGGCAGACAACGATCCTGCCTTGTACGTTCAGCAAATTCAAGAAATGTGGCGAGCAGGGATAGGTGAGGCATGGGATAAAAATGTTGCAATATTTTATCACATGTTGAAAAAGGGACACCCCAGAGATGTACAAAATGAATTAGATGAAGTAGTGGAAATAGAAGCAAAGGGTTGGCCTGAGATTCAGGTGAATATATTTCATCATTGTAGATGGGGGCAGGTAAAGGAGAAAGAAGCAGCAAGACAAGCACAGGAAGCTGAAGCAAAGCTAGTACAAAAGAAGCTAGCTAAGATAAGCTTGGGAGGAGCGATGATTAGGAGCTTCACTGAAGCACAGCAGGGATAGCAAGGGCAATACGAGCAGAATATGCCACAAGGATTAACAGATGGCTACGCTCCAGACAGAAGGGAGATGGGAAGTCTACATAGGGGGGAGAGGAGGTTTTCAGAGAGGAGGAGGAGTGGATTTGGAGGTATGAGTCCTAGTTTTGTGGATAATTTGGAGGTCAGTTTGGAGGTCCGTTTGGAGGTCCGTTTGAAGTTTAGTGTTGGTCCTGTGAGAAGATGGGGCATTTAGCACAGGTTTGAGAAGTAAATCGCCATATTTTAATGATTCTCGTGCTAACCCCAACGGACCAGCAATTAGGTTTGCGTACCATCCTTCATCACAAGTACATCCCCAACTATGCCATATGCTCCAGGATCTATGTAGCCACAGCAAGCACAGGCATTTTAGCACTGAGAGCCTGAGGGTTGTGGGATGTTTTTACCCATGCATCCAAGCCCTACAATAAAACTGTGCAGTACTGGCATGGAAAACATCATGATGGCCAGAACTCCCCAGAGAGTGCACAGGGAAAACATGAAGAATAGGCTGCCACCCATTTTTGCCTATGTTGTGAGCACAGGAGGGCACTGCCTAAAACCACCATTTGGCTACACACACAGTAGCCTGAAACCATTGGGAATGGCAATGCCGATTCCCAAAAGCAACCCAGAACTGTGGGCAATTCATTTTCTTAATCCCAAAAATGGTTGCATTACCAGTACTCACCACTATCAGAAAGCCGGAGTTTTAAAACCACCAGACTTTTGTGTAAAACTGAACAAATGAAACAAAACCAGACCAAGGAAAGACTTGCTAAGAGGTGGATACAATGTAAAACTATATTCTGAAATGACTTGAAGGAAGTAATTATTTAATGTATAGGTAAACATTGTCAGTTTGATTTGAATGTAGAAAACTGGGAACAAAAAGTGACATTTAGCTGAAACCTGGCTTAATGAAACTGAATTCTGCCTGACAACTACCCCCGACAGGAGTTGAAACCTGCTCAGCCACTCTGCCCCTGGCCAAAAGGAGTTAACACCTCTCTGATTAGATTAGGGGTGGAGCAGCTGGGGACTACAGGGTGTTGAACAAAGGCCTGTCCTGGACTCAGGCAAATGTTATATTGGGGCGTCGTAAAATAGCTTCCTCTTGGGAGAAACTGGGGGGCAGCTGTGCCTCTGTGAACAAGCTGGCTTGGGGGAAGTGGATAAACCAGTTATTCCACCCTGTGATGTGGGAAGCCACACCCCTTTTTGACCAGAGCATAATTTTAAAAAGATAGATAACTCATAGTGCGGACTTGTCCGAATTATATAAGTAATATCATTATTTTTGTGATGTTTCTGTGAACATTTTAAGAGGCGTTAGGACCCTGTGGTGTATTCTAGGGGGTTGCTAGTGGAAAATAGGGTCTCACTCCAAATGTATGCATGTTAAAAATCTGACACTTTATCATCTGTAACCCATATCCCTGGTACACATGTGTGTAAAATCTGGAAAGGTTTAGAGGTCGTTATCTGGATGAAAAGGGGAGAATTCTGTCATCAGTGGACACGACATCGTACAAAGACAGGGATCGGATGGTTTGGTGCTACAGAAAATATGTTAACTGGACCTATAATATTAGAAAAATGGTACATAGATAAATATGTATTTGGGGCAGAAATATATTTGTGTGCAATCTGACAAGGGGAGGTTCCTCTGACCATAAAACCTACAGCATCACTCTGACTCACATTTCCTTCCCCCAATCAAGGGAGAGAGGAGGAATTGGCCAATGATAAGTGAGAGGGGCAGGTTTAGATATGACCAACTCACACCACCAACATTCCAAAACACATAAAAAGAGACTTCTGGGACAGGTAGAGACATTCAATTCCATTTGCTGCGGAGCATGCTGACCGACGACTTCACATACAGAGATCCAGACTTCAAATCCATCAATCTCCAGAACCTGTAGCAGAAATTAACTCCAGAATTTGTAGCAGAGAGGCCTGAATCCACCAACTGAATCCTCTTCAGCAGGCCTCAAAACTAACCAAACTATTCAACAGCCGGGCGAGCTGTTTGAAGTTTTGCCGTGAATTTTTGCAAGAACCTGTAGCAGTACCCAGAAAGCAGTGTTACATCCAGAATCCAGAGAGGCTAGACCAGCAGAGCAGAGCTGACCCAGATCGCTGTGAGCAGAACCGGTGCCTGATTGACCCGCCGAGCAGACAGAACCGCAGCCGAACTTGTTGACCAGATCCGTGACAAGGCCAAGTTCAAATTTATATTGTGAGTACCTAGCAAAACTGTGAAGAACCAATCTCTTAGTTAAAATAATCTAATCCAAACTATTTTAACCTAAGTAGAACTGCCTCCTAGAAATTGTGTCATCTGTCATTTTTAGAGCTGCACAACTGTCACCTGTCAATTCTGCAGCTGCAAGCTGTCACCTGTCATTTTGAGTTTACTTTAAATCCGAAAAACTACCTTTATTTAATCATCCATATCTCTGGAACCGTTTTTTCCACAATCACGATTTACGCACTCGCGAAATTTACCGCGATTTGCGATTTTGGCTCAATTTCTCCACTTGTCAAAATAGCAGCTCCATTCTTTCTTTTGTTAAAATCCATTTGCAACTTGGTAATAACTCATAGAGCATTGCTAAAGTGAGCCTGAACTAATACCAACACGCATCTCCCACTCACCCTGAATCTCTAGAGGGAATTAAAATCAGTTGGCACATTTTCCCATCCATTGCCATCACATTTAAAAAGCATTTTGGGCCTGTGTTTCAAACCTCTACCTGTTTTCCTCTAAGCTTGCTGGGAGGGAACTGCATTTCGTATTGCATTTTGTTGGGATTCTTGAAGACTATGCGCTCTCCTTCCATTTGTTACATTGCATGGGGGGGAGTGAATTGTCAAGGAAAAGTGATTACATTGTCTTTTGTTGAAGCCATATCAAGTTATCTTCTGTACTGCAGTTCATTCATCATTGCATTTCCTTGAAACCATAAAGCATTCTCAGCTACCTCATCCTCTATACTACTCCTAAGTAATCAAGTGTACCACTGTAACATTACCCATTGTGGATCCACATCATATGTCTCAGTGTACTATCAGCTATTAATATATTATAAAAGTGTGATAGGTATATATTGTTGAATTGTCCAAATAAACCTTTTAATTTGCAAAACAAACCTACTTCTTGGCTCAGTGGGGCCAGGGGGATTCTAAGAGGGGGGTGTTATACAAGGGTTGCCATCCAGAGTACTGAACTGGACATAAAAATACATCAATAAGGGTTTTTCTCAGCATCCCAGACTAGGCATTGATTTAGCTGTAGTGTTGATTGAATATCGCTTACAGGGTGCACAGACATATGCACCACAGCCAATTGTACCAGCACAAGCACCTATACAATCATGGGATAAGAATCCTTTACCCCAAGGTATGGTGACACAGTATACAGGAGCAAGTGTTTTGGAGGGCAATTCTTTCACGCTCCTGGATACGAGCACATGCCCCAAGTAGGGAATCCATGGCATGTCCTGTCCGATCAGTCACTGCCAATGCGAAAAAGGAATCCCAGGTAGGTGCGACAATAGGAGACCATACATTTACTTTCATGGTTGATATAAGGGCAACTACATCTTCCATCAAGGAAGGCAATCTTACTTATCAGGAAAGATGATGGACACGCAGGTATTCTCTGGGGCAATTTTGTTGGTTCCTTACCCAGAGCCGCTACCTATTACAGTAGGTATGCCGGATTTTCCAGCTCCTTGGATGTATTTTGCAGAGTGAATCTCTTGGACAGAGATCTCTTGAGCAAACTGAATTTGACAATCTCATTTTCGGAGGAAGGTATGGTATGCTCGACACCAGGTTTGCATCTTGCTACGGCAATGGTGCTTATGCAAGCATGTTACAGTGATAGCGCAGTAAGAGGGGTGCCCGCACATCTAGATCTATTCCTTTATGGGGTGACAATTATACTAGGATGGGTGCCTGGGATCAGAGATAGCATGTGGCATGTGCCCACTGAGTTTATATTCTGTCCTGCTGTTCCACAAGAAAAGGTTCCTGGTGCTGTCATTACTTTGCATCCAGAAACAGTGATTTTGAGAAAAGACAAGGTTGTTCACTCAGGAATCAATGAGGAAGAAGAATGGTGTACAGTTCTGTGCATAGATCCAACATGGTTTTTAAGGGGTGTATCCAATGAAGATTTGAGATCTGTATACCAGATTGCCGGATTACGATGGAGCATAGATTATATCTATTGTTAAAACTGCATCACCATATTTGCAGGAAGATCTAGAGAAAGTACTTAGCTACCTGTGGGCTAGTAATCACCATGACATGAGGTTATTGAAGAGCATAGGGTCAGTACAGATAAAGTTGAAACCAAGTGCAATATTGCCATGAGTGTAACAATACCCCATGTCAAGGGAGGTTGATGAAGGAATGTATGATACTAAGGTGATCTTATTGAATGCTTCCTTACACCGAGTAAGGTGCTACACAGTTAATCCTGCAGCATTCTTAGCCGAGCCAGTTAAGCCAGATGAACTTGTGAATGATTGTGCAAAATATGAGAGAGGACCGGACAACGAGGGCATGAATATCAGGGAAGATGCACTCGAAGAAGGAGAAGTACTCTTCGTTGATAGTTCCTCGATGATAGATCAGGACACTGGTGAAAGGCATACTGGAACGCCATCCTTCCACACATCAGGCTAATGGATTCTCATGCAGCCTTTCGCAAGGCTATCAAAATTAGGCTTTTTGTCTGATATTGTTTGTATTTATCCTGCATTTACTTCAGCCTCTGTAACCAAGCAAACTGTGTTTAACCTCAGTTGTATAACCATGTACCATGTCTAAGAACTCCTCCTTGGGCGGCATTCATGTAACCCAGAATCAAGCCTTCTTAAACTCCTCTTTTAGCACCTCGATACCCTAGGACTGTAGTGCGCTCTATACATCTAAATAAATAAAATACTAATGTAGCAATTGGTTACCTTGTGGATGGTGAGTATGAGGTTATGGCGAAGAGGAGATTTCCTTCACATTAGTTCCACACAGGCAGCAGAATTAGTGGCTATCAGAGTAGTTATGCCTCAGGAACTGCTTATGGAAGCTCTGGAGCAACTGCATTATTCTTTGCATGCCTCCAGATGACTTGGGGCCGCTTTGTTTTTGCGAACTGTACCACGTGTCATCAATTCAATACAGGGAACACACTGAAGACACTGAAGTGGACATTGGCCCAGCCATCGTTGCCTTTCAGGGAACTTCATATTGATTATATCAATATGATTAACATGTGCAGTACTTATCGTTTCCTTATTGTTGTGGTATGTCCTTTTTCCTGTTGGCTAGAGGCTGGACTATGTGCTCACCTTGATGCGAATCAGCAGCAGCATTTTTGGTACAAGAGGTATTTCCTTATTGGGGGATATGAGAGGTTCTGAAATCTGACAATGGGACTCACTTTTTTAATGAGCTCTTTTATGAAATCACTTCTTTATTGGGGATAAAGCACCAGTTGTGTTCAGTGTATTATCCACAGCCCAAAGGCATTGTTGAAGGATTAAATGGGTTGTGGAAATTGAGACTTTCTAAAATCTGTCACTCCTTATTCAAAATCTAGCCTTCTGTTGGCTCTATTTTATTTTAGGAATCAGCCAGGGAAACAAAATCACCTTACTGCTCACAAAATAGTGAAGGGGAGGAGGCTACATACACCACTCGCACCTGCACATACAGCCTTTGATGCACAAATGTCTGCAGACATCGTAGGTGAAGAGTCTCAAGGCTACCTTAAGGCCTTAACCAAAACTGTTAAAGTTATATGTTCACAGATTTCATCTTGTCACCAACAGCCGGCTGTGTTTGAGGGTGTCAATCCGGAGTTCCTACAACAGCTATAACTCTTTCTGGGAGATGTTTATAGAATAAGTTTTGTCTGTCGTTGGAATCAACAGAGGTTCCACAGGCCATATCAGGTTATCTTTGTGACTCCCAGAGCTGTGAAAGGGAAAGGTCAGAAGTGCTAGATCCATCTCTCTGAAGTTTTGATGGGATACTAGCACCAACCCACATCCGCAAGAACAAGACCATAGTGGAGACAAACCCAAAGATTAAAACAATGAGTATTCCTACAAGATTTGTGATATTTTCTTTTTCCCTTTTTTGTGAATGTGTAACGGAAATTGTGCGAGCAGGGGATGGAGAGGGTAAGAATGAAAATGTTGATAATATAGGAGATATTGATGTAAGCTCCCATGATGTGCCACTGCCCAGGAAAAGAAGGGACACTGAGCAGCAAAGAGTTATCGCCAATGAAGGGTTATTTTGGATAGTATGATCAATGTGGCTTGCCCTGATTCAGAGAATATGTGCTACAACTACATGAAGAAGGCATGAAGGGAGTAGCCTACAGATTCCTGTTATATCTGTTGTCCCATCCCCAATGCTTCTGATCCAGTGAGATGCAACCTCATGTAGCACAATGCTTAGCGCATTTAGCCTTATGGAGAGTATGTGGCCTATTTCAAGGACAATCAGTACAAGCTATGATCATGCCAATCGATGAACATGAATGTGTCAAAAAGTACAGGAGGAACATGAAAATGTGAGGTTCGGTCTATATTCTTAGCTAAAATTAGAAGTTTCCATGTGTTCGCACAATCGATGAGAGCAGGGGGTGATGCGTTGCAGAGCAGGAGGAAGGGGTATGTTGCTTACCTGTAATTCCTGTTCTCCAACATCGGTATCTTTCATGGATTCACTTGCTTTGAATATTCCCCACCAACAGACTGGGAATCCTCAGTAACCTTAGTATTATAACGTGTAGTAAAGCATTTTAGGCTCACTTTAGTAGCCGGTCATTGTCCTTTTGTGTGTATTCTGCCTCAGCTAATGGGAAGTTGAGTATGTAGCCCCACCCAGGAGGCCATCTTCATATTCTAACCCGAGAGAGATGAGAGTTAGTGTATTATAGCCTTACTCCCTATGGGGGCATGTGAATCCATGAAAGATAACAATGCTGGAGAACAGGAGTTACAGGTAAGCAACATACTCCTTCTCCAGCATTGTATCTTTCATGTATTCAAATGCTTTGAATAGGGTACACAGCAGTTTGCATTCATGGATTGGAGGCGGTAAGGGAGAAAGGAATACCTTATTGAAATGGGTGTTGCAGGATGGCTCTTCTGACCAGAAACGTTGCTAGGGTAGGGGCTGGCGGGCTATAGCCCTGGGTCTTTTGGTTGTATCCCGGGATAGAAGCTCAGGTGCTACAACCAAAGGCTATCTAGTCTGAGTCTTGACAGTCCCGACATTAGCGTAGCCCCGGATTTTTTCCAGACCTGGCAACACCTCTGCTTCCTACTCTTGCCTCTGTTTCCTTGTCCATCCATGCAGTTGTGCTTCACAAAGGTGTGCAGTACTGCCCAGATTGCTGCACAGCAAATGTCTGGCAGGGGAAGCCCTGTGTATAAAACGGCTGACGAACCCACTGCTCGGGTAAAATGCACCCTAATGGGCCATTGCAGGGGCCTGTTCGCTTGTGTATGCGCTGTTGTGATTTTTGGGGAGACCCATCTTGTGAATGCTTGCTTGGAAATGGGTTGGCTCCTGTTAGGTATTCCAAAAACTAAGAACAGCTGCAGCATTCATCTAAAACCTATAGTCCTGTTTATATAGAAGGTTAACACTCTCTGAGGATCCAGTGAATGTAATGACTGTTCTGCTGGAGTAGTGGGTTTTGCGAAGAACTCTGGTAGCATTACCTCCACTTGCAGGTGGAATTCTGATAGTACTTTAAGGATGAAGGTAGAATTTATTTTCGGGCTGAGTGTGCTTGTATCAAAATGCAGGTACAGTGGTTTGACAGATAAAGCATACATCTCAAATACTCGTCTCAATGTTGTGACCGCTACAAGGAATGCTATTTTCCATGACACATATTTTATGTCCGTAGTAGCTATTGGCTCGAATGGGGATTTGATTAGTGCTGCCAGGACAGTATTCAGGCTCAACTGCAGAGGTACTTTCTTTTGTGGAAAAGACCCCCTCATGACATGTTTTACTATGCAAGCTCTGAATAGGGGCAATCCTTTCTCTTGTTTGTTGTATCTTGAAATTGCTGCCAAGTGTACATTAATGGATGCATGTGACAAGCCATCTTCAGCGAATTTAAGCAAATATGGTAGGAGCTCATGAGGGGCTAAATTGAGTGAGTCTAACTGGTGCTGAATGCACCACTTGCAGAAGCAATCCTACTTGTATGCTTACGATTTCTTTGAGGTCTGGCTGCTTTTAGAATGTTTCTGCAGCATGTGGCCAAATTCACGGAAGTCAGGAGCCAGACCTTTAAGTTGAGTGATCCCAGGTCGAGGTGCAAAACTTGTTGGTTGCAGATTGAGAGCAGGTCGGGAGCCTTCCCCAGAGGAATTGGGCGGTCTTGAGATAGATGAAGTAGGTTGGAGAACCAGGGCTGTCTCGCCCACACTGCTGCTATCAGAATTATTGTGCAATTGTACATTGTGATCATCTGCAGGAACTTGCGCATTAACAGAATTGGAGGGAATGCATATGCGAACATCCCTTCCCACGATATTGTAAACACGTCTCTCGGCTATTGGTTGTGTGGGTATCTGCTGATGAACTAGGGACATTGCTTGTTCTTGCATGTGGCAAATAGGTAGATGGGAATTGCTCCCCACTTTGTAAACATCTCTTTTAGTTTTCTGCTTGTCAGCTGCCATTCGTGTGACTGATTGCCGGCTCTGCTCAGCTGGTCTGAAGCTTCATTCTGTTTTCCTGGCAGATAAAATGCTTGGAGCTGCATGTCGTTCTTGATTGCCCAGTGTCATAACTGTTCTGCTTCTGTTGAACGTGTTCTGGACTGTGTGCCTCCTTGTTTTTGCACATAATACATGGTGGTGGTGTTGTCTGTCAACACTCTGACTACCTTGTTTTTGAGTATTGGTTGGAACAAGTAGAGGGCTCAGAACTTGAGCTGTCTTCCTATCTCAGGAGGATAGCTCAGGGTCAACGTGCTCGCCTTGGAAGCAAGACGACATGGAGCAATACAGGTTTGATCCCTGGGTCTGCGCTTAGAAACCTCTGGGTATTAAACGCGTTACAAATACCCAATTACAATTACAACACTGCCTTCAATTCCAGGGCATTGATATGGAATTTGGTCTCTTGGGCACTCCAGCATCCCAGACAGACATGCCCCACCCTGTGAGTGAAGCATCTGTGACCAACGGTCCCTGAAAAGATAGTGCTTTGGCATCGCCCACCATTGCAATTCGCGTGCCAGTTGGGATGTTACTACCAGTTTTTCATTCCAGGATCCATTCGTGTGTGACCATTGATCTGCCAAAACTCCTGTAGTGGTCTCAACCTGCACTGTTGGATTAGAGGTATGCATGAGGACATGGTCACCATCAACTGCATACATATTCGGACCTATATGCTGTTGCCTTGACAGAATTTCTTCAAGAGAAGAGGAACTGGCAGTCTTCTTTCCTGGGAGGGTCGAACCCACCCCTTGATGGTGTTGAATTGAGCCCCTAAATGGCCCGAAACATCACTCGTCTGAGTTTATGGCAAAGCCGAGGTGTGAGAGGATGCTCGACATGTGTTGTACTGTGTTTTTTGTTTCTGTATGTAAATGTGCCCGTATCAACCAGTCGTTGAGGTAGGGGTATATATGGTACCCCTCCCTCCTTAGAGACGTGCCTACTGGGGCCAGGCACTTGGTGAATGTCCTTGGAGCTGAGTGTAACCCAAACGGAAGTACCTTGAACTGATAATGGCTGGCTCCCATGACGAACCTTAAGAATTTCCTGTTTACTTTTTAAATGGGGATATGAAAATATGCATGTTTGAGTTTAACGGTGCCAGGAAGTCTCCTTCCCTTACTGCCTTTATAATGTTGGTTAGGGTAACCACCTAGAATGTTTGCTTTTTGACATATTTTTTAGACCTCGTTGGTCTAGAATTGGTCTTCATGATTTGTAAATTTTTTCGGACCACAAATAACCTAGAATATGTTGCCTTGTTGCTTTATTAGTAGTTTTTCCACCTGACTTTTGAGAATTTGTAAGTGTGGCCGGTGTTGTAACCGGGGTGGCATTGGAGGATGTCTTCTGCTGAATTCTAGTACATACCCTTCCTTTATTATGTCTATTACCCACCTGGCTGTGGTGATTTGTTTCCATTCCGGCACATGATATTGCAGGTTGCCTACCATTTGGTTGAAGATGTCTTCTTGTGAGGGATCAGAAGCGATAGGAGTCAGGCTTGTTTTGTTTGTCTTCCTCTTGAGGCAGTTAATGCCGACATCTACTTTGGGCTGCCTTGTAGTCCTTCTGTTTTAATGTGTTGGACTTTCTGTATCCTTGATAGTAGGTCTGAGAATAGGAAAATCCTCTTTGGTAAGACTTGCTGCCTCTGCCCCTGGTTGCTGAGCGTCCCGAGGCTTCTCAGAATGAACGAAAAGTTGTTAAGGATCTTGTCATTTCGGTGTTGTTGTTTATTGCCTTCAAGCCTCATCTATTTTGGGTCCAAAAAGTTGGTCTCCCTCAAATGGCATGTCTAAGACTTTTGATTGCAAGTTTTGCCTGAAATCCGTTCATTTTAACAATGCTTTCCTTCTCAAAACAACTCTGTTGCTGATCTGTTTGAAGCCAATCTATGCTATATAAACAGCAATATTGATGGCATCGTTAGATGCCTCTTCTCCCTCTCACAGGATTTCCATGGCTTGTTTGCGCTTTTCCTCTGGCGGATGCTCCAATAGTGATGCCATTCTGTTCCACATCTCGCTGTTATATTTGGATAATATCTGCAGGGAATTGGCTGCCTTAACTGTAGTGGCTCCTGTGGCCAAAACCTCTTACCAAACACATCCTGCTTTCTGTAGTCGTTATCCGGCGGGAGGTTGAATATTTGGCCATGTGTGTTGGACTTTCTCCCTACTGCCCCCTAGACCACTGACTTGGGGTAAGCTGGGATGTTAGGCACTAGGGAGATACATCCAGAGCTCTGAACTTCTTTTCTAGTCGCCCTTTTAAAGCCGTTCTGAAAATGTTGTTTTCATTAGTAGTAATCCTTCCTCCCATACACGGTCCAAAATGGGAGTCAAAATTACTGTTTTCCTTCGCTTAAGCATCAAATCAAAGAGACACAAGTCTTTTTGTACAGAGGGGAAAAGTCCAAATTCTTTGCATGCTTTCTGCATAATGTTGTGAAATGCACCTATTTCATCTGGTGGTGACTGTTTGGTTGGCTCTTCGGGTACTGGGTCAAGCCCCATCGCTGCGCCATCACAGTCATCCTGCTGAGGAGAGTGGGTAGCAGTAGTGTCTATGTCTCTGTTGTCATCATCATATGTGGTTGATGAGTGCAGTTCTCCTTCCTCGTGTTCGCGATATGAGGAGGGCATTGGTCTCTGAGAAGATCCCTGTGTTATTATTGGACTTCTAGACCGATTTCTTTGCAGAGGTATCAATGGTGTGATAAGTGACTTTCTCGGGGATGGTCTATTACGTCTGGAAGGAGTATTGTTGGCATGACTGCGTCCCTCTGCTGTGTGTGTCCTCTCCCTATTGAGATTTGAAGGAACCCCAGAACGACCCAGCATCTCTTCATACACACTTTGTTGGTCTTGTTTTGATGGCAGCCGTTTATCTTGTTCCTGCACAATGTATGTATGTGGATGTATGATTGGATTGGTAGGTTGGGATAGGATTGGCCTAACTGGGAGGCTTGGATCAATGGGTTTTTGTGAGTGTCTTAATACTGGTGAATTTAACGGTGCTTCCATTGACCACTGTGGATTTGAATACGGGTCATCCTGAGAGAACCGAGGTGAAAAACTTTGTTCGAACCTGAGTCTGTATGGTATTCTAATATTTGCTCAGGCAGTATTGAAGAAACTGGTGAAAAGGATGGCTCCCTGTATGTAGGCAACCTGACTGTCCCCTTTATTGGAGAGGATGCAACTGTTTGAGCAGTATTTATATTATGTAGGCACGTGTGGATTTTGTGGCTTCCACTGGACTTTAAGCCTTCCCTCATTTTGTAACATATTGTGTCTTTGAGGATGCAATCAGTGGTTGTTTTAGTACTGGATTTAGGTCATTTGTGGTGATCTGTAGACAATTTTGTTGATGTGACCCCTCCCATGATCTTTTTATTGTCACCTCCAGGCTTCTGTGTCATGTCTGTCAACAAGGACATTGTCAGAATCTTCTTTACTGCATGGGTCTTGGTCGTCAACGAGGAAATTGGGGGCTGTATTGGTGTAGGTGATATGCCATGCACAGTTGACGCAGATTCTGCCATCGTCGGTGCTCCCATCGTCTTAGTGGGCTGTCTGTTGATGGGATCGTTGTCGACAGGACTGCCCTTGATGAGGTCCTTGCTGCCGCCAATGTTGTCATCACGTGGTGATGGGTTTCACTGTCAACTGGGCCATCATCACCATTGTCATTGATGCCGTTGATGAGGACTTTCCACCACTCGAAGTGGTTTTGACCGTCGACAAGGATTTAGCTTGTATTGTCGACAAAGTTGTCGCTGACACCTTAGAAATGGCCTCTCCTGTCATCGACAGAGATTTCGTCAGTGGCAATCACACCAACTGAGATGCCATTGATGGGAGGGTGATTTAAATATTAGGGCACCTGGCAGAGCCCTGAAAGACCCAGGTGGGTATACTTGAGTAAACACAACAAAATATCAGGGGCGCGCCACTTCAGGGCCAATCAGCGTGATTTACGAGTTTGATTACCCGGTGTCACCTAGACAACGGTTTCACTTTCACGGTTACCGCTGCGCGCATAGCAGATGCCAGTTTACGCTTCTCTTCGATTCCAAGGAAGTAAGTTCGGCTTGTTTCTGTCATGCTGTTTTAACTCCGTAGAGCGCATACACGCCAGTTTACTTGGTTCGTGCCCATAATAGTGCATTTAATAGTATGAGCCTGTTTCAATCGGATAAAGTTTCTGAGCCGTCCTGGGCTCGTACTTATTCTTTGCAAAAACGATATAGTGGCAGATTATCACACTTGTGCACTATTTTTTGCACACAGGCTTTGTCAACCATAGACATACCAGGAGAGAAACGTGCGCAGGAATTGTCTCCGCCATTACCACGTAGAAGACCCTGTTTACCACTTGAGGTAAGCCCTTACCCTATTTTAGAGGGTATTGTGTAAGATACCAGGACCTGGATGGCATTTTGACAGATCCTCACATGTCATTACAGGTACCACAGATACGAATCTGTCTTTGTTTACGGCGCATTGAATGGCCGTTGGACTCCTATACTCAGAATGGATCCCCTCTAACCCTGGCATTGGATAAGCCTTTGGTAAGACATAGGCTTCTCAACTAGAGAGCTTTGTTTTCTTTATGTAATATAGCATCTATAGAGAGCTTTGTTTTGAAATATCATTTTAACCATCGAGGTCCCCCTCCACTCACTGCACTCCATTTGTTGTCGTTGTTTTTATAGATAGAGACCCTGGGACTACCATTTTTACACCACACGTCCTGATGAAGGCCTGCTCACCTAGCTGCACTCTACAGCTCCTTTAGGCCAAAACACAGTTGTGTCAAAGACAAAACATTACATGAACAGTGTATAGTTTAAACACTTTTGTTGTTGTGACTTTTTATGTTATGTCAATGAATGTTGATTTGTGTCCTCGTTTTGCAACCGCACTGATAGTAATCATTTGCTGTTGTATATCTGTGCATTAAGATCCTTTCTTGTTACGGATCATACCCATTTGTATTGTTTTCCAGAATACCCCCTGGGTACTCTATCACCAACATTATTCAGACTATTAAAACACACCAATGTGAAAGAATGTATTTGTATTGATATTTATACATTTTGACATTTGGGAGCTGTCGGACCTCTCACCCTGAAAAAATTGATGGGAGGGTGCAATTTAAATAATTTCTCCTCGTTTTTCTTTTTTAGAAAGGGTTGGCAGTCTTTCCTCTGACGTAGCCCTCTTAGGGGGGTGAGGTATATCACCATTGTACTCCACCACAGTTGTATAGGTTTCAGCCTCTGAAGGGGGGTATTTCCCCTCATTTAACCATAACGCCAATCTTCTCTTTCTGTCTTTAAGAGTTTTAGCACTAAATGTAGCGCAAACCTTGCAGTCTTCCTGAATATGGTTAGGGTACAGGCAGTATATGAATTCAGCATGTCGATCACCCTCCAATACATTTTTAATGTCACACATTTAGAATGCCTTGAAGAGGGTTTTCCTTGTTTCCTCCTTTCATAATCCCACTTATCAGCTGAAAAGATGAGGATTCGTGAAGAAAAGTAGGTTTTTTGAAGTATTTTCCAACTAAATAAAGTTTCTGTCAGGAGAAATGGCTCAGTGAGAATCCTCAGCATGATGTGCAGTTAGAATCTGAGGATGGCCTCCTGGGTGGGGCTACATACTCAACGTCCTATTGGCTGGGGCAGAATACACCCAAAAGGACAATGATGGGCCTAAAATGAGCCTAAAAAGCTTTACTGTAATTTATAATACTAAGGTTACGGGGGACTCCCAGCCTGTCCGTGAGGAATATTCAAAGCATGTGAATCAATGATAGATCCAATGTTGGGGAATGCAGGGGCTCACCAAATAAGCAGTGGCAAAAATTAATGACAAGTGTTTAGAGATTTGGAATCTGTACATCAAGAAACTGACTTGGCTGAAGCAAAACGAAAAACCTGCTAAGATTCACATGCTTAGACTCTTTTCCTTATGTTTCAGGAGCGATGGCACTCTGCCAGTGTGCACCAATCAGAATTGTAATAGAACCTAATTGCAGACTTTGCTGGAGGGACTCTGCGATTATGGACACATACTGGGTATGCAGGGACCTTGCCTATCTTCAAGTGCCACCAGTTTGGAATGGTGTGTGCAGTCTCTCCTTGTTACAGTCACCAGTTCTTATCATACCGGATGCTCATCTCATTGTCTCTAATTCGCCACCTCAAGTTACATCTGTACCGCCAGTGCCCCCTCCCCTGCAAAGTGTTTATGGACTAGAGACTTTCGAAAGACGCAAAATGTTAGGGACTTTACAGAGATATACTTGCAGTAATTATTTCTCATCGACGGCTTCAGAGATTTTAAGGAACATTCCTGGGCAATACAAACTTTTTAGCAAAACAGAGGTGTTCTTTGCCTCCCTCTTGGCTCCTGGTATTCAGACTGCTGACAATGCAAAATAGCTTCAAGTGACCCTTTAGAGATGTTCCAGTTCACTAACCATACAGAGCATGGTTTTATGCCATTAAGGAGGAGATGAGAGTGATTTGTCTGATAAGACTCCAAAATCGTTACACTCTCGATCTCCTCAGTGCTATGGAAGGAGGGCTGCGTCCAAAAATTGGCAGCTATTGTTGCACCCATACCCCTCCTAATGACTTGGATAACGGCTCTTGTCTCATGCCATCAGAGCATTCATAACCTTTTTTGCAGCTATGGAGAAGGAGACTTGAATACAAAGTTAAACATGGGTGGAATCTGTTTTGTTGGGTCCCGTCATGCTGGCCCTACTGTCTAAATGTTTGTGCCTATTGTACTTTTCCTGCTTGTGATTTTTTGCTCCCGTCAGGTACTTTTGAGGCGCTGCTCTGCCAGACTACCTAGAACCGGCACTGTGATGTTGGTTACTCTAACTGCGGGTAAGGCCACTCCCATCTTAAAACATATCAGAATACAAACACATTCAGGGATGAATCTGAGTCTAATTCGACATCCGGGTACTCTTTTGTTTCCTCCTCCTGATTTAGATAATTATGTGGAGCAGTGGGTAGATTGTGGAAGAGAGTTTGATTTTGTCTTGTACCGCAGAGATGTATGCTCGTAGTGAGGAGAGCATGCAGGGTGTTTGTAGAGTGTGGGTCCCCAAGGAAGATTTTATCCGTGAGAGGTATGCAAATAGATTGGTAAATAAATTAACTAAATGGGGGAATGTTGGGATGCACGTACAATGTCCCAACGAGGAAAAGAGGTTTACGCTATGTAAGTTGTATTAGCCTATGGTGTGGCTTGTTTAAATGCAATGTTGCAATTAGCATGTCTTCTGTGTTGTTAGAAGATTTGGGATGTATGTGTTACTTTGTATCTAGTTTTGAATACATGTTAATGTGCATCATGTAGCAACATAATGAGCAACAATGTAATCACAATGTTATCTGTGGGGGATAATTTTGGGCCAACTTTGCAGCACCTACAGTGAAATGTGAGGGACACCACACTGGCAAAAGAAGGGGTTTGTCAACAGAGAAGTAGTAATCAGATGAAGTGAACATGTGAGAACTTGAGATGACTTAGATTGAATATCCAGTTAGAATGTCATGGTAGTATGAGTTCTACCATCTCTACATAAACAGTTTGAAGACTGCAGTCTGCTTTAGGCCGCATAGTCTCTGGTTTGCAGTGGCTGAGTTTTTCTTAGGCCTGGGGTGCTTGGATGACCAGGTCAAGAGAGGGTGAGGAAGCAAACCACATTGAGCAAATGGTGATAGCAGGCCAAATGGTCATTGGAGGCGAGGACAGAACGAATTGTCATTATGTTGGGTTTTATGTGCAAATGGATGAATAGATACAAGGGACACATTTGCTGAGAACACAAAGACTTGTCATTGAATGACCAATGGGGTCTGGTTAGGTTGCAAGGGTCAAATTGGGGTTATGTAATAAATGCATGGAATCTATTCTCGAGGACAGAGCTTTACCATTGTTTTATGGTTTGATCTGGATTCTCAAGAAGATAAGCATAATACATGCTAAGCAGGCTATATAATTTAAGATGGAAGTCATATGAGGTGAGGTTTAGGAATCCAGCTGGTCTGGGGCGAGAAGGAATTTATTTTACGATAAGAGGACTTGTCACTATTTTCTCTCCTCCCCCTAATTTAGGACATTTTATCGAGGCCATACACATCACATACTAGGTTAAATTTTCAACTGTTAAATTGTTTGAGATAATAAACCAATTACATTTCAGGACGTCTTGATTAACCATGTAATGATATCATGTGGAAAGGGGATTGCGTTTAGTAAATGTATCCAATGGAATTATGGAATGTAAGGGATGATTAGATTTCTTGTATAGTGTTAGCCAATGGAGATTGTAGATGACATAACTGGTATGTGTAATTATGTAAATTATCTAATTGTGTTTATACAAACTGTAACTTTGTTGAGTATGGTAAGGAATTTTTTGATTTCAACTTCATGAAGCTGGCTAACTTTTTACAGCCATTTGCATGTATGAAACATGCTTTTCCGACAACGTGTGTTCACTCTCTTTTGCGAGTTGTTTTTCATATCGGGTTTTGGGGGTACCCTTCTTCAAGGCTCCACCATGACCCCGGCCCTACCAAACCACCCTCGTCATCCACTGCATCTAGCCTGCATCCTGGTCCAGTGGTCACTCTACCCCTATACTGGGGCCATTGGCCAGTGTTCCTGCTCCGCAATACATGTGGCATGGGCTTTGGCATGCTGCAGGCCCCAATAAGCAAATCAGAGTAGACATTTTCTCTTGCCAGGAGCCAGGCCCACTGCCCAATTTAAATACATAGTTGGTCCCTGGTGGCCATGCAAACTTTAACCCCATAGCCGGTCCCTGTTGGGCATGGCCAGTGTTCAGATTGTCCACGGCATGGCTATACCTCAAGTACCTGTTACATCAAGAGTTTTTATACCCCACATTGCCGGGGTCAGGCCCACTGCCCACTTTAACCAG
The DNA here is from genome assembly GCF_040938575.1 of Ambystoma mexicanum. NCBI lineage: Eukaryota > Metazoa > Chordata > Amphibia > Caudata > Ambystomatidae > Ambystoma > Ambystoma mexicanum. The sequence goes on from NC_090931.1 coordinate 463,641,603, forward strand.
ATAGCCGGTCCCTCGTGGCCATGTCCACTTTAACCCCATAACCTTTGGCTTTGTCCTTGTTTTTTTTTTTGCAATTGAGGAAAGACATTTATTTAAAACACCTTGGTGAATTTGGAATCATGTCCAAAGAACAGATGTGGTTAAACGTCTTCAATGCGACACATGTGTCATTTAATAATTCGACAGTGACATTTGTTTTAGCATTAATTATTATTTTTTTTAAATATTTTTTTTAAATATCTTTATTCTTTTTCGACATGCAATAATTACAATACAGTGGCAACAATAACCATACACTTCAACTTAGGGTGCTAACATTCAGCCAATAATTCCCCCCCCCCTTTACTCACTGTGTAGTTCTGTCATCTATATCCCTTTTCCCGATCTCTCCTCCTCAGCCCACATTTATATAGTCTGTGGAATGTTTCGGCTCTCGCTTTGGTTGAACAATGTTAGTTAGACCAATCCTCTGCTGAATGTCTACTCCTAATTCTTGTTTTTGCTCTCCCAATGCCCTATCCCATACTCCAGTTTCAGCGGCTGCCCATTTCTTCAGATCTCCCACCTTCTATCGACACTAGGTCCACCGGTGGCTTTCCATTGCATAGCTATGCTACACTTAGCCAATACATAGATTAAATCTTTAAACTTACCCATGGTTTTTTGTTTAGTGCTTCTCTTAAAGAGTCCCAATATGCATACCTCTGGGGATTGGATGTCAAGGGTAATGCCTCCTGGGGCCACTCTGTCTGCCACGCTCTTCCAAAATTCTTGTATCCTGTGACATTCCCAGAACATGTGTATCATGCCTACATTCTCTTCCATACGTGTGGGACAGGCCTGCTTTCCCACACCTTCGAAGTCAGCAATTACTGCGGGAGTAAGGTATGCCCTTTGTGTTATGTAAAGTTGGAGCAGTTGCAGCATGGCATTTCTGAAGACTTTCTTGTGGAATAGGATTATGCATCGCCACTCATCGTCTTCTAATGTTTTCCCCAATTCCTTCTCTTGCACTTCAATTTGAATCTTGAGTTTTGCTCTATCAGTACCTCCTAAATCCTTAAAATTGTGTGCCCTCCCTCTGAGATGTTAATGATTGTTTTGATGTCCTCACACCCCAATGTATCCTCCATGATAGCAGGCCACCTGTCCTTAATTGTACTTAACATAGTTCCATGTAGTAGAAATTGACCTTTGTGTATTCCCATAGAATCTTGCAATTCTTTATATTCCAGCCACCTATTGTCATTCATCAGAGCCCCCATCGTGGCTACGTTGCAAGTCCCAATTTGTGCGCACACTGGCTCTAGCTCCCTGTGTGTCCGACACTACAGCCGCTAAGGGGGTCTGTGGTGATATAGGGTCTTTGAGGCCCATTGTTCTACAGGTACTCTGCCATATATGTATCCCCAGATTCACCAGCTGTGGATGGACATGTGTCTCCCATGGGGGTGTCCAAAACACATCTCTGAGATATAATCCCTGTATTGCAGTTTGTAGGAGAGTAGTCTCTCCTGTGGGGTCATCCTCCATCCATTGCACTACATGCTACAATTGGCATACCAAGAAGTACAACTCGAAATTAGGGATCGTCAACCCACCAGGTTTGTAGGGCCTTTTCAGCACGTTGAGTGCGACCCTGTACCTCTCTCCCTGCCACAAGAAGCTCCTGTAAACCATGTTGAGTTCTAGGAAGGACTTCTTGGGAATTTTATATGGGATATTTCCAAAACAGTGCATAAGTCTTGGCAGAGCCACCATGTTTAATAATGCCACCCTTCCTGCCTTTGACAGCGGTAGCTTACCCCAAAATTCCATTGATTTTATTAAACCCACTTTAGCTTATATTGTGTTGGATTCATGTTCTATCTTGGGGTTATGATATATGTTGAACCCTAGGTATCTGAAGGAGTTCTTATTCCATGGCAGGAGCAGTGCATGCAGCTCTTTTTCTTTTAGAGTTGCTAATTTTGCTAATGGAAAAATACATGATTTACTCTTATTTATTCGGAACCCGGTCTGTCGGGATTGAAACAATATTATGTCTCCTATCGAAACAATTGTGTGTGTATTGGCCTACGCCAAGTTGTCTAAACATCGTATGCGAACAAACTCCACGGCAAGGTCTTGACCTTAGAGAAAGTAATGTAAGTCGCCATCTTGGATTTAGCCGCCATTTTAGGTTCTCTTGTTATATGGAAGTCACCCTGAACATCAAAATGGAGGCCGAATGACATTCTGAGTAAGATTCTGGCCGTTGTGACCTCCGTACACATGAATAATTAATATGCCTGTAGGCCACTTGTCGGGGTCGCGAACTGAGACCTTGTCCTACCGTTGACCTATGTGTAAATGTACAACTATATCAGTGAAACTAATCAAATTGCATATATTATAGGATTGACCTGGCAAGGAACCCATAGGCCCGGCTCATAGAATGGTTAACCCGCGAGAGGGTTGACCAAGGGCTGGACAAACAGTATAAAAGACCCAAGTATTCCCATGTGCGGTCTCTCTCACTAACACATCGAACCCTCGTTGAAGTTCTTTATGTTACTCTGAGAGCCGAATAGCTATCCGTTTGTCAATTGACTTTGGTAACTGTTGTAGCTTTTGAATAAAGCACTTGTATGTTCTTTGTAACCTGTGTTGGTGTGTTTCTTTCTGGGCTTCCCGGCCTCATATTATTATACTGTTTCCACAGTTGGCGCCCGAACAGGGAATCTCAAGATTGATGCCGGATCATTGAAGGTTGACGCAGACTATCGAACTGGGATCGGACGGTGTGATACTGCGGGCTCGACCGAACGAGACGCGATACCTCGGCAGCGCTGCACGATACGATCCTTGGACGATAGTCATGTGGTCTGACATGGCATCTTGACGAGGGTCCATTTTTGAGGCGAGCAGATTTGTCAAAACCACCAAACACAAGGTAAAATTTGTTAGGTAAGTTCTTTGGTAAACCGTACGGTCCTCCTTAGGTTTGGTCAGGTGCAGTCGTGACCCTACTCTTAATTTAACCCTGACAATTTGAATTTGGCGTATTGTATCTCCAGACACAATTATTGACCAGGTAACACCAATTTTTTGTGAAATGCCTGGGAAATTGTCTAGCTGCTTTAGGGCTCTGTTCCGCAGCGATCGACAATCTTTGGAATTTAGCCGCCCGGCACCACAGGAGGGGTCGCCGGCATGTACTATGTACTGTAAGTATGGCATTGGAAGTATAGTATTTAATGATATTTGGCACAGACAAACCAGACATGCCTCCGAATTTCAGTGGCCAATCAATGGTAGTTTCGAGATCCCCCGTATTGAATACCTAGAATCGGTCTTGCTAAAAAAGAAGGCCAGACCTGCAGCATTTGATGTTTTGCAGAGTTGGAAAAAAGAAGCGTTGCAGCAGCTTAAAAGTAGGGATAAACATGCACGCCGTCATAAAACAAATGCCGAAAAGGCGCTGTTATATGATAAGGAAAAACATTCGGAGTCAGTCAAAAATATCGATAGGGCTTTCTCACTCGGTATCCAGAAAATGTATCCCTCTAAAGATTTTCATGCTTCTGAAGAATTTATTGAAAAATTGTTAAACGAACGCAGGCCTGGTGCCTCTGCGCCACCTCCATATGATCCTCTCCCTGGTGCTCTGCCCATTCCTGCTGTTATTCCTGCTGTTATTCCTGTTCCCCCTGCACAACCTACTGTTCCTATTCCTCTAGTTGTTGTTCCTCCACCTATCCTACCACCCCTTCCTCTTGCACCGATAGTTGCACCCTCATTGAATTTGCCCACCCCTCCGCTCCCGAGTGGTTCTGTATTGACTGAAGTTGATCGGGGTGTGGGGTCAAAGATTGTCACTCGAAATACTGTTTCTGCAGACAAGAAACGGGAATTATTTGTATGGGCTAAGCACTGTATGGAGAGAGGTGATCAAGCTAACGTTTTTTCCACATTATCAAATATGGGTAATTTTCCCGAGAAAAATGTTTTTATCGAAGGTTTGGGGACTCATTTATGTGTAATGTGGGGTAGATTACATAATACGGATCTCCCACAAGGGGTCAGGGATCTAAATACTTTAGCGCTTTCGAGGGACACAGAGGAGAAAGTACATGGTCATGTTGAGAGATTGTTTGAGTATAGGAGGGACTTTGAAAAATTACGGGATGAGGATGGTGAAGACGACAGTATGTATGTGCAGAAACGGTTCCTTCCGTGTCGTAGATCGGCATCTGAGGAAGTACGAATTTGTACCAAAGATGCGATTCGATGGATCTCGGATTCATCGATACCGCCGGATGAAGTATATGACACGTATAGTCAGTATACAGTAGAAATGCAGAGGAAGGTGATTCAGGTAATGGTACAGTACCTGCAGGATGAATGTGTAAGGAAGAAGGTTAGTTGTCCTATAGAGTTATTGGGTATTTGTAAGAGGGCTTTTTCGCCTGACACTTCTTCAGCTGCCTTAGCGCTCGACCTGGATCTGTTGCTTAGTAAGCAGTCAGAGTTACCTATATCTCAGTTGCCTATGAGAGAGGTTCCTCCAACATTTGTCCCAAAGGTTGAGATTCCCGCTAACGCTGGGACTGGTGCACCCGCTGTGGACATCCCTGCACATTATGTATCGCAATTTGTTCACGTCCCGTTTTCACGACAGGAAGTGAACACTATTAGACAATCAATTCCCGATATTAGGAAAAACCCGACAGGATTCTACAAAGAGATAGAGCCCGTTTTGCAGTCCTCTGTGTTCACCTTAAGTGATATTGACTTGCTATTCCCTGTACTCCTGCCCGTAGATTTATGGAAGCAGGTTCGAACAATAGACGATGTGCCAGGGTTGGGAGATACGTGGGCTAACATGACTAGGTTTGATGGGGAAAGACCAGCTGATGAGAAACCACCTCAGGTAATACTTACTTTGCTTGATAGAAGTGTCGCAAAATTGAAAACCATAATTCCTGAGAAAAGAGTTATTTGGGACAAGCTTACGGCCTGTGTTCAAGGAAAAACTTAAGGTGCCACCGAGTTCTTTAATAGATTCGAACAGGTATTCTCTGACTTCAGTGGACAGGACTTGGGCACAGAGTCTGGGAAAAGGTTGTTTGTGGACAAATGTGTACGTGGATTGTTGCCCGACATCCAGTCACAGATTATGTCCTCTGAGAGCGCTTGGCAGGCGAAATCCCAATCTGAAGTTTTGCACATGGCTCAGTATTATGAGAACCGTGTTAATAATGAAAAAGAGAAAAGAGAGAAGAGGAAAGGAGATTTGAAGACTAAAGTATTGTTACAACAAATTGTTAGAAATCCCAGAGGAGGTACTTCACAGACCAGAGGTCAGTATGTCCCAAAAGGAAACGCTCCTTTGGGGCCTGTGAATGTTAATCAATGTGCCTATTGCCGCCAGGAAGGTCATTGGCGAGCACAGTGCCCCGTCCTTCGACAGAGGTCAAACAACGCATTTGGGAGTATGGGTAGACGACCTAGAGGTCGCCCCGGAGTGGGGGGCCCCGATAGATGTCAGTTCTCGCAAGATCCTCAGCAACCTTTTTCACGGGAAAATCAGACTTCGAGTGTGGACACGAGAAACATATTTGATCACCCTTCTGCTGCCTACCTTTCTGAAGAGCTTCCTTCCGACGACATTTTATTTTGTTAGGACTGCCCGAAGCAGGGTTTGGAACCTTCACCTATTCCCGTTAATCAGAAGGGTCCCTACGTTGAATTGTTAGTGGGGAATAGGAAACATCAGTTTTTGATAGACAATGGAGCACAGAAGTGCTCCATTGATCATTCCCGGGTTCCAAACATTCCACTGTCAGGGCAAACAAATGTTTCTGTAGGGTTTTCTGGCATACCAATTGCTTGCCCGGTTTCTTTGCCGGTGTCTGTTTCTTTGGGTCCCTTCACGGACCATTGTCCCTTCCTCCTGACTTCGAACTGTGGAGAGAATTTGCTGGGGTTAAATTTGTTGAAGAAACTGAATTCAGTAATTCATTGTTCCTCTGACGGAGTGCGACTGACGATTTCACGACAGCAACTTCCCAATTCTCAGTTTTTGTCTTGACCATTGCCTCCTGAGTTTAGTGTTGTTCCGGGATGTTTGTGGGCGTTTGACGACAATGATGTTGGAGTGCTACAGATTGAGCCGTTAAAATAGTTTTGAAACATGGAGTTAGACTACCGCGCATTCCACAATATAAAATATCAGTTGAGGGTGAGCGTGCTTTGAAGTGCATTGTCTCCGATTTTGTGAATCGAGGAGTGATTGAAGAGATTGCAGGTAGTGTATGTAACAGCCTGATTTTGCCTGTATACAAGAAAGGTGACAATGCAATCCCATACCGTTTTATAATTGACCTACGTGCTATTAACAAAGTTGTCGCCCCACAATTTCCAATTGTGCCTGATGTAACAACGATACTAACAATGATCCCTGCTACAGCTACACACTTTAGTGTTGTGGATCTAAAGAATGCTTTCTTTAGCATTCCTATACACAAGGAGAGTAGATATTTGTTCGCGTTCACCTTGGGAGGACGTTCGTTCACATTTACTCGTGCACCTCAAGGGTATACTGAAAGTCCAAGCATTTATAGTAGGGCTTTGAAAGAGCAGCTTCATACCCTTGAATTGCCACCTACTTGTACATTGCTTCAGTATGTCGATGACTTACTTTTAGCTGCAGATTCTGAAAGTGCTTGTAAAGAAGGCACTGTATTGTTGCTTATTCACCTGGCTGAAACCGGTCATAAAGCTTCGCTCAAACAATTTCAATATTGTTGTCAGGAGGTCACCTATTTAGGCTACCTCCTGTCAAAGGAGGGGAGAAGATTGACACCTAAAAGAATAAAACACATTTCTGGCATGTCTGTTCCAAATACACAGAAGGAAGTCAGAGCCTTAATAGGTATGGCTTCTTACTGTAGGTTGTGGATCCCAAATTTCTCACTAGTGATAAAAACGATGTTGGCTTTGACAAAAAAGGGCATTTCTTCGCCGCTGCCATGGAAATCGGAACATCAACGATCATTTGAGCTTCTCAAAACTGCGTTATGCTCTGCACCGGTTCTGGGTACTCCAAATTATGACAAGGCCTTTGTGTTGTTTGTGCATGAATGTGATGGATGTGCTTTGGCTGTGTTAACACAGGAACACGGAAGGAAGAATAGGCCGTGCGGCTACTACTCTTCCGCCCTTGATCCTGTCACATGCGCTTTGCCAAGATGTTTGCGAGCTGTCGCTGCTGCTGCCGCGTCTGTAAAACAGAGTGAGGGAATGGTCCTAGGCCATGATTTAATTTTGATGGTACCTCACTCTGTAGATGTCCTATTGAATAAAACCCAAACGCAACACCTGACCTCTGCACGGCTGACAAGGTATGAATTAATTCTGTTTGCCCCTCCCATTCAAATTAAGAGGTGTTGTGTTCTTAATCCGGCTGAACTCCTACCTCTCCCGCAAAATACTGTTTGCGGTGACGAAGAATTACATGGCTGCCTGTATAGTACTGAACAGGAAACGAAGGGCAGAATAGACCTTATAGATACTCCGTTGGATAATGCGGAAGGGGAGCTGTTTTGTGACGCCTCCTGCTTCAAACTCCCAGATGGTACATCTACAGCTGCCTACGCAGTTACTACGTTGAGTACGGTTGTTGAAACTAAGAGAATTCTGCATAACTCCGCGCAGGCCGCAGAGATTATAGCGTTGACCCGAGCTTGTGAACTCTCCGAAGGGCATACAGTAAACATATATACTGATAGCCAGTACGCCTTTGGGGTGGCTCACAACTTTGGGAGGCTCTGGTCGGAAAGAGGGTTCCTAACCTCACATGGGACCAAGATTCAGCATGGTCCCCTGATAGTGCAATTGCTCTCGGCACTCTCACTCCCTAGGCAGTTAGCGATCCTGAAATGTGCAGCACATCGTAAGGTCATAGATGATGTGGGAAAAGGGAACGCTTTTGCTGACCAGATAGCCAGGCAAACGGCCACAGACCTTAGCGCAGACATGTATGCTCTAAGGGAAACAAAAGATGCCTATGTAATGGATGAGGGTATTGGGTCTGTGCGAGATATCCAAACAGATGCCACAATAGAAGAATCTAAAAGGTGGGCCGAAGGGATGGGGAAACTGGAGGATGATGGGTGTTGGGTGGATACATCTGAAGGGAAATGGTTGCTCCCTGATTCATATGTGCTGGCAATGGTTACGATGGCACACGGTCCTACGCATGTGTGTGCTCAACAGATCACGAAAATGTTAGAACAAATCTGGGTGAATGATAACATTTTGAAGATTCCACAGCGACATGTTCAGAATTGTATGATTTGCTTACAGCACAATGTGGGGAAGGGGACAGTAACTCCGAGGGGATTCTGCTGGCTAAGGTTGGGGAAGGACTAAGAAGTCGCGTAACCGTAGTGTCGCCAGCAACGAACACTGGGGTCGTCGATTGAGAAACTACGATGCCTGCCACCTCCACCGCTACTGCTCGCATTGGACTTGTAAATAAGGGGGTGACCAACTTGGACAACGAACAATGTGCCTGGGCCCCGAAAACGTATTGCTGTGTTGTGTTAATAATAATTGGAATTTGTATAGTTACTGCTGTGGGACTTTGGTACTTCGAAGAAATTTACCCTCTAAAACCTCTTCTGCCAACTGAAATTGTACCTACTGCTTTGACTCCCTCTGTACACCTTCATACTTTGTCACCTAGAGACTCCCAGCATAGACGAAAGTACCATAATAACACTTTAATGATAATAATGAATTTGACGCATGCCATTTTTAATAAGAGTAATTGCTGGATTTGCACCCATTTACCGCAACATGGGAACAAGGGGCTAGGATGGTATATTCACCCTTTACCTTTAACGACTGCTTGCTATGCCTCTCTTAGAGCACTATTCTTTGGCCGTTGGAATGATAGCATCTCAGGGAACTTTGATGGAACTAATTTAAATGATTTTGAGAAACGTGAATTGACTCCCCAGGGATGCTCGCTTTTTACAAATAGAAGTAAACTTAATGTTGCTTCTATTAGGTCATCTGATAAACTATCTCTTCCTTTTCAAACTCTAATTTCCTTTAAAATGGCTCCGATAGGCAATAAGGACGCTGTGCCTCCTTCCTACTCTATTAATCATAGCCCCGATTCAGTCCCCTTTTGTGTACAAAGAAATGGCATTCGGTCAATGGGAAACTTTGAAGGTTGTGTGAACATTGTAAATTTGACCGGGGAGAACAGGCCTCTGTATGTGGGGGGGCCTGTCTATTTCGTTTGTGGTAGTACAGCATTTCCCTGGTTGCCCAAGGATTGGCAGGGAACCTGTTATTTGGGAATCCTGTTACCTGGGGTATTTATAGCTAGTACATTGGAAGTTTCTAAGGCTCGCCCACGGCGGGACGAGAACGGAGATACCCCTGGGCAAGTATTGGGAGATATAGCAAAATCAGTTGTGCCATTTTGGGGACAGATAGCAAATTCTGAAAATATTAGGGGGCTAGCAAGGGTACTGGAGAGAACCATCAATCGGACCACGGATATACTCTACAATATGACACTAGAACAAAAAGCAATAGGATTGGTAGCACTCCAAAATCGGATGGCATTAGATGTCATCCTGGCAGAACGTGGTGGAGTATGCAAATTAGTGGGGTCCGCTTGCAGTGTTTTCGTACCAGATTCCTCACCGACGATTTTCAAAGCAATTCAGAACTTGCACATCCTTAGTTCAGAAGTGCATGTTCCTGTGGGAGATTGGAGTAATAGTGCTTGGTTCTGGGATTCTCTACGATCCTGGGGTTGGAAGGTGCTTTCTGTTATACTGGTTATTTTGGGAATCCTGCTATTCCTTTGTTGCTGTTTCCAATGTTTACCTAGTGTATGTGCAATACTAGGGGGATGTTGTGCTCAGGCAGTGAGCACAATAGGGCACAAAATGTATGCCCCAGATACAGCATCTAAAGAGTTTGTGTTACAAGAGGTTCTGATGAACGACCTAATAGTTATAGAGATTACTGATAATGATTCAGAATGTATGGACGACAATGCATGGAGTTATTTACAGAGATATTAGAAATGATATTAGCACTTGGCATAGGCCAAAAGGAGGGTTTGTCGGAATTGAAACAATATTATGCCTCCTATCGCAACAATTGTGTGTGTATTGGCCTACGCCAAGTTGTCTAAACATCGTATGCGAACAAACTCCACGGCAAGGTCTTGACCTTAGAGAAAGTAATGTAAGTCGCCATCTTGGATTTAGCCGCCATTTTAGGTTCTCTTGTTATATGGAAGTCACCCTGAACATCAAAATGGAGGCCGAATGACATTCTGAGTAAGATTCTGGCCGTTGTGACCTCCGTACACATGAATAATTAATATGCCTGCAGGCCACTTGTCGGGGTCGTGAACTGAGACCTTGTCCTACCGTTGACCTATGTGTAAATGTACAACTATATCAGTGAAACTAATCAAAATGCATATATTATAGGATTGACCTGTCAAGGAACCCATAGGCCCGGCTCATAGAATGGTTAACCCGCAAGAGGGTTGACCAAGGCTGGACAAACAGTATAAAAGACCCAAGTATTCCAATGTGCGGTCTCTCTCACTAACACATCGAACCCTCGTTGAAGTTCTTTATGTTACTCTGAGAGCCGAATAGCTATCCGTTTGTCAATTGACTTTGGTAACTGTTGTAGCTTTTGAATAAAGCACTTGTATGTTCTTTGTAACCTGTGTTGGTGTGTTTCTTTCTGGGCTTCCTGGCCTCATATTATTATTCTGTTTCCACAGGTCAGTATGCCAAAGTTGTCCAGGACCACTAACACATAGGTGAGATTGTGTGCGGGGTTACTCGGGTACAATAGCGTATCGTCTGCAGACATTGATACTACATGCCTGTCCCCATCTATTTATATTCCGCCCTCACCATACTCATGCCTCAGGAAGGCCGCTATGGACTCTGCTGCTATTATGTATAATATTGGGGACGGGGGGCAGCCTTGCTTCATCCCCTTATGTAGTTGCCATTTGTCCAAGAAAATAGTGCCTGTTCTAACCCTGGTCATTTGCAAAGTGTATATTAGCTTTACCCACTTCACATAGTGCAGGCCTATTCCCGTCCTTACCATGGTGGCATACAACCAGTCTCAATGGACAGAATCGAAAGCCTTGGTCAGATCTAATGAGGCAACCGTACATTGTTCCCCTCTGTTTCTTGTACTGTTTATGACATAATGCAACTGTCTAAGGTTCCCTGAAATGTTCCTACCCAGAACGTATCCGGTCGGATCCTGATGTATCATTATGGGAATTACTTGCCTCAATCTGTCCACTAGGATTGCCATGAGTATTTTACTGTCCTGATTCAATAAAGAGAGTGGTCTATAGGAGCAGCAGTCTGTATCTATTTTGTTTGATTTGAGGAGCAGAATTATTAAGGCCTCCCTCATACTGTCTGGGAGGATTCACAGGTCGTATGCCTCGTTGTATACTCTGGCTAGGAGCGTCACCAGCATGTCTGCATATTCCTTATAAAACTCCCCTGGTAGCCCATCTGTACCTGGGGTCTTCCCCGAGGGCAATGTACTTATTGTGGCCAAAACTTCCTCAGGGGTTATGGACTCTTCTAACATATTTGATTGCTGCTCATCTAGATGTGGCAGGGTGACAAGGTCCAGGGCATCCTGTAGCTCACCCACTCTCTTTCTATACTCTTATAATATTCAGAGAAAACTCTATTAATGCCTACTTGTGTGTTTATCTCATCACCCTTTGCATTTTGAATGGAATAAATCGGTGATCTCTTATTTCTGTTTTCATACAGCCAAGCAAGCATTTTCCCCGGTTTGTCACCCTGTGCATGACACTTCTCAAGATATTTTGCATAGCTAAACTTACCCAGCCTATCACACTGTTTTAGAAATACTTGCCTCAATCTAATTTCCTCTTCCACTTGCTCTTCCCCAGCTCCTACTTGCCTATCCACTTCCAGAAGTATACTTTCAGTTTCGTTCAAGTCATTAGTGATGGTTTTTAGGACACCCCCTGTTGTGGCTATCATTTCTCCTCTAATTACCACCTTATATGTTTCCCAGATCATGCCTAGATGCTTGACACTTCCCTCATTCACTTCCATAAAACCCACTGTGCGTTTCCTAATATGTTCATTAAGTGCCTTATCCAGTAACGTGTCATTCCTGAGTTTTCAGATAGGTATGGGTGGTCTTGGAGCGGATATCATCCATTTTGATAACAGTGGAGCGTGGTCCGACAGGACCCTGGCTAAGTATTGAGCCTCCATAAATTCCAACACATGTTATTCCACTGTGAATAGATAATCAAGTCTTGTGTGTACCTTATGTGGGGCAGAATAATGGGCATATTCTCTGTTGTCCTTGTGTAAAGTCGCCAGGCATCTTTTAGCTGAAAATGATTCAACAGGGCATTTAGGACTTTGGCCAGTGGGGCCGGCCTTTTGTACATCGCGTCAGACCTGTCCAGTATGGGTTTAAGGGTGCAGTTGAAATCACTGCCCCAAATCATGGCTCTATCTCTATAGGATCTGAAACCCGCGTATAGTGATTTAAAGAACACAGTGGCATCATGATTGGGTCCGTAGGGGTTAACTATGCATACCTCTCGGTTCTCTACTATGGCGTGCATTATGGCCATCCTTCCTTCGTTGTCAACCTTAGTATTCAACACTTTAAATGGGATAGCTGGGGAGACCCATAAAAGGACTCTTCTAGCATATGATGAGTATGTGGAACCCACCACAAACCACCCCCCCATGTACCAGCCAGCTTCTTGTGTTTCAGTTCATTCAAGTGAGTCTCTTCTAACAGCGCAATCCCCACCCCATGTCTTCCAAGATACGAGAACACCCTTAGCCTTTTGACATAATTGTTAAGGCCCCTGATGTTCCAAGTCATAACTTTAATTTCTTCAGCCATAATCTATTACTTTCTTGGGCTTTGGCAGGTCCATCAGACTTCCCGTGCTGCGACTGGGATCATATAAGGTCTACATTCAACTATACCAGGCTTCCCCCCCACTCTACTATGTGCGACTCCCCCCCCAACTAACAAAAAAACATAGTTCAACTGAAACTGTCCAGTCGTGCTGGGCACGCTAAGACTTCCCCACTTCCTCTCCATTAGACCGAGTCACAGACCAGACTCCTGGTGCCCAACGGGCGGGCACTGGTTCGTACCCTTAGAAGAACAACCAAGTTTGGGGCAGTAGAAGGGTTCACATATTACGTCCCCTCTAATAGGTTCCGGCATATGTGCCGTCGTGCTCATGCAACTTGATTTAATTCAAACAGTTGAATCAACAATCTTGGCGGTTAACCACCTCCAGGTTGGATTGCAACAAGTTTCCTTTGCTGTGTGATGTGTTCCTTATAAGTCTTGCTCCTACACTGGCTCTCTTTGGTATCACTCGGCCAGATCTTAAGTTCATAGTCCTCACTCCTCCACTCCCGGGATCTGCACATTATCCATCCAGTCCTGTGCTTCTGACGGTGTTTCAAAGAAGAGGGCCTTGCTGTTGTGTAGCATCTTCAAATTGGCTGAGTAAATTAGCATGTACTTTTAGCCTGCTTTTTTCAGTCCGACTTTAGTAGAAATGAATTGTGGCCTCCTCTTTTGCACTTGGAAGTCGTAGTCTGGGAATATTAACATTTTTGCTGAGGCCCTCTGTATGGTCCCCGCAGTCCTGGACAATGCAATAATCTTTTCCCTTCCCTCATAATTTAGGATCCTGGCAATTATAGGCCTTGGCCGGGCTCCTGGTGGCAGTTTCCTGGTCAAAGAATGATGCACCCTCTCGATAGAGAACCCCTGTGTCAGGTCCCCAGCACCGATTCTACCAGCAGCACGTTCTTGATGTATGTGGTGGGGTCTGCCCCCTCCATTCCCTACGGCAGGCCCACAATCCTAATGTTGTTTCGATGCACTCTTCCCTCGTCGTCTTCAACTCCGTCCTCTAGCAACTTCACTTTCTACAGCAGAATAGCTACTTCTTTGAACATTTGCATTTTGCACTGACAGTGGTGTTTTCACAGACTTGATCTTATAGTTTGCCAGTGTGTTCTGCCAAGGCTCTAACATCTGTTGCATTCAGAATCTGCTGATTTCCTGAGTCAGTTGAATCTCTGGGGTTCGAGTTGGTTCCTCTCTCATTGTCACCACAACCAGTTATATTGGGCTTGCTTGTTCTTTGGCAAACGGTTCCATCATGGTCTGCTTATAATTTTGTCGTGTTGCCTTTAGCAGACATCTTCACTCTGTATGCTGTATCTGCGTTTACAGTCCTCCCGTCTCTTGCAGCTCCTCTTCTCACAGTTCCAATCTCCAACCCAGATTCTCTTGCCTTGCTTAGGGCGTTGGTTTACCCCCGACTCTGTACTGCCGATATAACTTCTTCAGTGCTGTCCTTATCGTAGGATCGCAGCCGCTGCTTCATCTCTACTTGCCTTATCTGGGCCTGCTGGCTTGTTTTGGAATAATTCACCTAGCCATTGTGCAGAAAATAACGCACCCTTACACTAGTCCGCCAGCTACTGTATAGCTAGGCCTTGTAGTCTAGTGTGCTCTTCTTGCCTATTTGGCAGTAAGTGCAGTGTTGCGTGTGCGTCTTTCCACGTGCATGCACAATTGCCCATGAAAATCTGCCCTGCGGCGGTACAGGTCCCTCCACTGGGGCTTCCGTGTGTGCCTGGGTGCTTTCTGCTGCGCTTATTAGCTGAATTAGTGCTGCCTCCAGGCACGCTTTGTTCAGAGCCTGTGTTGTCTGCACGTATCACTATTGGTCAACAAATAGAGTACAGGCTCAAAGGGCCTATCAAAGTATATGATGGCCAAAAATACACTCCTATGGCTGATGGTTCCCGTCCCTCCTTTCCTTGAGGGATACTGGGCCGGCAGCAGTTATCCCCTTATCTTCTAGTCTCTTGCTTCCTATAGGGCAGAGCACAGTGGCTCGATTACAGTCTAGAGCCCACCTCTGAGCTCAAAGTGGGGGATGGGCATTTTCTCACACCGGCTGCTTGGTTGGGGGTCAGCGCGCATCGCTTTGTTCGGTGCTTTGTTGTGGTCGGGGGGGGGGCGTGCACACCTGGTGTCTCTTAGTTCTTTGTTGTGCTGAGTTTTTTTTATCATCATCTTTTATTCTTATTTGCAGCCCACCGCACCCACTCCTTACCGTTGTGTTGTAACACTGCACTCCGGCTCTCGTTGAAGCTTGAGGCTGTGTGTTCCGCTCTGCGGTATAGGTGCGCCGATTTAAACGCTGCTCGCCTTGATGGCAAACGCTACTCTGCGGCAGCCCACTGTATGATGGTCTTGTCTGGGAAGGCTGGACCACACAACCCGGCCGGCTTCTGCACAAAACTGTTTTCTGAGGTATCACCTGCGACTTGAAGCGCTCAGGGTCCGCCTTTTTCTTTTTGCTGCAGCACGCCTCTCTTGTCACGGGTCCTCCAGGTTCTTGTTTTCTGCATATTAACAGCGAACTGGGGCTTCCGACCCTCTGCGTTCTCTCTTCACTGCATTTATCTGTGCATGAGGGATGTGCTGGGAGTGGTCCGTTTCCATGCGGTCCCCGTTCTTTACAGTCCACTGTCAGCTTTGTGCGACCTCTGGGTTGCCAACGCGTTGCGCGCCGCCATTTTCGCCTTCTTGTGCCGAATGTGGAATTCTTGACGTATCACGCTTCTCCTTGTCTCCTGGGCTCCCAGATTGTCACCAGCCTTTAAAATCATACTTCTAGCAGGCAATCTTCGTATTTTGATTGAATTGTACTTTTATTAAGTCTGATCTTTGAGCGGATCCTCAGGAGCTCTTCACAAACACGTCTGCCTCACATAGCTGTTAGCCACGCCTCCCCTCAGGAACCAAAGTTATATCACTATTTTTTGTACCTACATTTTGACACTTTTCAAAAAATAAAACACGGGACAGATTTGCAAAAGGTATGCTTCCGGTTCCTTGCCAATGCTCCTATCACAAGTTTGCAGTAAATCCGTCCAGCACTTCGGGCCTACCCCAAATTCGAACATTTTGGGACCTCCCCCCTACATTTTGTCCCCCTCTTGACAAAATTCTTTTACAACACCATTCAAAGTTGTGTCTATATTTGTATTGTAAAATTTCATGCAGATTCATTGCACGGTGCCAGAGTTATAAGCCGTTCAAAAACTCCTTTTCACCAACCCTGTAATGCACACTTATGCATGTATGTCCTAGAACATTTGTCAAGTTCGCGAACATCACAGCAATGTCCCTGAACATCAGAGAAGAGGCTTTTTCTGGACATATCCCATCCTCATCACCCCATATCTTCCCAGAGATTGTTTCATTTGTTTGACAAGGGAAGCAGAGCATAATGTTAGCTCTCTAACTCAGAAACACACACTCACACAGTCTCAATCGTAAATTGCATGCATGCTGAGGGTGTCTGGAGGAACCCATGTAAGAACTGAGTACTGGAGGCTGCATGCTTCTTTGACATGATGTCATGCAAGGCTTTAAGTGGGCCTGGGATTACTGGGCCATATCCCAGGCAGTCTCCAAAAGGGACTCCCAAGCCTGGACACTGGCGGCTCCCCACGGACTTGCCCAGATATGTCAACCCATCAGGCAGCCAATTTAGCCAAAGAGGTGCATGGTTAAAGGGCTGCCTGCAGGTGTCAGCACTTCTGATTAGAAAAACAACAGAGGTATCAGCGCTGACACCTGCAGGCAGCCCTTTAACCATGCAGCATTTGGCTAAATGGACTGTCTGCTTTGAGTTGGCTCCTCACTCAAAGAAACAAAAGGAGAGGCTGGGTATTCCAGCTCTTTTTCTGTTTCTCAGAGAAAGGCACTAATCCCAGCAGGCAGCCCATTTGCTCAAGAAACCTGCATGGTTAAAGGGCTGCCTGCGGAAGTCAGTGACTCCCCACCAGCAGCCGTTAACCACACACCTCCGTGAAAGAAAGGACTATCTGCTTGTGATTAGCTCTGCTCATTAAGAAACAAAAGGAGAGCTGGGGCACACTTGTATCATACCGATGGTGTGCTCAGCCTCTCATTTTATTTCTTAATCACAGGCTCCGATCCCCCACAGACAGCATGCAGTGGGGCTCGGAGCCCATGATTTAGGAACAAAAAGTAGAGGCTGGGAGTACCAGAGGTATTATATCATTGCGCCGCAGCTCTCCTGCTTGGCTCCAACTGTCTGGCAGCCAAGCATTTGCCAGTCCCCCACCTCCAATAGGCGAGGGGGGGCTCTAACTATGGGGAGTGGCCCAAGTACAAGTGGGTGGTATATCCCACCCACCTGTACTTAGGCCACTCCCCTAACTAGAGCCCCCCTCAATTGTGCCTCCCACTTAAAGCATTGATATCATGCAATTTATCTAGCAAATTAGGTTCCAACAGTGAACTGAAACAAAGTCATGAAAATGTTTTATATAATGCTTGTACACCGATGGGAGTACTTTGGGGTAGCAGTTACTGTCACAGTTTAGCCCAGATGACTATTTATAGAGGAACACCAACCCTGTGCAAAGCAATCAATACTTCAAAAGGAGCAGTCTAACTTAGCTTAACCTTGTCTCTACTCACAGCACCAAGTATCTGCAGATGCACCGCTGTCTGATTAGTTTCATTGTCTCTGCTACACGAGTGCAAAGCATTGTAAAAGGTTAATCTTTCATATTCTCAATTACTTAAGGCACTGTTGCATCTGTCCTGAATTCATTGGTTCTCCATTAGGCTCTGACTAGTTCTGGTGGCTTAGAATGACTAACTGCCACTGGTTATTCTCATTGTCTCTAAGGCTGTTCCATGGCTTACAGCACATAGGGTTGTTTGTCATGACTATTACAAACACTTGACAGATCAGGTTGGAAGTGAAATCACAAACTCCACCCCAGACGAGACTTTGGGCCTCATTAAAACTCCGGCGGTAGCCTTGCTGTGTAAAACCGGCAGGCTGCCGCCGGAGCTGTAATTTTTTTCCAGCGCCTGGCTCCATGAAAACACAGGGGGATTACGACCCTGGTGTTCCTGGAAGTCAGGCGCTGGAAAAATGTAAATCCCCATTCCCATTTCAGTCCCATAGGACTCAATGGGAATGGAGATGACAGAAGCACCAGCACCCTTAATAACGGTGCCGGTGCCTCCCGCAAAATCTCTGTGTGGGTGCCGTTCCACCCGCCAGGTCAGACATGGCGGGCAGGACGGCAGCCGCCCGCACACTCGGAGTGTGCCGTCTGGTAACAACAGTGCCGGTACGCTTACCAGCACCGTTGTTACCGGACCGGCATGCTCGTAATGAGGACCTTTGTATCGGTGGCTAGGTGTGACGAGATTGTGAACATCACTTTTAAGTGGATAGATGTATGTCTCCATAGCTATAAGTGTTCTTATTTTTATTTTTAGCAGCAAGACCGCGACTAGGAGAAGCCAGTGGGTAATATAATTTACGTGGCTCACATTGCAGACCAAACCGCCTCTTGACACTAATGAACATGCAATTGGAAGAACCTTCTCTCCTTAGACAGCAGGATTTAGGATCATTGGTGCGTCAGTGCTTGCACTGAAAACCCATGCATAAACCCTTGATATGGTCGAATGTGAGTGAACTTGGATATTGAGGGGAGTGTTCTCATTTTGATTAATGGAGTTAAAGCTATTTTTAGTAGGGTGAAGAATCTTTGTGAGTGGTGGATACCATTACAGGCTATGAGGTTTACTAATTTACAGGGAAGATCACGGTTCTATAATTGGGCAGTCGCTATCATATTAAGGGAATGAACAGGATTTCAATGTGGATGACACCCCCACAATGAGGGCAAGCTAGAAGGTATGACTTTATCTAGCGGTCTTAATGCAAACCTTCTAAGTGAACCTTATTCCTACAAGTGACTATTAGCAGGTCGCTCATCTTTCCCCAACATGCAAGTTCTGCCACACCCTTATAAAACCAGTGGCAACATTTCACCAAAGCCATTTAATTTTTTATTTTTCATTTCTTTTTAAATTTGTTTTTCCAACAATACGAAAAAAGAACATTAACAATGTAAGAAAAGAAATATCAAGCCCCTGTCTTCAACTTATAAAGAAAATATGAATCAATGAAAACCATTAGTAGCCACGTCTAATGCTCCATGTTCCACCTTGCAAGCATAGCGCGTCCTAGAAAAAAATCTAAGAAAACAATACCTGCAATGTGAAATGTTGCTGGCAAGTGAGGTTAGCGCCATCTGAGAAAAGATGTCACATGATTGGCAGAATGTTGATAACAATTACAGTCCAGAGGAAAATAAGAAATAAGTAATTGATTCCACTGCCACAAGTTCCCAAATTCTTTGAAAATAAAAGGCAGAGGGTTGTTTTTTTCCACCAGATTGCAATTGTCTGCTGTGCACTTTTTGTGAGGTGAGCCGCAATCTTCCAGTCCTCTGGAGAAATGTAAATTAAGTTCTCTCTGTCAGGCAAAACATTAAAATGGCATGGTCATATGAGATCGACATCCCCTACATTTTACTAATAGCACCAAAGAGCTCTTTGAAATAGCCAGTTATTTGGACCATGACCACCATATGTATTTGGGTCCCCCCTCTATCCAAAGCCCCTCCAGCATCTGGAACCATACTATGAATTTGTCTGCCACAAAGTGATATATGTAAACAATCCTTATCCATGCTTTTCTATATGAGATAGATCAACAAAATCCCTGTATGTCTCTCCACAACCGCAGCATATTTTCTTCAGGAATAGTGCTTTGTAAATCAGCACTACACTTTTTAATGAAGGAAGTCACTAGAATGATCTCCTTCAATTGCTTATAGAGGGCAACAATTAATGGAATATAATAGGGTGAGTGTTTTGCAGCTTCTTAAAAGGCATCCAGTTTCAACCACATCCCCAAAGTGTGATTGTAAAACCCAGTGCCCAACTTGGAAGTGTTGTTCTAGTATGTAGTTGCCAACTACTCAGCAGTCAGGCAGTGTTTGATTCCCAGGGACATATTGTTCTCCACGAAACTGCAAATCCCTCTGCAGCCACTGGGGGAGCAAGATAATGGGTATATACAACAAGTATCTTGAGGACAAGATGACTTGTGACTTTTGTGCTTGAAGACTCATTAAAAAGCAAAATAAACTGTTTAATGAGGGACAGCTTCGTCAATTTAATCTGACTGAAAGTGACTGCATGATTGGCTATCGCTCCATTGTACACATCTGTTTTCTGTGTGTTAGAACATAAGTCGTAAAAGTCATTTGAGGTCTCACACCATGCATCTGATGAAGGACCAGCGAGTCAACCGGCACACACTGCCTAGCCTCACCAAGCACAAGATCACTCTGATAACGGGCAGAATTGTTTTAAAAATTGCTCATTTTAATTTGCTTTGTGAAGTGAACTGGAGAAGACCAAAGATAAACAGTGGGTTTAGGTCGTGAAGGAAAATATTTGATCTGATTACTGTGTTAATTGTAGCCAGGCTGCCTCACTAAGCACAATGAAGACACAGTTTTAAAGCAGAGCTGCACATCATTGGACTGAACTCGTGCCCCCACTATGAAATAGTTCTACTTATTTCCAATGGCGAGATTCATCAAAATCCATTGGTAGCAGAAGTCAGAGCATAGCATTTCTAACACCAAATAACAACACAGGGCGTGACATCTTTTGGTCTCTCTCGTAGGTCATTGTGATTTTTTTTAAAGCAATGTTTATTGAAAATTACTGGATAACCTGTGCCATTCTTCATCTTCTTCAAGATTTCACTGGGGCGACTTCCATCAGAGTGCTCGACAATTTGCAATCTTTCGCATATGATCTGATGTACTGCTGTAGCTTCCCCCATCTCCACGTTTTAGCAATGATGCCCCTGAGCTATTCTGTCTTCACTCAAAATGTCTCCTGTTGACCCAACACACAATAGCCAAGGAACAGTTTGCATGGACTGAGATAGGAATACATGTACAAGTGCACTGTGCTCTGAAACAGCAGTGAAGGACTGCAAACTGGATGAAAGGTTGCACGTGAGCAAGTTATACAACAACCCAATCCCTAGATTAATACAGTTAGGCAGCAGTTTTTTAATGAACAGCCATGGAGAGCAAGAACAAACAATGGCTGCTGGAATACAAACTTAGAAAGTGCAAACTCATTTTTAGTAATCAGATTGGTTAAAGCATGGGGTTTACAACAAAGTCAAAAGAGGTGTTAAGAGGTGTTTTGTTAACAGTCACAACTCCTAACTCTCTCTAATTGATAATTTTCTGACTTCCACATCTTCCAGGTAAGAACTTTTCAGTTCCATTCATTTCTATCCACTATTTAGAAACGGTTGCAAAGTAGTGGAGCATGAGATTTGGTCTGATTTGTAGTGTTGTGCGTTCATATTGTGGAAGTATTTAACATACACGGATTGCATGTAGCAACCATAATGCTGTCATCCATTGTAAAAGTGTTTATTTTCAGTACAGGCTTTTTTCTCACGAGACATGGTTCAAGGCCAGCTCTGTCACGAGCTTTGGCACTCTCCTCCCTGATAGCTACAACATCCTCCACCCATTCCAGAGGGGGTGTAGCCCTCATCTTCCCTGAGTGGATTCCTGCCTGTGTCATTCCTACGCAGTCCTACTCCACTATCGTCTGCAGTCTCTCTCTCTCTCCTGGCCATTCCCTTACTGTGGCTACCATCTATCGGCCACCTGGTCAGATCTCCTCCTTCCTCTCTGAGTGGGCGACCTCTCCTCTACCGTCCTGGTCTCAACCAGTCAACCTCTCATTCTTGGAGATTTTAACATCCACCTGAATGCTTCCTATCTTTCCTCTGGACTCTTTCGCGACCTCTGCGATTCTCTCTCACACTCTATTCTCCCCTCTGGACTGACTCACTCTGCAGGGCACACTCTGGATGTTCTGATCTCTTCAGACCTTCCCCTGTCTATCCCTGTCACCACTCCTCTCTGCTGCAGTGATCACTTTCTTCTTTCTTCCCAGCTCACCCTTTCTAACCCTCAAGCCAAGCCACCTCCAGCACTGCCACCTACCTTCTCGGTTATCTGACCCATGAGTCGTCTGTCAGTCGAGGCTTTCACCGCCACTTTCTCACCTCCCTCCCCTTTTTCTGACTCACACCCCGAAACAGCCTTTCCATGCTCCACTCTGCTATATCTGATACTCTTGATGTTCTTGCCCTTGTCATGAGGATCCGCTTTAAGGCCCAAAGCCATGTACAACTCCTGGTACGACTCAGACCTCGTCACCCTTAAACGCAAGTGCAGGGTGGCTGAGAGGAAATGGTATGCTTCTGGTATACCCTCTGAAAAACTGGCCTGCTACCTGTTCCAAAGGCAAAACCGGCTCTCTGTCCGCACCAAGAAGAGAGCCCACATCCAAGCCCGCGTCTCTACAGCATCTAACAACTTGGATGAACTCTTTAAATCTGCAAGGAGCTGGCCAATCCTGCTGTAGTACTACCTCTCCTGTCCCCTCCCAGGCCCTCTACACGGCTCTGGCTTCTCATTTCATCTCTAAAACGTAGGACTTTCTGCCCTCTCTCTCTGTCATCCTTTCGCCCTCCTCCCTCTACTCCATGCTCTTCCCCTGGCCCTTCTTCAGGAATCTCTCCTCCCTCCTTCTCTGCCTTTCCCCTGTTCTGCCCAGACAAGGTTTCTAGACAAGTCAATCTCTGAAAGTCTCGTCAAAACAGGTTCACTCCTCTTCTTCCAAAACCATCAAGGACCACATTGACACCCTGGCTCCTGCTCTGGCTGACCTCTGAAACCACTCCTTTGCCACTGGAGTCTTCCCTTCCCCCCTGAAACACCCCGTTGTGCACCCTCTTAAGAAACCCTCTGTCAGCCCGTCCTGCTTGGCTAACTATCGCCCAATCTCCATCATTCCTTTCCTGAGCAAACTCTTGGAAAAGCTGGCCATATCCCGGCTTAATCTTCACACTGAATCTGTTGGTTGTCTCCATGCCAATCAGTCTGGCTTCAGAGCGACCAGAAACACAGAAACTGCTTTCCTGAACATCCGTGAAGACCTGCTCTCCAACCTTGATTCCAACACCCCATGTGTCTTCATCTTACTTGTTCTCTCTTCTGCCTTTGACACGGTCAACCATGCCATCCTGATCAACCGTCTCCGTGATAACCTGGGTATCACCGATCAGGCCCTGGCTTGGCTGACTTCTGTCCACTCTGATCGACCATCCCAGGTCCAACTTAGGTCCTTCCTCTCCTATATCTCTACCTGTGGTGTTCCGCAGGGGCCTAACCTCTCTCCCTGGCTGTTCACCCAACACCTGCCACTTCTTACCCACCGAATTGCCTCTCTCTGCCCCAACTTTCAGTGCAATGCGGATGACACTCATTGTCAGGCTCCCTTCAGCCACCTCTTCTCCATCTCTCATATCTGACTTTCTGTCTGCTATCCAGGAGTGGTGTGCCGCCAATGATCTCTGCCTTAATGCCAGTAAGACTGAGATTCTCCGCATCAGCACACCTGATCCTTCCTTTCCTGTCACTCTCTGGCCGCCTACTCTTGGCCCTCTTCCTGCTCCCATCTGTAAGGCTACAAACCTTGGGGTAATCTTCGACTCCACACTCTCATTCTCTCCTCACATGTCTGATGTCTCTAAGAAGTCACACTACCGGCTGCACCTCCTCAGAGGTATTCTTCCTTTCATATACTTCCACCAGAAGCTCACTGTCTCCAGAGCTCTGGTTCTCTCTAGGCTGGACTACTGCAACAACCTCTTTCTAAATCTGCCTGCCTCTACTCTCTGCCCTCTGCAACTCAACCAAAACAGGAGTGTGAGACTTGTCCTTGGCCTTAAGCCCAAGAATTGTATCTCTCCAGGACTGAAATCTCTCCACTGGCTCCCAGTGGCTGCGAGGATTAAGTTCAAACCCCTCTGAATTGTCCAGAATGCCTTCTGTGGCCTGTGGCCTCAATACGTTCAACTCTCTCTTCCTAAATATCTTCCTTCTCAACCTCTTTGCTCATCCGCTTCCAACTCCCTCAGGGTCAGTTGCTTCTCCAAGCAACGAGTTGGTGGTAGATCTCTTTCTTCGGCTGAGTCCTCCCTCTGCAACAGCTTCCCTGCCTCTGTGAAACTTGAGGAGAACCATCTCCGGTTCCGGAAGCACCTAAAGACCTTCATCTTTCCTTCTGCTTCCTCTCCTCCTCTCCAGTGCTGAACTCCTGGCCAAAACTGAAATTGCCTTGGTCACCTAGCTACCTTCTGTTCTTGGGCTCAGGTCCTCTCCCCGACAGTTGCACACCTGCACTGCCCCCTTGGCAACCCTTGCACTCAGTGGCTGTTGCTGTATCCCTACAGCCCCCTACCAGCACTTGATACCTGAAGTCTGCACTTACTCTTTCACTTGCCACCACCTACCTACACTTCTTATTTATTGTTTTTATTTTTATTTATTTTTCTGTTTATCCTATGTACTGCACTGCCCCTCCCCTCTTCCCGTCGCACTTTTCCCCTCCCCCCCTCTGCTGCACTTGCGCAATCTCAATGTCTCCTGGCAGAGTAAGATCACTGTCTCTGTCTTCCCTCTGTTCCCCATCCCTTGCCTTGTCACACCTTAAAATACTTGTGTATAGGCGCGTTATAAATGCCATGTCATATCATATCATAATAGAGAAATAAATACAGTGTACTTACTATTTGGTAAGAGGTTGTTTTGGAACGAGCACCTGGTTATGTGAGTTTGTATGAAGAATTGTACTGAAGTGATAATATGAGGTGTACAGTTATTGTTTGCGATTGGTGCATTCCAAAATATTGTGAAATAAATTAAAAAATAATGTGTCATTTTCAAATGTTAATTTGTCCAAAAAGGTATATTTGGGTGTAGTAAATATAAGTAATGTTGTTTTATGTATATGTGTTTTTTAGTTGAACGGTAAAACATTTTCTGTCAGCTGTACTTCTTGGTTTTGTGAATGCTACCTGATGTCTGCGGACAATCACACTGTCCGCGGATTCTTGAGCAGCTACATTGCGGTTCAGTGTGATTTTTAGGTGTAATCTTTAAAAATAGGTATGATATGTATAATATGATAGTTTATTTGTTTAGTGCCTATACACAATGTGTATAAGGAACTTGCAGCAAATTAAGGGCGGGGGTCTGATAAAATGCAATAACATTTAATGAAAACACTTTGTTAAAGCGATGTTATGGTTAAGTTGCACTAATAAAAACCTATGAAATTCTGTGAAAAAACATTATTAAAGGGATGTTATGGTTATAAGTAAAACCGAAAAACCCTTGGAATCCACCAGTTATTGTAAGCTAAACAACCATAACTTGCGCCACAACCGTGTACTGCTAAGACTAACACCCAGGACATCAAAGATGATATCACAAATGTCAATAACGTTCAATAAAGTTGCTGTTCTTGTTGAGTTACTTGCCACAGTAGGCAGTGGAATGTATAATATTTATGGGCCATATTAGCCACCTTGGTAAAGCTTGCCCAAAGGCCATTATCAGAAAGCACAGACCTAATAGGTAGCCAAGAAACCAAGGTAGGTCTGCGATATGAAGACTGCAGCACAGATGGCAATGATGTAGGCTTGTTGATACATCAGAAGAGTATGCTTATTTTGATCCCAGAATAGTTAGTAGGTAGAGTGGGAGCAGATCTAGAAAGCTGTGTGACAAGAAGGAGAACAGGAAGAACAATTATAAAACCAGGCATGTGCTCAACGTGAGAAGTGGATGGAACCAGTAGAGGTCTAGTGCTGCCTCACCATCAGAGAATGTCCAGAAGCAGTGGCATCTCTAGAAATCAGAGGAAGCAGAACAGGTGGCACACATAGAACTAGTGGGGGTGGGTGGAGGCACAAACAAACAAGGATAAACACACCAAAGTGTTTGTACGTATTCTACAAATCTGTTTGTGTTCATTAAAAGGGTGACACTATGCAGTTTGAGGGTAGGTTTAAGACAATAAAAGGTTTGCATCAAGCTAATATTCATCTTAAAAAGAATAGCGTATGTTCAACGGATGCTAAAAGGCATCAAAGAGACCTCCAAATGCACTAAGTCCTACAAGTGTTTGTATGTTTTTCAATGAGCAAATTTCACCATCTTTTACTCCTGTAGCTTTAAATCAATTTATGGAAAATCATCTAACAAGGTAAATTAACAGTCTGCTACCACCACC
The DNA here is from genome assembly GCF_040938575.1 of Ambystoma mexicanum. NCBI lineage: Eukaryota > Metazoa > Chordata > Amphibia > Caudata > Ambystomatidae > Ambystoma > Ambystoma mexicanum. Next base: position 463,667,832 of record NC_090931.1, read on the forward strand.
CACTCGTGCTCTTTATCAGGTACCTTCTTGGTCCAACGCACAGCAGCCTGACTAGCATCCCAAACAAAGGTACATACTAAAACTCCAACATGGCAGTTCAATGGTTAAATTGCCCACTCGATGCGTTTGATAGATATTCCCTAACAATATTCTATGGAACAGTGCTCCTTCGTTACAAGGAGTTATTTCCCTATTAATTGGTAATGTGATGTAAAGTGCTCTTGTATACTTCATGTCTGAAAATGATGGTAGTCTTTTTACCTGTGGGTCTGCCCAAAAATGATAGGGGTGATTATAAAGATGAGGCAGGTTCAAAACATGTGGCATTGATGCGTGTGGGCCGGAAGTATCAGGGATCAGAGTGCCGGTATGGTTCTATGAGGTTTGTGGAATTGACACTTGGATATGTGTTGTATCTAGAAGGAAAAGCGCATCATCTGTTAGATAGCAGCACTGGGACACTGTGGGAGCCCCTAGCAAAGCACATTGTGTGATGCTGCTAAAGATGTAGCACGCGGTGCGATGAGCCCTGAGATACTCCCCAAGATTCCTGGGGTTGTGTTGGTGCTGGCAGGCACATGATTGCCATTTGTGTTGAGGCCTGTGTGTGTAGTTTAAGGGTGCTAGCAGACCGAAAGGTGAGTCAATTTATACACACTAGAGCAAGTGTTTCCTAGCTCCTGAGGAGTATTCGTGCTAGACTGACATTTTGGAATTCAGGTTATGCTGTTATCCATCGAGATGAGGTGTTGTTACATTTCTGGGTTCTATTTTATGTTGAGTGTGGGGTGGTGACAGCGTCTGATGGGGAGAAAAAGTTGGGGCGACTGACCCAGCCTGGTTCAGATATCCAAGGTGTTCTTGATGTAAGTGTTTTGCACAGGCACATCACACTTGTCAGAGAGGCTGATCCAAACTAGGCCAGTCTCCATATTGTCCTAGTTTGCTCTAATACGTCTTTGTGTCCAGATTTGTAGTGGCTACTATGTCGGTAACATCCAAGTGATCCATCCCTTGGGAACTGCAAGACCATGTTGACTGTTCCAAGTGATACTGGTGGATCCTTTAGTCCAAGAATGGGGTGACTTGCAGTTTCAAAGTTATGCTTGGACCAGTCTTCAGAGGGTGTCATGCAAGTGTGTCTACTGTGGTCTAGTGAACAGTCAGGTTTTGAGAGATTTTCAAAAGACTAGGCAATCTTCCTTTGTATGAATTAGCCAGGAATTGATTTCCCCATCTTGGTTTATAGGAAAGTGCATGAGGATCTTCAGGGTATATAATTCATCCAATTCTGAAGGATGAAGAGGCAAGTTGACCCTGACAGAAATCAAATGTGTGACGTCATGATGCAAACAGATGTAAGAGGCAAGTGCCTCAGTAGACAGAAAATAAGCAGCCAGAATGATCCTTGGTTAAAAATAAATTGCCCTTGCTACCCCTGCACTAAGATCCTATTCTGGATCCCGACAGACAGTGAAGGGTCATCTTTCAAACTTTAGGCTAGAACAATGGGCTCAGGACAGCATATTCCGATGGAAAGTGCAACCTACCTCAGATTCTGAGGTTCTCGTTGGAAGGAAACATTACTCAGGTATCATTCGAACATAAATGTTTAGGAGGCCAGGTCTAGGGTGTAAATGGGTTATATTTATGGAAAATAAATGTTATTAAACATTGAAATCATAGGCAGCTTTTGGTGTAGGAGTTGATAGCTCCTGCAGGGGTGTTAAAGTTCCAAATGATTTATGGGCGAATATGCAACGGTGATAAATGTTTTCAGTGGAGAGGCCTAAATATTTCTTGAAATTAGTTCTAGTGACAGAGAGTAATGAAGGATTAGCTCAATGATTTAAGAAGTCTCAGGGGTATTTTGCAGCACAGTTTATGAGAAAAATTGGGTAAAATGCCATATTATTTACATTTGTTTCTCTACAGTAAAACATGAAAAGATTCCAGCAAAGTGCATGGCTAACAGCCAGTGAATTGTGGTGAATATTTTCAGTTAAGGAGCTTAAATGTTTACCCAATTTAGCACGAGCGACCGAGGGTAGTGAGGAAGACTCAAAACATGTAGGAGCGTTCAGGGGTTTCTTCCTCCAAGAATTTGTTTTAAATAATGAGTTGAAATGTTGCATTTCATAGCAACATTTTTGAGACAAACGTGGTAAAAAGACATAATATACATTTGGTTCTCTAAGGTAACATAGGAATAACTCCAGTAAATGCCATGCTACCCAAAGAACACTGTACAGGAGCACTTTACTCAATTTTCATGAGGCAGCAGCCACAACCTATCCATGTCAGTAATGATCATTGTAAATACCATGCATAAACTACAGCTGTGGCCACATTCTCTGTTTGCCACTAATGGTCACTGAAAATCACAGGTTCTACGTGATAATCTCGCCATACAAAATCCAGCGGCAGAAATTTAATTTAAAATGCATTTATATGCAGGGGGAGATCCCCAAAGCCCCCCATATATCGCTTAACATAAATATTACCCTACCCCACCACGCGAATATAAATGCATTTAAAAGTGCATTTTTTAACTGTCGCTTTTTCTGCAGCAGCTTTTTTGCAGCAAGAAATCACATGTATGCAGCTGCTGCCACGGTCTATCTATGCTAGTAATCATTACTATAGATAACTTTCATAAGACTGAGTGAGACCACACCTATCTTTGTCAGTAATTGGAACTATAGTGTGAACATAGAACCGAAATCAGACATTACTCTAACCCCCAACTTCCCAGCCCCACCACGCAAACACAAGCATGCACGTGCACTCATGCCCAGATACCCACTCAATCAGACACATACCCGCACACACACACACGCTCTAACACTAACTTACACATAACATTCTGCGTCAAACACTCCACTGACATCTGCTACCTCTTCTTCTCAGAATGGACTGACATCTCCATATCGCTCCTTGCCTCTACCTCTCAACTTCTTCTCAGAGACCTCAACGTCCATCTGGATGCTTCTGATACATCCACTGGGCTCTTCTGCAACCTTTGCAACTCTCTCTCTCTCTCTCTCTCTCTCTCTCTGTGTCTGTCTCTCTCTCTCTCTCTCTCTCTCTCTCTCTCTCTCCATTCTACCCCCTGGTTCGACACACAATGCCCAACCCACTCTAAATGTTCTCATCTCCTCAGACATCCCTCTCTCTAACCCTCTCACTACTCCTCTCTCTTGGACTGACCACTTTCTTCTTTTCTCTCACCTGACACTCTCGGTCACACCCTGACATAGCACTCTCTAACCTGCATCTTGCCTTTTCCAATGCTCTAAACATCCTTGCCCCTGCCATGAGAATCCATCTGAAGCCTACTTCCAAGTGCAACTCTTGGTATGACTCTGACCTCACTGCCCTGAAACGCAAGTACAGGGTGGTTGGGAGGAAGTGGAGGGCTTTGGTGCATCCTCTGACAAACTGGCCTGCCGCCTGCTCCAATGGCAATACAGACTCTCTGCCCTGCCCAAGAAGAGAGTCCACATCCAAGGTTGCATCTCTGTGGCCTCTGAAAACACGGCTGAACTAAATCGGCAAGGCGAAAGCCAATCCTTTTGCAGTCTCCACCTCTCCTGTTCCCTCCCAGGCCCTCTGTATGGTACTGACTTCTCACTCACTGCTAAAACTCAGGACAGTTTATCCTTGCTATCCTCTTTCTCTCCTTTTACTGCTCCCGGCCCCCTCTGGCAGCCTCTCCTCCTCCTTTCTCCTTTTTCTCTCTGATAACACCCGACGATGTTTCTCGACAAGTCCGATCTATTAAAGTGTTGTCCAAACAGGTGCTCCCCTGCTACTCCAGAACAATCAAGGACCACATTGACACTATTGCTATCGCTCTCTGCAATCACTCCTTTGGCACTGGAGCTTCCCCTCTCTCCTCAAGCACTTAGTTGTGCACCACTTCCTTAAAAAGCCTTCTGCAGATCCTACCTGTCTGGCTAACTATCACCCGATCTCTATCACTCCTTTCCTGGGCAAACCTCTGGAAAATATGCCCATCTCCCCTCTTACTCTTCACACTGAAACTGTTGGCTACCTCCAAGACCACCAGTCTGGCTTCAGAGCAGCCAGTGGCATTGAAACTGCTCTCTTGAGCACCTGCACTCCAATCTCGATTCCAGTACCCCTTCTGTCCTCATCCTTCTTGACTGTTCCTCTGTTTTTCACATAGTCAATCATACCATCCTGATCAATCGAATCCCTGAGAACCTGGGCATCACAGATCAGGCCCTGAAGTGGCAGACCTTTTTCCTCGTGGACCGACCCTCCCAGGTTGAACTTGGATCCTTTCTCTCCACCACCTCTCTCTCTCCACATGTGGTGTTCCCCAGTGTTCTAACCTCTCACCCTGGCTCTTTAATCTCTGTGTGGCCCCTTTGGCCCACCTAATCTCTACCTTCTGCTCCAACTTTCAGTGTTATGTGGATGACACACAGCTCCCTTTTGAGCTCCCTAAAGCCTCCTCCCCTCTCCCACTCGTTCCTGACTGTGTATCCACAATTCAGGGTTTGTGCACCCCCAACGATCACTGCCTAAATGCTCTCGCTTTCCCTCTCTCACTCTGGCTGCCCTTCTTGGACCATCTTTCTTCGCCTTCATGTGAGACAGAAAACCTTGGGGTCATCTTTGACTCCACACTCTCTCCTTCTCGCCTCACATCACAGACCTTCCCATTACCAGCTCCACCTCCTCAGAAGTACTCTTACTTTCCTCACTTTCCCCCAGAAGCTCATTGTCTCCAGAGCCCTGGTTCTCTCTAAGTTGGACTGCTGTAACATCCTCCTTCACAATCTTCCTGCCTCTATTCTCTGCCCTCTACAACTAATAAAGAACAGGACTGCAAGATTTATCCTTGGCCTCAAGCCCAGGGACTGTATCTCTCCAGCCCGGACATCCCTCAACCGGCTCCTGGTGGATGCAAAGATCAAGTTCAAGACCCTTTGCATCATCCACAAGGCTTTCTGGGGCCGGGTCAGACACCCTCAACTCATTCAACATTATCTTCCTAAATACCTTCCTTCTCAAGCCCTTCGCTCTGCTGGCTGCAACTCTCTGAGGGTCAGGCGCTTCTCCATGCAGAGAGTAGGGGTAGATAACTTTCCTCTGCAGGTGCCTCCCTCTGGAATGGCCTCCCTGCCCCTCTCAAACTTGAGTTGGACCTCCTGAAACTTCAGAAGCAACTTGAGACCTTCCTTTTCTCCTCTGCTTTCTGTCCCCCTCCCCCTGCTGACCTACCTATCTGCTGCACTCACTGGCTGCTTGGTTACCCTCAGTGTCTCACTGGGTACCAGGCTCCTCTTTGACCAGTCCCCTCACATTGCCTTTGGGCATGTCACACACTAGGGCTGTAACTGTAAACCCTACAGCCTCTTGCACTTACCGGGAGCCATGCTGTCCTGGCTGCACTTACTCAGAGCAATGCTGCCCTGACCTCACTTCCCCTTTCCCTCCCCTTGCACTTCACCATCCCCTCCCCATGCACTTTGCATTCCGCACGTGCACGACCTGAATGACACAAGGCCTAGTAAGATCATTTGTCTTGTTTGTCTTGCCCTCTCTCTGTACCCTCCCTTGTCTTGTCGCACCTAGTAACACATGTGTAGAGGCGTGTTATAAATTACTTATATCATATTATTTACTGGCAAAAATACCGATACAGATTCACTCAAAACACAACACACACACACACACACACACACTATATTCAAACACACGTGCAAGCTTACATTTCACAAAACACACTTACCTTAAGCCTTTCCTCTTCAGGCAGCAGAGCCGCATGGGCATGGCACTGGGGGAAGGAACAAATGCAGGTGCACTGTGTTGGTGCAACCGAGAAGGACTAGACCACCCAGAGCATGGCGGTGCCGTGCTTCTGAGCAATGAAGTTGCTAAGCAACCTGAAGAAGCTGCACGTCAAATGTCACCTTACACATTCATGTTTTACTAAATGTAAAAAATACTGTCTGGTGTTCAGAGTTTCCGCCCTGAGGGTGGCAATGTGGTGAACAGAGCACAGGGGAGAAGCCTGGGAAGAGATGGATCCTACTGTGGCTCAGTCACTGATTAACATTACAATAGAGTTAGGTGAGCTGAGTGACTGGGGAGGGGAGAGAAGGAGGAGGTGTAGGTTTGTTAGGTTTGGCTTGCAACCTCTTTACCTATGCAGTACGAACGCGTTTTCACTTCTGCTGCCCAATCACTCATTTTGACACTCATTTTGGCTGTGCTGCACTGCACTCACCCTCTTCTTTTTTCTATCAGGCGTTTCAGGAGACTTGCAACAATCCTGCATATGCATCAATGAACTTCACCTTTTGTCAGGGCGCCACCCCTGGACTTCTCCTAAAGTTTACAGATTTTATCTCGCTTTTTATCTGAACATTGATTGTTATAACAAAGGCTCAAATGAGGGTACGTGGCAACCACCTCCCCACTTAAAGTCTTAACCAAAAGAAATCCAGTGCCATCCGGTTTCCCCGACAGTGTCATTAGGTTTGCATGTTGCAACAATACACATCTGCAGGTTAGCTACCAAATAATAGATTTCCTGGTGGAACTCTATTTGATGCGCTTTTGCAATGTTACTGTTTAGACAGGCCTCAGCAACACTTAATAGACCAATGTATGCGATTTTTTTCAGAGAGAAGCATTCCGGCCCTAGCATCAAAGCCAGCAACACTTTGGAAATATCAGGCGTATGCTTCGCAAGTACTCTTCTAGTAAATGCCACGTAGTTCATCAGACTTCACACGAGTCCAATAGGCCACACACATGTACACTGTACACGGCGGGTTCCGGGGAGCGGCAACATGCGCTTCGCGCGCTGCCAGAGGTTAGCAGTTGGTCAGGGCAACATCAAGGCACAGCTGAGAAGAGTGATAATCTATCACTGAGGAAAACGCACATCTTTCCCTTCTAAGTTAGAGTTAGCAGCTACTAAAGATAAGAGTTCTGAGAAAGCCCGTTGGCTGATGCACCTAAACACATTCTTGTACTGTAGCCTGAATTTATGGCATTACTTCGGTTAAAGATCCTGCTTGCATTTAAGTGCATTTAAGTACATATTACAATCAAATATGTACTTCTGTCAAGAACACAAGAAATGTGCAAAAAAGCACCCTAACGAGGCTGCTTTTCGTTAATAGAGTCAAGGCAGCGTCTGAGTCACACAGCCTAAATTGTATGTTCTTTAAAGGACACTCGCTCCTTCATAGAGTTCAAAGCAGGATATGGATGTGGCAAGCAAAGTCAAAGGTAATGACTTCCCAAGTCCCCTAATGAAGAAACACGAGGTTCTAATAACTTTGCACACACACAAGGACAGTCATACAAAAATAAATGGTGGTGTACACTTTCTTTAGTTGGTCTTTAGATATTTCTTTTCTCCCAGTACAACAGAAGTTTTTAAACATTTGTTATTTTGTATTTGTATTTGTATTTATTTTGTTTATATAGCGCTTTACTCCATAAACAGAGGTAATCACAAGGCACTATATACAATTTCACATTACCTAAGCATCGGTGAAGAAGAACAGTTGAATCACCAAAAAGAGGCCTTTTAGAGAAGTTCTTAAAACATATAAAACAAAGTTTGAAAAATATATAAAAATAGTCTTTAGACACTGCACTGTAACTAAGCTACAAGAAACCTACTGGGGAGACAGCCTGACCAGGGCTGTCTCAAGGTCCTTTCTTGGCTGCATGTCTCATTTTTCTGCTCGTAGGGTGTTGTCTGGCAGGCATTGCAGCAGCAGCAGTGTGTGGGGGACCCTAAACGTCTTATGAGTTGGGCTGTGTATGCTAAAAGCATCCCAGCTGCAGCATAGGAGCCTCCCTTTCATATGTTACAGCTGGGCTGCTTATTTCAGGTGCAGCCGTCAGTGAATTGCAGCAATGGGGGAGCCCAGTCTTTTTCCTCTACTCGGGCATTGCTTTGCCAGGGCAGGCCGTTCACTGATCAAGTGGTGGTCCCCTCTTTTTCCTGGGGAAGGCCATGTTTACCAAATGCGTCCTGGGAGAGGTCGATTGGGATGGTTGCGTGCTCCCCGCTCGGGGACCATCAGAGAGCCGGGCTGCGTTGGTGAGGGAAGGCACCTGCAGATGGCTGTGTCTTTGAGCGCTCCTCTCTGTGTCAGGGCAGCACCACACTTCAAACCGAGGTTGCGGCCTTGAACCGGATGGGCAGGATCAACCAGATACTGTTTTTTTAAACATGGCACTGTGAGCAGAGCGCTGGTCTGTTGGAATACGTCATGACTAAACAAACAACTGGACCTTTGTAATGAGGCTGGACTGATACAGATACATCATTTTGCTACAAAAATTGAATTTAATACAAAATATATCACAAAATTGAGAACATGATATTCTAATCACAAATCACTTTTTTGACATCTAAATATTTCCACTATTCATACCCCAACTCTCATACACGCAAATAATCTACAATTAATCACCGGTAAAGGTCAACCCTTGTTAAAACCCTTTATCCGAAGTATCCACACAATGGGCCTCATTACGACCCAGGCGGTAAGGGGTTTACGGCAGCGTAAACAGCGCCGACCCTTACCGCCTGAGTACGAGGTCCCTTAGCGCCATGGCGGATTTTACACCTGCTTTTAGCAGGTGTTAAAATCCATGGCGCTAAGGGACCATGGAGTTAATTACGCCACCGTAATTTACGGTGGCGTAATTAACGCCTTCCCCACTCCCATTATGCCCTATGGGGCAAAAATGGGAATGGGGAAGGGTAAATGGGGATTGGGGACTTACCGCCCCGCCAAGGTCGGAATGGGGCGGTAAGTCCGCCAACCACCATGGCGTAAACGTAGTTTACGCCATGGTGGTAAAGTCACGGCCCAGGCGGTAACTTACCGCCTGGGTCGTAATGAGGCCCAATATTTCTTCAGGACTAATATGTGGCGTAATTGATCCTCACATACATAATATATTCCGGTGGAAGATGTCTTACAATGTTCTTTCTGCGTAAAACACGAATACAACTTTGATTACTATTTACATGTCAATCCAGCCTCTTTTCATTACACAAGGCATATTTAATTATGCAAGTAACTCTTCTGTAGTTACATCTGTTTGCACTAACTTCCAATATTATTTAATGGCAGTCATGCAAACTAGGGACCAAATCCAACAGTGCTTCAGGGGATAATTCTGTAAAGCTTGCAAAACGACATTTGTACAGAGTAAATCTCATGGTCTATAGTCAAGAACATGTTTGGCACATAAGATAAAAGGCCAGCACACGACTTACTGATAGCGCACTTCTGTATCACAGCATAGATAGTGCAGGCGCAATGCACCCTTGTGGTGAATCACATCTCTCACTCCAGAGGTTTCTACATGGAGTGCTCACGATCCCCGTTTCAGACATATAGACAAGTGGACAGCCTGTAAATATCCTAGTGTATATTTCCATCTCGTCTCAAACATTCGTGCCTCACAAAAACTAACTTGTTGTGGTGTGGCTGTTAACAGGCACACATGCAGGTAAACGCCTAGTCAATAGGTCATCTCATTCAAGAAATATGTAAAAGTAAATGATGTCTTGCTTAGCTCTCCAGCCAAAGAAATGCTGCCCAACTTGTACGGGCCTGACGTGGCATGCATGGGTCCTGCAAAAAGGGAATTCAACCCCGCCTCCAACATCAGTGCTGATAATAGCAAGGTGTTTTACGAAATACCTTTGGCTTTCCTCTGGCACATGGAGAGGACCCTCACAAAATACCTGGACTATTGTTGGCATGAATGCACACCTTGGTTTGACCAAAGATATTGTAAAAGCCAACTGACCCTCCGTTGAAGCAGAAGCATGAAACTGACTGTTAGGACACTTGTAAACACAGATGCCTCTGGCCAAGCCAAACATGATGACCTAATAATATCCACAGCCAGGGGAGTTGCTAGGTCTGGAAAAGACCCGGGGCTACTCTGATGTTGGAACTGTTGGGACTGGGGGCTAGCTAGTCTTTTGGCTGTAGCTCCTGAGATTCTATCCGGGGCTACAACCAAAAGATCAGGGGCTATAGCCCCCTAAGACCCCCCTAGCAACGCCCCTGTCCACAGCAACACCAAGCAAACACTGCTGTGATCGCAACTCTCACAACCTGGACTTGCATGAAGACACAAGCATGATGAGCTGATAAAATCTACGCAAACACAAGCAAGCAACCTTGTGTTTGTCCTGACATTTTTATACACACAGTTGTCTTTGCCTGGAAACACTGCATATATTTTGACAACCTGGAACTGGGAGTAGCCAATCCAGGCACTATATAAGGGTTTGCTGTGAGAAAGGAAGACAGAGCCCCAGGTTGCCTGCCATGTAGAACATGCTTTCACTAAGCCTCATTCTCCTCTTCTCTTGGTGTCCTGGTCATATATTGTGCTGGTGTGAAACAGTGGTGAGGCCTCCCTGGTCCCAAGACTGAGTACTGGCCCTAGGATGCAGAGAAAAAGCCCTCCTTACATGGTGCAACCCTCTGAAGTGAGAGTTGAGCTTCACTGTTTTAATGGGGTGCCGCAAGGAGAATTATTTTTGTTCTTTAGAATGAAGGGACCCCCAGGCCGCATCACGTCCAGAGGATCCTTCATTTTTCTCCTTCTCTTTTTGTTCCTTTTTGTTGCTTTTCCACCACACTTTCCCTTAAACCTTCCCACCCCCCTCTCATCATGTGAAGTCCCAACTTCACCACTGCACTTGAGTGCGTTTGGTCCCGTATCTTGCTTCTACATAAAACCACAAAATTGGATCAATAAAAAACATAAAATATGACAAGTGTTTTCACTGCAATTTCTTTGTCGAAAATGAAATACAATCCCCACCAAATAAATACAGTATGTGATGCTACATGGGTGATATGGCGAAGGTCAGGTGCAAACAGGACCCACAGGCAGTATGGGAAGGATCCCCTGGTTCACCCCATCACATTATGACCTCAAGTCAGGATCTTGTTTCCTGTTAAAGGAATTTGCGCCAGAAACGTCATTGGGACATATTATCCTCCCACAGTCACAAAATACGGAAAGTTAGCTTGATAGCATGAAAGGGCCACAGAAATGGTTTATGGAAAGGTTCGGCTGGAAAAACTTTGATAATCCATAAATGCAAGTCTCAATCCACAGAGAATCACTTACTATAGTTATTACTGAGCAGGCAGGGCTAGAACAAGTCAGTGCATGCTCGGCTCATGTATGGTGGATTGTTCTATCCTGTGTGTACTGTGGCAAATGAATGTGTCAGACCACCTCTAAAAAGGCTTTGTATGGAAATTATACAAGGCTGGGAAGGGAACTACAAAATAACGACACAACCACACCTGAGAAGAAAGCAACATTTCAGTATACAAATTCAAAAGGGTCTAAAACCTTGAATCCACTGAGCAAGGGCAGATCCTGGGGCAGGGCAGGGGGTCTAGGGAAGTGGATAGACTAAGTGGTGTGGGAGTCCATATAGGGTGATGTTGCAGAGCAGGAGAAATTTGGAGGCAGGAGGAACACGAGAGGAGAGAAGGAGGCTTGTATGAAAAGGGATATGGAATGTCGAAGAGGTGACTAGGGAGGAGAAGAGAGGAGGTTGGAGAAAGGAGGAAAGGAGGAGCAGGAGAAGGTAGTGACACAGGGGGGAGTTACAGTTGGACGAGGGGAGAGGAAGCTGTAGAATGGAGATTAGAGAGTTGTGGTTGGTTTAGTGAAATTAACTGCTATGGAGGAAGAAGTTGAGAAGGATGTATAAGAGGTGGAGGAGGACCGTGCAGTGACCCAAGACCAAAGGACAGAGAAAGATCACAGAAAGGAAGTGGAGGGACACTTCAAGAGATTAGAGGAAGAGAAACATACAGAGTTGAATAGAACATCATCAAAGGGAGAAATGAAGGATATAAGGAACAGCCAAATAAGAAGTAGACAGGCAGGACGGATCTTAGACGCATCATTCACTTGGTGGGACATAATGGAAGATGAGGGATCAATGGGCATTTGGTGGACAATTGATGAGGCATCAGAAGATGCAAGTGAGAATCAATGAGCACAGAGAAATATGGGAGGATCCAAGAGGATCTCACCATGGACAAGATAATTCTGGCATGGTGAGGGAGCAGAGGAAGGTGAATTATTGGAGACACATATGGATCCCTCAGACAAGAAAGGAAGTGCTATACCACACCCAGCTTGTGAACCAGCTTTATTGGCCCAGTTCCTGTTGGGAATTCTGGGGCCTTGCCTGGAGATGGGGATCCCACCTCCCACTGCTGCTTAATTGTGGTGCAGGTACACAAGAGCAAGGACACCTAGATGAACAGGGCTCTAGAGAACAAGGAGAACCCAGGACTAAGAAGTTGAGAAGACACTGAGACGAGAAACAGGGACGCAGGCCCCACATCAGAAGTCCAGGAAAGGAGGTGGGGGACTCTAAACTTACCACCCAGAAACTGTAAGCAAATGAGGTACTGCTGAAAACATGACTGAGAAGACCTTTTATAATAGAAGATTTTTGGAGAAGAAATCTTAGAGTTGTGTTACATCCATAGTTTCTTTTCTCTTGTGGGGAGAGTTCAAAGTCAAAACAGCTTTACACTAAAGACTCTAAAGCCTTTACAGACTTTTATAAAAACAACAGACCAACCAAAACAAGTCCTAGCCTATCCTTTGTCTCCTGGAAATTTTCCAGATTCGGAGAGGTAAAAGAAGAATAGAGAAGGCTGAGACCAGGTTGGGGGGAGAAGAAGTTTGAAAACTCATTTGCGATATGAGCTCCAAGAATACCTGAATGGAGAGACATATAAGATGGGATTTAATTAAAGATCTGAATCTAGTGCACCACAGCATGCTGATATCAATATGGTGGACACCAGACAGTCCCTTTGAACATCCTGGATGCAAACATGATCTGTGTCATGCAAGAGTTTCTCATCCATTCACTGTACTTTTTTGCATTCTAATTCTGAATTTATAATGGGGAAAGTAAAACTGAAAGAAGGAAACTGGACATGATGAGCATCTCCTGAATGACATTTGGTCTCTGTACCCACTAAGCCCAGGTTGCTCTAGTCATGGTAGATAAAGAATGCGAGTGAAACAGCATTGTATACAGATGTTTTATAGCCTCCAAGAAGGGTGAATGTCATCTAGCACACCGAGCCTACTGTGTGAGAACTAATCCCGGTAGAGCTTATGCAGCAGCGGTACAAAGAATCCTCACCTGGAGCTTCTCAACATGGAACCCATCCCTGCCTTCTTTGCTGAAATATCCCTGCTGAACGCTAGACAGCAATAGGTTACATTGTACCAAACCTGGACTTGTGGTCCAGAAAGTCTGGTGTAAGGAAGAATATATTACGTCTGAACTTGGTGACCATGTGTCAGTTTAGGACTTACCCTTATGTCTGACGGTCTTGGATGGCAAGTGTTCTCTGGGAGCCAAGCAGACAATGCCAACAAACCCTCCTCCTCCTTTGAAGTTGAGACATGAAAAGCAAAAAGAGCAAGCAGCACTCCGCAATGACACACATCTAAATACCTAGTTAGAATGTCTGCAGGCATTAGGGGATGTTGAAGTTTGCAAGACAATGATCCGACTACTTGCTGGGTCATTTATATTGGTTTTTGCTGGGGAAAGGTCTGGTGGCCATCTGAATTGGGGATCGATGTCCCAACTTAGCTGCCATTTGGAAGGTCCCGACAATTTTCTCATGGAGCTGCAGCGCAGTGAACTGCCTTCATGTCACTTGGACTGTGGAAGATTGGTGGATCCCCAGTGTAACACATGACCTGGACCATCGCCGCCATGTATCAGCCGGTTCATCTGGGTTGTGTAAGGAACTCATGGTGGCAACAGTAAAGACAGTCACAAGTGATCACAGTTCAAGGGTATTTATTGAACTTTATAATGGGTAAGATAAATGCGTAATCTAAACCTAAATCTAAGATGGGTACAAGCTACGACCATCAAATAATAATGAGGCAGTCCTATTGGCAACTTGTCAAATAAAAAAGGGCCTATACTAAAAAAAAATATTTCCAATCCTTACCACTATGTTTACAAAAAGAGTGTGGGATGATGTTCACTAGAAAAGAAAGAAGTGTTCACAAAATAATATGTCAGGATGGTATGGCTGGGTCTCCCTTCCCCATGTTTTAAGCACGGGACAAGGCAGGACTTCTGAGGACAGCACACTCGTAGGCATTTCCAACACGATGGTTCACAAATCCGCTCACTGATACCAGAACCTTCAGGGGTCAAACCTCTTTTCCACAAAGTCTCTTTCCTGAAAAGGTCTGCTGGATCACAAACAACAAACAAACAAAAGCTCCTTTGGTGGTCTTGCAGCTTGGGCAATGGCACCTCGCCCCTAGGATTTCCCTCCGCCGGGCTCGCATCCTTCTTACAACGTGGGCCTCCCTCCTTCGGGTTCACTACAGCCTTTTTATAACATAATTCATGTGGTTTTCTGAACACAGTTTCAAAAGATCAATCAAACAACGAAAAAGTTCCTTCTATAATCTTGCACCTTGGACGATTGCGCTTCGCCCCTTGGATCGCCCTCTACTGGGCTCGGATCCTTCTTGCTACTTGGGCCTCCCTCAGGTTCACTACGGTCTCTCAATTACAGCTTGCAACTTCCCATTGCCGGACAACCCTCAGCCGTGTTCACGCTTGTCTACACAGTGTTCACAGGTGTATTACTCTTCACCCAACTCACAGGCATCCCTCAAATCGGTTTCACATTTGCCAAATATACAGTTAACTTTACGTTATCACAGTGCAGGATTAACTCTCCTTTAGCTTTCCTTTGGCTATGGGTCAGGGACTTTTGATTGTACAAGGGATTTGAAGTGACTTTTTTAGGACCACTCTGACACCTCACGCCACCCTTTCCTTGGGCCTCATGGTACTTGTAGTTTCAATGCGGAAGGAGCCCGTGAGAGTCCTTTGTATAAGCACTCCTGCGGTGCCTGACCACTCTATATCTGGTCCTTCTCTGGGATTCTCCCAAAAGTTCACACACACACGCAAGTTCTTTGTGCTCAAGTTCTTGTGTTAATCTAATGTTACCATTTGCAAAGGGCAAGGGCAGGTTTCCTCTTTCGTCGTCCCTCCCGGTCTCGTCACCTTTCTCCTCCATTTGAACTGCTGATTCGGTGTAGCCGTTTTCTCGTGCATTCGGCCTTGCTCATAGTGTGCTCTTATGCTCCGTCTTTTCTCCCTGTGGGAAAGATAAAGGGCCATCAGGTGTGAGTGATTATTATCAATTGTCTGACTCTACCTGACCCTTGAGTTGGGACATGTCAGGTAAATGGCTCTGGTGTTAGTCCGTTGTCTGTTACAGTGTATGAAATTGTTCGTGTCGGATGGGGGGGGTATATCTTCTAAATATCCAGGATGGGGAGAAGGTGTTACGAGGAAAAGGGTACCACATCTCAACCTTCGGTGTCCCACTTCCACGCCCCGAAGACCCCTCATCCAGGTGATCTTCCCCCACTGGTTCACCCCAGCAACTGGATCCAATAGCGATGGCCATGTCCTGGCCTCCTGGATGGCAGATCCCCAGGGACTAGTAAGTGAGGCACCTTCAGGTTTCTCACATTTGCCAGATGCACCCTGGAAACAGCACACCCCCCTCTAGGTCTTCGCTTCAGACATATGGACTCCCTGGGTTTCCCTGGCTGTTGGGTGTGAAATTGATGCAGTGATCTGGGAGCATGTATCTCTCTGACAGGAACCCAGGATCGATCTTATGGCCCCTAACCCTTCCAGTCAACTAGGTATTCTATCCTGTTGCCAATACATCTAGAGTCTAACAATTGGGTGATTGTGTGCTCTTCTGCAGACCCTAAGCTGGAAGGAATGGACATTAGGTGATCTGGCTTTTTATGTGAATTAGTGACATGTTTTAGGAGAGAGACATTAAATACAGGATGTATCTTGTACATTATAGGGAGAGTGAGTTTAATTGCTACTGGGTTGATAATCTTCTCCATGATGAATGGTCCTATATATATGTGGTTTCAGTTTACGAGAAGAATGATGTATGTGTAGGTACTTGGTGGAAAGCCAAAAAGAGTCTCCTATTTCATATAGTGGACAGGGAATTCTTTTTTTGTCTGCATATTTCTTAGCCATGATTTAGGCTTGGTTCTGGTGTTCTTGTGCTCTTTGTACACCCTCTTGGAGGATCTTGATCTTTTCTTGGACAGCGGGTAAAGAGGAACTGTATATGCACTATTACCACGTAATTACACTGGATGATAACCTTAGGTGATGAAAAATGTATTATGTAAGGAGACATAATGTGCATCATTATATGTGACTTCAGCGAATGGTAACAGAGAAAGACATTTATCGGGCTAAGCAGTAAAATAAAAACATAGGCATTGGCCTGAGGTCTGATTCACTCGCTCTGTATGTCCTTTACTTTGAGGGTAAGAGGCAGTCGAGAAGTTACCTTTCACCCAGAGATTTTTAGTAAGGGACTTCCAGGTGGCAGAAACAAATTGGGAAACCGTATCCAAAATGGTGGTTTGGGGCAAACCATGGAGTTTAAAGATATGTTCAATAAAGTGGTCGGCTAATTGAATAGCATTTGGGACCTAAGGTAATGCAATTAAATGAGTTAACTTGGTCAAAGTATTAACCACTGTCCAGATTATGGAACATCCTTCGATCTTGGGTAAGACCATGATGAAATCCATCGTGCAGCATTGCCTGGCAGAATCCGGAAAAGGTAACGGGTGTAGCAACCCCATTGGAGTGTGCCAAGGGGTCTTATCTCTAGCGCACACCCCACAGCCCTGAAAATAGTCAATGACATACTTCTTCATGGAGCTCCACCATACAATTCTTTCCAGTTTTTAATGTGTTTTAAACACTCCAAAATGTCCTGTGCTTAGGATGTTGTGCCACCAGTGTAATGTGAGGAGTTGGTGTTTCTTAAAGCAAAGCCATAATGATTTGCCTCAGAAGCATAATCCTTGAAGTACCCGATGAGAAGGGTGATCGGACAAGAACTTCTGTATCATTCCTCACCATCAAAACAATCACCGCCTCCTGGCCCGAGTACCCAAAGAGGGTGCCGATATGGAGCGTTAGGATTTGCATTTTGCTCCGACATGGAGCACATCACTATTCACCGGTGGGGCCCGGGATCACTGCTGGGGCTGTCGGTACAGCGAGGCTGCAGACATCTGTGCTGCCGTCAGACCATGGGCAGCTGCATCATTAATTTTCCTTGCTCCGACATGGAGCTTTCACTGTTCACTGCTGTGAAAGGCTGGGATCTTTTCAGATCCTCAGAAGGGTCCTGCAACTTATGCTGCCCTTCCTGGTGACATGCAGGGAGCGTTGGCATGGAGCGATTTACTTTTTTTTTTCCATCTTGCTCCCACCGGAGAACATTAACACTCACCGTCAGTGGCCCGGGATCTTGCATGGGCCCCCCCCACCCAACTTGGAGCTGCATACTTGCTCACCGCAGC
This sequence comes from Ambystoma mexicanum, assembly GCF_040938575.1. Lineage (NCBI taxonomy): Eukaryota > Metazoa > Chordata > Amphibia > Caudata > Ambystomatidae > Ambystoma > Ambystoma mexicanum. The sequence continues at coordinate 463,685,346 of NC_090931.1, forward strand.
TGGGCCTGGGATCAGTGCCAGAGTGATGCAGAGTGATGCAGGCAACCACGTTTTCCTTCCTGTTTGCCCTGGCGAGCATCGTCTTTGGTGGTTCGCTCACCATCAGGGCACAACTCCTTCCTTCAGGGGGCAAGGGCGGTCGCACAGTTATTTATTCTTCTGGCAGGATACACTTCAGGGAGTTGCAGGCTGGCTCTCCCCTGGCTGGACAAGCACCCTCCTCATATAGGTGGCCAGGGAGGCTCCACCGGCAGGGCTTTTCCTCCATGTTGTGGTAAAATCTGCCCCTTCACTTCTGGGCAGCACAACTCTCTCCCCAGGTGGAAGGTCCCTTTCTTCTTGCGGCTGAGGCCACTCCACTTTTTTCCTCTCATGGTGGCGGATGCCACAGGGGCCGCAGGTGGACCCCCACCCTGGCCACACCAGCAACCTCCTCTCAGAGGGCCATGGCCAGGGAGGATCCGCCGGCAGGGCGCCAGGTATGGCATCCACCTCTCTTCTGGGCAGTGAATGCCACTCCTCCTTCTTCCAAAAAATAAAAATAAAATGATGGACAGCAGTGGAGCGGGGCACACTTTTCGCCATTATTGTGGGGCTGGCGGCTGTCAAAGATAGCCGCTCTCATAGGTGCTGGGGGGCCCAGCACCATGCTGGTATGCCGGGGTCACCTGGACTTACATGATTGCAGGGCAGGGCCCTGGGAAGCTGTGGTGATACAGCCTGGGTGCCGGAGCACCTCTGATGCCAGCAGCATCCAGGATGATGGGTGCCTGGGTTGGATCACACTGCGTGGGGCCGGCAGGCCAGTGCTGCAGGACCATGATCACATGGTATATGCCTGCAGGCCCAGCATGAGAGATGGAGACAACAGGAGTTCTATAGTTGGAGTCTGCAGCCATTCTGCTACACGTGCCTGCAGAGGCTCTTTTTATTAGCTTTGGCAGTCATGGCCCATCTTAAAAGGGCAATACACGTGGGAGGGACACATCCCCCTAAAAGGCTTAATACACATGGGAGGGTCACACATCACAAAAGTGTTTTAAAAACATAGATTTAGAGGCGTATCTTCTCACCCTTGAAATAGGAAATGGGTATTTCAGCTAAAACCACATAGACAAAGAGATGCCAATGGTCTCTGAATAACACCTTGGATATTACAGGGCCCACGGTAGTGGCCATGTAGTTATGGTTAAGTTGCTAAACCCATAGGAAGAGCACTTTTTGGGTGGCTTATAACTTCGCTCCCCCTGGACGAATCCACAGCAAACAAAGTTTGGGGAGGTTTGGTCCAGGAGGGGCAAAGTTATAGGGGTGCTCCCAAAATGTATTTTTTTCCCATAGACTGAATGGGGAAAAAATTTGCTCATGCCTACAGCCCAAATCGCTGGACGGATTTTCACCAAATTTGCAGCAAGAGCAGCGGCTTGGTCCCGAAAGCGTGCTTTTGTAAATTTGGTGAAAATACGTCCAGTAGTTTTTTTTAAAACGACCAAAAGTAGGTCACACAAAATTAGTGATATCTATATCCGCTCCACAGACACACTTCCCTGTTTGCTACGCATGACAAGACACCGATTGGTTAATCGGCTTGTGTCATGTCCTGGGACATGCAATGTGTTTGCTGATTGGATGGTGAAGAGCGTGAAGTGTGTCAGATTTTTGGAAACACCCACCATCTTGGATTTGCTGACAGCGGCCGGTGTCCGTGGACATCACAGTAAAAACATATAAAAAAACATTGCTCTTGTCAAACTTATCAAATAATCTCTGGGGAGGTGAGGGGTGATGAGGATGGGATGGGATATGGCTGCAAGAAGCAAAAATAAAAAAATGGGTGTTTTTGCCGCGAAAGTCTGAACTGTTTGGATGTTTGCGAACAGTCCTGAGAAGTTCACGAACACCTCAGCATTACAGGGTTGGTGAAATTCAGTTCTTGGATGGCTTATAACTTTGGCGCCACTTAATGGAGCTGCATGAAATTTTGCATCTATATTTCTGATTCTGAGTGAGTATGCAAAGTTTGGTGGGATTCTGTCATGAGGGGGCAAAATAAGAGGGGGGGTACCAAAATAACGTAAGGGCTTATAAATGAGGTGCCATTTGATGAATCTACACTTAATTTGGGAAACTGATCATACATTTAGACATTAATGTTTTTGCAAAGTTCAGTGGGATTTTGTAAAGAAGGGGCAAAATTAGAGTGGGGGGTCCAAAATAATGTAAAGGCTTATAGATGTGGTGCCATTGGAAGAATCTACACTTCATTTGGCAAACTGATAATAAATCTAGATATACATGTTTTTGCAAAGTTTGGTGGGATTCTGTCAAGAGGGAGCAAAATTAGAGGGGAGGTCCTAAAATATTGTAAATGCTTATCAATGTGGTGCCATTTCACAAATCTACACAAAGGTTTGCAAAAATATTATAAATCTAGATATAGATGTTTTCGTAAAGTCTGAATAGATTTTGTGAAGTGGGGGCTAGGTTATATGACGATTGTATGTGCATACATTTGACACTTTTGAAAAAATAAAACATGGGTGGATTTCCAGCAAACTTGCTAAGGAGCACTGGCAAGGACCTACAAGCATGGTTTTGCAAATGTGCCAGTTTTTTATTATTTTACAAGTGTCATAATGTAGCTACAAAAAATAGTGGTATACCTTTAGTGACTGAGGGGTAGCCTGTGGCCATGGGCAGTGGCCAGAGTGTCCGGGTCATGGAATAAGGTCATGATCCAGACAATCTGGCTACTGGCCATGACCACAAGGGACAACACAGAGGATTAAAGTGGCCATTTCCACCTGGGACTGGCTTTGTGGTAAAGTTATTCGAAATTAGAATAGATCTGAAAGAGAAGAAAAATGTGCTCTTGGTAATATGGTCATAGGGTTCTCTTTTTGCCTTCGGCAGGCTGCCATGGAAAGTGAAGAGGGGCCCTGTATGGAACCCTCACCTTCCCTTACCATGGTGGCCATCTTGGAAAAGGATTTTCCTTCCTACACCGGGACGCCGCAGGCGTCCCGGTGTAGGAAGAAAAATCCTCTTTTTTAGCACCCTGGGTTCCCGCTTTGGGAACCTAGGGTGCTAATTGCATTCATCCCCCATTTCAGGGGCTGGAATGGGGGATAATGGTCCAGAGACCTCGTTATCCACCCTTACTTCGCTTGGGCTGATAACGTTAATTGCTGGGCTTATATCCACCGTTCCAGTCCCTGGAACGGAGGATAAACGCCACAATATTGCCATTAGCATAACACAAAATGCAAATGGAAATGGTGGAAAATCTTATTGAGTCTATGTACTTTACTGAGAAATATAAAGTAGATGGAGTCTATACATTTATTTTTTTAGTTCTATTTTTTAACTGTGAAGGGTGGTTCCTAAAGGAATATTTCTTTTGTTGTTTTTGGATGTATTTTATTTGGCAGGAGAGCTGAGCACGAAAGGTGGGTAGGGAAATGAGGGAAGAGGAACCAAACACTAATATGAAGGGGTAGGTGGACGAGGGAAAACATTGCGCGTGTGTTATTTCTAAGGTAGGGCAGCGTTTCTCCTTGATTACAGCAGTGGTGGTGGCTCTTGGGGAGGAGGGTTGGCATTAGCGGATGCCATTTGAAGGTAAATAGCAGTTTTGCTAAAAGTTTGTACTGTGTACTATATTGTTAATGGATAATGAGTAGGAATAGGTGTTGGAGCTGTGCAAGGGAAATTTTGAAGTTGAAAGTTCCTAGATCAGTAGAAAATGCACGGGTTCGCGGACACGTTATGACGCACGCCAGCGTATGGTCATGTGGCACTGTCTGGTAGGTCCGCTATGAATTCAGATGTTCGTAGATGTCGACGGACGCAAAACTGGTTGAAATAGTTGCAAAAAGCGTATGGAAGTGTTAAAAATGATTCCAGAAGGTGGGAAATGGCAAGGTTTTAAGGTGACACTTTGTAAATTGGACACAAACATTGCTATATTGGGTAAGTATGATATTAGTAAGTTGTAGGAAAATACCATTAACTGGTAAAAACCTGTGAAATTCACTGAAAAAAAATGTGTGATGTCATCTTTGATGTCCTGGGTGTTAGTCTTATCAGAGCACGGTGGTGGTGCGAGTTATGGTTGTTTAGCTTAGCATAACTGGCGAATTTCTGGGGTTTTTCGATTTTACTTGAAACCATAATGCCCCTTTAACAAATGTTTGTCTTTGAATTTCATATGTTTTTATTATTCCAACATAACCATAACGTCTCTTTAACAAGGTTTTTTCAGTGAACATGTATATACGTAAATAGTAATTTATATTACACTCTCTACCACTGTAGTGGTGTCCAGGTGCCATAGCTTGCCCAGCGAATCGTACATGGCCCACACCTAGAGTGCCAGACTTTGGTCTGTGTAAGAAAGATCAAAGGCGATAGATAGGATGAGGAGAGCTGAGGATAGCAGAAACAGGAGGGGAGGAAATTAGGAAAAGCAGGAAGATGGTGTAGAGCATGTTTATGCTTCAATACATACTATCTCAAAGGTGCTGGGTCGAGCCAGAGATGGTGCAAAAGTAATAAGGTGAGGTTGATGCGCCAGTAGCTAGTGTGAATTTGTTTTTTGGTAGATCTTGTACTTTTTTAAAGTGTGTGTGTGTGTGTGTATTTGTGCGCGTCCTAATAACGATTAGTGAGATGTGCTTCTTCATGCTTGCATCTATTTCGATATGCAATAGGATGATGGTGTCGTCTGCATACACGAAAAAAGAACAACATGTGTGGATGCCTGATGTTAGAGGCCCTCAATGTATATTGAGAGAGGTTGCTATATCTTCTTTGGAATTCCACACAAGATTCTTGAATGAGAACATTAAGGAGGACTCCCACTGTCCGGATCCTTCAGATATGATAGCAGTGGCTGCGGAGAACAGCCAAGGAAAGTAGATCGAGACTTCAGACAGTCCAAAAGGACACAGAGAGCCTCAGTGCTGCATGCAACTGCCAGCTCTAATAAGATCAAGGCGCTGAAACATTCATAATCAGCTGCCATACACATAACTGCAACAAAACGAGTGCTTACCCTCAATGAAAACATGAAGTTATCGTATTGCATGGCCTTTATAAAGCCCTGTATCAGTACTTGCATGGCTTCTTGGCACAGTTCACCAATGTCTGGATAGCTGCTCTTGAGTGAGCCATCTACTCTATGATGCCAAAATCTTTGGCCCTGATGATCACTTAGACAGTGATTTGGCGATAAATCTGCTGAAAACTAATTACCACTATCACCACTTCGTCAAGTGGAAATGTCCACTTGACCACAAGTGGTGGTGGTGGTGTAATTCCCCATTTATTTTGGGTCCATAGCACCCACTGGGGCTTTTTTTGCAGAATTACCACAGCGGAATTACCTCCAAATGAATTCCTCCAATTCTGCTGATTTTTCAGTGTTGAGTGGGGAAATAAATCCACCACTCAAAACCCAAACTCATAATTTCGAGCAGTGGTAAAATTGGCAGTAACTCGGTTACCGCCAATCTTACCACTTACCGCCCAACTTGTAATGAGGCCCTTGATTTGCTTTCTAAACTGAAGCTGGCCACTGGTTTTATGAAGATGCCAAAGGATCTTGTTCCATAGGTTTAGAGCTTGAACAGAAATGGCAATGTTTAGCCTTTGCTGAAAGTTGTACCTCCCTGAAGAAAACGTGCTTAGTTTATTGCTATATGTTGAGCACTCAATGCACTCTGTTTCAAGGGAGATTAAGAAATGCTCCAATGTTTCATTTAAATGTCTCTCAGTGGCGCTCTTAAAAGTTGGCAAGTATGCATCCAACCTAAATGCATATTTTACGATGATGATAACAGGATTTAGTTAGGTGGAATAAAAGGCGCATGGGCATCAAACCATTTTTAGAGAAGCCTCCTCCAGATCCGACACAGTGAGTTGCCTGGATCGCCGCTATTTCACATAAACCGTCCTTAGGTTAGGTCAGTTTGCAATCAGAGTGTTCAATCGAACTCTCCATTCGTCATAAGGAAATGTGGAGTGTGAAGAAATGACTACTGTTATGCAGGAATACAGGGATGAGTAGTGGCGAAAGAGCCTACTCAGCCTAACAACAGTGAACCCAATCATAAATGTAAACAGGCACAGTTAAGAGATCTACCTCCTTCACCTTTTGTGGTAATGTGGGCCAAGGGAAGGCTATACTCTCCAGAGGGGCTTGAATGTGATTCATTAACAGCTCAAACAGCAAAGCAGAACAGTCCAAAATAAAGAGATTGTCCAATCAAGTTCTATAAAAAAAAAAAAAAAATATATATATGTATATATATATATATATATAATATATATATACACACTTTAAGCCACCACCTGCAAAAATAACTAAATATAAAAACACTTCACAAAACCCACCCTTGATGAAAGAAAACAAAATATGCAAAAGACAGCAAAATGAAGTACTCTGGGAAATGGATCATGGATGAAAGGCAATATAACCTCAAAATTTGTAAAAAGTATATGTTCTGGTGCATAAAAAAGATTTAAGTGATCTAACCAGTCTGTAGGGCCCAGAACTGAACAGAGGGGCCATCATTAATACCTTTCTGTGGTTTTTGGAGGTTCGACCAGGCTTCTTAATGCTTTGTGAGACTATCGAGCCAAGTCCATGTGCGGTGGATCATGTAACCCCAAGCAGGGAGTGGGTGTTATGCTGGTTCGAAAAGGTCGCTCAGAGCAGTTCAAGTGTGGCGCTTGAGGAATACAGTTCGGTTGGCCCACCAGGGTCAGTTCAAAGATTGGGTTCGGTTCAAGTCATTGGGCCTCATTATAACCCTGGCGGTAGCCGTGCCTGTAAAACATGCTGGGCATGCGGGTGTCTCTCTGCCCGCCAGACCCGACCTGGCGGTCTGACAGGTACCGGCATGCTTACCGTTACCGTAGTTCCCGGACTGCCATGCTTATAATGAAGCCGATTGTAAATGCTGGTTAGGGTTGGCAGGTAACTCAACAGTGGTTCGAGATGAGGTGTGGTCATAGTTTGAAACTGTGAACCTGATCATCTGTGGTGCAACTCTATGTCAATTTGAGTCCTTTAGTAATCATTAGATCAGTTCTATATGTGACCAGATGCGTCCAGCAGTTTGACATGAGGTCCTACAAATGAGCAGTTGGTGTGAGACAGACAGGTGGCAGGTTCTGCTTGTGATGTGACATATGCAACAGTGTCAAACAAAGGCTTGCTGTGATTTGAAGAGTTGCACAACGAAGTACAGATCGTGAGGTTCACATGGGTTAGACTTCCGGGGTGACAGCGAAGATGCTGTTGACTGGATGCAGTTTGCATCGAGAAGTACAATGCAGTATTCAAAGGTAGCAGTTTGATGGATCCCCAGAGTTTGTTCCACTGTCGATGAAGATAGGCAACAAATAAGCTGGCAGATTGAAAAAAGCAGTTTCAATGGTGTAGGTGCCGCGATGGCTTCTTGTTCGAGGTGAGGCAATGAAGCACTCAGCGAGCATGGTGCAGCAACAAACTGGTTCAAAAGATGCAACACAGCACTTTGTAGATCAGGTGAGAGCAAAATGCAGCATCGGAGTACTCTCCCTTTTTAAGTTCAACAAACAAAGATAGTACAATGGTACCAAAATATAAGAATGTCCAAACAAGGTTCTATTCAAATAACACATTTAATACAATCTATCAATACGCACAAGTAATACAATAGATGTCTTTTAAAAGGTAGAGAATTGGGCTTACATGTCTCTATAGTTCTTTAAGACAGAACCGGGGGACAGGGACACATCACCTAATAATGTTGCCTTTGGGGCTCAACAGCATTGAGCCTGTCTATTTAGTGTCTCACCAGGAGTCAGGGCACTTTCAGCAACAAGCCGGGGTCAAGTCAAGTAGAAGTTATGGGTTCCAATGATGCAGTGCTGTTAGGCAGCAGCAGTGGCTTTTGGGGTCAATGACGCTTACATGGCAGCCGATTTGTTTTCTTTGGTGCTGGAAGAATCTGCAGTCTGAGGTGCTTAGAAGTGGAGACTGGCCTTCTGCGTCGAGAGGAAATGGCAGCAGTAGCAATGGCTTGAAGCTCGAAGAATCTGTTGAACAACCGCTGGTGTTGAGTTGGTGGTACTAGAAAACTAGAGAAGTCTCAGATGTGAAGAGAAGAAGAAATAACACTCAAACCTTTCTCGGGGTGCCCAACACTTCAAGTGCTATGATCCCACCCCTGGTTTACACTGAGGCAAACAAGACGCTGTTGTATCCCCATACTGTTCGCACAGACTTCACTAGCCAGCCTTCTCCACCTTTTCTATGAACTGCTTTTATGACTATTCTGTGGTAAGGGGACAGGACTTCTATAATATTTGTTCCGTTACAATTTGAGTCCTTCCGGGTTGTGGAGCAAGGACGTAATGAGAGAGAGATAGAACAACCACAGTTAAGGAAGAAGCTGCATACTATCCTGATTTGTATCTTTCGTCTATCAGCAGTTATGCCAATCTGAACAAGATAACTACTTCAATAACGAAGATCAAGTTAATCTTTTAAAGAGACTGTGTTTTTAAGTAGAACGTGACAATTTTCCAGAAGAAAGTCCCAGCGTGAAGTTTGAGGACTGAAACATGTCTATAGTCTTCAATATGGGTGCCCTATTTGACCAAGTTACATAACGCTGTATTGGCCAGCACCATGGTTCTGGGGTCTTGTACTGGGGTGGAAATAGTACCAATACATAAAAATGGTGCATGCAATGACCCCGTCAACTTTAGACTAATTTCCTTGCTGGATGCTTTGGAGGAAGATGTTTGCCAGGGCACTTTTATTCCACTTGGATGAGCGGGTATTGAGCTTCGGTGTAATTGATCATCGTCAGGCGGGATTTTGTGAGGGCCTCTGCATGATAGACCATATAGAGTCCCGATAGATAGTCTATAGTCTTTGGCTGCGCTTAATCTGTGCAAAGTATTCTGTTCTGAGAAAGGTCAGCGTCTATGATGGGTTTGTGGACCTTTCAAGGCTTTTAATACGGTTCCACGGGCATGTTTGTGGTAGGTCCTTGAACAGCTTGGGATCCCAGTGGCTCTGCTTTCAGCAATTCAGGGTCTTTACAAAGAGAACTTGGCGGTGGTCCACTGGAGCCAAGAGGGAAGCACTTCCCGTAGTATTGCTATACAGAAGGGAGCCCGCCAGGGATGTGTGTTGGCGCCAATGCTGTTCTGCATTTTCATTAATGAAGTTTTGAAAAGTTTGTTGGCCGTCCAGACTGATGCCCCTTTGCTAGCAGGCAACAAGTTTCCTGCGTTGTTGTTTGCCGATGATGTTGTGCCCTTCTCTCTGACGCCGGTTGGTGTGTACAACAGCTGGAGATTTTTGTGTCTTTCACAAAAAAGAATGGGCTTGCCTTGAATATCACAAAAACCAAGGCTATGATCTTCAGTGCCAATTCCAAGAAGAAGCACAAGTCCTTATCTCTCTTTGTAGAGGGGGGTGCAATTGAGCAGGTTCAGTCCTATGATTATCTAGGCCTGAGAGTTATGGCATCATGCAGTTGGAAAATGCAGGTTAAGAAGGCCAACCTCACCTTGGCTAGATATAGCGAGGCCCTCATTAGACTCACCAACGAACATGGGAATGGGGCAGTGCAGGTCTCGCTGGAGGTCTACAGAGCACAAGCATACCAGGCAGCATTGTTTGGGGCGGAACTCTGGGGGCACATAGAGAGCAAGCCTCTTGCAATGGCTGAGACAACATTTCTGAAGAATATCCTTGGGTTGTCCACTGCTGCCCCGAACATCCCAGTGCATTTGGAAACTGGATTGGAGGGGTTTGAGATGATCTATAAGTTACGCCTGGTCCTTTACTGGGCTCGCCCCTTGTCTAATCCTCACCTTCGTAAATACAAAGAGGCAGCTACAGATGGTGTGTCCCAGCTGGGGGTCAGCTCCTTAAATTGGGCTACCCATGTGAAAGGATATGAGGCCCATTGTGTTGCCAACTCCCACTGCAGGACAAGAATGATGATCAAGTGTATATCAACACCGCTTCCTAAATTCTGCTTCTAGCACATGCATTGTCAGTCTAATGCCAGTGCCACGGACAACCAACAATTATTTCAATGAGCACTAACAACCCTTATGTAAAACTGTCCATGCAGTATCCCAGCAGCATGCCCATGTAAACTTGTTAAGCAGAACACCCCCATTGCATGGCCCATTCACACAACACAGGCTCACTTGCATTCCCACTGCTGCTGACTGCAGGTGAGGGAAAGATCAAATTTAAATGGGGCTGATCTGTTTTCTCTCATCGCTCCATATTTGAGAGTAGGGGAGCACCCCTAGAGGTGGCACCCACCAAAAATAGATCAACATCTTGGTTGGGTTCATTTTAAGATAGTTATTCCATATCCATCCATAAATGTTAAGGTGGTAGCTGGTAAGGTTGCTAATAGATTATTGGGAATTTGCGCTTATTTAAATAGAAGTTGCACTTAATTAGTGCAAATTATACATTGACCCCAAACGTTATTATCTCCATCAAAGGTAATTGGTATATAATGAAAAAAGGTTCTATGCTAGACCACTGAATTGCTTTTGACCGATTGTTTACCACAAGATGTGGGGCGGAGACCCCACCCACCACCCTCATCCACTGCCATCTCCCCATCTATATGCTTAAACCCTAATTTCGTTAATATAAATGGTTTATAAAAATGTCATGTTTTTACTTGTAACCAACATGGTAAGTACCATGAAAAATACCTAAGTCCAACCCCCTGTGGTGCTCTGCAAGCAGATTTCAAAGTCTGTGATTGAAATGCTGAATAGAGATTAACGGTGTGGGATAGGTCACTAACAACTTGAATAATTTCAGGATCATTGTTCTGATTCCGGATGTGAGAGGATAGAGTGATGGTTAGTGTTGCAGGCTGCAAACCAATCAAAAAGTCTCAAGTTACTGACTGCTATTATCTGCCTCAAGTCTGAGGTAGTCTAAAAAGCAAACTGCCAAGGACTTCCTGCCACATAAAGGATGGATGTACACCAGTTATTTTTCTGATATATTGTTTAATTCAACATAATTGTTGTACCACCATTCTTTCCAGGAGCTTTGAGAATAAAGGGTTGTTAGAGGAGTCAAACGTTGACCATATAAGTGGTATTTGCTCATAGTTCCCTCTAGAGAGGGATTGCAAATTCCTTCTTTAAGGCTGCTGGCACTATCCCTGACCACAGAGAGAAATTTAGAGACTACTAGATTTCTGGGGAAATCACAGGGTGTGTAGCCAAAGGTTTACAAATCATAGATGGGCAGGTGCTTTCAGGAGAACTGGATTTTTGCCATGATCAATTGAAGCCAATATTGACCCATAAATAATGTGCAAGGACTTCAAATATATTTATTCAGGGGTATGTAAGACGCTGTCAGGGTTAAGGGCTGGATCAGACGGGAACGTTATATGCATTGTCCCGGACCCCTTTTGGGTACGTCAATAGTGGGAGTGAGTTTGGAATATTCCTGACAAGGCGCTCCCAAATGCAGCTGAAAGAGGAACAATAGTTGATGTGGATGATGTGCTAATCATAAATGAAGATTTGAAAAGCCTTTTCAATGAAATTAGACATGTACTCAGCCAGCTACAGAAGGATGGGCAAATGTATCTCTACAGTAGGCACAGTGGTGCAGAAAAAGGATACACTTCCTAGGCCATGAAGTGACAGAACATGGGTTAAAGTCACAAGTGAAAAAGTTGGAAGCAATTCAGAGACTAAAAAATCCCAACAATTTGAATAGTTTAAAAAGCTTGTCAGGAATGACAAGTTACAACAGGAAATGTATTGAAAATGATGCAGAGATTACACAACCTAACTGAATTATTACGTTCTGGGGGGTTTACTCCCTCAGTCCCCCAGAATGTCAATTACACCCAACCCCGACCCACACCCTCTCCTGCAATCTGTAGGGATTTCTTAGAATTTGGGGGGGGTTTTACCCCAACTCCCTTCTTTCCTCCCTGCCGCCTCCCTTTCCTACCCAAAGCAATCCCCCTCAACTCGCTCACCACAAACAAACACACAGATACGCAAACACACTCACATTTACCCACAACCTCCCCTCCTTTCCCTACTACAAACATTCCCCTTCCTCCCACATACAGACTCAGAATCAGAAAGACACACACACAAACACTACAGGAGCAGTCCACGACTACCTTCTTCCAGCTCTGCCGCACCGGTCAGCCCTTGCACACACTTTTGTGTGTCCAGGGCCATGACAGTATGATTTAGAAAGACCGATCAGAGCTTACTAAAATGAAAAATTCACTTAAGACCGATGTTGATCACACCTATTGACTACCTCTAGTATAGAGCTTTAGGCAGCTAAACATGTTCCCATCATTGGGTAGCGGTGTGCTTTAACAAGGTCGGTGAGGATCCTTGCACCACAGTGTTTTGCACCATGTATTCTCTTTCCTTTCTTGCAGCAGTCTGAGCACTTCCATGGTGGTCATCCCTTATTGAAGGGCTAGTCTTTACTCGCCCGGGAGAGTCACTGTTGACTGCTATCCCTTTGAATCAAAGACGATCTACTCTAGAGTGCAAGATGGAGTATCTTCAAGTTCGAGAGCATGTGAAGTACCGAAGGATGGGAGACCATTAAAGATCGAGTGCATCTCTTTTCAAAGTGAACCTCTATAGGTGGGAAAAGGGGCTGGCAGAAGCACTGTGCATTGAGGTCCTGATGCTCAATACTGTCTGCATTTAAAAATGTGCTTCCTTTGAGATACGCTTGAAAGAAAATGTTTACATCATTGACATTTCATGTAGGGAGAGTTCCCAGCCCGGGGATACAAATGTTCCATATTATGGGAGACGAAGGAGAGAAGTGCATTTTTTTATAAACCCCTTTGCTTTGAATAAGCAGGATTCCGCGAAGGTGTGGTGCCTCCTTGTTTAAGTACTGACTAATAGTAGGCGAGACTAGCACAATACAGTTCCATAGTTACCATTTGGCCCCATGTAATGCATGGCACCCTGATCCAGGCCATGATGTTGACTTTGCATGCTGGGAATTAACGTTTTGTTTTTCCCAGCATGCAAAGTGAAAACAAGGGATGGCCCGAGGTGTTGGAAGCTATGCAATTAATTTGCCTTTAATTAGCTGCAGACGTGGTGTACTATTGTACAATGGATAATTGTGTTCAATACATTGGACCTTATTCCGGTTTTGAATTTTCAGGATATGTATTCATCTGTTTCAACCTCTCGCCTGATCTCAGCAGAAAGAGACAGCCTTTCCCTGAAGCAACCTTATCTGCTGTAGTTGGCATATAGAGAGGTTCAGAGGCCCACAGGGGAGTCTACAATGGGGAAAAAGACCCTTGGCATAAAAGGGCCTGGAATGGGCTAGTATGGGTTAACAGCATGTAGATCAGGAATCATCAGCCAAGGAGAAGCCGGACTTTGAAGAACAGAAGAGATGCAACACACCTTCCTCCAAGCACTGCCTGCTTAAATTGTAAGCGCCAGCCAATGAAGAGAGGAGAGGGGGGGGTTCAGAAACACAGTCACACTGAACGTGAAGCACCAGTAACTTCAGCCGCGCACCACCATCCTTCAACAGAAATAAACATTGCAGACATTGTGAAATTAGCAATGAGCAACCTGCAAAAGGGCCAAGGCAGATAGCCATAATGATTAGAAGCCTACGGTCCCCTACCCAGATGCCACCACATTTGGCACCACAGGGATTTCTTAATGGACTTCCCAGCCCAAGCACCACACTGCTCTTAATACCCTTTATATCAATATTATGTATTTATTATTATTTATCCATTTCTCCTTTGCTTCACACTTTCCACTTCTCCCCCCTTCCATGCACTTTTCCCCTCCCCTCTCCCATGCACTTGTCCGTTCTCAATGTCACTGGGCCTAGTAAGATCGTTGTTTTGTTCTCCCCTGTTCCCCTCGCTTGCCTTGTCACACTCTGAAACACTTGTGTGCGAGCGCAATAGAAACAAAATTTCAATATCATTAAAAAACAGATCCAAAAAGCTGACAGGCCACATTAGGCCCAAAACCCCTGGGCATCTGGGCATCGCACTAGTTTTTTGATGCTGCAAAATGATTTGAATTGTGGGAGGACTCATTCCAAGAACATTGGAAATCTGTGTAGAGTTTTCAGTAATTATTTATCCCTTATTGCCCTTTGGAATTCTACAGAATTTTCACTTAAAAACAATATGAATATTTTGCTTTTAATATCGGTTCAATCCTTGTATGTCAATAATCATACTCCCACAAACTCCAATCCAGAACCTCCAAACATGCCACACAAATGTCACTTTCTATGTAACTTATCACTTACATCAATGACACGAGCTAACTACCAGTACAAGGAGACATGTGATGTGATTCTCAGAGTTCAAAAAGGATCTGAAGTCTGTTTGAGGAGCAAAGCCCAAAGTACTACAGATAATGTGACGGTGTGGAATTCCAAACTGTTTTGCAAGAGCTAAGAAGACGGCTGAACTGTGGCACCGCATTTAGAGCCATTGCTGCATGGATGTCTCCATCCATCCCTATGCAAGGAATAGGGCTTGCATGAGATGCGTAGAGCCACATCCTGTGCAGTTGAGGTGGTAAAAAGGCAAGACAGCTCTGCTTTGTTGCAACTCTGTATGCATGCTAATCAACGGTAGTTCCGTGGGCTTCCATTTTGAGCGTGGTCTGGACTGTGTGTCCATCAGAGTGGTAGAAATTCTGGATCAAGTTGGCCTCTGACGTACTTTTTTTTAATGAGGGTCTCATCTGGGACTTCCATATTTAGAAGTCACACTTTGTAAATGGAGCATCAGTCTATAAAGGTAGACGTGAATATACCAACAACCCTGGTTTTGCACCTCCTGGATACAACCAAAATACCCTGAGATGGTCGCGTTTATCAAAACAATCAACATTTTTCAAAACACATGGTCTTTCCCTCTGGCAGGGACCTCTAGGGATTTAATTCTTGATTTCTCTAGCTCTGCATGAAGGATGCCTTTTGCCTCCTGGGCTCCAGGATGGAGAAACGGCCCCTGCAAAATTCTACAAGGTCCCTTAAGCTTCCTCCAACTTGCCCAGTTGTTGTCCAGATGGAGGTTGCCTTTATGCTGTTCAACAGGCCCTTTGAGGGCTTGGGAGCCATTCAAACATGGTGATGGCAAGTATCCCCATCTGAGGGCAATCCGTCAACATGCTATCTATCAGGAAGAAAACCGAGTGGGCGTCTACATCACCTTTACCAAACTGAGCATTAAAAAAAATAGTTCATGTTGATGGACTCAATTAAGTGCCCATTTAAGTGAACAACCCCAACCTTAAGATCTGCTGCAAAGTCATTGGATTTGCCAAGTGGATACACATGTTTTTAATGGCCCACACGTCTCTGCAGGGTTCACATTGCAGGGAGACAAATTAATAAAACATCTAAAGCCGGGGTTTGATAATGAGGCTTTCTGACATGCCCGGTTTAAATTCACACTGTCCTCCATTCCCATTCTAATGAAAACCCTTTGACCCTGGAATCTCCCCATCCTCCTCCCAGAGGTTCGTGGGCTTTAAATGCTTCCTCACTTAAAAGGAGACCAGGTTGGAATGCCATGTTCCTGGTGAACGGGAATCAATCAGTTTGATGCATGCACTAGCAAGAGTGCTTCACCTCTGCACTGCCCTCACCCATGTGTTCTTTATCCCAGCTGTATTCAGCAGCCTGGGTGGCTAAGCACATTCATTTCCTGCCCCAGCTCAATGGCCCCAGAAGAGCAAATCCGAGCTGTTAATAGTGCCACAGGGAAGACTGACAGCAGCCTTGGCGACATCAAGAAACTCTCCCCCAACTCGGACTGATCTCATAAGACAACATGCATGTGATGCCTTAGGGGACGTTTTTTAGACACAATGATAAAGATTCTGATTCAAAGATGTTGTACGTATCCAAACTCTGTAGCCCTGATTCGTAAAGATAAATTGACAACACATAAGTGCACTTTTGAGAATCAGGGCCATGAAGTGGCAGGCCGTAGGTCCACCTAGGAGAGGAGGGCACATGACAGTGGTTGCTGCTTCTCAAAGGGGGGTGCTTTCACGTGCACCTACCATGTACTTCTTTTTCCCGTACATGCTATCCCTTGTCGGGTCACAAATGTAGCGTTATTGGCAAGGGGGTTTTTCAAACACTGTTTTTTAAATATTTCTGTGACGAAATGATGGCAGCCCTGCAGGAGAACAAGGATAAGCAGTGGATAAACTGCCTACTCAGCCCTCACAGTAATACAAGCCAACAATGATCACAATCATAAAGGTGAAACAGGCACAGCCAAGAGATAGAACACCTACGCCTTTTGTGATTACGTGGGTCGAGGGCAGGCTATACTCTTTGGGGTGTGAATGTGATCAGAGTAGCAATCCAAACAGCAATCGTCAAAATGGAGGAATGTCCAATGAAGGTTCTATCAAATATATATACTTTAATTAAACACAGCGTATGGAATAACTGTACTGTAAAAACCCTAACCTAACAAAAAACCAACCCCTGTGGAAAGAACACAGAATATGCAGAATATAGATGATGCAAGCACTCTAGCTAATATACAAGTGTAAAAGCTAATAAAAACACAACGTCACCAAAAAGGATATGTCTAAGTTGAAAAGAGTTCCAATGGTTAGCCTATCAGTCTCTATGGTCCATCAGGTGGACAGAGGGGGCTGGGGCCTTTAACATATATCATTCTCAATTCTTGGCAGTTCAATGCCATCGACTCAGGCTTCAGAAGGATAAAGATGCAAATAGAACGTGGTTCAAATGAGGCAAGTTGTGCTGGTCTAAGTCGTGAGCTGGCAGCGAGTTGGTTCAAATCGGCTGCTCAGTGTGCTTCGAAGGCAGCATCCAAGGGATGCTCTTCAGGTGGTTCACCGGGTTTGCTTCAAAGGGTGAGGCAGTTTGAGAGATTGGCAACCGCTGGGTCGGGGTGACGAGTGAGCCAATGCTTCCAGGGGGTGGAGTCAGGGCCGGCGTTTCGAAGCTGTGATCCTGATGGTCAGATGCAATGTTCGAAGAGGCGGAAGTTGCAAGTCTTCCCCAGTAGCGAGCTGGTTGTTTAAGTTGAACAGGTGATGTGCTCTTCCTAGTGTGATGCGGAAGAGAGGCGGTTCGATTAATGCAGCAACAGTGTTTTGAAGAGTCAAAAGCAGCATTGTTGATCTGGGGGTTCGAAGACACTCCCTCATAGTCGGATCGGGTTTCATGGCTGTTTGACACTGTAGAATGCAGGAGACCAGCTGCTTTGCTTCCTCTGGTGCTGTGATGCTAATCCAGGGACAAGATTGGTCCTGTCTTCACGCACGAGGGAGGCTTGCTAGCACCTGCAGGAGTCATTCACCTCCAGTGAGGTACCTGTGTACCTGTTCAGTTGGCAGAGAGAGGCAGGTCTCGTCCAACAGCCGTTCATCCCCAATGTGCCCTAGAAATGGGTAAGGAGGGGAGCGTTTCTCTGCCTTGGAGCACATGTCTTCACTTCTGGCAGAGGGCTTTGGAAAGGAGTGCTCTCCCAACAGAGTCCAAATGATTTCTTCCTGATGTCCTTGAAGGTCCAAAATCTAATCAAAGAAGGAGCGGGAGACCCTTTCCTTATAAAAGGAAAAGGAAACACAGGATTGGACAAAGGCATGCCTGCCTTAAGGGGTGCAATCCCTGTTCAGGCAACAAGTGACCTTTCCCTTCTGACAACATACCCAAAGTGCTTTGCTATGCAAGAAGTGCAGGCGACAGGAAGGAACGAGAAGCACACAATCAAAATGGAGTAATGCTTCTGCCAGTGTGTTCTGCTCTGCCTGACTGTCTAATCCTGTCCTCTACCTAAGACTGCACCTAAAAGGCCCTTTGGTATGCAGCACCATGGCCTCAGGCTAGCCCTTTTGTTTAGGGTGTACCCTGCTGGAGAGAGGTGTTACCCAACCTCACAAAGGATAAAAAAGATGAACATTGCCCATTGTTTTGCTGGCTGAGCAGAGCCAGGCAGTCTGACTGAAGCACACATAACCTTTCCTTGGCTGGCCTGGGCTCATAGTGTTTAAATGTGTATGTTACAAATGAAATTTTATTTCTAATAATTACGACAACTGAACTACCAGCCACCATACCAAAACCTAGGTAGAGCTTCAAGATTATCCTGCCACCAGGTGGTAGTTTATCATAGTTTTATGGGTTTAGGTGAGAGATGCAGATTTAAATGCGCCTCTGTCTTTGCAGACTTTGCTGTCACAGCAGCTGTCAAACAGATCACCTATAACTTCGGAACCTGGCCACTGGTGTACACTATGATTTTGGCATGGAGCTTTCTGAAAGGGGTATTTGATTATCGGATCACTCTTTCTGGGATAGCTTACCCATATAATTCCATTAATAAAATTCCAAAATGTTCATCAAACATTGCACATTGACACCCTAGTTCCTGCTTTGGCTGACTTCTGCAACCCCTCCTTCGCCACCAGAGTCTTCCCTTCCCCCCTGAAGCACTCTCTTGTGCACCCTCTTCTTAAGAAACCCTCAGCCAACACCTCCTGCCCCGCTAACTTTCGCCGGATCCATCACTCCTTTCCTGGGAAAACTCCTGGAAAAGCTGGGCCATCTCCCAGCTTAATCTTCACACTGAATTGGTTGGTTACCTCCATGACCACCAGTCTGGTTTCAGAGCTACCAGAAGCACGGAAACTGCTCTCCTAAACATCCGTGAAGACCTGCTCTCAAAACTTGACTCCAATACCCATTGTGTCATCATCTTACTTTATCTCTCTTCTGCCTTTGACACAGTCAACCATGCTACCATGCTATCCTGCTCAACCGTCTCCGTGATAACCTGGGTATCACCGATCAGACCCTGGCCTGGCTGACCTTTTTCCTCTCTGATCGACCCTCCCTGGTCCAACTTGGGTCCTGCCTCTATCTCTATCTCCATCTCTAACTGAGGTGTTCCCCAGGGGTCTAACCTCTCTCCCTGGCTGTTCAACCAATACCAGGCCCTTCTTGCCCTCCGTATTGCCACTCTATGCCCCAACTTTCAGTGTTATGCAGGTGACACTCAGCTCATTTTCAGGCTCCCTTCCGCCACCTCTTCTCCTGCTCTCATCTTTGACTGTCTATCTGCTATTCAGGTGTGGTGTGCTGCAAATGATCTCTGCCTTAATGCCAGTAAGACAGATTCTTCTCATCGGCACACCTGCTCCCTCCTTTCCTGTCGCTCTCTGGCTGGCTGGGCCTCCTTTGGCCCTCTTCCTTCTCCCACCTGTGAGGCTAAATACCTCGGGGTCATCTTCAGTTCCACACTCCCCCCTCTCCTCACATCTCTGACATCTCTAAGAAGACACACTACCAGCTGCAACTCCTCAGAGGTATTCTAACTTTCCTCTCCTTCCCCCTGAAGCTCACTGTCTCCAGAGCTCTGGTTCTCTCTAGGCTGGACTACTGCAACAGCCTCTTTCTAAATTTGCCTTCTTCTACTCTATGCCCTCTGCAACTCATCCAGAACAGGACTGCAAGACTTGTCCTTGGCCTCAAGCCCAGGAATCCTATCTCTCCAGGACTGAAATCTCTGCACTGGCTCCCAGTGGCTGGGGGGATTAAGTTCAAAACCCTCTGCATTGTCCACAAGGCCTTCTGGGGCCTGGGGCCTTAATACCTTCAACTCTCTCTTCCTAAATATCTTCCCCCTCGAGCTCTTCCCTCATCCGCCTCCAACTCCGTCAAGGTCAGTCACTTCTCCAAGCAACGAGTTGGGGGTAGATCTCTTTCTTCAGCTGGGGCCTCCCTCTGGAACAGCCTCCCTGCCTCTGTGAAACTTGAGGAGAGCCATCTCTGGTTCCGGAAGCACCTCAAGTCCTTCCTCTTTGCTTCTGCTTTCTCTTTTCCTCACCCCTGCTGAACTCCTGACTGAAACTGCACTGGTTACCTGGCTATCCTCTGATCTCAGACCAAGGTCCCTTCCCCCCGCCAGCTGCACACCTGCACAGCCTTCCGGGCAACCCCTGCACTTAGGGGCTGTTTCTATATCCCTACAGCCCCCACCAGCCCTTGACACTTGATGTCTGCACTTACCCCTGCGCTAGCCTCAAGCTGGCCACACCTTTTACCTATTGTTTATTCTATTTATTTATTACTGTTGATCCTATGTGCTGCACTGCCCAGCCCCTCCCCCCGCACTTTCCCTTTCCCCCCTCCCCTATATGCGTGATCTCAATGTCACCTGGCCTACTAAGATTGTTGTCTCAGTCTTCCCTCTGTTCCCCCGCCCTTGCCTCGTCACGCCTTGAAACACCTGTGTATAGGCGCGTTATAAATGCCTTATATCAAATGAGCGCAGAGGGGCATACTTTTGGAAACTGTGTTCTTTTGTCGGTGGAAGGATGACGAAGGGGGAAACATGATCAAATACATTCTGACTTTGTTTTCTCGTACTGGAGGACTGATTAGTGGACAAGAGCAGTGGAATTGGGCCGGACCTGAGCATTGTCATCGTCTATCTACGTCGCTCAGAGGATGCCGGGCCTTTTTGTGATTTTATTTTTGTCAGCTCTTAAAAGACGGGTTATGGCCGTTAAACCCTAGAAGAAGGATGGAGAGGAGGGTATGTGTGGGTACCACCATGTAAAAGAAATAAACCCAAATTACAGGAATGAAATGCCCAGCATTTTTGTGCCCACAAAAATAAACTACCACATTCATCCGTGCAGACCCACAAGGAGCTAAGGATACCAAAGGACACTGTGGCAGGATTTTGCTCTGTCGCGTCATTGAAACTTGGTGCTCTCATTCCAAACCACAAAAACGTGATTTTGCTTTCGGCGCCCTCTGCAATAAACCGCCTTTAGTAACCATCATGCAGAAAGATCCAAGGCATTCTTTACAGGAAAACCAGCAATGCTCCTCTCCTGGTTCCCACAGTTCTTAGTGCTGTATAACTACTGCTGCCTACCTAGCATTTACTCGCAGGAACACGTTATAAAGGGCAAATGTGTGAAGGGTAAAGGCAAACGTCTTACAAGCAGTTGGGAATGTGTCTTTTGGTTGTAAACATGTATGCCAGTGCTGAAAGGTTGCATCTTGGGTTTGCATGTCTGTGTCTGCTCCCACTCATGAATGCTGACAGAATGCTGGTTCATGCTGGATAAATAACAGCTCAGCAAAATGTTGGATCAAGGGTTAGAGTGCTCTGAGAGTGTCAGCGGGCCTGAGCTGGAGAGGATGGGTATGGCCTTTCAGAGGTCTCGCAACTTTTACTAAAAGTGTCAGGAACCATGTAAATGTGTAAATAAAGTAACCAGGACCTTTCACAGGATGCTGGACCACACTCTAATGCTCAACTCATCCAAAACCAGTGGTCGAAGTGAGCGGGAGCGGTGCTCCTCTACTTTTTTAAATTACCTTTTACAGCTCCTATACTTTTATGTTAAAAAGAAACCACTCAGGAATGTATTGTGTGTGGGAGGGGGCGTTGTGATAGGGTTTGTGGGGAGTGGGTGCAGGCCAGCAGGGACATAGGACCAATACAAAGTACACTTCGACCACTGTCCAAAACACGTCACCCTTTCTCCCCCATTTTTACCTAAACTACTCAACCCAACCCAAAGCTCACAACCTATGTGCTCTCTTTGAAAGCAAACTCAATCTTCTCCAGTGTCTGGTAGAAATAGAATAGCGAAGTCATGAACATTGAATAATAACACGGTATTTCCGGTGGGTGCACACAATCGCATGAACATTCAGTCCAAGTAGGGGCAATTCAATCGATGCCTTTAATTGTATGTTTTAATTAGCAAAACCGAAGGATTCACATTCAGAAGAACAAGTAGTTATCACCGGAGTGCACAAGTCTACTCGTGTTTCATGGTTAATGCCACTTGTTCCGTATTCATAGTTATCGTAAGACTGTTTCTCTTACGTGTTGGCCTATCTCCGATCTGGGACAAACGAGTTTGCCTCCTGCAGCTAGACTCTGCCATTCTACGGTACCCAGGCTTAGTATACTGGACAGCTGCAAAATCATCTCACTTTTCACTCTGCCAGAACCATTTTCTGCACTCCAGTCCTCAACAGCCTGGACTGTGGTCCCAACCTTCTCATGGGACTACCCTCAAAGCTTTATCTCTCTTTAAATAGTAATCCAATGTGCCGCTAGTGCACTCTTCAACATCCCTGGATCGTCCCCCACACCTGCCCATGGACTCGGTGAAGGCTGACTCTCTATGCACCACTGGCCCCTCCTAGTGTTCCTGTTCATGATCTTTACATCGATCCATGGGATTATCCCCATCTATTTAACTCATAGCCCTCTACGTCCTCAATGCACCTCTGCAATTACAAGCACTCCTCAAACTCTGACCTCGTCCTGCTATGCCTTCACCATCGGTTCTGTCCCTTGTCCCTCCTGGAACCCTGTTATTGGAATTCAATCCACCTGCCCCCTTGAAAATAATAGAAACTCAACCACTATTTAGTATTTTAAGATTGTGCTAAAAAGCATCTACTTCATATTTTGAGGAGCTCCTGAGGCCGATCATGGTATGAGCCCACAAATGACCAAACGCCTGACCCCCCCCCATTGTTTATAATTGCAAATGTGTGCATCTGCCAGAATGCAGACACCCAAGCCTATGGGCCTTGCTGCACACATTCTACTGATCTCAAACAACCAACCCCCCACATCTCGCAATAGTATGCAGCTAC
Source organism: Ambystoma mexicanum (assembly GCF_040938575.1). NCBI lineage: Eukaryota > Metazoa > Chordata > Amphibia > Caudata > Ambystomatidae > Ambystoma > Ambystoma mexicanum. Next base: position 463,708,102 of record NC_090931.1, read on the forward strand.
ACACCACGTATTCCACTCTGGCTGCACACATACTAAGTGCACCCAAGCACTTTTTACTACATTACTCTCTCCACTGACCTGGACTGCAGTCCCTGAGGGCGTTCAACCCACAGCGCTTTGGAATCATACAAATGGTAAAAAGCGCTATACACATGCCTAATAACATAACATCTATGTCAACTGTTAAGGCACAATTGTACATGTTGATTACATCTGTACTTACAAACAGGAGTGCTCTTGTCGTGCCTAGCCACGATACAATAAGTGAATAGTAACGTGTCTTGAAAGACGCGTGGGGTACACTCTGCCAATGAGGATCTTGGATAGCTCGCATGCGCACCAGGGGATGTAATGCGCACAGGGAAGCGGCCCCGGCCCCGAAAGGATAAAGAGTTTCAAACAGCCCTGGCGATTGGGCCGGCTCTCGCTGGATCCGAGATCTGGCACCAGATGTGCAGCTGGATCTCAGGATCCGGCCAGAGTCAGCACTGGGGAAAAAATTAATAAAAAGAAAGCGCCCACGAGCAAACTGTAACTTCCTCTGGTGACCCCATGAAAGGGGTCATCAGAGGAAGTTACAGTCCTCACCCACAACCCGATTTATTTATTTATGTTTATTTATTTATGTTTGTCGGATGAATGGACCCAGATTATTTATTTATTTACGTATTTATGCAATGTTTGTCAGATACCTCTATCTGACAAACTTTGCATAAATAAATAAATAAATAAACAGGTATCCGACAAACATTGCATGAATATATAAATACCCCTATCAACATTGGAACTATCCCACACGATGCAAGTAACAGAAAACGTTGCTTATGGCAAATAGAAATCACCCTGTTTGAATAGTACCCAAGGGGGGTGGGGGGTTATAAAATGGGATGCAAATTGTGCATTTTAAAGAATACGTACTCAGCAACACTGGCAAAACTATTTACCGCATAGTGAAGTAGCTCCTCACCAGTGCCATGGAAGTGTTTTAAAGTGGAATTGATGTATATAGTTTGGGAAAGAAGCAGCATGAAAGAAATAGCGCAGTTTTAAACTATTATTTTGGACATTTCCTTTGATAGGAGGTCAACCGCCAGCCCCGCCCCCCCCCCCCACTGCACCTCGTAGGGCAGTCCCCTCCCCCAACTCCGCCCATACCCCAGCCCTTGTGGGATCCCCCAACTTTTTTTTTTCCATTTCCACCACTGGATTTATACATAGGCTGAGCTCCGCACTTTTATTGTCGCGTGTACAGCCTAGGCTGCACGGCCAGACTCGACAGCTCTGTTTACTGCTATTCCTTTTGTACAACCGAAACGATAAATAACATTTTCTTTGGGTGGCAGGGGGGTGCAGTCAGGCAACACACCTTTGAAACTGCACGTTTCTTTGTTTAGTGCAGGCTAGTGTATGTGATTTGTGGACTTTACATGATTCTAGTAAAGATTAACAGCAAAAGGAAATTGACTGCCCATTTCAAGTGCTTTCCTGAGAGCAAGCAAAGCCCTGTTTTCCTTTGCCCTAGAAACACAAAGAGAACACCACAGGCCCGGTGCACCCCTTGTTGGCGCCGCCGATTCGGCGTGACCGCTTTGGCGCAGTGGCCAGTTTGGCGCACCCATTTTGGCACAGAAGCCTTTCTGGCAGTGCCGATTTGGCGCGAGGGACGTTTGGACGTGGCTGACATTGCAGCCACGTCTAAACACCCTCACGCCAAATGGAAAGGGATTAATTGCAACATACCATTCTCCGCACACACGTCTCCTTCACGAACAGTATATTGCAACATGTAAATACAGCGACTAGATATATCATATAAATATATATATTTTTTTTTAATCAACATAATGAATGATGGTGGTAAAATAGGTAACTTGTGCACAGTGAAATCACAGGTAGCTGTTTGGCCTTGTGGTTAAGTTCTCTGCCTGCAGACCATGGTTTGTGGCTGAGCAAAAGCTTGATGTTTTTAAATTTGCAAAACATACCATTATTTTTATTTTAATGGGGAAATAAAAGAAAGGTTAAAAAAAAAAACATGAAAGCTGTATCTCAGCCACAAACGGTAGCCTGGAAAATGGGGGGCAAAGAACGTAACCACAAAGCCAAACTCGCCGTCTTATACAAAAGTGCACAAGTTACATATTTTACCAACATAATGAAATATTGTGATGGAAAAAAAATCTATATTCTATATCATGTTTTTTTTAATTAACGACAGCATCGTATTGTGGGGGGAGAATGCGAGTGACTGCAGGGAATATGAATATCCATAACTATATAAAGACAAGAAAAAAAATGAAAGCTGTCCCCAAGCCACGAACCATTGCCTGTAGGCATCTGCGGCAGAGAAGGTAACCGCAAGGCCAAACTCAAAGTGTTACTTTAATGTCCACAAGCCACATATGTCAGCACCATAATGCAATACAGTACATTAAAATTAAACTAGTTTGTGGTGCCAAAAGAGCCCTGCAGCAAAACGTCCCAGCGCCGAACTGGGCGCACCCAAACGTCTCCTGCGCCGAAGCGGTCGCAGCGAATCAGCCCGCGTCGAACTGGCCACGTCAAATCGTCCTGCCCCGACACGGGCCGTCTGGAGAACAACCTCGGAACAACCTCGGAGTAGTGGACCCAGCACCCTTTTTGTTCACAAGCGGCCTAATCTGTTCATAACTGAACGGGATTAAGAGGAGGTGCTGGGTGCCGATGGCAAAACAAAGTGCTGCAGTTGAAATCATCAGAGACTACATAGGCTGAGTAGTGAGGGTTCACCTTGCTGCTCTTACCAGATCCCTACCTAATAATAAATTACAGACAACTTTGTGTGTATGGAAAATTTGTAGGCCGTAGGCATTTTATTTTATTAAGAAAATCCATTATAACAAAACATTATATATACATATGCTTTTGGGCACATTGTGTCCAGTTCCGAAGCCGCTCAAGGCTCCTTCTGAGTCTTTGTTATCCCTGAGCCTTCGTTCCTGGGCACATGCCGCCTACGACGTTTCTTGGACCGTGTACCGAAAGAGTACTCGGCGTTCTTTTCTCCTGCTTATTCCTTCTTTCCTTGGACCGTGTACCGAAAGAGTACTCGGCGTTCTTTCTTCCACTTTTGTACCATCTTTTCTGTACCGTGTACCGAAGGAGTGCTCGGCGTCCTGGCTCCTGCCTGCACACCCCCACCTCTTCCGTTTCTTTTGTAGGGTGGGTTGGATGGCAACGTTTTTCCTTTCCCTTCTCCAGGTACCAAGAGCCTACCCGAGAGAGGTGAGCTCTTACCTGGTTTGTGCCGCCTCTCCTTTTCCAGGCTTACTTATACCCCCCCGGCCTTTTGTTCCTTCCTGGGGGCGGCCGGGTTACCCCCTGACCTCCTGTTGTTATATTTCACACCTACCCAGGTGCTGCTTCCTGCCCCTCCTGGGCCTTTGTTTCTTGTGGCGTCATTCGGATGCCCCTCCCTACACTTTTGCGCTGTTTTCCCCCCACCCCGCGCCTAAACTCCCAGACCCTCCATCGTTCCGCATTTTATGCGGCCCGGGGCCTGTGTCAAAGTGTCAACCAGCAGCAGTACGGGCGGGCCTGCAAAGCCAAGGATAGCAGTACCCCCTGCAGTCTGCAACAACCGATGCTTTGATTTTATGAACCCGCAAACCCGTCTGACAACATGTGCCGCCTCCTCAGCGCAGGGGTGATGATATATTGGGCAGACTGGGCTGTTGTCAGCTCATACTTCGACAAGAGTGGACAGCCAGTAACTGTCACATCACCAGACTAATATCGCCATCGGGCTCAGTACTGGATGAAGGCCCAGCCCAGGCAAAGCAGCAGAGCAGGACTTAGGTGGCCAAGCTCAAGTGAAGTAGAAGTTAGAAGCTGTCCTGTGCCAAGAGTGGGACACGGTCACACTGGTGACTCTCGACGTTAGCAAGGGAGGGAGGATGTGTGACATGCGTCTGTTTGATGGGTTGTGAAATAAGAAATGACAGCTATGCATACAGAGAGGTTTTTCGTGAATGCTAATTAGCCAATATGACCCGAGGAGGGGGGCCATTACCGGTTGGGTAATGCACCCGGGCCATAGTTAGAAGCCTGAGTGAAGCAATGTGCCAGGGTACTAATTGCAATTCGAGAAATGGTGCTGCAAAAAGTGAGTGAGTGAATCTTATGTGAATGGGTGTGCACATGTGTTTGGGATGGGCCAGCCATGGAGGAGCTGATCCTGGCAGCGGGAGGTGAGGGGCTCAGTGCCATTTTTTAATGGCCAGCATGAAATGATAAAGCCAGCATGTTATCAATTGGATAGACTGGCATTTTGGGCAGCTAATCTATCCCTTGCTTGCTGTGGCATGACATTTTTGTCTGGGTATCTATGATAAGACAAGCATGGCATGTTTTGTTACTTGGTTAGATGGGCATGTTGGGGCAGGGGGATTTTGCACCCAAAAATCATGCACAGGGCGCTGGGAGACATGGAGCAGGCAATGACAAACGGGAGACCCGGCAAAGCCCTGGGCCAGGAGCTGTTTTTGGATACTGCCGGAGTTACTCCCCAGCAAGCCCTGGCCCACTTCAAGCCCTGTCAAACATTATGCCCCCTAACACAATAAATAAATGTGAACTCTAAACCGCTGAATAGAAAATTCTGTCTCCCAAATTTCCTGGGGAAATGCTATGCATATATGACGATTCCAAAGTGGCATCTGTTCAGTGTTTCTGTGGTCAAATGCTAACATCACATGTCGACCTCCTTAAACCCTGGATAATTTGCAAATGGCTAAAACTGCAGACACCCTACAGGAACGAATCATCCTTTTGGTGTCAGATGTGTGGACTCAAAAAAAAGTTGGCAATCAGCCAAAACTGATTGAAATTGAAAAAAGTTCAGTCACTGGAAAACTCTCAAATCCAACCATCACATTATCATCAAACTATTTAAATGTTTCTTTTTTGATTTTTAAAAGGTCTGTAGAATGATTAGACACCAAAAAAGGATCATAAATTGACACAACTTCCAGGTTTTATTCCAGGTGTGTAGTTTATCTGTCAAGCGGCCTAATTTCAAAAGCAAATATCCTCCAGGAGTTTAAATGGGAAACACGTCTTTTATTTCACTTGGCTAGTCTGGCACAGTCTTTCTATGGACCATTTCAGGTGTCCAGATCCTTAAGAAATGTGTGTATCTAGTGCCTAAAAGTAGGCAAAGGCACGTGTGATTAACTGCGCTCAACGCTCGAACCCAAGTGAAATTGTATTTTGTTTCTAGAGTGATGATGGGGTGCTCAATATCTTGCATCTATTTCTGCAGTCTCTCCGGTTCCCTTCACATTCACCTCCTCTGCCAAATTAAAGTCGGATATTACATTCCATCCCAGGAGCGATTAATGGCAAAGAACAATGTCAAAGATTAACCTTGAGCTGATAATGGAATGGCAGCTTGGATTTGGGGTTTTGTATGTTTGCTCCTGCCACCCCCCCCCCTCGACACTCCTCCCTCCACAGCTAGCCCTCTTTCCAAAAGTTGTACTCAATACTGTGCAAGATTATAGCAAAAAGGCATATATGTGCATAGCCATGGAACAATATGATAGCTGTCAACAAGTCCCATGTTTACCGGGTCACCTTGAGCACATCCCAGTGATCTTTTTTTGTTTAGCCAAGGAGAATTGTAAGCCAATTATCAAAGGCAAACAGGCTTTAATTCACACATGCTTAAAAATCCAGGACTGGATCAAGGTGGATTTGATGATATTGATAGATCTGATACATCAATGTTCACACACAAAATGAGTGACGCGACGCTCAACAACATTACGAGATATGTAATGCTGAACCAGCGAGTAGATCAGATGTAAGCCCTCTAACCGCCCTCTTGAAGAAGCGGAGGTCCTGGAATTAATCAGGGCGGAGAGGAGGGCAGGGAGCAATTACCAGAGATGTTTGCAGCCTTCACGTGCCCCCTGGACCGAGGTTACTGGAGGGGGAGGCCTCGTGGAGTCTCCCAGAAGGAAGCGCGTGTCAGACGGAGGCAATTAGAAAGCTCGCATTCCAGGCAGCCAGGTCAGGGCTCTGGATGAAGTCGGATTCTCAGACACTGGGAGGCAAGAGTTAAATTCCCGAAATTCCTCTCATAGAACGGGTCCCTGCGCCCCAGAGCTGCAAGGATGCCCAGCAGCTGGCAATTGTTAAATGGCTGCTCAAAGCGGCTGGGCGTGCTGCACAGCACACAGCCCCGTTGCTAGACAGCGGACTGTAGGTAGGTTAGGTAAGGCTACCAGAAGGTTCCATGTGAAGGGGGACACCAGGTCTTCGTGCCCAGTCTATCGTTCCTCCACCGAAACAACTGCAAGGAAGGACTTGATTACAATGGCATGCAAGAAAATAGGACTGGAGCCCATGCTAGGACTAGCCTGCAAGGCACTAGGCGGAGGGCTGGCCCAACAGGCTCCTGTGTGCCTGTTTTGTATACTATAAGCGAGTTTGATGAGTAACTTCCAAGTTTGTAATTTTGACCAAGGTTGCACACTCAATGTGCTTTAAAATGCAACCTAACATTTTACACAAGATGTGCCCTCGGGTGCTAATCAAACGGTTTGTCAAATGTAATGGATTCTGATATGCGATTGTGGGCCACTTTTTATTGGTGACTGTGCCTAATTTGTGTCTCAGATCAACCCTTCTGGAAACTCTATTTTCTGTGGACATGGAGTAATCCTGTACCTGTGATAACAAGTTATTCAGTGATTAGCATTTTCATCCCAGTGTTGCATTATTATAGGAACAGCATTTAGTTGGGAATCCCAAATAATCCTGCTACCTTTTTGGGAGTTTCGAGCAGAGTCATCGGAAACTCCTCAGGTCCCGAGCTATGGCCATTATCTGTGTATCATTAAAGTGGGTGCTCGTGACCAACTGGTTGAAATCTAGAGTCCTTTGCATATATTGAGCTGACTTTGTCCCAGGTCTGTCCTTCACTTATTATTTAGATACTTGAGCATATCCGCTCCACCCGCTCACTCCTTTCAACCTCACATTGTAATATCCCCATCCTCTGCTTTAAGAAACTGACGATTAACGCATGGCCCTTGGCCCAATAAAACATTTTGACAACCTTACCATTCTTCCTCACCATAATACCTATATGGGGGAAGGGGCGATTTCAAATAAATATAACAAGTGGGGTGCTCCTACCCTAACTGGAAAGTAAGTCTGCTGCAACCATTGTCACACGGTACCAGAAGCCAGTCATTGGTCTGGTGGATGAAATGCTGAGTGTAGAATACGTTGTATTCCGGGCTTTCCCCACTTTGCCAAATCAGCTTTCTCTGTGCCCCGGATGCCCTAAATTGGATGGAGAGCTCACACTCTAGCACTTGATGCTGACCTCGGGCATGTATGCACTTAACAAGTGAACATCGCAGTTGGGTCCTACTCAGTCTATCCTCCTTAAAGAGCAATACATGGTTAACCATTAAACCTGAGTAATAATACTATGCAGAGCTTAGAAGTGTGTGAAATACATCGGGAAATGCTATGCTAAAACCTAACATTGTTATCATCTGTAAAATGCAGCTTTGCCTAACATATAAGCCTCAGTGTTCTAAAGATATATGAAACCCCTAGAGCTTTTCTTTGATTGTGATTGGTCCATTCCTAGCAGCATGGCATGACATCGTTTTCAGTTTCATTGGTGATATGTTCTCGTTTTATACTCCATCACCACCAAAGAACGTCCAGCGGAGAGTGAGGAGTAGCCCTGCAGGGATGGGCTTGGGTGAGGAGCATTGAAGGTCCTGAGATGAATTGTTTGTGAGGTTACTTTTGGGTCAGGGAACAGTAAAACAGTGTTTGTAAAGTAAATTTAATAACATCACATATTGTAAAGTATAAACAAAATCTCTAAACACAACTTGTACGTTTTTTTCAATTAAGAGGTTTCATAAGTGAGGTATTGACTCCAATTCGGTACATGTTATGTTATGTTATGAAATTTGTAATGCGCACCTGATACCCGAAGGCTGATGGGCGAAGACTGACAAAGAACAAAACTACACATGCAGCAGAACTATGAGCTGTCCGTTATCGCAACTAGCAAGGCTCTAGACGAAGAGCAAAGTTTTCAGCTTCTTTTTAAAAAGTTCTGTTGTGACCAACTTTCTTATTGAAGTTGGGAGGGCATTCCAGGCAGTGGGGGCCACTACTTCAAAAGACCCCTGCCTTGTTTTGTTAGTCTTATGCCGAGGTACAATGAGTATATTTGAGTTATCTGATCTAAGTGACCTTCCCTTGTCTTTCACGATTATGGCTTCCTTCAGATATGATGGCATTTGACCTACAATGCATTTTTGAGTGATGAGAAGAAGCTTAAACCGAATTCTTTCTCCAACCGGTAACCAGTGAAGGCTCCTTCTGGCCTCAGAGACATGATCTCTTTTACTTAGGCCCTTCACTACTCTCACTGCCCCATTTTGGACTATGGACCTCATTACGAGTGACCAGTCCGGAATAAAGGTGCTGGTAACAACACCAGCACCTTTACTTCCAGACCGTGTCACTCCGACTCTGCCGGCAGGGGCACAGAACAACCGGCAGGCCTGACCTGCCGGTAGTTCAGGCACCTGCAGGAAGGATTTTCACTGAAGCACCGTTAACAAGTGCTGGTGCTTCAGTGTTCCCATTCCCATAGAGTCCTATGGGAACTTGCCATACTGCCACCTCCTAATGGGGCCCAATGGCTTGCTGTTAGTCACCGTGAGCATGTAGCCTTCAGATGTATGTTATGTTATGTTATTTTGCATTTGAATAGCGCCTATTACCATTGTTATAATTCTAAAGTGCTGTGGGTTGAATTCCCTAGGGTACCGCAGTCCAGGTCAGTAAAGAGGGTAGTGTAGTACAAAGGTGCTTGGGTACACTCGGTATGTCTGCAGCAGAGTGCAATAGGTGATTTGTAGATGCATACTAGAGCTAGGAGTGATGCGGTGGTTGTGTAAGATCAGTAGAATGTGTAGCAAGACCAATGGACTATGGTATCTGCATTCTGGCGGCGCCGGTTGCCTCATAACGGCATTATGTGTGCTGCTAGGCCGAATTAATCGAGGGGTGTAGATGCATTCTATTGTTTGTTGGTGCTGAAGCAAGATTTGCCACATTGGTATGTTTGAGTGTCTGTGTGTATTCCAGGGGAACCTTGTTCCTGTTCTGCTTCCAGTGCCTGTTGAGGGCGTGGTAGCTCCTTGTTTCATGATGGGTCAGATTATTTGGTAGAGACTGAAGGGTGGTGACAGGCAGATCGGTCCCAAAAAACTCATGTCGTTATTGTATATGTGCTAGTGGCGTCCTCGGTCGGAAAATTACTAGATGGAATCCCCGGAGGGTAGTTCTACTAGGACATTCCTGGCGAGTTGGGATTAGCCAAGAATAAGTGCTAGAACGTTCCTTGCTTTATAATTCTCCACAGGGATTTCCAGGTATGTGGGATTAACAACTGAGGCCATTTCCTGCTTTGATAGCACAGTGCATATTTACAGTCAATGATCTGGTTCCTAAGTGCTATTAGTGCTAGGGTTGTTGGTTGTGCTGGAAAGATTACCAGTGGGTGGTTCTGCTATATTCACATAATGGTTGGTGTGATTTAGCAGATTCACTGCTAGAAGGCCCCTGGTATCTAGTTCTGCTCTTACATTTACAGGTGTGTAGGATTAGCAGGCAAGTGCCTTCTTTGGCTGATTGCGTAGTGCACAATTGCATAGCCTTGATCAGGCTAGATCATGAATGTTATTGGTTTTTGGGTTATGGTCCGAGCACAATCGCCCCTGATTAATTGCGATAGATAGCTTTAGGCCTCAGAGCGTACGGACTTCTTGCGGATGAGGTGAAGAATAGATTCTGTTATGTACCGACTTCTGTCATGATCCCACTATGACTGAGACTGGGCAAAGGCTTTAGGTGGTGGAGTTAGCGTCAAGCCTAATAATATATGGTAGGGTCTGTATTCAACGGGTTACCACGCCAGGTGTCAGGTGTGGTTGTAGTCCGGGTGGTTCACTGCAATACATTGTGTGTTTTTAGGCAAAGAGGCAGGTTTGGAGTGCTATCCGGAAGGCCATGTAGTCTTTGCTATGTCTAATGTGGCGAGGCAGTAAATACCACAAAGTTGGCGCCAGGGAAATACCTCAGGGTCTATATATTTCCAGCCCCAGGAAATATAATAATGGACATAGATTACATGTACTACAACCATTTTGATGATCCTATAAGCTCTTAGAGTGGATTCAATGGGCAGTATTGCGCTACACAAGTTTGCAAATTTGCTCAGTAACCTTTTAAGACCTGAATCCATCACAAAAGATTTCCTGTGTTTTCCTCGCAGCTAATTTACCCATTTACATATATGCTGTGGTGTTTTCACCACGGCCGTTTTTCCGCAATTTTTTTAATGTGGCTCCCCCCATTCTTCTCTAACCCACCCCCATCTCCTGACCATGCCACCCACCCCATCCCCTACCCCAAACACACAACATGTCTACATATATATATATATATATTTATTTTTATTTATTTTTTGTATTTTTTATTAAACATTGCGAAAATGTCTGAGGTTAAATCACCACTGCAAATATGCAATTGGCTAACTAGCCATGAAGAAAACACGGTAAGCGTCACAAAGTCCTGTTAGGGAGAATTCTCATAAATGTGCCAATTCCTCCCACGTTAGAGCCCTCCAGCTCTTTTGCTAAACTTTGGGACATTGAACTTTTTAATTCTGTGCGTTTTACTATTGTATTATCTTTGGTTATGGAGTTTTAGACAACTCCATAGGCATCATATGTTCATGTGTGTCACACAACACCCTCAGTGCAGTTCAGGCTTTCCTAAGGTTTAAATACCTTCCCTGGGATAAACTACTGTTTCCCAGAGTAAGTAAAGTGAAATTGACTTTTTTCGTCATTTTAAATTCCTAGACCCAGCACACCCAATCTTACAATAGAGTGCTGGAGGGGTTACTTAGAATCCCGTGTGTCTAGATATTCATGTAGTTGTCAAATCCTACTGTTTCCTCTCGAAATGGCTGGCGGCAGTGGTTTTACAATGAACTACCATGAATTTTCCCAACCGCGAACACCGGTAGCGTTAAATCGCGGGAGCCATGTTTTTCAAGATGGTGCCTGAGCCCCCTCTGTAAAAATAGGTCTTGGTCTTCTTTTTTCACTGTTTCTTTGTGGAAAGGTCCTTCTAGAGTTTTGCTCTGTGCGCCAAAAGAGGTTTGGTTCCTTTGTTCATTCGCCTTTGGCGGGCTTCAGGATTGAAGACCGCCTCTGGCGCCCGAGTGTCTGGGGAGGGCAGGAAGTGAGGGATGTGCCCGAAATTCCCTCTGCTAAGTCTTCTAGGAGACCCAAATGCACTCTGTGATGATTGGCTGGCTGACTGTCCGATAAGGACATCCACCCTGCTGGGTGAGTGGCAGCTAGGCTGGAATGAATGGGAGGAAACTGGATAAAAGGCGAGTCTCTTGTCTTGGAAGGCAGCGTCGACCACTGGAACGAAAGAACCAAAGACGAGCTTGAAGAGGACGGCTGCTGTAACTCCTGGACCGTTTGTTTACCCGGTGAAGCCCTGCCGCAGGTCCGAATCGCTAAGTTCATCTCGACAGAGAAGCCCTGCAAGGACGACTTCTTCCTTTTAGTTGGTGGGACCAATCAACTCGACACTGAGCCACCTGGATACCATTCTCAGAGCTGGTTGTATCTTCCTCAGAGTGCTGCAGGAAACCAAATAACCAGGGACAGGGACACCAGTTTGTGTGCTTGACTACAGCTACCAGAATTGAAGATTTGCCAGCTTTTTGACCAATCCCAGTGCAGTGCAGGAGTCCCCCGATGTCCTCCCTCTTGTCCCCACGACTGAGGCCCAGGACCAGCGAAATCTGCAGGAACTGCCAGGAACAGAGGTCACCAGCTGCATCTTTTTCTTCATTTGTAAAGGTACTGTAAAATCAGACAGGGTACTTACCTCTCATGGTGAAAGTGCTTGAAACTTTCCAAACTCACAGGCCTAATCAGCTTGTGACCCAACATATAATTCTTCTTGCTACAAACTACTCCTAAGAACTTGTGTTGAGACTTTTCCGTTTATCTACCAAAACTGCTTTACCCTATCCAAGACTTTAGCCCATTGACTTTGGCCTAACCTATTGAATTGAATCGACTCATCTGGTGAACTCTAAATATTTGCACTGTCTGAGAATAACTTGTAACCTTTAATGTTCTGAATAACCTATTCCTTTTTGCTCCTACTTCAAAGTATTCTGAATGCCATTTTGCTCCTCCTTCAAAGTAGTCTGAATGTCTCAGAAACTTAAAGTGTATAGTACTGAAGTATATTTGTGTATGATAGTTAACTGCCTCCTTCTAGTGAATGTTTAATAACTGACTGTTGAATAAATTAATATGTAGTTAACCAAGAAACCTTGAGTGTAAGAGTTTATTTCAACACCAGTGATTGTAGACCTTGGTTTAACATCCTTACAGCTCACATTCCCTCTTGAGATACGCCTGGCTGCTCAGCTGCGCTACCAAAAACTGTGCAGTACAGACTTATAGTCTTGTAGTCCTAGTTGTGCTCAGTGGTCCATAAGGGTACTGCATACAAACTTTGCCTAACAAGTCCCATGCCTCCTTACATCAGACAACCACCTTTTGCTAAAACTGAAGTCTCCTCCTTTATTATTTGACAAAACTACAAACCTTTCAAATGCTCGGAGGCCCTAAACTGGCCCTGTGCATATGTTTGTTATGGATCCTCTTCACGAACATGCAGGAACTTTTCTTGCATTCAATTATCAGTAAATATATGCTGGCTTACCACACTCCGTCCTCGCTCTATTTTACCTGTCCAACAAGATAGCTCATCACATTAGGTACTTGCTCCAGAGATCTGTGTTTCTCTTTCAGGACTTCAAGGCCAGCTGTGACCGACTCAGCCCTTCATAACGTCAAGGTCAATAAACCATAAACTAGTGAAAGATTTGCAGCAACAGCACCTAAAAGCAGTTAGAATCCAACATTAGGCGCTATAAAAAAACATATATTATGGCCTAAAATTAAGTAAGCTAATCAACTTTATAATGGAGGTGGGATGATTCTGGGAAAAGATAATTTTAGGTGGCAGGCTATTGTGCCACATATAATGGAACACCAGGTGATAACTTTATCACCCCAAAAAAACATTACAACATCGTGGGGTAGAGTGGGGCCAAATGTCTCTATGGGGGATAGCAAATGCTTTAACCAGCTCTGGGTGGAGGGTGGTAAAGGGGTAAAAGTCACCCAAGACCAGTACATATTCTTAATCACGGGAGTGCACATGTGGTAAATTGTACCCTTCTTCAAACATATCAGCTCTGTTAGGATCTTACATGCTCTGTTATGTTCCTGGGATGTATATCACACACCGCTGCCATTTGCATTGTCATCATGGCATTTGGCAGCTCTTAAACAAAGGGGGGTGCCTTAGGTTAGTAGGGAGAGAGGGAACATGACAGATATCTGTGCTGCTGTGTTGATGGTGGCAGTTTGGAAGTACCTGGGTACTGAGCCTGGGTCTGTTTCTAGGTGGCCTGGGTTGAAGGTCCAAAGACTGTCTATGGAAGGATGTGGCCAAGTGTAAAGCTCCTTTTATGAGAGTCAGTGATAAAGCCGAATGCAATTCCAAACAAAATATGGATTTGGCACTCTTGTAGCACAACTATTTGTTTAAGGATAAGCTGACATGTGTCTCCTCTACATTAGTGCCAGCACAGCTCAAGTGGGTGGGCGTGTGCAATTCAGTGTGGAAGATGGGGGATGGGATAATTGCTAGTAAATAAATTAGATAAGCAGTGAGAGGCGATAACTCCTACCCATTGTTATGTAGGAATAACTATTTAGATTTATATGCTCGCAAAACTATTATAATGTTTTGGCTGCAAAGATAAAAGATGCAATGTTTAAACAGATACAATAAAGTTTAAAATAATGTATTAAGATAAAATCATGGAAAATAAGGATGCTAGATTTAACTGGTTGACAGAATAAGGCAAGAATGGGCTTGGGGTGGAGGAGGAAAGGACTCTAAAAGAACAGCATCAAAAATAATATGTTAATTACAATACCATTTTGGAGCAGACTCTACTCCCAGTTAAGTTGTAGGTGTAATCCTTCTGCAGTAGTGCAAAGATGATTGGACCGGGCTGTGTGTCTCAGTCCCTTAGGTAGGCAATCTTCTACAGCGGATAGGTTCCCTTCTATCGTTCTTTAACGAGATACGATCCTGTCTGCTGTGTCAGAATCTTCTGCCTGGTGACGTCATGCCCAGAGTGCTTTCTTTGTAGGAAGTGCATGGAGAGGGGGTGTTTACATGATGTTTCACAGCCCTGAGAGAATCCCGGATGGTGGGCCCTTCGGTGGACTGGTGCTCCTCCCTTGGCTACTCTAACTCTGCCCTTTTCTCCTGTTAACTACATCAAATAGTCTTTGTTAATTACCACCCTGGTGTGAGCTCTCTATTCTACTGGCAGGGCTTGCCCTTGAAGCAGTGGTTCACAGCTAACAACTCCCTGGGCATATTTCCTGTCCTCTGGAGAAGGTGCCAAACCTTCTCAGCAAGATCAAATGGAAGTTTCCCGGGCTGTTCCCAAATGGTTGTTTTGGGTGAATACCAGTTCCTAGACACTAATACATGTAAGGCACTGTCAGCAAATGAGTCCATAGTAACCATGTTGATAATAATATGACACCAATAGATTTTGGCTAGTATAATTATATAGTCTCATGAGTCACAGTGTCAATCCAGGCATGGATTATATGTATTAATTAACTGCCACCACGCCATGAGATACACAATTATGTATAATCTGGTCAGGGTTGCCGATTGTTCAGAAAGGCAGCCGCTGCCTGTTGGAACTGTGGGCTCCAGCATGCTGGATGCAGGAATGTACATGGCACTCTATAACTGCATGTTACCAACCACTGGCCAGCGTCAGTGGGTGTCAGTAGACAGTGTCTACAGAGTTACATTTTGTACACTATATTTTTTAGCATGGAGCATAATGATAAGGTGATCTGTTTAGCTGACCCCACTTTCAGGAACAGATCTACCTACATCATTTTATTAATACAAATCAAAAAAGCACAAGCTATGCCATCCTCACAGGCGGTATCTGTTAGTGTGGGCGTGCCAGCGTGTTTTGAGTATGATTCTCTTTTCAGTAGGCAGCCATACAGGGCCTTTTATGGCTGGAGGGGTCTGGCTTGTTGAGGCCTTAGATTAGTCGCGTTGCTCTATTTTGGATTAGTTGTAGATGTTTTAGTTAGTATTTGGGCAGACCCAGTAAATGGAATTGCAGTATTCTAATTTGCTCAGGACTGACGAGTGTACTAGTTCTGTTTTTTGACACGTTGATAAAAGAGTGAAGATTGTTTTCATGGTGTGGAGCGTAGGTGGGGATTTCTGGTAGGTGTGTTAACATTTTGTCTGGAATTGAAGATAATACAAAGGTTTTGTTGCTGTATTTCTGGGGTTGGAATTGGGTCGCAAAGCAACTAGCCATTTGAAAGGAAT
This sequence comes from Ambystoma mexicanum, assembly GCF_040938575.1. NCBI lineage: Eukaryota > Metazoa > Chordata > Amphibia > Caudata > Ambystomatidae > Ambystoma > Ambystoma mexicanum. The sequence goes on from NC_090931.1 coordinate 463,723,696, forward strand.
GTATATGTAGGGGTTCTTTTCCATGTTTAATCAGATTGTTTTAGTGTGTTAAAGCAGAGTTTATTTTTCCCAGACATCTTTGGAATATGGTGGAGCCTAAGACCATTTTGTTATTCTTTTCTGTGACAGCTTTAGTTTAAAAACTAAGTAGAGTTGGGAAGTTTCTGGAGAGATCTAAATGACCTCAGCCACTGGACACATGTATATGTTAAAAAGCAGATGGGATCATCGGAGAGGGACCCTGCTTTCAATAGTATGGGGGACAAGGAAACGGTCCCATTTGTACTTGTGTGAACCTGTTGATTCAAAAGGATTTTCCCCATTGGATTACTTTGACCTCAATGCCTTGTACCTTGGTCAGTTTGTAAATGTTGTGGTTAACTCTAACACAGAAAACTCAAGGAGGCGTGGATGCTTTATTTAAAGCCAAATACATTCGACAGTGGTCTCCTGAAATTATTGTTTTAACCCCTTAAGTGCTAAGGACAAGTATGCTCGTCCTGTTGCATAGACTTCATTAAAGCTCAGCAGTACAAGTATAGAGATCATTGTGCCAGCAAACCTCTTTGCACTGTGTGTATGGATTCGAGATCAAGGCTGCAAAATTCTCACAGATGCCATAGGTGTGTAAAAATGTATAGTTTGCGGTTAAATTAAATATGTTATTTAATTCATAACATGTGCTGTGAAGAACAACCAAGACATATTTTGGGGTATCCCCATAATATGACAGGAAATGTGGCTTGTTTACTATTAATCATCATTATTAATTTCAGATCTTATTCAGTGAATTTAAGCAAGTTTTCTTTCAATAGGCAACCCTTGCACCTGACATTATGTGTTGTAATTATTTGTACTGACTTTACAACTAGCACAGAGTAACCACAAATAAAATAATTATGCATGCTCCTGGCACTCAATGGAAACCCTGTGAAGGAAAAAGCTGTAACACTCCCTTTGTGCCACAGGATGGTGCACCTAGCGTTGTGAGGCACTTCGAGCAATCCACACGTTATCTTTTATCTTCTCTGCTCTTCATCTCATCAACCTCCCTGTGAAGAACCCCTGCAAGGTTTTCAGCATCATTCTGAACACCAGGTGAAGGGAAAAAAATGAAAGGGGTACCTGTTTTAACGTCTCTAGTTCTACAGGTCAATTAATCAGAAATATACAAGAAACAGAACTAGTAGACAGGGTTAAGGATGACGAAGTGCACAAACAATTTCTAACTTGGTTTAAATTCCCAAGATTTTTTATTTATTTTATTCCAGCATAAATGCTATATCTAAAAGCATATTAAACATTACTTACAACACTATGGCCCATTCGTTTTACCATTCATTCACATTCATACAATTCTCATCAATCTTTCATTCCACAATTCATTTTTTAGAAAAATGGTTTATAAAAAACAGTTGACATCTGCTATAACTCGATGTGATTATAATTCATTATAAACTATCCCCACACATTTGGGGTATCATAACAGTCTGTGTTCTCTTATTTACACAGTGGATCTGTGTAAATAACAGTCTGTGTTCTCTTATTTACACAGTGGATCTGTGTAAATAACAGTCTGTGTTCTCTTATTTACACAGATCCACTGTGTAAATAAGAGAACAGTCTGTTATTTAAATAAGAGAACAGTCTGTTATTTACACAGATCCACTGTGTAAATAAGAGAACACAGACTGTTATGATACCCCAAATGTGTGGGGATAGTTTATAATGAATTATAATCACATCGAGTTATAGCAGATGTCAACTGTTTTTTATAAACCATTTTTCTAAAAAATGAATTGTGGAATGAAAGATTGATGAGAATTGTGTGAATGTGAATGAATGGTAAAACAAATGGGCCATAGTGTTGTAAGTAATGTTTAATATGCTTTTAGATATAGCATTTATGCTGGAATAAAATAAATAAAAAATCTTGGGAATTTAAACCAAGTTAGAAATTGTTTGTGCATTTCGTCATCCTTAACCCTGTCTACTAGTTCTGTTTCTTGTATACACCAGGTGAAGGGAACATTGGAGGGGTTATGGCCCCTCCCCCCCAGTGGCCAATGCCCCTACAGACAAAAGTTCCAGCATACCCACTTAGCACTTGACCTGAACAAATAAGAGCGAGGTTTGAGGTGGCCCTCAGCCTGCAAAGCAACTTCCTAAGGAAGGTGAACTGAGAGCATGCAGTCTTCATATCAATCCACAGCATTTTTCCCATGGACTGAGGCCAGTCTCCAGACTTCCTCCTGCTCTCATCTACCAATTCCTTTATCCTTATAACATACCAAGTACAAAGTATCTATCTAACGGAAAGAGAGGAGAGGGTGTGACTGGCAAAGTGAGAATGTGAAATTACAAGTCTGTAAAAGCCAGTGGTTGGAGGGCCTCCTATGCTTGTTATGGCCACCATAGGCAAAGTACAGAAATATGATTATTATAAATCTCATAAACCGTGATTGGCTTGGTATAAATGCTGAGTAACCTCTCAGAAGATACCATGTTAGCCTGGAGACCTTGGAAACGGCAGCGGTGCCCAGTATATATCACAATAACATAACATGAAAAACTCATACCACCTCATGAGATGACATTTTAGTGGTCCAAAGTAGCCCCTCACTATGAGCAGAGTATACCAATGAGGAAGGACACATTTAACGTGCCATCTTTGGTGAAGTTCAAAACGTGCATGAGTATTGCAGCACGACATAACAAACAGCACATACAACTTTATATGGTAACATTCAGAGGATCAAACGTATCCAGCCACTACCAGTGGAGTTTACTGATTAGGAGGGACTCCTTAAAAGTGTGATTTGGTGAAGTTCAACATCAGCATTAAAATCTGAGTAACTTAACACAACGTAACAGGAACAGCACATACAACTCTGCACCATGACATTTTAAAGGTCCAACCATAGCCCTTCACTCTCAGGGAGTATACCGACGAGGAAGGACACCTGAAAAGTGGGTTTTGGTGAAGTTCAAATTTCAAATGAAAAACGAAGTATCTTCACAGCACATAACACAAAAGGCATAAAACTCCATAAGATTACATTTTAAAAGGGTCCAAAAGTACATCTACCCATTAGGAGGGTATACCAATTCAGAGGGTACCTTAAAGATGTGAATTGGTTAAGTGTCAAGTTTGCATAATTAATAAAGGATGTGATGGTATTTTAAAAAATATCCACTTCCTGTAAGTGGGGTGGACAAAGTATAGTCCCACAGGGACTTTGATCCAGAGTCCGAAAAAGCAAACGATATTCCCATCACTTGTCAGCGGGATATGTCACTCACATAAATACATAAAATCAAATAGATTTACTTATCACCTATCAAGTGCTTAAGTGCACTCTCTTGTATTTCACAATCTTAAAGGTCCATAGGCCTATTGTTTTAGGGAACAACAAAGACTTACTTGATATGTGGCAAGTTTCGGGATATTAACGAGTCTCACATAAACTTTTAGGTTTAGTTAAAAGACATGGGTGTCATCTTTATGCTGCGTAACCTCTTTGATACTTCACATGAGTTTCTTGACTTATTTGTACTCTGCACTCCATTGCACAAATTTGCCTTGGATGTCTATTAATATAGCATCAATTGCATACACCATACTTGCTTACATCAGAGATTTGGTCTCTGGTTGTAGAGTTGAGGTCACAAACTGGTTAACATATGCCATTTCGTCAGCTCCACATCTCCCACAGGATGCATCAATGAATGAAGGAGGGTTTCTACTTCCTTCTCCCCATTTGCTTTCTCCCACTATGATTCCCTGCATTCACCTTCTTACACGGCATATTCTTGGCTCCGTCACTTCTTCTGAGAGTTGACTTGGCATTCCAAGATTATATATCTGGGATTCGCAGCAGGCGCCTAAAAGACACTTCATGACAATTCTGACTTCCACACTCCAATAGCTTCCTGAGCACGTCTCTGTGTCATCGCTCACCCATGCTCCTACTAACTTTAGTACTTCTTCTGAGGTACCAGAAAATGCAATCACTTGAAAATGTTTGCAACCACATGTTTTCGAATTTTCCTCTTTCTAGATCAGCATTCCAGCCAGTTCACTGCTGACCATTAAACACAACCCTACCGATACGTATTCCGTCTACCACGATTCCATTTGATCTTCCAAACGTTTTGGCTCTGCATATCCCTATCCTATTCCTGCTTCACCTCCTGCGTCCATTTTTCACCCTGTTTTGCTTTCTTCTTTTACAGATCACGGTTTGGTTACCCCCAGGCTTGGGAACAAAATGCCATTTTCTCGAACACGTACTGGCTCTGTAAGAGTACTATGGTGGGGATTGGCACAGTATAAAAGCTCCATAACATAACAGACTAGCACAGTATGATGGCAAGTTAGTTATCAATTCAAAACACAGTACACATTACAGCACATCGAAATCTTACATTCAGCAGGTTGTCCATTTTCAACTGATTATACTCTGAGGAAAAGGCCCAACACCCTGTATTTTTGTGTGTGAAAATGCACACTGAATCTAATTCACATTTTGGCAATCTGACATCTCATTGGAAGGAGGATGGAACTGATGGTCTACTCATATGTGAAAAGTAGTGTTACAGCCTCCAGAAGATGTGTCAGCCCATTGCGCATTCTGTACGTTATTGGAACATCCATGTTGAGCGACTACATGTTCGTTTTTGTTTAAGATTAGTATCCGAAGAGGGGGGTGTGGCGGCCTCCAAGCCAATGAGGAGACTCAGAATGGGGGTCTTTACCACATCAGGAAAGACCCCGCTCCGAGCCTTCTCAGAGCGGGAGGATGTCATCTTCCCTTGCCGGCCCCTGCCCCTTTCGCCCCACCTCCCTTTTCCACATCTTCAATCCCCCCAATCCTTCCATGGCAGGAACACTAGTGGCCATCATTTTTGGTAGTTTTTTCTCAAAATGAAAAGAGATTAACATGCCGTTTCTCAACTGGAGAAAATACTAATAGCAATAGACCACTTGGAGGGGAAGCATTACCAGTCTGCTAATACCGCAGGGCTATCGTTAATGCCCTCGCTTCACACGTGCCTGTAACTCACCCCCGGGACATTACCAGACCGGTAATGCCTCCCCTCAGAGTGTTCTATTGCTTAAATGGGACCTTCGAAAGAGGACTGTCTAGAGTTGCGTATAGAACGAAAAATGGGCTTGATTCAAACTAGGAAAACAGGAGATCATTCCATGGTTTCACCCCCATTGTAGAAAGCAGCAACCAATTCGTGATCCTTTAACCCTTTCAGTGAACTGGAAACATGTATATATGTCCTTTAAAAAGTAGGACAATTTTGCACCAAAGAGCTATCATATGTCGTAAACCATGTGTGACAAATTGTATGTACCCCGCACCTCTGTAACCACCAGAAAAATGTTGTGTTTACCTCTCGGCACAACCCAGCTGGCAAACAAAAGGTTAACTGACGTTTGCAGCAGTTTGCAAACTTTTCGTGCCTTAGGGAAATTAACATTGACATTCATTTATAAAAAATCACTCCTTAGATCTTGTTTATTGAGGAAAGTTGTCAGGGACCATATCCGTCGAAACAAAATTTCATAATTAAAAATGTTATCTGCACTGCAGTTATTGGTTTAGACTGAAATCCAAATATTGTCAAATGCAGCCGTTTCAGATGTGGCTGTGGCGGGTGGGAATTCAGCAGCAATAGCACTGATGAGGGCCCAGCAGTTCCAGGAGTGACCGAGGAAGGTGCGAATGTGTCTAACACTAGCAATGGCGAGGAAGCAGCCCTCGCGGTTGCGAAGGAAGGAAGTGGGTTAAGCAACAACAACCATTGAGGAGCCAGCTGTGCCAGCATTGACAGGACGTGGAAGTGGATGGGAGGTACACTAACATTGAGTCCCAGGAGCAACGGGTGATGATGTTGCGAGTAGTAGCAACATAGATGAAGGCACAGTTTTCTCAAGTGTAATAGAGATATCTAATGTAATTATGTCTTGTATAGCACAAGGTCTGAAATGTGGGCTGCATTGTGGCACAACAAGACGAGAAAGTAAGGCCAACATTGACCTGCAGCCTCAGGACCCAGGAGTGACAGTAAACACATTTTGCCATACTTTATTCTGCACCTCATGTGTGTATGAGGACTGGCCCCGTAAACATGATGGCGTGTTCAGGAGATATAGCCAGGTACGATGATCAGGTGCAATCCGGGCACTAACATGTTAGACTTTCATGGAGCACAAATTATTTAAGGCTGAGAGTCCGAAACCTGTGGCTCTCGAGATGCTTTGGACTACAACTCCCATGAGCCCTTAGTATTGACAGAGCTGTCTAGGGCTGAAGGGAGCTGTGGTACAAAACGTTTGAGGCCGAGACTTTGAAAAATGAGGTTAGTCAGCCCACCTTATTTATAGGCAAAATCGTTGTTGCTGTTCGAGAGGTAAAATACATTTTCTTTTGACTTTCCTAACATCGGCAATTAAAACTGATACCCGAAAAGGCTTACACTTAATTGTTATGTGTGCACGTCTTAGACTTGAAGTAACTTTAAAATCAAGAGAACAAAACAAATGTGTACACTACCTTAATGGAGAATATATTATGTAAAACTTGGGTTGCTAATAAAAATGTATTGGGTGGTATATTTGCTCAATTCAAAAACATATTTTATTCCAACCATATAAAATGTACTAAATGAATTGACTTTAAAATGCATTTAATGTATGTGACACTGGTGCTACATGTTCCCCAACCCAATCCCATAATCCTATGAGAAGCAGGAAAGACTTGGAAACCAACAACATGATGCTAGAACAAAGTTATTATGTATTGTCGAAGAAATCTCCACTTTGCTGCTCAGGGAGAGGGAAAATAAAAGTATAATGTATTGGCTAGCTTCTTTGTATATAATACATATGCGTGTGTGTGAGCATATATAGATTCACACATACCATAAACTACAGATGTTGCTACAGAATTTCACATTAAAGTGAAAAACACTTTACTTGAGATTCCCAATCACTTTGCTGTTTTAAAAACTTGCAAATAAAACACTTTAATTCACAGATTAGTCTCTGTCCGGTTAACCAGTGATTACAAATATGCATGAACTGCAAGGCTACCTGGATACAAACATGAACAGGCCCTGGGAACACATCGCACTTGCATTTCCTTCTAGTTTCAGCAAATAAAGCACATATTCACTCAACCCTTTTTACAACCAAGCTACCATGTGATATGATGACTAACACACATACACCTGTAGAAATCAATGCTTACCCGTGTCCTGCTGGAGTATTTAAAATGATCGGTTTATTTGCCACCCAGTATTTACTTTTTGTGTTATTTGCGCCATAGAAACATTGCTAGCTATTCCAGCTCAGCCTTTCATCCACATCACCGTGCTCATTCTTAAGAGTAGACTGACATATTACTATGCATGTTTTATACACTCCTATTACGTTACATGTTCACTTCCAGTTGTTTGCCTCTAAAAATATACTGAGGCAAAAGTACATTTCAATAAACTTAATTTAGAGAAATGTAAACTCTTGCCTTTTAGAAAAGAAATATACTTTTTCAAATCATTTGTGCTTGTTCTATGCTTCTGTTTATGTTATAAAGGATTTTGAAAAGTGTAATAATCACCAGACCATATCTCAGCGGTGTATAAAGCACAAAGGTTCACCCTAGGATATCTTGGTGCTATCAATTGAGACAATGATATGAACAGTTCTAAAATGGAAAGGTTGGGCCTAGTAAAAAAAAAAAAGGTTCTAAAAACATTCAAGGAAGAATGAATAGGTATATCTTCAGTTTCTTTCTAAATTATAAAAGATTGTTTCCGGATGGTCAGAGGTATCGAGGTTCAATGTTTTGCGGACTGAATCGAAAAGTCACTACCTCCCAGTTTCTTTTTAAAATGGTACAGAACCTTCACCAGTCCTTTGTTGCTTGATCTCACGGCACGTCTGTGCTTGTACCATTTGAACCTGGATGACATGGGAGATTCACAAGAGAAATGTAAACTTTTAAATACCATACATTGGCTTTTAAACAACATTCTATTTTTAACTGGGAGCCAGTACAGTGCATGCAGAGCAGGAGTCATATGGTCGGATCTCCTAATCTTCATGACAATCCTGGCAGTTGTGTTCTGGATTCTCTGCAGCCTTTTCATAGACAAAGATGGGAGACCCAGATAAACACTATTGTTATAATCTAGTCTTCGTGAAATAGCACACAGACTACAGCCCTAGGAGTACAGTTGACTCAGTGAGAAAGAGAAATACAGGATAACAAGTCATGACCAACCCGCCAGCCGCACATAGCCTCACTGCCCCTGCAGGAACAAAACCCAAAAAGAAATCCAAGAAAGCAGTGGTCAAGAAAGGAGACATCTAAAGCAGGTGGGCAGATTGATGATCAAATCAAGGCGGCAAAGCAAGCGATATCTGCCACCATCGATTGATGCCAGTGAACAGTCTAGTCCAACTGTTACTGTGGAGTGAAGGAGTGAAGGAAATAGCAGGGAGAAGGACAAGGACCATCTACTGCTGAGGCTATTGCAGGTGCACTAAGTGGGCAACCAGTATTTATTGAGTCGGGTTGTGATCTCAGGTTTACTATTGGAGATAAAAATAGATCCATGTCATGCCATCCAGGCATCTGAAGCGTAAATACGCAGGAGGGTAACAGAGATCCCGCTATACCTTCTAAAGACATGCACTCCAGTAACGGGAAGCTGGTAACTGCCACTAACTCAGACTAAGGCGCTGTGGCCCATCTGATCTCCAGGCTTAAAGAGCTCCATCAGAGCAATTAGGCTCTTATGGTCAAAATGCAATCAATAAGCGATTTTATGATTATTTTAAGACAAATGTTTTTAAAACGCTATCAATTCTAGATAATTTAATGAGATCCTTCAAGTCAGAAGTATTATCCAAGATTGTAGGGCGTCAGGGGCACATACCCAAGGAAGGGAAAAACACTCTCCATGTTGAAATTGATAAGAACCAGACACCAGCGGCTGTCACTGCTGGGGAAAAGGATGTTGGCAGGATAGATGCTCATGTGCCCAACCAACTATAAGATGTAATGTGGCGGCAAGACAGCACCGGGAAAGCAGTCATGCCATTAGGCTTACTCAAAGCAGCATTAAACCAATTACACCACCCAGCACATACATTGAGAGAGAGTCTTGCAGTAACATTTCAGGGGACTGGTCCATTCCTAATATCACCGAACACGTCACAAAATTTGTCAAAAACTGCTTACCTTGCCAGCTGTTTACTGCTGGACATACTTTGCGAACAGTGAAAGGAGCAATACACCGTCCTACTGGACCTTTTCAGGATTTGCATATCGACTATGTAGATATGCTCCAAATTTGTAACAGATGCAGGCAGATGTTAGTAGTCCTATGACCATTTTCGCAATGGATTGTAGGAGGTTCATGCTCAAATCCAGATGCCACATGTGCTGCGAAGTTCCTCGTACGTGAAATATCTTAGGAGTCACCAATCCTAGGGCGAGTAGTTTTAATTTGACTCCCTAAAATCAACAATCCATACAGTCTCTTCAACAGTTGTCGGAAATGGTCATAAAACCCCCTGACAAAGGGTCCAACATTGTAATTCTTAAGCAGAATGACATGCTGCTGGGGCATTTTGTCAACTTCGAGATGGCTCTTGTCGTAAACTGACTGTTAATCCTTTTCCTGACATACAGTGTCATATGGAGTGATTTGCTCCATAGTGAATGGAGCGAGAAAGGCATCCTTGATATGGATATATGTACATTTTTGTCACTCACTTCTCCTGTTATTCCCACCATTTCCTTTTTACCCAAAATCCACAAGTCCACTGCTATGCCTCCAGGTAGACCCATTTTAACCTGATCTGTGTCCCTTTTGGAGAATTTGTCCAAGTTCAGAGATGAAACACTTATCTATTTTGTGTCTACATGTTTCAAGTAGTCTTTGGTATCACACAACAAAGAAGGCAAAGTAAATGAGACTTCTTGGCAAACTGGTCTCATACTTGCTACCCTTGGTGTATTTCCACTGTACACTTCAATTGATCATCAAGTGGGAATAACAGCATAGAAGCATTTTCTAGATACAGGCTCTCTGAATTATTTGTCTCATACGCAAATGATTCTTGAGATGCTTGCTTTTTATCTGAACAATAATGTTTTCCTTTTTGAAAGTTCATTTTACCATCAATTAAGAGGCACTGTGATGGGCAGTATCTTTGCACCTCCTTACATTTATTTGACCATGGGGTGGTGGGAAGATGCCATTGCCTGGATGTCATCTAATCACCACTATACTGAGATTGAGGTGACATGGTGTTTTATTTATAGATGATCTATTTATAGAGTGGAGAAGAGTGGCAGTCTGCTGCAGAGGTTTGTTGTCGCTTTTTGCTGCACTAGGAGGAGGAGCCATAACATAAAAATACCACTGAGCCATGGAGCAGAGCGGAGAAGAGTTGCAGTCTGGCCAGTCAATCTGCTGGAGAAGTCTGTTGTCGCATGTTGCTGCACTAGGAGGAGGAGCCATTACATAAAATGAGTGCTGAGCCGTGGAGCACAGTGGAGAAGAGTGTCAGACTGCTGGAGAAGTCTGTTGTCGCGTGTTGCGGCACTAGGATGAGGAGACATTGCCAAATCATCGGCGTTACTTGCTACTGTGGAATCTACCTTTGCTATGTGTAGCACACTGATGCAGGAACAGCGGGATATGAAATCCGTATTGGCAAGGGTTGTGGATATCATATTAGCAAATAGCCAGGGGATAACTGCTCCGGCTTAGAACTGCAAAGTGCCACAGGGGTGTGATTTGTCTCTATTGTCGGATTATGGTACACCGCTGACATTGCCTACGAGTTCACCTAATAGAACCATCGACCTAAAGGCAGAAATAGATATGAACTCAGAGGTTTCAAAAAACATGTACATCAACAAAGATAATCCTAAACACAGATGCCCAAAGAAGAAGATGCCACTACGAGTAAGTCAGAAGGGCAGAGGCATTCAGACCATGAATAAAAAGGCTAGGTTAAATACCCAGGCATTGGCGATTAGTAAAGACCCCCGACTCATATGCACTGATGGAAAAGACAGCTACATACTTTCACAAAAAAGCATGGACAAAGGGAAAAAACAGGTATCAGTACCGACCACGCAGAGTTTGGATAAATGGCTCATACTACAAGAGATGGAGCCAAAAATGCAGATGGCCAAAAATGTGATAGATACCATCAATAGATGTAGTAACTGAGGCACCCAATGCCTACATTGAGGATGGAAACATATCAAACGTGGTATACTCTCACAAAGAACAAGGACAAGCCCCTCTGATAGATAGCTGGTATAGGAAAATGGGTGCCAAATCACAGAAGGAGGTATACTTACAACAAAACATCTGGTTACCAACAAATGCAATATTATTTACGGAAAGTGTAACCTCAAGTAGCAGCCCTTTTCTAAAATGTTCAAATCTTCTGCAACTGATACATCTGATAGCAGACCTAGAAATAATAACCATGGATGATATCAAGAAAGTGGACCTACCACAGTTGGGAAGCAGTGGCAACTGGGTCATTGCAGCGTTTGTTTCACTGCTTATTGTTCAACATGTGATCGCATAACTTGCGGTTGGGCTTCAAGGTGAAGGTTAATCTACAAACATATAGTACACCTCTGCTTTCTGCATGGAAAAGCCATACCCAGTATGGTACACAAGAGAATCGTGTGGACTATGCCCACAGCATGCAAATGAGATTCACACAGGGATCAAATTATTGACAGTAGCTACAGCAGCTCAAGTAGTGAATCTACATTAATGACATGGAATACAAGGGTTTTCCATTCATTCATGTCAAACCCAGAGGGCAGGAGCCCACTAAACCTCACAGATGTATTCACAATACAGGAAAGATGGGCTTTGGGGAATCTATTGATAGATTGCTACAATCTGATAACACAACCAGCATGTAAAGGGAAAGAAGGTCACCAGTTTGAAGGACTATGTATAGGGACTGAAACTAACTATGAAGTTGTCTTACACAAGTTTGACATCAGTATGACTAATCTGATGGGAGTCAATATTAGTAACTACCCTACTCCTAAGTGTAAGATGCTGGTTATGACCCTAAATGATCTGCCAGATGGCAATTCTACCAATGATTTGCTGGATGTGGTGGTCAAGACATTGGCGCAATGGTTCTCTGAAGAAGTGACAGGTGAGAGGGCTGTAATCCTGACTGGAGTCTTCAATGCGCACTGTCGCTCGATAGCAGAAATAGCTATTGGGGCATTAGTGGACGACAGTATATGTAAAAAGGTTATTTTACCTACTACAGAGCAGAATATCCTCTTGGAGAAGGGAAATAAATAAATGGTCTAACATACTGAATCACCGACAGATGGCACTGAGCTTCTAATTCTTAGGACCTGGCAAAGCAAATGGTGGACGTCCTGTTTAGATGCTATCTTTGCTAGTGAACATATAAGTAAAAGAAAGACCAAGTTTGAGGCAAACTTTAATAATCTAAGTGACCATATGGTCCCGTCTCTTACATTAGCACATCGAACGGGCGCAGTTACAAAGACCTTATCAGCGCTAGCAACAGTAAACACATAGGCAACCAGATAAAATGGACGGTTGAAAATATTGATTTGGCCAATGAAATGCTCTCTGAATTGGTATCCCAGGGTGATTTGCATGGTTTCAGAGGCACTACATGTATTTCAGACAAGGCACAAAAGATGGTGAAGTTGGTAAGGCTTGACATGAAAACACATATCACACACCACAAGGATACATTTTACGATGCAGAGATAAAAAAAAAAGCAGCATCGTAAATCTGCCCAATTGATTGTAAAAAGGAAAGATCAATGGGGGGCTCAGAGGGTTTGACAGCACGAATATTTTTTTTAACTAATTTTAAAGGTCTCAAGAGAAAAAGACCTTTAAAATGCTGGTTTTCCGATCAATATAAAATCGGGCATTGTAAATTGGTCTTTTTATCTTGCAACTTTTAAAATGAGTCCTTTTCACATAGAACCATGTAGACTACAAAAGTCCGTTTGACCCGGGTGAAGAAAGCACGTTTATTGGAGAAATTAGTTACATGGGGCATTGATCAGACACTCCTACATTTCAATAAGGAACTGTATACAGATACTAAGGTCACAGTAAGAACAGCTCAAGCAGGTACACTAACCCAATCTATAGATACAAACTTGGGTTTGAAACAAGGTTATGTACTTGCTTCATGGTATACAATCTATACGTGAGTGACCGATGCAATGCTTTCCAAAATTGTGTTAATTTTCCCCCAAAACTAGCCGGGTTTAACAGTAACCTATCTGTACTTTGCGGACAATACGGTCCTTATTGACCAAACCCCATTGGGACTTCAGAGATCCATGGTCTATTTGGAAAGCTAGTCAGAGGAAAACAGACTAATGATAAACCAAAACAAGGCAAACACTATGATTATTGGAGGCAAACAAGGTAATAACCTCAAATTCAGTTGTTATCTTGGAGGGGTCAAACTTAATGTAGTGAACGCCCACGTTTATCTTGGGAGTCTTATTTTTTCACACCCTAGTAACCATTTATACAAGGAGCTAGCACTAACGAAGACATTAGGCAGGATGCAGGTTATTTGGAATTTTGTGAACAGGAGATGTGGGGCCAGCATTAAGGCTCTACATGAGGTCTATGTGAAAAGCATGGTACCGGCTATAATGTAGGCCCTGGAAACCCTTCCAGAAAGACATGTATTGTGGTTGGGCCAGATAGAAGGGCGATTACTGCGCACCATGTTAGAAGTATCCCAGACAGTGCCTGTCGAGGCCATGCGCCTCGAGCTGGGCCTGACATCACTAAAAACATGCTGGAAGATTGGCAGATGTTGGTTATATAAAAGAGCTTTGCAGAAACTGGATGAGCCCCATACACTGAGTAATATTCAGGCAGAATATGGTGCCAGACCAAGGGGAACTTGCTCAAATCTGGCATGTAGTGAAGTTAGCACCACTGCACAACGGCACTTTAATGCTTTGGGTATTCCTCTGGCTGATGCAGAGGTCAAGGAGCATTTGAAGGTAAAGTTTAAACTGAAATCTGCATACAGTTATAAGGTGGAAAATATAGAACAACTGAATGAGAAAGAGGGTTATGCTGAATATGCAAAGCAGAGATTTCCATTGAATTCCCCGATGAGCTACCTCACTAAGTGGAGTTGTATAAAGCTGCACTGATTTATATTATATCCGCGTATTAATATACTACCAGTGCAAGAATATATTGCCACGTGGAAGAGGATACCAAGAGATAAATGTAAATGTAGGCTATGTTCTGCTCACATAGAAACTGCTCATCACGTCCTTACTGGCTGCAAAGATTTTCTTCACCAGTACAAGAAGGGATAAGGCATGTAATTTGCTATAAGCATTAAAAAAATAAAAAAGTATATATAATCTGTAAGGGTAACAAGTCAAGGTGGTTACCATATATAAAACATTTAAATTAAAATAGCATTAATTTTCATTTTACTGAGACGCATTCCGAATCTGAAATTGTGTTCTTGGATGTGTGTGTCTGGGTTAACAATCTAGGGTCTAGGGCTAGTCTACATAGACAACTCAGCAGTTCCAATATTCTGCTACATGCCACCAGTACCCACTGTGATAGCTGTAAAAAAAGTATTCTCTATGTTGAATTTTTTGAAGCATCGTCATAACTGTTCAGACATCTTGAATTTTGATGATGATTGCTCTAGGGCAGTTTACAATTTTTGGAACACAAGGTTATTCTCAAGGAGTCACTGAAAATGCTTACTTGAAAGCCAGAAGCTTCAATCGGGATCGCCTGCTCTACTATAATTATCCAATGCATGTGGAATGAGGAGTTGTGACTCATTCTTACTTTTTGCAGTACTTCCCAACAGATTAGGCGTATTGTTCAAAGGCATTGGCATATATTGCGAATCGACAAGGATCTCTCTCCAATGTTACCAAGTCACCCCGTCTCACATTTAGGAAATCTCATTCGCTTTAGGATAAACTGGTTTCCAGTTTTTTATCTTCTGTTAACACCAATCTGACCACAGGTTCGTGGTTATCCAAACAAGCCAAGGGCGTTCATACATGTATGAAATGTAAAGTGTGCACTAATGCTTTGTCCCAAGTACCTATGTACAGCCATTATTGGTGTTCCAGCGTACCATTCAGCATTGTCACACTATGCACAGATTATATGTTTTTAGCTGCCTTTGTAAAAAATTGTATATGGGCAGCACTACTTGTAAACTCAACTTGTGGATACTCCAACATTTAGGAGCCATCAGAACTGTGGATCATTCTTATCCAGTTGTGGAACATGTGGCAGAGTGGCATGCAAGCAATATTGAAGAGTTCTCTTTTTTTGGGCTAGGACATGTGCCTGTAAATCCACGAGTTGCTGATAGAAGATTAAAACTTAAGACTAGATTGATTTTGGATTTGGACACTAAAGTTCTGAAAGGCCGCAATATAGATGAGCAACAAGATACTTTTGTTGGTGTCTACAAATGACTAGGAGGACTGTACGTACGCTGTTTTTTGTCGTTTTTAACCATTTTCTTTTCAGTATTAGGTTTTTCTTTGCCACTTCAAGTGTCTTTAGTGTAGGAGTCTGGTTCTGGTTTCTCCTTTTCATAAAAGGCTCTGTTTATGACTATATTTGCATCATTGTTTACATAATGAGATGTGTTTTTTGGCAAGAATGTTTTCAATTTTGGCCAACTGTCTTTTTCATCTATGCTTGCATTATGCCTTTCCATGTGATATTTTATGGAATGTTGCTTATTTACAATGATATTCTGTGCCGTTGTATATAAGTGTGTTCTTTAATAAGCACTACACCTTTTTTATTTTAAGATCGGGGATCGTTGTTTGTTTGTTTTATTATTTATAATGCACAACATACGCGAGGGTAACAGAGCGCACCGGTTACAAGTATATGTGAAGCTTAGTTACAACAGCAAGGTATAACGATCTACATACAAATGTTACTTACATAAGGGTATATACAGATGGTACATATTTACAGGTGGAGGGTATAAGAGTGGTATATGCAAATAAACAGATATCTTACATTAGCAATGTATGCCAGGTTTAAGGTGTTTGTAGAGTACAAGTATACAGGCAATGGGTTTGGCAGTTATAGCTGCCACAAGGTATCAGCTAGAGAGAAGTGGGGAGGATGTACTCCATAAGCAAAGGGTACCACAGCAATGAGTCCTAGCTGCTTACTGGCAGGAGTTATGATTTAGTGATCATTGGATTTCAGCCACATAATGATGTTGGATCTGAAGTTTTGGTAGGATTGGTTAATTCTCAGTGTGGCAGGTAAGGAGTTCCACAATTTAGCTGCTTTCACAAGGAAGCTGTTGCCGCCGATTTTGGATCGTTTGAAGCTAGGAATGGAGAGGAGATCTCTGTAAGCTTTTCTGGGTAGTCTCAGGGAGATCTGTTTGTGGAATCTTTCATCCAGGTAGATGGGGACAGCATTGTTGAGAGATTTGTGGGTGAGCGACAATCGTTGGTTGGGAGCCAATTATTCTGAATGCCTAATGCCGCTCTGAGGGCATTGTTTTGTAATGTTTGGATTTTTCTGATAGTGGCTTTAGTAGATCCTAGATAGAGGGCATTGCAGTAGTCCAGGCGAGACAGGATGAGGGCTCTGGCCAGGATAGTGCAGCTAGTGTCAGAGAGAACGGCTTATTGTGCGGATGAGTTTGCACATGTAAGCCGTGGAAGACGCTAAGGAATTGACCTGTTTGGCAAATGACAAATTTGAGTCGAGATAAAAGCCTAGTGTTTTTACCTCTTGTTCTACTTTGATACTATTGCCATCGATTGTGAATGAGGAGTAGTCAGATCCTATTTTTTTTAAGTTACAGTGGGTGCCCAAGATGATGAGTTCAGTTTTATCATCATTCAGGCATAGTCCATGCATGGCCATCCATGCCTGGATGATGATGTACACTCTATTCACCAAGGCCAAATCCTTTCCATAATCCCCTGAAAGCGGGAGGAGGATCTAGGTATTATCTGCAAAGTTAGTGTAGGTGATACCGAGATGAGCCAGATCATCGAAAAGGGGCTTAGTGAAAATGTTGTACAATGTGGGGGAGACGCAAGATCCCTGAGGCACACCACAGGTGATGGGTATAGGGTCGGCAGCTGCTATGGGCGAGAAGACCCTCATAGTTCAACCATTTAAGAAGGATCTAATCCAGGTGACAGCGTTGTCAGAGAAGTGTGCTGCTGTGTTGAGGTGGTTGCATAGAATAGTGTGATCGACCAGGTCGAATGCCGTCAAGAGATCTAGGAGGAGGAGTAGGGCTGATTTGCCATTATCTCTAAGCTGATCAACCTGGGTCTTAAGGTCAATGAGGGCTGTCTCCGTTCCGTGTTGGGGACGGAAGCCTGATTGTCTGGCTCCTAGTAAGTGGTGTAAATCCAGGTGCTTTTGGATTTGTACATAAGCTACCTTATCCAGAATTTTTAGGAGGAAGGGCACTGTCGTAATTGGCCTATAATTGGTAGGTGTGGATGGGTCAAGGGTGTTTTTATTTTTTAGGAGTGAGAGTAGCCAAGACTGTTTGAGGTTAGTAGGGATGGTACCAGTAGAGAAGGATGCATTGATGAGCTTTGTTATGAAAGGTGATAGGTCTCGGGCTGCATCCTTGATTAGCTGCGCGGGGCAGAGATCACCCTGACAATTAGAGGGTTTGAGGGACAGAATGATTCTTTCCACTTCAAGAATAGAAACTTTGGTGAAGTTGAATCGGGTGGATTCATCAATATTGGTATTCTCAGTTATTTCGGATGCGCAAGGTTTATTTAGGGAGACTCCTTTACTGGAAATTTTGTTTTGTAATGTGGATAATTTATTGCCTAGCGCTTGTTGGATCTCTGAACACCATTTTTTATCTTTAGATCATGTGTCAGGTAGTGCTACAGGGGTCTCCATTTCTTTAAGAATGGTGAATAGTTCCTTCATATTAGACTTGGCTTGGGATATGCGCGTGTCGAAGGATATTCGCTTAGCCAGACATATTTCTTTTTCGTAAAGGGAGGATAGTTTAGTAAGTTTAAGTTTGTTGGCTGCTGATGGTAGTTTTGTTGTTGCAATCATCTGAGCTCTATACAGATTTTAGTATGCATTGTGCATATTCTGTGCACAGATTTGTATGTGGTATGCACTAAGCATTTACACTTTTTTGTACAGAGTCTAGGGACTGGTGTTACCACAGGTGCACTACGTACTTTATTTTTTAATTTTTGTTTACCTAATCTCGGGTCATGATTATAAGTGGTGCACACATTATTGTGTACCATCTTGCAACAATGTGAATGTACGATACGCTATTGGCACGTAGAAGGGTTTTAATCATAGTCAACATTCTGCATTCAACCTGGTGTGTTTGTAAGTGTATGACTGTATTTTATGTTATGTATTTAGAGTAATGTTATGGTGCAAGATGGATGCTGGTTTTCACTGTAAGTATCATTGTAACATTCTAGTCTTTCAAAATGAACAAAGGACACTTTTTGTATTTATGTGAAAGCCAAGAAGTTCCTGGTGTGTGATCAAGCACCAAGTGGTGTAAAGCACTTCACCTTTTTTGACCTTCACTGAGGCAGTGTTTCAATAACATGTTGTGAAACATTGAACCCTGCATTTTTTACTTTCTTCAAAATTCTGGAGGTCATCTGAGTGTGGTCCTCTTACTGTGTGAATGTCTTATATATATATATATATATATATAATATATATTTGTGAAAGTGTGTTAGTATGTTTGGGGTTGCCTCCAGCCCTGTAACAGTTGGTGGGCTGACATTTTGCCCCAAAGTAGGCATACCAGTCTGGGGTGTACTGGTTACAGTGCAATCTTACCATCCCCACCCATTTGTCCTGCACAGGGCATGGTCTGGCCCTGTGCTATTAGTATAGGCAATTTCAGGAGATTGGTGATTTTGTGATTGTTGGCTCCAACTACACAACAGTTGGTGGGCTGACATTTTGGCCCAAGGTCGGCATACCAGTCTGGGGTGTAATGCCATAGTGAAATCTGACCAATCCCACCCATCTGCCCTGCAGAAAGGTGGAGGGGGGTCGGGAACCTGTGCAATCAGTTTAGGCAATTTCGGGAGATTGATTATTTTGCGATTTTTAAAAAATAGGAAGTTATGACACAATAAAACATACAATGGTATAGAAGACGCCCACATGCATGTCAGCTGCAGACCGGTGCAACGCTGGGTGGTACCGCTAATATATATATTGGAAAAAATGTGCTAAACCAAAACAACCACTAATGGCAATCTCACTCGCTACGAACACAGCATCTTGAAACAACTTTGTACTCTCCAAGACTGCATCATTAAACCTTCAAAGGTAAAAATATTGTTGTGATGAATCGTTTAGATTATATTCAGGAAGTGGCAAGACAATTTACGGATCATTCCTGAGATGCCAAATTGAAAGAAGATCCCACTGCAGGAATGAACATGAAACTTTTTGATTTACTTATCACATACAAAGAGAAAGGGTTACTCGAGGATGCCATGTGCAAGTATTTACGCCCTAAATTCCCAGTCATGCCTACGATTTACTTTCTGCCCAAAGTGCACAAAAGTATGAGGAAGCCTCTGGGACAACCAATTGTGACTCTTTGTGGAGCTTTATATGAAAACACCTTAAAGTTTGTGAATGGGACTTTGGTGTCCTTTGTGACCACACTTCCATCTTACTTAAGAGACACCAAAGACTTTCTGAACAAAATGAATGGCATCACTTGGGAGACTACCTACTTGCTCACAACCTTAGATGTGGTATCTCTCTACACTTCCATCAAACATTCTGATGAATTACGAGCGTGTGAACATTTTCTCCACACTCAGTTCATGAACTTTTTTTTATCACACAGCAAAATGATATTGTACATGATCCATCTTTGTCTAACAACCAACTGTTTCCTGTTCAATAGAGAATTCGATGTGCCGCTCCAGGGAACATCTAAGGGCACTACATTTGCGCCCCTCTATGCCAATTTGTTTATGGGCTGGTAGGAACAAATTTGTAGTTTGGCGACCAGATAATAATTGTTACACAGCCAAAATTATATTATGGCTGCATTACATTGATGATTTATTCATCATTTGGGATGGAACAAGTTCTGAATGGCTGGACTTTGTCCAGAAACTAAACAACAATGAGTTGAATCTCCAGTTCACCGAGACCCATAGAAAGACTGCTATCATCTACCTGTGTCTCAGGATGAACTTGTTACAGGACTTTACAGGAAACCCACTAGTTCCAATATACCCCTACATGCCAAAAGCAGTCACCACACTGTCCTAAAATGGAGCCTACCATACAGGTAATTTATCCGTATACGAAGGAACTGTTCTAGGATGGAGACCTTCGACGCAGAATGTACACACATGGCTTTCAAGTTCAAACAACGAGGTTACCCCAAGAAAATACTTGAAAGAGCGTATCATAAAGCTAGGGACCAAGATCACTCATCTCTTTTAATATCCTAAATTGTGCCATTTACAGAAACATCTAGAAGTGAGACACGTCTTATTCTCACTTATGTCAAGGCATCACAGTACATACAGCAAGTCCTGTGCAAGCACTGGTATGTTCTACAATTGGATGAACATTTAGGAGGTGTTTTAGGTGACAGACTGAATATCATGTTCAAACGTTCTGTCTCACTCAAAGATAATCTGGTCTCCAGCTGTATGAATCCATTGATTGAGTCTACAGGCCAAACCTGGCTTAAAACACCCAGTTCAGGCTTCTACAAGTGCAGGAAATGTAAAGCCTGCCAATATGCCAGAGATACTCTGAACTATGTTCATCCTGTTCTGGCAAAAAAACTCTTGATAGGATCACGGATCACATGTGACACTGAGTTCATGGTTTATGTGCTCGCCTGTCCTTGTGATAAGTGGTATGTTGGGAGCACAATTGGCGAATTGAAGCTCTGTGTGCTCCAACATATCCGCGCTATTAAACATGCAGATCCAACGTATCCGATGGCTCTTCATTTTAAACTGGCTCATGATGGTAAGATAGATGGTTTTTCATATTTCGGCATAAACACAGTTCCTAAACACCATAGGGGAGGTAATAGAGAACTGGTGCTTAGACAACTAGAAACTAAATGCATCTTGGACTTGGAAACAAAAAAACCCAAAGGACACAATTTGGATGAAGAACTTTACACCTTCTTAGAAACCTAGTATTTGTGGAATGATTATTAAGCATTTCACATATTTTCTTCCTCAAGTGTTTGCACCATTGTTCTCACCGCACACAATCACCTAACTCTGATAGACCAAGCTTTAGTATTGTTGAGTGAAGTTGGGAGCACATGAAGACACAAGTATGAATTGATGAGGGGTTTTTGAGTCTGTGGCATATGTTTGCCCTGCTTCCCTCTTCTCTCTGTGACTCTTCTTTTCTGGTCACATTAACATCACCTATTCAGAGAACACATAGGTTAGTCCTGTGCACTTTGTATTCCTTAAATGGCTTGATCATAAGGTATACTTTTGTTTTGTGGGTTTGGTTTGCTTTTTTACTATGCCCCGGGGGACACTTTATGGTTTAAATACCAGGGGGGGGTTGACATGCTTTAACCACACATTTGCATCCCTTTAGTACCCCGGCTATCTATGATGGCATACTTTTTACAGCTTTTTAGAATAAGAGCTTTTGACTCGCATTTTTATACAAGGTCTGGAGGACTCTGCAGAGTATATTAATAACGCTTATTTGCTTAAAGGCCCTTGGACAAAGCATTCTAAATGTACACTTTTTTCATGTATGAGACACTTTAGTACATAGGCGATTTTATCAAAATTCCCGAGCACTTTGCACTTTATTTCTGTTGTAGGCTGTCCATGTTGGAAACGACACATTCTAGCCAATTGCTGCTTTGCTCATTTGCACAAGTCGTAAGGTTTACAGTAAAGAAGTCTATATGCATTATGCACTTTATTTACCCATATAGAACAGGGTATTTGCTGCTTTGCCTATTTGCACAAGTGTTCATGTTTACAGTAAAGAAGTTTACATGCACTATGCACTTTATTTACCCATACAGAGCAGGGTACTTGAATATTTCCGTGTACTTAGAGTAATCTCATATTTTTGTATATTGCAACAGGCAATACAATTAGTAAAGAAATGGACATGCACTATGCAGTTTACTTACTCATACAGAATAGGGTCTTTGACCATTTCAGTGTGCCTGATGAAATTTCATAATTCTGTATATTGCAACAGGCTATATAATTAGTATGCACACACCTAAAGGGGCAATGTGGAGTCCAGCACAGTGCTTAAAAGGTAGAAGAAGGCATATATTTTAATATGAGAGGTATCCCAGCACGTAGCAAAGGCATTCTGGCAAAAGCATTACTAACAGCTTTTAACAAACAAGATTAAGCATGACCATTTAACGCATTGTGATTTGCTACATCATTTGTGTTTAAACATGCACATAGCTACATTTAACTTTGAGGGTTAGCAGTCATTGCTCATATAGAGACTGTCAACGATGGCATACCATGTATTAAAAATTGTATTTTAAGAGTACTTGTGCATTGGTTCATAATTGTTTCTTAATCTAATTGCTTCATATGTCGTGCTGTGGTAACCTAATATATCAGTTTCATATTGGAACTATGCTTACTTCTATAAACTCCAGGATGTCTGCCATTCATGCAAAGAATATCACTGCGCTTCATAATGAGACACTATCAGAGAGTGTAACCAAAGAGACTGCTGTGTTCTTTGAAAGTCACCTCTACAATGTCTAATTTCCTAATGTGATCAAGCGGTGTGTGCACCGCAAAATGCGTCATTCTTCTATCACTTTCCTTGCTATGTGACAAACTACAAATAAAGGAATTTGTTTGTCTGGAATCCCTTCGGTGTTACTGCCTCTCTGCTGAAAGTCATCACAGCGTTTTTCTGCTGTTTTTGGGAGTGCATCCCGATTTTTTCTTTTTGCGTGCGAACAAAAGGAAATCCTTTTTCAAATATATATATGAAGTCACCAATGACATTTGTGATGTCATCTTTGATGTCCTGGGTGTTAGTATTAGCAGTGCACGGTGGTGGTGCGAGTTATGTTTGCTTAGCTTACCATAACTCGCAAATTTCCAGGGTTTTTTGCTTTTCCTTGTAACCATAACGTCCCTTTAACAAAGTTTTTTCATTGAATTTCATAGATTTTTATCAGTGCAACTTAACCATAACATCCCTTTAACAAAGTTCTTTCACTGAATTTCATGGGTTTTTACCAGTGCATGCTATTTTCTTACAAATTACTAATATCATACTTACCCCAATATAGCAACACTCCGTCCAATTTACAATGTTTCACCTTAAGAATCTGCCATTTCCCACCTTCTAGCATCATTTTTAACTCTTCTATACACTTTTTGAAACTTTCTCTATTGTTTTTGCATCTGTCGACGTCCGCAAATGTCTGATATCATCACAGACCTTCCGGACAGTGCCACGTGACCATGTGCTTGCACGGAGCATGATGACGTGTCTGCGAAGGCATCCGCACTTCGCGATCGGGTCCATGCTTCGAAGACTGTTTGGAACAGCATTTTCTGACTGATCTAGGAACTTTCAAGCTCAAAATGGACCCTTGCAGAGCTCCTATACATATACTTACTCATTATCCATTAACAATCTAGTGCAAAGCACATACTTGGAAGAATATTAGTAAAACTTATATTTCTCTTAAAAATTACATCAGCTATGCCCTCCCTCCTCCCAAGATGGCCACCATGGAAAGAGAAGGCAGTGATCTGTACAGAGCCCCTCTTCCCTTTCTATGGCAGCCTGCAGAACCCTATGACCATATTACAACGAGCACATTTTTTTCCCTTTGAAACCCATCCTACTTTCGAATAACTTTACCACGTAGCCCGTCCCAGGTGGACATGGCCACTTTAACAGCATTGTTCGTCCCTCGCGGTCATGGCCAATAGCCAGATTGTCAGTGTCATGACCTTATGCCATGACCCAGACAATCTGGCTACCTCCCACGGCCACAGGCCATACCTCAGTCACCAAAGGTATACGACTATTCTTTGTACCTACATCACGACACTTTTCAAAAATGAAAACACGGGCACATTTGCAAAATCATGCTTTAATGTCCTTGCCAATGCTCCTTACACAAGTTTGCTCAAAATCCGCCCACGTTTTATTTTTTCAAAAGTGTCAACATGTATGTACATAGAATAGTAATATAACTTAGCCCCCACTTCACAAAATCCATTCAGTCTTTACACAAACATTGAAGGTTGGGTCTATAATATTTCTCAAAACTTTTGTCCACATTCGTCAAATGACAACAAAGTTATAAGCCATTGAAAATGTTGGAACCCCCTCTATTTTTGCCCTCTCTTGAGAAAATCCCACCAAACTTTAGAAAACCATGTATATCTAGATGCAAATCGTTTTGCCAAATGTTGTGCAGATTCGTCAAATGCCACCACATTTATATGCCTTTACAATATTTTGGGATCCCACCTCTAATTTTGCCCCCTCTTGGCAGAATCCCACAAAACCTTGCAAAACCATTCAGGATTAGGCCTAGAATAAAATTGCAAAATTACATGCAGTTTAATTTAGTGGTGCTAAAGTTACAAGCCATCCAAAAACTGATTTTCCCCAACTCTGTAATGCAGAAATAGGTACATATGTCCTAGGACATCTGAAGTGTCCACGGACACCACTGGACTGCCCCAGGACATCTGGAGTGTTTGCGGACTGTTGGGGGTGAAACAACAAGTTTTTTGGCTTCTTATGGCAATATCCCATACCATCCTCATACCACCCACCGCCCCAAGAGATTGTTTGTTGAGTTTGACAAGTGCAATGTTGGTTTTTATTTTTTTTGCTGCGCTGTCCGCGGACCGCAAAACAGTCCGCAAATCCAACATGGAGGGCGTTTAGCTGAAACCGGTGCATTTCACGTTTTCTCACCAACCAATTGGCGGCTGCATCCCGATGTACGCAGACCACAGAAAAGTCTGCACATTTTTCTGGCCCAATCAGAGGTCAGTCCGCGGAACGAACAGGGAAGTGAGTCCACGGACTAGATATCACTAATTTTTTTACCTTACATTTTGGCCATTTAAAAAAAAAAAAATCAACTGGACTGATTTACACCAAATTAACAAAAGCATGCTTTTGGGACCAAGCCTCTGCTCCTGCCGCAAATTTGGTGAACATCGTTCCAGCTGTTTGGGCTGAAGGCGTGAGCTAGGTTTTTCCAATTATGTCTGTAGAAAAAAAAGACATTTTGGGACCCCCCTATAACTTTGCCCCCCCTTGAACAAACCTCCCCATACTTTGCAAAGAAATTCAGAGTGGGCCATATACTTTCTATGCATAGTTTGGTGAGGATTGGTCCAGGGGGAGTGCTCTTCCTATGGGTTTAGCCACTTAACCATAACTATTGGGCCACTACCGCACTACTTCTATACAATTGAATATATATGTATATGCAGAGCTAGCCATTTCACCAAAGTCACCAGCAGAACAGTGTCATTGAGTAGCCATCACTGGAAGAAAGTTCACCTGCAGTGCAGAGCCAGATGGGCAATGCAGTCTGGGCAATGCAAATTAGCTAAGGCATCTAGCCTTTGCTCCAGGAAAATGTCTTTGTCTTTAGGCTGAAATGGCTAATTCAACTTTCTCATTTCAGATAAGAGGGTGTTTTTTCAAGCCTTTGAAACCCACCACAATTTAGCTGGTATTTGCTACATATAGATGTAAAACACAGGAATAATATTTCTTCATCAGAATATGTGGTGCCTTAAAGAGTAAATGCTACTTTGATTTTCTTGTGGGTTTCTCTGATCTCGTCCCATCTCTCATGCCACACTCAAATGGCACAGCCAAAGAATGGCGTTAAGTCCCAAATGTATCCCTAATATAGCCTTTGTTGCCTGCATGAACTTGAGGAGACAAACTACAATAAATGGAACACTGCGGGATTGTATTATAATACCGCTTGTGGTAGGACACAATGCTTGATTGTCTGAATATGCCCATGGGGTGTTGTGTTTCACAGAAAAAAAAGAAATAAATACATGTGAAACCAAAAAGGGAACAAAGCAAATTATAGAAGAAAGGGAATCTAATTTGATAGTTTTCATTTTGGGATCACAAAACATCTGTTTACCATTTCCATAAAACACAGAACCCAGATGCCTTTTTGTTTGTAGCATTTGCAAATCTAGCAGTTACAAAGGGGTTTGGCATTGTTTCTAAGCCGTGTATCCTTTGATAGCAAGCGTTGATGTACCACAGTTGGCATGTGCATGTGAACGTTCAGGGCCACGGCTCTGCCCCCCCCTAGAGAGATCTTTCAACAACTTTAGGAGCGATTTAACATAAAGCTCCCTTCTCTCAGATTTTCATCACTCCTAAAATCGCAATTACCCATGTCAAGAAAGGTTCCTTGCAGATACCTTCTGCGCTTTTGTTTCCTACATCAGTTACAGATGGAGCTCATATGCTGCCTGGCCACGATTACCATTTGAAATAGCTTTATCAAGCCCAAGTTATGTACATTGCATAAGCATGCTACTCGGAATGAATCCATTTTTTAAAATAAAAGTGGCGTCTAACAGATGATAAACAAATACAAATGTAGGAAATAGAAACGGATGGATTGCCCTGAATGCTGTCCATTTGGATTGAACGTAATGTCCTTGGGTTCCAGTCAGTGAGAGTGGTCAGAATCTTCCGGCCAATCATACTGGGTGGAACATTCCACTCACTATCATTGTCCAGACCGGCCCCTCTTTTCCCCCCATTCACTTTCATTAGAGTGCTCAGACCACTCTTATTGCCCTGATAGCAGGGTGCTCTACCCAAGCATCCCTTCTCTGCTTCAGCGGCCTCGTTCATCAATCTTGCAGCATGGTGTTTATTCTGTTCTGGACGATTCCAACCCAGAAAGGATACGTTACCACCATGTTCTTGCACCCTCATCCCAGTCCTAATTAATAAAGGCTGCCCGCCTTCCCTAGACCGTTTTCAGAAAGCCGTATAAAACAATTTACTGTAATCCACCTCCTCCTGCTACTGGAGGGTACAAAATGGCTTCCACAGATAGGTAAACATGTTGTTCTTGTTGTCCTCCCGGCAGTGGTTTCACAGGAAGAAGCCTGCGAGGCTCCTCGCCTGTTTCAGCTGCTCCTGCAGCCCGGATAACGTATGCAGGGCCTCGGATTGTGCACTTAGACAGGGGCTGAGATTTCTCAAGGGCTGCTAATTGAAGTCACCAGCAGGGCCTGAAAGGGTGATGTCTACCAGCAGATGCATGAGGATGGCGTTCATCCCAGAGATCCAACGCAGGATACTATCACATCCCAGTATCGCTCGGCTTACCATGACAGCCTGTCCTGGTGCAGGGGGCATGGTAGTGGACACAAACGTGAGCTCTTTCCTCCTCTTCTTGCCTTGCAATTGTATGCACGAGAGGCAGCAGCAACAAGCTGACGCTGCATTGCATGGCCTTTCCTCCGCAGCCCTCAAAAGCCTGGTTTCCTTAATAATGACAGCGTTTTTGTTGTGCTGGCACTATGGGCCGTAACAGGCATGCTGAGAAGCAGACACGCATGGGAGTCTTCCTCTTCTGGCTCCTCCAGCTCTTCTCCCCAGGTCTCTGCCAGAAATAAGAAGCAGCACAGGTCGTATGTATAGTTAAAGGCACTCATGAAAGAGAACTTTCAAGAACAACAGAGATCTGCTAAACCACGGGGCAGGTCCAGGACACACTGGAGCACTCCCCTTCCTCATTCTCATCTAACACTTCATCCTCCGCCTCTACCCTTTCTTTGATGGGGGACCAAAACAAGGGTGATCTGAACAGACAGTATCTTCTGAACAAAGAAGAAAGGGGCACGATTCTGGCTATGCAGAGGTCCATGTGTAGTTCCCAAGAGATGAGGTCCAGATACCAATACAGAGCTTACTGTATGACAGTTTTAAAAACATCAGGAAGGGCTTGCCATCAATAACCAATATCAAGGATAATGTCCTCCATGAGCCAGATCGCATTTCCCCTGATGGATGAGTATCAGGGGATTGGGAATAGTCGTTCCCCAGTACCATGGACGTTGATTTTCTATTCACCAGCCTTACAGGATGACCCTCTAAATTTGTGGATAACCAGAAGTGAGCAACTGACCAATATGGGTGTTCACTACACAGGGACACTTACGTCTCTCAGATCCTCCAGCTACACTGCTTACATGACCCACTCTTCACTCAATGGCATTCAAGAAGTTTATGCTTGTGTTGAAAAGAGGCTGGAATGAATATGCATCAGTCGGTTTCTTTGTTTGTTTATTTGTTTTATTTGCTTATATTGCGTGCTGAACCCTGAGGTAGCTAGGCGTTTTAGACTTTTGGAGAGGTTACATACGTGAAGTTATAGAAGTACAGGAATTACAGGCATGTAAAGAGGTTAGTTACATACGTGAATTTTGGCATGATGATAAGGTTATTCATGACGACAAACAGTAGAGATGGTAAGAAGAATACAAAATAAAATTTACAAAATTGTACAGGTATTTACAAATTAAGGTCTGGGTTAGGCAGTTGCCGACTGAGACCCAGGAGTTTGCTGGCTTCTAAGTGTTAATTTAGTTGAGAGGGGTTGTGGTGGAGAGCCATGCTTTGACTTTGAGACGGAAGGCGTGTTCATCTCTTAGCGCTGGGGGCAAGGAATTCCATGTTTTTGCCGCTAAGACTGGGAAACTGGTACCGCCTGATTTTTGGAGTCTGTATTTGGGGATGTTGAGGCAGTGGGCGTATTTGGCTCTAGTGGGTTTAGAAGATGTCCTGGTGCAGAATGTGTCAACCAGGTATTTTGGGGCGGTGTTGTTGAGGCATTTGTCAGGGTTCTGAAGATGATTCTGCCTTTTATTTGGAGTCAGTTGGCAGTCTATCTTGCATGGGATATGTGGTCAGTGTGTGTGGGATGTTGAGGGCTGCTCTAAGAGCGTTATTTTGTACAATTCCGAGTTTGTGGATGTTTTGCTTACTGGTACCTAAGTATAGTGAATTGCAGTAGTCGCGTTTAGAAAGTATCAATGCTCTAGCTAAGATGATACAGCTTTGTGTAGATAGGAAGGATCTGCAGGCTGTTATTAGTTTAGTGGTGTAGGCCGAAGCGGAGGCAGTGGCATTAACCTGTCTTGGAAATGTAAGGGTGGAGTCAAGGTAAACACCTAGTGTTTTGGTATTTTTGATGACCTTGATAAGGTTTCCGTCGATATTAAATGAGTTGTATTGAGGGTTGAGTTTGTTGAGGCGTTGTTTGGAACCAATGAGTAGGAGTGTAAGAGGATTCAATTCAACACTACAGCTAAGTCAACGCCTAGTCTATAATACTGAATGAAAACCCTTATTGATATATCTTTATGTCCAGTTCATGCGTTCTGGATGACTACCCCTATATAACACCCCTCTCTTGGAATCCCCCTGACCCCACTGAGCCAAGAAGTAGTTCTGTTTTGCAAGTTTAAAAGGTTTATTTGATAATTTAAAATAGATATATATATCACGCTTTATAATAAATTAATAATTGAATAGCACACTTAATCTGATATGATAAAGATCAACAACGGAGAATCTGGCACTAGCACACTTCTTATAATCACTAATGAGTTGACATGAAATGGATAAGGTAGCACACTGGTAAATAGGAACAAAAGTATAATGTGGTAGAGGATGCTTTATGTAAGCTCAGGTGGATGCAATATTCAATGAATGCAGTACAGAAAATACTCAATATGATTTCAACCAAACAATGTAATCACTTTTCTCTGGCAATCCCCTCCCCCCCTTGATGCAAGGCAAGGAAATGGAAGGAAAACACACAGTTCTCAGAAATGCAATCAATGTAAATCAGTTCACCCCAGCAAGCTTACACTACAGAAAACAGATAGGAGTTTTGAAAACACGGGCAAAATGCTTGGATATGTGCTAGCAATGGATGAGAAATATGCTGGAAATGCTTTTAATTCCCTTTCAGAGGTTCAGGGTGAGTGGTATCTAGTTAATATTAGTCCAGGCTCACACTAGCAATGAGGCAGGGATAGTTAGCAGGTTAAACGAATTTCTGGCAAATGGAAGGCAAGCAGCAGCAGCTTTTTACACGTGAAGAAATTTGCAAATCGCGGCAAAATTCGCGGATGCGCCGAGCGCTATTACAGAGGAACCACAGGGACTATCTCTATCGTTTTGGGGTCCTAGGAAAGCCTAGGATCTCAGCTTCCAAATAAAAGTTACTGCAAGTCTCTAGCACAAACGGTTGCGGAGATATGAGCGATTGAATAAAGGTCGTTTTTCAGATTTGAAATTTTGAACGCACACTTTTTCAGCTTTAAAAATGATGGCAGGATAACACAATTGCTAAGCTGCAGTTCTACTTAGGTTAAAAATTGATTGAATTATATTATTTTAACTAAGAGATTGGTTCTGCAGAGTTTTCTAGGTACTCACACTATATTCTTGGGTGAAATGGGCCTCGCCATGGATCTGGTCAGGGTTTTAAACTGGACTCTGGTCTGGTCTGGTCTGGCCTCTGCACTTCACAGTGATCTGGGTCAGCTCTCTCTGCTGGTCTGGGTCTCTCTGGGTACAGCACTGCTTTCTCTCTGGTCTGGTCTCTTAGTTCTGGATAGATTGAAGTCTCTAGTTTGGCTCTCTGGAGGTTTGATGGAGGTAAAGTATGGATTTTTCCGGCAGAGCGTCCCGCTGCAGATGGAATTGACAAGTCCCTATCTGTCCTGACTCTCTGCTTTTATGTGTTTTTGAGAGTGGGTGTGTGTGTTGCATCACTAGACTTGCCCCTCTCACTTGTCATTGGTCCAGCTTTCATTCCTCCCCTTGATTGGGGAATGAACTGTGAGTCAGAGTGATGTCATTTTATGGCTTGCCAAGAGGGCACTCCCTTGTCAGATTGCACACATTCTATATTTGATAATAAAAGACATATTTCACAGTTACACAGTTGCTTGAAATTACATATACATGGTGTGGCTGAATTTAGCCATGTCTCTGTCCAAATCTGCTCTTTCTAGGAGCTTGCATTCAGAGATGGCACATAATGGACTTTTTAACTGATTTTTCAATTTCTGACATGGACCCAACTTTACATACATGTGCGCAGGGAGTAGGGACATTAACTGATGAAGTTTCAGATTTTTAACATGCACACATTTAGAGTAATATCCACTTTTCCGCTGACACCCCCCTGAACATGCCACCGGGTCGAAAAACCTCTTAAACTGTGGGCAGAAAAATCACAAGAATTATGGTATCATTTATAAAATTTTCACATGTCCGCTCTATGAGTTATTCTTCTTTTTAAAGTTATGTTCTGGCTCCAAAGGGGTGTGGTTTACCCTCAGCACAAGGTTGAATTTCTGGTTTTTTCCAGTTCTGCCAAGCCAGCTTGCTCTCACAGGCAGTGCCCCTCCCAGCTCCTGCCAAGAGGAAGCTACATTTTACGACTGCTGTAATAAAACCTTTGCCTGAGTGAAGAGGGCTTTGTTCACTCTCCTGCAGAGCACAGGTAATTCAATTATCAGATAGATGGCATATCCTTAGTGTGGGCAGCAAAAGGAAGATTGCCTGGGAACACAGTTGTGACTCAAGTTTCACTCCTGATGGGGTAGCTGTCAAGCAAAATCAAGTTCCTTAAGCCAGACCTTCAGCTAACTGGCAGGTTTTTTGTTGCTCTTTAACTTAACTTGCAATTTTACACATGCAGCTAGAATGCTGATTCTAAGTGCAAAACTATGACATTTCAACAGTTACAAAGGCATGTGACACCAAACATAGGTCACTCATTTAATCTAAACATTTTCGATTTTAGTGTCTTTAAATCCAGTGCAACTTAAACTGCTGCAATCCACAGCTCAGCCAGTCTAGTTATACATTGTTTTGTGCTCTTCATTTCCCAGATTTTGTAGGCACACAAAACTCCATTCTGCCAAATGTCTGCTGGTGTTCAGTAAATATTTTGCACATATTGCAATGTTTGAAAGTAGGCATTTTGACTTGCCTTCAGGGAAACACAGAGTGGTTTTAAAACTGCCGGCTTTTGGATAGTGGTGAGTACTGGTACTGCACCCATTTTTGGGATTTAAGAAAATGAATTCCCCACAATTCTAGGTTGCATTTGGCAATCAGCATTGCCATTCCCAATGGTTTCAGACTACTGTGCGGGTAGTCCAATGGTGGTTTTAAAGCGCTTTGAAGCTAACCGGCGCTACTGTTTTTCCTTTGGCAACCCATTTCCCTCATGGCAACCCGGCCTTTCATTCTCGCACTGGTGGGTGGCAAGTGAGGCAACCATTTTGGTGTGCGCACAAACTGCGCAGCTTTCCTGGATTTTGGCGCACATGTGGGTTTTCCGCCATCTTGAATTTTCTAAGCCCACAGCACCAATTGTTGTGGCATGATAGCTTAAACGTGGGTCAGGACACCCAACAGGAGCTCGGTTTTTTCATCATTTAGAGAAAGCCCATGCTTTGCCATCCAGTCTTGGATCTTACTATACATTTCATTGAGGTATGAAGAATCCTTTTCATAAGAGCCTGAGAGTGTGATGACAATCTGAGCATCGTCAGCGTAGTTAGTGTATAGGACATTCATGTCATCCAGGAGGTTGAATAACATCTTCGTAAAGATGTTATAAAGGGTGGAGGAGACGCAGGAGCCTTGGGGAACTCTGCAAATGATAGGGGATGGGTCAACTGAGGCACTGTCTGAGAAAACCCTCATCGATCTTTCGGAGCGGAAGTATTGGATCCATTTGGCTGCATTAAGGAGGCTGAGGTGGTTAGGTGTGAAGTTAGGATGTTATGGTCGACTAGATCGAAGGCTGCAGAGAGATCGAGGAGTACGGCGAAGGATGGATGGCCTTTATGTTTTGCCTCATCCATTTGGATCTTCTGGTCTAGAAGGGCTTTCACAGTGCTGTGTCTAGGTCTGAAGCCTGATTGGCAGAGGCCTAGAAGGTTGTGGATTTCGAGGTGGTTCTGAATTTGGATGTAAGCTGCTTTATCAAGGATTTTAGCAGGAAAGGGATAGTGGTGATGGGGTGGTAGTTGGTGGGAAGGATTGGGTCTAGAGTAGGTTTCTTGATAAGCGGTTTGACCCAGGCGTCTTTGAGGTTCTTGGGCACCGAGCAGGAGGCGGATGAGGTGTTAATAAGGGTGGTGATGAAGGGGGCAAAGACTTTGGCTCCTTCATTGATGATGGATGCTGGACAGATGTCCCCTTGACATTTTGATGGTTTAAGGCTGGCAATTATTGCTTCAACCTGCGTAATAGTAACCAGGGCAAATTCAAAGAGATCAGGGTTGTTGGAGTGCGGTTGGTGGGTTTGATTTCAGTTATTTATACCTTTGGTGGCTAGGAGGATTCTTTTGGTTTCTATTTTAGTTTGGAGTAGGGCTATTTTGTATAGAAGTGCCTTTTGTATCTTGACACACCATGTAGCATCTTTGACACAGAAAGATTGGGGAGGTATGGGTGTTTCCAATTCCCTGAGAATGGTGAAGAGTTATTTCACATTGGATTTAGCATTTTGTATTCTACTGTTGAATGTGTCACTTTTGGTTTTAACAATGGCTTTTTTGTAGGTGGCGGCAGCTCTCTTGAAATGGGGTGTTGTTTTTTTTTTGCAAGATGGCTTCAGCTGATCTTTTCAATTTCCTCAATGCTTTTAGTTCTGGGGTGAACCATTTGTTAAGGTGATTAGGTTGTTTAGCTTTTCTAATTTTGATAGGGGCGATTTGGTCTAGTGCTAGCAGTAGGTTTTTGTTGAACATGTGAACTAGCGCTTCAGGATCTAGTTCAATGTCATGAGAGGGGTTGATGATGGGTTGAATGAGGATTCGGATGGTCTCCAAGGTGATGGACTTATTGATGGACTTACAGTTGGAAGAATTACGTCCAGACATTGCTTACGGGGAGTGTGTGCAGCCCCTCTGACCATGGGCAACTTGTTGGTGGCCAGGAGGCATATCCACATCTGGAATTGCCAGTTTGAGTCCTTACAGCTGTGCATGGAAGCCCATTATCCATTCCAGGACTCCAGGATGCTTGGGAAGAATTAAAAGAGAAGGTCTATTGGGTTCATAAGGAGAAAAATCATTCTGGAACGTTCAGGCGAAATCAGAAGCTAGGATCCAGCCATCATGATCCTCGTTCACTATCCTTAGATCTCAACCTTCAGCAGCTAAGGGCAGGTCAAGGTTTAGAGGAAAGCAACATGCTCTGGCTCAAAATATAAGCACTTCCTCTCCTCTCAAAATGTCACGCTCCTCACTAACAGGGCATCACTCCATCTTCTCGTATGGAGGCAAAGGCTCTGTCTCTTCAAGACTATCTGGAGCACCTTCAGATAATCTACTTCGGTCTAAGAAGTCATGAAGTCTGGTATGCTCTGACCGTTGGCTCGTGTACCCTGAACACAGGAATCCAAGATAAACCCTGGCCCTCAGAACTACATAAGAGTGCCTTCATGCAAAAAGAGATCCTGGATCTACAAAGAAAGAAGGCAATTTGCTCAATCCCACTCGTAGACTTGGTGAAAGTGTGCTATTCCCTAGTCTTCTTGTTCCCCAAGATCTCATCTCATTTCATCTCCATGATATCAGACTGGTTGGTCTTCCTAGATCTCAGCAATGCCTACCTGCATGCGCTGAAATGTCCCAGTGATCACTGGATTCTGTGGTTTGCAGTGGGGTCTCCACTTTGAGTCTATGATCTGCCTCAAGGGTTTTAACATAGATTATTGAGCCCATGGTAGGGAGACTTCCGGAGGAAGAGCCCTACTTGAACAATCTTATTATCCCTGGGTCATTCATGCTAAGCATTTCTTTGTTGGTGTCCAGAGTATCATCCACAGATTCCTCACCAATCTCAATTAGTCACATGTGGCTCACTCTCGAGAACTCATTTTGATTTGAGCCCACTTCCAAACCAAGCTTGCCCTGGCTCCACAGCTTTCCTCATCATCCATGATGCGTGCTTGATCTGCAACCTGAGAAAGACTTCTGACCAGAGATGGTTAGATTCAGGGTCTGATGTCGACTTCAGTATGTGTTGTGCGACTTAAGACCCTAGGTTGTCATCTAAACTCCCTACTAAATGCTGGTGCGCACGTGAATCAGACTGGGAGAAACTGCTCCTACTACCTCCGACTACTGAAAAATGTACAACAGTTCCTCTCTGAGTCTAATTGTGCATCTGTTGCATAGTCACTCACCACTTCAGTCAATTGAATGTGGATAGGTTTACCTTCTGGCGAAATCTCCAGCTGCCCTGTTCTGCTCCGGGCCTTGGTTGCCCACACAAAAGCCATTCACTGGCCTGAAATGCCTCTACGGGCTTCCACCCATCCCCCTGATTCAACGATAGTAAGGCCAATCAAGCTCAATTGTACCAGGCTGCTCATGATAACACCATTCTGGACTCAGAGAACTTGGTTTCCCCTCCTCCTACCGCTGGCCGAGGCCCCACCTCTTCTGCTTCCAAGACTCCTCCATACTTTCCTAGAGGGGTGACTCAACACAGATCAACAAATTAAATTTACAACCTGGAAACTGAGAGGGAGAGCTTCAGGTGTTAAGGTTGCCTGCTCTCCTCTCCATAAATATCCAGGCCTGCAGGAAGGCCTGTACCATGCACCCTTTGGATTGGCACTGGGGTACCATTGTTGCCTAGTGTAGTAGGAACAATCTTCTGCCACTGAACTGTGTTTTATCAGACATAACCAGGTTTTTTCAGGAAAGCATCGATCTGGGTCTGTTTCTGTCCACTCTTCCTGCCCAGTAAGCTGTGATCCAGGCTTCTTGTGCCCCGTGGGTGGATATGCATGTGGCAGAATACAACATCTTCAGTCTTCTGCAAAATATTTCCGGATCTGTGTTGTTTAACAGAAGTCAATAGATTTGTAGCGGAATTACCTGTGGTCGATTTCGCCGCAAATCTATTTAACTTTCTCACAAACAACCAAAATGCCTGTCCCGCCAGCAGCCCTTTAGTAATCCCCCCTCCCCTTCTTACCTTTTTCGCCAGTCTGCGCCACTCCTGCGGCGTCAGCTCGGGTCCTCCAAAGCAAGTTGGAGCTGATGCGGCTGGGTCCCTTATTCTTTTTTTTTTTGTATTTTCTTTTTTTGAGTGCCCTGCTTCCAATGTCCTTGAAGCGGGGGTCAGCTCTGCAACCCCCGAAGCCCATTATTCCGAACATGGAGAGCAGGGGACACCCCTGCAACCCCTTTCCCCTCATGTTCAGTAAAATGGGCGTTGATTTATTGGTAGTGGCCGAATTCAGCCAAATCGTCCGTATGGACAATAAAATTAATTCAACTTGGGTAGTACCATATTTCCATCTCTAGGAACATCATTTAATCACTGGGGCCCCTGTGGGACCTCTCCTTGGTTCTCCGAGGCCCAAAAGGACCTCAGGTGTAGCCCTTGCAAAAGACAGACTGTAAACATTTGACATTCAAAACCAACCTCTTGGTCACCATCACTTTGACATGGAGGATTGGGGAACTTGGAACCTTCAATCTCTCATACCTCCCAGGAGATTGTGCTGCCTGTCCTTCTAGTAGTCCTCTGTTGTAGTGTCAAGATGTTCGAGAACCATTCTGATTTATCTTGACCAGACTTGGTCATTCTGGTATTTGAATAGGCTTTTGTAACTTTTGAAGAACCCAAAAAAGGTCATACAGCCTTTCCTCTATCGATGTGTCAATGGCTGAAGGAGACCATCTTTATGGCCTTCTCCATTTCAGACACTCCCCTTCATGGAAACATGGTAGAAAGATCTGCCAGGGGGATGGTCACCTTGTGGGATGAGGTCAGGGTTGCATCCCTAACCAATATTTTGAGGGAGGCAATGTGGACTTTCCCTAACACTTTACCTCATCACTACTGGCTGTTAATTCCTGGGTGGACGTAGCATGAGTTTGGATCTGTGGTCTTGCAGACTGCTCGTCGCATAAGGATCCAATTTTGCCTAAGTTAGTATTAAAGGTGCACTGGGTTTTGGAATATTCCTGGATGTGTCTTTTTTTAGCATCAAATCGGGTGTCTTTGGGATTTTTCATTAGTCATGACTGGGATGAGGAAAAGAGTATGTGGTAGAAATGTCCAGATTACTTATGAGTAATCTCTATTATCCCTCCCCCGCTCTTCCTCCACACAGTCCCGACACCCTCTTCTCCAAAACGCTGCTCAACTGCCCATCTTCTTGGGCATTGAAACTGGATTATCTACATGTCAGTGGCCATTCACTACCCTCTGTGGCAGAGGGGAAAGGTGGATTTCAAAAAGAATCTTCAATCTTTTTTGTGAAAAGGGTCTGGGCCTCTGGGGTAGGACAGGTGACCTTTATGAGTTAGGACTTTGGCATGGAAGAGAAGGACCAGATGTAATGAAGATTACCAGTAAGTAACGCAGGCATTACCTTCACCCTGCTGGTGGAACGTTCTACACACCACTCCCGAGGAGTACATTTACATGTTAGCGGGTAGTATCCTGGACAATGGAGACTATGGAATGCATGAAGAAGGATGGATGTGCAAAGTAGCAGTGAAACAATGTTGTATATAAATCTATACGTCGCTCTCCAGTTCTTCCTGTTCTTTTACCGCTTTTCTTTTATTCTCCATTTTATCTTTTACACTTTCCAGTGTAGGAGCTAAGGGTAGGGAATAATCCTAGGTACTCAGTGAGACATCCAGCTGAGGTACACTTATGGACAAATTCTGATGTTTGTCATGCAGTTAGCAAACAATCTTAGTCGTATTTGCGAAGTATATGTTCTGGACATTTCAAAATGAACGCCTGGTGACTGCCCTTGGGTGGTAGCAGTGCGCCGTATAAATCAGCATAACATAACATAGCATGTTCTTAGCAAACAAAGATCTGTTTTGGGGAAATACAATAAAATCTACTTTAAAAAATTGTCAGCTTGACAAGTCTTTATCATGACACTAAGCGTTGTACTTTGAAGACATAGTAACAATCTGAATATGCAAACTGGAGCCGTTTGTTTCGTATCCCTCTAGAAAAATAAGTATTTTAAGTCGTTTTACCTTCTTCACAGTTGGCCCCCATGAGGCCAGGGCAGCACCTCCATTCTAGGGCAGTAACTGTTCGATAGGACACTTTGTACGTGGGTCTGACCAGGGTCCTGTAACTAAGAAGAAGCAAACATTTAGATGACGTCATCGAAATGCACAGCCATTATGATCAGAATTCGGATGCAAGTAGAAAAGATACGCAGACTCCAGGATACGGACTGGCACGTGAGTAAACCTTGACGACCCCAGAGTGGACTAGGCTATTTAACTTACCAATTTTAAGTAGTAACAGAGCTGTGGAGGAGCAGAGACAGGTTGTGACACAATAAGTGGCATAGTATATTAGATTAAAAACAATTAAATAAAGCTGGGCTATTATGCAAGTCTATGCAAATAGGACGAGCATACTAATCCTCAGCACTTGTTAAGGCCTTAGAAAATAATAATTCAGGATAATTGTCCTGGTGGTAGTTTTCCATTGATTGACTTGTATAGATTTACCCACCTGATAGCCGGGGTCAACGCTCCAGATTCTCCTGACTGGAATGCCCGAGTAAGTATTAGAGCTAGCATTTGTGCACATTTTCTGTTATCTGGGGCTATTTGCATTATAACGTTTTGCAGAGAGCATAGGCAGGCATTTTCAAATTTGAGAACCACGCAAAGACTCGCCAACTGTATTCGCGAGCGACATCGAGTGTTGCTCAGCTGCACCCCCTCCCCCCGTTCGATACGCCTTTAGAAAGGTAGCTGTGTTTGTGCTTGCACATTGACATTGTATTTGATGCAGGTAGTCTCATATGCCATTCATTAAAAACCAATGACCAAGTGCACACTTGGCACTGTAGGTTTTCCATCTACTGCCAAGTATGGCAATTCCAGTTATTCAATTCAAGTGTTGATAACTCACATTCCCTGCCAGCTATTAACATGGAATGCAAATACTCACAGCAAGCATTTTTTTTTCGTCAAATGCACAGGTTGCCAACTGAAACCAAAGCAACAGATAGAGATTTCCATCAAATTCCCAAGTATTCATGCCCTTTCCAGCAGTTGGTAGGCAATGCCCAGTTAATCAACAGATTTCTAGGTATCAGCTACACACAGCAAGGTCCTGGCCTGGTTGAGAGGGTTGCCCTATTGCTAACGATTGCCATCAAACATCTAGGTGCTTGCCTCATTGCCAATCAAATGACCAGGTGCTGTCCCTGTTTGCCAGGGTTCGCTATCAAATGTTGGTACTCGCCTCATTACTAAGGATTGCCATCAATAATGGCAGTTTACATTCACTGCCTAGCTACTGAACCTATTGCCAGTGGTTGTCATTAAATGCACAGGTAACCATCCCATTGCCAAATGTTGCTGTTACAAGCCCTGGTGCTTACCTCAATGCCAAGGAATGGCAACAAATACCCAAGTAGTTGCCCAATTGCCGAGCACTGCTATTACCTGCCCAGGTAGTAGCGCAATGTCATTGTCTCCCCGAAACACTGTTGTTGCGTGGGCCAGGAATGCAGTAACGCAGCTTTTTTTTTCTCTCACGCACCAGCATTTAAGAGGAGTTGGCCGTGTCTAAAGAGTGCAGCATCTCTGTGCTCTGTGGCAGTTAGCCGCCTGCTAATCCCTCTCGTGTTGGTAGCAGGATCATGGACAGAGAGAATAGGGTCAACGGCGTGGAGCCTGGCAGGTGGGTACACCCAGAGTGTAGCGAGCCACATAAGGTGCAGAAAAGTCTTATGAATTGCAGCATGTCATTCGGGAGATGCTCATCAAGTCTTGTTTTTAGTTTGGGCTATTTGGTGGTGCTTGTGCCAACTATCAGCTGAAAATATTGCATTATTACACATTCAGGGAGAATTGGCATATGAGGGGACCCACAGCAAGTTGGTTTTGATTGGGTATTTGCCCACCTATTGACTGCCCATGGCCATGCTAATACCTATGGTGACTGCCTCCCAGATCCTGTCTCTCCCCACCCAAAACATCCCCTCAATGGAACTCTTTGAGGTTGTTTTAAACAAGCCCGACCAACAATCTTCGCACTCAAAGTGCCTGCCAGTGTTTTTTTTTCCAAAGCTGTCAGAGTTGAGGACTCTGTAAACTGTAAACTTGCTAGTGGTGTAATAAAAATGTCTTAACCAGGTCTGCCTTCAGCCACTAGATTTATAAGTACTATGTGTGTCCTTCAATGAAGTCCTGTTAAAACAATCGTTGCGTTGGAAAGGCCAACAGTTTTGGCTTGTGTATAAGTATTCAGCATTTGCCAGGCACTGCTATTAGATGCCCAGGTGCTTGCACCATTGTTCAGCTTCAATGGCCCATTGATACCACTACTGCAGTGCCTAGAAAGTGCCTTTGCCATGCCTAAACAAAAGCCCAAACTCTTGCCATTGCCAGTGTTTGTTTCCTTTGCATTCTGGGGCTTGCAGTTGCAGTTTACTCATTATGAATCCATGATTGTCAGTCCATTAATGAAAGGAAAAAAACAGGTCTCAGGTGAAAAGCCCTCGAATTACATTGGGCATAGAGCATTTATGTGTTTGGCTTAGGGTCAGAAGATCGAGGCCTCCTTCCCAGAGTATCAAGATTAACAAGGAATCCTTGGCTCATTGTCTATTCTTTTGCCCACATATGCTAAATTAAGATCGCTTTGTTTAAAGCCCATGTTGCGAGAAAGGAGCATCCGGTCAGTCAATGGTGTCATTTGCCTGTTTAAATCCACCAATATACTAATCATTATCGTTATTACAAGTATGTACGTCCACAGACATGGCTAAAAAGGAACTCCTCTGCAAAGTAGCTTTACTGGTTGTACATGGTGATTATTATACGCAGATTTGATACAGATGAATTGAATAGCTAGAAACTTGATGTCAACATTTAATTGTCAGGTGCTATGTTTTTAAGTTCATTTGTACTGGCTTTACTATATAGTTTATTTAAATATTATAATTGTATTTATTGGGAATGAGTACCCGGCGAGAGTCAAGCAGAATGCAACACGCATTCTGATTGGCTCTTGCCGGGTCCTTACCCAGCCGAGAATCCTTCGATTCTCGGCCGGGATTCCAGCCTCCTTGTCTTCGGCGGGGGGATGTGGCAGCCTCTCAGCCAATGAGGAGGCTCGAAGCGGGGCCATCCCCGCTCCGAGCCTCCCCACGGTTGAGAAGCTGCCTTCGCCCCCCACCGGGGACTCAGGTAAGCTTTTTTTTTCCCTTTCCCTGGCCCTGCCTCCTCCCTGCCCTGCCCACCCCACTTACCTTCTATCCCTTGGTCCCCGGTGGGGGACGATGGCACCCTCCTGCCGTGTGGAGACTCGGAGCTGGGCCATCCCCGCTCCGAGCCGCCACACGGCTGGAGGCTTCCATCGTCCCTCACTGGGGACGCAGGTACGTTTTTCTTTTGTTAGTTTTCTCCCAACCGCACTTACCTTCTTTTTTTTTCGAGAGAGGATGCGCTGGAAACAGTCCAGCGTTTCCGCTCCCGATGGCTGCCATGGAAAGGGAAAACTGACTCTTTGTCGTCTTTTTCTTTTCCCGAAACGCTGTGGCATTTCGGGACAAAAGAAAATGCTTTTAGTGCCTCGGTCAAGCAGTTTTTGCGGACCGTGTTACTAATAACTATATGCCCCTCGCAGCGGGGGCTTTACCGACTCTGGTAATGCCCCGGGGCCTTCGGCCTTCGTTAACTATGGGCCCCGGCGATTTACCTGAGTCGGTAAATGCCCCCGCTGCTCGGGGCATATTGCTTTAATATCTGTTTTTATGACATTTTTGTCATCTTTTGTATGTGTATAACAGTTGCAGGACTAAGGTCTAATGTCTAATGTCGACTAAAGCAATGAAATGAAATATAAAAGCACCACCACCTAGTGCACGAATTATAATAAAACAGAGACTTTACAATTAAATTATAGAGCACACAACAACATTACACCAGAATTATAATGTAATTATTGGAAACGAGTGGCATTTACAACACACAATTAGTCATGATGAAATAACTTGAGCGGTTGACAAACTGCTACTAGCATGTTGCTAATGTGCCACATTCACTGACCTCCCGTATATGCACCAGGAGGAAAATGACTCTCACTAAATTCCATCTGTGAGGGCAATACATCCTGATCTTTTTTGATTTTTAGTGTTAAGATGATGCATGTAATTTTGCCTCTGGGAGTGAGCTCTGCTAAACAAGATCACTTTCATAAGTGCACGTATATGCCTCTGCAGTGACTCAACTGACATCCTTAGCAACTGGCATGGATTGGCTACATGGCAGGTTCAAAGGTCACATGTGCATTCCTGACAACAGTCAGCTTGAACCCAAACTTTCAACAGCCTAAGGCTGACTTGCATCTTAAGTATCCTGATTAGAATGATATAATTGTGGAAGCCAGAACCTAGTGGCTGTTTGGCTAATAACTACATAAAATCTATGTCTGGTTGTGGTGGATCTAATGATTTCTTAGATTCCATGGTTATAAAACCTCAATGCTATGAAGTAACTTTTACTTTGCCATGTAGCATCATCTCCATGTGCATCTACTGAATCATGCTCACACTCTAAATTCCATCATAACATGTTGCCTTACATTATGTTGTAGTGCCTTCAGTTCCAAAACAATTCTTTCAAAAAATAAGAGCCATGACATTTACTCCCTTGCAATTTTTCATAGTTTTGGTACCATGCGTTTTGTCGTATTATCTTTTGGTAACATATCACTGTACGCATTACTGAGACATTGTTGATGATGTTAATTGACTTAGTGAATATGTATGTTCAAACCTTATCTTGGACAATCTCCCTCGCAGTTTTATAGAAAAACTCCCAACTTGAACTCCTCATTCATTCCATCTGGGCTAAACTCCCCAATCTCTCAATCCAAAATAGTTCTCTTTGGTCCATACGTTTTCCATGATTTCCACCTCGTGGTTTTTTTTACTACTTCTAGTATTGTTACTTTCAATTGGGCTATTGTATGCCTATTTTCTGAAAAGTTTTGTGCTACTGGTGACCTGATTTTATTTGTTTGAATAATGCTCTAGTGCTCATTACATCGCTCTTTAGCTTTCCTTACGGTCTACCCAACATAAAATATTCTACAGGGGCAACTTAATAAGTAAATTACTGGTTTTGAGTCGCAAGTCGCAAAATCATTCAGTCTTATTTTATTTCTGTTCCTTGGGTGTCTTATATAGCTTCCTCTCATCACATTGTTACAAATATTACAGTTTAGGCAAGGAAATGTGCCTGTCTTCTTTTTCTTAAGTATTGTTGTTTATCCCTTTGAGGTCTCTCTGCCTTGATTAGTAGACAATAATAGGTGGTTTTGGGAATAATATCTGAAGTTGAGGATCCAATTCAATGAGTCTCCAATTCTTTTTTATGAGTACCGTGATATGATGGTGTTGGCTAGAGTATTGGAGGGCATATAAGAATGGTATATCTGGTTTTAGGTTTGAATGTTTATTTGTATGGGTTTTGGTGAAGGCAGCAGGTCTAGTACTTAATTTAGGTAGATTTCTCTTTAAATTTGATATTGAAATTTGTAATTGTTTTATTTACATTGACTTTAAGGCCTACAAAATGGTGGTCAGCAACGTTTTAGAAGGTGGTCGTTTGGATTTGCTGTTCCGAATGAGTTTCCATTCAAACTCTGAAGCTTGATGGGTCCCTTTTTCTAGTAGTAACATGGCCTCGTCTTGTTTGGAAAGTGTGAGGCATGCGCGTGACGTTTGTAAAGGCATACGCCAGATGCGGAAGGAGGGGGTATGACTGTGGAGTGGGGCATGGCGTACGTGCTGGTAAGAAGTTTGTTGCGGCATGTTAGTGTTTGTTCGGGTCGCCAATTATGTCGGCCTCGAGGTGCAGTGCATGACAGGGAGGGGCAGTGTTTGGGTTGGCCTCTGTTCTGAAACAGAAGGGGACATTTGCTGGGTGGAGTGCAAAGGAAGGTGGAGAGGCTCGGTCGGTCACGTTACTTTCCATTTCAGTCATAACTCAGCCTAGTTCTCGATATGAACTTACACAAAAACAACATAGTCACCAACGGAAGGGATAGATATTAAATTGTCCTTAGATGAAATAACCTGTTGCCCAGATTTAACGTTGATTCTTTATACTATATATTTGGTTAGCATTATACAGGGTTATACAGGGTTGAATGTGACTTTTAAATTCTGCACTAAAATGGGTTTTCAGGTTTTTCTTGTGATATGGTGTCCGTGT
Organism: Ambystoma mexicanum; assembly: GCF_040938575.1. Lineage (NCBI taxonomy): Eukaryota > Metazoa > Chordata > Amphibia > Caudata > Ambystomatidae > Ambystoma > Ambystoma mexicanum. The sequence goes on from NC_090931.1 coordinate 463,768,167, forward strand.
AGAAGCTTTAAGTGGTTGGAGTCATTGGTGTGGGAGTGGTGTTGCCTTTCCAAATTGTATTCCCATACTACACGCAGCATACATTCACACACCCTGTTAAAAGGGCAACAGTGTGATCCTGTGGCTCAGTGGATCACTTTCATAGATTTGATTTGGCAAATATTCCACGCTAAATTCATTTATTTTATTACTGTCTAAATACTAGCAGGCATACATATCCATGGCTGCAAATAGTATTTTTATGCCAAAAGAGGCTCATAACCATGTTGTAAGCTATTGATGCACACAAAACACTAGGGAAATATGCTTGACTGGATTATCTAGCTCATCTATCCGATGCATATGCCTGCATCTCTGCTAATTAGGTATTGCACAGCACAATTGTATAATCCATAGCCAACCCAAATGTTGTTCAAACATAGATGATACATTTAGAACATGATACATTTTCAGTTTATATGGTATTAGTTTCTTATCCTTGACTGGATTTAAATTCATCCAGGCACAGAACTTGGTACTCATTCCAGAGTTGTCCACTCTTATTGTCATTGGGGTGGGTTGCTAGGTTGGGGTTTTAGTCCTGTTGGGATTGATTTTATATATTTTATGACAATTGTTAGTTTGTAGAAACGGACGGTTCAGAGTTTACATTGGATTATGATGGGTGCAAGTTGTCTTGACCTTCTGACACCACCATTTTGGGCGTTTGTTTAATTTTAATTTTAAAAGGGGTATTAATTGAAGGACGAGGTTCTTCAATCATATGTTAATCTTGATTAATCTTGAGGGATAGGCATTTAAGGACTATTGCTTTGCAGGGCACTTAGTTGTTGCTCCAAAGTTTCTGGTTTTGTTCATTTGTACTTTGACTGGGGTTGGGTGGGGGAGGGTTAAAGTTGAATAGGAGGCTGTTGAGTATTTACAACTATTAAAGGATCCATATTTGAGTAAAAATAGGGGGGTAGAGCTCAAACAGGGGTAAGTTGGTAAGGTTTTATTCTTTCTACCTCTCAGTGCGGCTTTGTGTGGTGTAATGGTTTGTTTTGGGTCTAATTTGTTTATATTCTTTTATTGAATTGTTCTTTTATAGGTTTTTTGAGAATATTTGTTTTTGTTCTGTCAGCCCTTTTTTTTATGTGAAGTTGATGTGGTTGACAAGTTGTCCAAGAAATTTGTAGTGAATAGAATGAATTCAAGCAGTCTTGCAAGAGACTCCTTACGATTGGTCTCATGGAACGTTAATTGGTTGAAGGATAATATCAAAAGGAAAAAGGTTTTGACACATCTAAAACATTATAAAGCGGATGTTATTTTTTTACAGGAGACTCATTTTATGGAGAAAGAGGCTATTGCATTTGAGAAAAGTTGACAAGGTCTTGCATTACATTCATCATACACATCGATCTCTAGAGGGGTGACAGTATTGTTTAAGAAAGATTCTCAAGGGAATGTGTTGGAGTGTAAGGCAGACAAGTTGGGACGGTGGTTACTGGTGAAGGTTCAGATACAAGACTTGGTAATGTCCTTGTGTAATATCTATGCACCAAACGTCAATGGGGATGTATGCTTTAATGATTTGGGACGATCAGTGGACCCTGATTTGGACAGGAATAGTCAGTTAATTAGAGATGGCAGGAGAAAGGACTGAGAGGCTTTGAAACTATTGATGGATGTTTTTGCGCTGTCTGATGTATGGCAATTGGAGAACCCCACAGGCAGGGAGTAGACATTTTACTCAAATGCACACCATATCTACTCTCGAATTGACAATATATTTACATCAGGGGTGATCACGGGAATGGTTGAGAAACAGGGAGTATAATTGTTTCTGACCACGCCCCAAAAAGTATGATGATTTCATTGATTTATTCATCAGAAACGGCCTGAGTGTGGAGATTTAACACAGGAATTCTAAATGACGATGATATGAAGAAACAGTTAGTTAAAGAACCTTCAGAGTATTTGAGAACTAACTTAAATGGAGAAGTTGGGATTGAGACTAGTTGGGAAGCCTTTAAGTGTGTGATGCGTGGAGTGGCTAAGAAAATGTCTGGGGTTAAGAAAAAGAAAAGAGATGAAGAACTTGAGGAATTGAGCTCAATAGTGTCAGCTTCAGAAAAAGAGCTCATGGGTCACTTCGACAATGAGAAACACTTTGAATTGATGACAACGAAATATAAGCTCAATAAGATCATTAGTGAAAAGGCAGAGTATCCATTATTTAGATTGAAATGTAAATATTATGAGGGTGGTGAAAAATGTGGTATTAGCCCATAGATTAAGAACAAGGGAATCCACTGGGGCGATAGGAGCCATAGGAAAAGAAGGCGGGGTGACCAGGAATCCTGTTGAAATAAACAAGATGTTTAAAAACTTTTACAAAGACTTATATAGCGAGAAGTGCACATTTGATGCAAAAAGGATTTCCAATTTCTTTGTGTCAATTAACTTGAAGAAGTTGAATGAGGATGAAAAATCGATTTTGGATGCGGAAATCTCACTTGAAGAAGTCAAGAAAGCAGTTTGGTCTCTGAATACTGGGAAATGCCCTGGTCCAGACGGTCTGCCATTGGAATATCGTGTGATGCCTGATGGGGTCATGGAACTAATGAGTGATACGTTTCGTGTGAGCAAATCAAATGGAATTCTTCCTCCATCTTTGCGTCATGCTTCAATTTCCTAATTGCTCAAACCTGACCATTCAGAGTTGGATACAGGAAATTACAGACCCATTATGTTTGATGAATACGGACAGTAAAGTCTTGTCTAAAATCCTGGCAGCAGGAATTTAGAAAATCGTCCCTGGGCTAATACATCCTGACCAGGCTGGCTTTATTAAAGGTAGAGTGTCATCTACAAACTTAAGAAGATTGTTGTTAATCATGGAGGAGTGTCAGAAATCAAAAGTTGAGTCATTTTCTATCTCCCTCGATGCCGAAAAGGCTTTCGATACGGGGAACTGGAACTTTTTGGAATATACAATGGAGAAGAAGAATTTTGGTATAGAGTTTATGAGCTGGGTGAAGGTCCTAAATAATAGCCCATCTGCAGTGATCAATACCAACGGCCGGCTGTCTGAAGAATTTGTGTTGCAGCGGAGAACTCGTCAAGGGTGTCCACTGTCTTCATTGTTATTTGTGATCTCTACTAAACCCTTGGCGGAAGCAATTAGATCTGCTACTCGAATTAAGGGAGTGAACTATGGAAAGACTTGACAAAAGCTCTGGTTGTGTGCAGATTACTTATTGGTGGTGGTACAAGATCTCTCAAACTCAATTGCAGAGCTAATGAGGGTTTTGGATGACTTTGGCGCAATCTCAAACTATAAGATTAATTGGCAGAAATCTGAGGCTCTACCGTGCCTGAACAACACTATTTGTGATGTGGTGAAGAGTTTTGGATTCCAATGATGTACAAATAGGATGAAGTACCTTGGTATCTGGGTGACTAAGGATATGAGTGTACTTATAAAAGTCAACATGGACTTATGCATACAGAAAATAAAGCAGGAGATGGATCATTGGTCTTCACTACAGCTATCCTTAGGGGTCAGGGTTAATGCGATAAAAATGACATTGGCGCCAAAAATTACTTAATATTAGGCCAGGTATGAAAATCAGATTGGAGGAAAATAGATTGTATGCTACAGTCCTTTATTTGGAATGGGAAAATTCCAAGATTAAAGCTCTGGAAACTTCAGCTCAAAAAAGAGAAAGGTGGCTTAAACATTCAGAATTTTGAAAGATACCACTAGGCATTCACCTTGAGACACATCCTTCCATTTCTATCATTGGATGATGTCTGGGTTCGAGCTTAAGCAGAGAGGGCAGGGCCATTGGATGTGTGGGCAATTCCATCTTCCACCAATTAGAAGAGTATACATAGCTCTGCTTTGACATATTTCTTAAGGTCAACTTGGCAGGCATATGAGCTTGCAGCAGGAGTAGAACCTGGTAGGAACGCAGACTCTTCAATATAGTTGAATCCAAAAATACAAATTGGGAAAAAGGTGATATTCTGGAGAGATTGGTTTTTAGCAGAGATTAAGAAATGTGTAGACTTGTTCAAGGGTCAAAGCTGGAAAACATTGCGAGAACTGAAGACAGAATTTGACCTTGCAGACAGTTGATATGGTGATAACAGAAAACTAAGAAGGGTGGTGAGATTGCAATCTATGAAGGATTCTCCATTGTTATCCAGTATTAGGAATTTCAGCGGGAAAGATCACTTAGCCTCCAAGATATACAATTTAAGTGACTTTTCTGAGCCGACCATAAAATCCTGTGACTTGGTCGTTTGTTTTGAAAGAAGAAATGACCCCACAACATTGATCGAATATATGTGCCAACATTAACAAAGTATCCTTGAACCTTGGTGATCAGATCGTCAAGTTAAGATACTTAACCGAGCATTCTGGACTCCGGTCTGCCTTTTCAAGCATGGTCTACTGGACACAGACACTTGTTGGCAATGTGCTCAAGGACAGGGCACATTAGAGCATATGTTGTGGAGTTGTATTAAATTGAGGAGTTTGTGGAACGGGGTCGCGGAGGTGATGAATACTGCCATAGGTGAAGAATTGGATTAGGACTTTGCAACACTCATCCTGGGTGAAATGGTCTTGTTGGAAGACTTTAAAGGGATAGTCCAGTAAAAAATTTTATTTAAAAAATAGATAGGCAACATTAAAAAAAATACTAGCACTTTTTTTTTAACTTCCTTGTAAAATTTTGAGCTATTCAAGCCCAAAATTTGCAAAAGCCAGCACATGGGCACATCCATTTTGTGAAATGGATGCCCGCCTGTGCTGGCTTTTGCTTTTGCGGCACTAATGAAGGAAAAGCCAGCCAGCTGTAGTAAACAAAAGCTACCGCTGGGTGGCTTTTCCTTCATTGGTGCTGTACGCGGAGGACGGGGACCGGAGACCAGAGCAGGAAAGCTGCAGCTGAATCTCGGTAAGTGCTATTTATTTATTTTTTTAAAATAAGCACTAGCTGCGTTTTTTTTTCTAAGTTTTCCGGGCTGGAGGAGCCCGGAAAACTTAGAAATAAAACTGCAGCTTTAAAAACGTTGTATTTATGTTTGCGGTCGCTTTTGAAGTGACCGCAAACATAAATACAACGTTGTGTTTGAAAACGCTGCGGTTTTTCTTTCCAAGTTTCTCAGGCTCCTCCGGCTCGGAGGAGCCTGAGAAACTCAGAAAGAAAAACCACAGCGTTTTCAAACACAACCGCGTTGTGTTTCTGCCTGCCTTGGCTATCACTTTGGGTCTCCGGTGCTCCCCCAGGGGAGCACCGGAGACCCAAAGTGAAAGCCAAGGCAGGCAGAAGCACAACGCGGTTGTGTTTACATGCCGCGGTGTTTCTGCCCACAGCTGATTTCCCATTTGGGGCTCTCGGGCTCCCCACGGGGGGCTCGAGAGCCCCAAATGGGAAATGCTAAATGCTGCAGTGTTTCTGCCTAAATCTGCTTTCCCATTTGGGGCTCTCGGGCCCCCCGTGGGGAGCCCGAGAGCCCCAAATGGGAAAGCAGATTTAGGCAGAAACACAACCGCGTTGTGTTTCTCCCTGCCTTGGCTTTCACTTTGGGTCTCCGGTGCCGGAGGAGCCTGAGAAACTTGGAAAGAAAAACTGCAGCGTTTTCAAACACAACGTTGTATTTCTGTTTGCGGTCGCTTCAAAAGCGACCGCAAACATAAATACAATGTTTTTAAAGCTGCGGTTTTATTTCTAAGTTTTCCGGACTCCTCCAGCCCGGAAAACCTAGAAAAAAAAAACGCAGCTAGTGCTTATTTTAAAAAAAAAATAAATAGCACTTACCGAGATTCAGCTGCAGCTTTCCTGCTCTGGTCTCTGGTCCGCGTCCTCCGAGTCCCGGCACCAATGAAGGAAAAGCCACCCAGCAGTAGCTTTTGTTTACTACAGCTGGCTGGCTTTTCCTTCATTAGTGCCGCAAAAGCAAAAGCCAGCACAGGCGGGCATCCATTTCACAAAATGGATGCACCCATGTGCTTGCTTTTGCGAATTTTGAGCTTGAATAGCTCCAAATTTTACATAGGAAGTTTAAAAAAAAAAAGTGCTAGTATTTTTTTTTAATGTTGCCTATCTATTTTTTAAATACATTTTTTTACTGGACTATCCCTTTAACAATAATCATATCACCTTGATTATACGAGGAGCAGCAGTGGCAAAGAAATTGATATTACAAGCTTGGAAAACAGCAGACTTTTTGAATTGGCACAACTGGCTTGAGGAAATGTACAAGGTTTGTAATATTGAACAAGTAAATTACATGGTGCAAAAAAAAAGCTTCAAGTTTTCAGAAGATTTGGGAGTCATTCTTGGATTTAAACCTGACAGAGGTTTGGTTTGCGGGCTGCAAAACAGATAAGTAATGTTTTCATTACTTTATGTAATTCAGATGATGAGAAATTGTTTTCATTGTTGCATTCTTGTATTGTACTGATGGATGCTTTGGACATTTTAGTCAAGTTTCGGGGTGCAATTTGGGGGGTTGGAGGGCTGATGCCCTTTTTTTTCCTTTTTTTTCCTAGGCTGTTGATGGTTAAAGTTTTGGGATTGATATTTGTATTGTGAGCATGATTGTATGAGAGACTCAATGTTTTAATTTGTTTTATGAAAGTAATAAATTTGTGGGAAAAAAAGGTATATTTTTACATTTGGTTTTAGGAATTAGGAGGGCCTTTCTATTTAGAGTACTGGCTTTTTCCCAGGCTTTTTCTATGACACCCCTCGGGTATCCCCTCCTGTCATATTTCTCAGACACTTTCAGATTCTCTTCTCTTAGCTTTTCTTCCGATGGTACAATCCTCTTTAGTTGTAAGAATTGGCTATATGGCAAGTTATTCTTCAGGTGTTGCGGGTGATGCCTTAGATAATGCACTGAATGATTTACATCTGTAGATTTGTGGAATATGTTTGTTATTATCTCTTTCTCTCTCAGTTCCAGTTTGACACCTAGAAAGTGTGATTTTGGTGTTCCTACTTCCATGGTGAATTTGATACCTTCATGAAGCAATTTTACGAATTCCAGAAAAGCATTCAATTCCGATTGTTCTCCCCAGATGACAAAAATGTCATCCATGTACCTTTTCCAGGTTATGATTTGTGTTTGACATCGTTTGTCTGTGAATACGTGAGTTGACTCTAAGTAAAACATGAACAGATTTGCATATACTGGGGCCATTGAAGACCCCACCAATGTGCCGGAGGCTTGTAGATAAAGTTGTGTTTTATAGCGGAAATAGTTATTGAAGTGTATGATTTTACTTAATTCTAGTATCAATATTTTGTTAGCTTCACAGTTGCTATCTCGGAGTAATGACCATTCCAATGCTTCTAGACCATCTTGATGAGGAATTGAAGTATACCAACTTTGTACATCAAAGGAGACTAGTAAGTCCAAGGAGTTCAGGAAGTGAGTAGTGTCCCTAAGGTAGGTTGATGTTGATGTTGATGTTGCTTGTACCAATGGTTGCAATGCCTTATCCACATACACTGCTAGTGGGTTAAAGATGCTGTATGTTCCAGCCACTATAGGTATATATAGTGGATTGTTTAGGGCCTTCTGTATCTTTGGTAATCCATAAAATACCAGTATAATTGGATGATCATTTGTTATAAAACATTTTGATTTTGTCTGTTACCCAATCAGGGTCACATGCCTTTTCCAGTGTGTCCTTTATTATTTGTGAAATGTAACTAGGTGGATCTTGATCAATCTTTATTTAAGTATGTTCATCTTCTAGTAGTTCATTGATTTGGTTGTCATAGAATATAAATATAATCTGTTAATGCTAAAATACAATTCACCTAAACCATGAAACAGTTAAAAGGGATCCTTTGTATTAATTAAGATCAATTTGTATTCCTAGGGAGATCCCTGTTATACAAGAAATGAGAAATCTAGAAGTTGAAATAGAACACATCCAAGCAATTATCAATATAAGAATCATGACAGAAATATTAAGAATGACAGACAAAAGTGAGAATTGATAGTAATACCTCACATTATTATCATTTTTTACATAGATTGAATTGAATAGAAAGAAATGAATAAACAGCTCATGAGGAAGGGAAGTCTCTTTTCCTGAAACGCATAGAGCAAACCACAAGAAATCAAGAAATCAGTTCTATATGTATTTAGAATATCTCTGTTCCAAAAAATGTGTTGTTTTGTATCATTGCAATTCTGGATATTTGAAAAATTTCAGTTGAATCTGTGAAGTTTGTATTATTGTAAAAGGATTTACTTTTTTGAAAAAGTACAAATACAAAGAAACTTCTGTTACTTTTTTAAAAAAACGGAATCTTTGTCAATTATTGAATAAGCAAAAAGATCAAGAAAAAAATATTGTTTGGTTTACAATACATATAGGCGTGCAGGAGACGGGAGTGTTCCACAAGTCTGTGAACATCTGCTGATCTTCTAGTTGACCACCCAACCTAGTGTCAAGGTTGTTTTTCTCCCTTGCACCCTACTACATTCCTTACATTTCGGAAACAGAACAGATAACAGGGTGTGCTTCTAGTCAAATAGAAATTAGGTATTGGTTTCCTTCTGAACCAGCTCACACTCCTATGTTAACCTAAGAGGTGAAAGAGATATACTTGTGTCACCATTATGGTTCTGTTCACTGCTGATTTAGTGGTAGTAATGTGGGGCTGAGTAGGTATTGCATTATCTATTCATCCATGTATTCCTGCAGAGCAAAGGTCATTTCGTCACAGTGTGAACCCAGAATTCGAATTATTTTGAATACACAGAAAGGGGTAGAGAAGCCAGGGGTACAAAAAGATGCAATGTGTTCTGAATTTAGAGAGTTGTTAGGGTCCAAATATCATGTTTCTCCATTGCCATGTTATAAAACCCTCTGATACTACCCTTTGCAATGGGGTCCAATTTTTGGCACCTATCTAAATGAATGTGTTGCAATGCATTTTATTTAGACCGCTCTAAGTTGAAGTACACACACCACTGAATTCAATTACATATTCCTTAGCTGTTGTTAAATGCAGTCATCAAACAAATGTACGCATTTTCTCTAAATGTTACATATAGCATGAACTAAACACAAAAGGTATTGGAGCACTGCATAGATATTTGAAAACGTTTCATAGCATATTTGATTGTTTCAGAAGATGAAAGCCCAATGATATGAATTCATATTCAGTAAAATGCCTTCCTCATTCCACTCCGATTTGAGTTGCATCCATAGGTTACTATCTTGCAAAAAAAGTGTAAGGGTGGAGAGATTAGTTTACACTTAAAACCGATCTGGTATACTGGTGTTTTGTTGTTGTTATTTATGCTGCTCGGTAAATTGATGATTTTGTTATTTCCAGGTTATTCAAACTTGCCTTATATTTTTGTATGGCTGTCACTGCTAGTATGGTTAAATAATATAACAAGGCTTCCAATCCATACGAGTCAGCTGCTCTATGATGCTGAGAGTGCCTTTTTCGGGTCTTTCCATTCTTACTAAAGCAGTATTTTCAGGGCGGGCATCTTCAAATGATAGGACATGCATGACAGTGTTATTGTCACTTGTGTATGTGAGTAGCGTGATAATGTTTCTATTCTCTCTTTTCCTTGGTTGTGAAAACATTCAGCTACATAGAGTGAATACATACCTACATAAGTGTATAGTAGTACATTATGAGACATTATAGTGTATGAATCTCTGTACATTATAGGAAAATATTTTCGCTTATAGTTGGGTGTTGCCTGTGCCTACCTGTAGCAAAGCAAATACCAGCATCTGATCATGGGAAAATCATATATTCAGAGATCTTGTATTCATGGAGTGAAAAGGGAATCAATTATTGCATTGAGGTCTTATGATCTTCGGCAAACATGACAGAACCGTAGTCCATGTGCCTGATAAGGAGTCAAGGAGAAATCAGTAGTGGAAGATGGGGATACTCCTTATAGTGTATTCTCGTAACCTTTGGCAATGAGCATACTGTGAGGTCCCATGTTGCACAGGGAGGAAAGGAAAGCAGTCAGTACTCTAAAGATGGGAGGATTCGCTACAAGACAGCACTGCAATCATGATTGTACAGTTTATTGTGAGGTATTGTTTCCTATGGGGGGTGGGGGGTGGACAAAATGAATCAGCATATGCAAGGAAAGAAATTCAAGGCATATGTTCTTTGGCAAACTGTATATTCCAGGCGACTGCATTCCAGTCCTGTGGAGGAAAGCAATCAGCACAGATGTCAGTTTCTTGATGTGTAGGGATTAATTACAGTGCAGGCTTGTGATCTTTGGCAGACTGTATATCCAGAGGTCTTGTGTTTCAATCAAGGGGATGAACTCAACCAATCAGCACTAACACATTAATGTATTATTGCAAGGCAGCCTTGTGATCTTGGATAAACAGTATAATCTGAAATCTATGCTCTACTAGCCCAGATTAGGGCATTCTCGCTTTCAGTTGGACAACCTGCAGGCTACATGAACCCGTATAGCCCGTAGATGGTGCAATGCCTCATGTAGCATGTTGTTGTTGTTACACTCCTCGCCTGAGAGCCTCAGACATTTCTTCACATACACAGCTCTAATTTTTCGCATGCCACAACTCCAGATGCTACAGAATGTCCTCAGCACCCTGTAGTTTCCATAGTAACCTCTGTGGCATCTGCTGCTTGGCCAACTGCCACCTACTCGAATAGCTGACTGAGCAGTTTAAGCCAGGGACCACTCACCGACCTTCACTTCCTACCCAGCCCTCATTAGTGCCGCTGGGGATGCCCGGCACATACATGCTGATCCAGGGGCACTAGTAGATTCATAGACCTCCTCTGCAGGCTACACTGGCTCATAATGTTCCTTACCCCATATTAACGTGGACTTGTGGGACATTACAAGCCACTGTAGCCTGGGAGGTAGAGCTTTAAAGCTTAATTATGAAACACGACAAACAACACTATAAAAGAGAATGTCTTTCTGTGTCGAGTTGCCTCCTCAAACTCTTCTGCACAGCAATAGGTTGATATTGTTTAATCTGCCCTGAATCTCCTTAGTCTGTAACTTGAAATGGCCCACAACACAGCGAGCAGTAGCTACAGCATTTCTGTTTTCCGCAAGCCAACATAAGCACGTTTTGAACATGTAGAAGGCTACTGTGCAAGCGGTACATTGAGGCTCGTTGGTCATGTCAATAGGATGTATTTCTGTTGACGAAAGGCATCAAGTACCTTTTGTACCCTACATTATGCAATGTTTTCATTATTTGCATATGAAACAGTGAACATTTTTCAGAAAATGCTACATTTTTATATTGTGTAATCCAAATTTGCGTTAAAAACAAAGTAGTGCAGTTACTAGGTACCCCACAAAATGACAAATGTTGTAACAATTTCTTTGAAATAAAAATATTTCAATGGTAAAATGCCCCCTGTACAGCTCTTTAGGCAGTCCTGCACACCATGAAATGCCCTATAGAAAAGAATAACACATGTGCACCTATGAAGTAAGAATTTCTGCAAGGTTTTGGAAAGATGCTGGAGTGGTGGGATTGAGAGCTGTGCATCACCTTTGTTGAAGAAGCTTGTGATGTTTCTCGCCTGTGTATTGTAGGTTCCTAGAATGAATGTGTATCTATGTGTAGAACTAGTTGTGAACATTCAAAGTTAGGTGACCAAGTTTATTCCCACATTACTGTCTAGCCACTCATCTCTCTCCTCTCAATACTTGTGATTTACAGGAAGAAAGCAGATGTGTCCAATCCAAACAGGGGTGCAGAGGAATGCAAATGCGTCCTGGTTGATTACTGGAGCATACATGATAGGTTTTGGTCACATAATATAAAACACAATACCGCATAGCAAATAGGAGCTCAGCAGAAGGGCAGATATGTCAAGTGGAAGCATTTGAAATTCTACAATTATAAGTGTTAGGGCAGAATACCATTTGGATTGTACTGTTGTCCCATTTTATGGAAACCCTAACCTTTTGCTTTTTCCCCCCTTTTGTTTTTCGGTTCTCCGACTTCTTTTGTGGTCAGAGGGATTTCTGCTGAAGACCCTTTCCAAAGGATTAAACTTTTTAGTATATAATCTTGTGGATGCCCATATGCCTCGTAGACATGAGTGTTTTTAAGCCCCCTATCTTGGCCCTATATGTTGCTTTGAGGGAATAGTTTGGTTTAAACTGCAATTTAGTTTTGACGTCAACTGTGGTGCAAGCCAATCTACTGCATTTGTAACCCACTGTAAACGTTTTGGTTTCCATTGGGGTACAATTTATTTGTTTAAGTCCTGCTCTCTGCAATTTTGTTTTTGTGCCATTCTGTCTAGAAAAATATGAGGCAGGCCTAAAATGGTTGTTTTGCAAATATGGGTTCACTCTGAGTCAGCCTTGCACCCTTTATTGTGGTTTGGGTTAGTTTAAACTAACCATTCGACCTAGAAAGGCCAATAAACATACTGGGCCTCATTACGAGTAGGGCAGTAAGGCATGCCGGGCACCGGTAAGGAGACCGGTGCCGGTAATCCCTTACCGCCCTACTACAAGTTCCCTTAGCGAGTCCCTCCTTTAACGTCTGGTCTAACCAGGCGTTATGGACGGGACCCGTTAAGAGACTTCAGAGCTAATAACGGTAGAGCAATTTTCAGTACTGTTATTAGCGCCTTCCCCATTCCCATTGAGCCCCTTTTGAGGGTGCTCAAATGGGAATGGGAATGGCTTTTTCAATGGGGACTTACCGGTCCCGCAAAGGTCGGACTCCACCGGTAAGTCCCCATTGAACCATACCGGTGCCGGACCCGTTATTGGAAGCAGTCATGGCGCAAATAGCGCCATGACTACCTCCAATCTTGGAATGAGGCCCACTATGTAGTTAGACCTAGGTGTTTGGCCGTTTTTACGGTCAGTCTGAATGGATGGCCACAAACACCTTTGTGTGGGTGACCATGTGTTACTTTGACCAGCCTACGATCATTTGGTTTTATCTTGGTGAGACCCTAACCCTGCCCAATCTAAGCTGAGATTTCTGCAGGTTTCTCTTACCTGCTGGAGGATGTCTGCCATGAAGCCGCTGCTGCAATATTAGGACCAACTTTGGCCAGAATGTCTGGGTCTTCTGTTCTATCACTGTGCTCCATTTTTTGCTATTTCGCTGCTGAACATCCTACCTGAGCTGTCCTCATCCGCTCACTCATTCCTACTCATTGGCTGGGCTGGGACTTCCTTGCTGGAATCATTTTGGGACCGTTTTCTTGCATATTCCAAATGATTGCTTTGGGCGTGTGCTTGAGGTAGGAAGCCTCAGTGAGTCAGAAGGGTAATGGGACATCACTATCCCCTGTCTGCTGTTCATGTGGGCTGTCCTGGGCCATCTTCACTGTTCTTTCCATCATGGGATAATTTCCTGTTGGCTGGTTGGCCTATCTTGCCCCTCGTCAGTAGGGTCCAATTTATCTGGTGCCTCCATCCTTTAGGAGCCATCTTAGCCATTTGTTGCGCTCCAGCTGGTGGGTACCACTCCCTGAAAGGTTGATTGCTCATTTAATGGGTTTGCTGGCTCATCGTAGATCCAGGGTTCAAATCCCTGGGTAACTATATCCAGTGATGCAACCAGAGTAGAACACTGTTCCTGTAATGTTTTGCTGTTTCTGGCCGGTGCTTTTCAGAACTGCTGACATGAGTACTTCCCTCTGAGCAATGGGTTGGTGGGTTATTCAACATACTTACCCTCAGAGTTCTCATTGGTCTGTACTTGTGATTTTCTACAGATCCCCTCCTACTGCAGGTTGCCATTGACTTCCATCAAAACAAATACTGCTATACTTATTTTCTCCTCGGGCTCCTGGGTCTCAAACCTGGAACTGGAATGCTTCCTGAGGGTCTCCTCTTGCATCCCCTGAGTTAGGTGGCTGCCTTCGCTGCAAATGTGCAATAGAACTCAGACTTGCATGACTTTTCATCATAACTGTGGCAGTGCCTACAGATTTTGACCTGTGATTTCTGTGGGCCGCTTTAACCAACACTGACAACTCCTAGAAAGTGAATATATATATATATACACACATACATATATATATATACATACATACATACATATATATATATATATATATATATATATATATATATTACTCACCCAAACCTTGGACTGGTTTTAGATTCTATGGAATGCAATATATTGCATAGTGCCTTGTGAGCTCATTTCAGTTGCCCCATTGCTTGGTACTGGAGGAAGGAACTTTATTCTGCTCGTCCTACCCACTTAAATAAAGGAACCTGAAGAACCCATCAGAGTCCCTTGGCATTATTAGGACATACCTTAAAATTGTGGAGATGAGCACGAAGGATCCTGTGGGTTGGGCCCTCCTGTCCAGAATGTTCGTTGATGCTGGTCTACGGCTGGTTGATCATGTTTCACCTCTGGCTGCATTACTGGTCCTGCAAGACTGTCGATCTGGTGAGCGGGTGCTCAGCTTATGTCTGGCACAGTGAGTGTCATAGATCGATTGGGACCTCTGCCTGCATGGGGGAACAGAGAGCATTTGGCCTGCTGCATGAGGAATATCTAGTGTGGCAGCAGTGAGAGGCATCTCCCGGACTGTGAGGAGGTGTAGGACATATTTGCTTGTGTCAGGCATCATCAAGGAATAGGGGTCATGTGGACTGCTTGGCTTGGTTGACCTGTCACGGATGTGTACCGACTTCAGGAGCATTTGAGTTCCGCATTGCAGGGATAGTGAAGGGAAGTACCAGCACGCCAGTGTTCAACAACGTAAGTGTTGCTAGGCAATCACACTCAAATCAGCATGGTTAGTGGAGCCGGTTGCGAGTGCTCGACCCACCGACCCTGAGTCGCCCTCCTGCAATCACAATGTTCCTTTACCTGGCGGTGCGGTCCAGACTGATGATTTTAGAGCTCTGCGGGCATGGATTCACTTCTAGACGATGCTGGAAATGGCCTCATGATTGACTGGTGAGTGATATGGAAGTATGGCACTCAGGAGTTTGTCTACTCCACTTAATTAACGTATATTGTCAAGTGCATGCAACAGAATCTTGTCTGTAAGATAGCGTTGGTTGTCAACAGTTCTTGATTTTGATAACTGTTTAGAAGCATCATGGTAGCCCTTCCAGTTCAGTTTCTCCCAAACTCTGGTGAGCCTCTGATAAAGTGGGAGACGTGGAAGGAGGATTTTCAAGACTATGTTTTGGTCATACATGGTGCCTCCTTCAGTAGGGTGTTACTTATGCAGTTTTGGGTTTGAGGACAGGAGAATCTTGAAAAGTCTACCAGGTCTGGCCCCAGACACTGGTGCCTCAGGGGAGAATAGTGAACAACCAAATCCTTATGAAACTATATTCCAGAAATTTGACAAGCATTTTAAAGGGAAACGAGCATCATTTTGAAGAGATATAATTTCAGTACGCGTGATCAGTTCAAGGATGAATGCATCAAGGAATTTGTTATGGCGCTGAGAGAAATGGGGAACAGATGTAACTTTGGCGCATCCTACAATTAAAGGTTGAGGGATCAACTAATGCTTTAAGTGTGTGAAAATAAAACCCGAGAGGAGATTTGGACATTGGGAGATCTATCCCTAGAGGAAGTTATTTACATTGCCAAGACGGTGGAGCACACACAGGCATGTTTTAAGGAGTTAGAAAAGAAGGATTGCAAAGAAGCGAGCACCAACTCGTTGAATGTCATTTCCAATGACCAAAAGAAAATTGCTATTTATGGAAAAAAGGACTATTCACAGGTCTTACAATCCACCAAACAGAAGGAGCGCACAGAGGCTTTGGAGAAGAAGCACTCTGATGCCAAAGTGAATGTTAACCAACAAAAGAGGAAATGCTTTCACTGTGGGGGGGTTTCTCATGTTGCCAATGCTCCTTCTTGTCCTTGTCTTCATGCTTGAGGTGTGACAACAAAGGACACTTTGCTCGATGTTGCCACCACTTTACCCACAAGAGTGTGCAAGAGATTGAGCAGGAATTTGATAGCTCGCAAGAAGCTTGTGAGGAGAAATTCAAAGTAGTGTGTTGGTCTGTCAGTGAGGTTGGGGATAAAAACCTGAGGGGTGGGAAACCTCATGCTGATGTGCTGGTTAATGGTGAAGGGGTGCTTATGCTAATTGACTTACGGTCAGACTACACTATTATTGAAAAGCGAACCTGGCTAATGAAATGTTGCGATGTGCAACTGCTCAAACCTAAGGTTAGGGCTAATGCATATGGTCGGACTACAATTGGCATCTTGGGGTTTTTCATGGCCACTTCGGAGTGTTTGGGCAGAAGTAGTAAGGTGAAAGATTCTGTATCTGAGAAGGGTGGTTGTCTTCTTGAATGGTATCAGCAAAGTAATCTGGACATTGTAATTGACCCTAAGGTGCTGGGTCTAAGTGCTACGGTTAATCAGGCAGTTTCTGCTCCAGAAGACAGATATGATGATGTATTCAGTGAAAGTTTGAGATGTCTCAAAGGATTTTGACATAAAATTAAGCTGAAGGAAGGTGAGGTGCCAGTTGTGTGCAATACACATTGTGTTCCGCTAGCGCTCAGGGAGGAAGTGTTAGTGGAAATAGAGAGACTTGAGTGAGAGAGGGAATTATAGAGCCAGTGGAGGCATCAGAGTGGGTCCCTCCCACTGTAGTTGTGTGGAAGGGCAATGGCATTATTAGGACGTGTGTGGACTTGCATGGACTCAACAAGTGTGGTGGGGTGGATAGGTTCCCTTTACCTAATATTGGTAAAATTGACAGTCTTTCGGCTGGTGCTAAGGTCTTCAGCACTCTTGATCTGGCTTTGTCCTATCACCAGGTAGTCTTACATCCAGAGTCGAGAGATTGCACTACCGTTACCACTCATGTGGACACCTTAAGGTTCAAATGCATGATGCATGGGCTAGTGTCAGCAGCAGTGTTTTTCCAGCAGGTCATGCACGCGATATTGGGAAAAATAGAAGGAGTTTTCTATTAGAAAGATGATATTTTGGTTATGGGAAAAACCTGCGAGTACCATGATAGGGGGTTGTTGCTTGTTCTAGGACACAATTAAATGTACAGTATATGAAATGTACAAAAAAAACATCATCCCTAATACCTAATGCACATTTGGATTGACTTTGTGTGCATAATTGGTCATTGAAGACTACTAGAACCGGATTTCCAACACATTCTGGATGTTTTGTTATTTGATATTTTATCATTCGGCTTTATATTAGCCTTAGGTTAAGACACTAGTCTAAGATGGCGTTCCCCTATGACCCTCGTTACTCCACCTTTACATCAGTATCACATGACATTCTAATGACCAGGAAGTCAAAATGTCCAAAACTTTATTTATTCAAGCAAATGTAAACTAACACTGTATAACAGCCTGAAGAAGCTGTTATACAGTGTTAGTCATGGGTGGAACCGTGGTGACGTTTGCTTCCTGTGGGTAGTATTATGCACTGGCCATGATCCTTAACTATACAGTTCTATCACTCTTTGACTGCTGATTTTAAATGCTTAAATAAATGTACAGCTTTGCGCTGTGTTTTGCAACCATACCCCATGTGTGCACGGGTAACATCTTATCATGCTATACAAACTTATCATTTAAGTCGTATTTGTGTTGTGAAGTGTTTGTCTTTGCATGTTGGAAGCTTGTGATGTCACGTGGAATGTTGTGCTGTGAATGAGAGAATGTTTGGCTGAGGGTTCCTAGCCCAAGCAGTTAGAGAGTCCCTGCCTGGGTGATGGGTGCCAGTGTTCATGTTCAATGTAACATAAGATGTATCTGTAACCTAAGAAGTTGTAAATAAACCTGAAGCAACCTACAAGAAGCCTAGAGGTCACTTCATTAAAATGGCGATGAGCTGGTCAAAAAGAAGAACCTACGCGTGAGAAAAAGAAGTAAAGCTGTTGAGTCTGCTGCAGGGGGTGCAGAAAGTAGAAGGAAGAGAACACACTGCCCCCAAACAATTAAGACCAATCACCCAGGGCACCAGAGGGAGGACTGTTCGCCCTGTACTCCCTGAGAGAAGGGCAGGGGGAGCTACATCCCAATTCAGACCCAAGGCAAAGAAGAAAGAAGGGGAATATAAGCCCCAACGAGACAGTTAGAGAGTCCTAATAGGTCACATCATTACAATTAGATTGGCGCCGTTTTGTCTGTAAATATATATTTCCATACTTCTGGGTCTCCCCATTTTTTCGAACTGCACTTTGCCAACATCAGCTACACCATAGACAGTAATTTGATTTCAGTCTTTAATTCACCATATGATGTTGGAAAGCACTTTAAAAACTGACGCGTTTCACCCTGTCAAGGGTTTCATCTGATATATATATATATTACACGGCCACAGTAGTGGCTGTGTAGTTATGGTTAAGTTGCTGTTTCCATAGGAAGAGCACTTTTTGGGCGGCTTAGAACTTCGCTCCCTCTGGACGAATCCTCACCAAACTTTGCACAAAAAGTATATGGCCCACTCTGAGGTGAGGTTTGGTCTAGGGGGGGAAAAGTTATAGGGGGGGTTCCAAAACTTCTTTTTTTCCCATAGACTGAATGGGGGAAAAACTTTGCGCACACCTACAGCCGAAACCGCTGGACGGATTTTCACCCAATTTGCGGCAGGGGCTTGGTCCCGAACGCGTGCTTTTGTAAATTTGGTGAAAATCTGTCCAGTAGTTTTCTTTAAAACTATCAAAAAGTAGGTCTAAAAAAATTAGTGATATCTAGGTCGGCTCCACGGAGACACATCCCTGTTCGCTCTGTGGGCAGGACACTGATTGACTAATGGTCTTGTGTCATGTCCACGGACAGGCGACGTGTCTGCCGATTGGCTGGAGAGAGGCGTAAAGTGCGTCAGATTGTTCCGATGCGTCCGCCATCTTTCATCCATGTTTTGATGTCCACGGACATCGCCGCAAAAACATATAAAAAAACACAACATTGCACTTGTTAAACTTATCAAATACTGTCTCAGAAGGTGAGGGTTGATGAGGCTGGGATGAGATGTGGCAGCAAGAAGTAAAAAAGTGGTGTTTTTTATCACAAAAGTTATATCATACATTTGGAGGTGTTCCTCAATATAATGTGCGTAAAGTACAGGTGAAGGACTAATGTGTCTGTGTTACAATGTATTTAAAATAATATTGGAGTCAGACTGGCGCCCCCTATAGTTTGGCAGCTGAGGCAGTCACCTGCAGTGTTTGATGGAAACAGCGTCTCTGCACGTGTACTCGAGTACCAGTTCTCATGAATGTGTTGAGCCATGTTGTTGCAAAGTGAGAATGTATTTGGATTCTGAGTGAAGGTCACTAGCTTTGATTTTTTGGTTGCAAGGTAAGGAAGCCCACGCATGGGACTCAAACTATAAGGGTCAATTGTTTTTTTACCTTGAGGGAAAGGGAATATTCAGTAAGAATGCAGGGAGAGGAGGTTTGTAATAAGGACCATTTGATAAGGTTATGCATTCCAAAAGTTTGTAAGGAACATGTAAAATCAGTTCATGAAGATTCTTTGGTGTGAGTGCATTGAGCATTGCAGTCTGAGTTACACAAAGAGAATGGAGACGGTGAATATCATGTAAGTTTGCTTTTGACGACTGTACACCGGAACAAGCTTTAATTTATTATTATCTGAACATTAATTTTGGCAATGTAACTGAAGTACTATCTTTCTGTGTGGTTGTCATTTTTTTGTGGTTATGGGGAGTGCAGAATCTATGTAGACTATCACTAGATTCACCCAGGTTCAATGCTCATATTTCTTTAAAATGTCATGTATGACCATATCGATTTGTGTATCAGTTTCCACGTTCTTTTTGTCTTTTTTAAGATTGTTTGCTGTGTGTGCTAATCGTTAGTTTAAACTGTGTGCCAAATTAAGAAATCAATAGATGTATTGTAATAAAGGTTGGGTATTGATACATATTTTCTGTTATGTTTTCCAAATAGCTACATGCTGCCTTACTGCGATTGCCATGGATTCCAGATGCCAACTGATGGCTTTTTTATTCACCAGGTGCACGTAGTCGTCAACGGCTGGATCACCGTGACTGTTTTGTGGGACGATCGACAAGGGCCCATGTGCCCGTACGCTGCACTAGCGATTAGGAGTAACATAGCATCTTTTATGGTGGTCTAGGCCCAAGTTCATGCCGACGTCCTGGAATTCACTGTGTGACCCAAGCGGTTCCTTTATCGAAAATGAACACTTTGTGTATGGGAAAAGAACAATGTGTGCCTCACGATTAACATTTTCGATCACGAGCGAAGAAACAAATTTGCAATTCAGAGAGTTTATTGTGAAATAAAAGTACTTTACAAATACTTTACTTTACAAATTGTACAGTGTTATTGTTTTCTTTTGAAGACCGGTTTAATATTTGGCATTGTGACGTGCTATGTTGTTAGTCGATGTGTGTTGATTTTCGGGTTCTGCGTCACGGCACGTAGGTGATTATGGGCGCATTGGCTATGCTGAAGAGGAACGTCACAGAGAAAGGTGTTGAATATCACTAGGGTTGGTTATGTGAGGGTCAGGGGTGGAGCAGATGATTTAGTGACGTCAGGGTACTTTACCTTAGGCAGATGCAACAATGGATAAGAATAGCACAAGATGGACATGCCCTGCTGTCAGATTTTGTATGTTTCTAAAAGAGGAAAAATGAGATAAGGTGCATTGGAAATGTTTGTGATAGATCAACATATGTACAAAAATACATGGTCGAACCCACGGGACAATAATATTTTGTGAATCATTTTTGGGGAGGTGAGGGGTAATGCTGATGGGTGGAATATTTCTGACGTTATTTCGAATGAGTTTACAAAGTTTGTTGGGATTTTGTGCACCCCTTATATGACGAATCATTTGTGTATTCTTTTCACAGTTTTGAAAAAATAAAACGTGGGTGGATTTCCAGCAAATTTGCGTAAGGCTCATTGGCAACGATTGAAAAGCATGGTTTTGCAAATGTGGCAGTGTTTTCGAATTTGGCACGTGTCATAATGTAGTTAAAAAAAATAGCGGTATAGCTTTAGTGACTGAGGGGTAGGCTGTATCTATGGGCAGTGTCCAGAATATCGGGTCATGGTATAAGGTCATGATCCAGACAATGTGGCTACTGACCATGACCAGAAGGAACAAAACATAGGATTAAAGTGGCGATGTCCACCTGGGACTGGCTTTGTGGTAAAGTTATTCAAAATTAGGATAGATTTGAAAGGGAAGAAAATTGTGCTTGTGGTAATATGGTCACAGAGTTTTGTTTTTTCCCTGCAGGGGGGGCCCTGTAGGGAACCCCCATCTTCCCTTTCAATGGTGGCCATCTTGGAAAAGGATTTTCCTTCCTATAGGATGAAAAATCCTCTTTTTTAGTTGCACGGGTTACCGCTTTGGAAACCTAGCCTGGTAATGGCATTCATTCCCCATTTTAGGGGCTGGAATGGGGGGTAATGGTCCAGAGACCTCGTTATGCACTCTCGCTTCGATTGGGCTGATAACTTGGGCTGCTGGATTTTGTTTTTGCGTGGAATCTGTGACCGACCTTGCGTGGCCTATATATATTTTGTTTTTGCTTGTAATTTGCAACCATGTAACCCTCAGCTTTGCATATTCTGTACTGCTGCAGGTCTGGTGCGCATTATAAGTGAATAAAACAAACAAACAAACTTACTTCGCACGTGCCTTGCTGCTGTGCCCCTCTGTGCCCTGAAGCCTGCTACAGTAAAACCGGCCTGATCTATCCACCAGGAGCGGAGAAATCGTCACTGTGCCGTCAGGGATTCATCGCTGTAACGTCACCGCTGAAAGCCGCAGTGTCGCACAACTGCTGCATTTGAACCTGCAACCGAAGTGGACTCGACTGCGGAAGTTTGGTCCGGAGTACACCGGGGGCTGGTGAGTACTTGCAACCCTTAACCGTGGCCCCTAGCGCATCCACCCACTTCTACAAACGAGTGTCCCCTGAGGGTCACTCACCTTTCTACAGGTATCCTGTACTACCGCCCCATTCCCAACTCCTGGAACCTGTTCTGCCCTTTGGGGGAGACCCTCCACGAATAGTGGGAACTCCTTCTTCATCGCTATACCCACCTCCCTGAGCTGCTACAGCCCGTGTTATAGTAGTGTTGTATTGGTTTCATGTATTACTGTTGAATAATTGCTTTGTGTTGAAGTTCAAAGGCCTTGAATAAATGTACATGTATTTTTAATATATCTATACCTGACTGGGAGTGATTTGTAGTGTCCTTTACTATGTGTGCTCATTGAGGTCTTTCAGTCACCCTCACCCCTCCTGAGATCTATTCTTGACCACCGCCAATGCTACCTTGATTGGTCTGGCTTGTCCAGAAGGTTACCCTGTTCCAGGAAACTAGGCTGGCCTTCAGAACCTCTGACCATCGGGTCAGATTCAGATATCCATTTTAACAGCCTCCAATCCCACTCACCTCCAATAGCGGGGCCCACCATTGTCAGGCTAGGATGAAAAGAAAAAATGGAGGCGATAAGTGGGAGAGGCAGAAGAGATAAAACAGTAAAGAGGAGGAGAAGAGGAGCAAGGAATATATAGAGAGAAGGAAAGAATTATGAGGAAAGAAAAAGGGGTGCAAAAAAGAAAGGAAGGGGGGCAAGAGGTAATTGCCAGAACCTGCACCTTAAGTGTGGTCATACAGTGGTAGGGAGGCCTAAT
Source organism: Ambystoma mexicanum (assembly GCF_040938575.1). NCBI lineage: Eukaryota > Metazoa > Chordata > Amphibia > Caudata > Ambystomatidae > Ambystoma > Ambystoma mexicanum. The sequence continues at coordinate 463,790,845 of NC_090931.1, forward strand.
ATTACAACAACAGATCTTGGGGATTGACATGGTGAGGTTACCCACTGGCAGCTGGAGGGGTAGCCCGATAATGATTAGGTCTAACACCTGTGCATTTGCCTGATGCCCAACACCTGTCAAAGGACCGTAGGGTACTACTGGGGGGACTTCGTAGGAGTGTGGAGGTTGAGCAGTGCCTGATTCTGATTACATAAGCAATGGCCAAGGACAATACAGTGAAGTTCACCAAAGAAGTGAGAAACACTATAAACCCTAGAGACTGAGTGCCTGTTTTGACACCATGAAGGTGAATCTGAACTAAGGGAAAGAGGGAAGGACTGAGGATCATGGTTCTAAATAAATGCTGACTGATTTGTGAAACCCCAAACACATCATCTGAGTTCAGTCAAAACCTAATCCCTGTTCTATTCATACAACATACAAGGAAATAGGAGGTCTGTTGATCCTTTGGCTGTGAGAGGAGTAACAAAGTGATTTGTGAAATTCTTATTTTTAGTTAAATTGAGTAATGGGACTATGATCATGTCCTATGTACAACAATTGATCTTGTAATACATGATAAAAAAAATCACAGAAATATAAATAAATATACAAACTAGTATACCTGCATATCATGTATAGTAGGGCCCATCTTGAAGATATGGTAAGCCCCCGAGGCAGTTCTGGGTTAGGCTTTAATGCTTCCATTGGATTGGGGGTCCTCAGGCTATCTGTTAAGGAAGCTTTTAAGGCGAACCTCTTCTTGGAATTTTACGCTTGATGTCTACTACCCACTGGGATCCCATTATTTCTCAACTCCTCATATGGCTTTCTGTAATTATTTACGGAATGTGTATAATTTATTTCTTTCATCATCCCCCATCAGTGTAGTAGCACTCAGATCTCTATATCTGTGATAGAGTGTCAATATTGTTCCCTCAACCACCAAGATTACTGATCCGGACAATAGAATATAGAGCATCTCCTCTAAGAATCTCCAATGTACGGAAACAGGCCATTCAGAGCTTTCAGATCTCATCATAGTAGCTGCTGACATATCAACTAATATATTTAGTCTGCAAGGTAGATGAAATTAGGCATTTTAGCACACAATTCCTTTGAATCTAATGGGGGAGCTGCAATGCATTGGAGGCTTATAAGGGCCTATTTAGTCTCCAAGGGGGTAAACTCAGTTACATTTTGTCATATGATCAAGATCCCATTAAAAGTTTCTCGTAGGTGCACGCTATGTGTCTTAATTCTTGTTCAGAGAGTAAAATGTGTCAGTACCCACTGTGCCCAAAGTACAGAGAGCACGGCAGCATGCACCTTGTTAAAGGTTTAACAATGCACAACTACAGATTGAAGAGAGGGTTCCAGGAATGCCGCCCTCATGCGCTTGAACAGGACACTCTGAAGAGTCAAGAATGCATGAAGTCACTCACTATTGAGACAAGCCCCAGGAGCACCAGTGACTGAGACATATGCAGAGAGATATTCTCTCAGACAGCCATTCAAGCCTTATCCAGTGAATGGCTTTATGGATAAAGGCGCTTCAAGACCCAAATGCCTCGATGGATGACGTTAACTGATTGCAGAGAAACCACTGTGCTGACGTCATTAGTGACACCACGACATAAACATGTTAGTCATGAAGCACACTCGCAATCATGCATGAGTTTACACAAACACACACTTGTGTACACGAAGAACAAGCTTACACAATTCTTTAGATAGAGGTCATATACATACTGTGAAAAGCTTTTATTATTTTTCTCATTGGCCAAATGCAGAAACAATGAACGCAAGGCAACAAATAGATGCAGAGCAAGCTTGCAGATGCTTATGGCAACTAACGCTTTGGAACTGCAGGATCACATAAGGAGCCTGGCAGGACCAAGTACGACTAACCTATAGGAAACCTAGCATGATATAGGTGTGCAGAAGAACAAGTTACCTACCAACTGGTAACGTTCTTTTGACTGGATGTTCCGCCAACATATTCCACATCTTTGACATGTAATGTCCTCAGCTGGACACTTCGGACACTTTTTCAGCAGAGGGCATCCTGCGTCAATGACGTTGGGTCGATGTCCCTCGATGGACTCCGTTGAGGATGACGTAACCGGATGTTATAAATAGGACGCACGGCGCCCGTAGCCTCAGTTTAAGTGTTTTCCCTCAGAATGTGTGGCACCAGTCTCATGCCTGCTTGACTGCACATAGCCTTGCGGAAACGGAAGCTGCAATCGCATAGGAAATTCTCCAGAGGGGCAGGCTGGGAGGGAAATGTGGAATATTCCACATCTTTGACAGACTCCCAAAGCAGTACCAGTAAAGGAGCGAAAAGACTTTAGATTACCCAATCAGATTGCACAATAAAGAACCGCCTTAGCAAAGGCTATATCCTGACCATGGATCGTATCCAGGGAATAATGCTTAACAAAGGTGTGAAGCGAAGCCCATGTATTGGCATCACAAATATTCCTAATAGGAACACCCTTCTAGGGGGGGGGTGGAAGCAGCCACGCCCCTAGTGGAATGAGCTGGTAATTCTTCAGGAGGGTCCTTACCCACCAATCGGTAACACTCCGTAATAGTGTGGATAATCCACCTGGACAGGGTCTGTTTGGTAACAGTCTGGCCCAATCTGTGTCCAGCATATCCTAAAAAGAGTTGATCATCCACTCTGACCCTGGACATCCTAGAAATGAAAAAGCTCAGAGCTCTCCTAGGATCCAACCGATGGAGTCGCTCCTCTTCCTTACCAGGATGAGGAGGAGGATAGAAAGATGGGAGAAACACTTTCTGACTCAAATGAAATTCAGATACTACCTTAGGTACAAAGGAAGGATATACCCGCAGCACAACCCACCCTTGTGAAACACAGTAAAGGGTGGCTTAGAAGAAAGTGCCTGCAATTCAATCACTCTGCGAGCGGAAGTAACCACAACCAAGAACACAGTCTTGAAGGACAATAATCTCAAAGGACAAGAGTGCAAAGTTCTAAACGGACCCCCCATGAGAAATTTCAAAACCAAATTTAAATCCCAAACCGGCACCTGAAAAGGGGACGGCAGAAACACATTAGTCAGTCCTTTAAGAAACTGACAAATAAAAGAAAGTCTTAAAGTAAGAACATTCTTCAGACGAGTGCTTAAAGATAAAATGCGCCATCAGGTAACCCTTAATGGTACCTAATGGAAGGCCCCTGTGGGCCAAAGAAAGTAAGAAAGACAAAACCATAGGAATGGAGCACTGAAAGGATCAACATTCCGACCTCTGCACCAGTTGCAGAACTTACGCCAATGGCAATGGTACATGGATTTTGTTGCAGGCCGCTTGGCCGAAAGCAACACCTCCATCACGTCATCCGGGAGGTCCCAATCCTTATACCTCAACCTTTCAGATACCAAGTGTGGAGATTGAGAGTCTTGACCTCTGGATGGAGAACCTGACCCCCCCACCCTCTCACGCGAGAGCAGATCCTCTCGGAAGGGAAGACGGCGTAGGGGACAAATGGACATTTCTAGAAGGTCCGGGTACCATGCTCTCCTGGCCCAATCCGGAGCAATGAGTGTCATGTGGGAACCGAACCTCCATAACCTCCGTAACTCTTGAGGAATGACGGGGACTGGAGGAAACGCATACAGCAGCAGGAATGACCAATCCACTACGAACCTGTCCACTAAGGCTCCTCTTAGAGGAAATTCCCTTGAGCAGAATCTCTCGCACTTCCGGTTAGCACTGGTGGTGAAGATATCCACTTGCGGGGTTTCCCCAAAGGGCGAAGATCTCCTGAAGGTCTTCCTGAGCCAACTCCCACTCGTGAGAGACCTTGCTCTGCCTCCTCAGAGCGTCCGCCGCCACATTTTCTTCTCCGGCCAGATGAACTGCCGAGATCAAATTTCCCTACTGGATGGCCCAGAACCAGAGCTGCATTGCCTCTCTGCACAACGGGAGTGAACCTACCCCCTTTTTTGTTGTGGTAATGAATGGCCACTGTGTTGTCCGTCATGATCAGGAAACTCTTCCCCCGCACAGATGGCAGAAAAGCCTTCAAGGCTAGCCTGATGGCCCTCAGCTCTAACAGGTTCATGTGGAGTTTGGACTCTGAAGGAGACCAACGACCGCTGGCAGTCAAGTCGTCGGCATGAGCTCCCCATCCTGTCAGGGAAGCATCCGTCACTACAGTCACCTCCGTCCAAGGTTGCCAAAACGGCACCCCCTTCATCAAGTTCCCTTTGTTGGCCCACCACAGAAGATCCTGGGCGACAGAGAGTGGAATCTGACCGGGATCTGACATATTGCCTGAGAACTGTGACCACTGTATCTTGAGGACCCATTGCAGGGATCTCATCCTCAGCCTGGCCTCTAGCACCAGAAAAATGCAGGATGCCATGAGGCTGAGCAACCTTAGGAATTCGAAAGCCGGGAGACTCTGGGCATTTTGAAACTTGTCCACCATCTGCACAATGTGATGAGCCCTCACCTTGGTAGGTGAGCACTTTCCCAAGGACGTGTCTAACACAGCCCCGATGTACTGGAGCTGTTGGAAAGGTGTCAGATGCGACTTCTCGAAATTGAGGGAGAAGCCCAGCCTGTGAAGGGAGCGTCAGGTGAGACCATGGTGATCCAATGCTTACTCAGGAGAGTGCGCCCGGATCAGCCAGTCGCCCAGGTAGGGGTAGACGTGAATCCCCGCTCGCCCGAGCTATGCTGCCACCACCACCATTAGCTTGGTGAAGAACCTCGGGGCGGAGGTCAATCCGAACGGCAGGACCCGAAACTGAAAGTGCGAGTCTCCAGCAGCAAACCTCAGCTACTTTCTGTGCTTCGGATGAATCGGCACATGAAAGTAAGCATCCTGTAGGCCCAGAGACACCAACCAATCCTGAAGTTGAAGGGCCTGAAGGACTTGAGAAAGAGTAACCATCTTGAACTTGTACGTCCTGAGAAGTTTGTTCAACCAATGCAAGTCCTGGATGGGTCTCAATCCACCGTCTTTCTTGGGGATCAAAAAAAAAGGGGAATACCATCCCTTGTTCCGCTCCGCTACAGGCACCAGTTCTATAGTGCCTTTCTCCAGCAGGGTCAAGATTTCCCGCTCAAAAAGTGCATCTGGAAGCTTCAAAGATAGTTTCCCCGGTGGATTGTCATGAGGCCACTGTAGGAAGGGAAGAAAGTAGGCGTGGGCTATGGTATCCAGAACCCATACATCTAAAGTAATGGCTCGCCATTCTTCGAGAGGCTGAGACAGTCTGCCCCCAACTGGCAAACCATGGGACATGGCCTCATGACTGTTTGGAAGCGACTGCGGCAGTGCCTGAAGGCACCTCTATTTCCCTGACCACCACAGGTACTTTTTCACTGGCCCCTTTTACTGGTGACCCCTCTGGTTCTACCAAAGGAGGAGTAGTAATGAAAATAACCTCCCCTCCACTGCTGTCCCCTAGTATGAAAAGGCTGAGGTTGACGCACGGTTGCACTTAAAGATTTAGCTGCAGCCTTCGAGGTCTGCAACCTCTCAAGGCTCTCGTCAGCCTTGTTGCGAAACAAATGTGCACCATCAAAGGGCATGTTCAGAAGATGGATTTAGACATCCGGAGCAAAACCTGACTTCCGCAACCACGCAAATCGTATAATGGTGCTCACAGCCATGGACTGGCTAACACGGTCAGCCGTATCCAAACCCGACTGAAGGGATTCACACAGGACATCCTTGCCGTCCTGCACGAGAGCCAGGAAGTCATCCCTTCCTTCCCCCTTGGAATATATGCTCAGCCGCTAAAGAAACAGTTTCACAGAGTGTGTGAGAACCTTGCTAAGGCACAAGTGGAGTTGGCCGATTTCAATGCCATGCTCCCCGCAGAAAATACCTTCTGAGCCCAACCGTCGAAGCGTTTGTCGTCCCTATCAGGAGGGTATGCAGGGTATGCCACCTGCCTCGTGGTGGCTGTGGCTGCCTGAACCACCAAACTCTCGGGAGTGGGGTGAGTGGATAAATAGCTGGGGTCCATACCGGAAGGGTGGTACTTTTTTGTCAAAGATTTATTAACAGCCGGAAGAGATTCCAGTGACTGCCAAGCAGCTACACCCTTTTCTGTAAGGTGAGATAAAATAGTTACACCGGGTCAGAGGACGGACCTTGATCTAAGATGTCCATTAGATCATCCTGCACAAAGTCTTCAGGAGGACTGGACCAGCCCAGATACTCCGAGACCCTAGTCATGAGCCTCCTGTAGGATGACTCAGCATGAGTCCGAGGCTCAGGCCTACCAGATTACCCTTCCGGAGAAGTGTCTAACCCACTGGCATCATGGAGGGTTTGCCTCAACTCCTCCAACTGTCTCCAGAAAAAATTGGAGCCACATCCAGTTCACCAGGGTCCTCAGAAATCAGACCTTTCTTGGTCTTCATATATGTCGTCCAGAGGGAGCTGAAACCCTGTCCTGGGGACAAAGGGCAGTCTGGAGTCCAATACTGGCTTCACAGACTTTGCCTTGGCCTTCCTAGGAGGATCCACCACATCGGGGTACTCCAATGGCAAATTTCGGGCAAAAATCCCCAAAGGCGTCGAGGGCAACGAAGGCTTTGACGGCAAAAGTGTCAAGAACCTCGGTGTTGAGAGCGCCGACACTGGTGCCGACAGCACCGTAGGCTGATAAGACGTGCGAGTCGGATGGACACAGCACCGACCGATCTTTGAGCCCTTAGTAGGTTGCTGAGGTCTCGCTGGGGACGAGGACCGAGACCTAGAATCACGTCTCTTGCGACATTCCGAAACTTTGTCCGAACGGGACTTCGAAGGCTCCCGATGTGAGTCGCGTCGCGGACCCAAGCCCAAACTTGTGTGAGCCACAGTACAAGACCGATCATGGCCAGCTTCGTTAGAAGGCGCGACTGGACCCGTGCCCTGCGATTGAAAAATTGTTAACATTTGCTCCTTAAAGGCAGCCCATTACTCCGGAGTCGAGGACTTCATCGGGCATGCCACTTTCCTCGTGGCTCCATCCATCCTCCGAGGAGAATGGGGAAGGCGACCGGTGGTGGCGCTTCCGCAAATGCTGCGATGAGGAAGAATCACGTGGTGAGGCTCAAATTGGAGGGGAAAAAAACAGGAGAAGCAACGAGACAAGTAAAGAAACAGAGGATCTTAAGAGGAGTGGTGAAGCACACGACTAGGCAGAGATAATGGAAGAAGTAGAACGAAAGGAGCAGGAAGAAGAGGAGAGACACAGGAGAGCGCGTAGGGACAAGCAAAGGGAGGAAGACAAAGACTGGGAGCAGCGAGTAGCAAAAAAAGAGGAAGAGGGAGCTCGAAGAGTTAGAGAGGCGAAGAGAAGAAGACAAGAAGGCAAAGCAAGTTCTAGTGAAGAGGGAGCAGAGAAAATGGAAAATAGAGATACTCGAGAGTGCAAATGCAAGGAGGAGGAGCCCGCAATAAGAGACATAAGAACAAAGTGGACAATGGGCACAGGAGACAACAAATGGGAGGAGGTAGGCAAATGAAGCCAGACAGCACTACCATACCGTACAGGGCTGCCACACCATCAGCCAGGACAGACATGGGGTCCTGTGGGGGAAGTGGTAGTGAGGATCTGATTGACTTTGGAGGAAACCCAGCGAAGACACAACCTCTAGAAGGGTGAGCTTCACAGACGATTTTTGCAGTGATACGGACACCGATGCAGAGGGGAGTGAGGACGAGGTAAGAGGTCAACCCAAGCATCGATCGTCGGGGAAAAGTGCAAATAAAAGCATGATATGGGAAGCAGGGAAGGACGCAGGGGGATTCAGGAATGATAAGGACTATTGATCACAACAGTCCAGAGACGCATCACACAGTCTGGACAATTTGCTCCCTTATGTTCAGAGGCTTAGGGATCTCCCAGAGCGAATGAAGGGGGAGACGACCAAGGCATGTACTGACATTAAAGACACTGGGGGACCAGATCGGCAGATCCAGTTGACACGAGGAGCGAATGGGGATATCGGGTTCACACAGTTGCCCCTACTGGGAAAGGGAGGGGGGCAACCTCAATACATACCATGGAAGCACATAGGCAAGGAAAACCTGAGGTGTAGGCTACCCTTGTTAACCACGTGTGCAGGGAAATGGATATACAAAATGGAAATTAGCAGTGGGGGATGTAAAGGGACTACTAGTGGCAATTCTCAGGGAGGCTGCTGATGATGTACAGAAAAGGGTGGGGTACCCGGGAGTAACCACCCAGGACGCGGCGCACAATGGCACGGCATTTGCAAATTGTTGAGCAGCTGTATGGCAAGCTCTAAGGAAACAGTACCCTGACACGAGGAAGAGGGGGCCACCTAGGGGACATGGGTACGGGCAACAGATGCAGCAGAACCATGGGGCATCCTCAGAGGGTTTCGAGGATATGGACAGCAAATGCAGCAGGGCCCGGGGGGGGGGGTTTCTATGGGGTTCCAAGGGCAGGGGAGAGAACCACCCCAACGCTGGGGGGTGGACAGATAGGGCATATCTCAAGGGTATGCAGAAGCAGGGGAGGGATCTAACAGAATGAGTGAATGCAACACCAGCCAACATATCAAGGGGAACATAACGAATATTACATACAGGACCAGACACCACAACAACGACATACACAGAACGCATACCCACAGACACCAGCCCATGATGCAGACACCGTAAATGCAAGCACCTATGCAGCAGTATCCACAGACACCACAGATGCCACAGATGCAGGGCAACATACAACACGCATACATGGCACAGCAAATACTGCAGATGTATAAGAGCACACAGCCAAACGACGGGATAATGGCATGCACAGACTCCATGACAACGACTCACATTAGGAAACTGGGGGGGTCACTGTAGTGGGAGGCAACCCATTTCTAGGGAACGGTTTGTCCTTATACCCTCAATAGTACAGCCCAAAGATGGACTTGATGTGTTCCATCCTATCAATTACACCCAACCCTGCGGAGGAACCATGTATAGGGGTGATGATAGGTGACAAGACTTTTTCCTTTCTTGTAGACACAGGGGCGACTAAATCCTGCATCCGGGAAGGGAAATATAGTATGTCAGGCGATGCCATGAATGCTCAAGGATTCTCTGGGGCAACAAAATTGGTTCCTTTCACATATGATATTGCACTTTCTATAGGGGAGCACGGTCTATCATTGGCCCTACTTTATTCCCGACAGACACCTGTAAATATGTTGGGAGAGACATCAGGAGCAGACTTAACATGACTATCTTATTCCCCGAAAAGGGGATGGTGTGTTCCACACCAGGGATATACCTTCTAAACATGAGGGAAATCATTCAAGCTTATTGTGGATGAAGGGTACAGAACAGGGTGCAAGTAGACGATGAGCTGTTCCTGTATGGTACTGAGATTATAATAGCATTCCAAACAAGAACTTATTCAAGCCAGAGGTACCATTAGACAAGGATGAAGGGATACTTGTGCCACTCGAATTGGAGGCAGGAGTCGTGGGGGATGACTGGATAGCAGTTCACAGGACAGGTGACACATGTCAACCATGGCAAGCAGTTATCGCCATAGTAGAAGGATACAGGTTGACTACAGTCACAGATGAACAATGCCAACAAATCAGACCATGAGATCAGGTTCGAAGTGAACATCACATATTGGGTGAAAATACATTACAGGGAGGTTCCACAGAGGATGGTGGTGGTGCTGAAATGGTCGCTGACCTTTCTTGAGGAGGATTGGTAAAGGTAACCAGCATCTTATGGACCACAAGTCCCTATAATGTGGAGCTTCTGAAGAGGATAGGAGGTGTGAAAATAAAGCTAAAACCAGGAGCAATTTTACTACAAGTTAAGCAATGCCCACTCTCAAGGAAGGTAGATGAAGGTTTCTATGAAACCCTTGTAGCACTAGTGTAGCAGGGCATCATAGTGCCATTAGAATCACCATGCAACTCTGTGATGTACCCTGTCAAAAGGCGACAGCTGGGTCATGATGTTTATACAGGACCTGCGCTCTCTTAGCCATATTGTAGAAGCAGAATATCCGTTAGTTCCAAACCCAGCAACAATTTTGTGCAGTATCCCCACGGACGCGGTGTACTTCACAATCATAGATTTGAAGAATGCCGTCTTCTCTATAACATTACACCCAGACTCACAAGACTGAACTAAATTTCTATATAGAAATTAGAAGTAGAAACATAGAAGACTTCCTCAAGGGTACTGTGAATCACCTTCTATATTCAATAGGGCCCTTCAATTGGATTTAGGCAACGTACAGATAGAGAGCATGGTTAAAAGTACGTAGATGACATATTGATTTGCAGCAAGACAGAGGAACAGTTTAGAAATTACTTAGTATACATGCTGACAGTGCTAGCAGACAAGGAATACAAGGTAGACAAGGCCAAACTACAATATTGCCAGACCGAAGTGTTATACATTGAGCAGATGATCTCCCAAGATAGATGACAAGTGATGCCAGAGAGGGCAGAGGCAATAAGCAGGACAGCAACATTTACAACAGTAAGGGAGATGCAGCAGTTTTTGGGGCTATGTAACTACTGCAGGGCATGGGTATTCCATTACAGCATTTACACTATACCCTATTAGGTGCATTGAAGGAAGCACAGAAAGGGGAGAAGGTAATACAATGGACAATGGAAATGACTGAGGCATTTAACGAACTGAAGGAAGCTATATGCAGAGCTCCAGTGTTAGGGATCCCAGACTATTGCAAATAATTATTTCTGCTCTCATACTCCGACGGTAGTGATGACTGCAGTACATACACAAAAGACCAGCTTGGGGCACAAGCCACTAGCTTACTATAGTGGGAAATGATACTGAGAAATGGGAGGACACTATCCATGCGAACAGGAAGTGGCTACAGCCACATTCGCAGTGGACAAGTCAATGAGTATTATCATGGGATGCAGAACCACTCTTTACGTGGAGCATGCTCTCTTTGTAATACTGCAAAGACCAAAGAGCACACTGAGAACACAGAGGGCTTCGGTGTTTGAGGTGTTACTACCCAGCCCAACTCCCAAGATAGTGAGATGCAGACTTGTCAATCTGGCGACTTTTATCGCCAATGTTTTAGAGAAGGGCGACTATGCACATGACTGTACAGCAAACCGAGAATAATTCAGTGACACTCGTAAGGTACATGAAGGCGCACTTGAGGGTGGAGATGTGCTCTAAAATGACAGGTCTTCAACAGATGACCAGACAAGTTGAGTTAAGAAAGACATACTGGGACAGCAGTCATGAGACAGAGAGGAGAGGACAGGACAAGTAAGGAAGGGGCAAGCGCACGCCTGCTATCACATTATTCAGCACAAGCAGCAAAATGCGTGGCTTTAATATAGGCATTGGAGCACATCAGGGGTAAGGACAATGTATTCAGATTCAACCTACGTTACATCCATGGTGCTTTCTGGGTTCTCATGTTGGATGAGGGGGGACTTCAGGCTCGCTGATGGGTCACCAGTGCAGCACGCACTCCTATTTGGTATATTGGTAGACGTCATAGATTTCCCAGAGCGAATAGCAACTTTGAATTGCCAAGCACATACAAAAGGGGAGAATCCTATTTCAAGGGGATACAAAGCGGCAAACATGGAGGCAAAATGGGCTGTCTATTTTGGGGATGTTTTAGAAATGAAGGCTTCATCACACGCATGGAATCATGCAAGAACTATGATACTCAAAGAGGGGTACAACATATTACCAGTGACACAAATTATGGAGCTGCAGGGAGCTGCACTCAGGGAGGAAAATGAACTGTGGCTTAGGAGGGGATGTACAGTATCCCCAACAGATGCCCTATGGTGGCAAAACAAAACAGGGGAAGTGGTAATGCCACTTGCATTTTTGCACACAGCACTGACATAACTACACTATGCAACCCATGCAGGGAAGGAGGTTGCTTGCCTCCCATATTTGAGAAACATGGTTCTGTCCTAACTTGGCAAAACACGTGGCCAAATTTACGATTACTTGTTTGACATGTAAACAGTTGACTGCAGGTCATACATTAAGAGAAGTGAAAGGAGCCATAACCCGCCAAGTTGGTCCATTCTAGCACCTCCACATCGACAATGCCGACATGATCCAAGTTTGCCAAGGGTACTGCTACATAATCGTGGTTGTGTGTCCATTTTCCCATTGGATCGAAGCCGGTCCTTGTTCCTGAGGTATTCCCACAATGGGGCGTGTGTGAGTTCCTGCGGTCTGACAAGGGCCCTCACTTCGCCGGTGAGATGTTCTAGCACATTACAACCCTGCTGGGAATCCACCACAAATTCTCCTGTGCTTATCACCCAAAAGTGAATGACGTGTGTGAACGCCTCAATGGCTTGCTTAAAGAAGCTATAGCCAAGACTAAAAAGAGTCTGAACAAGAGTTGGCTGCATTGCCTACTCCTAGCCCTGTTTGCACTGTGCAACAAGCCCGGGTCTGACCACCATTTAACCCCAATCGAGGTGTAACAGGACGATACATGCAACTTCCCCTGACTCCTCGCACTAGAGCAGTCAAAGATGCGGAGAGTGTAGCAGATACATTGGGTCAGAAAATGTATGAATATATGACTTCCTTGATTGCAGCTGGTGAGAAATAGAAGAGGCACTAGCAGAGACACCAGGAGGGGCTGGAAGCCGGTGAAGACAGCGAAAATGCACAAAGCCAAGGGGACTCACTTAAGCAGCCATTCATATACCCAGGAGACAAGGTTCTCCTCAGAAATGTTTGTAGACGTTGGGACACGCCCAGGTTCACGGGACCTACACTGTTGAAGCAGTAACTGTTAGAGCTGTAAAGCTGACTGGAAAGAGCATCTGGAACCATTTAGGTGGCATCGAGCCCTACAAAGCAGTGGCCTCACCTGGCACCGACATCAGCAGGGCCAACGATCCTCAGCAAGAAGAACAAAGGGACAATTTGGAAGCAGCATTGCCGAGCAGAGGACACCCAATGGTTACTCGCTCACGGGAGCAGAGCTAAGGCAAGGACTTCCTACACATCCAGAGTGAGGGTACATTGTCTGTTAGTTTTCTTTCCGCACACATTCATTGTGAAAGTGCGACTGTTTTTATTGCATTTCTTCCATGCTGCCCACTGATCCTCGACCTGATACCTTCCAAGGCCAATGTGTCCAATTCATTAGAAGATTCAAGAGGTCTCGTGCACACAAGCCTAATGTGTATTACTGTGTCTTCATTGCATATTTGGCACAGGTTTACCTGCAATTAGAAGGAGGAAACTCATCTGTCCTTGCAGTCCTCAGAGGCCCTACAATTAGGGCTGTGGGAGAACAACTATTAATTTTTGCCATGACAGATTATATGATTAATGGTGCTTGAACTACTAGAACACTAACACAATAACACAGCCCAACTTCAGCAGGTGGTACGGCCATGTCAAGTGGACAAGGGAGCACTGCAAGCATAGTAATGAGAGGTAAGCACAGTGCTTATACAGACATGGGAGAGATGGACCTATATCTCACTGACACTGACACTATCACACTGCCCAGCTGATTACGGCGTCATATTGCTGATACGATCCACTACTGCCCCCTGACTCGTATGGTAAGAGAGAGAGCAGCCATTGCCACACACGAGTTCCTGGTCCCAATATGGCCGCCCCTGCTGCTGTTTATCTGAACACCTAGCAACTAACATAAGTTGCCTCGACCCGCGATTGGTCTGTTTTGCCCATATCAGAGCGCCGTCATCGCTGCATGGCGAGAGCCGGCCCTTATTCGGTAAGGCCCGCTTGTTAAGGCCAGTCCGCCTGTCTTCTAGCTCACAGTTCCCTCATCATCGCATGGGGGGGCTGGAGCCCGCCCCCATCTATACTTCGCTCCGCTGATGCACAGAAGCGCGGCTGCCTGAAAACCGTCACAGCATTCTGGAGATCAGCACCACAAGATTCCAGATATCTACAGCCCAGCTGATTACAGCATCGTCTTGCTGATACGATCCACTACTGCTTCCTGACTCGTATGGTAAGAGAGAGAGGGCAGCCATTGCCACACAGTTCCTGATCCCAAAATGGCCGCCCTGCTGCAGTTTATCTGATCGCCTAGCAACTAACATAAGTTACATCGACCCGCGATTGGTCTGTTTTGCACATATTAGAGCGGCGTCATCGCCGGATGGCGAGACCCGCCCTTATTGGGTAAGGCCCACTTGTTAAGGCCAGTGCACCTGTCTTCTACCTGTCCTGTGCTGCGCCGGAGCCACGAGGAGACTTCCTGCCGGCTCAATACTGCTGGGAAAACAGTAACATCCCTAACGATCCTTTCCAGCCAAGTTTGAGAGACCGTTCATCTGTACGGTACTTTACTCACATTAGCCTGATAGTTCACTCCAAATCATCAGGATAAAGCTCACAGTCATAATCAAAGTGGCGTAATAACGGTTCAAGCACGCCCAGCGCCTGACTGTCAGAAGTGCTTCTATCGCCACCAAAGTATTCTACATTCTGCACCCACTATAAACCTACTGTATATTGTTTCAACTTTACCTTTTACGACCACCATTACTGTATGCCTGTTTGCCTTAATCTCGTAACATCATGCCACAAACAACAGGTACTACCATGCTTACGATTGTCACAATCATGTAATAAATTACCTTGTATCTAACACCTGCACATACGTTTATATCCAAATCACCACAATGGCCAGCCGATGTGATTTCTATACTAGCCTATTGTGAGGTTTACTTGCCCTGCCTATGTCAGACTAGCCTAAATTTGATATGTAGACTTGCCTACTCTTGATTTGTACCTGCCTTGCCTATATCGTACTAGCCTATTGTGATGTGGACTTGCTACGCATATGTTAGACTAGCCTATATTTGATTTGTAGACTAGCCTATCATGATTTGCCCTAACCACATTGTATCAGCCCACTGTGATGTGTACCTGCCCTGCTTATGTCAGACTAGCCTATCTTAATTTGCACACTGAGCGGGCTCATTCTGCGTCTTCATTGTATCTGACAGTTACAGGTCAGAATGTATGCCACCTCCCTTCACCTAACTGTTCTTCTGATCACATTGTTCTCAACTGCTGGCTCGCTATTCCACAATATGCCCTCAAATACCATGACCAACAACACTTGTACCTTGGCAAAACCTATCAACTCCAACCATACACCTAACCCTCCTAGAACCAACATCCCGTGCGACCTTATGCATAGGAACATCAAACCATGTTCGCGAATATCCAAATTATTCAAACTGCCTGCCAGCCACTCAACCACACCTGCCTATCACAGCAACAATCATGATAATACCCCTGAAATGAGGAATTATACCAATTGAAGTGCCTCCTATAATTCTAATCCCAGAATAGCTAAACACAATAAACATCCCACTACACCGGCTCATCTCAATAGGAAGGCCCAGCCTACTATATCTACAGTAACCCCCGCTCCCCGCTTAAAGGAGCACTCATTAATGCAAGGTCACTAGTAGCCCACGCTACAGAAATTGCTGACTTAATAATTACAGAAAAGTATGACTTCTTAGCCATAACCGAATCTTGGCTACATCAGGCAGCAGGCCCTGCCTTGATGCTTGCTGTGCCAGCTAACCAAACTATCATTAGAGAAGACAGAGCTGACACCTGTGGTGGAAATATAGCGATCATAGCTAAATCTAGCCTAGCAATGAGAATAGCAGCACCTCTGCATGTTAACTCTTGTGAATCCCTCATAGTGAAGCTGCCCATCTCTGACTCTCAAACCATCACCATATCTCTTATATTCAGACCCCCTCGCCCCATTGGCCCGTTCGAGGAGGACCACTCCATGACACTCTTAGATAACTTTAAAAATGCATCACAGGTACTCCTACTAGGAGACATGAACCTGGGCTACAATGATCCCAAAGATGCACATGCAAAGTCCATTGCCAATGTCCTCTCAGAGCTTGGCTTCTCCCAAAAAGTAACACATCCTACCCATGAGAAAGGTAGAACGCTTCACTGGGTGGCTGACTATAACTGCAATACTAACATTACCACCATTAGCCCACAGGTATGGACTGACCACTCACTTATAGCCTACACCTTAGATGCCAAAATTAACTTGACGCTAAACAACCTCGTAGCACCTCCCATGTTAACCAGGAATAAAAAAAAAACATAGCATCCGACAGTCTCGTTCGTATCACCTTAAACTCATTACCAGACACACTAGACACACTAGATCCTTTGAATTTAGTCAACGAATTCAACAAAGATATGACAGAAGCACTTGACACCATTGCCCCTCTAAAAATGAGGAACAGTAAGCCGAGAGCACACTTAAATGCCTGGATTACGCCATATCTAAAATCACTAAGAAAAGAAGTGAATCTATCTGGAGGATAGCACCATCTGAGGTAAACAAAGCTAACCTTATTAACATCTCCACGAAATACAAAACCAAAATAAGGCAATCTAAAAAAGAAAGCTTTAATAATAGGATATTGCAAGCCAAATCAGGTATCAAGTAACTTTTTGCAATACTAAAGGAATTAGAGAACCCAATCCCTGTACCAGATAACTGTGTTAAAAATAGGACCTGGTTCTCTGACATTCAGAAGGCACTCACTGACAAAATTGCTACTTCTCGAGTCACAATCGCCAAGAAAAGTTTAAATGTACCGATCACAACCCTACAAACTGGTAATCCACCCACCCACCCAACCTAAACCTGCACTTCGCTTCAACTTCGCTAAAGTCTCTATACTGGATGTTGAAAAAATAATACTCTCTCTCAAACCATCCAACTGCTGAGGAGATAAATGTCCTGCCCAAATTATAAAAGATGCTGCGAGGGACTCATCACCCATCATTTCTAAGCTTTTCAACTCATCTTTCACCTCAGGCACCATACCAAGTAACCTTAAGGAATCCTGGGTCCTCCCGCTCCTTAAGAAATAAACAGTGGACCCTGCGATACCCACGAATTGTAGGCCAATCACAACAGTGCCATTCCTCCTGAAGATACTAGACAGGGTGGCTTACCTACAGATTCAGAATTTCTTGGAACAAAACCAACTCCTCGGCACCCGGCAGTCAGGTTTCAGACCACAGCATGGGACTGAAACAGCACTCATTGACCTTAAGACCCAGGTCGATAAGCTGAGAGACCAGGGAAAATGTGCCTTACTACTTCTTCTGGATTTATCAGCAGCATTTGACCTGGTGGACCATAAGGTACTTTGCAACCACCTCGAGTCAGCAGCGCACTTCTCGCTACAAACTATAGTTTGGATTCAATCTTTCTTAAGAAAAAGAACCATGAGAGTCTTCTCCACCTCAGAAGCAGCTGATCCCATTCCCATCACGTGTGGTGTTCCTCAGGGGTCCTGCTGTTATAGCATAGCTATGATTGATTCACAGTATGCTCATGATGCAGTACGATTCTGGAATCCCCGGATTCCTGAATCATACATTGATGAGAAAGCACTTAGTGAGGTTGCAACCACCCGGGGACCTCGTACTTGTGTAACCTGAATAAATATACAAGTGTGTATATATATATATATATATATATATATATATATATATATATATGTCTGTGTCAGCGATGTTCATTTCACAACAAATTGGCGACAAGGATGGGATCACCCCCCATGAATAGGATGCAAAGAGATGGGAATCAATTTACAAAAAATAGTGTGTCGAATATAAAAGCAGTGGAAGGAATTTCTGTACCAAGCAGTTTAATGTCCATCATCAATGAGATGGAAGAACAAGTACAGATCCTAACATTGACACCATCTGAAGTAGGTGTAGGGTCATGTCATGGGTGTCTATGTTGGTGAATGGAATGTCATTCAGAGTAATGGTTGATACTGGTTCGCCATACACCATGGTGATTGATTGGGTATTTATAACATGCTTAACACCCAGAGGTTTCTAAGCGTGGAACCGGGGATCGAACCTGTATTGCTGCATGTTGTTTCGCTTCCAAGGCGAGCATGTTGACCCTGAGCTATCCTCCCGAGACCGAGACGATGGTGGACATAGAAACATTTGAAAAGGAACTACAAGCAAGAAAGGAAGACTTAAGAGATACAAGAGTGAGAGCCACTGGGTATGGAAAGACACCGATCAACATAATTGGATATACATGGGTACATTTAAGTTTTAAAGAAAGGAAGACAGATTGCAAACTGTATGTGGCTGAAAATGGATTCTCAATTGTAGGATGGTGGGAACAAGCTTCCTTACAAATTAAAATACATCGAGGAGAGAATGTACCAATTTTAGGTATCACTGAAGGAAGTTGCGAAACTGGTGAAAAATAGGCAAAAAATTTTCCAAAAGTGTTCAATGAGACGATTGGTACATTAAAAGGATTTAAACATAGGATTGTATTGAAAAGGAACGCCAAGCCAGTAGTTCATAAAGTGAGAAACATTCCAATTGGCACAAGGGAAGCTTAACAGAAGGAATTAGTAAGGCTGTGTGAACAAGATATTATAGAACCAATAGAACGTTCAGAATGGCTTTTGCCAATTGTCATTGTAAGCAAACCAGATGGATCAATAAGGATGGTGTGTAGATCTAAGAGACTTGAACGCAAATATTTGGATGGATAGACATCTGTTACAGAATATAGGTGAAATGTTAACAACAATGAGGCCAGCTAAGTTTTTTACAACATTAGATTTATCATTAGCCTATCATCAGGTGGTACTAGATGAGGAGTTGAAGCACCTCACATCTTTCATTACCCCATTAGGAGCATTCAGATACAAGAGGATTCCTTTTGGATTGGCATCGGTGGCAGCCGTATTTCAGAGATTAATGCACCAGTTGTTTGATGGCATCCAAGGATTTCATTATTTTCAGGATGATATACTGTTATCAGCAATGACTGAGGAAGATCATAATGCAAAATTGTTAGGAGTTTTACAGGTCATCCAAGAAAGAGGTCTCACACTCAAAATAGAAAAATGTAAAATAAAGAAGAATGAAGTGACTTATTGTGGCCATTCCATAAATGCAGAAGGAATAAAACCAAAAAAAAACTCTAGTTAATACAATTCTAGGTATTCCAGAACCTACAAACAAAGATCAACTTCACAGTTTTCTAGGGTTGACAGAGTATTATTCAAAATATGTATATCATATTTCTGACAGATTAAGGCATATGAGAGAGTTGATGGGCAAAGGCATGAAATTCATATGGTCAGAAGAATGTAAAAGGAAATTTGAACAATTGAAGGAATGTATTAACAAAATCATACAATGACGAGAAAGCACTGAGTGAGGTTGCAACCACCCGGGGACCTCATACTTGTATAACCTGAATAAATATACAAGTGTTTATATATATAAATCTGTGTCATCGATGTTCATTTCACAACACCTGCGTCTCCCCTACAATGTATAACATTCACCAAGCTCCACTTTGATGATCTGGACTGTCTTGGTGTCATCTACTCTAACTATACAGATGACACCAAGATTTTCATCCCACTTTCAGGGGATTACAATCAGGATTTGGCCTTGATGAATAGAATATACCTCATCATCCAGGCATGGATGGCACTCCATGGTCTATGCCTGAATGATGACAAAATGAAACTCATCATCCCAGGGACCACACCTTACATTAACAAACTTGGCCATAATTATACCTCTTTCGACGTAGACGGCAATACGATTAAGGTCGCCAAGGAGGTAACAACCCTAGGTTTTTACCTCGACTCTAGCTTTACTCTAGCGAAACAGGTGAATGCTATGGCATCATCTACAGCCTACACATGTAAATTGATCAGATCGGTTAAACCCTTCCTCTCAACAAGCAGCTCTACTACACTGGCAAGAGCACTTGTGCTGTCCAAGTTGGACTGCTGCAATGCCCTTTACCTTGGATCCAATAAATGTATAACTGGGAAAATTCAAATACTTCAAATGAACGCCCTGAAAGCAGCGTTAAGAATGACCAAAAAGAGAACATATATCGACAGCAAGGAGACAATCTAACTGGCTCTCCATCATTGATAAAATTAGACTAAAAACTGCTTCACTTACATTCAAGTGCCTTAATAATGCAGCACCTAGTTACTTGACAGAGAGGTTAAATAGAAAACTCATGCTCCGACCTACCAGCGTGGCATACATCAACTGCCTGACAGTCGCCCCCTTCAAATTGATGACAATCAGCGGCAGTAGTTTCCCTATCAGAGCTGCCCAACTGTGGAACACCCTCCCACCTATCCCCAGGGCTGACCAAACTTACCCACATTTCAGATTAAACATCATTAACTAGTTTAAAACTAATGATCTTTAACTACAGACTTACCAATTCCTTAAACTTCTCTCTTCACGGAAATGACCTAGTTTAAATGCACTGTTATAGCTATTACTGTACATACTGTAAATACATACTGTACATGCTATTACTGTACATATCTGTATTCCATCTGCTGCATTTTCCCCGACCGCACTTTGGGTATCCTACATTCTGCATCACATGATTGTGGTGACCCCTACTGTAATCCACATAGTACACTTATATTGTATCTGTGTAATATCTGTGGAATCAGGTAAACTATGCTATACACTGTAACTTACCTTTGTAAGCTGAAAACGTCCTTATCCTCGCGCCCTGATACCTTTGGGTCTGGTGCGCATTACAAATAAATAAACAAACAAACTGCTTGACTGTCTAACAATATGTGGTACAAGCAACCAAAGTAGGTAAAGAAACTACTGGGGAGAGCTGCTATGTCTGCTTATTAATCCCCTATGCCATGAGTGCCTCCAGAACATTTATAGCAACTGAAATACCAGCAGTAAGAGCACAATGTCTCCTGTACCTATCCATGGTTACAACCCCAGGAAGATTCCAAGGGAAAACAGCAAGATTGAGATGGATGTCTCTCAACATTGTCCTATGAAGACAGTTATATAAAGACTCTCCACGTGATGAACAATTACTGGCAATTAGACCAATCTATCCAGGATGGAAAGAGGGAATACTAGGAAGCAAAGCACACAGCCTAGTACAAGCACCAGTAAACAGTCCAAGGAGAAAACAACACGTGCCCGAAAAAATGGGATGTGAGCAACAAATTGCTCACCTGGGTGGACGATGAAGCTGGACCAATGCCCATGATCACACTGAAGAAACCAGCATTATGTTTACAGAATGAAGACACTGTTAAGGTTGGAGATAACACAGAGTGCAGGTACACAGAGAAGCATCCAGCATTTAAGGTTAGCACATCAGTATTAATCAACCACTATTGGGCATACGAGAAGCTGCCACCCAAATGGGGAGCAGTTTGCTCGTAGGGCACATCAATATGCCAGCACTGGTAGTACCACAGAAGGACGTGAAGATAGATGACTTTCCTAAAATGGATACCAACAAAAGAAAGAGATCAGTAGAAATGGAAGAAAAGGGATTTCAGTAGAGTGAAAAGTGACAACTATTTGTCATCAGAATAAAAAGCATCCCTATACAATGTACCACCTGAGCACAGGTTGTTCAGTAGGACACAGATCTTTTTCACATCAGTAGTTCCAATAGGGGCATACGACTCATGCAATATAACACAACAGGACAAGCTACTCAAATTGTAGCTGGATCCTGATACGGATAGCCAGGAAACACAAGCGGTAAGCAGCCATCCCTATGCGATTTTCTGTCCACTCAGGAAGTTCTAAATCTGAACTATTCAGAGCCACCCTCTCCACTTTAACTTCACCAAAACAGTGACCCAATGAGGGGAGTCACACCCCAGCCGCTACAGCAAGCACGGAAAGCGTAGTACAGGGGGGTGGCACATATAGTATTATACCACCTGACCCTTCTGACTAGTAACTCAAACAGTGGGTTTTTGATTATGTTCACCACGGCGCACTTTGGATTCAACAGCCCTGGACCCTTCCCTCACCACATGCCTTGGGACACAGGGAGGGAAGGGTCCACGGGGACCAACGCACAGAATGCACCACTAAACCAACCCGCGCACTGCCAACTACTAGAAATCCTTTCCTCACGCTCTTGCCCCCCTTCGGGGCAAAACTGAGGAAAGGGTCCCCGGGCACCAGTGCCCTTATGACCGGAACGATCACGGGCAACCTCCCACACACAAGGGCTTCTCCGTTCTTTCACTACCCAACCGGGCACAGACCCTCTCTTAAAGGAACAAAACTGGAAGCACTCTATGCACCCAAAAGACACGGGCCATTCCCACTGACAGCCGCCCCTGGCATGTGGGAAGGGGTCACCAGGCACCAATGGCCCATGACTTAGGCTAACTTTGGTTAACCCCACATGACACACACTTTTCGCTGGATTAATTGTCCTCCACTATACGTACCCCCTACTATGGGAATCAGATTCATTATTACCATGGGAATTCCTCGCAGTTATCGTCAACTAGCCCTCTTGTAAAATGTACATTCTCCCTAATTCTTAGGTAATAAACCTTAAACCACAGAGGCGGACCACAGCCCCTGAAGAATCCAACCACCCAGGATAAACCTTAAGCAATAGAGACGAGTTGCTTTTTAGGCACCCCCCATCACCCACCAGGTGAGACCACATTTCTTAACTGATACAGGCCACCACTTAATGAGACAACACCTTGGAGCCAATCTAATCTAGCTGACCAAAATCTTTCCTTTTCTCTCCCTCATGTCTATGAATTACTGTGTAATTAATATAATTTGTGCAATGTATTCTCTTAAATGTATGTACTAATCGGCAAACAAATATAAAACCTTATATAAATCACAAATGCCTAACTCTATGTCACTATCACTGGGAACTGATTCACCACCACTTAATGTGGTTCTAACTCAACTGTCACGCATTATCAACTTGATCACGAATATTGAATGCCCCATTTGGGGACATCACACTCACCATATATGTATCCATTCTCCAATGTATTTTAAATCAAAAATGGTAGCCTAGAAAAAGACCTGATAGGTTGAAACACATGCGGGCACCACTTGTTTTTCCATCAATGGATGAATCCAAGGAAATAATAATAAACATTTGGAAACACTGATAACAAGCAGCTTTGTGGAAGTCACATTTTTCATTCGCCAATGAAGCAATGGGTTCATTCCCAGCATAGATAACAACACATGCGCCAAATGAGTGGAAGCTTTAACAATCTTCGCTTGACACACACAACAGGCACCACGAGCATAGGCCTTTTTTCAAGCTCCCACCAACCGGCTGCTAGTGCACTGATAACAGAGATGGAGGGTGCGGCAACCCATGGTACCTGGTGCTCCCAATGTACCACCTGAGCACAGGTTGTTCAGTAGGACACAGATCTTTTTCACATCAGTAGTTCCAGATGTCCAGACATATACAAACGCAAAATGGTTGCCGATTACAAGATGGGAGCTAATGCAGACAAACTCTACAGTGAATGGCTTTAATGCGATAAAAGAAGAGCTCCGAGCCGTAAGTTTAATGGCAATCCAAAACAGATATTTTCTAAACCTTCTCACAGCAATGGAAGGAGGAGTTTGCGCCAAGATCAGGAGTTCCTGTTGCTCGTTCTTAACCCCAAATCATGGAGAGAATGGCACACTGACAGAAGCAGTGACAAGGCTGTCGAAAATGCAGAGGAAGAAGCCAAAGGAACAGGAAAAGACCAAAGCTTATTGTCATACATGTGGTCCTGGATGCCATCATGGTTAGCAGACAGACTGAAAGTATTACTAGGAGTCTTAATATTAGTACTAATAGGACTGTGTGTGGTTAAGATCTGCATTACATAATACGGCAAAACTACTGAGAAGACGATAGGAATTAAGGTGTTAGTAGATGTGACTGTGGAGGAACAGAAAGACAAGATAGTAGAAGAATGAAATAACCTGAGAGTCAGGATAATGGAGTGTCCACTGTTCCTGACTGAGATGATTACATTCAACAGTCCAGTCGACAATTACATATACTGGGTGAAATGGGTATGGTGCAACCCAGAAGGAGATTGCAGCTATATGACCTGGAGTTTCAATGACCATCCATTACTATGGACATCTTGGAGGAGTGACAACATATGGCTACCAAAAGCAAGAGTGACAAAGTATGGCGGTTTGGTCAACATGTCAACTAGAGGGGGGACTGAAGAGAGGGTCCAAAGAATGCCACCCGCTTATCCCCATGAAGATGAAAGCCCGAAGAGTCAAGAATGCACAAAGCCACTCAATATTCGGACAACCCCCAGGAGCACCAGTGTCTGGGACGTATGCAGAGAGATATTCTCTCAGACAGCCATTCAAGCCTTATCCAGTGAATGTCTTTATGGATACAGATGCTTCAACAGTAGATATAGACCCAAACGACTTGATAAA
The DNA here is from genome assembly GCF_040938575.1 of Ambystoma mexicanum. Classification (NCBI taxonomy): domain Eukaryota; kingdom Metazoa; phylum Chordata; class Amphibia; order Caudata; family Ambystomatidae; genus Ambystoma; species Ambystoma mexicanum. The sequence goes on from NC_090931.1 coordinate 463,815,170, forward strand.
TGATGTTGACCAAATGCAGAGAAATCACTGCGCTGATGTCATTAGTGACACCACTACATAGCCATGTTAGTCATGAAGCGCTCCCGCAACCATGTACAACTTTACACAAACACACACTCGTGTACACGAAGAACATGCTTACACAGTTCTGCAGATAGAGGACAGATACTGTAAGGAACTCATGATGGCAACAGTAAAGACAGACACGTAATCACAGTTCAAGTGTTTTTATTAAACTGGAACTGCAGGGTGGAAAAATACCTAATCTAAACCTAAATCTAATATGGGAGCAAGCGTCGACCATCAAAAGAAAAATAAACCAGTCCTCATGGTGTCTTGTCAAAGTAAAAGGCCTATACTAAGAAAAACTATTGTCAAATCCTTACAACTAATTACAGAAAGATTGCCGGTTAGGCTTTCAATAAATTAAGAGGTTTCATAAATAATAAGTCATGATGTGATTGCCAGGGGCCTCCCTTCCCCAAGTTTTCAGCAGGGGACAATGTGGGACAGCACAGAACATGCTCAAGCTTTCCCAGCATGAGCTAACAGTTCCTCTTTAAACAATCAGGGCCTTAGATGGTTAAGTAACCTTTCTACCAAAAAAAGTATCTTGCTGAAGTGGGCCTGATGTATTCAAATAACAAACAGAGTTCCTTTTCACATATACATTGTGTGATGCTTTTCACCCCTGGATCCCTCCCTCTTGTGGGCGCAGATCCCTAGAAGGTTCTTTGATGATACCAGGACCCCTTACAGTTATGTTCCCTTGCTTTTGAGGGCCTGTTAGGTTCAAAAGTATCCAAAACTAAAGTTCAACAAAAGTTCTTAAGTTTGTCTGTGGCTTTATTTGAGGTGATGGTTCGTCACCCTTGGGTTGCCCCTCTTTCGGGCTCAGACCCTTATCGAAAATCAGCTTCTGTTTATTGGGTTCCTCTAGCATGGAATGCATTCAAAGGCTTTGCCTCTTTACTTCACTTTGTTGCATTCACGTGTCGGTGGGTGTTGACTTGTCAACCTTGGATTCCCCTCTTCTGGGCTAAGATCAGCCTCGACGGTTCACCTCCGTTGATCAGGTTCATCATGACTTTCAATGCAATTTACTGGTAGCTTTCACAGATCTTAATATCTTTGTATACAGTTCCCTGTGGACATCCCTCGTTTGGGTTCACTCTTGCCAATCTTGTCAATTGCACCTTTTCCATTCAACTCTTTTCCAACAAATTAACATGCAGGATTCATTTCCCTTTGCTTCACAATCATCTGTCGGTCAAAAGCTTTTGACTGTACAGAGGATTTTACAAGGCCCATGTGTGACCACTTTGACCCCTCTTCTTGACTTTCTCCCAATAACTGTAGTTCAACCGCAGGGTAATCGCCTTGAGCGCACACCAACGTGGTGCTTGATTCTGCTATGCTGGATTGCCCCTTTTCTTATATCAATAGTTCTTTGTTTTCAAAGTTCAATTAGCCACTTGCTACTTTCATTCAACACAGTTCGGTTTCTTTATCAGCTCTACCCTCAACTCACCGATTGTGATGAACTGCTTTGCTTTCTTGTCTGTAGAGTTAAGGCCGATACCATTGGGCCATGCGTCTCTCCCCAGGCTTAACTGTCAGCGAGGAGTTACCCGGATACTGTTGACATCTGCTGCAGCACACGCAGGCTATTGTTTGTGGTCTTCCTTCTCTTGAGGCTTCACGAGTCTCTGCCGATAAGGGCAAGGTCACTTCTCCCCTTGGTATCCTCTCGACTTGTGCTGTTTTTTGCCTCCTTTTGAACTGTGGGACAGAGTTAGCTCTCACGTCGTGTGCTCTTTGGATGCTCTCTTGCTCCACCTTTTATCTGTATGGGTAAGGGAAAGGGCCGTCAGGTGTATGTGATTCTTGTCAATTGCCTGACTTTACCTGACCCTCGTATTGGGAAATGTCAGGTAAACAGCTCTGGTGTTAGTCTGTTGTCTTTCTTGTTGTGCGAAAGTCTTTGTGTAAGGAAAGGGGAGGAAGTGTTTTGGAATATCCTATGTGGTAGTATGGGGAAAAGGTGTTTAGAAGGGGGATAACGCGTCTCACCATCAGTGTCCCACTCCCACTCCCCAAGGACCCCACATCCAGATGATCTTCCCGCACTGGTAAACCCCCAGGAACTGGATCCAAGTGTGATGGCCATGTCCTGGCCACTTGGATAACAGATCCCTGGGGACTAGCTAGGGAGACACCTTCAGGTTTCTCACAATACATATACATACTGTCAAAAGATTTTATTATTTTTCTCATTAGCCAAATGCAGGAATGCTGAATGCAAGGCAACGAAGAGATGCAGAGCAAGCTTGCAGATGCTTATGCAACTAACCCTATGGAACTGCACAATCGCATAAGGAGCATGGCAGGACCAAGTACGACTAACCTATAGAAACATAGCATGATATAGGTGTGCAAAAACCGTAGTATAAGTATAACAGAACCTGTAGGCCCTTTAAGCGAGGTAGCACTATATGGGATGGGATGGATGGGGATGCAGAATTTACTCTTATACCAATAATAAGACTGATTCAGGAAGTTGGCAAAATCTAGCTGTTTTATTTGCAAGTGTCTAAAACAGGGACATCAACGGATGTTTGCTCAAGTCTCTCAATGGAAAAACACACATTTATAGTAAAAACTCATCATCATTGATGTCATATTACATGGCAAAATAAGAAAAGCTAAGTTTGATTGTGGTTGGTCTACGGGGAATATCTAGGTATACTTTCTATGGTGGATAGGATTGTTATTGGGTCTTTCTAGTCAGCTGGACAACTATGCCTACCCATAGTGCAAGTCATCTTCAGTGTCATACAATACACTTCATTGGCTTCCAAACTATAGGGCGCTTTGCTACGTGGCCCTCTATAATTGGCTGGCATGCTTGTACCCTTCTAGAATATTCGACTTGCTAGCAGCATGCAAGCTGGTACCCCAGGGGCTTGTGGGTGGACATGACCATGACTTCCCATCCAATGAGTCCATCATCAATCATCACTCCTGCTGTCTGCCATTCGAATTGTCTTTGAACACAGCCTTGAAAAGTATCACTGTGTAGAAGAGGTCCCAAATAAAGCCTGCACTCCAGTCGCCCATTTTGAAGTACCAGGAACGTTCACACCGAAATACGTGACGTATGATGAGCAGATAAACCAGCATAGAGCCGCAGTAGGGCTCTGCCCAGTGCCTATCAGAAGAACAATACCTATTGAAGTAACAATTACCAGACAGCCATGGACAGTAAGGTATCCATAGAGAAAACCCTACCAGCATATGAGACAAAATGAAGATTGCTTAAGTACTGTCCAGAAAGAAACCAAAAAGTCCTTAATGGAAGACTAATGGTGACGTCACGAGGGCCTGGACTAACGCACCCATAGAAGAAATGATGACCAAAGGATGACGCGAAAAGACAAAACGCCATGCATAAGGGTATTGTGAACCTAGAAGAAGAAAGCGATGTTAAAATACAAAGAAGCTTAAGCTGTAAGCAGATTGAAGATATTCAACCAGCTAACTCCTGTACATACGCTTGTAACCGCAAGAAACCTTAGAAAACAGTGCGGCTTGCTAAGAAGGCGAGGGCAGGTGGCGGGTGAAACGAAAATCAAATACAAAAATTGAGAGAAACGAGGCAAATTCCCGGTGTGGTAGGATGTGACCATCCGAGCGAGAAGGAGCACAGGTTCACACCTACGTTTGGCATCCGCCCAGACAGAGATATCGGAACTTTCTCGAGACAAGAGGATGCAGTTTCAAGGCCAACTACAGTGAACTGATTGACACATAGCCCATAAAGTAATGATTGATTGAAGGAAGGCAGGGTGAATTGGGGGACACCCTGAACCTGGCTGACAGTTCTGCGTGCTGCTAAGCGAAGTGGAAATGTGTGCATGGGGTTGATGCCAACCCGATCACAATGGACCAAATAATCTAGTGTCCTATAGTTAGTAGAACGAATAGGACGTCATACTTTTAGTGACGTCTACAGTAGTCATTTTGAAGGAAGGGCTTAGTTGCCCACCTGATGGTGTTTACCCAATCCCCTCACTCCGTTGCCATATACAAATATAGCACATATATTAAAGTTACCTTTTCCTAACCAATAGAATTGCATGTTAACTTTTGAGTGTTACACGTCAGATTATGACGCGTTTTGAGTATAAAAGTTATGTTTTATATGAAGTTCATTGGAGTTGAAGTGAGACGGACTATCGCATCACTGCTGATTGCCATGACCCCCCATTTTTTGTACTTGTCATTAAACGGACTCCCTTTGCCAAACCATTGAGTTGTCCTTATTGATTGGTGCTGGAGTAATAAATCTGCACCCCCATCCATCTCAAGGTGCAGCTATCTCATCTTAAAGTACTTCGAAGCAAACCCCGAATCTACGGGCCGGCCGGGGGTCTCCCCAGTACAACTGCGCATGGGGATAGAAGGGAGTGTTAGCACGTTCTTATCTTCAGTCTTGATGTAGCTTGCCCAAAGTCTATTTTCATCTACACCATGTGACAGGGGACTATGTTTTAGCTCCTTTATTATATTTTATACTATTAAATGAAAATAACTTGGTACTTGGAGTGTTTTTCCATTGTACCTCAACAGGAGCTTGCCTTGCTTCTCATGTTCATTGTGTCTTCTCGAATAGATAACCAGTTTCTTGGCTGCTGCAACCCTTGACACTGAGCCAGATAACCTTCTTGAGTCTTCCTTCAACATCAGCTGTCTTTCTCTACTGCGCCACACTTTCAGTCTTTTTGCCACTGAGGTCCTAGTTTGCTATAATGTGATGTGGAACATCCAGATTATATATATACATATATATATATATATATATTGGTGGCACCGCCTGCAGTCTATTCACTACGTATAGCCAGCCTTCCTGGTTACTTAGTCTACTTGCGTTGCAGCATCTGTACAATTATAAGATGCTGCAATGCGCCCAGATATCCGTGGGTTAGGTGCGCTATACAAAGAATAAATGAATAAATACAAATAAATAAAATGCCTTCCATTTTCTGCAGTGCTTCTTCACACTTGCAATCTTCATTCCACACATGAAATGTTACTCAATTCTTTACTTCGTCAACAGATTCTATAAGGTTTCTATACTTCTTCCTTGGCACCTCTTCTTGGTGTGTCACCACTGCTTCATGCGACGTCACCAGTCTCTTGCCTTTGTCACTTCACTCTTCTTCAGGAACCTCCTTTAAGAGACTGTGATTTCTCTGCGGGTACATCATATAGGGCTTTTTCAATGGATAACTTGTTTCGAGGATTCTTCGTGGGATAGGTACCATTATCGGCTTCGTGCATGTCACAACATCCGGCTTCACACATGTGGGCAAAATACAGGCGGAACTTCCGGTAGAGGCATTTCGCTTCTCCTCTACATAACAAAGATCAATATAGCCTCAAACTGCGGGACGAGAGAGAAGCAGACCCAGGCTGCACAGATCAGGAAGCCCAGGGCTCACAGCCAAGGTCAGAGACAAGCAACACATTCCAGACCTAAGACGACAAGGGGCCATTTGCAGAAAAACAGAATAAATGCTCATAATTGCAGACCAGAAGAGCTTGATTTCGTGCTCCTCAACCACGCGATGCGGCTGAGCTAGACAATGGCTATTCACCTGCATTGGGAAGACGAGCAGTCCTCAGCACCGCAGACGTGAAGTGAAACATGAACAAGTTAACACAACTGTCATGATGCCTACCCCCAGGCATCCGGACCAAGTCCATCAGCCCCGGGAGCAGGCATCTAGACATTTAGTAAAACCTCAGCAGCCCCGGCTAGGGGCTATCTGGGTTCAGTCCTGGTGCCTTAGGCGCCAGGCTCATAGTAGGAATCAGTCCTGGCGCCTAAGGCGCCAGGCTCATAGTCATTACTTACTTCAGGCAGACCATGCTGCAAATGACTCCAATCCAAAATGAAGCCTGAAAGGGACTATTTTTCTACAGGGACTATTTTTTACTCGGGTGTGTCTAGGGACTTCTTACCTGGGACTACTTTTGATGCTATTTAAACCACACTCGACCAGCAACACACGCTTCGCGTTATTCTGCATCCAGCAGCGTAACACTCACCGTGCCTGCAGCCTGCACCCAGTCTTCTGCCACGCCCACCTCGAATCCGGAGCTCCTAAAACAAAGAGGAAAGAAAGGGACAAGGTTAGAAAACAAACTTATTTCTATTCCACACCTGATTCTGGATCCATCTTGTCTCCGGACCTGTAAAGAACATCATTTCTGCACGCACCGCACATCCAGCTGCAGCGCCGCGCCATACTCACCAGTCTTCACAGCATCCTTCGGGTCGGCGCTGCCTCCATCATTTCTTCGCCGAACTTCGGCACCTAGGAGACAAAAGAAAATCACAAGGTGAGCTGAGGGAACCAACAAATATAATTCTTACCACCATAGATTTACCTGATTTACCACCGTTGGCATCCTTTTGTGACTCTCCATATTTTCACGTGCCGCATCTGTAAAGAGAGACAAAACAACACGTTTTCCTCGTGCAATATTTACCAGACAGCGCCGGGTAGTACAGACTCTTACCTGAGCGCCACCAGCTGCCACAAGAGCATCTTTTCACGAGCCAGCGGCAAGACAAGAAAGGAAGGGGGGAACAAGAGTGAACATCGGACATATTGAACTCTATGACCTTAATACTTACTGGTCCTCACCAGGAACCTCAGAGTCAATACTCTCCGGAACTCACCCGAGCCTTCAAACCAGTGAAGTAACTGGAATCGACGCGCCCCTGCAAATCCACGCAGGATGGAGAGCTCATCTTTCAAGAATATAAGGCGAGATTGCTGTGAGGGCATTTCGGAGGTGATTAGTTGGGGAGGACGGTGGGGTGCCATCACTTGAATCCACAAGTGGCTAAATCCATCTCTCCACTTGCAGGAGAATATTTCTACGGGTTAAGCAGACAAGATTAGGAGGGCAAATCCAGTCAGTCATCGCTGCACTACGCATCTCGTGGGTGGAGACCGCAGCTGTCCGGGTCCGACCGACGCCCCTGTGGGAGCCAGGTGAGCGTAACAACAACATGGAGAGCACTCTCACAGGCAAAAGTGGTACTGTTAACAGACATTGGGTACACATAGTCATTCTCATGTTCTTGAAGAGATGCACAGAGCGCTGAGAACAGAACTGGGTCCCAGGCCTGAGGAGGCCCGTTCCTGCCAATCAGGGGACATAAATCCAGGGGTGAATGGCAGAGGGCAAGGGCCAATGGTAATCCTATGACTCAGCAACAATGTCATAGATAGTTTCGTGGGCTGGACACGATTTTGGGAATGGTGATTCCAGAGATTGTTGAATGTCCTGTATGATCCCTGTTGTTTTTTGTAATAAACCACAGTTCTAACTTGCTCTTGGCTGAGTCCTCCTTTTGTTCTGGGGGTAAGGTTGTTGGGCCCTTGGGAGCTGAACGGGTGAGCTAGTAGTAACCGCCAGACCTCTGGTATACCAGACCTCACAAACAAGTTCATTATTTGTTCATAGCTTTATTCGAAAAAACAATTCAACCATAAAAACACATACATCAAAAAAGGCAACAGTTTACAAAGCAATGAAAAACAATATTTAAAACTAGACACATTATGGCGTGTATTTCATAAAACTATCCCGTTTGTAAAAGGCAGCATACAAAAAAGTAACAAATGTCCTGCGCCCTAATCAAAACTTAAAAAAATATAAAAACATCTCTTGCATTGGTAATACTATAGGTGTGTGGTGTGTTTGCAGGAATATAAAGAGTTTTAATAGAAATAATGGATGAAAGGGGTGATACTTATGCCGATGTTGCATGCATTGTTTGTTGTTTGTACCAAAAACCCTTTTGCTGTGGTTAGCAATATTACATTTTCTTTCATTGGGCCTGCTCTACTTGGTTGACTTGGTTTTGGAGTCCTGAAAAAGAACCCCATAATTGGTGGTGTACCCTATGCATTGAGTTTGCATGCTTTTATGTTGGCAAGTCAACGAGACAGAATGTTTGTGATTTTCTGGAAGTCAGATGTTCCTCTATTGAGTGAGTTCTGTTGATGTGTATGAGAAGGCTGAACCACCGTATTTTATTTTTGAATATGGTTTGGATTCAAGGTGTATGTCATTGCTGGATCTCAGGGTTCTTTATGGAGTATATTATCATTAGCTTTAATGTGACACACGGTCTTAAAAGCACAAATACATAAACATTGTAAAAACATTCAGCATAATATAAATCAACTCTTAACACAATTCATACACATGAATAATACAGTGCATGAACAATATTTCCACAGGACATTTATACACAGCAAGTAAATTGTGGTCTATAGACAAAGATATTTTCCTCTCTGGAATTCTGCTCCTTGGTCTTGAATTGCTCTCTGCATGATGCAGAGTTTTTGAAGTAAATCAATTTTCTTATTGGTAACCAGTGTAGGGATCTTAGTGCTGGGGTGATATGTTCTCTCTTACCAAGTCTGAGGAGTAGTCCTGCTTCTGCGTTTTCTATCCATTGCAGTTTGCAGTTTTATAGTGATGTAGTCCTGCATCCCACAGTAAATGCTGTTGGAATGGTCTATTCTTGATATGAGAGAGATCATGGTGAGTGCTCTGTTTGGAAAGTGAGAAAGAGTAGTATCTGTTTTATTGTGCATAGATGGAAGAAGCATTTCTTCCCTACTGCATTTACTTGGGGTTCTAGTGTTAGGTTAATGTCCATCAATACTCTGAGATGTGTGACTACTTTGGATGCGTCTGGTCTATTTCCCATTTCATTAGGCCATGATATGTGCTGTTGAATGGAGTTGTTTTGGGGCGTGATCAAAATTTCTGTTTGGTGCGGGTTGAGTTTAAAGCTGTTGCTGCAAATCCATCTGTTGATTTGTTAGAGGCAATTGGTCAGGATTTGGTATATCTCTCTGCTTATACTGATTTTGTAGATGCTTTGATTGTCATCTGCATAGTGGTTGCAAGTGAGACCATGTTCGTTTTTGAGCTTCAGGATTGGGGTTCTGTAAATGTTGAAGAGTAGCGGTGAGAGGGATGAGACTTGTGGAACTACAAAGGTGGGTGTGAAAGGTGTTGAGCTGAAGTGTGGGAACCAGATAGTTTCCGTCCTTATTTCCAGGAAGGATTTTATCTAAAGTAGAGAAGTGTTGCTTATCCCTATTTCTTGGATTCTTTTGATGAGGGCTGTGTGTTCGACTATGTCAAAGGCCGCTGAAAGGTCTAGTGGAATCAGTGCGAAAGTAATGTTGGAGTCAAGAGTTAATATTTAGGTCATTCCAGATGGAAAGCAGTGCTGTTTCCATTCCTCTCAGAGGCCTGAAGATGACTTTTGCTGGTCCAGCAGTTGGTTGGTTCCACATATGTCAGGATTTGTCCATCTGTGTGTGTTTCTAGGAGTTTCGTTTCGCATAGTAGGGAATGTTCAATATAGGCCAGTAGCTAGGGGGGCTGTCTGTGCATCCTGAGGGATCTTTGAAAAGTGGCATAATTTGGAAAGTTCATTGTGGGCAGGTAGAGTAGTATACATCGGGAGCTCGTACCTAATGGGCGATGGGGCACTGACCCTCCATCCATTATGAGGAGCCACCAAAAGCAGGAAAACATAGTTTCCCTTTACATTTTCCATTACCCAGAATGCATTCCCAATGGGCCATAGATGGATTAGTGTTTAACTTCCTCAGCCTTGCATGGTCCATTGAGCAAGCAGGCTGGGGAACTACATGCATAGGGGGCATTCACGCTCCACCTCACACATTTTGGCCTACTCCGACAATGCGATGGAGGCACTCCAGCTTCACTGTGCATGTCAGGAACCAGGGAACTCCTCCAGTTACTGCCTACATGGTGCGTGGGTGCTGCAATCTTGAAGAGTAGCTGAGTAAGCAGCATCAAATCCTGAGCCGAAGCATAGCAGGTAAGAAAAAAAAATATGTGTGTGAGAGGCTGATGGGTCTTTGGTGTGAGGATGTGTATGCATGTATGTATGTATGTAGACATGGAAGGGGAGGTCTGTGCAAGTGTTCGTATGATTTAGAATGCAGTGAAACATGTGAGCAAAAATGTAGTGTGTAGGTTCTGGGTGCGTGTGTGAATGGTTGATAGAAAGAGTAGCTGTATGGGTACTTTACTGCATGTGTCAATGTGTATGAATATGTATGATGGCTAAGAGGCACTGGTGCAGGTAGGTAACATCATGGACATTTTCCTAAATTGGCATGGCTTGCTTTACTGACATTTTTTTTTAGCAAAGTCAACTTGAGTATTATTACATGGAGTACGGGTTCTGATGTGGCATGGATGCTATGCTGGGGTAGGTACCATCAGCATTTTCTTACCGTGGCATGTCATTTTTGACTGCATGAAGGGGGTAGCCAACATGATGAGTGTTCTTACACAAGGGAGCCTTTGTGCAAACAGAAAAGACATGTTTTCTTACTGTTTCATGGATTATTTTCTACTGGAGTTAAGAGGAAGGTCAACTTGATGAGTGGGCATTTGTGCAATCAGAAAATATATATGTTCTTGCATGGAATTCTTTACTGACAAGAAGAGCAAAGTCAGCTCAATGATTGTTCTTTCATCAAGGTGTACATTTGTGCTGCCAGAAAGGACATTTACTTTTACTGTGGCATGACATTCTTAACTGGCATGAAGGGCAAACCAAAATTACATCTGCCCTTACATGGGGGGGTACATTTGTACAGCCTGCAAGGACATGTTTTCATACTGCGGGATGCCATTCTTCACTGGCGGTAAGGGCAAAACCCACTTGACAAGTGTCCTTAAATGGGGTGGTGTACATTTGTGCAGCAAGAAGGAACACTGTTGTAACTGTGGTGGAGCATTCTTTACTGGAATTCAGGGCAATGCCAACCTGATAAGTGTCCTTGCATGTGAGGGTTATATTTGTGCAACCAGCAAGGACAGGTTTTCTTACTGTGGCATAGCATTCCTTACTGGTGTTAACAGCAAAACCAACAAGAGTGCTTTATGTGGGAGGGGTACATTTGTGAGACATCAATCATGTTTTCTTACTGTGGCATGACCATTTGTATTAGTGCTAGGACACATCCAACATAGTGAGTGTTCGTACATGGTGGTGGGACATCTGTTCAGTTTCAAGGACATGTTTTCATATAGTGGCATGGCATATTTTACCTGCATTAAAGGCAAAGCCAATATTATGCATGTCCTTATATATGGGGGGAGCATTCGCATGTGTGCAGCCAGTAAGGGGATCTTTGTTTGCTGTTGCATCACATTGTTACTGGCATTCAGGGTAAAGCCAACATTATGAGCATCCTTACATGGGTTTTTAATCTGTGCAGCCACCAGGATTTTTCTAACTGTGGTATGGTATTCCTTACTGGTGTTGATGACAAAGCTAACATGATCAGTGCCCTTACATGGGTAAGGGTTATTCTTGCAGCCAGCAAGGACATGTTTTTTTTTCTTTTTTACTGTGGCATGGCATTCTTTTTTGGCGTTAAGGGCAAAGCCAACATGATGAATGCCCTAGGGGGAGGGGTTACATTTATGAAGCCATCAAGAACACGTGTTTCTTACTGTGACATGACATTGTCAGTCATGCTCTCCTTATCCCCCGGCTCTTTGAGGCTGGGATTGATGGCCAAGTGCTAAAATGGTTTATCGTGTTCCTGGCGGATCGCTCACAAGCTGTGTATCTTGCCCCTTTCCGCTCTGTCCCAGTTCATCCATCCTGTGGCGTTCCTCAGGGTTAATCTCTATCCCCTATTCTATTCAACATCTATATAAGATACCTCCTGCTCCTCATTGCCTCTCATGGGTTCCGCTTTTATTCCTACGCAGATGACACCCAGATTCTGGTCCGTCTTGACCTAACAAAATCTGAAACGGCATCTCGCCTTAGGCACTGTCTCGAGGAGTTAGGCATGGATGTCACAAAATTGGCTGAAACTAAACGGTAGTAAAACTGAGGTTCTGGTTGCAGGCACCTCCAATCCACAAACCTTCTGGACCACTGAGTTCTGGCCTTCCTCTCCCGGTCCTCATCCTCTACCGCTATCATCAGTACATAACCTTGGCGTGTGGCTCTCAGCCACACCAACTATGGACGAACGAGTCAGTGCTGTATGTAAATCCGGCCACTTTAAACTCAGGATCCTCCGTAAGGGTCTCCCATTTATTCCGGATGTCAACCAGGCTCCCATGGTCGCAGCTCTGGTGATGAGCGTGCTGGATGACTGCAACTCGCTCTATCTGGCGAAACCTGCCCATCTGACAGAACGGCTACAGCTTCTGCAGAACACTGCTGCCAGATCCATTCTCCATCCCCCCCTTTGGCGCCCACATGACTCCTATGCTGCGCCAGCTGCTTTGGCTTCCAGTTGCCCAGCGAATTATGTTTAAGTCAATGTACATGGTGCACAGCGCCTTCTATGGTGTTGGAGCCGAATACCTGCAGGTGAAATTCCCTCGTTACCAACCCACTCGTGCCCTCCACTCACAAGGGACCTTTCGATTGATGATACCGCGCTTCAGATTTGCTCGTAAAGGTGGCTGCACGTTCTTGATAGCAGCCGCCAAGGAATGGAATAATTTGCCTCTCCCCCTCCGTGAGACTATCGACCATCTTATTATCTGTCGAAACCTGAAAACTTTACGGTTTTGAATTAGTTCTCTGCTGGCTTTTTTTCCTTCCTCCTCTCCTAGCACCATGATTCCCACGGGTGTGCGTGCACTTAATAAATCACAATTACATAACATAACATGACATTTTGTATTCCATTAAGGACAAAGTAAAAAGGAGTGTTTTCTTACATGTGTATACTGGCATACATTGGCAGAGCCAGCATTGATATGCTTTAATACAGCATTGTTACTGTCACTAAGGACAAAGAAACAGGAGTATGTTTTTTTTATAGGAATACTCACATATATCATTGCAGCTGGCATGAACATGTTTGTGCACAGTCAGGATGAAAATGTTTTTTACACTGGCAGAATACTTGCAGATAGTGAGAAAGGGCTTCATAAAAAGGCATTGGAAAATGCACATGTAGACTGCTGATGGCTTGCCATCTAATGGATTGTTTCATGTTTTAGCCTACAAACCCGATTTTAAACAGTGTGACAGTTTACCCATTTTTTCCACGGAAAGTGTTTTACACCATGCACCAATTTAACCCATTAAATAAAACAATTCTCAGAAGGAGAACCCCTTAACCCATCCTCTGAACTCCATTTGGTTGGTTCTAAGTCCCTCGCTATGAACAGTCGCTCTTGCATGTTCATGGGATTAAACTATTCACCTGCCACCACTGGTGGTATAGCTTGATTTGGATTGCATGAATTGCAAAGAGGCAATCAATTAGAATCACCTGCAAATTGCAAATGACTGAAACGAAGCAGCCCCATTGCATCATATTGTTGGCCATATAAGAAGCAGGAAAGTATTTACTTTATGATCCAGTGTCGTGGAAAACATATGCAGGACTTGAATCTCTGATGAGGTTAGTTTGGTTAATCCTTAATAGGAACACTGCAGGGTGGAGCCATTAATGAACAGCACCCAATCCCTTAACAATCTAACACTGTTACGTCACCCTTTTGTCCACAACTCTTACAGGTTTTTGATACATATTCTTCAATACGAGTGGAAGATTATACGTCTTCGCTATCGAGGATTTCCGTCCTCCCAACTAGCACAATGGTCTTCTATACAAAGTGAGGCAAATCTACCCTTCCAAGGTCACTTCCCCAGACTTCAAGCGGCAACTAGCGCACATGGGCACCCTTAATACAAATAAGACTCACGTGATCTATCCTCATTCGTTTGAAGCTGCTTCAGTTTGCGAAAAATGGGTATAATTTTGGCAGTGTAAGCATATTTCTAAATTTCTAAATGCGTTTGGTAGGCAAGCAGAATACAAAACATGTCAGTAAATATAGGATTTGTTACAAGGTTTCATCTCTTCATGCTAACTGTAGGCATATACTTCACAATGGGGTCTTTCTCTAATTTACAGGAGTCCTATTGCTGAATATGGAGGCTGAGTCTTTCCCAAATCAGTAGATTACTCACACCTACATTGAGGTCCACTTACAATTGTATTTCTCCTCAACATTCTTTGAGAAATGTATTTCAATATATATGCATTTTTCGTCCACACAAGGATACAAATCAAGTCACATGCATGTTGCCTTTTAGTCGCACAGTGCGGCCTGGGCATGTGGAGAGATGGAAGCAAGAGCCCTTAAAGTGGTGTTGGCAGATTTGTATCCATAAAGACATGTAGGACCTCATTGTAGGGACTAGGCATTACAGCTAAGCTATTCTGACTGCATGTCTAGATTGCGGGTTATGTTCATAGTAAAATCTGCTATTGAATTGGGGCGAAGACTGGTAGCAGTGCAGTTGGAACTGTCGATGTTACATCATCAGAGTTGTACCCGCTGTTGCTTCAGTTAAAACAGTCTATGTAAAGTGGTTCACTGCTTGTTTTTTCTTTCGGGTGAGGAGATTGGTTTGCATGCACTTGCAGCATAATTATGCTACTAATTTTCTCCCTCAGCATTCGGACCTGATTTTCTTGAGCTGCAACAAATGAAAGTAATTTCTCCAGTAATTTACTGGATGAAGATGGTGCAGCCTCGTGTGTAGTGTTGCACACACCCACTCCTCTTATTTCGTCAGCTTGTTTTGCAGACTGAGTGTTAGATACAGCCACAGGAGTTTGGGAGAAAACTCCTCCCTCTAACATTCTTTTATTGGTGATGTGTCGAAGTAACAGGTTAAAGGCTGGCAAAGGGAGCGATTGGGACACTGTAGGTCAGGGAAACCACTGTCTGTCTGATGCTGACTCTCGGGGAGATATGTAGAGGATCCGCTAGGGCCATTCACCTGGATCCACTTATCTCCTCCTAGAAACGGGTAATTTAAGGGTGGGAGAATCTGAAGATGCTAGACAATAATCACAGTCTGAGCCGGAACTGCAAGCACAACTCATGATGCTAAGGAAAGCGATTCTAAGTGAGCGTTGTCTGTGGGTCATACCATGAAGGCTACCACAGTTCTCTGCTGTATAGGACAAACAGAGCTGTGAGTATACTGGAGAATCAGAGGCAATTGTTCGGTGAAGCAAAAATGCACTCACGAGAAGCCAAGGGAACCATAGCTGAATCAGGCGAGCGTCATGACAGGCACACCTAATTACAAGATGGGGGTCCCCCATTTTAAGTCCCAGCCCACAGAGCCACAACGCGGTGAGAAGAAATCTGGACAATTTTAGGCACACAATGACAGGGCGAATAGCCACCAACGATCCTGGACTTCCACTGCCAATTGGTCCCTGGTATCCTGATAAGACCCTCATAGTTTCATTCCCAGTTGAAGCCCACATAATAAAGGCGTTGCGGGCAAGCCCAGAGTAACAGAGTTTGGAGAGAGGCCGACACAGAGGAGGCGTGTGAATCGAGCGAGGAGGAGGAGGAAGAAGGCCCCATGGAGAGTACAGAGTTAGAAGCAGGCAAGAGCAGAGAGGAAGAGGAAGGAAGTAGTATCAGACAGAAGATTCAGTTAGAGGAGGCACAGAGAAGATATATATGGCATTTACAACGTGCCTGTACACAAGCGTTTCTAGGTGCCAGAAGGAGAAATGGGGAGGTTTGAGGAAGCAGAGGAAAGAGGAATGAAGCAGCTAATGGGGACAGGGAAGGTTTAGAGACAGAGTAGGGTTGGAGGGGTGGAGTGAGTCAACAGAGACGCCCAAAGCAGACACTCAACATTGGTCAAGCCAAGAGGGCTAAGAGCCAGAAGAGATGCACAGAGGTGGGCAATGAGACTAGTGGTACTCAGGCTTGGGTGCGCCTAGTCGGAAATTCACTAGAGAAATGGAGGGTCTTGTTAACATGTGCTCAGAGATTTGTAGAAGCCATATTTCGATTTTGGTGTGACTGGCAAGCCCACCATGGAACATCAATAATACTGGCTCGCTGTGAATCCAAGCCAGGAAGTCTTACTCAGACTCGGAGTATTCACTGACAGCCAAACCCAGCAGGGCTCCCTGAGAACATGAGCCAATAGGACTCACTCAGTGTTCAAGCCAGGAGGGCTCACTCAGAATCTGAACCAGGAGGGCTCGCTCAGGCTCTGAGCTAGGAGGGCGCACTGACAACCTGAGCCAGAGGGGCTCACTGAGAGCCAGAGTCAGGAGGGCTCACTACGAACCTGAGCCAGGAGGGCTAACAAAGAACCTGAGCCAGAAGAGCTCAATGGGACTCCACGTTAGGAGGGCTCACTGAGCGTGTGAGCCAGGAAGTCTCACAAAGAACCCGTACCAGGAGGCCACACTGAGAATCGAAGCCAAAAGTGAGCCTATGCCACGCTCTTAAAAAGCCTGAACCAGTGGAGACCCTTTCACGACCAAGGTTTCTCTGAACATGGAAGGACAGGTTGGTGTGGGGGCGGAAGGTCCAGAGTGGAACAACAGGCAGAAACTGCTAAGCTAGAAAGCAAGCCTCCTGGGGGACTGAGCTCCATGAAAGAAAGTAATGAAAAGGGGCCTGATGATGGGATGAGGCAACCAGAAGGGGAATGTAAGTGAGCCACCACAAGGTTGCTCGGAGGTCTGGTGAAGGCTGTAGAGTGGTCGCTGAGGGAGAGTTTTTAGGAAGTGTTCTTAGAAGAAGGCAGTATTAGAGATAACTTGATGCATTATAACATTGTTTGAAGCCTTATAGTTTAGAAACTGATGGGCTGACTTACAGATTTTCTGAGTTTAAATCGCATTCTTCATTAAAATTCATTTTGATTACAAAGAAAATGTGGGGTGTGTGTTTCGATGCTCGCTCGTTCCCAAGGATACTTGTTCCCAAGGGGGCTGGTCTTTAGTTACACTGTGGGAGGCCTCTGTATTCTACTATGTGTGCATAGATGATGCAGCCCCATAGATAAAAAGACAGAATCATGGCTGCCTTTCCCGCAGCCGCACTCACCATTTCTCAACAAAGAGAAGGGAGCCCATATTCAGGGACGCGCCAGCGTCTTTCAACTATTTCACATGAAATGGGGCCTAGAGCTTCAGGAGCCCCCTCCCTCCCCCCCCAGCAACTGCCCCCATGCTGGCAGTCAGCCGTCTTCTGACTTGGCAACATATTCTTTTTCTTCATGGCTTTAAATGTGTACTTTGCAGAGCACCTGTACCAAGCCGCATTTGCTGGAGCCCTTCAGGCGGTCTCCTCCCTCTGCGGAAACAGAAGTGGGCTTATGATAGTTTTACCCTTTCACTGCAGTTTCTCTGCGCCCGCCCCTTGCTGACAAAGAAGCATTCATAGCTTTTGAGTGGACGTTTAGTATTTCAGCTATCTGCTGGGTGGCCGTCTCCTGATAATCAGCTTCTTTATCTCCATAATACTGTATACACTCCATGGGTGCTTTAGACTGTTTTCCTCGGCTCCAAGCAGGGAGGGGCCCAAACATCATTTGGAAATGGTTCCTGCGATTCCTCAGCCTGTCCTGATCGCGGTCTTGGCAGAGAGCCCCGAAGTAGCCCTTTGAAATGGGCCCCAGCTCACCTTCAGCCGGCCCTGCCATATTACAGCGCATTGGGTGTTTTGAATGTAAACTAAGAGATTCTTGTCAAAAGAGCTGAACGAGTAACAAGACAACGCAATGACTGGTGGCGGAAAAAGGATTCCAGGCAGGAAGAAGGGTTAGAGCAAGTGGCATCTGCTCGTGGGCAGAACACCTCTTATCAGTCTGATGCAAGATGGCTGCACAGTGACAAGGGCTCGGAAAGGTCTTCTGCTTGGCAAGAGTTGCAAGAACAGACGGGTGTTGGAACACTAAATGCCGCCAAGAAAAAGATTTCAGAGAACACGACTGGCTGTTGAGCCAGGGGTTCAAGCTGATATGGATCGCGTGAAAGCAGCTGGACAACTTCTGAAACATTGCTATGTGTCCAACTCCGTCCCATATGAATTGCATGTAAATCCTCATATAAGACACTATCCATCTTGGTCAGTACACAAAGTGCAGTACTTATCCTACACAATGTGGACATGCTTATGATTGTCTGTTCACAAGGGTTGCAGACCGGAGCCACAAAGACCCGCTAGGAATTCAGCTAAAATCCTTGGTTAGCTTTCCACTAAGAGTGACAGGTGGGACCACCCAACAGCACTCTATATCCCGAGGTGCAAGGGCTACAAATACCAGGTTATTACACCAAAAAGCGTGACAGATAGGAAGGACTGTGCACCCCACGAAGAGTTAAGGGCACAGCTTCCATGCAGGTCCACATAGGCAACCTATAGAACCACCAAGTAGAGCCATACATCCGATAAGGAGTTACAGATTCAAGATTATATCCGACCAGGAATGACATCTAGATCCACTTGGCTATATATCCCATGAGGTGTAAAGGTACAGCCTCGAAGCATGATACATTTTCGGTACAACTACTAACCAGATGTGTAGCCGGATCTCGGGATCCGGCCAGAGTCAGCCGCCACAAACCCCAAACCCATGCTCTGCGCTGGGTTACTTTGAAAAAAAATAAATTTGAATAAAAGAAAGAGCCCACGATGGCACGGAGTAGGGCAATGGAGCAGCTCATTCCCTCCACGAGTGCCCTGCCTTTCCGCCCCACTACGTGTACACAGCAGGACTTTGATACAGGCCACAGCAGCAGGAAAAGCAAACTGTAACTTCCCAGAGGAAGTTACAGTCCTCCGCCATGACCCAGTTTATTTATGCAATATTTGTCAAATACATGGACCGGGATTATTTATTTATGCAATGTTTGTCGGATACACGGACCCAGATTATTTATGCAATGTTTGTCGGATACTTGTATCTGTCAAACATTGCATTCATAAATAAATATATAGGTATCCGACAAACATTGTATGAATACATAAATACCCCGATTAACATTGAAACTATCCCACAGGATGCAGCCAGCCAACTGCTTTGAGAGGGGAGCTGCAGGAGGTGTGCCGGGTGTGGTTGAAGTAAAAGAAAACGTTGCTTATGGTGAACAGAAATCTGCAGGTTTTTAGAATGAGGATGCAGGACAATCCCTCGGTTTAAACCAGAATTTCCCCACAGATTATCTGCTCTTTCGCCATTAGCTAGAGTAATTACTCTTCTTAATGATCCTTTCACAGTCTGCTTAATCTACTCCTCTGCATGAGCTCAGATCACAGTGTAGACTAACATTGCTATTGGTAGTTTAGGTGCACAGATGGCTGGTACGGTTTGCTCCGGTGTACATGTGCGGGTCGGACTGGGCCATGCAATTGTCTCAGGCACCAATGAAAAAGTGTCCCATAGTTGTAAATGGCAATTCATTCTTTTCTGACCCTGTTTGAATAGTACCAAAGGGGGAGTTTTTTTTTTCTTTTTTTTTTTATGAAATGGGATGCTAATTGTTCATTTTAAAGAATATTTACTGAGCAACACTGGTCAAAACTATTATCCACATAGTGATGTAACTCATCACCAGTGCCATGGAAGTGGTTTAAAGTGGAATTGACATATAGTTTGGAAAAGAAGCAGCATGAAATAAATTGTGCTGTTTTAAACTGTTATTTTGGACATTTCCTTTGATCAGAGGTCAACTGCCAGCTCTGCCCCCCCCCCCCAAACCCTGCCTCCTCGGCCACTGCCCACCCACTCCCAACTCCGGCTCCACCCTGGCACTTGTGGGATCCCCCACATTTTTTCCATTTCCACCACTGTGTGCAATGGAAAACAAGAAGCAATGCGGTCTATGAGGGAGTAACTGAGGACACACAGGGCCTAATTCATGTAACTTTTAGCGCAGTGCACAGTCCCTTTACACATGCTAAAAGTTCCATTAATGAGACCCATAGGTTATCACATGCACAGACACCTACTGTAGAGATTTCAATCCCTTAGTTTAATTATTTTTGTTATGAGTTCTAAGGACACTATTATGACGCTTCGGGGTCTTGGAATGGGACTCTGGGAACTTCCTGGTAATGGTAAGGTTTAAAACACTGTTATAATACGCTGCCTTCGAATTGGCCGGGAGGATAGCTCAGGGGCAACGTGTTTGTCTTGGAAGGAAGACAACATAGCAACACAGGTTCGAATCCCAGTCTCATGCTTAGAAACTTGTCCCCAGTATTAAGCGCTTTAAAAGAACAAGTTACTTTCTTACCTGGTAACGTTCTTTCGATGGGATGTTCCTCCGACGTATTGCACATCTTTGACAGTAATGACCACAGCTGTGCTGCTTCGGAAAACTTGTTCGCGTAGGTGTCCTGCGTCGATGATGTCGATACGCTGTTCCTCGAGGGCCTCTGTCGATGATCGACGTCACCAGATGTTATATCTAGGACGCAGGATGCCCGTAGCCTCAGTTGTAGTTTTTTCCCCAGAACGTGTGACACCAATCTCCTGCCAGTATGACTATAGAAAGCCTTGCAGAAACGTAAGCTGCAATCGCATAAGAAATTCTGTAGAGGGGCAGGCAGGGAGGGTACAATGTGTAATACGTCAGAGGAACATCCCATC
Organism: Ambystoma mexicanum; assembly: GCF_040938575.1. Classification (NCBI taxonomy): domain Eukaryota; kingdom Metazoa; phylum Chordata; class Amphibia; order Caudata; family Ambystomatidae; genus Ambystoma; species Ambystoma mexicanum. The sequence continues at coordinate 463,835,739 of NC_090931.1, forward strand.
AAAAGAATGTTACCAGGTAAGAAAGTATCTTGTTTGTGGGATGTTTTTACCCATGCATCCGAGCCCTACCACAAAAACTGTGCAGTACTGGCATGGAAAACATCATGATGGCCAGAACTTCCCAGAAAATGCACAGGGAAATGCATGAAGAATAGGCTGCCACCCATTTTTGCCTATGTTGTGAGCACAGAAGGGCACAGAGCCTAAAACCATTGTAAAAGGGGCAATGCTGATTGCCAAAAGCAACCCATAACTGGTGGGAATTCGTTTTCTTCAGGTCAAACATGGCTAATTTATGGGAACAAAATTATTTTGCTGCAGAACTACACCAATGCCATTTGTTGAACCTGGACAATATACTTCCATGTAATATCTCTTGTTTGAAATGCTTGAATTCAAGACTGATCCCAAAAAATTGCATGCAGTACCCGCTTTTGACTGAGGGCGGCGCTAGTGGTCTAAACTCTGACAGGGAAACTGCATGTCAGGAGTTGCAGGAGAGGCCTTTACATCAAAGGCTGGGAGTTAATTAAAATCTTAACCACATGCTGTTCCCAGAAGACAATCTGATTTAATTAACAGGCCAAAGGCTGGGAAACCTCTCACCTCCAGAGATTCACACCAGGAGTTAGAATCTCACATGACCTCTTGATTGATAGAAGGTAGACTGGCTGGGAGCCTCCTGGAGACCACACAATAGGCTCTTGCAATTGAATAGAATATGTTGATTTTGACTGTTTCCTGTCAACAAAGGCCTGCCTGCCAGAAGACACATGTGATCACTGACCCACCCAAGTCTTGGAGGCGGACTCCAACACTCTGAGAACTGAATTGAAAGCAAAATATATATTTTGCAGAAACACTGATAACTCTTTGTAATCAAATGACAGGAATGTATAACTTTGAGAGCCTTCATTTAAAAAATGTACCTTCGATTCAAGCCCAAACTCCAATTTGTGTGATGTTCTGGGGCAAAACTCTGCTATTTATGTATACTACAGACTCTGTGTTTAAGCTAGAGACATGGGAATTTACTGGAGTATGTATGGACAGGCCGTGTATATGTGTATAATTTTTAATGAAAAACCAATATTGCAAAACCAGTTAAAAAACGCAAAATATTGCTGTTTCTGAATGCAAGCTCTTAGAAACATCAGAGTTTGAACGGAGTATACCTCATGTGATATGTGATGGGTGCATGTAATTTCAAACCACTGTGTATCTATGAAATATGTCTTTTTGATCAAATATAGATTTGTGTGCAATTTGACAGGGGAGTGTCCTTTCTGCAGGCCATATAATGACATCGCTCTGACACTCCACTTCTTTTCCCCAATCAAGAGAGAAAGGAAAGCTTGACCAATGGGCAGTTGAAAGAGGGGCTGGCTAGTGATGCTGCACACGCACCCACTTTCAAAAGACATAAAAAGAGCCACTGGAAGCTAGAGAGGACATTCAAATCTAGTTGCTGCAACGCACTCTGCCGGACCATACAACATCCAGAAGATACCAGATTCAACACTTAGACTTTAAAACTCCAAAGAACTTGATTCAGAACTCAAAGCAAGGGCCTAAACCCACAAGCTGAGAACTCTTCTCAGTAGGCCTCAGCATCCAGCAAACCTAACAGCGGTAGCAGCATCCAGGAGCCGTGCAGATCAGCGCTGGGTCCAGAGAAAGCTGTGCAGAAACATCCAGAAGCAGTGCTGTACCCAGAGAAAGCAGAGAAGTATCCAGAACCAGAGGCCAGAGATCCAGAGTGACCTAGACCGCTGTTAGCAGAACCAGAGAGCTGACCCAGATCACTGTGAAGTGCCGAGACCAGAACCGGAGTCCAGTCCAAAACCTGACCAGATCCATGGGGAGGCCTATTTCAAAATATATTGTGAGTACCTAGCAGAACTGTGCAGAACCAATCTCTTAGTTAAAATAATATAATTCAATCTATTTTAATCTAACCAGAACTGCCTCCTAACTGTCACCTGTCATTTGCAAAGCTGTCACCTGTCATTTTCTAGCTGCAAGCTGTAACCTGTCGCTTTGAACTTTTAAAATTTCAAGTCCAAAAAAAACAACCTTCACAAAATCGTTCATAACTCCGTAACTTGGTTTAACTTCCCTCTGAAAGCTCATAATCTCAGCTTTTCAACAAGCTTAGAACCGACTTGCTCCTCCTTATACTTTTGCCGTAATCATGATTCTCGCACTCGCGAATTTTGCCGCGATTTGCGATTTGGCCCGATTTCTTTTCTTGTAAAAAGATAGCTGCTTTTTCCTGAAACTGCTAAATTTCATTTGCCTCTTAAGAACCATCCCTGAATCATTGCTAAAGTGAGCCTGAACTCAGATTAACTAGATACCACTCATCCTGAACGTCCTGAAGGGAATTAAAAGCATTTTCAGTATATTTCTCACTGCATTGTCACCATATTCAAAGCATTTTGCCTGTGTTTCAAAACTCCTATCTGTTATATAAGCTGGTGGGGGGGAATTGAACTGAATTCTATTTGATTGCATTCATAAGAACTGTGTCATCTTCATCTTCATCTCCTTACATTGCATAAAAGGGGAGGTGAATTGTCCAAGAAAGTGATTACATTGTCTTTTGCTGAAACCCTATCAAGTTTTTTTCTGTACTGCATTTTCATTCCACCTTGCATCCATTTGAAACCATAAAAGTATTGTTGCTATTTTATCCATCCTATAACCACTCATCATTGATTATAAAGAAGTGTGCTAGTGCCAGACTATCCATTATTGATTACTGCTCAGATTAAGTGTGATATTCAATTATTAATTTATTATAAAGTGTGATATATATATATATATATATATTGCTCCAGCATGGGCCAGGAGAGCAGAAGGTCCTGGGCGACCGAGGGCGGAATCTGAACAGGATCCGACATCCTGCCGGAGAACTGTGACCACTGCATCTTGAGCGCCCATTGCAGAGATCTCATCCGCAGCCTGGCCTCTGGCACCAGTAAAATGCAGGATGCCATAAGGCCGAGCAATCTCAAAAACTTGAACGCCGGGAGACTCTGGGCACATTGGAACTTGTCCACCATCTGCAGAATGTGATGAGCCCTCACCTGGGGAGGCGAACACTGCCCCAGGGATGTGTCGAGCACTGCTCTGATGTACTGGAGCCTCTGGGTAGGTGTCACATGAGACTTCTTTAAGTTGAGGGAGAAGCCCAGCTTGTGAAGGGAGTGGCAGGTGACATACAGATGATCCAGGACTTGCTCGAGAGAGCACGCCCTGATCAATCAATCGTCCAGACAGGGGTAGACGTGAATCACCCCTTTCCTGAGATGTGCTACCACCACCACCATCAGCTTGGTGAAAACCCTCAGGCGGAGGTCAATCCGAATGGCAGGACCCGAAACTGAAAATGCGAGTCACCAACCGCAAACCTCAGGTACTTCCTGTGCTTGGGATGAATCGGCACATGAAAGTAAGCATCCTTGAGGTCGAGAGACACCAACCAATCCTGAAGTTGAAGGGCCTGGAGGACTTGAGAAAGAGTAACCATCTTGAACTTGTCCTCCTGAGGAGCGTGTTCAAACCATGCAAGTCCATGATGGGTCTCAGTCCTCCGTCTTTTTTCGGGATCAAAAAATATGGGTAACATCATCCCTTGTTCCTCTCCAGTACAGGCACCAGTTCTATGGCGCCTTTCTTAAAAGCCAACAGTCTCAGCTGGCAAGAATGCAAGGGCTCAAACGGAGCTCCCATGAAGAACTTTAGAACTAAATTCAAATCCCATCCCAGCTCCTGGAAAGGCAACAGTGGAAACACATTAGTTAGTCCTTTAAGAAACTGAGAAATCAAAGGAATCTTAAAATAAGAACACTCCTCAGACGAGCGCTTAAATATTGACAGGACAGGATTTCCTGTGCAAGCAGCGGGTCTGGATGCTTCAAAGAGCGCTTCCCCAGTGGATTGTCGTGAGGCCTCTGCCGGAAAGGAAGACAGTAGCCGTGAGCTATGATCTCCAGAACCCACACATCTGAAGTAATGGCACACCATTCTACAAGATGCTGCACTAGCCTTCCCCCAACCGGCGAACCATGGGCCATGGCCTCATGACTGAGTGGAAGCAGCTGCGGCAGTGCCTGAGGGCAAGGAGGCAACTGCCCGAGCGGCTTTGGCACCTCGAGTACCTTGTTTTCACTCCTAGGTTGGCCCCTTTCACTGGCAGCTCGTCTCGAACTACCAAAGGAAGAGTAGTATCAAAAGGAACCTCCCCTCCATTGCTGTCCCCTAGGATGAAAAGGCAGAGGTTGACATACTGCAGCGCTCAAGGACTTCGCTGCAGCTTTGGAGGTCTGCAACCTCTCAAGGCTCTCGTCAGCCTTGCTGCCAAAAAGATGGACACCATCAAAGGGCATGTTGAGAAGCCAGGACTGTACATCAGGAGCAAACCCCGACTTCCGCAACCACGCAAACCTGCGCATCACGGTGCTCGCCGCCAGGGACCGGCTGACACAGTCTGCCACGTCCAGACCCGAGCGGATTCACACATGGCATCCTTGCCATCTTGAATGAGGGCTAGAAAACCATCCTGTTTCTCCCCTTTCGGGAATATGTTCAGCCGCCAATGATGTACAATTCGACAGATTGTGAGTGAATCTTGAAGGCACAAACGGAGTTGGTTGCCTTTAAAGCCATACCCCCAGAAGAAAATACTTTCTTCCCCCAACCATCAAAGCACTTGTCATCCCTATCAGGATGGATGGTAGGGTATGCAGCCTGCTTCGCTGGGGCCGTAACCGCTTGCGCCACCAAACTCTCCAGAGTGGGGTGTGTCGACAAGTAGCAGGGGTCACCACTGGCTGGACGGTATTTTTTAGGAAGTGACTTATTCACTGCCGGGAGACTCTCTGGAGCAGTCCAAGTCCCCGCCACCCTACTTTGTAAGGCCATATGAAATGGCAACTCCGGGTCAGTGGGTGGACCTTGGTCCAATATATCCGTCAGGTCATCCTGCAGAAAATCCACAGGTGGAGCAGACCTCCCCAAGTACTCAGTCACCCTCGATATGAGGAGCCTGTACGAGGACTCAGCATGTGTACCAGGCTCAGGTCTGCCAAACTCAACCTCTGGAGAGGTGTCCAGACCACTGGTGTCATGTAAGGACTGATGCAGGTCTTCCATTTGGCTGTGACCAGACAACAGGTCATCAGGAACCTCAGGAGGCACCACCCCCTCCTCATCCAACCCCTCTTCCACCTCTGAAATGTAGTCCAAAGGCTGGAATAAATCAAGCCTGGGGGGATTACCAGAGAAGGACACAAAGACAGGCCTCACCGGCTTACTGAGGGCCTTCCTCAGAGTTTCCACAGCCCTCTGGGGCACCTCCGGTACATTTTCCTCAAAAGGCATCGAGGGCACCAATGGATTTGGTGTCGACGTAGACCGAGGCGCCGACAACTTCAACAACTGCTTCGAGGCCGGAGCCCCGAGTGTGTCCTTCGACGGCCTCGGGGCCGATGCCGTCGTCGACTTCCTCGGACCCGGAGCCTCAAGAGAGTCCCTTGACGGACATGGTGCAGACGGCGTCGATGCCTTCTTAGAAGGCCTCACAGGCTCCGACAGTCTCGACGGCATCGATGACCTGGACCTGGACCTGGCACGGCTATGGTGATCAACCTTGTCCGATCGCGACCTCGACGGCTCCCGATGATAGCGCCGACCGCCCGAGCCTGAAGGCGTGCGAGCAGAGGCTCTAGCGCGTTCCTTGCCGGCTTCTCTCGAAGGCGCGGATGGAACGGTGCCCTGCGATTCGAATATCGCCATCATCTCCTGGCAGAATGCATCCCATTCCGCCAGCGAGGAATGCTTGGTGGGACAAGCTACCCGCCATCTGGCGGAGTCCTCAGACGAGGACGGGGAAGGTGACCGGTGACGGCACTTCCGAGAATGCCTAGAAGAGGCAGAGTAATGGCGGGAAACACTCCGAGATCAAACCCCTCTGCACTTATGCCGACGCGGAGAGTCGCCCCACGAGTCGTTGGTCGAAAGCCCAGCAGATTTCGACTTACAGGGTTTAGAAACCCTACCTACCGATAACAACTTCTTCCATTCCCGCAAGGCCTTCGAAGTCAGGGACTGGCAGTCATCCCAATCATCGGTGGCGTGGCTTTCACCCAGGCACCATAGACAGACATCGTGCGGGTCCGTAATGGACATTTTTGAACCACAGTCCCGACACTTTTTGAAGCCAGACTTCGGGGTAGAAGAAGACGAAGACATAATCTTTCACAACGCAGTAGAAGAATCGAGCGTGCCAAGATTCTGAAGCGAACACGTTCATGGAAAAAAACGGAACTGAGGCTACGGGTGTCGTGCGTCCTAGTTAAAACATCCGGTGACGTCGACCATCGACGCAGGCCCTCAAGGGACAGCATATCGACATCATCGACGCAGGACGCCTATGCCAAAAAAGTATACCGAAGCTGCACAGCTGTGGTCATTACTGTCAAAGATGTGGAATATGTCGGATACAATCCCATCGAAAAGAATTATAATAATAATTGGTGTGGTTTGAATACCTGCCCTGAATATGAGCAAGTTCAACGATTACACAAGTGTATCGGAAGTTCTACCTGCAATCCAAAACATAGTCTTCAATTAAATATTAGTTCTTAATGGAACTGCACAATTGTATGAAGAAAGTAAATAAAGGTTTATGATTTACACAGGGTCGGACTGGTGCAAGCAATAGGCCTGGGCACCCCCGAAAAAAGTGTCCCTCCTCCGTGAATCGCGGCAATTCGTAATCTTAAATAATACACTACTGATGGAGGTTGTGATGGGTAGATGGTGTTCATTGGTTTGAATGTTTTGTGCAAACACAAAGCCTGTAATATCATCACCCAATCTTGTATTTATTTTGGAGAACCAGACTGAAGGCATATTTTGATAGTCGACACTGGTAATGACTATAGATGTGTTTTTAATAAGCAATATAGTCAAGTGATGACTCAGAAAAAGTAAGTAGAGCAAAGCGTGCTTGAAAGCTAATTTCCACACAAGATGGAAACTATAACTTTTGCACTTTTAAACGAGTCTCGATGCTGCACCATTCCTGCTGGGCCATTGAAAAACAACAAGGTTACCTTTCCACACATTACATATTGTGATTAGTTATGTCTTGAAAGTATACAAAACCCACAGGAATTTTTTTTAGCCTCATGCTCAATTGCATTCTGGTATTTGTAGTGTTCCTTTCAGGATGAGGGGGGGGCGGAATAATGCTAGGCAGTGATATTCAAACATGTTCTTGGCGAGGCCTCCTTGAGTACAAGTATTGTTTCTGGGCCCCCCACCTAGGGTTTGGCCCCCCCCTTAGGGATCCCAAATTATGCCCATGCTCTTCAAAATCTAAGCAATTGGTCTACTGCTTATATTTTAGTTAAAAGCAGTCACCTTCATCCATTTTTATATTAAATACAGTCATCTGATTCCCTTTTTTTGAAGAGTCTAGGTCCCCGAACATCCTTCAGGCCCCGCTATGGAGGCCCACCAACCGGTTTCCAGACCACTGTGCTACAGTCCTCTTTTTTTATTAACGTAATTCTCTAACAATGCATACATTTGTCTGAGTGATTTATTATTATTAGTGTACTTTCTCAAGTCATCTCTTCATAAAGGCAAGTTCTATTGAAATCAAACTTGCTAAAGAGGTAAAGGCAAGCAGGTCATGAGGAAGACTTTGGGCCTCATTACAACTCTGCCGGTAGCCGTGCCGGTAGAACCGGCACAGGCTGCCACCGGAATTGTCTTTTTTTCCAGCGCCTGACTTCACAGAATCCCCGGGGCATTACAAACCCGGCTGTCCGTGAAGTCAGGCGCCAGAAAATGTTACTCCACATTCCCATTTGAGTCCAATAGGACTCAATTGGAATGGGGAGGACGAAGCACCGGCACCAAGTGCAAAAATGCCGGTACTTCCGTCAAAGTCTGTGGGCGGCTACCGTCCCACCCGCCAGATCTGGCGGGCAGGACAGCAGCCGCCCACAGAACTCGAATTGTGCCGGTCCATTAACAACAGTGCCGGTACGCTTACCGGCACAGTTGTTACCAGCCCGGCACACTCGTAATGAGGCCATTGGTCTTCATGATGAACTGATGAAGCTTGCAGACTGCTCTCAATTCATACTGTAGTTTTGACCCACCTCTAGGGTGTGCAGTGCTCGACCTGAGCAAATCACATTTTCCCATTGGCCACTGTCACAGAACGATGAGCAGTGCATGTACATCCCTAACCAATACAAAGAACACCCAATGCCAACATCAAAAACATAGCAGGCATCCCTGTTGTTCCACAGATACTTCCATCAACTTTCCTAGCAGAATTAGCACTTCCAGTTTACTCTCATTAGGTGCTGACAACTTTGCTGACACACTGCTAACATGTCAAGACATGATGAGCGCACATCCACGGCACTATTGCACGGGATCGGAAATTAACCACATTTGGCAGACTTTCACACCTGCAACCAACCCAGACATCTAGAAAAGCCTACACTTTTGGGATTCTACCAAAGTGTCAGGAAGGAAATAATCAAAATGCCAAGGGCCAGAATAAATCAAAAGAATATATATTTTTTTTCTAATGTGTTAAAGAAATGTATGTTCTCCTTGTAATGCTTTGGCCAAATAAAAGAAAATAAATAATCTGCTGTGTTTCTGTGCACTTCTGTTATGCTTTGATTTGTGAATGTATAGGGCATTAAGAACGTAATTGTAGACCTGCGTTTCAATCACTTGTAGTGTTTGCTCCTAACACTAGCTGGGTGGTCTTACAATTCATGGCACAGCATTTGCCCATTTAGAAGGTCCCTTGAGTGAACTTGAATTTGAATGTTCGTACGTGCTTTTCTTTTTGGTTGGATGAGATGCCCACTGGTGAGCACATCTATTACTGTAGCACGGCCTCTAATAAGTGACCCACCTTCCCCCCTCTCTTCCCTTCATCCTTTCCTTCCTCCCTTTATCCATCTGTTTAATTTCACCTTCTCTTCATCTACCCATGTTTCCCTTCCTTCTTTTCCTACCTCTTTCCACATTCTCTCCTTTCTAATCTTCTGCCTCCCCTCCTTTCCTTTCTCTTGCCTTCCTACGTTCTCTGCCTTCTTTCCTTTCAACTTTCCTGCCATCCTTCTTTTCCCCCTCTTTTTCCTCCATCTACCTCACAATCCATGATGAAAGGTTGAAGCAGCCAGTCAGCATTAGCAAATACATCTGCCAGCGCCAGGGTGCAGTGTGTGTGCGCTTCTGCAGTGGTCAGTCAGTCATTGTTTCTTCTGCTGCAGGCCTGGAGCCCTCATCACAGATACTTGGATTATTTCAGAGACACAGGATGACGACCCTCCCTTGCAGCACCTCAGTCAGTAGGGGTAAATGAATGGGTGACCCTCTCTCAGTCTTATCACGGCCAAACTCTGGTCCTAGTGTTTATCATTGACAGAATGCACAGAAAAACAGGACCGAGGTCCATACTGACACCTTCTTATGGGACAGCACTACTGAATGTCATCCATAAAACAGCACTAGGCCAAAAATAAAACATTACTTTTCTCACTATTTGAAGAATTAGAAAGAAATACAGAATGGGAGCTGAGCTAGGCAGGAGGTCTGTAAATCACATTGCAGTAATAAGGAAGGGAGCGGAAATACATTTTTCAGTGTGGAGCATACGGCTGCCATATGTTCCCAGGGCCTAACCTTGACAGTAACCTACGGGAAGCACACACACTCTAAAGCAGTTTAAAGGGTCTTGTTCGCGGCCGCGCAAATGCCAGTTTCGTGCTAGTGAAAACTCAGTACACACTCATTGCTGCTTGACTGCTCACGTACATGGCAGAGGCAACAGAACAGCACATGGAAAATATCCGAGAAGCACTCCGAATTTGGATGACCACACCCTGGCTCTCTCCAAGATGAGGGCAATACCTGCTAATTTTCAACAAGTGTTCCCAGTGCTACAGGTATAAGCACTGCCAATATTGTCGGATGTGGAAACCGTCTGGTCCAGGAGCACACACTTTGGGCATTTAGGAAATCTGGGAAACACAATTCTAAAGCTAATTTTGAGTTGAGTGTATGCAGAAAATGTGCATAAATGTAGGACCACAAAACATTGTGTACACATCATAAATGACGGCTGTTTGTAAAGTGTAGAATTGTCAGGGTCCTTGCACACGGGACGGCTGTGGGTATTGCAGGTCTGTGTAGCTCAGTGGTCTTCAAACCTTTTTGGCCGGGGCCCCCCTGAGCAAAATTTGGGCAGGTCGGGACTCCCCAGAAAATCCAAATGGACAGTATATATTCTGCGCCGTCACCTGCTCCCATCACAGTCGCTGGGCTCCCTCATCCCACTCCTACCCAGTCCCTGGTCTCTCCCCACACCATCACACACCCTCGGATCTCCCCACTCTGCTCCCACCGCTATCCCATGGTTCCCGCCAATTGTGCTCCCACCATAGTCTCTGGGTTCCCCCATCCCTTTCCCAGCACAGTCTGAGGACCAGTGGCGGCTGGTGATTTTTTGAAGTGGAGGGGCATAACTATTTCCCCCAAAAATGCCATAGGGACCGAGCATAGTGAGGGAGCCCGAACCAATAAAAGGGGGTTTGGGAGGGTTTCCCACTGTGAATTTCTTTTAAATAATGGGTTAAAATGTTGTATTGTAGAGCATACTTTTAACAAAACATGGCTAAATAGCCAAACAGTTTGCAATTGGTGCTGGGGGGCCCAGGGGGCAGGCATGACATGTTTTACTGGACATCTATCATGTCCAGTAGAAAGTACCATCCCTGTCCCCTGGGCCCCACTGGGCCTAACACAATCAACATGATTATGTGTGTTTGCAAGGCGCTGCACATTAATACAGCAATCACTCTATCATTCACACGAGCATCCATCACCATACACTTACTCATAACATAAGCATACACGCATCCATACACATGTTTAAATAAAAACAATGAACATAAACGTACCTTCTGCATTGGCCTGCGTGTGGGTGCTGAAACTCCCTGCTCCAGGCTGCTCTGTCTGTATGTGCGAGGAGGCGCAGGAGCTCCCCCTCGGACATACAGTGCCCCAGCCAGCATTTACAATGAGCTATGCAATGCTGGCAAAGCTAAACGCCCCAGCACTTGCATGGCTCAGTGAGCATGTGCGGCTGGGGAACTAAACTGAACTGTCAAAGGGAAACACTGTTTCCCTTTGACAGTTTAGCCAGCCCAGGAGCACTCCATCAGCCGGAAAAAGCACCTATAGGGCAATGCCTGTACCAAAAGTGTAAAATGCTATTGTGGGCCAGTCAAAATGGGCCACCATTTTGGCCAATGCGGACCAATTTGATGAGTTACTTAACTATGCAGTTAGTAATTTTGAACATTGTTGCTGAATATATCACAATTTACTTACATTTTAACACAAAGCACCCCCTTGGGTACTATTGAAACAGTGGGCCTCATTACAACCCTAGCGGTAGCTGTGCCGGTAAAACCGGCACGGCTGCCGCCGGAGTTGCATCCGGGTCCGGCACCCACGAATGGGCAATTACCGGGTCATGCCGAGTTAGGCGGACCTGATAATTGCCCTTTCAAGGGTGCAAATACCGGTAGACCCCCATTCCCATTTGAGCCCCATAGGGCTCAATGGGAATGAGGAGCTTGGATGCACCGGCACCGTTAATAACGGTGCCGGTGCATCAACGAGCTGTGCTCGCGGGTGCCGCATTGCCTGCCTGGTCAGACCTGGCGGGCTGTCAGGCACCCGTGAGCACAACCATTACTATGGCGGTACAGTAGCAACAGTACCAGTAGCTTACGGCACCGTTGTTACTGTACCGCCATAGTTGCAATGAGGCCCAGTCGGTGACTAAAGGAATGAATATTCATTTACAACTGCAGGCCACTTTTTCATTGTTGCCTGAGACAGTTTCATGCTACAGCCCGACCATGTGAGCCACCCCAGCCCATTTCTTCCAATCTAAAAAAAATGTTAAAAAAAATTTAAAAAACTTTAAAAAAAAAAAAATATTTCAAGCTGAGCTCTCAGGGCCCCCTAGGGATGCACCCGCGTACCCCTGGCTGTTCGCGCCCGACAGTTGGATTACCACTGGTGTAGCTGATGTTTGCTTATGGTGTGTGTGTCTAAGATGAGCGCGCACGTCGCCACTGGAGATTCAGCTGCAGTGCCCTGCCCTGGTCAGAATGTTATGTTAAGTGGTCCCAGGTGCAATTCGCCCTCTAAAATCGCCAGCCTGCCTTGTCGAATGGTAATGCGGGGGTCAAGAGAATATGAAATGCCACTCAGTCCTGGCTTGGGAAGGCTTTGTTCGAGGCAATGGCAACGTGATGTGCATAGTGGTGGCTGAAGGGCAAAGGGGGGCTACCATTTATTTGCTAGCATGTGTCTGTTGTGTCTGCTATTAATTTTATGCATAATTTCACAGGGAGGCTGGAGGTCCCACGCCAGCGTAATATGCAGGGATGAGCTTTGAATAGTGAATGATGTGCTTTCAAAACAATTCCAAAGTGTCGCTGATAGTACAATATGAAAAAGGGCTATAAAATAATAGTGCATTTAAAAGGGCTCTGGTATGGTTTTATTACTATATTTAAAAAAAGGTATTTGTATTGTTTTGCCAACTGGAATAATACATCCCAAACTCTTTAATAATCAAGCAAACAATAGGTCTGCTCCTCTCCGGAAACATGTTGACAGATAAAATCGTAAACTGGTGGACAGAAAGCCATGCAACTGTCCACTGGCTCAACAGGCATTTAATATTGACTTTCAATATGTTATAGATTCACGTTAAGTATTGCTGGTAACTAAGAGCGACAGACCCAGTGCAGCTTTAAACATTGCCCCCATCACCTGTTCTAGTATGCTACTAAAAGCAACTAAAGCACGAGACAGCTTGAACCGTGTTTCTAGGAGTTCATCGCAGCATCCCTGCTCACTGTTTCTGAATTGCATTTGCAGCTCATAGTTACCCCCCTCTCCACCCAATTAAAGCTCACGCCACAGGTCAGATGTAGGCAGTCTAAGGGCACCTTCCTTAGCAAAAACTGACCGCCTGAGTGTGTGTGTGGTGTGGTATGACAGAGAGAGTCTCACTGTTATACCACGAACGAGTGCTACTGAAAAGACAGCCACCAAAGTGCCATTTTAGTAAATGTACATGTAAAGGCCCACCCTCCTCCTGCCTGCCAGTGCATTTAACATAATGGCCTGCTCCACCGGCTCAAAGTACTATCCTGCTGTGTCCAGAGTGGACTCCTGATCTCAAGTCAGTCAGCCCCTCGTCGTCTTCCTCCTTTTTCTTGCTGCTTGTCAGCTGTCGTGTCTCGCGCTCCCGCCTGCCGCCCTCGCCTCGTCTCCTGCAGACTGGTGGACTAGCTAGACCCGAATCCGGCCCTGTAACGACTGGTGCCTCTTGCCTGCCTCCAGTGCCAGTGCCACCATGCTCCGGCACCCAGGCCCAGTTGCTGCATGATGCACGTGAGCCGAAACATTGCACGTTGCAATGCTCGATTTTTCAACTTCAATGTACATTCATTGAAGACGAACGAAGTTTAATATCACGTCTTTGGTAATGCTAGGTCATGCCACTTGCAAGACGAGCTGGCACCAAGGTGATTGGCAGCCAGGCCTGCTCTTGTTTTGTTACAGAGTTGTGTTACTTTGTTTACAAGTGAAGTGTTAAAAAAAAAGAGAAAAACACTATATAGAGAGAGCACCGACACGTACACTGTCTGCAGGCAGCATCTGCAGAAAATAAAGTAGTTTTAAACACACTTGTTGGATGTAATTGTGTGCATTCGTTGGGCCCCCACTGCTGCTTGTAAAAAAATGGCTCATATGATTCTAATCTCAATTGGCTACGGGCCGAATGGCCAAGTGGCCTGTCCTCCGCTGGATTTACAGTCAGCAGCTATGAAGGAGAATATATGACATATGCACCATACCTTAGTGGCCTCTCAAGAGGAACTTTAGCTCTGCCACCAGGGCTCAAAATCAAAAATGTAAAAACTTAATATAGCCTTATAGACACATGGAGGGGTGATTATTGTGAGATAATAACGCCAAGTTATGTTCTGAGGCAAAGCCGACTGGGGAAGGATCATTAGCCCCAGCAATACTAACCCCTACTCGAGGTCTAGATGGCTATTAGCACATGGTGATAGTAACAATACATGTATTGGAGTTTTGGTGGTGAATTAAAAAATGTTACTTTAAGAGTTGGCAAAGTAAATAGACAAAGGAGGTCATTACAACCTTGGTGCTAAGTGCACCAACTTTACCACCATGGTGTAAACTCTGTTTACACCATGGTGGATGGCGGATTTACCGCCCCATTCCAAGGTGAGTGGGACGGTAAATCCCCATTTCCCATTTTCCCTTCCCCATTCCCATTTTTGCCCCATAGGGCATAATGGGAGTGGGGAAGGCGCTAATTACGCCGCCGTAAATTACGGCGGCGTAATTAGCACCATGGCGGGTTAGCGCCATGGATTTTAACGCCTGCTAAAAGCAGGCGTTAAAATCAGAATCAGGCGTTAAGGGTTAACGGTGGCGTTAACCCTTAACGCCTAAGTTGTAATGAGGGCCAAACTGAGTTAGTCATTTGAATGTGGTTTTATTTCGTAGCAGTTAAATAACATGCCATGAAGCATTTAAATTGCAGCTTGGTTGAACTGGAACAGGTTTAACATGAGCAAGCACCAGCTGTAATGTAGAAGTCATGGTTTCTTCAGCCAAAAAATGTCCTCCAGGAGAAGAAGTGTCTTGTTAAAAAAAAACGTTCCTGGAAATTGCATTGTTGTTTCCCTGTCTACCATATTTTTAAACGCATAGATGTAAATGTTTGGATCAAAATCCTACCCTCTTAGTGAAGAAAATCCTAAATTGTTATGTTATGTTATATGGCATTTGTATAGTGCCTAGTGCCATTGGTATGGCCTCAAAGCGTTGTGAGGGAACGCCCTTGGCGGACAGGAGTCTGAGTTATGAGAATTGATGAGGGTTTTCGAATGTGTGTGTGCATTTTAGCTAGTATGAAGGTAGTATAAGGCTTAGTCCCTGCAAGTGACCCATGGAGATCTGGCTAGTGAAAGGGTGATGTGATGGGCTGTTTGGAGAGTATGCGAGTCAATGCACAACCAGACCAAATATCTTTGTGGGACTTACCTGCACTCTAGTGGCAGAGGTGATGTGAATAGGAGTATTGGATTATTGCACATGTATGGGGGTGGGTGGCCATGCTCCTGGAGGGACACGGCTATCTACCATTGAGATGCAGTGTGATACGTACCCTGGAGTCATGGCTGATGTGTGGTTGCAATGAGCGAATGCAGATCATGTCAAGCGGAACTACTGGAATCCTTTCCGTGCATGCTAGATACTCGGTGTTGTCTTGTCTCCTCACGTGATTTATTGAAGCCCCCATCTGCCTGTCTGGGAGTGATAGTTCACCCATGAGGTGGACTACGGCAGTCAGAATGCAGAAGGGAAGAGCCAGTTCTTGTGTGCCTTCCAGGAGGTGAGGTGCTCTTCAATGCAGCAGATGCTAAAAGGGATAGCGTTCTAAATCGTGGGTGCTTGGACAGAGAAGGAGGATCCCCCTATTCTGGTCGATTTGGCGAATGGGATGACAAGGAGGAGAGGTGTGCCATGATTCAGTTTTCTTTTGGCCCTGTAGGGGGTGAGCTGGTGTTCTAGATATTCTGGGCCAGTTTTATGCAGAGCGTGGTCTATGATGCACACAGCCTTGAAGGTGGACTGATGCCCAATCGGTAGCCAGTGAAGGACACTTGATGAGGGTGTGATGTGTTCTCTGGGGCCTAGGGCAAGAAGGAGCCTTGCAGCTATGTTTGGGACCCGATGGAGCTTTCTAAATTGAGATGCAGGGATACCCAGGTATAGGGAGTTAGCATATTGTAGGCAGGAGAGACAATGGCCACGATTGCAACGACTCTGTAAGGGAAGGTCAGATAGGGGAAGATGCGTCAGAGGATGCGTAGGTGCAGATAGCAGTATTTTGACACTGAGTTGATGTGATAGTGTCAAATCTGTGTCCATGGTGCATCAAAGGTTCTTTACTGCGTTACAGGTATTGGAGGAGGTCCTAGGGTGGGCAGCCAAGGGATGTGTTCAGGGTTCGAGGGCAGTCTACCTGCAGATTATGATTTCAGATTTTCCGGGGATGAGAAGGAGGTGGTTAGCCGTAATCCAGTGGTTGATGTGAGGCACAAAGCAAGGTTTGGGGAGGTGGTGGAGGGGATCCTTTGGGATCCTGAAGATGATTTGGGTGTCATCTGCTTAGTTGTAGCAAGACAGGCCATGTGAGAAGATGATAGCAAGGAGAGGGCTGTGCCGGTCAGGCGAAGGGCACAGAAACACTGACGCCATTTCAAACGCAGGTTTATTAAAGAATAAGGCCAAACTTTCCCTACGGCTATGGGGTATTCCCTAGCTATCAAAGTAACTAAGGTGCTCATCATTCGTCTGTGAATTTCCCAAAGTTCACAGTCCAAACCTAACACTAGCTGACCCTACCACTATTCTAATAACTTAAGACAGGAGAAAGACTCCCTTCTCGTGGGCTTTGCTTCTTGCAAATGTATTCTTCGTGGTTCTCTCTTAATATGTGATGTTTAAATAGTACTCAATGGGAGGCTATACAAAAAATTAGATTCAATAAAAATAATTTAAAAAGCTGACAAAGGGGATAATGTTGGTTTGTTTTGGATATACAAATCATATGCAAATGAAGCCCATAGACAACTGCGGAACATCTTATTTTATAGAAAATTATCTAAGAACCCTATTATTTCAATAAAAGAAGAATATGACTTGATATTACTAAATTGGAAAGAAAGACACTATTGAACCAACTCACATTCTGTTATATCCACTTTTTTAAAAAATGTTATTCCCCAAGGTGCACACGAGGAAGTATAACCTCCCGGTAGACCAATAGTATCCTATAAAAGGTGCGAGCTTCAGAAAACCTCCATATCTATTCATCAGTGTTTATTTTCATTTGTAAGTACATTGCCTTTTACATTAGAGCTACTACTGATTTACTATCTAAGTTACATGACTGGCCATGGTAAGATGTATACATTCTGGTTACTTTGAACATGGTGTCTGTATACAAATGCATAGAACATGGAAAAGGCATAGAAGTAGTGACATAACTCTTAAAAACAAGATCAACAAATCAAAGAGATCATTGCAGAATTCTTCTGGAAATTGAGAAGTATTGTCTGTAGAATAAACGTCTTCTTTAATAAACTATATTATCTTAAATTATACGGCACTACCATTGGTTCATCGATTTATGCTAATTTATTTATGTGTCAATAGGAAAATATATGACTCAATAGTAATAAGCATCCATATTATAAAGGGAAGAAACTGTTGTTGCACAGGTGCATAAAGAATCTTTCATTATGTGGCAGAAAATGATTTAAAAATGTTATTAGGATCTCACAAGTCAATGATTGCAATTTAAAGTTCACAGAAAATTATAACATTTTAGGATTAGTATCTAATCCTAAAGATTAGGATCTAAGGATTAGGATTGTGGAAAATAAATTGAAAAGTATTCTATATCTTAAATTTTAACTGGCACCAATTTTATTTTGCATGCAGGAAGTTCTCATACCAAACGTTTAAAACAGAGCATTCCTCTTTGGTAATCAAAGTGAAAATTAATTGTATGAGTTACACTGATTTTCTAAAAAAAATCAAGAAATGTTACTAAACATTTTAAAGAAAGTAAATATCCTCATAATGTAGTAGAGAAAGCATTTGAAAATGTGAAAGAAAAGATCTATTGGTCCCACGTGGGAAGGCAGATGGTACGGAAACAAAGTCAATTAGACTCATTACAACATATACAAAACCACTCAAATGATATTAGTAAGATTTTAAACAAGCGCTGGGGAATTCTGAAAACGGATCCAGACCTATCTGCTGAAATAGGGATCATGTGTCAGTGACCTTTAAAAAATATGTTCACTTAAAACATTGGTGGTTCCAAATTTATCTGAGAAAAAAATGTAACCCGAATGTGGTTATTGGTCAAGAACAATGGATTCAGAAAATGTTTAAGATGTAAGGCCTGACATGAATGTGGTTGAATGTATTCATCCCAGAAAAGGAAGTGTGTTGAAAGTGAAACACACCATAATGTGTAATGTTCAATATGAGAAATTGTAAAAATGGTACATCATGTGAAGTTAACACTTGTGTTTAGCAACATTTGAGAGGTATAAAGAACAAGAATCTAACATTCTCATTAGCAAAACATTGTTGGAGATGCACACAGAAGATATCTTGGACGGCAGCTTTTTTTTTGCAATTGATCATATAATTTATACAGTCCCGGATTACCAAAAAGGCAAAGTAGCCACCGGCCTCTGGGCCCCACTCCTTTTAGTGGCCCTGCGACACGGATTAAAATAATATTGATTTGATCTTGAAAGAAAAACACAATCATGCTTTCTTAAATTGTTTCCAAAAGATAGAAAAAAAAGTCTCAATTCAAAGAATGAAAAAGTTTACATTAAAGACTATAGAGAAAATACTGTATTAATGTACCCATTAACAACTAAAGTATATAAAACAGAGGCTATCAGATTCACGTAACAGTATAAATATCTGTTGCAAACTACCTATGTGTAATGTTCAGCAGTGATGGTCATCTACAACTAGCGGCCGAGGTGCCCACTACTTAGTTCAATGTTATCCCACTAGAGCCCACACAGGAGAAACCTCCAGAAATGAAGCTTTCTGTGAGTTAGTGTGTCGTGAGTTACCGCTGACTCTAGACCCTAGTAGAATATTCACGAGTAAAACTTCAAGAACACCATAGCAGAACAAATCCATCTTGTTCAAGCACTTTTACTCATTTTTGGCTGAGACTTAAGAATTCTTTCATTTTCTTGAACAAAGGGTAAATATTGTTTGTTGTTGCTCTTTTGCAGACCCATAATATTGGGACCAGAAAAGAAGAGGTACCAGGAGATAATTTGCTAGGGGGGCCCTGACATGTCGACTGCCTAGGGGCCACCACAGGGTTGAATCTGTCACTGTTTAACTACAATGTTAACGAGAGGAGATTGAGAGACAATTCTTATACTGAAAGAGGCACAGTACATTGTTGATCTGGACACAATGGTCCCTAATGGAAATTATATTGAAGAGAAACTATTTGTATTTGAAAGGGAATAATGTATATGCAGAAAGTAAAATAAGGGTGTTCGCCCTTTTTTTAATAAGGAATACCATGTAGATAAAGTGATAGGGCCCCGTGATCATTCAGAACTGAACCCGATGAAATTAAATGAATGAAAAAGATTTGTTTAACTATGTCAGGTGATTCACTTGTGTTTTAAAATAGGATAGAGATACATTTGATTATTATTCGTTTGGGTTCATGAATATTGATTTGCATTTTAAGGTCAGATGTGCAAGGCATTGTGCTTTTGCGCACATGGACATCTGTGGGAATTGGCATTCTAGGTCAATGCAGTATTCTTGAGGGTGGTGTGACAGAATTACATCTGTGAGGGATTGAAGGTCTGAGCTTTTTCTGTTTTTTTATTTGTTTTGTTGGTGTCTGTCTCAGTCTGGCATGTCTCCAGAAGCAGGCCAGAGCAAGCACAGGATGAAACCCCTTGTCTATTCTGAGACAGTGAACAGGCAAAAGGCAAGAGCCATGACCTGGTAAATATTAGTGAGTCAAAACATTTTTAGGAAGTGTGCAGCCAGGGGAGGGTTGTTCTCAAAGCCCACACGAGCTTCCTACCAGACTTTGCTCCTGAAATTCTGACTGGTCAGTTAAAGGTGACTGGAACGTGTGACCATTTTCAGATCATATTTACTGGCCCCTTGCAATTGTAAAAATAAGTAATCAGTGTGATCCTCCTGATCTTTGCAAGAGGCTAATAAATCTGGAGGGGAAACAGAGACCTGTTAATCTCACTAACTGTGGTTGGTTGGTCTTGTGAGAGAAAGGGACAATGATCTCAGTTGGGCTCCTGCCAGGAAGTTATATCTGACAGGGGGCTCCACTTCATGTTGTTAGGGAATATTTCTCTAAGGGCAACTTTCCCTCATTATTTTTGGACCCGCCAAACTTTTTGCTTTTTGTTTTAGCATCCTGACCTGACTTTTGCCAGTGGAGCACAGCCCTCAGCTGTGCTCCCCTGAACTTTCGCTCATTGTTACATGGAAACTGACATGTCTTTTAGGCTGTCAGTACTGAGAAACTTTGTTGCCTCTTTTGGTAAAATGTTGTAATTGTGCAAAGTACATTACTGTACCAGGGAATGGGGTCCTTGTGTTTTCTGGCCCTCGTCATCCACTAAAAACATTTTGATGACTGGACAATGTGCCTAGGAATGAACTTGTGGCATCAGGAGCTTTTTCATGTATTTTCATAACTTTTTACTGATCTATACCGCACTTACCGTGTTTGGCTCATGACAGTGGCTGGGGTCCTTCATGGCTATGCCACAAGGTCTTTTGTCTATTCCTTTATCCATTTTGTCCATTGGCCTTCCCCCTGGTCTTCGTGACCTGGGACTTCCTTATTTGGGCATGCAGTTTCCCGCAAAAGCTGCTTCTTTTGCAGTCTACTGTAGATCACATGTGTGGGTACCCAGGAAGTGGGTTTGGACTGTTTGGTCCCAATCCACACTACTGGTGCCAGGCTGTCTGGTGTGCATGAGAACATGAGTGCCACAGTGGTCCAGATTGGACCAATACTGGCGTGCATGAATGGGGCAGATCCCCTCATTGGCCGGCTGGGTGCGAGCACTCACAGGACTTGTGGATATGAGGAGGGGTCCTGAATGCAGACCTACATATCTAGACAGGCCCGAATCGACCTGTAGACAGAGCCAAGTATCCAGAAGAGTAGAGCAGATCCATGGACTATCCAGAACCGCGCTGAAGAATGTTTGCTCCATGAGCCCGGGTTTGTTCCAGTAGAGCCCTGCTTTGCGCTCAAATCTCAGAAGACCTGCAAAGGTGCTTCAAACCTGTAGAGTAGTGGGAATAATCACTCTCATGCCTCCTTTTTTTCCCTGCAAAAGAGTTTGTTTGGAAGTGTTTCTGGACCAACCAGTGGACTGTCCAGCTCGAACCTTGGCACCCATACAGGAGCGCCATCACATTGAGTTTTACCCTGAAACTTTGGGGAATCCTAGCTTGCACTGCGGAGCACCTTTTTGCTGAATTACATTGTTCCAGCTGCTTTGGGCTTCGACAGAGAAGGTTGCATCAGACTGCGAGAGTTGGGTGCCCCTATGTCACTGTGCCACACTGAACATCGCTGAAGGCAGTTTTTGTTTTGTTCCTTCTTGTGCTCCGAGACCATATGCATCTGTGTTTTCTTTGTTCTACAACCAAGACGAGAGGTACAGCTCCTGTTGTAAACTGGACCCCCATCTGCACCGTAGTGCCTTTGCACTTTGAAGCTGGACTGAGGGCGGAAAATCAAACCTCTGATGACCCCTTCCAGACCTGCCAAGTTTGGACCAAAACTGAGCTATGGGTGGTGAGTACTGAATCCACTTATCAGTGGCCCCTTGTTCATCCATTGCATTAAATGCATGGAGGATCCCATGTGGTCCTCCCTTTGACTTGGGTAGCCTCCACTATTTAAAGCCATCCAAAAGTTGAGAATAGCTTTGTTCATCACAGCAGATACTCCCCTGACTCTTGGAACCTGTTTTCACCCTTCAGAATCCTGTCCCTAAATTTGACAGCTCCTTAGACCGGTACTCTGTGACTTTTATGCATGACTGAGCGCTTGTATCTGCGCATCGAACATTGAACACAAGGCTCCAGTCATCGCAAGGTTGGACTTAAAAGTTAGGCTTTTCTATTTCTGAAGATTGTCTATGCTATAAAGATTGCCTGCCATTTTTCCTTACAGGAATTGGCAGAGTTTAACCCTTTACCGCATTGACTCTAGTGACTGCATATATTTTACAAAGAGTGTTGTTTGAGTGGTGTTTTTAGTATTGAATTGCATTATTCACTTATGTTTATTCTCGGGCCTAATGAATTGTATATTTTTGTATAATACTGTCTAAGGGTAATTCTTGGTGTTTCACTGTGTGTGCTCATCAAAGACCTCTGATCAGCCCCACTACTCCTGAGACTTAGCCTTGACTGCTCTCCAAGTTCCTGTGAATTGGTCTGGTTATCTTCCCATAAGTGATCCCTGTTTCACTAACAATGGTAGCTACCTAAACCTCTGTTCACCAAAGAAAAATTTAGAAATCCATTCTAACACATCTATGGCTTTTGCATGCCAAACAGCTTTTCAGCTTGTGAAAGATGGTTTGTGCATGGCCTCGGTTCTAGAGTTCCTAGATTATGGGCAGTGGCTCAGATGCCAGGCAGGCACATGTGAATCTGGATTTGGAGCAGTTTCCGCACAGCGAAACTCAGAAGGGGTTAGGAAGTGGCTGATGGGAAGAGAAACGGATTGGGCCACATTTGAGAAGCATTTTAAACTTTGGCATTGGTCTATATCTCTATAGAGAACACATATGGACATACCGCCTAAGCCTGCATCTCAACACTCCAAGCAGATGGATTTGCTCACCTTGAGGATGAGCCAGACCATTAGAAAGGTGGTGTACAATCATTTTTGTCTTGGAATAGTTGATGGAATGACATGTGTAAGGTTGTGAAACCTAGTTTTTAAAATTTCTTTTAAGCAAATCATGCACATATTTTTGTTTCAGCAAGGGAGGCCTGCAAATCAGACCTCCCTTTTATAATGCTCCATGGCAAAAACATAGTGCAGTTTTACATAAGTACCTTTTCTGTGACCAGTCTCCTGACCTATCCAGCACCAGTCCTGCAGGTGCAGCAGGGCAGGTTCAAAGGTCGTATTTGCATTCCTGACAGCTGCTGGAACACAAAGTTCCAACAACAAGTAGAGGTGACTTTTTAATCTTCTACACCTCTAATCAAAACATAATAATCGTACTCTAGTATACCTGGTAGGACGTTAAACTGTAAACATAAGTCATGTCTGGGGATGACATAATGGCTACTGGGGTCACACACTTATACAGATATCATATTAGTGGCAGCTTGATCACACCCTTCGGGAGAGCATCCAGAAGAGGATAAAAATGATTACACTAGTGTTGATCCCTGGACCTCATTTTGCTTTGTGTCTTGGGATGTTTCCTAATGAACTCGGCATCTCGTACACCACTTCTACACAGGGCCCTTATGGTAGCCAGGAGATACTAAAACATTGGAAAACAATTGTACAACAAAGGAGTGAAGATTGGATATAGCACATCCTTACCCTTTCTGCTAGGGCGGAGGTCATTTATTCCAAGTGGAATGTACTAAGTGAAGATGAATTGACCTGGCCTGCATTTAATGACTGTTATGCATACCAAGACATATATCGATTGCTTTGTGTTTTCTGTTTCCTCAGCCTTGTCTGGCAAGCTTCACCTGAGTTCTTGCGTTAGTCAGTTGTAGGCTAAGAACATGTACATCTAGGAATAATGTTTAGTCGTTAAGAAGTAGCACTCACAGATCTCCTCTTTGTGCATCAAAAATGGCATTTTATTTTGTTTCGCACTATATAGCACTGGATATATATTATAACCAAAGGAGCACTCATCCTCCTGCCCCATCACAGTAATTTTGAATGTTTAAATGTATGACCACAACTCTCACCGTAAGACTTTCCATCATTTTATTCAATGACAGAATACGTAATTGCAGATAATCTGAAACAGAGGAGCCAAACTAATAAAGATAAATGAAAATCTGACCACTGAATACCACCAAACAGTGCTCTTAGTAAACTGGATTCATCCTGCAGGCCTCTTTAAAAGTAGAATCCAGTTGCAGCACTGAAAGGGGGTTAGAAATGCAAGGTTGTCCTGGAAGTGACATCAGGCCTCATTACAACCCTGCCGGTCTGGAATTGACGTGCCGGTAAATAGATTTACTGGCACATTTACGGACCAGCGCCGGCAGAGTACAAGTTTACCAGTGGGGTGCCTGAGTTACGTCTGGAGGTAGGCCAGGCACCTCACTTGCAAAAAACAGCTGGTATTACCGGCAATCACGCCCTAGAGTCCAACGGGACTCCATGGAATGGGGATTTAGCGTTATTCTCGCCACTTGTAATCTGCCGGTAATTCCGGCAGATCAAGTGGCCGGGGCAGTAATTCCGTTTCGTGGTTGCCGGATTTACTGGCGCAATGCAGTCAACCTTATAGGGTGTCTAGCAAGACAACACAGCTGCCACACGGCTCAGGCCAGGACTTTAAGAAGGCTTACCTATTATCCAGGTAAAATGTCTGAAGAATCGGGGGCATTCACAGGATTGGGAGGCCTGGGACAGAGAAGGGGATCTTGCACTATCATCAGTGAGGCCATCAAAATAGCAGAAGGATGCTACACACGACCATTTTACATTTCATCATCATTTATGTCTTACCTTCCTATGTTCAAATGTCCATACAACTATAGAATGTCTAGTCTGTGCACACGTTCTGCTGGTCATCGGGTATGAGCAAACATATGAACAACACAAGTGCCCGATTTGGCAGCAGATATACTTAGGTTTTAAGGATTTAGGTTTCAACCCCCCGGATATCAGGTTTTTGCTTTTAAATGGACACCGGAAAAACACCACTTCGTGGCTACTGGCTGAACTGTTTTATACTTTTTGTATTTGCTGCAATAGGAAGACAAGCGGCAGTGATAAAAGGAGCCTGCAGGTGGCACACACAGATTGATGTTGTGTGCCGAACTCTTCTAGTTGTACATGTTTCAGGCTCACTGAACAGTTTATGTGTTGCTAATCTGCACGTTTAGTGACATTTTGGGGGAAAATGTGTGGAGACCCGCCTTTGCCTGAATGTGCGGTGAAACCCATCTTGGGCATTCCAAATTTAAGGGAAGAGAATACAAGGCAATTAGGATTGCGAAGCTAGCGCCAAAACACATGTTACACTCGTAATAAAAGCTACATTTGTCTTGTGCAGAAAATAAATCTGTTTCAAATGAATGTACATTTCATGTTACTTTCTTGCTTCAACATCTCATACTTAATCCCCGAGAGCCCATCCCTATGCCTGCAAGGGCAGGCTTTAGAATACTGAATACCTGCTCTGTATTGGTTTGGTTATTTAATTATAGCTGATACACAAAGCTTTCATTCATTGTTATTGGACTGATCGTCCCACATTCCCCATCCAAACGCTCTTTCTTTGACTGTTAGCGTGATTCTCATCAAATTCTCGCAGGCACGACACCTTATGCCAAGGTATTGTGCACCCAATTTTGTGCATACATTCGAAGAATCCACACACCACTTGTATCTTTCCTGCTCCTAATTTCATCATGAAGGGCAACCAGAAGGGTTTCAGAAGCATTCTTAAAGCTCTGTTATGGAGCAGCCTAAGCACCAGTAAAGTGGTGACCAGTAGGGGCCAAGGCCAGTATTGGTGGATAGGAATTTCTTGTGTGGCTGTGTGCACTGTGTGAGTGGAGTTTGAGGGCTGTGGATGACACTGGCATAGATCTCCCACTGCCCCAAACACTATCAGCTGACCCGAAGGACATTGTACTGATGGGCAAAGGTCCCTGCTGACCACTGAGTTCAGCGCCTGAGCCAGGTAGAGTGAGTTTCGAAGTGTCTCAGAGCCTGCCATACGGTGTATGAAGAAAGGTGAAATGGGTGCCTGGGGTCATCATATTTCAAGCAGCCCTTTCTCTGAAGCAAAGGTAGTTGCCTCCCATAGCCTATGGTAATGAATGGGGTCTCTAGACTTCCCTCGTCACTCATCTGCCAACTTACGAGTCTTTGTTGCACATGAGGTGTCATGTGCCTATGATCGATAGTGAGGGAAAGAGAGGGAGAGAAAGAAAAAGAGGGAGAGAGAGAAAGACAGAGTGAGAGAGAGAGGGAGGGAGAGAGAGAGAGAGATGACATTGGCAATGTTAGAAAGTGGTAGAGGACCTGTCTGCAAGAGGCCAGTGGCAGGAGTACAAGAAGGACACTAGGTTGTTTTTCCTTGTAAAGCGGACTCTGCCCTCCCACCCCGACTAACCAACTCCCCTCTAAAATCGCCTACCACCTTCCAATAGACAAACAAATGTTACACAAATGACCGCTACAGGTGTAGCCTGTAGCACCTTAACACTAACAGAGCTATAATTAAGCTCACCAATCACACTCCCCCACATCAGTTACTAACCAGCACCAAAGTGCTGTAGTCTATCAGATCCTGGGCTCTCTCCTTCAAATAACATGCTCCCAAATATCTCCACAAAACCCATAGAAAGCAGACCGGCACTCAGAACCCGGGTGCTTCCAATTTACACAGTGATACACACTCAAAGCATTACAAACAAAACACCAGAATTAAAAATAACAAACACTAAAAACAGGCAGCCCCACATATACAAACATTGGAATGATGGAGAGAAGGTTTGCATGGTCCAGGGATGAGAATGACCACCCATTTACCTGGAAAGGAGGTAATTCCTTGGCCATCAGATTGCACAGAATGGTGCTTGCCCTATCTGATTGGGCAAATGCTAGCCATTCCACTAAGCCAATCAGGGTGGTACCACTGCTGGTTCCACATGGCTTGAGGGAATTGCACAGTTCTTCTCTGTGTTATGAAGGTGCTCCATCCATTCCTCAGTAGAACCCTAAACCAAGGTAATCAGTCGTTCAGAACTCTGAAACACAGTCACCACTACAGCAAGACCACACCGTCACCACGACAAATGCAGGAAAGAACTGTAAGTTATTCCAGCAAACATTCGAGTGGATGACTTTAATGTTATCAACAGACTGCAGTGTCACACTTTTAGACCTGTCTGTATTACAGGTTAAGTCTGTAATTCATTCCGAAATAGGTATGTATTAATATGATTGTAAACTATATAATTGACATTTGAAGATACTGAAGCAACCTTTCTATGGCATTTGCCATAACATAAAGCACAAAACAAATGTCCGTCTCTGGCAAAAAGACTTTCCAACCGCACGTCTAAGATGCCAACCCCTATTTGGAAGGGTATTGGTAGTCTGTGTCCTCCCTCTTGAGGTAAGGCGAGCAAACCAGGTGTATGGCTAATTGAAGACTTTTTTTGTGTGGGGAGCATTTATGTAAAATGAGCACCTTCCCAAAGGAAAGTGGTTGGAGACCACCAACCCATAACACAGATAACCATTCATACCATCAGATATGGATCATGCATTCCTGACTTTCGATCTGTGTTAGGTGTGACCCCAGAGCTGAGATGTTCTTGAGCATGCAGTGAATGGTTCAGCTCCCCAGAACCCCATTCCTGCTTCCTTCAGCAGCATTGCTGCCCATTGCTCACTCCCCGCACCTCACCCACATGAGCCCTTCTGCACCAGAGGACAACGCAAGCATATTCCCATCAAGGTAAGCCCGGCTGGGCACTGAAGCACATTGGTGGTGTTCCCTGATCTAATCTGCCCCTATAGCAGATTGACAATTCCTTATCTACAGGGCACAATGATTTCGAACATACCCTCAGAAGATTCTCGCACCCAGGTGTGGGCCTCTGCATTTTCATCCTTTGCAGATGGTTGCCCTCATACTCGACATTGGAGTACCTCAGAGGGTTGGCATTGAGCAGATCAAACAAAGTTCCTGATTGGCTGCTGTGTGCTTTTTCCAGCCTATCGGAAGCCGGCAGGCTGAAAGCCGGCCCCCGCACGAATGTCCTGAACTAAGCCCCTGCCTGGCCTTGTCAGGGCCTTGATGGCTCTGAGGCATCTCCCACCCTATGCTTCGTCACCTCTCTGCCTCCTGGAACTAACTCACAGCTTGCTGCCATCCACTGCACAATCCCACACCTCATGAGATCCAACCAAGAATACTGTGAGTCATGTCCTGGACACTGCTATGCTAATTCAATAACCCACAACACTGGTGAATTAGGTGTGCCTGTGCTATTTCTCCATTCTATACATTACTGTATCCCTCCTTTCTAACACATTCTTGTGTTGTTGTTAATTTGAACTTTGGCATGTTTCGTCAACCGCTGCGTGCCTTTTCCCCACAGTCCATTGATAATTTCCTGTCCACCTTTAACATAATTACCTCCATGTTATGCATTGCTTACATTGCCTTGCAAAAATAATTGAATTCAGGCGTTTTTACATCTGTGCACCGTATTAGTTTCTGTGCTCAGGATACCCTGTTTAAAAAATGGAATGTAGGCGTTTTTACATCTTTGTAGCCGTACTCGTTTCTGTGCTTAGTGTCCTGTTTAAAAATTGAATTCAGGCGTTTTTACATCTCTGCAGCCTTATTTGTTTCTGTGCTAGAGTGCCATGCGTAAAAAATGTAATGTAGGTGTTTTTACATCTATGCAGCCGTATTCGCTCTTGTGCTTTAGAGTGCCACAAGAGTGCCCTTCATGTTGGTAAGACTATCTCTATGTTCATTGCTTATTATTCACTTAGCTGCAGAGTCCTTTACTACATGGCACCCTGATTGATATTACCTCTCAATCCACGAGGCAAGGCTTTGCCAGTCTATGTAATCGTACCGATTTGACTTATACGCAGCCTGATATAACCCCCTGTAACATGAGGGGTGGCTTTGCCAGTCTGTGTAACTTCAACTATTTGTCTCTTATGCTGCCTTATTTAGCCCCCTGTAACATGAGGTGAGGCTTTGCCAGTTAGTGTACACACACCATTATATATCTGTAACCATATGTCTATCCTTGCACTTCACCAATGTACCTTGCACCTCCTGTAACTAGCGCCTAGATGCCTCAGGGCTTTGGGCGCTGAAATAAATGGAAAAATAAAGCAATATGTAGAATGATCTCTCTCTAATTGACAGATCCTCACTCCATAACATCAAAACCATGAAGCATCTCATGTTTCAGAGGTTGGTGATCTGAGCGGTATTGCCTCATAGTGTCTATTTTCTAGATTGGTAATGATCAGATTGAAACCAACTGATCGAAAATGAAATAGATTGAAAATGAAATATTTCAAGCTTTAATAGATATAAAAATATGTCCAAACATTAAAATAATGTACAAATAACATAAACTTAAGATAGCTTTACACATTTGTGCTCCTGCACCGGTTTGCATTGTGTTGAAAAGGAAAGTGTTTTTTTGTAGAGATGTGAGATTCGAACTTTACAATTCAAATAAGAGTTTCTAACACTTGATTTTTTAGCAAATTAGGCAGATATATACAAAGGCTTACCTTAGTAGGTTTGCGCATGGCCCTGGCCAGCGGCAGCTCTGATACACTCTCTGGACCACCGTCTCAGAACCATTGTGCACCTGGCAGGAAACTGTCCTCGTCACGGTGTTCTGGCACCAGTTCCTGCAAAAGAAAATACACCATAAGATTAACTCTTGTAAAGTAAAATTATTACATCACATTACATATAAATCAATCAGGTATACTATCGCTGCGCAACACAAGAGGTGTATAACTTACTCACTATTTAAGAGTACTTTCATTATGACACGTTTAAATAAATAATTGTCATTATCTAAGGCAGCATTGATTTATCGCAGACTTCCTCACAATGTAACAAGTGGGATGCGATCAGTGCCTTAGTGGCATGGGAAAATGAACCCAGTGTTCGTCAAGTGGGCGTGGCCTTCCAGTGGCGGTCGCTTGCTGGCCCATTAGGCAATGCCCCCTTATCGAGCCCCGGCTTAAGGGGCTGCAGGCGAACCTTGCCAGGCATCCCTTTGCAGTGATCATCACACTCGCACCCGAGGGTGTGAGGGTGATAATCCCTGCATCCCTTATATAAAAGGGATGCCTGGTGGGGAATAGCGCCACATGTTTTTAGCCTTAATTGTGGCGCTGCCCCTCACAAGGCATTCCTTCAACTAAGAGATGCAGCGATCATCCTCAGTTGATCACTGCATCTCTTAGTTGAAGACAGGGGTCAAGTCCTAAAAATTAAGTGGGGGGACTCATCAACAAACTCAATGGGATGTGATGTCACCAGAAATTAGTATATCAAGTTGAGAAATGGTATTTCATTAAATTGTCTTTGCATAACCACCTAAATTGCACGAGACGAACAGCATTTGCCTTTCATAAAATCAACACACACAAAACCAAAAGAGGATATTTTCTTCTAATAGTGTTTTTGAAAACATTAAAATGTGTGCATGTTTTAAAATCCAAGAATCAATACAAATGTTTTCCCTGGGATTTTCAGTACCAAAATGGGTCATTTCACCTCTAGTTGTTTGTTAGTTTTCATCAGGGTATATAGTGCAGTATTGCAGTGGTGAAGGGTCCGGCCTGCAAACCTGACAACTGCTTTTCGATCCCCGAGGTCGGCTTTAATTCATAAATTCAAAGAGGACATTCAATGTTTCTTATTTTAGCTGGGGGGGGGGACTGAGTCCATCCTGTGAAAAAAGTGGGTGGACTCCATCCCCCCGCGTGTACCCTCGACTTGAGCCCTGGTTGAAGGGATGCCTGGCATGGGGACGATCCTACCATTCATGATGAGAAGGTGAGGCCAATGGAAACCAAGGCCATTTTTCCTAAAGCCTGAAGCTCCCGCGAATGAGCGAAAGCTTCAGGCCTTAAATGTAGAAACCACTCGAAGCATAGGCCTTTTTTTCTCTTTCAGAATGGTTGTGCTGGCTCCACCATTGTGGAGAAAACGCCCTTTCTTTTAAAGCCTGAAGCTCTTGCACATCAACCTTACCCTTTAGGAAAAAGCCTTACCCTCTAGGCGTCCCATCAGCTGGGGAGCCTTCCAGGGCTGTGCTGCGGCTTGCCGCAGCCAACTTAAAGACATAGATACTATACACACTATATGGAGTCAATTCACAAAGAATTACTCCTACTTACCCTTGACATAAACATAGAGATGGCTCTTTGAATAACTAGTAAGTTCCTATGAGTAACTCGGACTTACTCCTGACATAAATCGTAGTAAGTCAATAGTAGATCAAGAATGAATCAGTTACACACAGAAAGTTCTTTGTGAATGAAATTGGCCTATCCAGGTTTAGGACAAGGTTAAGTCAAAGTTACTCATAGTAACTTCTTTGTGAATCCGCCCCTATGCAAGGTGGGCTCAACTTAAAATTGCGGTGTTAACATTTACAGACTATGTAAGACTGAATGAAATTATAACAAGTTGCAGTTTACTATGTAAATGAATTGAATTATAGCAATTTACTCATTGGGTTAAATGACAACTTAAAACAATTTACAGACTATGTAAGACTGCATACATTTACAGCAGGAGTGCATACTTTGATCGTTATGGAGCTCATGTTGCGTTTAGTCATAATTTGACGGCGGGGTCCTGGTACATTTGCACTCAAGCGTGGCCAGGTTCCCGCCACAACATTTTTGTCATTTGCACTGCAGAATGCAAAAGTAAAGGGCAAAAAGCTTGTGTGCCACCTTTTGCCCTCCGCAATTGCACTCCATAGCGCAAATGCAGTAAATGTGGCCTGGCATGCTCACATGCCAGGTAGCGTTTACTTGTAATTGTAAGTGCCGCTTGCCATTCTTGCATAGAAGACGTTGCTCACAATTACAATTAAACGCTTCCCAACATGCTGGCATGTCTGATAACACTGAATGTTCATTGTGAACACTGATTACTATGCATGCATGTTAAGCAGAGTTCACAATGAAAAATAAAAGCTGACTGACATGCCAGCATGTCAGAAAGCATCTTTTTTTGTTGCAAATGTAAACGCTGCATTCAATGTGAGCTTGACAGGTGTAGTTTACAATGATTTCCTATAAAAACTGCCCGATTTGTGTCGGTGCAAAAAGAAGGCGGTTTGCATAGGAAATCAATGGTTTCACACCAGTGTGAAAATCACATGCTGGCATGCAACCAAGTTGTTTTTGAAGGCGCAGGGCAAAGGGTAGGCGGAAACATAACTCCTGTTATGCCTGCGCTCTCTGCCTTCAAATACAATGAAAATTCCCCATAGCGTCTATTGAGGCATTAAGGCATTTAGCGCACCTATTTATGCTATGTGGACTTCCAAAATGAGCTCTTACGTGATGCCGCAGTAAATGTACAGCAGAGGTGTAAGTTTTGTTGAAAGAGTCACACTATGGGTCTCATTTCAGGATGGAAAATTGAGACGTTATGCATGGGTGTTGCTAGGTCTGGAAAAGATCTGGGGCTATGCTAATGTCAGGGCTGCCGGGACTCAGGGCTTGCTAGCCTTTTGGTTGTAGCCCCAGAGATTCTACCAGGGGCTTCAACCGAAAGACCCGGGGCTATAGCTCCCTAAGCCCCCCCCCCTAGCAACGCCTCTGCGTCAATGGAAGGTGTAATGCATTTACGCCTCGAATTCCCACTCTGACCCATTTTAGTGCTGACACAAGGCAGAGTAGGGGCACGGAGTGGAGATAAATAGAACACTGTGATTCATATTATGAAACTGAAAAGGACAGCGATTTAGCCTGTGAAGAAGGATACACTGTTATCCAAATGCATCAGGCAACAAAATTGTGTCAAGGAACATTGACTGCACTGTCTTGTAATAGAGTGGTGGATAGACAAATTGGTCAAGAAAACCTTATATGTGCAATCATGAAAACACTGTGGAAAATGGTGGTGACATAGAGCATTGAACTCTAAACTGTGAACTTCTATTTTAAGTTGGAACTTGATGTAAAATGAATTTTGAATCAAAAATGTGATTTTGTGCAGTAAATAGCACCATTTTCTAAAAATATCGTTTTTATTGCATACTTAGTTTATTACAAAACCTTTAGCAAAGAAAATAAAAGCACAAGAGAGAGAGAGATGACCTCCCTTTAGGCGTCTAGTGTGCAGCCAAATATTCAGGGTGCTTTTGTCGAAAATCAAACGATGAAATAATTTACAGTTCCTTAGTTAAAACTATACATCAATTATTCAGAGGGGAGTTCTGCTCCAAACACTACTTCAAAAAGTCAACCGCAGCAATTGTAAGTCCCATTTGGTCACCTCTCAAGACCAACAACCACCATTCTTCAGCTGATAAGGATGGAGTGGTCTCCACAAACCTTCCAAAGAACTTAGATCTTAGTTTCGTCACTCCGGGGCAGGCTGTGAATAGATGTTGAAGGTTCTCCACTGATGCTGGTAGCTTGCCGAATCTATAGGACAATTTAGTGGAGGCCTACTTTGATCTAAAAGCAAGGATCTCCATTGGAGGAAATAAGTTCAACCTAATTGAGCTTTTTGGCCCTTAAGTATTGTGTATGCAATGGATGGGGTTGCAGAATAGCTCTGAGTCCAAATAACCAAACCAACTCAGGAAGATGGCAAAGATACTGTTTTATTAACAATTATCTAAAACAGGGAGTTACAACGGACATCAATAGATGTTCCCTCGGCCTCTCAATGATTTTCTAAAAAAAAAATACATCAGAGTTGACTTCATACTACGTGGAAAATAAAAGAAAACCTCTTAAGGGTTGGGATTGGTTAAGGGAGACATCTAAATATACTTTCTATAGGGACTAGGATTTTGATAGTCTGCCCACTGTCAGGTGGACAACTTATTCCTACCTCTAAAACATGTAATCTTCAACACTATTAAGTACACAGTTTATCATTGGTTTTCAAACTATAAGGCCCTTTGTTATATGACCCTCTAAAATTGGTTAGCACGCTTGTACCATGTCTGGAATATTCGGTTCACTTAGCAGCACGTAAGCTCAGACCCAGGTGCCAGGAGGTGGAAATAACTTTACCATCCCAAACAATTAGCCCAACATCTCTAAACACCCATCCCTTCTGCCATGAAGATTGTCTTTGAACTTGGCCTTGCAAAGTGTTCTTGTTTCTGGGAATATATGGGAGTTCAGGCACTCACTATCATTCTTCTAGTACCCCAAGCTCAACTCTATTTCCATCCTTGGCCCACGTGACAGGAGACAATGATTTGGTCCATTTTGCAGCATTGAAATGTCTTAAATTAATAGAACTTAGCACCCTTGGTGTTCTTTCTTTGCACCTTAACAGGGATGCACATTCACAGCTTTCAAGAATAGATAACTGACCTTGACTGCTTCAGTTGTGATACCAGGCCAGACAGACTCGCCATGCGCTTCAGCGATCTCAGCTTATTCTTGCTGCAACACAATTCTTGCTTTTTCTTTGCACAGGTCCTGGCTTACTAAGTTAATAACACTGATGTTCAGCTTCAATACAATGCCAGCTTCAGCAAGCTTCTATAATGACTTAATCTACCTTATGTTTCAGCATCTGTACAATTATTGTACGGTTGATTTTCAGTTTGTTTCTCCTTGTGAGAGAGGGTATGCCCAGACGTGGGTCCCTTGCTCACTGCGCCACAGGAAACCAGGCTGCACCTCACTGAGGAGGTCCAACAAGGCCGAAACATGTCTGGGGTTGCTTGGTTTTCTGTGCAGAGGCGACCTGGCCTAGCAGTTTGGGCTGGGCTGCTACCTTCGGTGGCGGCAGCTGCTGACTGATTTGCACATGGCTGGTCCCCTTTTGCAATGACGCAGACGGGCTAAAAAACAGTGGTGTGGAAGGTTGCCCAGAGCAATTGCCAGTGGTTTAGATTCATTTGAAACCTTCCATCCATCACTTTTGTGGTCAGTTTGTTTCTCCTTGTGAGAGAGGGTATGCCCAGACGTGGGTCCCTTGCTCGCTGCGCCACAGGGAACCAGGCTACACCTCACTGAGGAGGTCCAACAAGGCCGAAACATGTCTGGGGTTGCTTGGTTTTCTGTGCAGAGGGGACCTGGCCTAGCAGTTCGGGCTGGGCTGCTACCTTCGGTGGCGGCAGCTGCTGACTGATTTGCACATGGCTGGTCCCCTTTTGCAATGGCACAGACGGGTTAAAATACGGTGGTGTGGAAGGTTGCCCAGAGCAATTGCCAGTGGTTTAGATTCATTCAAAACCTTCCACCCATCACTTTTGTGGTCCGGTTGATTTTCTGCAGCACTTTGCACACGTGCAATCTTCTTCTTGCATATGAACGTTTACTCGATTCTTAACTTCGTCATCAGTTTCTGTAAGATCCATAGATTCTCTTCAGCCAGTATTCTCGGGGCGGCACACATGTCTCTTGTGACATCACCAATTTCTCTTTTTGCTCCTTTTCATATTCCTTCCTCAGATTGTCATCTCTTTGGGAATGTATTTGATAGGGTTGTCTCAGTGGGTACCGTCTTTCGAATATTCGATGTGGTATTGGCACAACTGCTGGTATCAAACCTGGCACAATCACAGTCTTCCAACATATAGGAGATAAGGGGGCGGGATTTCCTGCAGAGGCATGTAACTGTTCCTCTACATAATCCTCATTAGTTGGCTTCTGTAAGCCAGGCCTGGATATTTTATTAGGTACATTGGTGTCTTTCCATAAGGTCTAATCTCCTTTGAAAGTTGGCCACAAAGTTTAAACTTGTTAGCCTCATTGCAGGTAAAGATCCAGTCTGTTTCCCAGCGTTTTTTCTTGACGTTATTAGGGTTTACCAGCAGCTCATCTTGCAAGGCTCCAATTTCGTCCAATGTCTTTTTACAAGCCTCGTCTCGTGCACAGCCAGCTTCATTTTTTCCATACTCTATCTCTGTTTTAATGATCTTGAAACTTTCTACCGGATTTGGCATTGTGTATTTCCTGAAGAATGAAAGAACTTTCCATTCTACCATGGCTTTACGTGAGATTAGCCCAAATTCTATTATCCCTCTCTGGATTTGGAATTGACTTTGGTAAACCTAACATCCGTTTCCAGAATATACCTTCCAGCTAGACCATTTGTGGTTCTGGATGGTTAACATAACCTCCGACCCATGTGTTATTGTAGGGATCACCTTTGCTCTGTAGAAGTCCAGCACAGGTTTTAATGAGAAGTTACAGAATCTATTTTTCAGAATTGGGGCTTGGTTTGCCAAGGCATTGGTTTTCCCTATCAGGGCAAAGATCTTTTCCCTTTCACGGCTTTTAATGGAAATCTGTATCATCAACCTAATGGGATGCAGTGAGTAGGATGCTTCCACTTTGCGGAGCCACCATTCGTGTCACAGTAATGCTGTTCTTCATTGGTGCGTGACACCATCATAATAGCTCAAAGAAGAAAGTAAGCAGTTTACAGATTGAAGGGAGCCAAAAGCAGTACCATGGGTCCTGTAGTGGCCCGAATTGCAAAGAGCATGGTCAAGCTGTCTCGCAGACATTTCAAGGTGATGAAACATGCTTTCAGCTGCTCCTGGATATATGGGTTGCTGGGAGGCCCAATCCAATGTCTCCAAGGGCAAAGTGAATCCTAATTTCCGCACTTGCAGTCCTTTACTTCCAGTGAGCAGGATTGTGGTTTCTGTGCACATCTATCACAGAGGCTTTGGTCCACAGCAGTGTCACCCCCATGGTTCCCCAGGGATGGTTAAGAAGCAGAACTTGCCTTGGATGCCTTCTGCCTTCACCTCTCCAGGGGAGGACTGAGGAAGATACCAAAAATATTCCAAAAATAGGTCAGATAAATCCTCCTTATCTTCATTCTCCAAAGAATAATCAGCTAAGGGCAGTGCTTCCCCTCCATATAAGTACCAAATGTCACAGGGGAGGTCCAAAGCAAGCCTCCTGTAAGGGATCCAGTCCAGGTTGCTTTAAGAAGCATCCTTTTCCTTCTGACATCTTACCCAGAGAGACATGTCTGAGGACATGGGAAGAACAGGATGTTGTAAAGAGTCCTAGCAGAAGCCAAAGTGGTGTGACCCCTCCCTCAGCCTACCTAACGCTGTGGGCTTATATAACTCTTCCGCCTTCCCATGTTTGCCGAATTGAAAGGGACTCCAGTGGTCAGCACCCGGGTGTGTGCCTTTGAAACAAAGGTTCACATGGAACCTTCTGAGGAGGGTTCCTGTGCCCTGCGAAGAAAGGGGTTGGACTTCCTCTGTGGGATAAAAGAAGAAATGTCCTGTGCATTGTCCCGCAACGCAGTTATGGAGACAGCTAGCCAGACAGTTTATATACATTTCTCTTTCATAATTGATCCCTACTCACCAAGCTGACACTTGTATGATATCAAATTGCTGTGGCTGTATATTTGCGTGATCCTAACAGCCACCATGAGACAACCAGACATTACTTATATTTAGTTTAATGTGCCATCACGCTGACACGGTTAAACAATTGTTATAATTTGAATCTGAAGTGCAGACTACTAAAAAGCCACCTCTGCCTACTTTAACTTTGTGTTCCAGCAGTACATGTTAGGAATACACATGTGACCTTTGAATCTGCCCTCCTACCACTGCAGTGCAGATGCCGTAGGTGTCAGCAGCAGAGCACTGGCTATTAATGAGAACAGGCATTCGCTGATGGGCCCGGGTTGCTTTTGTGTTTGTTTAGAGCTGCCTCCTGTGTGTGTTATCACTATCCCCCCACTTCCTTCACAAGCACTGGCCCGCTTCAACAGAGACAAAACAATTATAAATCACACATTAACATCACTAAATGAATTGTGTGGAGCAGGAGTAGATCCCTTCTGAGCTCACCAGCGTAAACACGAATCGTCTGCAGCTAAACCATGAATGTTCCCTTGAAGGGCAGATCACTCCCTGCGTTAGGTACTCGTGATCAGATCTGTGCTTACACTGTAGATATATTCGATCCCAGAAAGGACCAAATCATTTTTTTCTGAGGTTGTGTAAATGTGTCCCAATAAAATTGTTAATATTAACAAACGTTCTGTGATGTAGGTCAAGAAACAAAATAAGAAACACATTATTAGTTACATAAAATGCTGGAAATGGGTGTAGACGTATTTTGTTTGTGGCAGTGTTTATGAGCTCAGATGGCTTCACAGTGGTGTGTAGAGAGAGGAATAGTTGAACATTTTTCAAATCAGGCTGCGTTCCCTTTCTGCACGGTCTGCTGATTGGCTCCGTTTCCACTGCTGGGTGTCAGGAGACTGGTACAGAAACTGCAGATGAAGCCACTGTAATTTAGTGATGGTGCTATTTGGAAGGAGGGCCGGATTAGCAGATCACCCTTTCAGAGACATAATTACCTACATCATTGTAATTTAACAAAGAACAAAAAGCTAAGGCTTTCCTGATCTCACCAGATAGCCTTCTTTCACAGTTGTATTCATCATTTCTTATGCTCTCATCATTAGGATGTAAAGTTCCTAGAATTAGGATTATGATGGAGCTGAGCCAAAGAGCACCTATTTTAAGAAGGTGAGATGTTATATACATTGTGCAGTCATTATGGGAATGTTTGTTGTGGGCACACAACTCGTGCACACCTGGGAAACATTTACTAATTAGTAGGTACAAGGCTCCTGCAAAAAAAAGTTTCTTACTTCCTAGCTGGAATTACTTGATAAAAAAGTAGGCAAACATGCATAAGCAGAGCATCACAACACAAACATTACACGTGTTTAAAAAAATTACTGATGCAAATAAAAACAAAATTCTTACAATGTGCTACTAATCAATCTTACCTTTCTCTGCTAATGTGCCGAGTTGAGAGGTGTGTGTGTGTAAAATGCAAGTCACTTATTTAAATCCGGTGATTTTCTCTTTCGCACTTCCGAAGTAGATAAAATTATGATAATTTAATTTGTTAATATTAGCACCTTCTATTAAAATGTTCAAAATAAAATTCAGGCTGTTTTAGCCACATACAGTTTTATAAACCTAACTTCTATAAATTACAGCCTTCGGATTGTCTTTCTATCATTGATTCACAAGCTATATCAAAGGGCTAAGCCGCCAAGTGCAGAGATTTCCTTGCGATCTACGGGTCACTCTATGCAAAGGTTTCTTTGTCGCATGGAGTAGCGATGGCACAAGTCACGCTCAGACACTATTTGTGAATTATTTTCTCCCCATCATACTCTTTACGATGAAGTACTCTTCTCCTCCAAGTGCTCTTATTATTCTGATCTCTAGCAATCTCAATCTTGTCATCAGAGAGCTCTTTTTCAATCTCTCTAGCGTCTTCTTTCTCCTCCTTCTCCCGACTATTCTCTTAAATCGACCTTAACTGCACTTGACTTTGCTACTTATTTTACTTCTGAAGGGGCTACTTTTCGTGTCGCGATTGTACCATCTTTATCCCCTTCTTCTTCTCGATCTTCTTCACCATCTACGGGTATTTCTTCTAATTCCTCGATTTCTAACTCTGATACCTCTCTACTACTTTCACAAGCCTACCTGTGGGATGTATTGACACACTTTTGCTCTGCCATCCAGCATCCCTGTCTTCTGATGGTGCCAGAAATCCTAAAATGGCCGCAAAACCCTGGTGCACGCCAAAACCGCTGAAAATCAAGCTTTGAATCAAAAAAATCAAAAGATGGCTGCCAAATCTACCATGCATGTTGTCAGTGGTGGAACAGAGATCTCACTCCTGAAACATGTCACTGGGCTGCCCAACAAGGGAAAATGGAGCACAGAGGGAAAAGCAGTGCTTTGCTGAAAGAAATCCAAATCTTACTTTTAAATCCTTTTTTTCTTTGTTGCTGAAACTGCAGAATGCCGGCACAAAACACCCTCAAACATCCAGAATTCTTGCTGGGTGCTACCATTCACTTAGTATAAGAAATCATGGTGAACATACAATGTTCTGAAAAGCTCAAAGTATCAAAGAAACATCCAAAGCCAAAGTTGCCTGCCTGTGGAATCGGTCAAAATCTGGGCACAGTACCCTCAGCGCCTGTATGACAGCTGTCAGAAGCCTGCCTGATTAACTCAAAAAATGTATAAGCTGAAAGCAAATGTTTGCAATGTAAATGGCATGTTACTGAGAGTAACCTATGTCGTAATTGTTAATCCCATGGTTTAGAATCTGAAATAAGTGTTCTAGCTCCCTGTTTTGAAATTACAAGTTGGTTTTAAGCAAAGGAAAAATGCAACAGAAATAACATTTAAATTAAGCCTGGCTGAGCTGCAAGAACTTGAAAGGCAAGTTTCTTCCCAGAAGGAGGACACCTCCCCCCAGCTGAAACTCACAGGGAGGTGCCAATTGCTGGGGAGCCGCGGGATGCAATGGACTTCATCCAGCACAAAGGAGTACCAAGTGTGAAGGGTCGTAAATGGCCTGGGCCCAGGAGGAAATTGGAGGAGACTGCTTCGGGGCTACAGAGAGGCAGAAGGAGGCGGAGACAGACAACCATTTGTGGCTGGACATTCACAAAGAACATTTTGTTTAGATACATATAAATTACCACTTATAATTGTTAAAAATACGAAAATAACATATTTGTGAATCTAAATTCTGGCCGCGCATTTTAAAACTCGCCAGAACTCTGTGACATGTTCTAGGAAGAAACAGCGGAAAAAGTGATATTACACAAAATATATTTTTGATAGAAGCATGAAACTTCATACACTTATGCCCATGTTTAATACGCACATTTGTAGAAATTTGCTCCGAAATTGGACATTGTGTTCCGGACAAAAAGGTCAAGATTCTGTAAAAAGCAGACACAAGATCTTACAGCGTCGGGGTTTGGAGGAGTATCTGCTACACAAAATATGTAAACTGTATATATGCCCGTTATAGAGGTTGCACATTTGTAAATATGTATTGTGTTAAAAGTAGATTTTGTGTTCAAGAGGCTAGGGGTCGACTCTAGGCCTTGTAAACCCACATCATCATGGTGACACCCTGTTCTTCTCCTCCTATCAAGGAAGAGAGGAGACCTTGACCAATCCCTGGAAAGGGGGCATGCTTAGGATAAACCAGCACCCACACCCCTTTATCATAAGCATAAATAGAGACACCCTGCTAGAGAACCATCCATCTTCCTTGCTCCAGACTCCAGAAACTTGGAAAGCAGAAAGGCCCATTCCATTACCTGAACCATTTTCAGCTAGGCCTTAAATTCCAGAACTAGAATCCCACCACCAAAGGGGAACATTAAACAAACAGCTGGGCTGTGCTGTACTGCTGCCTGCTAAACAAATTATCATCAGAACCAAAAGATCCAATCCAGCTGTGCCGTGCTGTGACCAGAGCCCTTGCAGACCCGATCAAGTCCTGTGCCGTGCTGTGAACGACCCAGTCCAGTCCGGTGTAGCCAGCTGTCTACCCCAGAACCAAGTTCCCTTCCATGACCAGAAATCTTGAGGAACCAGAATACTGATGGTTCCGTTTCAAACATATCTAGTGAGTATCTATAGAATAGGACTGTGTCACTAGCATAGCAATAGTTAATCCCTATCTTAAACCCATCCTATCTTGTATTCAGAACCAGTACTGTTAGGAGTATTTTTGAATTGTCAGAACTGTTCTTGCGCTAAGTTTCTCTTATCTGTTTTCTAAAATCATAAATCATTAGTGTTGTGAATAAAATAAATTGAATCCCAGAAAGAAAGTGAGGATCCACCACGTGAAAGGTCCCTGGCCAGGACTGTGGAGATTCATGTGTGGCATTCTCTTTTTCTATAGTCATAATCTAGTATAAGAAATCCTTTTTGTCTTTTAAAAGTGCATTCCTGTTTTCCCATTCGTGCGCCTATATCAGAAAAAAATGACCTCCACTAAAACGTCCATAACGTTCTCAATTTCAACTTCTGCTTGTAACTAACAACCACAGCTTTAAATAGAACCTAAAACCGCATTCCAAATCCATATAGTTCTCCAGAAATCCCGATTACCCCGCATGGAAAGGTTTGTCGCAAATTTTGTTTTAGGGAATTTGACACGTGTAAAACAGCTTTTGATTGCTTCCGACCTTAATTTTAAAATTTCACATTGCTTCTTAGTATTAAATCATTGCTAATGTTTGTGTGTAACTATCTAAAGCGGCTCCCATAAGAATTTAAACCATTTCAGCAATTTAGACCATATTTAGTATTTTCACCCAATCCATTCTTCAGATAACTTTGAAACCATTTGGACAGCTTGCCAATCAATTCTGTTTTTCTCTTGCGTGCTGGGGGGAATTGGGATTGTTATTTTGTTTGAATTCTGCCATTCCTGAATACCTGCTCTCTCCTCCTGTCTCTTTACATTGCCTATTGGGGGATTGAGGGGCGTGCAGGGGGGAATAGTAACCACACTGCTATTTGATTTGAAGACACACACAAAAGTATTATTTCTGTGCTGCTTTGTTTTTGCTCATTATTACTCATTGTGATTAAAGAGATTGCTTAGTGTTACATCACCCCATTGGTGATCATTGTGTACCCATTAAACATAGTGTGATTGAATTGTGAATACATAAATAAATATTTTAACTTTGCAAACCAGCCTGATTCCTGGTTCAGTGTGATGGGGGGGGTTCCAAGAGGGGTGTGATATGAGTAGTACATCATTCAGAATAAAATAACTTTTAGACACAAATAAATAAAGATTTCAGTTGTGCATTACACGCTAGGCATTGACTTAGCTGAAGTGCCGGATTGAAATCACTTACGTACCCAACTGCTTCCCCTAATGTTCCTATTCCTTCTTCTCTGATTCCTAAAATGTACCCTTCTTTCAACTCTTACCTTACTAGTAGTGTTAATATTTCCCTCGACACCTCCACTTTTCCTCTTTCATTCAAGCATGCTACTATCCTCTGCATTTTGAAAAAAAAACCTAATTAGATTTGTCTTCTCCCTTAATATGTTCACCCTATTTCTCTTCTTCTGCATCTTTCTAAGCTTTTGTAACAGCTCGTCTATTCTCAGGTTTCTTCCTTTGCTACAGTAAACTCTATTCTTTGTTGTTTTCATTCTGGGTTCTGTCCTGTTCACTCTACTAAAACTGCTCTTCTTTCTCAATGCAATGCATTACTCTGTGCTCGCTATTTCAAACACTCTTCCATTCCCATAAGTTTGAATCTTTCTGCTGCTTTTGATACGGTGGATCATACTTTACTCTTACTGTCTCTTTCCTCTACTGGGTTTCTGGATATCAGTTCTAGCTTGGTTTTGTTCTTACTTTTCTAGCCGTTCTTACTTGTTCCCATGAGCTGGGGCCTCTTCTGATACTTCTCTTCTGCATGGTGTCCCCCATGTTTCTGTTCTTGGTACCTTTCTTTTTTCTCCTTACACCTCCCCTCTTGCTGCTATTAGTTCTTC
Organism: Ambystoma mexicanum; assembly: GCF_040938575.1. NCBI lineage: Eukaryota > Metazoa > Chordata > Amphibia > Caudata > Ambystomatidae > Ambystoma > Ambystoma mexicanum. The sequence continues at coordinate 463,878,873 of NC_090931.1, forward strand.
CTTTGGGTTATCTCATCACTTCTATGCTGATGATACCCAGCTCTCTGTGTCCTTTTCTTATTTCACAACTGTTATTCACAAGAATCTATCAGTCTGTCTTTGTGCTATTAAAACTTGGATGTCTGGTAATTTTCCTGTTCTTAATACTTCAAAATCTGAAGTTCTTTTTTTCACAGCTTGTTCTATTCCTCCCTCTTCCCCTCCCTCCTTTGTCCCGTTTCCCCGGCTCAACTTCCTATTTCCTCTACTGCTCGTAATCTTGGTTTCTATCTCGACTCTGACTTATCCTTTACTTATCATATTTCTATTATTTCTCGCTCTTGCCGATACCATCTCCTTAACATCCATAAAGTTAGGTGTTTTCTTACTTTTAGTACTATTACATTTTTTATCTCTTTGTTTATTTTTTCACTATTATTCTACTGCTCTGTTCTACTTTTTTGTCTGCCTATTTCTTGTCTTGTTCTGTTAAAATTTGTATTTAATGCCTCCATTTAGGCTCTCTCCTTGAGATTCTACTTCTACCTCTCTTTCCTTTGCATTGTGTTCAAATCTTTCTATGGTCTTTCTTCTATTTATTTTACATCTCTTGTTTCTTTTTATGTTCCCACTCTTGTCCTTCGTTCACATTCTCAATTTCTATTGTCAGTTTCTCTTCCCTCTGTGCTCAATCGCGTTTTTTGATCCATTTCTTTGCTTGCTATCCTTCACTGGAATGCTCTTCCTCTCTGAGAAAATCGATTCTATTTCTTAATTTCACTCCTCCTTAAGGGCTATCTTCTTCAATCTTAATTCACTCTGTTCTTTTCCTTTTTCTTATTTTCTTCATTTGATGTACTGTGTTACTCCGTATTCATGACTAGTTTACTGTAAATTGGCATATATACAGCGCCTTGGCATAAAGCGATGTATAACTATCAAATAAAATACAAATACCAATAAAAGGAAATCTCAACAGTGACAACTCATCCTTTCATCACTGTGGAAGTGGATACAATGTGGACCACTCAGCTACCTACTAATAAGACCTATATAACAGCAGCAAAAGACAATTCAATGGCAATAATAAAGATGCCCTGTACCAGGCACCTACAGCTGTCTGGTTTCCTTATTTAAAGGCACATTTTCCAAATAAGGCTGACGGGGGAGGGGGGATCTGTCATGTGCAGCACACCCCACTGTTTGTTAGCATCTCTGTTGTTTTCGCGAGGTGCTAATGTCAATAATACCTTCAGTGGAGGCCGTACTGGGATGGTAACGGACTGGTTCTGCCCTCATAAAAGGTCTTGGGTTTATTAACTCGGGTGGGGGCACACTGGGGTCAGATGACAGAAATGTGCATTGGTGCAAGTGCAAAGTTGCATGGTATTAGCAATAGGGTAAACTTTGGTGTAGTGCAAAAATCATTGGGGTCATATTAGAAAGTCTTAGCCCCATGACAAGTGCAGTTTTTCATGATATAAGAACTCAGTCAAAAATTGCCCTAGTGCAAAAAACCCACACTGTTAATGTAGTTTTGCACTATGTCAATATTTGCCCTTGTGCTAATACTAAGCAAAATTGCGCACGTCATGGTGCAAATGTTTTTTAATACGGGCCCAACGTTTTTTGCACTAGGCCAAACTTTGCCCTAGTGTTTATACAGTGCAATTTTGCACTTGCACCGGTGTAAAGTTGCTGTAGCCTGGCCCGCCAGGGAAGTCAGTACAGCTCATATTGTGCGCTCTCTTAGATTTACCACGCGCGGCTATTAATGCACGGTTCCCGTGAGGAGCAGCAGATTGTTCAATCATTCTGGTAGGTTATCCCGCAGAGAATCTAGTGGATTATCCAGCTGACTCTGAATAGAGCACTGGAGGTTGTAATAAGCTGATGGATGAATAAAAGCATAACTTGATGTTTTACAGAAACTAAAATAAAAGACAGAAAATAACAGCGAAGAAGAGTCAAATGTTAGTGGCAAGGCACACACTAAATTAAAACTACCAAACAGAGCACATATACATTTTTATTCGATAGCCTTAAAACTGAATATAGCTGCAGGAAAGGCAGACCGGACAACAAAGGGCTAATAAGAGACGAACAAAGCCTGGCAGGAGACAGGCTGGAAGGAATACAGGAAGTCATTACTGCGAGATGACAGGATGTGTTGGTATTAAGGGATCAGCCAACTTCCAGCTGAGCAGGCTGGGGAAGCTCGCGTTACCGCGAACAGACGCAGCCATATTCCGTGCTCAGCTTTAAATAAAGAGCGATCAGGTAACCGACGTGAAACAGACGGATCGCATGGGGGGATGGAAATAGGCTCCCACCCTCCGGACGTTACCAACGGGCGTGGGGGGGGGGAGGGGCGAAGTAATAACACGTTGCTCCTCTCTAGCAATCTTCATGCTTATCCCACGTGATAATTACTGTTACCACCTGCAGTGATCCATAAAATGCGCCTAATTAGCAGGGATGCAACAGATGCGCATTTCCAAAATACAGCATGTAGCATTAGATCTGCATGCAGCATTAGAGAACATCTGCATGCAGTATTTTTTTTTCAATCCATGACCAGCCCTGTTTTGAGGATGGCAAGGGATTGTGTACTAATGTACAATACAAAATATTGCAGACGTGGGTAATACGCGACTTTTGTCTGCATTACTATGCAAAGATGGGCATCTGGCATGCCCTCGCTGGTACTCCCTTTAATAGTCTCCTTACGGATGTGTGTAAAGGGATGTGGTAAGGTGTCCCTCCACTTTAAAAAAAACTACTGTTTTTTCTGTTGTTTTAACATGTATGTCCACATCTTGGATGGAGTTAAACTGGGTAAAATATGTTTTCTGGCGAATTTCCCCTCATCAGAATGCCTCAGTCTTTGAAATACTCCCTACGAATACTGCTGACTCCCAACTCATAATGGAGCCCTTTAAAGCGATTACGCTAGCACTGAAGCCCAATGCCATGCAATTCCACGCATAAAGAGACCTCCGCCCCCAGCACCCATGCTGGAGCGAGCAGACTGACCAATCCAACAGCAACACTAGGTGGCCACTGGGAGGATGGCATTGCCTGATGGCCCAGATAGGATATTGCAGTTTAGTGCCTCAGCTGTAGGGGTCCCACTGCAGCTGACAGGAAATGCTGTATAACACGAGAAGACGAACGGGGGGGGGGGATCTAAATTATGGAAATACATGTAAAATTACTGAAAGAAGAGATATTTCCTAGCTATTAATCTACTCTGTTCATCACTATTTTCATTCAAGTGTGTGTCAGTCATTTCTATATTGTTTCTTCCTGCAACAGTTTTGCAACATTATTTGTATGTTTATAATTGGTTAAGCACGAACCTTGCTTGGGCAGCCCCGAAGCTCTGTACAAGAAAGGAATCATTTAACAAGTGGGTGAGGATTGGGGAGACAGAGGGGGGATTGTAGCTGACTGGGAGGGATTATTTCTTTTTATCATTATTATTTTTAAATTTGTTTTGGTTACACAGTAACCTTTACAAAAAGAGCATATTGTTACAGAAAAAAAGAGAAAGAAGTACATATACATATATTTACACAACAGATTCACGCATACAACTAAGGAAAAAAGAATATAAATCCTATTTTTTTTAAAAAAAGAGAAAGCATAAAACCATACATAAGATCGGAGTTCAAGATTCAAAGACTTTGGATCCAAACATTGAAACGGTTCATTAATTGCCCAACGGGGTTCTACCAGATGTCCATTACAGTCCACAATTTGTCTTTAGAAATCAAAGAACTGCTAATTGTAGCCTGACTCGGTTCCCATGTAACATAGCCTGTCAAAGTGCTTTAAAATCAACACATTAGGTATTTGGTTCAAATTCAGAAAAACATTTAATACGAACTTGCCTTAGGCCCGCACATTCAGTCAGAATATGTTCCAATGTTTCAACCTGGGCATCATTTTTTTACAAAATCTACATTGATGGAGTGTAACGGGATCACCTGACCTAATATTCAGTATCATTCCTGTCTCTAAATCATTAAACCGGAATCTCAAAAAGTCCTGCCTCCATGCTTTCCCTGGGAATTTCAGTAAATAAGGTTGAGTGGTGCCCAATTTTTTATTTTTGTATACCAATTGGCAATAAAGTTTCTTCTCCAAAACTTCAGTAACCGTGGTGTTCCAGTCGGAATGCTGGAGTATGCTCTTAACCTTCATTGGATTAGAAATCAATAAGTCCTGGGACACCCCTACTTTTCTAAGTGATTCTGCTACCTCCCTTTCCAGATCCAGCAAGGCATTGGATATGGCGTTACCTTTGACAAGCCCCCTGCCCATAATTCCATACAAATTGGTATCATTCCCCACCAACAATTTCCGATATAATGAGACTCAATGCCACTCGATCGTACATGATAAGGAAAACAGCCCCAATTCATATCGGATTGCTGGCACACATTTTGGAAGACACCAAACCATGGATCTTAAAGAATCGGGCCTCATATTTTACAATTTCCTTCCTGCACCAGAGCAGCACTAATTCGAGCCCATAGCTAAACTGAGCAACAGTTTTGTGTCTATACATATGAAGACATGGTAGTAGGGAACATTTCCCATACTTATTATCTATTTTACGCAACTGAGAAATCAAAGGGCTGATTTTCTTGTCCAAATAATCACGGAAATTAGCCCTTTTTGAGTTCTCAAAGATAGGGTAGCCGAAATATCTAAAGGCGTGGCACGCTGTTAGTTTCACATGATCGAGGAACCAAGAAAACCTAATATTACTTTTGCGATAACTTAAACGCAATATAACAGTTTTGGTGTAGGTGATTACTAATGAGTTGACCTGAGTATAGTTCTTAAAAGTGAACACTAAACGTTGCAACCCAATGGGAGTGTGATCATACAGAATGGCTTTGTCTGCATACGCTGTCCAGACAACCTTAACGCCCTCTACTTTTGGTGCTGCGAAGGACGAACCTTCCAAGTGGGTACCCACGTCAGAAATATACAAATTAAAAACAGTGGGGGCAAAGATGCAGCCCTTTCTGAGGCCATTGCCGGCCTTAATTTCCTCCGACAAGGATCCATCGATGCTCAAACGCACCTTTATTTTTGTCTCTACATGGAGACGGTAAAGAATAAATAGCAACGACACACGCATATCCATTGCATACAATTTGTCCCAAAGTGTGGTTCTGTTAACTAAGTCAAATGCGTACGTCAGATCAATCGACGCCAAATAAATTGAAGTGCTACCCATAATCCGAGACTGTTGCTGCATGATATTTATCAGAAGCCCACCTGCATCCGTGCCCACATACTTTTTAAATCCAAATTGAAGGGGGCAAAGGATCCTGTGAGTCTCAATCCAATTCTGTATATGTTCCAAAATAAGATATGCAAAAATTTTGGAGTCAACATCCAGCAGGTCAATAGGTCTATAGCTGGAAGGGGTGGACCTATCACTCTTTTTATAGGTGGGCACTACACAAGACATATGCCAACTATTAGGGAATACCCTGGTAATTAGGATGTCTTTAAATAAGAAGAACAGAATCCTTGCCCACAAATTTGGATTATCCTTGAAAACTGCATTAGTAAGCAAATTTGGACCCGGTGCCCGGGATGCCGAGCAACGAGAAATCAGTCTCTGTATGGCCTCCAATACAAAAGGGATTTTCCAGTGACATGACCAAATATCCAGCGGCACCGTCCAATTAATGTCTGGGGAGCTATACAGAGTGCCAAAGTGCCCTTCCCAAGCTTCAGAAGAGATTCAGACTGTTTGTGCTCTGACTTGAACATCCTCTCTCTTATTTATTAGAGTCCAGAAATTGCGAGTATTTACATGAGATAGAGCCTGCAACATACCTTCAGCATCCTTCTGATAGAGTGAGGCTCTAAGAATTCTGGCTCTAATTTTCCATTTATTTTTTGCTCTCTTTAAGCTACCACTGAATAAATGAATGCCCGGCATTTTTAATAAAAGACGGATTTCACGATTCCTCTCTTTCTTTAGTATGTACATGGATGGATTAAAGATATGCACATGAGTGTGCCGAGCTGCCATGGATCTCTTAATCCCTGATGGTCCCAATATGACACCTTTTACATATCTCTCAAAATCATCATGTGCATAAATTATCAGTTTTTTATCAAAACCATTTGTGTCATAATCTTGTAAAAAAAACCTTGTTGACTTTAGATATATTATCGCTGTGCCAGTTAATTCTATTAACAGCTTTATTGAGCTCAAGCAATTGCACAAAAGTCGCCTTACAGGGAGCTTGAGGAGCTTGTATGGAAACTTTAAGCAGTCTATGATCGCTATCATTTGTGGGTATTATACAGAAGTCTGAAATTATATTACATAAGGTCATGTTTGCAAAAACATAATCAATGCCGGAACACTCAGTCCCATTTGTCCATGTGTTGCAATCCATATCCGCCCCCCAGAGCTCATTTACACAATAAAGACCCCACTCGGACAAAAAATGATACCACATAGCTCCCTGCGCTTTTTTTTTCGTGATGAGCTATGCTCTACAGGATTGGTAATTTGTCCCTCATGTGCACCAAATTTCCCTGGTCCTACTTCAGCATTGAAGTCTCCTGTGGTGATGATGTTAAGAGTTTTACATAGCACTTGGCATTCCTGTATAATACTGTCAATCTTCTCTATGAATTCATTCAACTCAAGATCTGGACACCAGTACACATTAATAATCAGTAGGTAACCCATGGGATCAGGGTGGAAAAAGTTAAAGAGCATGGCAATATACCCCCTGTGAATTGGAAAAAGCTTAATACACTTAAATGATAGGGTATTACTTACTGCACAGTACAGCAAGCACTTGGTGTACAAGAAATCCATCCAACGCCAATGGGGAAAGAGCCCAGGTTTCCTGCAGGCATAAAATGCTTGCATCATGTAAAAGCGTAGTGCTAGAAGATGTCCGCTGAAGTGGGCGATTAGCCCTGGAGTTCCATGATGTAAGGATGTGTGGGGAGACGATCTATGGCTTTTCTGTTAATGCTTGAATTTTAGCAAGGGACTCACTCTAAGCAAGCCACGTCAGGTCTGTCTCTGTTGTTGGAATCTGTGGGTTGTCCCACTCCCTCCTTTTTTTGTGGAGGAACCAGGTTAGACTCTTTTAGCCTCCTCACGTGGCCCTCTGCCCCTCGACTAACAAAGGTATCACTGAAGAGTCCAAGATCAAAACCAAAGCAATGTAAAGCATCAATTTCTGAAAAGACAAGTTCCATAATAGCTTGCGAGTGAAAGACCACCCTTACATAATCAAACCTGTAGGGATGAATATAGTCAATCAGTTTGATATCTCTGTAGGAAATCAATGATAATCTTGGCACCTCACTGAATAGGGACAAAATTCTCTCACGATTTAGCAACTCCAGACTACCTTGAGAAAACATAAAATTAAGCATAACACTAGGGAAGTCCAGAAAGTGAGGGGGCCTCCATTCCACTCTGTTATGAGGTTCACTTAATCGCTCCTGTTCTCCATAAGTGGAGGGGATATTGTTGCCACCATCCACTACTCGCTCATCACGGGGCCCCTCCTCCCATTCCTTGAATTGGGCGTAATTCTTGCCCCTTTCAGTTGAGCATCTCCCATCATGCTGATCAACTCTGGCAGATCATGATTCTCCACAGGTTTTATAGATTTATGAGCTGGATTGATTTCGCATTGAGTCGGGTCCTTTGGGCTGACGTATGGTTTCCGGGTTAAGGGCAGATCGGGCGTCGCTCAAAACCCCATGCCTTACTGTGATACTAGATTTGGAGGCCAGATTAGTCAATTTAGTTTCAATCTCTGTCATGGGTATAGAATCACTAAGGGGTCTTTCTGTCCCATCAGTATTGGCTGACGGCGCACTCTTCATGAACCCAATTTGTTGGGACCGATAGTTGTGTACCGTACTTTCTCAAATCTTCTAAAAGATTCATCAGGGCCTGTTGAACTAGTATTTTAATATCCTCACTCGGGACGAGCATTGAACTAGAGAGTTGTGAGGACTCCCTCCCCCTGTCCCTCCTATGGGTATATTGTTGGTTTGTTCCTCCCTAAGTTTGTTGGAGGGGCAATTAGTATATATATATATATATATGTAGAGGCGATCGTTTGCGTTTTAGGCGATGCAAGCCTTTGTTTTTCTGGCAAGGTACAAATAGGCAGCGCCTTAGGTTTAGGTGTGAAGAATTGCTTAATGCCTGGGCTGTCCATTGAGCCCTCAATTTTTAAGTTTTCTGAATTCAGGTTCCCCCTTTTTTGTTTTTGTTTAGAGGATTTTTTTGGGTCAACTGTGTGTCTGCGGTTGGCTTTATGCCCTGTTGCGGCATTATCACCATAAGGCTATTTTCTTTTTTGGGATTTTTTTTTTTTTAGTTTTTCCTGACCATTTCCCATGTGACTCATAGCCTCCGTCAAGGTATTAGAAGCTTCATCATACTCTCTTTCCGAATCGAGGGCAGGGTCAGCTGGAAGCTGGTCACAAGTGACACTAGTGGCTTCTTTATTTTTTATTAGAGGCACAGACTCCTTTAGCTCTATTGCCTTTTGGCTTTCTTCATCCAGCTGCGAGAAATCAATGCCACCTTCAGCAGATAAACCAGAAATATATCTTATATTTGTGTTGGTATTGAGTACCTTAAGAGAGGGTAAATTCTTGCAGCCCTGCGTTTCAGAGCCCTTGCCCTCATCTTCTTCTCTCTACGGGAGATATGCGGTATAAAGGCAGCAACAGATTCCATATCCCTGTGACCACCCTCTTCGGTCGGTATTCCAGCACCTTCCTCCATAGCCCTTAAAAGTGCTCAAGGAGTGTCTGTGATAGATATATTCACATGAGTATCAATATCTGGCTCGCTTACTTCCACATTTAAAGCTCCCAAATTGGGGACAGGAGGCAGCACAACCATTCGGGACTCCATACATTTGGTCTGTTCTATGTTCTTAGATACCATAATCTTTATTTCGTCCATGCTCCTATGGAGAGCTGATAATATATCCTTGTTACCATTTGCCAGCACCTCAGCATAGGATTTCATCCCAGCCTGGTTCTCGTATTTTGTTTGCGAGGTCTGATCATGAGTAGTCATTTTGGCAGGGATTGTGTTGTGCTGCATCTCTCCACGGGAAACACGAAACCCTCCAGTTTGCCTACCTTTTCTGAACTATACAATATTAGAAACCTAAGTTCTTGAATATCCATGTGTGTTCTCTCGTGGCCCCTGTCCAGAAGATTTAGTATTCTTGTCAAAACAGCAAAAAGAAGTGCAAGTGGAAGCATTAGCGTCTCTGTTGAGGCCCTCAAAAGATGTACCTACAAGAGGGACTTCATATTCATGGGGAGAAAGATGAATCGGGGAAGCAGGGCTGGAACATTTTTGGGGGGTAACAAAAGGGCTGCCCTGTCCTGCCCCATTCCTACTGTCCAACTCTGCACCCCTAAACCTATGCGTCTCACCCGTGGATGGCCCTATACGGTTTTCATCTGTAGGGGGCATGTTGAAGACCAAGGAGAATGCTTTGTGTAGGTGGACATTATCGAAGCTACCCCCTCTGGCCCTAGCTGGAGTGGAAGGCCCCTACGACAAGCGTACCCTACTATCCAGCTCTGCTAAAACTAACGACGCCAGTAGGGAGGTGTCCACCCCGGATTTGGGTTTATCACCCATTTCTGCCTTTCCAACTGGCTGAGTAACCAAATTGTCATACATACTTAGTAAACTCTCTTGAAGAGGGGCCATCACACCGGCTAATTTTTTAGATCTATCACCATAGCCCTCGTCATGCGGAGAAATTGGTGAGTTGCCTGAGCTCTTATGACTGTTATTTACCAATAGTAGTTGCTCATGCTTATCACTGAACATGGTTGAAAGCAATCCAGATGCTCGAGGGGACTGAGTACAACCGGAGGGGAAGACGTCAATATTTGAACAAGGACAAAGAGTAGCCAATGAGTAAATCTTTTTCTCAACCACTACTGAACGTACCAATTTGCCGCTATGCAGCGAGCCAACCATATTCTAAATGCCAGCTGCCAACATCAATCTTTCATAACACTGGCTATATCGGTCCGTAACTAGCAGAAATGAGGATTATATGATTTATTTGTCCCATAAAAAAAGACACTTCAAATGCACCTTTAGAGCTCACAGTTAGCAGAATTTCATAAACCCTTCACAATGACCTTAGTGAACCTTAGATCTTGGGAGCAAACACCACATATGTAAGTAAAGTCTGAGGAGGGACTAACAAGATCAAAGGAGTGATCCTCCAACAGTCTTCCATGGCCCAAACGTGTTATAAACAAAGACTAATAAGGGACTAGCGAGATCAAAGGAGTAATCCTCCAACAGTCTCCCGCAGCCCACAAGTTTGCAAGAGGGGTGGTAAATAATTTAGTCTGTTTTCTTATCGATTGTTGGTTGAAATTAGATAGGGGCACATGAGAAAGGCCACAATTATATGAGCCAGCGAACCTCAGTACATCCACAGGTCAGCAAAACGGCTTAGAAGTCTATGATAAGTCCTTTTCCGTTCGTGCTTATCATTTATCACAGAAGGTTCTTCTTCCCCTAAGTGGTACACTGAACTCTCCTCGCTTATTGGGACCGCCGGTCTCCGTGCAGATGAAATCAGTGCCCAGAGGTTTCCATAATAGTAAGTGCAACTAGGGAGAAGTTACAGCTCCCAATCAGCTCGAAACCGTCTCAAACAGTCCTACTCAATGCACCGCCCTTATCTCCGCGGCCGTGCTTCTTGCTGCAAGGGTGACGCACGTAGGATTATGAAGAGCACTTCCTGGTTATGTGTCGGACCACGTGTCTGCCAGACGAGGGGAATCGTTAAAGGGACAAAACCCAGCTGCCGCCCAATTGAAATATGGCAAGGATAGTTTGCAATGGATGGGGGTGGGTGAATTGCCAAATGTGATGGAGTTTTTCTTGTTGGATGAGGTGTTCTCCAGTGAGATGGGTCTTCTGTTTTTTTGCTAAATTGAGTGAGTCAGGTTCAAAAGTCCACTCTAAAACCAGAGATACTATACAATGAGACGCAAAAGGGTTCTATCAAAAGGTAACTAGAGGAAGGGAAAATAGACAAAAGGAAAAGGGCACTAGAGCTGTGTGGAATGGGGGCCCCATATTAAAAAAAATAAAAAAAGTGGATCGCCTTTCAAAAGGTCAATTTTTGACAGTCAACTCTTAGTCTCAAGCAAAACATAACATAACTCGACCTTCAGAGGCCAACTTTCAGCAGTCTCGTTTTAATCATCTCAGTTTAAAAAGTCAAGACTAGTCTGTTTTGTTGGGCAATGCTCTTCAAACCCTTCAGGCTATTTTCTGTTTTTTTTTTGTTAGTTCGTTGACTGAAGTTTTGCTATATAGAGGCTCCTGCTCCATTCTCCACATGAGATGGTGATTTGTGCAGCCAGATAAAATGTGGATTATGCATCAGAGCCTTAAAATTATGACCTAAAGTTGGGGAAGCCATTGTAGATCTATCATGCATGTCTTTATGTGGTCATATTTTCATAACCATCAAATGATCATGTAGCGAAATTTGAGGTACACTTCAGGAAATGATATTGATATTTTATTTGTATTGCGCTCATACACAAGTTTGTTTGTTTGTTTGTTTATTTATTTATTTGTATTGCGCGCCAGACCCAGGGGCAACCGGGCGCAGTGAACAGAATGTGCGAAGCTTACAATGTTGCGAAGAAGTTACAATGTTACAGCAAATTACAATGTTGCATATTTAAAAATGTACAATAGTAACACAACTTAGATAGTACATATATACATTCAGATAAGTAGCATAACACAAATTAAAACTTCCAGGCCTCACATGTTGTTGTCATTGAGGTGTTTGATAAGGTTTGTTCTAAAGTGAGGGATGGGTTGATCTGCTCTAAGGTTGTGTGGCAGGGCATTGCACCATTAAGTGGCTAGCACAGGGAAGCTTGTGCCGCCAATTTTGGTGAGTTTAAATCTTGGAATTTCCAGGCAATTAGAGTTAGGAGTTCTTGTAGGTCTGCTGGAGATTTTTATTTTTATTTTGTCCATCAAGTAGATGGGGGCGGCATTATTGAGAGCTTTATGCGTCAGGGAAAGCATTTTTAGGTGAATTTTATTGTTGGTGGAGAGCCATTTGTATTGTTGTCTAGTGGAGGAGATATGTTCCCTTTTATTTATGCCTAAGGCAGCTCTAAGGGATTTGTTTTGTAGAATTTGTAGCCTTATGGTGATAGTTCTATTGGCGCCACTGTAAAGGGCATTACAGTAATCGAGTCGTGATAGTATTAGGGCTCTCGCTAGGATCATGCAACTGTTGTTAGATAAAAAGGGTTTACCTGCTCTTAGTAATTTGCAGGTGTAGGCTGTCGTGGAGGCTAGGGAGTTGACTTGTTTGGCACAAGACATGGTGGAATCAAGATAGAAGCCTAATGTTTTTACTTCGCTCGAAACCTTAATGCTATTGCCATCTATGTTAAACGTGGAATAGTCCTTGCCTAATTTGTTGATATTAGCCCGTGTGCCCAGAATGATCAGTTCAGTCTTATCATCATTCAGGCAGAGGCCATGTGATGCCATCCATGCCTGAATAATGAGGTACACCCTATTCACCAACTCCTCGTCCTCGCTGTAATCCCCAGAAAGCGGGAGGAGAATCTGTGTATCATCTGCATAGTTAGTGTAGGTGATACCTAGAAGGTCCAGATCATCGAAGAGGGGTTTGGTGAATATGTTGTACAAGGTTGGTGAAACACATGAGCCTTGAGGGATGCCGCACGTGATTGGAAGAGGGCTGGCTGCTGCCAAGGGGGAGAAGACTCATCGTTCTCTCATTCAGAAAGGATTCAATCCATTTAGTGGCCTGCGTGGAGAAGTGTGCAGCAGTTCCAAGTGTTTGCAGAGGACCCTATGATCCACCAGATCGAAAGCAGCTGAGAGATCAAGTAGGAGGAGGAATGACGTCTTACCTTGATCTCTCAGTTTGTCTATTTGGGTCTTTAGATCAATGAGTGTAGTTTCAGTACCGTGGAGTGGGCGGAATCCAGATTGTCTAGCTCCTAGTAGGTTGTTAGATTCCAGGTGTCTTTGAATTTGTGTGTAGGCAACCTTGTCTAGTATCTTCAGTAGGAAAGGTACGGTAGTGATGGGCCGATAATTAGTGGGGATGAGGGGGTCAAGAGTCTGCTTCTTGAGAAGTGGGAGCACCCATGATTGTTTTAGGTTCGCCGGGATTTTGCCTGTGGCGAAGGAGGCTTTGATCAATTTTGAGATGAACGATGAGAGGTCTCTGGCAGCGTCTTTTATTAGTTGTGCTCACCTTTGCAGTTCGACGGTTTGAGGGATAGGATGATTTTCTCTACCTCTAAGATGGTAGTTTTGGTGAAGGAGAATTTGTTGGTTAGGTCGTGGATGATGTTGTTAAGAGGTAGCTTGCTTGTGAGGTTTAGGGAGTCTTTTTTTCGTTGGATTTTATTTTGCAGTGTGGGGATTTTATTTGCTAAGGCCGTTTGGATATCTGTACACCAGGTCTGGTCTTTAATGCAGGTATCTGGTGTGGCAATGGGGGACTCGAGTTCTTTCAAGATGGAGAAGAGTTCCTTCATACTTGAATTGGCATTGGCAATGCGAACATTGTAAGAATTACGTTTCGCTAGACAGATTTCGTTTTTGTAGTGCCAAGAGATATTAGTTAAATTGACTTTATTCTCTTCAGTTGGACATAGTTTCCAGTCAGATTCACAATTTCTTTTGATTAGGCGCATGGCCTTAAGTTCTGGCGTGTACCACTTGTTTAAATGTGCCTTGGGTTTGCTTGTTCGCATTTTGAAAGGGGCGACTTTGTCCATAGTGGTGCGCATAATGTTGTTGAATTCATTGGCCAATGTACTAGGGTCAAGGTTGTCTGGCAGTGCATTTAAGGTAGGAAGGATCAGGGGAATAATATTATCTACTGTAATATTCTTTTTGTTTCTTGTGGGGCATGGTGGAGCTGTCTGTAGGTCAGGGATGGGTGGTTTGGTAGTAAGTAAATTAAAGGACACCAAGGAGTGGTCTGTCCAGAGAGGGTCGTAATAGAGGACCCTATGGCTGAGCAGTTGGAATCTGCGACCCAGTCAAGTATTCTACCCTTAGCATGTGTGGGGTTGCTAACTTTTTGGGTAAGTCCTAAGGTACGGCGGGTATTGGCAATAGTGGCAGCAAGTGTTTCAGAACGTGACGAGGCAAGGGAGGGGAACAAGGGAGGACAAAACAACGATCTTACTAGGCCCAGTGACATTGAGAATGTGCAAGTTCAAGGGAGAGGGAAGGGGGAAAGTGCAAGGGAGAGGGGAGAGGTGGCAAGTGCTGAGAAAGGGATAACAACACAAACAACTGGTAGTGCAGCCAGCAAGGTGGCAAGTGCAAGGTTTAAAGAGCAGACAATGGGTGTCTGATAAGTGCAGGTAAGGGGACTGTATAGTTACAGATACAGACCCAAGTGCAAGGGTTCCCAGGAGGTAGTGCAGGTGAGTGGTGGGTGGGCTGTCATAACCTCAGGCCCCAGAACACAAAAACCACACCATCTATTGATGGGGGCAATGACTCACTTATGTCCCTTTGAGACTCAAACACAGGGGCCCTGGCTGGAATCAGTCCTGGCACCTTTGGCGCCAGGCTCATATAGAGATGTGAGCAGGAACACTTTCTTTCAGTGCAGGAGTGCTTTTATTTTACTTCAGTGCACACTTTATTTCAGTGCAGGAGTGCTTTTATTTTACAAGAACTTTCCAGGTGCTGAAATCCTTTATTCCAGAAAACGAAAACATCCCCATGTGCTGACTCATTGGGTGTGGCAGGGCGTGGCAGCAGGCAGGCCAGAGCTACTGGGCATGGCCAGGAACAAGACTATATAAACCCACCGATCCCTCAAGCAAACGCTTTGCGTTACTTTGCACCTCCATGCAACGCGACGGTCACCGCAGCCTGGACCAGCTATTTTCCTCGTGATCCTGCAACAATAGCATCCTTACCTGGACCCTGGCTCGCATGTCATGGCAACGCTCCATCTTCTTGGCAGATCCCGAATCGATGCTGCAGCACCTGCATTCTCTGTCCCACGAAGCAGAAGTCCTGAAATGAGAAAAGAAGTCAAGACAAGGTTAGAACTCCCGAAAACACACAACCCATGGTTGTGCCGCATTTAAAACCCAACGCACACCCTAAGGCACCTTTAAAGGCTACTTACCAGCTGTCAGACCATCTCAGCCCCACTCCTCCGTACCGCCTGCTCTGTTTCTTCTACCGCAGCTACCTCCAGCACCGCTACACCACCTGCAAGGGGAGAGATCAGAGAAAAGAGACATTAAATACAAAGGACATAGAACAAACATTACAAATACAATTACAACAGTCGGAAGACAAGCGGGCAAGTGGAAAGAAGGGAAACACTTACCTACAAGAGAAGTGGACTAGTCGCAGCTGGCCTGGACTTCCACAACAAGGGACCAGTGAAAGAACTCTGTTCCCTTCAACAAGCGCCCCTGCCAGAAGCAGCAGGATGGAGAGCTCATCATCATCATTCAGCAGGAACCACACTGCTCATCACCGCAGTTCCCCACACATGCGCAGAGGTACGAACAGACAAGAGGAGTTAATCCCTGGGAGGGCTGCGACCCTGCCCCAACACCTCCGCAGTGAGCAGGTGAGCGTAACATGGGCAGGGACATGGGCCTGAACCAGGTTCACGGTGCCAAAGCAGACAGATCAGCAGGGTAGAGGAAGAGCGAAGGCAGAAGCAAAGAGGAAGTCCTTGCTGTGCTTCCGGAACCAGAGATCGTTCTCCTCCCGTTTCAGAGTGGCAGGGAGGCTCTGTGTCAAGATAGTGTCATAGATACCAGCTGAGAGGGTGTTGCAGATCTGGATAAAGTTTTCATTGGTCATGTTCCTATGGTAAATGAATTTGCGATCACTGTTTCCACTAGCGTCCACTCTCCTTCTGTGTTTTCTACACTGTCCGCTCCAAGGATGGGTTTCCTGAAGCTCTCAAACTCACCCTCTGGCTATCCCACCCCATCAACAGCTTCATTATTTGGCCAATCACCTTCCTGACTGCTCTTTTATGGATCGGTGCCCCAAGCACTTCCACGGTGTCCACTATGGCTGCGGAGAGTACTCCATCTTATTTTCCCAATTACTGCCTTCCCCAGACACTTGCAATTTAGTCCACCACCAGACCCATTCATATCCCTCGAGCCGCAGAAAGATTTACCATGATGTCACCTCTGCAGGAAGTTGACCAGCTATCAGGTGTTGCTGTGGACGTGGGAAAAGATGAATGCTATAGAGGGGTTGTTCTAAAATCTGCTTTTCACAGGTTGGCCTTTTTCAGAGAGAATTGATAACAAGAAGACTGATTTTCATGACCATAATGGTCTTGAAAGGTAGGTTGCTACTGACAATTAAACAAAGGGACTTTGCTAATGCTGAGTGTTGTGTGCTGAGTTCTTTTTGGTAGGAGTGAGTTTCAGTGAGGCGCTTGATATCCAGTTTCAGACAATACTTGAACCACTGCATGTATTTTAGTGTGGAGACTTGGGTAGAGCTGGAGATTATCGGCATATTGGTTTAACTTAATTTTAAGGTTGATGAGCATTTCTCCCAGGATTTCCATGTAAATGTTGACCATGAATGGAGAGAGGATGTAATCGTGAGGGACTTTGCTTGTCACTGGGAGTCGCTGGGATCTGCATGTGCCCATCTGTAAGAGTTCGAGGCAGTAGGACAAGCATGAAGGGAGCCTATAGAAGGTGTTAATGAATCTCAAGGTTCTGGAATTTTGGTTTGTGGGAGTTGGCTATTGAACATTAACTGATCTGAACAAGTCTAAGGTTTTCTTTAATGCTTCTGCTATGGTTAACTGTGGTTTTTGGCTATGATATTGTAGACGAGAGGGATTTCAATTTTACTATCATAATAATTCAACGTGCTCTCGCACCAGGGCTTTCCTTGCTTATTGATGGTTCCTTTGTTGTTGTGAGTTTTTTATATACCAGGTGTTTGATGGTTTTGGCCTGGAGGTGTGCAGCATGAGGTGAGTCTGTGTAGTAACCCTTGTGTTCAGGTTATGATAGAGCAATTACCGGCGACTGTTGAGGTTAGCTTAAAAATGGCAAGTGGTTGTGGTGAGTTCTATGAGGTCCTGGGTGTTAATTGGTCAGTTCTTGAAAGGGCGATATGGTTGAGTTTTGGAAGTCCTTGCTTCCAGGGAGCGGTGTGTGTAACATGTGGAGTGGAATGCAAGGAAATGGCTGTCTGCTCATGGTCAGTGCTCCACCTTATTTTAAGATAATGTTTCAAAGACTGCTTCAATCAAGTGCTTTACACCCAGCTGTGTTTCTGTTGTATGAAAAACTCGTACTCGTACTCTACCCTCCTGTGTAATAGACATAAAAATAACTAAATATATGAATCAGGGCTAAGTGACTTACGGCTCTCAAAACGAGGAAATACTCCATAAAATCAATGTCAGTATTTTGGTTGGCTTGAAAGATCAATTCGGGATCCATCATATTTGGCAAAATCGTCCAATTTTGTTTTGTGGTCGGAATGTTCCTTCCAGGCGATAACACACAGGAGGTAGTCAAAACAACATAGCAACGCAGCAAGAGGGCTGCATGCTCAAAACCACAGGAAGCATTTGTAGCCTCAGCATGGGAATACCCGCGTTTAATACATTCCGTTGAATGCCAAAAAAACACAGACCATTGCATCCCACCCAAGAATGGATGGACATTTTTAGCCACCCCAAAAGAGAATGTTCATCTTTCCAAGAAGTGCTCAGAAGTCTTTTTCCCCCCGAGATTTTCGAAGCAATCCAGAGCTTCAAGCACTCTATGGGAACCTTAACTCAATGCTTTATGAAAATAAATACATTGTGAAATAAAAGGCCATTTAAGGGTTCAAGCATCTGTAATACCAACCCCTGTCTGCAGCCCCAGAGAGTATTTAAAGGGCCCCCCTCACCAGAGATTGTTCCTCTGCAAGCTGGGTCTTCCATACAAGCTCCCAATGGCGAGGATGGGAACGAATTAAAAGAGAGCAGTATGGCTGCCGCCTCCATTTGCAAGCCCTCATTGGCAGGGAGACGAGTGTCCCGTCAAAAACAAACAAGATGTTGGAGCACAGAGATTAGCAAACCATAAAAAGATAGAGTATTATTGCTGTTGCCGGCATCATTACAAGGGTAGAGCAGCAATATGGTGTAGAGTGGGGTCGCCAAATGGGTGGCTGTGGTCTAAGCTGGTACAGTAGGCCATGGTCTGGCAACACTTGCTGTTATATAGAAAGCAGGGGAGGAGTTTGCAGACACAGGGAGGGAGCTAGGCAGGGCTATAATGCTTGTATTAGTATGGAAGCATGCTCATCCATAATATATGGACTAATATGTTACACTTTGCTGTGTCCTATGTACATTTTATGTCAAAACACGTTCTGCTTTTAACAGTCAATTCAAAACTATAAGATAACTTAGTACTAGGTGAGGAACAAACTGATTGTAACAATCGACCTGATTGGACCTCGCCAGGTTGTTACAAGCCCGACAAAGCCTTACCTACCGTCGTACCACGTCCCTTGATGTTCGCTCCGTTTTATCATACTGCCGGCCATGGAAAGGGAGAAGGGACTGCATGTAGTCCCTTATCCCTGTCAGGCATGATCTTGATTTACTTTTTTTAATCAATATTTAATGGCTTCTATGGAAAGGGTGAAGGGACTACACGCATAGTCTCTTCTCCCCGTTCCATGGTGGCCATCTTTTCTTTCCTTTTTTCTTTTTTTCCATTGCCAAACGCCAAAAGCATCTGGCAACTTAAAAAAATACACTATTAGTACCCCATGGCAGGGGTGGGCATCGACGTGGCAGTGTTGGCAGCAGTGGCTTGCATCTTGGGCAGATAGAAACGTAGCAGGAAAAACAAGCCTCTAAATAAACTCAAGGACCTAATATACATAACAGTGAAAAGACGAATAGCCATGGGATGGAACAGCCCAAAAAACCCAAGTGTGGCACAGTGGTGGGGGGACCTCCTGTGGCGGGTGGCTGCTGAAACTGGAGCGTGGGAGACCGCGCTACAGGAACAGAGGCTGTACAACAGCGGAGATCTGCATCAATGGGTGGCACTGACGGTGCCCCTGCTCCATCCCGGCGGGGAAGACACTATCTCAGAGGACCCAGACAACCTAACTCGAATGCTGGCACAGCGAGGTCTGATGAACAGATTGTGGTCTTGGGGGGTGGGGGGAGTGGGAGGGAAGATAGGGAATTAATGATGGATGTATTTGATTGTTTGCACTGATAATACTGGATGTTTGTTTATATTGTAAAACCAATTAAAAAAAATAGTACCCCAGTCTTGCAGGCCGGAGCACTATAAGCAATAAGCCCCTCACTAGGGAGTGGGGGGGGCATTCCCACTTCAGGTAATTCCTTTTATTTTGTGAAGAGTTTTGACAGGCTCCAGCTGCTCATCCCCAAAAAATTCCCTTGTCCTTGTCAAGTTAGCTAATAAAGTAAGGAGGTTTCTCCATATTTTTTGACACCTCGGTTCTCTCACACTGTTCACCTAATGGTCGGATTTAGTGTTCAATACACACTTGCACTATTTTGAAAATATCGCTATGATGCCATGTCATAAACAATAAACATCGAGTTATCAATCTTAACAGTACACATGGCCCATCACTATTACTCAGTCATGGCGTTGTTATAACAAAATAAACAGTTTCTATAATGGTTTTGGCCTACTGATACCATAATGCCATGGAGTGCGTGCACGTGACCAAGTCACGTGACACGCATTCATGTCCATTACTCTAAAACGCGGAAGAATTACACAGCGTTTTGCCGATTTTCTCGAACCTTTGTGATTAATTCTGTCCCGGGTATCTAAGCCATAGCTAACAATGCATTCATTTTTCTTACATATCAACACGCTCACACGCGACTCAAAAAACGTGACAAACGCACCAGCCGGCTAGCACGGGAATTGATACATAGCATTTTTTTCCATTTTTTTTCACAGCATTGGTCTTATTGAATTTGTGGTCTGGAAATGCTTCGAATTGACTCTTACGAGTATCTATGAAGCACCAGGTAAACTTCTCTGCACAATTGACATTTTCCCATTTACATATGAAATTGGCGCACATGGGAGTTATATGCAAAATACCTAAAAGTCAAACGCTATTTTCTGTATGTTTGTGTTTTGACACTTCTTAGGCATCTAGTATACAATAAACTACTCCAAGATTGTATCAGGAATTACACTATTTGCCTGCATTGACGCTGTTACCCTTTTGATATATCACGTGGATCAACCAGTATACAGTAATTATTGCCATACCCCCTCTATTCACCACTTATGCACATGTGGGGGGTGGTAGATAGACTAGATCATTTTCTTTACATGTTAGTCACGGGGGTGCTTAAAGGATGAACAGTTTGGACTCTGGCACATAACTCTTCCCATTTTCATCAGATAGTATCATTTGGCACAAAAGGTGTAAATAGTTACATATGTGTGATCCTAAGAAGTTCAGCTTACCATGTATTTTCACAAATTTTTGTTTCCCATTTGTGACCACAAACATTTGGACATCTCAACTTGGGAGTCTGGCCAACGAATGCTCCATTACATATAGTAACACACATCTATTGTTATATTGTGTGGCAATGTTATTTGGATTATACTATTATTCGTTATGGGTTTTCTTTCTGTTTTCTGACATGACTCAATGGTTTTGGATTGGTTTACCGTTTTGCTTTCCTCTGATGGGTTCTGGCCTCCATCCCTTCCATATGTTGATTTATTGTTTGTTCGACCTTCTACCTTTTGGTTTCGAATCCAACAGTTTTGCCTTGAAAAGGACCGGTTGTTTAGGGTCGAAACACGTGTTGGCAGTTCTGATTTTTCAAAACAAACTATAAAATTTGCTCTAACAGTATTTTGGCTGACGAATTTATTAGATTGCACACCCTGTCATACTGTATCTGATTTTCTGTTATATACATAGTACAATTGTTTTCCGCTTATTGACATTGGGGCTGCGCAACGACTCAGAGGTGACACACTTGAGTCTCCACTTCAGGTAATGCCTCGGGGACTGCATTAAGGCCCTCACTTGGCTCTGGCCTGTAACTATGGGCCCTGCAGCATTACCAGAATCAGCAATGCCCCTGCCCCCCAGCTTGGGGCTGATTGCTTAAGTAAAAATATCTGTTGGGAAATCTGGCCTGAATTAGCATGATTGCTCAGTGGGTGCTATGGCAGGAATTGCCAAGTGCTCGAGAAAAGATGCACTTCTACTATGTGATGTCTTTTGGATCACTTCTGTGCTCTTACAGTACCCAATTCTTAAAATGAGCCCAATCACCTGGATATGATGAATTCATTAGACTACAATAGGACATGCGCAGTGTTAAATGTATGCAGTCTTTGGGTTATCCATTTATACACAACAGATCAAAACGGCTGATACCACCGAAGTTCAAGCAGAGCAGGGGCACTCACCTGCCATTGATTAACTTGACTCAGCACCAGATGGTTTGAGTGAACCTAAAGCTGGAGTCTTTCCTTTACAGTCATAATACATTTTAGATGCATTTCCTCAGCATATAAAGCTCAGCCTCCCTGCAATGAACAAAGCATGCAGATCTGCCGTTCAAGAGAAGTGCGCCATTGCTTGGAGCCATAGACCTGGGATGACAGGGATCAAGGATATCTGGCTCATGTTCCAGAGGCACACTGGAGAAGGGGATTAATAGCAACAATAAGGCAATGCTAAAGCCAGAAAGGAAGGCAGTGCCCGGGGTGTCTCGATGGGCAGAGAAGGGGCCAAATCAGTTGAGACTGCGGTTCTTATTCGTCATGAGATTTGTATCTACCTTTGTTAATTTTGGCAGGATTCAATTCTTATTCTTATGGTCTCTGTTGTGGTTGCCAACAAGAGGTTACACTCTGTACTGGGGATTTGTAACAAATAGCATGCGGGAGACACTGTTTGTGTTGCTGCCCATTTCTGGTCTTTCCCAATTGAACGTGGGACACAAACCCTTTACTCCATAGGCCGTGACATATTCATGCTAATGCCGCGCATTAATGCATGGATCTTCATTAAAACAACTGTGATGCATTCAGGGAGTTAGTGCATGGCTGAAAAACGTGGTATATTATGAGTAGAGTGTAAAGTGACTGATAAGGGTATTGGAGCAGTATATGTTTGCTACGGAAGCATACCAGTTCCCTTTTTGTGAATGTGGACTAAATGCTACTTGAACACTTGGATAAAATAGTCTCTGTTGAAACTTCTTTATAGAAACCTGCCAACCGAGTTGGTGATGATATCAGCTATCGCTATAGGTCTACCTGCAATTAAAGTTCCATGGAAACAGGTGGACGACAATGATAATCTGCACATTAATCCATCCTAGCAGTGGCATGTCACTGTCAGGAGCTTTCCATGTGCCCTATTGGAGAATCAGTATGGCTATTTATATTTGTGATTCATTTCAAGTGAGAGGGACCACACTCCATTAATCAAGATACTGCTTTGCAGCTTCTGCCCCGCAGAGCATGAATAGAAAACACATGGGGCACAAGAACTAATCGCCTGCCACCTCGATCTTACAATTAAACAATGATATGATGATATGATGGGTTATTTATAATGCGCTTAATACCCAGAGGTTTCTAATCGCGGAACCGGGGATCAGACCTGTGTTGCTCCATGTCGTCTTGTTTCCAAGGCGAGCACGTTGCCGCTGAGCTATCCTCCCGAGACAAACAATACCATTATGACAAACAACAACCATAATGTGCTTAGGGGTGGACTCAGTCCATATGACCCATGTGTTTTCTACATAGACAGGTAGGCAATGGGTTCCTCAGTTTTGGCTTGGATCCAAAACTGGAACCAATAGCCATGCAATCAAGGCAAGGCAGGTTTGAGAGAAATACACGGTAACACATTAATACTTTCAATACAGGAAAGTCGAAATTAGGGGTAGAGTAAATATATTTTTTATCATATTGAAGGCAGGTATGTTGATGTTAACATATTGTGGAATACACAAAGTCGCAAGACTTTAGGTGCGAGCATGTGTGGCCTGTTAAACATTCAAGTTAGGGTCCATTTTGAGGCGAAATTCTGTTTATATGATGCCCAGTGTCTGTAAAATCACTAGCTGCTGGGCTGGTTTCCTTTGCAGCATGCCCTCCTCTCCAGCCGCACACACATTTGAAGACATACAAACCCAATACCCATGCCCAAACCCTGCATATCCAACCACCTGCAACATGGCCTCCCAACATCTACGCCCTTCTCTTCCGCACACACACACATACTAAACCCTCTGCCATGTGATTATCACTCCTTGCACACCAACCATGTGCAGGGTTTTCCTTTGCCCCTAACCCCACAAGAAACCTGTTTGGCTTGTCCAGTCCTGCCCCACACACACATGATCTATATGGCGTGTCTAAGATCCCCCCCCTGCACAATCTAGCCCTTTATGACATGCCCAGCCCCAGCAAATCCTGTAGTCACTGTCAGGTGCAGGACAAAAATACACCAACACATTCACCCAATATAATTGATTCCCATTGTGACATTTAACATCCATCTAAACAGTCACACTGATCAACCCACCCATTCGCCCTCCATTCACACAATCAAACTCATCCATTCAACCTCACGTCCACCTATAAATAACAGACAAAAAAGCCAGACCTGTTGGCTTTGCCAAAGTTTGCTATTTTGTATGCTTAGTAGCATGATTAAATAAATGCAGCCGAGCAAGATAGAAAAGGTACATTAGAAGATGGAGCCTTTCTGGTTTTCCAAACGTCTGCAATATTTAATTTGCTGATATGGTTGTTTATCTTTACATTGCAAGCTCCCAATCGGTGGTGGTCAAAGTGTGCATTTTTTATAAAGATGTTATAGATAATTATAAAATTAGCACTTGCAAATATCTACAAACAAAGAAACTACAGAAAACTATTTGTTGACATGACTCTTAGTAGAAGTTCGATTACATGTTGCTGGGAACAACACAATCTAAACAGAATTAAGTGATATTTAACTGTAGTTCTAATATAATTTCCTTCAGTATTCTCAAGTGTAGATATGCTTCCAAAAGCAGCACTGTGACACTCTCAGCAGTACAGTACATGTGTTCACATGCGCAATAAAGCAGTCGCTTAGTTTCATACATGACTGTAATTGGAAGCTGTCTGCAGGGAAGCCCACTGCCACATTCACAGCGCATGTGCGAGACATGCGCTGTACTGCAGTCTACGTTGCAAAGAAGGATCGGCGGGAAGAAGCAGTGCTGCTGCTCAACAGGATTCTTAGGTGCTGTGTGGCAATGGCGTTGAGATCCCATCCTTCACTCCCAGAGCAGAGCGCTGGTCTGTGCCACCCAGGGATCCTCAAACTCCAGGCTCGGGCCCGGTGCAAGACACAGTATCGGTGAGTAGGGCAGCAGAGGGGTACTTGAAATGCTTGAATAAAACATGATCGTGACGAGCAAAATATATGCTGAAATAACGTTTCCTTTCTTTTGCCATTGGTGCAGAAGTACTGGATCTTTAGTCTTCCGTTTTAGGAACGTTTAAAGTAATTTTGCCCTAATGAAATACAATAACGCTAACGCTGTACCCTATATTTTCATTTTAATTGCTTTCCCAGCTCCACCAAATGTCATTCATTGGCTTTAACGTTTGGCAGTTGCCTTACTATTCCTGCCGCTCAAACCTTTACTCTTAAAAAAAAAATCTTGTTTAACTGAAATGCCTAGAGTGGTATTTTTCCTAAAAAAGTGTAGTTGGACCTATGTGCAAAATGTATGAGGCTTATGTGCCAAGTGTCTGGCCACATACAATGCACTGCCTCCTTGGCGATAGCCTGGCGGTTGGTTTATATGTTGAAAACATGTGTATAATATTTTGTAAATGGGCATGTGGCGTTGTTTTAAAAATGCATTAAGAAGCATTATGACATCTTACAGAAGTGATATTTGACCACTCAGAGCTTATTAGGGGAAGAGATGGATGGGGGAGGGTGGGGGCAGGGGGGGGGGGGGGGGAGACATGTTGTGCAGTCAGGTCTTAAATATACAAATTAGAACTGATGGTATGTGTTCAGAGAAAGGGGCCAATTGTGAGAATTGGTGGACTTTGGTAAAGCAGGAGTGTGGCGGCATGGTAACAGAAGGGAACAGAAAAGGGGTAGAATGGGGGACACAGAAAAGGTTAAGGCAGAATAAGGGCCAAAAGTGTGAAAAGCGGCAGAAGTGGTGAGGTGGATAAGGGGATATCAGGTATGAGGGACGACAGAAGGATGAAGGTTAATGGTGAACAGCCTGCATGCCAGAAAGATTGCACAATGATTACATTAAAGCATTGCAATCCAAAGGGTGAAAGTTGAAGGACTGGAAACAACGGTGCCGGTACCGGCACCATTGTTTCTTGACTGGCAAACTAGGAGTCTGCGGGTGGGTGCCATACCACTGCCAGGGTCAGACCTGGCAGGCGGAACAGCACCCGCCAACAGACTTTCACGGAAGCACCGGCACCGTTATAGACGGTGCCGGTGCTTCCGTGGTCCCCACTCCCATAGAGTCCTAAGGGACTATAGTGGAATGGGTATCAACATTTTACCAGTGGCTGACTTAGTTTCCGGAAAGTCAGGCGGCGACAAATCATTAAAGGTCCGGCAGCGACCTGCCGGTTTTACCGGCATGGTTTCCAACAAACCCGTAATGAGGGCCATAGTCACAATAATAAAGTTGATTGGTAAAGTTTCTGTTCTGGAGCTCTATGTACACCCTGTTGGAGGTATGACTAACTCAATAGCAGGTTAAAGTCACTTCTTCAGGAGTCTGCGTATAACCAGATGGGCATGCATTCTTTTGCATGTAGGATACTGAAATAGACTGCTGCACTTGTTGAAGAGACTGCTTTGCTTTGATGCCATGGACGTAGAGATCTCTGTGTAAGCTGTGGGTAACATGGCTGAGCAAGTTAATTCACCTGTTGCAAAGATATGTCTGACCTTCAGTTTACAGGTTATTTCTCAGATGCAACATATGAACACATCTATTATCACAAGGGCTAACGGGCCATATGGAAATGTGGAGGGCAAGTACACACATGTTTAACAAAGTGAGTGAGGTGGATTCAACAGAGACAAGAGGATACACTGTTTTCAATTGTTTACCACCCAGGCATGTATGTGTTCTCGTTCTCTTGCACTCTTTCATGTCCCTCTTGCCTCTCTTTTTCTCACTCTTGATAACTTTTATATGAGACACAAGAAGGATGTTGTGCTAAAATGCTATGATGCATAAGCGTTCAAAATCAAGATTGGACATCACAAATGGATGTCATTATGCGGGTGGCAGAGGTCAACCTTTTGATTCTGTGCTTTTGAGCATTTTCAGCTTTCATAAGAGCAGATAACTGAGCCGGGTCCAGCAAATTAAATGCTCGCCTGAGATATCTGTGCTTGTGACAAAATTAGTTCTGCTCTGCAAGAGTGTTGAGGTGAGTAGTGAATAAACCACCTACTCAGCTCCTACACTTCTTCAAACCAACAGTGATCCGAATCATAAAGGTAAAACAAGTCCATTCAAGAGTACCTCTTTTGCCTTTTGTGGTAATGTGAACCGCGGGAAGGCTATCCTCTCAAAAGGGGTGTGAATGTGATTCAGTAGTGACCCAAACAGCAAAGTGTTACAGCTCAAAACAAAGTGAAATTCCAGACAAGGATATTTATATCTTATTTAAACTTACCATCTGTAAGGAAAATAAAAATAGAAACACTGTACAAAAACCCACCCTCATGGCATGTAGGAAGAACAGAGAAAAGAGAGAATGTAGCACTCTGGTTGACAATACAGCGGTGAAAAGGCAATTTCAATTACCACTATTTTCTTTGTAAAAGGTTATCTCTTAGGAAAAGGTGCACAAGTGACAAAACAAGTCTCTGTGGCTCAAAATGGACCAAGAGGGCAGTTATGGACCAATAGTACCTTCTTTGCAGTGAACCAAGTTGTTCGGTGCTGTTCGTGATGTTCGAGGTTGTTCGGCAGTGGCGGTCACATTGCCCTAGGCGGGAAGCAATATCAAGCATGGGTTAAACAGGAGCTTGTTGCGGTTTGAGCTGAATGCTGCGAGACAAGCGGGTCATGAGGTCAAGCAGAGTTGGTTCCAAGGTCAGTACGAAGAAGCTGGTGACTGGATGCGCTAGTCTGCAAGATCGATTCTATGAAGCACTCAAGGAGATGTGGATTGTGGGGGCCACCATGGTCGGTTTGATGGTTGAGTAGATGGCAAAGATGCTGGATGCGCAGGTTCAGTTTGAGTGGTTAGATGCAGTGTCTGATGGTTAGTGCTCGAGGATCTGCCAGCATCTCTGTCAATGACAATTGGCAGCGAAGATGATGGTGGGGCGAGCGGCTGTGGCAGATGCAACAAAGACATTTGGCCTCATTACGAGTTTGGAGGTAGCCATGCCGCTTTTAGCAGCATGGCTACCCCCAAACAGGGTACCGGGTCCGGGTTCCAGAAATAGGGAATTATCGGGCCATGCCAACTTTGGCGGGCCCGGTAATTCCCATTCTCGGGACCCGCACCCGGTACATCCCCATTCCCATTGAGCCCCCATGGGGCTCAATGGGAATGGGGAGGATGCTAACAATGGGTCAGTTAATGACGGGCCCGTTGTTAGCATCCTGGTCTGCTAGCAGGTCCCGCTAAGGACATCTGGTCTCACCAGACGTCCTCAACAGGACGCGCTGCAGACCTCTTAATGTGGCGGCCCGGAATGAATGGTGCCGGTCCCTTACCGGCACTGTTAATTCCACAGCCGCCTACGTTATAATGAGGCCCATTGTATTTCAATCTGAGGCAACAATGAGCTCAGCTAGCACAGTGCAGCAGCAAACAGGTTTCAGTGTGCAGTTCTAGGTCTATGCACTTGGTGAGTGCCAACAGCAGCTCTCAAGGGTTCTGCTGGTTCGGCATGCAGTGAACCCAGTTCAACGACAGATCGACCGGGTGGATGAGAAGCAGGGTTCTTGGCTGGCTTGGCTCTCAGGATGGGATGCTGTGAGCCAGACTCTGTGGTCTCGGGGACATGTTCAGTTCTTTTTTATAGGGCTCCCAGTAATGCAGCCTGGGGCACACCTTCAGGGGTCCTTCCCCAAGTCAAGTTTCTGGCACAGGTGTAACTGGTAGAGAGATGCAGGTCTTGTTCCAGCAGTAGGTTCACACCCAATGTGCCCTGGGATGGGTAGGGAACAGAGATCACCTCTGCGTTGGACACTCAGTCATCACCTCACTGATGGAGGGCTCTGGAAAGTCAACTAACCAAACAGAGTTCCAATGAAATTCTTCTTTGGTGTTTGTTCCAAAGTGAAACAGAGAAGTGGTGGGAGACCCCTTCTTTTAAATGCAAAAGCCCCAGGACGATTGGACTATAGCTAGCCTGCTTTAGGGGTTCAATCCCAGGCCTTGGAAAGAGGGGACCTTTACTCCTGACATCATGCCCAAAGTGCTTTGCTCTACAGGAAGGGGGGGCTGGAGGGACAGGAAGGAAAGATAGAGGCAGAGAGAAACAAGATGGTTGAACCTTCCTCCTGTTGTTAAGTGTGTCCACTGTCTACACTAACCCCACCCTTTCCTTCTCAATAGAATCAAAGGCCTTTATACGTGCAGCACCCTGGTGTGAGGCTACTCCTGGGTGAATGGGTGTGCCCTTTGATTCCTCTTCCTAGTACAGCTTCTTGTGGAGTGGCTGTCTCTCTGTGGAGGGGTTCCCACCCCTCACAAAGGAATGAAAGAGAGGAAATCCCCCTGGCTACCATCTTGATAGCAGTAGCAGTGACAGCCCTTTCTGGGGAGGATACACATAGTCCCTTTACAGAGCTGGGTGCACAGGGCTGTCATAAGCATGATATAAAACTATTGTGACTATAATAATTATGAGAATACCATCCACCATCCCATATTTCAGGTATGGCTTATACTAAAAGATGTCTCTGCCACCAGGACAGTAGCGCATAATTATAGGGTGTTGGTAAAGGAGCAGGGTTCGAAATTAAGGGGAGCTGAGAACTATCTAGCTCCTGCTTATGGCCTGTTAACTTAAAACAAACAGTTAACATGAGCTACTTTTGGCACCCCAAGCCAACCGATGCCAAACAAAAACAACTATGTGAATTTAACTCTGTGCATTTGGGACAATCTATAAATAAACATTACAACACATCTACATGACATTTTATGGGGGAAAGTGCACAGAAATCTGGCACTTCTGTCTCGCAGTTGCAGGAAACTCTGTTGGGCCACGCCCCCCCCATCATTCATCTTTCCGGCCTTCCCAGCAGCATGAAGCCCGTGGGGGAAAAGGTGCAGGAGTCTGGTGCTTCTGTGCCACTGCTGTAGGAAGTTATGTTGGGCCACGCCCCCATGCTTCATCTTTCCCGGCCTCCCCCCGCAGGGTGAAGCCCGCGGGGTAAAGGGCGCGGGAGTCTAGCGCTTCTGTTCTGCTGCTGCAGGAAGCTCAGTTGGGCCACGCCCTCCATCTTTCATCTTTCCCGGCCTTCCCCCACAGTGTGAAGTCTGTGGGGGAAAGGGCACGAAGTCTGGTGTCCGGAGGGAGTTCGGCGGGCTGAGGAAGCTCATTGAATAATGGAAGCAGCAATGGGAGGAGAGGTCCTTCAGGCCCCTCAGGTGAGAAGTTCCAACTGCTGTAGCATGATCGTGGATACAAATGACTCTGCCTCTGCTTCTGCCATTCCATGTAGTAATATCACCAAGGGGGAAGACCAAGCATACCTTAAACGTAGGATACTGACAGTTAAGCGCAAGCTGGTGGTGGGCCCGGGTGCTTGTCCCTGCCCTGAAAAGAAATACAAGTTCTACAAAAATGACAGGGGAGGCTTATTCTCTGATCAAGGAAATTAACAAATTCTTGCGCACGGACCTCATGAATCAAAAAATGCCTGGTAATAAAACTACTACAGACATGATAGGCATTGGCCCCAGGGATGAACCGAAGCATACTGTTGAACAGGGGGTCTTCGACTTAAATTGCATCACCTCTTGTAATTTGAACCCAACCCTGGCGAGAAGGAGTTGCCCAGGAAAGTTTGATCGATTGATCCAAGGGCCCAATTGACCCTAAAGGATAAAAATATCACAATCTCATCTACAAGGGGGTTCAACACAAATATGGATTTGTTGGACGTGTCAGACCCAGATCCTCAGCTCACGCAGTCAAAGGGGAGTATACTTCCTGTCCCTGAAAACTGTGGAGATCAAGCAGCACTAAGCCTGTGACACAGCAGTCACAACTAGACCTTCATCCACAGATCCTGGCCAAAGCAGTAACCACCCCGTAAACCCTGAGCCGCAGGAGTACATCCACCCTAGTACACTAATACCAACTGATGTACTTATGTAGCCCGGTAATGGACCCGTCAACGAGGGATCAAGTAAATCCTGTATCTACGACTGCCGAGCTGTCTTGTCAGAACTTGGAGAAGTAAAGAGGCTAATATTATCCCTCATACAGGCTGAGAAGAGATATATGATATGATATGATAATTTCTTTATATTGCGCTCATACATAAGTGTTTCAGAGCGCGACAAGGCAAGGGAGGGGAATGGGGAGAACAAAACAACAATCTTACTAGGCCCAGTGACATTGAGAACGTGCAAGTGCATGGGAAAGGGAAAAGGGAACAATTCATGGAGGGGGGTTGAAGTGGAAAGTGCGGATCAGAGGAGAACAGATAAATAATAATAAATAAAAATAAATAAATAATAAAGGCTATCAACGGTGGTAGTGCAGTCAGCAAGTGGCAAGTGCTGTGTTTAAGGCAGCAGACCGGGTATGCCTGATAAGTGCAGAAAGAAAAGAAAGGGGGTGAGGGACTGTATGGGTACAGAAACAGACCCCAGTGCAAGGGGTGGCCCAGAGGCAGTGCAGGAGGGTGGCAAGGTGAGCAGGTACCTGGGTCTGGAGGACAGAGGGTGGCCAGGTGCATGGTGCCAAAAGAGAAACAGATCAGCAGCAGGGAGTGGGGCGAAGGCAGAAGCAAAGAGGAACGTTTTGAGATGCTTCAGGAACCAGAGATGGTTTTCCTCACGTTTCAGAGTGGCAGGGAGGCGGTTTCAAAGGAAGGCCCCAGCCAAAGACAGATCTACCCCCAGCTCGATTTTTTGAAAAATGACTGACCCTGGGGGAGTTAGAAGTAGAGAAGCGAAGTGCTCGAGAGGGGAGATATTTGCGGAGGGATAGTTGAAGGTATTTTGCACCCAGGTCCCAGAAAGCATTGTGGACAATGCAGAGGGTTTTTTAATGTAATCCTTGCATCAACTCGGAGCCAATGAAGACATTTCAGATCCGGAGAGATACTATCCCGGGGCTTGAGACCAAGGACAAGTCTCGCAGTCCTGTTCTGGAAAAGTTGTAAAGGGCAGATTTAGAAAGAGGCTGTTACAATAGTCCAACTTGGAGAGAACCAGAGCTTTGGAGACAATAAGCTTCTGGGGGAAGGAGAGGAAAGGCAGAGTACCTCGGAGGAGGTATATTAGGACGTTTGACTTTTTAGAGACATCTGAGATGTGGGCGGAGAAGGAAAGTGTGGAGTCAAAGATGACCATGAGGTTCTTAGTCTCGCAGGTAGGGGTAGGAGGAGGGCCAAGGGAGGTCAGCCAGACAGTGAGGGGAAAGGATGGTGAAGGTGTACCGATGAGGAGGATCTCAGTCTTGTTGGCATTTAGACAAAGATCATTGGTGGCACACCAATCTTGAATGGCAGTTAGGCAATCAGAGATGAGAGAAGGAGAGAAGGTGGCCGAGTGTAGCCTGAAAATGAGTTGAGTGTCATAAGCGTAGCACTGGAAATTTGAGCAGAAAATGCCAATGCAGTGGGCGAGAATCACCAGTTATTGGTCAGGGTGAGAGGTTAGACCTCTGGGGAACACCACATGTAGAGAGGGAGATAGATGACAGGAAGGACCCAAGTTGGACCTGGGAGGGTCGATCAGAGAGTAAAGAGATCAGCCAGGCGAGAGCCTGATCAGCGATACCCAGGTTATCATGGAGACGGTTGAGCAGGGTGATATGGTTGACCATGTCGAAGGCAGAAGAGAGATCAAGTAGGATGAGGGCAGAGAGATTTGGAGAGCAGATCTTCACGGATGTTTGGGAGAGAAGTTTCCGTGCTTCTGGCAACTCTGAAGGCAGACTGGTGGTCATGGAGAGAGCCAACAGAATCAGAATGAAGGTTAAGCTGAGAGATGGCCAGTTTTCCAGGAGTTTACCAAGAAAAGAAGTAATGTAAATTGGATGATAGTTAGCCGGGCATAACGGGTCAGCTGTGCGTTTATTGAGAAGAGGATGCACAAGGGAGTGCTTCAGAGGGGTGGGGAAGGATTTGGAGGCAAAGGAGAGGTTGCAAACCACATCAGGGGAAAAAGAGGAAAGGATGAGAAAGAGGGTGGGGGGCGGTTGAAGGAGTGTCATCAAGCACATACTGAGAGGGGATAGGAGGGGTAGGGGAGGAAGGGTGGACAGGATGTCCTGGGTTTTTGAGATAAAGTGAGAGGCAAGGGCATTGCAGAGAGCCTGGGAGGCAAGAGGAGGGGTATAGACTGCATGAGGATTGGCCAGCTCCTT
This sequence comes from Ambystoma mexicanum, assembly GCF_040938575.1. Taxonomy (NCBI): domain Eukaryota; kingdom Metazoa; phylum Chordata; class Amphibia; order Caudata; family Ambystomatidae; genus Ambystoma; species Ambystoma mexicanum. The sequence goes on from NC_090931.1 coordinate 463,911,628, forward strand.
GCAGATTTTAAAGAGTTCGGCCGAGTTGTTAGATGCTGCAGAGACACAGGCTTGCATGTGGACTCTCTTCTTGGTGCAGACAGAGATTCGGTATTGCCTTTGGAGCAGGCGACAGGCCAGTTTGTCAGAGGATGAACAAGAAGCCCTCCATTTCCTCTTAGCTGCCCTACACTTACGTTTAAGTGTCGCAAGGTCAGAGTCATACCAGGAATTGCAATTTTCTTTGGACTTCACGCAGATCCTCATGACAGGGGCAAGAGCATCAAGAGTATCAGAAATAGAAGAGTAGAGAAGGGGCAGGGCTGTGTCCGGGTGTGAGTCAGCCAGAGGAGGCAGCGGCTGGGGGGAGAAGGTGGCAGCAAAAGCCTCAACTGACACACGCTTCATGGGCCGGATGTCCGATTAGGTAGGTGGCAATGTTGGGGTAGGCTTGGCTTGGGGGGAAAAGAAAGAGAGGTGAGAGAAGAGGAGGCAGTGGTCACTCCAGGGGAGAGGAGAGGTCAGAGGAATAGAGAGGGGCAGGCCAGAGGAGATCAAGACATCAAGTATGTGTCCTGCAGAGTGTGTCGGGCCAGAAGGGAGGATAGAGAGGGAATCGCAGTGGTCGCGAAAGCGCAGACATGAGGAACAGGGAGAATCGAGGTGGATGTTGAGGTCACCAAGGAGGAAGAGTTGAGTGGTTGAGGCCAGGAGGGAGGAGGAGAGGTCAGCCCACTCGAAAAGAAAAGAGGTGATTTGACCAGGAGTCCAGTAGAGAGTAGCAACAGTAAGAGGGTGGCTAGGAGAGAGAGAGAGCCTGCAGACAAGGCATTTGAAAGAGGAGTAAATCTGAGTGGGAATGATAGTTGCCGGAATCCACTCAGGAAAGATCAGGGCTACACCACCTCCGGGCCAGGTCAATCTGGCTGCGGAGAGGATCTTCTAGCCATCAGGGAGGAGAGTGTCAAAGCCAGTGACAGAGCTGGCCGTGAACCATGTATCAGTAAGACTGAGGACATCAAGGTCCAGTTCTTCAAGGAGGTGGGAGATGTCAGAGGAGTGTTTGACAGCAGAGCGAGAGTTGAGAGTGGCAAGATGAAGAAGATTGCCAGCCTTAAAGGCCTTTCCAGGGAGAGGTAAAAATCGGAGGTATGCCCTGCAGAGGTGTGGAGGGAGCCTGAAGTGGGGCAGAGAAAGAAGGAAGAGTGGGCAAAGTAGCCAAGGGATGAGTGGAGGGGACAGCCGGAGATGAAAGGAAGTTGATGAGGTGAGAGAGCCACTTATTGAAGAGGAGGAGATTGGCCAGAGGGCCTTGGACCATGACAGTGCCATTTAGGTAGACATTAAGGATGACTCTGGAGGAGTTGAGTGAATCCATGAGGACTTCCCAGCGAGTGCCACCATTAATTGGAGAGGAGGAGACAGGACAGAGCACGAAGATCATATGTGAGTCCGTAGATCGGGCGAAGGAACGACAAAGAGGATGTTGGTGAGGGTCTGTCTGGAAAAGGCGCTGGAATAGGTATCAGCGATAGGGAGACCTGGGTTGGAGGCCAAGATATCCTTTTGGAGAGGGTCTCCAATGGGAAAGGAGGGTGGTATAGGTGACATGATTATTTAAAAAAGACGAGATAGATATATTAATTTTAAAAAATAAACGATCTCATAAGGGGTGAACGAGCAGAAGTTCTCTCTAAACTAATCGTCCTAAAAAAATGTATCTAGTTATCATAACAGTATCAAATACATTATATAACAATTCAAGTTATAAATTCATTTGTCAAATCAATTCATTAAAACCATAAAGTCACAAAGCAAGTCATCACTCGATGCAATAACATTTACACAAGATAAAAAATGCATCCACATTTACACAGCAAAAAAGACACAATGATACTATTGTAAGTTTCAGCACTCCTAAAGCATCTTGGTTTTAGAATCCCAACATGTTTCTGTTCTTGGATACCCCGCTGGTCAAACATTCATCAGGGGACATTCAATAACTATCAATTTCTTCAACACTTTGCGCTTAGTGGAGTATGCATCACACATACAAAAACGAATTAAAACCTGTAATTCATACTCTTGCCGCAGCAACACCCAAATTATTTTCTTAGCCCATTTCCAAATCAATGGGGACTGCTTATTCTACATGTTGCTCAATCGTAGCACGTAAGCTCTTTAAACACTAGATTCTACTGAGAACAATTCCTTCGGGGTCACTCTGTGATGGTGGATTTACACATGTGTTCCGCAAAACACATTTCACTACCTTTCTTTACTTCAAAAACTTGCCTACGTGATTAAGTTATGCTGCAAACCGACACGTACCATGTTCCAACCCCAGACCGTGGAGATAGTTTTACCCTGGTAGGAGTAAAATTAAGAGGTGATATATTTACCTGTTTTAGGTACATGGGTAATATGGGTGGCATGTAGGTCGACTGCCCAATGGGAGTGCCAATATTTTCCAATCCAGCCTGGCTAGAAGTGTCTTGCACCCGAATTGAACAGGGTGGGTAGCAACTTGTGTAAATGGAAACTTAAGACTGACTGTCCTGCTCTGGTCTCACCAACATTGAGTAAAGAAATAAATAGGTGTTCACACCCTATAACTAGGAAACCTGTCCAGGCTTCCGGATTTAAACTAGTAGTTAATAAGCCATTGGTTGGGGTTGATACTGTAGTACAAAGCAATCCCATCTAGGGTCTGTAGATCACCCGGGGCAGGGTCCAAGGAGAGGCACGATTTATTTGCATCAAGTTTCCAACACAAGCCTAGGGAGGCGTTGATTAATAAAAGTCTGTACTAGCTGCGTAAGGTACGCAGCAATTTTTTGGTTTCACAGGAGAGAATTATAAACTGTACCAGACTCCATTACCAGGGGGAGAAGGCTCAGGTCTCTTTCCAGATAGATATTTGGGACCATGGTATAGTTTACGCCATCTTGGGCATTTACATGAAAAGTGCCCCACTAATCAACAGCACAATTTGAATCAGCCCGCACTCTGACCCCAAAATAGACTGCCTGGGTATAGCTAGGTCCCCTGTATACGTGCTATCTGGGGAAAATGCGCTGATATTAGGGAGGCCGCCCCAGAGGAGTTGTCGTAGACTAGGAGCATAAGAAGTATAACAGTTTGACGAAAGCTGGTTGCTACAAGGGTAGTCCCTGAGAACGGGGATTCCGGGACGACTAACAATGTGATTACCCCTAGTGGGTGGTAGCTTTGATTGTACTCTGACTAGCGATCTAGTTGCAAAATTTCTGAATGGTTTTATGTTAATATGTGTTTACTTTTATTTCCAAGCACGTTCATGGCCTTATGGTAGAATAAAGTTATTGAGGATGCTGATGGTGAAATTTAAAGCATAAGCTAATAATGGATACAATTATATGTTTGCATTTTATGTGGCAGTTAGATTTGCATAACGCATGCACTAGCTGCTTATTCCCCAGTGGTAGCGCCTGTCAAGTAGTTACTGCTTGATACCCAGGAGCTGCTTGTAACTCCTGCTTATCCAATCTTAATTTCAAGCCCTTTAGGAGTGTATGTTTTTAGTGCCATTCCTGTGCTGCAGGGAAGGTTGTAATTGATGCTGTCAGATGGGCACGTGTGTCTCCTGAAACTCCTCTGGGCCACTGAAGAACAGGGCACATGTGTATACTATGCTTTTGGTGTGCCGCTTATGAAAGGGAAATCTGATTGGCAGATTACTGTTTCAGAGATGGAATTACTCGCTTCATGTTATTGATTAATTTTAAAAATCTAGGGCTTCTACACCCTTGCTGGATGACAATTCCTCACAGTGCTCCTGGGTATTAAAGATTTGAATCTCAGCATTGCGACTCAGCCCTTCATCCATCCAAGAGTAATAGACTGACTACTAAAAGGAATCCAGAGACTATGTCCCTTCTCCCCAAGGGGGAGCCGCCCCTTTGGAAATGGGGTGGGGGTGGGTGAGCCAGCTATGCAAAATCCTACCTTTAGGACAGGGCAAGCAGGAGCCCACTGGGGTGACCCTCCACCCCCTTTAGGAGACAAGGAATGCCCAAATAAGGATTCCCCTCCACTTTCCCTTATGACATTGTGCCAAGCATTCATGGGCTAAAAGCGGGTAGAGGGCCCCTTTAAGGTGGACAGCTTGGTTTCTGATCTACCTTCTATTGCCACCCCCGGTGAACCTGAGGGCCAATGCCATATTTCCCTCCCCTCCCGGGAGGAACCTAAATTCACCTGCAATGCCAGAGAAGAGGAGAGACCTGGGCCGAACACAGAAAACCCCAGCATGTGCAAGAGCGCAGAGGAGGAAGTCCCTTCCCCGAAGGAGGAACCCGTGAGGAAAGCCACACAGTCGTAAGCCTGCAGAAGACTGCTGCTCCTACCATGACAGGAGGCCGGACAAATCCAGTGATGTCAAGAAGGTAAACATCCAGAAGTAACCGATGGAGGGAAAACCCTCTGGCTCCAAAGCGAAGAACAGGAACCAAGACATCAATCGTGAAGTCCACCACCAGGATGAGTACACTGATCCGCAAATGCCCGAGAGACCTGCAGGTTCAAGCAAAGCCCCTGTAAAGAAGGTACACAGCCTTGTATGAGTGATGGGTGGAGGGTGGGGAAGCCGTGCAGAAGCCCATGCCGGGCTATGCCAAAGACCCATGAAGGGGGTAAGCACAACTGCAACCACAACCGGGGCTAACGAGTCCATAGCCCACACAGGAGTGATTGGCAGAAGACCCCTGAAGGGGGTAAGAGAAACCTCAAGCAAACCATAGCCGAGTGAGGCTGTAGCCCAAGTTCGCTTATAATGAGGGAACCCAGAAGTTTGCCCTAGTGCTAATGTGGAATGGTATTAGCACTAGGGCAAACTTTGCCCTGGTGCAAACATTTATTCTTTTTGCACTTGGGCAATTGTTTCCCGGTGCTTGTACCATTCCAAACTGCACTTGTCCTGGAGCAATTGTTTTCTAATGTGTTCCAGCGTTGTTAGAAATAGGGCAATTTATGTCCTAGTGTTAATACTGTGCAACTTTGCGCTCGCACCACTGGTGCTTTACAATTGTGGAAAATTGGAAATGGCAACTGTTTGGAGCACTGGGTAATTCAGGCAGCATGTATGTGTGAGACACATGTTAAAAAACATGTTCCTTTACTTTTGTGTTCCGCTATGCTATGGAGAAAGCCCACTTTTGTAACACATGTGGTAGCCCCCTGCAGGATTAGTGGGTTCTTTGGGTTTAGGAACTTATTTTTCTCCCAATAAGGCTTAATGCAAAGCCTGACTGAGTTTGCACTCTGTTTCATGTGCTCTGCATTAAGAGTTATTTTCCTTCCAGAGGCCGGGGTACCACAAAGTTACCCTTTAGTGTCCCATATAGGGTACCACATCTCTGTTAGTCAGGGGCTAGGCTAGTGGTTAGTTCACACCCCTGTATAAAATGGTTCTACTGGATGGAATCAATTTTACCTGGCTGGGTCCTTTTTGAGCTACCTTCACCATTTCACAGAATGGAGGTTGTCTTGGTTTGCCTTGAAGACCCTAGGGGACCCATCAATATCCCTTGCCTTTTTTCCTATGTGTGTGTGTTAGAGAGGATGCCTGTATTCCAGGTCTTGGGAATGTAGTCAGCCTGAAACCAGTTATGACTAGTGTATTTAGAAGTCTGTCTGGGATAGTGTGAATTCAATCCTTTGTGTGAGACACCCATCCTAAATGCATGGGTGTGTTTTGGAAGGGTGGCCTGCCATTGGCTGACCATCCCACTGTTTGAATAATTCTTGTTGTGTGATTGGTCACTGTGTCCACTTATCACCTGTTGATGGAGATAAAAGCAGACCCCTTTACCCATTCACCTTGTCTTCTATGGGAAATCTGTACCCATATTCTGGAAGTCCTGATGCTTGAAGCAGAACTGAATCTCTGTATATGCATACCTTGATGCTCCAAAGAATCGGACAACAAAGCTCTCCCTCTCCTGGATGGCTAGAAGGAACCTTTCCCCTGGTGTGGTGGGAATAGCTGGTTTACACCACATGCTCGAAAGCCCTATGCCTAACTGACCAGAGACTCTTCATCCCAAGATATCAGGCTAGCACTCTGGTTCCATCTCCCCTTCAGGGAAGCTCAAGGAGTCTGTTCAGCCTCCGATCCTGCAACTGCAATGCTGAACTTGCCTCCCAATCTTCCTTCGGTGACTGGATACTCTTCAGCATGACTCTACTAGCAAATCTTGAACATGTATTCTTCCAAGGGGGTCTTGGCAAGCTGACCCCCTCCTCGGAAGCCAAATCCTGTGCCCAGGGATGAGGTGGGAGCCCTAAATCGAAGGCTACCACCAGTGACATGAACAGCGACTGCCTCAGACAACTCCATACGCCAGCTGCAGGACTGCTTTTTCGGTCACAGGGTACTGCTCTCCTAACACTCCAGCATTGCTGACGAGCCTCTTCTTCAACTATTTATTTATCCCTGGGCCCCTTCATCATCAATGCTATCCCATGGGTTTCATTCCGTTGGACATCCTGAAACTGCTTCTTGGGCTATGTTCACAAAAGGTAGTTCTCTACCACCAAAGACTGGTGCAAATATCTATTACTGGTCTCCCTTGGTCTCGTCTAACTTTCTAGGCTAGGTAGAAAACGTGTTTTGCAGAAATGTGTGTTGCTTGTCTTTTATTGCATTCTTCATTCTAGGAAAGACGGGTTTACTGGTGTGAAACATAGTGGCATCTTTTATTCTACAAAGTGTACTTACCTGTAATTGAATTAATTCCTCTCTTTCCTCTTCTTATATAAAGATCATATTTTTATAAAATAAATATATAGTGTGTGATCATTCTCTCCTTGGGTATTCATGAAAAGTGTGTACAGTACCAATCCACTCCACCTCCTGAGAATATGGCTCAGATGGTCTGTCATGAATACCACTTGGAAAGCCTTGTGTGCTTGAGGGAATCACTAGCAGTACCCAATTCAGGAAGATATACCTAAAGACCCTGACTACAGGGCTTAAGGAAAATCTCACTAACAGGCCGATAAAATGTCAAATCACCGAGTTTCCAAAACCCAATCCGGCAGATATTTTCTTTTCTATTCTGGCTGACAGGTAGTTGGAAAATAGTTGCACATTAGGGGACCTTCTATGTATCTTATTTTAGCACATTGGGCTTGGGGTAATCGGATTAGGTCAGGGGAAATATCTGTACAATAGGAACATTGGTAGTGGTGGGATTTTATAGTCCATCAGAGCTGGAATCTATTCAGTGTTTTGGCAAACCTAATGTTATTGTTGTCAGCTTGACAATTTTATTCTGTACAGAGGTTCTTTCCTCTGAGGTTCCTGCACTGAGCAGAGAGTGGTGAGTGGCACTGTGGCGGAGCAGTGAACTTGAGCCGTGGTTCCTGAGACAGAGTGACGAGCCTGAGCTTGCAGACCCGGGTCAAGCTGGTGGAGTGTCAGAGTAACCAGCTTAAGAGCGAGAGTAGGTAGAGTAACTGAGGCTGGGTAACAAGGTTCATTGCAACCGTATCTCCGACCGGTGAATTAAGGTGGACCGGAGAACAGTGAGGGGTTCCAGTGGCAGCTCTTGTCCCATGTGCTAGTTGGTTTTGTGAGGCTGTGGGGCTGCACCCACTCACAGTTATTTTCTCACCATTTAGCTAGCTTTTTTACCGATTGCCATGGGAGGGTGATACTGTCACATCACTACTTGGCATACTGTTTATTGTGCACCAGTTGTGTTAATTGTATTCAGCCCTACTTGCTTAGTGAGTGTGGCAAGTGCAGTCAGCAGTTGGTAGCTGATGGGTGGTGAAGAACTATCTACGTTGGTAAGAGCTTGCCATACATTGCCTAATATTCACAATGCTTAAGCAGGGTGCACAATATCATACTCACAGTAAGACCAGTGTGGCTGTTTCTAAAGCTGTTCATCCCACTGAAAGCATGCTGAACATATTTTTATATAAGAGAGAGAAGAACATACAGGCCAAAGAGCAGGTATTAAATTGAAAGAACCACCGGAGGCAGCACCCCGTGCAGGGAACTTTTTTGACCTACCTTCCAGCAGTAGTTGGGGCAGCTGGAATGGTCCCAGCAACTCTGCCCTGCACGCGCCCTGCAGGCCTCCAAGATGGTGGTATAATCTTGCAATTAGACTCTTTAAAATCTCATCTGCCTATTGTCAACAATTTCCTCCTAAACCTGTGCTACAGTTTTCAGCGGGAAGCAGGGTAGGCATCCCAATTTGAGGCGCAGAAGGGCGCACTATCACAACATCCCAATTTAATTTCATGTTATTTATCTGCGACCTCTCACTTGGAGAAGCTCATTGATACTAGCAGTGGAAATAGAAGTGATCATTTTAGTAATGGTGACGTCTCTGTGTACAAATATTTAGCAGAGCTTGACGATCTGCAGGTCTTGCTTAAAGTGGTACTATTAATCTGTACAGAGATTTTCAAAGGACAAAAGGTTAACTTTGCCATGCTTAAATCTATCGACATGGCTATGGGTGTACCAGTGATTTACTCTTCAACCCTGATTCAAAGTATCTTGTTGAAACCACGGGCTGAGGTTGAGAATGGTTGCCTGGGTGATGACAATAGAACAGTGCATGTTTCGATCCAGGATTCGTTCCCCGGGGAGGTTGGTGGTGTGTACACGCATCAGTTTCTGTCGTGCAACAGGGTACCCTCCCGAACCTCACCCTCACCTTGCCCTTCTGAAGAACTGTCCTTGGGGTCTGCCAGTTTCTTCTTTCTTGTCTTTCTTGAATCTGGGTCCTTCTCTTCCTTAGGCTTCTTTTCTTTCTTTGTGTGTAAATAGGGTCTAGCTCCTTCAGAGGCCACCTTGACTGGTCTGGGTACTAGGTCACGGGGAACTCCAAAGAGCCGCTCCTCGGGACCAGGGAAAAAGCTGCAGGCACCAAAACACCCTGGTAGATGATTAAGTAATAGTTCAATTGAAGGCTAGACAAATGGATGGTAGACGCTGGTAAGCTTACTGCACCTAGCTCTGGCTCAACAGTCTGCGTGGAGGTACAACCAAAGGCGACAGGAAACTCCAGTAGGGTAGACAAGGATAGTTTTCAAATCCAATTGAAGGAAATAGCAGAATCAGGCTTTGGTGGTCTGAGTAGTAGTGTGCCAAGTCAGCAGGCGAGGCAGGCCCCTTGATGGAAGTTCCAGGGAGTATAGCTTTACCCAAAGGGGAGGCCGCCAAAGAAGGATGGCAGATCACAAGTACAATAGGAGGCAAGCACTTGTGGTCTCAAATAAAGAAGAGTGGAGAAGACTACAGTAGCCGTAATAGAAAGAAAAGAAAGAAAGGAACACAAGGCAACGAAAGAACAGCGGACTGTGGATGAGAGAGAGATCTCACAGAGACCGGGAAGTGGCAGTGTCAGAACAATTATAGCAACAGTGTTAGTGCAAGGGGCGTGGAAAGGACAGCCGATAGAAACAAGGAAGGGCAGAAAAGAACGAAGCCGCGGTAACAAGCCGAGGCAAGTACGTAGTACAGATGAGAGGAGGCCAGCAACAAAGCTAAGAGGTTAGAAGTGAAAACTGAAAGCGGCAGCAGAAAAACTTGTATAGGAACACGGAAGTGAAAGTAGTCAGCGTGGACGGAATGAGGAAAGAACTGATAACCAAAGTATTGCCTAATGCGAAGAACAAGGGAAGCAATTGCAAGGCTGAAGGCAGCTAGATAGCAGAGACAGAAGGGTAACTGTACAGGCACAGCAGCGAAGTCCAGGAAGTGACTGATACAACGCACCATTCCTAGGGAACGGTGCGTTGATAAACGCCAGGCGGCCATCTTACTTGAGGACTAGACCGAGCTTGCTAAAGTGGAAAGTCCTGGCTAATCTTTCCATCTCTGCCACAACTTCCAGGGGCAGCGCCCGACAGTTTCCTTGCTACAGGCTAGTGGTGGTGCATGTCAGAAATCTGCATCTAGCACTGATTCTAATACTCACTTCTTTCAGCCCTTAAAAAGAAGAGAGCAAAGGAAAAAACTATCTAAATATGGCAGCATAAAAAAACATGCTAGTCAAGTCTCTTATAAACAGAATGCTTAACCTTCGGTGGCTCTGTGGGATTCCCAGCTCACTTACAACGATCTTGAGCCTGACTGTGACCTATTGGAGCAAGAACTGACCCAAAGAATGAAAAAAGAGACAACAGAAGAGGCAACCTTTACAAGGTGCTTGTATCGTCAAACAAGCCTACGAGTCCCTGGAAGGTTCAATTCAGGAGGATCAGTCACGTATTGAAGACAACTACTTTGAGGCTTTGGCAAATTCACCTGGGATGAAGAAGTGAGGAAAGTAGACCCCCCTGCTCACGTGTACTCCCATGGTGTGTCAACCTACAGAGGCAGACAATGGTAAGCCCTCCTGTTCAAATCCAGCAAAGAAACAAAATATTAACACCCGAGAGAGTCTGTTCATAAATCGACCAAAGAAGCCCTTCAGCTGTTACACATCTTGCCTCAACTGAGGGTTATTACATCAAAGGACATGGCACTGGTTGAGATCCCTGAAACCAGTATGGATGATAATTAGTCTTGGTCTTGTCTCAACCTCCACAACAGTATTGTCGCAGAGGTTATGATGTCTATGTCTTCTCACTTCCTAAAAACGGGCTATCTGCTTGAATTTGGCTTTCCTCACAAGTCTGATCATGAGGGAAGCCTGTCTACAGAGCTCAAGTTCTCTGCTCCTTCTGCTAAATCTATTGGGAAGCCTGTGAGCAATGCAGGCCACCTATGGGGTGGGGATCTGCAAGGTAAATGGGTCTGGAGGTCATTCATCCCATGTGATATGGGTAACTATGAACACCCAATGTGTATATTTTTCAAACCCCCCAAAAAATTCAATGAGTTTTTGGGGCAAAAAAAATCACAGTAAAAAAACCCAGAGAAAAAAACATCCCACGATGAAAGGACGTTGTACCGACTATTGGTGCTAGAACCTCCATGAAGGTGGATGTATTTGCTGTAGAAGTATCCAAGCGGTTTGTGCCAAGTGCCCATTTACAAGAAAGTGGTATTAAAGAAGTGGAGGATGGTTAATATTTATGATCCTTCTTGAGGAGGTTCTACATGTAAAATAATGAACTTCCTTCCAGCAGTATTTACTGAATGGTATTGGTTATATCCTGGTGTTGAGATTATTATATGTGGGGATTTCAATACGCATTGTGATCAGGAGGTTGGGCCCATTAGATAGGGGGTAAATCTTCCACAAATTAAATCTCCTTCAAATTAAGAAAGGGGCTAGGTGGACTAGGTGGACTCGTTTTTATAAAGGCATATGAGCTGGGATACCTTAACCCGGTGGGGAGTAAAACTTCAGTTTATAAGGTGACCTGGACTAATGGTAGGGTTGTGAGCCACATGGACTATATATTTCTGGCTAATCAGTTACTCCTTACTATTCGGGGCCTTACCATGCAGTACATCTTCTATACTGATCATAAAATCTTGAAGCTTTAGGATTTTTCAGTTATTTTTGCTTTTAAGGGGTTAATGTTACTATTTCATGAACTATGTAAAGTAATCAGTGGCTGACGTAGAAGCTAAGATGATTATTCTGTTGGTGCAGCAGGAAATTGCAGAGCAGATGTGTCTAACTACCCATAGGTTTGTTTCAATATTTCTAATGACCACATTCAACATGCCCCAATACATGGAAGGCTCAATGTGTACAACTACTTGACCACAGCCACAGACATTGTAATTGCTATTACCTATTTGGTTTGAACACATAAGCCTTGTTGTAAGTTGCTTGTGGACACTGTCTTGGATAATAATTGTGATTTTGATTAAACCTCTGGGAGGTGAGAGCTGGTGCTCTGCATCGAAGCACGGTTGTGGTGCCACCAATACTTTAGCAGACTAGGAGATGTATAAGCTTGGCGTGTCCAAATATATGACCTTGTATTTCCAAATGCTTTTGTTGTGGGTTTCTAATATAGGATACATTAGCTTCACCTATTGTTCTCTTGGATGTGCTGTAGGGTCTCATCTGGCTTAATCAGTATTTTTTTTAATTGAATTTGCAAGTGGCCAGCAAACTAATTGGCCTCACATGGCTGTAAACATGTCATGTAGCCGTTGCTTACACTAATTTGCCCTGTGAAAGTTAATTTTGGTACTCTGGCACACTGAGGACATTTATAACGTTTGAGCGACTGGTGAATTTAGATTTTCAAAAACATGTGAAGAGCCATAACAGGGGGATTAACCAGCAATTCATTAGAAATGTAGGTGATGTAGGTGCAGCATAGCAAGTGTCTACCTTCCTAGAGAAATTGTGCAGTAATATTTGTTTTGCGTGTTTGTTTATGCAGCTCCATCTTATGTGATGTGTGCAGTGTAATGTTGGCATCACATGGCTGAGAGGCTTTAATTATTTGTATAACCTTTTTTTTTTAGGTGTGCTGCCAGTGATGCATGATCAAGCTGTATTCTTCAATTCGTATGTGCCTTTTCTAAGTCACTGCAAGAGGGGAGAACAGCTTCTGCAGTAGATTCCAGGTCTGCATTTATGAGGTTTCGTTAGGAAACCCCTAATACAAACCTTGTTTTAAGGGTATACAACATTATTATTTAATAAAGTAAACATTTACTCAAAGGAGTGGAGTCAATATTATTTGCAAAGGTTCACAAACATTATAAATGCTGTAAACCAAATGTTTACTAATATTGACAAATTTGAGGTGTACATTTGTGCAAAGGTTTACAAATAATGGTTTTCCTTGTTAATGAAATGTGATTGTGCACGACACATTAAGTACACATTAGGTTTTCAAAGTATTGCCGTTTTGTAAACCATGGAAAACTTAGTGTTTACAAATGTCTGAAACAAAGTCCAAATGGACTTATAGGACTATATGGTTCGCCTATGTGTAAACACAATGTAAACCAAAGGTTTACAAATTAATTTCAAACAGGTGCAAACCTTTGTAAACCTATAGGTTGTATAGGTTTGCATCCTGTTTACCAAATTTGTAAACCATCATTTTCATGCAGTGGTTCTCTGTTTTGGAAACCACACTGCTACTAATAGAAAATACAAAAATAATTCAACATTAAGGAGTACACATTTTATTTCAACTGTCAGGTGCAATAATCGACCCTTATAAGGAGTAAAAACAGCAAAAAGGTGTTGCCATTTAACAAAAATAAATCTGCAAGCCTTCACAGAACTGAGAGATAACACTCAACATATTGGGTCTTTAAGTACATTCCACCCAAAGACTGGGTTGTTAACAATGTGTAGTAAAAACAGAAGACACCAGTTTTAAATGAATCTGTTAAAAATATAGCCATGTTAACCAGAGTACACAGACTATGTTAAAGAACTGTTTGAATGGCAAGCAAATGCATTTCTTACTGTACGTCAAACAGAGGAAATCTATCATCTTTCATTCAGAGTATTTTTATGTTTTTATTGTAATGTTTTATTTCTCACAACAACTGGCAGATTATTGTACAAAGCTTATAATAAGATATTGCACTTAAATCATGCCTAACCTACAATATAATAGCCATAAAAGCAGTGACTCTGTTGTATTGATCTGAATAAGATGGATGTGTTCAATTCAGCCTGAAATTGTGCTGATGTGAAGTTGACCTGCATTTCAACTCAGAACAAAATATCCCGACAACGTTTGGAAATCTTCCAACAGACAATATCAGAAAAATGCTCTAACATTCCATCAAAATAGAATGTGAAGTCTATTAGAGATTTTCATCGGCTAGTGAAGACCTAGTTGAATTTACAAGCCAACTTCAAACACTTTCATTGCATTTAACATGACAGGTTGAACCATCAATCACCATATAACCCAACATGTGCGAGCAAGAGAACAAAGGACTTCTCTCATTTCACTCAGATCCATCACTGTCTGAACCAGATATGAAAATCTGTTTATATGACTCATGGAGCTGCAGCATGAGATGTTATTCACAGGCCAAATACAGTACATGTCTGGACAGCCCATGTTATTGCCATTACATTACAAAACAACATTTAAGAATACTCAGTGACGGTACAAGGTAGACACCTGGAAATGGATGCATTAGGACAGTGAGAATCTCCCCTATTTACTCAATACACATTTCAATCTTTCGTGGTGTGTGTCATGGCTGGTAGATTACCACAATCTGTGTTTATTAATGCACCATACCCCTGTGTTGAATTTTAAAAAGACAACTGATTTTGCTTAAGAAGCTAGAGAGCACACTGGCCCCCAACTAGTTTCTGTTCACAAGTATATAAATTATCATAATCTGTAAAGATAGGATGTGTGTATTTAGTAGGCATGTGTAAGTCTGAGATAGGCCAATGGAAGAACTTGGTCAATCACACACATAGGGCCTCATTACACAGATGGCGCTAAGGGATTACCGGCACCGGTAAGGGCACCGGTGCCGGTAATCCCTTAGAGCCATGCTACGAGGTCCCTCAGCGGGTCCTGTCCTTAACGTGGGGCCAGACCACATGTTAAGGAAGGGACCCGCTGAGGGACTTCAGGGCAAAAAATGGTACTGCTAACAGCGGTACCGATATTTGCTCCTTCCCCATTCCCATTGAGCCCTATGGGGGCTCAAATGGGAATGGGGAAGGGCCTTGGTGAATGGGGAATTACCACCCCGTCAACCTTGGAATGGGGAGGTAATTCCCCCATTCACCAAGGCGGGCTCGGTAAAATACCGGTGGCAACCATGGCACTATTAGCACCATGGTTACCGCCATCCGTGTAATGAGGCCCATAGTGTTGGACATTTTAAATATAGTGGGTAAACAGTGGAAAGGAATTTGACACTGGGAAGAGCTGTGGGAAAGAAACCCACCATTTACTATTGGATGGATTAAAGAGCGAGACCAACTTAAGGGCTGCAGCAGTAAAGGTTCCTGTTCCAGAGGATGACTTCTGTCCAAAAGCGGTTTGAAGAAAGGAACCTGGTGATAACTGAAGTTCCCATTGGAACACATGAGGATTCTCTTGGCTTCATGCCTCTAAAGACTAACCAAAAGTGAGTATGAGATTTTCCTAAAAGAAGTGATATTTGGCTCTCTATAAATGTTGTCCTGCTAAATCCTGAAAAGGGTGTGGTTTGGGAAGGTGTTATCAAGGTACAATGATTTAAATGGGAAATTAACAGTGACATTTAACTGCATGTTGGATTCCCTGCACTTGCGTGATCTGAATGCCAAATCCTAGTAAGATTGTTGTTTTGTCCTCCTTCTATTTTCTCCTTCTTGTCTTGTCATGCTTAGAAACACTTGTGTACAGGCGTGTTATAAATCACTTATATCATATCATGTAAAATTAGGTGAAATGTCAATTCTATCCAACTTATAACATTTTCAGTTATGTGAGCAATGACATAGATAGCAATTCTCTGCATTCATTGTGCCAGTCTTTCAAAATCATAATCTCATAAAATTGTACCCAAAGAGCTATCACAGATATAGGCAACATTAGACCATGGTTTGAGGGCCACATACTATGGCCTAATGAAGATATGTTTGTTTATGTGTGTTCTGTGAAGGCCATAGCTATTTAATAAGAAGGGGAATTTCGAGAAAGTTTTAAGTTTTAAAGGATTCATTTATATGCCAATAATAATAGTGTGAATGTAAATCTTATACAGCCAATCATTCTGAAATTTCACAGTGAGATGTGTAGGTGATTTGAAAGGGGAGGGATATTTGTATTTGTTCTATAGAATCTTTTCTTATTTTCTCAGGTTGGATGATTGAATCAAAATAGTCCCTGCATTCTAAACTGAAAACATTACTTTTCTAATGCAAAAGCTGGAGAATTGTAATGTAAGCCATTGTAGGACTATTTTAAATGGCACACACTTTAGTAGCCCATAGTACGGATGTAAAAGGGAAACAGGTGACACACAACAGTTCTCTGATTCTATAAATTCCAGTTTTTTGGGGGAAAATAACAAATAACCAAAATTGTTTTCTTTGATTCATTTGTAAATGGGACTGTATGTGTAATTTGGACATGTTTGTGAAGTCAAGGATTTTGAGATGCTGACCGACAAGTGGTAGAAGTGTAACTAGAATGTTTACTGTTATTCAGAACTTAATGTAAATAGACTTGGTCATGGAAATAAGTGCTTGTGTGGGGGAAATCCTGTGATAAATGCAGATACGTCATTTTCATTTTGTAGCCCAGCTGGCATTGCATTTTTAATAGCAAAGCTGCTGGAATGTATGTGTGATCTGCAGGCCGCAGTGTGCAGGCCGCAGTTTTGAATGCCGGCAAGGCCAACTCACCCTTTCATTCTTCTGAGGTTGATCCATGCGTACCAACTTCAGTTGGTATGATAATATTGTATGTAAATATCTGCTACATATAACAATTTGGTGAAAGCACTATATAAATAACAAATCATTATCATTAATTAAAACATGAATTCTCCTGTGCAACTCTGGTGACTTGCATCTATTGGATTGTTGGATACTGCTAGGGTCTCTACTTATCTACATTGAAAATACCTGACATTGAAGTTATGATTGGCATAATATGGAAATAACTGGCCATAAAATGCTGAAGTGGCATATCTATAGCAGTGCATCAGCCTATGTTTCTATTGGGTCTAACTCTTTCATAACTTGACCCCATTCAGGGCATATAAAGGCAGCACCCTTGTTAAAATGTGTTTGGTATCTAAAATATTCATGCCTGCTTTAGTAGCCATTTGGTATTTTCAGAATTGTACGTTTATGTACTTTTTTTTTTTTTTTACACACGCAAGCCATTTCTGGTGTTGTCACCAGGGTTAAAGGGGGACGGATATCATCCGGATCATAGGTCATGTGATATCACTTCCTGGGATGTTATCAGGTTTGTGATGTCTCTTCCTCTACCCCTGGCATTTTGGTAAATCGACGTCCCTGCTAATAGGGTGCTGCCGAAAGGACAGGTGTTGCACACTAAGTGCATGAAGAGAGGTCAGAATGGGGCAAAACCAATTAATAGAGTAGTACAGATCCCATTCCAATCAACACAGGGGATGTGTTTGTTTTTTCCATTGCCCAATTCTGAGAAATGTGCAGGTCACAGAATTCACAAAAGTTTCCTGTACATATCCTGCACTGCCAGGCCCCCATGAACACTATAGTCAAGGTCATGAGTGCCACCACTAATATGTTAATAGGCTTCCAGAACCCAGACAGATGATGTGACCAAACTCTAGCAGGTTCTACGTGATTTCGCCGAATGAAATGTCATCGTGGGACATTTCATCGCCGAAATCTCATCGCCAGAAACCCTGTATTTTTTTAAAATTGTATTTGTGGGGCGGGGGGTTCCCCCCCCAGACCTCCCCCTACTTTAATAATCATACCCCAACCCGCACAAAACACCCCCCAAAAATAGTTTTTCAGAAAAAGGGTTTCTGGCGATGAGAATTCCGGCGATGAAATGTCCTACGATGACATTTCATTTGGCGAAATGCGTGTATACCACTCTAGCAAATGAGCTTTGAAGGGCCTTTTGTAACACATTTCACACAAAAAAGAAATGTCTATATCTCATCAAAGGACTAAAAGAAAGCATTTGAATTGCAATAAACGGGGTGAACAGAGATATGACTCCAATAAAAAAAAAAGGCGTACATAATTCCCGGCAATGAACGCATTTTTAAGAACGGATCTTGTTCTATGGCAGATATTTTGGGTGCAACAATGTTCACCAGGCAGCATGCTGATCGCGGGGTGGTATGACTGCAGCCATCCTGACCATGCTGCAGTGGCATCGCAGACTGCACCGGGCACTGACTGATCTCTAATAGGGGCAAAAAGGAAAATCAGGGCCTTAAACAGCCTTTAAATGTGAAATGACTGAGGAATGAAAACAAGTCTTCTCTTTTACTAGGGAATGAAAACAAATTCCTCTCTTTTACTAAGATGGTGGTTCCAACTCATGAGTGGAAGGACAAACAATGTTTTCCCCATACTGTTCTTACATTTTTTGCTTTCAGGTCAGCATGGCTGCTGGCAGCTTTCATCAGGATCGTGGATGCTGGCATTGGGGTTCCCGGTACATTCCTGTACACCGGGGCCATGTGAGGCAGTGCTGCGCCTCTCGCTGACTGGTACATGAGATGAAGGCTTGAATCTGCTTCATCACTTTGCAGAAGGGTATTCTCTGCTGGATTGCTGATATTGGTTGTATGTTTACTTGGCTTCATTACCATGTCTGGAAAGTTTCCCAAGCCATCATGGTGCTTGCAAACATCCGTTCTGGCGGGTGGCTTCCTGCCAGTATTTAAGACGGCCCTGCCAGGAATTAAGTGTTATTGCGATACCTGCGTTTCCTCTAGGATATTCTGTGGTCACTGTGATTGCACACAAATTACTACTGCAAACTCGAGTTTTTTGTACTATGCTACATTTATGACTCATTTTTGGTACAACTATTTTTGCCTTCTTTTCATGCCGATTTCTTTTTTCTAGCTTTAAACAGAGTTATCCTTCCTGACCATCTGTCCCTTGCCTTATAATTGTTTGCTAACCCTAAACCTTACACTTACACCCAATCTTACTTCTTAATGTTCTTCCCTCACCCTTTTGGGTTCATTCTTACTTAGGGTTTTGCTTTACTGTTTCAACATTATGGTAGTTTGAGATCAAGGTTCTTCAAGTTTTCTGCTAACTTGTGCATATCAGCAAAATGCAATTTAAACCATTTCATAAGAGAGGGGCGACTTCCTTAAAACATTTCAGAAACTGTACATGCATGATAAAAAAACAGAGTGATTATGTGAGCATCTGTTGGAGCTGTGTAGAAGCTGTATATTTCATGATATGGTGGTCATTTTCCATGCATCAACTACCATACAAATCATTTACAGACCTTGGTCTCCGAAGCTGAGGGAAAACGATGAGGATGACTGACGTGGGTGTAAGTGAGATGACCGACGACTCAGAAACTGCTGTCTTTCCAGAGATTACAGGACAAGTAGTGGCAAGGATAGCCTGGCCGAAGTGGTCAATACTAGTGAAGAAACATATGCTGGTACACAGTTTGACAGTTTTGTCTAGTCTTCCCATGGTGAGGCTGCGTGAAGTATCTGGTTGGCATCAATGCTGTGGCAGTGCGCATGAGGCCACCTGTGGCTCTAGAAACGTGGAAGGATCCCTGGGCGCATGTGGAAGGTGCGGGAGCGGGTCACTGAGAGGGAATGTGGCTCTGCATGAACTGGTGAAGATGAGCACCATGTGCGTCAGTGTAGAACATCTGTGACTCACTATTGTAACACAAAAGAGGAGGGCTGGAAAATGTGGTTAGGGGATTGTCGCATAGGCGTTGCATTGACGAATATCGAATGCTGAGCATTTGATGCATGAATGTAACTTGAAAGCGACTGAGGGTTCATGGGGGACAGCTGATGAGAGGCTTCATGATGAAGGAATGCTGATGTGGGGGGTCATCTGAGATAAATGCATACTTTTCGGTAACTGAACTACAAAGATGAAAAAGCATGCACGGTTAGGTGGGAAAGATATTCTATCCGATGGCCAAACCCATGGAGCTGTGGAGAGAGTAGAGGTAGGCTGATGAGAGTAAGTGTGAGGAAGGAGGCAGTCTTGCAAGCACTACCACACCGATCCAGAGAAGAGCTTTCTGAGATACGGTTACCTGGGTGGCTGTGGTGGGCCAGTCCAATGATGTCCAACACTAGAATCTAAATAGCAGTAAGGATGAAAAAACTAGCTAGTATGAGCCTGCAAGGGAAGTCGGGTCCTGACAGATCCATAGTGAGATGAACCACCCACAGCACCCAGCGCCTGACCGGCCTAACTTCCATCCTGTCTCAGTCCCGGAAGTCACCAAGATCATGATCAAGAGTCTGAAACCCTTACTTTGCAAAGTTGACAGCTATCCAGCCCCAATCATCAAAGACTGTGCCAAGACACTTACTCCTATCATCAGAGCCATCATTAATGCTTCCTTCGCCACCTACTCTGTGCCAACCTCCCTAAATTATATGATATATGAGGCATTTATAATGCACCTGTACACAAGTGTTTCTAGGAGTGACATGACAAGGAGGGGGAAACAAAGGGAATACAAAATAACGATCTTAGTAGGCCTTGTGTTATTCAGATCACGGTGTGCAGGGAAGGGGGAAGGGGAGAAGTGTCAGGGGGAGGGGAAGGGGAGAAGTGCCATTGGGTGGCTGCTCGTAAGTGCAGACAGAGGGACTGTAGGGTTGTAGATACAGACCCTTAAGTACTGGGGAGTCTGGTGGCAGTGCGAGGGCAACTGGACATGCAGGGGCCTGGGCCTCTCGGTGTGGAGTCAGAGCTTTCCATTTGTGGCAGCCAAACTTTGGAACACTCTCCCTCCAGCTCTCAGAAAAGAAACAGCGTACTGGACCTTCCATGGAAACCTAAAGACCTGGTTTTTCAACCAACTCTGCTCTTCCTAAGACTCATCATTCATCCTAACGCATTTCCCCCACCCCTCCCCCTTCTTTTTCTCTCAATGTAATTAGTGCCTAGATACCTGAGGGTTTTGTGCACTGTATGGAACATTTGCCACAACCAAGACACAGGGCCACTAGTCAGAAGAGATGCACATCTGAGACTGCTGCAGTTGGGAGAGAGATGGCAGTTCAGAAAGGCACAAAAAGCGGTTCTGTGGTACATCTGAGCAAGCCACAGGAAAAGTAATGGATCAACAAAAATGTGCAGAATCAGTCAAATCTGATTGGCCCAGAACAACATGAAGAGACTGAAAGGCGTAGAGCTTGTGAGGATGAATCATCACTGAACATCGAGAGAGGAGCGGGTGGAAGCCAGGAGAGGAAGGTGATCCTGGAGAAACCCTGTAGCATGGGGCATTTCCATGCTGTAAAGGTGGAAGAGGGGTGCAAATGTGGACTGTGAGAAGGGTGGCCATTAATATTGGAAAACTATAAACCTTGGAAGAGAGGAAGATGATTGTGAATACGTTTGCAAGTAGGAATGCCATGTTCAAGCCATAATCCTTAAGGATGAGGAAGAGGATTATGATGACTGTTTCAAGCAGGAATGTCATGTTAAAAAACATAACTCTTAACATAACTCTTGAAGAGAAAAAGAATCATGAAGAGGTACTTTTGGAAGTTGAAATATCATGTTAGACGTCTTAGCCTTCATGGAGGAAGAGTAGGTTCCAAGTAGAAACATCAACAATGGGGACAGTTGCCATAGAAAGGAGGAGCAGGCTACAGGAACAGGAAAAGAGGGGAATATGTATACCAAATGTGGGTACCAATGTGAAACCTGAACCAGAGGGAAAAATACAGAAAGCGTGACCGACACAAGTCTGATAACCGAAATTGCTAAGATCCTTGCAACGGTTACAGGTCTCAAGTATGATATTGAGAGAGAAGGTAGAAGAAAACTAACACATGGTGAATTAAGATAAAGTTACGGTGGAAAATGCGCTTCTAAGGAAAGCCAAAGTGATTATGAATCAGATGCATTGGCAATTAGAAACTGCAGTCATTCAGAAATTCAAGAGACTGTGAAAAAAGACATTTGCAAATGTAATCCCATTTGAACGTTCATCGTAACAACTTAATCCTGGAAACAGCAGTCATACCATCGACCAAAGAGACTGGGAAGGAGAGTGATTGCTTATTGACATTGAAGTCATGAATGAAATACCAAGAAACTAGGAGACCCTGATATTGAGAAATATGAGTGTAGCACCCTAAAGAGCTGAAGTGTAGACTAACTGAGAGATATTGAGAAGCAAAATTCATACAGAGCCCATATGATAAATCGAATCAAGAAAAATAAAAACAGTTCAAATGTCATTAGAAACATTGTTCTTTTCAGAAGCTAGTAGTTCTGGGCCAAACCTTACCAGTTGACTCTGCTCATAAATTCTCAATAGACTGAATATATTGAAATGGATCAAATATAACCATGTTCAATTCCCATCGGCTACAACTTTACCACAAAGGAAAACCTTTATATTTAGGCTGGTGATGCCATTTTGCTGCAGCAATACATATTTTACAGGGGTCAATAAGTGAAAGGAAACATTGAAAGTTTCCTTTACCTATACTTGCATCCCTAATGGTCTTGGACAAACCCACCACCTTGCAATTCTGGCGAGTCAACCCGAATGCCATAGTTGTAGTTTGGCATCTTGACTTGAAATTTGCTCAAGATTTGCAGGGGTCCCCAAAATGTGGCCAAACGCACGTGTGAATTCAGAGTGTGGGTATGTGTTTAGCAGGCCAATTAGGGCCACACAACCTCTCAGCAATGTTCAGATGGCCTATCTGAGGCCTACAATCTCCAGGGAGGCTCTGCGACCCTGTACCATTTCCAGCTTGCTTCCTGTCTCTCTTTTGGGTTGCACTAGGCTGTTAGAGTGGTACATGGCTGATCCACACTTGGAGACAGCAGGAGAGCTTGTTCAGCTTATTTAGACCTTCATTTGTGTTTTTTTTCTGCTATTTGAATTCCTGTTTGTGAAATTGTATTTTGTGTTGGGCTAGTTTGCCAAGTCACTAATAGTTCCACTCCACCTTTGGGAAAAGCCTAGTCAAATATTTCTGAATACCATTCTTAAGCTTGATGAAGGTCCTGTAGGCTGTTTTGGGAGCAATACAATGTTATTTTGGGGAATGGTGGAATGTCACCAAGCAATGGACAGTAACAGTATGGTGAGTGTAGTATGGAGCCATTGAGAGACCTCCATCAGCTGATGTCAGAATTTGTGACAACAGTACCTCTCCTCCCCAGGCAAAACAAGAAGACACGTGTGGCTGCACGCTGAATTACATGTTCTCAATGTAATCTTCTGCCACCAACCAACTATGAAATGTTCCTAATAGTCACAACAGATGTGAAGTTTGTGTATGACATGCAAAGTGGTTTTCCAATGTGTTATGTGCTAAATTACAGCTACAGCTCCTGCCTATCCGCAGCAGCATCACAATGCGTGTTTGTATTGGTGTGTGTATTCAAATAATAAACAGCATAATTCTACCTCTTCCTCAACTACCCTCTTTTAACTCAAAAGTAACTACATCTATACAAGTCAAGCCACCAGCAACCTCTTCCCTCTGCTATGAGAGTGAACATGAACTCCAACTGTGCATACCTCATATACAGCCTACAAGACTGAACTCGCCCAAACTCCAACGTAGTGGACAGCTCGGCCTGTGTACATAGGTGGAAGTTTGGTGGGTCAGAGTTTACCCACATAATAACCAACAATTAGAATTCTACAATGCATGATTAGAAATTAAGACAATATGCACTAAATAGGGGTTTTACATTTTCTTTAAGCGATTAAGAGAAACAGTGCTGGACTGGCCCACCGGGACACCAAGACTTTCCATGGTAGGCCTCGTGGTATAGGGCCTCTTCCTGCTTGGGGGAAGGATACATAATGGGAACAAACATCATCCATGATCTAGGCCAGCCTGGGGGGTTCGCCCTTCACAGGCTGCTGCATTTCTCCCTAGGACGTGCCGGCTGTGGCTTGCGTCTGTGCATTTGTGAGTGTTATTGCCCGGGGCAAGGCATGAAGCAAACCGCACATGCCCTAGTGTCCTCTGACTGACTGCTCGCATGCACACGTGTGCAGGTGAAGCGCAGTCCGCTCGTGCTGACCTTCCTCCGACGTCGGGGCGAGGTTAGCTGCTGCCTGCATCCAGATTACGTTCCATTCCAAATGGACCAAACTCAAAAAGGTATGTGCATATGCTGCTAGGACCTCATCTTGTCAAGTCACCAGCAAGACAGCAGTGAATGACTTTGCTGGCGTCACTCGGGGACTCAACAGGGCAGACAACGTCCGAAAAAGCCCTCAGCAGAAATGTCGATAGATCCGTTTCTCGTTCCTACATTAGGCCTAAACTTTGTGGAGAGATCGGGCTGGCTAATCTTGCTGAGTGCCTATGACGGTGCTTTCGGTGCATGTCTGCTGGCAATGGGCATTCACTCCTCCGCCCCGTTGGGAGGCAGTTTATTGCAGAGGCAAGCTGGATTCTGATGGCTTTACCTCTAGGCCTTCTTTTGAGTTAAAGCAACGCCCCCCACACTCCTGCGTGGGAGACACTTAATCCAAAGAGGGCACGCTTAACACTGGGATCATGCCCAGGAGGGTCAGGACTGGGTTTGGGCCTGCCACGGCCCAGCTTAAGCCTGAGTGGTGCACCTACCACTCGTTAGTTATTTATTTTGCAGATATAATGGAGCATACGAAATAGTAATGCATCAATGGTGTGGTAGTGCTTAGTTACCCTATTGTGCACGTGGTGCCTTAATTTGCGTGGCCTGGTTGAGTTGGCACAAAGGATGTGGCAATGCCAGAGCAAGCACGTAGATCGAAGTTTAGTGGGAGATGGTATGATTGTACATTGGCCTTTTATAGTAGCAATTGTATACATATTTATATTATTTAATTTTTGATGAGAAAGGCATTATAAATGGGTGCACTTTCCTGCTCTGTCACGTTCAAGGAATAGCTCTGTCGGTCATGTTGCTGTTTCAGAGGGAGGTAGCCAGGCGACCTACTCCTCTGGCATTTCTTGCAATGCATTGCTGGATGACCGATTGTTAATTGGATGGACTCATTGATTATCGCATGGCGTTTCCCATCTGTTTTCTTTATGACTCATTGCTAATACTTGCACTTTATTTATTTTTGGCGTCCTTGTTATTGGTTTTCTCTGTGGCCAGTTTATGTATATTGGCAAGGGGCAAGACTTGAGGTTTAAAGGGCAGACACCTAGGGCGATAAGCGGCAACTTTTGGACACATTCTACAGGGGCAAGGAATTGGGCCGCGCATTTCAATTGGCAGCGGGAGGCAGAGAACAAAAGGCAATCGGAAACCATTGGGATGGAAAGCAAAGCAATTGTCAGAGAAGGCGTAGGTACTTTCAACTGTAGTCAAGAGGAAGGGGTCCCTTGTTGTCAGTTATTGGCCTGGTGACACTGCACAATATTCTTGCATGGATGATTTACTGCGTACAGGGAAGAGTCTTCACAGGGAGCGTTGTGTCCTGTGCAGGGAATTACAATTCGGGAGTGTGCGGCATGCAATGCACCGATTTGTCTGCTGTGTACAATGCAGGCATTAGTCAGTGGGCTGTGGAGATTGATGGAGCAAGTTGTGTAATTACCACACTTTTCCCCAGAAGCTCAATGTCTCTAGAGCTCTGGTACTCTCTAGGCTGGACCACTGCATCAGCGTCTTCTTTAATCTACCCTCTTGCTCTCTCTGCCCCCTCCAGCTTATCCAGAATAGGGCTTCGAGCCTTATCCTTGGCTACATGCTCAGGGACCTTATCTCTCCAGCCCTAAAATCTCTCCACTGCAAGGATCAAATTGAAATCCCTCTGCATCTTCCATAAGACTGTCTGGAGCTGGGGACCATGTTATCTTCAAATAGCTCTCCCCAAATACTCACCCTCCAGATCTTTATGCTCCTCTGTCTCCAACTCTATGTGTGTCAAGAGCTTCTTTAAGCAGCGAGCTGGTGTCCGATCTCTTTCCTCGGCGGGCTCCCTCCTTTGGAACAGCCTTCCCCTTCCTCTCCACCTTGAGCCGAATCTCCTCAAATTCCGGAAGCTCCTCAAGACTTTCCTCTTCTTCTCCCTCCCGTGCTAAACCCCACAGTCATTGAGATTGGTGGCCTAAGCCCTTATGTGTCCTTCTGGGTCCTTCTGCCGAACCCCAGTACTTGCCATTGGGCACGCACTGGCCTGTGTTGTTCTCACAGGCCTGCACGTATTGTATTGGCAGGTGATCACTCTGTACCAAGTGATCTCTACCATTAACTGTTGCTCGCAACGGACTCCCTGGCACTTCCCTCTGCAGAACTCCTACCACTTACCCCTTTCCCTCGTCCCTTCTCCCTCTCTGCACTTGCATGTTCCAAATGCTCGAAAGGCTTAGTAGGAAGGCCTCATTCTTATTCATCAGTTTTATTTTATTTGTCTTTTGTTCCCTCCGGTTTGCCCGGTGGGCACTTTGAAACACAATTTCTTGACGTATACAAATGCACAATAAATACATAAAATAAATAAATACTCGGATTTTTGCCACATACTATTCACATTTCCCTGCTCTCCAGGTGTACTGGCAGATCTGAAAGAGAGGGAATGGATTGAGCATTTTAAAACGGAACATGACAATCAATGAAAGTCATAGTTTTATACCTTACTTTTGGTAAATATGCAAACATGGTAAATGCACATATTGGGTTAGATGGTAATATCATTAGAATGTAGATGAAACCCCGCCATCTGGTGCTTTCCCTGCGGCATTTGCAATGTTGATATGCCCATAATTTCACATTATGATTTTATCGTCTTGTTCTCCCCCGAACCCAATAATCTAATCTCAGAAATTTCCTATTTAAATCCGAGACATGTAATATGTTTACTGCGTCATTTCCTTTTCAGGACTCGGCACAGTGTTCGCACAATTGAACTTCAAGATTATGGAACAACACAACACAAATATAGTTAATCTGTTTTGTACACTGGCGACAAACAAATGGACTGCCAGTCCCCTCCTCATGCCAAATGTCGCTATTCTAAGAATAGTAATCCCCTCCCTGGCAACTATCGGTTCTAAGAACAACCCCATTGGAGAGATGTTAATCTTTTGAGTTTGAGGGGTTCTTTCTTTTGGTGTTATTTAGTACAACAGGTTTCTGCTCACTTAGTCCGCGCCCCCTTATATGGACAAATGGTAAAGAACCTGAAATCTTGGTAAGTGAATTTTAAAAGCCTGGCCCCAGGGGCAAGGATAAATAGAATATGTTTCGTCATTAGTACAGAGCTAATATCTCCCCCCACATAGGGGAAAAGGAGCTGGCCAAATTCTGGTTATTTCAGGATGTCAGAAGTGCACTTATAGTTGATTTAGAAAACATAACTGGCTCTTTTGTTGCTTTGTTCTGCAATCGTACTTTCCCAGTGAGAACATTTTTTCATTCTATGACCATGTTAACATAACCATAACGTTCCTATAGCCATAGTGTGTTCTCTCTCTCTCTCTCGCTCCCTAGGCCCTCGAAAATAAACATTTCACCTGAAATGGGAAAGTAGAATATTCCATTTAAACCAAGTCACACATGTCAGAACGCTACCGAGTAACCATCGCTGGATGTTCACCTGCAGTCCAGGTCCACATCAGCAAGGCATTATAGGTATGCAAATTAGCTCGACGCAACTCTTTTGAGCTAGAAAAATTGCCTTTTTCTTACAGGTCTACTTTACACATAGCTTAATGAACCCGAGAAAGACATTTCTCAAGACTGCATGCATTTCAGCTAATTTGCATAACCATAATCCCATGCTGATGTGGCTCTGAACTGGAGGTGAACTTCCAGTGATTGTTACTAGGTAGCATTGTGGCATGTGTGACTTGGCTCAAATGGAATATTATATATATTAATAGTATGTATTATTATGACTATATATATATATATATATATATATATATATATATATATATATACATACATACACATATTTCAAAGAAGTTGGATGCTCACCCATGACATCCTAGGAACCTGCATTCGAAAAAATACAAAGACTTGTCTGAACCCTAGATTTCAAGGCATCATTTATCCACTATGTGTGAACAGGAACATTTTAAACTTTGTTGACATTTCAAGGAAAAACCTCATGGCCATATTCCAGCATGTAATCTCAAAAAAGAGCAAAAACAATACACCATACTGAGATAGACAGCAGAGGCATAGAGCATCACTTAGCTTTAATGATACATTCAAAGCAAATCAGCAGCTCAGACAGCATGTTCCATTCTATAAACTGTCGTGACCATAGTAGACTAAAATGATAACCGTGAGAGTTAGGTGTGAGAGTATTTGGGAGTGAGATGGGGCAAAGGGGGTAGATACCACAAAAAAAGTATTGTGTTCAGTGGTGCAGGAATAGTAGCCTAGAGGTTAACAAAGGTAAATATAGAACCCGAATGATAACAGTACATACTTGTGTGTGTTTGTGTCTTCCCCCATCTCTCTCTCTCTCTGTGTCTCTATATATATATGCACTTTATTGCTCATTTGCACATTTATGATGTACAATGCACTTTATTGAAAGTATATATCTGTACCTTTCTGTAATATTGTATGCACTTGGCACTTTACTACGCTGTGACATCATATAGATGGTACAATTTTAGGACTCTGCCAACGAGATTATAGTACATTTTGCACTTTATTGCATATGTGCACATTAATTTTGCATGATGCACTTTATTACGAACCTTATATTTACACCACAATGTAATTTTTGTCAAATTGGCAATATGTGCTTTTACAGGGTATTGTCATTGATTGCTAATTGCATATATATATTATTTATGTATCATATGCCCGCACCTTGCATTTTATGAGGTTGTTCTACTGTGCATACAACATGCATACAGCGTCATGCCCAGTGCTTTTATGTTCAGTTTTCCATTGCTTATTTGCACATATCTAGCACTATGCACTTTATTTACAGCCACAGCATCGCATTGATCGCTTTAAGTGTTGCATCGCAATTTAGTATGCGTTGCATTGCTTGGTCTATTGCCTCCATGTTAGTTTTTATTTACTATTGTGGTTAGTGCAGTTGCAATGTGAGTTTAGTAATTTGATTCATGCATTGTGTTTATATAAGCATCCCAACGGCCCTGTACCTTTGCTCTTTTGTTCAAACATATCTGTACCACGATCGTTAGAATAGATTCTGTCTGAACGTTACATTAATATAAAGCTATAGGGTTGTTTGCTCGCACACATGTGTGTAGAGCTTTGATTGAATTTGACATTGTAAGTTGTCTATTGCCTGAGCATGCATATGTATCAGAGTTTATGAGCACTGTCTTCTGTGTGCCCATAGAGCACTGACTGTTTATTTGAGTCCTATTTTCATGTTGTTTAACTGAAATGTGATCAAGCGGTTTGCAAACCGTGAAACGTGTCGTGGCTAGCTTATTTTTCTCTGTCCATGGCAGAAAAAATAATGTTCAGCCGTTAATTCTGTGGTATCGGTTCCTTCGCAGACTGGAGGACTTTTCCCCCCTTCTGCTGCTCTGAGGAGTGCAGTCTGTTACTGTACCGCAGTACGAAGTTTCTCAAATATATATATACATATTCAGATAGACACACACACACACACACACACATACACACACACACACTCAGAATTTGTGAACACTCATTATGCACAGGTTGGGTGGGTGTTACGCCTATAGGGTCCAGCAACTTCTCAACTAAATTACAAGAAGGATAACTATTCTAAAATGTGTAGTGCACTGTTCACAGGCTGCATACAATGCTATCTGTATCACTGTACACCCATCTCAGAAATGTATTTTGGTCTGGACTGAAATCACTTGATTGTATATGCAGTAAGATTGCACTGTTCATTTCTCATTGAGCATCTATGTATTTTGGTAACACCCTTTCCAGGCCACCTCATATTTGGGATGTAAGCAGAACAATAATTGTTGGGGGCAAATTTAAATTTTATTAAGGAATTTCTCATGTATACTTTGAATTGATCTTTAATGCTTTAATGGTGTGAAGCCAGCAGAGAGCCTCTCAGATTGAAAATCTCCCAATCCAAACAGCCCACCTGAAATACTTACTTGAAGGTATAGCTGCCTCAGGTAAATTTTGCTTCAATTTCCTCACTGGTACGACCTTCGCATCTCCAGATAATACACATACTCAGCACACATCCAATAGGAACACATGGTGTTCTTTCCTGAAGCTTTTCGAGGGTCAGAATCTTATCCCTGCTCTGTTCCCTCTTTTTAAAATGCCCAATATTGCCATGCTTAGGTCATGATTATGTCACACTATTTAATTGGTCCAATCTTTCTATTGGCCTACCTCATAGTTAGATGCGCTATAGAATAACACTGCCAACGTTCATTGAATGTTCATAATTCTATATCATTTAACATAAGCACTCATACACTTTTAAATGGAAAATAGTGTTTATTCCATAATTCATCAGAGCAACATGCCGTGTTAATAAAAGATGGATTACTTTAATTATTCGCCCTAGTCGTCTGGGTATCCAACATGAGTATTTGGCATAATTATTCACTCAAAAGTCTGAATATATATCCTTTTATTACTTATTACATATTGTGACTGGTGTGGTTTCAGAGTTATCATAAAAAACATTTTTAAAAGGCTTCAGATAGTGCAACATCTTAAATCATTGCCCTACATCCAAACTATGTACTAGGTCAACATGCTATGCACATGAGATATATGTAAACAGCTCTCTGTGAGGTCTTCAGTCAATGACTGATTTTGAATAACAAGATGGATCTCCTTTGTTCACATTGCATTAGGCCAATGATCAGGTTGACTTTATGGAGGCAGGTTCAAAAGGTTAAATGCTAAATGTGATGACATTTATTTTATGGTGGGCACATTTTTCACGGATAGTTCTCATCAAATCATCACACCACAGATTTCATTTTGTTAGTATTATAGTTTGTATTTATAAGAATATAGTTTTGCCTAAGATGAATTCACAAGGGTATGGGCTCCTCATTAACTTGGGAACCTGGTCCATGTATCCCTTTGTATTTCTGTGAATCTAATGGGTTTTCATGGCAACAGGCCATAAATCTACTCAAGAGAGATTTAACTCGTGACCATCTAAAACTTCCCCCTTTGAAAACATATTGTACAAATTCAATTTTGACTCAAGGCTGTCTTGAGCCATGTGCTTCATTTGAAAGCTAATAGCATATTAGTTTAGAAACCCACAGGGGAATACATTTAATGGTGTAGTTTGTAAACTACATATTTCAGTGTAACAAGCAACACTCTCTTGGTAGTGTTCATAAATGTTCACAGTTCGTGGTGAACCCCATGCCATATGTTGAGTGCTGACTCTCAGGAGAGCACGTACCAACCTGCATCCCACACGTACTCTCCGTTTGAGGCAGTTGTGAAAAACATGGCAGTATGTATTTGTGCATTGTAAAAACATCATCGAGAACATCAGGAAAGTAATTTCCGTATTTAAAGGAACATTCAATGAGCCAAGCAGTCCAGTGAGTACGCTTTTGCAAGCATATACCTTCCTCATCTAGGGATTCTATCAGAGAGAAAACAAAGTTAGAGAAGGCGAGAGTTTCTCTGCCGAGGGTACACTGCTGCAATTTCCATGAGCACACCGACTATTCAGTAAGCCCAAGATGGTACAACACTTTCCCAGTATGTTTTCAGTTTTTACTTCACGTACTGTGAAAGTGTTACGCTCACCTGGTCTCTGCGGAGGCGTTGGGGCACGATTGCAGCCCTCCCTGTTGTTAGATCGCCCCCTTGTGGTTTCATCCCCTGCGGATCAGCTATGGGCAGCGACAAGTGGTGGCACTGCTCCTCAATGTGCTTTTCTTCACAGGTGCGGCAAGTTCGATGGAGCGCGTAGTGCCGCGGTGCCTAGATGATGCTGTCTGTGTTCCGGGGTGTTTGCCAGTGAGCTGCATTGCCAGGAAGAAGATGTCTTCACTCCGAGATGTTTGCAGGTGAGCCGCGGTGCCAGGAGGAAGATGTCTGCGCTTCAAGATGTTTGCAGGTGAGCCGCGGTGCCATGAGGAAGGTGTATGTGCCCCCAAGATGTTTGCCAGTGAGCCGCGGTGCCAGGGGGAAGCGTACAGGTGAGAGCAGGATTCTCCAGACACACACGGATGAAGATGGCAGGATAATTCCGGGTAAGATGAATCCCAGGCGAGGGTCAGCGTTATGTTACTCCTCTCGGCCCTGGTTTGGTGGGGTTATTATGATGGAATTGTCTGACCAATCGAGGGGCATGAACATATTCGCTGGTTTCCCAGGTTCGGTCTTGGAAGTCTGTATCCTTTCCAGTCTATTAGGTAATACAGTTTGGATTGAACCACCTTGGAATCCATGATAGACTTAACTTCGTATTCGGGTTCCCCATTTAGTACTTCAGGCTCTGGCGGAGAATCAGTCCTTGTATTTGGTTTCATGGGTTTAAAGAGTGAAACATGAAATACCGGGTGGATTTTCATGTGCGATGGTAACTCCAATTTCATGGCGGCAGAGTTGATTATTGCTTTGATACTATAGGGGCCCAGATATCTGGGGCAGAAGGCTTGTGGTCCTTTCAAAGGTATATGTCTAGATGCTAACCAGACTTTATCTTCAATTTGGTAATTGGGAGCTTCTTTTCGGTGTCGGTCAGCAAACAGTTTTTGTCTTTCCTTGGCCTTGTTCAATTGTTCTGTTGCTTCTTCAAGAACTTGAATGATGGATTTGTGTAAGGTTTTTATTGCTGGCATTTCCAACGTGTCGGGTGGATTAAACTCTGATGTCCGTCGATGTCCCCCGTGTAGAGTATAGAATGGAGTTTGTCCAGTGCGTGTATGAACCGAATTGTTGTAGGCTTACTAGGCCACCAAAAGTATGTCTTTCCAAGAGTTTTCAGAGTGCTGAAACATACATCTCAAATATTGTTCTAGCGTCTGATTGGTTCGCTCGGTTTGTCCATCGGTTTGAGGGTGGTGGCTAGTGGACAACCGGAGATCGATTTTGGCAATCGCACAACACCTCCTCCAAAAGGCGGAAACAAATGGAGTCCCACGATCCGATATCAAGATTGATGGAAATCCATGTAACCGGACAATTTGTTCCAAGAACACAGTGGCAAGAGTTGATGCAGTTGGAAGTCCTATCAGAGGGATGAATGGGCCATTTTTTTAAACAAATCTACGATGACTAAGATGGTGCTGTAACCATTGCAGGGAGGAAGATCCGTGATAACGTCCATTGATAGTGTATGCCAATGTGTGGGTGGAATCATTAACGGACGTAGTAACCCAGCAGGGTTTTGCTTCTGCGATTTGTGCTTTGCACAGACCCCACAGGTTTTAATAAATCGGGCAACGTCTTTCCTCCAAGTGGGACACCAATTGTTTTGTTTTACCTTAGCCTGTGTCTTGGCTATTCGAGGATGTCCTTCCACTAATGAATCATGGTAGGTTGTGATGATTTGAGTTTGCAATTTCTTGTCCTGGATATATAACCGTCCTTGGAAATATGGTAAATTGTTCTCGATGGTGTACCGGTCTCCCTTTAAAAGCCATTCCTGTTTTACCTGAGTCATCTGTGACTGTAAACTGGTTTTTAAGTCAACTACACATGTGGTAACAGCAATCGTGGTTTGAATTTGTTCTTCAGGAATGATGGCCACGGGATCGGATGCTGTAAAGGCCTCTTTTTCCTCACTCATGCGTGATAATGCGTCCGCTTTTCCATTCCGCACTCCAGGTCTATAGGTAATAAAGTTGTATTCTGCGAAAAAGAGCGTCCAACGAATTTGCCGTGAGGATTGCGCTTTGGCAGTCTTTAAATATTGTATGTTACGATGATCTGTGATGACGGTGACCGTGTGTCATGCCCCAAGGAGATAATGTCTCCATACCTTAAATGCAGCTTTGATTGCCAGTAGTTCCTTATCCGTGATTGCGTAGTTCAGTTCGGGAGCTGAGAATTTGCGGGACCAGAATGCGACGGGATGTAATTGTCCAGTGTCCAGTTTCCTGGTCTCTTTGGGATAACACCGCTCCCATGGCTATGTTTGAAGTGTCAGATTCTACTACATGTGGTAGGTCTGGACCGGGGTGTTGAAGAACCAGTGCTGTGGTAAATGTTAGCTTCAGTTTCTGGAAGGCTTCTTCAGCTTCTGTGGGGCAATGGAATTTCTTATTCTTCCTCAGTAATGAAGTGATTGGATGAACAATTTGCGAAAACCCAGGAATGAATCAACGGTAGAAATTAGCAAAGCCGAGCACACTTTGTACTTTTTTCGGGGAAGTTGGTGAGGGCCACTGGAGGATTGGTCAACTTTCTGTGTGTCCATATGCACTCCCTACGGTGTGAGCATGAAACCAATAAATTCGACTTCGGTCACATGGAAGAAACATTTTTCCAGCTTAGCATATCATTGGTGTTGTCGAAGCTTTTCCAAAAGTGCTCGGACATGACCGACATGTTCTTCCTTGGAATTGGAGTAGATGAGAATGTCATCTATGTAGACAGTGTGCGCAAATGTCCAATAACTCACGGAGTACATCATTCATAAAGAATTGAAACGCTGCAGGGGCATTGCATAACTCAAAGGGCATGACTTGGTTTTCGAAGAGGCCATACTTTGTGCGAAAGGCAGTCCTCCATTTGTCTCCTTTTTTTACTCTCACAAGGTGGTAGGTCCCTCGCAAATCCAACTTGGTCCAGGAGCTTGGGTATAAGTGGCAAAGGATATCATTTTTTTATGGTAATTTGGTTGATCGCTCTGTAGTCAATACAGGTCCTCAGGTCCACCTCCTGCTTAGGCACGAAGAAGAGGGGCGAGGAGGCAGGAGACTTGGATGGGCGGATAAAACCATTTGCCGGATACTGATCCAGGTAAGTTTTAAGATGTTGGTTTTCTTGCTCCGTTAAGGCGTAAATCCGGCTGCAGGGTATTTGGGCTCCGGGTACGAGGTCTATTTGGCAATCGTAGGGTCTGTGCGGGGGCAAGACTTTAGCTTGTTCTTTTGGGAAGACATCCTGGTAACAGTGATATTCAGGTGGTAAGGTGCCAGTAAGGCCCAGCACAATGCTCTTCTTAGGTCTTTGGTTGATGACCTCTTGGGTGTAGCAGGTGTCGGCGCAGTCTTGAGGAAAGGTCAGAACTCATTTTCGCTAGTCGATTTTAGGATTATGGGTCTCTAGCCAGGGCATTCCCAATATCATCTGGAACTGAGGAGCACCGATGAGATCAAAAATGATGTCTTCTTGGTGTACATCCTGCAACAGAAGCTTGACTTTCTCAGTGGGTTGTTTGGTCTTATTCTTGCCCACGGCCCCTCGCGCCGCCATTTTCTGGTTACCGTTGGGTCTCCCTGTCACAATTCAGTGACCAAGTGTCTCCCCAGCCGCAATTTCCGCTCTTTGCCGACTGTTGCGGTGGTCTCCAGGCAGTCGCAACCTCCACCTCCTCTCGCCGCTGCTAGTTCAATGCCGAGCCAGCGCTTCTCGTGCTGGTCATGGTGCGGCCTGCATTTTCACACCTCTGCTGTCCTGGGCCCCTGCCGTCTGGGCCAGCACCCAAGCTTTCACGACTCAAGACCCACGGCCCCCGGGGGTTTTTGTATTCCGCCTTCACCTCGCCATTGTCGTTCTTTCCCCATGGCCGCTGCCTCTATTCGTCATCTTCGGGTACCCTGGTTTAGTTTCTTTTGTTGTCGGCCATCTTGTGTGACAATGGACCTGGCCGCCGCCGTCTTTCATCGAGCAATTCCTCCAGACTCCCGCTTACGATTTTTCTCGATCTTTATACAATGAGCGAAGCATCCATTCCCATGCGTGTGTGATCGATTCTGGAACCAGTGGCGCACTTTTAAAGGTAGTTTGTACAGATCATCTGTTGGGTCCTCTGGAGCTCCACGGGAAGCACGTCCTACTGCATGGCTGCTGAAGCCACGCCCCCGCTTGACTTTCTCAGTGCATTGTGTCACCGGGCCGGATGATAACTGAGATCCATCCACTGCCGTGACATTTTCTGATTTCTGCTTTTGTTGAAGAGGAAGGCCTATCTGTGTTGCCAGATCTTGGTCAATGTAGTTTCCTACTGCCCCACTGGCAATGTATGACTCCAAGGCATGTATTTTTGATGGCTGTTTGTGATTTACCAAAATTCCCGGAAGGACTAGATGTGAGGTCTGTGCGCATTCATTTTTCTCACTCGACAAGTGGACCCCTACACTTGCCAGGCATTGGAGTTTCCCGAGTCTGGTGTTTCTTCTTCTTCGTCGTCGTTTTTATTGGTTGCCCCAACCATTTTCTTGGGAGGTTTCACTGGGCAATCGCAGAGGAAATGGCCTGCTTTCCCACAATATAGACAAAGTTGTTGTTGTCTTCTTTTTTCTCTTTCTGCCTTGGTTAGCAGACTCCGTAACCCACCGATTTGCATTGGTTCCGAGTGTTCATGTGTTTTGGTGTGGGTCTCCCGGGGTCGCACAAAAATGGTCCTTCTTTCGGTTCTGGCTCGATCTATTTTCCTATTCTGCAACCTATGGTCGAGTTGCACTGTGAGGTCCATATAGTCTGAACACCACTCAGGTGGCTTCACAACTTGCTCCAACACATCCTTAAGTTCCCCACGTAACCCTCGATAGAAGAGTGCAGTTCTTTTCTCTTCCGGCCAGTTGGTTTCAGCTACAAGACGATTGAAAGATGCAATGTAGGTTAATAGATCTTGATTTCCCTGTCTGAGTGACAGTAGTTCGTTGTCCAGGGCTTGTCCCTGAGCATGTCGGGCAAACAATTTCTCAATTCCGTGTTGGAAACCCCCAAAGTTCCGAAGCAAAGGATCATC
The DNA here is from genome assembly GCF_040938575.1 of Ambystoma mexicanum. NCBI lineage: Eukaryota > Metazoa > Chordata > Amphibia > Caudata > Ambystomatidae > Ambystoma > Ambystoma mexicanum. The sequence goes on from NC_090931.1 coordinate 463,948,054, forward strand.
TTGGGTTACTGATGGTACTGACCAGTCCGCCGCATTACCCCCTAGATATGAAAGTACAAATGCCACTTTGGCTTGATCATTAGGGAAGGCTCCCGGCCTGCATAAGAAATGTAGGCGACATTGGTTCATGAATATGGCAAACTTGTTTGGGTTGCCATTGAAGCATTCGGGCAGGGCCAAGGGCACTGCCCCTGGGAGGACTACCTGAACCGGTGTGGATTGTGTGGCAGAGCAGCGTGGCTTATCCCAGGCAAGGGAACCTGTCCAGCTTGTGCCTGTAGCACCTGCCTTGCTATATCATCGGTCCTCTCCCGAGTTACGATAAGATCCTGCCTTAATGCACCGGTCTCTTGTCATGAGGCATGTACTTCAGCCTGTAATTCCCCTAGTAGTTGGGCCAACAGATCTGTCTCAGAAGTTTCCATAACGCCCAGGAAGAGAGTTGTTGAGGCTTTTTGTTCTGTCACGCTCACCTGGTCTCTGTGGTGGCGTTGGGGTACAGTTGCAGCCCTACCTGGTGTTAGATCTCCCGCTTCTGGTTTCATCCCCTGCGGATCAGCTATGGGCAACGACAAGTGGTGGCACTGCTCCTGCGTCGATATGGGAAAGCGTGAATGCGCTGTTAGGTGACTGTCGTATCTCCCAACCCCTTGGACCCAAGGTGCAATTTCTGTGGGCACGTATCGGCCCATAAGGCTCACCTGGTTAATGTGAATGATGAGCTCTCCGTCCTGCTACTTCTGGCAGAGGCGCTTGTTGATGGAATCTAGTTACTTCACTGATTCCGGAGTACTAGTCGAGTCTGGCTGCGACTAAGTTCCTCTTTCTGCTTTCTCTCAATGTCTTTTGTCCTTTCCCCTCCCCTCTTTCTGCTTTCTTTCAATGTCTGTGTCTTTTCCCTCTCAATGTCTTGATGTTATTGCTCTCGATGTGATTGTTTTGCACTGAATAACGTTTCTCTCCGTTTTCTCCCAAATAGGTGGAAATGCGCCTAACAATGGCTGTGGAGGCACGGAACGCGGCTGAGCGGAAGATGGGTGCGACTGCGATGTCCAGCGGCAGGTGAGTGATGGCTTTAGGGAAGGCGCAAGGTTTTAATGGCAGCAAGCCTTTAACGTAATGTTGTTAAGTGTCTAACCTTGTCTTTTGCCTTTTCTTCGCAGGTGTGGCAAGTTCAGATGGCGCGCGTCATGCCACGGTGCCTAGATGATGCTATCTGCGTTCCAGGGTGTTTGCCAGTGAGCCACGTTGCCAGGAAGATGATGTCTGCGCTCCAAGATGTTTGCAGGTGAGCCGTGGCGCCAGGAAGTAGATGCCTGCGCTGCGAGATGTATGCAGGTGAGCCCCGGTGCCAGGAGGAAGATGTCTGTGCTCCGAGATGTTTGCAGGTGAGCCGCGGTGCCAGGAGGAAGATGTCTGCACTCCGAGATGTTTGCAGGTTAGCTGCGGTGCCAGGAGGAAGATGTCTGCGCTCTGAGATGTTTGCTGGTGAGCCGGGTGCCAGTAGGAAACATACAGGTGAGAGCAGGATTCTCCAGTGACAAGCACGAATGAAGATGGCAAGATAACTCCAGGTAAAATGAATCCCAGGTGACGGTGAGCATTACGCTGCACGGAGGTGCAGAATAACGTGAAGCGTGTGCCTTGGGGTTGGGCTGGCATTTATAGCTGAGCTGTTAATGCCACGCCCCCTAGCAAAGTTCTGCATGCCACTCCTAGAAGTTGCACATGCAGATGCAGATGCAGATGGAGACCACGCCCAGACTAGTTACACAAATGATAGTTCTTGAGAGTATTCTTGCTCATAATAAAAGATTTCCTGTTCATTCTAAGCACTTCTGTCCATAATGGAAATGTCTGGTTGAAATCCTTCCATGAGCCTGGCGCCAAAGGCACCAGGACTGTGTCCAACCAGGCCCCCCCATGCATAAATGTCCCAATCGGATGTGCGTGACCCATGATAACTGGCTTCCAAGATGGCAGACAAGCCAGTTATAGATTTGTTTTCAACTCCTAAGTCCAAATCAGTTACAGGTGTACTTATGAACAACAACCAATATCATCCCTCCTCTACTTAAAAGCTGCAGCTATAGTCCTTCACTGAAAGACCCGCCCTGGCTGGGATACAGTGTAAAAGAAGAATGCCCCAGTTGCCCAGCATGGATGCTAGCAGGATGGTGCTCGAGTTTTGAAAAGGCTTATAGCTGCAAAGGAAGCCGAGGCTGGAGAAATGAAAAATGTTATAATTGGTTATTTATAGCAAGCTTAATATCCAGAGATTTCTAAGCGCAGACCCAGGGATCGAACCTGTGTTGCTCTGTGTCATCTTGCATCTAAGGCGAGCGCATTGCCCCTGAGCTATCCTCCAAAGACTGTTGGAGAGATAGCAGCAGCGGGTTGAAAGAGGAAATGGTAAAATCAGAGATGAAGAGTGTACAAAAGGAGGTGGAGGAAATTAATGTGCTTAAGGAGGAGAAGGGAAGATCAGGAGCTGAGAGGGAACAGAAGGAGGTGGGAGGTATTTAGGAGCTGAAGATGGAGGTGTTAAAAGCAGAGGGCAAAAGTCTACAGAAGTCAGTGGTGTAAAGTAGAAAGTTGAAGATGGAGAGATGGGGAGCAGAGAGGAGGAAGTGTTGAGGGTTAAGTGGGTGACAGAGGAAATGATAACAACCGAAGCGGGTAGGTGTGGAGAGGAGGAGACAAGGTTCAGGAGGAAGTGGTGAAGCCCCATGATCAGGAGGATGATTAATATAAGAGGCAAGTAGTGAGATAGAAGAGGTACCATCAGGGAAAGACAGTAGTGAGGAGGAGGAGCAGACTAGTTTGTGGTGGTAGGTAGCAAAGACGGTAGTAGAAGTGGTATGTTGGTCAGGGGCATAATATAATAAGAGATCAAGAGATACCCCAGAAAGTATAACATTCCAGGAGGTGGAAGGGAGGATAAGATGAGCAGAGGTAAGGAGTGAATGAGGAAGTTCATTACCTAGATAGGCAGAGCATGAAGGTTCCTGTGCATCAGGTCGGCCCAAGCCAGGGACCAGATAGAGGGAGGAGGAACAAGATGGTGTGGGGGCAGGGGCACTATGTGTTGGGGGTTGGTCGGGACCCCTCAGCGCCTTCCGTAAGCCCCCAACCCCGAAGGACTCAGACAGAGACTTCCTCTCGGTTCGGGCTTCCCGGTTGCTCTGCCGCGGCCGGGAATGCCCCGTTTATTTATATTGCACGCGGCGGCATGCAACATCACGCAGCCGCGTGCGCGCCCAGTCATTGGGCAGCACCACACTCCTCCTTTTTCCGGGAGAACACTAACAATACGAATCTAGACACTGCAAACCAAACCAAAATGAATACTTAACATTTCACGAAACCCCATCTTCAAAACACCCCTTTATTGACATCCACCCGGGTCCCCTTACTTAACAGTTCTCATCCTCAGGACAAACAGCCAGGTGACCCAACACGCAATCGCTGAGGTGAGCAGGTTTTCCTCGCCCAGCCCTCTGGGGGTACCTCCTGCTCACCTCCGGCACGGGTGATCTGTCCAGGAGCATGCCCCGGGCCGGGGACTCAGGCAGACAGGGTGTTTCCCCTTTGTCCTCAGGGGTCTCCCCTGGGTCTGGATCAGGAGGTGGATCAGTTCTTGGATCCCGCAGTTTCTTGAAGAAACTCACATTGCGAGTTATCGCCGACCGTCCGATGCAGTCACCATGGATCCCCGAACCGCGACGACATCCAGCGGTTCCGGTTCATAAGGTAGGGAGAGCTTCCCATGGGGATGCCTACTCCAAAGGAGGACCTCATCGCTCAGCTCCAGCCGCTGTGGTCGAAGCCCTCTCCGAGCGTTCTCTTGCTCGATCCTCAGCCGCCGGTCCATCTCAACCTGTTGGTCATTGATCACCCCAGGTTCTTTCTCTCCTACCTCCGGTAGCAAACCCAGAGGACACTGCTTGAAAAATGCCTCAGCCGGGGCCACTCCAGTGGATGCATGTGGCGTGGTGCGGTACACCCTCAGAAACTGGTACAAGGCTCTCTGGAGCAACTGCCCCTGCCCCTGAGCAATTCTAAAGGTCTTATTTAGAGTCATCATGAGCCGTTCTGCTTCGCCATTGGCCCAGGGCCAGAGGGGCATGATTTTCCTGTGCACCACCCCATAGCTCTCCATCAGCTCCGAGAAGCGTTCGCTCTGGAATGGCGCCCCATTGTCCGAGCACAGCGTGCGTGGAAAACCATGGGCCGCAAACACCTTTTCCACGGCCACCACAAGGTCCACAAACTCCACCTCAGGGTATCTAGAGTACTCGTCGACCAGAAACAGGAAATGGGTGCCCATGGTGGTGGATCCAAAGTCCGCATGAACGTTTTCCCAAGGGGGCGTCCCCCTAGGCATTGTCTCTATTGCCGGTTCCCGCTGAAGGGGAGATGCCGCCTGGCACCAAACACAGGCCACCACGAAGTCATCCACCTTACGTTCTAGCTCGGGGAACCACACCTTAAGCCGTAGGCGTGCCTTGGTCTTGGCGGCACCCTGATGACCACGGTGAGCCAAAGCGATCACCTCGTCCACCTTCGATTGGGGCACCACAATCCAATCTCCACGGAGCACAAGGCAAGATGTTGAGAACGATAATTCCTCCCAGACTTTCCATAGTTGCTGAAGTCCGGTCCTGGCCTGCTGTGTGCACCCCGCCAGAGCCTCCAGCACCGACTTCCAGGAGCCCTGTTGCATCGAGTGCCTTAGGATCTGGAAGCACTCATCTTGCGCTGCAGCTGCCTCCAGCTCCTGGAGAGGCATGGTATTTGGCGTGGCTGCCTCCACCACCACCCGAACGTGCTCTTCTGCTTCTTCTGCACAGGCGTCCTGGACTTCGCCTGCATACGCCCCAGGGTGTCTGGAGAGATAGTCTGCAGCGTTGTTCGCCCCTGGCCGGTATACCAAGGTGACTCCATACTCCAAAAGGGCGAGCATCCACCTCTCAATGCGTGCCGGTGGCTTGGAGGACGACCCTGCTAGGATGGGAAGCAGCGGCTTTTGGTCGGTCACCACCGTCACCGGGTGTCCAAGGACGTAGAGCCGGAAGTGCCGGCATCCCCACAGTACTGCCAGCGCCTCACGCTCGATCTGTGAGTATCGCTGCTCCGCATCGGACAGGGCCTTGCTGGCATATGCCACCGGGCGGACGCCCCGACCACTGTCAATTTGTGTTAGCACAGTGCCCAGGCTGAATGGGATGGCGTCGACGATGATCTCTGATGGCAGCACGGGATCGAAGAACGACATGGTGTCTTCAGCCGCCAGGGCACCCTTTATGTCATCAAAATCTGCCTGATCTAGAAGGCCCCAATTCCCGATGACATCCTTCCGGGTCAGTGCCCTGAGCGGTTCCGATCTGGAGGCCAGGTTTTTAATGAACCATCCACAGTATGTGACCATGCCTAGGAAGCGTCGCACCTCAGACACGAACTCCGGAGGCTGCGCCTTCTTTATGTCCTGCACCTTCCGGGGATCAGGAGACACCCCCCCTTCTTTGAATACAAAACCAAAGAACTCTATCGATGCTCGGAGAAATTCACACTTCTCTTTGTGGAGGGTGAGTCCCAAGGATTGCAGTCTTCCGAACATCTTCGCCAGCTGCCTCAGATGGTCTACCTCCGTTCTGGCAAACACCAGGATGCCGTCGCTTATGTTCAAAACGCCCTCAGCCAGGGCGCCCCGAATAATGTTCTGGAATACCTCCGCCGCCGAGGACACACCAAAGCTCAGTCTCTTGTAGCGGTATAGCCCTCGGTGTGTCGTGAAGGTGGTAATGTACCTCGACTCGGGGTGGAGGACAACCTGGTGATAGCCCGCTCGAAGGTCCAGTTTCGAAAAGAAACGAGCGCCCTGTACCTCTGCAATGATGTCGTCAATCGTCGGGGTGAGGTGCCTCTCTCTCTTAATGGCCTTGTTCGGGAGCCTCATGTCGACGCAGATTCTAACAGCATCGGGTTATTTTGGCTTCCGTGCCACCACTATCGGGGACACCCAGGGCGTCGGGTCTTCCACCTTTTCTATAATGTCAAGATTGACCAGATTTTCCAGCTCCTTGTCGACAAGTTCACAGAGGTGGAACGGCACCCTTCGATGTTTCAGGGCAATGGGCTGCACCGACTCATCAATGTGTAACCTCACTGGGTCACCGGCCATCTGCCCGATTCCCTTGAACAGTGCGGCATACTTCTCGAGCAAGTCATTGATGTCCTCTAAATAGACAGAGTATGCGAAGCTGACGATGCCGAGGGCCTCTGCTGCAGCACAACTTAACAGCGTGTCGGTGCTCACCGGTGTCACATAGAATCGTGCTGTGATTTGGGAGCCCTCATGTTCTACTTTCGCTACGAACACTCCGTCGAGAGGGATGGGGTCAACACCACCGAAGCCAAAAATGCGGGCCTTGGGAGCAGCCAGCTTGGGGGGCTGGTCCATGGCATCAGTGTCCTCGGGCCATTACATTCACCGACGCCCCAGTGTCCACGAGGACGGGGACTGGAGATCGGTTTACCTCGACCACGCACCTTGGCTGTCTCCTGTTCTTACTTTTCAGCATCCCCACACTCGACGTTGGATGGTCGACCCTGGCGAATGAGACTGGACCGTCCCGGGCCCCTCGGTACCAATACCGGCATTGCTGCTTTGCACACCCTCGAGAAATGATCCGGCAGCCCACACCGTCCACAGGTCTTTCCAGCCGCAGGGCACTCAGCAGGTCATACCCACATTTCTAGCAGATTTCTCCTGCCCTCCTGGCTTGATCCCGGGGACTACTGCCAGGTCTTCGGGTGCCCCTGCCACCTCGCCACATCACACATACCTCTTCGGTCTTGATGGGGTGCGAATCGGCCTCCATTCTAGCTGCCCTTGCCTCCGACACCTCATGGCACCTCCCCAGTTCCAGGATGCGCTGAAGTGTGATTCCAGGCTCCCTTAGCACCTGGTGCCTTAATTTGCCTGATGAACAAGCCTGGATCAGCATCGTCCTAATCATGTCCTCCGCATCACCCCAAGCGCAGGCCAGCGAGAGACGCCTTAGGCGCCCATAGAAAGTGTCCAGAGTCTCATCGTCTTTCTGTTTGGCAGAGAGCATGACAAAACGTTCATAATCCGCAGAGGCAGAAAGTAGGCCTGCAGGGCGGCCTTCGCCTGATCATAGGATCCATCCCCTGGCGGAAGCGATTAAAAAGTCTCTTGGACAGACGGACCTGCCGAGTATAGCATAGTTGCCAGCCGGGTATCATCATCTACCACCTGGGCAGCCCGAAAGTACATGTCCAGGCGGTCCACCCACCTCCTCCATCTGGGTCCCAAACTGGAAGGTGGGCCCAATACATCAAACTCCGGGATGGGCTGCAGAGCCGCCTGTGCACGTACCTGGGCCATAACGGGGAGAATCTGCTGAACAGCAGGTGCTGCCACAGGCTGCGCTGGAAATAGAGGACCCTGAGGGCCTGCCTGACCACCTGGAGGCTGCTGTGCCGGCTGCACTGGAGGTAGCAAACCTTGAGGTGCTGCTGGCGCACGTGGAGGCCGCTGCACCGCCGCTCCGTCCTGGTCCTCAGTATCACTCATCCGTTCGAGCGCACAGGCACCCCCAGGGTGGGGAACAGGGGCCGCAACTCAAACACCAAGTCCAAATACCTCCAGCCAGCACCATTGGAGAAAACAGCTGCTGCACCACACCTCTGTGATGATGAAGAGGATGAAGATCAGTGGGGCCACCAGTCTGATGATGAAGAAGATGAAGAGAAGCCTCAGCTTCCAGCTGCTCCAAAAATTAAGAAAAGACAGAGATAAGGGCTATGCAGGCCCAGCCATTGTAGCCCTCCTTCTTGCTTGCACTCGACGTAGGAGACCCAGGAAAATGCAAAATCACCAACTGGGCATAGTCACATGCAGGTCTCACTGCCTGCTAACAGGATTGCCAAAAATTAGGCCTGGATGCACTTCTCAGCTCAAACCGGAGCTCGGAGAAGTTTCACGGCCTGATTCACAAAATGGCCGCCAGCCGCGTGGGTTACGCACGGCCTGCGGGCCGGAGCGAAGTCTCAAGGCGACCTCGCTGCAAGTAAACAAAAATTGCCGGTCAAGTCACCGCTGGGCCCAGGCATTGTTTCCCCCACTCGTCGCCACTGATGGGGGTTGGTCGGGACCCCTTAGCGCCTTCTGTAAGCCCCCAACCCTGAAGGACTCAGACAGAGACGTCCTCTCGGTTCGGGCTTCCCGGTCGCTCTGCCGCGGCCGGGAACGCCCCGTTTATTTATGTTGCACGCGGCGGCGTGCAACGTCACGCCACGGCGTGCGCGCCCAGTCATCGGGCAGCGCCACACTATGGTCACAACAGAGAAGTGAGGGGAGAGGTATTAAGGACATGCTCATAAAGACCTCAGGCCTTCCTCTCTAGTTCTCGCTGCTGGATATGTCCACTGACCTATATAGTAAAGGGGATTGTGTGTGAGGTGCACAGCCTTTTCAGATTTAAAGTTCAATAACAGGTACATATGTAATAATAGTTTTTAAGAACTACTTCAGGTGTAATTGGGTAATACTCTCCGGCCACGGAGAGTAGGGCAATAACTGCTCACAGAACACAGAAAGCCCAAAACGAGTTCATACTGAAGAGACCGTCACCAGTAAGCCTACAAAGCCCAAACGGGATGGGGTTATAGAAGTACCTTTGAACTCTATAGACGGGGAGACTTATTTACAGAGGCTGAAAAGCCTATGGTATTCGCATTCAATAAGACAGACTTTTGGAGAATGACCATCTTGATTACGAGTTTTTAGTTGGATACTGTTTTGCTTTTAAGTTGGCCTCATTCATAACCCCCAAAATAAAATTACAGAATGCAAGTACATGCTCTTGGCAACCTTCTCGATTCCATGTGACCTATCTAACAGGATGTGAAAGAAGCTTCCACCTGCAAAGTGAACAGGCAAACGTTGGTCATTTTGGGGAGGCGTCTTTCTAGTTAATAAGAGGGTAACTTTATAAAACCTTCTCGCCTACTGCAAGAAAGAAATGATGCAGCACCTACCGCTGAATCTAAAACATTATGAGCTGTGGCACATGGAGGGGCTCTGGGTAAACCCACATACCCCTTCTCCAGGTAGCACTTTACATGCTCGGTAGGCATTCCTGGCCCCTGTAAAGCCAACTCTTAAAAACCTGGTTATTTTACAAATGTATATAATTGGTATAACTATGCACACAGTTTTTTGGTATTTCCTGTTTACTGAGTCTGTACATGCGCCATGATACCTCCCGGTCTGGGCTCGGTATAAATGAAACAATGTAATAAAACAAAAATAAATAAATAACCACGCGCACTGCCAAAGGAGATTTACGCAAAGTGACTTTGTCACAATATATATTGAAAGGTCAGGATAGCGACTTTGTATTTATGGCTGAGTTGGATTCGAAATAGGAAAAACACTTTTTAAGAAAGAATATGAACCAGACTGCATTTTATTCTGAACGTTGTGTAGGTCCTGAAAAGTTGGGCAACGTCATAGGGCAGGTCCCAAACATATATTTTAAAATTGATTTACCATAGACAAAGTTTGCTTTCAAACGCAACCTGAACCGCTTGACCAATTTGTGGCAAACATTTGTAAGAATTAGGCATTTAAGTGTGAATGCTTGTTTTCACAAATTTATCACTAAAACAACGATTGATTTTGAAATTATGCCAAAATGTGGCTAAACGTCAATGAGTGATATCTGGATTTGCCTGGTCAATCCGCAGATTCATACCACTCAATTGGCTACTTGACCCAGAGTTGTGGGCCATCATCCTGGGAACCCTGTATTGGGCTCTGCAGTCCCAGCAAGGGGCGACCAGATTGTTTCTCTGAAAGTGAGACGATCTGGTTAGTTATTGGGAGGAAACATTGTTCAGGAGGACATCATTGTGGTTTGCAGACTTTTAACAATATCTAGCACACACTGCATAACCGTTTTGAAGGGGCATATTGTAGCTCTCTTTGTTTCACTGTCAATCTATTGGAGCAAGGTAGGGCCATAGAGAGGTACAATAAGGCCACTTTTAAAAAAAAATAAAGCACTACTTCTGCAGGCAAACAAGAGGGTTTACGAACCACTAATAGTCCCACAGGCCACCTTTAGACCTTTAGCAAATATCAGAATCTTGGACTGGGGATGCAACCTATGCACCAGAGTTGTGGTCCAGAGGCCATAAGTGGTTTAGGTGTCACCATTAGAGTTAATGTGGCCATTGAGCCTAGCCACAGGCCAATGCCCTGTGGTCCATTTGTAAAGCGTGGGAAGGCTTGGGGCATTGCTGAAGGTCATGATCTGGCTGACCATGGCTGCAGGCCATGGCAAGCTATCATATCCCGGGATCACAATTTCTACTGGCCATGAACATAAGACATGGCCACAAGCCACTCTAGGAGGCTAGTGGTGGCCCAACACAGACCACCACTGGCCGTGGTTGCAGGCTATGAATAGTTGTTACTCTGAGGGGCAGTGGCCACTAAGTAGAGTTGCAGGCAATGCCAATGGTCATTCAAATAGGTCCTCGGGCCCATGGAGTTCTGGCCTTGGCCACAGCCCATTGCCAGAGGCCATCTAGGGGTCAAGTAGGCCAAAGGCCACTTTGCGTGGTTCCAGCAGGTCTGCACATGGCTGAAAGCCACTCTGTGGCCTTAGGCATACCAACCCAGACCGTAAGCCAGGGGAGGTTAGTGGACAACTGGGCCATTGGCCACAGCCACAGGCCATAACCATTGGCCTCTAGATGCCTCTTTGGAGAGTGCAGGGAGGGCCAAAAGACCTGCTATTGGCAGAATTCCTACTGGGCCTGCAGGCAGGTAATGACTAGTAGGTCCATCATGTGGAACAGGTGGTCCTGCAGCAGTGCCAACGGCTTGGCCCTGGTCAAAATAGCCACTGAACATGTTTGCAGGGCATACCCAGGGATCCCATTGGGTGGTTAAGAACTTTCCGGAGAATGGCAGAAGGACGAGCTCCATCAAAGTACTGTCTGGGTAATGGGCAGAGACCATTCCAAGTGGACACTTTGGGGAATATAGGGGGCAACCAAGCCCCGGCCAATGACCCTGTTCCATTCTGAATGAGCCAATAAGGTGGTCTGGGGGTTGACCCTGAGCTGGGTAAAGTGGCCATGGGACATAATCAAATGCCAAAACCAGTGACACATTTGCTGGTTTGTGGGGCTTGGGCAGGGCCAACAATCACACCCATGGTGATGGGCCCATCGGTGGGCTTGGGTGTGTCCTGAGTATGGCCTTGCTCAGAGGACACATGCATGGTACTCTAAATTATTAAAAATAAATAACACAGAAAAATGTTTAATTAAAGAGACATTGGGGTCATTATGTCTCTGGCAGTAGCTGTGCCGGTAAATACCAGCACGGCTACCTCCAGAGCCATGAATTTTCCGGTGCCCGGGAATGGGCAATTACCGGGGCATTACAACCCCGGCGGACCCAGTTATTGCCCATTCCCAGGCGCCATAAAATATTATTCCCCATTCCAATTTGAGTCACATTGGACTCTATGGGAATGGGGAAGCCGGATGCACCATTGTTTCCGGACCGGCAAACTTATAGTGAGGCCCATAATATTCAGGTTTCCCTTAACAACAGAAATACAGCAAAAAAGTCTTATATGGACATTATCATTGCAACACAAAACACCAAAAACCCAAAAAATTTACCAGTTCAGGTTTCCAAAGCAATCATATCTGTGCCAATGCTATCTTAATAAAACATTATGAAGCCACTGACATACACTGCTGAGGACTCAACATATTGCAAATAAAAGAGGTAACTGCTGGAAGTTTAAGAATTAATCTGAACCACTGGCGTTGCACTGAGCAACCCACCAGAACATCATTCTTTGTATGCCAAGCCATTACAGAAAGGGGAAAGACCATATGCAAATCAGTCAGGGACGGGTATGGCTAGTCTTGGGTCCCATGCCTGCTTGTCACAAAGACCTAAGTTTCACCTGACCGATGATGCCCAATGAGGCCGAAACACACCTGGGGTGCTTGTTCTCTCATGCAGAAACGGTGTGACTATACAGTTCGGGCTGCGACAAAGTTTGATTTTCATACGTTCTTTCCCCTTTCTGTAACGGCTTGGTGGGCTGCCCAAAGCAATGGCAAAGTTTCAGATTAATTTAAAATCTTCCAGCCATCACCTCTTATTTGGCAACATAGTCCAACACATACTGCATGCACATAATCCCACTTTCCATAGGCCAAAACAGATCTAAACAAGAAGAGCTGTTAACCAAAGTGGTTAGTGTTGGTTTCATTGTAACTTGAAGGACAATGTTACAAAATTGCACCACAGCAACAGTAAACATTTTAACAAGACCCAATTTCCCAGAGGACTTACCATGAAGGGATACGTCATGGGCAGTGGAGTTGTGGTGGTTTTGCAATGGCGTACTAGAGAGTATTTGGACTGTGGTTATGACTTGTGGTTTCATGGCACTGACCATTAGCTCTCGACTTCGCAGAGCAGAATTATGGGGTGCACGGCTGTTCATGCCCAATAGTCGGGGAAAGTCGAGTGAGGGGTGTAACTAAGGCCTTGATCCCCATGGGAATGCCCGTAATCTGGGTCATTGAAAAGCCACGTCAAAAACAGTATGCGGCAAACTGCTTGCCTTTCATTGATGTACCCGTCGTAGTTAGTGCTTGAATTTCATTGATGTACCGCTTGAATTTCATTGATGTAACCCTCATAGTCAGTGCTTGAATTTCATTGATGTACCCCCTCGTAGTCAGTCATATAGTTAAGATAACACTCTCAAACTGCCACATTTACATCCGGAAAGTAGTCAACCTCCAGACTTCAAATCCAGAAACGGTGAGTCTGGAGCAGAGTGTATCTGTGTGTTGTGTGAGTGTAAAAACATTAATATCTTTCTGGGGACATGCACTTTTGTGGTGCTGTTTCTATTGGACTGCCTGATTGTTTGCTTGGAACGCTAAGCAATGCCATGTTTCGCTATGTGCCTGCACTGCCCTATTTTGAATGTTAAACTCAGTTAGGTTTGGAATGTTACACTGTGTTTTGTTATGCTATGCCATGCTATGTTTTTAAGCTGTATAAACATGTTGTGCAATGTCTTGCTGTGTTGGGATCCAAGGTTTTCTCTCAAATCTTAATGCAAGGTAACTGAAATCTACCGGAGTGCTGCTGTTTTCTTTGCATGTGTTTGTATATACTCATTCACTCCGTGTGGCGGGTTGGGGGGAGGGGGGTGACGGGGTGGGGAGAATATGATATTGGCTTCCTATTTTACTAGCTGGTTAGGTTATGTTATACTATGTTGTGGTTTCATTATAATGTTTTGCTTTAAATGTACAAGCACCTTTAAATCAGCCGTAAGACAGCAGCTAACACCCCCTGAACATGCAAAAAAAGCACCAAAAGGTAGACCTGGCAATAGTATGTGTTAACTAGATCCTGTTTTAAACTAACATTCCCATGATGCCCTCTATTAAGAGGCCACTATAACTGCAGCCCAGGGTGAGAAGGCTAGTCAAAGACAGGATTATGTAAATTCCCTTAAGCGCTCAGCCTAAGAGGATTCCTGCCTCACACACTAATATAACCATTCTCATAAAGGTCCTAGCACGACTGAGGAACCTCCAGGAAGGCCGTACCGGGGCGTCTGCTCCGAGGCAAGCTGTGGTCAAAATCCCTCCCTCAGTTAAATGTGCCCATATTGCCTTCTAGCTTTCCCATATATAGAACCTGGACTTTCATGGCCATTCGTGGCTTAGGGGAGTAAGCAGGTCTTTTCACACTGTAGTTTCGGGCATGGTTTCTACATGCCGATGATCACCATGACACTTCGGAAGGCGCAAAGTCTGACCACTGCAGAGCAATAGAGAGGCTTTCTGTCCTTAAGCACATTATACAGAAACACAAACCTAGAGTTTTGGTTAAAAAAAATCTTTTGCTAACCATGACATAAATAGGAAGCCCAGCAAAAAGAATTCACAGTTGTTTTGCTTGCTTTTCAGGGAGCTTTTGACAAACTTGGCAAATTCGAATTTGACATGCAACCCCATCCAAATGTTTGTTGGGGACCTAGGGAAGGCGGTAAGGGCTTTAACATCTGCGTCTTCTTGTGCAACGCTTCAACATGCCTTTGCTCACTATAACATGAGTACATTCCAGACATGCACCTGGCAGGGTTAGCAACTTTCTCCTGCTGTCTCTCTTTTCAGTGCCTTGCCCCAAAGAAACAGTTGGTCCAACTGTACATATAGCCCCTCCACCTTACCTTCTAATGCCTTCCTGACCATCTTCTCTATCCCTCATGCTCATCCCAAATATCTACCCAACTTTTCCTCTCGCTACCATTATTGAATGTTCTGTCATACTCCTCTTTTTCCTCTCTGACTGGCAAAAAGGGCTTCAACACCAAACCTACGGCTCTCAGCGCTATATAAATGCAAGCTGACAGAATAGAACATTCACGTAAGGAAAGACAGGCTGAACAGCGGATGCTTCAAATATATTCTACCAACGTGTGAATGCTGCCACAAATGCCACCCCAGCGACAGCAAACAATACCTAAATCAGGAGCATGTGGGCACCCGAAGACCCAATCAAGGGTCTGTATAAACAACTGCACTGAGTTATCCCCTCTGTTTTCACAGAGAAAATGGGCTGCGAGCTATACTTAGCACAGATCAACGTCAAGGCCACTGAAAACAGTAGGAGTATTTGGAGAAGCAGAAAGATTTTCCTACTAATATTTCTCGCCAGGGCTATCAGTTTCCAGGCAAGAGCGAGAGAGGAATGTCATGAGTCAAAGGTCACAGGGTTTTAGTGGGAAAACTATGCTGATCTGCCTGTCCCAGAGAATCAGCCGCTCTCCATCTAACGTAGGAGCACCGTCTTCCTGGTTCTTCGCCAAGGCACCAGCTTGTACATTTAGCACCAAGGACAGGGAACCCAGATTGTCTAATGTGTATTTTTAGATATGATGTCTGCCTGATCCCAGTAGACTTTACAGCAATGCCTGTAGATGAAATACTGCCAGGCAGACATGCACTGAGATCGCTAATGATTTGAAGCAGGTCAGAGGCAGTGGCCTTGCGTCCACGGCTGAAGAATTGGCAGTGGGATCGACAATCATGCAGTCTCTGTAAATGTACTTCGGGGGATCTTTCTTGTTGCACATGTCTCTGTCTTGTAGATAGACATTCCCAGGCCTCCTGCGGGCATAGAATGGTGGACATGACATCCACATGGGAAAAGGATGGCAAGGCACACTGCAGTCTGAAGGACAAGCAGGGGTGAGCATAACCGATCTGCTCCGAGAAGGGAGGCAGGTGTCCAGACAGAACTTTGGGAACAGACAGCCCTGAGAGGAGCCAAAACAGAGGGAGGGAAGCAATGAGAAAGGACAGACTCAGCCACATTGAGAGCACAGAAAACCCCAAAGATCTGAGAGGTGGGAGGAGGGGCCAGCCACTAGCCAGGACTGAGACAGCAGAGAACTGAACAGTACTGAGGGGAAACAGAAACAAAGAGCGCCAAGGGTAAGAGGGCTGGCCAACACTGAGGGCCCGATTCATAAATTGGCGCAGGGAACGTGCTAAAGGGCACGATTCACTGCGCCAAATGAGGACGCCCAGGCTCCACCACTATTCTCAAGTGGGCCTGGGCGTCCTCGTAGTACACGACAGTGCACGGTCAGGATTACGCCTGTTTTTTCCATAACTGGCGCAATCCTGAAATCTCGGCAGCATTTTTGTAAAATAACAACATATTTGTTCTTTTACAAAAATGCAGCCGAGAACACAGGTGTATATGAACACTTTCCTACACACCAAAGTAAGCTGCTTCAACTTTGAAGCAGCTTACTTTGGTGAAAAGGAAAGTGTTCATATACAACACACGGATGTATATGAGCACTTTCATATACACCAAACAAGGTTTCTTGTGGCACTCCTCCAGTATAACGGCACCAAAATGGTACTCTATATGTGCGGGATTTTAGCACACAAATAGAACTGGAGAAGTGCTACAAGAATACCCTTCTAAAAAGCTAGCTAACGAATGTGGGGGTTGCTAGGATCCAACCCATCCTAGCAACTGCCACATGTATTTCGAAAGTGGCGCATTCCTACCGACTTCAGAAGAATGCGCCACACTCAGAATAGCTCAAAATACCAAAAAGGTGGTTAACCCTTTTAATGACCTTTTTGGTACTTAAGACCAGGTTGAGAATCGGGCCCTGAGAATAGGAATGTGAGGAAACCCGTACAGGTTGAAATGGAGACAAACAGAGAGCATAAAAACAGCCTACACACTACACTTGCATAATTCTCTTATCTGTAACTGTGACAGAATGGCCATTTGGTGAGTGTAGGATAGCCTGAGTTTTTTACTTTTTTGTAAATAAAATGATGCTGATAATTCTGTTCTGAAAGGGTGGTCTGTCAATCAGACCGCTCAATGCCCCTCATAAATGCTACATGCTAAAATTGTAGTGCAGAAATGTACCTGTTTTGGGGTAGTCTACTGAAACCATCAGCAACAGCCCTGCAGTGGCACAGGGAGTGTTCAAATGTCACGTGAATTCCTGCCAGCTGCTAGAACACAAAGTGACAGCATACAGAGGTGGCCTTTTAATTTTTTGCACCTCCAAAAAAGAACATATTTGTGTGCCTTAGCCTGGCAGCAAGGTAATATTTAAATGTAAGCCATTCCTGGTTGTGGCAAGTAAGATCACACAATTGTACAGCCAGAGCAATGTGATATAATACATGTTTCCGCTCTACGAGAAGGACTTCAGGTATGAAAGAGCGGATATGTCTTAACCATCTGACCAGTATATCTTCACAACTACCATGTGGCACAATGGGCAGGAAGCTGCCTCCTATTGATCCTCTAGATGAAGGGTTACACCTTTCTGCAGAGCATAGGAACCCTCCCCAGGAGATATCAGAGGAACCAGTGCCTCAAAAGCAGCACTGACATAACAAAGCCACACTCCCTTCAGGGTGCCGACAACTGAAGTCCCTTTTAAGTCAGCAAACATAGAAAAGGGGTAGACTTAGAGTAGCCAAAGGAGAGAGGGAGGCTCAGAAAGGGGTTCCACCATCTTGGTTTCTGCTAGACCTCTCTACAACTTCCTGGCCCTGTTTCCTGCAGGATAAGGCCCTCTGGTTATAATGTCAGACGGTAAATGGCATTTGTTGCATCAGCCTGAATTGGAACCCTTACAGCAGACTTGCTTTGGATTAGCCCGCTATGGCATTTTGCCTTCATTCATTTATATTTGGACTGTCAGGACAAGAATACACATTTACTAGACCTCAGTTGGGAGGTATGCCCCACTTTGTTCTACTAGGAAACTGGTCAAACACATTTTGCTGCATTTTTAAATCTTTTTTTACCACAAAGAAAATAGATGGTGGCTTGCGGTTAGGTATATAGAAAGGAGGCGTGAGAGGATAGGTAAGTTTCCCCCTGCATTTTGCAGTACAAAAATTGGTAATATAAATGCAGCAAAATGCAATTCAACCAGTTAAAGTCGAATACACTTCAAAGATCCATTGGGATACAAACTTTTCCAAAGTACTCTGAGAGGGATGTGAAGAGGAGGTGAGCGTTGTTTCCTAACCATTCCCCTGGGAACAGCAGGAGTGAACTGTGGTGGACCAAGGCCTGTCTGTTGGCTGTTGCGCTGGAATCAGTATCCTGCACTAGAGGTGAATGATCTTGTGTTGGTTAACAAATATTCAAACTATATAAGGATCTAGTTCATTTGTTATTTCAATTGACTAATGAGTCAGCTGTCAATTCTTAATTTAACAATTCTTTATGTTTCACTAGCTTGGTACTTTGAATAATACCACACACCTGCTAAAAGCCCTTAAGTATTTATATCTCTAGATTAAGCATGCTAGGAAATATTATAGCATGTTATGAGGTATTACACTTGGGTAGTACTGTGTTTAATAATGGAATTCATGTTAAAAGATCTTTAATTGGTATTAAACAAAAGTAAATAGTCTTGAAAATATTGTTGCATCTGAAATGGGAGCATTCAACCAGTTTATAGATGGCATTTATATGGGTCAAAAGAATATCAAGTTCTTCAGTTATGTTTACATCAGAAAGATGACTATCACCCTGATTCATGGAAAAGGACGCATTGATCCTGCAGATGCCGCGCAATGAAAAGGACAATGCGCAGCCCGTTTGGCAGAAGAAAATGTGCGTGCTCTGTGGATTCATGGAAACATCCTCACCGATCTACCAAATGCACAGGCTGTGAAAAGGAAGTCCATGACACGCCCACACGCAAAACCATACCAGCCATGTAGATGGACATTTGCACATACCTCTGACCCGAAATCAATGCACCTCAATAAGACTCCCTGCGACCCCCCACATCCAGGCAAGCACCCCGGTGGGGGCGTTGGGGTCCCCTGGAACCACACGCAGCACCCCGTCAACATGCAGAGCACTAAAGATAAAAGTCAACATTTGCCGGTAAATATGCATATGGACCATCGCAAAAATGCTCCTACAGCCCGGTGCACTGCTTACGTGCACCCCTAACTTCGATCTGAACCCTGACTGCCCCCACGCACCCCAAAATCCAACTTGTGATTTTACCTTCGCACAGCGAATCCCATGCGTAAGTGCGTGTACGCCTGCCTTCGGGTGGCGGATAGTATGATGGATTTGTGTGGCCTTTTCCCTGCCGAGAGGTTGCACGGTTGGGTCCATGAATATGTGTCATTCTGCACAAATGTGGGCATGTGATAGACTGCCTGCAGGCCGTCCCTCGTAACGCCCACATTTTTTTGAAAGTTCTTTCCCATTTTCTGATTTCCGCCCCTTCACATCCCTCTGTGCAAGCCACGCCCACGCCCTGCGTAGTGTCTCGTGCAAGGCACTCGGCCGCTCGCAGGGACATGCTGGGATGAGGCAAAATCCACGCAAGTCCAGGGAAAGTCCTGCGCAGTCGATTCCATGGATTGACGAACAGGGATTTGCACGCAGAATGGGACGCAAATTCCCGATCTTTTGCACAAATAATTTGATGTATGCCCCATGTGTTTTGTCTGAGTAATACAATATTATCTAATGTATACAGAAGCTAATTAGATTTGCATACAAACATAATATTTATAAATTAATCATTGAGGCTGCATGATTCGTTTGCTCATAGAAAGTCACACAGACACAAATAGACATAGCAAAGAATATTGAGATATGTTATACATTGGAAGTTCGGATTTAAGGAGTATGGTAAACCATAAATCGTTTGTTGATGACATTTAGATAATGCAAAGCAAAGAAGTTGGCGAACTGCTTTAATAAACTACCAATTCCACGGTGCACAGTATTATAACACTTGCAGTAAGTGTTATTTTTGGTGTTTGAATTTAATGAACGAATAACATAATATTATGAAATCATTATTTTGTAATCATTTGAGGATGGTCCATACGTACCAAAACATGTTAATGTAGTGGCGGGATAGGATTGGTTGCTTGATCAAACACAAAGTTGATGTAAGTGAAGCATGCCACAAAGTCAATAACAAAAAATGTGTAAAAATTGTTTGTAATATATGGTGGATGTCACTTTATGTAAGAGATTATCTCATATCAGATGAGCATGATCTCAAAATTACTTATACGAGTGTCCCCCACCCCTGTAGGTACCAGCCAACCTCCCGAAGTGGAAGTGCAGAACTGAATTACTTGCCTTGTGATATGATTAGTTATTTATAACACGCTTAATACCCAGAGGTTTCTAAGCGCGGACCAGGGGTTCAAACCTGTGTTGCTCTGTGTCATCTTGCCTCCAAGGCAAGCACGTTGCCCCTGAGCAATGTGCTTGCCTTGCCAGGATCCTCCCAAGAACCCTTGATTGGGCCTGTACTGAAAAACTTTGATTGGGCCTCCTAGCAAGCTAGAAGTCCAGAAGCAGCTAGGACTCTGTTTCATCGTCTCAACGTAACTGGCATTTCTGGCAGGTCATGCCCTGCAATTTCATTAGTTACAAGAATTACCCACTTGCGCTGAGAAAATACTGGTGAGATCTTTGATTTATGAAATGTGAAGATTTACTCCAATTTTAACATACATATTCATCATAATCGAAAGAATGTTTAATCCAACCTTTCTACTTGTTAAAGCGGCCAACATTTATTGAAATTTTAACATTTGAATTTCCTCTTTAGTTAGTCAGAAACGTTTCTATATTTCGCCTTGCCTCGCCAACACTTGTTTCACTCATAAGTCGTTATTAGTATTCTTTACTCTAGGCACGTGTCTTTACTTGTAAAATTAGGCACTGTGAAATTGAGTTAGTCAGGATCAAACACTTTTGGTTCAGTCTGCAAATTTGCCACTTAATCGCATTGTTTACCAATTCTTGTCAGTCAGCAAGGTGCAATTTCTGAATGGCTGGCTTTCATGAAAAGATAATACTCTCTTTTGTAGACCTAACTTGTGAAATACACAAGACACTGGTAAACAAAATGACAATATTGTTTTTAAAAGTATGTGTAGAAATATCCTATCCCAAAGGACAATTCTCATTCCCTTCTACCCTCTGTTATACATGGACGTGTACAAGTAGTAGAATACTTAGTGATGAAAACCTAAAAGATGTCATCTGGATTGTCTACTATATTTTAAAGATTTAAATACACAGAGCAAAAGAAAATATGTGTGATAAGTTCACCTGATTAGTGTCAGTGTCTGGCACAGACTTGCTGAAGTTTATTCAGGATGTGAAGAAGAACAGTTGAAATTGTAGATAAAAGCAAACCGTTTTTATGTCATAAAAAAACCATAAACTAAGCGTGCTAGAGGCCGGTGACATGTGTTAGGCTCTCTCCTATTTTTCCACTCAAATACCTACATGAAAAGAAAGGGCAATGGCCTAAAAATGCCATCTGAATGTGGGCAGGCAAACCCTTTTGCTGCAGATGCCATGGTACTATTCAGCTAGATAGATTCACCTTTCCAGGATCACAGTCTTGTCAAGTGGGCGGGGTATGGGCCTTGACACTTAAGGTCCACTGTCTCTAATTTGGCTACCTAATCACCCTTTCTGACTAATGCATTACGCTGTTTATTGGGGGTTGCTATCCAGGTTTTATAAACCTCGTTCAGAGGACCAAGATCTAGACTTATACTGATGCTATGTTACTAGTGTTTACTGATGCAGGTCAGCTCTTATGGCACAAAAGGTGTTACTATCACCAAAGTTTATTTACTCAAGTTTATCAACCTCAGAGAGAAGAAATACTAAGGCTCTCATTAAGAATAGGCCGGTATACGGTAAAAGTGCCAGTGATAACGTTTACTGGTACTTTTACCACACCGGCCAACTACAACTTTGTTGGTAGTGGTGACAGATTTACCGCCATCTAAAATCTGGAGGTAAATCAGACCTTACTGGCAAGAAATGCCTGTATTACTGGCATGGTAATATCGTTGCCAGTAATTGTGGCAAAATCCCCCATGGAGTCCTAGAAATGACATGAATACCGGTAACAGCCTTTTCGTTTGCCGGTATCCCAGCCGTATTACTGCCGGGATACCGGAAAACTGGGATTTGGAACTGTGATCTGGCATATGAACACTGATCTCTGTAACACGTGCTTGGCATGCCAAGCTATATTCTGACCCATCACGACACTCAACTCAGCAACATAAATTTCAAATTTGCTTATTGCAAGTCATAAATATATTTCGGAAAGGTGAAAATGTGAAATATGGTGAATGCACAAACTGTTACACACTACAATGAATACATATAGCATGACAGGATTAATTGATTCATTACAACCTTAGTAAACATCACGCTCAGGGCCTGGTCAGAACACTATACAATATAATAATGTGTTATTTATTTTTATTAAGAAATGTGCACTGACTTCTTTGTGCCAGGCAACGACCTGGGAGTGGCTCATCCCAGGGCTTTGAGTGTGTTCACATATCAGCACACAGCGCCCAGTCTTCCAGTTAACTCATGAACAGAGACGCTTTCCCCCTCACACTCTTCTCCTACCCGGTATTCAATGTCATAGGTGGGACCGTTAGGAATAGAGGGTGGGTATTCCCCCACAGGCCACAGCTTGTCCAAGAAACTGCACGTGCATAATTTAGGTTGAAGATAGCAAAAAATGCATATAGTATTTAAAAAAGAGGTTTAGTCAACTCTATGAATTGAAATCTACACTCTACAATGGTTAACGGCCCTCGTCCATTTATTTCCAGTTGCAAAAGCTATTCTCAAAATCCAGACCAAACCAAATTGGACTAACAACAGACATAAAGTGATTTAGTGCAGAGCTCCTGCAAAAGAGACATTTTAAAGCACAATAGAAAGCTAGACTCATCACCCTCCCACTGGAGTGGTACCACAATCTCTCATACCTTTGCATAGAGAGTAACTGGCACACCATGACCTCCAACAATCAACAGTCCTCAAACCTCTTTGAAGGTAGAATAAAATACAATGGCTAGAAAATAGAAGACAATGCAATTTGAAACAGCCTATAATGCCACAATGGTATGCCAATTATATTTCCATTTGCTGCATCCTCATGTCAGAACAACAAATGCATAAGAAGATCCGATGGGGAGTCCATTCCATGACAAGGCCGAGACCCATGGATCAGAAAGATCAACCCCAAAATGAAGTCCTGCTTTGCAAACATTATTAACATGGAAGACCAATAACCTCATTGGGCCTTTGTCAAGATCACCCAGGTCCAACCCCAATGGCTTTCTAGGGCAACCAGGAAATTCACCAACTACAATATTGTGGGGTACATTTAGCTGGCCAACAGACATCCTCTGCATCACAAAATCTGAATGTTTGCAGCTATAAAAAGAATGGCTGTGCTGTGTCTGCTGAGCACATATGGGGCGAGATGGAACATAGATCCCCCGAGAATGGCTGCATTTTATTTTCTTCATGTTAATCCAAAGAGAAGAATTCAAAGGCAGAATGGATCAGCGCTGCTGTGCTTTCATCTCAAAACTGAAAACTGCACAAGAAAATGTACTAGATTTAAAACAACCTTGCACTGGTGCTACTTTCATCTTTAAACCTCACTCAGTTGTGTTCTAAGTAAAGCACAGCCATGTCCATCTATTTCAGGTTGAACACCATCAAATGAGGGCCATCCCTTCCTGAATGACATTGTTTTGTAAAATAAAGTCTGTGAAGAGCAGGAATTTAATTTCAGTACTTCAAAAGAATCAATCTCTCTCTCTCTCTCTCTCTCTCTCTCTCTCTCTCTCTCTCTCTCTCTCCCTCTCTCTCTCTCTCTCTCTCTCCTTCTCTCTCTCTCTCTCCTTCGCCTGGTGTCTGTTTCAAAGAACCCATTTCCCAAGCATATCCCTGTGTGTAGAAATTGACCAGAGCTATGACCTTTAGAAAGTAAATGCAAGGAAAACCGCATTTTGTGAAATGTACAT
Source organism: Ambystoma mexicanum (assembly GCF_040938575.1). Lineage (NCBI taxonomy): Eukaryota > Metazoa > Chordata > Amphibia > Caudata > Ambystomatidae > Ambystoma > Ambystoma mexicanum. The sequence goes on from NC_090931.1 coordinate 463,971,580, forward strand.
GAGCTAAGAAGCACACTTGTAAATTCGTTTTTGCAAAGCAGTGAAATGACACATTGAAAGCTAAATGTGAAATCATCCCAAATACTTGCTCAGAAACAGTATATATGTGTGGGACTGGTGTGTTTTAAATGTATATTATATTTATTTACAAAAAGACTTGGGTTCTGCGGAAGAAAGAGAAAAAGAAAAAGAAATGTGTTTGAAAACAGCAGAACCAGTTTGGCAAGGCAGGCACTATGAAGGTACCCAGCCCCATTGGAAAGGAAGCCCCTTTACAAACATGAAAGGCCAAGAGGTGTGGAAATCTGCAACCTCATCAGAATGACTGGCATTTCTGCTGCGGGGAACATTGGACCAAGGGGAACTAGCCCTGTCACAGAAGTGTGAATTCCTTTGACTCCTCTCCTCAGCTTCAACTGCCCAGGATCAAAGGGCACTATGGTAACCCTGTTGTTCAGAACTAAGACAGAGGTGGCAGGCTGGCTGTGGAGATTGGAAGAACCGCCCATATAGTGACAAATCCAGCCCATTTGATTTAAAAGACTTTTTACATTAAGACATTTATTCCAATACTCTGAATAAGCAGTAATGCGAAATTATAACAGTTTTTATGGGATTTTTAGATACATAGAATAAGACTGGGTGTGTCTTTGTAGCCCCTTAAAAACTGAAATGACAGAAACATTGTATTTCAGTGTGAATCATAAATGGTACAGACATGGAACTTGAGGAAAATATGCCCAATATTAATGTGTATATGTGGAGCCAGTTGCAGAAATGTTGGTGTTTTGTTTCCCAGGAAAACAGTGAAATTGTGCCCAAAGGCAAAGCAGCATCGTACAGACTTGGCGTTTGACTCGGCATATTCCTTGTAAAATATGGGCTCTGCCTTTCTGCTTTGTATAATGGTGACTATTGAAAATATGAAGTTGTATTCCATAACTCCTTTTGTGAAAAATGTGGCTTGTGTAACAAAAGGGGTCATAAAACACACACAAACTTAGGGCCTCATTACAACACCGGCGCTAAACCCTGGCACTATTAGCACCATGGTTGGTGCCGGTGTTGAAACGGGTCCGCCATGGTTCAATGGGGAATTACCACCCCATTCCAAGGTTGGCGGGGCGGTAATTCCCCATTGAACCATGGCCCTTCCCCATTCCCATTTTCACCCCACAGGGCTCTATGGGAATGGGGAAGGCACTAAGTGCGGTACCGCAATTTGCGGTACCGTACTTAGCACCAAGGTCCCTTTGCGGGTCCCTACTTTAACGGCTGGTGTAGACCAACCGTTAAGGTCGGGTCCCGCAAAGGGACCTCGTAGTAAGGCGCTAAGTGTTTAACAGCGCCGCGGCCTTTTACGGTGCCGTTAAACACGCCAGGGTCGTAATGAGGCCCTTAAACTGATGTCACTTCCTTCAGTCCAATCAGCTCGGAGGGAGCTGGCAACAGGAATAGCCTGACCTATCCCATGCAAGAGGTATGTCCAGGTTACTTCTGCCTTCAATACTGTAACATGTTAGTTTTTAATTTTCAACTGCTGGTATTGACATGTATGCACTGTATTGATATGCTTCTTATCCTCTACAAAAATCCCAATAATTCAGGGAGAAAGGAGGAAAGGCTGCTGATCCCTTTGGGAGAATCCAGTGACCAGACCTAGACCTATCTTTACTCAGCTGATGCATCCCGCTGTCCATAGTGACCAGACCGCTGTTGCCCTGCTGTTCCCTTAAACGAGAGCCCAGCCGCTGCCCAGCCAATGCCCAGGTGGCCAGATCCTTGTCCCGCTGTCCAGACACACCATACCCTCCACAGTAAGAAAAACTGTATACCCCGCATATGCCTTGTATTCTGTCTAAACCCTATAAAAATCCTATAAGTACCCAAGTACCTTCCGAAATTGTTAGCATCCTTTGTGTATCATGTCCTTAGAAGAATCCGTGTTAGTCTCCATGTGTTAATGTAATTCTTTTCAAATCATTTCAGTCCTTTGTGTAAGTCTGTAGTACCATTTTTAAATAAATTAATTTCCCATAGGGATGAACATGGCGCGAATAGGTGAACATTGCAAATTAACCCACTTTGCATGCAGTGTCTTTCTTTAATAATCTAGCCACAAACATATAAGAACTGATTCATGAAATTTTTTGCGCCGAAAAATGGGGATTTGTGCACCATTCTTCCCGCAAATCCCCATTTGTTAAACAGGGATTTGCGGGCAGAATGGCGCACAAATCCCCGTTTTTAGGTGCAAATAATTCCATGAATCTGCCCCCTTGTCTCAGTAAAATGAATCATTTTGATAACGAAACAGAGTTTGCCCGTGAAATTGTTTCCATTCTAAAATCCGATTTTCCTTTCCTATAAAGAAACTCATACTGTCACCCAATAAGAGCAACACATACACTTCAGCATCATACATGTTATGTGCCCTTGTACCTCATCAGAAAAACCGATTTTCGATTTGGACTGTTCCATTTCCTTAGCTGTGTGCTTGTTTAAACCCATGAAAAATAAACTGCAATCCTTCCACGTGTGATTTTTGCTGCACTGCTTTCCTTCCCAAAGTCTATTTCTTCACCTTTATTTATGTTGTTTAGCACCTTGCCTTGTAGCTTGTAAGCGTTCTTGCCTCTTTAGCCCAGCCACACGAATTCCTGTCTTTTTCATTCTACCGCACATGTAAACTGATCTCTAACTATCCAGTGAATTCCGAGTGCCATTTTGCTCATTTTTCAAGGGTTTTTTATTTCGTTTTTTGCCTCCCTGGTGTGGTAGGTCGGAATTCAAATCGGATTGTTGCCTCTTATTTCTGTCTCCTTGCTACTCCTTTCCACCCACACAAAACTTGGCCAGCAGGTGTTTCTTGAAGGTGGAGTGTATACGCTCAGTGCAATCTAAAATTATGACAAAGAGTGATCTTGCTTCCACCTCCACTTCTGTAACTGATGTTAGAAAGTGAAAGTAATTGTATTTTGCTCTATAGTATCACCACACTGGTGATTGCTGCCCTAAATTTAATTTGTTTGATTTTGCATTTGAATTTGAATAATAAATATTTCAGTATTACACACCGGCCTGGTTCATGGTCCATTGCGACACAGGGTGTTTGTCAAGGGGGGTGTGAGAAGGGTTGGCTGCCTTCTCAAAGCAGAATCCGAAATTAATAAATTTAAAAGCGTTTTTATTGTGTGCCACATCCCTTACCAGTGGAAAGAGTCCTGGTCTGGAGTGTGCAGTTTATTTAAATCCGTTACAATATCACTTAATAACAACTAGGATGTTAACAGGCTACACAATATACTATACTGTACCCACTGGGCAAAAATCCAGATTGAATTAGTTATGCTGGAAATACCAAATCCCAAAGGCCTGCTTCAAGGTCAGGACATCAATTGCCAAATCTACCACCCACACGCCCCTCCAAACAACCATCCCACTGCTGCAAGGACAGATTCATCCCTTGCTAGAAATTCAAACTGCCCTTGTTAACTCTCTGGCAGCTGTTAAGCACTGCTTCTAAATCTATGACTTAACCAAGACCACCTCAGATGTTTCATTGGTTCTGACAACATCACTGTCATCAGAGATAAGCAGTTGCTCCCAGACTATAGCCTAATGTTCAACTTGGATAACGGGAAGAGGTGAAGACGTAAACTATCCACAAAAAAGGACTCACATTTATGATCTTAACATACCTAACAGAATAAAGTGTAAGATATTTTTTTGATGAGTACTCAATGATCTTACCCACAATCTACAGAATGGCAAGCACAAATTATTCCTTCATCAAAGTGCAGCCTAGCCCTGATACCTTCAAGTGAACTCATCATTAGAGACTTAAACCTGCGGCTAAACAACAAGACCAGCAAGTGCACATTGGAAGTTGTGTTGCTGCTGGAATTTAAGAAACCCATGAACTCCACCACCCAGCAAATCTCATGTTCTACTACAATCTGGGCATGAAAGAGTTGAAGCCACAACATCCATCTCTGCCTTACCACAGGCTGATCCCAATCCACCCGGCCATCGAAACCCTCTGCTCCAAAGACATGTGGAGTCTGGACTGATCAGATTGCAGCAAAAGATTATGCCATCAGCCTCTGACCACAGCAAAACAAAAGAGGAGATGGCTGGAAGGTTTAGAATGAATCTTAACCTCTGGAATTGCTCTGGGCAAACGTCAAGACCATCGTTCCTCACCTGCCAAGCCTTTACAAAAGGGGAAAGACCTTATCAAATCAGGCTTGGTCCATCCCAAAAAGGGCAGTGCAGCCCGAACTGCTTGGTCACATCCCTTCTGCATGAGACCACAGGCATCCCCAAACATGGTTCAGCCTTGTCGGGCCTCATCAGTGAGGAGTAGCTTGGATCTCTAGGCCCAGCAGGCATGGGACCCACGTCTGGGCATAAACGTCCCACTCACGGTGTCTACATCAAAACAAGTCAGAAGTAACGGTGAACTAAAACAGAATAAATCCAATTCTGATGCAGACCAGCACAATGAAAGTTCCACATCAGAGGATATCACCAAACTCTTAAGAATTCCAGGAAAATATTCTTCACCAAATGGATCGGTGAAGTTTATTAACCAATATGTGAACCATTGTTAGAGCCCAGAAAAGGCATGTTAAGCCTTTAGTCAATATCCAATTTTCCGCCGTTCTTGCAGCATTTCTAAGTTGGATTCCATGGCAGGACCTGCACATTCTATGTATATAGCAAGGACCCCCTCGTGTTCTATTTCAGGGTAGGCCTAAAAACGGAGCACTCACTTCCATGTTATATGTTATGGAAAGTCAAACTCTGCGTCATAGTAGCAACAGATCATAAATGTACGATGGTCCGACTCTCACAGTCTCTGTATTTTGTTTCATACAACACCCTAAATACTTGGAAACTCTCAGTGTTTCTCTAGAACCATTGGGACTTGCGTGCACAGTCACGATCTCAGGGCCAAAAATTCCACAGGGTAACCTACAGTTTATTATTTTCTTTTCTGCTTCGTTAACCATCTAAAGTATGTTTATTGATAACTTTTTATTTTATTTATAGTTACTAAATACAGCGACCTCGGTGAAACACTGTCACTTTCTACCTCCACAGGTAGGGGCGGGGGAAGGAGGAAGACTGGTGTTCTTCGCAGTCTTGTCATATTCGTATCAGGTAAGTGCTGCGGGAAAGGGAAAGGGAGAGGGTAAGTGCCAAGGGGATACACAGGTACCTATGTGATGCGCCAAAACAAGGAACAACAAAAAGTGGCCAGACAAGTATCCCCAAAGAACAAAACGTGCCCGTAGGTCTGACAGAGGAGTTCACGGTTAATGACTCAACAACAGGTACGAGCCATTACTGATGCAACGTAATGAAGGAACGGTGAGTCCGGGGTCCTGCATCTGAGGGGTAGGACCAGCGGGCTTAGCCAGCCCCCACTAGAGTCCAGTCGAAAGAGTTCTGCCCAAGGAGCTAGCCTGGGGAACACCAAGGGAGGAGGTCCTCTAATGTTATGTTATGTTGATTCATACCGTGCACTGTTACCGCCCAAGGGCAGTCTCCAGGCGCTTGAATAGATCCTATGCAGAACTAAAAAGGTTGTCCTGCATGTGCAGGTTAAACATTTTAGTTGGTCCGTCAGCCCAGTCGCCATCTGTTTCTTACTGGCTAATGTGCAGGGGTGGGGTTGGGGTAATATTTGCCAAAGGGCACCTTTACTCCAGATGCCAGCTGGAAGCACTGTGTGGCGAATAGGCAAATGAAAGGCCTGCTCACTGGACCAAATTATCATGGAAACAGGCTGTTGTGTGCACTTGTTAAGGTCCTGTGAGGGAGGTGACCCTCGAGCATCCTTCGCCTCCACCTGCCAGCTAATACATACTTCTGTGCACTTGTTTAGAAGACAGAGAAAAATCCTCCCTGTACTCTCCACTGTCCCGTGTGATGGGGACCCTATGTCCCAGCCCCCTGACTCAATTTCCAGGAGCACAGCGTTTCCATGGCTGTTCTGAGGCCATAGAGGTGTGGCTTGGGAGGACTCCTGCCTCTTCTCACAAGTTGTTCCACCCAACCTTTGCCACTGCACTGCCGATGCCTACATTGAAGCCGCTCGCCTGCATCACACTAGCATCCAAATGAATGCATAGTTCAAGCATCGCCTGCGTGGTCAGGTCTGTCAGTAGCATAGGTGCAGGTGAGGACTGAGGTGGCAGATAAACGAAGCTAGGTTGCAGAGCGAGTCTTCGTGTGTTGGTGTACCTGGAACCCCCACGCTCCCCCCCATGCCCCATGCCCCTCACCCACCACCGTCCCACTAAGGATGATCCTGCGGGCATATCTTGTGAGAAGACCACAATGCCATTGAACCTCACTAGATCCCACAGGATCAGCAATATAGCAGGTTTATCTTCCTCCATCTGCAAAAGCAGACAAGATGCTTTTCAATTCTCTGAGGGGCGTTACAAGAAGACCCATCACAGAACTACAGAGAGTTAAAACTGTTTGTATTACACACCATCCAACCTGCAGCAAAAGAAATTAAAAGTGCAATACTGTATGTAGACAAAGTAAATGTGTAATTGTGGTGCATTCATGCATTATGAGAATTAATACATCACTTGCCCTGTGTTAACGAGCACAACGAGGGATGGATTGATCTGATACAGGCTCGGACTGGCCTACAAGGCAATAGAGCAATGCCAAACCAAAAAACGCAACATGCTAGTGTGGGCAAGTTTTTCTGGTCAAACTAGGCCACTTCTTTGACCAATGTGAGCCAGTTTGATGAGTAACTTCACTATGCGGCTAGTAGTTTTGACCATTGTTGCTGAATAAATATTTCTTAATTTGCACAATTTGCATTACAGGTTATCAAAAAAACTCTCCCTTGGGTACTATTCAAACAGGCTGCCACAAAAGGAATGAATTGCCATTTTCAACTGGGGGTCACTTTTTCATTGGTGCCCGAGAAAATATTATGTCCCAGTTCGTCCCTGTCTGGAGCTACAGCTTGTAAGGTGCCTTATGGCCACACTGCAGCACTTGGGAGTCTGGTGTATTGCAGTCAGGGAGATGATATCCTGCTCGGTTTGGTAGTGGTGTTGACCTTCACCTGGGAGGACTGATGCATCTGCGCACAGCCAGTGCAATTAGGTATTTTATTGTCAGCAAATGATGGGCTTGGTACCTTCATGGAAGAAGAGGGCTAGGATGGCAAGAAGGTTGCCAAAGGCTTCCTTAAGCAAGTGCATACTCAGTGCTTTTCATGACGGACAGTAGACTGGGTAGGTCATCAGGTGCAGAAGCAGAGCATTTGAGATTTTAGGCACCATGCATTCACGTTTTTTGTTCCCATGATTTTTAGTTTGGGCGATATTAAGCAGCACTTCAGTTAGAGAGAAATGGCATCTTAGGGTCACAAAGCTTGTAGGTGTTGTTTGACTATTTACTGACCCATTGACTACCCATGGCAGTTCTAATTTCTATGGCCATTTCGACCCACTTCCTGCCCGACCTGCCCAAAACACATCCTCCTGCGATCTCTTTGAACTCTTTATCAAGCCGTAAAATCAAACTTTGCACTCAAAGTGCCCGCCAGTGTTTTTTTCAAAGCAGTCCTTTGTAAGGTAATTGCTTTATTGGAGTTGTAAACGCACTACTTATATAATAAAAATATCTTAACCAGGTCTGCCTTCAGCCACTCGATTTATAAGCACTATGCATGTCCATCACTGAAGTCCTGTTAAAACAAGAATTGCCAAAGCCAACAGTTTTGGCTTGTGTATACGTATTAGGCATGTGACAAGCACTGCTATTACTGCTATTACATGCCATGGTACTCACACTATTTTGCAGATGCCACCATCAATGGCCAGTTAATACCACTATGACAGTGTCTGGTAAATGCTTTTGCCATGACTAAACAAAAAGCAGTTTGTTTTTCATTCATCATTAACTTTATTTGGAAGATAAATCTCCATTAAAGCGCAATTTTCACAATACAAAACATTAAAACAAAATTTACATTAATATTCACATTGATCATGAAATCTTAAAATCGATGTGCACAAAATATGTGTACAGTAGTAAAACCAATATCAACTTATATAAATCCAAACCTTGCTTTAGTTGAAACTAGATTTAGTATCCAGTTTTGCACTCTCTGATTTTAGGGATGCTTAATTTAATTATTAGGACGGGTTTTAACTGTTTAAGGATGGTATAGTATGGTTGAGCTTCACGCTCTTAGTCTGGATACAATTGCATCATCTGGAATTCCTGGAAGTCTTTCGTTTCACCATTACATTGCAGTTATCCAGGGCACTGGTGATTTCCTTCTTGTGATTTATTTGGTGCTGTGAGAGGACCTTATGGATGCAATTAGGGACAGGTGTGTTATGTTATCAGCAGGAAAGTTCCAAAATGAACACAAGGCATTTGGTTCACAGTGAGGGACAATCTTGCCCCTCAGTTCCCAAGGCCAAGAATCAGGGTATTTTGGTCCACTCCTTTTATATAAAAGGCACAAACTGAAAGTATGGAACCCTTTGCAAATCAGGAGTCAAGATGATCGCGTTCATGCAAATTGATTGACCAATCAGTTAAGCCATGCATGTGAAGCCCTACAAACATTTGGCAAGAAAAACATCCATCAAGCCATATAACCATCCATCATCTTAAAAATGTAGCCTAGCATCCAGTCAGAGAGCAAAACACCCTCCCATCCATCAGCCATCCTCTATCCATCGATGTATCTGCACATGTACCATTCACCCTTCCATTGCATGGACAGCATGTGTGGAGGTCTAGTCAAAGCCGAAGAAGATGAAAATGGAGAGTTACAGGTCATTGCAACATTATTAAGCAATATGCCCAGAGCGGCAGGGGCATTACAGAGTCAGGTAATGCCACAGGGCCCATAGTTAGAGGCCTGAGCCGCGAGGTCCATATTGCTATTAGTACCCCGGCCCGCAAGATCTGCGTGACCGGGGCACTACAAGCAGTTTTTTCTGTCCCAAAATGCTGCAGGGTTTCCGGACAGAAAAAAAAAAGAAAAACGACCAAGTAAATGGCCGCTGGGAAAGGGAAAATGGAGTCCATTTTCCCTTTCCAGGGTGGCCATCGGGAGCGGACGCGCTGGGAACAGAAGTGTTCCCAGCCCCTCCCCTCCCGAAAGACGACAGAGAAGAATGTAAGTGCGGTTGGGGGATAGGGGAGGGAAAAAAAAGACGCACCAGAATCCCTGGTGGGGGACAATGGTAACTTCCAGCCATTTGGCAGTGTAGAGCGTGGATGGCCCTGCTTCGAGCCTCCACGTGGCTGGAGACTGCCACGCCACCCACCGTGGACAAAGGAGGCAGAAGGTAAGTGGGGTGGGGAGGGCAGAGAGGTGGGAGGAAAGGAAAAAAAAGAAAACCTTACCCGAGTCCCCGGCGGGGGGGTGAAAGCAGCTTCTCAGCCGTGGGGAGGCTCGGAGCAGGGTTGGCCCGGCTTCAAGCCTCCTCATTGGCTGAGGGGCTGCCACGCCCCCCACTGTGGACAAGGCGGCTGGAATCCCGGCTGCGAATCAAGGGATTCGTGCCCACGTAATGACCCGGCGAGAGTCAAATCAGAATGCTTGACTCTCGCCGGGTACTAATATGGAATATCTCTCTCCACTTTCAAGATCAAAGCATGTCGCAATACGCAGAATGGGAATCAACGCAAACAAATGTGGACTGCAGTTAGACACCACGCACACATCATTAGCTGGTAGCGTACAACGCTTTACCCATCAGCAGGCACAGCCACTGGAAGTCTAAACCCCAAACAGAATTACCAGTATGGGGTCAAAACATGTGTCTGCAAGCCAGTTATACCATACATATGTATTGTAAAGTTGTGTTCATGCAAACGGGAAATGTGAGTGCTTACTGGATAGTTTGTGCAGTGCAAATGCAAGACTGTAGAAGTGTGGCAAATTGTGATATCTTTCTTTTCCTTATGTGTGGCATTACACCACACATGGCATTTAGGAAACCATATTGCACACACGTTATTTGATATTTGTATTGCGCCTACTGCCATTGAAGCACTCTCTTCATATACATAGTGTTCATATATAAATATTTCGCGAAAAACATTATATAAAATGCAAATTGAAACCAAGGCAAAAGGTACAGCTTTTTTATGAGTTCATATTGAGTTATCAAATCCTTTATACCTTAACCACTAGGTAAAGAAAATATCAAAAGATGAAGAAATAAAAAAAAATACAATCAGTCATTGCTAAACATTCTGTAAAATGGAAGTGCTCCATAAAACCCAATGCTCCTTAGCTCTGGGAACATACCCAATGAAAGACGTCATGCATATGACCTAATACAGATTATTAGCTAGATATTCAATTCATGTTGCACACTTTCCTTAGTCTCTAGATCTTCTCTGCTATGCACGACCACAGGTGGATAACTACTAGCAGAAAGTTGCTGTCACCGCCTTGATCAATTTAACGCACGAATCCAATGCTCTCAAGTTCCCCGACATGCCGATTGCACAGCATAATAATGATTGCTCACGACTCAGAGCCCACACTCTACCATAATATGGAGCAGAGTTTCGACAGTGCAGTTGCAGGCCCAATTGGATCCCATACAAGCCCCCAACTTATTATAACACATTATCAAGTACATAACACATATATAGTATATTTTGTGCGGAAGAGGGATTGCTGACATAAGCAGGAATGAGTTTGACACTCCAGATAATCACCTCCATGTTCTAACCCTCCCAAGTAAGTCGATTTGCATCCTCTTTGGCCAACTCATTCTTTTAGCACCATAGGATCCTCTGCCAATGCCCCCCAAGCACTGCACATCATTCACAGGCTTATTGCAGTCCTGTCCTACCCCACATCTTTTTCTGCTCGGATTTTTGTCCAACTTTCTGTTTCATCAAGCACCACAGATATTTGCCTTGAAGGACAGGATACTCAGGTACAGATTAGGGGCATGTATGTATTTTAGTTTGCACTGCAAACAAGACCACAAAGAGGTCCAACTATATTTATATATTCCACTGAGGTACTTCGAGGGCCATCTTCTAACAATTAGCTTCATGTTTCTTCAGCCATGGGTCTTTGTTGAACCCCAAATCTCAGACCCTTAAAATAGTATAGCAGCCACCTTTCTCTTGTAAGTTTCTATGAGTAATAATAGAGTATCAACTTCATGTAGCTGATGGAATTGAGCAATCTCAACCATATAATGGTTTATTGAGAGGCCACCCTCAACACATGGGGCCTCATTACAAGTCCGGCGGTAACCTGCCGTTTTTTCTGGCTCGGTTAACGGCGGACTCTTATTACCATTTCGCCTCAGTGATTCCCAGAATTACCAGGACATTACAACCCCGGTGACCCGGGAATTCCGGAGGCGGAATTCTCTAAATCCCCATTCCCATTGAGTCCCATAGGACTCAATGGGAATGGGGACCATGGAAACACCGGCACCACCTCGTGATGGTGCCGGTGTTTCCACGTCCGCCTGCAGGTGGGCGGTGTTAAACCCGCCATGTCAGACCTGGCGGGAATGACACCTCCGCCTGCAGGACTCGAGATCACCCGGTATGGAAACAACGGTGGCGGCGGGTTTAACGCCACCGTTATTTCCATACCGGGTGACTCGTAATGAGGCCCATGGAGTTCCTTCCCTCCCCAATCTAGGTTTGACACAATAAACTGTTTAATGTTAGTTCTTTATTCAGCCCTATCGCAGCCTCATATTATGCCTCTTTAATCCCTCCGCCTGAGCTAGTAATGAGCTAAGAACCAGGTCTGTGTTGATTTGAATTACAGGTAATATAAATAACACCAAACTATACATGCCACCTTCCTTGTGGCTCACAATTAACTTCATATTAAACAAATGAATCACACCAATGGGTTGGGAAAATTCAAGTGAAAATTACTTACTTCATACAAATTTCAATTAAAAAATACTGTGCACAGTTACAGATGCAATTCTGTGCAATTTCGATTTTCTTGTACCCTTAAAAAGACTAGCCGTTTTGTGTACAGATTTGGACAAATGCATGAGGCAATTATGATTTCACCCACACTTTTTCTTTAAAATAAACACAGGGTAATTTAGCAGTTTGTTTTTCAGACTCCCCCCCCCCTACTTTGGTCTGTGTGGGGGAAGTCAGGCAGAAAAATTGGGATGATTTAAGAATTTGGGATTTCAAATCCTCTCCACTTAAAGGCCTGCGTTGGGGCAGCTGGCAGTTTAGGGATTTTTTTTAGTTTAGGGACAAAGACACCTCTCTTCCTAAAGAAGTTGGGGTCAACAGAATAAATCCGATCACCCAATTAAATGACAGTATATAGTTGTCAGCACACACTGGGAATGAGCTTTGTTATTTTTGAATTTTAACAAAAAATCAGCCCGTGGTGTTCTGCCGAGGGGAATTAATTAAATGAATATGTTTCTAGTTAAATAGGCTAAGGATATACACAGTTTTGCTCCACCGCGCCCTCTATAAAGGGAAAGCATCTATGGCCAGCAGATCCCCCACCTTTTGTTTGCAATGGGTTCAATTCTACTTACATAGAAAACCTCTTTTTAAAAGTTCAGGAAAGCCAGCTGCATGTCAGGACCCTCTGGAAGGACAGTGCAGGGGTCAGGTCACTCCACTCAAGGATGGTCCCCAGCTCTTCCCCATAGAGTCCAGTCAGCTTTTGTAGGCCTCCCTAGCAATAGACAGATCCACCCAGATGTAATCTCTTTTGGTGAGTCCTTGCGGCTGTTAGATGGTATGTTTCAGCAGTTCTCCTCTTCCTCATAGTGCATCCACTTTATATAGCAGCAATGACAACATCCAGTTTACAATCTTGGGGAGTAGCCTGCAAGAGTTCTCGCAAATAGGATTGGACACTAACCCTTCTCTCTCATCCAAAATCCATCCCATTGCTCAGGATTGGCTTAGGATTCTGGAGTAAACACAGGGCAGCTTTCATTTGCAATCCCCATATGTTCTTATATCAAATTCTTGGCAAAACTAGTCATGGGTCAAAACATTGTGATTTAATACTATCTATAGTATGTATAGTACCGTGGCTGTGTAATATATATATATATATATATATATATATATATATATATATATATATATATATATATAACACAGCTACAGCAGTGGCTGTGTAGTTATGGTTAAATTGCTAATCCCATAGGAAGAGCACTTTTTGGGTGGCTTATAAATTCTCTCTCCCTGGACGAATTCTCAGCAAACTTTGCAAAAAAAAGTATATGGCCCACGCTGAATTAATTTGCAAAGTTTGGTGAGGTTTGGTCCAAGGGGGGCAAAGTTATAGGGGGGGGGTCCCAAAATTAATTTTTTTCTCATAGTGTGAATAGGGAAAAAAACTTTGCGCATGCCTACAGCCCAAACCGCTGGACAGATTTTCACCAAATTTGCGGCAGGAGCAGCGGCTTGGTCTTGAAAGTGTGGTTTTGCAAATTTGGTGAAAATCCGTCCAGTAGTATTTTTTAAAACAAACAAAAAATAGGTCTAAAAAAAGTGTTATCTATGTCCGCTCCGCAGATACACTTCCCTGTTCACTCCGCGGGCAGGACACCGATTAGCTAATTGGCTTGCGTCATGTCCACAGACACGCAACGTGTCCGCCGATTGGTTGGAGTGATGCGTGATGTGTGTCAGATTGTTCTGATGCACTCGCCAACTTGGATCCACCAACAACGCGGCGGCGAACAGAGGCGAAATGCAGTTTTGGGGAGTGTTTTGGTGTGCTAGAGTGCTTAGGGAGGTTTGGGGGGTAAGAGATGAGTCAAATACTGTATTTGTTTAGGTGGCAGGTGCTACTGATGTATTTGACATGCCTGCACTGTCCAGGATGTCCGTAATTAGTGAAAATGAGTGATGTCCTAAGGATAGTATTCCTGTCCGTGCTGTCCGCAGGCAAGTTGAAACTGTTCTAAGGACATGCACGGTGTCAGCGGACATAAAAAGTGACCATTTGCCGCAGTTAAAATGTTTGATTCTATGGGTGTGATATGCTGTGGTGGTTGTAGCCAGGGCCTAGAGTCTTGGGTACATGGCCGAAGGCCATGAACCCAATACCAAAATTACAAGCACCAAGACTATAGGCCCTGGCCACAACCACCGCAGCATATCACACTCATAGATCACACCCATAGAATCGAATATCTATCAAATATTTGCAAATCTACAGTTTGTGTACTGTTTGATATGTATAGTTTGTATGTGAAGTTTTGGCTAGGTCATGTCATTAAGATTGTAGAGTTTGGTAACAAGCACTGTAGTATAACATATCCATGGAGGGGAACATTTTGTATTTTGGTGTATGGTTAGATGTTTGCTTCAATGGTTCTGTTATGCAGCAGTATTTATGTGTTCTATTAGAATATACTTACTGTTTGATTTTTTGAGATTGGAATTTTTTTTTCATGAGTTGGGTAACTGGAGCACATATTTTTTTTCAATTTCTGTGATAAAAGAAAAGAGCAAGTTAGTATATGTATTTTATAAAGACTTATTACATTGCAGAATAGACATTTTGGCTTTTTTTCGATCCTCATATTTAGTAGTTTACAAACCAGTGTATTGTGCAATTTGCTCCGTTTCTGTGTTTGTTTTTCAAATCATTGGGTCTGTGGGAAAACAAATCCTTGTCGGATTTTAAAAAAAAAACCTTTCTTTGTTATGCTACAGTGTATTTGTTTGTTTGTTTTCAGTGTTCACTTGTTATTTCTGGCTAATGTTCTATCTGTTGGCTTGTTGCAGATTTTTGAGCAGTTCGATACCTGTTGGCCTGTTCTAACTGTTTATTTCTGGTTATAATTTCGTGGTATTTATTTATGGTTTGGTCGTTATAGAATATTGGGGCAGTTAGATACCTGTTGGCATATTCTAACAGTTTCTAGTTTTTTAATTGAAGTTTTGTTAATGTTTAAGTACAGATTATTTATTACATTTTGGTTTTAAGAAGATTAAATAAGCGTTTGTAAGATTTGCTGGTAATCTCTGCTTTAGAGTAATGGTACTATCATTACATTCTAACCATCCACATTTCTTTTTTAATGTATGCAGTGTAGTGACCTGCATTCGTTGTGGCTCCTGCGTGGTAGATTATACCTAATGTTGTGAAGGTTTTCTTACCAAGTGATACTTGACATGTGTGAATCCAGTCAGCATGCAGTTAGTTTTGGTACCATCTGCATTGTAACGTAGAAGCATTAGTATTATGTATATACTATGTGTTTGTATTAGTAAGGCAGAGCAATTATCTGAATTGCAGGTATTACATAATCTACCATGGTTTGCATTTTGTACAAGTTGCTGAAATGGAACAGATTCACAATTAGGTATGGATACATACACAAAGCACTCATTAGGGATTTGTTCCTGTGTCACATTGTTTCAGAGAGTGCATGTATGTTTCCACATGTATGAAATCTGGAAGATTTCATTTATAGGTAAGTTTTTGTTTTCCATTTCTTGTAGTACGTACATTAGAAATTGTTGTGGATCTTCTTGTGAGTTTATAGTGAATTTCCCCATTCCAGCACAGTAGTCCAATTCTTGTCTTATTCCATGAACACTATACGTGTTGTCAGGATTGTTTATTGTGTTTCTATGAAGTACTAACATTTGCAAACACAATTAAGTAAATGTTGTCAACACTTGGTGGCAATTGAAATAGAATATTCATTGGTACATTAGCGTTGTAACTTACACCAGTTATATTTGATCATTTGAATGGACCAGATAGTTCTGTGTCCAAGTCATTTTTTCGGAGTGTGTGTTGCTTCTTTGAAGAAGTACCCGAGTTACTTTGAGTAATAGATTCTTCTTTGTTTGTGGTAATTGATGAAGTATTAGCTTCTTTTACTCTCTTTGGAGGATTTGCAGTCAGATCCTGTTGCATTTCTGTTGAATTAGTTTTCTTTAACAACATTTTCCTTTTTGTGGAAAAGGATATGTTTTTAGGATGGGGTGTATAGTGAACATAGTCTATTGTATTCTAAAATGCAAGGAAAATCAGCGTTTACTTTAGTTGTATCAATGTTGATTAGAAATAGACCGTCAAGTGTATGTAAGCGTGATAGTGCTATGTAGCTCATGCCTTCTTTAAAGACTGCGTTACCAATATCTATCAGTGCTTTGTCTAGGGTAAGACCTTGTGATTTATGGATGGTGACTGCGAATGCTAGAGTTAGAGAAAATTGTTCTCTGCGTACATACATGTCTTTGAAGAGAAGGAATCTAGCTGTTGAGCGCCCTATCCTTTTTACTTCCGAAAGTTTGTCAAAGAGAATATTGACAAACTTAATGTTGTTGTCATGTGAGTATGTTTGAAAGCCAAAAACTGTACCCAGTGTTCCATTAACTAGTCCTTGCTCCATGTCATTACTCTAAAGTTTAAGGATAATTTTTATATTTTCTCCAAACCAGCTGTGTTGGAGATATAATTTTCCAAGGTATTTAGTCTTGTTGTGGCTTGTTGACACATGGGTAGTATCATACCATGTACTTCCAGTTTGTCTGTGGAGCAAATTTCAATTATTGGTTGCATTTCTTTTTTCAACATTGTTTCATTGAATTTGGAACAGCTTGCAAGAGTTGGCATTAAAGACATACAATTGACATTTTTGTGCGCTAATTGTTCCATAACATCAGTAGCACATGAGTTATGGCCATAAAGTGCATGGATGTGCCGGGTTTTTAATATTGCTTGTGCTTCTTGAGATAGTACGCCAACTCTAATACTTTTTAAAATGTTAGCGTAAGTGAGGTCTGCAGATTGGCGCATGTTTTCTGTTAATTCTCTGTATTGGAAATGTTGCCAAAGGATGATATTTCCAATGCTGCCAACAGTTTTATGGCAGAGTTTTTGTCCTAAGGTTTTAAAAATAGATTCACCTTTCACTGGTGTCAATTGAAGAAGATCTCCGAAAACAATAATGTGTTTTCCTCCAAAGAACTTTGTTTTAAGTACTTCTTGCAATCTGAGGTGAATCAAAGCCAACATTAGGTTGGAGTCATGCTCACGTCATCTATTATTAGCATTTTCATTTGTTTTAACATTCTGCATAGTTCCATTGCAGCTTCAGTAGAAAGTTTGTAATATTCTAATTTGTTTTGGTGTTATACTGGACAGAGTTGTAATCGGTGTAAAGTGACACCGCCTATGTGGTAGGCAGCTAAACCTGTAGGGGCAGTTACAACAGCTGACAGACTTGCTGATGATTTTGATTAAGAATGTTTTGCCTGAGCCAGCTTCACTACTGACGTAAAGTAGTATAGGTTTGTAATTTTGGCAGGTACATTCTTTATTTTCTTGTTGTACGCCATGTGCAATTTCTTTTGTTACTTCTTGAAAAATGGTGCGCTGATCTTTGTTCAGTTTTGATTGTAGTAAAGTTAAGTCTTATGTATCATCTTCATAGAAGTCATAGTTTTCTAGTATCTCTTCTTTTTTTCTCCATGGTTTAAATAGTTGTAGCCGGGACATGTAATATAGTTATTTCTGTTGAGGAGTTTTTAATAACAATTTGATATGATAAATTAAGCTTCGGTTGGTAGGTTTCACTAAGCTTCCTTCACAATCTGTCACTCTACATCTACCTTTTTTTTTTCATCAGGTTTTATATTATTTTTGTATGTGAAGTTTTGGGCTATGCAGTATAGACACATGGTTTCCAAAGTGGTACTCCTGCCCGGGTAGTATGTGTCTAGTAATTGTTTTTCAAAATGTCTTGGCTGTTGGGATAATTTTTGGCTATTGTTTCTATGTCCTCATATGATTGGAGAACTTTTTTCCTAGATTTAGCAAGACCAAGACTTAGCCATACTATATTTTCAGATTTTCCATACAAAACAGTACCGGTTAAACGATCTGCAGCTTCATAGGAGCCACATTCTCTATGAGAGAGCATTTTATGCCTAAACTGTACAATTTCTGAGATAGTGTTTTGTCTGATGATAGGTCAATTCCAGAGGTCTTGAAGCTCTGTTTTTTTCTGCTTTTGTTAAGTAGGCTGTAACATATCGTGCAACTGCAGTGGAATTGTCTGCAATGTACTGCACATCTATTTTTGTATTCCATAAGAGGGCAATGATTGCATTGTAATCAATGAGATATTTTGATTCTTCTGTTCTTTTTATGTAATATGTGTTCTTAGGTGATTTACCTTTAACACTATGTCTAACTGAAGACATGAAGTTCTTCACTTCACCTGTTTCTGTAACTGGTCTAGGGAAACCAAAGCGGCATTTGGTGTAGTATTTGCCTTTGTTTTTGTATTTGTGATGACAATATTTGCCACATTTGTGTCTTTGAAATTGTACAATTTGTGAATGAAAATCACTATTTGTTGCTTTTGATGGAATTTCACAAGTGACATATTTTTCGATAAACTGTAAAACAGTGGAATCACTGTCTTGACCAAATTTAGGAGCATCTTTAATCCATAAAAGCATGTGGATATGTGGTGTTCCTCTGACTTGGTATTCTTTTCTCCAAAAGAAGTGTTGCACTTCTCCGAGGGGAGGAACAGTTTTACTACAAATAAAGTGTAGCATAGCAATGAAACGATGATGGAAATATCTTGAAACATTAACAGGATCTATAGAGCAAAGTTCTCCAGGTGTTAGTATATCTATGTTTGTTTTTGTTTGATATGCGTAGGAAACCATGTAAATCTTCCCATGCATATTCTGCACAACTTAATGTAACAAACCAAGTGGGTGGGCCAAGGTTTCTTATCATACAACGTACATCTCTGTGACATCGGAACCAGTACTCTTTTGTACCACGCATGTTTGCTAACAGATTTGTAATGCTTGATTGTAAAACCTCATCTTTTTCTTGCACTTTTTGTATTAATTGTGTAGCTGACATATTTTGAAAGTGGGTTCCTGATTTCAATATGTGTGCAACTACGTAACATAGAGTAGGTGGAATATGTATTCCACATTTTGTCTAAATCTGGGATCTTCAGTATACATTTGTAACGAGCGGTATTCTGATGCCGTTATCTGAGTGGGTCTATCATCGTACCTTCCTCCTTTGCCAGTAGGAAAGAGTAGGGGAAAAGCACGGGCTTCTATACTTTTTTCCCATATGCTGATGGGTGATCCTTTGGTTTGTCGCATTTGGTACGTTTC
Organism: Ambystoma mexicanum; assembly: GCF_040938575.1. Classification (NCBI taxonomy): domain Eukaryota; kingdom Metazoa; phylum Chordata; class Amphibia; order Caudata; family Ambystomatidae; genus Ambystoma; species Ambystoma mexicanum. The sequence goes on from NC_090931.1 coordinate 463,990,765, forward strand.
TAGTGCATCATCTATGGTGTCATTAGAGTGTTATGGAAAAAAAAATATTGGATACTGCAGCAGGATCTAGAAGTTCAAATTGACCAGTTTATGGTGACTCTTGAATTATTTCAGTTGTTTCCCTTAAGTTTTCTTCAATATTAATTTCTTTGTAGTATTCATTATTGTCTTTAAGATATAGCAAGGCTTGTATAACTTTATTTAAGTCTACAAGTTGTTGCCAAATTATTTTGTCTTTTGTTGGTACACCATTTACTAAGATAATTAAAGATTGCTCTATTGGACGTTGCACTCCTAGAGTGTGCACATTGTCTTTCAGATCTAATGGTAAATAAACTACTTTGCCACAAATGCCTTTCACCAATTCAGAGGGAGGTAATGTTGCTGTTTTTGGTTGAAAGTGTATTATTGCTTGAAATGGGTGCACTGTTTGAATTATGATGCTCTCATATAAATTGAGTTGTTGCAGGGGTTTTGGTAGTGGGAATAATTCCAAGTTATTTGTTATAGCACGTGAAGAAGTTTGGTTGTTGTCAGGTTTGTAGTGCAGTAACTGCAAAGTATTAAGGGGTTAGTTATTTCATATTTGTTTTCTGCTATATGGTAGAGAGCCAATTCAAACCATTTGGAATCTTCATTGTTTTCTATTTTGTTGGTTATGTCTACAGTTTTTGTGTTACTTATATTAAAAGTTCTGCGGCAACACACACACAAATGGTTTGGTACTTTAGCGGATGTACTTTTAAATGTTAGTATTTCTTTTTTGTATGTGTGTAGTAGAAGGTTGCCATGTGCAGAATTGTTGCTAGTCTGTTGTAAAGCTATTGCATTTTGTAAGTGGCTTTCACTTCCAAAATATTTTCTCTGGATATGGTCAATTTCTTCGAGTAGGTCTTTGGGTGTACCATGTAGAAGAGTGTTATTTAAATTGGCTAGCGCTAAAGCAGGACTTTTAGCATAGTGCAGTTTATAGACCAGATTTCTTATAGTTGAATGATGTGTTGATATCATCTTGATATGATGGAAGATGCTTTTGCAAATAGGTCCTGAAATGCAGGCTAATGAATGTCCTTGTAGTCCTGTGTATTTGCGCACTGGACAGGTAGCCATATTTTGCAGAACTTTCATTTTGATTTTGTCTTTGACTTTCACATAATGATTGAGGAACTGGCGTAAAGATTTGAAAGATTTTTTGGGAATGTTACACATTGACATGCATGGCCATTTGTATACTGGACGTTCTAGTTCAGTCGAATGGAGAGGTAATTCAGAGTTTTCTGGGGATATTTTTGTAAGCAGTATTTCTTGTTCGCTTATGGTATTATTCATTTTTTCATAACCTCGTCCACTGCTATGGATGGCAATTTTGTTTGTTTGGTTTTGTTTGTATGCTTCTTCATTAAAATATCGTTCTTTGCTTGTGGTGTGACTCCATTCACCTCCACAGATATTTAAGAAATTATTTTTGTTGACATTCCGGTTATTGAGAATTTTTTTTGTAATTTAGTAAGTAATTTTGTTAGTGCTTTCATTCTGTTTAACACTAAAATGAATAACTTCCTTTGAGAAGGATTGCACTGTCTATCAAAGCTTCTAAGATTAATTTTCTACGGTAGGTTTGAAGGGTGTGCCTGATTTGTCTCCTGTGTTTATAAGATTCTGAAGGACTCTGTGGCAGAACATTTTTGCTAAATACTTTTTTTGGTATCGTTACTTGCTAGTATAACAAGATTTATAGGAGCATTTTTAGCAGTAGTGGTAGCCGAATTCTTGTTAAGCATGTTTTTTTTCGTTTTACATTTTGATAGAGGAGGCAAAGTTTCTGTACTGGAAGCTTGTTTTGTTTTGCTAAATGACTGTATTAGCTGTTTTGTTTGCGCGTTTTGTACAAACTCTGGTAGAGATGGATGCTTATTTTGGACACTTATTTTAATTTGCTCTATTTCTGTGTTGCTTTCTACAGACTTGCTTTTTGGTAGGCATTCTTTGGGGTTTGTTGAAAGAAAAAAAAGAAGGTATGGGTTGGGCCGTTCTGCAATGTATGTGTGCTGTGTGCATGAGTGTCTGAGTATGATGGGAAAGGTTTATGTGGTGGTGTGTGATTGTGCATTGGGCAGTTACAATTAGTTGGGAAGGCTATTCTTCTATTTGTGTGTTACTAAACTGAGGTTCAGATGAGAGTAGAAAGTGAGCTAGTGGTGAGGAGAAGCATTAATAGTAAACTTAATGGTATAACATTAAAACAGTTCTTTGTTTTGTAGTACTAACATACTAAGGGTTGAGTATGTTATTTGTGTTCCAAAAAAAACAGGGATTTGTGTGCCATTCTGCCTGCTAATCTCTGTTTAATACATGGGGATTTGTGGGCAGAATGGTCCAGAAATCGCTGTTTTTTTGTGTGCAAATTACATGAATGCACCACATAGTGTGTTTGAGGAACAGTAAGAATATTAAGGTAGTATTGTACTTACTCTTTTTCTTTTTTTTGTGGAATGAGCAGGGTTCTTCGGATATGTTGTTTGTAGTTCAAATGCTTGCTGATTTTCAGGAGAGTGGTCGTCACTGAAATTGTAAAAGAAAGAAGTTAGTAATTTTGTGCGTTTATAGCACTGATGTTAATGTAGACGTTGATTTTTATGTTTTTGTGGTAGTATTCTTGTTTGATATCTGAACATAGTGTATGCATGCATTTCATTTGACTATGTGCAGCCTTCATATTTTATGTACAATATGTTAGTTCAACATGCTTTGTAAATTAGTAGAATTTTAAGCGCATGAAATTCACTTGGTTTTTTAAAGCTGTGTTGTAGATAGCAGAAAGGTTTGGAAGTGACAGTTGATTATAGTAGATTGAAAAATTTCAATAGGTTCATTTTATAGGTAGACATGCCAACAATCGGGAGGCCCTGAGAGGGAGATTTCACCACAGCAATAGGGAACATTTATTTTTCCCATAGGATTGCATTGGGATTAGCATTAATTTAGGCGGGAGACAGTAGAAAATAGTGCGATTTTTCAATGAAAAATAGGGAGTATTGCACTGTAATCGGGAGGGTTGGCATTTCTGTATAGGCTATGCAGGTTTAGTGGCATTACTCTATTTATATGGATTCATAACAGTTGTACATGTACTGTGTATACAATATGCATACCTGTAGTTTGTATTCATGCATGTGGATATGAATGCAGCTGTAAGTAGAAATCCTGGAGACTTGTAGTAGGTGCTTTCCAATATATGAGACTTGTACTCAGAGTGATCAACAGTACATTTGAAGTGCGGAACTTTGATGATGGAGTTAGATGTAGGGGTCTTGGATGTGATTGGTGGATGGTTGTGTGACTGCTTAGCAGTATCCCATGAGGGAATGGCACCGAGAGTGATGTGGAAAGGGCAGAAGAGCTGGCTAAGAGTTACATGCCGCGCGGACACCGCGGCTGTCTGCGGATAGGGTGTGCCACATCAGGGGTTATCCAGCAAATCCAGTATGCAAAAGGGGACTGTACGGATCAGCCAATCAGATTTTGACATTGTGGATTTGTGTAGAAAGAGTGTGTATAGTGAAGATGACGGAGGTGGAGAAAGTCAGGGTGTTGGTGCTTGGAACTATGTTTGTCCATGGTTTACAGCAGTATGCTCAATGCAGGCATGTGGCAAACAATTTCGATGTTAAAGGAGTGGAGGTGGTGTGGAGCGCTGTGCCTGATTGCAATGTATAGGGAATTCTACAAGTTTGTGAAGATATGCGCAGGATGAACAGTCCCCATCTGGTAATTTTGCACTATGGTGCTTTCCGTTTGGGCTACGTCAGTGCCCCTACTTTGTTGGCAGATTTGGAACAGTTGGTTAAGCAGTAATGAACATCCTTCCAAATGCGAAAGTATTTTTTTCTGGATTACTACTTAGGGCAATATGGGACAATAGTTCTGTTTTTTGTCCTCAGCAAAACATTGCTAGGTGTGCAATCAATCAAGGCATGTGTGCTTTCATGCTTAGAGCTGGTATGTTTTTCTGTAATAATGAGAATATTGATTCGAGTAATGCTATTTATTTTGAAGAAGATGGTATTTCCTTATCTTTTTTGGGAAATGCCATGTTGTTTTGAATGTAAGGGTTGCTTTGGAGAAGGTTATGTGAAGATTTTTGTAGTAAAGTAAGAAGAAGAAAACAAAAAAATACAAAATAACAGGTGTATGTCAGGCATCTGCAAAAAAACAAAAAAAAAGCTCTTTTCAGAGCTAATATCAAAGGGGAAATGGGGCACACTGTCCGTGGACATGGCGGTAATCTGCAGACAGCACGTATTACATACGGGGATTCTGGGGTGGATAGGCATGCAAATGAGAATGAGCGGAGCTAGGCATTGGGCAGTAAAGTTTGCTGGGTGTGTTGTGTAAGGAGAGATTTTGTCAGAACGTCTTTTTTCTGAGAGAAGAACAGATAGCTATGGCTGTGTGTTTCCGAAAACAGATTATCTCGATTTTGGGAGACTCATGGATACATTGGTTGGAGGTGCATGCAGAACGCTGTGGAGTAGCTGCAGATCTTGGATTCCCTCATGTGGAAGTTCACTGGCATGGAATACTTGGAATGAAGTGGCTGGACTTGGTACCTCTATGTGCTACTTTAGAGACAGAGCATCATCCAGACATAATTATAATTCATTATGGAGGGAACAGTTAAGGACATGTATCTGGAATTTCTTTGCAATTTGCAATGAAAGAAGAACTTGAGAAGGTCATGGACATGTTTCCGAATTCCCAAATAATATTTTCTCATATTGCGCAAAGACAAATGTGGCTGCGTTCTTCTTTATTTGGTCCACAAATGGAGAAAGTGAGGCGCAATGTCAATAAGGCTGTTTGTGCCTTTCTAAGAGATGTTGGCATGTCCTCTTTTGACAATGAAAATATTATGTTTCGTAGCACATATATTTTTCACAGAGATGGAGTCCATGTTACTTATGCTGGCAATCATATTTTTCTGAGAAATGTACAAAATACATTGAGACCTTTTTTGGAATTAGAGTCATTTATTTTGCAGTAGATGTGGATGATTTCAAGTTTTTCAAACACACAAAAACACCACCAAAAGGCTCTTTTCAGAGCCACCACTTCCTCCCAGAGAAAAGTGCACTGGTTTTGCTAGGGCAGCACCCTGAAATGTTATATGTCCTAGGACTGTGCACAGACTTGCAAAAAAAGCAACGGGCCCTGCACTGTTTATTTGCCACTTCTATTTTGAAATTATGAAAGGCGGCTCCGAAAAGTTGTTGTTTTATATATATATTTTTTTGGTTTTTTACACACGACACACTAGGAGAGGAGGGGAAAGGAGGGTAAGGAAGGGACACCAACCACAGGGATAAGAAAGGGCAGGTGGAGAGAGGAAGATGTAGGGTGGGACTTAATTAGGTAGGTAGCAGGTCTTCTGCTGTTCCTTGATGGTAGTTTCGAAAGCACTTCGAAGACTCTTCCCCCTGCAGAGTACTGTGTTGCAGTACATTCACAATATTGTGACACACGAAAGGTAAGGGTCAACAGCATCGTGAATGGCCTGTGAAGCAGCTGGAGGGATGCGCTCTCCCACAGGAGTGTCTCTTTTGGTGAGAGGAGCGGAAACAGAGGATGCTGTAGAGGAACTCAACCATCTACGTTTATCACAAGGCACAACCTTGCGAATGTCCGCACTGTGGAACGACTTTGGTTGTCGCTTCATGGATGTCGTACCAAAGCTGTACGAACCACGTCTCCCACGACTCAGCACCATTTGCACTGTTTGCAGGTGACCTTGTTCGCACATGCTTTTTGGTACGTTACCATGGATGGTAAACAACCGCCACACCCAGGACTCCTGGCGAGTGCTGGTAGTAGGGAGTTCCTCGACCTCATTCTCTTCATCCTCTTCATCCTTGTTCTCTACATCCTCACTCCTGTTCCCCTCTGCAGGCCCTTGGGGAGGTGGTGGTGGTGGAGGGCTTGGGGGTGGTGCTGAGGCAGATGTGGCAACAGCAGCCATGGATGCCATCAGGGTTGATGAGATAATCTCAGCAAGAACAGCAAAGGCAGCAAATCTGCAATAGCCAGAAGTACAATGAAGATCAGCTCTGGGGTGAGGCGTTTTATAGGGGTGGAGGGGTGCGCTTCACAAACAGATTGAACACTCAAAAAGGTTCAAAAGGTTCCAAAAAGTATGTGGAAAGCCAAGGTCATTGCCTGGGATATGTGCAATGGTGAATATTTACTGTCAAATAATTTGGATTGTCTGAATAAGTTATTTTAAAATGTTGGGGAACCGGACAGTGTCCGCAAATTAGGACACACGCTCAGCGTGGGTGCGGTCACATGATGATGTCGGGAACATGTCCGCAAAGGGAACGGGTCTCCGCAGGACACCAAATGCACGGGAATGGTGGTGCGCATGCGTGCGGGTGTTCTACGGACAGTGTTCGGGTCCTCAAACAAATTAAAAGTGCAACACAAGTGAGACGGATAGTTATGGAGAAGCGCGATGTTCGCAGGACTTACAGGTGTGGTGCGCATGTGTGTAGATGTTCTGCAGACTGTACGGACAGGTATAGTGTCCTTAGGACACCTCCATTTTGTTTGACTACGGACATCCCGGACACCGCGTGTGTTCTTAGGACAGTTTCAACTTGGCTGCGGACGGTACAGACAGGTATAGTGTCCTTAAGATTCCCCCATTTTGTTCAAAAACGGACATCTCGGACAACGGGTGTGTTCTAAGAACAGTTCCATCTTTGCTGCGAATGGTACGGAGAGGTATAGTGTCCTTAGGACATTCCCATTTTGTTAATTACGGACAGCCCGGACAGGCGCGCTGTCTGTGTACATTTTAACTGCTTTTTTAAAAAAAAAGACACAAAGAATTTCATTAAAAGAAACATAATATTTTTTTTATTATATACATATACACAATTTATGAAAGAGGGGGGAAGCAGAAACTGATACAAATGCAGGGGAATTAGGGGTTTGGAGAGGATGGATGGGAGGGGATGAAGGGATGGAAGTCTCATCAAAATGTTTTTCTTGGTGTGGAGGGTTTGGGGATAGTTCACTGGGACATGGAGAGGGGGAACAGGTACATGTGGGACAATGGTATTTATTTTTTTCTTTTATGTGGTCCTCCAGAAACTGTTTCAAAACATTTCTGTTCCATGCGTTGCAGTGTCTTTTCCAATGTGTCTTTTGGTGTATTATTTTCAATGTTTGTATGGTCTGTAAAAAATATATATATATAAGTTAAGTACACATAAAGTAATGATTATTAATTTGCTTATATAGAGAAGTGTCTACCATTATTATCACTGTCTTCAGACATTTCATCACTTGGAAAATTTTCCTCAAGCCCCTCGAAAGTACTGAACATTTCTGTGTGAAAAACAAAAATATATTAATTGTAGTGTACCTAATACAAAAGGTTTAGAAATATATAAGAAAAATGAAGTTTAGTTACTTGTTTCCGGTAAGTTGTATTTGTACTGTTGTGTAGGTCTACTGTTGCTTCTAGCTCTGCAGTTTCTGTGAGGTAATTATGTTGGAGGCATATCTTTTTTTTTTGGTATATTCCATTACATATGGTATTTAATGGATGGTTGATGTTATATATTATTACATATAATGTGTGTATGTGCTGCTTTTTGAATTTGTGCAGTGTTTATATGTTATGATAGAACAATTTAAGATACCCACTGAGTGTTTGGGTAGTGTTGATGTCGTTCGCGACCGCTCGCGGACATACGCACAGTCCGCGGACATCAAAATCATTAGCAGCCGGTTCAGTATGTTCTATTTTATATGTATATAAAGTAAGAGATTCCTAGTAAACATCTATCAAATTCACACTATGAATATGTATATTCAGTAAAAAAACTTTGTGAAAGGGATGTTATGGTTAAGTTGCGCTACTAAAAACCTATGAAATTCAGTAAAAAAACTTTGTTAAAGGGACATTATGGTTCCAAGTAAAACCGAAAACCCCCTGAATTTCGCCAGTTATGGTAAGATAAGCAACCATAACTCGCGCCACCACTGTGCACTGCTAAGACTAACACCCAGGACATTAAAGATGACATCACAAATGTCATTGATGACATCACTGATGACATTACATGTCTGGCTCCCCCTTTTCTCCTTTACTGACATATCTAGGCCACATGGTTTTCTGCAGTAACAGTCAGGAACTAAAAATTGAAATTGTTCTATATTTGTAGACTTATCCTTCAAATATGTTCTTACAGTAATTCCCTTAGGGTCCAGTCACATCATATGAAACATATACATAGGGGAAGACACAAGCTTGAAAGACAGCAATGCTTTCTGTGCATGAAGATAATCAGTAGGATTATCAGTACTTTCTGATAGTTCTTTTCTTTTTTTATTGCTGTACTTTCCCTGTATATGCTCATATTTGTATACATTGTACTCATACTACTTTCCTTAGGGTCCAGTCACATCATGTGATACATATACATAGGGTAAGTAGCAGCTTTGAAACAGAGCAATTGTTTCTCTGCATTAAGATAAGTTAGGTTATGAACACTTTCTGCTACTACTGCTGCTTTTTTGCTTACTTCACACTCCCTGTATATACTCATATTTGTATTTGTTGTTGTCTCTGTGTTTTGTCTGGAATAATGCAATTATGTAGTAAGTGGGTTTCATTAGTTACTTATTACATGTTTCACAGTACGCAAGACTCGAATAAGAAAGCAGTTATCATTTCACTGTTCAACATGGCAAGATTATGAATATTGCACTTCCATCGTGTATGCTGCACACAATGCCTATGTTTCTACATGAGTAGCTTAGTATACTGGATAGAACTTCATAATAGAATGCCATTTATATCAATGCATTGCTTAATGCACTAAGTAGCTAATGATATTTATTCCAATGACCCTTGGCACTTTTTTGTCAACATTACAATAACAATCCCTTGTACACACTTTTCATGAAAAGTAAATGCACATGTGATGTCATCAGTGATGTCATCAATGACATTTGTGATGTCATCTTTGATGTCCTGGGTATTAGTCTTAGCAGTGCATGGTGGTGGCGCGAGTTATGGTTGCTTATCTTATCATAACTGGCGAATATTGGGGTTTTTCGGTTTTACTTGGAACCATAACGTCCCTTTAACAAAGTTTTTTTTACTAAAAAAAAAAATTATATATATATATATATATATATATATATATATATATATATATATATATATATATATATATATATATATATATATATATATATATATTCCGTTTCAGCTAATCAGTGGGAATTTAATAAAACAAAAACAACAGCCAGGTCCACACAAAATGTTACACGACCGCTTGCCAATTTTCTGCCATTTTTACAAAAAGCATAATCATTAGTAACATGCAATTTATTCCCCACATACCTAATTTTACCTTCCACCAGTTCACCAAATCTCAAATTTGGGAGATTTTCAGCCAGGAACACATTTTAGATGGCAATTGCAGTTCCCTGAGTCGCTGGTGGATGAACTGCATATCACCAAAATCGCCTAGACAATCTCTAAAACATGAAACATACATGCAATCATTATGGCCTCTGGTTGCTGAGAAAAAGCCTGAAGTTATAATAGTCCTTTTAAATTAATAGCACATCTTTGGGATATGAAAATTGAAAGCCTCCTGTCTCCAACACGATTTGCCTCTCTGGGCAAGCGTTTTTATTAGTCTCTTTGTGGTTTGAGGTGTAGGGTGCAGATCGTAAATGGGGTATGCATTTCCTACACAGAGATCCCTGACTGCAGACATCTGGCATGTTGTCTTCTTATCTGAAGGGGACCACCTTTAGAACTGAAAAGCTTCTATTTTCCTGTATTTTTTCTTTCCAGAGTTCAGTCTTGATAATAGCCCCTGTGTTCACACCTCCACCCTACAATCCAAACATGCACCAGGCAGAGCATTTGGCCTGCTCAGAACTGCCCTTACGGACAGTAGGTCTAGGGAAACTTGGTTTTCGATACCCTTAGCAGGACACACTTTATTGCAGTTGAAAATAGCTAGGGGGACGTAAAAGCCAGGCTTGCAGTGGGCAAATTCTTTGAACGTTTGTCCACCAACAAGTCATCTTCATGTGACCAATAGAACTAAGTTTTTCTTTTCCTGTGTTGCCAGTATTTGCATGTGAAGCATAATTTACATTACATCTTGTTTACACACACCATGTCTTTTCCCTGACATCTTTATGTTGGATGGGGAACATTTTTCTCATGTTTTGCTTTAACTTGCAAACACGCATGCAAAGCCGTTTTGTTGTCACTGTTTAAAAATCCTGTTTTTCATGTGCAAGTGAAAGAGCTTGCCTTGCCCAGAGGAGACAAATCTTCCAGGGCAGTTGAACTCGTAGTATAGGTGACAAGTTCTTCCTACCAATGTATTACTTGGAAGAAGGGACACAACACTAACACCATAGACTGCAAGGAAACAATAGAATATGATAAATGGAGCAGAAAATAACAATAAACAGACATAAAAATCCACACAAGAGAAAGGGCTAACCTGTGAGGTAATGCTATAGGATTCTAGGAGAGAAAATCTTCCTTCTGCAACCCCTTTCTTGAACATGATTGGTGTACCTGTAATACACAGTCAGATATTACTGACACTAAAACTAAATGGGGATGTTAATGGAGTGCAAGGGAATCAAAAGCTTACAGTGTAAGAAGTCCAGGATGGCAAAGAATCAAAATCAATTCAGTACGTATGGCTACAGTGAACCAATCCAAAAAACACACTGTCCCGACGGCACAAGGACGCCTATACAGCGGAGTGGCAAGCAGTCTCTAGTCCAGGAAAGCCACCTAGCTCGCCGGCACACGGATGCCTAATGGCAGTTCAAACGCACAAAAGAAAGTCTCTAATCTGTGCGGTTACTGTGGAGTACCAGTGTATATATCCTATACTGAACAGCAAGTAGGAAATACAGATAAAAATCAGATTGGCAATAGGCAGGCAAAAGAATGTAAGCAAAGACGTGATGTGAGGGAGGCCATAAGCATTCCAAATCAGCATTCACCAGTAGCGAGATGCAAGACGTTGAGCAATGGAGTCCAGGAGCAAAGCGAAGGTCAGAATCCATGTATCAATCCAGCAAGCAAAAGGAATAGACAAATCAAGGTCAAGGGACAGGCAAGGGGTCAATAATCAGATAATCCAAGAAAGAAAAGTAGGCAGAAAACTAAGCATACTTCATGCAATCAGAAGTATCAGAATATCAGATGGGTGGTGCCTAAATACCCTTGATCACATGACTGCTCCCTGGACCGGAATCAGTATGTTGAACGTGTAGGGGATGTAAACTTCTCCATAGCAACTTCCAGAGTTCAGCAAACCGTAGTCTGTTAGCAACTGCATTCCAGGTTCTATGATGAAAACACCGGTATATAGAGTATCTCGGGGAAGCACAGAGTATTTTGCTTGAAATAGGAGTGCTAGCAACCGGATTCCTGACAGTAAGGGACCTTTTCATTTCTTCTGCTTTTGTGAATTAAAACAATGCTTTTCCTTTGGTAATGACAGGTAGGCCTTTTTCACATGGCTCTTCAGTTCCATTAATTTGGGGGCCTATGATTAGACCCACAAGCATAGCATGAAAGTGCTGGGGATTATAAATTCCTGGTGGGCATTCCTGGCTATTTTGTTGTCAAATGTTACTCCAAAGTATACATATTTACCCACAGCCTCAATGACTTGTCTACCAATAGTCCATCTATAAATACACATTTATTACTGAACTGCACACATATATATTTTTTACCATACTTAATAACTAGCTCATGAGTTGTTGAACAGTTATGGATGGCCATCAAATCTCTGCAAACCAATGGGAGTATGATCTAATAATACTAGTTCATCAGTGAAACATAGATATTGGCCATCTACATTACATAATTTAGGAGTGAATGCAATTACCGTAGAGCTCAGATAGCTATGACGATCTGCTATGCAGAGATTGACAGCCTGATTCATGGAATTATTTGCGTGAAAAACGCAGATTTGCGCGCCTTTCTGCCTGAAAATCCCTGTTTGAAGAATGGTGATTTTCGGGCTGAAAGGCGTGCAAATCTGCGTTTTTCACGCAAATAATTCCATGAATCAGGCTGTGAATATCTTAAGAGCTGTACATGTTGCAATGTCACTGGTAAGCCTATTCCCTGTGTTCAATCTGATTTTTACCTTTGACCGTTCATGTAGAATAATTATCCTCATTAGCAATCAGGGTTTAATTTCCGAGTTAGCTGATTCTTGCCTTGAAATACAACCTATTACCCCTGCAAAATGTGGCACTGTAATCAAGGAATGCTACATAAAGGGAGACTTCCATTATATTGATTGTTTTCCAAGTTATCAACCTCAGCACCATTATATTAGGGATATATGTACACCCCCACAGACGACCATTTAAGAAGTAGGTAAGATTTGTTTTGTCTCAACCCACGCAGTCAGATCCAGTAAGAGAAGTTCATCAACCTATTAAGAGGGTCCTCAAACATAGTGAGTATTCTATAATTACTAGGGTCATCCAGTGGGCTCCTTTTACAGACCAGTATAATGATTCTTGTCTTCCAAGTAAGATGAACGTTTCCCTCTTATCCAACTGCCATAAATAGCATACCCAAGTAATTTCCCCAGTATTTGGAGTCAGGTGTAATGCCAAATTGCTAACGACATCTGGACCCAGAGTCCTGTATTTTTATATTGGCTAATAATCTTAATAATATTCTCCTACCCACCTTAATCGAGCCTACTCTCAGTCTTCACTTAATCTGCCTCATGTGTTTTGTGACAGGCTGGCCACACATCTTCGTAATAGGTTCCCCACATGCAATGATCAAAATACGGTTAGTTTGTATTTCATCTTGGAAATATGGAGCAACAGCCATAATTTGCTATCCTTTCTTGCATCAACGGCATGCATCAGCACATTTGTTTTGATTATTTTAGTTTGTCATATTTCAGCTAATTCTTATAGGCCTGGTATAGCACCTAACCATTCTGTTAATGTTATGATCACCATCCTGCATATACCATCTCATATCATGTTGTGGTATTGCTAGTCTATGTACAATGATTGGGTCATGTCATTCGTTAAAACGACTCCCATCCTTTGCAGTTTTGACAGAAAAGCAAACTTTATTGGAATACGTATGCTTTATATTTCCCAGTAGAGCTGCATTTTCCTCATATAACTGAGATGATCCCCTGATCTTGCTAAGCAATCCTGTTAACCTTCCATTTCAGCAACGGTGGGACTAATATTTTGATTGGTACATATAATGCTGTTGGTCCTTGATTGATTTCAACATCAAGATTACCAGTTAATTGCCTGTTACACTTACCCGGAATTATCCTATTGAAACAGAGCCTGAGTGGTAAATGATCTGTGCATTATTTTGAATCCCTTCAACCTATTCAATCTCGGCCATGCATAAACATGTAATCGACGGTTGATACTGTAATGTCGGTGAACTGAGTAAATTGAGCAGGGTTATCACGTATCATCTGACCATTTAACATCCATTGTTCGATTTACCTAGGGTTCCTGTAGAATGTTTAGTCATAATAGACACAGTCTCTAAGGCAGTTATTGGTTTGTTTTGGTTGTTTTAACTCGCATTTTCATAGTTTGTGCTTGGTGGGCTGATGTGTCTTTAGATGGTTCAGAACCTTGTGGATTAATCGAGAGGATTCCACAACAGAATGGAACTTCCCCTTACATAGTTGTTCAATTTCAATTAGCGCTTCATAATCCAAATGACTGACCCCGCTAACAAGCACCTGCTCCATATTCCTTTTACATCGCTGGTTATTGTCGCTCTTTGCCAAGACAGCGACTAGAATTGTATTTATATGTTCGTGTGTCTCCCCACTCCTGTGAAAATGGTTTCACATAATGAGGTGAGGGAAAAAAGACAAAGTGTAATACTTTTTAGGTGTTGACTTTGTGGGGTTTCCCAAACGCTTCTCTGGATTTATTTCATTAATGATGGATCTGTTAGCGAACTTTGATCATCAAAGATTTTGCTAAAATTGAGAACAGTCAAATTTTATAATAGTGCGTCAATAAGGTTTCCCTCCCAACAAGTCACCAGCGACTTTCTAAATGATACATTGTTGTTTTTAAAATTGTATTGTTGGATAATCTGTTGCTGTTGTCAGAACGAGGTCTAATAAACTGAATTTAAAACGTCGGCCTTCGTACAAACTATGTTAATGTCGACATAAACGACCACTAGATGTTCAGCTAGAGAGTCAACCAGCTTATCACCCAAGCAGAGTAAACTCCTCAATGATAATGAGCCTTTACACGCTATGAGCTTGCAAGGGACATTTACAGTCAAAAGAAAGTCAGGGGTTTTACCCATCCCAGATGTTTTCTCTGAGGCATTATGAGGATTAAATTAAAGCTGGGAATCAGTTAAGCTCAAATGAGTAATGTTGTTGCAGAACTTATTTTGTCCACCCCTCATTTTACCATATCTTACAATGTAATGTAATATAGTGTAATGTTACTGTAAAATGGCGGAAGGCACTTCGAACCAAGCGTATTTCAGTGCTCCATTCTAATGACCCAGGAAAAAAGGGGCGGGTTTCCAAACAAGCCCCATTAGAAGATTCCTTTCTTCTGAAAGCGAGTAAGTTACTAGGATTCCAGATGTTTTCAGGAAAGGAAGGTCCATAGTTTGGCCACATTGATCATTTGAAGAGATGTATAGACCTGATAAAACGAGAGGCAGATCTTTACGGCCTGGATGAACATTGACACTAAAAAGGATTTTTCATATAAATTGGGGCTGGTCCAGAGAGTTGCTTTAACTATGTGAGAAGTGTAAATGCAATATTTCCCTTGAGTAGCAGCCAATATAATGTCCTCAACACAGGAGAAATGTGAACATGTCAGGACTATTAGTAGCAATCATAGCAGCAATGTTCTGCAACACTTTTAGCTGGTCGGGGATATCGTCTGGTATTCTGGCATAGAGTAAATTGCAATGTTCTAATGTAGAGCCTTTGATAGCCCTAGCAATGGAAGCACAATGCGTTTCAGAAAGTAGTGGCCTGATTTAGTGGAGCTGCAGCAAATGATCTTTGGTGTTTTCTTAACAACGAATTAATATGAGAGGTCATGCAAAAGGGTGGAATGCAAGATCACACCTAATGTGTTTACAGTGACTTGATCATCAGTATGTCCACTCATCTGAAATTCAGAATAAGTGTCTAAGGCTTGTATTGTGTAGTCGGGACATAGACACCGACTTAAACCTTAATCAATTTCCATTCCTCAAGCTCTTGAATGGCGGCGGCAACAGGTGGCCTATGGCTCTAAGAGTCCAGTAAAACTTGGGCAGAGTGCAGTTGGCTGTTCGCAGGCAAACCTTTTGCCACTTGTATGCTATTAACATCATCCATAGTTGGTTTCTGATGACCAGCATAGGCGAGTCCTAGCTTTCCATGAGCGGAAAACACTGTGCCAGCGACACACTTCGCGTGCTTCGCGCTCGGCCCGTGCATCACTGGCATACCACCGGCATGCCACTTCAGTATGTAAGCCTGCTTATATATCAGCAGAGAATGTGTACATATGGCCCACAGCTGCATTAGGCACATGCGGCTAAAAAGGGGGTGTAAAAGCTTGCAATCACCGCTTTGCGGCAGCTGCAGCCCCTTCACAATAAAACACCAGAGACTCCAGTGTCTCCACAGTGGAAAGGTACAATATTACCTGTTGTACAAGATCCTACGAAATGTGTAAAATCATTTTTAAGGCAGTAAACAGGATGTATTGGTATAAACTGAAGTTTAGATTTATTTACAGGTGGAAAAGAAACTTCTCTGCAACAGTGTGCATTAGAAATCTTTTTGTATGCAAAGGAAACGTATTGCAAAACTAAAGGGTGATGGCTGGAAGGTTTAGAATAAAATGTCAACCTCTGGCATTGCTCTGGGCAACACCCCAGACCATCGTCCTGCGGCTGCCAAGTCAATACAGAAGGGGAAAGACCTAGGGACATACGTGAGCATATGGAGGAGTCATTTTGACATATTAAAGTAAGACGAACCATTGTCTCCAGCCAGACCCTAATAAGTGCCAATGTTTTGATGGGAAACACAGTGATAGATGTATCTGCTTCTGAAAGTGTAAACAAAGCTCTAGTTAGTGATGCAAAACTGTGATTTCTTTCAAGACAATTAAACATGGCAAAAAAAGTTTTAAACTATCTCTTATTTTCATAAGTTGCACATACTTGTCGCGCACAAAAGGGGATTTTGCAAAACACAAAAAGGGGGGGGGTCACTTTTTTGTGGAACATAATATATTCTTCACAACATATATAATAACAGGTAGCCTGCCTGTATGAAACACTGAATGATGGCAGAGCATTTTGTGTTGTGTGACTTCAAGTCTTGAAAGTACATTTCCAAACCCCAGAGGGTATTTTTTGTGCTGAAACCACTTGCATTCTAGTACCTGAGTTATCGCTTTAAATCCGAGTATTCTGTACAGCCAAACATTAACACATACGTTTACCAGCTAGATCTGAGAAGATATGTGGCTATGTGCCAAAGGTGCAGACTGGTTGCAAATCACAGCTGCGCCACTCAACTAAAGTATGCAATCCTGGGCAAATCATGTATCTCACACCCTTCAATGTCAACATTAGATATCCCTGGAAGGGATTCCATTCACACAATATATTAGTCTCCTGGATTACCCATGCCAATTTGTAAGGCAACACCCTGTGATGCCCACGAGAAGCAAAGACTGATGTCGCTCCCTCAAATGTAATTTTTGTGTTGCCACATTAGGTGACGGAAATACAGATGCAAATTAAGGGGGTCACATTTCCTGTACCACGCAGGACATCACAAGCTTGAGAGCCAGCCCTTTGAAAATATAACTTACTGTGAACATGGAAAGCATCAGTCAAAAGGGAGCACATGGGAGAAGACAGTTCAAGATGGTCTTGATAATGCAGTTAGTTTGGCAATTGGTGCAACATCAGTCAGGAGATGTACAATGTGGCACTTGCAGCTGAAATGTCAATGACCAGGGCTGTCTGATTATCTAACGGAGCAACAGCAGGTGCCAAATTACCATTCAACTGTACATTTGCAAAGGATAGTTCTGCAAAAATAATTACAAAATTGTGCATTGTAGAGAACAAATAATCAAAGCAATTACATGACAAACCATAGAGTTAGAAGATATCCATGAGTCACAAGAGATATTCCAGGACTTCAGAAGTACGTCTGACATTGCACTCAACACTATAACACAACAGCAACAAATTGTATATGTGTTCATCAGACTTTGCTCACCAGATAACAGAAACACTGGACTCGCAGCAGAGCCATGTTTCTGCTACATCAAAGATTAGTTCCTACTACAGTGTGTAACTACCCGACCAGGAGGGCATGTCAATCGAAAGTTGTATTCTTGTAGAATGTGATCTATTCTTCCATGCCAGGACATCTGGCACACTATATGGTTTCTGTGCCAGATATTTGCCTGTAAAATTTCAAGTGCCAAGTATACCAGAGAGCAGCTGAAATGATTCTCGCTGCACTAGTCTTCAAGTTAGGCTATTCAAATACACCAATGTGCTCTCACAATTCTAAAGTTCAGCATAACACATGTAAATTAGCCCTACAATTGACTCCTCTGTACAACATTTTGCAATATCTTTGCAGCTCTGTGTCAAAATTACAAGGGTGACAATGTCCAGCTGCGGCAACATCGTGCCTGAAAGTAAACACAGGACAATATTGTATCACTACATTACATAGTGATAAATATAGCTGAAAATCACTAGGTCTGTCTATCAAATATTTGGCTCCAGTGGCGATGGGGTCTGGGTACGCACGCATGCAGACACCCATACTTCCCCGAAGAAAACGCCCACGCAAAAGAGCACACCCACACACAAAGCCACACACAGATGCAGCAGACACCCACTAATAAGTATGCTTCTACCCTGGCACTGCTTCATACATAGTGGAAGTGTATGAAAAGAAGTAGTTAAACTATATTGCCTGCTGTCCTGTTCCCACTCCCCAAAACCCCTATCTCAATGCCCCCTCCCACGTGCCAATCTAACTCCTAAACAAATGCACCTGCTTTTTAAGGGAACATTTGGTGCAGGGCACCGAAGTGCAAGTTTCAACTTCTTCTGACCCTTTTTATTTTAAAACAAAATAAAGGTATAGGAACAGTAAGACTTTAATCCTGGTACATATCCTGGTAGATATCTCTAAAGACTGGAGGGGGGTTCTGTACTCCTGCCCTCTATATGGCAGAGTAGAAGCACAGAGCACCCCAGCCAAGATTCTCTATGCAGTAGCGAAGGACGAGCAATCAAAATGCAAATACATAAATATAATAAATCAAGGCTTAAGCTCTCAGGAGGTGATGCAGGCTGGTTCTTAAGTACAGTATAGTCCCCAAGCCCCCATAAAGGAATGCCCACACACTATGTTAGTGATAACACAGTTCTTTATATAAATAAGGTTCAACTTATACAGACACACAACACACTTTGTGCTCAGGCAATACTGTAATGATTAATGTATCATTTCTATGTGGTATCACAATTACTCTTTGACTCCATTAAAATGGCACAACTACTGACAGTTTCAAATGGCATACAAATCAATAGCAAAAGGGATCAACCATTTACTTGGGAGGAAAACAAGTGGTTAGACAATAGGCAGAATACTAGTCTTGTTACCTAGAAACAGTTCTGTGTGAGGATCCCCCCTGCAACCTGGGCAACATGTAAATAAAGTATTGACAAACCCAGTCCATATATTGTTTAGCAGAGTCTTCATTCCTTCTGCAAATGTTCTACTAGCCCAATGTACGTGGTTCAGCAGAGTTGGACGACGGGTTGTCAACAGATCCTTCTTGAGTGAACTCCCTTTAAAAGGCAGGAGCCACGGATTGTCAAGATTACTCGAAAAAAAGATGAACAATGTTGTCGAAACAGCAGCTTCGGCCTTCACGGTGTTCATCGGCGATTGATCGTGGACGTCCTGCAAAGATGAGACATGCAGTGCACCTTGACGATGATAGTTTGTTGCTGCAAACAGTCAATGAAGAATGTAGACCCAGCAAGGGCCTTGGGTCGTCAGCATTTGGCATCAGCGAATGGTACTCAACCACGGCTGGCTTTCGGATCTTCGTCAGAGTCTTTGAGGACTTTGGGTGGTGGGAAACCCACTGGCAGATTCTCCTCGGTTCATTGGCAGCTTTGACTTTCTCCGGCGGGACAAAGCGGTCGACGGTGATGAGCAAGGGAGTACTTGATTCAAATGTTTTAGGCAATGGAGCATTGCGGCTCCGGTCTGCGATGATGGTCGTCAACAGCGATGGACTTCAATGTCTGGGCGCTTTGCTTCAGATTCCTCATCTCCAGTCAGCAGCCTTTCGATGACTGACTTCCAGGGAGCCTTGGTGAAGGGTAGCTGATCCATGATGTTCCCTCGTAGCTCGGGAAGAGGTCTCCTAGCCAGGTCCTCTCTTTGATCATTTTTTGGAGACACGACAGCTTTTGGATTGCAGAGAAGGAAAGCAGCAGCAAAGCCTTCTTATTCTAGCTTCAAGTTAAGCATCAAGTTTCGACTTCAGCTTCTGAACAATTTCCATCAGTGAGAGGCCCCCAGATATACTGTTTGGTCTCTCATTCACTCTGCTGGGTCACACTCAGGCAACCAATCATTCAGAAGGGCATTCAGGCAGGCAGGCAGGCTCACAGTACATTCAGGCCATTCTTCTCAATCCAGACACTCACAACAAGCAATGTGGATTGGGACAAGCACACAGACATTCAGCACTCCACACTGCATTCATACCCATTTTGGGCAGGACAGTCTCATTCTTTGTGTCACATAATAGAAACCAGACACACATAACACGAAGTGTATATTGGTCACGCACTGCATTCACCCAGGTCCCACCCCAGGGGAGTACCCACAACATAGTCATTGGGAAGGCTCCAGCCAGTCTGGCCCAGACTTCCCCACAATACCATATATGGAACTTCCACCCAACAGCCAGTTGTACGTAACCTTTGGTGTTCACACAAGAATTACAATCACTGAAATCATTAAACCTTAAAACCTATCTTATATGGAAAACATTGGGTACACCTTTGCATTTTAGCAAATATAAAACGACAGCCGCTATATATAAAAAGGCTATTATTGAGGCTAAGCAGCATTTTATTAATAAAAGAATTCAAAGTGCCCAACAAGACACTAAAGAACTCTTCTGTATCCTAAAAGAACAAAAAAGCAACAATCACGCAACACCACAGAGATCTATTACTATAATACTACATGGTGCAATGTACTGCAGCAAGCTATGCATAAAAAACTGCCTACCATCAAAGAAAACATAATGGAAAAAAAGCAATATCTTAAAATGTGAGAAGCACAAGCCATCAGAATGGTCTTTCCAAAGATCCCCACTTGTTCTCTCCTATTACGGAAGAGGTTTTGGAAACTATCATCAAACAACTTAAGCCCACTAAATGTAAGAATGACATATACACCACTATGTTGATTAAGACATGCTCCCCCACTCTAATTACCTCAATCTGCAAATGTATTAATGCATCTATTTCCTCAGGGTCTGTACCCCAGGATCTTAAGAATGCTTGGGTGATGCCCATCTTTAAAAAAAAAACAGCCACTCATTCGATCTACCAAATAATTATAGACCTATTACTAACACTGCATTCTTACTTAAGGTTCTTGATCGTGTGGCTTACATACAAATCTTAGACCATCTAAAGACTTATCCCATTCTGAATAACCACCAATCTGGTTCCGGGTTGGTTTCGGCACTTAATCCAAGTTATTGTCCCGGATGGACCGTAATGATACTTCATTACTTCTGGCTTGATCTCTCTGCAGCTTTCGACCTGGTGGACCATGATATCATATCCACCAGGTTGCATGAAGTTGCAAACTTCTCACCCCTTACAGTCAAGTGGGTCGCTTCCTTTCTTAATAACCGGGACAGTAGGGAGGTCTGTCGCATGGCAGAATCCGATTCTGTTATGATCCCCTGTGGGGTGCCTGCAGGAGCTTGTACCTTCCCTTGTTTCTACAATATCTTCACGGCCCCGCTATTTGCTATGCTAGACCATGAGAATATAATATTCACGAACTACGCAGACGACACTCAATGTGTCATCCCATTATCTAGATCACACACCGCGGACGAATTGGCCATTAAAAAAGTCTTCTCCATAATTGAAACCTGGATGGTCCATAACAAGCTAGCACTTAACAAATCTAAGACTGAGCTTCTTGTGATTGGATCCTCTAATACTCAAAATAAACATGGCTCAAGTTATGAGAGTTTTCAGCTGGTTGAAGATACAATCAGTCCTCTAAAAAAAAAAAAGTGAAAACACTTGGGGTCACTTTTGACAAAAGATTGTCCATGAAGCAACATGTGAGCAGCGTAGTCTCCTCATGTGCATATTACATCAAATTACTAGCTCATCTAAGACCCCTTATATCTCAGGAAAATGCAGAGACCATCGCAAGAGCAATAATTGGGACAAAAATCGAATATTGCTCTATTCTACTAATGGGCATAGACCAGACTGACCATAACAAACTGCAAGTGTGTCAAAACGAGGCGGTCAGAGTAGTCATGAAACTCAAATGTAGAGATCACGTCACTTCCGCGAGATGCACCCTGCATTGGCTCCCCGTGGAGTCTAGGATTGTGTTCATGACTCTAACCATAATTCAAAAATGTAAAGAAGGCAAGATGCCTGACTACCTACAGCAGCTTCTTCCTATGAGATCTAATAGTGGAGCCCTAAGATCAAATAACCAACATCTGTTGGTTGTTCCGAAATGCTGTACTGTTAAAGTAGCCAACTCAGCCTTCTATTCCATCGAGCCCATTGTCTGGAATTCTCTTCCCCTGGAGATGAGAGGCATTGAGTCACTCGACCTCTGTAAGAAGAGGCTAAAAGACTCATATTTTTAACTAAGCTTTTTTAATCCTCTATCTATAATTATTAGTCTTGACTAATCCTCGCTCATGATTTTATGCTTTTATGTTATTTTATGTTTGATGTGTTTTTATGTTGTGTTGTAGCGCCCTCACACCTCAGGGTCCATGGCCGCGCTATATAAATGTTTTACAATAAAGTAAAGTAAAAAGTCAGGGGAAGGGACATAGTCAGGGCTGTCCAGGACTTTGGGAAAACAAGGTAACAGGTAGAAAGCAAGAGGCGACAGGAGCCATTGTGTCTTCTATCAGGAATCACTGATTCCAATAGCAGGGCATGGGTATCCCAAATTGGAGGATACGCAGAGCACCTGTCAAATTCAGCATGGAGCTGCCCCCGGCCCATACCCTGCTCTGTGGGCCACCCACATGTGCCCAAAAACATACACTAGGGGTACAGGGTTTAACCCCCACACATGTGTGCCATAAGGGTATCCCAAGGGTCTGTTCACCAAACCAAAAAGAGGAAGAGCTACACTGCCAGGAGTCCCGCATGGACTCCTGTGCAGAATTTAACACAGAACACAAATGATAAAAGGAGTGCAGGACAAGGACATGGAGGCCCTATCCCTCCAATGCATTTCCAGTATCACAATATCGTGTCCCAGAAGCAAAGCACAGCAGAGTGATGCGAGTGTGTTGGCCATGTGGGGACTCCGTTTGCCTGCTCCAGAAAGTCTTTTTCCAGTGTCCATTCATTGAAGGAGGCAGATCCTGGTACATATCGTGCCCCAGAAGCGAAGCGCAGTGGAGTGCTGCAAGTGTGTTGGCCGTGTTTGCTGAGTTGAAGGAGTTGGCTGACACAACTCTGACTATAGCGGCTGACATTATGAGACACTAAAAACCGCGAACACTAAGTGGAAGCACATAACTCTGATTTTCAAAAGTGGAAGGTCTTTCTATTGTTTGATTTTCAAAAGTGGAAGGTCTTTCTATTGTTTGAATGACGGACAACAAAACTGGTTGGGTGCCTGAAACGAGGAGTGCAATCTGTCACGGAATTAAGTCTAAACACTCCTTTTGTGTTGCAGTGCATAGCCTCACTGACTCAGTTTCACTGCAGATTGCACTCCTCGCTTCAGACCACTAAGTCTAAATAGTTGTTTCATGTCGTAGGGCGTAACCTCGTTGACTAAAGCAAAGGTACTAGATACCGAGCGTAGATCAGAGAACTCTAACTGTTCGTGTGTAATACAAAATCTCCCTTTATCCAGCGAAGTTAATTAATGGCTACTACGCGTGTTCTTGGAAGAGAAAGGAAAGACTCGAAGAGTGTGAAGGTGAACTCTGAACATGTGCGGGAAAAAGAGATATCATTTGAGAAGTGGTGAAACAACAATGGAAAATAAAGGAAGACTGTATATGTGTGCTGTGGAAACTACAATCGCACAAGAAAAAAATCACATAATTTTTTCCTCAAGCGCAAAATACGTCTATACTCAAGCAGTCCAAACCACAAAAGCTAACATACGGCACCTTTTTCAAACATCAGAAATTACACTAATGAATGTTTTGAAATGTCCGGTCTCGTGTTACTAGACACAGAAAGGCGTGGTAGTATTTCTATCACAAACGTTTGCAGTTTAGAACAGGAAATATGAGAATCTAAAATTCCAGCTACCAGATTAAGCAGTCCACCCTGTATGTTTGACACTCAACCCGAAGACACTGACGAGTTCGATGATTCAAAATCTAGCCCAGTCAGTGATGCATCATCAATAATAGAAGACACTTCATCAGCTGCATATTTACAACGAAGAGATAGAAGAAGTCTACTCTCCCAATTTATTAACTCGCAAAACAATAATCAAACCAGTGACGTCACTAGCCCGCTTCCTGCACTCAACATAGTGTGGTAGTCCTTTATTAGGGCTCTACGATACTGTCATACTTGAAGTGCGCAACAACACTACCATCGTAAACGAATTAAGGTGGTTGGTGTTATCAAAGACACCTGAAACAAATACTAATACTGGGAAAGAGGTCTAGGGAGCTGAACTAAGATACGGCAACACTCCCCAAGAACAGCAAGTATAGCAGGCGACTTTAATTGTATATTTCCACTGATTGATATTGAGGGGGTTTGAAAAAGATAAAACCTCGAGTCTCTCAATTGATAAACATAGTCCTGTCAAAATGAAAAAACAAAGAGACGGCATAATATGAGCCAATTTTTTAGCAAGATGGGGCTTCTGCCAAGTCAATGCCATGTTTGATCGAGGTAGGAAAACTCGTCCCACGTGGTTTGGTGTCTCCGCAGAATCCACCCTTGATTATGTATGTGTGGCAAATATTGACACATCTAGCATTAGCTCTTTTGAGATCACAAAAACAGAAAGAAGTGACCATGTAATGTTAACGTTGTCTATGACTAAACCTTACCCATATAAAAATCTAGAACTCACAAAGTGTGTTGATTAATTAACTAATGAGGTGGGTAATGGAGTGTCCTACTTTGGTGTCAACTGTATTAAGGTAAATGAAGTAATAGAAAAGTGGTGGACCAAAAATCATATGTGCGCCCCTGAATAATTTGCAAGAACATTAACAACGATAAAATACAAAACTCTAAAACCCTGACTAAAGAAACAGATAGTCATAGATGATCAAAAATACCTATATAGACAGAGAAATTAGTATATACAAGTATGAACTGGAGGCCATCAGGGGCGCACAGCCAATGGCAGCCCGAGTGCCGACTCTTTCCAGCCGGGTCATTAAGGAACTGAACCCCCCTTAGTGACCCCTCACCCCCTGGATATGAAACCGCAGAACCCTTGAGGAGAACACAATGCACCCCCTGAGTTCAACCCCGACGCCTGGAGACTGCCGTGACCCCGAGAACGAGCCCCGGCCGTCCTGCAACGTTGTGGAGAGGAAGCCTGCATGAACCATGCCAGATGGAGATCCTGATACGGGCAGCGAGAGAGAAAGCCTGCTACAGCCTGAAATAGCGCTGTGCCCCCAGGTGCCATATGAGTGGGGTGAGGATAACTTGCTGCCCCTCCCTCCAAGGCCACCCAAGGTGAGAGGTTCAGGGCTGGGGGCGGGTGGCACTGTTGTAGGAGGAGCCGTGGGTGCCTAGCGAAGCAACGGAGGCATGGCCTGGACTGCGACTCGGGGGTGGGGGGCTCGCGCAGGGCCCATCGACAAAGGAGGCTGAGGAGTCGGGCAGTGGGCTCGTGGAGGATCGTCAGTCCCCCGTCCGAGACTGGCGTGAAAGGAGGCCATCAGCATGGAATGTGGATCCCCGGAGTGCCTGGGGGCTGTCCCGCGGTGCGGGGTGAAACCCCAGGAGTGGCCACCAAGCCCCGGACGAAGAACGCAGAGGCACAACTTTAAAAAGGGGCAAAGAGTGGATGGCAGGGAGAGAAGACACCTTACACTTCCCTCTGCCGGATGCAGGTGAATGCCCGGGGTCAGGGGTGGGCGCGTGCCACGAGATGAAGCCTCCATGGTCAGCCCAGGGGAGTGAGCCAGGTGAGTCTGGGATGCCAGGCCCCCAACTGCCCACCACAAACACAACCGGGCAGTTGAATCGTGTGACCAGGAGCCTGCCTGATACCTCCCCTAGGTGGGCCCCCCAACGGACATCAGAACTGTGGCTTGGAGGGATGTGGGAAGGCACCAGTGCAATGGACCCTCGATTCATGTGAGGGGAAGAGTCACCAGCCCAAATTGCTAGCATGGGTTCATAACCCACATACAACAACTCATCAGCGTGAAACGAAGGAAGGAGGGAAGGGATTCACCTCTCCATAAGTAATACCCACTAACAGGCAATCCCACAGGCTGCCAGAGATGTCTGAGGGACATCGGTGGGCTCTCCTGTACGGGGAGTGAGGCTGAACTCGACCCTCCTGTGGAGCCAAGCCAAGTCAGGGACCCCGAAGCCGTAGCCCATTCTGGGTGCTGGCCCCCAAGCCCATGTCTGGGGCATGTGCCCACCCAGGGAGGACTCATCAAGATAGCCCCCAACCTGGAGAAGACTCCAAAGGCTGGAATACTGGGGGACAAGGGAAGAAAAGGAAGCTCCCTTCAGCTCACTGCATAAACCCTTCGGAACTCTGAGGGGCCCGTGAAGGTCCCACCCTGGATGGTGCGGGTGGTCGCCGGCCTGGGCACTCAGCAGGAGAAGAGGGACGAGTGGGAGGGGTGGCCCCACAGTGTATGACATCTTGCCATCTTCACAGCGAGCGAGCCCGCAGTGGCAGCAAGGCTTCTGGAAGACTGAATGAGGTCAGAAAGTGGGTTACTCCCAATGTCACCGCACAGTCTGTAGTAGAACCACTTGAGACCTCCTAGACCATGAGTGGTCTGCAGACAGCAGTACCATAGCATAAGGTGAGTGCCCCCAAGAGACTGGCACTGGGGGCCCTCCTTGAAGGAGGCTACCACGCGAAACAACCCCCCTAAAAGGAGGGTGACCAGGAAAAGACGGTTTCACTCACACCCAAAAAGAAACAGAGTGGTGATAGGCCTATCCAGTCCGTCCCACGAGCAAGCAGCAAACACTTTCTACAGCAACCAATACTGAGCCTAGGGTGAGCAAATCAGAACCACTCAGACTGAAACCACCTTGCCAACACGTCGCACACGAGTGTCATACGATTTGGAAGAAAGCTCTTCAACAGTACCGATTTCAAGAGACGACAAGGCACCAAAACACAGCCCAGACAAAGGAGGTGAGGTGGACTGGCCCGAGAAAGTGACGAAGACCGTCTCAGCAATGGAAAAGGGCTTTGCCTCTGTGTTGCAAGAAATAAGAGACATGCAATCAGATATAGCTAAAAAACTAGAGCAAATGGGCCAAAGGGCAGACAAAGTAGAGGACAGGCTGCTCCAGATCGAGACCAATCAATCGTTGTCCACCGTCCTGGAAACACAGACAGACATGAGACTGGTGGCACTGGAAAAGAGAGATGAGGAAAAGGCCTGGCAAATGGACGACTTTGAAAATAGGGAGAGGAGGAATAATCACTGATTTTCGGCGTCCCGGTGGCGGAAGGGGAGACGGAGAGGGACATCTGCCGAGTGGTAAGGGAAGTGTTCCGCCTCCTCTTTGGGAATGAAGCGACCATGGAACCCACGATAGACAGGGTGCATAGGGCGGGGGCAGGGCAGGGGCCCCCGCTCCATCGTGGTATGCTTCCACTACTACACAGGAAAAACAAAAGTTTCGGAGGAGACCAGG
This sequence comes from Ambystoma mexicanum, assembly GCF_040938575.1. Taxonomy (NCBI): domain Eukaryota; kingdom Metazoa; phylum Chordata; class Amphibia; order Caudata; family Ambystomatidae; genus Ambystoma; species Ambystoma mexicanum. Next base: position 464,018,045 of record NC_090931.1, read on the forward strand.
AAAGCTTGCAACATCACATGCAACAACGCAAGGATAACAATTTTCCAGGACCTTTCCGCATTTACTCTGACCAAACAGATTTGTGCCGCCCCCTGACCCAGTGCCTGAGAGAAAAGGGGGTGTGATATAGGTGGGGCTATCCTTTCTCCCTGTCATTTGAATACATGGGCCAGAAAACCACCCTGGTCTCGGAAGATGACTTTAGACGAGCGATCCAAGATTACATGTGTAAGTGATTTCAATCCGGCACACACCCAAGTCAACGCCTAGCATGTAGTGCACAACTGAAATCCTTATTTATTTTTGCCTAAAAGTTCATTATTCTGAAAGATATACCTCTCATATCATGCCCTTCTCCTGGAACCCACCCGGTCACACTGAACCAGGAATCAGGCTGGTTTGCAAAGGTAAATATTTATTTATGTATTTAAAATTGAATCACAATATGTTTTAATAGGTACACAACACTCACCAGTGGGGTGATGTAACACAGAATACTATCTTTAATACACCAGGAATGAGTAATGAGCAAAACAAATATAGCGCAGAAAATAATACTTTTGTGTGGTTCAGATCAGATAGCACTGTGGTTAGAGGTTCCCCCTGCAACACTCCTCAATCCTCATTAGGCAATGTAAAGAGATAGGAGGAGAGAGCAGGTATTCAGGAATGGCAGAAATAAAATAGAATATCAATCCCACTTTCCCCCTTTCAAACACAAGAGAAAACGGAATTGACTGTGAAGCCGTCAGAATGGCTTTTAAAGTTATCTTTAGAATGGACTGGGCAAAAACACCAAATATGGTCAAAATTGCTGAAATGGTTATAGATTCTTATGGGAGCCACTTTGTACAGTTGCACACAAACACAAGCAATGACTTAATCCAAAGAAAACATTTGAAATCTTAAAATTCAAGTTGGAAGCAATTAAAAGCTGTTTTACACGTGCGAAAATTTGTGGCAAACTTTTCACTGTACGATATTCATAAGAATGGGAGAATCGCAGGCAGGAGTTGAAATTTTGTTTCTATCACACAAACTGAGGGTGTTACAGACGTTTTAGTAAAGGTCGTTTTTCGAGAGAATGGAAAACAGGAATGCACTTTTAAAAATGACAAATGGGTTTCTAACACTAGAGGATGACTGTGAACAAAACGAATATCCACACAGGAACACAATCACTTGATCAGGGTGACTGCCTGCTAAGGAAATTCACCTTCTTCAGATGAGAAAAGGATCAGTGCAAAGATAGTTTTAACAATACTAGTTCTGGAGGAATGATAGGATGGTTTGGAGAGAGGTTTCAGACAATGCAAAGGTACTCCTAACACCACAGGTTCTAAATGCAAGATAGGATGGGTCTAAGATCGGAATAAGACAATGCAAAGTACATATGCTAGTGACACAATTCTTCCTATTTATACTCACTGGATAAGTTTTTACATGGGACCGCAGTTCTGGTCAGGGAATTGGATCTAGTTTAGGAAACACAGCTGGGCACATTGGACTGGGCAGGGTCAGAAAGGCAAGGCGCTCTGGTCACAGCACGGCACGGCACAGGACTGGACAGGGTCAGCAAGGTGCTCTGGTTACAGCACAGCACAGGACTGGACAGGTTCAACAAGGCGCTCTGGACACAGCATAGCACACGACTGGACTGGAGCTGCCCTTCTTGGTTCTGAGGATGTTTCAATTCAGCAGGCAAGCAGTAACAGCACAGCCCAGCTGTATTATGATGCTTCCGCCTAGGCTTGTGGGGTTCTGTTCTATAATTTGAAGCCTAGCTGAGAATGGTTCAGCTATACAATATGCCCTTTGCTATGCCAAATTCTGGAGTCTACAGCAAGGTAGATGTAGAGTTCAGCAGCAAGGTGCTCCATCAGCATCGGGAGAGAGTGAATCTGTCTGTCCTTATGAGTGGTGATCTGTCTCTATTTATGCTATGAAATTACATCATGAAGGGGGTGTGTGGGCCAGGTTAGCCTAAGCTTGCCCCTTTAAAAGGTGATTGGGTCAGAGCCTACTCTCTACCTGGAACACAAAGTCTACTTTTGGCAAAATACGTATTTCCACATGTGCAACCTCTATAAAAATCAAATATACAGATTGCATATTTTACATAGCAGCTATTCCTCCAAACCTGTAGCTGTGGGATCTTGTCTCCACTTTCCACAGAATTTTGCCCTTTTTACTATGAACACAATGTCTGATGTTTAAGCAAATTTCTACAAGTGTGCATGTTTAACATAGGAATGAGTCTATAAAGTTTCACAATTCTAGCGAAAATACATTTTGGGTAAAATCACATTTCTTGCCATTGTTGTCCAGAACATGTCACACAGTTCTGGCCCCTCTTCACCCGTGCAGCTGGAAATTAAATTACCAACTCTGTTATTTTTATATTTTTCACAATTCTGAACAGTGAGTTATCAGTCTTTTTAAAATGTGTTCTTTGTCCATGTTAAGCAACAAATGGTCGCTTGGCTCCACCCCTTGGTCACGCCCTGGTAGCCCAGGAGCCATCCCCCATGTTTGTTCCTTGCAAAGGCCATTTACTACGGTCTTCACACATTTCGAATTTCCTGAGCTGCAGCTTGTCATTGTTCCTTTCCCCTTTGTAGACCAGGTTCTTTCCTACCCTTTAATTAACGCCTCTCCATGATTTCCTGCTGGGGGAAAGACCTTCCTTTTGTGAGAAAAACCTGTTATTCAAGTTCTGCAGCTTCACCAAGGTTTAAATTAATTGTTAAATTCTTCTTAGCACCAAACAAACTTGTTGTATCAAATAACAGCTAGAATTCTCATTCAAGATTTTAAACCCATGGGATCAAAACAATTACAATATGGGTTACTATCAGTAACAGGCCTCTTAGATTGCAAACATTTGACTTTCAGTTTATACATGTTAAAGTTTAATCAGGCAGGCACCTGACAGCTGTCATCACAGCAGCCCTCTGCTACACAGAGATGTATTTACAGAGCCACAGACAGGCCATTTTTGCTGTGGAAATCTCTTTATGCTCTCAGCCTTTCAGGACCTTGTAGGTTCACCATGACTTCTTAAACTAAGTGAATTGTAGCAGCCAGAGAGAATTTTGAATATTTGAAGATGTTCTGTACCGGCATTCTGAAGTTTCAGCAGCAAAGAAAAAGGGATTTAAAGCAAGATTTGGAGTTTCATTTAGCAAAGCACTGCTTTTTCCTTCTGCACTCCACTTTCAAATGTTGTGGGGCCCAGTGACACACTTCAGTAGGGAGAGCTCCGTTACACCACTGACAACCTGCATGGCAGATTGGTCAACCATCTTTTTGTGGGTTGAAAAGCGCGGTTTTCAGGGGGTTTGGCGCGCACAAGGGTTTTGCAACCATTTTGCTGTTTCTGGCACCATCATAACAGAGTGATTCAGGATTGCAGAGCAGAAGTGGGTCAATACATCCCACACGTGGAGGCCCCAGATGCCCAAAAAACCCACGGGTGTAGCGGCAGCAGGAGCACGTGGAATAGAGAGGCCAAGAGACAGGAGGATAATCCCGGGATCCAGAAAATTTAAGAAACTGAACACTCCTCCTCCCGACGGAGGATAGAGGACGGGGAAGCCCCGAAGGATGGCGGAAACCATGGCCTTGCCTGGGAAAGATGTCCAGGGAACTGAGCTAAGATACAGCAACTCCCACAGAGAACAGCAAGTATGGAGGGTACATTTCTGGGACAGCGCAACACTATTGAGGTGGGGGAGTAAGGGGACTCAGCATAAGTCACAGATGTAACATTAGCCTGGCTGGAGTGGGCATGTTGATGGTCCATCCAAGTACCAGGAATGGTCGAACTCTTTGGCTGGGTGCCGGGAAGGGAGGAGGGGGGACAGAGGGAGTTACTGTTGAGAGTTTTGGGTAAGAAGGGGGGCAGTTGGGGTCACGCTCCACCCGGGGGGATGGTAGGAGGGGAGCGGCTGAAGCTCCACCCAGGGTGGAGGGGACAGGGGAAGGCAGGGGGGACCTAACAATCAGCTGAATACCTTGGGCAATCAATGTATTTCTAAGGAGGAACGATGGCAATGGGGAATAACACAGGTAGGTGCTCTGGGGAACATGAACAATGGAAATGCTGGCCTCAATAATGATTGACCAACTGCCTGTGCTGGAAATAGGATCCCTGAATGGTAGGGGAATGAACACCCCCACTAAAAGATCCGTAATAAGTAGGGAGTTTCAAAGGGTGAGATTAGATATACTCTTCCTTCAAGAGACTCCCTGGGCTAGAGGGAAAGAACCAAACTTAAGAGGGGAGGTATTACACGCCTTGCACAAATACAAAAAGAGAGGGGTGGCAATCCTACTGGCAAGAGACATAGGTTTCAAAACAGAAGCCTTGCTGAAAGATCCTGAGGGTAGATATCTATTCACGAAGGGCAAGCTCCAAGGAACTCCATTGATCCTGGCAGTGGTTTACGGGCCCAATGAAGCTCAGGCACAATTTTGGGAGAGGGTGAGGGATAAGCTCCAACTCTTCATACACGTACTTTAATAGTGGGAGGAGACTTCAATATGCTTCTGGATCTCTTGAGAGATAGAAAGAGATTGACGCCCCATTCCCCCCAGGCGTCCGCTGACCCCACTTCACAAAGTTTCCACAATGTTAACCAGGAGCTGGGGCTGGAAGGCATGCTTCTGTTGAACGATCACAGGTGACCCACCATACACATACTATTCAAGGATACACAAGTCCTTTTCCAGGATTGACTACATCCTGATAGATAACTCCCTGCTTCCCTATGTGACAGACCACAGGGTAAACCCAGTTCCCTTGTCCGACCATGACCTGGTGCGAATTACCTTATTGGGGGGTAGGGTTGAAAATGGAAAGGGTGGTGGAAGAGTAATGACGCCCTACTAAAGGATGTTTTGACAGCAAAAATGGTCCTAGAAAACACAGTGGAATACTTGGCCCTTAACGACAATGGGGAGGTCAACCCACACACCTTGTGGGACACATTTAAGGTGACAATACGGGGGGGCCTTATTAAAACGGGTGCCCAAAACAAAACAAAAAGGAAAAGGGAAGCACAGGAAAAAAAAACCTCTGAGATAAATAGCAGAACTGCAACCGGGCTGCACCCCGGACAATCGTATCTGCCTGACCAGGTGACAGCCCTTGAACAATATAGGAACCAACTGAAGGAAGTCCTGCACAATAAAATGGAGAGGAGCCTTCAGCTACTTAAACAAAAATATTATGAAAAGGGGGACAGAGCAGATTCAATACTGGTGTGGAAGCTTAGGGAGTCCCAGAAAAGCAAGATGGTGAGAGGTACGAAAACCGATACGGGGACACTGAGCTATGAGACTCCGAGTATGGGTGTAGCCTTTTGGAGGTACTACAAAAAGCAATCAGAATTTGGAGGTGAAGACTCCCAGATTGAGGACTTCCTTAAGATGATCCCAGTTCCTGGGCTTGCGAGAGAGGTGGCAGAGAACTGGGTGTAATTATAGAGGGGGACAGGTTTTTTTCTTTCCCACCCAACTTTTGTGGCATGCCTTTTTGTCCCCCCCCCAACTTTTGGAGGGAGGGCAGGGGACTGCAATCTTCAATTATGTAATTGGACAGTGCAAGCGCGGCTGGGGTGCCCAGCAAGGCTTGCATGGTCTCATTACATAATACTGAGATGCCTGGCAGCCGCGCTGCAACACATTCAGGGCTGGGATGCCCTGCATGGCTCAATCCCTCACCCTGGCTGGCCTGACTCAAAGTCAGTAGCCAGGGTGCTGAACTGTGTGTTGCAGGACCTGACGCCTGTACTACCACACTAGCAGCAGCACTTCCAGGGCCTGCAGAGAATTGCTTTCTGGCTTTGTATTTGTGCAACACAGACAGGAACTAGGAAGCTCATCCAGCTTGCTGGTTTCTGTCTGGAGGTGCCTGAGTGCGAAGAGGTTACGTCGGTGTAACATGAGACGTGGCCCAGGCGGCATTTGAAAGCAGAGCAGAGGTATTTATTATTTTCTTTTTTTTATTGCATTTGTGTATGCTGGTTGGGGGGCTGGGATGTGGGCTGACCCTAGTGAGAGACGTGTCACATTTGGACAATGTGAGCAAAGCAAAAAAATGCAGTGTGTGTAATTCCACATGGCCTCGTTGGAGCCCCCAAACCACCCACCACTGCTCAATCTACTTTTTTTGTTAACATTAGTGGAAGAAGGCATTTTAACACACAACAACAAAAGTAAAACTGCAGGATCTTTCCAGATGCAGGAAACTCTAGCTCTATTAGAGCTCTGTCCAAGCCCTCTGAGGCAAAATTCATGTAAACTTCCTAATTATTATATGGATTGTACCAACAGAAGTGACTTCACAGAAAAGGACATTGCAAGGCTCATCGTCAGTCCTTGATACTTGGAGGCCCCTTGGAAGGGACTTTAGAATAAGTGGCCATAAATAGGCCAAGTGACAAATAACTTTTTGGCGCAAATGACCTAAATTGCACTTTTGTTATATGTGGATCAACTCTATAGTCATTAGGCTTTTCCATTATAATAGCATGATACATTAACATAAGCTTTGAAATGATTCAGAGTTACTTTCAGAGCTGCAGATAGGGCACAATGTGATTAAATGATTTGCTGAGGATCACACACTTGGTTAAATGGTGACACTGGGATGTGGACAATTTAAGCGACTGCACACATCTTTCTATGTTTAGTTGATATAGATATTTATTAAAGATTTTGCTTTACATTTCATGTGCTTAAGTAATTATATATAGCAATGCCTTGAAGCAAACCACATTACATAATAAACTAGCCTTTCATAGTAAACTAACCATACACTATATACATTGTCATAGAAATATTTTGTGCAATGGGAGTATGACTTTAGTTTGATTCTCCCCATATTGCATGCAAAGTCACAATAACATCAAGTAGATTATTGTGAGCCTAACAAATCCCCCTTGGGTTTTAAAGCAATAGGGCCTCATTACAAGTATGGAGGTAGCCATCCCGCTATTAGCGGCATGGCTACCCCCATACCAGGTACCAGGTCCGGGTTCCTGGAATGGGGAAATACTGGGCCATTCTGACCTTGGAGGGCCCGGTAATTCCCCTTCCCGGGAACCCAGACCCGGTACATCCCCATTCCCATTCGAGCCCCCATAGGGCTCAATGGGAATTGGGAGGATGCAAACAACGGGCCTGTTAATGACAGGCCCGTTGTTTGCATCCTGGTCTGCTCGCAGGACCCGCTAAGGACACCTGGTAAAAACACACGTCCTTAGTGGGTCCCGCAAGGAGACCTCATAACGGGGCGGTAAGAGAATAACAGGGCCGGCATCTCTATCGCCCCATTATCCCTCTACCGCATACCTCGTAATTTGGCTCATAGTCATTATTTCATAAAGCATGCAACATTATGCACCCTATCCACTTCTGATCACTCCCTCCCATTCATATTTCTAAAGGGACAAAAGTCCCTGCTAATAGTAAATCAGTGTCTAATCGCTCACATTGTAATGCTCTGTTGATACAGAACAATGGGAGGACCCTCTGCTGCCCGGAGCTCCTTGGACACTGCTACCATTTGGAACGGGTAAGGTGTCTTGCTGCCAGGACAATGAGCGTGCTGAGCAGGAATTGCTCAGCACACATGGCCTGTCAGCGACACCTTTGCCGTTGGGCTCCCTCTTTGATGTGCCGAATGGGAGAGGTGTCCCAAAGCCAAACGTCCAGGTCTGGCTCTTAAAAGATCCATGGGGGCAGCTTCCCCGTGCCCCCAGCTCTCCTGATTGCTACTCCACTGCTTGGAGCCATTTGAACACAGGAAAACATACCTTAATTTTATTCTGTCAGAATCTTGTAGAAAAAAATCTATCAGCACATATACATATAATGTGCTGTGCAAAATCCAAGTTTGGAGATATATGGCATTTAAAAATTGATACCACGTATATTTGGTCACCCACTGCACAGCATTAACCGATGGCTTCTGCCTTTGAATGAAAGGAAAAATCAAGGGAATTGCTGACATTCCAGTGAATCCGGTCCTTTCAGCTATGGCTTTATAGTTCAGCTAGGTCAAGTCAACTTAGTCCAAAATTTCAGGGATCAGGGGGTGATAAAGTCTGGTCTGCTCAATGGTCGTTGCGCCACTGTTTTGATGTGTTATTGTATATGTACATATAAAGGTTGTGTTAACACATTGTATGTCAGTGGAGGTGCTGGGTGCATTTGTGTGTGAGTGAGAGCGTATGCAAGCATATGTGTGTTGATGTTTGTGTCTGGATGAATGATAAATAATGCATTGTTTGTATGTTCTATTGGAATTAGGTTTGTGAATGTTCTGTTGTGTCACTGGGTGCATGGCAGGCCGGTTGGCGAAGTGTGAGGGCCCAATTGATTTTTAAAGATAGGGGACCAGTCTTATGAAAGTTATAACAGAACATCAGCAATGGACTCTTGTGGTGTAGTAGTCTAATGTTATCCCTCAGGGATTTAGGTTGTTTGACCGAGGTGCAAAATCACGGCAAAATTGACCGTAGTCATTTTCGCTGCAAATACGTTTTACCTTGGTACACAAAAACAAACCCATGTCCCCCCAAACCGCCAGTACACCCATAAATCCCCCTACTTACCTTTCCTCCATCCGCCGCTCTCATGTACCCTGCACCGTCTGATCCATCCTAACACGGGCCGGTCCTGATGCTGCAGTGTCCCTTTTTCTTTTTCTTTTTCTTGGGTCCCCTGCCACCAATGCTGAGGGAGCGGGGGACCCCCCTGTAACTTCCAAAGTAGAAAATACCAAACATGAGGGGTGGGGGACACCCCCGCAACACCAGCTCTTCATGTTCGTTATCTTCGGCTTCAAACTAATCGTAGTGACTGAATTTAGTCAAATCTATCATTCAACCAAATTTTATCTAACAATTTGGCCAAAACTATCCCTAAGAGTCAGCACCCGCCTTCCCTCCAACCCCACCCTTGTCCCCTCCAAAATGTTCAGCAAAGTTACTCCACTGCTTAGAGGCCCCAATATCAGAGGAGGAGATAGTCCAGGCAATCAAGAGAATGAAAGCAGGTACCCCTCTAGGGGAGGGTGGGTTTTCAGTGAAATTTTATAAGACATGTGAGCTCCACACTAGCCCACCACCTAGCAAAGGTATTCAATGTGGTCCTGGAGGGGGATATCCTACCCAAAACAATGATGGGGGCTATTATAGTGGTTATACCCAAGGAAGGTAAAGACCCCACCGAATGTTCCTCATATAGACCTATATCGTTACTGAATACGGACGTCAAGATCCTGGCGAAGGTACTCAGTAAAAGAATGGAGGGTATTATGCCATTGCTGTTCACGGGGATCAGTTGGGGTTCATAAGGGGACGTCAAGGCTCGTATAACATCCAGAAGATAATACATTTGGTCCACTATGCACAAGTGTCAGACCTTGACGCGAGCTTGCTTTCTAGAGATTCGGAGAAAGCTTTCGATAGAGTCGAATGGCGGTACATGATGCTACTCCTCCGGAAGATGGCATATGTGGAACATATGGAACATATGAGAAAGTTGATAGCGACACTGTATAGGGCCCCCACAGCAAATGTACAGATGAACAGAGCTCTTTCGTCCTCATTCAGCCATGAGAACACACCCGGGTATTAGGGGTATACAGAGGGCGAGGTGGAATTTAAGCTCTCGCTGTTTGCAGATGACATCTTGGAATATTTGGTGCAGCCCCACCAGTCGCCCCCCCCCCTCCTCTCCTTAATGGAAAACTTTGGGAAATGTTCGGGGCTGAAAATTAATAAATCAAAAACCACGTTTCTCCCAATCTGAGCTCAGGACCCAATGTTAGATCCGTTACACAAGTTCCTGGGGATTAGCATTGAGAAAGTCTCTATCTGCTACCTGGGCATTCACCTCACGAAAATGGTACTGACCAACTATGAACCTATAGTGGCGGAGGTTAAGACAGATTTGAAGCAGTGGGGCAACATGGTTCTGTCATGGTACGGACGCATGACAGCGGTGAAGATGACCGTTCTGCCAAGACTTCTCTATCTTTTCACGGCCCTCCCCTCGAGAGTCCCAGACCAGACCTTCAGGGAACTCCAGCAAGCAGTCCAAGTCTTCATTTGGAAGGGTAAGATGCTGAGGACTAAGAACGACTCTTACTCTGCGAGGGAGGAAGAGGGCTTTGAGCTGCCTGACCTTCACCTATACTTCTGGGCAGCTTAGCTACGGTGTAGTAGTCTAGTGTTAAGGTAAAGGGACATATTGGACCTACCTAGAGCACATGAACACGCATCCTCTCAAGGTGCAGGTTCTCCTCTGGGCTCCACGAAAGACCATACCGAGCAGACTACTGAACCACCCAACCCTAGGGTTACTTTGCTCTATTTGGAGGGAGGGGACATGTACATGGCCCTCCCCATTGGCATCCCTGTGGAGCCCGGTATTCAGGCTGGGAAACAAGGGATTGAGAAATGTGCAGTCCTGGTCGGACAAAGGCATGGAAAGGGTGGGCCAACTGTTCATGGAAGGCAAATTCTTATCATATGAGGAAGTGGTAGAGGCCCTGGGTGCCAGAATGATCTCCATATTTGAATATCTTCAGCTAAAGGGCATTTTGTGCAACCAAACATGGGAGCAAAATCTCAAGAGAACGTTAACACCTTTTGAGAAAGCAGTAGACTCGGCTCACTCTAGGAAAGGCATGGTGTCTAAATTGTATAAAATACTGAATATCAACGACCTCGCCTAAAGGAGGGGGTTCCGTCATTACAGGAACGAATTCGCAGGGGAGGTCCTCACTGAGGAGGTATGGAGTAAGGTCTTTAAAATAGCTTTCCATGGGAATCCATTCACGGCAGACATGGAGCACAATCTAAAAGTCCTGCAGGGATGGCACCGAGACCCATTAAAGCTATCAAGGATGTTTGCGGGGGTCTCACTGAGATGTCCAAGGGGTTGTGGCCAGGTGGAAACAAGGGGACACATGTGTTGGCACTGTCCATAGATACAAAGTTACTGGGGGGACTTGAGGGGATGGATGGAAGAGGTCACAGGGGAACTACTCGCACATGACTTGCTCACTCTGTTACTTGGCCTACCCCTGAGGGATTCACATGTGTACAGATACCCCATAATGTGGGAAATGATGCTGCAGGCGGGGTGGGTAGACTTGGCACAGAAATGGAAGAGTCTGGTAACCCCAAGTAAAGAGGATTGGCAGAACAAACTGAAACACATGTTCCTTATGGATAAACTGACGGAGATGGTCAATGATGACCCAGGCACCTTCCGAACAGCCTGGGAGGGCGTGAGGTAATAATGGGGATGAGAAGTACATTGAGCATCTGAAGCCATGACAGGCCTGAAGCGGCAGTGGGGCAGGAGGGCAGGGAGGGGGGAAAGGAAAGAGGGGCAAGCATGAGGGGGAGAATGACAATCCAGCACAAGGTGAACATATTATGTGACTTTCTGAGAAATATCAACAGGCAAAGACCCAAGCACAGGAGAGTTGACATCTATGACCAGGCAACATACGGCCTTTCGTCTAGTTCCGATTTTTCTGAGTTCCCGAAGTCCTCACTTTGTGGGAGTTGTTTGAGGGTGGGGGGTGGTGGCTGGGGAACAGTTGAAGTTTAGATGGACAGTCATAGGGCTGTTCCAATTGTTGTTGTTAACATTTTCGCATAAAATGGCAATAAAAACTTAACTTAAAAAAAAAAGAAGTGTTTACTAAGACCTAAAAAAAGGAAGTAAATAAATCAATATTAAGTAGAGGATGTAAAAAGACTGGAATTCAACCAATTAAACAGGACTTCAAGTCTTGGCTTGAAAACTATAGGCTGCAAAAGTACATCAAAAACATCCAGATGATACTAGATGTTATTTAACATGCTAATGCAAAGTCATTATGGGGTAAATTGAAGGTAAAGATGCTACTCAACTGAAGAAACAATCAATAGGTTTATCAGAACAAGTTTGGGTAGAACACTTCCAAGAGAAATATTGGAACGATAGTTGGGAGTGTGAGAATGAGTGTCAAGGTATAATTCGACAAACTACCCCTAAATGGGAGTATACCTTGGACAGAGAAAAAATAGATCTTTTAATTCAAAGGTTAACATCTTCCAGGGCATCAGGCCCCAATGGGGTCAAGGATGAGGTATTAAAAGCTAACTTCTCACTATGGGCTGACATTTTTTTTTGGCTATTTACCCAAGTAGTCAATGAAAGAAAGTTACCACAGTCTTGGAAACAAGCCATCATAATACCCATTTTAAAAAAGGTGTAAGAGAACAACCTTTAAATTATAGACCTTTATCTTTGATTGACATCCCGTCAAAAATCATAGGTAATTTAGTCTTAAAATATCTAACCAAATGGGCAGAAGAGGCACAGATACTTTCCCCCTTTCAGATAGTGTACAGAATGGGTATGAGTAGGATTGTTAGTGGTTTTACGCTACTGTCTTGTCTTATACAAGCAGAGAAGGGATCTGGACGAGAACATTATGTAGCATCTTTCGATCTCTCCACAGCATTCGACAATGTAGATCATGCCACTCTGTGGAAAAGGTTTACGAAGTGGGGCATCTATCAAGGTCTGCTCAGTATGTTCCAATTATTCTAGTAAAAAAAACTCTGCTAAGATACTGCTAAGTCGAGAGGGTGAGCTGTCCTGAAGCATTCCCATGAATAGAGGTGTTTGTCAAGGCTGCGTCTTGGCTGCCACTCTATTCAATCTCTATCTGGCTGACTTATGGGAGGGGTGCCCTAATTGGAAAAGCTGTCCTCTGAAATGTGGACAACTAAAGGTAAACTGTATACCATATACGGACGACGTGCTACTGTTTGATTTTACACCAGAGGGCCTGCAGTGTTCGCTTAATAGCATTGCAGACTTTAGCAAAAAATGGTTTGATGTTGAATCCGCAAAAATCTCAGATAATGAGAATATCTAAAAAGAGGAAGAAGAAATCCTACAACTGGTCTATGGGAAACGTCCAAGTCTCTGAGGTATATCTGTTGATTTATTTAGGCTTTCTATATACATCTAAAACAGCTCAGATGATGAAAAGAGATAGATTAGTTGTGAAACTAAGTCCATGCACCTCAATGATGAAGCTAGTTAAGAGACGCTTATGTGCGTACTCCCTGACCCTTCTCATTGAATTCTTTAAGCTTAAGGTTTCACCAATTTTATTGTATGGAATCAAATTTAATGCTGTGATTAACAGAACGTTTCTAGATAGATTAGAAGGGCAGATTTTTAGGGAAGTCCTGTCCTGCCAAAGTTTGTCCCAATTAGTATCATCAGACTAGAGCTGGGTATATAGTCAACAACAACAAAAAAAGCTGTTCATTTTAAAAAGTAGAGGAGCACTGCTCCCAAGCTCTCCCACACAATTCGACCACTGATGGTGGTACGCCAACACAGTGTGTATACACACAGACACCCACATGAAGAAACATCCTTAATTATGGTAATAATAACAATAACTGTAAAGAAAACTGGAGAAGGAGTTATATTGACCCCATTGCTCCCACATTCATGGTTAGACATTTGACCGGCTCTTTACTCCTCATTCCTCGTAGGACTCCTTTACACAGAGGATGTTTTGGGGAGAAACAGGGCAATCTGGACAGCAAAAGAATGTGGCAGAATATGCACTTGGGGAAAGCAATATAGTAAGCATTATACAGAACATCATATGGCGCATCCTCATCCAACCGTGCATATAAAACAGTACCCATTGGATCCTGCCACTTAACTATATGTTACATCCACTACATCAGTTTCAGGATTAGCAGCCTCCCGCAAATAAACCCAAAAGTCCTCCCATATGTCCTTGGGGTGGCTTCTGGACGGTGCCAGAATTGTGTACACCTCCTCCAATTTGTTTTCCGTACGTACATCTTGCATCCACATCTCTACCATGGACGGCACCTTCTGCTTCCATTTCATCAGTATACATCTGTTAAAGACTCCAATCAAGCAGTCCCACTAAGTCAGTGCCTTGTCTGGGATTTCTCAAGGGAAGCCCTTATTTATATATTTTTATGTCCAGTTCGTGTACTCTGGATGACAACCCTTATATAACACCCCTCTCTTAGAATCCCCCTGATCCCACTGAGCCAAGAAGTAAGTTTGTTTTGCAAATTTAAAAGGTTTATTTGAGAATTAAACTATATATATATATATATATATATATATATATATATATATATATATATATATATATATATATATATATATATATATATATATATATATCACACTTTTATAATAAATTAATAACTGCTATCACACTTGTGAATATGAGCAGTAATCAGCAATAGGTAATCCTACAATAGCACAGTTCTGGTGACTTATGACTAGGAACAGGGGAATAAGGTATCAGAGAATGCTTTATGGTTTCAAGGAGATGCAAAGATGAATAAGAGGCAGTACAGAAATAAACTTGATATGATTTCAGCAAAAGATAATGTGATCACTTTTTCTTCGACAATTCACTCCCCCCCTTTGCAATGTAAGGAGATGGAAGTAACACACACAATTCTCAGAAATACACACAAATGCAATACAAAGTTCCAGTTCCCCCCAGCGAGCTTAGAGGAAAACAGGTATGATTTTAAACACAGGAAAAATCCTTTTAAAGGTGGTGGCAATGAAGTGAAAAATATACTCAAATTGCTTTTAATTCCCTATAGGAGGTTCAGGGTGAGTGATAGCTACTTTAAATTAGTTCAGGATCACTTTAGCAATGCTCTATGAATGATTGTCAGGTTGCAAACGAATTTCAGCAAAGGAAAGCAAGGAGCTGCTATTTTGACAAGTGAAGAAATTGAGCCAAATCGCAAATCGCGGCACTTTTTCCGAGTGCGTCAAATGCGATTACATAAAAAGTATAAGGAGTAGCAAGTAGGAAAGCTTAGAATCTTAGCTTTAAGATGAAAGCTAAATTTCGTTCCTAGGACAAACGGTGCCCGAGATACGGACAATTTTGTGAAGGTAGATTCTCAAAATAAAAGTAAAGCTCAGAATGACAGAGGACAATTTTTCAGCTTTGAATCAAAAGGAAGGGACACGATTTCTATGATGCAGTTCTCAATAGGTTAAAATAGTTTGAATTAGATTATTTTAAACTAAGAGATTGGTTTTGCACAGTCCTGGCTGAGTACTCACACTATATGTTGGACAGGAATGCAACTTCGTCACGGATCAGGTCAGGATTAGCTGTGGTTCTCTGGTACTGGTTCCGCGCACAGCGATCTGGGTCAGCTCTCAGCACTGCACAGCGATCTGGTCTGGGTCTGGTCTCTCTGGATAATTCTGCCTTCTGGGTCTCTGGTTCTGGCAAAAGTTCTTGGCAAAAATTCAAACAGCTCGCCCGGCTGTTGAATAGTTTGCAAATGATTTGGAGGCCTGCTGAAAAAGGATTCAGCTTGTGGATTCAGGCCTCTCTGCTACAAGTTCTGGAGTTAATTTCTGGTCTCTGGAGATTGATGGATTTGAAGTCTGAAGTCTGGATGTGAAGTTGTCTTTCAAAATGCTCCGCAGAAAGTGAAAAAGAAAAGTCCCTACCTGGCTTCCAGTGGCTCTTTTTATGTGTTTAGAAAGTGGGTGGGTCGGCTGATTCTGCATGTCCAACCCTCTCAAGATTTGATAGGTCAAAGGATTCTTTGGTCCCTGATTTGAGAAAGGAGAGTGTGTCAGAGTGATGTCAGCCATTTACGATCTATTGAAGAAACGCCCCTTTGCTTTTACCTTAGAAATCATTTTTCATAACTACACATATTTCCCAGATACGCAGTTGTTTGACATTACATGTACACATTAGAGATTACTTAAGGTACATTCTGGCCCAACTCTGATCTTCCTGGGGGCTTGCATTCAAAAATGATGACTTATTTTCGTTTTCAGTTGATTTATCAATATTGGACGTTTACCAAAAATGGCACACATGTACACCGCCTTTCTACCCATATTCCATTAATTTACTAGGTCTCTAGCATAAACACAGTGTCTGTAGCATTAATAATTAGCGGGTTTTTGGCTCAGAACATCACAGAGCGACCAGCCTAGTTTTGAACTGGGAGTGAATGTGTCAATTTAAAGATCCCAAAGTTGTACATTTCTGTCATCTGGTTACAATTACTTATCCGTGTTTTTATAAAACATATATTTGCCTTCAATTCAATTCACTTCATTGTTTGGGTCCGCCCCCAGAAACTTGGGAGTCAGGGATCACATGTCTCTTCTGCCAGGCAGAGCTCTGTTTACAGTCCACACCCAATTTAACATACCCCATTCAATACAAGAGTCTATCGTGTCGGCTGAGGCCAGCAGGCCAGGGGGCCACTCTGCATTTGGTTAGCATGTCCATGTGATCTCCTGGCTTCTTGTGTGTAGTTCTGAGGTGAGAAGGTTTCCCAGCCTCTTGCAATGTTAATTGAATCAGCCTGTCTTCAGGGAACAGCAGGTGTTTACATTCTTAATTAACCAAAAAGGCTTTGAAGTTTCCATCTGTCTCAGGAGGCTGGCAACTCCTGAAGTACAGTTCTACTGTCAGAGTTTAGACCGCTAGCGCCGGCTTGTGTCCAAAGCTGGTACTGAAGCACCCATTTTTTTAGGAGTTGTCTTGAATTTGACGGGAGGATTTTGCTTGACAGCTCTAATACTTGCTGCCATTGTTTTGATGGGCATCCTTACAGTAGAGTGGTGATGTGGAACCCCCCTCAAGAAGGTTGAATCTTTAGAGTGGTCTTGTGCCCCTGATTTTAGCAACTTGTTGACATCAATAAAACGGATTTTGAACAAATTGAAATGGATATTTTGTGCTTGCACTTCAGAGAAACAGCAGTGATTTCAAGGTGCTTTTGATCTACAGGCACTGCTATTTTTCCTTTGGCACCACCTTTCACCCCTGGCGCTTCCAGTCCATCACGCTTGCACTGGTGGGTGGCAGGTTAGGCGACCATTTTGGTGTGCGCAAAACTGTGCGGTTCTCCTGGTTCTGGGATAGAATGATGGGCGGCGACAGCTCAATCCCCACATCTACCCAGTCTATTGATTTAGTTTGGTTCTGGGACAGAATGATGGGCAGTGACAGCTCATCCCCACATCTACCCAGTCTATTGATTTAGTTTTGTTCTGGGATAGAATGATGGGCGGCGACAGCTCATCCCCACATCTACCCAGTCTATTGATTTAGTTTTGTTCTGGGATAGAATGAGGGGAGGCGACAGCTCATCCCCACATCTACCCAGTCTTTTGATTCAGTTTTTGTTGTCGCCTAATAATTCAACATGGGTCAAAACCCTTGACACATCTCTTGGCTAATAGTAACCCATTATTCAAAAACCTATGTTTGATCTCCGGCATCTTGCCAGTGTAGCCCAGCAGACAATCAGATTTCAAGTCACTTGCCACCCTGCTCACCCTGTTGCCCCCTCCGAATGAGGGATTAAATGCATAGCCATATTGATCACTTCCACTGGCACCTAGCCTTGCTTTCAACAACTACTAAACTAAGCTAGCAGACCATCTACAACAGTGCGGCTACATTGCTTGATGCAAAGCAGGACACATAAGGAGGCTTGCTGTTATCTCTGAACCAAGCCAACGAGCAGGGACTAGACCATGATGGTAACTTACGTAAGTTCCTACCAGCACAGAGCAGTGGATGGTGACAACGATCCTTAGAGGTGGCCAATCCAAAAATAACTTAAAGCTACTCTGGGTGGCAACTGCATTTTGACTGAGGCGGAGAGCGGCCAATCAGCTGTGTGCACTATTACCCTCGACACAACAATTACTTGTTCAGGGTTCAGCTGAGACAGTGTTGTGCCCCCCAGTTTGATTTAAAATTTTGTTAAAATTCCCCTAGCCCATTCTCACCACCCACAACAGCTGAGAAAACCTTTTTACATAGACGAACACCCCTACTCTATGGATGGATTATTCCAGCACAGAAGCAAAAAGTATTAAAGTAGTCCTGCTGGCTGTGCTGTTGAGACGGTGGGGCAGCACCCAACCAACGCCACAGATCGGAGCACCACTCATTATGTGCAATGGGTCGTCGTCAAGGCACAGATACTTATTTGCCTCCTTAAATTGGCGGTCTGCCAGGTTTTTGAGGTGGGCCTATGGACGCGATGGAAAATGGCAAAGTGTGTAAAACACCAGAGCAAGGGCCAGTTCTGTCAATGCATCACTTCTTAGCACCTCCCAAATCCTTCTCAAAAACTAGGCTAAAACACCATCAGTGCTGAATATACTGGGAACAAAACCATACGGAAATGAGCAGTTTGCCACTGTGTATGTCTGGGCAAATATAGGCCTGTTCTTTTTGTCTTGACAATGGACTGGTGGGCAGTGGAGCAAGGAGGAGACACCAGATTACAAGAATTGAGTGAGGTGGGGGGGCGCTCTTGCGCACATCCAAGATGGCCACCTAGCGCAGGAGCTCCAGCTCGGAAGAAATCCTTATTAAGAATGAATCTGGTCAGCAGCGTCCCAGACTTGAAATTAAGCCACTTCCTAGCAGCAGAAGCTTTACAACACACACTGGTGTAACATCGTGCGGAATCGAAGCCGGGGTGCTGAGATATTCCGTTTTGAAGATTTGGCGGTTGACGGAGGCCTGCGGAGCCGCGTGAGGGCTCCACCGACACCTGTTAGAGGGCTGCGGTGGGGGAGGAGCGCCGCGCGACCCACGACATCCTGCCGGGAGGGTGAGAGTGATTGAGGTGGTGGCCGCCCAGAGACGATGGAACCAGTTCCCTACCCAGGCACAACCTTCAGGACCCGCTCGGGGTGACTGGACCATGCGGGAGAGTTACGGGGGAGCTTTGAACTGCTACGCAGCTATGGAACTGTGTCGGCCGCTTGGCCTGACCCCTGCCCTTGGACTCACCGCGGAGCTACCTGCGGCTCCGCTTGGGTGGCCTTCTACCGATCGGCGATCTACGGCTGTGGTGCGACCCGGCCCCCGGCTCGCGGCTCTTGCGGAGGGGCCCAGGGTGGATCACGGCCCTCGTCGGGGGATGCGGGTTGAGCCGGGGCGTGCCCCCTCCCCCCACCATGGGTATCAAGTAAGTGGCCGGTGGAAGATAGGAGGACTGTTTTGACCGCAATACGGGGAGGCCCTACACGGGGAACAGAGGACCACAGCCTAGGCCTACTGCGGCCTACCCCCAACTAGGACAATAATCCTATAACGCCCTGGGCTGCCCCGGATCAACACCCCGCACCACCCTGGGAAAATAGTCTCGCCCAGCAACATCCAAGGGGAGAGACGACATACATCCCCCAGAGGGGAAAAATCAGCTGTGACCACAAATCCGCGCTGGAGCTGCCACCCAACGCTCGAACATAGCGGGACTCCCAGGCAAACCCTGCGACACGGGTCTCGGGGTAGAAACCACGGAGGCCTCAATTAACGAGACGTCGTACACCTAAATCCTACACACCGGCTGTTGGTTAGGCACTTGGGGCAAATATAAGATAAGACACGCTTTACCCACAACTGTGTCGCACAGCAGGGCACGGAGCAGAAGATACGTGGGAGACCACAGTCCATCCCTTCCTGGAGGCCACAACACATGGGCCGCACCGAGAAGAGGGGGGCAGGTGGGAAAAAGATTGGCCCGATGGACACTTTCACTAGCTCGCAGCCGCAGGGGGCGGCTAGCGGGGAGATACACCCGCCAGATGGACATGAGGCTGACCCGTTGGAGCGCCTGGCAACGCTGGTGTAGAATGGATTCATGACCATGAACGTCAAATTAGATGATATAGGTTCGACAATCGGATCCTTGAAGGCACGTGTTGAAAAGGAAAGCACTCGTGTCACGGAGGCGGAAAATAGGATAAGTGCAAGTGAGGATACGATACTGCAACACAGCCGGGATATAGCCCAACTCCAAACGGAATTGCATAAAACCCAAAACAAATGTGAGGACCTTGAGTCAAGATCCCGGAGGAACAACATCCGGATTGTTGGGGTATCGGAAAAGTTTGGAAAGGGCCCCATGGAGAAACAGGTTGAGGCCTTGCGGAAGGACATCCTAGGTGCCGACTCCTTTTCGGATCACTTCCTGGTCGAAAGAGCCCATCGCACCCTAGTAGCGCTCCCGAAACCAGGAGCCCGTCCTCGAACTATAATTGCACGCCTCCTCAATTATCGTGACAGGGACACTATACTCCGGCTGTCGAGAGAAAAAGGTACCCTACGGTATGAAGAGAACACAATCCACATATATCCCGACTTCTCGACTAGCGTTCAAATGCAAAGGAGATCATACGAAGGGGTGAAAAAACAGCTACGTATGCAAAATGTGGCCCATGCCCTCATCTTTCCAGCGAAAATGAGGATACAACATGGAGGACGGGCCCATTTCTTTGAGAACCCCACAGATGCTTTGTCATACGTGGAGTCTTCCATTCCGTTATCCACCGGAGATCAAGGGGTAGATCAAAATGCAAACTCATAACAGAGGTATGAGAGGCGAGACCCGAAAGAGAAGCAGGGAAGGTTAAACTCCGACCAACCGCCGCATGGTGAGAAAATAAAGAAATTGGGAGTTAAGCAATGGTGACGAACTGAACAAAATGTTGTTTTTCCGGGCTGTGACCCTACGTCTGGAGCGAGCCAGATGTCTGCGATTAGTGACCCTCAGGAAAGTTCCACATGTTTAAGAGATTGTTTGTTGTGGGGCAGCATTGTCATGTTGGGGTTGATAATGTGGGTGGGGGACTAAAAGGTTGCATGATTGAGCAAGGCGGGAGAGAGGGGGGAAGTTTGGGAACCGAGACTCAGTTAGAGGAGTCTCACAAGTTAAAACGCATTGTGACATTGCAGCACATGGAACTCTCCTAAATAACAGCAAGGTAAAACAGGCTAATTGGATATAAATACATGGCCAGCTCTATTAACACGACCCAAGGGCTTAAACTGAAACTTCTTACTTGGAATGTCCGGGGGCTGAATAATCGAGCCAAATTGAGTAAAGTGGGTGCTTATGTCACCCGGGATCAGCCCCAGATTGTCATGCTGCAGGAAACACACGCACTGCGGAAGGTTAATGCCGAGCTCTTGAAGGGCTGGGGAACTCACAGGTACTGCACAGAATACTCCTCGCAGGCAAGAGGGGTATTGACCCTGATACACCCATCAGTTGGGTTCCAGTTGGTAAGGAGTAAGATAGACCCGATAGCCCTACTAAATATGATTGCCACTAAGCTCCGATTTTGGGCTAAACTCCCCATCTCACTTATAGGCCAGGTAGCCGTACTGAAAATGGTCATCCTCCCTAAGCTACTTTACATATTCACTAACATCCCGATTTGGCCCGGTAGGCGGTTTTTTGATACCCTTAGATGAATGGCGGTTGAGTTTATCTGGTGTGGGGGGGCGGCCAGGCTGAAGTGGGAGAAAATGGTGGAACCATACAATAGGGGAGGCATAGCGGCTCCTGACTTCGAATTGTACTATCTGGTCGCACAGGCCCAATTTGTTAAGCATTGGTATGACGAGCACGACACCTCGCCCCACATCTGTCTTGAAAAGCACACAGCGCGCCCGACCGACATAAGGTCAGTCATCTTTAAAGTTAAACACAGGAATGAATGCCCATTTGACCCGGTTAGCACGACAGTACAGGCATGGTCCAAACTCTTCCAGAAACTTGGGGTGAAGGCACCTTACTACGCCGAGGCTCCGCTTTGGAACTTCTCAGGCATAGCACCCACATATGACCCAAGTATACAAAACAAATGGGACCCGGACGAGGAATTTAAAATTAAGGACATATTTCCCAATGGCAAATTTATAACATTAGAGGACTTCAAGACAGGGATGGGAAGGGACCAATTGATGATTTTGCAATATCATAGAATGAGACTGGCCTATAAAGCCTGGTGGCCAATGTTCCCAGATGAGCCCCCACCACACCCATTCCTGCTGACCCTTGCAACCCGAGCTGGAACCAGTATCTCGGGCCTCTATGCGGCCGTGCAGGCTAATACCCCAAGGTTAAGCACACTTAAATCCTCCTGGAAGACGGACCTGGGTGAAGACATAACAGACAGAAACTGGGAGAGATACTGTGAAATGACCAAGAAGGTATCTATGAACGCTGGCTTTCGGTTGATACATTTTAAGATGCTAAATAAGCTGCACTATGCCCCCCTTAAGGTTGCAAAGTTTACGAACAATGGTCCTGGTACGTGTCCGAAATGTGGGGTGGATCGGGCCGATTCGATTCATATGTATTGGAGTTGTCCTCATGTGTATGCTTTCTGGGGAGAGGTTGCAAATGTCCTAGAGCAGATCACTCAAATTCCTGCAGACCTCACACCGTCAAAATATCTATTTGGGGATATTGGTAAGCAATCAGAGATTACAAGGAGGCTCTTTAACATTGCATGCGCAGTGGCAAAGAAGTGCATTTTACAAAAATGGAAGAGTGCACAGGCACCGAGAATATGCCACTTTCTCAAAGAACTGACGTACGTTAACGAATGCGAAGAACACTATATAATGTCACTCCCGAATCCAAGTAAACCGAAAGACATATGGGCCCCGTTTAGAATATACCTATGCGAGGCGGACTCGACCAGCGGTAGCCCGGTTGGCCAAGTGACTCCTGAAATCTGTAATGTTGGTTATGCTATAATACGGCTATACAGTCTGTTGATATTCCGAATGTATGCTATGCGAATTGTTGTTGCAATGTCATGTACCACAAGAATTAAATACATTTTTTTTAAAAAAAGAATTGAGTGAGGTGGGAAAATTGTGTTGCATGTGGAAAGAGTCTCTTGTGTTACTGCGTTACTGTTGTGGAGATCAAAAGGATACAGCTGGTTTGCAACTTGAGTTGATGGGCGTGGAGGAATCGGGCTTGCACTGGCCTAGTGGGATGTTGGTAATTTGGGCTAGTGGCCTTGCAGGTGAATGGGCTGTTTTCCACATGGTGGGTTTCTTCCATCCTGTCACTCTCCCTCCTTTATTTTGCGAAGAGCGACAGTAAGTCTTGCTGTCAGTGTTGCTTTGAAGGTTGGCCCAGTCCAAGACGTCTCGTGTCCTGATCTGTGCACGGTATGGGACAGAGGTCAGCGACCGTGGGGGAGCAATGGAAAGCGCAGCAGCCAGAGGTCAGTCGTGACTGTTGGAGGGTGTAGGAAAAGTTGGCAGGGCGAGCTACCCAAAGACATGTCTCCCAGCCGGACAGGTGCTTGGCTGCTACAGCTTTGTCAGAGGCACCAAGCGGTCTGGAAATCGCTCTATATCCCCACAGGCCGACTCGTCTCTGGTTCAGGACGGAGAACGGGATGAAATACTGCCGACGAGGAAACATCACTCGCCGGGAGCATGTTCCCATGGAAGAAGCGCTTAATCACTCCGAGCGAGTCTCACTTGGACCCAGCGCTTAGTATATAAAGAAATAAGCGCCCGCACCGAAATACTTTCTGGCCGCCTGTGTCACGGAGGGGGTGTCAGCTAGAATGTACACCCCTTGCTTCTGCCCAGTGTCAATATACGTGGGGTTTCAGCAATAACTCCAATTGGATAATTGGTGGGTGATGTGTGCGTTACCCATGGCAGGTGTGCAATTTACGAATACCAATCCACACAACACAACATATTTGCCTCTCTGGTCACAGTGCTGCTGGCTGAAGACAGCCGTATTGTCCTCTCTGTGCCGGAGGCTCCTCTTGCCCACTAGTGGTACCGATGCAGGGGCGGCATTAGGGCAGGGCCACCTGGACGATGCCCAGAGCACCATTAGGACCCCGCCAGGCCAGCTTGGGGGAGTCTGTCAAGGTCTCCCCCGAGCTGACGTGGCGGGAGGTGTCGGCAGGTGCCGTATTGAAATTAAATGCAACCTGCTCTCAGGAACCGGGTGCATATAATAATAATAGGGCGTTGCTGCTTTAGCATCAGCTCCTATTGAATAATTTGGAGCTCCCCTCCGCATGTTCAGGGTGTGTGGGGGGTGCCACATTTTTTGTTGCTGCCCGGGGTGATCCTGCCTCTAAGGCTGGCCCTGTGCTGACGACTGCGTCACCAATCGCAGTAAAGTGCCCCCATGTGTTTAAGACTCAGTGTAATGACGACCTGACATGTTGCGTGTATTACAGTAGAGAAGGGGGCTGTGCCCATCTTAAAAGGCCATTCATGTGCCTGCTGAGTTCCGCCACATGTAGAAGTGCAGCAGAGGCGTGCATGTCAGTTGCCAGCCATACCACTAGCACATATGCAGGTTCGGGCCTGCCTGCTTGCTGAACTAGTTCGCTGCCCTTGGTACTGTGGCTACCTGGCTGCTGCCTGCACCGTACATACGAGCCACCCACCCTTCTTTGGCAGTGCTGCCGGTTATTACAGTAGATGAGCGGTGCGATTGTCATGAGGGCTGACTGCAGCAGTATGCAAGCATGGCCACTATGAGCAGCCAGTAGGGTCAACTTTGAGGTAATTGTTATTCATGAAATTGAATAACACAACAGTGTCTGCTAGGCTAAGCAGGCTCATGAATAACAATGAGCCGTCCCCGGATACAAAGGCTCTTGGTCCATCCAGACGGTTGTCATTTGTTTTGTGGCTTCTACGGACAGTTAAAATAATAAAGTTGCCAAAACACAACATCATAATCCTACTGAATCTGTGAAAAAGCATGTTGGTGGTCAGAAATAAGCCCCAGGGCTCAGCCCTGACAAACACCCCCACACATTAAGCACTGATTGCAGCACCCAGTCTTGAAACTCGTGCAATGCGAGACAGTGGTCCAAAACTCAAACCCACACAATAGACAGACTTCATGAGCACAGGCTGGGAAAATATACTGCTGACAATGGAACCTGGAGAGTGTGCATTGGGGAGGGAATGGGGGCAAACAGGAGCACTCGAGATAGACTACCTGCTTACTCTCTCCTAAAATAGGACTTCCAGGAGCCGTCCTATACTCAATGGGGGAAATGAAGACCAAGCACTCCGACCTGCCCTATATTCCATTTGACAGATGCAAGGTCAGACCTGGTGTTCAGGTAATATTCTAGGGCACGTAGTCTTTGATTTAGCAATTATAAATTCAGGACTACAAATCCCAGATTGCAAAGTGAAGACCAGGCCTGGACAAACACCTCCAGAATGGAGTAGGGCAAGTTGGCATGTGTGCAAGAAATACTGACAAAGTCGAAGGCAGGAATACTCATGCTTTGAAAGACACGAAAAGCAGCAAAGATGCTAACCCAGTACATCTAAATCTCAGCATGTCCACAAAACAGGCAAGTCCATTGACAATGCAGCATTTCTCGCATATCAGCCAAGGAAGGCAATGTACAAAATGATTACTTATGCATCCCTTGATGTGCTGGATGTTTTTACCTTAGCAATAATGAATTGGTAAAAATGACTTATGCCAATGAAAACATGTTGTGCTGCACAATCATCGTGCTGGTGGGCCTGAGTCTGTCTCTAAATTGCACCTTCAGGCAGGAGAAACCCCTTCCGGATCCCCCGCCCTTCATCTGAGACCCCCCCATTTAGCAAGTAAACCTCTTCTCACGTCTCTGCGTACTTCGATCCCACCCATCAGCGGCCATCTTCATGCAGCAAATGGGTGTGCCCCTGACACGAGAGATGGAAATCAAATTGTCAATTTGCCAAGGGCACCAAGGATCTTTGCACCATCACTGCCAAACAGCTTGTTATGGCCCAGTATTGATGTTTAGATCATAGAATCCTGAGTGCATGCTTTTTACCTGTATAATGCAATGGTATACTGGGGTGCAGGTAGGCTGTAATTGTATGTACAGAAATAGCATCCTGCGAAGCGTGCTTAACGAACCAAATTGCTCACATTGCACTCTATAGCTAATATCCAACACCTACATTCCGAGTAATCTGCTGAACCTCTGGCTCTTGCCCCTGCCCCTCTGCCTCTAGCGCTTCCCTCCAGTACCCTCTCTAACCTCCCTTTCATGTCAAACTAGAAATCCAACCTTACCTGACCCTGCTCCTTATTCCCCATCTTCTGCCTTGCATGTCCGTTATGAAAATTGGAGACACGCTTCTTTAGAGTGCCCGCCCACCAATTCCATGGCAGCCATCTTTCCTGTATTTTACTTGAGATGTGATCAAATCAGTTGCGTACCCTGCTCAGCCATTTTGTTCCTCGAAATAGGGACCATTAGTATCACATCATTTGTGCAGGGCTCATAATGCCAATATTTGCCTGTGTGGCAGGCCATAACGGGATGGTAATGGTCCACTGGCCGAGTTAGTAGACCCAAGTATAGCAGCAAACCACCCAGTAAGAACCAACAGCATAGTGACTAAATAACTTCTATTTTGTGATGTTGATGGATGCAGTAAAGAAGCATCTTGTATAGTCTATCATTCACAAACACTCCAAATAATGCTGGTATCAGCAAAATCCTTGAGCAGCGACCAGTAAATGTAGGACGCTGGCTAGAATATGTCATGCAAGTAGAATGTTTTGCGTTTTCTTTGCTTTTTTTTAAAGACTTGCATCCTCTTGGAAATATATTTGGTCTATTAAAATTGCTTGACGCTTACTAAAATGATTTCAAGTAATGCAGATATATTTAAAAAGGTATCTGAAAAAAGAATCTTCGAAAAGTTTAAGTGGTGGATCCAAGGGTGAAATGATACCATGTCCTAAAATCTTTGCCTACTGAAATCAGTTGCCATTGTGGGATGTTTTTATCCACGCATCCAAGCCCTACCTCAAAACTGTGCAATACTGACATGGAAAACATCATGATGGCCAGAGCTTCCCAGAAAATGCACAGGGAAATGCATGAAGAATAGGCTGCCACTCATTTTTGCCGATGTTATGGGCACAGAAGGACACTGCCTAAAACCACCATTGGACTACCCACACAGTAGTCTGAAACCATTGGGAGTGGCAATGCTGATTGCCAAAAGCAAACCCATAACTGTTGGGAATTCATTTTCTTAAATCCCAAAAAGGGGTGCAGTACCAGTACTCACCACTATCCAAAAGCCGGCGTTTTAAAACAACACCAGATTTTACTTTTTGTATAAAACTGAATAAATGAACCCAAAACATGCCAAAGAAAGACTTACTGAGAGGTGGATCCAATGTAAAGTTATATTCTGAAGTGACTTGAAGGTTTATAACAAGACTGGCTGAGCTGTGGATTTCAGCAGTTTAAGTAAATTTGGACTGAAAGACACTAAAAATCTAAATGTTTAAAAGAAATGAGTGACCTATTTCTGAGTTTCACAATGGTTGCAATTGTTTAAATGTCA
Source organism: Ambystoma mexicanum (assembly GCF_040938575.1). Lineage (NCBI taxonomy): Eukaryota > Metazoa > Chordata > Amphibia > Caudata > Ambystomatidae > Ambystoma > Ambystoma mexicanum. The sequence continues at coordinate 464,045,352 of NC_090931.1, forward strand.
TAGTTTTAAACTTAGAATCAGCATTCTAGCTGCATATGTAAAATTGTTAGTTGTATTTGAATGCAGAAAACTGGGGAACAGAAATAACATGTAGCTAAAAACTGGCTTAAAGAGATTCCAATTTTGCCTGGCAACTACCCCCCATCAGGAGTGAAACTTGAGTCACAGCTGTGTTCCCAGGCCTATCTGCCTTTTGCTGGCCACACTAAGGATATGCCATCTCTCTGATAATTGAATTAAGGGGAGCCCCCACAGAATACAGGAGCTCTGAACAAAGCCCTGTCCTGACTCAGGCAAATGTTTTATTGGCGGGAGTCGTAAATGGAGCTTCCTCCTGGAAGGACAGGGGTGGGGCACTACCTGTGAGAGCAAGCCGGCTTGGCAGAACTGGAAAAAACAGAAATTCAACCTTGTGCTGGGGGGAAACCACACCCCTTTGGGGCCAGAACATAACTCTAAAAAGATGAATAATTCATAGTACAGACTTGTGAAAATTATTTAAATGATACCATAATTCTTATGATTTTTCTGCCCACATTTTAAGACGTGTTAGGACCCGGTGGTATGTTCAGGGGGGTTTTAGCGGAAAAGAGGATATTACTCAAAATGTGTGCATGTGAAAAATCTGACACTTCATCAACTAATGTCCATACTCCTTGCGCACATGTGTGCAAATTTGGGTTAATGTCCGAAATTGCAAAATCAGTTAAAAAGTGCAAATATTGCCATTTCTGAATGCAAGCTCCCAGGAAGAGCAGAGCTGGAACAGGGGATACCTCCTGTGATATGTGATGGGTGCATGTAATTTCAAACCACTGTGTAGCTATGAAATATGTTTTTTGAGCAAATGTAGATTGTGTGTAAAGTTGACCGGGGTGGGTTCTCTGTATCATAAACAGACCTCATCATGATGACACTTCATTTCATTCCCCCAATCAAGTGGAAGCGGATGAAGTGGCCAATGACAAGTGGAGAGGGGTAGAGCCTAGTGATGCTGCACACACACCCATTTTAAAAACACATAAAAGCAGACAGACAGGACAGATAGGGACATTCATTTTCCACTTGCAGCTGGAAGCTCTGCCAAAATTCCATACCTTACCTCCATCAAACCTCCAGAGAGCCAAACTAGAGACTTCAATCTATCCAGAACTAGAGACCCAGACCAGACCGCTGTTAGCAGAACCAGAGAGAGCTGACCCAGATCACTGTGAAGTGCAGAGACCAGAGTCCAGTCTAAAACCTGACCAGATCCGTGGAGAGGCCCATTTAATTCAAAAATATATTGTGAGTACCTAGCAAACTGTGCAGAACCAATCTCTTAGTTAAAATAATATAATTCAATCTATTTTAATCTAAGTAGAACTGCCTCCTAACTGCCACCTGTCATTTGCAAAGCTGTCACTTGTCATTTCTAGTTGCAAGCTGCACTTGTCTTTTTGAACTTTAAAATTTCAAATCTGAAAAACGACCTTTATTTAATCGCTCATATCTCTGCGACCGTTTGGGCTAGAGACTTGCAGTAACTTTCCTCAGAAAGCTTAGAATCGTGGCTTTCCTACGAACCTAGAACTGCATTCCCTATAGTTTTGCCGCAATCATGAAAAACGCACTCGCGAATTTAACGCGATTTGCCAATTTCTCCACGTGTAAAAATCTGCTGCTGCTGCTTGCCTTCCGTTGCAAAAATTCGTTTGCAACCTGACAACCATTATAGAGCATTGCTAAGGTGATCCTGAACTTATTCAAAGCATATACCACTCACCCTAAACCTCTAGAGGGAATTAAAAGCATTTTAGCATATTTTTCACTTCATTGCCAGCACATATAAAAGTATTTTGGGCCTGTGTTTTCAACTTCTGTAGTCCAAGCTTGCTGGGGTGAACTGAATCACATTTGATTGCATTTCTGAGAACTGTGTGCTTCCTTCCATTTCCTTGCATTGCATAAAGGGGGGGAGTAGATTGCCAGAGAAAAGTGATTACATTGTTTTGTTGAAATCATATTGAGTATTTTCTGTACTGACTTTCATTCAACATTGCATCCATTTGAACTCCATAAAGCATTCTCTATCACATTATTCTTCTGTCCCTACTTACCAGTGTGCTACCTTATCCATTTCATGTCAACTCCTTAGCGATTATAAAGAGGTGTGCTAGTGCCAGATTCTCCGTTGTTAATCTTTCTCATATCAGATTAAGTGTGCTATTCAATTATTAATTTATTCTAAAGTGTGATATATATATCTATTGTTTAAATTATCAATTAAACCTTTTAACTTGCAAAACAGAACTACTTCTTGGCTCAGTGGGGTCAGGAGGATTCCAAGAGAGGGGTGTTATATAGGGGTAGTCATCCAGAACGCATGAACTGGACATAAAGATATATCAATAAGGGTTTTCATTCAGTATTCTAGACTAGGCGTTGACTTGGCTGTAGTGCTGAATTGAATCCTCTTACACCATGAGTACATTTAAAAAATAAACGTTCAAAAAGGAAACAATTTGCCAATGTAAATAAGGTGGGGAAACGCCCCCAAACGTGCGTCTTTAGATATTCGCAATCTCAGAGAAAAATACAAAATAAAAGTTCTCTCATCTGGACTAAGGGCTTACTTCAGAAGGTATTAGATAGCAAACATAAAGAGTAGGATAAAGGGAATTTGGAGAGAGCAAACCGGAGGCATTGCTAGGGCGGCCTGCCGGGGGGGGGCTATAGCCCCGGGTCTTTTGGTTGTAACCCCAGATAGAAGCTCATGGACTACAACCATAAGACTAGCTAGCCCCAAAGTCTGACAGTCATGACATTAGTGTAGCCCCAGATCTTTTCCGGACCTAGCAACACCCCTGAGCAAACCTTTTTATATTGCCGGAAGTTCCATTAATATAGCTATGCTCACACTGCACGTGCCCGATTTCAAACTATAATCTCCGATTTACTAAATGTGATGCCAGTTTCCTACTTCAAGAAGACTATCAAAGACGATCACGGCTACTGGGGCAGAATCGTGCCCTGGGGCAGGAAGAGGGATACTTGGTGACAAACTATGGAATTGAAGCCAACAGCCTTCTAAAGGATGAATTAAGAAAATACGAAATTAAGAAAATATGCTATCAGAAAAACTAAACTACATGCTAAAGTTGATGGAAAGCAAGACAACATGGCCATCATAGCAACCAACTGTGTTAATGCCAAAAACACAGATCTCCAGTTTTTTACATCATTCATCCATAAACATAAATGGCATAAACATGATTACATGATTCCATAAATCAGGGCACAACACCCGTGGGGGAAACAGTAGATCTAATGCATTTACCACTAGAATCTTTATCACAATATGCAGTATTTTCTTTCAGAATTCACAGAAAAATGCAACATTGCATTTCTGTAATAATATTTATTGAGGGCTTTATTTATTTAATGGGCAAGAACATACTGATATAGTACATATGTATTTTCCCTATTCTCAAAATACCACAGTAAAATAGTTCTTCAAGCAATAAACAAAAAATGGCTGAAAGGGATGCAAAATTAAAGGCACTTTATCCTGCGTCACACTGAATCTTTTTCACTTCAATGGTCATTTCTATCAAGACATAAAGGGTAGAGCTGTGGGAGAAACTTTGGGCTGATTCACAATGAAGTTCCCACGAATAACCTTGATACACTCCTGGCTTAAACCTGCAGAAGAATATTAAGTTCACTGAGAAGTTACTACGAGGAACTGGCTTGCTCCTGACTTGCTCCTTGCAAGTCAGGAATAAGTCTTGCATAAACCAGAGTTACTCACAGTGACTTCTCAGTGAATCGAGTATACCTTTCCAGGTTCAAGTCAAGTCAGATGATCTTCTTTGTGAATCCTTAGACTGGAAACCAACTACTCGCGTTTTCGCAAACAGGTAAAAACCCATATCTTCAAATAAACGGCCATCACGGCATATACCTCAGTTAGCTTAATTCTATGTGACTGTCCCGTCTGCTCTGTCTAATCACTATCTGTTCCGTCCATTCTCGTGTCCTTGTTTCTGCGCCCCGAGGCTCGCGAGCTACCGGCGCAATATAAATATTAGATAAATAAATTTAAAAAAAAATAAATAAGTGTTTTAATCGTAGACATGATATGTCCAGACATTCGGAAAAGACTAATAATCCAGAGAAACAAAAAGTGAAGACTTGCTAACTCCTTCTAAATGATGCCCTGATAATATGGCAAGAAATCGGACACACTGAATTGTGCATCATTGCTGAATGAATAAAATAATCAGTTGACATTTAGAAGTGAGATTGGCAACAGGAATGCGAACTCATTTTCTTTTAGATCTAATCATTTTTGTTGAAAATAATATCTTTGCACAGTATGCATGAAAATGGAACATTGAAGGCTTCATTACTAGGAAATGACATTGAAAAGCAATAAAGCACAGCTGTGTAAAGTAGCAATGTCACATGTGTTTAAAACCTTTTATTAAACATTTAGGTTTTTGTCTGGACAAGATACCACCAGCATCGATTTGGTCAAATCCAAGTCGGAAAATCAGCAACAAAGCACTTCACCAGAGCACTAGGCTCTGGCAGGCACCTGCAGACGGGGCTGCTGTGCTTGAACACCTTTGCTACTGCAGGAATTCTGACACTGCGCTAACTGCATTTTTCATTAAATGCATGTTTGGTTTTAGCAGTGACATAGGAAAGAACGTGGCATACTCTGGTAGTACTAGAAAATCTTTAGCGCGTTCAACAATCTGAAAGCTCCCAGATTGCATTCAGGATTTCGTTTTTGACGTGGCAGCCAGTAGGTGGTCTCGGGAGGATAGCTCAGCGGCAACGTGCTCGTGCAAGACGACACAGAGCAATACAGGTTCGATCCCTGAGTCCTCGATTAGAAACCTCTGGGTATTAAGCACGTTATAAATAACCTATCATATCAGTGTAATTTATTTTTCCAAAGAGTAAATGTTATAAAATGAGTTGCACACAGAGTTATCTCCATCTTTGCAGACCAAGGATGGGAGGCGGTACTAGACCACGTGGCTAGCATTTGCTAGCTTTGATCACACTTGAGGCATACACTCATGTGATCTATAAAATGTTTGCTTCAATGCTGTGCTAGTCGTTGATGCAGTGCTCATGTTGTGACTGATCATTTCAGCATAGTTCCTGGTAATTCCTGAAATCAGAGTTTACTAAGCTCTTTGTATTTTCCTCCTTCTTGGCAACACTATTTGAGCCAGCACTATGTGCAGGGCTCTCCTGCTGCCAAGCCAGCACAGTTTGGCTCTGAATACTATTCTTCTGACCACAATTAAGTCCTCGCCCTGGCCCTTGGGACAGAGGTTGGGGTGGCCAAATGGGCCATGTACCACTACCCGCTTATGATGTGGGTACCGTGGGGTTCTGTAGGACGATGCCGTGACCCACCCCGCCATAGCCCAGGCATTTGGCTGGGGCTTGTCACATTGGCACACAATTACCCTAAACCCCTTTAAGCAGACCCCAAACAGAATTTGACTGAACCACTCACCTAAGAACTTGTGTCCCCAATACCTCCAAAGTCATTAAGGCACCTCAACCTCAAGTGAGAAATTAGGGCAGAATTTGGTTCAACATCAAGGGTGTGCTATCTGAAGGGCCAATTCGGGAAGGATTAGCTGTTTTAAGTTGTACAGACACAATGCTTATAGAAACGCTAGAAAACGAGAACAACCCACTGCACGTTAAGACCACAGCGGGGCACTGCCAGATGTACTTCTGAACCATGGAGCTCTGCGGAAACCACCCCACTCCACACAACTGCTTGCGGTGCATAATCACTGAGCTGGAGCGGGTGAAAACAAGCCCCTGAGAGCCAGCAAACCAGAACAAGACAGCCAAGCCAAGTAGCATTATACCTATTACACACGCCTGAATATGTATTCATATTCATGACACTTGAATAATAGGGGGGCGTAGTCGGGTTCCTTTATAAGCCAGAAGCTGGAATAGTAGGGTGTGGTTGACTGGAGAAGCAGACAAGTTGCTAGAAAGAGATTTGCAAGAGGACAGGGGAGCAGGAGGATTGAACAGAAGGGGGCAGGCTGACAGATGGCTAGGAGAAATGAGAGGGGAAAGCAGGAGGATAAGGTGGCATGGGTGAATTGGAACAACAGATGGATGAAGGTGGCAAGGGTTGAGTTAAGGGAGGAGAGAAGGAGACATATATTGAAGGAGGAGAAGACACCAAGAGGAGGTTGAAGGTATTATAAAATGGAAGGGGTGGCGAGAACTAAGGAGAAATACATACAGGAGGGAGTGGAGAAAAGGAAGAAGAGAGGATTGGAGAGACTAAAGAAGTGGTTGGATTAGTGGAGGAAAAGAAGTAAGCACTGTCAGCCTGTGAGACTAGGGTTGAGAACGGGTGGCTGTAAAATCACGTGACAAAATAATGAGGTGGGGTAGAACAGAGAAAGTGAGGAGAGAACAGGTGGTACAGGAGAAGACCCCTTAAGAACAAGATTGTTGCGACTCGCAAAGGAGTTAGAGGAGTGCAGGGTGTTGAGGAGTAGAGCTAGAACCCTAACTCAGGGAAAGGAGAAGGCCGGCTAATCTATGCCCAGAGAAGCCAATCTGGTTGGCTGCCAGGTTGAGGTTTTGTCCTTATCCATACCTCCTAGCTCCCACTTCTGTCACGACCCCTGGTTTGCTTTTCTTTGCATGTGGGTGCGCGTAAGCTCTTGAGACCCCCAGTGAGTGGTCTCCAATGAGAAGCAATGACCAAAAGCAGAGGATATGCGGCACTCGAAGGAACAGTCATGAACAAAGTACATGGGCTCTCAAACCTGCAGGACTGCGAGTGCTTCGGTGACATATACTAGGTGGCGACCTAGACCGAGACCAGGAAACCCAGCGACCTATGGTTGTTGAACCCCGAGGGAAGCATGAGACCACTTTAGAGTTCTATTTTTTAGCTAAAACCACTGTGCAGATCGTCTTTTCATCCTACTCTGCTTCATGACATGAATCAGCACTGATTTGCAGTGAATCCTTGTTTCTTGAGCTTGCTTTGCTTATCAAGTTTATTCTACTTTTAATTTGTGTTCCCTTTCTTCCTCCAATAGATGAGTAGCTAGAGGCAGAAGATATCAGTGTTACGATACTCTGCTTTGTATGCTGCACCAAATAACCACTGTAGTAGTTTCAGACCACCGGATTCTTGTCCATGCCATATTCTGACCCACCCAGGTGCTCCAGATCTTAGTCTACTTGGTAAATAGTAAGTAAAACTGAGAAATGCAAGAGGGGAGAGTGGAAAGAGAAGAAGGATATTTGTTAGGTTGGCCAAAGGGCATTGCTTTATGTAAGAATGGGGTTTTCTAACATTGTTTTTCCCTAGCCCTCATCTTTGGTTCCATGTGGTTTATCGTGTATGTTGGGTGCTGTAACATGTTGGCATGTAACTGTGTACTTACCTATGCTTTCTCTTGTGTCCTGGTAAGCACGTCTGCTACCTTCTACACTCTCTAACGTTGCCATGGGAACAGTTGCCATATCACGTGATGTTTATTTCCCATTCTCTGCCTTGCCATGTAACTTTAATAACATCCCGATAGTTCTCATCGTTAGAGAGACAATTGTCTTTCTTATAAATCAGGGGCTGTAATAACGCTGCTAGAAAGATTAATACCAGCAACTACTTTAGACTCCAAGACGGCCAGTGCCATCGAATCATGAGCACGTGACATTTCACCTGTGTTGGCCGTTTAGGATTCAACTTAATCACTTTTCTTATTGTGATTTTTTTTTTCTTTTTTTTTTTACCTCTGTACAATTATTCAATGTAAAAACAAGGTTAAATTCAGATACTTTAAGCAGAATAAATAATCCATTAAAGTCAGACATCCCCTAATAACCTTTGTTACAGCAGCAATGATTTGCCCCTTAAGGAAGGTTTGGAATGGACTAATCCGATGTGACAAAGTGACTATATAAAGGGATGAGACCCCATCCTCTGCTTAAAGAAATCATATTTGGGATCCATTCAGGGTAGAATCTTTAAGAACCATCTTGTAATCATCTTAGAACAACTTGAAGAGGATTTCACTAGAACCTTGCTGAGCTAAAGGCTGCCCAAGTTCCCATCCATTGGGAGAAGACAAGGAACTCCAAGGTGGGTGCAGACATTCTCCCTAACTGCTTCTGTGGAGCATTTGAAGTGACTGCCTGACGGGTTCTGGACAATTGCCGATTCTTCCTCCTCATGTGGCAAGGGATGCAAATGTTGCAGGAAGACTTCCTGGCAGAGAAGGGCAGTAGACAGACTCACCTTTAATCAGAAACTCAGTAAAGGGCCCCAGAGCACCCCAGGGACCAAATGAAGCTGCCTATGGCTCTCTCTGCAACTTCAAACTACTTCAAGCTACTTTGGGGGTCTCCAAACGCCTTCAAACCACTGCAAAGACCTAACTGAGCTGCCTTTGGCACTCTCATCTCAGAGCTGCTTCAAGTGCCTTCAAGCTGTGCTGACCAACATTACCTCACAACCCGTATCTTCTTCAATCCAAGCTGATGCCGCTTGTCGAACCGCACCACTTTTTTAGATCCAGTTGAGCCAGGTTGCTGCTGTAGCTGCATCTCTGCTTTCCTTTCATCAAGAGCCCATTGGCTCAGACTGACTCGAGATTGCCTGCATGTCCCAAATTTCTTCAAGCCTAGAGCCGTTGATGCCGCTTGACCCACCCTGCTTTGTTGAACCCCGTAGAGCCAGCTCGTCATCTCAAATCTGACCCTATGCACCGGAAAGCACCCAGAAACCCGGATTGACGCTGCCAAGATCTTGAAAGAATATTAAAGGTGTACATAGTGCATCTGTTCCCCCTGACTATGCTCTATGTGGCCTAGTGACATGTATGCCTTAAAGACATATACTTGAAAGTGTTTGACTTTTCTACAAACTATTTACCTACCTACAGACCCCTGTTTTTCAATGCCCAAAATATCCTTTTCCTTCAAAGTCTGCATTCTCTATTTATCTTGTTAGAGGGATGGGTTGCTCGTTTGTTTAACAGTTTGTATGTCCTTTATTTTAATTAAAGTCTTATTTTTATAGAACTTTGATTGGACATTTCTTTAATTTTTGCCTTTAAAGTAGTATTGCAGTTCTGGATGTTTCTGAATTGTCCTCTGCGGAAGAACGATCAGAAAAGTACAGGTAGGCCAGTTCAAATGTATTATAAACTTCTTATAAGCCTTCGGGGCTAATCCGCTGATCGGTCTCCCTTCTCCAAGCCCTGCATATAATAATCCATTCCACCTTCCAAGTGCAGTTTGCTCTTGGAACGCAGTGCCGTCACATGCTGCGCATTCTTTTCCCTTTAACCCAACCAAATCAAATGCATTATTTGTAGAAAATAGAACGCGTACCAACATAACCTACAAACAACTCCGTTGGTGACGGTGGGCGGTACAAATACTTCCAACATTAACAACCGTAAGAGAAAACAACCCTAAAAAAGAACTATAAAAGAACAGGTGAGAACATTGAGCGCACAACATGAAATCATGCAACATCTCTAACACATTAATCCTTTGATCACACTGGTGGTCAGTTCATCCTTTCCATTCAACTTCCACAAGAGCACCCAATGCTTCCTTCATCTACATTCGCTGGGACTTCACCTGTCTGACCTTCTGTACTTCCCGCTCTGTTTGCATCATCACACCCATCCCTCACATCATCAACGTGATACCCTTTTCTGTCACCTCCTCCCGCTGGGCTAATAGATGATACAATTGAGGTACATTTCGATCCTTCCATGCGCTTGTCAGGTCAGGTTTGCATTAGCTCACTCTATTGAAGTTTCTTATAGACCTGTCAGCCACCCTCACAGCATTATCAAACACTTCTTTCACTTCAACAGGATCTGAACATTTTGATAATCCTTTTTTACACCTGTTCCTTTCTTTATCTCCACACAATCTCCTGGCCTTAAACGTTTGCTGCCCTGGGATTTCTTGCCAGCCATTTTTTCACCAGATCTCTTTTGCCTTTTTAATGCACGTCCGCAGACCTGTTCGTGCCTTACTTCAACATGATCACCTTTCTCATTGAACCAACTCGGATTAAGTTTATTGTTGGACTCTCTGCCTCACAAACCTAAAAGGTGGCACCCCGTAAAATTGCTAACATATATTCTCATGCTCCAGACACTTCCCATCACTGCTGAAACCACATCAATGCCATTGCTGATCTTGTTCAACAGTCTCTTCAAGAACTTGATTATAGCATTCAGCTAATTGTCTGGACTCTGGATGATAGAGCACCGCAAACATCCACTGGAGTCCAACTTCCTGAGCATATTCTGTCCTCTGCCTCCCTTCGAATTGTGCGCCATATTCACTTTTCGAAACGGAAAAGTGGTTGCTTCAAACATGTACATAACGCTTGGCTAGTCTAATAATATTGCCAGTGCTGATGTAGTTATTGTCCAGTCATCTTTATTAGTATGCTCTGAACATAGTGATAAGTCTGAGCCAACACATGTTTCGAGCAATGTGGTCTTTCACAAGGTTCTTAAGAATGCAAGTTGAAAGTTAAACTGTTCTTTATAGTTACCTGATAGTATGTGTCTCGGTTACCTTCAAAGAGTTCTGGATTACCAGATTGATTCTTCTTATCTCTAGCGAGTTGTCCAGAAAGATAGATCAACTCTATAAAAGGTGTATTTGTTTTATTCCGTGAGATGCTATCTCGGCAAGATTGTGCTATATTCCCACCGTGATTGGCTGCTGTTCCAATCACGGCGTGAATATAGCACACCCTTCTAGCGATAACATCTAATAGACAAAATACATACTTACAGGAAACTATATAGAACTATGTAACTTTCAACTTGCATTCTTAAGAGGCGAGGAGTGGATGGTGCATGGTCCTAGGTGTTAGGGAGGAGCCATTCCTTGAAGATGAGGGGTTGGAGCTCCTTCCTGAACTGTAGAAGTGAGGGGGGGCCAGTCGGATGTTGATCTGGAGGAGGTTCCAAAATCTTTGGGCATAGACACAGAAGCATGTTTTCTGTGTTTTTCCTTCCTGCAACGGCGGAGTTCAAGTCTGCACATGTCTTTACTTCTAGAGGATCGTAGGCCTTGGGAGATGCTGAGTTTCTCAGTGAGGTAGCTTGGGGACCTCAGGGTGACAAGTCTTGTATATAATACAGCAGGATTTGAAAATGATAGAGGCTTGCAATGGGAGCCAGTTCAGTTTGAGAATGGTCGGGGTGATGTGGTTGAATTTGTGAAGTCCTTTGATGAGTCATGCTGCAGCTTGAAGGACACATCTCAGGGGAGCCAGTGTAGTTGCCAGAAGACCTTCCAAAAGGGCATTGCCACCATCCAGGTGGGAGAGGACCAAGGCTTACACACCAGTTCTGAAGTTGTATTCTGAGATGAAGGGCTTGATTTGCAGGAGAGAATGTTGGTACTAAGCCCTTTGTGTCTTCCTTGCTATGTGCTGTTTGAAGGAGAGGTGTCCGTCGATGTCGAACCCAAGGGACTTGGTGCTGTTAGGAAAGATTTCATAATTGTATGTAATTTTCCCTCCATGTATCAACCCCCAAACTTTTTGCTGCTGTTTTACACCCTGATCTAGACTTTGCCAGAGAAGCGCAGCCTTCCGCCGCACTCCTCTGGGCTTTCACTCAATTCTTATGGGGAAACTGACATGCCCTTAAGACAGTCAGTACTGAGAGACTTTGTTTCCCTTAGTCCTTTCCTGATGTTGCAGCTTTTGTGCAACATGAAACAAGAGTGCACCGTAACCTACATTACCGCGCTCTTGGGTCTCTAGTCATTCCAAAGGCCCTAGAAACTCTCGCTGGACTTATTATGAACTCTGCAAGTGTGTCACGGACGGGACTGGTGGCAGCTATCGTTTCTCTTGTGTTTTGAACCCTTTTTTGCCATGTTATCCGCGCTTACCGCGTTTGGCACAAATAGGTGGCCTGGCTCCCAAAATGGCCATGCCACAAGTTTCTTTGTCCTGTCCGCTGACCATCTTGCCCCTTCACCTTCCCCAGGTCGAGCCGACCCGGGTCCATCCTTATTTGGTCATGCACTTTCCCGCGAAACCCCAAAGCTTTCGCGGGCTTCAGCATTCCTTGTGTGTGCCTCCAGGATGTGGGCTGGGATGTCTGTTCCCAATGCACATCCTGGGTGCCAGAGAGTCTAGAGTGTCCTGAATGCCTGGGACCACCATGGTCCGTGATAGGTCTCCGTATGGTGTGAGTGTTTGTGAGCAGATCTCCTATTGGGCCCTCTCCGTTTTGGCGCGAAGGGAACTTTGGATAAGAGGAGGCTGAAAACACCACTACCATGTAGATCTCCTGAGTTCACACCGAACAAGGGATAAGGAGCCAAGTATCCTGCAACAAGAAGCTGAGTCGAGGAACCGCTGGTGATCCGCTGAAGGTTTGGCACCCTGAACTGCTATCGCCCTGCGAGACCCCTCTGCATCTGATCGTCCTAGAAGGTCTGCGAAGGCGCATCGACCCATTGGAATAGTGGGATCAACTATTCCCGGCACCTTCATCAAATCCTGCAAGTAAGCCTCTTCGGAAGTGTCCCTGGGCCAACCAGTGGGCTGATCAGCTTACGCAGGACGCTTTGCTCTGTCACCGCCACCGTTTCGGGGAAGCCCTCGAAACTTGGTCTACTGCCTGCTCTGCGTCCACAGCACCCTCACACTGAATTTCGTACACTTGGCATTCCCAGGTCTGAAGTGAGATGAGTGCGTCCGGACCAGAGTAAACGCGTTTGCCGTGTTGCCCTGCTGTGGTAACAAGCTGTGCACATCCGCTGCATTTTGGACACCCTTGACCCTGCATCCTGCTACGCAGAATCTACACGGTGTCGAGACATCCTGAACATCGCAGCTGAACCTGCCAACAAAGTGAGCTGAACTGGAGAAATCTGGGTCTGCCTGCGTCGGGGACCGGTGAGTAGTCCATACCCCAACCGGTGGCCCCTCGCGCAGGAGCCCATTTCTTTTCTACCGCTGTTGCAAAATAGCAACTCTATCCCACACTCTCGCCCTGCCTCTGCCCACAAGTGGAGGCCTTGCTTGAGTAGTGGGGACTTGTTCTGCATCGCTTCATTCACCTTCCTGAACTGCCTGATATCCTTGAAGAGGCCCTCTTTTGTCCATTGGCACCAGCACGTGCAGGTACTTTTGAGCATAAGTCTCCTCTCTTCGTAGGGCTCGGACTTCCTCGTAGTAAGGTGTATTTCAGATGTCGAACTGGGTCTAATGATTACTTGCACTGCCTATTTCCCTCCCCATCTAGGTGGTTTACATATTACGTGCCCCTAACTCCTTAGACCCCTTGGTCTTTTATATATATTGTATTGATTGGGATGTGTTGGTTTACTTTAGTATTATTGTGATTCTTTGCTATGGTCGATGTTACAAAGACCTTGTAATAAATGTGTCTATATTTTTAATATAACACCTGTCTGGAGTAATTTGTAAGTGTCCTTGCTTTGTGTGCTCATTGCGCGCTTTCAGTCACCCTCACCCCTCTTAAGACTTAGGGCCTCATTACGACCCTAGCGCTAATGGGTTAACGGCGCTGTAAAATGCTGCGGTGCCGTTAACCCATTAGCGCCTAATTACGAGTTCCCTTTGCGGGACCCGACCTTAACGGCTGGTCTAGACCAGCCGTTAAAGTAGGGACCTGAAAGGGACCTTCGCGGTAAGTATGGTACCGCAATTTGCTGTAACGTACTTAGCGCTTTCCCCATTCCCATTATGCCCTATGGGGCAAATATGGGAATGGGGAAGGGCCATGGGGAAATGGGGAAATACCGCTCAGCCAACCTTGGAATGGGGCGGTATTTCCCCATTTCACCATGGCGGATACGTTACTATACCGGCACCAACCATGGTGCTAATAGCGCCATGGTTTAGCGCCGGTATCGTAATGAGGGCCTTATTCTTGACCGCCGCCATCACTACCCTGATTGGTCTGGCTTGTCCAGAGGTTACCCTGTTCCAAGAAACTAGGCTGGCCTTCTGAACCTCTGCCCCTCCAGGTCCGAGTTCAGAAATCCATCTTAACAGGTGCAGGTGGCTAGCTGGGGTGTGAAGCTCAATTACAGTGTAAGTATTTTTGAAAGGCCCCAGAACATCAATCCCTGCTTGTTTGTATGCCCCTATGGGATGTACAATGTGTTTGACTCACAATTTAATCACTTTGCTACTTTTGTCATATTTCTCACATTCTCTCATGGCCCTCTCAATTCTTGCGTCTATCCCCAGATACCAATATCTCTCCTTTATTCTTTGTCTCATTCCCGTTATCCATGGGTGACCCTCCTGTGCCAACACTATAACACTCGTCCTCATCAACTCGTGTGGTTTACGTTTCTGGCCCCTTAATAGCATATTGTTCTCTACTGAACGTTCTCCCTTAACTTCCTTGGTATTACATCTTGCTTAAGATGCTGTTTCGAAGGCTCCTTTATGTTAGGTTATGTCATTGCAATTTGTACCGCGCACTGCTGCCATTTTCATGGTCTCCAAGCACTCTGACAGGTCTGAAAAGGAAGGAGGGCTCTGGGGAGGGTGTTGGTTAATGGGATTGAGAGCAAGAGCGCTAGAAAAAAAACATTCACTATGTGCTGGGTTTGTTTGTGTGTAGTAGGTTAGGTGTGTTCCGTGTATGAGTAAGTGTGAAATCGATGTTTGCGTGTAATAGCTTTAGTTTTCTCTGGTTTGTTGGGTTTGGTTGGGTGTTGCAGAGTGTGTCCAGTTTGTGGTTTTTTTATGTTTATGCTGTGGTAGAGGTATGTGGATATTTAGTTTGGTGTTTGAGGATGAGTAAGCACGATATTGGAAAACATTTTTTAGGGTTAGTGGTGAGTATCGTGTGTGCCTTGTCTGCATTGGTTAAGTTGGTCTGGCAGGGATCATAGTCTTGTAGGGTGGTTTGTAGTAATTGCTTTGTTCCAATTGGTTATCCAGGCTTTGGATCATAATGGTCTGGTTATTTTGATAGTTTCCTCTTATGTTATGTTGGGTCATTATTCTTCAAGGGTCTTTATGGTTTTGCTCGGTGAGTTAAAATCCATGTCTTTTGTAGTGTCCTGAATATTAGGTGATCATCTGTTGTTCGTATTTCGTTTGAGAGTGAATTCAAAAGTTTTGCTGACATGGTGGAGAATGCTGATTTACCTAATTTCTGCTTTGCGTAATGTTTTTGATCGAGGTGAATGTCATTGCTGGACCTTAGTGTTCTGCTTAGTTTGTAGATGGAGATTGTTCCTTATATTAATTTTGATCCTTAGCTGTGGATTGCTCTGTGGGTTATGCACAGTGTTATGAAGAAATGTTTTTTTTTTTCCTTGTAACCAATGTAGGGTGCTGGTGTGATGTGTTCTCTCTTAGTGAGTTTGAGGAGTAGTATTGTTGACACGTTCTGTATTCACTGTAGTTTTTTGGTAAGGTATTCTGGTATCCGAAGATAGATGCTGTTGGCATAGTTTATTCTTTGCATGATGAGGAAGATGACAGCAAGTGTTCTATGTGGGAAAATGTGGAAAAGTAAGATTTTTTTGTGTGTAGATGGAAGAAGCATTTCCTTACTACAACGCTGATTTGTGGTTTGAGTGTTAGATTGTTGTCCATTAAGATTCTGAGTGTTTTCACCACTTTGGAAGGTTCAAGTTGGTTTCCCATTTCAGGAGAAAATGGGATGTGCTTTTGGTTCAACGGGATGTTTGGTGTGATCATGATTTCTGTTTTGTCCAGGTTGAGTTTGAGGCTGTTTATTTCTGTATGGCAGTTGATAATGGTTGGGTCTATATGACATATTCCCTAATGTCGGACTATATATTGTCCTTATCTGTGCTTTCACCCATTTATCTTTCGATATTGCCTCCAATAGCACTGCTATTACCTCATTAGAATCTTCATCTTCAGTCTCATCTTCTCCCGATGGTGGTAACCTTGATAAAAAATCAGCGACTTTATTATCCATTCCCAGCACATACCTCACTTCATAATCATAATATTGCCATTGAAGGGGTGGCCCTCTATATTCCCTTCACTGTTAACACCTCCACCTGTGGTTTGTGGTCAGTATTATTAAATAAATGATTTCCCCAAACATATTTCCTGAAGTTGTTGACACCCCATGCACAAGCCAATATCTCCTTTTCAATTAAATAATTCATAATCTCAGTCTCAGACAGCACCCTGAGGCATAACAGATATCTTTATCTTCTCCATTTATTCTTTGGGATACTACTGCCCCCAATCATCATCCACTGTCATCGTTTGTATTCCTTGTCACCTTGCCCAGTGCAAAACCTGCTAAATTGGGTGCTGTATGTACTCCCTCCTTGATAGGATTCATAACATGTTCACACTCTGTCGAACATTCAAACCTTGTGCCCCTTTTCATCAGCATTCTAAGAAGTTGTGTGATACTCACAAAGTTCTTTATGACTTTGTTGTAATATTATGCCAGACCTAAGAATGACCTTAATTCATCCTTGTTGGTCTGGGTGGGTTCAATTCCTATGGCTACAACTGCATCGTTTTTAGGTCTGTAACCTTGCCTGTCAACTATATATCCAAGGCAATCTACTTGTTTCTCCTGAACTTGCATTTGTTCACTTCAATGTTTAGCCCTCTTTCTAGTACTCTGTCCAAAACTGCTCTGAGCCATCATGTTCTGATCTCACTCTACTGTTTGCCAATATGTCATCCTGATAAATGATTGTTCCTGCCGTTCCACTCAAAACACTCACCATAATTCTCGGGAACACTGCAACTGTGGAGGCAAGTCCAAATGGCATTCTACAGTACCACAAAAGTCGTATTGGTGTTATGAATACAGTGATGTCACTGCAGTTTTGTGTCAATGTAATCTGGTGATAAGCAGCTGAAAGATCTAGCATAATGAATATCTCCACTCTGCATGCAATTTAACATTTCTGAAATTATTGCGATTAGGTGTATGTCCACACATATATTCTTGTTAAGATCGCACAAATCCACACATATTCAAAGTTTCCATTCTTCTTCTTGGCTACACCTATGGGGCTAATCCATTCAGCTGACTCAATGCTTTCAATAATACCTTCTCGTTGCAACCTTTCGAGTTCTTTTTCTACCTGTTCTCTTAAGGCAAAAGGTATGGACCTATGTTTGTGGGCAATCAGTATTGCACATGGTTTCAAAATAATTCTGTGTGCAAAACCCTTTAATATGCCCATCCATGCTTCAAATATTTTAGCACATTTCCCTCGACTTGATCCTTCCTTTGAGTATGAGCTGAACACTGGTTTGTCGCGACAAGGTTCCAATCTGGTTTTCAGGGGAGTTCGATCTCTCCATCCTGCAACATTGTCTCCCTTTACTCCAACCACCCTGTTTTTGAATTGTACAGTGAATTGAACCATCCTTCTATTTGTATGAATGAGCCTTCAAATACTCCTGGGTTTCTTATGTCTGACTTGTTGCTCTACTTCGTAATTCTTCCCATTTTTATTCAAGTGAGTATTGTGTATGGTGAGCAGCTATACCCCATTATTTTGACCTTCCAATTCTCTCTTGTGACTTCATAGCTGGGGCATTTCTACTGGTAGTCAGTGTGTTATGTTACCTGAGTCTTCACTACTACTACACATTTTTTATCTGACTTGTCTTGTTGGTCTTGGACTGCGGACACTCTGACAAATGACACTCTGTCCTTGTTCTGACAAATGATGACCAAGAGAAGCACGAGGAAAGTGCAGTTGGTGTGCAGTTTTACACATGAGAGGATGTCTTTCTTTGTTATTTCAGTTTCCCTGTTCTGCCGCCGCTGATTATAAGTGCTTAGAGGAGGGGCTATTTGAACAAAACCATAGTGCTTTTTCATGCGAGTGAAGCGCGAGGAAAGCGCAGTTGGGCAGCAGTTGGATGCTGAAGGTAAATTCCTGATTAACCAATCCTCCATTGGTGGAAGTGTGTGAAAACGGTAATTATCTGTCACCCATGTTCTCTACCTAAATGTATAAATTAAGGAGCCCATCACCCTCTGGAATGTCTATTGCAAACTCAGTGATTCAAAATCACTGCATTCCATTTGATACAATGGCAGAGGGTATTCCTGAAGTCGAGTCATTAGGTTGTAATGAGCTTGGCAAGGGGCCTGCAGTCATTGCTGAGCAGGAGGCATCACTCCTTGATTATATTTTGACAGCTACCTCCATTAAAAAGATTACAGACTTCTTTCCTCTGTGCCACAGTGTTAGTGAGGGCACTGAACCTAGTACCCACTTTCAAAGTAGGGTCCTGTTTATCCTCCAGTCTGGAGATGGGCCGGAGTTAGTTCTTGGGATTGTTTCTGTACCAAATGGGGAAACTCAGGAATGGGAGGAACCTTTGATACAAAAGGATATAGTGGACACTTGTATACCAAACTCCCTAACAGCTACACAAGCACTGTTTGTTACCCTGGAGGTGGAAGAACAGAATATATCTGGTAATTATTCTTTCCTTTATTGTCCTACGGAGGACTCACAGCATCTCACTCAGATTCTAATTTATAGGTTCTGGTGACAGTGATCTTCGTCTTAAATTATTAAACGAGATGAAGTTAAAGCCCATACATTGCAATTAGCCAATATAAAAACAAGGTCGAATTTGTGCAGGAAAAGATTCATACCCATTGTCAATTGATTAAGGATTTAAAAAATCATGTGGTGAAGGAAGCAAAATGTAGCTCTCTCGTCTTGGCGTATGTTAAAAGTAATGTTGAGCCTGCATGGGAGGAAGGTAAAAATGACATCCCACGCTCAGTGGATATAAAAAAAATATATCGATTTGATAATTTTGCAGACCCAAAAATCTGAAATTGAGGACAATACTGGACAAAATAGGAGCGGAAGTAATAACTTGCAGCCCCGCAATGGTTTATCAGCGTCCCATAGATTGGCAGCAACAACTGATGCAAGTCACGAAGAGTCGTTGCCAGCAATTAACCATGATGAGCAATTGATGTTTTTTAGCACTACGCCCGCCGAAGAGCTTCTTGAAGAATGTATGAGAATGTGGTCAATTATTCGTGTGGAGATGTATCAGCCCCCCCTTTTAATATAAACCCTCATTGTCATCGTAAGAAGAAGAGAAAAAGATCTAACAAAGGGGCTGAGCAGTAGAAAAAAACAACAAAGAGCTTACACAATTGTAAAAAGAATCAAATATCCTCTCTGAAATGTATTCAGCAACTAAAGTCTCTGGAAGAGAAAGAAATAATTGAAGCACGTAAGCACAAGAAGGCCCCAAACGGCATACAAGGTGGGATTGCTCCAATCTATAAGGCCTCCACTCGTGCTAATTCAAAGAATGATTGTGACTGTTTGGCAAAACAGCTATTGGATCAAATTCTGGATGTCTGTGGCACTCCCAGAGTTGACACCCCTATTATTAGACTATCCTAAGCACAGAATATTATTGACTTAATTAATCAAGATCCTGGAGATAATAGGTCAAAGACCTGTCATACAATGGGCCTTATTATGACTCTGGTGGTAGCCGTTACCGGGAATGGGCAATTACCAGGGCATTACAACCCCGGTAGACCCGGTAATTGCCCATTCTTGGCTGCCGGAAAAAATTACTCCCCATTCCCATTCGAGTCCAATCGGACTCAAATGGGAATGGGGAGGATGGTAGCACCAGCACCATTCCAAATGGTGCTGGTGCTACCATCAAGGTCTGCGGGCGGGTGCCGTTCCACCCGCCATGTCAGACCTTGCGAGCGAAAAGGCACCCGCCTGCAGACCTTGTAGTTTGCCAGTCCAGAAACAACTGTACCAAGAAGCTTACAGTACCGTTGTTTCCAGACCGGCAAATTTTTAATGAGGGCCACTGTCCTATTGCATCACAAGGAATTGAAAGGGGCCTATTGCCTAGATTAAAAGACTAAACAAAATGTTTTATTCCACTGTGGAATTTGCTTATTGTCACCAGATGTATTGGTATTGGATGGTATTGAAAATAGAAAGAGTGGAAAGTACACCAAAATTGGCATAGGATGCAATAGCACCCAAAGAGATGGAGAAATGGATGAGTTGGTGGGATCTAGTAAAGAACTTAAACGGAATATGGATGGAGTGATAAGATGGTGTGAACGACCGTGACGTCCCTCCTTCGCGGTAGGCATTTGTAATATTGAGATAAGTAGAATATATTAGGTTTTTGGAGGTAAAATAGAGCCTGGTAGTCATATTATTATAAAATCCTTATTAATAGAAGATTGTGATGAATCGGCACACTATTCTAACACTTTTTTCATGAAATACTTTTTGATAATAAGCTTGACCATGTGATTTTGGGTGTGCCATCCCATCTGGTTAGGAAGTGCCTTTCAGCATCAATATATAAATTTAGGTTCCATACGTTTGATTTAAATCCATTTGAGGGGTATGAGCTGTGCTCGATTAGTGAATCTACTCAGTATACTATGAAAAACCTGCTAATTTCTTGTAACTTGGAAAGTAAAGCTAGTAGAAATGTTATTGTCCCAGAGAAAGAGAGATCGAGGATTGGTAATGGATTACAAGTGCTCTGGTAGCTGAAAAAAAAAAAGTCTTGTAAAAAGAGACTGGGTTTTTAGCATTTTAATTAGGAATACGCAGAACTCTTTGCATCTTACCCACCATAACACCTCGCGTTCTTGGATGGGAGGAGCAGAAATTATTGTTTTAAAGGAAACCGTCATAAGAGAAAATGCGATTTTAGATTTTTTGGTATGTCAGCAAAAGGCCAGTAAAGAATACTTGGGTAAACCCCAGGGTTATTGTTTCCATTAATGCTTTATGGCAATTGGAAGTCCGAATTTCGTTTAGCATTCCCCCATAAGTAATAATTGTTCAGATCAAAATGAAAGTAGAAGAAAAGGATATATTGATTGTAAATGTGTATGACAGCTACCATGAAATTCCTGCTGAGGAAATACAAAAGAAAATTGAAGATGTCTTATCGGGCTGATAGACTAGGTATAACGATGCTTTCGTGATTGCAGCAGGGGATTTTAATATAAATTGTTTATATTATGAAATGCTGCAGAATGGTAAGGTTCCTATGCATAAGAATGCAAATGAGATATCTTGGCCAAGTTTCTTTTTGAAATTGAGCTTAATGCCATTAAATGGAAATGTGAATGGGGATATATTGTGAGCAGGCACCTGGTATGGAAGAACATTGAGTTCTGGGATTGATTTCATTTTTGAACAGATGGTTTATATCAAACGTGCGAGTGCTTTTCTGTGCGTGAGGGGGCAGAGAGTGACCATAATATACAAATTTCTCAATTTCGGGACTCCACAGTAACTGTTGCAGAGAATATTATAACAGATTTGTCAGTTAACTGAGGTCGAAATAGATTAGCTTGGTCTGATAAGGTAGTTGGAAATGTTATGAATCCTTCCTGAGTCCTACATAAAGTCTCCTCCCAAGTGGCAAGGGAAAAGCAGATGCTTCCTGATCGTGACCCTGGGGTTGGCATTAGCTGGGAGGATCACCTACGAGGAGAAGGGCCCCAGGGGAACAGGAGGACTCTGTTGGGTGAGAGCAGTATTTATCTTCCTCCAGGAATGAAATATCAGTGATATCGAAATATGTAATGGCTTGCTGTTGGGGAGAGCAGTTAACTTCCACGCTATCTCAATGTGGATGAAACCAATAATAACCACTTATGCCCTAGGAAGAAGAAAATCCCTTTTGTGGTCACAGACATTCAGAGGTGAAAGCGCCCGTAACTCCCAGAGGCATATTAAAGATGAGTCTGTAAATATTACCAACAAACTCTGAAAATAATAATTCCTTCGTAAAGACAAATCCTTCATTGAATACTCATTTATAGAAAATAAATAAGGAGAGAAATTACCTGGGTATTGATCTTTTCTTCAGAAAAGCTGATCTTTACATTATGGACTCCAAGTCCCATAATTTACAAAGTACTGGGATGGAGAAGTCGGCTGCAGAGGCGAGAAACTGCAAAGTGCAGCCTATAAGTGGTAATGACCCGCACCTAAGGGAGACTGGGAGGCACAAAAGGCCCCCTCAGGTGCAGGCCATAGAGAAGTAGAAGGGGAAGAAAGGAGAGTAGCAGCAGGGGGAGGAGTAGTTGTGGAACTTCCACGTGGCAGCAGAAGGCAAAGTTAGAGGAGAGAAGACCCTTTGGGACCACCATTGTGAGAGTTCTGAGGACAGCTCTGAGAGTGTCTATTCTTTCCAAGACCTTAATTGCAGAGGTTGCACAGTAGGAAGCTTTGAGATAGACAGCGTTTTCCCTTAGAATTGAAGCAACAGAGGTCGTACAGCGGAAAGCACACCTTTTCAAAGCTTTCCCCTTTGTCAGCCAGGCTCTGGTGGCAGGTGAGCACCGGAGAGCTGTGGGAGCAAGGAGAGCTCCTGTCTTCACTGGCATGGGAAGCCAAGAAGCAGAAGTTGATGGGCTGTGAAGTAAAGCAGAGGACCTGGAGTCAGCAAAGCGAACGGACACACACACCAGACCCAGTGAGATCACCAAGATATTGTGACACAGGAGCTCTCCGTAACCGCCCATTGCCCAGTTCTGGGTGCCTTAAGCACATAAATACAATAAGCAGAGTGAAATGGAACAGAAAGTGTGTTTTTGAATATCAAACTTATATTAATAAGAATAATCATTCATTAGTAAACCAAACTGACTTTAAAAAGAGTAAGTGGCAGAATAAGAACTTTACCATCAGAACAGAAGGGTGTGATTTTACGTATGTGGGTCAAATAAAAGACCAGCAACAAGAGAGGGCAATAATGCAAACACAACTATTACCCAAGCCACTAAAGCAAATTGAAGAGAACAAACATTGCCAAAGCCAAAAGAAGGCAATTAAGAATCCCAGTGTTTGTAAAACATATTGCCTGTATACAACGGTCATAATAGGAATTGGCTTATACCCTCATTGTCAAACCTAAAGAAGTATAAGAGTGGGAGAGAAGCATTGTCAGCAGTTGGTTAATAAGGAAGTGGGAAAACAACAGTGGCAGGAGGGCTTCCCCCTTCTGATAGGAGGTAGTCAGAAGGAGTGGAGCATAATCTGTATTGCATGTGACAATCACCAGTGTGTTTCTTGTTTCCACAGAATAAATACATAAACTTGATGTTGTGAAACAAGAGACATTGCTAACTTGTTGAAGAAGCTAATATTTACCACAGATTTAGTTACTGGTTTTATTCTGTCCTGGCAGGAGGGTATACCAGGGCAGATAACCTTGTTGTGGTGGGCCTGGCAGGTGAGTGGACTGGGTGGAAGTCATTGAAGTATTGTGGTGTGGTTAAAGGTTTTGAATGAAAAGTGACAGAACCAAAAATATGTTTTGTTGAACTGTTTCGGAATCATCCTGACACATTACTATTACTGAAGCAAGTGTGGTGTGAACTGTTGCAGAATTATCTACAATTCTCGAAATAAGTGTTTTGTGAACTGTTGCTGAATTATCCTGGCAAAGACATTTTATTGATTCTAATGAACCATGGAAGTATTCTTGGTTTAGGAGAAGAAGCTACCTTAAGCCCTTTTGTCACAAGTAAAAAGAGGGAAACATTTTTGAATACTTTTGAACTGTTGGTAGAATTCAAGTTGGAACAAACAGAACTGGAACCTTTGTTGTCAAGTGGAATCAAAAGAACTGAGTTGGAACTTTATTGCAAGACAGGATATCCTTATCCTTTTGGAATGTTGAATAGAATCTGCTTGAATGTGGGAAAGGGGAATGTACCCAGATCAGAAGAAGAGACAGTTATCAGATTGTGAATGTAACTGTTATATTTAAACTGCCATATATTACATTATTGAGTTGTTGTATGTACAAGTGTGAGGACAGAGACCTTTTGCTAGAGTGTTTCTTTGAGTTTATTTTAGGTAGGGAAATCCTTGTCAGTGCAGGGATAGTGAGGCGTTCATTCAACCTTTCGAGTTAATAAAATGGCATCTTTGAAAAATCTTCACAAAATTGTCTGACTCACATCTCTAACCCCTCACAGAAAGTTTGTCCAAACATTTAAATACAACTTACATTAGGCTTGGAAACAAGACAAATGTATTAGTGCCTTTTATTCTTGTTTAGAAAATTCACTGATTTATACTCCTTTTAGTATTGAAATTAATGTGCACAAAACAGGCTTTTTTGTGGAAGAAATTCAAGAACTTAAGAAAAATAAGAGTAGGAATATTTGAGATATCAAGATCTCCAATAATGATGCGATTGTGAAGGGGGAATTGAAATGTTTGGACTAGCAGGATTATAAAAACGCAATCAATGCAAATGACATATAATCCATCAAAAGGAAGGGGAATTGATGTTGCAATGTGTTATCCAGAAGTCAGATGTTACCTATTGGAAACTTGTTAATTTGGGTGTTATGTTCCAGAAGATAGTGCAGGAAAATTCTATTTCTGCAACTGCTTGGGTCAATTACTTTGAACAGTTGTTTACTGGCTCTGAGGTAATTGATTGTATTGAAATCCCCATAGTCAATAGATTTATTAAATTTGAGCGAAAAGATATCGGGCATCATTACAAGTCTGGTGGTAACATGCCGGTGCCAACGCTGTTTCTGCCGCCTGAGATCCTGGCCCCATAGGACTCCATGGGAATGAGGACTCGGAAGCAACGGTGCCGGTGCTTCCATGACAACTGTGCCTACTGGGCCATTGCGCCCGGCAGGTCAGACCTACCGCGCACAACAGCACCGGCAGGCACAGTTGTAGTTTGCCGGTCAGGAAAGGGTGCTGGTACGTTGCTGCTGGCACCCTTATTTCCAGACTGGCAGACATGTAATGAGGCCCATTGAATTGCTAATCAGGACGAGCATTGGCTCTAGAACCCCTGGGCCCAATGTATTTAGTATTGTGCTGTAGAAAGCTGATCCTATATATTGGTCTTGTGTGCTTAATGACTTATTTAAACAAATTGCCAACACATAGAAAATGCCTACATCCTGGTCTACTGCTAATATGGTACCAGTGTATAAAAAATGTAATGTGAGTCAGCCAATTTCAGACCGATAGCGCAACTAGATGCAGAATCGAAAATCTTCGCTTCACTCGTGTTAAGGGAGGTAAAAGAATGGGCATGTTCATGCAGAATCCAAAAGCCATTCCGTGTAGGCTTTATAGAGAATGTTGGTAGAGCTATAGCAGGATTATAGTCAACTACTTGCAGCAGTTGGCTTGGTAAAGAAAATCCCCTACATTGTATACCGTTAGCATTGATTTATTGTTAGCCTTTGACACGGACAACCATACCTTATTGTGGAGAAGGCTGCAGGGTTGGGGTATACCAGCGCATCTTTTTAATATTCAGTGGCTTTATGTAGTGATACCACATTAAAAGTTAGGTGAGCCAGTTAGGGAATACTACACAGACAATCAAAGCAAGAGATTGACTTAGGCAGGGTTGTGTTATTTCACCTATCTATTTAATCTATACTTGGCAGGTTTTGGAGATTTCCTTGCAAGCTCTACTTTTATTTATCTAACTGTTTATGCATGTAAAATTCATTGGATAACATATGCTGATGATATCCTTATATTTGATAACTCTAGGGTGGGAATTATCCAGCTGTTAAAATCGTTTGCGAACTATACAAAAATAAATAAGTTGCCTATTAATGCAGTCAAATCAAAAATGTTAGTTTTGAAAGCAGAGAAGAAATCGAATTGGAAGCTGAATGAGGAAGTACTGGAAGAAATTACAGAATTTAAGTATTTGGGTTTTCAAAGATATACAAAAATGAATAAGAAGTTAATAAGAGACTTCTTCTACAATAAGGTTATGCACATATTACCGCAGCTAAAACCTTTTCAAAATCGATTCTGCAAATTTTTGTTATTGCCGGCTATTAAAGTTTATGCGGCCAAAATTGTTCCTGCTCAGAGTTATGGTCTTGAGGTTCATTATTTGCTGTGGTACTGTGATTTTGATGCTTTTGAGGTATATTGTGGAGGTGCATGCTGGAATTAGCAAAGTCCACTCCTGTGGCCTGTTTTAGATACGAACTACGCCGGGTATCCATAAATGCAAAAATTCCATGGAGAAGGGTAAAGCAAGTGGATACGTTTTAGGATCCACCAGTAGCATCGATATATGAAATATTAAATGTGGGTATTGCTAATGTTGCATATTCAATAGATAATATCAGTTACTCGCTATGGCAGAAGATGGAGTTTAGGGATGATGAGCCCTATAGTGACACCCTTCAGTGTAATTCGCGCAAATTATTTAATGAAATTTCCCTCTTGTAAATTTGCTTCCATTATGTTATTCTTCCGTTTTGACTTGTTGCCAACAGCAGCGAATATGCACTTGTGGAAGAATGTGGAAATCAAAAGGTCCTAACTGCACATATAGAAAATATTATAGAAACATTATATTTGGCTTCCGTCTGCCTCTCCCTCTCCTCCACCTTTCTCCTCTTTTTCTCTGACAATGCCTGATGAGGATTCTAGACAAGTCCGATCTGTGAAAGTGACACCCAAACAGGTGATCCCCTGTTCCCCCAGAATCATAAAGGACCACATAGACACCCTTGCTCCAGCTTTGGCCGACTTCTGCAATCACTCTTTCACCAATGGATCTTTCCCCTCTCTCCTCAAGCACTCCTGTGTGCACCCCCTCTTCAAAAAACCTTCTGCCGATCCGATCTGTCCGGCAAACTACCACCCAATCTCTGTCACTTCTTTTTTGGGCAAACTCCTGGAAATGCTGGCCATCTCCCAGTTTACTCTCCTCACTGAATCTGTTGGTTGTCTCCATGACCATCAGTCTGAATTTAGAGCAGCCAGAGGTATGGAAACTGGTCCCCCAAACACATGTGAAGATCTGCTCTCTAATCTGGACTCCAGCCTTCCTTCTGTCCTCATCCTTCTTGATCTTTCTTCTGCTGTTGACACAGTCAACTACTTCATCCTGATCAAGCGTCTCTGAGAACCTGGGCATCACGAATCAAGCTCTGGAGTGGCTGACTTCCTTCCTCCGTAATTGACCCTCCCAGGTCCAACTTGGGTCTTTTCTCTCCACCATCTCTCTCTCCACATGTGCTGTTCCCAAGGGCTCTAAACTCTCACCCTGGCTCTTCAATCTCTACTTGGTCCCCTTGGCCTACCTGAACTCTACCTTCTCCTCTAACTTTCAGTGTTATGCAGATGACACTCAACTCTCCTTCCGGCTCCTCTTAGCCTACTCTCCTCTCTCGCTCATTCCTGGCTGTCGATCTGTGATTCAGAATTGGTGCGCCTACAACGACCTCAACTTTAATGCCAGTAAGACGGAGATCTTTCTCATTGGGACCCCAGCTCCTGCTTTACCTCACTCTGCACGACCTCCGTGGGCCCTATTTATTTGCCTTCCTGTGAGGCAAAAAACCTTGGTGTCATCTTGGACTCCACTCTCTCCTTCGCTCCGCACATCATGGAACGTGCCAGGAAGGCCTACCAGCTGCACCTCCTCAGAGGTATTCTTCCTTTTCTCACTTTCCCCCAGAAGCTCACTGTCTCTAGAGCCCTGGTTTTCTCTTGGCTGAACCACTGCAACAGCCTCTTTCTCAACCTTCCTTCCTCCACTCTTTGCCCTCTGAAACTAATCCAGAACAGGACTGCGAGACGTATCCTTGGCCTAAAGCCCAGGGACAGCATCTCTCCAGCCCTGAAATATCTCCACTGGCTCCCTGTGGCTGCAAGGATGAAGTTCAAGACACTCTGCATCTTCCACTGGAACTGAGGACCGCACTACATCCAACTTTCTCTTTCAAAATACCTTCCTTCTCGAGCCCTTCGCTCAGCTACCTCCAACTCTCTAAGGGTCAGAAGGTTCTCCAGGCAGAGTGTTTGAGGGGTAGATCTCTCTCCTCTGCAGGTGCGTCCCTCTGGAATGGCTTCCCAGGCCCTCCCAAACTTGAGCCCACCACCTGAAGTTCCGGAATTAGCTCAAGACCTTTCTTTTCTCCTCTGCTTTCCTTCTCTCCCTCCCCTGCTGACCACATGCCTGTGGTGCAGACTGGTTGCTTGGCTACCCGCAGTGTTTTACTGGGTACCAGGTTCCTTCATGATCAATCTTCCCCGCTCAGAGCTGGGGTAAACTCGCCAGTAAAATGCTGATTTTGGGAGCAATAACCACACAGTAATACCACCGGCAGTAATTGCGCTGAAAATTCCCCACTGAGTCCAAAGGACCCAATGGGGAATGGGGAATAATGTTTACCACCCAACCCGTGATCCGGCAGTAATACCGCCAGACGGGTGGGCAGTAACACAAATAAAGTTGGGCGGTACCCCAGTCGGGATACCATCCAACTCGTGATGAGGCCCTTGATATTAATTCTTCTGTGATGATTCTAGTTCCAAATCTACACTTCAGTGACAACGTTTTTAGGGAAGACACATAGGGCCTCATCACGAGTTGGGCGGCAACGCCAGCACTAGTAGCCCTACCGGCAACCCCCCGGTGCTATAAGCGCTGGATCACGGGTTTGGCGGAACGGTTATTTCCCATTCCCCATTGGGTCCATTCGGGAATTCCTCATTCCCCATTGATTGATTTCCCACTGGCGGTAAATGCACCAAAAATCGGCAAATTTGCCACGTATTTCCTCCCAGCTCATATCCCAGCTCATATCTGGGGGGAAATCCGCCAAGGTCATGATCTGGCGGACCCTTAAATGTGGTGGTAATAGCGTTACTGCCGCATTTAAGGGTTACCGCCAGACTCGTGATGAGGCCCATAGTCTTCAATTTTCTATCCCTCATTTTACAGATAGGAGTTAAAATGTTTTTTTGCCACATTCGTGTCTGGAATGTAATATTTATCTAGTGGTCTAATTGGCTTTTCATATTCATCCATGTCTCCAGCTTCTGTCTCAGTCAGTGCCAGTAATTATCTGTAATTACGTTATCCTTTGGGGTCCAACTCGTGTAATAATCGCAAACATTTCTTTTGTGCAGTCAGTCTTTCATGGTCAATGGTCTTTACATACTTTCTCCAGTACTCTTTCCATTCGCACCATGGGGAGGTGTTTTCCCTAAGATTTGGTAAAACATTTTACGGGTGATGCAAGGTAATGGATTGCATTTATTTTCTCACACTTGCAATGTCTTGTTATATTGCACTATTATTGTTTGTATGCTCTTCATTGATGCGTGTGCGCTTTTCTTTTATTTGCCCATTAATGGATACCTTTTCATGTGGACATTGCCCAAGGTAACACATTTTTTCTCAGCATTGACGGGTCCTTTCCTTTAATTTGCTGGTTATTTAGTGCAGGCATGCGCGAGCACGCTCCATCTCACTTATTCTTCGCAATTTGGATGGGGGGTGCTTGTTCTTTTTTCTTTATATTTCTTCTTTTCTGAAGTGTGGGAGAAAGGGCTAAATTTCTTGCGTCTTTGCAGTGTTTTCCATCCTTGGTTCTTCTGTTCCTAGCATCTGCCTCAGCGTGCACAAGTGGGTTCACCACCGCAAGTGCTTGTCACCTATATGAAGTATGCTCTCCAGAAGAACGACTAGAAATGTAGGTCCAGTTCAAATGTTTTCTAAACGTCTTCTTACAAGCCTGTCACCTAGTCCGCTGATCTCTCTCTTTTCTCCACCACCCCATCCAACAATCCACATTCCACCTTCCACTTTCCACTTTCCAAGTGCTGCACACCCTTGGAATGTGGATCAGAGTGCTGTTGCATGCCACTGTGTGCATGCTGGCCAACAACTTCCTTAAGAGTATAGCCCTCAGCCCATGCTACCTTAATGAGGAGAAGGAGGTATACTACTCACTACTGTTCTAGTAGTGGTGTAGGGCAGAGTAAGAGGTGAGAAGCCCTGCTCATCCCCATACTCCTGCAGGGCAGTTGTCATTTCGCCACACAGGGTACAGAATAGCAACGGTCTTGCTGATAGGTAATCTGAATATATATATCAAGCCCACGCCCTTCTGGACACTGTATGTCAGAGTAGAGGCTAGAAAACCCAATAAATGATACATAAAATAATTTTGGACAGTCTGCAATTTCCTTGTATTTGTGTGACGCCACATTTCTACACCATAATAACTAGAAAGAATACATTTAATCCCATGAATAGTTATTATAAGATCCAGAGGGTAATTTTGTGCTCACACTTGGAACGTGGAAAACAGGGCCGTCTCATGCCACAGTTTCCATGATGTCCCACAACCTTCTGAAGAGTATAGCCTCAGCCCATGCTACCTTATAGAGATGGAGGTATACCACTTATCCTGTGCCTGTTCACCTTAATGATTGATATCCTTCCTTTCCTATCCCTGCCCATCCTCATACTCCTGCAGGGCACTAGTCATTTCGTAACACTCCTCATTTCTATACTCAAAGCTCCAGAATACCAAAGGTCTTGCAGAAAGCTAATCTGGCATATGTGTATCAAGACCACTCCCTTCTGGAACACTGTATGTCAGAGTAGAGGCTAGAAAACCCAATAACCGATCCATAAAATAATGTTTAGTATCCCATGAAAACATATACCCCGATAATGATAGTGACCAAAGAGATTCAGTTTCAGTTTTTGACCACTGGAGTAGATATATTTACAGCATTTCCTCTACCGTGAAACACAAATTGGTGATTAGAGGGGAACAGCATTATTACATTGGTCTTTTTATGTCTCCCTCTGGCACTGTGGCTCCCAGCACTGCTTGCTGCCCTGTCACACCCTCCAGTAACCATGCTTCTATCCTAATTTCACAACTACCAGACCTAAATGCAACTTTGACATTAACTTTTTCTCTGCAGCCGTTCCTTTTCCCCCTGCCATACACCCATTAGTCCTTATGCAAGCGACTCACCCTAGAGCTCCCCTCACCATTTTACATTACTTTTCCATGGCAGCCATCTTGCCTGTAGTTCTTTCTTTGACATTGTGACTGGTTTTCATATGATAGGTGAAATCACCCGGATATATTTAGCTCTAGCAATGGATTCTGCCATGAAAGTCACATCTGCTGAACAGTCTCACTTTCAGACAACTGTTTTAGACTAATGCTGAAAAAGGATATGTGCGCATATGTATTTCTGCTCCTACTGTCTACTGACAAACCAAGCAACTACCATTTAGTTTGGCAACTTGTCAATCACAGATAACGTGCGCATTGCAATAAACAGCCTGTTGAAAACAAGTTTCAACAGACTGGCCTAAATTAAATAATTGTGGGCCCCAGGAACCGGTTGCAGATATCAAATCTAAATATAAGCCATGTCCAGTAATGGCAAGATGATCTATGGAGATTCTTCACTATTATGTTGGCCAAATGCAATGATGCCATTTTATTATCAGCTTGGTTACTTATGAATGTCAAGCCAAGCCATCTTGTGTATTCACTGACTGGGCCGAGGTTATCCAAAACAAGCCATACAATTGTAATTGGTTAGTTATAACTCGCTTAATACCCAGAGGTTTCTAAGCGTGGACCCGGCGATCGAACCTGTGTTGCTCCGCGCTGTCAAGCTTCCAAAGCAAGCATGTTACCCTGAGAAGGAGTTTCCACCTTCCAGGAAGTCAGGAACTGCCCCCATGCACTACAGCAGTGGTCTTAAAACTTTTTTGGCCTTGGCCCCATATGCGCAAAATGTGGGCAGGCTGCCCCACCCCCCCAAATGCCAAATGGACAGTAAGTCCAAAGGATAACGTAATTACTGAGAGTAGCTGGGCTCCACCACCTGCTCCCATCATAGTCCCTCTGCTCCCTCATGACACTCCTAACCCAGTCCCAGGGCCCTCCCCACTCCACCACAGAACCTGGGTTCTCCCCACCCTCCTGCCCCCAATGTCCCTGGGCTCTCCACATCCTGCTTCAACCACTATGCCATGGCTCCCCCATCCTGCTCCCACCACAGTCCCTGGGCTCGCCCCACCCCACAACCAGCACAGTCCCAGGGCCAGTGGTGGCTGGTGAATTTTTAAGTGGTGGGTGTGACAAACCTGAGGGTGCGCTCACATCTACTCCCCCAGGATTCTCTGTTCAGGTGGGCTGGGAAGGACCATCGCTTTTGGATCCCGACCCTGGGGCCGGATAAGCAAAGGAGGACCATCTGAGTGGAGGGTCCTTGGAGATTGTAAGGAGGGTACCTGAGGGCAAGGTCTGGTATCCCCCTTTCCTGATAGTGACCTACCCCCCCCCCATAGCCTGTATGGGCTATTTTCAGTCGTATTCCCTTAACCCCTGTAACTCTGGGAATACTGTGAAGGTGAAGAAGAGGCGATTAGGAGCAATGCAGATTAGCAGTGCAGATTAGCTATGGTAAAAACCACTTTGGTGCTGGGACGAAGACAAAAGGTGTAGAGGCATGTAGGTATGAGGATCAGGCATGTCCCACTAATACGTATTTGCAAAGAAAGGCATTTGAGAATAATTAGGAACACTTGAAATCCCCTGATAGTCAAGTAACATATAAAAAGGACAAGAAGCCGAGGAGCCGAGAGACTAACTGAGTTCCCGGTATTCCGGCCGTGGGAGCAGTGCCGGTCTGGAAAGCCCTTGTGGGGAAGAGCTGAAGAATGACCGCTGTGGAAGAAGCAGAGGCAGAGTCCAGCAGAGATGCCAGGGAGCACTGATGAAAGCACCCAGCATTGCAGGAGTGATCGCCCTTTAAGTATCTGTAGCAACGCAGGACTCCAGGACACTCTGCCAGGGGCTGTTAAGCCAGACGCTCACCAAACTAAAGGAGAGCACCTGGCCAGTAATGGAAAATAACATAACATTGCAACAGGGCTGAATCTTCTGAAACCGCTGACTGGAACGCTGCTGAGCGGAGCTAGCGATGTGGGGGCAAAATCCAGCAAAGAATATAAGAACAGCTGTAGAAATAAGAAATGGGTAGAGAAGTCTAGCAAAGTGTGGGTCTGATGAGAGGGGCCCAGAAATGGAATAAAGAGAAAGATAAAGACTGTAGAAAGGCTGAAGAGCTTGAATCATTAAGAGGGCCAGAGAAGTGTCAGGGATTATACAAAAGCAAGTTGTCAAAGTGAAAGAAGAGGCTGAGGGCAATGATGGGGTGACTGGCTGCTTGACATGTAATGGGTGCACCATGTGGTCTAAAACTGCGCCTAGACCAGGAAGCCCTACTATATCAAGAAAAGCCCTTAGCCCCAAATTTATGCCAAGGATAAAGAGCCACTGGTTGTCCGACCTGTTATGGGTGGACCGTGCAGTCTAAAACTGTGCCACGACCATGAGAAGGTTCCACCAAGAGTTGTAAGGTGAGAAGAACATGTGAACTTTGTTTTTTGAGTAGGAACTGTATTGTCCTTGGGGAAGGGAACACTGAGCTTTGAATGAAAACAAGACTTTGTCCTGTGAACTTTTGATAAGGGGATACTCCATGAACTGGTACCTCAAGTTTGGGAAAGGGCGCCTGAACTTCTTATGAAACTTTTATTTTAACTGAACTTTTGCCAATAAACCTTGTGTGGATTAAAACCAGAGACTAGTCCCCGGAGGGTACAGGCTTTGCAAGATCATACTAGTTAAACTGTATACTGACTTGTGAAAGGGAACCATCCAGTGCACCGAACTTTGTTGTTCACTTCTTCATTTGAACCATCCCTTCACTATAGTTGTCTCTTAATTGTGAGGGCAAGCATAGGTGTGGACACAGACAGACCTTTTGGTCTGGACACATTGGGCATCATTACAAGTCCGGCAGTAGCCGTGCCGGAAAAACCGGCAGGCTGCTACCGGACCGGTAATACCATTCCACCTCTGTGATTGTCAGAATCGCCGGGGCATTACAAGTACCCAGTAATTCCGGAGGCGGAATTCTGTAAATCCCCATTCCCATGGAGTCATGATGGGGACCATGGAAACACTGGTTCCGTCTATGACTGAGCCGGTGTTTCCATGTCTGCTGGCAGGCGGGTGGTGTTAATCCCGAGAGGTCAGACCTGGCGGGAGTGACACCTCCCGCCTGCAGGACTCTGAATCAGCCGGTCTGGAAACACCAGTGGCAGCGGTTTTACCGCCACCCTTCTTTTCGGACCGGGAGGGTCGTAATGAGGCCCATTGACTTTGAAGATCCTTAGTTTATTTAGGCAGGGAAATCCTGCCATAGTGATAGGGAAGGATAGGCATTTCACCCATTCTGATTCATGGAATAAAGGTTTTGAAACTGTATCTGTGTCATCTGTGTCTCTCTTGATACCATGCCTGTCTCACAAGAGGCATCATTATTTCTTCCACATATGCCACAGCAACCGACCGTAGCGAGGGAGCCCGAGCCAAACAAGGAGGGTTCAGGGGAGCACTCCCCGGAGGAACTTTTTCAAATAATGGTTTAAAATGTTGCATTTTAGAGCATGCATTTAAAAAACATTGGGTAAAAAGCCAAACAGTTTGCAATTGGTGATGGCAGGTGTGGTATTTTTTACTGGACATCTATGTAAAAAATAGCATCCATGTCCCCTGGGCTAAACAGTGCCTCAGAAGAAGAGCTGATTTTGGCAGGTGGATAGGGGCCTTGTGCAACAAAGACTTTTTTAAAATGCCTTTGTTGTACACCCTCCCCCACACTCTCGCCAATATCAGCCCCACGATCAACGCAAACACACACAGAGACATTCACACAGCAAGCACTCTATCATTCACACCCATTATCATACACTCACTCATAACACAAACATACACGCATCCATACACATTCAAACATAAATAAATTAGCATAAATGTACCTTCTGCCCAGTCCTGAAGTTTCCTCCCCAGCACTCCACCTCATGCATCATGAACAGGAATCAGGAAGAAAATGCATGCAGTGGCCTTAGTGTGGGTGCTGAAATGCCCTGCTCCAGCTTGCCCTCACTGCCTTGGGTGGATAGCTCAGGGGCAACGTGCTTGCTTTGGAAGCAAGACGACAGGGAGCACCACAGGTTTGATCCCTGGGTACGCACTTAGAAAACGCTGGCTATTAAGCGTGTTATAAATAACATATATGTGCGAGGAGGCGCAGGACCTCACCCTCATACATACAGGCATGCAGTTCCCCAGCCGGCATATCCAATGAGCTATACAAGGCTGGTGAAACAAAGTGCCCCGAGCCTTGCATGGCTCATGGTGCATTTGCGGCTGGGGAACTGAACTGTCAAAGCAAAACATTGTTTCCCTTTGACAGTTCAGCCAGTCCAGGAGACCTCCCTTAGCTGGAAAAAGCAGCTGAGGGAGCACTCGGATGGCTCCTCAGTTCCTCCAAAATGGGTGAGGGGGCCACTGGGTCAACTCCCCCTTGCCCATTATGGACGAGCCACACCTGTTCTGAGCTCTCCTAGCCCTGCTTTTCCTTTCCTCCCTAAAAAAAACTTCTCTTACCTTTTCAGGCTGGGGTTGTGCACCCCCCACCCATCGGAATGCAGGCATGCTGCACAGTTTGATTAACTCTTCAATGGGGAGAGGTTCGGTGCTTCAAAGGGCCAGGCCCAGTCAGACCAAAGGAACTCACACCGGGGTGCTGATTACTGGAGTCCTTTTTATGTAGGCAGGAAGGGGCAGAACCAAAATAGCCCAGGAGGGAGCATCAGTACACAGGAGGCTTATTTCATCTTGGATTTTGCTAAGGCTCTCAAACCTCCAATCCCGCTTCCTATTTCCTGCAGATAAATCATGCTGGGAATCAAATCACAAGGCAAAGGACTATTGCTACAGCAGCAAGGACCCCTTACAGAAGGCTAGAACCCCCTTGATTCATCTTTTGGACTCTTCTTCAGGAAAGATTCAAATGTAACCTGACTAGAGGTGCACATTGCTCCAAAGTCCTCTGCAATACAGGTGAAGACCAAATTCTCCAAGAAGGAGTAAAGCTCTTACCAAACCATCCCAAGCAACCATTTGGGATGTCCAGGTGGCTAGACAAAGCCTGCTGCAACTGAAACCACTGGTACCCAGTGCCTGCTCACTGGAGGTGACAGAACTCTGCAGTTGCTCTGTACATGCCTTGCTGATTGGAAAGGGCAGAAAAAAGGACTTACCTTGACCTGAGACTCTGGACTGACTCTCCCAAAAATCAACCCTTGGTTCTCCCTGAATCTCTGAACCGCCTTAATGTTGGTTTGGGTATCTTCGATGCCATTCAACCTGCTACAAGGGAACCGTAGGAGTCATCTTCAATTGCAACAGTCGACCACCTCCACCTCTCAGAATTTTTGAAGCACCACTGTGTCTGCACCTGAGATCCGCCGAGTCTTCTAGCATCACCAACTCTAAACCACCTGTTCCCAGCCTCTTCGAGCTCCAAGCTGTTACCGCTGCATTAACATGACACTGTGTTCAGCCGGTCAAGCCTGCTTGTTGCCAAAGTTAAGTCTCTGCTTCACTGCACCCAAGGCTGCTGAGTCTTCCAGTGCTGATGACCCGACATCCCGAACCTCTTTTCAGCATCTTGACCCGCATGCCGTCGCCGCGTCTGGACTGCACTGTGCCATTGGATCCCATTGAGAGTGCCCTCCCAAATTCATCCGGGTTCGCGCTGAAAGTGCACAAACTCCCAGTTTGACACTGAAAAGCCTGCAGAGCAAGGATACAGGTACTGATAGGAGTTCTGTTCCCTGGGTTTGCTTTAAAAGGGGCCAGATGACTTGTATCACTCTGCTTTCTAATTTTGTAGAACAAATTGGACATTTGCTTCTGTAATCAGTGCTTTGCTCTACTGTCTTCAACTCAAAGTGCCCTTTTATTCCAAAGTCTGCATTCTCTGTATTTTCCTTTAATGGGGTGGGTTGCAGTGTGTTTGACTAGATTGTTTGTATTTTGTTAGTTGAATTAAAGTTCCCTATTCATATAGAACCTTGGTTGGACATTCTTTTATCTCGACACTGCTGCTTGTGTGCTCACACCACCTCTTCAAGGGTCTAGCCTTCCCTCTGCTTCTCTACACTATAAGGTGAAGAATGCCTACCTGTCAAGCCAGGCTTTTTTCACCTTTATGATTGGGATCAGTGTTGGTTTATTGGTAGTTTGTGGCTGAGTGGGAGTTGTATTCACTGCTCATCCCTGTACTCCTACAGATCAGTAGTCATTTTGTCAAAGGTAGAGAAACTGTGTGCACTTCAGGGCTCTAGTTTGTTTTCTACCAAATTAACATTAGCACCCCAGGCATTATGATAGTGTACTAATAACAATATTGCCCGCATTGGTGGGCTGTACTCGGATAACAAGGGCCTGCATCCTTAGACAAAGGCCTCACTTCACTCTAGACTGCTAAGTCAGATGGTGAGCTACTACCAAGTATGAAACACCACTGAAGGTATTTTCACCTAATCAGACTGTCCTGGCCTGGCATTCTCCCTACAATTACATAGTTGAATAAAAACAATAAAACAATATTTTCACGCAACATTATTTAAAAAGAAAATTAGCTACATCCACGTGCAGCACCATCAGACCTTATTATATTTATTTTTTACATTTAAAAAGCGCACGAAGCAGTCCTTGGGCATCGCAGCACTGTTATAAGGAGGTTAACTTAGTTGCACTGGAATGATAGATAGCATGTCCGAGGTTCGAGGGGTTGCAGGAGAACCTGGTACAGAACAAGTACAAAAGTTACTGCTTACAGAGGAGAGAAAAACATATCGGTGTAGGTGGTTTGATGGGTTACCAATACAGTATAGAACACTCGGATAACAGGAGGAGTGATGCTAGGAGTGGGTGTGTGGTTTAGATGAAAAGCCTCATTTTAAGGGCTCTGCGGAAGGCATTATGAGAGGGTTCATTCCTGAGGCTGGCTGGCAGGGCATTTCTTTGTCTTGCAGTGATGAAAGGGAAGCTAGCGCCTACAGCTTTGGCGCGTTTGACAATGGGGATGTTGAGTTGGTTGAAATAGTGTGATCTAGTGGGCCTGGAGGAGCCAGCTCTGACTAGTTTTTGCTGAAAGATAGGATGGGGCCATGTGAGTGAGGCACTAATGAGTGATGGCAAGGGTCTTCAATAGGATACATGCTTTGACGGGGAGCCAGTGTGCAGAGCTCCTTGCAGTTGAGATGTGTTCTCTCTTCGGTATGTTGAGGGCCGCACAGAGAGTGTTGTTTTTAATTATTTGAAGTCTGTCTACGTTTTTCACTGAGGTGCCTGCTAAGAGAACGTTGCAGTAGTCTCATGTTGGACCTATAATGGCTCTTGCAATGGAGAAACGGAGTGTGGCACCTTCATAACCATGACCCTACAAAAAGTTCAAATTTCTATCTTCTTCCATTTAAACAAAATTTGGAAACCAAATCTTCATTTGAGCTTCCAAAAATAATGCAAAATAGTCAGTTGAATAGGGCAGAAAAACTGTAACACACATGTAAAAGTAACTAGTGAAGGCAAAACCCCTATGAAAGCAGCCTTGTCGTGCAAAACAAATGACTATTAAAAGGCTGCACATGTAACATGTTCACATGAAAGTACAGTGAAAGGCTATAGCTGATTCCTGCTCAGAGTTCCGAAGCCACAGACGGTCCACAGGGGAGCCACATCATTGTAAACTTTAGTCCGTGTAAGCACATTCATTTCCCTAATATCTACTGCTCCAGTGGGGAAGTGCAAACTGCGTTTACCACGAGCAACCATGCGGAACACAAGTACCACTAGCTTGATTCCAGCTGGCATATTCTGGCTGCACTTCAACTACACCTTCCCCTCTGGCGAGATTATAAATGATGACAAAAACCACCCGTCCATTCGGCAATCCTTCTATTCAGTCGTTCTTCCAACTGACAGGCATATCGATGGCTGGCCGGACAAACTTTAGCCTATGTATTCAGTCAGACACTCATCCAGCAATGAATTTAGACAATTAACCTTTCATCCACCGTGCCACCTAGCCAGCCACCCAAACGTCGGTCCATCCATCATCCTGTCATCGATTCATTTTGGCCATTCATCTACCCTATTCAAATCTAACATTGAATTACCCACCATCCAATCACTCACACAAACAAACTAAATCATCCATGCAATTATCATTCAATTACAAATTGAATCATACATCTATTTAATCACCCATATATCCAGTTAGTGTCCTTGTCATCCATCTAGCTGGCCTCCACCAATGTGTTTTACAAGCCAGCAGTCAATCCAGCCATCTGTGCAATTAGCTATTCACCTCATAACCCAAATTGTAATATATGCCTTTTGTTAAAGATTTGTCGTGTCAATCACCCATTCATCCTTGCAGCGCACCAATTTAGCAATCATGCCCTCTCACCCATTAAGCAATCTATGCAACCATTTATCTCCATCAAATACACATCTTTCCCTTTGTTCCTCTAAACACCCACCGAAACACCTATCCCTCCACCCATCCATCCACCAATCCATCCACCAATCCATCCACCCACTAATCATCCCATGCATTGTACTCCTAAATGCCTAATGAGAAGCTAAACCAGTGCAAGGCATGAGCAAATACTCCAATTGAAAAGGCTTCCTTTGCTCACAGCAACCTTCGGACACACACATGCCATGTGTCCACTCCTTGTGTATCCTTGGCTCAAGTTGCAAGAGCAAGAGCCTCTCAAGGTTAGCAAATTATGCGACGTATATAGACGATAGGTACTTTTGGAATGCTAGGCATTCTTCGCGTTATCAAGGCAAGCCAATAGCAATCAAATTCTTATGACAAATAAGGGCCTTCCTGCCCTATGCATCGCAGTACACGCGTGCCATGTCTCAAGAAATGGAGCCCAAACACCACACGCTCAGCTTTGGCAAGAAGGAACCAATGTACAAACATCCCGCGTTCATTAATGAGGCGCACATCACGGAACGCACATTACACAGCGAGCCAAGTCCTCTGTATACAGAAAGAGGGCCTTGGCTGCCAGCCGGCGCATGCGCTCCAGAAGGAAGCACAGCTGCTCAGGGGGCTCAGCATCAGGCAGGTAAATGTTTTCTTTTAGACTCAAGAGGCTTACTTTGGAAACCTTGTTTGTGCTTATTTTTAATCCTATACTTGTCCCGCCATCCACTCTCAAAAGGGACCGAGAACACTTGCACGCTTGTGCTGCATGAGTAAGAACAGTGAGATCATAGCTGTGGCCCCCAAATACCGAACCCTCCATTACACCCGTGACAACCTTATTTCACAGACTGCGTGACTCAATAGCTCACCAAGCCCTTTCAATATAAGGTAGCGTGCTGGGCCAGGTATAACTCGAGAACATGTCATCGGACACCCAAAGGTTAATTTGGTGGATAAGAGAGTGCTCAGGCAGTTGGAAGAGCGGCCTTCAAACCCATTTACCACTCATTGGGATCACAGCAGCATTTTAGATAATGGTTTGCTGAGAAGCACACTCCAGGCAGGAGTGGGAGGGGGCAGAGGGCCTCTACAGCTGCAAGTCTAGCACCCTGTATACATTTAACACCATGTACATTTGGGCGGGATACCATTTAGTGTCCGCCTGTCATTATGTGCCTTCCTTTTGGGGCTGTAGGCACTGACATCAAGAGGGTTAGTGTTTTCCTTTCTCCTCTCTGACAGTGACATCACTCCAAGTGGACAGCTATGGTGACTGCGATGTAGCGTTTTTCCATTTAGTGGGGGATATGTACAATGTGACATGAAATTAATTTAGAGGGGGGGGGTTGCAGGTAGATTGACAAGATGCCCTATCAAGTGAGACTTTTTTGACAGTAGCTCTAACATGATTCTACTCTGTGAAACGAGGAGAGTTGGAGAAGGCAGGGGGAGCTTGTATTTGGGAAGAGTCCCACATCATTCCTAAACTCAAGGGACTGCTGCTTCGAAGATGAGAAGGGAGCCCACACAACATGCATTTGCAGACATTTGGATACTGTGTTTACACGCCTTCCTACATATTGGAATGGCCCTTCAAGAGGTGCAAAAGTCTGAGCATAACCCCCCCAGAAATCTTTGAAAAGTGATGATCACCAAGGCTGATTGACTTGCTGGGACTGACGAGTGGCAGTTGTTTTTACCACAGGAAATGAATAGGAGCCTGACGAGTGGCAGTTGTTTTTACCACAAGAAATGAAGGAGGAGCCGTCATGATGTGGGCAACTGAGTTGTCTCAAGTGGGCTTCAGCAAGCCACTCAATGTCAAAGGAGATTTGTTACGAAGCAGCTCCCAGCCTTCTTAGGTTGACATGCTAGGTTTATTACAGCTTCTCAGGACACCTTCACAAGCAGTTACATAGTCCTTATGTAAGTTACATTAATAGGACAGAAACACTGGCAGCCCATCACCCAGGCTTCAGGCTGACTACCTGCCCAACATACAACCTTCCCTCTGGCATTCCGACACTCAGACACAAACACTCCACATGACATCACAACATTCCTTCTGCATTACCACTACCAAGCTAAGCCAAACACAACAATATTCTTCAAGGCATTAGCGAGGCAAGGTGTTTAACAACATGCGTTAGGTGTCTATTTTGTCACATGCTTAAACACCAGAGTGTGTGTCTTAGTCTGCTGTCATTGGGGACTGATTCCTTGTGGCTGGTTAACTGGTCTCCCCTCAGGAGTACCCCACCATTTTAGTAGCGGGTGCAGTGTTTTTCTCACTTTATGTAATGGCATTTCATTGGAGAGGTCCCCGCATGTGGTCTGGAACATATTGAGAGCTGTTTATTTTTATGTTGTGACTTGAATGCCTCTCGGGTGTTCTGTTGCACCACAGCAGCTGCCGGGAGCACCTTCAAAAGTGACTCCCTTGTCGTATTCACTTGACAAAGAGTAGAAGCATCATTGGTGCCGAGGCACTACTCCCCGTATAGGAAGAGTGTGGGTTTCAGAACCTTCACAACAATATGTATTTGCACAATTGTGGGAGGTGCTATGATCTCATAGCTGAAGGAGTTTGGAATCTAATGAGATACCACAGGAACCATCCAGATCCTTTTACCCTGTTATAAACCTTTGCAGGGCAATACCGGAGGTCCCTGACATATGGCGCCACAAGCAGAGGTTCTCTGCCCTTCACTTGTGCTCAATTAGGGTGGGGGGACTTAACAGCCAGGCCGAGTAGCAGTGTTTCCTTTCACCTTCAACTCATTCCTGCCACGAGACCAATTCCCAGCTAGTCACAAGATTCTGGGCAATTTGGTATCCTTGTTCCTAGTTTGGTGCATCATCTACATATGTATATTTGCTGGTTTCCTGTTATAGAGGGACGGACGTTAATGACATGAAACACTTTAGCTCAATCGAATAACACGGATGTGAGTCTTCATGTATGACACTTATTTGTAAATGTTAACAAATGTGTATAAAGGTTAAGATCGGTTTGAGCCAGCTATCCACCTTGTTAAGCTTTGGTGGGTGGTGGTGGCACCATCTAATGTAATTATAGGTATGAAAACCATTATCTTCGTGTTTGACATACATTGTATAAAATAATACAGCATCCCAAAATAAATCACAAATAGAATGTTAAAGCTGTACAAGCTAAATCCACGATTATTACTATCAAAAGCAGAATTCAAATTGGGAATAGCTTTACCCTTGTAACATAATTATAACAAAGTTGCCCAGGTTCAAACCACTGTAGAAGACTCACAAGCTAAATTGATGGAAACCGCATGCAAGCTCTTACACTCAACCTGTCCCGATGCATTTGCACCGTAAATCACAAAGCATGATGTCTCCATCAACGCATGAATCACTTTTTCGTAATTTCTCATCTGACTAAGAGTGGGTTAAACTAGTGCCCAGACAGTGAAATCAACAACATGCCCCTTATATCCTGCTTCCACAACTCTAAAACTGGGATTCCACCCAACAAAACTGCCATTGCCAAAACAGAAATGTCTGCGCTTCATGCACTCCAGTAAATATTTTGCAGATCTTGTGGGCTTTAAGTACTGGAATCCACTAAAGTTTTTGATCAGAGGGTGGAAGTCAGGGTCAAAATAAAGAAGCCTAGGCACAACTGCAACCGATCCAGAATACAGCAGCAAGACTCCTACTAAGACTAAGCATGAGAGAACACATCACAACATAACTAAGATCCCTAGAGTGGCTACCAGTCAAGAAAAGGATCTATTCCAAAGCACTTTGCATTATTGACAGAGCAATTCACGACCAAGCACCAGAATTCCTGCTAGAAAAAATCTCCACCTATAGACCAAAAAGAACACGGAGGTCTAGCATTGACATGCGTCTTAAACCCAAAGAATATTTGAAACCGAAATATGGTTGATCAGCCTTTTCAAACATCTCA
Organism: Ambystoma mexicanum; assembly: GCF_040938575.1. Classification (NCBI taxonomy): domain Eukaryota; kingdom Metazoa; phylum Chordata; class Amphibia; order Caudata; family Ambystomatidae; genus Ambystoma; species Ambystoma mexicanum. The sequence continues at coordinate 464,088,598 of NC_090931.1, forward strand.
AACTCAACACAACTCAGGAACTTCCTCCGTAAGGTAATACCACAATAGAGGAAGACTTGACCTTCAGGAAAACAGTAAAAACATGCCACTTTGGTTTACTGGAGGTACAGCACACAGTACAGGGTCTTAGCTCAGGAGTCCCAGGTCACGTGACCCAAGTGAACTGACCTACTAGTGAAAGAGAGTCACAACATTGTTTAGCACTACACAATAGGTTTTTCACTTTACTCAACAAACAACTGGCACGAGGACCACTCCTTCTCCTCCACTAATAACCCTACTAAAACTCCCCATACCACTGCAAGAACACCACACACCGACCAACTACACCACCCTGACAAGGCAACCACAACATTCCACACCAACACTGACAGCAAACCACAAAACTCCACACCTCCTCCCTTAACTCACACAATCGCAAAACAGTGAATGCACCCTAATTGATAGGCACACACAGCCTCCCATACAGACCCAAGCATCTACATGCCCACCAACCCATACACCTAGAAGGACAACCACACACAATGACTATTTTTAAGAACTGAAACTCCCAATACAACAGCAAAAGCCCTTGCAATCTCCCTCATGTCCTTCTAACAAACCCATCCAATCTTTTTTTTTCAGCTCCGTCAGAGTGCCTGGAGACCATAAAATGACATTGGTATGCTGTACAAATCCCATTAACTTGCAATAACATAACACATTTCCTGGTAATGTTGCCATTACTTATGCAATTTATTTGTTTGTGTGGCAATTTTGCAGAGCCCTATAAGTGTCGCCCATTGTGATCCATGTCCAAATAGCATTCAGTTAATATGGTATGACCTACAAGCAACCAACATAACAATCTAAGGTATCTTCTTAGGGCAGATATAGCAGGCAGGCACGAGACATGCTGGCATGCATGAGATCAAAATACACAATAACTTGGTCCCTTTTAAAACCAGAAAGACAGGAGAACCTCTGCAAGGCAAGACGCAGAGCACAGCATATTAACCGACTCTGCCTGCTTTTAAAGTTATGGAAGTAAAACAATAACAACATATGAAATCGTTTGTGCCAGAGAGCGCAACTGGGTTACATTGACATTCTCTTCGTGTGTGTACTTTCCAATAGAAACGTATGCTTTAAACGTTAGTTGTAGCAGAACAAACAAGCAACCATTTTGGCTTTTGTTTAGACATAGGAAAGTTCTTTGCTAGGGACTGCCTTAATTGTACTAACTGGCCTTTAATGTTAACAGCTTGAAAATGGTTCACATACTTTGGTATATGATAGCAGTGCCTGGAAAATGCCTCATATCGTTAAACAAGCCAAAACTGTTGGCTTTACCAATGCTTGTTTGTAACAGGACTTCGGAGAAGGACACACATACTGCTGATAAGTGAAGTGGTTGAAGGCAACCCTGGTTAAGACTTTTGTATTACACCAGTAATTAAACCATAACCTCTCAGAAGACTGCTTTGAAAAACCCTGACAGACACTTTGAGTGCATAGTTGGATTTTAAGGCTTGATAAAACTAGCACAAAAGAGATCCCAGAAAGGTATGGTTTGTGTCAGGAGGGGTAAGAAGTGGGTGGGAATGGCCATAGGGATCAAGGGCCACTTTATGTGCTATGGTCAAACATTTCTACACAGTACACAAGCTTTTAGGCACAAGGATTTTGTCAAGTGACCGAGGACACCGAGATGGAATGTCTTGTGATGATCATAACAAAGAAAACAGCAGAAACAAATATGCTAAAACTGCAACTTGCAAAATGCCTAGTCCGAAATGGATGCTTATTCTACTCTAAATGCTTTTTGGAGGTTATTGTCTGCATTGTGAATTTGAGCAGACTAAATCAGTGACACCCCCCCTGCCGTGTGCGTGTAATAAACCATTAATGAGTTTAGTAATTAGTGTGTAGAATTCCAGAAAGACAAATTATTTGTTATTCCCATTCTTTCTTATTTAGGGTCACAGCTCAAAGTGGTACACTTGTGGAACCCCCTGTTTTTCTTTTTTTTTTAAGAAGCCTGAAAAAGAAAGCCACTCACTCCAGAAACAAAGAGCCACATGGTGCTGGCCAAAGCTCTGGAGCTTCCATTTGAAGAAAAAAAAAGATGTATTTTTTTTTTTTTAGGGATAGCAAGGGAGACCTCTCGCAACCCCTAAATGACGTCCCTGTTGTACCCTGTTTGCCCTTCTTTTCTAACTAATTTGGACTTCACAACAGTCTTTTAATTTCAATTGTCCTTTATGGAACGCCCCAGGCTTACCTCTCACTCTAGGCAAACTCGCCGACTTCCTTTGGTGTCTATGGGTGTTTTCACAATGCTGTTGTGTGACTTAAATATAAGCGGGACCTCGGGCCACTTGCTGACATTTGCTCGGTAGCTGCTGCTGCTTATGCAGCACTTCCCATAAACTTGTCAGGCTCCACTGGGAGTTCAGGTAAGCCGGTCTGCTGGAGCGGTCCTGTTTCACTCAGGAGTGCTTCTCCTGCTCTGCTGGGCTTCTCAGACCTCAGTGGTTTTCTCAGTTTATGCTTCCCGCTGCACATAAACTGCAGAATCCCGTGATTTCTTCTCCACCTCCAACATCTGCCATAGCCTCCGCTTTGGCCTCTGAAGCCCCTGCCTCTCTCCTACTCAGTCCCCTGTTGCTGCTGCTCCTCAGCTGCGGGTGGGCCTTCCATTTAAATGTCCTGCTGAGCAGCTTCAAATTAGAATACCTAGACTGCCTGGTCTGCTTGACATCATTAGTGATCATCATCAACTATTCCCTCCTCTTCCTTGTCTTATTACTATTGGCATTAAGGACATTGTAGTTCATAATGTTTCTAGGCTTCATAAAGACACTTTGCTTCAACTGATGGTTAGAGCAAACAGCAGATGTCATAGCAATATTATGCGCAATAATATTTCTTGGTTCTACTTTGCAATATACCATCAGAACCTCAGGACAAAGGGAAGATTCTATGAAGTTGCCACTTTCCCTTTATATGGGTCTCCCCCCACATAGTCTCCATCATAATACCGCCCTCATGGTCAGGATCAGGTAGCATCTGCCTTCCCCTGACCATGTGAGCGCAGTCCCATAAAGGGACTTTAGTGATGATTTTGCAGGATTCATCACAGAATGCAGAGGAGATATAAATTGACAACACTGTATTCATTTTTCCAACAACTGTCAGATTATTTTGCAAAGTTTATATTAATATGGTGGATTTCAAACAATGCATTATAGTATGGATGTGTAGAGAATCAATGGTTTTGTATTGGTTTGGAGAGCACTTGTTTTCATCTCCGCCATATAGCAAGCTGACAAAATAGTTGACCAGAGTTTCAACCCTGAGGAACCTAGCTCCTCCATGTGTGAGCTTATTTCAAGAGTGTATTCTTAAATAAATACTTTAAAATTCCACCAAGCTGAGAAGTCTAAGCGCGATTCAGCCCCCACCTTTGCGCATGTTAAAATGTATAGAAATATAAACATCCAATGAAGATTGAAATGTGTATTCTATGGGAATTTCTAACTATTGAGCAAACCAATAGAACGATTTGAAAAAGTGTGACATAAGGTGGAAATATTGCACATTTTAAAAAACAGGAACACACAGTGAATAGGATCTGACTGAATTGCAAGCTGCAAGCAAGGAACACACTGGTTCCAAAGGGGATGAGTTCTGAACTGGGATCTTATCTGGAGATGACCAAGCCTTGTCCATGTGGAGGCTAAACAAGCTTAAACCCAAGAGATAGCAGCTTTCCTGAAACATTAGGAAGGGACCAGGAAGGCTTGCTAGCCGAGGACTTCCTGATGAGGATCTCTTCTGGCTTTGTGGCTTAAAGAATTATTCCAAATGAGTTTGAAAATTCCACATATTTAAGGCATGGTCTAGTAAAAATGTTTATTGTCCCTACGGGTCGGCCATGTTTTTTTAAGCCTAAGTGGCTCGGTTTTAGAAAACTTTCCTATGGACCTTACCCGAGTTTTCGTCCATTAAACGCACGCGAAAACAGGCACCAGGGAGCTGCCATTTTGTGATAATCCTATCATTTCCCCCATCGCCCGGGCTGACTTGCTTTTGCGGCACTAAATCATATCCCCCGCTCCTGAGCCTGTCATCAGCAGACTCGTACCGCTCATTTCCCAACGCCAAAGCACATCTTGTGTTAACCTTCGCTGCGCTTCAGCTAATGACGTGTCGCCATGGAAATGGCAGGACGCCTCTTTCCTCAATAAGTATAAATAAACCGTTTCACAACACACAGCAGCAGATTTTCGATTCCATTCCTCTCTCTGTGTTACTTAGAGTATTTTGTGACTCGTTTCTGTGCTCTGGTCAGCTACCTTCGCCGCTTTGTTGCCCGTGTGAACACCTGTACCATCTCGGTAAATTATTTTACTTTGTTTACCACACAATGGCTACAATAATGCCCTACATGTACGAGCCCGAGAATACCGAGGAGGAACTACTGGAAATGGAAGCACGCGAAAACGATGGGGATTCGGACGGCAGTTGGCAGGATGAATCAACAGATGAAGAGCCTGGGCCTAGTCGCATGGACGGCGTCTCCACCTGGTGCACATGCATCGGTGCGAGCTAATGCCAACCGAGGAGGAGAACTGCTGCTGCCAAGAAAACTCGGGATGCCTGGCCTACATTTCGGAAGGTGAGCCACGACCGCAATGCATCACCGAGCTGCCAGACTTCAGGGCAGCCTGCCTCACACGGGCCGTGTTGAGAATAATGATGGTGCTTATGCACGAACTTCGCGCAACTATTCGTACTCGTAATCCGTGTAACGAGTAAGTATACTCTGCTTGTCATGCCACTCCTAAAATGACATCTACATATCATTGTAAAGCATGTAAGTCGTTCAATAGTGTGCATTGTCTAGATAGCATTTGTCCGTGCAGAATGCCATTAGTTACAAGAATTGTCATTGACAACAAACGTTTATTAAACTTATCTTGGTCATTTAAAAACAGTTTGTTTCATTCCTTTTCACAGGTGGTACAGGCTGGTGGCCTATCGTTCCTTTACATGGTGGCTCCACGGGAGGCTTGCACACCGCGTTCGAAGAGTGATACCCGCCTGTGCCGTTCGTGCCATTAGAGAAACGTTCCCGAGTGACAGCGGTCAGTACAGGGGATTTTCTCTCGCTGTGCTGCAACCTGACCTGTATAATCTTTAAAGTCTTGTATTTTTGTGTCATGAAAATAAGATACAAAATAAACATCACATATATTCTAACAACGGTTGTTTCGATTTTTTAAATTAATCAAGTGTGTCTCCATTCAAGGATGGACGTCAGACATCTGTGCTCCGAATGGGTGAAGGTCTGATCGCTGTGAAGCAGGGTGGTCACATCTATCTAAGCTAACATAACATATTCTGGATAATGCATGCACTAAATAACACTTGTTCAAAGTCTTTCAGTAGGTTATGTCTCTATAAAAGTCACACATATATCTATACTAACAATTACCATTGGATTATACAGGCCTTAGGGTCTTGACCACTATAATACACCAGTTGAAGTGTGGGTCTGTGCTCACAAGAATCTCCGGTATGTGGCATTTGTTATTGATAAGCAACGATATACTATCAAAGGCGGTTCGTGCCAGTGGATGGGCGCTGGCATGGGGGGCTGTCAGGGGCGCAAAAGGCCAAGGTGCCAAACTGCATGTACACTTCAAAAGGTATCCTATGCCAAGGGGCCATTGCTCACATGGCCTCCTCAGACCCCGTGTCTCCAGCCAGGCCTCCCCTTGAAGCAGGCCGCCCCCCTGCAATCCACATAAGTGTGTCTCCATTCAGCAGTCTTCCTGTGCCTTATCTGCACGCCCCAGGCCCATCCATCCCACCCCCCTCTATCAAAGGCGGTTCGCACCCGGGGATGAGCGCTGGCATGGGGGGCTGTGATGGGCGCAAAAGGCCAAGGTGCCAAACAGCATGTACACTTCAAAAGGTATCCCACGCCCAGGGGCCATCGCTCACATGGCCTCCTCAGACCCCGTGTCTCCGGCCAGGCCTCCCCTTCAAGCAGGCCACACCCCTAAGACCACGACATACATACGTCATGCATTCACAAACACACCCCTGTTTCTAATACTTTATAAACCACTTGATATGTCTCATGAGAACATCTTTGTGCAAGTCAACTCCTGAACGTGCTACCTGGCAACCACTGATATCTACGTTAATCTGCTCGTCGTCATGCTATCCGTGAACTTCTGTGACTGCTTAGAGCAAACCCATCAGTGTGCTACCTGTGGCCACCCACCTATTCTCCTGCAACATACTGCTCTGCTTGCTGAATCCAACTGTTTGTTGATCAACGTAAGGCCATGTATCCTAGTCATATTTCGCAGATTTTTAAATTTCTATCTATTTGCGAGTAGAGTACACAATAGTGCTATGTTCATTGGTCTCATTGCTATTGACTTGAGTTTCCATTGCTATGCTATCAATAGATCTATTTATTTTCATCTGTGTCTATTGTCATCGAATTGCATCCTTCGGGGGTCCAGTCTATAATGTAAGCATGTTTCCTTCTCGTGCAAGACAGAACATCCAAGGGACGAGTCACATGTTCAGATTTTAGTCACATCATTTATACATTTCTGCAACTTATGCAAATACTAAGCCGCACATAATGAACTGGTATAGTTCCTGCGACCAAAACAAACCTTGCATTGATCATTGTATGATTCATTTACTTTTGTATCAAATCTTTATTCTTGAAGATTGTATAATAATGTTGATATTTACTTTTCAGATTTATCAACAATGCCTGCCTGTTCGATTAGCGGTTGCCCTTCGAAGACCCATGCGAAATCTGAAGGCACTGCACTACAATGCATGTATTCCCGAAAACTGTTGATCGAATAAGAGAATGGGTCAGACATTGTGGATATCCACTGGATGAGCTGGAAAGTAGAGTCCAACAAGTCTTACAGGACAAGAGGGGTGATCGATACCCCATCTTTTCCTTGGACATGTACACATCATCTTGGGTAACAAAGAAGAATAAACAGCGAACAACACAGAAATTGCTCGAAAACGCTATTCCCACTCTATTCGTCCACATTCCGCCACCGGTGAGTCAAGTGTCCGGATTTAGCTTTAGGCCTTGCGGTAGTGTGTAGGTAGCCAAATGGATTAATTGATATTGTAGGTGTTCTATCCCTTGTAATAATTTCGATATTGATATGAGTGTATAGTTTTTTGAATAATGACATTTATCAATATATTCTTTTTCGATTTCATAACCCACAAACGCAATGTATATATATGGGAACAGGGAACTGTGCTGTATTGAGCATTTTTCAAGTATTCTGTCGCCTTACATGGCTATTTTTAATATTGGCATTTCATTATCAATCGTTAATTTACCTTTACAACTTCTTGACTATCCCTTGAATCTGAAGCAAGAACATTCTACATCCTTGACGTGGTCGCAGTTATCAACAACTTCTACCGCGTATCAGGTAATCTTACTTAGCTATTCCGCTACAGACTTGTTTTATGCATGTCAAGTAATAGATTTTATGTATCGTGTAATTATTTTACCGAATGTTTGGTTAGTGCTTTCCAATTGATATACACCTTAGTTATCGTCCACTAGTGTTTGTTTTCAGTTATAATTAGTGTTATCCATACTAATGCAAGTACTGTCTTTCAGGAAGATGCTGAAGCGTCCGCCACATCTACAACATTTCTAGATGTTCTTCACCAGCAGGAGGTATGGATACTGACAGCTCCATCGAGCGTCATCATCAGAGCTGGAATTCTTGTTGTTTCATTGTTCTACACAATGCTTCATTCGTGGTTAGCCGTTGATATGTACCTGTGCTGTTGACCCCAGGTGTGTGCTATGTTTTCACTATTGTAATCCTCACTAATTCAAGTACTATGTTTCAGGCAGTTGATGGAGCGTCAACCCCTGCACTTGATGCAGAGCCTGACATTCAAGTAATTCCAGGGGAAGTGGAAGCGGGACCATGCGTATTCGAATCGGTGCAACAGCTTTCGGAAGTGTCACTACATTTGCAACATCCATAGATATTCTTCAGCAGCACGAGGTATGGATACTGACAGCTCCATCATGCGTGGTCATATAACATGATTCCATTTGCTATACTTTCTTCCCTATTAACGCAAGCGCTGGGTTTTAGGGAGACGACGGAGCTTCCACTACAATCACAACATCCCATTTAGATGATGCAGATGTAAAGGAATCGGAGAAATAAGTCGATGAAATCTGCATTTCCTTGATTGTTTTAGACAATGCATCATTGGTGGTTATCTCTTTATATGTACCTGTGCCGTCGACCCCAAGTGTGTGTTATGTTTCCAATATTGAAAACCATACTAATGCAAGTACTGTGTTTCAGGGAGATGCGTATGCCTCCTCTCCAATACAACCATTCATGGTAGTCCATGCAGAGGCAGAGGTATGGATACTGACAGCTCCATCGAAATAGATCATCACTGGTCGAATACTTGTCGTTTGATTGTTGCACACAATGTTTAAATCGTGTTTGGCTATTGAGATGTACCCGTGTATTCGTCCTCACGTGTGTTTTATGCTAACAATATTTTGATACATAGTAATGAAAGTACTATGTTTCAGGGAGACGATGGAGCCTCATTCCGTGCTGGCTATGCGGATACAGAAAATATAGTCGTTGCAGCGCAAGAGGAAGGGAGGACATGCGGAAACCAATCGGAGCTACAGCGTGCAGATGTTGAAGGTCGAGTCAAAAAAGTTGCAAAGAAAAAAAAAACAAAAAAAGATTAGTTACAAACAGTTCATAACTTTAAAAAAATGTTTGTGCTGGGGACTATTTTATGTTTTTTTTCAAGTCAATTGGACTACACTTTATCTTGTGTTTAAACTGAACATCCCTTTTCCAATCTCTCCTCCAGTTACCTGTGGGTGTCAGAACTATACATACACAGACAGTGAAGCGAATGAGAGATGTTGCTTGCCAGACCTTGTACACTATGGAGGAACTATTAATTGAGGCGAGGCGTGTTCAGGCTCGAGATGCTCATTTCCATTGGCGAGAACATGAATTAACTGTGTTTGTAGACTACAGCAAAGTTGCATTGGACCATAGCTACAGTGCGACCGCATCACCACAAGAAGATGTTATTGAATGTATTGAAGATAGCTCTGAAGTAGTTGCAGATCAATTCACACAATCTACACCCACCAAAAATTTGCCACCCAAAAACCTGTCGACATTGTTGTGTTCTCCCATCAATGTTGAAGTAATAGATGTCGAAATGACAGAGAATGAACCAGCCGCAGCATCCATAGACGCATCAGAACTTGATATCAGCGATATTACTTTCCAATGTGTTGAAATCTCCACAACGTCACAGGCCGAAACAACGTTGACGCAGGAAGACAGTCTAATGAAAGAGAGCAAATACATTGTATTCAACAGTTGTTTGATGGAAATTATAAGTATGCTGAAATGTGTGCATTCAATTAGAGGGAAAGTATGTGGGAAGCCATTGATTAATGTGACTCGTCAAATAAAAGGCAGTAACGTCAAAATAAATGCCGCCTGTAGATTAAATCATAGGTTCTCATGGTCTGCACAACCGATGCTGGGGAAACTGCCAGCAGGCAATCTACTGTGTGCAGCTACATCACTTTTTAGTGGCTCCAGTTTTAGAAAGTTAGAGGCTTTCTTTCAGTTTGTGGGACTCCATTTCATTTCTAAAGCGCTATACTACATATACCAACGTGATTATCTGTTTCCGGCCATTAGTGATGCTTGGAAAATTGAACAATTGTCTCTAGCAAGTACATTCGAAGGCAAACGATTCAGGCTAGCCGGCGATGGACAGTGCGACAGCCCTGGATTTTCTGCCAAGTACTGCACCTACCACTTTCAGGACATGGATAGTAAGAAAATTGTGAGTTTGGTGGTCGTGCAGGTAACACAATGTACATCGTCAGTGGCCATGGAGAAACTAGGATTTATAAAATCAGTGGAATATCTACAATCAAGGGGAATGCACATCGACCTCATAGCCACGGACAGACACGTTTCAATTGCCAAGACAATGAGAGAGCAGTTCCCACATATTAATCATCAATTTGACGTATGGCATCTTGCTAAATCAATCAGTAAGAAAATCTCGGCTGCGGGAAAAAAAAAAGGTTTTGAAAGTATTTTGCAGTGGTCCCATTCTATCACCAACCATCTTTGGTGGAGCTCAAAAACTTGTGAAGGGTCAGTGGAAATCCTACTTGAAAAATGGCGGTCACTGATGCACCACTGTACCAACGTTCACCGCTGGACAGCAAATCGACATTTCCACCAATGTGAACATGGCCCTTTGTCCCCAGAGGAGGCACGGAAGAAGAAGTGGTTGATTCCATCTTCACCGACACACAAAGCCATTGAGAAGATTGTTTTCGACAAAACTCTATCAAGAGATTTGAGAGGACTGACAGAATTCTGTCACACAGGAGATTTGGAGGTGTTCCACAATATGTGTCTAAAGTACAGGCCAACGCGCTTGCATTTTAGCTTTCGGGGCATGAAACATCGCACTCTACTAGCGGTCTTGGCCCATAACAGCAATGTCGGACGTGAACAATCTAGGACTGGGGGTAAAGTAAGGATGCCTCGCTAGATTAAGGTGTTTTCAAAACGAAGTAAGCAATGGGTGATCAAACCAGTCTATGATGAAATGCAGTTCGACTTTGTGAAAGGCCTTATTGTTGCTGTGTTAGAGAAGCACAGATATGGAATTTTGGACGTTTCTGTGCAGAGCAGTGATCCATTGCCACCGAACATTGCGACTGTGCCATGCCCACCCGAAGCACAGCTGGTTGTGAAGTACAAATCCCAGTTTAAATAATTGCAATACGATTGTCTTTTTGTAAATAAATGTTATTGTACAGTGTACCTGTAATCCTAACCCCTACCTTCACCATCATGGGTGGCGAACAAGCTGGGTGTCATCTTTGAATTCTCCATATTCACCTCATATATGTGTATGTATATATTTTTCTCATGTCTCATCTCATGTAAATGTAAATGCTGCGCACTGTTGCGCACTGTTAACGGAGGGGAGGCATGCGTATTGCATATAATAAAACAAACAAACAATAAATCTCACTTTTATCTCAACTCCTGTGGTACTTTATACTTTTCCTGACCTTCCGCCAAAAATTAAATGTCTCAATTTGGGCTGCAAAGCTCGCAGACAACAGGGACAAAATTGGGGCACTTAGAACGCGCCAAGCGGGCCGTGGCATTTGGGAGAGAAGCCAGTTCGCATTTGCACATTGAGGCGTACTACATAGAGGGATTCTAAACTTCAAGTTCTCACAGATGCCTATACTACGTGATGTTGCAAATAAAGAATGCGAAGGACAGCGGCTTTGATTTTCAGCTCGCGCCCAGATGAGGCCCACAAGTCGCACTGGAAGAATAAGGGTCTATTGTTTTTTGACCTTGAGACAGGGACCATGCCGAAAGAACTACATTTGAAGGGGGTGCGCAATAACATAAGACGATAAGGCAGAACATTCAGAAACTAGACCGAGTTTCATTTTAGTTCAGTATACGAAAAATTGTTGTCAAGAGCACGGTCCGTTTTACAGACTGCATTACGAAGAGACACAATGGAAATTTCAAATATAATGTAAGTAAATCTTTACACGCTTTTATACCGGAATGAAGATTTAATGAATGGGTGCATGAATAAATGAATGAAGAGCTAGGAAAAGCAAGGAAAACCTGTTCGTAATGGGCACATGGGCATGCAGGTCCACTGGTCTCACCGATCTCGGTCCTTGGCCCAGCCACTTTTCCCTGCACTGCCTACCTGCACTATAGGACTGTCTCTGTATCCTTCAGCCCCTTCTCCCGGCATTTACCTTGCACTTGCCACCAGTTGGCCCTATTATTTAATTTGTATTCAACTAACCATGTACAGCACTTTTACCCCCCCCCCTTCCCCATGCGCGATCAGAAAGACACCTGGCCTTGTAGGATCATTGTCTGTCTGCCCTTGTTCCCCACCTGCCTCGTTGCGCCTTGAAACACTTGAGTATAGGCGCGTTACAAATGCCATATCATATATCATATCATTCCTCACCATGTAGACTAACTGTTGTTTATCATTGTGTTTTGGCCTCAATTTATTTCGTTACTTTTCGGATTGATTTTAGAGCCAAACATACTCCATTGAACTATCCTTGCAAGCAAATACTTTCTGATCGGCTGTAATAAATAAAATGAGTAATATTAATGAAGATCGGCTGGCGAGACTAATTATAATTTTTTTGTTTTCCTAACAGGTATTTGCTCCCCTTCTGCTACTGCCATCGGTTTGAGACACCAGCAGATGTCTTTTACAGTAGACACCTGCAGCTTCGTGTGAACAACTGGAGCACACTGACAATTTTATGGGACGATCGCCAAGGGCCCACATGCCCTTACGCTGTACTAGTAGCTAGAAGCAACATATCAACCTTTACGATGGACTAGTGCCTAGTTGATGGAACAGCCTTGTGGTTCACCATGCTTCCAAAGTGCTTCTTTTAACGAAAAGCAACACCCTGTGTACCATGGCGGATACAGATAAAAGAAAATAAATGGCTTTCCGGGTTCATATGGCAATTGCTGAATATTCTCTAAACATTTAATGTCAAATAAATGTACTTTACCAAATGTACCGTGTTGCTGTTTGATTTTAAAGTACAGTTTCATATTCCGAATTGTGGCGCGCTGTGTTGTGAGATGGTCTGTGTTGGTTTCCGGGTTCTGTGTGGAGTCGCGTAGAAGACGACTGGGCGCGTTTGCCTACGCAGCTCAGTAACGTCATGGAGAGAGACGGGGAATATGAATGTTTGGATAATGTCAGGCTCAGGGGCGGGGGAATTGATTTAGTGCCGCAGAAGCAGGTCAGCCAGGGCGATGCGGCAAGTGATAGGATTATCGCAAAATGGCGGCTCTCTGGTGCCTGTTTTCGCGTGCGTTTAATGGACGAAAACTCGGGTAAGGTCCATAGGAAAGTTTTCTAAAATCGAGCCACTCAGGCTTAAAAAAACATGGCCGACCCATAGGGACAATAACAAATTTTACTAGACCATGCCTTTAAATTAGATAAAGCCCATGGAAACATTGCCCTGCTAAATCCCCTAGGTGCCAGGGAATTGAGGAGAACATTGCCAAACATTACCATTAGGAAGCGTTCATTCCAAATAGAGCATCTTGGTACTTGTGTAAAATGCAACAGTGCTTCCCACTATATTTAAAGCCCAGTGGAATTTGATTGCGTGTAGAAAACATAACGTTTTCTGTGCACAGAGTGCAGGGGCTGACAAGTTATCATTCAGAGAAAGAGAATAGGATATTGTAGCTTGCTAGTGAAAGGCATATCCTGTTTTCATTGTATTCAAGAGAATATGTAAATAAGAACAAAAATGCTTCTCGAGAGCTTTTCCAAAGCTGTGTGCACAGTGTAAAACTGAAGTTTCTTCTGTGCAACCCAAGCACTGTTCTTGGTAAATATAAATCTAACTCAAATGTAACCATCGCTTTTTCACAGTGAACATTTGGCTGTGGTTCATAGGCAGCCCACACCATAACCTAATGAAGAATTGCTTGATAATGTATGATCGGTGAAAGCCATAGATGATTAAAAAGAATAAGGCAATGTGTGGTATCCAAGTTGCATCTCTTCCACTCCCTCAGAAAATGTAAATTTCATTCACCTCTTACTTTTGACCTTACACCATGCGAATCAGTTTGCCCAGTAAAGTGGGAGAGATGCTTGTCCTTGTAATAAAAAATAAATAAATCACAAAACCATTCTCCTATCTTGGCTTGGTTGGACTCACGATCCTGTGAATTCTAAATTGATAGCACTGCATTTCGGACCCGAACCTGCAGAATTCTGATGATTGGCTAATCGGCTTGCGTCAGGTCTGCGGACATTCAACATGTTCACTGATTGGATGGTGAAGAGCGTGAAATGCGTCAGAATTTTGGAAACGCCCGCCATCTTGCATTCATCATTTGTGATGTCATCTTTGATGTCCTGCGTGTTAGTCTTAGCAGTGCACGGAGGTGGTGCGAGTTATGGTTGCTTAGCTTACCATAACTGGCGAATTTCAGGGTTTTTTCAGTTTTAATTGGAACCATAACGTCACTTTAACAAAGTTTTTTCACTGAATTTCATAGGTTTTTAGTAGCGCAACTTAACCATAACATCCCTTTAACAACGTTTTTTCATTGAATATATATATATATATATTCAGTAAAAAAAATGTTGTTAAAGGGACGTTATGGTTAAGTTTCGCTAGTAAAAACCTATGAAATTCAGTAAAAAAACTTTGTTAAAGGGACGTTATGGTTCAAAGTAAAACCGAAAAACCCCTGAAATTCGGCAGTTATGGTAAGATAAGCAACCATAACTCGCACCACCGTGCACTGCTAACACTTACACCCAGGACATCAAAGATGACATCACAAATGTCATTGATGACATCACTGATGACATCACATGTGCATTTACTTTTCATGAAAACTCTGTACAAGGGATTCTTATAATGCTGACCAAAAACTGTCAAGGATCATTGGGATAAATATCATGAGCTAATTAGTGCACTAAGCAATGCATTGATATAAATAGCATTCTATTATGAAGTTCTATCCAGTATAGTAAGCTACTTATGCAGAAACATAGGCAGTGTGTGCAGCATACATGATGAAGGTGCAATATTCATAATCTTGCCATGTTGAATAGTGAAATGATAACTGCTTTCTTATTAGAGTTTTGCGTACTGTGAAGGTACCGTAATTAGCACCAAGGTCCCTTTGCGGGTCCAATCCTTAACGGCTGGTAAAACCAGCCGTTAAGGTAGGAACCCACAAAGGGACCTTGTAATCAGGTGCTAAGGGATTACCGGTACCGGTACCCTTACCGGTACCGGTAATCCCTTAGCGCCAGGGTCGTAATGAGGCCCATTGACTGTTACTGAGCAAAACCATGTGGCCTAGATATGTCAGTAAAGGAAAAAAAGGTGGAGCCAGACATGTGATGTCATCAGTGATGTCATCAATGACATTTGTGATGTCATCTTTGATGTCCTGGGTGTTAGTGTTAGCAGTGCACGGTTGCGCGAGTTATGGTTGCTTATCTTACCATAACTGCTGAAATTCAGGGGTTTTTCGGTTTTACTTTGAACCATAACGTCCCTTTAACAAAGTTTTTTTACTGAATTTCATAGGTTTTTAGTAGCGCAACTTAACAATAACGTCCCTTTAACACAGTTTTTTTACTGAATTTCATAGGTTTTTATTAGTGCAACTTAACCATAACGTCCTTTTCTATGGAGGAAGACCACTAGCATCCTAGGTTCTCAAAGTGGGAACCCGGGGTGGTAAAAAAAAGATTTTTCTTCCCAAACCAGGACACCGCAGGCAAGCGTCCCAGTGTAGGAAGGAAAATCTTTTACCAAGATGGACACCAGGGAAAGGGAAGGCAGGGTGTATAAAGAGAACACAACAGGGCATCGGCAGGGGGTCGGGAAGACCAGGAGAGAGACACGGGGCATGAGTGGGGGGTGGAAAGAAGGGAGACACGGGCATGAGCGGGAAAGAAGGGAGACACGGGGCATGAGCGGGGGGTGGGTGGCGGGAGGGGTAGAAACACGGGGCATGAGCGGGGGGTGGGCAGCGGGAGGGAGAGACACACGGGGCATGAGCGGGGGTGGGTGGCGGGAGGGGAGAGACACACGGGGCATGAGCGGGGGGTGGGGGAGAGACACATGGGACATGAGCGGGGGGTGGGCATGAGCAGGGGGTGGGCGTTAGGGGGAGAGACACACGGGGCATGAGCGGGGGGTGGGCGGCGGGATGGAGAGACACACTGGGCATGAGCGGGGGTGGGCGGTGGGAGAGGAGAGACACACGGGGCATGAGCGGGGGGTGGGGGGGGAGAGACACACGGGGCATGAGCGGGGGGTGGGGGGAGAGACACATGGGACATGAGCAGGAGGTGGGCGGTGGGTGGGGAGAGACACACAAGACATGAGCGGGGGGTGGGCGGCGGGTGGGGAGAGACACACGGGACATGAGCGGGGGGTGGGCGGCGGGTGGGGAGAGACACACGGGACATGAGCGGGGGTGGGCAGCGGGTTTTGGGGAGAGACACGCGGGACATAAGCGGGGGGTGGGCGGCGGGTGGGGAGAGACACACGGACATGAGCGGTGGGTGGGGAGAGACACACGGACATGAGCGGGGGGTGGGCGGCGGGTGGGGAGAGACACACGGACATGAGCGGGGGGTGGGCGGCGGGTGGGGAGACACACACGGACATGAGCGGGGGTGGGCGGGAGGGGAGAGACATGGACATGAGCGGGGGTGGGAGAGACACACGGGGGGGTGGGAGAGACACACGGGGCATGAGCGGGGGGCGGGCGGGTGTTAGAGACGAGTGGGGCACGAGCGGGACATGAGCGGGGGGTGGGCAGGAGGGAGAAAGACACACAGACATGAGCGGGGGGTGGGCAGGAATGAGAAAGACACACGGACATGAGCGAGGGGTGGGCGGGAGGGAGAAAGACACACGGACATGAGCGGGGGGTGGACAGGAGGGAAAAAGACACACGGCGTTCGTGTGCAGACGGCAGATCCCGCTCCTCGGCCCTCCGCTGGCAACCATGTGCCGATGGCGTGAGCGGGGGGAAGACACGGAGCATGAGTGTGGTGACAAGAAAGACACACGGGACATGAGCGGGGGGGTGGGAGGAACAGGAGACAGACACGGGCATGAGCGGGGGTGGGGGATTTACCATGCAGGCAGGATACAAAGCCTCTCATGCGAGGAACAAAGATGGCGGGCGTCTCTGAAGCCAGACGCACTGCACGCTTTCACCGCAGCCAATGAGAGAGCACGTCAGATGTCCGCGGACATCACGCAAGCTGCTTGCCCAATCACCGTCCTGTCCGCGGAGCGAACAGGGAAGTGTGTCCGCGAAGCGAACACAGATATCACTAATTTTTTTCACTTACATTTTTGTCATTTTTTTAAAAACTACTGGACGGATTTACACCAAATAAAGCAAAGCACGCTTTCGGGACCAAGCCACCACTCCTGCCACAAATTTGGTGTAAATCCTCCAGCGGTTTGGGCTGTAGGTGTGAGCAAAGTTTTTTCCCATTATGTCAATGGGAAAAAAAAAGTTTTGGGACCCCCCCTGTAACTTTTCCCCCCCTGGACGAATCCTCACCAAACTTTCCAAAAAACTTCAAAGTGACCCAAATACTTTTTCTGCAAAGTTTGGTGAGGATTTGTCCAGGGAGAGCGAAGTTATAAGCCGCCCAGAAAGTGCTCTTCCTATGGAAACAGCAACTTAACCATAACTACATGGCCACTACCTTGGCCATGTAATATATAAGTTCAAAAGAGGCCCTGAAATGCCATGGACCACACTTGTACTCCTCACAGTAAGACAAACAGCAATCCCAAAAGGTATTACATTAAATTCAACACATTCTTTAATTAGAAAAATGTGTTACGGTTTAAAAGACAGAAATGTGGAAGCCACACATGTTTCACCACCCACCGGTTATATATGCACACACACACAAACAAATTTGTTATGCATCATTTCTATGGAACCAATACTTGTTTTTGAAACTGGAGAAAATGTTATTTATTGGGGTTGCCATTTATTGACTGAAGGTGATTTTGTGCAAATATTAACTGAAGAGCGTTTTAGTAAACTGGTTGATAAGTGGCACTATGGTCAAGTGCTGCTCAGAGGTGGCCTAGTATTATTTAAGATTATAATTGTTCAAATTATTATTAATAGTTTATTTGCAGGATGGAATGTGTGTTTTATATTTAGTGAGATTGTCACAGGCAGGCCAAGTTTAATTGGGTGAATAAGGCCATGTAATGGCTCATCTCATATCGTGTGGTGACTTCCCCTGCATAAAGTAAGGCGACCACCTTCAATTTATTTTATTTAAATACATTTGAGTTTTAATCAAAGAGCTTGATTGTGTGGTGGGACTGCATACCAGAATGTTTGATCAGGGATTGCCTTCAGTGAAAAGAATGACATGGATAGATAGAGAGTGAGCAGGAGACCACAACAAAGAAAGTGAAGCTTTGGAGAGTTAAAAAGAGAAATGTATTGTATGATTAAAAGGAAATAGAGATAGAAGCTCAAAAGAAACAGTATTACAGAGAAGGAGACAGTGGGACTGAAGCATTGCTGGAAATTAAAACAAATTTACTGGGAGATCCCACTACCTATGGGGGCATGGCAAAGGGGGAGTGGCCATAGAGATGGGGCAGGGCTGGAAGTGTGATGCCATACAAGTGTAGGATTTTAAAAAGGACTACAAACACAGGACTAAAATAACACTGGATTTTGAAAGAGGGATTGGGACAAGAGCAAATCGCACAATAAAGCAACATGACAGTATATACTTTATAATAGCAACATGTTGGGCAACACGATAAAGAGAGTAGCTTTATTGTCCACATCCTAAATGCAAGCTTTCATTTACCAACATAACATGTTATGGGAGCCTAAACAAAGTGCTTCTGGAAAATGATAATACAATCACTTGACCATAGTCATCATTTCAAAAAGCTTGCAGCTGAATACACCCCTCCCATTTCTAATGACCCAACCTTCACACATATTAATGGACATGGCCCAAAACACAGCCAGTCCCCATAGCCCACTGACAGTATATCTTCAGCCATCTGACATTCATAGTCCGATCAAAACAGGTTCACCCCTGTTCCTCCAAAACCATGAAGGACCATATTGACACCCTGGCTCCTGCTCTGGCTGACTTCTGCAACCACTCCTTCACCACTGAAGTCTTCCCTCCCCCCCCTGAAGAATTCCCCTCTTCTTAAGAAACCCTCTGCCAACCCATCATGCCCAGCTGTCGCCCAATCTCTATAACCCCTATCCTGGGCAAAATCTTGAAAAAGCTGCCCATCTCCCAGCTTAATCTTCACACTGAATCTGTTGGTTGTCTTCATGACCATCAGTCTGGCTTCAGAGCAGCCAGAAGCATGGAAACTGCTGTCCTGAACATCTGTGAAGACCAGCTCTTCAACCTCGATTCCAATACCCCCTGTGCCTTATCTTACTTGATCTCTCCTCTGCCTTTGTCCCGGTCAACCATTCCATCCTGCTCAACCTGGGTATCAATATCAGGCCCTGGCTTGGCTGACTCCTTTCCTCTCTGATCGACCCTCCCAGGTCCAACTTGTGTCCTTCCTCTCCTCTATCTCTATCTCTACCTGTGGGGTTCCACAGGGGTCTAACATCTCTCTGTGGCTGTTCAACCAATAACCAGCTCTTCTTGCCCACTGCATTGCCACTCTCTGCCCCAACTTTCAGTGCTATACGGATGACACTCCAGTCATTTTCAGGCTCCCTTGAGCCACCTCTTCTCCTTCTCTCATCTCTGTGACTGTCCGTCTGCTTTCCAGGAGTGGTGTGCCGCCAATGATCTCTGACTTAACGCCAGTAGGACTGAGATAATCATCATCAGCACACCCGCTCCCTCCTTTCTTGTCACGCTCTGGCCGGCCTCTCTTGACTCTCTTCCTGCTGCCAGCTGAGAGGCTAAAAACCTTGGGGTCATCTTCGACTCCACACTCTCCTTTTCTCCTCACATCTCCGACGTCTCTAAGAAGTCACACTACCAGCTGTACCTTCTCAGAGGTATTCTTCCTTTCCTATCCTTCCCCCAGAAGCTCACTGTCTCCAGAGCTCTGGTTCTCTCTAGGCTGGACTACTGCAACAACCTCTTTCTAAATCTGCCTGCCTCTACTCTCCGCCCTCTGCAACTCATCGAAAACACGACTGCAAGACTTGTCCTTGGCCTCAAGTCCAGGGATCGTATCTCTCCAGGACTGAAATCTATGGACTTAATCCCAGTGGCGACGAGGATTAAGTTCAAAACCCTCTGTATTGTCCACAAGGCCTTCTGAGGCCTGGGGCCTCAATACCTTCAACTCCCTCTTCCTAAATATCTTCCTTCTCGAGCTCTTCGCTGATCCGCCTCCAACTCCCTCAGGGTCAGTCGCTTCTCCAAGCAACTAGCTGGTGGTAGATCTCTTTCTTCAGCTGGGGCCTCCCTCTAAAACAGCCTCCGTGCCTTCTGAAAATTAAGGAGACCCATCTCTGGTTCTGGAAGCACATCAAGACCTTCCTCTTTGCTTCTGCTTTCTCTCCTCCTCTCGCCTGTTGAACTCCTGGCTGAAACTGATTCTGCACTGGTCACCCGGCTACCCTCTGTTCTCGGGCCCAGGTCGCATTCCCGCCAGTTGCACACCTGCACTACCCCCCTACCAGCACTTGACACCTGATGTCTGCACTTACCTTTGCACCTGCCACCAGCTGGCCGCACCTCTTATTTATTGTTTCTTATTTATTGTTCTATTATTTACTGTCTATCCCATCTACTGCACTCCCCCCTTGCACTTTTCATGCCCCCCCCATTCTCCTGCACTTGCGCGATCTCAATGTCACCTGGCCTTGTAGGATCGTTGTCTCTGTCTTCCCTCTGTTCCCCTCCCTTGCCTCGTCGCACCTTGAAACGTGTGTATAGGCGCGTTATAAATGCCGTATCATATCATATCTAACGCTGATTACACTTTGACATGCTTAAAAGGTTCAATAGAAACAAAAATGACAAACTTCAGTAGCTCTCGAGGATTTGGAGTGTTTGAGTGCCAGATTAAAACTGATCACTGTGGGGCCAGTGTTGCCTTCTCATAGGGTTTGGTTTCCATCAATCCATAGAGACTGATTTTGCCAGATTCTGGCCCATATCCTGCTTGGCAGAGTAAAACTAAAAGGAAAAGTGAATGTAAATATGGCTAGATGATGGATGAGTGGAGAAAGGACAAGAAACGGATAGCTTTAAGAAAAAAGAGACAGAAAGAAAGCCGAGGTGGAGAGCTCCTCCACTTCCACTTGTGATGCAATGCAAAATCTCCAGGGATGCTTTCTCGTTAACACGTGCATTAGCCCGCATATGGCATTTTATTTCTGCACATGCACAGACACGTAAAGCCAGACAGGTCAGCAGCAGCCACCAGTTCACATCACACGCGTACTAATGAATACTAGCCAGCGAGGCTTTCAGTGGAAGCTTAATTAGGCTCTCAGTCTCCTGTTTGAATTCACCAGGCACTGACGGCCAATAGGAAGTGGCAAGGGCCTGCTCGAGTGTGAATGATAGGATACAACTGCTGATAGAAGAGAGCAGAAATGTGGGAACGCTTCAATCGTATGGACTACTGCAGTACTGGTTGAGCTCGGAACCCCCAAACACACGCACGCGTAGAATTAGGAGCCGAAATCCTGCTGCTATGGCCTGGTAAAGAAAGGCCTAACCGCAAACTTGCAGGTCTCTTCAGAATGGGAGATACGACAGTCAAACGCATTTCACGTGTCTGTTTGCTGCGCTGCACACACTATAGACTTATCATATGATGACAAGGATGCCCCAATAATCTAATGATGCGGAGGTGGGTTAGGTGGAATCCGTGCTGGGAGAAAACAAAGGGAATTGTAACAAGCAACATTTTATGAAATTAGCAGGACTACGAGTATAGCCAGCGCAGGAAATGGGCCGGATCAAGACAGAACGAAGCACTGCCCCCAGACCTACGGGCTTGCACACAACACTCACAGCTCTGCTCTGAAGCCACATTATTGCACAGGTGTGCAACGGTTTTCAGAAGGCTCTGCAGCATGGCGCAGCACTGCAGAGTCTTTGCAAAAAACACTCTTTCATTAGCCGAAGCCTCACATACTTGTTGCAGCTGTTCAACTTGTATACATGTCCTACAATGTACCGATTTTTTTTTTCTTAGGTTGAGTAGTCTTGACCAATCAAAACTGCACAGCCCAACTTACATTTATTCGCTCAAAAGGGTTTCTTACTGAATTACTTAAAACATGCTTCACATTTTAAATTGTGGACATTCTTGTTTTCCCATAATGCTCTTTGCGTGTATGCAAATTGACAGAATTGGGTTCTTTGGAGAGATAATGTATTGTGTGATTTAGCTTGGGGCCATACCCCTCGACCCGCCACCCTCATATCCCCCGCCGGCCCCTCCAAGGATGCGAGGTTTCCCCCTCCAAATCATTTCCATTTCCAGCACTGCGTGAAGCAGATTCCCATCCAAGTTAAAAAGATGTGCTTTTAGGAGACTATAGTCAAGATAAGTGTGTTAAAGAGTGTACATAGGCTTCTCCTTCATTCAGGAAACACCTGAATGTAGCAGAAGCGTTATCAGGGACATCTTGAATTTTGCATGGTTTGGCTCCAGTCTTAGTTACAAGGGTAAGGCAAACCAAGTCAACTTATAAGTTATCGCTAGTCTTCCTTTTCCCTTCCCACATTTAACCCATTTGAAGAGCGCAGAGGATAGGTTATTCACAGTGCTGGAGCTGGGCATTCTTCGAGGGATGGGTTGGTGAAGGCAGTTGGAGATGTATTCTGGTGTCGTGTGTCCGGATGGCTCTACTCATGATGCACAGGACTTTGAACTCATTGTGTTGTAGTATTGGTAAGCCAGTGTAGACTTTTGAGGGCTCCTGTGCCATGGTCTAATTGTTTAAAAGACCAAACATCCGTCACAATGCCCTGAATTGCTTGTATTTGAGCAATTTCTACCTTGAAAGGTCCATCAGCAGACTATGGCGATAGTTCAGATTTGCCATGACCAGCTAAACCAGCTGCATTCGGTCCTTAATTGCAAGTTATTGGAATATCTTCCTTACAACACTCAGGGTGAGGTGGCAACTGTTCAGCACCATTGAGAAATGATTTGTTAAAGACAGGGTCTGGTCAAAGGTAACTGCTGTAGGTGCTCCTAGAATTGATTAAGGTCTCTCCATGGCCTTGCATCCCTTCACTGCAATGAAGTGGCCTCGCTACCAACATTCAAAACACCCAAGAACCATCACAACCTCCCAAATCTGTCCCAAGCACTAGCAACATCATATTTTACCAAAGAACATCTTAGTGAAAATGTGCGCACATGTGTTTGGCCGATACTAAAGTATGCTCTGCTTTCCAATGTTCCACTTGCATTCCCACCTTCTCCCTTTGCTCTCTAAACACAACCGGGGTTTATGGAAACCAGAAAAGTTCAATGTCTGCATGCTTCTTTGTTCAAAATATGCAGTGTCAGTTAAGATGCACTTTGCATATAAATAAATAGATTTTACAAATACATGGGCTTGATTACAGATCTAAAATACAGAAACAACAGAGTTATGTTTTTGGGCTCGCAAACTGGCAGTGATGTGGAAAATCTTCAGAGACTGAGGGCCTGATTCATGGAAATTGTGTGGCAAAAAACGGGGATTTGTGTGTCATTCTGCCCTCAAATCCCTTTTTAACAAATGGGGATTTGCGAGCAGAATGGCACACAAATCCCTGTTTTTCGGCGCACAAATTCCATGAATCAGCCCTAAATTCTCCGTAGGTTTTTCTGCATCTGTACAATTTTGTATTGGTTGACCTGCACGGAGCAGGAAATCTGCTCCATGTGTTTCCCCGTGCTGTGCAGGGTATTCACCAGCATCTCTGGCGGCATGACAATTATAAGGCCTTCAGAAAAGCGGCGGATGCCTGCTGATTCTGACCATCTATTTGACAAAGAGCATCTAGACTAGAGTCCTTAGGGATCCGCAGTCCTGACAGGTTTTCTATGGCAGCCGCTATTAGCGATCAACACCATATGGGCATTCGTACCTGGCAGTGAAAATTATTTAGCATGGGTGTAATTTTAGGGGGGCATAAGGGTGTTTGTCCCCCAACTTTTGTGGCACACCATTTTGTCCCACTCATTTGGCAGTGCCCTCTTTCATGTAGATGTCATGTCCCCCCCAACATTTTTAGCAAAGTTACTCCACTGAGAATTAGGCACAGAAATCCATAGGTCAGCTGGATGTCCATGTTTTCTTCTGAAACAATGATAGTAGAATCCACAGAGCAGAGCCTGCTGGCAATAAAAGCAAATTATGATTTTCCAACCCTATGAAAATTAGGCTATAAGCTTAAAATTTGAACTCACCTTATCTCAAGGCAAAGAAAAACTCCAAATGTTTCCCACATAGGCACCTCTCTGGACTCTGGGCCAGTTTTGACCCACACTTTGAATATCAGATTGGTCCCATTTCAGGCACAATCTATTTAGATGCTACACAACCTACTCCCGAAATAAATGACAACCTCACTTATTGACACTTGGAATTTTTGTGCAGAGTCTAGCACACTTGAATGGCAGTGTGATCGCCTCCTTGAACCTTGTCTCCTTCCACACCTATGTGGTTGCTCTTGAAAAGGTACCCGGTTCCTCCCTGGCACATATTTTTCCACATCACCCTGTGCTACATTTCACTTCTCTCAAAAGGCAATGGGCCATAACTCCTGCTTCAGCAGATTACTCTCAATCAACTGTGCCCATGGGCTAGTCCTGATATTTGACTACACCCTTACCCTTCACGTTCCCATACCTTACAAGACCTTCTGCCAGCTACAGCTCTTTCACCAGAGTTGATCTTAAGAACTCGGGACAGGCAGGCACAGAAGCGATTGCTGCCATCCTGGTCAACAAGGACCTACCTCCAGCAGTGCTTTAAGTGGGGTAAGAAATTGAGGGGGGGGCCCTTGTTTGGGGGCATGGCTTTCATTGTGGGCGTGGCCTAAAAGTTCACAAATCATAGTAAGGTGCGCAAACAAATATATAAATGTATGTGAGCATTTATATGTTTGTATGCGTACTACTATGGTGTGTGTACTTTTCAAGCCATATTTTATAAACATAGCAATGTTACATATTTCTAGGTTTATAAAAGGTGGCTTGAAAAGTGCACAAACCATAGTAAGTTACGCACACTTGTGTGCTCACCTTACTATGGTTTGTGTACTTTTCAAGCCACCTTTTATAAACATAGATATTTGTAACATGTTTCTATGTTTCTAAAAGATGGCTTGACACGTAAACAAGTCAAGGCATCTTTTATAAAGCGTTGATGACGGACAAAACAAACCGCAAGGTGGCTTTGTCCGTCGACAAAGCTTTATAAAAGATGCCTTGAATTGTGCACGTTTCAAGCTGTCTTTTATAAACATAGAAATATTTCTACCTTTATAAAAGATGGCTTGAAACGTACACAGTTCAAGGCATCTTTTATAAAGCTTTGCCGACGGAGAAAGGCACCTCGGGCTCTGTGATTTATCTGCTCAGAGCACATAGATCACTGAGCCCGAGGCGTCTTTCACCCTCTGCGAACCCGCAGGCTCCTTGATTTAATCTGCATATTAGATCACGGAGCCCGCGGGGGTCAGTGACCTGAGGAGGGAAAACAAAGGGACAGTAACTTCCTCTGATGACCCTGATGAGGGGTCATCAGACGGAGTTACACTAACTGACAGAAGTGCCACCAGCCTCAGCGTCCCTGTGGCTGGCTGGCACTTCTGTCAGCTTGGCCGACATACTGACGGGCGCATCTCCCGTCGCGGCTGCGGCCACGGCGGGATAATGCATCCCGCCAATGTTGTGTGGGACGGGGGGCCCCGGCTGGGCCCCGGCTCAGCCCCACTTTATGGAGACTGCCGGGGCCCGGCCCCGGCAGGCCCCGGCCCACTTAAAGCACTGACCTCCAGTAACCTTGAGATTATGAGCTTGGTAACATGCTGCACAACCAGGCCAAGGTTACACCGTAACTTGATTGGACGAACTTGCAATAGACTCGCTAAATGAAGAAGAATTGAAGGTAAATTCCCTTGAATATAACCAAGACCTCGAATAGCTCTATCTGTGAGGTTGCATTGCAGTCTCTTTCTCCACAGCATATTAGAATCTTCTCTTACTTTATCTACTCTCTGAAGCTCTGAGCATTGTTAGAGGTGCATGGGGCCACCATGTCCTAGTGCTTCCTTGCCTTCCATAAAAGGCATCAACGCTACCACTGTCCTATGGTGTTCACAGGGATAAATACATAATCAAATAGCTTTCTCTTTTGTGTGCCAAATAGGATGTTGCAGCAAAACAAAAAGGTCCTTTTAGAGAGGAAGTGTCTTAGAGAAATCTTGCCTGTAAATTGCATTATTCTTTCCCTGTCTACGTTTGAAGACAGAAGGTTCAGAGCGGAGTCAATACCAGTAGTTATTGACTACACTCTAAACATTCTGCTTGGCCGAGGGTCACTAACAATCTCCATGTGCTAATAAGCCTTACTATTCCAGCGCTTAGAAGGGAGGAGCAATCTAGCATGAGGTGCTATTTTCAGAACCTGATTTTATCATGTTTATTGTCATTATTACGCTATTTGCACCCTCTACAATCTGCTTAGATCCTCCCACACCTAACAAACCCGACACCCTCCTTGCATTGCAGATCCACCAGAGCACCAAGAGGCCATGCAGGTGTCAATAGTGCACGGCACAAGACACTTTAACATAACATAACAGCTATACATACTTGCACCAAAATGCCGGATAGCTCTACATGATAAGTTCTAAGTTCCTATTCCTTATCTTCAGATCTATCCATGATCTTGCTGCCCCATTAACTTTCTGACTTTAGCGCTCTCTACTCTCCTGATCGAACTCTACATATCTCCACTCTCCACAAACTTTCTGTCCTCCAACGTCGTGCCGAGTGCTGATTCTGTTCCTATGTACAAGCCCCCCCTCTGCTGGAATGCTCTCCCCAAACATCGAGCATGCACATCATTGTACGTGTTAAAGCCCCGACTTTGTCGAAGTGGGTTTACCAGATAATTCTCAGCAATCAACCGATTTCATGTTGGAGCTTTTTGAAAAATTCACTAAAGGAGACATTGATTTAGCATTTATCGACTGATTTAGATCACAGAAAAGAGATTTTGGGAGGGCTCAAGGGCTTAGCAAATAGTCATAATGTTTTCCATTGAACAGAGTTTGAAGAGATGTCAAGCCTAGTTCTTGACTAATATTACCATTAGGAACTGATGACGCCAGGCCCAGTACTCAGCCCTCATTTTGCAAACTAGTAAACAATGCATCCTGTTTTTAGTTGGTTAAAGCACGGATTATGTTTTGTATTATCAAATGAAATATGTAAGAACATTCAATTAATCCCACCACAAGAAGGTATGCAATGTCTGTGATAGTTTTTTCAAAATAAAAAGTGTCACAAAATTGCAACATGTTTAATAGTTACAAACTGACATCGTTTTTTTTAAAGACCACTTTTTCTTTTAACTTTTTTTATTGTGAATGATTGTTATCTATATTTATGTAGGTCAATTCTTATTTGTTATTGGTTTCGACAACCCTTTTAAAAGAGGAATAAACTACAGTCAATGAAAAAAGAATGCAAATATAATGAGTAAAAGTTGCATTTCATAAGAACATTCATATATATTATAGGGTGGCAATAGCCGCCCTATAGTTAAGGTGAGTCGGAGACACATAGGAACCTCTCAAAATTCTATTGTTAACAACTTTGATTTGAGTAACGGAAAATGACGAAATTTCGAAAGCGATTAAGGGGCCGATTCATGGAACAAACGTGCGCCGAAAATCTTCGCGCAAGCAGGCGCAAGCAAGCGCAAGCGGAAAAAAACAGGCGCACGCGCACACTGTGCGCCAGCCCCGTGCGCCACTTGTGCGCTGAATTCTATGAATTACCCCCTAAATGTCTGCGGGCCCGCCAAGACTGTAAAGTTTCGTAAGGATTCAATAAAAAAAAAAAAGTGTCCACATTTTTTTTCCATAGTGCTGTCTACTTCCCATTCATTTTCCCACAGTCAGTTTTTGCCAAAGCGCACAGCCCAAACCGCTGCACGGATTTGGACCAGGTCCGAAACAACTTGGGCACGAAGCGTTGACCTGCATGCCAAATTACAAATGCCGTCAGGGAAGAGGTGGGGGATGTCTAGAAAGCACCGAGTGAAATTTGGGAGTTGGGTGGGGCCCAGGGACCGAGTTTGCAACACAAAGCTTTCTGTAGCCTCAGCTATGCCCACGAGTATCCGACATCTGAAAACAAACTGCGTCACAGAAGCAGCGTCTGCTCTGGGGTGAAAAGGAGAGGGCAGGGGAGGTGAGGAGGCCATCTGGTAGTGGGGTGAGCTGGCACAGATGAGGGGAGCACATTGTGAGTTGCAGGGGGTGGAGGCAGGAAATATTTTTTTTTTCTGCTGCTTTGTCGATATTCGCAGCTATATCCGGGTCTACAGACGACTACAGATAGCGTAGTTTGGTATCTGTTGCTATATAATATGGGGTATTCAGTGTTTTATATATTTTTTTAAAGTACTTTGTCTAGGTACAGTGATGTTGGGGGTCAGGTAAAACCTGTTCGGTGTTAGAGAGTCTTATTTTAGATGGGTTTTTTAAGACTTTTCAGCATGTGAGACTGGAGAATGATAGAAGAAAATAGTTAAACAAAATGTATATAAAAATGACAAATTGTAGTTTAGTTTTAGATGCACCACACAATGTATTTTAGGCTGTGTATTCTCACTTATGATATGATGTTGTGTGGGTGTGCAATGTTTGCCTATCTAGTTTACGGTTATGTACTTTTCTTAAGGAGTCTTTTTTTTAGTTACTTTACATTAGTACACAAGTAGTGTTCTTCTGTATTCATCATTTAAGTTGGATTGTAGTATAAAACTTGAAGTCAGTCTCACTTTTAACTTACTTTTTGTAGCCACGGCTAAGGTAAAATTCAATTAACTGTAGCCGTGGGTATAATAAAAAAAATGTTTTAGTTATTTATTGTATTTCTGTATTTATGTATGGTGAGTAGTCCTTAAAAGGACTGCTTTGGGGTACACAGAGCGTAGAACATTAGCACATCAGGAGTACTGTTTTGATGTTATGAAGGAACACTACATTTCCTTAATTGGTTAGGTGTACTCCGTCATGCTTATAGAAATTGGCCATGTAGCACTGAATGTTGTTGTTCTCAATCCATAATTGATTGCGGTCTGTCATGAATGCTGAAACATTTCTCTGGGATTTCTCAATTTTACCATTACATTTGGTGGTCCATCTCCATTTTTGCCTGGGAGTGAGATTGGAAAAGATAACGATGGTGTGAGGAAATAGTTTCATTAGTTTTCCCATGTATTGTTTCATCATTAAAGTAAGGGACACCCCTCATACATTCCCCAAAGCATTGCCTCCACAATGAATTAGTAGCACGTCTGGATGCCCTGTACTTGTCAGACTTAACACTTTTGGAAACATGTGGAACCAACAGCCAACTGTCTCCAATCAGCCACACAGTTTTGAAAGCAGCCATGATATCTGTAGTATATGTATGTTTCCAGGGAAATTATTCCTACTTTGAATTTCTAGTAGTTTATATGAGTAGGGTATAAACGATGTTTGCTGTACTTTCTAATTGGTGGATGGTGCTATTGTTAGTATTCGCGGCTATAGAACAGCCACCCAGCGTGCGGGATTGCTAGTCGCAGGTAGACACCATCCCCATTGCGGCCACGGCAAGTGAGACATTGTATGTGTGGTAGTCACGGCTAAAATTGTGGGTGGGGTGGCATGTTATATGTATTTAGTGTTTTGGGGAATTATAAGAGACTAGGGGAGTGGAGGAGGATTATGAGGGCAGAGGGGGGCCTGGTAGGTATGTTGGGGACAGTTCTGTGCAGTGGCAATGCAATTTTGCAGATAGCCCCGTTTATCAACAGACATATAAGAAGGGCTCTTTTATAGCTGCTTCTATGTAAAAGCACCTGCATAGGTGCGTTGATACTACTCCGCGTTTCATTCATGGCAGTTGGAGCAGCGGTTATATTTAGAGCTGCGTCTATAAATATACATTTTCTTATATGTAGATGATACAGTACAGATTTGTATTTCTGTATGTTATTTCATGTACACTTATTTGATTTGAAGGGTTCAAGGCCAATTTAGTTTGATTTGGTGTTTGCATGAAAATGTACGTGTACCCGCAGCTACAAGTGAGCTTTGTAGCCACGTTTAATGTCCGTGGCTACGTTTGATGCCGAGCAGGGTTTGTATGTGTTTTGGTGTTTCTAATTGGGTAGTGTTAATGTTGTTAATGTGTACTTCATTGTGATAGGTTGCAGTGAACATGTCAGCCATTTTATCAGTTTTTTTATATTAGTACCCGGCGACGGTCAACCAGAATGTAACAAACATTCTGATTGGCCCTCGCCCGGTCCATACCTTGCAGAGAATCCCTCGAAGCTTTAGCTTCGCTGATGTCCCTGACTTGGGGGGTGTGGCAGCCCTTGAGCCACTGAGGAGGCTCCAAACAGGGTAATCCCTGCTCTGAGCCTCTGCAGGGCTGGAGGCTGCCGTCCTCCCCTGCCAGGTATTCAAGTGAGTGTTTTGACCACCTCTGCCCCCACATCTCCAACAAGCGGGGTTTTGTAGGTGTTTTGGTGTTTCTAATTAGGTAGTGTTCAAGTTGTTAATGTGTACTTCATTGTGATATGTTGCAGTGAACATGTGGGCCATTTTATTAGTTTTTTAGAATATAGTCCTCTTTTTGTGGTTTTGATTTTGGAAAGTATGAAACTTCCCTTTTTGCCTACTTTTCTCATTTTCACTGCAGAACTCACACTGTGCAGTTCATGTTACCTGTGATAAAATATGATTGGCATTAATGAGTTGTTGGGCATTGTTGAGTTGAAAGTTTGATTTGATAATATGTGCATAATGGGGCTCTGTGGTTTTCTTTGTTTTTACTTTATTTGTTAAAAATGAAGTGCTGCTGGTGTATATGTAGAAAATGGGTGGGAATAATGATTGAAGGTTGTTTACTAGGACAGAAATTGAATTTTAGTGAGGTGCATAATATAAAATCATGAACTATGCTTGTTGTTTTCAAAATAAAAGCTTTATCACAGAGTAGAAATGTGATTTTATCTAGAATGCTTTTTGAATCACTTATGGTGTGTGTTAAAGTGATTTTTGGGGTGATATAAAAATGTGTTTGTTTTAAAAAGATTTTATTTTTTTGCTGGTGTGGTGTGATAATTAGTTTTGTCTACAATGAGGGCTTCAATAAAGACTTTGGGGCAGGATCAGAGGCAGGAATGCCCCCTTGGCTCTGGGCTTATTGCTATGCAAACTCCTATTACGTAAAACGTAGTATGTGTTAGGAAATGCTAGTCCAGTACAAAAATTAGAGGTTGTAAAATGTTGGAATGGTTTATTTGAAGTTTACATGTGTAACAGTTTTAAATTGGAAACACTGTTTTTGTTTTAATGTTTTTGCTGCTGTACTGCTATTTGCTACAGAAATATTGGCAGTTTACTGGGCACACAGTCCCAGACAGTCCCAGACAGTCCTGTGATGTCCACGAACATCTTAGATGTTCGGGGGCATCTATGCTTATTTGTGTATTACAAGGGCGGTGAAAAGATGTTGGATAGCTTATAACTTTGGTGCCATTCAATGAAACACCAAACAATTTAGGAATTTCATTCTAGAGCTGATTTTGAATCGCTTAGCAAAGTGTGGTGCCGTTTTCTCAAGAGGGAACAAAAGTAGAGGGGGGATCCCAAAATATTGTAAAGGCTTATAAATGTGGTGCCATTTGACAAATCTGCAGCAAAGTTTGCAAAAACGATTTTAGGTCTAGATATAAATGTTTTTGAAAAGTTTGGAGGGAATTTGCGAAGTACGGGGGATTTTGTGAAGTGCAGGAAAAATTAGAGGGGGGTCTCAACATGTTTAGATGGTTTATAATTTTTCTGCTGTTTGACGAATGTGGACGAAAGTTTCAGAAAGGGTATAGACCCAACCTTGAATGTTTGTGCAAAGTCTGAATGGATTTTGTGAAGTGGGGGCTAAATCATATGAATGTTGTATGTACATACATTTTGACAGTTTTGAAAAAATTAAACATGGGTTTATTTCCAGCAAAGTTGTGTAAGGAGCATGGCAAGAACCTGAAGGCGTGATTATTTTTTGACTAGTGTCATAATGTAGGTATCAAAAATAGTGATATAACTGTGATTGAGGTATAGCCTGTGACCATGGGCAGTGGCCAGATTGTCCAGGTCATGGCATGAGATCATGAACCAGACAATCTGGATAATGGCCATGACCACGAGGAACGACCATAGGGGTTAAGGTGGCCATGTGCACCAGGCACCGGCTATGTGATAAGGTTTCTTGAAATTGGGATAGGTTTGAAGGGGAAAAACATGTGTGTGCTCGTGTGTACAGGTGGAAGTGCTGGATGGGATTGCAGCAAATATGTACGAGGAGGGTCAGCAAGTACTGGAAAGCATGGCTTTGCAAATATGTCCTGTGTTTTTTTTTTTTAAAGTATAAATAGTAAGTACAAAACACAGAGATATAACTCTGGTGACTGTGCAATGGGCGTGGGTGTTAGCAAGGAGAAATGTGTACTGTAATGTGCTTATTGTGGCATGAAGCATGGACAAACCGGTAGGTTTGAATGCGAAACATATTTAGCTTGTGGTTACAGCCTGAATTTGAGGACTAGATTACAACAAACTTGTGTGACGAGCATTAGCAAGAACCTGCAGGCATGTTTTTGGAAATATGTGTTGTGTTTTATTTTTCCAAAGTGTAAGAATGTAAGTAGAAAAACTAGTGATATACATTTGCTGCCTCATCACTAGTTTGGTGGTAACCCTTAAATGCAGTGGTAACGCTATTACTGCCCCATTTAGGGGTCCACCAAATCATGGGCTTGGCGGATTTACCCCCAGCTCTGAGCTGGGGGCAAATCACCACGATTTTGTCATTTTTCGGTGCTATTAACGGTGGCGGTAATACCCCCGGCAGTAAAAGCACCGAACATTCCTCACTGGACCCAATGGGGAATGGGAAATTCCCAAATGGGCCCAATGGGTAATGGGGATTTACTGTTCCGCCTAACCCGTGATCCGGCAATGATAGCACTGTGGGGTTTGGCGGTAGGGCTAATAGCCCCAGCAGTAATACTACCGGGGTTAGCGCCCAACTCGTGATGAGGCCCTTGGTGTCTGGATAGTGGGCCTGACCCTCGGCAAACCTAAATGTGTACTCTGATTTGCTTATTGGGGAATGTGGCATGGCTGATGCCTATACGCCATGGATTTGGAGACTTACCATTGTTGCAAGCCATGCGCAGTGGTCATTGGTTACATTATAATGATATAGTGGACAGTGAACTAGGATGCAGGGTAGGTGCAGTGACTAATGGGGGTTCTTTGATTTGGCTGGGGTCAGGGTGGAGCCTTATGGCTTAAGCAATTGAATGATGTCCATGCCCATCAAGCACTGCTGATAACAACAGACATAAGTATGTGTTGTAATCAATGTGTTTCTTAAAGGAGCTTTATAGTTCTTTCATGTATGTGAAGAGTGGCCCATCTAATGTTCTGTTTTAAAGTGTGGAAACATTAATTATGATCAATTATATGGTGCAAGTTTCCTGAAATGATGTTTTGTATTGTACTGTATTTGGTTATTTATATTGCGCTCTTTCCCCACTTGTGTGGCCTCAATGGGCTTTTTCCTTGGTAGGAATGCCCTTCGTGACCGTAGTCGATGTGGTTGGAGATTCTAGGGAGGTTAGCTTAGATGCGTGTGTACATGTTGCTGTTCTAAGATCTAGGTGGCTGGCAAGGCTCGACTAGGCAGCCCAGTAGTGGTCAGACACATGGGTGGGTGCTCTTCAGGGTTAGAGATAGATTGCTTTTGTTGAGGAGAGTCTACGTGAGGCCAGCTATACCGGATTCCTTTCGGGTGGTGTTCACTGTATAGTGGCAGAGGTGTTGCGGTACGTCAGGTGTTTCAGTCTAGATGGCTATATGTGAAACTAGCCCGAGTGTGCTTAGCCATAGACGTGTTCCATTGTGCATGGATGGATAATGCGTATTGGAAATTGCATGAGCACTACAAAAAATAAAATGTTTGGGGCTCATGTGTTTTGTGTATGGAAATTGGCTGCACGTCGAGTAGGTGATTCCCCAAATGCGATGCCACCTATACTTAATGAACCGTTGATTTTGACAATAGTGTCTACCTTACATATTCAGGTTTTTCCATCTGGTAATGTCTGAACAATAAAAATCATCTCTTTCAAAAATGGGCTACATGTTTGAAATATCTAATACAAGAATAAACTGTACCTTATGTATATGTAAAATGAGACTAACAATAATATTTTAAGGAAGAAATATAAGTCATCAAACCAATATAAATACTCTACTAGAAATTGTTCATACAGCCAAAACAATTATTTTTGTGTATTGTATGTTCAATTGTTTCAAAATATTAGAACGTTTTTCAAACAGATGAAGAAGTTATTCTAGTATGAAAAAGAATCAAAGAAGAAGTACTACAACAACTATTCACAAAACTAATCCTGGATTCATTAAAACAAATAAAATGACTATTAATTAATATTGCAAAAGAAGTACAATCAAAAAGGATATTGAAAATGTAAGAGAAATTTTGGACAGTTAAAATTACATTGAGTTACAAAACATGAAGACGTGGCTTATTTAATGTTCCATCCCAAAAATTGCAAATGTGAATTATGATTAATTATCTGGTGCAAGTGTCCTGGGATGATGTGGATGATGCGTATTGGAGATTGCAAGAGGTGGTGTGGCCCATACTGGGTTGCAGTCTTTTTTGAGTTATATGTCGTCTTATATTTTTAATGTAGCTGTGAGCTGTGTTGTGTATAATCAACCTCCACCTATTAAAGGTGCTGCTAGCAACAGCTAGAATTTTCATCGATCTGTAGCATTGGCACACACTATTTGAAGAGTTATTAGAAATTCCAGAGCGGTGGCTTAATTTTTTGTGGCATTGTCTTTTTAGAGTTGTCATTTTTGTTATTTTATATTTTTGTCACCAGTTGGACATTTGAATCCGTCTAACATTGTGCAGGAAAACACTAAGACATGGTTTTTGTAATTTTCTGTCAGAAAGATTGGTAACATTAAATATGATAAATAATTTGTGGCAAATATCCTGAAATGATGTGGATTATATGTATTGGAAATTGCATGAGATTGGTCTGGACCGTACTGAGTTGTTTTTTGGCTTAAATGTAGTCTTATAGTTTTGTAGCTTTACTGTAGCTGTGAGCTGTGGTTGTGCATAATCAATCTCCACCCATGAAAGGTGCTGCTAGCAAAAACCAGAGATTTTAAACACTGGTAGCACTGGAGTACTCCGTTTGAAGAGTTATTGGAAATGGTAGAGAGGTTGATAGAGGCAGCTTCATTTTTTGTGGCATTGTATAGCTGTGCAATCCCACGTTCGGATCTATGACATGGCCATATTGTCAGGTGTCCTGGCCCACGTTTGAATTATTATGCTACAACATTTGGTGCTGTGGGCTTAGAAAATCCAAGATGGCTGAAAAGCCCACATTTGCGCCAGAATCCAGGAAAACCGCACAGTTTTTGCACACACCAAAATGGTCGCCTGACCTGCCACCCACCAGTGCGAGCGTGATGGGCCAGAAGCGCCATGAGCGAAATCAGTGCAAAGGAATATGGTGCTGTTCAAAATCTGTTTTAATTAATGTCAAAAATTGCTATAATCATGGGCATGAAACTACCAAACAAAAATCCAACTTCTGGTTGGGTGTTCTACATTACTCCACTGCAGAATACACATCAATACAATGTTAGCCAGGATCATATGTTATCAAGTAAAATCCCCTTTTTGAAATGGATTAATTCAAGATAGCTACCAAAAATGGGTGCAGTACCGGTGCTTGACACTAACCAGCGCTAGCGGTCTAAACTCTGACAGGAGACCGGTATTTCAGGAGCTGCAAAGGAACCTTTGTAGCTGGAAACTTCAAAGCATTGCTGGTCAATGGGAAGCCTTCACACCTCAAAACTCCTCACAAGAAGACAGTCTGATTCAATTAAAAGTTCAAGAGGCCTCTGTCCATGGGAAGCCTAGACACCTGCTCTTACCAGCAACATCACAGGAGATCACATGGTTGTGTTAATCAGATGCAGAGTGGCACCCTGGTCTGCTGACCTCAGTCAACACAATAGACTCTTTCTACTGAATAGGATATGCTGATTTGAGGTGTAATTGTCAACAGTTGCTGTGGGGGAAGGAAAGACATTTGATCTCTGAGTCAAGACAAGTTCCCGGGGGCGGGGACAAGCAAATGGGTGTACTGAAGGAGAGGCAAATGTATGTTTTATTAAATTGCATTGCCTATACAAAAATGTACAATTTGGAGATTCTTAATATGAAAAATGTACCTACAATCTGAGACTAAACTCAATTCCGTACAATGTTCTGAGACCGAACCTCGCAATTTATTAATGTGCAGAGAATGTACTTACACTAGAGAATTGAAAACTTATTGTAATGTGCCCAGAGAGGGGGTGTACCTCCGAGGAAGATTTGATGAGAAACCAATATGGCGAAACCTACTGAAAGGTGCAAAATGTTGTAATTTCTGAACCCAAGCTCTTAGAAAGACCAGGGTTGATCAGAGACCTGTCTTAATTCATCTATCATGTGTACATGTATTATGAATCACTTATGTATCTGGGAAACATGTTTGATTATGAAAAATTGGGTTCTAAGTAAAAGCAAAGGGGCGTTTCTTCAATAGATTGTAAAATGTAGCAACACTCTGACTCACAACTCTGTTCTCCAGTGAGAGCACAGAAAATCCTTTAACCTATCAGGATCCTCAGAGGGTTGGGCATAGAAAGTCAGCCTTCCCACCCACTTTCAAAAGACATAAAAAGAACCATTGAAAGCCAGATAGGGGCTGCTCTTTCCACTTTCTTGTGAAGCACTTTGCCGGACCAGACGATATCCCGAAGTACCATATCCAGAACTTAGACTCCAGATAGATTCCAGAACTTTGAAGCAGAAGGCCTACTGCAAGCTAAAAGTATTCTCAGCTGGCCTTACAATTTTGCAAACTGATTTACCCCAGACTTCCAAGGGGCACATCAGAATAAAACAGCCGGGCTGTGCTGTTTGATTCTAGCCAAGAACTCTGTGCCAGAACCAGACCGCTGTGCAGTGTCAAGAACTTTTGCCAGAACCAGAGAACCAGACCCAGAAAGGCCTAGTTCAAATTTATAGTGCGAGTATCCAGCCAGAACTGTGCAAACCAATCTCTTAGTTTAAAATAATCTAATTCAAACCATTTCCACCCATTTAGAACTGCATCATAGAAATCGGGTGTTCATTCTTTGATTTCAAAGCTGTTAAAGTGTCATTTGTCATTCTGAACTTTACTATATTTCTGAGAATCTACCTCCACTAAATCGTCTGTATATTCTGAACCGCATGTCCTAGGAACAAGATTTAACTTTCATTTTAAATATCCTAGGCTTTCCAATGAACCCAGAAAGACATCCCAACTCCTTATAGTTTTTCCGTAATCGCGATCGACGCACTCGGAAAAAGTGCCGCGAATTGCAACAGTTCAATTTCACCACTTGTAAAAAAATGGCTGCTTCTTGCTTTCCATTGCTGAAATTCATTTTCAACCTGATAGTCATTCCTGAATAATTGTTAGTGTTGACCTGAACTAATTCAAAGTAGCTGTCACATACCCTGAATCTCCTATAGGGAATTAAAATCATTTTTAGCATATTTTCACTTCTTTGCAAATCACATTTAAAAGTATTTTTGCCTGTGTTTTAAAATCATACCCGTTGCTCTAAGCTTGCTAGGGGGGAACTGAATTGCTATTGCATTTGATTGTATTCCTGAAAATTGTGTGCTCCCCTTCCATCTCCTTATATTGCATAGGGGGGAGTGAATTGTCAAAAGAAAAAGTGATCATATTATCTCTTGTGGAAACCATCTCAGTTATTTCTGTGCTGCATTCTTTTCCATCATTGCATTTCCTTGAAACCATAAAAGCATTCTCAGCTACCTTATCCTCTCTATACCAACATCTAAGTAATTAAAAAAGTGTGCTAGTGTAATATTATCCATTGTTGATCACGGTCATATTCATAAGGGTGCTATCAAATATGAATTTATTTATAAAAGTGTGATATATATCTTGTTTAATTTTTCAATACATCTTTTCATTTGCAAAACAAACCTACTTCTTGGCTCAGTGAGGTCAGGGGGATTCAAAGAGAGGGGCATTATATAAGGGTTTATCATCCAGATTATAACTTGTCATAAAAATATATAAATTAGGGCTTCCCTTGGACATCCCAGACCAGGCATTGACTTAGTTGGAGTGCTGAATTGAAATCACTTAACAATATCATGACATTTGTGCATACAAAACCACCCAATCTATGGGTGCTGATGTCTGTAGGCATGAATAATCACCACAACACCATATTTTTTTTACATTTATCATTACTTTCTGTACTTGCTAACAAAACTGTTTTTCAGTAACTGCAAGCACTTTTGTCACTATACCCACAAAATTATTGTTTTTATTCACGTTTCCCCTAATACTATTTTTATTTGTTTTGTGATCTGGAGCACTCTATTTGAAGAATTAGTAGAAATGGTAGAGAGGTTCAGAGAGACGGCTTCATTTTTTGTGACATTGGGCCTCATTAAAACTTTGCCGGTCTGTAAACAACAGTGCCGGTAAGCTTAGCGGCACCGTTGTTTCCGGACCGGCAAAGTACAAGTCTGCGGGCAGGTTGCCTATCCGTCCACCAGGTCTGCCCTAGTGGGCAGAACGGCACCCGCCCACACACTTTCACAGAAGCACCGGCACTGTTATTAACGGTTCTGGTGCTACTATGGTCCCCATTCCTATTAAGTCCTATCAGACTCAATTGGGAATGGGGACTAAAAATGACTGCCACCTGACTTACTGGCCCGCCGTGGCTGTGCTGTCCCGGTTATTGAAGCAAGTCAGACAGTGGTAAATCATTGTGAGTCTGGCGGCAGCCTGCCGGTTTTACCGTCGGGGCTAACGCCGGACTTGTAGTGACGCCCATTGTCTTTTTAGAGTTGTCTTTTTTGTATTTTATATTTTCGTTACCAGTTGGATATTTGAATATGTCTAATTTTGTGCAAAAAAACAGTAAGACGTTGCTCTTCTAATATTCCCTTTTTGTGTTTTGAGGCAATGTCTTTTTCATGTTGTCATTTTTATTGTTTTATATATTCATTCCCGGTTGGAAATTTCCAACATGCCAAATCACGAGAGTACAAGCAGTGATGATGTTATCATTTGGTTTCTGTATTCATTGCCACTGAGAAAGAAGTCAACTCACATGAATAGCAATTCTGACAGTTGGTGCTTCGTCAAAGTTAAAAATAACACTGTTCGATGAAAGAGGCAGAGGAGGTAATTTGCCCATGTTGCAACAAAGCACTATGCCGTGGGACTTCAAATGTTCCGTCTCAATGCTTGGGGACATTAATCATGATAAGTAATTTGGTGTGAGTGTTCTTGAATGATGTGGATGATGCGTATTGGAAATTGGACAAGATGGTCTGGCCCATACTGGACTACAGTCTTTTTTTACTTATATGTGGTCTTATATGTTAACTGTTGCTGTGAGCTGTAGTTGTGCATAATTAACTTCAGCAGTGATGTCACCTGCATAGACTCCTGTTTTACCAACTCCCGATATTTCCATGATGGAAGTAATGTGTAGATGATGTCCCTGCAAATAAAGTATTTTCCATGAATTTCAAGGGTTTTGTTACAAGGTATTAGGGATAGTATTACTGGCACGCACTGTGTCGACGCCCATTTTCGAGTTTCGAAAAACAAACTGTAATACTCTGCAGCTTCCACTAGATGTCGGCCTATGCACAGCATGTGAATCTACGCAGATACAAGCATCAGAAATACGATTACGGTGAGTAATGTATTATACATATATATATAGTCAAATGAATTCATGCATCAAGTTAAAACTCCTTTCTGGTCTTAATTGATTCATTTTAAATATATAAAAAACAAATTGCAGTTAGTGTTAGTGAGGTGTTTTATCCTAATTATGTTCTTGATCAATGTGGATCAGTCTCCAACCGCACCAGATTACACACACATTTTCAGAAATATTTGATTCGAGAACCAGTAAGAACAGGACAGGATGCCTTAAGGTGCTTTAAAGATTCAGTAGTATCAGCTTCACAGAAGCGACCAGATGGGGTGTGTTTCTTTATGTCTAATATGGAAGATCTTCCTAGTCGATATTAAATTAAGACAAGCTCTCAGGAATATATGTCTCCAGTTAGCATTGGGACATTTTATGAGATAACACGGCGAAAGTATTATGTTTGCGGGCTAAATCAGGGTATCATTTAAACCCAGTGATTTCATTTAATGTGGTTATCCAATCACATTCCTAGAGCTGTTTCTTTACGAATTGTGGGGCATGGAACAATATTTCTTTAGTACAGTCCAGATCTTTTAGAGCTAAGTTACATTTCTGCAACATCCACAGTCTTTCTCTATCCTAAATCCCTTGTAAAAGTCATTCATATCTATGTATAGTGAATTCATTGGGTAGGTATAGTGTCATACATATATATATATATTACACGGCCACGGTAGTGGTCATGTAGTTATGGTTAAGTTGCTCATCCCATAGGAAGAGCACTTTTTGGGCGGCTTATACCTTCGCTCCCCCTGGACAAATCCACACCAAACTTTGCAAAAAAAGTATATGGTCCACTATGAATATTAAACCGTACTTAGAAAACAATAACACTGTACGATTAGTAAAGTACTTTTTATTTCACAATAAATGCTCCGAGAACATCAGACTATTGCCATATTCAATCAAATTGCAAATTTGTTTCTTCGCGTGCGATCTAAAATGTTTATCGTGAGTCACCCTTTGTTCTTTTTGCGTACACAAGGTGTTCGTTTTCGATAAAATAACCGCTTGGGTCGCACAGTGAATTCCAGGCCTTCTGCATCAACTTGGGCCTAGACCACCATAAAGGATGTTATGTTACTCCTAATCGCTAGTACAGCGTACGGGCACATTGGCCCTGGGCGATCATCCCAAAAAACAGTCACTGTGATCCAGGCATTGACAACTATGTGCAGCTGCTGATTAATGAAGCCGTCAGTTGGCATCTGGAACCTATGACAATCGCAGAAAGGTAGATTGTATCAGTTTCGAAAATATAACACAAAAAGTGTCTCAATAGAAAATGTGTCTCAATACCGAACTTTATTACAATGTATCTATTGACTTTTTAATTCGGCATAGAGTTTAAACTAATGATTAGCACACACATCAAACAATCTCAACAAAGAGAAAACAATGTGGAAACTGATACACAATTGGATATGGTCATACATGACATTTTAATGAAATATTAGCATTGAAGCTGGGTGAACCTAGCGATGGTCTACATGCACCTCAATGCTGCACTCCCCATAACCAATTAAAAAAAAGACAACTACACACAAAGATAGTACTTGCGTTACATTGCAATAAGCAACACAGAACAAACAAATAGAATATAACCAAAATTAATCTTCAGATAATACGTTAATGCTTGTTCTGGTATTCAATCGTCAAAATCAAACTTACATTATATTCACCATTTCCATTCTCTTGGAGTAAGTCAGACCGTAACGCTCACTGCGTTTGCACCAAAGATTCTTGATGAACTGAATTTACATGTTCCTTACAAACTTTTGGAATGCATAACCTTATCAAATCTATCATTATTACAAACCTCCTCTTATTGCATTCCTTACGGAATTGTGCCTTTCTCTCAAGGTCAAAAAACAATTGAACCTTATACTGTGTGTCCCATGCGTGGGCTTCCTTAGCTCACAACCAAAATTCAAAGCTGGTGACCTTCACTCAGAATCTAAATACATTCTCACTTTGCAAAAACTTTCCTCACTGATGCCATGAGAACTGTTATTCTCATGCACATGCAGGGCCGCTCTTTGCATCAGACAGTGCAGCTGGCTGCCTCAAATGCCAGACTCTAAGGAGCGGCAGTCCGACTCCAATATTATTTTAAATACATTTTAACACAGACACATTAGTCCCTCGCCTCTACTTTACGCACATTATGTTGTGGAACACCTCCAAATGTGCCGTATGACTTTTGTGCTAAAAAAACACCTGTTTTTTGCTTCTTTCTGCCATATCCCATCCCATCCACATCAACCCTCACCTCCCCAGACAGTATTTGACAAGTTTAACAAGTGCAATGTTGTGTTTTTTAATATCTTTTTGTGGCGATGTCCGCGGACACCAAAACGCTGATCCAAGATGGCGGGCGCATCGTAACAATCTGAGGCACTTCACGCTCTTCACCATCCAATCAGCGAATGCGTCACATGCCGGCGGACATGACGCGACCAATTAGCCCATCCATATCTTGCCTGCGGAGCGAACAGGGAAGTGTGTCCGCGGAGCGGACATAGATATCATTAATTTTTTTAGACCTACTTTTTGATCATTTAAAAAAGAAAAAAATACTGGACGGATTTTCACCAAATTTACAAAAGCACGATTTCGGGACCAAGGGACCAAGGCACAGCTCCTGCCGCAAATTTGGTGAAAATCCATCCAGCGGTTTGGGCTGTAGGCGTGTGCAACATTTTTCCCCCATTCAGTCTATGGGAAAAAAAAGAATTTTGGGATGTCATCTTTGATGTACTGGGTGTTAGTCTTAGCAATGCACGGTGGTGGCGCGAGATATGGTTGCTTAGCTCACCATAACTGGAGACTTTCAGGGGGTTTTCGGTTTTAGTTGGAACCATAACGTCCCTTTAACAAAGTTTTCTTTCTGAATATATATTTATATTAGGTTGCATACACCTCTAGCCTTTAGAGAAAGCAAACCCAATTCATATTGGATGACAACTCCCACAATGCAATTACTGAGCTGCATCGCGGATATCCAAATGTTTGTTTCGACCAACTCCAGATAATTTAAATGAAATGATAGCAAGGTTTTAATACCATATATGATTTGGTTTATACATTTGGCAGTGTAATATATAATTAACATTAATAATTGACCATATTTAGTCTTCAGCGTTTTCATTTTAGGGAGCATTTTGTCAACGATCTTACTGTCAGTAGAGAAGAAGGGAAAGTCCATGTAAGTGAAATGTGACACAGCCTCCAAAGGGGCACCATACAGTGTCCAACTATGATTTCATTTCTGCCAAGTGGAGCAGACTCATTATCTTAGTTTCATTGTTGTTGATGATTTGGTCAATGGTTTTTGCATAGTTATTTAAGGTGACTAAAAGCCTCTGCAAACCTTTAGGAGCGTGGTTCATAAGGACCACGTCGTCAGCATATGTTAACCATGGGAAGAATAAGTTGCCCAATCGAGGCGTGGTAAATGTAGATTGTTCCAGGGTTTATTAGAACAAATTAAATGAAAACATGCAGTGCCCTATCGGATTTCACGTGTTTCAACACATCAGTGTCTTTTTCAAATAAGAGCAAATAAGGTCTAAGTTTCACATATATATTCACATCTGAAGAGCCAAGTATTGGAGACCGAATGCGCACTTTGAAGGGTGATTTAACCCGTGAATACTTGGCTCTTCGGATGTGAATATATATGTGAAACACATGTAATCCGATAGGGCACTGCATGTTTTCATTTAATTTGAAAATGATCATAACAACTAAAAGGGA
This sequence comes from Ambystoma mexicanum, assembly GCF_040938575.1. Taxonomy (NCBI): domain Eukaryota; kingdom Metazoa; phylum Chordata; class Amphibia; order Caudata; family Ambystomatidae; genus Ambystoma; species Ambystoma mexicanum. The sequence goes on from NC_090931.1 coordinate 464,132,254, forward strand.
TTTTCATTCACCTATCAAGTGCGGCGCAGTTCGTTAATGTGTGTGGCCACTTAAAAATCAAATAACCAAGTTTATCTAGCCAATCTATAATAACAATACACAAGACACAAGCATAATCATTACCCACCCTTGAGGCTCGATAAATAAGACAACAAAGACAACATAAATCATAAGACATAAACACCACCACCACCCCACCTAACATCCAACCCCCAACTTAAAATTTACCAGTAAACTACAGTACCCCAACCTACACCTACCCATACGGATCATTAAAGGTTCCCCATCTTTTCACATATTCACCCTCCCGATTGAATAGAATTGATTGAGATTTCTCAAAATGCTAAAGTATTTGCATGTCTATCAACCAATTCTCAAGTTGTGGCTTTTTCTAGTCTTCCACACTAGTCGAATTCAAATGCTTGTTTGAGTGTGCATATAGATTAGTGTACTTAAGAGGACTTTAGGAAGCCCCCCAGCTGACAGTTTTGTCCACATTAGATTACGGTTCATTTTTTCAAATGCTGAGGTAAAATCTACAAAACCCATGTAGCTAGGAGTTGAATTTTGAGTTTTTTTTGCTTTATGAAATGTAAAAGTAACCCATTCAGGGTAGTGCCAATAGTACCCCTAAATCCGTATTGGTGTTTATTCAAGTGACCCGATTTAGCAGCCCAATTTTCCAACTCCCTCAGAAGAAGGCAAAGATTTTACTGTCCGCATCGAGTAATGTTATAGGTCTGTAGTTGCTCGGGTTTAGGCGGTCTCCTCATTTGTAAATGGGGGCCTCGAATGACGACTTCTGGGGTTTTCACTGTTGCAATGATATCAGCGAACAATATAAAGGGAAATGCAGACCACAGCCCAGGAGTATTTTTCAAGATTATTTTAGAAAGGCCGTTCAGGCAAGGAACTTTAGAATTAGAAGACTGTTTAATTGTTAGTAAAATGTCCTCTATATCAAAAGGTAAGTGACCAATTAGATTCCACAAAAGTTGGGAGGCTATTGTCAATGATAGTCCAGGCCCATATAGTGCAATAAAGTGTGTTGTCCTGATAGAAATGGGGTTAATTTGAACTCCCAGATGTTTGTACTCTGTATTGTTTACTAGCCGCCAAAATTGTTCATCAGATTTTGCTGTGAGTGTACCCAACATGACTTCTCTGTTATACTGCAGCATTAAGTGGCAGTGATGTTTCAGATAATTCTAATCCCTCTGCAAATTCCCTCTTTGGACAGTTCTAGACTGTTGACAAATCCATCTTTCTTTCTGTGACACTGCCTCGTCATACAGCGGTCTTGAAGAAATACACTAATATGCGATGGCATAATTGCATCAATTTTATTTGTGTTGTGTAATGTACTCTGAAGTTTATTGATTATTTGAGGCCTCCAAGAAATGAGAGCTCCTTAGCTGCTAGTGATTAAGTTACTAGATTCCATGTTGTTAGTAAGAGAGGACATCCAACTAAACTCTGCAGCTAACAGATTATGGTCACTCAGGTTGTTTTATAAGATGTGTAAACTCAAGCACCTATGGAATAATACCTCACGTGCATACATGTAATCGATGTAGAAACACCCACATGCCACATATACGCACAGTCTAGCTCACCAACCACATTTCCACTGAGCATGATTAAATCATTGCTTCTCATAAAAGTGGACCAACAATGACTGGGAGGTTTTCCTGGAATGCAAGACCGAACATAAATCCCACACTTAGGGCCTGATTCACAGAGCGGTTTCCAATGGGATCGCGCCATTATAAAAGGCTTCTGTGAATCAAGCCCTTAGTGTTAAAATCTCCTCCAATTAATATAGAGCCATTAGGTACATGAGCAGACTATTCATCCAGAAGGTTTGTTGAGTTTGATTGGAATGTTAGAATGTCGCATTTAGATGGGTTCCAGTAAATGTTTATGACTAGAATGGATGGGGATGCTTCATTAGCTCAACACATAATACTTGCAGATAAAATACCCTCATACACAGTGTATTTTGTATCTATTGTAAACCTATATGAACTTTTAGAAGCAGTGATTAGGCCTCCATAAGGGCAGGCTATTGGACGTCGGGTGGCAAGCTGAAATACTGTATGAAAGCCGTCAAAGTGCAGATATTCCAACAACCATACCTCCTGTACTAAAATAATAGAGAAACAAAGTATGATGTAATTGAAATGGCAGGGGGCTGGGGAGCTTACCGTATGTGCTCCCTTGCTCCAACTGCACTCCTGCGTACTCCGTTCCGCATGGTGCTCTGCATCAGCCAAAAAAAGCGTCTCGGCTGCAACAAAACCGCCAAGCTCAAAGTTCCTTTGCCATAAATGCACTCCGTTATTAGACTTTCTTCGCTAACTCAGAAGGCAAGTTCCAAATACATACAAATCAAGCCCGTCAGAAACTCTGGCTCCTGGCCCACAGGATTAACTTGTTCCTTGCCACTCTCTCAGCAGAGAAAAGGTCCACAAAGACCCATGATTAAGGAGCTCTCAAGGTCTTGGACCTGTGCCTGAGTCTCTTCAAATGCAAGGCAGTTATACAACCTTCAGCACATGCATGTCAGTATTCAAAAGCTTCAATAAGGGACTCATGGTACATTCTTAACCTTCCATTGGCATTAAATGAAAGATTACGATTATAAGAATCATACCAACATCATAAACTGACGGGCACGGAGACAGAGGCAGAAAGTTGGTGTATTTGGAAAGGGTAAACCCCACCCCCCACCCACACTTATTGGTAGAGAGCTCAATGGCTGATGCTGTTAGGTTTCTAGGTGACAGATGAGGGTACTGAGGCGTACAGAGATGAAGCATTTTGCCCAAGATCCCACATTGTGATCAAGTGGATAATCAGGGGCTAGGGCTCATGTATACTAAATGAGCATTTGATGTAAAGATGGGTCAAGCACATCTGGTATGGGACTGATTTTGCTGTAGCCCAAGCAGAGAGTCTGTGGAACCTAAGACTAGATATTAAATCTCTGCATTTTATATTTAATATTAACGTACTAAAGCGAACTCATGCTACTGCACTCACGGGAATGAAATGATAATGGCAGGCTCAGGGCTAGACATGGCATACTCTAACGCGACCCTGACAGCTTAACAAAAGTACTTCCCATGACGAAGGCTACATATATTACATGTATTCACTTCACTTCAATAGTACTCATCCTGTAGAAAGATAAAGAGATGAGTCAGGCACCTCTAACAGGAGACGCTCTGTCTTGGCCCGAGGGCAATTGATCTTCAGCGCCTGTCAGCATTTCATCCACATTTGATATTATCCAATCCTGCTCTCGGAATGATGGCCGGCTGAGTCACGCCCACCTAACATGCAAATGACTCTGCCCCAGCTCTACGGGCCTTCGGATGCGGCAGACCACCCCGTCCCCATCTGAATACTAAACGATTGGTGTGGGGACACTATCTAGAAAAAGGCTACTCATGCTCCCCCCCCCCTCAGGATGAAGGTCTGAATCAGGCCCTTCCAGCATAGGTTAGGGTTAGGGTTAGGTTTAGGCATCTGTAATGAAAGTATCCCACCTGGCAAAGCCCACTCACCCTTGCATCCTTCCGAGGGCATCAACTGAGTACACATTTCGGTTGGGTCATAATATTTGTATATACTTATTTTTATGCTACATGAGTAACAGATTATTATTAATTACTGTGGGCCTGATTCACAAAGCGTTTTTCATGGGAGAACTCCGATTGAAAAATGCGTTGTTCGCCAGGCCCCGTATCTGCGCCCTTAGGGCTCTTCCAGAGCTTGTGAGGCAGTTGTTGCTGCTCTATCACATACTTTCTGTGGTTTCTCAAAAAAAGCAACGTTTTCAATTCAAGCAAGACATGTTGGACACCTGTTTTTAACCAAAACAGGATCTTGCGCCCCGCACACTGGAAAATGCGCCCCTGCGGTTATGTTATTAAAAATGTTATCCTAACAGCATCAGGGCAATGTGACACGCCAAGGGAAGGCCAGCAGATATTGCTGTGCTCTGAAAATATGATGCAAAGATCAAAACAGCTTTCCTGCTCGGAGGGGGCTATGTCTTAGTAGACTCAAATACAAACAGTGAGCTGGCAACCACAGATGCTTTGATAAACAAAAGGGATGCAGTGTTCGCTGTCCGTAACAATTCCAGACATTACATCTGTGAGCCGAAAAGGCTTTTCTGGGCACATTACTTGTTATAATGTTAATATATTTTACTTTTTTTGCAGTTACTTTTGATTATCCCAATTTACTGTTTTTAAACTTCACTCCAGTAGCCTATAGTTTTTTAATGGAGTATACAGCTGTGAAGTGGTCCCACGTTGAGTGCTGCCACGGAATCCAGTTTTAACTTTTCGGCCATCAACACTTTGCATTCTGGGCATTGGGACCTACAAATCTGGTCATGGAAAGTACTGGGTTGTAAACTGCTGCTCTCCTTGTGTCTGTGCTGTGAGCATGTCAGCTGTGGAACGCCGGTGGATGCTTGTGGAATGTTGAATGTGGAATACTGAATGAGTGTTTTCCCTGCAAAGTGTTCTGTTGAGGGTCATTTGGACGTGCGCTGTCTGGATGAGGGGGCCCGGTGGATGTCTCTGTATGCCTCTTGCCGAACATTCTTACCTGATACCTGTAACTTGGAAACATGTAACCTGAACTTAAGTAAAAAAAGATGTGACGTAGCCAAGGTGGGGGTTCTTCCTCCAAGCACCATGCAGGAAACCAGGTAAATCGGTAAGTTTATTTGTGTTCAGCTGTACACCATAAATCCTAGTGACGCACAGGGATATAAAACACTGGCCCATCCATGCACCAGCTCAGGTCACTCTAAATATCACAGAACATATCCTTCAAACAACACCAACATTCCACTGACACCATCACATTCCACTGAGAGCCGTCCCACTGACAACTAAGCATGGCGTAATGTACAGGAGGCACATTACTACAAGATACCACAGCAATCAAGTGCATTGTCATTTCTGGGGGATGTATCCCCTTTAACAAACTGCCCACGAAAATCCAGTAGGCCTGGTTAAAAGAGTCACATGGGCATGATGGGCTATTAGGAGGCTGTGCCAATAAGCAGAGAGCAGGCATGTGTGGTGGGTTGACTAGGGTGACCAGAATTTTAAGGCAACAAAACAGGACGTTCAACAACATAAATGGACTATCTCACTCCCACCTTATCGCTTACCCTCTCCACCCCATTAAACCCCCACCAAAATATCCCCCTCCCCTTAACTGGCCCACCGGCCGCCCCCGCATCCCTCAGTATTCCCAGCACTGTTCCTACATATAAATTGCACATTCATAACAAAGGAGCTGTTGCTCCGATTGATATTGGGTGCTTTGCTATTTACTCATTACTCAGCCAGCCTCTAGGGCAAGTATTTAATGGATGTGGCTGGGACTTGGAAGGTTGGCGGTTCAAGCCCACCCTGAGAAGGCAAAATTCTGCAAGTCTAATGAGGTTCATTTAGTTTAGAATTGTGGGCAGATTACGTAGTCACCCTGCGTTTCCCCAAAACCGGGACAGTGACACTCCCTTCCCCAAAACGGGGACAGGGTTTCTAAATTCAAAAATACTCTCGGGATGGGGGGAGACAGGGGGCCCAATTCTGGCACAGTCCTGGCAAAACCGGGACATCTGGTCACCGTAGGGATGACCTATGTAAGGCATGAAAATTCGACTGGTGTTCTTGTAATCCTAGATTCATAGTGGGAATGTACATTTACGAAGGGCAAACAAGAACTAGTCTAACTACTCACATTTAAAGTGAGACAGCAAGGCAGGTAAAAGGCATTAATCACGCTATGCGAGACCACGTTACCTTACATACCAACTGCCAGTCCCTGGGGCGCCTAGGCATCAACCTGCTGTCTCTACTTATGTCTGTCAAGGCTGTGAGGTGCCCATGCGTGAAATGGGAAATGTAATCGGGGAACCCACCATGGGTGGCAGAGAGGCAAGGGCAGTGCAAAGGGTAGAGTTATGGCATGCAAGTAACAGACGGCGCAGGAACGGATGGCAATGGGGGACGGATGTCATATTTTCTACAATTTCATGTTTGCCAGTGCTTGAAGTAGGCTATAAAATGTTCGCAAAGTAAATGCTTTGCCCAGTCCAAGGTATTTCTTAAGCATTGACTAAGCATGCAAACTGATTCCAAAATGCCCTATTTAAACATTAAGCCCTAATCATGCACACGGCACGAAAGATGTAAATGAACTAACTTGCAAATTAACATTCTCAAAGTAGTTTCCTTAACGCTTATGGAATACATGTACTGTTTGCAGAAGAGGAGGGGGTCTCCCCCCGGGATGACTTTGGCCACTGCACAAGCCAGCGAGCCGGCCTGCGCATAGAGCACCGCAGGGGATATTTAAGAGGGCAGGTAAGGTTCAGAAGCAGGCGATGGTTAGGACGAGCGTTTGTCCAGGTCGCTGCTCCCGAGCCTTGCCTGCGTTGGACCTTGATTGTGGGCGTCAATTTGGAGGTAGGGTTTCAAGGATCGGATATTGGTAGAGGGTTTTTCTTGGGATGGGAGAGCGGGAGAGCACAGTTATAATAAAAAACAAAAAATGTAAGTTACAGCATTATGGCGGATAGTCGGAGGTGCTGTAAATAAAGCACTTCCTGGGTGTACCTGGGGGCGATCTGCCGTACGGAGCACTGTGGGGCCCGTTCCCCGTCTCCTGGTGCCTCAGGAAAAGGGATATTTTTCTCCTGGTCTTAGCCGATCCTAGGGCCAAGGTTTTCCAGCAAGGTTTCAGTATTGGGGGTTTTTGTGCAAGGGCGAGCAGAGCACGACACCGGGAGTGTTCTTTCGTGCATGTCCTCAGATTGCGTCCTCAACTGTGTGTGCAGTACAGTGTAGTGCCGGCTTTCCGCCACCTGGGGGCAGTGCAGACCCCTTAAAGGGACAGCACAGTTTAGGATTTCATTCCTGTGGTGCAACGAAGTTACTCAAGTGGCGCGTATAAGAGAGAAATAGCTCTGTGTGCGCTTGCTATAGGGCTCTAGAGAATAAAAAAAAAAACATTTTAAAAAAATGGTTTTGTCATTAATCTATTAATTAGATTGGGGGGCACGTTTTCACACCCAATTTTCCGTTGCCGGGAGCATTTCCCTGCTTTAGGGAGTTAGTGCCTTCCTGCCAGTGGTGGGTATTATAATAAAAGGGGGATTGATTCAGGTTACAGGTAGGAAGGCTGGTATTGCTTCCATAACATATATCTTAAGTCAGGCCCCAGAGGCAGATATTGTTCAGGCTCGGGAGCTAGCCATTTTGGGAGTTGCGTCAGGGAACAGCATCATTAAATGGGTTTAATTTCAGATTGTGGCAGCATGGCAGGACAGGGCTCTGGTTTCAGGGGCTTGGTGGAAGCCCAGGCATTGAGGGAAGCCCTGAGAATTATTAGCAGGGCATCTAAAGCCCAGCTGGATCGGGCAGTGGGGGAAGTTATGGGGAAAAGGGGGTTAAGGGGCCAAGGGAGGCGTTAGTGGTGCAGGAACAGGGAAAGAGGTAGGCATGAGGCAGGATAGGGGCGAGGCTAGGGTCCACAGGGCCCAAAGAGGGGAGGCAGGGCAGAGGAGGGAAATCCCTTCAAAAGAGTGCAAGTGGACAGAGGAAGGCTCTATCCCCGCCTGTTAGTGAGAAAAGGGGACAATGCAGAACGACCTCCCCACCTAGGAGGGCGTTAGACGGAGGGTGTAGTATGAACCTCATGGTTCCTGAGGAGGTGGTACAAGAGGGCTTGAGAATGGCCCCTCTAGAAGACTGCAGAGGGCAGACTAGAGGGCGCAGCATGGCCCCTAGCACAGAGGAGCAAAGGGTGGAGGAGAGAAGCCCTCACCCAAGAAGAGAGGAGCAGGTAGAGGTTGGCGTGGCCCCGCTGAGAAGACGTCAAAGGAGCGGCGGGGCAGACGCCACGGGCTCACCCAAAGAGGAGCTGCCCAGTCCAAGCATGCGCTCGCAACAACAATGGCATTTCACTGGGGATAATGAATGGGAAGAGGAGAATGTTGGACAGTGGGAGGATGAGGAACAAAATGGTTTACGGGGAAGCGAAAGGGTGAGGAGGGGCTTAAGGTTTGAAGGGGAATTTCAGGTTGGGAGGAAGAAGTGCAAGAGGACAGTGGGGAAATTGGTTAGGGGACTCTGCTGATGTTTTTTGTCCCTGCAGCAGGAGCCCGGTGAGAAAAGAGAAGAGGAGTGTCGGAATGGAGGGCAGGATGCCGTGGCTAGGTCACGGCAGGGCAGAAAGAGGTGAGTGGGAGTGGTCAGTGGCATGGCACAGGTTGGGCACGAGGTGGGGACACACAGGGAGGGAGCTGGGGCACAGGGGACAGGCGGGTAAAGGGAGTCTCTGACTACGGGGTCCTTGGTAAGAAAGAGTGGGAAATGTGTATCCTCGTTGGAAGTACAAACTGACAAGGTGGCGGAGCCCGTGGCTCAAGGGGTGATTGAGGTTCCCAAGTAGAGGACTGCAGAAGGTAGAGGGAAGGACAAAAGGATGCCTTATAAAGCCGCTAGGTGTGCATTTGATGGGGCGACAAAAGAAAAGATATGGGTAGGAGAGTTTGTGAATGTTTTTAAACTCCTGCACAGGGAGGTGAGAGCAAAAGAAGAGTCTAGGGAGGAAAAGAGGGAGTTGGCCACAAGGCCAAAGATGCCGGTCACAATTGATAATTGGACGTCAGCATTTATTATATATGCAAGTGTTTACTGCGAGAAGTTTCCAGAGAGGTGTGTAGCATTACTAAAATACATGGGTGTAATAAGGAAGGCATTTACGGGTTTCGGGGGTTTCGCATGTGTGAGATACAATGAAGAGTTTAGGGCAAGGTTGGCGGAGGATAGCCAAGCAGTGTGGGGAGAGATTGACATGGATCTCTGGCTACAATGGAAGGTGCCTACGCGGCCAGCACCAATGCTGCATACAGCGAGCGGTTTACCTGTGCTATACCAGCCCTTTCATGGTCGCCCCGCCAGGGAGGGGGCGGGGAGGAGGCAGGGGTTAGCCCTCAGCAGCATGTTGGGTGTTCAATAAAGAAAGCTGCATGAGAACGGTGTGCAAGTTTAAGCACAAGTGTAGTAGATGCAGAGGACGGAATCTGGTTTCGCAATGTTTCCAAACAGGGGACAGAGGGAGAGGGCTGGGAACAGGGCAAAGAGTTGTGGGGGAAGGCTCAAACTCAAGTTGCAGTTCTGGAGGAGTGGCTCAGTTTACCGTGATAGGGAGGGGGCCAAGAGTTTGGGGAAAGGTTTTGGAAATGGTTTTTAAGAGAGTTATCAAAGTCCAAGGATGCATCGGATGCAGTGCAAAGGCCAAAGATATGTGGACAAGGCGTTGCCTAAGGGATGGGCATTTTCATGTCTATGGTTGTGCGCATTAGCTCTGTTGGTGCAGCAGGTTTTACTTACAGTCTGGGTTGTGTAGGAGGGTACATTAGCTGGACAATTTGCAGTGTGGCAGGCAGAGAACAGGAATGTCGGAGGAAGTGGAGGTTTTTCAGACATTAATGCAGGAATTGGGAGTGCCATTGGCGGTAGGATATAACTGATGAGCGGTGGAGGTGTTGACCTTTCTAGGGAGGGAGTTGGATGCTGTGGCATGTCCTCACGCTTCCCGCACAACAAGATGAGCAGGCTTGTAGGGTTGCTGGAGAAGGCAATAAAAGCCCGGAAAATAATACTGAGAGACATACAGAGTTTAATGGGGTATCTCAATTTCAAGTGTCAGGTAGTGGCCCCGGTTTGCATTTTGGTAGAAAACAAGGCGCAGGCTATGGCAGGTGCTAAATGCCCACGTTACAAGGTGAGGTTGGCAGGAGCAGTCAGGGAGTATTGCAAGTTTGGCTAGGAGTAGCAGAAGAATTTACTGGGGGCAAAAAGGGGTTACATCAGTTTGTGCTTGAGTAAAGGAGCAGAAGAGCGGCACACAAGTTAAGTGTGCAGAGATGCTATGTGAAGTGAAGGTTATGTGGATTGTAGGACAGGGACAGGGGTGCATGTTTGGCGCCTGGTGAAGAGGGGGGAACATCAATGAGAGTGAACTGCATTGACGGGGGCAGGTTGGCCCCTGGTGCAGTGGGGTGGAACAGTGATGAGATGGAGCTGCATCGACGGGGGTGCGGGAGGGCCCCTGGTGCAGTGGGGGAAAAATTATGTTATGGACGTAAGGTGCTGGAGGGTTGGGCAAGGGAGAACAGGAGGGGAACAGGATAGCAGGGGAAGGAGGTCTAAGGTGGGGAGATGTTCATTTATCAGAATTAGGTGGATAAAGATCTGTAGATCGAAGACGGATCAGGAAGGAAAGGGCTGTGGGGTGCTTCTGGATGGAGGTAGCAAGGAGTTGTGAGAAGGGTTGGTCTTTCAGCACAAGGACGAGTCGGCAGTGTCAGCAGCACAAGTTTTGAGGGTCATGAGGAGGGTTTGGTAGCCCGGGGGAGAGAGAGCAGAGGTTTTGGAACTCATTCTTGCAGGAAGGGGGCGGCATCTAAGGTAGCAAGATGGGTCCATCAGAGAAGGAGGTTAAAAGGCTGGGGCGTTGGAGTTTGGGAAAGTACAAGGGGTACATCAGAGAGTTTGGGAAAGGGGCCAGTTAGGAACGGGGACAAGAGCAGGGGGGGTTGGCAGTGGTGGAGAGAAACTCTTAACAATTTTTCTTTTGCAGATGTGGCAAGGAGGAGTGGTGAGTTGCGGCAGATATGGATTTGTGGACATTCAATTGTAAAATGGGCAGGGAAAGAGGCGGAAAAACGGATTTTTGGGACACCGCTGGGTTGTCCTCCATTCCGACACTCCTCTTCTATTTTCCCACCGGGCTTCTGCTGCGGGGACAAAAAACATCAGCAGAGTCCCTTAACCAATTTCCCCACTGTCTTCTTGCACTTCTGCCCCCCAACCTGAAACATATTATGGTGGGAACTGTATAAACATAAGCAATTTATACTGGCATGCCATTAAGCATTATTCCCCCTAGGACGAAATATTAGGAGTCCTAAGGAATAAGAGATGTATACCAAACAATAGAAGCTTCCAAAAGATATTAGGATTATTTTAACCAAGGAAACATTAAGGTTAGTACAAATCCATCAGCTTCATAACACTCTCCATCTTATCATGTGATCCCCAAGATGTTCATCTAGACTAGACAACTATCATTGAACATTAGAACAACTTGCAAGTCCCCATTATGATATGTATACGGGATGAATAGGAGCCAATAGGTTTGAACAAATAAGGCGTTTGGCAATAATGAGTACAATTGACTGCAAAGCATTAGATAAGGTTTTGAATTGTGATGGAAATATATTCTGTATACTTGGGATACGTAAGTGAATGCTAGACATAAGGATGTTAAGGATGTAAAACCAGTAGGTTTAGAATGTTCATTTGATAAAAAGAAATGTGAAATAACTATGATTCAATAGTTATCCATTTGTTATCTAACAATGATAGATCTTCAATTTTTTCTAGAAATATTGTGAATGTACATACTTGCCCCTAAAGAAGAGAATTTCTCTCGAAACTCGTTGGGCCATATAAAAAATAACAATATTAAAAAAGCTTCTTTTTTAAAGCTTCTTTTTTTTTAAATGAAAACTATTGCAGGTCTTGTAAGATTATTTGTATGATCAAGATTAACAATTAAATTTAGAGTGTGTTACACAGACATACATTAAGTATCTCTCACAAATTATTGGGCTTATTATTTAAGCCATTGAAAGTGTGCAGGCGACGAGAGTTCCTTTACAAGGAACTTTTCTCTTGTTTTTTGTGATTTACAACACATATGCCAGGGTTGACAGTCATCTCCCCTGCACCTGAAGCCTACTCTAAATATTACTGTTACACAACATAAGAATGTATCAAAGAAACTGGTGTTTGACCAAATTTAGGAGTGCATAGTGAATGAATTGGTCTTTTGGACAAAGTTATTGCCAAGGAGAGTATGGAGGAGTGTGATGAATGAAGGGGCAGTAGAAAGGACAAGGAAGAAGATTAACAGCAAGATGGGGAAGTTTTGTAATTCTTTGGGGGTGCAAGCGCTGGAGCATCAGGAAATAATTTATGAGGATTTTTCAGTTTTTTACCGCAGGACGGAGTGCATCTATCGTTATTCGAAAACAGTTATTTCCTGGTGGACGCTAGGTTGGCAGTGGAAGACAGAGTAAAGAGTTGGAAATAGAGGAAAACCTAGGGTGGGGTGGGGTGGGGCAGAAAGAACACTTCAGGGGAGGGTTTTTCTGGTGCCAGGGATATGGCCCTTTGGAGGAGGGGTGGGGGAAGCACAATGGGTTACTAGGACGATAAAGGAGGGAGTGGTGCTGTTTGCATGAACGGGCTACCCTTGGGGTACAAAGAGGGGGGAAGAGGTATTGAAGAAAGACGGGTGTGGCATCGAGGAGAAGATGAGAGAAAGCGGGAATGAAGGTTGAGAGGATTTTAAGGAGGCAGAAGGGAGGAAAGGATAGGAAGGGAGGCATTTTAAATGCTTTAATTATTTAATTGTGGGGGAGTGGAATGTTTTTTTTTATTTGATTGTTTGGCAAATGGTTAAAAACAGATATGTTAGTCTAGGTTAGCGTTTTTTGTGAGCTGTGGCCTGTCACATTAAAGAACCTTTTCCACTTGAAAACGAATATGGGTATTTTTGTGCAGTAAGCCCAAAATGCTTACCACTGCTTGGAAACTATTATTGAAACATTCCAACTGCTTGGTAAATGCTTTAGAAATGTTACGTTAGGATTTATCATTGTATAGGGATGTCACCGCTGCAGCCAGGGTAAGCGTTTCCCCCCCAAAGAAGAGTATATATGTCTGTTTGCATGTTTGAGTGATTATATGTGTGTGTCAGAGAGTTTCAGAGACTTTAAGAGTCTATAGCCCTCATTACGAGTTTGACAGTGCAAAAATAACGTGCCAGTAATTCCGTTTACCGGCACGTTTCCGTACTGGCATACAAGTTTGCCGGTGGGGTGGCCGGAATTGCCTCCAGCCAAGAGCTAGAGGTAATTCCACCACCCCACCAGTAAAGAATTGCTGGTAATACCAGAAAATGCCCCCATGGAGTCCTAAAGGACCCCATGGAATGGGGATTAACATCCCTTACCGGCACTTGTAATCTGCCGGTAATTTCAGCAGAAAAAGTGCTGGTAATGATATTACCAATTTGGTGGTATCCAGCCGGATTTATGGGCAGGATTCCCCCAAACACACAGTGAGGCCCACTGTGTGCATGTGCATAGTTTGTACGCATAGTAGGTTTTTATGTGTGCATGTGTATGTGCTTTTGTAGGTGTATGTATGCACACGAATACATGCTTTGACATTTCGCCTGTCACTCACCTCTATTCTAAATCCTGTAGCTGACATAATATTTGGAAATAAAGATGAAAGGCAGGAAAATGTCACGATTGACAAAGCCCTCTGCTTTAAAAAAAATATATATTTTACAAGCTTTATTGCTACTGGCATTAAAGACAAACCAGCATGAGTGTTCTTTTGAGGAATGGCGACCTATCTTGGCCCAGGCTGCACAGGTGTGCTTGCTTACAGTAGCATTATGTTGACACTAAGAACAAAGCAATTGGGGCAAGCAGTTACTCGATTGTCTAAGCTTTGAGTAAAGCACTTTGAAAAAGTTCACCGATTGTTTATTAATTAATTGACATTGATGGTTCCCTAGCCATGCCCAGGTAGGGCTTAGTAAAGGCTTTGGGAGCAGTATTCTTGCTCAGTCAATGCTTAAGAATGCCTGGCGTTTTGCCTAAGGTGATTCTTCTCCCTCAGCTTGGATTCCTTCAAAGGGCTGGCACCACTTCCTCGCAGGGCAGGGGTGGACTGGGAACCAAAAAAGGCCCTGGAAATAACTTTCCAAGTGGCCTCATATTACACAATTTTAGCGAGCCCAACCCTTTTTCCTATGAGAACATTTGCAAACAAAAAGGGTTGCCACACAAAAAAGGCAGAGGGTCCAGGGCCTACCAGGAAATCTCCAGCAATCCCTTTGGGCCAGTCCACCACTGCCACGGGGGTCAGGGGCTAGAAGCCTCCCTTCACCATTCCAGTTTCTTTCTGTGCAGTCAGGCTTGGGGTGGGATCCGCCATGAGATGGAAGGGTACAGAGGCCTCGTTTGTCGTCTAAGAGCAGGACTCCCAGCAACCTTGGAGCAGAAACAGGTTAGTGACGTCAGGCAGGCCTTTCTTATACTTTCAGAATGCTGTGTATGTTATAGGACCTGGGAGCTAATATCCCCACCCTATCCCAGGCACAACACTGTGGAGGGTGTCAGAAACATCACCAGCCTCAGTATTTGCGAAGGATTAAAATACGTTTAGATTCTTTGCAAATAAAAATACGTTTTTGCATTAAGGAACCAGTGAAAGGCATGGCTACTACAATACAAACGAAAGGTTTGGGAGACAGAGGGTCTCGAAAATAACAGGGAGAGTGCCTAGTGCCGCATTATTGACGACCCTCCAATCTTTATATGACTATTCAGTCGGTGATGGACTCTCGATAAATGGTCACGATTATTTATGGAGCAAAACTGTAGTGTACTTAGCAATGCATAAGGGAGGCTTCTGCATACTGTGCACAGCAGTATCACTTCTGGGTGATCCCCATTTTAGCAGCCAATACAAGTAAACCACATTAAGGTAACCTTATTTGTAATGGGATCACATAACGCGATTAAGTGGGGAAACCAGTATTTGATCCCAGGTTTCCTAGTCCACTGATATCAATTTGGCATTTGCCGACAGCTCTTCCCACTCCAACTTTACTTTTTACACCAAGGAATAATTATTTTTCAATAGTTTTCATTCACGGCCTAAGCAAATACGCTTGAGAAAACTACCTGGATTACAAGGTATTGAGTGCACTGGCCACTCTCTGTTGCACAGTCTCTATGTACAGGAGGGGCAACTTCCACATATGAATTGGGGTGATATTGCGTTCTGCATTAGAAGCTCAATGAGAGCATTCCTGCACAGACTCTGCTTTCAGTGGAGGGCCTGCCCATTCACATTATGCCATCGTGCACCTCATCCTTCCCGCTCTCTCTCCAGTGCTAAACCTCACAGTCGCTGTGATTGGTGCTTTAGGGCCCTCGCCTCAGCCTTCTGCCTTCTCCTAGCACTTGCCTCTGGGCACCCACTGGCCGTTTTGTCTCAAAGGCCTGTACTTATTGTATTGGCATGTCATCATTCTTTACCAGGTGATCTCTGCCAGGCATTTAACCTTTGCTCGCAACGGACTCCCTGGCTCTTCCCTCTGTGGAAGTTATAGCAATTACCCCCTTACCTTTCCCTTCTCTCGCTCTGCACTTGCACACTCCTAAAGGCCTAGTAGGACCGCCTCGTTCCTGTTTATTAGTTTTATTCTATTTGCCTTGTTTGTTCCCATGTTCCCTCCCTATTTGGGGGCTTTGAAACATAATTTCTTGATGTATAAGCGCCTTACAAATGCACAATAAATAAATAAGTTACGGCTTTTCACATTTGCAGTTTCAATCCATTCCAAAAAGGCCTTCGTCCCAGAAAAAAAGGGTAAGAAGGACTTGGCAGGAGGGCCTTTTATGGGAGACTGCTATAAAATCAACAAATTCACGCTATCTCGGGGTGCCTGCATACTTTCCGCAAGAGGGTCAGCACGTGGCAGCGGCTGCATTTTGTTTGTCTTGTTTTTTTGCCAGCAGCACTTGCTCTACCCACCCCTTGCAAGTATCTGTCCCACTCTTCCTAGTTGGAAAATTCAATATCAACCCTCCTGAATCTCACGCCATTGTAAGAAGCTCACTGCTTCCCGTAAAATCTTGTATCTATTGTGCATTTTTTTGTGATCAAGAGAGCATTGTTCGTCCTATATATAAATAAATTAAATAAAAATACATAAACAAATATATTGATTGTGCACTCTGTCCAAATCATTTGGACACTAATTCCCTTCTTTAAGCAGAGGACAGAATGCAGCATATCTTTTAACTATTTGTATTGACTTTTTGGGCACCCTGGCACCTGGCAATCTGCCCCACCCCTCAAGCTCTGAGGTCTGTCATTTGGCAACACAAAGGTGATGGCTGGAAGGTTTGAATGACTTGCTCAAGGAAACCTTGCAGACCTTCGTTGTGCACCCTGCCAAGCCATTACAAGAAGAGAAAGACCATATGCAAATCAGGCTTGGTCCTTCACCAAAAGTGTCAGTCCAGGCCGAACTGCTAGGTCTCATCTCTTCTGCACGAGACCACAAGCAACCCCAAACATGTTTTGGCCTCAATGGTTGTCAGTAGTGAGACGCAACTTGGATCTTTAGGCACTGCAACCATGGGTGATGGCTATGGCATACCCGTGCCATCAAGGTGAATTCAGCAAAGCAGAAAGGTGATGTCTGGAAGGTTTTACATGAATCACTTCTAGGTGATCCCTATTTTAGCAGCTAAACAAATAAGGCACATTGCTGTAAAGTGACTTGCCCAGGATTTACTGAAGGAGGCAGCCAGCGATGGGGGAGGGACATAGTTGGCAGTATTGGGTCAGGCATTGACCTTGCTGGATCCCACTCTATTTCTATGAAGCACCTTTCGCGGCACAATGAGATCAGATGGTTACTGGATCCTGCCAGTGGAACTGACATCACTCCATGGTGCTTCAACTGCGTTCAGGAACATTATTGCAAATGTTGACTTGTAGAGAAGGAAGAAACAATATATAAACCAGGCAAGGGGTGATCTCCGAGCCTGGTTAGAAGAATGAATGCTTGTAGGCAAACCTATATGGGTGGTAACATTGAAAAGGAGTCTATATATGTGAATGCAACTATGGCACATTACCAGAAATGATGACATTGGGCCTAGCATACTACAGCCTGCTCACAAATAATCCATCCAGTGATTCTGTGTGCCTATGTATATTTCTTTGTACAGGATTTGACTCCCCTACCCTAAGAGGTAATCTCCGACTCTTACTTTCTCTCGTTTTACCATTAATCCAGAGTGTATCTAACATAACAGTGTGTGGATTCCTATTCCCACAGAAAGCATCCACTGTACATTCTGGCTGGACCCATACATGCTTTACTCACCTTATGCGATGTTAAAATTATTTCTAAAGAGCACATTCACCAATCAACATCTTGGTGCTAAAGAGACGCCTACAGGGATGGCATCCGGGCAGAGAGACCTAACCTAAAACAGATTTAGTTTTAAACAGCATCTAAAGACAAAGTAATCCTCAGTGGCCCGAAGTGGATGCAGCAGTTGATTCCACAACCGAGCTGTCCCCGCTCAAAATGCTCGGCCCCCTACCTGGGAAAATCTAAAGCATGGGATCTGAACAAGATGTGCATTCGGCCAGAGAAGCGCTTGAGAAGACACATTGGGGCAGAACTTCAGTTACAAATATCTTGCACCCACACCATAGAAGTCACAGTGAACTATACAAAGCGGTTTAAACTGAATTCACTTAGAAACCGGGAATCAATGAAGAATTGGAGAGATATGAACTCCATATGGAGGTTGAGTTGTCAACCTTATAGCCAGGTTTAGCAGAACCTGAAGACGCTTAAGATAAGCAGGTTGTGCCAAAAAGAGAGAATTACAGTAGTCTAAACAGCCACTTTGCGCAACACTTTAACTTCGTAATGGCCATCATGGCACACTGCACTCACTTCGGCTTCGACTGACAAAGATGCTGAGATCTTAAAACCAAGATCCTTAACCAAGGAAACTGGTGACGGAAGAGGTCCAAGTGAGACGGGCCAAAAATATGGAGTCCAGAGAGACACAGCCGAAGGGGGACCCACCTCCGGTTTATCTCCGTTTAGTTTCAGCCAATTGATGCTAATCCAGCCATCCACAGATTCCAAACAAGATCTCAGCAGAGACGCAGTCTCAGATAGAGACAGATACATCAAGACGGACAATGATCTGCGTATCATTCACATAAGCATAGCATATGCCATGGCCATGGGACTGGATGCACTTTGCAAGAGGCTCATGCAAGTACAATCCTTGTTTGGGCCATAGGGTGAACACAAACCACTTTTACTGCCTCTCTACCATGGGCTTGCAAGATATCTGTTAGAGTAACATGCGCAGAGGCAGTAGGTTCCCTTGTTGCTGTGTGTAGTCTCATGTCCAACCTCTTTAACACACCAATTAGGATTCCAGATTATTTGTCTGATTAGGTTCACATCCTCTCTTGTTCACCATAACGATCTGCTTTTTCCTCTTCTTCATTGTTCTTAATTGCCTCGCCGCCATGTCTGCTCTTTCTTCCTGATCACCCTCCTGCTGTATGTGCTTGCTTGTCCCCTTACATGAGCTTAGCAGTTACCTAAAACTAGATAGGGTGCTCACTGTGCACCTCCTGAAAACTTCTTCAGAAACATTAGGAAGTTATACCTGGTTCACCAATAAAATCCACTTCCGCCAAATAATTGCAATCCAATATGGTGTAACCTTTGGCAATCATAAAGAGGAAAATAAATTACAAAAAAATGTTCTCTCCCACTAAGTGTCCCTTGTTTCCCACATCTTTACATTCAATTTTGCACTTGTTATTCTACACTTATACCTAGAACACCTAGTGTAAACTAAGTTTACTATAACTATATAATCTCCCATGAGATTCCTTACTCATGTTTACATTCATCAATCATATGTTTCACATTACCCATTGTCACTGGGTCCAGTAGGATCAATAGAGAGGTGACACAGAAGTTTGGGCTAAAGCATGCCACTTTATTAGAAATGTATACAGGCCAGGTTAAGAGAAATATTTCTGAAAAAGAGGATTACCTTTGGGTTTTTAGTTCTTAGTCAAGGGTCCTTTCACTGGCAAGTCTCTCAAATAGAGTCCTAGGGTTCAGGTGTCCCCACACTGCCCGTTTGACTCTTCCTTTGGGAGCCTCGGGTGTTTCCACATGCTAGACCAGAATGACAGCAGACTTCAGGGCTTGGTGGTATGAATGTGCCCCCCCCAGGCGGTTAGCAAGCTAGGTTTTTGTGCAGGTATGAGTAAGCAGACTTTATCATTTCCATGACTTGGGGTCACAGTTCTAATCTCCTATACACCATTCTCATCTACCACCTCAATGAGTCATAACTATCTCATAGCTCAAGACTTTCCAGTAGTGGTGGGAGCCTTGGTAAATTCCCACCTTGACTACTGTAATAGTCTTATGACAGGGATCCCTAGGAAACCAATGCTAAGACTACAGAGGGCCCAGAATGCGGCAGTCAGGCTAACGGCCCATCTGGGTAAAAGAGATCATGTGTCCACTGTAAGTGACTCCAATCCAGCAATCCAACTAAGTCAATGCTTAGTCTGGAATGCCCAATGGAAGCCCTTATTAATATGTTTTTATGTCAAATTCTTTGAATCTGGATGATGAACCCTTATATAACGCCCCGCTCTTTGAATCCCCCTAACCTCACTGAGCCAAGAATTAGGTTTGTTTTGCAAATTAAAAGGTTTATTGGAAAAATTAAATGATATATCTAGATCACACTTTTATGAACAAAGTAATATCTGATAGCACACTTATGAATATAATAGTGGTCAACAATGGGTAATATTACAATAGCACACTCTCTTTAATCAATGAGGAGTTGATATAGAAAGAATAAGGTAGCAGAGAATACTTTGTATGGTTTCAAGGAAATGCAAGGTGGTAAAGAATGCAACACATAAATAAACTTGATATGGTTTCAACAAGAGATAATATGATCACTTTTTCCCTGGTGACAACTCACTCCCCCCCCCCTTATGCAATAGGAAGAGATGGAAATGAGGACACAAAGGTTTCAAGAATACAATTAATAATGCAGTTCAATCCCAGTTCCCCCAGCAAGCTTAGAGAAAACAGGTATGATTTAAAGCAGGCAAAGTCCTTTTAGATGTGATTGCAATGAATTGAAAATGTGATAAAATGCTTTTAACTCACTAAAGGATATTCAGAATAAGTGATAGTTACTTAGATTGGTTCAGGTCAACACTAACAATGATTCCTGAATGATTATCAGATTGAAAACGAATTTCAGCAGTGGAAGGCAAGAGCCAGCTATTTTGACAGAAAATGAAATGGAGCCAAATTGCAATTCGCGGCACTTTTTCCGCGTGCGTAAATCGTGATTACGGAAAAACTATAAGGAGTCGTTTTGGGTTTGTTGGAAAGCTCAGGTTCTTAGCTTTACAATGACAGTTACATTCGCTTCTAGGACATGCGGTTCAAAAGATACGGACGTTTTTGTGGAGGTAGATTTTCAAAAATAAAGTCAAGATTTCAGAATGACAGATTACGCTTTTACAGATTTGAAATCACAGGATGGACATAAAAATTCTGAATGCAGCTCTGGACAGGTTGAAATGGATGGGATGAGATTACTTTAGACTAAGAGATTGGTTCTGTACAGTTATTAACAAACTGGAGGGTAAACACCTTGCACTCAGTATCTGTAATGAGAATTAGCTATATGTAGCTCTCTATTGTAAAAAGAGAGTTGTACTTTGATTGGTTCAAGGTGCAGGGGAGAAGGATAACAACCCTGGCATATGGGTTGTACATATACATAAGGACAAGAAAAAGTACCCACTTGGGAAACTCCCGTCCCCTGCACTCTAATGATGGCTTAAACAAGCTAAAATAATGTATATTTCCAATAGGAAAATCAATGTAGATTTAGTCAATGGATTGCAATCTATGTAAGTACATAGCATTCATAAACATAGGTTTTGAGACAAAAAATTATTTAGGTACAACTTGAAAGTAGATTGGTTTTCCAACGAAGATTTATTTTTCATAAGCATATGCCCAATGTGTTTCGAGATAATGTTCTCTTCATCAGGGGCTGGAATGGTTCATACAATAATCAAAGAAGTTCTGAAGAAATATAAAACAATAATGTCAGAATACATAATAGTCCAACTTGTTGTGTCAAAGACAAATATTCACTTAGACAAACTGCATGGATACTCACTCCTAGTTTCGGAATGGAATGGAAATGGGCCTCGTCAGTAATCTGGTCAGGTTTGGACCTCACTTGCCACAGGACGGTCTCAGGCACTGGTTCTGCTCACAGCAAGGCACGGCGGTCTGGTCTGGCCTCTTGGACTGGATCAAGCGGGTTCTGGATACAGTGCTGCTTTCTGGGTTTGGATCTGGTTCTGGCACAGGGTTCTAGCCAGTCGCAAACAGCACAGCAAGGCTGTTGAATAGTTTGGTTAGGTTGCTGGATTCTAAGGCCTGCTGAGAAGAGTTCAGCTTTTGGGTTAGGCCCCTGCTAGAGCTGGGTTCTAGAGCTTTGTTCTGGATCTATCTGGAGTCTAAGTTCTTCTGGATATTGTCTGGATCCGGTCCGGCAGAGTGCTGCGCAAGAAATCAGTTAAAGTGGAAAGTGAGTGTCCCTAGCTGGGTCTCAGTGTTTTTTTTAATGTGTTTCAAAAGTAGGTGTGGAGGCTGACATGCTGTGCCCAACCCACTAAGGATTTGATAGGTTAGAGGATTCCCTGTGACCTGACTGGAGAAAGGATTAGTGAGTCAGAATGAGCCATCAGGTGTCATGTTTATGGCAGAAGCTGAAATCCCTCCCCTCTGCTTTTACTTAGAAATCAATTTTGCATAACCAAACATGCTTCCCAGATACACAAGTTGTTGAGAATACATGTACACATCACAGATTAATTAAGACAGGTCTCTGTTCAAC
Source organism: Ambystoma mexicanum (assembly GCF_040938575.1). Classification (NCBI taxonomy): domain Eukaryota; kingdom Metazoa; phylum Chordata; class Amphibia; order Caudata; family Ambystomatidae; genus Ambystoma; species Ambystoma mexicanum. Next base: position 464,153,981 of record NC_090931.1, read on the forward strand.
CCTGATCTTTCTAAGAGCTTGGGTTCAGAAATGACAACCTATTCGCAATTGTGGTATGTTTCGCAATATTGGTTTGGCACCAAATCTTTCACAGACGTACACACCCTCTCTGAGCATATTACTATAAGTTGTTATGTTTCTAGCATAAACACTGCACCCACAATATTAATAAATCCCGGGGTTTGGTGTCAGAATATTGCACGGATTTCAGCTTAGTCTCAACTGTGAGTGCATGTGTCATATTAAGAATCCCAAAGTTGTACATTTCTGTCAGCTTGATACAATATTTTAGAAGCATTTTCCTTAAACATATATTTGGTGCAATATTAAATCCACAACCCAGTCTGGTCCGCCCCTAGAAGCTTGGTGAGTCAGATGTCAAATGTCTTGTTTCTCCCAGAGCAGTGTTGACAGTTACACCTCAAACCAGCATATTCTATTGATCCCAAAGCCCCCATTGTTCCTTCCTCTGGGCTGCAGAGAAAATGTTCTCCTCTCCTGATTTACATGTCAATGTGACATCCTGTGCTGTTGGCGGTAAGACCAGACCAGGTGTGAATGCTTCCCATGGAAAGCAAACCTTTTGAATTCTGAACTGCATCAGGCTGCCTTCTAGTCAATTGCAACTTAGTTCCTTGTGAAAAAAAATATAACATTATAAACTGAAAATAAGCAACATATCTTTAATCAAGTCTTTTTCCACATTAAATCAATGTGTGGCACTCTATATGGTATTTTGATAGACTTCTCTGCTTTGGCATATTTAGCTTCTGCAAGACAGCTCTCCTGTAAGGATTTAGAAATCGCCAGCACCTGTCAGAGGCGAGCAAAGGTACTGCACCCATTTTTGACAGCTGTCTTTAAATCAAATGTCTTTAACATGGGATTTTGTCCTAATAACATATGAATCTTGCTGACGTTGTACTGATGTGGATTCTTGCAGTAGAGTAATGTAGAACACCCAACAAGAAGTTGTATCCTTTTGGTGGTTTTGTGAGCCAGGATTTTAGCAATTCTTGACACCAAATAAAACGGATTTTTGAACAGCTCTATATTCCTATGCACTGATTTTGCTCTGTGTGCAGCCAAAGGAAGGGGTCTGGTAATGGTCTCCTGTATTAACACTGACAGAGGCCTATCTGTCAGGTTTTCACTGCGCTTTTTCTAATGATTTCCGGCGCGCAGCATGCTTTCCAGTGGCCACTCTAATGTTTCTGCTGCCAGCGATGTTGTAGGGCTTGGATGTGTGGCTGAAAACATCCCACACTACAGCCAGGAAATCATTGCACTGGCTGATGGTGGAGGATCGCATTAAATTCAAGGTGGCATGCCTGGTGTATAAATGTTATTATAAACTTGCACCCTGATACTTGAACACCAGAATTCGCCACCACTACCCATTCAGAGACCTCCGATCAGAAGATAAACTTCTGCTATGTGTCCCGAGGACAAAACGGATCTCTAAAGGTGACAGGAGGTTCTCTGTGTTTGGGCCTAAGCTGTGGAACCAGCTGCCCTTCAGCATCCGCTCATGCACCACTCTGGCAAGATTCAGAAAAGAACTGAAAACCTTCAAATTTAAATGAACTTACTCCCTTAGGGTTACTTCAGGCTCCCACAGTGATATTCTCAATCCTTTAGTTAACATCTGCACCCAAATGCAGTTATCTGCCTGGTGCGCGTAAGAAATGATTCAAATTCAAATAGCTAAGTGTGGTTCCCTCATGCACCTCCTGTTTTCTCTTTTTCACTTATCTTCTTCACCTTCTCCTGTACCTCATAATCTCTTCACACATGTTCATACCGCTGCCCATATTCAACTTTAGTGCCACAGGCTGATTGGGTGTCTCCTCCTTTTCCTCTAAACATCCAATGTCCTCTCAAATCGTTACACTCCCTTTCTTTTTCCTCTCCTCTCTATCTACTTTGTCTTCATGTCCATCCTCTGTGCCTTCCTCCTCAATGCTCTTCAACTCCTTCCAGCTGATGCTAGACCCGACTACCTATGTAAGATCTTGCACTCCTCCAACATACTACTACTCTTCTCTCCTAGTTCCTCTGTCTGCCAGCTCCCTCTCACTGCTCTTCCTGTTAATCACCTCTGCCTTATTCTCCACTTCACTCATCCTCTTGCTTCTGGCCCCCTCTATCCAGCCTCCACTTCCTGCTCCATTTCTTTCTTCTCCTTTGTTCTTCAGCACTCTGTCTCATTCCCAAATCACCCACACCATTCTCACCCAGCTCCTAGGTTATGTAGGAACTTTGCAATGCCCCCGGTGAACCCCTGCGTAGCCGTACTGTGGTTTGAGCATTTATTAACGCCAGCAGTCATCTTAGAGCCACACTAATTTGCAGTCTGAAGTGGGATCTGCTGTGGCAATGCGGGGAGCAGTGTTCAATGTGTATCAAGGGGTTCTCTTGTGCTAGCATTCTTGAGGGAAAATTTCTTCATGATGCGTAAAACCTAAATCCTCATTCCTGGGTGGCTCTGATATTGTACCTTCAATGTTAACACTCCTCTGCTATCATGCCTCATGGGAGATGGAGGGCTCATGACAACATCACGGGCCGACAATGAGGGTAAGCAGGGCCACAAGGTTCCAGGTGGGTTAGGAGTTTACACATGCTTGGGGTCCTCTTAAGAGGTTCATTATGATGCACCAATGTGGCAAGCCACTGCCAAAGAGCCAAGGCATGGTAGGTGGGCAAGGCTATCCTCCCAGCAGTGCTTCCCGGCCCAACATTGAGTAGAGGGCCTCTTGGCCACCCCACCTTCTACCTCAAAGGCAAGACAGGGGACTTTGTTACACTATACAATCCTTCTTCAAACAGTCCTATTTATGTATAAAAAGGGAATTTAAGTTTCTTAAATATTTTCCATATAAAATAACAAACACAAGTGTAAGGAAAATGTAACACTGTACATTGTATCACAATTGTTAGTGTAAATTGTTACAGTTCCTCATCTGCTGAGTGATAGCTTCGTTGGCAGAAGACTCAGCAGTTGTCGAAGATGTTGCCTCTGTGGCAAAGCCCCATCCCAGAGAGTGGGAAATTTGTTGAGAGGGACCATGTGGGTCAGGAACGGTAAGGAAAGGATGTTCTAGCTCTCTCCCCATTGGAAAATTCTGCAGCCAGCCCACCCAAAACGCCCCAAACCACAATTCTAAAAGGGGCTGAAACAGAGACAAGCTTACCTTACGTGCAAGGTTTGCTATTTTAATTACTAAGCATGATAGCATGGTTGGTTAAGCAGACTACAAGGACAAATTCACCAGTCAAGCGTGGATTGCGGAAAGGTAGCAAAACCACATACACTCTTGAGTAATAGTATGACGAGGGCCATGGCAGAATCATATGGCTGCCAAAATAGGGCCGCATGATTCCAGGATGGCAGCCCAAATGTGCACAGAATTAGTGTGCAGAGCCCAGGCCAACTATAAGCAGCCACAAAATGATTGGGGGCATTAATTAGGACGTATATTCTATCCTGTGAGACCCATTATCCTGCACAGGTGTCCCACTAAAATCCTCAATGCCCAATTCCCAATAGCACACTAATATAAACAGGGGTTACGGTCATGAGAGGGCATGGGAGTTAGGTGACAAGAGGACAATGTGATGGTAGGCAAAGAGTGCAAGGGCAAACTGAGCAGTGGGTGAACGCAAGAGATGGAAAAGGAAGGTCAAGGAACAGGCAACACTCATGGAGGAGGAACGATTACAGGGGTGGCAAGATGAAGCAGCAAGAAGAGAGATAGTATGTAAAAATAAAACATCAGGAAGGTAGACCTCTGAGGGAGAGGTTTGAATTTTAGCAGGGACAGAGTAGGCAGAAGGATAGGTAAACGTGTCACCAGAGGGGGTTGGTGGGGAGAGATAGGAGGGGAACATCAGAAGAAGAAAGAGTCTTGAGCTGAAGGAGGGTAAGAGAGGAGGAGGAGGAGTGCGAATTAAACAGAGAGGTCCAAAAGATGGTCAAATCATAGAGGTGGTGTTGATGGGAAGGTGGTGAAACCATTGTGACCTGAGCTGGCCTGTTACTCATTTACTAGAGAGGTTGTTCTGGTCCCACAAATCCAGAATGTGCCAAAGCCAGTATCACTAATCTACTCTCTGTCCAGTAATCAGGTGAAAGAAATGATATCCTATGTGAGGGATGGGCAGCTTGGAAGAAGGATAACAGGAAACACACTGGGTATACACAGGAGCAACATGGAGCCTAGCAGTAGAACAAGGACCAAACAAAAAAACAGACAACAGGCAGCATCCAACAGTGGTCAATGTACGGTTGTTGTAGAGCAACACAATCACCTCTCAGCGTCTTCACATCATGTACCATAGTGTGTGCAGCAATGACGCTGCACCTCCATGTCACCTGACCTGCTGATGTGCAGTACAGAGAAGATGTGCTTCTGCAATCCAGGACACGTAGTCCCTCCAAGCTCCGAGCCATCATGGAGCACACAAACTCCCTGACCAGCTGAATCCATGCCACCGCTGATGAGGCAACCTGACCGATAGGCTAGTTGGGAGCCATATCCTGGACTCGGTGGGATTGGGAAACTTACCACGAAAGCTAAACAACACTTTCCGTCTTGTGTTCTGGGTTTCATGATGAATGATGCAAAAGGCGTGGGATGATGTAATGTGGGCTGTCTTATTCCTGTTAGTCATCCAGTTAAGCTCTTAAGCCTTAAGTAAAAAAAAAACATAGGAGACAGCTACCTACCACCACATTCATTCCACATCCGTCCCAAACTGACATCCACATGGAACATTAATTCAAAATGTTCACTAAACATTCTCTGAGTTACATGTGTAGACAGTCTCCAGTGAGGCTCATTAAGAATCCAGTCCAGGAAGACTTGTTGAAAATCTGAGCCAGGCAGCCTCGTTCAGAATCCCAGGATAGGTTAGCTCATAAGTCACACAAGACGGGCCCTGACTCTAGCAGGACATTAGACTGCTTGATTGTCCTGTTCTAGTGCAGTGTCCCTGGTGGGCAGCCATCATTCCACATGCCTTAAAATGAACGCACGACAGGCAGGGAAGAAATAGATTGTAACTGGCAAGCTTAGCAACCATTGCCCAGTACGGCCACTGTATACTACCGCAACCTTGAGAATTGTGAGTGACTCCAGTTCGTCACTCAGGAAAATTCCCCCTGACCCTAAATTGTGACATATTTGAACTGGACCACAGACGTTTTGAGGATCGGAGGTCTGGACACTGTAGCCATTTTCTCACTTATTTTGGTTAATCCCTGAGCCCTCCCACTCTCAAGAAAAGTTATCGATATCTGGATATGTATTGTAGGTGTCCAGCTTCTCAGCCCCTTGCATGTTCCAACCACTTAAGGTAAGGAAAGCAGGAATCCTCGGAGTAGGGGCTTTCACTGTGGTGTCATGAGTGTTCAGTGATAGTCGAGGGAAGGTGAAACTCTCATGCAAAACGAGAGGGGCCAAGAGTGGACTGCTCCAATACAAGGGGCACCGTCCGTTAGGAGCGCACGTATAACAGAGCTAGAGGCTAAATACTCTGAAGATGCTGTGGAAAATAATCCACAGAGGGAATGAAAAAGAATATCAACACATTTCATAATGGTAGAAAAAAACGCATCAAGACATAGGAAAATATCAAGATCAAAAACAGTGGTTTGCTAAAATATCTTTAAATGGACATAGACAAAAGAAATAGGTGATGTGTAAGCATCATAGTAACAGAATAGCATACATCAGAAATCAATAGTTTCGAAAAAATACTTTGAACACCACGTTTATGATGTATTTAGGAAAGGAACACTGGAAATAATCAAATATACAGTTTCACAGAACAAAATCAGAACATTCACACTGTATGGTGGGTGTAAATGTCTAAATAAGTGCTTGGATTTCGGCTGATGTGGCAAAGAAACATTATACAGCCCAGGATGAGAAAAGGAATGGAAACACCAGTTATGGCTTGGATGGGGGAGTTTTTCCAAAGGGGAGTTTCTAGCATCCTAAAAAGCTTAAGGTGGTTCCGTATGGATACTTCAATTCAATGTCAATGAATTTTGTTATCAAGGCAGGGTTTGAGGCCAGCTGTCTAATTGCAAAGCCGGAGACTCAGGAGGGAAGTTCAACAAGCCAAAGGTGGTGAGAACCTTTGCTCTGACAGTAGGGGTGGAGTGGATTGTAAAAGTAAATCTTAATTATTTCCTTCTTCCTCAATTTATTTGGCTCTACCAATGTGCAAAACCACTTCCTGAGTCCTAGTACCAAACTCAGAAACTGAAGCTTCTGCCTCAATGTATTTGGCGGAAACACTCACTGATTTCCCATAGTGCACTCACAAAAGGATCTGGATCAATATATTGTGCTCCATCAACCAGCAGCACCGCTCTCTGCGCGCTAATGCCACACAAACAACCTGGAGGTTCTGCTTCAATGTATTTGACTCTGCCAACCAGGGGAGCAACCCTCCGAGTCCTAAAATATGGAGGATCAGCATCAATGTCTTTGTCTATTCCAACCAGTGGAGCCAATGTTTGGCTATACCTACTAGAGGAGCCTCTGATACCTTGTCTGCACTCACCCTATGCACCAGGACCACCCCCCGTTACTAACCTCTTGCTCACTCGTTGATACAAGTGTATGGTACTGTAGGATAATGAATTACATCCACCATTACCTTTCCATACAACTCCCTTGCTGATTGGTCCAGCAATGCGTGTGGTATGTGTCTGCATTCCTCTTCACTAAGCTTGCCTGTCCTGCACATACTGCACCACACCTTCCACCAACAACAGGAGGCTATGCTTCAAGTGGTTCTGAAGGGGTCCTGCTAGTTGATGGTGCTCATGAGTAATGCTTTGTTACTCCCGACAAGGGGGGGCAGAAAGATGGTAGGGCGGGTCCAGAGTCAAGGTGGAATGGGGGGTCTTGCATGCTGGGGCATGACCGCGGAAATGCTGGATTGTCATTGGACACTCCTTTTCAGCCTGACACAGCTGCAGGAGATGGCAGTACTCGCTGTGTCCGATTCACATGATGTGTGTTCCTTTGAGTTTGGCACTCTCTATGCACAAGCAATGTAGGCTGTGGCATTATGATGTGTTTCTCTTACTTGGGTTACCCAGATGTACTGTCTACTGGAAGAGGTTGCATATTACACAACCTGCTTCCCCACCTGACAGTCACACAGAGAGGCAAGCTGAAGTAGTCCAACACACATAACCCAATTGGTAGCGGCATCCCGCTCCTTATGCTCTGCCTGCCTCTCTTCAGCCACTGCCTCCCCCTTCTGAAACACCATCTCTTCCTCCTAACCACTCAAAATACATCTGCCCCCTCTCCAAATTATGTCTCTCCTTACTGGCTGACTACTTCAACCTCTGACACGGATGTTGAAAAGTAGTTCAGCTCCTCATCTTGTCACCTGGCACTCCCTCCAAATAAAGGCACATCCTACCTATGATCACACAAAATGCAAATGTGACTAATGTGTACACAAAAACTGATGGAACCTTACCACTGCTAGTAACACCTTTGTAGTGCTCACTATTGCAGTACCTTAAATTAATAAAGAGTAGACTATGGATACCCAATTTTCTTAATAGCTTTTTTAGGTATGCAGTGATAAAATCATGGCAAAAATGTCGCCTGCACAACAAATTTGCGGCAAAAATGCTGTGGTTTGACCCTTTAAAAGGTGTACCCATTACACCATTTAAAAGGGAGCGGGGTTGCGGGGATGTCCCCCGCATCCTTTACAGGGATTGCGGCGGGAAAAAACCACCGCATTTTTGCCGGAATATTTTGTATCCACAGCCATTTTTGCCACGATTTTAACACATGGAAGCCTTTTTTATTGGTGTTGTTCTTTCACAATTGCCCAAGTGGCAAAACCTATAGCCAATCCATTTCAGTTTCTGTGTCCATCATCAGGGCTATTTTCTGCAATCAATGTAAACAACAGGGATTGTTAAAACGAATTGTGATGAACCCGAAACACATTATGCCACTTGGGCAATGGTGCAAGGACAACACCAATCAAGGAAATTAAGTGTTGATTTTGATGTTTTATTTCTATGACGCTCGTACACAAGTGATTCAGAGCGTGACAAGGCAAGGGAGGGGAACAGGGGAGAACAAAGCAACGATCTTACTAGGCCCATTGGCATTAAGAATGCGCAAGTGCATGGGAGAGGGGGAGGGGAAAAGTGCATGGAAGAGGAGAGAAGTGGAAAGTGAGGAACAAAGGAGAAACAGATAAATAATAATAAATAAATAATAAAGGCAACAAACAGTTGTAGTGCAGCCAACAAGTGGCAAGTGCTGGGATTAAGGCAGCAGACAGGGTAGGTCTGATAAGTGCAGGAACAAACGGGGGGGGACTGTATGGTGATACAGACCCCAGTGCAAGAGGTGGCCCGGAGGCAGTGTCGGAGGGTGGCAGGGTGAGCAGGTACCAGGGCCTGGAGGACAGAGGGTGGCCAGGTTCACGGTCCTAAGAGAGAACAGATCAGCAGTGAAGAAGGGGAGCGACGGCAGAAGCAAAGAGGAAGGTCTTGAGGTGCGTCCGGAACCGGAGATCGTTTTTCTCAAGTTTTAGAGTGGCTGGGAGGCTGTTCCAGAGGGAGGCCACAGCCAAAGACAGAGATCTACCCGAGCTCGTATCCAGCATCTACCTGTTTGCTGAACTGCAGTAGTGAACACTACAAAAGGTGTTACCAACTCTGGTGGGGCTTCATACGTTTTTGTGTATATGTTTGATTCCTGCAACAGTAGAATTCAGGTTTTTGGTACACACCAAGTGCCAATGAGAGTACAAAGTTCGGGTTTGAACTATTAGTTGTGCCCGCTCAAACAATTGTCATTAAAGTGCCTAATATGCACATGGTATCAGTGGGGAAAACAGAAAACAAGTGACAAAGACAAAGGGATTCTTGCAAGACTCTATGGGAACGGATTCTTGAATCAAACAAACAGACGGGAAGGTGACTGAGCACAGCACACAGAGGGCCCGATTCACTAAATTATTTGCGCGGAAATGCATAGTACTCTTCCTGGACTTGCGTGGAATTCATGCTGGCTCAGCACGTCTGTGCAAGCCGTCGAGGGCCTTGTGCGAGATTCACGCAGAGCGTGGCGTGGCTTACGCAGAGGGCTGGAATGGAGGTGGAATGCCAAAAATGGGGAATAACTTTTGAAAAAGGAGGCGTTCTGAGGGACGGCCTGCATGCACAAGACGTATTCATGGAATTGATTGTGCAACCTCCCGGACGGGTAATGGCCATGCAAGTCCTAAGGCAGGCATAAGTACACTCGCACGCAGGATTTGCAGCGCAGAGGTGGGATTGCATGACGGATTTTGGGGTGGGTGTACTCAATCGGGGTTCCAATTTAACTTAGGGGTGCAGGAATGGTTTACATGGGTTTACGGAGGTTTGCACGCACGCAGATTTTCTGGGTTTAGACCGAGTTACGATTTTTCATATGCAGGTTGTCGGGAACAGTTACGGGGGACCCTCCGCAGGGTCCCCAAAATGCAGGTCTGCTTGCGGGGCACCCCACAAACTGTTTGAAGGGGAGCACCCAAAATGTATCTGCTCTGGCTGTTTATGGTTTGCGTGTGGTCGTGTCAGGGGTGTTCAGGCCATGACTTGCAAATACGGTTACTTTGCGCAAACATTTCCATCAATACGCGGGGTGCGCATTTTGTGTTCTGCATGCAGGTTTGCACAGTGTCCTTTTCGTTGTGCGGCCCTTACAGGATTTCTGCACACATTTCCTTGAATCGGGCCCAAAGACTTCTTGGGCTCACAAAGTGTTCTCTAAAAACACAGGAAAAGTGTTAGGAAAAGTTTTTGCTTTTTTAAAATGTTGTGGGATGAAAGAAAGGGAACAGTGGAAACTACAGAGGGGCAACATGAATAACAAACACAGATAAACAGGGATACATTGGGCATCAAAAAATATCAAAAACGTCTCAAATAATTAACACACTCCTCCAAAACACTTTTAAACTCTTCAAAACCCCTTCCAAACTCCTCCAAAAATACCAATCGGTGAGCCTGTCTTTTTCACTCCTACCTCGACAGCTAAACAAACCCCACAGCTTAAGCGGGAAGCAAACTGGTCCTTTTTGAGGCCCTCAAACCTTTTTAAAGAATGACTAAGGCCATCAATTAGGCACTTTTTCACCTAATTTAGATGCTGGTAACACCCACCAAGGAGGACCCTCCCATTCCACTTATTACCACTTCCCGAATTGTGGACTTATTTTTGCATAGCCCATACAATGTGTTGCCTGCTCAACACTGACCCGAGTGAGGACATTATCAAACATTCATTGACATTTTTAGATGTTGATGTATAAAATAAAGCATTATATATTTTTTTCATTATGTAGGTTGAGTTGATTTGCTGATACTAATCCCTACAGAACCATTCGAAAAGGTATTTTGTGTTTTTGATACAACGTTGTTCAAGGATAACCTTTTCGTTTATTCCCCGAGTTCCTCTTTGTGTTTGTGTAATCTTTAAATTCGAAGCATGTCAGGAACTGGTTGACATTTAAAATCCAAAGAAAATTTAAAGATACCTTCTATTGATTGACTCATTCTAGAACACTGTTTAGTCAGGTTTTCAACATTTGATAAGCCTGGGTTAAACCTCATGCCCAAATAATCAAATTTACACACCATCGAAACACGAATTTACTCAGTAACAAAATAATGTGATGACTTTGTATGTTTATTGCTAATAATCAATGTTGCTAACTTTAGCATTCATTCTCAAGCCTAAATCGAGGATGTAGTCGTACACATACATTAGTTGTTTTAGATTGCCTGAGATTGCATAAACATATTCATCTGCATATGCTACAACAGGCACGTCCAGCTTTCTGTAGCTTTCTGTAGTTGCTGCATCCATGTTCACATTGCAGAGAAGAGTAAATAAAGAATCAGCAAATACTGTTTAAAAAAAAAACCAGGGCAAGTTACTAAATCAGTGGGACTATATCTCATCTCTGTTGACTTATTCTCTGCAATATAATCAATAGCCTTAACATAGTTGGAGACAAACCTTGCTTATTTAATGTGTTCCATAGTTTGGATCTATACACTATATCAACAGCAGTAGCTTAGATTATAGCACTGCTGCACGAATCAGGACATCTCCTGTTTTTATCATCAAATTAAAAGCATTACCTAATAGAGTTCCCCATACATCTGGATACATTTTACAACAGGCATTGGCAATGCAAACAGTTAAGGCGTTTGTGCAGTCATGGGAAAGGCACTTTCCAGGCACAGTCGTAGTGCTATTAACTGCACAGGTGCAAAATGGTGTGAATACCTGGCCATCTAATAGCAGTGCCTGGTTAATGCCTAATACTTATACACAAGGTAAAACCGTTGGCTTTGCCAATGCTTGTTTTAGCAGGACTTCAGTGAAGGGCACGTAGAGAGCTTATAAATCGAGTGACTAAAGGCAACCTGGTTAAAAAATGTGGATTGCACCAGTAGTGGGTTTACAACTCCAATGAAGTCATAAACTTTCAGAAGACTGCTTTGAAAAAACACTGGCAGTCACTTTGAGTGAAAAGTATGACGACAAGGTTTGATTAAAGCAAGCTCAAAGAGTTCTCATGAGGAGGTGTTTTGCGCAGAGAGGGGTAGGAACTGAGTCGGAATGGCCTCAGGGATTAGCATGGGCAGTCAATGTGTGGGCTCATAGTCAAACAACACCTACAAGCGGAGTATCCCTCCTCATATGTCATTCCTCCCTACCTGTACTCTAATAAAATAGTTTAGGCTTAAAAGGTGTCACAAGCGACTCCTAAAAGCCCAATCTAAGAATCTGATGGTATAAAATTGAAACTTGCGCTCTTATTACACTTCAGCGATTCTATGGTCGACATGACCTCTTTTAACCTGAGCAATTCTGTGCTCTCTTCATTAGATCATTTTCAAATCTCTATATGCCTATTATTGGAATAAATGTCTTCATCACTGCTGGAACCTGAATATAATGATCTAAAATGAGAAACCCATGGATGAACGAGTACATTATTCTCATTAAGTGAATCAAATACAGGCCCCTGCACCATGAACCTCCAAAACCTACGTGTGTTACATTCAGAGGTAGCTAATTCTTCCCAAGCCTCATCCGTTACCTGCTCCCTATACATCCTTCACTGTTCTTTATTCACTCTACTTTTCACTGCACATTTGTAAACTATTGGAATTTGTATTCTTCAAAGCTTCTAATTGAACATTCTTGGCTTTTCACATGATGTATTTAGCCATGTACCTTTGTGCACTGGGTAGGCATATTTACATTTCCTACTTAGTCTTAGCCCAATGTTTTTAAGCAAACATTAACATTATTTAATAAACTGGGGTTTACATTAACCTGTTAGGAACATTTTAATAAGACGAGCATTTATTTCACTGGGCCTCTAGTCATTATCCTGTTAATATGACATTGGCAGTTTGAAACTATACATTCCATAATAGTGGGAGTCACTACAAATAAAGAGAGAGCATGGAATGGCCCCAGTCATGATGTACATGTATTGTAGAAGAACGAGGTCTGCCATGAAATGTCCAATTATCAGATGGATCAAAAGAAACTACCATTTATGGATTCAAGCTTCCTATCTAAAGAACCATCGAATAGCAGTAGACCATGGGTGCACAACATACGGCCCGCGGGCCAGTTGCGGCCCACCATGCCATTTTGTCCGGCCCACGAGGCACAAAGACTTTCCTAATGGAGTGCGGCCCGCAAGCAGCATCGACCGCCCTCCATTAAGAAAGTCTTTGTTGTCTTCCGGACCGGACAAAACACTGGCCCTCATTGGCTCAGCACACACACACCAGGCGACTCCTATGAGCCACGTAGTGCGTGTGTGTTGCACCAATGGAGGGCCAGCACTACGGCTGGAGTGGCCAGTAAGGCTTGATGCCGGAAGGCATTTCAGCCTTGCTTGCCATGCCAGCGGTAGTACCGCTCCACTTACCTCGCCATCATTCCAGCTAGCCTGCCTTCCAGCACATCCGGTAAGTGGTCTGTTTGTTTGTGTTTGTGTGTCGGGTCTGTTATGCTGTATGTTTGTGCTGTGTTTGGGGGGGGTGTCGGGTGTGCATGAATGTTTGTTTTTGTATGTTTGTGTTGTGTTTGTTGCGATGCAGGGGTGGGGGGTGTCGGGTGTACATGAATGTTTGTTTGTGTTGTGTATGTTGAGATGCGAGGGGGGGGCGTGTCGGGTGTGCATGAATGTTTGTTTTGTGTATGTTTGTGTTGTTTTTGTTGAGATGGGGGTGAGGGGGTGTGTCGGGATCTGTATGGGTGTTTGTATTTGTATGTCTGTGCAGTGTATGTTGAGATGTGGGTGAGGGTGTGTCAGGTCTGTATGGGGGTTCATATTTGTATGTCTGCACAGTGTAGGTTGAGATGCGTGGCTGGGGGTGTGTCGGGTCTGTATGGGCGTTTGTATTTGTAGGACTGTGCAGTGCATGTTGAGATGGGGGTGGGGGGTGTATCGGGTCTGTATGGGTGTTTGTATTTGTATGTCTGTGCAGTGCATGTTGAGATGCGGGGCTGGGGGGGTGTTGGGTCTGTATGGGTGTTTGTATTTGTGTGTGTGTGCAGTGTATGTTGAGATGCTGTGGTGGGGGTTTGTGTCTGTATGGGTGCATAGTGTATTGGTGTATGCTTGTGCTGAGTTGGGGGATGGGGGGTTGTGTCGGTATGGGTGCATAGTGTATTGGTGTATGCTTGTGAGTTTGTGTGCTGAGTTGGGGAATGGGGGTTCGGGTCTGTATGGGTGCATGGGGTGGGGGCCATGGGGCATAGTGTTTGGTTGGGGGTGGGAGCCATGGGGCATAGTGTTTGCTTGAGGGGTGGTAGCCATGGTGCATAGTGTTTGCTTGAGGGGTGGGGGCCATGCGGCATAGTGTTTGGTTGGGTGGTGGGGGCTATGGGGAATAGTGTTTGGTTGGTGAGTGGGAGCCATGGAGGATAGTGTTTGGTTGGGTGGTGGGGGCCATGGGGCATAGTGTTTGGTTGGTGAGTGGGGTCCATGGGGCATAGTGTTTGGTTGGGGGCCATGGGGTATAGTGTTTGGTTGGGGGTGGGGGCCTTAGGGCATAGTGTTTGGTTGGTGAGTGGGTACATGGGGCATAATGTTTGGTTGAGGGGTGGGTGCCATGGGGCATAGTGTTTGGTTGGGTGGTGGGGGGTCATGGGGCATAGTGTTTGCTTGAGGGGTGGGGGCCATGGGGCATGGTGTTTGGTTGGGTGGTGGGGGCCATGGGGCATAGTGTTTGGTTGGTGAGTGGGGGCCCTGGGGGGATAGTGTTTGCTTGAAGGGTGGGGGCCATGGGGCATAGTGTTTGGTTGGGGGTGGGAGCCATGGGGCATAGTGTTTGCTTGAGGGGTAGGGGCCATGGGGCATAGTGTCTGCTTGGGGGTGGGAGCCATGGGGCATAGTGTTTGATTGAGTGGTGGGGGCCATGGGGCATAGTGTTTGTTTGAGGGGTGGGGGCCATGAGGCATAGTGTTTGGTTGGGGGCCATGGGGCATAGTGTTTGGTTGGGGGCTATGGGGCATAGTGTTTGGTCGGGGGGTGGGGGCCATGGGGCATTGTGTTTGGTTGGTGAGTGGGGGCCATGGGGGAATTGTGTTTGGTTGAGGTGTGGGAGCCATGGGGCATAGTGTTTGGTTGGGGGTGGGAGCCATGGGGCATAGTGTTTGCTTGAGGGGTGGGGCCCATGGGGCATAGTGTTTGCTTGAGGGGTGGGAGCCATGGGGCATAGTATTAGGTTGGGGGTGGGAGCCATGGGGCATAGTGTTAGGTTGGGGGTGGGAGCCATGGGGCATAGTGTTTGGTTGAGGGGTGGGGGCCATGGGGCATAGTGTCGGACCCCAAGCTAGAACCCAATAATAAAGCTAAAACAGGCACAGTTAGGAGATGTACATCCTTTGCTTTTTGTGGAAACCTGACTCGACGAAGGCCATACTCCTCTTGGGCAATCTAAACAGCAAAGTATAGCAGTCCAAAATAACGGATCGGCCAATCAGGGGTTAATAAAATATATATAATTAAACAGACGATATGCAATAACTAAATAGAAATAAATGATAACAATGGAAAATGTGTAGTACAAAATGTAAGTTTGAAATACAAATAAAAATCATTACACCTCAAAAACCAATATTTTTTCTATGTGTTTAATATAAATTGGGGGTTGAAAAAGCCTCATGTCATGCTCCACCCACATTTACTTTTCGGCCCACTATAGCCATCATGTAAGGCACTTTCCGCCCTCTGTCAAAATCAGTTGTGCACCCCTGCAGTAGACCATCAGAGTCATTAAAGAGATCCTTTATAGCATATTGTGCTACTCCTCAAATACTGTCTGCCAGTGGGCTGCACCAATCTTACAATTGAAAGCACTGCATAACACAATTAAAAGTGAATAAACAATGGGCAAGGTTAAGATAGATTGAATTTCAGAATTAAAAAAAATAAAAAATAATTCACTCTTATGTCTGATGAAAGTAGTAACAATTAATGAACCATGTTATTTGTCAATTAAGACAATCTTAACAAAGAAAATCACAGAGGACCTCTAAATGCATTGAGGCAGATTCTCACTAGAGCATCTCCTCACTTACGCCAAAAAAAGGAGAAGCCTAATTCACAAAGGGCATCTGAAGGCATCTTGGATGCACTTCATTCAGATGTCCTTTTCCCCCTTTGCGCTTTTGTGCAAATAAGGTGGCGTTTCGGGGAATTTAAAAATGCATCCCAAATTCAAAAACGGATGTGCTTTTAAATGCCCTGAAATGAGCGTCATCACGCTGCACCTTTTGAAACATGCGCAGGGGGAAGCATGCCTTCTGACAGGGTTATTTCTGACCATGTCATGCATTTTGGCGGATTTTCTTTGCAGTGTGACAGTAGTGGGTTAAACCGTGTCCATCACTCTTGCATTTGCAGCCCCCAAACAGGGATGGTAAAGCGTGTCTCTGTGAAATGTGTCATCATACATTACTATCAGGAGCCCACTCCTGACACTAATATATGCAAGGAGTCTGGACATCGCATCTTTGTGCCACTGTCGAGCGCGCCAGATATGCTCATGTCACTGTTGTGAATAAGGTAACATAAGCATTTCTGAAAGCTGTGGAAATGAAACAAGCTTATTCTTTGCGCTCCTTTCATTTGTACTGCTTTTTGAGCATCCAGCCCCTTCTGGCACGCTTCGATAACATGACAATGATTGCCAAGCCGCCTGCTTTCCTGCAACTTTGGCTTCGCTGAGCTGCATAGAAAAAGGTGGCATATATAGTCATCTAAATGGGGGGATCACAATACCAAGTTTCTTTCAGGCAAAAACCTCCTACTTCTTAAATTGAGTTACTATTCCGGGATTGTCAATTTTACATGCAAATCAAGCCATGTTACAATATAAGATGTTAAAAGGCAGATACTTGGAATTCAGTGTCTTGCAGTAGAATAAGAGATGTATTCAAAAATGTAGCTGCCTCTGTTATTTTATTTATTTATTGTGCATTTGTTAGGTCCTTATACAGTAAGTCAATTCTGTTTCAAAGCGCCCACAGGGCAGCAGGGAGGGAACATGTGATTGAAAAACCACAAAAACAGTGGAAGATAAAGACAAGCCTACTATGCCTTGTGAGTATTCAGAAAGTGCAAGTGCAGCAAGAAGAGGGGAGTGGAGGTGGGGGTAAGTGCTGGAATGTCCATGCTCGTGGATGAGCAGCAGAGGAAGTGCATAGTAAGGTAAGTGCTATGTGGCCTTGGGCCGCATAGGGTAGAAAGTGCAAGCCTACAGGATTGTGGCCGGTGGGTGCCGAGGCAAGTGCTTAGAAGTAGACAGCGGCTGGGGTGATTGGGTTTGGGAGGCCAGGTCCCTGATGGATACATAAGGGCCATGGCCACCAATCACAGCAACTGTGAAATCAGCAGAGGAGGATGAAGGGAAGGAGGTGAAGAGGAAAGTCTTGAGGAGCTTCTGGAGTGCGAGGTAAGTTGTGGCAATGCCAGCTTCTCCAGCAGTTTCCCAAGGAAGGGGGTGATAGAAATAGGGTGGTAGTTGGCTGGACAGTTAGGGTCTGCTGAAGGTTTTTCAGGAGAGGCACACAAGGGAGTGCTTGAGGGAGGATGGGAAAAATCCAGTGGCAAAAGAGTGGTTGCAGTGATCAACGAGTGCAGGGTAAAGAGAGCCAATGTTGTCCTTGATGGCTCTGGAGGCGCAAGGGGAAACCTGTTTATAAGAGATCTTGATGGAGCAGACAACTCTGGTGACATATTCAGATTTGACAGGGGAGAAGGAGGAGGAAGAGGAGAGAAAGAGAGAGAGAGAGAGAGAGAGAGAGAGAGAGAGAGAGAGAAGCCATAGGAGACAAGGGAGTGAGGGAGGGGTTGAGCGAGAGCGTAGCAAGGGTGCTCAGGATGTCCAGAGTTCTAGTGGTAAAGTGTGAGGGCTGTGCCTTGCAGAGGGCCTGGGATGGAAGAGGGGAGGAGGCAACTGCAGAAGGGTTAGTAGTTCCCTTAAGATTTTAAAGAGTTGAGCCATGTTGTTGGATGCACCCGATACCTGTGCCTGGATGGGGGCCCTTTTCCTGGCACGGATCGCCTGTATTGCCGTCGCAGCAGACGGCAGGCCAGTTTGTCAGACGTTGCTCCTAAGGTTTGTCACTTCCATTCCACAGATCTGCACTTGCATTTGAGGGCTACAAGTTCAGAGTCATTATGTTATGCAGTAGACTTGAATTCTTAACCAATAAATCCACTTCTTCCAAACAAGGAATTAGGTCAAAACGGTTATGAGTCCGGATTGTACACGCATGACCATGAAAATGCGATTTCTGCCATGATCTAGTGACAACCTCCCATTCTTGAAAAAGCTGCTGTTTAAGATTTTAAAATACCTTCAGTGGCACCAGTTATTTTATTACCACTTGTAGAAAAAGTTACATTTGAATTCAATAAAAACTGCACAATAGCTGAGTTTGCTAGTGAGATTACAACATAGTCGTCATCCAAACACTTGGATAGAGCTGCGAGTTTAGCCATGCACCACACTTAGAGTGAATTGTGAAGATCAACCATGCATCACACTTAGACAGAATCATGGAGATTGGTCATTTGTCACAACAGATAGGACAGTGTAGATTGGCCAGATAGAAGAATTTAGCGAGTAGCCAAAGCACTAAACCCCTGCTTCTACTTCCTCAAACACCCACCCAAACACTATACATGCCACTGGGATAGCAAGCCTAAACCCAAACACACACCCAACACAAACACCACACACAACCAACAAACCCAAACACTGGACCTTACACGTACGGCCACAACAAGCCAGTTCATGCAACCTACCATCTGCACGCCAACACACACAGATGCCAGTTTCTCCTGGTTCTGGACCTATCCTATCATTCTTCCCTCACCAACCAGACCGGTCCTCTTTATTTCAGAGCCATGTGAGCGCCTTGAGACTGCCCGTGGGTGGTATTGGTGCAAAGTATAAATCAGCATAACATAACTTAGTCTCACATCCAATCCATTCAATGCGCCTTGCCATCCTTACCAAACTAGCATCTCTCGGTTGGTTGTTTAGAGTCACATTTTTCCAAAGAGTTACTTTATTCATTAGTGCAGGAGTTGACTTACACAATCCTCTACCAAAACAGGTATCCGAGACATTGCAACCACCAATGGATCAGCTGTAGGTGGTAAGGAAAAGGCAACAAATGACACCTTATGTGCATTATTACAGGATTTTATATTATGCTTCCTTACCATACCTTACCTGGGTCATATGAGGAATCATTTTTACTTGCTACATTATCTTATATTATTAGTTAGGGACCTTGTTTTTTTCATTTTCAAGCCATCATTCCTAGGGAATGTTCTGCTGTCTGCACATGGCCACCATCTTTTTTCATGTCATCTACTTTGGCTTTGGAATGTAATAGGTACTTCCTGTCTTTACAATAAAGCACAATATGTAGGTCATCCTCTGGTTTCTTAGTACAAACGGACCTTAACAGTAACAGTTGACGGTGTAATAGTCATTGCAAGCTCTTTTAAATACAGGATAATGATTTTTCCACTGCTGTTATATGGTCCAATAAAGTTATGGCAAGCGATGTAAGCAAATGCAAAGATTTCAATAGGACCGAGTACAATGGTAAACCCTTACGCACCAGGTCTGGCCTAACAGGATGACTTTTTTGCACATTCAAGCGATGGATTTTAACACCAATCTTTAGATACACTGTAAATCCCTGCATAAGCTTGTCGGGCATTTACTTTTCCGGCCTCTGTCATAACTCATGGACAGATATCAGCTCATCCAGATTGACCCAACAGATAAGGATGACTCCCTGCAACCTGTGGTGTCCCCAAGTGTGCATCCTACATCAGTTATCGTCACCCTCCATGTGGACCCACTGAGGCAAGTCCTCACTAACCTTGATATCAAGATCCAACAAAAAAAACAACATCCAGCTCTACCTACAGGTTCGTTTTTCCAAAGATATTGGTCAACTAAAACTCTGGCTCTCACTCTTTCAACCATGTTAGTCAAGTACATGCCAGAACAAAATGCCAGTAAGACAGAATTCACCACCCCACATCCCCTCGGGTGTTCTAACAAGCACACTCAATTCAAGAACTAGCTGATGGAAAACTGATTTCTTCTCTCCTCAGCTCACACACAATGGTCAATCCTTAGTCTTTATCATCGACAGCATCATAAGATTGTTCTGCATCATAACATTATCTTACAATGCTACCAGTGCAGCGGTAGTACCGTGAAGTGCGTGCAGGCCTGTATGATTTTGAAGAGTGAAGGGAGTCTGGCAAGGGATTAGAAGTTACTGGACGATGCCCATCTGCGACCGCCACTCGTGTCTTCCTTGCTCTGGAAAAACTCAAGATTATCCCCATCATCCCACACTTGATAACCACACACTATATTACCGAACTCGACTGGCTGTCATGATGGTCTCACACTTCCACCTTTATCACTTAACAGTATTTTTATCTATGAGCCTGTTGCTTTTAAAATGTCTGGCAATGTGCGTCTATGGACGGATTCTTGTATTATGCTTATCTACTCCACTGCTCGGATCAGCTCCCATTTCCATTCCCCTAGTTTTCTTCCTCTAGTTGTTGGCCTTCTACGCGTATGCATCTATCATCCTGATGTGTCTTGAGTGACCTTCTTTCTTGCTTTTAAAACACGCTTAATTCAACTTGTCAACCTTGCCCTACCCATTAATCGCCACCTGCTGTAAGTCTACTCTTAACACAGAAGCCAGTCATAAGAAAATAACCATGATGCACAACAGTAAACAGAGGAGGGAGCCATTCGTGTGCCCTCACATTTCTGCACACTCTTATAATTACATGTTCATACAAGTGCACACTTGCACATCTGCACACTTGTACATATGCACACTAGCACATGTTCACTCACAGATTGTGCATTGGCACATTTTCACACCTGCATGTGTGCAAACATACACAGGCACACTTGCATGTGCACACCCTCACACAATTGCATACTTGCACAGTCACATTCTTTACACTGTACATTAGCATACTAAATTAACTGTTACCCAACTGCATTCATTGTTTACTCAAGTTTAATTATTGCAATATATGACCTGCCCCCTAGTTTAAGCATTGCACCACTGTGAGAATTATTTGCCTTGATTGAATTGATTGCCTCAGTTTAATTGCTGCACCACTGTATTTTTCTCCTTAGCACCCTAGATTTACTGTTGCCCCACTGTATGAATTATTATCCCACCTTTAACTGTTTCCCACTATATTTTGTACAATTGGCAAAGGGACTTAGGTAGCCCTTTCTTGGACCAATGCTGGAAAGACAGTTGGACAAGTGCTAAGGGATTCTTGTTACGCACACTCAGACAATTCCATATTTGCACACTCATATTTGCACACTAGCATCTTAGATTAACTGTTGATCTGCAGAATAAGCCGTTTGTCGTAGTTGCCCGATTGTATGAATTGTTTGCCTTAGTCAATATATTTGCCGTAGTGTATTGTTGCCTCACTGTGTTTTGCTCCTTAGCACTCTAGATTAACAATTGGTCACTGTATGAATTGTTAGCCCCACTTTAAGTGTTGCCTCACCGTATAGAGTGCCTCTTAGCACTGTATCATTTGTTTGTTTTAGTTGAATTTTTGCATCTAGTTTAATTGTTGCACCATTCTATTTTGCTCTTTAGCATCCTAAATTATTTGCTCACAGTGTGAATTTTTTGCCAGAATACTAACAGGGTATTGTTCATACCCATAACCACTATACACAGACCAACTATGCCACTCACACACAGCAATTTAACCCCCCCCACAGGTAGCAAAAAAAGGACAGAACTCTACAGCCAACATGTATACCACCACCCCAGCTAACACACTCGAGCCCCAGGGGCATTATAGGCTTCTATATGGACACAAATGCCTTTATGCTCTCGGCACAGACCACCTAGAAACGGACCTGCACCAGTAGCCAGGCACTTGTGAATTCTGAATTGCATGCATCAACACAGCAGGGCAGCTATCTTGCATTTCTTCTCTATCACCACTAGCGAAACCCATGCGGCTCTCTTTCTGATCCATCCGAACGCCTGGAGACCAAGCCATTGGCAGTGGTGCGGTAGGAGTCCCAGTATCATAGCATAACATATCAAACCCTGCCGGGCTGAGACGGCTGCTGACGGGCGAGCGCCGCTCTTTTGAGTGAGAGAGAGAGAGAGGATGCTGTATTGACCACAAAGGTCCGTTTTGTTTTTGTGAGTTTATGGATTGTGTAAGGTAGTTACTAGAACACTATTGTTAAATGGGTAATGGTTGCTTCACCAGGCTGATAGAAGAATGTGTCCTCTTACTGGTCGTGGAAAGGAATGTATGTCTATCATTTTCAAAGAACCTTATGACATTTTCAGTAAAGGAGAAAGACTGAATTTGACACATGGAAAAGGTGCAAAGGATGCACTTTTTTCTATTGTGCTCATTGCTGAAATCTGCGGGCCACCTTATTCTCAAAGGTGAAGTGTGCATTTCACTAGGGCTGGACAGTGGCAGAAAGATGCCCTGGGCAGCCACCTTCCATGCACTAATGAATGACAGGTTCCAGGCCACCACGCTGTTGTTGGCAGGGCATTACCTCAAGGATAGAAAATAACATTTGAATCCGCATTCCTGGGATGGAAATGCAAGTGTGACAGACTCGGTTTACACCGCAGCTGCTACACTTACAGAAAAAAAACAGAAATGATCCTGCCAGGATGAGTGCCTCCCCTTCACCTGGTCCCAACAGGCACAGAGCCAAGACTCTCAGTTCTGCGCCTTTAAAAGCGCATTTCCCTCTGTGAATTCAGGAGGCGCTTTTAAATGCGCAGAAACACCACTAATTTTTGCAAATGTATAAAGGGGCAAAAATGGGCACCTGAAGAAGCATATCTTAGATGTGCTCCTTTTGATGTCCTTTGTAAATTGGCCTGCTCCTTTTTTGGACGTAAGTGACGAGATGTGCTGGTACATCGCCTCGCTTGAGCCAAAAAAAGGTTTGAGAATCTGGCCCTTCATATTGTCTAAGATTCAGTAGTAGGTAATCAAATGGGTGGAACACTCAAGGCCTCGTGGTCTTTATATGCAGTTTAGGGATATTTGCTTGTGTATAAAAAAAAACACAGAAAATGAATACAATGCTATTGTTCACATTTTTCATAATGCAAATAGTGTTTAATATTATGTAAACAAAATACCTCTCACACTTCGCGCTTAGCAAATACAATTCTACAGTGTGTGCAATACAATTTTTTAGTAAAGTTTGAGTTTTAAAGTTACAGGGCCTCATTACGAGTTTGGGTTCCCTGAATGGGGAAATACTGGGCCATTTTGACCTAGGAGGGCCAGGTATTTCCCCAATCAGGGAACCCGGACCATCCCCATTCCCATTTGAGCCCCCATATGGCTCATTGGAAATGGGGAGCATGCCAACAACAGGCCCGTTAATGACGGGCCCATTTGCATTCTCGGCCACTGGTGGGACCCGCTAAGGAAGTCTGGTTAAACCAGGCGTCCTGAGCGGGTCCCACAAGCAGACCTTGCAATGAGGCGGTAAGGGGTGAATGGCTCCGGCAGCTCTACTGGCGCCGTTAACCGCATACCGCCAGGGTCGTAATGAGGCCCACAGAGTCTTGGTTGGGCTATTAAGTCTAGTTTATTTTCTTGTTCAAAGGATCAGCCAACACGTGTTTCTACACAGTGGGCCTCATTCCAAGTCTGGTGGTAACTGTGCCGGAAAAACCAGTGCATTCCAGCCCCGATGATCCAGTAATTCCGGAGCCGGCATTCCATTACTCCCCATTCCCATGCAGTCCCATAGGAATGGGGACCGTGGAAACACTGGCACCCTAATTAACGGTGCCAGTGTTTCCATTTCCGCAAGCAGGCAGGTGGTGTTACTCCCACCAGGTCAGACTGGCAGGAGTAACACCACCCGCCTGCAGAACTCGTAGTCTGCTGGTCCAGACTACGAGTTTACTGCCACCGTTGTTTCCAGACCGACAGACTCTCAATGAAGCCCAGTGTCTTTTTCAAGACCGTTTGTTTACAATTGGACAGTGGGCCTCATTACGAGTTTGGAGGTATCCGTGCCCTTATTAAGGGCATGGCGCCCACAACCGGGTCCAGGTTCCCTGAATGGGGAAGTACCGGCCATTCCAACCTTGGAGGGCCCGGCATTTTCCCATTCAGGGAACGCAGACCCAGTACATCCCCATTCCCATTTGAGCCCCCATAGGGCTCAATGGGAATGGGGAGCATGCTAACAATGGGCCCTTTAATGACGGGCCCGTTAGCATGCTGGGCTGCTCGTGGGACCCGCTAAGGAAGCCTGATAAAACCAGACGTCCTTAGCGGGTCCCGCGAGCAGACCTCGTAATAGGGCGATAAGGGGTTAACGGCTCCGGCACCTTTACCGGCGCCGTTAAACCCCTTACCGCCCTCCTCGTAATGAGGCCCAGTCAATTTACACAAAATTGGCAATATTGTCAATTGCATAGTATTGCACGTTAGAGCAAGCAATAGCATACTAAAGGTATATATAATCATAGTTTAAAGCATAATATTTGAAAAATGATAAGCATGTTTATGAAACCAGTACCCTTGCGTATCTGTTTTTAGTTTTGAATGTTATGTTACTCAGTTTTAAAGTCACCCAAAATCCAAGTTTTGATAGCTTCTATTGGACTGAGTGAAAATATTATGCTGAGATGGTAAAATGCATACGCTGTTGAAGTCCCATAGACTTCTTCATCAGATGACAGTCACACGATAAAATGAACAAAAAAAGAGAAATATTTTACATAGAGAAAGAGAGCAATTCCATTGGCAGACGGAAAACCTATGCAATGAATTCAGTCCTCAGATGGTCCCCTCATCTGCATAGTAGCACATTGTTATTAAATGCCTTCTTCATTGTGGATATAAGTGCACTTTAAGAAACATTTAAAAATACTTTTACTGTTGTTTGCATTGTTTATATCTATTCCTTTCCTTTTCAGAGCATACTTGCTAATCAGTGCCCTCTATCCTGACTGAGGATCAAGCCTTTGGAGAGATGTATATCGAAAACAGAGAATACAGTTTAATTGCATGTTTTATTTTTTCAATAACAAAAGGTATTGTGAGACAAACCTAAAATTCGTGGAGGTTGCTGCTATTGCATACTGGACTTGGTGGAAGCAAAGAGACAAGGCCCAAGGAAGGAGGGAGAAGTCTACCCTTTCACACATTATATATATATATCTCACACATGCATTGCCATCATCCACACTGAAGACAGCACAATGAAATAAAAACATGCATGATACCATTCCACAAAGACCACAACTGTGACAGAATGATAATAGCACAAATAGTATGAAAACAGCTCGGCCACCGTAGACACTGAAGTACGTGAGGCCCTCCCAAAGTAGCATCACCTGACAAGCCTAATAAAATGGAACAGAGATCAACAATTGTTGTCACCAAACAACTACCAACAATAGAAGCACCTCAGCCAGACAGCAGAAGACTGTTACCACATCGGGTCGGTTTAGACATTGCACTCCAAACAGGATTTTGCAAGAGCCTTCTTAAACACCTGTCCCTCCGTAGGGAACCTACAACCCTTTTAATATACTGCCATCTCTAAACTGTATACACAAATCTCCATATGCAATGCAGTCTTATGCATGTGGGCACCACCACGTTAACCATCACTGAGCCACTTATAAATCTCTAAGTGGCCTGCAAGAAATGTAGAATTTTCCACTATTCCCTTCCTCCTCCCAAATCAGAGGGTCTCCCAGTTTCTCCAGCACTGAGGAGACAGATCTTGGTTTCCTCCCTTGGGCTAAACCATCCACCCATTGGCAACCACCATAAACTATGTAATGTCATGCTGACATAGGACTCAGGTACTTCCAGCATGCACCCATCAATAACAGTATTTACACATCAATAATGCAAGTTTCACTCCTTCCGCACCCTCTATACCTACTAACCCATCATCCCATACCCCCTTATTCCAGCACCATGGGCCTCATTCTGAGTGTGCTGGTATCCTGGTGTTAGAGCCGCCAGGGCACCGGCAAATGTAGATATCGTTCCCAGCACCGGGTTTAGTGGCATTGCTGCCAGATTACGGGTGCCGGAGTGATGGTGTAAATCCCCATTCATGGAATCCCATGAGGGGATTTGCCATGGTGCCGGTAATGAGGGCTTTTTTTGCCAGTAGGGCACCTGGCTTACCTCCAGCATTTAGCTGGAGATAACTGAGGTGCCCCACTGGCAGACTCGCAGTTGGCCGGTGCAGTAAAGTGCCGGTATCCATAATTACCAGCACTTTCTTACTGCACCGGTAGCCTTAGAATGAGGCCCAATGTGCCAAAATGGAGAAGTGTACTACAAGACCACTTTACATTATCTGATAATACACCAGATGACCTGGTATGCACTTCCCAACAACTTTATCGAGTAAGTCACTTTATATCACATGGGCTAGTTACTCAGTTACTAAGGTATCATCTTGAGGGTTCTCTTTAGGTTAAGTGTCCTGTAGATATGCATATTGGCCTGTGCACACTCGCATCACGATTACGAACTTACTGCCACACTAATGGTGGCCACGCTGCCATTTTGTTTCATTTACCACCTTGTATGCAATGGTCAGTTCAATTCCCTTCTCAACTCGCCTTTCTCACTCTGAACGCGGTAGAAGGCCACGGCATGAACTTTCTGCTAATTGCTAAGAAGGAATGCACATTCTGCTGACCGCTTTTGTTTGTCTTACGCTGCAGAACCTTGAAGTCTGAGGAAACATTGCTAATCTATAAGTTCCTTCCTGTCTCTACCATGTTTCCCCACTGAATAATAAATTGTAATAATGTGTAGCTGCAATGTGCTCCTTTAGAGAAAAACCCTATTCTCTGGCTTTAGAGCAGACTGGCCTTAGGCTACAAGAGCAATACAGATAAACTGTACAGAAAAATGTACCTTGTATCAGGGAACACGACATACCCCCACGCACTGTTTTGCCCTGTTCCCAGACAGTAAATTGTCAATAGGAGGACGGGGAAAAATGCTAACTCGTTGCTTTAGTAACATTACCTATGTAGAAAGGTCATGAACCCTGGTCAAGTGTTTCAAATGTGATTCTGTTTTGTATAAATGTATGCAACTCTGGCTGTTCGGGGCTCTTTCCCGCCACCGTGTCTGTACACATGCATCGGTAGTCACATACTCATCCATTCCATTCCATTGTGATGTTTGCAGATGAGTTATAGCAGGTGGACACGGCCTAATACCAGGGGGGGCACAGGACCCCAGACTGACAATACAGTGGGGGGGGGGACAAGCTGGCATGGGATGGGACATGAAGGTTTGTGCATATCCCATCCCAACATGGCCCCCGCAGCACATGCTCAGTATGAGGAGGCCCGGCTTAGAGCCAGTGGGCGTGGAAGACCCAGGAAATAAACACCTGGAAGCAAGCTCTCTGTCCCTTTCCAGAAAGTGTGCATCCAGGGTGTTTGAATCGAGTAATTCAAGTCGGAGTAACGGAACAAAACAGGGCATGGATTATACAAGGTAAGGAGGAAACCTTGGGATTGGTTTTCGAGCTGTTGGGGAGGCCGGTGGTTGTTTTTGGAGCAGGTGGGGGAGCCCTGGTGTGGATTTTGGAATGGAGTCCATGGGTTGATTTTGCAGTGGGTGGGCGGCCCTGGGACAGTTTGCGAGTGGGGTGGGGGATGCCCAGGACTATGCAGGGAGCACGGCAGGGGAAGCCTGATCACGCAGTGGGTGGGGTAATACAGTTTTTTTTAAGCATGGTAGGGGAGCCCATGGGCTGTATGGGGAGAGGGTGGGGAGCAGGGCACGGTGAGACCTGGGACTGTGTGGGGCACATGGTGTGGGATGCCCAGGACTATTGAGGAAGCAGGTCAAGGGGAAGACCTGATCATGCGAGGGGGTGGAAGCACAGTTTTTTTTACCATGGCAGGGGAGTGCTTGGACTGTGTGGGGAGAGGAGCGTAGCACGTGGAGACCTGGGACTGTGTAGGGAGCAGGGCACCGGACGACCTTGGACTGTGTCAGGCATGGAGAGACCTGGGACTGTGTGGAGCAGGGTTATGGGCACCCAGGACTATTTCAAAAAAATGATTTAGTAAAAACATATGGTTTATAACAATCCTTTGTTCCTACAAGCCAAATATGAGCATTTCTCAGTACGTCTTCACTAAAAAACGTAATTTTCCCACTCATCAAAGACCCTAACGAGAAATTGGATCAGGCAGAAGATGACTGAAAAATTGTTTCCCTTTGATAGAAAGGCCCAGAATACTTCTGCATTGTACTTATAGATTGTGGTAGCCCAACTTCCAAGTTAGAATGTTCGCAGATCAGTCAAAGCCGTACAGAATATAGTTACATGTTTCAGTGTTTCAATTTCCTCAGAGTTGTCGCAAAAGCGACATTTGTTGGAGGTGGACTGCTTGTAAATGAATAGCAGTTGATTAGTGGATAACAAATTCAATCTGAAACACAAGAAGTCGTTTCTGTACCGGTATTCGGAAATTTGAGAAGATATTTTGCCAACTGGTTTCTGTGTTTGTTGTTATCTTTAACAGCAGATGGAAGTTTGGACCCATTTTTACCATCTTGGGCTTTAATCCAGTCATCCTTCCACAGTTTCTGCTTAAGTTGTGCAGGATTGTTAACTCATTCCTCAGCACTGGTGTTGTGTTGAGTCAATAGGGCTTCACAACTTTTGTGCCAATAGTTCAAATGTTCCTCTGTGTCGTTAGTCAATGCCATGTTCACAGGCGTTGCTGGGGGGGGGGGGGGCTAAGGTGGCTATAGCCCCCAGTCTTTTTGTCCTGCCAATCTGACATTAGCTTAGCCCCTGATCTTTTCCAGACCTAGCAACACCCCTGGCCATGTTTAGTTAACGGTAGGTGTTAAGATGGATTTCTGAACTCTGTCCTGGAGGGGCAGAGGTTCAGAAGGCCAGCCTAGTTTCTTGGAACAGGGTAACCTCTGGACAAGCCAGACCAATCAAGG
Source organism: Ambystoma mexicanum (assembly GCF_040938575.1). Lineage (NCBI taxonomy): Eukaryota > Metazoa > Chordata > Amphibia > Caudata > Ambystomatidae > Ambystoma > Ambystoma mexicanum. Next base: position 464,182,661 of record NC_090931.1, read on the forward strand.
TAGCGATCGCGGCGGTCAAGACTAGGTCGCAAGAGGGGTGAGGGTGACTGAAAGCCCGCAATGAGCACACAAAGCAAGGACACTTACAAATTACTCCAAGCAGGTGTTATATTAAAAATATAGACACATTTATTACATGGCCTTTGTAACATTGACCGTAGCGAGAAATCACAATAAAACTCAAGTAAACCAACACATCACAATCAAATACAATATATATACAATTACCAACGAGTTAGACGCACAAAATGTGCAGACCACCTAGATGGGGAGGAAAACAGGCAGTGCGAATAATAGTTAGACCCAGTCCGCCTTCAGAGGCACCTAACTAGAAGGAAGTCCGAGCCCTACGAAGAGTGGAGCCTTGTGCTCAAAAGTACCTGCACACGCGGGTGCCAACGGGCAAAGGGGAGTCTCCTCAAGGGAATCAGGCAGTTCAGTTCGGTGAACAAATGAAGATGAACAGAGCTCTGCGACTCAAGCGCAGCCTCCACTGTGGGCAGAAGCAGAGCACGAGTACGGAAAGGCATGCTGTTTGACACAGCGGGGAAAAGCTATGGGCTACTGCAGGAGGGCGACCAGTTCCTAGCGATGCTACTCACCGGTCCCCAATGCAGGCAGACCCAGGCTTCTCTGCGTCAGTTTCAGTGCTGGCAGGTTCAGATACGAGCAGGGGACGTCTCGGCGTCGTGTAGATTCCGCAGCAGCAGAAGTTAGAGTTGAGGTTGTCCCAAACGCAGTGAACCCGCACAGTTCGTTACCACAGCAGGGCAACAGAGCGGCCGTGTGTATTTCAGCCCAATGTACACTGCTCACTTCAGACCTGGGAATGCCAATTGTATGAATCGTGTGAGAGTGGCAAGGACTCGTAATACAACACAACCTGATGGTGGTTACAGAGGAAGACTCCTGGGTAGGCTGGTCAGTCTACTGGATGGCCCAGAGACACTTCCGAAGGCTTACGTGCAGGAGATGGTGAAGATGCCGAGAATAGTTGTTCCCACTATTCCAAGGGGTCGAATTACCAGTACAGGCCTTCTCGTTCGATCAGAGGTAGAAAGGGTTTCACCAAGCGACAGCAGTGCAGAGGAGCAGTCCTTCAGCGGGTCACCAGCGATTCCTCGGTTCAACCTCGTAGTTGCAGGATACTTGGCTCCTGTATTCCTTCGTTTGTGCGAACTCAGGAGATCGACATGCTAGTGGCGTTTTGTTGGGTGTCCTGACCCACGTTTGGACTATTATGCTGCAACAGTTGGTGCTGTGGGCTTAGAAAATCCAAGATGGCCGAAGAGCCCACGTTGCGCCAGAATCCAGGAAAACCGCGCAGTTTTGGTGCACACCAAAATGTTCCCCTGACCTGCCACCAACCAGTGCGAGCATGATGGGCCAGGAGTGCCATGGGTGAAATGTGTGCCAAAGGAAAAGCAGCAGTGCCGGTTAGCTCAGAAAGCCTTTGAAATCACCTTTGTTTCTCTGAAATGCAAGCTAAAAATGCCTATTTTAAACATTGCAAAATATTCAAAAATCTCAATGAACACCAGCAGACATTTGGCAGAAGGTAGACTTGTGTGCATACAAAATCTGGAAAGAGAAAGAGCCCAAAATAATGAACATAATGAAACAGGCTGAGCTGTGGATGTCAGCAGCTTAAGTGAATTTGGGTTTAAAGGCACTAAAATCGAAATGTTTAGAATAAATGAGTGACCTACTTTTGAGGGTCACATAGGTTGCAATTCTTTAAATGTCATTGGGCCTTATTACACGGATGGCAGTAAGGGTTTACCGGTACCGGTATTTTACCGGTACCGGTAAATCCTTACCGCCTTACTACGAGGTCCCTTTGCGGGTTGGGGAATTGAACGCCTGCTTTTTGCAAGCGTTAAATACCAACCCGCAAAGGGACCAGGGAGCTAATTACGGTAGCGCCTTCCCCATTCCCATAGAGCCCTATGGGGAAAAAATGGGAATGGGGAAGGGCAATGGTGGAAGGGGGAATTACCGCCCGCCAACCTTGGAATAGGGCGGTAATTCCCCTTTCCACCAAGGCGGTGGCGGTATTTTACCGGCATGAACCATGGCGCTAATAGCTAATAGCGCCATGGTTCACCGCCATTTGTGTAATGAGGCCCATTGTTTTGAAATTAGGATCAGTGTTCTAGCTGCATGTGTAAAAATTGCTAGTTTGGTTTTAATGTAGAAAACTGGGAACCAAAGTGACATTTAGCTGAAGCCTGGCCTAAAGAGATTAAATTCTGCCTAACAACTACCCCCGACAGGAGTTGAAACTTGATCAGCAGCTGTGTTCCCAGGCCTGGATGCATTCTGCTGCCCCTGCCAAAAGGAGATGACACCTCTCTGATTGAATTAGGGGAGTGGCACCTGGGGACTGCAGGAAACTGAACAAAGCACTGTCTTGGGCTCAGGCAATGTTATATTGGGGGGGTCGTAAAATAGCTTCCTCTTGGGAGAAGTGGGAGGAGAAGTGCCTCTGTGAGCAAGCTGAGCTTGGGGGAAGTGGACAAACCAGAAATTCCACCATGTGCTTTGGAAAACCACACCCCTTTGGGGCCAGAGCATAATTTTAAAAAGATGGATAATTCATAGTGCGGACTTGTTAAAATTATATAAATAATATCATCATTCTTGTGATTGTTCTGTGCACATTTTAAGAGGTGTCAGGACTCTGTGGTATGTTCTGGGGAGTAGTAGCGGAAAATAAGGTTGTTACTCAACCTTATTAATGCATGTTAAAAATCTGACACTTTATCATCTGAAACCCATATCCCTTGTGCACATTTGTGTAAAATCTGGAAAAGTTTAGAGGTCGTTATCTGGATGAAAAGGGCAGAATTCTGTCAAATGTGGACACGACATCTTACAAAGACAGGGATTGGATGGTTTGGTACTACAGAAAATATGTTAACTGGACATATAATATTAGAAAAATGGTACATAGATAAATGGGTATTTGGATCAGAAATAGATTTGTGTGCAATTTTACAAGGGGAGGATCCTCTGACCATAAACCTACCTCATCACTCTGACTCACTGTTCCCTTCTCAAATCAGGTCAAAGAGAAATCCTTGACCTATCAAATCGTGAGTGGGTTGGGCACAGAAAGTTAGCATCCACACCCATTTTCAAAAGACGTAAAAAGAGCCACTGGGAGCCAGACAGGGACATTCACTTGCCACTTTCTTGCGGGACGCTTTGCCGGGAGACTCCAGACTTCAAATCCATCAATCTCCAGAGAGATCAGAGACCCAGAGAGACCAGATTGCTGTGCAGTGCTGAGAGCTGACCCAGATCGCTGTGCGCAGAACCAGTACCCAGTGGCGAGAGAACCGCAGCCAATCCTGACCCGATCCGTGACGAAGTCGCATTCCTGTCCAAAATATAGTGTGAGTACTCAGCCAGAACTGTGCAAAACCAATCTCTTAGTTTAAAATAATCTAATTCAAACTATTTTTAACCTATTGAGAACTGCATCATAGAAATCGTGTCCCTCCTGTTGATTCAAAGCTGCAAAACTGTCATCTGTCATTCTGAGCTTTACTTTTATTTTGAGAATCTACCTTCACGAAGTCATCTGTATTTCTTGAACCGTTTGTGATAGAAGCAGCGAGATTTAACTTTTATTTTAAAGCTGAGATTCTAAGCTTTCCAACAAGTGCTAAACCGACTTGCTACTCCTTATAGTTCCTTCGTAATTGCGCTCGACGCACGCGACTAAATTGCCGCGATTTGACATTTTGTTTAATTTCAGCCATGTGTAAAAATATTTGTCTTTTGCTTCCATTACGGAATTCCGTTTTCAACCTGGTAACCAGCCCTGAATCATTGATAGGGCTGGCCTGAACTGATTTAAAGTATTTCTAACTCACCCTGAACCTCTAGAGGGAATTGAAATCATTTTTAGCATATTTTTCCCTTCTTTGCAAACCACCTTTAAAGTAATTTGCCTGTGTTTAAAATCATCCCTGTTTCTCTAAGCTTGCTGGGGGGGAACTGAATTCGTATTGTACTGTGATTGTATTCCTGAAGTCTGTGTGTGTTACTTCCACCTCCTTACATTGCATAGAGGGGGGTGAATTGCCAAAAGGGGAAAAGTGATTATATTATGTTTTGCTGAAATCATATCAAGTTTATTCCTGTGTTGCTTCTTTTCCACCTTGCATTTCCTTGTACTATATAAAGCATTCTCAGCTACCTTATCGTCTTTACTACTCCGAAGTAATTAAACCAGTGTGCTATTTTAACATCATCCATTGTTGATCACTCACTGTCATATGTCCAAGTGTGATATCAAATATTAATTTATTATAAAAGTGTGATGCATATCTATTGTTTAATTTTTCAAATAAACCTTTTAATTTGCAAAACAAACCTACTTCTTGGCTCAGTGGGGTCAGGGGGATTCTCAGAGAGGGGCGTTATATAAGGGTTTATCATCCAGAGTATAACTTGTCATAAAAATATATAAATAAGGGCTTCCCTTGGACGTCCCAGACGAGGCACTGACTTAGTGGGATTGCTGAATTGAAGTCGCTTAACAGTTTCCAGCCTCCTCTTATCCACGGTTCCCTTCGCACCAAAACGGAGGGAACCCAATAGGAGACCTGCTCACAAAACACTCACACCATACGTGGACCTATCACGGACCACGGTGGTCCCAGGCATTCACAACACACTAGACTCTCTGGCACCCAGGATGTATATTGGGACCAGACATCCCAGCCCACATCCTGGAGGCACACACAAGGCCTGTAGAAGCCAGCGAAAGCATCTGTGTTTCGCGGGAAAGTACATGCCCAAATAAGGAAGGCCCCGGGTCGGCTCGACCTGGGGAAGGTGAAGGGGGCAAGACGGTCAGCGGGCAGGACAAAGAGCCTCGTGGTCTGGCCATTTTGGGAGCCAGGCCACCATTTTGGGCTAAGCGTGAGAAAACGCTGCCACCAGTCCCATCCGTGGCTCACTTGCAACGTCCATTAACAATCCAAAGAGAGTATCTAGGGCCTGTAGAAGACTAGAGACCCAAGAGAGCAGTAATTTAGCTTACAGTGCCCTCTTGTGTCATGTTGCGCAAAAGCTGCAACACGATAAAGAAACTATGGAAAACAACGTTTCCCGGTACTGACTGTCTTAAGGGCATGTCAGTTTCCCCGTAAGAATGGAGCGAAAGCCCATATGAGTGCAGCAGAAGGCTGCACTTCTCTGGCAAAGTCTAGATCACGGTGAAAACAACAGCAAAAAGTTTAGGGGTTGCCACATGGAAGAAAAATTACCCACAATTAAGAAATCTTTCCTAACAGTAGGGATTAATCAATGGTGTAAGTATACACTTGCGATAAAGGGACAGGGATTTCCATTGCAATCTCGCAAGGAGCGAAACAAGACCCAGTTCGTAGCATACGACTGCAGCAGGGATGATATTTGAAAGACTGGGGATTTTCCTCCAAAAAGGTCCCTTTGAGAGTTAACTAGAGTTCCCAAGGAGTGAAGATGCATCTTTCCGTCCCATGTAGAAGTGCTGGGGATACTTGAGCTATGTAAAACGTGAGTACAGGTTGCAAGGAGTATTTACTGAATCTTTTATGTATAATTTGGCCTTGCATGATCAGATGCCTCAATCTTGCTTTAAGATTTTTCTGTCGAGCTTGACCCACTTTGCTGTTATTGATGTAGATTCCCAGATAGCAAACCTCATTGATCGTGCAAAGAGGTTGGTCGGAAAGATGCCATTTGAATACCGGGCCACGACAGTAATCGCATAGAGCCAGAATCATGATGTTAGTTTTTAAAGGATTAATTTCCAAGCCGTTGTTAGACAAATAGTTCTGTAGTTGAGTCAATGCTCATTGCAAGCAGATGGGAATCATGTCTATCAGAACAATATCATCTGCATGAAGGATGCAGGAAAGATGGACAACACTGATTTTTGGCGGAAAGGAACAAGTCTTTTTCATATAGTCCATCATATCAGAAAGAAAGAGATTGCATAGAGTAGCTGCTAGCGGGCAGCCTTGCTTCAGTCCGTTGTTGGCATTAATCTTTGTAGGCATTAATCTTTGTAGACAGGAGGCCTTGAGCATTGGGACGAATTCGAATTTCAATGTTATCATACACGGCTCGGATGGCTGTTAATAAATCGGGCAGACAATTCCATCCCTCCATCTTAGCCCACAACTGTCGGCGATTCACTGTATCGAAAACCTTTTTTTATGTCAATAAAGGCCAAATAAATGTGACTCTTATTGAGGCATGCTTTTACTTAATGATTTTTTAAGAGAAATATATTTAACTCAGTGCCAACACCTCTAGTGAAGCCTGATTGATGTGGGTCATCCCTGTCGTTCAAGGAGATCCAGAATTGAAGGCGACGAGGCAAAGAGTTTGCAGAGAGCATCCAACAGGGCAATGGGGCGATAGTTTGCAATATTCTCTCTGGGACCTTTCTTATAAAATCGGCACTATGGTGGCCAACTTCCAGGACATAGGAATCAATTTGGTCACCACGATGTGGATGAATAAACTGAGAATCAAAGGTGCCCAAGCATATGGAGCCGCTGTGATCATTGTGTTGGTTATACCATCCGGCCCCAGGGCTCTTGAATTATTGGCCTTCATAATGAGTCAATCTGCAGGTGCCATCCTTTCGTCGAGGGCAAATATGGGGACAGGGGGCATTCACTTTTAATTCCAAAGAGCTTTCTGTTGGTATTTGACCCAACTTTCCCTTGAGATGATATTTTCTAGATGAATAGTCTGAAGGGAATCAGCCCCGTTAAGAGGTTGCCAGATTGTTCATAAATCATTGCAATTGATCAGGCGTAGCATGAGTTTGGCGTTGTCGCGAGACATTTTGGCTCTGTGTCTCTTGAGCCAGTTCTTATAATGTTGTTTGCTTTTTCTTCTCTTTATCCTGTTTGGGTCTTCATGTAGAAGTTTAAGCAAAATCAGATCTTTATTCAGAGCTTTCTTTAATTGAGCGACCAACTTGTCTGCAACGTGTTTATGGGTTGACTTAGTGGGATTTACTTTAAGAGATTGGATTTGAAACAGCAACAAGAGAGGCATGTAGTCGACATCTCCACCTGATTGAAAACGGCCTTTAAGATTATCAGTGAGAGTCTTCAGGTCTTGTCATTGAAGCCGCATACGATTAAGTGACTGATTCAGCTCAACAGGCACAGACCAATATTCAGAGGTTTCAGAGATGTTGGCAAACCAAGTAAGGTGAAGTAAAGCGTGGTCCCTGGTCACTTTCTGGATGGCATCAAATGATTTGATCTTGGGCAGAAGGCCACTAGAGATAAAGATGTAATCGAGCACCTTAAAGGAGGTCCCATTGGACCACGTGGATTGGCAGGGACCCTCTTCCTGTAAATAACTATTCATTATGTGCAAGTCACGGGGCTGTCAAAGTGGCCATCAAGTCAACAGCAGGCCTCATTACTTTAGAGTGAGACAAACGAAGATCTGTATTACTACATGGGCAGTTAAAATCGCCTCAGACGATGATGCAGCAAGGGTTGAATGCTGCTGTTCATTCGTCGATCATGCTGGATAAAGCGGATATAAATTTGTCATTTGATATAGCGACAGGATTCCAGTATGTATTCAGCACCAAGTAGCAATTAAGGGAATTGTTTGTGTGCAATTTGACAGAAATTCCTGTGGCCTGTAAGAAATGATTTCAGCAGCTCAGCCAAAATATTAGAAGAGGAATGAGTCTATTTGGCCCCATTGTTATGAGAGGGTTTTAAAATTGTGGGCTTATGAATGGACACAGCCACGTTAGGTGGAGCATGGCACAAGCGCGGCTCGGTCACCTCTTTATTTTACTCTCTTCATAACTGAGGCAACCCCTGTCGGCAAACAAATCCCATTGGAAGTAGCAAATGGGCCATTTCCAAGAGGGCAGACTTAATTAACAATGTCTTCAGATGTAGTATCCTTTTGTCCGTTATATGTTTAGTTGGAAATTCAGCAATCGTGATGTCTTCCGATCGTAAAAAGCGTAATTTTGGAATATTATAAAACAATTTTAACAAATTTGCACAGTTCAGAATTATGTCATCATGGGCAGGCAGCAAGCATTAACGGGTGACCAGCGGGTCTCCATATAAAGAATTGCATTTGCATGACTCCGGTTGTGGTCTATGAGAACCGCATCTCGAGCCAGGGGAGCTCAATTCAGAGGATTTGTGCAGAGCAGATGTTATTTCATGGGAGACCGTAGGTCCTGTTTCAAATGAAGGTTTCACACAGTGGGAAGCAATGCCCGCCGTACGGCCAGAATCCAGATATGGCTTCAAGATAAAAGGAATGTCGCCATTGGCGAGAGGGTTTGACTCTTCGTCAATAATGGAAGTCGAGAAGTCCAGTCAGTCATCGTCTTCACTAATGCGAGAGGAATCTCTCATTGGAGGACACTTTCCGGGGCAATAGAATTGAAGCCAGAATTTATGCCATTACCGACTTCAAAAGAGAAGCCAGCTCAACATGTGGCAATTTGCGCAAGTTGGGTAACTTACAAATCAAGTGCCATGCTTGGTTAGAGTGGTAATCTTTGGCACAGATTGATTCTTCGTTTCTTTAGACAGCTCCTTAGAAGGGTGACAGCTGAACTTACGTTTTTTCCCTTCAGGTCCATCAAAGAAAGGGTGGCAACTCGAGTTAGGACAGGAGGATGCGGAAATGTTCATGGTAGAGGACACTTCAGTAAGCGTCTTAGATTCGCATGGATTCGCATTCACTAGATGTAGATTGTTGGAAGCAGGCACAAAGGTGGAATCGGCGGGAGTAGTGGTCATAGCAATCAAGGGAACAGCTGGCGGCAACTCAATGGCTCCCGTCACCTTGTTGTTCATATTCTGGGACAGGCCCATCGACAAGGCACAGGAAGGATCGGCAATCACGGGTTGATTAGAATGCAAGAGGTTGTCGATACTTTCATCAGTTCTATGTTTGGCGTTCTGAATCAATGGCTTCAGGTGTAAAAGATCTAGAACAGAGTTCACGAGGCATGTCTCATCTCCTCTCTCCAGCTTTAACGCGCCCTCGAGCTGACGACGTATGGAATCTGCACATTCCATCTCCAGTTCAACATGCGTCTGCAAGGAAGTGATAAAAGACAATGGGCCTCATTACGAGTATGCCAGTTTGGTAACAATGGTGCGGGTAAACTGCTGGCAATGTTGTCACCGGACCGGCATACCCTTGAGTTCTGCAAGCAGGTGCCTCTCTGCTTGCCAGCTCTGACCTGGAGGGCAGAACGGCACCCGCTCGCAGACCTTGATGGATGCACCGGCACTGTTGCATACAGTGCCGGTGCATCAGTCCTCCCCATTCCCATTGAGTGCAATGGGACTCGAATGAGGAGTCATTTGTCCTGGCGCCGAGCAATGGGGAATTGCCAGGACCGCCAGGGCTGTAATGCCCCGGTAAGTCCCCATTGCCAGGCGACAAAAAATAAATGAAATGGACACAACAGACATCAGGTTGTACTGAGTTGCAAAGGAGATTGAATGGGTGTCCGACTGATGGGTGTTAGAGTAGAAGGGTGGTTATCAATGTCGCCTGCAGTAGTTATCAAAAGACTGGTCTTATGTAGAAGGAATGGGGTAAATAGACCCAGGCTCCAACAAGAATAAAGATAGGTTTGGTTCATCGGTCCATGTACACGACCGCAGCAGTTTGGGAGGTGTGAGGACACACCTGCGCACAAGCGGCCAGTTTAGGTTTTGCATGGGCGATTAGGTCTGATCCCTCGTTTTGAACAAGAATTAGAGGCAAAGCAAGCAAATGTGAGGAACTGACCACCTCTAAAGTTCCGCCGACTGTATTGTTCTCAGACAGAAGATATGCGTTGAATCGCATGATTGGTACATAAGCTGAACCCAGAGGGCCCAGGGGCTAAGTCACTTCTGCCACCACATCAGTAGCATTCTTGGAGTCTGGTTTTGCAGTGAGTCTATTAAAAACATCAGAAGAGGCATGAGGCCTCCGTTGTCTCTGGAACGGCAAAATACGAGTTCTGCAGGTGGGTGGCGTTACTCCCGCCAGGTGTGACCTGGCGGGAGTGACGCCACCTGCCTGCAGACGGAAATGGAAAAAACGGCACTGTTAATTACGGTGCCAGTGTTTCCACAGTCCCCATGGGAATGGGGAGTAACAGAATGCTAGTTCCGGAATTACCGGATCACCGGGGCTGTAATGCCCCAGTGATTCCAGCAAGACTGGAGCCGTTTATTCCCTACGGGTCTGGCGGCAGCCTGCCAGTTTTACCGGCACAGCTACCGCCGGACTCCTAATGAGGCCCAAGGTCTGCATGCGAAGAGGCAAATTCATGAGTAGTAACTACAGCAGCATGGGTACCGTGAGCACTTGTCGAAGTTGCAGGAAGTGTGAAGGAAGGTAGCAAAGCTGCTGACTCGTGTAATAACAATTAATGTCGTGAATGAGCATGTTTGTAAGCTCTGCTTTTGGTGACATGAAATCCAAATGAGGTATGCACAAGTCTGCTAAGGCAGACGAACGGTCGAAAACCGGCAGATCCTTTTCAGTCTCTAACATCTCTGCCTCCGTGAGGTCTAATTGGTGGTGATCAGTAGACTGAGTCGTCACCAAAACCGTAAGTAAAGTTGTATTCACAGACTCAGCTAAGTGGAGCGTTGAACACGGCTCTAAAGGTTGCGATTTTTTCGTTTTTTGAACATTGGTTAGTCCAGTGCATTAGAGTCCTCCGCTAGTGTCTTGTAGCCAGCTAGTAAGAGTGTTCAGTGTGGAAATAGAATCAACACGAGTATTCTTGTTGGATTTAACAAGGCTCAATGGAACTGTGGCAGCTGAAAGCAAATTAGCAGTGCAATTTTGCGCGGGGCTCACCTGAGTCGTGTGTTGCTGTCTCGATCTCATCATCGGGGAAAAAGCGAAGGGCAGCGTTTGTGGCATCCATCACTTACAGCCAAGAACCCACAGAGCCAACACAATCAACACTCTGACACACTCTGCGTCGCGGAGCGAATGTGTGGGTGTTTTTATGCAGGATGAGGAGGAGATAATTTCCAAACGCCAGAAACAGAAAAAAGACTTTTGCAGTCTCAATTCAGCACATAGCACGTAGCAGTAGATTAACCAGGAGCAGAGGTCCAACACAATCAACACTCCGACACACTCCGCATCGCTATGCCAGTGTGTGGGTGATTTTTAATCAAGGATGAGGAGGAGATAATTTCCAAAGGCCAGAAACAGAAAAAAGACTCTTGCAGTCTCAATTCAGAACGTAGCAGCAGATTAGCTATGAGCAGAGGTCCAACACAATCAACACTCCGACACACTCCAAGGACTATTCAGGAAGCAGGGCAGGGGAAGACCTGATCACGTGAGGGTGGTGGGGTAGTTTAGGATTGGAATATACAGTGCAGCACAATTTCCAACAGTGTGTGCCCCCTGCACAGTAATTTTAGTCATATTTTGACAGAGCATAATAATTCATGGTGCTTTGGGATTTGCATGTGCCAATGGACACTTTGGGGGACCCGGCCTGCTGAAAATTTGCTATGGGGGGTTTGGGGTAAAAATATTTGTCGCCCACTGAACTATAGAAACACTATGCGCTGTTCCTGGCAACCCAACAGCACAGGGGTCCCCGAGTCACATTCTCGTCATTACCTGGCTCCCGCATATGCGAGAGGACGCTTCTAGGTACAGGCGAAATGTGCATGTACCTGGGAGTCCCATTGAAAACATGTGCTGCCGCATTTTAATGCATGATAAGTACTGTCAGTTTATCTGGTCCTATACAAGGATTTCATCCTCGGCAGTCAAGGTTGATTATGGAGTGCCACTGCTTGCAATGTGGCAATATTTGCTGCTTCAGTGGTCAAACTGCCCCCCACCCCACAACTTCTTCCCTGCTGGGCCTGCCCTAGTTGACCCAGGCCTAAAATAATCAGGATAATGAGTCAATGGAAACGCACATTCAAAGGCATATTCCGAATCGTGGCTTTGAACATATACTGAAAAGTGATCAAATTAGCAGAATTTTGTGGATTCAACTTTTCAACATAGATCTTTGACACAATTGAATAACATAATAATTTCAAAATTAGGAGGTATGTAAAATATCCAATTTTTACCATAACCACCATAAACATAACGAGACCCCCTTCGTAGGAACCGACATCACTGGATCTTTAAATGATCTGCATTTTAGAAAGGTTCTTAAAACAAGGACTGTTCTCTTAGTTCGAGCACTTCCTTCTTCTGCAGTCATGCAGTCATAACAGCGCCACAGGGAAACCTATAGCGATAGCTGCACGTTATAAATGATAGCAACAATAATAGTAGTAGAAATAGCAACAACAACATAAGTTTTAGTGTAATGCTTAATGCTGGATTCATCCCACTTCTAAGCCCTGTAGCAATAGTTGGCATCATTACCCAATTTAATGGTACTCATTTTCTCAAAGTCAGAGGGGTAAAGGGCCTAAATTGGCCCGCCATGATTCAAACCTGTGGAGCCCCTGCCCGGCCCATGCAAGAAGTCTGCTGTTGTCCCATGAGCTAGCTATCCATCCAGACATACATGTAGGCAACACAATGTGAATCAATGCTCGTGGAATATGTATTGGCCAGGATCCCCAAGGCGTTGCTAGGGGGAGGGGCTAAGGGAGCTATAGCACCTGGTCTTTTGGTTGTAGCCCCAGATAGAATCTCAGGAGCTACAACCAAAAGGCTAGCTAGCCCCGAGTCATGACAGTTTCAACATTAGCGTAGCCCCGGGTCTTTTCCAGACCTAGCACCACACATCTACTGGGGGTTGCCTTTTTTCTCTGTAGATATGCTGTGCAGATTTGCAAGGCATGCTCCTTCCCTAGCCCAGCAGTGTTCTAGAGCCCCAATAACCTTGTCACATAGATGGAGAGAGGAAGGGAGCATCATAGCTTAGCCGAGAGATTGGTGGGTGCTCTTGTGCACATCTTTGCTTTTCTGTAGCAATCATAAACCGGTCTTCCTGGTGAACATGGGTGCCGTGACGGGACATAGAGCATAATTACGAGTACGGTAAATATATGTGGTATGTTAAATATCACTTTATTTTGAAATACCACCTAATTGTATGTTCATGCGATATTAGCTACACCGGGTGCGTAAAAACGACTTCATGGATTCAATGTAGTATATTTAGGACGTGGATAATGGGCCATGATCCACACGCCTTGCAGAGAACGAGCAACGTGGACTAGATTTTCAGAACACTGAAGTAAAGACATGGGTATTTTAAATAACGCGTGTTAAATGCCATCCAATAATGAGATGGACTCACATGGGAAACATTGAGAGCACTGCACTACATCAGTGTAAAACATATAGCCCATACAACAATATCCCTGTAGTAAATGTCCCCTGCAAGCCCAATTTATAATTTGGAAGTATTTAAAAGGTGATTGCTTTTGGAGGTATCCAGGCATTGCTTCGAATAGATAGTTTCGAATGCCAAAGTTTCTTTAAAAAATGCATCAAAAAAATGCATTTTTTTAGTAGGTAAAGTTTTTTTTTTACTATAATGTGTTTTAAGGGGTAAAAAATGGGGTTTGGGGGGACCCCCATTTTAAAAAAAATGATTTTTTTCGATGCATTTTTTTTCCAAACTTTCCCATTTGAAACGTTGCCATTCGAAACAATCACTAGGAACCCATTTGGAAATAGCACGTTTTTACCATTACTGACACAATCATAAAGAGAACAGTAATGGTCAAAAAAAGGGGGCACCAGTCAACTAAAATGCTTGGAGAATGGTGCACTCTACTTGTATCTAGATACTGCTGGTCACCAGCAGAAAAAAAGAACGGTGAAAACTGACAACTCTACAAATCCACCAGTCCGTGTCCCTCTAGGCAGGGGTTCCCAGCACGAGGGTGCTCGAGGGGCTCGAGCAGGCACCCCACCGGCAAAAGTTCATCACCCCCACTGAAAAAATCTACTTCCCTGCTTCACGTTGTGTATATACAGTGGTTGAAGCAGGCACAAGTGGTTTAAAATGAAAGTGTAGGAAGAAGTTGACACTTGCTCTTCAGTGCACTGCACTGTACATTCCCTGAAAAAGCAGGTGTGTTTGTTTGTGGGTCGGATTGTGCGTGGGAGGGGGCGTGGCGATCAGGGGAGGACTAACAACATTTGGCATGTTGGGCAAGTTTACCTTTCTGGCCCATTGAGCAATGGCCCTAGCCCACAGTGCAGTGGCCCCAACTTCTAGATCAAGCAGCCTCAATACCAACCTTTCCTCCTTCCACACATGTTCATTTCTATATAGTAGACAGTATTGATATTACTTTCCTTTAATGCAACATATTTTCCTTTTATGTTTATGGGTTCTTCGATTGCCAGACCCCTGGAAATTCTCCCACTTACCAAACCTAGAAAAATGATTTCACGTGAATAACGCAATTGGTAAAATGGGGATGCTGGGATTTGAGCCCAGTGTTCAATGTGTTACAGTTTGTAATTCGACAGCAAACTATATCTCCACCCATCCCATCTTTAACTTCAGAACAATGTAAAGAGGTGGCAAAGACAGAGAATTAATTGATAGAGCAGAGGCATTGCTGAACCAGACAAGTCTGAGTTTGCTCCCAGAGTCAAACATGAGCTGTCATGGCAAAAGACCCATACCTGGCTTTCTGCCTTGGCAGCCCACAACACAAAACCTGTGCTTGCACCCTGTGTCCCCACCGCCCACAACAAAAGACCCTCAATCGTCATCCTGCTACCTCACCAGCATGCTTAACAGGAGTGTGAGTTCCAGTTTCTGCAACTGGGTTAATGTGTTTGAGTGTATGTGTGACAGTTTAAAGTATAGGTTGAAGGGTGCATCTGTGTTCATGGGAGTTTGTATCTATATATCTGAATGTGGTGTTGATTTGTATTTATGTCTATAGTTGGTCATATAAGGGAAGCGAGTTCAGGACAAGACTATGAAAAATGATCACAGACTTAGGGGGTCATTCAGAGTAAGGTGGTAACAGTAAAATCATTACTATTTGGCAAATAGCTTTGATTGTTAGAATTGACCCTTTTTGTTAAAACAGGAGTGATATGAGGCACTACTGCACATAATCAATTTCTCCCTTCACATTGATGCTGAAAATGGCTGAACAAAAATGTTAGAATAACCTTTTTATATCAGAGGTGGTATTTTTGAAATATCACTGGAGTGATTCCAGAATTAACACCTCTGCTGGTGGTAAACTTTGAGTAGGGTGGGTTTTCAGAAATGCCACCAGCAGAGCTGGTAACATTCTTCAATGGTATTACAAAATCTGCTGAAGCTCTAAATGACCCTTTTAGTTTATAGTCTTCTGATAATTAATACTGGGCAATTAACTTATTTCTGTGTTTTTCAACTGTGTCCAAAAGTTAGTACCACAAACAGTCCAACAGCCATTTCTATGACCACTATTTAAGTAACATCAATGGCTGCTATCCAGGGTGCTACTCGATTCTTTTTGTAGTATTAACACCCTGGTGATCAAGAAACTCACCAGAACATAGGAGAAGAATTTGTACAAAATCAAATCGAGGACAAACTCTAAGATATGGACCCCTATTTCATTGGCAAGTAGGAGTCATGACACGCTGCTGTGGATTGTAACAGACCAATGTGTATGGGGAGCAGTGGGGCCAACATTACAATCCAGAGTCACAGAAAGAGTCATTGGCACTCAATGACAATGCATACATTGTCATTGAGTGCCATTGACATGCCCCTGTAGCCTAGTCTCCTCTCCCTCTCACTCACTGTGGAGGCCCATGTGGGGGTGCTCAAATCAAGACGATTGCCTCACCCCATGTACACAGAATCTCAGCAGCCATTGCAGCACTGGGTTCCTTCACGGCAGGCTAGATTCTGAAGGAGTTAGTGCCTGATTCACAGAACGCAGTGGAGTAACTTTGCTGAAAATGTTGGGGGGACAAACACCCCTGTCTCCCCCTAAAATTACGCCAATGAATGTTTCCTATGGGATTGAGCCATTATAAAACGCTTGTGTGAATCAGGCCCTTAGTCTTTTTCGATTCTTTTTTTTTTACATTTTGGAGCTCTGCCCCATGGGGCAAAAGCCCAGCCAGTCCGGGGGGCAATTGCCCCTTTGTCTCTCCTTGCCAGTCCGTCTTCGATGTGATGGGGTTGAGGCGCAGGGTTTGACCACTGTTTGATTGATATTTTATTTCTATTGCGCTCGTACACAAGTGTACACTGTGAATACAAGCCCACCCCCCCCTCCCCCCCCGCATGGCAATGTTTGGGACTGAATGGGCGGGCGACTGCCTAGCAATTTGTGTCAACATTTGGCCAAACAATCTACATCTAGACCATTGGAAAACTGTGCGTGACCCCAGTAGACCAGCCCCCACACATCACAGCCAATGCTCGCAAGTGTGTTTTAACGTTTACCCCTTAAAGGTGCTGATCAAACGGCCCGCTCGAGAAAGCCTCTGACAGCATCAGCCCACTCCAGGTCCGAAGGGGCAGGCAGGACAGAACTCTGCGGGCCCCCGGAAGCAAGGTGGTTTTGCAATTAGCCCCAGGGACAGGATTTAGTAACACACTTATTCATGTAACTGTGAGTTGAATAAAGCCACGAAAGACACTGCAGGTTCACCCACGCTGGGACTGAGCCGACAAATAATTGTGTCAGCTTCGTAGGTCAGAACTACCAGCTGGACTGGTACCGGGCTGGCAAATCTACCCTGCTTGTGAAAGCGATATGCAGCCCCGTGCCTCTTTTGAAACCATCGAGAGAGAGATGTAAGACGTTTTTCTTTATTTGTACACCATTTTAGGGTGTTTAAGGCTGGGGCACAGGCACATTTTAACCCTGTAAAGGGACCAAGAATCTCTGTTCGAACCTCACCCTTTCGTCACAGTCAATCCATATAAAATAAGAGTGGACCTACCCTGACTTGCACTGAGCCCCTCATGTCTGCTGTAATTAGATTAATAAACAAGCTTCATTTGAAGGGCAACAGCTGAACAGCTAATGTTGCTAGGAACTGTGTTATAGGGTTACCTGTGTGTAGTCATTCTTTGATTTAAATGTGCAGATTGATTATTCGCGATGTAAAGAACATTTGAACATCTAACAGCACATCAAATCGTTTTTTGTGTGTGCAATAAGTAAACCTCAAAATAAACTCTTCTTAGGCCTCGGAAATGTTCCCATTTCTCTCCTGTCTGGGGTCGCTTTTTGTCAACTGGCTTTCATGAAAAGAAAAAACAGGAATTTGGCTAAAGATTTCCCCCACACTGTGAGAAGGCAAACCTATTCACTGAAGACAGCATAGTGCTCCAATGTGCCCAACTGGACTACCTCACCTCCTCTGCCCACTGTTGCATTGTTCTCTTCTTCTTTGTGGTGGTAAATGTAATGGACCCTGCTGCTGCCCATTTGAAAAAACACTTGATTGGAAGGACCAAACTTTAGGCCTGTACAATAATTAGGCTATTTTACGGGTGCAGGTTTTTATTTGTGTACCAGTAGGTGTCACTAATACCAAAGTTTATCAGTTTGTATTTGATATGATCGCTGAAAAAACATAGATGGGAACACAATATTTTCTTTTAACCCACTAAACTCCTGCCCAACATATTGTATTACTGGTACACTTATATAAACACACTCCAGTCCTAGAACATGTGGAAAAACCTCTGGATAGTGCGAGGGAAAATTAGTTTGGTCTCCCAATGATTATTTTTCTAATAAAAAGATTTGTTACTGTGTTCTGTCATCTCGACAGGACAGCTCACGTGCCACATGCTTCTTTCAGAGCAGGACGCCCTGTGACGCATAGTGTGTAATGATAGTGAAACCAGGTATTAGAGCGCCTAGAAGCAGGAGAAAGCCGACTTCAGTTGCTATATAAATAACCAAATTATGTGTTTATTTTATTTTTTGCAACTCTCTGCAATAACGTCTTAACATGTGGAAATATCTTCTTAACCTTTGCGGCACTCAAACCCATCAATATGCATTTAACTGCATGTTAAAGAGTGAACACAGAAAGCATCAAAGGTTTAATTGATCAGATCATCGCTTAGTTGTTAAAAGCAGTGAGGCAGGAGGATTAGAGCCTTTGCAGCGCATTATACAATACAAAAACATATCTGTTTTGTAAAACAGGTGTACTGAAATTTTGTAAGCAGCCAGGTAGGGCAACTCCTAAATTGGGAACCTAGGGCATGTGGCACGTTCGGCAGTATTCCCCTCAAAAAAAAAAAAAAACGAAGTCGAAAACGCAGAGTTTTTAAATAAAATATTTTGACTTTTTTCACAAAAAAAAGTAGATGGGGTTGGGTAGGGGAATAAATTAAGGAAGGGGGGGGCTGCAGGGGGTCTCCTCCTGCATTTAAAATGAATAAAAGCAAAAAAACAAAAAGCCATTTTTGAAATTCGACTAAACAAATATGGTGTTTTCAGCCTCGTTTTAAATTCGATATTTCAAGTAGAGCCACGTTCCCGGCCCCCCATTAAGACGTCACTGAAAGGTAGGTGATAAATAGCAATACAACGGTAGAACATTCGGATATAAGAGGGCAAAATGATCAGTGACCAATTAGTGTCAAGGTCCCAGAGGGGGTGGGACTGTGATCATTTTGCCTTGTGTTCACTGGGAGGCACGTGAGGGAATCCTCACCATGGCGTGTCCCATGTCGACCTTGGTGGAGGAAGTGCATATAGATATGTGTGAGGGCAGTGTGCCCTACTTTTCAGAGCCAAAATGGTATTCTCAAGTAATAAGGAGAGGAGGACTAAGCAGTAAGGGGTTGGATAATTCAAGAGCTCAGGCTGCTAGCATGGAGCCCCTGACTCCTGTGATTCTCTGAGGCCCTGCCCAAGGACTAGGAACGGATCCATTTAGACCGGGTCACGTCCCATCCTGGTGGGGAATTGCGATTGTATTTTAATCCAATTTAGCTATCACCTCTATTCCACTGTCACACAATCTAAAAATGGAAGCCTTATTATTGTATCTAGTTGTTGATGCTTCATACGCTATCCATGTTCCGCTTGTCTACCGGCCCCTAGGCCCCCATGCTGCCTTTCTTGATCCATTTTTGGAACTGGCGGCCTCCCTCAAAGTTAGGTTTTCCAACGTAGTTCTGTTGCGAGATTATAACATTAGATATAATGCCCCATTAGTCCCTATATTGACACATTTATTTCAGTCTTTTGATGACCTTGGTCTCCAGCAAACTGTGCTGGAAGCCACCCATAGATTGGGTGGCATTTTAGATTGTATCTTTACAAATGACGCTTCCATTGCTGTGGTGCCAGTTCGGCCAATATTATGGTCCGATCATTATCTTGTCCCTTGCCATATTTTCTATCCAGGGCCAACACCTAAATGTAGTCCACCCATTTAATTGGCGGAGTGCAAACGTGGCCCACATAGTGTCATTTATAAACGATGGCTGTCATAATACCCAGTCACTTGATCTATGTGCACTTTCTGCAATTCCGTGTAAGGCTGCGGACCGGGCATCCCCTCTAAAGGGGATCCAGTTGAGGAAACGCCCATCCAAGGCTTCTCTGAGGAGCTGGAGCTCACTCGTCTGAAGGTCAGGCAGGCTGAGAGTAAATGGCGCCTGGCTACACTCATGAGGAGAAGGTGGCATACCAGCACCACACCCGCGAATACCATGCAGCAATCCAGACTGCCAAACAGGTTTATTTTACACATAAGGTTGAAACAGCACTCAGACAAAAGACTTGTTTTTGGTCGTTAAATCTTTTTCTTCAACAACTTGCTTTACACCTAGCTTTAAGCCTACCCATAGTCTTTGTGATTCCCTTTCTGAGTTTTTTTAGACTAAGATTGTTGATATTCACAATGTTATTAGAACTACTGCCCCCAACATGGGATCTAGTGCAGTTGATGATACCTTCACTAGCCCTCAGGTGTGGTTCAGTTCCCTGTGTTTTCCAAGAGGTTTCTAGGGCAGTTGGCCATCTGAAATCGGCTTCCCCCTCTGATCTGATTCCCCTTACTGCACTTAAGGACATCTTGCCGGACATTATTCCTTGGGTTATGACAGTGATGATTAATATCTCCTAGCAACAGGGCTCTATCCCCAAAGAACTTAAGCAGGCCACTGTCACCCCTCTTTTGAAAAAACCCTCACTTCATGCAACTATTCTGGCTAACTATCATTCTATTTCCCCTTCTCCTGTTTCTTATGAAACTATTAGAATCACTAGTCTATCCTCTTCTATCTGCATTCCTTGAGTCTTCCAATTTCTTTGACCCCTTCCAGTCTGGGTTCCGATCAGGTTGGTGGCCCGAGAGTGCCGTGGTATCTGTGGTCGACGATCTCACCATGCTGGTTGATCAGGGTGGAGTGGAAGCCCTTATATTGTTTTCGAAAAGGTTGACAGCTCCACCCTTTTGTCCTGCATGGGGTCTGCCAGTCTCTCTGGCCTGGTTTTCCTCTTTTCTTACAGATAGGGTCCAATCTCTTTTGTTTCCTCCTTTTGCCTCTTCTCATGAACCTTTCTATGGTGTCCCTCACTGATCCACCGTGTACCCGACGTTGTTTAACATTTACATTCAGCCATTGAGGTGTCTCATTCGCTCCCACAGCTTCCGGTGCTTTTCTTATGCCAATGACACCCAGATCCTGGTCTGTTTAGACCTTGGCTGGTCTGAGGTGCCATAGGGTTACATAATTGTCTGGCGGCCATGGGGGAGTGGATGGGTATGAATTAGCTCAAGCTCAACAGGGACAAGACAGAGGTCCTGGTGGTGGGGTCTTCAACTGATACTGCACTTTGGTCTTCATCTATATGGCCTATTGCTCTCGGTGCCGTTCTTGCACCAGTGCCTCTGGTGAAAAATCTTGGAGTCTATTCGTCTGCCACACTTTCTATGTCTGCACAAGTGAGTGCTGTATGTAAAACTGGTGACGTACTATTATGGGTACTTTTGAAGGATTTTGCCTTTTCTCCCTGCCCGTCTGCACCCACTGGTTGTAGCTTTGGCTGTACTTAGTCGTATTTACTATTTCAATGCCTTGTTTTTGGCCCAACATTTGGGGTTGATACACCGGTTGCAGCTTCTCCAGAATCTTGCTAATAGGGTGGCTACATCCACTACCTATCGTGCTTACATCAGCCCAGTACTTCACTCCCTAAATTGGCTTTCTCTCACCAAGAGGATTGACTTTAAGTCCCTCTGCCTGGTACACAGAGCCTTCTATGGTCAAGGAGCCGACTACCTTCATGAAAAATGTCTACCTTATGTCCCGGGTCGTGCTCTCCGCTCTGGAATGCACTCCTAGTGACCATTCCTAAGCTTCACTTCTCTAGGATCGGTGGGCGGGCTTCTCTATTGCCGCCGGCAAATTATGAAATAAGTTACCGGTTATCCTTAGATGTGTTGAGAATCACTTTCAATTCCGCCGTCTTTGGAAAACTCTGCTGTTCTAGACCGCTGATACTCATTAGTGTTCCGTGCCTTGTCCTCGTGAAATGATGCCCCTGGGTGACCGTGCACATTATAAATGCTGATAACAGAACATTAGATTCTAGCATATGGGTGTACAACCTTTGATTCTCCAGATGTTTTGGTCTGGAACCCCGGCAAGTGCTAGCGAGCATAGTTAATGGTTAGCGATCACGGAGGTTGTAGTCCAAAACGTCTGGTGAGTCAAAGGTTGCAGGCCCAGACATAGCAGAAAGTTTAGTCCTGGCAAAGCAGCAGATTCAGTTATATCCCCCTGTTGCTTTCTCTCTTGTGAGCTCTCAAACCGTGGGCTCAGGGGGTGGGTAGGACAATTGATTAGCTGGCGGTGCCCACCAATAGAGTTCAGGTCTCTGAAGGAAAAGCCTGTGGGTCGATGACACATCCCACTTCCTAGTGATAAATTATGCTGCGCATTGGTAGTGGGTGGTGGGAGGCAGAAAGGAGGTTGGATATGGCAAAGTCCTCTACCTGGACATCCCATACTTCTTCACCTGCAGGTTTCTACAAGTGTAGAACTTTGAAGACTGCCTCCTGCTTCACACCAGGAAAGGAAGATGGCCCTTTCCACTCTCTATTGATTAGCAGTCATGAAGCACATGCTGTTCAAGCTACTATGCCTAGTGAGCCAAACGTTCATTGATATAGACCCGCCTTTTGTCAAACCCAAATTTCATCACTTCTTACCATCCGACAACCGATGACCACAACCTTTTCTCCCTCGGAGTTCAAGCCTTTATCACCTTTGAATCCGAGCGTGAAACTACCTTCCTGGATTTGATCCACCCCTGGCCTTTCTCCAAGCCCTTGATAACGTGGCTCATCCAGGGTCAATCAATCTCTCTCCTTAACCCCACCAAAAGGACCACTGCTAAGATGCAAATGCAGTGGAGAACGTCATCCCCTACAATTCCACCACCAATGACTATGTGGGGGGCTTCCTAGCCAGCCATAGCTGCTTGTCTACAGAGCTTCTTGTCAAAGCTCTGCATGTAAATGCAAAAAATAAAACAGATCAGAGTGGTCTGCCACACAATGATTGTGCCACACATACGTTTTCAAAAAACGCCTTCCTTTATATTTTGCAAATTCAGTCATATACAACAACTCTTTGAGCAAGTTTCAGAGTTTTCCAATAGAAATCACAATGCCCTCTATTCCTGGTTAACACGTGTTTCGGCTGCTCAAGAGCCTTTTTCAAAACAAATAGGGCAATAGTTCCAAACAGTATTATTCTGTGTACAATGTTATTACACACATTCATATGAACTGAAAGGAGAGGTACACTAATAGTGCATGAACAAGGAAGATAAAATTAATACATGTAAATGTTTACTGTGATGAACATGCAGTTAGACTGAAAATGTATCCCATATTGCTTTGACCACAGGGATTTACCCGGGAATATTGTGTGAAAAAAGATGGGTAAGACCATTTATTCATACTCCGTATTGCATTGTGAAGAGAGTGTCAAATGTGAAATGCTACAAACCTACATTAATAATGTAGTGGTTATTAAATGTAAAATGACAACCTATGGAATACGGTGGAATGGGAAGTAGGAAAGAGGTTAATTTTGTGAACTATAGGAATAAATAATGCAAAAAGTGATTTACACTTTAACATATGACAAATCATGCTAAAACGGTTTTTTCTTTGTTTCTCTGTTTTTAATTTTTTATCTTTTTCTCCTGTTTTTGTTCTATGTTCGTTCTTACTGGATGACAATATTGTCTTTTATTGTTTGGGTATGACTTCCCTGATTTGAACTATTATTTTTTGTTTATTTCTTGATTTATGTGCAATAACATTGAAACCAAACCCTCCACTCTTTCTATTTTCCTTTGTGGTGGAACATATGAATGTGTGTAATAACACTGTACACAGAATATGACTGTTTTGAGCTATTGCCCTATTTGTTTTGAAAAATGCCCTTGAGCAGCCAAAACACGTGTTAACCAGGAATAGAGGGCATTGTGATTTCTATTGGAAAACTCTGAAACTTGCACAAAGTGTTGTTGTATATGACTGAATTTGCAAAATATAAAGGAAGGTGTTTTTTAAAAACTTATGTGTGGTGCAATCATTGTGTGGCAGACCACTCTGATCTGTTTTCAAACCAAGGAGGTAGGGGATTCGTTCCTCCAATAATTGGCACACGGATGCGACACGGCTGAAAAGCGTTAATAATTAATCTAAGGTCGCCAACAGAAGAGGTTGTACCCACACATATCCCCACAAAAAACAAAAAAATAAAACATGACCTCTCTGCTGCGGTATAAGGGAAGAGGAAGGGGAAATCACCTTTACAAAGTATTGACTGCTACACAGAAAGAACTGCCTAGTCCTTTGAAAAGGCTTCACGGGTCACTTACTTGGTTAATGCACCAAATTCAAGCAAGGGAGACTCAGCCTTGTATTCTTCCACAGGTGATACAATCAGAACCAATAAGCACCAATTTCACAGGGATAATAATGATAAAAGCAGCTGTTCACCCCGAATGTGCCTCTTGTTTCAGCTCCCCTCGCCAGGGTGGGTCTCGTGCCTTGTGATATATTTTGCTCTTACCTTAGTTGAGAGTGTATTTCGGGGCTTGCAGGTCACCTTGGGGTTCAGGATTTTTGCATGCAGGTTAGTAGTCCGCTTGTTAGTGCCGAGCGTCCTTGGTGTGCGCGCTACAGTTCTTGCTTAGTATGCTTCCCATGGCGCATGGTCTGCTTCCATCTTGTCTGACTTGCTGGAATATGGATCTTCACCCAGGTTGTGCTTACACATCTCCTCAGAGCTCTATTCATGCTCTATTCAGTAGAATGTCCCACTGCCTCATAGGTCTGTGTATGTCACTTCCACAAATTAGGTTCTCATGGGTTATTTGGTTGTCCACAGTCCTGTAAACTGGGTGTAGTATAATGGTTTAAGGTCCTTCTTCTCTTTTGCAGTCAAACATGCAGCGTTCAATATGCCCTTTGCTGCGATTTCTGTTAGTTCTAGATGCCAACCCCTTATGAGTTGTGGCGATTTTGTATGTGGTTATGTTGCAATCTGGCATAGTTTAAAACAAACTTTCCAACTATTTCCGTAGATAAATAATTATATCCCCCAAAAAGACACACCTCTGGCATTCATCAATACAACGTTTGCATTAAAATTCCAACATCTTTCACTAAAAATGTTTTAAAATAAAGTTGCGATCTCCCTCCATAATCTTTTAAATGCAAATGATTAGTCCAATTTGTTTACCACTGAAACATCGACACCAAAATTATTCTGTTTTCAACATCACAGGATTGTGAACAAATCTCCTGAGGTGAAAAATCTGTAGTGACACAACACCTTATCAATGTCATGTCACGGCGCATCCTGATGAGCATCGTGACATTTACAACTCTTTTTATGAACTTGTTTTCATCTTAATCTAGTGCCTAGCACTTCCATGGGACGCAACAACTTCCTTCTGAAACTCATGTATGGTCGCCTCATACTTCTATCAGGGAATTTCAAATGGGGGTGGGTGTCAATCTTTCATTCAGTTTCTTGCTGTGATGCGTGTGTTGTGGGAGTCAGAGACCTGTCTTACTTGGGATTTCAGGAAGAGATGCAAAGTCAAAGCATCTAATCGCCACCTGTATTGCGTTTCTTCCTCAGTAGCCGGACGCCATCTTGAATGGATAGACTAAGACTAGAAAGACCTGAGCTGGAATGGTAAGGATGAGAAATGTCTCAGACTCGAGTGCAGCAGAGGTAGAGGATTTGCTAACACACTGCGGTTGTATGGAGGAGGCACAGTGGGCTACCAGCAAGTTCTGGGGACGTGTTTGCTGGTGGCCAAGAGGGACCAGGTTGCAAGCAATGGTGGTGGTCCAACGGCTTCAGTGGCAACACTTGGATCTTGTTTGCTTCAAAGGAGTGGTCTATGTGGGGTGCATTTCTTTCCTTTTCCCACTTCACTGTCAAACGTTTTAGGAAGCACACTCGTCACTCTGGGTATTGTGTTGCTCCTGTGGCCTGAAAGCCTGATCTCAGCTTCACAATGGACAGGTGGGCCCAAAACCGGCGATATTTCTTTACTCTATTTTAGTGGCATTTTTACTGCCTATTCTTTCACGTTCTTAAAAGCCTCCTCCATTTCCATCTTATTGTATTTCTGCTTAATATGCTTTTACTCTTACAATTCTTTAATGTATAGCATAGTTTCTTAATGAATACTATGTTTTTGTAAATCAACATATTTCAGGACACACTCTCTTTATGTAGTGACTTGTTTTTACTTCATATTCCTTTCCTTTATTTGTTTTAAATGTATAGCAACACACAAAGCCCTGAGGCATCTAGGCACTAGTTACAGTGGATATGGTGTTACAAGATGTAAGCAGGTAGAGTATGGTGTTACAGGCAAGTTACATGTGCAGTATTTACATTTTAAATGCACCCTCTCGTATGACCTGAATTGTATATCTTCTACACAGTGTCACACCATGCTCTTATGCCTATTTATGACACAGAGGAGCCCTATAGTACATTACATTTAGTATATAACCTCATTGCATAAGCTTACTTGCTTAACCTCATATTTACTCAACGCACCAATTCTGTTTACTTTCTTTGTATTAAGTGTATTGAATCCGCATGTGTTTTGCATTGCAACAGTGCGGTTACTTGGCTCTTGGAAGGCTTGAGGCGGCGTGGGGAAATTGATGAATTGTGTTTGCCCATTGGTGTTTTGACTATAATATGGCATACCTTCTATCTGTAAACCTCGAGACTAATACAGGAGGCTCGTTTCATGGTTATCCCATTCTTTACCTGCTAACTAAAGGTACATCTCCAGCAGGTATCAAAAATGTTGTTAGCTATGCTGGATATTGTATTCCTCCATTTACATGTATCTCCTGATGTATCTCAACCTGCTAAGAATCTATCTACATGTATGTCCTACCACGCCTCACTCTCCCGCCAGTCAAGCACATTTGGCCCTTGAAGGTGGTGGCTCTTGCCTGTGTCTCTCCATTACCTCTGACCAGCCTTTCGTCTTGGCACTTCTGTCAGTTGGCTCTGCACGCTCAGATCTTAATCCCCATCACAGGTTGGTTGCAAGTACCATCTGGGTAAAGTCTTCCTACTTCAAGGATCACTCGAGCACATATCTAGCCCATTGCACATCCATGCACCGACGCCATCAAGTTCCCTTGTGTTGTAACACGCCATTCAGCAATAATGCTCAAACGTCCAGAGCAGGGCTTACTTGCCTCTTTTCTTGCCAGTGCTTTGTCTAATCCACCATCTTGACTAATCATGCACTCACACTTCCACAATCAGATACCCCATTTCCTCACAGCCCCATTGACTGTTGCCATCTGTGTCAGAGTGTATGTTTGTTCTGCTCTGCTCCCTTCTACAACCTGCTTCCATAAACCAAGGCCCAGTTCACCCCTGGTAAGGGCACTTTACGTCACCTCTGTGGCCAAGCCTTGGTGCTGCAAGACCACTCCAGTGGGGATGGTCACAGTATAAATGCTCTGTAACATAACAGAATATATACTTGACCATTTGAAGTACTGTGTGGAAAAGTGCCATATATGAAACAGCTTAATAATGGTATGCATATATTTATGTATGGGATGTCCATAGGGGACACACCCAGGGGGATGCAGGTATGGTGCTGGAGTTTCAGAAGTGCCGTAGCTGGGATGGGTAGGAGAAGCAGGGGAGGGGGATCTTTGGAGGAGAAGAGGGATTTAGTGGAGCAATAAGTAATTGGGGCAATATTCCTTGAAGAGTAGGATCTTCAGGTCCTTCCTGGAGTGTGGGGTGAGGTGGCCACAGGGCTGTCACGAGGGCGGGGCAGGAGGGGCAAACTTCCCGCACCTCACTCTTGCAGGGGTCTGGCGGCATTCTGTACAGAGTAGAACGCAGCACAGTCCACCCATGTCCTTTATTCACACGGGGGACTATGCTGTCTGTTCTCTGCCCCTGCAATGATATTGCTGTTTGTTGCGAAGCCGTTCGACTCCGCAACAAACAGCAAACTAATGGGTCACAGCAGAGCTCAGAAGGAGCTGTGTTGCTTCCCGTTATTCAGCTAACAACGTAGACATGCTGAATGACAAGAGAAGACTACTCTCCTGTCAGTCAATGTGTTCGGGTTGTGCAGCGTGAACACTCTGACTGATAGAAGAGTAGTTCTCTCCTGTCAGGATGATTGACTACGTGTTGGAGTTAAGGGAGGGCCATACAGTCCTCCCGTGGCT
The DNA here is from genome assembly GCF_040938575.1 of Ambystoma mexicanum. Taxonomy (NCBI): domain Eukaryota; kingdom Metazoa; phylum Chordata; class Amphibia; order Caudata; family Ambystomatidae; genus Ambystoma; species Ambystoma mexicanum. The sequence continues at coordinate 464,210,435 of NC_090931.1, forward strand.
GTACGTGTGCTTCTAAAGGGTGCTTGGAGGTAAGGTAGGTGTTTTCTATTTTAAATTAAATGTGTACATATGTGTATTTAAATCAAATTAGTATGTATATGGGTATGAATGCATGCCTGCATGTTGGTGTTTATGTCAATGCTGTGTTTGCTTTTATGTATGCGTGCATGGAAGGAGTTGTATGACTGGTGGATGGGTGAAAGTGTTGTATGTGAGTGTGTGTTCCAGCCCCCACCCCTAAATTTAGCAGCCCTGTGGGCCGCTTTATTAAGGTGTGGGTTCATGGCATCAAAGGTGCACCTAAGCTTTCAGGGGTGAAGGCTGGAACTAACATGTCAAATGTTGGGAGAGGTGCTAACTTCACAGGCTGTGGGTGAGGGGCAAACTAACTTAATTGTGTGAGGCATCTAATATCTTTACAAACTCGAATGAGACTATTCTGGTAAAGCTTCAATGTTACAAGCAGCTAACTCTCTTTCATTTCTGAAACATCACAATAAAGGACTGCTGTGAGAATGAGAGGTCTCATGTTACCACTTACCTTCTAATCACTTCCCTGGCATGCAAGTGCTAACCCCACATCACGATTTCAATTACCTAAAAATGTATGCATATGAATGCAGGTACTAACAGTGAAATGTTTTATGTTAGTAATTGCAGGGCCGTTGTTAACAACGAATGTCTGTGTGCAGTTTCGCCTGGCCACGGCTCTGTTGCTCAGTCTTACAGGGGCTGGATGACAGTTTTGAAAGCGGATATTGAGTGGGGCTAATGTGGGGGCAATAAACCCATTGCACTGTTGGTCTCCTCACTGAGTGATGGCGTCTGGGTCTTTCAGCTTTTACAGTTGAAATGGGCGCCAAGCACCTAAATCCATGCTGGCAGTCTCATGACAAAGAAACCTACTGATAATCTACAGCTTTTAACCACCTCACTGCATTATGTTGACTGCATTATTGATTTAAGCACTTCACACATGCCTTGGCCTATTTTGTCCAATCTGTAAGGCAAGAGTGCCCCCAAACATCAAAAAGAACTGGGCCCCCACCAGCCCTGACACATTCTCACCCTGCCCTGCTCCCACTTCCTTCCCAATTCCCTGAGCTGAGCTAGGAAGCTGAATAGCTTTTTCACCTTCCCTTTTACCACTAGTCATACCTTTCACCCCAATTCAGAGGTTGTTTACTTTCACAATGCTATGATATGCTACCCTCTGGAGCCATCTAAAAGCTGAGAACAGAAATTAAGATTTTGGCTTTATCAAAGTGAACCTATTGCTATTGGATGGATAGGGTTTTGTGCTCTGCAAGTTTGACGCTGCCGCCACTCCTTAACGAGTGCTATGGGCTGCCGACACATCAAAGGAGGCCTTCTGCCTCAAACTGGAAGGCTTCAGCACCTTCCAAGCCAGGGGCTGGCACCACCCATGCAGCCAGGTCGAGTCAACAAAGCCCAACATTTTGGGAGGGGGCTGGAGCATGATCTTCTCAATGGTCTTGGCCACTGCATGGCATTCTTTTGTTTGAGTTATTAGTGCCAAATCTATTGCCTTAGTTAGGAGGATTAGGAGGGTGTAGGGCAGGTATTTTTATCACCCTGATGAACATTTACCTCTTCCCCTCAGAGGATTTATCGTCAGCAAAGTTCAAAATCTGCACTCCGTTAAGACCTAAAAAATGCACATCAAAATACATTGACAAGGGATTTCACAGGGCTCCTGCTCAGACCCTCAAGTGGGGACGTGTCTCACTTTGGAACCTAGCCACCATGGTACAAATCCCTGCCCAACATAGCTTAAAGCACGAGCACACCACATCATTCTAAAATAAACGCATAGTTCACATAGATTTCCCAGGATTGTGGAGCTGGATCTGAGATATGGTGAGTAATTATTTGCCGGATGCTGGATCTGGGAAGATCCATCCCAATGACAGCATTGAGTACAGATGGGGACAAATGGTTTATATAGGAGTGACGCAGAGCATTAGATGTTTAGTTATTTGCCCACCCATTGACTTATCATGGCCAAGCTAATCCCTATGACAATCCTCACTCAGTTCCTGCCCTACCCACCCAAAGCACCTCCTCATTGGAACTCTTTGAGCTAGTTTTAATCAAGCCTTGCCATCGCACTTTGCCATCAAAGTGTCCGCAAGTGTTTTCTCAAAGGAGTCTTCTGAGAGTTCATGACTTAATTGAAGTCATAAACACGGTACTGTTGTAATAAGAATGTCTTGACCAGGTCTGCCTTCAGCCACTCTATTTAAAAGCACCCTGTATGTCTTTCACTTAAGTCCTGTTAAAAACAAACATTGGCAAAGCCAGGCACTGCTATTAAATGGTCAGTCGCTCAAACAATGTTGCACCTGCTACCACCAACGGCCAGTTTATACCAATACAGCATAGCCTTTCCCATACCTACACGAAACCCAAAACGGTTAGCATTGCCAATGCGTGTTTTGCTTTACTTTTGATGCACAGAACTATGCATCAAGGTTAAAGCAAACATACTACTTGGCTAAATTGGTCCACAATTAATTTAGGCCAATACAACCAGTAATAACACATACTGCATATTTAGCTGGACATACTTTCTGTGGCATGGCATTTCTACTAGCTGAGAGTCCGTACATGGTAATAATGGCATATATGTATGCAGCCTGCATGGACACACGTGGGAACAACCAGCATGAATATATTTTTATACTAGCATATGTTGTGTGCAAAGGTGCCATGAAATGTATTTGGAAATGTTCCTGTGCACAGTTGGGGACTTGCAACTATTGGGGTTTTCCATGTGCTTCCATACAAAAACAAAAACAATTGCAAACTGCATGGATTTCTACCCAATTTTGCAAAGAAAGTGCTGTAAAATCCATAATATTAACCCACTGTTTCAAACATTTTCTTGGGAGTGAGAAACCCCCCCCAATCAATCCTTGTTTGGTTTGGGCTCCCTCATTGCGCTCTGTCGATCATGCATAATTGGTGCAAACATTAAAGCCTCTTCAGTTCAGAAATTCACCAGCTTGCACTGTACTTTGCCTATCTGTCACTGTGTAGGATGTGTGTTTAAATGCTAACACAGTGGCTGGGTGCTCCTTAATGCTGGCATCATGCACCACATGCCGTCATGCCATCCTATATATATGTATACATATGATACAAATGCTAGTGTGGCAAAAGCCTTTCTTCAGTCCAGAAATCTAACTTTGCTGTAGTTGATTTGCAGTTATAGTAATAAAGCATATGTGGGTTCCTCCACACAAACTCAAGGGGAGATTTCTCGAATCTCCTGTTTGCGGAGCAGCCGCTGCTGGCCCAGTGCAAAAAATCATAAGGGGGCATCACCAAATGTTTTGCGCCGGGCCTCACTACATCTTGAAAGCCCTGGGTGGCCAGCCTGATCTATGTGTGTAGGGCTATTTCTTGCCTTTACACTTGCGGACATTGCTATCTCCAGCTCGATACCCTGTCCTGAAGTCTGTCCAAAAAGATGTGTTAAATAAATGGTTCTGTGTTCGGTTATCATCAGTCATTTTTTTCAATGGGTTTTTGACATTTTTTGTTTCTTTGAACAAGGGGGGAATTAGCAACAAAAACACCTCAATAAAATGCCTGTTTAGTGAACGTTGTACCCAAACCCATGTTTTAAGCAGGAAGTTGGGCAGATAGCAGTGGAAAGCCTTTGAGCGGGCAGCCCCCACACACACACGAGACTCATCAGTCGGCAGATGCAATAACAGCCGTTTCCCAGATTCTGGCACCCACTGCTTGCAGTTTCGCAGTGTTATCCCTGCTGTGCTGTCATTACTTCTCGGGGGCCTTGAAAACGGCAGGACTCCGAGGAGCAGACAAAACACAGGCAGGAACAATAAACAAGGCAGCAACGCGACACTCGAGAGGAGGGACGCACAGCGTGACGCTGCCTGGGCTTTCCGTCTGTCCCGATGTGCCTCGCTGTGATGCTGCAGCCGCCCCCCGCCCAGCACACTATCGCACCGCACCGCACCTTATTGTATGTGCCTCGTATCGTTAAAAATTCAAGTTCACAATTTTAATGTTTTTGTACGCATTTTATATCGGACGTACCTATGCCCACGCAACAGTGCAGGACTTTACAGTTAACTTTGGTTGTAGCAGGAGATTGTAAAAAAAAGGTGATGCTGTAATAATACATGATTATTAATAATAATTGTAATGATCATAAAATGCACGTTGTTATATAGCTCTTCCTGATTGATTCATACCGCTTCCAAGTGCTATGACTAATTCATTGTTCTTGGTACACAATGTATAGACCTCGGAAGCTCTCAAACCTGTGTCCTGCAGGCTGAACACTGATGTCTATGATGAGTGCTTAAGGGCTGAGATGTCTAACCGGCTACATAGCACTCTCTAATAAATGCCAACGTATTACAGTGAGCTTGTGGGTCAGTTGTGTGTTCCCCCTCTATCCCCAGTCTGCCCTACAAACATTTGCATTTTGGGGTAATTTGCATAGCCCAACCGACCCCAGAAAATGAGATCAGACTGTAGAAGCCTAGATGTAATGTTTGTGAAGTGCGACCATTTAATTTAGACAGTACGCAGTAATTTTCTTTTTGTATCATTTCATTACCTTGCGAATGTGAGCAATTCACTGCATAGAAACATTGAGTGACTTGCCCAGGATCGTATGATTTATTGATCTGTTGCAAAAGCCTGGATTACAGACCAGGTCTGCAGATATCGGCTGAACAATTTAGTGCAGAGACCTGATCGCCTCCATATGATCGACCACCAACACGGCGCTTCAACCCCTTCCCCCACCGAGTCCTTTTTTTTTGCAAGAAATGTCACATTAGGATGAATGCATAAACTATCATATGCAGAAGTGGGGAGATTCTTTGACACCCCTTACCTCTGAAGGGTCCCTGGGCGTGGAAGGTCTCTGGGCTTGGAGTGGCACGTCAGCTCGCAACAGAACCTGTCCCAGCCATGAGTGTTGCAAAGACTTTTTCCACCTTAGGCAAAAGGGCATTTTGTGGCCCACCCAAACACCATCACATAAGCTCCCAAATGGCAACATCCTGCTCTACCCCTAAATGCTCCTACCTCACTTCTCATACATGTCAGGTCCGCCAATTCCAAAAAGATCGCCTCTTGGCACCGTGTTACAAGTAAAGCTAGGCAGGATAAGATGTAGTAACAAGAGAAGGCACTATTATAAACAGGCATTGGCAATACCAACAGTTTGGGCTTTTATGAAAGAATGGTAAAGGCACTTGCCAGGCACAGCCGTAGTGGTATTAAATGGCCATTGAAGGTGGCAGGTTTACAATGGTGTGAGGGCCTGGGCATCTAATAGCAGTGCCTGGAAAATGACTAATACTTATACACAAGCCAAAACTGTTGGCTTTGCCAATGCTTATTTTTAACGGGATGTCAGTAAAAGACACACAGAGTGCTTATAAATCGAGTGGCTGAAGGCAACCAAGTTAAGACATATTTATTACACCAGTAGCGGGTTTACAACGCCAATTGAGTTATTAAATTTCAGAAGACTGCTTTGAAAAAACACGGGAGGTCACTTTGAGTGCAAAGTTTGAGGGCAAGGCTTCATTGAAGCGAGCTCCAAGAGTTCCCATGAGGATGCCATGTTTAGCACCATGCCACTAGTGACAGTTGTACTATCACATTCTACATAGATAGATGTGTATGGGGGGATGGGTAGGAACTGGGTGGAAATGGCCAAAGGGATAAACATGGCCATAGACAGTCAATAGGTGGACAAATAACCAAACAGCACCTACAGGCATTTGTGTCCCTTCTCATATACCATTCCTCCCAATCTATACTCTAATGCAATAGTTTTGGCTTATAGGTGTCGCAAATGGGCCAAACTAATAAAAAAAATGAAGCTGGTGTAGGCAAAAATGACCATAGTGTTTATTATTAGATATAACGAACACCTTAGAAAAAAAAACTCTTGCGCCAGACACACATACAGACACGTTAAAATATCCCTAAAATACAGTCAAGGCACAATATGGACAGCATCAGAGCCAGTGCCAGCCACATAAAGCACATTAACAGCAGATGAATCTGAATTGCAAGGCTCAATCTGTGGAGTACATTTAAGGCCCTTGCAGAAATCCCCTTTTAAAAAACTGCATGGAAATCATACAGAAAAACGGCAGCACTTTTCTTTCCATGGCGCATATGTGTGGCAAGCAGTAAACACTAGAATGCCACCAATAGAAGTGCTCTGCATTGTTTTACCTCCATTTGAAATAATCTGAAAATGACCTGCATGCAGAACAGCACCGCATTTGCAGTTCTGTTTTCTGAATACTAAAGCTGCACACATGACATCTAAAACGGCTTTACAATTTGCTTTTGATTTTATTTTAAAACATCACAAAGTTGTGCCCTTCATGGAAACCCACTCTGGAATGCTTTAATTCTGCTGAGTACCAAGATGTGAGGCAATACATTTCCAGAACAGCTGATGTACTGGGAAATCACTTGAAAGGCAAAGAATTTGGATTTCCATGTAAACACGGCTTGCGTTTTCTTTTTCTATAAACCATTGCACAAAAACTGCAGTAAATGAAAGAAATAATGCAGTGTTTCTTTTTCTCATGTCTTTTTCAAATAAATGCTTGGCAGTTTATATCTCTGTGTCTAGAACCTGACCAGATCTGTAAAAGCACTCCAGAAGGTTAATTAACAAGAAACTGTGTGTTGTAGATCCCGCATTGGTTAAATCAAAATGAACTGCAATAAACACAGGTGTGAATTTTCTCTTCTGAAAATCTGGAGAATGCTGTTTAAAAGTGAAATGACAAGTGACAGAGTTGCTCGCACAGAAACAGTATTGTATATGTGGGGGTTTGCAGTGACATGGCTACGTAAAATGTACATTATATTTATTCCCAAAAAGACTGTTGAAAGAAAGAAAAAAAATTAAATCAGCAGAACAGGTTTGGCCAAGGCACTTACTTCAAATGTGCCCTGCCTTCCATGGGAAAAGAATTACCTCCACAAGTGAACCAGCCCCCATGGGCACATGAAAGAGCTAAAGTGAGAGGTTGCAGCCTCATCAGACTGGCCGGAATCCTTACCGAAAGGAACAAAGGCCCCAGGGGAACTAGCATTTGCACCAAGAGGTGTGATTTCCTTTGACACCCCTCCCCAGCCCCAATGCCTGGCTTCAAAGGGCGTCATGGAAACTCTTTGTTCAAACTGACCCAGGGGAAGACAATTTGGCTGTGGGGGTTGGAAAGACCACCCACACTTGTGACTAATCTAGCCCATTGACTTTAAAGAACTTTTTATATTCAGACATTTCTCTCAATGCCCTAAATAAGCTGTAATGTTATATTATGCCAGCATTTTATGGGAGTTATGGACAAATCCAAAGAGACAAGCATATGTTCCTAGCACCTGGGGAACCGGAATGGCAGGACAAATGCATTTCTGTGTAAAGTATAAATGATACCGATATAAAACTGGGTGCAAATATGCACAATGGTTGTGGGCATATGTGTAGCCAGTTGTAGAATTCTAAATATTATAGGTCTCCTAAAAATGGCAAAATTGTGCCAAAAAGCGATGCTACCGCACACAGAGTTGGTGATCGGACTGTCCGGTTCCCAGTGAAATATGGAATCTGCATATCTGTTTCTTATGATGGTGGCTAGGATGGATTTGAAGTTTTGCTCCATAATTTATTTTTGTAAAAAGTAACTCTGGGGAAACAAAGGAAATCATAAATGCACAAACATAAAATGATGTAATTTTCCCTGAACCAATCAGCCCGGAGGGAGGAGGGAACTCCAGTAGCCTGGCCTATCCCAGTAGAGGGGTAAGTCCAGAGTACTTCCGCCCAGATTGTAAAATTCTATGATGTCACTCTGGCTATATAAGCAGGAGACAGGGAAACACAGGAGTTTGAAGAATTCTCAAACTGAAAAACCTGATCCAGGTGCAGCTGATTCCATCCAGGCAGGACCATCCAAATCCAGGCAGCACGATCCAGATCCAGGCAGAACCACCCCTTCAGATCCAGCCATACCCAATAATCCAGGGAGAAAAGAAGAGGAAAGGCATCTGACCCATACCGCTGTCCATAGTAACCAGACCTTGCCCAGCTGATCCCCTCCAGGAGAGCCCAGCTGTCCCAGTGACCTGATCTCTTGACCCCACTGTCCCAGTGACCAGATCCCTTGGCCCTGCTGTCCAGCGACCTCACTGGTTGTCCACAGTCCCAGACTCAAGCTTACCTTGTAAGTATCACCTAACCCAGTCCCAAAAACTGCATATTCCGCTTTTTTAATTTTGCATCCTACAGAAAATCCTATTGAAAGTCCCATATTGCATACCCCTCTCTTTTGAATCCTGCATCTCCTATTCAAATCCTATTGCAAATCCCAAATTGCTAGTATCATCTGTTCACCTTTTCCATAGGAGAATGTGTGTTAGTCTATGTCTGCTAGCATATTCCTTATGATATTTATTTCAGTTATCTGTGTAAGTCTGTAGTACCATTTTGAAATAAATTAATTCCCCTATAAGGAGGTACGTAGTGCAAGCTGGTTAAAATTCTAAATTAACCCCCTTGCGAGCAGTGCTTTCCTTAATAATATAGTCATTAAAATATAGCCCTAGTAGAACCGGTCGTTGTGCAACCAAAACTGAATTTGCATGTGTATTTGAATTGTTTCTCAATTCCGATTTGCAATTTTCCCATAAAAACCCAAACATAATCCCATTAGCAATATTTAATTTCCCACAGAATCCTGTCTGTTATGTGCCTTTGTTTCTCACACTAAAATTGATTTCTGATTTTAACATTTAAGCCCCTTTTCTTAGCTGCTTGTCGTTTTAAAGCCTGTGTAAAATAGGAAGTTGCAATTCTGCCGCCTGTGTTTTTTCTGCATTGTTTTCCTCCCAAAACCGATTTTCTTACCTGTGTCACGCTGCTTTGGTGCCCTGTTCAGTAGTCTATAAGCTTTCTTAAGTACAGCCACATGAATTTCTGTCCCAGCTTTCCCACTGCAATTGTAAACTGATATACAAGTAACCAGTAAAATCTGAGTATCTTTTTGAGGTTTTAAATTCATTTCTGGCCTCCCATCCTGGGGTGGTGGGTTGAATTTAAACATTGATTCTTCCCTCCTACTGACTCCTTGCCACCACTTTCCATCCATAAAGAATTCCGTTAGTAGGTGTGCCATCTGTCATTTTGAAGAAAAGTTTTGTTGCTTCTGCTTTCTATTAAAGTTTTATGTAGATGATGTTAGGAATTTGAATTCATTGTGTTTTAAGATTTTTGCATTGTATAGCCACAGTAGTGGTGGCTGCTGTCCTAATTTTGATTTGCTTGATTGTCTTTGAAATCTAAAATTAATAAATATTTCATTGTTCCACAGCAGACTGGTTCGTAGTAGATTGCGACACAGGGTATTTAAGAAGGCCCCAACCCATCTCACACCCACCTTAACAAAGTAGAATCCATGGATAAATAAAGAGAAAAAGCGTTTTTATTGTGTGCTGCATTCATTGTCAGTGGAAAGAGTCCCTGGCTGGAGTGTGCCGTGTCATAAAATCTGTTACAAATCACACACACTGGAAAGGAACATGCAGGGAATATTCAGCACTGTGGTAGTTTCCCTCACAGACACACATACCAGAAACAGCATAGTCGGCAGCACTGCAAGGCTTGCTTTCACACTCACACAATCCCACATGCACACACAATAAAGACGAATAGCATGGATGGTGTGGGGAGTTGGAGAAACTCTCCCATCTTTTTGATATGAGGGGACTGAGCCACAGGGGACCGTGTTGGTCCTGCCTCTCTCTGAGGTTCTTCCCAGAGACTAGATGGAATGGAATTCCCTGGGATTACTCTGCCCTGGGAGACACAGTACTTCCTCAAACCTTAAAGCTGTGCCTTAACCTGAAAAATCAGTTAGGGACTAGAAGCTCCAGCATGCTCCAGAATGGTCAGACTCTAATAATATGGAATTAGCAACGGTAAATGCTTTCTAAAGTATGAGACTGGAAGAACAAGTGCAAAGAACGTTATTGTGCAGCTAACTCTAAGTGCATTCCTTTAACACAGAGGAAAACTGAAAGAAAGGCGAACAACATGCAAATGTGGAAATTAATTTTTCCACAAGAAAATCAGGAAAAGACTAACTTTGATCACAGAGAAAGATCCATCGGGGAGGGGAACCATCCCATTTGCTGGTCAGACAACTAAAAGATTTTGGTAATAGGGCCTGTGCGCACTTATATTAACACTACATATGGTGATGAAATGTATGGGACACATTACTCATCGTAATCGTATTTCTGATGCTTGTATCTGCTTAGATTCACATGCCATGCATAGGCCGACGTCTAGTGGAAGCTGCAGAGTATTTGTTGTTGTTTCCAAAACTCGAAAAGAGACGTCGACGGGGTGTGCCAGTAGTACCATCTCTAGTGTGACGTCTACTGTACCCATGGTCCTTCACGAGTCGAGGTCCTCAGATAGTTTTTTTCCGGCATCGAGTTTTTTTCCACAATTGTGAGCGGTCACTTCGAGCGAAGTTCAATTGAGGCGGAGATCATTTGCTTATGCAAAGTTTAAAGTATAGTTACTCTTTCCGTCATTTTTGACCGATGCCGCTTCTCGATGTGGTGAAGAATAAAGACAACAACACAGCCCGTCAGACGAAGTCAACTTAAGACTGACCCCTTTCGGCCTTGGAAGGCCGAACGGGCCTAGGCCTTTACAGTAGGGAGAGTGGGGGGCAGTCATTATACAATGTATTTTCCCACCCCTTCCCCTTGGATAAGACACCCTTTAAATTCTGCCCAAACTGTAATAAAAAGTTTACGTGGATCGATAAACACAGAGTTTGTAACCTGTGCCTAAACCGTGACCATGACGAAGGGCACTGACGAGCTTGTAAGCTCTTTCGACACAAGACCCTTAAAGATCGCAGAACAAAATGCTGGGCCCATCACACCATGCAGTCTGAGGCTGCAATGGATGTGGAGGGAGCTTCCAGTGACGGCAGCGGCGTCTTCTGAGGGTGATGAGGAACAGCCACATTCCCAAGTGCTAGCCCCTGACCCTGGAAGACAGGCCGGCGGCTCTGTTGTGGGGACTACACCCGGCGGCAAGAGCACTCCATCTTCCCACACTAAACACACACCCCGCGGCGATGTGTCGGCTCTGCTGAACAAATGCCCATATTCGGCGTCTAGGGGCAGATCAGTGGATTCCCTGTCCTCTGGGCACTCCAAGTCTTGGACAGGCCCCATAAGACAAAAGACGCAGCCCATAAAACTTCTCCAACTGAGCATCGGCAGATGCGGCAACCGAACACCGAATGTCGGCATATGCAGCAGAGGTCCTTCCCAGTGCCGAAACTCGAGGCATTTCGTCGAAACCGGCAGAAAAGCCTAAGGATTCAGGGTTACCATACCTGATTAAAACCTTCTTATTCCAAAAAATCTTCCTCTATGAGCTCTAATCATAGAAAAAAGACACAGAAAGACAGGTCTCATAAGGAAGAGTCTACCCCATCCAAGGAAACTGAAACTGTCCCACAAGAGGAGGGGGCATGTCCATGATGTGAGAACCTACATAATAAGGACCTACCTACAACCCACACACCTGCTGTACCTTATCCTGGGGTCATCCCCAGCTCAGCCACATGGTCAGCAGAGGACATAGATAGGGTGATGTCTAGAATGACTTTCTTTGCAAATTTCTTTGAAAGAATCCTCATGCCTTAGAGAATTTCCAAAATCCACCTCCCACTGATCAGGCCTCAAGCTCTCAGCCCCTGTCGTCCATCCTCAACCCCTCTCTTCATCCAAGCCACCAGCAAACAGGCCTTGCACTTCTGCCGAGCTTTATGATATGCATATGGACACAGAAGGGGATCAGTAGGAATATCAATACTATGATGAGAATGATGAGGGGGATAATAATGACGATGAGTCAGAGGTTTACACTATAGACTGTCCAGTTCTACAAGACTCCTCTTTACCTGATTCTGCAGTGGATAATCAGCCCTTGTTTAATGACCTCTTAATCAAAGCAGCTGAGCACTTTGGAATTCAAACTCACGAAACTCAGCAGGACAAGGATTTTGTCGAAGATATCCTGGGGGACAAAAAAGGCTGTCACCCAGTTTATACCCATTCTAAAGTCGGTTCAAAAGCGGATCAAACCCTCACTTTAAACGCCCAATCAAACAAGGGCAGCCAATCCGCGAATAGAGAAACTATCCCGCTTGGCACCATCTGATCCCTTATATATTAGAGGACAACTTAGGCCAGAATCACTGCTTGTCACAACTACCCGGAGGAGGAGCGGTACACCTTTGGCCTCTTTGGAAGCTTCCCCAGACAAGGAGAGCAATTCCACACTGTTGGCAAGATATGACTGCAATAAATGGGACGAGATTACAGCCCTTGTTGACTCTGCTCCAGAGCCTCTAAAATCTTAACTTGCCCTTGTAGCAGCTGAAGGGAAGACCTGCCAGCAGCCTATTAAATAACAGCCTCGACGGTGCAGACAATGCCGGACACATTGTTGCAGAAGGAACCATTCTCAAGCGCCATGCTTGGCTTTGTCAGTCCGGCTTTATGTTGGAGACGCAGGCAATGTTGCTCAACATGCCGGTGGAACCAAATGTACTGTTCGGCAAAACGGTGGAGGATGCTCTGAACTCAACCAAAGAGGAGGATGATACACTCAAATCCCTTGGGCATCTTACCAACAAATAGACTGGGCAAAATGGTGGTAACAATTATTGACGCTTTTGCGGCCAAAATTCCCAAAGAGGCTCCGAAAATGGACAACACCAGATTTTTTCATGGAACAACGACTAGGGTCAAGCGTCCCAGGGCTATCCAAGTGGCCAGCGCAGGTCCCTGCAGCCGGGGGAGATCCTCCACTTCCAGAGGTGCAGGGATGCCTCTCAAAAAGACATCCGCTACTGGTCTTCTCCCATGCCTCCCCAGTAGGGGGATGGATTTCAAACTTCACCCACGCATGGGAGGGAATAACCATTGACAAGTGGGCGTTATCGACGTTAGCGGGAGGTTATTGCGTGGAGCTCCTAGAAACACCATCAAACCTCCCCCCACGCCAAAGGAAGACATCAAGAGAAGAACAACTAATCTTGATAGAAGAAGTCAACGTTCTGCTCCTCAAGGATGCCATCAAGATTGTGCCATCCAACGAGGTAAACAAGGGTATTTATATATGTGACCCCACTGCCTGTTTTGTAAGAGGATAAAGGTCATGTGCCATCACTTCCTGTTATGTCACTTGGGGTGGGGTCAAATTACATCACTTCCTGTGATGTTATCAGAGGTCAAGGGTCGTGTGATGTCACTTCTACTACCTCTGGCATTTTGGTGGAATGGCGTCTCTGCTATTAAGACCTGATCAATGCCAAACAGGTTGTAATAATGAGACCATGATTCAAAGGAAATGTCAAGGGAGATGAAACTAATCACGAAACAAAAACCAAGCCGGTCACCGTTTCAGAACTATGAAAAGAGATGCAAAATGTCAGTACGCAGCAAATTCTAGGAGGAAACAGATGTGCTTCATTCACTCCCTGGATACAGGGGAGACTGCAATCCCGAAGGAAGTAGCACACTTATAGTTCTTCCAGTTGTGCAACAGTGGCTTTGATGAAGATATGCTAGCGGTCCTTCCTCAAAAGCTGTTGATCTAGGGACAAATATAGAAAACAGCAGATACCAGAAAGAAGGCTTGAAGTTGGGGTTCTTCCTTAAGAACCCAAGAGGAAGGGAAACCTCTTGCAGAAATGTGAGAACATCACCTACCTGAAAAGGCCCCTGACAGGGGAGGGGACACCCTTTACTGTCAAGTGTCTTTTGCTAAGAGAACCAAATGTCATGGAGAGCCAAAGTGAAGTCTCAGGGAACCAGAGGTTGAGGAGAGACCTTTAGGAAGCCTTAGATAATCAAAGGTCATGAAGAGACCTAAGAAGATGAATGTGCAGTGGAGAGTCTTAAAGAACCTGTGTTAAGCAGATGCCCTAAAGAAAACACACCCATGAGTAGTCCTAGGAGGGGACTGCCCAGGAAGGCCTCCGATGTTTGCTTGATTTCTAGTTAGGGTTGGACTTTAAAAGGATAATTTTTTCTAATTGAACACACTTTTTGGCCAATTTGGGAGACCCTTATTCTATTCCTTAGGTTTGGAACTTCCTGTTAGCCATCACCTTTGGACTTGTGTTGTTAGAACAGGGTGTCCCTGCAGGGACAAGCACTCAAAAGATTAGGTTTAAGACTTTTATGTTAAAGAATGTTATCACTGTAAGGTACACCTGAAGATTTGAAGTATCACATTGTATGCCATCTTATCCTTGTCACTAGGTTCTTAAGTATTTCATTATTAGGGCTACGGCATTCATCCAACCTAAGACTTTATATTGTCAGCCTCAATAAAACATTGTTCATACATGTTGATGCTGTATGATGTTTCATTGGTTGACATCACCGCTACAGTAACACAACATAGTTTTACATGGCACAGCAGAGCCTTTCTTCATAAATAGAACAGTTACAACAGTGTCAGGGTCAATGCCACCTTGGGGAACAGAATGGGCACGGCTAGTTCAAGGTTCCTAAGAAATCGAAAATGTTCTGCATATGACAAGCACAATGCTTTCACATACTCCTCTCTCTCTCCAGCAGCTCTAACCCATGACCAATGTGTCGCTGGGGACATTGGTGGCCATCTGAGAAGCACACATTTCTCCTTCCTGCACCCAGTGTTGGCCATTCTTCTCTGCCAGTCTCCTTATTTGTTGTGGTGCTGGGGGAGGGGTGAGGTAGTCAGTGCAGCTGTTGATAGACCTACACATACAAAAATGCTCACTGGTTAGGAGCCCTTGAGCCGCGACCGTTGCCTAAAGCAATGTTCACCTGCAAGTCTTGCTTGACATTCCTCGGTGGGTAAGGAGGGTAGTCCACACACCGAAGGACAGAGAGGCTCAGATGGAGAGCAAGTGTACATTTGGAGCACAGGAGCACTGTGGGAAAACCACTGTCAGCATCCCCCCATCCTTTAATATCTCCCCACTAGCTTATTGGTTACTTCTGCCCTGCTTTTAAGTTGCCTTACTTAAATAATCAAATTACCCATTTCCTGCAATAACCAAATGAATGGTGTTTCAGGCAACTGAACCACACTCGCAAATGTGTTCTTGGGCCAGTGTGAAGTTCATGGGTGGGTGTTACCAGCTAGAACCTTCCACCACCTGAGCAGCGGCACACACTACTGTAACACTGGAGCCCAATACGCTTCCCTCAGTCTATACATTGAGGGTCAGCGTGTTGTATTGCCAAGGAAGTTGGCCCTTCAGCCAAGGCCAACACTAAGGTTTTTCTGGAAACTGTGACGATCCTACAGATGGCGTCACTTCTCCCCAGAGGGAATTCACTTTCCATAAGGCTAGGGGGGTGAGGCCACTAACCGATAATTCCTCTAGGGGTGGTAACATGCAGGAGGATTTCATGGTGAGGGACCACCTCCCGGGGACAAAGATGTTAGTCTGGGACAAGGCCCCTTTATCTCCCAACCCCACAGGGTCATAACAACACCCAACCCTTGTTTATATATGATCAGGTCCGAGAAAATGTGGTACTGTAATGTGCCAGACAGTCTCCCTATGAGAAATAGTGGGACAAAGAACACAAGAACGCCACGGTCATACTTGAAGAGCATTCAAACAGTTGCTCCTGTTCAAACTGACGTTACACTGGGTCTGTATCAGCTACTTAAGCTAAACAGTAAAGAAGGGCAAGTAGAGCGACATGCATCCGGAGAAGTCAAAGAGCTAGAAGTCCACCAAGAACACCGCAAGTTTCAAAAGGGCATTTGAAGGCTGTGTTGGAGCAGCGGTGTGAAGTAACACGAGCTAACCAAGGGAAGCCAGGAGCACGTCTTGCCAGTAGGCTGGGAGCTGGCATCCCTTACGTGGAAATTCAGTGTGGTAGTAGCGTGACCTGTGGTGGGGGTAGACCATGCGGCACACAACTACAGCAAGACCTCCAACACAAGCCTATGGCAGAGCCATGTAGGCAACTGCTTGGCAAGTACAAGGAACTGTGGTGGTTGTGTGACCTGTAACGGGTTGATCGTTTGCTCTGAAACTTGCACCCCGACAGCCAACAGTTTCAGGCCGCAAAGTCAAGCGGGATAAAGAGAAACAGAACAAGAAAGAGGCAGAATGAACCTGTGACCCCTGGCAAAACTGGTGAAGAGTTCCCTGAGAGAGGGTAACATGAACCGTAATAAGTCTAGACAGGGCCGGGAAAACTGGAAAAGGTGAAACAAGAAGACAAGAGAGAAGTAGAGCATTTTGTAAGGCAACTCCCTGATCAGTTTCATAAGATTGTGGTATTGAAGAGTCAAGAAGAACTTGGGGAGCCTCTTCCTCGTCCCAGTGGGGACAACTTGAAAGGTATCGGTAAACCGTTGAAAAGTCAAGGAGAGCTCAGGAAGTCTCTTCCTCGTCCAGGTGGTGGCAAAGTGAAAGACAGGGTTCAAGGTGCAAGAATTCAAAGTCAGTGGAGAGAACTAAAGGAAATGATGAATAATCTAAACATAAAGTAACACAAGAACATCCTGCTAAAGCTGGATCTAAACTAGGAGAGATCTGTCCTCCTAGTCCCGTTATATTTGTGGAACTTCCTTAGAAACCCGCACTGTAGGAGCCTGTACCTAGGAGAAGGGAGACATTCTCCTGGTTTGGGAAGAATCTAGACTTGAAGTAATGCAAGAACAGCCTCCTAAAACTGGAAGTAAACCAGGAGAAAGGAGACATTCTCCAAGTCCCGTGATACTTGTGGAAAAGTACTTGTAAAAAGATACTTGTAAAAAGTCGAACTTTGAGAGACTTTTACCAGGAGAAGCGAGTCATTCTCCTGGGTTTAGAAAATGACTCTCTGTTAGATTAGTGATTAGTGTTTGAGTGACTGGGTTAGAGTAGGAGTTTTGATTACGACAGTACTCTTTCTTTTGGACTTCTCAGAATTCCTGACCAGCCCGAGCATTAGTTTGTTGAGTTTGGGAAACCACCTCTAGTTCTAGGGCTAGATGGGTTTGCATTTTCATTTAAATACATGTTTGCAGCAACAAACAAGCTTCCACTTGGCCAGACTCCTCAGTCCATATCACCCCAAAACCTAGGAAATTATGTGTTCCCACATTTGCATAAATTTAATATTAGAAAAAGGGTGATATAACCCATAAGTCAAGTTAAAAGAAGCAAAGTTAGAAGTGAAATTGCAGTACGAGGCATATTACCCATTAGGTAGTTATGTTAAGTCATTGTTTAATGAATGTAGTCACATTATTTTTATTACAGGAGCCAAAGATTATTCGAATGTTTTGGTGAAAGGAAGATCTTCCCTATGAAAGATGTTAGCAAATTTAAGAACAATCCACTGAAGCAAGAATCTTAGCTTGGACTGGAGGCCAGGAGGCAATCACAGCAAAACCCCTTCATGCAAATACTGCAGTTTGCAGACTTACCTCACACTTAGTCAGCAGAGTGGGGACATGGTTCTTCCATCTTAAAGGGCAACTGAGAAAGGCTTCTCAGAATCAGGTACCTATAGTCCCATCGACTTAGTCCATTTACCTTGCTCATGTGCCAGTCGTGTTGTCAGCTTTGGCTTGGAAGGGGTGCATTTGCATGAGTGTATGAGTGTGGTAAGTAATTACTCTGACATCTTCACTCGTCTGATTTTCCATGGTTAAGTGAGTCTTGGGTAGAAGTCCTAACCCTGTAGGGTGAGTGGATAGGGGCTACTGCAAGAGAAGCCGTGCATGGGATAAGTGCAGATCATTCACACGTTTTCCCCTAATGAAGTTTGCAGTTAGGCTGTGACAGTTAAATTATGTTACTATTAACTCATGAATTGGAACTTAATGCATTTCTATCTCGGATCAATTTACCAGATCAGTTCATTAACAGCTTCATGTCATCAGCGTAGCATTGACAGCCATGCCCAGGAGTATCATGCAGCTATTGATAGTCAATATTAGAATAATGCTCATTACCAATCCCTATATGGAATGTGCCATCTGCCAGTATCACCATGCTGATGGAGGAATCAAAAGAGGCTGGTGCTTCAGCAATTCTCTCAGAATGTCGGACCGCAGATGCCCCAGACATGCTGGCTGTATCCGTCCAATCAAGACACCACCCCACAGGATTCTGGACCAGAGGTTGACAAGGACACTAAAGGGCTTCCAATCATGTCCTAGTCCATAGCACCCTGAATAGAAAAAACTTGCGTTTATTTATTTGATATGTGCAACTGCTGAATTCAGATTGACTAATCAAGGTGTGTGAATGCAAGTCTAAGACAGAAAGGAAATGCGGGGTGAAGTGCATGACTCCATGAATGAGGGAGAAGTGTGTGTCTTCATTAATTTGTGCTTTTATATAATGCTTCATGTCGGATCCCACTAATCTCTAAGCACTGTAACATATGCTGTTATTATTACCCTTATTAAAAGGTACTCAATTTATCGACCATGGAAAAATGGGGGCCCTTGTCAGCTATGCCGCTTAGGGCAAAAAAGGACCTTGAGGTGCCATTCATTGGCCAGGTAGAATGGGTCATCCTCCTATGAGAAGTGCAGTCAAGATACAGGTATCCTTCCACAACAGCTATGAATCTGGAATGGTGGCAATGAAGCTAGGCAGCTGGATCCACAATAAAGCAAATCACAGTCTAAGGTCTTATTGCAACCGAATGCTATGGAAGCCATGCAGAATCAAATAATATTATTCTGGTACCTCAAAAAGCCTCTTACAGGCATAATCATGCATCAAGGTGCCAAAGTATTTAGTGTCGGTGCCTGTAACAGATGTTAAAATCAATTAAAAAAAGCTGTCCCCATATTTTGCACAAATCTTACAAAATAGTATGTAACTGGATACAAAATAGAATCTGCAATAAAATAAAATTACATTAAAGCCTGTGGAACTATGACAGACCTTAGACATCTAACCAGAGAATTGTTTATGTGGATAAGGTAATTTTGTTTCTTAAATGTCCTGCTTTGTTGCTGTGGGTCAATGAATTAAAACTTGTTTTTAGTACCATGTTGTCTTTATTCCCTTGCTCACAGTACCTCTCAGCTATGTGGGTTGTAACATCAAATGGCCACCGAGTACTTCCAAGCAGGGTCTGAGGGGGTCTTCAGAATCAAAGTTAATCTGTGATCACGTTTTTTTGTTGTAGCCATGCCATGTGAGCACGGTCTCATTTGGAGTATACAATATCTGGCAGTTATAGGATCATTTCCCCAGGTCCATACATCAGAGAATGAGGATTTACTAGTACTTGGCATTCAAGAGTGCTCTCATTCTCCCTCTCGACCTGGGAGCTACCTGTGGCAGCTCGGGCGGCCATATTCTTCAGTAAATCTCCATACGGTGTCCCCTGGCGCTCATTCTGTACAGAGCAAATCCTTGGCTCCAACTCCTCTGTCAGTGAGCTAAACTTTACCAGATAGATCCCCTTCTTGCTTTCATCAGGAAGGAATGCAATATGTCTGGCTGATTAGAGGTCCCCATAACGTATTACTCCTCCACCATTGCACCAGTAAGCACCTCCAGGAAAGTTTGCTTGCTGATACTGCTCTCTTTTCTTCTATGGATCAAATTGTATCCTGGTCAAAATACCATCAACTATTCCTTACATTGCAGCAATCATTCATTCACCCTTAGGTTATCTTTACCTTCTGAATGCGAGTACGGTTTGTTCTAAGACATTCCTCCTTTTGCTCTTTCATAGGAGACCCTGCCCCGGGCGGGAAAGACTAAGCACTCGAAATCAAGTGCATTTTGCGCATGTTGTGGTGTTAACGTGATCAAGCATGGGTAAAATCACTTGTTCAGTTATTTGTTGCCCAGGATAGAAATGAAAGCATAAAATGGCACATTGAATTTTGTAATATGAATATATTGCAGTAACCAGTCTCTCATCTAAACCAATGGTACCATTATTTATTGGATAAAAGATTCCAGGCATTCCTTGCTTCTCCTGAAATGGGCTTTGACATATGCCCCAATATGGATATGTCACAACATCCTAAGTCAAGAGAAACAGTCATGTAATATTGGAATTTTACAGTTGGCCTAATATATATATTACATGGACGCAGTAGCGTCCATGTAGTTATGGTTAAGTTGGTGTTTCCATAGGAAGAGCATTTTTTGGGTGGCTTATAACTTCGCTCCCTCTGGACGAATCCTCAGCAAACTTTGCAGAAAAAGTATATGGCCCACTCAGAATTTTTTTGCAAAGTTTGGAGAGGTTTGGTCCAGGGGGGGTAAAGTTATAGGGGGGGTCCCAAAACCTTTGTTTTTTCCCATAGACATAATGGGAAAAAACTTTGCACACGCCTACAGCCCAAACCGCTGGACGGATTTACACCAAATTTGGCAGGAGCGGGGGCTTGGTCCCGAAAGCGTGCTTATGCAAATTTGGTGTAAATCCGTCCAGTAGTTTTTTTTTAAAATGACCAAAATGTAAGGCAAAAAAATTAGTGATATCTCTGTTCGCTCCGCGGATGGACTTCCCGGTTCGCTCCGCAGACAGTGCCCTGATTGGCCGAGTGGCTTGCGTGATGTCCGCGGACATTCGACGTGTTCGCTGATTGGACGGCGTGGTGCGTGAAGCGCGTCAGATTTTCTGTGGCACCCGCCATCTTGCATTCGCCGACGACCGCGGACAGCGCGGTAAAACTTGGATTAAAAATTGTATTTAGTGGAGTGTGTTGGTGTGTAAGAGTGTTTGGGGAGGGTGGGGGAGTATGAGATAGGTTCAATGTTCTGTTTTTTTAATGTGCTAAACACTTTTGTTGTGTTCGATTTGTCTGCGGACAACACAGCTGTTCTGAAATTTTCTATATAAACTAAATGGTGGGGTGTTCTGAGGACGGAGTATGTGTCCGTTTTGTTTGCAAGCAAGCTAAAATTGAGCTAAGAACACTTGCGGTGTCCTTAAATGTTCGTACATAAACAAAATGGGGGTGTCCTGAGGACGCAGTCCGTATTGTACTCTGGCAAGTTGAATGTGTTCTAAGAACACTCGCGGTGTCCTGAAATGCTCCGATTACTTACCGGTAATCTTCATTACTCCTAGTTCTGCTCTTCCTCGTCACAGTACTGACGACCCTCCTCACCCTCCCTGCGGGGAAGGTCCCATGCTCCGGCTTGGTAATATGAAACTGAGTGATGTGGATGTGGGGGAGGAGTTATAGGAATTTAAAGAAATAGAAGAAGGTCCTGTGTCGGAGGCAGGGGCCTCATGAAGTAAGTACTGGGACGAGGAAGAGTGGACGTGGAGGTAATGTTTGCAATTAAACAAAAAGGAGGTGTTCTGAGAACGCTGTTCGTATTGTTCGTTGTCAGGTTGAAAGTGTTCTAAGAACCCTCCTTATGTCCGTTGACATTACAATTTCCTATGGGCCTTACCCGACTTTTTGTCCAGTAAACAAATGATAAATCAGGCTGCTCTGCGGCGACATTATGTGATAATCACTTGCCCCATCGACCTGGCTGACATGCTTTTGCAACACTAAATCATATCTCCTGCCCCTAAACCTGACATTATCAAAGCATTCATATTCCCCGTCTCTCTCCGTGACGTTACAGGGTGCGTAGCCAAACGCGCCCAGTCGTCTCCAGCCCTACGCGACTTTACACAGAACCCGGAAAACAACACAGATCATCTCACAACACAGTGCGCCACAATTCAGAATATGAAACTGTGATTTAAAAGCAAACAGCAAGATTGTTCATTTCATAATGTACTTTTATTTGACATCAAATGTTTAGAGAATATTCAGCGATTTGCATTTGTCTTTGCTGTCGATCCGCAAAAGTTCATCTTGAGTCACGCGCTGTTCCTTTGCAATACACAGGGTGTTGGTTTATGATAAAAGAAGCACTATGGTCGCACTGATAATCGGAAGGCTGTTCCAACAACGAGGCTTTAGACCACCATAATGGTTGGTATGTTGCTTCTAGCCGCTAGTACCGCGTAAGGGCATATTGGTCCTTGGCGATTGTGCCATAAAATGGTGAGGGTCGTGAAGTTGCTTAGAAGTGGCTGCACCTGGCAGTTAAAAAATCCGTCGGCCTGGGGCCTGAGAATCATGGCATTGACAGTAGGGAAGGATGTACCTGTTTTCAAAACATAAATTAGTCTCACGAGCCGATCTTCATTAAAAATATTCATTTTATTTATTAGGGCGTGAAACTATTTGCTAGCGAGTATAGTGCAACGGAGTATGTTAACTTATTCCCACTAACCCACCCTCTTTCCTCTTTTCCTCTGCCTTTTTCAGAGCCGTCTGAGCGCCAGGGGACCACTTCAGCTGTGATAGTGTGCGGTACAAAACAATATGCCACATTGAACGAACAAGTACAACTTAACCGGGCTTTAACGCCATGCTATTGTTATTAAATTACGCTATAAAATAATCTAAAGGGTTACTTACATTATATTGGCATTTTCCATTGTCTACGCATAATGCAGTCCCTAAATACGACTCCGTCTGTGCCAACGATCTTTCTCATAGTGATATAATATACAAAATTGGTTTAGTTTCAGAAATGTCATCCTTATCATCTCTTACGTTTTTGCACCCCTCCTTCAAAAGAAGTCTTTTGGCACGATCCCTGTCTGTCAAGGTCAAAAAACAATAGAACCTTATAGTGCGAGTCGTGGGCCACTCCGGCCCGTGAGCAAAAAATGGAAGCAGCTGACCTTCACTGTGAACGAGCATAAATTCTTACTTTGCAACATTCTGTGTAAAGCCATCCCTGATACATTGCTTTTTACACTCCATCTTTGTATATTGTCCGCGTGCTAATGAAGAAAGTTTGTTAAAGGGAGTTTATGGTTAACTTGAGCTACTAAAAACCTATGAAATTCAGTAAAAAAACTTTGTTCAAAGGACGTTATGGTTCCAAGTAAAACCGAAAAACCCCTGAAATTCGCCAGTTATGGTAAGCTAAGCAACCATAACTCGCGCCACCACCATGCACTGCTAAGCCTAACACCCAGGACATCAAAGATGACATCACAAATGTCATTGATGACATCACTGATGACATCACATGTCTGACTCACCCTTTTTTCTTTCCTGACATATCTAGGCCACATGATTTTCTTCAGTAACAGTCAGGAACTAAAAATTGTAAATTACTATATTCGTAGACTTATCCTTCAAGTATGTTCTTAGAATAAATCCCTTATGGTCCAGTCATATCATATGAAATTTATACATAGGGGAAGACACAACCTTGAAAGACAGCAATCCTTTTTGTGCATTAAAATTATCAGTAGATTTATCAGCACTTTCTGATACTTTTGTGATTTTTTTTATTACTGTGGTTTCCCTGTGTATGCTCATATTTATATATTATATATTTATATGTTGTACTCATACTATTTTCCTTAGGGTCCAGACACATCATGTGATATATATAGATAGGGTAAGTAACAGCTTTGAAACAGAGCAATCATTTCTCTGCATAAAGGTAATCAGTTAGGTTTTGAACACTTTCTGCTAGTATTGCTGTTTCTTTTTCTTCAATTCCCTTGTATATATTCATATTTGTATTTGGTGTTGTCTCTTTGTGATTTGTCTATAATAATGCAATTATGTAGTAAGTGGGTTTTATTACCTACTTATCACGAGTTTCACTGTACGCAAAACTCTAATATGAAAACAGTTATTTCACTATTCAACATGGCAAGCTTATGAATATTGCACCTCCATCATGTATGCTGCACACAATGCCTATGTTTCTACATGAGTACCTTAGTATACTGGATTGAAGTTAATAATAGAATGCTATTTATATCAATGCATAGCTTAATGCACTGATTAGCACTTGATATGTATTCCAATAATCTTTGACACTTTTTTATTAACATTACACTAAGAATCCCTTGTACAGACTTTTCATGAAAGGTAAATGCACATGTGATATCATCAGTGATGTCATCAATGACATTTGTGATGTCATCTTTGATGTCCTGTGTGTTAGGCTTAGCAGTGCACGGTGGTGGCGCGAGTTATGGTTGCTTAGCTTACCATAACAGGCGAATTTCAGGGGTTTTTCAGTTTTACTTGGAACCATAACATCCCTTTAACAAAGTTTTTTCATTGAATATATATATATATATATATGATCAAGCGCTCGGAGGAGTGCGAAACGCGTCGTTCAGGACACTGCCCTGGTGCACTGTTTTGTTTTGCTGTGTGTTTTTTTGCCTAATACTTATTTTATCATGAATTAAACTCGTTCTGCATATTAGATTCGAGTTTGTCATTTTTTTTATTGGGACCTGCTGACCTGATTTTCTATATATATATATATATATATATATATATATATATATATATATATATATATATATATACACATACACACATTGCTGATGACTGCAAAACATCATCTTTAACAAACTTGATGTAGCAGTGCGGGTTGATCCCGTTTTAAAAGTTGATTTCCATCTACATATAGAAATACATGGTGTTATAAACCTCATTCCTGAGGCTTTCAAATATAGGAGGATTGATAATATATACGGATATTTTGTACATTATGTCCAAGAGTAAATGGTTAATATTTATTAGAGTTGAGCCAATGGATGATCCTATGTTCTTTAGACGCTCCATGTTATCGTGTTGTCACTTGGGTAGCCTCCTGCGAGGGCTCCTTCTACATTTCTTTGAGATTATTAAGACCCCGCCACTGCCCGAATCCCACATAGGGGTCTGCCAATATTCCTTAATGGTTCCCTCTTCTTCACCCACTACACCTCTTCTCTAGGCAAACTCATCTCCTCCTTTGCCATTTTATATAATTGTTTTGCAAATGTAACTAGAATCTTCTCCTCCTTCCTGACTTTCGACCCAAGCTTGTCTCTCTCATGAGCCCCTACCAATCTGATGTCAGTGGGTGCTAACCCTCTCTAAAACTGAAATGAGCTTTCTTGTGGGCTTCAATACAACACCCCTTCTTCCCTCTCACATATCCTTTCTTCATATCTTTTTTACCCCGTCCCACAAGTCTCACAGTCTTGAGGTACGACTTAACAGTAACCTGAAACTTTTGCACTTCTTCATCCAACACTGGTACGGCCACCAGGCTTAACCACCTGAAAATCCATAAAATCTGTACCATTTCACATTTCACTCTCCCAAAACATACCCTGCCAACCTGGTCCTCACAGGCTGGACTATTAGGAGTAATTCTTAGGAGACAACCCTCTCTACTCCTTTATTTAAAAAAAAGCAATGAACTTTTCAACCTGTCCCGTCTACAACCTCCCACGGTGCCTGACCTCATCTGTGGACAACCATCATGGTGGTGGCGTTTGTAAGGAAGGCATGGTTATCAGAAGCAAGACAGACACAAGGAGTATAATCCAAGCGTGTTTATTAAACAGTATAAGGGTGAGAAAAACACCCAATTTAAGCCTAAATCTTATATGGGAGCATGCTACAACCATCAAAATAAAGAAAACACTGTCCTAGTGGTGTTGTATCAATATAAAATGGCCTATAGTAAAAAACCTATGACCAAATCCTTACTCTATATAACACAAAAGGTGTGGGACATTGACATGTATAACAAAAGAGTGTAGTACTAACTGAAATGACCAAAAGGATTTTGATAGTTCAGGACTGCTTAACTAGTGTACTCCCTTCCCCACGTTACATCACGGGACAAGGCGAAACAGTGGCAAGACTGAGAGCACCACTTGAGTCTATAGGCATCAGGAAGCGGTTTCTTCAGAAAAGGCAGGATCCCTCGAATCAATGTCTTTTGCTTGGCATCACAAAACTTTCCCAAGTTTTCACCATGCAAGATTCTCCTCTTCCTCGGCTTCCTCATGATACCCCCTTCATTGGGTTCACCTTAGTTTTTACACCATTCTTCAGTCACTGTAACAAAATGCAGGATTCACTTTCCCTTGCTTTCCTTTGGCATCCCTTTGATGGGTTCATTCTTGCCTTTACAACTTTATCACAATGCGGGATTCACTCCCCTTAACTCTCTCTTGGCATCCGTCTGTCGGGTTCACACTTGCCGTTGCAACCTTATCACAGTGTAGGATTTATTCCCCTCTCTCTTGGCATCCCTCCGTCGGGTTCACACTTGCCTTTACAACATAGTTCACTTAGCTTACTTTACAATTGTTCACTTTGTTTCAAAGACTTTCGATTGTACGAGTAATTTACTTGGACCTTCATATGACCACTTTGAATTTCTTTTACTTTGGTTGGCCTCTGCTAGGGCCTTCTGTTATTCACAGTCTTTCCAATTTTCTTATCTTAAATCTAACAGTTTCACTGTGGATGCAGAGCCTTTTCGAGAAGGTAATATTCTATTACCGGACCACTATGTTATTCTTAGCATATTTCAGTCTTAAACACATTCACAATGTTACAGGCTCCTCACGTGGTTTTCTATGACACGCAAACTTCTGCATTCATCGTTCTGGTTACAATGTACTTTCGCTCGCGGTTTCGCTCAAACGCTTTGGTATCTTTCACTCGATAACACCAGACGGTCTCATAGTCCACTCACCGGTAACGCTCAATACCATTCGTCCAGCATTCCCTTGAAGCCAAGGCTATCGGGGAGGTTTCCTTTGAATAGTCTGGGTGACCTTCACTCTGCAGCTGGCCGAAACACGGCCCTTCTCTCTCGACCCCTTCTGCCCTGCTTCCATAGTCATTCTAATTTCACAGGATCTGTTATCTTGCAGCTTTGCTAGTTCTGCTCGCCTTTCATGCCTTGCCTCTCAGGTGCTCTCATGCTCCAACCTTTTATCCCAGTGGGGAAAGGGAACAGGATTCAGGTGCGAGTCATCAAGATTAGGTGCCTGACTCTGCCTGACCCTGATATTGGAACATGTCAAACGGACTGGTTGTGTGTGAGTCTGTCTTTCTCAGAAGCACTTTGTCTGTGCAGCCGAATGTGTGTAGGAAAGGGGGGGGTAAGTTTCCTAGATAGTATAAGGAATAAAGGTGTTCTACAGGGAAGTGGGTGTTGGGATAATACGTCTCTCTTCCGGGTGTCCCACTCCCCAGGGACCCCCATCCATGTGATCCTCCACACTGGCCCATGCCCGAGGTCTGGATCCAATAGCGATGGCCTTGCCCCGGCCACCTGGATGATGGATCCCAAGGGACTAGTTGGTGAGACACCCTTTGGTTTCTTACACTATCCATGTCAAATTATTACCTTTTTAAATTCCTTCTTCTAGTGTTTAAATCCATCCTTGGGTGACTCCCCTCTCACCTGACTGAATGTGTCTCATCCATCTCACCCCCCACCCACGCGCCACTATTAAGATCCCCTCAACTTAACTGTCCCCAGCTCACCATGTGCTGTTGCCTGCTTTCACTCCTATACCCTCCTAATGCCTTTCATTTAAACCCTCTATCCCCAGAAACTAAGGAGCTTCCCACAGGTGCTGGCTTATAGGTTTGACCTTAAGGACCACCTTCTCTCACAGGAGGAAGCCCCAGAGTTGTATAGTTCTATCGACTATCCCAACCCCCAATGAACACAATCACTGTCACTGCTGGATGGAGCATTGGTAAATGTAATTTCAGAAAATGTATTTAATACCACTCTTGTGCTGTCACCATTTACTGTTTCCATCTATTTCCCCACCACCATCTATTTTATTTTAGGAACTTCTTTCCTTTGACTATGTAAAGCACCATGTAGAAGAATGTGTGAATATTTGTATATATTTCAGAACAGGTTGTGACTTTGAACAGAAATGATTTACAAGACAGACAGTGTGGTAAGTCCGATTTCGGAGGTGGTCAAGAGGTCATTTTACACAACAAGTTTTATTAAACAAAGAAAGTAAGGCCTATTCAATCCCTACCTCTAGGGAGGTTTTTACAATTGTCTATAAAAATAAATAAGAAAGTGTGCTTGCCAGGATGTCTTACAAACAAAACAGTGTCCACTGTCCATAGCCTAATCTACGTTGAATCCTGTCCCTACCATGATCTACACTTAATCCTGTCCCTACCACGATCTATGCTGAACCCTGTCCCTACGACTAACAAAAGTATGAACACAAACTCAATCAAGCCAGGTAAGGGCAGTCTACTAGAAGTAGGAAGTGGTGGCTGTCTTCTGATCCCCAGCCAAATGTCTCTCTGTTTTCTCCAAGACCACTTTCACAGTAATACAGTTCCAAGTTCAGATGTGCCTAGTGTCTCTTTATTCCTCCTTGGATCATAGTCTCTGCCTTTAATAGTTGGATCATAATTACTCAATCCTGAAATATGTACACTTCACCTTGAGTGTGTTTCTTGCACCCCGCCTTAGTGTTTGGTTTATCACATCCTGTCTCGTGATCTCTAGCTCAGCCCGCCTTAACGTCTCTTGCCTATCACCCTGCCTTTGGCTGTCCTTGTCATTCATCACACCTTGGGATGCCTCGTTTCTCATCCCAGCTTGGGGAACATTGTTTCTCACCTCCTATTTGGGTATCTGATTTCTTACTCCATCTTGGGGGTATCTGCTTTCTCACTGTGGCTTGGGTTATGACTGAGCCCAACTGCCCTTATCCCGGTTTGCTGGAAGCACCGCATACCTTGTTTGCTGCAGCAGCGTTCCTCAGGGAAGGTGGTCTCCTTGTAGAACCACGATTTCGGTTTCCCTCCGGTCTTCCATGCCGTTATGGGTTGCGTCAGCTCGTGCTATCAGGGCTCGACAGACTTCAGCATCAGTTCCAGCAGGCGCCGGTCCACCACTCTCTGCAAAGTTGGGTTTCCTCTTCATTTGGGAGGTTGGAAATCCTCTGGCTCCCAGCCTCGTAGAAGGCATCAGTGCACTTCAGGCTCTACAGTTCCTCCGTCTTCACTTTGGGTGTGTGATTCTATTTTTTGGCTCCACCTCACAGAGGGACCTTCACTCCTCTTCATTACTCTGCAGGCTTGCGTCCCTCTACTGTGTCAATCTTGCAGGATCCTTATGTTCCTCCCAAAAAAGGGTATTGGTTAATACATTGGTCCTGCACCTCAGGCAAATATGGCAACAGTTTAAGGCCAGAAACTACATCAGTCACTTCTCCAAGGTTATTCCCACAGTTGTCTCTCGTAATCCCCACATAGCCAATGAAGATATTAGCTTTCGGATTCAAGGGAGGAAAACACACTTCTCTGTTTAAGGATTGCCTGTCCTTTAAGGGAAGTCACCCCCCAGTAGGATCCCACTTGCCCTTTCCACTAGAGGGTGTAAATCTTAAGGGGCTGACTTGCCTTGCCCTAAAGGAGTTGGCTGCCCTTAGGGAAAGGGACGAGTATCCTGAGTTTGTCAGATGCCCCTTCCACTGGCTTTGAGTGCTCTTCTAGTTTTCCTATGGGAAAGCGACTGAGAAAGTTGGCATTTTCTTGTTCTTAACCCTCTCTGTTTTCTATGGTAAAGCCGAAAGGATGCATGTTAATAAACCACCTCATTACCCCGGGGCTTTGGTATCCTTTCGCAAATGCATCTATGTCAAAGATGAATGATTGGTAATGAGATGGAATTTCCTTCCAGTTAAGTAGTACTTTAGAACAGTGATGGCCAACTTAATGGCTAGAGTTTCCAGCTCAATAATTGCATAACTATTTGCGTATAGTTTCTGGCTAATGTATAATGCCAGGTGTGCCGGACCTTCGTGCAACTGAGAGGACCGCTCTAAAGGCTTCTTTAGAGGCATCAGTGTCAAGAATACATTATTTGTTCAAGTCTGGCATTCTTAGGACAGGGTCTCAGCAAATAAGTTTCTTCAGGTGGTCAAAATGACTCAACTGCTCGGTCCAGTCACATCTGTTTGGTTGGGCATTTTTAAGCTTGTCTGTGAGGTTGGTGGCTATGGTGGATAGGTTGGGAAACAAATCACCTATAATTGCCATCCAACACAAGGAAGGCCCTCGGTTGGCACTTTGTTTTGGGAGGGCTAGTAAAGGCCAATGCTTTGACTTTTTCAGTCTGAGGCTGAATTAGGCCATTCCCCGCAAAATACCCCAAGTATTTTACAGCAATCTGCGCCAGGTGACACTTTTCTGGGGTTAGCACAAGGTCCTGCCCAAAGTAAGGCTCTGGTGACTTCAGAAACGTGGCTTGGATGTTGTTTGCATGGGTTACCATTGATGGCTATGTCATATAGGTATGCACCCACAAATAATTAATAGGGCTGCAAAACTTTATCCCTGAACTGCTGGAACGTAGGCCAAATGGAAGGTCAGTGAATTGATAAAGGACTTGTGGGGGTGCTTAAGGCATTTTTTTCCTGGTCAGTTGGATTAAGGGGAACCTGCCAGGCGTTCTATCAGTTCATCCATTCTAGGCATGGGGTAGTTATCAAAAACCAAGATGGAACTCAAAATTTTGAAGTCAATACAAATCCTCCTCAAATTATCTGGTTTAGCGACTAGCATGATAGGGGAGGACCAAGGACCCACATGGGGTTTGATGACCCCTAATTTCAGCATTGTGTATTTCCTCCACTTAGATCTTACACCTAAACCCAGAAATCCTATATGGTTTTAAGTTAAGTAGTTGACTTAGTGTGTCCTAATCGTGTGAAAGAAGTTTTTGACTGCTTAGAGCTTTTCTGAGAAAAACCTTGTGGAATTGTGCCAATATATCCTGATGGTCCCATTATTGTTTTTAGGTGAGATGGCCAGGAAGTAGACAAGACTGGTCCTCGGTTTCCAGGAGGAGAGCCGCCATGGTTCTGGTGTTTTGTCGACCTGGGAGATTATGTAATTCAGGTTTTCCTTTTTCTATAGTGCCAGGGGACCACTCCGGTGGTGATAGTGCACGGTACAAATGTCCTTTAACATTAACATTAATGAATCTATAGGGCCCATGCCACCTGAAGCTCATTTTATTCTCACAAGTGGGGAGCAGTACCAGTATCTGGTCAACTGTCATAAAGGACCTGGCAATGTCCTGTTTATTATAGTTCCCCTTTTAATGTTCTTGAACCTGGGAGAGGTGGTGGCTAACAGTATCTCTCATGACACTCATGTGCGATTCTAATTTGGCTACAACTGAGAGATCAGTTGTGCAGCTTCCGCTCATTCCTCTCATTTCTCTTTGAACATGTCCAATACATCCATGGGTTCCCTGCCATACAATAATTTGAATGTTGAATAACCCAAAGATGATTGGGGCATTTTGTGTACAGCAAAAAGTGACCATGTTATCATCAGGTTCCAGTTCATACCATCAGACTCTACCAACTTCCTGACTATTCGCTTTAAGGTTTGGTTAAAGCGTTCTACCAATCCATCCATCTAAGGATGATTTGCAGGTGTGCAGAGAGTTTTGATATTGAGAAATTCCTTTAACCTTTTCATAAGCCGAGATATACAGGTTGTTTCCTTGTAAGTCAGGATTTCCCTCAGGAAGCCTATATCATATAGAAAGGGGATCAAGTACTTCAGGATATGTTGGGAGGTATTGTTCCTAAGAGGCAAGTGGGATGTCTTAACCCACTGGTCCAAGCCCTGCAACATCACTGTGCATTGCTGGCAGCAGAAACCTCAGAAAGGCCACTGGAAAGCATGCTGCTCGCTAGGAATCACCAGAAAGAGCGCAGTGAAAATCTGAAAAAAGGCCACCATCTACTTTTGCCTATGTCAGTGGTAACACAGGAGACCACTGCCAAAACTCATCATTTGGCTGCCCACAGAGCAAAATCATTGCAAAAGAAACAGGGCTGTTTGAAAAATCTGTCGTTATTTGGTGTCAAATTTGCAAAAATCATGGCTCACAAACCTCCCAAAAAGATCCAACCTCCTTGTTGGGTGGTCCACATCATTCTACTTCAAGAATCTACATAAATATAAGGTCCACAGAAGTGTATGTTAGCTGAACAAGGTCCACTTTTGAGGATTGCTTGCTGGAAGAAATCTGTCAAAAATGGGTGTAATACCGTTACTCACCTCTATCATAAGCCGGCAATTTAAAACCATCTTGTGTAAAGTTGTTCATTGACCTCAAACTATGCCAAAGAAAGAACTGCTATCAGAAGCCTAAGAGGTGGATACAATTCAAAACTATATTCTGAAAAGCCTTGAAGTAAGAAATTGGTTAATGTATTTGTGAAAAATGTGAGTTATATTATAAGATAAGACAATGTTTAGCCATTGGGTTTAAGAGTTAAAGTTTCCCACACTGTGCTTCAAACAAATTCCACACCTCTCCCTGAAAAAAGGAAACTTCCCCTGCCCTTGGCTAATCGATTGACAGGCTGTTGTGAAAAGGAACTAGGAGGGGCAACATGGCCTGTTGCTCTGAGAGCACACAAAGGAGTCTTTGGGCTGAATAGGAATGCTAATTCGGGTGTGACAACAAACTGCTCTGGCAGGAAGAAGGACATGTGACTTCCGAGTCAGCCCAGCTCTGGAGGCGGACCAGACTGAAATGTGGATTTAACATTGGAGTAAATGTATATTTTAGAAAAATGCTTATAACAAATTGCATTGAACTGACAAAAATGTGAAACTTTGAGGTTGTTAAAATGAAAAATGCGCTCACAGTTTAAGACTAAGCTGGAATCCGTGCGATGTTCTGAGACTAAACCCCAGAATGTATTCATATTGTAGCTACTGTGTTTATGCTAGGAAGGTGAAAAATTACAGAAATGTGCCCAGATGGGGTGTGCATGCATGTCTAAAAATTGGTGCAGAACTAATATTGAGAAACCCACCAAAAGTGCGAAAAAGCTGTCATTTACGAACCAAAGCTCGTAGGAACATGGTACTTGAACAGAGACGTGCCTTAATTAATCTGTGATGTGTATATGCAATATTAACAAGTTGTACATATTGTAAATATGTTTTTATGAAAAATAAGATATACTGTACAGACAGAAAGCGGGGGGGTTTCCCCAAAGCCATAAACATGACACATGATGACACAGGATGACACACTGCTCCTTTCCCCAATCAGGGGACAGAGAATCCTATGACCTATCCGATCCTTAGAGGGTTGGGCATAGAGAATCAGCCTCCCCACCCACTTTGGAAATACATAAATAGGGACTGTTGAGGACCCAAACACGCACACTTTTTCCACTCCTCAACTGATTTCTTGGCGAAGTACCCAGCAGGAAGATCCAGGCTCCAGAACTTAGAATCCAGACTCCAGACTTTGAAGCAGAGAGGCCTAACCCAAAAAGCTGAACCTTTCTCAGCAGGCCTTCAGAATCTTTTGCTACCTGATTCTAACCCCTAAACTTCCACGGGGCCTAATCAAACCATTGAACAGCCTGACTGAGCTTTTTTGCTTTTCTAGCTAAGAACCCTGTGCTAGAACCCAGATCCAGACCCAGAGAGAAGAGCTGTATCCAGAACCCGTCAGATCCAGACCAGAGTGCCGTGCGGAGACCAGAATCCAGCGCCTGAGACCTGTCCGGTGGCGAGAGAATCCCAGCCAAATCCTTTACCAGATCTTTGACAGGGCCCATTACATTCCAAAGCCATACGAGTGAGTATCCAGTCTAGAACTGTAGTTTAAAGTAATCCTATTTCATCCATTTCAACCTATCCAGAACTGCCTTATAGAATCTTTTGTCCCTCCTGAATTCTTCTCATTACATTGTCTGTGATAATTGTAGCAATAATCATCTTTGCGCTGATATTTTTCTTTAGAGGGACAAGTGTTTTGACGGACAGAAGTCAGAGCGGAGGCACCGCTGTTCTGGTGGCTGCCCGTTGAGTGTCTTGCTTCTTCATAACCCCTTAGTACAAGTCCATATTGATTCCATATTGATTCCAAATCTTTAAAGCACAATCTTTCATTTTGAAATCTTGACTTTATTTCTGAAAAATCTACCTTCACAAAAACCTCTAACTTTTGAACTGCACATATAATTTCTTATAGTTTTTCCATAATCGCATTTCACACACGCGGAAAATTTGCAGCAAATTGCAATTTGGCTCAATTTCACCACCTGTCAGAATAGCTGTTTCTTGTTTGCAACTTCTGAATTTCGTTTTCAATCTGATAATCATTCATAAATCATTGCTAGTGTTGACCTGAACCAATCCAAAGTAACTCTCACTAATTCTGAATCCCACTTAACAAATTAAAATCATTTTTAGCATTTTTCCCCATTCATTGCCAACCACGTTTAAAAGGGATTGACCTGTTTTAAAAGCATACCTGTTCTCTCTAAGCTTGCTGGGGGAACTGGGATTGAACTGCATTATTGATTGTATTCCTGAAACCTGTTGTGCCCTTATTTCCACCTCTTCATATTGCATAGTGGGGGGAGTGAGTAATAACAGGTGGAAAGAGTGATTATATTGTCTTTTGGTTGAATTCATATCAAGTTTATTTCTGTGTTGAATTCTTTCCTATCATTGCATTTCCTTGAACCATACAAAGTATTCTCTGCTACCTTCTCCTTCCGATTCCTACTCCTAACTGATTAAAGAGATTGTTGATAGTGTAATAGTACCCATTGCTGATCATTGTTCATATTCATAAGTGCGCTATTCAGATATTATTCTATTCATAAAAGTGTGATATATATATTGTTCAATTATTCAAATAAACCTTTTAATTTGCAAAACAAACCTACTTCTTGGCTCAGTGAGGTCGGGGAGATCCAAAGAGAGGGGCATTATATAAGGGTTCATCATCCAGATTTAAAGAACTTATGACATAAAAATATATAAATAAGGGTTTCCATTGGGCATCCCAGACTAGGCATTGACTTGCTGGAATGCTGGATTGAAGTCACTTACAGACAATGTCTCTGGGTACTGGGTAGTGTAATCCAGGATTACAAGAATATATTAGTTCCCCAGCTTAGATGGTTCTAGCAGCCCTAGATTTCGGAGATGAAGGAGGAGGAGAAGAATATCTGAGTGTCATCCTCAAAGTGGTGGCTGTTGAAGCCAAAGGAGGAAATGATTTTGCAGAGGAAGGAGATGTAGCGGGCGAAGAGGAGTGGGCAAAGAACAGAACCTTGGGGAGCACCTAAGGGTGGAACATCAGGTAAGGGGTGGTGGAGTTCCATGAAATAGAATAGGAACAGTCAGAAAGATATGAGGGCACTTAGCCAAGTGCAGGGTTCTTGGAGCCAACAAGAGGGGTGTTTAAAAAAGGGAAGGGTGGTTGACAGAGTCAAAGAAGCCAAGAAGAATGGCATTTGGGTGGGGGGTGTTATCTGCAGTTTTGAGTAAATAGACAGCATGGCTAAGTGCCCTCTCATTGGAGTGTTTGTACTGTAAATCCTACTTGGAGTGAGTCAACAAGAGAGTGTACCTCGAGGGCGGTGACAGTGCAGTCAAAGGCAACCATCTCAAGGATTTAGAGTGGTGAGAAAGTAGAGATACATGCCCGTCAACGATGGGGTGTTTGGGTCAGAGGTTGTTTTTTTCAGGAGAGTTAAGAGTGTGTCTGCTTTGTGCCAGACTGGGAAGGTGCCAGTCGAGAGAGAGAGAGGTAGAATAGAGGGGAGTCGTGAGTGTGACAGATTCCTGTTCCACAATTGTTTGTGGTGTAAAGGGGTCAACAGGAGTGATGGATGGGCTGGCAGAGGGAAAGATGGTGAGAAGTCCAAAGGTGGGGGTGGGGCACTGCCATTCATATAGTCTTTATACAATGGTTGTTGGTAAAGCATTTTTTTTATTTTCATTAAACTAACTATCATAACTACACCGTTCACATTGTTGCTTTGGGGGGGTGGGGGGGGCTACACCCCGGACCTCTCATTCTCTTCAACAAATCTGCCTTTTACTGATTGTCCTCAGAAATCCAGTTTATTTGGACAGCTTTTCTATTTGCACCATGCAATTGCAATTTTTATTCAAGTGCTTCGGTAGATGTTAAGCATGCTAAGGTGGGTCAGCTTATCTCCTCCTTAGCAAAGCCTGTGTAAAAAAAATGTTGGGAACGGTAACTAAACTACTTTAAAATAACCAAAAGGGCATGCAAACCCTCAATCTGGGATGATAAATGGGATAAACAATGCTACAATTAAAATACAGAAAATTCTCATCTTCATTAAGAAACAATGCTGCTAAATTGCACTGCCTCGGGAGATGCATCTGTGCGATTCAGAAGGCATGTGGGAGGTGGCATGCATTGACAAATGACGCTGTTGTGGCTATTTCAATTAACACAAATCTGAGTGTTGTGTCTTGCGGAAGGCGCATAATGGGGATAGATGGGCAATAAATATACTACACATGAAAAGAGATCGTTTACTTTTTGAATGTACGTGCACCTGCCGTTTAAGAAAGCCAGGGCATTTTTGAGAAGCTTGGACAGCCTAGTTCACTCCGGAAGGGTTGTACACTTTATCGTAAAGCGTGATTGTGACAATCCAGTAGCCCCTTTATTACATCAGAAATCGAAAGGGCAGACCTGCTTGAGAAAAGCACACGAGGCATTAACAAAATGGCTGCTAAGATTGCTCTGCGCAATACAAGAAGGTTAATGAGTACACAAACTAGAGTGATGTTTTGTTTGCATCCATGTTTCACATTCATTGATAGAATTAACATTTGAGTCTAACAGATACTGACCCTATAACTATGTCCGATATAACCATGTCCGATCATACCCCTATATCTATTGTATTCATATGGAGAAATTTCAGATAAAAACGGCCCATGAACATAATGGGCCTCATTAGGACCCAGGCGGAGTGGGTTTCCGCCAGCGCTAATCGCGGCGGACCCGTCCGCCGTACTACGAGTTCCCTTAGCGCCATGGAGGTTTTCTCCGCCTGGTTTTACCAGGCGGAGAAAACCATGGCGCTACGGGACCTCGTTGTTAATTACGCCACCGTATTTTACGGTGGCGTAATTAACTCCTTCCCCACTCCCATTATACCCTATGGGGCAAGAATGGGAATGGGGAAGGGCAGAATGGGGATTGGGGATTTACCGCTCCGCCGAGGTCGGAATGGGGCGGTAAATCCGCCAACCCCCATGGCGCTATCGACGGCTTTCCGCCGTGCTTCGCGGTGCATTTAGCACCGCGAAATCCGCCTGGGTCCTAATGAGGCCCAATGACATAAGTAGAAATGCACATCTCACATCGTATTAATCAATTAATTCATTAAAAAAATAAACCACCCAGGACTTCAATATCAACCAATAAGGACAGTCTTACGTGGGGCATACAAATATTGCTTGGCATAATGAAAGAAATGAAGAATCTTGAAATTCTTAAATTAAGACAGGCTGCCGAGAACTTTACCTATTTAGTGCCAAATCATGATCTTGAACTCCAAATATAAGAAATGCACTTAATGTGTTCAGCTTATGTTGATTAAATGAAAGACAAATTGTACAGTGGTGGAAAGAAGAACTCCAAGTTTGTAACATGTTTCATCAGATTTATACATGAAAAAAGGGTTCACATGAGGTCACTAAGATTAAACAGGGGTTAACAATAGCATGATAACTACCAAAGACAAGGATACAGTCTGGTATTTGAATTTCAAAACAGTATACAGATCAGAGGCATCCCTTTCCCATTAATCAACACTTTTCAGATATTGCTCATCCAATCAAAACAGACATAGATCAACCAACACAAAATACCCTGTTGATAATGAAAAAAAAGCAAAATAACTCTTCGTTTTTACCATCTGCCTTGATTGGTTGTCAAATTCCTAATGGCTTCTGAAAAGCTAATTTTGTCTAAATTAGGAACACAATTTTAGCAGGTGAATAAAACAGTTATAGTAAATAGTTGCTTCTAACAGAAAATCACCATATTAATGCCCAACTCCAGTAAAATTGCAAACCAATATCCTTTTAAACGCAGAGCACGCAGTATTTTTTAAAAGCCTTCAAGTCAAGCCTCGGGGGCCACAGCACCATAAATTCAAACTAAGTTTCGAAAGGGGGAGAAGGGTTGACAATGGCTAATACTAGCTTTTGCTGCATATAAAAAAAAAGAAGAAAATACACTGAAAAACCAAATACGCTGAATTTCTGAGGACATTCAGAGAAATGCAGATTTGTTGAAGTGGCTAGCGCTGTTGTGGGGGCAAGTGGGGATACCAGGTGGAAAGCCAAACAAGATCTCCCGGGTGTAAGATGGGAGCGGAAACTAGTTTTTGTTTGCATAGCATTTGTATACTACTGACTTATGCAATAGCTGTTTCCGGAGCTTTTTGTGTATGTTGCTAATTATGTTGGCAGTTTTGCTTGCTGCCGGATCGGCAGAATCACTTGACAGGGGCAACGGTAACATGTGCAGGTTGCCCCCTCACAGGTAAAAATAACTGAAGTTCCTGTTGAAGTATGTGGAGCATTATTACATGTAAACTTCACTGGAAGAAGGAGAATAGCAAG
Source organism: Ambystoma mexicanum (assembly GCF_040938575.1). Taxonomy (NCBI): domain Eukaryota; kingdom Metazoa; phylum Chordata; class Amphibia; order Caudata; family Ambystomatidae; genus Ambystoma; species Ambystoma mexicanum. The sequence goes on from NC_090931.1 coordinate 464,248,884, forward strand.
ATTAATGGTGTTGCAAACAGTATCAACATATATATTTTTCTAGCCAGCCAGGGTTCAAGGGCGGCGGGTGTTGGCGGCCTGCAGGGTGTTCCCGCTCCTGACCTGCTCACCAGAAGATTGCTGCTTGGTGGCCATGTCCCCTCCCGCTTAAAAGGAGCAGAATTGCCCGCCAGGGATCAAGGGCGGCAGGTGTTGGCAGCCCGCAGGGTGTTCGCTGCCACTTATGCACCTAGCCTGACCTCCTCAAACTGAAGAAATTAAGGTGGTTTGTAGACTGTGAACTCTGTCCCTGTGCTGAGGTGCCGGGAATGCTGCGCTGCCTCCCAAGGAGGTCATTTTTATTTATTTAAGTATGTATTCATTACCTTTCCCGGTTCCTCTGTGCTCCTTTGTGGACCCTCAAAAGATTGGATTTGCTGTCTCGTTGACTTTATGGATCCTCGCAAGTGACTTTGAAAAAGCCTAGTCCAATCGAGCCCAGTCAAAAACTACCTGGGAAAAACATAAAATGAAGTCTGGGGCAGCTGTGTTGATTGTTAGACTGTCTGGGAGGAGATCTGCTGTTCTTGTCCCGCCATCTCCTTGGGGCACCCCCTGGGGCTCATCATGCCGGTGTCTCTCGGCCAAGACATCAGGCAGAACCATGCACCCATACCTCCTGTGTTTTATTGGCCCCGAGCTTGGCCCGGGTCCCGAACTGGGCACAAAGTGGAAAATGTAGCTGCTGAAGAGGAGCAGAAATTGGGAAACAGTTGCTCAGGCTCCATCTGGTGCTCCAGGAAATCCTCATGTTGCCAGAGCACCTGCAGCCTTCGGTGACGCTCACATGCTGATTAAAGATATCTGACAATTTTTGGGCAGCCGAGGGGCAGGGGTCCCCATTACACCAGATCCAGTCGAGCACACCAACTGCCCTGGTGGATGTCGTTTGTTTAATCCCTGTGGGGGACGGGACTATCCTTTGGGACAAACTGTACAGCTGCAACAGATGTCTCTGAAAGGGCCCCTCTCTGCCGCAGACCCAACTGGCCCGGCCCATCTGTTGTCAGTCTGCCTATTGGGCCAAGGCCGATTGATGTCTGGGTGATGCCCTGACGATGCCAAAGGGAACCTGAGTGATTTATTAACCCAACATATGATAGGGCATTTATAACGCACCTATACACAAGTGTTTCAAGGCGCGACAAGGCAAGGGAGGGGAGACAGAGGGAGGACAAAAAACGATCTTACTAGACCTAGTGACATTGAGATCACACAAGTGCAGGGGGGCGGGGAGGGGAGAAGTTCCAGGGCAGGTGGAGTGGGAGGATGGACAAGTGCAGGACAAGGAATCAACACAACAAGTAGTGCAGCCAACAGGTGGCAAGTGCGAGCGTTAGAAGTGCAGGCAACAGGTGTCTAATAAGTGCGGGAAAGAGAACTGTAGGGTTACAGATACAGACCACAAGTGCAGGGGGTGCCAGGAGGCAGTGCAGGTATGCAGCTGGACGGGCAGGGATCTGGGCCCAAATTCAGAGGGTAGCCAGATGACCAGTGCATGTATCAGACAGGAGATCAGCAAAGGAGAGGAAGGGAGAAGGCAAAAGCAAAGGAGGAGGGTCTTGAGGTGCTTCCGGAAACCAGAAATGGTCCTGCTCAAATTTCAGAGAGGCAGGGAGGTACCAGCTGAAGAAAGATCTGCCCCCAACTCGCTGCTTGGAGAATCAACGGACCCTCAAGGAGTTGGAGGTGGAGGAGCGTAGAGCTTGAGTAGGAAGATATTTCTGTAGAGAGAGTTTGAGGTATTGTGGTCCTGTTAAGTGACTTCAATTCAGTACTCCAACTAAGTCAGTGCCTAGTCTGGGATGCCCAATGAAAGCCCTTATTTATATATTTTTTTAATGCAAGTTCATAGATCTCGATGATAAACCCTTGTATAACGCCCATCTCTTGGAATCCCCTGACCTCACTGAGCCAAGAAGTAGGTTTGTTTTGCAAAGATCTATTGAAAATTAAACAAGATATATATCACACTTTTGTAAATAAATTAATATTTGATAGCACACTTATGAATATTACAGTGATCAACAATGGATAATATTACACTAGCACACTTTTTAATTACTTAGGAGTTGGTATAGAAAGGATAAGGTAGCTGAGAATACGTTATGGTTTCAAGGAAATGCAATGATGAAAATGGATGCAGCACAGGGATAAACTGATATGGTTTCAACAAGAGATAATATAATCACTTTTCCCCTTATGGCAATTCACTCCCCCCCTATGCAATATGAAGAGATGGAAGGAGAGCACACAATTTTCAAGAATATAATCAAATGCAATACAAATTCTAGTTCACCCCTAGCAAGCTTAGAGCAACCGGTATGCTTTTAAACAGGCAAAAATACTTTTACATGTGATTAGCAAAGAAGTGAAAATATGCTAAAAAAGACTTTAATTCCCTATAGGAGATTCATGGTAGGTGACAGCTACTTTGAATTAGTTCAGGTCAACACTAGCAATGATTCATGAGGGATTATCAGGTTGAAAACGAATTTCAGCAATGCAAGCAAAAGACAGCTATTTTTGACGGGTGAAGAAGTTTGAGTGAAATTGCAATTCGCTGCACTTTTTCCGAATGTGTCAAGCGCGATTACGGAAAAACTATATGGAGTAGAAAGTCGGTTTTGGGCTTAGAATCTTAGCTTTAAAATGAAAGTTAAATCTCGTTCCTAGCACGTATGGTTCAAATGATACGGACGATTTTGTGGAGGTAGATTTCAGAAATGAAATAATGATTCAGAATGGCAATTGACACTCGCAGGTTTGAATCACAGAATGGACACACAATTTCTTATGATGCAGTTCTGGACAGGTTAAAATGGTTTGAATTAGATTATTTTAAACTAAGAGATGACTATGCACAGTTCTGTGGGTACTCGCACTATAAATTTGAAATAGGCCATCAAGATCTGGTCAGGTTTGGGCTTCACTCGCCACGGACGGTCTCTGGTACCGGTTCTGCTCACAGATATCTGGTCTGGGTCTGGTCTGCGGTTCTAGATCTCTGGTTCTGGTCTCGGCACTGCACAGTGGTCTGGTCTGGTCTCTGGTTTTGGCAAAAGTTCTTGGCACAGGGTTCTAGCCAGAATCACACAGCTCGCCCAGCTGTCGAATAGTTTGGTTAGGTTGCTGGATTCTGAGGCCTCTGAAGGATTCAGCTTGTGGACTAGGCCTCTCTGCTACAAGTTCTGAAGTCTGGATTCTAAGTTCTGGTTCTGGAGTCTTCTGGATTTGAAGTCTGGATTCTAAGTTCTGGTTCTGGTGTCTTCTGGCAAAGCGCTTCGCAGGAAATAATGGAAAGTGAATGTCCCTACCTGGGTCTCAGTGGCTCTTTTTATGTCTTTTGAAAGTGGGTGGGAAGGCTGACTTTCCATGCCCAACCCTCTGAGGATCCTGATAGGCTATAGGATTCTCTGTCACCTGACTGGGGAACTGAATTGTGAGTCATCCGGCATCCTTTTTATGGCATACAGAAAGAATACTCCCCTTGTCACTTTGCACACAAATCTATTTCTGACTTAAATGCATATTTATCTATGTACAATTTTTCTGATATTATATGTCCATTTAACATATTTTCTGTAGCGCCAAACCATCTGATCCCTGCCTTTGTAAGATGTTGTGTTCACTTCTGACAGAATTCTGCCCTTTTCATCCAGAACACAACCTCTAAACTTTTCCAGAATTTACACCAATGTGTGCAAGGAATATGGGCATCAGATGATGAAGTGTCAGATTTTTAACATACATACATTTGGAGTAATACCCTATTTTCCGCTACTACCCCCCAGAACATACCACTGAGTCCTAACACCTCTTAAAATGTGCACAGAAAAATCACAGGAATCATGAGATTAGTGATATAATTTTGACAATTATGTACTGTGAATTATCCATCTTTCTAAAATTATGCTCTGGCCAGTTTGTCCACTTCTTCCAAGCTCAGCTGGCTCATAGAGGCAGTGACCCTCCCATTTCCTTCCAAGAGGAAGCTATTTACGACCACCTGATTTAGAAATTGCTTGGAGCAAAGGGAAGTTCATTGTTCTGTTTCCCTGCTCCCAGGTACTCCTCCCCTGATTCAATCAGAGAGGTGTGATCTCCTATTGGTGGGTGCAGCAGAATGCAGCCAGGCCTGTGAATGAAGTTGCTGGGCAAGTTTCAACTCCTGTCAGGGGTAATTGACGGGCAGAATTCAATCCCTTTAAGCCAGGCTTCAGCCAAATGTCAATTTTGTCCCCATTTTTCTTCATTCAAATCAAACTTCCAATTTTGACACATGCAGCTAGAATGCTGATTCTAAGTTCAAAACTATGACATTTAAACAGTTGCAACCTATGTGACACTCCAAAGTAAATCACTCATTTATTTTAAACATTTCGATTTTAGTGGCTTTAAGTCCAATTTCACTTAAGCTGCTGACATCCACAGCTCAGCCAGTTTTGTTATGAACATTATTTTAGGCTCTTCATCTTTCCAGATTTGGTATGCACACAAGACTTCATTCTACCAGATGTCTGCTGGTGTTCAGTAAGATTTTTGAATATCTTGCAATGTTTGAAACAGGCATTTTGAGCTTGCATTTCAGAGAAATAAATGTGATTTCAAAGCGCTTTTTTGAGCGAACAGGCACTGCTGTTTTTCCTTTGGCACCACATTTCACTCATGGCACTTCTGGCCCATCCTGCTCGCACTGGTGGGTGGCAGGTCAGGCGACCATTTTGGTGTGCGCAAAACTGTGTGGTTTTCCAGGATTCTGGCGCAAATGTGGGCTTTTCAGCCATTTTGGATTATCTAAGCCCACAGCACCAAATGAGATAGCATAATAATTCAAACGTGGGTCAAAACACCTGACAGTCCCAGGCCCCAGAAAGCCTTGTGGACAATGCAGAGGGTCTTGAACTTGATCTTTGCTGCCACTGGGTGCCAATGGAGAGAATTCAGAACTCGAGAGATACGATCTCTGGGCTTGAGGCCAAGGATAAGTCTCGCAGTCCTATTGTGAATGGATTGTAGAGGACGGAGAGTAGAGGCAGGTAGATAGTCCAGCCTGGAGAGAGCCAGAGCTCTGGAGACAGTGAGCTTCTGGGGGAACGTGAGGAAAAGAAGAATACCTCTGAGGAGGTGCAGCTGGTAGTTTGACTACTTAGAAATGTCAGAGATGTGAGGAGAGAAGAAGAGTGTGGAGTCGAAGATGACCCCGCGGTTCTTAGCCTCACAGGTGGGAGCAGGAAGAGGACCCATATTGGGTGGCCAGAGAGTGACAGGAAAGGAAGGTGCTGGTGAGCCAATAAGGAGGGTCTCTCTCTTACTGGCATTAAGGCAGAGATCATTGGTGGCACACCACTCCTGGATTGCGGACAGACAATCCGGGATGAGAGAGGGAGAAGATGTGGCTGAGGGGAGCCTGAAAGTGAGTTGAGTGTCATCCGAATAGCACTGAAAGTTAGAGCAGAGAGCAGCTATGCGGTGGGCGAGAGGTGACAGGTATTGGTTGAACAGCCAGGGAGAAAGATTAGATCCCTGGCGAACCCCGCAGGTAGAGAGAGAAATAGAGGAGAGGAAGGACCCAAGTTGGACCTGGGAGGGTCAGTCAGAGAGAAAGGACGACAGCCGGGCCAGGGCCTGATCAGTGATACCCAGGATATCACTGAGGTGGTTGAGCAGGATGGCATGGTTGACAGTATCAAAAGCAGATGAGAGATTGAGTAGGATGAGGACGGAAGGGTTGTTAGTATCAAAGTATAGAGCAGGTCTTCACGGATGTTCAGGAAAGCAATTCCGTGCTTTTGGCCACTCTGAAGCCAGACTGATGGTCATGGAGACAACCAACAGACACGGTGTGAACGTTCAGCTGGGTGAAGGCCAGCTTTTCCAAGAGTTTTCCCAGAAAAGGAGTAATGGAGATTGCGCGATAGTTACACAGGCAGGATGGGTTGGCTGATGGTTTCTTAAGAAGACGGTGCACAAGAGAGTGACCCAACGGTCATTCCTGCACTAGAGCAGAAAGAGGAGAACGGAACCGGCACTTTGGTATGTTGTTGCAATTGTAGTTTAGTCCTGGCCAAACTTGCCAAGATTAAGAAACTTAGGCTGTCCCTTAATGAAGTGGCAGATAATAGATCAGCTGTTGGGTAAACAACATGTAACCAGGGAGAAGGCAGGCGTGATATATGCAATAGAATCGATCAGAATCCCCTCCCTTCTGATTCTACTAAGAGTCCCCACCCAACCATGTAGAATCTCATACAGGCTAACACAGAGTCCAACTACGCGAAGGTAAACAGGAGTGAAGTGCCACATAGTAAACTTTTGCAATTCATTCATGTACAAAAGGGGCCCCTACACTACACTTCCAAAGCTCACATCCCCTCCCAGCCAAGTATTGCAGGTCCCTGGACAGCAGGACTATTTTACTGCATAGAGTCCCCAAACCATTTTCAAGTCGCCCAGAACCAAAGGAAGCACTCCATAATACAAGCCTACACTGACTGAGAACTATAGGGGATGCCCATTTGTGACAAAGGATCATATTGTTAATTGCACTAGAATATCCAAAATAGGGGAGGAAGACTCTGTTGAACTAAAACTTCAAAACAATGGAGTGGCCAGGGACATACTGAGAGCCTACAAGTCTCATTCCCCCGAATAACAGTGTAATTGAATTGTGCCTGCACCCTGGGGGTTCTGGGCTTCAGGGCTATGTGTTGATAGGTGGAAATGTTACCCCCTTGGGGGGGAAAGGGCTAACAGGTTCTCCCACATCCACCAGCGATCACTGCGTGGAAATGCCTAAATCTGACCGATTGGCAGAGTGCCTTTGCAGGAAACACGGCCCTAGAGATTAGTTTGTTAAAATGTCATGTATTCTGGCTGTTACCAGTGTTGGGCATGTCTTGTATTGTAAATTTGCTGTTGATGTGTATACTTTCATGGCTCTTACGCCGAATGAAATTATGTTGATTGATATATTTTTCTTTGCTCTGATTCACCTACTTGGATTACCTGTCTGTATGTGGATGATAAGTAGATGAGATTCAGACTTCTGTCTGGAGAAAGGACGTGAAACGGCTTTGAGTTTTACTGCTCCTAGCTTTACAAAGAGGGCAGATTGCTTTCCCGCTAACCAAGGGGAATAGAAAACCTCTTGTCAGTCGTTGAAGTTAACAAGGATGATCATTTGGTATTTGCCCTCAGATAAGTGGGTGACTTCACAGCAACCCAATGCTGGAGGGAAGCCCCTGCTCCTGATAAAATTCTGGTGGATGTCTACAAGCAGGAACAAGGTGTATTGGTCCCCCATCTACAGCTTGCGTGTAATTCTTTTTGTAGGTGAAAAAGAGAGTCCCTCTAGCTTGGACACAGGCTGCGATTGTCCCCATCGACAAAAATGGGGGTAGGGATGACCCTGGAAATTACTGCCCCATTTCCCCGCTTGATGCCTCAGGAAAGATATTCGGCAAACTAGTCCTTAAAAGATTACTGCAATGGACAGAAGAATCTAATTGTATCAGTAATCTACAAGCAGGTTTTAGAAGAGGAATCAGCCCCACAGAAAAGGCCTTTAGACTTGGAACTTTGTCTTTAAACTTGGAACTTCGATAGAGAAATATGTTGTTCTGGGTTGTGGCATGCTGTGACTACTTTTTGTAGACCTTAAGAAAGCATTTGATGTCAACCCGCTCTGGGCTATGGAAGTCACTTTGAAACGAGAATATCCCTAGATCTCGGCTTAGTGCCACCCTGCTGTTTTAAACTGGAAATACTGCCACGGTTAAATTAGGGCATGAACCAGGCAGTTTTCGGTAGAGAAGGGAGTGCAACAGGGATGTGCGCTATGCAGGCCCCCCCCTTTTCTCTATCTATTTTAATTATATTATCAGCTACCTAGCAATAGATTTCACCAATTCACCTAGGATAGGAGGGGAAAAAATCAAAATGTATGCCAAGGACGCTGTCCTTGTCACCTGAACTCCGAGCAGCCTAATAAAAACGAATTGGACAGCTTGTTAAATATTGTGATGTGAAAGGTTTAGAGGAGAACACCAGCAAAACAAAATCAATGCGCTGTGGAAAGATGATGAAGAAACATACAACTATCCATATTAGAGGCAGTGTGATAGATGAAATTACCTCATTCGATTATCTGGTCTTCAGATTGTCCAACAATGGCAAAAGGGGCAAAACATATCGAGAAAGCGAATCTAGCATTGCCATGTACATTTTATGCGATGTTGAACTTCACTGAGGTGTTTGGTAACAATGTGGTCTACCCTATCCTGGAAATTGCCCTCTGGCAGTCGGTGCAGCAGTTTATAGTGCAGAACTGTGGGGCCATAGTGGACTTTCTTGCATAACGACAACAGAAAATATTATTCTCACAAAGCTACTTATGCTCCCCAAAGGTACGCACAATCTATTTGAGCACCTAGAACTAGGATTGACAAGCATCAGTAAACGAATTACCCTTAAACCATTGTTACATTGGGCTATGCTCTGGTTCAATCAGAGCAGGGGAGTTATCGCAAAACCCTCATGGGCCCGATGAGTTGTGAAGGCGCTAACAGCTTTCTATGGCTAGCCCACATCAGGTACACACATTCTGCTGAATTTGCGGCCCCAGTGGCCTGATCCGAGGCTTATACAGGGGAACAGACTGATCAAGGATGCCTTTAGCGAATGGGTCCGTTCAAAGAAGTCCACTGATTGTCTATCCTTGCAGGCAAATAAAACTATATGGGATCATGAAAGGTATTTGATGGACATTAAATCTCCACATGCACGTTCCCTTTTTATGAAATTAATTTTTAATACTCTCCCACTTGCGCCTCTCACAAAACTTTGGTATAAAACAAAAAATGTCTGCTGCCGTTTCTGTGAAGGCACCACTGGAACTCTCCAACACTTCCTGTTCATCTGCGCAGGGTACTCTAGAATTCATTCTGGCAATTTGAGATCATGGCTCAATAATCACACAGAGCCTGTATGTGTCCCACCCTCCTATATGTGGCGTTTGCTGAATGCAACTTGTTAGTTATGGCTTGGAGAAGGAGAAAGGATGAATTTCTTCAGCAATGATTTCTGTTAATAAAACATTTCTCTTTTTAACCATCCTTTTATATTATTGACATGCAACATGCATTCATATCCATGTGATTTACTTCCTTGCATACATATATGTCAACGGGCTTTTATGAATGCAATGTTGTTGTACGTTTGCCTTTATCGTAATGTGCCAAAAAAAGTATCGTCTACTACTACAGTGACAAAAGGAGATAAATAGAGAGACCTTATCCAGAATTAAGACGGTTGAAGGCCTATGAAGACGGAAGACATTCTGCAGGATTAGCACTGCCAGCCATGCTGGGTTGGTACCCCAACTCCAAGAACAAAATGGGCCATTTTCAAAAACAAATCCACAGCCCAAAAGGATTATGTAGGAGTGATTTGTGGCAGTCTACTATACAATTATCCAAACTTACCACATGCCAGGGTGCCAGAGGACTTGGCAGGAGCTGTAGTAAGTAAAAGGGTCTAGGATAGGGAGTCTTGACTAAGGAAGGCACAGACTGCACACATTTGTATATCTAGTAATGTCATGGGTCATATAGGGCCACCAACATCACTGTTGAAGGTGGTGTCTGTTTCTGTATACCCTGGTGGCCTGCTACCTTTCCGTCATGAGACCAATGAATGGCTTGTCATTGACTGGTATCACCAGGAAGAAAAAATCACATCTGATGACTGGTGAATATGAGGTTGGATGGTAGAGTGAAGTCATTGCATGATCAGAGCCCCACTTCTGTAAATTAATCTTTAAATTAATCAAATATATAGGACCTGGGAAAGACTCTCAAAATGCAATCAGATGTGACTTTTTGCAAGAACCGTTCCATCAAAGACACTTTGGTTAACAGTTTTATGGCACCAGATTTAACAACACACAAGAGTCAGTGGTTTACCAAAAGTGGTGAGGGTTTTTTTCCATGCAGGCATTGCAAAATTTGCAAACACGCACGTGATTGCTGTACCTATTCACACCCCATTGTGGGTAATTTGATTAATATCAAAGGTAAAATTACTTGGGAATCAGAATATGTTGAGCATATTCTGGAATGTCCATGCTTGAAGTGGTACATTGGAGGTACGAAATGTAAATTAAAAATACGAATTTTACAACACGTTAGAGCGATATAAAAATCAAGATAGCTCATATCCAATGCCCAAATACTTTGCAGAAATACATGCGGACAACACTAAAGACCTTGTTTTCTTCAGCATATATAAGGTGCCAGTGGGACCAAGAGGTGGAGATATGGAATGTCTATTACGTCAACAACAAACGAGGTTCATCATTGATTATGAAAGCAAGCAACCTGGAGGGCATAATGTTGATGAAGATCGTTATACTTAGGGGTTTGAATAAATATTCTGTAACATCAGCTGGGTTTGCAGAAAAATGCCCCCTTCTTTTTGTTCTAATAAATTGGGGTTCTGCACTATGGTGTTCGAAATACTTTGGGAACTGTTGTATGGTATTTTTCCTTGCTGTAAAATGCAATAATTATGGTGGTTATATAATTGGTTTCATGTACTAATCTGATCTGATCAGATCATTTGTCTCCAACATTTCTAAAGGGCTTTTGTGGTTTTCCTTATTTCTCTTTCTTGTCTTTCTCTGTTTTTTATACTTCGCTTCTTTCTCTTTGTGTATTCTCCCCTCTTCCTCATTTCTGATTTCTTTTCAGTTGAGATCCATTATCTGATGTGTTCCTTGGATGCAGAGTGTTTTTTGCCTATTAATAGGCATAGGTTGGTGGCTAGCACCTTTTAGTATATCTCTGCTGTGTGTTTATTATTTTCTATAGATTTTGCTCAGTACTAACATAAGTGTTGTTATCCATAATGGACAGCAATATTGCAGACTGTGAATGTTGGAATGCATTAGACATACAGTGGATGCCTTTGTTCGATATGAGGATGAAAATATATACATTCCACTATGGTGATAATATGCTTATGGCATTCAATCACGGTCAGACTCAAGTATTGCTGCCTATGGATTGGGTTGTTACATTATGCACTAGACACTTTTTTAGTCATTCCACTTTTGTACATTGCACAAAGCACTTTATAAACCGTCTACTGTGCACAAGACACTTTAGTATATTTGATGAAATGGTATTAGTGCTCATGAAGATGTTGTATCATGCATTAGGCACTCTATTGGCCAATATATTGCAGCAGCATGCATTAGACATGCTGATTGCAGGGGCACTTTGACGGTTCACCATGTACTTCATGATATAGTGTGGGGTAGCAATTTTGCTGATTTTTAGACATTCTATTATGTATTGGAGACTTATTGGTTGAAATATCATGCACTAAGCACTTTATCAAAAAGTATAATTATGCATATTAAGATGTTGCTTTATACATCTGGTTCCTTATTGGTGAACACATTGCTGCATCGTGCACTAGACATTGTACTAGCACAATGTGTTGCAAAGGAATCTTTATGCACTATAGGATGCTCTGGGAAGTAGTACTTTTGCTGCCATTTAAATATTAGTATATGCATTGGGCACTTCATCAGTGGTTACGTTGTGCACTAAGCATTTTATTATATGTGTGCAAGTGTCCAACTGCAGGCGATATACTTTACAGAACATCGTTGTGTATTTAGGATATTACATACAGCATAAGTATAATGATACCAATTTTGAATTAAGCAGGCTTTTTTAATGCAACATCTCCAATAAAACTTTGCTATGTACTTAATGTGAAGTATGAAATATAGATATAATGCTATAGAAATGGCATGGATCGCGATTAGAGGAAAAAATTGCGCGATTAGAGGTAAAACAATGTGCTTTGGACTTCGACAATGTCTGCAAAAATCATAGCGCTTTGTGAAAAGTAAATAATTATGTGCAGAATTGGTTACATTATTTGGACTAAATGGACAGCAAAAACTATGTCTATTGAAGTCCATAACTCTTAGACTCAAACCAAGATGGCGGGACGAGCATCAATAACTGGATAAACAACAGCAGTAGTCACCTTGCTAGTTTTTATTACCCTTGTTTTTGGTGATCACGTGTGCACTGTGTTACAACAGGTGAATTATTGTGAGCAAGCCACACGTACGTGGCAAAACGCGCCTTTCTGCCATTCCCTGCTTGCCTTAGCACTTCCTATGGGGAGGTGAAAAATATACAATGATGGCTGAGCAGCAATTTTTAACATACGTTGAAATAATAACTTTTTTTTTAAGAAAAACAAATGCTGCGATTCCTGGGATCCATAACGTATCAAACACGGGACTGTTGCTCGGCGCAATGGCGAATTTTGTCTTCGTCGTTTGATTGAAGTATATATGTGTATAGCTCAATAGCCATTGTAAAGGCCTATTTTAAAGGACACAAATACAGCCTCTGCTTTTGCCATCCATAAGTAGGGTATGGATAGGCTGGCAAGGTGGGTTAGACGATCTGCTATCTCTTTAGGGCCTTCCGAGTTTGTGGAGTTGGCCAGAAAAGGACCAAACGCCCCTTACTGGTGTTGATGTGTCCCCTTTCAGAGTCAGGCTAAGCCCCAAGAATTCCATGCTGTGCACATGGGAAGAGCATGTGGGTCATTACAAGTTTGATGGGGCAGTAAAAGTGCCAGTAAACCATTACCCGCAGATTCACCGCACCGCCAAACTATGGGTTTGCCAGTGAGGGTTCCCCGATTTACCTCCAGCCAAGAGCTGGAGGTAAATCAGGTCCCTGCTGGCAGGAAACTGCTGGTATTACCGGCATTGGTAATACAGGTGCCGGTAAAACCGGCATTCCTCTCAATGGAGTCCTGAGGGACTCCATGGAATGGGGAAAAGACTGCCTGGTCGGCAACCTGTAATATACCAGAAATTCTGGTATATCATGCAGTGGAAGGTCAGCAGTATCCAGCAAGTATTATTTTATTTTAAATTTTTAAAGCGCTCCCGCAGGCATCGAGGCGCTGTTACAGGAATTGTTTGTTTTGTAGTTGAGTAATTGTTTTTCTCTTAGTTGCGTATTTATAACCTGCTTAAACACCCAGATGTTTCTAAGCGCGGACCTGGGGGATTGTACCTGTGTTGCTTTGTAACATCTTGCTTTCAAGGCGCGCACGTTGCCACTGTGCTATCCTCCCGGGACATTACCGGCGGGATACCGGCAAACTTGTAATGAGGCCGCATGTCTCTAATTTGGCATATAGATGATGCTTAAACTGAATGTGTTATACTGTGTTTTTATGATTCACATGGCCCACAATGTTTAAGGAATACAAAAATAATGTTGTCTAGAGAACAACAAATTGGTCCAACATTCCCCAAACACATCATCGACAAAATGTTGGAATGGAGCAGGGCATTGCAAACCCTGAAGGTCTTCATCCGAAACTGATAAAAGCCATACTTAGTGGGTAACGCCACCGTTCACTCATCCCCCTCCTGAATCCGGGAGCAGTTTGTCGTCTCCACAAAGGTCTAGTTAAATGTAGATAAGATCATGCCGGACTTGGTCCAAGAACACAACAATGAGCAGACTAGGATAGTGCTACTTGATAGTTATCGCATTAATAGCAGAGTAGCCGGCACATAGATGCAGCTCTTTCCCTTTCTGCTGCTCACAAAATAAGAGGATATACCAACAGACTCTGCTCGCCTTTTATAGCGAGTTCATAGTGCATCAGCCAAGGAGCTCCCGAGATAGTGATCTTTGCCTTCCCCGGTTCCTACCCCCACCCAAAGTTCCTGTATGTTTCTAGTCAGTACCACTTTGGATCACCCCATTCCTCTTTAGAAGCATGTTGGCCATTTTCTTTCTCTTTCTTGTAGACCTATTATAGAGGCAGCCAAAGTCTGGGCAAACCGCACGCAAGACAGCAACGGACCATCGCCTCATGCCAGCGGACTCCAGTCACCCATCGGACAAGCAGAGAGAGAGAGAGAGAGAGAGAGAGAGAGAGAGAGAGAAAGCGAATGAGGAGATAGCCTTCGCATCTGACTGGGATCCCGTGCTCTTCAGCCCAAGAGCGGTGTGCCAGGAGTGCTGACACCCACATTGACATAGACAATACACATGGACTTCCTGCAGAACAACTGTCATATCCAAACAAGAACTATTAATAACCTAATAGCAACTTACCTGCAATGTGACCCCCAACAGGAACTGGGACACTCTATAACGAGGGCTGCCTTTGAGGAAGCACAGCAGTACAATGCAGGATAAAGGGACGGGGCTTAGTGCCCTATTTGTAACCATTAACTACTGTAACACCAACCGGGCAGGGAGGACAGGGTTGCATTGGTCAAGACCAGAAGTGTCCAAGGGGAGAAGGAGGATAAGAAGAGAGATGGGAATCAGAAAGCTCTTGATAGTTCAGGTGAGGTCAGAGGAGGAGAAGGTGGCAGACCAAGATACCAGCAGGGTGGAAGACAGTGGATGGGGGCGTAGAGGTGTTTGAAAGAAAAGAGGAGGTATTCACTGGTTAGAGATCGTGGTACTGTATGGTGAATGTGTGTGCAAGCTGGGCGAGTGGGATTGTTAGAAGAGTGTACAATGTGATTAGTGTTTGGGAGAGCGAAGGTTAGGGTGACCGAGTAGAGGATGGTGTTAAGGAAGGAGTATTAGTGTAGAAGAGAGAGTATTGGTGTGAAAGATGGAGTATTAGTGTGAAGAGAGGAAGTAGTGGGAATAAGGGCTGAGAGGATAGCTCAGGGGCAACGGGTTTGTTTTGGAAGCAAGACAACACAGACAACAGAAAGCAACACAGGTTAGAATCCCTGTCCCACACTTAGAGACTGGTCTCCGGTATTAAGCCCATAATAAAAAAGATTAATTCATTCATTAATTAATAAAATTGAGGGGTGAAGGCAGAAAGTCAAAAGTGAGCGAGGGAAACCAGAGGAGCAGATGAAAGACGTACTGAAGGAGAGGAGTTGGAGGGAGGAGAGTAGGGGGTGAAGAGTGAGTGACATGGAAATGAACAACAGGGTGTGAGAGGAAGACGCCAGAGTGGAAATTGATTGTCTATAAGGAAGTTACATTGCTGTTAGCTTAGGCCCAGTAATGGAAGGTGGAAAAGTAGTGGCCAGAGATGAGACCATCAACAGGGAGTCTTTCAACTTCTAGTGACCACCTAAAATATGATGGACTTTTGTGTCCACGGCCAAGCCGCTAAAGACGCCAACTGATGGAACGATGATATATATTTCGACATATTGGAACAAGCTCTTATTTCTCTGTTTTAAGTACAATAATTCCACATCAGAAGCCTGAGTGAGGGAATTATATTGACGACCCATCATTGGGCTACTGTCAAGGTGTGAAAACCATGCAACACTGGATCGTTGGCCTACTCAGCAGCCATCAGCCCTGCCAACAAGTCTGGGTGAGAAAAAAGTGCCTCGACACAGAATCGGAAAAATCCTACACAAAAACGTTTGCATTCATTTGAAAAGGTTCAGGATTTTTTAGGATGCTTGTGGAATCTTTCAGGGGACATCAAAGGAAACGGGAGGTGCGATGGAGTTATGCCAGACAGGTCTAGTCCTGGGGCTCGATGGGTTGGGCTCCCTCAACAGGGCTTGTTGAAGCACCGAGCTTGGGGTATTGTCTGGCATGGGATGTTGATAAGCCTGGGTCTGGAAAAAATGGAATGTACGTGCTATCATATCAGACAGCAAGGCAACCAGGGCCTTGGCAATGGCCACCACAGGGTAGGTATGGGTGTCTATAGGAGATCAGCTGAGCAAGGCTCCTGAAAGTATCCGGCTTGCCAGGCTGGCTGATGCGGAGCCTTCAGAGACCCCTTGGAGTATAACACAACGGCCTAATGGACAGACAATGTGAGTCAGTGAGGCATAAGCTCCTAAGCAAGGAAGAAGTCTGTGCCCTGGACTCCAATGAAGAACAATCACAAGAGTTAGCATATGCTGTAGTGTAGAGATCGTGCTCTTCAAGATCTTCCCCCAGTACACCAGTGGACCTGAGAGTAAAGATAGAAGAGCAGTGACCCCATGGACAGGATCCTATTTACCCGAACGGCTAGGAGGGAGCAAAAGTGTCCCAATACTCGACAGCACTTGGAAGAACAAGTCCAAGTCAAGGTAGGGCTGGAAGCCCCCCAAAACCAGGGAAAAGAAAGGAAGACCAGATGATTGCTTGTCTGGTGATGGGGAAAGCGCCTCGAGGTCCGGGTATAGGGAGGCGCGGAGTCCATTTCCAAGGGAGTGCAGCAGTTAGTAGTGAAATCACATGGGCAGCCCGGAGCAAAAGAAGAAGGAATAATCACAGAAATGTGGTCAGATAGGGCGGGAGGCAGGAAGGCCTGAAGTGCAGGGATAGAAGAAGTTGAGGGGACAATGCACAAGCAGAGGTAGGTAGGGAGTGTGGAAAGGAGCGATGTTCCTGTAGACATGGGAGTCTTTTCAGGGGGGACGAGGGTGTTTGTCCCCACTAATTTTGTGGCACACCATTTTATCCCACTCATTTGGCAGGGGCCCCTTTCATTTAGATGTCATGTCCCCCCAACCTGTTCAGAAAAGTTACTCCACTGCCTGCAGATAGTAACCAAAAGCCTGGATAACACAAGCAAAGAAGTGGGCGAGGTGGGAAACCATCAGGTCAGGCAGACAGGAGAAGAGGCAAAGCAAGCACTGGAATATGCGAGGTCGAGAACAGTACAAAGGCATTCCAAGAACCAATCTGGTAAGCGGGTTTGTGTCAGAAACGAAAAGCACAAGAGAAAATGGTGACGCATGCAAGGCACACAGACAGATGTGACGTTGAGGAGTGCTGTAGTTCGGGGCTTAGCAGCAGAAAGGTGTTTCAGCCACTGATTTTACATGCAGATGTCTCAAGAATCCGTGGACTGATAGGAAATGTAGTGTGTAATGGCAAACGCGGATAACGTGCCACTCGAGCCAGCCATATCGCCAGCCATATCCAGTGTGACGTAAGCCATGGGAAGAATGCTGCTAAGTAAGTGCAGCTGGCAATGTCACAACCGTCATGCATGATGCGGGCAGAGAAGGTGGAATTCCCTCGTTTTTTTCTGTAAAGAGCAGGCAGCATCTCCTGGGATTTCACTTTTATGCCAGTCAAAATACACATACAAGGTAGGTGGTTTTACGGCTTGCTTATGGTCAGCTGCAAAAAGTATCGGAAACGCAGGACCTCCCAGATTTCTGTGCCCGACAAGCAAACCACCAGAATGTGCGGCAACGTGGAAGTGGTCCTTTATGAGGGATTAGCTTCACAATTAAAAAGAGAATGAGAGTCTCTTGGCGACATAGAACTAATTCAGCGTTTTCTAAAAAAAATAAGGGAGTACTTTCATCGGGCGTTTAAAGCTCTGGTATTTTAAGGCAGTAAGGTCCAAGGGCAGATTGTTGGATCAACTACCCTCTTGGAATCAGGTTTACATTTAGACACTGGCAGAAAAGGTTTCACAAAGGAACACGAATTGTCGTGGTAGCACGCCTTTGTGGTGCTATGGCCAGTTGGAATGCCAATGTATCCAGAAGGTTTGGCAGAGGATGGTTCGGCAACAGGGGGCCAATTAAGAAATGATCTTGTTTTCAAGGGCACCCGAGGTCACAGTGTAATGTAAACATTACGGTGCTGTACCACTACAATCCTAGTTTCCCACACATTCTTTCTTCAAATCATCCCTAAAGGCTCAGCAGCCCCACCTAGCTTTGGTTTCCTTTGAAATGCAGGCTATGTAGCTCCTGCTGGCAGGGCCGGTGCAAGCACTACAGAAACTCTGTGGCTACATAGGGTGTTTGCCAGCATGGAGACCAAAGTGCAAATGTTTCCCTCCCTCTTCATGAATTGCAAAAGAAGAATACACTAAACTGAGCTCAAGTAGTTGCATGAGGCCTTCGGGCAATTAGGAGATGTCTCATTGCAAACTGCAGCAAAACGAAAAGGTGATGGCTGGAAGGTTTTGAATAAATCATAACCACGGGCAAAGCTCTGGGCAACCCTCCAGACCATCGTTTTTCAGTCTGCCAAGCCATTACAGAAGGGGAAAAACCATATGCATATCAGGCATGGTCCTACCCCAAAAGGGGCAGTCCAGCCCGAACTGCTAGGTCACATCCCTTCTGCACGAGACCACAAGCATCCCCAGACATGTTTCAGCCTTGTTGGGCGTCATCAGTGAGGAGTAGCTTGGGTCTCTAGGCCCGGCAGACTCGGGACCCACGTCTGGGCATACCCGTCCCACTCGGGGTGACTTTAGCAAAACGAAAAGGTGATGGCTGGAAGGTTTTGAATAAATCATAACCACGGGCAAAGCTCTGGGCAAAGCTCTGGGCAACCCTCCAGACCATCGTTTTTGCTATGTCACCCCGAGTGTCACCCCGAGTGGGACGGGTATGCCCAGACGTGGGTCCCGTGCCTGCTGGGCCTAGAGACCCAAGCTACTCCTCACTGATGAGCCCCAACAAGGGAGAAACATGTTTGGGGATGCTTGTGGTCTCGTGCAGAAGAGATGTGGCCTAGCAGTTCGGGCTGGACTGCCCCTTTTGGGGTGGGGCCAAGCCTGATTTGCATATGGTCTTTCCCTTCTGTAATGGCTTGGCAGGCGAAGAACAGTGGTCTGGAGGGTTGCCCAGAGCATTGCCAGTGGTTAAGATTAAGTCTAAACCTTCCAGCCATCACCTCTTTGTTTTTGCTATGTCACCCCGAGTGGGACGGGTATGCCCAGACGTGGGTCCCGTGCCTGCTGGGCCTAGAGACCCAAGCTACTCCTCACTGATGAGCCCCAACAAGGGCGAAACATGTTTGGGGATGCTTGTGGTCTCATGCAGAAGAGATGTGGCCTAGCAGTTCGGGCTGGACTGCCCCTTTTGGGGTGGGGCCAAGCCCGATTTGCATATGGTCTTTCCCTTCTGTAATGGCTTGGCAGGCGAAGAACGGTGGTCTGGAGGGTTGCCCAGAGCATTGCCAGTGGTTAAGATTAAGTCTAAACCTTCCAGCCATCACCTCTTTGTTTTTGTCATTGCAAACTGCAACGCTCACATGCCTAGGTGTCACTAGGGATGTGAGTTTGTCTCGGGAGGATAACTCATGGGCAACGCGCTCGCCTTGGAAGCAAGACGACGTGGAGCAACACAGGTTTGATCCACGGGTCCGCGCTTAGAAGCCTCCAGCTATTAAGCGTGTTATAAAATGACCAATCATAATCACTAACTTGGCAGTGGAAGCAGGGCTCCTGGATAATGGCACCAGTGTTTAAGCTACACATTGGCTATGGCAATTGAAAACACGGATTTTCTACCAGGAAGAAGGGTTGATAAAACAATAACTCACCCTACGCATGTCAGAGTCATGGTAGATCCCTCCTTGAACTTCTGAAGCCGGAGCACGGGTCAGCCAAAGAACATGCCTCCCAGGTAGGAGCGGGTGGGAGATGGGGTGGGCTTAGGGCCTGGTGCAAATTCCTCAACGAGGAGTTGAATGGCTTTTTTCACACAATCTCAGGACAGGGCAAAGTGCATTATGCTTGAGGCCTATTTTCCTAACAACATTTTCATTTGCATGAACCGCCGCATACGTGTAACGTCCTAAGCAGTGGTGGCAGGGCTGCCTCCAAGGACCGACCCCACACTTTCTTTGTTTCACCATTTTCTCTCCAGCGGAAGTGCAACTTCAAAACTACTGCGTTAAGAAATAAGACTTTATTTTGGGCGCATCCGCTGCTAGCAGGTTGCAATTCTTTGTATCTGGGGGAATTCGTAGCTGCAGGTTTTATCCAGGATTTCGTTTACATTTAACAGAGAAAAGCTGCCAAAATGACTTGTTATTAGCTGCGAGAAATTTCAAAGCAATGCCGAAGCACACTGGTCAGGGCTTTCTCGTGGACTACAGTGTATGTTTATCCAGAGCAGGCTAGCTGAGAAGAAGTGGATGTTGAGGGTAAATGCATAGCCCTCAACCACCGTATTATCTGGGGTATTTGTTCTTAAAATGCTGGTTCAATATTAAATTTACAGTGAACGTCCTAAAATGAATTGCACATTATGGAAGGCAATGGCAGGATACTGGTTATTTGATGATGGAAAAAGGTCTCACGCTCCAATTTGTGGTCACTTAAAAGGTTTGAAGCAACTTATGGGTCACAGGGGGTGACATTGAAAATAGGGGTTGTGGATGATGCTTTGCGTGCAGTGCATTTGCGCTCTAAAGAGTCACGTGTGCTCCAGTTAAGTTGTGCTGCACTGTGGTCTTAGGAACCCCACTCCCTTCTAGTACAGCCTAATATTGGCACAGGGAGGAGGTGTGCAAACCCCTCTACCGAGAACAAACACGACCAAATAACCTGTTCTATGGGAAGGTGCCCCCTCAGGAGGGTCTGCAACCACACTTTAGCTCACTGTACCCTTCACAGAAGAGAAGTATTCATTTGCATATCAGTCTGGTGCCACCCACCTGGGCAGTCCAGCACCAAAATGCTAGGCAAGGCTCCTCTGAACAAAAGTACCAACAGCAACCCCAGACACGTGTTTCGGCCTGGTCTGGCCTCATCCCTGAGGTGAAGCTGTGCCTCTCTAAGGACAGTGAGCAGGGGGGGTCCATGTCTGGAATACCCTGGGTAACTTAGGGTTAAACCCCAAGTGTTACAACATTAGATGTGGTCTGGGAGCCCCTCTACGAAAATGGCCAAATAACCTGTTCTAGGGGTAGGTACCCTCGGAAGGGTGCAGTGAGCTAAACCGTGGTTGCACACCCTCCTGACTGGGAGAAATACCATAGAACAGAGAATATGACCCACGTTCATTCTCAGTAGATGGACTACCCCACCCTTGTTTAATATTGGCACATGCATATTGGCAGACTTGGGGAGTAGAGCTTTTCTGTATCAGGCAATGGTCATGACCTATTTTAGTGACTGAGCACGTTAGCCAGACTACATGTGTTTTTGTGTGTGTGTGCGTGTGCAAGTGCGTGTGTGTGTGCATGCCTACAGAGGTGGAGACAAATAACAGCTGTAATTACCTCACCAGCTCATTCACCTCGCCTTTCCGCAATCTCACACAAGAAGTATAAGAAGCAAAGAGAAATTAACAAGACAAAGAGCAGAAAGAAGGAAGGGTAGCCCAGTGAACCCCTATATTCACCCCACTCGCCCGCCAGCACATGGTCACTGGTAAGAGCTGCTGATTCGGGAAGAGAGTAAAGTGAAGGATGCGATTTGGCAGGCTGCATGGGGCCAGCGGTCATGCTATATCTGTTCCCTGTCAATCAAACTTGCATTGACATTGCCCATGCTGTGCCATTTGTGTGTGTTGGCGCTTGCCCTGGCTCTCATGCACCAGTTTAGGAGGACAGCCAGACGTGCGAGGGAAACGGTCACTTTACTTTTTTTAACTTTACTTTATTACATTTGTACCGCGCAATGAAACATGAAACAAAGGGTAAGCTGGGTACAATATGAAAGTAGCAACACACTCGCCAGATAAAAAACCGTGAGAAACTACACTGCAAGAATGAGGCAGTGACATAGGCGGTCAGTTAAGCATGAAATAGAGGAGTTGACCTACACACAAGGGGAACACAATTGGTGGGTTGGACAATACATTAATAGTACACACAAATATTTAGGCAATCGTAAAGTACCACTATGAGGATACCAACAGTTTATAACCCACATTGGAGCACACATCAGAGATTTGTGCATTCCCAAATAAATGGCCATTGCATCAATTCCCACATACAAAGGATATTAGCCATCATTTTGGCAGTGAAGAGTTGTCATTTTTCAGTAGATGCAATTTGCCAAAGGAGGGAGATAAAAAGAAGAGAGAGAGAGAAACCGGCAATACCTAATTATCATCAAGACTTAGCCAGTTCAAACACGTGCATCTATACTGATGCTTGGAAGCCATATTACAATTATGCAATGCAAGGTAAAAAGTGTACCTTATAATGCTTGATGCGCGTGCATGAGGCTGGGAAAGAAAATAGAATTAATTGCAGAGCGGGCTTGTAAAAGCCAGTATATGATTACATAAGTGACAGGAGGGTTAAACTGCTCTAATGAGCTATATTCACTTACCAATTAGTTAATGTATGATACCTATATTACTCGCAGTTGCATGGTGGGGTCACTTATAAAAAGTGAAAAATAAATCTTCAATCCATTGTTAGGTGCGAGCACGCAAAAGTAACACCGAGAAGAGAAGGGAGAAAAAAGTGCACTGAATTAAGCAATCTACTAAATCGAGACGGTCACGTGCGCATTAATAGCCCCTGGTAGAGTAGAGCAGGGACTTGCGCGAAAGACCATCACTTACCAGCATTTCCACGTAAGTGCTTGAGAGGGAGCCGACCGCAGCCGGGACTTGTTGCTGTTTTAATGATGTAGCAAGGCTAGCGCGTGCATCAAGGAACCTGATGTACGGTCATAAGGAGGCGGCCATATTGAGAGTATACGGACCGTAATGATGCCTGAAACTTCTATTCCAGCTGAATAGCTGAGTCTGTGACACCTAAAAGTCCACACTCGGGAAGCCGTGTAAGGTGGATAGTATCACAAGATATAGCGAACTGTAAATACAAGGACATTATTTAGACGCACTGAATGGTAAAGAATTAACATGAGGGTTATTTAACCTAAGGAAAGATTGCAAATAAAGTGAGCACAAGATTAATAGATATGGATAGAAAGCAGCATAGTTCACACGGTAAACCAATTAAGGCCAGTACCACTTGCAAAATAACAACAAACAGGGTCAATTACTGTAAACAAGAGGGCACGGACAAGCCGTTGGGTTCCTTTAAACCGTTAACAGGATAGACATGGTAGCACAGAAACAACGGTTTTGTAGGAAGAGAGCAATTCATTGGTTTCTGTGAACAGGAAAACTGGTGATACAATTTGCTGAGACTGAAGTCTAGGGTGGGGAGTGTTGGAAGGGGAGGCAAATCCACTTTGGTTCTTTCAGCACTGTCCAGAATTTAGAATTGGATTCTGAAGTGGCCTTGATGTAATCTAAACGACCTGATAACAGGTCAACTATTCGTATTCCTTTTTGCGTGTCAGTCTTTTAATCATTCCCATAAGTCACTTCAAATCGGAGATACTTGTAGTTCAAAAGTGTGGAAAAGCCTGGTGAGGTAAAATAGGCCAAGGGGCCGTGAGGACTAAGAAGGCTCTTATAAAAATACACACTCTTTCCCTTCCGAGTATGCGCAGGAATGGTTTAAAGTCACAATATCTTCTTCCTTGTACTCGAGATATTTGCAATGGGTCATGAGAGCCCATGACCAAAGGAATACGGATAGTTTAGATTAAATGTAAAGCAGAGTGACTGAGAAGTACACGCACTGTGCCATTAAAAATAAAGCAGCTGTGGTGGGTGGAAGTGCTGCTTCGGTGGCATCAAGAGTATGCAATTCCCTGCGGGGTAGTGTTGGTCATTTCCTTTTGAAGTATCGCAGCCCTATTGAGAAGTGCCATTAAAAGTGAAACTGTCCAGTAGGCTGGATCAGTGCTGCCCCATAAAAGGTGTAGAAGCCTCTGTAAGAAGTGGTAGTACTGTCCCATCAGTGAGAAGTGTAGTATTTTCACATTAACTATGCTTAAGCACTTTGGGTTATTGAATAGTGCTGCTACATTCTGAGTAATTCCATCCCTTTAAATATATTAGCTCTTGTATCACCATGCAGTGTTGAGTTATTCTGATGATGATGAAGATGATATCAGACTTGCTCAATAGTTCTGGTTCTCTATCATTAAATGTACTTCAGATCTTCAGAGTCTCGGGAGGATAGCTCAGGGGCAACGTGCTCGCCTTGGAAGCAAGACGACATGAAGCAACACAGGTTCGATCCCTCAGTCCACCCAACACAGGGTCGATCCCTTGGTCTGTGCTTAGAAACCTCTGGGTATTACGTGCATAATAAATAACCAATTAAAATTTAATTTAAATAAATAAAACTGCAGAGAAGTGCTGGGGACTTGTCAATAAGAGTGTAGCAGCTTAACTGAGAAGTGCTGATGTTGTCTCATCAAAAGTATAGCAGCCCCACTAAGATGAACTAGCATTGCCTCAACAAAAGCATAGTATTACTATTATAGAAGCCCTGTTGCCAAGAGGCAGGAGGCAAATATACCCAACTCAAAACGATTTTTAGAAATTGAGGGACAGACTTGCTTTGCATCTGTGCCTCCATCTCTAAAAATCGCTTTGGGTTGGGTGTACATCTACATCCGTGCACCGATGTAGAAGTATACCCAACCCAAACCGATTTTTAGAAATTGAGGAACAGATGCAAAGCAAGAGCCTCTTGCTTTGCATCTGTCCCCCAATTTTTAAACATCGTTTTTTATCCGGCTTTCATCCGGGCCGGCAGAGAGAGAGAGAGACACGGTATGGATGGAACAAAGGGCCATCCATACTGCGTCTCTTCTCTGCGGCCGGGGGTGGGGGGCTCAGCCCTGACTTCATTCTGTCGGCGGGTGCCTGGGCCCCAGAGCCCACGCGTACTCCGCGCCCCTGCTCCCAAGTGTGTTGCCCCTTTAAGGGATGTGTCCCCCCCGCCCTCGCCCCCTGTGTATTGCCATGGCCCAAGCTAATAAAAGGAGCCTCTGCGGGCACGTGCACCAGAACGGCTGCAGGCTCCCAAAGAAGTTCGACTGAGTCTGTGTCTCATTCATTTAGGCCTGCAGGTCTACACTGTGTGAGCACGGGCCTGCAGGCCATGATGCCGTGGGACCCTCGTGCCAGGGCAGAGGTCCATATGGTCATGGGCATGGCTCGCCCTAGCCCCACTCCAGGTGGTGCTGATGCCCCATAGCACCACGGGGCAGGCTGGGAGCCCAGAGCAGGCCCCCCCACAACACTGTGTGGAATGTGGTAACATCGCTCAATTCTGAAGGGATTCTGCAACAAGATAGGCGGATTGCCAATTATAATGTGTATTCTTATAGCGTTCACGCCCAAGTACTCCAGCTTATAAACGCTGTAAAAACAGGTGTAACGATTACCCCATTTGAATATTCCTAGATGTATCGACCTCAGAAGGAGTGAAGGCTAAATCGGCCCTGCTGCTGGATTTGAACTTACAAAGTACAGTATAACCTCGTGTTCGAGACCAGCCATCAACTCATCCAGACACTCTGTTGTCTGAAAGATGCCTCGTGCCTTTACAATTCATCGGGCATAGCACTGCACACTTCCAGGATGTGAAAAAGAGGACCCCTTCTTGAAATTCCAATGACCGTTTCAAATTTTATTCTACTGTATCCACTTTCTTTTTTGTCATCTACTTAAGCACTACATCCAGTAGATTTGCATCTTGGATCTGGTTGTTCGTGTGTATTGACCTTCATGTATGCGTTTATGTAACCTTAGTTTTTTCAATTGACTTATGAAGTCCAATAACGAACATCTCGCCTGTCCCAAATGGCTCCAGTAGACACAGATTGAAAGCGGCGAAGTGCAGTTTCCACAAGGGCTGCATTTCTTCGTTGTTGCAAATTAATCTGACGTTGTTATACAGCCCTCCGAGGCGGTCATGGAAAACTAGTAACTACATTTTACAAAACAATCATCCTCGTTGTGGCAATCCTACCCAATCCCTTCAATTCCACCTCCCCCAGACTCCCACCGCAACCCACTCCCCATTCCATTTAACATTTTGCTCTTGGCTGTCTGATTTAAGCATCCCTAAACCACACACAAGTTCACTCCAAACACCAATTGTAATTATCTACCAGATTGCATCTGATCGTGTGAGCTAGGTATGTCTTCCTTCATCACACGAGCAATTCTTTTAAAATACTATGGCGCCACCAAGCGTCCCATTTCAATACAGCCCTAACAAACCAAAGAATGCAGGGCGTGCAATTCAATACCATTCGACAGCAGCTGTTAGGGATGAAAACGCTTATTTTGGGAGCCTGGTAGAGTGATAAGCACACTCAGAGAACCGATTCACTGCATGCAGACTTAGAAGCGCGCGAAATGCATTAGTAACAGCGTGAAAACAAAGTGTAAGGAGTTTTGCACTTTAGGCGGGCGAGTGTGAATACACCCGCATGGTCTAACACACTGGGTTGGGAACCGGCCGGCGTTTAGTGAAGAAATAATGATGCATAGGTTGAGTCTGAGGTGGGAGCTGGTCTTAATTACTGGATCTGCTGCTGGGTCGGAAGGAAGGGCACTTACCGGCGGTTGATGAATCCGCTGGCCGCAGGAGCTGCCGCTTGCTCCGGGTAGGAGTGCTGCAGGGTGGGCGCTGCCGGGAACTGGTAAAGGAACCCCGTGCCCAGCACCAGGGTCAGAAGGGAGCAGGAACAGAGCAGGCTTAGTACCGATTGCATTTTCAGACGAGGGTCCGGTTGCGGATGCAGACTGCAAAGTGCCGGTAAGTAGGGCACTAGTAGAGTCTTATGCGATCAGGGAGCAGGCACGCATCAGATCACCGCCGTTACAGGAGTTCGCAGGTGAAGGAAATAAGTCCTGGAGGATTACACAGCTGCAGGCGAGATCTCATCAAGTACTCCGCTTCCAGAAGCAGGAACGGATGCAGGACTTCACCCGTGTGTGGAAACAGCTGGCAGTGATGCAGACCCCTTAGAGTTGCGTTGCCGGCATCTTCTTTCAGCCCGCAGGTTACCAATCAGACATCGGCGTCCAGCACCCCCCACGATCCTCCCCGAAGTTCAGCCAGCGGCTGGAAGCGCTACACAAAAGAACAAAGAAAATCCTGCAGAAATCAGCTGGGAGCTCCCTTGCACGAGCCTGGCTGCAGTGAAACACTCCAGGACCCGGGACCCATCAGCTGTGAGGTCTCCTCCCACCCAGGGGCAGTCAGTCGGGGAGGAGTGCAGGGGGTCTAACAAGCTAAAGCCAGTGAGAGTGCAGGGCATGGGCTGGGGAGAGAGGGATGCCGGCCCACGGAGATTAACGTCGTCTGTGATCTCTTGATCTGATAAGGACGGATATGGGTGATTGTAAGAGTGATCTCCTTCAAACGTGGAAACCAGCACTGGAAGTGGCGTGACAGGATTGAGGTTGCAACCAGATCTAATGAAGCCCATTGACCCCCCAGATAGAGCTGCAGCACTCGAAAAGATGACCCCTCACCTACTGGCAGTGGTATTGTTAAGGTGGCAAAAGAAATAGCAGTTTTAATTCTCAGCAGATGAACAGACACTTTATTCACAGCGCTTTGTTAAAAGAAAACAAACAGTATCCCATCCTAACCCTGACCTCAGTTCTGCTCGCCTTATTTCCCAAAGACGCTCAACCCCATATCTTTGAAGGAGCCTATGAAGACATTCGGGCATGCAATTCCCGCCTGCCACATTGATTACAAAATAACCAATTGCATTGTCACAAAAGTCTGTCCTCTATTTCCATGACTCTTCAGTATCATGTCAATTATTGTCCGGGGTCTGATGACAAATCTGGTGCCTTCCATTCATCCTCCTCAGGCAAGGGGCCTAGGTCCACCGCCCCTTTAGTAGTTTCTGTCCCCAATGTGGGTCTCATTGTCTTTACTAGTTTAAACCAGTTCAGTCCCCAAAATGTCAGGCCTTCACCAAGTAACATCAAGCTTGTCAAAAAGTCCTAAGCTCAGCAACTTCCGGGGAACGCATGCCCAGTTCTTATTATCAAGTACACATATTACCTTCAGTAAAATATCTTATAGGTTAGGGATCTGCACATTCACAGACCCCCTTTTGTGCCTCCTGTGCAACAAACACATCATGTCATCGAATATGAAGAAATCGTATATGCAAAGAAGATAAAGTAACCTGCTGATTAATAAATGCATAAACGCAAGGTAGATACAACATATTGAAGCTTGCTTCAGAGGAAAACATAACTTAGCTAGAGCGGCCATGATGGAAAGAAGAACAGCGGACTCGTATTAAAACCATTCAAGCTACCTCAGAGGCAGACCAGGGCTGCAGAGTCAGGAGATGCTGAAAAAACAGCTTTGTGTGAGGAATAACGAGCAGTCTATTGGCCTGGTATCAAGGATACTACTTCAAGGAATAATTGCAAGGTGCAAGGGGAGTCAAAAGGATAAGCCACGTGTGTAAAATATATTTCTCTTAGATTAAGCAAAGGAGAAAACATTTGCAAGAGTCAAGTATTAGACGATAAAAGATGTGGAAAACCTATGTAAGATGGAGTGAGTAAGGCTCTAGAAGCCAATATCGGTAATGACACCCAAGTCAATTGAAACTAATTGCAGTAAATGGAAGGTCCTGATGGACAAATATGTGGTCTCCTCACACGTGATTCAGAAGTTGAAAACAAGGGCTATTCATTAAGCCTAAATGAAGATAATAGTGTGTCTACACTCCCTATAATGTCCCACAACAGAGAGCAGGCTTCAAGGTCAACTACAAAGGAGAAGCCCTGGCTTGGACCCTGACAAATGAGAGATGATGGACTAATTGGGAAAGTGGGGAGTAGTCTGAAGTTGCTTGCGGCACATGAGTTTCGTTTTGCTTACGTGCTACCATCAAGTCGAAAGTCCAAGTTTGGGAAAGCATGCTAACCAATCAGAGGGTCTATGTAGCAAATGCTATAGAATGTTGCAAAGATCAACCCACTACCATTGTTCCTCTATTATCAGTATTATACGTATTTAGAGGTGGTTCTAGGAATGACCACCAGATATGGGGCAGCCAATAAAGTTATGAACACTTATATATAGCATAGGTATATATGGTCCCTTAAGCAATACCTCCCTTCAATAGCTTTTAGTTTGCCACATAGGATGACGTCATAGATGATGCATAGTGAGCTGTAAAACCTTTGAATAATCCCATTTGGGTGTGAGTGCGTAAATTACTGCCTGTTATTCACCAGATTGCCCTACTTTATTTTTATGCTGATAATAAAGCAGTACTTTTCCATATTCTTGGAGTTTGTCCAGTTATTTGGGTCTGAGATCTTTATTGGTAATTCCATCGAGCACATGAGACGCTTCACGGTGCTAGAGCACAATTATTTGCATTTTACTTTAGTTTCTCATAAGCAAGGCCAACTCGCGTTGCAAAACATTTGCTTCCTTATTCACCTGTATTGTGCAAACCGAATGAAGCAAACATCTCAGAGGGCAGACCGGGCGGGCGTGTTCACATTCACAGATCCATTTTTGTTACAGTACCTGTGACAGCAGGAAACAATGCCTACCAAATCTAAGAAGCAAGTAATGCTCACAGTCGTGGTGATATAAGGTTGATCTGACACTTCTTTGCTAATTTCACATGCACAGAGTGGCCATATGATGTGCTACCTTAAGCAATCTTTTCTGCTAATTACATAATACCTCCAACATCTGTAAACTCTTCTGAATATCAGTAATCATATAATTTCTGGTACTAAACTCTCTAAATTCTTGAATCTTCAAAGGTACCAATTCAGGTCAGTCTTTGAAAAAATGCGATGTTTATCTTCACCTGCTTCTCCTCTTCTGCTAGCCAAAACATGTTAACATGTGTAGCTTCTGAATGCAGTACAAAATGTACATCTGTCTCAGGCCCTGAAACCAACTCTTTACACTTATCCTTTCCTCAAAACAGTCGCCTACCAGTTAGAGTCAACCCAGAGGCTTCCCACTCCCCACAGATTTGATAATCCACTAACAGCACCTTTCCTGTGCTTAATTCATTATTGTAACTGGTTGGGCTGAAGGGGGCATAGGTCCCAAGCTGAGCCAATTCCAAACCACAAAGGAAATTATCCCTGGGGAGAGGTAAGGTACCTGGCTGGACTGTCAAGCAGTCTCAATTTGCATACTTCTCAGTGTTTTATCTAGCCCCAATTTCATCCTGCCCATGGATTGGGCACCATTTTACCCGATGGGCCCAGATGCCCCTTAGCTGTGACGGTGCAGTCTTTCAGCTCAAAGAACCACCCTCTATAAAACCAGAAATCTCTCTAGGGCCACAGTTGCTCAGAGACTCCAGAGTTGTTTCCCAGAATGCTCAGCCAGCTGTTATGTTAGACGTCTTCTCTGCTGCTGAACAGTTCCAGTACTCAATTAATCTTGCACCTCTTTGTCAAGATGGATTTCTGAACTATGACCTGGTGGGCAGAAGTTCAGAAGGCCAACCTAGTTTCTTGGAACAGGGTAACCTTCTGGACAAGCCAGACTAATCAAGGTGGCATTGGCAACGGTCAAGACTGGTCTCAGGAGGGGTGAGGGTGACGGAAAGCCCACAATGAGCACACACAGCAAAGGACACTACAAATTACTCCCAATCAGGTGTATATATTAAAAATACATAACATGTATTCAAGGCCAATTATCAACAGTAATACTTCAAACCAATACAACACTATTATAACACATATATAAAATACCAAGTGACCTAACAGGTTAATGCAAAAGAATGAGTCCACAACCTAAAAGGAAAGGGGGCAAACAGTGTAAATAGACTTTAGGCAGTTCTTCATCAATCAATCAATCCCTAACTAAGAGGCAATCCAGTCCCTACAAAGAGTGGAGCCTAATGCTCAAAAGTACTTTCAGTTGCCGATGCACGCGATAGTGCAGAGGTGCGAAAATGGGATCTCTTGCAGGGGCTGTAGCAGCTCGGAAATGTGGGTGAGGCAATGAAGAATAGGTACCCACTATTCCAGGAGGGTCACCCAAAAGGGCAGGAGAGGTTCCAGGAGTTGGGAATCAGGTGGTAGTACAGGCTACCTGTGGAAAGGTGTGTGGCCCTCAGGGGACACTTGTGCGTAAAAATGGATGGATGCATTAGGGGCCACCGGTAAGGGTTGCAAGTACTCACAGACCCCTGGTGCACTGCAGAACAAACTGCAGCAGTCGAGTCCACTTCGGTTGCAGGTTCAAATGCGGCTGAGATACAGCGATAATTCTGTGGCATGACAGTGGATATTTCTCCGATCCTGGTGAAGGGATCAGGCTTTTTGCACTGCAGCATGTTTCAGGGCATAGAGGGGCACAGCAGCAAGGCATTTGCGAAGTTCATCACCATGGCTGTGCGACACAGGGATGGTGTGTACTCCGTTTCGGGTTCTCTCTCTTTATTCCAGACCTGGCAATGCCAAGTGTATGAAATTCGGCATGAGAGTGCCGTGAACACAGAGCTTAAAATCTCTGAGGTTTCAAGTGTAACCTCGAAACGGCGGCAGTTTCAGAGCAAAGGTCCTGCGCAAGGTGGTCAGTTCACTGGTTGGCCCAGGAACACATCCGAAGAGGCTTGCTTGCAGGTTCAGATGACGGTGCTGTGAATAATCATTCAAATAGGTCGAAGTGGCTTTGCAGACCTTCTAGTTCGATCAGATGCAGAGGGGTCCAGCGGGACGACAGCGGGCTCAGGTTGTCAAACCTTTCAGCCGGTCACCATCAGTTCCTCAACTCAGCTTCTTAGTTCCAGGATACTTGGATCTTATCCTAGGTTCAGTGAGAACTCAAGAGATCGACCTGGTATGGGTGTTTGGATCCTTCTCTTATCCAGAATCACCTTTGCGCCAAAACAAAGAGGACCCAACAGGAGATCTGCTCACATACAGGCACACCAGACGTGGAACAATCACGGACAACGGTGGTCACAGTCATTCCCAGCACAACAGACAAGGCACCCAGGATGTGTAATAGAACTAGACGGTCCAGCTCACATCCTGGAGGCACACACACAAGGCATGCAGAAGCCAGCAAAAGCTTGGTGTTTCACAGGGAAATTCATGACCAAATAAGAACTGACCCAGTTCTTCTCAACCTGGGGAAGGTAAAGGGACCAGATGGCCAAAGGACAGGACAAAAAATCTTGTGGCATGGCCATTTTGGAGCCATGGCACCTTCCTGTGCCAAATGCGGTAAAAGCGGTTTGCATGGCAAGAAAGGGTTAAAAATATGCAAAAAGATAAGCTGCCACCAGCCCTGTCCAAGGCACATCTGTACTTCTCCTAAAAAATCCTTTGAGGGAGTCTAGGGCCTTTGGAAAAGAAAGGAAGACCAAAGTGCACTGTACTGTAAGGTACATTGTGCATTTGTAACATGTTGCAGAAAAGTTGCAACATAGAAAAGTACTAAAGGAAACAAGGTATCCCAGTACTGACAGTCTTTAAAGGCATGTCAGTTTCCCCATAAGTGATCGAAAAACCCAGCGGAGTTCAGCAGAAGGCTGTGCTCCACTGGCAAAAGTCAGGGTAGGCCTGTCAAACAGCAGAAAAAAGTTGTGGGGTACACAACTGGAGGGAAAATTACACATAAATTGACATCTTTCCTAACACTCGCTCCTGGATGAATCTCATGTTCAGGTTGGTTAAACATTCTGGACAACCCACCATCAGCATTGATATGTTGGACACCTGGCCTATGCTCAATAGTGAAGTCAAACCCTTGCAGGTCTATAGACCACCTGAACAACTTTGGGTTCTCTCCCTTCATATTCCTCAGCCAGTTTAAAGGCTTATGGTCAGTTTGCACAGTGAAGTGGGAGTTCCATAGAAGTAGGCCCTCAATTTCGTCAGAGCCCACATAACAGACACACATTCTTTCTTTACTGTGGACCATCTGAGCTCTATGTCCTTAAACTGGCGACTAATTAATCTATTAGGGTGCTCCTTACCCTTCTCATCTACTTGTGATAGTACAGCTCCTATTGCAGTGTCAGGGGCATCTGTCTGCACAATAAAAGGTATTTGGTAATCAGGGGCCCTGAGAACAGGGGCCTGGCACATGGAGTGTTTTAAGCTATTGAAGGCCTTCTCACAATGCTCAAACCAAGATAACTTCTTGGGTTTTTTTGGAGTTGTGAGAGCAGTCAGAGGGGCAGCTATGATGCCATAGTCTGCCATGGAATTTTGGTATTACCCTGTGAGTCCTAAAAAGGCTCTCACCTGGGTATGTGTAGTGGGGGTAGGCCAGTCTTGTACTGCTTGCACTTTACTGAGTAGAGGCTGTATCCTCCCTCCACCTACTTCATGTCCAAGGTAGACCACTGAACCTTGACCAATCTGACCCTTACTGGCCTTTATAGTCAAGTGGGCCTTCTGAAGAGCCTGCAACGCAATTCTAAGGTGCTTCACATGATCCTCCCAGGTGGCACTGAAAACTGCTATATCATCCAGATATGCTAGACAGAATTCATCCAACCCATTAAGGACATGATTCACAAGCCTCTGGATAGTGGCACGTGCATTCTTCAACCTAATGGGCATCTGTTGTCAAGAAAGCTGTCTTCTCCTTGGCATGGTCTGCAAGAGCTATTTGCCAATAGCCTGCAGTGAGGTCAAATGTGCTGAGGTATTTGGAGGCATCCATAGTATCCACCAGCTCATCTGTTCTAGGCAAGGGCTGTGCATCTGTCTTGGTGACAGCATTCAGAGCCCTGTAGTCCATGCAGAACCTCAGCTCAGAGGTACCTGCCTTTGGAACCAAAACCACAGGGCTTGACCAAGGACTACTAGAGGATTCAATCACCCCAAGATCTAACATCTTGTTGACCTCTGTCTTGATGTAAGACCTTAATTTGTCTGACACTCTGTATCCCCTGATTTTAGTAGGTACACTCTCTCCTGTGTCAATGTCATGTTTGTTCCAAGGTGTCAAACAAGAGCTTGTGGAAATAAGGGGGAGAACTTCCTCAGCAAACCTCTCACCTCATCGTGTTGAACAGAACTCAGATGAGATGACACCCTCAATGGAGCTATCTGAAGGACTGCTCTGAAAGAGATCAGGAAGATGTTCTGATGCTTCCTCCTCTACATCTGAAGCCAACAGCAGTGCAGCTGTGCTCGATGGACCCCAGCTGGCCCATAGGACTGGTGGTTATCAAACAGCACTTTAAGATGAGTAGCAGCACCCTTGAGATGGATGGGGATGCAGATTCGTACTCTTGCACCAAATCAATAATAGCAACTCAATAGTTTGGCAAAGGGAGTCCGTTTAATGACAAGGAAAAAAAAAGGGGGAGTTCATGAATATCAGCAATCGCTCAATTTTCCTTCTTGCTTCAACTTTGATTAATTTCAGAAAAAACATAGTATTTATACCAAAACCTCGTCATCACTGACGTGTGACTCTCAAAACATAGCATGCAACTTGATTGGTTCTAGGAAGGTAACTTTAATATAGGCACTTTATCTGTATATGGTAACGGGGAGAGGGAATTGGATAACAATGTCAGGTGGGGCAACTAAGCCCTTCCTTCAAAATGGCTACTGTAAACGTCACTAAAAGTATGACGTCTCATTGGTTCTGCTAACTATAGGACCCTAGATTACATGGTACACTATGATTGGGTTGGCATCAACCCCACTCATACTTTTCCTCTTGCTTAGCACGTGCAGAATAGCTGGCCAGGTGCAGGGAGTTTGTCTGCACCCCCAGCTTCCCTCCAACTATTGCTACAATCAATCATCCCTTCAGTGGTCATGTGTCAATTATTTCTTTGTGGTTGGCCTCGAGTCTGCTTCTTGGTCTGGAAAAGTTAAGGCGTCTGTGCATGGCAAAGATCCATGCGTAGGTGTGTACGTTTGATCCCTTCCTGCTGGTCTGCTCACTTGATTCTGACACCGTGAAATCTTCTTATTCTTTCTGCAATTTCGTGTATTTGATTTAATTCTGCAAGTCGTCTGCCATCTGTGGCTTATCTTGACCTTTCTGCACAGGTTACTCTGTTCTTCTTCTCATTAAAAGTATCCACTGTTGGTCTATTTCAGCCGATACGACCCTGGCTTCTTGGCATGATTACCTTCGTCTGAATTTCTCTCCGTCTTTAATTCTCGATTTGTTTGCTGCGAAACTCTCCTCTTGAGACCTTTAGTAACCTTTGGTCGATTCTGCTCTTGTGCATAGTGGAAGTATACTTATATAAAGTGCTCCTTTAGGTAGATATATGTATAGGTGGCGCTTGCCACAATCCATCTTACTACTAAGCATAAGCAAGCCTCACGATTTCTGTGCTTCTTGCGGTTACTTTGCATATGTACACGTTTAAACTAACTGGTTATCTTCATCGCGCATATCGCATAATTTCTGACATCTTGACATCAATTATTTCACTTTAGGCTCAGGATGTCACTTATCCATGGTGTTTCATCTCTTTTCAACATTCACAGGTCATCATATCTTCTAAATGTGAGTCAGTCTGGGTTCTTATGACGTCACCATTTGTCTTCCTTTAGTATCTTTTTTGCTTCTTACCTTAATGTCCAGGTTTTCTTAGGTGTCAGTACTTCAACTGATGCTGTTCTTCTGATAGGTACTGGACATAGCCCAACTGCGGCTCTCTGCCGGTTTATTTGGTCATCATACGTCACATATTTCGGTGTGAATGTTCCTGGTACTTCAAAATGGGCAGTTAGAGTGCAAATTGAGCTTGGCACCTCCTCTACACTCCCCCCTCTGGGTGATTCATCGACCACTTTCCTTCTTCTTTTGTATCCACCTTTACCTCATCCTCTGGATCCAGACATAGGGATCTGAAGAAATATCTCTTTGGGGTCCATATCTTTATGACTCCCTTCAAGCTAGCTTCCTGCTGTTCTTACGTGCTCATCTTTGTTCCAAGTCATTAGTTGACATTGTCCACTTGGACTACAATAGATCCATCTTCCCTCATAATTTCTATGTTTCCATGGATATCGAAACTTTGTTCCTTCTGGTGCATAAATGGTGGCTTTCACAAATTCTCTTATTTCTTCATCAGTCAGGTCCTTAGGCTTCCATCCTGACTCCACAGCAATCATGATCTTCATCCCCTAGGCCTTTTTTCCAGTTTTCTGGCACTGAGATATTATTATCTTGATAACACAGAATCCAAGCAATATCAACACCAGCAGGGCTCCTAGGAATTTGAATGCATATGCCATCCATTGTGGAAGCCATGAAAATAGTGATCCAAACCAACTGTCGTCATCAACTTCATCAACTTTGTCTATCATTTGGTTCTGCAGTTTTGTCAGCATACCTACAGGTTCTGTTAAAGTTCCATTCTTATCATCATACAAAGGTATGAATGTGCAACATGATTCTCCAATTTTTGCACAAACACCTCCATCCATAGCTGTGATCATGTCAAGGACATATCTGTTCGGGAGAGTCATTGGTCGAATCGCCCTTAACTCTTCCTTGATTGCATTGAATCCACATATGGTTGTGTTGAAGGTCTGCAGTAACTCCCATCTGGTTATCTGTAACCATTTAATATTTGCTCCAACCTGAACTCTTGGCATCAGAATTGTGGTGAACACTGATGAGTTGAGCCTGAACAGCCTGCATTCATATGGGATCGCATGAAAAGCTTCTTCTGATTTGGCAGAATAGTAATTATCTCTCTTCATTCGTTTCATCAGTTCCACAGATCTCTTCTTCCTCAGGTGAGAATCTGCTTTCGGGAAACTGTCAATATTCAGATCACTTTTTGGAATCACCAATGCTGGAACATGGACATTCACCTATGTGCATATACCGCCCCAATTTTTCATCAGTCTGATGTATGCTTTGGATCCACATGCCCAGTAATGATCCATGATTACTGCTGTTCCATGTATCATTCCTGGAGCGTCAAAACCTGTCCACAGTTCTGATTCTCTCCAATTTTCCTTGTGCCATTATTCCTGAAGCAGAATTTTGGACTCTCCAATGACACTATCTGCAAGGGTCCTCCTCTTTCCTCGACCCCTTGTCAATAGTTTAGCAAGTCTCGGCCATAATGGCTGTGTACTATGTCAATGGTACCCTGGTAACGACCGATGACCACCCATGCTCTGCAGATCACTACTCCTTTCGCCCATCCGTCAGGTGAAAGCACTGTTCCCCAGATTTGCATTTGACCTCTGTTCTTCCAGCTCTGAGTTTCCTCTGGAGTTTTTCCTTGAACGTTCAGTCTTTGGTTTGTCTCTCTTTTGATCTCTGCTCCTTTACCTCCAGGCTTCTTATATCTAATCACAATGCTCGTTGTTTGTCCATTGTTTCTTGTCCTTATCTCCTGGATATAATCGTCTTCATTTGGATCAGTTGCTTCAGTTGCCCATTTCAGTGAAGCATCACTTCCCATGAACTGGCCTCTGGTCTTGCACATTTCTATGTGTGATAGACAGTGGGTTGTCTGGACATCAATTTCCACAGCTGTGAAGATCTTCGACTTTCCTAAGCTATATGGTAAGAGTGCACAAATAAAGCATTCTTCCTCTGCGGGTCGTCTTCCAACTTCTTTCATATGTTGGTACCATATGTTATTTCCCAAGTGTGCTGTGCTGTCCAGGTAGTCGCTTAGTTTGTTGTTGTCTTCTTGTGTGCTTCTCCTGATTCTCAAAGTTTTCATGTAGTTTGGTATCATCACATCATTAATAGCATCCATATAGTTTCTTCTTGCTGGATGATTCTCAGATATCTCCATCCATGGTCCAGGCATTTTCATCTGTACCATTTGAGTAGGAGAAAGTCTGGTAATTCTTTCCTTGTCCTCTTGCCTTTTCCTGGCTCTGGCTAGGAATGGCCATATTGATTCTGCTATGATCTCTACATGTGATAGTTTTGTAGGACTTGCACTTGCCCCTTTCATTACTGGATTGGGTTGCTTGTCAATGCTGTCTCTGTTTGTTTATTCTCCAACTCCTCTTGTCTCTTTGAAAGTTCAGCTTTTTCCATTTGCCTTTTGACTTCTCTTGGTGTGGAGCTTCTCACCGTAGGTTGTCCAAATTTCTCCCATCCTTTGGACTGTGGTTCTGCAGTTATTGACACTAGACCTGGTGTATGTGCACTCATCGTTTGCGTGTGTGTGTCTTTCATTAACCTTTTCTCATGCTTGCTCTCTCGACCATGTCTCCGGCTTTTCAACTTGCTTGTTACCAAAAGTGTGTGTGTGTCATTGTTAATCACATCCATCTCAAGTTCACTCATTCCTCTGTCAGACCTTCTGGGGACTGGAGTAACTATGTAAGGTCTGGGTGCCTTCGTGGGTTTCATGCGTACATCATTAGGTAGGTGCACTGGAATCGAAACACTTTGTGCACCAATAAAAAATGCAGTTTGAATCGTCAGTGATAGTAAAACAATGATGAATACAATGCATAGGTACATGATTCCTCTATAAGTTAACCTACAACACTTAGTTCCGGGACAATATGAGCGCCTCTCCTCCTGAGGGATGACAAGATTACTATTTTGGTTGCCCATCTCGATCATCTAAGGAAATAAACTAATTCTTTAATACATTCTAGGTAATGTCGTTATCTCTGGATTCTGCTGTCTCTGCTTGTAGGTTGAAGATACTGGAGCGATTGTCCTTCTTTGCCTGAATAATAGATTGTCTCTTGTCTCAGTTCTATTTTCTGTATACAAAATGTCAAATAAGGTACTAAGTTCAGCAAGTCTTTAATGTGCATGTTCAAAATAAACAAGCTCCAAGTCAATGCCTCTTATCTGTTTCACTCCAGACGACATGTCGTGTCCTTGTCAGCAAAACAAGAGTGAAGTCTCTGGCAACACTTTCTTGATCTGTCCCTCGTCGGAAAGTGTACAATCTTCTCCGGAAATTCTGATGATGATTACAAAGTTCAACCTGCATTACAATGCCATGCAGGAGCATGCTCATCTACGTAGAGTTTGCTGGGTCTCTGATAAAAGTGAGGACTTCAACACTGGCAGATCTCCCCACAAGCTCTGGAAAGTCCTTAATCAGGCAGAAAAATACATTGCTTGCTAATCTGCTATCTTCTGGGGACAGGGACATTTGTCTTGTCCTCCCTGTATTCGGGAAGCAAAAGGAACTGCTTGGTATTCACGATGAGCAGCCTCCTTATTGTCTTTTTGTTTTCAGGATCTTGAAGAAATTCAGTGATGTTAGTGAGCCTTCCCACTAACGATCGGTACAATCTCAATACTAACTCAAAATAGATTAAGACGTCTTTAGTGATGTCACTACTATGCGATACCATAAGTGAGTATGAATAAAGTCTCTGTGTTTAAAGAGTCTGGATACTGTACTTTCTTCCAATTTATGTGTCCTCTATCAAAATGTGGGATATCCTTTTCTTTTCAAGCCTTCAGTGTACCTCAGTCCAAAGTTCAAAGTCAACAGACTATGTTGTGGCTTATACGTGTACTTTTCTTCTTCACCCTGCAACTAGGATGCACAGACTGTCCGTGTGTATGTCCTTATCCCCTTTTTTGCTCAGACGAAATGTCCAAAATTAAGCCACAACTTTGCACAACATTTCTTTGCCTTTGCTTTGCTGGTCATGCATCCTTCTTCCTCATCATGGATCTCGTCTGCACGTGCTGTGGTTCTTCCCCGTTGTCTGTAGTCTCTTACCATTGGGGCGAGGACAGAGGGTCTTCTCCATTGTATGGCTTGATGTCACTCAAGAATATCCAAGCTCTTCTTCCCTGTAACTTGACTGCAGAGGGAGTGACATGCTCCATTCTGAAGAGACCGTTGAACCTTGGCTCGTCCCACTTTTTTCTTGTATGGTTTCTCACCAGGACCGTGTCCCCAGGGAACAGTTGTGCAACAGTAAACCCTCAACTTGGTCTGTTGTAGTATCTCCTTCTGTGTTCTGTGCTACCCTGCATCCCTTTTGTCACCGCTGCAGCTGTCCTGAAATTACAGTAAGACAAGATGTCATGCAATTCAAGTAATTTTGCATTTCTGATCCTAACACGTCCCCTTTTGGCTGAGCGTCACATCTAGCTCTATCTCAGGGTGTCAATGGGGTGTGCATCCTCCTGCCTGTATCGATTTCATGCGGCATGAGATGGTGGTCAAAACCAGGCTGGTTTCTGAGCGCATTCAGTGCCAGTGGAAGGCAGTGTAGCCATCTCTTCTTTAGAGTAAGCTTCAACTTGGCTATCCTTTCCTTTAACAAGCCGTTGAGCTTCTCGCATATCCCATTTCCTTGAGGATGATCCACCGAAGAAAACTTGTGCTTTATACCAAGCAACAAGCTAATTTGTTCAAATACTGCATTAACAAAGTGAGGACCATTATCTGACCTCATGACCTCACATACTCCCCATCTGGGAAATACCCCCTTTACCAGAAATTTGGCCGCACAGGTAGAGTCTGGGTGTGTACATGGACCTGCTTCTATCCATCTAGAGAATGTACACACCACAACAATTAGGTACCTGTACCTGTTACATACTTGAATCATATTGACATAATCACCATGCAAGTGCTGAAAAGGTCTATTGGGCCTTGGGATGACTCCTCTCATTACACGTAGTGTATGCCCAGTCGTGACCTGTTGGCAGATT
The DNA here is from genome assembly GCF_040938575.1 of Ambystoma mexicanum. Classification (NCBI taxonomy): domain Eukaryota; kingdom Metazoa; phylum Chordata; class Amphibia; order Caudata; family Ambystomatidae; genus Ambystoma; species Ambystoma mexicanum. The sequence goes on from NC_090931.1 coordinate 464,289,182, forward strand.
ATACAGTTAACCATAAAAAATGCAACGTGCTCTGCCAGGCATAAACGAGTCTTCGCAAATTGTCACTGCTAGATTCTCTTTTGTCATGTGTTCTTGATATTGTAACTGTTTCAGTGCTATTTTCAATAGGGCTACAGCCATCACCGGTTTACCAGTGCTGTCTTGTTGCCACAAGCTCTCTGAGGGGTTTAAAGAACACCCTTGCCGCTCCCAAAGGGTTTTCTCCTCCTGTGGTGCCTCCCCTTGGAACTCCAGTAGCTGGGTTTTCTCCATATTACTATAACTTTCAAGTTCACTTCGTGCAACAATCATTCTCCATTGCATGTCAGTTATTTCCACATTCATTATTAGTTTGTCTTTGGTCGCCACACGTTTGGCTTCCGTGTCTGCTGCTTTATTTCCTCATGAGATAAAATCTGTCCCTTTTGTGTGGACGGCGCATTTCATGACAGCTATGCCTACTGGGAGTTGTAGTGCCTCAATGAGCCTATCCAATAAGGCTGCATGCTTCACTGGCGTGCCATCTGCTTGGAGGTAGCCCCTCCTTTTCCAGCGTGCTAAGCCTGCGTGCACTGTCAATGTCACATAGACAGAGTCACTGTACACTGTCACTTCCTGGTCTGCATGATTCTTGAGTGTGAGTATCAACGCCAATAATTCTGCAGCTTGTGCTGAATAATAAGATGGTAATCGTGCACTAAGGAGTACTCGAAATTCTCCATTTGCCATGTGCTTCATCACAACGGTCCCTGTATATCTATGTCCATCATTTTGATTGATTCTCGAAGAACCATCAATGAAGACAATTTCTCCTTCTGCAAGTGCATTTTCTTCTACTCTGGGAATCTCAACATAGAATTCTGCATAGTTTGCACAGTCATGTATTGGCTCTCCGTCAGTGACTGGCTCTGCTATAAACATCGCTGCTTCCACTATCTTACATCAAATTATTTTAATCGATGGATTTGATATGATCACTTCATAAGCAGAAGCTCTCTGAGATGTCAATGTGCCTTTCGGTTTCTCTAGAATGGCAAATAGTGTATGCCCGACGAACAAGGTCATTGAGCATCCCATCCCAATGGTTGTAGCCTTCTCTATGGTGAACGCTACGGCAGCTAAACTTTGTTCGCATGGGAAGTGACCCCTCATCACTGGGTCTAGATTCCCACCGTAGTATGCCAGGGGCCTGTACCCCAATGTGGTTCCCTGTGTGAGTACTGCTGTCATAACACTGGCAATTGTGTGTAAAAACAGGTAGAATTCCTCTGCATAATTAGTAATTCCTAAAACAGGTGCTGTGCAAAAGGCCTTTTTGATTTCAGCAAACCCTTCTTCCATGGTCTTGGTACATTCATTTTTTTCTTTCGTCACCTGTGCCTTCTTTAGGGCTTGTAACAAGGGCTTGGTATAAGAGCTGTAGTCAAAGACCCATGCCCTGACATAATTGCATAATCCTAGAAAACTCTGCATTTGTTTTATCGTGTGTGGCTTGGCTGTGTTCAATATGGCTTCAGCCCTTTCAGGGGTAACCCTTTTCCCTTCATGTGAGATTAGCTGGCCTATGTACAGTTCTTCTTGCTGACAATGCTGTAACTTCTCTTTGTCAACTTTATATCCTTTCTCAGCCAATATAGTCAATAGCTTAATAGAATCGTGTCTGCTCATTTCCTCTGTCGTGCTGCAAATTAAGATGTCATCCACATATTGCAAGACAACACTCTCTAATACAATTTTGCTTAAGTCCATCTGCAGGACTCTGTTGAAAATCGAAGGAGACTCACAGTACCCCTGAGGTAACCTGGTACTTTTTAGACGTATTTGCCTGAATGTGAATGACGTCAAATCTTGTGAGTCTTTGTGCAAAGGGATTGAGAAAAATGCATTTTTCAAATCAATCACCATGAAATCCTTTGCCTCAATGGGTATATTACAAAGGATTGTGGACTGGTTAGGGACTAGAGGCAACTCAGCCTCTACAATATCATTTATCAGCCTTAGATCTTGGATTAAATGCCAGGACCCTCCCTTTGATTTTTTGATAGGGTAAACTGCGGTATTGCATGACAACTCTGACGTCACCAAATACCCTGCTCCATTATAGCGGATATTGTCTTGAAAATCCCTTCATCTGCTTCCCTGGACATGGGATACTGTTGTGCTTTTGGTAAAATTGCTCCTGCCTACAATTTAATTTTTACTTCTCCGACCCCTTTCAACATGCCTACGTCATAAGGGCCTGTAGTCCACACTGAAACAAGCACCTTTGCCATGTCATCATCAAAATATTCAAGACGTTTTTGTGCCATCATCATTCTCTGGGGCACTTCTCTTTGATAATTTTCACCCAATAAATGAGATTAATCTCAACTGTTGTTTCATCTACACCTGTTTGCTCTTCAAACAGATTGTCATCAGTGACGTCAGTCAATCTTTATCATTCCTCAATGGCGATTACTGTGCACCATTGTCTGCCATCGTCATCTCAACCATCGATCACTGCGATTTTTCCTTGTACTATGGCTGTGTGTATTGCTAAGGGAAACACTTGTCCCTTTTCCTCATGCAAAGGTATTCTTGGCCTAAATAGAAACTCAAATGGGGTTCTCATTCATTTGTCTGCAAGGCCTGGGAGCCATGACATTAATATGCGCATTCCATATGTGAATATTTCTGGTTCCAATGGAACAGCTCTCATAGCCGTTTGTCTTGCGTATGCTCTAATCATTACGCATACGTTCAAATAATGTATTCCTGGAGTTGAACATACTATACCCTTCTCCGTGAACGATTTTGTCATGTTTAACTTCGGCATTAAGGCTTCTCCCAATATATTTACTGGGGTTTGCTTTGAATGCAGCAGTGGCACATTCATGTCACATTCTCCTATAGAAACTGGAAGTTCTTTTGTAAAATGAACATGACTTGTTGCTCCTGTGAAGCCCTGAGTATTTATGGCATCGCCAGACAAAGAAAACCTGCCTTCACGTATACACGAGCGTGTTGCACCTGTGTCAACTAAGAAAGAATACTCTTTATCCCCTATAAGGACATCTACCCTTGGTTCCTCTTGAGGGTTTGGTGTCACTGATAGGATAGAATACATCAGGTTTCCCAGTGAGCTGTCCTAATCCATATATAACTTTGTCCCATGCTGACTGAATGGACTTCCTCCACCACCAGTGTTGTTTCTTATTCCAGAATTCAGTACCTGTCCTGTACTTGTTGTTTGTAACAGTTGCATCGGCGACTGTTGAGACTGTCCTTGCGGAAAATTTGTCATATTCTGAGGTTGCAAGCTTTGTTGTGCTCCCGGTGCTTGCTCCCGCACTGTGTGATTTTGACCAACTCCATTTCCACTATGCTGTAAAAACACAGTTGGATTTACCATCCCTACTCTCGTTCCTTGGTCATCTTGCACCATGCCTTGACTTCTGCATGTGCGTGCTAGATGCCCTGTCATCCCACATGTCCAACATATTGGCAGTGGTCTGATCATTTGCCTGTTTAACATATCCTGATTGCGTTTTGCATGTTTTGGAAACCTCCTTGATTAGCTTGAAAACCTCCCTGATTACTCTGCCATCCTCTACCTCGAAAGACCCTCCCCCTTGGTTAAAGCCTGTTATTGCTTTGGTCACCCTGCCCTTGAATATATTGGCCTGCTGCATGTTTGATCCGTCTGTGTTAGTTATCATTGCCCCCTCAATGGCATATTTTGACAATTTCTTATGCACTAATTTTGCCTCTTCAGCTGTTCGTGCAGCCTCTTTTTTGCGATTTTTCTCTTGCAGCAGTCTACAATAGTTGCTATGGTCAACTGTATTTCAGACCACGGTTTGGCCTCTATTCCTACCAATTTCTTGAGCTGCTTTTGTACCTGATCTGGCAGCCCTTGGCATTATATATGGTAAAACACGGGTATGGATTTCCCCCCAAGATTCGAGAGTTTCCAGAACCCAGCTGTCTTGAAAATTCTGGATGTAAAGCAAAGGATCCTCTGACTCCTTCATTTTACATGGCATTATAGCTCCCATGTCTGAAGTGTCCGGGCACAGCAATCGTAATGCTTTCCATACCGCGGTTCTGCAATTGTTAAACGGCGCTCCATCATGCCTAGTATTAACTGTAGTCACACCAGGATAACCTGCACGTGTCCACACATCGTCCGCTCTATCGCCAAGTATGGTGATTAAAAGACCCTTAATATCCCCATAGCTAATGTGTTCCCTCCCGTCATTTTTTCTAACTCATGTATCCATTTTCCGGCTCCCGATATCAACATTGGAGGCTTATTTTTCAGATTTTCTCGGTCCATGTGTGACCAGAATATATACTGTGGCCTTGTTCCTCCCTTTTCGAGTAACGGGAATTGAAACACATGGAACTCCTTCTCTTGCCTCATCATTTTCCTATCTACTGCATGGGTAATATTCCTGCATCGCCATCTACCTGGCAATGTCCTTAGTCTGCTCACATAGGGAGGTGGAGACACCCCCCTCTGGCCGTAAGATACTCCTTCGTGTCAGTCTGATTGTGTGTCTGATTCTGATGCCTTAGGTGCAGATCAACTAGAATCTAACCATCTTATTCCATTTCCTCCAGAGAAGTATTTATCGCGTCTTCTCTCATCTTCTCTTTCCTCTCCTTCCTCTCTTTCTGCGTCTGATATTGTCTGTGCCCAACTCGTGCAACTTTTCTCTATCCTCCTCATTCCTGTTTAGCGTCAACCTATCTAGGGACAGCTCTCTATTTCTGTCGTACAACTGAGTGCTCTCCAGACGCTCGTCCTCTCCTCTCCCTTGGGCTATCTGTTCTAGCCCCATTTCATCATATATTCTATCGATCGTCTCTCCGAAGCTTCTGGTGTCAAAGTCATCTTCCATATTTTCCCTAGATGTGCCTGGTACTGAATTGTACTCAGAAAATAATTCTTCTCTGTCTTCCGAGTATACTACTGGATAAGGTGTTTTAACCTCTCTCCAGATTTTCAAGAATCCGTGCTCTCTGTCTTCTCTTACATTCTATGTGTCATCAAATTCTCTGCGCTTCCTCGCTTCCTCTCTGACCCCATCTTCTTCCTGCTTCCTCGCATCTCTACGTTCATTTGCCTTTTGTATTTCCTCATCCCGTCTTCTCTTTATTCTCTTTTCCCATATCTTCTGTTCTTCTTCTTCTATTCTCTTTTGTTCTTGCCTGTCCTGATCATTAGCTGTTCTTGGCGTATGATCGTGTTTCCTTTCTTGTTCTTCGCGATACAACTGCTCCCATCTCTATCTGTTTTCCTGACTCTTTCATCTCTCAATCCTTTTTACTTTTCCTTCTCTAACCTTTTTGAATCGTCTGACTCCCCCTTTTGTCTCATGTCCTCAATGCCTTTACCATCGAGTTTCAATAAAATCTGACCTCCCATCCATTCATTCTGTGTGAATGCCATCTCATCAGTTCTGTCCTCATCTCCTTTCCATCTCTTTCCTTCTCTACCTGCATCTAGAGTTGTACTTGCTTGTGTGTGAGCTCCTTTTTCTTTTTCACGTCTCTCCTTGTCCCTCGGGACTTTGGAGGTGATATCTACTTTGCATAGGTGACTCATATGATCGGTTGCTATATCCCGTGGCTGCCTTAAGCTCCCTCGATGGGTATAATCCTTTGTCTTTACTAGCTTCGGTTTTTGTTTCAGATGGGACAGGTGGCGCAGAAGGCGTTTCACCCCCTCTCTGCATATGTTAAGGATCCAATCTAATGGTGGCTCCTCCTCCTTTTCCTGTTGATACATCTTGCAAAGCTCTAAACTAGCTAGGCGTTTATCTAGCTTTTTGCCAGAATATGTGGCGTGCAAATATGTCATCATGTGCTGCAGGACCCCTTTAGATAACGATCTGCCTTGGGGCCATGGCATAATCATTTTATTTGCAGTTCCTTTAACCCATTCTGTACTGAACTTCTTCATTTTAGGTGCATGGTTTGGCAACTGTTTGCACAAGTGTACTAATGGTGTAATGTCTTCCATGCTTAACCTTTTATATGCTTTCCTCATATAACACTTTGTTATGCTTTACGTTTCACAAACAATATCAACAATATGAGCGAGTATCAATCGTCGCAAGCTCCAATCCCGTTTTTTCCCAAACATTTTTACTTTTGCTTTTTCAAACAACAATCATCAATTCATGTCCTACAACATTTTTTCAATTCAATCGCACAATTTTCATGCTATTTCCCTCAAAATATTTCTTACCTCATGATGTCAGAGAAAAAGAAAAACACAAGACAGACACGACAGACTGGATAGACTCCGGCCAGCTATATAAATCTCATGCCATCTGCTTCCCCAGATGTATTTCTGCCCTTATTATTATTCCAACATGGAATGTAAGCCCATTTCTTTCAGATCCCTTGTAATCGATTCTGGTTGTTTACGTGGTCCTATTAATTCAGGACTTTAAATGCAGGCTTCTTCTAGCGCTATATTAAAACCTAGGTATCTGGGCGTATACTCTTCTCTCTATCTCTCGGGTATCCTTCCGGTATCTCTCTCTATTCTCGGGTATCCTCCCGGTATCTCTCTCTATTCTCGGCCACCCTCGAGTATATACATATATATATTATACTCTTACTCTGTCGCTATTTTTGTCCCACCTCCCTCCGTTACCTTCCCTTACTTAACTCTTTGTCAAAGCATTTAGTCTAGTTCACTCACCGTTCGTATTTTTTTCCTCTCTGGATGTTCGGGATCACTGCCTTTGTTACCGCCTCTCCTTGCCATTCGTCTGATTAGCTGCTCGTAGAAGTGGGAAGGAGAAGGAAGGGTCCCTTCAGACCTTAACCTGCAGGGTTTTCACATGGACTAACCACTATCCACAGGAAGACTCTTGTTCTACTCAGCCGGATGGCAAAGGAATTGTGATAACGCCGAGGACCTAGAGTTACTTATGTCGATGGCTAATGGGTGTCTTAACTAAATGATTCTAATCGAACCATCAATCTCTGCTACCAAGTGTGCTCGATGAACCCCAGCCGGCCTGTTTCCAAACAGCACTTTAAGATGAGTAGCAGCACCCTTGAGGTGGATTTGGATGCAGATTCGTGCTCTTGCATCAAATCAATAATGACAACTCAATAGTTTGGCAAAGGGAGTCCATTTAATGACAAGTACAAACAACGAGGAGTTCATGAATATCAGCAATCGCTCGATCTTCCTTCTCACTTCAACTCCGATTAATTTCAGAAAAAACATAGTATTTATACCAAAACCTTGTTTTCACTGATGTGTAACTCTCAAAACTTAGCATGCAACTTGATTGGTTCGAGGAAGGTAACTTTAATATAGGCACTATATCTGTATATGGTAACGGGGAGAGGGAATTGGATAAACAATGTCAGGTGGGGCAACTAAGCCTTTCCTTAAAAATGTCTAGTGTAAACATCACTAAAAGAACAACATCTGATTGGTTCTACTAACTTTAGAACCCTAGATTACATGGTCCACTATGATTGGGTTGGCATCAACCCCACTCATACTTTTCAACTTGCTTAGCAGCGTGTAGAATAGCTGGCCAGGTGCAGAGAGTTTGTCTGCACCCCCAGGTCCCTCAAACTATTGCTACAATCAATCATCACTTCAGCGGTCATGTGTCAATTATTTCTTTGTGGTTGGAATAGTTAAGGCAAAGGTCCTTGCGTAGGTTGAAAGTTTCATCCCTTCCTGTTGGTCTGGTCACATGATTCGGACACCATGAAATCTTCTTATTCTTTATGCAGTTTTGTGTATTTGATTTAATTCTGCCAGTCTTCTGCCATCTGTGGCTTATCTTGACAGATACTCTGTTCTTCTTCTCATTAATTGTATCCACTGTTGGTCTATTTCAGCCGATACGACCCTGGCTTCTTGGCATGATTACCTTCGTCTGAATTTCTCTCCGTCTTTAATTCTCGATTTGTTTGCTGCGAAACTCTCCTCTTGAGACCTTTAGTAACCTTTGGTCGATTCTGCTCTTGTGCATAGTGGAAGTATACTTATATAAAGTGCTCCTTTAGGTAGATATATGTATAGGTGGCGCTTGCCACAATCCATCTTACTACTAAGCATAAGCAAGCCTCACGATTTCTGTGCTTCTTGCGGTTACTTTGCATATGTACACGTTTAAACTAACTGGTTATCTTCATCGCGCATATCGCATAATTTCTGACATCTTGACATCAATTATTTCACTTTAGGCTCAGGATGTCACTTATCCATGGTGTTTCATCTCTTTTCAACATTCACAGGTCATCATATCTTCTAAATGTGAGTCAGTCTGGGTTCTTATGACGTCACCATTTGTCTTCCTTTAGTATCTTTTTTGCTTCTTACCTTAATGTCCAGGTTTTCTTAGGTGTCAGTACTTCAACTGGTGCTGTTCTTCTGATAGGTACTGGACATAGCCCAACTGCGGCTCTCTGGCGGTTTATTTGGTCATCATACGTCACATATTTCGGTGTGAATGTTCCTGGTACCTCAAAATGGGCAGTTAGAGTGCAAATTGAGCTTGGCACCTCCTCTACACTCCCCCCTCTGGGTGATTCATCGACCACTTTCCTTCTTCTTTTGTATCCACCTTTACCTCATCCTCTGGATCCAGACATAGGGGTCTGAAGAAATATCTCTTTGGGGTCCATATCTTTATGACTCCCTTCAAGCTAGCTTCCTGCTGTTCTTACGTGCTCATCTTTGTTCCAAGTCATTAGTTGACATTGTCCACTTGGACTACAATAGATCCATCTTCCCTCATAATTTCTATGTTTCCATGGATATCGAAACTTTGTTCCTTCTGGTGCATAAATGGTGGCTTTCACAAATTCTCTTATTTCTTCATCAGTCAGGTCCTTAGGCTTCCATCCTGACTCCACAGCAATCATGATCTTCATCCCCTAGGCCTTTTTTCCAGTTTTCTGGCACTGAGATATTATTATCTTGATAACACAGAATCCAAGCAATATCAACACCAGCAGGGCTCCTAGGAATTTGAATGCATATGCCATCCATTGTGGAAGCCATGAAAATAGTGATCCAAACCAACTGTCGTCATCAACTTCATCAACTTTGTCTATCATTTGGTTCTGCAGTTTTGTCAGCATACCTACAGGTTCTGTTAAAGTTCCATTCTTATCATCATACAAAGGTATGAATGTGCAACATGATTCTCCAATTTTTGCACAAACACCTCCATCCATAGCTGTGATCATGTCAAGGACATATCTGTTCGGGAGAGTCATTGGTCGAATCGCCCTTAACTCTTCCTTGATTGCATTGAATCCACATATGGTTGTGTTGAAGGTCTGCAGTAACTCCCATCTGGTTATCTGTAACCATTTAATATTTGCTCCAACCTGAACTCTTGGCATCAGAATTGTGGTGAACACTGATGAGTTGAGCCTGAACAGCCTGCATTCATATGGGATCGCATGAAAAGCTTCTTCTGATTTGGCAGAATAGTAATTATCTCTCTTCATTCGTTTCATCAGTTCCACAGATCTCTTCTTCCTCAGGTGAGAATCTGCTTTCGGGAAACTGTCAATATTCAGATCACTTTTTGGAATCACCAATGCTGGAACATGGACATTCACCTATGTGCATATACCGCCCCAATTTTTCATCAGTCTGATGTATGCTTTGGATCCACATGCCCAGTAATGATCCATGATTACTGCTGTTCCATGTATCATTCCTGGAGCATCAAAACCTGTCCACAGTTCTGATTCTCTCCAATTTTCCTTGTGCCATTATTCCTGAAGCAGAATTTTGGACTCTCCAATGACACTATCTGCAAGGGTCCTCCTCTTTCCTCGACCCCTTGTCAATAGTTTAACAAGTCTCGGCCATAATGGCTGTGTACTATGTCAATGGTACCCTGGTAACGACCGATGACCACCCATGCTCTGCAGATCACTACTCCTTTCGCCCATCCGTCAGGTGAAAGCACTGTTCCCCAGATTTGCATTTGACCTCTGTTCTTCCAGCTCTGAGTTTCTTCTGGAGTTTTTCCTTGAACGTTCAGTCTTTGGTTTGTCTCTCTTTTGATCTCTGCTCCTTTACCTCCAGGCTTCTTATATCTAATCACAATGTTCGTTGTTTGTCCATTGTTTCTTGTCCTTATCTCCTGGATATAATCGTCTTCATTTGGATCAGTTGCTTCAGTTGCCCATTTCAGTGAAGCATCACTTCCCATGAACTGGCCTCTGGTCTTGCACATTTCTATGTGTGATAGACAGTGGGTTGTCTGGACATCAATTTCCACAGCTGTGAAGATCTTCGACTTTCCTATGCTATATGGTAAGAGTGCACAAATAAAGCATTCTTCCTCTGCGGGTTGTCTTCCAACTTCTTTCATATGTTGGTACCATATGTTATTTCCCAAGTGTGCTGTGCTGTCCAGGTAGTCGCTTAGTTTGTTGTTGTCTTCTTGTGTGCTTCTCCTGATTCTCAAAGTTTTCATGTAGTTTGGTATCATCACATCATTAATATCATCCATATAGTTTCTTCTTGCTGGATGATTCTCAGATATCTCCATCCATGGTCCAGGCATTTTCATCTGTACCATTTGAGTAGGAGAAAGTCTGGTAATTCTTTCCTTGTCCTCTTGCCTTTTCCTGGCTCTGGCTAGGAATGGCCATATTGATTCTGCTATGATCTCTACATGTGATAGTTTTGTAGGACTTGCACTTGCCCCTTTCATTACTGGATTGGGTTGCTTGTCAATGCTGTCTCTGTTTGTTTATTCTCCAACTCCTCTTGTCTCTTTGAAAGTTCAGCTTTTTCCATTTGCCTTTTGACTTCTCTTGGTGTGGAGCTTCTCACCGTAGGTTGTCCAAATTTCTCCCATCCTTTGGACTGTAGTTCTGCAGTTATTGACACTAGACCTGGTGTATGTGCACTCATCGTTTGCGTGTGTGTGTCTTTCATTAACCTTTTCTCATGCTTGCTCTGTCGACCATGTCTCCGGCTTTTCAACTTTCTTGTTACCAAAAGTGTGTGTGTGTCATTGTTAATCACATCCATCTCAAGTTCACTCATTCCTCTGTCAGACCTTCTGGGGACTGGAGTAACTATGTAAGGTCTGGGTGCCTTCGTGGGTTTCATGCGTACATCATTAGGTAGGTGCACTGGAATCGAAACACTTTGTGCACCAATAAAAAATGCAGTTTGAATCGTCAGTGATAGTAAAACAATGATGAATACAATGCATAGGTACATGATTCCTCTATAAGTTAACCTACAACACTTAGTTCCGGGACAATATGAGCGCCTCTCCTCCTGAGGGATGACAAGATTACTATTTTGGTTGCCCATCTCGATCATCTAAGGAAATAAACTAATTCTTTAATACATTCTAGGTAATGTCGTTATCTCTGGATTCTGCTGTCTCTGCTTGTAGGTTGAAGATACTGGAGCGATTGTCCTTCTTTGCCTGAATAATAGATTGTCTCTTGTCTCAGTTCTATTTTCTGTATACAAAATGTCAAATAAGGTACTAAGTTCAGCAAGTCTTTAATGTGCATGTTCAAAATAAACAAGCTCCAAGTCAATGCCTCTTATCTGTTTCACTCCAGATGACATGTCGTGTCCTTGTCAGCAAAACAAGAGTGAAGTCTCTGGCAACACTTTCTTGATCTGTCCCTCGTCGGAAAGTGTACAATCTTCTCCGGAAATTCTGATGATGATTACAAAGTTCAACCTGCATTACAATGCCATGCAGGAGCATGCTCATCTACGTAGAGTTTGCTGGGTCTCTGATAAAAGTGAGGACGTCAACACTGGCAGATCTCCCCACAAGCTCTGGAAAGTCCTTAATCAGGCAGAAAAATACATTACTTGCTAATCTGCTATCTTCTGGGGACAGGGACATTTGTCTTGTCCTCCCTGTATTCGGGAAGCAAAAGGAACTGCTTGGTATTCACGATGAGCAGCCTCCTTATTGTATTTTTGTTTTCAGGATCTTGAAGAAATTCAGTGATGTTAGTGAGCCTTCCCACTAACGTTCGGTACAATCTCAATACTAACTCAAAATAGATTAAGACGTCTTTAGTGATGTCACTACTGTGCGATACCATAAGTGAGTATGAATAAAGTCTCTGTGTTTAAAGAGTCTGGATACTGTACTTTCTTCCAATTTATGTGTCCTCTATCAAAATGTGGGATATCCTTTTCTTATCAAGCCTTCAGTGTACCTCAGTCCAAAGTTCAAAGTCAACAGACTATGTTGTGGCTTATACGTGTACTTTTCTTCTTCACCCTGCAACTAGGATGCACAGACTGTCCGTGTGTATGTCCTTATCCCCTTTTTTGCTCAGACGAAATGTCCACAATTAAGCCACAACTTTGCACAACATTTCTTTGCCTTTGCTTTGCTGGTCATGCATCCTTCTTCCTCATCATGGATCTCGTCTGCACGTGCTGTGGTTCTTCCCCGTTGTCTGTAGTCTCTTACCATTGGGGCGAAAGCAGAGGGTCTTCTCCATTGTATGGCTTGATGTCACTCAAGAAGATCCAAGCTCTTCTTCCCTGTAACTTGACTGCAGAGGGAGTGACATGCTCCATTCTGAAGAGACCGTTGAACCTTGGCTCGTCCCACTTTTTTCTTGTATGGTTTCTCACCAGGACCGTGTCCCCAGGGAACAGTTGTGCAACAGTAAACCCTCAACTTGGTCTGTTGTAGTATCTCCTTCTGTGTTCTGTGCTACCCTGCATCCCTTTTGTCACCGCTGCAGCTGTCCTGAAATTACAGTAAGACAAGATGTCATGCAATTCAAGTAATTTTGCATTTCTGATCCTAACACTTCCCCTGTTGGCTGAGCATCACATCTAGCTCTATCTCAGGGTGTCAATGGGGTGTGCATCCTCCTGCCTGTATCGATTTCATGCGGCATGAGATGGTGGTCAAAACCAGGCTGGTTTCTGAGCGCATTCAGTGCCAGTGGAAGGCAGTGTAGCCATCTCTTCTTTAGAGTAAGCTTCAACTTGGCTATCCTTTCCTTTAACAAGCCGTTGAGCTTCTCGCATATCCCATTTCCTTGAGGATGATCCACCGAAGAAAACTTGTGCTTTATACCAAGCAACAAGCTAATTTGTTCAAATACTGCATTAACAAAGTGAGGACCATTATCTGACCTCATGACCTCACATACTCCCCATCTGGGAAATACCCCCTTTACCAGAAATGTGGCCGCACAGGTAGAGTCTGGGTGTGTACATGGACCTGCTTCTATCCATCTAGAGAATGTACACACCACAACAATTAGGTACCTGTACCTGTTACATACTTGAATCATATTGACATAATCACCATGCAGGTGCTGAAAAGGTCCATTGGGCCTTGGGATGACTCCTCTCATTACACGTAGTGTATGCCCAGTCGTGACCTGTTGGCAGATTATACAGTTAACCATAAAAAATGCAACGTGCTCTGCCAAGTTCGGCATAAACGAGTCTTCGCAAATTGTCACTGCTAGATTCTCTTTTGTCATGTGTTCTTGATATTGTAACTGTTTCAGTGCTATTTTCAATAGGGCTACAGCCATCACCGGTTTACCAGTGCTGTCTTGTTGCCACAAGCTCTCTGAGGGGTTTAAAGAACACCCTTGCCGCTCCCAAAGGGTTTTCTCCTCCTGTGGTGCCTCCCCTTGGAACTCCAGTAGCTGGGTTTTCTCCATATTACTATAACTTTCAAGTTCACTTCGTGCAACAATCATTCTCCATTGCATGTCAGTTATTTCCACATTCATTATTAGTTTGTCTTTGGTCGCCACACGTTTGGCTTCCGTGTCTGCTGCTTTATTTCCTCATGAGATAAAATCTGTCCCTTTTGTGTGGACGGCGCATTTCATGACAGCTATGCCTACTGGGAGTTGTAGTGCCTCAATGAGCCTATCCAATAAGGCTGCATGCTTCACTGGCGTGCCATCTGCTTGGAGGTAGCCCCTCCTTTTCCAGCGTGCTAAGCCTCCGTGCACTGTCAATGTCACATAGGCAGAGTCACTGAAACACTGTCACTTCCTGGTCTGCATGATTCTTGAGTGTGAGTATCAACGCCAATAATTCTGCAGCTTGTGCTGAATAATAAGATGGTAATCGTGCACTAAGGAGTACTCGAAATTCTCCATTTGCCATGTGCTTCATCACAACGGTCCCTGTATATCTATGTCCATCATTTTGATTGATTCTCGAAGAACCATCAATGAAGACAATTTCTCCTTCTGCAAGTGCATTTTCTTCTACTCTGGGAATCTCATCATAGAATTCTGCATAGTTTGCACAGTCATGTATTGGCTCTCCGTCAGTGACTGGCTCTGCTATAAACATCGCTGCTTCCACTATCTTACATCAAATTATTTTAATCGATGGATTTGATATGATCCCTTCATAAGCAGAAGCTCTCTGAGATGTCAATGTGCCTTTCGGTTTCTCTAGAATGGCAAATAGTGTATGCCCGACGAACAAGGTCATTGAGCATCCCATCCCAATGGTTGTAGCCTTCTCTATGGTGAACGCTACGGCAGCTAAACTTTGTTCACACGGGAAGTGACCCCTCATCACTGGGTCTAGATTCCCACCGTAGTATGCCAGGGGCCTGTACCCCAATGTGGTTCCCTGTGTGAATACTGCTGTCATAACACTGGCAATTGTGTGTAAAAACAGGTAGAATTCCTCTGCATAATTAGTAATTCCTAAAACAGGTGCTTTGCAAAAGGCCTTTTTGATTTCAGCAAACCCTTCTTCCATGGTCTTGGTACATTCAATTTTTTCTTTCGTCACCTGTGCCTTCTTTAGGGCTTGTAACAAGGGCTTGGTATAAGAGCTGTAGTCAAAGACCCATGCCCTGACATAATTGCATAATCCTAGAAAACTCTGCATTTGTTTTATCGTGTGTGGCTTGGCTGTTTTCAATATGGCTTCAGCCCTTTCAGGGGTAACCCTTTTCCCTTCATGTGAGATTAGCTGGCCTATGTACAGTTCTTCTTGCTGACAATGCTGTAACTTCTCTTTGTCAACTTTATATCCTTTCTCAGCCAATATAGTCAATAGCTTAATAGAATCGTGTCTGCTCATTTCCTCTGTCGTGCTGCAAATTAAGATGTCATCCACATATTGCAAGACAACACTCTCTAATACAATTTTGCTTAAGTCCATCTGCAGGACTCTGTTGAAAATCGAAGGAGACTCACAGTACCCCTGAGGTAACCTGGTACTTTTTAGACGTATTTGCCTGAATGTGAATGACGTCAAATCTTGTGAGTCTTTGTGCAAAGGGATTGAGAAAAATGCATTTTTCAAATCAATCACCATGAAATCCTTTGCCTCAATGGGTATATTACAAAGGATTGTGGACTGGTTAGGGACTAGAGGCAACTCAGCCTCTACAATATCATTTATCAGCCTTAGATCTTGGATTAAATGCCAGGACCCTCCCTTTGATTTTTTGATAGGGTAAACTGCGGTATTGCATGACAACTCTGACGTCACCAAATACCCTGCTCCATTATAGCGGATATTGTCTTGAAAATCCCTTCATCTGCTTCCCTGGACATGGGATACTGTTGTGCTTTTGGTAAAATTGCTCCTGCCTACAATTTAATTTTTACTTCTCCGACCCCTTTCAACATGCCTACGTCATAAGGGCCTGTAGTCCACACTGAAACAAGCACCTTTGCCATGTCATCATCAAAATATTCAAGACGTTTTTGTGCCATCATCATTCTCTGGGGCACTTCTCTTTGATAATTTTCACCCAATAAATGAGATTAATCTCAACTGTTGTTTCATCTACACCTGTTTGCTCTTCAAACAGATTGTCATCAGTGACGTCAGTCAATCTGTATCATTCCTCAATGGCGATTACTGTGCACCATTGTCTGCCATCGTCATCTCAACCATCGATCACTGCGATTTTTCCTTGTACTTGTATTGCTAAGGGAAACACTTGTCCCTTTTCCTCATGCAAAGGTATTCTTGGCCTAAATAGAAACTCAAATGGGGTTCTCATTCATTTGTCTGCAAGGCCTGGGAGCCATGACATTAATATGCGCATTCCATATGTGAATATTTCTGGTTCCAATGGAACAGCTCTCATAGCCGTTTGTCTTGCGTATGCTCTAATCATTACGCATACGTTCAAATAATGTATTCCTGGAGTTGAACATACTATACCCTTCTCCGTGAACGATTTTGTCATGTTTAACTTCGGCATTAAGGCTTCTCCCAATATATTTACTGGGGTTTGCTTTGAATGCAGCAGTGGCACATTCATGTCACATTCTCCTATAGAAACTGGAAGTTCTTTTGTAAAATGAACATGACTTGTTGCTCCTGTGAAGCCCTGAGTATTTATGGCATCGCCAGACAAAGAAAACCTGCCTTCACGTATACACGAGCGTGTTGCACCTGTGTCAACTAAGAAAGAATACTCTTTATCCCCTATAAGGACATCTACCCTTGGTTCCTCTTGAGGGTTTGGTGTCACTGATAGGATAGAATACATCAGGTTTCCCAGTGAGCTGTCCTAATCCATATATAACTTTGTCCCATGCTGACTGAATGGACTTCCTCCACCACCAGTGTTGTTTCTTATTCCAGAATTCAGTACCTGTCCTGTACTTGTTGTTTGTAACAGTTGCATCGGCGACTGTTGAGACTGTCCTTGCGGAAAATTTGTCATATTCTGAGGTTGCAAGCTTTGTTGTGCTCCCGGTGCTTGCTCCCGCACTGTGTGATTTTGGCCAACTCCATTTCCACTATGCTGTAAAAACACAGTTGGATTTGCCATCCCTACTCTCGTTCCTTGGTCATCTTGCACCATGCCTTGACTTCTGCATGTGCGTGCTAGATGCCCTGTCATCCCACATGTCCAACATATTGGCAGTGGTCTGATCATTTGCCTGTTTAACATATCCTGATTGCGTTTTGCATGTTTTGGAAACCTCCTTGATTAGCTTGAAAACCTCCCTGATTACTCTGCCATCCTCTACCTCGAAAGACCCTCCCCCTTGGTTAAAGCCTGTTATTGCTTTGGTCACCCTGCCCTTGAATATATTGGCCTGCTGCATGTTTGATCCGTCTGTGTTAGTTATCATTGCCCCCTCAATGGCATATTTTGACAATTTCTTATGCACTAATTTTGCCTCTTCAGCTGTTCGTGCAGCCTCTTTTTTGCGATTTTTCTCTTGCAGCAGTCTACAATAGTTGCTATGGTCAACTGTATTTCAGACCACGGTTTGGCCTCTATTCCTACCAATTTCTTGAGCTGCTTTTGTACCTGATCTGGCAGCCCTTGGCATTATATATGGTAAAACACGGGTATGGATTTCCCCCCAAGATTCGAGAGTTTCCAGAACCCAGCTGTCTTGAAAATTCTGGATGTAAAGCAAAGGATCCTCTGACTCCTTCATTTTACATGGCATTATAGCTCCCATGTCTGAAGTGTCCGGGCACAGCAATCGTAATGCTTTCCATACCGCGGTTCTGCAATTGTTAAACGGCGCTCCATCATGCCTAGTATTAACTGTAGTCACACCAGGATAACCTGCACGTGTCCACACATCGTCCGCTCTATCGCCAAGTATGGTGATTAAAAGACCCTTAATATCCCCATAGCTAATGTGTTCCCTCCCGTCATTTTTTCTAACTCATGTATCCATTTTCCGGCTCCCGATATCAACATTGGAGGCTTATTTTTCAGATTTTCTCGGTCCATGTGTGACCAGAATATATACTGTGGCCTTGTTCCTCCCTTTTAGAGTAACGGGAATTGAAACACATGGAACTCCTTCTCTTGCCTCATCATTTTCCTATCTACTGCAAGGGTAATATTCCTGCATCGCCATCTACCTGGCAATGTCCTTAGTCTGCTCACATAGGGTGGTGGAGACACCCCCCTCTGGCCGTAAGATACTCCTTCGTGTCAGTCTGATTGTGTGGCTGATTCTGATGCCTTAGGTGCAGATCAACTAGAATCTAACCATCTTATTCCTTTTCCTCCATAGAAGTATTTATCGCGTCTTCTCTCATCTTCTCTTTCCTCTCCTTCCTCTCTTTCTGCGTCTGATATTGTCTGTGCCCAACTCGTGCAACTTTTCTCTATCCTCCTCATTCCTGTTTAGCGTCAACCTATCTAGGGACAGCTCTCTATTTCTGTCGTACAACTGAGTGCTCTGCAGACGCTCGTCCTCTCCTCTCCCTTGGGCTATCTGTTCTAGCCCCATTTCATCATATATTCTATCGATCGTCTCTCCGAAGCTTCTGGTGTCAAAGTCATCTTCCATATTTTCCCTAGATGTGCCTGGTACTGAATTGTACTCAGAAAATAATTCTTCTCTGTCTTCCGAGTATACTACTGGATAAGGTGTTTTAACCTCTCTCCAGATTTTCAAGAATCCGTGCTCTCTGTCTTCTCTTACATTCTATGTGTCATCAAATTCTCTGCGCTTCCTCGCTTCCTCTCTGACCCCATCTTCTTCCTGCTTCCTCGCATCTCTACGTTCATTTGCCTTTTGTATTTCCTCATCCCGTCTTCTCTTTATTCTCTTTTCCCATATCTTCTGTTCTTCTTCTTCTATTCTCTTTTGTTCTTGCCTGTCCTGATCATTAGCTGTTCTTGGCGTATGATCGTGTTTCCTTTCTTGTTCTTCGCGATACAACTGCTCCCATCTCTATCTGTTTTCCTGACTCTTTCATCTCTCAATCCTTTTTACTTTTCCTTCTCTATCCTTTTTGAATCGTCTGACTCTCCCTTTTGTCTCATGTCCTCAATGCCTTTACCATCGAGTTTCAATAAAATCTGACCTCCCATCCATTCAATCTGTGTGAATGCCATCTCATCAGTTCTGTCCTCATCTCCTTTCCATCTCTTTCCTTCTCTACCTGCATCTAGAGTTGTACTTGCTTTTGTGTGAGCTCCTTTTTCTTTTTCACGTCTCTCCTTGTCCCTCGGGACTTTGGAGGTGATATCTACTTTGCATAGGTGACTCATATGATCGGTTGCTATATCCCGTGGCTGCCTTAAGCTCCCTCGATGGGTATAATCCTTTGTCTTTACTTGCTTCGGTTTTTGTTTCAGATGGGACAGGTGGCGCAGAAGGCGTTTCACCCCCTCTCTGCATATGTTAAGAATCCAATCTAATGGTGGCTCCTCCTCCTTTTCCTGTTGATACATCTTGCAAAGCTCTAAACTAGCTAGGCGTTTATCTAGCTTTTTGCCAGAATATGTGGCGTGCAAATATGTCATCATGTGCTGCAGGACCCCTTTAGATAACGATCTGCCTTGGGGCCATGGCATAATCATTTTATTTGCAGTTCCTTTAACCCATTCTGTACTGAACTTCTTCATCTTAGGTGCATGGTTTGGCAACTGTTTGCACAAGTGTACTAATGGTGTAATGTCTTCCATGCTTAACCTTTTATATGCTTTCCTCATATAACACTTTGTTATGCTTTACGTTTCACAAACAATATCAACAATATGAGCGAGTATCAATCGTCACAAGCTCCAATCCCGTTTTTTCCCAAACATTTTTACTTTTGCTTTTTCAAACAACAATCATCAATTCATGTCCTACAACATTTTTTCAATTCAATCGCACAATTTTCATGCTATTTCCCCCAAAATATTTCTTACCTCATGATGTCAGAGAAAAAGAAAAACACAAGACAGACACGACAGACTGGATAGACTCCGGCCAGCTATATAAATCTCATGCCATCTGCTTCCCCAGATGTATTTCTGCCCTTATTATTATTCCGACATGGAATGTAAGCCCATTTCTTTCAGATCCCTTGTAATCGATTCTGGTTGTTTGCGTCGTCCTATTAATTCAGGACTTTAAATGCAGGCTTCTTCTAGCGCTATATTAAAACCTAGGTATCTGGGCGCATACTCTTCTCTCTATCTCTCGGGTATCCTTCCGGTATCTCTTTCTATTCTCGGGTATCCTCCCGGTATCTCTCTCTATTCTCGCCACCCTCGAGTATATACATATATATATTATACTCTTACTCTGTCGCTATTTTTGTCCCACCTCCCTCCGTTACCTTCCCTTACTTAACTCTTTGTCAAAGCATTTAGTCTAGTTCACTCACCGTTCGTATTTTTTTCCTCTCTGGATGTTCGGGATCACTGCCTTTGTTACCGCCTCTCCTTGCCATTCGTCTGATTAGCTGCTCGTAGAAGTGGGAAGGAGAAGGAAGGGTCCCTTCAGACCTTAACCTGCAGGGTTTTCACATGGACTAACCACTATCCACAGGGAGACTCTTGTTCTACTCAGCCGGATGGCAAAGGAATTGTGATAACGCCGAGGACCTAGAGTTACTTATGTCGACGGCTAACGGGTGTCTTAACTAAATGATTCTAATCGAACCATCAATCTCTGCTACCAAGTGTGCTCGATGAACCCCAGCCGGCCTGTTTCCAAACAGCACTTTAAGATGAGTAGCAGCACCCTTGAGGTGGATTTGGGTGCAGATTCGTGCTCTTGCATCAAATCAATAATGACAACTCAATAGTTTGGCAAAGGGAGTCCGTTTAATGACAAGTACAAACAACGAGGAGTTCATGAATATCAGCAATCGCTCGATCTTCCTTCTCACTTCAACTCCGATTAATTTCAGAAAAAACATAGTATTTATACCAAAACCTTGTCTTCACTGATGTGTAACTCTCAAAACTTAGCATGCAACTTGATTGGTTCGAGGAAGGTAACTTTAATATAGGCACTATATCTGTATATGGTAACGGGGAGAGGGAATTGGATAAACAATGTCAGGTGGGGCAACTAAGCCTTTCCTTAAAAATGTCTAGTGTAAACATCACTAAAAGTACAACATCTGATTGGTTCTACTAACTTTAGGACCCTAGATTACATGGTCCACTATGATTGGGTTGGCATCAACCCCACTCATACTTTTCAACTTGCTTAGCAGCGTGTAGAATAGCTGGCCAGGTGTAGAGAGTTCGTCTGCACCCCCAGGTTCCCTCAAACTATTGCTACAATCAATCATCACTTCAGCGGTCATGTGTCAATTATTTCTTTGTGGTTGGAATAGTTAAGGCAAAGGTCCTTGCGTAGGTTGAAAGTTTCATCCCTTCCTGTTGGTCTGGTCACATGATTCGGACACCATGAAATCTTCTTATTCTTTATGCAGTTTTGTGTATTTGATTTAATTCTGCCAGTCTTCTGCCATCTGTGGCTTATCTTGACAGATACTCTGTTCTTCTTCTCATTAATTGTATCCACTGTTGGTCTATTTCAGCCGATACGACCCTGGCTTCTTGGCATGATTACCTTTGTCTGAGTTTCTCTCCGTCTTTAATTCTCGATTTGTTTGCTGCAAAACTCTCCTCTAGAGACCTTTAGTAACCTTTGGTCAATTCTGCTCTTGTGCATCGTGGAAGTATACTTATATAAAGTGCTCCTTGAGGTAAATATATGTATATGTGGTGCTTGCCACAATCTATCTTACTACTAGGCATAAGCAAGTCTCACGATTTCTGTGCTTCTTGCGGTTACTTTGCATGTGTACACATTTAAAATAACTGGATATCTTCATCGCGCATATGGCATCATTTCTGACATTTTGACATCAATTATTTCACTTTAGGCTAAGGATGTCATTTATCCATGGTGTTTCGTCTCTTTTCAACATTCACAGGTCATCATATCTTCTATATGTGAGTCAGTCTGGGTTTTTATGATGTCACCATTCGTCTTCCTTAGTATCTTTTAAGCTTCTTCAGGCATTGTATTCTGACAGTCGTCATTCTGTCTCACGTGTCGATATGGTTTTCTCAATGGGTACCTTACTGTTCAGGTTTTCTTAGGTATTGGTACTTCAACAGGTGCTGTTCTTCTGTTAGGTACTGGACAGAGCCCAACTGCGGCTCTCCGCTGGTTTATTTGCTCATTATACATCACATATTTCGGCGTGAATGTTCCTGGTACTTCAAAATGGGCAGTTGGAGTGCTAATCTAGCTTGGCACCTTCTCTACACAGCTATTTCAACTCTTGGGATGAAAGCCTTAAGCCTATTTACATGGAACACATTTGGAGCCTGTCCAGCCCTTCCAAGGTCCACTAAATAGTTAACCTCACCCAGTGACTCCACCACTGTGTAAGGGCCTGACCATTTGTCCTGCAAAGCTCTAGGCCTTATAGGATTCATGACCAGGACTTGCTGACCAGGTGTAAAGTTGTTGAGTGAAGCTTTCTGGTCACACCAGTGTTTCACCAGAGCTTGCCCAGCCTTCAGTTTCTCACTAGCCAGACCCATCAGGAATACCATTCTTTTTCTGAGTCCTAGCACAGAGCCTACTACATTGGTAGTGATAGAGGAAGTGGGCATCTCCCACCCCTCCTTGACTACTGCTAAGGGTCCCCTTACAGCGTGACCAAAAGGAAGTTCAAAGGGGCTGAAGCCAACACCCTCCTGAGGTACCTCTCTGTAGCTGTCATGATTCCTGTCCCTCCCCAGCCCTCCAAGATGTCAGGCTGGAGCCCGGCCACGATCACCTACATGGCCCTCAAGGGCCTCTCCATCCCTCCAAAGACCCACTTGGAGTCAGACTTGGCGCTTGTGGCACCAGACTCACTCACTCCTATTGGGGATTGGACTTGTAGTTCATTGATGGGGTCAAGATGGATGCCCCCACATATTTCCGTTCCCAGAACTGCATGTGTGGTCTAGTCTTTTGGGTGTGGTTCAGCCCATAGGCACCTGGGATACCCAGAGACTATTTAAACCACACCCAGGCTGAGAAACATGCTTTGCGTTTTCTGGACCTACAGCGTGACGCTCACCATGTTCGGATCGGTCTCCAGTAGGCCTGCATCTTTCTTCTGTGCTCAGCTCCTACAAGAACAAGAACACTGTTAGGAACAGCCTCACCTTGCTGTGCTTCTGCCCATCATTCATTGCTCCTTCTGTTCTGGGGGCATCTTCGGCGGTGTCATTCCCATCCCGGCACGCCACTTCCTAAGGAAAAGGGAAAAGAACAGAAAAAAGGCATTAGTAAGCATTCTGCAAATCTTCGCTTATTTTTGTCACAGGTTTCGTGTTTTCTCACCTGTTTATGTTGCCTTGCGGGATCCTTCGCCGGGGTTTTCTTCCTTGCTGTTCGGGTCTTGTATAAGCCCGCTCGGCCGTCGTCGGATTCCAGGAGTCGTTCAGCTTCTTCGTCCGGGATCAAGGAAACTCCAGGAAGACCAGGAAGGAAGAGCGCACACGGGGGAGGTGTGCGCGGAATGCGGAAGGAAACAGGTACAAGGAAAGGGAAGGAGAAGGAGTGGGTCCGGGAATTAGAGCTGCAACTCAGTTCCAGGAGCACAACGCGACGCACGTCTAGCCTCAGCTAACGATAGCGTTGAGATGCACGGAGCCGCAGGGGCGTGGTTAATTTATGGAACGTGCTGCATGGACGTAAAGGTCGATAGGCCGCGTTCTGTGAATACGGCCATGTTGGGTGTACTACAGCGAGTAACCCCTGATGTGCCAGGGACCAGGAGGACCAAAAGGGCCGTGATCGATGGATCATGACAATTTTTAAATATTGTACAAGCTTCAAACGCTTACCTGAATCCCAGCCGCTCTGGGGGAACTCTGTCTCCGGAACGTCTCATCCATCTGCAAGAGGGAAAAGACGCTCCATGTTAGCGTGGAAACATCTAGAGGCGCCGCATACCGCGGTTACCCACCGCATTTGTTCTTTATAACCGGCATCCACGCTGAAAACGTCGCGCCACCTAAAAGACACAGAAAAAGAACTCAGTTCAATGCAAATACAAAAGGGGTGCATCGCGCATCGCGCTCTCACTCACCTTCAGCGCTACTCATCTCAGCAGCACGCCTCCATCCCCGGACGCCGGCCATCATCTAATGAAGGAAAGGAACTAAGTTAGAGAACTGTTCAAAAGACTCATTATACTTACCTGTCGGACTCTTGCCAGTGAAGTAACTAGGCAGCAACGAGCCCGCATCAATCAACGCGCCCCTGCGCTAAAAGCAGGATGGAGAGCACACTATCCAAGAAAACAAGATGAGCTGTGGATCAAAGAGAAGGGTTGGTCCCCGGGGAAGAAGGGGTTCAAGCACACAGAGACAATAGGGAGTAAAACTCTACCAATCATATGTTTCAGGCCTAGTCTCCAGTCGAATAGCCTTCTGGGAAGTGTTAGAGGTCGTAAGAGGTCAGAACAGGCTGAGTGACGTCCCCGTGGATACCAGGTGAGCGTTACAGTAGGCAAAGAGCAAGCATGGTACTAAGAGATCCCATTTTCTTCTTTAGGGTTCTTCCAGAGCGCCAATCATGCTCTTAAGGGTCCTGTTAAACCACTCAACTAGACCATTGGTTTGTGGGTGGTATGCAGAGGAAAACACATTCCTTCCACATGGCCTGCATTACTTTGACATAAAGTTGCTGCCTCTATCAGACAAAAATATTTAGGGAAGCCAATCGTAGTAAAGATACCAAGTAAAGCTTTTGCAACTGACTTGGCAGTCACTGTTTTTAATGGGATGGCCTCAGGATACCTGGTGACATGGTCAACCACCACCAGGATAAACCTATTGCCTGAGAATGTTTGGGGGTCAAGTGGACCAACAATGTCAATCCCCACCCTTTCAAATGGTAACCCCACAACTGGTAGTTTTACCAATGGAGCTTGGATTGTTGTGCCACTTTTCACAGATAACTGGCATGTGGTATACCTCCTGCAGTGGCTTTCTACTTGCTTCCCCATCCTGGGGCGGTAGAAGTGCATGGCTAACCTTTGCTTGGTTCTCTTGATGCCAAGGTGACCAGCAAGAGGGACTTCATGTGCCAACTGCAAGAGTAAGGGTCTTACAGCAAGGGGAACCACCTGCTATGGTCTCCCCCTGTAGACTGTGGGCTCACTGTAGAGGAGCCCACTTTCCCAATACCTCCTGTGCTTCCCAGGAGGTTCACCCTCAAGCTTGGAGCAGGCCTGTCTCCTTAGGCCTTCTAAAGATGGGCACTCACGTTGGCCCTTACTGAACTCAACCCTATCAGGGCCACATTCCACCAACAAACTCTGGAGTCCAGGATGGTCATGGGGATTGAGGATTTCAGGCAACACCGCTTCCTCATCAGCTTCAGGTGTTTGACCAGCTACCTCCACCTCATTAGTAGGTGAGTTAGGGGGAATATTCCTTTAACCTTGGGTTTCCCCTTTGGCTTGGGCTTTGCATTGGTCTTGGCCAGTGCAGCCCTTGTTGTGACCTTGTGCAGGGTCTCTCTGCTGTGTCATCCACAAGACCTAAGTCTCTGAGAGCATTCCCCCGCAGGCCCTTCCCTGGAACGTGCCTCTGAATGCTCACTGGAATCCTGACCATACTACCATTTATAGTAAGATTTACAGGCATAACTGGAAACTTGCGAGGGGGACCATCAGCTAACTTAGTGGGCATCAAAGGAGCTCTGGCATGTTCCTCTGGGTCTACCAAAGTAGAATCCACTACTGATCTGCTGGCCCCACTATCCCTAAGGGCAGGTGTGTCAACTCCATTGATCAGCACACTGTCTTTAAAGTAGTGCTTGGTTTTATCAGGAAGGCTAGCATAAGCCTCTTAGACCTTGGGCTCCCAGGGACCCAGGGAAACTAGGACTTCCACAGATTTTATCCCACTGTGGAAGGAGTCTGAGAAGAAGGGTGCCCCTGTGATCTCTTCCGCCTCACAGGAGGGGAAGGCCAGACCCACAGAGTGGAGCTTTTGACCTTACATCTGGGGTCCCCCTTCAAATGGTCATTTGCTCCACAAGCCGCCCATGATCCATTGGGTCTTGGGACATAGGGAGGCTTATTATAACCAGAGTTCTGTTTGGAAACATCATTTCTACTACCCTGAACATTCTCTTGGGACTTACCCTTACATTTCTATTCATGACTCTTTTGGGAGGAAGTTTGATCATATGCCCCACCCTCCTTATCTTTGGACTTATCCCCTCCTCCTGCTTGCCAGAGTGAGTCTTGTCCTTATGGGACACTCTATGTGACACCCACGCATCTGCTGCTATGGCCAGTTTCTTAGTATCTATCTCCTTTGAATCTGCCAAGTGTTGCTTAAGCTCAGGGGAACAAGATGCAAACATATGTTCAAGAATGACAAGACATATCATACCCTCAAAGGTTGAGACCTTATAGCTGTCAACCTAGCCAGTCAAGTAAGGAATCAGTAACATAAGACACCCAAGTGTTACCTTCTTTCTCGGTATACTCTCTGAACCTCTTCAAGTATTGGGATGAGAGTCTGCTTCAATTTTGCAAAATCTACTCTTTCAGCTTTCAACATCTCCATAATAGCACTGCAGCCAGAATGTGGTGGTCCGCAGAGCAACCATGCATTCTTATCAGCATTTAAAACCTATTGGACTTCACATGAATACACAAATGTATTCAGCCAGTCCATAATGTCATTCTTCTCATCATGCACACTAAGCAGAACTTTAGGAAACCTTGGATGGGAGAAGGACCCAGACCCATTTCCAACTCCCTTGGATCCATTTCAAACTTGAATCTGGGCCAGTTCCAACTGGTGATCCCTGTCCTTCTGTTTTTCTGCCTGCTCCACTTTCAGCTTAGCCATGTAAAATTCAAGCTCCTTCTTCTTAAACAGCAGCTCTTGATTCTTGAATTCCAGAATGGCATCAGCATTAGAGCTGGCAGAGGAAACGGGGCAACACATCATCCCTGTCATCATGGGCACCACGCACCAGTGCAGCGACAGAACTGTCAGTTCTGTCAGAGGGAGCAGTTCCACCTCCTTCTGCACTGTCATCTGATGCAGTGGCTTCAAGTTGGGACTTTGCCAATCCATGATCCTTTGGATCATTTAAATCTTTGCACCTTAAGCAGTCAAACCTCTCTCTTTACACATCATTCTCAATGTTTCAGATTTTGAAGCATTCTAGGTTATATTGGTAATTGTTTCCATACTTATAGATAGGTCTATGGCCTTTACAGTTACTTATGACTAAAGGTTACTTATGTGTCCTGGTTAAGGGTAATCTCAAATGCCTTCATCAGTGTGCAACACTGGGTACCTTCAGTCCTATAGTCTCAGGAGGATAACTCAAGGGCAATGTGCTCACCTTGGAAGCAAGACGACACGGAGCAACACAGGTTCGATCCCCGGGTCCGCGCTTAGAAACCTCCGGGTATTAAGCGCGCTATAAATAACCAATCATATCATATCATATCCCACCAATGTGCACCAATTTGTTAAAATGGATTTCTGAACACTGACCTGCTGGGCAGAGGTTCAGAAGGCCAGCCTAGTTTCTTGGAACAGGGTAACCTGCTGGACAAGCCAGACCAATCAAGGTAGCATTGGCGGCGGTCAAGACTAGATCTCAGGAGGGCTGAGGGTGACTGAAAGCCCACAATGAGCACAAAAATCAAAGGACACTACAAATTACTCCCAGTCAGGTGCATATATTTAAAATACATAACATTTATTCAAGTCCTTTGAATTCAAACACAAAGCAATTATCAACAGTAATACCTCAAACCAATACAACACTATTATAACACGTATATACAATACGAAGTGGCCTAAAGGGTTAATGCACAAGAATGAGTCCACAACTTAAAAGGAAAGGGGGCAAACGGTGCAAATAGACTTTAAGCAGTTCTTCATCAATCAATCAATCAATCCCTAACTAAGAGGCAGTCCAGTCTCTACAAATAGTGGAGCCTAACGCTCAAAAGTACTTTCAGGTGCAGATGCACGCGATAGTGCAGAGGAGTGAAAACGGGGTCTCTTGCAGGAGATGTAGCAGCTCAGAAAGGTGGGTGAGGCAATGAAGATTAGGTTTCCACAATTCCATGAGGGTCTCCCAACAGGGCAGGAGCGGTTCCAGGAGTTGGGAATCGGGGAGTTGGGGATACTTGGATCCTATCCTAGGTTCAGTGAGAACTCAAGAGATTGATCTGGTATGGGTGTTTGGAGCCTTCTCTTATCCAGAAGCTGCTTCACGCCAAAATGAAGAGGACCCAATGGGAGATCTGCTCACTTACAGCCACACCAGACGTGGACCAATCATTGACCACAGTGGTCCCAGTCATTCCCAGCACACCAGACTCTCTGGCACCCAGGATGTGTATTGGAACTAGAGGGTCAAGCCCACATCCCGGAGGCACACACACAAGGCATGCAGAAGCCTGCAAAAGCTTGGTGTTTCGTGGGGAAATGCATGACCAAATAAGGACTGACCCGGGTCAGCTCGACATGGGGAAGATAAAGGGACAAGATGAACAAAGGACAGGACAAAGAACCTCGTGGCATGCCCATTTCAGAGCCAGGCCACCTTCCTGTGCCAAAGGCGGTAAACACGGTTTGCATGGCAAGAAAGGGATAAAAATATGCAAGAAGATAAGCTGCCACCAACCATGTCCAAGGCACTGTAGTTCTCCTAAAAAAAATCTTTTAGGGACTCTAGGGACTTTGGAAAAGAAAGGAAGTCCCAAGTGCACTGTACTGTAAGGTACATTGTGCACTTGTAACATGTTGCAGAAATGTTGCAACACAGAAAAGGACTAAGAGAAACAAGGTCTCCCAGTACTGACTGTCTTTAAGGGAATGTCAGTTTCCCCATAACAAAGTGAGTGTAAAACCCAGCGGAGTGTAGCTGAAGGCTGTGGTGCACTGGCAAAAGTCAGGCTAGGGTTGTCAAATAGCAGCAAAACGTTGTGGGGTACACAACTGGAGGGAAAATTACACATAAATGGAAATATTTCCTAACAATCTTCACAGGCCACGTATCACTGCAACTCTCTTCCAGTGTCATCAGACTTGTTACCAGCTGTTGTAAGGCTTCACTGGTTAGTTTATTGACTGTTTCAAGACATATAACTCCCCAATAATATTTTAGTTATTGAAGGCTTCTGTTCCTAAGAGAAGCCTGATGGCTTCTTCCAAACAGCCAAGTTGCCATTCCAAATATTGCCCCTTATAGCTACAACAAGATGCAAGTGCAGTATTTGCTGCATCCCCAATTTGATCTGCTAATTCCCTTTTCTGCCGTCCTCTGTGCAACTCCTCACTCTGTTGCTGAATACAAATCACAGCTCCCTCACAGAAATTGGTAAACTGTGTGGTAACCTGAAAGGAAGACAGAGGCACCATAAACATCATAGTTGCCAAAGTGGTAATCAAAACAAGATACCTGGATCCTGATGAACTGGGTTCTTCCAGCTCTTTAAGATGAGTAGCAATACCCTGGAGATGGATGGGAATGCAGATTTTATTCATACATCAATAATCAAAACGACTTAGGTAGTTTGGCAAAAGGGGAGTCTGTTTTATTAACAAGTATATAAAACAGGGAGTACAACGAACATCAGCAGTCGTTCGATCCTCTTACTCAATGCATCTTAGTAGAAACTGAGGTTATATTGCCTAAAAAGGACATCATTGACGTTGACTTGCGTCACTACCTACGTGGCAAACTACAAAAACCTATTGGAGGGAGTGATTGGTTCTATGTGAATGTCTAAGCACAAGTGCCATATCAGTATAGAACCGTGAAGGAAAGTGATAGGGTGCTTAACAACAGGTGGGGCAACTAAGCCCTCCCTAAATATGGCCACTATGAACATCACTAAATACACAACGATCCATTGGCTACACAAACTATAGGACCCTTGATTACATGGTCCTCTACAATTGGTTGGCTTCCGCCCCCATCAGTACTTTTCCACCTACGTTTAGCAACTTGCACAATGCACATCCAGGTGCTAGTGGGCTCATCTAGAAACCAGCTTCCCACCAATTATTATATCAACCCATCATCACTTCAACAGTCCAGTGTCAATTAGTGCTTTGAAGTTTGGTCTTGGGTTTGTACTTTGCTCTGAGAATTTTAAGGAGTGTAGGCACAGCCAGCCTTTGTGCGTAGGTGTGACCTACTCGAACGTCCAATTTCTTCCTTCCACATGACTGGACACCATGAAATCGAGCTTTTCATGTATTTTTTTATTCTTTTTTAATAGTCTTCTGACATATTTGTTTTGCTCAAGCTTCCTGAACAGCCCTTTGTCCTTCACACAATTTGTATCCAATGTCAGCCAAGCCCTGTTTGATAAGACTTTTGGCTTCCTGGCTTATCCTATCTCCATCTGCTGAGATTCATTCATGCAATTAAAACTTGCTTTTAACTGTAACAAACTGAAGTGAGGCATTCTTTTTATGTCCAGCACTGCTTTATAACATACACTGGAAACATCCATCGTTTATTTGTCCATATGTATCTATAGAAGTAGGTACAAAGGTACACTTTGGTCTTTATGTTTGTTTTTTCCAATTTTGGAACGGATTTCCATGGATTTTTAATGTGACTTTTTCCCTGTGAAATGAATAAAGGAACAGTTTGGAATGAAAAACAACAGTTTGGATTTCAACTTCTTGCAATGGTGATTTGTTGTTAAAGTTATTGTGGAGAGTGCAGCTCGAACCATCTACCTAGCAGGTAGAAGCAAGAATATCATTGAACGCCGTAACGTGTCGGCATGGAGCTTTGCACCAGCGTGCAATTTTGGAGGAGGAGCGCACAGTTTACACAAATAAACTGACTGGATGTCCTGTTGCGGCTCGGACTGCATGAACACAGCATAAAACGCTAATGCGGCAACGGCAGCTGAAAAACCTCATCGCAACGCGGCACCGCAGGTTGGAGAACAGGCGGTAAGGCGGAGCTGGGGTAAGTACAGAGGCTGTACCAAATAGCGGAAAAAGTGTATATTAAAGTTATTTGCAGTCCTATATTCCTCGTAATAAGTAACGCGACCTGAAAAGTCTATTCAGACTTCAATTGAAAGTTCCACAATAAAGAGACCGCTGTCTAATCCTCATTGTAAGGAAAAGAGACTAAATATTTGCAATATTTGAAATAGACGTAAAAAGAAGTTGAAGTGACCGAAGCTGTTGTCAACTGCCCCCCAGGGATTTGTTAAAACATGGCCAACTCCCAAGTGCACAGAGAAGCAACACGACAGGCACAAGCCCTTACACTTTTTAATGAAACATTGAAAACTGCAACAAAAAAAACAATACCCACAGAAGCCACACCAAAGAATGATAGCGAGATCGGATTACTCAAAGAGCTAGAAAAGCTACAACGCAAGGAAGTCAGCAAGTGGTGGGAAGAACACTCATTAAAGAACTATGTTGAAGTTGGTAGAATACCAAGGGGTCTAAGGATTTTAATAATCCTGTCCTTTGAAGAACAGACCCCCTAATGTTAACAGAATGGAGTGATGCTACCAATGAATGTTCAAAAACGTTCCTACTCTTACTGATAAAATATGCGGGCAGTGACTGAAAAGTGTTGCTAGAAAAAATAACAGAAGTGGAAGAAAAATTGAAACTGATATCAGAAACTGGTGTTGGGAAAAAACTGAAAGGCACAATGGAGAAAAATCTTGTAGAATACGAGGAAGAGATACAACAAAGAAAACAAAGAAAGTTCCTAAGGGATAAGGAAGATTATGAAACTGGGAGTGTATATACCTTCGCTAGAAGGTTTTATCAACTAAGACAAGCTTCATGCAAAGCACCGTCTACGATTAATAGAAGCAAAAACCACAGGTGCGAGCAAAAACTCCTCAATGTCAGAATCTGATTTAACAGGGAGCGATACAGAGGAGCCCCAAGTACACCTACATTTTTTAGACGAGATGCGCCTGCTGCGCCAAGATGGCAAAAAAACCAACAAACAAAAAAGAGGTGGCAGTGCAAATCAGGGCAAAGGGCAAGGAGGCCGAAAAAAACAAGGAGGGGACAAAGGAGCAGGAAGTCCCAAGAACAATACTTCGGCCAGATCTCTGCGCTCTGGGAATTAAACGATGAGGACACACTAAATGATGGGAGTTTCAAGATAATAAATCTGTCTGATCACACGCTAAGTACCTCGCAAGAGAAAGTCCTCAGTTTGGGACTCAACTTTTGTCCTAAAGCCAAAAATGACTATGTTGAAACCAGGATAGATTTAGACCATTTTATTAGAAAGGTCTGCCTCAGAAAATTCTTCGCAAACAACAGCTGGCAAAAACGAAAAAAGGAAGCACAGACAGGCAAAACGGAAATCACAATAAAAGATGTGGACACACTCACTGATCTTATGGAACTTGAGAAAGGGCTCGGCATGGGAGAAGAAAGTCTGTTAATTGATCTCGAAGATGTAGGGATCAATACAAATTGGATGGCAAAAAGTAATCTTAAATCCAAATCAAAATTCAATCCAACCTCGAATATGGGGAGTAACATTGAAGTTTTTCAAAGTTTGGTCATAGAGGACTTAAAAAGCCTACGCCGTAAAAACAAAAATACAATGCCCAAAGATAACCTTTCAACGAATGAAAGAAGAGCGTTGAAAGATCTGCAGGAATTAAAGAATTGCATCATAAAACCTTAAGATAAGGGTCGGAATATAGTCCTACAAAACAAAAATGACTATATCAAAGAAGCATACAAACAACTCAATGACAATACTTGCTATATGAGATTGAAAGACAACCCCATGAAGAAATTGGAACAAACGATGAAGTCCTTTCTCGAAGTTTGAAGAGATGGGTATTATATCTGAAGAAACTTCGAAGTTTTTGCGGGTTAGTAATGCGGTAACTCCGACAATATACTTCTTACCCAAAGTACATAAAAATCTGAAGCAACCGCCAGGGAGACCAATTGTCTGCCTAATAGGCTCAGCACTAGAAAATGTATCGAAATAAATCGATGAGGTCTTGTTTCCATTTGTGTCTGTGCTCCCGTTTTATATAAGGGACACCACTGACTTTTTGTGCCGAATAGAGGATATCCCCTGGGAAAAAGAATATCTAATGGCAACAATGGATGTCATATCGTTATACACATCCATCGGACATGAGGATGGCAAAACTGCTTGCCTACATTACCAGAATACCAAATCATTGAACTTCCTAACCCATACCAACATGGTTATGCAAATGATCGACTTATGCCTAACGAACAATGTCTTCCTTTTTAATGATGAATATTGTAAGCAGGGGCAGGGCACAGCAATGGGGACAATGTTTGCGCCATCGTACGCTAATTTGATGATGGGGGCTTGGGAAGAACTTGAGGCATGAGCAGATACCAATCAGGAATATACACAGAATGTGGTTTTATGGTTAAGGTACATTGACAACCTTTTTATTATCTGGAATGGGACTGCAAAGGGTTGGGCAGAGTATGTCAAAAAGTTGAACCAAAACACCAAAAATCCTCATGATGGAGCACCAGTCAATAACTGTAGGGCAGCAGTCTGTAAAGCGCTTACAGTACTATATCCGAACACATCATATGTGGGAGCTATAATGGCAAAAAAGATACAGGAAAGGGATTACCCTTTTGTATACATTCCGAATTTCCAATAGCAGTGGGCCTTGCAGACACAGGAGGCTTGGGGAGAATCTATGCCTGTATTTTATCATATATTGTGCCAGGGGCTGCCAGACACAGTACAAAAGCAGCTCAAGATATTGGTGGGCATGAAAGCAAAACCATGGTCAGAAATACAGCTGACCATTGTGCATTATTGCAGGCTTTTGCAAGAGAAGAATCAAAAGAAAAACGATGTTAGGAAAGGCAAAGAGGCAAAGTTAGTGCAGAAAAACATATCCACATTTGCCATTGAAGGGGCAATGTTGACTAGAGGATATGGGTCAGGTTCACAGCAAGCAACAACCATGCCACAGGTGAATAACCAAAGGCAGTTCGATCAAAATAATAGTGGATTTGCACCACGGAGAAGGGGAGGCTTTCAAGGTAGGGGCTTGCGGAATAATTTTGGAAACTTCCAGAATAATCAAGGTGGGTTTCAAAACACGCAGAATGATAATCAAGGCATGCAGGAGGGGCAAATAAGAAGACCTCCGCCTATATGCTCGTCATGTGGTATGACAGGGCACATTGCTCGCACATGTAGAAGTCAAGGAGTCGTGCAGAATGGCCAAACCCGCTTGCATATTCGCGGCAGAATGGATATGGGTTCGCTCAGAATCAAATAATGCAGCAGACAAAAGCGCTGACAGTGCAGCAAGACTTTCAAACGCAGCAGTCACCAATGAATGTGCCACAAGGGCAGTCCCAGCAGTCACCCATGCAAATACAGCAAAGCACAAATACAGGACAATTAATGTCTCCTAGAATAGGAGGTGTTACTGTTGATGGAGGGAATCCTTTCACAGGTACGGAGATGAGAATATACCCACAATAGGACAGCTCACTGGGAGACTTGATGTGTTTAATACTATCGATTACGCCAAATCCTCAAGAGGAACTGAGGGTTGACGTTAATATAGGAGGCACATCTTTTTCATTTTTAGTAGACACGGGTGCAACACGCTCATGTATAGGAGAGGGAAAATGTTTGATGTCTGGAAATGCCATGAATACTAAAGGGTTCACATGAGCTACAAGTAGGGTTCCTTTTACTGACGCACTACCAGTCTCTATAGGAGAATGTGATGTGTCTGTGCCGTTATTATATTCAAGACAGACACCTGTCAATATATTGGGTCAGGATTTAATGACCAAATTGAACATGATGATTTTGTTTACTGATGAAGGCATAGTGTGCTCAACACCAGGAATGTATTATTTAAATGTGAGTGAGTTTGTTATGGCATTTGCAGGACAGGTAGCCATATGAGGAGTGCCATTAGAACCAGAGGTTTTTCACTATGGAGTATGCATTCTGTTGACATGGCTGCCAAGCTTAGTGGGCAAAACTATGAGAATGCCTGATGAATTTTTATTCAGGCCAAAGATACCTATGGTTGAAGAGGAAGGACGAGTCTTTCCTTTAGAGTTACAAGCAGCTATAGTGCTAGGAGAATTAGCCATGCTTGATGGAGATGATTATGATGGCAGACGATGGTGCACCGTAATTGCCATTGGGGAGGGTAACAGATTGACTGACATCACAGATGAAGACTTGTTTAGAGATCATCCTTCAGATGATGAAGTAATCTTGGAGACGAGTAATACTTATTGGGTGAGAGCAATTAAACATGAAGTTCCTCAGAAGATGATGTTAGCACAGAAACGCCCTGAGTATTATGGTGAAGACATGGCAAAGGTGCCAGTTCATTATGGACAAAAGGCCCCTATGATGTAGGCCTATTGAAGGGGTCTGGGGAAGTGAAGATTAAATTGAAACCAGGAGCAATTTTACTTCAAACATGACAGTATCCCGTGTCTTGAGTAGCAGATGAATGTATTTTTACGACGATGTCTGCTATGATGGAACAGGGTATTTTAGTGACATCAGAATCACTGTGTAAAACTGCAATCTATCCAATCAAAAAAAAAAGGAAAAGGAGGGTCTTGGCACTTAATCCAAGACCTTTGCCCAATTAACCAGATTGTAGAGGCCGAGTACCCTCTAGTTCCTAATCCATAGACAATCTTACATAATATACCTGTTAAGGCATGATATTTCACTGTGATTGACTTGATAAATGCGTTTTTCTCAATCCTATTGCATAAAGACTCACAAGATCTGATGTCATTTACGTTCAGACAAAGTCATCTGAAAAGTACTCATTTACCCCAGGGGTACTGCGAGTCCTCACGATTTTCAATAGGGTCCTGCAGATGGACTTAAGCAATATTGATTTAGAAAGTGTTGTGTTACAATACGTGGATGACATATTGGTCTGGAGCACCTCAGAGGAAGAGTGTAGGCGCGATTCAGTTCAGCTGATGATTATTCTTGCAGATAAAGGATATAAAGTAGACAAGGAGAAGTTACAGTAATGTCAGGAAAAAGTGCTGTACATAGGCCAGTTAATCTTGCATGAAGGAAAGAAGGGTAATCCTAAAGCCATTAACGATAAAGCACATGCAGAGATTTTTGGGACTATGTAATTATGTGAGAGCATGGGTCTTTGACTACAGTTCATACATAAGGCCCTTGTTGCAAGCTCTGAGAAAAGCACAGGCAAATCAGGAAACATGTTTTGGTAATGAGGACATGTAAGAAGGGCTTAATGAATTGAAAAAAGCAATTTGCACAGCTCCAGTTTTAAAGATTCCCGATAATGCTGAGGAATTCTTCCTATTTTTTTTGCTTTTCCAATATTTAGTTTGAGGTCTAACTGCACACATTTCTTATGGAAACAGGACAGAGACATTTTTAAACCTGAAAGAAGTAGTAGAAAGGAGAACAGCATCATCCATAAAAAACAATGCTGTGAATGTAGCCTTCACCAGCCGCGGATAGTCAAAATTGTTAAGAAACAATTCTCCTATAATGATATTAATGTAAATGGAAAATTAAAAGAGGGCAAATAGACACCCTTGGCTAACCCCTCTGTCCACCAGGAATGGG
This sequence comes from Ambystoma mexicanum, assembly GCF_040938575.1. Taxonomy (NCBI): domain Eukaryota; kingdom Metazoa; phylum Chordata; class Amphibia; order Caudata; family Ambystomatidae; genus Ambystoma; species Ambystoma mexicanum. Next base: position 464,325,575 of record NC_090931.1, read on the forward strand.
AGCGTAGCATCACCAGCCAAACTCCATCATACTGTAGCTGAGTTGACAGAATATAACAATCAAATTGGGTTAACAAAGCCTCTGGAATCTTCTTGGCCACTAATACCTCTTAAAGTGACTTCCTCAAAACACTGTCAAATGCAATTCTTAAATCAACAAATACTGCATATAATTTTGCTTTTAGATAAAAACAGATGTTTCTGGACTACCAAATAGAGGTGAAACCCCATATCTACCATACTCAAGCCTCATATCAAATCTGCCTGGAGATGACTAAGCAGGCAACCCATTCCTGCACATTTTTCAGAAGGGCTTTTGCAAACACCTTGCCAGTTAAATCCAAATGGGAGATAGAGCGATAACTCAGGGGACTCTCCCTTCCTCCCTTTTTGTGAACAGGGATGATCTGTGCCATCATCCTTGAGACAGAGACCTTGTCCTGCACGAGGATGTTGTTAAAAATGAATGTTTGAACCAGTGCACATATTACTGGCTCGCCCTTAAACAAATCCCTCAGAATTCTATCTGGCCCTACAGCTTTCCTTACCCTTTGGGCTTTTAGTACATCCTCAATATCCTTCTGAGAAAACTGCACGCATACTCCCTTCACCCCTACTGCCCTCCTAGTGGTCCTGAGTTTCAATACCCCATCTAAGATTATTGGGTCTGCATTCTTATACAGTGCTGGGAAGTGCTCACTCCGCACTGCAGGGGAATACAAGCCTGCAGTGAGGTGTCACCTCCTAAGTCCCTGTGCAAGATGAGACTCGAAAAACCCCTAGAATCGCCTACCTGGGCTGCCTCAAGAAGTGCCACCCACTTGTTAGACAGAAAATCCTTTTTTTTACTTTCTCATCAATGCCCTATAGACTGCTTTCAAAGATATCAAGTGTTTTCTATCTACTGACAGGTGTAAATCAAGGTACCGAAATATGGCCAGATTGGCCTCTCTACATGCACTGTCATACCACACTTCTCGTTTCTTTGAATGTTTTTTTATTTCATTTTTATTTCAAAAGGAGCAATGCTGGAAAGCATACTTTTGAATTTAGAAGTTATGTCGTGAACGTCACTGCACTGGGAACATTAACTTTCTTACTGCCCCAGTATTGCCTCATAAAAATTGGTTTGTAGTCACGTTCATACCTGTTTATAACCCGAAACTCCCTAATCACAGACCAGTCAGATACCAAATTAAGAATATCATTGATTCTAGACCTACCCTTTGGACCATAGTACGTATCCATTGCTGGTTGGTCCTTGGGGAACCGGCCATTACACAGATGTAACCCCAAACTATAGAGGGATCTGATTGTATCACTGGCACTAGCTTGTATTCTTTTTATGGGTGGGGAATTTAACACTCCTTTTCCCCAGGCCTCATCTTCATCTTCTCCTATTCCTTCTAGCTCTCTGATTGGATCCAACTGGAGGTTAAAACCACACAGAAGAGTCAACCCAAAGAGCCGCCTTTTGTAACTTCACATAATGCCACACATTCCATAATGGTTAAGATAGTCGGTGAGACACTTTTTTGGGTTGCTCGATTATAAACATTAAAGAAAAGCCAGGGCTTACGGCCTGACCTTTTGATTACTCATTACACGGATGGCGGAGAACCATGGCGCTATTAGCGCCATGGTTCATGCCGGTAAAATACCGGCACCGCCTTGGCGGAAAGGGGAATTACCGCCCCATTCCAAGGTTGGCGGGGCGGTGATTCCCCCTTCCACCATTGCCCTTCCCCATTCCCATTTTTGCCCCATAGGGCATAATGGGAATGGGGAAGGCGCTAATTACGGTACCGCAAATTGCGGTACCGTAATTAGCTCCCTGGGTCCCTTTGCGGGTTGGTTTTGAACGCCTGCAAAAAGCAGACGTTAAATTCCCCAACCCGCAAAGGGACCTCGTAGTAAGGCGGTAAGGATTTACCGGTACCAGTAAAATATCGGTACCGGTAAACCCTTACCGCCATCCGTGTAATGAGGCCCTAAGTGTTGAAAATTGACACAGCCTATATCCACATTTTCTATCTCCCAATTAAGGGCAGCCTCCACCCAAACAAGAAGGCCCTCCAACGGTCTACCCCTTGACTCAAATACCCTTGGTTGGTTCCCAGTTTTAGTGGCAGGGTTTCCCCTCCAATGTGGGACATTCAACTTCAAAGTGATGTTCGACCACTGTGGAAGGTACGTTCTAAACTCAATGGATAATAATCCCTGGACCAACCATGTATCTCACAAAAATACTTGAATGAAATCATCATCATACCCCTCTGGAGACCTCTGCCTACTGCAAGATACAATATCGTCCCTAATCAAGGACAAACACCCCTCCTGTGTTTAAACCAGTGAATGACTTTGTTTGTTATAGAACCCTGGTCTTCGAATGCTTCATATGATAACCTCGGGACATTGTGCAAAACAACAAAAATGTCTTTAGGGCCCTTCCCCACTGGGCACCTTAAACGCTGGAATCTATCCTTCACCATTCCCCATGAGGGCTTAGCTTCCATATTGTGATGCTGGAAATGCATCGGAGAGACAGGGCCTCCGTATCCTTGTCCTTTACTGCTTTTTATCGTGTGTTCTGTCGTGTTTTGCGCAGGAGTTCACGTGGGACTCCTGGCGGTGCAGCTCTCTCTTTTGGTTTGGTGTACAGACCCATGGGATACCCTTATGGCAGCCATGGGTGGGGGTACAACCCTGTGCCCCTAGTGTATGTTTTTAGGCACCTGCTCCATGCTGAACTTGACAGGTGCTCTGAGTATCCTCCATTTTGGGACACCCAGGCCCTGCCTTTGGAATCAGTTGATTCCTGATAGGAAACAAGATGGCCCCCATGGCCTCTTGCTTTTTTATTGCCTGTTACCTTGTTTTCCCAAAGTCCTGGGAAGCTCTGACTTTGTCCCTTCCCCCTGACCGGCTGTTGGGTGGAAGTTCCATATATGGTGCTGTTTTGAAGTCCAGGCCAGACTGTCTGGAGCCTTCCCAGTGACTGTATGCTGTGGGAACACCCTGGGGGTGGGACCTGGGTGAATGGAGTGTGTGACAAATACGCATTCTGTGTTGTGGGTGTCTACTATCTGGTGTTTGACAAAATGACTGAGACAGCCCTGCCCGAAACTGGAATGAATGCAGTGTGGAATGTTGAATGGCTGGGTACTTGTCCCAATACACATAACTTGTTGTGAGTGTCTGGAGAGGAGTGAATGGCCTGAATGCATTATGCACCTGATTGGATGCCTACCTGCATGAATGCCCTTCTGACCGATTGGTTGCCTGAGTGTGACCCAGCAGAATGAATGGGAGATCAACTAGTATATCTGGGAGCCTCTCACTGCTAGAATTCGTGTTCAGAAGCTGAAGAGTAACTGGAGTGAAACTGAAGCTTAACCTTGAAGCCCTGCTGGAAGAGAAGAATTGCTGTTGCTCTCCTTCACAATCTGAAAGCTGCTGTGTTTCCAAGAACTGACCCAGAGAGGACCTGGTAAGGCGCCCTCTTCCCGAGCTACGAGGGACCATCGTGCACCAGCTGATCTTTGCCAAAGCTCCCTGGTAGACAGACCTATGAAAGGCTGCCGACCGGAGATGGGGACTGCCGCGGAATCCCAAAGAGAAGCGCGTGGACTGATGTCCGCCACTGTCGACGACTGGCGTCGCCGACTGGAGCCGCCGTGCTCCCGTTTGCCTAAGAACTTTATTTGATCCAAGGACACTCATCTGCATCGCCGCCCGGTTTATCCCGCTGGAGAAGGCCCGACCGTCGACGCGTTGAGGAGCATCTGCCGGTGGTTTTCCCACCACCTAAAGACCACAGAGACGCCAACGACTCGACGCACTTGCTGGGCCACAGTTCTTCAACATCTCTTTGCGGTCCAGAACTACCATCACTGAGGTGCCCCGCTCACCTCTTCCTTGCAGGATGCCAACGTTCCGCCGTCGACGAGCACCGCTAGGAACGAAGATGCCACTTCACCACCGTAGTTCACCCTGTTCTCTGTCGGATGTTCGACGACCCGTGACTCCTGCCTTAAAGAGAGGGCACTCAAGAAGGGCCATTGATTCCCCGATAACGGACTCTACAATTCCAGGTACATTGGGGCTGTAGAACTATTGTAGAGGGAAATAAGACTTGTAGAACAACATATGGACTGGGCTTGTGATACATCTTGCTTTACAGGTTGCCCAGGTGGGGGCTCTCCACACAGAATTCTGCCTAGGCCAATATTCTGCCAATTGCTCAACCATCTTGCTTTCCTTCCTCTGTCTACTGCTGGTTTCCTCTGTATTGATCTGTGCGACATTTTGACAGTATAGTTGATGCACTTTAATGGGATCTGATAATATTTGTGGTACCAATTTAAAACTGTATATATTTACCATTGTTGATTTTCTGAGCACAAAATGAGTTATTGTGATAGTGTACAAAACCTTGAATATTAATTATAAAGACTGTGTTTTAACTAATACAGTGTGTGGACATTCCTTTGTGTGGGCTTGGGGACTACACTGTACTTAAGAACCAGCCTGCATCACCTCCTGAGAAGCTAGGCCTTGATTGCTCTACCATAGCTACCGAATAGAGAATCTTGGCTGGGGTCCTCTGTGCCTCTCCTCAACCATGTAGAGAGCAGAAGTACAGACACCCCCCCTCCAGTCTTTACACTGGTGACAGCGGTGGGATTCTTATGGTTTTAAGAATCAGTGTATAACCATGCCACTTACAAGGATATCTGCACTTTGTTAAATTGAGGTTTAGTTGTGTACAAGATAACTGCATTACAAGCAATGGAATCTATTGCAAATGGTAAATTGACTCGGATGAGCTTAGAGGCTCTCCAGAGTGCTTGTGAAGCCACGGAGTTAGACTTTGTGGATAAGTCTAGGGCTGAGCTGATAGCTGCCCTGGTGGACTACCAGACTGATTGTGAAACTCTTGAAGGGGGGGGTGCAACCAATGAGGACTCTACCCCGAGGTTTGTCGCTAAATATGATTCTTGGAATGCCACCATTCCTGCTGCCTCTGTTCCGAACCCCAGCACTTCCTTGGAGCTTGAGTTATTAAGGATGAAATTGGCCTTTGAATATCGCAAGTTGGAAATAGATGCTGAGCTTAAGAAAGAGGAGTTGGCACAGCAAGTGGAACTCAAGAATAGCGATCTTGATCTCAAAGACAAGGAAACTGAATGTCAGCGAATCCAGTTAGAGAAAGCTCGAGTGGAGACTTCAGCTAAACCAGTTGAGAGTGTCGGGTCCCCAGCAACCAAGTTTATGAAAGATTTGGTTGGTGTGTATGCGGAGGGTTCTGATATCCTCCAATGGATTGAAGCGATTGAAATGGCTTGTGTAATTCATGATGTTGATAAGAGAGATTGGGCTAAGTGTTTGTTAAGCAGAGTGCCTCAAACTCGATATGACTGTATTCTGAAACTGAGTGTGGAAGAAAGGGTCAGTATGAGTGCATGAAGTCTGCTTTAATTGCCAAGTTTGGCAAGACACCGACAAAATACCTTAAACGGTTCAGGGATTTAAAGAAACGAGAGAATGTGTCTTGGATTGACTGGGTGAGTGTGGTGCACATGAACATGATGGGGTGGATTGATGGTTGCAAAGTGAAAACGTTTGTTGAATTATCTCACCTTTTGTTTTTGAGCCTTTTTCTGAAGCCTGTTCACCAGAACTGCGTCAGTATGTTGCTGACCAAAAAAATTTGGATCCCTTTAAGCTGGCTAGGTTGGCTGACAAATAGGTCTCCCACCGGGTGTTCCCTAAGGACTCCAGTGGGAAGGACAAGGACAAAGAAAAGGGGACCTCTCAGAAAGCTGAGGAGTCCCAAAAGCAGTCACAGTCGGGTAAACCAAAACCTTCCTCTCCTAAGACCCAAAAATCTAGTGGGGATAAGTCATCTGTGGGTGGGAATAAGAGTAGTGGTCCAACTGCTGCAAAGCAGGCTCCCAGTGGTTCCAGTACAGTAACCCGCACTCCTGGCACTTGTTGGGATTGTGGGGCTCTGGATCACCGAAGGGGTGACTCTAAGTGTAAAGGTAAGGCACTTGGAGTACAGGCTGTCAGCCTGAGCAACCCTTACCCCATGTCTGAGGTGGAGGCCACTGTCCTCCCCTTCTCTAAAGGAACCACATTTGGTGCCCCTGTAGAGATTTCCTTTGTGTCCCTGGGGGCCTGGGACCAGTACGCAGAAGTACTGGTGACTATCCTACAGAACACCCATAGGTTTTTGAGGAGTGTCCTCTTGAATGGCCAGCCTACTACTGGTTTGAGGGACACTAGGGCAAGCATGACAGTGGTGGACAGGACCCTGCTCAAGCCAGAGGACTATGTAGGTGCTCATCTGAGAACCACCAGGTTAGCTGGTGGGTCTCCCAAATTATTGCCTGTAGCCTTAGTCACACTCATGATTGGAGACAAGACAGCAAAGCTTCCTGTCCTGGTGCAGGACAATGTCCCTACTAACATTCTGTTAGGCAATGATCTAGTAGAGTTGGGGTTGATCTCAATGGTCTTCCCCTGACTGCTGCTGCAGTCACTAGGTCACAGGTGACACAGGGTCTGGCTGTGAGTCAGGTACCCGAGCCAAAGGCGAGGCCTAAGGCAAGAAGAAGGAAGAACAAGAAGTCCACCTCTGTGCAGGGGGCTCCTTCTCTTCCTGCTGTTCCTACAGCACCCATTGTGATCCATGCACCGGACGGGCTGGGTCCAGTGGAAAACCCAAACTCAACTCCTGAGGGAGAAGAAACAGAAGACTCTCCTGTGGGAGAGGTTCTCAACCCGGAGGATCATCCCGACCTTCAATGCTTGTTAGCTGAAGGGGGTCCCTCCCAGGCAGACTTCTGTAAGGGACAGAGAGAGTGCCACTCTCTCGAGGGTCTGAGGAAACAGGCCCTGTCCCAGGCACAAGTAGAAGTACCTAGGACCTTCCCTATCTATTGGGAGGGTGAGCTCCTTGTTAGTGAGCCCACTAAGCCTGAACCTGGTGCCCTCAAGAGGTCGGTGGTACCCCAGGTTTACAGGCCCTTCCTGCTGCAGTTGGCGCATGAGGTGCCCATAGCTGATCATCTTGGGACCAAGAATACTAAGCAGAGGCTCTCTGCCCATTTCTACTGGCCTCGGATGGGAGTAGAAGTGGAGTCCCACTGCAGGACCTGCCCAACTTTCAGTTTTCTGGCAAGACTGGAGGCAGTGTCATTGCCCCACTGCAACCATTGCCAGTGGTTGGCATACCATTTGAGAGGGTGGGCATTGACATTGTTGGTCCCCTTGACTCTCCCACTTCAGGTGGACATCGGTTCATCCTGGTCTTGGTAGATCATGCCACCAGGTACCCTGAGGCTATACCCTTTCGGTCTGTAACTGCCAAGGTGGTTGCCAGGGCTCTCCTGGGCATTTTTACCCGTGTTGGATTCCCCAAGGAGGTTGTCTCTGACAGAGGATCCAACTTCATGTCTAATTACATGAAAACCATGTGGAAAGAGTGTGGAGTAACCTACAAGTTCTCCACCTCTTATCATCCCCAGACCAATGGTCTGGCTGAGAGATTTAATAAAACTCTCAAAGGCATGCTAGGTGCTTTGGAAGAGCCCCTAAGGAGAAAATGGGATCTTCTCCTGCCATGCCTGCTGTTTGCTTACAGAGAGGTACCTCAAGAGGGTGTTGGTTTCAGCCCCTTTGAGTTACTCTTTGGACATCCCGTGAGGGGGCCCCTTGCCTTGATCAGAGAAGGTTTGGAGTCCACAACTCCAGGTCCTGCCAAGCATTTGGGGGACTATGTGTTAGGCCTCAGATGGAAGATGACACAGATGATGGGTCAGGCAAAAGCAAATCTCAAGGCCAGCCAGGAATTAAATAAGTACTGGCATGACCTTAAAGCCTCGCAAGTGGATTGGACTCCGACACAGGAAATCCTTGTGATGGAGCCTACCAAGCCTAGAGCTTTGGCAGACAAGTGGACTGGACCCTTCATGATCATCTCCAAGATGGGCGAAGTCAATTATCTAGTTGACATGGGAGCCTCTGGGGTAGCCCCCCAGGTATTCCATGTTAACAGGCTCAAGCCTTTCCACAGGGGAGCAGAAGTCTCATGTCTCTTGCTAGCTTCAGAGCAAGGAGAGGATGAGAGTGAGCCCCTTCCTGATTTTCTGCATAGCTACCCTCAGGATGGCTCAGTGGGGGGAGTGCACCTCTCTCCAGATCTGAGAGCAGAACAACAGAAGGCCTGCAGGGCTTTGCTCCGGCAGTACGCCTCTCTGTTCTCACTGACACCAGACCTTACACCTTGGTGTAGGCACGAAATTGACACTGGTGACAGTGTGCCTGTCAAAAGGAGGTGCTACCATATGTCTTATACAGTTAAGAACCACATCCAGGCTGAGGTCGCCAAGATGTTGGATCTGGGTGTTATTGAACCCTCAACCAGTCCCTGGTCCAGTCTAGTGGTCCTTGTCCCCAATGCAAGTTCTCAGGCAGGTGCCAAGGATTGGATGTTCTGTGTGGACTACAGAGGAGTCAATGCCGTCACCAAAACTAACGCGCACCCATTGCCCAGGGCTGATGAGCTCGTGGACACCATAGGTGCTGCCAAAGTTGTGAGCACCTTTGACCTTACCTCAGGCTATTGGCAAATAGCTCTGACGGACCATGCCAAGGAAAAAATGGCGTTCTCATTACCAGAGGGACTCTACCAGTTTAGGGTCATGCCTTTTGGGTTGAAGAATGCCCCTGCCACCTTCCAGAGATTGGTCAATCATGCGCTCAGTGGGCTGGAGGACTTTTGTGTAGCCTACCTAGACAACATTGCCGTCTACAGTTCCACCTGGGAAGAGCATTTGACACACCTGGATAAGGTGTTGCAGGCCTTGAAAAGGGCTAACCTCACTATCAAGGCGACCAAGTGCCAGATAGCTCAGGGGAAAGTCACGTATCTTGGTCATGAGGTAGGAGGGGGTCAAATCCAACCTCTCCCCAGTAAGGTACAGGATGTACGTGACTGGAAGACTCCCACTACTCAAACCCAGGTGAGAGCCTTTTTGGGCCTTACTGGGTACTATCGCAATTTCATGGGAGACTATGGAACCATAGCTGCACCCCTGACAGCTCTGACTTCACCCAAACAACCTAGGAAGACCTTTGGACTGAAGACTGTCAGAGGGCCTTTGATGGCTTGAAAGAAAGTCTGTGTAGGGCACCTGTGTTGTGTGCGCCTGACTACAGCCGACCCTTTATCGTCCAGATGGATGCCTGCGACACCGGAATTGGAGCTGTCTTGTCCCAGTTATATGACAAAGGAAGGGAACATCCTATCATATTCATCAGTAGACAACTTAAGGGTAGAGAACTTAGGTGGGCTACTGTTGAAAAGGAATGTTTTAGCATAGTTTGGAGCCTTAGGCGTTTTAGGCACTACCTTACAGGGTCTACCTTCAAGGTCCAAACAGATCATAAGCCCCTGAAGTGGCTTTTGCAGATGAAGGGCTAGACTTCACCATAGAGCATAGACCAGGGAAGAGTCAAGAAAACGCAGATGGCCTTTCCAGAAGGTATGTTGACCGTCTGGATGAGGGTGTCTATCTCGTGAGAGATTAGGCACCCTAACCTCAGTCTGGGGGGGGGGCGACTGTGATGCTGGAAATGCATCGGAGGGACAGGGCCTCCGTATCCTTGTTCTTTGCTGCTTTTTATCGTGTGTTCTGTCGTGTTTTCCGCACAGGATTTCATGTGGGACTCCTGGAGGTGAAGCTCTCTCTTTTGGTTTGGTGTACAGACCCATGGGATACCCTTATGGCACCCATGGGTGGGGGTACAACCCTGTGCCCCTAGTGTATGTTTTGGGCACCTGTGTGTGGCCCACAGAGCAGTGTATGGGCTGGTGGCAGCTCCATGCTGAACTTGACAGGTGCTCTGAGTATCCTCCATTTTGGGAACCCAGGCCCTGCCATTGGAATCAGTTGATTCCTGATAGGAAACAAGATGGCCCCCATGGCCTCTTGCTTTCTATTGCCTGTTACCTTTTTTTCCCAAAGTCCTGGGAAGCCCTGACTCTGTCCCTTCCCCCTGACCGGCTGTTGGGTGAAAGTTCCATATATTGTGTTGTTGTGAAGTCCAGGCCAGACTGGCTGGAGCCTTCCCAGTGACTGTATGTTGTGGGTACACCCTGTGGGTGGGACCTGGGTGAATGGAGTGTGTGATGAATACGCATTCTGTGTTGTGGGTGTCTAGTATCTGGTGTTTGACACAATGACTGAGACAGCCCTGCCCGAAACTGTTATGAATGCATTGCGGAGTGTTGAATGGCTGGGTACTTGTCCCAATACACATAACTTGTTGTGAGTTTCTGGAGAGGAGTGAATTTGCCTGAATGGCCTGAGTGCACTCTGCACCTGATTAGATGCCTGCCTGCATGAATGTCCTTCTGACCGAATGGTTGCCTGAGTGTGACCCAGCAGAATGAATGGGAGATCAACGAGTATATCTGGGGGCCTCTCACTACTAGAATTCGTGTTCAGAAGCTGAAGAGTAACTGGAGAGAAACTGAAGCTTAACCTTGAAGCCCTGCTGGAAGAAAAGAATTGCTGTTGCGCTCCTTCATAATCTGAAAGCTGCTGTGTCTCCAAGAACTGACCCAGAGAGGACCTGGTAAGGCTCCCTCTTCCCGAGCTACGAGGGACCATCATGCACCAGCTGATCTTTGCCAAAGCTCCCTGGTAGACAGACCTACGAAAGGCTGCCGACCGGAGACGGGGACTGCCGCGGAATGCCAAAGATAAGCACCCGGACTGTTGTCCGCCACTGTCGACGACCGCCATCGCAGACTGGAGCCTCCATGCTCCTGTTTGCCTAAGAACTTCATTTGATCCAAGGACACTCTCGTCTGCATTGCTGCCCGCTTTATCCCGCTGGAGAAGGCCCGACCGTAGACGCGCCGAGGAGCATCTGCCGGTGGGTTTCCCGCCACCTAAAGACCACAGAGACGCCGACAACTCTACGCCCTTGCTGGGCCACAGTTCTTCAACATCTCTTTGCGGTCCAGAACTACCATCACCGAGGTGCCGCGCACGCCTCTTCCTTGCAGGACGCCAACGCTCCGTCATCGATGAGCACTGCTAGGAACGAAGCTGCCACTTCACCGCCGTAGTTCCCCCTGTTCTCCGTTGGACGTTTGACGACCCGTGACTCCTGCCTTAAAGGGAGGGCACTCAAAAAGGACCGTTGATTCCCCGACGACGAACGCTACAATTCCAGGTACATTGGGGCTGTAGAACTATTATAGAGGGAAATAAGACTCGTAGAACAACATATGGGCTGGGCTTGTGATACATCTTGCTCTACAGATTGCCCAGGTGGGGGGATCTCCACACAGAATTGTGCCTAGGCCAGTATTCTGCCAATTGTTCAACCATCTTGCTTTCCTTCCTCTCTCTACTGCTGGTTTCCTCTTTATTGATCTGTGCGACATTTTGACAGTATAGTTGATGCACTTTAATGGGATCTGATCATATTTCTGGTACCACTTTAGAACTGTATATATTTACCATTGTTGATTTTCTGAGCACGAAGTGAGTTATTGTGATAGTGTACATAACCTTGAACATTAATTATATAAAGACTGTGTTTTAACTAATACAGTGTGCAGACATTCCTTTGTGGGGGCTTGGGGACTACACTGTACTTAAGAACCAGCCTGCATCCCCTCCTGAGAAGTTAGGCCTTGAGTGCTCGACCATAGCTACTGAATAGAGAATCTTGGCTGGGGTCATCTGTGCCTCTCCTCTACCATATAGAGAGCAGAAGTACAGACACCCCCCCTCCAGTCTTTACAAATATGCCTTCTAATTGCTTCATTAATTGCGATTGCCCAGGACGAATATTCCTTGGTGGTTTACACAGTATGGGAGCATCAGAGGGCTCCCCTGGACTCTCATTGAACTAAGTCACTTTCTGGCAGTGACAGACCCAAGGGTTATGGTGTTCTTCATCAACAATTGTCTATGTTATTGGGGTTTTGGTCATACTATCCAATGTTCCCTTTATATGTTTCACCAACACCACTAGACCATCGACAACATTTTTTAAGTTCGTTATTTCTAAAACAAGATCCACCTTTGATGGTTCTTGCAAAATTTTACTGGTACTTTTGCCTATGGCCTGTAGTCCCAACCTAGGATTCCCAACTGAGGCCTTTGATCTAGATTGGGTTCTAATTGCAACTTTCCTGGTCAGTTATTTCTTTTTCCTTCGGAGGAGATCCTCAATAGGTGATATAATCCCTGCCACACTTCCCACCCCTGGACCCTTCCACTTCCCACGGTTTTCACATTTCCCCCTGTCTTTTCACCACATCTATTTCTTCATAAAAAATAATCAGTGGAAAAGAAATATTCTGGGTTAGAATAGTTGGGGAGATAACTAATTTGTCAATTTCAACCAGATCCGGGTCCGGGTCTGGGTCTGCAGGCTGGGCCAAGTTGTTTGAACTCCCCTTTCTAACTAACTCTGCCCTTTCTACAACACAGAGCAAAGTTGCACTAACTGAATTTGCCCTACCAACTGGAAGAGAATAGTTTCGACCCCCATCTGCTCGGGTTTATTTCCAACTATAACGTGCGCCAAAGATTTGCCGAGGAAGGGCCCTGATTTAATGGGTCTCCCTAGGTGTGTTGGTCCCTTGGTAGAAAAAATAGGATCCACTCCAGGAAGTTCGATAGCCTCCACATCCCTCCTTGAGAAAACACAATTTGAGGTAACATTAGTTTTTTCCCACTGGCATAGAATCTTTTTCTATGTCAGATAATAACAAATCAATTTCTGAAATCAGTATGTTCACTTCCCTGATTGGGTGAACAATATTAAATAATGTTTTTTTAAAAGCACCATTGGGGAAAATTCAGCCTTCCTTTTTGACATTGTTTTATTTATTTAATTGTGTTTTCATGAAGCGCTTAATACCTGAAGTCAGTAAGCACGGATGCAGAATTCGAACCTCTGTCGCTGCGTGTGGTCTTGTTTCCAAGACCAACATGTTGTCCCTGTGCTATCTTCTGTTCCAGACCGCGAGCGACAAGGAAACTCGCTGGAAAAGGGAAGGAGTAAACTAAAACCAGAAACCTACACAAAGAGCCAAAAATCAATACTCCCCAAATTGGTACATGAATCCCCAGACAGTTCCGGCTAAAATGCACAATACAACACTAATAGTTGATGGGCTATCCTTTATTTGGGCTCGGTTGCACCTTGCTCTTAGCACCATACAGCAACAGCAGCATGAAATAAAACCCCAAAACCGCTGCTGTCCCCCACAAATAGCCACAGCTAAAGTACAAAGTGCAAGATGTGCAGTGCAAAAAAGCGTATGTGCAAAAAGATGGACTATGATGTACTTGTCAATCACCAACTAAACATTAAAATAAACCCTCTCCACTCCACTCCTCATGCATGCATACATACATACACTGCCCGCAGTGCGCAAGCAACGCTCATGCACTCACGCAAAACGCCTAACAATAATATATATCGCAATCCATATAAATATATAAATGTATAAGACCAATTCCACAAACCACTTCTAAAAATAACTTGTGCTAAACACAGTCTGTTAATGTAATACAGATAATACAGATAACAATTCAAAAGTAATCAGTCAGATAAAGTCAAAAGAGGAGACTAAATTCCTCCCAAAGAGTTGAATGCTGCTTAAAACCTGTGCAGTGTGAGGCAGCTCAGAGGGCTGCCAGAGTCCATCTCCCTCCCCTCTCTCCCGCACCTGAAAATCGTCATGTATTGAGGTTGCAGGAGGGCGGGCTGGAGCAACAAAGTGGATAGCTGTAAATGGTTTTATATAAAAATAAGTGTCTCAATGGAGCTGAATATGCTGTCCTCTAATTACACTTTTGTCTGCACAGGAATTACCACAACGTAGCTACTCCCCCACAGAACCCAGTAAGCTTGTCCTGTCGATCGTCTGCAGGTCTGTGTAGATTAATTGAATTTCAAACCTCCCAATTACCCCAGCTCCACTTATCTGAGTAGCACGCAACTCGGCGTTAGTACATAACCAGCGTATAAACTGGGGGAAAATAACCCATGGTGCCTAAGCAGGATGAATACAGCTTTCAATTTTCCATATTCCGGGTACCATCAGCAGCATATCTTTGTTTCCAAAGTCCTCGTGCTGTCCATTCTGCAGGTCCATTAGTAGGCTCAGTTGCCTTGCCTTGCCCTGCTCAATTAGCCCTACAGCACAATAAGCCAAGTCCCCCTTGCTGCTTTACAATGGCACAGGGACACGAAAGAGCAAGCAAGAGAATGCAACTGCATCTTACTCTCCTCAACCCTTTTACTCCGAACAGCCTCCTGCTCTAAACAGCAGCCCTTTGCCATGGCAGGCCTTCACCGCGCTGGGACCAAGGAAGGGCTTTAAAAATGAAAGAAAGTTACGGTCAGCAGCACACCCGAACCTCCTGCTACCTGTTGCTCTAAACAGCGGCCCTTTACCACAGCCATGTTGAATTTTCACATTGGACAGATGTGCCTTGATGATAGCATACACAAAATGTGTGCCCTGGTCACTACTGATGTTTACAAGTACTCCAAACCTGTGGACAATGTCTTTCAGTAAGATTTTAACGCCTGTCATTGCATCCAATTTCCTGTATGGGTAAGCCTTCACCCACCCTGAAAACACATCAAAAATAACAAACTTGCTATTGGCAATTATTACAGCGTCACAGCTGTAAGAAATCAATTTGTAGACCCACAAAGGTACCATGAGGAGTTAAATGTGCCCCCTGGGTTGAAGGTACAGTCTTTCCCATATTATTCTGGAGACAGATATTGCGTCGCTAGCTGTATACTTGCGCCATCTTGACAAACTCTGGGGCAAACCATGAAAGATTCGGGCACATGACGAATCCACCCTCCCCCCAAATGTGCCTGTCCATGATACAATCTGACAAGGTGAGATATTTAAATCTTGAGGGCCACTAATTGACCTGGGTCATCTTTTCACAGAGAGTCGTTGTGCAATAGACAACTATTCCATATCTAATTATCTTTTTCATTAGAGGGGGTATTTTCTTGTACTAAAGCGAGATCGTCCAAAGTTGTATAGGGGGAAGGATCATAACTGCCTCTGACAGTAAGGACATATCAATCCTTGCTGTCTAATGTAGCAGCCAGCCTAGCAGTGGATTCCCAAAAATCATTGCTGAAACTAATTGGATCATCTAAAGACTGGTGAGCAGCACACTTGATGATAGCTAACGTTTCAGGCAACATAATGGCATCTGGCAAAACATTTGCATAAAGTTTGTTCATTATAAGGTTTCATGTCAAAGTTAAGAATCCTCACTGTTTCCAGAGTTGGCCAAAGTTGTGGCCTACCCCAAAGACATACCACAAGTTGGTAAAAATGTTAAAGGGGCAAAACACGTGTTGGCTGTTTATATACGTTAAATATGAGAAGCAATTTTCTGAATAATATGGACATTGGTTAACTTGCAATCAACTGATTTGAATGGATGTGATCTTGAAAGGGAGTTTTTTCGGCACAGGTTACCATACTGTCTTGTGATTGGTATACATGTTAATTACTGCTGCATGATTAAGAGACAAGCTCTGGTAAGGGGTACTAATTCTGCCATCTATGCAGTGGTATATTGGGGCAACCTTCTGCTCTCCACCGCCTCCACAGAACCACCCACCATGTATCCTACTACCAACTTCCCATTCTGATTTCTAAAACACTATTCGTCAACAATATACAGTAAATCTGTTTCAGGTATGATATGATATGACATCTATACCGCACCTGTACACAAGTGTCTCCAGGTGATACAAGACAAGGGTGGGAAGACATAGGGAGGACAAGACAAGCAATCCTACTAGGCCTTGTGTCATTCGGATCGTGCAAGTGTGACAATAGAAGTGCAAGGGGAAGGAAGGGGGAAGTGCATGGAAGAGGAAAAGGGGGAAGTGCGATCAGGCACCATGGCTCTGAGTAAGTGCAGCCAGGGCAGCGTGGCTCTAGATAAGTGCAGGAGGCAGATGGCTGTAGGGGTTTCAGTTACAGCCCCTAAGTGCGTGGTAAGCCAGGTGTCAGTGCAAGGAAGACCAGTCATGGAGGACCCTGGTAGCCAGTGAGACTCTGAGGGAACCAAGCAACCAGTCGGCACAGCAGACAGGTAAGTTAGCAAGGGAGCAAGAGAGAGAAGGCAGAGGAGAAAAGGAGGGTTTTGAGCTGCTTAGAAAACTTAATGTGGTCGGGCTCAAGTCTGAGAGGGGCAGGGAGGTTGTTCCAGAGGGAGGCACCAGCAAAGGAGAGAGATCTACCCCCCACTCTCTGTCTGGAGAAGCATCTGACCCTCAGAGAATTTTCAGGTCACTGAGCGAAGGGCTCTAGAAGGTACCAGTAGATTAGTGAGATCAGCAGGTGGCATCAACAATCTGTAAGGGTTGTGCAATCATGTGGAGTCCTATCTTTTGGTTCTTCTTTTACGTGAGGATGCCGTAGGGGGGCTGGATTTACCACAGAACATCAGGTCAGGGTAATATTTGAAGAATTCAAAAGAAGAATCTCATATTTTCCTGCTCTAGAAACCGACATGTGTTGCATCTTGGTTTTCAACAACAATGAGACTACAGCATGAGGACTACTACCTCTAACGTAGATCCTAATACAATGTTCTCACTCTGCTCTACCATCAAAGCTGCTGCATTCCAGCATCCACAGAGTCCAACTCTTTAATAAGCAATAGATCTATGATTAATACCATGTTTATTGGACTGCTACAGTGAATCTATCCTTCACATGACTATACAAAGTAAACACTTTTTTATAGTCTGGGAGCCGCAAGGCAGTATCTTCAGATAGATATGACTTTATCTTAATGCAGTCTTATTCTGACTCTAGAGTCAATGCTAAGTGTTCCACAGTATTGACTCTAGTATACTGTTGAAGAGGCTTAGCTATCTCAGCATAACCTGAGATCCATTGTCAGCAGTAACCGACTATTCCCAAAAATTCTGTCATCTGTGTGACGGTCTGAGGTTTTGGAATATTATAACTAGCCTGTTTATGAGAGGTCAATATCAATCGATAGCCTTTCATAATGTAATTTCCTAAATAGTTGACTCACTGTGTGCACAACTGTAAATTCAGCTTCATGCTTTATGACCTCTCTCTGCCAGGGCAGTCACTAACACTGGAATATCTTGTTTGCAAGCCTCATTGGATGGTGTCCCTATCTGTAAATATTCTATGTATTGGAGCAACACAGACCTTCTAGGTAACCTTATGGCACCTAAATCCTTTTTTTAACTGATTTCAGAACAGGGTGGAAGGCTCCTTATATAACTGGGGTAGTCTCATCCAGGTGTACTGGACTCCTTTGTGCAAAAATGCAAACAAATATTGACTATCCTGGTGTATGGGGACAGAAAACAATGCTGAATAAAGATTTACTACGGTGAAATTGGTGGATACTGAAAGTATTTATGAAAGAATAGTGGCAAGCATTGGTACCACTGCAAACGAAGGCATCACAGCTTGTAGATATTGAACAAAATGGTAAGTAGACTTTCCAGGCTTCTTCTTAGGCAATATCAGAGTGTTGTATGTGCTGCTAGTAAACACAATAGTCTCTTGATTTAAGAGAGATTAAATAATGGGGGTAATACCTATTTCAGCTTCATGCTTCAAGGTCAAATGAGGGGTACATGGAGGTCTTTTGAATCAATCTGCTTTGATCCTGACAGGCTCAGCTGTGTAAATGTTCCCAACCTTGTTATCATGTGTGGACCAAAACAAGACAGGGCTGGTGTCTATCATTTCCTTTAACTCATCTGACCATCACGTCTCCCCTTTCACCACATCTTCCACTGTTTCAATCTGAAGGGTGACAAGGACTGCTTCAGTATTGGCAGAAGTTACACTCAAATGCACTCCATCCGGTGTTCAGTATATAGTGCACCTGAGCTTACATACAAGATTTCTGCCTAAGATGTTTACTGGTGCATGCTGGTCAATGCTGTTTTGTCTCCCACCCAAAAAACACCTCAACACTGCATGACCCCTGCCGTCTGCTCTTCCCGTCAATCTCTGCATCAAGCAGAGCAGCAATGAAAGAAGACTGAGTCTCCACAGGATCTCAATACTCTGTCTTCTCTTCATGCTTCTTATGATTCATCATTATTATCTGCTAAAAGACAATACCATGCTAATCCTCTTCTTACTCTCTTATCCCACCCTCGTCATCTTGTTCAGACCCTTAATAATATTCTTACTCCCCATCCCCTAATCCATCCCTCTACTCTTCTCTCATACCTCTGATCTTACTAATTACTTTACTTTGAAAGTGTACGCTCTTCTTGGCTCATTTCCAAATACCCATTCTTCTGATTCTGCTGTAACTCAAATGTCTTCCCTATCTGCTATGACTCCTTTCTGTGCTCTTATTGAGACAGGCCTTGCAATACACTTATCTCAGGCCCACCCCACTGTAGCACCTTCTGATCTGATGCCTTCTGTTCTTATCCCTATGGTCTATCCTTCTCATCTATCTTACTTAACTATACTTTGCAATAACTATCTGTGCTCCCCAACCTTTCCAGATAACTTCATGCATGCCACTATTCTTGAAATTCTCAAAAGCCCTCACTGTCATGAACCATCGGACATGCCCCTTCTGGGCCTCCTGGTCCCTGACACGTCGGGGCTTACACTCTGTTGTACTACCAACATGGCCACAAGCACATAACGCAGCCTACCAGCTTTCACGTCCAATGCAGCACGTTCTATAAAGTAGCCACACCCCTGCGGCCCGCGCGTCTCATCGCTACTGTTAGCTGTGGTCAGACGTGCGCTCCGTAGTTCACCTTTGCGGAACTCTGTTGTTCCCTGGGTCCCGGACCTTCTGCCTTCCTACTATTCTCACTCCTTCTTATTCAGCCTTCTCCCGGATTCCGTGCACCCACCTCCAAGTGCTCCTTCCCCTTTTCCTGGACTTCCTGGAGTTTCCTAGCGATCCCGGACTTGAAGCTGGACGAACACTGGAAGCCGAAGACGGCCGAGCGGGCTTGTACAAGACCCAAACCATACGAAAGAAAACTCCTCCTAAGGATTCCATCAAGCAGCGAAAACAGGTGAGAAAAGGGGAACCTGTGACAGATTGAGACTCCACCTGACCGAAGTCGATACAGACATGGAGGCAGCCATTCAAGGTCTTATGCACGGCATGCAAGAACTAACGACCGAAGTACAAAACCTAAAGGCAGAGAATGCCGCGTTAATACAATTAGTCTTATCCTGCGACTCTGCCACGAAGGAGAGCGTACTATTGGGCGGCATTGTAGACAAATACGATGGGTCAGCAAAAGACCGTCATGGATTCCTTGATTCCTGTTTGGTCCACTTTACTTTTAAGCCCTATTATTTCTCTACTCCCAGGGCTAAGGTGGGCTTTATTATTTCACACCTTTCCGGAAATGCATTAACCTGGGCCACCCCATTAGTTAATGCCAGAGATGCCCTCCTGGATGATTATGACAGATTCATTCAAGCTCTCAGGACCATGTTTGACCGCCCAGAACAGGTCTATAGTGCTCAGGAACATCTACTCGATTTCCAGCAGGGCTCCCAGGACATGCTCACGTGTGTAACACGATTCAAGCAATTGACTAAAGAAGCGGACTGGTCCTCTGAAGCTTGCTTCACTTTCTTTCGAAAGGGGGCTAAACGAAGACATCAAGGATGAACTAGCCAGGGTGTCACATCCAAGTTCATACTAGGCCCTTATGGATCGCGCTCTACAGATTGAATTTCGCATACAGGAAAGGAAGGCAGAGAAAAAGAAGACCAAGTTACCCTTCCAGAAGAACCCCATAGAGACTTCCTCGAAATCTGAAAGTGGTTCTGTCCCTACTAACGAACCCCAACCCATGCAACTAGGGGCCTTCCGTGGACCCATAGCCCCCCAAGAAAGGTTACGAAGGATCCATACCGGCCTATGCACGTATTGCGCCTCGGACAAACATTTAGTGAGAGAGTGTCCTATAGCCCCTCCGCGGCATTCGGGAAACGCCAGCTCCCGATCCTAGATGGAGCACAGTTTCGGGAGAGAGATGTTGGCTCCACATCTATTCCATCCTTGAACTCTCCTGGACAAAACAATCTGGTAATTTTACAGGCCTTTCTATCGCCATCCAAGAAGGAAACCTACCCCATTCTGGCATTATTGGACTGTGGGACCATGGGAATATTCATAGATCAAGAATGGGTCTTTAAACACTGTATTCCTTTCGAATCCCGGAATATCAAACAACCTGTAGAAGCAATTGATGGAAGACCTCTTTCTTCAGGACCTATAACACTTCAGACCAAAGAAATCGAGCTTACAATAAACCACCATCGAGAGAAGATAAAGTTTGATATCATAAAGTCCGCCCATTACCCAATGGTTTTGGGAATGCCATGGCTACAAAAACACAATCCATACACCAATTGGGCAGCAGGTTCCTTGTTCCTGGGTTCCGAGCATTGCATGTCTTATTGCCTACTCCTGGATCCTGCTCCGACACCATCGGAAGGACTTTCAGCAAACCTTCAAGCTCCACTCACGGTCTCAAACATCATCCAGGTTCCTAAAATCTATCAGGAATACTCTGATGTGTTCTCTTCCGCTATTGTTCAAGCCTTAACTCCTCATAGACCAGAAGACTGTGCTATTGAAACCAAACCTTCAGCTGTGATTCCCTTTTGAAGGATGTTCATTTTATCCGAACCTGAGAAAAAAGCCCTCCAAGAGTACCTAGATACTAACCTTGGAAATGGCACCATACGACCATCCACATCTCCAGCCGGAGCTTCACTGTTTTTCATTCCAAAGAAAGACACCAATGAGCTCAGACATTGTCTTGATTATCGAAGTCTAAATCAGTGTACCCTTAAGGATCGCTATCCGTTGACCTTGATCTCAGATATCCTGGAGGCATTAAGAGGAGCCCTAATATTCACCAAGTTGGATCTCAGAGGTGCCTACCATCTGTTCCGTATTAGAGAAGGTGACGAATGGAAGACAGCCTTTAGAACACCCTTTGATCATTATGAATACTTGGTCATGCCCTTTGGACTTGCTAATGCCCCGGCGGTCTTCCAACGCTTCATGGGTCAGGTGTTTTCGGATATGCTATTTCTCTTCATCATCATGTATCTAGACGACATCTTAATATTCTCTAAGGACCCTCACAAGCATGAGGAACATGTTAAGACAGTGTTACAATGGCTATGTGAACACAAGCTCCTGGCAAAACCAGAGAAGTGCCTTTTTCATGTCTCTACTGTTCACTATCTAGGATTTGTCCTTAGCCCAGAAGGTATTGGAATGGATCAATCCAAAGTAAAAGCCATACTATCCTGGCCAAGTTTGACCACCGTGAAACAGATCCAGTCTTTCCTGGGCTTAGCTAATTCTATAGAAAATTCATACCTTCTTTTTCCGAAATAGTCCGACCAATTATTGCCTTGTTGAAGAAAGACGCTCCCTTTCATTGGACAACAACTCAGGAGGAAGCCTTCCAACGGTTGAAAACAGAGTTTACACAAGCCCCCATCCCCGCACAACCTGATATCAACCGGCCCTTCCTAGTGGAAACAGACTCCTCTAACTATGCCATTGGAGCAGCTCTGAAACAGGAATTTGATGACAGACTGGAACATCCTATTGCTTATCTTTCACGGACGTTAACTCCCAGTGAAACCCATTACTCTGTATTAGAAAAGGAATTGCTAGCCATCCGTCAAGCCTTCACCGAGTGGCGTCATTTACTTCTGGAAGCAAAACATCCTGTCCAGGTTCGCACGAACCATCGAAATCTTCAAGTATTACAGGCCCTGGAATGTAGGAATAGCCGTCAAGCCCGTTGGGCCTTTTTCTTTGCCCAGTACCAGTTCCAGATTCATCATGTTCCTGGAACACAGAATATAATTGCTGACGCCCTATCTCAACGTCCTGACTATGAACCCCCTGAAGACCGGACATTTCCTAAGATGTTTCCCCATACGATATTTGTAGCTCAAGCAGTCAGCCTCCTGGAAGAAGTTCGCATGCAGACCCAGTCCACTGAGCTCTGGAGAGATATTTCAAGGAGGAATCAATGGAATCTGAGAATCAAGGACGGATATTTGTTCAAGGATAATGCTCTAGTTATTCTCACACAAAAACTGCAACAAAGGATAATAAACCTCTGTCACGATACCCTTCACTCTGGACATCGTGGCATTACCAATACCCTCTGTCTGATACAAAGGCAATTTTGGTGGCCTAGAATTAAAACTGATGTACAACTGTACGTACAAGCCTGTTCTGTCTGTAGTCAAAACAAACATGATAACAAGAGAACGGCGGGTCTCTTACTGCAGCCTACACTACCAACAAGGCCTTGGGAATTCATTGCTACAGACTTCATTGTGGAATTGCCACCTTCCAGGGGATACACGACTATCATGGTCACCATTGACTTGTTCACTCATATGGCTAATTTCACCCCTCTGTATAAACTGCCATCCTCATCAGAACTTGCTGGAATCTTCCTGGTACACATTTTCCAACTTCATGGACTCCCTTCCAAGATCATATCAGACAGAGGGCCTCAATACATTTCTCAGTTTTGGAAACACCTTTGCCGGATACTGGGAATTCAACGTGCCCTCTCCACAGGATATCATCCCGAAACCAAAGGAGCTACTGATCGTGTGAATCAGACCTTAGAACAATATCTTCGATGTTTCAATACCAAGGTCCAGGACGATTGGTCCCTTTTAATACCTGTGGCTGAATTTGCCTATAATAATTTGGATCACTCGGATATTAAGACCAGCCCTTTTTCCACCCTTCAGTTCTACCTTCTGTCCTCCCACAACCTATACCAGTTCCTACAGTCGATTCCTGGATTGAAACACTCATCAATGTACAAAGAGAAGCCAAAGAACAGTTAGAAAGGGCCAGGACTCAGACCAAGAATTATGCGGATTCAAAGAGAAGACCAGGGCCCTCCTACGCACTAGGAGATAAAGTATGGCTATCCTCGAAACTGCTGCCCCAGCATCTACGGCCAAATAAACTGGCTCCCCGGTATTATGGGCCTTTTCCTATAAAAGAAATCATCAACCCAGTGGCCTTTCGGCTCAAATTACCAGACTCCTGGAAGAAAATCCACCCAGTTTTTCATTCATCTCTAATGAAACCATACATCCAGACCTCTCGGACTAACCTCAGGCCTACTCCTGTACTTGTCAATGACCAACTGGAATATGAAGTCTCCAGAATATGTGACTCCAGATATAAACGTGGTCAGCTCCAGTACCTGGTGGAATGGAAAGGGTATCCTCCCAGTGAACGCACTTGGGAACTCATCTCAAACTTAAATACCCCCAGGTTACTCAGAAGGTTCCATCTCATAAACCCGGGAAAACCCGGCGGGATGGGTTTTCGGAGGAGGCATGCTGTCATGAACCATCGGACACGCCCCTTCTGGGCCTCCTGGTCCCTGACACGTCGGGGTTTACGCTCTGTTATACTACCAACATGGCCGCAAGCACAGAACGCAGCCTACCAGCCTTCATGTCCAATGCAGCACGTTCTATAAAGTAGCCACACCCCCGCGGCCCTGCGCATCTCATCGCTAATGTTAGCTGTGGCTAGACGTGCGCTCTGTAGTTCGCCTTCTCGGAACTCTGTTGTTCCCTGGTTCCCGGACCTTCTGCCATCCTACCATTCTCTCTCCTTCTTATTCAGCCTTCTCCCGGATTCCGTGCACCCGCCTCCGGGTGCTCCTTCCCCTTTTCCTGGACTTCCTGGAGTTTCCTAGCGATCCCGGACTTGAAGCTGAACGAACACTGGAAGCCGAAGATGGCCGAGCGGGCTGGTACAAGACCCGAACCATACGAAAGAAAACTCCTCCTAGGATTCCATCAAGCAGCGAAAACAGGTGAGAAAAGGGGAAACCTGTGACACTCACGCGACCCTTCTCACCCATCTAAATACCGTCCCATCTCTCTCCCATTAATTTCCAAACTTTTAGAATTCATTGTCTTTGTTCAGGTCTCAGTGTATCGCAATCGATATTCTCTATTGCCCCATCATCAATATGGTTTCCATCCTTATCACTCAACTCACACTGCACTTCTAAATGTCAATGGGGCGGTGGGAATCCGAAGGCCCGAACGTGAATAGCTATGACAAGACTTAGGGGTGTGTACATAGTGACCTGGAATGTAAGAGGTCTTAATAATTATGTCAAGAGACTAAGAATACATGCCTACTTGTCTAGGAAGGGCATCCAAGTGGCGATGTTACAGGAAACACACCTAACAGCAGACACACAGGCCACACTAGCGGGGAAATGAGGGGGCAAGCTATATGGCTCGCTATTCTCGGCATACGTAAGAGTGGTCCTCATCTGGATTGCGCCACCAGCCCCCTTTCAGCTGTTGGAGTCTAAAAGGGATGATAAAGGAAGAATGGTTGTTGTATACGGACTGTGGAAAAGCAGGGAAGTCTGTTTTGTAAATACCTATGCTCCGAATCATGGTGATACAGTGTTCTTCAGATCACTATATACTAGGGTAGCTATGTACAGAGAGTGGACATGGGTGTGGGGAGGAGATTTTAATTTGTACCCTTAACCCTGTGCTGTGTAGCTCGGATACTAAACACAGGAGACTGGTACCACCGGCCAAAACCCTCAGCCGCCTGCTGCAAGACTTAAAGCTTATGGACATATGGAAGGAGAGGCACGGGGAAGAGCGGGGCTACTCACACTTTTCGGGCCCCCACGCGGTGCACACGTGGATAAATAACATGTTCACAGTGGAAGAAACATTGAGCGACTTTGTGTACATAGAATATGATGCCAGGACACTCTCAGATCATGCCCCACTAATAGCAACATGCCAGAGCATGTCCACTAGTCCCTGAATACCCAACTGGCACCTGAGAGTGGAAGCGCTGCAGGATGAACTATTCAATGACTACCTGAGGGTCCAGATAGAGAAGTATTTTAGCATTAACACAGATAGTGTAGAACAGATGTACTTTATGGAACGCATTCAAAGTGGTTATGCAGGGAAAGGCGATAGGGAAAATGGGAGGTCTCAGGCTGAAAATACTGAAGGCACTGGAAGACATTAAAAATGAGATAGCAAGTGTGGAAATCGTTTTTGAGGGGCGCACCTGTGGAATCAGGGCAGCTGGTAGAACAGAGGCAAACATGCATGGGGAAATGGGAAAGGTGGGACCCCTTGACTTTGCAAAATATACACAAAATCTGCATGCAGATGGGGACAAACCTGGGTGACTGCTGGCATGGTTATGCAAGCGTGAAGAACCGAGAGATAGGATTAATACCATTACTGAGGTATACAGGAATTTTGTTATAACCCAGGATGGGATCAACAAGGTGTTCTCTAGATTCTTTAAATCCCTATACTCTAACAAAGCAGTAAAGAGAGATAGAGATGTAGATGAGGTATTGGGGCCAATAGACCTGCCGAAACGTGGAGAAAACCAGGTAGAAGCGTTGGACGCTGCACTGACGGTAGAGGAAATAAGTGAAGTAATAAGTGAACTCCCGACTTCCAAGACCTCGGGACCAGGCAGACTCCCCGGGAGTTTTATAAAAATCTATGCAGAAATACTGGTGCCCAGATTGTTAAGTGTCTTCACAGGGGCATACGAACTGGGAGTATTACCCAGCAGCCCGAGGGAGGCAACTATCACAGCAATCCTTAAACCGGGCAAATTGCCATGGTGCTTTGTATCATATAGGCCCCTCTCAATGGTAAACCAGGATTGTAAAATCTTGACAGCAGCCCTGGCAAACAGGTAAAAAAGGTAATAGGGATACTGGCCACCAGGGGGCGCACGGATGAGCTCTCTTCCGTGTAAGCTCCAAAGCCGAGGTCCGTCTAGTGGTCTTGAGCCCCCACTTCACGAACCCCCCCCAGGGCTGAAAGAAGAACGTGGGAACCGTGAACGTGCCCCCCCAGCCAGAAAAAAATCTGAAGAAAATCAGACCCGTTTTCGTGAAGAAAGCAAAGAAAACGTTGTGTGAACTCAGTTCCATTGACACCGCCGGAGCAACGAAAGTGAAACCACTTGCGGCACGCGACCAAGCCTAAGAAGTTCCGGTTTGACTCAGTGGCCTCTGCGGAGAACAGCCCTGTATTGGGGAGAAGCACCTGACTCTGTCCCCTGATCATCGCCAACAGTAGGAGGTGGCCAGAGACCTCGCCCGCCCAGGCACGCCTGCCCCCCCCAGCCGGAATCTGCGCTGTCTCCGCAGTGAGGAAAGTGCCGGCGGGGCCCAGGGACAAGCTTCCCAATGGAGAAAAGGTAGGCAGCCGCCCCACTCCCATTGCCCACAGGGTCGCGCTCGGCACGCGACCACCCCGCGCCATCGATTGACCCCCGCGGACCTGCAGATCCCACACCAGCACGCCGGCGCCTTACCTCCTCCTCCCCCCACCTCCACCGGGGGCCACGTGATACGCAGGCAGACCCTGCCGGCATCGAGCCGGCGGCCCGCGCCTGTCATAGAACGTGCAGGGGCAGCGAGGAGCGCACACGATCAAGGGAGTTGTTACCCCCCCCAAGTGCCTCCAAAGACATTAATACAGCCCAACACAAAAAATGCCTAATAAAACAGGGGAACAAAGAGGAATGAGGAGAGGAAAGGAGCGCAGAAAGGAAAAGAAAGGAGAGAGAAGGAATAAAGACATCTGAAGACATATGCCCTAACCTACGAGGCCCTCAACGCTCACAATTGAATAAAGGCTATACCTACTTACTACTGTGCATCAAGGCCAACAACTGTGAGAAAATGAGCCTCTGAATCGCCCAACCACAACTTCAGGCACACCACATGATGCCCAGAGACGTCACCAGGAACCGGCTTTCTTGGTGAAGCATTCCTTCCCCCAGTCAGCACCCGAGTGTACTGGACACACCCTCCACACTTTGGACCACCGCCTTCCCTTCCACTGGTCAGGTGCTGAGAAAGTGCACAGTCGCCTTAAGGAGTTGATATAATTCCCACCAGAGAACACCCCACATAGGGCACCACCACCCAGCGAGAGTGAGAGAACCCCACCCGAACCAATCAAGTCAACAAAAGGCCACCAAGACTGAGGGTTGGGCCCCCGTAACAAGGGCGTGTGCCTCCTCAGGTGACCCACCATGTATTAGAGCTGACACCACAGGAACATTTCACAATCTCCCCTCAGATCTGAGGATATGACAGTCTGCAGAGGCCATCCACAACTGGAAAAACGCAATAAGCCTGCTACACGAAAGCAGAAGGGGCAGCCTGGGTATAGAACGGACTGAAAGCTGAGAGCTCACGGCGCAGCCCGGGTGTAAAAGCCCCTGCACCCCACCTGTGCAGAACCTACAACAGAGACGGCGGAGAAGTCTCTCGAATATATGCAGGCAAAAGAAAAGCTGGCTACTTACGCCTACGCTCCCCCTTCTCACAACGTCGCTACCCCCATGGTGGCAACCGAAACAGCAGTGCATGGCGAGACGGCGGCCACGAAAGGCGACATAGCAGCTCTGTTGGCAGAGATAAAGAATATGGGGGCCAATATAGGGAGCAAAATCGATAAGATTACCCAACACATGGACAAGATTGAGGATAGGCTAGAGGGGGTGGAAAAAAACCAAGCCTCGATAGACACTTTGGAAATGCAGCTAGAACACAGAATAACAGACCTCGAGCAGAGAGAAGAAGAGTACAGATTAAAAATGGCCAATTTGGAAAATCGAGAGAGACACAGCAACCTGCGTTTCTTTGGAATTACGGAACAAGAGGGGGAAACAGAAGAGGGCTTAAAAACAACACTTCATGACATCCTTAAGCTCCTGGCGGCGGGTGACGCAATTGATGAACCAAGGACCGAACAAATCCACAGAGCAGGAGGCCCACCAGGAGGCCCAGGATCGGTCCTCGCTGGCTTCCCTAGATATCAGAACAAGGCTAAGATTCTTGAAAAAGCAAGGCACAGGGGTGTGATCAGTCTTAATGGAGCACAAATAACCACATACCAGGATCTATCTGCCATGCCGCTAGTTCTAAGGAGGATGTGTGGCCCCCTGACGAATTGGTTGAAGGAACGAGACACCCGATACAGGTGGGGATACCCCTTCTCCCTTTCTTTTGAACATAACGGCATGAAGATCAGACTGCAATCAGAGAGAGAAATAAAGTCATGCATATCTGAGCTTGTGAAGACACGGGAGCGAAGGAACGATGGAGATGCACCAAAGGGCGAAGGGAGAGAATGGCGACTTCAAGGCCCTAAGAGACAGAGAGTTAAGGGATCGAGAAAATATCGAAGAGGCACCATTTCCCCGTAGGGGGTGAAAGTGAACCGAATTAGCAACAATGGCTTCATGTTATATTAGTGACCAAAATGCGGGCTGTTTTTGGCCCTATACAAAATAACCATGTTTGATTGTTGTAAAATGAAGTTTGAACAGGGGGGATGAAGTGGGGGCTCAAAGTCATGTGGTAGTTGTTTTAGCAACAGGACCGTGAGGTAACGGTTCCCGCTGGTGGTTCTCTGCTGGTTCAGTGTATTTAACTGGATCTGCTCGGATGCCGCCACATGGGAGGAGAGAGGGGGGAGGAAAGGAATGGGGAATGGTGACAGGACAAGGTAGGGGTAAAGACCAAATTATCAATCACTGCTGAGGAGGGTAAAATATTAAGGCTTGCTGAAGACACGGAACACAGGGGGTGGCAGCTTATTGTCTTAAACATCTGAATGCAACATTTAGATGGCCACCGTTGAAGTTAGCACACGGGGCCCCTTGAAGGTGGGGACGCTTAATGATAAAGGACTTAACTCACCAACCAAGAGGTCGCTAGTATTGAGGGAGTTCTGGAGAGCCAAAATTGACATCCTCCTCCTACAAGAAACCAAATACAAGAAAGGGGAGGAGAGACCTATCCTGGGAAAACGTTTCGGCGTAGAATTCTGGGGCTCTGGAGCGTTGCGTAGAGGTGGAGTGGGAATCCTCATTAGAAAGGGAATCGAGTTCCATGCCACTAAAACCTGGTCAGACGCAGAGGGGCGAGCCATACTAGTAGTAGGAACCATTGGAAACGTCGAGGTAACAATAGCCACAATCTACTCCCCTAACGTGGGACAACTCAGATTCCTCTCTAGAACCATCCCCAAAATAATGTTGGAGGTGGCTGGCCATATTGTTCTGGGCGGGGACTTTAACCTGTGGGCAGACCATGACTTAGATCGGAAGGCGGGCAACCCAACCTCTGATAATGGAATGAGAGGGGACCGTAATGATTATGTAAAAATGATGCAAGTATACGTGTTGGTTGATGTATGGAGGGAAATGCACTCGTATGTGAGAGGATACACGTTCCATTCAGCCCCACACAACACTTTCACCCGAATTGACTATATTTACCTTTCACAAGAGTTACACAACGTCACATCGCACTCAGAGATTGCCCCAATAACATTGTCTGATCATGGCATGGTCATAGCCAACGTACAGTGGGAACATTTACCGACCAGAGGTGGAAAATGGAGATGTAATGAGGCCCTGTGGAAAGACTTGGTCTTTAAAAACGAAATGGAAACAAAGATCGAAGAATACTTTAAAGCCAACAACACCGGGGAGGTCTCCAAACAGGGGGTGTGGGAAGCGGCCAAGGCAACCTGGAGGGGAATCCTCATACGGGAGGGGGCCCGGAAGAAAAAGGAAAGAACGCTAATTGAAAACAGGCTTAGGGGAGAAATATGTCAACTAGATAAAGAAGCCAGGGAGGGAGACACCACAGATCCCAATAAGATCCAAGAGGCAAAATAAACGGGAAGAACTCTGTCACTTAGAGCATGACCAAATAGTGCGTAGGCTGCATCTACGGAAACAAAAATGTTATGAAAAAGGTGATTAAGCAGGCGCACTACTGGCAGCTAAACTTAGAAAGCAACGAGCGGAGCGCAGGGTAATAGAAATAACAAATGACAAGCCCGACCAGGAGCCAAGTAAACCCTCTACCTCCGAAGCGTTTGCTAATTTTTATGAATCTTTATACACCTCAGAGATAGACCCTGACACAAAGGAGATAGATGATTACCTCTCTGGCATAAACCTCCCTAAAGTGGCGGCTATGGACTCAGCCCACCTCGAGTCCCCCATAATAGAAGAAGAAATACAGGAGGCAATTAAAAGACTGTCACTGGGCAAATCCCCAGGAGAAGAAGGGTACACAGCCGGCTTCTATAAAACCTTCAGTGCCCACCTCACCCCATTCCTGGTTGAACTATTCAACGAAATCCTCGAATCAGGAATAGCTCCCGACTCCTTTGTCCGAGCACTCATAACGGTCATTCCCAAGGAGGGAAGAGACCGCAAACAATGCGGGTCGTATCGCCCCATATCCCTACTCAATGTGGATGCCAAAATCTATACAAGGGTACTAGCAGCCAGATTAGAAACCCACATCCCCCACCTCATGCACTCTGACCAAGTCAGATTCATAATTGGGAGACAAGGGGCAGACACCATGAGGAAGACCCTCCATTTGGTTGCAGCCTCCCAAACGATGAGCCTGCCCTACTCTTTATTGACGCTGAAAATTTTTTCGACAGAGTGAAATGGGGCTTCCTAGCGGCAGTCCTCCGCACAGTAGGAATAGGATCGAAATTCAGAAGGGGAATAAGAGCAGTCTATACAGCACCCAAGGCCTCAGTATCTGTTAACGGGGAATTTTCGAGGTGGTTTGAATTGAAACGCGGCACCCGCCAGGGATGACCCCTTTCAGCCATCCTCTTCGCTCTTTCGGTAGAGCCCCTGGCCCAAAAAATGAGAGAAGACACCCAAGTAGAGGGAATGCGATTAGGGCAGATGGAGTACAAGGTAGCACTGTACGCCGATGACTTGCTCCTCCATGTGACAAACCCAAACACATCCATCCCCAGGGAACTGTACCTCCTGAAGGAATATGGCCACATATCGGGGTTCAAAGTTAATAAATTCAAGTCAATACTCTTCCCCCTACAGGGATAGGTGGAAATGACAGATACTCCCCCCTAGGCCTTACGATAGAGCACAATAAATTGAAGTATCTAGGTATACAAGTCATAAGAACATTAGGAGATCTATATGAAGCCAATTTCCCAACGCTCCTCCAAAAATTCCACGTGGAGGTTGCCCGGTGGGACAAATTGAACATATCCTGGCTGGGACGCCTTAATGCAATAAAAATGACCTGTCTCCCGAGATTTCTATACCCCTTTCAAATGCTCCCCATTAAGGTGCCACGACAATTCTTTGTGGAAGTCAAGAAGGCGATTCTAAAGTTCTTATGGCAGGAGAAAAAAGCTAGAATTGCATATAGCGACTTGACGCTACCCAAAGACAAAGGCAGGGTGGGCCTCCCAGACATCCAAAAATACTATGAAGCGGTCCAATTACGAGTCCTCATTCCTCATCTCCGCAATCAAAAAACGCCCCAGTGGATTTCCATGGACAACCACTATCTATCCCCAGTGACGGTCTCTAAGTGGCTATGGTCCCCTAGGAGGACGGTATTGGGGAGATCAAAAGCACACCCGATGTTCGAAACCATATGGGAGATTTGGCGAGAAGGCACTGAAATGAAGAACATCACTACATGGCCATCACCACTGAGTCATCTATGGTCCCCCGGCATCAATGACCAGATTCCCAATGTAGAAAGATTCCAATCCTGGTATGAAGCGGGCTTGGAAAGGGTAGGAAAACTCCCAAAAAAGGACTCATTTACTGGAGGAAGCACTGGGAACAGGCATACTGTCTGCATTCCACTTCCTGCAGATCAAAGGTGTCCTGAGGAAACCTGAATGGAGAGACAAGCCGGGAAGAGAACTCACTCCATTTGAAACCCTATTAAACTCTAGGACAGAAACGAAGGGACTGATCTCGGTCCTGTATAAAACTCTAATAGAGGCAGGAAAAGGTACAACAGAACCCCTCAGACTAAAATGGGAGAGCGATATAGGGGAAAATATTGACCCAGAGACATGGGAAAAGATATATCGAGCAGCACCCAGAGCCTCGATCTCATCCCAATACAAATTACACGCGACCAAACTGTTAAACAGGTGGCAATATGATCTGCACAGGCTCTCCAAAATGTACCAATCATCCAGTCCAATGTGTTGGTGAGGATGTGGATCCACGGCAGACTATTGGCACATGTGGTGGAGTTGCCCCTGAATTAAAGTATATTGGGAAGAAGTACTGGGTGGATTAGGGACCTATATGGGATTCAGAGGACAGCAGAACCCTATCTTGTTTTGTTTGGATTCGAAAAAATTGAGGATGACTGGAGGAGGGTCAAAGACCTAGCTGCGCAGCTGCTATTAGCTGCAAGGGCTCTGTTAGCAATGAAATGGAAATCCACCACAGTCCCAACCGAGAAAGAATGGGTCAACGTAGTATCCAATATATGCACCATGGAAAAGATTACATCATCCCTACATGGGAAATCCACACAATGTGACACCCTATTGATGGAGTTCTTTAATCAGTACATGCCAGGAACAACACACTAACATAAGGCGACTAACCAACCCCAGAACCCTATGCTGTAAAAGAACACGTACTAACAGAACACGCAACTCAAGAAAAAGATGTACCACGATAAGCCCCCCAACAAGGTGGTCTCCAAAACCTATCAAGCAATCCACCAAACACTA
The DNA here is from genome assembly GCF_040938575.1 of Ambystoma mexicanum. Lineage (NCBI taxonomy): Eukaryota > Metazoa > Chordata > Amphibia > Caudata > Ambystomatidae > Ambystoma > Ambystoma mexicanum. The sequence continues at coordinate 464,358,353 of NC_090931.1, forward strand.
GACAACACAACCCTCAGCAGATGTAAATAGAGTCTTGAGGGGAGGAGGGAAGGAGGGAGGGTGAGGGGTAGAAGAATCGCAAATGTATATTGCCACTCTAAATGGGTATAAACTAAGAATTCAAAGCTCATTAGATTAATGTTGAGATGCAAATCTGGATTACAGTTGCTTTGAATATGCTTGACAATAATATAAATTTAATTATTGGTTAATTTCCTGTGAACTGCTGTGATCTTGTTTGAAACAAACTCTAATAAAAACATTTAAAACAAAAAAAAAAAAAGGGTAATAGGGGACCTTGTACATGATGACCAAACTGGATATGTCCCACAGCAGAATACCACATGGAACTTGCGGAGGCTACAACATGTAATAGACAGTAAAAACCAACTGTTGGAAGAAAGTGCAGTGGCCTCATGGGATGCAGTCAATGCCTTTGACTCAGTCCGGTGGGACTGGATGCTGGCTGCTCTGGCGCACTTTGGAATTGTTTTTTTTGAGATGGGTAAAATTGATCTACACAATGCCCAGGGTTCGTCTGAAGATGGGTAGACAGATTGCTGAAGCATGGGAAGTGCAGAGGGCACCAAGCAGGGCTGTCCATTTTTGCTGATACTGTACATCCTAGCATTGGAGCCGCTGGCTGTGTTCCTTAGGATGGAGTATGCTGAAGCAAAAATAGTTTGAGACGGGGTGGTACACTTGGTCTCCCTGTATGCAGACGACATGCTGCTGTACATAAACAGGCCAGATGACAACTTGCCACACTTGTTAGATGTTATTAACCAGTTCGCCAAGTTATAAGGAATCAGGGTAAACCGAGAGAAATCCTGTCTGTTCCCACTCACAGGTCTTAGAGACCTCGATGAGCAGTGCCTGCCCCCCCCGCTAGTCCTCCGATGGGAGACAAAAACCTTCCACTACCTAGGCATTCATGTGTGGCATGACACAGTGGCCTCACATTAGAAAAATACGCAGAATGCCATGGATGGTGTGGCCAGCTCTGTGAGGTTCTGGAAGAGGCTCCCACTTGGAGTGTTAGGGTGACCGGCTCTCCTGAAGATGGTTGTAGTCCCCCATCTCCTGCATGGCTTCACCAACGTGTCTTACAGCATATCTGCAGCCTTCTTCTGAAGGCTGAATGCGCTGATGAGGGAATTCCTGTGGGAGGGGGGAAGAAATAGAATTGTCCTAAGCACTCTGCAGAGAGAACATGCTGCAGGCAGGATGAAAGTGCCCCACTTTGAGGGCTACTACTTAGCGGGGTAGTTGCAGCATGTGGTGCGCTGGTTAGGAGACAACACTTCATACCTTGTTGCTACAGCCGTTGCTGAGGCAATATTTTCTGAAGGAAGTACTGTGGGTGAACTACATAGCCTTAGATAGACCTTCCCAACTGTTGAAGCTGGGCAGAGATATATGGTGCAGGACTTGGAAACTTGAAGGTAGCCCAGATCCCTGTTCGGTGCACGTCCCCTTGGCAGGGATCATTGGTGAACAGCGAGGCACACTGGGACAATATATAAGACATTGGGAAGCCACGGTTGGGGATTTAGTAAGAGATGATAAAATAATAGCCTTTCAAGCCCTGGTTAGCAAATATGACATGCAAGAGGGTCCGTTTCTGGGTTTCCAGTCATAGTTTCGAAAAAAAAAGGATCGAATGCCCCTTTTTTCGAAATCAAAAGGACCGGACAAAAAAATTTTGAGTGCTTTTTTATTTATTTATTTATATATTTTTTAGTTTAGTATACATAAAAAAGTTTTTTTTAAAAGAAAACAGGGGGGTTGGGGAGGTACCCCCCCACCCCATAAACAAAAACAAAAAAAAAAAGCATTCAAAACTTTTTTTCGGCACTTTTGGTGTCGAAAAAAAGGCATTCGATCCTTAGTATTTCGAACAAGTCACCTACAACGCCGTTTCTGTTATATTTAAGCATGGTCAAGAGAATTGGGAGGAGATGAATGGGTCCACAGAACGAGGTGGGAACCAATAAGAAAATGGACACTATGGGCCTCATCAGGAGAATGAAGGTATTGAAAAAAGGAAGGCGGAATGGTAATACCAGCATCGTTAACGAGTCCGGGGCATTACAACCTGAAAACCCACCAATACCGGCACCGCCCGTACCGTGCCCCCTCATACCAGAATGGGCGCGTACACGCGCCCCTTTGGCGAGTAAATACCGGGATGCCGGTAATAGGAGGACATCACATCCCACGCGGGCATGCAAATAACAGCATCCCAAAGGCGGTAATCAGGTCCTGCACGATAGCGGCCATACAGGCATCACAGACCAACAGCAATCAGCAATCAAGCCAACTGCCACAGGTGCACACAATCACCACAGGTGGAGTCAATGGAGCCTGGCCTAGTATAAAAGGAGTACACCCACACACCACACCCCTTCCTAAAACAAAATGATACCACCAGCTGTTGCAATCATGGCGTTGGAGGACATGCATATACTGCTACAACTACAGCAACAACTACAACAACAACTACAGCAGCGACAGGCAGTACAGAGGAGACGCAGGAGGAGAAGGAGGGCGAGACAGGCCCAGCAATTACCACCAGTGCAGCCAGTAGTACCTCGTAGGCAGCCACCAATCCCTCGCACCAGACCCAGTACATTCAATCTAACCCCTGACCAGATCCATACCCTGTACCGGTTGGACCGGGACACCATCACCACCATAGTGGACATGATAGGCAACGACATTGCCAGCCTCATAGAAATACGCACTGCCACCCCCCCGCTACTAAAGGTGGTGACTGTGCTCCACATCCTGGCCACAGGCACCTACCAGCACACAGTGGGGCAGCTGCATGGCATTTCGCAACCACTATTTTCATGCAGGCTGAACCAAGTGCTGGATGCCCTCCTGAAGCACGCTAGCACCCACATAGCCCTACCACGGACTGCCCAGGAGATAGCCGACACCAAAGTAGGCTTCCATGCACTGGCAGGCATGCCCAATTGTGTTGGTGCCCTGGACTGCACCCATGTGGAATTGGTAGTCCCCCATGCCGTAGAGGCGGTGTACCACAATCGCAAGCAATACCACTCCATCAATGTGCAGATGGTATGTGACTCCAGAAAGATCATCACACATTGCTGCGCCCGATTTCCCGGATCAACACATGATGCCATGGTGCTACGCAACTCCACGCTACCCCGTCACATGGAGCGACATGCTGGACCACGTGCCTGGCTGCTTGGTGAGTTGCCTAACTGGCCCATGGCAGTGCTTTGGGGTAGTGATGTGTTGGGATGTATACTCCACCTGGGTGGGAAAGGGTGGGATGCATACTCCACCTGGGTGGGAAAGGGGGAATGCATACTCCACCAGGGTGGGAAAGGGGGGGTGCATACTCCACCTAGGTGGGAATTGACAGTGAGAGGAGAATGCACGCAGAGCTAAACACTCCTGACCAGAACCTCCCAACCCCAACATGACACATCACTGGCACACATTTGACCAATTACGTATATAAATGACAACATGTAAGACGCACAACCTGGCCACCATGGGTATGTCAAGCAATGCATGACTGAACAGGATTGCAACTGTGCCAATGTGGCTAGTGTGACCATGCACAGTGTAGTATACACAGCAGAAATGGGAGGCAAAACATAGTCCTACAACCACAGTACCACATCAACATGCATGATTTCACTCTGCATCATCTGTACAACGCCATCCAGACTACCACACCATATTGCAGTATAGAATGCATCTAAACAATATTCGTGCATACCTACAGGGACATGTGCAGGTCGACAGCAAATAGCTGCGGCCATGACTGTATCCTGAAGGTGGCAGCTCAGAGTGACTCACCTAGACCTATCTGTATTCGCTTGCAGGTGATGGAGGATATCCCTTGAAGCGGTGGCTACTTACCCCTGTGCGGAACCCGTGGAACAGCCATGAGGAGGAGTACAATCGGGTACATACCCGTACCCGTGTAGTGATTGAGCAGACCTTTGGCCTGTTGAAGGCGCAGTTCCGCTGCCTAGGCAGATCTGGTGGTGCACTCCTCTATGTGCCTGAGAAGGTGGCAAAGATCACCATGGCCTGTGTCATGCTGCACAACATGTGCGTCCGGAGAAATGTACCACTGCCATCCGACATGCATGCACCAGGTGAGGATAATGAGGATGAAGATATAGGGGAAGCTGCACCCCTGCCAGTACGTGATGCACAGGATGGCCATGCAGTGCGCCAATCACTGATTGACGAATACTTCTGACCCACAGGGACGTTGATAGATATGTGTCAGTGACACATTGTACACTGTGTCCATGTGGACATGCACACAGTGAATGTGTGGAGTTGGGCACTGTACACCGTCATTAATTAAATGGATACACACGAAATGAACAATGTCCAGCCATTTAATGTTTTTTAACACAACAGGTGTATTGATAACAAGTGGAGAAAGTGCAACCCCCCAACCCCTCAGTGAACTCCCAAAACCCCCCAGTAAAATCCCAAAACTCCCCAGTAAATTCCCAAACCCCCCCCCGTAAACTCCCCCTAATTCACCCGTTCAACACCACCAACATCTGAGCCACTCCCCTAGTTCCCCTACACTATTTCCTGGACTTCTTGCTGTCCGGGGGCAGCATTTCAGAGTGCCTCGCACTACGTCTTGTTAGACACACAGGGCTGGAGGGTGCTGAGGAAGTGGGGGCAGAGGAAGCGGGTGTGGTGGATGGGGTGGAAGCCGTAGGGATTTCCACGGCTGGTGAAGGTTGTGCCTGCTGCATGTGCAGCAGGATGGAAGTGAGGACCTGCGAGATGGCCCCAGACGGTTTCGCATCAACGATGCCGAGGCATTGACGGCGGCAGTGTTCGCCTCTATGGTGGCAGTTGTTGCTGCTATGGCCTGGACTATCCCACGCCTCGTGTCTTCCCCATCGGCCACATATTGTCTGAGCAGGTCCAACATGGAGTCATGTCTGGCCTCCACCCTCGCTAGCCATGCCTCGAGGTTGTTGGTGGGAGCAGCAGTGGTCGAGGGTGCTGTGACCGGGCCTGCAATGGCAGTGCTCTCCTCGTGGATGCTGCTGATGTCAGAGTCATGCAGTAGGGGATCCGCACTGCTGCAGGTGGGTGAGGGCTGAATGTGAGGTGTGGGGTGGGCACGGGGCTTGGGGAGCGTGTACATGGCACATGGGTCAGTACATCCCAGTCCACATCCTCCACCACTGGGGTAGCAGTGTTGCTCAGTGGGTCAACAGCCTCGCCTTCCACTGATGTAGCCAGCTCAGTGTCCACGGTGTCAGGTGCTCTGGGTGTTGGTGTGGGCTGCGAGGCTGCCCCGGAGGTGGTGTTGTCGGTGGCCGTTGTCTTTGGCCGGGACGTGGATGCCCTTGCGGTTGGATCCTCACTGGCATCTTCTCCATCGGTGCCTGAGGTGTAGAAGAGATGCAGGGCATCAGTGATGGTGCTACATGCTAGATGCATTATATGGTGCTCTGGAGTATTACATTTGTCATGCATTCATATCTCACAGGTGTGTCACACAGGGTAGTATGAAGGGGCATTTTGGCGTTTGATGCATAGCAGGTTGCATGCCGTTGTGTTGGGGTTTGTGTGATGTATTACATGGGCACGGTCCATGAGTGTTGACTGTGTGTTGGTAATGGGATTGGCACTCAGCATGCATTTCAGTGTGGCAGGGTTTGGCCCTCCATCTGCACAAGGAAATGTTCATGTGTGTTTTGGGACATGCATTGCCTTGCCTAGGCTCTCTTCCACATCACTTGTGCTACGTCATGGTTTCCCCTACAGGGATCTGCAGGGTCACTCACCTCCATCTGCAGATGTTGCTGCACCCGTCTCCATCTCCCCAAATCCCTCGATGGACTCCATCTGAATGAATGTGCTTGCAGTCTCCTCCCAGGTTGTCAGTTTGGCAGGTGAGTGAGGACCCCCGCCTGTGGCCATGGCCTCCCTCCTGTTGCTGGCCAGGATATTCCGAACCCTGAGGCGGAGGTCATCCCACCTCTTTTTGCAGTGCTTCACTGTCCATGGGGTGGTGCCGACTGCCGACACCTTGCGGGCTACCTCCTCCCAGGTTTCCTTTTTGCGCTGCTGCACCTCCCTCTTCAGGTTCTGCAGGTTGATTTTGTCTGCATGTGCTGTAAGGGTGTCTGCCAGCATGTTAAGTTCTGCATCTGAGAAACGCTTTTTGCGCAGGCGGGAGGTTGTTTTACGGGTAGCCTTCAACATGGTGAAGGGATTGGCACTGGTCTCTACTGAATGCAACTGGGGGTTTGGGAAGATGCCAATGGATTGTGTTTTTAAAGATGTCCGCCGCAGCATTTCCCATTCCGACGCGGTGACATTACTTCCGGGTCCGGTATTACGAGCCCGGTATTAGCATGTTGTTAGTTATTACCGGGTCGGTATTAAGGGGTTCCTCCTAGGCGGAGGCGGTTTCGGCGGGTCCCGTGATGGCGCTATCGGGGGATTGGAGGGCCCTTAGCAGCATGCCGGATTGGCCATTACCAGCATGGGGGTTCGCACATGCTCGCGCACTCATAATCACCCGCTATTAGCGGAGTCATACGAGCACGGACCCGCTAGTACCTCCATGCCGGTAATGACCCTGTTTTTACTGCGCTCCTCGTAATGAGGCCCTATGTATGATATGGCAGAAGGGGGCTGAATGGTCTCCAGATTATATGACCTGGTTTTGAGCAGCTTGGGAGCAACAGAGCTGAATGCACTCAGTAAATGGGAGGCAGATGTAGCGTGATCCTTCACAGATGCGGAATGGGAGAGGGCACTTCTTTACACCAAAAAAGTATCAAGGAACGCCAGAATCAAACTCACCCAAATGTTTGATACTCATAGAGCATATATGACTCCACACAGGTTGTCTCTCATAGCAGGCAGGGGGACCAGACCTCCCCTAAATGCACACGGGAAGGAGCAGACTTGATACACATGTTTTGGGTGTGCCCTGTAATCCAGAAATGTTGGGGGTACATAGCGAAGAGGGTGCCACGATGAGGCATGCAGATGCACACATGGCCCCCGAAATATTGTATACAAAGATTGTTCATAGAGCCGGGAGGTATGACACTCACCTTACTAAAATGAAAGATCTGGTTTGTGTATTCGCGAAACATAGAATTGCCAATGATGTGGGAATGTTGTGGGAAGCAGAGGCCTGATGGGAAACTGAGAATGGGGAGGAATGTTGACACCCCTAGGGGATGACTGAATTGATATGCACCTCCATCACTGTAATGACATGGTGAAACTTGTCTTGTATTTGTTTGTTTGTCTGTTCAATAAATTGGATCACCCCATTCATAAGCTGTCTCCCCACAGACATGAGATGGCTGCTGTGCAAATTGGAAGGACCTGCAACTCTACATTTCTGCTCTGAACTCTCCAACGTACTCTCTTGATAGAGCAAAAAGAAATTCTTCCTCACCCTCCTAAACCTATGACTATTAACTCCACAATCTCAGCTAATGAACTAGCTGAATACTTTGCTGCAAAGATTTCCAAAATTAGTGACTCTTTCTGACCTGCCTCATGCTCCCTCCTCCTACATACTACACTTAGCCTACTCTACCATCATCCTCTGCCTCCCCCTTTAAACACACTAATACTGAAGAAGTATTATCTCTACTGATGAAGGCGAACTCCCCTTGTTCCCCATCAGACCCTCTTGCTCCTCAGCTAGTCCAGTCTCTCGTCCCACTAGTGGCCTCTCATCTCAATGAAATCTTCATCCTATCCTTTGACTCTGGGTGCTTTCCCTCTATTTTCAAAACATCCACGATCATCCCTCTCCTTAAAAAGCAACGGGCTGACAGAACCTGCCAGCGAACATTTGCCGTGTCGCTCCTTCTGCACTACTCTAAAGTAGTGGAAAGGATTGTGTTTACCAATTTCTTAGACATCTACAACCGTCGAGTCCCCCTACATGTGGGTTGTCGCTCCTATCACTCCACTGTAAGTGCTCTTGTGAATGCCTCCAACTTCATCACCTCTGCAAAGCACTCCAACCTATCATCTATCCTAATTCTCCTTGACAAATCTGTTGCCTTTGACACTGTCAATCACTTTGATCTCCTTAATATTCTCTCGCTCTCCTTGGGGTTCGCGATCGAGCCCTTGCCTGGATTGAATCCTACCAAGCACCTAGCCAATTTTCTGTCTTCAGAAACGACAACACCTCTCAATTCATTGCTCTAACTCTTGGTGTTCCACAAGGCTCTGTCTTGGGTCCCCCGCCCTTTACAGGCTACATCTCTGCTCTTGGGGCATTAATTTCCTCCTATGGGTTCTAATGCCAACTGTTTGCAGACGACACCCAAATATTATTTTCTTTTCCTGAAACCTCATCTGAGTGCTCTGTCTAGATGTTCAACGGTCTCTCTGCTATTACATTTTGGATGGCTTTGCACTCTCTGATGTGAAACTCTTCCAAAAAAGAGGATCTCTTCTTGCATTCCAATTGCTCCCTCTCATCTTCTCCCCTATCTATACAGTTTCCACTTGACATTCTCCTACTCTTCTTTAGCTGGAACCTTTGGCATCATCTATGACTCTTCTCACAACCTCTCGACTTTCATCTCCAAAACTGAATCAGCGGCTTGCCTCAACCTCCTAAATATTGGGAAAATCAGGTACCTCCTTCTTTTCAACACAGCCAAGCATCTGTTAACCACTTATGTCTTCTATAAATTGGACTACTGTGTTAGAATCCTCTTTGGTCTCCCCAACTACGCTTTCTCTCCTCTCGACACGATCCTTAACTTTGCTAACAGGACTCGCTTTGATCTCCCTCACTTCTCACCTACTTCCTCTTACTGTCACCTGGATAGATGGCTGACGATGCAAAACAAATCCAGATTTAAATGTCTTCTCCTGGTTCACAAATCTATTCACGGTAATGCCCCACCATCAGGGGCAGAATGTGTCATGATGCCTACCCCCGGGGACCCAGACCAAGTCCAGCAACCCCGGAAGCAGGCATCAAGTTATTCCAAGCAAGCCCAACAATCCCTGCTAGGGGCTATTTGGGTGCAGTCCTGACGTCTATGGTGCCAGGCTCATATGGAGAGCCAGTCCTGGCGCCATAGGCGCCAGGCTCATAGATTAAAACGTACCTGATGCAGACTATGCTGCAAATTTACCTGATGCAGACCATGCTGCAAGAGCTCCAAGCCAAAAGAGGCTTGGAAGGGACTACTTTACCTAGGGACTATTTTTTACTTGGGTGGGGCTGGGGAGGAATACTTACCTGGGACTACTTTGGTGGATATTTAAACCACGCCCGAAGAGCAGCACACGCTTCGCGTTATTCTGCATCCAGCAGCGTAATGCTCACCGTGCCTGCAAGTCTGCATCCAGTCTTCTGCCACACCCGCCTCGAGTCTGGAGCTCCTAGAAAAAGGGAGAAAGAAGGAGAAAAGGTTAGAAGAAGAACAATATCTTTGATCCTTACCTGAATTCCCAATCCATCGCACCTTCGAGCTGGAAGAAAGAAGTTATTTTATGCGCGTTGCCTCGCCTGCTTCAGTGCCGCGCTGAACTCACGGGCCTTCGCAGCATCTTCACATTCCACTGCATCCTTCTGCATGTTCCCGCCGCACTCCGGCACCTAAGGGGAAGACAAGAACAGCAAGGTGAGCCAAGGGAATACACAGAGGCAATATTAGTTACCCCCCATAGACTTACCTGATTTTACCACCGGGGGTACTATTCCTCTTCACGGGTCAGCGCAGCTTCCACTGCATCCTCGCCGAACCCCGGCCCCTAAGGGGAAACAAAAGGACAGCAAGGTGAAACAAAGGGACAAACAAGGGGAAACCTCCTTACCACAATAGACTTACCTGATTTTACCGCCAGAGGCATTATTCCCCGAGACTTCATACTTTCTTTCAGCGCCTGAATAAGGGAGAAAGCAACAGGTTACATATTGACATTATTTTATCGAACTGTGTTGGATAATACAAATCCTTACCTGAATATTACCGGTTGCCACGAGGAACTCTTCGCTAGGGTCAAGCTGCAACCTGCAAGGAATCGGACAAGAGTGAAAGTCAGACATTTGAACTCTTACGAACTACTTACTTACGGCGTCTTGCCGGGAATCTGAGAGTCAATATTGTTCTGGATCTCACCAATTCCTTCGAGCCAGTGAAGCAACTGGTTATCTACGCGCCCCTGCGCTCAATGCAGGATGGAGAGCTCATCTTTCCAAACCATCAGGTGAGACTATAAGAGGGGACATCAAAGGTGATCAGTGGGGAGAACAGCGGGAGTGAGGCGGGGGTTAACGCTCAACTCCATGAGTGGTTAATTCCCTTTCTCCATTTGCAGAAGAATATTCCTACGGGCCAAGCAAACGCAGCTAGGTGGGCCAGTCCAGTCCGTCATCTCAGCACTACGCGTCACATTGGTGGAGACCGCAGCTGTCCAGTTCAGATCGACGCCCCTGTAGGAGCCAGGTGAGCGTAACAGAACACGAAGCCTACCCACAAATTCCCACCCGGGCGTTATGGATACCTCAGAAACTGACCAATTGACCCAAGTACCAAGGGAACTGAGGGCTGAAGTGCATTCCGCCCATCAAGAAACCAATGCTCTTAGGAGAGAACTGATTTTGTCAAAGGAGCGAACTGATGACCTTGCTAGGCAACTACTGCAAAGCCAGGCTGGACAAGCACCCCTACCAGGTCCCGGGGGAAATCCAGCTCCTGTGTCATCGAGTAACGCTGTGAAAATAAACCTACCAGGAAATATTCCATTAGCTCCGCCCGAACGCTTTGCCCGAGATCCCAAAAGGTTTGCCGTGTTTATGAACCAATCCCGCTTGCACTTTTTATGCAGACCTGGAGCCTTCCCAAACGATCAAGCCAAGGTAGCCTTTGTATTGTCATATCTCAGCGGCAGTGCAGCTGATTGGTCCATTCCACTAGTTACTCAGCATGACCCAACTCTTCAGGATTTTCAGGGCTTTCAAATGATCATGGAAAGACTATTTGCCCGGCATTCCCAAGGACAGGCCCTGGATAACGAACTTTTGTCCCTACGACAGGGTAATCAGGAACTTCTATCCTACATCGCGACCTTTAATAGGTTGATAGTGGAAACTGGATGGCCTGAGGTAAAATGAATCACGTTATTTCATCGAGGGCTTCGAGGAGAACTCAAGGATGTCTTGGCTGAAGTCGTGAACCCACCTCAAGACTGCGCTGAACATACAGACTTAGTGGTCCAGTTAGATCACAGACTTCAGAACAGAAAGGCTGATCAAGCCAAGTTTGAGAATCGGTTGTTGGTCAAAACCCATGCTAATCCCAAAGGATCAGATGCTTCAGAACCCATGCAAATCGGAGGGGTTAAAGGACCCTTAACCCAGAAGGAAAGAGAAAGAAGACTGCAAATGCAATTGTGTCTATATTGTGAAACTTCTGGGCATTTTCTACGGGATTGCCCTGTAAAACCACCCAAGAAGGTGGTAGGAGCTACTGATAAAAGCCATATGGAGTCAGACTCGGGAAACGACCACGCCCGACAAGCGTAGAGGTCCGCTTGCCGAGCTTGAAGAAGGATACTCATACCAATGGTCCTAGTAGATCCAAGGCAGCCATCGCGTATGCACGCAGTAAGGGCATACATTGATAGCGAGGCCATAGGAAACTATGTGGACTACGAATTGGCTTCCAGGATAAATCTACCTCTCTGTCGAAAAACCACCTCGGATGTCATCACCACAGTCGATGGAACTGAAATTGCCTCTGGGCCTGTGACTCATTCCACCGCAGAGATGACACTATTGGGTCAGGATGGGCATCGAGAGACTATTGTGGTTGATCTAATCAAAGCCCCACAGTTCCAAATAATACTGGGGATACCTTGGTTGGAAACACATAATCCTTGTATTGATTGGCGAGAGAAGAGAATAACCTTCCCGGATTGTGCACAAACCTGTTACCCAAAGAAAAATCTGAATGCAGGCCTGGCCACAGTAACCACAGCAGTCGTGCAACTACCTCCAGAATACCAAGAATTCCAGGATGTCTTCCAAAAAGAACAGGCAAACACCTTACCACCTCACAGGTCGTATGATTGTCAAATCGATCTCATACCCGGTACACAACCCCCTTGTAGCAGAATCTACGACCCTTATGGAACCTGAGAACCTTCACCTACGACAATACTTAGACCAGTACCTTGCTAATGGCTTCATTCGCCCATCCAAGTCCCCTGCATCTTCAGCTTTGTTCTTCGTGCCCAAAAAGGAAGGTGACCTCAGAACGTGCAAAGACTACCCCGCATTGAACCAGATAACTGTTATGAACCGATACCCATTGCCTCTGATCCCTGAACTACTAGACCAAGTGAAGGACGCTTGCATATACACTAAGTTAGAACTCCGGGGGGCATACCATCTGGTACGTGTAAAAGAGGGCGACGAATGGAAGCCTGCTTTTCGCACTAAGTATGGGTTATTCGAATACCAGGTGATGCCTTTCGGGTTGTGCAATGCACCAGCAGCCTTCCAATATTTCATGAACAATGTCCTTCACAAACTCATTGACGTTTGTGTTGTCGTATATATCCATGATATTCTAGTATACTCCTCTTCAGAATCTGACCATGTGAAGCACGTCCGAGCAGTCCTTGAGAAATTGCGCCAGCACAAACTATATGCAAAACTGGAAAAATGCGTTTTTCATGCCACAGAAGTTGAATTCCTTGGGTTTAACCTGACCCCAAGAGGAGTCCGAATGGACTCACGAAAGGTGGACGCAATCCTTAAGTGGCCATCACCAAGTTCAGTTAAAGGAGTACAAAGCATGCTCGGCTTTGCCAATTTTTACCGCAGATTCATCCCGGATTTTTCACATGTTGTACATCCCATCACAGCACTCTTGCGAAAAAATAAACGCTTTATGTGGACTGAAGAAGCTGAAAATGCCTTCCAAGAGCTGAAAGCGAAATTCACGTCTGCACCTGTATTAAAGCACCCGCGCCCTGAACTTCCATACATAGTGGAAACTGATGCATCCAGTCTAGCCATGGGAGCTGTCCTGTCTCAAAAGGACCCCGAAACTGGCCAGCTTCACCCAGTAACATTTTGGTCCAGAAAGTTCTCGGCACCCGAGTTAAACTATGCGGTTACCGACAAGGAGTTATTAGCCATTAAATCCGCCTTCAAGGCTTGGTGGCACTATCTTCTCGGTGCCAGGCATACCATTACTGTGATCACCGGAACTTACAGTATTTAAAGACAGCCAAGGCCCAATCGTCACGCCAACTCCGATGGGCATTGTTCTTTGCCAAGTTCGATTTCGTGATAACCTATCGACCAGGTTGTAAGAATGGTAAAGCAGACGCCTTATCCCGAATAGGGATGGGAAAGGCAGAAGTGAACCCAGAACCAGTACGTATAATTTCCGAACAAGGGATTCTTGGCATGACTACTCTACAGACACTAGAGGACATTCAGGTAAAGATCCAGCAACTCTTTGATCCTACAGCCCTGCAGGACTGGGTAAAGAAAGGCCCGGACTACTCTGTCACCAATGATCTGCCTTATTACCAAGGGCGGCTATTTCTGCCACACAAGGAACTACAAGAGCTAGTCATTTCCCGTTATCATGATACCCTAATGGAGGGGCACCCAGGTATTGCAAAAACTAAAGCTAAAATTAAGAGACAATTGTGGTGGCCCACCTGGAGAAAGGATATTAAATCATTTGTGATGTCTTGTGGCATTTGCACCCAAAACAAAAGTCAAAAGAAAAAACCAGCTGGACTCTTACTACCTTTAGACATTCCGCCTACACCATGGCACACCTTATCGTTAGACTTTATTACTGCTCTACCCCCATGTAATGGATTTAACACCATTCTAGTTATTGTGGATCTTTTTTCCAAGATGGCCCACTTTATTCCTTTAAAGGGCTTACCCTCAGCTTCAATCCTGGCCAAGGAGTTCCTTGAAAACATTGTTCGCATACAAGGATTTCCGTCCGTATTGGTCTATGACCGGGGCAGTCAATTCATTTCACATTTTTTGAAAAAATATTGTCAACTGGCGCAAATCGATGTGAGGTTATCGACCAGTCACCACCCCCAAACCGATGGTCAAACGGAGAGGACCAACCAGACTCGCGAACAATACCTGCGTTGTATGTCACATCAGACTGAGAGTAATTGGAAAGACATTCTTTGGATCGCCGAATATGCATACAATAATTCAGTACATTCTGGAACTGGACAAAGCCCCTTTTATACCTTATATGGGCACCATCCTCGAACCTCAGACCTTGACTCACCCCAACACTTAGAAATGCCCGCAGTGGACCATCTGCATGCTACAATTACACGCGCCTTTAAGGAAGCAACTGCACATTTAAAACAGGCGAAAGAAAAATACAAGAAAGATGCTGATCGGCATAGAAGTGATACTCCACAATACCAGATAGGGGACCAAGTATGATTAGCCACAAAACACATACCTCTAAAGGGAACACTGACATTTAACCCCAGATATTTGGGACCTTACTCTTTTAAGGCCATTATCAACCTGGTGGCTGTCAAGTTGGACTTACCTGCTAATATGCAAATTCTCCCCGTCTTTCAAGTGTCACTTTTGAAGCCAGTACAACCAGGGACAAGACTAACCAAGCCACCAGACCCCATCCTTATAGACGGAGAACCCGAATTTGAAGTTAAGAACATCCTGGACTCCAAGCTGATAAAGTCAAAACTTTTTTATTTAATCGACTGGAAAGGTTACGGACCACAGGAAAGGTCTTGGGAACCTAATGACCACGATTGGTGAAAAAATTCTCCACCGAAATTTTCCAGACAAACCGAAACCACAGGGAAGAACGACTTTAGGAGGGGCCTTGGGGGGGAGTGCTGTCATGATGCCTACCCCCGGGGACCCAGACCAAGTCCAGCAACCCCGGAAGCAGGCATCAAGTTATTTCAAGCAAGCCTAACAACCCCTGCTAGGGGCTATTTGGGTGCAGTCCTGGCATCTATGGCGCCAGGATCATATGGAGAGTCAGTCCTGGTGCCATAGGCACCAGGCTCATAGATTAAAACTTACCTGATGCAGACCATGCTGCAAACTTACCTGATGCAGACCATGCTGCAAGAGCTCCAAGCCAAAAGTGGCTTGGAAGGGACTACTTTACCTAGGCACTATTTTTTACTCCGGTGGGGCTGGGGAGGAATACTTACCTGGGACTACTTTGGGGGCTATTTAAACCATGCCCGAAGAGCAGCACATGCTTCGCGTTATTCTGCATCCAGCAGCGTAATGCTCACCGTGCCTGCAAGTCTGCATCCAGTCTTCTGCCACACCCGCCTCGAGTCTGGAGCTCCTAGAAAAAGGGAGAAAGAAGGAGAAAAGTTTAGAACAAGAGCAATACCTTTGATCCTTACCTGAATTCCTGATCCATCGCGCCTTCGAGCTGGAAGAAAGAAGTTATTTTATGCGCGTCGCCTCGCCTGCTGCAGCGCCGCGCTGAACTCACCGGCCTTCGTAGCATCTTCACATTCCACCGCATCCTTCTGCATGTTCCCGCCGCACTCCGGCACCTAAGGGGAAGACAAGAACAGCAAGGTGAGCCAAGGGAATACACAGAGGCAATATTAGTTAGCCCCCATAGACTTACCTGATTTTACCACCGGGGGTACTATTCCTCTTCACGGGTCAGCGCAGCTTCCACTGCATCCTCGCCGAACCCCGGCCCCTAAGGGGAAACAAAAGGACAGCAAGGTGAAACAAAGGGACAAACAAGGGGAAACCTCCTTACCACAATAGACTTACCTGATTTTACCGCCAGAGGCATTATTCCCCGAGACTTCATACTTTCTTTCAGCGCCTGAATAAGGGAGAAAGCAACAGGTTACATATTGACATTATTTTATCGAACTGTGTTGGATAATACAAATCCTTGCCTGAATATTAGCGGTTGCCAAGAGGAACTCTTCGCTAGGGTCAAGCTGCAACCTGCAAGGAATCGGACAAGAGTGAAAGTCAGACATTTGAACTCTTACAAACTACTTACTTACGGCGTCTTGCCGGGAATTTCAGAGTCAATATTGTTCTGGAACTCACCGATTCCTTCGAGCCAGTGAAGCAACTGGTCATCTACGCGCCCCTCCGCTCAATGCAGGATGGAGAGCTCATCTTTCCAAACCATCAGGTGAGACTATAAGAGGGGACATCAAAGGTGATCAGTGAGAACAGCGAGAGTGGGGGGGGGGTTAACGCTCAACTCCATTGGTGGTTAATTCCCTTTCTCCATTTGCAGAAGAATATTCCTACGGGCCAAGCAAACGAAGCTAGGTGGGCCAGTCCAGTCCGTCATCTCGGCACTATGTGTCACATTGGTGGAGACCGCAGCTGTCCGGTTCAGATCGATGCCCCTGTGGGAGCAAGGTGAGCGTTACAGAATGGAAATGGTGGTAAGGGGGCAATTGTTCGGATCTGTTCCTGTCCTGCAAGCCACAGAACCTGACCGTGGGACTGGCTCCACCACTTTTCTTTTCCCCACATAGTGATGCATACTTGCTTTATGAACATATGTTTCAATTAAGAATTCTCTTGTTTTTTGTCAAGTTGCTTTATCATGGGATTTATTGAACAGTGTACTAGTTGTGTCCTTGAATAACCGCTTTGCAGAAACATTTTGTAGGTTCTGATTTTGAAGATGGAATAGAAGAAGATGAAGTTTCCTCTGAATCTAAATTGGAAATTGTGGAACCAGAAAGCCATTGCTCAAACTCCTGCCTGCCAGATTCCACTCATTATGTGAGCCTAAGAAAATCACTTTTCATCTCTATGCCTTCTTTTCCTTAACTATTTATATACTACGTCTCACTTGTATGGGTTATGACGTATAGTGTTACTCTATAAATAATTATAATAACCATTTATATAATGCATAGTAGCGGAGAAGCAGGATGACAAGTGAGGAGAGTGTTATGTTGTAGAGGTATGTAGACAGGGTGCCAAGTATGGGTTTTCTTGTGTGTGATGGGGAGGCAGGAAGCCAGATGTGAGGCTTTTGCTGTGCAAGCACGTGTTTTGCTCTTAGAGTGAATCTAGACCCTCTAACTCTAATCTACCAATGACTTCTCTAGCTCTCCACCTCTTTACGTGAGCCCAGATCTAAAAATGGGATGGGAAGAACTGAGATGGGAGGAGATGTAACCTGCTGTCAGACTGCAAACTAGGAGACGAGATCATATAAACCAAATCCCAGCTTTTCCATTTCAGCAAATGTTATTATCCTGGTGAAATCATATTACTGCGTTTGGTAAGTAGAAGAGGCTGCCTAGGGATGCAGTCTCTCAGAAATCAGAAACACAACTGAAAAATAAGTTGCCTTAAAGGACATTAACGTCAATAATATCTACAATATCACTTGAGCATGTGTTGGTGGGGAAGAGGTTTGTATGGAGTTTAGTTGTTTTGGAAGTTGGGGCTTCTGCATTACAGGTTTGGGCCACCGCACCAGGGGCCAGAAAATGGTATTTGCCCCCCAGGCCAAAGGTTGCCAGTCCTCCCCTGAATACTGTATGTATCCTCCTCTATCAAACTCTACAAGCCTTCTCACAATCTCTGCTTTCCTCGACTACCCTTCTGCCACATCGCTCTCCCGGTGCTTCCTCTCACTTCTGCTCTTTCTCTCTTCTTGCTCCACTTGCATGGAATTCTCTTCCCCATGACATCTGAGAAACAGTCCACACAGCTTTGTTCAAAGCCATATTGAAAGCCTCACTCCTCACTTCTGAGAAATCCTCTTAACCTACCTCTCATCTGCTTTTGAGCTAATATTCTTCCCTCGCCTCTTAACCTGCTTTTTCGCTCCACTTTTCTACCTCCTCTATAGCACTTCACCCATCATGGTCACATCCATAGTATAGCTGGCCATACCGCCTACCTTCAATTAACAATATTTAATGTTGGTTGTCCTAAATCTTTGTAAGTCCACCCTTGTAATGTCCCTTGACTGCTCCATTTACACCCCTCCACAACCTGGTTGGAATGTTACTCGAACCCACGACATTGTAAGAAGCTCATGTCTTCCAATTAAATCTGATATCTTAACTATTGTATGTACATTTTGCGATCAAAAGAGCATTGCTCTTCCCTGTATAACTAAATATATAAATGTTCAAACTATGACTCAGCTCTATGCCTGATGTCAAGAATGTCCTGCTTGCTTTGATGCCCACACATTTCCCTAAACTACACAGAGACCCCTTATCGTGTTCTACACCGTTTCTTTGAAATAAATGACTACGTCGTAATTTATTTTGTTGTAATTTACTTTTTGTCTTTTAATGGGGTATTCCTCCCAGCCATCCACCACTCCCATACCCACCCAAACCCCTAACCTTTCCCAACCCTCACCCTGCTGCATATATCTTTTTTACCGCCACAAAGTAAATTACCAGACAGTAAATTACCACCTAGTCATTTATTTCAATGAATCCATGGTACATGCTTCATCATATACCAGAACTCCCCCTACTCTGATGAAGCCTTGTTACCAGGTGTTTTGGCTTGATTTCTGCTTTGTTTAGGTCTTTGCTTGTAGCAGCTCTAGACCCCTGAAGTTGACATGACCTATTCTCCCTGCCCAGATCAGCCTGTCCAGCACTTTGCTCTATTTTTACAATCCACAACACCACCAAAATCCTAGGCACCTGCTTTGCTTTCCCATCATCTTCGGCAATAATGTGCTACCTAAACACAATAGTATACCCTTGCGAGTGTCAGGGGACCACTCTGGTGGTGATAGTGTGCGGTACAAATATCCTTTAACATTAAAACTCCCAACTAATGATTTCTTCATGATAAATGGGAAACCGGCACATCAATAGTCATACGACTCCGACATCCATATCAACAAGGACTTAGTGGCTCATTACGGATTTACCGGTAACCTACTAGTGATTCTGGTGGGTTACCGGCGAACCCGCCTTACCATTACGGGCACCCGATATCCCGGCATCACTGTACCAATGCCGGTGATTGGGGCAATGATTTGCCTGTAGCAGCCTGAACACCCAGCAGGTCAGGCCTGCCAGTAGTTCACTGCCCCTACCAGCAAACTCGGAGTGTGTCGGTCCGTTAAAAAATGGTGGATCCGGTATTACCAGCATTTTATCCAGAATTTTTACCAGACCGTTTACGGGGCAGGAAGATTATTGCCCTATAAAGCAGAGCCCAAGATTGGAAATCTGAGGGATTAGCGTTCATGGAGACAGCGATTAAAGCAAAGGTGCAGCTATCCTTTGCTTCATGAAAAGAGCAGACGGGAACCCTGCCACAATACCTTCTATAGAAAAAGAGAACAACCAGTAACTAATCAGCAGCACAAACATACACATCACGGGTAAACCCCATCTGGTCTACACAGCAGCAAGGAGGACGAAAAGGAGGAGCGTGTTCAAAGGATTTGACACTGGATGAGGACCCATAGTTCTAAAACTCTCTATGTTACAAGGAGACATTTTTTATGACAGACAAAAAAACACTAGGCTCAATATCAAAATTCTATTATGATGATATGAGTCATTTGTAGCTGAATATGTTATGTCATGGAGATTTATACGGAGTGCCGCTGCCATGTTTACGCTCTCCAGGCGCACAATAACTGAACAGGAGGTGGTTGGTGCCAGATACGTGTGGCTTCTGAACGTTCTCGCCACACAAACGAAAAGATGTATTCTAGAGATGTATTTTGCCTCTTGGATTGACCTGTACTGGAATGAACCAATTTTTTAAAACTATCAGTATTATGGTGAAAAATGTAATCCTTAAATTATCTTCTATATTTGATGTTTGGAGGTCATCTAGTGGTTGCAGTTGGTATACATTGAAACGTTAAGCACACAGATTTTTTTTCACCTGCTTTAAAAATCCAATAATATTTAGTTGGGCTCAGGTTTTGATTACACATTTTACATTTTTAATTCACAAAGCTGAGCGGCAATTAATTGGAAATGTCCTATTGCAGAAGAGCATACTACTCATGCGGTGCGCTGTCAACAATAGAGGTTTGTCAAAATATCAGGTCGCCTTTTTGCTTTTAAAAATAGATTGAAGCCACTCAATACAAAAGTGCAATGTACTGAATATTGCATATGTTGCTAAGGCAAAAGTGACTATGCATGTGCACATTTACAAATATGTGAGGAGAAATGCAAAATAGACATCTTTTAATAAATGTTTTTCCTTCGTTTGGTCGTGCAGTTTTTGGAGGTGCTGTTCATTATTTCATCACTAGGTGGCTCCTTTCCATTCACCATGGGAGCACCTGCAACTTCACGCAGTAGCGCTGGCCACAGGCGCAGTGGCAGTGGGGCGCATAGGAGCTCAGACGCCCTTCACTCTGCACACGAGGGGCTGCGGGCTTAAAAGCCTTCCTGGTATTTTTCTGATAGACTGGGAACCAGAATTTGAAGCTGCTGTGAGCCTCATCAATTGGGGGAACTCTAAATCAACTGCGTCTCAGGATTCGATCTGTTCCACTGTTGTTACATTTTATGGGTTCTTTCATGCATTTATTGAGCATTTATTTCTCATGTTGGTTTTGATTTAGCCCTTGCTTTTTTCAATTTGGATGCAGGAACTAAGCACTGGTAATATGCTGCAGCAAATCCTCTCCTGCCTTTAGCCCCAACACCAGTAGCAGCCGTCAACCTTCCGCCTGCACCTCACCTATCTCTTTTCTCATTGTGCCCAGACACCAGTTGTAGCCGTCATAATAACCCATCATCCCCCGCACCAAATCCCCCTTTGCCCAGTTGGTTTCCAACACGAGAAGCTGGTCCTGACTGTTCCTTCACCTTCTCTTACGTCAGTCACACCCTGTAGGCAACTCTGCTTTTACACTTTACCATAATGTGCCTCGCTTGTGTACTTGCTTGCCAATAAAACTTATGCTAACACTTTTAGTGTGTACTCATAGTTTCGCTATATTTATGAGGTGACAGGCGCAGTATGAAAGCAGAGTAACATAACATAATATAATGGCACAAGCAATAAGTTGGGTAATACAGTCCATTCACAAATTGCAGCACCATTTGTGCTCTGCGCCCAATGGGAGGACCATCTTAATGTGGTTTATTGTCCTTGCAGAGGTTTCTGGAGTCAAGACCTGCCACTAAAGCTCTAAAATACCCTCCAAGAGTTATGCTTGTTGGTAGACTTGTGCACACGCTTGGGGTACAGCTTTAGATGGCCCAGATCAACGTGGTAAAATGTAGGTTTTGAGATTCCGGTGAGCCTCGGTTCCCCCATAAAGGCAGCTGCAGAAGACTGCTTGTGTTCATTGTCGTTTATAATGCATAAGTGGCAGGAATCCTCCTCTGGCTAATGCTCCCTTGATATGGCAACACCCACTGAATATTAATGTTCTCTATTAAAAAGGCTGTAGTCACTGTTATTTAAAAAAAAGATCGGTTCTTGGGCCCTTCTTGAAGCAGTCCCTCGGATATGTACCTTGATTGGATGTTTTGGGGTGGGCTTGTTTCTCACTTAATGCTACCATTTTGAAACCTTTGAGCCTGATGGTAGTCTCATCAATGAGCAGGGCATCCTCAAACTCTTCTATCGCCTTCATCCAGTCCTTCATGTGGTCCATTAACTTTTCCTTAATAATATTGTGAATTCAAGGATTACGGCCAGGCTACGGCCTGCTGAGTTCATAAGAAAAAAAAATGATCCTGTCACAGAGGTTGCTTCCCCAAAAGTAAGTACTGGGACAAGGAAGAGGAATGTGTACGTAATAAGTCTTCCAAATCGCACTTTTTGACTTCACATATGCATGAGAGAATATTGGAAGTTCTAGCATTCCATTGTTTAACGGACAAAGAGTGCCCTCCTTTACTGCACCATTGTTGCTTAAGTTGGGAGTATGGTGAAGTTGTTCACATTATACTGTGTTCTTGAAAACCTCAGTCAGTTTCACATACCATAATGCTGTTTGCCTACCATGACAGTAGTGACCATGCTTATGTATCACTAGCATCTAAGCCTCTTTGGTAAGCCAATGAAATGTAATTGCTCCCCTGTGCTACTCAGAGCCTCCTAAAATTATTCGGCTACATATTACACCATGTTCATCCGAAAATTCCAAATAGTACCCTTAACTGAAGTGCAGTGTTACTTTTCATTATGTACTTGAGAATGCAAGCCTGACGTGCTTCATGTGACATCACTTCAGTTCATTTCACTCCATATTGCAAGTAGGGGGGCATGCACATATATCGGAGCATAGAGCCCTGCAAATCTTAAGACTGGCCTTGCTACTATAACCCAGGACTTTTAAATGTATTTAATCCTATCACTTTTTGAAAAAGGTTAAAGGGAAAGTTCACTCAAATATGTTATTCCCTCAAAAGATGGGCCATAATAAAAAAAGATATATAAAACATATTTTTAAAGAAAGTTCCTATGTAAAATGTTGAGCAAATGCAGCTCAAAGTTTTGTCATGGGGGCATCCATTTTGACTAATGAAGCAGCCTCCTTTGTTTATGGTAAGCTCTGCATTGGCAGCAATAATCAAGCAAAAGCCACCTAATGGGAGCTTTTGCTTACTGCTGCCAGAGAATAGAGCTTTACATGGAGAGGAGGCTGCCACAGTGTTTAAAACTACCTTGATTTTCATTTTACGTTTTCTGTGCTCCCCAAGCCCAGGGAAGCACATAACACGTAAAATTAAAAGCACAACAGTTAAAAATACTTCGCTGGCCGCCAGCTGAGTTTTCATAATTACTGCGACTTTCTTTTCTAGTTTCCCGAGCAAGGGAAACTGAAATCTAAAGTCACAGCAGTTATGAAAACTCTGCCGGCAGCCGGCGAAGTATTCATAATTGCCTGGACTTTCTTTTTAAGTCTCCTAGGCTCCACCAAGCTCGGTAGAGCCCGGGTGATTTAAAAACATAGCCACGGCAATCATAAATACAACGCAGCTGTATTTATAATTGCAGGCACTTTCGCTTTAAGTCTCCCCCAGCTTGGGGGAGCCCAGGAGACTTGAAATGAAAGGCACAGTGATCATAAATAGAACAACGTTGTATTTCTAATTGCCGGTAATTTCGCTTTAGGTCTCCCGGGCTCCCCCGGTTGGAGACCTAAAGCGAAAGTACCAGCAATTATAAAGTCTGCCTTTTCTGTATGGAAAAATAATACGACTCAATTCTATGTCAAGATCGGAGACTTTGTGTAATGCAATAAATGATTCTCCACTACAGCCAATCAGCCAGAGCCTCAGGCTATAAAGTCCCCTCGAGTAAGTCCTTCATCCTCTTCCTTGCTGCTCGACCAACAAAATAAGTCTACTTTTCTCAGACTGTCGAGCAGTTCAGTTCTAATGTTGTTATTATTTAGTAAATAGATGTGTACAGTTTTTGGAATGCTGTTGGGTGTTTTGGTATGCGTTTATGTGCTGTTACTGGGTGAGGGCCACACATGGAGCACAGTGTTCTTAGTGCAGTGCTGAGTTTGCGCAAACCCTCGCAAGGGCCCTCGGAGATACGTAAGGAGATCATACCAAGACTTACGAATGTGCACTCGTGTTTCCCTGAGGCGTTCAGAGTGCAGAATGTTTCCACTTTCCTCGCGCCTCTTCCTTTGCCAAGTCTCCTCAACGTTTGTGTCCACGGGATGCTGCGAATTTCTCTCAATTATTTTTGAGAGCCTGCTCACCTCTGGTTTCTGTCACCCCTCTCCACACACACACACACACACACACGTACACACACACACACACACACACTCTGTATGGCATGCACATCCCTAATCCTCATCACTGTAGCTTTGGGCTCAAGTCACAGGGAAGTCCCCTGCCCGAGGCTGGGTTTTTCCTTTTTAAAGACACAGAGCCTTATTACTAGTTTGCCGGTAAGCCGTCTGTACTACCTCCAAACTCGCCTTACCATTACCAGTGCTCAATATCCTAGTGTTACCTGGATATTATGGGTGCCAGCAATGGCAGTAAGTTCCCATTCCATGGAGTCCTATGGGACCAGCGCTGGTGATAGGGGAAATTCTTTGCTGGTAGGGGCCTGAACTTCTGTCAGGTTAGGCCTGCCGGGAGTTCCCTGGCCCTACTGGCCATCTCAGGGTGTACCGGTCTGGTAAAATGTTATATCCGGTATTACCAGAATTGTTTTCGCCATTTTCACAGGACCCGCACAGTCGTAGTGAGTACTATCTTCAAATAAAAGGAATGTGTTTGTAGTAATATGGCAGCCTCTAGAGTTAGTGAGGGGAAACAGCAGGGTGTGTTGGGTCCAAAAGATAGTGTAGGGGATAGTTAACACCATTCTACTTTCTCTGAGGATAGTGGGTTCCCTCAAAACATCAACATTCTACTAATAGGTGGTTTCGATTTGGTCCTCAATAAATAAAGTGGTCCAGGAGTCAATGAATAACACCTTGTGGGACCTTTACATTACCAATGCATCTGCCTCTGACTGCCTTATGGGTCTGTTCCAGAGCCTGCAGGTCTCTCTGAGCACAGGAAACACCAACACCACAAGCACTCTGCTAAATCAAAACACCTGGAAGGGCTACAAGGGGATCTCATGACTAGGGCTCGCTCTCTAAAAAGGCAGAGCGGAGAGGGGCAATCCCAAAAAGAGCTCACCAGGATGCTCTCAGTATCCGAATCCTATTCTGCCCCTTCAGAGAATTCAGATTCCCATCTAAGAGGAATAAGAGTAAGAAAGACATAAGGTCCAGTACAGAGCCTGGGCTCAGGGATGCATTAGGGGAACCTTTCTTTCAACCTTCAAGTATTCATCATCCTTGCTCATCAGAGTGCTGCCAATTGGAAGCAATGGGTGCTTTTATGAGGCATTGGGTTAGGAAACCAATGGGGAAGGTCAAACAGAACAAACTGATTCTGAATTTCCTGAAATAAATCTGTTGGATTTGGCGGCTTATACCCTAGGGGTCGAACAATCCATGAAAGCTTTTTTGTATAAGAAAGGGAAAGACCCCAAGAAGGTAACAGACAAGACACTAAGGTCCTGTCAGGATAGGTTGTGGAACGCCTGCGGCCGCTTACTCACATTTTGTAGGTACCAGAGGAGAGTGCAGGCAGTTGTCCTACACCAGATGTCATAGTTTGCTGCGTGTGGGTACAGAGATGTGCCTGACTGCTTGGCGTTAGTAACAGTGTGGAGGAAAGCACTTCTGACGCACATGGATCCCAAATTAGATAACAAGACCACTTCAGAGGCAGAGCCAAAGGCGCAGAGATTCCTGTTTGTATAGTGATTTGTCAAGTACTTGGCTCTCTTTATGCAGACATTTACCACTTAGGACAAGGCTCAGACCAACATAAAGAAGGTTTTTGCCTGAGTGTTATTCTCTGGGCAGGAAGAGGCAGGGTCCACTCCTCTAGACATCCATTTCATAACCCTTCTCACCCCTCGCAGCTGGCATCCAGAGGATCTCACTCAGGATCCAGAGGAGGATAGGGGACCTTTTTTACCCAGAGAAGGAGCCAAGGGAGGTGTCTATCCCGCAGAGGATCCAGGTGCTTGAGACATTGGGCCTCAATTCGAGGCTGGCTGCCGCCGGTATTGATTTTTATCCGGTGCCCAGAAAAGGGCAATTACCAGTTCATTATGACCTTGCCGGACCTGGTAATTGCCCTTTTCTGGGCGCCTGTAAAAATAATTCCACATTGCCATTTGAGCCCCATTAGGCTCAATGGGAATGGGGAGGGTGGTAGCAACGGTACAGTTATTAACGGTTCTCACGCCCTTATCTGCATGCCCAGACACTTCAGACTCACACACTACATGAAACAGTACATGTCCCCAGAGCCCCTCCCAGCAACAATAACGTGACCCTGCAGTACTCCGCCGCGGCCATCAGGAAGCAAGGAGAGCACCGTGTATTCAGGCATGGCGGCTGTGGCCTCGTTGGCGTCGTTGGTCGCCATGGTGTTCAAGGGGCGCTCACTCCCAGTTTCGGTCCTCTCCCCTCTCACGGACCCGCTCACGTGACCTACGGCGGTCCCGCTCACATGACCTATCGTGGACCCGATCATGTGATTCGGTGACGACCTGCCCACGTGACCAACCAGGAAACGCTGCTGCATAAATGAACACCGGCTGCCCCCAACAGTGCTTCTCAGTTGTTTTCTTCCAGTCAGTGGCATTTGGACTCTGGACCTGTATTTTTCTGGTAAGTCTGACTGTGCATCTTGTGTACTGGACCTGCTTTGCTCTACCCCTTGAATGTGGTGCTTTATTGGACTGTCTTCATGGTTTCTGACTAACATTGGCTTTGAACCTTTGGACTGCCTTGGATCACGTTTTGCCTTGCAGTTACATTTGGCTCCTGGTCCCATTGTCCTGCCATAGTACTCTCAGCTCTGGACCCTTTTGCTTTCAGTTTGGAATACGGTGACGTCCACCAGAGACCTACAGGAACTCGATTGCTTTCACCTTTCAGCTGCTGGATCTTCCTTTCCTATCATTTCCAGCTCTGGGAGGGAATCATCATCCACTACACATCTGTCCCAGGTGGTCTACTGGTAGGTGTCCCATATCGGTGCCTTTCTATGATTATTTTCTTATATTGCCTGTAGTTATAGGTAACACTGGTTTACTGTTTCCTTTGCAGCTGCCTGGGCATCAGTGTTCCTGTTTCTGTCACCTGTGGCCTCAATAACTAGTCAGTGAGTGGGCTTTTGTTCCTCCCTGACCGGTGCTTGGGGACGGAGGTATACATAGTTATCGCAGAGCTGATATCTTAACAACGGTACTGTTGATACAATCCGGTTCTGCTCGCGGGTGCTTGTGCGGCCACCAGGTAAAACTGCAAGGGCACCCGCGAGCAGAACTCGTAGTATGGCGGTACGGTAGCAACGGTGCCGGTAGTGATACCGGCACCGTTGTTGCCTTACCGCCATACTCGTAATGAGGCCCATTGTCAGGTATGCATTTTGTACTAAAATGGTTTTTCCTAAGAATGTTTTGGGGGTCAGTTGGGTCCATTTTTACAGTAGATTCTGTAAAATCTGTGAATTATGCTAGAACACAGTGATGTCATCACGCTTCGAAATGCTGTTATAAAGAGTCGAGCAATGCCAATATGGCTATTGTTCTCAATACCAGAAGAAAGGACGAAGGAAAGAGGCATTCAGGTCGTTAGTACGTTTGTGAGCATAGGTAAAAATTGTCACCAACCTACATTAAGATTTCACTGTGACCTTAGTACACTACAGCAAATGAGATTCTTTTTTTTTTTATGATCATTCCACCCATTGTAAATTTGTATCTGGGTGCTGTGCTATTTGATTGACAATGACTAAAGAAAAGGGTCAGTTTGGACAACTTCTTTGCACACTCAATATCCTATGGCAGGATGTTTGGTCTCACATCTGAGTAGGTTAATGGATTAGTGAAGCCCTAAAAATATAGATAAAACCTCTGAAAATGAAGGGCAAAGAGGATAAAGGAATATGAATCTGAGTGGCAAACAAATCATATGAGCATGGACACAAAACTAAGGGACTGTGTCAACCTGAAAGCACTCATGCACTTTTGAGTGTTGTTTTTGGTCCAGAAGAAGGCGGTTTAATTGACTCAACGCTGTAACGTGCTGTTCAGTAAAAAGAATTAACAACTGTTCTTACATTGACCTTGGGTAGCTAAAAAATGATAAGGGATTTTCTGACATGCACATTAGATGCTGTTCAGTATTAGAATCAAGATGGTTGAAAGTAATAGGGGATTGGGAAACCGTGTCTGAAAAAAAACATTTTTACGAAAATTATTTCTGTTTTCTGTTGTTTTTGTTTTTTGTCTAGAAAGTGATTTTAATAATTGCTGTGGTGTATTTGTGATTTAATATTCAGAACGTCACAATGTATTTCCACTGTATTGCACTTGATTTAGAAAAAAGAATAGACATTCTTTAAAAAATTGTTAAAATAAGTGGACTGTATTTTCTGCTGTTGTCCTGTTAGATAATTTTAAATTAAATACATTGTGTATATTGAAGATAACATGAACATTAATGTGTTAACTATTTTACAGTCCTCAGTTCCTTATATGCTTCTATCTACCATTGCATTACAGGGCTCTGAAAATACTGAAGGTAAGACTTTGCAGCAAGGAAATGTCTTATACTCAAATGGTACAGTTTTCCCCAGACGCAAGAGAAGAACTAAAATGGTGGTTAAAACACATGGAGACCTGGAACTGGAAGACATTTTTGGATCCTCTCCTGACATTGTGTTAGAGTGCTGGGGGACAAGAAGGAAGGGCATCTGCACTGGAGGAATGTGTTCCTTAGAAGAGCGATCTCTCCATGTAAACTGTCTGGAACGTTTGGCAAGATCTTTTGCTTAAAGGAGCCTAGTGAAAGACAAGGTGAATGGATGTGTGCTCTTGAGGATGGACAATTTCTCTGTGGTGCGATACATCAATCGCTTGGTAGGAACAAGGTCCAAAGTTTTTCCAAGTTTGGTGAATAAAGTGGAAGACTGGAATTCCAGGCACATTCAAGACAGAAGCAACTGGTCTGGTCATTGTGCCCAGAAAGCAAGTGTCTCTGGTCCTTCACACCTGATTTTCCCTTTCTCAAGTGTGCTTCCCTGGCCTCCTTGAACTGGCAATAGTTGTTGCCAGATGTCTCCCCTCGCTTACTCATCGCTAAACAGATCTGGAAGGCGGCCCTCACCAGTTGGTTTCAGGTTGCCAGGTATCCTTCATGATATGGAGGATTTCTGTGAGTCCTGGAATTTCCCAGGCCTTTCGGGAGACACTTTCCAGGTCATCTGGGAATTATGGTCCAAATCTACCCAATTGTCAAACTCAGCGGCATGTTCCCGGTGTGTGAATGGGGGTGTCAATCTCATTTTGGCCACTCGATTGGAGGTAGTTAATTTCCTGGCCCCTTTGCATAAGGAGGAGAAGGCTTACAGGATCATTAAAAAATTCAGATTAGCCACATTAGCAGCTGGACATGTGTTTATTAAGAGAGATCTGATTGGTAGACATTTTTTTTTTCAAAAAGCACTGCAATTCATCTGCACCAAGATTTCACCTACAACTTAATATTCTGGTTTTTTGGGATGGTCATCTGGTTTTACTGTTTGTTTGAAACATGGCTGGCCAATGAGGGCTTATCTTTACAGCAGTTGTCTTGTAATTTGACAATGCTTTTGTGCCTTTTTGCCATGAAAAGATTTTATGATGTTGAAGCTTTGGAAGGTGACAATAAAGTATGCTCCCCTGAAGGGGTACGTTTCTTTATCACACGTAGAACAAAATGCATGACCACTTCAGTTTCTTATCACTCTTTCCTGGAGGATCAGAAATTACCTGTAATGTTATGACAATAGAACCAGAGTTTCTCTCCATCCGTCCAACTCTTAGCTGCTTATATCCTTCCATAAACCTTTCAGGGCATTGTCCTCTGCCACATTGGTTCACTGGGTAAAATGGGTTATAAAGATGGATGGGTTTGGATATTTCAATTTTTGGGGTCCATATTAGTAGAGGGCCAATGTCTTCTCAATCCGTTTTTTGGGGGGCAGATTGGAGGAGATCTTGCATGCAGCTGACCGGTCAAAGGAGTCATCTTTTTAAATGTTTTATCCTAAGCGAGATCAGCACGGCTAATGTTGTCTTGCAACGATTTAAAACTTGCATAATAGGAAGCCTCCGGACTTTACATAGAGTGGCTAACTCCCCTCACTAACATATGTGGGGGTTGTGACAAATCTAGCAATATCATCACTGATTCTCTGGAGGGCAGCTTCTCATACATGGCCATGGAAGGCAGAAGATACCTGACTCTAACCCTGGGGGTGGCTAGCTGCAGGACCATGTATGGGAAGACAAGCTCCAATGGGACAGAAGAATACCAGATCAAAATAGTCTTGCTGTCATGAACTACAGAACACGCCCCTTTTGGACTTCCTGGTCCTTGTCTCAATGGGGCTTACACTCCCTTGTACTTCCAACATGGCCGTCCATGGTGAAACACCTTCCTCGCTCTACACCTTAGACGTAGCGTGTTCTATTTATAGACCACGCCTCCCGCGGCTCCGTGTGTCTCAATGCTATTGCGAAGTAGCGACCAGACGTGTGATCCGTAGCTCACGGTATTGTTTCCCTTGCTTCTTCCAGCCTACCCATTCCTAGTCCCTTTCCTTCCTTTCTTGATTCCTGTACTCGTGTGCTAGTTGTTAATTTCCCAGATTCCTGGATCCTTGCATCCCGGAACTTTGAACATACGCTGGAGTCGGAAGAGACTCGTGCAGCCTTATTCAAGACTCGATCAGTCCGCAAAAAGACATCGATCAAGAAATCCAGCAAAGGTTGAACTCAGGTGAGAAGGGGGGAACTCCTTGACACTTGCAGTTACAATTCCCAATGACACACATATGCCTCTGCAACATACATACATGGATTATTGTGGTATAGATGAAGAAATCCCACCTTATGCAGTCAAACATCTAATGGGCCCCCCCTTTTCAGTACTGAGATGAGGAAGAGGGATGGAGTAATGAAGATGACCAGAAGCATTAAGCCAATGCTGCATTCTAGTCTTTGGAAAGCGTTACATAGTTCTGGGAAGTTTGAAGTTGGCACAGCTGAGAAAACACCAGAACGAAGAGAGAGACAGAAGCTGGCTCTATCAGTGACTTGTTCTGATGCCGGACAGAACAACAAGGACAAACAGACCATCAGAAGCAGCGCTCAAGCTGATTCAGACTGTGTGCAGGAGAGGCAAACTGCAAGAAGCTTACCGCTTGAGGGTCCAAAGCAGCGAGAGCCATACGCAGCATAGTAGTGCAAAGCAAAAGCTTACCAACTCACGGAAGCATGCAGAGTCAGCGAATCGAAGAAGACGGAGAAGGTAAGACACGAGGAGCACCAAAGCTCTGTGGTAAGCTTAGAGAAAGCAGGCAGATTACTGGAACACGTGTAGATGAATGGCGTGTCGTGTTAAGTAACACCATTCAAGAAGTTGATGCGAATGCAAGCAATATTAGAAAAGGGTGGATGAACCAACGTTTCAGAACAGGACTTGGTGTGAGTGCGAATAGTACTGGAAAAGGGTTGAGGACACCATATCTGAAGGAAGAAATGAAATCATAAACAGACTGTAAATAGAGGTGACCGAATATTTAGAAAATATTGTTTCATGGTGGCAAAGAAAGTAGTTGAAGAATGGAAAGTCCCTGGCAGGTTATTGAATGAGGCAATTAGTGAGTTTGGGGCTCAAACCCACAGGAGAAGTGAACTTTGTGAAACAGTGTGACATCCTGGCAGGAGAGCAAACCAGGAGAAGGGAACTTTGTGAAACAGTGTGACATCCTGGCAGGAGAGTAAACCAGGAGAAGTGAACTATGTGAAACAGTGTGACATACTGGAAGGATAGTAAATTAGAAGAAGTGACTTTGTTAAACAGTGTGACATCCTGGCAGGATAGTAAACAAGGAGTGGGAAGGGAAATAAAACTGATGTTGGGAAATGTGTCAAACTAATACATAAAAGGGAAGAAGTATATCTCATTTTGGAATCAGTGAGAAGGTAGTAAATATCCTGGCGGGAGATTACCCCAGGGACATAAAGAGGAGCAATCAGTAGAGAAGGGTAGAACGATACCCCCAGAAGACAAGTGGAATATACAGAGTGTGAAGAACTGGAACAATTAAGAGGAATTGTGTGGACGTTCAAGGGAAGGGTGTCCCCCGCCCATTGAAATTATGAAGTAAAACCTTGAGAATAACACTGTGATTTAGTGACTTGTTAAAACTACCAGAAGGAATCTAGGGGGAAGTGAGATCCCTTTTCCTGGTAGAAATGTATTTCTTTCTTTGATACACCTTAAACTTTATATTTTGGAACTCTGAAAGTAGGTTACGAATGCATAGTCTATAGAAATCCCTGTGTGCACATTATATTACGTTTAAAGTTCAAGGGTCAGATTAGGGTTCTTGGGCACAGGACAGCGGACACTCTTTTGTTTAACATCCTGAAATACATGTTCCTTAGTTCAGTTGAGGCTGGGAAACCCCTTTTAAGTTAGGGGTAGATAGGATTTCCCCCAACCCTCTTATCGTTTTGAGAATTAAAAGTCTCTAGCAAACAACAAACATGCCACTGTGCCTGAGACCCTCTCTTGATCCCTTACAGGGTTTAGGTTCTATTAAGAGATACAAAGGCAAGTATTATTCCCCCACCCATGCTTCAATGTTTCAATCACTTCTCTGCAGTTTTTGTCTGAGGAGGGGTTGACGTTGATGTCAGGCATGCTGGTGGAGGATGTCCAGAGGTTTACCTTATGCTCTTTGAAGGGATGGATTGCTTTCCTGTTTTGGGGCTTGCTGATGTTTTCTGGAGGATTCTCACAGAAGAGGATGAAGGACTAACTCCAGAGGACATTATACCCTGGCGACATGGCTGATTAGCAGTAAATGAGCATAGATACAGCCCCCATCTTGGATTGGTTTATTAAACAAGTTTTTCTGTGTTTGATATGATTTTCTTGTTCACTTTGTTGTATTTAAATCACTTTCATTTCTTTGCTGCGGTTGAAGTAAAGAAGAATTTAATGCAAAATACTTGCCTTCATGTCTCTTAATACAATCTAAACCCCCACTCAGATTAGTGAGGGGGTTGCCATTGTTTAATTCATCTCAAAATAGGAGAAAAGGCACAGTGAGTGAACCCAAATTCTATTAGCAAATACTTCCCAACTGTACCGAATGACACTTTGAATAACTGGCGATAGTTATATCAGCGAATAAGCATTTCAGTTATCTTAAAAACCATAATCTTACATAATTTCCCTCTCATAAGCCTCCAGAAACATGGCTTATGCCACCTCTTCGTTTTCTACACAGCATTCTCCATCGTATTGAACGTTAATGGAAAACATCGAAATTATTCTTTCAACTCGACTTCTCTTTCTTATTTTCACACTCGCTATGATAATTCACTTCTTTTAGCAAACTACTCTGATCTCTTTACTAAACTTTCTAATTATCCGCAACAACATTTTCAGGAACTTAATTGCCTAGTGGGTCAACCTTGAGGGTCATTACAAGTTTGCCGGTCTGGTAATAAAGTGCCGGTAACACAATATACCGGCACTATTACTGGACCGGCTTATCATGAGTCATGTTGCCAGTAACTCTGGCACTGGTAAAGCGGTACACTGTTCTACCGGCACTGGTAACACAGGCAACGGTAGCAGCTGCACTTCCCCCGGCACCTTCCGGTAACACCAGCATTACAGAAACACAGTCACGTTACAAGTATGAACTTGCCAGTAATACAGGCAGAAAAAGATCAGTACTACAGGCAAATTCATGCCGGAAACACTGGCACTGGGGAGCAGCTGAAAAATGGGCCCAGGTGGGGGAAATAAGGCCACAGGTGCACCCAATTCACCCAGGCGCACCCAAGAAAAACAGGAACAGTACTAAAGGGCCACACTCCCCTAAGGACACTCCCAAACACAACCATGCTGTCACTCATTGTTAAATCTGTTGACAGGGAGGCACTGCATGCTGGAGTGCAGCTGATTGAGCTGGAGCTGGATTTGCATTTGGACTTTCCCCTTCTGTAATGGCTTGACATGCTGAAGAACGATGGTCTGGAGGGTTGCCCAGAGCAAGGCCAGAGATTAGAATTCATTATTAACCTTCCAGACATCACCTTTTTTGTTTTCCATAAGTCACCCTGAGTGGGACGGGTATGCCCAGATGTGGATCCCGAGCCTGCTGGGCATAGAGACCCAAGCTACTCCATGCTGATAATGGCCAATGAGGCTTAAACATGTCTGGGGATGCTTGTGTTCTTGTGCAGAAGGTATGTTACCTAGCAGTTCAGGCTGGACTGCCCCTTTTTGGGGTGGGGCCAAGCCTGATTTGCATTTGGTCTTTCCCCTTCTGTAGTGGCTTGGAAGGCTGAATAACGATGGTCTGGAGGGTTGCCCAGAGCAATGCCAGAGGTTAGGATTAATTCCAAACCTTCCAGCCATCGCCTCTTTTGTTTTGCTGCATCAGTGGCAACAGAAGGACAGGGAGTGATGGAGGAGGAGACGGAGGTTGAGGAGGATGATTGTGATGCAAGTGGGAGGCACAGGCATGCTGCGATTCCCCCTCGCAAGGACTATACCGTGGGCACTGACAGAGGGCCAGATACACACCTTGTACCACCTAAACAGGGAGACAATACTTGAACTCATGGAACTTATCCAGGATGGCATTGGGCGCAGGATTGGCATTGGGAGCAAGATTGTCAACGGACAGCCATATCACCCCTGTTGAAGCTGGTGTCGGTCCTGCACTTCCTTGCCACAGGCACGTTCCAGCACTCTGTGAGTCAGCTGCATGGTATATCGCAGCCTGCATTCTCCAGAGTGCTGGTGCAGGTACTGGAGGCCCTCCTGTGCCATGTGGTTCAGCACATTGCCCTCCCAACCACCCAGGCACAGGTAAATTCTACCAAGGCCCGCTTGCATGAAATTGCAGGCATGTCCAATGTGTTGTCAGCATTGGCATGCCCAATGAGTTGTCAGATTTGCACCGCACACGTGTAGTGCTGGTGGCCCCCCACGCCTGCACAGAAACCTGAAGCAGTACCATTCACTCAATGTCCAAGTGGCCTGTGACACCGACTTCACCATCACGCACTGTTGTGCCCAGTTTCCAGGATCAAACCACGACTCCATGGTCCTGCGTAACAGCACCCTACCGGCATACATGGCACCTTATGGAGGACAAAGGACCTAGATGTTGGGTGAGTACATGTACAACTACACACACATTTCTGCATGGGTCACAG
Organism: Ambystoma mexicanum; assembly: GCF_040938575.1. NCBI lineage: Eukaryota > Metazoa > Chordata > Amphibia > Caudata > Ambystomatidae > Ambystoma > Ambystoma mexicanum. Next base: position 464,393,223 of record NC_090931.1, read on the forward strand.
GCTAAGGGGGGAGAGGGGATCATGGCACAAATGCAAGTCCCACAACCACCCTGCATATGCAGGACCAACCAGTGCACACCCAATTGACTGCCCACAATTCACATGAGTAACACGAGACTGGAGTAGTATCATTCAATGACAAATCCATTCATAACCCATAAGGACATAAACATGGAATGCACTACATGTAACAGAATGCAACACTGCCACTCCACCAAATCAAGTGTATAAGCACACTGTCCCACCTGGGCCCATGAAACGAATGTCCTGGTGAGACAGGGTGCATGCATGCACACACTGAATGCATAGAATCCTCAATCACAGGCAACATCACTGTCGTTAACCATCACTAACACATGCCGCACATATTAAAAGTCATTGTCAACGTGAACGTCAATGGTTCTCATATAGCGCACTGTTTCCATTGGCATAGACTCTTGACGCTCGGGTGGGTCAGCAATGTGGGCCGTGTAGGGATTAAAAATCAGTGGGATTGGAAGGGAGAGGGGCTGCACATCCATGCTGTGCCATTGCCAGCTTCAGTCTGTCCAAACCAGTAATTGGTCTTTGGTGCATGTGAACTGTCACATGGTGTTGATGCATGTCAAATAATGTGAAGTCTGCATTGCGGGTGTCATGAAGTGTGTGCAGTCACAGCTGTGGCAGGGTCACAGCGATGTCCACACGAGACTTTGAGGACATGGATGCAGACTGATGATCCCCACCAAGGCCAGTCAGTGGCAAGTCATGTCCTACCCCTAGAAATTCATCACAGGGAGCAGAATCCAGCACATACTGGATTTCACATAGTGGCTGGTCCAGGGTGAAACAGAGTGCATGAGGCACAGCCATCCCACAGTACCAGATACATGATGTTGACTATAGATACAGACACTCTAAGTGAAATACACTGTCCTGCCACTTGCATCACATGGCTCGCTTTGTGTTCTTCCCCCTTACAGGTGATTATGGATATGCGCTGCTTCCATGGCTGATGACACCTCTGAGAGATCCCCAGACGCAGGAGGAGATGGCCTACAATCTTACAGATAGACAACCATTGAGCAGACCTTCGGACTATTGAAGGCACGTTTCCGATGCCTAAACTGGTCTGGGGTGCACTCATCTACAGGCCAGAGTAGGCGGGGCAGATAGTCCTGGCCTGTGCAATGATGAATAACATCTGCGTCAGGCGCAACATACCCCTGGCCCCAAAACTGCCCCAGGCCCCAAATCTGGACATGCCACCACCAGAAGGTGAAGATGATGAAGATGGCAAGGCAACACAAGCACGGCACAGGCACCTGGGCAAGGATGCCAGGAATGGATGTATTGCCCCGCCAAGAACTCATTCACAACTTCTTCTGACTCCCCCTCCACAATGCACTACCCATGACCCTCACTGCATCTGATGCACTCCAGTAGCCTTTTTACATCAGCGCCACAGCTGGGCGTCACAGCAGATTACTGCTTTCTACCTTCAAGTTCTTCAGCTCCCAAAGCAATGGTTGGCTTTGCCACTGCATGTGAAAAATATTTGGCTGCACAAGTGTTTAACAAGATGTGTTGTTTCAAAAGTCCAATCTACAACTAACACCCTACGCCCCCTCCCCTGCTCCCTCCCTCTTGGTGTCACGGCCCTTGGCATGGGCAGGTGAGCTTGTAAGCTGCTGGGAGCAGCCTCTTGGGCTGCCCTGGTGAGAGTTTGCTGGGTGGTTGCACTGGAGGGTGGGGTCAGATCGCTGAACCCCCATGTGATCCAGGGTGGCCTGCAGGGTGTGTATTAGGGACTCTGCAAGTGCAGACACCCCCTTGTTGCCCTACCGGCCCCCTCTGTGCCAATACCACTAGGGCAGAGGTTGTGCAGCCTTGTAACATTCCTAATACCGCACTTAACCCATCTATCCAATACGTTCTAAATTACTGGATGCGTAACCCCCTCCATGGAGGAGGCCAAAATGACCCTGATCCTAAAACCCCATAAGGACCCTATGGGACAGACATCATACAGGGCGTTTTCATTGATCAATGTTGATGCTAAAATCTATACAAAGATTTTGGCCAACAGACTAGAGGGACTGCTCCCGGAATGAATTCACCGGGACCAGGCCGGGTTCATCAGAGGTAGGCAGACAGCGGCTAATATAAGGCAAGTAGCCCACCTGGTGGAAAAACCGCAGAAAATGAACACTCCCGCAGTCCTACTTTCTTTAGACACTGAGAAGGCATTTGGCCGCGTGGAATGGTCTTATCTGTTTCGCACCATGGCGGGGATGGAGTTTGTAGGTAATTTCTTAAAAATGGTGCGGGCTAATTATCAGGAGCCAAAAACTCGGATCATGGTGAATGGGACCTTCTCATGCACCTTTAGACTGAGTAGGGGCACAAAACAAGGCTGCCCCTTTCCCTGCTGCTCTATGCCATATACTTAGAGCCACTCCTACAATCGATACGGGACGCGGAAAAGGTGCAGGGCATTCCATTTGGGGAAAGCAACATAAAGTCAAGGCTTTTGCCGATGACATGCTGCTTACCTTAATCAACCCCGTAGAATCTATCGGTGCCAGCAAGGAGGTCCTTGAGGCTTTTGGCGAGGCTTCAGGCCTACGCATCAACATGGGAAAGTCAGAATTGATGAGCCTATCCATGGGCAGCGAGGTAAGCACCAGGCTTAAAAATGAGACCCCATTCATTTGGTCACCGGTGGGAATTAAGTACCTGGGAGTTCGGATTACCCCGACGCTTAAGGGTCGGTACGCTGCAAACTATCTCCCCCTATTGGAAGGGATCAAAAAAGACCTCCGGAAATGGCGGTCGCTGCATATATCCTGGTTGGGATGAATAGCCGCAATTAAAATGGTTACATTGCCATGCTTGCTCTATTTTTTCCAAGCCATCCCACAAGCGGTCCCAGAGAGATTCTTCAGGGAGCTCCAATCCCTGACGAAGGAGTTCATATAGGAAGCAAAATGAGCTAGACTCAATATAATTTTGCTGGAGTCTCCAGGAAGGAGGGGGGACTAGCCCTCCCAAACTTCAGACAATACTATGAAGCAATCCAGTTGCGGGTTATTAGGGAATGGTTGCAGGAAGGCGAGGGATAATTATTGGTTGGGATGGACAGGGCAGTGACTAAACACAATGTACGGGAGGAATTATGGCTGAGGAAAGAACACAGGACTAAACACATGTATGAACGCTCCATCACAAGCCTAATGGCAGACAACTGGGATAGACTGGCTAAGAAGAAGGGAATTACATCCTTCCCATCCCCCTTTACACCGATCTTGAATTCACACCCGGAACCGAGAAGGGAGCATTCAGGAAATGGCAGGAGGGGGGCTGCAAGAGAATGCAGGACATGTTCCAGAAAGGTGAGATTCTGTCATTTAGAGAGTGCAAAGAAGCCTTTGGGATCGGGGAAGGGGAAAGGCTCAGGTATGCTCAGTTACGCCACTGGCTATTATACCCGCCAAATAAGCTGGCGACTACCAGAGAGGTCACCTCTTTCGAGATATTTCTACTAACGTATGATGGTACCAAGGGTCTAATCTCCAACCTTTATAGAAATCTTGAGGAGGCTACCCCCCGCAAGTGGTGGCCCTTCATGACAAGATGGGAGCGGTTAACAGGGAAGGTCTTGGATACGGAGGTGTGCTCTAATCTATGGAGAAAAATCCCTAAACTGGATAGGGCCTCACAGATACAGGAAGCCTGGTATAAAAGAATATTCGGGTGGCACTACATGCCGGCAACCCTGCACAGGATTTACCCAGAGATATCAAGGGAGTGCTGGAGAGGGTGTTGGAACGAGGGGACAGCCGAACATATTTGGTGGAGGTGCCCGAAAATTGCTCCCTTCTGGGAGGAAGTGCAGCTGGCACTGGACCATGCATTTAGGGAAGGTGGGAGCAGACCTCCGGAACAGGTGCTATTGGGTCTGAAGGTCGGCGGGGCAGTAGGAGAACCTTGCAGCAGAGAAAAAGTAAGGGCGATCTTGATGCTTGCGGCTATGACACTAATTGGTCAGAGATGGAGGAGTGCCAATAAACCGTCATTTCAAGATTGGCTACGGAAAATATGGGACACATTGGCATTGGAGTGGGCGACCTATTCTATGAACGGGGACATGTCGAAATTTGCTGGGGACTGGGGAGAGACGCTGGCCTGCCTCAGAGACAAGTACAGGGTGTCTGGTGCCCCCAATGCCTCAAGATTCTGGATCTGCAGTAAACTCAATGAACTCGCCCAAGCAGGAGCAGCCACTGAAAGGAGGGAATTATCGCTCTGGGGGGAGTGTGGGTGAGGGTGGGGGGAATTGTTGTTTTTCTTCCTTTTATATATTAATAATGTAAACTCAATAAAGAGATGTTTAAAAAAAAAAGAAGCTGATGGTAGGCCTGTGATAAGGGGTGTTTACCTGCAAGTTCCACCCTTGCAGCTCAACACCCTCTCTTTCACCCGCTCTCTTCCACGCCATTGCTCCTCCCTGTTCCCTCTCTTGCATCCTTTGGCCGCACTCACACCATCCCTGCACTGAAATCCCTGCACCCTCACACAGCGTTGCTCATTATCACACTTGTTCTAGGTCTCATGTAGCCTCACATCCGCACACCCTTGCACGCTCACACACTTGCTTTTTATCACCTATGCTTTTCTTGCACACCCTTGCATCCACACACCCGTTTTCAGAACACTGCCGGCTAGTACAAAATGAGGTTTTGAAATCACTCAGACAAACAGACTTAAAATCGTCAAACAGCAGGGGATCAGCACACAGATGACTGTCGGGCCTTGAGAGTGTCATGTGCAGGAGGAAAGTAGCAGATCTGAGCGCTCATCATCATCAGTGGAGGAGCCGGGATAGGCCTGTGCCTGGTAGGCACGGAGACTGGTCGCGTTGGCTGGGCGGATGCCTGTGGTGTTGCAGCTGTCTGTGAGCCTGTGGCAGATGGCAGTGCACCTGGGGTCGATGGCTGTGCACCTGGGCCTGATGGCTCTGCACCTGTGGCACATGGCTGTGCGCCTGTGGCGGATAGCTGTGCACCTGTGGCAGATGTCTGTGTGCCTAGGCCGAATGGCTCTGTGCCTTGTGGCAGATGACTATGTGCCTTGGCCAGATAGCTCTGAGCCTGTGGCAGATGACTTTGCACCTGTGTCGAATGGCTGTGGTGCTGCAGCTGGTGTTGACAGGGATTTGGTGGAGCGTGGTGGAGCCATCTTGTGTGAGGTTGCCCAGGCTGTGGAGGGTCCAGCATTGTCACTGTCAGAGGATGTGCCTGTTAGGGTGAGATGATCATGCAGTTAGTCACCTGTGTGTCACATCAACAGACTTGCATTGCACAGATACAGCATTTTTGTGTGCCCTGGCCTGGACATGCTGTCTGGTAATCAATTTTGCTCTGATGCATGCATGCATATCTGTGTGGTATGAGTGCACATTGGTTGTTGTCCTGCCACAGTGGCTTGTTGTTGTGTGTGCTTTGGGGATGTGCTAATTGCTATGTTCTCCCTTTGTACACATGACCAGTACTCATGTGCCATGTGTGTGTCAATGCATTTTGTGTTCAATACTTGTGCCTGGCTTACTCTGACCCCCACCCCTGGCATCTGTCAGTGCACAGGCCATTATGAAGTAGTCGTCAAGTGTTGTATCCATTTTCTTGGACATGTCTCCCCACCCCTCCAGATAAGGGGCATTTTACGCATTTAATTCTTCCCAATACGGCACATTTCACTTTTAATGCGTACCGTTTACGCAGGATTGTCACTGTAATTCTTTATTTAAATAAATCCTCTTTCCACCAGTAGATGGCACTGCAGTATGAACCATTTTTCTTCACACAGGAGCATAGTGAGCAGACTGCAGTGCAACTGGATTTCTGGATATCAAGCTCTGCAGGACACTGCACAGCATCCAAAAATATACACAGCCATGGAGGTTTTCTTGATCGGCAAAGGGGAGTGTTTTTATTTATTTTTTAGAGAAGATGGCTGCAGAGCAGCTGATCTTTCCAACCGTCACTTGGGGGAGGGTAACTTGGTTTATGTCTAGTGAGTGCTCGTATGGGCGTTTAGGGGTGAAGGTGTATGGCTTTGAACATACAGAAAAGTCTGTAGAATTACAAATCGCTGTGCAGTAACAGGGCACAGACTTGCCCAATAACGAGTTGATGGGTTTTGCATGAACGACTTCTTCGCTTAGCTACTGAAATTACCTCCTCTATAAAGATCGTTACCACTGGCAGTGTATTATCTTAAATGTAATGCTTTCTGTAAGTGTGATTCATTTGTGATGAAAAGTGAAGACCCTTTTTGCACGGTCCTTCAAAAAATCCGGTATACTTTGATGTCTCTCTGTCTGTGTCTGGTCTAAAAGTGTAAATCAGTTGTGAACTGTGTTTCATTTATGTTAGTCAAGGCCCTTCAAAGCCATCCTTCCCAAAAAAAGGATGAATGTGTGTCGCATTATGTGTGAAACCCATGGTCCGAGCGACTGCAGTGCATAGCAATGCTCGTTGCAGCTTATTTGCTTTCATGTACTGGGCTTCCTTCATAGGCGCACGGCGGTAGTTAGGGGCACAATGGTTTCTGTGATGATTTAGTGTCAGCAGATTTAGTGCACGGTTTTCTAGGATATTTTCATGAACCATTTACATCGTCGCCTGTGCTTTCGCCGTGGAGGGCATAGTAGCTCATAGGTTAGGGCATGTAGTTTCTAGTGGCAAGGTTGCAGGTTGAAGTCTCCTCATTGGTAAGGTAAATACATACAGCCAGATTGTTCTGGCTGTGCACGGAGAGAGAAAGGGCACAAGGTTTATGACTTCAGCCGGACCACCTGAAGTTCCGAAACAGCTCAAGACCTTCCTTTTCACCTCTGCTTTCTCTCCCTCTCTCCCATGCTGACCTACCTGTCTGTTGCATGGAAACCCCCAGACTCTCACTGGGTACCAGGATCCTCCATGACCAGTCGCCCCTGCACTGCCTCTGGGCCTACTGTGCACTTAGGGGCTGTAACTGTAACCCTACAGACCCTTGCCTCCTTGCACTTACCCAGAGCCGCGCTGCCCTGGCTGCACGTACTCATAGAGCAATGCTGCCCTGATTGCACCCCCCCTTTTCCCTCTCCCTGGCACTGCTCCCTTCTCCCCCTCCCTGCACTTTGAGTTATCGCACTTGCACAATCTGAATGACACAAGGCCTAGTAAGATGGTTTGTTTTGTCCTCCCTCTGTCTTCCCTCCCTTGTCTTGTCGCGCCTAGAAACACTTGTGTACAGATGCGTTATAAGTGACATATCATACCATCATATATCACTCCCAAAATTCCTTTTCGACATGGTGGACTGCGTAGAAACAAGCAGGGCCTTCACATGAGCAGCATTTATTAAAGGTTTATGAGCAGAGTCTGCAGTGCCACTCCTGAAATTCCTTTTGACTTGGCAGGCTGCGTTCAAATGAGCCTTATTTTCTAAAGGTAGGTTACTAGTGTAGTGCATGGGGTTTGGTAGTCCCCAACCCCCTTTTATTTTGGACTTGTCTGCATTGCACATTTGTGGCTGCACTTTGATCTCACAGCCTCAACTCATTGAAATGTAGCTTCTCTGCAGCAGGTGCCTGTCGAGGAATACATGATCTGAGCTTGAAGCGTTACCAACCGCCATTATCTATAATAAGCTCACTGGAAAAAATGTTGTGCTAACCAGCAGTGGCAAGATAATCTACTGGGGCCCTGGCCCTTTCGCTCCCAATTGAAATAGCACATTTCTTTAATTTTATTTGTATGCAAGAAGACTCTGAAAGGATCTCAGAGCTGCAGCGCTCAGATCTGCTACTTTCCTCCTGACACTCTCAAGGCCCAACAGTCATCTGTGTGCTGATCCCCTGCAGTTTGACGATTTTAAGTCTGTTTGTCTGAGTGATTTCAAAACCTCATTGTGTACTAGCCGGCAGTGTTCTGAAAACGGGTGTGTGGATGCAAGGGTGTGTAAGAAAAGCATAGGTGATAAAAAGCAAGTGTGTGAGCGTGCAAGGGTGTGCGGATGTGAGGCTACATGAGACCTAGCACAAGTGTGATAATGAGCAACGCTGTGTGAGGGTGCAGGGATTTAAGTGCAGGGATGGTGTGAGTGCGGCCAAAGGATGCAAGAGAGGGAACAGGGAGGAGCAATGGTGTGGAAGAGAGCGGGTGAAAGAGAGGGTGTTGAGCTGCAAGGGTGGAACTGAAGATTGAATCAAATTGTTGTGCAGAACGGGCAGTTAGGACAGCAGATTATGGGAGGTGACGCTGCCATGCCAGTAAAGGTCTGACTTGGGCCTGAAGGGAGGCTGTTCTTAATGATGCAAATAACAGCATTACTGAGCTCACACAACACACATTTCCTTACTGTAAGTAGATCGTGCAGGCCATATGCGTCCAGCACATCCAGCACAAGTGTTCACACGGTGGGGATGGGGGTGGGGATGGGTGAGGTTGGTGGTACATACAATGTCCTTTCAATAGGCTGTCCTCTATAATGTCAGTAATGGCGTAATTGAGCTCAGGCAGCACTGGTGTTCCTGCATTGGGAAATACTGGCCTTACTTGGCAATGGCACCCTTACTGTTCTTACAGTGCATGATGCACTGTGCATATATGTAAACACAGGCCAGAATGTGCTCCGGAAGAAGTCTGAGTTCAGTGGACAGCCAGACACCCGGGGCCTTGGAGGTAACGGGAGATGCCTGGTCACTCTGTATCCCCTTAGGAAGGCTCCCTCACTGGAGGCGTGCATTCCCCAGGCACTATACAAGAGTTAATTTAATATTTTCTACTACCAGTACTCTGTTTATCATTTGTTTGTCCCTGTATTTCCATTGGGCCTCATTACGACCCTGGCGTTAAGGGTTTAACGGCGCCATAAAAGGTGTCGGCGCCGTTAAACCCTTAACGCCTGATTACGAGGTCCCTTTGAGGGACCCGACCTTAACGGCTGGTTTTACCAGTCGTTAAAGTAGGGTGCTGCAAAGGGACCTTGGTGCTAAGTACGGTGCCGCAATTTGCGGCACCGTACTTAGCGCCTTCCCCATTCCCATTGAGCCCTATGGGGCAAAAATGGGAATGGGGAAGGGCCCATGGTGAATGGGGAATTACCGCCCCGCCAACCTTGGAATGGGGTGGTAATTCCGCCATTCACCATTGCGGACCCCGGCATGGACCATGGTGCTAATAGCACCGTGGTTTAGCGCCGGGGTCGTAATGAGGCCCAATGTGTTGTTTTGCTTTTATATTTCACTGTGTATCCTCTGATCATTTACACAACTTGATGAGAAAACTATAAGCGGAGGAAGTGTGACTGGATTTTGCCTCAAGGTTCCGAGTCGCTCGATACTATGGGCCTCATTACCCGGTAGGCGGTGAGCCATGGCGCTATTAGCGCCATGGCTCATGCCGGTAAAATACCGGCACCGCCTTGGCGGAAAGGGGATTTACCGCCCCATTCCAAGGTTGGAGGGGCGGTAAATCCCCTTTCCGCCATTGCCCTTCCCCATTCCCATTTCTGCCCCATAGGGCTCTATGGGAATGGGGAAGGCGCTAATTACGGCACCGCAATTTTGCAGTGCCGTAATTAGCTCCGGGGTCCCTTAGCGGGTTGGATTTTAACGCCTGCAAAAAGCAGGCGTTAAATCCCCCAACCCGCAAAGGGACCTCGTAGTAAGGCGGTAAGGATTTACCGGTACCGGTATTTTACCGGTACCGGTAAATCCTTACCGCCATCCGTGTAATGAGGCCCTATGAGTGAGCTTATGTTCTCCAGTGCTTTTGCCAGTTGTTGCTGGACACAAGACGCTGCATCCTTTCAGGATGCAAGTTGAAGATGTTCCCTATTGTACAGCATTGCTCTTGAAAGCAAAGGTGTTTTGAGAATCCTGCACCTGTTTATAATGCAATAAGAAAGCTAATTTGGTTTAGCGCCAGCTGCAGATTGCCGCATGTATCCAGCAGGTGACAGGGTCTAGGCCCTCCATGCTGCCTCAACCTTTCATCTTTCTAGTCTCTGATTATTCCTATACTGCGTGTTGTTAAAACATCAGGTGAGGCATTAAGTACCGGAGTGCAGTGGAATACCTATATTAAGTGAAGCCAGCGGATAGCAGGGCTTTGTTATAAAACCTGCTTTAAGGCAGTCGGTATGACTTGGAGACCAGACAAATATGTACACTGGCAAGTGCATGTGTGTGTGTCTGTCTAGAATGGCATTGCATGCACCCTGAATGCTGAAGCAGGTGTGCCTTTTACCTGATTGGGATAATGCACCTGCTGCAGAGATCGTATTATTATTGGAGGCTCACGAGTTTGAAACTTGGCAAGGATGAGTACGTTTTATTTCCTGTCATTAAAAGCACTAGCTTCCTCTCTGTATTGGGAACCCTCGCCCTGGTAACATTTACACAATAAATCAAAATGAGAATCCCCTCTGGTTTGTTTCCCTTCCTCATTGCAGCTTTGCCCCACACTAAACATTGACCACAAACTGCTGCTTAAGTCTGTGTGCACAGCTGGTAGTTACAGTGTGCCCAAGCTGCACACTGCATTTCCATGACTTCAGGTACACTGTTGCTGCAGGAACCATTCCACTGTGCAGCTTACCACACCTCACCCCACACTCCAGGGTCCAGTTACCATCTCAGTGCTGGTTGATTGTTTAGTCAAGGTCTGCAATCCTGTCCTAAGACCTCATTTCTATCAATGGCTGAATGCAGGGACTGAAGGGTTATTCTCAAATGTCTGAACATTTCAGATACATTTTACTCTCTTGTGGAGAATATTAATTTTTACTCTCTTGAAATTGCATTTACTCTCTAATTGTAAAATCGGGGAGTAAAATACTCCCGCATCAAAATCGTATCTGGAGCACTGTGTCTCCCTAATGTGTAAGGTGGATTTCAAATGTTTGTAATGGTTGGCATTTCGATGTGGCTTGTTTTACTCACTATCGTCTCCTTGGGTCTCTGCTCCGGCCTCTATAGATCCTACTCCGTCGATTGCCTCCATATGCATGACTGAACTGCATGTCTCCTCTCACAGCTTTATTGTGGGGGGGTAAGTCCGTCCCACCTACGGTAGCCAGGGATTCCCTCTAATGTGCCGACAAGATGTTTCTCACTCGGAGGTGCAGATCATCCCACCTCTTGTGGCAGTCTCTGGCTGTGCAGGGGATGGGACCCCCTACTGTGACCTTCTGGGCTAACTCCTCACATATGCCAGTCTGGCGCTGCTGGCTGGTTCGCCGGTTGTCACTCCTGAATAGTGCATCTGCATCGGCCACAATGTTATCCATCAATCCTATTAGTTCCGGTTCAGTGAAGCAGGCTTGCGTAGCCGGACCTCTGGAAGGTGACACTTGGTGCTACCTGACATCTTGCCGAGGAAGTGCCTGATTTTGAATGGATCGATTTTTCCAAAACGGCCACCGGCGAACTTCCAGTTACTGCGAGTATGCCGTTTCCTTTGCCGCTACTACTCTTGACGGTGTTTGTGACAATGGAAGCACTGGCACCTGTGTTTCCATCAAAAGACACACCAGAATCACTATTCTCGGCATGTTTGTTCCCGGAAATACTGTAATTTTCCCTTTTCCCAGTGTTTTCATCATGCTAGTACAACAATTCCGGAAATGAGGGATGCGCACACCCTTGAGGGTGGAATATGCTGGTGGGTGGTTCTGTCACTTTGGTTTCCGGAAATGGTACTACCGGAATCACCGGCATCATTCTGGCAAACTCGTACTGACGGCCATTGTCTTTTTTTTGTATGCTTATGGTCACTGACAAAGCTGCCTTTGTAGATCACGCCCGCCCGACAGCAGCACCTTCTGATCCCTTACCTTCTTCTTTTATTCCACAAGCATTTCCTCTCTTAATTCCCTATTTAACTATTTTATTCAACACTTCTTTGGCTTCTGCGTTTTTTCCTTCTACTCTTGAACATGTTACTATAATTCTGATTCTAAAGAAACCTTCCCTTGATCACACTACTATATATAATTTTTGTTCGGTCTTACTCCTATCTTATATTGCTAAAATCATTGAAAGGGATGTTTACTCTCAGGTTTTTTTAATCTCAGTTGCTACTCTCTGATTCCTCCTCTGCTGTCTGCCTTCTGCCCTTTTCATTTGGTGGAAACTGCCTTTTTCTATGAGTGACTCTTTTCTTTCCACCCGCTATAACAAACATTCTTCTCTTCTCATCTTATTTTATCTATCAGCTGCCTTTGACACTGTTAATCATGCTTTTCTTTATTTAAGGCTCCTGTCACTTAGCACTTCTGGTATTGTCCATGATTGGTTTCTCTCTTACCTCTCTGACCAGACCTACTTTGTTTCTTGGGCGGGTCACTACTTTTTCTCCTTCCAACTATGGTTCAGTGCTCCTCAGAGCTTGGTCCTTGCTCCTCTTCTGTTTTCACTCTATACTATCCCTCGTTTGTCTACTATAACTTCTTTTCATTTGTCGCATCACTTTTATGCAGTTGACCCGCAAATCTTTCACTGAGACCCTGCATTCTAATCTTTCATTTTCTCTTTCATCTATCCAGTGTTCGGTGTCATCTATGTTGAAATCTTATTTTTTCTTGCTCCATTTCCCCTCTCTTCTATATACTTTTCCCCTTCTCATTCACCTCTGATTACTTCTCCTAATCTTGGCATCATTTTTGACTTCTCTTTTTCTTTTGCCTCTCAGATTTCTTCAATTGCCTGTTTTTGTGGTTTCCATTCATTTAATCTTCATTATGCTTGCTTGTTTCTAAATGTTAGCGCCACTAAACCTCTGGTTTCTAGAAACATTCACATATTGCTTATTGTCCCTCTCTTCTTCTTGGATTACCCGCTTATCGACTTGCCCCTCTCCATTCTATTTTTAATTCTTCTATTTGTCTTATTTGTCTTCTATCCCCTCGCGACTCCATTACTCAAGCTCTTCAGTCTATTCAGCGGCTTTCTTTTGAACATCACCTTCAATTTAATTTGTGTGTGTGCTATGTTCAAATGTTTGTATGGGATGGCTCCTCTGCATCTTTCTGTTCTTAATTCTGGGTGTGAAACCTCACATACCCTTCGTTCTCAGGATCTAATATTTGTATTGGTCCTGTGTTCCCACTGTCATAAAACAGGCCTTTGTTCATTCTCCCTTTCGTCACTTAAACATCTGCTCTGTATTTTTTGCTTTTCTTTCTCTTATTTTCATACTTATTTGAAATTGCATGTTCTTTCTTTTGCTTAAGGTTGTATTTTTCATGTTTTATTGTTGCATTCAAATTGCACTGTATCATATTTTATTCAGCTCTTTTGCGATGATCGATATATAAACACAAATAAATACAAATACACATTTTGGCATGATGCAAAATGCCTTTGCACCAGGGAAAGGAACCCGTATGTAGGAGATGATTAATGCACCAAAACATGAGGAAGTGGGAGATGACATAGCTACTAAGGGTGGGCTGGTGTGGCACGGCACCAACACCTGTTACCGTCTCGAATATACCAGCCATCAGGCTAATCTTAGTCAACACATTCTATACGATGTGTACACACCTGATTAACACTATGCTCCGTCCTCTCACCTGCCACCATAATACCTATGAAGTGTAGGTTTATCTCCATACACTGTTGTTAACTCCCAGAAGTGTGTTTACACAGTCTTTTCCTACTTGTTCAGTCAAACGTTTTTCACATGCAGTGGCAAGGACAACCATTGGCTTTGGAGTTGAAGAACTTGAAGGTAGAAAGCAGTACTGTGCCGTGACGCCCAGCTGTGGCGCTGATGTAAAAAGGCTACTGGAGCAAGAGCCTGTCAAATGGTGGAGAGTGATTAAGCTTCAACAATCATTAACAGGAAAGTGCCTGTCAAATGCGGGAGAGTCAGTTTCAACAATCATTAACAGGCAAGTGCCTGTCAAATGGGGGAGAGTGTTTGAATTTCAACAATCATTAACAGGCAGCTGCAACAAACGTACAGTGCAGAGGACAGAAGCCTGCCCCGCCCATATCAAATATGAAGATTGCCTATTCGCAAGGAAAACCTACAAATAACACTTTTTAAACACAATTTACACGGGTCACAAGGACACTGCATCACGTGGATTGCACGTTATGTACTACAGTGAAGGTAATACAATGCTTTTTAAAACTACAACAGCAGGAAGGCTGTAGTTTCCTGCTGACAAGCACGAATGTGTGATGCATTCTGAGTAGAAAAGCGCTGCAAGCTCTCTGCAGAGTTCACTCCTGTAGATATGTTTAGCTTTCCCCTGTGGGCAGTGTCAACATCATTTTGCTTTCTTTTTTATTTACAGCTACTGGAATGTTGATAATGGAGCAAAATTGACCAGTATCAGGGAGCTGCTATCTGATGTAGAATTCTTTGAAAGTTGACTCTGGAAACCTTAGGGAAAATGCTAAGAAGACAGCTAAGCAGGTTAGGTCACTTTTACAGAGATCTTTTGTGCTGAGAACTGCATTAAAATCCAACAGCTGTCTTCCAGTAGCTTCTGAAAGATACTACAAAACACTTATTTTGACAAATTACTTGAAGTTAATCCTGTACGAATCTCCCCCTCAAACCTGCTGGTAGATATCAAACACCCTCACTTTGGGTGGTCATTTCCTCACAATCAGGGGAAGGTGGCTCTGGCCCAGAAGTGGAGCCCAAAAGTTGGCAACCATGCTGGAAAGAGCTATGATGGTTAGAGTGTGGGTCACGGTGACTGTGTCAGAAGGTTGCTGGACTAGAGGGATTGGGTGTGGGGAAGCTATCCGGATTAGATCTGGCGTGGTACTCTGGGAACTGGGTCTGGTGAGGGCTGGGGCTATGGTGATTGGAGTCAGGGCTTAATGGGGCTATGGGGACTGGGCTTGGTGGGGGCTATTTTGATTTTGTTTGGTGTGGACTATGGGGATTGTGTTCAGGGGTAGCTTGGGGATTATGTCTTGCCAGGGTATGGTATTCAGGTCTGTGGTTGGCGTTTGGAGATTGACTCTGATGCTGGGAGGCTTTGGTTCATGGGAGACCAATGTGTCTGGGGGTGGGAGCATCAATGAAGCATCTGGCAGACAATAGTGATTAAGTCTTTGGTTGGGAGAGTTATGGTAGTTGGTGACTGTGGCTAGTTGGTCAGGGAGTAGGGGGTATTGTGTTTGGAGGCTATTGTGATTGGGTTAGCGCCCAAGGGCTATGTTGACTGGGTCAGTGGGTCGGAGGGGGTGAGGGCTATGATGGTTTGGAGGCTATGGTGATTGGGGCTTGATATTATGTTAATTCAAGGTTAGATGTTATTGCAGCTGGGTCTGGGGTTTGCAGCTATGGTGATCGAACAGGATATGTTATGAATGGGTCTTTATATCGACTATCTAGATGGGGCTATGGCAAGGTGACTGGATATGGCTAAGGTGATTGTGTCTTGGTTGGCCTACAAAGAGGAGTCTGTATGTGACTAGGGTGCTTGGGTCTGGATGGAGACTTGAATGCTTGGGTCTGCACAGGAGCATATCTAGAGGAGGGGTAAGTGGGATTATGGAGAAGGGTTTTATGGGGTAATAAGAAGAGGTGAACTTGATAGGGATATGAAGAGGCTTTGTCTCTAGTGTGGCCATCGGGATTGTATCTGGCAACAGCTCTGGGTATTAGATCTGGGGATAGCTTTGGGGTTGGGGTCTGGTAGTGACCTGGGTATTGGTTCTGACAGTGCTTATGGGGATAGGCAGAGATTATGTGCATAGGGTCTGGCAGGATCTTCGGATGTGCTGTTGAATGGACTATGAGGGTGGAGTCTGGTTTAGCAATAGGGCTTGGGGTCAGCTATAATACTTGTGTCTGGGAGAATATGGTGATTGGTTCTGGGGTTGGAAGCTATGGTGATTGGGTCTGGACGAGCAACAGTATTTGGGTCTGAAGGTTGAGTTTGTTGTGATTCAGTCTGGGAGATGTTCCGACTGGTCTGGGTTCCTTGGTGAGTGTCCTATGAAGGTCTGGATTGAGACCACCATGCTTGAGTCCTGACCAGACCATATGGTGTAGTGGTCCCAATGGGCTTTGAAGACGTTTTCTACTGGGGTAGATGAAGAGGAGGTCTTGATAGTGATACAGAGTGGGCTTGAACCTTGCAGTGGTTGTGGGGATTGGGTTTGACCGAGGCAATGTGTGTTGCATCTGGCATGAGATATGGGGATGGGCTCTAGCTGGGACTGTATGCATGGAGCCTGGCAGGGGCTATGGGGTTGGGGTCTGGCAGGGGATTGTTTCTCACTGGAGATATAGGGATGGGGTCTGTGGCTACTATGGTGATTGGGAGGAATTTGGGTCTGGGAGCTATTGTGTTTGGATATGAGAGGCTATGGTTATTGAGTCTGGGCGTTGAAGTCTACAGTGATTGGGTCTGTTAGGCTGCAGTGATTTGCTATGGGTGTCTATGATAATTCGGTCTGGAGGATGTTCTGTCTGGGAATGGGGTCTGTGGTAACTAGGTGGGCCTGTGATTTGGTGCCTAGTTAGGGCTACAGTGTTTGTGCCTGACTGATAGGTTTACGAAGAAGGTTTGGGATGTTGACTGGGATGCTTTCTCCTGGATGGAATCATATATTGTAGAGATGGGATTATGAAGAGGGGTTCTGCAGAAGTATAGGAAGAGATGGTCTTGATGGGAATAGAAATAGGGATTGAGTTTGGTGGAGGCTGTGAGGATTGTGTCTGGCAAAGGCTGTGGGGATTGGCTCTGCCAGAGACTGTAGGACTGGGTCTGGTGGAGGCTGTGGGGATTTAGTCTTGCAAGTGCTGTAGGAGATTGGGTTGAACAGGGTCTGTGGCAATTGCATCGGACAGGTCTGTGGGGATTGGGACAGAAGTGGTCTGTGTGGGATTGGGTTGGGAGGGGGCTGGGGGGATTGGGTCTTGCAAGGGCTATGGTGAATGGCTCTATGGAAGGGGACAGGGTGATTTAATCTGGGGGCTTTTGGGGCTGCGTCTGGGGGCTACATCTTTTGCATCTCAGCGCTATTGGGATTGTGTCTGGGTGCTAATTTATGTGTTTGGACTATGATGATTGAGTATGGGGGGGTTGATAATTGTGGTGATTGGGCCTGGGTCCCATGACGATTGAGTCTAGTGCCTATGAGAATTCTGCTCCATGGTGATTGAGAATGGTAAAGAGGGGATATTCTGGTTTGTTCTGGGGTCTATGGTGATTGGGCTATGGTGACTGGGTTTGGGAGTGGGGAGCATTATGATTAGGTGTGGAGCTGTAGTGATCGGATATATGGGATGGGACAATATTCTGATTAGGTCTGGGAGGTGTTCTGTCCGACTGTGTCTGGATGAACCTACGAAAATAGGTCTGAATATGGCTGGCTATGGTGATTGTGTCTGTCTTAGTCTAGAATGAGGGGTCAATTTGGGACTATAGCAAGTAAAGATGTATGAACCTATGCAGATGGGCTTGCCTTGTTTCTGGTGGTATGATGGGAATTAAAGAGGGTGTATGCACATTGCAATGATGAATGGACTTGGATGGGGATATGGAGATTGAGTCTGGAAAGGGGCATTAAAGAGGAAACCCTGTCATGCGGAGGTCTACAGGTGGCTATAGTGGGTAGTTTGGAGGGGATATAGATTGTAAATGGATAGGGCAGGGCAGAGAAGGTCTAGGTTGGACAATGAAGCGAGGCCTGGAGGAGCAATGAATCAGAGACCTGTGATGTGGAGGTCTACATGTGGCTATAGTGGGTGGGTATGGATGGGGTTATGAAGATTGTTACTGGATGGACTCCATGAGACAATGAAACTGTAGCTTGGATGGGAACAGAAGGAGTCAATAAAACTGGGTCTGGAGAAGTCAATGATTCAACAACCTGGAAGCTAGATATGAAGTGGCGGTCTGGAAGGGGGAAATTAATAGGTGGTGTGGAGTGGGAATAAGGAGAAGGTGTGGAAGTAAGCAATGAAGAGTTAGTTGGATGGGACTGAGAAGTGGTGATCTGCCTGGTGGGGATTTTGAAGGGTCCACAGTGGAGGTGCGGATAGATCAACAAAGCAGGGATCTGGATGGGGCAATGAACTAGGCATCTAGGAAGACTAAAGCGACAGAGTGGAAAGATGCAATAAAGGTGTAGTTGTATTGAACTGATAAAAGGGAATTTGTCTGGCAGCTGCCTAGGCTGGATATGAAATGGGGCAATGAAGTCTGAATTTTGATGGAGGCAATCAAGCAAGGGTCTTAAAGGAAGCAATGAAGAGGGTGTATGGAACAGGGAAAAGATGGGGGTTGGGTTGGAAATTAGCATATCCCACCCCCCTAAGTGCTTTCAGGTGAGGTGAATCCCCTATGAGGTAGTTTAGTGAATAAGGGGGGAGGGAACCGCACTATGAAACTTGGTGCAAGAACAATATAGCGCGAACAGCAGATACATGGCATTAGGAGACACATAGAAAGAAACGCCATTTTGTAGATATGGCGAAAACACAGGCTTACATGACTGCACTGCACCAGCCGATCTCCATGGAAAGATTTCACTAGGCCCAACATCATTAGGGCAGAATTAAGTACACCACCAGTTTCCACGGAAATCCATTTCCCCCATGTCCCTTTACTGTTGAAAACATTTAGAATCGTTCAGAGGAATGCTCCCTGCAAGAGCGTGAGCCAACACCAGGCTCTGCGCAGCGTCCATTAATCACCACTAAGCTGCAGGCCTCTAACCCCTACACGGCTAGCCTAAAGCCAACCCCACACCACTGACCCGATCCCAACAGCCCTGCATTCCATCATAAGCAAGCAACCTCCCTGTCCTAGCACAAATCAAGTGTCCATAAAAGATCTAAGCATGTGCAACTGTTTCACCTCCCAGCATAAATGCATCCTTTGTAACACAAGGTACAGGGAGGGCTAAATTAAAGATCAAACTCAGGGTGGAGAACTTCAGTGCATCCTCCCTTCCCCCTGGCACCAATTCCCGAGCCGCCCAGGTGCATGCCACAGTAACACAGTAAGTAGACTTAGCATGTTAGTTTAGAACCAACATTGTATTTTATGAGTGCACCTACCTTCACCAGTCTCCAGGATGAGCCCAGCTGACCCACATGGAGCCTGATTGACAGCGGAAGAACCAACCAATTGTAACCTGGCATCCCCTATGGAGAAAACCCATGTATAGGGTCCCACCAATCAGTGGCACCAGTTATTACTGTATGTGGTGATGCTACACATCTTTTTAAGCTTCTGCTTGTAATAAGAAGAACCAGAACATTCTCATGCAGCAGAGTCATTTGCTGATATTTGTATTCTGTAATATTAAACCTTGTTACCCTTGCAAAGCTATCTCCTGGCTTATTTCGCTAGACGGTTGTATTCACTCTGGAATGTACGTAAAAAGGGACTTGCCTTCATTTTGCTGACCCTTGTGACATGATTCTATCACCCCTGTACCTGTGGAGATATCCAGATATGCCTCTCTGGAAGGGCTGTGCCCACCTACGGTGACCAGTCACAAAACATGTATGCTGAGTGGCCTTGTGGGTGCCGTCTTTGCAGAATCCTACCTGTTGTGGGTCTGGGGTGTGGCCCCAAGGAGAGGTCCAGGCCTGTTGTGGATCCCTGTGAATGGAGGCTTTTGGGAGAACATAAACACGTGAGTATAGCCTGCAAGGGATAACAAAGTAGGGTTCGCTGTATGGAGCAGTGTGAATAGGGTGAACACGCAGTGAAGGAAATTGAGAGTGTGTTTTGATTTGTGGATTGAGTTGATTTTATCTGGCCATTTTTATTAACTTTTTAAGGATATTAAGGATAAGGAAAAAGGAATATGGAAGCCTCCCGCGTAAGGAGGCACATGCACTGTCTCGACCAGTGCTGGAGAAAGAAAGGGGAAAAATATGAGAGCTCTGTATAATTAGAGAGCTCGGGTAAAGTAGTGGTTGTTGTTTTAGCTTATTTTAGTTTGTTTTGTTGGTGTATTTTAACGTGTACAGAGGAGGGCCAGGAGGGGCAGGTATGACGTGTATGAGCATATCAGGTGAATGTGTAAGGAGTATGTGAAGACGCTCTAGTGGGGAACAGTGGGGGGGGGTGAACTGATGATTTTTCTGTGAATTTATTGACAGCATTGACATGTACTAAAGACGAAACTGAACTGTATTTGTTCTAAACGTGTTGAGAGATTTTCTGTTTATGCCTGTGGCGCAATAGAATAGGCGCAGCCCTAACACCAGACACACATCAGATGCGAACATGGGCACAGACATGCCCTTAGACCATATATGTAAGGCTTTGCCCTTGTATTGTAAAAAAGTACCACAATCAATGGGTGACCGAGACTAAAGGGGATGGAATGCCCCATTCCTGGCCACAGCAAGGATCCTTTGACAAATGTACACCGGAACACATGTCTACCTTCCTGACAGCAAAGTATAAGGGGAGAGTCTTACAAAATAGGACAGAAGTATTGAACCTCTGGAAAATGTTTGAAGAAACAGATGATTTGAAGGGAGAAGGGGCAACAACAGATAGCAACATGGACACAGGCACCGGGGAGGCCGAGAAGAAAAGGGAGACTAAAAAGGGGATATACCCACTAGCAATACGCCCAGCAGAAGGGTATACCAACCCGACAAATGTGGAGATGGGCACTATGGTGGCCACATACAGCACTGCCCCACCCCTGCCGTATGTCTCACCTCTGGAGGTTACTGGCCACACCGGGGTGAGCGCAAGAGACCTAGAGGTAGCGCTGGCATCAAGGCACACTGAATTGGCCAGGTTATGGGCAGTATGTCAAGCAACCATGGTGGGAGAGACATTAATGTTGCCCGCAGGGACACCCCAACAGCCACCTGGGGGCGAGTGGAAGTCAGGCGACTTCCTATTTAGAATAGATAGTGCGCCCATAAGAACCGTGCACATAGAGTGGGACAGGGAAACAGACAGTTTGGGATACAAGAATGTAGGATTCTGAAGAGGGGAGGAGGAATATTGGAGTGATTTTGATGACACGGAAGAAGAGGAAGAGTTAGAGGGAGGGGCTGAACAGGCACCCCAGGCCACACTGAGACTAGAGAGTCTATGGGACGGAAGACTAAGAGAGAGGTTTTGCAGAATAGCATTAGCAGAGAAAAAGGGAAGTGCAACTAAGGGCAGGAAAGAAAAACTGAAAATACAAATGCCACTTATACACAAAGGTGCAGGGCGACCACAGTATGTACCCTGGGCACAAATGGAAAGAAATAACCTCATCAAGGCACTCCCACAGCTCACAGCAGGGGCAGGGAAATGGATCTATGCATTTGAAAAAACACAGCAGGGGTACCCTTAGCCATAGGGGACATCAAGAGTTTGTTAGTAGCAGAAGTAGGAGACCAAGCAGAAACAGTGTGGATTAAAACTGGGTACCCGGGAGAAACATTAAATAACGATGCCCACGATGGAGCATCATTCAACAAGATTAGAGCATGAGTATGGGATGTGCTGCGACGCACGTTCCCAGATACCCCAGATTTACAATCAATAATGCAGTGCACAATGGGAGATGAGAAAGACACTGTGCAGTACATTCTTAGGGTTCAAGAGATGTGGAGAGCAGAAACGGGCAGTGCCTGGAACCAATCAACATCATTATTCTATTTCATAGTGAAAAGAGGTCTACCCAAGGAGGTGCAGAAGGCACTTGACAAGATAGCTGGAGTGGAAGCTAAGGGTTGGCCCGAGATTCAAAGCATTATTGTTCACCACTGTTGGAGAATCAAAGAGCGGGAAAAGTAAACTATACAAAGGCGGCAGGCAGAGGAAGTGAAACTAGTTCATAATAAACTGGTGAAAGTGGCTGCAGTATCAACAGGGCTCCCAGAGCAGATGGGGGAGGAGGGGATACCTCTAACGCGACCCAGGCAAGAATAGTGGTGGTTTGGGCTGAAGGAGGACAAGGGCAGTGGGGAGGAAACCAACATTTTGTAGGACTCCACTGGCAAGGAGAACAGCAACGAGGATGAGGTGGGTTCAGAGAGCCTAGGGGAGGGGGATTTGGAGGTTTCGGACCAAGAGGTGGGGTGCTTGGACAGTGCTGGACATGTGGGAGGTGGGGCCATTTTTCAAGAGAGTGTTGCAGCAGTAAGGGAGGGAATTACAACTAAAACCAGCACAGTTTGAGTGTCCCCATCCAGGTAGCCCCAAGGGACCACCCCCGAATGACCATGATACCATACAAGATCCATCAGGCCTACATGCAGTTACCCCCACAAATCTCTGGCCCCTACCACCCACCACAACAGCAACAAGCAGTGCAACCAAGTCCGCCCCGCCCTAGCCAACAGCTAGCAGAGAACTGCCACACTTTCGGCACTGCACCTAATGGCGCAACAGCCCCATATCAAGGCACTACAGTAGTAGGGGAAACCCTTTTTCAGTCCCTGGGACAGACACCTACCCCAACTAGGACAGCCCACAGAGAGCACTTGCATGTCCAGTCCTGTCAATGACTCTAAATCCAGAAGAGGTACTGTTGGGGGCAGAGATAGGGAACAAACAATTCATCTATATGGTGGACTCAGGAGCGGAGCAGTCGTGCATCAGCAAAGGTGACTTCCCAAGTGGGAGGGAAGGTCATACAGGCCCCCCTCCTATACTCTGAGAGTTCTTCTGTCAACTTGCTTGGTAGGGAACTGCTTAGCAAATTGAAGATGACGATTTCATTTACAGACAGAGGTATCATCTGCACCACACCTGGCATGTGTTCCCTAAGAGCAATGCTAGTGATACATGCCGTGGCGAGTGATATGGCAGTGAGAGGTATCCCTGTCAACCCTGACATGTTTGTTTGCGTTATCAAAGTACTTGCACAAGCTGTCCCCCGGATCACTAGAAAGGAGTGGAGAGTACCCATTGGGCCTCATTATAAGTATGGTGGTAAGGCAACAACGGCGCCGATATTGCGACCGGCACCGTTGCTACCCTACCGCCATACTACGAGTTGTGCTCGTGGGTCTCACTCTGCCAGCCAGGTCCGACCTGGTGGGCAGTGCGGCACCCGCAAGCACAACTCGTGGATGCACCTGCACCATTATAAAAGGTGCCGGTGCATCCAAGCTCCCCATTCCCATTCAGCCTTATAGGGATGGGGAGTCCCTTATTG
The DNA here is from genome assembly GCF_040938575.1 of Ambystoma mexicanum. Lineage (NCBI taxonomy): Eukaryota > Metazoa > Chordata > Amphibia > Caudata > Ambystomatidae > Ambystoma > Ambystoma mexicanum. Next base: position 464,416,375 of record NC_090931.1, read on the forward strand.
CCGGCACCCGCGAATGGAGGAGTACTGGGTCCGCCGACCTCGGCATGACCCGGTAATTGCCCATTCGCGGGTGCCGGTGAAATCACAAGCCCAGCGGCAGCCGTGCCTTTGTTACAGGCTCGGCTACCGCCAGACCCCTAATGAGGGCCATTGACTTCATTATTCGACCTGTAGTACTCCCTGAGCTGGTTACTGGCAAAATCCTATCATTAGATTTGGAAGGCCTACTATTGTCTCCAAAAAGGATTGTAGTGCTGCGTACTGACCCCCAGGGGTGTCAATGGTGCACTGTGTTATGCATTGATCCCAATGTGCCCCTAAGAGAATTGTTCAATGAAGAACCTTTTGAGGATGGCAATAACGATGGAGAAATGATCTTTGAGATTTGCATATCCTATGAATTCATGGTGCAATACAGGAAGGTGCAGAGTCCCTTAATGTCTGTTGTTACAACATTCCCATTCAGCCAGGCCGATTTACAATACCTCCCCACACATTTATGGACAACAAACCCACATGATGTAAGGATATAAAAGAGGTGACACCTGTAAAAATCACACAGTTGGAGAATGATCCAGGATTTCCACCCCCTTAATGACGTAGTAGAGAAGGATTTTCCACTTCTCCCAAAGCCTGCGTCCATTTTGTGCAGCAGCCACAAAGAGACAACTAATTTCTCTGTTGTGGATTTGAAGAATTCCTTATTCTCAGTTCCTGTGCATCCAGACTCACAATACCTCACAGCCTTTACACTGGGTGGGAAGCGCTATGAACACACTTGTTTTCCCCAGGGGTACTGCGAGACCCCTTGCATTTTTAACAGGATATTACATGAAGACTTAGGGAACATCCAAGAACCCAGCACGATAATTCAATATGTAGATGACCTACTGGTCTGCAGTGACAGTGAGCAAAGCTGTCGAAGGGACTCTATTAATTGCATTACTGCAGTTGTTAGCAAGAAAAGGATACAAAGTAGACAAGGCAAACCTCCAGTACTGCCAACTGGAGTTTCTCTAGCTGGGACAACTCATATCTAAAGATGGAAAAAGAATAATCCCTGACCGGGCAGCAACAGTGCATGCCACTTCTAAACCACTTACAGTAAAAGACATGCAAACATTGCTGGGGTTGTGCAATTATTGCAGAGCATGGATCTTAGATTTTGCAGCATACACAAGACCACTCCTACAGGGCCTCAAGGAAGCACAAAAAGAGAACAACAAAATAGAGTGGACCCCAACGACCTAAAAAAAGTTATCTCAACAGTACCTGTCCTTGCCACCCCAGATTATGCACAGGAGGCTTACATTTTCTCACACTCGAATGGTACACTCATGACAGCAGTTCTCACCCAAAAGAGCCCAATGGGCCATAAACCACTGGCCTATTACAGTGGCAAAGAAAAATAAAGGGGTAAACCTGCGTTATAGTCCCTGATCCTTCAGGTATTATGCAGCACAAAACTATATATTGGATCAGTAGAACGGGTTGACTCTGGCACAGTAAGAATATATCACATTTTATTTCAAATACTTCATTACAAAAAACATATATATTTATAAATTCTTAAGTACTTTTAAAAATTGAACAATTCATATCCTCATACATATCCCACACACACTCACCAATCTATCTAAAAAGACATGTTATACCCCACATTCAATATTTTGCAGAGCATCCACTCTATTACTGTATTTCATTAATATGTTCAACAATGACCCAGTCCATAATATCAGGTGTCATTATATGGCTGATATGATGTTTAACCAGATGTCTTGCTCGTAGACAAACGTCGACACGTGTTTTGGTCAGAGACCTTCTTCAGGACGTCGGGCAAGAAAACGGTGCTCCGCCCTATTTTAAACTTGTATGGGCCAGAATTCGATCTAAAAACAATGCAAAGCCAGAATGTCAACCCTATTTCTTTTAGAAGGTGACACATTAATGTCACATATAAGTCAAAATTAAACAGAGACAACCGTCTTACTCACCCCCAAGATGCAATTCTTAGGATCGTGACAAGAACAAAAAGGATTAATCCTCCACTGGCCTCGGTATCAATGTCGAGCCTGTGGAACCAACACACCACATAACAAAACATTTAGTACTCAATACATTGGCCAAACCAAGGTTTTTAACTGTATATATATCTCAACAATACAAATGATACAAAAACTTACATGTATCCAATGGTAAAGAACACTTTACACGGGACCTGCATGTTTGTGAAAGCAGGACGTACACTAATGTACTGGAGTCATTAAATCCTCGATGGACCCCAAGCAACTGTGAACAAAATCACATAAATCCAAATTATCACCCATAAATCACAAGTATTTCCTCCGTTCTCTAATAAAAATCATAAAAAGTGCTAACCCCATCTCTTCCCAACACTATACTACAGGTGCCGTCACCTTAAACATCATAGTCTGCTCGTGATATTCTCACTCGAGCAGACACGACATGAGTTCCGCATTTTTAACAATGCGTATACCGTGCCACAGTCACCGCAATCGTACCTATTAAAGTTTCACATATACATTCATCTCTTACCTTGGTCTAATCGATCAAAAACCACGACCAAACAATCCACTCCTCCGGACGGCGTTCGACTCACATGTAACCACCGACTATAACGAAAGCGATGGACATAAACAGGGGACAATCCAAAACCCTGAATAGTAAACACAAAAAAGGGACTGGATCCACCAAAACGCTGTCTTAGCCATTTAGAGTGGAAAAACGGACACGATCAAACGTGTGTCTATGCAAGTAAACACGTCTTCCCTCAATAGGTTACTGGAATACGCGCATCCGCCAAATGCAAGCAGAGAACCACACCCTGGTTCTCCATAACAAATACTGTTCACGGTTCCACCACAATGTTTAGACAAAAGTAAACCGACAAAATTAATGTACAACAACATTTTTTGAACGATACATCAAAAATCCTAGTAGAAAATCCTAAAGTGATACATAAGGGGTCTGGCGTACCATGCCTAATTCCCTGGTGCATTTTAGCCTGATTTTAGGAACTGGGTGCTTTGTTAGAGTCTTCTACCAACTCACACCTATTACATGAATATATCTATATCTAGGTCCTACAGTGGACCTCTCCACCATTCGAAATATACCCATACCATTGGCACAGATGTACAAATTTCTTCAGAGCCCATCTTTTTATATCTATAAAAGTGTATATCACGTTCTGTGGGCTTTATATTTTAAGCTTCATACAAACAGTTTTGAAAAATAAGTTAGAACGACAAGTTGGAGAAAACAAATTTAAAAAGCCAACGATTGAAAAACTAACATCCAGTACCATTATTTTGCAGCAGCTGTAACAAAATGTAATTTATGCGGCATGGATTAGACTCAGTATTATTCATATGGTACCTGGACATATATTGGCTGTCTTAAACATACACTATTCATTGTAAACAATATATATATAAGTTGAAAACAGCATATTAGTTTCTAGTGACAAGAGTGTTCCACTCAACTGAGACATTCAATCCTTCCTGAACAGTATTCAGAGTGTGGATCCATTTTTGTTCTGTACGGTGTAAAATTGTACTGATGTCCCCCCCTCTCATATTACTCTTAATATGTTGGAGTACGAACCATCTTATGTCTGTGTCTTTATGTTTCATTTTCAAAAAGTGATCAACAAGCGGTTTATCTGCCACTCCATTTCTAATACAGCTCCTATGTTCAGATATCCGCTGTCGTACTTCGCGTGTGGTCTTACCAACATAAAGGAGTTGACAGGGACAGCTAATAATATAGATCACATTTTTGGTCAAGCAATTAGTGTGGCAATTCATCTTCCACACTCTTTGGCCAAATTGGAATTCCTTTTTGGTTACTGTTAAAGGGCATGCTACACATTTGCCACACTTATAGTGGCCAATTATGGGAGGCAAACCCCATTGTCTATTGATGGTAGTGACCCTCTTTGGTTCCCTGTATGTGTGCACTAGTCTCTGTCTTAGGTTCTGGTTACGTTTAAATGCGTACATCGGTTTCTGTGATAATGACCCTGGGTGCTTTACAAGGTTCCAGTGTTTATTAATAATTCTCTTTACATCAGCACTCACTGGGTTAAAGGTGGTAACACACACTAAACGTTCATTGTTCTTTCTTTCTCTCTGGGTCAGACAAATTTCTCGATTTGTATTTTCCGCTCTTTTTAGTTGGTCTTTTACCAACCTTCTAGGGTAGCCCCTCTTCTGTAGCCTTTCTTTTAGTTGTTCTGCATGGATCTTGAAATCATCTTTTTCGGAGCAGTTTCTTTTGATACGTAAGAACTGACCATAAGGTAGGTTCTGTCGTAAGCTAGCTGGATGGAAACTGTTAAAGTGCAGAAGGGTATTCTTGTCCGTGGGTTTTCTGAACAAGGTGGTCGTAAGGTGATTCCCAGTTTTTTTTATCAGAAGATCCAGGAAACTAACCTGTAGATAACTATATTCAATTGTGAATTTTATGTCTATATCACATTGATTCAACCATGTATGAAATTCCTTTAGAGATGTGACTGTCCCTTTCCATATTAAAAACACATCATCGATATATCGATGCCATGTGTTTAAGTAGCCGCTCAAAGTAGGGTGACTAGTCAGTAGATTGTGTTGCCCCAAAATAAACTTCTCTTCATAGTCAGCCATATATAGATTGGCGACATCGGGAGCAAAAGTAGCACCCATACTCACCCCTCTCTCTTGTTTGTAAAGTTGTTTTTTAAACAAGAAAAAATTTTCAGTCATGGCCAACCTAATACATTCCTGTACAAACTCGGTAGGAGGCAAATGCGGTCTCCTTCTTTTGTTCAAAAACTGACCCAGAACAAATAGACAAATTTGCTGTGGGATTGCCGTGTAAAGCGACTCAACGTCCATGGTCACCAAAATATCTCCCTCTTCAATTTGGATGTCTTTCATGATATTAATCATATGGGTAGAGTCTTTTACATACGACGGCATTGCCTGCACAAATGGCTTCAGAAACACCTCCGCATATACTGAAAGTGGCTCCAATAGGGAGTCAATCGCTGATACAATAGGTCTTCCAGGAGGTTTAGTCAAATTTTTTATGAATTTTGGGTAGTGTGTAGAATGCTGCCTTCTTAGATCCAGTTTTATTAAGAAACTGTCCTTCTTCCACACTAATCCATCGTTCATTTATTGCATGATTGGTTAGGCTTTTTATTTCTTCTTGAAGTCTCGTCGTAGGGTCCCTATCTAATTTTTTATAGGAATTTGTGTCTTCTAGTAATCGTATACACTCTGCTTCATACAAGTCTGTATCAAGTATAACAATCCCACCCCCCTTATCGGCGGGTTTTATAGTGATTGATTCATCACTGCATAGTCTATTTAGGCTTTGTCTTTCATCTTTTGTTAAGTTATCTGGTTTATGGTTCTTGACTCTTATAGCATCTAATACTTCACGCGTCACTATATTCTCAAAAGCCAAAATCTCAGGTGGCACAGTATGAGGGGGTGGAGTGAAGCTAGATCTTATTTTGAGCCCACTGATGTTCGGTACCATATCTGATGGCGATCCCTTTGTACGTCCTGCTTTCACAAACGTGCAGGTCCCGTGTAAAGTGTTCTTTACCATTGGATACATGTAAGTTTTTGTATCATTTGTATTGTTGAGATATATATACAGTTAAAAACCTTGGTTTGGCCAATGTATTGAGTACTAAATGTTTTGTTATGTGGTGTGTTGGTTCCACAGGCTCGACATTGATACCGAGGCCAGTGGAGGATTAATCCTTTTTGTTCTTGTCACGATCCTAAGAATTGCATCTTGGGGGTGAGTAAGACGGTTGTCTCTATTTAATTTTGACTTATATGTGACATTAATGTGTCACCTTCTAAAAGAAATAGGGTTGACATTCTGGCTTTGCATTGTTTTTAGATCGAATTCTGGCCCATACAAGTTTAAAATAGGGCGGAGCACCGTTTTCTTGCCCGACGTCCTGAAGAAGGTCTCTGACCGAAACAGGTGTCGACGTTTGTCTACGAGCAAGACATCTGGTTAAACATCATATCAGCCATATAATGACACCTGATATTATGGACTGGGTCATTGTTGAACATATTAATGAACTACAGTAATAGAGTAGATGCTCTGCAAAATATTGAATGTGGGGTATAACATGTCTTTTTAGATAGATTGGTGAGTGTGTGTGGGATATGTATGAGGATATGAATTGTTCAATTTTTAAAAGTACTTAAGAATTTATAAATATATATGTTTTTTGTAATGAAGTATTTGAAATAAAATGTGATATATTCTTACTGTGCCAGAGTCAACCCGTTCTACTGATCCAATATATAGTTTTGTGCTGCATAATACCTGAAGGATCAGGGACTATAACGCAGGTTTACCCCTTTATTTTTCTTTTCGGTATAGTACAGCCCGTGGCTGCAGGGGCACACACTTAGGCAGTGTGAGAAAGTTTTTTACTTCCGATAATGGAGAATGTAAACATTTTCTCGTTTACAGACGACCACTATAAAAAAATGTTAGAGGCACCTATTGCCCCTTTTGGAGAAGGTCTAATAAGAGACAAAGTGGTTGGTAAAAACGAAATCGAAAAAATTCTACAGAAAATGAAAAAACTAACTCGGACCGACTTGCACGGTCAGTTTATGATGCAATATCTAAAGGCCGGGATCATTCCAGAGGGTCTGCAGGTTAAAAATATCCCCAGGATCTTTATCGATAACCCGAAATTTCAAAAAAATTTCAGTGGGGTGGGGAACAAGTGCTCTAGGGATTGGATTATGTTGATTATTGAAACAGCCCAGGAAGAAACAAAGAAACAAGGGGATGAACTGGAAATTTTGGAAAAAGCTTTCTTAGAAAGCATAACGGTAAAGGATGCCAAAAAACAACTGGAAGGTTTAGAAGTAGAAATTAAAAAATTTAAAGATCTGAACCTGGAAAGAAAAATTAATAAATTGAGAAAAGATGTTTCAAATTATAATGAGGAGAAAACTTACCCTTATTTAAGAAAAGGTTTCTTCACTGATCCCCCAGTAGGGGGCTATAACTATCGAAGAAATAATCGGTATTCCAACTTTTCCAACACCTCAGGATCTTCCAGTGGGTCGGACCAATCTTCCAATGAGCAACCCAATATACCTATGGGCACTGACATCAGAGGAAGGGGCCAGAACCAACAGCGGGTTTTTTTCCGAGGGGGACAGCGAGGAAGGCCCAGACAGCAACAACCCCAATATGGGCAGGGACAAGGCGTGAGAACCAGACAGTGGTACTCCAACCAATAGCACGAGGAACTATTGACCAAATGCCCATTTTTAATTTATCACAATATACCTTAGAAAAATCGGATCTTGACCTATTGTCTAAGGGGCTCTCCTATGTTCCAACTACGAGAGCAGATGTTTTTAATATGGAACTAGAGCTACACAGATTCTTCAGAAATGTACGATTAAACCACTTTTTTGAGGTTTATTTACCTGATCATCCACATGAAAAGGGATCGCCATCAGATATGGTACCGAACATCAGTGGGCTCAAAATGAGATCTAGCTTCACTCCACCCCCTCATACTGTGCCACCTGAGATTTTGGCTTTTGAGAATATAGTGACGCGTGAAGTATTAGATGCTATAAGAGTCAAGAACCATAAACCAGATAACTTAACAAAAGATGAAAGACAAAGCCTAAATAGACTATGCAGTGATGAATCAATCACTATAAAACCCGCCGATAAGGGGGGTGGGATTGTTATACTTGATACAGACTTCTATGAAGCAGAGTGTATACGATTACTAGAAGACACAAATTCCTATAAAAAATTAGATAGGGACCCTACGACGAGACTTCAAGAAGAAATAAAAAGCCTAACCAATCATGCAATAAATGAACGATGGATTAGTGTGGAAGAAGGACAGTTTCTTAATAAAACTGGATCTAAGAAGGCAGCATTCTACACACTACCCAAAATTCATAAAAATTCTACTAAACCTCCTGGAAGACGTATTGTATCAGCGATTGACACCCTATTGGAGCCACTTTCAGTATATGCGGAGGTGTTTCTAAAGCCATTTGTGCAGGCAATGCCATCGTATGTAAAAGACTCTACCCATATGATTAATATCATGAAAGACATCCAAATTGAAGAGGGAGATATTTTGGTGACCATGGACGTTGAGTCGCTTTACACGGCAATCCCACAGCAAGATTGTCTATTTGTTCTGGGTCAGTTTTTGAACAAAAGAAGGAGACCGCATTTGCCTCCTACCGAGTTTGTACAGGAATGTATTAGGTTGGCCATGACTGAAAATGTTTTCTTGTTTAAAAAACAACTTTACAAACAAGAGAGAGGAGTGAGTATGGGTGTTACTTTTGCTCCCGATGTCGCCAATCTATATATGGCTGACTATGAAGAGAAGTTTATTTTGGGGCAACACAATCTACTGACTAGTCACCCTACTTTGAGCAGCTACTTAAACACATGGCATCGATATATCGATGATGTGTTTTTAATATGGAAAGGGACAGTCACATCTCTAAAGGAATTTCATACATGGTTGAATCAATGTGATATACACATAAAATTCACAATTGAATATAGTTATCTACAGGTTAGTTTCCTGGATCTTCTGATCAAAAAAACTGGGAATCACCTTACGACCACCTTGTTCAGAAAACCCACGGACAAGAATACCCTTCTGCACTTTAACAGTTTCCATCCAGCTAGCTTACGACAGAACCTACCTTATGGTCAGTTCTTACGTATCAAAAGAAACTGCTCCGAAAAAGATGATTTCAAGATCCATGCAGAACAACTAAAAGAAAGGCTACAGAAGAGGGGCTACCCTAGAAGGTTGGTAAAAGACCAACTAAAAAGAGCGGAAAATACAAATCGAGAAATTTGTCTGACCCAGAGAGAAAGAAAGAACAATGAACGTTTAGTGCGTGTTACCACCTTTAACCCAGTGAGTGCTGATGTAAAGAGAATTATTAATAAACACTGGAACCTTGTAAAGCACCCAGGGTCATTATCACAGAAACCGATGTACGCATTTAAACGTAACCAGAACCTAAGACAGAGACTAGTGCACACATACAGGGAACCAAAGAGGGTCACTACCATCAATAGACAATGGGGTTTGCCTCCCATAATTGGCCACTATAAGTGTGGCAAATGTGTAGCATGCCCTTTAACAGTAACCAAAAAGGAATTCCAATTTGGCCAAAGAGTGTGGAAGATGAATTGCCACACTAATTGCTTGACCAAAAATGTGATCTATATTATTAGCTGTCCCTGTCAACTCCTTTATGTTGGTAAGACCACACGCGAAGTACGACAGCGGATATCTGAACATAGGAGCTGTATTAGAAATGGAGTGGCAGATAAACCGCTTGTTGATCACTTTTTGAAAATGAAACATAAAGACACAGACATAAGATGGTTCGTACTCCAACATATTAAGAGTAATATGAGAGGGGGGGACATCAGTACAATTTTACACCGTACAGAACAAAAATGGATCCACACTCTGAATACTGTTCAGGAAGGATTGAATGTCTCAGTTGAGTGGAACACTCTTGTCACTAGAAACTAATATGCTGTTTTCAACTTATATATATATTGTTTACAATGAATAGTGTATGTTTAAGACAGCCAATATATGTCCAGGTACCATATGAATAATACTGAGTCTAATCCATGCCGCATAAATTACATTTTGTTACAGCTGCTGCACAATAATGGTACTGGATGTTAGTTTTTCAATCGTGGTCTTTTGAAATTTGTTTTCTCCAACTTGTCGTTCTAACTTATTTTTCAAAACTGTTTGTATGAAGCTTAAAATATAAAGCCCACAGAACGTGATATACACTTTTATAGATATAAAAAGATGGGCTCTGAAGAAATTTGTACATCTGTGCCAATGGTATGGGTATATTTCGAATGGTGGAGAAGTCCACTGTAGGACCTAGATATAGATATATTCATGTAATAGGTGTGAGTTGGTAAAAGACTCTAACAAAGCACCCAGTTCCTAAAATCAGGCTAAAATGCACCAGGGAATTAGGCATGGTACGCCAGACCCCTTATGTATCACTTTAGGATTTTCTACTAGGATTTTTGATGTATCGTTCAAAAAATGTTGTTGTACATTAATTTTGTCGGTTTAGTTTTGTCTAAACATTGTGGTGGAACCGTGAACAGTATTTGTTATGGAGAACCAGGGTGTGGTTCTCTGCTTGCATTTGGCGGATGCGCGTATTCCAGTAACCTATTGAGGGAAGACGTGTTTACTTGCATAGACAAACGTTTGATCGTGTCCGTTTTTCCACTCTAAATGGCTAAGACAGCGTTTTGGTGGATCCAGTCCCTTTTTTGTGTTTACTATTGAGGGTTTTGGATTGTCCCCTGTTTATGTCCATCGCTTTCGTTATAGTCGGTGGTTACATGTGAGTCGAACGCCGTCCGGAGGAGTGGATTGTTTGGTCGTGGTTTTTGATCGATTAGACCAAGGTAAGAGATGAATGTATATGTGAAACTTTAATAGGTACGATTGCGGTGACTGTGGCACGGTATACGCATTGTTAAAAATGCGGAACTCATGTTGTGTCTGCTCGAGTGAGAATATCACGAGCAGACTATGATGTTTAAGGTGACGGCACCTGTAGTATAGTGTTGGGAAGAGATGGGGTTAGCACTTTGGTGATTTTTATTAGAGAACGGAGGAAATACTTGTGATTTATGGGTGATAATTTGGATTTATGTGATTTTGTTCACAGTTGCTTGGGGTCCATCGAGGATTTAATGACTCCAGTACATTAGTGTACTTCCTGCTTTCACAAACGTGCAGGTCCCGTGTAAAGTGTTCTTTACCATTGGATACATGTAAGTTTTTGTATCATTTGTATTGTTGAGATATATATACAGTTAAAAACCTTGGTTTGGCCAATGTATTGAGTACTAAATGTTTTGTTATGTGGTGTGTTGGTTCCACAGGCTCGACATTGATACCGAGGCCAGTGGAGGATTAATCCTTTTTGTTCTTGTCACGATCCTAAGAATTGCATCTTGGGGGTGAGTAAGACGGTTGTCTCTATTTAATTTTGACTTATATGTGACATTAATGTGTCACCTTCTAAAAGAAATAGGGTTGACATTCTGGCTTTGCATTGTTTTTAGATCGAATTCTGGCCCATACAAGTTTAAAATAGGGCGGAGCACCGTTTTCTTGCCCGACGTCCTGAAGAAGGTCTCTGACCGAAACACGTGTCGACGTTTATCTACGAGCAAGACATCTGGTTAAACATCATATCAGCCATATAATGACACCTGATATTATGGACTGGGTCATTGTTGAACATATTAATGAAATACAGTAATAGAGTGGATGCTCTGCAAAATATTGAATGTGGGGTATAACATGTCTTTTTAGATAGATTGGTGAGTGTGTGTGGGATATGTATGAGGATATGAATTGTTCAATTTTTAAAAGTACTTAAGAATTTATAAATATATATGTTTTTTGTAATGAAGTATTTGAAATAAAATGTGATATATTCTTACTGTGCCAGAGTCAACCCGTTCTACTGATCCAATATATAGTTTTGTGCTATTACAGTGGCAGACTCGACTCAGTGATGCATGGACAGTTCACCTGCGAACAAGCTCATGCAGCTGTGGCTTTCGCAAATTGAAAAAAGCTCCACAATTGTCATGGGGTAATGTTGTATGTGGAACACTCGCGTTTTGCGATTTTGGATCACTCAAAGTCCACATTCACCACACAGAGAGGATCAGCTTATGACATCATATTGTCTAGCCCCCACATCCATGTTGTAAGGTGCAAGACAGTAAACCCAGCCACGTTCCTCACACAACCATGCACCGCCGAAGATTTGCAACAGCATGACTGTGCATCTTATGAAGGGGAAGATGATGATATACCCAAAGCCAAAGACAGCCACCTAGACGATGAAGAAATCCTCTTCATTGACAGGTCAGCATCAATTGATCAGGAAGCAGGGGAAAGGCATGTTGGGGCAGCAGTGGTTCGCCTAGAGGAGGGAGAATATGAGACATTGGTAATGAGGAGACTACCCACACATTATTCGACACAGGCAGCCAAACTGGTAGCTCTCATAGATGCTTCTAAGGGATGCTATGCAACATCTATTCTGCCTATATCACCACCATGGTACATGCAGGTCTGTCACGCCGGAGAAGGAGGGCATTCAGAAGAGCAGATGGCTCACCAGTACAGCATGCGGCCCTGCTCAACACATTAATTTCTGTCCTTGCAGAACACTCTGTGGTGGTGGTCATTAAATGCGCAGCACATGCACTCAACACTGACAAAATCTTTCTGGGAAATGCACCCGCCAATGTGGGAGCGAAAGCTGCAGCAAATCTCCCACTGCCCATATCTGCTGAGTACGTTGTAACCACAGAAATAGCAAGAACAGATAAAGAAGCATACACAGCTCTCCCTATCATACAGGTAATTGGGCTGCAGCGTAGAGCACTCCCAGAAGGACACGATGTATGGCTCAAATGTGGGTGCGTGCAATCACCCACAGACCTCTTATGGAGACAAAAGTGTACAGGAAAAGTAGTGATGCTAGTAGAGTTATTACACACAGCATTTGAGCAGTTGCATTACCCGTATCATAGGTATAAACAACACATTGCAGCCGACATTCAAGAAGAATGGTTTATCCCCAATTTGCAGGACACCTCTTAACTATAGTTGTTCAATGTGCCACTTGCCAAGTATTTAGTACAGGAATAACCCTCAGAACATTGCGAGGATTTCTGCCCCACCCTGTTGGCCCATTCCATGAACTGCACATTGACTATACAGACATGGGGGCACAATGCAATGGGGCACGATATCCTTTTGTGGTGGTGTGTCTGTTTTCCCGATGGGTTAAGGCAGGCCCATATGCCCACCCAAATGCCAAGTATGCCACGAAATTCCTCAGAGAGGTTGTCCCTCGTTGGAGAGTGTGTGATGTTTTAAGATAAGATAATGGCACCCATTTTTTCAATGGGCTCTTCAAGGAAATAAATGCTCTGTTTGGGAACAAATATCATATGTGTTTGATTTACCACACACCAACAAATGGGATGGTATAGAGTATGAATGGCCTCCTTAAGAGCATACTCTCCAAACTATGTAACACTCTAAAAAATAATCGGTTGTATTGCCTGCCCCTCGCTCTGTTTCATCTGCACACACAGCCCAGTAAGGACCGCCACCTGTCCGTCAACGAAATAGTGACTGGTAGGCGTATGCAAACACCTCTATCACCTGTGAGGAGAGCATCAGATGCTCAAAGAGCAGCAACAATCCTCGGGGAAGAATTTAAGCAATATCTGTTCCAAATGACACATGCAATAAAATGTATTGCAAAACAAATGGCTCCACCAAAAACAGAAAATGCACAAACATCAACTGCACCACAAGCTGACACCACACCCATGCAACCCCTGTTGCCAGGTGAACTGGTCTATGCCAGAGGTTTTGTGCAAGAATTGAACAATCTCAGGCTCCATGTGCCCAGTGAGGTTGTGTTTTCCACCACCCTCGCAGTAAAGGTGAAAGGGCTCAGATATTGGATACACCTCTCCGAAATTCGCAGGGCCTTACCCAACTAGACACTAAGGAGGTCATTACGAGTTAGGCGTTAAGGGGTTAACGGCACTGGTAAAGGTGCTGGCGCCGTCAACCCCTTAACGCCTCATTACGAGTTTACCAGGCACCCGTGGCGGGTCCCACGAGCAGACCAGGGTGCTAACAATGGGCCTGTTATTAATGGGACCTTTGTTGGCACCCTCCCCATTCCCATTGAGCCATATGGGGGCTCGAATGGGAATGGGGAGGTACCGGGTCCGGTTCCTTAAATGAGGAATTACTGGGTCCTCCAAGGTTGGAATGGCCCGGTAATTCCTCATTTAAGGAACCCGGACCCGTACCCGGTAAGGGGGTAGCCATGCCACTAATAGCGGCATGGTTACCCCCTAACTCGTAATGACCCCCAAGTGTCCAAGATGAAAACAACACAACTACCTAGTTTGCGTAGCTTCTTGCTAATGATATTAAGTGCATGTTAAGAAGTACATGATACATGCATTGCTGCTAGAGCACCAGCTACGTGAATTAAAAAGCTCTCTCTCTCTCTCTATCTATCTCTCTCCCTCCCTCCCGGCCTTCCCTCTCCCCCTGCCCCCTTGTTTTTCTCTCCTTTCCCCGTTTTTCCCAAAACTCACAGGTGGAACAACGATGGAGATGGCGACACTGAGATATTCTTCAAATGTAGATAGAAGTGGTATTAGTAATACAAGAATGTACAGCTACAAGTGCGGCCTCCATTGTGCCCATTTTGTTTACAGTAATGATGTTTTTACTAGGAATTTATTGGGGAACATCTTTTATCTGGGCTGGCCATCTAAATGAAGAGGGGGACCAACCATGGGGACCTGGAACTTGAATATACTGCCCAATGCCACTGAATTACCTCTGGTCAAGGTCACTGAATTGATTTGAATGTAACTGAACTACCATCCAATGTAACTCAGATCCTTGTATGCCCAAATGTAACTGAATCCACCCGAGCCCTGTATCCTCCATGTTAATAACACTGAGTTCCAGTCTGAACCCTAACTCGAATGAAAGGACGAATGACACCGCACCATTCAGTGTCTCCAAATTAAACAATGTAATATCAGCAATCACCATCCTGAGAATACAGAATCCAAACATTACTAGCCTTAGTATTACTCCAAGAACCTTGAATATATTTGCCAACCACTGTGGAATCCATGAAAACAAAGAGGCAAACCAGCTGTCATCTTCAATGTCATCTGTCTTGTCTTCCATCTTGGCATGCAGGTCTGTCAACAACGTTATGGCCTCTGTCAAGGTTCCATTCTGGTCATCGTGAAAAGGTACAAATGTGCAACATGATGGCCCGATTTTGGTGCAAAACTCCTCCTTCTATTGCTGTGATCATATCAAGGACATATCTATTCTGGAGGGTCATCAGTCGTATGGTGTTCTGCTCTTCTTTAATGGCACTGAATCCCTTTATGGTAGCATGGATTTTCTGCAAAAGCTCCCATCTGGTAATTTGCAACCACTTGGCTTTTACCACTGTTTAGTTTCAAGGCATGAATATAGCTTTCATTATCATAGCAGTTTTGCTGAACAACTTTTCACCAATGTTTAGATCGCTCTGAGGAATCACTAATGCTGGAACATGGATGAAGATCAGGGAACACACTCCAACCCAATCTTTGGGAAACTTCATAGAGGCTCTGGATCTACAAGCCCAATATCGATCCATAAGGATGGTTGCCCCTTCTCTCATCCCATGAACATCAATTGTAGCTTTCCATTCTTTGTTATATCCCACATGGTTCTTTTCATGGTTTCCGAAACATAGGGCCTCATTACGAGAATGGAGGTAGCCATGGAGCTATTAGCTCCATGGCTGCCTCCGTTCCGGGCTCCATTACCGGGTTCCTGCAATGGGGACTTACCGAATTACTCCGACATAGGAGGAACCGGTAATTCCTCCTTGCAGGAACCCATCCCCATTCCCATTTGAGCCCCCATAGGGCTCAATGGCAATGGGGAGGGAGGTAATAACGGGCAGATTACATCTGGCCCGTTATTGCCTCCCTCTTCCCCTCGGGGGACTCGGAAAGCATGCCTGGTTTTACCAGGCATGCGATCTGGGTCCCGCGATGTGAAGCTTGTAATCGGCGCTCCCGGAATGAAGGGGGCCGGTCCCATACCGGCCCCCTTCATTACGGGAGCGCCAGCCTTATAATGAGGCCCATACTGTTGCATTAACCAATGGTACTACAACTAATGGGCCTGATTTGTCCACCACTAATAGACACCTATACCCGCACATATTTGCAGCATATTGAGATAGTCGATATGTAAATGTTGAAACTGACCATTCGGTCAAGGTATTACTCCTCTAATCATACTCAGTGTATGCCCAGCAGTAAACTTTTTTCACACGGTGCAAATCACCATAAACAGTGCAAGGTGTTCCAATAAATTAGGAATGAACCAGTCTTCTGCAATATTGGCAGCAAGACTTTCTCTAGTTACATGTGCGAGGTAATGCAGCTGTTCAAGCGTGACTTTCAATAAAGTTACTGGCATCACTGGCTTTCCAGTGCTGTCCTGTCGCCATAATGCTTCCATGGGGGATAAAGAACATCCCATGTGTTTACACAGCGCTTGCGCTTCTTGTGGAGTTCTTCCCTGAATCTCTATTAATTGGGTTATCAACTGCATATTAAACCCTTCCTCCCACGTACGTTGCTGATCCCAGCCTGCCATACCGGACTTCCTTCTGCCTTCCGTTTGAACCTTGTCTTGCCCGCACATTGCTGAACCCTGCCTGCCATATCGGACTGCCTTCTCCTGCCATTTGGACCTTGTTTTCCACGCACGTTGCGGAACCTTGCATGTTACCAGATTCCGCTCTAGTGCTGCTACGTTCTAAGACGTACGAACTTCGCACCTCTGCCTCAGGTACTATTTCCTGGTTTCCAATCTGTTTATGGTAATTACTACCTGGACCACGGGTTACGTTACACACGAACACTGTAACTTCCTCATATTGAATTTCGCTTCTTGGAACCTATCTATTAGTATCCCCTACTGAATATCTGGAGATAGTGCACTTCTGGACACCTTCCTGATATTGTTGCGTGCAATACCTCAGACCTAGCACGACCCTCGTTCCACTAGAGTTTAGTTCCCTTACTAACCTTCCTGTTTGTTATTTTATATATTTCGTTTTTGTTCTATCCTTCTGGACTCTGCCTTCCATATCCATTTCCTCATAATCTTCTCCACTGACCTGATCATAAATAACTTGGTCTGAAAGTCCTGTTTACCTCAAAACCACACAATCTTAGGTGAGGGCTTTCTCATTTATGGTCTTTTCTCATGTCTTACATTAGGTAACTGAATCCTGCTTACTCTTCCTTAATCTTCGCTCACCAAGCTCCATTGAACAGTATGATAATATATACTCAGAGAGTATTTCTAGCATATTTTTGGCT
Source organism: Ambystoma mexicanum (assembly GCF_040938575.1). Taxonomy (NCBI): domain Eukaryota; kingdom Metazoa; phylum Chordata; class Amphibia; order Caudata; family Ambystomatidae; genus Ambystoma; species Ambystoma mexicanum. Next base: position 464,433,484 of record NC_090931.1, read on the forward strand.
TACACTAACCGTTGTCTTTTTCCCTTACAGCTTGATACCATAGCGGTGTGTGCTACCTGCTCTTTCACTTGATCCACTCCTCTGTCTGGTACTGATTGGAAGTGTCATGCATGCCACATTTCCTGGTCTCCGTGGCCGCCATTCTCCTGCTTTTTCAGATTATGCCGGGCAACCATCCGTTCACAGAACAGCATACAGAACGGCTGCCAGGCCATTCTATATGATGTGGAGGTTGCTTGGGAAGTTGCCATGGCGACTGTCTGGCGAGCACAGTCACGACGTTTGGAATCCACGCCCATTCCTGGTCACGTAGCACAGTGCGCTATGTGTTACATACTGTGTCATTCTAAATCTATTTAAACTTTTGTCCCGTCGGAATCGGTGCTTCATATTGTTGTTCTTATCGAAGCTACCATCTCCCGCTTTCAGCGATTCTTCGTTGTGTGTTACTTCACAGTGTTGCTTCAGCGAATCCTCCATGTGTGTTACTTCACACTGTTTGGATTTCTACATACCCAACCCGATGACGCTTTCAAGCTCTGTCAGATCTTCAGCGTTCACCGCGTCTGCAGCAACAACTTCACGGCATTTTACACCGTTGGATTGAAACACACATTGTGACCGCTATTGTTTCCATCCTAAAATTCCCAGCGTAACATTTGGTTTTCCTTCAGTTCATGACAGATCCCAATCATCTCTTTACCCGCTAACCACAAATGATACATTTTCCATTCTGGTGCAGAGATTCTCACTGTCACACCTCCGAGATTACCCTCATCAAAGGATTAAGGCTATTCAGGTCATTGAGACTCCAATCCATTATCCTCAGCCATCACCAGTTGACAACCGAACTCTTCATGCTCCAGTTTCTTGTTTTTCTTTTGCTACGGATTTCAGGTGTTCAGTGCATAGAACGTATGAACGCTCTGCAGTTTCCTCTACAATGCACCAACTCAACTCTAGTGTGTCCCTTGTGCCATATGGGGTTTAGTCCTTTACTAACCTTACATTGATTCCTCGTCTATCACTATTCTCTGCTACACACCATAAGAGTTCTAATTGAGGGGTTGGCCAGTATTGAGTGGTAGGGGGGTACTCCTACTTATTCCTTAAGTTATGGTTCATTACCTTCCCTTTTAGGGTACTCAAGAAAGAAGTGCCACATACATACGCTGGACGCATAGGACCCTAATTCCAGACTGGTGTTTTTCTGCACTTCGGATCCTGCACCCTTTCAACTGATGCATTCCTCTAGCTCTTGTTATTACAAGCTGGTGGGGTGTGTCATTGCGAAGGTCTGTTATTTGATACTATCTGCTACGCCTTTCCGCCTGGGACTTGTCCTTCAATTAGGTTATCCAGTCGATCCTTCACTCATTGCTCTGAGAGTGTGCTTAGAATTGTGACAGGAAGGCAGCAGAGGGGTGTATCGAGAGGAAGAGCTCCCTCTGATAGGGAGGCCTGGGTTAAGGAATAACTGAGGCTCTTCAATCAAGCTGATCAGGCCGGAAATTCCAATTCACCTTTACTTGGCTCTACATCGATCCTAGCCGGTGAGTGACACTGCCCCTCCGGGCGTGGTATCAGATGACACAAATGATGAACAGGGGATGTACGCAATAAGGGAACTGAAAGCAGAAGAAGGGTATTCAAATCCGACATACAAACCACCACCATATACTAGAGAGGAAAAACCGAAGGGTATGGGACAGCCAATTAGTGATGTAGGGGCACGGAACGAGTCACTGCAACAAGCAAAGGAGGAGTCTGAGGGCATAGGTACGGACGAATGGATAGCAGCACAGGTACTTCTAAAAATGAAGGGGAAAACAACTGGGGAGGAGGAGGGGGTGATCTAGGCAATGGAAAGCCTGAAAGGGGACCGTGATACTGATGTATCACTGGGCAAAACTAATGGAGGAGGAGGATAGAAGGGAGAAGGAAAGGGAGGAGAGGATCAACCGTGAGGGAAGGAAAAGGAGAAGAGAGGAGAAACTGGAGCAGGAAGACAGGGAGCAAAGGAAAGAGGAGGAGAAGGAGCAACTGGAAAGGGAGCACGAGGAAAGGAGAGAGGGACCTAAAGGAAAGGAAGAGAGTGGAAAGGGAGATGAGAGAAACAGGGGAGAGAAATGGAGAAGGTGGAGAGAAGGAGGGAAATAGCAGAGCAAGAAAAACGCAAGTTAGCAGAAAGGGAACAGAGGAAGTTGCAATTGGACAGACTGACGAGGGAACGAGCATGTAAGGAGGAGAATGAGCGAACGATAGGGACAGTCAGGACACAGGTAGAACTGGAATGGGAAAGAAATAAATGAGAGGAATAAGAGCGAGCAGAACCAGACAGTACGAATACATGAGGAAGTAGTGCGGTAGGGGGCGGCACTGCACGCCTAGGGGTATGGGCAGGAGAAAGCACATATAACCTAGTGGACATTGATCACAGTTTAAATCCTAACACTGACTCAACATCTAGGAAATCAAATCTTTCTGATGACATCTGCAGCAATATGGACATAGGGTCTGACAATGAGGACAGACACAGTGAAGACGAGAGGGAGGAGAGGAGTAGGTCACAACCAACGGGAACAGACAAGTGGGCGTCATGGGAATGCAGTTCCCAGGGACAAGTAGAAGGCGGGGCCGATGCAGAGGAGCGAGCACAGCAGGCAAATGATAGATTCACCTCACACAACATATACCTCTACAGACTTGAAGACCTTCCTAGACACAGGGGGGAAGACATAGCACTAAAATGTTCAAGGGGACGATTGTCTAGGGCCTATGTTGACAGCAAATGAGTACCGACCCTAGAACCAATAGACATATGCACTGATATTGAAGACGAGAGAGGGCCTATTCAAATCAGACAGTACCGAAGGACACCGGAAGGGAGGGCAGCATATTCACAGATGCCACTATTGGAAAGGGGAGGGACAATACCTCAATATGTGCCCTGGAAGCACAGTGACAAGGAGAATGTTAAGTGCAGATTACCATTACTAAGCGCAGGAGCTGGGAAGTGGATTCATGAGATGGCAAAGTTGACAGGGGGTCATAGGTTGGCAGTGGGTGACGTCAAGTGACTGTTAGTTTTGATAATGGGTGACACAGCTGATGACATATGGAAGAGGGCGGTTCCCAGGGGTGACGATACAAAACACATTGCATGATGTGACGCCATTTGCAAATTGCAGAGCAGCAGTTTGGCAAGCATTGCGAACACAATACCCAGACACGTCAGACATCGGGCAATTACATCACGCAAAATGCGTGAATATGAGGATCCTGTCCAATATATTCAGGAGATTCAAGGGCTTTGGTGCCTTGAAACACGATCTTGTGGGTTGGATTTCCAGAGCAGCAAAGTACTCTCCATGCCCTGTGACAGAGGCTGGATTCTGAATTCATCGCAGTGTGCCCTTGCCTCTTCATTGTCAGGTCCAGCCGCAAGTGGATCCAGGAAACCTTCCAGAGAGCAATACGGTTCAAGGTTTGCATCATGTGCACCAAGACAAGAGAAAAGGAGTATCAATCTTTGCCTCACCCTAGTAGCTGGGGTATGGTTCATGCAAGTTACATGCAGCCCTTTGTCGTAAGAAGGGCCTTGAAAAATTGCAGGCTGGCAGGGCTTCCTCATCTTCAGGTCAGCATCTTCTCCTCTGCTTCTACAATTCCAATGGAAAGGGACCCTCTTCAATGTGACTGTGGGGTGGGGGCGTGCCAAGGCCCCAATTGCAGGATTACATATGTTTAAATATACTTCAACATACCCAAGCACTGAGGGCTACAGGATTCAAACATGCCATGCTTCTTTCCTGCAAACTCCCTAGACATTGATTCAAGTCTGAATACAGACACTGTTTACCAACTGGTCTTGTCTAGTGATGGCTCTCAGAGGCCAGATAGAAAAATGCCTCATCCTCAACATCTTGCTCAATCTTGCATAGGAACGATATTTAGCTGCAGGGCTCTGCACTCGAGTTTAAATGGAGATCCTCAATAGGGATTGCAGGACCATACCGTACAATCCACCAGTGAACCAGTCCTTAAAAATGACAGGGGCACTGTGCCAGAGTGACAGGTGTCCCAATGCTGCTAGAAATACTTAACTAGGTCTGAGGAGTAGGCCTGAAAGCACTGCAGAATCAAAGATGCAGGAAAAAATAAACAAACTCATGAATATATCCAAGGAAAGCTACCCGGACCATCTGCTGAACAAAAAAGAAACCTTTGGTATTACGAAATGGAGAGAGGGATTGATGACTGGATAACGGTTTGGTGTGGAGGGGGTGCTTCTGAATGAAGTGCTGTGCCATCCTTCAGTAAAGATGTTACCATAAACATGCTGGGAAGAAAGCTTGTTGGTCTGTTATGCAAACATCCCAAGAGTTTGGAAGAAAAGGTATTGAGGTGTAGCAGTAGCTTTTAACAAGTAACAACTGGTTTAGCTGTACATTATTGTCAGTTCTCTGGTATAGGTTGACTTCCCGGTTGTCCAGAAGGACTCGACAACAGAAATGCATATAAATAATCACAAAAGACAACAACCAAACTGGCATGGTTCTCACTGGGTTCTACTAGAACTACACAGAATCCTAGCTGCTGCCCAAGCTGCAGATAAATTCTCTCAGATCTTTTGACTAACAAACAATTACGTTGGAAAGCATATTCTAGAGAGTTCTGTCTCTTATTCACCAATGATGGAAACAATGGTTTGCCTTGGCTAACACAAAGATCCGTTGGATGTGTGCTCATATACGCGTGACGTGCCTACACTTGCACAAAGTGTTCAATCATTCAGAGGGGCCCTGAGTATTAGCTGAGGTGGTCCATTAACTTATCCATGAGGATCTGGTCTCATTACTGATTGGGTCAGGGAAAAGGGTTTGACACTTTCCTTCCCATTCACAGTAGAACAAGTGTACTCCCATTTAAAACATTTCCCCAAGTCATACATGTAAAAGCCCTGCTGCAAACTTCTCACAAACACCAGCACTGCAAGATCAGAAAGAATAACAGACCTCGTGTTCCCAGACTACTGCCAAGGGGCAGGCCACTCTATGGAAGGCAGACCAGGAAGGGTCGAGCTGTGGCTATCAGAAGAGCCCGCAACTGAGAAAGTGGGCAAATGATTGTGTATGTTTTTAAAACAGATCACCACTTGAAGTTGGGGGAAAGTTCCTGACCAAGGACAAATTCTAATGGATGCACATACCAACGCACAGACCTCAACTCATAGGAGTGTTCTATTGTTAAAAGAAGCCAGCCCAAATGCTGGCTACCCACACTCTGTACAGCACCCTTCTGCTCTCGAGCTAGGTCTGCACTTTAAAACATAAATTAAAATGAAATCAAAATAAAGTATGTACATTAACAAATAAGTGAACAGATTTTTGGCATACGAATTAATATGTTCATAAATATGCAATAAATCTAAGCCGGTGAACACTGGCACACTGCTTTGCCTCAAGGTTTTGGAACAACGTGGTTAATGTTTACATATCTAACTTGGCCAAATGTCCTCTTCAGGGTCACAGGCAATGTTGAACAACCCTCCAAACTCAAGCTGTTTTATTTTTATTTATTTTTTACCAACTTTATTTAATTTTTAAGGCATCACAGACATGAATCCATTAGAAAACTCAGTACAGCCCCTATCCGGGGATTCAGTGTAAATACATATGGCTGTGTTGCCCATGTAAATAGAGTAACAACCCCTGAACTCCTCCCTCCCCCTCCCCTTTTCTTTCCCAACCTATCCCAACCTAAAGGTAGAAGGTTCAACATTCCAGTTTGTAAGTGCAACAGAGTGAATCATTTATAGTCTAAAGTTCAGTTTCCGTGATTTAGAAACAGGGTTTTCAGATGATAGATATCGCTCGAAGCAGCCTTGGCTCAAAGAACATCTGCTCCTTGTCATCCATGAACTCGTGAAGTGGCAGCCAGGTGTTTAAGTATTTGGTATAGGAGCCTTGGGCCAGTGCCGTCACTTTCTCCATGGCCATCAACCCCCATAGTCTAACCCACCACATGGCTGTTATTGGGCCTTCTTTTGTCTTCCATGCCTGTGCGAGTGTTATTCTAGCCGCGCTCAACATGTGGGTTATAAGGGTGGCTGTAGGCCCTGAGTTCGCATAACTCCCCTCCACTGCTTCCCCCAGCAGAACCACCAATGGATCTTGAGGCAGTTCTACCCCCGTGACATCTTTGATATGGCTTAGAATCTCCTTCCAATAGGTCGCTGTCACTGGGCAGGACCACCACATGTGTATGAGGTCCCCGGACTGTCCGCAATTTCTCCAGCAGGCTGCGGGATATTCCGGGTTGATTGCATGCATGCGTGCAGGTGTCATGTACCATCGAAGGCAGAGTTTAAATGCTGCCTCCTTTATGGAGGTGCATTTGGATCCTTTAGGTGCTCTATGCCAAATGCGACTCCAGGTCTCCTCGGAGATTGGTTTGCCCAGATCTGCCTCCCACTTTTGCATGTATGTAAGTTTGTTTTCAGGATTAGCCTCTCCTGTCAGGCGATATAATCTAGTTATGCCCTTTTCTGGTTGACCTTCTTGTATTGTTAATTCTATGCCTGTCGGGTTTCTGGTTGCCCTTTCTTTTACTTTAGCGTTGGAAACCCAGTGCCTGAGCTGACCAAAGTGATATTGTTCCCGTTCCGCTAAGAGGAATTTGGACTTGTAATCTTCTAAGGTTAGGGGTGTCCCTTCTGCGTATAGGTCTTGTAGGTTTATGTTGCCCTCTCTGCCTCCCCATTGTGTCCAGAATTTAGCTTGCATTCCTGGGGTAAAGTCTGGATTACAAGCAATCGGGGCCAGCGGGCCTTCTCCTATTTTGATTTTCTTCTGTCGTAGCACTCTGTCCCAGTACCATAAAGTGGTCTTTGTTGATTCCAATAGTGGACCCTGTTTACCCCTGTGACGTGTGGTAAGAAAGCCGAGATTCCCTAGGGGAGTCGCCATTCTTTCTATTGTAACCCATTGATTGCTGTTCTCTCCAGCTGTCCATTGTAAAATAGGGGCTATTTGTGCCACCCATAGGTAACGGCGGAGCTCCGGAACCCCCAGTCCCCTGGATATTTGTGGTCTGAAGAGCACCTGTCTTGGTATTCTTGGCCTCTTTCCCCCCCAGATAAAGGACATCACATCTCTTTGTAGTGTTTGGATAGCTGGACCAGGGATTTTCATCGGAAGGGCTTCCATCACATATAACATTTTTGGGAGTAGGGTCATCTTGACCGCCGTAATACGTGCCATCCAGGACAATTCCTGCATTTCCCACCATTTTAGATCGTTAGTTAGGGATTTCAGAAGATTCGGGATGTTAGCACCATATAATCTATCATAACAGGAGGTTAGTTGTATCCCCAAGTATTTTACCGATTTACGTTCCCATTTTAGCGGATATGATTTTTCCCATTCCGGAATTTGGGTCATCTCTTCTGTGATATTAAGAGCTTTAGATTTAGCATAATTAATATGGAAGCCTGAGACCTGTGCGAACTCCTCCAGTAGTCGTATGGCTGCTGGCAGGGAATTTCCTGTGTCTCTTAGGAACAGAAGAATATCATCTGCATATAGTGCTATCTTCTGTTGCCTACATTGCCCACCTCCACTCCTCGAATCCCTGGGTGTTCCCGGACTCTACGTGCAAACGGCTCCATGGCCATGGCAAATATCAGGGGTGACAATGGACACCCCTGTCTTGTGCCTTTCTAAATGAGGATGTCTTTTGTGAATTTACCATTGATCATGAGCTTGGTGGAAGGGTGTATAAAGTTTGCCATGACCATGCGAATGAAGATCGGCCCACAACCGAATTTTTCTAGGGTTAGTCAGAGAAATCCCCAGTGTAAACTATCGAAGGCCCTGGATGCGTCCAGAGCTGCTACTGAAAATGTTTGGCTTGTCCTCCGCCCCCAGCCAATCGTGTCAATAGCCCTCCGTATATTGTCATTTGTGTGGCGCACCTTCACAAACCCAGCCTGGTCTGAATGTATTATCTCTGGGAGAATCACTGCCAATCTTCTCGCTATTATCATGGAGTAAATCTTTGCGTCCCCGTTTAATAAAGAGATCGGGCGGTAGCTTGTACATTCAGCTGGGTCCCTGTCTGGTTTCAGCAATAATATCGTAGTTCCTAGGCTCATGTCCCGGGATATTTGTCCTTTGTCCCTAATGGAATTAAATAAGTGTGTCAGGGGGCCTACCAGTATGTGCCGAAATGTTTTGTAATACGTATTGCTTAATCCATGCGGCCCCAGGGCTTTTTGACTTTTTAATGCCCTTATTGCTTCCCCCACCTCCGCCTCTGTTATTGGGGCTTCCAGCTGTTGTCTATCTGCTTCATTAATTTGTGGTAAATCTATCTGATTGAAAAAGGCTACTTGTGCTGTCTCATCAAGGTTATTTTTCCCATGTTAGTAGAGTGGAAAGAAACATTTCTTCTTCTATTCCCTTCTCTCCCCTGATTATTTCTCTGTTTCCCTTACGTAGCTGGGTTATCCGATTCCGGAGTTTATGGTGTCTCAGTTTGGCGGCGAGGAACCTATTGGCTTTACCCCCATGAATATAGTAGGACTGTTTTGTCTGTATCAGCAGACGTGCTGCGTCATCTGTTAAGTGGGTTTCTAAAATTGCTCTAGCTTTTTTAAGTTCCCGCCATGCCCTCTGTGAGCCCTTTTTTTGATATTCTTCCTCCGCCACTCGTATGTTAGCCTCCATGTTACTTTGTACTCTCGCCCGTGTTTTGGTATAGTTTGAAGCTTGTGCTATAAACTCCCCCCGTATCACTGCCTTGCTTGCATCCCAGATGGTTGCCCAGTTCATCCCGGGGGTTGTGTTTTCTTGAAAGTAGTTTCTTAAAGTTTGTTCTATACCCTCCCAGACAACAAGGTCTTTTAATATTATTTCATTCAAACGCCAGAGTTTACGGGGTTGTTGTTGTGGGTGATAACTGGGGCGTGGTCTGAGAGGCATCGTATTCCAAGTCTAGGTCTGTTACTTGTGGGACCAATGTGTCTGAGATGAGTACCATATCAATACGGGAGTGACCTTTATGCACAGCGGAATAGTGAGTATAAGTTTTGTCATGTGGTTTAAAAAAACGCCATGTTTCTAGCAGGTGTAATTCCCTTTTGCGAATGCCTGCCTAAATGAGTAGTCATGGGGAGTAGCTGGAAGGGTTTTATCCATGGCCGAGTCCATGACCCCATTAAAGTCACCACCTACGAGGATCTTCCCGATACCCCACTGTGCTATTTTAGGGAGTAACTTCAGCAACAAAATCGTCCTGTTTAACATTGGGAGCATAGACTGAGATCAGTGTGACCAATTGTCCACATAGTTTCCCTCCCAGCATCAGGTATCGGCCTTCTGGATCTTTTTTGACAAAACGCTTTTCGTAGTTAACACCCTTTGCCAATAAGATCCCCACTCCCCTTTTCTTAGACCCACTGGAGGCCAGGTATTGCATCGGGAAGGTTCTGTGTTTCAGCCTCCATTCATCGTCCGAGAGTAAATGTGTCTCTTGTAACCAAACCACTGAGGCTTGCATGTCCCTCAATCTGTTCAATATAGATTTCTGCTTGACTGGAGAGTTCACCCCCTGTACATTCAGCGAGATAAAAGTTAAGTTCGCCATTACCTCATTTTCAGCCATTTATCCCCTTCATTATGATCCAACTCATGTCTGTTGTAGAACATCTTGTATATGTATTGTGCCCTTCTACCTGAAATAGTTATAATAAAACTTCCCCCCTCCCCCTTAACTATTGGATTAGAACTTCCAACTTGGAGTATGAATATGTTACCAATGTGGTATATCACCGGGTGAACTATCCCCCGGGACACGTGGGGTCCGTTGACCCATTTCCCTTTCTCTCCCCCTCCCCTTTTCTTTTACCCCGTTTCGCCGTCTGATGGCATGCGTATCAAGCTGTTTTATTTTTATATTAATCAGACCATGCACAGATATTGCTCATGAGTCTGAAACTGCAATCCCTTTTCCAGATTTCCTTCTGTATTTGTATTACTTTCTTGCTGTGCTCACGCACAGTCCTCATTATTGCACAAATTGAGGAGTCGAAAATCTACATAGCTACAAAAAAGAAAGCCTTGAAAATATCTTTCTACCTGAACATACCCATACATGAATCACAGAAGAGAACCCCTCCCATACAATTATGCAATTTCGCTCCAGTCTTTACTCAAGCACAATGCAGAATTGTACTTTACTCTCTCATGTAACTATTCTCCTTGCCTACACTGTAAACTATGTACTCTTTGCCCAACTGTAAATCTAAGGTGTGCACTCCTGCAAGCTTTTTTTTCAGGATAACACTGTACAACCGAATTAGAACATTCAAGAAAACGGTCAATCAATCGCTACCATTGAAATAATGTGCTACAGAACATTTAATTGCCTTCCTCCCAAGCCCCCCACTCCAAACACGTCACTCCACTGAGCGTCAGATATCACTCGCGTAATTATCACTGCCCATTCAAATCGCACTGAAGAAAGGCAAACACCGATCATGGCTGTTCTTATCTGTACGAACCAAAGACAGGAGGTGCGCCCACCTCTCCCGACCTCAGCACTCTTCTATCTGTTATGCAGAAAACTCTTGAGACCCACCCCCTTAATTATTTAACATAGTTGCCAACTGAACAAAACATGCAAGTAGGGAAAGCTAAGGAAATGTTACCAAAGCGATGATTCTTTTAAGATACAAAGTGAGCTGCTCTTCAGTTCACTGTGCCTTAAACGAGGCCTGCTTCTGTAAAGAGTCACTGGGCTTTGAGCTCCTTAATCCAGAGCTACCTGTGTGGCTTGCCAAGTCCTCGCTCTCCTGGGTGCCTTGCAGCCCCCACTCACCTCCAAACTATGAATAGGAGTCTGCTGTGTCCCTAATGGCACTCCCCTACACTTGGCATTAGGTGCCATGCAAATTCCTTAACATGTCTACACATTCGAAAGCACAGCTCTTTGCCAGTTCTGAATGCCAGCAAGCCCTCTAATTGAACATCAACAGTTGGGTAATACGGGCTGATGAATATTCCCACACCTCGTCTGCCCATAAATATGCATCTTCTCTCAAGACACTGAAATTGAGTAAATACATCACTCTTCGTCCCATTTTAAAATTAAAGTTATTTCCATGATGTCATGGATACAAAATGTTTAGTTTCCTCTTTTGTAACATCACATTTTCTTTACATTGTGCATAATCACAAGCTGCAGGTGGTGTTTCTTTCAGCCTGAGCATGATTAGGCTTTAACTACTTAGCATTCCGTTTTATACTTCCATTCCGAATGGGGGAAATATAGGGCTACGATAATAAACCTTTTGCTCAAAGCATTTCATCCAGGATTTATATATATATATATGAGATCAGAGATAAGAAGGGATGTGGTCAGTCAAGGGGACAGATTGCAGACTGGGCTCAAATGTCAGCTCCTCCAAATAATTAAAATGGGTGATCTTGGGCAAATCATTTTCTCCTACTGCACCATATGTGCCAAAATTGTTAGTTCATAAAAGTGATTCAAAGTATCGTCTTTACATTAAAAAAAAAGCCTCAATCACAGTTTAATAGACTAAAAATATTGCTCTATTTATAATATTAGCTACCATTCATACGCAACTCAAAACGTTTGTGTGGCTGATAGCTGCTATTTATTTATTATCTGTATAATGATATCATTATTACAACTTAAAAGTGCGACAAAGGTACATTCTTTTTTTATCGATGTGCTTTGAACATTTTAACTTCTTGTAATGGAAAGGTTTTTGTTTCTATGACCTTATGAGGAATTGCTAATTCCACTGTCAGCTCTTAACGCTGAACTGCAGCTCTTTACACTGTCCCGCCACCACCTCCAGATCCTGACAATACCCACGAGCGCAGGCACCACACGCTGTCCACCAGTGACAGCCCCTTACACATTCTATCAGTGCACCAGTGCTACTGTATGACAAAGATTATTGGAGGTCTAATACAAAAACAGCACCAAAGAGACTTTGACCTGAAAAGGCACTACTTTTCTCTCTTCATTGCACCATTTCCTGTGCGAAATGCTCTCTTCTTCTGCCCTAGTCTCTTCTTTCACCCTGCCCATTTTTGCCCCCTTTTCACCTGCCTCGCAACATTCCTTCAGCTATCGGGTCTACCCCACCACACCCTCCCCAACACTTTCAGCAAAATGTCTCGTCTGGCTTGGATCACAAACACGTGCACCCTATTCGCACAGTGAACCCCCACCCATTATCACCACCCATCAAGAACCCTTTTGGTCTATACATGTACCTGCTGACTTACTTCCTGAAGACCGAAATGTCAAATGTGGATTGCTTCAGTTGTACCAAGACGGAAATGTTTCTAGTAGTTGTCCTAGTTGTAGAGCACTGGGTTACATGGGGATTGGGATAGGGCGTTGGCACTCCAGTGAAATACTGAAATAAAAGATAAAAGGAACAGATACACATCTTCCCTGACTCATTGTAGATGATGACTCATGTCCTTTCTACCGAGCAGGAGGAAAGGGAAACATAGTTATGTTTGGTAGGTGGCGGATAATTGGCTAGAGAGAGTCACATATTACAATTGTATATGTGTAATCATCGACCAGCTTCTTGACTGTTCTGCACAACTGCATAAAACAGGGGTTGCAGTACGCCAACACGTTGGGACTATTCAATCTTTCACCAAGCAGTACGCTGGCTGCTCCCTATCATCTCTGACATAAATGATGAAAATCATAACCAAAATTATGTATGGGGTAGAATCATAGGGTGGTAATAGAGAAAACCTTCTAAACAAATTGTAGAGCTATTGTTTGAGGGTTATCTTGAACCTTCCTTTCAGCCTCCCTGTGGAATTCATTCTTGGAGAGACTGGTGTTTGCTCATTACAATCTCATAAATGAATATGACACCTAAGGTATTATGGAAAATTGGCCAATGCTGTCATTAATACCCTATACACTGCCATCCAGGAAGAAGCTGGTCAAATAAAAAAAAACTTCTAGAAAAAATCCACATGCATAGATACATTGAATGAAGGAGAGAGGTGGTTCCACATACTAGGCCTACATCCCAAGGCCAATATTGGGGGTAGTTTCAGGAAACATACAAAGGAAGTTGTCCTTTAGCTAGATAAGGAACAGAACTGAATTAACCTAACCACTAAATCAAGCAGTCGTGACCTCATATTTACCCCTAGTAAACGCCCCACCCTTTGTAGAGAACAATTTAAAGTCACATTTAACTTAGTTGATGATGTAACGGGAGGCCACTCCTCGATTGTAAGAAGTGAACATACCTGCAGATTGTGTAAAACACAGGCATTAGAAATAGGAAAGCATTTGTTATGCTCTTATAAGGCTATGGGATCACTAGAAATGAATGCGCTCTTAGCTTCTGGAACCTGGGACTGGCTACACTCAGATGAAGAGCTCCTATGGGCAGAATATCTATGGGGAAATCACATGACAATTATATACCACTTTACCAGACCATAGGGCCTCATTATGAGTTTGGCGGTATCTCAGCGGTAAATCCACTGAGATACAACCAAAGGGATTTACTTTTACCATCACTTGGTCCAGTGGCAGTATGGCAGTGTTAGTCCCTATTTATGGAGTCCACAAGACTCCATGGGAATTTCAACGGAATTACCGACGTTGGTAATTCTGCAGAAATTGCAGTTTTTTGGCAGTAAGGTGGCAGAATTTTGCTGGAGGGTTTTCCTCTACCTTACCTCCAAACCCATAGTTTGGTGGTGCGGTAATGTAGCAGTAATGCAGTGGTAAAGTTACCACTGCATTACTACCGTTTTTGGCCACATCACCAGACTCATAATGAGGCCCATATGGCTTTGCATCACTACACTGTTATGAAAGGAGGATTGTAAGGATAATTTGTGAGAGGTCATATAATGTCGATAGCTGGAGGGGATGCTTCATGTTCTAATTTTTCATTTCTATTTTCATTGCTTTGTTCCATGATTGACACTGCTAAGTTTGAATGGTCATTTATTGTAATGATTTGTCTTTTAATAACACTATGTATAAAAAGTATTTTTAAGGCTAAAATCTATTCAAACTAGAAAAAATATATAATGAATCACACCCTAGCCTAGAGAAACTGCAGGACAAATATCTACAAGAGACATCTCCTAACAATCTCTCAGTGCCCACAGATTGAGGAGTCGATGATCTACAAAGATGCAAACAAATAAAGCCATGAAAATGTGCTCTTGCCTTAACATACCTGTATACCAATCAAAGCAGAGAACGCCTTATACATAGACCAGCTTTCTTTCACATTCTTTCACTTTGATGGAGGCTCCAAATTTACCAGTGAGCTGTATGGGCATTTCATACTGGAATTTCTCTTTGTTTCTGATGATCATCGGGCAATCAATGGCTTAATGTGTTAACGTTTTATGGGAGCCTTCCAGCAAGGAGTAGTGTTTGGCTGTTGAGATTATGAAAGGCTTTTAGTGTTAACTACAAAGATGTGTTTTGTATAGTTTTAAAAGACTGCTTGGGTGTGTATGTGCCTGCCTGAAAGGGCCAAGTCAATACAGTTAGTAGTGTCAGGAGAGAGAGAGAGAGCGAGAGAGAGACAGAGAGAGAGGGAGCGAGGGAGAGAGAGAGAGAGAGAGAGTGAGAGAGAGAGAGAGAGAGAGAGAGAGAGAGAGAGAGCGCATGAGGTCTGAACCTTTCTCACCCGCCCCCAGCAAAGTTTAATGCACACAGTTAGTAAGTGTGGAAACCAACCAGCACTTCTTTGATTAAACTGTATACGTATAATGAAACAGTAGCAACCCCTCCCAGCAAAACAAGCTGATCGTTTTTAAAAAGGGCATGAGCCACACTTCTAAGAAGTGATATATATGATTTTAGTGGGAATGACCGTACGACTACCTCTCAAAAGTTGTACTATATATTTAGGCACAGTATGCCAATTTCTGCGCTAAGCTGCTGTACCCTTTTCGTGGGCCAGTGACAACTATTACCAGCAGGCCTAATGCACA
The DNA here is from genome assembly GCF_040938575.1 of Ambystoma mexicanum. Classification (NCBI taxonomy): domain Eukaryota; kingdom Metazoa; phylum Chordata; class Amphibia; order Caudata; family Ambystomatidae; genus Ambystoma; species Ambystoma mexicanum. The sequence continues at coordinate 464,448,534 of NC_090931.1, forward strand.
TCATGTGCCATCTTACCCACCGTTCCCAGCAGGACTGCTACATTTTGTGACAGTACCCGAATGTCTCAACAGAGGTGCTGTAATGGTGCATTGCCAACAAGTGTTCATTTAAAAACTGAAGTAGACCAGTGTCTGAGCTTTTTTCTCAATTCTCCACACTGGGTGTGGTAAACACTGGTGGACAGTGTGAGAAGACACTCAATCGTGTGTTTCTCATGACTCCCCAGGCTCCAATGCCTAACTGGTAAGTGGCACTGCCAAAAACCTACCCCATTTCAAAGCACCATCCTCATTATAAATCTACTGATTTATGTGTAGGATAGTCAATTCAAACAGGCCTAGAGCTAGGGATGAGCCAGCCATTTCTGGTGAGCCTTACATGAGACTGCTAGTGCCCCCAACACCTTATGGGACTTTCATAGTCAGTAGCACGTCAGACAATTTAGCTCATTGGGTTAATAATCCTGCTACATTGATCAATGTTTAACCTGCTGGTTGCAAACCTCTCGATAGCTCAATGAGGTAATGTGTCTGCAGAAGAGATTTGTTTTTTTAAAATGCACAGTCTTTAACAGGTTTGAATTGTAGCAGAACTGACCTAGCTTTCCAATTATAACAGGACTGCTAAATGCTAAATGGTTCAGAATACACATGTCCCAATCAGGGCTGCTTTTCATGCAAGTGTATACACTGCAGGTACAGCATCGGCATGGAAGCAAGTGACGCATCTTCTGAGACAAATGCTCAGCCTAACTCCCAAAAGCAGGTTTGCATACATTTTAAAGGGCCCCCTAATGTTCAAGCTGAACTAGATTTTTAAATGGAAAATGCACACTCAGATAATATTAAATATTGCTTTGGCAAAAGTCCAATAAATGAACAAGAGAGAAAGAACAGCTCTGAACCTAAGAGAAAACGGTCAACAAAAGGGATTGGGCTGCAACAGGCAGAACAATAGTGAGCATAATAGATGTGCTGAAATAGAAAAAGAGCAATAACAGGAGGAAAAACACCAAGGAGCTCTGGAAAATATAACAACAAAGAAAGTGAGAGTAAGGAAACAGGTGTAAATAACAGGTGAGAGAGATACACAAATAAGAGCAAGAGAAGTGAAGAATAGAAGCAGAGCAAAAGAAAAATTGAGAGTCAGGAAAATAAGGACATTTATGAACACCAGTTGGGAGACAGAGAGAAATTAAAAGCAATACAGGAGAAACGTAGGGAAATAATCTCAGACACTGGAAGACACATCATCAACTATAGAGTGCAACTTAGAAAATAGGAAAAGAGAGCAAGCTAGAGTAAAGATATGAGCGAGGTAGGGCAAGTGTGTAAACAGGTGAGAGAGAAAGAGAGAGAGAGAGAGAAAGATAATGTGATAGAGGGAATAGGGAGACTAGGATGCAGAAACAGGATGGGTGGAGTGACAGGCCATAACCACGGGTGGCATAGTAAGACTTAGAAGTGTAAAAACATGATTGAGAAGCTGTGAAACAGAAGTAGTGACCAGCAACAATACCCGAAGTAAATAGCTAGTAACTGGTTCTATATCTGTAGCAGTTCCTAACAGAGGTCCTGTGTCCACGTATCATAAAGATGCAGATGGGTAGCATCAAAAGGTTATCCTGTGCTATGTTCCTTTCGTTTCTTCAGGTCTGGAAGTTCCTTTCCTTCTCCATACTATGGGCCTCATTACGAGTTGGCCGGTAAAAAAGCAAATTACTGGCATGCTGGTGCAACCGTGTCTGTGTTGCACTGGTGTCCGAATCAACGTTTGATTCTGACTCAGCGTGCATGCGCATTCTGGCATGACGGAAGCAGCTGCACCGGCATACCGGTAAGGCCCTCCAAACCCCCGATAGAAGCATCATCGATGCCACAGACACCGGCACCGGCATCCTAGATGCCGTAAGAAACGTTAACATAGTGCCGGTACCGGAAGCAACGTCATCGTGCCAGAATGGGAAATGCTCCGGTGGCCATCTTAAAAAAAACAATCCATTGCAATCCTCTGCCTACAGCACCTGGGCCGGAGAACTGTGCAGTGTGTTAGCAAGCTGAGGCCCATGGCTACCAGGAAAGGCTCAGTGCAGCTGCGAAAGCCATGTTTCGGCGACGATACACAGGTGGAGGACGCAGACGTAGTTTGCCGCGCAGACCTGCACCAGGCGGCACAAATCCACAAGAAAACATAGGGGAGGAGGTGTCGCAAAAGGTCTCTGTGGTGGGGACAACACCACGCACCGTACGTGACTGCAGGAAACGCTGGGACGATCTGCGGCTGCGTGTCCGCAATATCCACTCTGCGAATCGCAGCCATGGCCTGGGCACAGGTGGAGGAGCACCAATCCCTATTAAGCTAGCACGATGGGAGGAGACGTGCAGCCCAGTCATGGATATGGAGTCCATCGAGGGTGTTGCCCATGCAGAGATGGGAGTCCCTTCATCGGCCGACGATGGTGAGTGTCCCTTGGCGTAATAGGAAAGACACAACACACACCTAATACACCAAGTACAATGGCGGAGTCCAAATGGCAAGTAGATGAGAGCAAATATGTGGCCCATTACCTCCCACCTAAAGTCAGCCCCTACAAAACCGCAAAGTCCCTGCCATGCAAACACCCAACAAACCCCACTGACACAAACCACATGAGTTCCCAATTGCAAACACATGCACCATCTGCATGTGCACACAGACATATACATCACCGTACAGATGCAGTCCTGACCAGTGTGCCATCCCATTGCATGGTGCACACATCACCACTACCGATTGCACACTTGACCCACCCACCATGACCACGCACGCAGTGTAATCACCAATGCAACCCAAAAACCAACATCTGGGCCACAGGAAACACTACAGGTGGAAGAGGTGGGATCCCCAGTGGCCAGTGACGTGGAGGGGCCGAAGTCAACGGCTACGAGTGATCTGGGTGAGGCGGCACAATCTGCGCAACACAGTGCGGAGTAGGAGGAGGAAGTGGAGGAAGCAGACAGCGCAGGCAATAGCATGCCTGAAGACATGCCAAACACCCGACCCATGATGCCTACCCCACAGTTCTAACCAGAACCTGGCTCAAGTGGACACAGCCCTGTGGATGGCATGGCCATAGTTGCAGCCAGCCCCAGAAGCACACACACACCACTTCCTGTGCAACCACCAGCTGCACAATCCATCAAGGACCTGGAGGGGTGGCTGACCCGCATGGAGGAGCACCAGCAGGCCATGCATGACATGGTCAGGCAGTACATGGCGGAAGGTGAAGCCACACGCCGGGCCATGCAGGAAAATTCCAGGACAGTCAACTGTGCTTTGTACCGTGTGGCCCGCCGCGTGCGGGAAGGAATGTCAGCCATGACACAGGCCGTCACCCAGTTGGTTGCCACCATGGCCCAACACCAGAATGCAGAGACCGAACCACAACCCACACCATCAACTAGCACAACCCCGGCGAGTTAAACCCAGACAAGCCTGGTGCGGAGGTCACTGCGTAGTATGTGCCGCACAGACCAACAACCCCTCCACCTAAAAGGGGGCATCAGTAGCCTGACACACATAGACATGCATTAGGGAGTCCAATAGAACTTTCAGTGGGGGCAAGAGGGCGTGTGGGGGTGATGGGGGTGGGGTGTGTGGGGTGTGGGTGTGTGGGGTTGTTGGGGGGTGGGGGGCGTGGGTGTGTTGGGTTGTTGGTGTGTGGGGGCTCGGAGGTGTGGGTGTGTGGCGGTTGGGGGGTGGCAGGGTGGGGAGGTGGGTGTGTGGGGGTGTTGGGGGGTAGTTTGTTGTATATTAAAGGATATAGGTCCACATTGCTTCATGTTCAATGTATATAGTTCTCATTTAATTAATACACCTGGTGTGCATAAGAAAAACACATGACTGGACATTGCTTTTTGAGTAGTGTGTGTCTATTTATTTCTTTACAGTGAGTGCCCAGTGTCCCCCATTCCCAGTGCCTTGTGTTACCCAGTCCATCAAAAGTATTGTGCAATCAAAGTTTGGCATACAACACGTCCTTCATTTACATTGTGCCGTGGGCGATATGCAGCATCTTCACCATCATCCTCCTCATCTTCAGGTGGAATCAGGTCCGTGTCAGGCGGCAGGGGTACGTTGCACCGGACGCACATTTTGTGCAGCATGGCGCATGCCAACACTATCTTGCCCAGCTTCTCAGGACTGTATATGAGTGCCCCAGCTGACCTGCTGAGGCAGCGAAAACAGGCATTCAACAGGCCAAAAGTCTGCTCAATCGTGACACGAGTGCATGCATTTGCACGGTTGTAGTCCTCTTCGTACCTGTTGACTGGTTGCCTGATGGGGGTCAGAAGCCACGGCTTCAGCGGATACACAGCATCACATGCACAGGAGCAATGGAAAGTGTATTTGTGAACATTGTTGTCAATCCTTGTGTGCACTGCCTGTACAGTGTTCATGGTCAATGCCACAGATTCTTCATGACTGCACTTGACATTTCCTTATAGTAATACCCAGGTAAGTGTACTTAAGGATTATCCATGGTTGGGGGGTATGTGTGCCATTCACGTCTTAGGGACCTTTCCATCAGATAACGCACTTACACAAATGAGGTGAGAAGGTCCATGATGTGCTGACATCGGATGGGTGTGTTGTATTAGAAAAATGTACTTTACATGTGGAGTGCATCATGACATATTTGCCTGATGTGCTTCATGATACACAGTGGTTTTCTATTCATGTTTTCGACTACTTGATGTCACCATGTACTTGTCCATCAACGCATTCCCCCATATAACCAAGGCACAATGGCATTGGTGGTATTGTCCGCCAATGAAGGCAAACGTTTCTGTGAAGAGGCTCGGTGTGTACTGGCATGGTTGAGCTGATGTACTGTAGATGGGTCCTGCACCACTCGCTCATATGTAAGTGGTGGTAACTGATTGATGATTACAATAGTTTCCTTGCTTGCACCATTGCATTTGGAAGTGTCCCTAAAGGTGCCTGGGCCATTATACTGGTCTGCGATGTACCTGTGGGGTGGGTGCAGTGACAGGGATTTCCATGTGGGGCAGTTGAATTTGGCTCAGGCATGGCTGTATGCCCTGTTATGTACTTTGCTGCGCTCATGAATTTCATGCATTGTGCTTGCAGGGTGGTGCATCGTGATACCTGTGGTTCATGTCTGATGGTGTTCCAGGTGCATGTGCTGGGGTGGGCGCTGTGTATGTTGATTACATTTATGCACAGCTGTGTAGGCATGCCACATCTGCATCCATTGGCTGTGTCCAACATTCTGCTGAGGAAATTGGGGTCCCAGTTTTTGTCCTCCAGGTCGCTGTGGCCCTCCCCCCGGACAACACCCCTCATACCCCAGCCAGCAGACAGGTTGCCTATGCTTGTGTCCCCCCCAGGCATCACACCTCATTGCCCTGTCGTTAGACTTACCCAGAAGCTAGGTACGTTGTGCAGCACATTGTGCCATGTAGCAGGGAAGCGTGGAGTTCCACAGCACCATGGCCTCATGTGTGGATCCTGGGAATCTTGCACAGCAATGCGTTATTATTTGCTTGCATCGCACACCATCTAGACTTTCAGGGAATGGTAGAGCTTCCTGTTGCAGTGCACTACCTCCATGGCATGCCGGACTACCAGCTCCACATGGGTGCAGTCGAGGACACCGATTACGTTTGGCATGCCTGCCAGTGCATGGAATGCTATTTTGGAAGCATTTTCCTCCTCCGCATTCCGTGGTAAATATATGTGGTCCCTTCCATGTTTCAGGAGGGCATCTAGCACCAGGTTGAGCACACAGGAGAAACATGGTTGTGAGATGCCATGCAGCTGCCCCACTGTGTGCCGGTAGGTGACTTTGGCAAGGAAGTCTAGCACAGACACTACCTTCAGCAAGGGGGGGATGCTTCTCCGGATGTTGATGAGGCTTACCAGGTCGTCTTGGATGAGGTCCACTATTGTGCATATGGTGTCCCTGTCCAGGTGGTTCAGGGTGTGTATCTGTGCAGGGGTTAGGTCAAATGGACTGGCCCTTAGGCTAGGGATTGGTGGCTGCCTGCAGGGTACAACTGACTGCACTGGTAGTATGTGATGGCCCTGTCTGACCCTCCTTCTCCTCCGCGGCATTTCCTGGTTCAATGCCTGCTGGAGTAGCAGCAGTGCAGGCATGTCCCCCAGCCCCAGTATTGCAACAACTAATGGTAGCATTTTGGGTTTGGAAGGGGTGTGGTGTGTGGGTTTGCTCCTTTTGTGCTGTGCCAGACTCCATTGTCTCCCACTGTGCTTATTTTGTGCACCTGCCGCAGGTTGCAACACAGCAGATTGCTTTTAACGGCTGCCCCACGATGCCGGTGTTGACGGCATCATGGTAACCGTTCTTACCGGCATCTTGATGCCGGTAAGGGCATGTCCGTGAACCTCGTAATGTGCACTTCCTTGTGGCATGCCATTGTTACTGGCACAGCTGCTGCGTGCTCGTGCTCATTCTGGGAAGGTGCCACCCAGTCACAACAGGTCCCTGCAGATGCCGGTAGCACCGGCATCGCAGGTCATAATGCACTGGTCCAGTAGACGATGCCGGTATTCCCATACTAGTATCGTTATTATCGAACCGCCAACCTTGTAATGAGGCCCTATGTTTTTCTGGCTGTCTTCAGCGCACTCTGCTGCTCCGTGGATTCAGCCTGGCATCTTCCTGCCTTTGGCTACCCTGTATCCTCTATAGTTACTCACCCCAGTGATAACGCATCGCCTCCCAGTCTGTACTTTGTCAGTTTTCTCCATTGCAGCACTTTCTCTCTGCAGGGGCTATGCATGCTGTAAACAATATTCCTTAAATGCATCTTAATGGAAAAATCTCAATATTGTTACTTTATCAATTATTAATAGGTTTTTGTTTACAATAAACCTTTACAATTACATGCAGAAGATAAATCTAGTAAAATGCATTCTATAAAAAACTATCTACAAAAGAGAGGAACACTTCTAAAATCCTATTTCATTTTATCAAGTGCTTGAAAGTATTAAAAACAGAAAATTCATCCATCACGATAACTCACAAGTGATTATAGCAAGCGACATCGAAATTGATTTACCACCCAACATATAAAGCTGATATATTTTCCCCATACACTGCTGCCAAATCACACACACATTTACCAAACAGGAAGATACACAGTGGTAATAAGGCCGGACAGGAGATCATTAGATGTTTCAAATCGTCGCTAGTGTTCAAATTCTTGCAGTATCGACAGAATGCTACATTTTTAGGCAATCCAGTTCTTTTACAGATGATCTCATTAGTATTCATTACATTCATTAGAAATCTCAAATACATATTATGGGCAGACCAATCAAAAGGCAAAGGACCCGCCATCGCGGGGATCCCGGGTTGGGCGGGCCGGGGGTGGCCGGAAGTCATGGGAGGGGCTGGACTGGGCTGGAAGCTGGAGGCTTCAGGTGGAACCAGTTCCACAATAGGAGAGGCAGGCAGGTTTTGTGGGCTGGGGCCCGGGCAGGGGGGGTGCAATGACTCCAAATTCCCCAAAACAGGGGGCAAGAATGCAAAGGAGCGCAGTTCTCTGCCTGACCCTGGGGGATTTTGTGCCGCTGTGTTCCTGCCGTCCGAGCCCGCGCCGTTGACTTGCCTGTATCAGAGCACTTTTTTGCTTCCCGATGATCAGTCTCCAGTTTCCTTCTCCTGCCGTGGCTGTCCGTCGTGTTGGTGCGTTCGAATAATTAATTCTTGGAAGAGGGTGAGCGTGGCGGAGGGACGCGGTAAGGAGGGGTTGGGGAGGCGGGTCAAGGTGGTGGCACAGGTGGGTTCGGGCGGCGGAAGGTGGCGGTAAGGGAGGAAAGCAGAACTGTAGTTTTAATTGTGTTAAAGTGACAGGCATCGGGTTGTGTGGGCACATTGTGTGGTGGTCGGATGCACAATAAGAGGGCGACAAACATGGCAAATAAAATAAAAGGACGCGGGGAGAAGTTGCAAGGTGAAAGAAACAAAAAACAAGAGGCTGCCTAGTCTGAAAAATAAATACAGGAGCGGGGAGAGGTCACATAAATGTTCAGCAAACGCGCGGAAACTAGGAAGCACGGATAGAGGGTGACCGAAAGAGATTGAGCGGGGGGAGGGCGCATTTGTAAGCAGTGGCACCACCAAGAGGTTGCCAGGGGGGCCGTGGCCACCCTTATAAAAATGCTGCCCCCCCATCAGCAACCCCACCAAAAATGAAAAAGCAAAAAAAAAAGCTTTTTTTTTCTCGCACTGAACTGTGCATGGACAATAATAACATGCCCAGTTCAGTTTGAAAACAAAAAGTTTTTTTTTTTTTTTTGCGGCCCAGCGAGGACTCAGACTGGAGTCAGAGAGCCAAGATAGTGGAGTTGCCTCCCACTGATTGCATATGCTCAGTGGAGTTGACCCGGAAATAAAGTCAGCCTGAGCGCGTCATTTCTGCTTTTGCTCGCGCTTCCAGGCTGTGTTCACTACCAGGCACTGAAGGTGACGTGGACTGCAGAGCTGGGGGATCAGGTGATTCCCAGGCAAGCACCTCAGAGCTGAGGTATGTGGCACCAGGCATGGGCTTGGGAGGGCTAAAGCCCCCCCGACACTTTAATGCTGTTCGTCTAATGTGCAAACAAAAAGCCTGCACAGAGGCGTAGCAGCCAATGGCATTCTAGATTGTGTGGCTGAACAATGGGCCGGTTTATGCAAGCAGTATTTATTTCAACTGTTACGTGTTGTTGATACCAAAATATTGCTTTACAGTAACTATTGTTGCATTGAGAGATAGTTTGCAGACGGTGTGCAAGAGTCCATGCGTTCTCACCGAAGGGCCCCTAGTAGGATAATACAGTGTTGTTTTGTTCAGGTGTTGCTTCTTTACAGATGAATCCATCTTCATTGTGGGTGGAAGCGTATTTCTTCTTTATGCAAACAGTCAACTAAGCCCTCAAACAGCATTGTCGCTGCGCGGCTTTTAGCTCCGCTGACCGCCTGATTGCCGGCTACACTGGCTGTCGGCCTGCTATGACGGTTGACGGAAGGTGTTCACAATGGCCACTGACCACAGACTTCTGCAGGCCCAACCATTTGTCCATGCTGCAAGCCAATCCGATGATCAACCTGTGTTCCAGCCACTTCAAGCAATGCATTTCTACGTGTGTTCAAGAATAGACCACTAATCAAAAACCCTTGCCTGATCACTCTACTTCAGCTGGCCCATGGCTTGTGTTGGCACAGAAATGGAACAGCTATTCAGTTGTTGCAGTTAAGTTTGGGTCCATGTTCGGTGTTTTATCAGGGCAGTTTTCTATCCCAGGGCGCAAGGTTTCTACAGTCATACTGTGAGTTTTCCCCAAAGCTCTCTTTTCTTGGCACCGATCAGGGGAGGCATTGCAAAACACCAAAGCCTAAAGGAGTTTGCACTAAACCTTACTTAGCTGTTGCTAACATGTTTTACTGAGAATGCATTAAACAATTAAGTTGACAGATGCCGTCTTTACTCAAACATGCCAATCGAAAACCTACCAATTAGTAAAATTGACGTTGGCATCTGTCAGCTGTGCCACATCATTCCAATGTTCTCAAAATTACATTTCATTGTCAGCTTTAAGGTATTCTTATGGAAAGGGTGTTTTCTGTGTTTATTATCTTGCAGGGGTATGATGCCGACACCTATCCGTTCTCCAGAGCATGCACCCATAGTTTGTTGGAGGACCCATCGTGTGTGCTTTAAAAGTAGGGCTGTTGTTAGTTGATTTTGACTCTTTACCACGTCTCTAGTAGTATTGTGTGTCAATTGTGCAAGAGTTTGTTTCATGTGTGTACGACTCTGCTTGCGGATCAGCAGCACTTGCTCACATACGTGGAGTGAATGCTAGCTCTTGATCTTTCACACAGGTTAAGGTTTATGGAATCTTTACATTGGCATTAAACCCATATTTCTGGTTGTTGCATTAGATTTTGCCAAGTTTGTCGAGGGAGTGCTATTGCTTGCTGCCAATGCCATTTTTTTGTTTACATAGTTCTGGCCTATTTAGACGAGGACGTTTATGCTGCCGATCTACAGAGTGGCCTGGTGGCGGGCACATGGAGGAATTTGTTCTCTAGGCAGGAACTCTGCCTTCAGAGATATCTTGCAGTCCTTTCATTCTCACAATGCTAATACATTCCTTGGACGAAACAGAGAGGATACACATTTTAGCATGGCTTTTTTTTTCAAATCTTGTGTGCTTTTCTTTGTCTTTTTATTTTTGTGTTCTTTTTTGAGATTTCTGCCACAAAGGTCTGCTTGGCGACTTCCTGTGAGCATTTTTGCTTTAATTAGCCCAACATCGAAAACCCTCCGAATCACTATCCTTATGAGAACACACTTTGCATAAGTCATTACCAGTTAATTACAGAAACAAGCAATTTAGAAATTAATCAGGATTTCAAGAAATATTAACACAAACGCCTTAAAACGAGCCCATACAAAAAAAGGATGAGATGCGTACAAATAAACCACAAAGTTTCACATGGTAGAATAATTTGAAAGCCTGACTGCTCATTAGCACACACATATCCTTATTGACCTTAGTTCAGCCAATCAGAATGTGAGTGCAGTCAATTACTACTGGTATTGACTGTATTCTAAACATTCTGTCTTCAAAAGCATAGAGGGAAACAACAATGTAATTCCTATGCACTATCTCTTTCAACAGGACACTCCCTCTCATGGAGAGGACGTTTTTATTCTTTTCTGCAACCTGCTATTTAAAGAGACAGCTAGCACAAACATGGGAAAACACTTTCACTCTTATACAACACCTAATGTATGCCCATGTTAAACCTATTACAGTTCAAGCAACTGTGCAATTAAAGTGATTAACTTGTGAAGACAACCTTGTTATTCAAGCATTATAAAATAATTGAATTTACTAACTTAGTTTGTTTACTTTATTCACTTAAAGTAAAAATGTGTACTTCACCCGCAAAACTCTAAAAATGTAATTTGTTACTACTGTTATGTACTAATAGTCTTATAGACCTTGGGAGGAGTCTTTATCGCTGGTTTCTCCTTGGGCTATGCCTGGTGACCAGTATTTATCCAGCCACAATGACCCCTCCCGGGGTCTAGAAGTCTATACTAGTTTCCCCACATCTTTGGTATAGGTTTTACGAACATGTAATTGGCTAGCGCTCCCAGGCTTCTCTTGGTGTACTCCATGTGGCAAAATATACAAACAATATGTCATCTACTCTATTACACTGTACGTAACCATTAGATGGTATTGTATACATGCACATTATAGTTTTATCCCACTGGAATGTATTGATCCTTTCAGTAAAAGCTGATTTAAAAAAAAAAAATGAATGTGATCCATTACTTGAAACTCTCCAAGCGTTGCTGCTTTTCAGAGAAGTTTGGCAAATTGAGTGCATATATGCCTAGAAGGTTATTCACCTGTGTTATGATTCTCTAATAGAACACCCTTTGATAGTTCAATTTCCACACCATGTGTTGTCACTAACCATTTAGGAATTGATGTGTGAAATCTGAATAAAAGAAGTCCAATAGAAGGTGTACTTGCCATGTTCTGTAGTGCCAACATTATAGAATCTCGCCTATGACCCCCTCTGTGTTTGGATTTCCATCTCTAATCACACCATCCAGTAGCGGATTGGTTATCCTTGCTCTCAGAGTAAAATGTTCTTTTTAAATCTGCTTCCAATTGGTTGGGTGTTGTCCGTAAAAATGTTGGATGAAGCCGCCTCCCAGATATGATGCTCAAAGTGCTGAAGTTTTGGGTTCCATTTTTAAAGGTCACGTTTTCCTTTCGAATGTTGAGCTCTCATTGCATTTTATGGCTCATGTTAGCAATGGTGCTATAGTGTGTGGATGCCTGCTTAGTAATGTTCCTAGCTTGCCAGCGCCATGAGTTTACCACTCACAATGCTGACTCATTTTGACTGGTTTTCAGCTTCACCCATGTAATGCAATGCTGTCTCTTCGCAGTAATTCACCCTATCATTTGATTGTTCTGACCGTCGTGCCTTTTGAGTGTGGTGAGACATTTGGGGACGTTTTCAGAAAGGATCATGGTCCACTCTACCCAGTAGCATGTTTCAAGTAAGGACTCCTAGCTAGTGACTAAGGAAGCGCTCTCGTCTCCTTCCTGCTCAGGTCGCCGTAGTCCCCTGCTTATCCCATTCTTTCCGGGTCGCAGTGAGAGGCGCCACCAAGGGGAGGCCAAGGCCAGCGCTGGCCGGCCCGCCTCTTGGGTGTTTGTTTTGGTGTGCCACCCCAAGATTTCCCGTGACCTCATCAGGCCACCCCTACGAAAAATGTCTGCGGGCGCCACTGTTTGTAAGGGGCAGCGCTCAGATATTAGGGGAAAAGGAATGAGAGAGGTTGTGCTTACAACAGGCGGGGAGAGGTCGCTGAGCGGAGTGAAGTCACAGTTAAAGGTTGGTCACCTATAGTTAACAGACTAATGTCTAAATGTACAGGACTTGCCTCGACTTTGCAAGGACAAGTACCTCTCCTTTACATTTGTGTTTGCACTACCAATTAGTGCCTACTAGACTTGCTTATGTTTCACTGCAGTCTACTTTTATGTTGCACTTTACTAAGCTGTTGTAAATTAATTTATTTCTGTTATTTTTCTTCTCTTCTGCTTTCATATCCTTCAGTCTACAACTATTGTGTTTTGATGAAGTACAATTACATGTGAACAACATATACTTTTGTAAATTTATTGTTGCAGAATACATTCAAGGTACATGCTTCAAATGCTATCTGTTTGTTCTTATAGGTATCAAGATGCCCTACCTTGATTGTTGTTGGCCTGATACCACTAGCTTGATGGAATACATTTGCACCACTTAAAGCTTTTTCCTGTCAGTACTGTGCTTACATGTACAAATTAATGTGCCTGTAGCCTCTACCCCATGGGGTCCATTAGACTTTGTCACAAGTATGGACCAGTGGTGATTCCTGTAAACACCACAACCACCTCTTTTCAAATAATGTTATACAAAACCAAGAGTATGCTTCAACTATTGTTTGGCGGCTACCCCCTTTTGTGATATATTAGACAATACGAGCAAGACAGGTGGGGAAAGGTTGCATAATTGTGTACTCTGTCAACCAGCTAGTGGGGAGAATTATGTGACAATTTTATGAGTAAAGAAAAGTAAAACGGGGGATTAATTTGACAGAGGAAGCACACGTGACCATTGGAGATATAAAAGAGGGCGGTCGTAAAGCACTGCACATGCAAGGCAGGATTATGGATCCAAGTAAGTTAGCAGCCCTGATCACAATGATGCAGAGCAAGGTTCTGGACGCCAGCATGGCTTCCCTGATGGGGAACCCAATACCAGGGGGGGTGCGTGGCGAGCCTATAAGGGAAGTGGTAACAGTGGAGGTAAGGCCAAAGAGGGCCAATGTGGCTCCAAGGGCAGCTTTTCCCCCAGCAAAGAAAAGTAGAAAAGCAGGAAAAAAGGGTGCTCCGACAGATCATTCATCGGTAGAGGTGGAAGTAATAGTGACCCCTGCAACAGTCACTCGTCAGTACCCAGTGAGTGGGTATGGCTCGGGGGCCCCAGGGCCAGGCAATCTCAGTGAGGGACCTGGATGGTTAGTTGGGGGCAAATGGGGCTGGCAAGCAAGGCCACAGCAGCAGCCAGGGTCAGCGCCATCTGGAACCCCATGTCCTCCGGTGGCTGCCCCATCTGGAGTGGAGGGCTTAACAGCAACATCCACATTGAAGGGGGGAGCAACAGTGGGGGAGCAAGTGTTACCTCAACAGGATGGGAGAGGGCGGCACAAATGAGGATGCAGATGGCAAATCAGGCCACAGAGTACATGCCAGCAATGGCAACACCAGGTACGAGAGGGGGAACGCTGGGTGGGGTGAGCCAAACAAGCAGAACAGGGATTGAAAAAGTGGTGCCGACCACAGTGGTAGGGGTACTTTCAGGGGGCGAGGTGGCTGAGATGGCCCCCATCTCAGGGCATGCAATAACATCAGGTATGCTCATATGGTACGTGTCCCTTGACACTAACGAAAACATTTAGAAGGAGAAATACATTGATATATTTTCATTGTTGGATTACAGGAGAGTAGAAGAGAGCAAGGATTCAAAAGTGGATGGAAAGGATAGGAATTTTTTTGTGGAAAAGTCCCCAATTAATTGGGCCACTAGTTTTGCTATATTTTATGCAATTCTGATTGAAGGATTTCCTGAGTTATACCAGAGGTTGTGGTCCTATCAGCACTTGGTGTTATCTATGTACCATGACTGTGCATTTGGGGCATGGTTAGTATATGATAAAAGGTTCAGGAGCTCCAAGGCAGGGAATGCGCAAATGGATTGCGGAACCATGGCAATGGATCTGTGGGCAAGCTGTACAGTGATGTGCAATTCATCCAGCAGATGTTTCGGTTCTGGTAAACAGGCGCACCCCTTTCGGAGCAACACGGGAGCAGGGGATAAAAAGAGAGCTTGTTGGGCCTTTTAAACAACCTGTTCAAAGCCAGTGTGCAAATTCCAGCACATCTGGTCATTTTGCAGGATGCTCGGGCACGGGGAGGACAAGTGCGTGAAGAGAAACAAAGAGCCGAAGTAAGGGTTTGGCACTGGGAAGGCCACATGCAGGCTTACCCTCGTCAATGCGGGTGTGCAGGCGGACGTACTAAGGAACTAGGAAAAGGGGTACCCGAGGCATAAGGAGGCACAACTACCAGTGGAAGGTTTCTCCCAAGGCTTCAGAATTCCATTGCGTGATATTACAACATCACCAGTCCCAAGAGAGGGTAGGGAACAAAAACGATAAGCAGGATTGGTACTTGAAATGGTGGAAAAAGAGCGGGAGCTGTGCAGGATGGCGGGCTCTTGTCCTCACCGTCCTGCAAAACTTTGTATGTTCACCACTGGGGATCGTACCCAAAGAAAGAGCCTGGGAAATTTAGACTGATTCAAAACTTATAATTTCCTAAAGGTGCCTCGGTGAACGATGCAATTGATGAGCAGCTCTATTCCATCAGGTATGCATCATTTGATGGGGCAATGGCAGTGTTACAGAAGAGGGGTCTTATTGGCAAAATCGGACATCAAATCGGCATTACGATTATTGCCCGTAAACCTGGATGATTACCATTTATTGGGTTTCCATATGTGTGAAGGATTCTACTTTGACAAGTGCATGCCAATGGGGTGTTCAATA
Organism: Ambystoma mexicanum; assembly: GCF_040938575.1. Classification (NCBI taxonomy): domain Eukaryota; kingdom Metazoa; phylum Chordata; class Amphibia; order Caudata; family Ambystomatidae; genus Ambystoma; species Ambystoma mexicanum. The sequence goes on from NC_090931.1 coordinate 464,463,747, forward strand.
TCATGTTCCTACTTCGCGGCGTTCAGCAAATTTCAGGAGTGGTCAACGAAAAGAGAATGTAAGGGAGCCGAGGTGCTTCACTACCTAGACGATTTCTTATTTATGGGCCCGGTAGGATCAGATCAGTGCAGGTGGGCCTTGGAGGCATTTCAGAAGGTGACAGAGGAACTGGGAGTACCACTCGCTGGGGAAAAAAAGGAAGGGGCCACGATATCTCTATGTTTTTTGGGCTGCGAAATAGATTCTGAGAAAGGAGTGTGCTGCCTGCCTGAGAACAACGTCAGGGACTTCAGAGAAGCAGCGGCAACGTGCTTGCGGGCGAAGAAATTGACCTTGGGTCAGCTACAGAGTCTGGTGGGTCAGCTGATCTTTGCCCTGCGGATTATACCAATGGGCAGGCCATTTTTCAGGGCAATTGCAGGAGCCATGTCGGGGCTAACAAAGATGCACCATCATACAAGACTTAGAAGGGAGCAAAAAGATGACTTGGGGATCTGGGACGCTTTCCTGGTCGAATTTAATGGGATATTGTGTGGCCAGTGTTAGGAAAGTCTCCCATTTATGTGTAATTTTCCCTCAAGTTGTGAACCGGCCAACATTTTGCCGTTGTTTGACTTGCCTAGTCTGACTTTTTGCCAGTGGAGCACAGCCTCTGCTGCACTCCGCTGGGTTTTTCGTTCACTTTGTTGTGTGGGAACTGACATGCCTGTAAAGAAAGTGAGTACTAGGAGACTTTGTTTCCCTTAGTCGTTTCCTATGTTGCAACTTTTCTGCAACATGTTACAAGTGCAAAAAGTACCTTACAGTACAGTGCGCTTGGGTCTTCCTTTCGTTTCCAAATGCCCTAGACCCCCTCAAAGGATTTTGTGTTAGAAGTACAGATGTGCCTTGGACAGGGCTGATTGCAGCTTTTACTTTCGCATAGTTTTAACCCTTTCTTCCCATGTAAACCGCGTTTACCGCAGTTGGCACAGGAAGGTGGCCTAGCACCAAAATGGCCATGCCACAAGGTTCTTTGTCCTGTCCTTTGGCCATCTTGTCCCTTGGCCTTCCCCAGGTCGAGCAGAGCCAGATCAGTCCTTATTTGGTCATGCATTCTCCCACGAAACACCAAGCGTTTGCTTGCTTCTGCATGCCTTGTGTGTGCGCCTCCATGATGTGGGCTGGACTGTCTAGTTCCAATACACATCCTGGGTGCCAGAGAGTCAGTGTTCTGGGAATGACTGGGATCACCGTGGTCCGTGATTGGTCCACGTGTGGTGTTCCTGTATGTGAGCAGATCTCCGATTGGGTCCTCTTCGTTTTGGCATGAAGGAGATTCTGGATATGAGAAGACTCCAAACACCCATACCAGGACGATCTCTTGAGTTCACACAGAATCTAGGATAGGATGCATCCTGAATCTAAGAAGCCCAATCGAGGAACCGCTGGTGACCCGCTGGAAGGTTTGACACCCTGAGCCCGCTGCTGTCTTGCAGGGCCCCTCTGTATCTGATTGCACCAGAAGTTCTGCAAAGGCGCTTCGACCCATTTGAATAGTGGGAACAAATATTCACGGCATCTTCATCTTAACCCGCAAGCAAGTCTTCTCGGAAGTGTTCCTGGGCCAACCAGCAAACTGACCAGCTTGCGCAGGACCTTTGCTCTGAAACCACTGCCGTTTCGAGTTGACAGTTGAAACTTGGTAGAAAGTAAGCACTGTGTCCAAGACACTGAGTTTCGTACACCTAGGCACCCTAGGTCTGGAATTAGGAGAGTACGCCTGAACCCGAGTGCACGCAGTCACTGTGTCACCCAGCTGTGATGACATACTTCGCAGGTGCCTTGCTACTGTGCCCCTTTGCGCCCTGTATGCTGCTGCAATGAAACTCACCTGATCCCTTCACCAGGAGCTGAGAAATCCCCACTGTCCTGTAACTCAGCAGCTGAAAGCCGCAGAGCCACAAAATTTGCCGCATTTGAACCTGCAACCGACATATACTCGACTGCCGAAGTATGGTCCGGATTGCGCCTGGGCTCGGTAAGTACTTGCAACCCTTACCGGTGGCCCCTAGAGCATCCATCATATTTTACGCATGAGTGTCCCCTGAAGGCCACTCACCTTTCCACAGGTAGCCTGTGCTACCGTCCCATTTCCAACTCCTGGAGCCTGTTCTGCCCTCTGGGAGAGACCCTCCTGGAATAGCGAGGACTTATTCTTCATCGCCTCACCCACCTTCCTGAGTCGCTACAGCCCCTGCAAGAGACCCCATTTTCGCTCTACCGCACGATCGCGTGCACCTGCATCCGAAAGTACTTTTGAGCATTAGGCTCCACTCTTTGTAGGGACTGGACTGCCTCTTAGTTAGAGATTGATTGATGAAGAACTGCCTGAAGTCTATTTGCACTGTTTGCTCTCTTCATAGGTTGTGGGCCCATTCTGTGCATTATTCCTTTAAGCCACTTGGTAACTTTATATAAATTTGATAGTAGTGTTGTATTGGTTTGATGTATTACTGTTGAGATTTGCTTTGTGTTTGATTTCAAAGGCCTTAAATAAATGTATATGTATTTTTGATATATACACCTGACTGGGAGTGATTTGTAGTGTCCTTTACTGCGTGTGCTCATTGTGGGCTTTAAGTCACCCTCACTCCTCCTGAGACCTAGTCTTGACCGCTGCCAATGCTACCTTGATTGGTCTGGCCAATGGTCAGCCAGCTGATGCAAAATATAGCGAGCAACTAGGCCTGTACACTGACGCCACAGCTAGCATGGGTTTTGGGGATATTCTAGGTAACAGATGGTGCAGACAGCAGTGGCCCGACACTTGGGCAGACAGTGGTTTAACAAGGAACATTACATTTTTGGAATTATTCCCCATAGTAGTAGCTGTGGAAATTTGGGGGGTGGAACAGAAGGACAGGGAGGTGATGTTCTGGTCAGACAGGATGTCGGTGGTGTGCACCATTAACAGTCAAAAGGCAGCACCCCCATGGTTTTAAGATTGTTAAAGAATAGGTATTGTCTTGTTTAAGAAACAATGTGCGCTGTCATGCAAAACATGTGCCGGGTATTTACAATAATGCAGCTGACGCCTTACCTGCTTTAAATTACAGGAGTTCCAACAGTGTCTGCCCACAGCAGCCCCGGTGATGATGCCAATTCCAGAGACACTATGGGGTCTTGGTGCCTTGGGCTCTTCTGATTGAGGGATCTGTATCACAGAAAACACAAAAAACATATCTAAAGTGTTTCAGGGAATTGAGAGAGTTTTGTTGCACACAGGGTTTGGCAGACTTATTCCACAGGGAGAGCATTAGGCAATTCCTCAGGCATGTCTGAGGCCTGGGACATCAGTTGGGATGGCCAGAGCAAAAATGGCCACCATCCTGTTTTTTTTGTTGTTGCAGGGCTACGAGGTAGAGCACCCCATTCCGCAGAATTTGTGGTAAAAAAGGCCATGATAGGGTGGAGAACAATAGAGGTCCCGAAGGGGGGTGGCAGACGACCACTGGATCCTGAAAAACTGCCTGCAATCATGGGATCTCTGGGGTATATTTGCAGGGATACATGGGAAGTGGCTTTGTTCAGGGCAGCATTTGTTACAGCTTTCTTCGGGGGATTCAGGATAGGGGAACTGGTGGGGGCTTCCAGAACAGACAGAACTGGGGGATTGGCCCGCGAGGACCTGTCAAGGGTAAAGGATGATCAGATACACCTATGGCTGAAAAAATCCAAAACAAATCCGGAGGGGAAAAGGAGTGAGGGTGTCACTAAGTAGGCAGGCAAGAGCAGAGATCTGCCCGGTATGGCTGTTGGGAGCATTCCTGGCCTCTAGAGGGGAAGAGGAGGCCCCTTGTTCCAACATAGGGGCGGATCATGTCTCTCTGGATATCAATTCAGAAAGTCTTCAAAACTGCCCTGGAGGGGGTAGGCCTTGGGGGATAGCAAATGCCCCACATTCCTTCCGGATTGGGGCTGCCAGCACCGCTGCTAGGTTTGGGTGCAAGGAGGGCGAAATTAATGAGATTGGCTGGTGGAAGTCCAGGGCTCATAAAGGATACATCAGGCCCATTTGGAATGTTGGTCAAGAGAGGGACAGAAAAATGGGGGAGGGAAGAGCTGTGGGATTATGTGCAAGTTTTGGTGGGATGAGGGTCTACAACGGCTGTGATATTATTATTGTGTCCAACATACTCTCTTGTATCTACCTGCACAGGGCAGGATGGCGGAGCAGTGGTGTGGGTTGTGGGGCACTCGTTCGTAAAGAGGATGGAGCGGAGAGTGGCAAAGTGGACAGATTTATTAGCGGAAGCGGTAGAGCTTGACATACACTGGATTGGTGCAGGGGGTTTGCGGGTGCACTAAGTTGGCCGGGCTTTGGAGAAGAAAGGAAACAGAGGGTTGCCAGACCCAGATTTAGTGATCTTGCACATAGGGAGCAATGATCCGGTACAGTGGGGAAGGGGGCTCTTATCATGGACTTATTGTCACTGTTTGGTTGGTTGGGACAATTTTGTCCAAAGGCATTGGGTGGTCTCAGATTATTCCACTGGTGAACTGGTGGTTCACAGTGCCTTTGCGCCCCTTGAACATTACAGCACGGAAAATGAACAGGGAGATGAGCTGGCTTGCCGATGCAAAGGGCAAATACGATCCTTGAGAATGGTCTTTTGAGAGGACCAGAGACTTGTCAGCAGGATGGGGTGCACATGTTGCAACAGGGCACCAAACATTTATTGAAGAATATTTTGCCAGGAATGAGAACATGTGTGCGGGTTGAGGGGCACGGACAGGTGGGGGAGGACCACACAGACATTAGAATCCCCTTCCGGGGGACTCTGGAGCTCGAATGATGGGAAGGTGAGGGTGCAGTATGCCCCCCTCTGCAGAATTCTTGGACAGCTGCCTGGGGGTCCCGGCAGGGGAAGGGTGTGGGGGAGGGGTCAGGAGGCAAGTTGGGTAACGAAGGGTCAGCCTCCTGGGATCGACCCCCCCACGCAGGGCATGGTGGGGAGGGGATAGGCACTCACCACCATGTGCCACCTTGAAGGGTGCTGGGCGTGGTCCGCCTGGACCACCTGTCATTATTAGGAGATGATTTACTGCTATTTATGATGTGTGTTGAAGTCGCATTTTGATGCAAGGAATAAAAATGTGGCTGATATGGCATCCAAAAAAGTGAAGGTGTTGTGTGTTACTCATGCCCCACCATGACCCCCCTGCTTAGCACACAGGCAATTTCCAAACATATGGTCCTCCACTTCTAATCTTTTATATACCACTCTAGCTCTTAAATATAGTGGATATGTCTCAATAGAATTCCAGGTCTTAATCCAATTATTTTGCATGATCTTCAATTTTACTTGATCTGGGTTCTCTAGCAAAGTTTTAGTTGTTACTTCCGACACCCCCATTTTTTCAATGCAATATTCAACTAAATACTTTATCAGGAATCGTCTATAAACAGACATTTATTTCCCCATATGAGCATACAGGGCTTCCCCAGGAGAGCCTAGCATTTTCCTTTCCAGATTTAGGCGCCTCCTCAATACCCTGCTTTGCAATGATTGTAGACCTAAATCATATTGTATAAGGGCTATGGTACACATTTGGGCAGGCAGTATAAGACCTTCCTTCAGATAAAAGCCTCATATATTATTAACTCCTCTGTAAGGCAAGTCAGAAGTAATTCGAGTCCGTATAGTAGCTTAGGTACCACCTTGCCCCATACAATTTTAACAATGAGACCAATGAACATTTTCAACATTTCCTGTTCATCACCTTCATCTCCCCCACCAATATCAATGCCTTTTTTCTCTGCCATTCTTTAAGAAAAGATTTGTTGGTTTGTACCCTATTGTCCGGGTCATGACCCTATACCATGACCCGGACAATCTGGCCACTGCCCATGCCCACAGGCTATACCTCAGTCACCAAAGGTATATCACTAATTTTTGTACTTACATTATGCACCTGTCAAAAAATAAAACACAGACACATTTCCAAAACCATGCTTTCAGGTCCTTGCCAATGCTCCTTACAAGAGTTTGCTGGAAATCCACCCATGTTTTATTTTTTTCAAAAGTGTCAAAATATACGTACATACAATAGTCATATAACTTAGCTCCCACTTGACACAATCCATTCAGACTTTGCACAAACATGCAAGGTTGGGCCTCTAATCTTTCTGAAAACGTTTGTCCACATTCGTCAAATGGCAACAATTTTATAAGGCATCTAAAAATGTTTTATACCCCGAACCCCTCTAATTTAGATCCCTTTTGACAAAATCCCACCAAACATTGCAAAAAACATTTATATCTAGATCTAAAATCTTTTTGACAACTTTTGTGCAGATTCGTCAAATGACACCACATTTACAAGCCTTTCCAATATTTTGGGACACCCCTCTGATTTTGTTCCCTTTTGACAAAACTGCACCAACCTTTCCAGAACCATTCAGAACAAAAACAAAGAGGTGATGGCTGGAAGGTTTAGAATCAATCTTAACCACTGGCAATGCTCTGGGCAACCCTCCCGACCACCGTTCTTCGCCTGCCAAGACGTTACAGAAGGGAAAGACCATATGCAAATCAGGCTTGGTCCCACCCCAAAAGGGGCAGTCCAGCCCGAACTGCTAGGCCACATCCCTTCTGCACAATAGCACAAGCATCCTCAAACATGTTTCGCCCTTTTTGGGGCTCATCAGTGAGGAGTAGCTTGGGACTCTAGGCACAGCAGGCATGGGACCCACGTCTGGGCATACCCGTCCCACTCAGGTTGACAAAGCAAAAACAAAGAGGTGATGGCTGGAAGGTTTAGAATCAACCTTACCACTGGCAATGCTCTGGGCACCCCTCCAGACCACCGTTATTCGTCTGCCAAGCCATTACAGAAGGGAAAGACCATATGCAAATCAGGCTTCGCCCCACCCCAAAAGGGGCAGTCCAGCCCGAACTGCTAGGCCACATCCCTTCTGCACGAGACCACAAGCATCCCCAAACATGTTTTGCCCTTGTTGGGGCTCATCAGTGAGGAGTAGCTTGGGTCTCTAGGCCCAGCAGGCACGGGACCCACGTCTGGGCATACCCGTCCCACTCGGGGTGACAAAGCAAAAACAAAGAGGTGATGGCTGGAAGGTTTAGAATCAATCTTAACCACTGGCAATGCTCTGGGCAACCCTCCAGACCACCGTTCTTCGCCTGCCAAGCCATTACAGAAGGGAAAGACCATATGCAAATTAGGCTTGGCCCCACCCCAAAAGGGGTAGTCCAGCCCAAACTGCTAGGCCACATCCCTTCTGCACGAGACCACAAGCTTCCCCAAACATGTTTCGCTCTTGTTGGGGCTCATCAGTGAGGAGTAGCTTGGGTCTCTAGGCCCAGCAGGCACGGTAACCACGTCTGGGCATACCCGTCCCACTCGTGGTGACAAAGCAAAAACAAAGAGGTGATGGCTGGAAGGTTTAGAATCAATCTTAACCACTGGCAATGCTCTGGGCCACCCTCCAGACCACCGTTCTTCGTCTGCCAAGCCATTACAGAAGGGAAAGACCATATGCAAATCAGGCTTGGCCCCACCCCCAAAGGGGCAGTCCAGCCCGAACTGCTAGGCCACATCCCTTCTGCACGAGACCACAAGCATCCCCAAACATGTTTCGCCCTTGTTGGGGCTCATCAGTGAGGAGTAGCTTGGGTCTCTAGGCCCAGCAGGCACGGGACCCACGTCTGGGCATACCCGTCCCACTCGGGGTGACAAAGCAAAAACAAAGAGGTGATGGCTGGAAGGTTTAGAATCAATCTTAACCACTGGCAATGCTCTGGGCAACCCTCCAGACCACCGTTCTTCGCCTGCCAAGCCATTACAGAAGGGAAAGACCATATGCAAATTAGGCTTGGCCCCACCCCAAAAGGGGTAGTCCAGCCCAAACTGCTAGGCCACATCCCTTCTGCACAAGACCACAAGCTTCCCCAAACATGTTTCGCCCTTGTTGGGGCTCATCAGTGAGGAGTAGCTTGGGTCTCTAGGCCCAGCAGGCACGGTAACCACGTCTGGGCATACCCGTCCCACTCGGGGTGACAAAGCAAAAACAAAGAGGTGATGGCTGGAAGGTTTAGAATCAATCTTAACCACTGGCAATACTCTGGGCAACCCTCCAGACCACTGTTCTTCGCCTGCCAAGCCATTACAGAAGGGAAAGACCATATGCAAATCAGGCTTGGCCCACCCCAAAAGGGGCAGTCCAGCCCAAACTGCTAGGCCACATTCCTTCTGCACGAGACCAAAAGCATCCCAAAACATGTTTCGCCCTTGTTGGGGCTCATCAGTGAGGAGTAGCTTGGGTCTCTAGGCCCAGCAGGCACGGGACCCACGTCTGGGCATACCCGTCCCACTCAGGGTGACAAAGCAAAAACAAAGAGGTGATGGCTGGAAGGTTTAGAATCAATCTTAACCACTGGCAATGCTCTGGGCAACCCTCCAGATCACCGTTCTTCGACCTGCCAAGCCATTACAGAAGGGAAAGACCATATGCAAATCAGGCTTGGGCCCACCCCAAAAGGGGCAGTCCAGCCCGAACTGCTAGGCCACATCCCTTCTGCACAAGACCACAAGCATCCCCAAACATGTTTCGCTCTTGTTGAGGCTCATCAGTGAGGAGTAGCTTGGGTGTCAAGGCCCAGCAGGCACGGGACCCACGTCTGGGCATACCCGTCCCACTCGGGGTGACAAAGCAAAAACAATGGCTGGAAGGTTTAAAATCAATCTTAACCACTGGCAATGCTCTGGGCAACCCTCCAGAACACCGTTCTTCGCCTGCCAAGCCATTACAGAAGGGAAAGACCATATGCAAATCAGGCTTGGCCCCACCCCAAAAGGGGCAGTCCAGCCCGAACTGCTAGGCCACATCCCTTCTGCACGAGACCACAAGCATCCTCACTGATGACGACCAACAAGGCTGAAAAATGTCTGGGGATGCTTTTGTTCTGGGAAATTGTCTACCTGGTTCAGGGCGTTGTTCTGCAATGATAGACAATCTTTGGAATTTAGCCGTCCCGCACTGTTGGGTGTCCTGACCCACGTCAGGGCTCAGAAAATCGTAGATGGCCGAAAAAGCCCACATTGCGCCAGAATCCAGGAAAACCGCGCAGTTTTGGCGCACACCAAAATGTTCCCCTGACCTGCCACCCACCAGTGCGAGCATGATGGGCCAGGAGTGCCATGGGTGAAATGTGTGCCAAAGGAAAAACAGCAGTGCCTGTTAGCTCAGAAAGTGCTTTGAAATCACCTTTGTTTCCCTGAAATGCAAGCTAAAAATGCCTATTTTAAACATTGCAAGATATTCAAAAATCTCACTGAACACCAGCAGACACTTGGCAGAATGTTTTCTTGTGTGCATACAAAATCTGGAAAGAGAAAGAGCCCAAAACAATGTTTATAACAAAACTGGCTGAGCTGTGGATGTCAGCAGCTGAAGTGAAACTGGACTGAAAGACACTAAAATCTAAATGTTTAAAATAAATGAGTGACCTACTGTTGAATGTCACATAGTTTGCAACTGTTAAATGTCATAGATTTGAACTTAGAATCAGCGTTCTAGCTGCATGTGTAAAAATTGTAAGTTTGATTTGGATGAAGAAAAACTGGGGACAAAAGTGACATTAAGCTGAAGCCTGGCTTAAAGAGATTGAATTCTGCCTTGCAACTAACCCCGACAGGAGTTGAAACTTGCTCAGCCACTCTTCCCAGGCCTGGCCTGCATTCTCCTGCCCTCACCAAAGGGAGATGACACCTCTCTGATTGGATTAGGGGAGGAGCAGCTGGGGACTGCAGGAAACTGAACAAGGAGCCTTCCTTGGCTCAGGAAAATGTTAAATTAGGGGGGGGTCGTAAATGGCTTCCTCTTGAGAGAAACGAGGAGGGGCAGTGCCTCTGTGAGCAACTTGAGTTGGAGGAAGTGGACAAACCAGAAATTCCACCATGTGCTTTGGGAAACCACACCCCTCTGGGCCAGAGCATAATTTTAAAAAGATGGATAATTCATAGTACGGACTTGTCAAAATTATATAATTAATATCATTATTCTTGTGATTTTTCTGTGCACATTTTCAGAGGTGTTAGAACTCTGTACCACGTTCTGGGGCAAAACCGCATGAATTATGCAGATTGCAGACACGTGGTTCACGCTAGAAAAATGAAAATTTACTGGAATATGTGTAGAAAGGTGGTGTACATTTGTGTAATTTTTGGTAAAAATCCAATATTGGTAAACCAACCAAAAAGCGCAAAATGTTGTCATTTCTTAATCCAAGCTCTTAGAAACATCAGAGTTGGAACAGAAACGATCTCATGTGATATATGATGTGTATATGTAATGTCAAACACTTGTGTATCTGGGAAATGTGTTTAGTTATGAAAGTGATTTTCTAAGGTAAAAGCAAAGGGGAGTGTTCTTTCTGTATGCCATAAAGATGACACCTGATGACTCACTGCTCCCTTCTCAAAACAGGTCAAAGAGAAATCCTTGACCTATCAAATCGTGAATGGGTTGGGCATAGAAAGATAGCCTTCACACCCACTTTCCAAAAGACATAAAAAGAGCTACTGGAAGCCAGACAGGGACATTCACTTCCCACTTCAAGCTGATTTCTTGCGGAGCACTTTGCCAGAAGACACCAGATCCAGCACTTAGACTTCAAATCCAGACAGAGACCAGAACTTAGAACTCAGACTCCAGAACTTAAAGCAAAGGCCTAACCCACAAGCTGAGTTCTCTTCAGCAGGCCTCAAAATCCTTTGCAAACTATTCAACCACCGGGCTGCACGGTTTGCTGCTTGCTAAGAATCCTGTGTATCCAGAACCGTCAGATCCAATTCAAGAGACCCAGACCAGACCGCTGTGCAGTGCCGAGACCAGAACCAGAAATCCAGATCCACTATCAGACCCAGACCAGATCGCTGTGAACAGAACCGTTGCCTGATTGACCCGCCGAGCAGAGAGAACCGCAGCTAAACTTGTTGACCAGATCCGTGACAAGGCCATTCCTTTCAAATTTATAGTGTGAGTAGCCGGCTAGAACTTTGCAAAACCAATCTCTAAGCTTAAAATAATCTTATTCAAAACATTTGAACCTGTCCAGAACTGCATCATAGGAATCGTGTGTTCCTTCTCCGATTTTAAACCTGTAAAAGTGTCATTTTGCGATTTTGAATCATTATTTCATTTCTGAAAATCTGCCTTCACGAAATCGCCTGTATGTCTTGAACCGTTTTAAAGCTAAGATTCTGGGCTTTCCAACGAACCCAGAACCGACTTTCTATTCATTATACTTTTTCCATAATCGCACTCGACGCACTCGGAAAAAGTGGCGCGATTTGGGATTTGGCTCAAATTTCTTCACTTGTCAAAATAGCAGCTTCTTGCTTTCCTTTGCTGAAATTCGTTTGCAGTCTGACAATCATTCATAGAGCATTGCTAAAGTGATCCTGAACTAATTTAAAGTAGCTATCACCCACCCTGAATCTCTTATAGGGAATTAAAATCATTTTTAGCATATTTTTCCCTTCGTTGCATACCACATTTAAAGTACTTTGCCTGTGTTTAAAATCATCCCTGTTTCTCTAAGCTTGCTAGGGGGGGAATTGGAACTTTGTATTGCATTTTTGTTGGTATTCTTGAAGACTGTGTGCTCGCCTTCCATTTCCTTATATTGCATAAAGGGGGGGAGTGAATTGTCAAAAGAAAAAGTGATCACATTATCTCTTGTTGAAATCATATCATATTATTTCTGTGTTGCATTCTGTCCCACCTTGCATTTCCTTGAACCATATAAAGCATTCTTTGCTACCTTAGTCCTCTGTTCTTATTCATAAGTAACCAACAACTGTGCTACTATAGGATTACCTATTGCTGATTACTGCTCATATTCACAAGTGTGCTATCAATTATCAATTTATTTATAAAAGTGTGATATATATCTATTGTTTAATTTTTCAAATAAACCTTTTTAATCTGCAAAACAAACCTACTTCTTGGCTCAGTGGGGTCAGGGGGATTCTAAGAGAGGGGCGTTATACAAGGGTTCATCATTCAGATTATAACTTGTCATAAAAATATATAAATAAGGGTTTCCATCAGCATCCCAGACTAGGCATTGACTTAGCTGTAGTGTTCAATTGAAGCCGTTAACAGCACCACAGGAGGGGTCGCCAGTGTGTACTATGTACTATAAGCATGGCATTGGAAGTATAGTGTTTAGTGACATTTGGCACAGACAAACCAGACATGCCTCCGAACTTCAGTGGCCAATCCCTGGTAGTTTCGAAAGTCCTCATATTGAGTATTTAGAGTCAATTCTATTAAAGAAAAAGGCTAGACCTGCAGCATTTGATGTTTTGCAGAATTGGAAAAAAGAAGCGTTGCAGCAACTTAAAAGTAGAGAAAAACATAAGACGAACGCCGAAAAAGCATTATTGTATGACCAAGATAAACATTCTGAATCGACTAGGAATATGGATAGGGCTTTCTCACTTGGAATTCAGAAAATCTATCCTTCTAAAGACCTTCATGCTTCTGACAAATTCATAGACAAATTGTTAAATGAACGAAGGCCTGGTGCCTCTGCGCCACATCCGTATGTTCCTCTTTCTGCTGCTTTGCCTCTTCCTCCTGCTATTCCTGCTTTAACTGCTGTTGTTCCTGTTGGTCCTGCTCCTCCTAATGTTCCTCTTCCTCCAGCTCCTCCACCTCTTCTTATCGCACCAGTAACAGTACCTCGATTGAATTTGCCTGCTCCCTCTCTTCCAAGTGGTCCTGTGCCGCTTGTAGTCGATCAAGGTGCGGGGTCGAAGGTTGTCACTCACAATACTGTACCACCAGAGAAGAAACGTGAGTTGATTGCATGGGATAAGCATTGTATGGAGAGGGATGATCAAGCTAATGTATTTGCCACACTTTATAATATGGATAATTTTCCTGAGAAAAATGTTTTTATTGAAGGATAAGGGTTCATTTATGTGTAATGTGGGGAAAATTAAATAATACAGATCTCCAGCAAGGGTTAAGGGATCTAAATACTTTAGTGTTTTCTAGAGACACTGTGGAGAAAGTAAATGAGCATGTTGAGAGGTTATTTGGGTATAGAAAGGAGTTGGAAAGGTTACAGAATGAGGATGGCGAGGGGGAAAGTATGTATGTAGAGAAATGGTTCCTTCCTTGTCGAAAATCGATATATGAGGAAGCACGAATTTGTACGAAGGACGTGCTTAGGTGGATGTCAGATATGTCGATAACTCCACTTGAGGTATATGACACATATAGTCAGTGTACACCATAAATGCAGAGGAAGGTGATACAGGTAATTATAGAGTACCTACAGGATGATTGTGTAAAACGAAAGATTAGTTGTCCCACAGAATTATTGAGTATTTATAAGAGAGCTTTTTCACTTGACACTTCTTCGACTGCTTTAGCGTTCGACTTAGCTCTGCTGCTTAGTAAGCGTTCAGAGTCACCTACTTCTCAGTTGCCTATGAGAGAGGTTCCTCTGACATTTGTCCTGAAGGTTGAGGTTGCGGCCGATGTTGGGCAGGGTATAGTTGCTGTGAACATTCCTGCACATTATGTATCACAGTTTGTTCATGTCCCGTTCTCAAGACAGGAAGTGAATACTATTAGACAATCTATTACTGATATTAGGAAAAATCCAACAGGATTCTATAAAGAAATAGGGTCCGTCTTGCAGTCCTTAGTGTTCACCTTAGGAGATATTGATTTGTTATTTCCTGTACTCCTGCCCGTAGATTTGTTGAAACACGTTACGACTATAGACGACTTGCCAGGGTTGGTAGATACATGGGCGAATATAACTAGATTCGATGGAGAAAGGCCAGCTGGTGAAAGACCGCCCCAGGTGATACTGACTTTGCCTGATAGAATTATTGCAAAATTAAAAACCATAATTCCAGAAAAAAGAATTATTTGGGACAAACTTACGGCCTGTGTCCAAGGGAAGTCTGATGGTGCTACGAGTTCTTTAATTGGTTCGAACATGTATTCTCGGATTTCAGCGGACAAGACCTAGGCACAGAGTCTGGGAAAAGGTTATTTGTGGACAAATTTGTGCTTGGATTGCTGCCTGACATCCACTCACAGATTATGTCCTCTGAGAGCGCTTCGCAGGCGAAGTCCCAATCAGAAGTACTGCATATGGCTCAGTACTACGAGAATCGTGTCAATAATGATAAAGATAGAGTTGAAAAACGAAAAGGTGATTTAAAGACTAAAGTACTATTGCAGCAAATTGTTATAGGCCCCAGAGGGGGTAGTTCGCAGATTAGAGGTCAGTATGTCCCGCAAGGGAATGTGCCCTTGGGTCCTGTGAACATTAACCAGTTTGCCTATTGTCGACAAGAGGGTCATAAACGTACACAATGCCCCGTCCTTCGACAGAGGTCAAATAACACATTTGGGAATATGGGTAGACGATCCAGAGGTCGCCCGGGTGTAGGTGACCCTGGTAGAGGTCAGTTTGTACGGGATCCTTAGCAACCATTTTTCGCAGGATAATCAGATTTCGAGTGTGGACACTAGGAACATATTTGATCATCCTTCTGCTGCATATCTATCTGAAGAGCTTCCTTTTGATGATGTTCTGTTTCGTTAGGATTGTCCGAAGCAGGGTTTGGAACCTATACCTATTCCCGTCAATCAGAAAGGTCCCTATGTTGAAATGGTGGTGGGAAATAGCAAACATCAGTTTTTGATAGATACTGGAGCACAGAAGTGTTCAATTGATCATTCACGGGTTCCAAACATAACACTGTCAGGGCAAACCAATGTTTCTGTAGGGTTTTCTGGCACACCAGTTGTTTGTCCAGTTTCTTCACCGGTACCCATTTCTTTGGGTCCCTTTACGGACCATTGTCCATTTCTGTTGACTTCGAATTGTGGAGAGAATTTTCTGGGGTTGAACCTGTTAAAAGAATTAAATGCAGTAATTTATTGTTCTTCTGATGGAGTGCGCTTGACGATTTCACCACAACAATTTTCTGTCTCACAATTCTTGAGTAGACCTTTGCCGCCAGAATTCATTGATGTACCAGAGAGTTTATGGGCTGTTGACGACAATGATGTCGGTGTTTTACAGATTGAGCTTGTTAAGATAGTTTTGAAACATGGAATTGAGCTGCCACGCATTCCCCAGTATAAGATTTCAGTTGAGGGCGAGCAAGCTTTGAAATGCATTGTTTCTGATTTTGTGCATCGCGGGGTGATTGAAGACATTTCAGGAAGTTTGTGCAATAGTCCGATTTTACCCGTGTACAAGAAAGGCGATAATGCAATTCCATTCCGTTTCATAATTGATTTACGTGCCATTAATAAAGTCGTTGCTCCGCGATATCCAATTGTACCTGATGTGCCGACAATATTAACCATGATTCCAGCTAAAGCTACTTACTTTAGTGTTGTGGATCTAAAGAATGCTTTCTTTAGTATTCCTATATACAAGGATAGTAGATACTTGTTCACATTCACCTTAGGGACACGCTCGTTCACATTTACTCAAGCACCTCAAGGGTACACAGAGAGTCCTAGCATCTATAGTAGGGCTTGGAAAGAACAGCTTGATACCCTTGAATTGCCCTCTACTTGTACATTGGTTCAGTATGTTGATGACTTGCTTTTAGCTGCTGATTCTGAGAGTGCCTGTAAGGAGGGCATTGTGTTATTGCTTATTCATCTACCTAAGCATGGTCACAAAGCTTCGCTTAAAAAGTTTCAATATTGTTGCCAGGAGGTCGCCTATTTAGGCTATATCCTGTCAAAGGAGGGAAGAAGATTGACACCTGAACGTATAAAAAACATTTCTGGCATGTCTGTCCCAAATACACAGACGGAAGTTAGAGCCTTGATAGGTATGGCTTCTTACTGTAGGTTGTGGATCCCAAATTTTTCACTAGTGATAAAACCGATGTTGGCTTTGACAAAGAAGGGCATTTCTTCGCCATTGCCGTGGAACGCGGAACACCAGCAATTGTTTGATTTGCTTAAGACTGCATTATGCTCCACACCAGTTTTGGGCACACCAAACTATGAAAAGGCCTTTGTGTTGTTTGTGCATGAATGTGATGGATGTGCTTTGGCTGTATTAACGCAGGAACATGGAGGGAAGAATAGGCCGTGCGGTTACTTTTCTTCCGCCCTTGATACTGTAGCATGCGCTTTGCCAAGATGTTTGCGAGCTGTCGCTGCTGCTGCTGCGTCTGTAAAACAGAGTGAGGGAATGGTCCTAGGCCATGATCTAATCCTGATTGTGCCTCACTCTGTAGATGTTCTACTGAACCAAACCCAAACGCAACACCTCACTTCCGCACGGTTGACGAGATATGAATTGATCTTGTTTGCTCCTCACATTCAAATTAGGAGGTGTTGTGTTCTTAATCCGGCTGAACTCCTACCTTTCCCGCAAGATACTACTTGCAGCGATGAAGAGTCACATGACTGTCTGTATACTACCCAACAAGAGACAAAGGGTAGAATTGATTTGAAAGACACTCCTTTGGATAATCCGCAAGGAGAGCTGTTTTGTGATGGCTCCTGCTTTAAACTTCCGGATGGTACATCCACAGCTGCTTATGTAATCACCACATTAAGCACGGTCGAGGAAACCAAGAGAATCACGCATAACTCTGCGCAGGCCGCAGAGATTATACCATTGACCCAAGCTTGCAAACTTTCCGAAGGGCTTGCAGTAAAAATATATACTGATAGTCAGCACGCCTTTGGGGTGGTTCACAACTTTGGGAGACTTTGGTCAGAGAGAGGGTTCTTAACTTCAACTGGCACTAAAATCCAACATGGCTCCCTAACAGTACAACTACTCTCAGCGCCTGCACTCCCTACTCAGTTAGCTGTTATGAAATGTGCAGCACATCGAAAGATTACAGATGACATAGGAAAAGGGAATGCTTTCGCTGATCAGATAGCTAGACAAACTGCTACCGATCCCCTTACGGAGAGGTATATTTCAAGGGAGACTGTAAATGCTTATGCAATGGACGAGGGTGTTGGGTCTGTACGGGATATCCAAGCTGATACCACGTTAGAAGAATCCAAGAGGTGGGCTGAAGGCTTGGGGAAACTTGATGATGACGGGTTTTGGGTGGACATAGTTGAAGGAAAATGGCTACTCCCTGACGCATATGTAATGATGATGGTCATCATGGCCCATGGTCCTACGCATGTATGTGCCCAGAAAGTGACAAAAATGTTAGAGAAAGTTTGGGCAAATGACAAAATTTCGAAAATTGCCCAGCGCTATGTTCAGGGTTGCATGATTTGCCTACAACACAATGTGGGAAAGGGGACAGCAACTCCAAGGGGAAGTTTTGGGCCACCCTCTGTCCCCATTGAAGTTATCCAATTTGATTTTATTGAAATGGAGCGGTGTAACAATATGAAGTACGTGCTGGTGGTCATCTGTGCTTTTAGAAAATGGGTTGAGGCCTTCCCTGTCAAAGATGCTACAGTCATGACTACTGCGAAAACCATATTTTACGGAGTACTTCCCACGGTTCGGGCTACCAATAGTTATCTGGTCGGGCAATGGTCCACATTTTGTCGCTGCTGTAATTCTGCAGATATGTGCGGCATTACAGATCGACAAACGGTTCCATTCGGCCAGACATGCTCAGAGCGCCGGACTAGTAGAAAGACACAACGGTATCATCAAGAACAAGCTCGCTAAGACGTGTGCCGGCACTAAATTAAAATGGCCGGACGCCTTACCGATTGTGTTATTATCCATGCGTACAACCCCTCAAACTAAAACTGGGCTCTCTCCATTTGAGGTGGTAATGTGGAGACGTGCCAATATCTGGAACCTTCCTAAATGTAGATCGTTAAGAAATGTTGAAAATGTATTACTTTCAGATTATTGCAGCCAGTTGACTAAAAACCTGTATTTGATTTATCACCAGGTACGAGAGGCTTTACCTGTGCGATATGAGGGCCCGGGCCACAGCATACGGCCTGGAAGTTGGGTGCTCATCAAGGCATTTGAGCGCTCTTCCTGCCTTGCACCTCGCTGGCAGGGCCCGTTCCAAGTCCTGTTGGTCACCCAAACAGCGGTGCAGGTTTCTGGAAGAAAGAATTGGATCCACGCGTCGCACGTCAAGAAACCTCCTGACCCAGTGCCACATGATACAAAAGAAACAGAACCCCTTGCTAACGCTGCATCCAACAATCCCAAAGTAGTAAATAGCGCTGAGAGTGTGTCGGAGAATCTTTCAGAGCCTGTGAGGCTTGGGGAAGCAGCCATTTTGTCTCCACACTCTCCAAAAATGTTGCATTCAGAAACTGCTGTTTCAAATTCGGCATCTTCACTTGTCTCTGACACGTTGCTTCCAATGGGAAGTGACGACACATTGTTTCCGGATCAATCAGTACCGGGAAAAGCAAGGTACAATCTGCATCCAAGAAAAAAGACTTACGGCACGGTTCGGCTGTGCATTCGGAGAAGGAAAGGATTATCGAGGGCTTGTTTTTGCCCAAATTTGAGAAAGGGGATTCTGTTGGCTAGGGTTGTGGAAGGACTAAGAAGTCACGCGGCCGGGAGGTCGCCAGCAACGAACATTGGGGGTTTCCGTTTGAAGACTACAATGCCTGCCACCACTACCACTCGTATGGGAGTTGTAAATGATGGTGTGACCAACCGGCACAATGGACAATGCACCTCGGCCCCGAGAATGTATTGCTGTGTTTTTATAATGATATTTGGTTTTATAATAGTCACTGTCCTAGGATTGTGGTAGCTCGAGGAAACACGTCCTTTAGAATCCTTGTTGCCTACTGAAAATGTACCTACTGTTCTTACTCCCTTTGTACATTTGCATACTCTGTCCCCCAGGGACTCTCAGCATAGACAAAGGTACCGCAATAATACTCTGCTACTTATCATGAATGCTACGCATGCCATTTTTAATAAGTCTAACTGTTGGGTCTGCTCACATTTACCGCAACACAGGGATAAGGGGCTAGGTTGGTATATTCATCCTTTACCTTTGACAACTGCTTGTTATGCTTCTCTTGGGGCACTGTTCTTTGGCCGTTGGAATGATAGCATCTCAGGGAACTTTGATGGCACTAATTTGAATACTTTTGAGAAATGTGTTTTGACTCCCCTGGGATGCTCGCTTTTCGCAAACAGGAGTCAACCTAACTTTGCTTCTATTAGGCCTTCTGATAGACTGTCTCGTCCTTTCCAATCTTTGATTTCCTTTAAGATGGCTCTGATAGGCAATAAGGATGCCATGCCTCCTTCTTATACTGTCAACCATAGCCCCGATTCAGTTTCTTTTTGCATACAGAGGAATGGCACTCAATCAATGGGAGATTTTCTAGGTTGTGCCAACGTTGCAAATTTGACTGGGGAAAACAGACCTTTGTATGTAGGCGAACCTGTCTAGTTTGTCTGCGGTAATGTAGCATTTTCATGGTTGCCCAGGGATTGGCAGGGAACCTGTTGTTTAGGGATCCTGTTACTTGGGGTGTTTATAGCTAGCACAATAGAAGTTTCAAAGGCTCGTCCACGGCGGGACGACAATGGTGGCACTCCAGCACAAATCTTGGGAGATATAGCAAAATCAGTTGTGCCATTTTGGGGGCAGATAGCGAACACCGAAGATATCAGAAGACTAGCGAAAGTACTGGAGAGAATCATCAACCGGACCACGGACATACTCTATAATATGACATTAGAACAGAAAGCGATAAGATTAGTAGCGCTTCAGAACCGGATGGCATTAGATGTCATTCTGGCTGAACGTGGTGGAGTGTGTAAATTAGTGGGGTCTGCTTGCCGTGTTTTTGTTCCAGATTCCTCCCCAACTATCTTCAAGGCAATACAGAATCTGCACGTCCTTAGTTCAGAAGTGCATGTTTCCGAGGGAAACTGGGATTTTAGCGCTTGGTTCTGGGACTTCTTGCGGTCTTGGGGTAGGAAGGTACTTTCGGTCTTACTGATCATTTTGGGAATTCTGTTGTTCCTTTATTGTTGTATTCAGTGTCTACCTGGTATGTGTTCGATACTAGAGGGATGTTGTGCACAACGATAGGTGCGATAGGACCTAAAGTGTATGCCCCAGATAAAACTTCCAAGGAATATGTGTTAAAAGAAATTTTTGCGAATGACCTAATGCCAATAGATATTTCAGACAGCGATTCAGGGTGCATGGACGATGATGCATGGAGTTATTTGCAAGGAGATCAGAAGTAGTCTAGCACTTGGCATAGGCCAAAAGGAGGGTTTGTCAAACGGAGAATTATATTGTACCTCCTATTGCAATGAATATATGTATATTGGCCTATGCAAAGCTGCTTGTAGGTCACTTGCAAAGAAATACGTGTCGCAAGGTCCTGACCTTAAAATCAATGTAAGCCGCCATTTTAGGTCAATCTGCCATTTTAGGTTTGCTTTGTAAAGTCACCCTGTGAGTTAAAATGGTGGACGATGTCATTCCGAAATACAACATGGCCGTCTTGACCTCTGCATGTAGCTAATATGTAACTTGCCTGCAGGCCACTTGTTGAGGTCGTGAACTGAGACCTTGTCCTTCGTTGACCTGTGTGTAAAGGATTACTCATACAATGAAACTAATCCGCGAGCATATGTTGAGAACAATGTATTCAAATACTGAACGTAGAAAACTTGTTTAACTACATTGTATTAATGTTTGAGAAGACCTGCATGAGAAATCCCAGAATACACAGTTGCCGTGTAGGCTTGTTGATATATGTATTAAAAGCAAACCAGTTACATGTGGATATGCGAACTCGGCATGAACCCTAGATCAGAGATGTAATAGAAGAATATTAACCCGAAGTAGGGTTGGACATCGTGTTCGCAAATAGTATAAAAGAGCAATGAATTCAAATGTACAGCGTCTCTCACTGAACACACTGAACCATGCTGGAGTTCGTTGTGTTGCACTGAGGGCCAACAGCTATCTGATTTTTGTTCTGTTCTTTGTAACTGAATTCAGTATAAATTAAAGTACTTTGTATGTTCCTTTGTAACCCGTGTTCGGTGTATTTCCTTTTGGGGTACTCAGCCTCGATATTTTGATTTTGTTTTCACAGGGGGACAGAAAAAATGAAGGGACATGCACCGCCCCCCAACCAAAGAAGAAGATCCTCTCTCAGGTAGGGGCAGCGCTGTTTGCTAGTAGGCGCAGAGAAGGCCAGCGCTGGATGCGCTGGATGTAGAGGGCAGCGCCAGGGCCAGGCGCCAGTGAGGTGTCAGCCAGCAGGCAAAAGGGACATTGTATAAAGGAGCTGTGAAGAATTAGTGCCTGGGTGGGGGTGAGGCCCCATAACATGAAGGGGTTTGGAGCCCATTGCTGCGCATTGGAGGGGCTTGGAGCTCAGTTGCAGTAATGAAGGGGCATGGAACCATAGCAGCACTTTGAAGGGGCTTATGTGTCCTGTAGTGGAGCACTTGGAGGGGCTTGGAGCCCATAGCAGCACTTTGGAGGAGCTGAGAAGCTCAAATTGTGACTTTGCTGAGGAATGAAAGCACAGCATTGTTGATTCAGTACTGTGAGGCTTAAGGGGCGAGCTGGAGAGGAAGCCTTACCTCATTGTGGGTGCTGCTCGTGGGCGCCACTGCTAGGGTGTTGAGCAATGCAGAAGATAAAGAAAATGAAGCGAATGCCGACGAATAACTGCAGTACGCTGGGCATTCACAGAAGAGTACTGGCAGAGTTATTGGAAATGGGCTGGTCAAGAGACCAGTGGGAAGAGGGGCCGTGTCCCCAGTGGTACTTTTGTTTTAAGTTGATGCTGACAGGGGGAGCAGCAATGAAGACAACTTGGCTTATTTGTTTTGGGATGGGTAATCACTTGTTATAGTAGTAGTGGTGTAAGGCCTGTAGATATTCTATGATGAATGTGATGGGATGGTGAGTGCAACTGATTTTGTGTGCACTGGATGAGTTTGTGAGGCATGGCCTCTATTAGGAATGCACAGTAGTGAAGTGGATATTTGTGAGTTAATAGTAAAAGTTATGTTTAACAGTTGTTTTCCCACAGATGGACTTTAAAGATTAATAGGCAGTGTGGACTGGTTAGTTTTGCAGTAAATGGAGTTCAGAAACATGATTTGTGACATTTTGCCACACTAATGATTTTGCTTTCACAGGTGGGACTTTTATTCATGGTAGAGAACTTGGAAGTTTAGGAATAGAACTCATAGTTGGTAGAAATGCAAAGTTATTGAAATTGTATGACATGTTGAAGTGTTAGTGAAGAAAATTGTTGACTTATGTCCTGTGGTATGATGAATAGTTGTATGATGCGGTGAGTGGTGATATGAAGAAATCCCTGTAGTTTAAGAGGTGTGTGTAGAAGTTGTTTTTCAACGCGGGCACATATGGGATAGTGACACTGTGTGTTGTGGTGTTGGCTTTCCGGGTATTCGAAATATCCAGCCTGGTTGAATGGACAATGTGGTGTGTGCAGCCAGTGAGTTGTGGTATGGAGAGGGTTGTGAGGGAGCCGGGTGAATGATGTGATGTTGTGTGCTGTGAGATGAGAAAACTTGTAGAAGGGCTGGTATGCCTGATCATTTATTTATTTATTTATTTTACATTTTGAAAGCGCTCAAACAGGCCGCGGGCATCGAGGCGCTGTTACAGGAATTGTTTGATTTTTTTAGTTGCGTAATTGTTTTTTTTTTGTCTTAGTTGCGTATTTATAAAGTGCGTAAACACCCAGAGGTTTCTAAGTGCGGACCCGGGGATCGAACCTGTGTTGCTTCGTGTCGTCTTGCTTCCAAGGCCCACACGTTGCCGTTAAGCTATCCTTCCGGGATATAATGTTGAGGAATTTGGAAGGGTATCTTTGTTGATGTTGATGGTGTCTCTTCTTTACTGTGTAGAAAAGGGGAGAGACATTGTTTGGAGAAATAATTGTCCCACAGGGTGAGGACAGTCTTAGGGTTTGTGTGTGTGTGTAGAGTGTTCCTGTTTTGAGGTAAGGGATGCGCGTGCATTGGATGGTGTGTGTTTGTGAGTGTGTGTCTTTTAGGTGTTGTTTGTTATTATTAAGGGGGGAGATATGTAGTGACTAAGCTTCCCCTGGACTCTGAGTAAAATGCATGGAATGTTGGAGTGAGTGACAGAGAATGCAGCCTGAGAGAATGTTGATGTATGAGTGGTGATCTGTGAGAGTCAGTTGGAGATGTAGACCCCCTGAGAGAGGATGCCGGTGCATGTTGCCCTTAACTTATGTGTACCTGACCTTATGTACCTGATGTAATGTACAAGGAACTTATTAAAGGAGTCACAGGTACATCTCAGGATGTCAGAGTCATCATTGGCCAGGAACCCTTCTTTACACAATGCTTTTGATTGGCAATCCCATTAATATACTTGACGCACAATCAAAGCACCAGAGGCAAGACAAACCAACATCAATATACAAAAATGAGGACTTTATTTACAAGAATCACATCAACATCCCTGCTGAGTCCCACTAGCTTTCATGTGCTCAGAGTTGCAGCTATAACCGAATTTACAGTAACCACAACTCAAATTTTACACTAGATAAGTCAGAAAACACTTGGCATCTTCAATAGTGAACCGGGACAGCCAACCCAGGCCTTTAAGACGAGGTAGCAATACTTGGAGATGAATGGGGATGCAGAAGATACTCAAATATCAATAATCTAAACAACTCAGGAAGTTGGCAAAGTTGACTGTTTTAATACCAATTATCTAAAACAGGGAGTACAATCGACATCAACGGACGTCTCATAGCATGATCTCTCAAAGAAGTTCATAAAAAAACATGTATTTTATAACAAAAATGTGTCATTGCCTACGTCAACCTATGTATTTGCTTAAGCCATCCTACTTGGTAAACTACAAAAACCTAGTGGCAAATGTGATAGGCTTAAAGGGAACATCTAGGTATACGTTCCATATTACTCTAAGAAAGTGATAGGCTTCTTAACGTCAGGTGGGACTCCTAAGCCCACCCCTCAAACAGGTCACTATGAACGTCACTAAATACACAACATCCCACTGGTTACACAAGCTATAGGGCTCTTAACTATGCATCCCCCTATAATTGGTTGGCACCCTAACATCCGTCAGTACTTTTCCACCTACGCCAGCAGCACGCTGGTGGACTACCAGGTGCTGGTGAGCTGGTCATAACCATAGCTTCCCATCAATTAGCATATCATCTATCATCACCTCAGTGGTTTGCACGTCAATTAAGGCTTTGAACTCAGCCTTGGTATTGTTCTTTGCTCTGGAGAATACGAGGGAGTGGAAGCACGCTCTGTTTCCTTGCGTAGGAGTGGTTCATCATGTTTGTCCAGTTCCATCCCTCCACGTAACTGAAACCACAAATTTGAGCTCCGGTACTTTTAAAATAGTATTCTTTAATGAACCTCTGCCGTCTTCCTTGTTTTCGTTCCCCTGAACAGGAGTTTAATTATTTGACACAATAGTAACTTCTGTCTGATAATCCCAGCCTGACATGTCCTTGGCTTCTTGGGGCTGGTCCAGCCTCACCCTTCTGAGATTCACTCCTGTAATTCAATTGCTTTCTTAACTGCGACACACTTTTCTGGTCCAGCTCGGCTATAATGCGTAGTGGAAATATCCATACTTCACGTACTTCTATATATATATATAAATATATATATATATATATATATATATACATATCCATGGACGTAGAGCACTGTGCATTTTATCATTGCTGTTGTCTGGACATTTCTCTCCTTTAAACTTTTTCCCTACCTTGCTGCTAAATATTATGCATTTTTAATAACTGCTGCTATTGCACTAAGCACTTTAAAATTGCTGCTAAAGCACTTAGCACTTTACACTGCTGCTAAAGCACTAAGCACTTTACATTGTCTCAAGACTGCATTATTAAGTTCGATTTGTATTACACCTCGCACATGTATGCGTAAACTTAGACTTACATGACTATACATCTTTGTTTATTCGAGACCAACATTGAACACATAGAATGGCTATATTTTGTCTAGTGAACACATTATGTTGTGCGGCTGCTTGGACAGTGTTGGCTGCTTCAGACGTTATAATATGGGCAGACCTACCAGGCAGGGCTCGTCATTTTTGGCGGTTGCCTTAGAATGGCATTATTTTTTTACTTTATTTAATTTTGGGTACCAGCCTTTGTTGACAGACATACCACTGGAAAACACGCATTTATTTTGAACGATGTGTATTTATATATATTTATCTACTCTTTTTTTATATATATTTTTCCTTTGACACTCGTTATGTACCTCAGGCTTTCTTTTTGCCATTTTTCCTATACAGTCCTCGCAGCCAGCACATCTGTGCAATTGTTGCTATATTCCTAATCATATAACATTTGGTTGATGTAGTGACACTTACGATGTGTTTTTATTTTACTTAACACACTGCATGTTGAAGTGCCTTAAATGTTTTAAGATGGCTGCTATGTGTTCATCATTTTGTACCACCTCGTGAATGGGGACATTCTATGCACTTGTATCATAGAGGTTTTTAAAGCATATATAAGAAGTCCTTCTTCCATGAAACTCCCTACCTACGTGAACAAGCGGTCAGTGTACCGCGAAACGCGTCGTTTTGTAACCAGGCTTTCCCTTTTTGCTGCACCTTTTTATTAATAAAGAAACATTTGTCCTGCCTGGATTTTCTGTCATGCCTTTTCCTTGCTGAGACTGGATTTCGTTTCTCAGCTGCTCTTGGGAGTGCAACCCATCGAATGTTGCCCTGTCCTAGGGCTTTTTTTCTGTTTTTGAAAACATATATATATATATATATATATATATATATATATATATATATATATATATATATATATATATATATATATATTGGTGCTTGCCGCAGGCTATTCACTACATAGCTAGCCTCAAAAATACTTTGTCTGCTTTCATTTCTTTGCATCTGCACATGTGTAAAATAATTGGATATCTTCATCATTTCTGTAGCATAACCCTCTTCATCTTGAGCCCGAGATGTCACTTGTCTTTGATACTTTCTTGATGCCTATAGATTATCTTCACTTTCTTGTCTCTGCATCTCTTCTAGGTGTGTCAGTATTACTTTGCATGACGTCACCAGTCTGCTCTTTTGCTCTCTTTTCATGCTTCTTCTGGGATTTCATTCAAATGGCCATCATACTGTCTTGTATGCAGGTATAGCTTTCTTAATGGGAACCTTGCTTCCAGGATTCTCCTTGGTGTGGGTATTTTCAATGGTACTACACGTATTTCACACTCTGGTTCCCAACATATGGGCAATATGGGTGAGATGCTTGAGGGAGGCGGGGGGGTACTTAGCTCCTTCTCTCCAATAGTACTACCTTAAATAAGAAAACTCCATTTACGGAATGCTAGGGCCCACTTTCCAACTGTTTTTAAGGAAAGGCACTTCTAAAGGCTCTCAAATCTATTTCTAGCAATTCCAAAAGCAATTAAATAAAAAAAGTAGAAACCAATGCATCAGAATACATCTCAATATGAGAAGTAAGTCACAATACTAGATTGGCAATATCTCATTTGACAGTTAGGCAGTTCAATGTCTGCATGAAACCATAAACATGACATTCAGCTAGACTTGAAGCTTACGTCCTGTCTCTGCTTTTTCAGCATCAGGCCAGCCCTATGGGTGGAATGGATTTACTTATTTATTGTGCGCCAAAGTGCCCACAGGCATCAGAGTGCAACAAAAACACTATGAGACGAACGTTCAAGACGAGACAATCAAGTACCTAGCATTCGGACTAAAACGAACCGTTGTATTACGTGAACAGAAAGTATGTCAGTGCTTTATATAGGGTATCCAGTTTTGTAAATCCCCTTTCTTACCTAATGCATCCACTGTCAGACGAATCACCTCCGCTTCCAACACCGGGTTATGGGTGCCTCGCCTTTATTGCTCTGGAATAATGGTCAAGGGATTAGTTCCACCTCATGTTCTCTGAGCACATTTATCGCCCATATTCCTGAGGCGCATTTATTTGTCGAACCTCGAAAATGTGGTGGTGGTGGCTGGTGGCTTATCAGTATGTCCCTTGTCCGAGGCCTCCTTGTCTCGGGTACCTTTGCAGCTTACCAGCAAGCCGTTGTATTTCTTGCTAATAGAATATGGAGTTATGCCTGTTTTCCTGACCTTTAAACAGACCTGAAATGCACTCTCACATCACTGCTAAACTACATTTGTGTGTATATATATATATATTTTGCCGTCTGAATCTGCTTAGTGCCTTGTTGCTATGCTACATGATTAAATGAATGAATGCCAACTCAGAATCACATCTTAGTGTCTGGGAAAGTAATTGGTGTAAAAAAGCCTTTATCTGTGTAGAAGTTGCTTTCTGCTACAAATCTAATGTAGGCCCATAGGAGCCTCTTTGGTTCACGAAAGTACTTTGTAGTGTCTAAAACTGCAACTGTGTACTCAGTCTAAACTGACTTTAGGCATATGTCACAATGATATGTTGGTACCTATCCTAATCAATCATAGTAGCATCGGTCTTTACAGGATTTGTAATAGAGAGAGAGTTGTTTGCTTTCACCATTCAGGGGGGTGCAAATAATCTATGTACAGGATGAAGTGCTCAGTGACTTTCCTGCCCCCCTGTGCCCTCTGCAGAATAGGTGAAATACCATGACACTAGCCTGTATTTTCTGTCCTCCATGAGGCCTTCCTAAGGAAAGGTTTATATGCCCCATTTTAAGATGAATAGGATTGAGGGAGTGTAGACCAGCTTTCATTTATTTGTAAATGCTCTGAAAGTAGCATGGGCCCTTGGCCAATTCTAGAGTGCCCTTTATTAATGAACAAGTGCTGTTTCTGAGGTGTTTATTTGGTTTTCCCTGCATTTATTTCAGTATGTTCTTTTGAGAGTTTATTTTCTTCTTGAAATAAAGATGAACTGAACCAATAATATGACCTGAATGCATTCCCAGTGGGACTATACATATTCGCACCCAGCATCCAGGACACTTCCAACCAAATCCTTTATGTAAAGAGGGATGTACCAGTTAAAAAAGCCCAATTCTAATGGGTTTATCACGCCTTTCAATTATTTACCATGCTAAAATTATCTTGCCACATACAATTACATTTTGCTGCACACACTATCTCATCATAATCAACTCCCTCTTGACAGCAGGCTGATCCCCACTTTCAAACAAAAATAAACAAATAGGAGCTGGCTGCCGCCCCCACGTCCCACGAGCCCCATGAGCGAGCCCCCCTCTACCACCAATGAAATACATGAATGCCAGCTAGATGTGCAACTTGCTTGCACTGCCTCTTTAGCTCCACCCCGGACCCCACTACTGAACCTTGGGAGCAATAAAGTCTTGCCTCTAACTGCCCACTGAATTAAAAATGTCTTGTGTGCTGGTCTACGTTTTATTTCCAAAACTAACATTTGCTTTGTGTTGTTTCTTTAAAAATATATATATATTTTTTTTAATGGCTTTGTTCTGAATTAACGTTTATAGCGTGCTGATCCAACAGCTGCTTTCAGTGGGCTAGTCCTTCTGCAGCTTATTAGTTATGCAAACCGTTCAACATATTTCTGGATTTGATTAAATATCTTTGTAGCTGGCTGAGCCTGCTATGGCCTCCTCAAAAATGTCTCGACTTCCTGTTAATAACATATTTTTATTAGGCAGATATTCTTGCAGATTTTTCGCTAAACAGTTTGCAGCATCCTGCAACAGCCTATTCAATGTTTCATTAAATAAACTTTGCGGCGTAATGGGCCTGCAGCTATTTGTCATAAACGAATTGCTGTCTTTTTCATTAAATAAATATCGTCGAAGGCTGGTCCTGCTGGAGCTTGTTCATTGAACATTTTCCATTTTCATTTAAAGAAACATCTCTCGTTTCCTATTAGATAAGCATTTGTTTTGGTCTTATCCTGAAACGTGTTTCTCGTTTTATACAATTTACAAAAGGGCGGTCCTACTGATGTTTTTTGTATTATATCCCCTGGCCCTGTGCCATTTTACAATAAAGATTTGTGTATTGCTGTCCTGAAGCCATATTCTCATTACTTAAATATTTGCAAAGAGCTTTCCAGAAGCTCTAAAACAATTTAATAGAAATGTGCAGCCAGCTGTTCCTTGCATTAAAAAGCAAAATAATCCGGCACTACCCATTGTGAGGGATCATTAGCAGGACTCGGACACAGTGTTGGCATGATTGTCTGTATACGCCTTTAATGAAAGTAAATATGGGGGGGGCATTGGGGGCTTAGAGAAACTTCTATCTTTCCCTAAACCTAGGAGGGCTTTCCCTCCCTTAACAAAACCGGCTAGTGTCGTTGTCAGAATTTCCAAAATAAACGTCTCCGTCCTGTGTCCAAAACCTACTCTGACCCTCACACTCTAAACTGAGCTAAATGTACAAAAGGGGAAGAAACGCGCCTTACTGCTCCAAAAGAGAGCTCCACAAGAAGGTTTGAGCAAAACAATGAACGTGTTCCAAAAGAAAAGTTCCACCTGCCCCAAAGGGCTTGTTTTCCTTTCCTTTGGCAGTCTGTGAACTTCCCAGGAGTGTTACTCTTCTTTAATTAACTTTAGGCCTACTAACAGCCTTGGTTTAGCCTCCTGCCAAGGTCTGTGGGAACCTATTATTTGCAGAAGTTCTTCTGATGGCATGTTTTCTTGTACCGGGCTTCACAATGGCTCACAGTCTTGGTATATTCTCCTGCCAAGGTCTGCAGGAACCTATTATTTGCGAAAGTTCTTTTGATGGCATGTTTTCTTGTACCGGGCTTCACAATGACTGCCAGCCTTGGTATATTCTCCTGCCAAGGTCTGTGTGCCCTTTTGTTTTCTCACCCACTCAATGCACAAGTATCCTTTACCATCTCCTTCCCTCGCTGGCTTAGTCAAAGGGGTTGTAATAGTCACATGGGCGTAGGACATGTGGGGGACAGGGGGGACAAATCCCCCCACAATTGTAAGTGGGGGGGATGTAATGTATTTTATCCCCCCCAGAATATGTTTGTGTGTAGTGCAGGGATCTGTTTTTGAAGTGGGGGGAGAGGGGTGCTGCCTTCTCTCCCCCGACCCCCAAAGCATGGGGGCAATACCCTGGGGGCGCAGATGGGTGATCATCTGCCCCCAGGGAAGGGGGCAAACAACAAAAAAATATATATTTTTTTTTAAAATGTAGTTTTGGGTGGGGGTGGGTGCAGGTGGGGCCACTAGCCACCAGGGATTTTGCAAGGGGGTGGCCCTCTCCCCCCACCCTAAGTGGATGGGGCACCTTATGTAGCCCTCCCTGGGGGCAGATTTCTGCCCCTAGGAAGTGGTACATTAGATGCCCCCCATCAATTTGGGGTGGGGGAGAGAGGCCATTGCAAATATTGGCAGAGCCACCCCCCCAGGCCTGGGGCAGTATGTTTTGCCCCTCTGGGGGCAGATGGCCACACACATGTGGCCATCTGCCCCTAGGGAAGGGGCAAAACAAAAAATATATTATAACTTGTTTTGGGTGGGGGTGGGGGTACCGGGGAGACCCACTACACCACCAGGAGTTTTTGTGTTTGAAAGGGGGGTGGCCTTCCCCCCTGCCCTGAACGGATGGGGGCACCTTATGTACCCGTCCCTGGGGGCAGGTTCCTGCCCCTAGGAAGGGGTACATGAGATGCCCCCATCCATTTGGGGTGGGGGGGGACAGGCCACTGCAAATATTGGTAGATCCAGCTCCCAAGCTGGGGCAGTACATTTTGCCCCCCCCTGGGGGCAGATGGCCACACGCATGTGCCTATCTGCCCCTAGGAAAGGGGCAAAACAAAAATAAAACACATTACAATTTGTTTTGGGTAGGTATGGGGGGGCCACTGAACCACCATGGATGCTATTAGTGGAAAGGGGGTGGCCCTCTCCCTCCCACCCCAAATAGATGGGGGGCAGATTGCTAGATTGGGGTTATCAGTGGGTTAGCCTTTTCCCTTTGCGTCCAGGTAGGTGCACCCACATATATGAGGTACCGTTTTCGTCGGGACACCTCTGGGAACATGGGAAGGTAGGACATCTGTTGTTGGTGGCGTGTTTCGGTGGGTGGGCAGAGGGAAATGTCTCTGAAATTTGGTGGAAAAAAACACAATCAGACATTTCACTCTGGACACCCACTGAAACACGCCGCCAACAACACATCTCCTACCATCCTGCGTTCCCACAGGTGTCCCAACAAAAACGGTACCTCACATGTGTGGGTGCACCTACCTGGGCGCAAAGGGAAAAGGCTAACCCACTGGTAACCCCAAGCCTTTCGGCAGAGCAGATTTTTCTCATGTGGACAACATACAGATTTGGGCCTATGGTGTGGAAGCCACCAAGGAAAACAGGGAACCTCATGCCTTTCCGAAAAGAGGACACCCGTGGGAATCCATTTGCGCGAATCGCCCCAGAATTTGTTACCCACAATCCCCGGCAAAGTCTGAAACGTTATGACCACCTACATTTGGGGAAAAAAGGGGCCAAATTTGGGCAAGATATCTTATGTAACAAAAAGGTTACAAGGGATTGAATGGCGACATACCGAAATCACCAAAAAAGGCCTTGGCAGAAATACCCATGGCAGTTAAGGGGTTAAGACGGTAAAGCCCCAGAAGAGATATAATTTGTAAGGTAGCTCAGTGAGTCTAAATGCAGATTGTGCTCAGGAATATGTAACACCTGTGTTCAACACCTGGCTTAATCATCCGGTGGGATAATATGCGGAGTGAATGCATTCAGCTTCCGATGCAGCACAGTATTTTCCAGGTCAATTGGTTCAGAAAAAGTGGTGGAAAACACCTTTACTGTCGCTTTTTCTAATTGGTTGGATTTTCATGCATTTTCTGGTTGGAGTTCGGGAGCCGAGTGGACACACCAGGACCCCCTGTATTTCCCGCTCATTCTCATGCTGGAAATAAGGAAAAGGATTCCTCTGGGATCTCCTTGGAAATTAAACCTGGTAAAAGCGAGTCTAGAGGAAGCCATTGTCAATTCCGCCAGCAATCGCTATTGCGCGAGGTATTTACACTCTTCCAGAGTCGAAAAGCAATGTGATTTCACCTGCCTTTGTACGCTAAAATCTTCCATTTTACGGCTGAAAAGTAAAAACTTGCGCAATGGAAGTGGTCCACTCCATGCAGTTTACTTTGTGCCTTAATGCTTGTGGGTTTTGCTTGATGCTACACATGTAATAAATAAATAAATAAATACATTTAACATGACCCCAGATAAATGGCAATTCGTGATCAGAATGAGTGAGCATGGCATGTCGCTGGTAAGAGGGTGTTCTGTGCTTCTTGAGTGCACTGGCAAATGCCCTTAATTGCCATCTCACATTAAACGGGTGCTTAAACCCATCAGTGTGGATTGCACAATAATAAGTCGACAGAGGTATTTCAAATGGCCAATTTAGCTCTTTGGGTGACATTGTCAAAGTGGGAGAATGTTGCCCAGAATGTGCCACTTTCTCTGTGAAATCTGAATTGTGCCCACCCCGAGGAAGAAGTGTGAAAAACCCACACCATGCCCTGCTCTTTCTGTGTGTCTTCCCCACAGGGCGACAGATGCCGACTCAGACATGGGTAAGTCTCAGGTGGCAAGCCTGTACCCTAGTTAATGTGGCAAAGGCAATATGTGTTCTCGCATTTCTTCATCCACTGAATTACTGTTAGAAATAAAACCAACAGTTGTGTCTCTTGTGTAGGCATTATGAAGGCAGTTGCCCGCCTCGGGCATGATATGCCCATGTTCTTCCAAAATTGGCTAGCTGTTGTCCTCTTATGGCCAGGTAGAACCATTATGGCAGTGACTGGCAAATGCCTTTCCCCAGCAGAGAGTAAAGCGGAAATAAGAGGCCAATTCAAGACACGGAACAAATAGCAGTTAGGACAGACTGCAGCTGCCATTGCTGTGTTAGGGAGAATATGTTGAGTGTTCAAGCAAGGAGGTATGTATTAAGCAAGCAAACAGTGAGATAAAGGAGAGGCAAAGAACGGCCAGAGGGGCTCTTTGAATAGTGTAACAGGGCAGAGGACCCATGCTGTGCCGTCCCAGTAACATATGAGAGAATCAAATGGATCAGGCTTTGCAGCAAATGCTAAACGAGAAAGGCACATAGTCCAGCTCTGC
Source organism: Ambystoma mexicanum (assembly GCF_040938575.1). NCBI lineage: Eukaryota > Metazoa > Chordata > Amphibia > Caudata > Ambystomatidae > Ambystoma > Ambystoma mexicanum. The sequence continues at coordinate 464,496,926 of NC_090931.1, forward strand.
ATTCAGAATAATAAAGGCAACGAAAGGCTAGGCTCTAAAGCCAGCATGAGATGGAATAAGAGGGACCAGACTCATCGTGAGAGGCTGGCCCGGCCCTCACAGGAGCGCTAGAGGGGCAGCCCACATAGCGGGCTGCCCCTCTGGCCACCCCCTTGGGTCCACATACACCCCACCTACTAGGCATCCCCCGGGTCCGACTCATCCGGCCACGGACCTGGCGAGTGCTTATAAGGAGGTGGGCTTGCGATCGCTCATCCTCCTTGTTTGTTGTACCCCCACGCCCCGGAGGACAGTCAAAGCATAAACATCACACACCTGTTCCCTCTACTCCAATAACAGGGCTTAGTCAGAGGTACAAGCAAGTTTTCCTCTTTCTTTGAAACCCCCATCCTTCCATTACAAGAGACAAACACATCTCCTTGCCCCACACAAAAAAAGTAGCAACTTGCAGTTGGTAGAAAAGGCTGCAACTGCTTTATTTGGCAGGAATCCACTTACAGGTGATCTGCCTCTTAACAAGATGGTGTACTAGCTGTGGCGCACTGGAAGTCATTGTTATTTCCTCTCTTTTACCATGAGCTCATAGATGACAAATCCAAAAATGCAACATATAAAGACATGTTCTTTGCTGCTGCATCCTTTCATTTTCTTCTGTTTTCTTTTCTTCTTTTCTCTTGTTTTATACAGTGATGATATTTGTAATTTAATACGTACTGCTATTTTAATTTTAATGTTGTGAAAAGTCGAGTTCTTTGACTAAAACACAATAAATAAATTAAAAAAGCAAAGTCCCCAAGGTGTCCCCTGTACCCCCCAGATTTTGTGTATCTCCTACGCCCCTGAAAAGTCAACTGTTCTTATTGCCAATGCCACATTGGAGCACTTTGCATCTTGTTAATGGTCTGGGTTTACTTTCCTGCCCAGCCCTGTTTATCATTAGTCAAAAAGTGAACACCATGCTGCTTGGTGTTCGTGGTTCAATTTCTAGGGGCTTTACCTCAGCCCTTTTTGAGTTGGCAGTTTTATTTCTAATCTCCTGTCTTCGCTTCCGGCCGCTCTGCCTGCTCGTCTCGCTGTCACCTGGGGCTGGGAGGACGACACCAGCACTTCTCTGCTGCGTTTCCTTTTGTCGCAGTGCACACCACTCAGTAAAGTGTTTGAGGGAAGGGCTCTCCTTCCACGTTCTTCCACCTTCCACTAGAGTTGCCATCCGGTCAGATATGATACTGGCTTACTTGGACTTCTTAATCGCCCGATGTAGTACCGTGTAATTACGGTACGGTGGCTGGCTCCAGTGATTTAACTTGTGTCTGTGTTTTCTTCTTTGTGGATGCCTTTCCTTCTGGTTCTCCGTTCCTTCGGTAGTCAGAAGCTGAGTGAACACTCCTCAGTTCGCTTGTAAATTCTTCTACATCTCTCTCCACTCTCACTACTTCTACTACTTCTCCATATGCTGGTGCTACATCTTCCTATATCCCGTCCTTCATCCATTTTTATTGTGCATCTGGTTTTGCCAAGTTTTTCAGAGGGTTGAATCAGTCCCCCCAAGCAAAAATGAGAAACATTTTCAGGGTAATTCATAGAATTTCGCACAAAAGTGGCACATGCGGCTGGTGCACAGTGTCCCTGTGCGATACACTGCGCCAGCCGCGTGTGATAAAATCCATTTAATCGCACCGCGTATTCATGGATTTTAGCCTCCAAAACCATCCGTGGCGCAGAGTGGCGCAGCGACCCTACAGCAGCGCCAGTTACGCCCCCAAGAACGCCCTTGCGCAAGGAAAAGCCATCAAAATCCCCAATTCATCGCAAATGTCTGCGCTAACCCTGGACCAGTTCATAGGGCTGCCAAACAGCAAACGCCAAGCGGGGAACGTGTATTTCAGGGGTTCGCGGGAAGTTTCACACGCGATTGTCCTGGGTACGTGTATATCAGGGGTGCGCGTGAAGTAACACACGCGATTCCATCAGGGCACATGTATTTCAGGGGTGCGCAGGAAGTTCCACACGCGATTGTCCTGGGTACGTGTGTTCCAGGGATGCGCGGGAAGTTTCACACGCAAATCCAGCACGGTATGTGTATTTCAGGGGTGCGTGGGAATTTCCACACGCGTTTGTCCTGGGTTCGTGTATTCCAGGGGTGCGCGGGAAGTATCACACGCAAATTCAGCACGGTACGTGTATTTCAGGGGTGCGCAGGAAGTGTCACACGCAATTCCATCAGGACACGTGTATTCCAGGGGTGCGCGGGAAGTATCACACACAAATCCAGCAGGGTACGTGTATTTCAGGGGTGCGCGGGGAGTACTACATGTGAATTGGCAGTGTGGGTCCTCCCAGGTGTTCCCTCTACACCCTCCACGGCCCCTGCAGGCAGCCCACACCACAGGGGACTACCCTGCACCCCTGCTCATGTCCCGCAGGCAGCCCATCCACCATGGGCATGCCCCCCATCCCAGCCACATGTCACCTTGCACTACTGATCAACAACGCATGTCTCCCAGCACCCTGACCCCCCAGCATCCAGGGGCACCCTCCACCAGGCCCCCACTCATGTCTCCCAGCACCCACACCCCCGCAGTGCACGGCACCCTCCACCATGCCCCCAGTCATGTATCCCAGCACCCCCACTCTCCCGCAGTGCACGGCACCCTCCACCAGGCCCCCACTCATGGCTCCCAGCACCCCCACACCCCAGCACTGTGGGGCACCTGCCAGCAGGCCCCCACTCATGTCCAACTCATGTCCCTCTGCACCCCCATCCCCCACGCAGTGCACGGGACCCTCCACCAGGCCCCCACTCATGTCTCCCAGCACCCCCACCCCCCAGCACTGTGGGGCACCTGCCAGCAGGCCCCCATTCATGTCCAACTCATGTCCCTCTGCACCCCCACCCCCCAGCATCCAGGGGCACCCTCCACCATGCCCCCACTCATGTCCCTCTGCACCCCCACCCCCCAGCATCCAGGGGCACCCTCCACCAGGCCCCCACTCATGTCTCCCAGCACCCCCACCCCCCCACAGTGCAGGGCACCCTCCACCAGGCCCCCACGTATGTCTCCCAACACCCCCACCCCCCAGCACTGTGGGGCACCTGCCAGCAGGCCCCCACTCATGTCCAACTCATGTCCCTCTACACCCCCACCCCCCATGCAGTGCACGGCACCCTCCACCAGGCCCCCACTCATGTCTCCCAGCACCCCCACCCCCCAGCACTGTGGGGCACCTGCCAGCAGGCCCCCACTCATGTCCAACTCATGTCCCTCTGCACCCTCACCCCCCAGCATCCAGGGGCACCCTCCACCATGCCCCCACTCATGTCCCTCTGCACCCCCACCCCCCAGCATCCAGGGGCACCCTCCACCAGGCCCCCATTCATGTCTCCCAGCACCCCCACCCCACGCAGTGCAGGGCACCCTCCACCAGGCCCCCACTCATGTCTTCAAGCACCCCCACCCCCCAGCACTGTGGGGCACCTGCCAGCAGGCCCCCACTCATGTCCAACTCATGTCCCTCTGCACCCCCACCCCCCCGAAGTGCACGGCACCCTCCACCAGGACCCCACTCTTGTCTCCCAGCACCCCCACCCCCCAGCACTGTGGGGCACCTGCCAGCAGGCTCCCACTCATGTCCAACTCATGTCCCTCTGCACCCCCAACCCCCAGCATCCAGGGGCACCCTCCACCATGCCCCAACTCATGTCCCTCTGCACCCCCACCCCCCAGCATCCAGGGGCACCCTCCACCAGGCCCCCACTCATGTCTCCCAGCACCCCCACCCCCCGCAGTGCACGGCACCCTCCACCAGGCCCCCACTCATGTCTCCCAGCACCTCCACCCCCCAGCACTGTGGGGCACCTGCCAGCAGGCCCCCACTCATGTCCAACTCATGTCCCTCTGCACCCCCACCCCCCAGCATCCAGGGGCACCCTCCACCAGGCCCCCACTCATGTCTCCCAGCACCCCCACCCCCCAGCACTGTGGGGCACCTGCCAGCAGGCCCCCAATCATGTTCAACTCATGTCCCTCTGCACCCCCACCCCCCAGCATCCAGGGGCACCCTCCACCAGGCCCCCACTCATGTCTCCCAGAACCCCCACCCCCCGCAGTGCACGGCACCCTCCACCATGCCCCCACTCATGTCTCCCAGCACCCACACCCACCCGCAGTGCAGGGCACCCTCCACCATGCCCCCACTCATGTCTCCCAGCACCCCTCATCCCCCAGCAGTGCAGGGGCACCCTCCACCAGGCCCCCACTCATATCTCCCAGCACCCTCACCCCCCAGCACTGTGGGGCACCTGCCAGCAGGCCGCCACTCATGTCCAACTCATGTCCCTCTGCACCCCCACCTCCCAGCATCCAGGGGCACCCTCCATCATGCCCCAACTCATGTCCCTCTGCACCCCCACCCCCCAGCACCCAGGGGCACCCTCCACCAGGCCCCCACTCATGTCTCCCAGCACCCCCACCTCCCGCAGTGCAGGGCACCCTCCACCAGGCCCCCACTCATGTCTCCCAGTACCCCCACCCCCCAGCACTGTGGGGCACCTGCCAGCAGGCCCCCACTCATGTTCAACTCATGTCCCTCTACACCCCCACCCCCCAGCATCCAGGGGCACCCTCCACCAGGCCCTCACTCATGTCTCCCAGCACCCCCACCCCCCTGCAGTGCACGGCACCCTCCACCATGCCCCCACACATGTCTCCCAGCACCTCCACCCCCCAGCACTGTGGGGCACCTGCCAGCAGGCCCCCACTCATGTCCAACTCATGTCCCTCTGCACCCCCACCCCCCAGCATCCAGGGGCACCCTCCACCAGGCCCCCACTCATGTCTCCCAGCACCCCCACCCCCCGCAGTGCAGGGCACCCTCCACCAGGCCCCCACTCATGTCTCCCAGCACCTCCACCCCCCAGCACTGTGGGGCACCTGCCAGCAGGCCCCCACTCATGTCCAACTCATGTCCCTCTGCACCCCCACCCCCCAGCATCCAGGGGCACCCTCCACCAGGCCCCCACTCATGTCTCCCAGCACCCCCACCCCCCAGCACTGTGGGGCACCTGCCAGCAGGCCCCCAATCATGTTCAACTCATGTCCCTCTGCACCCCCACCCCCCAGCATCCAGGGGCACCCTCCACCAGGCCCCCACTCATGTCTCCCAGAACCCCCACCCCCCGCAGTGCACGGCACCCTCCACCATGCCCCCACTCATGTCTCCCAGCACCCACACCCACCCGCAGTGCAGGGCACCCTCCACCATGCCCCCACTCATGTCTCCCAGCACCCCTCATCCCCCAGCAGTGCAGGGGCACCCTCCACCAGGCCCCCACTCATATCTCCCAGCACCCTCACCCCCCAGCACTGTGGGGCACCTGCCAGCAGGCCGCCACTCATGTCCAACTCATGTCCCTCTGCACCCCCACCTCCCAGCATCCAGGGGCACCCTCCATCATGCCCCAACTCATGTCCCTCTGCACCCCCACCCCCCACCCCCCAGGGGCACCCTCCACCAGGCCCCCACTCATGTCTCCCAGCACCCCCACCCCCCGCAGTGCAGGGCACCCTCCACCAGGCCCCCACTCATGTCTCCCAGTACCCCCACCCCCCAGCACTGTGGGGCACCTGCCAGCAGGCCCCCACTCATGTTCAACTCATGTCCCTCTACACCCCCACCCCCCAGCATCCAGGGGCACCCTCCACCAGGCCCTCACTCATGTCTCCCAGCACCCCCACCCCCCTGCAGTGCACGGCACCCTCCACCATGCCCCCACACATGTCTCCCAGCACCCCCACCCCCCAGCACTGTGGGGCACCTGCCAGCAGGCCCCCACTCATGTCCAACTCATGTCCCTCTGCACCCCCAACCCCCAGCATCCGGGGGCACCCTCCACCATGCCCCCACTCGTCCCTCTGCACCCCCACCCCCCAGCATCCAGGGGCACCCTCCACCAGGCCCCCACTCATGTCCATCTCATGTCCCCCTGCACCCCCACCCCCCCCAGCAGTGCAGGGGCACCCTCCACCAGCCCCCACTCATGTCCAACTCATGTCCCTCTGCACCCCCACCCCTCAGCATCAAGGGGAACCCTCCACCATGCCCCCACTCATGTCCCTCTGCACCCCCACCCCCCAGCATCCAGGGGCACCCTCCACCAGGCCCCCACTCATGTCTCCCAGCACCCCCACCCCCCAGCACTGTGGGGCACCTGCCAGCAGGCCCCCACTCATGTCCAACTCATGTCCCTCTACACCCCCACCCCCCAGCATCCAGGGGCACCTTCCACCAGGCCCTCACTCATGTCTCCCAGCACCCCCACCCCCCTGCAGTGCACGGCACCCTCCACCATGCCCCCACTCATGTCTCCCAGCACCCCCACCCCCCAGCACTGTGGGGCACCTGCCAGCAGGCCCCCACTCATGTTCAACTCATGTCCCTCTACACCCCCACCCCCCAGCATCCAGGGGCACCCTCCACCAGGCCCTCACTCATGTCTCCCAGCACCCCCACCCCCCTGCAGTGCACGGCACCCTCCACCATGCCCCCACACATGTCTCCCAGCACCCCCACCCCCCACAGTGCAGGGCACCCTCCCTCATGCCCCCACTCATGTCTCCCAGCACCCCCACCCCCCAGCACTGTGGGGCACCTGCCAGCAGGCCCCCACTCATGTCCAACTCATGTCCCTCTGCACCCCCAACCCCCAGCATCCGGGGGCACCCTCCACCATGCCCCCACTCGTCCCTCTGCACCCCCACCCCCCAGCATCCAGGGGCACCCTCCACCAGGCCCCCACTCATGTCCATCTCATGTCCCCCTGCACCCCCACCCCCCCCAGCAGTGCAGGGGCACCCTCCACCAGCCCCCACTCATGTCCAACTCATGTCCCTCTGCACCCCCACCCCTCAGCATCAAGGGGCACCCTCCACCATGCCCCCACTCATGTCCCTCTGCACCCCCACCCCCCAGCATCCAGGGGCACCCTCCACCAGGCCCCCACTCATGTCTCCCAGCACCCCCACCCCCCAGCACTGTGGGGCACCTGCCAGCAGGCCCCCACTCATGTCCAACTCATGTTCCTCTACACCCCCACCCCCCAGCATCCAGGGGCACCTTCCACCAGGCCCTCACTCATGTCTCCCAGCACCCCCACCCCCCTGCAGTGCACGGCACCCTCCACCATGCCCCCACTCATGTCTCCCAGCACCCCCACCCCCGACAGTGCAGGGCACCCTCCCTCATGCCCCCACTCATGTCTCCCAGCACCCCCACCCCCCAGCACTGTGGGGCACCTGCCAGCAGGCCCCCACTCATGTCCAACTCATGTCCCTCTGCACCCCCAACCCCCAGCATCCGGGGGCACCCTCCACCATGCCCCCACTCATGTCCCTCTGCACCCCCACCCCCCAGCATCCAGGGGCACCCTCCACCAGGCCCCCACTCATGTCCATCTCATGTCCCCCTGCACCCCCACCCCCCCAGCAGTGCAGGGGCACCCTCCACCAGCCCCCGCTCATGTCCAACTCATGTCCCTCTGCACCCCCACCCCTCAGCATCAAGGGGCACCCTCCACCATGCCCCCACTCATGTCCCTCTGCACCCCCACCCCCCAGCATCCAGGGGCACCCTCCACCAGGCCCCCACTCATGTCTCCCAGCACCCCCACCCCCGCAGTGCAGGGCACCCTCCACCATGCCCCCACTCATGTCTCCCAGCACCCCCACTCCCCAGCAGTGCAGGGGCACCCTCCACCAGGCCCCCACTCATGTCTCCCAGCACCCCCACTCCCAGCAGTGCAGGGGCACCCTCCACCAGGCCCCCACTCATGTCTCCCAGCACCCCCACCCCCCAGCACTGTGGGGCACCTGCCAGCAGGCCCCCACTCATGTCCAACTCATGTCCCTCTGCACCCCCACACCCCAGCATCCAGGGGCACCCTCCGCCAGGCCCCCACTCATGTCTCCCAGCACCCCCACCCCCCAGCACTGTGGGGCACCTGCCAGCAGGCCCCCACTCATGTCCAACTCATGTCCCTCTGCACCCCCACCCCCCAGCAGTGCAGGGGCACCCTCCACCAGGACCCCACTCATGTCCCCCAGCCACCACGTCATCAGAATCTAGATCCCTGGCCCTTATGGGCTGCCTACACATGCCAAACACCCACCCAAGTATTGCATCCACCCACTTAGAAATGCCAATTACATGATACAACCCCAATGGCAAGTATGTAAATGAACACATGTCCCTCACATACACACAATGGGTGTCAGTGAATGTCAAAACACATATCATGACATGCATGAAACCAATGAGATGCTACTACAAATTAAAGTTTGATGAAGAAAATGTATTAAAAGCAACATAAATGGAATAAAAAATAAACAAACGACAATGGGAATTAAAAACAAAAAGTACCATGTCTGTAAAATAATGTAAAACCACAAATCATAATCCAAAGGAAAGGTGTCCAAAGTCACAGTTCAAAAAAGTAAATCCAAAGGAAAATCAAAACCGAAAACCATTGCGCCATGGGTAAATTCCAAATTAAAAAATAAAATCCAACAGTCAACTTTATACAGCTTAACCAACCCAGGGTCCATGATCCCAACAGAAGAAATGAAACCTATCTACTAATACTACCTAATTTAAAAAGAAAATACAAAAAAGTGGTCCATTGTCCAAAAGGTCCCAAAAAAAACAGAAAAACCAAAGGAAACCTAACACTAACTACATAACTATTTACAAGGGCAGCGGGCTAGTCCGACGGCTCACTTCGGATGTTCCGGGCCAGGGCATCATCGAACTCCTGCTCAATGTCCCGGAGGCGGTCCTCCTCCATGGCCCCGAGGGTCCGCAGGGCCGACGACATGTTCTCCTCCATCTCCCTGCGGATTGCCTCGAGGCACTCGGCCAACCTCAAGGCCCTCCGCATGGAGTTCTCCGCCCTGACCATCATGAGCCGTGCCTCTTCCGCCCGCTGCCGCTCCGCATCTATGGCGTGGCCCTACCGCTGCCACACGGAAGACACTTCCCGTCCGGCGTCCTCCTGCCCTCCGGCCGATGCCTGCCCCTCCGATGTCGAAGGCCCCGAGCCATCATGGCTCCCACCTCGTTGCTGCTGCTGTGCCTGTGCCCGTGCCCTGGCTCCTGCTGCCTGCACATCCTTCACCAGCTGGGGTGCAGTCATTGATGTGGCCACCCCTGCTGGACGTCCGACTCCCGACTGTGGCAGGGATGTGTCCTCCACCAGCCTGGCCGCACCATCAGAGGCAGCTCCACAGGGCACACAGGTGACAAATGGTTGGAAAGATGGCACGGCGGACGACTGGCGCATAAGGTGTTCAGTTGAGGAGGGGGTTGGAACAAGCTCCAGCAAACGGAGGAATCCGGCCTGGGTGACCTGTCCCAGTAGGCCGACGCGGTCAACGAGCCATTCGAGATGACGTGCAGTCTCCTCATGAAAAGACTGCAGGTCACCTTGCATGGCCCGTTGACGCAACGCCACACCAGTAAGGACAGGCTCAACCCGTACCTGGATAGCCACGTCCGCAGGCAGAGGAAGGCCAGTTGTTGTAAGCTCATCCCCTGCCTGAAACGGGTCTGGACGTAGGCATCCCTGCTGGTGCAAGATGATGCAGTGACAGGATCAGGGACAGGATTGCACACAGTCACCTCCGCGGCGGCCTGTGCTGCCACCTGTCCCTGGTCCTGCACTGCACCACTAGCACCAGTGGAATCCCCACCGCCAGACCCCGTCTCTGTCACTTGCACGGCCTCCTCCTCCACCAAACCCCCCACCAACCTGGATGACTCCGTGCCATCTTCCCCCGTTGGGCCCTGTGGGGTCCCAGCTGCCCCTTCTGCTGCCGAGGAGTCCAACTCCGACCTCCGCCTCTTGGACCTCCCCAGGGCAGCTGCGGCCTGGGACGTGGCACCGGACTCCTCACTCCCAGACGAGATGACAACCTGGGAGGGGAGCCGGGCCTTGCGTCTCCGGCTGGCGGTGCGATCCCCGCCGCTGTGCTCCACAGCAACTTCTCCGCCCTCTTCATCAGTTGACGCTGCAGACAGGGAGAAATAAAACACAGGCATCAGGGCACTGTACAATGGACACATACACACATGACAGTTGTACATGAGTGGCATTGGCAAACCTCAGACATGGCATCACAATCGCGAGCACACATGTCATTTCAACTCGCACACATGAGCCATACCACAGCCATATCGCAACAGCCAGCACCATCCATACACATACAACTGCATGAGCAGGCAAAGGTGACACAGACATCACATGCAATGCAGGGAGTGCACTACACATGCACACACACCACCACACCTGCATGCATGTGTACACCTTTGCCAACTGTCGCAGTGTTCAGAATGGCATCCATGTCACATCTGCCAATCAGGCTTCCACATCCCCCTGTCACATGCATCTATGCTGCATCAATGTTGCACCCTTGTCAAATACACACACATGCACATGTACACACTGCTGATACATGCAGCTGAAACCAACATCATGTGTGACATCACAAGCATGCCTACTTACATACACATTCATCCAAACATGTGTGCCTACACAACTGCATTTGGCATGCAAGCCTACACACACATGCACCATCCATGTCTCACACATGAGAGCCCTTGCATGTGTTAGCCTCACGGCCCTGTACACCCCACCCCATACTTGGCCCCATAAAAACACATGTGCAACCTGCACACTACTGGCACATCAACACACGCACAGCTTACAATGATGATGCATGTACACTTACTGCTCGACTCCAGACGGGTCTGCCTCTCAAGGACCTGGATGTGGAGCGCTGGGGATATGTGTTCCAGGACCCTCATCTGATCGTCCGACAAGTGGCCCCGGCGCCCCTTAGCATCCGCTTCCTTCAAGAGGCGCCGGGCTTGTTGAGGGCCCTGGACCTGAAGTCCTCCCAGCGCTTCTTGACATGATGGAATAGTCGGACTGCCACCCCCTCCGCGTTGATGGCAGTCACGATGTCCGTCCAGATCCGAGTCCGTTGTCGGCACGCAAACTTCCGAAGAGGGCATCATACTGCCCCAGGACTTGCTCCACCAGGACACCAACTTCGGTGGCAGTGAAGCTGGTGCCCCTCTGCCTCTCTGGCCGGGGATTGCCAGTGGTGCCAGATGATGCAGTGCCCGACATGACAACCCCAGAGGCAGGAGTGGGTGGGCAACTGGGTCCTGGGTCTTGTCTGTGGAGCGATGGAATCCCAGTCGGGAGTCTTCGGTTCCAGCAGGGGTGGTCACAGCAACAGCACCCCTGGCTGATGTGCAGGCAGCAAATGGCAGGGAACGTGGGCAGTAGGCAATCAGGCAGCAGCAGAGGGCAGGTGGGAGCGTGCTCGGGGCTCTGGGGGGCAGTAATTCAGCCTTCTGGGCAGAAGCATGGTCTTCCGTGTGCTTACGCGTGGCCAGCTTGATACGGAGTGATTTGGCACGTGAAAATCAAGCACGTCTGCGTGTAATTCGAGGAAAGGGCCTTGGCACGTAAGCGCGTCAGCACACGTACGCAAATTCATTGGCCCAAAGGCCACCAGCGCGTATGCGCGTCAGTGACGTGTGCGCAGGCATTTCCCTGTACACGGGTGCATGTTACACGTCCAATGACTGCACGTCAAAGTGTCAGCTCATGTAATTGGAGGATGGGGCCTTAGCGCGTACATGCGGAAGTGACGCTGGACGTGTGGGCATGTTTAAAAGGTATGTGTAGAATGCCATTTCCTTGTACGTGCTTTTCGTGGAGAGCGAGTGGGTGAAATCTGTACTTCTTGTGGGTTCACATGCGATTTACTTCACGGCGTTCCAAGGTCGTACTCCATGTTACCTCTGACAGCTTTTTCTCTTTTTGTCTTTTTCCTGGGCCTGTTTCCTCAAACAGAGTTCACTTCTCCTGTTGTCCTGTCTCCTCAGACAGCGTACAATTCTTCTTTTGGCAGGGGTGTTGCCAACGCGCGTATTTTTCACGCGATTTTTCCTGGCAGACGGTGAGTCGCGCACGTATTTAACATCTGTGCTTGCCCCGTGTGTTGCCTACCGCTTCAGAGGTCAGTCTAGGCTGCGTGTGACACGCATACGTTCATTTTTGTGTTTCTGGGTGCCACAGCGTAGTGCAGGTTTATTTTTCCACGCACATGGTCTAGGAGGGGTTGCGTACACATTATCTCCCTTTTTTGGGGTGCCTGTGCATTGCGTGACCCATCATCTTCCCCCAGGGGTCACATACAGCCTTGCTAGAGCACTAGGGTATGAATTCCATCTAGTACCCTACCCCTTTGACCCCCAATTGCCCAGGACAATAGTTTACTGCAACTCCCAAAAGCACAACAACATCAATGCCATGGTTGGGAGGCGAGCACGCGGTAAGGGTGGCAAAGGTGGCCGAGCCACAAGAGGTGGCCGTGGTGGATATGGTAGGGGATGTGGCTGGGACTTTCAGGGTGCCCCTAGCCCCCCATGTGTGGGTGACCAGTCAGGGACACCCATGCTCCCCCCGGTTGAGGGTAACGTGGCTGACACATCCTTGCTCAGCCCTTGTTGGACCAGCCCATTGTGGCACCAGACCTGGCACAGGGTGACTCCATGGCTGACTTCCAGGTCAGCAGGTCTAGGCCACGTGTGGCGGTGCACGTTGGTGTCACCAGGCCACGTGGATCAGGGGCAGCTATGTCATCTGCTGCCCTGAGTAGGAAGGGTGGGGAGGCTGCAGGGGCAGCTGCGGCTCCATCCACCCCAGCTCTCAGTCTCCCAGCCAGGACAGTGTCGGTCCCAGTCCATCCTGCTGACGTTCCCCCTGACTACATCACACTTCAGCTAATGTCTGCACCAAGTCCAATGTTGAGTGTTCATTCCCACACTCCTAGTCCACAGTCCACCGGGGCTCCAGCCCCTAGTGTCCAGAACGGCGTAGGACACTCAGAATCCCCACCACCTTCCAAGCGGAAGAGGAAGAGTGCTCGTCCAGTACAGGCTGATGCCCCAGATACGGCTACACAGTCCGGCCCACCAAGGAAGCCCCGCTTCAATCAGGCCGAACTTGATGCACTTGTTGAGTATGTGTCCTCACATGACAGCGAAATGGTGATTACTGCAGGTTGCAAGTGCCCTTGGATTCGTGAGGCGCACAGCTAATGATTGCTACAAGCGCTGGAATGACCTGAAGCGCAGGGCAAAGAAAAAGCTGGCCTCAAGTCATGCCGCAACTCTAGTGACTGGAGGTGGGTCTCCAGCAGAGGACATAGAACTCACTCCACATGAGTATGTTGCTGGGACCTACATCACGGAGGAACAGATCCAAGGCGTGGGAGACCTGCCAGATTACGAGGTATTGTCCGGTGAGTGCACATGCATGTGTGTGTCATCCATGTGCATGGTGTGTGTGTGAGGGCTTCTGATTGAGTGCCAGGTGAGGGTGTGTGTGCCTGAGTGGTTTGGGTCACCCATGTGCTTCATTCAATACATTCTGCACACCAGGATTTGGGTATTGCAGTATCCCTTCTGGCAACAGTAGACATTCAGCCCAACCTCACGCCAGTTGCCCTTGAAGTGTCATCTTGCCACAACATAGTTGCGTATTATTCTGTGTTCATTCAGGTTGATTGTCTGCATTCCACCACTTTCACTAGGCATTTCTCAGTCCTATTGTCACATGTGTGACATGGCTATGGTACATGCCATCTGTGTGATGGCATGTGTCATGTATGTGTATTGGACATGCCAATCACAGGCCAATGTGTGATGGCACTGCTAGCCATCATGCAGAAAATGTGTTCATCTTCCATCTTGGTGTCATCAATGTGTGCCATTTGCCTCCCCTTCATACGCAGTGATGGTGCATGCATGGGAGGGTTATAGTCATGTGGGACATGTGTCAATGAAGTACTGTTTCTGTTGCTTCTCAGCCCTAATTGTGTGCCATGGTGCTAATGCCTGTTCCCATTTCTTTTCTTTCATGTCTTTGCAGGGGATGACGCACTTGATACTGCTGGGGTTGTGGAGATGGTGCAGACCCAGGAGGGGTCTCAGGCCCGACCGGGCACGAGTGAGGGACGTGGTGTGGTGGTGGGTGAGAACCCACACTTGCTGCAGACCATCATCTCAAGGGGTGTCTCTGGGTGCACCTCCCCCGAGCTCTATTCAGGTGTCGATTCGGATGATGAGACCTATGTGCCGTCGCAGGTAAGTGTTTCTGGGAGGGATTCTGTACTGTCCAACCCACCTGCACCAGGCGTAGAACCCTCAATGGGGATGTCAGTGTTGGTAGGTCCGCCTTTGGTGGTTACGGATGCAGGGTCACACTCTGCAACATCTGATCCTGTTCCTGGGCCAGCAGATCAGAGGGGGAATGCAGTCCTGCAGCCTCAGGCAGTGCCGGCACAGCAAGGCGCAGTTCGCCTTGCCCCAGAGAGGTGTGGTGACCGCCGACGCGGTGGCCGTACGCCACCTGGCAATACCACATGGGAGCAATCCATATACGGTATGGCAAACCAACAGGCAGCATCATCTGAGATGATGGCTCAGGCCATGGATAGGGTGGCCACTTCCATTCTCCCCCAAGAAAGGCTGATTGAACAACTACAGCAGGCAACAGACACCATTTGCCAGTCACACTGGGAGGTCATGTTGGCGTCCAACAGGGACAGGCGGGTGGCACTGGAGACTCTGCGGGAAGCCATTTCTATTGAGTCCCAGGGCCACAGAGAAGCCCTGAGGGTGGAACTCCGTCAGCTCAGGGTAACTCTTGTTGCGCTTGAGGCTTCAACTAACACAAGGATAGAACAGCTGATGGAGCGCCTCACACGTACGCTTTCAGCTGAGATGCAGGCAACTAGGGAGGAGGTCCGGGCATCCTGTGAGTTGTTGCATGGGGACCTCCGCACGATTATCCTCCAGAACCAGACCTTCCACACCCGCATGCTTGCTGCCATGGAGGACCAGACTAGGGCTTTGCGTGGGCTGCCTCCCATAGTGCCACCACCTCCTGATGCAGCTGCAGAGGGTGAGGAGAGCGACAGCAGCAAATCTCTCACAATAGGGTAGCCGTGCAGGCCATGAGCCCATGGAGGTGTTTTTTTTTTCGCAAGCTCCACACAGATGGGTTTTGGTGTGCACCCTGTCCTCGGACCTCCTGGGTGGCCTCCCCCACCCCCCTGGCCCATTCATGGCCATTTTTGATTTTTGATTTTTGAATTTTGATTTTTGATTTTTTGGACAGTGTGTTGCCTTGTGTGGCTCCCGTGGGCATACGCTGTATTGTGGCTGGGCACATGCAGGCTTGTCCTGAATTTGGGTCAGATGCTTGGGTTTGTGTGACACACACCCCTCCTGCTTCCCGTTTCCATGGGCTTGCAAAGGATGTGCCCAAGTGACATTGACTTACACGGTGACGTTGGACTCCCATTTGATGTGTGGGCAGTCTGTAGTCAATACTGTGTATACATTCCTAGTGCATATTGTTGTTGTATTGTACACTGCATGGTGCATTGATATGTGCCTCTGCATCCATCTCATCCTCCTAATTTGCAGGTCCATTTCTCAAGTCTTCACAAGGCGGTCTACTTTGGAAATGGAGTCCATGTTGTAAGCAGTGCACCTACACTTTTGTGTGGCGCTAACACTGTACAGTTGGAAGTGTTCGAAGTGCTGGCATTATCAGGTAGTGAGGATACCAATTTTTTAAGTCCATACTGTCATGTTTATGGTAGGTTGGAGGTTGTGTAGGTGATTAGTATTATTGGTAAATATTTGGTAATGTGTGTTGTTGGTCCTGCATAACTATGAGCATTTCATGTGTGGCCAGTTTCCATTAGGGACACTGTAGTTTGTGACACTTGTATCATGTTGCGGAGATTAATTTGTTTGCTCTCACATAGCATGACATACCATGGTGTGTTGTGTGGTGGTGCCGGGGAGGGGTTAGGTGACATGGCACTGTTCTCATGTTGTATTTTGCAAGTGGGTATTCATTTTTGCTGCATAGAAGTGTGTCTTTTGATGACACTGCATTGGTGGTGCTTGTGTAGGTAGGGAGGCACACATTGTGACACTTCCTGATGAACAATCTCAGGCTGCTATGGTTCTGACAGTTGACTGTCCCTTAATTCATCAGAATTGTCAGATTGAGTCATCATTGATTGTCAGATGGTATGTGTCAGGGTAGTGTGCACTCCACAGGGGTGTGATTTCTATGTGAAGTAATTAGCCACCAGCTGCGTACGGGCTGCCTCACCCCGTGCCCTTTACCCTCCCATGCGCAGCGGGCGTGCATGTGGTTGGGGATGTGGGGGCACCACCATGTCCACAGCCAGGCCACGGTGTGTTGCAACATTGTGCAGGACACATGCTGCCACTATGATCCTGCACACTACTGGTGGAGCGTGTAACAGCTGTCCGCCAGAACGGTCAAGGGAGCGAAAGCGTGACTTGAGCACTCCGAATGTGCGCTCCACTATGCCCTGGGTTGCAATATGGGCAGTGCTGTATTTTACCTTGGGAGGCGTGAAGGGGTTCCGAATTGGCATCATCATGTGGGTGCTCAGAGGATAGGCACTGACCCTGGGGAGGTGGTGATGGGGATCATTAGTGGGGTAGTGACATTACTCTGTGTCTGTCATGCATGCGTGTGCTGTGGCATTTCTACTCACCAAGCAGCCATGCATCGCCATGCTGCCCAGCTTCCATGTCCCGGTTTAGGGTTGACATCCTGTAAATGAAGCTGTCGTCGGTGGACCCTGGATAGTTGACATATACTGAGGTGATGATTCCCTTGGCATCACATACTACCTGGACGTTTATGGAATGCCAGTGCTTGCGGTTTCTATAGATGTGCTCATATGCCCTGGGGGGACGTAGAGTCACATGGGTGCAATCAATGGCACCTAGCACTTTGGGGAATTGTGCCACCCTGTAGAAATCCTGGCTGACAGCCTGCCTTTCTGCAGGTGTTCTGGGCAGGTATATGTGCCTGCGGACTGATGGGCGTGCAGTGATGATGGCCAACACCTGGTGTAGGCACCGTGACTGCGTGGCCTGTGACACCCCCCCCCACTATGGCACTTGTCTGCTGAAATGATCCGGTAGCCAAGAAGTGCAGTACATTGAGGACCTTCTCCAGGGGGCTGAGTGCTTGGGAGCACAGGGTGGGTGATGTGAGGTCATCCTCCCACTCACTGACCAAGTTGAGTATTATGTGTGGTGGAAACCTGTACCTCCCAGACACCTGGTCATCAGGCATACCAAATAGGCTGGTTCTGGGTGTGAAGATTCTGGCCTTGACTATCCTTCTCCTCCTCCTGCGGTATCCCACGGCCACTGCTGCTAGGAACGGTGTATTCATCCTGGCGTCTGAGCTTGTTTGTTGTTGCGCACTCTTTTATGCTGCGCGGGACGTGCGTCTACTTCATGCTGGCGTACGTGTTTCCTGATTGGACCTTTTTTTTTGGCGCGTTGTAGGTGACCGTGTAAATCTTCCCGCCCACCCCAGGAATACACGTGACACGCTCTCCCAGGCCCAGTCACGAGTAAATATTCCCGCCCACCCCTGGAATACACGTACCCCACTCTCACAGGCCCAGTCGCGTATGGAACTTCACGCGCACACCAAAATACACGTTGTAACGCTCACCTGGTTCCCACGGAGGCGCGGCGTCGAAGGCGCAGAACTCTGAAGATGGACAGGAAGGACCCCTCTATTCTGGCTTCCCTGGCTCGTTGGATACCCTCCTGTGCGTGAAAAGGGAGTATTACCAACTGTGGAACAATGCTCAAGCCTCCCACTCCCTTCCAACCCTCCACGATACCTCCTCCACGATTCCCCGTGAAGCCTCACCTTAGGGTTTGGAAGGATGAGCTCTCCATCCTGCTTCTGATGCAGGGGCGCGTTGAAACCCAGTTACTTCACTGGATTGAGGATTGATGGGAGTTCAGGTAAGCTTGACTGTTCAGGTAAGGCGCTGTAAAAGTTCTGTTCAAAAGTTCAAGCTTAATAATAATGTTCGTTGTCTAATTGCAGCAAGCGCTAATGCTTATGTCTTTTTCCCCTTAGGGGCCGGGGTTTGGAGTGCCGGAGATATGGCGCCGGCCCGAAGTGAAACAGTTCTGGATGAGCGCTCAGGTAATGTCTTTGCATTCGCTTATTCAATGTCTTTGGGCCTCATTCCGAGTTGGGTGGTAAGGGAAAAATGATGCCGGTAAAGGAATACCGGCATCGTTTCCCTTTACGGCCCATTCTGACCCACCACACCGTTATTTACGGCGTCGTAAAGTACGATGCCGTAAATAGCGGTTTAGTGGCACGCGCACGACACGCCATGCCGTAATTAGCGGCATGGTGTAAACCGGAGCTGATCCCAAGTAAAGCGAACATGGAAAAAACGGCCTCCACAAGACCGCAAAGTACCTTACCGCCATGGAGTAAATACCGGCATCGCTGAGAAGGTGTAAAGGACCCTGAGCAGTGTTTCCAAGAGGAACAGGTGCACTCAATCAGCACAGGTGGAGGCAATGGAGTCTGGCACAGCACAAAAGGAGCACACCCACACACCACACCCCCTCCCACACCAAAATGATACCGATTGTAGCAGCATTCCTGGAGCTCGCGGCCCTGCTTGCAAGGCAAGAACAACTACAACAGCAACAACAACAACCACAGCCACCACCACAGAGGATACACAGGAGGAGAAGGAGGGTGAGACAGGGCCAGCATGCCTTACCGGTGCAGCCACCATTACCACGCCGGCAGCCCCCAATCCCCCGCATCAGAGCCACCCCCTTCAACCTCACACCAGAGCAGATCCACACCCTGTACCGGCTTGACTGGGACACCATTACCAGCATAGTGGACATGATACATGATGATATCGTGAGCCGCATAGAAATACGCACTGCCATCCCCCCTCTACTGAAGGTAGTGTCTGTTCTCCACTTCCTTGCCACAGGCACCTACCAGCATACAGTGGGGCAAATGCATGGCATTTCTCAGCCCATATTTTCACGGATACTCAAAGAAGTGTTGGATGCCCTCCTCACCCACACAAGGGAATACATATCCCTACCCCAGACTCCCCAGGAGATCTACGACACCAAAGCTGCCTTCCATGCACTGGCAGGCATGCCAAATTGCATAGGTGCCCTCGACTGCACCCACGTTGAATTGGTGGTCCCGCATGCCATGGAGGTGCCGTATCGCAACCGCAAGCAATACCACTCCATCAATGTCCAGATGGTGTGTAATGCCAGTAAATCCATCACACATTGCAATGCCCGATACCCCGGATCAACTCATGACTCCTTGGTTCTGCGGAACTCAACACTACCAGGCTACATGGAGCGACATGCCGGACGTCGTGCCTGGCTGCTTGGTGAGTCATCTGAATGGGCCATGGCGTTGCTTTGGGGCTGTGAGTAGTTCTGGGAAGGGGGGGGTTCATACTCCACCGGCCTGGGAAGGGGGGGATGCATGCTCATCCCAGTAATCATCTGTGGCCATGCATGACCAGTACAATTTTCCACCATGAGGGCACACACGATTACCTCATTTCCACTTCCATGCAGGTGATGCTGGCTACCCTCTGAAGCCGTGGCTCATGACCCCCGTCCGCAACCCACAGAACAGGTACGAGGAGGACTACAACAGATCCCATACCCGTACACGCGTGGTGATAGAGCAGACCTTCGGGCTCTTGAAGGCACGATTTCGTAGCCTCAGCCGTTCAGGTGGGGCACTCATCTACAGCCCCGAGAAGGTGTCCAAGATCACCATGGCATGTGTAATGCTACACAACATGTGCATCCGTCGGAACGTGCCACTGCCCTCTGACGTGGAAATGCCACCACCAGATGACGATGAGGGGGAGGAGGTAGGAATGGCAGGACAGCAGCCGGGTCCCGATGCACAGGAGGGACGTTCTGTGCGTCAAGCATTGATTGGACAATATTTCTGACTCACAAGTCAGCTGAGGGTTTCAGGATGAGAGGACATTGGCCACGGGGTGTGGGGATACATGTACACCATGTACTGTGCGACATTAAAATACACAAGCAAAATGATCAATGTCCACTCTGTTTTAGTGAATGAACAACCAGTGTATTAAAAAGTTTAAGTTTGAACGTGTACAACAAAACCACCACCCTCACCCCCCTCCCCCTCCCCCCAACTCCCAATGACACACCCTCACCCCCCTCCCCCTCCCCCCAACTCCCAATGACACACCCTCACCCCCCTCCCCCTCCCAAATGTGTGTGCCAGGATGTTCATTGGCCACTTCCGGAGCCAGGGGGATTCATGTTCTGGCGGCGGAGTGTCCGCATTGACCGGCGGACAGGGCTGGTCTGTGTGGATGAACTTTGTGATGGTGGGTACTCCCACTGGGGCTGTGATCTTGGGTGTGCTGCCTCCAGGGCATCAGCAATCCGGCCCAGCACCTCACAGAGGCGGTTGGTGTTTGAAGTGATTACCTCACCCAGGGCCTGCAGGTCATTGTGGCATTGTGAATGTGATTGACGGTTGTCCCGTAGGAAGTCCTCCAGCAGGGCTGTGATGCGCTGCCCGTGCACTCCATCCGTGGATGGTGTGGCAGATGTGGTAGCCAGCCGTGGTGTTGACCGTGCAGGGCTCTGTGGGCTTTCGGCAGGGGAGGAGGATACAGGACAGGCAGGTGGTGCTCCTTGGCCTGTAAGGATTGGGGTGTCACTCTCCCCAGAGTCGCTGAGTGCGACTTGTGTGTGAGATGGTGTTTCCGGCCTGTACGCTGTGTCACATGTCTCCCCCACGTCAGATAGGTGAACCGATGTAGGGCTCTCTGGCTCGTCGATGAGGCACATGGCAGCGTGCTCCCCTGCCACACTGGATTCCTCCGAGTGGACTGTGGGGTATGTGTCCGTTCCCAGTGCAGGCATGGGTAGGGGTGTGGGTGGGGGTTGTGCAGCCTCCATGGGGGTTGCTGGTGCAGATGGTGTTGCCTGTGGCCTCCTCCTTCCTACAGGCTTCCGCTGTCCCCTGCCTGTGCCCCTGGAGGTGGAGGGCTGGGTGGCTTCATGGCCCTCAGTTTCATGTCCGCTGCCTGTGGGGTGGAAGAGAAAGATGGCATTAGCTATGATTTGGGGGTCAGCATCGCTTCAAGGCTATGGTATGAGAATGGTGTTGCAGCGTTTGGGTGACATTTGGGTGGTGAGTGGGACATTGATCTGGGCTAGGATGGTAAATGCATGCAGGTGTCTGGGTCAATCAAGCTGGCAGAGTACTGTGCTGACTCACAGTGACTGCCTCTTTGTGTGCTATGGGCAGTATGGGTTGTAGCCTTGCAAGTGGCATCAGCCTAGGTCTCACTTGTTACGGCATGATTGGGGGGGGGCATATGTGACATGACTGCTTGCCCATCCCTTGGCGGTGGCTTGAATTGGGAATGCATTTACTGTCTTCACTCATGACACTCACCTCCATCTGCGGATGACGGGGCACCGCACTCCATCTCGCCGACCCCCTCGATGGATTCAGGGCCCATCATGTCGGCACAAGTCTGCTCCCAGGGCATCATCTTGATTGGAGATGCTGGGCCTCCTCCTGTCTCCAAGGCCTGGGTCCTGTTGGCCGATAGGATGGCCCGCACCCTGAGACGGAGGTCGTCCCACCTTTTGCGGCAGTCCCTTGTTGTGCGGGGGGTGTTGCCGACAGCGCTCACCCTCTGGGCAACCAGGTCCCATATTTGTTTTTTTCTTGCTATGGTGGCCTTGTGCATATCAGTGCTGAACACCACTTCTGCATTGGCATGCAGGGTGTCTACCAGGACCTGTAGCTCATCCTGTGTAAAGCGCTCCTTGCGGAGGCGTGCGGCTCCTTTTTTGAGTGCTTTCGGCATGATATAGGTGAATGCTGGGAAGTCTCAGGTTCAGAATCTTCCTCCGGGTTCTGTATCAAGGGGATGGCAATGGATTGTGTTTTTAAAGATGGCCGCCGTGCTCCTTCCTGTTCCTGTGCGATGATGTAATTTCCGTATCCGTTAATTAGCGGTGACCGTAATTTACGGTGTCCGTAAATTACGGTCACCGCTAATTACGGATAGCAGAGCTTCGGTGGCGGTGTTGTAACGACCGTCTCGCTTCATGCCGCTAAGGGGTTTTACGGGCCCTTTAGCGGTATGCCGCTAGGGGATTTACCGGCATGGCGGAAAGCTCGTGCCCGCGAAGTCGGAATGGCCTGTAAATTGCGGCGTTGTACCAGACCGGACTCGGTCTTTCCACCATGCCGGTAAAAACCCATACTTACCGCAAACCTCTTTTTTCCCCATAGGGGCCGGGGTCAGGGGATGCCAGGAAGCGGCAGGACCCGAAATGCAGTGGGAATAATCCAACAGGTAAGACTTAAAAGGAAACTGAGCTTTCCTTATTCCTTTTCTCCCTCTCACCTTTGTTCTTGTCTTTTTTCCTCTAGGCGCCGGGGCGTAGCTGAATCCGGAAGATCGCTGCTGAAGATGGAAGCGCCTTGCAAAGGTGAGTAAAATGCAGCGCTGCAGCGATCGAAACGAAATGCCTTTAAAATGATGTCTTCCTTTTCAGGGCCGTTGGAGAAATGACTCCGGGATGCAGATTTAGCAGGTAAGGGCTTTTCTTCTCCTATTCTCTTCCTTTCTCCCCTTGCAGGTGTTCCAGGGTGCTGGCAGGCGTGGCTGAAGTCAGGATGCAGGAGCTGACACGGTGAGCGTCCAGCTGCTAGGTGCAGAACAACGCGAAGCATGTGTGGCTGTTCGGGTGGGGTTTAAATAGCCTTGGAAGAAGTTCCTGGTATGTATCCTTCCACCAATCAGGTATGTATCCTTCCCCGACCACACCCGGGTGGTGAAGTAGTCCTACAGGTTAAGTAGTGCCATTCAGGCCTCAAGAGGGCCTGGATGAAGCAGCAAGGTCTGCATCAGGTAAGTGTGCACCCAAGCACTTAAACACATATCCTCTTCTATGAGCCTAAGGCGCCAGGACTGGGGTCCGCTATGAGCCTGGCGCCTAAGGCGCCAGGACTGAGTCCAAAGGGCCCCGACTTGGGCCCGCTGAGACTTCCCTGGGGAAAATGATGTCTGCCTCTGGGGTTGCTGGGCCCGGCCTGGCTCCTTAGAGGTAGGCATCATGACACACGTACCCTGAAAATTCGCGTGTGAAACTTCCCGCGCACCCCGAAATACAAGTACCCAGGGCAATCGCGTGTGGAACTTTCCGCGAACCCCGTAATACACGTACCCTGCTGATATCACGTGTGGAAGTTCACGCGGACCCATAATACACATACCCTGATGAAATCGCGTGTAAGACTACCCGCGCACCCCGGAAATACACGTACCCAGGCAAATCGCACTGCTGGGGGGGGGGTGGGAGACATGAGTGGGGGCCTGGTGGAGGGTGCCCCACAGTGCTGGGGGGTGGGGGTTCAGGGAGATAGGAGTGGGGCCTGGTTGAGGGTGCCCTACAGTGCTGGGGGTGGGGGTGCAGGGAGACAGGATTGGGGGCCTGGTGGAGGGTGCCCCTGGATGCAGGGGGCTGGGGGTGCAGGGGGACATGAGTTGGACATGAGTGGGGCCTGGTGGAGGGTGCCCCACAATGCTGGGGGGTGGGGGTGCATGGGGACATGAGTGGGGGCCTGGTGGAGGGTGCCCCTGGATGCTGGGGGGTGGGGTGCAGGGGGACATGAGTGGGGGCCTGGTGGAGGGTGCCCCACAGTGCCGGGGGGTGGGGGTGCAGGGAGACAGGAGTGGGGGCCTGGTGGAGGGTGCCCCTGGATGAAGTGGGGGGTGCAGGGAGACAGGAGTGGGGGCCTGGTGGAGGGTGCCCCTGGATGCTGGGGGTGGGGGTACAGGGAGACAGGAGTGGGGGCCTGGTGGAGGGTGCCCCTGGATGCTGGGGGTGGGGGTGCAGGGGGAAATGAGTGGGGGCCTGGTGGAGGGTGCCCCTGGATGCTGGGGGGTGGGGGTGCAGGGAGACAGGAGTGGGGGCCTGGTGGATGGTGCCCCTGGATGAAGCGGGGGGTGCAGGGAGACAGGAGTGGGGGCCTGGTAGAGGGTGCCCCTGGATGCTGGGGGGTGGGGGTACAGGGAGACAGGAGTGGGGGCCTGGTGGAGGGTGCCCCTGGATGCTGGGGGTGGGGGTGCAGGGGGAAATGAGTGGGGGCCTGGTGGAGGGTGCCCCTGGATGCTGGGGGGTGGGGGTGAAGGAGATAGGAGTGGGGCCTGGTTGAGGGTGCCCTACAGTGCTGGGGGTGGGGGTGCAGGGAGACAGGATTGGGGGCCTGGTGGAGGGTGCCCCTGGATGCAGGGGGCTGGGGGTGCAGGGGGACATGAGTTGGACATGAGTGGGGCCTGGTGGAGGGTGCCCCACAATGCTGGGGGGTGGGGGTGCATGGGGACATGAGTGGGGGCCTGGTGGAGGGTGCCCCACAGTGCCGGGGGGTGGGGGTGCAGGGAGACAGGAGTGGGGGCCTGGTGGAGGGTGCCCCTGGATGAAGTGGGAGGTGCAGGGAGACAGGAGTGGGGGCCTGGTGGAGGGTGCCCCTGGATGCTGGGGGGTGGGGGTACAGGGAGACAGGAGTGGGGGCCTGGTGGAGGGTGCCCCTGGATGCTGGGGGTGGGGGTGCAGGGGGAAATGAGTGGGGGCCTGGTGCAGGGTGCCCCTGGATGCTGGGGGGTGGGGGTGCAGGGAGACAGGAGTGGGGGCCTGGTGGAGGGTGCCCCTGGATGAAGTGGGGGGTGCAGGGAGACAGGAGTGGGGGCCTGGTGGAGGGTGCCCCTGGATGCTGGGGGGTGGGGGTACAGGGAGACAGGAGTGGGGGCCTGGTGGAGGGTGCCCCTGGATGCTGGGGGGTGGGGGTGCTGGGAGACATGCGTTGGTGGGCAGCAGTGCAAGTTGACATGTGGGTTGGCTGGGGGGCATGGCCATGCTGGATGGGCTGCCTGTGGGACATGTGCAGGGGTGCAGGGTAGTCCCCTGTGGTGTGGGCCGCCTGCAGGGGCCGTGGAGGGTGTAGAGGGAACAGCTGGGAGGACCCACACGGCCAATTCACGTGTAGGTTTCCCCGGCACCCCCGAAATACACGTAGGCTGCTGGATTTGCATGTGGAATTTCCCGCACACCCGGAGTACACGTACCCTGCTGAAATCGCGTGTGGAACTTCACGCGCACACCGAAATACACGTACCCTGAAAATTTGCGTGTGAAACTTCCCGTGCACCCCGAAATACACGTACCCAGGGCAATCGCGTGTGGAACTTCCCGCGAACCCTGTAATACACGTACCCTGCTGATATCGCGTGTGGAAGTTCACGCAGACCCATAATACACGTACCCTGATGAAATCACGTGTAAGACTACCCGCGCACCCCAGAAATACACCTACCCAGGCAAATCGCACTGCTGGGGGGTATGGGGGGGGTGGGAGACATGAGTGGGGGCCTGGTGGAGGGTGCCCCACAGTGCTGGGGTGTGGGGTGCAGGGGGACATGAGTGGGGGCCTGGTGGAGGGTGCTCCACAGTGCTGGGGGTGGGAGTGCAGGGAGACAGGAGTGGGGGCCTGGTGGAGGGTGCCCTACAGTGCTGGGGGGTGGGGTGCAGGGAGACAGGAGTGGGGGCCTGGTGGAGGGTGCCCCTGGATGCAGGGGGGTGGGGGTGCAGGGGGACATGAGTTGCACATGAGTGGGGGCCTGGTGGAGGGTGCCCCACAGTGCATGGGGGTGGGGGTGCAGGGGGACATGAGTGGGGGCCTGGTGGAGGGTGCCCCACAGTGCTGGGGGTGGGGGTGCAGGGGGACATGAGTGGGGGCCTGGTGGAGGGTGCCCCACAGTGCTGGGGGGTGGGGGTGCAGGGGACGTGAGTGGGGGCCTGGTGGAGGGTGCCCCACAGTGCTGGGGTTGGGGGTGCAGGGAGACAGGAGTGGGGGCCTGGTGGAGGGTGCCCTACAGTGCTGGGGGGTGGGGGTGCAGGGAGACAGGAGTGGGGGCCTGGTGGAGGGTGCCCCTGGATGCAGGGGCGTGGGGGTGCAGGGGGACATGATTTGGACATGAGTGGGGGCCTGGTAGAGGGTGCCCCACAGTGCTGGGGGGTCGGGGTGCAGGGGGACATGTGTGGGGGCCTGGTGGAGGGTGCCCCTCAGTGCTGGGGGTGGGGGTGCAGGGAGACAGGAGTGGGGGCCTGGTGGAGGGTGCCCTACAGTGCTGGGGGGTGGGGGTGCAGGGAGACAGGAGTGGGGGCCTGGTGGAGGGTGCCCCTGGATGCAGAGGGGTGGGGGTGCAGGGGGACATGAGTTGGACATGAGTAGGGGCCGGGTGGAGGGTGCCCCACAGTGCTGGGGGTGGGGGTGCAGGGAGTCAGGAGTGGGGGCCTGGTGGAGGGTGCCTTACAGTGCTGGAGGTGGGGGTGCAGGGAGACAGGAGTGGGGGCCTGGTGGAGGGTGCCCCTGGATGCAGGGGAGTGGGGGTGCAAGGGGACATGAGTTGGACATGAGTGGGGGCCTGATGGAGGGTGCCCCACAGTGCTGGGGGGTGGGGGTGCAGGTGGACATGAAGTGGGGGCCTGGTGGAGGGTGCCCCACAGTGCTGGGGGTGGGGGTGCAGGGAGACAGGAGTGGGGGTCTGGTGGAGGGTGCCCCTGGATGCAGGGGGGTGGGGGTGCAGGGGGACATGAGTGGGGGCCTGATAGAGGGTGCCCCTGGATGCAGGGGGGTGGGGGTGCTGGGAGACATGCGTTGGTGGGCAGTAGTGCAAGGTGACATGTGGGTTGGATGGGGGGCATGGCCATGATGGATGGGCTGCCTGCGGGACATGTGCAGGGGTGCAGGGTAGTCCCCTGTGGTGTGGTCTGCCTGCAGGGGACGTGGTGGGTGTAGAGGGAACAGCTGGGAGGACCCACATGGCCAATTCACGTTTAGGACTCCCCGGCACTCCTGAAATACACGTAGGCTGCTGGATTTGGGTGTGGAATTTCCCGCGCACCCGGAGTACACGTACCCTGCTGAAATTGCGTGTGGAACTTCACGCGCACACCGAAATACACGTACCCTGCAAATTCACGTGTGTAACTTCCCACGCACCTTGGAATACACGTACCCTGCTGAAATCGCGCGTGGGACTTCCCGCCCACCCCGGAATACACGTGCCCAGGCCAATCGCATGTGGAACTTCCCGTGCATCCCGTAATACACGCACACGCTATTTTTCACACAGCGGGTGTTCGTGTTTGTCGGTACCCCTTTGCACCTCATTTGTCCTAGAGGGCCACAGTATGGATCATTCATCATAGCTGTATATGGGTGCTTTTTGTTAGCGCACATTTTGGCACACATTTATTTCAGGCGCAGGGACGCTACCGCCTGCTTTCTTGTGGCGTACTTGTTTGGCCCTATGCGCGTCTTTGACCGTGCGCTGGTTTGCCCTATTCGATTCCATGAATACGAGTTGTAGGCGAGCGTGTGGGCGTTCAGCGCACTTGCCTCCTGTACTTCCCCCGTGACGCCCATATTTTCACGCGTTGTTCCCCATTCCGAGTGTTACGCCCCGTGTTCCGCCTACTTTTGTTATGTGCGCCGCTCTATGTGCAATTTTGCAGCGGACGTGGCGCACGCCGTTGGATGACCTGTGCGCCGCGCACTTTTTCAGCGCACATCCAATATTTTTCTCGCGCAGACTTCCATGAATCGATGTGCGCTGGTTTCCCTGCGATTTTCTCACTTTTACTGCGAATCGCACGTTTTGGCACCTGGGCGCCGGAATATTCGGCGCACATTAATTCCATGAATCGGCCTGTTTGTGCCTTCATTGAATTAACACTCACCTCAGGCTCGACCCACAGTCTTTACGTTCGCAGGGCGGACACTTCACCACTGCACCATATAACCGGATGAAAAATAATAAACAACTAAAGGACAATTGTCACTTTTCGGTACTGCATGTTCCAGGGAAAACATTGGCATTGGTTCTTGGAGTTTAAAACATGCACACCTTTAAACGTTTTCAGAAACACTATTAGAAGAACATATCCTCTCTTGGTTTTGTGTGTGTGTGTTGACTTGATGAAAAGCAAATTCCATTCGTCCTGTGCAATATGGGTGGTTATGGAAAGCCAATTCAATGAATTGTGCATATTTCACCTTGATATGCTAATTTCTGGCGACATCACATCCAATAGTGTTTGTTAATGTGCCCCCCCACTTCTTTTTGTGGGACTTGACCTCTGGGTTTTGCCCATTGTAAATGGACCAGACCGTTGTTGGCAGTTCTTCGGCGCCTCTTCATGGAGCTTGTTATGCATCTCTTTAAGTGGAGATGGACTAGTAAGCAATTGGGAAAGTGTGGGAGTGTCATTGTCTTGGGGTTTGTCGCACCATACAGGGTCTTAGGAAAAAAATCCAAGTAAATAAAAAAAAAATAAGGGATGTTATGCTATTTATTTGACAGGGTGTGAAAAGTAGAATTTCTAAGCACATCCCGACCGCTCCTTGGGATAAAGGAGGCTTGCAGTTCCCAAATCTTCAAGTGTACTATGAAGCATCGCAACTGAGGATCCTACATGAATAGTGACAGGTAGACTCTAATAAGTAATGGTGGGTGATGGACACCGCAGTGGGAGGCATTTCACTATGGAGAGCACTGTGGCTGCCCAAAGGGTATAGACCAAGATCACTATATATTAATCCGGTGACGAGAACAACACATACCGTGTGGGACAGAGTTATTAAAGCATTTACTGTGTGACCTCATTCCCCTCACCATTAACCCCTATACATATAACTCTGACTTCCCCCTGGCCGTCACCCCAGGACCCTTTTGGAAGTGGAGAGAGCATAGGGGTTGGTGTATTGCTGATATGTTTAAGAACAAGCAGATAACCTTTGAAGAGTGTCCTACAGCTGAGTGAAAGGGAGTGCTTCCAATATTCTCAGATCACACACTTAGTAATACAAAACCATTCAAAGAAGTGGCTACAAAAGCCTTAATACCATTTGAACATTGTTTAGTAACTTGAGGGTCGACAAAAAATTTGATAACTAAAATATACCGAACCCTCAGAAACTCTGGGAAACCAGCAAAGTGGTTTTACATGAAAGCATGCGAAACGGAATTGGGTAGAGAAATTCCAGAGGCTGATTGAAATGGGGTGTGGCAACGTAAATAGACCGCTTTGCCTTTGGTGCAACTAAAGGAAGTGGGATATAAGTAGTCGTTTAGATGGAACCTAACTCCAGTGTGCCTAAACCGGGCTAACCCCCGAGGAATCAGAGGATTTTGGCAGGATTGTAGGATGAAAGGGACATTCGTGCACATATAGTGGGAATGCTAGGTGATTAAGTCTTTTTGGGGGAAGTTATTGAGATATATCTCGCAGGCAATTGACCAGGATTTTCCTTTTGACACAGGGGCTGTATTAGTAGGCATCCCGGTCAAAGAAGTTTTTCCTCTGTTCACAACAAGGGGGACGATGGTTGGGCGAGTGACATTTTTCTGGGGGAAGCTGAGGCCTCATTGCTACCACCAGACGCCCCGTTGCTTAGGCCCCCAAGAGGCGCTGGTCCCGAGAAGAGCGAAGACCCTTCCGGCTTTCCCATAGCTCATTCAGAGACTGTATCTTGCCACTAGTCGCCAAAACAATGCCACGCCAAAGGTGTATTACCACCCACCGCGGGCCCCCCTTTCCAACTTTACTATTGCAGGAGCTTCGTGCACACATTCCAATAAAAACAGATCCATCCCAGACGCCGACAAATGCACTTCATCCTTCAAGTAATACTCCTGGGATTTCAAATTAATCAAGCCGTGCCTGATCTGGGGAAAACCTCTGCCCCTGCAAAATTTCACCATTGCGCCATTCAATTTCCTTCTTGACTTCTCCACCGCTGAGTGACTCTCGGCGTGTGTCCATTCCTTCCTTGGAATGATCTCCGACCGCAAAATCTCTGTTTCGCCCAGCTGCCAGGTCAACTCCTGTAACGAAAACATCATCTCCCTCATTAACTCCCCTCTCCCCAGGCTTGTCAAATCGTTGCTGCCTAGGTGTATAATCAGGACATCCGGCCTTTGCTGCTTACCCAGCAATTTGTTGATATGTCCTGCAGCTGATCACATCTCATTCTGGGCACCCCATGCCACCAAATCCGGCACTCGCCGGCGGTCAGTTCCTCTCTCTCGGCTGTCCAGCTCGCCCCAGCCCTCAACACAAATGAATGCCCTACTACCCACACGGATCGTCTCCTCCTCTGTGTCGCTGCTAGTTAGAAGGCGATGAGAAGGAAGCTGTTAACAGTACATTTTATCCGGTCTGATGTATCTCCTGAAGCACCTAGATTTCCAGCCCCCTATTCTCCTGATTGCTTCTGGACCAAGGCCTACCTCAGCTGCTGATGTGGCTGCCCCTATCCTGAAGTAGTGGGTCCCAAACACCCCTTCCGTTACCCCATCTTCTCTAATGCCATGTCCATGACCCTCCTGAACAGGAAACGGCTCAAGGCCGATCCGTCCCTGTGCAAGAAAATAGGAGCCCCTGCACCCGCCAGCTGCCTATGCTGGAGGTATGTTGCCAAGCCCGTTACAGGGCACACTATGCTCCCTTGGATGCTATGGAGTGTAACCGTCCTCCCTTCCCACTTCTGAACGGTTTTGGACCTTCTTAGATAAATGCATACCCGTCCTTCTGTCAACTGTGCATCTTCCAACCTTAGAAACCCTGAGCCCCTACCATCCCTATTTTCGAGCACCAGCTCACTAACTCTAAAGGCTCCAGAGAAAGCCAATGCGAAGGCTGCCGAGAACAAAACCTCTCCCCTCGCCATGGCAAACCCCCCGTAAGATTTCAAATAAACTGTGCAGTTTCACAATATCAATGGGTCGCCTTGCATCTGGCATCTTCTCTGCTTGTGGTGGGGCATGATTGTGGGGATATGAGTTCTTTATTACACACTGCCCTGGCACCTGGCATGGCAAGAAGATACAAGGGGTGCTGGGAGCGGTTCTTGACCTTCCAGGACAAAGTGTTGATGAGGGGCAGAGGGGATTGCCAGTGCACACCTTTGTTGTATGGGCCTGGCGGTTGGGGAAAACTAGATCATGGATGGCCTATCACTTGGTGGCAATAGCGCATTATTTCAAACTAGGGGTAAAGCCGACCCCACCAAACAGCATTACATTGTGATGGCGATGAGGGGTTGGGCCAAGCAAGCAGAGAAGAAGCCAGATGCAAGGCGACCCATTGATATTGTGAAACTGCACAAGGTAAGAGAATAGGTTGCCAATGCACCTCTGTGTGCTGGGCTGAACTGTCCCGGCTCGCTACTAGTTGTAAGGAACAACTACGCTGTGTCTCAGGTCAGAGTTAGGCAGGGCTGTGTGCTGGCCACCAAATCACCCTCTTTTTCCATTAATCATGGAAAATCTTTATTTTGGAAACTAAGAATTACAAAAAATGAACACCCGAATAAGAGAAGAACAATACACCGGTCTAATGAACCATAAAACTACACAACACACAATAAAATGGAACCATTACCACCATCCTAACTCTCGTTCGAAGCTTGCTGACCATATTACCCACTGAAATGCCCAGGATGTGGGTAAACCCTCAAATTCCATGCATCCATCACAGTATTGATCCTTAGTTCACAAAAAAGGCTCTTGTTCTACGTAAGAAGGACAAAATAAAAAGATGCTTTTGTCCCCAGAAAAGTTCCATAGCAGCAACGGCAGACATTCCCTCCTCCTCCTTCCACCCCATTTACATTTCACCATTAGCAAGAAGAGCTGCAAGTGCCGGGCCTGAGCATCAAGTAAAGCCTCATTGACTGAGGGTTCAGGGGAGGGGGGACATATGACCCCAGATGCTCATCCCTTTGCAGCAGTAATGTTTTTTCCAAATACACCCTACCCATAGGGGACCTTGGCATTCTACCAATGTGTTGGTCCATTCAGTAGTGACTTTAGGCTTCTCTTAGGATCCCAAGATCACTCTTGGTCATGCGTTCAGGATAATCTCACATGAATATAAACTCTAAACGCCAAAACCATGCAAGTCTAAACCTAGGAAGTTTTAACGCCCTCTGCAAAGTCATTACTTCTGATATACTTCACTCTTCGTATTTAACTTCAAGCTCTGAGTCCATTAAGTGCTTTAACCTAGACACTAATTCGATTGAGTGTAATCTTTGCTCAAATTTAAGGGGAAGCATTGCCCCCATGCTGAAGTTCTCAAGAAGTCATTTCTTTTCCACACTCATGCGATCAAAGACACCACTACCCCAAAGCTCAGCTTCATATAGTGCTCCAGTCAATACTTTGGCATGATAGGTCTCCAGAGGAGCTTTTGATGGATCTTTCTTAGAGCTGCATATTTTAAACAGCATATGCCGCCTCCAACCTGATTCATTGCCAGATCAGATTACTACAGTTGGTTAATCCAAATTCCGGAGTCTGTGAAACTTACCGTCAAATGATGAAATTCGGATACTTTTGTACCATTTCTTCTCCTATTGTCATCTGGTTCCTAAACCTCTTATTTTCCTCCTGCATCATACGTTTAGTTTTAGCATAGTTTATTATTAACCCTTTACTTTACAATAATCCACGAATGCCATTACCTCCTGGCTCAGTGCATTTTTGTTCCTAGGAAGGGGCCAATATCATCCACAAAAAGTGGAACCGTGGCCGAATGTCCAACTACAAGTGGGGGGAAGTCTGACTTTGCCTCTCTGCCAACCCTCAAGGTCATTAATGGAAAAAGGGGATGATGTTGTGGCCAGCACACAGCCCTGCCTCTCTGACCTGAGCACAGCGTAGTTGTTCCTTACAAGTAGTAGCGAGCCGGGACAGCTCAGCCCAGCACACAGAGGTGCATTGGCAGCCTATTCTCGTACCCTCTTATACGGTTTTTCCTTTACATTTGGTCTTTATTAATAGATTGAACGACCTGTGTGGCAACATAAGTTGACATCCACCAGCTCATTAATTGATTGGCCAGCTATTGTAAAGTACACGTTAAAGCATACTTATGGACACTGTCTGGGACATATTTGTTGATCTTAGCACACCATATGATCATGGTGGTTTCTTAACTTACATGAAATGTAAACATGGAAATAAAGGGATTGTTCTTGTGTAAGGCAGAACAACTATGAATCTTCAGAGCAGTGCATGAGCCTGTAGTCCAACAGTACTCTGTATGCTTGGATTGCTGCATACCCTCTCCTGCATTCATTAATAACGTACCCCTGAAGAAGGTTCAAAACGGAAAGAACCAAAACTAGTTGGGTCACACAGATTCCTAAGATTCAGAGCTAGGATTTATATATATTTTATTTTATATTTTTGCACTGTCACTAAACACATGGTGTGATGATGGGTTTTTGATACTACTATTTCTTCACTATAAAATGTTTTTAGATGCTGTAAGGTTAAGTCCTCATACAATAAATTTGTTTTAGATAATAAATTGTGCTTTAAAAGAATAAATGGAGTTACAGAAGGGTGTGATATTTATTATGTTGATGTTTAGATTCTAGAGGTGCTAGACTAAGAGGGGATTTCATATATATTGTTTTATGTACAAGGATACCGATGGGAAATATTGTATACGTGTATATTGTGATCAGATTGTAATTCTTTTGTTACTTTTTTCTTTAATAATCTTAATGTGTGAATTGTGACCACAATACAAAAAGGAGGGGATTTGTGTTTGTTTCAAGTAACTCTGACCTGCACCAGAAAGTCTGGTGTTATCTCACCTGTAGGGCTCTACCAGACCCGGGCAAAATCCCCTTCATATAGGAAGTGGATTGCCCTCAACAAAGCGCCTATTTGCCTTAGGGTGGCAGTCAGCTGTGGGGCATTCCGGGACTATCTTCCCAGGTTAATGTCTAGCCCTTTTATGAATGAAGTAGAGCACATCTTGTTTGGAAGAACAAAAATGCTACATGTTCTATTACGTGAAAATGGGTTAACTCACAGGTGATCGGTAATTGTTTTGCCAGTTATGGTGTTATAATTTAAGGTTTATTAAACACGCAGATTGTGACTACTTACACCTGCAAATAATTATAAAAGGAACAGAATTGATACCAGGTCCTGTTTTCTTTTCGCCCCAATCGCAGTTCACCTCTAAATGCTAAGAGTCTGCTCACTTGTTGTCAAGTGTGAGGCAAATGTCTTTCCCAGTTCATTGAGCCTTCTTCCCGAGGACCTGTCATTAAGAATCTAAGGTCGTTCTTCAATGTAAATTGGCAGATAACCTTAAATGCTGTTGGCAATTACGCTAGGATTGCTTTGTTACACTGCCAACTTTTCTTCAGATGATACAACCTTATTGTTTACTCAGCCAAAGGGTGAATAATGTCTACTATTTAATGGGTGAAGGATAAACAGTGCACAAACTGTACTACATTGTTTGCTTGGGCGACAGCCAGGAGCCCATAAACTCCACCCTTTGTTTTGTCTTTGGTGGAAGCCAAATGGGTGCTTAATTAATCCAGACAGTGAAAAGGATTAACATGATCACTTGTACATTGCAGCAGAGGGACATAATGTACACTAGCAAAACAGTGTTTTATTTTTGTTGTTGCAACCTTTACTCGGCGTGAGCCATCAGGTACAAACTACATACATCAAACACACATAAACCAGAAGGTGGTAAGATACAATCCATATAACGCAGTGCAACAGAAAATGATCATTTCAGCACATTCAGAGCAGGATAAATTAATCAAAGATTAGTACAAAGTTGAGTCATAAAGTTCTGGGGCAAAGAACGATTCAAAGTTCAACCTCTGTCAGTTAGCAGCTTGTTCCTCTTGTACCATGCCCAACGACATGAAGACATCTACATTCAGATTCATCGCTGATTTACAGAAGTACATGGCTCCCTAGTTGTCACTATTCCAAGCAATTTAAACAACAGTATCAATTAGTTTCTTCTCAAGACTTTGTAACCATCACCTAGAAGCATGAAGTGGATTGGGCTTTCAGATGCAGCATCAAAGATTGGGCAACTTTTGCTTTGGGTACTATCCGCACTGGCAGTGATGGACCTCAGAGGCAAGGTGCTCAATCGAGATCTAATGTATAGTGCTCGGATGTAGGCAGGTGTTATAACATCAAGGTATCTCTTAAAGGCCTTCAATGATTTGCACCTCAAAATATATAGGCCCACCAGACAGTGCAAAGCACATCATACAGGTTTTGTTCCTCCTATACATTAGGTAAACCTTCTTAACAATTAGCTTGGTAGCCATTGGCATGGGTAAAGGGTTTTCCCAGTGTGTGGTTAATCCTAATGTTGGAAGCCATTTCTTCACATGCAGCAACCACAGAATGTAGTGGGCACCCCCCCAAGGACATCACATGAAGGAGTGCATCCCAATACTTAAATAGGCTGTGAATGCCCCATACTCTCAACCAGTCATAAATTAGCTTAATTGCTGCAATCTCACTGATGAGGCCTGTGTGTCACCCCATCCGTACTGCTGCTGTCGAAGTGCTTTGAGGCAAGAGTAAAGAGCGCTTAAGAAACTTGCTTTCCATTACTGTGAGTGGGTGGTGTTAGTATAACCCCCAAACCTCAGACCCAAAAAGGGTTGATGCCTTCGCCTGGGCTTGCTAGATTGCCAAGACTGGTTTGAGTGCGCCCCTCCGCGTGATTAAAGTAGCACCTTTACAGAGCCCCACTGCTCTCTCCAAAGATGTTTTAGCCTTTAAAAGTTGGGCAGTCCAGCTGGTGCTCGATGAGAAGCGTATGCCCAAATAGTCATACCATCGTACTTACAAGTGTTTTGCTAAATTGATTTTTGATGTCCACGTTCAAGGATTAGTTTTGAAGGTTTGGTTCTAGTGTACCTGTTGTTTTTTCGTTTACCTGATCGCATGATGTCTCGGAAAGGTATGATCTTCTGCAGAAGTTGCCACAATGAAATGGGCTTTAAAAACATTATTTGAAGCTTACAAAATATTTCTCCTTGTGTTACGCTCACCTGGCTCCCACAGAGGCGTCAATCTGGACTGGACTGCTGCGGTCTCCACCAATGTGACGTGTAGGGCCGAGATGACGGACTGGACTGGCCCACCTAGCTTCGTTTGCTTGGCCCGTAGGAATATTCTTCTGCAAGTGGAGAAAGGGAATTAACCACCCGTGGAGTTGAGCGTAAATCCTCCCACCCCGCTGTTCTCCCCACTGATCACCTTGGATGTTCCCTCTTATAGTCTCACCTGATGATTTGAAAAGATGAGCTCTCCATCCTGCATTGAGCGCAGGGACGCGTAGATAACCAGTTGCTTCACTGGCTCGAAGGAATTGGTGATTGTCAGGACAATATTGACTCCGATATTCCTGGCAAGACGCCGTAAGTATGTAGTTCGTAAGAGTTCAAATGCCTGACTTTCACTCTTGTCCGATTCCTTGCAGGTTGCAGCTTGACCCTACTAAAGAGTTCCTCTTGGCAACCGGTAATGTTCTGGTAAGGATTTGTATTATCCAACACAGTTCGATAAAATAATGTCCATATGTAACCTGTTGCTTTCTCCCTTATTCAGGCGCTGAAAGAAAGTATGAAGTATTCCTCTGTGTATTCCCTTGGCTCACCTTGCTGTTCTTGTCTTCTCCTTAGGTGCCGGAGTGCGGCGGTAACATGCAGGAGGATGCGGTGAAATGTGAAGATGCTGCGAAGGCCGGTGAGTTCAGCGCGGCGCTGCAGCAGGCGAGGCGACGCGCATAAAATAACTTCTTTCTTCCAGCTCGAAGGCGCGATGGATCAGGAATTCAGGTAAGGATCAAAGGTATTGCTCTTGTTCTAACCTTTTCTCCTTCTTTCTCCCTTTTTCTAGGAGCTTCAAACACAAGGCGGGGGCGTGGCAGATGACTGGATGCAGACTTGCAGTCATGGTGAGCATTACGCTGCTGGATGCAGAATAACGTGAAGCGTGTGCTGCTCTTCGGGCGTGGTTTAAATAGCCTCCAAAGTAGTCCCAGGTAAGTATTCCTCCCCAGCCCCACCCGAGTAAAAAAAAGTCCCTAGGTAAAATAGTCCCTTCCAAGCCTCGTTTGGCTTGGAGCTCTTGCAGCATGGTCTGCATCAGGTAGGTTTGCAGCATGGTCTGCATCAGGTAAGTTTTAATCTATGAGCCTGGGGCCTATGGCTCCAGGACTGACCCTCCATATGAGCCTGGCACCATAGGCGCCAGGACTGCACCCAAATAGCCCCTAGCGGGGGTTGTTGGGCTTGCTTGGGGTAACTTGATGCCTGCTTCCGGGGTTGCTGGACTTGGTCTTGGTCCCCGGGGGTAGGCATCATGACAGCACTCCCCCACAAGGCCCCTCCTAAAGTCATTCTTCCCTGTGGTTTCGGTTTGTCTGGGAAATTTCGGTGGAATTTTTTCACCAATCGGGGTGCATGAGCATGGTCACTAGGTTCCCATGACCTTTCCTGTGGTCTGTAACCTTTCCAGTCGATTAAATAAAAAAGTTTTGACTTGATCAGCTTAGAGTCCAGGATGTTCTTAACTTCAAATTCGGGTTCCCCGTCTACAAGGATGGGGTCTGGTGGCTTGGTTAGTCTTGTCCCTGGTTGTACTGGCTTCAAAAGTGACACATGAAAGACGGGATGAATTTGCATTATGCAGGGAAGTCCAACTTGACAGCCACCGGGTTAATAATGGCCTTAATAGAGTAAGGTCCCAAATATCTGGGGTTAAAGGTCTGTGTTCCCTTTAGAGGTGTATGTTTTGTGGCTAACCATACTTGGTCCCCTATTTGGTATTGTGGAGAATCACTTCTATGCCGATCAGCATCTTTCTTGCATTTTTCTTTGGCCTGTTTTAAATGTGTAGTTGCTTCCTTAAAGGCTTGTGTAATCATAGCGTGCAGATGGTCCACTGCGGGCATTGGGCATTTCTAAGTCTTGGGGTGAGTCAAGGTCTGAGGTTGGAGGATGGTGCCCATATAAGGTATAAAAGGGGCTTTGTCCAATTCCAGAGTGCACTGAATTATTGTATGCATATTCGGCGATCCAAAGAATGTCTTTCCAATTACTCTCCGTCTGATGTAACATACAACGCAGGTATTGTTCGAGAGTCTGGTTGGTCCTCTCCATTTGACCATCGGTCTGGGGGTGGTGACTGGTTGATAACCTCACATCGATTTGCACCAATTGACAGCATTTTTTCGAAAAATGTGAAATGAATTGACTGCCCCAGTCAGAGACCAACACGGACGGAAATCCATGTATGCGAACAATGTTTTTGAGGAATTCTTTGGCCAGGATTGAGTCTGAAGGTATCCTTTTAAAGGAATAAAGTGGGCCATCTTGGAAAAAAGATCCACAATAACTAGAATGGTGTTAAACCCATTACAAGGAGGTAGATCGGTAATAAAGTCTAACGATAAGGTGTGCCATGGTGTAGGCGGAATGTCTAAAGGTTGTAAGAGTCCAGCTGTTTTTTTCTTTTGACTTTTGTTTTGGGTGCAAATGCCACAAGACATCACAAATGATTTAATATCCTTTCGCCAGGTGGGCCACCAGAATTGTCTTTTAATTTTAGCTTCAGTTTTTGCAATACCTGGGTGCCCCTCCATTAGGGTATCATGATAACGGGAAATTACTAGCTCTTGTAGTTCCTTGTGTGGCAGAAATAGCCGCCCTTGGTAATAAGGCAGATCATTGGTGACAGAGTAGTCCGGGCCTTTCTTTACCCAGTCCTGCAGGGCTGTAGGATCAAAGAGTTGCTGGATCTTTACCTGAATGTCCTCTAGTGTCTGTAGAGTAGTCATGCCAATAATCCTTTGTTCAGAAATTATAGGTACTGGTTCTGGGTTCACTACTGCATCTCCCATCCCTATTCGGGATAAGGCGTCTGCTTTACCATTCTTACAACCTGGTCAATAGGTTATCACGAAATCGAACTGGGCAAAGAACAATGCCCATCGAAGTTGACGTGACGATTGGGCCTTGGCTGTATTTAAATACTGTAAGTTCTGGTGATCGGTGATCACAGTAATGGTATGCCTGGCACCCAGAAGCCAGAAGATAGTGCCGCCAAGCCTTGAAAGCGGATTTAATGGCTAATAACTCCTTGTCGTTAACTGCATAGTTTAACTCGGGTGCCGAGAACTTTCTGGACCAAAATGCTACTGGGTGAAGCTGGCCAGTTTCCGGGTCCTTTTGAGACAGGACAGCTCCCATGGCTAGACTGGATGCATCAGTTTCCACTATGTATGGAAGTTCAGGGCGTGGGTGCTTTAACCCAGGTGCAGACGTGAATTTCGCTTTCAGCTCTTGGAAGGCATTTTCAGCTTCTTCAGTCCACATAAAGCGTTTATTTTTTCGCAAGAATGCTGTGATGGGATGTACGACATGTGAAAGATCTGGGATGAATCTGCGGTAGAAATTGGCAAAGCCGAGCATGCTTTGTACTCCTTTAACTGAACTTGGTGATGGCCACTTAAGGATTGCGTCCACCTTTCGTGAGTCCATTCGGACTCCCTTTGGGGTCAGGATAAACCCAAGGAATTCAACTTCTGTGGCATGAAAAACGCATTTTTCTAGTTTTGCATATAGTTTGTGCTGGCGCAATTTCTCAAGGACTGCTCGGACGTGCTTCACATGGTCAGATACTGAAGAGGAGTATACTAGAATATCATCGATATACACGACAACACAAACGTCAATGAGTTCACGAAGGACATCGTTCATGAAGTATTGGAAGGCTGCTGGTGCATTGCACAGCCCGAAAGGCATCACCTGGTATTCAAATAACCCATACTTAGTGTGAAAAGCAGTCTTCCATTCGTCGCCCTCTTTTACACGTACCAGATGGTATGCCCCCGGAGATCTAATTTAGTGTATATACAAGCGTCCTTCACTTGGTCTAGTAGTTCAGGGATCAGAGGCAACGGGTATCGGTTCTTAACAGTTATCTGGTTCAATGCGCTGTAGTCTATGCACGTTCTGAGGTCACCTTCCTTTTTGGGTACGGAGAACAAAGCTGAAGATGCAGGGGACTTGGATGTGTGAATAAAGCCATTGGAAAGGTACTGGTCTAAGTATTGTCGTAGGTCAAGGTTCTCAGGTTGCGTAAGGGCATAGATCCTGCTACAAGGGGGTTGTGCACCGGGTATGAGATCGATTTGACAATCGTACGATCTGTGAGGAGGTAAGGTGTTTGCCTGTTCCTTTTGGAAGACATCCTGGAATTCTTGGTACTCTGGAGGTAGTTGCATGACTGCTGTGGTTACTGTGGCCAGGCGTGCGTTCTGATTTTTCTTTGGGTAACAGGTGTGTGCACAATCCGGGAAGGTTATTCTCTTCTCTCGCCAATCAATACAAGGATTATGTGTTTCCAACCAAGGTATCCCCAGTATTATTCGGAACTGTGGGGCTTTGATTAGATCAAACACAATAGTCTCTCGATGCCCATCCTGACCCAATAGTGTCATCTCTGCAGTGGAGTGAGTTACAGGCCCAGAGGCAATTTCAGTTCCATCGACTGTGGTGATGACATCTGAGGTGGTTTTTCGGCAGAGAGGTAGATTCATCCTGGAAGCCAATTCATAGTCCACATAGTTTCCTATAGCTCCGCTATCAATGTATGCCCTTACTGCGTGCATACGCGATGGCTGTCCTGGATCTACAAGGACCATTGTTATGATGAAATGCAAGGTCTGAGTATCCTTCTTCAAGCTCGGCAAGCGGACCTCTACGCTTGTCGGGCGTGGTCGTTTCCCGAGTCTGACTCCATATGGCTTTTATCAGCAGCTCCTACCACCTTCTTGGATGGTTTTACAGAGCAATCCCGTAGAAAATGTCCAGAAGTTCCACAATATAGACACAATTGCATTTGCTGTCTCCTTTCTCTTTCCTTCTGGGTTAGGGGTCCTTTAACACCACCGATTTGCATGGGTTCTGAAGCATCTGCTCCTTTGGGGTTAGCGTGGGTTTTGACCAACACCCGATTCTCAAACTTGGCTCGACCAGCCTTTCTGTTCTGAAGTCTGTGATCTAACTGGACCACTAAGTCTATATATTCAGCTCAGTCTTGAGGTGGGTTCACGACTTGAGCCAAGACATCCTTGAGTTCTCCTCGAAGCCCTCGATGAAATAACATGATTCGTTTTACCTCAGGCCATCCAGTTTCTACTATTAACCTATTAAAGGTTGCGATGTAGGATAGAAGGTCCTGGTTACCCTGTCGTAGGGACAAAAGTTTGTTATCCAGGGCCTGTCCTTGGGAGTGCCGGGCAAATAGTCTTTCCATGCTAGTTTGAAAGCCCAGAAAATACAGAAGAATTGGGTCATCCTGGGTAACAAGTGGAATTGACCAATCCGCTGCACTGCCGCTGAGATATGACAATACAAAGGCTACCTTGGCTTGATCATTTGGGAAGCCCCAGGTCTGCATAAAAAGTGCAAGCGGCATTGGTTCATAAACACGGCGAACCTTTTGGGATCTCCGGCAAAGCGTTCGGGTGGGGCTAATGGAATATGTCCTGGTAGGTTTATTTGCACAGGGTTACTCGATAACACAGGAGTTGGATTTCCCCCGGAACCAGGTAGGGGTGCTTGTCCAGCCTGGCTTTGCAATAGTTGCCTAGCAAGATCATCAGTTCGCTCCTTTGACAAAATCAGTTCTCTCCTAAGAGCATTGGTTTCTTGACGGGCAGAATGCACTTCAGCCCTCAGTTCCCCTAGTAATTGGGCCAATTGGTCAGTCTCTGAGGTATCCATAACGCCCGGGTGGGAATTTGTGAGTAGGCTTCACGTTCTGTTACGCTCACCTGGCTCCCACAGAGGCGTCGATCTGGACTGGACTGCTGCAGTCTCCACCAATGTGACGTGTAGGGCCGAGATGACGGACTGGACTGGCCCACCTAGCTTCATTTGCTTGGCCAGTAGGAATATTCTTCTGCAAGTGGAGAAAGGGAATTAACCACCCGTGGAGTTGAGCGTAAATCCCCCAACCCCGCTGTTCTCCCCACTGATCACCTTGGATGTTCCCTCTTATAGTCTCACCTGATGATTTGAAAAGATGAGCCCTCCATCCTGCATTGAGCGCAGGGGCGCGTAGATAACCAGTTGCTTCACTGGCTCGAAGGAATTGGTGAGTTCCAGGACTATATTGACTCCGATATTTCCGGCAAGACGCCGTAAGTATGTAGTTCGTAAGAGTTCAAATGCCTGACTTTCACTCTTGTCCGATTCCTTGCAGCTTGCAGCTTCACCCTACTGAAGAGTTCCTCGTGGCAACCGGTAATGTTCTGGTAAGGATTTGTATTATCCAACACAGTTCGATAAAATAATGTCCATATGTAACCTGTTGCTTTCTCCCTTATTCAGGCGCTGAGAGAAAGTATGAAGTCTCGGGGAATAATGCCTCCGGCGGTAAAATCAGGTAAGTCTTTTGTGGTGAGGAGGGTTCCCCTTGTTAGTCTCTTGTTTCACCTTGCTGTCATTTTGTTTCCCCTTAGGGGCCGGGGTTCGGCTAGGATGCAGTGGAAGCTGCCCCGACCCGTGAAGAAGAATAGTACCCCCGGTGGTAAAATCAGGTAAGTCTATGGGGGGTATTCCTCTGTGTATTCCCTTGGCTCACATTGCTGTTCTTGTCTTCTCCTTAGGTGCCGGAGTGCGGCGGTAACATGCAGGAGGATGCGGTGAAATGTGAAGATGCTGCGAAGGCCGGTGAGTTCAGCGCGGCGCTGCAGCAGGCGAGGCGACACGCATGAAATAACTTCTTTCTTCCAGCTCAAAGGTGCGATGGATCAGGAATTCAGGTAAGGATCAAAGGTATTGCTCTTGTTCTAACCTTTTCTCCTTCTTTCACTCTTTTTCTAGGAGCTCCAAACTCGAGGCGGGCGTGGCAGATGACTGGATGCAGACTTGCAGGCACGGTTAGCGTTACGCTGCTGGATGCAGAATAACGCGAAGCGTGTGCTGCTCTTCGGGCGTGGTTTAAATAGCCTCCAAAGTAGTCCCAGGTAAGTATTCCTCCCCAGCCCCACCCGAGTAAAAAAATAGTCCCTGGGTAAAATAGTCCCTTCCAAGCCTCGTTTGGCTTGGAGCTCTTGCAGCATGGTCTGCATTAGGTAGGTTTGCAGCATGGTCTGCAACAGGTAAGTTTTAATCTATGAGCCTGGCATCGATGGCGCCAGGACTGGCCCTCCATATGAGCCTGGCGCCATAGGCGCCAGGACTGCACCCAAATAGCCCCTATCTGGGGTTGTTGGGCTTGCTTGGGGTAACTTGATGCCTGCTTCCGGGGTTGCTGGACCTGGTCTAGGTCCCCGGGGGTAGGCATCATGACACCTTGCAATCTGTCCTTCTAGAACTCAAACATTACACTTTTTAGGATGTTGACATTAGAAGCTTGCCAAGGGAGCGGTCACTACAACAAACCAGATGCTGCTGGCTCTAGTGGCAGTGTGGAAAAGAGTAACCTAGTTACCCCCATCATGCCACATGCAGTGGGCAGAGGCAAGTCACATGCCACCTTAAAAGCTTTTCTTCCTTTAAGGGAACTGGTTATGAGGGACTGTCCTGGGGAGCCGGCAGCGCCTCCTTGCTTGTTTGCCCTCCGTGGGTGCAGAAATCCTATCCCAAATCTCAGAGGGAAGGAGTGGGATTTGATCAAAGGAAGAAAACCTGAAAAGTTAATCAGCCATCTGACAATATCTCTGCATGCATACACCCAAGACCTGGTAGACCTGGGCAGTCCTCCCTGAGGGTGGTGTCAGGCAGAGCGAGGAATACCATTGGGGTACAAATATCACCCCCATGTCCTCATATTTAGGCTGGTGCCAAGAGGCGGGCGGCCTTCAGCTAGTCTCCATACCAGCTGCATAGGGAGACACACCGAGGTTAAGTAGGCAGCCAGAGTGAGACTGGAAGGACTGGCCAAGGCCATATTTAGAAGGGGCCTCTGGCAGAAAGCTGTGGGAGTCTGGAGACAGGTCTCCTTTGGAGCAGATTGGCGAAGAACAAAGAAGGAGTTGGAGCAGAAAATAGGAAGGCAGAGTTGAGACACGTGATGGGGACAGAAGGACACAGAAGGCCGGAGTATGGATGAGATAAGAA
This sequence comes from Ambystoma mexicanum, assembly GCF_040938575.1. NCBI lineage: Eukaryota > Metazoa > Chordata > Amphibia > Caudata > Ambystomatidae > Ambystoma > Ambystoma mexicanum. The sequence continues at coordinate 464,541,021 of NC_090931.1, forward strand.
GCTGGAACAATGACCCGGGCAGTGCAGGGGTGGGGGGGGTTGTGAAGAGATGTAGTGGAGAGAGGAGACCCAGGGTAAGGGCTGTTCAGAGAAGGAACTGAAAACTGGGGGGGCAAGGGGACGTGATTGAGTTGTAAGAGAGATTTCAAAAGTTAGTGAGAGGTATTTAAGGTAAGAAGTTAAGGAAGTGGGGAGAGGAACCATGCAGGAGGGATTGTTGATACGTGGTGACTTAACGATATGATGATTAACAGTGAGGAGATGAGTGAAAAGAAGGGTGATGATGAGTTAAGAGGTGAAGCAGATCAGGAAATTATGAGGAGGCAGAGGAGAGACTGACAGAAATGCAAGTGGAAGCCTGGGGTGGATGGAGGAACACGCCTGTGACTGTGTAGGAGAAGCACCAGGATAAAGATGGGGAGAAAGAAGGAACGAGAGTCTTCCAGGAATGTGCTTGTGCTTTGACTTTGAGGCTTTGGGGTGGGAGTCTGTAGAAATGGGTCCAATAGTGACAGAGGTGATGAGTCAGATAAAACTTTATGGAGTCCTCTCTACCTATGTCTCCGGGCCTTAGTTTAAGGCCAGCTTCAGCATGACACCAACTACAGAATCCAGCAGGCTCCAGTATAGACTTAAACGCTGTGAGGAGGGCTTCCTGGCATAGCTAGTTGCACAAAAACATTACGAAAGAAAGGCACTGTCTATGTACAGAAACAACATTGTAAGACATTTTTCTAAGAACTCTTTGTTTGATTTGGGACACTAATAAAGAGCCAGGAGTCTGGAGAGAACTAGAAAGAACCAGGAGTATGCTGAGTGTGGTGGATGGGGTTGCAGAAGAAGGCTGGAGACCAAGGAGTTTGTAAGAGATTGTGAAGTTGGCTGTGATTGGATATACTGGTGCCTAAAGAGGAGGTGGTGAAAAAAGTGATGAGATGATTGAGTAGTGTGATTAGAGTGCGGAGGTGAAACAAAGGATTAATAGAAGTAGGAGAAAGATTAGCAGGAAAGGAAGCCTGGGGCAGAGGGGAGAACAGAAGAGCAGGAGGAGGCAGAGGAGATTGAGAGATACAAAGGGTAGCTTCGCCTGGGTGGAGGAACAAGCATGATGTGAAGCGTCAAGCAGGAGTATAAATATGGAGCGAAAGCAAGAACAAGAGAATGAACCGCATGTAGAAGCAAGTCTTTGTGTTAGGAAGATGCCTTTCTTCTTGTCCATTACTGCCGCTCATAATCATGGGTTTTATTTTAGTGGGTGACAGGGGTGTTTGCCCCTGCAACTTTCATGGCACTCCATTTTGTCCACATTCATTTGGCTGGGGCTCCTTTTCCTCAGATGTCATGTCCGCCCCAACATTTTCAGCAAAGTTACTCCACTGCTCACAATACTCTTTATTGCAGGCCATGGAGAGGCAGGGGAGCAGACTCCACTGCATGGTGCGCTGGACCATGGTTGAAGTATGCAGTATGAGTACTCCTTCTCACCTTGTATTTTTATGCTCATATTGACGACTGCTGCTGCCTGCTCTTCCACACAGTATCATGGATCATAATGTGACATGGGGCCCCGAATCAGCGCCTGCAACGCCATGTTTGACGTACTCTCGTTCTAGTGACCAAAATTATGAGTTGCTTCTGTTATCTCTTGTTGCTGCGAGACCCAGTCAAACACCAGTAATGGTAGTTTTATAATCCTTTTGTTTTCAATTTAAAATTAACATTTGAGCATTAAACAAAAGAAAAGTAATGCTGCTGCTTTCTGAAAAGGTTTTACCCGGCACACTATGACCGCTTTGGGCGTACCACCTAACTATATTTCAGCCAGTCAATGAATGAAACATTTTCCTCAATCTATAGAATGAGGCAATTCTTTCAATGGACGACACGGGATTAACTCTTCATCAAGTACTATGACCTGATGAGAATTGGTTAGTTGGTACTTCATTTCAGTTTGTTTTTTCTCTTTTTCCGCAAAGGTCAGGAAAAGCGCTGACCCTTTAGCGATGGATATTATTTTTAAAATTGATCCCATTCCTTTTTCTATTCAATCCACTGTGATCATATTCTCCCAAGATCATGGCACACCACAGAGAGATTGTGCCTATATGTAAAAAGGCGACTCGAATGGCCCTTCCAGTGACGGTCCCATTTCTTTATTGGAAGGGTTAGGGAATATTTATGCAAAGATATTAAAGATGTGTATATGTAACTGGGTGGTTGATGGCAACATATTAAACCATGTTCAGGCCGCCTTCTGGAGAGACATTTTCACAATTAAAAAAAAATGTGTAGGCTAGTCATGATCATGTGTTGAAGGGTTTGTCTATTACCTTACTTTTATAGACCTTAAAGTGACCTTTGACCATGTAAATATTTTAACAAAGCAATTCTATGAACATCAAGTCTCTGCATACAAATAACACAGCTACAGTAAAATTGGTCGGGAAAGATAGATCCCTTCCCTGTAACCAGGGATGCGTCTTGGCTCCCTTGTTGTTCTCCTGGTTTATTAGTCCTAATATATACCATCTACATTTGCAGGCAGTAGATGCACCTGTAATAAATGGGGATAATCTGGGCATACTTCTGTACACTGCTGACACCATAAATTAGTTTTCAAAAATTGATTTGCAGAGTTTGCTAATTAAAATGTTCTTGATTAGCAAACAAACCCATTTTATTAGCAATGTTGTACTAATATTTTCAAAGTCATATTTGTTCCAAAGACATAAAATGAGCAACACTACAGCAGTTGTGTACCACTGAAGACAGACATTAATGAGATGAGTCTGGCCTTGCAAACCCTTTAAAATTCCACTGGAGCTGCAGGTCGAGTAACTTAGTTTACTTAATCGACCTAAGAGAAATGCCCTCGACCCATGGCAGCAGGTGACACATTTAAATATGCTTTCTGTAAAATGGTGCCTGTCATCACAAACCCACCATGCTTGGTCCAATGCTACCACCCAGAGGTCAGCCATGCACAGTAAAACATGTATTTGACATTTTACTTCAAAGTAAATGTTATGTTTCAAACATCCCCTGCAAAAGGGTACTCGCCCTTAATGAAATATACTCAACTATGCGAGTTGGAGAAAATACATTGAATGAGTGCCTAAAATGTAAAAGGGTGACTGCATGAGTGGACACAAATAAATAAATGCTAAAAGAGGCTCTGAATATAGCTCTCTCCCGCAGGGGCATATATATAATGCAACCATTATCATAGAGCAAAGCAAGCTCTGGATGCCAATTACATTGTATGGTAGTGCAGTAGATCTGTAGATATACAGACTGGATAGAACTATTGATCACTCCTTTGTGTAAACCACTACTAAGCTTTGTGTATTCATCAAGTAAAAAAGAAAGAAAGAGACCAAGCAGAGAACTAAGCAAACTAAGTGGAATATTGTAGTTTGCAGCCATCTTACTTTCAGCGTAGCTGATATACAGCAATAGGGTGATAAGATAGAATATCAAGGAGTATGGGATCAGCTCGCGGGTTGACCACCAGTTGCATAGATGACCACCAGTTGCATAAATGTATGCACCCATCAGGTTACGGAACTAGATTTGCCATCAAAAGCATTTGACTGTGTGATCATGTACATTTTCAAAAGTGTTCACTCATCAATGTGATGCATCTTTGCCAACGTATATAAAGTTGACAGAGATTTAGATGCAATAACCTAAACTTTACTGTAAAGCATGAAGACCATGCAGTGTTTTACAGTAGCAATACTGTAATTATACATTATCTAACCACTTACATTTTTAGGAATGGATTTGCATGGCTGTCTTTTAAAATAATAAAGTTAGTGCACACTGGTCTTTGGCTAGGATATAGTTTAATAAATGTATCATCCCGATTAATTCTGGCTCTCAATTTGAAAAATAAAACAGAATTCTTGCCTAGAGCACCCACACAGGTCATTTGCACATAAACATTGAGGAGAGGATGACTGCCGCACTCTCCAGCTTGCAGTGAACAGCGAAAAGAAGGTGGAGAGATCCCTGAGAGGGATGAAGCATGAGCTGTGCTTTTGTTGAACAAGGTAACTTAAATATCTACCTGTGCAAAACAAATGTCAATTTAATTAGAAAATCTACAGAATTGTATAGCAAATGGCTATGTGACACTGCTTATTTTATGCCTTGAACTGCTTAAAAATACCAAGCAAATACAGAACAAAGAATAATACTTCTAAGGGTCAGCTGGTATGTAATCTGGTCCATGTGCTTTACCAAGTTCTAGAGAGGAAATGGCAACTTGTATTTCCTGCAATTATTGTATAGAAAGTTCAGGATATTGCGTTGTAGAGGGGATAATTTTGGGGAGCAGCAAGCTTTTAGAAAAAGCATAAATCTCATGTTTAATGGATATCTGGTCTTTTGGCATACAGAGCAGAGTAGAAAACAAAATATTGTAGTATATGTAACTGTTATATAATTTCTCTTTAATAGAATGCCATTGTACTTTGTCTCGTTGTGCAAATAATTTGCTAGCCTACCAGATCTTTTAATATTAAAGTATGACTTGGATTTCTAATTTGAGACCAAATATCCAGCCTTTCTACTGAGAAGGTAAGTATACTCAAACTTTCTGAAGTTGGAAAAGATGGGAACTGTCATGCATTAAAATGTACAAGCATTCCAGTATTGCAATTTGTTTTTCCAATTTTCCAATTTGTTTTCCCAGCACTCTTATCATGGGATATTTCTTTTTTATATTCGCCAAGGTGGATTTTGCAGAGACTCTTACAATAGCTTTAAAGGCATCCCAGTTAATGACAGGTGATGACCTTACAGCAGTCATGAGAGCTCTTTAATGCATTGGACCTGCTGGTGCACATCTCTGGTTTATAAACTCTGTGCAGGTACAAAGCACAATCCCACCAGTTGAGATTTTGAAGTGTAACTAATTGATAATTGTACAGGTTAATTTCACTAGTGACTAACACATATCATCTGATACATCCCGTATTTGAATACATAGTAAATACATATAAATCATATAATTCTTGAAAGGAAATTGATACTGAATATAATAAACGCATGTAATAATTTATTTCTTATGCAGATGTATATCAGGAGATGCTTGCAAAGCAGTGGACCAGGTTGCACCTTTAAAAAATCGACGGGTTTTAAAAAAAAAAAGAAACCTGCCACTCTCCTGAAATACATGAACTCTGCATAGGATATATATATCTTGTATAGATGAAACTTACAACTCCTCCATTATACAGGCCAAAATGTCTGTGCATGATTACAGGATTGTGCATGCTAGTTCTGATACTAACTAGCTCTTTAAAATTATGAAAGAGCTGGAAAATCCTTGTCCACTCACACCAAAAATCATTAAGGACAAAGCCTGCTGCAATTCCATTCAAGACACCATGGTCAATAAGATTGAGATGATTCAGGAAAACATCTCCAGCAAATGTACTAACCTTGGGAGATCTATGCTGGATGTAGACACGCTGAAGGTTTATGATATGATCAGATAGGTTATTTATAATGTGCTTAATATCCAGAAGCTTCTAAGCACGGACCCGGGGATCGAACCCGTGGTGCACCGAGTCGTCTTGCTTCCAAGGCGAGCATGTTGCTGCTGAACTATCCTCCCGAAAACGATATATACCATCAAAACCGAGTTCAGACGAGTTACTAAATTGGAAGGAAGTAATATCATAGGCCATTTAAAACCTACTCACTGTAAATGAGATGTGTGTCCTGCGAAGGTGGTGAAGGCATGTGCGCCTTCACGTACCCCGATTATCACCAAGTTCATCAATAAACTCTTTCCGGGATGCACAGTACTGTCTTGAAGCAGGCTTGGATCTTACCTTCTAAAGAAGTAATTGGTGGATCTAGCCCTAGAGTTGAGGGTTGTATCGCCACTTTGACTCCCTAAAAATTGTCAAATACTCCCAAAAAATAACAATAGGGAGTAAAAATACTCTCAATAAAAATTAGTAAAAGACATGTAGAATTTTGCACCCCTGCTTTCACCCTCACAGCTCCATGGATATGTTTGGACCAGTAGTGCACATAGTACCACCGGAAGCAACTACTATTTTAACTGATTGGAAAAAGTAAACATGTATCTTTTAATGTGCATGAATAACTAGGTGCAAAGAAATTAATATTACAAAAACATTTCAGTTTTTCAGTTGAAATATTTGAACTCGCTTATAAAATACTCTCATTGGGAATTGGACTTAAATTTGTACTCCCTAAACAATCATTTTACTGCCAACTTTAACAAAACAGGGAGTAAAATACTCCCACTTTGAAATCTTATCTGGAGTACTGGTTGGATCAGAAAGTCCCTTCAAATTACAGACCAATGACGATTCCTGCTCAAAATTCCAATCCAGTGAAAATGTAGCCAACAAAAATGTAGTCAATGAAAAAGTCGTAGTGAAAATCCTTCTGCAGTGAAAGTTGCCAAGCAAAAGGTAGTCAATAAATGCTACTTGGGTAATTGTTATGGTCAAAGAGGGTTTGGTGGGCTTGCAAGGCATGAATTTGTTTTTAAAAATTGATTAGCACAATTTGCTAATTAAAATATTCTTGATTGGCAAAGTAACCCATTTGATTCGCAATATCGTAATAATATTTGTAATGTCACAAGAGGTTATGTGTACACAATACATAAAATAAGCATCAATACAGCATTTTTGTGTACTGCTGAAGTAAGACATTAGTGAGGAGTCAGGCCTTGCACTTTCCTTCAAATTCCGCTACACCTGCAGGTTGAGTAACATAGATTACCTACTTGATTTAAGAGAAATGCACTCAACCCATGGCAACAAGTGATGACACATTTAAATGTGCTTTCTGTAAAATAGTGCATTTCGCCACAAACCAACTTTATGCATGGCACACTGCTGCCACCCAGTGACCAGCCATGGACAGTGAAACTTTTATTCGACATTTACTGCAAAGTAAATGTAACATAAAGGTTTCCAACATCCCCTGCAAATGCTACTTGCCCTTTAGTCGACTACGCAAGTGGGCGAGTAGACTTTGTGAGCCCTGGATGAGTGTCTGTAAAATGTAAAAGGTTAGCTGCATGAATGGATACAATACATAGATATGATAAAAATGCTCTGAAAACAGTTTGGCCAGCTCTATCCTGTAGGTTCTACTATACAATGCAATCCTAATCATAGAGCAAAGCAAGCTCTGGAAGCTAACTACAGTATATGATTTTGTAGTAAATCTGTAGATTTACAGACTAGATGGAACTATAGTTAACTACTTTGTGTAAACATCTAGTTAAATGTGTGTATTCATTATCTTAGAGGAACAAAAGTAAGACACTAAGCAGATTAGATCCCGTAGCAGGCATAGAGCTGGGCAAACTACATGAAATATTGAAGTTGGCTGCCCTGTCAATTCCAGGGTACCTGGTATAAACCAAAAGGTTGATAAAATGTCAAGGAGTAGGGATCAGCTCATGGGTTGAGCACCAGTTGCACAGATGTATGCAACCAGAAGGTAATAGAACTAGGTTTGCCATCAAAAGCATTTGGCCGTGTGATCATGTACATTTTCATTCAATCATCAATGTGATACATCATCCCCAACAAAATGAAATAAAGTTAACACTTAGAGATTTAGATACACTAACCCGAAACTTTAATGTAAAGCATGGAGACAATACAGTAATTATGCATTATGAAACAACTTACATTTTTAGAAATGGAATTGCACGACCGTCTTTAAAAAAGAATAACACATACTAGTCTTTGCCAGACATGATATAGTTGGCTTAATACAAGTATCATCCTGCTTACTTCTGGTTTTCAATTATTTGAAAAGGAAAAAAGAATATTACCTCTCTCTTTCTCTCTCTTTCTTTCTCTCCCCACCACCACCATGAAACTTGCAGATAAGGTATAAAACAGGGTGAAGAGAGCCCTGAGGGCAATAGGGGAATGCAGGGTATACTACACTGCTTATTTTATGCCTTGGGCTTGTGATTGCCCGGTTTCGGGTTAGGGTAACGATGTTTGGGTTTGGTTAGTCATTAGGGTAGATTAAGGAGGTAATTCATAGAATTTAGCGCACAAGTGGCGCACGCGGCTGGCGCCCAGTGTGCGCGTGCAAATCTCTGTGCCAGCCGCGTGCGCTAAAATCCATTTCCGCGCACAGCGTATTCATGGATTTTAGCTACCAAATCCAGCCGTGGCGCACAGTGGCGCAGCGCCCCTGCAGCAGCGCAAGTTACGCCCCCAAGAACGCCCCTCGCGCAGGTAAAAGCCATCAAAATCCCCAATCCAGCGCAAAGGGCTGCGCTAACCCTGTACCAGTATACATGGCCACCACACAGCAAGCGGGGTACGTGTATTACTGGGGTTCGCGGGAAGTTTCACACGCGATTGGCCCTGTGCGTGTGGGGTACATGTATTACTGGGGTTTGCGGGAAGTTTCACACACGAAAGGGCCTGTGCGAGTGGGGTACGTGTATTACTGGGGTTCACGGGAAGTGTCACATGCGATTGGCCCTGTACGAGTGGGGTACATGTATTACTAGGGTTCGCGGGAAGTTTCACACGCGATTGGCACTGTGCGAGTGGGGTACATGTATTACTGGGGTGCGCGGAAAGTTTCACACGCGAAAGGGCCTGTGCGAATGGGGTACGTGTATTACTGGGGTTCGCTGGAAGTTTCACACGCGATTGGCCCTGTGCGAGTGGGGTATGTCTATTACTGGGGTTCGCGGGAAGTTTCACACATGAAAGGTCCTGTGTGAGTGGGGTACGTGTATTACTGGGGTTCGCGGGAAGGTTCACACACAATTGACCCTGTGCGAGTGGGGTACGTGTATTACTGGGGTTCGTGGGAAGTTTCACACGTGATTGGCACTGTGCGAGTGGGGTACATGTATTACTGGGGTTCACGGGAAGTTTCACATGCGATTTCGCTGTCAGAGCGGGTACATGTATCTAGTGGGGTGCACAGGGAGTCCCACACGTGAATTGGCAGTGTGGGTCCTCCCAAGTGTGCCCTCCACCCCATCCACTGCCCCTGCAGGCAACCCACAACACAGGGCACTACCCTGCACCCCTGGGCATGCCCCCCAGCCAGCACACATGTCACCTTCCACTAGTGATCACCAACTCATGTCCCCCTGCACCCCCACCCCCAGCAGTGACAGGCACCTGCCAGCAGGCCCCCACTCATGTCCCCCTGCACCCCCACTCCCCAGCAGTGAGGGGCATCTGCCAGCAGGCCCCCACTCATGTCCCCCTGCACCCCCACCCCCCAGCAGTGAAAGGCACCTGCCAGCAGGCCCCCACTCATGTCCCCCTGCACCCCCACCCCCCCAGCAGTGACAGGCACCTGCCAGCAGGCCCCCACTCATGTCCCCCTGCACCCCCACCCCCCAGCAGTGAGGAGCACCTGCCAGCAGGCCCCCACTCATGTCCCACTCATGTCCACCTGCACCCCCACCCCCCAGCAGTGACAGGCACCTGCCAGCAGGCCCCACTCATGTCCCACTCATGTCCCCCTGCACCCCCACACCCCAGCAGTGAGGGGCACCTGCCAGCAGGCTCCCACTCATGTTCCACTCATGTCCCCCTGCACCCCCACCCCCCAGCAGTGAGGGGCACCTGCCAGCATGCTCCCACTCATGTTCCACTCATGTCCCACTGCACTCCCACCCCCCCAGCAGTGACAGGCACCTACCAGCAGGCCCCCACTCATGTCCCCCTGCACCCCCACCTCTCAGCAGTGACAGGCACCTGCCAGCTGGCCCCCACTCATGTCCCCCCTACACAAAATAAAGAAGCACAATCATGGGCCACTTCTACACCAAAAAACCACATCACGCCACCCCATTCTTGAGACGCAATGATTTCCCAATCCACCCCACACTGACATGCCTATCTCAAGACACAAACCAAAAGTCAACTATGTACATCAACACATGTCCGTCACACAGATACACTGGTTGGCATTGATTGTGTAAACACACATTTTCACATGCATCAACCCAATGAGCGAATCCCACACATGGAAATAAATTATGAATATGTATTATGTACAAAAATAAATAAATGAAATGAAATCATACAAAAATAGCAAACATGAAATTAAAAGCATGTGCAAAAGATGAGTGAATGAAAATTATAACAAATCCAAAAAAATTTGAAAGAAAAACAGTCCAAACTCTCCCTCCACCAACGCAAATCCAATGGAAAGGTAAAAAAAAAAATCAATTTCTTCATGTTCATAATGAAAAAAAAAATTCAAATGATTCCATAGTCCAACTATTACAATACATTGGGCCTCATTACGACCCAGGCGGACTTCGCGGTGCTAAATGCACCGCGAAGCATGGCGGAAAGCCGCCGATAGCGCCATGGGGGTTGGCGGATTTACCGCCCCATTCCGACCTCGGCGGAGCGGTAAATCCCCAATCCCCATTCTGCCCTTCCCCATTCCCATTTTCGCCCCATAGGGTATAATGGGAGTGGGGAAGGAGTTAATTACGCCACCGTAAAATACGGTGGCGTAATTAACAACGAGGTCCCGTAGCGCCATGGTTTTCTCCGGCTGGTAAAACCAGGCGGAGAAAACCTCCATGGCGCTACGGGAACTCGTAGTATGGCGGAGAGGTACGCCATGCACTACGCTGGCGTAATACCCTCTCCGCCAGGGTCCTAATGAGGCCCATTGTTCCAAAAAAAATCCATTACTCCATTATGAAAAAAATATTCTAATTAATCCATGATCAAACTATTCACAATCCAAAAAATAAATCAAATCAATCCATTGTCCAACTATGTAAAGGGTCCATGAGCCCAACCAAACAAATGAAACCTACCTAAGAAACTACATAAAAAGAAAACTATATACAAATGTGTGTGGCATTGTCCATTGACCACAAATAAAAGGAAAAGGAAAAGGAAACCTAACTCTAAAAACTATTTACAATGGCAGCGGGCCAGTCCGACGGCTCACTTCCCGATTTCCCGGGCCAGGGCATCATCGAACTCCTGCTCGATGTCCCGGAGGCGGTCCTCTTCCATGGCCCCGAGGGTTCGCAGGTCCGATGACATGTGGAACTCGAGGTCCCTGCGAATTGCCTCGAGGCACTCGGCACGCCTCAGAGCCCTACGCATGGAGTTCTCCACCCTGACCATTGTGAGCCGTACCTCTTCTGCCCGCTGCCGCCCCGCATCTATAGCATGGCCTAACCGCTGCCACATTGAAGACACTTCCAGTCCTGGGTCCTCCTGCCCTCTGGCCGATGCCTGCCCCTCCGATGTTGAAGGCCCCGAGCCATCATGGCTCCTACCTTGTTGCTGCTGTGCCTCTGCCTGTGCCCTGGCTCTTGCTGCCTGCACATCCTCCTCCGGCTGGGGTGCAGTTGTTGAGGTGGCCACCCCTGCTGGACGTCCGACTACCGACTGTGGCAGGGATGTGTCCTCCACCAGCCTTGCTGCAGGGTCAGAGGCAGCTCCACAGGGTACCCAGGTAATACATGGGTGGGAAGATGGCATGGAAGACGACTGACGCATAGGGGGTTCAGGTGAGGAGGGGGTCGGAACAAGGTCCAGCAAACGGAGGAATCTGGCCCTGGTGACCCGTCCCAGTAGGTCAACGCGGTCAACGAGGCATTCGAGATGACGTGCAGTGTCCTCACGAAAACACTGCAGGTCACCTAGCATGCCCCGTTGACGCAACGCCATCCCACTCAGGACAGGCTCAACCCGGTCCTGGATAGCCACATCCGCAGGGAGAGGAAGGCCAGTTGTTGTAAGCGGATCCCTTCCCTGAAAACAGGTCTGGACGTAGGCATCCCTGCTGGTGCATGATGATGCAGTCACAGGATCAGGGACAGGATTACACACAGGCACCTCCGTGGTGGCCTGTGCTGCTGTCATGATGCCTACCCCCGGGCATCCGGATCGAGTCCCTAAGCCCCGGGAGCAGGCATCCAGATAATCATTAAAACCCCAACAGCCCCTGCTGAGGGCTGTTTGGATTCAGTCTTGGCGCCTTAGGCGCCAGGCTCATCATAGAAATCAGTCCTGGTGCCAACAGCAAAAAGTTTAGGGGTTGCCACTTGGAAGGAAAATTACCCACAATTAAGAAATCTTTCCTAACACAAACCATGCTGCAAATGAGTCCAAGCCAACGTGAGGCCTGGATGGGACTATTTTATTACAGGGACTATTTTTTACTCGGGTGTGGTTCTGGGGAACTTCTTTTCTTACCTGGGACTACTTTGCAGGCTATTTAAACCATGCCCGAACAGCAGCTCATGCTTCGTGTTATTCTGCATCCAGCAGCGTAACGCTCACCGTGTCTGCAAGGCAGCATCCAGTCTTCTGCCACGCCCGCCTAGAATCCGGAGCTCCTAGACAAAAGGAAAAGAAAGGAGAAGAGGTTAGATCTCGGACATTATTTGATTCCTTACCTAATTCCGGACCCAGCACATCTCCGAGCCTGGAAAGGACATTATTTCAGTACGTGTCTCTTCGACAGCAGCAGCGCCGCGTTATACTCACCAGTCCACCGCATCTTTCAACTCGCCGCTGCCTCCATCATTTTCTTTGTCGAAACCCAGCACCTGGGGGGAAACAAAAGGAATAACAAGGTGAGCCGAGAAAACCGACAAAGACAATCTCTTTGCCACCATAGGCTTACCTGCTTTACCACCGGAGGTATTATCCTTTAATTCGCCGCATCTTTCTATGCCGCACCTATAAAGGGAGAGAAAACAGCAAGTTAAACTCATGCAACTTTTACCGGACAGTGTTTGGTAATACAGACTCTTACCTGAACGCCATCAGCTGCCTCCAGGCAATATTCTTTTGGACCCAGATGCAACCTAATGAGGGAATGGAACAAGAGTGAACATTGGACATGTTGAACTCTTTGAACTTTATAGACACTGGAGTCAATATTCCTCCGGAACTCCTCCAGTACCTTCAAACCAGTGAAGTAACTGGTATCTACACGCCCCTGCATGCCATGCAGAATGGAGAGCTCATTATTTAAAAACATAAGGTGAAGTTACCAAGAGGGAATATCGGAGCCGATTAGTGGGGAGAACGAGAACAGTTGGGGGGGGACATCACTAAAGTCCACGGGTGGCTAAATCCCTTTCTCCACTTGCAAGAGAATACTTCTACGAGTCCAGCAGACAAGATTAGGCAGGCCAGTCCAGACTGTCATCTCTTCACTACGCATCACGTTGGTGGAGACCGCAGCTGTCCGTGTCCGATCGGCACCCCTGTGGGAACCAGGTGAGCGTAACAGAACATGAAACCTATCTACAAATCCCCACCCGGGCGTAATGGAGACCTCAGAAACCGACCAACTAGCCCAATTGTTAGGAGAACTTAGGGCTGAAGTGCACTCCGCGCGCCAAGAAACTAATGCCCTCTGGAGAAAACTGATTGTGTCAAAGGAGCGCACTGATGATCTTGCCAGACAACTGCTGCAAAACCAAGCCGGGCAAACACCTCTACCTGGACTTGGGGGGAATTCAACCCCCGTTTAATCGAGCAGCCCTGTGCAAGTGGTTCTACCAGGGAGCATTCCTTTAGCTCCACCCGAACGCTTTGCTGGGGACCCGAAAAGGTTTGCGGTGTTCATGAACCAATGCCGCTTGCACTTTTTATGCAGACCAGGAGCTTTTCCAAATGACCAAGCCAAAGTAGCCTTTGTACTGTCATACCTTAGTGGCAGCGCAGTGGATTGGTCAATTCCATTAGTCAACCAGGATGATCCTCTTCTTCGGGATTTTCAGAGTTTTCAATTGAGCATGGAAAGACTATTCGCCAGACATTCACAGGGACAGGCCCTGGATAACAAACTTCTATCCCTACGACAAGGAAACCAGGACCTGCTAACTTATATCGCAACCTTCAATAGGTTGGTGGTGGAAACTGGATGGCCAGAGGTAAAGCGAATTACATTATTTCATCGTGGACTTCGGGGTGAACTCAAAGATGTTTTGGGCCAAGTTGTGAAACCACCTCAGGATTGCGCAGAATATATAGACTTAGTGGTCCAGCTAGACCACCGACTTCAGAATAGAAAAGCTGATCGAGCTAAGTTCGAGAATCGGGTATTGTTTAAACCCAATGTTACTCCCAAAGGAACAGATGCACCAGAACCAATGCAGATCGGGGGGGGGGAGTTAAGGGACCCTTAACTCAAAAAGAAAGAGAAAGGAGACGACAGATGCAGTTGTGTCTGTACTGTGGGGCCTCAGGACATTTTCTACGAGATTGCCCTATAAAACCATCCAAGAAAGTAGTCGGAGTTGCTGATCGAAATCAAACAGAGCGTTATTCGGGAAACGGCCACGCCTGACAAGCGTAGAGGTCTGCTTGCCGAGCTTAAAGAAGGACACTCAGACCTCGCACCTAATCATACCAATGGTCCTTATTGATCCAAGCAGCCATCACATATGCACGCAGTTAGGGCATACATTGATAGCGGGGCAGTAGGAAACTATGTGGAACACGAATTGGCTTCTAGGATGAATCTACCTCTCTGCAAAAAGACCACTTTGGATGTTATCACCACAGTCGATGGAACTGAAATTGCCTCTGGGCCTGTAACTCATTCCACCACAGAGATGACACTGTTGGGTCAAGATGGGCATCGAGAGACTATTGTGTTTGACTTAATCAAAGCCCCGCAGTTCCAAATAATACTGGGGATACCTTGGTTGGAAACACATAATCCTTGTATTGATTGGCGAGAGAAAAGAGTAACCTTCCCGGAGTGTGCACACACCTGTTACCCGGAAAAAACCTTGAACAAAAGCCTGGCCACAGTTGCTAATCCAGTCATGCAGTTACCTCAGGAATATCAAGAATTCCAGGATGTTTTCCAAAAAGAACAAGCAAAGACTTTACCACCTCATAGATCATACGGTTGTCAAATCAACCTCATACCCGGTGCACAACCTCCATGCAGTACGATCTACCACCCTTACGGAACCCGAAAACCGTCACCTACGACAATACTTGGACCAATACCTTGCTAATGGCTTCATTCATCCATCTAAGTCCCCCGCAACTTCAGCTTTATTCTTCGTGCCCAAAAAGGAAGGTGACCTCAGAACGTGCATAGACTACCGCGCATTAAACCAGATCACGGTGAAGAACCGATATCCATTGCCTCTAATCCTGAACTACTAGACCAAGTGAAGGATGCTTGCATCTACACTAAATTAGATCTCAGAGGGGCATATCATGTGGTACGTGTAAAGAAGGGTGACGAATGGAAGACCGCTTTTCGCACCAAGTACAGATTATTTGAATATCAGGTGATGCCCTTCGGGTTGTGCAATGCACCAGCAGCCTTCCAGTATTTTATGAACAATGTCCTTCGTGAACTCATTGACGTCTGTGTTGTCGTATACATAGACGATATTCTAGTGTACTCCTCCTCAGAATCAGACCATGTTAAGCACGTTTGTGCAGTCCTTGAGAAACTACGCCCGCACAAGTTATATGCAAAATTGGAAAAATGTGTTTTTCATGCTACAGAAGTTGAATTCTTTGGATTTATCCTGACTCCAAAAGGAGTCCGAATGAACTCTCGAAAGGTGGGCGCAATTCTCAAGTGGCCATCACCCAGTTCAGTTAAAGGGGTGCAAAGCATGCTTGGATTTGCTCATTTCTACCGCAGATTTATTCCTGATTTCTCATGTGTTGTACACCCCATCACAGCAGTTTTGCGAGAAAACAAAGGCTTCTTGTGGACCGAAGAGGCTGAAAAAGCCTTCCAATAACAGAAATTGAAATTCACGTGGCACCTGTCTTAAAGCATCCATGCCCCAAGCTCCCATACATAGTTGAAACCGATGCATCCAGTTTAGCCATGGGGGCTGTCCTGTCCCAGAAGGATCCGGAAACCGGTCAACTTCATCCAGTAGCATTTTGGTCCAGAAAATTCTCGGCCCCCGAATTAAACTATGCGGTTACCGATAAAGAGTTGTTAGCCATCAAATCCGCCTTCACGGCTTGGCGGCATTATCTTCTCGGTGCCAGGCATACCATTACTGTAATCACCGATCACAGGAACTTGCAGTATTTAAAAACAGCCAAGGCCCAATCATCGCGTTAACTTCGATGGGCCTTATTCCTTGCCAAATTCGATTTCGTGATCACTTATTGACCAGGTTGTAAAAATGATAAGGCAGACGCTTTATCCTGAATTGGGATGGGAGAAGCATATTCGAACCCGGAACCGGTGCCTATAATTCCTGAACAAAGAATTCTTGGGATAACTACTCTACAAACCTTAGAAGATATTCATTTAAAGATCCAACAACCTTTCGATTCAGCAGCCCTGCAGGACTGGGTTAAAAAGGGCCCAGATTATTCAGTTGTCAATGACCTACCTTACTATCAAGGGCGTCTATTTCTACTACACAAGGAACTACAAGAACAAGTCATCTCCAATTACCATGAAACTCTGATGGAAGGGCACCCAGGTATTGCAAAAACTGAAGCTAAAATTAAAAGACAATTCTGGTGGCCCACCTGGCGAAAAGATGTAAAGTCATTTGTACTGTCTTGTGGCATCTGCGCCCAGAACAAAAGTCAAAAGAAGAAACCAGCTGGTCTTTTACAACCTTTAGATATTCCACCCACACCATGGCACACTTTGTCTTTAGACTTTATTACAGATCTACCGCCATGTAATGGATTCAACACCATTCTAGTTATTGTGGATCTTTTTTCCAAGAGGGCCCACTTTATTCCTTTAAAAGGATTACCTTCTGCATCAATCTTGGCCAAGGAACTTCTCAAAAATATTGTTCCAATACATGGATTTCCTTCCGTATTGATCTCTGACCGAGGTAGTCAGTTAATTTCTCAATTTTGCCAGAAGTGTTGTCAATTGGCACAAATCAACGTAAGGTTATCAACCAGTCACCATCCCCAAACCGATGGTCAGACGGAGAGAACCAACCAGACTCTCGAACAATACCTACGTTGTATGCTCCACCAAACCGAAAGTAATTGGAAGGACATTTTATGGATTTCTGAATACGCATACAATAACTCTGTACATTCAGGAACGGGACAAAGCCACTTTTATACCATATATGGACATCATCCTCGAACCTCAGAACTCGATTCTCCCCAGCATTTAGAAATGCCGGCAGTAACCCATATGCATTCTACTATTACACAAGCTTTTAAAGAGGCAACAAAACATTTGAAACAAGCAAAAGAGAAATACAAGAAAAATGCTGATCAACATAGAAGTGAGACCCCACCATATCGAATCGGAGACCAAGTTTGGCTGGCTACAAGACATATACCTCTGAAAGGAACTCAGACTTTTAATCCTAAATATTTGGGACCTTACACCATTAAGGCCATTATCAACCCGGTGGCGGTCAAATTAGAATTACCCTCTAATATGCGGATTCATCCTGTCTTTCATGTTTCACTTCTAAAACCAGTTCAACCCGGGACAAGATTAAACAAACCACCTGATCCCATCCTAATAGATGGAGAACCTGAATTCGAGGTAAAAAACATCCTGGACTCTAAAATGGTTAAATCAAGACTTTTTTATTTAATCGACTGGAAGGGTTACGGACCACAAGAAAGGTCATGGGAACCTAGTGACCACGTTCATGCTCCTCGATTGGTGAAAAATTTCCATCGGGACTTCCCAGACAAGCCAGGGCCAAGGGGAAGAACAACTTTAGGAGGGGACTTGGAGGGGAGTGTTGTCATGATGCCTACCCCGGGCATCCGGATCAAGTGCCTCAGCCCCGGGAGCAGGCATCTAGATACTCATTAAAACCCCAACCCATGTCCAGGACCCTTGGATCCATTTGCAACCTGAAGCTTGGCCAGTTCCAACTGGTGATCCCTGTCTTTCTGTTTTTCGGCCTGTTAGATTTTTAGTTTGGTCATGTTGAAATCAAGCTCCTTCTGCCTAAACAGCAGTTATTGCTTCTTGAATTCAAGCATGGCCTCCCCATCAACACTGGCAGAGGAAACATTAGACATCTCATCCTCCATTTCCTCGTGGTCGCGGTGGACCAGTGCAGCGGCAGAACCGTCGGTTCTACCAGTGAGAGCAGCCCCACCTCCTTCCGCACTGTCCTCAGAAGTTATAGCGTCAAGCTGCGCTTCTTGCCACGCCACGATTCTTTGGATCATATCCATTTTGGTGCCTTGAGAGGAGACACCTCTCTCCGCACACATCTTTTTCAATGTTTCAGATTTAGAAGCATTTAAAGTAAACAAGGTATTTGTTTCCATACTGTTAGATAGGACTATGGCCTTTAAAACGTTATACTACGACAATTCACTACGTGTCCTGGTAGGAATAACTTAAAATGCCTTTGCTCGTGCGCAACACTGGATACCTTCAGTCGTATCCCACCGCTGTACACCAATTTGTTAAGATGGATTTCTGAACTCTGTCCTGGAGGGGCAGAGGTTCAGAAGGCCAGCCTAGTTTCTTGGAACAGGGTAACCTCTGGACAAGCCAGACCAATCAAGGTAGCGATCGCGGCAGTCAAGACTAGGTCTCAAGAGGGGTGAGGGTGACTGAAAGCCCGCAATGAGCACACAAAGCAATGACACTTACAAATTACTCCAAGCAGGTGTAATATTAAAAATAAAGATACATTTATTACAAGGCCTTTTTAACATTAACCGTAGTGAGAAATCACAATAAAACTCAAGTAAACCAACACATCACAATCAAATACAATATATATACAATTACCAACGAGTCTAACAAGTTAGACGCATGGAATGTGAAGACCACCTAGATGGGGAGGAAAACAGGCAGTGCGAATAATAGTTAGACCCAGTCCGCCTTCAGAGGCACCTAACTAAAAGGAAGTCCGAACCCTATGAAGAGTGGAGCCTTGTGCTCAAAAGTACCTGCACACGCTGGTGCCAACGGGCAAAGGGGGCTCTCTTTGAGGGAATCAGGCAGTTTAGTTCGATGAACAAATGAAGATGAACAGAGCTCCGCGACTCAAGCGCAGCCTCCACTGTGGGCAGAAGCAGAGCGCGAGTACGGAAAGGGGTGCTGTTTGACACAGCGGGGAAAAGCTGTGGGCTACTGCAGGAGGGCGACCAGTTCCTAGCGATGCTACTCACCGGTCCCCGATGCAGGCAGACCCATGCTTCTCTGCGTCAGTTTCAGTGCTGGCACGTTCAGATACGAGCAGGGGACGTCTCGGCGTCGGGTAGATTCCGCGGCAGCAGAGGTTAAAGTTGAGGATGTCCCAAACGCAGTGAACCCACACAGATTGTCACCACAGCAGGGCGACGTAGCGGCTGTGTGTATTTCAGTCCAATGTACACTTCTCACGTCAGACCTGGGAATGCCAAGTGTACGAATCGTGTGAGAGTTGCAAAGACTCGTAATACAACACAACCTGACGGTGGTTACAGAGCAAGACTCCTGGGTAGGCTGGTCAGTCTGCTGGCTGGCCCAGAGACACTTCCGAAGGCTTACGTGCAGGAGATGGTGAAGATGCCGAGAATAGTTGTTCACACTATTCCAAAGGGTCGAAGTACCAGTACAGGCCTTCTCGTTCGATCAGAGGTAGAAAGGGTTTCACAAAGCGACAGCAGTGCAGAGGAGCAGTCCTTCAGCGGGTCACCAGCGATTCCTCGGTTCAGCCTCATGGTTGCAGGATATTTGGCTCCTGTATTCCTTCGTCCGTGAGAACTCAGGAGATGGACATGGTAGTGGTGTTTCCAGCCTCCTCTTATCCACGGTTCCCTTTGCGCCAAAACGGAGGGGACCCAATGGGAGATCTGCACACAAAGCACTCACACCATACGTGGACCTATCACGGACCACGATGGTCCCAGGTATTCATGACACACTAGATTCTCTGGCACCCAGGATGTGTATTGGGACCAGACATCCCAGCCCACATCCTGGATGCACACACAAGGCCTGTAGAAGCCCGCGAAAGCATCTGTGTTTCGCGGGAAAGTACATGCCCAAATAAGGAAGGCCCCGGGTCGGCTCGACCTGGGGAAGGTGAAGGGGGCAAGACGGTCAGCGGACAGGACAAAGAGCCTCGTGGTCTGGCCATTTTGGGAGCCAGGCCACCATTTTGGACCAAGCGCGAGAAACACACTTAAACAGCCAAAAGGAGCTTAAAACACAAAGAAACGATCGCTGCCACCAGTCCCGTCCGAGATTCACTTGCACCGTTCATTAACAATCCAAAGAGAGTGTTTAGGGCCTGTAGAAGACTAGAGACCCAAGAGAGCAGTAACTTAGCTTACAGTGCCCTCTTCTGCCATGTTGCGCGAAAGCTGCAACATGATAAAAGAACTACGGAAAACAACGTTTCCCGGTACTGACTGCCTTAAGGGCATGTCAGTTTCCCTGTAAGAATGGAGCGAAAGCCCAGAGGAGTGCGGCAGAAGGCTGCACTTCTCTGGCAAAGTCTAGATCATGGTGAAAACAACAGCAACAATTTTAGGGGTTGCCACATGGAAGGAAAATTACCCACAATTAAGAAATCTTTCCTAACACTCGCCCCTCCCAGACTGTGGACAGGGGGAACTAATCCAACCCTGGATGAGTCTCTTGTTCAGGTCGGTTAAACATTCTGGACAACCCATCAGCATTGCTATGTTAAGCTCAATATGGAAGTCGAAGCCTTGTAGACTTATGGACCACCTAAGGAACTTTGGATTCTCTCCCTTCATGTTCATTAGCCACTTTAAGGTCTTATGGTCAGTTTGCACAGTGAAGTGGGTCCCATAGAGGTAGGGCCTCAGCTTCCGTAGGGCCCACACAACAGAGAAACATTCTTTCTCCACTGTGGACCATCTGAGCTCTCTGTCCTTAAACTGGCGACTAATAAAACCAATAGGGTGTTCCTTACCCTTCTCATCTACTTGCGATAGTACAGCTCCTATCCCAGTGTCAGAGGCGTCTGTCTGCACAATAAAAGGTTTTTGATAATCAGGGGCCCTGAGGACAGGGGCCTGGCACAAGGAGTATTTTAAGCCGTTGAAGGCCTTCTCACACTCGTCGGTCCAAGGTACCTTCTTGGGTTTCTTCGGAGTGGTGAGGGCAGTCAGAGGGGCAGCTATGGTGCCATAGTCTGCCATGAAGTTGTGGTAATACCCTGTGAGTATTAGGAATGCTCTTACTTGGGTCAGGTGTAGTGGGGGTAGGCCAGACTTGTACTGCTTGTACTTTACTGGGAAGAGGCTGTATCCTCCCTCCACCTACTTCATGTCCAAGGTAAACCACTGAGCCTTGTCCGATCTGGCATTTACTAGCCTTTATGGTCAAGTGTGCTTTCTGAAGAGCCTGGAGCACAATCCCGAGGTGTTTCACATGGTCTTCCCAGGTGGCACTGAAAACTGCTATATCATCCAGATACGCAAGACAGAATTCGCCCAACCCATTCAACACATGATTCACAAGTCTCTGGAAAGTGGCAGGTGCATTCTTCAACCCGAACAGCATTACCCTAAATTGGTAAAGGCCGTCTGGAGTAGAAAACTCTGTCTTCTCCTTGGCATGTTCTGCTAAAGCTATTTGCCAATAGCCAGCAGTGAGGTCAAACGTGGTGAGGTACTTGGAGGCACCCAAGGTATCCACCAGCTCATCTGTTCGAGGCAAGGGGTGTGCATCTGTCTCGGTGACAGCATTCAGAGCCCTGTAATCCACGCAGAACTCAGTTCAGAAGTGCCTGCCTTTGGAACCAAAACCACAGGGCTGGACCAAGGACTACTAGAGGGTTCAATCACCCCAAGGTCTAACATCTTGTTGACCTTGGTCTTAATGTAAGACCGTACATTGTCTGACATCCTGTATGTCCTACATTTGGTAGGTACACTGTCTCCTGTGTCTATGTTATGTTTGCACCAAGGTGTCAAACCAGGTGTTAAGACGGATTTCTGAACTCTGTCCTGGTGGCGCAGAATTTCAGAAGGCCAACCTAATTACTTGGAACAGGGTAACCTCTGGTCGAGCGAGACCAATCAAGGTAGCGATTGCGGCGGTCAAGACTAGGTCTCAAGAGGGGTGAGGGTGACTGAAAGCCCGCAATGAGCACACAAAGCAAGATCACTTACAAACTACTCCAAACAGTTATTATATTAAAAATATATACACATTTATTCCAAGGCCTTTAAAACAATGACCGTAGCGAGAAAATCACAATATAACGATAGTAAACCAACACATACCATATCAACACAATATATATACAAATACGACAGTCTCAAGCATTAGATGCACGAAATGGGTAGTCCACCTAAAAGGGAAGGAAGACAGGCAGTGCGAAATAATGCTTAGACCCAGTTCGCCTTCAGAGGCACCTAACTAGATGTAAGTCCGAGCCCTGCGAAGAGTGGAGCCTTGTGCTCAAAAGTACCTGCACGCGCTAGTGCCAACGGGCAAAAGGAGAAGCTCTTCGAGGGAAATCAGGCAGTTCAGTTTAGTGCACAAAAGAAGAAGAACACGTTCCGCGACTCAAGGCAGCCTCCACAGTGGGCAGAAGCAGAGCGCGAGTACGGAAAAGGGTGCTGTTTGACACAGCGGGGAAAAGCAATGGGCTCCTGCAGGAGGGCGACGAGATCCTAGCTATGCTACTCACCGGTCCCCGATGCAAGCAGACCCAGGCTTCTCCGCGTCCGTTTCAGTAGCTGGCAGGTTCAGAAGAGCAGGGAACGCCTCGTTGTCGTGTTGAGTAAAAAGACGTCCCAATCGAAGAAACCCGCACAGTTCCCGCACAGTTTGTTACCACAGCAGGGCAACGGAGCGGCCGTGTGTATCTGAGCCAAATGTACACTACCCACTTCAGACCTGGGAATGCCAAGTGTACGAAGCGTGTGAGAGTGACAAGAACTCGAAATACTACACAACCTCGCGGCGGTTACAGATCAAGACTCCCGTGTAAGCTGGTCAGTCAGCTGGATGGCCAGAGACGCTTCCGAAGGCTTACTGGCAGGAGACGGTGAAGATGCCGAGAATAGCTGTTCCCGCTATTCCAAGGGTCAAAGTACCAGTACAGGCCTTCTGGTTCGATCAAAGGTGAAAAGGGTTTCACAAGGCGACAGCAGTGCAGAGGAGAAGTCCTTCAGCGGGTCACCAGCGATTCCTCGGTCCAGCCTCTTGGTTGCAGGATACTTGGCTCCTGTATTCCTTCGCTCGTGAGAACTCAGGAGATCGACATGGTAGTGGTGTTTCCAGCCCCCTCTTATCCATGGTTCCCTTCGCGCCAAAACAGAGGGGACCCAATGGGAGATCCGCTCATCAACACTCACACCATTCGTGGACCAATCACGGACCACGGTGGTCCCAGGCATTCACACCACCCTAGACTCTCTGGCACCCAGGATGTGTATTGGGACCAGACATCCCAGCCCACATCCAGGAGCCACACACAAGACATATAGAAGCCCGCGAAAGCATCCGTGTTTCGCCGGAAAGTACATGCCCAAATAAGGAAGGCCCCGGGTCGGCTCGACCTGGGGAAGGTGAAGGGAGCAAGACGGTCAGCGGACAGGACAAAGGAGCCTCGTGGTCTGGCCATTTTGGGAGCCAGGCCATCATTTTGGGTTAAGGGCGAGAAACGCGCTTAGAACGCCAAAAGGAGCTCAAAACACAAGAAACGATTGCTGCCACCATTTCCGTCCCTGAATCTCTTGCACTGATCAGATACAATCCTAAACGAGTATCTAGGGCCTGTAGAAGGCTAGAGACCCAAGAGAGCTGTAACTTATTTTACAGTGCCCTCTTGTGTCATGTTGCACGAAAGCCGCAACATGGTAAAAGAAACTACGGGAAACAGCGTTCCCCGGTACTGACAGTCTTAAGGGCATGTCAGTTTCCCCGTAAGAAAGGAGCGAAAGCCCAGAGGAGTGCGGCAGAAGGCTGCACTTCTCTGGCAAAGTCGAGAACAAGGTGAAAAACGACAGCAAAAAGTTTAGGGGTTGCCACATGGAAGGATAATTACCTACAATTATGAAATCTTTCCTAACACTCGCTCCTCCCAGACTATGGACAGGGGGAACTAATCCACCCCTGGATGAGTCTCTTGTTCAGGTCGGTTAAACATTCTGGACAAC
Source organism: Ambystoma mexicanum (assembly GCF_040938575.1). Classification (NCBI taxonomy): domain Eukaryota; kingdom Metazoa; phylum Chordata; class Amphibia; order Caudata; family Ambystomatidae; genus Ambystoma; species Ambystoma mexicanum. Next base: position 464,565,116 of record NC_090931.1, read on the forward strand.
CCATCAGCATTGCTATGTTGGACACCTGGCCTATGCTCAATAGTGAAGTCGAAGCCTTGTAGACTTATGGACCACCTAAGCAACTTTGGATTCTCCCCCTTCATGTTCATTAGCCACTTTAAGGGCTTATGGTCAGTTTGCACAGTGAAGTGGGTCCCATAGAGGTAGGGCCTCAGCTTCCTTAGGGCCCACACAACAGAGAAACATTCTTTCTCTACCGTGGACCATCTGAGCTCTCTGTCCTTAAGCTGGTGGCTAATAAAACCAATAGGGTGTTCCTTACCCTTCTCATCTACTTGTGATAGTACAGCTCCTATCCCAGTGTCAGAGGTGTCCGCCTGCACGATAAAAAGTCTTTGATAATCAGGGGCCCTGAGGACAGGGGCCTGGCACAAGGAGTCTTTTAAGCCATTGAAGGCCTTCTCACACTCGTCTGTCCAAGTTACCTTCTTGGGTTTCTTCGGAGTTGTGAGGGCAGTCAGAGGGGCAGCTATGGTGCCATAGTCTGCCACAAAATTGCGGTAATACCCTGTGAGTCCTAAGAAGGCTCTCACTTGGGTTTGCGTAGTGGGGGTAGGCCAGTCTTGTACTGCTTGTACTTTACTGGGAAGAGGCTGTATCCTCCCTCCACCTACTTCATGTCCAAGGTAAACCACTGAGCCTTGTCCAATCTGGCATTTACTAGCCTTTATGGTCAGGTGTGCTTTCTGAAGAGCCTGGAGCACAATCCCAAGGTGTTTCACATGGTCTTCCCAGGTGGCACTGAAAACTGCTATATCGTCCAGATATGCAAGACAGAATTCGTCCAACCCATTCAACACATGATTCACAAGCCTCTGGAAAGTGGCAGGTGCATTCTTTAACCCGAACGGCATTACCCAGAATTGGTAAAGGCCGTCTGGAGTAGAAAATGCTGTCTTCTCCTTGGCATGTTCTGCTAAAGCTATTTGCCAATAGCCAGCAGTGAGGTCAAACGTGCTGAGGTACTTGGAGGCACCCAAAGTATCCACCAGCTCATCTGTTCGAGGCAAGGGGTGTGCATCTGTCTTGGTGACAGCATTCAGAGCCCTGTAATCCACGCAGAACCTCAATTCAGAAGTGCCTGCCTTTGGAACCAAAACCACAGGGCTGGACCAAGGACTACTAGAGGGTTCAATCACCCCAAGGTCTAACATCTTGTTGACCTCGGTCTTAATATAAGACCGTACTTTGTCTGACATCCTGTATCCCCTACTTTTGGTAGGTACACTGTCTTCTGTATCAATGTTATGTTTGCACCAAGGTGTCAAACCAGGCGACTGTGAAAACAGGGGGGAAAACTGCCTAAGCAAACTTTTCACCTCAGCCTGCTGATCAGAAGTCAGGTGAGGGGCCACTCGGACACCCTCAAAGGAGCTATCTGAAGGACCGCTTTGGAACAGGTCGGGGAGAGGTTCAGACTCCTCTTCCTCAACATCTGAAGCCAGTAGCAGTGCTGCGATTTCGACTCTTGGGACGAAAGCCTTCAGCCTATTCACGTGAAACACTTTTGGAGCCTGTCCAGGCCTTCCAAGGTCCACTAAATAGTTAACCTCACCCAGGGGCTCCACCACTGTGAAAGGGCCTGACCATTTGTGCTGTAAAGCTCGAGGCCTTATGGGATTCATGATCAGGACTTGCTGACCAGGTGTAAAGTTGATGAGGGAAGCTTTCTGGTCGTACCAATGTTTCACCAGCGCTTGTCCTGCCTTCAATTTATCACTAGCCAAGCCCATCAGAAGTACCATCCGTTTTCTGAGCCCTAGCACATAGTCAACTACGTTGGTAGTAACAGGGGGAGTGGGCATCTCTCATCCCTCTTTGACGATGGCTAAGGGTCCCCGTACGGGTTGACCGAACAGAAGTTCGAAGGAGCTGAAGCCAACACCCTCCTGTGGTACCTCTCGGTAGGCAAACAGTAAGCATGGTAAAAGAAAATCCCATTTTCTTCTCTGAGGTTCCTCCAGAGCCCCAATCATGCTCTTTAACGTTCTGTTGAAACGTTCCACCAGACCATTGGTCTGGGGGTGGTATGCAGAAGAGAACTTGTGGGTGACCCCACATTCTTTCCACATAGCCTGCATATACTTCGACATAAAGTTGCTGCCACGAACCAACACAACTTCTTTGGGGAAGCCAATCCTAGTAAATATGCCAAGTAAAGCTTTTGCAACTGACTTGGCAGTTACAGTTTTCAATCGGATGGCCTCAGGTTATCTGGTTGCATGGTCGACCAGCACCAGGATAAACCTATTGCCTGAGGATGTTTGCGGGTCAAGGGGACCAACGATGTCGATCCCTACCCTTTCAAATGGTACCCCCACAACTGGGAGCGGTACCAACGGAGCTTGGATTGTCGCGCCAACCTTACCAGACAACTGGCAGGAGGCACAACTCCTGCAGTGACTTTCTACTTGCACCCCCATCTTGGGCCAGTAGAAGTGCATGGATAACCTTTGCTTGGTCCTCTTCATACCAAGGTGACAAACAAGTGGAACTTCATGCGCCAACTGCAGGAGGAAGGGCCTAACAGCAAGGGGAACCACCAACCTCCTATGGTCTCCTTCTGTAGACTCTGTGGGCTCGCTATACAGGAGTCCACCTTCCCAATAAATCCTATGCGTCCCAGGAGGTTCACCCTCAAGCTGGGAGCAGGCCTGTCTCCTTAGGCCTTCCAGAGATGGGCACTCACGTTGGCCTTTACTGAATTCGTCCCTATCAGGACCTCCTTCAACTAACAAGTCTTTTAGTTCAGGATGATCGTTGGGGTCAAATACTTTAGGCATCGCCACCTCCTCGTCAGGCCCGGGCGATTGGCCAACTTCCTCCACCGCAGTGGTAGGCGAGCTCGGGGGAATATTCTCTTTCCCTCGTCTTGACTTGTCGACTCCTTTCGCCTTGGGTTTCCCCTTCGGCTGGGGCGGCGTATTGGTCTTGGCCAATGCTGCCCGTGCTTGAGACCGTGTGTAGGGTCTTTCGGCAGTGTCTCCTACGAGCCCTAAAGCTCTGAGATCATTACCTAACAAGACCTTTCCCGGGACGTTTCTCTGAATGCTCACTGGAATCCTGACTGCTGTACCATTTAAAGTAAGATTTACAGGTATTACTGGGAACATACGGAGTGGGCTGTCAGCCAACTTAGTGAGCATCAGAGTAGCTCTGGCAACTTCCTCTGAGTCTACCAACGTAGAATCCACTACAGTGCGACTGCACCCACTATCCCTAAGAGCTGGAGTATCTTCTCCATTGATCAGCACACTGTCTTTAAAGTAGTGCTTGGTATTATCTGGAATCCTAGCATAAGCCTCTGCGACTTTAGGCTCCCAGGAACCCAGGGAAACTAAAACTACCTCAGCCTCTATCCCGCTGGGAAATGAGTCTGAGGAGAAGGATGCTCCTGTAATCTCTTCTTCCTCGTAGGAGGAGAAGGCCAGATTAGCGGAGTGGACCCCCAAAGGTTTAACCTTGCACCGGGGATCCCCCTTCACGTAGTCAGTTGCTCCACAAGCAAAACAAGATCCATTGGGTCTGTTTACATAGGGATGCTTATTGTAACCAGAGTTCTGTTTCGGAGGCTGGCCTCCACTACCCTGTGAGTTCTCTTGTGTCTTACCCTTATTTTTCTTTGTGTGGCCCTTATGAGAAGATGATTTATCAGATTCTCCACCCTCCATATCTTTGGACTTTTTCCCTTCCTCCTGCTTACCAAGATGAGTTTTGTCCTTATGGGACATTCAATGTGACACCCATAAGTCTGCTGCAATGGCCAGCTTCTTAGGATCTATCTCCTTCGAATCGGCCAAATGCTGCTTAAGCTCCGGGGAAGAAGATGCAAAAATATGTTCCAGCATGACAAGACTTATCATGCCTTCAAAGTTAGAAACCTTATAACCTTCGACCCAGCCAGTCAAGTTTTTTAAAGATTCGGTTACATAAGATACCCAAGTACCACCTTCTTTTTTCTTATACTCTCGGAATCGTTTTAAATATTGGGCAGGAGTATTTCCAAACTTTAAAATGAGAGTTTGCTTTAACATTGCGAAATCCGCTCGCTCAGCCTTCGACATTTCCATAATGGCACTACAGCCAGAATGGGGCAGTCTACTGAGTAACCAGGCAATCTTATCAGCATTGTCAACTTGTTGAACTTCCCATGCATACTCAAACGTATTCAGCCAGTCCATAATGTCATTCTTTTCCTCATAAACACTGAGCAGATCTTTTGGAAACCGTGGATGAGAAGAGGCCCCAGACCCATGTCCAGGACCCTTGGATCCATTTGCAACCTGAAGGTTGGCCTATTCCAACTGGTGATCCCTGTCTTTCTGTTTTTCGGCCTGTTCGATTTTTAGTTTGGTCATGTTGAAATCAAGCTCCTTCTGCCTAAACAGCAGTTCTTGCTTTTTGAATTCAAGCATGGCCTCCCCATCAACACTGGCAGAGGAAACATTAGACATCTCATCCTCCCTTTCCTCGTGGTCGTGGTGGACCAGTGCAGCGGCAGAACCGTCGGTTCTACCAGTGAGAGCAGCCCCACCTCCTTCCGCACTGTCCTCAGAAGTTATAGCGTCAAGCTGCGCTTCTTGCCACGCCACGATTCTTTGGATCATATCCATTTTGGTGCCTTGAGAGGAGACACCTCTCTCCGCACACATCTTTTTCAATGTTTCGGATTTAGAAGCATTTAAAGTTAACAAGGTATTTGTTTCCATACTGTTAGATAGGACTATGGCCTTTAAAAAGTTATACTACGACAATTCACTACGTGTCCTGGTAGGAATAACTTGAAATGCCTTCGCTCGTGCGCAACACTGGATACCTTCAGTCGTATCCCACCGCTGTACATCAATTGGTTAAGATGGATTTCTGAACTCTGTCCTGGAGGGGCAGAGGTTCAGAAGGCCAGCCTAGTTTCTTGGAACAGGGTAACCTCTGGACAAGCCAGACCAATCAAGGTAGCGATCGCGGCGGTCAAGACTAGGTCTCAAGAGGGGTGAGGGTGACTGAAAGCCCGCAATGAGCACACAAAGCAAGGACACTTACAAATTACTCCAAGCAGGTGTTATATTAAAAATATAGACACATTTATTACAAGGCCTTTGTAACATTGACCGTAGCGAGAAATCACAATAAATGTCATGATGCCTGCCCCGGAAGACCAGACCAGGCCCAGCAGCCCCGGAAGCAGGCATCATGCCACTTGGAGCATGCCCAAAAGCCCCAGTTAGGGGCTGTTTGGATACAGTCCTGGCGCCTATGGCGCCAGGCTCATAAAGGTAAAGTCAGTCCTGGCGCCATGGGTGCTAGGCTCATTATTGATAACTTACCTGAAGCAGACCATGCTGCATACTCACCTGAGGCAGACCATGCTGCATGAAGACTCAAGCCAAATGAGACTTAGGAGGGACTATTTTACTGAAGGGGCTATTTTGTTACTTGGGTGGGCTGTGGAAGAATACTTACCTGGATCTTCTTCCAAGGCTATTTAAACCACGCCCGGACAGCCACACGTGCTTCGCGTTATTCTGCTTGCTGCAGCGTAACGCTCACCGTGTTTTCAGCAGCTCCAGTCTTCAGCCACGCCCGCTTCAGTCCTGGGACTCCTGAAACAAGAAGACAAAAGGATAAAGGTTAGAACAGGAGTTTTAACTTTAATCCTTACCTGAATCCTGATCCATTTTGCCACGGAACTGAAAGACAGAAGTCCTTGAAGCATCGCTTCGCATTCCTGCGGCGCCGCGCTGAACTCACCTGCTTGGTGGTACTTCAGCATTCCATCACGCTCTCTCCATCTCGCGGCCGCCCTCCGACACCTAAGGAAACAAAGACAGCAAGGTGAGCAAGGGGACTCTCTAAGGCCATACAAGCTACCCCCAAGGACTTACCTGATTTACCACAGGAGGTACTCACCTCATTTCGGGTCGGCGCAGTCAACTCTGCTTTATTGCCGTACCCCGGCCCCTAAGGGGAGAAAGCAAGGACAATACCAGTTACCCCCCACAAAACTTACCTGATTTACCACGGGGGTCTCACCTCATCTCGGGTCGGCACAGTCAACTCTGCTTCATCGCCGTACCCCGGCCCCTAAGGGGAAAAACACAATAGACTTACCTGAATCTTACCGAGTGCCATTTGGAAATCTTCGAGTGGATTAATCGGCAACCTGCAAGGAATCGGACAGAGTGAAGAGCAGACATTTGAACTCTTATGAACAATTGGACTTTAGAGTCAATACTGGAACTCACCAATTCCTCTACGCCAGTGAAGTAACTGGTCATCAACGCGCCCCTGCGGTCGACGCAGGATGGAGAGCTAATCCTTCCAAACCATCAGGTGAGACTAAGGAGGGGACATCAAGAGTGTTCAGTGGGAAGACAACGGGAGTGGGGAAGGTGGGTTGACACTCAATTCCACGGGTGGTTAATTCCTCTTCTCCTTTGCAGAAGAATATTCTTGCGAGCCAGACAAACTAGGCTGAGCGGGCCAGTCCAGTCAGTCATCTCGGCACTACACGTCACGCTGGTGGAAATAACAGCGGCCCAGTTCCGGTCGACGCCCCCATGGGAACCAGGTGAGCGTAACAATAAAACTCAAGTAAACCAACACATCACAATCAAATACAATATATATACAATTAACAACAAATCTAACGAGTTAGACGCATGAAATATGAAGACCACCTAGATGGGGAGGAAAACAGGCAGTGCGAATAATAGTTATTCCCAGTCTGCCTTCAGAGGCACCTCACTAAAAGGAAGTCCGAACCCTACGAAGAGTGGAGCCTTGTGCTCAAAAGTACCTGCACACGCTGGTGCCAACGGGCAAAGGGGGGTCTCGTCGAGGGAATCAGGCAGTTTAGTTCGATGAACAAATGAGGATGAACAGAGCTCCGCGACTCAAGCGCAGCCTACACTGTGGGCAGGAGCAGAGTGCGAGTACGGAAAGGCGTGCTGTTTGACACAACGGGGAAAAGCTATGGGTTACTGCAGGAGGGTGACCAGTTCCTAGCGATGCTACTCACCGGTCCCCGATGCAGGCAGACCCAGGCTTCTCCGCGTCAGTTTCAGTGCTGGCAGGTTTAGATACGAGCAGGGGACGTCTCGGCATCATGTAGAATCCGCGGCAGCAGAAGTTAGAGTTGAGGATGTCCCAAACGCAGTGAACCCGCACAGATTGTCACCACAGCAGGGCGATGGAGCGGCCGTGTGTATTTCAGCCCAATGTACACTTCTCATTCAGACCTGGCAATGCCAAGTGCACGAATCGTGTGAGAGTAGCAAGGACTCGTAATACAGAGCAAGACTCCTGGGTAGGCTGGTCAGTCTGCTGGATGGCCCAGAGACACTTCCGAAGGCTTACGTGCAGGAGATGGTGAAGATGCCGAGAATAGTTGTTCCCACTATTCCAAAGGGTCGAAGTACCAGTACAGGCCTTCTCGTTCGATCAGAGGTAGAAAGGGTTTCACAAAGCGACAGCAGAGCAGAGGAGCAGTCCTTCAGCGGGTCACCAGCGATTCCTCGGTTCAGCCTCATGGTTGCAGGATACTTGGCTCCTGTATTCCTTCGTTCGTGAGAACTCAGGAGATCGACATGGTAGTGGTGTTTCCAGCCTCCTCTTATCCACGGTTCCCTTCGCGCCAAAACAGAGGGGACCCAATGGGAGATCTGCTCACAAAACACTCACACCATATGTGGACCTATCACGGACCACAGTGGTCCCAGGCATTCATGACACACTAGACTCTCTGGCACCCAGGATGTGTATTGGGACCAGACATCCCAGCCCACATCCTGGAGGCACACAGAAGGCCTGTAGAAGCCCGCGAAAGCATCTGTGTTTCGTGGGAAAGTACATGCCCAAATAAGAAAGGCCCCGGGTCGGCTCGACCTGGGGAAGGTGAAGGGGGCAAGACGATCAGTGGACAGGACAAAGAGCCTCGTAGTCTGGCCATTTTGGGAGCCAGGCCACCATTTTGGACCAAACGCGAGAAACGCGCTTAAACAGCCAAAAGGAGCTCAAAACACAAAGAAACGATCGCTGCCACCAGTCCCGTCTGAGATTCACTTGCACCGTTCATTAACAATCCAAAGAGAGTGTATAGGGCCTGTAGAAGACTGGAGACCCAAGAGAGCAGTAATTTAGCTTACTGTGCCCTCTTGTGCCATGTTGCGTGAAAGCTGCAACATGATAAAAGAACTACGGAAAACAATGTTTCCCGGTACTGACTGTCTTAAGGGCATGTCAGTTTCCCCGTAAGAATGGAGCGAAAGCCCAGAGGAGTGCGGCAGAAGGCTGCACTTCTCTGGCAAAGTCTAGATCATGGTGAAAACAACAGCAAAAAGTTTAGAGGTTGCCTCATGGAAGGAAAATTACCCACAATTAAGAAATCTTTCCTAACACAGACCATGCTGCAAATGAGTCCAAGCCAACGTGAGGCCTTGATGGGACTATTTTATTACAGGGACTATTTTTTTTTTTTTTTTATTTATTTTTTTTTATTTTTATACGGTTTATAATAAACCTTTAAAAACAGAAAAGGAAGATATAACCCATCAGACAAGCACAAGCTAGTTACAAAGCTTCACATTCGATCGATCCCAACTTCATACGTCAAATGCGACCACAGGGACATAAACTTGGAGCAGTGATTAGACACGAGGCACGCTCGTAGTTTCCAAGTTGTATGTTCCCTCATCCTCCAGCTGTTCAAGTCGTGATGCCATAGCTTCCAAGAAAAAAGTTAACGCTAAAATTAGTCTTTGATCGGTTGCATCAAACATTAGTTGCCACCAGTCTTTTACACGATAGGTCGCTCTTTCCAACGCGATGCTTCCAAATTGTCGAGTTCTATCCTCAGTGAGACCCACGCAAAATAGAACAAGATGTTTTAAAGTTTCTTTGGTTTCATTACACAATCGACAAAGATCAGAATGCAACTCATTTTTTGCCCAACAGTTAATTCTTTCGCGAGTTTTGAAAATATTGAAACGAAACATCATGTAAAGTCTTCTTTTCCTTTCATCAGGAGATTGTTTCCAAGGAATGTGTAACTCGTTTAACGCTCGTTTTTCACCAGGAGCATCTTGCATAAGTTTATAGGTGCGTCTAAGATCACAGGTCTCACACCAATCGCGTCTCCAGAGTTTGTTTTTGACGTGATCAGGATTAATATGAAGTGTGTCGAGGTCTGTGTCTAGTTCTGTGAGCACGTTTTTACATCGTTGCACCCATAAATACAGTACAGAGTTTTTATTGGTTTCTCCTGGATTTGTAAGAATTTTAAACTGCAAGGTAAGATCTTTAAGAGACATTTTTCGAAACAAGGTCAATGAGTTCCAAATCACTCTTGCATTAATAGATGTTAGACTCAGCTCATATCGTATACATGCAGAGGGAGTGCTTCTAGGTAAACCAAGGACTTTAGTCCAAAAGATGTTTTCGATCGAGTTCCACAAGTCGCTTGAGCAGCCAAAAGCACATTCTGCCCCATAGATTAAAGCTGGGGTAGCTTTTTGTTTGAAAAAGGATATAACTGGAAGCATGGAATACCGGCCATATTTCTTATGTAACACCATAGCTTGTGTAGCCAGTTGCCGGCACTTCAGTTTTGTTTGTTCCACCCATGGAGCATCGTTCAAGCTGGAACTAATCCTCATGCCTAGGTATTTGGTATCGGTGATAGAATGAAGTTGTATTTTTCCTATATGCCATTTAAAGGTGATTTTTTGACCACGTAGATCTCTTAATACAAGGATTTCCGATTTTGCAGCATTTATGCATAATTCATTTTTTTCAACGTAACGTACCAATGCTGTTAATTTCCGTTGTAGACCAATTGGAGTTAGGTCTAACAAAATTAAGTCATCTGCATAAAGTAGATGACTCACGTGTGATCCGTTGACTTTTGGTGAGAATGATCCCTCTCCGTTAATTGTTTGGTCAATGTCATGAAGAAAGAAGTTGAAAATAATGGCGGCAAGAGGACATCCTTGTTTTACACCTCGAAAAGTCAGAATTGGTGTTGACAAGTTCCCTTGGCGATCAAGTCGTATTCTGACATTTGTCTCAGTGTGCAGGTCTTTTACTGCAGCAAGAAGGCTTGGAGGACACATTGTTTTTTCAAGTTTTGCCCAAAGTATATCCCTGTTTATACTGTCGAAGGCTTGGGATAGGTCAATTACTGCCAAGTAAATCTTGGTCCCAGTTCTTATTGCGTCCATTTTCAGGGTATTAACTATAAATAGATTCAGGCTGCATCCAACTCCTTTCACAAAGCCACTTTGTCTTTGATCAACAAAATGGTTTTGCTGGGACCATTTTAGAAATTTATTTTTTAACATGGTAGCATAAACCTTGCTTAAAACGTCAAGACGCGCAATTGGGCGATAGTGTGCCGGGTTTAGTCTGTCACCTTTTTTAAACACAGGAACAATTATAGCACTCTTCCAAGATGTTGGTGTCTCACATCTTGACACAATTTTCTTGAATAAGGTATTACAAAAGTTTGCCCAAATTTGTGGGTTTTCTTTCAAGGTAAAGTTGGTAAGACCATCAGGCCCAGGGGCACGTGAAGTACTTAAGTTGTTAATTGTTTCTAAAATATCATCTTCTTGAAACTCCAGATCCCAGTGCTCCATTTTTGCCAGTCCAGATTCTATAGTAGAGCCTTTTTTCCCATACAAGTTTTTATAGTAGGTTATCCAGACGCTCTCACTAACCATGTTAGTCTGTACAGCACTCTGAGAGCCAGAAAGATTATTTATTAGACTCCAAAAGTCGCGTGTATTACTACTTCCAAGTTTTGATAACATAAGTTCAGCGTCAGATTGCAGCATGATTTTTTTGTGTTGTTTTATCCAGTTTTTATAAGCTTGTTTTATGTTTTTGATCTTATTAACAGTTTCATTTGAAGACATTCCACTACACGTGCGTATGTCGCTTCTCATTTTACGCTTGCGTTTGGAGATTTCTAAATCAAAAACGTGCAAGTTCTTAAAGCATCTGTTTTTCAATCCATGTTTTTTTTCCTTATATGTTTCCAATAAATCGGAGTATTCAATTTTATCTTTGTTTTCTTGATATGCATGGGTTATGCTCCGAGCCTCTTTTTCCGAAAGGCGTAACCGGACTCTATTTGATTCCAATGTTAAATCAAAAGACCATTTATCGGAAAGGTTCTGTGATGAAACCGCAATCGTAATCGTCACAAGGTTATGATCACTTTCCTTCATTTGCATAACCTGTAATTCCAAGACATTAATATGCACGCTCTCAGATACAAAAAAATAATCCAAAATGGATTCTTGTGCATCCCTCATCCACGTGACTTTTGGTGGTATATCCCCGTAGGTATGACCATTCAGCATGTGCATGTTTCTGTTTTCCATTTCTCCTAACCATAATTGGGCCACCTTTTCGAAGACAAAAGTTTTGGGTTTTTTTGATGGCACTGGTAAGCAATTTATGTTTAAGTCGCCACACAGCACTATGTTTGCTGCCCCATCTACCTCATAAATATTATCAATAATATTTGTTATTTGGTCAATGAAAATTGCGGCAGGAGAAACTTTATGTTGCCAATAAAGATTAAGGATATACAGGAAGTTCTTATTCTGTTTTCCAGATTTTCCACACTGAAGCACAGTTGTCTGAATATAGGGAGTGTGATTACAAGTTTCGAATATTCTGTAGCCCGAACTTTTTCGAACCAAAGTCATTAATCCTACAGTTGGTCTGCCAAGTTTTTTCTTAGTTGCAGGATTAAAAGCAATCTCAAAACCTTCTATTACCGGACATGTAGTTAGCCAGGTTTCCTGGGCACACATAATATCAATATTTTCTAACCAAATGGATTTTTGCAAGTGCACATGGCCACGAGTATTCCAACTGGCTATCTTAGTTATAGGTTTTTTGTCGGTTTGGCATTAGCTTTGTTGTTGAGAATTTTGAGAATTTATTGCTTTAGCAAGCCAGCTCCAGTCTTTAGAGGAATCAATTGCTCGGGCATTTTTTGATTCAGTTACAACAGCCGATGATGGGCTTAAGTTTTGTGCGATGGTAATTTTGATTTGTTCAGTTGGAAGCTTCGGGGTTTTATCTATTTTTGAGCCACTAACCTCAGACAACATTTTGTCTTGACTAGATTCAATTTCTTCAATGTAAACCGATTTAATAACGGCTTGAGTGTTATTGGGAGCATATCTTGCGTGTTCGGTCATTAACCGTTTACGTGATTCTTTATAATTCTCATCTTCTTCTTTATTCTGTTGAATTTCATTGATATCGAAGCCCATAGAAATCAGCACCGAAGCAGCTTCCAATAAGGTGTTGCAGATGATTCGTGAATCAATGTATAGCCGCACAATATCATTCCGCTTCTCATTGAAAAAGTCTACCACTTTTATGTCATTAGTCTCAATCATGCGTAGTGAAGGGACATAATGGAGGAGACGCAAGACGTTCCTACGATTAAGCACAAGGTCGTCATCATTCTCCTCGATTCGTTCGAGAACCAAACAATATTTTGAGTGTGATTTTTCCTTTTTTCCTTTACAAGTCTATGATTATGTTTGGAAACAAGACTCCCTAGAGATTTTTCTACAGTGGGAGTATGTTCTCGAATTACACAATCCTTGATTTCTATTTGCTCATTTGCTGTTTTAACAGAGCTAATAACAGACCAGTTTGTCTCTTGATCTGGAGCCTTTTTTGAGCTTTTTCGCGCTTCGGTAAGCTTGTTCCTTCTTTGGCATAAAGTCATGAAGGGCGAAGTTGAAAGAGCTGGTCGTGAATCTGCAGGTGGTTTCTCTGGTGATATTATAGTACAAACCCTTGTATTTTTTTCACAACCAAACGGCATACATGCCAAAGCAGGTGCTTTCGGTCCACGCGAGGTTGGTGCAATCAATTCATCCACTGTCGCATCTAGATCTTCATTTGTAACTTCAGTTGCTGCTTCCTCATTATATGTTGATAAGTCAAGCAAATTGACAGAAATATTAGCAGCCGTCGACCTAGTACTTCCCTCTATCGGCATTCTCTGCACAATGGGTACTGGTGATTTTTTTGCATCGGTCGCTTGTTGATCAGTAATGATGTCCACTGATAATTGCTCTTTAGGCAATGGGACATTCTGTTCAGCTACAGTTCCAGCTTGCACATTCATATAGACAGCTTTAATATTCCGCAGGAATTTTCTTGAGTTATTTGTCATATTTGTAGCTTTGATTCGTATATTTTTTGATTTCTTTACTTGTTTTGATTTTAAGCCCCTTTGAAGGGTGTTCTGATGTGTGGAACGGTTGAAGATGGGAAAGACGACAGGGTTTATAACAACAGGGATATCATTATCCTTGTGAGTTAAGCCATCAGTATTATTTGAGCAGGCTGGAAGTTGCGGATCGGTATTGGCTAAGTTGATCGCAGACAGGGAGCTTACAACAGCCTCAGAAAAATTCCTTAGGATCTTTCCGCTCAAAGGCTGCAAGAGACTTTCTTTCTCAGGATTGAGAACTATTTTTTACTTGGGTGTGGTTCTGGGGAACTTTTTACCTGGGACTACTTTACAGGCTATTTAAACCATGCCCGAACAGCAGCTCATGCTTCGTGTTATTCTGCATCCAGCAGCGTAACGCTCACCGTGTCTGCAAGTCAGCATCCAGTCTTTTGCCACGCCCGCCTCGAATCTGGAGCTCCTAGACAAAAGGAAAAGAAAGGAGAAGAGGTTAGATCTCGGACATTATTTGATTCCTTACCTGATTCCGGACCAAGCACATCTCCGAGCCTGGAAAGGACATTATTTCAGCACGCGTCTCTTCGCCAGCAGCAGCGTCGCGTTATACTCACCAGTCCACCGCATCTTTCAACTCGCCGCTGCCTCCATCATTTTCTTCGTCGAAACCCAGTACCTGGGGGGAAAACAAAAGGAATAACAAGGTGAGCCGAGAAAACTGACAAAGACAATCTCTTTGCCACCAGAGGCTTACCTGCTTTACCACCGGAGGTATTATCCTTTAATTCGCCGCATCTTTCTATGCCGCACCTATAAAGGGAGAGAAAACAGCAAGTTAAACTCATGCAACTTTTACCGGACAGTGTTTGGTAATACAGACTCTTACCTGAACGCCATCAGCTGCCTCCAGGCAATATTCTTTTGGACCCAGCTGCAACCTAACTAGGGAATGGAACAAGAGTGAACATCAGACATATTGAAGTCTTTGAACTTTATAGACACTGGAGTCAATATTCCTCCGGAATTCCTCCAGTACCTTCAAACTAGTGAAGTAACTGGTATCTACGTGCCCCTGCATGCCATGCTCATCATTTAAAAACATAAGGTGAGGTTACCAAGAGGGGATATCGGAGGTGATTAGTGGGGAGAACGAGAACATTTGGGGGGGGCATCACTAAAGTCCACGGGTGGCTAAATCCCTTTCTCCACTTGCAGGAGAATACTTCTCCAGCAGACAAGATTAGGCGGCCCAGTTCAGACTGTCATCTCTTCACTACGCATCACGTTGGTGGAGACAGCAGCTGTCCGGGTCCGATCGACGCCCCTGTGGGAACCAGGTGAGCGTAACAGCTGCCTCCTGTCCCTGCCCTTGCACTGCACCACTAGCACCAGTGGAATCCCCACCTCCAGACCCCGTGTCTGTCCCTTGCACGGCCTCCTCCTCCACCAAACCCCCCACCAACCTGGATGACTCCGTACCATCTTCCTCCGTCGGATCCTGTGGGGTCTCAGCTGCCCCTTCTGCTGCCGAGGAGTCCAACTCCGACCTCCGCCTCTTGGACCTACCCATGGCAGCTGTGGCCTGGGACGCGGCACCAGACTTCTCACTCCCTTACGAGATGACAACCTGGGAGGGGAGCCGGGCCTTGCGTCTCCGGCTGGCAGTGCGATCCCTGCCGCTGTGCTCCACAGCACCCTCTCCGCCCTCTTCATCAGTTGACGCTGCAGACAGGGAGAGATAGGACACAGGCATCAGGGCACTGTACAATGGACTGATACACACATGACAGTTGCACATGAGTGGCAGTGTCAAACTTCAGACATGGCATCACAATCCCCAACACACATGTCATTACAACTCACACACATGAGCAATTCCACAGCCATATCACAACAGCCAGCACCATCCATACACATACAACAGCATGAGCATCCAAAGGTGAACCAGACATCACATGAAACACAGGGTGTGCAGTAGACATGCACACACGCCACCACACTTACATGCATGTCTACATCTCCTCCAACTGTTGCAGTGATGACATCGCCATACATGTCAGATCTGCCATTCAGCCTTCTACATATCAGTGTCACATGCATCCATGTTGCATCACAGTTGCACACTTGTCAAATACACACACATGCACATGTACACAGTGCAGATACATGCATTAGGAACCACCATCCATGCCACAACCATGCCAATGTACATACACAGAAATTCAAACATGTGTGCTCCCACATCTGCATTTGTACAGCATGCTTACCAACACATACACCATCAATGTGTCTCACACATGAGAGGACACACATGTGGCAGCCTCACACCCATGTGCATACACATCCCTACATGGCCCTACAAAAACACATGTGCAACCTGCACACTACTGGCACACCACGACAAGCACAGCGTCCAATCACTCTGCATGTACACTTACCGCTCGACTCCAGATGGGTCTGCCTCTCAAGGATCTGGACGTAGAGCGCTGGGCATATGCGTTCCAGGACCCTCATTTGGTGGTCCAACAGCTGGCCCCGGCACCCCTCGGCATCCGCTGCCTTCGCGAGGCGCCAGGCCTTGTTGAGGGTCCTAGACCTGAAGTCCTCCCAGCGCTTCTTGACATGATGTAAATCGCGGACTGCCACCCCCTCCGCGTTGATGGCAGTCACGATGTCCATCCAGATCCTGGACCGTACTTCATTGTCGGCGCGCGAACTTCCAAAGAGGGCATCAAACTGCCCCAGGACTTGCTCCACCAGGACACCAACTTCCCTGGCACTGGTGGCCCTCTGCCTCTCTGGCGGCGGGTTTCCAGTGCTGCCAGATGGTGTTGTTCTGGACATGGCAACCCCAGAGGCAGGAGTGGGTGGGCAACTGGGTCCTGGGGCTGGGTTGTGGAGCGATGGAATCCAGTCGGGAGTCTTCAGTTCCAGCAGGGGTGGTCACAGCAACTGCACCCCTGGCTGACGTGCAGGCAGCAAATGGCAGGGCACGTGGGCAGCAGGCAGTCAGCAGCATATTGCAGGTGGGAGTGTGCTCGGGCCTCTGGGGGCTAGTAATATGGCCTTCTGGGCAGGAGCGTGGTCTTCCGTGTGTTTTGGCATGGCCAGCTTGATACGGAGTGATTTGACACATGAAAAAATTGTACGTCAGCTTGTAATTGGAAGAAAAGCCCTTAGCGAGTAAGCGCTTCTGTGATGTTACGCGCGCAGGCGTTTCACTCGTGACGTGGGCATAGTGGTTCATCGTGTGTGAAAAAACTGCACGTCCGCATGAATGCGTGTAATCCGAGGAAAGGGCATACGTGCGTAAGTGACGTGACACACGCGGGCGTTTCCCTCAGCACGGGTTAAAGGTGAGCAGGGCCAGCAGTTCGCTGTACGTGCCTTTCGTGGAGACCGACGTGTGTTCCTGCTTCATGTTGTTTCGTGCACCATCACAACTTCACAGCTATCAAGGGCGTATCTCTTCTTTTGGCGGGGGTATTGGCTACACGTGGTTTTCTGCATCGCGCTAGTCAGATGGTGAGTCGCGCACGCTATTTTTCCCACTGCGGGTGCCCCTGTGTATCGCACCCGTTTTCGAGGTCATAGTAGCCTGCGTGTCCCACGCGTACGCGTTTTTCATGTTACTGGGTGCCACCGCGTACTGCGGGAGGTTGATTCCACGCACGTAGGCTGCAGGGTTGCGTGCACGGTTTTACTGCAGTTTTGGGGTGCCTGAGCGTAGCGTGACCCGTCACTACATCACCGGGGTCACATACAGCCTTGCAGGTGCAGGGGGGCTGTTAACATCTTGCATCCCAGCCCCTTCGCCCCAATTGCCCAGGTCAATTGTGGTGTACACCTCCCATTGGCACTACTCCATCTGTGCCGGCACTACTACATCTGTGCCATGGTTGGGAGGCCACCAAAGGTGAGGGGCACCTCAGCTGGGCGTACTCCTCGTGGCGGACGTGGTCGGGGACATGGCCGGGTTGACCAGGGAGTAGGGGGACTCCAGGGTGTCCAGGGTGGCCGCAGAGGGGGAAGAGGCAGGGGTGCGCCACTTGAGCACATGTTGTGCCATGTGTCGGTGCAGTCATGCCACCACCTCCTGTGGTTCCGGGAGATGCAGCTTCTGCATCTGGCACTGGCGCCCGTGTGACTTGGCAGTCCGTTTCATCGACTGCCACGGGCCCAAGGGTAGTGGTAGCTACAGGTGCAGCTGTGGACACCACCACCCAGGCTTAGGGTCTGCCAGTGCAGGCTGCGGTGGCACTTGAAGAGCCCTTGGAAAATTTACAACAGGCCAAGAGGGAAACCGTAGGGGCGCGCAGGTCTGCCCTGACCAAGACACGTGTCCCTGGGGCAGTTATGTCATCTGCTGCCCCGAACAGCCGGGTGTTGGCAAGTGCACGGGCAGATGCACCCAACAACACCCCGGTTGTGAGTCTGCCAAGCAGGACAGTTGCGGTCAATGACCCTGCCACAGTGGATGGTGCTGCGCAGGGTCCATTAGAGGGCACCCAGCTGCCACTGACACAAGTCAGGCCTTTGATAGTCCCTCCACCTGCCACTCCTTTGGCTCAATCCACCGAACCCACTGGCCATACTGATCAGGGCGGCATTAGCCTGCCAGGGTCTGCGCCACAATCCAAGAGGAGGAAGTTTGCACCTGTAGCACAGGCTGGGACCCCACACACAGCCACGACCTCCTGCACATCGAGGAAGAAGCCTTTCTGCAAAAAGGAACTGGACTTCCTCATGGGCTACGTGCGGAAACACAGCCGTGACATGCTAGTGGGTGCTAATTTTCAGACTACGGCTGCCCACCGTGATACCCACTGGAGGCAAGTTGCGGAACACGTGAGTGCATTCGGCCATGAGGTGCGCACGGGGCAAGAGTGCAAAAAGCGTTGGAATTACCTCAAACGCAGTGCTAAGGCTAAGCGGAGTTCATACCATCTGAATTGGTCGAAGGAGTGGGAGAGATGGCGGACTTTGATGCCCAGTCCAGTGAGTGTTGATGCGTGTTTGTCGAGGACTTGTGTTTTACTTGTGTGATTTGTTGTGCATGACTGCCACTACATGTCACGTGCACATGGTTATGATGGGCGAGTAATGCAAGGCTTCCCTGATGCATGTCTACTCTGCTGGATGGTGGACATGTGGAGCAGACGTGGACTGTCCACATCAGCACTTTTGCACCCTAGTCACATGCTGGTTACCAGTATGCCCCTCCAGTCCATGTTCCAGCTCACTGGCACTTCTGCATGTAGCGTGGGGTGGCCTTCCTCTCAGCCCAGGAACTATGCATAGAATGACTGACGTGCATGTGTCCTTTGCCTGCAAGGGGATACCCAATGTAGGCATGCTCCCTTGCCCCTCAACCCCCTGCTCTGCACCCCAATTCCATTTTAGCACTTGTCTGCTGCAATATTGCCCTTGGTTACTTCCCTGGTCATGCCTCCTGTGTACATTCTAACATCCAGCGGCCAATCTGCCAGACATATCCATTGAGGTACATCCTTAGTACTTGATGCAGGGTGTCTCACTTGGACTGTGCAGAGGTTAGATGCCCCGCAGGGACATGAGTGCCCATTCATGCTGCATGTGCATTTCACGCATGCCCATATGTGTCCATGACTGGATGATCACTGTTACACAAGTCCATGATGACCCAAATTGCATGGCATTTCATCTGCCTTCCCATGTCAACTATGGCTCTGTACTGCGTTGCACACATGTTTAGGGTCTGACAATCTGTGTGGGTCACAGGCCTCAGCCTGTTTAATGGCCAATGACTCTGTCCAACTGGTGTAGTGTCTTCTTCACACGTGGGTGTACTCCAGAGATTTCATCATGTGTCCGGCTTACTGTCCCATCATTATTTGCTGTTTTGTCACTTGACTCACATGATGCTGTTGATGCTAGTCAACACTGTCTGTCAATACACAGGTCTATGGTGAGCCTTTTGATACCATGCTAGGCATCCCTGCTTTTGCACTTGGGAGGGGGGGGGGGTTTGCTTGTAGATGTGCTACCCATTGAATGCACATTGCACGTGTTGCCTGAAGTTGACCTTGCACTGCCTTCACATTTTCTGACACACACCATGAAGTCCTTGTACACGTAGATAGTGAGTAACATACATATTTGTTGCACTGCATAGACCCACTTCAGTGCAAACTGCCACCTTTCCACAGGTCTAATCACAGAAGCAATTTCAAGTTTACCCAGCATGCATGCCAGGTTCTATTTTGTGTGTCACATGTCTGCCTGATGTGTTTGGTGTCGGTGTGTGTGTGTGTGTGTGTGTGTGTGTAGTGTGCTTCTAACATGTGTAGTGACCTTTTTCCTCTCTATTTTTCAGGTGATGATGCAATGGAGCCGGAGGATGGTGTTGTCATGCCAGGCACAGGGTTGTTATCACTACATAAACCCAGCACAAGTGGGGGTCGTGGGGTGGTAGGCCACAAAAACCACCAAGTGCTACAGTCCATCTTGTCTCTGGCTGCCTATGAGTCCAACCCTGACGAACACTCTGACAACCATGTTGAGTTGGATGAGCATCAGGTCCATATGTCAGGGGTGAGTGATTCTGATGTGGACACTCCTCTGTCCGCGACACCTGCACTGAGGGGTCAGACAGCCTTGGAACCTCCGCCCGTGGTGGATCGGGACGCAGGGTCACCCTCCACACCAGTCACTGATGTGCCTGGGACATCACATCGACGGGGGCATGTAGTCATGCAGCCGCGGGCGGTGCCAACACAACAAGGACACCCAGTCCTTGGGTCCCGCAGGGGTCAAGCCAGCAACGTGGTTGCTGCGCGCAACCGCTGTATACTGAGTGAGAGTAAGACATGACTGCCAATTCTGAACGCCAGGGGGCAGCAATGGAGAACATTGTTGAGAGCATGGAGCGTGTGGCCCGATCTGTGCTCCCCCCTGCTAGGCAGGTGCTTCTCCAGTAGCAGGTGGCACAGTCCACGGCCTGCTCGCTCAGGCTGGGCATGGCGGCCTCAGAAAGAGCACGCCAGGCTGAAATGTTGTCTCTGCGTTAAGCAATTGCTGCTCACGCAGAGGCACACATGGAGGCCCTGAGGGAGGAGTATGCTTCCCTCAGATCCACTCTGGGTGTCCTTCTGATGTCCCAGAGGGAGCGGGCAGAGGAGAGGTTTGCACAGCTTGAGCGTACCATCTCGGCTGAGCTATATGCTTGCCGGGAGGTGCAGCGGTTGTCAAGCCAGGCCTTGTAGGAGGAACTCCGTGTTACACGTGCTACCTTGCAAGTGAAAGCATGTGTATCACAGGAGGTTCTGCATGCAGACCTACATGTCATCACCACACAGAACCAGGCTCACCCAACCAGCAGACCTGCTGCCGACAAGGGGCAAGCTGCAGCTAGGCATGTTCATGCGCCTGTGCCATGTCCTCCTTTCCAGGAAGAGCGAGACTCGAACGACAATCTATCTCCCACATAGGTCGGGCTGTGCAGGCGTTGAGCCCATGGAGGTTTTTTTTTTCCTCAGCATCATCGCATGTGGGTGTTGAGCAGCACCCTGCACCTCCCCCCTCCTGGGTGCCCCCCCCCGGGTCGTATGTGGCCATTTTTGATTCTTCTTTTAGTTTAGTTAGTTAAGTTTCTGTTTGATAGTTAGTTTAAATTGGTAAAGTAGGTTTTTCATAGTTAGTGTAATTAGTTTATATAGTTTAAAATTGCTAGTCTATTGTGCTTTCATGTGACGGTGTGGTGCTTTGTGGCTTTTGAAAGCATCAATTGTCTGTTCCAGCTGGGCCCTTCAAGCTTGTCTTGTGTATGTGTTTGCTTCTTGGGGTCCTTGACTCACATATGCCACTCCTGCTTCCCTTATCCATGGGCTCGCAAGGATGGTTCAGTGTAACAGCCTATTACACAAGGGCAATGGACTGTCATATCTGTGGCATGTCTGCTACTGTGGAACTTGTGTTAACACCCCTAGTGGGGATGATTGGGGTGTAATTGTCCACTGTTCTTCTTTTGCTAGATGGGGTGTTTAATGATTCATGTGTACAATCATTGCTATGCATTGTGTAGTATGTTTCTTATCTTTAATGAACATGTGCTTGTTGCAAATCATGCCGTAGATAGTGTGTTCCACACTGTTGCTGTGAAAGACGGACTGACGGTGTGATTTCTGATGTACGTCTCTGACATGGTTCAGTCATGTAATGCCTGAAGAGACACACACAGATGAATATTAGGCATTAACCATGTGTTTCATGAACTTTCTGCGGGGGGATGAGCCTCAAGACCACCTTTGCCAGCAGACATGGGCCATTGGACGTCTGGAATCAGGACACGTTTGGTGCTGCCGACATGCGCATTTGTGCGCAAGCAGAGGCACAGGGATTGCGATCATACATCCGAAAATCGATGACGTGTTTCATGGGACTCCAGACAAGGTGAGCAGCACAGGGGGTCACAACACAGCAAACCTTCCATCTGGCCAGTTGAACATGCATGCTTAGTAGCAGCACTGACGGTGAACATGGACAAATATTGGTGTAGAAGCGCACAATACAGCTCAGATGTGTTAGTGGACTGATGGCTAGTTGATGTGAAAGTTGTCTGGGGCACCTGCAGGGGCAGTGGCACATACCCTCCGATCCACCATGGTCCATTGAGGCACTTGTATTAGCCATGTAGCGTTCCGAGACATGGAATGAAGCAGCTCACAGGGACAGACAGCAAGGGACAGACTCGGGTGCAGTGCATTTCATTTCCAAGTAGAAAGTGATACATACACTGGCTACTTTATTTTGGTCATGGTGGTACAGGACTTGTTCTGAAGTCAGACCTTGCCATATGCGTCTGTCTGCTTACACAGGGAACATTGCATGTTGTGTGAATCGTGACACATTGGTGTTCCATTTGCCACACACCCACCGGTGCCTGACTTACTGCATTGACTGTGTATGAACCATCAGAGGGGTAATGTTACTTATGGGTATGAAGCATCCACACAAGTTTGTCTGTTTGTAGTGTTTTTTTGTTACTTTGGGGCATATTTGGTGGTGTGTTTGTGTGTTTTGGGCACGCACAGATTATTAACTGTGGCTCTCTTTGCAGCATTGAAATGCTCCTGTTACCGGACCTGAGAGTGTGCAGGCCGGAGGCCAGCACTCACCCCAGAGATAAGTTTCTCTTTGACATACATTTGAGTAATTTGGTGCTATGTGCATGTGAACAAGTTTGATCTAATTGTGTATGTGTTAATGTGTGTACTACATTTTGGTGCATTCCCTACTTTCCTGTGTCAATCCTACTCCCCTCTCCTGCCCCTCATTCCGGTTATCCAGTATGCCAATGCCTGTCACAACTGCATATCCCTGACCCTCATTCACCACCAGGGTCTCAGAGGCCTGTGTGAGTTAGTCCTTGCAGGCACCTAGACCACGGTGGGGCTGGTTGTTTCGTGCCACTCCTGCACCTGTACACGGGAGCTGTGACAGTAGACATCCATTCGTGGTGCATCATTCTATGTTATGTGCCACACATGGTTCAGATCCTGTTGTGACATTGTTTTACTGTGCTACCTTGGTTGTTAACATCATTGTTGTAGTACTTGGCCTTTGTGGCGAACTGCTACTTCAAGTCATCTACTGGAGGCTGTTCTGGTTTGTTTTACTGCCTGCAGGCTATCTGCTTGGCTTCTGTGTTGTCCTGCTTTGAGTTCTGTTGGATTTTGTGCTTTTGCAAATCTAGGTGGACTCTGAGGGTGCAGGCAACTTTTTACACACAAGGTGGGAGATGGTGACAAAGGGGAAGGGTGATCCTGTGGCCAGGTGGAATTCAAGAATGTCGGATGAATAACCCAGATGCAGTTGTTCAGTGGGTCGTGGTTATTTGTGAGGGAGGGGGGTGTTTTGTTGTTGATAGTTGCCTTGCCCTGCAGTGTGATGGGCACCCTGAAATTGTAATTGTGCTTTCCTATTTACATGATGTATTCTGCTGATCAATGCCTGTTCATGTGTTGTGTTTACATTTCAGGTGTGAGGGGATAGTTGTGATTTTACATGCTGGGGTATACACATGTTGAATGTTCAAATGTGATGTGTAGAGGACACTGATGGTCACTTGATTTCACATGCATATGTTGAGTGCATGTCACTACTGACCCACACACTCGCACTATGATCCACTACATGTACAACCACCCTTGCATGTCCACGTGTACACTCTGTTTGCCTTCTGGTACCCACTGTGTCCCTGCAGCACATGTTCTATGACCATTTGTGGATCCTGTACATGCCTATTTTGTTTTTTTTAATGTATTTTGTCGCTTAGATGTGATGCTCAGGGTGTGCATCACACACAATGGCTGTTCACTGTGCTGTGGCTGAGCAGTGTGTTGCAGGAGGTGGACACGGCACACAGTAGCTGCAGTGTTGATTTTGCAATGCACATTGTGCATGTGGACAGGCATTCATTCTTATGTTTAAAATACAACTTTTGGAATGCATTTGGGTATGACTTATTTTTGGTGGGAGGTTGTTGGTCAGTCATTTCATCTGATTCCATGTCAGGCATCATTGTCTGATGCCCATTTACATTTTTCACATGGCAATGTGTACCTTTTTGGTACTGTGATTGTGTATGGCTATTGCTTGCCATGTCATGTTGTAGTTTGGGAGGGTTTGAGTGACATACCAGTGAAAGTCATGTCCTGTTTTGCAGGTCTGTGTGATTCACACCTTGCATGTGTGCCTTTTGGTCACACAGGATCGCTTGTGTTTAAGTAGCTAGGGATGCACACAATGTAGCACTTCCGTGGCAACATTCTCAGGGTGGTAAGGTTGTGACAGTTGACTGTCTCTTTGTCATCATCGATTGTCACCTGGTATGTGCCAGGCCTGTGTGCACTCCGCAGGGTTGGGAGTTTAGGTGAAAAATCTGGCCACAAGCTGGGTCCGGGCTTCCTCGCCACGTGCCCTATCCCCTCCCATGGGCAGCGCCTATGCCTGTGGTTGGGGATGTGGGGGCACCACCATGTCCACCGGTACGCCCTGCCGTGTTGCAACATTGTGCAGGACACAAGCTGCCACAATGATCCTGCACACTACTGGGGGTGCATAGAGTAGCTGCCCGCCAGAGCGGTCAATGGAGCGGAAGCGTGACTTGAGCACTCCGAATGTGCGCTCCACTATGGCCCTGGTTGCAATATGGGCCGCATTGTATCTTACCTGGGGTGGTGTGGTGGGGTTCCGGATTGGCGTCATCATGTGGTTGCTCAGAGGGTAGGCACTGTCCCCTGGAGAGGTGATAATGGTTGTGATTATTGGGGTTTGTGTATTTGTGTGTGTGTGTGTGTGTGTGTGTGACATGCATGCATATGCACGGGCATTTGTACTCACCTAGGAGCCTTGTGTCGCCATGCTGCCCAGCTTCCAGGGCCCGGCTCAGGGCGGACATTCTGTATATGAAACTGTCATGGGTGGAGCCAGGATAGTTTGCATAGACAGAGGTGATTATTCCCTTTGCATCGCATACCACCTGTACATTGATGGAATGCCAGTGCTTGTGGTTTCGGTAGATGTGCTCAGTGGCCCTAGGTGGACGTAGGGCCACATGGGTGCAATCTATGGCACCGAGCACTTTGGGGAAATGTGCCACCCTGTAAAAGTCCTGGACAACGGCCTGCCTTTCTGCGGGTGTTCTGGGCATGTATATGTGCCTGCGGACTGAGGGGCGCGCTGTCATGACTGCCAATACCTGGTGTAGGCAGCGTGACTGCATGGCCTGTGAGGCCCCCCCACTATGGCAGTAGTCCGCTGAAAAGACCCTGTGGCCAAAAAATGCAGGACATTGAGCACCTTCTCCAAGGGGCTCAATGCTTGGGAGCAGAGGGTGGGGGATGTTAGGTCATCTTCCCACACCCTGACCAGGTCTAGGATGATATGGGGTGGAAACCTATATCTGCCATAGACCTGGTCGCCAGGCATCCCAAAAAGGCTTGTCTGTGGTGAAAAAAGGCATGCCCTGCCTATTCTCCTCCTCCTGCGGTGTCCCACGATCAGTGCTGCGGCAAATGGGGCATTAATCGTAGCTGTATGTACGTGTTTGTTGTTTGCGCGCACTTTTATGCTGTTCGCGGGGACGCTTCCGCCAGCCTTTGTGTGGCGGATGCGTTGA
This sequence comes from Ambystoma mexicanum, assembly GCF_040938575.1. NCBI lineage: Eukaryota > Metazoa > Chordata > Amphibia > Caudata > Ambystomatidae > Ambystoma > Ambystoma mexicanum. Next base: position 464,590,525 of record NC_090931.1, read on the forward strand.
CGCCTGTGCACGTCTTTTGCCGTGTGCTGATTTCCCGTATTCAAATCCATGAATACGGGTTGTTCGCGTGCGTGTGGGCGTTCCGTGTAGTTCCCTGCAGTACTTCCCCAGTTACGCCTTCTTTTTCACGCGTTATTCCCCATTCCGCGTGTTACGCCCACTGTTCCGCCCACTTTTGATGTGTGCGTTGCGCTATGTGCGCTTTCGCTGTGCGCATTTCGCACGCTGTTTGGAGACGTGTGCGCCAGCGTGCGCCATGCACGGATTTGGCGCACAACCAGTGGGAAAGTAGCGGGAAAATGCGCTTGCTTTCTCCCGCTTGCGCCTCCTTGCGCCTGCTTGCGCTGAGATTTTTAGCACACGTTTGTTCCATGAATCGGCCCCTTAGTGTCAGAGTTAGTGTTAGTGTAAGGGTAATTGTAAGGCTAGGGCTAATAGAGTAATGGTTTGGGTTAGTTTAAAAGAAAGGGATAAGGAGGCTGGTGATGTTGGCATAGGGCAGCGGTTAGGATAAATCTAGTGGGTAAAGTAAAGTAAGCATTTGGGTAAGTGGTAGAGTTGCAGCTGGGGTTAGTAAAGTATTAGGGCACGGGTTTGGGTTAGGGCAAGGGCTTTGTAATTTGTGGCAAGCAGGTGAAAGGATTGGAGATAGGTTCATTGGAGTTAGGTTAATTGTTCATTTTCTATTTAGCTTGTATTCAGTAACATGCAAAAGAAATGCTTTCGCGCGGTGAAGGGTTAGTGTTCTGTAATAGTGCAAGTTAGAATAAGGATTGTAATTGGAGTTTGGGTAAGGTTTGGGAATGGAATTAGGGCGATTGTGGGGGTTTTATTGGGCGTTTCGGTCATTGTTCGGGTTACAGCCTTGTTCCTTTGTGTATTGAAAATTGCTTTTTTTGCCGACCTTAATTATAACCACGTTATACAATATTTTCACGAATCCTTTATTTGAATTGCTTGATGCTAGATAGGTTACCTTGACAATACTCAATGCCTAAAATCACTCTCTGGTAACTATGCTGAAGATATGATAACTATCAATGCTATCTACTCCTTGATTTCAGCTATGGATGGCTGACAATGTCCTGGCCCCCATGACTCTAAAACAGAGCTGATGATAATAGACAAAGCAGCACAGCTAAGGAAGCTTGACTTGAAGCACAGGGAATTTCTGATAATGGACTGTTCCATTGTAACTTTGCCCAAAGTTAAACCATTATTTGTGTTCAACAACTAAATATGAAGGCCCACATGAACAGCCTTGTTTCTTCATCTTCCTACTACATCAAACTGCTGACTCAGCTAAGACCCTTACTGACGCCTAACAACTGTGCTACTATTGCCAGCGCCATTATTGGTGCCAAATTAGATTACTGCGCTTGGCTGTTGCAGGGTATTGGGAGAGGAGAATTAACTAAGCTTCAGACTATCCAAAATAGTGCTGTCCATGCCGTAAAAGGCTTGGGTAAGAGAGATTGCATCTCTGAAGCCAGTGGAATGTTGCACAGACTGCCACTGGATCCTAAGATCACCTTTCGCCTGCTCTCCTTGACACACAAATGTCTTTATGGTCGAAGTCCAGCTTATCTCTCAGATAGGTTGTCCTTGCTGACTCCCAGAAGAACGTTGAGATCAAACAACACCCATCTCTGGCACGTGCCAATATCGAAGTTGACTGTAAGAATTCACAGAGGCGATATGTGAAAAGTCACTTTAAAAGTTTATTTCGTCGAGCCCGCCGGACGAGTCCCTCTCTCCGCCTCCAATGCTCAACTGTCGCTGCCGTCACACGAACCTAGCTCTCACGAACAATAACAAAGAGAAAAAGGTTCGCACGACGGCGCTCTCACTAGCAACCATAATCCCTACATATCTTCCCCTTTAGGAAGACCAACATAAAATAGAAAACTCTAAATTGTCAACATGAAAAAGAAACAAAATTAAGTAATAGAGAAATAACAGATCTGCAAAGAAATACTGATAAAACAATTGTTAATACTCATGCATAAGAAATATAATTACAAGAATTCATCACACATGCCTGTACTACTCTAAGAATTTAAAGTTTTCAAGACATATAGCCCTTCATCCAGACAGGCTTGAACCTCGACCTTTGGAGACAATCAAACCTATCACCACCATACATGTCCTCACTCCTACCTCCGCTTTCATTAAGCTGCCCTGCTCCCATCTCCACTCCATCACTCACACCATACGCCTTTGCAGTTCTCCCTTTCGACCAGACTTCGCCTCCTTCCAAGATCACCACACTCTTCCTTACTGCACTTATTCTTTTTGGACCCATGAACTTGCTCTCCAAACACTTGTTCACCAATCTGGGATTTTTTACATACACCATCTGTCCTACTTTCCATTCACGTTCCTTCACCTTTTCCCGAGCATCGAACCAGTTCTTGTTTTTCTCCTGGCTCTCTCTGATAAATTTCATAATCTGTTCTCTGTCTACTTGGACCACTTTGGCCATCCCTAACCGTCCCGGACACAATTTGGTCCCTGGCTCCCTTCCCTTAAGGGATGTGAACGGCGATACTTTAGTCACCGAATGCGAGGTGGTTACGTAATTCCAGGTCAGAATGTTTAATATCTCTCTCCATGGCTGTTTCACTCTCATAGCCAATTGCAAACCCTCTTTCAAACATCGGTTGACCCTCTCCACCATGCCATTAGCCCAGGGGTGGTACAACGCATTTTTGACGTGCTTTATACCATAATTACTGAGGAACTTCCTCATTACTTCTGAGACAAATTGAACCCCATTATCTGAGACAAGTTCAGTGGGCACACCCTCTCTAAGGAATATTTTCTCCAAAAATGCAATAAGTTCTTTAGCCGTGACTTCCTTGACTGCTTCCCACTCTATCCATTTCGAATGAAAATCAACCAGCACAAACAAAAATCTCAAACCACCTCCCAAACCCATAATGGGACCCATGATGTGCACTGAAACTTTAGACCATGGTTGATCCGGCACTACATTGGGGACTAAAGGGGTCTCCCGTACCACTTTCGTTTTGTCACTGACTTGACAAACCATGCAGTCTTTCACCCATCTTTCAGCCATCTTGTCAATAAGTGGCCACCAATAGTTCTGACAGAGTTTTCTCTTCGTTGCCCCTTCCCCTGGGTGTCCCTCATTGTGATGGGGCTTCCCGTGCCTCGGGCCGCCCTGTACTAGAACCAAACCGTACGCATGCAATGAGACTCGGACACGCACGTCTGATCGTTCCAAGGTCCCGGCGGCAACTGCCTCGCGGGCCGTCTTTATTTCTTATGCGCATGTGCCACCACAATGAGGCTAGCACATGCAATACGGACATAACACTCATGAGCCAGTTCTATTAGACTCGGTCTGATTGATTCTGGGGGAACCACACACTGCCCCCTCCTGAGTCTGTCCTTGTATATGTTAAACTCCTCCTTGACCTCCCACCATATATCAAATTTTCTATCCAAATTCTTCCTTTGGGGCCAACCTTTCACCGTCCATTCTTTAATTAACTTAAGCTCTTCATCAGAATCTTCTCCTTGCAACCACTTCTCCTGACTCACAGCACCTTTCACTTCTGCTGCTACTGATTCCTCCACTTCCATGCCCTCAATGTTCTCAGTTTCACTGATAGGCATCCTAGAAAGTAAATCTGCCACTACATTTTTTTTTTCCAGGCAGAAAACTCAAATCAAAATTATATCCTTGGAGACCCAATCCCCACCGACTTATCCTAGGCGAACCCAAAGCCCACCTTCCACTCTCAAACAACTGCACTGATGGCTTATGATCAGAGCGAACCACAAAACGCCTACCCCACAAAAAATACTTAAAGTGTATTATGGCTCAGAACATGGCTAACGTCTCTCTCTCAATAACAGAGTACTTAGGCCCCGCCCCTCTCAAAGCTCTTGATGCAAATGCAATAACTCTCTCCTTATTCTCCTTGTCATATTGCACCAAAGCTGCTCCCAGCCCCAACAAGCTGGCATCCACCACCAAAACTGTTTTGTCCATTGGATCAAACCTTCCAATAGAGGGCGCTTTACTGATTGCTTCTTTAATATTTTCAAAAGCCACACCACACTCCGGAGTCCAATCAAACTTGTACCCTTTCTTGAGTATCGTTCCTATAGGAGTGGACACCATAGCAAAGTATTTTACAAATCTATGGTAGTATTCAGCAAGACCCAAGAAAGACCTCACTTGGTCCTTGTCTGTCGGTATAGGAGCATCTTCTACCGCTTCAACTAAACTCCTCTTCGGTCTCACACCAAACTCATCAATCTCATGTCCCAGATACTCCACTCGTCCAACCGCAATCTTACATTTATCTCTTCTCACTGTCAACCCAGCCTCAGACAATCTGCTTAACACTTGGGTCAAAACTACATCATGTTCAGCCATAGAATTTGCATATATAAGCATGTCATCTTGGAATACCACAATATTCTTCACTCCCTCCATAACCGTGTCCATCACCCTTTGGAAGACAGCCGCTGCCGAGGCAAGGCCGAACGGCATTCTACAATACTTAAAAGTACCAAAAGACGTTTTGAACGCCGTGAGATGTTGGCATTCCTTCTTCAAGGGAATCTGGTTATAGGCTTGAGAAAGGTCAATCACAGAGAAGACCTTGGCATCCTTGAGAGTCGACAATTTGTCGCCTATTATTCGCAAAGGATGTCCGTCTACAAGAATGTTCCTATTAATGTCCCTCATTTCTACACAAAGTCTTATGTCTAAATTTGGTTTTGCCGCCACCACAACTGGTGACAACCATTCCGAACTCTCACTCTCTTCTATGATCCCTTTCTGCATCAAGGTTTCAATTTCAGTTTTTAGTCTTCCCCTCAAGTCATGAGGTATTGGCCTCAGTTTATCCACTTTCAGAATTTCCCCTGCTTTCAAATGAATCTCATGCTCAAAACCCTTAAGCATCCCCAAGTCTCCCTGAAATACCATCAGAAATTCTTTGTCCCATTTGTCTTTAATCTCTGCAACTGAAACCGGTTCCTCCGCACTTGCTTGTATTCTAATACCTAGTTTGCGTTGTTCGTTCCCGCCCAATAGGGATGAGCCCTCTTGTGTCACATATACCTCTGAATCACAACTTCTACCTTTGTATTTGATAGCAGCTTGAAATTTCCCTAATATCTTGATCTTTACATTGCCATAAGCATACGGTTCTATTGTGTGCTCCTTTAATTCGCAGAGTTTGCCTTGCAAACAACCTTCATATGTCCTTCTTGACATTGGAGTCCAAGGCGAACAACTATCTACCTTCAATGTCACAACCCTACCATTCATTAAGAATACATTGGTTGGCACATTTCCTTTGTTGGATACTTCTGAAATTTCCAGCACATGTTTGGTTTGAGGTACCTGGACAATCACTGAGCTCTCTTCTTGTTCTGAAATTCTTGCTCCTGACTCAATACTTTGTACTTGGCCTAATTCTCTACATACTCTTCCCTTCTTATTGCATTTCAAACAAAAAATGTTCCTTGCAGGACAAAATGCGCTCGTAGAAATATGGTGATTGCTACCACATTTATAGCACTTAACATCTTTGTTCAGATTCATTTTCTTGAAACCCCTCACTGCTGCCACTTTACCTTCTTGTCTATCGCCTTTCATGGTGGACATGTATTTGTGAGTCTGCTCCATGCCTCTGGCAGTCTCCACTGCCACTTCTAGAGACACATCTTTGGTCAGCAATCCCTTCTGTATCTTCATGTTATTTGTACAACGTACTAACTGGTCACGTATAAGTGAATCAGTTAATGGGCCGAACTCACATGTATGACTTAGAGATCTTAAGGCTGCAACAACATTTTCCACAGGCTCCTGGGGATCCTGCACCCTCTGAAAAAACATGTGCCTTTCAAATGTTATGTTTTTCTTTGCCTCAAATTTAATTTCTAACTTCCTTTCAGCCAGAGTATATTGGTCTATCTCTCCTTGACCCTCTTGTGGGGGTTGAGGCAATCCGTCATAAACACTACGACCTTCAGTTCCTAGATTGTGCAGGAGAATTGCCTCTTTTCTTGCTGCAGCAAATTTGTCCCCACCAATTGCCACAAGGTAAGTATCAAAGATTCTTTTCCAACTGTCCCATCTTATAGGTGGAACCCTTGGCTCAGAAAGAAAAGGTGGAGGCGGGGCCATGCTAGCTGTAGCCATGACTAAGATGCTAAACACAACTGTCAATAATATGACTGAAGTTTTCTTTCCACTTCTACTTCTGTGTTTGCATATGCTTATTTTCTTCAATTCCTTGTGACTGGGGACAGTCCTTTTGAGACACTCCCTTGGTGTCGTGTAACATCTTTGTTTGTTTAACTCCCGGGCCGGTTGGGCTTGTTTCTCTTGTCTTGTGTGCTGAACTAATGGGCTGACAGTGATTTGAAGCCACACCTAAAGACGGATTTAAGTGGACCGCCCCCCCTTCGGTATTCGTCTGTGTGCTTCTCCGCTCTCCCTCCGCCCCTCCTCACCTTATGACTTGCCTCGATGAAGGATGTATGGGCGTTGAGAGCCGTTGTTGCTCCCAATACTGTGGTCTGCTGGGAAGGCGGCCTGCTGGCACTTCAGGCAGTGTTTTTCTCTATGCTGCGTCTGCCGCCTGGCCCAGGAGGAGGAAGGAGTCTGGAGCACGTCGGTGGCCTGTGCGCAGGTGCAGACACACGATATGCTGTACAGCTCCCTGCCATGCGGGCTCGCTAGAAGCTATCCTCGCCGCCAATGTAAGAATTCACAGAGGCGGTATTTGTGAAAAGTCACTTTAAAAGTTTATTTCGGCGAGCCCGCCGGACAAGTCCCTCTCTCCGCCTCCAATCTCCAACTGTTGCTGCCGTCACGCGAACCTAGTTCTCACGAACAATAACAAAGAGAAAAAGGTTCACGCGATGGCACGCTGTTAAACGTATCTTCACGGGATCGTGGTTTACCTCTTTTTCCTGTAGACCGTGGAGTTGAGGTTGCCAGTCTGTCGAAGTCTTGATAGCCGATGAAAGAGTAACGCGAGGAATTAGCCCAATCCCCTCCTGACGGTATATGACAGGATGGCACTGAACCAACTCCCAACGCCACGGGTGGCACTTCTCAGGATTAGCGTGACGTCGGGACAGTGTTTCCACTGGCTGAGAAGGCTTGATGAAATCACCGATGAAAACGGAGAGGAACTCAGGAACTTCCAAGGCAGTAAGGCACAGGTACCGGCAGGGCACAAGACAGGCAAAGGAAAGCAAACTGCAAGAAGAAGCAGTACTGACAGGGGTCCCCACTACTACTAGGAACCCAGACAAAACCTCCTCCACCCTGAACCAGGGGCTGGCTAGTAACGAAGATAGGGGAAGAAAGGGTAGGAGGACCAGAAGCAAGAAGGAGTAAGGAGTAAGGAGAAAAGGTAGGACTGAGCAGGAAGGCAGACCTGGAAACTGGAGGGCTGAAAACCTAGCACCAGGCTCCAGCAGCGCATACACAGTAACAACCGCGTTGAGACGCGTTGTCCCTGTGTATGCGATGCCTATTTATGGTCCGGGGTCAAAACGAGGCTTGGAACGCATGTTCCGATGCTGCGCATGCGCGGGACGTCGAATACTGACGATCCGCGCATGCGCAGATCCTCGCAAGATGGCGGCGTCCACAGCGCCCATCCGAACCGCGGGTCGGCGTGAAGAGAGTCGCCACCGCGGGTACAGCCTCCATGAAGGAGGAGACTGCTGCGGCCGAGGACCAGGAACCCAGGTAAGTGGCGCCGACGCCCGCGAGCGAGCGCGCGGCGTGACACCATACCCCCTCCCGGACAACCCCGGAGCACCGGGTTTCCAAGGAAAGCGGAGATAGAAATCCCGAACCAGGCGCGGTGCATGCACGAAGGAGCGCGGTTCCCAAGTGCGGTCACAAGCTGGATAACCCTTCCAGCTGACCAGGAACTGCAGAACACCGCGCCGTATTCGTGAATCACAAATCTCCTGCACCTCAAATTCAGGGACCCCCCGAACCAGTAGCGGGGCAGGACGGGAACAGGCACGACCCATAACATCGGGCACATAGGGCTTTAAGAGGGAAACATGAAAGACAGGATGGATCCTCCAAGAGCGAGGCAAAGACAAACGAAAGGCAACAGAGGAAATACGCTCAGAGACGCGGAAGGGACCAAAAAAGCGGGGGGCTAGTTTCACAGGTAAGTTGCGTACCGGTAGATTCTTGGAGGATAGCCAAACCATGTCCCCAACATGAAGGACAGGCTCCGGGCTCCATCTCTTGTCAGCCTGCTCCTTCATATGTGCTTGTGCCGCTGCCAAGGTACTGGCCGCCAGACGATGTTGATCGCGGATCAGGGACACCAGGGCATCTGCGGAAGGAACGGTGCTGGAATACGTTGGATGAATAGGCAGCAGGCGAGGATGAAGACCAGTAGAGCAATAAAAGGGGCTGAGTCCAGTAGCGGAATGAACAGCGTTGTTGTAAGCTGCTTCCGCGGTGTCCAACCATTCCGACCAGTTGTCTTGGGTAGCATTGGCATAACAACGTAGGTATTGCTCAAGGGTCTGATTGGTACGTTCAGTCTGTCCATTAGTCTGCGGATGATAGCCGGAACTCAGGGCTCGCTGAATGTCCAAATGCCGACACAGTTGACCCCAAAAGGAAGAGATGTATTGAGACCCCCGATCTGACAAGATCTTCTCCGGAAGACCATGAAGGCGATACACCTCATGTAGAAAACATCGTGCCATCTGAGATGCAGTGGGCAGCTTAGGGAAGGGCAAGAAATGAGCCGTCTTGGTGAAACAATCCACCACCACCATTATACAGGTAAAGCCACCGGACAAGGGCAGGTCAACGATGAAATCCGTGGCGATGGTATGCCAAGGGTACGGAGGCGTAGGCGTGGGTTTCAGAAGGCCAATTGGCCTTTTGCGAGGAATCTTGGTCTGGGCACATACAGGACAGGAGTCCACGTATTGCTTTACCAGTGTAGCCCATCCAGGCCACCAGTACTGTCGTGCAACCAGTTCTTGTGTTGTGCGGACTCCACGGTGACCGCAAACGACGGAATCATGGCAATTCTGTAGAATGATTTTCTGGAGTTCCAATGTGGGAACGTACAGACGATTCTTGAAGAACAACAAGCCGTCACGTTCCTTAATGTCGGCACGTTGTAGTATCTGTGCTCTTGTGGGATCCGTACGTGTGGCCTCAACAAACTGTTGGAGCCGGGGAGTCAGCATCAATAGAAAATGTTTGGATGCAATCAAAGGTTCCGGTTCATTGACACCTTCAATGTTATTTTCCAAAGAACGAGACAAGGCATCAGCCTTCGTGTTCTGGGAACAAGGAATGTACGTGACAGTGAAATCAAACTGTGAAAAGAAAAAGGCCCAACGAGCATGACGGGAAGTTCTGCATTGCAAAGAGCGCAGGAACTGTAGATTGCGGTGATCTGTGCGAACCACCACCGAGTACCTCCCACCCAGCAAGTGATGTCTCCATTTCTCGAAGGCAGCTTTTATTGCCAGTAGTTCCTTTTCTATCACTGCATAGTTTCTCTCGCTCACTGACAATTTCCTTGAGTAATATGCCACCGGGTGCTCTGTTCCTGTGACTGCATCTTGCTGTAGTAAGACCGCACCGATTGCGTAGTCAGAAGCGTCTGTCTCAACCACAAATGGTTTTTCATCATCTGGGTGTCTAAGAACAGGAGCCGACATGAAGGATTTCTTTAATTCCAGGAATGCCTCCTCGGCCTGCGTGTCCCAAATAAACGGCACCTTGGTACTGGTCAGGCGGGTTAGACTGTTGGCCAGTTTAGAAAAGCGTGGGATGAAACGCCGATAAAAGTTGGCAAAACCCAAGAACCTTTGAAGCGACTTCACGCCATGTGGTGGTTTCCATTCTTGTATAGCTTGCAGTTTTGCGGGATCCATCTGTACTCCTGTGTTGCTGATCACATAACCCAGAAACTCCATGCTTTCCTTATGAAATTGACATTTTTCGATTTTGGCATACAGGCCGTTGTGTATTAACCTCCGGAGGACTTCCTGAACATGCACTACGTGTGCAGTACGAGAGTCAGAAAAAACCAATATGTCGTCAAGGTAAACCCAGACAGAAATCCCAATAAGGTCAGAAAAGACATCGTCCATGAACCGTTGAAAGACTGCCGGGGCATTGCAGAGTCCAAACGGCATCACCCTGTATTCGAAGTGACCAATAGGCGTTTTGAAGGCCGTCTTCCACTCATCTCCATTCTTAATCCGCACCAAGTGATAGGCCCCTCTTAGATCCAGTTTGGTGAAGATCTGTGCTGATTTCAGAGATTCGATGATGTCCCGGATGAGTGGTAACGGGTACCTGTCTTTCCTCGTGATTTCGTTTAATTGACGATAGTCAATACAAGGGCGCAAAGTGCCCTCTTTCTTTTTGACGAAGAATAACGGGAATCCTGCAGGGGATTTGGAGGGTATAATGTAGCCTTTGTTCAGGCAATCCGTAATGTACTCCTGTAGGATGCCTTTCTCGAGTTGAGTCAACGAATAAATCTTGCCGTGGGGAATGATCGCACCAGGCAGAATGTCAATGGAACAATCAAAGTACCGATGAGGTGGTAATGGTATGTCCTCAGGCTTGGAGAACGCCTTGTGGTAGTCAGCATATTCATGAGGTACCGATTGAGTGGCACATAGACGAGTAGACACGTCAGCAGGATTGAGGGACTCCATAACTGAAGGAAAGGTTTCATGGATTACGCAATCACTAGGGCAACGTGTCGAAGTAAACATCAAAGAGCGAGCGGTCCAGTCGACCTGGGGATTGTGATACAACAACCATGGTAACCCCAGAACCACCGGAAATGAGGGGGATTTGATGACGTCCAAGGAGATACGTTCGAGATGCCCTTCTACAGAGAGCCACAAGGGATCAGAGTGTTGGCAAACAGGACCCGAAGACAAAGTAGACCCATCGATCACCTCAACCACTGTAGGTCGTTCCTTGTTATGTAAACGGATCCCCTTGGCAATCGCAAATGAAGCATCGATGTAGTTGCCGGATGCTCCGCAATCCAAAAGGGCCCAGGTCTGCACACATTTTCCAAGCCAGGCAACACCGATTTTCAGGATCAACAAAGGTACTGAGTTCATGGGAGGAAGGACGGAATCAGAAGGGCGGCCCGTTGCTGCCTTCGCCTCAAACAACGGGCCTGTTAGTTTTCCTGTTTCTTCAACGGGCGTAGCGGACATGTGCCTAAAAAGTGGTCAGAACCACCGCAATACAGGCACAAATTCTTCTGTCGTCTTCTTTTCTTTTCGGTCTCGGACAACGGACCACGGACGGCACCCAACTGCATGGGTTCTGGACCTACTTCAGTAGAAACAGCTGGTCCGAGGTTCTGTGCAAGAGGAATCGATTGATACCTGGCAGACCTGCGACGTTCACTCCGTCGTTCGGTCAACCTGTGGTCAATGCGTAAAACTTGTTCCACCAAAGCAGGCAATGTTTCTGGCTCCGGAATGTGCAGTAATTCATCCTTGTACTCCTCTCGTAATCCCCGACGAAACAAGGTTTTTTGAGTAATTTCAGGCCATTGTGAATCAGTTGCTAATTGTCGAAACCGACTGATGTAGCGGATTATGTCATCTGACCCTTGCTTGATCTCCATTAATTGATTCTGAGCCATGGCTGCCAAATTGGGTGGTTTAAAGACGTCCAAAAAGGCTTTCTCAAAGGCAGTGAAATCACTCAACAGAGGACTGTTAGTAGAGACTAGAGGTGCTGCCCAGGCGAGTGCATTGCCGGTCAGATTGCCAAGGATGTACCCGATCTTGGCCTTGTCTTGAGCAAAATGAGTTGATCTGAACTGGAAATGGATCCGACAATGAGTACAGAACTCAGCCACTCGACGCGGATCACCATCATACTTCATCGGAGTCGTGTAAGCCATGGAGTTCTCTGACGGTGTGACAGGTTGTGCGGGACTAGCCAAACACCGATCCAATGCCTGTCTGAGGGTGTTGTTCTCCTGGCGGAGAGTGGTCATTTCAAGACGCATGGCACGCATTTCTTCACGTAGTTCCTGTATGTCGTCCATGTCGGAACTGGGGTTAAGGCGTCTCAATCTGTTAAACGTATCTTCACGGGATCGTGGTTTACCTCTTTTTCCTGTAGACCGTGGAGTTGAGGTTGCCAGTCTGTCGAAGTCTTGATAGCCGATGAAAGAGTAACGCGAGGAATTAGCCCAATCCCCTCCTGACGGTATATGACAGGATGGCACTGAACCAACTCCCAACGCCACGGGTGGCACTTCTCAGGATTAGCGTGACGTCGGGACAGTGTTTCCACTGGCTGAGAAGGCTTGATGAAATCACCGATGAAAACGGAGAGGAACTCAGGAACTTCCAAGGCAGTAAGGCACAGGTACCGGCAGGGCACAAGACAGGCAAAGGAAAGCAAACTGCAAGAAGAAGCAGTACTGACAGGGGTCCCCACTACTACTAGGAACCCAGACAAAACCTCCTCCACCCTGAACCAGGGGCTGGCTAGTAACGAAGATAGGGGAAGAAAGGGTAGGAGGACCAGAAGCAAGAAGGAGTAAGGAGTAAGGAGAAAAGGTAGGACTGAGCAGGAAGGCAGACCTGGAAACTGGAGGGCTGAAGACCTAGCACCAGGCTCCAGCAGCGCATACACAGTAACAACCGCGTTGAGACGCGTTGTCCCTGTGTATGCGATGCCTATTTATGGTCCGGGGTCAAAACGAGGCTTGGAACGCATGTTCCGATGCTGCGCATGCGCGGGACGTCGAATACTGACGATCCGCGCATGCGCAGATCCTCGCAAGATGGCGGCGTCCACAGCGCCCATCCGAACCGCGGGTCGGCGTGAAGAGAGTCGCCACCGCGGGTACAGCCTCCATGAAGGAGGAGACTGCTGCGGCCGAGGACCAGGAACCCAGGTAAGTGGCGCCGACGCCCGCGAGCGAGCGCGCGGCGTGACACACGCTCACTAGCAACCACAATCCCTACACTGACCATGGTCAGTCAAGGGGCATTTCACTACGCAGCACCGGAATGGCCTACCTCCTGACCTTTAGGGGTTGTGCCTCCCTAGATTTTGTCAAGTGTGGATTAAAGAATCCCTTTTTTATTGGTCTCTCTGCCTTGTTCCTGATGCTTCATTGTTTTAGGCTTGATTTGTTCGTTTTTTGATTTTTTTGTCCTTTGTTTTGTTAGCCCTCCTCTCGTCACGGTGCTCTACAAATAATAAAATCAAATCAAATTAAAATATCAATAAGTCTACATATTATAAAGGGTATTTTTGATTACTAATATGTATAGTTTTGGTAATGAGGTTGACAAGAGTGGTATAAAATGTATAATCGGATTGAATAAGGTTGAAATAAGTGCAAAATTGTGGGAATAGGATGGCAACATAATTGTGCAATAAATGATTAACTTGCAATATACCAACAGAATACCATCTTTGAAGTAAGGTGGCTTTTGGTTTATGAGGAAATTAATTTGTTAAACCAAAAGATTGTATTGTCAAACTCCACTGTAATGTGTGACATGTTTAATAAATAATACCACGTGATTTTGAGAGAGTGAAAGAGGTAGTATTTTTTGATTACCGGGAAAAATTGTAATTTAAAGGAAATGGAATAGATTGAGTGGTGCTATTAAGTTAGCTTTCAGTTTGACAATGTAGGAGCATTCATCAGTTGAGAATCGTTATTTAAAAAAATAACAATTTGTTGTAGTCTAAAGGCTTTCTGTTATTTTGGTAAATCAGGAAACTTTACTCCCCCATTGTCTTTGGTAAATTTAAGTTTATTTAAAGCAATTTTGGGAGCTTTTTAATTGCAGAGAAATATACAAAGTAATTTATCAAGCTCCTTAAAAAATAAAGTGGAGAAAGACATTGGAATCATAGAAAGGTAATATAGAATAATAGGACTTCAAATCATTTTAATAGTGTAGATGACCACCCCTACCCCCGCCCTCCGGTCAGGAATAAAGGGAACCATTGTTTAATTCATGAATTAACTTTATCAATAATTAGATTCTCATTTAGGGATATTGTGGATGTAATATCTTTAGGGATATGGATGCCTAAGTATTTGATGGTTGATCCTAAATATGTGGTGGACGAAGTACACCATTTCATAAAAATATCGGATTAAAATTTTATTTACATCCTGAAACATTTCAAAATTCATCAGTTGCATTCATCGGTATAGGAATCGAAGACAATTTGTCGCCTATTATTCGCAAAGGATGTCTGTCTACAAGAATGTTCCTATTAATGTCCCTCATTTCTACACAAAGTCTTATGTCTAAATTTGGTTTTGCCGCCACCACAACTGGTGACAACCATTCCGAACTCTCACTCTCTTCTATGATCCCTTTCTGCATCAAGGTTTCAATTTCAGTTTTTAGTCTTCCCCTCAAGTCATGAGGTATTGGCCTCAGTTTATCCACTTTCAGAATTGCCCCTGCTTTCAAATGAATCTCATGCTCAAAACCCTTAAGCATCCCCAAGTCTCCCTGAAATACCATCAGAAATTCTTTGTCCCATTTGTCTTTAATCTCTGCAACTGAAACCGGTTCCTCCGCACTTGCTTGTATTCTAATACCTAGTTTGCATTGTTCGTCCCCGCCCAATAGGGATGAGCCCTCTTGTGTCACATATACCTCTGAATCACAACCTCTACCTTTGTATTTGATAGCAGCTTGAAATTTCCCTAATATCTTGATCTTTACATTGCCATAAGCATACGGTTCTATTGTGTGCTCCTTTAATTCGCAGAGTTTGCCTTGCAAACAACCTTCATATGTCCTTCTTGACATTGGAGTCCAAGGCGAACAACTATCTACCTTCAATGTCACAACCCTACCATTCATTAAGAATACATTGGTTGGCACATTTCCTTTGTTGGATACTTCTGAAATTTCCAGCACATGTTTGGTTTGAGGTACCTGGACAATCACTGAGCTCTCTTCTTGTTCTGAAATTCTTGCTCCTGACTCAATACTTTGTACTTGGCCTAATTCTCTACATACTCTTCCCTTCTTATTGCATTTCAAACAAAAAATGTTCCTTGCAGGACAAAATGCGCTCGTAGAAATATGGTGATTGCTACCACATTTATAGCACTTAACATCTTTGTTCAGATTCATTTTCTTGAAACCCCTCACTGCTGCCACTTTACCTTCTTGTCTATCGCCTTTCATGGTGGACATGTATTTGTGAGTCTGCTCCATGCCTCTGGCAGTCTCCACTGCCACTTCTAGAGACCCATCTTTGGTCAGCAATCCCTTCTGTATCTTCATGTTATTTGTACAACGTACTAACTGGTCACGTATAAGTGAATCAGTTAATGGGCCGAACTCACATGTATGACTTAGAGATCTTAAGGCTGCAACAACATTTTCCACAGGCTCCTGGGGATCCTGCACCCTCTGCAAAAACGTGTGCCTTTCAAATGTTATGTTTTTCTTTGCCTCAAATTTAATTTCTAACTTCCTTTCAGCCAGAGTATATTGGTCTATCTCTCCTTGACCCTCTTGTGGGGGTTGAGGCAATCCGTCATAAACACTACGACCTTCAGTTCCTAGATTGTGCAGGAGAATTGCCTCTTTTCTTGCTGCAGCAAATTTGTCCCCACCAATTGCCACAAGGTAAGTATCAAAGATTCTTTTCCAACTGTCCCATCTTATAGGTGGAACCCTTGGCTCAGAAAGAAAAGGTGGAGGCGGGGCCATGCTAGCTGTAGCCATGACTAAGATGCTAAACACAACTGTCAATAATATGACTGAAGTTTTCTTTCCACTTCTACTTCTGTGTTTGCATATGCTTATTTTCTTCAATTCCTTGTGACTGGGGACAGTCCTTTTGAGACACTCCCTTGGTGTCGTGTAACATCTTTGTTTGTTTAACTCCCGGGCCGGTTGGGCTTGTTTCTCTTGTCTTGTGTGCTGAACTAATGGGCTGACAGTGATTTGAAGCCACACCTAAAGACGGATTTAAGTGGACCGCCCCCCCTTCGGTATTCGTCTGTGTGCTTCGCCGCTCTCCCTCCGCCCCTCCTCACCTTATGACTTGCCTCGATGAAGGATGTATGGGCGTTGAGAGCCGTTGTTGCTCCCAATACTGTGGTCTGCTGGGAAGGCGGCCTGCTGGCACTTCAGGCAGTGTTTTTCTCTATGCTGCGTCTGCCGCCTGGCCCAGGAGGAGGAAGGAGTCTGGAGCACGTCGGTGGCCTGTGCGCAGGTGCAGACACACGATATGCTGTACAGCTCCCTGCCATGCGGGCTCGCTAGAAGCTATCCTCGCCGCCAATGTAAGAATTCACAGAGGCGGTATTTGTGAAAAGTCACTTTAAAAGTTTATTTCGGCGAGCCCGCCGGACAAGTCCCTCTCTCCGCCTCCAATCTCCAACTGTTTCTGCCGTCACGCGAACCTAGTTCTCACGAACAATAACAAAGAGAAAAAGGTTCACGCGATGGCACGCTCACTAGCAACCATAATCCCTACACTGACCATGGTCAGTCAAGGGGCATTTCACTACGCAGCACCGGAATGGCCTACCTCCTGACCTTTAGGGGTTGTGCCTCCCTAGATTTTGTCAAGTGTGGATTAAAGAATCCCTTTTTTATTGGTCTCTCTGCCTTGTTCCTGATGCTTCATTGTTTTAGGCTTGATTTGTTCGTTTTTTGATTTTTTTGTCCTTTGTTTTGTTAGCCCTCCTCTCGTCACGGTGCTCTACAAATAATAAAATCAAATCAAATTAAAATATCAATAAGTCTACATATTATAAAGGGTATTTTTGATTACTAATATGTATAGTTTTGGTAATGAGGTTGACAAGAGTGGTATAAAATGTATAATCGGATTGAATAAGGTTGAAATAAGTGCAAAATTGTGGGAATAGGATGGCAACATAATTGTGCAATAAATGATTAACTTGCAATATACCAACAGAATACCATCTTTGAAGTAAGGTGGCTTTTGGTTTATGAGGAAATTAATTTGTTAAACCAAAAGATTGTATTGTCAAACTCCACTGTAATGTGTGACATGTTTAATAAATAATACCACGTGATTTTGAGAGAGTGAAAGAGGTAGTATTTTTTGATTACCGGGAAAAATTGTAATTTAAAGGAAATGGAATAGATTGAGTGGTGCTATTAAGTTAGCTTTCAGTTTGACAATGTAGGAGCATTCATCAGTTGAGAATCGTTATTTAAAAAAATAACAATTTGTTGTAGTCTAAAGGCTTTCTGTTATTTTGGTAAATCAGGAAACTTTACTCCCCCATTGTCTTTGGTAAATTTAAGTTTATTTAAAGCAATTTTGGGAGCTTTTTAATTGCAGAGAAATATACAAAGTAATTTATCAAGCTCCTTAAAAAATAAAGTGGAGAAAGACATTGGAATCATAGAAAGGTAATATAGAATAATAGGACTTCAAATCATTTTAATAGTGTAGATGACCACCCCTACCCCCGCCCTCCGGTCAGGAATAAAGGGAACCATTGTTTAATTCATGAATTAACTTTATCAATAATTAGATTCTCATTTAGGGATATTGTGGATGTAATATCTTTAGGGATATGGATGCCTAAGTATTTGATGGTTGATCCTAAATATGTGGTGGACGAAGTACACCATTTCATAAAAATATCGGATTAAAATTTTATTTACATCCTGAAACATTTCAAAATTCATCAGTTGCATTCATCGGTATAGGAATCGAAGACAATTTGTCGCCTATTATTCGCAAAGGATGTCTGTCTACAAGAATGTTCCTATTAATGTCCCTCATTTCTACACAAAGTCTTATGTCTAAATTTGGTTTTGCCGCCACCACAACTGGTGACAACCATTCCGAACTCTCACTCGCTTCTATGATCCCTTTCTGCATCAAGGTTTCAATTTCAGTTTTTAGTCTTCCCCTCAAGTCATGAGGTATTGGCCTCAGTTTATCCACTTTCAGAATTGCCCCTGCTTTCAAATGAATCTCATGCTCAAAACCCTTAAGCATCCCCAAGTCTCCCTGAAATACCATCAGAAATTCTTTGTCCCATTTGTCTTTAATCTCTGCAACTGAAACCGGTTCCTCCGCACTTGCTTGTATTCTAATACCTAGTTTGCATTGTTCGTCCCCGCCCAATAGGGATGAGCCCTCTTGTGTCACATATACCTCTGAATCACAACCTCTACCTTTGTATTTGATAGCAGCTTGAAATTTCCCTAATATCTTGATCTTTACATTGCCATAAGCATACGGTTCTATTGTGTGCTCCTTTAATTCGCAGAGTTTGCCTTGCAAACAACCTTCATATGTCCTTCTTGACATTGGAGTCCAAGGCGAACAACTATCTACCTTCAATGTCACAACCCTACCATTCATTAAGAATACATTGGTTGGCACATTTCCTTTGTTGGATACTTCTGAAATTTCCAGCACATGTTTGGTTTGAGGTACCTGGACAATCACTGAGCTCTCTTCTTGTTCTGAAATTCTTGCTCCTGACTCAATACTTTGTACTTGGCCTAATTCTCTACATACTCTTCCCTTCTTATTGCATTTCAAACAAAAAATGTTCCTTGCAGGACAAAATGCGCTCGTAGAAATATGGTGATTGCTACCACATTTATAGCACTTAACATCTTTGTTCAGATTCATTTTCTTGAAACCCCTCACTGCTGCCACTTTACCTTCTTGTCTATCGCCTTTCATGGTGGACATGTATTTGTGAGTCTGCTCCATGCCTCTGGCAGTCTCCACTGCCACTTCTAGAGACACATCTTTGGTCAGCAATCCCTTCTGTATCTTCATGTTATTTGTACAACGTACTAACTGGTCACGTATAAGTGAATCAGTTAATGGGCCGAACTCACATGTATGACTTAGAGATCTTAAGGCTGCAACAACATTTTCCACAGGCTCCTGGGGATCCTGCACCCTCTGCAAAAACGTGTGCCTTTCAAATGTTATGTTTTTCTTTGCCTCAAATTTAATTTCTAACTTCCTTTCAGCCAGAGTATATTGGTCTATCTCTCCTTGACCCTCTTGTGGGGGTTGAGGCAATCCGTCATAAACACTACGACCTTCAGTTCCTAGATTGTGCAGGAGAATTGCCTCTTTTCTTGCTGCAGCAAATTTGTCCCCACCAATTGCCACAAGGTAAGTATCAAAGATTCTTTTCCAACTGTCCCATCTTATAGGTGGAACCCTTGGCTCAGAAAGAAAAGGTGGAGGCGGGGCCATGCTAGCTGTAGCCATGACTAAGATGCTAAACACAACTGTCAATAATATGACTGAAGTTTTCTTTCCACTTCTACTTCTGTGTTTGCATATGCTTATTTTCTTCAATTCCTTGTGACTGGGGACAGTCCTTTTGAGACACTCCCTTGGTGTCGTGTAACATCTTTGTTTGTTTAACTCCCGGGCCGGTTGGGCTTGTTTCTCTTGTCTTGTGTGCTGAACTAATGGGCTGACAGTGATTTGAAGCCACACCTAAAGACGGATTTAAGTGGACCGCCCCCCCTTCGGTATTCGTCTGTGTGCTTCGCCGCTCTCCCTCCGCCCCTCCTCACCTTATGACTTGCCTCGATGAAGGATGTATGGGCGTTGAGAGCCGTTGTTGCTCCCAATACTGTGGTCTGCTGGGAAGGCGGCCTGCTGGCACTTCAGGCAGTGTTTTTCTCTATGCTGCGTCTGCCGCCTGGCCCAGGAGGAGGAAGGAGTCTGGAGCACGTCGGTGGCCTGTGCGCAGGTGCAGACACACGATATGCTGTACAGCTCCCTGCCATGCGGGCTCGCTAGAAGCTATCCTCGCCGCCAATGTAAGAATTCACAGAGGCGGTATTTGTGAAAAGTCACTTTAAAAGTTTATTTCGGCGAGCCCGCCGGACGAGTCCCTCTCTCCGCCTCCAATCTCCAACTGTTGCTGCCGTCACGCGAACCTAGTTCTCACGAACAATAACAAAGAGAAAAAGGTTCACGCGATGGCGCGCTCACTAGCAACCATAATCCCTACACTGACCATGGTCAGTCAAGGGGCATTTCACTACGCAGCACCGGAATGGCCTACCTCCTGACCTTTAGGGGTTGTGCCTCCCTAGATTTTGTCAAGTGTGGATTAAAGAATCCCTTTTTTATTGATCTCTCTGCCTTGTTCCTGATGCTTCATTGTTTTAGGCTTGATTTGTTCGTTTTTTGATTTTTTTGTCCTTTGTCTTGTTAGCCCTCCTCTCGTCACGGTGCTCTACAAATAATAAAATCAAATCAAATTAAAATATCAATAAGTCTACATATTATAAAGGGTATTTTTGATTACTAATATGTATAGTTTTGGTAATGAGGTTGACAAGAGTGGTATAAAATGTATAATCGGATTGAATAAGGTTGAAATAAGTGCAAAATTGTGGGAATAGGATGGCAACATAATTGTGCAATAAATGATTAACTTGCAATATACCAACAGAATACCATCTTTGAAGTAAGGTGGCTTTTGGTTTATGAGGAAATTAATTTGTTAAACCAAAAGATTGTATTGTCAAACTCCACTGTAATGTGTGACATGTTTAATAAATAATACCACGTGATTTTGAGAGAGTGAAAGAGGTAGTATTTTTTGATTACCGGGAAAAATTGTAATTTAAAGGAAATGGAATAGATTGAGTGGTGCTATTAAGTTAGCTTTCAGTTTGACAATGTAGGAGCATTCATCAGTTGAGAATCGTTATTTAAAAAAATAACAATTTGTTGTAGTCTAAAGGCTTTCTGTTATTTTGGTAAATCAGGAAACTTTACTCCCCCATTATCTTTGGTAAATTTAAGTTTATTTAAAGCAATTTTGGGAGCTTTTTAATTGCAGAGAAATATACAAAGTAATTTATCAAGCTCCTTAAAAAATAAAGTGGAGAAAGACATTGGAATCATAGAAAGGTAATATAGAATAATAGGACTTCAAATCATTTTAATAGTGTAGATGACCACCCCTACCCCCGCCCTCCGGTCAGGAATAAAGGGAACCATTGTTTAATTCATGAATTAACTTTATCAATAATTAGATTCTCATTTAGGGATATTGTGGATGTAATATCTTTAGGGATATGGATGCCTAAGTATTTGATGGTTGATCCTAAATATGTGGTGGACGAAGTACACCATTTCATAAAAATATCGGATTAAAATTTTATTTACATCCTGAAACATTTCAAAATTCATCAGTTGCATTCATCGGTATAGGAATCGAAGAAGGTGGCTTGGTAATTAAGAGTAGGATATCCTCAGCATACACCGAAAATGTATTAGAAGTTTTATTACTAGATATTCCAGAGATGTTTCATTTAGTCTAATATTTTGTAGGAGAGTTTGCAGTACCAGAACATAAAGCATCGGGGACAATGGACATCCTTGCCATATGCCATGTGCCACAGGAAAGGATTTAGAAAATCTATTATTAATAAAAAGTCGAGTAGAAGGTGAGGAGTGAGGAAGTTTAATACATTTAGAGAAGGTAGGACTGAATCCACATTAATACAAGGGGCAAGAGAGGCAATGAAAAGATTTTTCAGCACCAAGGGTAAGTAGAAGAGGGGGTTTCAAAAATGTTTGAGCATAGGAAAGAACATAATAAAGTAGTCTTATATTCAAAGAAGCAAATCTGCCTTTCATAAAAACCCAATTGATCCACGTTAATAAGTTTAGTCATAACATCTTCCAATATGTTAGCTATTATTTTGGCAAAGATTTTAGATTCAGAATTAATGAATTAATGAGGGAAATGGGGCAGCAATTGACTTAAAAATGAAGGATCTTTGTCTGGCTTGGGAAATACAATTAATAAGGCTTCTCCAAAAGTGCCCAAACTATGTCTTTGAGTGATGAAATGATTAAATAACTCTAGGGGCCTCATTACGACCCAGGCGGTAAGGGGTTTACGGCAGCGTTAACAGCGCCGACCCTTACCGCCTGAGTACGAGGTCCCTTAGCGCCATGGCGCTTTTAACACCTGCTTTTAGCAGGTGTTAAAATCCATGGCGCTAAGGGACCATGGAGTTAATTACGCCACCGTAATTTACGGTGGCGTAATTAACGCCTTCCCCACTCCCATTATGCCCTATGGGGCAAAAATGGGGAAGGGTAAATGGGGGTTGGGGACTTACCGCCCCGCCAAGGTCGGAATGGGGCGGTAAGTCCGCCAACCACCATGGCGTAAACGTAGTTTACGCCATGGTGGTAAAGTCACAGCCCAGGCGGTAACTTACCGCCTGGGTCGTAATGAGGCCCTAGAAGTTTTGAAAAAAGTATCTCTGAAAAAGAATGATAAAAATCAGTAGGGTATCTGTCTGGTCAAGAATTGTCAGGCTCGAGGGGAGTTCAGACTACCCCTCCCTAAACATATAAGCCAAATGGAGTACGACACTTCCACTGTGGTTTGCATGGGTACCCAGTGTCAGACTAACAGGACACTGTGAGGCAACCAATGGGGGGAAGAGTAAGGGAGGAGTTGTGGACGGGTATGGAGAATGTTGGGGAAACCAGAAAGAGGGTGAGGGTACGTGATTGGATAGGTCGAGGGGAATGTAGGAAAGTCACAAACATCATACACGTACTTCCTGGATATGGAATTCCTTTACTCAAGAATATCAGCTACTACCTAACCCTGTTACCTTGTAATGTTCATAAACACAATCACAAACATTGGTGACTAGGACAAACGTGATTTGGCACATTAACTGTAAGCATGAAAGGTGGAGAACTTCCACATACATGCAGCATGAGAAAAGCAAACAAACACAAGAGACTTATTTAATTTCACATCTCTCCTAAAGCAGGAAGCCTGCCTTAGTTTGGCTTCCACCCTAGTTCCAACTTCTTTAATTCTAGAGACTTGCACATGTTTCCCTTAGAGTGGCAGAGAAACCATACTGTCTACCAGTTCCATGAGCGGCACATATTGGTTCTGTATAGTATGATGCTGCTCAATTCCTGTTGCCTCACAGGTGAGCACCACTGCATGAACTAATACACGTTTCCACACATGAAAGTCAAAGCACACTGGTACGGCTTGACGAGTCTGTAGTGCCCCCAGCCACTTGCCACTTCTTACAATGCTGCTTCCTACACAAATTAGTACTTATCTGAGGCTCGGCCTGCCCATGGCCACTCCTAGCAGATGAAAGCAGGTGCAATAGTGAGCGTGGTTGCAGTGTCTGTGGCGGCTCACTGCCTTGTTTCCAGAGAAGCTTCCTGCTGGGACCCCAAGCCCAGCAGGAGTGCTGCGCTGACTGCACGTGTAGCTTGTCGTGGATGACTCACCGCCGCAGCCCAGGATTCTGTTTGTCGTTGCCTCTTTCACTGCTGCAGCCTGGGATATGCGTTGCCGTTGCACATCGCTTGCCTGTGCCTCATCAGGAAGAATTATCAGTGCCTGACACAGAAGAAACTTTCAAGCACCTACACGCACACTGCCCAAGGCCTCATTGGGGCTTGTAGTTCCCAGCAGGGAAAACGGTATGTGGCCCCAGCGCAAAACACCTCTAGGGATCATTAGCCTGCGCTTGGTGGCTCTGGCCAGAAAGGCCCCTGGGCAAGTTGGAAATGGCCCCCAGATTGCCCATATTCCTAACATTACCTCCCTTCCCAGGGAGCCTCCTAGGACCTGGTGTTCCTGGATGTGAAAGGTGAAATTGTCTTACCAGTCTGGGTGCATGCACTGCTTCCACCGGTTCCCAAGAATAATCCTCAGGCCCGTATCCTGCCCAATCCACCAAATGCCATACACGTCCATACCACTTCTTGGAGTCCAGTATGCAACGCACCTCATGTTCCTCGATCCATCAGGCATGATAACGGGGGTCTCTTGACCTTGTCACAGTTTGCTGCAGGTTTGACCAAAGAGACATGAAACACAGGGTGAACTTTCATGGTACCAGGCAGCCGAAATCTAACAGCAGTGTTAGAAATACATTTTTCAATAACGTAAGGTCCAATGTAACTGGGCCCCATATTGAGGAGACTCTCGTCTTTTCCGATCTGCAGGCCTCTTATATGTTGCCTTAGCCTTTTCTAAATTTTTGTGTGCTTTCTCATGTACACTCAGAAGCATCTGTTTCCGCTGGCAGACAATTAAGCTTGGACAACCTCTCAGGGATCATATTTTGGTCTTGTCCATACGGACACATATTAGAAGTCATACCCAAAGAGACGTGTTCAGAATTCTTACAGATGAACTCCCCCAACCAAAGAGCCTTCACTCAGGAATCTACTCCTTCTGGTACAAGACAGCGCAGGTATTGCTCCATGGTTTGGTTCATTTGTTCTGTCTGACCATCAGTTTGAGGGTGATAGCTGGTAGATAGAGCCCAGCGGATTCCGAGCATTGCGCAAAAAGCATGCCAAAATGTTGAGGTAAACTATGACCCTATGCCAGACAAAATGGCAGTTGATAACCCATGCAGTCTCACTATATGCTGTGAAAATAAATCCACTAGATTTCCAGCACTGGGTACTCCACTACATGGAATAAAGTGAGCCTGTTTAGAAAAATAGTCCACTACCAACATAATTGTGTCATACTCATTGTCTTTTGGCAAATCAGTCACAAAGTCCATCTAGATGGCCCTCCATGGTTCATTCGGGGTGGGTAAAGGTTGTCATAACCCAGCCTTCCTGGAGTGAACTGATGTCTGCCTCATGCACACCTCGCAGCCACGAATGTAAGTGTGTATAGTCATGTGCTTGGTCTTACGCTCCCCTGGATGCACTGCTAAAGCCAAGGTGCGACACCACAGTAGTTCCTTTTTGCTGAGATTATCTGTGGCCAGAAATATCTTGTTGTCATAAGGTAGCCCACTGTGTATCTCTCAAAGGATTTCCTGCCACCCGTTCCTGTAATCTTGCAGCCGAGAAAACTCTGCGCACCTCTGCCGATAAATCTTGTGAAATTGCCCCAACGATTCATTCCACTGGAATGATACTGCGCTCTTCGTGCACCCCGACTTCCAAATTGTGCTGCCTGGTTAAGGCAGCCACCTTGCCATTCTCCCTGCCTGGCTGATGGGTTACCACAAAATCGAATTCTCCAAAATACTGGGACTATCTTAATTGCCTAAGGCTTAGTGTTTTTGTGGAAACTCAGATATTGCAAGTTCTTGTGATCAGTCATAACCACCACCTACTGATGTGCCCCCACATGATAGTGTCACCACTCCTGGAAAGCTGCCTCCTTTGCCAATAATTCTTTGTCCGTTATGGAATAGTTCTGTTCACAAATGGTTAGCTCTCGGCAGAAGCAAGCTACTAGATGAAGGACTTCCTCTGAATTCTTTTGTGAAAGAATAGCCCCAAATGCTAGATTGGATGCATTTGTCTCTACCTGAAAATCTGGATGTCGAAAAATGGGTGCTTCAGTGAATGCCCTCTTTAATCTCTGGAATGCCTTCTCAGTGTCCTCATCCCACGCAAATCGAGCAGCCTTGCGTAACAACCTGGTGACGGGAGCTATGATCTGTGAAAATTTGTCAATGAATCTTCCATAGAAGTTTGCAAATCCTAAAAATGATTGCACATCCTTTACACATTGAGGTGATGGCCATTTGGTCACCACCTGCACCTTCTTATAATCCATGGACACTCCAGCCTGGGTCAAAATGGAATTGGAATGGAATGGAATGGAACCGAAGGAATTCCACTCTAGTGGCGTGAAACTCACATTTTTCCATTTTAGCAAACTACGGATAGTCCTGGAGTCACTTCTAGATTGCCTTACATGCTGCCTGTGTTGTTCTTCTGTCTCTGAATATATAAGGATGTCATCAATAGGGGTATATCGAATAGTAGATTTAAATATCCGGTCGAATACTGAATAGTTGGACAAGTATTCGGCCGGGCCGAATACTTTAAATTTAATCAATAAAGTTATGTAGACAAGAATAATACTTTGTATATGAAAACACACTTTAAAAGATGTACATCCATTGTTTATTGCATTTCCTCTTTTTTGTTGTATACAGAAGATGTTTGTGTAAACCATGAAAGATATACATTATCAGAAAGTAACCCATTCAAGGACAGCACAGTTTGTCTTTTTTGTGCATTCATAGGTTTCGCTTGTTGAGCAGGACCCAAGTAACTAAGACTAGCCAAGATTATAGTATGCATGTATGTAATCACTACGAGGGGAGACAAGGATGTGTCTACTGGGCCTTCCCAGTCTAGTCTTCCGACTCTGGGAAGGCACAAAAGGAGTCATCACAACTCCTATTACTTAAACATTTACATATTAGAATAGTCCCTGTGGGCCATAGCTGAATACATGTTAGAAGGATTCTCATGCATTTCGGTTATGAGCACAGCTAAAGTGCTTCATGGTGTAACGGCTAGCTTGACGCTTAATTTGTCCAGTACCACACACTCTGGGACGGCTGTAAAATGAAGCCTTTTGGGACTTTCACGCTGAGCTGACAGTTGCACGACCAGATCTAGAGACACAGGAGGGGGAGGCATGAGATGAGAAGCTTTCCCACACAACCAAGAATGACACTTGCTGCTTAGGGAAGTGGGGGCGGCAAGGGGGGGGCATAATCAAAAGAGAAAGGGAACTGGTCTGTTCCCCTGCCCCCTGTCAACACCAGGGCTCCCCGCAAGCCACACGGCTCACGTTGTAGCACCCAGCTGCTGAGTACCCATCCGGCCACATCAGAGTAGCGATGATGCCTTGCTGCCTTCAATTTCCCCTGGCAGTTAGGCTATCATCACCCCATCAGAGCGGGCACTAGCATGCACTATTGCAGCATGCAGCCTGCCTCAGCTCAAATGACATCGATCTCGGGCTCAGATGGGAGCGACAGTGGTCGCATCACCACTGCCCTTCTTGTTCATGAACTCCTGCAGCTTCAGTTCGACCCACATATATTTAAGTAGACCGTGTGGCAGTGAGACGCAGAAAAAACAGTGAGCACATATCTTTTTCTTTTCTGCACTCCTTCACGGACCGCCACCCGCCCAGATACCTCTGAAGGAGACCATGGGGCCTCATTACGACCCAGGCGGTAAGTTACCGCCTGGGCCATGACTTTACCACCATGGCGTAAACTACGTTTACGCTATGGTGGTTGGCGGACTTACCGTCCCATTCCGACCTTGGCGGGGCGGTAAGTCCCCAATCCCCATTTACCCTTCCCCATTCCCATTTTTGCCCCATAGGGCATAATGGGAGTGGGGAAGGCGTTAATTACGCCACCGTAAATTACGGTGGCGTAATTAACTCCATGGTCCCTTAGCGCCATGGATTTTAACACCTGGGGCCTCATTACAACTCAGGCGGTAAGGGTTTTACGGTGGCGTAAACAGCGCCGACCCTTACCGCCTGAGTACGAGGTCCCTTAGCGCCATGGCGGATTTAACACCTGCTTCTAGCAGGTGTTAAAATCCATGGCGCTAAGGGACCATGGAGTTAATTACGCCACCGTAATTTACGGTGGCGTAATTAAAGCCTTCCCCACTCCCATTATGCCCTATGGGGCAAAATGGGAATGGGGAAGGGAAAATGGGAAAATGGGGATTTACCACCCCGCCAAGGTTGGAATGGGGCGGTAAGTCCGCCTACCACCATGGCGTAAACGTAGTTTACGCCATGGTGGTAAAGTCACGGCCCAGGCGGTAACTTACCGCCTGGGTCGTAATGAGGCCCCTGCTAAAAGCAGGTGTTAAATCCGCCATGGCGCTGAGGGACCTCGTACTCAGGCGGTAAGGGTCGGCGCTGTTTACGCCGGCGTAAACCCCTTACTGCCTGAGTCGTAATGAGGCCCCATCTCTTTTTCTGGGCCGGGCTTTGGCAAACAGCTTATCAAAGGCCAGAAGCAGGCGCAGAGAATACCTGCGGCTTTGTAATGACACCTTTATAAGCAGCGCTCTAAGGCACATCTTCTACTGCATCTTGATCAGCAGCTTTTAAAATATTAGCCTCTTTAAATTGCAGCTGATGGACTGGCGAGGGATTTTGAAACATAGGGTTATTCTAAGCGGTAATTATGCAGTACAAGTGAAACATACATAAATGTCAAATTGTGTTTTCATAGCACGTGAAGTGTAGCCAATTTACTTCAGGAGATAAACCCCTGGCCCTTGAAACGACAATGGCATTCAGTGAAGCAAGGAGTGCCTTTTCCAGTTACAAGAAAGCAACGTTTGAAGCAGAAAATGTGTTGCATTTGAAGTCGATGAGGTTCACCCGAAGCTATTACAGTCACCCCATCTCATCGCAACAGTTAGAAAGCATGGAGCAACATGTTTTTCTGATCAAAAATCAAGCACCAGTGTACATTTAATTTGTAACCTCCCGAAACGGGACGCATTCCAATATACTGCTGTGATCTGCAGTTCAATGGTCCACAGGCTTTTATTTTTATTTAATGTTTGCTCTCTTTGTGGATTCATATTTTTTATTTTCACTTTCCCGTGATTTATTACATTGTGAGAGCATCACGGAGGGCATCTGTAAGTTGACTTGCCGGCAGGCATTGCGATGGTGGGCGCGGCTGCGTTTGGCAGTCGGCTGTTTTGGCACACCCTGTGATTGTAAGTCAATGGATAACCAGTTAGTGTTGTGTTCCTCCCTGCCGGTGCAGCCGGCGGAGGGAGGGATGACCAGTGCCAGGGCCAGGGGCCCTGCAGAGAGGCCAACAAAGGACACAACACGCTTGCTCTGGCTCGTGCCTGGAACTGCCTGCCTTGTGGCAGAGCAGGCCCTTTATTAAACGTGTGCCTCACGTTACGTCACTTGAGAATTATGTAACATTCCTCCTTTTTTCCAACCAAACCCAACAACACACAAACACATAACCACATCAAACAACATCACTAACTTTCCTATGCAAATCTAGTCTGGCACAGTTCCGCACTCTCCACCTTGTCATTTCACCACTCATAGTCTATTAGCCTCTCCGGAGCCTTCGGGGCTGCCTTTAGGTCATACTGGCTTGGCCTTTGCCAGGGAGTTGTCTCATGGCCAGGTCCCCCGTCTCGCTCACCTTCGTCCTCTGGATACGCCCTCTCAGATCCTTCTGGTTGCTCCTCGGGCTCTCCACTCGGGGTCGCTTCTACCTCGCCCCGGTTACTCGAACTGCCTGGTGGCAGCTCTGCCTCAGCCTGGGACTGTCTGTCTCCATCAGTCCACATTTGTCAAGGCACCCCCTTGAACCACGAAGCGTTCCTGGCAATCGTCTGTTGCCAATGTGCTGCTGTCACCATCGTTCCTTCTGTTCGGGTCACTGTCCAGGGTGCGCAGTCATACCGTGTTTCAAGATTGGACTTTGTGGGGTTTCGCAGCACCAATACGTGATCACCGACCTTGTGTCTCAACCTTCTTACATGCCTCCTGATACTCATGTGTTCGTTTGCCGCCACTCTCCTTCGTTGAGTGCGGTCGCTGTCGAAGGTATCTACTCCTCTACTCGGGTGGTGTAGTTTGGTTGAGTTTACCAATGTCCCGTACATGAGGTCTTCCGGTGGTAAGTTGGTGAAGCTGTGGGCGTCACCCGGTAGTTCCGTAGGAATCTGTATAGATCCACTCTCCAGGGGCTGTTTTGATTCCTCGATATGCGTAGCACTTTGTTGATTGTCTACATGAATCTCTCCACATCGCTATTCGCCTCTGGCCACCAGCACGTGATGTGGTGATGTTTGATGTGCAAATTGTCCAGGTATTTCCTGAGCTCCGTCCTCGGAAACAGTGGTCCATTGTCGCTCCTGATCCATCTTGGCAGGCCATGTGTTGCGAACATCTTCTCGAGTGCAGGTATCACGGTCTCCGCTACTGTCGAGGATATGATCTCCACTTCTGGGTAGCGTGAGTCATCGTCAATGGCCACCAGCAGGTATGTTCCTTCCTGTACTGTGCAGAAGTCGATGCTGATGGTGTCCCACCTTGATGCCCCACACTCTGCAGACTGTATAGGCTCAGGGTTTGGAGGTGCTCCTGTGATTTCGCAAGGGAGGCAGGATGTAATGACTTGCTCTACCTTGGTGTCAATGTAAGGAAACCACACCCGGTGTCGTATTCTGGCCTTTGTCCTGACCATTCCCTGGTAGCCTTCATGTGCCAGTGCCACAATCCTACCCTGCAGGCTGTTGGTGATCACAATGCGGGTCCCCCTCAGGATCAACCCTTCGCTGGTGACGGACAATTCCTGTCATACTGGGAACATGCCAGCAAGGAACTCTCTGGCTGCTGGTGTGCGGTTATGTACATGGTGAGGAAGGATTTCCAATCACCCAATATGATAGTGTTCTTGACTATGTCGCAGCAAGAGTCAGTGTGCATGGCCTCCACAATGTCTTCGATGCCGACCAGCTTGGGCTTCATGGTGTGAATGATTTGGCATATGTGCCCCTCCATTTTTTCTGCTTCACTCACTTCCCCCAAGGTCGCAGCCCTTGGGTGCCTGGATAGGAAATCCGCTGGATTGTCCGTGCCTCTTTGGTAGGCCAACTCGAACTCATACTGCTGAAGGTGGAGCAGCCACTTCCCAATTCTGGCCGGAGGGTGTGCTGATGATCCTGTGAAGATCGGGATGAGTGGCTTGTGATCTGTGTAGGCCCTGAATTTTCGTCCATAGAGGTAGATGTGGAAATAGCGGCAGCTCAAAAGCACCGATATGGCCTCCTTCTCGATGTGTGAGTATCGCTGTTCAGTGGGCGTGAGGGCTCATGAGGCAGATGCAATGGGCTTTGGGTCACCTGTCTGTGATCTTTGAATGAGGATAGCCCCGAGGCCGACAGGGCTAGCATCGACATATAGCTCAGTCGTCAACGTTGGGTCATAATATGCCATTGTTGCTTGCGATGACAGGGACATCTTGATGCACTCAAACGCCTACTGGCATTCAGAGCTCCAGTTCCATTTGGTGTTCGAGCTGGTGAGCTCCCTGAGTGGCTCGGACATTGTTGCCAGGTTGGGGATGAACCTCCCGCAATAGGTTGCCATCCCCAAGAAACTGAGTACCTCTGTGGGTGTTGTCGGAGGGGAGGCTTCCTTTATGTCTGCAACCTTTTGTGCGTCGGCTGACACTCCCTCACTCTTGAAGACGCACATGAAGAATATTATCTCCTCTTTCAGGAACTCGTATTTGTCCCGGTGGATGGTTAGGCCTGCAGTCTCCAGCCTGCTAATCACCATCTCGAGGCGATGCATGTGTTCCTGCCTGTCGCTGGTGTGGATAAGGATGTCGTCACTGACATTCAGCACCCATGGGATTCCCTGGATTACTTCCTGGATGGCCTGCTGGAACACTCTGCCACTGAGGAGATGCCGAAACTCAGTCTCTTGTAACGGCGTAGACCCAGGTGTGTGGAGAAGGCTGTAATGTACCTTGAGTCACGGTGTAGTTTCAACTGGTGGTATCCAGCGTTCAGGTTGATTTTCGAGAAAACTTTCCACCCTGTGAGGTCTGTAATTATCTCATCTAGAGTGGGGGTTATGTGACGCTCCCTTTTGATTGCTGCATTTGGTAGGCACACATCAATGCAAATCCTTACTTTCCCCGGTTGCTTCGGTTTCTTCGTTACTACCATAGGCGAGACCAAGGGCGTTGGTCCTGTGACTTGTTCAATAATGCCGACATTTTCGAAGTTTGCGTAACTCCTTTTCGACCAGGTCTCTCATATGAAATGGGGTTCTCCAGTGGCGTACCGTCTGGTTGATGTAAAGCTTTATAAGTTTGCCTTTCAAACATCCAATGCCGTTGAGGATGCCCGGGTACTACTCTATGAGGCCGGAGATGTCCGTTGAGTCTATGATGTTGCATATGAACCGGATCAGTCCTCGGTCTTCCGCTGCATCCCCACTAAGCAGGCATTCAATTTCTACACTGACAACATATATCTTTGATTTGAGGACTCTGTCGCCCCTGCTTAGTGTCGTTCTGAAACATCCTTCCAATGGTATAGTGGCATCTTGCATCCGTAGGCGAACAGGAGTGTTTCAGTTGACCTGAGGTCAGGATGAGGATGCAGTGTCCGGAACATTGTTAATGGCATGAAACATTCCTTTTCAACAGTAGCCCACCTAAGTTCTCTACCTTTGAGTTGTGTACTGATGAATATGATTGGATGTTCCCTTTGTTTGTCATCTAACTGGGACAAGACAGCTCCAATTCCGGGGTTGCTGGCGTCAGTTTGAACGATAAAGGGCTTGCTGTAATCAGGCGCACACAACACTGGTGCCCTACACAGACTTTCCTTCAAGCTATTGAAGGCAGTCTGACAGTCTTCAGTCCAATTAACCTTCCTCGGTTGTTTGGAAGAAGTCAGAGCTGTCAGGGGTGCAGCTATAGTTCCATAGTCTGCCATGAATTTGCGATACTACCCAGTATGGCCCAAAAAGGCTCTCAGCCGGGTATGAGTAGTGGGAGTCTCCCAGTCATTTACATCCTGTAATTTACTGGGGAGAGGTTGGATTTGACCCCCTCCTACCTCATGATCAAGATATGTGACTTCCCCTGAGCTATCTGGGACTTGGTGGCCTTGACAGTGAGGTTGGCCTTTTTTAAGGCCTGCAACACTTTATCCAAGTGAGTCAAATGCTCTTCCCAAGTGGAACTGTAGATGGCAAAGCCGTTTAAGTAGGCCACACAAAAGGCCTCAGCCCACTGAGTGCATGATTGACTAAACTTTGGAAAGTGGCAGGTGCATTTTTCAACCCAAAAGGCATGACTATAAACTGGTAGAGCCCCTCGGGTGTTGAGAATGTAGTCTTTTCCTTGGCATGGTCCATCAGAGCTATTTGCCAATAGCCTGAGGTAAGGTCAAAGGTGCTCACAAATTTGGCAACACCGATGGTGTCCATGAGCTCATCAGCCCTGGGCAATGGGTGCGTGTCAGTTTTGGTGACAGCATTGACTCCTCTGTAGTGCACACACAACCTGCAATCCTTGGTACCGGCCTAGGAACTTGCCTTGGGAACAAGGACCACAGGACTGGACCAGGGACTGGTTGAGGGTTCAATAACACCCAGATCCAAAATCTTGGCGACCTCAGCCTGGATGTGGTTCTTAACTGTATCTGACATATGGTAGCACCTGCTTTTGACAGGCACACTGTCACAAGTGTCGATTTCATGCCTACACCATGGTGTAGGGACTGGGGTCAGTGAGAACAGAGAGGCATGCTGCCGGAGCAAAGTCCTGCAGGCCCTCTGCTGCTCTGTCGTCAGATCTGGAGAGAGATGCACTCCCTCCACTGAGCCATCTTGAGGGTTGCTATGCAGCAAATCAGGAAGGGGCTCACTCTCATCCTCTTCCTGCTCTGAAGCCAGCAAGAGACATAAGACTTCGGCTTGCCTGTGTTGACGTGGAATACCTGAGGGGTACCCCAGGGACTCCCATGTCAACCAGATAGTTCACTCATCTTGGAGATTATTCTGAAGGGTCCAGTCCACTTATCTGCCAAAGCTCTAGGCTCAGTAGGCTCCATCACAAGGATCTCCTGTCCTGGATTCTAATAGACTTGTGATGCTTTAAGGTCATGCCAGTATTTGATCAATTCCTGGATTGCCTTAAGATTCACTGTCACCTGACCAATCATCTGTGTCATCCTCTCTCTGAGGCCTAACACATAGTCCCCCACTTGCTTGACAGGACCTGCAGCGGTGGCTTCCAAACCTTCTCTGATCAAGGCAAGGGGCCCCCTCATTTGATGGCCAAAGGGTAACTCAAAGGGGCTGAAACCAACACCCTCTTTAGGTAACTCTCTGTAAGCAAACAGCAGGCATGGTAGGAGGAGATCCCATTTCCTCCTTAGGAGCTCCTCCAAAGCGCCTAGCATGCCCTTGAGAGTTTTGTTAAACCTCTCAACCAGACCGTTGGTCTGGGGTGGTAAGAGGTAGAGAACTTGTAGGTTACTACACACTCTTTCCACATGTTTTTCATGTAACTCGACATGAAGTTGGATTCTCTGTCAAAGACAACCTCCTTAGGGAATCCAACATGGGTGAAAATGCCCAGGAGAGCCCCAGCAACCACCTTGGCAGTAATAGTCCGAAGGGCTATAGCCTCAGGGTACCTGGCGGCATGATCAACCAAAACCAGGATGTACCGATGTCCACCTGAAATGGGAGGGTCAAGGGGACATACAATGTCGATGCCCACCCTCTCAAATGGTGTGCCAACCACTGGTAACGGCTGCAGTGGGGCAATGACACTGCCTCCAGTCTTGCCAGACAAATGACAAGTTGGGAATGTCTTGCAGTGTGACTCCACTTCTACTCCCATCCGGAGCCAGTAGAAATGGGCAGAGAGCCTCTGCTTAGTCTTCTTGGTACCAAGATGACCAGCCAAGGGCACCTCATGCACCAGTTGCAGTAGGAAGGGCCTGTAACCTGGGGTACCATCAACCTCTTGAGGGCACCAGGTTCATGCTTAGTGGGCTCACTAACAAGGAGCTCACCCTCGCAATAGACCTGAAATGTCCTAGGTACTTCTCCCTGTGCCTGGGACAGGGCCTGTTTCCTCAGACCCTCGAGAGAGTGGCACTCTCTCTGACCCTTACAGAAGTGCACCCGGGAGGGTCCCCCTTCAACTAACAAGCATTGAAGGTCGTGGTGGTCCTCCAGGTTGAGTACCTCTCCCACAGGAGAGTAGTCTGGCTCTTCTCCCACAGGAGTTGAGGCTTGGGTACCCATTGGATCCAGCCTGGCCGGAGCATGAATCCCAATGGGTGCGGCAGGAGCAGCTGGAAGAGAAGGGATCCCTTTTGCAGAGGCGACCTTCTTGCTCTTCCTTCTTCGTTGTGCTTTGGGTTTCCCCGTTGGTGAGGGTATCGGACTCGTAGCCAGACCCAGTGTGACCTGTGATTGGGTGACCACTGCAGCAGCCATGGGTAGACCATCCGTGATCATCCCCATTTCCACCAAATCATTTCCTAACAAAATGTTAGCAAGCACATTGTCCTGAACCAGGACAGGAATCTTCGCTGTCTTGTCTCCAATCGTAATGTTGACTAAGGCTACAGGTGATAATTTGGGAGGCCACCAGCTAACCTGGTGGTTCTCAGAGGGGCTCCTACATAGTCCTCTGGCTTGAGCAGGGTCCTGTCCACCACTTTCATGCTTGCCTTGGTGTCTCTCAAGCCAGTAGAAGGCTGGCCATTCAAGAGGACCCTTCTTAAAAACCTATGGGTGTTCTGTGGGATTGTCGCCAGTACTTCTGCATACTGGTCCCAGGCCCAAAGGGACACTAGGGAAATCTCTACGGGGGCACCGAATGTGATACCTGTAGAGGAGGAGAGCACAGTGGCCTCCACCTCAGGCATGGGGTAAGGATAAGTCAGGCTGACAGCCGGCACTCCAAGTGCCTTACTTTTACACTTGGGGTCACCCTTTTTGTGATCCAGAGCCCCACAGTCCCAACAAGTGCCAGGAATGTGGGGTACGGTACTGGAATAACTGGGAGCCTGCTTTGCAGCAGGTGGACCACTACTCTTACTCCCACCCACATAGGTTTTTGGGTCTTAGGAGAGGAAGGTTTTGGTTTGTTCGACTGTGATTGCTTCTGGGACTCCTCAGCCTTCGGAGAGGTCCCCTTTTCTTTGTCCTTGTCCTTCCCACTGGAGTACTTAGGGGACACCCGGTGGGAGACCCACTTGTCACGCAGCCTGGCTAGCTTAAAGGGATCTAAAATGTTCTGGTCAGCAACATACTGACGCAGCTCCGGTGAACAGGCTTCCGGAAAATGCTAAAAAAACAAAAGGTGTGACAATTCAACAAACATTTTCACTTTGTAACAATCAATCCACCCCATTATGTACATGCGCGCAGCACTCACCCAGTTGATCCAGGACACATTCTCTCGTTCTTAAATTCCCTGAAATTTTTAAGGTATTGGATAGTTGTCTTGCCAAACTTGGCAATCAAAGCAGGCTTCGCGCTCTCATACTGACCCCTTTCTTCCACACTCAGTTTCAGAATACAGTTATATCTAGTCTGAGGCACTCAGCTTAACAAACACTTAGCCCAATCTCTTTTATCAACATCATTGATTCCACAAGCCTTCTCAAATGCTTCAATCCATTGGAGGATATCAGAACACTCTGCATAAACACCAACCAAATCTTTCATAAACTTGGTGGCTGGGGACCTGACACTCTCAACTGATTTTGCTGAAGTCTCCACTCTACTTTCTCTAGCTGGACATTCAGTGTCCTTGTCTTTGAGTTTAATATCCCTATTCTTGAGTTTCACTTGCTGTGCCAACTCCTCCTTCTTAAGTTCAACTTCTATTTCCAACTTGCAGTATTCAAAGGCTAACTTCATCCTTAATAACTCAATTTCCACGGAATCACTGGAGATCGGAACAGAGGCAGCAGGAATGGCGGTATTCCCAGAAACAGATTCAGTAACAACCCCTGGGGCAGAGTCCTAATTGGTTGCATTCCCCTGTAAAACCATATATATGAAGAGGACTGGTATGTTATCATTAGTAATTCATTACTCATTTAGGGATTCATTTATCCATCATTGATTCTGAGTAGTGCCATTAGTTATCCATTATCCATAGTATTCAGCCATTTGGTTTACTAGAGAAATAGGCCTTGTTATATGAAGTGCCTTGCTTATACGTGTTTAGACATATGTTATTATGTATGCAATTAGACACGCATATGTGTGCACTTAGTATGCATTGACCCATTATATAGCGGTTGGTTTGAGAGAGAATGAGTCAGCACTAGACTGAATGGAAACTGGCAGGCTAAGTTATTCTGACACAGAAGAGCAGCTCCACTAGGTTCTGCAGAAGAATTTTTTGAGTTACACTGGTACATGGGATGTGTAAACAAAGGCTGGTAGGCAGAAAGATAAGACATAACTCTTCCCCTAGCAGAAGTGAATGAGAAGGAAGCTTATCAGGCCTTGGGTTGCTCGCAGACAGACAGGAAGGTGGGGGCATTCACAGGCAGTGAGGAGTGCTTTGCACAGACATTCAAGGAGAGAGAGATTTCAGTAAAGTAAGAGCTGACAATGGAGAAATGGGAGCATGGTATGGTGTTTCATAACACAGAAAGGAGAAGGCCATAGGATGTACAAGATATGATGAAATGTCACGGTGACTAAGAACACTGTGGACTAGAACAAGACATGCGTACACAGACCTTCAGGCACTGTCCGGATTTAGAAATGCTGGTTTGACGGAAAAGAGTGAATGCTTAATGTAACCATAGAGATTTATTTACGTCATTTGACACTATAACTGGAAGCCTGAAATGAGCGGTAGATAGAGGCATTTGGGAAGCTTTTGGAGCGACGTTTTGAGAAGCAAAGGCCTTGAGAGAGGTGTTTGGAGAGGTGTTTTGGCAGAGAGGCTTTTGGATAATCAGCTAACATGCAGCTTGGGGAAGCATTCTGGGAGAGCTGATGAGAGCAGATGAGATCGAACTAGCAGGGAGCTTTGGCAGGAGACCAGACCACGAGGGGCCAAGGAGAGAGGCCCTGACAGAGTCTGTGTAGGGACTGGCTGGCTGCAAGGGAGCTGGAGAGGAGAGAGATGGGACACATTCGAGATTGGGAAGCTTGCCCATAGAAGGGGAGTATGGTTCTAGGCCTACTTGAATTGACTGGTTTGTTGGGACATGGGAGATTTACATACACATTAGATGGGTTGCTGACATACTGGCAGAAGGGGAGATCAGACAGGGATTGTCTAAGAGAGAGAGTGTGATGTGTGGTGTGGATTGGAGAGGAATGCTAAATGTGGACACTTGCCATATGTATTTTGCTATTAGCAGTTGTTGTTCTTAGGCATGCATTGTTATTAGCATTATAGATACAGAAATAGATCGAGCAGGACTGGATAATTGATATTAGATTGCTTGCATAGAAGCAAGCTACACAGAACTGTGCATTAATTAAAGTGTTTTTATTGTTGAATTGATATTGTTATTTCATCTTGTGTCTATTCTT
This sequence comes from Ambystoma mexicanum, assembly GCF_040938575.1. Taxonomy (NCBI): domain Eukaryota; kingdom Metazoa; phylum Chordata; class Amphibia; order Caudata; family Ambystomatidae; genus Ambystoma; species Ambystoma mexicanum. The sequence goes on from NC_090931.1 coordinate 464,628,507, forward strand.
AGCATTAGGGTATGTTTGTGTGTCCATAGCATAGCAATTTGGCAGTAACACGGTGCACAATCACCCTGAGATACATTTGCAAGGGGGCCAGAGTGATCCACCCCCCCCATGAGGTAGAGTTGAAGTTTCACACCCCCTTCAAGAGCTTCAAAATCAGTCTGGTAGTCCACCAGGGCAGCTATCAGCTCAGCCCTATACTGATCCACAAAGTCTAATTCCCTGGCTTCATAAGTAGTCTGGAGAGCCTCTAAGCTCATCCGAGTCAATTTACCATTCACAATAGATTCCATTCCTTGTAATGCAGTTATCTTGTACACAACTAAACCTCAATTTAACAAAGTGTAGAAAGTGGCAAGGTTACACACGGATTCTTGAAACCATTAGCATCCCACCGCTGCCACCAGTGTAAAGGACTGGAGGGGGTGCCTGCACTCCTGCTCTCTATATGGTAGAGGAGAGGCACAGAGGACCCCAGCCAAGATTCTCTATTACGGAAGCAATGGACGAGCAATCATGGCCTAGCTTTTCAGGAGGTGATGCGGGCTGGTTCTTAAGTACAGTGAAGCCCCAAGCACCCACAAAGGTGCACAGTCCACACACTGTATTAGTTAAAACACTGTCTTTATATAAATAAGGTTCAATGTTATATACACTATCACGATAATACACTTTGTGCTCCGACAATTCTAAAATGGTAAATATATACAGTTGTAGGTGGTACCACGATTACTCTGATTCCATTAAAATACATCAACTGTACTCAGTTGAAATAGCATACAAATCAACACAACAAAACAATATCAACCATAGATTTAGGAGGAGGACCAGCTGGTTGGACAATTGGCAGACTAATGGCCTTGTTTACCTAGGCACAGTTCTGTGTGGGGATCCCCCCACCTGGGCAACCTGTAAATGAAGATGCACTACAAGCCCAGTCCATATATTGTCTACTAAAGTCTTATCTTCTTCTATAGTCCTGCAACCCAAATGTACCTTGTGTTGTGGAGTTCTCCGTCGGGGAATCAATGAGCCCTTCTTGAGTGCGCTCCCTTTCAGGCAGGAGCCACGGGTCGTCAAACCTCCGAGATGAAGGAAGGGTGGACGTTGTCATGGAGGGAGCAGCTTTGATCTTCGCGGTGCTCATTGACAAAAGCTTGTGAACGTCCTGTGAAGAAGAGGCATGCGGTGCACCTCGACAACGATGGTTCGTTGCCACAGAGAGTCAGTGGAGAACTTTGGCTCAGCAAGGGTGTCGAGTCATCAGCGTCTGACGCCGGCGAATGGGACGTGACCACGGCTGGATTCAGTAGCTTCATCGGCGTCTCTGAGGTCTTCAGGTGGCGGGAAACCCACCAGCAGATTTTCCTCGGTCGTCGACGGCCTTGACTTTCTCCGGCAGGACGAAAGCGGTCAACGGTGATGAACAAGGGAGACCTTGGATCAAATGTTCTTAGGCAAAGGGAGCACTGCGCCTCCGGTCGGTGACGGCGGTCGGCGACGGTGGATGGCTTTCTGGTGTTTTCTTTGTTCTCCTTGGCGGTCCCCTTCTCCAGTCGGCAGCCTTTCGTAGATCTGTCTACCAGGGACCTTTGGAAAAGTTCAGTTGGTGCACAATGGTCCCTCGTAGCTCGGTAAGAGGTCGCCTTACCATGTCCTCTCTTGGATCAGTTACTTGAAGGCACAGCAACTTTCAGATTAGCGAAGGACAGCAGTAGTTATTCGTTTTCCAGTGGGCTTCAAAGTTAACCATCAGTTTCAACTTCAGCTTCTGAACGATTTCTAGCAGTGCGATGCCCCCAGATATACTGTTGATACCCCATTCATTCTGCTGGGTCACACTCAGGCAACCAATCACTCAGAAGGGCATTAAGGCAGTCTGTCAGCCAATATGGTGCACAGTGCATTCAGGCCATTCTTCTCCATCCAGACACTCACAACACAGAATGTGGATTCGGACAAGCACTCTGCCATTCAGGACTACATACTGCATTCATACCAGTTTCCGGCAGGGCTGTCTCAGTCATTGTGTCAACCACCAGATACTAGACACCCATAACAAAGAATGCGTATTTGTCACACACTCCATTCACCCAGGTCCCAAATACAGTCATTGGAAAGGCTCCAGACAATCTGGCCTGGACTTCCCCATACTATCATATAAGGAACTACCACCCAACAGCCAGTCAGGGCTTCCCGGGACTTCAGGAAAAGGTAACAGGCAAAAGAAAGCAAGAGGCCACAGGGGCCATCTTGTTTCCTATCAGGAATCCACTGATTCCAATGACAGGGCCTGGGCATCCCAAAATGGAGGATGTGCAGGGCACATGTCAATTCAGCACTGAGCTGCCACCAGTCCGTACCCTGCTCTGTGGGCCACACACAGGTGCCCAAAAACATACACTAGGAGTACAGGGTCGTACTCCCACCCATGGGTGCCATAAGGGTATCCCAAGGGTCTGTTCACCAAACCAAATACAGGAAGAGCTGCACCACAGAAAACAAGTCAGAACATACATGAAACAGCAATAAAGGACAAGGATTCAGAGGCCCTGTCCCTCCGATGCATTTCCAGCATCACACCAATGTGTGCCGCCCTTGCGTGCGACTGCTCTCTTTGGCGTCCATATTCAAGGATCCTGGCTAGGACAATGCCCTTTTTGCCCAACACGATTCTGCGTAATTTCTCTGAGTGCATGCCGTTGATGATATGGCAGCTTATTTCCTTGTCAACGTTGTTGAATTCAGACAAGAGCGTTTGTTTCCTAAGCCTTGTGTGGTAAGCGTCCAGTGTTTCATTCTCCATCTGTACTGTGGTGCAGAAATTGAAGGTTTCGTATTCCGGATTCAACTGTGGCATGAAATGTGCTCTAAGGGCGTATTTGCCCAGTTGGTATATGTCCGCACCATCGTCAATGAGCAGCGTATTGAAAATGCGTAGGAGGTCCTCACCCACGTTGAGCAGAAGGTGTGACCTCATCTTCCTGGGCATTGTAATGTCCTTGCAATCCATCGCCATCTCGAACTTTGGATCCACAGCATCCATCGGGGTCCCACTGATGATACAGCAATCCTTGGTGGTGTACTGGGCCTGGGCATGGAAAGGCCAGTTGCCACGATGTCCTGGTGCTGGAATCTCCCCCGTATGTGTGTGGGAAGCGATGGGTTCCGCCTCACCTCCGTTTGCTGGTCAGTTGGTGTGGCAGCGATGATTTGACAGCTCCTTGGTATTCCTTCGGGTGGCGCAGTGGTACTCTCCGTGCTGCTTGGCAATGAAGCACGAGGAGAGAGAGAAAAATATTTCCCCAGTGACTTTCACTGAATTTCTGGGTTCCCTTTGTGGATGGGTGAATGTTTTGGGAGAAAGAAAATGTTTATTTTTTATTTTTTTGGGTGGGGTATGGTACCCCCACCGTGTCTCCAAAATGTGCCCATGCTGTGGGCATGTGGGCTGAGTTACAGCCTGGGAACAGCTGTGCGTGTGTTCAGCTCCCTCATCTCGTCGCCAGTGTTGTGTTCCTCCCTGGCGGTGCAGCTGGCGGAGGGAGGGATGATCAGGGCCTGCGTTGGGGGCCCTACAGAGTAATCAACAAAGGACACAAAATGCTTGCTTTGGCTCTTGCCCGGGACTGCCTGTCTTCTGGCAGGGCGGGCCCTTTATTAAACGTGTGCCTCACATCAACGCGCATGTGGGACATGAGGGGTAGGTAACAGGGCACTCATCGTGCCGGCTCAAACGAAAGCGCCTCCTCCGCTGAATGCTTGGGGTGGTCCTTGTTCGTTCCAATACACAACAAGCTGGTCTAATGGAAACCTGAAATACTATCATGAATCGTACTTCTGACCTTCAGGGTTTGCCTGGGTACATTGCGTCGGATTGGGGAACTTTGTGTCACTGAGTTTACTAATTCCAAACAAAATCCAAGTATCGCTAGCTGTTTGCCCAATGAAGCTAGCAACCTATCCCAAACTCCAGAAGGCAATATCCACTTTGAACCGGTGAGCATTCTGACATTTGAAATGTGCCCAGTCCAAAAATCAACCCTCCCCCAACATATCACAGCGCTATAAGTGGTCAAGTAACTTCAGTGGAGAAACTTAAAAGACTGAAAGAGGGTAGAGACATAACAACACGCTTCACTTTTCATAAACCAGTGCTCAAAGCGCTGTGACATGACAGTGGTAAAGCTTCCTGGCGTGCACTCCTCCCCAGGCACTGCAAACTGATGCCCGCTGAGGTAAGGGTGCCCCTCGTGGGCACTTACGGATCTCCTGGGTGGCTCCCTCCTGGGACGCCTTTTCCTTGCTCATCGAGAAAGGTAAGATTCCCTTTAGGGAGTTCCCGTTCATATGGTCGCCCATGGTAGCCTCTTGTTGAGCAGCAGCCCTGGACTGTACACAGTGCTCTCACGCTGCCAGGGTGTGTGCGCAGGGAGGCAGGGCAGGGACAGCCGAAGCACGCAGCCACATTTAAAACCACCAGCAGGAAACAGGTTTGCTAAGATTGCTGTTGACTGTTGCAAAGAAAGTTTTTATTTCTAACAAAATACCTCATGCTGTCAAGCAACAACACATGCCAACATTGGCTGGTGCACCTACATGAAAGAGGACCACTCCCCACTCAGTTACCTTTTATTTTGTTAAACGCTGTGTCTGTTAATTCTTCCTAAGTGCTCCACGAAACATTTTGAACATATGTGCTTTGGGTTACATTATCCCGTTACATTGGTAGTTTTTGTATCTTTGCCTAGTCTCGCAAGATTCTAAAATGATGGCTAGAAATGACCGGTACACAAATTCAGTGAGTGAATGGATCCACTGTGGACTCGGCTGAATAGTTACTCAAAGCCGAAATTAGGTACACCCCTAGTCGTCAATGTATACTATGAGGAACTGATCTAAGTACTCTGGCAGAACCTCCTGCATGAAAGGTTGGAAGGCAGCCGTAGCATTACATAGGCCAAATGTCATCACCAGGTACTCAAACAACCTAAACCTAATTTAGAACGCCATCCTCCACTCATACACTTCCTTAACTCGAATTAAATGGTGGATTCCCCTCAAGTCCAATTTTGTATACATTACTGCGTCTTTCACCTTATCCATTATCACTGAGATCAATGGAAGCTGGAACCGATTTCTAATAATCACGTTATTCAATGATGTGTAATAAATAAAAGTGTGCAAGGTGCCTTCTTTTTACAGGACAAAAAACAAAGGAGATGGGAGATTTGGAGTGCCAGATGAACCCACATGCCTACATATCATCCAAATACTCCCGCAGGTGATGATTTTCTTGCTCAGACAAGGCATACATCCGGCTACATGGTAGCTTTGCCTGTGGGTCGAGGTCAATAACACACTCATGCTCCTATTTGTTGGTAATGACTCAGCCTTTCCTTTGTCGAACACCTCCGCAACCTCTCTGTACATTGCCGGCAACAGTTTCCACAGCCCCAATACAGGCTTGTGAAATGGCTCCTTCTACTAAAAAGGTAGTTGACCCAGCCAAATCTTGTAAATGGGTCTTGCACAATTTTGAATCAAAAGTAAAGTATGTTGCACCTAATCGATAATCGGGTTATGCCTTACTAACCAGGGCATTCCTAGAATCACGCTATACTGTGGGGCCGCAATCAAGCCAAAAGTCAAAACGTTCTCATGCCCCAGCAAATACAACATACGTATGAGACTAGTCTGAGTAGTAATGGGACCTGAAGCTAAACAGGAACCATCCACTGAATGCACTGTGTGAGGAAGGCATGGTATCGAGCAGTAGACAGGCACAATGGATACAAGTTTAAAAAACTTTTATTTACGAATTTGCTTGGGATGGTAGAATTCTAAAATGGGAGTAATCTTGGCCATTAAACAATAACAAATAAGTCCAAGTCAGTTTGGTCAAAATAAACAAGCCTATCCTAAGAAAACCTAACCTTGCCCTCCTTCTCAAGATAACAAAATGTGTTAAGGGAATACAAAAATGAAAATAGTATCTCAAAAGGAAATGTCAGAATTGCTTCAGCAACAACTCCCTTCTACAGGTTCAACCCCACAGGGTCTAGAGAGTTCTTAATAAACAAAGGATAAGTGGATGACACCGTTCTATCGATCTAAGATCTTTCACTGTCAAAGACTTTTGAAACTGCAAGGAATTTTACATGGACCTCTGCATGACCACTTCGACGTCTTTCCACATTCCTGCAATTCACAATCCATGCACATCTTGTGACACCAATACTTTTTGGTACCTATAATTCCCGTTCTCTTTAGTCTGCCCTCTTGGCCTGTTCAAAAGTTCAGGTTATAACACCAATACCTCTTGGTATTTCTTTTCCCCAATGCCTCTTGGCACTTGTAGATCTTAGTCTCTTTTATCTTTTCCAAAGGTCATATTCAATACCAATACTTCTTGGTATTTCTTTCCTATCAATGCTTCTTGGTACTTGTAGTTCTTATCATTTTACCTGCTGCCCTGTTGGCACATTTCACAATTCACATATTCTATTGCAGTACCAATGCCTCTTTGTACTCGTTCTTTATATTTTACGTTTGCCCTCTTGGCGTGATTCACATTTCACACATTTCGGCTTCCTCTGATTTGACTTTCTTTCCTTTTGATCTCAGCTTGTAATATCTTTCAAACATTCATCAAAAGTTCATAACATTTCACAGAGACTTTCTAATGTGCCACTTCATCTCACAGGACCACTCTGCTACTCTGTATCCTTTTCCTTTAACAATTGCTCTCTTCATTTGCATGTTATCTGCACACGCACAACCTTCAACTTTCAAATCACAATCACTTTCGCTTTAACATCAAGACTTTTGTTGTGCTCGATAACTCACTGGTTGTGTTAAATTAATTCTTTCATCTTTTCCTCACAGATGAAGGCCGTTAATAACATCGTTACTAACATCTCCTCTGCTACTCCCCAACTCCGCTGTTCATCCAGGAGGGCCGCGGGCAGTTTCCTGGCACCATGAAGGTTTCTTTCCTCTGCTTGCTCAGCTATGCTTTTCTAACACTCACAGCTACCTGAAAGCTTGGAAATCTTGCCTGGCTTTCTCTCACTCCTCTAAATTGATGATCAGCCCGTTGGCCTTTCAACTCCCACAGCCTTGTTTGCATCCACCTCAGAAGAGCTGTTCCTTCTCGTACCCAGCCTCGCTCAAAGTGTGTCTGTGCACTCCACCTTTTATTTTCACAGGGAGCCTTAATAAGTGGCAGGTGTACATTATTAGAGTTACATGCCTGACTCTGCCTGGCCTCATTACAGGGACAGGGCCAATGCAGGTCAGTGGAGGTAATCCTTCTGACCTCATTCCTGTCATGTTGACGTTGCCCTGGGAGTGGGAGGTGGGCGTTAGGGAAAAGGGAACTGACGTGGGGATGGGAAGTGACAGGCAGGGGGCGGGAGTTAAGGGGCAGAACGAAGTTGGAAATTAATAAAGAAAGACATGTTTGGTGATTCCTGCGTCCGTCTCTTCGGTGCTGCGATACCCGTGCTCTGGGGCCTACCCGCACTCTAACATTGGCGACGAGGAGGGTGGCCTGGAACATGCGACCGCACTTGTGGAGAGAGAGCAAGGGCTCGCACCACACGTGAGTGGGAAGCAGAGTACCCCGAGGATGCAGACCCAGTCAGTGAACAAGCCCACATCATCAAGCCTGGGCTGCGGTGATCACAGAAGGCGGGAGGGGCCACCGAGCGCAACGGAAGCAGCGAGGAGGCTGACACTGCACCCGGCCCGCAGCAGTGATCCGGGAAGATAGCATGTGCGCTACACGGAGCGAGGAGCTCCAACTCACAGTAGGTGCTGTGTAAGCCCCGCCCAACCTCCCTAAAGACCAGCTGATGGTGCTCGTGCCACTCCTAGCGGCCATCAGATCTCAGGAAAAGCAGGCTCGGCCAGGGCCTAAAGAAGAGTGGATAGTGGGGCAGAGGGCCTCACCCCAGGGACCACCTCCAACTGATGGTGCTCGTGCCATATTGGCAGCCATCAAAGAGTGAGGGAGTGTTGGAAGAAAGCCAGGAATGCTCTCAAGGAGCACCCCAGGCTAAGTCACCCCCATACAGAGGAAATGTCAGGTCAAGAGGACAATCAAGGGGCACAAGCCCAAGGAAATGGGCCTCCAGGCACCAGATCCAATGCCATACCATCTGCCAGATACGCTGGCTGCCCAAATGCCAGGTGCGTTTGACGTCACTGACACCAGCAACATGGGTCCCAGATGGACCAAGTGGATTAGAGACTTTGACCTATACATGGGAGCCACAGTACCGATTGCCGACACCAGGCAAGTATGCCTATTGAAGATAGCGGTTGGGTCCGCCACACGCGACATCATTGATGAAATGCCCCCTGACTCCATAGACTCCACCCAAGACCTCAAAGACGCACTGGCAGCGTATTTCGCTCCGCACACCAACATGGATTATGAAAGACATTTATTCCACAGCACCAAACAAGCTAAAGGAGAGACGATGGACGCATACATAATGGGACTGCGCACCAAGCTAAAACACTGTGACTTCGCCAATTATTCAAATACCGAGGCTTTGAGATCTCAAATTATATCTGAATGTGCATCACAGGCGTTCCGAAGGAAACTACTTCAAAAGTCCCACATGCTGGAGGAGATACTGGCACTCGCGAGAGTCAAGAAGGCCATAGACTCCCAGGTAGAGAGTTTTAGATGCGCAAATCCAGGGGAGAACTTGCATAGGCTCCAACTAGAAAGGGAGACAGAAGAGCTCTTTCGCTACAAATGCAGGTTTGAAAACCCCCACAAGGGGACGTGCCCAGCCATTGGACAACGCTGTGCATCCTGTGGTGAGGAAGGGCACTTCAAAGCAGTATGCAGACTATTCAGGGACAGGGGGAGGGACTGACCCAGAGACAACCCATCTAGGTCCAAGGTGCGAAGCATGGGGCCATCAAACCCCATCCCGACAACAAGCACCCAAAACCTGCCTAACCAACCATACCCTGATCAACGAGAGAGAGAGAGAGACTCAGGGGAGGACAAGCAAAGGAGAGAAAGAAGAGAAAGAAGAAGATATGTCATGCGTGCGAGACCAGAGCACAGATCAAGACGCCACATGCGTTACCTAGTAGAGCAATCCCCTACAGACTCAGACCCCAGCTCATCGGGGAGTGACCAGAAGAAGAGGGCATACATGTACGCTCTATGCAACCCCACCGCCATGACGCATACCCCTACACTCATCATCAAACTCAACGAGCAACCAACTGAATCTCTCATTGACATGGGAGCCACGGTGAACTTGCTCAGCGAATATATATACAACAAACTACCCCAGAAGTCAAAGTTCTACCCCGCAACAGTAGACATCTACGCCCATGGTGCCAAGGTACCCCTAAAGTGTCTAGGACAATTCGAAGGTCTCTGTCACTACAAAGGACACGAAATGAAAATACTGATACATGTTCTGGCCACCGAGACAGACAGCGGCTGCCGACATGGGACTCATTCACATCTTGCATAATATAATGGTTCACAAATACATTGGCCCTCATTACGACCCTGGCGGATTTTTTCCGCCATCGACGGACTTTCCGGCCATGGCGTAAAGTCCGTTTACGCCATGGCGGATGGTGGACTTACCGCCCCATTCCGAGGTCGGCGGGGCGGTAAGTCCCCATTGACCCATTTACCCTTCCCCATTCCCATTTCGGCCCCATAGGGTATAATGGGAGTGGGGAAGGAGTTAATTACGCCACCGTAAATTACGGTGGCGTAATTAACACCAAGGTCCCATAGCGCCATGGATTTTTACGCCCGCAAAAAGCGGGCGGAAAAATGACCATGGCGCTATGGGAACTCGTAGTTGGCGGTAAGGGGTCGGCGCAGCTAACGCTGGCGCAAACCCCTTACCGCCAGGGTCCTAATGAGGCCCATTGACCCTGTCGAAATGGTCAACAACTTGTACCCCCGGATATTCAAAGGCATTGGCAAGCTAAAAAACACACAAATCAAACTCCACGTGGATGACTCAATATGCCCGGTAGCCCAACCCTACCGAGGGATCCCAGTCAACATCCAGAAGAAAGTAGAGGATGAGCTCCACAAACTACTGGAACATGACATCATCGAACATGCCACAGGCCCTACCACCTGGGTGTCCCCAAAAGTGCCCATGCCCATAAAGGGATCAGAGGCCATATGACTGTGCGTGTACATGAGGCTTCCAAATCAAGCCATCAGGCGGGAGAGCCATCCGGCGCCCCGCATCACAGCATGATCCACCTACTGAACAGAGTCAAGGTATTCTCCAAGCTTGACCTACAGAAGGGATACCACCAGCTGGTATTGAGCCCCAAAAGTAGAAAGATCTCTACGTTTGTCACTCACGTAGGCCTCTAAAGATATGAGAGGTTGAGCTTTGGGGTGTCCTCGGCCGCAGAAATATTCCAGGCCGAGGTACACAATGTCATCAAACATATCCCAAACTGTCCAATTATAGTGATGACATACTTGTCTTTGGCACTGACATAAACAAGCATGACGAAACATTGATGAAAATTTGCAAAGACCTGAATGAAGCAAACCTCAGAATGAACCGAGACAAATGTGAGTTTCACAAAAGCTCACTGAAATTCTTCAGACACGTATTTTTGGAGACAGGCATGACACCTAACCCGGAGAAGGTGGCAGCACTAAACGAAACCTCGGCCCCAAAAAACGTTTCAGAACTGCACTCTTTCCTAGGCCTGGCCAGTTACTGCAACTGCAACATCCAGGACTTTGCGCCCGTCAGTGAGCCGCTGAGACAACTGACGCATCAAGATGTGGCATTTCGATTGACCGACGACTGTCAGAGGGTGTTCGAAATCATAAGAAATAGGGTTGCGAAAGCAGAAAACATGGCCTATTATGATCCCAGCCGGAAGATTGAACTGACCGTGGATGCTAGTCCTGTAGGTTTGAGAGCCATACTAGCACAAGTAGACCCGAGAGACCCCTCCCAAACGCATATCGTTGCATATGCCAGCAGGAGTCTCTCCACCACCAAGCAGGCGTACTCTCAAGCAGAGAAGGAAGGTCTCGCAGTCGTATGGGCATGTGAGCATTTTCATCTATTTCTAAACGGGAAACCGTTCCGAGTCATCACGGATCACCAAGCCCTGCCGTTCCTGTACGGAAATCCACAGGCAAAGATGTCACCCTGCATTGCCCGTTGAGGGCTGAGACTACAAGACTATGCATTCGAGATAGTACACCGGCCAAGCAAAGGTGAAAACCCTGCAGACTTTCTGTCCAGAAGGCCCCGGGAGGGGTGCGCGCCTGAACCATCTGTGGCAGACAGGTACCTCAGATACCTCATACACCAGTCCACCCCGGGAGGAGTCAATACAGAGATACTAGCGAGAGAAACAGAAAATGACCTAGCCTGCCGAGTCATATGCGAAGGACTTCAGCCTGGACTGTGGCGAAGGGCAAAAGAAAGAGGGAGAACGGCAGGGGACGTGATAGAAGAGGACGTGGAGTGCCTGATACAAGTGAAGGATGAGTTAGCACTATCCGAGGACCATCTCCTGTTGAAAGACTGTAAAATAGTAATCCCGGCAGCCCTGAGAAGAAAGATCATCGAGTTGGCCCACGAAAATCACCGGGGTATAGTATAAAACAAGCGCATGCTGCGCCAGAAAGTTTGGTTCCCCCACATGGACTCCATGGTGGAGACTGTGTTAAAAGCTTGTCCCACGTGCAGCCTTATCACCCCAACTTGTCACCCGGAACCACTGATCATGTCGGACCTCCCACAGGGAATATGGGATGCCATAGCCGCTGACTTGTTTGGGCCCATCGAAGGAGGGAGATACGTCTTAGCGGTGATGAATGAATACTCCTGATATCCGGAAATTCAATTGATATCATCAACCGCAGCTCATCACGTCATCCCTGCCCTGGACCACATATTCTCGACCTACGGAGTGCCCAAGGTGCTCAAGACGGACAATGGACCCCCGTTCAGCGGGCATCAGTTTGCTCACTTTGAAGAATACCTGGGGTTTCATCATCGGAAGATAACTCCCCTCTGACCCGAGCAAATGGCATGATAGAACGCTTCATGGCCAATCTAAAAAGAGAGCTGTAGAACACCAAGTTAACTGGACAGCCGTACGAACAAGTGCTGAATCAGCTCATGAGAGACTATCGGGGAACGCCCCATAGCACCACGGTGAGGACCCCTGCGGAGCTGATGTTTGGACGAACCACTCAAACGAGAATTCCGTAGGCCAGTCAGATCATCCACCCACCTACACTAGACCAGGAGGTGCGGGAGAGGGATGAGGCAGTGAAAGCTTACATGAAAGCGTATGCCGACACCCGCTGTAGGGCACAAGTGCCGCAGATCGAAGTGAGAGATGTGGTCGCAGTCAAACAGCCCCTAACCCACAAACACACGTCTCAATTTCAAGAGGAACCTCTACTCGTCACGCAAAAGAAAGGTTCCATGGTAACTGCCCAAGGTCCGAAGGGGTCAGTCACACAGAACTCCTCCCATTTCAAGGGGATCCCAAATTTGGGATCGAGGCGCCTGAGCGGGCGGGTACGAGCGCCCCTGGATCGAGTCGGATGACCTGTATGGACACTGAGGAATCGGATCAAGAAGCTCCGAAGGAGAGAGAGAGTGGTGTACAGTCTCCAGTGACCTTCAGTGCACACCATCAGAGAGCTCGGAACTAGCCTCGCCGATGGATTGAGGGAATGGACTAGTGAGGTCCACCAGACCGGCACCTGTTGTGAAGAGTCTGGTAACTGTTTAAAATGGAGGGGGATGTCATGTTGACGTTTCCCTGGGAGCGGGAGGCGGGCGTTAGGGAAAAGGGAACTGACGTGGGGATGGGAAGTGACGTGGAGGGGGTGGGAGTTAAGGGGCAGGTCTAAGTTGAAAATTAATAAAGAAAGACGTGTTTGGTGATTCCTGCGCCTGTCTCTTCTGTGCTGCAATACCCGTGCTCCGGGGCCTACACATGCTCTAACAATTCCTTATCTTCCTTGGTGCAGTACTTTTCTCAAGACAAGGTGGGGAGGAATTATGGGGGTCCCATAACCTCCTTGCTTTGAGTAGGAACCCCTAACATATGGGCTAATGTGATAACCAGGAAATTCCAAGTGGTCCTTGAATCGACCATGGCAGATATTGTTTCCTTGCGATCAGAAAAACATGTCACTAATACATACACATGCAGTATCTTATTTTGTGTCATGTTGGCAATCGAATTTGGAAGCTGAACTGTGGATGGGCTCGACAAGATGGCGCGACAGTAGAGGGAGCTATCTCTTTTCCCGTCTCTGCTCTTCGTCTGTCAGTGTTACGTACAGGTGTATCTGGACAATTGTGAATATAATAACCTGCCTTCCCACAATATAGGCATAGATTATTTTTTAAACCTTTTCTCTTTCTCCTCGGCTGACAAAGGACCCTTGATGCTACCTATTTGAATAGATTCACCTTCACCCAATCAAGGGCTTGCCTCTCTTCCCTTATCTAAACTGGCAAAAGGGAACACCTCAGGTCTTCTTTTGTCACCTCTTCTTTAGCTCATTCTCTGGTCAAGGCGCAAGGCTAGGTCAACCAAGGCACTGCATGATTCAGGTTGCGGCTCCACGTGCACTATAGCATCTTTCAACTCTTCACTCAAGCCCTGATAGAAAAGGACTGCTTGTTTAGGTTGCGGCCAATCAGTCTCCACCCCAACCTATTCAATTGGGTCACATATGTCACCTAATCCTTGGCACCCTGATTTCATGCTAACAGTTCTTTATCTTGTGCTAACGCGACTGTCCTGCGATCAAAGATCTGCCCAAATTCCTTCATAAACTGATCTCAGTTATATAGCAATGGGTCATCCTTCTGTACCAAAGGTATAGCCCAGGCCGCTGCATTCCTGACAATACGAAATAACAAACGTCGTTCTCACCTGTGAGTCAAAAGGTAGCATATTTCCACAGGTCCCCTGAGAACCTTTCAGGTGGCCCTAAATGCACCCCTAATGGCTGCTGTAACACCACTGCGCGGAGCAGCCCCTAGCGGGGCCCCAAATCTGTCCACCTGTAATGGTGTGCCCTGAGCAATCTACCCATTAAATTGTTTCTTAAGAGCACTGCTCTCCTGTTTTGCATGTACTGACTCTGTCTGCAAGAGCCTTTCTTGCAAAGCATTTAGCACATCTTCTAAAGGCGGGGAGGATGGCTCCATTTGGCTTAGGTGGCGTGGCCAACCCTCGAAGGGGGCTGATAGTTCTCAGGCTCGAGGTGAGGTCAGAAGCCGGATGGAGTATGACCCTCCCACTGTGGATTGCACGGGTACCCGTTGTGAAACTAACAGGACACCACACGGCAGCCAATGGTAGGAAGAGTGTTGGGGAGGAGTTGTGGACGGGTATAGGGGATGTTAGGGAAACCAGAAATAGGGTGAGGGTACGTGATTGGATAGGTAGAGGGGAATGTGGGAAAGGCACAAACATCATACATGTACTTCCTGAATGCTGAATTCCTTTACTCATGACAATCAGCTGCTTCCTAACCGTGTTACCTTGCCATGTTTACAAACACAATCGCCAACATTGGTGACTAGGACAAACGTAATGATGCACATTAAATGGAAGCATGAAAGGTGGAGAACTTCCACCTACAAGCAGGATGAGAAAAGCAAACATGAACACTAGAGGCTCATTCAATTGCATCTCTCCTAAAGGAGGATGCCTGCCTTAATTCGAGAGCCTTGCACATGTTTATCTGCACCAGAGAAACCAGACTGTCTACCAGTTCCATGGGCTGCATAGACAACACAAAGGAGTACTTATCTGAGGCTCGGTCACCATGACCACCCTGAGGAGATGAATGCTGGTGGAATAGTGTGCATGGTCGCGGTGTCCATGGCGCCTCACTGCCTTGTTTACAGAGAAGCCTCCTGCTGGGACCCCAAGCAGGAGTGCTGTGCTGTTTGCACGTGTAGCTCATCGTGGCTGACTCACTGCGCAGCCCGGGATTCCGTTCACTGTTGCTGCTTCCACCGACGTAGCCAGGATACGCCTTGTCATTACATGCCATGAGTGGCTTCCTTAAGAATAAACTCTCAAGTATGCGTGCGTACACGCGCATTGCCCCAAGGCCTCATGGGGCTTGTAATTCCCAGCAGGAAAACGGTCCGGGGCCTAGGTGCAAAGCACCTCTAGTCCACAATTGGTGGCTCCGGTCACAAATGCCCTTGGGCAAGTTGGAAATGGCCCGTGACTGCGCACATTCCTAACAAGAATAGCTTTCTGAATTACTTGCAAAGTGATGGAGGAATCTAAAGGGCATAAGTCTGTTGTTTTTTTACAAATATTGTTAATAATGTCATTATCAGTGGTAGGATCGGATGAGCAAAGTTCAGAATAGAATTTTAGGAAATTAATTATTAATTTTTACTTATAACTTTTAAGCCCTGACATGAGTAATGCAAGTATTAATATATTTTTTTGCTTTTGGCGCATTTGGTGGCGCAAAGCCCAAACTATAGCTACAGGTAAGGGGAGAGATAGATGAAATGGCCAAATCACAAAAGCGCTTATTGCTGTATCCTGCTGCTTTGTAATCCAATGAGTATGGGCATTATTGATTGAGAGCCAATTAAACTGTAGGTTTGGAAAGGGTGCTGGCTGTATAAGGGGTGTGGAAAATGTGTTTTGAAATCGATGCTTTTAAGTAACCAATGAAAACTGAGTGGAGAGCAGTGTGTGATAGGATGGGTGTGTGGCTTGGAGTAATGTGGGGGGTGTGTGTTATTGATTGGTTAGTAGGCTGTAGTGGGTGGGCCTTCATGGGCAGGGTTTGTGTTCCATGTGGTGAATCACCATTTGGCTTATGGGCAGGGTTTGTGTTCCATGTGGTGAGTCACCATTTGTCTTGTAGCAGCAAAGAGGTAAGGTTAAATGTTTGTGTATGTGTCAATTCTAGGAGAGTAGACAGTTGAATTATGTGTGTATACAAATGATGTCCCCCCCCTCTAGTCACACCGCTCTCCTGGTCAGACCACTCTCTCCTCTCTTCCTACCCGGGTCCCCTCAGCCCGCTGACTGCACCTCCTCCAGCCCTGCCAAACTCGTTCACGAACATCCGTTCGATGAAACGAGTGTCAGATGCTGCCTTCTCATCCACCTTCATCCCACCTTCTCACCTCAACCCCTGACTCTACCTCTTAGTATGCTCTCAGCAACCTCCATCTGGCCATTACTAACACTCTTGACATGCTTTCCCAGTCAAGGGGATCCGCTTGAAACCTGCCTCTAAGCGCAATACCAGGTATGACTCTGAACTTGCCGCCCTGGAACGCAAGGGCAGAGCTGCAGAACAGAAGCAGCAAACCTCAGACTCAACCTCTGACAAATTGGCCTGCCACCTGCTCCAAAGGCAATACAGACTCTCCATCCGTGCCAAGAAAAGGGCCCACAAACAGGTTCAGGTATCTGGTGCATCCAACAACACAGCATAACTTTTTTAAATCTGCAGGGAACTAGCCAACCCTTCCGCAGTCTCCTCCTCCCCTCTTCCTTCCCAGGCCCTCTGTGTCACACTGGCCACACACTTCACCACAAAAACTCTGGACTTCCTGAACACCATTACTACCCTCTCCCCAAACCCCATTGACGCCTATGGCCTCCCACCCTCATTCCCCCTCTCTCTCTCCTCCTTCCCTGTCACACCTGATGAGGTCACCAGAGTTGTCCGCTCTATGAAGGTCTCCTCCAAAAAGGTTTCTCCTTGCTCCTCCAGAACCATCAAGGACAACATTGGCTCTATTGACCCAACTCTTGCTGATTTCTGCAACCACTCTTTTGCTACTAGATTTCCCCCTCCTCCCTCAAGCACCACTTTGTGCCCCCCTCCATCTTGTGTGCCTGATCCCCTTCCATACCCCTTCTCCCAAACTGTGGTACCCATGGGATGCGGTGTCCCTGGAAAGCTCACCTGTTGATTAGTTTTGGCGAGCACTCCGTCTGGTCCTGCTGCTTCTGGTAGGGGCGCTTGTATGATCTGGACCGAGTTCCTTCACTGGTCCCTTGCACATGGTAGTCCAGTCCTGCTGCGACTAAGCCACTATACTTCAGGTAAGTGTTCCTCTTTGCCTTTGTCTTTCCTCGTCTGTTTTTTGTTGGATTGTAAAGTTTGTTGTCTTGTATTGCTGTCCGTTCCACTTTTTATGTTTGCTCTTTTGCTTTCTTCCCTTGCAGGTGATGTTGCCGGCCCGGCAGAACCTGCGGAGCACGAGGCGGCAGCCGGAGAGAATGAGGAAAGAAGCTGCAGCAGTACAGTAGCTGGTAAGTTGTTAACTAGGAGGGGTGCGGGGGTTCAAATACGGCGCAGCCCTAGGACGGATGTTCTAACCTTGTCTTTCTTCTTCTTCACAGGGTCCGAGTTCATGGATGCGGAGTGCAGTGCTGCGGTATCGGGATCAAGATCACTGGATGTCAGGAGATGAGTCTGCAGATGAAGCGATGAAGCACTGGTTTCCTGGAGGTGAGTATGCAGGAGAACGTCTGGTTTCAAAGGTAAGTAAACTGGTCCAAGTGGCGGTGAGGGTCACGTTGCACTCGAGTGCAGTTACGTGAAGCACTGGCCTTAAGGATGGAGCAGCTTATATAGCTGAGCTTCTGAAGCCATGCCCACCAGGTTCAGCCTGTCTGCCACACCCTGCCACACCCGATGAGTCAGCACATGAAGACCAGGCCTAGGGAGCCACACCCGATGAGTCAACACATGAGGATGTTCTCCACTCCTGCACTGAAATAAAGTGTTCCTGCTCACATCTCTATATGAGCCTGGCGCCAAAGGCGCCAGGACCG
This sequence comes from Ambystoma mexicanum, assembly GCF_040938575.1. Classification (NCBI taxonomy): domain Eukaryota; kingdom Metazoa; phylum Chordata; class Amphibia; order Caudata; family Ambystomatidae; genus Ambystoma; species Ambystoma mexicanum. Next base: position 464,646,369 of record NC_090931.1, read on the forward strand.
AGTCCAGCCAGGGCCCCTGTGTTTATGGGTCCCAAAAGGACATAAGTGAGTCAAATGACCCCTTGCCCCCATCACTAGATGGTGTGATTTTTGTGTTCTGGGGCCTGTGGCCATAACAGGTCTTGGAATGGGGGCGTCTTGGCACTATAACTTAGGGTTTGGACTGGTGCAGGTTGGAGGCTCGAGCCCTCTTTCTCGTGGGATAACTTTTCAAAGGGAGCTCTCTGCCCCCATTTGGCCTTGCAGGGTGCATTTCGTCGAGGATACGAGTGCTAATAATATGAAACAATGGGCCTCATTCCGAGTTTGGAGGTAGCCATGGCACTATTTGCGCCATGGCTGCCTCCAAAACCGGGTCCTACTCCGGTTTGGTGAGATGGGGACTTACCGGTCCATTCCGCCCTTGGAGGGACCGGTAAGTCCCCATTTACCAAACCATTCCCCATTCCCATTGAGCCCCCTTAGGGCTCAATGGAAATGGGGAGGGTGCAAATAACGGCCCGGCGCATGTCAAGGCTGGTATTTGCGCCCTGGTCCCCTAACGGGAACCGTAAGGTACGTTTGGTCTGTTGGGGACCTCAGAATAGGGCGCAAAGGGATTACTGGCACCGGTGTCCTTACCGGTGCCCGGTATCCCTTTGCGCCCGGGTCGGAATGAGGCCCAATGAGAGATTTATGAATCTCCATGGGTTTGGTCTTTCTCACTGCTGCCTAAGCTACACCCAAATGCAATGAAAGGTTGTCTTGTAGCCCTGAAGGCTTTTGTGCAGTTGAGGTAATACTTTAAGGCCCTCTTGACGTCTAAAGAGTGTAATGCTGTTTCTGCCGGAGTGGTAGTATTTTGGAAAAAGCAGGGCAACGTGATTGTTGCGTTCTTGTGATACTCAGTTGGTACTTAAGGTAATTTCTAGATAATTGTTGCTGAAATCATTTCTCTCTTTGGAGACACGAACACAAGGATTTCTATCAGCAAAGAAGATGGTTGAAATATGGGGGAAACTGCTGGGGCAGAGCTATGCACTCAACGTCCCATTGGTAGGGACCAAAAGAATGCACAACGATGTGGGTAGGAAACTCAAGTTGTCAATTTTTCCTTTAGGAAATGTATTATAACATAGGTAACCGGAGGTTACCAGCCTGACGACAGTGAATATTCACAGTATGTACATTTTTGAAAGATCCAATGCTGAAGAAAATGTAAAAAAGCAGAGGTAGGAACATTTGACAGGATAGGACAATATGACAGGTCATCATTTTTTCATACCCATCAGAGATTATTACCTACAGGAAAATGGGTGGGGGGGACAAGTGGGGAGGGCAAGTGGGAACCGCGAAAAGTGATAGCTTTGCCTCTGGGATTAAGCTGACAGTCAACAGGTAAGTATGTACCCTGAAATGGGCACGGGCTAAATAAAGAAAAGGGGAAAGAGGGCTGGGGTGGAAAGGGTGGGAGGGAGGGTAGTTATAAATTCAAGCGAGGCAAGGGGCTGGTCACTGGTTCCGGCTCTGCGCAGCATTATGCTTGCAGACTTATATGGATTAGCAGCTGTGAATAACAATATGTTTGCAGTCATGGGAGAGGATAAACAGGCTGCCGTTAACACTATCACTGTGCACGGCCCACATAGCGAAGACGCCAGCGACTGAAATTTGGACTGGGGTTCCGACACCGACCTCATTTTCTGACGTCTGTGCTCACAGCTATGCGCAGTCAGGAAATCGGATGAGGAGGTAAAGAATGTCTTCACCGGCACAGCCAGGATGCTAGTGCAGAGCAGTATCCGGTCACTGTGATGTTATGTACACGGAGCATCTATAAGTTAACTCTTGCCATATAAAGCACGATGCAGTTGTTTGTCTCCCACACACCAAATGTGTTGAGTGCTTTTGTCTGGGTATAGTGTTGGGGGTTTGGGAATGGGGTGTCGGGTGGGGTGTTGCTGGTTCGGTGGGGGGAGGGGTACCTGAAGCAGGGTACAGGTTACATATTTCCTGAACCTTCTTGCGTAGGGCTGGTTGTGGGTTCTCTGCACCTGTGCTGAACACTGCCTGAGGACTGGATGGGACCCCAGCGCCTAAAGTGCTGCTAACTATGAAACAGCTGGTGAGAAGTGCTGCTTCTCTCCCATGCAAGCGTCACACCCTTGACATAAAGTTCTGCCCCGCCTATCCCCACTGAACAAATTGGATTTATGCTGAAACCAACGCTGCAACTGACAGCAGACTACACATCCCATCTCGCGAAAGCTATCTGGACAATTTTCAAGGCACTCACTATGGAAGAGCTCACTGTCATCCTTGCATCTCTCAAGGTCACATTGTATGTATCTGACTCTCTCTGTACTCAAGACCCTTTCCGACTGAAGCACTCCTCCATTACCTGACAATAATTAACAGCTCCAGAGGCAAATGACCTTCATAGAATCATAGTTAGCTAGCTAAACCCTGATTGGGTTTATAGCTCTTTGGTGACTTGTAGCCAATTACGAGAGCCGTTCCGTTTGGACTACGAGTGGAATATGGGCCCAAGAGTATTAGGCTGTTTGCCTACAAATACACATCAGTCAAAAATGTTGAGTGTAATACCAAGGCTTCAAAATATATTTAATGTATACCTTATAAATGCTATCTTCTTTAAGACTACCAAGGAGTTCTCCTGGTTGATGTTGCAAGCGACAGCAATATACTTTATGCTTACCAGTATGCAATGTTCCTTCCCAGTCTGTTATTACTGTCAGCATACATACATGAGCAACACCCCATTTGCTTTATTGGCTCACATTCAGTATAGTTGAAGGCCATTTGTAGGAGGAGAAGTTACGCTGATTTGATATATATTAACAAAAAGAAGCAAACTGGTAGAGCAGAAATCAGGTTTTATGGGGTTTTTTAAATGAAAGATCTATTAACAGAAACAAATTGGCCAACAACATTTTTTGGGTGACAACTCTAAAACAATGGCACTCCTAAGTAGGTTGGTTGCGAAAATCATGTCACCCACACAAGTCAACACTGAATGCTTCACTGAGGATGACTTCTCCTCCCTATCTGTAAAGAGAAGAAAAAAGTAAGGCTCAACAAAGGGTGGTATACATACAATAAGCAGCACAAGATAACGTATGACAGCATGAACATATTAATCAATTATTGGGTATTTATAATGCACCTATATATCAAATGGTGTTTCAAGGCACATTCATAATAGTGTAAAATTAAAAACTACAACGTGCATTTCATCACAGTAAGCAAAATGGTATGCAGGTTCAGGGCCAGGCGCCTCCTGGCAAAGGATATAGTAAATTGTGAGCCTATTGTCACAGTTCTTGGGGTCTGTTCCCCTGAGGTGTTCCAGCACCCTGTTTCCCACACATCTCAGGTTCTTATCTCCTTCGTTCTCTGTCCCAGGTGCTAGTGCAATATTTGGAGCCTGTGAGTGGATTCTATGTACCCGTTTAGCATCCATGGGAGAGGCAATGGGCAATCAGGTAATCAGGAGTGGTAAGTCTGTCAGTATATATCTATGTGTGTTTCATCTGGGCTATGTGAGAAACCTGAGGACGTTCTCACATTTAGTTTACAGGGATCCATTGCTCAGATGGCCAGGGAAGGGCCATCGCTTGTGGATCCCAACCCAGGGGTGGGCAAGCGAGGGAGCATCACTTGAGTACAGGGTCTTTGGGAGTAGAAGGGGAAAAGACCTTGGGTGATCAGCGGTATAACACATTATTCTTGCAGGGAGAATATTCCATCCCCAAGATGTTTTTGCGATATTGGCATTCCTGTCCCATTAATTTAGGAAACATCCAGTAACCTCCCCAACATAGAAAACAGAGGTACTAAACAAAAACATGATACCCTCCATTTGCCAGTATTGACTCACCCTTCTTAGGAAATAAGTCCCAAGCCGGGGCCCATTACTGCGTCAGATAATGACCCCAGGGCCCAAAGTTACAGGCCTGAGCAAAGAAAGACAGAAGACCGGCATGAGTCATATGCCACAACATGTGCAGGCTTATCATATGGTAAGGCTCTGAAAGGCACCAATCGGTGCTTTTCTTTCATTTTGTTTTACGTGTGCCGTGTAGTAATGTCCCTTAGTGTTTCAGGTATATTACCAGCCTTATCCTACACTGCCCGCCAAAGTTCCACTAATTATAAAAGAGGGGAAAGCCATCAAAAGCAAGGCAAACTTCATATAGAGAACACCACAATAGGATGGAGGCGAGGAAGTGAGGATTAGATATATCACACATTTATCCTCAACAACACCATGACCTACCCAAGTACCCTTCGAGTCAGAGTCACAGTTGAACCGGAGCAGCCCAGAAGGTGGAGAATAGGACACTGAGACGCTTATCGACTGCAGAGTGAGGCTGCGAGAGGAAATGTGGCGAGGGAACTGTGTCTCAAGGGTGTCAGAGTCGAGAGAAGGGAGCTCAAAGGTGTTGTGATCATTTTGTGAGCCTAAGAGGTTGTTTGCTCCCCTGGGCAGAGAGGTGAGCTCAGAAGTGTCTGAGGGGCAGGAAGTGAGACCCTTGACATCAGCTGTTAGAGCAGAAGCTAACCGAAGCAACAGCATAACCAGTGATTTTCAATCAGAAGAAGAAACCCGGTACGCAAGTTAAAGTTGCTGAATTACATTGTGTTAATGCGAACGCATTCAGGCAGCAGGTTAGTAGAAGCAAACAAATGAGATGCAGACACTGAGATAGTAAAACCTTGCATCAGAGTGGTCGCGCTTAAGAAAAAGCGTTCTCGAAAGTCTCTGATATTGAAGGACAATTGAAAAGTATCCATTTTATTAGTCGAGACGAATGAAAGGTATGGAAAATGGCTGTTAGTGTGAAACAGCAGAAGGGGAGCTACGCAAAGAGGTGAAGTGTGAGGGAAACCCCACAAAAGCCAGATAATGAGGGAAATGGCTAAAGAAAGTAAAATGTGAAGAAGGCAATAATGTTTAAAGGTAAAGTTGATCAGAATGCCTAAAGATAAAGAAAGAAACATATATAAATGATATATATTTTGTGAAATGGAATTACATGAGGACAGCACATCAAAAGCCCAGGACACCTGGTTGCGTGACCTGTAATGGGTGGACCATGCAGTCTGACAACTGCGCCAAGACCAGGGGCGACCCAATTGAACAAGTGAACTGTGTGACAAGCTAAAAGTGTTCAAGTCAAGAGGACTTGGAGTTTGGGAAAGGGAAAGAGTCAAAATGAAAGGGGTTGGAGTTTGGGAAAGGGAACCCAGAGAGGCCCACAGAACTTGTGAGAAATATGAGAAATAAGGTACTGTGAACTTTTGATAAGTGAATCCTCAGTGTCTTGAACTTGGTGAAGGGAACTAGAGGAGCTTCAGTGCCAAACTACTTTTACTTTGAACATTATTGAGTTTATCAAGTCCCCTACATATTGTTATTTTATAGAAGGGAGGGCAAGCATAGGTTTTGACACAGAAAGTATTTTATTTTGGACTGCTAGACTTAAACTTCCCTTAGTTTACTTTCATGTAGGGAACATTGACACCTTAGAGCTAGGGAAAGATAGGCATTACACCATCCTGACCATTAAAATAAAGGTTTTTGAACTTCATTTCAGCTGTCTGTGTCATGTCTTGATACCAAGCCTGTCTCACATCTACTGTAGTGCCTTCCGTGGGTTTCCATTTTCTGTACCGGTCATTAACCTGCCCTGGATTTCCCCCTTTACGCCACTGCCATCCACATACCCCGGAATTCCACACCCAACTTCAACATCATACCACCACTTCTCTCTGTCTTTGACTTCTGATCTGGGGCAGCTCTATGCACCTGCTGCTAATCAAATTTCCTTCATTTAAATAGTAAAGACACATTGGGCCTAATTCACAGAAGCGTTTTATAATGGAAAAACCCATGGGAAAACGCGTTGTAAATCGGGCCCTTAGTTACTTTGCTATTTCTAGGTCCCCATCCCTCCCTAGAGGGAAAACCTGTAACGCTGGGCAGCCAGAACTTCAGGATGATCGGGGTTGATGTCCCCTGCCTTTGGCGCCTGTCTCCCATGTTGGATGACCCTCCCCAAGTCCAGCGGCGGTCCCAGTGAGCCCCAGCAGGGTCCCTATCCGTTACCGGAGGGAAACTCTGTAATGCATGCAAGCCAGAGCTCCGGGACGGCCGGGAGTGCTGCCTCTGGGCTTGGGCGCCTGTGTCCCTTGTTGGTTGACCGCTCCCAAGTTCAGCGGCGGTCCCAGTGTCACGCTCACCTGGTCTCCACAGGGGCATAGCACCTAGCCGCACAAATGATGTCTGCACTGGCGTTGCACAGCTTGAGTGATGATGCCTGCCCGCATCTTCTCCCTTGATATCACCCCAGGAGGCGTTTGCCTGCAATGTCAAAACAAGATATTAGCTAACTGAGTGGAGCTGGATTGGTTCTACCTCCTTTAACCTTCTGATGCCCCTTCTCCTCTTCTGTCTCTGCTTGGAGTTCTTAAGGGTAATCTCTCCGTCCTGTAATCTCTAGCAGGGGCACGGTATGCACAGTCTTTCCCAGGACCAAGTTACTTCACTGATCCTGCGGGGCTGTTGCAGAGTTTTTGAATAGCTGGATTAAGCAGGTAAGTCTCTATGCCAATGTATGCTTGATGTCCTTATTGCCCAAGTTTTAACCTGTGTTTCTCTTTTCTTTCAAGCGCGTTCTTGAGCGGTTTTCTGATGAAGATTAGACTCTTCCTAAGATGCTGAGCAGATTTCCTGCAGGTAAGTATTAGCACGGGTGAGTGGTGCTGAATATCTGTATAGCGGTTTCTTTTCTGTGCGCGACTAACCTGCTGTTTCTTTTCCTTTTCTGCAGGTGTGGCGCGGCTCCAGGGCGGCGATGGGAAGAACTGCTTCAACGAAATTCCTGAAGAATGCAGACCCCAGGTGAGTATTGTGTGTCGTGCAGATACCTTCTTTCCTGCAGGTGCAGCGGCCAGAGAGCAGCTGAAGGCGCCGCAGATTGTATGGAATACTGCAGGTAAGGCATTCATTGCTGTACTAACTCCTGTTCTCTTCTTTTCCTTCTCTCAGGTGCCGCTGGATCGGGATCTCAGGACGGGCGTGGCTGTAGAAGTTTGAGTACTGAGCAGACACAGTGAGCGTTACGCTGTAGGAGTGCAGAATAACGCGAAGCGTGTTCTGCCTGTAGGGTGTGGCTTAAATAGGCTTGTAAGTAGTTCCAGGTAAAGTAGACCCTCAGCCACACCCAGGGTATACAGACAGGCTCAGCCCTTATAGGCTGTTGATGTAATCCCATGCAATTAGCACATGTTATGAGCCTGGCGCCAACGGCACCAGGACTGAGTCCAGGAAATCCTAGGACACACTTTTGGGGCTTGATAAGCCCCTAAGGGTGCCAATGACTGGGGTAGGCCCATAATCTCCAGAAAGTTTGGGAGTTTGTACCATGACAGCACTCCCCCCAAGGCCTCCCTAATGGTGGATTCTCCCATTGGTCCTGGTTTGCTCAGATGATTACGATGGAATCTTTTTAACAACCGAGGAGCATGAATGTGATCACTATGTTCCCACGATCTTTCTTGCGGTCCCATATCCTTTCCAGTCTATTAAGTAAAATAGGTTTGATTTGATGAATTTTGAGTCTAAAATATCCTTAACTTCAAATTCAGGTTCTCCTTCAACCAGGATTGGTTTTTAGTGGTTTCAATACTCAGGTTCCTGGTTGCACTGGTTTCAAAAGTGAGACGTGAAACACGGGGTGAAACCGCATGTGTGGAGGCAAGTCCAATTTCACATCTACCAGATTAATGATGGCCTTGATGGTGTACGGACCTAAATATCTGGGGTTGAAGGTACGGGATCCCTTTACTGGTATATGTTTTGAGGCCAGCCAGACTTCATCACCAACTTGGTACTTTGGGGCTTCACTTCTATGAAATGCCGCAGGGGCGTTACAAAGGCTAAAGGGCATCACTTGGTATTCAAATAGCCCGTATTTGGTGCGGAAGGCGGTCTTCCATTCGTCCCCTTTCTTAATTCGTACCAGGTGGTATGCTCCTCGGAGGTCTAACTTGGTGTAAATTCGGGCATCTTTAACTTGATCCAATAGTCCAGGAATCAAAGGCAAGGGGTAACGGTTTTTAACAGTGACTTGGTTCAATGCGCGGTAGTCGATGCAAGTCCTAAGGTCTCCTTCCTTCGTAGGCACGAAGAATAAGGGTGAGGCCGTGGGGGACTTGTACGGGCAGATAAAACCGTTAGCCCGGTACTGGTCTAGATACTATTTTAAATGCAGATTTTCAGGTTCAGTGAGCGCATAGATTCGACCGCATGGAATCTGTGCGCCTGGTATAAGGTCGATCTGACAGTCGTAAGGTCTATGGGGAGGAAGAGTGTTGGCTTGATCCTTCTGGAAAACATCCTGATAGTTTTGGTATACATGAGGTAGTGGATTAGTTAGACTCATGATCGTTGTCACTTCTTTGACCAAAGGTTCTTTTGCTTGATAACAAATATGAGCACATTCGACTGAGAAGGTCAGCCTCTTAGCACACCAGTCGATGCAAGGATTGTGTGATTCTAGCCATGGCATTCCCAGAATTATTTGGAATTGTGGAGCCTTGATTATATCAAACACAATGGCTTCCCTATGTCCGTCTTGGCACAAAAGTGTCATCTCTGTCGTTGAGTGCGTTACCAGACCTTAAGCGATCTCAGTTCTGTCGACAGTGGTGACTAAGTCTTTTGTTGCCTTTTCGCAAAGAGGAAGATTCATCCTTGTAGCTAATTCTTGATCCATATAATTACTGATGGCTCCGTTGTCGATATATGCTCTGACTGCATGCATTCAAGACAGCTGTTGGTGACTTATGAGGATCATTGGCAGGGCTAGGTGTGAGGTCTGGGAGTCCTTCTTTTCGCTCGACAAGCGGACCTCTATGCTTGTCGGGCGGGGAAGTTTTCCTGCTCTGGCTCTGCCTCAACTTTGCCAGCAACCCCTACTGCTTTCTTGGGTGATTTCACTGGGCACTCTCAGAGGAAATGGCCGGCTGACCCACAATACAAACAACAACTGTTATTGTCTTCTCCTGTCTCTTTCAGCCTTGGTCAACGGCCCTCGCACTCCTCCAATCTGGATGGGTTCGGCCATGTCGGTGGTCTTGGAAACATTTTCCTTTGGGCACACAAATACCCGAGTGTCCATTCTAGTTCGATCTGCCTTACGGTTCTGCAGTCTATGATCAAGCTGGACCACCAAGTCTATGTATTCAGCACAGTCTCTGGGTGGGTTGACCACTTGAGCTAAAACATCTTTTAATTCCCCTCTCAAACCACGGTAAAACAGCGTTGTTCTTTTGTCGTTCGGCCAATCGGTTTCCACTACCAGTTTTTTAAAGTTTGCAATGTACGTTAACAGATCTTGGTTGCCTTGATGCAGAGACAAGAGTTCATTATCCAATGCTTGAGTTTGGGAGTGGCGGGCAAACAACTTCTCCATGTCCAGTTGGAACCTCTGGAAGTCTCGCAAGATGGGATCGTCCCGATGGACTAGCGGTACCGACCGGCAGTCTGCAGCATGCCACTGAGATATGAAAGCACAAAGGCCACCTTAGACTTGTCATTTGCAAAAGCTCCTGGCCTGCATAGGAAATGTAGATGGCAATGATTTATAAAAGCTGTGTACCTTTTTGGGTCTCCTGCAAAGCGTTCTGGGGTTGCCAAAGGTACGGCTCCTTCAAGGACCACCTGACTGGATTGCTTGGTGTAGTTGGAACCGTTGACCCCAATCCTGGTAACTGTGTTTGCCCCGCCTGTGTTTGAAGCAGCTGTCTGGCGACATCGTCGTTGGTATCCTTGGCAACGATCAGTTCTCTCCTCAAGGCATTGGTTTCCTGCCAAGCTGAATGCACCTCGGCCCTGAGTTCCCCCAAAAGCTGGGCTAGCTGGTCGGTCTCAGAGGTTTCCAGGATGCCCAGGTAGAGATTTTGTGTAAGGCTTCGCGTTCTGTCACGCTCACATTGTCTCCACGAGGGCATAGCACGTAGCCGCATGAATGATGTCTGCACTGGCGTTGCACAGCTTGAGTGATGATGCCTGCCCGCGTCTTCTCCCTCAATATCACCCAGGAGGTGTTTGCCTGCAATGTCGAAACAAGATATTAGCTAACTGAGTGGAGCCAGATTGGTTCCACCTCCTTTAACCTGCTGATGCCCTTTCTCCTCTTCTGTCTCACCTTGGAGTTCTTAAGGGTAAGCTCTCCGTCCTGCAATCTCTAGCAGGGGCGCAGTATGCGCAGTCTTTCGCAGGACCAAGTTACTTTACTGATCCTGCGGGGCTGTTGCAGAGTTTTTGAATATCTGGATTAAGCAGGTAAGTCTCTATGCCAATGGATGCTTGGTATAGGTGCTTAATGTCCTTATTGCCCAAGTTTTCACCTGTGTTTCTCTTTTCTTTCAGGCACGGTCTTGAGCAGTTTTCAGATGAATATTAGACTCTTCCTAAGATGCTGAGCAGATTTCCTGCAGGTGAGTATTAGAGCGGGTGAGTGGCGCTGAATGTCTGTATAGCGGTTTCTTTTCTGTGCGCGACTAACCTGCTGTTTCTTTTCCTTTTCTGCAGGTGTGGCGCGGCTCCAGGACGGCGATGGGAAGAACCGCTTCAACGAAATTCATGAAGAATGCAGACCCCGGGTGAGTATTGTGTGTCGTGCAGATACCTTCTTTCCTGCAGGTGCGGCGGCCCAGAGAGCAGCTGAAGGTGCGGCAGATTGTATGGAATACTGCAGGTAAGGCATTCATTGCTGTACTAACTCCTGTTCTCTTCTTTTCCTTCTCTCAGGTGCCGCTGGATCGGGATCTCAGGACGAGCGTGGCTGTAGAAGTTCGAGTACTGAGCAGACACAGTGAGCGTTACGCTGTAGGAGTGCAGAATAACGCGAAGCGTTTTCTGCCTGTAGGGTGTGGCTTAAATAGCCTTGTAAGTAGTTCCAGGTAAAATAGTCCCTCAGCCACACCCTGCAATCTCAGGTAAAGTAGTCCCTCAGCCACACCCAGGGTATACAGACAGGCTCAGCCCTATTAGGCTGTGAATGTAGTCCCGTGCAATTAGCACATGTTATGAGCCTGGTGCCAACGGCACCAGGACTGAGTCCAGGAAATCCTAGGACACACTTTTGGGGCTTGATAAGCCCCTAAGGGTGCCAGTGACTGGGGTAGGCCCATAACCTCCATAGGTTTGGGAGTTTGTACCATGACACCCAGAGAGCCCTGGCAGGGTCCGCATTCCTACCTGGAGAGAAAATTTGTAATGCAGGACAGCCAGAACTCCTGTATGGTTAGGGGTGATGTCCCAGCCTTGGGCACCTGTCTCCCATGTGGGTCGACCGTCCTCAGGTCCAGCGGTGGTCCCGGGGAGCCCTGGCAACGTCCCTGTCCCGTTACAGCTTTTCCATCCTCGAAGGGATGTTGACTCTGCCGTGGCTCACCGGGACAGCCGTTGAGCTTGGGGGCCATCCACCCAAATGGGACATAGGCACCCAAGGCCAGGGACATCACCCCGACCGTCCTGAACCTCTGGCTGGGCTACATCACAGGTTTTCTCTCTGGGTAGGGATGTGGACCCTGCCAGGGCTCCCTCGGGCTGCTGCTGGACTTTGGGACGATCGACCCACATGGGAGACAGGCAGCCAAGGCCAGGGGCAGCACCCCCAGCTGTTCTGGACCTCTGGCTGGGCTGTGTTAGAGCCTTTCCCTCTGGGAAAGGATGGGGTCACTGCCGGGACTCCCTGGGACCGCCGCTGGGCTTCGGGACAGCCAAACTACATGGGAGACAGGCGCCCAAGGCAACTGGCAGCACCCCCAACAGTCCTGGAGCTCTGGCCATGCCGTGTTACAGCTTTTTCCTCCGGGAAAGGACGCGGACCCCGCCGGGGCACCCTGCGACTGCCGCTGGACTTGCGATGGTCGACCTTCATGGGAGACAGGCATCCATTGGCAGGGACATCACCTCCCCCCCACCCTCCAGGAGTTCTGGCTGCACTGCACTAAAGCTGATCCATCCGAGCAGGGATGGACATCCTGCCGGGGCTCCCTGGGACCAGCTCTGTACTTGGGGACAATCGATCCACATTGGAGACAGGTGTCCATGGCAAGGGACATCACCCCTGACAGGTGTGGAGCTCTAGCTGCGCTGCATTGTTACTGGTTAGTACTCTCCACACTCTTTACCTGTGATCCTGACTTATAGGTATTTCACCAAATGCAGTCACTTGCTTAGTCATTCCAAAAGGCAAATTATGCAATTATTTTACCACACACCCAATTTATAGTTGGCTTACTATTAGCTATTGGGTTCTTCCACAATTAACCAGATGCAAGTTCAAAGGCACTAGGCCCGGAGTGACTTGCTCTGTGGTACACAGATAAAACGGGTTCTACAATGTTTTTACTATACAGCCAACCTATAGGATCCCAGATTAGGCCTGCAAGTTCAAAGGCTCCTGGCCCGCAGTCACTTGCTTCACAATTCACAAAAGGCAACTCATGCAAAGCTCATGCAAAACTCTGCAGTGGTCACACAAAGCTGTTCTTATACGATATTGTCATTCAGTCAAGAAATTTGGGCAATTTGTATACAATTCCCAAATTGGGCCTCTCTTCACCAAGTGCAAGTTCAAAGCCACCCAACGCACAGTCACTTGCTTAATCGTTCTGAGTGACAGGTCATGCACTGTTTTGCCACACATCCCATTTATACACAACTTGTGGACAATTCCCAGATTCAGTGCCTCATTACGAGATTGGTGGTAGTCATGGTGCTATTTGTGCCATGACTGCCACCAATAACGTGTCCGGCACCGGTATCGTTCAATGGGGACTTACTGGTGTAGTCCAACCTTTGCAGGACCAGTAAATCCCCATTGAAAAAGCCATTCCCCAATCCCATTTGAGCCCCCATAGGGCTCAATGGGAATGGGGAAGGCGCTAATAACGGTACCGCAAATTGCGGTACCATTATTGGCTCCGAATTCCCTTAACGGGTCCCGTCCATTACGCCTGATCAGACCAGGTGTTAAAGGAGGAACCCGCTAAGGGAACTCGTAGTAGGGCGGTAAGGGATTACCGGCACCGGTCTCCTTACCGGTGCCCGGTATCCCTTACCGCCCTACTCGTAATGAGGCCCTCAGTCTCTCTGCATGAATTGTATCGCTATATCAATTGAAATAAAGTTCAAAGGCTCCAAGCCCGCAGTCACTTGCTTGACATTTTCACAAAATGTTACTCGTGTTTTGCTCCTCCAATATGCAAGTTCAAAGGCCCTTGGCCCGCAGTCGCTTGCTTTGATATTCCCAGATTCAATCCCACTCCGTCAATTGTATCAACTGTGTGAAATGCAAGATCAAAGGCTCCAGGCAGGCAGTCACTTGCTTAGCAATTCACAAAAAGTAACTCGTGAAAAGCTCATTCAGTGCTGTTCGCACACAAATAGCTTCTGATATGTCTCTGAGCTAGTGTCCAAAGCGCAAGTTCAAAGGGCCTAGGCCTGCAGTTACTTGCTTTGGATGTTTCTGCCGAACAGTGTTATCCTTGTGCTGAGTTTTATATTGCCTGTCAACAGCAAGATAATCTTTTTATGCTTGATGCTTGTTTAAAATGCCTGCGTTCCATGTGTTCATCAATAGCCAGTTCACCTGTTGCCTGTATCCGCATGCTCGCCCACCGTTTTATAGTAAACCCGCCTACTACGAGCGTGCAGAGTTATCCGAAATCTATGTGGTCAAATATTGAAGATTATGTTGTAGTTTATCATGAGGTCAGATGATCTTGTGGACAAATGTTACTCTGCTCTCAAAGGCCAAGAAGAAAAAGAGAATCAAAGCAACCAGGTGGTTAAAAGTGAGGAGACGGCCTGCTGCGGGGGGAAATGGCTGTGTGCGCTAGATGTTAATAAGCACTTTTCCAATTTTACTTGCATAGTTCCACTGTGATGCTGCTGCCGGCTAGTAGTCCGTCAGTGCCGTCGGGACACCCAAAAACCCACACCAACAACACTCTACTCATTCCGCTCGCTCCGCTCCATGGACAGCTTAAGAGTAGTAGTCTCCTCCTCCTCACTAATGGAAATAGACAGCAGACTCCGGCTCCATATTCACGGGCAAAATTATAGCAGTTCTGTGGCAACACCGGCAACACTCTACTCACTCTGCTTGCTCCGCTCTAGGGTCAGCTTAAGAGTGGTAGTCTCCTGCTCCTCACTAATGGAAATAGACAGCAGACTCTGGCTCCAGATTCACAGGCAAAATTTTTGTAAGAGTTCTCTGGCAACATCAGCAACACTCTATTAAGTTTCATATTTCAAAATGCCATTGATTATACAATTTGGATCACTCCACTCATGTCCAGACTTTTAAGACCATCTCAATAGTCGCTTTAACAACAGCCTGCAGGGTGAACGAGTTACAGGGCTTATTCAGTAAACCTCTGTTTACAACCTGCTATAAGGACAAAATTGTTCTGCAGGTTATGCCTACATTTCTTCCTAAAGTCGGATTTTGACATCTCTCAGAAGATTGTCTTGGCGTCATTTTATCCGCCTCCACATCCTGGCAAGAAGTAGAAAAGGCTACACAGGCTAGATCCAAAAATGGCACTTAGTTTTTACATTTCACATATGGCTAAAATATGACAAAATGACCAACTCTTTGTGGGGTACACCGGACACAAATTGGGACTGGCAGTGACAAAGCAAACTTTATCCAGATGGATAACACAAAGCAATACAGAACGCTAAAGGCTTGCCAGAAAAGATCCCCCAGAAGGCCTGACAACTCCCTCCACAAGCGACATGGCTGCGTCTTCTGCTTTGCAAAGAGGGTTGCCGATAAATGACATTTGTGCAGCAGCTACCTGGTCTACTGTTCACACAGTCACAAAACGTTACTGCCTGGATTCGTCTTCAGGCCAGGAAGGAGGATTTGGAGGTTTTACATTCTGTCAATGACAGATCTTGAGAATGCATTCAAAAATTCATACTCCCTCCTCCAAAACGGACACTACTTTGCGAGTCTATCTAAAGATGAGGGATACATGGGAGGACACAATCCATTCGAAGAATAAGTTACTTAGCCCTGGTAACATTCTTTCGACTGAATGTACTTCCCACATATTCCTCATTGCCCCTCCGAGCCTACCCCACAGTAGGTTTTACCAGCCGCCCTTAGTGGGAGCCGCTAAGGGACCAGGGAGCTAATAACAGGCCCGCTATGGGGGCTCGAATGGGAATGGGGAATGGTTTTCAGAATGGGGACTTACCGGGTCCTCCAAGGTTGGAATGACCCGGTAAGTCCCCATTCCAACTACCCGGACACGGACACGGGTTTGGAGGCAGCCATGGCGCTATTAGCACCATGGCTACCTCCAAACTCATAATGAGGCCCATTGAGTTGACTGCATCGGACCACATGGCTTTCTGCTAAAAATAATTTCCAAAGCAGTTAAAGCTTGAAGGTAAGAGATCTAAAGATGAGGAATGTGTGGGAGGAACATCCAGTTTAAAGAACTTTACCAGGGGTAAGTAACTTGTTCATCTTGCCCTATGTTAAGGTGGAATTTCCCTACCTAAATATAGTCTGCATCAGGAAGTACAAAGGAAAATTCTGTCTGTGTCCAGAACCTAGGCTTCCCCTCACATCCATTTGTATACAATGTGTAGGGGTGTCATTGTCAAAATGAGAAGTGTTCAAATAAAAGTTCAGTGTTTCTTCCAGCTCTTGGTTTGTAAAGGGTTTCCCTTGCCCGAAGTTCAAATAGTTCACAATGCAAAGGTGTTCCCTTCCCCAAACTTTCAAGATTTTCACAAGGCAGTTCTTTGTAATACTTTTAATCTCTTCTGGTCTGGTTATCTTTCACCAAGTTCACAAAGTACAGTTCCTTAATTTCAGTTCTTACCAACTTTCATTGATATTAACTCACAAGTTTGTTTGCAGGTATTTTAAGTGGCTTTCTCATATGTAGATGTCCTCGGTCTAGGCACACTTATTGGACCACATGGTCCACCCATTACAGGTGTGAGGAACTTGCCCATCTGCACTGGGAGTGTGTGCTCGCCTGAGCTTTTTTGAAATTTGATAATGAAATTGAATTATGGGAGCTCAACATCCAGAAAATGTGTGGGGCTAATATGCACACATTTTCCCATGCTCGCCGCACAACAAACACATAGTCATGTGTACTCTGGGTGGACACAGTGTACAGGCACAGTCCTCCTGTCATGTTCAGCTCGAATGCGACAGCCACAGGTACATCAAAGCATCTCAAGAAGGGCAAAGGCAAAACCTTCCTTTTGCCATGGCCACCCTGATTAACTGACAAAGGCTCCATGGATCCGCCCTATCCTTTGTCCGCCCTGCTGTTGGCAGCACATACTGATGAGAAGTTAATTGAAGCAGGCCTGCAAGAGGCCTGGTCGCATGACTGACAAAGGACAGGATGCCCAACACCCTTTCAATATGTATCTGTGTCAACCTGAAATCAGCTTCCACCTCTTAGTATCAAGGGCAGCAAAATGTCATGTCGGGGACAACTGTTTATAGTGATCATCCCCACAAGGGGACCCCATTCAGGAAGGTACGAGTATGTGGTTTGGCAGCACCCATAAGTCTGGTCTGACCCCCGCTTCAAGAGAGACCTGCCGCTTTTAATAAGGAACCACAGAGAGATCAATTAACCAGAGAGACAGTTTGATCCACAACAGACGGGAAGATGGGTCAGACTTAGTAGTATCTGTTGTCACCTCTTTACCTTTCCTGTTGCAAAGCACTCTGGTTATGACCTCACGCATAACAGAAAATTGTTGGTGGGGACCTAGGATTGGTTCATTAAGGTATTCTTCTTTTGGCAGATCATCCGACGACTTGGAAAGGAGTAAGAAGAAGGACTTATTTGGACCCTGGCTGAAGGTGCAGTCTGCCTTACAGCTTCCGCCAATGAAGGAAGGTCCGGATTTCCAAGAGGGAAGCAGGATCCCTCCCCTAAACATCTCACAGGGAACAGAGGGAGATACCAAACTCAGAGGACCCGTCCAGCAGCTCCAGAAACGGTACCCAGCCAGCACACAGCGTGCCCTGCTAGCTTCTGCCAGCAAGCTTCCTAGATGAGAAGTATCAAGAAGTGCCAAAGAGTCTCTGAACAAAGGACAAGGCTGTTGCCTGCAAACGCTCTCTTCCGCTTTGGGCTGTCCACTTTAAAGGCCCAGCGAAGAAGCTAGGAGTGCCTTGAAAACCATCAACCAGCGTCCATCTTTTAAGGATGAGGTAGTTGAGCCATCAAACCGCAACCAGCTGCACCACTGACTGTTATCACGCTGCAGTCACTGAAACGATCTGAGATGCCTCCACCAGTGTTCCAGATCCACCAACCAGCACAGAGACAGTGATTCTTGACCCTGAGCTGCCGTGTAGGCAAGCCTGGAGTCATCCGTCCAGCCATGCTTGCCGAACTGCCTGCCGCCTGATAACCGCAGCTGTCTCCCATATTGTACTCTGTCGAAGGAGCTGCAAGTGTCCTGGAAATGACTAGCCCCTGTCGAGCATCAAGAACATCACAGGCACCAGGTACATTGTGGTTCTGTCACCCTGGTCCTTCTCTGAAGGCCCCTAATGACATTTACAACCTATTGCTCCCTTAGTGCTGAAACCAAATAGCCTTGAACAGTTACGACTGATTGTGTTACCGACTACCCTCCTGTCAGTATCAAGATTGCATCTCTTTCCTTTGTGAAACTGGCTGTCCACTGTGTTCCTTTACAGGGTGGGTTGTATTTGTACGGTGCTAGAACTGTTATAATAATAATACATTAGATATTTGTATGCAACCCTGACTGGACAGTCCTTTTTATCATTGGTTAATTGTATTTTCACTGTGTTGCAACTAACTAATGATTCACGACCTTGCAGAGATAAGCCTGCCGTTCCATCCTGTCCACATTACCGAAATTGGACAAGGAGGTATATAATTCAGTTGTGTTTCCAATCTGTTCGGATCCCTTCTGGTGTACTAGAGGTGTTGGGCTGATTGATAGTTTAGAAACCGATATTGATCCCTGGACCACTGGTGCCCCGAAAGTTGATTTGCGACTGAGACACCTGTCTTGCCCCTTCTTTCTTGTATTCATGTTGCCACTGTTTCAACTCTACAATGGTCCCTGATTGTTTCTTATTTCACATCCTCAAGATGATTTTTCAATTGCTTGCTTTGCCACTATTGACTTGTTGCACTTTCACATCTTCTTGTGGCTCTTGCCAATGTTTGTTCTCTCAAATTGTACTGATCCTTAACAGCATGTAATTCCACAAAACTGCTTTTATTCAGCTCAGTATTCAACAGTACTTGCTTTTCATTCAGTTCGGTATTCAAAAGTGCTTGCGTTCTTTCTTTCATTCAAATCGATATTCAAAAGTACTTATTTTCATTTTGGATCGGCATTCATTAAAGTTCGTACCAGTGTAACATACTCGCCTGCCTCCCCGGTGTCCCCCTTCCTAGGTTGACTCACTGTTCCGTGCTTACGGTGCTCCAGCAAGGCTTCTGGCCGTCACATGCTCGCTCTTTCTCTCGTATGGTGCCTCACTCTGTCTCCACAGCGGCTCTCTGTGGCTTTGCTCCTGCCACCGATGCATCTCTCCCAGACTTCCAATGAAGCTTTGCCTGGTCACGCCAGTTCCAATTCCATAATTTGCTGCATTCCTCCAGCTTCTTTCAGTCTTGCTTCCCGCTGCATAGACTCTGAATCGCGCTGGGGCTCCCGAGCACTCCATCTGCCACACCGCCTTCCAGGAGAGGACTGCATATCTCCAGCAGTCCGTACAGCTGACTCAATTTTCGCTGTTCTTGCTTCTTTTAAACTTCCCGCCAGGTTGATTGATCAAAAAAGGACTAGACCGCTGATTGCTGACTTGGAAGTTCTGCATTGCACTTGCTTGTCTCCTCCTCGCCCCAATACATAACTGGTGTTTGTATGTGTGTGTGTCAATAAAGAGAGAAGGTATTTTTCTAGTTGGTCTCTTCTTTATCCCAGTACCTAACTGGTGTTTATTGGGAAATTATTTACAGGAAAAATAGCGAAGGGATTGACAACAGCCTATAAAGGCTTGGGCAGGACTCATGGTGAAACGGAAATGGGGGATACCATGTCTCACCCAAGGGTGCCTCATCTGCACTCCCTGAGTCTCCTCCGCCCAGGTGGTCCTCCCTTGCATATCCATGGCCATGGTGAGGATCCAATAGCGATGGCCTTTCCCTGGCCACCTGTGAGGAGGATATATTGGGGAAAGAAGTGAGGACGCCCTCAGATTCCTCACATCTCATACACATCTCATGCTTCCTCAGATCAGAAACAATCTTGTCCTGTCTACGTCCCATTTCAAAATTCAAAAACAAGTCATGCAATACACTGCATCAACCACTAAATGTCGGCCTATGCAAAGCATGTTGATCTAGACAGATACAAGCATAAGAAAGACGATTACAGGTATGTAATATCTATCATTACACACCCGGCGGTAGCAGCCGTGTAGTTATGGTTAAGTTGCTAAACCCATAGGAAGACCACTTTTTGGGCTCCCCCTAGAAGAATCCTCACTAAACTTTGAAAAAAAAATGTATATGGCACACTCTGAATATTTTTGCCAAGTTTGGTGAGATTTCGTGCAGGGGGGTGAAAAAACTATTATTTTTTCCATAGATTGAATGGGCAAAAACTTTGCGCATGGCTACAGCCCAAACGGCTGGACGGATTTTACCAAATTTGCAGCATCCACGGGGGTTTGGTTCAGAAAGCGTGCTTTTATGGGTTTGGCAGAAATCTGACCAGTACTTTTGTTGCAAATAACTGAAATGTAGGTCTCCAAAAATTAGTGATATCTGGCTCTGCGGACCCCTTTCTCTGTTCGCTCCGCAGACAGAAGTCTCATTGGGTTGCAGTACGCTGTGATGTCAGCGAACATTGGACGTGGCCGGTGGTTGGCTGGAGGGAAGTGTGCTGTGCGTCAAACTGTTTGCGAAACGCTGCCATGGTGTACCGGACAGTGTGGCGGCGGAAGACTCTGGGAAACATAGTTGACGCCATGTCGTGGTGGGAGGAAGGAATGGAAAGGGTGGGGGAGTGAGAAGTGATTCATTTGATATATGTCATTAGGTGGACGAAGACAGTTGTGTGCCTGCAGTATCCGTGCGTATTGCGCCAATTCGCGGGTGCCTCCACAGGCGACTACATTGTGTGGGGACTGCTGTCCGACTGCATTATGGCACGATAGCTGGTGCGGTGACCTCTTTCCATGGTCAGTGATGGTACAGCAATGGCAGAAGGAGAGTACAATGAGCACCAGAGGAAAAGGTAACAAACAAAGAAAACGAATCAGACAAAAACAATGGCGTTCAAACAAGATCAATGAACCAACCGAAGAAGAAAACCTAGTATTCAATCTCACTGATCTTACTTTACCAAAAGATCTAACTTCTATACTTAATAAAGGACTCACCTTTTGTCCTACAAATACATATGACTATTTTGAAACCATCACAGATCTCTTTAGATTCTGCAGGAAACTGAAGTAAAAAAAATATTTCCTAACAATACAGGAAAAAGGCAAGTGTCCTCTACAGCCCTCTGTTCAGAACTTTCATTGCAACATGTGGAGGACACCATTAACCTTCTGAATCTATTTGAAAAAGAAGATTCTCACACAGTGACAACATTTGCATCAGAACAAGATATCACCTTAGGTCTAGCTAAGCACACTAAACTCAAATCTCAATCCGCTTCACTCCAATTCTACCACCAGATAACATCATAGATATCTTCCAAAGCAGTCCAAAGAGAGCTAAGGCAACTATATCTAACGAATCACAAAATCAAAATAAGCCACAATCTAAACCAACAACAAATGAAAGCTGTTAAGAAACTCAAAGAAAATCATGGCATAACAGTGAGAACTGCCGACAAAGACGGAAACATTGTTCTTTTGAAAACGGATGATTATATACAAATAGAAATGAACCATTTGAAAGATACAGAATGTTACCAACCACTTACAATGAATCCTACCAAGAAACTAATAGCAGATTGGAAATCAATGAGCTCACACTGGCATGAAAAAGGCTTACTATCAGATGAAGAACATGAATACATGAATGTGACGCACCCAATACTCTCAACAATTTACTTCTTGCCCAAAATCCATAAACCGTTCACTACCTTACCACAATGCAGACCCATTATCAATGGCATTGGATCAATTACTGAAAGAATTTCTGAATATATTGATCACAACTCTTGGCCTCCAGTTTGAGCTCTTTCATCAAGGACACTACGAATGCACTAAACCAATTGGAAAATATATATTGGGAAGACAGCTACTGGTTTGTAACATTCGATGTGACAGCACTATATACCAGTATCATTCATCAAAAAGGAATTTCTACAACTGAACACTTTTTGAAAACCAGGTCCGTTTCATTCCAAGAACAGAACATGATGATCTTAGAAATGATTCATTTTACTCTAAACAATAACATATTCTGCTTTGGAGACAAAATCCTTAGACAAATACAGGGCACGGCAATGGGGACAAAATTTGCCCCACCTATGATAATCTCTACATGGGACACTTCGAAACCCAATTCGCCTAGCAACACCCTGACTTCACGATTAACAACAGAATAGCTTTTTGGGGAAGATACATCGACGATATCATCATCATTTGGAATGGATCAGAACAACAACTGCTTGAATACCATGCTTTTCTGAACAATAATGACTATAATCTGAAATTCATCATAAATTACAACCAACATGCCATCAATTTTCTGGATCTTCACCTGTATATTAAAAATCAGACAAGTCACAGTACATTGTACACCAAAGAGACAGCTGTTAACAGCGTTTTACATGCTTCGAGTAACCACCCTCGCCACATCATTCAGAATATTCCATTTGGAGAATTCCTCTGCATTAAACGGAACTGTACATCAGACTTGGAATGCAACAAACACCAATCAGCAACTTCAGAAAATTCAAAAAACGTGGTTACAGTCCAAAACATTTAAAAACAATGCTTCAAAAGACTAAAGAGAGATCTGGACCAACCCTACTACAAGAAAAAACCAAAAGGCTAACAACTCAAGATGTACTGAGGTTCATCACCACCTACAATACAAATCACCATAGTATCAAGAAGATCTTACAAAGAAATTGGAATATCCTGACAACCGATGTGGATTTAAATATGCTTTTGGACAACAAGCCAAATGTTGTCTTCCGGAATTGCATCAATCTCAAGAAAATAATTAGTCCATCATACTTTGATAACAAAAAATATGCGAAGTACAAAAGAGATTCTTCAACACATATGCCCTCCTGGCTTCCAGCCCCCACTCAAGGAAACTACAAATGCAACAACTGCCAAATTTGTCCACATATGCTCAATGCCAAAAAGGAATTTGTACAACCAAATGGGAAACTAACAAAAATTAAAGAACACATAAATTGCAACAGCAATTTTGTTATATATACCATCATTTGCGTATGCAAGAAAGCATATATAGGAAGCACAATAAGGAAATTCAAAATCCGAGTAGGTGAACACCTAAGAGCAATAAAAAATAAGGACATGACATCCCCTCTAGCATTCCATTTTCATCAACAACATCAAGAATCAGACCTAGCAAAAATTCAATGCTATGGGATTGAAAAACTCCTGCCTTCAAAAAGAGGAGGCAATTTGGAGCTACGCCTCCGCAAAAGAGAAGCCTACTGGATCTGGTCAATGGACTCAATCCACAGTGGGCTCAATGTAGATCATGAGCTACACCATTTCTTGCATTGATCTCTAATATGGTTCATCCATCAGACCCAACTTGGAGCCACAAAAAGGGTCAATACTGCTCAAGATAACCAGACAATGTGTGTTTTGTTTGTAACTATTTGATTATCATTTCTACCTGTCTAGCAACATCATTAGAGATATACACCACATTATTCCCCGGTTTGGTACATGAGAGTGAAGTGCCATTGAATATTATTAACAACATACTTAATCTGCTATAGTCTACCTCCCTAATAACAATTTTGAATTGAATCTATGACATTGTATTACTTATCCCTATTATCATTATATAACAGAATGTCAATATGGGTGTCTGTTTAGAGCGTATCATCCTATCATTATTAGGAGACAAACTTACCACCAAAAGTTTCCTTTCATACTATATATTTAGCTCGTCACACCAACAAGTTTTGGCGGTGAACTGTCTAGGTTTTAGACATTATATTCTAAACACTGTCTCTCTTTCCTACATATACACAACTGAAGGCACCCCATTATAATATGGTGTGCACACCAACATCCTTCTCCATAATGACCCTTTATTCGCACATGGCATTTTTTTCTTTTAGACTATATTTATATAGTTGGTTACACCAAACAACTATCGCAGCAAAATATTTTTTGATCCGTTTTAGCATAGATTTCTGGGTCAAACTTGGCAGCACAATAGCGTCATACAGCAATCATACCGAAATTTGGCTCGAACTCGGAATTTCGAAAACATAAAGTTTTATCTAGAGGTAAGAAGCCCTGCCATCCAGGCATAACCTAGCAGTATTAACCTAATAGTATTTACACCCTTAATGCGTGTCGCATCACTGATATTGTATACACATATTGTTTTCACCTAGGGATATTGCTGAAAGCAGCCAACAGCAACACTGAAAACAGACAGCTTGAACTATTCATATCTTTTACGAATATGAGCTGCCACAGTAAGTTATTGTGTTTTCTCCTATGTATTCAGTAAACTGTGTCTCGAACACCAACTCTCTCTAAAAAGACACCCATTTTTCAGTGGACTAGTAACTAAGTAAAACTAACAAACAGGATATATTTAAACTAGAAAACCATCTTCCTTTTTTCAAATAAAATGATTTTTTGCTATGGGTTGCACTTTACAAGACCCTTGTTTGAGGAAGTGTTTTAACATATTGCGCCATGAAAAGAAGTCGGCAGCATCACAAAGTTGAAATATGGCCAATGTACACAGTCACCCACTACCTGCACTTAGTGGTGCTGGGTGCCGCTCTGGGTGAATGTGAACGCTGAAAGCGTGGATAGTTTTGGAGAAATGTTAACTGGAGGTGCTTTCATATGACACGATACGTGCACTGTGAGTGTGTAACGGTACGTCTCGAGTGCTGTACAGAAATGATAGTGTTTGAGGCATAGGTCTTGGATGTGATAGCTACATGCTTGTGTGACTATTTCATACCACCTAATGAGGGAGTGTTACAAATACAGTTGTGGCAACGGAAGAAGGACTGCCTGTGCTTTACTGGGGTGTGGCTCACGCTGTAGCTGGGAAGGCGCACATGGTACATTCTGACCTTCTGAGAATGGTGGCCTTGCAAATGGAACTGTGGCGATTATCCAATCAGGTGTCCAGGGTTTGGTTCACAGGAAGGGGAGGTAATATTTTTCCCCAAAACGCGATGCACTGAGGTTGGCAGAGATGGAGAGATGTAGAGTGTTGATCGTGGGTGATACCTTTGTGCAAGATCTGCACAGGTATGCTGTGGAAAGAGACTTTGCTGCTAACTTTCAGTTGGAAGGAGTGGAGGGTTTTTGGGGCACAGTCTATGAGTGGGGTTTTGGTGCCATGGATCTCATTTGTACATGTGTGGCCTCCGTCAGTAGTGTTGATGTTGTCGTCGTGCATTGTGTAGCAGTACATTTGTGGTACATGTCGTGCTCACGTTTGCTTCGTCACCTCAAGAAGTTGATGAAGCAGTGATGCAGATTTTTCCCACTGCCAAGGTGATTTTCTCATTCAAACCACCAAGAGGAGCATGGGACCATGCTGGTGTAATTTGTCCGCAGCAGGAGGTTGGGATGTATTTCATAAACAGAAGGCAGTGGTTCCAAGGAAATGGCATTTTTTTTACCTCCATTGGCAATGCTGTTTTGTTTGCAACTGTGCACAAAGTGTTGCAGAGAGATCTATAGAAATGTAAGAGAAGCGTTGCCCTTCAGTCAGTAGAAATGTCAGGAGGAGAAGCAAACAGAAACTCATCAAAAGAAGAAAAAATACAAAATAAATTGTATGCAAGCAAGTACATAACAAAAACACGACAAAAAAGACCAAGAAATATATATATCTTTTCATAGACAGTACTAAAGACCCAATCCCCTACCCTGTTTTACATTTCTCCCCCCCCCCATTCCCAGCACAGTAACTCTGCGGATTCCACAGTACTTTGAGAATTAGACATGCCACATCCGGCCCTTTTCAGGATGGCAGCCATGCCAATGGGACTGTAGAGGCTAAGGCATTGCTCAATGTGGTTGCTGGTTGTGGTATGTACAAAAACACTGTGACAGAAGGTCTGTTTGTACAGAGAAATGTAGGAGCCTATGGTTCAAGTGTGCAAGGTTAGGGGCAGGCATCCAGTTTGTATGCATTCACTGTACGCACTTGCGTTAAGTTTCTAACATACATTCAGTGCTGCTTTTGTGCGATCACTTTTCAGACATTTGTTGTAAAAGGGTTACAGTGGAAAGACCATTCTGTGAAGTCTACAAGGTAAGTGGCAGGCATAGTGTTGTTATGAATGCAGTGTGTGTATATGATATGATGTGATATGGTCTGCTGTGGCATTTGTACCGCGCCTATACACAAGTGTGTCAAGGTGCGACGAGGAAAGGGAGGCGAGACAGAGACAATGGGCCTCATTATGACCCTGCCGGTCCAGAAAGAACAGTGGTGGTAAAACCGCCGCCACCGTTTTTCCAGACTGGCTGATTAAGAGCACTGCAGGCGGGAGGTGTCACTCCCGCCAGGTCTGACCTGGTGGGTTTAACACCACCCACCTGCAGGCGGACATGGAAACGCCGGCTCTGTCAAAGACAGAACCAGTGTTTCCATGGTCCCCATCCCCATGGAGTCCAATGGGACTCCATTGAAATGGGGACTTACAGAATTCCGCCTCTGGAATTCCTGGGTCACTGGGGTCATAATGCCCAGTAATTCCGGGAATCATGGAGGCGGAATGGTAATACGAGTCCGACGGTAACTTGCCGGTTTTTCCGGCTCGGTTACCGCCGGACTCGTAATGAGGCCCAATGTTCCACTAGGCCAGGTGACACTGAGCTTGCACACGTGAATGGGAAGGGGGAGGGCAAAGTGCAGTATGTGGGAACAACAAAAAATAGCAATAAGTAAAACTACAGCCGGTGCTGGCAAGTGTAAGGACAAGTGTAGACGTCAGGTGGTGGTTGGACTGTAAGGGTTAAAGAAAACAGTCCCCAAGTGCAGGGGTCGGCAGAAAGGAATTTCAGGGGTGCAACTGTCGGGAAGGAGGTGGCCTAGGGCCGTGATTAGAGGGTGGGCTGGAAACCAATGCACAATAAGTTTTAGGCAGGAAGTGAGCAGGGGAGAGGAGGAGAAAAAGGAAAATCAAATGCAAAGGTTTTGAGGTGCTTCCGGACCCTGAGATGGTTCCCCTAAAGTTCCAGGGAGACACAGAGCCTGTTCAGAGGGAGGCCCCAGCAGAAGAAAAATGTCTACCACCAAGTGGGTGCTTGGAGAAGCGGCTGACCATGAGAGAATTATAGGCGGATGGCCGAAGAGCTGGAGCAGGGAAATATTTGGGAAGTCAGAGTTCAAGGTATTGAGGCCCCAAGCCCCAAAAGCCCTTGTGGATTATGTAGAGGGTGTTCACCTTAATGGTTTCAGCCACTGGGAGCCAGTGCAGATCTTTCAGTCCTGGAGAGATACGGTCCTTGCGCTTCAGGGCAAGGATAAGTCGCGCACTCCTGTTTTGGCTGAGTTGCAGGGGGTGGAGAGTGGAAGCAGGCAGATTTATAAAGAGGCGGTTGCAATAGAGCACTGTAGCGAAAACCACAGCTGCAGTGACAGTGAACTTCTAGCAACTTGGTGTACGCTAGTAAAATACATTCAGTGCTGGTTTTGGTGCGACATTTGTACAATTTTATTTTTGTAGCAGACCCCTGTCGGAAGGAAAGAAGACAGTTTATGTTTGGATATTACAATGGGTCATATGGGTAAATATGAAATCATTGCGAGCATATACCACTGAAATACCACTTGATGATAGGTGATGGGAGAAAAAAAAGTATGTTTGTTAGGTACGTAATGGACGTTCCGTGGCAAATACTGTCCTCAGAAGCACTTTCAAAAGGGTTGTAAGCATACTGTGCGTACAGTATTCATACCTCTATTTTGTGGTGATGGGTCTTCATGTGCATGAATGTAGATTCAGAATTCTTGCATAGTTTCACCAAACTTTGTACTGGACTGCCTTCGAATGACAAGACACTTGCAGTCTACATGTGTAATGGTATATATGAAGTCTTGTACAGAACTGACAGTGTTAGATGGTGACGTCTTGGATGTGATTGGTGGATGCCTCGGTGACTATTTAACAGTACCCAACGAGGTAGTGGTGAAGAAAAAATAGTGAAACGGAAGAAGGACTGATCCTGCTTTAATGGGCGTGGCCCTCGCGGTACTTGGGGAAGCACACGTACCACATTCTGTGCATTTCACCTGGCTGGCCAATGGAAATGGGTCTGAGGGGATTGTCCAATTAGGTACTGAGGGCGTGGTTCACAGGAAGGGGCGTTGATATTGGTTTTAATTACTCTGCATAGTGAGGCTGGCTGACATGGAGAAACACATTGTGTTGACTTTGGGTGATGCCTTGGTGATAGATCTCCACAAGTATACTCTCGAAAGACACTTTGATGGCAATTTTGGCTTGGAAGGAGTGGACCCATTGTGGAGCACTGTCTATGAATGCAGTTTCGCTGATATGCATGCACTTTGCAGAGGCCTGGCCACTTCTTCTCGTATTGATGTTGTCATCGTGCACTACGGGGCATGCATTTGGGTTATGTGGCTTGTTTACCTTTGTTCTGTCGACTGAAGATGTTGCTGAATGTAGTGAAGAGGCTTTTTCCCACTGCCAAGGTGCTTTTCTCATCCATAACACAAAGAAGAGTATGGGACAATCCTAATGTATGCTGTTCTGAGCCAGAGGTTGGAAAGTGTCTCATCAACAGAAGCATGTACAATTTTGTGTCCGCTGGTGGGATGTTCTTCTGCAACTTTGACCTCATTAGTTGTGGAAATGCAGAGTTTTTCCAAGCAAATGTCATTTCGTTGTCACCCATTGTTAATGCTGTTTTGTTTGCCCATCTACAGGATGCATTGTAGAGTTTACTGTAACAATGTGAGCACAAGAAAAACCAAAATCAAATAAAAACCGAAAAAGGTGTTTCTCTAGAAGTACCTTAAAAATAAAAAGGCTCTTTTCAGAGCCGCCACTAAAAACAAAGTATTCCCCCACGTCCAGCATGCAGCACGAAAGCCACATCTGGGGATTTTGAGGATGGTGGCCATGGAAATGGGACTGTGAAGGCTGAGGGATTGCGCAATCACGTTTCTGGGTGTGGTGTGTACACAGGAAACTGTTGTACAGAACTGATAGTGTTACTTGGAGAGCTCTTCAATGTGATTGGTAGATGCATGTGGAACTATTTAACAGTACCCAATGAGGTATGAGGTAGTGATGGACACAAAATAGTGGAAAGAGAAGAAGGACTGCTCCTACTTTACTGGGGCGTGGCCCTCACGGTACTTGGGGAGGCGTACGTGCCCCATTGTGCGCTTCTCACCATGCTGGCCAATGGAAATGCAACTGTGAGAATTGTCCAATCAGGTGGTCAGGGTATGCGTTACAGGAAAAGGCGGCAATATTTCTTTTCATTACTCTGTGTATTGAGGCTGGCAGAGATGGAGAGACGCACAGTGTTCATTGTGGGTGATGCCTTTGTGGAATATCTGTTCCAGTATGCCGTCCAAAAAGGCTTTTATGGCAATTTCGATTTGGAGGGAGTGGAGGCTGGGTGGGACAGTGTCAATGTGTGCAGTTTCGGCGTTGTGCTTGCAGAATGTCATCGAGTGGCCAATTACACGAGTGTACTTGTTGTGGTTGTGCATTATGGAGCCTTGTTTTTGGGTTCCATGGCTTGTTCACGTGTGCACTGTCAACTGAAGAAGTTGATGAAAGCAGTGAAGCGCATTTTTCCCACTGCCAAGGGGCTTTTTGTCATGTATGCCACCAAGAATAGTATGGGACTATTCCAATGAATGTTATCGCCAGCCAGAGGTTGGAAGGGGTCTTATCAACAGAAGCATGTGTGACTTCTTGAGTGCAGCTGGGATGTTCTCCTGTAAGAATGACAACATAGGTGCTCGATATATACAGCTTTTCAATGCAAATGGCATTTCTTTGTTGACCAGTGGCAATGATATTTTGTTTTACAATCTACAGGCTGCTCTGAAGACCCTATTGTAGGAATGTGAGGCAAACTACAAAAACAGAAAAACACTTATAAAAAACAGAAAAACAGGTGTTTCTATTGAAGCACCTTTAAAAAAGAACTTTAAAAATGGCTCTTTTCAGAGCCACCACTACAAACGAAATCCCCTACCCTGGTTGAAATGTATTCCCCCACTCCCACGGCACACCATGATAAGTCTGCGGACATTGCGATAGTTGCAGGATTGCACATGTCCCATCCGGCCCTTTTGCAGATGGCGGCCACAGAAATGGGCCTGTGGAGGCAATGGGATTGCTCAATAAGATTTCTGGGTTTGGTCCGTATGCACAGACTGTGGTACACGGTATATATGTCGACAGAAATGCAGAAGGTGCGCTTATAGCTGTGTGTTTCACGAGCCACAGCGTACGTTTTTTGGGGGAGTTCTGAATACATTGATTAAAAATTAATGGAAAAACACTGTGCAGTGGCTGCTCAATTTGAATTCTATCATGTGGATGTGTACTGGTATGGAGTACCTGCAATGAAGTGACTGATTTTGGTTTGTCTTTATGAGACTTTGGTAACGCACGCTCATGCCAACATTATTGTTCTTCATTGTGAAGGGAAAAATTCATAACATGTTAACGGAGTATCAGTGCTCTTTGTGATGAAGGAGGCACTTGCCCAGGTCATGCATATGTTTCCGATGTCCTGCATAATTTTATATCGCATTACGCAGACACAGATGAGGATGTGTTACTTTTAATTTGGTCAGGAAATGGAGAAAGCATGGTACATTGTGAAGAAGTCTATTTGTGCCTTTTTATGAAATGTCACAATGTCGTACTTCCAAAATGGGAATATGACGTTTCACAGCACCAAGACTTTTTCCCACAAATACCGCTCATCTTATTATTCCTGCCATTCTGATTTTTGCACGACCTACCCAAAATGCCATGCTGCCTTTCTTGGAAGTACAGGAAGAATTTTTGTAGTAGGTGTTGGGCACTTACACACTTCAAAATGCACACAACACGGACCACGGACAGAAACCTCTTTTTACAGCTAGCCCTTTCTACCCGATTCCACTACAGTGTTTTCCACAGAGCCACGCCTCCATTTATTTAGCACACATACTGTGGAGTGTATAAGGTGCGCAGCGCCCTGCATCCATTCATTGGCAATTCCATTTTCCAACTCTGAAAGGAGCTTTCTTTATTTATTTTTTTCCTTTCCAGTTGGTTTCTATTTATTTTGATGTTGTAACATACGACACAGAAGGAGAGGAAGCCAAAAGCCAGTACGGGAGGGACAGCACCTACAAGGATAACATGGGGGAAATGCAGAGAGAGAGGGAAATGTTGGGTTGCCCTCAGTTAAATAGGCAGCAGTCATTGTCATGCTCCCCGACCGACCATTCCCAAGCACTTCCAAGTAGCTCCCCTCTGTAGAATAGCGCGTTGCAGTACATGCACAATAAAATTCCCTTTGCCAGGTAAGGGTCTGGTAAGGGTCTGCAGTGCAGCATATGGTCTGCAAGGATGATTTAAAGACCCACTGCCCTACACGAGTGTCCCTGTTGGTGGCCGGAGCAGATGTGGAGAATTCTGTACATCAAATAACTCTACTGCATTGTTGGAAGGGCAGTACCCTGACCACTGGTGGCTTGTGCTTCGATTTCAGGTCTCGTCACATGCAGTACAGACACTTCATGGTATGCCATTAGCCGTAGGACCAGCATTCATGGAGATGAATACAGTCTGAAATACAAGAATGCTTACAACAAGGCGAAACGCAGCTTCATTACGGGGAGCAGGAACATAGGTATTCAGCGAGACCCATGTGGCTACAGTACTTTTCAAAGCACCACTAATATTCTTTGCACTCCAAAGAATCTGCTGTTTGCTTACTTCCCTTTACATGCACTTGTATGTGAATGACCAAGGCGCACCACCTTTGCCATTTTGAAGTCTCCTACAGACTGTCACACCTGCAGTTAAATGTTTTCGCCAACTATACGACCCGCAGGCGAACCCTTGACACTTTCCATCACAGTGCTCAGTGCAGAGACAGTGTGTCTGTTTCACGGGTCATGGAAAGGCAAGCAGCACATCAATCAAATTAATGCAACATTTAACACGCCTAGCGTACACTGGAGGTTGATGTTCCTTGTTTCTATTGGGCTTGATACAGCCTGGCGAGCTACAGACATAAAGTGGAAGGTTTGCACAGCAAGCCACGTAGTTGTCATGATGCCTACCCCCAGGCATCTGGACCAAGTCCCTCAGCCCCGGGAGCAGGCAACTAGACATTTAGTAAAACCTCAACAGCCCCAGCTAGGGGATATCTGGGTTCAGTCCTGGCGCCAGGCTCATAGTAGGAATCAGTCCTGGCGCCTAAGGCGCCAGGCTCATAGTCATTACTTACCTCAGGCAGACTATGCTGCAAATGACTCCAATCCAACATGAAGCCTGAAAGGGACTATTTTTCTACACAGACTATTTTTTACTCGGGTGTGGTTCTAGGGACTTCTTACCTGGGACTACTTTTGAGGCTATTTAAACCACACCGACCAGCAACACACGCTTCGCGTTATTCTGCACCCAGCAGCGTAACACTCAACGTGCCTGCAGCCTGCATCCAGTCTTCTGCCACGCCCGCCTCGAATCTGGAGCTCCTAAAACAAAGAGGAAAGAAAGGGACAAGGTTAGAAAACAAACTTATTTCTATTGCACACCTGATTCTGGATCCATCTTGTCTCCGGACCTGTAAAGAACATCATTTCTGCACGCGCCGCACCTCCAGCTGCAGCGCCGCGCCATATTCACCAGTCGTCACAGCATCCTTCAGGTCGGCGCTGCCTCCATCATTTCTTCGCCGAACTTCGGCACCTAGGAGACAAAAGAAAACCACAAGGTGAGCCGAGGGAACCAACAAATATAATTCTTACCACCATAGACTTGCCTGATTTACCACCGGAGGCATCCTTTTGTGACTCCCCATATTTTCACGTGCCGCATCTGTAAAGAGAGACAAAACAACACGTTTTCCTTGTGCAACATTTACCGGACAGCGCCTGGTAATACAGACTCTTACCTGAGCGCCACCAGCTGCCACAAGAGCATCTTTTCACGAGCCAGCTGCAAGCCAAGAAAGGAAAGGGGGAACAAGAGTGAACATCGGACATATTGAACTCTATGAACTTAATACTTACTGTTCCTCACCAGGAACCTCAGAGTCAATACTCTCCGGAACTCTCCCGAGCCTTCAAACCAGTGAAGTAACTGGAATCGAGAGCTCATCTTTCAAGAATATAAGGCGAGATTGCTGTGAGGGCATTTCGGAGGTGATTAGTTGGGGAGGACTTTGGGGGTGCCATCACTTGAATCCACAAGTGGCTAAATCCATCTCTCCACTTGCAGGAGAATATTTCTACGGGTTAAGCAGACAAGATTAGGAGGGCAGATCCAGTCAGTCATCGCTGCACTATGCATCACGTGGGTGGAGACCACAGCTGTCCGGGTCCGACCGACGACCCTGTGGGAGCCAGGTGAGCGTAACAGAACGCGAAGACTATCTACAAATCCCCATCCGGTCGTCAGAAACTGACCAACTAGCCCTATTGTTAGGGGAACTTTAGGCAGAAGTGCACTCCGCGCGCCAAGAGACTAATGCCCTCAGGAGAGAACTGATTGTGTCAAAGGAGCGCACTGATGATCTTGCTAGACAATTACTGCAAAACCAAGCTGGGCAAACAACCATTACCTGGACTCGGGGGGAATCCAACTCCTGTTTCATTGACCAATACTGTGCAAGTGGTTCTACCAGGGAGCATTCTTTAAGCTCCACCCGAACGTGTTGCTGGGGACCCAAAAAAGTTTGCCGTGTTTATGAACCAATGCCGCTTGCACTTTTTATGCAGACCTGGAGCTTTTCCGAACGACCAAACCAAAGTAGCCTTTGTACTATCATATCTTAGTGGCAGCGCAGCGGATAGGTCAATTCCATTAGTCAACCAGGATGACCCTCTTCTTCGGGATTTTCAAGGTTTTCAATTGAGCATGGAAAGACTATTTGCCAGATATTCACAGGGACAGGCGCTGGATAACCAAATTTTATCATTACGACAAGGTAACCAGGATCTACTAACCTATATCGCCACTTTCAATAGGTTAGTGGTGGAAACCGGATGGCCAGAGGTAAAACGAATTACATTATTTCATCGTGGACTTCGGGGTGAACTCAAAGACGTTTTGGCCCAAGTTGTGAACCCACCTCAGGATTGTGCAGAATATATAGACTTAGTGGTCCAGTTTGACCACCGACTTCAGAATAGAAAGGCTGATCGAGCCAAGTTCGAGAATCGGGTATTGGTTAAACCAAATGTTACCCTCAAAGGAACAGATGTATCAGAACCGATGCAGATCGGGGGGGTCAAGGGACCCTTAACTCAAAAGCAAAGAGAAAGAAGACGGCAGATGCAATTGTGTCTGTACTGTGGGGCCTCAGGACATTTTCTACAGGATTGCCCTATACAAACATCTTAAAAAAGTAGTCGGAGTTGCTGATAAAAATCAAACAGAGCCTGATTCGGGAAACGATCACGCGCGACAAGCGTAGAGGTCCGCTTGCCGAGCTTGAAGAAGGATACTCAGACCTCGCACTTCATCATACCAATGGTCCTTATAGATCCAAGGCAGCCATCACGTATGCACGCAGTGAGGGCATACATTGATAGCGGGTCATAGGAAACTATGTGGACCAAGAGTTGGCTTCTAGGATGAATCTATCTCTCTGCAAAAAGACCACTTTGGAAGATATCACCACAGTCGATGGAACTGAAATTGCCTCTGGGCCTGTAACTCATTCCACCGCAGAGATGACACTATTGGGTCAGGATGGGCATCGAGAGACTATTGTGTTTGATTTAATCAAAGCCCTGCAGTTCCAAATAATACTGGGGATACCTTGGTTGGAAACACATAATCCTTGTATTGATTGGCGAGAGAAGAGAATAACCTTCCCGGATTGTGCACATACTTGTTACCCAAAAAAACCCTTGAACCAAGGCCTGGCCACAGTCGCTACTCCAGTCGTGCAGTTACCTCAGGAATATCAAGAATTCCAGAATGTTTTCCAAAAGGAACAGGCAAACACCCTACCACCTCACAGATCATATGAT
This sequence comes from Ambystoma mexicanum, assembly GCF_040938575.1. Taxonomy (NCBI): domain Eukaryota; kingdom Metazoa; phylum Chordata; class Amphibia; order Caudata; family Ambystomatidae; genus Ambystoma; species Ambystoma mexicanum. Next base: position 464,680,932 of record NC_090931.1, read on the forward strand.
TGTCAAATCGATCTCATACCCGGTGCACAACCTCCATGTAGTAGGATCTAGGCCCTTACGCAACCCGAAAACCTTCACCTACGACAATACTTGGACCAATACCTTGCTAATGGCTTCATTCATCCATCCAAGTCCCCTGCATCTTCAGCTTTGTTCTTTGTGCCTAAAAAGGAAGGTGACCTCAGAACGTGCATAGACTACCGCGCATTAAATCAGATCACGGTTAAGAACCGATACCCATTGCCTCTGATCCCCGAATTACTAGACCAAGTAAAGGACGCTTGCATCTACACTAAATTAGATCTCCGAGGGGCATATCATCTGGTACGTGTAAAGAAAGGCGACGAATGGAAGACTGCTTTTCGCACTAAGTACGGGTTATTCGAATACCAGGTGATGCCCTTCGGGTTGTGCAATGCACCAGCAGCCTTTCAGTATTTTATGAACGATGTCCTTCGTGAACTCATTGACGTCTGTGTTGTTGTATACATAGACGATATTCTAGTGTACTCCTCTTCAGAATCAGACCATGTGAAGCACGTTCGTGCAGTCCTTGAGAAACTACGCCAGCACAAGTTATATGCAAAATTGGAATAATGCGTTTTTCATGCTACGGAAGTTCAATTCCTTGGATTTATCCTGACTCCGAAAGGTGGACGCAATCCTCAAGTGGCCATCACCCAGTTCAGTTAAAGGGGTACAAAGCATGCTCGGATTTGCTAATTTCTACTGCAGATTCATTCCGGATTTCTCACATGTTGTAGACCCTATCACAGCACTTTTGCGAAAAAACAAACGCTTATTGTGGCGGAAGAAGCCGAAAAGGCCTTCCAAGAGCTGAAAGCGAAATTCACGTCTGCACCTGTCTTAAAGCATCCATGCCCCGAACTCCCATACATAGTTGAAACTGAAGCATCCAGTTTAGCCATGGGAGCTGTCCTGTCTCAGAAGGATCCTGAAACCGGTCAACTTCACCCAGTAGCATTTTGGTCCAGAAAGTTCTCGGCACCCTTGTTAAACTATGTGGTTACCGATAAAGAATTATTAGCCTCAAATCCGCCTTCTAGGCTTGGCGGCATTATCTTTTCGGTGCCAGGCATTCCATTACGGTCATCACTGATCACCGGAACTTGCAGTATTTAAAAACAGCCGAGGCCCAATCGTCGCGTCAACTTTGATGGGCATTGTTCTTTGCCGAGTTCGATTTCGTGATCACTTATCGACCAGGTTGTAAAAATGGCAAAGCAGATGCCTTATCCCAAATAGGGATTGGAGAAGCATATGCGAACCCGGAACCGTTGCCTATAATTTCAGAACAAAGAATTCTTGGCATAACCACTCTACAGACACTAGAGGATATTCAAGTAAAGATCCAACAACTCTTCGATCCAACAGCCCTGCATGACTGGGTGAAGAAAGGCCCGGACTACTCAGTCATCAATGACCTACCTTATTATCAAGGGTGACTATTTCTACCACACAAGGAACTAAAAGAACTAGTCATCTCCAATTATCATGACACCCTGATGGAAGGACACCCAGGTATCGCAAAAACTGAAGCTAAAATTAAGAGACAATTCTGGTGGCCCACCTGGCGAAAAGATGTAAAGTAATTTGTAATGTCTTGTGGCATTTGCGCCCAAAACAAAAGTCAGAAGAAAAAAACAGCTGGCCTCTTACAACCTTTGGATATTCCACCTACACCATGGCACACCTTATCGTTAGATTTTATTACAGATCTACCTCCATGTAATGGATTTAACACCATTCTAGTCATTGTGGATCTTTTTTCCAAGATGGCCCACTTTATTCCTCTAAAGGGATTACCTTCTGCTTCAATTCAGGTCAAGGAGTTCCTCGAAAACATTGTTCGAATACATGGATTTCCTTCCGTATTGGTCTCTGACCGAGGTAATCAATTCATTTCACATTTTTGGAAGAAATGTTGTCAACTGGCGCAAATCGATGTGAGGTTATCAACCAGTCACCATCCCCAGACCGATGGTCAGACGGAGAGGACCAACCATACCCTTGAACAGTACCTACGTTGCATGCTACACCAGACCGAAAGTAATTGGAAAGATATTTTATGGATTTCCGAGTATGCATACAATAACTCTGTACATTCAGGAACCGGAAAAAGCCCCTTTTATACCATATATGGACATCACCCTCAAACCTCAGAACTAGATTCGCCTCAGCATTTAGAAATGCCTGCAGTTAGTCATTTGCATTCTACTATTACACAAGCCTTTAAAGAGGCAACAGAAAATTTGAAACAAGCAAAAGAGAAATTTAAGAAAAATGATGATCAACATAGAAGTGAAACTCCACAATACCAGATTGAGGATCAAGTTTGGCTGGCTACAAAACACATACCTCTGAAGGTAACTCAGACTTTTAACCCTAGATATTTGGGATCTTGCACTATTAAGGCTATTATCAACCTGGTAGCCGTCAAATTGGAATTACCCTCTATTATGCGCATTCATCCTGTCTTTCATGTTTCACTTTTAAAACCAGTTCAACCAGGAACAAGATTAACCAAACCACCCGACCCCATCTTGATAGATGGAGAACCTGAATTCGAGGTAAAAAATATCCTTGACTCCAAGATGGTTAAATCAAAACTTTTTTATTTAATCGATTGGAAGGGCTACCGACCACAAGAAAGGTCATGGGAACCTAGTGACCACGTCCATGCACCTCGGTTGGCGAAAAGATTCCATCGGAACTTCCCAGACAAACCAGGGCCCAGGGGAAGAACAACTTTAGGAGGGGCCTTGGGGGGGAGTGCTGTCATGATGCCTACCCCCAGGCATCCGGACCAAGTCCATCAGCCTCGGGAGCAGGCATCTAGACATTTAGTAAAACCTCAGCAGCCCCGGCTAGGGGCTATCTGGGTTCAGTCCTGGCGCCAGGCTCATAGTAGGAATCAGTCCTGGCGCCTAAGGCGCCAGGCTCATAGTCATTACTTACCTCAGGCAGACCATGCTACAAATGACTCCAACCCAACATGTAGCCTGAAAGGGACTATTTTTCTACAGGGACTATTTTTTACTCTGGTGTGGTTCTAGGGACTTCTTACCTGGGACTACTTTTAAGGCTATTTAAACGACACCCGACCAGCAACACACGCTTTGCGTTATTCTGCATCCAGCAGCGTAACACTCACCGTGCCTGCAGCCTGCATCCAGTCTTCTGCCACGCCCGCCTCGAATCCGGAGCTCCTAAAACAAAGAGGAAAGAAAGGGACAAGGTTAGAAAAAAAACGTATTTCTATTCCACACCTGATTTTGGATCCATCTTGTCTCCGGACCTGTAAAGAACATCATTTCTGCACACGCCGCACCTCCAGCTGCAGCGCCGCGCCATACTCACCAGTCTTCACAGCATCCTTCGGGTCGGCGCTGCCTCCATCATTTCTTCGCCGAACTTTGGCACCTAGGAGACAAAAGAAAACCGCAAGGTGAGCCGAGGTAACCAACAGATATAATTCTTACCACCATAGACTTACCTGATTTACCTCCGGAGGCATCCTTTTGTGACTCTCCATATTTTCACATGCCGCATCTGTAAAGAGAGACAAAACAACACGTTGTCCTTGTGCAACATTTACCGGACAGCGCCGGGTAATACACACTCTTACCTGAGCGCCACCAGCTGCCACAAGAGCATCTTTTCACAAGCCAGCTGCAAGACAAGAAAGGAAGGGGGGAACAAGAGTGAACATCAGACATATTGAACTCTATGAATTTAATACTTACAAGTCCTCACCAGGAACCTCAGAGTTAATACTCTCCAGAACTGTCCCGAGCCTTCAGACCAGTGAATTAACTGGAATCGACGCACCCCTGCAAATCCACGCAGGGTGGAGAGCTCACCTTTCAAGAATATAAGGTGAGATTGCTGTGAGGGCATTTCGGAGGTGATTAGTTGGGGAGGACTGTGGGGGTGCCATCGCTTGAATCCACAAGTGGCTAAATCCATCCCTCCATTTGCAGGAGAATATTTCTACGGGTTAAGCAGACAAGATTAGGAGGGCAGATCCAGTCAGTCATCGCTGCACTACGCATCACGTGGGTGGAGACCGCAGCTGTCCGGGTCCGACCGACGCCCCTGTGGGAGCCAGGTGAGCGTAACAGTAGTCGGCAGGACTGCTTGAAATACGGTAGCCTACCGTATGAATCCATAGGGCTGGCGACAGGGGCGGTGGTACCAGCACACAGAGAATGCCCTACGCATGCACATAGGTGTGGAACGGACAGACATGTGCTCCGACAACCAATTAAAAGTTCATTAGAAGATGCAGCCATGCGGCCAGTACGGGAGTCCTACGGATACCAGCACTGCGATTGCACATACGCCGGCCAGGTGCAGTCTCCCTAGGAAACCTCTGTGTTGGTTATTTGCAGCCATCTCAGACAGTTATGTGCACCACAGACTCACCATGCAATGTTAACACAAAAAGAAAAAACACTCACACACTCGCCGACACGTAACATGTACACCTTTCATTTCTAAGCTACAGAGACACTATTAGGAAAGGGACGGGGTAGCACAAATGGATACATACACAGGGGAATTTGGGCTTTCAACAAGTTCGTCATGAGGCAAGCCAAGGACTGAAGCAACGTTCTGGTTACAGTGCCCTACTGAAAACCTATGAAATTCACTAACAAAAAACATTTTTAAAGGGACGTTATGGTTAAGTTGCGCTACTAAAAACCTAACACCTTTACTGAAACACCTATGCTAAAGGAACTTTCTGGTTACAGTGCCCTACTAAAAACCTATCAAATTCACTGACAAAAAAATGTTGCTACGGGGACATTAGAGTTCAGTTGCCCTAAGAAATCCCTATCAAATTCAGTGCAAAAACATTGTTACAAGGACGTTATAGTTACTTTGCACTAAGAAGTACCTATCCATATTATAGTTACAAGTAAAACCAAAAAGCCTCAGAAATTCACAAGTTTGGGTAAGCTAAGCAACCATAACTCGCGCCACCACTGTGCACTGCTAAGACTAACACCCATGACATTAAAGTTGACATCACTGATGACATCACATGTCTGGCTCCCTCTTTTTCCGTTCACTGACTGACATATCTAGGACAGGTATTTTCTTCACTGACAGGAACTAAAAATTCAAAAGGTACTACATTTGTAGACCTTGCCCTTCTCATATGTTCTTACATTACTTTCCTTAGGGTTCAGTCACATCATATGATACGTATACAAAGGGGAAGAAGCAAGCCTGAAACACAACAATCATTTCTGAGCATGAAGATAATCAGTTAGGTTATGAAGACTTTCTAGTAATACTGCTGCTTTTTTGCTTACTTTACTTTCCCTGTGCATGCTCATATTTGTATGTGTTGTGGTTGCTTTATGTTTTGTGTGTAGTAGTGCAATTATGTAGTAAGTGAGGCATTGTTAGCTACTTTTTACATGTTTCACAGTATGCAAAACTCTGAAACAAAAGCATTCATCATTTTACTATCCAACATGGCAAGATTTTGAATATTGCCCCCTATGGTGCAAGCTGCAAACAATGCCTACGGTTCTACATGAGTAGGTTTGTGTACTGGAAAGAACTCTGTAATGCAACGGTGTTTATAGCACTGCATTGCTTAATGAACTATATATCTCATGATAGTTCTCCCAATGACCTCTGATAGTTTTCAGCCAACATTATAAAAACAATCCCTTGCAGAGGCTTTGCATGAAAACTAAATGTACATGTGATGTCATCAGTGATGTCATCAATGACATGTGTGATGTCGTCTTTGATGTCATGGGTGTTAGTCATACCATAGGGTGCAATATTCAAAATCTTGCCATGTTGGATGGTAAAATGGTGAATGCTTTCGATTCAGAGTTTTGCGTACTGTGAAAGATGTAATAATTAGCTAACAATGCCTCACTTACTACATAAGTGTACTACTACACACAAAACATAAATATACCACAACGCATACAAATATGAGCATACACAGGGAAAGTAAATTAAGCAAAAAAGCAGGAGTATTACCAGAAAGTCTTCATAACCTAACTGATTATCGTCATGCACAGAAATGATTGCTGTGTTTCAGGCTTGCTTCTTCCCCTATGTATACGTATCATATGATGTGACTGAACCCTAAAGAAAGTGGTATAAGAACATATGAGAAGGGTAAGGTCTACAAATATAGTACCTTTTGAATTTTTAGTTCCTGACTGTCAGTGAAGAAAACCACCTGGCCTAGATATGTCAGTCAGTGAATGAAAAAAGAGGGAGCCAGACATGTGGTGTCATCAGTGATATCATCTTTAATGTCATGGGTGTTAGTCTTAGCAGAAGTTATGGTTGCTTACCTTACCCTAACTGGTCAATTTCTGAGGTTTTTTGGTTTTACTTGTAACTATAATATGGATAGGTAGTTCTTAGTGCAAAGTAACTGTAACGTCCCTGTAACAATGTTTTTGCACTGAATTTGATAGGGTTTTCTTAGGGCAACTGAACTCTAACGGCCCTGCAGCAACATTTTTTTGTCAGTGAATTTGATAGGTTTTTAGAAGGGCACTGTAACAAGAAAGTTCCTTTAGCATAGGTGTTTCTGTAAAGTTGTTAGGTTTTTAGTAGCACAACTTAACCATAACGTCCCTTTAACAATGTTTTTTGTTAGTGAATTTCATAGGTTTTTAGTAGGGCACTGTAACCAGAACTTTGCTTTATTATAGTGGTTTCCGAACAGTGATAGGTTTTTAGTATCTCAACTTAACCATAACATCCCTTTAACAATGTTTTTTGTTAGTGTATTACACAGCCACGCCAGTGGCTGTTTAGTTATGGTTAAGTTGCTGTTTCCATAGGAAGAGCCCTTTTTGGGTGGCTTATAACTTCGCTCTCCCTCGACGAATCCTTACCAAACTTTGCGAAAAAAGTATATGGGTCACACGGATTATTTCTGCAAAGACTGGTGAGGTTTAGTCCAGGGGGGGCAAAGTTATAAGGGGGGATCCCAAAAATTCTTTTTTTCCCATAGACTGAATGGGAAAAAACTTTGCTCACGCCTACAGACCAAACCACTGGACGGTTTTTCACTAAATTTGGACCAGGAGCAGTGGCTTGGTCCCGAAAGCATGCTTTTGTAAATTTGGTGAAAATCCGTCCAGTAGTTTTTTTTAAAATGACCAAAATGTTCGAAAATAAACTAAATAGGTGTGTCCTGAGGACGGTATGCCTGTCCGTTTTGTTCGCAGGCAAATTGAAACTGTTCTAAGAACACATGGAGTGTCCTGGGATGTTTGTAAATAAACAAAATGGGGGTGTTCTGAGGACGCTCCATCTGTCCGTATTGTTCGCAAGCAATCTGAAACTGTTCTAAGAACACTTGCGGTGTCCTGCAATGTTCGTAAATAAACGAAATGGGTGTGTCCTGAGGACGCTGTCCGCATTGTTCGGTGGCAAGTTGAAATTGTTCTAATAACACATCATGTGTCCTGAGATGTTCGTAAATAAACAAAATGGGGGTGTCCTGGCAAGTTGAAACTGTTCTAAGAACACACGCGGTGGCCTGAAATGTTCGAAAATAAACGAAATGGGTGTGTCCTGAGGACAGTATGCCTGTCCGTTTTGTTCGCAGGCAAGTTGAAACTGTTCTAAGAATACATCATGGGTCCTTGGATGTTCATCAATAAACAAAATTGGGGTGTCCTGAGGACGGTGGATGTTCGTCGATAAACAAAATGGGGGTGTCCTGAGGACGGTATGCCTGTCTGTACTGTTCACAAGCAAGTTGAAATTGTTCTAAGAACACATGAAATGTCCTGGGATGTTTGTAAATAAAGAAAATGGGGGTGTTCTGAGGACGCTACATCTGTCTGTATTGTTCGCAAGCAATCTGAAACTGTTCTAAGAACACTCGCGGTGTCCTGCAATGTTCGTAAATAAACGAAATGGGTGTGTTCTGAGGACGCTGTTCGTATTTTTCGGTAGCAAGTTGAAATTGTTCTAATAACACATCATGTGTCCTGGGATGTTCGTAAATAAACAAAATGGGGGTGTCCTAAGTACGCTATACCTGTCCGTACTGTTCGTAGGCAAGTTGAAATTGTTCTAAGAACACATCAAGTGTCCTGGGATGTTCGTAAATAAACAAAATGGGAGTGTTTTGAGGACGCTAGCACTGTCCGAATTATTCGCAGGCAAGCTGAAACTGTCCTAAGAACACACACAGTGTCCTGCAATGTTCGTAAATAAACAAAATGGGTGTGTCCTGAGGATGCTGTCTGTATTGTTCGGTGGCAAGTTGAAATTGTTCTAATAACACATCATGTGTCCTGGGATGTTCGTAAATAAACAAAATGGGGGTGTCCTGGCAAGTTGAAACTGTTCTAAGCACACACGCGGTGTCCTGAAATGTTCAACAATAAACGAAATGGGTGTGTCCTGAGGACGGTATGCCTGTCCGTTTTGTTCGGTGGCAAGTTGAAATTTTTCTAATAACACATCATGTGTCTTGGGATGTTCATAAATAAACAAAATGGGGGTGGCCTAAGTACGCTATACCTGTCCGTCCTGTTCGTAGGCAAGGTGAAATTGTTCTAAGAACACATCAAGTGTCCTGGGATGTTCGTAAATAAACAAAATGGGAGTGTTTTGAGGATGCTAGCCCAGTCCGAATTGTTCGCAAGCAAGATGAAACTGTCCTAAGAACACATGCAATGTCCTGAAATGTTCGTAAATGGACGAAATGGGGGTGTCCTGAGGACGGTGTCCGTATTGTTCTCTGGCAAGTTGAAAGTGTTCTAAGAACACATCTTGTGTCCTGGGATGCTCGTAAATAAACAAAATGGGGGTGTCCTGAGGACGCTATGCCTGTCCGTATTGTTTGTAGGCATCATGTCCGTGGACATTAAAAGTGCCCATATGGCATAGTTAAAATGTTTGACTGTATGGGTGTGATATGCTGCGGTTTTTGTGGCCAGGGCATAAAGTCTTGGGTGCATGGCCAGATGGCCATGCACCCAAGACTCTCAGGGTAATTCATAGAATTTCACACAAAAGTGGCGCACGCGGCTGGTGCACAGTGTGCGCGTGGGAATGCCTGCGCCAGCCGCGTGTGCTAAAATTGATTTCTGCGCACAGCGTATTCATGGTTTTAGCCTCCAAAACCAGCCGTGGCGCAGAGTGGTGCAGCGACCCTGCAGCAGCGCCAGTTACGCCCCCAAGTACGCCCTCGCGCAAGGAAAAGCCATCAAAATTCCCAATTCAGTGCAAAGGGATGTGCTAACCCTGGACCAGTTTACAGGGCTGCCAAACAGCAAACGCCAAGCGGGGAACGTGTATTACTGGGGTGCGCGTGAAGTTTCACACGCGAAAGGGCCTTTGCGAGTGGAGTAAGTGTATTACTGGGGTTTGTGGGAAGTTTCACACGTGATTTCAGCAGGGTACGTGTATTACGGGATTCGCAGGAACTTTCACATGCGAAAGGGCCTGTGCAAGTGGGGTACGTGTATTACGGGGGTGCGCGGGAAGTTTCACATGCGATTGGCCTGGGTAGGTGTATTTCAGGGGTGCGCGGGAAATTTCACACGCGATTGGCCTGTGTATGTGTATTTCAGGGGTGCGCGGGAAGTTTCACACGCGATTGGCCTGGGTACGTGTATTTCAGGGGTGCGCGGGAAGTTTCACACGCGATTGGGCCTGGGTATGTGTATTTCAGGGGTGCACGGGAAGTTTCAGACGCGATTGGGCTTGGTACGTGTATTTCAGGGGGGCGCAGGAGGTTTCACACGCGATTGGCCAGGGTACGTGTATTTCGGGGTGCGCAGGAAGTTTCACACGCGATTGGGCTTGGTAGTGTATTTCAAGGATGCGCGGGAAGTTTCACACACGATTATGATGGGTACGTGTATTTCAGGGGTGCGCGGGAAGTTTCACACGCGAATGGCCTGGGTACGTGTATTTCAGGGGTGCGCAGGAAGTTTCACACGCGAATGGCCTGGGTACGTGTATGTCGGGGGTGCGCGGGAAGTTTGACACGTGATTGGGCCTGGGTATGTGTATATCAGGGGTGCGCGGGAAGTTTCATACGCGATTGGGCTTGGTACGTGTATTTTAGGGGTGCGCAGAAAGTTTCACACGCGATTGGCCTGGGTACCTGTATTTCAGGGGTGTGCGGGAAGTTTCACATGCGATTGGGCTTGGTAGAGTATTTCAGGGGTGCGCAGGAAGTTTCACACGCGATTGGGCTGGGTATGTGTATTTCAGGGGTGTGCAGGAAGTTTCACATGCAATTGGCCTGGGTATGTGTATTTCAGGGGTGCGCGGGAAGTTTCACACGCGATTGGCCTGGGTACGTGTATTTCATGGGTGCGCGGGAAGTTTCACACGCGATTGGCCTGGGTACGTGTATTTCAGGGGTGCGTGGGAAGTTTCACACGCGATTGGCCTGGGTACGTGTATTTCATGGGTGCGCGGGAAGTTTCACACGCGATTGGCCTGGGTACGTGTATTTCAGGGGTGCGTGGGAAGTTTCACATGCGATTGGAGTAGGGTACGTGTATTACCGGGCTGCGCAGGAAGTTTCACACGCGATTTTGCTGTCAGAGCGGGGAACGCGTATTTCGGGATTGCGCGGGGAGTCCTACACGTGAATTGGCGGTGTGGGTCCTCCCAGGTGTCCCCTCTACCCCCTCCGCGGCCCCTGCAGGCAGCCCACACCACAGGGGACTACCCCGCACCCCTGGTCATGTCCCGCAGGCACCCCATCCACCATGGGCATGCCCCCCAGTCAAATCACATGTCATGTTGCAATATGATCACCAAGTCATGTCTCCCAGCACCCCCACCCCCCAGCAGTGCAGGGCACCTGCCAGCAGGCCCCCACACATGTCCCCCAGCACCCCCACCCCCCAGCAGTCAGGGGCACCTGCCAGCAGGCCCCCACACATGTCCCCCAGCACCCCCACCCCCCAGCAGTCAGGGGCACCTGCCAGCAGGCCCCCACACATGTCCCACACATGTCCCCCTGCACCCCACCCCCCAGCAGTCAGGGGCACCTGCCAGCAGGCCCCCACGCATGTCCCTCTGCACCCCCATCCCCCAGCAGTCAGGGGCACCTGCAAGCAGGCCCCACACATGTCCCCCAGCACCCCCACCCCTCAGCAGTCAGGGGCACCTGCCAGCAGGCCCCCACACATGTCCCACATATGTCCCCCAGCACCACCACCCCCCAGCACTCAGGGGCAATTGCCAGCAGGCCCCCACACATGTCCCCCAGCACCCCCACCCCCCAGCAGTCAGAGGCACCTGCCAGCAGGCCCCCACTCATGTCCCACTCATGTCCCCTTGCACCCCCACACCCCAGCAGTGCAGGGCACCTGCCAGTAGGCCCCCACTCATGTCCCCCTGACCCCAGGTCATGACGATCCTCAATCATGGCCCTTATGGCCAGCCTCCCCAGCCCAAAGACCCAACCAAGTATTGCATCCACCCACATAGAAAAGGCAATTACATGATACAACCCCAATGGCAAGTATGTAAATGAACACATGTCCGTCACACACACACAATGGTTGCAAGTGAATGTGAAAACCCATAACATGACATGCATGAAACCAATGAGATAATACCACACATCGAAGTATGAAGAAAAAATGTATTAAACGCAACATGAATGGAATTAAAATCAAACAAACAACAATGGCAATAAAAAAAGAAAATCTGCATGTCTGTAAAATAATGAAAAACAAGAAATCATAATCCAAAGGAAAGGTGTCCAAAGTCACAGTCCAACAAAAATTGCTCCATGGGGAAATCCAACAAAAAGAGATGAATCCAATAGTGAACTATGTACAGATGAACAATCCAGGGTCCATGATCCCAACTGAAGAAATGAAACCTATCAAAAATACTACCTAATGAAAGACTATATACAGAAACGTGGTGCATTGTCCAAGCACAACCAAAATAAAGAAAAAACTAAAGGAAACCTAACACAATCTAACTATTTACAAGGGCAGCGGGCTAGTCCGACGGCTCACTTTTGGATGTCCCGGGCCAGGGCATCATTGAACTCCTGCTCAATGTCCCAGAGGCGGTCCTCTTCCATGGCCCGAGGGTTCGCAGGGACGACGACATGTTCTCCTCCAACTCCCTGCGAATTGCCTCGTGGCACTCAGCCCGCCTCAGGGCCCTCCGCATGGAGTTCTCCGCCCTGACCATCGTGAGCCGTGCCTCTTCTGCCTGCTGTCGCTCCGCATCTATGGCATGGCCTAACCGCTGCCACACGGAAGACACTTCCCGTCCTGGGTCCTCCTGCCCTTTGGCCGATGCCTGCCCCTCCGATGACGAATGCCCCAAGCCATTATGGCACCCACCTTGTTGCTGCTGCTGCTGTGCCTCTGCCTGTGCCCTGGCTCTTGCTGCCTGCACATCCTCCTCCAGCTGGGGTGCATTTGTTGAGGTGGCCACCCCTGCTGGACGTCCGACTCCCGACTGTGGCAGGGATGTGTCCTCCACCAGCCTGGCCGCAGGGTCAGAGGCAGCTCCACAGGGCACCCAGGTGACACATGGGTGGGAAGATGGCACGGAGTACGACTGGCGCATAGGGGGTTCAGTTGAGGAGGGGGTCGGAACAAGGCCCAGCAAACAGAGGAATCTGGCCCTGGTGACCTGTCCCAGTAGGTTGACGTGGTCAACGAGCCATTCGAGACGACATGCAGTCTCCCCATGAAAAGACTGCATTTCGCCTCGCATGGCCCGTTGACGCAACGCCACACCACCCAGGACAGGCTCAACCCGGTCCTGGATAGCCACGTCCGCAGGCAGAGGAAGGCCAGTTGTCGTAAACTCATCCCCTGCCTGAAAACAGGTCTGGACGTAGGTATCCCTGCTGGTGCAGGATGATGCAGTCACAGGATCGGGGACAGGATTACACACAGGCACCTCCGCGGCAGCCTGTGCTGCCTCCTGTCCCTGCCCCTGCACTGCACCACTAGCACCAGTGGAATCCCCACCTCCAGACCCCGTCTTTGTCCCTTGCATGGCCTCCTCCTCCACCAAACCCCCCACCAACCTGGATGACTCCATGCCATCTTCCTCCGTCGGGCCCTGTGGGGTCTCAGCTGCCCCTTCTGCTGCCTAGGAGTCCAACTCTGACCTCCGCCTCTTGGACCTCCCCTCGGCAGCTGCGACCTGGGACTCCTCACTCCCCGACGAGATGACAACCTGGGAGAGGAGCCGGGCCTTGCGTCTCCGGCTGGCGGTGCGATCCCTGCCGCTGTCCTCCACAGCACCCTCTCCGCCCTCTTCATCAGTCGACGCTGCAGACAAGGAGAGATAGGACACAGGCATCAGGGCACTGTACAATGGACTCATACACACATGACAGTTGCACACGAGTGTTATTGTCAAACTTCAGACATGGCATCACAATCCCCAACACACATGTCATTTCAAATCACACACATGAGCTATTTCACAGCCATATTGCAACAGCCAGCACCATCCATACACATACAACAGCATGAGCAGGCAAAGGTGAGCCAGACATCCCATGAGACACAGGGAGTGCACTAGACATGCACACACACCACCACACTTACATGCATGTGTACACCTCCACCAAGTGTCGCAGTGATGAGATCGGCATCCATGTCACATCTGGCAATCAGTCTTCTACATATCAGTCTCACATGCAACCATGTTGCATGACAGTTGCATACTTGTCAGATACACATACATGCACATGCACACAGTGCAGATACATGCAGCTGGAACCAACATCCATGTGTGGCACCACAACCATGAAAACTGACATACGCAGTCATTCAAACATGTGTGCTCACACATATGCATTTGGCCTGCATGCTTACCCACAAATACACCATCCATGTGTCTCACACATGAAAGGACTCGCATGTGTCAGCCTCACGGCCCTGTACATACACATCCATACATGGCCCTACAAAACCACATGTGCAACCTGCACACTACTGGCACACCACCACACGCACAGCTTCCAATCAGTATGCATGTACACTTACCGCTCGACTTCAGACGGGTCTGCCTATCAAGGACCTGGACGTGGCCAGCGCTCCACGTCCAGGTCCTTGATAGGCAGACCCTACGTGTTCCACGACCCTCATTTGGTCTTCCGACAGGTGGCCCCGGCGCCCCTTAGCATCCGCTGCCTTCAAGAGGCGCTGGGCCTTGTTGAGGGTCCTGGACCTGAAGTCCTCCCAGCGCTTCTTGACATGATGGAATTCGCGGACTGCCACCCCCTCCGCGTTGATGGCAGTCACGATGTCCGTCCAGATCCTGATCCGTCCTTGCTTGTCGGTGCGTGACCTTCCGAAGAGGGCATCATACTGCCCCAGGACTTGCTCCACCAGGACACCAACTTCGGTGGCAGTGAAGCTGGTGGCCCTCTGCTTCTCTGGCTGGGGGTTGCCAGTGCCGCCAGATGGTGTAGTGCTGGACATGGCAACCCCAGAGGCAGAAGTGGGTGGGCAACTGGGTCCTGGGGCTGGACTGTGGAGCGATGGAATCCCAGTCGGGAGTCTTCGGTTCCAGCAGGGTTGGTCACAGCAACAGCACCCCTGGCTGACATGCAGGCAGCAAATGGCAGGGCACGTGGGCAGCAGGAAATCAGGCAGCAGCAGATGGCAGGTGGGAGCGTGCTCGGGGCTCTGGGGGCAGTAATTCAGCCTTCTGGGCAGGAGCATGGTTTCCGTGTGTAAACGCGTGGCCAGCTTGATACAGAGTGATTTGGGACGTGAAAATCTTGTACGTCAGCGTGTAATTCGAGGAAAGGCCCTTAGCGCGTAAGCGCGTCAGCGCACGTACGCAATTTCATTGGACCAAAGGCCCTTAGCGCGTGAGCGCGTCTGTGATGTGACACGCGTGGGTGTTTCCCTCATGGCACGTGATGACAGAGCACACGTGGAAAAGCTGCACGTCCGAGTGTCAGCGCGTGTAATTGGAGGAAAGGGCGCGTGCACGCGTAAGTGACATGTACGTGTGGGCCGGTTTAAAAGGTACATGTAGGACGCCATTTCCTTGTACATGCTTTTTGTGGAGAGCGAGTGGGTGATTCTGTACTTCTTGTCGGTTCACACGCAATTACTTCACAGCGTTTCAAGTTCGTACTCCCTGTTACCTCTGACAGCTTTCATTTTTCTACTTTTTTTGGGCCTGTTTCCTCAAACAGTGTTCTCTTCACCTTTTGTCCTGTCTCCTCAGACAGCGTACAATTGTTCTTTTGGCGGGGGTGTTGCCAACGCGCACACGCGCGTATTTTTCACATTCTTTTTCCAGGCAGACGGTGAGTTCCGCACGTACTTAGCAACCGTGCTTGCCCCGTGTGTCGCGTATACCTTCAGAGGTCATTGTAGGCTGCGTGTATCATGCGTACGCTTATTTTTGTGTTTCTGGGTGCCACAGCGTAGTGCGGGTTCATTTTTCCATGCACGTGGTCCATGAGGGGTTGCGTGCACGTTTATTTTTGTTTTTGGGCTGCCTGTGCGTTGCGTGACCCGTCATCTTCCCCCAGGGGTCACAGACAACCTTGTTAGAGCACTAGGGTACGAATTCCATCTAGTACCCTACCCCTTTGACCCCCAATTGCCCAGGACAATAGTTTACTGCTCCTCCCATACGCACAACAACATCAGTGCCATGGTTGGGAGGCGACCAAGCGGTAAGGGAGGCAAAGGTGGCCGACCTTCAAAAGGTGGACGTGGTGGGCGCGGTAGGGGACGTGGCTGGGATTTGCAGGGTGCCCCTATACCCCCCATGTGTGGAGGACCAATCAGGGACACCCATGCCCCCCCCCCCATGGTTGAGGGAAACGTGGCTGAGACCATCCCAGCTCAGCCCTTGTTGGACCAGCCCATTGTGGCACCTGACCTGGCACAGGATGACTCCCTGGCTGACTTCCAAGTCACCAAGTCTAAGCCACGTGTGGCGGTGCAAGTTGTCACCAAGCCACATGGATCTGGGGCAGCTATGTCATCTGCTTCCCCAAGTATGCAGGGTGGTGAGGCTCGAGGGGCAGCTGCAGCTCCATCCGCCCCAGCTCTGACTCTCCCAGCCAGAACAGTGTCAGTCCTGGTCCATCATACTGATGTTCCCCCTGCCAACATCACACTTCAGACAATGCCTGCACCAAGTCCTATGGTCAATGTGCATTCGCACACTCCAACAACCCAGTCCACCGGTGATTCTGCCCCTACTGACCAGAGCGGCGTTAGCCACTCTGGCTCCGCTCCACCTTCTAAAAAGAGGAAGAAGGGTGCTCTGGCACGACAGGCTGAGACCCCAGGCACAGCTACACACTCCGGTACCTCAAGGGAGCCTTGCTTCAATGATTCGGAGGTTGATGCACTTGTGAGCTATGTGTTGGCACATAGCCACGAAATGGTGGTGACTACAGGGTCCAAGACCACACCTGGTCAACGTAAGGCACACTGGCAGACCATCGCCGACCACATAAGTACCCTTGGATTTGTGAGGCTCTCAGCTGATGATTGCTACAAGCGGTGGAACGACCTGAAATGCAGAGCAAAGAACAAGCTGGCCTAAAGTCATGCCGCTACTCTGGTGACTGGCGGTGGGTCTCCACAAGAGGACAACAAACTCACTGAACATGAATCTGTTGCTGGGACCTTCGTCACAGAGGAACAGATCCGTGGTGTGGGAGAACTACCCGATTATGACACATTGTCCGGTGAGTGCCCATGTGTGTGTGTGTAATGCATGTGTATGTTGTTTGGGTGACGGGTTCTGATTGAGTGGCAGGTGAGGCTGTGTGTGACTGAGTAGTATGGGTCACCCATGTGCTTGATACAAAACATTCTGTGGCCTTGAATTTGGGTGTGACACTATCCCTTCTGCCCACAGTAGTAATTTAGCGCAACATTACGGCAGTTGCCCTTGAGGTGGCATCATGCAACAACATTGTTTGTATTTTTCAGTGTTCTTTCAGACTGATTGTTTCAATTCTCCCACTTTTGCAACACATTCCTCAGCCCTATTGTGACATATGTGACATGTTTCTGTCATTGAAGTACCCCACATTGGCCCACATGTGTCACCTTGGTAGTTGAATGATTTGACCATTCAGCCTGAATGAGTATTGCCCTGATCACATGATGTTTTTGGGCCTGTTTGAATGTGGAACATACTAGTTGTTTCCTGTCATGTTGAAGTGCACAAGCATTGATGTGTACATGGCCCTGCAATCACTGTATTTTTGCACACTGGATGTGTTGCAGTGTGTGGCGCATGGCGTATCTTTTCACACTATGTGGCATTTTTCATCTCTTCATGTCCATCTCACATGAATGGGTGGCAGTATACATTCACTGACATATGGATGTACTTGTGGAATGTACCATGGCTATGGTACATGCCATCTGTGTGATGGCATGTGTCATTTATGTGTATAGGACATGCCACTCACAGGCCAATGTGTGATGGCAGTGCTACCCAGCATGCAGCAAATGTGTTGCTCTTCCATCTTGGTGTCATCAGTGTCTGACTTTTGCCTCCCCTTCCAACTCTGTGACAGTGCATGCATGGGAGGGTTATAGTCATGTGGTTCTGTAGCTTGTCAGGCCTATTTGTGTGCTATGGTGCTAATGCCTGTTTCCATTTTTTGTCTTTCATGTTTTTGCGGGGGATGACGCACTTGATGCTGTTGAGAAGATGGTGCAGACCCAGGAGGAACCTAAGGCACAACCGGCCACCAGTGGGGGATGTGGTGTGGTGGTGGGTGAGAACCCACTCTTGCTGCAGACGATTCTGTCCAGGGGTGTCTCTGGGTGCACCTCCCCAGACCTCTATTCAGGTGCTGATTTGGATGATGAGACCTATATGGCGTCGCAGGTAAGTGTTTCTGGAAGGGGTTCTGTTCTATCCAACCCACGTGCACCAGGGGTAGAACCCTCTATGGGGATGTCAGTGTTGGTTAGTCAGCCTTTGGCGGTTACGGGTGCAGGGTCACACTCCACAACATCTGATCCTGTTCCTGTGCCAGCAGATCAGAGGGGGGATGCAGTCCTGCAGCCTCAGGCAGTGCTGGCACAGCAAACCGCAGATCGTCTTGCCCCAAACAGGTGCGGTGCCCGCCGACGTGGTGGCCGTACGCCACCAGGCAATACCGCATGGGAACAATCCATGTACGGTATGGCAACCCAACAGGCAGCATCAGTTGAGATGATGGCTCAAGCAATGGAGAGGCTGGCCACTTCCATTGTCCCCCCTGAAAGGCAGATGGAGCAACTACAGCAGGCAACAGACTCCATTTGCCAATCACACAGGGAGGACATGTTGGCATCCAACGGGTACAGACGGGCAGCACTGGAGACTCTACGCCCCCCCCCCGACCCCCACATGGCCATTTTCGATTTTTGATTCTTTGATTTTTGATTTTTGATTATTTTTTGACAGTGTGTTGCCTTGTGTGGCTCCCGTGGGCATCCACTGTATTCCGACTGGGTACATGCAGGCTTGTCCTGAGTTTGGGTTCGATGCTTGGGTTCGTGAGACACACACCCCTCCTGCTTCCCGTTTCCATGGGCTTGCAAGGGGTGTGACCAAGTGACAGTGATGTACACAGTGATGTTGGGCTCCCATGAGCTATGTGGGCAGTCTGTAGTCAATACTGTGTAGACATTCCTTGTGTATATTGTTGTTGTATTGTACACTGCATGTTGTAATTATGTATGCTTCTGCTTCCATGTCTCCCTCTAAATTTGCCGGTTCATTCCTCATGTCTTCATAAGGCCGTCTACTTTGGAGATGGAGTTCATGTTGTATGCAGTACACAGACACGTTTTGAAGCCTGCAAGACTACAGTTGGACGGGGGCGATGTGGTGGCATATTCAGGTTGTAAGACTACGACTACTTTAACTTATTACTGTCATGTTTCAGTTATGTTTGTGCTTGTGTAGCTACATTGTATTGTTGGTAAGTATTTGGTCATGTGTGTTGTTAGTTCAACATTACTGGGAGCATATTGTGTGTGGCCAGTTTCCATTAGGGACACTGTACTTTGTGACACTTGTGTCAGGTTTTCGGGATTGCTTTGTTTGCTCTCACATAGCATGACATGCCATGGTGTGTTGGGTGGCGGTGCTGGGGAGGGTTTGGGTGACATGGCACTGTTCTCATGTTGTATTTTGCAAGAGGGTAATGCATTTAGCAG
The DNA here is from genome assembly GCF_040938575.1 of Ambystoma mexicanum. Taxonomy (NCBI): domain Eukaryota; kingdom Metazoa; phylum Chordata; class Amphibia; order Caudata; family Ambystomatidae; genus Ambystoma; species Ambystoma mexicanum. Next base: position 464,700,137 of record NC_090931.1, read on the forward strand.
CATATGTGTCTTTTGATGACACAGCATTGGTGGTGTTTCTGTAGGTAGGGATGCGCACATTGTGACACTTCCAGGTGACCAATCTCAGGCTGGTATGGTTGTGACAGTTGACTGTCCCTTATGTCATAATCATTGATTGTCAGCTGGTATGTGGCAGGGCTGTGTGCACTCCACAGGGGTGTGATTCTAAGTGAAGTAATTACCCACCAGCTGCGTTCGGGCTGCCTCACCCCGTGCCCTTTCCCCTCCCATGCGCAATGGGCGTGCATGTGGTTGGGGATGTGGTGGCACCACCATGTCCACCGGCAGGCCCCAGCGTGTTACAACGTTGTGCAGGACACATGCTGCCACTATGATCCTGACCACTACTGGGGGAGCGTATAACAGCTGCCCGCCAGAACGGTCAAGGGAGCGAAAGCGTGACTTGAACACTCCGAATGTGCGTTCCACTATGCCCCGGTTTGCAATATGGGCTGTGTTGTATCTTACCTCGGGTGACATGGTGGGGTTCCGAATTGGCGTCATCATGTGGGTGCTCAGAGGGTAGGCACTGTCCCCTGGGGAGGTGGTGATGGGTATCATTAGTAGGGTTGTGACATTACTCAGTATCTGGCATGCATGCATGTGCTGTGGCATTTATACTCACCAAGCAGCCATGTATCGCCATGCCGCCCAGCTTCTAGGTCCCGGTTTAGGGTTGACATTCTGTAAATGAAACTGTCGTGGGTGGACCCTGGATAGTTGGCATATACTGAGGTGATGATTCCCTTGGCATCACATACTACCTGCACGTTGATGGAATGCCAGTGCTTGCGGTTTCTATAGATGTGCTCTGATGCCCTGGGGGGACATAGAGCCACTTGGGTGCAATCAATGGCACCTAGGACTTTGGGGAGTTGTGCCACCCCGTAGAAATCCTGGACGGCAGCCTGCCTTTCTGCAGGTGTTCTGGGCAGGTATATGTGCCTGCGGACTGATGGGCGTGCAGTCATGATGGCCAAGACCTGGTGTAGGCAGCGTGACTGCGTGGCCTGTGACACCACCCCCCCACTATGGCACTTGTCCGCTGAAATGATCCGGTGGACAAAAAGTGGAGTACATTGAGGACCTTCTCCAGGGGGCTGAGTGCTTGGGAGTAGAGGGTGGGTGATGTGAGGTCATCCTCCCACTCACTGACCAGGTTGAGTATTATGTGAGGTGGAAACCTGTACCCCCCATACACCTGGTCATCAGGCATCCCAAAAAGGCTGGTTCTGGGTGTGAAAATTCTGGGCCTGACTATCTTCCTCCTCCTCCTGCGGTATCCCACGACCACTGCTGCTAGGAACGGTATGTTCATCCTGGCGTCTGAGCTTGCTTATTGTTTGCGCGCACTTTTATGCTGCGCAAGTCCACGTACGCCTGCTTCCTGCTGGCGTACGTGTTTCCAGATTAGCGTGTCTTTTTTGGCACGTGCGTGTGGGCGTTCTGCGCATTTGCCTCCTGTACTTCCCCGCCCACCCCAGTAATACACGTACCCCGCTCGCCCAGGCCCAATCGCGTGTAAAACTTCCCGCGAGCCCCTGAAATACACGTACCCCGCTCGGCCAGGCCCAATCGCGTGTAAAACTTCCCAAGAGCCCCTGAAATACACGTACCCCGCTCAGCCAGGCCCAATCGCGTGTAAAACTTCCCGCGAGCCCCTGAAATACACGTACCCCGCTCGCATGTGAAACTGCCCGTGCACCCCCGAAATACAAGCTATTTTTGACACAGCGGGTGTCCGTGTTTGTCGCGTACCCCTTTGCACGTCATTTGTCCTAGAGGGCCACAGTATGGGACATTCATAAGAGCTGTATATACGTCCTTTTTGTTAGTGCACATTTTGGCGCACATTTTTTTCATGCGCAGGGACGCTACCGCCTGCCTTCGTGTGGCGGACGTGTTTAGGCCTGTGCGCGTCTTCGCCCATGCGCTGGTTTGCCCTATTCGATTCCATGAATACGTGTTGTAGGCGAGCGTGTGGGCGTTCCGCGCACTAGCCTCCTGTACTTCCCCTGTGACGCCCACATTTTCATGCGTTGTTCCCATTCCGCGTGTCACGCCCCATGTTACGCCTACTTTTGTTATGTGTGCTGCGCTGTGTGCGCTTTCGCTGTGGCCGTAGCGCACGGCGTTAGATGACCTGTGCGCCGGCGTGCACAACGCAGATTTTCAGCACTCATCCCAGATTTTACTCGCGCACGGCTTCCATGAATTGATGTGCGCGGGTTTTGCTGTGATTTTCGCACTTGCACTGCGATTTTCACACTTGCACTGTGATTCGCACTGTTTCGCACGCTTGCATGGGAATTTTCAGTGCACATTAATTCCAAGAATTGGGCTGTCTATGCCCTGGCCACAACCACCGCAGTTTATCACACCCATAGTGGCTTATAACCTTGGGATCCAAGAACAAATTTATAAGCAACGAAGTGTAAGACACTATGGGTGTGATATGCTGTGGTGGTTGTGGGCAGGGCCTATAGTCTTGGGTTCATGGACAAGACCAAATTTATAAGCACCGAAGTTATAAGTCACTATGGGTGTGATTTGCTGCAATGGTTGTATTTATTATAATATACTTACTGTTTGGTTTAGTAACTGGAGTACATGTATTCCTTGTTAATTTCTGTGATAAAAGAAAATATCATGTTAGTATAGGTATTTTGTAATGGCTTATAACATTGAATAATCAACATTTTTTTTTTACCCTCATATTTAGTAGATTACAACCAGTGTATTGTGCAATTTGCTCAGTTTCTGTGTTTGTTGCTAAAATCATTGGGACTGTGGGAGAAAAAAAAATCCATATTGGATTAAAAAAAATGTGTTTTTGTTATGCTACAGTGTATTTGTTTGTGGGTTTTCAGTGTTCACTTGTTGTTTCTGGCTAATGCTCTATATATTGGCTTGTTGCAGATTTTTGGAGCAGTTAGATACCTCTTGACATATAGTAACTGTGTATTTTTTGTTATAATGAAGTGGTATTGATTTATCTGTTTGGATATTGTAAAATTTTGGGACAGTTAGATACCAGTTGGCATATTTTAACTGTTTAATTTTTGTTATAATGTAGTGGTATTCATTTATCTGTTTAGTTGTTGTAGAATCTTGGGGCAGTTAGATACCTGTTGACATATTCTAACAGTCTATATTTTGTTATAATTAAGTGGTATTGATTTATCTGTTTGGATATTGTAAACTTTTGGGGCAGTTAGATACCAGTTGGTGTATTCTAACTGTCTATTTTTTTTATATAATTTAGTGGTATTCATTTATCTGTTTAGTTGTTGTAGAATCTTGGGGCAGTTAGATACCAGTTGGCATATTCTAATTGTTTATAGTTTTTTATAATGAATTAGTATTGATTTATCTGTTTTGTTATTGTAAAATCTTGGGGCAGTTAGATACCAGTTGGTGTATTCTAACTATCTATTTTTTGATAGAATTTAGTAGTATTCATGTATCTGTTTAGTTGTTGTAGAATCTTGGGGCAGTTATAAAGCTGTTGGCATATTGTAACAGTTTATAGTTTTTTAATAGAAGTTCAGTTAATGTTTAAGTAGTTTAGTTAATAAATTTTGGTTTTAAGAAGATTAAATAAGCGTTTGTAAGATTTGCAGGTAATCTCGGCTTTAGAGTAATGGTACTATCATTACATTCGAACCATCCACATTTTTTTTATACATGCAGTATAGTGAGCTGCATTGGTTGTGGCTCCTGTGTGGTAGATTATACCTATTGTTGTGAAGGTTTTCTTACCAAGTGATACTTGACCATGTGTGAATCCAGTCAGCTTGCAGTTGTTTTTGGTACCATCTGCATTGTAACGTAGAAGCATTAGTATTATATATTTACTATGTATTTGTATTAGTAAGGTGGAGCGATTATCCGAATTGCAGGTAGTACATAATCTACCATGGTTTGCATTTTGTACAAGTTGCTGAAATTAAACAGATTCACAATTAGGTATTGATACATATACAAAGTGCTCATTGGGGATTTGTTCTTGTGTCACATTGTTGCAGATAGTGCATGTATGTTTCCACATGTATGAAATCTGGAAGATTTCATTCATAGGTATGTTTTTGTTTTCCAGTACTTGTAGTAAGTACATTAGAAATTCTTGTGGATCTTCCTGTGAGTTTATAGTAAATTTCACCATTCCAGCACAGTAGTCCAATTTTTGTCTTATTCCATAAACACTAAACGTGTTGTCAGGATTGTTTGTTACGTTTCTATGAAGTACTAACATTTGCAAACACAATTGGTCTGTACTATGTAAGTAAATGTTGTCAACAATTGGTGGTAATTGAAATAGAATATTCATTGCTACATTTGTGTAGCAACTTATACCAATTACATTTGAAAGTTTAAATGGACCAGTAGTTCTGTATCTGAGTGCTTTTTTTGAGTTTGTCTTCCTTTTTTGAAGAAGTACCTGGTTTACTTTTCATAATAGTTTCTGTTTTGTTTGTGGTACTTGATGAAGTATTAGTTTTTTGTATTCTCTTTGGAGGATTTGCAGTAACAGCCTGTTGCATTTCTGTTTGATTTAGTTTTCTTTTAGAACATTTTACTTTTTGTGGAACAGCATATGTTTTTAGATGGGGGGTGTATAGTGAACGAAGTCTATTGTATTCTAAAATACAAGGAATATCAGCGTTTACTTTCCTTGCATCAAAGTTGATTAGAAATAGACCGTCAAGTGTACGTAACCGTGATAGTGCTACGTAGCTCATGCCTTCTTTAAAGACTGTGTTACCAATGTCTATCAATGCTTTGTCTAGGGTTAGACCTTGTGATTTATGGATGGTGACTGCGTATGCAAAAGTTAGAGAAAATTGTTCTCTGCGTACATAGATGTCTTTGAAGAGAAGGAATCGAGCTGTTGAGCGTCCTATCGTTTTCACTTCTGAAAGTTTGTCAAAGAGAATATTGACAAACTGAATGTTGTTGTCACGTGGGTATTTTTGAAAGCCAACAACTGTACCCAGTGCAGCATTAACTAGTCCTTGATCCATGTCAAGGTTACGTTTAAGCATTACTCTGCAATTTAAGGATAATTTTAATATTTTTTCCAATCCAGCTGTGTTGGAGATTGAATTTTCTAAACTATTTAGTCTTGTTGTGGCTTGTTCACACATGGGTAGTGTCATACCATGTATGTCTAGTTTGTCTGTGGCAATAATTTCAATTATTGGTTGTATTTCTTTTTTTAACATTGTTTCATTGAATTTGAAACAGCTTGCAAAAGTTGGCATTAAGGCCATACAATTGACATTTTTGTGGGCTAATTGTTCCATAACATCCTTAGCACATGCATTATCGCCATAAAGTGCATGAATGTGCCGGGTTTTCAATATTGTTTGTGCTTCTTGAGATAATATACCAACTCTAAAACTTTTTAAGATGTTGGTATAAGTGGGATCTGCAGATTGCCGCATGTTTTCTGTTAATTCTCTGTATTGGAAATGTTGCCAAAGGTTGACATTTCCAATGCTGCCAACAGTTTTACGGCAGAGTTTGTGTCCTAAGGTTTTAAAAATAGGCTCACCTTTCACTGGTGTCAATTGAAGATCTCTGAAAAAAATAATGTGTTTTCCACCAAAGAGCTCTTTAGTAGTTATTTTGAGTACTTCTTGTAATCTGAGGTGAATCAAAGCCATCATTAGGTTGGAGACCATGCTCAGTTAATCTGTTAGTAGCATTTTCATTTGTTTTAATACTCTGCGTAGTTCCATTGCAGCTTCTGTAGAAAGTTTGTAATAGTCTAATTTATTTTGGTGTTCTACTGGCAGGAATAGTAATCGGTGTAAAGTGACAACGCCTATGTTGTAGGCAGCTAAACCTGTGGGGGCAGTGACAACAGCTGACAGTTTGTTGTTTGTCAATTGTTGAAGGAATTTACTGATGATTTTGATTAAGAATGTTTTGCCAGAATCAGCTTCACCACTGACATATGGTAGTATAGGTTTATAATTTTGGCAGGTGCATTCTTTGTTTTCATGTTGTACGTGTGTTGTACTAACATGTTGTTACTATGTTATGTTTGTTTTGTTTTTGTTTGAAATGCGTAGGAAATCATGTAAATCTTCCCATGCATATTCTGCACAACTTAATGTAACAAACCACGTGGGTGGGCCAAGGTTTCTTATCATACAACGTACATCTCCATGATGTCAAAACCAACACTCTTTAGTACCACGCATGTTTGCTAATATATTTGTAATACTTGATTGTAAAACCTCATCTTTTTGTTGCACTTTTTGTAATAATTGTGTAGCTGACATATTTTGAAAGTGGGGTCCTGATTTTAATGTGTGTGCAACTCCGTAACATAAAGTTGATAGTTCACTTTCAAAGAGTAGGTGGAATATGTTTCCACATTTTGTCTAAATCTGGGATCTTCAGAATACATCCGTAACGAGTGGAATTCTGATGCTGTTATTTAAATAGGACTATCATCGTATCTTCCTCCTTCGCCAGTAGGAAAGAGTAGAGGAAAAGCATGTGCTTCTATACTTTTTTCCAATATGCTGATTGGTGATCCTTTTGTTTGTGGCATTTGGTACATTTCTAGTGCATCTTCTACGGTGTCAATAGAGTGCAATGGATGAATTATATAATGGTCTAAAGTATTGGATACTGTAGTAGAATCTAGAAGCTCAAATTGACCAGCTTCGGTGACGCTTGAATTATTTCAGTGGTTTCCTTCAAGTTTTCTTCAATATTAATTTCTTTGTAGTATTCATCATTGTCCTTTAGATATTGCAAGGCTTGTCTAACTTTATGTAAATCTACCAGTTGTTGCCACATTTTTTTGTCTTTTGTAGGTACACCATTTACTGAGATAATTAAAGATTGCTCCATTGGATGTTGCACTCCCAGAGTGTGCACATTTTGTTTTAGATCTAATGGTAAATACACTACTTTTCCACAAATATCTTTCACTAATTCAGAGGGAGGTAATTTTGCTGTTTTTGGTTGAAGGCATATCATTGCTTGAAAGGGGTGCACTGTTTGAATTATGATGCTTTCATATAAATTGAGTTGTTGTAGGGGTTTTGGTAGTGGAAATAATTCCAAATTATTTGTGATAGCACGTGAAGGAGTTTGGTTGTTGTCAAGTTTTTTAGTGCAATAACTGCAAATTTTTAAGGGGTCAGTTATTTTGTATTTGTTTTCTGCTATAAGGTAGAGAGCTAATTCAAACCATTTAGAATCTTCATTGTCTTCTATTTTGTATGTTAGGTCTACAGTGTTTGTGTTACTTTTATAAAAAGTTCTGCGGCAAAATACACACACATGGTTTGGTACTTCAGCAGATGTACTTTTAAATTTCAGTATTTCTTTTTTGTATGTGTGTAGTAGAAGGTTGCCATGCATAGAATTGTTGCTAATTTGTTTTAGAGCTATTTCATTCTGTAAGTGGCTTTTACTTCCAAAATATTTTTTCTGGGTATAGTCGATTTCTTCAAGTAGGTCTTTTGCTGTACCATGTAGAAGAATGTTATTTAAATTGGCTAGTGCTAAAGTAGGACTTTTAGCATAGTACAGTTTATAGACTAGATTTCTTATAGTTAAATGTTGTGTTGATATCATTTTGATATAATGGAAGGTGGTTTTGCAGGTAAGTCCTGAAATGCAGGCCAATGAATGTCCTTGTAGTCCTGTGTACTTGCGCACTGGACAGGTATCCATATTTTGCAGTAGTTTAATTTTGATTTTGTCTTTGCCTTTCACAAATTGATTGAGGAATTGGCATAAAGATTTGAAAGATTTTTTGGGAATGTTACACATTGACGTGCATGGCCATTTGTATACTAGACGTTCTGATTCAGTTGAATTGAGAGGTAATTCTATGTTTTCTGGGGATATTTTTGTAAGCAGTATTTCTTGTTCCATTATGGTATTATTAACTTTTTCATAACCTCGTCCACTGCTATGTATGGCAATTGCATTTGTTTGCTTTTGTTTGTATGCTTCTTCATTAAAATATGGTTCTGTGCTTGTAGTGTGAATCCACTCACCTCCACAGATATTTAAGAAGTTATTTCTGTTGACATTTCATTTATTGAGAAGTCTTTTTTGTAATTTAGTCATTAGTTTTGTTAGTGGTTTCATTTTGTTTAACACTAAAATAAATAACTTTCTTTTGAGAAGGACTGCACTGTCTATCAAAGCTTCTAAGATTAATTTCCTACAATAGGTTTTAAGGGTTGTGCCTGATTTCTCTCCTGTTTTTATGAGATTTTGAAGGACTCTGTGATGGAACATTTTTGCTAAAATACTTTTTTGGTATGCTTGCTTGGCACTATATCAAGATTTATAGGAGCAGTTTTATCAGTAGTGGTAGCTGAATTTTTGTTAATTGTTTTCTGTTTCATTTTACATTTTGATAGAGGAGGCAAAGTTTCTGTACTTGAAGCTTGTTTTGTTTCGCTAAATGCTATTAGCTGTTTTGTTTGAACTTTTTTTACAAATTCTGCTAGAGATGGATGCTTATTTTGGACACTTCTATTTTCATTTGCTCTACTTCTGCGTTGCTTTCTACGGACTTCATTTTTGGTAGGCATTCTTTAGCGTCTGTTGAAAAAAATAAAGAAGGTATGGGTTGGGGTGTTCTGCAATGTATGTGTGCTGTGTACATGAGTGTCTGAGTATGATGATAAAGATGTATGTGATGGTGTGTGATTGTGCATTGGGCACCTACAACTAGTTGGGATGGGTATGCTTGAATTTATGTGCTACTAAACTAGGGTTCAGATCACAGTAGAAAGTAAGCTAGTGGTGTGGAGAAGTACAAATAGTAAATCTAATGATATACAATTAAAACAGTTGTTTGTTCTATAATATAAAAATTCTAGGGGCTGCGTTGGGTCATTTGTGCGTCGAAAAATGGGAATTTGTGTGAAATTCTGCCTGTAAATCTCTGTTTAAGAAATGGGGATTTGTGGATAGAATGGTGCGCAATCTCTATTTTTAGTTGCAGAAATAGCATGAATTAACCTTACAGTGTGTTTGAGTAATAGTACAAATATTATGGTGGTATTTAACTTACTTTTTTTCTGGAATGAGCAGGTTTCTTCTTAGTTGTTCTTTGTACTTCAAATTCGGCTGCTTATTTTCAGGAGAGTGGTCTTCACTGCAATTGTAAAGAAAACAAATTAGTAATTTTGTTTGTATATGTCATGTCTTCGGTACGTACCTCCGGCCATGTCCCGTCATCCAGCGCACACTCTCCTCCACCTGTCCCCCAGGGCTCAAACAGGCAACCCGGTGTGGCTCGCGCGCTGGCGAAACAATCGCCGCACGCTATTCAGTCGCGCCTGCGGCCGTTTTTCCATTGGCAGTTGCCATGGAGATTAGGCAGCCGCTCGAGCCCTCGTACCGTGTTGGCCCGGTCACGTGACTCGTCCATACGGTCATGTGCCCCGGGTTCACGGTCACGTGACTCCAATCATCGTCACGTGACCAGGAAGTGAACGTATTTAAACCGGGCAGTACCTGTACTCCACGCTTCACAGCTGATTTCCTTGGAGACCCTGACTGGCGGCGAACTTACTCGTATTTACTTACCCGGCTTCCTGAAACCTTGCTCTTGTTATTTGGACTTCCTGCGGATCACGTTTGGCTACGGCGACACCGGCTCCTCTGTTCAGCACGGCTCTTGACCTCGGACTGAATCACGGACTCCCTCTGGATCTTGCTCTTGGTTATTCCACGGACGGCTCTTCCTGGCTTCAGACCCATCTTTTCTGCTCAACGGACTTCTCTTGGATCTCCCAGATCCCCTCGCTGCACGGTGGGTCACGCCTCCCAAGTGGTGGTTGTAATCAGACTGTTGGGACCCTTTATTCCGGTACAAAATTCTTCAGGTGGAGACTGACGAATTACATCTGGTCCTATCCGGTCCCTTGCCTGAGTGAGTCCTGGAACCATCCTCCCTTTCAGGTTCAACGTCCTTCCTATCAAGTCCCCGGTAAGACCCTGATTGTTCTCTGTTTGATTACTCGTTGTGCCCTACTTGCTTGGATTGTAATCATTGCCTTCCCTTACAGCTACCTGGGGGTTCCTGGTACTTCAGTTCCGGCTTCGGATCTTCTCCACCTGTGGCCTCAAGGGTTGCACAGGGAGTGATAAGTGATTCTCCCTGTGCGGCACTTGGGGACGGAGGTCTCCTATATCTTCACGACTCTCAACGCACAACAGTATATAGCACTTATTTTAATTTAGACATTGATTTTTATGTTTTTGTACAAGTATTGTTGTTTGATATTTGAACATAGTGTGTGCATGCAATTTTGTTTGAGTATGTTAACTCTTTATATTGTACTTTAAATATGTTAGTTCAACATGCTTTGCAAATGTGTGTGTAAAAAGAAATTAAATAGCAGATAGGTTTGGAAGTGACAGTTGATTATAGGAGATGGGAAAATGACAGTAAATTCATTTTATAGGTTATACAAGCTAAAAGTCAGTTAATCTGTTTATATGAATGTATAAGAATTGTGCATGTACTATACAGAAAATATGCATACCTTTAGTTTGTGTTCATGAATATGGATATGCATGCAGCTGCAAGTAGAAATCTTGGAGACTTGTACAGTATTTCTTGTAGAAGGTGCTTTCCAATGATATGACACTTGTACTCAGAGAGATTAACAGTACATTTGAAGTGCTGATCTATGATGATGCAGTTAGATGTAGAGATCTTGGATGTGATTGGTGGATGGTCATGTGATTGCTTAGCTATATCCAATGAGGGAATGGCACAGAAAGTGAAATGGAAATGGTAGAAGGACTGTCCATGTTACGATATGTCCGCGGACATGGCGGTAGTCCGTGGACATCGCATGTTACTGTCACGATCCGCTTCCTTTGCTCCTGTTCCCACCACTTGGGGGCATGATTTGGGGTTTATTCCCTACTGGACCTTCCTTCCGAACCTTATGCTACAGTGCTGTGATGAATTGGGAGCGCTAAATCCTTATTTGCCAAACTACTTCCCTTCCAGATCCATTCCAGGTTTTTGCCAGCCAGTATGCCACTTTAATCAAGTGACTATGCTTCCCAGAATGCCTGGGCCACTGCTTCATCTCCACCCTTGCAGGACAAGGCTGGGTGGAGGATAGTCAACACCTGTGGCTGCAGGTGCAGCAAGCAGCACACCTGTGGCGTGTGCTCGTTAAGCAGGTTTAAAAGCCTCAGTTTGCTTCAGTCCAGCGCTGGTCATTGTTGCAGTGTTCCTGTTTTGACTGGCCCCTTGTTCCTGGTTCTTAGCCTTGTGCCTAGTTCCAAATTTCCATTGCTTGTTCCTTATCCTTGGATTTCGAATTTATCTGCTTAATTGATTTCTGCTTCCAAGATTTTCCTTCCGTCTTCCCCTGTTTGCAGGCAGCATTTATCAGTGCTTTCCCTTTTGGTGCAGCCCAGTTTGCCTGTGTTCTATATTTCTCTGACTTGTCTTTTGCTGCTGTATACCTTGATGCCTTAGTCTTTCCTCCTTTTTAGATTAGCTTTCTGCCTTTTTTTTCCTTGGATGGGTGGAGAAAGTTTGCCCTAGTAATTTCGTTTTCCTTGTTCCGTTTCCTTTACTTTTCTTGGAATCCATTCCATGTTTTCCCTTGCACCTCTGCATTTACTTGCCATTGATCATTAGGTGTGGTGTGCGGTTGTAGCTAGCTCCTGTATGAATGCCTATGTTTTCCTCACTATTCTGTAATCACTATTCCTACTTGCCCCTTGTCTTGAGTCTTATGTATTTAGTTATCCTCCCATTGCTGTTACAGCCTTTCGGGGTCCCTGTTTGATCAACAGGGTTCGTGGGCTTGCTGACATTCAAGTGGTATTTCTCGTCCTCGTGAGTACTGTTTTTAAGTTTCCTTATTTAATACCATCAAGAGTGTTAGATCACAGATCCTGTCGTTGCTTGCCCTCTACGTGGGCTAAGTGCTGTCAGTACCTGTTCATATATTTGTATTGTTGTCACACTTTGTTTGCACTCCTGGGTTTTAGTATACCTGAGTCTTGGTTCCTGTATGTATGTTGTTTGACTCAAACCATTCACTGTGTGATAGTGTGCACATTTCCCTTGCCATATTCACTGCCTTTGTCCTTACTTGACAGATTCATGACAGAATGACCAGCCACCTATTTCCATTGAATATGACATATTTAAGAAAGAAAGACAGCAAAGCTTGTAACACGTTTGTACAGAAAGTTTCCCCTACATTTACCAGTGACAATCAAATCACTAGTCCTGACATAAATGAACTCCTTGTCACTAATGGGCATTTACGTGCAGAGTATTTTTCCCACAGGATGGCCCATTTTACATTGCCTGATCCCAGTTCTGTCTTTTGTCCTGACCCAGATTCTATGTCAGCACAAGCCTTAGTAGCAGAAAACAACACACTGTTAGGCTTATTACACAAGAGTACCTCTGGTGTTGAACCCCATTATTCCAGTTATGCTTCACCCCAGATTGAACAGTTTCATAAAACAAACATAAAGAATGGAGGGGTTCCTTGCATAACTTCTGGTTTGTACCCTCAGTCTATAGCTTACTCCTCTGCACAAGTACATACTGTAGTCCCTAATGCCAAGAGATCTAACGTCAATAGTTTGCTTATAGGACACATAGACCAAGTTGGTAAGAGAGAGAATAAGTCAGAGAACCTGCAAACAGTAAATGACAATGTACAATCGGTGCACATCCAGATTGCTAGTGCAGGATCCAGCCCTGATGCCACCATGCCTTCCACTGTGCCTACTGATAGCGGTGTACAATTTAAACAGGGCTCAGTTTATAACAATTGTCCTGCTGTTTGTCAAGGATTGCAGTTAGCTGAATATTTACAAGCCACTCCTTTACCAAAGATTTCTAGTGTAGCAGCCCGCCATAACTCTGAGCTTGCACATATGCAAGCTTCCGATTTCCAAACACACTCCACAATGGCGGCATACACAGAATCAGTCACTACAGTAGGCTTAGACTCTGCTCTTGACCCAACTGCTGAGACTGAAGTAGATTTTCAAGCTGATGTGGAAGACAATGCTACCTCTGTGTTCTCTCTTCCTTCTGCCAATTTTGGTCACAACGAACAGTCAGAGACAGTACAGATATCAAGTTCTGATGGACCCATTCCACCGTATACAGAACCAAAAACCCGGCAGGCGCTTCCTGAACTGTTGATTGTTAATCTGCCACCTTCAGAAACCAAGACAGATGAATGGACAATTGACGAAATCCTGATTAACAGTGACTTTACTATGGTGATCCCTCTGGTTGATTTTGACTTCTACAAAGAAATAAACTCTGTGTCATCCACTAAGGAAAAGAACTGCAAGGGTACAGCTCGGTCTTTGGTTACTGGTGCCAAGGAGTCTACTGCCCTAAAGGCGCCTTCCATTCCTGAGCCACAAATGTGTCTGTCAACATCTGAGACTTCAGTCTGTCCTCCTACAACCATTGACTCTTCTATGATTCAGTTCAAAGCTCTGCAGCCATCTGTGGCACATGTGTCTTCAATCAATGAACCTCCGCCTTGTCTGCCATTTACTCAAGAGCCTCCACCATACAGGTGGTCAGTTCCAAAGACCTTGACATGTTTGTCTTCAGCTACCAAGATGGCTCCAGCTTGCATGCCTTCAGCCTCAATAATTCCTCTGGCATGCTTTGCTTCAGCTACAGCGACTCATCCAGCATATCACCCTTCAGCCATAGAGCCTCTGGCAGTCCATCCTAAGTGCATGTCTTCAGTCCCAGAGTCTACCGCTTGTCTGCCTTCAGATCATGAGACAACTGTATCCTGCCTAGCATCGCTGCCAATAACGGCAGTGTACCTGTCTACAACGTCAGATTCTGCAGCATTTTCTTCAGCTCCAGAGATTCCTCCTGAATCCCAAACATTTACTGCTGATGAACGTCCAGCTTGCCCTTCTTATGCTTCAGGGGGATCACCAGAGTGCTTACCTTTTGCACCAGACAATTCTCCCAACTGCTTGACTTTAACATCAGAGCCTTCCGAATATGCAGAATCAGAATCTGAGACTTTTGCCAGCATGCCTGCATTTTCCTTACCTCCTGCATGTCTGCTTTTGACAGAAAGGCAAACAGAGCATCTACCATTGTCTAATGCATGTGGCACTAGCCTGCCTTCCTCCTCAAGGACTTATAAGTGCCCGCTCTCAGTGACTGAGTTTCCTTGGCCTTCCAACTCTGCTTCGGATCCTGCAAGTCCTTCATGCCTTTCTTCGACCCATGAGAATCTTCCTCACCAGAAGCCTGCCTATGACTCTTCTAGTCTGCAACCTGATTCTATGCATCCCTGTCCATCTGCCTTTGCCCACAGGCCATTATTTCCATCAGTGCCGCCTCCAAAGAAAAAGCACTCCTATCATGGAAAGAAGATGCCTCGTGTGAGTGGCAGACACCAGAAGACGGCCATAGGAGGGGGTATACTGTCACGATCCGCTTCCTTCGCTCCTGTTCCCACCACTTGGGGGCATGATTTGGGGTTTATTCCCTACTGGACTTTCCTTCCGAACCTTATGCTACAGTGCTGTGATGAATTGGGAGCGCTAAATCCTTATTTGCCAAACTAATTCCCTTCTGGATCCATTCCAGGTTTTTGCCAGCCAGTATGCCGCTTTAATCAAATGACTATGTTTCCCAGAATACCTGGGCCACTGCTTCATCTCCACCCTTGCAGGACAAGGCTGGGTGGAGGATAGGCAGCACCTGTGGCTGCAGGTGCAGCAAGCAGCACACCTGCGGCGTGTGCTCGTTAAGCAGGTTTAAAAGCCTCAGTTTGCTTCAGTCCAGCGCTGGTCATTGTTGCAGTGTCCCTGTTTTGACTGGCCCTTGTTCCTGGTTCTTAGCCTTGTGCCTAGTTCCAAATTTCCATTGCTTATTCCTTATCCTTGGATTTCGAATTTATCTGCTTAACTGATTTCTGCTTCCCAGATTTTCCTTCCGTCTTTCCCTGTTTGCAGGCAGCATGTATCAGTGCTTTCCCTTTTGGTGCAGCCCAGTTTGCCTGAGTTCTATATTTCTCTGACTTGTCTTTTGCTGCTGTATACCTTGATGCCTTAGTCTTTCCTCCTTTTTAGATTAGCTTTCTGCCTTTTTTTCCTTGGATGGGTGGGGAAAGTTTGCCCTAGTAATTTCGTTTTCCTTGTTCCGTTTCCTTTACTTTTCTTGGAATCCATTCCATGTTTTCCCTTGCACCTCTGCATTTACTTGCCATTGATCATTAGAGGTGGTGTGCGGTTGTAGCTAGCTGCTTTGTGAATGTCTATGTTTTCCTCACTATTCTGTAATCACTATTCCTACTTGCCCCTTGTCTTGAGTCTTATGTATTTAGTTATCCTCCCATTGCTGTTACAGCCTTTCGGGGTCCCTGTTTGATCTTCAGGGTTCGTGGGCTCGCTGACAATCAAGTGGTATTTCTCGTCCTCGTGAGTACTGTTTTTAAGTTTCCTTATTTAATACCATCAAGAGTGTTAGATCACAGATCTTGTCATTGCTTGCCCTCTATGTGGGCTTAGTGCTGTCAGTACCTGTAATAGCAATTTTGGGTAGGAGCTTGCCGACTTTCCCTACAGTCATAAGGAGTATTCTAAGTGCTTACCCCACATCCCTTTTCATATATTTGTATTGTTGTCACAATTTGTTTGCACTCCTGGGTTTTAGTATACCTGAGTCTTGGTTCCTGTATGTATGTTGTTTGACTCGAACCATTCACTGTGTGATAGTGTGCACATATCCCTTGCCATATTCACTGCCTTTGTCCTTACTTGACAGATTCATGACAGTTACATCCGGGGATTTTGGGGTGGGGAGGCATGCAAATGAGAATGAGCAGAGCAAGGGATTGGTTAGTAAAGTTTAGTGGGTGTGTTGTGCCAGGAGAGAGTTTCTCTGATACTCTTTTTGCTGAGAGAAGAACAGATAGCTATGGCTGTGTGTTTCAGAAAACAGATTGTTTGGATTTTGGGAGACTTGTGGATACATTGGTTGAAGGTGCATGCAGAAAGCTGTGAAGTAGCTGTAGATCTTGGATTCCCACATGTGGAAGTGCAGTGGCATGGAGCACGTGGAATGAAGTGATTGGACTTGCTACCTCTCTGTGCTACTTTGGAGACAGAGCAACATCCAGACATAATTGTAATTCATTGTGGAGGGAACAGTTTAGGACATGTGTCTGGAATTCCTTTGCAATTTGCAATGAAAGAAGGACTTGTGATGGTCATGGACATGTTTCCAAATTCTCAAGTAATTTATTCACGGATTGCGCAGAGACAAATGTGGCTTTGTTCTTCTTCGTTTGGTCCACAAATGGAGAAAGCAAGGTGCAATGTCAATAAGGCTGTCTGTGCCTTTCTAAGAGATTTTGGCATGTCCTCTTTTCACAATGAAAATATTATGTTTCGTAGCACATACATTTTTCGCAGAGATGGAGTCCATCTTACTTATGCTGGCAATCAGATTTTTCTGAGAAATGTACAAAATGCATTGCAATCTTTTTTGGAATTACAGCATTCATTTTGAAGCAGGTGTTGAGCATTTCAAATTTTTCAAACACAAACAAACAGCACCAAAAGGCTCTTTTCAGAGCCACCACTTCCTCCCAGACAAAACTGCAATGGTTATGATAGGGCAGCACCCCAAAATTTTAGATGTTTGCGGACTGTCCGCAGACTTCTAAAAAATACACAAGGCCCTGCCTCATTTATTTTCACTTCTATTTTTAAACTGTGAAAGACGGCTCTGAAAAGAGCCTTTTTTATTTTTGTTGTTTTATATTTTTTTTGTTTTTTATACATGACACAATAGGAGAGGAGGGAAAAGGAGTGTAGGGGGGACACCAACCACAGGAATAAGAAAGGGCGGGTGGAGAGAGGAAGATGTAGAGTGCGTCTTACTTGGGTAGTGAGCAGATCTTCTCGTGCTCTGAGACCAGAGTCTCAAAAGCACTTCGAAGTCTCTCCCCCCTGCAGAGTACTGCGTCGCATTACATACACACAACTGTGGCCCTCGAAAGGTAAGGGTCATCAGTATTGCGTATGGCCTGTGAGGCAGTTTGAGGAATACACTGGATTTAGTAGAGGAAGTCAACCTACTACGTTCCTCGCAAGGTACAACCTTGCGAATGGCCCCAGTGTGGAATGAATTTAGGTGTCGCTTCATGGTAGTTGTCCCAAAGCTGTATGAACCAGGCCTCCCGCGACTGAGTACCATTTTGCACTTGTTGCAGGTGACTTGGTTCGCACGCGCCTTAGGTACATTACCATGAATGGTAAATAACCACCAAACCCAAGACTCATGCCGAGTGCTGGTAGTAGGGACTTCCACTACCTCATTCTCGTCACCTCTTCATCCTCCTCTGCATCCTCACTCCTGTTCCCCTCTTCAGGCCCTTGGGGAGGTGGTGGTGGTGGAGGGGATGGGGGCGGTGCTGAGGCAGATGTAGCACCAGGAGGCAGCACTGCAGCCATGGATGCCATCAGGTTTCAGATGAAAATCTAGAAAGTTGGCAGCAAAATGCACTGTGTTCTGTAAGATAGCCAGAAACACAATGAGAATAAGCTCTAGGGTGTGGCCTTTTATAGGGCAGTTCGTGGACACGTGCGCTGTCCGAGGACAGATCGAACACCAAAAAAGGTTCAAAAAGTCCCAAAAAGTATGTAGAAACTCAGCATTACTATGTGGGACTTGGGCTATGGTGAGTTATTATTGAAAAATATTGTGGATTGCTTGAAAAGGTAGTTTTAAATTGTTTGGGGACACAAACAGTGTTCGCAGTCGGAACACATGCTCAGCGTAGGTGAGGTCATATGATAGCTTCGCGAACATGTCCGCGAAGGGAGCGGGTGTCCGCAGGACATCAAATGCACTGAAACTGTTTTGCGCACGCACGTTGGTGTTCTACGGACACTGTTCAGGTCCTGTAACTAATTAAGAGTGCGTCACAAGTGAAACGAACAGTTACGAACAGGCGTTTGTTCTTAGAACAGTTCATCTTGCTTGCGAACAATACGGACAGGCAGAGAATCCTCAGGACACCCCCATTTTGTTTATTTGCGAACATCCCGGGACACTTGATGTGTTCTTAGAACAGTTTGAACCTGCTTACGAACAGCACAAACAGTTCTAGCGTCTTCAGGACACCCCCATTTTGTTTATTTAGGAACATTTCAGGACACAGCGTGTGTTCTTAGGACAGTTTCAGTTTCCCTCTGAACAATACGGACAGGCCTAGCGTCCTCAGGACACACCCATTTCGGTTATTTACGAACATTTCAGGACACCGCGTGTGTTCCTAGAACAGTTTCAACTCGCCTGCGAACAATACGGACAGGTATAGCGTCCTCAGGACACCCCATTTTGTTTATTTACGAATGTTTAAGGACACTGTGTGTGTTCTTAGGACAGTTTCAGTTTGCCTCCCAACAATACGGACAGGTATAGCGTCCTCAGGACACCCCCATTTTGTTTATTTACAAACATTTCAGGATACAGCCTGTGTTCTTAGAACAGTTTCAACTCACCTGCGAACAATATGGACAGGTCTAGCGTCCTCAGGACACCACCATTTTGTTTATTTATGAACATTTCAGGACACTGCATGTGGTAGTTTGATTGCAGACATCCCAAACACAGGTGTGTTACTGTAAGAACATACTTGAAGGATAAGTCTACAAATATAGTACGTTTACAATTTTTAGTTCCTGACTGTTACTGAAGAAAACCATGTGGCCTAGATATGTCAGTAAAGATAAAAAGAGGGAGCCAGACATGTGATGTCATCAGGGTTGTCATCAATGACATTTGTGATGTCATCTTTGATGTCCTGGGTGTTAGTCTTAGCAGTGCACGGCGGTGGTGCGAGTTATGGTTGCTTAGCTTACCATAACTGGCGAATTTCAGGGTTTTTTCGGTTTTACGTGGAACCATAACGTCCCTTTAACAAAGTTTTTTTACTGAATTTCATAGGTTTCTAGTAGCGCAACTTAACCATAATGTCCCTTCAACAAAGTTTTTTTACTGAATATATATATATATATATATATATATATATATATATATATATATATATATATATATATATTACATGGCCTGTGGTAGCGGCCATGTAGTTATGGTTACATTGCTAAACCCATAGGAAGAACACTTTTTGGGCGGCTTATAACTTCGCTCCCCCTGGACGAATCCTTGCCAAACTTTGCAAAAAAAAGTATATGGCCCAATCTGAATTATTTTACAAAGTTTGGTGAGGTTTAGGGGGCCAAAGTTATAGGGGGGTGCCAACATTTCTTTTTTTTCCCATAGACTGAATGGAGAAAAGAATTTGCGCATGCCTACAGCCCAAACCGCTGGATGGATTTTCACCAAATTTGTGACAGTAGCGGCGGCTTGATCCCGAAAGCGTGCTTTTGTAAATTTGGTGAAAATCAGTCTAGTAGTTTTTTTTTAAAAATGACCAAAAAGTGGATTAAAAAAAATTAGTGATATCTATGTCCGCTCCACGGACACACTTCCCTGTTCGCTCTGCGGACAGGACACCGATTGGCTCAGAAGGCAACTTGGTGTCTGTGGACATCAGATGCACCCATTGATTGGATGGTGAAAAGCGTGAAGTGCATCAGATTTTTTGAAACACCCTCCACCTTGGATCCGTGGACAGCGACCGGTGTCCCAGGACATCGCGTTAAAAGATATTTAAAAACACAACATTGCACTTGTCAAACTTACCAAATAATCTCTGGGGATGTGAGGGGTGATGAGGATGGGATGTGATATGGCTGCAAGAATTCTCCGCGTTACGCAAAGAGAATGGAAATGCCGAATATTATGTAAGTTTTACTGTAGACGAATTTGTAGACAAAGGAGTTACGGTTTCATTTTATGACAGGTATGGATAGCTGGGTAACATTGCAATTGCTTGTTGAATTTGCCAATTGGAGAGGAGACTCAGAAACAACCGGTGTGTACTTTTATTTGTCCCATGGCCAGGTGGGCAGTCCAGCATCGAAATGCATGTAGTCCACGTCTGTGTTCGCACAGGTTCCACCAACGCCCAATTCTAGGCTAAGGTTATGTTAAAATGCTGTCTATGTGTTATTCAAATTCTTCAGTCAACTTCTGCATTGGCCTCCCATTGAGAGCTAAACACACTGCATAGCATTAACCTCTCAATCACATCGTTGACTCGAACATTGCACGTTGTTTTCTCTGTGTTTGCACTGTTTCTCGTTTGTGTTCATCCATACTTTTCACACGGTGCATAAGTAATGGATCGATTAGAATAGAATTAAGAACGGCTACTGAGACACATTTCTGTTATGTTTTCTACACAGCCACATCCTGCCCTACTGCGAATGTCATAATTTCCAGATACCAATTTGTGCGCTTCTTCAGCCTGCAGTTGATGATACACCTCAATCGTTGGATGAACGTGACGCAGTTTTGGAATGATCGCCCCAGGCCCATATGCCCTTTCGTGATACCGGCAATAAGGAGTACCTTGACATCGTTTACGGTGGTGTAGCAACAAGCTGATGCCGAAGCCTTGCGAACCACAGTGCCTCCATCCAATGAGCTTATACCCAAAGGAACACCGTGTGACTCACGATAAACATTTGTGTATCGAGAACAAAGAAAGAAACAAAAAATGTGGTTGAATATGGAAATCGGCTGATGTTCTTGGAGCGTTTATTGTGAAAGAAAAGCACATTCTAAATTACAGAGTATTGCGATTTCATTTAAAGATAGTGTTTTGTATTCAGAATTGGGACGCGCTGTGCTGTGAAAGGATGTATGTGGATATTCCGGATTGTGCCTCAACTGACGTCTGGATGTAGGTGATGATTGGCTGCGTTTGGCTACGGTGCACAGTAGCGTCATGGATATAGGCGGAGAATATCGCTAGGAATGGTGATGTCAGCTTCAGGGGCGGGGACTATGATTTAATGCCGAAAAGGGCACTGGAGCTTAAGGCGATTTGGCAACGGATAAGACTAGCACAAAATGGCCGCGCCCTGCTGCCTGATTTTGCATATGTAAAAGTGAGGAAAACCACGATTAGGTGCATAGGAAAGGTTTTTACGCTCGATCAATGCATGCTTAAATACACATGCCTGAAAGCTTGGGACAATAATATTTTTGAGCAGAGTACTCCTTTAATGAAACTGCATGAAATTGTGTAGTTGTATTCCCAACCTACTTCCGAATGAGTTTGCAAAGTTTGGTGGGAGTCTGTGAAGAGAGGCCAAAATTAGAGGCGGTCCCAAAATAATGTAAAGGCTTATAAATGAGGTGCCATTTGACGAATCTAAAATTAATTTGGCAAACTGATAACAGATCTATATGTAAATGTTTTTACGAAGTTTGGTGGGATTTTGTCAAGAGGGTCAAAATTAGAGGGGGGGGCCCAAAATAATGTAAAGGCTTATGAATGAGGTGCCATTTGACAAATCTATACTTACTTTGGCAAACTGGTAATAGATCTAGATATAAATGTTTTTGCAAGGTTTGGTGGGATTTTGCCAAGAGGGGGTAAAATTAGAGGGGGGGTCCCAAACTATTGTAAAGGCTTATAAATGTGGTGCCATTTGACAAATCTACGAAAAGGTTTGCAAAAAGATCATAGATCTAGATATAAATGTTTTTGTAAAGTCAGAATGGATTTTGTCAAGTGGGGGCTAGGTTATTGATATTGATATTTCATTTCTATCGAGCTCATACACCAGTGTTTCAGAGCGCGACAAGGCAAGAGAGGGGAACAGAGGAGAACAAAACAGCGATCTTACTAGGCCCAGTGACATTGAGAACTTGCAAGTGCATGGGTGAGGAGGAGGGGAAAAGTGCATGGAAGGGGGGAGAAGTGGAAAGTGCGAAGTAGAGGAAAAATAGATAAATAACAATAAATAAATGAGAACGCAACAAACAGTGGTAGTGCAGCCAGCAATTTGCAAGTGCTAGGTTTAAGGTAGCAGGCAGGGTAGGTCTGATAAGTTCAGGAAGAAAAGGGGGGGCTGTATGGGTACATATACACACCCCAATGCAAGGGGTGGCCTGGAGGCAGTGCGGGAGGGTGGCAGGGTGAGCAGGTACCTGGGCCCGGAGGACAAAGGGTGGCCAGGTGCACGGTGCCAAGAGAGAACAGATCAGCAGGGGACAGGGGGAGCGAAGGCAGAAGAAAAGAGGAAGGTCTTGAGGGGCTTCCGGAACCGGAGATGGTTCTCCTCAAGTTTTAGAGTGGCAGGGAGGCTGCCAGAGGGAGGGCCCAGCCAAAGACAGAGGTCTACCCCCAGCTTGTTTCTTTGAAAAACGACTGAACCTGAGGGAGTTGGAGGTAGAGGAGTGAAGAGCTCAAGAGGGGAGGTATTTGCGGAGGAATAGCTGAAGGTATTTTTGACCCAGGCCCCAGAAAGCCTTGTGGACAATGCAGAGGGTTTTGAATTTAATCCTTGCATCCACTGGGAGCCAATGGAGAGATTTCAGGGCTGGAGAGATACGAACCCAGGGCTTGAGGCCAAGGACAAGTCTCACAGTCCTGTTCTGGATTAGTATCAGAGGGCGGAGAGTAGAGGCAGGTCGATTTAGAAAGAGGCTGTTACAATAGTCCAACCTAGAGAGAACCAGAGCTTGGGATACCATGAGCTTCTGGTGGAAGGAGATGAAAAGCAGAGTACCTCTGAGGAGGTGCAGTAGGAAATTTGACTTTTTAGAGACCTCAGAGATGTCGGCGGAGAAGGAAAGGGTGGAGTCAAAGATGACCCCGAGGTTCTTAGCCTTGCAGGTGGGGGCAGGAGGAGGGCCAAGGGAGGCCGGCCAGACAGTGAGGGGAAAGGATGCTGAAGGTGTGCCGATGAGGAGGATCTCTGTCTTGCTGGCATTCAGACAAAGATCATTGGCGGCACACCAATCTTGAATGGCAGTTAGGCAATCAGAAATGAGAGAGGGACAGGAGGTGGCAGAAGGCAGCCTGAAAATGAGTTGAGTGTCGTCAGCGTAGCACTGATAATTTGAGCAGAAAGTGGCAATGCAGTGGGCGAGAGTTGCCAAGTATTGGTTGAAAAGCCAGGGCGAGAGGTTACACCCCTGGGGAACACCACAGGTAGAGAGGAAGATAGATGAAAGGAAGGACCCGAGTTGGACCTGGGAGGGTCGATCTGAGAGGAAAGAGGTCAGCCAGGCCAGAGCCTGATCAGTGATACCCAGGTTTTCACAGAGACAGTTGAGCAGGATAGTATGGTTGACCGTGTCGAAGGCAGAAGAGAGATCGATGAGGATGAGGACAGTGGGAATATTAGAGTCAAGGTTGGAAAGCTGATCTTCATGGATGTTCAGGAAAGCAGTTTCTGTGCTTCTGGCAGTTCTGAAGGCAGACTGGTGGTCATGGAGATGACTATTATATGACTATTGTAGGTGCAAATGTTTGACACTTTTGAAAAAATTCAACGTGGGTGCATTTCCAGCAAACTTTTGTAAGGAACATTGGCAAGGACCTGAAAGCATGGTTTTTCAAATGTGCCCCTGTTTTAGACAAGTGTCACAATGTAGGTAAG
This sequence comes from Ambystoma mexicanum, assembly GCF_040938575.1. Taxonomy (NCBI): domain Eukaryota; kingdom Metazoa; phylum Chordata; class Amphibia; order Caudata; family Ambystomatidae; genus Ambystoma; species Ambystoma mexicanum. Next base: position 464,723,741 of record NC_090931.1, read on the forward strand.
AAAAAATAGTGATATACCTTTGGTGAATCAGGTGTAGCCTATGGCTATGGGCAGTGGCCAGTTTGTTCGGGTCATGGAATAAGGACATGATCCTGACAATCTGGCTACTGGCCATGACCACGAGCGACAACACATGGGGTTAAAGTGGCCATGTTCACCTGGGACTGGCTTTGTGGTAAAGTTATTAGAAATTGGGATAGGTTTGAAAGGGAAGAAAAATGTGATCGTGGTAATATGATCATAGGGTTCTTTTTTCACCTTCTGCAGGCTGCCATGGAAATCCAAAAGGGGCCCTGTACGGAACCCCGCCTTCCCTTTCTATGGTGGCCATCTTGGAAAAGGCGTCCCGGTGTAGGAAGAAAAATCTTTGTTTTAGCACCTCGGGTTTCCGCTTTGGGAACCTAGGGTGCTAATGGCCTTCATCCCCCATTACAGGGGCTGGAATGGGTTATAATGGTCCAGAGACCTTGTTATCCACCCTTGTTTCGCTTGGGCTGATAATTTGGGCTGCCAGGCCCGTATCCACCGTTCCAGTACAAGAACGGGGAATAAACGCCACAATATTTCCATTAGCATAACACAAAATGCAAATGGAATGTTGGAAAATCTTACTGAGTGTATATACTTTACTGAGAAATATAAAGTAGATGGAGTGCTTAGAACGAAAGGTGGGGAGGGAAATGAGGGAAGAGGCACCAAACACTAATATGGAGGGGCAGGTGGACAGGGGAAAATGTTGCGCATGTGTTATTTCTAAGGTAGAGGGCAGTGTTTCTCATGCTCCTTGATTACAGCAGTGGTGGTGTCTGTTGGGGAGGAGGGATGGCATTAGCGGATTCCATTGTAAGATAAATAGCAGTTTTGCTAAAAGTATGTACTGTGCACTAGATTGTTATTGGATGAGTAGGACTAGGTGTTGGAGCTGAGCAAGGGAAATTTTGAAGTTGAAAGTTCCTAGATCAGTAGCAAAAGCAGTTCTGAACATGTGTGAAGTACGGATTTTATTGTACTCAGACACTTCATCATGCCGTGCGCCAGCGTATAGTCATGTGGCACTGTCTGGAGGTTTCGCAATGAAGTCCGATGTTCGGTGATGTCTACGGATGCAAAACTAGTTGAAATTGTTGCAAAAAGTGTAGAGAAGTGTTAAAAATTATTCTAGAAGGTGGGAAATGGAAAAGATTTAAGGTGACAATATGTAAAGGGACAACAAATATTGCTATATTGGGTAAGTATGATGTTAGTAAGTTTTAGGAAAATAGCATGCACTGGTAGAAACCCATGAAATTCACTGAATAAACTTTGTTAAGGGGACGTTATGGTTAAGTTGCACTAATAAAAACCTATGAAATTCAATGAAAAAACTTTGTTAAGGGGATGTTATGGTTAAGTTGCACTAATAAAAACCTATGAAATTCAATAAAAAAAACTTTCTTAAGGGGACATTATGATTAAGTTGCAGTAATGAAAACCTATGACATTCCTTGAAAAAACATTGCTAAAGGGATTTTAAGGTTAAGTTGCGTTACTAAGAACCTATGAAATTCAACAAAAAAACTTATGATTAAGTTGCAGTAATGAAAACCTATGACATTCCTTGAAAAAACATTGCTAAAGGGATTTTAAGGTTAAGTTGCGTTACTAAGAACCTATGAAATTCAACAAAAAAACTTATGGTTAAGTTGCACTAATAAAAACCTATGAAATTCAACGAAAAAACTTTGTTAAGGGGATGTTATGGTCAAGTTGCACTAATAAAAACTTATGAAATTCAATAAAAATGTTGTTAAAGGGGCATTATGGTTAAATTGCACTAATAAAAACCTATGAAATTCCATGAAAACACTTTGTTAAGGGGACGTTATGGTTAAGTTGCACTAATAAAAACCCATGAAATTAAATGAAAACATTTGTTAAAGGGACTTTATGATTACGTTGCACTACTAAAGACCTATAAAATTCTGTGAAAAATCTTTGTTAAAGGGACGTTATGGTTTCAAGTAAAACCGAAAAACCCCAGAAATTCGCCAGTTATGGTAAGCTAAGCAACCATAACTCGTGCCACCAACGTGCACTGCTAAGAATAACACCCATGACATCAAAGATGACATCACAAATATGACATCACAAATACGTCCCTTTAACAAAGTTTTTTCATTGAATTTCATAGGTTTTCATTACTGCAACTTAACCATAACGTCGCCTTAACAAAGTTTTTTCATTGAATATATATATCTATATATTTCTATATGGGGCAGATATCATGAATGTTCATTACAGTGGCAATGCTGACATTTATTGTGGGCCTGGCCAGTATGAAAGTGTTTTACTGTGGCAATTATGTTATGATGTATATCAGGGAATAGACAGCATTATGTATTGGCATATAATGTGGCCATACGCAGGCTGAACATGTGCTTTACAGTGTCAAAGCTAGAATAAATTTTGGCCAGGACAGCAATAACCTGTTTTACTGTGACAATACTGGCATATATTTGGGCACGGACAGTATGAACAAGTGTTTTACAGGGTTATGCTCGCAAATACTCTGGGTGCAGGCACCGTAAAAATGTGTTGTAAAAAGGCTCCTGTGCGCGGTTGGTGAGCTGGCATCTATTGGATTTTTCCCTGTGTTATCCACTAGAACCAATTATACATTTTAAGGCTTTTGCTCAATATCGATTTCGGGAAATGTTAACCCGTCTCCACTGAAAACAATTGTAAGCTGCTACTGGCTTTGCAACAGAAGGGAGGATTCCCTTTATGAGCCCCACACGCGTTCACCAAAAGCTGCCTCTGCAACCGGTTACTAGTGTGATCTTCAGCGCGATTGGTGTGGGTGTATTGAAGGTTTTTCAAGATGTCATTTTGTCACCTTGTTGGGGACCTGATATATTCGGACACGTTTGATGTGACTATGTTTAAATGCTTTAATCTCCTGCTGGCTTGCGTTACAGTAGGAGTAATTCTTGGTGAATAAAAACTGAAAATGTTATGCAGGCCTTGGCGAATAATTTGAATCATTTCCCACCAAATAGCAAGAGTACTCCGAATTTTTGCGTATATGCTTAACCTGGCCTCATACTGAAAACGGTGTCAATGGGAGCTAGGGCTGTTAACCTGCAGCTTCGATATCCACCTCTGGCAGCTTTTCTGAGTAGTCATAGCATGGATATCTTTCTAGATAGACTAGCACTAGGATTAGATACTGTCACGTGCTACAGAAGCAGCGATATTTTCCTTCCCAGACTAGATTCAGGATGAGCTGTCAGCTACCTACAAAGTAGAAACTGGGATCGCAGCAATGGTAATCCAGCCTCAGAGTGAGCACCTACACAAGAGATGCTTGGGTTTTCCTTTGTGGCAGACTGTCTCAGGGGGAGCTGTCCTCTGTTCGTACATCGGGAAAGGATGTAATGGCCTATTCTTAACAGATCCAATACAATCCTCTCTATAGGGTGTTAACATGCCAGTGTGTCAACAACTGCCAGGCAAAGGCTCACATATGACAGCAGAGACAGACATGAGATCCTTCCTTCAAACAAGGAAGGTTGACTGCCAGGGGTGTTGCTAGGTCTGGAAAAGACCCGGGGCTAAGCTGATGTCGGAACTGTTGGGACTGAGGGCTAGCTAGTCTTTTGGCTGTAGCTCCTGAGATTCTATCCTGGGCTACAACCAAAAGATCAGGGGCTATAGCCCCCTTACCCCCCCTAGCAACGCCCCTGCTGACTGCTATATTGCCCTCAGCCCTGTCCTAAAACAGCTGTAGACCCCGTTTTATTCAGGAACTGACCACAATGGCACCACCCCACCATCCCAGACCAACTACTCTGGTGAGGCGCTAGGCAACCTGCAAATAAAATGGTTAATACAGGAGATATGCCACAATGCTGAGTTCCAGATCTTAATGAGGCAGAGTACACAGGAGGGGAGTTTTGGTGTCCATCAGGGATTTTTTTATAAAGTAAAATGCAACCGTTAGACATATCTGACCGATTCCTTCAAATTAACCCATGCTCCATCCATATTCCCATTCCATGTTTGTTGATGGATTAGCATAGGTAAGGGAGACCCATTGCTCACACCCCTATTCATATTAGCCTTAAGCAGGCTATCGATTACTTCACCCTAGGCATCACTTGTATTACATCCCCATCACATTCCACATATACGTTCTACTGCATCACTTTTAATAACCTTGGCAGCTGCAGTGTGCCCTTATTAACTTAACCACAGTGCCATTAGTCAGTCCTAAAACAAAGTCACTGCTGTTCTGTACCCATGCACACAAACCCCAGCTCTGCCGTGGGTGGCTATTACAGGGCACCTGCATGTGATTTCCTCACACGGCTTTGTGAGCCTGATTCTATGTGAAGACTGAGGCGAGCATTATGCTTCATCTTCTCTTTATTCTACTCTCCAGAAGTTTCAACAAATAACATACATTTGATATTTCTTCTTTTTGAAGTAATTCTTTTTTTACAAACTCCATGTCCCATCATTCCCATGTCCTTGTAATCCCAGTGTCTTAACCATGTGACCTAGTCCTTCCTCTTCCTGTGTTCCTCCTCTTCTTTTCTTGCTCTCCAAAGATAAGTACTATGCTACCTTAGCTGCGCAGTATTATATGCTTATAGTGTAATTACGCAGTATACAGACTAAGGGCCTCATTACACGGAAGGCGGTATTGATTTAACGTTACCGTTAATTAATTACCGGTAATGTTAAATCCCTATGTGGCTCACGACCCCGCACACCGCTATTAGTGGCACCGCTAATTACGGTGCCACTAATAGCGGGCACGCCGCATGCGCGCGACCCTCCATTCCGTTAATTACGCCATGCCGCTATTAGCACAGCATCACAAGGCCAGTGCACATGCAAATAGCAGCATGGTAAATCCCCCCAAACCCCTTACCGCCATGGTGCAAATACCAGCATCGCGGACCACCCGTTAAGGGAAATGGGCAGTGTACCCACCTGCCACAGGTGGACCAAATCAGCACAGGTGAAGGCAATGGAGACTGTGGCAGCTCAAAAGGAGCACACCACACCCCTTCCCACACCCCTCCCCACACCAAGATGGTTCCGATACTGGCAGCATTACATGGCCTGGAGGACCTCATTGCAGCGCAGCTACCACAACAACAAGCAGCACAAAGGAGACGCAGGAGGAGGAGGAGGAGGAGGAGGGCAAGACAGGCACAGCAGGCACCACAACGGCACCTAATCATACCACAGAGGCACCCACCAGTACCCAGGATCAGAGCCAGTCCATTCAACCTGACCCCTGAGCAGATACACACCCTGTACCATCTGGACAGGGCTCCCATCACCAGCATCGTGGACATGATCCACGACAACATTGCGAGCCTCATAGACATCAGAACTGCCATCCCCCCACTACTGAAGGTGGTGAGTGTGCTCCACCTCCTGCCCACAGGCACCCATCAGCATACAGTGGGACAGATGCATGGCATCTCACAACCAGTATCCTCACGCACGCTGAACCAGGTACTCAATGCACTCCTGAAGCATGCACCTGAACACATATCCATGCCACAGACTGGCCAGGAGATTTGAAACACAAAAGTTGGCTTCTATTCACTGACAGGCATTCCAAGTTGCATCGGGGCCATCGACTGTACCCATGCGGAATTGGTGGTCCCACAACACAATGTAGCAGTGTACCGAAACAGGAAGCAATTTCACTCTATCAATGCCCAAATGGTATGTGACGCCAGCAAGATAATCACACATTGCTGTGCCAGATTCCCAGGATCAACACATGATTCCATGGTTCTGCGGGACTCAAGTATGCCACGCTACATGGAGCGCCACACCGGACAACGTACGTGGCTACTTTGTGAGTAGCAGGGCAAGCACATGGTAGCGTGATTTTGGGGGGGAGAGATACATACTCCAACTGGTTGTGAATGGGGGGGGGAAGATACATACTCCAACTGGGTGTTGACTGGCGTCTGTAGGGAAAATGGACATACAGATGTACGCCAATGTCCTTCAGGGAAGGCCACGATGTACCTGAGAAGCATCCACATGCAATTTGATGGTGCACGACTATGAGAACAATGCAGGCTGCAAAATATTACACATCCATACCCATTGCACATCATGCCACGCCACATATTACACACATCATCAACATGGCGTCAAGATGGTAATACAGAATCAGTGCATCACAGCATCAATCCAGCAATGTACCCTTGAATGCATGCAAAGGGAACACCCCTAGACATGGCACTGAACCACACACCTATAGCACCACGGAAGTGATGCTTCACAGCATGGCAACATTGGTGTCAGAATGTCAGTACACAAGCAGTGTGCTACAAAATCTGCCTGGCCCAGGGACACCTAAGGCCTGGCCACACCCAGGACATGTGAAAACTACTGTTGTAGGCATTATTGTGCCATTTCTACTTGCAGGGTCGGCCACACACTTGCACGTTGCTGTCACACAGACCATCTGCATGTATGCGCTCATATCAGCACTTGCATCACAATGCTGTCAATTTGTGTGATTTGAACAGGCCGCCCTTCTGGTGAACAGTAACAGGACCCCATTCATCCCCCCATACAGGTTATGCGGCCTATCCCCTGAAAACCTGGCTCCTCACACCTGTACGGAGACCACAGAACAGGCACGAGGAGGTAATCAATCATGCACATACCCGTACCCGCATCGTGACTGAGCAGGCCTTTGGACTTTTGAAGTCACGTTCAATGTGCATTACCAGGTCTGGTGCTGCTCTCCTGTATGGACATGAGAAGGTGGGCAAGATCACCATGGCATGTGTCATGCTGCACAATATGTGTGACAGCCAGAATAGCCCACTGCCCCCTGACATTGGGATAGAAGCACATGATGAGGATGATGGTGATGATGTGGACGGAGGTGAAGGGGATGCAGGCGTTGCAAGAGGGGATGGCCAGGAGGCACGTGCTGTGAGACAGCATCTGATCTGGCAATCAATCTGCGGAAAATGTTTTCGTACTGTCACATGGATATGGGGAGGAATGCACTGGTGTACGTCTCAGAGCACGCAATGGACCCTGTCGCCAATGAAGTACACACACACACACAATGAAGATGTCCAAGGCTGTGTTTTCATCAGAAACCAGTGTATTGACTAACATAAAGGTGAAGAAGTGCAAGGCCCACAACATCCCACCACCCTTCCCCCCCCAACAGACCCATAACACCCTTCCCACCACCCCCCCCAACAGACCCATAACACCCTTCCCACCACCCCCCACAATAGACCCATAACACCCTTCCCACCACCCCCCACAACAGACCCATAACACCCTTCCCACCACCCCCCCAACAGACCCATAACACCCTTCCCACCACCCCCCACAACAGACCCATGACACCCTTCCCACCACCCCCCACAACAGTCCCTCATGTCTCTGCCATTTCTGCCATGGCCAATGCACACCGGGGTATCCCCATTAACCCCCTAATTGCAATTGTCCTTGGAAGGGTCTTGAGGGTTGCCAGACGTGCGCCTGGTGGTTCGCATCGAGCGCCTGAGGGGGCTTGTTTGTGTCGACCCGGAAGTCGAGGATGGGGCAGACTGGCCTTGTGGGTGAAAGTGGCGGTCCATTGTATCTGCCATGCGGACAAGCACCTCCCTAAGACTTGCAATTTCATTGCATATCCTGTCCGTGTTGGCGTCCATGTGCTCAGTGGAGTGCCTCGCCGTCTGGACTATCTTCTCGGTGAGATTGGCAGCCTCAGCGACATGCTGGCCCACCAGCACGGTCAGCTCCTGTTGGCGCTGCAGGATGGCGGTGATTTGGTGATCAGTGCCGGGTGACCGTGCATTGGATGCCGTGCCCTCAGATGGCTCCAATGCAACAGGTGATGGTAGCATGGGTGACATTATTGCAGGGTTGGTGTCCTCGTAAGTCCCATCAGAACCAGGGGTCTGGGATGCCACGGGCTCTGGGCTTCGTGGGGGGCTTGGGGTGTGCATCTCCATGTGCTGGAGTAGGGTGTCCTCTGGATCAGACTGGGGGCCAGTGGCGGCTGCCTCACCAGCAGAGCTTGCCGCAGCTGATGGTGGGCCCTGGGTGTCTGGCATTGTTGACAGTGGGTTTGCCTCTGGTGGTGGGGCCACAGTTGGTGGTGCAGCTACTGCTGCCCTGGCAGTGGCACTGTGATGTAGGCTGCCACTCTTCAGGTGTGGCCTTCCACCCTTGCCCCTGGATGTTGCAGGGGTTTCCTCCGGCTCCTGTGCCCTTGGCCTCTTTGATGTAGGTGGTGCCTTTGATGCATCAGCAGCATCCTCCCCATCTGTATGTGAGCCTGTCAGGAACGAGAAGGGGGGTGGCATTGGTTGCGTTTCAATATACTCAATGTAAATTACAGGAATGATGCAGTTGTGGACATTGGGACTTAGCAGTTGTGGATGCAGGTGATGTGCCAGTTCAGTGCCTCATCCATGCATGGTTGAGTTTGGGACTTGTCTCTGGTGATGTGTGCATGTGTGTGTGTTTGGGTCTGACACTGACATGGTGATGGATGGGTGCATGTGTGGATGTGTGTCCATGCATGAGTGGGGTCTGTGCTCACATATGGGGGTGACTGTGCATTCACACCGCATCCTGTCATGTGTACACTCACCTGCATCGGAAGTGGTAGCCACGCCGACCTCCATGCTGCCCACTCCCTCGATGCTCTCGGTGGCAATCATGTTGGCGCATGTCTCCTCCCATTCCTTCAGGCGTATTGGGGAGCCATCTCCACCAGCAGTGGCAATGCGGTGGTTCTCCGCCAGGATGCCCCTCACCCGCAGCCTGAGGTCGTCCCACCTCTTCCTGCATTCGCGCACAGTGCGCGTGCTGGTGCCCACGGCACTGACTTTGACTGCCACCTCCTCCCAGATGGCTTTCTTCTTGAGCAAGGTGGCGCGGCGCATATCATTTGCAAAGACTACCTCTGCATGCTCTGCAAGGGTCTGTGTCAACATGACCAGTTCCTCGTTGGTATACTTTTCCTTCCGCTGCCTGTCACAGGTTTTCTTCAGGGCCTTGGGCATGATGCAGGTGTCACGGTTGATTTCACACAGCTCACTACTCCAATATGGTCCAGGGGGCAGAGGATGGCAATGGATTGTGTTTTTAAGGAAGGCCGCCGTGCTCTTTCCCGTTCCGGTGCGATGACGCTATTTCCGCTTCTGCTATTTAACGGTCGATGCTAATAGCGGTGACCGCTAATAGCATGTACAGTGAGGGCGGAGGTGCTATCAGCACTTTGGGCGGGCCCGTTAAGGTGCTTTTGCGGCATGGAGGTAGGGTCATTTACCGGCATGGCCCTATGCGCGTGTCCGCTTACTCGTAATGGTGCGCTATTGGCGGTCTCCTGTGAGGGCGGACACGCTAATAGTGTTATGCCGGTAAATCCCGTTTTTTAGCACCTACCTTGTAATGAGGCCCTAAGTTACAATTTAATTGACCATATTTGGATTATCTGTAGGTCTCTTAGAAGCGCAGCGCTGCAGCGTTACAGCGTTATATTTTAATAGGAGATAAAAAGGAGGGCCGGCGCCCTCGTGTCACATTACTCGGCACCTCAGGGGCTCGCCGGCCGCCTCATATGCCTTCATTCACGGCTCTTACAACGCTCCGAAGAGCAGGCAGCCCCCACCCTTGTGGGGGTGGAGCAAGCGACGCGAGCGGGAAGAATCTCCCCTTAGAGCCAGGAGAACAGCCCCCACCCTTGCGAGGGCGTGGCCGCCAGCGCCAAACGAGCATATCAAAGAGCTCGGAGTTCATAGCTTGGAGACCCCACCCTCGGGTGGGAGGAGCCAGAGTGCAAACGTTCCACGAAAAGCTTCGGAATAAGAAGCTATAGACATAGTGCAAACGCTACGGAGCATAATCATAAACTCTATTGCACTCACGAGCTAAATTGTAGCATTGTAATTCACACAGATACTAAGAGAACTGTCTCTTGACAGACCTGCACAGCTAGACTAACAGTGCAGACAAGATGCAGCCTCATAAAGCAGAAGTGAATCAGTGGACGTGCCACTACACCTGAACAGGTATTGTCAAGGCACCTAACAGCACTGAAGCATGGCAAACTTTGAATGGAGTGAAGAAGAACAAGAGGCAGTCTACCCAGAAGACTTAGCCTATAGCTACAAGGAAATGCTGTGGGATTCACTCATAGAGGCAGTGGCTCAAGGGGTCAGACCCCTACAGGACAGACTAGAGACAATCGAATTATATCTGAGCCATAAGAATAAGAGCACCATTCTAAAGGAAAGCACGTCCACAAGGGTCACGCCCAAGGGGTGTAATAAGGCCCAGAAGAGCAAGGACTCTTCTGACCCCCCGGGCCAGACGGAAAGGGCAGGTGCAACAGCCCCAGAGGCTTCAGACGCTTTCAATAGAGTTAGAGAAGCGTTAATGAAAGAATCACAGGTGCCGAGCCTCGAGACCCACACCCTACCCAGGGGATGATAATATAGGCGATACAGAAGAAGGTTTCCCAGAAGAGGAACCAACAGAATCCCCTACCTCCGCACAGGAGGAAGCTGATAACGAAGGGGATGAGCGAAGTCTACCTCTGCCAAAGAAAAGGCTGCGAAAGTTGAATAATTATAAGAGGAAAAGACTTCAGACATGTTTCATCCAGAGGATATCCGGAATCCGAAATCTTTGGAATGGGTACCATCACCGAGGGTTGCAAGATACATGACCCAAAGACTGCGAAAGGCACTGGAGAAAGAAGTCAGACAGCGAATGAGAGCGGAGTGCCCAAGACTAAAACTGCCGGGTAAAGTAGCTGAAGTCCCAGAACTAGATCTGTAGATGTTGGCAATCGTTTCTAAGTCCAACAGAGACCCCAGGAAGGGAATAGATCGCTCATGGCGAAGCTGTCAGGAAAAGGTCCTCCACCTAGCTGGGCCTCTGGCTAAAATTATAGACTTAGCCGAGCGCGCTAAAGACACAGGGGAGGAAGTGGACCCAGGAGTCCTGGCGAACTGGGCACAGAGATCCGTATGTCTGATAGGAAATGCCAATTGTGCAATATCGTCCGAACGCAGGAGAGGGCTCTTGCTCAAGATAGATCCCCAAACTGGGAGACCTATCATCAAACGAAGCAGGTGAAGCAGGCGAAGCAGGTGAAGCAGGCGAAGCAACTCAGGGACTATTGTTCGGAGAGACCTTTGGCAAAGAAATGGGGAGGTTCGTGGGAACCTACACCTCCCTAGAGAAGGCTCAGGCCTCCATAAAGAAAATCTTCCCCGGAAGAGTTTTTGGCGGGACCAGTCGGTACAGAGGCCGAGCGACCTGTCGCTACTAGGCATCCAGAAAGCCTCAAGGCAATAGAGCCCAATACTGGGAGAACAGACAGCCAGACACCTTCTTCCCGCCGAGAGGCCGTTTCCCTAGAGGAAGGTGAAGCAGAGGACAGGGAAGAGGACAGAACTTCCCCGCAGGTGAGAGTTTTTACATACCCACCAGTAGGGGTGAGGACAGCGGTATTCTGGGACAATTGGTTCTGCAGACAGCCAAGGGCATGCGCATAGACCCAATACCCGGCCCCCCGTCCACTAACCTCGGCGCAGACAGAGAAAGTCTTATTGCACGCAGAGCTGCAGAGCCTGGCGGAAAAACGGGCGATCGAACCATGCAAGGCACATCCGAGGTTCGTAAGCAATATGTTTCTGGTCCACCGAAAAGACAAAGTGAGGCCAGTGAAAAATTTGAAACACATAAACAGCTGGGTGGTCTACAATCATTTCAAAATGGAGGCTACCCATCAGCTCAGGGACACACTCAGACAGGACGACTGGTTAGCGAGGATAGATCTGAAAGATGTCTATCTGACAATACCAGTGAAAAAAGACTTCCGTCCCTTTCTAGCATTCGACTGGGACGTGCAAATATGGCAATTTGCGATGATGCCATTTAGGCTGGCATCAGCGCCATGGGTGTTCACGAAGTTCATGAAGCCAGTAGCAGCAGCGATCAGGGAGAAAGGGATACTAATGATTATCTACCTAGACAATATCCTGCTGATGGCCAACAGCAGAGATACACTCCTCTACCAGACCAACTGAGTGGTGAACCTCTTGACTTCCCTCGGGTTCCTAGTGAATCGAGAAAAGTCGGAGATGAGAACAATGAGGAGGATAGAGTTCCTAGGGTTTATCATGGACACCAGGACGGCAACCTTAGAGCTCCTGACCAGAAAGATATGAGACAAAAAAAGGGAAATAAGAATATGCCTCAGCAAAACTCTCACACAATAGTGCGAGTAGTAGGCTTACTAGCAGCATCGATACAGGCAATATTTCCAACGCCCCTGCACTATCGAGCCCTACAACGGCTGAAGATAAAATACATTCAGCAAGGCTTACGCTACCACCAATTGGTACCAATAGTTCAGGAATCCAGAACAGAGCTGGAGTGGTGGTTACTGAACATGGAAGCATGGAACGGGAGGGCCATCTTTGGCAACCATCCAGACTTAATAATATAATTGGACGCCAGCAGAGCAGGCTGGGGAGCTTGGTGCGGAGACCTCCAAACAGGAGGCAGGTGGAGTGCAGAGGAACTCCCATTACACATCAACTGGCTGGAACTGTCTGCCGGATCATTTGCAATCAAGGCTTTTACGAAAGGCAAAGTGAATTCATGTATTCTGTTGAAAATGGACAACATTTCAGCAGTCAAGTACATCAATCACTTAGGAGGGACAAAGTCCAAGTTATTAGCGGAGATACCCAAGGACTTTTGGCACTCCTGCCTAGAATCTGGGATCTCAGTAGTGTCCGAATACCTGCCAGGCTAATTGAATGTAATAGCGGACTGGAACTCCAGGCACCTATCAGACTCCAGCGAATGGATGCTGGACAGAGCGATATTCCGACAGTTAGAAGAACGTTGGGGCCCAGTACACACAGATATGTTTGCGTCCAGACTGAACGCACAGAAGGAAAGATTTTTCAGCTGGAGACTGGACCCAGCAGCAGCCGGAGTAGATGCCTTTCTGCAGGACTGGAGAGGACAGATACTCTACGCCTTCCCACCGTTCATAATGATGAGCAGGGTACTGGCAAAAGTATGCAGGAAAACAGCAAATCTGATAGTAGTAGTTCCGATATGGAAATCCCATGTATAGTTCCCAGCTCTCATGGAGCTAGTAGCGGACTCCCCGAGAGTTCTAACCCAAGGAGAGAACCTTCTCACGGACCCAGTTGGGTCATTTCACCCTCTGAGAGTGAAGGGGATGCTGCTGTTGATGGCATGCAAGATAGCAGGAGACGCTGGAACCTCCTGGGGATTTTGGCACAGGCCGCAAGCCTCATCGCCGAGTCATGGGCTCCTTCGACTAAGGAGCTACGACGCAGCTTGGAACAGGTGGTCGACATGGTGCAAAAGGAGAAGTATTCATCCCGTTTCTATCCCTTTAGTCGAGATACTGAATTTTTTTGCGGAGCTCCTACAAGATGGAAAAGCATATAGAACAATAGAAGTGTATTGATCCGCGATATCAGCAGGTCACTCGTGCCTGGAGGGAGTGCCGGTAGGAGAGAATGTAGCAGTGATCCGACTTCTGAAAGGAATATGATTTTGGAAGCCGCCACAGCCGAGGTATGAGGCCTTATGTGACGTAGCAGTAGTGCTGAAACTAATTGCAGATTGGCCCAGTAATAGATATCTGTCGCTAGGAAAACTATCTGGGAAACTAGCAATGCTGTTATATATGGTATCATGTAGGAGAGTGGCAGACGTCAAACCGCTAGAAGTAAATTGAAAGACATATGGTCCAGGCGGAGTAACCGTCAATCTGGCCTGTACGACAAAAACAGATTCTTCCACGACCACGTACCCCTACATGCAGGAGCATCCAAAGTGGTGCGTAGCCACATGCATAAAAGAATATGAGAGTAGAACAGCAAAGCTAAGACCTTAGGGACGACCCAATTGTTAATAGCGCGCAGGAAACCACATAAAGGCGTAGCAACAGCCACTATAGCACAATGGGTCAGAGAGATCATGAGTCCAGCAGGCATAGACATGGCAACATTTGGAGTGCATTCAGTTAGAGGCGCAATGGCATCAAAAGCACTGGGGCAAGGCATAGCTTTCCAAGATATTATGAAAGCAGCCGATTGGGCTAGTGATACGACGTTTAGAATGTTCTATTTTAGACCAATTAACATCCTAGCTGGAGCTGTAGTAAGAAGCTTTGAACAACCATAATGCTTGCCTCCGTCTTGACATAGAATGAAGATTCCCCCTGCTAATAGTGCAGGGCCTGCCCATTGCCCCTCAGTCCCAGGATTCCATGTGCCCGCCATGGTCGGGAACATGGTATAGTCAGGTAAGTCCAATGTCAAGCCCATACATAGTAAATAAAAAGCTTTTAAACTCATTCTTGTGTCTTGTTTTTTAAAAATATATATTAACCCCCTCCCTAACAAGGCCCATTTGGACCGGGTGTTACAGAGCCCCTGGATATTAAGCTTGCTGTTGCTCTAAGTATCCCCTTGGGATACTGACCACAAGCCTACCTTCGGGAATTCAACCGATACGAAACACCTGTGATAGCTGGTGAAGTTAAGCACTTGCTGCTGGGATCTGTGCTTAACTTGTAGTTTACAGGTTCAAATCTAGACATGGCTCATTCAGCCTTTTAACCTTCTCAGGTCGTTAAACACATTACTTTTACATTGGGTGATATTAACCCACCTGAGGCCAGATGACAGAAACTTTGCACTGGTGCAAGTGCGCAGTTGCCCTGTATGAGCACTGGGACATAGCTTGAACTACTGCCACATATATTGGGGCCATGTTAGAAAAATGTTAGAAAAAACGGCTGCACCATAGCTGCATGCTATTAGCACTAGAGCAAATATTCCCCTAATGCAAAAAGATATTCTTTTAATGCAGGCCAAGTTTGCCCTGGTGCCAATATCATTCCATATTAGCACCAGAGAAAACTTTGCCCTGGTGCAGAAATGTGTTGAAAGAAAAGTTGTCCTCACCAGGGCAAACTTTGCCTTAGTGCTAATACCATATAAACTTGACTTGTCATTGTGCAAATGTTTGCTAACATGACCCCAATGTGTTTGGCACTAGGGCAAACTTTGCCTTTTTGCTAAGACTGTGAAACTTTGTACTTGCACCGGTGCAAAGTTTCTGTAATTTGGCCCTAGTGCTTTACAGGTGGCAAAATCTGTGCTAAAGCATGTCACATGAAAAATGTTATTCAAATGGTATCACAGGCTTATGCTATGTTGATATGCTTTTGTTCTGCACCAAATGACCACCGTAGTAATATCAGAGTGCCCAGGCTTGTCCGTGGGGTGGCATACTGTGCCCTTGCCGGGGTATCCAGACCTTAGTCTTATGGAAGAAAGAACATGAGTGAAGATAAGAGGATGGGAAAGCAGGAAATCGATGCTAGGAACACAGGGAGATGTAGTGGGGAGAATGTTTTGTGATAGCCTGGGTGCATGTCAGTCCTGTTAGTTGGACCATGGTGCTTCATAGGAAGAGGAGTGGATGTGCCCTTGTTTATTATGATCATTGGGTTGTGTTTCCAAGGCAGATTTGAATGTATTAGTACGCAATGTAATGTTGGATTCATGAGGGGCTTAAGAGTGTGCTCGGCCACTCCTGGAGTGTTGAGAAAGATTTCCATGTATGGGTAATTTTACCTCCAGTTGTGTACCACCAGAAGGAGCACAACCTTCTGCTGCACTCCTCTGGGTTTTTTGCTCACTTTTTCATTGGGAAACTGACATGCCCTTAAAGGCAGTCAGTACTGGGAGACTTTGTTTCCCTTAGTCCTTTCCAATGTTGCAACTTTTCTGCTACATGTAACAAGCGCACAATGTACCTTACAGTACACTGCACTTGGGTCTAATAGTCCTAGATACCCTTGCAGGATTTTTTAGGAGAAGAGCAGATGTGTCAGGGACAGGGCTGATGGCAGCTTATCTTTTCATGTAATTTTAACCCTTTCCAGCCTGATAAACAGCGTTTGGCACAAACAGGTGGCGTGTCTCCAAAATGGCCATGCCACAAGGTTCTTTGTCCTGTCCTTTGGCCATCTTGCCCCTTTGCCTTCCCTAGGTCGAGCCGACCTGGGTCAGTCCTTATTTGAGCATGCATTTCCACCAAGCCGCGCGGGCTTCTGCATGCCTTGTGTGTATGCTTCCAGGAGGTGGGCTGGTCTGTCTATTTCCAAAACACATCCTGGGTGCCTTAGAGTCTGGAGTGCTGTGAATGCCTGGGACCACTGTGGTCAGTGATTGGTCCACGTATGATGTGCCTTTATGTGAGCAGACCTCCCATTGGGTCCTCTTCATTTTGGCGCGAAGGAGATTCTGGATAAGAGAAGGGCCCACACAGCCATACCATGTCGATCTCTGGAGTTCTCATTGAACAAAGTATAGGATCCAAGTATCCTGAAACTAAGAAGCTGAGTCGAGGAACTGCTGGTGACCCGCTGGAAGGTTTGGCACCCTGAGCCCGCTGCTGCCCTGCTGGACCCCTCTGCATCTGATCGAACTAGAAAGTCTACAAAGATGCTTCGACCCATTGGAATAGTGGGACCAACTATTCTCGGCACCTTCATCAAACCCTGCAAGTAAGCCTTCTCGTAAGTGTCCCTGGGCCAACCAGTGGGCTGACCAGCTTACGCAGGACCTTTGCCCTAATAACGCTGTCCTTTTGAGGAGACCCTTGAAACTTGGTACATCGCTAGCTCTGTGTTCAGGGCACTCTCACACCGGATGTTGTACACTTGGCATTCCCAGGTATGGAATAAAGAGCGAGCGCCTGAACCGGAGTCAACATGGTTACCGTGTCGCCCAGCCGTAGTGACAAACTATGCAGGTGTGCTGCTTTTGTTCCCCTCTTGCCCCTGAAGCCTGCTGCAGTGAAACTGGTCTGATCCATCTGCCAGGAGCGCAGAAATCGCCACTGTTCCGTTTGGAAATCAACGCTGTAACTTTGTTGCTGAAAGCCGCATAGCTGCCGAAATTGTTGCATTTAAACATGCAACCGAATTGGACTCGATTGTCGAAGTTTGGTCTGGGGTGCGCCTAGGGTCAGTAAGTACCAGCAAACCTTACTGGTGGCCCCTAGCGCACTCCACCCTTTTTATGCACAGTGGCCCTTGAGTGCCCCTCTCCTTTCCCTCAGTGCGAACTAGCGAACCATTCCCAACTCTTGGAACCGGCTCTGCCCTGCTGTGGAGACCCTCCACAAATAGTGGGAACTTATTCTGCATCACCTTACCCACCTACCTGAGTTGCTACAGACCCTTCAAAAGACCCGGGTCGCCCATCTGCACTACCGCATGCACCAGCATTGCAAGTACATTTAAGCACTAGGCTCCTCTCATCGTAGGGACTGGACTGCCTTTCAGTTAGGATTATATTTGATGCAGAATTGCCTAAAGAGTCTTTGCACTACCTGCTTCCTTCCCTTTTAGGTTGTGGACCCATTTTGTGTATTACCCCTTTAGGCCACTCTGTCTTGTATATATGTATTTAGATGGGATTGTTTTGATCTAAAAGTATTACTGTAATTGCTATTGTGTGGTGAACTTTCAAAGGCCTTGAAATAAATGTATTTGTATTTTTCATATATATACACCTGACTGGGAGTGATTTGTAAGTGTCCTTTACTCTGTGTACTCATTGAGGTCTTTCAGTCACCCTCACCCCTCCTGAGAAATGGGGCCTCATTACGAGGTATGCGGTAGAAGGATAAGGAGGCTGGTAGGGATGCCAGCCCAGTTATCCCTCTACTGCCCCATTATGAGTTCTCCTTGTGGGACCCGCTAACGACGCCTGGTTCTACCAGGCGTCCTTAGAGGGTCCTGCGAGGAGACCTGGATGCTAACAATGGACCTGTCATTAACGGGCCCGTTGTTAGCATCATCCCTATTACCATTGAGCCCCATGGGGGCTCGAATGGGAATGGGGATGTACCGGGTCTGGGTTCTCTGAATGGGAAAATACTGGGCCCTCCAAGATCGGAATGGCCCGGTGTTTCCCCATACAGGGAACCCGGACCCGGTACCCGGTATGGAGGTAGCCATGCCGCAAAAAGCTGCATGGTTACCGCCATCCTCGTAATAAGGCCCATATTCTTGACCCCCGCCATTGCTACTTTGATTGGTCTGGCATGTGCAGAAGGCTACCCTTTTGCAAGAAACTAGGCTGGCCTTCTGAACCTCTGCAGTGAATGCGAAAACAAAAGTGCTTTTGCACCCAGGAAGGCGGGGAGCGCAAACAGCGGCCTCCCAGGCCCACCTCGAGACCCTAGCCACACAGTCCACCTCAGGGGAGAGAGGACCAGGCGCAAACATCATCTGAGGAAGGTGGAACCCCCTCTCCTGAAACCTCCCTTGGAGCACCAAGGGAGCACAGCATACCATGTGGCCCGTGGCTCACGGTGTGGGCCCAGGGGGGCACCTTGCGACACCCGGGCCACTCCTCCCTGGAAACGAACCAGGTTGGAAAGCCTAGGACCAGATGGGGGACTGGGCCCCCACCCAGCCCTGCGCACAGAGCAGGCCCAGAAAAGAATCTGAGTCAATCGCTGTGGGACCCCACAGAGAAAGTGAGACCTTGCGGAGACTGCACCGCGATGGGCAATGGCCTACCAGCAAGAGCACACTGAGGAGTCCCAGGCAAAGTCCACAGGGGGGCCGGGAGCCCCGGGAGTTTGAAGAGCTACTCCCGGGTTCACAAGTGGACCAGCTCAAGGGAGAACCCCTGCGTCACCACGTAGGGTACTGGGACAGCAGCTGAGGGGCCCCGGGCCACCCTGTGTTGACCAGACTTGACGCAACCCATGTGGTGCAGCTCCCAAGAGAAAATAAAAGGTACAAAATGACCCCACCCATTAGTAATAATCACATCAGGACAGTGCCGCAAGGGGTAAAGTCTGGCTGGCCCCTGGAAAAGGGAGGCAGGACCACCATCACTATCACCTGAAGAAGACAGAGGGAGTGGGGAGGTGTGGGCACCCTATCCAGGGGCGTGTGCCCACCTCCCAGCCCAGGCATGCTATAGTGCGGACCAGCTGCTGCCCTCCGCAGGATGCAAACCAAAGGATCGAAAGTAGGGGCGCAAGCGTGGGGGGGCATCCAGGAACACAGATGAGATAGCGGCCCGACCGCAGCAAATTGGAAAGCTCCCTGGTACAAGGGAGAAGCACCAGTCAAAGACCACAGGGCAACCACCCATCCTCAAGGACACAGGTTTGAAAAAGAGGTAGCACATGGACGCACGATTGAGAGTGGACAATTTTGAATATATCCCAAGAACAAGCAGAGGGGGAATAACCACAAGGGACATCATGTCGTTGATGGAGGAGGAATCTGCGGCCATCAAAAAAGACTTGGCAGCACTAATGGAGGAGATCAGGAGCATGAGAGCTGACATTGGGGGTAGGGTTGACAAAATTCCCCTAAGGATCGATAAAATGGAAGAAAGACTGGAGGAGGTAGAGCATAACCAGACCTCCCTGGACACTTTGGAGACCCATATGGATGTGCGTCTCTTGGAGGTGGAGAGGAGAGAGGAGGAGATTATGCTAAAAATGCAGGACCTCGAAAATCACAAAGGCGCAATAATCTTAGAATTTTCGGGATCCCGGACAAAGTGGGAGAGACAGAGAAAGATTTGAGGAGAAACCTATATGAAATCACAAAACTTATCTTGGACAATGACACAATTGACAAGGCCAAGATCGAGAGGAGCCACAGGGCTGGGGGCGCGGCTGCAGGCCGTAGATCGGTCCTCGTTCGCTTCCACAACTACAGTGACAAACTCAAAATCCTAGAAAGAACGAGGAAAAAGGGACAGGTGCTGTACGGATCAACAAAAGTCATGGGGCCTCATTACGAGGTTGGACGTAGCCATGGAGCTATTTGCGCCATGGCTGCCTCCAAACTCGTTCCGACTCCACCCTGATGAATGGAGCAATTACCGGTACATTCCAAGGTTGGCGGGACCGGTAATTCCCCATTCACCAGGGCCATTTCCCATTCCCATTTGAGCCCCCATAGGGCTCAATGGGAATGGGGAAGGTGCTAATAACGGTACTGCAAATTGCGGTACCGTTATTAGCTCTAGAGTCCCTTTGCGGGTCCCGTCTTTAACGCCTGAAAAAAACACGCGTTAAGGAAGGACCCGCAAAGGGAACTCATAGTAGGGCGGTAAGGGATTACCAGCACCAGTGCCCTTACCGGTGCCGGTAATCCCTTACCGCCCACCTGGTTATGATGCCCATGGTTTTTCAGGATCGATCATTCCTCACCCTCTCCAAAAGAAGGCTCTGCTCACCCCTCATCAAGTGGCTAAATGACAAAAGGTGTCACATATAGGTGGGGGTTCCCGTTCTCCATCACCTTTGAAATGGATGGGTACAAATATATGCTTGTCACAGAGGAGGACATTCACAGGGTTACCAAGGAGCTCATGGGAGACACTGAAACCCCACACACCTCAAAGGACAAGGCGTCAGATTAAGAACCTTGACAAACAAAGTGCTTGAGAAGGACACATATCCCAGGCTCCAGAAAGTTCAGGAAACTGAACACATCCCCGGGGTGGGGACCTGACCTAATATTGGGACATGTCTCTACCAATAACAAGTAAAGGAGGGGAACAACATTTAGAGACACCAAGGTTGGGGGGTCTCACCTGTGACCTTAGTTATGGTTTGAAGAAACCCACTTGTGTTGAAATGTTGGGGATGGAGTTGGACGGGGGATGATAAGTTAGGGGAGTTGGACTAGATGTTTTGTTTTTGAGAAACTGTTAGAGGGGGAGGCGGAAAGGCTCTAGAACTAGAGGTTTGAGTAAAAGGGATCCGACTGAATGGGTGCCGTAGGTGGTTTGGCTTTGACCCAGTAATGTTAACTGGGGAGAGCCAAACGCCCTGGGGGTGGGGAAAGGGACTGGGGAGGGCAGGGGTGCGAGGTGGGTTAGGGAGAGTTGAGGACCTTGGTACGGGCTTACTCTCAACTGTCAGTCTTTTATGGGATGGTCCACAATGGCAACTGAAACAGAAATTCTATGAGAAAGGGGACAAAGCGGATGCACTCTTGGCGGCGAAACTGAGGGGACAGAGGGCAGAAAGATGGGTTGCAGAAATCGAAGGGAAAAAGGAACCCTTGGGGGAAGGGATTTTGGATGCCTTTGCAGTCTACTATGAGAAACTATACGAATCAGAGGTTGAACCAGATGTGGGGAATGTAGCTGGGTACCTGGCTGGTATTCAATTGCCCAAACTTTCCTAGACAGACACTAGTATACTGGAGGCCCCCATAATTGAACTCGAAATTGAAAATGCAGTGGCGAGATTATCACTGGGAAAAACCGGGTTTTATAAGTAATTTCCCTTTGTCTTACTGCCGTTTATGACGGAACTGTTCAATGACATACTGAACACCGGAAGGGCCCTGAGTTATTAGGGCGCTCATTATGGTGATCCATAAGGAGGGTAGGGATCCCCAAATGTATGCAGCCTATCGCCCAATTTCCCTTCTTAACATAGACACCAAGTTATATACCCAAATTCTAGCGATTAGATTAGATTAGAAGGGGATGGATCCAACCGCACCAGGTAGGCTTCATTAAGGGTCGACAGAGAGCAGACGCAATGAGGAAAACCCTACCTCAGAGGATGCCGAGAAGGCATTTGATAGGGTGGAGTGGGGATTCCTCAAGACAGTCTTCGAGAAGTTTGGGATAGGGGAAAAGTTCCTCTAAGGAATAATGGCACTCTATGCATCCCCCAAAGTATGTGTTATGGTTAATGGTGGGTACTCACGCTGGTTTAAACTGGGAAGGGGAACTATGCAGGCTTGCCCCCTCTGCCCACACTGTATGCACTTTCGATAGAACCTTTCGCCCAGAAAATCAGAGCTGACCCATTGGTGGTGGGAATCTCTGTGGGGGGGTGGGGGAATACCAAGTAGCACTGTATGCAGACGATATGCTTCTACACATGAAGGATCCCCTGAACTCCATACCCCCCGCTGATTCAACTGATCAAGCAATACGGCTCTATGGCAGGACTCAAAGTCAATAGATCCAAGTCATTTCTCTTCCCCCTAGACCGGAACAGGGACAGTCGAAGTGAGCGGGAGCGGTCGGGAGCGGTGCTCCTATACTTTTTTTTTTATTTTAATAAATTTTTTTTTTTTTATTAAGGTATGTAATATACAATCATATAGTCATAACTTCATAAGCATAATGCAGTGAAACTTTTACATGAGAATAGATGAAACAATGGTAAAGTGGAAGTGTTCCAGTAGAGCAATTAATTAAATACACTGTGTGCAATTGCATATAAGGAACAAATTGTCAATATAATTGAAAACTTACACATAAGAACTATAGCACAGTGTTCTGCATCAATACCTACCACCTCACTTTCTCCCCCCTCCCTCCTATACTTTTTTTAATTACCTTGTACAGCTCCTATACTTTTATTTTAAAAAGAAACCGTTCCGGAATGGTTTTCTTTTAAAATAAAAGTGTAGGAAGAAGATGAAACCTTCACTTTCAGTGCACTGCACTGAACATTCCCTTAAACATCAGGTGCAAGTGTTTGGGGGGGTGTATTGTGTGTGGGTGGGGTTGTGGCAAGGGGGTTTGTGGGGAGCAGGGGCAGGCCAGCAGGGAACATAGCTCCACTACTTCTTTTCATACACTTCGACCACTGGGGACAGGGAAATAGTTCACACCATAATGGATGCAGGTCAGCCTGTACACGATGTAATAATTGGTTATAAACATTTCGAGGTATATCAGGGACTTATTTCAGGCGAACCTCCTCCCCCTGATGGCCAAAATAAAGGAGGACTTGTTAAAATGGCAGAAACTAACGATCTCATGGTTGGGCCGTCTCGATGCCCTGACAATGGTGTTCCTCCCAAAGCTCCTTTATGTGTTTCAAATGCTCTCCATCCAGGTCGTGGATTCATTCTTCAGAGACGTAAGGGGCACCCTTCTGAGGTTCTTGTGGCATGCGAAAAAGGCGAGGATTTCTAGGGCAGTGCTGGCATTACCCAAGGAGAAGGGAGGAGTGTGTCTCCCAGACATAAAGCTGTACTACAAAGCCGTTCAGCTCAGAATCCTAATACCCCACCTCAGGTCTCGGAAGGACCTACAGTGGATTGCTCTGGACAACCTACAGTTGCACCCTGCTACAGTTGGGGAATGGCTCTGGGTACAGAGAAGTAAGCTCCCAAGGAGGATTCGGGAACACCCTATTGTGGGGACCATATGGGACATCTGGAAACAGGGTGCGGAAATGAAGGGTGTGCAAACATGACCCTCACCCTTGGGGCATCTCTGGGTACAGGGAATAAGGGATGCAATACTGAACCCCGAGAGATTCCATAAATGGTTGAAGGCAGGACTTGGAAGGATTAGGCAGCTCTGGAGGGAGGGTAACTTCATCATCATAACTGGCATAACTGAGTTAAAAAGAAGCTCTGCGCACAGGTAAACTCTCAGTATTCTCATACCTACAGCTAAAAGGGGTCCTCACAGGGACACATTTGAAGGAAAAGACACAGAGGGACATCACGCCGTTCAAAGCACTCCTAAATAAGAGGACTGAAATGAGGGGGCGGATCTCAGCAATGTATGGTGCCCTGGTGCGGTCGGGTATTGGCCCCACCGAAAAATTGAGAAGCCATTGGGAATGTGATTTTGGAGATAATATCGATCCAGACCTCTGGGACAGACTTTGCAGAGGAGTCTCTAAATCATCTATCTCCTGTCAATACAGACTCCACTCCATCAAGCTTCTCCACAGGTGGCAACATGACCCAATCAAACTTTTGAAAATGTTCCCAAACTCTAGCCCAGTATGTTGGAGAGGTTACGGGGAGAATACTGACTACTGGCAAATGTGGTGGAGGTGCCGGAGGTTACAAATCTTTTGGGACAAGGTCCCTGGGTGGATAAAAGATCTAGATGGTATAGCCCGAATTAAATCACCCATGCTTGGTCCTGTTTGGCATGGAGGGGGACGAGGAAGATTATAACAGAACCTCGTAAATGGCTGATGCGTTACTTTTGGCCACGAGGGCATGCATAGCCACTAAATGGAATAGTGTACTACCACCTAATAAAACAGAATGGGCCAATGTTGCTAAAACTGTATTTACTATGGAAAGAATCACAGCAGGGATCCATGGACTGGCAGGCCCCTTGGAGATGGAATGGGGTGACTTAATTGCTAAATATATGCTCCGGGACCCACACTGCTCGAGCACCTGAAAGGCTCTCAAAGGGCCAGGGAATCCTCCACTGATGCAGCTGGTGCAAACAATGTATCTAAGGTACTCAGGCCAATTGAAACTGAAAGTGAGCTCATCACACCAATAGGCACTGTCCGGACTTTTTATGTGCTTTATTGTCAAAAGGTTTGAAGGAGTGCTCAGAGAAAGGGAAAATATGTACTAAAAGGGGATATGAGAGTGGGTGGTAAGAGGGGGGAACAGTTTGAAGTTTGCTATGTTGCAGGGCGGTGCCGAGGGGCTCATGCCCGTTATCCGTCCACCGAAAACCGTTGTATGTGAGTTTAAATCTCCAATAAAATATAATTTTCAAAAAGATCACACCAAGGTTTCTAGCTGTAGAGCCGGGGAGAGTGTCCGGAGGGAACTGTATAGGCAGGGGAAGAGATCAGAGAGAGTATTTGGCAGGGAAGAAGAAAACCTATGTTTTGGTTGAGTTTAACATCAGAGAGTGCAAAGCCATCCAAGATTTAATGGCAGAGAGACAGTTTGAAATGTTGTAAGAGAGATCAGAGGAGAGTTCAGGAAAAGAGAAGGTGTTTTTGGTGTTGCCTGCAAAGAGTTGGTACGAGAATTCAAAGGAGGAGATTAGTGCCCCAAGAGCAGAGGTGTAGAGTGTAAAGAGGAGAGGACCCAAGACAGAGCCTTGTGGAACACCAACAGTTGGAGGAGTGAGTTGAGAGGTGTTGTTGCTCCAGAAAACAGACAATTGGCGACAAGGAGCCAAGTAGGATTCAATCCAGGCAAGGGTTTGATCGCAAATACCAAAAAGAAAGAGTGTTAAGGAGATGAGAGTGATCGATGGTAATATGGTTGAACACAAGCTTTTCAAACAATGTAGAGTAGTGTGGAAGGCGAGACACAGGGAGAAAGTTAACCAGTAGATTCAGGACAGACCCTTGCTTTTTTTAGGAGATGGATGGCCATGGCCTTTTTGACAATAGAGGTAAAGCAAGCAGAGTCTAAGGACAGGTTAAGGAGTTCAGTGAGGTGAGATGCCACTAAAGGTGCAATGGGCTTGATGATGAGGAGCAAGGGGGTCTAATGGGGCACAGGAACCTTCATCAGTAGTGACAGGAGTTCTTCAGTATTATTGTGCCTCAAGTGGTAGATCGAGGCAGAGGATGATGATAGAGTAGGTTGGTAATGAGACGGCAAAGGAATACAGCACTTTATGTATCTTTCTGATGTTTTACAGACCCGGTGAGGCTGTGTGGTGTGCCCAGGAATTTGTGCAAAGCTTAGCAGTAGTCCTGTCACACAGATAAGGCAACTGTCGCGTTCAGCACTGCGCTAGGGAAAAAAGTGAGCTGCGAGCCTCTCACTATAATAGACCTGCAGCTCCCGCGCGGTCAGGGAAAAGCTTGCGCTCTGCAGAAGGCCTGTACAGTGGCATTCAAACTGTGGGGCCCGCCCCCGTGGAGGGCCCAGGACCTCCTCAAGGGAGGCACAGATCCTACAGTGTGAAGCACCATTAAAACCATATAGGCTTATCTGTATTTCAAGTGAGCTTAGTCTCCGTGCACGTTAAGAATAGCCACATTACTGGAAATAAGTGCAGGCTGTGTTTATTTCTTTGTTACTGAAGTTAGCAGAGATATAATGAAATAGGGGCATGCTGCAACAACTTTGGCTGTTACACAGAATACAAAAACAAGGGAGAGAAAACAAACTGGAAAGGGGATGGGAGGAGGTAAAAGACCAGAACACGATAAAAGTAAAGGGACAAGAGGCATTGT
The DNA here is from genome assembly GCF_040938575.1 of Ambystoma mexicanum. NCBI lineage: Eukaryota > Metazoa > Chordata > Amphibia > Caudata > Ambystomatidae > Ambystoma > Ambystoma mexicanum. Next base: position 464,749,820 of record NC_090931.1, read on the forward strand.
ATATGAATCAGTAGCACATACAGAGCTGAATGGAGAAACAGAACCAAAAAGTTGAGGCATGACAGCCACAGATAGGCAAGGGATGAAGGACAGGGGAGATCGAGAGAGATGGAGACAGAGAGACAGACAGGATGAGAGATCAAATGGGAAAGAGAGTCAGACTGAGGAAGGAGTAAGAAACAGAGAAAGAGAAAGGGACACACAGTTAGACAGAGACAGATGAAATTGAACAGGTGGGAAAGTAAGAATTATAGAGGAGATATAATGAGAAGGGGCGAGCACCAGGCAAGGGAATGTAAGTGTGAGAGAAGCAAGAGACTGAATGAGAGGACAGACAAGGAGAGATAGAGACGGAAGGGAAAGAGGGAGAGAGGCACACGCAGAGAAACGCAAAGCTATAGAGTTTGCCCATGTGGTATTTAACTGGGCCACACACAAACTCGATGACTTACTTGTGGTTGGCATGGGGCAATTTCATTGCTCTCGAGAAGGGGAGTAAAACACAAAATACAAAACAGGAGGTGGAAATAGAGTGGACCAGGAGAAAGGAGAGACAGAATGGGAGGGAGAGAATACAGAGAACAAAGGGGAGTGAAAGAGAAAGAACAGGAGAGCAGGTAAGAAAGAGAATGTGAGGGAGGACAATCCAAGCAACTGAACAAAAGAAAGTGTGAGTGAAGAGACAGAATGGATGGGAGGGAGAACCAGGGGACCTCATAAGAGAGATTAGAGAGAATGGTAGGCGAAGAAACTAAACATGTATAGTCAGGATAAGGGGTGATCGATAAGGAACAGGAAGGAGTGACAAAGACAGAGGACACTAAATGGGAAGGGAATAAAGGAGAAAAGTAACCAAGAATGCAAGAGGGAATGTGAGAACACAAAAAGGAGTGTGAAAGATTAAGAGTATGGACCGGATAACCAAAGGAGGGAGAGAGGGAAAGGTGAAAGAACAGGGGATGGACATGAAGAACAGAGGAGAGTGTGTGTAGAATTTAGAGATGGTGGAGAGAGAGCAGTGGAAGGCGAGTAATGAGGGAGAAAAGAATACAGTGCAAATTTAGAATCCAAAACGAAAATGACATATGTTCTAAGCAAGCCTGTTCCATGCAGTGTAATTCTATCCTCTGTGATCAGTCTTTGGATTTTTTGTTTGAAACATATGCTCCCTCCCATCCACCTGCAATTAAACAATATGAGACAATTGGTTCAAAGAAGTGGCTTGAACCCTCTTCATTCCTCCTATCGCAGACCCATACTTTCAAATGCTCGTGGTGTTGTCCTCCTAGCAAACTAAGGACCTCATCCCAAGTGGGAGGTATCCTGGCAGTAAATCCGCGGGAATACCGGCCAACAATGGCGGTAATTGCGCTGCAGTAATTGCGCGGAAAATGGGGCGGAAAGTCGGCACATTCACCTTCAGCTCAGAGCTCCGAGGTTCCCACAGACTCTGGATTGGGCGGAGCGTTAATGCGGCGGTAATAGCGGTACCACTGCATTTCTACCGCTCCGCTCAACTCTTGATGAGGCCCAAAAAGTCGTCTTGACCTCAATAGGATGCCCCTCAAAAACATCCAAACATGTCCAGCCCCCCTTCAAGGCTAAACCAGTTCAGTGGTATGCATAAGAGTGGGTGAAGGTGGCCTCTTGGCATTTCATCCCTCAAGTGAACCCCTGGGGAGGCGATTGCTCGGCACAGCACATTAATCCCTTTCCATGTCCTAGCTAACCTCATGATCAGGAATAGGTGGGGGTCTTACCTGTAAAAATGTTGCTTCAAGAGGACTTAATATAAAAATGTTTGATGACCTGTGAAGAATTCGAGCATCTACACGGGGAGTGAGCGCTTGCCTGTTTTTTTTAAACATTTTGTAAGATATAGAATGATGGGAGATCAACCTCAGAAAATGTGTGGGGTTCATCCTCACATATTTTCCTATGCTCGCCGCACAACAAAAACACGTAGTCAAGTGTACTCCGGGGGGACACAGTCTACAGGTGCAGTCCTCCCTGTCACATTGAGCTGGAGTGTGACAGCCACGGGTAGATAAAAGCATCTCAGGAAGGAGGAAGGAAACACCTTCCTACTGCCACAACCAATTAAATATCAAAGGCTCCATGGATCCACTCTGCTCTATTGTCAAAAGTTCTGTGTAGTGGCAGCGCATACTAATGAGAGTTAATTGAGGAAGGCCTGTGAAGAGGCCTGGTCACAGAACCACCAAAGGGACAGGAAACACCAGCACCTCTTTGTTATGGAATGCGTCAGCTTGAAGCTTGCTCCCACCTCCCTGTATGAAGGGCAATGAATGTCATGTTTGGGACAACTGTTTACAATAGACAACCCCTGCAGGGATCCCCCTTTCGGAGAGAAGAAGTATGTGATTTGATGGAGACAGAAATTCTGTTCTCGCCACAAACTTCAAGGGAGACCTGCGCTTTGATCAGGAGTCACAGATAGCTTAATTAACCAGAGAGACACTTTGATCCACAACAGACAAGAAGATGGGTTGAACATAGTAGTACATGTTGTTACCCCTTATCTTTCACATTGCAAAGCACTCTGGCTATGACCTCACGCATAACAGAAGATTCCTGGAGGGGACCCAGCATTGGTTCATTAAGGTAGGCTTAGCCTGCACCAATCACTGGGGCACATTTGGCTTTAAAAGAGGATTGAGCCCCTCTTTTGGCAGATCATCTGACGACTTTGAAAGGAGTAAGAAGAAGGACTCATTTGGACAATGGCTGAAGGTACAGCCTGCTGTACAGTTTCTGCCAGTGAAGGAAGGCCAGGATTTCCAAGTGTAAAGCAAGATCCCTCCCCTAAACATATCCCAGGATACAGAGGGAGATACTGACCTCAGAGGACCTGTCCAGCAGCTCCAGATCCGGTACCCAGCCAGCACACAGCGTGCCCTGCTAGGTTCTGTCAGCAAGCTTCCTAGGTGGGAAGTGCTAGCGAGTCTCGAAACATAGGACAAGGCCATTGCCTGCAAACACTCTGCTCAGCTTTGGACCGTGCACCTTATTTTTTGCCCAAACACTGTTATGACAAGCTGATAGTTCTAGAAAAAAAGCAGTTGCGGAAGGACCTTCGGATGATCAAACTTTCCAAGAGTAATGAAAGACCCGAACTTTCCAAGAGTAATGAAAGAGGAAGAAAAAGTAAAAGAACTGGTTGTCACTTCACAAGTTCCAAATGTTACAGTCTGGCTCTGAGATGATTTTAAATCCCATAAGGGACAAAGGCTGGCAACAAACGTGGCAGTTGATTAATACCCAAATCTCTACTCAGGTAGCTGCCTTAACAAATGTAGTCACGGTGGAAGATTGGGTTTCATTTAATGTTAATTTAAAAATCAAAGATAATTTGTACCGTGAACTATTACCACCGAGGTGGCCCCCTGGCGGATCTGAAAGGTAAGAGTAGGGGGGGTTGGGTTAGTAGGGTATATCTGGAAAAGCTAGGGCGAGGGTTGTGATGTCCTGTTGACAGCTTCAGTTTGGTTTGCACGGTATGCTGAGATTGGGTGTGATTAGCGGCGTGGTAGATTCCTGTGTGATGTTGTGCAGGGCTATGTGAGGTTTGTTTGTCATTGCAGTGTGGTGAAGTGCATGCAAATTGATATGAAGAGAGGTGGTTATATTTGTCTTGCATCTGAGAAGTGTATGCAGAGCTTAGGGTTTTTGGGGTTGGGCTAGTCTGGGTTATTCTTACCTTGTTGCTTTGGACTTCTGTGCTCCTCGTCTCTGTCCGTGATGTGTGTTTGGGCGATTTGTAGGGGTTTGTTTGCCATGTATTGCACGTGGTGGTGACCTTCCTCTGTAATTGTCTAGGGGTTTGTGGGTTTGAGGTTGTGCAGGCCTCCCCCATCACCGGGTTGGAGATGGCTAAGGGATTGCGGTTGGTTGTATCCCCGGGTTTCTTGTGCGTGATCCCCACCCTCTGAGGACTGGTGGCACTAGGCCTCCTGGGGGTACCCGTTATTGGTTAATGCTCCCCCGCCTGCATCTGGGTTTCAAATTATGGGGTAGTGACTAGAATGGGATATTGAGGGGATGGTTCTTTGTGGGCTCTGTCCCTGGCTTGTAACTTCCATGTATGCTCTCTAGGTTGTGCTCTGTTTCCAGTTGAGTCTTTATTTTTCCTAGTCGTTCCCTTCAGATTCTGAGGTGAAGCCAAGTTTTAAGTAGTTTTCTGAGTTTTAGGTGATCCTTTGTATTGCGTATGTCTTTTGGGGGCAGTTCCATGTTTTTGCTGCCAGGTGGGTGAAAGATGACCCCCTTAAGTTCTCTTTTTTTTGTATGGCTTCGGTTCTAGGCAAATGTTGTTGCCTGATCTGAGCGGTCTTGCCGGTCGGTAAATGCTTATTTTCTTTTGTAGGAATTCTGCGCCTTGGCCATGGATAGCTCTGTGTATTTTGTTTGAAACCTTATTCGTTGTTTAATGGCTAGCCAATGTAGCATTTTTAGTGCTGGGGTGATGTGGTCCCTTCGTGGTAGTTTGAGCAGGAGTCTGGCCGCTGCTTTTTTTGGATGTGTTGCAGTTTTTTGGTAGGCATTCCAGCATTCCTAGGTATAGGCTGTTGGCATAGTCTATTCTGGACATGATGAGGGAGATGATGGAACATGTTTTATGGGTAAAGTAGAGGAAAGGTAGCATAATTTTTACTGTGTGCAGGAGGAAGAAACATTTCTTGATTAATGTGTTTACTTGTGGCTCTAATGTTAGTTTGTTGTCCACCAGACTCCAAGATTTTTGACTGTTGTTGATGGCATTGGTACAGTTCCTAGTTCTGTGGGCCATGGGATGTAGTGGTTGTTTTTGAGGTTTTTGTTTTGGGTACAACCACTATTTCTCTTTTGCCTGGGTTGAGTTTTAGGTTGTTTGTGTTCATCCATTCATAGAGTTCTTGTAGACAGCCTTCCATTGTTGTGTTTTCTTCTTGTGTGTGTTCTATTTTGTAGTTGATTTGTGTGTCGTCTGCATAGTTGTAGCATGTAAATCCATGTTTGTAATGAGCTTGATTAGTGGAGTCAGGTAGGTATTGAAGAGCAGCGGGAATAGGGATGACCCTGGTGGTACTCCACAGTTGGTGTCTCTTGCAGTGGATTTGAAAAGTTTAATCCAGGCTGTTTTCATTTTGTCTGTTAGGAATGATTTCATACAGAGTAGGGCCATGTCAGTGATTCCTATTTCTTCTAGTCTCTTGGTGAGGATGTCATGGCTGACTGTGTCGAAAGCTGCAGAGAGGTCCAGAAGTATCAGAGCTGAACTTGTGTCAGAGTCTGCATTTGTCTTTAGATCATCCCAGATTGAGAGGAATGCCATCTCAGTTCTTCTCTTAGGTCTAAACCCGACTTGTGCCTGTTCCAGCATTTGGTGTTTTTATATATGTTCCTGTCTTAGTGCATAGACATAGGTTTCAAGTAGTTTTGCTGGGTATGGGATGTTCGAGATAGGTCTTTAGTTGGAGAGGTCTTCCACGTTGCCTGCTGTGTTCTTGAGCAGTGGTTTGATGTACACCGATTTGAAAGATCGCAGCACTTTCCTTGTTGCGAGTGATTGGTTGAAGAGGTTTCTGTAACGTTCCAAGGGTGTGCCCTGTGTGAGGATTGATTTGTATTTGTCCATAGGGAAGGGGCACATAAGGGAACCTGCTTTTTTGCTATTTCTTACCAGCTTGACGAAAGTCTATACTGATATTTGGGGGAAGCTTTGGAGTTTGAGTGGTTGTTGCATAGTTTCACTGAGGGTACTGGGGTGTTGTTGCATCCAATTGGGTTTCTCATTTCGTTTATGATGTTGAACATTTCCTTTTGGGTGTTTGTGGCTTTGGTGATTCAGTTGTTGTAGCATTTCTTTTTTGTCTTTTGGATTTCGTTTTTGTATGAGCGTATTTGAGGTTGAAATTGTGATTTTTCTGCCCGGTCATATTTTTTCCTCCATTCTAGTTCCAGCTTTTTCCTTTTCATGGCAACGAGGAGGGGAGTAAGCCATTTTGCCATTGTTCCCTGTGTGATGGCGTGAAGGGTTTTTCCTTGGTTGATTGTTTCGGTGATCCATTTATGAGGTTTTTCTGTCTATCGAGTTCAGTTTAGTCCAGGTTTGTGGTTGGTGGTTTTGTGAGTTTGAGTTGTTCTTCTAAGTTAGTATCTTTTATGGTTTCTTTTCATGACAGTCAGAGGTTTATTGGGTTATTTGCCTGCTTTGGCAGGTAGCCTGACCACAAATGGAATGATGAGGTGGTCGATCCAGAGTTTCTGTGTTGGCGGTGCCGTGGTTATTAGGTTTCTGTTAGAGAAGATTGTGTCAATTGTGTGTCCCACTGCGTGTGTTGCTCCTTTAACCAGCTGATGTAATCTCATTGTTTTGAGTTGCTTGACTAGCAAATTTTGTGAGTTTGCATTTTATTCTTAAATCCAGATGTTAATCCTCAAAGATTATCAGGTACTCGATGGCCAGTTTGGTGATGGTTTCTATGAAGCTGTCCACGAATGCTGCGTCGTATGTTGGTGGTCTGTAAACCATAACAAATTTGAGATTTGTTTTGGGGTCCATTGTCAGATGAAGGATTAGGGATTCAGAGTTTATGATGTTTAGTAGTTCATCTGTTTTTATTTTCAGATGCTCTTTGTATGCCATTGCAATTCCTCCACCTCTTTTGTCTTTCCTGTTTATCTGTGAGCACTTAAAGTTGTCGGGGATGCAGCTGTGTAATGTGATTTTGTAGTGGTCGTCTAGCCATGTTTATGTAATGAATAGGATGTCGATACCTCGGTCACACAGTAGGTTGTATATCTCTGTGGCGTGTTTGGACATCGATCTTTTGTTGATTAGGTTGCAGTTTATTTTAGTTTTTAATATTGGCTTTGTGTCATGGCTGTTATGTGGGTATGCTCCAATGTTGCTCTACAGATATGATGGGTGTTCAATGTGAACTGAACTGTTTCTTCATTGAATTGGTTCATTAGATTAATTATTGGGTTGCTGCTTTCTTCCAATTCCACTGCTATATTATGTTGTAGTTGGTGGAGGTGCCCTCGTGTTTTTGTGACATGTGGGGTGAGGGCGTTGGTTTTGTTAATTTCTCTTCGCACTGTGTCTCCTCTTTTTCTGTGTGGCTCTTGTGTGTTTTCAGGTGCCTAGCCAGGTTGCGGGTTTCCGGATGGTCTGGTGCCTGGTGAGTCGTGAGGTTATGGTGCTAGATATATGGACTTTTCTCTTCTCAGGTAGCCTGTTCTGTTGACCACATTGTTGCTGTTCTGCGTTCGTGGCAGTGTCTACTGGAAGATGGTTTGGTCCCATTTAGTTTGTTCCTTATTCCATTTTTCTTTGGCGACGTCTGTTCTGTGGCGTGGCATGATGTGGTCCTAAATGGGAGGTTGATCTGACGGTTGTAGGGTTCCTGGGGGTGGACCAGTGCGGGAGGATCGCCTGGGTGAGGGGTCTTTGGGGAGTGGGAGTGGGACACCGGATGGTGAGACACGGTATCTCCTTCCCTGTAACACCTTTACTCCATCCTACTAGGTAGGATATTTAGGAACTCTACCCGCCTACCCTTTTACAACACAAACACTTTCTCAAGGACAGTCCGCTATGAGAGAAAACAGACTAACACCCGAGCAGTATACCTGACGTGTCCCAATACAATGGTCAGGCAAGATCAGGCAATTGCTAACCATCACACACACCTGACTTCCATTAAGCTTCCTCACACAGATAAAAGGCGGTGCACGACAGCACATTCAGAGTGAGGCAAAGCACACAAGGAAACAGCAGTTTCGAGACGGCAGCCGAATGAGAGAGGAAAGACGGCAAAACAGAAGGGGATCTCAAGGAGGGAAGTTCCCTTGAGCTTTTTGACAAAGAACCATTACTTTCCAGGAACCTCAAGAATAGAAAACGTAAGACCAGGAAACCAGGCTGAAGAATCCTGCATTGTGTGTCGGAGATACCGAGACCCTCCCGCGTCAATAACCAAGGTGGGGAGAATAACCAGCTGCCGTGGTACCGTCATTGGCTCCAAGAACAAAGCAGTATCAGTGAAATCAACCCAGTCGGTGAGTTGGGGAGACTGATACAAGACCGGTCTGTGTTGAAGCCAAGGTCGCAAGCAGCAACATTTTATGGTGAGCGCTGGAACGAACATTGTAAAAAAACGCGTGTGATAAGAAGAGTAAAGTTGAACTGCTGATGATTGACTGAACTTTAAAAACAAGATACAATACCTTTGACAGAGTGGTCAGGCACCACGTGGGTGCTCAATGGAAGGTCTCTGTAAGGTATCCAGCGCAGGAGTGGTGAAAGTGAAAGTGAGGAAAATGTTATATCAAGAAGAGAATGAGTAATTGTGAATCGAAGTGGTCCTGCGATGAGTCAGACAAAATCCTGTGCACAGTCAAAAGTCTCGAATTTTGAAGAAGTAGAGAAGTTGTATGTGTGAAATATGTGGTCAAGACCCTGCGGAGGGAGAGCAATTGCAGAATTTGGGTCAAAGTGGGTCTGAGCGTGGCAGAGGAAGACCCGGGGTGAACAATAAATCACCTGAGAAGTTGTATATGTGAAATCCCATGAAGAGAGGAACTTTAATGTTTGTCGTGTTGCATCAGGCCCTCTGAAATAAGAGACTTTGAATGGCAAGGAGACTTTGGCACAGAAGGCCCTCATGTTGAAGTTGTGAACTGCATCCTCGTGCTAGAGAAGCCAAAGAGGGAGGTAAGAGAATGTGACACCTTGTCCCATGCTGAAAACGTGGGGAAGGGAAGCCAATGGCTTGAATATTCTGATATACCATTTCTTGAACACTTTTCTTTTGCATAACATTGATTCCCAAACTATTTATATTCAGAGTTAAGGATTCGCAATAGGTTGTTTGTTTATGTTTATGTTTATAAATTTGTATTGCGTAACCCGGTACCCAGGGGCTTAAGGGCGCAAACAGAAAAACAAACGCAACACAGAACATAATCTAAGTTACCTTTGGGACTAGTGCAGTAGCACGGATGGAATCTAGAAGAGTGGGCAACAAAACTAGTAAAATAGTAGTGTCTTCAATTTTTTCTTAAAGGCTCCTGTAGAATCAATGCTTCTGATATGTGGGGACAAAGCGTTCCATGCTGCTGGGGCTCAGTACTGAATGCTCCATTTCGGGTTTTGGCCAGTTTACAGCAAGGAATGATCAAGACATTCTTTTTGTTTGATCTAACAGATCTAATGTGTTGTTTCTTTTTAATTACATCCATTAGGTATAAAGGCATTTGACCTTTAAGGCATTTATCAGTGAAGTGAATCAGCCTGAAGTGTACTCGTGCCTGCACTGGAAGCCAATGAAGGCTTCTTCTGGCATCTGAGACTTGATTCCTACATCCAAGTTCTTTCACCGCTCTCACTGCTCCGTTCTGAATCACCTGAAGCCGGTGGAGGTCATTTTGTGCAATGCCCACGAAAAGGCAACAGCTGTAGTCCAATTTTGAGCCAATAATGGCTCTAGCAAGAATCTCTGCATTCTTCTCAGAGATGAATGGCCAAAGGTGCCTGAGCAGTTTGATGAAATATGACGATGATGAAACTAAATTATTAACCAGCGTCTTCACTTTTGTCATGACCTTGATCTTGCAATTATATAAACTAAAATCTTTGTATGATGAATCAAGTTTAGCCAATCTTGGATTAGTCCCAACTAACATGAGCTCTGTTTTTGAACTGTTCAAAGCCATGCCATTCAAAACCATCTAAGTTTGAATGGTTTGCTAAAACCTGTTGATGTTAGGTTTGTCTTTCTTGTGTGAGCCTGTAATGGGGATGACACATTGGGCCTCATTACTAGTCCGGCAGTAACCGAGCCGGAAAAACTCGTATTACCATTCCGCCTCAGTGATTCCCGGAATTACCGGGGTATCACGACCCTGGTGACCCGGGAATTGCGGAGGCAGAATTGTGTAAGTCCCCATTCCCATGGAGTCCTATAGGACTCCATGGGGATGGGACAATGGAAACACTGGTTCCGTCTATGACGGAGCCGCTGTATCCATTTCCGCCTGCAGGCGGGTGGTGTTAGACCTGGCGGGAGTGACACCTCCCGCCTGCAGGACTCTTAATCTTCCGGTCCGGAAAGAACGGTGGTGGCGGTTTTACCACCACCGTTCTTTCCGGACCGGCAGGGTCGTAATGAGGCCCATTGTGTGTCATTTGCATAGTTTACCAAGAAGATCCTCTCTTGTTCCAGCATATGAAAGAACGGAATCATAAAGATGTTATAAAAAACAATGGGATACGCACGCTCCCTGTGGGACTCGAAATAGCAAAGAAATGGGTTTAGCTTCTGCTGTCTCACTTCCTACTCTTGTCTGTCTGCTGAACAGAAAAGAATTCTCCCATTCTGCGGCTTGGGCTGAAAAATGGGCGTATTGCTTTAACCTGGTGGACAAGATGGCATGATCCACCAGGTCAAACGCTGCTGAAAGATCCAATATCATTAATAAGGCTATTTGGCCATCATCCATTATTTGGAGCAATTCCGATTTTAAAGATACCAAGGCAGTCTCAGCCCCATGGGCCTGCTGTAAACCTGATTGAAATTTGTGAAGAATCTGGACATTATTAAGGTGCTGTGAGATTTGGTTGTATGCCACTCTGTCCGGAATCTTCAACAAAAATGCAGTATTGGTTATCGGTCTGTAGTTGATTGGAATCATGGGACAGCGATTAGGCTTTTTCAGTAACGGAGTAATACATGCCGATTTGATGTTGTTAGGTACATGGTTTTGTTCAAAAGAGACATTAACACATTTTATAATGGCCAATATTAGTACAGGCGAGCACTCCTTAATAATCACTGCAGAACAAGGGTCCCCTTTGCAGCTTGTGATTTTAAGTTGTGTAATTGTTTTGGCTAATTCAGCCTCTGAGATAGGGGAAAAATTAAAAGTTGAGGACTTCGGATCCCTCCTGTCAGTCAAAGGAGACATGACTTCAGAATTATTTATATTCATAAACAGCTTTTTTTCTTCAATATACTCTTTGATCTTATCTAGTTTGCCAGACAAAGCATCCTGGATGCTTGTGCACCATCTTTCATCTTTTTGGATAGGATCTTGAGTAGGTCCCTTAGGATGTTCTTGCTCTTTTAGTATTTTAAAAAGCTCTTTACTATTAGAAGGTGCGCTGGCAATTCTAAGATTCAGAGAGTCTTTTTTAGCTTGAGTAGTGACTGATTTATACATCCTAGCTGCTTCCATCTTGAGAGGGGCTAATCTCTCAGTAACTTACTTTAATGAATTCATGAGCATAACTGATATCTCACCCAATCCTGGTAAGTTAGAGATGTCTGTGTTCAGATGAGACGCCCAGGTACCAAGATTGTCTAAAGTTAGTTTCTTAGAGCTTCTTACCGGGGGAAGAACTTTGGGCTCAACCCATCTTTCCGAAAAATAATGTATACAACTCTGAAAATAGACACAGAAGTGGTCCGACCATGGACAAGGTATAACTGCAACGTCCGTTACTCCGTTACATTAAGATTATGTGTCACAAACCAATCCAGGGTGTGTCCATTTATATGAGTCGGTTCTTTTATGGACTGGGAGAAGCCCAAGGCTTCCAATGCGGTCACCAAAGACTCTGTCCATGTCGCTGCCTAACCAGAGATTGAAGTCTCCTAGAAGAATCTTAAGTTTATGGAGGGATATAAGATAATTACAAAGTTGAGATGAAAAGGTAGGCAATGGTGAGGGAGCCCTATACAAAAGAAGAATGTTGAGCGTTGTTTCATCGCTTATACCTGCTTTAAACAGCAGAGATTCCACTCCTGGTATATATTCTCTTTTACATTCCCAAACTTTGAGATTCGATCTTATGATCAAAGCCACTCCTCCTCCTCAAATCTCTGCTCTGTCCCATCTAATCATAGAGTAACCTTCTGGTAAGTCCAGCGCTAATGAGTGTCCTGCTGTGGAAACAGAAAAATAATATGAGGCCGGGAAGCCCAAAAGGAAACACACCAACACAGGTTACAAAGAACATACAAGTGCTTTATTTAAAAGCTATAACAGTTACCAAAGTCAATTGACAAACGGATAGCTATTCGGCTCTCAGAGTAACATAACGAACTTCAACGAGAGTTCAATGCGTTAGTGAGAGAGACCGCACATTGGAATATTTGGGTCTTTTATACTGTTTGTCCAGCCCTTGGCCAACCCTCTCGCAGGTTAACCATTCTATGAGCCGGGCCTATGGGTTCCTTGCCAGGTCAATCCTTTAATGTATGCATTTTGATTAGTTTCACTGATATAGTTGTACATTTACATATAGGTCAACGGTAGGACAAGGTCTCAGTTCGCGACCCCGAAAAGTGGCCCTCAGGTATATTAATTATTCATGTGTACGGAGGTCACAACGGCCAGAATCTTACTCAGAATGCCATTCGGCCTCCATTTTGATGTTCAGGGTGACTTCCATATAACAAGAGAACCTAAAATGGCAGCTAAATCCAAGATGGCGACTTACATTACTTTCTCTAAGGTCAAGACCTTGCCGTGGAGTTTGTTCACATATGATGTTTAGACAACTTGGCGTAGGCCAATACACATACAATTGTTATGATAGGAGGCATAGTATTGTTTCAATTCCGACAAACCCTCCTTTTGGCCTATGCCAAGTGCTAATATAATTTCTAATATCTTTGTAAATAACTCCATGCATTGTCGTCCATACATCCTGAATCATTATCCGTAATATCTATAGCCATTAGGTCGTTCATCAGAACCTCTTGTAACACAAACTCTTTAGATGCTGTATCTGGGGCATACATTTTGTGCCCTACTGTGCTCACTGCCTGAGCACAACATCCCCCTAGCATTGCACATATACTAGGTAGACATTGGATACAGCAACAAAGGAATAGCAGGATTCCCAAAATAACCAGTATAACAGAAAGCACCTTCCAACCCCAGGATCGTAGAGAATCCCAGAACCAGTTGCTAATATTTCAATCTCCCACAGGAACATGCACTTCAGAACTAAGGATGTGCAAGTTCTGTATTGCTTTGAAAATTGTTGGTGAGGAATCTGGTACAAAAACACAGCAAGTGGACCCTACTAATTTGCATACTCCACCACGTTCTGCCAGGATGACATCTAATGCCATCCGATTTTGGAGTGCTACCAATCTTATTGCTTTCTGTTCTAGTGTCATATTGTAGATATATATGTGGTCCGGTTGATGGTTCTCTCCAGTACCCTTGCTAGTCCCCTAATATTTTCAGAATTTGCTATCTGTCCCCAAAATGGCACAACTGATTTTGCTATATCTCCCAATACTTGCCCAGGGGTATCTCCGTTCTCGTCCCGCCATGGGCGAGCCTTAGAGACTTCCAATGTACTAGCTATAAATACCCCAGGTAACAGGATTCCTAAATAACAGGTTCCTTGGGCAACCAGGGAAATGCTGAACTACCACAAACGAAATAGACAGGCCCACCTACATACAGAGGCCTGTTCTCCCCGGTCAAATGTACAATGTTCACACAACCTTCAAAATCTCCCATTGACCGAGTGCCATTTCTTTGTACACAAAAGGGGACTGAATCGAGGCTATGATTAATAGAGTATGAAGGAGGCACGGCGTCCTTATTGCCTATCGGAGCCATTTTAAAGGAAATTAGAGTTTTAAAAGGAAGAGATAGTTTATCAGATGGCCTAATAGAAGCAACATTAGGTTTACTTCTATTTGCAAAAAGCGAGCATCCCAGGGGAGTCAATTTACGTTTCTCAAAATCATTTAAATTAGTTCCATCAAAGTTCCCTGAGATGCTATCATTCCAACGGCCAAAGAATAGTGCTCTAAGAGAGGCATAGCAAGCAGTCATTAAAGGTAAAGGGTGAATATACCATCCTAGCCCCTTGTTCCCATGTTGCGGTAAATGGGTGCAAATCCAGCAATTACTCTTATTAAAAATGGCATGCGTTGCATTCATTATTATCATTAAAGTGTTATTATGGTACTTTCGTCTATGCTAATTTGAGCCGACCGACAGCAACTTCGCCAAAAATGAGAAATAAATTGACTACCTCGATCCGAAATTAGAACTGAAGGAAAACCGTGCCGTCGGACGATGTTTTCGAGAAATTCTCGGGCCAGAGTTGCTGCTGTTGGTAAGCCTTTGAGTGGAATGAAATCCGCCATCTTGGAGAATAGGTCCACGATTACTAGGATCGTATTGTATCCGGAGCATGGAGGTAGATCGGTGATGAAGTCCATAGAAAACGTATGCCAAGGGCGAGGCGGGATGTCAATAGGGCGTAAGAGGCCGGCTGGTTTTTCCTTTTGACTCTTGTTTTGGGCGCATACTCCACAGGACATTATAAAGTCTCTGATATCTTTTTTCCAAGACGGCCACCAGAAGTAGCGCTTGATCTTGGTCATACCGGGATGTCCTTCCATTAAAGAATCGTGATAACAAGAGATTACCTTTTTCTGTAAATCTGTGCTGGGCAGGTATAACCGTTCTTGGAAATATAATAGGTTGTCCTTCACCGTAAAGTCCTTTCCCTGCAGATGCCAATTCTGTATGTCTGCTGGAGTTACCAGTAGCCTGGCTTTATCCTTAACTTCCTCTATGGATTGTGTGGCGATTACACCTAGAATTCTTTGTTCGGGAATGATAGGTACAGGTTTAGGATTGATCAAATGTTCTTCCACTCCCATCCGAGAAAGGGCATCAGCTTTACCGTTTTTTGTACCAGGTCGATAGGTAATTATGAAGTCAAACTCGGCAAATAATAGTGCCCAACGGAGTTGCCTAGAGGATTGAGCTTTTGCGGTTTTCAAATATTGCAGGTTTCGGTGATCTGTAATCGCAGTAACGGTATGTCGGGCCCCCAGAAGATAATGCCGCCAAGCCTTAAAGGCGGACTTGATAGCTAGAAGTTCCTTATCAGTAATAGTGTAATTGATTTCAGGAGGCGAGAATTTGCGGGACCAAAATGCCACGGGATGCAACTGATTGGTTACTGGGTCCTTTTGAGATAGAACTGCCCCCATGGCAAGGCTCGAAGCATCAGTTTCAACGATGTAGGGGAGTTCTGGGCGAGGATGTTTTAAGATTGGTGCAGAGATAAATCTAGTCTTCAAATTCTGGAAAGCTTGTTCCGCCTCGGTAGACCATTCAAAACGTTTGTTTTTCTTTAACAAGGCGGTGATGGGCTGGACTATTCGAGAGAATTCGGGGATAAACCTGCGGTAAAAGTTAGCGAAGCCTAACATGCTTTGAACACCTTTTACGGAGGATGGCGATGGCCATTTGAGAATTGCATCGACCTTCTTTGAATCCATACGCACTCCGCTAGGTGATAATATGAATCCCAAGAATTCAACTTCAGTCACATTGAAAACACATTTTTCCAATTTAGCGAAAAGTTTATGTTGACGCAATCTCTCGAGGACCATTTTCACGTGTTTCCGATGTTCAGTTTCTGATGAAGAATAAACGAGGATGTCGTCAATGTAAACAACAACACACACATCTATGAGCTCTCTGAGGACATCGTTCATAAAATATTGAAAGGCGGGCGGGGCATTGCAAAGTCCGAAGGGCATGACCTGATATTCAAATAGCCCATACTTGGTGCGGAAGGCCGCCTTCCATTCATCGCCCTCTTTTACTCATACCAAGTGGTAGGCTCCTCTAAGATCCAGCTTTGTATATATGCATGCTTTTTTGACTTGGTCCAGGAGTTCAGGGATCAAAGGTAACGGATACCTATTCTTAACGGTGATCTGGTTCAGGGCGCGATAATCTATACAAGTTCTAAGGTCCCCTTCTTTTTTTGGAACGAAGAACAAAGCTGAGGAAGCAGGGGACTTGGAAGGACGAATAAACCCATTCGCTAGGTATTGATCCAGGTATTGTCGGAGGTGAAGATTCTCAGGCTCGGTGAGGGCATAAATTCTACTACAAGGAGGAGTAGATCCAGGTATCAGGTCTATCTGGCAGTCATAAGACCTATGAGGAGGTAGAGAGTTAGCCTGATCCTTCCGGAAAACATCTTGGAATTCTAGGTATTCAGGAGGTAACTGAGGAGCCTCCGAGGAAATTGCTGCCAGTGCAACACCAGGTCGAGGGTGACAAGTAGAGACACATTCTGGAAACTGAACCGTTCTTGCTCGCCAATCGATCGGAGGATTGTACTTCTCTAACCAAGAAATTCCTAGAATAATCTGGAACTGAGGGGCCTTGATCACATCGAACACGATCTTCTCATGGTGTCCATCTTGACTTACTAGCGTCACTTCTTGGGTGGTATGCGTTACTGGTCCGGAGGCTATCTCCGTACCATCCACCGTAGTAATGACGTCCTTTACAGCCTTTGGACAAAGAGTCAGATTCATCCTCAAAACCATTTCATGATCCACCGCTGTCGACGTAAGCTTCAATCGCATGTAATCGATCCGGATGTTCATGGTTTATGAGGACCATAGGTATCACAAAATGGGAGGTCACGGAACTGGTTTTAACGCTCGGCAAGAGGACCTCTATTCTTGTCGGGCGAGGTCGTTTCCCTGCTCAGAGTTTGTGACCCTGGTAACTGCAGCTCCTACTGCCTTCTTGGCTGGTTTCACCGGACAGTCTCGAAGAAAGTGCCCCGAGTTTCCGCAATAGAGGCATAATTGCAGCTGTTTTCTCCTTTCCCGCTCCT
The DNA here is from genome assembly GCF_040938575.1 of Ambystoma mexicanum. Classification (NCBI taxonomy): domain Eukaryota; kingdom Metazoa; phylum Chordata; class Amphibia; order Caudata; family Ambystomatidae; genus Ambystoma; species Ambystoma mexicanum. Next base: position 464,766,522 of record NC_090931.1, read on the forward strand.
TTTGTGTTAGTGGTCCTTTCAGGCCCCCTATTTGCATGGGTTCCCCGGAGTCTACTCCTTTGGTAGGAGTTGGTGGTTTGGAAAATACTCGAACATCAAACTTGGAACGATCGGCCTTCCTGTTCTGCAGTCTGTGGTCAATTTGAACGACTAAGTCAATATAGTCCGAACAGTCTTGCGGGGGATTCACTACTTGGGCTAACACATCTTTGAGCTCTCCACGTAGACCTCTATAAAACAGCGTAATCCTTTTGTCCTCAGGCCATCGAGTTTCCACTATCAGTCTGTTGAAAGACACAATATAAGCCAAAAGGTCTTGATTACCCTGTCGCAATGAAAGGAGCTCATTGTCCAAGGCCTGCCCCTGTGAATGTCTTGCAAACAGTTTTTCCATACTGAGCTGAAAAGCTTGAAAATCATGGAGAACCGGATCATCTTGATTAACTAGAGGGATCGACCAGTCTGCCGCATTGCCACTAAGGTACGAAAGCACGAAAGCTACCTTAGCTTGATCAGTTGGAAAGGCTGCTGGCCGGCATAAGAAGTGCAACCGGCACTGATTAATAAATACTGCAAACCTCTTTGGGTCACCAGAAAATCGTTCGGGCGGAGCCAGAGGTACATTCCCAGGTAGGTTGATCTGCACTGGGTTCGTAGAGGATGCTGAAGGAAGATTTGCCCCTGATGCGGGTAACGGAGTTTGTCCGGCTTGTGACTGTAGCAATTGTCTAGCGAGATCGTCTGTTCGCTCCTTGGAAATAATCAGTTCCCTTCTTAGAGCATTCGTTTTCTGACGGGCTGCATGCACTTCTGCTCTTAGTTCCCCAAGTAACTGGGCTAGCTGGTCGGTATTCGAGGTTTCCATAGCGCCTGGGTGGGAGTTTTGCGATAGGCTTTGCGTTCTGTAACGCTCACCTGATTCCCGCAGAGGCCCCGGTCTTGACTGAGTGAATGCCGTATCTTCAAAGGTGATGTGTAACACACGGTTGGCTCTTTGGGCTGGACCTCTGTGCACTGTATGTCTGACTCGAAGAGTAAGATGTCTGCAGATAGAAAATATGGGATTAATCAACTGGGGTTATTGGGTGCCTCTCTCCTCTTCCCTTTCTCTTCTCCTGTAGAACCCCAAAGGTTAACACCCTCACCTTAGGTAAGTGAACGCCGAGCTCTCCATCTGCCTCGGGGCAGGGTGCCGTAACCAGTTTCTTCACTGGATAAGGGTGCAGGCCTCTTGACCTCAGAGGACTGCTGTCCGTCGTTAACTGCACGAACGGTAAGTTCTGGGCACTTCAAATGTCTTAAAAGTCTTTTGTAATGATATCTCTTGTTTTGCAGGGTTCCGGCGATGGCGGATGGCGGGCTGATGAGAGTTGAGGATCGAACCCACGTGAGGAATAGAAGCGCCTGGAAGCACGTAAGTAAGCGATTGTAGCCTGCTTCACGATGCGCACTAACTGTCCCTTTTATCTTGCAGTTACAAGTTCGGAGCTTTAGAGAAGCTGAAGGGTGCTGGAATACCCACTGGATTCGGCGTGGGAAGGAGTAATGGCACGTGAGTAATAAAGTTGCCCAATGCCTTTAAACGCACCTTCTTTTGTCTTTCAGATGCGGGATGCAGCGCCGAAGGCCTCCGGAGCGTGCGAAGAGCTGGTAAGATTTTGTCTTTCAGATGCCGGAATGCAGTGCGAAGACCTCCGGAGCATGCGAAGAGTAGGTAAGCCTTTGTCTTTCAGATGCCGGAATGCAGCGCGAGGCGTTGGTGACAGCTGATGGACCAGGTAAGAGATGCGCTGCCACTGAAGACCGTAGTGCTAACCTGTTCTTTCTTTGTCTTTACAGGTGCTGCTGAAGACTGGATTCCAGGATGGTAAGCCTTTGTTCCCTTAGGCCCAGGATCAGAAGCAGAAGACACGATGAGCGTTCTGCTGCAGAGAATGCAGAATAACGCAAAGCAAGATTCATCCATCGGGTGTGGTTTAAATAGCCTCCTGTAGTGCTTAGGTGTCTCCTTCCACAGCCACGCCTAGGTAAGAAAAGAGTTCCTGCTTTCCAGAAGAGTTCCAGTGTTCTGAACCTAGGGAGTGGCTCCTGCCCCACCCAACAGGAAAAGTAGTCCCAAACAGAAGAGGATCAGGGGTTCAACTGGCAAGTAAGTAAGCAGCATGGTCTGCTGCAGGTAAGTCCACCCAAGCATTATGAGCCCGGCGCTTCCAGCGCTGGGACTGGGCATCTTTATGAGCCTTGTGCCACTGGCGCCAGGACAGGGTCCAAAAGGTCCCAATTGGGACTGGCTGGCACTCGGAACCGGGGTTATGGGTCTGCTTCCAAGGGAGTCGGGCAAGTCCTGATCTTTTGGAAGCAGAGATCATGACAGCAACGCTGTGCATATCTGCAAAATTACTGCTGCAACAAAATGGGGACCGTTGTCCGACCAACTTACCATAGGTAGCCCAAATCGTGGAAAGAATTCCTTTACCATAGTCTTTGCAGTGGTCATGGCAGTAGCATCCTTAACGGGGAAAGCCTCAACCCATTTACTAAAGGCACAAATAATCACAAGAACATATTTTAGATTGTTACACCGTTCCATCTCAATAAAATCAAAGTGGATGACCTCGAAGGAAACAGAAGGGGGCCCAAAGCTTCCCCTTGGAGTTACTGTCCCCTTCCCCACATTGTGCTGTAAATAAATCATACAATTCTGAACATGTCGCTGTGCAATCTTCAAAATGTATCATTCACCCAGACTTGTTCTAACATTTTCGTGATCTGTTGAGCACACACATGCCTAGGACCGTGTGCCATCGTAACCATTGCCAGCACATATGAATCAGGGAGCAACCATTTTCCTTCAGATGTATCCACCCAACACCCATCGTCATCCAGTTTCCCCATCCCTTCAGCCCACCTTTTGGATTCTTCTATTGTGGCATCAGTTTGGATATCCCGCACAGACCCAATACCCTCATCCATTACATAGGCATCTTTTGTTTCCCTTAGAGCATACATGTCTGCGCTAAGGTCTGTGGCCGTTTGCCTGGCTATCTGGTCAGCAAAAGCGTTCCCTTTTCCCACATCATCTATGACCTTACGATGTGCTGCACATTTCATGATCGCTAACTGCCTAGGGAGTGAGAGTGCCGAGAGCAATTGCACTATCAGGGGACCATGCTGAATCTTGGTCCCATGTGAGGTTAGGAACCCTTGTTCCAACCAGAGCATCCAAAAGTTGTGAACCACCCCAAAGGCGTACTGGCTATCAGTATATATATTTACTGTATGCACTTCGGAGAGTTCACAAGCTCGGGTCAACGCTATAATCTCTGAGGCCTGCGCGGAGTTATGCGGAATTCTCTTAGTTTCAACAACCGTACTCAATGTAGTAACTGCGTAGGCAGCTGTTGATGTACCATCTGGGAGTTTGAAGCAGGAGCCATCACAAAACAGCTCCCCTTCCGCATTGCCCAAAGGAGTATCTATAAGATCTATCCTGCCCTTCGTTTCCTGTTCAGTAGTATACAGGCAGTCATGTAATTCTTCGTCACCGCAAACAGTATTTTGCAGGAAAGGTAGGAGTTCAGACGGATTAAGAACACAACACCTCTTAATTTGAATGTGAGGGGCAAACAGAATTAATTCATACCTTGTCAGCCGTGAAGAGGTGAGGTGTTGCGTTTGGGTCTTATTCAATAGGACATCTACAGAGTGAGGTACCATCAAAATTAAATCATGGCCTAGGACGATCCCCTCACTCTGTTTTATGGACGCGGCAGCAGCGGCAGCTCGCAAACATCTTGGCAAAGCGCATGCGACAGGATCAAGGGCGGAAGAGTAGTAGCCGCACGGCCTATTCTTCCCTCCGTGTTCCTGTGTTAACACAGCCAAAGCATACCATCACATTCATGCACAAACAACACAAAGGCCTTGTCATAATTTGGAGTACCCAGAACCGGTGCAGACCATAACGCGGTTTTGAGAAGCTCAAATGATCGTTGATGTTCCGATTTCCATGGCAGCGGCAAAGAAATGCCCTTCTTCGTCAAAGCCAACATCGGTTTTATCACTAGTGAAAAGTTGGGGATCCACAACCTACAGTAAGAAGCCATACCTGTTAAGGCTCTGACTTCCTTCTGTGTATTTGGAACAGACATGCCAGAAATGTGTTTTATTCTTTCAGGTGGCAATCTTCTCCCCTCCTTTGACAGGAGGTCGCCTAAATAGGCGACCTCCTGACAACAATATTGAAACTTTTTGAGCGAAGCTTTATGACCGTTTTTAGCCAAATGAACAAGCAACAATACAGTGCCTTCTTTACAAGCACTTTCAGAATCTGCAGCTAAAAGCAAGTCATCGACATACTGAAGCAGTGTACAAGTAGGTGGCAATTCAAGGGTATCAAGCTGCTCTTTCAAAGCCCTACTATAAATGCTTGGACTTTCAGTATACCCTTGAGGTGCACGAGTAAATGTGAACGAACGTCCCCCCAAGATGAACGCGAACAAATATTTACTCTCCTTGTGTATAGGAATACTAAAGAAAGCATTCTTTAGATCCACAACACTAAAGTGCGTAGCTGTAGCAGGGATCATTGTTAGTATCGTCGTTACATCAGGCACAATCGGAAATTGTGAGGCGACAACTTTGTTAATAGCACGTAAATCAATTATAAAACGGTATGGGATTGCATTGCCGCCTTTCTTGTATACAGGCAAAATCGGGATGTTACATAAGCTACCTGCAATCTCTTCAATCACTCCTCGATGCACAAAATCGGAGACAATGCACTTCAAAGCACGCTTGCCCTCAACTGATATTTTATATTGCGGAATGCGTGGTAGTTTAACTCCATGCTTCAAAACTATTTTAACGGGCTCATTCTGTAGTACCCCGAAATCATTGTCGTCAACCGCCCATAAACATTCCGGAACAACACTAAACTCAGGAGGCAATGGTCGAATCAGAAACTGAGAATTGGGAAGTTGCTGTGGTGAAACCGTCAGTCACACTCCGTCAGAGGAACAATGAATTACTGCATTCAGTTCCTTCAACAAATTTAACCCCACCAAATTCTCTCCACAGTTCGAAGTCAGGAGGAAGGGACAATGGTCCGTGAAGGGACCCAGAGAAACAGACACCGGTAAAGAAACCGGGCAAGCAATTGGTATACCAGAAAACCCTACAGAAACATTTGTTTGCCCTGACAGTGGAATGTTTGGAACCCGGGAATGATCAATGGAGCACTTCTATGCTCCAGTGTCTATCAAAAACTGATGTTTACTATTCCCCACTAACAATTCAACGTAGGGACCTTTCTGATTAACGGGAATAGGTGAAGGTTCCAAACCCTGCTTCGGGCAGTCCTAACGAAATAAAATGTCATCGGAAGGAAGCTCTTCAGAAAGATAGGCAGCAGAAGGGTGATCAAATATGTTTCTCGTGTCCACACTCGAAGTCTGATTTTCCTGTGAAAAAGTTTGCTGAGGATCTTGCGATAACTGACTTCTATCAGGGCCCCCCGCTCCGGTGCGACCTCTAGGTCGTCTACCCATACTCCCAAATGCATGGTTTGACCTTTGGCGAAGGACGGGGCACTGTGCTCGCCAATGACCTTCCTGGCGGCAATAGGCACATAGATTAACATTCACAGGACCCAAAGGAGCGTTTCCTTTCGGGACATACTGACCTCTGGTCTGTGAAGTACCCCCTCTGGGATTTCTAACAATTTGTTGTAACAATACTTTAGTCTTCAAATCTCCTTTCCTCTTCTCTATTTTCTCTTTTTCATTATTAACACGGTTCTCATAATACTGAGCCATGTGCAAAACTTCAGATTGGGATTTTGCCTGCCAAGCGCTCTCAGAGGACATAATCTGTGACTGGATGTCGGGCAACAATCCACGTACAAATTTGTCCACAAACAACCTTTTCCCAGACTCTGGTCCCAAGTCCTGTCCACTGAAGTCAGAGAATACCTGTTCGAGTCTATTAAAAAATTCAGTGGCACCTTCAGTTTTTCCTTGAACACAGGCCGTAAGCTTGTCCCATATAATTCTTTTCTCAGGAATTATGGTTTTCAATTTTGCGACAATTCTATCAGGCAAAGTAAGTATTACCTGAGGTGGTTTCTCACCAGCTGGTCTTTCCCCATCAAACCTAGTCATGTTAGCCCACATATCTCATAACCCTGGCACATCGTCTATTGTTCAAACCTGCTTCCATAAATCTACGGGCAGGAGTACAGGGAATAGCAAGTCAATATCACTTAAGGTGAACACAGAGGACTGCAAAACGGACTCTATCTCTTTGTAGAATCTGTCGGGTTTTTCCTAATATCGGGAATTGATTGTCTAATAGTGTTCACTTCCTGTCGTGAAAACCGGACGTGAACAAATTGCGTTACATAATGTGCAGGGATATCCACAGCAGGTGCACCAGTCCCAGCTTTAGCGTGAATCTCAACCTTTGGGACAAATGTCGGAGGAACCTCTCTCATAGGCAACTGAGATGTAGGTAACTCTGACCGCTTACTAAGCAACAGAGCCAGGTCGAGCGCTAAGGCAGCTGAAGAAATGTCGGGCGAAAAAGCCCTCTTACAAAATCACAATAACTCTATAGGACAACTAACCTTCTTCCTTACACATTCTTCCTGCAGGTACTGTACCATTACCTGAATATCACCTTCCTCTGCATTTCTACCGTATACTGACTATAGGTGTCATATACTTCATCTGGCGGTATCGATGAATCCGAGATCCATCGAATCGCATCTTTGGTACAAATTCGTACTTCCTCAGGTGCCGATCTACGACACGGAAGGAACCGTTTCTGTACATACATACTGTCGTCTTCACCATCCTCATCTCGGAATTTCTCAAAGTCCCTCCTATACTCAAACAATCTCTCAACATGACCATGTACTTTCTCCTCTGTGTCCCTCGAACGTGCTAAAGTATTTAGATCCCTCACCCCTTGTGGGAGATCCGTATTATGTAATCTAGCCCACATTACACATAAATGAGTCCCCAAACCTTTGATAAAAACATTTTTCTCGGGGAAATTGTCCATATTTGATAATGTGGAAAAAACGTTAACTTGATCACCTTTCTCCATACAGTGCTTAGCCCATGCAAATAATTCTCGTTTCTTGTCTGCAGAAACAGTATTTCGAGTGACAATCTTTTGCCCCGCAACCCGATTAACTTCAGTCAATACAGAACCACTCGGGAGCAGAGGTGTGGGCAAATTCAATGAGGGTGCAACTATCGGCGCAAGAGGAAGGGGTGGTACGATAGGTGGAGGAACAACAACTGGAGGAATAGGAACAGTAGGTTGTACAGGGGGAACAGGAATGACAGCAGGAATAACAGCAGGAATGGGCAGAGCAAATGGGAGAGGATCATACGGAGGTGGCACAGAGACACCAGGCCTGCGTTCGTTTAACAATTTTTCAATAAATTCTTCGGAAACATGAAAATCTTTAGAGGGATACATTTTCTGGATACCGAGTGAGAAAGCCCTATCCATATTTTTGACTGACTCCGAATGTTTTTCCTTATCATATAACAACGCCTTTTCGGCATTTGTTTTATGACGGCGTGCATGTTTATCCCTACTTTTAAGCTGCTGCAACGCTTCTTTTTTCCAATTCTGCAAAACATCAAATGCTGCAGGTCTAGCCTTCTTTTTTAGCAAGACTGATTCTAGGTATTCAATACGGGGGATCTCGAAACTACCATTGATTGGCCACTGAAATTTGGAGGCATGTCTGGTTTGTCTGTGCCAAATATCATTAAATACTATACTTCCAATGCCTTACTTACAGTACATAGTACATGCCGGCGACCCCTCCTGTGGTGCCGGACGGCTAAATTCCAAAGATTGTCGATCGCTGCGGAACAGAGCCCTAAAGCAGCTAGACAATTTCCCAGGCATTTCACAAAGCATTGGTGTTACCTGGTCAATAATTGTGTCTGCAGATACAATACGCCAAATTAAAATTGTCAGGGTTAAATTAAGAGTCGGGTCACGACTGCACCTGACCAAACCTAAGGAGGACAGTACGGTTTACCAAAGAACTTACCTAACAAATTTTACCTTGTGTTTGGTGGTTTTCCACAAATCTGCCCGCCTCAAAAATGGACCCTCGTCAAGATGCCGTGTCAGACCACACGACTATCGTCCAAGGATCGGATCGTGCAGCGCTGCTGAGGTATCGCGTCTCGTTTGGTCGGGCCCGCAGTATCACACCGTCCGATCCCGGTTCGATAGTCTGCGTCAACCTTCAATGATCCGGCATCAATCTTGAGGGTCCCTAGTCGGGCGCCAACTGTGGAAACAGAAAAATAATATGAGGCCGGGAAGCCCAAAAGGAAACACACCAACACAGGTTACAAAGAACATACAAGTGCTTTATTTAAAAGCTACAACAGTTACCAAAGTCAATTGACAAACGGATAGCTATTCGGCTCTCAGAGTAACATAACAAACTTCAACGAGAGTTCAATGCGTTAGTGAGAGAGACGGCACATTGGAATATTTGGGTCTTTTATACTGTTTGTCCAGCCCTTGGCCAACCCTCTCGCGGGTTAACCATTCTATGAGCCGGGCATATGGGTTCCTTGCCAGGTCAATCCTTTAATGTATGCATTTTGATTAGGTTCACTGATATAGTTGTACATTTACATATAGGTCAACGGTAGGACAAGGTCTCAGTTCGCAACCCCGACAAGTGGCCTGCAGGCATATTAATTATTCATGTGTACGGAGGTCACAACGGCCAGAATCTTACTCAGAATGTCATTCGGCCTCCATTTTGATGTTCAGGGTGACTTCCATATAACAAGAGAACCTAAAATGGTGGCTAAATCCAAGATGGCGACTTACATTACTTTCTCTAAGGTCAAGACCTTGCCGTGGAGTTTGTTCGCATATGATGTTTAGACAACTTGGCGTAGGCCAATACACATACAATTGTTACGATAGGAGGCATAATATTGTTTCAATTCCGACACTGCTGCCTCATTACCCCATGTTTCTTTGAGGGCGCAGTTGTCGAGCTTGCGCTCCTCATTGTGTGTAGCTACTTCGATAGCGTGTTTTAATAATGATCTTGTATTCAGCAGTATACATTTCAAGCTACAGGAGGAAGAAGTCCCACCTGGAATGTCTACTTGAGAAGACTGAATTATATCTGAAGCTTCAGCATTCTTTCCTGAATATTCCAGACTTGTATTGCCCTTGTCACAATGCCTGCCCCCGGGAAACCAGGTTTGGCCCAGCTACCCCGGAAGCAGGCATCATGCCATTTAATGCAAGCCCATGAACCCCAATTAGGGGCTATTTGGGTGCAGCCCTGGCACCTATGGCGCCAGACCCATAAGTTCAGAATCAGTCCTGGCGCCATGGGCGCCAGGCTCATGGTCAAGGACTTACCTGAAGCAGACCATCCTGCTAACTTACCTGAGGCAGACCATGCTGCCAGTGACCAGAAGTCAAATCAGGCCTAGGAGGGACTATTTTTCCCTAGGAACTATTTTTTACTCGGGTGGGACCACGGAAGGATACTTACCTGGAACTACTTCCAAGGCTATTTAAACCACGCCCTGACAGCAATCCATGCTTCGCGTTATTCTGCACCTGCAGCGTAACGCTCACTGTGCCTGCAGCAGCTTCCAGTCTTCAGCCACGCCCGCCTGGATGCCGGAGCTCCTGAAAACCTGAAAGAAAGCAGAGGGAAGGTTAGAACCAGAGTTTTTACTTGCAATCCTTACCTGAATCCTGAATCTTCTTGGCTCTGACCTAGAAAGAAGAAATCATCAGACGCGCGCCGCTTCGCATCCTGCAGCGCCGCGCTGGAACTCACCTGAAGCAATCCTCCGCATTCCATCGCGCTTTTCAGCATCCAGCGGCCGCTCTCCAACACCTGTGGAAATAAAGACAATAAGATGAGCAAGGGAGCATTCCCAGACAATAAAGGCAATCCCCAGGACTTACCTGATACCACAGGGGGTACTTACCTCATCTCGGGTTGGCGCGGCCTCCACAGCTTCTCCGCCGTACCCCGGCCCCAAAGGGGAAACAAAAGCAACACAAAAGCGCAAGTAGGGGAAACCGAATTCCGCTACAGACTTACCTGGTTACTACCTGAGGCTGCAATCACCGGAAACTCCACCGATTCAGCGCCTGCAAAAGGGAAGGGTCAAAGGTTAGACCAGGTCCTCATTATCAAACTGAACAGAATCCATAAACACTTAACTGCATCTTACTGGTTGCCACTTGGAACTCTTCTCAAGAACTATTAAGGCAACCTAGGGAATTTGGACAGAGTGAAAGCCAGACGTTTTTTAACTCTTTTTCAAACTATTTCCTTACGGAGTCAATACCGTTCTGCAACTCTCCAACATCCCACACCAGTGAAGTAACTGGTCATCTACGCGCCCCTGCGCTCGAGGCAGGATGGAGAGCTCATCTTTCCAAACTATCAGGTGAGAACATAGTAAGAGTTCAGACGTAATTTGTGGGAAGAGATTGCAGGAGTGGGGGAAGGTGGGGTTGGCGCCCAGTCCCCGCAGGTGGCTAATTCCCTTTTCTCTATTACAGAAGAATATTCATACAGGCAAAACAAGCTAAGCTGGGTGGTCCGGTCCAGTCCATCATTTCGGCGCCCCGTGTGTCGCTGGAAGAGGTAACAACTGCCCAGTTCAGATCGACGCCCCACGTGGACACCAGGTGAGCGTAACAGAACGCAAAGCCTACCCACAAAAGGCCACCTGGGCGTTATGGAGACCTCAGAGACGGATCAGTTAGCCCAATTATTAGGGGAGCTAAGAGCTGAAGTGCACTCCGCCCGCCAAGAAACTAATGCCCTTAGGAGGGAACTGATAGTTTCAAAGGAACGGACAGATGATTTGGCCAGACAGTTATTGCAAAACCAGGCGGGGCAAACACCACTACCTGGACTCGGGGTTAGTCCAGCTCCTGTACCATCAAGTAACCCAGTACAAATAAATTTTCCAGGAAATGTTCTATTGGCTCCGCCCGAACGTTTTGCCGGAGACCCTAAAAGGTTTGCCGTATTCATGAATCAGTGCTGCTTACACTTTTTATGCAGACCTGCAGCATTCCCAGGTGATCAAGCCAATGTAGCCTTTGTACTGTCCTATCTCAGCGGCAGTGCAGCAGATTGGTCCATTCCTCTAGTTAATCAGGATGACCCAATTCTTCGGGATTTCCAGGGGTTTCAAACAAGCATGGAAAGACTTTTTGCCCGACACTCCCAGGGTCAGGCCCTGGATAACGAACTTTTGTCCCTACGACAGGGGAATCAGGATCTTCTTTCTTACATTGCAACCTTTAATAGACTAATAGTAGAAACCGAATGGCCTGAAGTTAAACGAATCACATTGTTCCATCGAGGGCTTCGAGGAGAACTCAAAGATGTCTTGGCCCAAATTGTGAACACGCCTCAAGATTGTGCAGAATACATCAACCTAGTGGTCCAACTAGATCACAGACTTCAAAATAAGGAAGGCCAATCGAGCCAAGTTTGAGAACCGAGTGTTGGTCAAGACCCACGTCAGTTCCAAGGGAGCAGAAGCCTCAGAACCTATGCAAATCGGTGGGGTGAGAGGACCCTTCACTCAAAAAGAGAGAGAAAGGAGACTGCAAATGCAGCTATGCTTATATTGTGGGAATACTGGTCATTTTCTGCAGAACTGTCCTATAAAACCACCTAAGAAGGTCGTGGGGGCAGCAGATAAAAACTCTGACTCGGGAAACGATCTCGCCCGGCAAGCGTAGAGGTCCGCTTGCCGAGCTTAAAGAAGGACACTCAGACCTCGCATTTCATCATTCCAATGGTCCTCGTAGAACAGCCATCTCGGATGCATGCGGTAAAAGCATACGTTGATAGCGGAGCCATAGGAAACTACGTGGACCGTGAATTGGCTTCCAGGATGACCCTACCTCTCGCCCAAAAAACCACCTTACATGTCATCACCACAGTTGATGGAACGGAAATTGCATCTGGTCCCGTAACTCACTCCACCACAGAGATGACATTGCTGGCGCAGGATGGGCACCGAGAGGCTTTGGTGTTTGATTTAATCAAGGCCCCGCAGTTCCAAGTAATACTGGGGATACCTTGGTTGGAAAAACATAATCCCTGCATTGATTGGCGAGAGAAGAGAATCACCTTCCCAGAATGTGCGCACACCTGTTACCCCTGGAAATCTCAGAACACAGCCCTGGCTTCTGTAACCCCAGCTGCCATGCAATTACCTGCGGAATATCAAGACTTTCAAGATGTCTTCCAAAAAGAACAGGCAAACACCTTAGCTCCACACAGATCTTATGGTTTCCAAATAGATCTCATCCCAGGCGCACAACCCCCTTGCAGCAGAATCTATGCCCTTACGGAGCCCGAAAAACCTTCACCTACGCCAATACCTGGACCAGTACCTTGCTAATGGTTTTATTTGTCCGTCTAAGTCCCCTGCATCATCCGCTTTGTTCTTCGTGCCCAAAAAGGAAGGTGACCTCAGAACATGCATAGACTATCGCGCACTGAACCAGATAACAATTAAAAATCGGTACCCGTTGTCTTTGATCCCAGAATTACTAGACCAAGTGAAAGAAACTTGCATTTATACTAAACTCGACCTCCCGGGGGCATATCATTTGGTACGTGTCAAAGAGGGCGACGAATGGAAAACAGCCTTTCGCACTAAGTACGGACTATTTGAGTACCAGGTGATGCCTTTCGGACTGTGCAATGCACCAGCAGCCTTCCAGTTCTTCATGAACGATGTCCTTAGAGAACTCATAGATGTTTGCGTTGTCGTTTATATTGATGACATCCTAGTATATTCTTCATCAGAATCTGATCATATCAAACACGTCCGAGCAGTTTTAGAAAAATTGCGCCAGCACAAACTTTATGCCAAATTGGAAAAATGCGTTTTTCACACCACCGAAGTGGAATTCCTAGGATTTATCCTAACCCCGAGAGGAATCAGGATGGATACACGAAAGGTGGATGCAATTCTCAAATGGCCTTCAACAAGTTCTGTCAAAGGTGTGCACAGCATGCTCGGCTTTGCCAACTTTTACCGCAGGTTTATCCAAGACTTTTCGCATATTGTTCATCCCATTACAGCGCTCTTATGAAAAAACAAACGCTTTATGTGGACAGACGAAGCAGAAAGCGCCTTTCAAGAGTTAAAGGCTAAATTCACATCTGCACCAGTCCTAAGGCACCCACGTCCTGAACTCCCATACATTGTGGAGACTGATGCATCCAGCTTAGCAATGGGAGCCGTCCTCTCTCAAAAGGACCCCGAAACTAACCAGATTCACCCAGTGGCCTTTTGGTCAAAAAAATTCTCGATTCCTGAATTAAACTATGCCATTACTGATAAGGAGCTGTTAGCTATCAAGTCCGCCTTCAAGGCTTGGCGGCATTATCTACTCGGAGCCAGACATACCATTACAGTCATCACCGATCACCGAAATTTACAATATCTAAAGACAGCTAAGGCTCAGTCTTCTCGCCAACTCCGTTGGGCACTATTTTTCCCCGAATTTGATTTTGTAATAACCTATCGGCCCGGTTGTAAGAATGGTAAAGCAGACGCCTTATCCCGAATAGGGATGGGAGAAGCAGAAGTGACCCTGGAACCCGTACCTATAATTCCTGAACAGCGAATTCTTGGCATAACATCTGTACAGACGCTGGAAGACATTCAAGGAATTATCCGACAACTCTTTGATCCTCTTGCCTTACAAGACTGGGCTAAGAAAGGCCCAGACTTCTCCGTCACCAATGAGCTACCATATTACCAAGGACGTCTATTTCTGCCACAAAAGGAACTACAAGAGCTAGTCGTCTCTCGTTACCATGATACGTTAATGGAGGGGCATCCTGGTATTACAAAAACTGAAGCTAAAATCAAGAAACAATTTTGGTGGCCCACCTGGCGAAAGGACATTAAGTCGTTTGTCCTATCTTGTGGCATTTGTGCCCAAAACAAGAGTCAAAAAAGAAGACCAGCTGGTCTATTACAACCTATGGACATCCCACCGATTCCTTGGCACACCTTGTCATTAGACTTTATCACAGACTTACCCCCGTGCTATGGTTTCAACACTATCCTAATTATTGTGGATCTTTTTTCTAAAATGGCCCACTTTATTCCATTAAAAGGGATAACTTCAGCTGCAGCCCTGGCCAAGGAGTTCCTTGAAAACATCGTTCGCCTACTCGGCTTCCCATCCGTGTTAATTTCCGACCGAGGGAGTCAATTCATCTCACACTTTTGGAGAAAATGTTGCCAACTGGCACAAATAGATGTTAGGCTTTCAACTAGTCACCACCCCCAGACCGATGGTCAAACTGAGAGGACCAATCAGACTCTTGAACAGTACCTGCGTTGTATGCTACATCAGTCTGAGAGCAATTGGAAAGACATCTTATGGATCACTGAATATGCGTACAATAATTCAGCACACTCAGGAACTGGACACAGCCCCTTTTATACTATATATGGACATCATCCTCGAACCTCGGACTTGGATTCGCCCCAACGTTTGGAGATGCCTGCAGTAGACCATCTCCACACCGTCATTACACAAACCTTCAACGAAGCAACAGAACATTTACAGAGAGCTAAGGATAAATACAAGAAAAACACTGATCAACTTAGTAGAGAAGCACCACAATACCAGATAGGAGACCAAGTATGGCTATCTACTAAACACATCCCACTCAAGGGAACACGAACCTTTATTCCTAGATATTTGGGACCCTACTCGATCAAGACCATTATCAACCCAGTGGCCGTCAAGTTGGACCTGCCCGCCCATATGCGAATTCATCCCGTCTTCCATGTCTCTCTCTTGAAACCTGTCCAACCAGGAACTAGATTAACCAAACCACCAGATCCCATCCTCATTGAAGGGGAACCTGAATTTGAAGTTAAAGACATCTTGGATTCCAAGAGGGTTAGGTCAAAACTCTTTTACCTAATCGATTGGAAAGGATACGGACCCCAAGAAAGGTCCTGGGAAAGTAGTGACCATGTGCACGCACCCCAATTGGTGAAGAAATTCCACCGGGAGTTCCCTAACAAACCAAATCCCAGAGGAAGAATGACTTTAGGAGGGGCCTTGAGGGGGAGTGCTGTCACGATGCCTGCCCCCGGGATACCAGGTTTGGCCCAGCTACCCCAGAAGCAGGCATCATGCCATTTAATGCAAGCCCATGAACCCCAATTAGGGGCTATTTGGGTGCAGTCCTGGCACCTATGGCGCCAGGCTCATAAGTTCAGAATCAGTCCTGGCGCCATGGGCGCCAGGCTCATGGTCAAGGACTTACCTGAAGCAGACCATGCTGCTAACTTACCTGAGGCAGACCATGCTGCCAGTGACCAGAAGTCAAATGAGGCCTAGGAGGGACTATTTTTCCCTAGGAACTATTTTTTACGCAGGTGGGACCGCGTAAGGATACTTACCTGGGACTACTTCCAAAGCTATTTAAACCACGCCCTGACAGCAATCAATGCTTCGCGTTATTCTGCACCTGCAGCGTAACGCTCACCGTGCCTGCAGCAGCTTCCAGTCTTCAGCCACGCCCGCCTGGATGCCGGAGCTCCTGAAAACTTGAAAGAAAGCAGAGGGAAGGTTAGAACCAGAGTTTTTACCTGCAATCCTTACCTGAATCCTGAATCTTCTTGGCTCTGACCTAGAAGGAAGAAATCATCAGACGCGGGCCGCTTCGCATCCTGCAGCGCCGCGCGGGAACTCACCTGAAGCAATCCTCCGCATTCCATTGCGCTTTTCAGCATCCAGCGGCCGCTCTCCAACACCTGTGGAAATAAAGACAATAAGGTGAGCAAGGGAGCATTCCCAGACAATAAAGGCAATCCCCAGGACTTACCTGATACCACAGGGAGTACTTACCTCATCTCGTGTCGGCGCAGCCTCCACAGCTTCTCTGCCGTACCCCGGCCCCAAAGGGGAAACAAAAGCAACACAAAAGCGCTACAGACTTACCTGGTTACTGCCTGAGGCCGCAATCACCGGAACCTCCACCGATTCAGCGCCTGCAAAAGGAAAGGGTCACAGGTTAGACCAGGTCCTCATTATCGAACTGAACAGAATCCATAAACACTTACCTGCATCTTACTGGTTGCCACTTGGAACTCTTCTCAAGAACTATTAAGGCAATCTAGGGAATTTGGACAGAGTGAAAGCCAGATGTTTTTGAACTCTTTTTCTAACTATTTCCTTACGGAGTCAATACCGTTCTGCAACTCTCCAACATCCCACACCAGTGAAGTAACTGGTCATCTACGTGCCCCTGCGCTCGAGGCAGGATGGAGAGCTCATCTTTCCAAACTATCAGGTGAGAACATAGCAAGAGTTCGGAAGTAATTTGTGGGAAGAGATCGCAGGAGTGGGGGAAGGTGAGGTTGGCGCCCAGTCCCCGCAGGTGGCTAATTCCCTTTTCTCCATTACAGAAGAATATTCATACGGGCAAAACAAGCTAAGCTGGGTGGTCCGGTCCAGTCCATCATTTTGGCGCCCCGTGTGTCGCTGGAAGAGGTAACAACAGCCCAGTTCAGATCGACGCCCCCGTGGACACCAGGTGAGCATAACAGCCCTTGTGTAAATGAACATACTTCAAAGGTTGAATTGGTGGACTAAACACTCCTGGTGAGTTTTTAGATATTGGTTTACCAATTTGAATCACTACCAACCCGTCTTTCATGTGGTCTTTATCCTCTGCCCTTCGAGCAGGAGAAGGAAATTTGAAATTATCAAAGCCCTGATTAGCCACACATTACTATTTGTAGTAAGATCTCGTACCGTGGGCAACTGAGTGTTGAGCAGGATATTATTTTCTGAATCTGTCACCTTATGTTGTTCTGGGAATGGATTATGAGGGCAGTAATTAGAAACCTCCTAGGATGTGGATTTACACCGTTCATTCCTCCTAGGAGAATTTCTCCTCTGGCTATATTGTTCTAAGAAGACCAGGCTATTGGACACTGGTTTGTCTCTGGTGCTCTGAATTGCTGCCAAAATATCTTCAATGCCCATTGTGAGACCCTTAGACTTACTGGAGTAAATGACAATAGGTGGTGGCCAGCTCCCTGCGACCCGGATCGAACCAGAGCAAACCGGTCCTACGCGCTGGTGCTTACACGCCTGGTGTGCAGCTAAATACACGTAGAAACTACAAAGATCTTGGAAGATGTAGTTTCTAGCATTAGAACGCTAACATGGCTCTCAGAAGACAAGAGAAGCCGTGGATCTTTACTTAGCTGCTAAAAAGCCCAAATATTACCAAACAGTTTGCTTTGAGGTGCAGTGTGCAGTGTGCATTATATAAGTCACAATTAAGTAAGAAGGCAGCTAAGCTGAATAAATATACGGCACAAATATAAAATGTGCAAACTACGGCACAAATATAAAATGTGCAAACACAATCGAAAAATACTAGCAAGCCAAAGTTACAATGCAGCAATACAATTTTGGCAAAAGGAGTTCTAAATTAATGTTATATTAGTTTATTTGTATAAGCCCTTTTATTTTGACAGACTCGACTAGGACTGCGTTATTATTATTTGATGGCCGTAGCTTGCTCCCATCTTTAGATTTAGGTTTAGATAGGCATTTTTCAAACCCAATTAAAGTTCAATAAACATCCTTGAACTGTGATCATGTGTGTCTGTCTTACTGTTTGATACCATACCTTCCTTACACAGCCCCACAGACACATGTATAAACCTTGTAAGGTTCTGATCAGATTGACTCCCAGGCGCCCAAGGAGGACCCGCAGGATGGTATGGGGTATGGTATTGGCCTGTCTGCACACAGCAGACAGGCTCAAGGCCATGCAATAGATCTGTGCATAACATGCGAGGAGCACAGCAGACATACTCGCTGATGGCTATGTGTGTGATAAGTACACAGCAGATTCACTGACATGGCTCTGTGTATCATCCACTATAGAAACAGACTCACTGACCTGACAGCTCTGCGTTTCACATGTGAAAGTGGCACAGCAGACAGACTCACTGACATATGAGGAGTCTGTGCATCACATGTGATAAGCCCACTGATGACAGTGTAGCTAAAATGTGAGGGCTTTGTGTACCACCTGTGATAGGCATGGAACAGACAGACTTTCTGACATGAGATGGCTTTGTGTATAATGTGCGATAGGCACATAACTGACAGACTCTCTCACATATGATGTCTCTGTGTAGAAAATGTGACAGGCAGAGAGACATCGTATTCACTGACATGTGAGGGCTCTGTGTATCTTTGGTGATAGGCACACAGCACACATTGTCAATGACCTGTGATTGCTCTGTGTATCACCTGTGATAGGCCCATAGTATACGGACACACTTGCTTGGGATGGTTCTGTGTATAAAGTGTGATTGTCACATAGCCAACAGATGCGCTGATATGTGATGTCTCTGTGTATAACATGCGTCAGGCACAGAGCAGACATACTCGCTGACACGTGATAGCTCGGTGTACAGACTGTGACAAGCAAATAAGTGGCAGACCTGCTGTCATATGATGGCTCTGCGTATCAGCTTTATTAGGTACTGTGAGAAACCTGAGGGTGTCCTCACATATAATTCCCTTGGAACCTCTTCTCAGGTGGCCAGGGAAATGTCATCGATCTTGGATCCCAAACTGGAGGCAGAGAAGCAAGGGGGGAGCACCTGGGTGGAGAATCTTTAGGGATTGGAGATGAGATGTCCTCAGGTGAGACACGTATTCCACACTCCCTTTGCTCAAAGAATCCCCTATCCCAAACACAATCATTGGATATTGTTACCCCTATACCATTGACTAAGACAATAAGAGATTTTGCCAGTCTAGAGGCAGATGGAGGATGGGGAAAAGGAGAGGTGTTAAAAATGGGGTACCGTTAGGAGGAGCATGGTATCCCCCTGTCCCTACAAATGACCTACCTAACCCTCCCCCAAACTTTTTTGGCTACTAAAAGACTTCTCCCCTCATTTCCCCACATTTGACTGTTTAATGTTCTGGGACGAGGAAGAGGAGACTGAGAGTAGTAAACACTATACCTTCCTTTTACCACTCTGATACTTGGACGAAGAAGATGCCTGCATAGAGTCAGGCATGTCCCTTTAATCATGGTCATGCAAACCTAAGTAAAGACACACACCTGCAACCTGTCAACTGGTTGTGGGTGCATAAGATGAGGGTCAGAGAAGCACAACAGAGAGGCTGTGTGGGAGAGACCAGCAGAAGAACCCTTATGTATGGAGGCAGCTGTGGTGAGACCAGCGCAGGAGCCGGGTCGCCTGCAGAGACCCTGAAGAACTTGTGTGGCCCAAGGCAAGTGTGCCGTGTCATGGCACAGGTGTGGAAGCCTCCAACACAGAGTGCGAGCAGCAGGGGCTGTGGGAGTAGCCTGGAAAGAGAGAACACTGTCTGCATCGGGAGAGAAGCCTCTGAGTGCACGGAAGACTGCCTGGCAGGCGATGAGGGCTTGCATCAGAAGGTCCGCTAGCCTCAAGTGCAGAGAGAAGCTGCAAGAGGTGTCAGAGGGATCTGCCATCATCTGGTGAGTGTCAGATGGAAGACTTGGGCACCGGGGCACTCTGAACAGACTGGAATTTGTAACGGTCTTTGAAACAAATACAAACTATGCAAATTGAATACCGAACCGAGCAGAAACTTGAAACTACATATAACGAGTGCATTATAAATACTGAACTGCATGAAAACTTACAATTGAGCATAACAAATACATTGTAAGAACAGAACTGAATGGAAACTTCAAATTAAGCCTCACAAATGCATTCTAAACACCGAACTGAATGAAAAGGTGAAATCATACATAACAGAAGTACATTGAATACCGAACAGAATGACACCCCTAAAATTTGATATCTTGAATACTCAGTGCTTTCAAAACTTTATGAACAAAGCAAACCTTGAAGAACAATTAAAGTGCCCATGTGCAAATAAACTACGGGGAAAGGGCATAAGTGTGAAAGAGTGCCACAGAAGGTGGGATAGGAATAAAACCCCACAAAGGTGAACTTTTATGAATGGATGCAATGCGGCAAGGTGACAGACTGGCGAGAGGTGTTTGATACATGGAGACAGAATCAAAAGGTTGACAAGGAGAAGCCAAAAAAGTGTCAACTTGCACATAAAGCCAAGAGGCCAGCAAAGTGGAATTAAGTGAAAGTGACTTGGTACACAGGGGCAGGAGCTGAAGAACCTGCATGACCTGTGATCGGTGGACCGTGTGGTCTGGCAAATGCGCCTAGACCAGTGAGCCCTGAATGAATTGGAAAACAAACTAAAGATAAACATTGCGAATATACTGGTGAAGCCAACCAGAAGGAGGACTAAGTTGACCTTAAGGTTTGTTGCACTTTTGAAAAAACTAAAATAAGCTTGGCTGAGATGAAGTCTTGGGGAAGTGTACCCCGAGACTTGACATTTTGCCTTCAGGACAAAGCCTCAAAACCTCTTTACTTTGTGAACTGTGTTGCTTGGAACTTGGGGAAGGCAACCCTGTGGATTATTTGGAACTGTGTTGCTTGAGACCTTTTGTGGAACTTTCTTGCACTTGGGGAAGGGAAACTGAAATCAAGCTGAGAGCTGGAAGAAGCTCAGACTTTAAGTTACACGCTGTTTATTCTGTTAGTAACAACCCTACACATTGTTTTGTTTTAGTTGGGAGGGGAAGAATAGGTTTTGGACACAGACAGACTTTTAATTTTAACTTTTTGACTCAGTCTTTCCTTAATTTTGTTCAGGTAGGGAAATCCCACCTTAGTATGGGGCAATTTAGGGTTTCAACCATCCTGACATTTAAGTTAATAAATATCTTTTGTATGAATTGTAATTCTGTTGTCTGGGTCTTGCTTCATGATGCCTTCACAGTACATATTAGCCAGAACCACTGTGATAGGCACAAAGCAAATAGAATCACTAACATGTGATGGCTCTATGTGTATATAACATGCGATAGACACATAGCATATAGCAGACAGACACACTGATGCACGATGCACTGGTTCCATGCATCACCTGTGATAGACACATACAGACAGACTTGCTGATGTGATATGCTGCTGTAATAATGTGTGATTGGCACATAGCCGACAGACTCATTGAGGTGATGGTTCTGTGTATAACATGTGATAGGTGCCGAGAGGCCATACTTGCTGACATGTGATGTCTCTGTGTATCTCCCATAATAGACACACAGCAGACAGACTCAGGGACCTGATAGCATGGTCTATCATCGGTGATGGGCACATAGCAGACAGACACTATTCTTTGTGATGACCCTGTGTGTCACCTGTGATAGGCAAATTGGTGACAGGCTCACTAACGTGATGGCTCTGTGTATGATGTGTGCATATTTGCAGGGCACAGAAGCAAGACTCTGACACAGAGGGGTCATTGTGGTGGTTATAGACTTTTATTGAAGCGCGAAAAGGAAAAGAAAACCCTATCTTGCTCTAACTCTAAGAGGGGTTTCCCTGCCTTAACTGAAATACTAACGTCACAATGTTCAAAGCAAATGTCCCAATGTCAAAATCCTACTCTGTACCTCACATTCTAAGTTTGAACTATATGAAAGTGGGTCTTTTCTAGCCCACGAAGAATGACTCCCTTCCCCAGGTCAAAAGACAGTTCTGCAATAGTCCAATCATGAACTATTGGGGAAAGACTCCCTTCCCAGGCTTAGTTTAAGTCTCTTACAAAGTTCAACCAATGGTTGGGGAAACTCTATTCCCTGGTTGGCTCTACTCGTGTTTCCTTTCTATCTCTGGTTCCCCTTACCCTGATGGGCAGGCCTGGTTTCCTGTCACCAGGCACTGCAATGAAGAAGAACAGCCTTGACGTACTTCCCCCCAAGCTGAGGTGGGTTCCTGACCCTGGTTGGCAGATTCCCTTCACCAGGTACTGCGATGAAGAAGGGGACCTTGGATGAACTCCCAAGCTGCGGTGGGTCCCTGACCATGGTTGGCAGCCCTAGTTTCATTCCACCAGGTACTGCGACGAAGAAGAACAGCCTGGATGCACTCCCATGCTGTGGTCGGTCCCCGACCCTGGGTGGCAGATCTGGTTTCCCACACTATCATATGCCACCACACAAACAAAGACTTGGTTCACTTGCCTGCCAATTACTATGCTTATAGGTATTGCTCTCCAAGTTCTCTTTATAGTCTCATGCTTTGTAGGGCCGACTTAGTTTGTTGTCTTACCAAGTACTTGCACAAGGAAGATCGGGTACTCTTCCTTCTTGTAACCACGAAAGTGATAGGTGGAAGGTTTTGAATGAATCTGTACCACTGGCATTACTCTGGGCAACCTTCCACACCGCTGTTTTTTTGCCCGTCTGCGCCATTGCAAAAGGAGTCCAGCCATATGCCAATCAGTCAGGTACTGCCACCAATGGTAGCAGCCCACGCCGAACTGCAAGGCCATGTACCCTCTGCACAGAAACTCTTCCTTCTTGATCTATCTCTGAACTGAAGGGGTCCCAGACTTTTTTCTGTGTGTAATTGGCCCTTGTTGTGTTCACAGGGCTCCCGGCACCTCCCCGCTCTTCCACGTACCTTGGTTCCAGGTGCGTGATACTCTTGATGCTTCCCGCATGCCTGTCGTCAGTGGTAGGACTTCCCCTGATTCTTCTCTGGGTTGCCAGGAGCACCTCTCCTGCTGCTCACCACACGGTCTCTACAGACCAGCAGGAGAGCATCTGTCTCCTTCCACGGCTCCCTGGTCTGCCTTCCTTCTTCCCTGAGCATTCTCTGACTCACGCTTCCTCCAGGGCGGGAAGGACACTTGTCAAGTTCCTCTTCCCTTTTAACTTGTCTTGATCGGTTGTCAAGAACCTCTAGAGTGCATTTTCTGGTTCTGATAGGCACTCTATACTGCTCTGCACCTCCTCCTTGTCCGAGTACTGAGTGGGCCATGATGTTGTGACTCACTAGGAATCTCCCTCGCCTCAGTACTCTCTACTTTAGTTGGTCTACCAAAACACATAGTGTAAGAAAGTAAAGGTGTAGAGAGAGAAGGTGAAGAAGAGGTGGGGCCATGATAGGAAGGGTTCTAGGGTCAGGTGCTTGGCTGGGATACCACGTTCTCCCCTGGTCGTCAATGGTCTCATAGTTGGTCTCCCTCCCCATGCAATCCTTCCGCTGTCTACCACCCCCAGGGGGACTATTGGGTAGTTGACTCACCCATCTGGCCTCATGAGAAGGTGCTCCCCCTATGGAATTAGTGATGACACCCTGAGATTCGTCACAATACATAGAAGAAAGGTTTGCTGGTGTGAGATGGCTCTGTGCACCACCTGTGAAAGGCACATAGCAGACTTGCTGAAATATGATTGTTCTTTGTATTAACTGTGATAAGCACATAGCCGTGGCTCTGTGCATCACTTGTGATAGGTACATAGCAGAGAAACTTACTAACTTGTGATATGTGTGTGCATATACTGCGATAGACAGAAAAGACACAGACTCACTGCCCTGTGAGGGTCCCCGTGTTTAACCAGTAATAAAGTACAGATGGATTCACTAATATGGGAGGGTATCACCTATAATTGGTAGAGAGTATGCAGGCTTGCTGACATGACAACTCTTTGTGTACCCTTTAACAGACACATAGCAGACAGAGTCTCTGACATGATATACCTCTGTGCATAACATGTAATAGTTATAAAAAAGAGAAACTCACTGACTTGCGATGGCTCCATGGTCAACCTGTGATAGATAAAGTTCAGACGGATCCACTAATGTGGGAAGGATCTGTACCTCGGATCAGAGCATACAGACTTGGCTAACACGTGATATCTTTGTGCATTACATGTTAGATGCTACTTAAGGGCCTGGCCTTTTTCTCCCTTGGCGTGCCTTTCCACCGGACTCAGTGTCAGATTGCCAGCCCAGTCAGCCAATCACAAGCCACATGGCCTTCCACATATCTAGCCTTGCCTGGCGTCCTCGTAACTGGCATCCTTCACTAAGGACGAAGACAAGAACATTACCTGCTTGTAATGGTTAGGGAATGGATAGGGGAAACCCCTGCTTTTCCAACAGGCAGACATTACAATGTGTCTTCAACAGCCAAAGTCCATTCCCAAACTCATGAGGACACAAACTCACAAACGCTTGCCGCGTCATTGAGCTGCAAATCATCTCAATCTCAGCCACATTCTCTTTGTCTCGTTAGGATATCATCTGCATTATCCCGGCTCTCTCACCACATAATGCTCATTAGTTCACACCAGAACATCCACCATGCTGTTGACCACCACCAACCTCTCGCTGAAACTTGGCACCCCCCCTCCTCTACCAATGTCTTTAATGTTCTCATCTCAAAATGTTTAACGCACAAAGAAGGTAAGGAGAGGTGTGGCATTTATCCACAAATCAGACTCAACCTATACCATGCTCAGTTAAACAGCTAGGAAATCCCCATTGCTTCTCTCTTGCCACGTTTGAGTATCACACATAGATATCATTACATGTCATCTGATTTATCACCCACCTCCCAGGTGTGGGTCATTCCTCTAAAACACTTCTGACCCCGTCACCTCAGCATCAATCGCAAACATCTTCCTTGGTGACTTCAAGCTTCCAGGTACCGGATCCACTAACATCACTAGGGACTCACAGCTCCACCTCATGGATCCCCTGGATATAAAACAATGAATGCTAAACCCCACGGACATCAGAGGAAATATACTCCACATTGTCTTCTCAGCATCCTTCCTATACACTATCTCAACCCTATCCCACATGACTGGACAGACCATGCTGCCACCCTCATCCTCCTTACTTCTAATGTCCCGTCCAACAAGGGTCGTTGTCAAACGACCATGTTCTTGAGTTTCTCCTTTGAGGACTTCCCCTTAGAAGCACTAGACACAAACTAGCAACTATAACTCCACCACCCTGCATTGCTGACAGTCCCATATTAATTCTCAAACAACTATAATGGAATTGGTTGATGCGCATGACCCCTTTAAACTGCTTCACATCCGGGAGAAACTCACCATCCCCTGGTACACCGAAGAAATAACCAACAATAACCGGACTATCCAGTCACTCAAAAAACATTGCTGTAAAACATAGAGAAATAAAGCCCTCCTCAACTTTAAGGCCTTACGCAGTTCTTGCCTGTCTCTAATCATCAAAGCCAAAACTGCATATTACGCATCAACTATTTCGTCCACCACCAACAAGAGTAAAGCTGTCTTCACAGCAGTCAAAAACTCCTCACCCCACTTCCCGACACAGTAATCCCTGACTCTAAAAAAAAGTGTAACGCTATGAACAACCTTTTCAACAACAAGATATCATATGGCAATTAAACAATACCCCAAACTCGTACTTCCCCCTGCTCTCAACCCCACAGTTTTATAACACAATGCAGGACCACCTTCACTCCCGTTGCCCTCATGCCACTTAAACCAACCACATAGCATACAAAGATGATCCCCCTGCCATTTGTGGCGGCAAGGAATGACGAGACTGACCAAGAAGTGCCATAGTTTGTTGGTTTGTTTTGTTTGTTTATTAATTTGTGAAGCACACCAAACCCGAGGGTAACTGGGCGCATTAAGGACAGTTGATATGGTTATTTATACATACATGAATATAAGACAAGCATATAGTAACAATAAGGTGTAGCTATAGAGGAGGGCAGGTCAGCAGAATATCATGCATTGGCATTGTTATATAACATGGAGAGGCAAAGTACATGATGCAGGGAATATAGACAGGCAACAGGTATGTGGGGTGTGTACATCATTACAACACGTCAATATCAGTTGTCTTTAGCGGCTAGCCATGTTTTGGTATTTTTCCTGAACCTTAGGCAAGTCTGGTTAGTTCAGAGATACAGGGGAAGCGAGTTCCAGAGTTGTGCCACTTGGGCAGGGAAGCTACTCCCACCTGCTTGTTTTAGGTTGAATCTGGGAACTGTAATGCAGCAGGATTGGTTGGCTCTTGTGGTGCTAGAAGCAGGTTTTGTGATGATTTTTTCTTGGAGGTAATGTGGTGCAGCATTGTTCAGGCATTTGCGGGCAATAGATACTAGTTTAAGTTGGATTCTGTCTTTAATGGACAGCCATTTGGTTTCTCTTCTGGCCTGTGAGATATGTTCTATTCTCGGGATACTAACTGCTGTTCTAAGAGCGTTATTTGTAATTTGTAATATTTGGAGTTCAGAGTCTGTTTACAAGCTCCTGCATAAAGAGCGTTGAGGTAGTCGAGCTGGCTAGGGTGGTGCAGCTCTTCGTTGAAAGGTAGGGTTTGCAAGCATGGATAAGCTTACAGGTGTATGCTGTAGCAGAGGCTGTTTCTTTTACTTGCTTACCCATGTTTAAGGTGGAGTCTAGATAAAAACCTAGTGTTTTAGTCTCTTTGACCACTTTGATATTGATGCCGTCGATATTGAATGCTGTGTATTGAGCATCAAGTTTGTTTATATGGGCTGGTGCACCTAGAATCAAGATCTTCTTTATTGTTGTCATTCAGGCACAGTCCATGGATAGGCATCCATACCTGAATGATTAGGTATATTTTGTTCAGGAGGGCTAGGTCTATGTTGTAGTCTCCAGTAAGGGGAAGGAGTATTTGTAATTGGAGATGGGTCGGCCGCAGCTGTTTGAAAAAAGACTCTCATTGACCTATTGTTGAGAAAGGATTGGATCCAGTTTGAGGCTTCTTGGGAGAAGTTAGCTGCCGATGTCAAGTGTTTGCAAAGGACCGTGTGGTCTACCAAATCGAAGGCAGCAGACAGGTCTAATAGTAGGAGCAGGGCACATTGCCTTTTATCTTTGAGTAGGTCAATTTGCATTTTCAGATCAATCAGAGCGTTTCCGTGCCATGCAATGGTCTGAAGCCTGATTGTCTTAGTCCTAGGAGGTTATTGGTCTCGAGGTATGGCTGGATCTGTATGTATGTAGCTTTGTCAATGATTTGGAATGGGACCGTGGTAATGGGTCTGTAGTTAGTCGGTATGGTAGGGTCTAATGTGGGTTTTTTTTAACAAGGGAAGGACCCATGCATCCTTTAGGTTAGTTGGGACTTTGCCCGTACAGAATGATGCATTTATTAGTTTTGTGACAAAAGGGGCTAAATCTCTAGCAGCTTCTTTGATTATTGGGGTGAGACAAATATCACCTTGGCATCTGGAAGGCTTGAGTGAAGCAATGATCCTTTCAACCTCAGTGGTGGAGACTTGTGAGAATTTGAATTGGGGGAGGCATTTAGGTAGATGTAGTTGGGGTTTAGGGTCTGAGTCTGAGTTGGTAATGTTAAGTTTTTTGTTGCTGCAAATTTGTTTTGAAGAGTGGTAATTTTGTTGGATAAGGCATTTTTTATGTCTGTACACCATGCTTTATGCTTAATGCAGGGATCTTCGGGTGAAATGGGGGATTCCATTTCCATTAGATCCGTGAAAAGTTCCTTAGTGCTGGAACTGGCACTGTTAATCCTATCATTATAGGCTTCTCTTTTGGTCTGTAGAATTTTGCATTTCTATTTGTTAGATACTTCAATCAGGAGGTGTTTGTTTTCATTAGACGGTAGGTTTTGCCACTGGACTTCTTTTCTCTGCCCGTAACGCTTTTAGTTGGGGGGTGAACCATGTATTAAGGTGGGCTTTTGGTTTGCTTTTCCTCATTTTGAATGGGGCAATAATGTCTAGGGCTTGAGTCGTGGCAGAGTTGTATAGTTCAACAAGATCGGCTGGCTGCGAGGTGTCTGAAGAAGCATTCAAGGTGGGTAGTAGAAGAGGCAAAAGCTTGTCTGTGGTAATGTTCCGGTTGTTCCTTATGAGGAGAGGCGGAACTTTCAGTTTAGTGTTTGAGTCTTTTCTTTTGGTGGAGATGGTGAAGGAAATAAGATAGTGGTCGGTCCAGGTCTGGGGTTGTACAGATGAAATCGATGTCTTGTAGTTGAATTCTGTAACCCAGTCTAGATTTCTGCCTTTTTCAGGCGTGGCTGGTTTGATTTTGATTTGATTTAGATTTTTTGTATTTATAGCGCGCACATGACGAACTTAATCGTATTTTGGCGCAGATGACAACAGCAAAGGTAGAATGTTTAAATCAAAACAGGTCCCCCGAAAAGCAGGGCTATCTACCTAAAGAGAAAGGTTTTCAATGCTCGGCGAAATTGCAGAAGAGAGCTCAGGGTCCTAAGTTGCAAAGGTAGAGAGTTCCACAGCCTAGGACCAGAGACAGAAAATCTTCTGTCACCTCTGGAGGTATAGGTTGAGCGGGGAATGATCAGGAGATGGCTGTCACTAGAGCCTAATTGTCTTGCTGGGTGATATGGCTGAATTAGGTCTCTCAGAGACAGAGGGGCATTGCCATTTATGCATTTGAAAAGAATGCAGGCTGTCTTAAATTTGATGCGGTCAGCAATTGAGAGCCAGTGTAGCTCTCTCCGATAAGATGATACATGGGTGAATTTACCTAATTTAAATATCAGTCTGATGGCCGCATTCTGGGCTCTCTGAAGTCGCTGAAGTTGTTTGGAAGGGATACCCATCAATTAGCTATTAAAGTAGTTGAGATGGGCACTAGTTAGCGCCCAACCACAGCGGTGTGAGCCTCTTTGGGAATGTAAGGAAGTGCTTGGCGTAGCATTCTCAGAACAAAATAGACTGCTTTGGTCTTTGCTCACACCTGTGTTTCACTCCCCAGGTCTTCTTGCCACATACATCCCAGATTTTTAATTTTTTAAACAAATTGTACATTTTTACCCAGCAGTATTGGAAGAGGCAATTTTTTAGCAGCTGTCAGCAGATGTTTAGGACCGAATAATATAAGTTTGGTCTTAGCAGCGTTGCTGCTTACCTCTGTCAAACATTGCTCCAGTTTGCTAAACGCTTCCTGGAAATTAGTAATTCATAGGAATATCTGGGTATCATCGGCATATGAATGGAAATCCAACCCATACCGTCTTAGGATTTCCAAGAGGAGTCGAATATATAAATTAAACAGTAGTGATGACAAAGAGGATCCCTGTGGGACTCAACAACTTAAACAAATGAGGTTCGACAAGAACTCTCCCAGTCTCACACGCTGCTGACGGTTAATCAAAAAAGACTTAAACCATTTCAATGCTGAGTCTGAGACTCTTCCTACCTCCTGTAGTTGTTCTAGGAGGATTTCGTGATTCACTGGATCAAAAGCCGCAGACAGGTCCAGCATCACTAAAAGTGTAAGCTCCCCCTGGTCCGCAGCCTTCAGTAATTCATCCTGTACTACTAGGAGGGCTGTCTCAGTTCCGAATTTTGGTCGGAATCCTGAATGGAGTTTATCTAGCAATAATTCTTGTTCCACAATCTCCTGGAGCTGATTAGTAACCACCTTCTCAAGAATTTTAGCGGGCCAGGACAGTCCTGCAATAGGACGATAGTTTTGCAGAACCTCTGCGTCCAGTGATGGTTTTTTTAATAGAGGTGAGACTATAGATAGCTTTAAGCTCTCCGGAACAGTCCCTGTTAACAGAGACCTGTTAACAAAAGTAGTGATAAATGGGGTCAGTTCATGCGGCAATTATTTGGCTACATGGGCTGGTAAGGGAGAGAGGGAGTCGATTCTGGGTTTAAAAGTGCTAATAAGATGATAAATATCTTTTTCGGTGACTGAGTGAAAGTCAAACACAGATAAAGAGATCTGATTTTGAGGACTGTCAGATTTAGATACCGCAGGATTTGTTGTACATATCGATGGTTTTACACAGATAGTCTGTTCAATATCTATCCTTATTTGTTCGATCTTATCTATGAAGAAAGAGTTGAACAGATTAGCTTGTGCTTCTATGAAGTCAGGTACCGAATTTTTACAATCTGGATTACAAAACCTAGATATGATGGAAACATTTCTCTCGGTTGATTACTGGTTGATTCTTTGTGTCAGTCCTAATTCTGTTAGGGTGTCGGATAGAATCTTGGCCTGGTGGTCTGTAGGGTTGTGGTAACCCAAGTGGAAATCACCTAGGAGTATTATTTGGGAGGTAGTTTTAGTGTTGTCCGAGAGAAGGGTAGTAATGTGTTCCTCAAAGGAACCAACAGGACCTGGCGATCGATAGATTAAATGAATGGTTAAGGTGCTAGTCTTAGATGTGCTACGTTTGACTGTTAGGAGTTCGCAGGACGTGACGGTGGGTGATGTGGTTACTCTGAGGCCTAAGACTTCACGATGAAGGCAATGCCGCCCCCTTTCTAAGTGGTTCTATCAGCCCTCACAATGGTGTATGAATCAAGTATGCCAAGTAGGAGGGAGGGTCCAGCAGCCTTGTGTAGCCAGGTCTCTGATACTGCAAGGAAGTCAAGGTCCCCTGCGTTAATAAGGTTGGCTATGTCTGTGGCATGGGCCACTATAGACCTGGCATTGATTAGCACACCTTTTAGATAAGGACTGGCGGTGTCACAGAGACTATAGTGTTTTTTGCTTGAATTGTTTCTCTTTTTTCTAAAATTGGAGGTTTTCGAGGTGAGGTTATAAGTCACTTTAGTCATAGATTGTATGTCTTGTGTTTTAGGTCATGCATAAAATGTTCTATTCAATCTCGAGCCAAGTCTAGCATTCCTTTCACTGATGGTGCAGGGCTGGTTGGGTGTTGGTTTCCTGGCAAATAGATTAATCCATTGATATGGTGTTAGGGGTTCTGTAATTACTGAAGATGTGGTTAGGTTGCCACTCAGGCATAGCTTATTTCTTTTAGTACTGGTAAGAAGGTAGTTGGTCTAATCGTTTCGTGTTGTAGACTGAGGTGGAGTGGAGGCAGTCACATTGAAGGTTTGCGCCCTGGAAGTATTGGTAAGGTCATATTTGTTATGGCTAGTTTAGACTTGGGGTGGCGGTAGGTGACTCTGGATGAGCTGTGAGGTGAAGGAGAGTGATTGTCAGAAAGCCAATAGCATTCATATTAACAATGTGAGGCAACTAAATGTTCAGGTGCATCACTAGTACAGAGGCATGTGGAAAAGGAGTTGCTACTTACAGACTGGCGTTGTGTCTATTATGCTACGTCTGGTGCTTTAGCAGGCAAAGGACAGGAGCACATGTAGAAGCATTAGTTCAAACATTCTGTTCTTTCGTGATAGGTGCTGAGGAAGTGTCTAGTAGTGGGTGACCCAGGGGATAGATCTGCGAGGACTGCTGTTAGTCTAGAGCAAGAATAGATAATGCATTTGGAGGGGCAGCGCTACAGATAATTACTTGTCAACATGCTGCTAATTCTCAAAGTGGGTGAATAGAAGGCACATATATCGGTTGTAATAATATGTTCAGTGTTAACAGGCACAAACATGGACAGGCATTTAAGTGTTTAGTCATGCAAACGTTAAAGGAATTAGTTAATAGCGTATTAATGCAACTTAGTTTGAATAGGTCAAAGGAACTACAAGAGATACATAAGTCATGTGTTACAAATCGAGTAGTTGCAGTTGTATATACAATGCTAGCAGGCACAAATATTGGCAGGCCTTTAGGTATGCGGTCACGTGCAGGCAAAGGAGTTACTTAATATTATATTAATACAACTTAATTTGGCTAGGTCAAAGGCAAAGCAGATTATAGATGGGCCATGTATTGCAACGCGAGTTAGTCAAACGTTCACTTACGCATGAATGCAGAGGCGAGGTAGGACTTTCTCATAGGGCTGGAGCAATGGGCAGTATTGGGATCTGTCGCTGTAGACGGGTATAGGTCTGGGAGAGTACGGTTGATATTAAGAGGCTAGTATAGAAGTGATAATACTGCTGGACGTATGCGCACGCACTAGGTCACAAAGGATCAATGTGGCGGGTAGGGCAGTGTGGGTAGCGCGGTGAAGTTGGGTTGAGCATAGATCATACATCAGGCATAAATGGGTATGCAGATAGGAGCATAGGAGCCATACATGTGTGCTGACAGTTAGGCATACTGAGGGCTATAGTTAGTACCTTGGGATACTACTGGGAGTAGCAGAGGGCCCGTGGACTAGCAGTCAGGCTAGAGTCAAATGATTTTCCTTGGAAAGGGGGTGACAATGGCACGGAATGCCACGGTCAGGACAAAGTCAGGCCTATGTGTGGGTCAGGCTGGCTTCCGCCTACCGGTTCACCCCGGGCGAAGAAATGTAGCAGGCGGCCCAATCGCACTTCAGTAAACGTTACTAGGCAACGTGTAAATAGAGCATGGCGGCGGCCAACTTATCACTCCACAGCAGTTCAAAATGAAAAGGTGTTGAGTTCAGCACGGTTGCAGAACATGTGCACGGACGTCTCACAGGGAGAAAGATAGAGATCCAGATAGTGGATGGTGCTTCCATGGTCAAGCACAGGTAGCGTTACCTTAGATCAGATGTAGTCGGCGATTATTAAGGAAACACGCAGGTGAGCTAGGCTCTAGCCCTCCCCCCTCCTCCCTCGTTGGCGGGCGATCTCTGGATGGGGCCACAGACAGGCGCTCGGCCTTTTAAGTCAGGCCTTTGTGTGGGCCAGGCCGGCTTCTGCCTTCCGGTTCACCTGGGCAAAGAAATGTAGCAGGCGGCCCAATCGAACTTCTGAAAACGTTACTAGGCAACGTGTAAATAGAGAATATCGGCGGCCATCTTATCGCTCCACGGCAGTTCAAAATTAAGAGATGTTGAGTTCAGCACGGTTGCAGAACACGTGCACAGACGTCTCTCAAGGGGAAAGATAGTGATCCAGATAGTGGATGCTGCCTCTATGGTCACACACAGGCAGAGTTACTTTAGATCACATGTAGTCAGCGATTACTGGGGAAACACGCAGGTGAGCTAGGCTCCAGACCTCCCCCCTCCTCCCTCATCGGCGGGCGATCTCTGGTTGCTATAGACTTTTATTAACCAAAGACAAAGCCCATCTATCCCTATTCTATAGGCAGTTTCCCTACTTAAAGAAACTAAACTGAGGTCTGTCATGGTGCCCATAGTGTCCAAACGATAAAGTTCTGTCTTGGTCAAAATCTCTATCTTTCCCTGTCACTACACCAAATAATAACTAAAGTTCAAGCACTTTTTGAGCCCAGGAGAATGCCCCCCTTCTCCTGGATGTGAAAGTCTTTTCAAACAAAAGTTGTTGAAAGTTCAGCAAAAAGAGTTCCAGCAACCAAACCAGCTCCACCAAAAGTTCTCAGGCCGGCTACGAGAATGACTTGCTTCTCCTAGCTAGCTCCTCAATGTACTGCTATTTTTTTAATCAACTCTTGTAATTCACTTTTGGAAATTCAATATCTTCTACATTCTTCGATACTTTAAATTTGACCACACTGGGACAAGGAAGATGATCCCTGAGATTTTCTTGACTTTCCAGGACCACACGTTTGTGGAACTGCCCAGGGATTTGTGGTCAAAAATGCTAAACTACTTTCTCAAGATGCTTCACAGTCTCAACTCTTCCCGGCCCCCTCCCGGTCTTATCTTGGATCCTGTTACCTTCGCCGGGGAACCTCTTCACCGGTATTGCCAGGGGCTGCGGGGTCCACTTCTTCTATCACTTCACTTCCATGATTTACTCCTCTCTGCAGCCAACTCTTCTGCTTGAAGGTCTCAGCGTAGTTTTTGAGCACCTGGGTCCACCCATGACAGGGCATGCCACCATCTTAGTCTTTCTCCTTCTCACCTCTGTCACCTATGCGGCTTCAGGTTAGACTTGCGGTTTTGGTGCAATTGTTGATCCACCCATTACAGTTCATGCAACCACCTTTGCTTGTCTCTACTTTCAGTATGCTGGCCTCACACGGACCCGCAAGAAACTTTTCGGCATCCCGCTGCTCACCTCTGCAATTCCAGAGACCTGCCTCTCTGCAGTCTCCCAGAGCCCACATTTAGCTTCGCAGAGTCGCCTTGCTTGCCACGTTCTCCTCCTCTGTGCAAACCGCGGCTGCTCGGGCTCCAGCCGGATGGGCCACACTGCAACAAAGATCACTTGTTTCCACCCTCATCGTCGGGTGGTGAGAATAATGTCCTTCTTTGCTGTTTAGCTCAAGTAGTGGGGACAGAGCCAGCGTAACGTCGGTCCAACTGCTTACAGCTGGTGGAGCGTTCTTCCCACTTGACTGTTGCGTTTTCCGGCTTTTCTTCATCTATGTATTTATCTTAATAGATTTGTCAGGAATGTCACAATAACACATTGTTTCAGACTTTACCCTACATCCAGTGAACTGGAACTGGGGTATTGTATCAGCCCAAGGGGTTGGGAGTTAAAGGGGCCGTATCTCAGACTTGCGTCCTTATCCCCAGGAAGGGAGTCCCTACCCATGAGATCCTTCCGCATGTTACCACACCCAGGGTGACTACTGGTATGAGGTTGCTCGTCCCTTGCCTCATGGAAAGGGATTCTCTTCTAGGGAGAAGTGATGCCATCGGAAGGATCATCACACATCCTGAAAGATCAAGGGGAATACCCTTATCCTCCCTGCTCAAAACAGTAAATACCTCACTCACCCAAGGCATCTTTCAAAGGACCCTAAAACAGGACGTATCTTCCCTCCTTAAAAAAGTACCTTGAACCCTGAAAAGCTCCTAAACTACTGTCCAATTTTTACCCTCCTATTCATTGGAAAAATCCTACAGTAGCCAGTTGCCAACCAACTTCATGATTTGATTGACTAAGAGGGCCTCTTGTGATTAACAATCTAGTTTCAGCAATGAAACTGCCATTATTAAAGTCATACATTATGCTTTTAAAATCAGTCACTTCTCTCTGATGGAACAGACCAGACATTTCTTGCTAAGTTGCAATTCAACCATAAGTGATGTGATCACATATATTTTTGGGTGTTCTAGAGACCATTTATTTTCCCTCGTTTTCCACAGCAGCAGCTCAGACCCTGGCATTATTGGCCTGGCTGCACCATCTGTTTCATCTACACAGGCACCTTGTTATCCAAGACCCTTTTAGTGGCTCTACATTCTGAGATCCCCTTTTGGATGTTTATGTTATGCAAGAGCCCAAGGTACAAGTGGCTTCATTCAGACATCGTCTGAAGCTCCAGAAGGGGTGTAGCTCACTGGCACAATCTGAAGACCTTGGAAAGTTTGCACAAACCTAACGATCCCCTTGTGAGTTGCACAGTGGGGCCTTGATATCTACTCCAGGGCTCTCCCGAGACCCTGTTGCATTTCCCCTCCACACCTATCCCTGTGGGGGCAGGTATTGGGTACCCATGTTGGTCAACTCCTCTAATAATGGTACCTGGATATGGGAATATTCTTCTTAGGTGGGTACTTTTGTGCACATTCACATAGAGCTCCTGCTCTACCCCCAATACCAGGCTGTAAGACAAAAGCTGATCGAATGAGAACAACCCCAGTAACCAGGCCCATTTACTCCATATCCATCCTGACGTCTACAATAAATACCCAACTTATTTGGCAGGGGATCTGTTGGTCCACCACCTTGTCTGTATCCCACTTAGTACAGATGACTAACCTATTACACCATTATCTACTATTAACTCTTATCGTGGCATCCATGGACAGTGTATGACCGAGGTATCAAAGGTGTTGCATGTGTAAGGGGTTGAGGTCTGCATACATTATTCCATTGCTTTCTTTTGCTTTGCATGACACGGTCCAATCACTGTAATGAGAGTAAGGCTTTCCTAAGAAGCTATCATATCTTGAACCACAACAATAAAAAAGGGTGGTGGTAATTCATGGAAGTGCTACATGATTCAGAAACATATCTTGAGATTCCAATCAATATAAAACAGGCTACCCTGTTGTCTGTCTGTGGGTCAACCCTTAAAAGGCAGGAAATACGGATTATCATGGTTGTGTATGGGGCTATGGTATCTTGCATCCCCACAATAAAAAGTTAAGGGGGTTCGGGAAGGGGCAGGAGAGTTCAGACCCTCCCCTAGGGATTAAATACATATGTAGCATATGTAACAGGCTCACATGATGTCTTTCTGTGGGTTAACACCTTTTGTGTGAGAAGATGCTGATGCATGGGTCTGAGCTCTTGGAACCACACAATACAAAAAAGATGTGGGAATGAGTAGGGGAGGCAGGCGGCGGTCAGCTTAGTACTTACCATCCATTGGGTATCAATGAAACAGGCTAGTCGAGGTGTAACTGTGGGTAAACCCTGAGAGAGTAGGGGATGTGGATTATCACAATTGTGTATGAAGCCATGATATCTTGTACCCTAGCAATAAAACAATGTGTTGGAGGAACTGTAGGGATTTAGCTTGTTTCTGGCACATGGGTGGTCCTGTAAGAGAGCCCAGGCCTATTGGAGGTTCTAAGCTGGATTCAAGATTCAAGAACTAGAAGATATCTCCAGAGAGAAGAGTCCACTGTAAGTGCTGTTTGGTTTTAAGAGAAGTGATGAGAAATGGAGGCATCTTCGACATATGATGGGACACATTTCTTGGTGATGGCAGCGAGGTTGTGCCTAGCAACATCCTGGAAAAGAGATGGTCTATCTACCAAAAGGGAATGGCACTGAATGGGAAAGACATCTTTGAAATGGAAAGACTCACTGCTGTGTTATATGATAACGAAAATCATATTGAGTATGAATGGAGAGCCTTCAGGGAGAAATATTTTGAATGAAAAGAAGGTGTCAAAGGAGGTGCTGGGCAAGGATGAATTGAGAAGGGTGGAGGTTTCTGCATAGGAATGTAAGTAATCCCGGGTTGGGGTGGTGTAATATGATAGCGGCTACATTTGGCATATGAATTTGATAGATGTACGGGTGTAAATTTGATGGAATGTATGGTTGTTGCAGCATATTTCAGATATCTTCTGGCAATCAGATACATTTAAAAGAGGAAAACCTGCTGCATAAGTGGGTACCCTTTTGCACCAGGAGATGCAGATTATCATACATGTGTATGGGGCATAGATAGCTTGCAGCCTAAGTGGTGCAGAAGAAGAAACTCGTTTTCGGTAATGTCCTTTCTATGGATTCTTCTCCTGCAGATTCCTCATCAGATTCCAGTGTCAGTTGCTCCAAAACTTTTCGACAGGGGGCATAGTATACCTTAACTCTGACTTTGATCCCTCTTGACTCGATGCAGCAGTCGTCGACTCTGGACGTGATGTCAGACGCAGTACTTATACCACGTCACTACGTCTGCATGCCTCAGTTCCTCACCTTTCCCCCACCCCGAGCTCAGCTGCTGTGCAGGAAAAATCTAACCATTCAGCTGAAAACAGCCCCAACTCAAAGAAAAGATTCACCCAATGAGGTTGTTTCTTTCTTTTTCGTTTTTTTTAGGTGAAGAACAGAGCCATAAAATATTTCATAAAATACAAAGAAGTTATAAAACAGCCCTTGAAAAGGGAGCTTGCCTCATTCTTTCTGTAAAGAAGGTATTCATCAAACTGCAATAGCTTTCACAGTGGGGTTGGATTGAAGGGTGATGGGGAATCTGCGGGAGAAGAATCCACAGAAAGAACATTAACGGTAAGTGATTTCTCCTTCAGTGGATCAGATATTGTTAGGCAAAATCATATGCAGTACCCTTTGGGAAAACCACACACAATTAAGACTACAATGTAAGTACAATTTCACCTTTGGTACAAGCCCGTACTACCCAGTAAAGTGGTAGCGATTGCTGAGTAGCCAGACTTACAAGGACAACAATTACTATGGTTCAAACAAACACTGATTCGAGGTTTCTAAGTAAAAGAATATACATTTATTTACACCATCAATTACAAAACAGTTCACTATCATAAAGCAGCAGAAAATCACAGTCTTAATATGCTAAAATAACCCCCAATTAATTCTGGACAAGTTAAGCTCAAAATGAAGTGTGAGTAAATTGGCACTCCAGCAAATTAAAAGGGAGAAAAGACAAGGTTAAAAGTAGTTTGCAGTTAAGTCTTTGCCAAGATATCAAAACGAAGTTGGTCGGAAGAAAAGTTATTTAAGGGAGAAGAGAAGGACAAGCCTTCGGAGAGGCGAAAGATTTCAAGCACTTTCACCGCGGTTGGACGGAAAGAACGACCTGATTTGCACAGTACCTTAAATGGCGAAGAATGCTGTAGCTGAGGCAGTCGTTCCTGACAATTCCTGCAGGCTCACGGTTCCTGAATCTTCTGTTGTGTGGACAAGAAGGAGGACGGCCTGAGGGTTCTGCACTGCCAGGGAAGAAGCCAGCAGCGGGGCAAAACGACGAATAAAAGGCGCGCTCCTTATAACCCAAACTGGTTATCTACACACCGGCTCTCCGATCTACTGCAGCGATGCACAGCAAATTCGACCAGGAGAGGGAGGCCGGCGTTTGATGTTTTGCGAGCTGGTTGGTCCCAACAAGCTCAAGGGAAGGAGATTCCTTGCAGATCTTCTCTGTCGTCGAAGTTTTGGCCGATTCGGACCTGCAGCAGGGCTTCACCGGGATGTACAGTAGTTGCAGCAGTCGTCTTCCTTCAGCTTCTCTTTGGTTCTCTCGATCCAGTGGGGACTCTGCCTTCGAGTCCCAGAGACAGGCTTTTCATGCACCAAATCCCCAATTCACACAGCCTGCTGTCAATCACATAGCAGGGTGGCTGTCTTGCCAGTCAAAAAAGAGTGTGACTTGGGTCTCCAAGGAGACCTTGTGCAGGGCGCCTCAAACCACTCCCTCACATCCTGTCCACCCAGACACTGAGGTGCCTAAGGAGGGCTTCCATGCAGAAGCCCACCAAAGGACGGCGAACAAAGGAACCCAACCTGGTTTGGCGCACAGAGTAAAATACTAGAAAGATCTTTACAAAAAGATATGGCGAAATAATAACTCTACCGGAACCAAGTTAAAATAAACATGGATTACCGGGTTTCAGTTTGAGGCTACCACCATAGCATCTAATGGTACCGAGGCTATTTTCATAGTCCGCGGTAGAATAAAAATGGTAGATACCACTGCCAGCAGCCAAATCTTAGAGAGAAGGGAACATACTAATGTCCCATGAGAATCAGACAAAAGGGGATAACTATTAACCCCTCCAGTACTCTATTGGAAGATAGGTTGTACTGGGTCTGTAAATTTAAAAAGACTAGTAAAGTCAATGGCAACTTTACTTGTTCTGGTAGACAGTAGTCAGTCCCAGAAAATGGAGTTTAAAGTGGGAAGTCTGAAAAGACAACCCTGTGTCACTGCACTGAAGGTGATGGGTGACACACAGTAAAAAGATGATGCCCAGGGAGTGGGAGAGACTCCATAGTTCATAAGCATAAAAATGTACAACACACAGCAAAACACATGTAACAGTGGGAAAAAGGCTCACATGCTTACCAGGTAAAAATATTAAACCCTAGAAATCCAGCAAAGCTGCTGAGGATCTCAACAGGTAAGGGAAATTAACCATTCTGGAGAATTCACCCTAACACTCGCCCCCCCACCCCTCCAGACTAAGGGACAGGAGGATTTAATCCACTCCTGGAAGAATCTCTTCACTCTAGTCAGTTAAACATCCTAGTTAGACCATCAGCATTTTGGTGGTGACATCCTGACCTGATCTCAATGGTAAAATCAAACCCTTGCGGCAGATTGAGCATCTTAGTAGTTTTGGGTTTTCACCTTTCATTTGCATCAACCATCTCAAGGTTTGGTGGTCTGTCTGAATCACAAAAGTAGATCCATACAAGTATGGTCTAAACTTCTTCAGAGACCACACAATAGCAAAGCACTCATGCTCAATGGTTGCCCAACTTGATTCTGGTTCCTTCAGCTTCCTGCTGAAGAAGCAAATGGGGAGCTCCCTACCTTTATCATCCAGTTGACTAAGGACTGCACCCAAACCTGTATTGGAGGCATCTGTCTGCACAATGAAGGGTTGGTGATAATCAAGAGGTCTTAGGACTGGAGCTTGACAAAGGGCTTTCTTCAGGTTTTCAAAGGCTTGAGTGCACTCCTCATTCCATCTGAACTTTTTAGGGAATATTGGAGAGGAGACCACATTCAAGGGAGAAGCTATGGTCCCATAGTTCTCTATGAAGTTCCTGTAATACCCAGTGAGACCTATGAAGGCTATCACCTGGGTTTGAGTAGTAGGGGTGGCCGAGTTTTGTACAGCTTGCACTTTGCTAGGCAATGGCCTTATTTCCCCTCCTCCTACCTCATGACCAAGGTAGACCACTTTGCTCTGACCAATTTGACATTTACTTGCCTTTATGGTTCAGTAAACGTTACTAGGCAACGTGTAAATAGAGCATGGCGGCGGCCAACTTATCACTCCACAGCAGTTCAAAATGAAAAGGTGTTGAGTTCAGCAC
Source organism: Ambystoma mexicanum (assembly GCF_040938575.1). Classification (NCBI taxonomy): domain Eukaryota; kingdom Metazoa; phylum Chordata; class Amphibia; order Caudata; family Ambystomatidae; genus Ambystoma; species Ambystoma mexicanum. The sequence continues at coordinate 464,806,797 of NC_090931.1, forward strand.
GGTTGCAGAACATGTGCACAGACGTCTCACAGGGAGAAAGATAGAGATCCAGATAGTGGATGGTGCTTCTATGGTCAAGCACAGGTAGCGTTACCTTAGATCAGATGTAGTCGGCGATTATTAAGGAAACACGCAGGCGAGCTAGGCTCTAGCCCTCCCCCCTCCTCCCTCGTTGGCGGGCGATCTCTGGATGGGGCCACAGACAGGCGCTCGGCCTTTTAAGTCAGGCCTTTGTGTGGGCCAGGCCGGCTTCTGCCTTCCGGTTCACCTGGGCAAAGAAATGTAGCAGGCGGCCCAATCGAACTTCTGAAAACGTTACTAGGCAACGTGTAAATAGAGAATATCGGCGGCCATCTTATCGCTCCACGGCAGTTCAAAATTAAGAGATGTTGAGTTCAGCACGGTTGCAGAACACGTGCACAGACGTCTCTCAAGGGGAAAGATAGTGATCCAGATAGTGGATGCTGCCTCTATGGTCACACACAGGCAGAGTTACTTTAGATCACATGTAGTCAGCGATTACTGGGGAAACACGCAGGTGAGCTAGGCTCCAGACCTCCCCCCTCCTCCCTCATCGGCGGGCGATCTCTGGTTGCTATAGACTTTTATTAACCAAAGACAAAGCCCATCTATCCCTATTCTATAGGCAGTTTCCCTACTTAAAGAAACTAAACTGAGGTCTGTCAGGGTGCCCATAGTGTCCAAACGATAAAGTTCTGTCTTGGTCAAAATCTCTATCTTTCCCTGTCACTACACCAAATAATAACTAAAGTTCAAGCACTTTTTGAGCCCAGGAGAATGGCCCCCTTCTCCTGGATGTGAAAGTCTTTTCAAACAAAAGTTGTTGAAAGTTCAGCAAAAAGAGTTCCAGCAACCAAACCAGCTCCACCAAAAGTTCTCAGGCCGGCTACGAGAATGACTTGCTTCTCCTAGCTAGCTCCTCAATGTACTGCTATTTTTTTAATCAACTCTTGTAATTCACTTTTGGAAATTCAATATCTTCTACATTCTTCGATACTTTAAATTTGACCACACTGGGACAAGGAAGATGATCCCTGAGATTTTCTTGACTTTCCAGGACCACACGTTTGTGGAACTGCCCAGGGATTTGTGGTCAAAAATGCTAAACTACTTTCTCAAGATGCTTCACAGTCTCAACTCTTCCCGGCCCCCTCCCGGTCTTATCTTGGATCCTGTTACCTTCGCCGGGGAACCTCTTCACTGGTATTGCCAGGGGCTGCGGGGTCCACTTCTTCTATCACTTCACTTCCATGATTTACTCCTCTCTGCAGCCAACTCTTCTGCTTGAAGGTCTCAGCGTAGTTTTTGAGCACCTGGGTCCACCCATGACAGGGCATGCCACCATCTTAGTCTTTCTCCTTCTCACCTCTGTCACCTATGCGGCTTCAGGTTAGACTTGCGGTTTTGGTGCAATTGTTGATCCACCCATTACAGGTCATGCAACCACCTTTGCTTGTCTCTACTTTCAGTATGCTGGCCTCACACGGACCCGCAAGAAACTTTTCGGCATCCCGCTGCTCACCTCTGCAATTCCAGAGACCTGCCTCTCTGCAGTCTCCCAGAGCCCACATTTAGCTTCGCAGAGTCGCCTTGCTTGCCACGTTCTCCTCCTCTGTGCAAACCGCGGCTGCTCGGGCTCCAGCCGGATGGGCCACACTGCAACAAAGATCACTTGTTTCCACCCTCATCGTCGGGTGGTGAGAATAATGTCCTTCTTTGCTGTTTAGCTCAAGTAGTGGGGACAGAGCCAGCGTAACGTCGGTCCAACTGCTTACAGCTGGTGGAGCGTTCTTCCCACTTGACTGTTGCGTTTTCCGGCTTTTCTTCATCTATGTATTTATCTTAATAGATTTGTCAGGAATGTCACAATAACACATTGTTTCAGACTTTACCCTACATCCAGTGAACTGGAACTGGGGTATTGTATCAGCCCAAGGGGTTGGGAGTTAAAGGGGCCGTATCTCAGACTTGCGTCCTTATCCCCAGGAAGGGAGTCCCTACCCATGAGATCCTTCCGCATGTTACCACACCCAGGGTGACTACTGGTTAGAGGTTGCTCGTCCCATGCCTCATGGAAAGAGATTCTCTTCTAGGGAGAAGTGATGCCATCGGAAGGATCATCACACATCCTGAAAGATCAAGGGGAATACCCTTATCCTCCCTGCTCAAAACAGTAAATACCTCACTCACCCAAGGCATCTTTCAAAGGACCCTAAAACAGGACGTATCTTCCCTCCTTAAAAAAGTACCTTGAACCCTGAAAAGCTCCTAAACTACTGTCCAATTTTTACCCTCCTATTCATTGGAAAAATCCTACAGTAGCCAGTTGCCAACCAACTTCATGATTTGATTGACTAAGAGGGCCTCTTGTAATTAACAATCTAGTTTCAGCAATGAAACTGCCATTATTAAAGTCATACATTATGCTTTTAAAATCAGTCACTTCTCTCTGATGGAACAGACCAGACATGTCTTGCTAAGTTGCAATTCAACCATAAGTGATGTGATCACATATATTTTTGGGTGTTCTAGAGACCATTTATTTTCCCTCGTTTTCCACAGCAGCAGCTCAGACCCTGGCATTATTGGCCTGGCTGCACCATCTGTTTCATCTACACAGGCACCTTGTTATCCAAGACCCTTTTAGTGGCTCTACATTCTGAGATCCCCTTTTGGATGTTTATGTTATGCAAGAGCCCAAGGTACAAGTGGCTTCATTCAGACATCGTCTGAAGCTCCAGAAGGGGTGTAGCTCACTGGCACAATCTGAAGACCTTGGAAAGTTTGCACAAACCTAACGATCCCCTTGTGAGTTGCACAGTGGGGCCTTGATATCTACTCCAGGGCTCTCCCGAGACCCTGTTGCATTTCCCCTCCACACCTATCCCTGTGGGGGCAGGTATTGGGTACCCATGTTGGTCAACTCCTCTAATAATGGTACCTGGATATGGGAATATTCTTCTTAGGTGGGTGCTTTTGTGCACATTCACATAGAGCTCCTGCTCTACCCCCAATACCAGGCTGTAAGACAAAAGCTGATCGAATGAGAACAACCCCAGTAACCAGGCCCATTTACTCCATATCCATCCTGACGTCTACAATAAATACCCAACTTATTTGGCAGGGGATCTGTTGGTCCACCACCTTGTCTGTATCCCACTTAGTACAGATGACTAACCTATTACACCATTATCTACTATTAACTCTTATCGTGGCACCCATGGACAGTGTATGACCGAGGTATCAAAGGTGTTGCATGTGTAAGGGGTTGAGGTCTGCATACATTATTCCATTGCTTTCTTTTGCTTTGCATGACACGGTCCAATCACTGTAATGAGAGTAAGGCTTTCCTAAGAAGCTATCATATCTTGAACCACAACAATAAAAAAGGGTGGTGGTAATTCATGGAAGTGCTACATGATTCAGAAACATATCTTGAGATTCCAATCAATATAAAACAGGCTACCCTGTTGTCTGTCTGTGGGTCAACCCTTAAAAGGCAGGAAATACGGATTATCATGGTTGTGTATGGGGCTATGGTATCTTGCATCCCCACAATAAAAAGTTAAGGGGGTTCGGGAAGGGGCAGGAGAGTTCAGACCCTCCCCTAGGGATTAAATACATATGTAGCATATGTAACAGGCTCACATGATGTCTTTCTGTGGGTTAACACCTTTTGTGTGAGAAGATGCTGATGCATGGGTCTGAGCTCTTGGAACCACACAATACAAAAAAGATGTGGGAATGAGTAGGGGAGGCAGGCGGCGGTCAGCTTAGTACTTACCATCCATTGGGTATCAATGAAACAGGCTAGTCGAGGTGTAACTGTGGGTAAACCCTGAGAGAGTAGGGGATGTGGATTATCACAATTGTGTATGAAGCCATGATATCTTGTACCCTAGCAATAAAACAATGTGTTGGAGGAACTGTAGGGATTTAGCTTGTTTCTGGCACATGGGTGGTCCTGTAAGAGAGCCCAGGCCTATTGGAGGTTCTAAGCTGGATTCAAGATTCAAGAACTAGAAGATATCTCCAGAGAGAAGAGTCCACTGTAAGTGCTGTTTGGTTTTAAGAGAAGTGATGAGAAATGGAGGCATCTTCGACACATGATGGGACACATTTCTTGGTGATGGCAGCGAGGTTGTGCCTAGCAACATCCTGGAAAAGAGATGGTCTATCTACCAAAAGGGAATGGCACTGAATGGGAAAGACATCTTTGAAATGGAAAGACTCACTGCTGTGTTATATGATAACGAAAATCATATTGAGTATGAATGGAGAGCCTTCAGGGAGAAATATTTTGAATGAAAAGAAGGTGTCAAAGGAGGTGCTGGGCAAGGATGAATTGAGAAGGGTGGAGGTTTCTGCATAGGAATGTAAGTAATCCCGGGTTGGGGTGGTGTAATATGATAGCGGCTACATTTGGCATATGAATTTGATAGATGTACGGGTGTAAATTTGATGGAATGTATGGTTGTTGCAGCATATTTCAGATATCTTCTGGCAATCAGATACATTTAAAAGAGGAAAACCTGCTGCATAAGTGGGTACCCTTTTGCACTAGGAGATGCAGATTATCATACATGTGTATGGGGCATAGATAGCTTGCAGCCTAAGTGGTGCAGAAGAAGAAACTAGTTTTCGGTAATGTCCTTTCTATGGATTCTTCTCCTGCAGATTCCTCATCAGATTCCAGTGTCAGTTGCTCCAAAACTTTTCGACAGGGGGCATAGTATACCTTAACTCTGACTTTGATCCCTCTTGACTCGATGCAGCAGTCGTCGACTCTGGACGTGATGTCAGACGCAGTACTTATACCACGTCACTACGTCTGCATGCCTCAGTTCCTCACCTTCCCCCCACCCCAAGCTCAGCTGCTGTGCAGGAAAAATCTAACCATTCAGCTGAAAACAGCCCCAACTCAAAGAAAAGATTCACCCAATGAGGTTGTTTCTTTCTTTTTCGTTTTTTTTAGGTGAAGAACAGAGCCATAAAATATTTCATAAAATACAAAGAAGTTATAAGACAGCCCTTGAAAAGGGAGCTTGCCTCATTCTTTCTGTAAAGAAGGTATTCATCAAACTGCAATAGCTTTCACAGTGGGGTTGGATTGAAGGGTGATGGGGAATCTGCGGGAGAAGAATCCACAGAAAGAACATTAACGGTAAGTGATTTCTCCTTCAGTGGATCAGATATTGTTAGGCAAAATCATATGCAGTACCCTTTGGGAAAACCACACACAATTAAGACTACAATGTAAGTACAATTTCACCTTTGGTACAAGCCCGTACTACCCAGTAAAGTGGTAGCGATTGCTGAGTAGCCAGACTTACAAGGACAACAATTACTATGGTTCAAACAAACACTGATTCGAGGTTTCTAAGTAAAAGAATATACATTTATTTACACCATCAATTACAAAACAGTTCACTATCATAAAGCAGCAGAAAATCACAGTCTTAATATGCTAAAATAACCCCCAATTAATTCTGGACAAGTTAAGCTCAAAATGAAGTGTGAGTAAATTGGCACTCCAGCAAATTAAAAGGGAGAAAAGACAAGGTTAAAAGTAGTTTGCAGTTAAGTCTTTGCCAAGATATCAAAACGAAGTTGGTCGGAAGAAAAGTTATTTAAGGGAGAAGAGAAGGACAAGCCTTCGGAGAGGCGAAAGATTTCAAGCACTTTCACCGCGGTTGGACGGAAAGAACGACCTGATTTGCACAGTACCTTAAATGGCGAAGAATGCTGTAGCTGAGGCAGTCGTTCCTGACAATTCCTGCAGGCTCACGGTTCCTGAATCTTCTGTTGTGTGGACAAGAAGGAGGACGGCCTGAGGGTTCTGCACTGCCAGGGAAGAAGCCAGCAGCGGGGCAAAACGACGAATAAAAGGCGCGCTCCTTATAACCCAAACTGGTTATCTACACACCGGCTCTCCGATCTACTGCAGCGATGCACAGCAAATTCGACCAGGAGAGGGAGGCCGGCGTTTGATGTTTTGCGAGCTGGTTGGTCCCAACAAGCTCAAGGGAAGGAGATTCCTTGCAGATCTTCTCTGTCGTCGAAGTTTTGGCCGATTCGGACCTGCAGCAGGGCTTCACCGGGATGTACAGTAGTTGCAGCAGTCGTCTTCCTTCAGCTTCTCTTTGGTTCTCTCGATCCAGTGGGGACTCTGCCTTCGAGTCCCAGAGACAGGCTTTTCATGCACCAAATCCCCAATTCACACAGCCTGCTGTCAATCACATAGCAGGGTGGCTGTCTTGCCAGTCAAAAAAGAGTGTGACTTGGGTCTCCAAGGAGACCTTGTGCAGGGCGCCTCAAACCACTCCCTCACATCCTGTCCACCCAGACACTGAGGTGCCTAAGGAGGGCTTCCATGCAGAAGCCCACCAAAGGACGGCGAACAAAGGAACCCAACCTGGTTTGGCGCACAGAGTAAAATACTAGAAAGATCTTTACAAAAAGATATGGCGAAATAATAACTCTACCGGAACCAAGTTAAAATAAACATGGATTACCGGGTTTCAGTTTGAGGCTACCACCATAGCATCTAATGGTACCGAGGCTATTTTCATAGTCCGCGGTAGAATAAAAATGGTAGATACCACTGCCAGCAGCCAAATCTTAGAGAGAAGGGAACATACTAATGTCCCATGAGAATCAGACAAAAGGGGATAACTATTAACCCCTCCAGTACTCTATTGGAAGATAGGTTGTACTGGGTCTGTAAATTTAAAAAGACTAGTAAAGTCAATGGCAACTTTACTTGTTCTGGTAGACAGTAGTCAGTCCCAGAAAATGGAGTTTAAAGTGGGAAGTCTGAAAAGACAACCCTGTGTCACTGCACTGAAGGTGATGGGTGACACACAGTAAAAAGATGATGCCCAGGGAGCGGGAGAGACTCCATAGTTCATAAGCATAAAAATGTACAACACACAGCAAAACACATGTAACAGTGGGAAAAAGGCTCACATGCTTACCAGGTAAAAATATTAAACCCTAGAAATCCAGCAAAGCTGCTGAGGATCTCAACAGGTAAGGGAAATTAACCATTCTGGAGAATTCTCCCTAACACTCGCCCCCCCACCCCTCCAGACTAAGGGACAGGAGGATTTAATCCACTCCTGGAAGAATCTCTTCACTCTAGTCAGTTAAACATCCTAGTTAGACCATCAGCATTTTGGTGGTGACATCCTGACCTGATCTCAATGGTAAAATCAAACCCTTGCGGCAGATTGAGCATCTTAGTAGTTTTGGGTTTTCACCTTTCATTTGCATCAACCATCTCAAGGTTTGGTGGTCTGTCTGAATCACAAAAGTAGATCCATACAAGTATGGTCTAAACTTCTTCAGAGACCACACAATAGCAAAGCACTCATGCTCAATGGTTGCCCAACTTGTTTCTGATTCCTTCAGCTTCCTGCTGAAGAAGCAAATGGGGAGCTCCCTACCTTTATCATCCAGTTGACTAAGGACTGCACCCAAACCTGTATTGGAGGCATCTGTCTGCACAATGAAGGGTTGGTGATAATCAAGAGGTCTTAGGACTGGAGCTTGACAAAGGGCTTTCTTCAGGTTTTCAAAGGCTTGAGTGCACTCCTCATTCCATCTGAACTTTTTAGGGAATATTGGAGAGGAGACCACATTCAAGGGAGAAGCTATGGTCCCATAGTTATCTATGAAGTTCCTGTAATACCCAGTGAGACCTATGAAGGCTATCACCTGGGTTTGAGTAGTAGGGGTGGCCGAGTTTTGTACAGCTTGCACTTTGCTAGGCAATGGCCTTATTTCCCCTCCTCCTACCTCATGACCAAGGTAGACCACTTTGCTCTGACCAATTTGACATTTACTTGCCTTTATGGTTCAGTAAACGTTACTAGGCAACGTGTAAATAGAGCATGGCGGCGGCCAACTTATCACTCCACAGCAGTTCAAAATGAAAAGGTGTTGAGTTCAGCACGGTTGCAGAACATGTGCACAGACGTCTCACAGGGAGAAAGATAGAGATCCAGATAGTGGATGGTGCTTCTATGGTCAAGCACAGGTAGCGTTACCTTAGATCAGATGTAGTTGGCGATTATTAAGGAAACACGCAGGCGAGCTAGGCTCTAGCCCTCCCCCCTCCTCCCTCGTTGGCGGGCGATCTCTGGATGGGGCCACAGACAGGCGCTCGGCCTTTTAAGTCAGGCCTTTGTGTGGGCCAGGCCGGCTTCTGCCTTCCGGTTCACCTGGGCAAAGAAATGTAGCAGGCGGCCCAATCGAACTTCTGAAAACGTTACTAGGCAACGTGTAAATAGAGAATATCGGCGGCCATCTTATCGCTCCACGGCAGTTCAAAATTAAGAGATGTTGAGTTCAGCACGGTTGCAGAACACGTGCACAGACGTCTCTCAAGGGGAAAGATAGTGATCCAGATAGTGGATGCTGCCTCTATGGTCACACACAGGCAGAGTTACTTTAGATCACATGTAGTCAGCGATTACTGGGGAAACACGCAGGTGAGCTAGGCTCCAGACCTCCCCCCTCCTCCCTCATCGGCGGGCGATCTCTGGTTGCTATAGACTTTTATTAACCAAAGACAAAGCCCATCTATCCCTATTCTATAGGAAGTTTCCCTACTTAAAGAAACTAAACTGAGGTCTGTCAGGGTGCCCATAGTGTCCAAACGATAAAGTTCTGTCTTGGTCAAAATCTCTATCTTTCCCTGTCACTACACCAAATAATAACTAAAGTTCAAGCACTTTTTGAGCCCAGGAGAATGGCCCCCTTCTCCTGGATGTGAAAGTCTTTTCAAACAAAAGTTGTTGAAAGTTCAGCAAAAAGAGTTCCAGCAACCAAACCAGCTCCACCAAAAGTTCTCAGGCCGGCTACGAGAATGACTTGCTTCTCCTAGCTAGCTCCTCAATGTACTGCTATTTTTTTAATCAACTCTTGTAATTCACTTTTGGAAATTCAATATCTTCTACATTCTTCGATACTTTAAATTTGACCACACTGGGACAAGGAAGATGATCCCTGAGATTTTCTTGACTTTCCAGGACCACAAGTTTGTGGAACTGCCCAGGGATTTGTGGTCAAAAATGCTAAACTACTTTCTCAAGATGCTTCACAGTCTCAACTCTTCCCGGCCCCCTCCCGGTCTTATCTTGGATCCTGTTACCTTCGCCGGGGAACCTCTTCACCGGTATTGCCAGGGGCTGCGGGGTCCACTTCTTCTATCACTTCACTTCCATGATTTACTCCTCTCTGCAGCCAACTCTTCTGCTTGAAGGTCTCAGCGTAGTTTTTGAGCACCTGGGTCCACCCATGACAGGGCATGCCACCATCTTAGTCTTTCTCCTTCTCACCTCTGTCACCTATGCGGCTTCAGGTTAGACTTGCGGTTTTGGTGCAATTGTTGATCCACCCATTACAGGTCATGCAACCACCTTTGCTTGTCTCTACTTTCAGTATGCTGGCCTCACACGGACCCGCAAGAAACTTTTCGGCATCCCGCTGCTCACCTCTGCAATTCCAGAGACCTGCCTCTCTGCAGTCTCCCAGAGCCCACATTTAGCTTCGCAGAGTCGCCTTGCTTGCCACGTTCTCCTCCTCTGTGCAAACCGCGACTGCTCGGGCTCCAGCCGGATGGGCCACACTGCAACAAAGATCACTTGTTTCCACCCTCATCGTCGGGTGGTGAGAATAATGTCCTTCTTTGCTGTTTAGCTCAAGTAGTGGGGACAGAGCCAGCGTAACGTCGGTCCAACTGCTTACAGCTGGTGGAGCGTTCTTCCCACTTGACTGTTGCGTTTTCCGGCTTTTCTTCATCTATGTATTTATCTTAATAGATTTGTCAGGAATGTCACAATAACACATTGTTTCAGACTTTACCCTACATCCAGTGAACTGGAACTGGGGTATTGTATCAGCCCAAGGGGTTGGGAGTTAAAGGGGCCGTATCTCAGACTTGCGTCCTTATCCCCAGGAAGGGAGTCCCTACCCATGAGATCCTTCCGCATGTTACCACACCCAGGGTGACTACTGGTTAGAGGTTGCTCGTCCCATGCCTCATGGAAAGGGATTCTCTTCTAGGGAGAAGTGATGCCATCGGAAGGATCATCACACATCCTGAAAGATCAAGGGGAATACCCTTATCCTCCCTGCTCAAAACAGTAAATACCTCACTCACCCAAGGCATCTTTCAAAGGACCCTAAAACAGGACGTATCTTCCCTCCTTAAAAAAGTACCTTGAACCCTGAAAAGCTCCTAAGCTACTGTCCAATTTTTACCCTCCTATTCATTGGAAAAATCCTACAGTAGCCAGTTGCCAACCAACTTCATGATTTGATTGACTAAGAGGGCCTCTTGTGATTAACAATCTAGTTTCAGCAATGAAACTGCCATTATTAAAGTCATACATTATGCTTTTAAAATCAGTCACTTCTCTCTGATGGAACAGACCAGACATTTCTTGCTAAGTTGCAATTCAACCATAAGTGATGTGATCACATATATTTTTGGGTGTTCTAGAGACCATTTATTTTCCCTCGTTTTCCACAGCAGCAGCTCAGACCCTGGCATTATTGGCCTGGCTGCACCATCTGTTTCATCTACACAGGCACCCTGTTATCCAAGACCCTTTTAGTGGCTCTACATTCTGAGATCCCCTTTTGGATGTTTATGTTATGCAAGAGCCCAAGGTACAAGTGGCTTCATTCAGACATCGTCTGAAGCTCCAGAAGGGGTGTAGCTCACTGGCACAATCTGAAGACCTTGGAAAGTTTGCACAAACCTAACGATCCCCTTGTGAGTTGCACAGTGGGGCCTTGATATCTACTCCAGGGCTCTCCCGAGACCCTGTTGCATTTCCCCTCCACACCTATCCCTGTGGGGGCAGGTATTGGGTACCCATGTTGGTCAACTCCTCTAATAATGGTACCTGGATATGGGAATATTCTTCTTAGGTGGGTGCTTTTGTGCACATTCACATAGAGCTCCTGCTCTACCCCCAATACCAGGCTGTAAGACAAAAGCTGATCGAATGAGAACAACCCCAGTAACCAGGCCCATTTACTCCATATCCATCCTGACGTCTACAATAAATACCCAACTTATTTGGCAGGGGATCTGTTGGTCCACCACCTTGTCTGTATCCCACTTAGTACAGATGACTAACCTATTACACCATTATCTACTATTAACTCTTATCGTGGCACCCATGGACAGTGTATGACCGAGGTATCAAAGGTGTTGCATGTGTAAGGGGTTGAGGTCTGCATACATTATTGCATTGCTTTCTTTTGCTTTGCATGACACGGTCCAATCACTGTAATGAGAGTAAGGCTTTCCTAAGAAGCTATCATATCTTGGACCACAACAATAAAAAAGGGTGGTGGTAATTCATGGAAGTGCTACATGATTCAGAAACATATCTTGAGATTCCAATCAATATAAAACAGGCTACCCTGTTGTCTGTCTGTGGGTCAACCCTTAAAAGGCAGGAAATACGGATTATCATGGTTGTGTATGGGGCTATGGTATCTTGCATCCCCACAATAAAAAGTTAAGGGGGTTCGGGAAGGGGCAGGAGAGTTCAGACCCTCCCCTAGGGATTAAATACATATGTAGCATATGTAACAGGCTCACATGATGTCTTTCTGTGGGTTAACACCTTTTGTGTGAGAAGATGCTGATGCATGGGTCTGAGCTCTTGGAACCACACAATACAAAAAAGATGTGGGAATGAGTAGGGGAGGCAGGCGGCGGTCAGCTTAGTACTTACCATCCATTGGGTATCAATGAAACAGGCTAGTCGAGGTGTAACTGTGGGTAAACCCGGAGAGAGTAGGGGATGTGGATTATCACAATTGTGTATGAAGCCATGATATCTTGTACCCTAGCAATAAAACAATGTGTTGGAGGAACTGTAGGGATTTAGCTTGTTTCTGGCACATGGGTGGTCCTGTAAGAGAGCCCAGGCCTATTGGAGGTTCTAAGCTGGATTCAAGATTCAAGAACTAGAAGATATCTCCAGAGAGAAGAGTCCACTGTAAGTGCTGTTTGGTTTTAAGAGAAGTGATGAGAAATGGAGGCATCTTCGACATATGATGGGACACATTTCTTGGTGATGGCAGCGAGGTTGTGCCTAGCAACATCCTGGAAAAGAGATGGTCTATCTACCAAAAGGGAATGGCACTGAATGGGAAAGACATCTTTGAAATGGAAAGACTCACTGCTGTGTTATATGATAACGAAAATCATATTGAGTATGAATGGAGAGCCTTCAGGGAGAAATATTTTGAATGAAAAGAAGGTGTCAAAGGAGGTGCTGGGCAAGGATGAATTGAGAAGGGTGGAGGTTTCTGCATAGGAATGTAAGTAATCCCGGGTTGGGGTGGTGTAATATGATAGCGGCTACATTTGGCATATGAATTTGATAGATGTACGGGTGTAAATTTGATGGAATGTATGGTTGTTGCAGCATATTTCAGATATCTTCTGGCAATCAGATACATTTAAAAGAGGAAAACCTGCTGCATAAGTGGGTACCCTTTTGCACCAGGAGATGCAGATTATCATACATGTGTATGGGGCATAGATAGCTTGCAGCCTAAGTGGTGCAGAAGAAGAAACTAGTTTTCGGTAATGTCCTTTCTATGGATTCTTCTCCTGCAGATTCCTCATCAGATTCCAGTGTCAGTTGCTCCAAAACTTTTCGACAGGGGGCATAGTATCCCTTAACTCTGACTTTGATCCCTCTTGACTCGATGCAGCAGTCGTCGACTCTGGACGTGATGTCAGACGCAGTACTTATACCACGTCACTACGTCTGCATGCCTCAGTTCCTCACCTTCCCCCCACCCCGAGCTTAGCTGCTGTGCAGGAAAAATCTAACCATTCAGCTGAAAACAGCCCCAACTCAAAGAAAAGATTCACCAAATGAGGTTGTTTCTTTCTTTTTCGTTTTTTTTAGGTGAAGAACAGAGCCATAAAATATTTCATAAAATACAAAGAAGTTATAAGACAGCCCTTGAAAAGGGAGCTTGCCTCATTCTTTCTGTAAAGAAGGTATTCATCAAACTGCAATAGCTTTCACAGTGGGGTTGGATTGAAGGGTGATGGGGAATCTGCGGGAGAAGAATCCACAGAAAGAACATTAACGGTAAGTGATTTCTCCTTCAGTGGATCAGATATTGTTAGGCAAAATCATGTGCAGTACCCTTTGGGAAAACCACACACAATTAAGACTACAATGTAAGTACAATTTCACCTTTGGTACAAGCCCGTACTACCCAGTAAAGTGGTAGCGATTGCTGAGTAGCCAGACTTACAAGGACAACAATTACTATGGTTCAAACAAACACTGATTCGAGGTTTCTAAGTAAAAGAATATACATTTATTTACACCATCAATTACAAAACAGTTCACTATCATAAAGCAGCAGAAAATCACAGTCTTAATATGCTAAAATAACCCCCAATTAATTCTGGACAAGTTAAGCTCAAAATGAAGTGTGAGTAAATTGGCACTCCAGCAAATTAAAAGGGAGAAAAGACAAGGTTAAAAGTAGTTTGCAGTTAAGTCTTTGCCAAGATATCAAAACGAAGTTGGTCGGAAGAAAAGTTATTTAAGGGAGAAGAGAAGGACAAGCCTTCGGAGAGGCGAAAGATTTCAAGCACTTTCACCGCGGTTGGACGGAAAGAACGACCTGATTTGCACAGTACCTTAAATGGCGAAGAATGCTGTAGCTGAGGCAGTCGTTCCTGACAATTCCTGCAGGCTCACGGTTCCTGAATCTTCTGTTGTGTGGACAAGAAGGAGGACGGCCTGAGGGTTCTGCACTGCCAGGGAAGAAGCCAGCAGCGGGGCAAAACGACGAATAAAAGGCGCGCTCCTTATAACCCAAACTGGTTATCTACACACCGGCTCTCCGATCTACTGCAGCGATGCACAGCAAATTCGACCAGGAGAGGGAGGCCGGCGTTTGATGTTTTGCGAGCTGGTTGGTCCCAACAAGCTCAAGGGAAGGAGATTCCTTGCAGATCTTGTCTGTCGTCGAAGTTTTGGCCGATTCGGACCTGCAGCAGGGCTTCACCGGGATGTCCAGTAGTTGCAGCAGTCGTCTTCCTTCAGCTTCTCTTTGGTTCTCTCGATCCAGTGGGGACTCTGCCCTCGAGTCCCAGAGACAGGCTTTTCATGCACCAAATCCCCAATTCACACAGCCTGCTGTCAATCACATAGCAGGGTGGCTGTCTTGCCAGTCAAAAAAGAGTGTGACTTGGGTCTCCAAGGAGACCTTGTGCAGGGCGCCTCAAACCACTCCCTCACATCCTGTCCACCCAGACACTGAGGTGCCTAAGGAGGGCTTCCATGCAGAAGCCCACCAAAGGACGGCGAACAAAGGAACCCAACCTGGTTTGGCGCACAGAGTAAAATACTAGAAAGATCTTTACAAAAAGATATGGCGAAATAATAACTCTACCGGAACCAAGTTAAAATAAACATGGATTACCGGGTTTCAGTTTGAGGCTACCACCATTGCATCTAATGGTACCGAGGCTATTTTCATAGTCCGCGGTAGAATAAAAATGGTAGATACCACTGCCAGCAGCCAAATCTTAGAGAGAAGGGAACATACTAATGTCCCATGAGAATCAGACAAAAGGGGATAACTATTAACCCCTCCAGTACTCTATTGGAAGATAGGTTGTACTGGGTCTGTAAATTTAAAAAGACTAGTAAAGTCAATGGCAACTTTACTTGTTCTGGTAGACAGTAGTCAGTCCCAGACAATGGAGTTTAAAGTGGGAAGTCTGAAAAGACAACCCTGTGTCACTGCACTGAAGGTGATGGGTGACACACAGTAAAAAGATGATGCCCAGGGAGTGGGAGAGACTCCATAGTTCATAAGCATGAAAATGTACAACACACTGCAAAACACATGTAACAGTGGGAAAAAGGCTCACATGCTTACCAGGTAAAAATATTAAACCCTAGAAATCCAGCAAAGCTGCTGAGGATCTCAACAGGTAAGGGAAATTAACCATTCTGGAGAATTCTCCCTAACACTTGCCCCCCCACCCCTCCAGACTAAGGGACAGGAGGATTTAATCCACTCCTGGAAGAATCTCTTCACTCTAGTCAGTTAAACATCCTAGTTAGACCATCAGCATTTTGGTGGTGACATCCTGACCTGATCTCAATGGTAAAATCAAACCCTTGCGGCAGATTGAGCATCTTAGTAGTTTTGGGTTTTCACCTTTCATTTGCATCAACCATCTCAAGGTTTGGTGGTCTGTCTGAATCACAAAAGTAGATCCATACAAGTATGGTCTAAACTTCTTCAGAGACCACACAATAGCAAAGCACTCATGCTCAATGGTTGCCCAACTTGATTCTGGTTCCTTCAGCTTCCTGCTGAAGAAGCAAATGGGGAGCTCCCTACCTTTATCATCCAGTTGACTAAGGACTGCACCCAAACCTGTATTGGAGGCATCTGTCTGCACAATGAAGGGTTGGTGATAATCAAGAGGTCTTAGGACTGGAGCTTGACAAAGGGCTTTCTTCAGGTTTTCAAAGGCTTGAGTGCACTCCTCATTCCATCTGAACTTTTTAGGGAATATTGGAGAGGAGACCACATTCAAGGGAGAAGCTATGGTCCCATAGTTCTCTATGAAGTTCCTGTAATACCCAGTGAGACCTATGAAGGCTATCACCTGGGTTTGAGTAGTAGGGGTGGCCGAGTTTTGTACAGCTTGCACTTTGCTAGGCAATGGCCTTATTTCCCCTCCTCCTACCTCATGACCAAGGTAGACCACTTTGCTCTGACCAATTTGACATTTACTTGCCTTTATGGTTCAGTAAACGTTACTAGGCAACGTGTAAATAGAGCATGGCGGCGGCCAACTTATCACTCCACAGCAGTTCAAAATGAAAAGGTGTTGAGTTCAGCACGGTTGCAGAACATGTGCACAGACGTCTCACAGGGAGAAAGATAGAGATCCAGATAGTGGATGGTGCTTCTATGGTCAAGCACAGGTAGCGTTACCTTAGATCAGATGTAGTCGGCGATTATTAAGGAAACACGCAGGCGAGCTAGGCTCTAGCCCTCCCCCCTCCTCCCTCGTTGGCGGGCGATCTCTGGATGGGGCCACAGACAGGCGCTCGGCCTTTTAAGTCAGGCCTTTGTGTGGGCCAGGCCGGCTTCTGCCTTCCGGTTCACCTGGGCAAAGAAATGTAGCAGGCGGCCCAATCGAACTTCTGAAAACGTTACTAGGCAACGTGTAAATAGAGAATATCGGCGGCCATCTTATCGCTCCACGGCAGTTCAAAATTAAGAGATGTTGAGTTCAGCACGGTTGCAGAACACGTGCACAGACGTCTCTCAAGGGGAAAGATAGTGATCCAGATAGTGGATGCTGCCTCTATGGTCACACACAGGCAGAGTTACTTTAGATCACATGTAGTCAGCGATTACTGGGGAAACACGCAGGTGAGCTAGGCTCCAGACCTCCCCCCTCCTCCCTCATCGGCGGGCGATCTCTGGTTGCTATAGACTTTTATTAACCAAAGACAAAGCCCATCTATCCCTATTCTATAGGCAGTTTCCCTACTTAAAGAAACTAAACTGAGGTCTGTCAGGGTGCCCATAGTGTCCAAACGATAAAGTTCTGTCTTGGTCAAAATCTCTATCTTTCCCTGTCACTACACCAAATAATAACTAAAGTTCAAGCACTTTTTGAGCCCAGGAGAATGGCCCCCTTCTCCTGGATGTGAAAGTCTTTTCAAACAAAAGTTGTTGAAAGTTCAGCAAAAAGAGTTCCAGCAACCAAACCAGCTCCAACAAAAGTTCTCAGGCCGGCTACGAGAATGACTTGCTTCTCCTAGCTAGCTCCTCAATGTACTGCTATTTTTTTAATCAACTCTTGTAATTCACTTTTGGAAATTCAATATCTTCTACATTCTTCGATACTTTAAATTTGACCACACTGGGACAAGGAAGATGATCCCTGAGATTTTCTTGACTTTCCAGGACCACACGTTTGTGGAACTGCCCAGGGATTTGTGGTCAAAAATGCTAAACTACTTTCTCAAGATGCTTCACAGTCTCAACTCTTCCCGGCCCCCTCCCGGTCTTATCTTGGATCCTGTTACCTTCGCCGGGGAACCTCTTCACCGGTATTGCCAGGGGCTGCGGGGTCCACTTCTTCTATCACTTCACTTCCATGATTTACTCCTCTCTGCAGCCAACTCTTCTGCTTGAAGGTCTCAGCGTAGTTTTTGAGCACCTGGGTCCACCCATGACAGGGCATGCCACCATCTTAGTCTTTCTCCTTCTCACCTCTGTCACCTATGCGGCTTCAGGTTAGACTTGCGGTTTTGGTGCAATTGTTGATCCACCCATTACAGGTCATGCAACCACCTTTGCTTGTCTCTACTTTCAGTATGCTGGCCTCACACGGACCCGCAAGAAACTTTTCGGCATCCCGCTGCTCACCTCTGCAATTCCAGAGACCTGCCTCTCTGCAGTCTCCCAGAGCCGACATTTAGCTTCGCAGAGTCGCCTTGCTTGCCACGTTCTCCTCCTCTGTGCAAACCGCGGCTGCTCGGGCTCCAGCCGGATGGGCCACACTGCAACAAAGATCACTTGTTTCCACCCTCATCGTCGGGTGGTGAGAATAATGTCCTTCTTTGCTGTTTAGCTCAAGTAGTGGGGACAGAGCCAGCGTAACGTCGGTCCAACTGCTTACAGCTGGTGGAGCGTTCTTCCCACTTGACTGTTGCGTTTTCTGGCTTTTCTTCATCTATGTATTTATCTTAATAGATTTGTCAGGAATGTCACAATAACACATTGTTTCAGACTTTACCCTACATCCAGTGAACTGGAACTGGGGTATTGTATCAGCCCAAGGGGTTGGGAGTTAAAGGGGCCGTATCTCAGACTTGCGTCCTTATCCCCAGGAAGGGAGTCCCTACCCATGAGATCCTTCCGCATGTTACCACACCCAGGGTGACTACTGGTTAGAGGTTGCTCGTCCCATGCCTCATGGAAAGGGATTCTCTTCTAGGGAGAAGTGATGCCATCGGAAGGATCATCACACATCCTGAAAGATCAAGGGGAATACCCTTATCCTCCCTGCTCAAAACAGTAAATACCTCACTCGCCCAAGGCATCTTTCAAAGGACCCTAAAACAGGACGTATCTTCCCTCCTTAAAAAAGTACCTTGAACCCTGAAAAGCTCCTAAGCTACTGTCCAATTTTTACCCTCCTATTCATTGGAAAAATCCTACAGTAGCCAGTTGCCAACCAACTTCATGATTTGATTGACTAAGAGGGCCTCTTGTGATTAACAATCTAGTTTCAGCAATGAAACTGCCATTATTAAAGTCATACATTATGCTTTTAAAATCAGTCACTTCTCTCTGATGGAACAGACCAGACATTTCTTGCTAAGTTGCAATTCAACCATAAGTGATGTGATCACATATATTTTTGGGTGTTCTAGAGACCATTTATTTTCCCTCGTTTTCCACAGCAGCAGCTCAGACCCTGGCATTATTGGCCTGGCTGCACCATCTGTTTCATCTACACAGGCACCTTGTTATCCAAGACCCTTTTAGTGGCTCTACATTCTGAGATCCCCTTTTGGATGTTTATGTTATGCAAGAGCCCAAGGTACAAGTGGCTTCATTCAGACATCGTCTGAAGCTCCAGAAGGGGTGTAGCTCACTGCCACAATCTGAAGACCTTGGAAAGTTTGCACAAACCTAACGATCCCCTTGTGAGTTGCACAGTGGGGCCTTGATATCTACTCCAGGGCTCTCCCGAGACCCTGTTGCATTTCCCCTCCACACCTATCCCTGTGGGGGCAGGTATTGGGTACCCATGTTGGTCAACTCCTCTAATAATGGTACCTGGATATGGGAATATTCTTCTTAGGTGGGTGCTTTTGTGCACATTCACATAGAGCTCCTGCTCTACCCCCAATACCAGGCTGTAAGACAAAAGCTGATCGAATGAGAACAACCCCAGTAACCAGGTCCATTTACTCCATATCCATCCTGACGTCTACAATAAATACCCAACTTATTTGGCAGGGGATCTGTTGGTCCACCACCTTGTCTGTATCCCACTTAGTACAGATGACTAACCTATTACACCATTATCTACTATTAACTCTTATCGTGGCACCCATGGACAGTGTATGACCGAGGTATCAAAGGTGTTGCATGTGTAAGGGGTTGAGGTCTGCATACATTATTCCATTGCTTTCTTTTGCTTTGCATGACACGGTCCAATCACTGTAATGAGAGTAAGGCTTTCCTAAGAAGCTATCATATCTTGAACCACAACAATAAAAAAGGGTGGTGGTAATTCATGGAAGTGCTACATGATTCAGAAACATATCTTGAGATTCCAATCAATATAAAACAGGCTACCCTGTTGTCTGTCTGTGGGTCAACCCTTAAAAGGCAGGAAATACGGATTATCATGGTTGTGTATGGGGCTATGGTATCTTGCATCCCCACAATAAAAAGTTAAGGGGGTTCGGGAAGGGGCAGGAGAGTTCAGACCCTCCCCTAGGGATTAAATACATATGTAGCATATGTAACAGGCTCACATGATGTCTTTCTGTGGGTTAACACCTTTTGTGTGAGAAGATGCTGATGCATGGGTCTGAGCTCTTGGAACCACACAATACAAAAAAGATGTGGGAATGAGTAGGGGAGGCAGGCGGCGGTCAGCTTAGTACTTACCATCCATTGGGTATCAATGAAACAGGCTAGTCGAGGTGTAACTGTGGGTAAACCCTGAGAGAGTAGGGGATGTGGATTATCACAATTGTGTATGAAGCCATGATATCTTGTACCCTAGCAATAAAACAATGTGTTGGAGGAACTGTAGGGATTTAGCTTGTTTCTGGCACATGGGTGGTCCTGTAAGAGAGCCCAGGCCTATTGGAGGTTCTAAGCTGGATTCAAGATTCAAGAACTAGAAGATATCTCCAGAGAGAAGAGTCCACTGTAAGTGCTGTTTGGTTTTAAGAGAAGTGATGAGAAATGGAGGCATCTTCGACATATGATGGGACAAATTTCTTGGTGATGGCAGCGAGGTTGTGCCTAGCAACATCCTGGAAAAGAGATGGTCTATCTACCAAAAGGGAATGGCACTGAATGGGAAAGACATCTTTGAAATGGAAAGACTCACTGCTGTGTATTATGATAACGAAAATCATATTGAGTATGAATGGAGAGCCTTCAGGGAGAAATATTTTGAATGAAAAGAAGGTGTCAAAGGAGGTGCTGGGCAAGGATGAATTGAGAAGTGTGGAGGTTTCTGCATAGGAATGTAAGTAATCCCGGGTTGGGGTGGTGTAATATGATAGCGGCTACATTTGGCATATGAATTTGATAGATGTACGGGTGTAAATTTGATGGAATGTATGGTTGTTGCAGCATATTTCAGATATCTTCTGGCAATCAGATACATTTAAAAGAGGAAAACCTGCTGCATAAGTGGGTACCCTTTTGCACCAGGAGATGCAGATTATCATACATGTGTATGGGGCATAGATAGCTTGCAGCCTAAGTGGTGCAGAAGAAGAAACTAGTTTTCGGTAATGTCCTTTCTATGGATTCTTCTCCTGCAGATTCCTCATCTGATTCCAGTGTCAGTTGCTCCAAAACTTTTCGACAGGGGGCATAGTATACCTTAACTCTGACTTTGATCCCTCTTGACTCGATGCAGCAGTCGTCGACTCTGGACGTGATGTCAGACGCAGTACTTATACCACGTCACTACGTCTGCATGCCTCAGTTCCTCACCTTCCCCCCACCCCGAGCTCAGCTGCTGTGCAGGAAAAATCTAACCATTCAGCTGAAAACAGCCCCAACTCAAAGAAAAGATTCACCCAATGAGGTTGTTTCTTTCTTTTTCGTTTTTTTTAGGTGAAGAACAGAGCCATAAAATATTTCATAAAATACAAAGAAGTTATAAGACAGCCCTTGAAAAGGGAGCTTGCCTCATTCTTTCTGTAAAGAAGGTATTCATCAAACTGCAATAGCTTTCACAGTGGGGTTGGATTGAAGGGTGATGGGGAATCTGCGGGAGAAGAATCCACAGAAAGAACATTAACGGTAAGTGATTTCTCCTTCAGTGGATCAGATATTGTTAGGCAAAATCATATGCAGTACCCTTTGGGAAAACCACACACAATTAAGACTACAATGTAAGTACAATTTCACCTTTGGTACAAGCCCGTACTACCCAGTAAAGTGGTAGCGATTGCTGAGTAGCCAGACTTACAAGGACAACAATTACTATGGTTCAAACAAACACTGATTCGAGGTTTCTAAGTAAAAGAATATACATTTATTTACACCATTAATTACAAAACAGTTCACTATCATAAAGCAGCAGAAAATCACAGTCTTAATATGCTAAAATAACCCCCAATTAATTCTGGACAAGTTAAGCTCAAAATGAAGTGTGAGTAAATTGGCACTCCAGCAAATTAAAAGGGAGAAAAGACAAGGTTAAAAGTAGTTTGCAGTTAAGTCTTTGCCAAGATATCAAAACGAAGTTGGTCGGAAGAAAAGTTATTTAAGGGAGAAGAGAAGGACAAGCCTTCGGAGAGGCGAAAGATTTCAAGCACTTTCACCGCGGTTGGACGGAAAGAACGACCTGATTTGCACAGTACCTTAAATGGCGAAGAATGCTGTAGCTGAGGCAGTCGTTCCTGACAATTCCTGCAGGCTCACGGTTCCTGAATCTTCTGTTGTGTGGACAAGAAGGAGGACGGCCTGAGGGTTCTGCACTGCCAGGGAAGAAGCCAGCAGCGGGGCAAAACGACGAATAAAAGGCGCGCTCCTTATAACCCAAACTGGTTATCTACACACCGGCTCTCCGATCTACTGCAGCGATGCACAGCAAATTCGACCAGGAGAGGGAGGCCGGCGTTTGATGTTTTGCGAGCTGGTTGGTCCCAACAAGCTCAAGGGAAGGAGATTCCTTGCAGATCTTCTCTGTCGTCGAAGTTTTGGCCGATTCGGACCTGCAGCAGGGCTTCACCGGGATGTCCAGTAGTTGCAGCAGTCGTCTTCCTTCAGCTTCTCTTTGGTTCTCTCGATCCAGTGGGGACTCTGCCTTCGAGTCCCAGAGACAGGCTTTTCATGCACCAAATCCCCAATTCACACAGCCTGCTGTCAATCACATAGCAGGGTGGCTGTCTTGCCAGTCAAAAAAGAGTGTGACTTGGGTCTCCAAGGAGACCTTGTGCAGGGCGCCTCAAACCACTCCCTCACATCCTGTCCACCCAGACACTGAGGTGCCTAAGGAGGGCTTCCATGCAGAAGCCCACCAAAGGACGGCGAACAAAGGAACCCAACCTGGTTTGGCGCACAGAGTAAAATACTAGAAAGATCTTTACAAAAAGATATGGCGAAATAATAACTCTACCGGAACCAAGTTAAAATAAACATGGATTACCGGGTTTCAGTTTGAGGCTACCACCATAGCATCTAATGGTACCGAGGCTATTTTCATAGTCCGCGGTAGAATAAAAATGGTAGATACCACTGCCAGCAGCCAAATCTTAGAGAGAAGGGAACATACTAATGTCCCATGAGAATCAGACAAAAGGGGATAACTATTAACCCCTCCAGTACTCTATTGGAAGATAGGTTGTACTGGGTCTGTAAATTTAAAAAGACTAGTAAAGTCAATGGCAACTTTACTTGTTCTGGTAGACAGTAGTCAGTCCCAGAAAATGGAGTTTAAAGTGGGAAGTCTGAAAAGACAACCCTGTGTCACTGCACTGAAGGTGATGGGTGACACACAGTAAAAAGATGATGCTCAGGGAGTGGGAGAGACTCCATAGTTCATAAGCATAAAAATGTACAACACACAGCAAAACACATGTAACAGTGGGAAAAAGGCTCACATGCTTACCAGGTAAAAATATTAAACCCTAGAAATCCAGCAAAGCTGCTGAGGATCTCAACAGGTAAGGGAAATTAACCATTCTGGAGAATTCTCCCTAACACTCGCCCCCCCACCCCTCCAGACTAAGGGACAGGAGGATTTAATCCACTCCTGGAAGAATCTCTTCACTCTAGTCAGTTAAACATCCTAGTTAGACCATCAGCATTTTGGTGGTGACATCCTGACCTGATCTCAATGGTAAAATCAAACCCTTGCGGCAGATTGAGCATCTTAGTAGTTTTGGGTTTTCACCTTTCATTTGCATCAACCATCTCAAGGTTTGGTGGTCTGTCTGAATCACAAAAGTAGATCCATACAAGTATGGTCTAAACTTCTTCAGAGACCACACAATAGCAAAGCACTCATGCTCAATGGTTGCCCAACTTGTTTCTGGTTCCTTCAGCTTCCTGCTGAAGAAGCAAATGGGGAGCTCCCTACCTTTATCATCCAGTTGACTAAGGACTGCACCCAAACCTGTATTGGAGGCATCTGTCTGCACAATGAAGGGTTGGTGATAATCAAGAGGTCTTAGGACTGGAGCTTGACAAAGGGCTTTCTTCAGGTTTTCAAAGGCTTGAGTGCACTCCTCATTCCATCTGAACTTTTTAGGGAATATTGGAGAGGAGACCACATTCAAGGGAGAAGCTATGGTCCCATAGTTCTCTATGAAGTTCCTGTAATACCCAGTGAGACCTATGAAGGCTATCACCTGGGTTTGAGTAGTAGGGGTGGCCGAGTTTTGTACAGCTTGCACTTTGCTAGGCAATGGCCTTATTTCCCCTCCTCCTACCTCATGACCAAGGTAGACCACTTTGCTCTGACCAATTTGACATTTACTTGCCTTTATGGTTCAGTAAACGTTACTAGGCAACGTGTAAATAGAGCATGGCGGCGGCCAACTTATCACTCCACAGCAGTTCAAAATGAAAAGGTGTTGAGTTCAGCACGGTTGCAGAACATGTGCACAGACGTCTCACAGGGAGAAAGATAGAGATCCAGATAGTGGATGGTGCTTCTATGGTCAAGCACAGGTAGCGTTACCTTAGATCAGATGTAGTCGGCGATTATTAAGGAAACACGCAGGCGAGCTAGGCTCTAGCCCTCCCCCCTCCTCCCTCGTTGGCGGGTGATCTCTGGATGGGGCCACAGACAGGCGCTCGGCCTTTTAAGTCAGGCCTTTGTGTGGGCCAGGCCGGCTTCTGCCTTCCGGTTCACCTGGGCAAAGAAATGTAGCAGGCGGCCCAATCGAACTTCTGAAAACGTTACTAGGCAACGTGTAAATAGTGAATATCGGCGGCCATCTTATCGCTCCACGGCAGTTCAAAATTAAGAGATGTTGAGTTCAGCACGGTTGCAGAACACGTGCACAGACGTCTCTCAAGGGGAAAGATAGTGATCCGGTTAGTGGATGTTGCCTCTATGGTCACACACAGGCAGAGTTACTTTAGATCACATGTAGTCAGCGATTACTGGGGAAACACGCAGGTGAGCTAGGCTCCAGACCTCCCCCCTCCTCCCTCATCGGCGGGCGATCTCTGGTTGCTATAGACTTTTATTAACCAAAGACAAAGCCCATCTATCCCTATTCTATAGGCAGTTTCCCTACTTAAAGAAACTAAACTGAGGTCTGTCAGGGTGCCCATAGTGTCCAAACGATAAAGTTCTGTCTTGGTCAAAATCTCTATCTTTCCCTGTCACTACACCAAATAATAACTAAAGTTCAAGCACTTTTTGAGCCCAGGAGAATGGCCCCCTTCTCCTGGATGTGAAAGTCTTTTCAAACAAAAGTTGTTGAAAGTTCAGCAAAAAGAGTTCCAGCAACCAAACCAGCTCCACCAAAAGTTCTCAGGCCGGCTACGAGAATGACTTGCTTCTCCTAGCTAGCTCCTCAACGTACTGCTATTTTTTTAATCAACTCTTGTAATTCACTTTTGGAAATTCAATATCTTCTACATTCTTCGATACTTTAAATTTGACCACACTGGGACAAGGAAGATGATCCCTGAGATTTTCTTGACTTTCCAGGACCACACGTTTGTGGAACTGCCCAGGGATTTGTGGTCAAAAATGCTAAACTACTTTCTCAAGATGCTTCACAGTCTCAACTCTTCCCGGCCCCCTCCCGGTCTTATCTTGGATCCTGTTACCTTCGCCGGGGAACCTCTTCACCGGTATTGCCAGGGGCTGCGGGGTCCACTTCTTCTATCACTTCACTTCCATGATTTACTCCTCTCTGCAGCCAACTCTTCTGCTTGAAGGTCTCAGCGTAGTTTTTGAGCACCTGGGTCCACCCATGACAGGGCATGCCACCATCTTAGTCTTTCTCCTTCTCACCTCTGTCACCTATGCGGCTTCAGGTTAGACTTGCGGTTTTGGTGCAATTGTTGATCCACCCATTACAGGTCATGCAACCACCTTTGCTTGTCTCTACTTTCAGTATGCTGGCCTCACACGGACCCGCAAGAAACTTTTCGGCATCCCGCTGCTCACCTCTGCAATTCCAGAGACCTGCCTCTCTGCAGTCTCCCAGAGCCCACATTTAGCTTCGCAGAGTCGCCTTGCTTGCCACGTTCTCCTCCTCTGTGCAAACCGCGACTGCTCGGGCTCCAGCCGGATGGGCCACACTGCAACAAAGATCACTTGTTTCCACCCTCATCGTCGGGTGGTGAGAATAATGTCCTTCTTTGCTGTTTAGCTCAAGTAGTGGGGACAGAGCCAGCGTAACGTCGGTCCAACTGCTTACAGCTGGTGGAGCGTTCTTCCCACTTGACTGTTGCGTTTTCCGGCTTTTCTTCATCTATGTATTTATCTTAATAGATTTGTCAGGAATGTCACAATAACACATTGTTTCAGACTTTACCCTACATCCAGTGAACTGGAACTGGGGTATTGTATCAGCCCAAGGGGTTGGGAGTTAAAGGGGCCGTATCTCAGACTTGCGTCCTTATCCCCAGGAAGGGAGTCCCTACCCATGAGATCCTTCCGCATGTTACCACACCCAGGGTGACTACTGGTTAGAGGTTGCTCGTCCCATGCCTCATGGAAAGGGATTCTCTTCTAGGGAGAAGTGATGCCATCGGAAGGATCATCACACATCCTGAAAGATCAAGGGGAATACCCTTATCCTCCCTGCTCAAAACAGTAAATACCTCACTCGCCCAAGGCATCTTTCAAAGGACCCTAAAACAGGACGTATCTTCCCTCCTTAAAAAAGTACCTTGAACCCTGAAAAGCTCCTAAGCTACTGTCCAATTTTTACCCTCCTATTCATTGGAAAAATCCTACAGTAGCCAGTTGCCAACCAACTTCATGATTTGATTGACTAAGAGGGCCTCTTGTGATTAACAATCTAGTTTCAGCAATGAAACTGCCATTATTAAAGTCATACATTATGCTTTTAAAATCAGTCACTTCTCTCTGATGGAACAGACCAGACATTTCTTGCTAAGTTGCAATTCAACCATAAGTGATGTGATCACATATATTTTTGGGTGTTCTAGAGACCATTTATTTTCCCTCGTTTTCCACAGCAGCAGCTCAGACCCTGGCATTATTGGCCTGGCTGCACCATCTGTTTCATCTACACAGGCACCTTGTTATCCAAGACCCTTTTAGTGGCTCTACATTCTGAGATCCCCTTTTGGATGTTTATGTTATGCAAGAGCCCAAGGTACAAGTGGCTTCATTCAGACATCGTCTGAAGCTCCAGAAGGGGTGTAGCTCACTGGCACAATCTGAAGACCTTGGAAAGTTTGCACAAACCTAACGATCCCCTTGTGAGTTGCACAGTGGGGCCTTGATATCTACTCCAGGGCTCTCCCGAGACCCTGTTGCATTTCCCCTCCACACCTATCCCTGTGGGGGCAGGTATTGGGTACCCATGTTGGTCAACTCCTCTAATAATGGTACCTGGATATGGGAATATTCTTCTTAGGTGGGTGCTTTTGTGCACATTCACATAGAGCTCCTGCTCTACCCCCAATACCAGGCTGTAAGACAAAAGCTGATCGAATGAGAACAACCCCAGTAACCAGGCCCATTTACTCCATATCCATCCTGACGTCTACAATAAATACCCAACTTATTTGGCAGGGGATCTGTTGGTCCACCACCTTGTCTGTATCCCACTTAGTACAGATGACTAACCTATTACACCATTATCTACTATTAACTCTTATCGTGGCACCCATGGACAGTGTATGACCGAGGTATCAAAGGTGTTGCATGTGTAAGGGGTTGAGGTCTGCATACATTATTCCATTGCTTTCTTTTGCTTTGCATGACACGGTCCAATCACTGTAATGAGAGTAAGGCTTTCCTAAGAAGCTATCATATCTTGAACCACAACAATAAAAAAGGGTGGTGGTAATTCATGGAAGTGCTACATGATTCAGAAACATATCTTGAGATTCCAATCAATATAAAACAGGCTACCCTGTTGTCTGTCTGTGGGTCAACCCTTAAAAGGCAGGAAATACGGATTATCATGGTTGTGTATGGGGCTATGGTATCTTGCATCCCCACAATAAAAAGTTAAGGGGGTTCGGGAAGGGGCAGGAGAGTTCAGACCCTCCCCTAGGGATTAAATACATATGTAGCATATGTAACAGGCTCACATGATGTCTTTCTGTGGGTTAACACCTTTTGTGTGAGAAGATGCTGATGCATGGGTCTGAGCTCTTGGAACCACACAATACAAAAAAGATGTGGGAATGAGTAGGGGAGGCAGGCGGCGGTCAGCTTAGTACTTACCATCCATTGGGTATCAATGAAACAGGCTAGTCGAGGTGTAACTGTGGGTAAACCCTGAGAGAGTAGGGGATGTGGATTATCACAATTGTGTATGAAGCCATGATATCTTGTACCCTAGCAATAAAACAATGTGTTGGAGGAACTGTAGGGATTTAGCTTGTTTCTGGCACATGGGTGGTCCTGTAAGAGAGCCCAGGCCTATTGGAGGTTCTAAGCTGGATTCAAGATTCAAGAACTAGAAGATATCTCCAGAGAGAAGAGTCCACTGTAAGTGCTGTTTGGTTTTAAGAGAAGTGATGAGAAATGGAGGCATCTTCGACATATGATGGGACACATTTCTTGGTGATGGCAGCGAGGTTGTGCCTAGCAACATCCTGGAAAAGAGATGGTCTATCTACCAAAAGGGAATGGCACTGAATGGGAAAGACATCTTTGAAATGGAAAGACTCACTGCTGTGTATTATGATAACGAAAATCATATTGAGTATGAATGGAGAGCCTTCAGGGAGAAATATTTTGAATGAAAAGAAGGTGTCAAAGGAGGTGCTGGGCAAGGATGAATTGAGAAGGGTGGAGGTTTCTGCATAGGAATGTAAGTAATCCCGGGTTGGGGTGGTGTAATATGATAGCGGCTACATTTGGCATATGAATTTGATAGATGTACGGGTGTAAATTTGATGGAATGTATGGTTGTTGCAGCATATTTCAGATATCTTCTGGCAATCAGATACATTTAAAAGAGGAAAACCTGCTGCATAAGTGGGTACCCTTTTGCACCAGGAGATGCAGATTATCATACATGTGTATGGGGCATAGATAGCTTGCAGCCTAAGTGGTGCAGAAGAAGAAACTAGTTTTCGGTAATGTCCTTTCTATGGATTCTTCTCCTGCAGATTCCTCATCAGATTCCAGTGTCAGTTGCTCCAAAACTTTTCGACAGGGGGCATAGTATACCTTAACTCTGACTTTGATCCCTCTTGACTCGATGCAGCAGTCGTCGACTCTGGACGTGATGTCAGACGCAGTACTTATACCACGTCACTACGTCTGCATGCCTCAGTTCCTCACCTTCCCCCCACCCCGAGCTCAGCTGCTGTGCAGGAAAAATCTAACCATTCAGCTGAAAACAGCCCCAACTCAAAGAAAAGATTCACCCAATGAGGTTGTTTCTTTCTTTTTCGTTTTTTTTAGGTGAAGAACAGAGCCATAAAATATTTCATAAAATACAAAGAAGTTATAAGACAGCCCTTGAAAAGGGAGCTTGCCTCATTCTTTCTGTAAAGAAGGTATTCATCAAACTGCAATAGCTTTCACAGTGGGGTTGGATTGAAGGGTGATGGGGAATCTGCGGGAGAAGAATCCACAGAAAGAACATTAACGGTAAGTGATTTCTCCTTCAGTGGATCAGATATTGTTAGGCAAAATCATATGCAGTACCCTTTGGGAAAACCACACACAATTAAGACTACAATGTAAGTACAATTTCACCTTTGGTACAAGCCCGTACTACCCAGTAAAGTGGTAGCGATTGCTGAGTAGCCAGACTTACAAGGACAACAATTACTATGGTTCAAACAAACACTGATTCGAGGTTTCTAAGTAAAAGAATATACATTTATTTACACCATCAATTACAAAACAGTTCACTATCATAAAGCAGCAGAAAATCACAGTCTTAATATGCTAAAATAACCCCCAATTAATTCTGGACAAGTTAAGCTCAAAATGAAGTGTGAGTAAATTGGCACTCCAGCAAATTAAAAGGGAGAAAAGACAAGGTTAAAAGTAGTTTGCAGTTAAGTCTTTGCCAAGATATCAAAACGAAGTTGGTCGGAAGAAAAGTTATTTAAGAGAGAAGAGAAGGACAAGCCTTCGGAGAGGCGAAAGATTTCAAGCACTTTCACCGCGGTTGGACGGAAAGAACGACCTGATTTGCACAGTACCTTAAATGGCGAAGAATGCTGTAGCTGAGGCAGTCGTTCCTGACAATTCCTGCAGGCTCACGGTTCCTGAATCTTCTGTTGTGTGGACAAGAAGGAGGACGGCCTGAGGGTTCTGCACTGCCAGGGAAGAAGCCAGCAGCGGGGCAAAACGACGAATAAAAGGCGCGCTCCTTATAACCCAAACTGGTTATCTACACACCGGCTCTCCGATCTACTGCAGCGATGCACAGCAAATTCGACCAGGAGAGGGAGGCCGGCGTTTGATGTTTTGCGAGCTGGTTGCTCCCAACAAGCTCAAGGGAAGGAGATTCCTTGCAGATCTTCTCTGTCGTCGAAGTTTTGGCCGATTCGGACCTGCAGCAGGGCTTCACCGGGATGTCCAGTAGTTGCAGCAGTCGTCTTCCTTCAGCTTCTCTTTGGTTCTCTCGATCCAGTGGGGACTCTGCCCTCGAGTCCCAGAGACAGGCTTTTCATGCACCAAATCCCCAATTCACACAGCCTGCTGTCAATCACATAGCAGGGTGGCTGTCTTGCCAGTCAAAAAAGAGTGTGACTTGGGTCTCCAAGGAGACCTTGTGCAGGGCGCCTCAAACCACTCCCTCACATCCTGTCCACCCAGACACTGAGGTGCCTAAGGAGGGCTTCCATGCAGAAGCCCACCAAAGGACGGCGAACAAAGGAACCCAACCTGGTTTGGCGCACAGAGTAAAATACTAGAAAGATCTTTACAAAAAGATATGGCTAAATAATAACTCTACCGGAACCAAGTTAAAATAAACATGGATTACCGGGTTTCAGTTTGAGGCTACCACCATAGCATCTAATGGTACTGAGGCTATTTTCATAGTCCGCGGTAGAATAAAAATGGTAGATACCACTGCCAGCAGCCAAATCTTAGAGAGAAGGGAACATACTAATGTCCCATGAGAATCAGACAAAAGGGGATAACTATTAACCCCTCCAGTACTCTATTGGAAGATAGGTTGTACTGGGTCTGTAAATTTAAAAAGACTAGTAAAGTCAATGGCAACTTTACTTGTTCTGGTAGACAGTAGTCAGTCCCAGAAAATGGAGTTTAAAGTGGGAAGTCTGAAAAGACAACCCTGTGTCACTGCACTGAAGGTGATGGGTGACACACAGTAAAAAGATGATGCCCAGGGAGTGGGAGAGACTCCATAGTTCATAAGCATAAAAATGTACAACACACAGCAAAACACATGTAACAGTGGGAAAAAGGCTCACATGCTTACCAGGTAAAAATATTAAACCCTAGAAATCCAGCAAAGCTGCTGAGGATCTCAACAGGTAAGGGAAATTAACCATTCTGGAGAATTCTCCCTAACACTCGCCCCCCCACCCCTCCAGACTAAGGGACAGGAGGATTTAATCCACTCCTGGAAGAATCTCTTCACTCTAGTCAGTTAAACATCCTAGTTAGACCATCAGCATTTTGGTGGTGACATCCTGACCTGATCTCAATGGTAAAATCAAACCCTTGCGGCAGATTGAGCATCTTAGTAGTTTTGGGTTTTCACCTTTCATTTGCATCAACCATCTCAAGGTTTGGTGGTCTGTCTGAATCACAAAAGTAGATCCATACAAGTATGGTCTAAACTTCTTCAGAGACCACACAATAGCAAAGCACTCATGCTCAATGGTTGCCCAACTTGTTTCTGGTTCCTTCAGCTTCCTGCTGAAGAAGCAAATGGGGAGCTCCCTACCTTTATCATCCAGTTGACTAAGGACTGCACCCAAACCTGTATTGGAGGGGCATCTGTCTGCACAATGAAGGGTTGGTGATAATCAAGAGGTCTTAGGACTGGAGCTTGACAAAGGGCTTTCTTCAGGTTTTCAAAGGCTTGAGTGCACTCCTCATTCCATCTGAACTTTTTAGGGAATATTGGAGAGGAGACCACATTCAAGGGAGAAGCTATGGTCCCATAGTTCTCTATGAAGTTCCTGTAATACCCAGTGAGACCTATGAAGGCTATCACCTGGGTTTGAGTAGTAGGGGTGGCCGAGTTTTGTACAGCTTGCACTTTGCTAGGCAATGGCCTTATTTCCCCTCCTCCTACCTCATGACCAAGGTAGACCACTTTGCTCTGACCAATTTGACATTTACTTGCCTTTATGGTTGGATGGGCCTGCTCAAGAGCCTGTAATACATATTCTAAGTAGTGAACATGTTCTTTCTAAGTAGGGCTAAACACTGCAATGTCATCCAAGTATGCCATGCAGAAGTCCTCCATCCGATTCAGAACTTGATTAGCCATCCTTTGGAATGTAGCAGGTGCATTCTTTAATCCAAAAGGCATAACCTTAAACTGGTGGTGTTGAAAATGCAGTTTTCTCCTTGGCATGGTCTGTTAGGGCTATTTGCCAATAGCCTGAAGTAAGATCAAATGTGCTGAGGTACTTGGCTGCACCAAGTTCATCCACCAGTTCATCTGTCCTGGGTAAAGGATGGGCTTCAGTCTTTGTGACTGCATTTAGAGCTCTATTGTCCACACAGAATCTCAACTCCTTGGATCCTGCTTTTAGTTCTAGAACAACTTGACTAGACCATGGACTTGTAGATGGCTCTATAACCCCGAGATCAAGCATCTTGTTGACCTCCTCCTTTATGTGGGTCCTTGCATGGTCTGACATGCTGTAACCTCTGGTTTTCACAGGTAAAAAGTCACCAGTTTGAATTTCATGCTGGCCCCAAGGGGTCAAGCCTGGTGATAGTGAAAACAGGGAGGCAAACTGATTTAACAGAAACTTGCACTCCTACTGTTGTTCAGATGTCAGATTAGAATAGAGATTTACTCCTTCTATTTTCTCATCTAAAGGCTGTACTCGTAGTAGGTCAGGTGGAGTTTCACTCTCCTCCTCCTCTTGAGCTGAAGCTAGAAGCAAAGCGCCCACTACTGGTCTCGAGACATAGGCCTTCAAATGGTTGGTGTGAAAGACTCCGGAAGCCTCCTTAGGTTGCCTAAGTCAACCAGATAGTTCACCTCTCCAAGTTTTCCCACAACCTTGAAGGGTCCTATCCACTTGTCCTGCAAGGCCCTCTGCCTTGTGGGCACCATAACTAGCACAAGCTGGTCTTGAGCAAACTCAACCATGTTGACCTTCTGGTCATGCCAATGTTTGACCAGAGCCTGACCTGCTTTCAAGTTATCACTAGCTTCTGCCATCATGTGTGACATTCTCCTCTGGAGACCTATCACATAGTCAGTCACTCTGACTGGCTTGGGGGAAGGAGCACTCTCCAACCCCTCCTTAATCAGGGCCAAAGGACCTCTGAGTGAATGGCCATAAAGAAGTTCAAAGGGACTATATCCAACTCCCTCTTGAGGGACTTCTCTATAAGCAAAGAGAAAGCATGTGAGAATCACCGCGGGACTAAGAGGAGTAAAGAAGGTTACCGAGGTGATTAAAGCTAATGGAGGCTTTACATTGAGATGACACGTAGGACACAGGCAATGCCCTTTGCATACACAATGCCTAAGAGCCCTGAAGACGACACATGTCTGAAATGCATTGGCAAAAAAAACTGTTGGCGCTATGCAACTAAGGAACACCTAAACCTCACAAATAAAACAAAAGATATAAAATCTTCATGATTTTACCTGAATTGGGAATCTGTTTTCAAGTTTCAATTTTGATGTGAACGGTACAGAAAATAATTACGATTTAAGCAACTCCAATTGGGGAGGCCGGCGTGTGGTGTTTGGCGAGCTGGTTGGTCCCACCAAGCTCAAGGGAAGAAGATTCCTTGCAGTTCTTCTCTGTTGTCGAAGTTTGGGTGATTCGGACCTGCAGCAGGGCTTCACCGGGATGTCCAGTAGTTGCAGCAGTCGCCTTCCTTCAGCTTCTCTTTGGTTCTCTCGATCCAGTGGCGACTCTAGCCTTCCAGTCCCAGAGACAGGCGTTTTATGCACCAAATCCCCCCATTCACACAGTCTGGCTGTCAATCACACAGCAGGGTGGCTGTCCTGGCAGGACAGCCACCTAGCCAATCAAACAAGAGTGCGACTTGGGTCTCCAAGGAGACCCTGTGCAGGGGGTCTCAAACCCCTCCCTCACATCCTGTCCACCCAGACACTCAGGTGCCTAAGGAGGGTTTCTGTGCAGAAGCCCACCAAAGGACGGCGAACAAAGGAACCAAACCTGGTTTGGCGCGCCCAGTAAAACACTAGAAAGAACTATACAAAAAGAAATGGCAAAATAACTCAACCGGAACCAAGTTCAATTAAATGTGGCTTACCGGGTTTGAGTTTGAGGCTATCATCATAGCCTCTAACGGTAACGAGGCTATTTTCATAGTCTGCGGTAGAATAAAAATGGTAGATACCACTGCCACTAGCCAAATCTTAGAGCAAGGGGAACATACTAATGGCCCATGATAATCAGATAAAAGGGGATAACTATTAATCCCTCCAGTACTCTATTGGAAGATAGGTTTTACTGGGTCTGTAAATTTAAAAAGACTAGTAAAGTCAATGGCAACTTCACATGTTCTGGGAGACAGTAGTCAGTCCCAGAAAAGTGAGTTTAAAATGGGAAGTATGAAAAGACAACCCTATGTCACTGCACTGAAGGTGCTGGGTGACACACAGTAAAATGATGATGCCTATGGGCTGGGTGAGACTCCATAGTCCATAAGCATGAAAATGTACAACAGACAGCAAAACACATGTAAGAGTAGGAAAAAAAGGCTCATACTCTCACCAGGTAAAAAAATGAAACCCTAGAAATCCAGCAAAGCTGCTGAGGGACTCAACAGGTAAGGGAAATTAGCCATTCTAGAGAATTCTCCCTAACAGATAGACTCTGCAAGCAGTATGTACTTAGGAGGCAGGATGAAAGTCCTCCCACCAGGAAACTCTGCAAAACCGCTCTCCCAAAGCGACCGTCAGCTCTGTGGGCTATATCTAGGCAGCAATGTTCGGTGAAGGTATGCAGTGAAGACCAAGTCACTGCTCGGCAGATGTCTATCGCTGGCACACCCCTTTGTAGAGCTGAAGAGGCAGCCACACCCCTAGCGGAGAGGGCGCTGATGCACAAAGGTAATTCCTTTCCCGCATAGAGATAGGATTTTGAAACGCAAAGTGTAATCCCCTTGGAGACAGATTGTTTGGAGTCAGCCAAACTCTTTCTTGCCAACAAGAAGGCTACAAATAGTTGGTCAATTTTTACAAACTCTGCTGTTTTCGCAACATAAAAGCTAAGAGACCTTTTCGGGTCTAGCCTCTGGAAACGTTCATTCTCCTTGGGTGGATGAGGGCTGTCTAGAAAACTGGGAGGTCGATAGCATGGGACAGATGAAACTCATACACAACCTTGGGTAAAAATCCCGGTCATACCTTAAGAGAAACCGTCTCCCTGAAAAAGCAGAAATATGGTGGCTTGCACGATACGGCCTGCAGTTCACTGACCCGTCTGGCTGACGTAATGGCCAGCAAAAAGTAGTCTTCAAAATAAGCAAGGAAATGGAGCACGAATTAAAAGGCTCAAAGGGAGACATCATGAGGAAAGTGAGAACTAAGTTAAGGTACCAGTCTGTAACAACAAAAGGAACAGGCAGAAACTTATTGACAAGGTCTTTCAGGAATTGGGCTATAACCGGGATCGTAAAGAAAAACCCTTGATCCAGAGACCTTTTGAAAACAGACAAAGCCACCAAGTATCCTTTGACTGTTGCAACCTGGAGGCCTGATGAGACCAGTGGCAGAAGGAACTCCATCACTGCAGTGGAGGGGCAAGAGATAGGATCCATCCCGTGTTCCCTGCACCATGCCTCAGATCTTCTCCATCCGCACTTGTACAGCGATCTTGTGGAGGGTCTGCTTGCAGCCAGCAGCACCTTAAGTAGCTCCTCCGAGAGGTCTTAGTCATCATATATCATGCTCTCAAGAGCCACAAATGTAGATTGAGGGATTCCGGGCTCGGGTGTAGTACCCGCCCTTCTGACTGAGATAGGATGTCTGCCGACGAGACACCTGGAGAGGTGTGCAGATGGTCAAATCCAGAAGATCCGCGTACCATGTTCTCCTTGCCCACTGTCGGCGATCAAGATCATAGTTGCTTCAAAACTTCTCAACCTCCTGAGAACCCACAGAATGAGGGAAGGCATAGTGGAGGTCGAAGTCCCACTCCACTAGGAATGCATCCCCCCAGTGCGCCTCTCGCCTGGAATTCCCTCTAGCAAAACTGTTTGCACTTCTTGTCAGGTACGCCAATGAGCGACAATCTCCTCTAAGACCTCCTGGCACACTTCCCACTTGTGTGAGACTGTGCTCTTCCTTCTGAGAGCATACATCAATCCATTCTCCATCCCCGCCAGATGCAGTGCCGAAACTGAGATCTGATTCTCCAACAGCCAAAAGCACAGCTGCATCGCCACCCTGCAAAGGGGGAGTGAGCGCCGTGAGGCAGACATGGTATCTTGAGATGACACAGACAACAGATTGTGAATTCAACAATATAATCTAAGTATCAGGATGGGTGTAAATCCTAACTTGCCCTATAGCTATGGTGGGGATTTCCCTACCTAAAGAAACTAAGGAAAAGACTATGTCCGTAAGTCCAAATCAAAAGTTTGCCTGTGTCAAAACCTATGCTTGCCCTCACGTCTAATACAAAAATGTAGTGTAGGGTTAATAATAATAATAATAATTTAGCATTTATATAGTGCTACGAACCCTCAGGCATCTGAGCGATGATTATTATTACCCACGGTGTGTGGTGCTCTTTTATCGATTCGGAAGGATGAAAGGCTCAGTTTGACCCTGCCGGGATTCAAACCTGCATCAGCAGGCTCTGCATGGATGTCAAAGCGAGTGCTCTACTCGCGTGCTATTTCGGCTAACTCAACAGTGTTCAACACAAGGTTTAAAGCAGCCTCTAGCTCCCTACCCGAAGTTCAGGATACAGTTTCAACAATTATGGGTTTCAAATGTTCTGTAAGTACTTGGGTTTCTCTTACCCAAGTTTCAAGAACACTTAGTTTTAGTATACAAAGTTCTAAGCTTATAGTACTGGGTTACAAAACAATGTTCCAAAGGAGCTCAGGTGTCCCTTCCCCAAGCTTCAAGCACTGGTTCACAAAGCAATGTTACAAACGAGCTCAGGGTTCACTTCCCCAAGCTTCAAGCACTGGTTCACAAAACAACCTCAGAATATTCAGCTTTATCTTTTTTTCAGGGTTTATTTTTTTATTTATTTTTTTAAAGATTTTTATTTTGAAAGCAAATAAACAATACAAACCAAACTTGCAGCATTATTTACAATAGACTCGTGAACATGTATTAACACTCATTACTGCTCCCCGAATCCCCCCCCTAAAGAGCTTATTTGCATTTCTCGTTCTGTATCCGCTGCGTGTGGCTGGGTATCGTTTCCTTCCGAAGCTGCAGAATCCACTACTGTGCCAAACAGTCCTGTAAATAACATTCTCCAAGCCATCAGGTTACCCACATCTTCTTCCCCGCACTTGCTGCATGCCTCCTGCCACACCACTGTTTTAGCCTCCGCCCATTTTTGCAAGTCCCGCCACCATACCTCTACCCGTGGCTTGTGGCATTGCTTCGAGCCCATGGCAATCCTTCTTTTAGCAAGCACATATGCCAGGTCCCTCAGTTTCCCAAGGTGTTTAGTATTCCGTGGTCTGGGAAACCCTCCCAACAGGCAGGCCCAGGCTGTATCTATGTTGAGCGTGACCCCTTTATCCGCTAGTTTCCGTGCCACTTCCCCCCAAAAAGCTTCAATCACTGGGCAAGACCAGAACATGTGTGTCATATCAGCATCTTCCTCATCACATTTTGGGCATGCTTGTCTTCCTGCGTTTGCAAACTTAGATATTCTCTTCGGGGTCATATAAGCTCTATGCGTTATGTATAACTGTATCTGTTCTGGACACTTTCTTGTGGTATCCTATAGCACGTTCCCACATTCCATCGGTCATCTGTGCCCCCACCTTCGCTTCCCAGTCCAGCCTCAAATGAGTCAAATCCTTCCCCACCCGGGTCATCACCATCTCATACAGTCTAGAGATCTCGTGCCCTCCTTCTGATATGTCATATATTGTTCCCATTAGGACGTCTGGCTCTTCCGCCAGTACAATCTCTGGCCAGATTTTGCGAATAGTCTGCACTAGCCTAAGATACGTGACATATTGGCCTCCATGCAAACCTGTCTCTTCTCCCAGTTCTTCGAAATCTTTAATAATCCCTTCTTGCCATATGTCTCCCAATGTGACCAGCCCAACCGATTCCCAATAGGTCCTGATTATCATCCTGAGCTGGTTGTCTCCCCTAGCTAAGGCGACTAGTGGCACCTGTGGGGAACACGGGCACGGGTTCTCCATCAGTTGGCATACTCAATGCCACATCTTCCACCCAAGCAACAGCATACCCGGGCGTTCTTTCATTTCAAGTCTAGGCACCCAGATAATCTCCTTTAGGTAAAACGGCGTGCAGTCCTGCCCAAACAGCCTAGATTCAGGAGTTTCTTCATCAGAGAGCCATTTGGTTACATATTGCAACTGACTAGCTACATAATAGGCCTCAAAGTTCGGCAGCTTAATGCCCCCTCTATCATGGAAGTTCTGTAGCTTCCATAGCGCCACTCTATTGCGAGTGCCGTGCCATAGGAAGTCCCTACACATGCTGTTCAGTTTGACAAAAAACTTTTTGGGTATCAAGTATGGTATATTACTGAAGAAATGTAACAGCCTAGGCAGGACCACCATTTTGAGCATCGCCCCCCGTCCCATCATCGCCAGCGGCAGCTTCTCCCAAACCTTCCTATTTGTGCGGATTTTTTTCACAGCCACCTCGGTGTTATGCAAGTGTTCCCCCTCCACAGTATGATATACATCTATTCCGAGGTAGCGGAAGGAATCAGCCGCCCAAGGTACGGACAACACTGGCAACCGTTCCAGAGGGGCTCCTATGTAGCTCCCCAATGGGAACATGCTCGATTTTTGGGGGTTCACCGCTATGCCAGACAGTTCTGCATACTTTTCCATGACCTCTAGAATATACAGAAGATTTTCTTCCGGATATTTCAAATACAGTAGTAAATCGTCAGCATACAAGGATATTAGGTGTTTCTCTCCCCCTGCTTCAATACCGACCATGTCATATTGTTGTCTGAGGTACACTGCCAGGGGCTCTAGGGCTAGAATGTATAACATCGGGGACCAGGGGCACCCTTGTCTGGTGCCTCTACTGAGTTGCCAACTCTCAGATATCACCAATCCTGTGCGTACTCTGGCCAGTGGTTCACTGTACAATAATTTTGCCCACCTAACATAACCCGGCCCCATCCCGTATTCTTCCAGGGCCGCCAGCAACCATGGCCACCTCACTGAATCAAAAGATTTGACTGCATCTAGGGACACCACCGCCATTTCCCCATCGCTCCTGTTTCCCTCTTCAATCACCCGATGGAGTCGCCTGTGGTTGTGGGTTATATTTCTGTTAGGGACATAACCTGTCTGATCCGGGTGTATCAGTTTGCTGATAACCCTTCGCAGCCTATTGGCCAGGACCGCCATCAAGATCTTGCTGTCCTGGTTCAACATTGACAACGGCCTATAGGAGCCGCAGCTATGCCCTGGCTTGTTGGGCTTAGGGAGCGGCACGATTAGTGCTTCTCTGAGCGATTCCGGTAGCCGACCCTTCTCAAAAGACTCATTGAGCATCTCTAGCATAGGGGGGAGTACTTCTACTTTATATATTTTGTAAAACTCACCAGGGAATCCGTCCGTGCCCGGGGTCTTGCAGGTGGGCAGCTGTTTCACCACCGCCTCTAATTCCTCCAAGGTAATCGGTGCGTCCAGCTCCTCCCTTTCTTCATCACTAATCTTAGGTAATTCCATGTCTTTTAGTGTTTCTCTAATCTCCTCCCGATTGTCCCCTCCTCTGTCCTCATATAATGTTCTATAATAGTCCAAGAATGCCTCGTTGACTCCTTCCTGGGTGTCAACCACCTCCCCGTCTTCTCTAGTTATTGTCCTAATCGGGGGCCTGGGGGTTTCGCTTTTATATAACCACGCCAACAAGTGGCCAGTTTTATCCCCACCTGCATGTTGCCTCTCGACATACTTCTTGTAGTTAAGGTTGCAGAGCCTTTCCCAAAGCTCCGCGCACCTCTGCTGCAACTCGAGTACAAGTTCCGCGTCCCCTCCTGCCCTTTTGCTTTCGCGCTCCAGTTTATCTTCCGCTTCCTCTAGTTCCGTTAGGACCCCACCCTGTAGGCCTTTTGACTTAGCAATAGCAGCACCCCGCAACACCACCTTAAAGGCTTCCCAGAGTGTGCACGCTGAATCTACGCTGCCTGTGTTTACCTCAAAGTACTGTGAGATCGCATCCCTGATATCTTCCCTGAAGACTGGGTCTCGGAGCGCCTCCGCCCGGAGGCGCCACGTCGGTATCCGCGCCCTGGGGCGGCAGTGCTGCCAGGTCAGCACCAGAGGCGAGTGGTCCGACAGGACCCTCGCTCTGTATTCTATTTGGGTGGTCTCTATCATCACATCTGGCGTGGCAAAAAAATAATTCAGCCTTGTGTGCAGGTGCTACGGAGCTGAGTAGTGCGAGTACTGTGTTTCATTAGGGTGTTTCAGTCTCCAAACATCCGCCAGCCCAAAGTCATCTAGTAATGTCTGCAATACCCTGGCCGCTGGGGTGGGCCTATCAATCTTCCCATCAGATCTGTCTGCCTTTGGGTTGAGCACACAGTTGAAATCCCCTCCCCAGATAACCGCTCCTCCCATACACGCGCCCAGATGAGTACATAGGGTTCTAAAATACGTCGCAGTGTTTTGGTTGGGGGCATATGTATTTATAATGCACACCTCTTTATTCTCTACCAAAGGGCCTCATTACAACTCAGGCGGTAAGGGGTTTACGGCAGCGTTAACAGCGCCGACCCTTACCGCCTGATTACGAGGTCCCCTAGCGCCATGGTGCTTTTAACACCTGCTTTTAGCAGGTGTTAAAATCCATGGCGCTAAGGGACCATGGAGTTAATTACGCCACCGTAATTTACGGTGGCGTAATTAACGCCTTCCCCACTCCCATTATGCCCTATGGGGCAAAAATGGGAATGGGGAAGGGTAAATGGGGATTGGGGACTTACCGCCCCGCCTAGGTCGGAATGGGGCGGTAAGTCCGCCAACCACCATGGCGTAAACGTAGTTTACGCCATGGTGGTAAAGTCACGGCCCAGGCGGTAACTTACCGCCTGGGTCGTAATGAGGCCCAAAGCCTTTAATATGACCAACCTCCCCTCCGTGTCCACCACCTCTTGTGTAAATTGGAGCGGAACGTGCGGTGCCACCCAGACCAGCACTCCCCTAGCGTAGGCAGAGTACGGAGAGCCCACTACAGTACCTCTCCACTTCTTCCCCACCAGTTCCAATTTTTGCTGGGTCAGATGTGTTTCCTGAAACAACGCAATATCAATCTTCTGTCTTTTTAAGTACATCATGACTTTGTTTCTTTTTAAGTAGCTGTTAAGTCCCCTGACATTCCATGTTACGATCTTAAGGTCTCCCATGGCTCATGAGTGTCTTCCTGCCTCCCATGTAGCGACTCCCCTTTGCCCACGTGATACAGATACAGCCCTCCATCTTTGCTTGTAGCTTCTTGTACCAGCTCAAACTCCCCATAACTATGTACACGGTAAATCCCCAACTTCCCTCCCCTCCCCCCACCCGTCCCTTCCCCAACATCACACACCCCAACTGCTGTCCAGCTCCATTCTCGGAACTCAGACACCCCCACATCTAGCCCTGCAAGCACCAAACAATGCACAGAGCTCAGTAGGGTGAAGTCGCCCTACAGAGATGAGTAGAGAGCAGATGCTGCCTCATCAGCATTAAGGGTAGAGAAACTTAAGGAAAAGTGCTGGGTTACATTGTATCTGAGTGGTCGCCTGTGAATTATGTTCTCGAAAGACTCTATCCTTTGTCTGCTTTTCACACTACTCGCCAACCTTCTCAACCCTGGCTTTCCCCTCATCTCGTGCTGTGCAATGTCTTCTTCGCCGACTTGAAAGGCTTTGGCTCAAATCAAAATCTGCATCTAATCACTCCTCATACTTCTCCTATCACACTCTCTATGACAATTGTCTAATCTCTGCAAAACGTGCCTACTTTTCTGATCTTCTTCAAACCTAATCTACCCACTCTAAGCGTATTTTCCAAATTCTTACACAGTTGCTCTCCCCTCTCTCTCTCTTGATCATTCTATTAATTCTATCCTGTCTGCTTCTGATTTTGCTCTCTTCTTTTCTTCAAAGGTTCTCGCTCTGCATCAAGAAATTGAAGCCTCTCTTCCCCCAACCGCTTCACCTCCTTCTCCCTCTACCCCTTCTGTTTTCATTTCTTGCTTTCCCCCGTCTCCAACACTGATGTACTATTCTTGTTAGCAAAAGCTCATCCCACTGCTACTCCTACAAATCCAATTCCATCTGCTCTTATTCCTAATGTTTACCCTCTTCTCATACCTTATCTTGTGTCTTTCTTAAACACTTGTCTTTGTACCTCTGTTTTTCATATGTCCTTTAAACACGCAACTATTATTCCTATCCTGAAAAAAACCACATCTAATCCTCACATTGTTTCTATCTTCTGTCCTATCTCTCTTCTACTCTATCTCTCTAAACTCCTGGAGCGTCTTGTCTATTCTCCGATTTCATCCTTTGTCACTGATCTTTCTCTTCTTTCTCATTTTCAGTCTGGTTTCCATCTCCTTCATTCTTCTTCGACTGCCTTGATCTCTGTGCTTAACTCTCTTCTCTAAGCTTGTTACTCCAAACACTCCTCTTTTCTTATTCTTCTTGACTTATCTGCTGCATTTGACACTGTGGACCATTCTTTGCTTCTGGAGTCCCTTTCTTCTTTGGTCTTAAGGGTTCTGTTCTTTCCTGGTTCTCCTCCAATCTGTCTAATAGAACTTTTTGTGTTTCTTGGGTGGGCAGGTAAGACCCTTGATCACGGAGTACCCCAAGGGTCAGTTTTAGGTCCTTTCCTTTTTTCATTGTATACCTCACAACTCGCTGCTATTATCTCCTCTTTTGGTCTCTCTCATCACTTCTACGCTGACAATAAACAACTTTTTCTATCCTTTTCTTCTTTCACTTCTGAAATAAACCACACCCTCACAGCGTGTCTCTCTGCTATCAAATCTTGGATGGCATCTCACTTTCTTACCCTTAACGCGGGCAAGACAGAGGTCCTATTCTTCCCTGCTAATAATGTTCCTGCTCATCTTCCACCCCGTTCATATCCTTTCCTCCCTCTAATCTCCCTATTTCTTCTACAGCTCGTAACCTTGGCCACTATTTTGATTCAAATCTTTCCTTTGCCCACCACATTTCTCTCACTTCTAGTTCCTGTCATTTCCATCTTCATAATATTCGTAAAGTTTGTCCTTTCCTCACTTTCCAAGCATCTAAACTTCTTATTTCCTCACTACATTTCTATTGTTCCACCACTCTATTTGGTCTTCCAAGCTCTCGTCTTGCTCCTCTAAGATCAATCTACAATTCTTCTATTTGTTTACTTAGTCTTCTCCCTTATTGAGACTCTATTTCCTCTTCACTTGCTTCACTTGGTCGGTTACCCTTTCACTCCCAAATTAAATGTAATTTTCTTTGTCTAGTTTTCAAATCCCTCTATGGACTTGCCCCTGATTACCTTGTTGCACTTTTATATTTCAATACCCTGTCTCGCTCTCTCCGGTCTTCCTCCCTCTTTAGACTCAACGTTGCCCGTCCTCCATGTGCCCAGTCCCGTTTCCGATTGTAACTCCTTCTTGCTCCCCTTCAATGGAATTCCCTTTCACTTTCTCTCCGTTCTATTACTGTTTACTCTCTCTTTCGTGTCTCCTTGAAAACCCACCTTCAATATCCCTGAATGTTTGCTACCAGGATTGATTGTTTACTGCTTACCATTCTTTTGTACCGTACTTTGTTTTTAAATTGTACAGTGCTTTGGCTTAAGGTGCGTCACAATTTGAGGTCAGGGTCTAACCGCCAGTCCCTCAGACATCCCTGGACTGGTACTTCCATTCAGGGTAACGAGCACTGTTTGGCCACAGTGAAGGGACCGACAAACTCCATGGTTCCCGTCTCCCGCCTTCACCAGCTCCTTGGGGACACGGCTCCTTCGCCACGCGTTTCCACTCTGTTTCACCATGAAGTCCTTCAGTGTCTCAGCTTTCGTTCTCCTTTGGCTTCTTGCAGGTTTGACTGGTCTTCCTGCTGCTCTCTAAGTTCTCTGGTGCTCCACCTTTTATACACCTGAGCCCCATGAAAGGGTTTCAGGTGTGACTTGCATGGTTTGCCTGATTCCAACTAGACCAATTACTAGGGCATGCCTGTTTTTTCAGCCATGTAGTCATCAGGAGCCCTCTTATTCATCCCAGTGCTATAGTGGTATTTCCTATAGGTACTTTGTATTACTTTCTGAGGCATCTTCTTCTTCTCAGTACTTTGTGTCATTTCAGGGGACAATTTGGATATGGACAGCAATATCCTACAAACGCTGAGGGTGGGTAGGGTAAGTCAATGTCAGAAAAGGGGGATACTGTGTCTCGGCTCTCTGGCACCCTGTCCCCAATCCCCAAGGATCCTCCACTCAGGTGATCCTCCCCCGCCAGTC
This sequence comes from Ambystoma mexicanum, assembly GCF_040938575.1. Lineage (NCBI taxonomy): Eukaryota > Metazoa > Chordata > Amphibia > Caudata > Ambystomatidae > Ambystoma > Ambystoma mexicanum. The sequence goes on from NC_090931.1 coordinate 464,851,141, forward strand.
CACCCCTAGGGTCAGGATCTAAAAGCGATGGCCCTTCCCTGGCCACCTGAACAGAAGATTCCTATGGAGTTATTGTGAGAGTGCCTTCACCTTTCTCACAGCACTTAGCTCCCTGCTTGTCCCTGTAAGTGCGTGGCCACGGTATTGTCCGTCATGATAAGGATGTGCTTCCCTTTGAGAGAAGGCACAAAAGCTTTCAGGGCTAATCTGATTGCTTGCAGCTCCAGCCTGTTGATGTGGCAGTGGGCTTTCATTGTGGACCAGAGGACACTCACCTGCAACTCGCAGTGAGCGCCCCAACCATTCAACGATGCATCTGTGACCACCCTGGTCTGGGGCCATTGAGGCCAGAACGGTTCCCCCACTAACATGTTCTCACTGCTGGACCACCAAGAGAGATTGTTGGCCGGCAACCTGGACATTTTTAGAATGTCCTTTAAGGTGCTGAAGTACTGGGACCATTGACCCTGTAATAGGCACTGCAGGGACTACATATGCAGTCTGGCCTCTAGCACTAGAACAATACAGGAGACCATGAGGCCTAAGAGGCGGAGGAAGGAAACCGCTGGCAAGGTGGTGTGACTCTGGAACGGGTCCATGGATCTATGAGATACTATCATGTTTTATAAACTGCACCCTTGTGGACTTATGGACCTGTGAAAATTGTTTAGGTCTTGTTAGAACAAGTCAATATTGTTGAATCATTTTATTGATATGCCTTTTTGCTTATTCCCTTTGTAATTTGTTTCAGACAATGGGCCTCATTCCGAGATTGGAGGTAGCCATGGCGCTATTAGAGCCATGGCTGCCTCCAATACCGGGTCCGGTCTGGTTGGATGGGGATTTACCGGGTCATTCTGACCCTGGAGGACTCGATAAGTCCCCATTCAACAAGCCATTCCCCATTCCCATTTGAGCCCCAATAGGGCTCAATGGGAATGGGAATGGGAATGGGGAAGACGATAATTACGGGACTGCTAATAGAAGGCCCGTAATGAGCGACCTGGTCCCTTAGCGGGACCCGTAAAGGACGTGTGTTCAGACCACACGTCCTTTACGGTTCCCGCTAAGTGACCTCGGAATTGGGTGGTAAGGGATTACCGGCACCAGTCTCCTTACCGGTGCCCGGTATCCCTTACCGCCCAACTCATAATGACCCCCAATATCTATTGCTGCATTATCTTTCTTCTCCTTTGCTTTGTTTGGGAAATAAATGTCTGGGTTGGTTTGAATGAAGTATGTGGTATGTATGGAATGGGTCATCTATTGTTTGTGTGAGTGTGCACAGCTTTTTCTATGTATTAGAGGCTTCCGTCTTAAAGATTTGCTTATTGATTTGATGAAATTGAATTTGTTTTCTTTTTTATATGTGCAAATACATGTTCTACCTCAAATAAATCCCCGGTTGGCCCTTCCCTTCTGTTCACTTCTGGAACAGTCAAACCATCCGTCTGACACTGGTGACCCTCTCCTCGGGGGAGTAGCCATTCCCACCCCAGTGTCCTGGACCACTTCGATGTGCTGGAGCTTTTGAGTTGGTGTTGTGTGGGACTTGTGTAAGTTCAGGGAGGAACCCAGCCTATGGAATAGTGAGCAAGTGTCCTCAAGATGGGACAAAATCTGCTCTGCCGACCTTCCTCGGATCAACCAATCTTCCAAGTATGGAAACACATGAACGCCGGATCGGCCCAAAGGGGAGCACCTTGAACTTGTAGTGCTTCTCCTCTATGAGGAATCTCAGGAATGTCCTGTGCTTTTGATGGATCGGCACATGGAAATATGCATATGGTGATTTAACGACACCTGCCAATCCTGAAGTCTGAGAGTGTGGACAATTTTTCTCAACGTCACCATCTTGAAGTTGTCCTTCCTCAGGAACTTTTTCAAAGCCCTGAGGTCCAAGATGGGATGAAGTCCTCCGCCTTTCTTGGTTACCAGCAAATATCAGGAATACCAGCCCAATCCTCTCTGCTCGGGAGGTACCTCTCCCAAAGCACCTTTTAAAAGCAGGGCTCGCAGTTCTTCCTGGAGAACCTGTTCGGTTGTTGAGGAGGTGGAGGTGGAGGTCATCTGTCTGGAGGGCTCTTTAGAAAAGGCAGAGAGTACCCCCATTGGAGGAGCTGAAGAACCCAGGCATCAGAGGTGATCTCCCACCATTGGGGACAATGCTTGTCTATCAGTCCCCCAACCGGTGAAGTATGGGGAAAGAACTCAAAGCAATGTCCAGGCCCGTCGGCAAGGACTGCAGGGTCACCTCTTGACCATCATCCACCATCTTCAAAAGGCCTTCCCGCATTTCCCCTTCGGGAATGTACTGGGAAGCTTATCTGGTGGTTTGCCAAAGCCCATAGCTGTATTTCGCAAATGCGCAGGATGCATTGATCACATACTGCCCGACAAAATTACTTTTTTTGCCAGGGTGTCTATTTTCTTACCTTCCCTGTCCGTATAGAGAATGGAAGTTGATGTGGATGGTCTAGTATTAACAGTGGCTGATTGTACGACCAGCCCCTCAGGTTTAGGATGGGAGGCGAGGTATATTGGGTCCCCTCTTGCTGGCTCATACTTCTTCGTGAAGAAAGAATTCACAGGTGCTGTGGTACAAGACATCAGCCACAAGGTGGCTATGGGGTCAGCAATGGCCATATTGAAAGGCATGGCTCTTTCTGTAGGGGCTCCCTCATCCAAAATGTCAGTCAGATCATATCCTGGCAGTGGTCTGGCTGGGGCACTGCAACCTAGGGCATCCACTCCCCTGTCCACCGTGGAACGATACTTTGCACTTGCAGGACCATAAGTGTGGGCTTGCTGAGTCTCCACATTAGAGGATGTGTCTGGGCCACTTGCATCCCAAAGCCCCTCTGCCATGGCCATCAAATCAGCCACATCTGAGAAAAGATCTGTGCCTCCATTGCCCGACTATGCGAGATTAACGTCAAACGGCTCGTGGACATCATCGTCACCGAAAATTGACACCATTGTGCCAGAGTGGGCCCCTCCGTCTTGTGCTCGGTCGACCAGGCAGTCAAGCTGGCCGGAGGTTTTGACGGGGGTCAACCTAACGCGAGTTTCGGGGCCCTCTTCTGCATTGATTTTGGGTTCATCTTCATGCAAGAAACCAGTCCTCATTGACGTGACCGATGCCGGGGCACCACACGCAGACACTGTGTGGGTCGGTAATGGACATCTTGGAACGACAGTCCTTGGACCGCTTGAAGCCTGACTCCTTGGGGGCCGACATAATGTTGAAACCATGTTGAATGAGATGAAAATTCATAGATTGAAAAAAATATTTCTCTGAGACCAAGTGAGTAGTACCGATGAGTAGCATGCTGAGTGCATGGAAAAAAAGAAACTGAGGAACAGGGCCATAGTGATGCGGTATATGTAGGGCAACTGTGATGCTGGAAATGCATTGGAGAGACAGGTCCTATAGTCCTTTTATCATGTGTGTTCTGTGTTATTTTCTGCTCTGAAGTCCATGTGGGACTCCTGGCAGTGCAGCTCTTCCTCTTTTTGGTTGTGGTGAACAGACCCTGGGGAAACCCTTATGGCATCCATGGGTAGGGGGACAAATCTGTACCCGTAGTGTATGTGTTTGGGCACAGGCACCTGTTTGTGGCCCACAGAGCAGGGTATGGGCTGGTGGCAGCTCCATGCTGAATTTGACAGGTGCTCTTAGTATCCTCTATTTTGGGACACCCAGGCCCTGCCATTGGAATCAGTTGATTCCTGATAGGAGACAAGATGGCCCCTGTGGCCTCTTGATTTTTATTGCTTGTTACCTTGTTTACCTTGTTTTTCCAAACACCTGGGAAGCCCCGACTCTGTCCCTTCCACTGACTGGCTGTTTGGTGGAATTTCCATATATAGTATTGTGGGGAAGTCCAGGCCAGACTGGCTGGAGCCTTGCCAATGACTGTATGTTATGGGTACGCCCTTGGGGTGGGACCTGGGTGAATGGAGTGTGTGACCAACATGCATTCAATGTTATGGGTGTCTGGTTTCTGGTGTGTGACACAATGTCTGAAACAGCCCTGCCTGAAACTGGTATGAATGCAGTGTGGAGTGCTGAATGAAGTCCATCACCGTCGACCGAGGTTCAGATGACCGCTGTAATCTCGTCGACCCGAGCCGCAATGCTCCTAAGAGATTCGAATCAAGGACTCCCTTGCTGATCAATGTCGACTGCTTTGTCCCGCCGGAGAAAGTCAAGGTGGTCGACGACTGAGGAGAAACCGCTGGTGGGTGTGAGTTGCCTGCCACCCGAAGTCCTCAGAGATGCAGACAAAGATCCGAAAGACAGCCGTGGTCGAGTCCCGATCGCTGACGCCAAGCGCCAATGACCCAACGCCCTTGCTGGGCCTACGTTCCTCATTGACTCTTTGCAGCAATTAACTATCGTCGTCCAGGTGCACCGCACATCTCATCTTCGCAGGACGTCCACGACAGTTCATCGACGAGCACAGCAAAGACTGAAGCTGCTGCCTCAACAACATTGTTCACCCTTTTCATCGAGGGATCTCGACAATCCGTGGCTCCTGCCTTAAAAGGAGTTCACTCAAGAAGGATCCTTCGACGAACTCTGCTAAACCAGGTACATTAGGGTAGTAAAACATTTGTAGAAGGGAACAAGACTTTGCTAAACAATATATGTACTGGGCTTGTCAATATCTTATTTACAGGTTGCCCAGGTGGGGGGAGCCTCACACAGAACTGTGTCTAGGTAACGAGACAAGTATTCTGCCAATTGTTTAACCAACTTGTTTTCCTCCTAAGTCTATGGTTGATACCTTTTGCTATTGATTTGTATGCCATTTGAAGCTGTCAGCAGTTGGTGCATTTTAATGGAGTCAAAGAGTAATTGGGGTACCACATAGAAATTGCACATTTATCATTATAGGATTGCCTGAGCACAAAGTGTGTTATTGTATGTGTATATAACTTGAACCTTATTTATATAAAGAACTGTGTTATCACTAACATAGTGTGTGGACATTCCACTTGTGGGGGTTTGGGGGCTACATTGTACTTAAGAACCAGCCTGCATCACCTCCTGAGAGCTTAAGCCTTGATTGCTCGTCCATAGCTACCAAATAGAGAATCTTGGCTGAGGTGCTCTGTGCTTCTACTTTGCCATATAGAGGGCAGGAGTACAGAAAAACCCCTCCAGTCTTTACAGTGACCGACGTCACATCTGGAGTCGACCGCTGCATCGAGTCAAGAGGAATCGACAGCCAAGTCGAGGTGCACTAACGCCTCATGTTGAAAAGTTTGCGAGCAGCTGACACTGGAATGGATATCTATCTGATGAGGAATCGGTCGGAGAAAAGCAATCCATTGAAATGTATTTTACATAAAAATAGAACTGGGTAGCTGTACTCTCTCCCTCTCACTCTTTTACTCTGTTCCAAGACCTTAAGCCTCCTTACTCTCTACTTTTGTCTTCTACCTCTCTCAAGTCTTACCCCCTAATCTCCCACCTTCTTACTACCCACACTTTCCATTCTCTCCTCCTCCTCTCTCCCTTTTCCCTATCTCCTTCCACCTCTTTCCTCCTCTGTCCATTCAATTTTCTCACACTCCTCGCTCTTTTATCTCTCACACTCCCTTCCGTCACCTATGACAGTCTCTATCCCTGTATATGCCCCTCTACAACTCCTGCCTATCCTTTGCCCTCTCTACCAATCACCTCATTTCCACTTTAACCCTCCACTCCTTCGACATCTACACTCTTCACCTACCCCTCAAACATCACTACCAATCCATCTCACATACACTCACAATCACAGCTCCCTCTGGAGTCACAGGTTACCACTCCCACACAGAGTGCACGCAAGTCATCCAGAGATTATTCAGCACTTGGTTCCAACTTCTGTGCACCTCACTGATCAAAAGGTTTTTGAGTATCTAGGAAGGAGTTAGCGGATACATATACATTGCTTAAGGGGAACCAGAGTAAATCTAAAACAGGATGACCACTTGTGTTTGTGTGAATTACCCCAAGAAAAACAGGGGATGCGAATTACGATATGTGTGTTCAGGCCATGATATCTTGTACCCCCACAATCAAAAGGTATGGGGTTTTCCAGGGAGGGGCTAAATAGTGGCTCTATATTGGTTGGAACCAGAGTAAACATGAAACAGGATGACCTCTTGTGCCAATTAACCTGGGGGAGGCAGGGGATGTGAATTACCATAGGTGTGTTCAGACCATGATATCTTGCACCCCCACAATCAAAAGGTATGGGGGTGTCCAGGGAGGAAGGGGCTAGATGTTGCCTATACAATTGTTGGGACCAGAGTAAACATAAAACAGGATAACCACTTGTGTTGCTACGAATTACACCCAGGAAGGCAGGGGCTGCGAATTACCATAGGTGTGTTCAGACCATGATATCTTGCACCCCCCACAATCAAAAGGTATGGGAGTGTCCAGGGAGGAGTTAGATGTTGCCTCTACATTGGTTGGGACCAGATTAAACATAAAACAGGATGACCTCTTGTGTCATTGTGAGTTAACCCCAGTGAGACAGGTTATGTGAATTGCTGTAGGTGCCCAGACCATCATATCTTGCACCCCCACAATCAAAAGGTATTGGGTGACCAGGGAGGGACTAGATGGTACCTCTACTTTGGTTGGGACCAGAGTAAACATAAAACAGGATGACCACTTGTGTCAGTGTGAGTTAACCCCAGAAAAACAGGGTATCGGAATTACCATAGGTGCGTTCAGGCCATGATATCATGCACTCCCACAATCAAAAGGTATGGGGGTGTCCAGGGAGGGGCTAAATAGTGCCTCTGCATTGGGTGGGACCAGTGTAAACATAAAACAGGATGACCACTTGTGTCAGTGTGAGTTAACCCCAGAAAAACAGGGTATGTGAATTACCATAAGTGTGTTCAGGCCATGATACCTTGCACCCCCACAATGAAAAGGTATGGGGGTGACCAGGGAGGGGATAGATGGTGCCTCTACATTGGTTGGGACCCGAGTATATATAAAACATAATGACCACTTGTGGTAGTGTAAATTAACCCCAGGGAGGCAAGGGATGCAAATTTCCGTAGGTTTGTTCAGACCATGATATCTTGCACCCCCACTATCAAAATTGTTTGTACTGTTCTTGTAAGTGTATGAATGCTGCACTTCTGCTACATGTGCATAGCATTCAACGCTGTGACGTGCGGTATGGGCCATGATTTGCCAGGGCACCATTGTTTCGATGTAGTGGTGCGTATAGGTTCGATAAAATGTCCTCTCTAAACATAATGGAATATTCTCTGCTGCGAGCCTGGGTTAAGATGTGTGGGGGACCATTTCAACATGATGGTTGCGGACTCCCCTTGCTTAGAGCAGAAAGCAGTCTGAGGCTCCTGTGGGGAGGAGGGCTCATATCATAATGGATATAAAGATAAGGTTAATAGTTGACAATTATCACAAGCCAGCCGGGAGCTGAAATGCTGAATAGTTGTGAATGATCCTTCTTCTTAAGAAAGTGGTTGATGTGTAGGAAACAGTGTTGAAAATAGGTGATAATATTTCTGTTTTCCTCAATGGAAGTGAAGGCAGGACGGGCTCCAGCAGCAGCAGCTTGTAAGGCGAGCACTGCAAAGCGCACACTGTAAGACCCAGAAAATGAGCAATATATAAAGGAATATATTGCTGTGTTATTACACTGCTGAGTGGCAATATGGGGGCTGTTGCAGGGGTCCCCCTGAGGATCGAGGCCCCTTTCATTTGAAAGAGTTGAAAGGCCCTGCCGCCATCCCCGATTCTCTGCTAATGTGCTGTCCTTATTTCTTACTAGCAAAGTATACAGCAAACATGGCTGGGAAGTACCAAGCAGCTACGCACAAGGGCTACAGAGCCATAGAGTCCTGTTAACATAAAACAATAAATTCATAACTGGTTTATAAATACACATGTACAAACTGAGCTAAATACAACTCTTCCATTGACGTGGATGTGGATGTTTGCAGTAGATTGTGTTGTTGCAGAGCTTGCTTGGTGCCCCCATCTTTCCTCCAAAACTAGCTTGCAGAGTTTAAGTAAAAGGTATTACATGCAGACGTAATGTTCTAGTACCTGCGCATTGGTTTTATTGAAGGGCTATTCCTGACACCTTTGCTCCTAATGTCTGGTCCAACCCTTAGAGGCTCAATATCATAGCATAATAGGACATAGCAGAGTGTGGGGCAGTACTCTGATGGCCCAAGCAACTTCAGTGGCTGGGAGCAACAGGGGAGAAAATGTAATGTTGGTTCTACCACAGTTAGTCCGCTATACTAGAATCTCTCGTGCACTGAAAGGATGGAGAGATTATGTCTGCCTGTCAAATCAGGTTATACGAGACTGGCAGAGGGCCAGTGCAGCAATAATGCAATTCTATGTGAGAGTATTGGAGGCACTAGCAGAGGAAAACAAAAAGGTGATGGCTGGAAGGTTTTGAATTCATCATAACCACTGGCATAGCTCTCGGCAACCGTCCAGACCATTGTTATTCAGCCTGCCAAGCCATTACAGAAGGGGAAAAACCATATGCAAATCAGGCTTGGTCCTACCTTAAAAGGGACCTACCTGTGCAGGAGGGATGTGACCTAGCAGTTCGGGCTGGACTGCCCCTTTTGGGGTGGGGCCAGACCTGATTTGCATATGGTCTTTCCCCTTCTGTAAGGGCTTGGCAGGCAAAGAACAATGGTCTGGAGGGTTGTCCAAAGCGATGCCAGTGGTTAAGATTAATTCTAAACATTCCAGCCATCTCCTCTTTATTTTTGCTTTGTCATACCGAGTGGGACGGGTATACCCAGGCGTGGGTCGCGTGCCTGCTGGGCCTAGAGACCCAAGCTACTCCTCACTGATGAGGCCCAACAAGGCCGAAACATGTTTGGGGATGCTTGTGGTCTCGTGCAGAAGGGATGTGACATAGCAGTTTGGGATGGACTGGCCTTTTTGGGGTGGGGCCAAACGTGATTTGCATATGGTCTTTCTCCTTCTGTAATGGCTTGGCAGGCGAAGAACGACGGTCTGGAGGGTTACCCAGAGCAATGCCAGTGGTTAAGATTCATTCTAAACCTTCCAGCCATCACCTCTTTATTTTTTCTCTGTCACCCCGAGTGGGACGGGTATGCCCAGATGTGGGTCACATTCATGCTGGGCCTAGAGACCCAAGTTACTCCTCACTGATGAGGCCCAACAAGGCCCAAAACATGTTTGGGGATGCTTGTGGTCTCGTGCAGAAGGGATGTGACCTAGCAGTTCGGGCTGGACTGCCCCTTTTCGGGTGGGGCCAAACTGATTTGTATATGGTCTTTCCCCTTCTGTAATGGCTTGGCAGGTGATGGTCTGGAGGGTTGCCCAGAGCAATGCCAGTGGTTAAGATTCATTCTAAACCTTCCAGCCATCACCTCTTTATTTTTGCTTTGTTATCCTGAGTGGGACGGGTATGCCCAGACGTGGGTCCCGTATCTGCTGGGCCTAGAGACCCAAGCTACTCCTCACTGATGAGGGCCAACAAGGTCAAAACATGTTTGCGGATGCTTGTGGTCTCGTGCAGAAGGGATGTGACCTAGCAGTTCGGGCTGGACTGCCCCTTTGGGGGTGGGGCCAAACCTGATTTGCATATGGTCTTTCCCCTTCTGTAATGGCTTGGCAGACGATGAACGATGGTCTGGAGGGTTGCCCACAGCAATGCCAGTGGTTAAGATTCATTCTAAACCTTCCAGCCATCACCTCTTCATTTTCGCTTTGTCACCCCGAGTGGGAAGGGTATGCCCAGACGTGGGTCCCGTGCATGCTGGGCCTAGAGACCCAAGCTACTCCTCACTGATGAGGCCCAACAAGGCCGAAACATGTTTGGGGATGCTTGTGGTCTCGTGCAGAAGGGATGTGACCTAGCAGTTCGGGCTGGACTGCCCCTTTTCGGGTGGGGCCAAACCTGATTTGCATATGGTCTTTCCCCTTCTGTAAAGACTTGGCAGGCGGAGAACGATAGTCTGGAGGGTTGCCCAGGGCAATGCCAGTGGTTAAGATTCATTCTAAACCTTCCAGCAATTACCTCTTCATGTTTTCTTTGCCACTAGCACCAGGGTACACTAATTTGTCCCTACACTTATTAAAACTGTCCTATTGTAAGGGTGTAAATGTAATCACGTATAAGCACTCCAATTTTTGCAGTTGAAGTCAGTGTGATATTACGTTATTTGCCTGGGATCACACACTTACGCTAAAAAGCGAAGCAGGGATTTTAAACAACTCTGCAATTTGGGCACGGCCACCTTCTTACACGCTTTACTTGGAACAAATATTTAGGTTTTGGGTTTAAAGACCTACAATAATAGTGTCTGATAGAGTTTGCGAAATCCACAAATTTCATAGTAAAGCATTGTGACAATATGTAAATACTTATAGCAGCAGCATGTTGGACGAAAATAATATCAGTGTACCTTTTTTTTCCACATCCTGAATGGGAAACTATAAGATGCAAAAGGCAAAATATCTATGTACCCACTTTATTTAAAGCGCTTTAAGAAACACAATAAAACAGGTGTAAACAACTCACTTAGGTTTGGAGATTTGTCACAAACTTCCAGCATGTTGTTATGTACGGTTTTAAGAACATTCAACTCAGGCCATCAAAGCAAACTTTACTTTTTAGCATATCATGCTATTAGACGTTATGGGTTTGAACACATTTTCAAAGGGTGCTTTATTGTGTTGCTCGCTTTAACTGTCACAGATTTGAAGGGTGACTGACCATCTTTCAGATGGAAATTGAATATCATGCATAAGAAAAGCTATGCTGCTGATGACAAAAGACACGTGTTGTCGAGTTCATTACGCAGCCTGTGTGTCTCATGAGGGCTGTGACTCTGGGAAACGTGTCGACTAGATAGATTTGCCTCGGAAGAAACAAAATGCGCTCAGAAGCATGTTCCTGGTCCTTTGAACTGTTAATGGTGGCACGCAAGCCTGGAGCCGAAGGTATCTGTTGTATAGCCACCCGTGCCTCGGGTGGCTCACATGCATACATGTGCACACGCACACATTCAGAGAGACACGGAACGCGATGCTGCCTGCTACACGTCCCGGCGGCAACTGCCCGCACGAGCGCGGTTTATTAACCTGCGCATGCGCGGGTTCCAAACGAGGCTCGCGCATGCGCTACAACTAACTGGGACGTCACATCCCTTATTTTTTTCATCAACAAAACAGTTCAACAACATGGTGCGCTAACAACGCAAAACCGGTAAATTACAAACTGGATGCTTCCATCACTGGGGACCACCCTTGGAGACATCTGCTCAGTCCCCGGAGTCCAGGACATAATCCTTGAGGTGAGCACAGTCCCACGGTTACTGACGTCCACGGGGGCGATGTCCCTGGTGGGATCCTCGGCTGGGGCCTCAGGGATAGTGTCCTGGTGTGGCCTTTCCTCTAGACCTGTGGCCCCAGGTGAGGTGTCCACTTTTTTGAAGAAAGACCTATTGCGGGTGACAGTGCCACAGTCACAGGCCGCTGTCACCATAGTTCCTTTCACGTGGGTGACCTTCCACGGGCGAGGCTCGTAGGGTAGAGACAGTTTGCCCTCGGGATGTTGGTTCCGAACCAACACAGAGTCACCGACACACACCGCGGTGTCGTGCAGTCCCCGTCTCTCGCTTTCCTTCTGATTGCGCACGGCGCGCTCATCTCGGACTTTGTCATGGTCTATGACACCGGGCCTCCTGCCCTCCACTTCTGGTATCATTACCCGAGGGCAGCGCCCGAACAGCGACTCCGCAGGGGCAACCCCCGTCAATTGGTGAGGCGTGGTGCGATATTCTCGCAGAAACTCCACAAGCTTTTTCAGAAGGTCCTCACCCCCACTGGCGGAAATCCTCAGTACCTTATTCAAGGTACGCATCATCCTTTCAGCCTCTCCGTTCGCTCGAGGCCACAGCGGGGATACCCTGCGGTGACGGATCCCCCTCTGTTGGAGATACTGGGCAAACTGGCTGCCGGTAAACGGCGGTCCATTGTCCGAGCAAAGTATCTCTGGACATCCATGCGCCGCAAACATTTTGTCTAGGGCCTTCGTGGTAAACTCCGTCGCGGTGGACTCCACTACCTCCACCTCCGGATACCTCGACCACTGATCCACCACCACCAGAAGATACATGCCTCGACCCGTCGATCCAAAGTCCACGTGGACGGTTCCCCACGGCTTCTCACTCCGTTCCATAGAACTGATAGGTGGGGCCTTGTCTCCTGGGTTGGCTGCCTGGCACGACAAGCACTTTCTCATGAAGCTCTCCACCATCCCCTTCAAATCAGGAAACCAGACCTTGGCCTGAAGTCTCGCCTTGGTCTTGACGACCCCTTGATGCCCGATATGCGCCAGCTCTAACACGCGCCCCCTTAACGCCTGCGGGATCACGATCTGCCTCCCTCTTAGGATCAAACCATCATCTGAGACCGACAGTTCGTCCCGCACCTTCCGGAGTGCCTGCAGGTCCTTTTGGGCATCGGACTGTCGCTTTGAATTGTTGCGCAGCACCTCTCTCCAGTCGCCACTTCTCACAGCCGCCTTGATGATGCCGAACACCTCATCCTTGGATGACTCCGTCGCTATAGCCTGCCTCGACAGGGCCACCGGTAGCGCTCCATCCACCACGTGACAGAGCAAACCTTGGCAGTCGGACACACCACTGTCCTTGTCCGTATTCTCTGTGTTGGGGTGTCGTGAGAGATAGTCCGCCGGGTTGTTGGTTCCCGGCCTGTAAATTAGTCGAACCCCATACTCCATTAGGGCTAACATCCACCTCTCGATCCTGGGCGGCGGCTTCGAAGACACCCCCGCCAATATGGGCAGCAGCGGCTTGTGGTCCGTCACCACTACGACAGGCTTGCCCAGGATGTACAGTCGAAAATGGTGACAGCCCCACAGAATTGCTTGTGCCTCCCTTTCAATTTGCGAATATCGCATTTCGGTGTTGGAGAGAGCCTTGCTCGCGTACGCGATGGGACGCATGTCCCCCCTTTCATCAGGCTGCAATAGTACTGCCCCAACACCCACGGGGCTGGCATCCACAACAATTTCCGATTCCATGGAGGGGTTAAAGTACGCCATGGTGTCCCCATCGGACAGAGCATTCTTGAGGGCCTGAAATGCCTCCTGTTCCTTGCTCTCCCACCTCCACACGGCGTTGTTCCTGGTCAGCGCCCTGAGGGGTTCAGACAAGGAAGCCAAACCCTTGATGAAGCGCCCACAGTAATTCACCATCCCCAAGAAGCTCCTTACCTCCGTGGGGGATGATGGTGCCGCAGCTTCTCGAATGTCTCTGATCTTAGCTGGATCCGGTGACACTCCAGCGGCGTGAAAAATAAATCCAAAGAACCCTATCCGGTCTTTAAAGAATTCACACTTTTGACGGTGTAGGGTAAGTCCCAGATCACTCAACCTTTTCAGCGTGCTCTCGAGACTCTTCATGTGTTCGGCTTCCGAGTCGGAAAACACCAAAATGTCATCACTCATATTCAAGACGCCTTTGAGGCCTGCCAGCGCCCCCCTAATAGTGTTCTGGAAGACTTCGGCGGCCGATGAAATGCCGAAGCTCAGGCGCTTGAATTGATACAGGCCATCGTGTGTGGTGAAGGTCGTGATGAATCTAGAGTCTGGGTGGAGCTTCAGCTGGTGATAGCCCGCCAGTGGATCCAATTTCGAAAAAACTTTCGCCCCCTGCAACTCCCCAATGATATCATCGAGGGTCGGCGTTAAGTGTCTCTCTCTCTTAATCGCGGCTTTGGGGAGACGCATATCCACACAAATTCTCACTGCCCCAGGCTGTTTCGGTTTGGGCGCCACCACAATGGGCGAGACCCAGGGCATTGGTCCTTCCACTCTCTCGATAATGTCCATACTGACAGGCGATGGAGCTCTTCTTCCACTTTCTCTCGCAGATGAAACGGAATACGCCTGTGCTTGAGAACTGTTGGTCTGATTGTGTCGTCAATGTGCAGACGAACCGGGGGCGCCTTCAACTTCCCAACTCCTTTGAAAATGCCCGCAAACCTGTCCAGCAGTGTCTCGATATCCACCTGATAGACCTCTAATGCAAAGTGAACCAGGTTCGGGGCTTCGGACGCCGCACAGCTGAGTAGAGAGTGTGGACTCACATCAGTAACGAAGAACCGGGCCTTTATGGTCTTTCCGCCCCTGGATACAGGCGCTACGAACACATCCTTGATGGGGAGCGGAGTGTCTCTCCCAAACGTGAAACTCCTCGCTGTCGAAATGTCCAGCGCGGGAGGGCCAGGAATCTTCTGGTAGTGTTCCGAGGCCAGCACGCATACTGAGGCCCCTGTGTCAATTAGCACTTGTGTCGGCACCCCTTGAATGTTCACGACACATTTGGGCTGTCTTTTACTCTTCGCCCCAGTAGCAATACTCGAGATGAAAAATACTTCGTCTTCCTCCTCTTCTTCCTCTTCAGCTAGCTGAAATCTCTGCATTTCTTGCTCCAAAGCCGCAATGCTCCTCTGCCTTCTCGAACCACCTCCACGTACCCTGGCCGGGCCCCTCTGTGTTGGCACGGGAGCTGGGGCATGACACATACGGGAGTAGTGTCCTGGTCCGTTGCACCGGCCATATGACCTCGATTTGGCCGGACACTCCTCAGAATGGGGAAAATCATATCCGCAATACTGGCAGATCGAACCAGACCCTGTCGGGGGACAAGTTTCCTGTCGTTTCTGACCCCACTTGTCTTTCGACGCAGTCTTTTTACTGATAGCAAATGCCTTCTCCGATTTCCCAGGGCGCACTGCTGCATCCATCTTGGCACCTCTCGACTCCGCCAGTTCATAGGTTCTGCCACTGTCTAGGATTTGTTGCAGAGTCCAGCCCGGTTCCCTCAACACTTGCCTTCGTAGTTTTCCTGAGCTACACCCTTGAAGTACTTGATTCCTAATCATCAACTCCTCATTGTCCCATCGGCACGTGGTGGCCATGAGCCGCAGTCGAGCGCAAAACTGATCCAGTGACTCCTCCTCCCGCTGTTTTTCGCCACAGAAGAGAAACCTCTCAAAGCCGACGTTGGAGAGTGGTATAAAGTGATTTTCCAGAGCAGTTTTGACGGCATCATAGGTCACTACCTGCAGGTTCAGGGATTCATATATGCGTATGACATCCAGGCCTGCCGAGTACAAAAGAGCGGCCCTCTTCGCGTCGTCATTGGTTATCCCAGTCGCTGCAAAGTACATATCAAGTTTTTTTATCCATAGCAACTATCTTGGGCCCAACTTCGAAGGGGGACCGGACACATCAAACTCCTGCATGGGTAACAACGACCCCTGTTGTGCTTTCACCACCACAATCGCCGCTTCCGCCTCTCCGTCACTTTCCGCCATGTCTACAGGTCGCACAGGCACCTCCTTATGGCTCAGAGGCCGCAAACCTGACTTGGGTGGGCAGCGTACGTACCTCCCGTTACTGTACGGTGGAATTCAGCATGTCATTGCTCTCCTCCAGCTTTGTGTGTCTTCCTTGTTGCCAGCTGAGCTGTCCAGCCACCTTTTGTTCGGTATCTCTGCGATGTTGGCTGTCCTCTGGGTTGTAGAGGACTGCCAGAGTTCCAAAAATTCTGTGAATGTGGTATGAGCAGCGCACGAGCACCTTTTCAGGCCGCTACTGCTGCATACCAGATGCTAGGGCACCATGGACTTGTTCCCGCCGGGTCCGTGACTCAACACCGTGTAGCGTTGCCGATGTAAAACACGCAGTGTTCATCAAGCGAACGTTGCGGTGGTATCCCGCCTCATCGCCAGTTGTCGTATAGCCATCCGTGCCTCGGGTGGCTCACATGCATACATGCGCACACGCACACATTCAGAGAGACACGGAACGCGATGCTGCCTGCTACGCGTCCCGGCGGCAACTGCCCGCACGTGCGCGGTTTATTAACCTGCGCATGCGCAGGTCCCAAACGAGGCTCGCGCATGCGCTACAACTAACTGGGACGTCACAGTATCATTTGGGGGAGGAGGGGGCGGGGGGCCTTCAGCCCGGTCAGCTCAATAACATTGCATTCCTGGCATTGTATGATATTCTGCACCTCCCACAGATGACAGGAATGGGCAGGGGCGGAGCTACAGAGATTATCACTGGCCAATCCCTGGAACAAAGCTGTTGCAGGGCGGGCTATTACGCTGTATTTTCATTTTTAAGCTATTTAAGCTGTTAATATGGCTGTAGCCATCTGTGGGTGGGCGGGTTATCCAAGTGAGCATGGTCCCGAATATTACCGAACACTTCTCTGTCACGCTGCAATGGGGATGCAGGATAGTGTACAACACCGGGTAGAACGCTGCAGGTGAGAAACTCCTGTAGACTGCCCCACTCCTACTTACATAGCAGTTCAGTATTTGTGCAAGTTTGCTCTGAAACTCCCCTCGGTTCCGCTGTGATGTAGACATGCTTCCTGGCTGCAAGCGCCTCACAATACTAGCATAGCTCTCAACCATTTGGGTCGCGAAGGCGGGTGAAAACACCCGATTTTAGTTTTGGCGGGTGAGACGCCCATTGAAATGAATGGGCGTGCTGGAGGCTTGGCGGGTGAGTCAGCTGTTTACAAGGCGGGTGACACCCGCCAAAAGCGGGAGAGTTGAGAGCTATGTACTAGTTTCCGCTGAGTTCATGTTCTTTCATTCCGCTTGGTTTGTTTTTGTTCCGTCCCTTTTGGAGTCGCTCGTGACATTAATCAGCCTGGCTCTCATAAAGTTAAGCGTACTTCACTCCCATGACTCCAGAAAGACAGGCACACCACATTCATGAAGTCAAAAAATCCTATCCCGTTAAGTAATGACTGAGCATGCGCAGACACTATGCACGCATACTCAGTCAGCAGGAATAGGATTTTTTAACACATAGCAATAACTGACATGGCACAAGGCAGCCCCGCTCACGCGTCCAACAGTTATTGATTGGGGGGTCTGTGCTAGTGACTGAAGCAATCTGAGGATAGCTCGTTTGTTCACTTGGCCCTCTTCTGCTAGTCCCATAAAGTACACCAAACGGTTCAGATTTTGAGAATGATTATGGGCAGTTTACGGAAAGAAATTGATTTACCGGTAAGTGTATTTTATTTAGTATACTTCCCGCCTTTTTTAATGTGGTTAGTAGTTTAATGTTTAAAAGTCAATTCGAGCGAGAACTATACAGAGGTTAATAAATATTATGAGTCTGCAGCAGGTTGTTTATTATAGCGCTGTTCATTATACCTTCTCGTATTGGATCCTTGCACTGTGCTTACCCCCTTCTGTGATGTCACGTGTCACGGGAGACTGGGTCACGTGCCAAGGGGCGGAGCCGGAAATAAAGGTATCACCGGAACTGGCTGTTTGGCGCCAGTCCTGGTTTATGCAGCAAACCAAGTGGTCGTGTGCTGTGTTGCCAGGTCCGCTTATTAAAAGCGACTTTGGGCTTGTTTTTGTCCAAAGTCGCTTATAATATTTAGAGGTCGCTTGTCGCGGTTTTTGTCCGCTTGTTGGACCTTCTGTGCGCGTGTAATTGGGCTTGTTTATATTGTAGTTAAGCCCATTACACGTCGCACAGAGCGTCCTGCACTGGGCGGCTGGCAGCACTTGACGGCAATTGCTGCTTTGTCTTGCTCTCAGGTGCGCCCTGTATTTTGCATATGCATAGGTGTTTGGCACTGATGGGATCGTTACTTACCCACCAGGTGGCCCATCAATGCCAAATGCCTAAACATATGTAAAAAGAAAGCACACTTTAAAAGTTTTGTCATGCAGACAGACACACTGACATGTAAAGAAGGGGATTGTTTTAGTTTAGCAAGTGTCACTCTATAGCAATATTATCTTGGTGATATCCCTAGTGCTGACGCATTAGCCACTAAAATCATTTAGTTATTTATTTTTTGAAAACTTTTTTTGCAAGACTGGGTTAGAGGATTATTGGAATCTATATACAACATTTTCTCAAGAGATATGAATTCAGGAAGGCCATGTTTCTTTACAGCTTCCAATTGGCCATGTTACAATATTAAATAGTGCCTTGGATTAAGGCGCTATATAAAACAATAAATACAAATACAATGTATTTCAGGGCCGTATTATTTTGCAATCTGGGACTTCTAGTCACCATGCAATAAAATATTGTTCTAACACACTATGTAGTGTTCTGTCTATGTATGTTTTTCTTGTTGTGTTATGTTTCTTACTTTTGAGACCTTTCCACAACTTTTTAGGTGCACGCTTGTTTTTTCAGCTTATTTGGATGGGAGTCAGCTTGTTTTGGGCTTGTTTTGGAAGGACATTCAGCTTATTTTTTCCTTCCGACCTGGCAACACTGGTCGTGTGGTTAATGAGCTCTGTGCTACGACCATAGGCCTGAGCAGGACCCCGGCACCCAATAGAGGCCCTATATGCAGGGGTTCCCCTACATCACACTGGTGACGAGGACTGCGCTTTTCCCAAGCGCCCGCTTCTTGAGTTTATCATCATTCCCAAGACGGACAGATCTCTGACTCCGCAACACTGTCCACCGGCGCATTATCACAGCACGCCGGTGACAGCTGCCAAAGGAAAGAAGCGGCTGTAGCCTGGAACACCATACATAAATAATTCAAAGCGGCCTACCTCCATCATTCCGCTTTGAGCGAGCACGCGAGCCTCACTCCTAGGCCCCAACATCCCACGAAATGGCCAAGACACAGCCCTCCAAGGTACGCATATAAACGCCCCACGAGGAACGAGATCCTCGTTCCCACACCCCCAACATTCCATGAGGATTCCCGCAATCCAGAAGGGCTGACACGCAGATCTCCTGCACACGTGTGTGAATGTCTCGCATGGTACGCGAGCCTCGTTCCCACACCCCCAACGTTCCATGGGGGATGCCAGCATTCTGAGTCATCGCCGCATGCAACCCCCAAGAGGCCCGTTACACTATGTGCTGCACCGAGCAATCTCAATCCTTCTCATTACCTCCAGTGAGCAACTCTCTATGTTTGTACAACCCACCAGTGGCAGGAGGCACCGTCACCACTGCGCTCACGCAGCAAAGCACAAAAGAAACACTGCAGCATTTCAGGGCACTAGAGTGCACCAGCTCCAAACGAGGGCGCAGAAAGGAGCAGTGACTGTTAAAGAGCGCAATGAACTCCAAGTGAAAGAAACAGAGGGGGCACACTCTTCGCAGCCACACGTGCCACGACACTACTAGAAACACGTGTTCGCACTTGCACTTGAAGACACCATATTTTCCCCCACAGGAACCCAAGGCCCACTTCATAACACCGCGACTCGAACATGTCCAGCACAAATGCAAGCCCCTCAAGGGCAAGTGCAAGCCCATCAGCTAGAAGGAGCATCAACCCAGACCACCCAGACTCAGCACTCACCACTCTCATGGCGCCCTTTGACCCGTTCACTACAGGGGCAGCCATTCGCTGGGGAATCTGGTTACAACAATTTGAGATGCATCTGTCATGATTCCTGCCCCTCATGTCCCCAACCTTCCAAGATATCAGGCTGGAGCCAGGCCACAATCACCTACATGGCCCTCAAGGGCCTCTCCATCCCTCCAAAGACCCACTTGGAGTCAGTCTTGGCGCTTGTGTCACCAGACTCACTCACTCCCATAAGATAAGATTGGGGATTGGACTTGTAGTGCATTGATGGGGACAAGATGGATTCCCCCACATATTTCGGTTCCCAGAACTGCATGTCTTTTGGGTGTGGTTCAGCCCAGAGGCACCTGGGATACCCAGAGACTATTTAAGCCACACCCAGGCTGAGAAACATGCTTTGCGTTTTCTGCACCTGCAGCGTGACACTCACCGTGTTCGGATCGGCCTCCAGTAGGCATGCATCTTTCTTCTGCGCTCAGCTCCTCCAAGAACAAGAACACTGTTAGGAACAGCCTTACCTTGCGGAGCTTCTGCCCATCAGTCATCGCTCCTTCTATTCTGCGGGCATCTTCGGCGGTGTCATTCCCACCCCGGAGAACTCATGCAAATGGTGTTGAGGCCCTTGGCACTGAGGAGAAACATGCCCTGCGTGGGGTTTGACCTGCCGCAAGTGCAAACGCCGCAACCACTACGCAGCAGTCTGCCTACATCCGCCAAGCGGAGGAGACCGAGAACAACTGCCTCGGCAGCAACAGGAACACCGAAAGAAGTTCACCCCGCGAGAGGCCTCCCATCAACCAAGCAGGAGGGGGAGGGCAAGAGCCGTAGACCACACGCAGAGGTCACCCGACACAAGTGAAAGTGAAGAGAGTGAAGACAGTACCTCACGTGACAGACAGGACAAGGAAAGGCAAAAGAAGCCCAACGAGAGAGTCCACCGAGAACACCTCATTTCAGCAGTCGAACCCAAGAAGTTCAAACAGAGGAAGAGACCATCCTGCACAGTCATCTCAGATGGCAAGCCAATGAGAGTAGTCAACGACACTAGCACAACCGTCAACGTCATGCCAACAACAGCTTTTGACAAGCTCCACCCGAAGCCAGTGCTCCAAGACAGGAAGGTGCGGCTCTTCACATACGGCTGTAAGAAACCACTGCTGGTGCAAGGATCCTTCAGATCAGACCTCTTGCACAACTACACTGCATGCCGGGATCTATGTAGTTGATGCCGGCTGTGAAACCCTCCTAAGCTGCAGAACAGCAAAAATCTGCGACTAATCTACTTTGCGTTCAGCATCGAACACGCAGAGATCAACGACCTACTCCAGAAACACCAACAAGTGTTCCAAGGCATCGGCTGCCTAAAGGGCAGGTCCATTAAGCTACACATTGACCCCACCATCGAACCGAAGGCAGTGCGCCACCGCCGAGTACCGTTTCACACAAGGGAGGCCGTGGAGAAGGAACTTGAGAAACTAGAAAGAGCAGGCATCATAGAAAAGACCTCAAGATCAACCCCGTGGGTGGCCCCTATGGTAGTGGCGCAGAAACCTAAACAACCAAATGCATCGCCAATCTGCATTGACATGAGGCTCCCGAATGCAGCCATCGGAAGGGAGCTACACATCACGCCTACCATAGATGAACTCATCGTCAACCTTACAGGGGCGACAATATTCAGAAAGCTGGACCTCAGGTCAGGTTACCACCAGCTCAATCTAGCAAGGGAGTCGAGGTACATCACCACCTTCTCCTCCCACCTTGGCCTGAGGAGATACAAGCACCTGAACGTCGGGATATCGTCGGCCGCTGAAGTGTTTCAGCATGAAATCAGAAAAGTCTAAAACGGCCTAGAAGGGACGACGAATATCAGCGACGATATCATTGTGTATGGCACGAACAGCAAAGAATACCACAAACGCCTGGTACCGGTACTGCAACATCTGCAAGACACCAGGCTGACACTGAACACAGAGAAGTGTGAATTTGGCAAAGAAGAACTCTGTTTCTTTGGCTACATTTTCAACTCCCATAAACTGTCATCTGATCCAGCAAAGGTGAAGGACATCAAAAGCACCTAAGCCCTGCAATCCGCCATGGAAGTAAGAAGTTTTATGGGCATGGCGACATACTGCGCAAGATTTATCCCGGACCTCGCCACTTTAGCAAGCCCCCTCCGCAAACTCACAAAGAAAGACCAGAAATTGGAATGGTCGCCCATCCACAAGCAAGCCTTCCAACAGATCAAAGACGTGCTAGCTGCATCCACGACAATGGCGTTCTTTGACATTGAAAGAAGCACATAACTCCTGTCGATGCAAGCCCAGTAGGCCTGGGAGCCGTGCTTACCCAAATCGACACTGATGGCAACATACACCACATCGTGTTTTCCGGCTGTGCATTGACCAAAAAGGAACAAAACTATGCACATATTGAGAAAGAGGCCCTAGCAATCCTCTGGGGATGCAGACATTTCAAAGTTGACCTACTGGCAAAGTAAGCAAAGGTATTCTCCGACCGCAAACCCCTCTTCCCCATATTCAAGGGCTCGGCACCACACCGCCCGGCACACATCGAAAAGTGGATACTACAGCTTCAGCCTTACAATATCGAGGTGGAGTACCGGGCCGGAGCGGACAACCCAGCACACTATCTGTCCTGCCACCCACGACCCGCTACGGTTCAAGAACAGCAACACGCTACTGAAACAGATGAACACGTCTGTCATCTGGTTGCATGTCCCCGACCGCGGGCCCTCACTTAACAAGAAGTGGCTGAAGAGACCAAGCCGGACACCGTCCTAACTCACACCATGCTAGCCTTCCAGTCAGGGAACTGGAAGAACTTTCTGGCCACAACCGCCCAACGCACAAAGTCAGCCCAGGAAAAGCTGCAAGCCATCTTCGGAATCCATCACAAACTCACCGAAGGGGTGATACTGAAGGGGCACTGAATTGTACTACCAACTGTGCTGGAAGAGTGAGTGCTCAGGCTGGCCCATAGTGGGCACCAGGGAATTGTAAAGACAACATCATACCTGAAATCCTGGAGTGGATGCCCCACATGTAACAGCTTCTCTCGCTCGGCTGGACACGTGCTACCCACATCGTGAATTTGTCTAGTTTCTCTCAATTTGTGCATTTAATTCTTATTCAGCTTGCCACCTGCCTACGCCACCTTATCTCGACCTTTCAAGGACAGGATATTCTGTTCTTAAGTTTCAATTATATGTAGCTACTGTTCATTTCTTCTATTTGTATGACCTTGGCTCTCCTGGCACGAGTTGCATTTGCTGAGTTTCGATTCAGCCGTCTTTTCTCATTTTGCTAGAATATGAATCTTGTCTTGTTTGGCCTCTAGTAACCTGAGTTGATTCTGCTTGTCGTGCAAAGTGGAATCGCACTTATAATACTGTGCTTTGTTTTGAGGTAGATTATGTATAAAGGCGCTTGCCGTGCTATTTTTCTACTTAGCATAGCAAGCTGCACTGTTTTCTTAGCTTTCTTGCGGTTTCAAGCATATTTACAGGTGTTAGCTGGTTGAATATCTCCATCCGGCTTACAGCTTAAGCTTCTTTTGCATTTCTACATCATTCTTCCCCTTTAGGTTCACAATATCTTTATTCATGGCATTTCATTTCTGGGTGTCATTTTTTGGTTGTCATTTCTTCTATCTGTGAGTCTGTCCGGGCCCTCGTGACGTCACCTTTCATCTTCCATTAAGGCCTTTTTGGTTTCTTCTGTGACGGTACTTAGGCAATCTTCATTTCGTCTCATATGTGGGCAGGGTTTTCTTAATGGATACCTTACTGTCCATGGTTTTCTGGGTACTGGGACTTAAATAGGTGTTGTTCTTCTGATAGGTACTGGGCAGAGCCGTACTGCGGCTCTCTGCTGGTTTATTTGCTCATCATACGTCACATATCTCAGTGTGAACGTTCCTGGTACTTCAAAATGGGCGACTGGAGTGCAGGCTTTATTTGGGACCTCCTCTACACTGCCCCCTCTGGCCGATTCATCGACCACTTTCCACTATGTCTTCGGATTCAACGTACTCGATTCTTCTGTGTTTATTTTTACTCCATTGCCTGGGTTCATTCCTTCTTCATCTTCTGCATCTATACATGATGGTTTGAAGAAGTGTCTTTTTGGAGTCCATATCTTTATTACTCCCTTCAGGCTTCCTGCCGTTCTTACATGTTTGTCTTTATTCTATGTCATTAACTGACATTGTCCATTTGGGATACAGTAAACCCATCTTCCCACATAATTTCTGTGCTTCCTGGGATAGAGAAACTTTGTTCCTTCTGGTGCGTGACTGCTGGCCTTCAAAAAGTCTCTTATTTATTTGTCCTTCAGGTTCTTGGGCTTCCATCCTGGCTTGATATCAATCATGATCTTCATCCCTATGGCTTTCTTCGCAGTTTTCTTTCATTGCGAGATTATTATCTTGATAACACAAAATCTTAGTAATATCATCACTAGCAGGGTTCCCATAAACTCGAATATGTCTGCCATTCATTGTGGGACCCATGAGAATAGTGATCCAAACCAGCTATCATCGTCGTGAGATGGTATAAATGTGCAACATGATTCTCCAATTTTTGCACAAACTCCTCCATCCATAGCTGTGATCTTGTTAAGGACATATCCGTTCTGGAGAGTCATCAGTTGGATGGCACTTAACTCTTCCTTGATTGCACTGAATTCTTTTATGGTCGTGTTGATTGTCTGCAGTAACTCCCATCTGGTTATCTGCAACCATTTAGTATTTACTCCAACTTGGATTCTTGGCATAAAAATCGTTGTGAACACTGATGAGGTGAGGCTGAACAGCCTGTGTTCACATGGGATTGCATGAAAGGCTTCTTCTGATTTAGCAGAGAAGTAATTTTCTCTCTTCATTCGAGTTATCAGTTCCACAGATCTCTTCTTCCTCAGGTGAGCATCTGCTTTCGAGAAACTGTCACTATTCAAGTAACTTTTCGGGATCACTAATGCTGGAACGTGGACGTTCACTATTGTGCATATGCCTCCCCACTTTTTCGACAGTCTGATGTACGCTTTGGATCCACACGCCCAATAATGATCCATAATCACTGCAGTTCTATGTACCATTCCTGGAGCATCAAAGACTCGTCCACAGTTCTTATTCTCTCCTATCTTTCTAGTGCCATTATTCCTGAAGCACAATGTAGGGCTTTCTAGTGCAATATCTGCAAGGGTCCTCCTCTTTCTTCGACCCAGGTCAGCAGCTTTGCAAGTTTTGGCCATAATGGCTTGCATATCCTTTGTGAATTTTCAATTGCCTCCTTGCAGGCTCCAGCGACCATCCATGCTCTGCAGATCACTGCTCCTTTATCCCATTCGTCTGGTGAAAGCACTGTTTCCCAAATCTGCATTTGGCCTCTGTTTTTCCAATTTTTGAGCCTCTTCTGGAGTTTTTCCTTGGGCATTTAGTCTTGGGTTCCCTTCCCATCTTATTCCTGCTCCTTTAACTCCAGCCTTCTCGTAACTGATCACATGATTCCTAGTATGAGCTCTGTTTCTGGTCTTAATCTCTTGAACATAATCATCTTCATCGCTATAGGCTGTTTCAGTTGCCCACGCTAATGAGGCATCACTTCCCATGAACTGGCCTCTGGTCTTGCACATTGCTATGTGTGAGAGACAGTGTGCTGTCTGGACATCTATTTCTACAGCTACGAAGATCTTGGATTTTCCCATGCTGTACGGTAGGAGTGCACAAACAAAGCATTCCCCTTCTGAATTTCGTCTTCCAACTTCTTTCATGTGCTGGTACCAAATGTTGTTTCCCAGATGTGCTGTGCTGTCCAGGTGGTCGTTGAGTTCGTTGTTATCTCCATGCATGCTTCTCTTGATTCTTAGTGTTTTCCTTTAGTTGGCTATGACTATATCCCTGAATGCATCTGTATGGCTCATTCTTGCTGGAGGATTCTCAGGTATCCCGGTCCATGGTGCAGGCCTCCTCATCTGCGTCATTTGAGTGGACAAGAGTCTGGCAGCTCTTTCCTTCTCTTCATACATCTTTCTTTGTCAGGCTAGAAATGTTCATATCCATTCTGGCATTGGTCTAGTATATGATTGTACTGTGGAAATGGTACTTGTCCCTTGTGTTGGAATATATATGGTTGGCAATGCAGTATCTGCAGTTTTGTTCTTCAGTTCCTCTTACAGTTTCTTCGCTCTGGCTATTGTTGTGGTCTTGATGGTCGTGTAGATGAAGATACCTCCGTCCCCAAGTACCACACTGGTAAGAAGAAAATCACTACCAATGCAATTCTTGAGGCCACTGGTGTGGAGTGCCGTCAAGCTGGAATCAGGAACACCGGAAGGACCCCCTGACCACTGTAAGGCAATGAATGACTAGGGCAGACAGTCACAATGATCACAATACAATATGATGGAAGAAGCTAAAGGGGCTTACCCAAATGTGCTGGTCAGGATGCCTCAAAGGGATAGGGGAAACAGAAGGGTCCTTGTGGGCACTCTTGATGGAGAACACCTGTAGCTCAGGTAGCAAGTGGAAGATCCAAAAGAAATCCGTTAACAGTCCAGGGTCGAAAGCCAAGAAAACAATTGCCAAAGTCCAATATCCAAAGTTCAAAAAGTTTGTGCAAATCCAAAAGTTGTGATGCCTGAAGATCAAAGTTCGCCTGAGCTGTAGGAAGAAACCAAAAGCAATCCGTACAGCGTTCCGTGGTCGAAGAAATCAGAATCCTTAGCGAGATCCAAAAACGCTGTGCAGCACTCCGAAAAGCAGCTGTGAAGCGTTTGTTCCGCGTTTCCCCTGTTCTTTTGACTGCGTTGAAGTGATCACGTGATGCAGTCACGAGGGGAACGCGGAGCCGCGTCACGTGACCCTCGACGCTGCACGGGGAGTCTGCCAGAGATTGGCCGCCTGATGCCGGTGTTTGGTCACCTG
Source organism: Ambystoma mexicanum (assembly GCF_040938575.1). Classification (NCBI taxonomy): domain Eukaryota; kingdom Metazoa; phylum Chordata; class Amphibia; order Caudata; family Ambystomatidae; genus Ambystoma; species Ambystoma mexicanum. The sequence continues at coordinate 464,877,502 of NC_090931.1, forward strand.
ATCGGAAGCACTCCGTGCGTTAGATCGTAGTCTCCGGGCGCCCGTGGACGGGCGCTGTCCCGGAGAGAAGCGCCATGGGAGATTCCAGTGCAAGAAAGGTCGTAGCCGTCGCTAGTAATTCAGTTGCTGAGTGCGGTGAGAATCATGGGGAACACGCCGGATGAAGCGTGCAGGGTTAGAGGTGGCGGATGTGAGTTTGGGAGGCTGTCTGGCAATGGTGTGGCAGGGAGGAGGCGTGACAGCTATGTGCAGAAATAATGAGTCTATTAGTTGTGTCCGTGAAAATAGTTTCTCCGAGTTGGTTCTTGATTTCTTAAGGGTTTCTGTTACGACTGCTTCTGTTAGCTTTCTTTTGAACTCTTCTTGTTTTCTCACAACATCTGCTGTGGAGTTTCATATGGCAGGCAGTCTCTTCTTCTCTAGTGCTTGGGTTTGTGGTTCTGCAGTCATTGACACCAGGCATGTTTCGTGTGCATTCAGTGTTTGCATGCGTGTGGTTGTCAGTGACCTTATTTATTCATTCCGTGCCGACCCTGTCTCCGGCTTTTCTGTTTGTTTATGACCACAAGTGTGTGTGTGCCATTGCTAATCACATCCATTTCAAGTGCATTCATTCCTCCATCAGATCTCCTAGGGACTGGAATGACTATATAAAGTCTGGGTGCTTTTGTGGGTTTCATGCGTGCATCATTAGGTGGGTGTACTGGAATTGGAAAGCTTTGTGCACCAATAAAAAAATGCAGTTCTGATCGTTAATGACAGTAAAACAATGAGGAATATGATACACAAATACATTATGGTTCTGTATGTCAGGCGGCAGCATTTTCTTCCAGAGAAATGTGGTCGTCTCTCCTCCTGCGGGAGGACCAGATTGCTGCTCTGGACCCCCATCTCGATCATTTGCCAAATGTCAATGTTATTATATTCCCTTAAATAATATCATATCGTCTTTCGAGTTCTGTGTTTAAGAGTGTCAGGTGCTCCACAAGTGTCCCCCCTCTTGCGTTGACAAATTATCTCTTATTTCAGGATACAGTTCCTTTGCTAGACTATGGGAAAAATCAAATTAAACAACACTTCAGTAATTACTTTTACTGTGCATGCTCGAAGTACGTAAGATCCCAGTCCACTCCTCGGATTTGGTTCAGTCCTGAGGACATATTGCACACTAATCAGTATGAAGAAATAGGGAAAAATAACAACAAATATAACAAGTGAAGTTCTTGACACTGCTTCCTCGATCTGTCCCTCGGAGGAAGGCTTTTTAGAATCTCCCCAGATAGCTCTGCTGATGGTTAGAGAGTTCCACTTGGAGCACCATTCCGTGCAAGAGCATTCCCATCTGTGCAATATTAGCTGGATCTTTGATGAATGTGAGGACGTCATCATTGACTGGTCTCCCCACTAGCTCTGGAAAGTTAGGGACTAGGCGAAGGAGGACATTGTGTGCCAACCTGCTGTCTTCTGGTGACAGGGACATCCGTCCTGTCTTTGCTGAGGTTCAGGATTATGTGTTCTTTTGCTTAATGTAAACAAGGTCTGCACTGTCCGGTCGCATGGAGTGCGACTAGGATCACTATTTAATTTAAAAACTGGCTTAGATGTTCTGTATTTGCTTGGTCTCGAGGAAACGCAAGTGTGTCTGTTGTTCTTCCGACAAGAGTTGGACAGTGTTTGTTTATACAGAAGAACTATGTGTTGATAAGCTCATTTGATTTCCGCCTGTGTTTGGGACATTTGGTTTCTCCTCACTGTACTCAGGAAGCAGGAGAAATTGTTCGGCAATGACAGTGAGCAGTTGTCTTATTGTCTTTTTGTTTTCAGGATTTTGAAGAAAGTCAGTGACATTGGTGAGCCTCCCTACTAATGACGGGTATGATCTTAGCACTAGATCAAAATAGGTGACCACATCCTTGGTGGTGTCTCTACTGCGGGACACCATAAGTGATTCCGAATAGGGTCTCGGTATGGAATGAGTCGGGATACTGTATTTGCTTCCAATGTAAGTGTCCTCGGTCAAAATTTGGCATATTCTTTTCTCATCAAGGCTTAAGTATGCCTCAGTCCAAAGTTCAGCAGTCAACAGACTGTGTTGTGGCTTAATTGTGCAAGTTTCTTCTTCACCCTGCAACTAGTTTGCACAGAGTGTCAATTTTTTATGTCTTTATCCCCTTTTATGCTTAGAAGACGTGTCCAATTTAAGCCACAACTTGCAAAAAGTTCTTTGTCTTTGTCTGGCTGGTCATGTGTCCTTCTTCCTTGTCATGGATCTCGTCTGCACGTGCTGTGTTTCTTCCCTGTCGCTCGTCGATTCCTCTCGTTGGGGTGCAGGCAGGGGGCCTTCTCCGATGTAGGGTTTGATATCGCAGAGAAAAATCCAAGCTCTCCTGCCTTGTAGTTTCACTGCGGATGGAGTGCAGTCCTCCACTGTAAAAGGACCATTGAATCTTGGCTTGTCCCACTTTTTCCTTGTATGATTCTTCTAAAGGACGGCGTCTCCAGGGAAGACGGATGGAACACGTAAACCTTGAACTTGGTCTGTTGTAGTATCTCCTTCTGTGTTCTGGGGCTGCTCTGCACCCTTTTCGTCGTTGCCGCAGCTGGTCTGAAATTACAGTAAGGCAAGATGTCATGCAGTTCAGATACTTTTGCCTTTCAGACCCTAAAATTTCTCCTGTTGACTGGGCATCACATCTAGCTCTATCTCAAGGTGTCAGAGGAGTTCTCATTCTTCTTCCTGTGGCTATCTTGTGTGGCGTAAGATGATGGTCGGAACCGGGGTGGTTCCAAAGTGCATACAGTGCCAAAGGAAGGCAGTGCAACCATCCCTTCTTTAGAGTAAGCTTCAACTTGGCTATCGAGTTGAGCTTCTCACAGACCCTGTTACCTGGTGGATGATACACCGACGATAACTTGTGCTTTATACCAAGCAGAAAGCTAATCTGTTCAAATATTATATTAACACAGTGAGGGCCATTATCTGATCTCATGACTTCGCACACCCCCCACCTGGGGAACACTTCCCTCACTAAAAATGTGGCCGCACAGGTAGAGTTTGGGTGTGTACATGGACCTGCCTCAATCCATCTAGAGAATGGACACACCACAACAATTAAGTATATGTACCCGTTACATACTTGGATCATGTCTTGAAACCATTTGGCCTTGGGATGACTCCTCTCATTACCTTTAATGTGTGCCCAGCCGTGAATTGCTGGCAAATTATACAGTTCACTATAAAGAATGCAACGTGCTCAGCTAAATTCGGTATGAACCAATCTTCAACAAGTGTTGCTGCAAGATTCTCTTTTGTCATGTGCGCCGGGTAATGTAACTGCTCCAGCGCTATCTTTAATAGGGCTACAGGCAACACTGGTTTACCAGTGCTGTCTTGTCGTCACAAGCTGTCCGAGGGTTTTAAAGAACACCCTCGACGTTTCTTTTCTTCCTGTGGTGCCTCCACTTGGAGTTCCATTAACTGTGTTTGCCCCAAATTACTGTAACTCTCAGGTGCAGTTTGTGTAACCATCATTCGCTCCTTGGCATGGGTAGCTTTCACATCCATGATCGTCTTACTTTTGGATGCCCTACACTTGGTTTCCGTGTCTGCTGCTTGATTTCTGCGTGAGATAAAATCTGTCCCTTTTGTGTGGGCGGTGCATTTCACAACTGCTATGCCCACAGGGAGCTGTAGTGCTTTTATCAGCCTATCCAATAAGGCTGCATGCTGCACTAGCATGCTGTCCGCTTGGAGGTAGCCCCTCCTTTCCCAGCGCGTTAGGCCTGTGTGCACTGTCGACATCACGTAGGCGGAGTCACTGTACACCTTTACTTCCTGGTCTGCGTGATTCTCAATGGCGAGTATCAACGCCAATATTTCTGCCACCTGTGCTGAATAATGAGATGGTATTTGTGTGTTTCATTACAGCAATGCCTGTATATCTTTGCCCGTCGTTTTTATCGATCCTTTAAGACCCGTCAATGAAGACGATCTCTCCTTCTGCCAAGGCATTTTCTTTCACCCTGGCAATTTCATCATAGAATTCTTCATGGTTTGCACAGTCATGTATCGGCTCTCCTTCAGTGACTGGCTCTGCTATAAACATAGCTGGGTTCACTATCTTACATCGGACGACCTTAATCGATGGATTTGATATGATCACTTCATAAGCAGAAGCTCTCTGAGATGTCAATGTGCTCTTTGGTTTCCCTAGAATGGCAAATAGTGAGTGCTCAACGTACAACGTCATGGTTGTAGCCTTCTCTATGGCGAACACTGCGGCAGCTAAACTTTGTTCGCAAGGAAAATTACCTTTCATTACTGGGTCCAAATTCCCACTGTAGTATGCCAGGGGCTTGTGCCACAACATGGTTCTCTATGTGAGTACTGCTGTCATAACACTTCCATTAGTGTGTGAAAACAGCTAAAATTCCTCAGCATAGTTGGGAATCCCAAGAACAGGAGCTGTGCAAATAGCTATTTTGAGTTCAGCAAACCCTTTCTCCATGGTCTCAGACCATTCAATCTTTTCTTTCGTCACTTGGGCCTTCTTTAGGGCCTGAAGTAAAGGCTTAATGTAAGAGCTGTAGTCGACGACCCATGCCCTGACATAGTTGCATAGGCCTAAAAAGCTCTGCATCTACTTTACCGTGTGTTGCTTAGCCGTGTTAAGTATGGCTTCAGCTCTTTCTGCGGTAACTCTCTTTCGCTCATGTGAGATTAGCTGGCCTATGCACAGCACTTCTTGTTGACAATATTGCAACTTTTCCTTGTCAACTTTATATCCTTTCTCAGCCATTATAGTCAATAGCTGAACAGAATCGTGCCTGCATTGCTCTTCTGTGGGGCTGCAAATTAAGATGTCATCCACGTATTGCAGGACTTTCTAATGCAATATTGCTCAAGTCCATCTGCAGGACTCGGTTGAAAATAGAAGGAGACTCACAGTACCCCTGTGGCAGCCTTGTGCTTTTCAGATGCATTTTGTCTCAACGTGAATGATGTCTGATCTTGTGAGTCACGGTGCAACAGGATTGAGAAAAATGCATTTTTCAAGTCAATCACTGTGAAATATTTTGCCACAACGGATATATTACATAGAATTGTAGAGAGGGTAGGAATTAGAGGGAACTCGGCCTCAACAATTTCATTTATTGGGCGTAAATCCTGGATTAAACTCAAAGACCACCCCTTTGATTTTTTGATCGGATAAACCGCGGTATTGCATGACGACTCTGACGTCACTAAGATGCCCTGTTCCATCATTGCAGAAATTGTCTTAAAAATCCCCTCATCTGCCTCTCTAGACATGGGATATTGTCGGGGTTTTGGTAGAATCGCTCCTGGTTTCAATCTGATCTTCACTTCTACAACCCCCTTAAAGAGGCCTACGTCATAGGGGTCTTTAGTCCATGCTGTGACAGGTACCTTGGCCATATCGTCATCAAAATATTCAGGATGTTTTCGTGCCAACATCATTCTCTGAGGTACTTCTATTTTAATCATTTTTACCCAAAAGGTGAGACTCACTTCCAACATTGTCTCTCCCATATCTGTTTGCTCTTCAAACAGATCATCATCGGTGACGTCAGTCAATCAATATCCTTCTTCAATGGCGATTACTGTGCACCAGTCGGCGCTCGTCGTCATAACCATCAATCAAGGCCACTCTCCCTCGCACTGCAGCTGTGTGTATCATCAAGGGAAATACTTGTCCCTTCTCCTCATGCATCGGTATTCTGGGTCTGAATAAGAACTCATCGGGGGTTCTCATGATTTTGTCTGCAAGGCTTGGCAATCCTGCCATAAGCACACGCATACCATATGCAAACATTTCTGGCTCTAATGGTATGGCCCTCAAGGCTATGTGTCCTGAGTATGCCCTAATCATTTTACATACATTTCAGTAGTGCATTCCTGGAGTGGAACATACTATGCCCTCTTCCGTGAACGAGATTGTCATGTTTAACTTTGTCATTAAATCTCGACCCGAAATGTTTACTGGGGTCTGTCGAGAATATAATAAAGGTACATTAATTTCACATTCTCCTATGGAGACTGGAAGTGCATTTGTGAAGGGAACACGACTGGTAGCTCCTGTAAAACTCTGAGTATTTATGGCCTTGCCGGACAAGGAAAACTTGCCTTCATCTATGCATGAGCGTGTTGTACCTGTGTCAACTAAAAAGGAATATTCTTTATCCCCTATAGCGACATCCACCCTAGGTTCCCTGTGAGGATCTGGTGTCACGGATAGGATAGAACACATCATGGTTCCCAGTGAGCTGTCCTAGTCCATATACAATTTGGCCCACTGTGTGCTTGTGGATTTCCCCCATGTCCATTGTTACTTCCCATTCCAGGGTTTGGAGTCTGCCCTGTGCTCATCGTCTTTGATAATTGCAATGGCCCCTGTTGGGATTGTCCTTGTGGAAAATTCCCCATGCTCTGAGGTTCCACGCATTGTTGCGCTCCTGGCGCTTGTTGTTGCACTGTGTGATTCTGTGCAATACCCTGCTGAAAAACTGCAGGTGGATTCGTCATGCTTGCTCCTGACCCTTGGCCGTTGTGCATCAAGCCTTGGTTTCTGCATGTGTGCGCCAAGTGCCCTGTCATTCCACACAGCCAACATACTGGCGGTGGTCGGATCATTTGTCCATTTGACATATCTTGGTTACCATTTCGCATATTTTGAAAACCTCCTTGATTATTTTGGAAACCTCCCTGATTGCTCTGCCATCCTCTTCCCCTAAATCCTTTTCCGCTGGGGTAAAACCCTGTATTGCCCTGATTATTCTGCTGTGGATTAGTCACCTGATGCATGCTCGATTCAGCTGCGCTAGTTATCATGGCTCCCTCAAGAGCATATTTTGGCAATTTCTTTTGCACCAACTTCGCTTCCTCACCCTTTGGCGCAGCTTCTTTTTTACGATTCTTTTCTTGCAGCAGTCTGCAATAATGTGCGATGGTCAACTGTATTTCAGCCCAAGGCTTGGCCTCAATTCCTACATATGTCTTGAGTTGTTTCTGCACCGGCTCTAGCAGCCCTTGGCACAATATTTGATAAAACACAGGTATAGATTTTGTCCAAGATTCATGAGTCTGGAGCACCCAAGCGTCTTGAAAATTCTGTATGTAAATTAACGGATCCTCAGACTCCTTCATTTTTCGTGTCATTATAGCTCCCATATCGGAAGTATCTGGGTATAGCACTCGTAGCGCTTTCCATACTGTGGCTCTACAATTGTTGTCAAGGAGTTCCCCCCTTCTCACCTGAGTTCGATCTTTGCTGGATTTCTTGATCGGTGCCTTCTTGCGTACTGCTAGAGTCTTGAATAAGGCTGCACGAGTCTCTTCCGACTCCAGCGTGCATTCAAGTACCGGGAAGCAAGGGTCCAGGAATACAGGAAATAACAGGGTGCGCAACTAGCACACGAGTCCAGGAATCAAGAAAAGGAGGAAGGGACTAGAATTAGGTTAGGGTGGAAGAAGCAAGGGAATAATACAGCGAGCTACGGAGCACACGTCTGGTCGCTACTTCGCAATAGTATTGAGACGCGTGGGCCCGCGGGGGCGTGACATATTTATGGAACGTACTACGTGTGCCGTGAAGGCTCGTGCGAGGCGTGTCACGTGATACGGCCATGTTGGGAGAAACAATGAATGCAAACCCCGCCGTGACAAGGACCAGGAAGTCCAGAAGGGGCGCGTTCTGTGGGTCATGATAGCATGCCTCCTCCGAAAGGCTGTTCCACCAGGTTTGCCCAGGTGTATAAGGTGAAATCTTCTGAGTAGTCGAGGAGTCTTGAGATTAGAAAGTGGTTCCCAGGTTCTTTCACTAGGAGGATATCCTTTCCATTCAACCAGGTATTGAAGCTGACCCCGTTTATACGAGACACTTCATATTCCAATTGGTTGTCGACCAGTAGAGGAGGAGGTCGGTAGGATTTCCGGGAGGATTGGTGGTAGGGTTTTAGTAGGGATGTGTGGAATACTGGGTGAATTTTCTTCCAAGAGTCTGGTAGACTAATCCGATATGAAACCGGGTTGATAATTTCCTTGATGGGAAATGGACCATAGTACCGAGGGGCCAACTTGTTTGGCCGTAGATGCCGGGGAAGTAACTTCGAGGACAACCAGACTGGATCACCAATTGCATAAGAAGGACCTGGTCTCCTTTTTAAATCCGCATACCTCTTAGTCTGAGTTCTGGCCTTCTCTACATTTTCTTTGGCCTCTTGGTGTACGTTGATGAGGGTTTCAATCCAGGAGTCGACAGTAGGTACTGGTGTAGGATGAGGGAGAACAGAGGGTAGAACTGATGGATGGAACCCTTGGCTACAATAAAAGGGGCTGGTCTTAATTGCTGAATGGTCAGAATTGTTGTAGGCAAACTCAGCCACGGGTATCAGGAGCGACCAGTCATCCTGAACCATGGTGGCGAAACATCGAAGATACTGTTCCAGGGTCTGATTAGCACGTTCTGTGGCCCAGTTGGTCTGGGGATGATAACCAGATGAGAGGGCGCGTTGGATTCCCAAAATGCGACAGAGATGTTTACAGAATTGAGAGACGTACTGAAGTCCTCGATCAGATATGATCTTGGAAGGGAGTCCATGTAAACGAAATATGTGTTTCAGGAAGATTCCAGCAAGTTTGGACGAGGATGGTAACTTACACAGAGGTGTAAAATGAGCCATATGAGTGAACAAATCTATGGTAACCATGATGGTCGTGTACCCTCGGGAAGGTGGTAATTCCACAAAGAAGTCTGTTGCAATGACTTCCCATGGCCTTGTTGGCAGCGATGGTTGCATTAGAAGACCCGCCGGTCTCTTGTTATCATGTTTGTTTTGACTGCAGACAGCACAAGTTTTGATGTACTGCTGTACGTCGGTCTTCATTCCAGGCCACCAAAACTGTCTTTGTATAAGACGGAGGATGTTGGTTATCCCACGATGTCCGGAGTGAAGGGTATCATGACAGAGGTTTATCATTCTTTGTTGTAATTTCTGTGTAGGAATGACCAGTGCATTGTCCCTGAATAAGTATCCTTTATTAAGTCTTAGGCTCCATGGATTCTTCCTTGAAATATCCTTCCAGAGATCAGAGGATTGGGTTTGTACTCGAATTTCTTCCAGGAGGTTGACTGCTTGAGCTACAAAGATCGTGTGGGGAAACATCTTAGGACAGGCCTTGTCTTCAGTAGTTACATAGTCAGGATGTCGGGATAAGGCATCAGCAATCATGTTTTGTGATCCGGGAAGATGAGTGATTTGGAATTGGTATGGGCAAAGAAGTAGGCCCAACGCGCCTGAAGACTGTTCCTGCCCTCCAACGATTGTAGAATTTGAAGATTCCGATGGTCCGTGCGGACCTGAACTGGATATCTAGCACCCAGAAGTAGATGTCGCCATTCAGTGAAGGCTGGCGGATGGCTAACAGTTCCTTTTCCAGGACGGAATAGCGTGTCTCACTGGGAGTCAGGGTTCGTGAGAGGTAAGCAATGGTGTGTTCCAGTTTATCCTCAAGTTCCTGTTTCAAGACCGCTCCTATGGCGTAGTTAGAGGCATCCGTTTCCACTAGGAATGGCCGATTTATGTCTGTTTGGGCCAGGATGGGGGCTTGCGTGAACTCAGTCTTCAATCGCTGGAATGCTTTGTCTTGCAGTGTAGACCAGATAAAGGAAGTGTCTTTGTTCAAGAGAGCAACAATCGGCTGGACGATCTCGGAAAAGGAAGAAATTAACTTCCGGTAGAAGTTGGCAAGCCCCAGGAAGGATTGAACTTGTTTCACGGAGGTGGGAGCAGGCCATGCCAGTATGGCCTGTACCTTTGAAGGGTCTATTCCAATTCCTTCTGGGCTAAGGATGAATCCCAGGTAGTGAACAGAAGTAATGTGAAACAAGCATTTTTCGGGTTTGGCTAAACGTTTGTGTTCACGGAGTCGTTGCAGTACTGCCTTTACATGCTCTTCATGCTTTAGAGGATCTTTGGAAAAGATCAATATGTCATCCAGATAGACAATGACAAAAAGGAATAACATATCAGAAAACACCCTGTCCATAAATCGTTGAAAAACCGCGGGGCATTAGCTAGTCCAAAGGGCATGACTAGATATTCATAGTGACCAAAGGGTGTTCTAAAGGCTGTTTTCCATTTGTCTCCTTCCCGGATACGGATCAAATGATAGGCACCCCGGAGATCCAACTTCGTGAAAACTACGGCGCCTCTCACAGCTTCCAGGATATCCGAGATCAGGGGTAGTGGGTACCGATCTTTGAGGGTGCATTGATTTAAGCCACGATAGTCGAGGCAAGGTCTGAGTTCCTTAGTGTCCTACTTGGGAACAAAGAACAATGAAGCACCCGCTGGAGATTTTGAAGGTCTTATGGTGCCGTTTTCAAGGTTGGTATCTAGGTATTCTCTGAGGGCCTTTTTCTCAGGTTCGGAAAGAATGAACATTCTGCCAAAAGGAATCACTGCTGAGGGATCTGTATCTATGGCACAGTCTTCAGGTCTGTGAGGGGGTAAGGCCTGGACTATGGCAGTTGAAAATACATCAGCATATCCCTGATAGGCCTCTGGGACTTGTATGATATTACAAACCATGAGTGGTGTTTTCAGGTCTCTTGGTGGTTCTTTAAGGGGTGTGGAGGAGGTATCCAGGATTAGACAGTGGGACATACAAAACTCAGAGCCTAGGAATAGTGATCCTGCTGTCCAATTGATATACGGATTGGGCTTCTGTAACCAGGGCATACCCAATACCATGGGGTAATGGGCTGACTTAATGATGTCGAATGTAATCCGCTCTTGGTGATGGTTTATGGAAAGTTGGATCTCTTTTGTCTGCAGGCTTATGGATCCTGAAGAGAGGGGTCTTCCGTCCATTGCTTCCACCGGCTGCATGGTGCTTCGTGTCTCGTACGGAATATGATGACTAACAACCCAGTCTTGATCAATGAAAATTCCCATAGATCTGCAGTCCACCAAGGCCAGAATGGGATAGGTCTTATTCTTGGAGGGCGACAGGAAGGCTTGTAGAATCACCAAATTGTTTTGTCCAGGAGAGTTCAAGGATGGAATTGATGTGGAGCAAACATCTCTCTCCCGAAGCTCTGCTCCATCTAGGATCGGGAGCTGGCGTTTCCCGAACGCCGAGGAGGGGCCAGGGGACACTCCCTAACCAGGTGTTTGTCTGAGGCACAATACATACACAACCCCATATGAATCCTTCTCATTCTTTCTTGCGGAGATACAGGTCCACGGAAGGCTCCTATCTGCATGGGTTCTGGTTCAGAGATTGAGCCTGGGTTAGTGTCCGCCTTGGTGGTACTCTCAAAGGACGGCTTCGGAGGATTAACTTTGGATTTCTTCTTTTCTGCCTTTCTTTCCTGGATACGAAAATCTATTTGCATGGAAAGGTCCATTAGTGCCTGGAATGAGTTTGGACGAGCCACTCTGGCCAACTCATCCTTATTCTACTCATTCAGTCCTCTCCTGAAAAGGGTAAAACTCACCTCTGGGGACCAATCAGCTTCCTTGACTAACTGCTTGAATTGGGTAACATAGGTGAGCATATCCTGGGATCCTTGCTGAAAGTCTAACAGGCGTTCCTGGGCACTATAGACCTGTTCTGGATGGTCAAACATGGTTTTAAGGGCCTGTATGAAGCCATCATAGTCAACTAGAAGAACGTCGCCGGAATTAACGAGGGGCGTAGCCCATGTTAAGGCGTTTCCTGAAAGGTGGGAAATTATGAAGCCCACTTTAGCCCTGGGAGTTGAAAAGTAGTAGGGCTTAAAAGTAAAGTGAACCAAACATGAATCCAGGAATCCTCGAAGGGTTTTTGGTGAGCCATCATATTTGTCCACTATACCGCCCAGCAAAACACTTTCTTTTGTGGCAGAATCGCGGGATAGAACTAGTTGTTTGAGAGCAGCGTTTTCCGCCTTTAGATTCTGCACCTCGGTTGATAGCTCTTGCATGCCACGCATTAGGTCCTGGACGGCCGCTTCCATGTCCATATCGAGTTTGGTTGGGTGGCGTCTCAAAACTGTCAAGGAGTTCCCCCCTTCTCACCTGAGTTCGATCTTTGCTGGATTTCTTGATCGATGCCTTCTTGCGTACTGCTCGAGTCTTGAATGAGGATGCACGAGTCTCTTCCGACTCCAGCGTGCGTTCAAGTACCGGGAAGCAAGGGTCCATGAATCCAGGAAATAACAGGGTGCGCAACTAGCACACGAGTCCAGGAATCAAGAAAGGGAGGAATGGACTAGAATTGGGTTAGGGTGGAAGAAGCAAGGGAATAATACCGTGAGCTACGGAGCATACGTCTGGTCGCTACTTCGCAATAACATTGAGACGCGCGGGCCCGCGGGGGTGTGGCATATTTATGGAATGTACTATGTGCGCCGTGAAGGCTGGTGCGAGGCGTGTCACGTGATATGGCCATGTTGGGAGAAACAATGAATGCAAACCCCGCCGTGACAAGGACCAGGAAGTCCAGAAGGGGCGCGTTCTGTGGGTCATGACAATTGGTAAATGGAGCTCCGTCATGCGTGGCATTAATTGTGGTTACACCAGGGTAGCCTGCTCGTGCCCACCCATTGTCTGCTCTCTCACCAAGTATGGCGATTAGGAGACCTTTGATGTCCCCTATGGCTAACGTGTTTCCCCCTGTCATTTTTTCTAACTCAAGTATCCACTTTCCAGCTCCCGATGTCAGTATTGGAAGCTTGTTTTTCAAATGTTCTCGATCCATGTGTGCCCATGGAATATATTGCGGTCTTACTCCCCCTTTCTCGAGCAATGGAAATCGGGATGCATAGCCCTCTCTCTCTTCTCTCATTGTTCTTCTGTCTATTGCAGGTGTAATATTCCCACATGGCCGTCTTCCTGGCAATGTCCTGAGCCTGTCTATATAGGGTGGTGAAGACACCCTCCTCTGACCATGAGATACTTATTCATGTCGGTCAGACTGCATGGCTGACTCTGATGCCCTCGGTGCAGACTCGCTAGTGTCTGACCATCTTATTCCTTTTTCCCTGGGGAGTCGTCTTTCACTCTGTCTCTCTTCCTAGTCAGACATTGTCTGCCCCCAACTAGTGCCACTTCTTGTGTCCTCCTTACTCCTACTTATTTCTAATATGTCCAGGGATAGTTCTCTATTCCTCCTACTTCGGGAGACATCCTCAGCGTCGGACAGCTGAGTGCTCTCCAGGTGCTCGCCTTCACCCTCCCCTTGAGGTGTTTGTTCTAACCCCATTTCATCATATATTCTATCGATCGTTTCTCTGATGCTTTTGGTGTCGAAGTCATCTTCCATATTTGCCCTAGACGTGCCTGATACTGAATCTTATGCAGGAAATAATTCTTCTATATCTTCCCAATGCACTACTGGATTAACCTCTCTCCCCGGATATTCAAGATCGCGTGCTCTCTGTCTCCGCTTACTTTCTATGTCATCATCAAATTCTCTACGCTTCCTCGCCTCTTATCTTACTCTTTCTTCTTCCTTTTTCTTTTCATTTCTACGTTCATCTGCCCTTCGAATTTCCTCATCTCTTCATCTCTTTATTCTTTTCTCATGTACCCTTTGCTCTTCTTCTAACCTTTGCTGTTCCTGTCTGTCTTGATTATTGGCTGCTCTTGATTTGCGATCGAGCTGTCTCTCTTGCTCTTCGCGATATAGCTGTTCTCGCCTTTGTCACTCTTTCTTTCTTATTCTTTTGTGTCTCAATTCCTTCACTTTCCCCTTTCTCTGTGCCTCATCTAACCTCTCCTTTTGCTTCATGTCATCAATGCCCTTGCCATCAAGTTTCAGTAAAATTCGTCCTCCCATCCATTCGTTTTTTGCAAATGCTATCTCATCAGTTCTATCTTCGTTTCCCTTCCATCTTTTCCCTTCTCTCTCCTTGTTGAGAGATGCGTTTGTCTGTGCTTGATCTCTTCTTTCGTCATTGCGTCTCCCCTTGTCCAGTGGGACTGTGGAGGTAATATTCTTATCCTTATCTTTCCCTTGATTTTCATCACTACTGTGCGTAGGTGACTCCTATGCCGGGTTGCTGTACCCCTTGGCTGCTTTAAGCTCTCTCAGCGGGTATAATCCCTTGTCCTTACTTTCTTCAACTTTCGTTTCAGATGGGGCAGGTGGCGCGGTAGGCGTCTCACCCGCCTCTGTGCATACATTAAGTATCCAATCTGTTGGCAGATCCTCTTCCTTTCCCTGTTCATACATTTTCCAAAGCTCTAGAACAGTGAGCCTTTTTTATAGCTCTTTGACCGTATAGGGGGCATGCAAATATGTCGTCATATGTTGCAAGACAGCTTTAGATAAGGACCCACCTTGTGGCCATGGCATAAACATTTTGTGGGCAGTCCCTTTAACCCACTCTGTACTGTATCCCTTCAGTTTGGGTGCGTGTTTTAGCAACTGTTTGCATAAGTGTGTCAATGGAGTTATGTCCTCCATGCTCAAATCTGTTCCTTTTCCTCTTATATAACACTTGTCAAACTTTTTATGTGGCTTAAACAGTTCCAACAATATGAGCGAGCACCAAACACTGCAAGCTCCAATCCAAATTTTTCACAAAATGTTATATCTTCTAATTTACACAAAAACATCAATTCGTATGCCATTTTATCTCAGCTGTTTAATTGCTTAAAATTGAAAGCAGTTTTCTCAAAGAAAATTTTCGATATATGACGTCACAACAAAAAACATGTAAGTCAGACGCTTGACAGACTAGACGAACACCAGCTGTTCACAGTTATCTTTGCCTCTAATCATTACCCCTTCACGGAGTCTAAACGTACCCCTTTCACAACGTCGTTAACCGTTGTGGTAGTCTAATCGTTCCCCCTTTAGCTGGGACTCTGGGTACATGTTTCTTCTAGCCGCTTGTATTAAAAGCGTAGGAATAAGGCGAATCCTCTCACTTCTCGGGTGCCTTCCCTGGTAACCTCTCTCTTCTCGGGTGTCCTCCCTGGTAACCTTTATTTACTTAATTATTCTCGAGTCATTATTCCCTTATATATACATACATTCTTCTCTACTTCTAACTATATTTTGTTTTCTCCCGCCTCCCTCCATTACCTTTTCCCATTACTTGTTCTAAAGCATGCACTTTTGCCAGAACATTTAGTCTTTTTCACTCACTGTTCGCATGGTTCTTCTCTGCACCCTCGGGATCACCGCCTTCGTTACCGCCTTCTTCGGTTTTTCGCACGCTCAGCTGCCCGTAGGAATGGGAAGGGATGTGTGGGGAACATTGGTCCCTTCAGGCCCTGGTTTGCAGTTTTTCTTATACTACCACTGTCTTGGGAGCTTCAAGGTCTACTCAGCCGAATGGCAAAGGACTTGCGATATTGCCGAAGATCTAGAGTTACTTTATGTCAACGGTCAATGGGTGTCTTATTCTAATCAATAATCGATAACCGATAAACCATCAATCTCTGCTACCAAGTGTACTCTGGAGACCCCCGGCCGGCCCATAGAGCCAAGGTTTGCTCCGAAGTACTTTAAGATGAGATAGCTGCACCCTTGAGATGGATGGAGGTACAGATGTATTACTCCAACACCAATCAATAAGGACAACTCAATGGTTTGGCAAAGGGAGTCTGTTTAATGACAAGTACAAAAAACAGGGAGTCATAGAAATCAGCAGTAATGCGATCGTCCTTCTCGCTTCAACTCCAACGAACTTCATACAAATCATAACTTTTATACTCAAAACACGTCATAATTGACGTGTAACACTCAAGAGTTTAACATGCAATTCTATTGGTTAGGAAAAGGTAACTTAAATATAGGTACTACATCTGTATATGGTAACGGAATGAGGGGATTGGGTAAACACTGTCAGGTGGGCGTCTAAGCCCTTCCTTCAAACTAGACTATTGTAGATGTCACTAAAAGTACGACTTCCCATTGGTTCTACTAACTATAGGACCCTAGATTATTTGGTCCATTGTGATTGGGTTGGTACCAACCCCATGCATAAATTTCCACTTTGCTTAGCAGCATGCAGAACGGTCAGCCAGATGGAGGGTGCCCCCCAGCTACCCGGCCTTCCACCAATTAAGGTTACAATCAATTATCGCTTCAGCAACTATGTGTCAATTATTTTACTGTGGTTGGCCTCAAAACTGCATCTTCTGTCTGGAAAAGTTCTTGTTAAGTCCCAGCCCTCGGCGTGCGCGCACGAGGGCTGGAGGAGTAAGCTAGGCCGCACGGCCTGTGGCGCAGCGCCAGTGGGAGCTCAAATAACTCGCACGCACACACGGGTGGATGGTCTGCCCCGGAACTGCCTCCCGAGCGCGGGGGCGGGACTTTTATTCAGCACGCCCTGCGTCACCGCATAGCGGGACGGGACATAACATTCCTCCTTTATTATAAAACAAAAAAAACATAACACTAACTTGCATCAACTGTGAGTGCAAACATCTGCTCACGCTCTTAACCAATAATTGTCCGGCCATAGGGTCCGTGGTCCAGGCACCTCACACTACCACACATAGTCATTTAGCTTGGCCGGGTGTCTCGTGGCCGCTCTCAGAACGTACCGCCCTTCTCGGGGCCTGCACCCCCCCGGCTCCTGATCTGGCTTACCTTCACTGGTCATGTCCTCGAGGCCGGGGGCCTCCAGCGGTTCCCAGGTTCCATCCGCCGCTCCTGTCTCATCAGGGATGGACCTAGGCTCGTCTTCGCTGGGCTGAGCGTCCTCCTCTTCCAGATGGCACTCACTGTCAGTCCACAGGTTGCGAGGCACCGCCTTGAACCATGATGAGTTCCTCGTCACTTGACGTGTCCTCGGGTCACAGTCACCATGGTTCCATGCCGATCGCTGACGGTCCATGGCAGTTCCTCGTATCTGGTGTCGAGTTTTGATTTGGTGGGGTTTCGTAGCATGACGACTTGGTCCCCCACTTGGTGATCAGACTGCCTCGCTCTCCTCTTGCCGCTCATGTGGGCATTGGCACTCCTTCTCCTCATTTCCGTGCGTTCTTCATTTTTTCTATGGCTGGAATGACCACTTCCGCTGCTGTGGATTCGACTATTTCAACCTCCGGATATCGGGAGTGGTCATCAACTGCTACCAAGAGGTGGAGGCCTTCCCGTAGCTTGTAGAAGTCAATGCTGATGGCCTCCCACCGAGAGCGGCCGCGTGCCGCCGATAGAATTGGTTCTGGTTCTGGCGGGGCTCCTGTTATCTGACAGGCTAGGCACGTGCTGATGAGTGTCTCGACCCGTTCCTCGATCTGGGGAAACCATACCCTGTGCCGTATGCGGGCCTTCGTCCTTGCCAGCCCTTGGTGTCCTTCATGCGCTAGGGCCACTATCCTGTCTTGCATTCTGAGAGGGATTGTGATGCGGTTACCTCTTAGTATCACTCCGCCTTCTGTGATTGACAAGTCTTGCCGGACAGTAAACATGCCGGACAGAAATCCTTTTGCTTCCGCTGTTCTGTTGTGTGTGTGTCTCATGAAGGTTTTCCAGTCCCCTGAGATTATGGCATCTTTCACTAGATTGCAGCAGGGATCCTTGTTGGTTTCTGCCTCGATGTCTTCGATGCTCACCGATTTTGGTCTCATTGCACGAACCACTTGGCACATATGTTCCTCTGTCTCTTCGGGATCTCGTGTTGGGTTGCCGCTCGCGGGTGCCTCGAAAGGAAGTCTGCAGGGTTTCCACTGCCTGGTTGGTAGATGAGATCAAAGTCGTATTGCTGGAGATGTAGTAGCCATTTGGTGATCCGTGCCGGAGGGTGTGACAACGTTCCCATGAAGATTGGTAGTAGGCGTTTGTGGTCGGTGACTGCTGTGAACCGCCGCCCATACAGGTACAGATGAAAGTGCCTGCACCCCCACAGCACTGCGATGGCCTCTTTCTCAATGTGGGAGTACCTCTGTTCGGTTTCCGTGAGGGCTCTCGAGGCGTATGCTATCGGTCTTTTCTCCCCTTCTCTCGTCACCTGCATCAGGATGGCACCAAGCCCAACGGGGCTGGCATCCACGAATAGTTCTGTGGGCAGCTCGGTGTTGTAATACGCCATCTTGGTGTCGACAGACAGGGACTCTTTAATACTTTCAAACGAGTCTTGGCACTTCTGCCCCCAGTCCCACTTGGCGTTTGCTTTCGTCAGCTCCCGTAGTGGCTCAGATAGGGTGGCCAGGTTTCGAATGAACCTCCCGCAGTAGGTTGCCATCCCTAGGAAACTGCGTACTTCTGTGGGGGTCATCGGTGGGCTTGCCGCCTGGATGTCTGCGACCTTCTGGGGATCAGGGGAGATGCCCGTGCTGCCAAACTTGTAACCAAAGAAGGTGATTTCCGATCTGAGGAACTCGCACTTCTCCCTGTGTATGGCCAGTCCAGCCTCTTGTAGTCTGCCCAGTAGGGTATGCAGCCTCTTGAGGTGCTCCTTCTTGTCGGGGGCGTGAATCAGAATGTCGTCGCTCACATTGAGGACCCCAGGGATGCCCCTGATGACCTACTGGATAGTTTGCTGGAATACTTCAGCCGCCGACGAGATCCCAAAGCTCAGGCGTTTGTATCTCCTTAACCCCAAATGCGTCGAGAATGTTGTAATGTAGCGCGAGTCTCTGTGGAGTTTGAGTAGATGATACCCCGCTTTCAAGTCAACTTTCGAGAAAACACAAGACCCTGTGAGGTCCGCCACGATTTCGTCGATCGTTGGGGTGATGTGGCGTTCTCGTTTGATGGCAGTGTTAGGTAGACGCATATCAATGCAAATCCAGACCTTTCCAGGCTGTTTAGGCTTTCACGTGACGACCATCGGGGAGACCCATGGTGTGGGCCCAGTAACCGCCTCTATGATGCCAGCTTCCTCCAGAGCCTTGAGTTCCTGCTCCACTTGTTCTCTCATGTGGAAAGGTGTCCTCCGATGCCGTACGGCCTTCGGCTGTACTGTTTCGTCAATGTGCAGCCGGATGGTTTTGCCCTTCAAGCAGTCTATTCCATCTTGCAGCTTGGGGTATTGACTTAGCATTTTCTCCACCTCTTCGGCCTCATCAATGTGGCAGATGAATTTGATCACTCCCAGATCTTCTGCGGCGTCTCCACTCAGGAGGCTTTCGATTCCTGCCTTTACGACATATACTTTCGACCACAGTCTGTTTTCGCCGTGCTCTAGCGTGGTGCGGAACCTGCCCATGACTGGTAGGGGCTTCCGGCTGCCGTAGGCATACAACAGCGTATCCATGCTTTTCAGGACTGGTTGAGGCTTCAGAGTCTGAAATATGCTTGTGGGCATCACGTTCACCAAAGCGCCGGTGTCAATGGTCATGAGAATGCGCTGGTCTTGGACAATGACCATGCACTTGCGCCTTCGGACAGATTTTCTTTGTGTTTCTTGGCCTTGGCTTAATGCGGACACGAGGTATATCTTTCTTCCTTTCTTCTCGTTGTCCTTGCCGGGATCTTGCTGCCCTGTCGAGATATCATCCCCTTCTTCCTCCGTGTAAGAGTTGGCCACTGCGACCCTCCTTGCACTGGCCTGCTTCTTTTTCTTGGTCGCGTTTTTGTCTGACATGTTCTGTGGGGGCTGCGTGGAGGCGCCCGATGATCTGCACACCTTTGCATAATGATCCTTCCTGCCGCAGGCGCCGCAGGTGGTGCCTTGCGCAGGACAGTTGCGGCGGCCATGTCGTGGGCCACCACACAAGCCACACTCTGTGGGTCCAGTAATGCGCGGTTGCCACCTGTTCTGGCCATAGCCCCCACTGTATTCATCCCTCGAGGATTGTTTGTTGGTGATCTGGGCCACCACGGCTGTGTTGAGGACCGGTTGCAGTCTGTGCAGAGTGGCCTCCATGTTGGCCGCTCTGGTGTGGGCTAGTTCCCTTTGTCGTCCTAATTCAAGGATTCGTTGCAGGGGGATGTCTCTCTTGCTGAGAATTAGGCGCCTTAGTTTTTCTGAGTGTACGCCGTTAATGATTTGCCTCCTGATCTCCCTCTCAACATTAGTGAACTCGCAGGACATGGCCAATTTTCTTAACCGAGTGTGGTAGGCATCCAGGGTCTCCTCTGCTGCCTGTATGGTGGTGCAGAAGATGAATGTCTCATAGTCCGGGTTCAGTTGGGGGAGAAAATGAGCTGTGAGGGCATCTTTTGCGTTTTGGTACGCATCTTGGCCATCGGCCACATCCAAGGAGTTGAAAATGCGCAGTACCTCGTTACCCACACTGAGGAGTAGGTGCGCCTTCATCTTCCTGGCCGACGTCACATCTTTGCACTCCATCGCCATCTCGAATTTCTGGATCCACAGCTGCCATCTGGGTCCACTCGAAGATGGGTCGGTAAAGGGGTCAAATGGCTGGACCAGTGTCGATGAGCCTCCTTGTGTGTGAGGCTGTGGGGACGTCAGCGATAGGTTTGCCGCAATTCTGGACGGCGAGGTGGGCCCAGGGGTGGACGTGCCGGCCGACATGTCGACGTGTACCTGTTCAGTGCTGTCGTGATCTCTTCAGGCAACCACTAGCGCAGTGAAGTTGGGCCTTCCCTGGAGGTGCCTTGGTGTCCAAACGATGTATCGAAGAGTACAGGTGCTGGTTTTTCCATGTGGTTACGATGCCACGTCGTGATGGGGCCCCTGGTATGCGATACCAGATGTGAGATAGCGTCACACCGCCCAGTCATCACTTTTAGGGCGATGGATGATGAGAAGATTGAAGGAGAGAAAAAAAAATGTTTATTTTTATTTTTTATTTTTTTTTGGGGTGGGTCACGTATGCGATCTCCCCCCCCACCGGGTGTCCAAAAATGTTGCCGCGATGGCTGCAGGCCATCTAGGTGCCGTGAACGTCGAGCGTGTGTTTGTCCTCGTTCCACCTCGTCGCCATTGTTAAGTCCCAGCCCTTGGCGTGCGCGCACGAGGGCTGGAGGAGTAAGCTAGGCCGCACGGCCTGTGGCGCAGCACCAGCGGGAGCACAAATAACTCGCACGCACACACGGGTGGATGGTCTGCCCCGGAACTGCCTCTCGAGCGCGGGGGCGGGACTTTTATTCAACACGCCCTGCGTCACCGCGTAGCGGGACGCAGGGCGGAACATAACAGTTCTGATATCTCTGCCTGGGCGGATGCCAAGCGTAGATGTGAACCGTGCTTCTCTTGCTCGGCTGGTCACGTGCTACCCACACCGTGAATTTGTCTAGTTTCTCTCAATTTGTGCATTTAATTCTTATTCAGCTTGCCACCTGCCTCCGCCTGCTTATCTCAACCTTTCAAGAACAGGATATTCTGTTCTTAAGTTTCAATTATATGTAGCTACTGTTCGTTTCTTCTATTGGTATGACCTTGGCTCTCCTGGCACGAGTTGCATCTGCTGAGTTTCGATTCCGCCGTCTCTTCTCGTTTTGCTAGAATATGAATCTTGTCTTGTTTGGCCTCTAGTAACCTGAGTTGATGCTTCTTTTCGTGTAAAGTGGAATCGCACTTATAATACTGTGCTTTGTTCTTCTGATAGGTACTGGGCAGAGCCCTACTGCGTCTCTCTGCTGGTTTATTTGCTCATCATACGTCACATATCTCGGTGTGAACGTTACTGCTACTTCAAAATGGGCTACTGGAGTGCAGGCTTTATTCAGGACCTCCTCTACAGGCTCAATCAATATTTCACATGCAAGTAGAGAAGCGCCGCTGCTCAGTGCGCGCTGGAATGATTGCTTCGTCCACCACCACTGTGCTGCGTCGTGCGGTCTGCGCACTGTGATTTCTTTCACCTGGAGCCCTAAACCTCTTTACGCAAAGGCTGATGTGCTCGGTATTCTGTCCATACTTGTCTATTAACTTCTAAAAAATCAAGGCATTGCCCATGGCTTGAATGCTTGCAATAATAAAAACAGAAGGTTGTGACAGTATGTGTTTAAATTAGTCCCGCAAGTACAAACTAACTGCTGTAAGGCAGGGGGTAGTTATGCTACGATTTTGAGTCTCTCCCCTGACTGAGGAAAAGTAAACATGGGGACTTTATTATGGATATTCAAGGGAGGAAACAGAGGATTCTAAAAAATATTCTGAAAACAAAATCTTGCTACAGTGTATTAAAAAAATGGAATGCGGATGGATATGTTATGCAAAGGCATTTAGTGATGTCGTTGAAGATATGAGGTATATATGTATAACGTTGGGTATGAATGTATAATGAAGGGGACATCAAATTATGATGTACTGCAATAAGATAGGAAACGATATTAATAATATCTTCAGATGGATGCCCTGCGCTTGTTGGCGGTGGTTATTTTGTATGTTACTTTGACCCTGCTTTGCGTTTGTCTCTGTATATGAAGTTTGAGCCTTCTATGGGAACATTGTACCCCTTCACGGTTTCTCAGTCCTCTGCAGCACGTGCAGTAACCCGCTGAAATATTGTTTCTGCTGCTGCTAGGGGTGTGTTTTTAAAAAGACTATGGGAACGGAAGAAAATATCCATCAAGCGTGGCTCGCCGATCCGAGTGGCATCAAGGCGCTTCCTCACCTAAAAAGAACTTAAAAATAGAAAATACTGCCATTTGTAAGTCTTCCACTTTTGGGGGACTTCTGAATGTGTAGTGCTACACTCTTTACTGACTGTGTGGACATCCTAAAAAGAGGTGGGGCACTACACACATGCACAGTGCTGGCCAATATGGGGATTCTTTTATAACCTGGATACGAATGTTCTGTTTTAGTTGCCGGTATGGGTGGTCTTAGGCCATAAACTCCTTTGAGAGTTTTCTAGGTACATCGCGTACAAATGACAACCATATTGTATTGCTATACCGTGCTTTATGCTAGACGTCTCCCGCTTCTAAGCACTACTAATAACAGGTATTATCGCCCCATTTTGAATGGTACTTCACTTATCAAGCTCGGAAGGATGAACGGTCAAGTCAGGCCAAATAAATAGTAATAGCGGTTAAAATGAAGTACTTTCCAAATGAGTGCTTCTTTTGAAAATAAAGTGGTTTGCTAATGTCTTCCCCTATATGCAATAAGGAGTCTTTGATGGGCAGTCGGTCACGAATTAAAAGAGGAAAATTGGCTTAATGGACGCAAGTGAGAAAACAGTGGTATACTTTATTTTTAAGGAGAAAATCTTTTTAAATAGTGTTTGACTTTCTAATAGTTTTACTCATGGCCTAACAAAGTACTGAAGTAATCTCGATATTTATCCATGTGTACAATTCAGCAACGATATGTCCTCCCAAGTCAAAAAGGAAGATCTTCCTGGAATCATTCTGGAGTCATGTGGTGACCATCCTAGAGTCATCCATGGCTAGTTCAGGGAGATCATCCGAAACCATCCTGAAGTATGTGTTTAGGCCAAAATATTTAAATGAGATGACTCTAGAGTTATCACAGAAACTACTCCAGGATGAGTTCTGATTACTTCCAGTGATCTTGTATTACTCCAGGATGACCGCATGACAACTCTAGGATGGGTGGGGAATACTCCAGGATGACTTCATGACAACTTCAGGATGGTTGGGGATTACACCTGGATGACCCCATGACTACTTCAGAAGGGGGGGGTTACTCCAGGATGACCTCATGACAACTACCGGATGGGTTTGAAATTCTGAACAATTATTGCAGACAACTTCCGGAGGAGTTATTTCATGTTGCTTCCAAATGATTTAGGAAAAGGGTTTTGATTAATTGTGTGTAAGATAGATGGTATTACATTAGGGTGAGTCTAGCTAGACTTATGGATAGTGTACTGGAAAACATCAAGGGAATTTGCAGCCGTTAATTTCCATCTTTGCTAGAGCACTCAATTGTCATTAACTAAGGTTCGCTGATTTAGTTTACAAAACTACAAATCCAGTCCACAGTGTCACAAATCAACCTGTAACCTCCCTCATTTCAGTTCTCACCTCTAGCTAACATGGCATCACACCCAATAAACTCCCACAAGTACAAATCACTGCACTAAAATGCACATTTTCAGTGACCTAAACAGAATCTGTTAAAGGTCTACGTGTATGACAGGCTGCCGATCACTTCACCCAATATCACTATGAGCAGCTAGCAATTAGTTCGACCATTCGCCACACCCAAGTAAACACAAGCGGACCCCAGCCCTCACAGAAAACAAAAGCACAAAAACATGTACCATTTACAAGTAGGCACCAACCTATAAATTCACCAGATCTATATAATTCTACAAACAAGAGCACTTGCATCTTCAGTTTCACAGAGCAGCGTATGAGCTACAATTACCTTGTCGATTAGTAGCAGGTGCTGACGTAGCAACCAAACTCGGTTGTGGGGACCGCAATCTGAATGACTGCGCAAGTGTGTGGGAATGTGTAGGTGTCACTTCACTATCTAAACAGGCATGAACATCATACTGTAACAAGGACACACTGTTGAGAAGATGTGGTGATAGAGTTGAGCTTGTCAAATTAGATCTGTCCGACAAAACATTTGTAGCAGACAATTGACTGTTACTTTATAGTCCAATATTTTGTAGTTGTTGTGCAGCTGCATCTTTGGGAACAGCAACAGAGACATCTGCCAATTTAATGTTATGTCTTTCAACTGTCCAGGTGAAGTAAGATCCAGGTTCTGAGGAAGGAATGTAGGAGGTATGAAAAACACTAATCCCTTCCAGCTTTTGTGAACAGCCATTAATAAGTTTTGGAATAGTCAGTTTCCACCAATCAGTTTATACATTATAATTCTCTTGTTTTTTTCACTGCATCTTCTTCTCGTAGTTCACTCCAGATTCCACCAGTAGCTGCTTTTTCTCCTCTACCTTTCTTTATAAAGCCTCACTTAGTCCCTCTGCATCACAATAGGTTTTTGTCAAATATTTTCTCTTAATACGGTTTCATGGCTACGGGTATGAAAAGGGCAAGTTGAAAATTCATAATGTGACTTCCAATACAACAAACATTTTGCTTGAGCTGTACACTCGGGTAAGTGACTCTCCTTAAGCTAAGCGCGATCCTATGTGTCCCCTTGGATTTTTGCTTATTCTTGCTCTCCTTGGTGCTTTCCCTCCCTCCCCATGCAACTACGCATAACTCAGTCTAGCTGCACACATACTCTGACCTGGACTATGGTCCTGAGGGCGTTCAACCCATAGTGCTTTGGCAATAACATAAGATAAATCAGTAGACCATCTATACTTTAGAGAGTTACTCTAGCGGAAAAAGATGCTGTAAAAGAGTCGTGGGCATTGTGCAGCATTCATCTGTATGTGTGAAAAAGAGAATACCTATGCGTAGGGACGTCAGATGAACCCTCCTCCCCCAAACATCAAATAGATGAACAAAAAAGAATACATTGCTTACTGACTAGAAAAGCAAAACTGCCTTGAAATCCTTTTCTACACGTATTTATCTTCTACTTTCATCAAAATCCTCTATCAGCCATTTACAATTAACTTCACAGGGAAAGGCTCAAATTCCCCATCCTTTCGAGTGCCGCAATTTGAGTTATTGCCTAAAAGAAGAAATAAAAAAAGTAAATTTAGTATGTTCCAAGTATTTGTGAACCAGGGCTGCACCCATAACCATTCATTTATAGTGGGCTTGCTATGGATGTTTCTGCCTGATGTGTCCTGATTTGTGAGTGAAGCATTTCTTGGTGCTTGGTAACTTTCTCCAAGATTTTCACCCATTGTGTCTTTAACTAGTTGCATATGCTCTACTTCCTCCAAGACTTTCACCCATTGTGTCTTTAACTAGTTGCATCTGCTCGCTGATAAAATTAGAGGTGGGTGTTCCGGAGAGGCAATACTTTCTTAACTGCAGAGCACTTGTACCTCAAATGTTGCAGTCATTTTATGTGTGTCCTTTAAAAGACAAGCACCTGTTTCAGTTTCTTAAATGTAAATATCAAATATAGAGTCCCAGCTTGCAGACAGCAACATGTACAGGAAATTATAGGGACCAGAAATAGGAGTGTATGCAGGGACAGAAACCATTACCAAAGCGATCTTTACTGGGGGGGAACAAAAAGTAAATATTACACCTTAGCAGGAAGGCTTTTGCTAATATGAGCCAGGCACTAACTCCCCCGTCCTCATAAGCATCACTATTGTGCCATAAATAATGCATTACAGCTGAACTAGTGCAGCGCTCATAGCAGTGGAAGAATCCTGCAAAAACGCTAAACCAAGCCACGAGTACATTTTGCAGAGGCATGGTTTCTCACACATGCGCCATGGCACGATACATGTAGATAAAGTAATTACTTAGAGGGTCGGGTGCAACTATCCGAGGCATGCAGGGACACATATTTGTGTGGAACATTGTGGGGGCATTGGAGCAGCAACAGCATTAAAGTCAGAGAGGGGCAGCCAGTAGGAGCATGTATCCCCTTCTTGGCTATGGTTTGAGAGCGATCAGCTTGATCAGTAGAACAGTCATTGTGTGGAACTAGGATGGAGTCACCCCACCTATGAAAACGGGCCTCTGTATGGTGAACAGCTAGAGTGCCTTAAGGCAGTGGCCTTCAAACTGGGGAGACCCGTAGGATGCCCCGTGGTGGGGGGCTTGAAAGATTATGGTGGCGGTTTTTATTAGAAAATATAAGCATTTGTGAGGGGGCACAGAAATTATGTTTTACTCAAGGGGGGCTCAGCATAAAAAGGCTTGAAGACCACTGCCTTAAGGGAATAAAGTGACCTCCCACTTTCAAATAGCAAAGCAATTAACAGCACTACCGCGCCGATCCTCTGATACACAAGGGTGCTGAAAAATCTGGAAAAGCAAGAAAATAGCTCCAAGCTTCACAACATCTAACAGGAATTAACTGGTCCCATCATCAGAGGCAAAAAAAGAAAAACAACCATCACCATAAAAAGGGGGTTCAGAGGGTCATCACCATAAAAAGCATTCATGGCCGATATGTTGCCTTATGGGCTGCAAGTGCTGAGAATACAATCTCGCAAAGGTACGTGGTGCTGAAAGGTAACAGTAAATTTGGATAAAGTTGGGAAATCTGCATTTTGCCAAAGACAATTTTTTTAATTGCCTCTCCAGTAGGCGGTCACTTTGAAGCTCCATTAGTACCTCCTGAAGGTGTATTGGGAGGTGGGCCCCTACGTCTGCTAGCGAAGGATGAACCACCCAGTCATTGATGTTACAATTGTCCTCTGGAAAGTACTTTGAGACTGGTTCTGAGATGGTTTCCTATTAGTTCATCAACACATGAAAGATTATACTCCGTCTCCTCAAGAGCACCTGCTAATAATGGAAACACATCGGAATGCAGACATCAACCCTCCTCCTCTAAAGCTCCAGCTTCTTCTTGAATGCTGATATTTTTGCGTTCATAGCCAATGATGTGGTTACTTTTATGTGCCTTGCAGTGAGAGGTGTAGAAAATTTAGCTTTTCAAAAAGGTCGCCATAGTAAGATAACAGTACAAGCCAGTGTAAATCACAGAGGCTCTTCTTTCATCTGGTCTAAACCCAGCAAACCCAAGAGAAAGTGTCTCACTTTGTTCCCGAGTTCCTAAACAGGATTTAAAACCTTTGCCCTGAAGAGCCACCTGACCTCTGTGAAACAAAAAAGCATGTTCAGCTCCCATTTCTGCACATAATGTGGCAAACAGACAGGCTCTTGAGCGGTGCATCTTAATAAAATGTACAATTTTACAACAGAAGTCAGCACCCCTGAGAGCCCATTACCCATATTGCACACCGACAAAGCTTCCCGGGGGATCACGCAGTGTGTCTACAAAATATGTGGAGCTACTTCCAACACTTTTGCTTTTAACCCAGCTCTAGCACCACATATTGAATACCAAAACACGCCTCCCACTTTAGGCAGTTGTAACATAAGAAGTAGTAACAATGTCAATAATTACAGATGCAGTTGCTCTGCCCTGAATTGGTTTACAAGATATTTCTCCAATATTTCTTTTCCACAGCAGTACCTCACAAAAGCAATCAAATGTGCTTCTTTTGAAATATCAGGGGCCTCATCCAACTGTAGGGCAAACTGACTGTAAGCACGATATAAATTCTGTACTGATATCAGAGGACAGGTCAGTGATGCGGTGGAAAATTGTAGTGTCAGACATAGGGACACTTTTGCATTTCTCTGCTGCACCGCCACTAAGCATTACCCTGTTATCAGTGAGAATTGTTGGCAGAATTACTTTCTCAGCATCTGTAACAGGCTTTTTGTTTTTGCCCAGATTATGATAGGTTATTTATAATGCGCTTAATACCCAGCGGTTTCTAAGCACGGGCACAGGGATCAAACCTGTGTCGATCTATGTCGTCTTGCTTCCCAGGCGATCACGTTGCCCCTGAACTATCCTGCTGAGCCTATGTGGTAAGAAGCTTCCAAAGCATTTGTAGGTACTGAGGCCACATTTTTAACAGTGGGCCTCATTACAGGTCGGGCGGTCTGGAATTAACAGTGGCGGTAAACCCGCCGCCAATGTTAATTCCGGACGGCCCGATCCCGAGTCCTGCAGGCGGGAGGTGATGTTCCCGCCAGGTCTGACCTGGCGTGTTTAACACCGCCTGCCTGCAGGCGGACGTGGAAATACCAGCACCATCACGAGATGGTGCCGGTGTTTCCACTTACCCATTCCCATTGAGTCCTGTGGGACTCAATGGGAATGGGGATTTACCGAATTCTGCCTCTGGAATTCCCGGGACACCAGGGTCGTAATGCCCTGGTATTTCCAGGAGTCACGGAGGCGGAATGGTAATACGAGTCTGGCGGTAACCGAGGCGGTAAAACCGCCTGGTTACCGCCGGACTCGTAATGAGACCCAGTGTCTTTTTGCTTTTGGATGCCTTGTTATGTTATGTTATATTATGTTATGTTATGTTATTTTGCACTTATATAGCGCCTTATATACCATTGGTATGGTCTGAAGGCGCTGGTAGGTTTAACGCCCTTGGGAACCGAAGTTAAGGTCAGTAGAGAGAGTAGGGAGATTCAATGGCGCGTTTGCGCACCGGTTATGTGTCCAGCTGGTGTGGTATTTGTGTAATAGCTGCTTCTTAGCGGTAGGTGTGGTGGTTGAGATCAGGGGTATGTGTTCGTTCTGGCAGGATTTATCCAGACCAACTGTGGCTGCATTAGTGCCTGAGGAGAACGCCTGGCTGGGAAGTGTGTAACCAGCAGTGTTTGCTTAGAATGATGGAGCGTGAGCAGGAGATGTTGGTATGAGAACAGTTATACCGAATGGTGTCATAGTATCTCTGTGTTCTAGTTGAGTGGTGGTGTAAAGAAGAGAGTAAGCGTGGGGTGTGATATGATGGGTTACATGCATGCTATGTTACAGTTATTTATAAAGCGCACGTACACCAGGGGCCACCATGGTGCTGAGAGAGGAGGAGGAACAACGTAGAAAGGCCTAGAAGAGCAGTGTTTTAAGTGAGCGCCGGAAGGAGAGATGATCAGTAGTAGCACACAGCGTGAGCAGGAGTTTATTCCAGGACCTAGCATCGAGAATGCAAGTCCCCCTCTCCTAGCCAGCCTAATGCGCGGAACCAACAGCAGTAGGGCAGATTGGGAACAGAGAGCACGGGAGGGTACATATTGGGAGAATTTTTCCTGGAGATATTCAGCTCCGTGTTTATAGAAGGTGCGGTGGATGGTTCAGAGTGATTTGAACAGGATCCGTTTCTCCACAGGAAGCCAGTGCAGTTCTCTAAGCACAGGGGACATGTGGGTACGAAGAGGGGGGTGAGAGACTGCTCTGGCGGCAGCATTTTGGAGCAGCTGAAGTCTATTTATAATATAGATTGGTTGGCCAAGATAGAGTGAGTTACAGTAGTCAATTGTACTCAAAACTAGAGCAGCGACCACAGGGGCATGAAACATGGTAGGGATAAAGGGGATAACTTTCCTCAGTACACAGAGTTTAAAATGGCCAGATTTACTGACAGCAGCATCCTGATCAGCCATAGATAGAGAGGAGGAGAGCTTAGCCCCAAGGTTTTTCACAGTGGTGGATGGAAGGGGAAACGGGCCAAGAGAGGTAGGCCAGAAGTATGGGGTCCAGAATGAGAGGGGGCAAGTAGTGCCCACCACCAAGACCTCAGTCTTGCTCCCATTCAGTGTGAGTGAGTTGAGTGCCATCCATGCTCCCAGATCCTCCAGGCAGCTCCTCAGCCGGGCAGCAGTGTCGGGACGAGTGAGGTCAAGACAAACCAACAGCTGGGTGTCATCAGCGTAGGAGTAAAATCTAAATCCATGAGAGCGGATGAGAAGGAGGAAGCATCTGATATATATATTGAAAAGTATAGGGGAAAGTGCCTCCCTGAGGAACCCCACAGGTAAGCACCACCGGTTCAGAGCAGAAGGGGGAAAGGGAGACGGACTGAGAGCGGTCGGCCAAAAAGGCAGAAAACCAGTTTAAGACTTTGTCGTATATCCTGACCTCTGACAAACGAGAGATAAGTATGGTATGGTCTACCGTGTCGAAGGCTGCAGATAAATCCAACAACAGTACTGCTCCCAGCCCACCCTGGTCAACCAGGTGAGCAAGATCGTCGAGTACAGAGTTTAACACCGATTCAGTGCCCCTTCCTGGACGAAAGACTTATTGGAAGATGTCGAAACATCCTGAGGATTCCAGGAAGGAGGAAAGAAGTGGGGAGACAAGGACCTCCGTGACCTTCATCAGCACAGGGAGAAGCAAAATGAGTCGAAAATGTACAAGTATCCCAGGATCAAGTGAAGGCTTTTTTAGCAGAGGTATGACCAGAGCATGTTTCAGGGGACTGGGCATAAAATCCTCAGAGAACGAAATGTTAACTGCCACTGTAACATGGGAGATTACTTCGCCTGATATGTCTTTAAGCAGTGTAAGCGGTATAGGGTCAGCTGGGCAGGTTGATTGTAGGGGTTGAATAGCCTCTGAGATGTCCAATTCACAGAACACAGGAAAAGAGGAACAGGTAGACTTGGGCAAGGGAGGGGGAGTGGGTCAAGATGGGGGATCAGCCTTGGAGCTGCCATCCAAACAAATGCTGGGTCTTTTTTGCTAAATTGGCATGTTTTGTTTATAAATACTGCCTTAATTGTGTTGGCTTCAGGCTTGCTAATGTAGCACCAGAACAACACTCTGCAGCGTAACGTGTCCAGCAACTGCGATCCATGTGAACCCAAAGTCCAAATAAGAAACATCATATTTCCATGTTATTGCATTTCTTTTGTCCGTTTCCACCTCTCCTTCTGCTTTTCGTTTGAGATTCCTACCATCTTTGGGCACTAGGAAACGATCCAGTTCTATTTGATATTTCTGCATTTTAAAGCCCAAACATAAAAAAGACATTTTTTTGTATTGGCTTTAAAATGCGTAAATATCACATACTGCCCCCCTCTTTCTCCACCCGCTCATCAAATCGTTAATCGGGGGGAAGGTTAACCCCCTAACCTCCAATCTGAACACCCACCACCCCCACCAACACATGCACTCACACATACACTCACTCACACGCCCAAAACTCACCTCTGCTTCCTGTGACGAGTCTGCTGCGGCTCACAGTGCCTGTCAGCCCCTGCACGCACTAGTGTGCGGCAGGGGTTTGACAAGTATAGCTTGATTTAGAAAGACTGCTCTGTGCGGGCATGGAGTGGTCTTTCTAAATCGACCCCCGTCCCCAAATCGGTACAGTGAAAATCTTTTCACTCAGTACCAACAATCAGCCTAAAAAAAGGAGCCTGAAGCCATGAAAACATTGCAAACCCCCACTTTAAGACACATTCGTTTTTAAAAACCATTTCAAGTTTTCAAAAATTAAAAATGCTTCAAAAGATTTAAAATGACAAACTTCACCTGCAAAGATTTAAAACAAATCACGTAAAAATACTGGGGAAAAAATATTTTTTAAAAGTCCCCAAAAGAAACCATGTGAACAGCTTAGGGGTAATAAACTCACCAAAAATGGGTCAGAAATACTGGTTGGATTAAAAAATAAAAACACCATAGTGATACAAGTCTCAGGAGACTCCCTGTTCAGATCATGAAGTTCTAGCTCGAATTTTTGGTGTGATCTTGGACTAGGCCACAGATTGGGGCGAAAACCAGACCTGGATGCACATTGCACAGGGCCGATATATACCTTCAGCTACTCAACCAATGGTACATAGGGAAAATAAATCCTTACCTGTGTGACTGGATCAAGTGCTTCACTGGATTTTTCTTGCTGGGACACAGGTGGTTAGGTTAACACACCAACACTTGGAGCAATGCTGCTGCAATGAAAATAAACAGTTAGCCAAGGATACATGGGTCTACCTGAGACTTCAAAATTAAGATTAGATGAGCAGGGGTTAAAACCAGCTCTTGGGTGTTAGGCATCAGCTAGTAAGCAGGACGTAACACTGGGAAACCAGGAGAGAGTACACAGTGCACTGTAAATGCAACTCCCACATTAGACGTGAACTTTCAGTACCGCCGCAAACTAGACATGAGAAAAGAACAGACTCAAAAATAGTTTTGAAATCCCCGACTGTGACTCCTAACTATACTTTAAAATTGCCCCACCATCACCCACAGCAAAATGCAGTTGTTTTACAAAAAGGCATTCTTTCCGTCGGCAAATCCTATTACAGATGTCAGGATTTTCTTTTGGTGCCATTGCTGCTGGGGACTTTGCTGTCCAAGATGGGATGATAGAGCCAATTTGTGTTCCTGCAAGGGAGGGAACAAGGTAAAATACAATGGGGGTCATTACGAGGTTGGAGGTAACGATGCCGCAATTTGCGGCATGGTAACCTACTTACCGGGTACCGGGTTCCCCAAATGAGGATTTACTGGGCCATTCCAATCTTGGAGGACCTGCTAAATCCTCATTCGAGGAACCCGGACCCAGTACATCCCCATTCCCAATCGAGCACCCATAGGGCTCAATGGGAATGAGGAGGGAACTAACAACGGGCCCGTTAATAACGGTGCCCGTTGTTAGCTCCCTGGTCTGCTAGTGGGACCCGCTAAGGGCGCCTGGTTTTACGAGGCGCCTGGGTCCCGCGAGCAGACTCGTAATAGGGCGGTAAGGGGTTAACGGCGCCGGCACCATTACCGGCACAGTTAACCCCTAACCGCCCAGCTCGTAATGACCCCCAATGACATTCTCACAGGCCATAACAGTAAGGATGTGAAATGAAGTATCGTACTCGGCCTGACGACATTTCAGATAGTGCAAGAGCTAAGACATAGATAAGGAAGGGAGGGGGGAGAATGGGAAGGACATGGAAACAGACAGGCGACTACTGTACTAGGCCTGACAACATTTCTGGTAGAGCCGGAGAAAAACAAAAGGTGAGGGAGAGGGGGTGCAGAAAGGGAAGCGAGGAACAAAACAAGCGACTATCGTACTAGGCCTGACGACATTTCAGATAGTGCTGGAGGGGGGAAGAGTGAGAACAAGTAAGGGGAGGGGAGAGGAGACAGACGAGGTTGCTATCATACTAGGTCCAGGGACAATTCTGATAGAGTAAGCGCATAGATGAAAGAAAGGGGAGGAGCTAGGAAAAGGGAGAAAGCAAAAGGGGGAAAGGGAGAGGAGGGGAGAAGGGAGAGGACGAGAGAACAGAGAGTAAGCAGTCAAAAAGAGTGGAGAAGCAAGAGGGGAGAGCTAATACAATTGCAGAAGTCAGTAGTAACACATAATGGTGCAAGCCAGGATACAAGATGAAGATGGGAACAGCATGATGCAGGGCCACCATGAGTACAAGATGCAAAGGAAGTCCAGCATGAGAGTTGAGAAAAGGTGACGCACCGTGAATCAACGAAGTCCATAAAAGTCAAATCCAGCATTGGCCACAAGACGGTGATGGTGAAACCAGAATTGATCAGCATTGACCCCTGCAGTAGTAGGCTGAAGGGGGATCAGGGTAGAAGAATCAAGCAAAACAGACAACACCTGTGTGCGAGAAGGGGGGTCGCCCAAGGGAACATCACAGGGGGACCAGAGGGGCTGGGGATGGCCTGAGGGGACAGAGGGAGTAGACACATGTTGGTGCGTGCTTACCTGCTGTCTGAGCAGGGGGTCGGGCCCTGGGTCCTCCTGGTCCAAACAGGGATTGCCCTTTCCTTTGTCTGCCCTTCGTTTCGGACGCCCGGGCGAGAGAAGCCCTTGATCTAAGAGTTAAGAGCAGGAAGGAAGAGGCAGGGCTAAGAAGTTGGGTGGTGCTTAGGCTAGGTGACATAGATTCACTTGCACCTGCTCCCCATCTGCAAAGGAAAAGAGGCTGAGGGCTCCTTAAGTAGGGAAAAAGAGTGGCAACCAGGAAGGCACCAGGTGGGCAGGGCTTGCTAGGTGCCCTATGCAGGCGAAGGACTAGCACCCACAGCAGGAAAATATACATGACTTCCACTTTAAATCAATTCTATTGGAGCGGTGCACCCAAAGACTTTTGGTAATGCAGTGATTTTAGTACATCAAGGGATGCATAGACTTGCTCTATAGTATCTGGCTACCGGGGTAGCTCAGCAGGTTGACAGACTGTTGCTGAGACGTTATATATGGAAAATTGCAAAATTTGTTAATCAAATGAAAAATTACTTATAAAAAAGGAAGTGCTATAAAATGTGTTTGGCCAAGGGATGGGTTGGGCAATGGGTTAGGGTATTTCTGCCTCTGTAGCGAAACACAAAAGTTGGCACCCATGAACCCAGTTTAATTTCCTAATAACTGCTGTCAGCACAACGGAAGCCGTCCCATGGACCAGAGTGGTGACAAGGCAGAGGGGCAGCGAAGGCAGGGGGGCTGGTGTTGTATGATATCCGGTTCCCCCACGGCAGATTGCTGGAGCCCAATCTGCCGGATATCATACAACACTGGCAATGCATGCTTCCGTCCCCGCTCACCTCATCTTCCCCGTGGGGACCACAGAGGGAGAGGGGCACAGGGGGACCAGCATTGCAGTGATCTGGCCCCCCTGCTCGCCTCCTCTTCCTGCCTTTGTGGGTCCAAAGGGGGAGAGGGAAGCAGAGGGACTGGCAAAGGCCTGAAATACTTGCTCCCCAGCACCCCCTCCAAATGTGGTGTGGGGGTCTAAGCCGAGAAGCAACATCCGTTACCAGGCAAGAAGACACTGGTGGCACCAGCAGGAAGCAACAACGCAGCATGGACGCACCATCCAAATGCAGGAAAGCGCACGTCCAGGCTGCATTTATTTCTTGTTTCGTGGCCATGTCGCACTGACTGGGCATGTGCAAGGGGGGTCAGTGGCTCACCATGCACAGTTAAGTGAGGCCAAAAAAATATATTTTCTCATTTCTCGGATTCCTGGATCACATGCCCGACAGACTGAAGACCTCTGCCTACAGCATGGCTATTTTTAAAGGCAAAATACTGAATTGTTATCTTGCTTGTAAGACTACATAGGAGTCTGCTAGTATACAGCAAATGCAAAGCATACATGAATATGCAGACACCTAGTCAGTAAGACAACGCAGGGAAATGAAGGAACTCTGTCCTATACAGACAGACGGCGGAAGAAATGACAGTGGGGTAGGGGGTGGAATCAAGAAAGACATCTTGATGTACAAACAGACTCAGACTCTGGCCGGTACAGCTCAAAGCACTGAGGCAGTAAAGTTACTGAAATCATGCCAAGAGAACTTCAGCCGCGCCCGCTGCTCTTCATCCAGAGCCCCAGGCTGTGTCACCGCACTCGTCCCACACGCAGCAGGAGGGCCCAGCAGCCCCAGAGGCATCCAAGCCCGGGTACGCCTTTGCAGAAAAAGAAGCAAGCATGCGTCTTTGGTAAAAATGGGATCTACATGGGGCTTAATTTCCAACTAGGTGAGCGCATTGCTGTTTGAACAGTGAAAGCCGTGTTGCACAGATAAGGGTGAAGAAACATGGCGTATAATCCGACTTGCTGTTGGCAGCCGAATTTGGAAAAAACATTTCCCCTCAAATTCCTCGGCCACAAATCACTTCTGTTTGGTTTGGAGGGAGCTGGGATGGGGATAATACCAGCAAAGAAGACACACAAAGATCTGCTGTTGCTGCAACCAAAATAAAAATAGGAAAAATAAATCCACCGGCACCTAAATATACCTGGCGCTTCGAAATACTTTGAGATGTGTAACCTCCTTATAAATACGCAATAAAAAATAAATAGCTAACCGTACACGGCACAGAGTGGTCCTTCCTCCATGATTCTCTTCCTAAGCACAGATAGATGTCCTACGTCTAAACGTCACAACGACTTAACAGAAATACGTCATGACTCTGTAAAGGCATTTTAGAAAGTATCTGTAAACTTTTAAACATGCTTTCGGGTCTCATAGGGACTTTAAATGTGTGATTGATAATGAAAGTAATATAAGGCCTCTCTTTAGCCTTCTCTGCCACACATTACAAAAGGTTGATACCGCGTCATGACGTTGATACTGGTTCCCAACCGAGAAATTAACCATCGGTTACTAGGGTGATTTCTCAGATGGGAAATAGCTGCTTCAGTGTGAGTGGGCTAGTTCCCATTAGAGAAATTGCCCTTTTTTGCCCATAGTGGCCAAGTCCTGCATAATAATGGGAGCTAGCCTACTGACACTAAGAAGGCTAGTTCCCATTAGAGAAATTGCCCTTTTTGCTCCTCTAGTGGCCAAGTCCTGCATAATAATGGGAACTAGCCTACTCAAACTGAGAAGGCTAGTTCCCATTAGAGAAAGGGGCTCTTTGCTCCCCTAGAGGCCCAAGTCCTGCGAAATATTGGGAACTAGCTTACTCACACTGAAAAGGCTAGTTCACATTAGACGAGGGGACCTTTCTGCCTCTGCTGGTCAGAGGGCAGTTTCTCTAATGGGAAATAGGACGGGGGACCGATAATAGTTCCCATCCGAGAAACAGACCGTCAGTTACTAGGGCATTTCTAAGATGGGAAATGGCTGCTTCAGAGTGAGTGGGCTAGTTCCCATTAGAGAAATGGCAATTTTTTGCCCCTAGTGGCCAAGTCCTCCATAATAATGGGAACTAGCTAGGGTGACCAGATTTCCAAAACGAAAAACTGGGACGACCAACAACATAAAAGAGGGACTACCCCATCGCGGCCCACCAATTACCGGCCCTCCCCCAACAAACCCCCACAACCACCCCAATCATATTTCCAGCACTTCTCCTTTCTATAACCTGTATATGATCTAATTTGTGCAGTTTTGTCTGTGAATCTTGACATGTTAATTCAAAACAAGTGTTTGCTCTAATTGATATTATATGGCTTGCTGTACAATTATTTCCAAGCCAGTCTCAGTGGCACAGTCAGTAAGAGTTGTGACTGGTACCTGCAGTGCTCCAGATAAGATTTTGAGGTGGGAGTATTTTACTCCCTATTTTTAAACTTTGAGAGTAAATGTGATTTTAAGAGAGTAAAAATGACTTTTCCCCTTTGCAAGAAAGTAAAATGTATGTGACATCCAGCCGATGTGTGCAAAAACTTTATGGAAATCATTACTTTGCGGCAGCTTTCTGCATTGTGACAGAATACACCTTTCATTATTTCTCTAATGCCTGGCCATTTGATCTCTCCTGTATATATTTTAATGTTTAAAACACAAAAACTTAGCCAATTACATAGCAAAGCAAGCATAAATTGTATTGTGTGTTTTGAGGTTCGATAGCAGAATTGTATTTTGAGGTTTAATGAAAGTCCTCATTTCCTGGAGCTATTACTACCTACTGGTATGCCAATGTTATGAAACAACAGTGCAGCGAGGCAAGGACTCCATGCTAAATTCTATTTCTAATCTCATGGTTAAATGGTTATTTACATAGAGCTTTTGGCAAAGCGCTGTACATAGAACATATTTATCACAATTATCACCAAACGGAAGTCGGTACTCCTTTATCGACCTTGAAAGGATGAAAGGCTGAGTTGTCCTTGTCGGGATTTGAATCTGCAACCTACAGATCACGCAGAGATCACAGCAATGAGTGCTCAAACGGCTCAGCTACCTTATTGGCTAACATCCGTCAGAACGTAGCGACTGAGGTATAATAATCACAGTGCTCAGATGTTGGACGAACTATCTATGAAGCACTACATAAAGTTAAATACCTATCTGGATTATCACGAGAACCGGTTTTGCTGAGTTTCTATTTTGAAAACATATGTAACTTTCATTTTGAACAGCGCTTACACTTCTTGGATAGTCAGGCTTTGGATGTTTTAATTGTCTTGAATATTTGAGAGCCTAGAACACCTGTTATTGTTGTATTGACAATCACCCTTGAACAAAGACTCTGCTACCACTGAGCATTTATAGTAATGTACCCCATTGATTGTAAGGTTGAATGGATGTAAACTAGAAGGTGCATAGTCATCATTTTACACACTGTTTTTATAATTAGAGTGTACAATTAAATTGTAAGTGTAAAAATGATCTGCCTCTGCATGATTATGCACACAGCACAGGAACTCTGAAAAATACAAATTGTGCAATACTGGTTTGCTTTCACTGGAATAAAAAGCATAATTTGTTAAAAATATGAATTCTCAATTGCATCTTACTTTTCCATTTTATTAATTTTACAATCCCAAAATGCTAGGAAAATAAAGAAAATTAAATATGCACAGTGATTGTTTGCCCCATGAGCATCAACAGAGCAAAACCTGAA
Organism: Ambystoma mexicanum; assembly: GCF_040938575.1. Classification (NCBI taxonomy): domain Eukaryota; kingdom Metazoa; phylum Chordata; class Amphibia; order Caudata; family Ambystomatidae; genus Ambystoma; species Ambystoma mexicanum. The sequence goes on from NC_090931.1 coordinate 464,916,067, forward strand.
TGGAAAGAAACCATTCCTTTTATCACAGTGTGTGGTTTCTTTTTTGAAAGGCTTCACAGAGAAATACATTCTGTTTCAGAGGTATTTTATTTGTGGCTTGCACTTACATCCATGTTGATAGAAATCAAAAGAAGTGTTTGTTACGCTCACCTGGCTCCCACAGGGGCGTCGATCTGAACTGGACAGCTGCGGTCTCCACCAATGTGATGCGTAGTGGCGAGATGACAGACTGGACTGGCCCGCCTAGCTTCGTTTGCTTGGCCCGTGGGAGTATTCTTCTGCAAATGGAGAAAGGGAATTAACCACCCGTGGAGTTGAGTGTGAACCCCCAACCCCGGTGTTCTCCCCACTGATCACCTTTAATGTCCCCTCTTATAGTCTCACCTGATGGTTTGGAAAGATGAGCTCTCCATCCTGCATTGAGAGCAGGGGCGCGTAGATAACCAGTTGCTTCACTGGTTCGAAGGAATTGGTGAGTTCCAGAACAATATTGACTCTGAGATTTCCGGCGAGATGCCATAAGTATATAGTTCGTAAGAATTCAAATGTCTGACTTTCACTCTTGTCCGATTCCTTGCAGGTTTCAGCTTGACCCTAGCGAAGAGTTCCTCGTGGCAACGGGTAACGTTCAGGTAAGGATTTATATTATCCAACACAGTTCGATAAAATAATGTTAGTATATAACCTGTGGCTTTCTCCCTTATTCAGGTGCTGAGAGAAATTATGAAGTCTCGGGGAATAATGCCTCTGGCAGTAAAATAAGTTAAGTCTATTTTGGCGAGAAGGATTCCCCTTGTTGTCCCTTTGTTTCACCTTGCTGTCCTTTTGTTCCCATTATGGGCAGGGGTGCGGCGAAGATGCGGTGGAGGCTGCACCGACCCGTGAAGAGGAATAGTCCTCCCGGCTGTAAAATCAGGTAAGTCTATGGGGGTAACTAATATTGCCTCTGTTTATTCCCTTTGGCTCACCTTGCTGTTCTTGTGTTCCCCTGAACATGCAGAAGGATGCGGTGGATAGTGAAGATGCTGCGAAGGCCGGTGAGTTCAGCGCGGCGCTGCAGCAGGCGAGGCGACGCACATAAAATAACTTCTTTCTTCCAGCTCGAAGGCGGGGTGGATCGGGAATTCAGGTAAGGATCAAAGGTATTGCTCTTGTTCTAACCTTTTCTCCTTCTTTCTCCCTCTTTATAGGAACTCCAGACTCGAGGCGGGCGTGGCAGAAGACTGGATGCAGACTTGCAGGCACAGTGAGCGTTACGCTGCTGGATGCAGAATAACGCGACGCGTGTGCTGCTCTTCGGGCGTGGTTTAAATAGCCTCCAAAGTAGTCCCAGGTAAGTATTCCTCCTCGACCTCACCTGAGTAAAAAATTGTCCCTAGATAAAGTAGTCCCTTCCAAGCCTCTTTTGGCTTGGAGCTCTTGCAGCATGGTCTGCATCAGGTAAGTTTGCAGCATGGTCTGCATCAGTTAAGTTTTAATCTATGAGCCTGGCGCCTATGGCACCAGGACTGACTCTCCATATGAGCCTGGCGCTATAGACGCCAGGACTGCACCCAAATAGCCCCTAGCAGGGGTTGTTGGGCTTGCTTGGAATAACTTGATGCCTGCTTCCGGGGTTGCTGGACTTGATCTGGATCCCTGGGGGTAGGCATCATGACAGTGTTCTGTTTTCTGTCAAGTAACCTGACCTTTGCACTGCCCTCTGCTCTAAACTGGTGTGTACATGTACACAGGAAAATAATAAAGCTGTCGTATTTACAAGATTTTCATGCGTAAAAAGGCCTAGTACACCCGTTATCTGGAGGCCTAGGTACCTGAAAGGTTGGGGGTTCGAGCCACTCCTCCAACGTCAAAATTCTGAAAGTGTTGTGAAAAATACATACAATTTTAATTACCGTAACCTCACAACCATGCAAAAGCCGGACGAGTTCCAAAATGAAAAAACTCCCACGACCCCGGGACGGGTTTCTAAAATGGAAAAACTCCCTGGACCCCGGGACGGAGGGTGATTTTCCCTGACTGTCCTGGGAATACCAGGACATCTGGTCACCCTAGAACTAGCCTACTCAAACAGAGAAGGCTATTTCCCATTAGAGAAATTGCCTTTTTGCTCCCCTAGTGGCCATGTACGGCATAATAACGGGAACGAGCCTACTCACACTAAGAAGGCTAGTTCCCATTAGAGAAATGGCCCTTTTTGCCATCCAATGGCCAAATCCTGCATAATAATGGGAACTAGCCTATTCACACTGAAAAGGCTAGTTCCCACTAGATGAGGGGACCGTTCTGCCTCTGCAGGTCAGAGGGCCGTTTCTCTAAAGGGAAATAGCTGCTTCAGTGTGAGTGGGCTAGTTCCCATTAGACGAGAGGACCTTACTGCCTCTGCAGGTCGGAGAGCCGTTTGTCTAATGGGAAATAGCTGCTTCAGTGTAAGTGGGCTAGTTCCCATTAGACGAGGGGACCTTTCTGCCTCTGCAGGTCGGAGGGCTGTTTCTCTAATGGGAAATAGGTCAGAGGGTCGATACTAGTTCTCATCCGAGAAACGGACCGTCGGTTGCTAGGGCAATTTCTCAGATGTGAAAAAGCTGCTTCAGTGTGAGTGGGCTAGTTCCCATTAGAGAAATGGCCCTTTTTGCTCCCCTAGTGGCCAAGTCCTGCATAATAATGGGAACTAGCCTATTCACACTGAAAAGGCTAGTTCCCATTAGACGAGGGGACGTTTCTGCCTCTGCAGGTCGGAGGGCCGTTTCACTAATGGAAAATAGCTGCTTCAGTGTCAATGGGCTAGTTCCCATTAGACGAGGGGACCTTTCTGCCTCTGCAGGTCGGAGGGCCGTTTCTGTAATGGGAAATAGGTCCGAGGCCAATACTAGTTCCCATCCGAGAAATGGACCGTCGGTTGCTAGGGGAATTTCTCAGATAGGAAAAAGCTGCTTCAGTGTGAGTGGGCTAGATCCCATTAGAGAAATGGCCTTTTTTGCTCCCCTAGTGGCCAAGTCCTGCATAATAATGGTAACTAGCCTATTCACACTAAGAAGGCTAGTTCCCGTTAGAGAAATTGCCCTTTTTGCTCCCCTAGTGGCCAATACCTCCATAATAATGGGAAATAGACTACTCACACTGAGAAGGCAAGTTCCCATTAGAGAAATTGTCCTTTTGCCCCTAGTGGCCAAGTCCTGCATAATAATGGGAACTACCCTACTCACAATGAGAAGGCTAGTTCCCATTAGAGAAATTGCCCTTTTTTTCCCCTAGTGGCCAAGTCCTGCATAATAATGGGAAATAGCCTAATCACACTGAAAATGCTAGTTCCATTAGACGAGGGGACCTTTATGCTTCTGCAGGTCAGAGGGCAGTTTCTCTAAGTGGAAATAGGTCAGAGGGCAGATACTAATTCCCATCTGAAAAATGGACCGTCGGTTGCTAGGGCAATTTCCCAGATGGGAAATAGCTGCTTCAGTGTGAGTGGGCTAGTTCCCATTAGAGAAATTGCCCTTTTGTGCCCTAGTGGCCAAGTCCTCCGTAATAATTGGAAATAGTGTAACGCTCACCTGGCTCCCACGGAGGCGCTGGTCTGGTCTGGGTTGCTGTGGCCTCTTCAAGCATGATGCGCAGAATTCGGACCACCAATTGAACTGGACCCCCAAATCTTGCTTGTCTGGCCCGTAGGAATATCCTTCTGCAGATGAGAAAGGGGATTAACTGTCTGCAGAATAATGTGCTTGCTCCCCCCTTTCCCCCTTCGTTCTCCTCTGACTTACTCCAAAACCCCCGGTTTAAGCTCACCTTATGGTTTGGAAGGATGAACTCTCCATCCTGCTTCTGGTGCAGGGGCAAGCATTCGTCCAGTTACTTCACTGGTTTTAGAATGGCGTTGGCAAATCCACTTGACTTTACTGAGCGATATGCCGTAAGTATGAAGATGCAAAAGTTCAAGTGTGAGCCTCCTTTTATGTTGTCTTTTTCTGTCCTTTATTTCAGGTGCAGAACAAAGGCGATGCGTTGAGGGGTTAAATTACCGGGGTAAATCAGGTGAGTCAGTGATGAGAGCGACCCCTCTAAATGTCTTTATAATTCCCCAGTAAAGTCTTTTGTCCTTTCCCCATAGGGGTTGGGGTGCGGTTCCTGCCAGAGATGTGGCGCCGGCCCGAGATGTGGAATGATTTACCAAGAAAAGCCGGTAAGTAATATGGCTGAAAAACCGGCTTTCCTCTTGTGTTCCCTTGCTCACCTTTTGTCTCTTCTTCTCTCCCTTAGGTGCGGTGCAGGGATGTGGCGACCGGCACTGAGAGCCGCGATGGAGCCGGGCGGCGTCTCGGGAACAGGTGAGTGAAGCGCGGCGCTGCAGCGAGCAACGCTGTGCTTTTAAATGGAAGTCTTCCTTCAGGAATGCTGGCGTGAAGATTCCGGATGCAGGTAAGAAGGTTGAAATAGTTCTTGGTTTTCACCTTTCTCTTCTCTTATTCCCTTACAGGTGTTCCAGGTTCGAGCCGGGCTTGGCTGGAGTCCAGACACGGTGAGCGTTCAGCTGCTGAGATGCAGAACAACGCGAAGCACGTGTGGCTGTCCGGGTGTGGCTTAAATAGCCTTGGAAGAAGTTCCAGGTGAGTATTCTTCCACAGCCCCACCCAAGTAACAAAATAGTTCCTTCAGAAAAATAGTCCCTCCTAAGCCTCATTTGGCTTGGTTCTTCATGCAGCATGATCTGCATCAGGTGAGTGTGCAGCATGGTCTGCTTCAGGTATGTGCACCAAACACTTCCCTTTATGAGCCTGGCTCCTATGGCGCCAGGACTGATGTCCAACATGAGCCTGGCGCCAACGGCACCAGGACAGATTCCAAAGAGCCCCTATAAAGGGCCGCTGGGCTTTTACCCGGGGGCGTGATGCCTGCTTCCGGGGGTGCTGGGTCTGGCCTGGTGCTCCGGGGGTAGGCATCATGACAGCACTCCCCCCCAGGGCCCCTCCCAAGGCCTTTTCCCCAGGAAGTTTCGGTTTGTTCGGGAAATTCCGATGGAACCTTTTTACTAGCCGAGGTGCATGTACGTGGTTGCTGGGTTCCCAAGATCTTTCCTGAGGCCCGTACCCCTTCCAATCAATTAGATAGAAAAGTTTTGATTTTGAGATCTTAGAGTCCAAAATGTTCTTCACCTCAAATTCAGGCTCCCCATCTATCTGGAATGGTTCTGGTGGCTTTATTAATCTGGTTCCTGGTTGCACTGGTTTCAAAAGCGACACATGAAAGACGGGATGAATCCGCATGTTAGCTGGTAGATCTAGCTTGACTGCCACTGGGTTAATTATAGCTTTGATCGAGTAAGGGCCTAAATACCTTGGATTAAAAGTCTGAGGTCCCTTGAGTGATAAGTGTTTGGTAGCCAACCATACTTGATCCCCTATTTGGTATGGAGGCGCCTCCTTGCGATGCAGATCCGCATTCTTTTTGTATTTCTCTTTCGCATGTTATAAGTGTGCAGTAGCATCCTTGAAGGCTTGAGTAATCGTAGAATGCAAATGGTCGACTGCGGGCATTTCGAGGCTCAAAGGTGAGACCAGGTCTGAAGTACAAGGGTGATGTCCATATAGGGTATAAAAGGGGCTCTGACCAGTTCCAGAGTGTATCGAGTTATTGTATGCATATTCAGCCACCCATAAAATGTCCTTCCAATTACCCTCCGATTGGTGCAACATACATCGTAGATATTGTTCAAGGGTCTGGTTCGTTTTCTCCGTCTGACCATCGGTCTGTGGGTGGTGACTGGTTGAGAGTCTTACGTCGATTTGTGCCAGTTGACAACACTTTTTCCAAAAACGAGAAATGAACTGGCTTCCCCGATCGGAGATTAGTATGGGCGGGAATCCATGCAGACGGATGACATGTTCGAGGAATTCCTTGGCAAGAACAAAAGCTGAAGGTAATCCTTTCAACGGAATAAAATGGGCCATCTTGGAAAATAAATCCACCACAACCAGAATAGTATCGTATCCATTACAAGAGGGCAGGTCCGTGATAAAATCTAGTGACAAGGTGTGCCAAGGTGCTGGTGGAATGTCTAAGGGTTGAAGAAGACCGGCGGATTTTGTTTTTTGACCTTTGTTTTGGGCGCAAACTCCACAGGACATCACGAAAGATTTAATATCCTTTCGCCAGGACGGCCACCAGAATTGTCGTTTAATTTTTCCTCTGTTTTGGCAATGCCAGTATGTCCTTCCATCAGAGTATCGTGATGACGGGAAATAACCAGTTCTTGCAATTCCTTTTCTGGCAAAAATAAACGTCCTTGGAAGTAAGGTAAGCCATTGTTGATTGAAAAGGCAGACCCCCTTTTGATCCAATCCTGCAAGGCTGATGAGCCAGGAATAGTTTTACCCGTGCTTGAATGTCTTCAAGGGTTTGTAAAGTGGTTATCCCCAAGATTCTTTGTTCGGGAATTATCGGCACAGGTTCTGAGTTTGTGTCCATTTCTCCCATTCCAATTTGAGAAAGCGCATCCGCTTTGCCATTCTTACAGCCAGGATGGTAGGTGATTACAAAATCGAACTCAGCAAAGAATAAAGCCCATCAGAGCTGTCGTGAAGACTGAGCCTTGGCAGTTTTTAAATATTGTAAATTTCGGTGATCAGTGATCACGGTGATGGTATGTCTGCGGCCAAGAAGATAATGCCGCCAAGCATTAAAGGCGGACTTAATGGCTAATAATTCCTTATCGGTGATTGCATAATTTATCTCCGGCGGCGAGAACTTTCTGGACCAAAATACTACGGGGTGCAGTTGGTTGGTTTCGGGGTCTCTCTGAGACAGGACAGCTCCCATGGCTAAGCTGGATGCATCGGTTTCGACTATATATGGAAGATCAGGACGCGGATGTTTCAAAATAGGTGCGGACGTAAATTTAGCTTTTAATTCCTGAAAGGCCTGTTCAGCTTCCTCGGTCCATTCAAAACGTTTATTCTTCCGCAAGAGTGCAGTGATGGGTTGCACCAACCGTGGAAATTCTGGGATAAACCTGCGATAGAAATTGGCAAAAACAAGCATGCTTTGGACACCTTTCACCGAACTAGGTGATGGCCATTTGAGAATGGCATCCACTTTCCGTGAGTCCATTCGGACCCCCTTAGTTGTCAGGATAAATCCAAGAAATTCAACCTCGGTGGTATGGAAAACGCATTTTTCCAGCTTTGCAAACAGTTTGTGCTGGCACAATTTCTCAAGGACGGACCTGACATGTTTTCTGTGATCAGATTCCGAAGAGGAGTACACCAGAATGTCATCGATATACACGACAACACAGACGTCGATGAGTTCCCGAAGGACATCGTTCATGAAGAATTGGAAGGCAGCAGGCGCGTTGCACAACCCGAAAGGCATCACCTGGTATTCGAATAGTCCATATTTTGTACGGAAGGCCGTTTAGCATTCGTCGCCTTCTTTAACTCGTACCAGATTGCAAGCCCCCCGGAGATCTAACTTGGTGTATATGCAAGCATCCTTCACCTGGTCAAGGAGTTCAGGGATCAAAGGAAGAGGGTAACGATTTTTAACAGTTATCTGGTTCAATGCGCGGTAATCGATACAAGTTCTAAGGTCGCCTTCTTTTTTGGCACGAAGAACAAAGCCGAGGATGCCGGAGATTTTGACAGGCGAATGAAACCATTGGCTAGGCATTGATCTAAATATTGTTTAAAATGCAGATTCTCCGGCTCATTAAGGGCGTAAATCCTGCTACAAGGGGGTTGTGCACTGGGCACCAGATCGATTTGGCAATCGTACGATCTGTGAGGAGGTAACGTGTTGGCCTGTTCCTTTTGGAAGACGTCCTGGGAGTCTTGGTATTCCGGAGGTAGTTGCATGGAGACAGAGGTTACTGATGCTAGACTGACCTTCAGATTTTCTGGGTAGCCGGTTCGTGCACACTCCGGAAAGGTTATTTTCTTCGCTCGCCAATCAATTCGAGGATTATGTGTCTCAAACCAAGGGATTCCAAGTATAACCTGAAACTGTGGAGCCTTGATTACATCAAACACAACTGCCTCCCGATGGCCGTCCGGACCTACAAGTGTTACCTCAGCTGTGGAATGTGTTACCGGTCCCGAGGCAATTTCGGTTCCATCGACTGTGGTGATGACATCTTTGCTGGTTTTAGGACGCAGGGGGAGGTTAATCCTGGAGACCAAATCACGATCCACGTAGTTTCCTATAGCCCCACTATCGATGTATGCCTTTATTGCATGCAACCGCTTAGGCTGTTCCGGATCTACGAGGACCATTGGCACAGTGGATTGCGAGGTCTGAGAGTTCATTTTCAAGCTCGGCAAGCGGACCCCTACGCTTGTCGGGCGGGGTCGATTCCCGATACAGTGGTTTCATGGATTTTTTCAGCGGCTCCTACCACCTCCCTGGGCGGCCTTGCCAGGCAATCTCGTAGAAAGTGTCCAGAGGATCCACAATAAAGACATAAGTGCATCTGCCGTCTTCTTTCACGTTCCTTTTGCGTTAAAAGTCCTTTAACTCCTCCGATTTGCATTGGCTCTGAGGCTTCAGCCCCCTTGAGGTTAGCGTGGGTCTTGACTAACACCCGGGTCTCAAACTTGGACCGATCTGCTTTTCTGTTTTGCAGTCTGTGATCCAATTGGACAACTAAGTCTATATATTCAGAGCACTCTTGGGGCGGATTTACAACTTGGGCCAGGACATCTTTAAGTTCTCCGCATAGACCTCGATAAAATAACGTGATTCTTTTATCCTCTGGCCACCCAGTTTCCACAATTAGTCTATTAAAGGTTGCAATGTAGGAAAGGAGGTCTTGATTGCCCTGTCACAGAGATAGAAGTTTGTCATCTAGAGCCTGCCCCTGGGAGTGACGAGCAAATAACCTTTCCATGCTTGCTTGAAATCTTTGAAAATCACGAAGAATCGGGTCATCTTGAGTTACCAGTGGAACTGACCAATCGCAGCACTGCCGCTGAGATATGACAATACAAAGGCTACCTTGGGCTGGTCATTAGGGAAGGCCCCAGGTCTGCACAGGAAATGCAAACGATACTGATTCATTAATACGGCGAATCGTTTGGGGTCCCCAGCAAAGCGTTCAGGTGGGGCCAGCGGCATGTTTCCAGGTAGATTAATCTGCACCGGTTTACTAGAAAGCACAGAAGCGGGGTTCCCTCCGGAACTGGGTAAAGGAGTTTGTCCAGCTTGACCTTGCAAAAGCTGTCTAGCCAGGTCATCAGCTCTTTCCTTTGTTAGAATCACTTCCCTCCTGAGAGCATTAGTCTCTTGACGAGCGGCGTGTACATCGGCCCGTAATTCCCCCAGTAGTTGGGCCAACTGGTCAGTCTCGGAAGTTTCCATAGCGCCCGGGTGGGAATTTGTAGGAAGGCTTTGCGTTCTGTAACGCTCACCTGGCTCCCACGGAGGTGCTGGTCTGGTCTGGGTTCCTGTGGCCTCTTCAAGCGTGATGCGCAGAATTCGGACCACCGATTGAACTGGACCCCCAAATCTTGCTTGTCTGGCCCGTAGGAATATCCTTCTGCAGATGAGAAAGGGGATTAACTGTCTGCAGAATAATGTGCTTGCTCCCCCCTTTGCCCCTTCGTTCTCCTCTGACTTCCTCCAAAACCCCCGGTTTAAGATCACCTTATGGTTTGGAAGGATGAACTCTCCATGCTGCTTCTGGTGCAGGGACGCGCGTTCGTCCAGTTACTTCACTGGTTTTAGAATGGCGTTGGCAAATCCACTTGACTTTACTGAGCGATACGCCGTAAGTATGAAGATGCAAAAGTTCAAGTGTGAGCCTCCTTTTATGTTGTCTTTTTCTGTCCTTTATTTCAGGTGCAGAACAAAGGCGATGCGTTGAGGGGTTAAATTGCCGGGGTAAATCAGGTGAGTCAGTGATGAGGGCGACCCCTCTAAATGTCTTTATAATTCCCCAGTAATGTCTTTTGTCCTTTCCCCATAGGGGCCGGGGTGCGGTACCTGTCAGAGATGTGGCGCCGACCCGAGATGTGGAATGGTTCACCAAGAAAAGCCGGTAAGTAATATGGCTGAAAAACCTGCTTTCCTCTTGTGTTCCCTTGCTCACCTTTTGTCTCTTCTTCTCTCCCTTAGGTGCGGTGCAGGGATATGGCGACCGGCACTGAGAGCCGCGATGGAGAAGGGCGGCGTCTCGGGAACAGGTGAGTGAAGCAGGGCGCTGCAGCGAGCAACGCAGTGCTTTTAAATGGAAGTCTTCCTTCAGGAATGCTGCCGTGAAGATTCCGGATGCAGGTAAGAAGGTTGAAATAGTTCTTAGTTTTCACCTTTCTCTTGTCTTATTCCCTTACAGGTGTTCCAGGTTCGAGGCGGGCGTGGCTGGAGTCCAGGTGCAGGAGCAGACACGGTGAGCGTTCAGCTGCTGGGATGCAGAACAACGCGAAGCACGTGTGGCTGTCCGGGTGTGGCTTAAATAGCCTTGGAAGAAGTTCCAGGTGAGTATTCTTCCACAGCCCCACCCAAGTAACAAAATAGTTCCTTCAGAAAAATAGTCCCTCCTAATCCTCATTTGGCTTGGTTCTTCATGCAGCATGATCTGCATCAGGTGAGTGTGCAGCATGGTCTGCTTCAGGTAAGTGCACCAAACACTTCCCTTTATGAGCCTGGCGCCTATGGCGCCAGGACTGATGTCCAACATGAGCCTGGCGCCAACGGCACCAGGACAGATTCCAAAGAGCCCCTATAAAGGGCCGCTGGGATTTTACCCGGGGGCGTGATGCCTGCTTCCGGGGGTGCTGGGTCTGGCCTGGTGCTCCGGGGGTAGGCATCATGACAAATAGACTACTCACACTGAGAAGGAAAGTTCCAATTAGAGAAATTGCCCTTTTTGCCTCTAGTGGACAAGTCCTGCATAATAATGGGAACTAGCCTAATCACACTGAGAAGGCTAGTTCCCATTAGAAAAATTGTCCTTTTTGCCCCTAGTGGTGAAGTCCTGCATAATAATGGGAACTAGCATACTCACACTGAGAAGGCTAGTTCCCATTAGAGAAATGGCCCTTTTTGCTCCCCTAGTGCCCAATTCATGCATAATAATGGGAACTAGCCTACTCACACTGAGAAGGCTAGTTCCCAGTAGAGAAATTGCCATTTTTGCTCCCCTAGTGGCCAAGTCCTGCATAATAATGGGAACTAGCCTACTCACACTGAGAAGGCAAGTTCCCATTAGAGAAATTGCCCTTTTTTGCCCCTCGTGGCCAAGTCCTGCATAACAATGGGAACTAGCCTCCTCACACTGAATTGGCTAATTCCATTAGACGAGGGGACCTTTCTGCCTCTGCAAGTCAGAGAGCAGTTTCTCTAATGGGAAATAGGTTGGAGGGCCGATATTAGTTCCCATCTGAGAAACGGACCATCGGTTGCTAGGGCAATTTCTCAGATGGGAAATAGTTCCTTCAGTGTAAGTGGGCTAGTTCCCATTAGAGAAATTGACCTTTTTTGCCCTAGTGGCCAAGTCCTGCATAATCATGGGAACTAGCCTACTCACACTGAAAAGGCTAGTTCCCATTAAAGAAAAGGCCCTTTTTGCTCCCCTGGACGCAAAGTCCTGCATGATAATGGGAACTAGCATATTCACACTGAGAAGGCTAGTTCCCATTAGAGAACTGGCCCTTTTTGCTCCCCTAGTGGCCAAGTGCTGCATAATAATGGGAACTAGCCTACTCACACTAAGAAGGCTAGTCCCCATTAGAGAAGTTGCCCTTTTAGCTCCCCTAGTGGCAAAGTCCTCCGTAATAATGGGAAATAGACTACTCACACTGAGAAGGAAAGTTCCAATTAGAGAAATTGCCCTTTTTGCCTCTAGTGGCCAAGACCTTCATAATAATGGGAACTAGCCTACTCACACTGAGAAGGCTAGTTCCCATTAGAGAAATGGCCCTGTTTGCCCCTAGTGGACAAGTCCTGCATAATAATGGGAACTAGCCTAATCACACTGCGAAGGCTAGTTCCCATTAGAGAAATTGTCCTTTTTACCCTTAGTGGCGAAGTCCTGCATAATAATGGGAACTAGCATACTCACACTGAGAAGGCTAGTTCCCATTAGAGAAATGGCCCTGTTTGCCCCTAGTGGACAAGTCCTGCATAATAATGGGAACTAGCCTAATCACACTGAGAAGGCTAGTTCCCATTAGATATGGGCCTTTTTGCTCCCCTAGGGCCCAATTCATGCATAATAATGAGAACTAGCCTACTCACACTGAAAATGCTAGTTCCATTAGACGAGGGGACCTTTATGCCTCTGCAGGTCAGAGGGCAGTTTCTCTAATGGGAAATAGGTCAGAGGGCAGATACTAGTTCCCACCCGAGAAACGGACCGTCGGTTGCTAGGGCAATTTCTCAGATGGGAAATAGCTGCTTTAGTGTGAGTGGGCTAGTTCCCATTAGAGAAATCGCCCTTTTGTACCCTAGTGGCCAAGTCCTGCATAATAATGGGAACTAGCCTACTCAAACTGAGAAGGCAGGTTCCCATTAGAGAAATGGCCCTTTTTGCTCCCCTAGTGACCAAGTCTGGAATAGAAATGGGAACTAGCACACTCACATTGAGAAGGCTAGTTCCCATTAGGGAAATGGCCCTGTTTGCCCCTAGTGGACAAATCCTGCATAACAATGGGAACTAGCCTAGTCACACTGAGAAGGCTAGTTCCCATTAGAGAAATTGCCCTTTTTGCTCCCCTAGTGGCCAATTCCTGCATAATAATGAGAAATAGCCTACTCACACTGAGAAGGCTAGTCCCCTTTAGATAAATGGCCATTTTTTGCCCTTAGTGGCCAAGTCCTGCATAATAATGGGAACTATCCTACTCACACTAAGAAGGTTAGTTCCCATTAGAGAAATTTCCCTTTTTGCTCCCCTAGTGGTCAAGTCCTCCATTAAAATGCGAAATAAACTACTCACACTGAAAAGGCTAGTTCCATTAGACGAGGGGACCTTTCTGCCTCTGCAGGAGAGAGGGCTGTTTTTCTAATGGGAAAGAGGTCGGAGGGCTGATACTAGTTCCGATCCGAGAAACGGACCGTCGGTTGCTAGCGCAATTTCTCAGATGGGAAATAGTTGCTTCAGTGTGAGTGGGCTAGTTCATATTAGAGAAATGGCCCTGTTTGCTCCCCTCGTGGCCCAGTCCTGCATAATAATGGGAACTAGCCTACTCACATTGAGAAGGCTAGTTCCCATTAGAGAAATGGCTCTTTTTGCCCTTATTGGCCAAGTCCTGCATAATAATGGGAACTAGCCTACTCACACTGAGAAGGCTAGTTCCCATTAGAGGGATAGACCTTTTTGCCCATAGTGACCAAGTCCTGCATAATAATGGGAACTAGCCTACTCACACTGAGAAGGCTAGTTCCCTTTAGAGAAATGGCCCTTTTTGCCCCTAGTGGCAAAGTCCTGCATAATAATGGGAACTAGCCCACTCACACTGAGAAGGCAAGTTCCCTTTAGAGAAATTGCCCTTTTTTGCCCCTCGTGGCCAAGTCCTGCATAATAATGGGAACTAGCCTACTCACACTGAAAAGGCTAGTTCCATTAGACGAGGGGACCTTTCTGCTTCTGCAAGTCAGAGGGCAGTTTCTCTAATGGGAAAGAGGTCGGAGGACTGATACTAGTTCCGAGAAAACGAACATCGGTTGCTAGGGCAATTTCTCAGATGGGAAATTGCTGCTTCAGTGTGAGTGGGCTAGTTCCCATTAGAGAAATGGCATTTTTTGCTCCACTAGTGGCCAAGTCCTGCATAATAATGGTAACTAGCCTACTCACACTAAGAAGGCTAGTTCCCGTTAGAGAAATTGCCCTTTTTGCTCCCCTAGTGGCCAATTCATCCATAATAATGGGAAGTAGCCTACTCACACTGAGAAGGCAAGTTCCCATTAGAGAAATTGTCCTTTTTGCCCCTAGTGGCCAATTCCTGCATAATAATGGGAACTACCCTACTCACACTGAGAAGGCTAGTTCACATTAGAGAAATGGCACTTTTTACCCCTAGTGGCCAAGTACTGCATAATAATGGGAACTAACATACTTACACTGAAAATGCTAGTTCCATTAGACGAGGGGACCTTTATGCCTCTGCAGGTCAGAGGGCAGTTTCTCTAATGGGAAATAGGTCAGAGGGCAGATTTTAATTCCCATCCGAGAAATGGACCGTCGGTTGCTAGGGCAATTTCTCAAATGGGAAATAGCTGCTTCAGTGTGAGTGGGCTAGTTCCCATTAGAGAAATGGCCCTTTTGTGCCCTAGTGACCAAGTCCTGCATAATAATGGGAACTAGCCTACTCAAACTGAGAAGGCTAGTTCACATTAGAGAAATTGTCCTTTTTGCCCCTAGTGGCCAAGTCCTGCATAATAATGGGAACTACCCTACTCACATTGAGAAGGCTAGTTCCCATTAGAGAAATGGCCCTGTTTGCCCCTAGGGGACAAGACCTGCATAATAATGGGAACTAGCCTACTCACACTGAAAATGCTAGTTCCATTAGAGGAGGGGACCTTTATGCCTCTGCAGGTCAGAAGGCAGTTTCTCTAATGGGAAATAGGTCAGAGGGCAGATACAAATTCCCCTCCGAGAAACGGACCGTCGGTTGCTAGGGCAATTTCTCAGATGGGAAATAGCTGCTTCAGTGTGAGTGGGCTAGTTCCCTTTAGAGAAATGGCCCTTGTGTGCCCTAGTGGCCAAGTCCTGCATAATAATGGGAACTAGCCTACTCAAACTGAGAAGGCTAGTTCCCATTAGGGAAATGGCCCTTTTTGCTCCCCTAGTGGCCAAGTCCTGCATAATAATGGGAACTAGCATACTCACACTGAGAAGGCTAGTTCCCATTAGAGAAATGGCCCTGTTTGCCCCTAGTGGACAAGTCCTGAATAATAATGGGAACTAGCCTAATCACACTGAGAAGGCTAGTTCCCATTAGAGAAATGGTCCTTTTTGCCCCTAGTGGTGAAGTCCTGCATAATAATGGGAACTAGCATACTCACACTGAGAAGGCTAGTTCCCATTAGAGAGATTGCCCTGTTTGCCCCTAGTGGACAAGTCCTGCAAAATAATGGGAACTAGCCTAATCACACTGAGAATGCTAGTTCCCATTAGAGAAATTGCCCTTTTTGGTCCCCTAGTGGCCAATTCCTGCATAATAATGAGAACTAGCCTACTCACACTGAGAAGGTTAGTTCCCATGAGAGAAATTACCCTTTTTTCTCCGCTAGTGGCCAAGTTCTCCATTAAAATGGGAAATAGACTACTCACACTGAAAAGACAAGTTCTATTAGACGAGGGGACCTTTCTGCCTCTGCAGGTCAGAGGGCTGTTTCTCTACTGGGAAAGAGGTCGGAGGGCTGATACTAGTTCCCATCTGAGAAACGGACCGTCGGTTGCTAGCTCAATTTCTCAGATGGGAAATAGTTGCTTCAGTGTGAGTGGGCTAGTTCATATTAGAGAAATGGCCCTGTTTGCTCCCCTCATGGCCAAGTCCTGCATAATAATGGGAACTAGCCTACTCACATTGAGAAGGCTAGTTCCCATTAGAGAAATGGCACTTTTTGCCCTTATTGGCCAAGTCCTGAATAATAATGGGAACTCGCCTACTCACACTGAGAAGGCAAGTTCCCATTAGAGAAAATGCCCTTTTTTGCCCCTCGTGGCCAAGTCCTGCATAATAATGGGAACTAGCCTACTCACACTGAAAAGGCTAGTTCCATTAGACGAGGGGACCTTTCTGCCTCTGCAGGTCAGAGGGCAGTTTCTCTAATGGGAAATAGGTCAGAGGGCCGATACTAGTTCCCATCTGAGAAACGGACCATCGGTTGCTAGGGCAATTTCTCAGATGGGAAATAGCTCCTTCAGTGTGAGTGGGCTAGTTCCCATTAGAGAAATTGACCTTTTCTGCCCTAGTGGCCAAGTCCTGCATAATCATGGGAACTAGCCTACTCACACTGAGAAGGCTAGTTCCCATTAGAGAAAAGACCCCTTTTGCTCCCCTGGAGGCAAAGTCCTGCATAATAATGGGAACTAGCATATTCACACTGAGAAGGCTAGTTCTCATTAGAGAAATGGCCCTGTTTTCCCCCTAATGGCCAAGTCCTGCATAATAATGGGAACTAGCCTACTTACACTGAAAAGACTAGTTCCCATTAGAGAAATGACCCTTTTTGCCCTAGTGGCCAAGTCCTGCATATTAATGGAAACTAGCCTACTCACACTAAGAAGGCTAGTCCCCATTAGAGAAGTTGCCCTTTTTGCTCCCCTAGTGGCAAAGTCCTACGTAATAATTGGAAATAGACTACTCACACTGAGAAGGAAAGTTCCAATTTGAGAAATTGCCCTTTTTGCCTCTAGTGGCCAAGTCCTGCATAATAATGGGAAGTAGCCTGTTCACACTGAAAAGGCTAGTTCCATTAGATGAGGGGACCTTTCCGCTTCTGCAAGTCAGAGAGCAGTTTCTCTAATGGGAAAGAGGTCGGAGGGCTGATACTAGTTCCGAGAAAAAGATCGTCGGTTGCTAGGGCAATTTCTCAGATGGGAAATAGCTGCTTCAGTGTGAGTGGGCTAGTTCCCATTAGAGAAATGGCCCTTTTTGCTCCCCTAGTGGCCAAGTCCTGCATAATAATGGTAACTAGCCTACTCACACTAAGAAGGATAGTTCCCGTTAGAGAAATTGCCCTTTTTGCTCCCCTAGTGGCCAATTCCTCCATAATAATGGGAAATAGCCTACTCACACTGAGAAGGCAAGTTCCCGTTAGAGAAATTGTCCTTTTTGCCCCTAGTGGCCAAGTCCTGCATAATAATGGGAACTACCCTACTCACACTGAGAAAGCTAGTTCACATTAGAGAAATGGCCCTTTATGCCCCTAGTGGCCAAGTCCTGCATAATAATGGGAACTAGCATACTCACACTGAAAATGCTAGTTCCATTAAACGAGGGGACCTTTATGCCTCTGCAGGTAAGAGGGCACTTTCTCTAATGGGAAATAGGTCAGAGGGCAGATACTAATTCCCATCCGAGAAACGGACCGTCGGTTGCTAGGGCAATTTCTCAGATGGGAAATAGCTGCTTCAGTGTGTGTGGGCTAGTTCCCATTAGAGAAATGGCCCTTTTGTGCCCTAGTGGCCAAGTCCTGTATAATAATGGGAAATAGCCTACTCAAACTGAGAAGGCTAGTTCCCATTAGAGAAATGGCCCTTTTGCTCCCCTAGTGGCCAAGTCCTGCATAATAATGGGAACTAGCATACTCACACTGAGAAGGCTAGTTCCCGTTAGAGAAATGGCCCTGTTTGCCCCTAGTGGACAAGTCCTGCATAATAATGGGAACTAGCATACTCACACTGAGAAGGCTAGTTCCCGTTAGAGAAACGGCCCTGTTTGCCCCTAGTGGACAAGTCCTGCATAATAATGGGAACTAGCCTATTCACACTGAGAAGGCTAGTTCCCATTAGAGAAATTGTCCTTTTTGCCACTAGTGGTGAAGTCCTGCATAATAATGGGAACTAGCATACTCACACTGAGAGGGCTAGTTCCCATTAGAGAAATGGCCTGTTTGCCCCTAGGGGACAAGACCTGCATAATAATGGGAACTAGCCTAATCACACTGAGACGGCTAGTTCCCATTAGATAAATTGTCCTTTTTGCCCTAGTGGTGAAGTCCTGCATAATAATGGGAACTAGCATACTCACACTGAGAAGGCTAGTTCCCATTAGAGAAATTGCCCTGTTTGCCCCTAGTGGACAAGTCCTGCAAAATAATGGGAACTAGCCTAATCACACTGAGAAGGCTAGTTCCCATTAGAGAAATTGCCCTTGTTGCTCCCCTAATGGCCAAGTCCTGCATAATAATGGGAACTATCCTACTCACACTAAGAAGGTTAGTTCCCATGAGAGAAATTACCCTTTTTGCTCCCCTACTGGCCAAGTCCTCCATTAAAATGGGAAATAGACTACTCCCAATGAAAAGGCTAGTTCCATTAGACGAGGGGACCTTTCTGCCTCTGCAGGTCAGAGGGCTGTTTCTCTAATGGGAAATAGGTCAGAGGGCCGATACTAGTTCCCATCTGAGAAACGGACCATCGGTTGCTAGCGCAATTTCTCAGATGGGAAATAGTTGCTTCAGTGTGAGTGGGCTAGTTCATATTAGAGAAATGGCCCTGTTTGCTCCCCTCATGGCCAAGACCTGCATAATAATGGGAACTAGCCTACTCACATTGAGAAGGCTAGTTCCCATTAGAGAAATGGCTCTTTTTGCACTTATTGGCCAAGTCCTGCATAATAATGGGAACTAGCCTACTCACACTGAGAAGGCTAGTTCCCATTAGAGGGATAGCCCTTTTTGCCCCTAGTGGCAAAGTCCTGCATAATAATGGGAACTAGCCTACTCACACTGAGAAGGCAAGTTCCCTTTAGAGAAATTGCCCTTTTTTGCCCCTCGTGGCCAAGTCCTGCATAATAATGGGAACTAGCCAACACACACTGAAAAGGCTAGTTCCATTAGACGAGGGGACCTTTCTGTCTCTGCAGGTCAGAGGGCAGTTTCGCTAATGGGAAATAGGTCGGAGGGCCGATACTAGTTCCCATCTGAGAAACGGACCATCGGTTGCTAGGGAAATTTCTCAGATGGGAAATGGCTCCTTCAGTGTGAGTGGGCTAGTTCCCATTAGAGAAATTGACCTTTTCTGCCCTAGTGCCCAAGTCCTGCATAATCATGGGATCTAGCCTACTCACTCTGAGAAGGCTAGTTCACATTAGAGAAATTGTCCTTTTTGCCCCTAGTGGCCAAGTCCTGCATAATAATGGGAACTAACCTACTCACATTGAGAAGGCTAGTTCACATTAGAGAAATGGCCCTTTTTGCCCCTAGTGGCCAAGTCCTGCATAATAATGGGAACTAGCCTACTCACACTGAAAATGCTAGTTCCATTAGACGAAGGGACCTTCATGCCTCTGCAGGTCAGAAGGCAGTTTCTCTAATGGGAAATAGGTCAGAGGGCAGATACAAATTCCCCTCCGAGAAACGGACCGTCGGTTGCTAGGGCAATTTCTCAGATGGGAAATAGCTGCTTCAGTGTGAGTGGGCTAGTTCCCATTAGAGAAATGGCCCTTTTGTGCCCTAGTGGCCAAGTCATGCATAATAATGGGAACTAGCCTACTCAAACTGAGAAGGCTAGTTCCCATTAGGGAAATGGCCCTTTTTGCTCCCCTAGTGGCCAAGTCCTGCATAATAATGGGAACTAGCATACTCACACTGAGAAGGTTAGTTCCCATTAGAGAAATGGCCCTGTTTGCCCCTAGTGGACAAGTCCTGAATAATAATGGGAACTAGCCTAATCACACTGAGAAGGCTAGTTCCCATTAGAGAAAAGGCCCTTTTTGCTCCCCTAGTGGCCAATTCCTGCATAATAATGAGAACTAGCCTACTCACACTGAGAAGGTTAGTTCCCATGAGAGAAATTACCCTTTTTTCTCCGCTAGTGGCCAAGTTCTCCATTAAAATGGGAAATAGACTACTCACACTGAAAAGACAAGTTCTATTAGACGAGGGGACCTTTCTGCCTCTGCAGGTCAGAGGGCTGTTTCTCTACTGGGAAAGAGGTCGGAGGGCTGATACTAGTTCCCATCTGAGAAACGGACCGTCGGTTGCTAGCGCAATTTCTCAGATGGGAAATAGTTGCTTCAGTGTGAGTGGGCTAGTTCATATTAGAGAAATGGCCCTGTTTGCTCCCCTCATGGCCAAGTCCTGCATAATAATGGGAACTAGCCTACTCACATTGAGAAGGCTAGTTCCCATTAGAGAAATGGCTCTTTTTGCCCTTATTGGACAAGTCCTGAATAATAATGGGAACTCGCCTACTCACACTGAGAAGGCTAGTTCCCATTAGAGGGATAGCCCTTTTTGCCCCTATTGGCCAAGTCCTGCATAATAATGGGAACTAGCCTACTCACACTGAAAAGGCTAGTTCCATTAGACGAGGGGACCTTTCTGCCTCTGCAGGTCAGAGGGCAGTTTCTCTAATGGGAAATAGGTCAGAGGGCCGATACTAGTTTCCATCTGAGAAACGGACCATCGGTTGCTAGGGCAATTTCTCAGATGGGAAATAGCTCCTTCAGTGTGAGTGGGCTAGTTCCCATTAGAGAAATTGACCTTTTCTGCCCTAGTGGCCAAGTCCTGCATAATCATGGGAACTAGCCTACTCACACTGAGAAGGCTAGTTCCCATTAGAGAAAAGGCCCCTTTTGCTCCCCTGGAGGCAAGGTCCTGCATAATAATGGGAACTAGCATATTCACACTGAGAAGGCTAGTTCTCATTAGAGAAATGGCCCTGTTTTCCCCCTAATGGCCAAGTCCTGCATAATAATGGGAACTAGCCCACTTACACTGAAAAGACTAGTTCCCATTAGAGAAATGACCCTTTTTGCCCTAGTGGCCAAGTCCTGCATATTAATGGAAACTAGCCTACTCACACTAAGAAGGCTAGTCCCCATTAGAGAAGTTGCCCTTTTTGCTCCCCTAGTGGCAAAGTCCTCCGTAATAATTGGAAATAGACTACTCACACTGAGAAGGAAAGTTCCAATTTGAGAAATTGCCCTTTTTGCCTCTAGTGGCCAAGTCCTGCATAATAATGGGAACTAGCCTATTCACACTGAAAAGGCTAGTTCCATTAGATGAGGGGACCTTTCCGCTTCTGCAAGTCAGAGAGCAGTTTCTCTAATGGGAAAGAGGTCGGAGGGCTGATACTAGTTCCGAGAAAAAGATCGTCGGTTGCTAGGGCAATTTCTCAGATGGGAAATAGCTGCTTCAGTGTGAGTGGGCTAGTTCCCATTAGAGAAATGGCCCTTTTTGCTCCCCTAGTGGCCAAGTCCTGCATAATAATGGTAACTAGCCTACTCACACTAAGAAGGATAGTTCCCGTTAGAGAAATTGCCCTTTTTGCTCCCCTAGTGGCCAATTCCTCCATAATAATGGGAAATAGCCTACTCACACTGAGAAGGCAAGTTCCCGTTAGAGAAATTGTCCTTTTTGCCCCTAGTGGCCAAGTCCTGCATAATAATGGGAACTACCCTACTCACACTGAGAAAGCTAGTTCACATTAGAGAAATGGCCCTTTATGCCCCTAGTGGCCAAGTCCTGCATAATAATGGGAACTAGCATACTCACACTGAAAATGCTAGTTCCATTAAACGAGGGGACCTTTATGCCTCTGCAGGTAAGAGGGCACTTTCTCTAATGGGAAATAGGTCAGAGGGCAGATACTAATTCCCATCCGAGAAACGGACCGTCGGTTGCTAGGGCAATTTCTCAGATGGGAAATAGCTGCTTCAATGTGTGTGGGCTAGTTCCCATTAGAGAAATGGCCCTTTTGTGCCCTAGTGGCCAAGTCCTGTATAATAATGGGAACTAGCCTACTCAAACTGAGAAGGCTAGTTCCCATTAGAGAAATGGCCCTTTTGCTCCCCTAGTGGCCAAGTCCTGCATAATAATGGGAACTAGCATACTCACACTGAGAAGGCTAGTTCCCGTTAGAGAAATGGCCCTGTTTGCCCCTAGTGGACAAGTCCTGCATAATAATGGGAACTAGCCTAATCACACTGAGAAGGCTAGTTCCCATTAGAGAAATTGTCCTTTTTGCCCCTAGTGGTGAAGTCCTGCATAATAATGGGAACTAGCATACTCACACTGAGAAGGCTAGTTCCCATTAGAGAAATTGCCCTGTTTGCCCCTAGTGGACAAGTCCTGCAAAATAATGGGAACTAGCCTAATCACACTGAGAAGGCTAGTTCCCATTAGAGAAATTGCCCTTGTTGCTCCCCTAGCGGCCAATTCCTGCATACTAATGAGAACTAGCCTACTCACACTGAGAAGGCTAGTCCCCATTAGATAAATGGCAATTTTTTGCCCCTAATGGCCAAGTCCTGCATAATAATGGGAACTATCCTACTTAGACTAAGAAGGTTAGTTCCCATGAGAGAAATTACCCTTTTTGCTCCACTACTGGCCAAGTCCTCCATTAAAATGGGAAATAGACTACTCCCAATGAAAAGGCTAGTTCCATTAGACGAGGGGACCTTTCTGCCTCTGCAGGTCAGAGGGCTGTTTCTCTAATGGGAAATAGGTCGGAGGGCCAATACTAGTTCCCATCTGAGAAACGGACCATCGGTTGCTAGCGCAATTTCTCAGTTGGGAAATAGTTGCTTCATTGTGAGTGGGCTAGTTCATATTAGAGAAATGGCCCTGTTTGCTCCCCTCATGGCCAAGTCCTGCATAATAATGGGAACTAGCCTACTCACATTGAGAAGGCTAGTTCCCATTAGAGAAATGGCTCTTTTTGCACTTATTGGCCAAGTCCTGCATAATAAAGGGAACCAGCCTACTCACACTGAGAAGGCTAGTTCCCATTAGAGGGATAGCCCCTTTTGCCCCTAGTGGCCAAGTCCTGCATAATAATGGGAACTAGCCTACTCACACTGAGAAAGCAAGTTCCCATTAGAGAAATTGCCCTTCTTTGCCCCTCGTGGCCAAGTCCTGCATAATAATGGGAACTAGCCTACTCACACTGAAAAGGCTAGTTCCATTAGACAAGGGGACCTTTCTGTCTCTGCAGGTCAGAGGGCAGTTTCTCTAATGCGAAATAGGTCGGAGGGCCGATACTAGTTCCCATCTGAGAAACGGACCATCGGTTGCTAGGGAAATTTCTCAGATGGGAAATAGCTCCTTCAGTGTGAGTGGGCTAGTTCCCATTAGAGAAAATGACATTTTCTGCCCTAGTGGCCAAGTCCTGCATAATCATGGGAACTAGCCTACTCACACTGAGAAGGGCAGTTCACATTGGAGAAATGGCCCTTTTTGCCCCTAGTGGCCAAGTCCTGCATAATAATGGGTACTAGCCTACTCACACTGAAAATGCTAGTTCCATTAGACGAGGGGACCTTTATGCCTCTGCAGGTCAGAAGGCAGTTTCTCTAATGGGAAATAGGTCAGAGGGCAGATACAAATTCCCCTCCGAGAAACGGACCGTCGGTTGCTAGGGCAATTTCTCAGATGGGAAATAGCTGCTTCAGTGTGAGTGGGCTAGTTCCCATTAGAGAAATGGCCCTTTTGTGCCCTAGTGGCCAAGTCCTGCATAATAATGGGAACTAGAATACTCAAACTGAGAAGGCTAGTTCCCATTAGAGAAATGGCCCTTTTTGCTCCCCTAGTGGCCAAGTCCTGCATAATAATGGGAACTAGCATACTCACACTGAGAAGGCTAGTTCCCATTAGAGAAATGGCCCTGTTTGCCCCTAGTGGACAAGTCCTGAATAATAATGGGAACTAGCCTAATCACACTGAGAAGGCTAGTTCCCGTTAGAGAAATTGTCCTTTTTGCCCCTAGTGGTGAAGTCCTGCATAATAATGGGAACTAGCATACTCACACTGAGAAGGCTAGTTCCCATTAGAGAAATTGCCCTGTTTGCCCCTAGTGGACAAGTCCTGCAAAATAATGGGAACTAGCCTAATCACACTGAGAAGGCTAGTTCCCATTAGAGAAATTGCCCTTTGTGCTCCCCAAGTGGCCAAGTCCTGCATAATAATTGGAACTATCCTACTCACACTGAGAAGGTTAGTTCCCATGAGAGAAATTACCCTTTTTGCTCCCCTAGTGGCCAAGTCCTCCATTAAAATGGGAAATAGACTACTCACACTGAAAAGGCAAGTTCTATTAGACAAGGGGACCTTTCTGCCTCTGCAGGTCAGAGGGCTGTTTCTCTACTGGGAAAGAGGTCGGAGGGCTGATACTAGTTTCCATCTTAGAAACGGACCGTCGGTTGCTAGCGCAATTTCTCAGATGGGAAATAGTTGCTTCAGTGTGAGTGGGCTAGTTCATATTAGAGACATGGCCCTGTTTGCTCCCCTCATGGCCAAGTCCTGCATAATAATGGGAACTAGCCTACTCACATTGAGAAGGCTAGTTCCCATTAGAGAAATGGCTTTTTTTGCCCTTGTTGGCCAAGTCCTGCATAATAATGGGAACTAGCCTACTCACACTGAGAAGGCTAGTTCCCATTAGAGGGATAGCCCTTTTTGCCCCTAGTGACCAAGTCCTGCATAATAATGGGAACTAGCCTACTCACACTGAGAAGGCTAGTTCCCATTAGAGAAATTGCCCCTTTAGCTCCCCTAGTGGCCAAGTCTGCATAATAATGGGAACTAGCCTACTCACACTAAGAAGGCTAGTTCCCGTTAGAGAAATTGCCCTTTTTGCTTCCCTAGTGGCCAATTCCTCCATAATAATGCGAAATAGCCTACTCACACTGAGAAGGCAAGTTCCCATTAGAGAAATTGTCCTTTTTGCCCCTAGTGGCCAAGTCCTGCATAATAATGGAAACTAGCCTACTCACACTAAGAAGGCTAGTCCCCATTAGAGAAGTTGCCCTTTTTGCTCCCCTAGTGGCAAAGTCCTCCGTAATAATTGGAAATAGAATACTCACACTGAGAAGGAAAGTTCTAATTTGAGAAATTGCCCTTTTTGCCTCTAGTGGCCAAGTCCTGCATAATAATGGGAACTAGCCTACTCACACTGAAAAGGCTAGTTCCATTATACAAGGGGACCTTTCCGCTTCTGCAAGTCAGAGAGCAGTTTCTCTAATGGGAATGAGGTCGGAGGGCTGATACTAGTTCCGAGAAAAGGATCGTCGGTTGCTAGGGCAATTTCTCAGATGGGAAATAGCTGCTTCAGTGTGAGTGGGCTAGTTCCCATTAGAGAAATGGCCCTTTTTGCTCCCCTAGTGGCCAAGTCCTGCATAATAATGGTAACTAGCCTACTCACACTAAGAAGAATAGTTCCCGTTAGAGAAATTGCCCTTTTTGCTCCCCTAGTGGCCAATTCCTCCATAATAATGGGAAATAGCCTACTCACACTGAGAAGGCAAGTTCCCATTAGAGAAATTGTCCTTTTTGCCCCTAGTGCCCAAGTCCTGCATAATAATGGGAACTACCCTACTCACACTGAGACGGCTAGTTCACATTAGAGAAATGGCCCTTTTTGCCCTTAGTGGCCAAGTCCTGCATAATAATGGGAACTAGCCTACTCACACTGAAACTGCTAGTTCCATTAGACGAGGGGACCTTTATGCCTCTGCAGGTAAGAGGGCACTTTCTCTAATGGGAAATAGGTCAGAGGGCAGATAATAATTCCCATCCGAGAAACGGATCGTCGGTTGCTAGGGCAATTTCTCAGATGGGAAATAGCTGCTTCAGTGTGTGTGGGCTAGTTCCCATTAGAGAAATGGCCCTTTTGTGCCCTAGTGGCCAGTTCCTGCATAATAATGAGAACTAGCCTACTCACACTGAGAAGGCTAGTCCCTATTAGATAAATGGCAATTTTTTGCCCCTAGTGGCCAAGTCCTGCATAATAATGGGAACTATCCTACTCACACTAAGAAGGTTAGGTCCCATGAGAGAAATTACACTTTTTGCTCCCCTACTGGCCAAGTCCTCCAATAAAATGGGAAATAGACTACTCCCACCGAACAGGCTAGTTCAATTAGACTAGGGGACCTTTCTGCCTATGCAGGTCAGAGGGCTGTTTCTCTAATGGGAAATAGGTCGGAGGGCCGATACTAGTTCCCATCTGAGAAACGGACCATCGGTTGCTAGCGCAATTTCTCAGATCGGAAATTAGTTGCTTCAGTGCGAGTGGGCTAGTTCATATTAGAGAAATGGCCCTTTTTGCTCCCCTCATGGCCAAGTCCTGCATAATAATGGGAACTAGCCTACTCACACTGAGAAGGATAGTTCCCATTAGAAGAATAGCCCTTTTTGCCCCTAGTGGCCAAGTCCTGCATAATAATGGGAACTAGCCTACTCACACTGAGAAGGCAAGTTCCCATTAGAGAAATTGCCCTTTTTTGCCCCTCATGGCCAAGTCCTGCATAATAATGGGAACTAGCCTACTCACACTGAAAAGGCTAGTTCCGTTAGACGAGGGGACCTTTCTGTCTCTGCAGGTCAGAGGGCAGTTTCTCTAATGGGAAATAGGTCGGAGGGCTGATACTAGTTCCCATCTGAGAAACGGACCATCGGTTGCTAGGGAAATTTCTCAGATGGGAAAAAGCTCCTTCAGTGTGAGTGGGCTAGTTCCCATTAGAGAAATTGACCGTTTCTGCCTTAGTGGCCAAGTCCTGCATAATAATGAGAACTAGCCTACTCACACTGAAAATGCTAGTTCCATTAGACGAGGGGACCTTTATGCCTCTGCAGGTCAGAAGGCAGTTTCTCTAATGGGAAATAGGTCAGAGGGCAGATACAAATTCCCCTCTGAGAAACGGACCGTCGGTTGCTAGGGCAATTTCTCAGATGGGAAATAGCTGCTTCAGTGTGAGTGGGCTAGTTCCCATTAGAGAAATGGCCCTTTTGTGCCCTAGTGGCCAAGTCCTGCATAATAATGGGAACTAGCATACTCACACTGAGAAGGCTAGTTGCCATTAGAGAAATGGCCCTGTTTGCCCCTAGTGGACAAGTCCTGAATAATAATGGGAACTAGCCTAATCACACTGAGAAGGCTAGTTCCCATTAGAGAAATTGTCCTTTTTGCCCCTAGTGGTGAAGTCCTGCATAATAATGGGAATTAGCATACTCACACTGAGAAGGCTAGTTCCCATTAGAGAAATTGCCCTGTTTGCCCCTAGTGGACAAGTCCTGCAAAATAATGGGAACTAGCCTAATCACACTGAGAAGGCTAGTCCCCATTAGATAAATGGGCATTTTTTGCCCCTAGGTGCCAAGTCCTGCATAATAATTGGAACTATCCTACTCACACTAAGAAGGTTAGTTCCCATGAGAGAAAATACCCTTTTTGCTCCCCTAGTGGCCAAGTCCTCCATTAAAATGGGAAATAGACTACTCACACTGAAAAGGCAAGTTCCATTAGACGCGGGGACCTTTCTGCCTCTGCAGGTCAGAGGGCTGTTTCTCTACTGGGAAAGAGGTCAGAGGGCTGATACTAGTTCCCATCTGAGAAACGGACCGTCGGTTGCTAGCGCAATTTCTCAGATGGGAAATAGTTGCTTCAGTGTGAGTGGGCTTGTTCATATTAGAGAAATGGCCCTGTTTGCTCCCCTCATGGCCAAGTCCTGCATAATAATGGGAACTAGCCTACTCACATTGAGAAGGCTAGTTCCCATTAGAGAAATTGCTCTTTTTGCCCTTATTGGCCAAGTCCTGCATAATAATGGGAACTAGCCTACTCACACTGAGAAAGCAAGTTCCCATTAGAGAAATTGCCCTTTTTTGCCCCTCGTGGCCAAGTCCTGCATAATAATGGGAACTAGCCTACTCACACTGAAAAGGCTACTTCCATTAGACAAGGGGACCTTTCTGCCTCTGCAGGTCAGAGGGCAGTTTCTCTAATGGGAAATAGGTCAGAGGGCCGATACTAGTTCCCATCTGAGAAACTGACCATCGGTTGCTAGGGCAATTTCTCAGATGGCAAATAGCTCCTTCAGTGTGAGTGGGCTAGTTCCCATTAGAGAAATTGACCTTTTCTGCCCTAATGGCCAAGTCCTGCATAATAATGGGAACTAGCCTACTCACACTGAGAAGGCTAGTTCCCATTAGAGAACTGGCTCTTTTTGCTCCCCTAGTGGCCAAGTCCTGCATAATAATGGGAACTAGCCTACTTACACTGAAAAGATTAGTTCCCATTAGAGAAATGACCCTTTTTTGCCCTAGTGGCCAAGTCCTGCATAATAATGGAAACTAGCCTACTCACACTAAGAAGGTTAGTCCCCATTAGAGAAGTTGCCCTTTTTGCTCCCCTAGTGGCAAAGTCCTCCGTAATAATTGGAAAGAGACTACTCACACTGAGAAGGAAAGTTCCAATTTGAGAAATTGCCCTTTTTGCCTCTAGCGGCCAAGTCCTGCATAATAATGGGAACTAGCCTACTCACACTGAAAAGGCTAGTTCCATTAGACAAGGGGACCTTTCCGCTTCTGCAAGTCAGAGAGCAGTTTCTCTAACGGGAAAGAGGTCGGAGGGCTGATACTAATTCCGAGAAAAGGATCGTCGGTTGCTAGGGCAATTTCTCAGATGGGAAATAGCTGCTTCAGTGTGAGTGGGCTAGTTCCCATTAGAGAAATGGCCATTTTTGTCCCCTAGTGGCCAATTCCTCCATAATAATGGGAAATAGCCTACTCACACTGTGAAGGCAAGTTCCCATTAGAGAAATTGTCCTTTTTGCCCCTAGTGGCCAAGTCCTGCATAATAATGGGAACTACCCTACTCACACTGAGAAGGCTAGTTCACATTAGAGAAATGGCCCTTTTTGCCCCTAGTGGCCAAGTCCTGCATAATAATGGGAACTAGCATACTCACACTGAAAATGCTAGTTCCATTAGACGAGGGGACCTTTATGCCTCTGCAGGTAAGAGGGCACTTTCTCTAATGGGAAATAGGTCAGAGGGCAGATACTAATTCCCATCCGAGAAACGCACCGTCGGTTGCTAGGGCAATTTCTCAGATGGGAAATAGCTGCTTCAGTGTGTGTGGGCTAGTTCCCATTAGAGAAATGGCCCTTTTGTGCCCTAGTGGCCAAGGCCTGCATGATAATGGGAACTAGCCTACTCAAACTGAGAAGGCTAGTTCCCATTAGAGAAATGGCCCTTTTTGCTCCCCTAGTGGCCAAGTCCTGCATAATAATGGGAACGGGAACTAGCATACTCACACTGAGAAGGCTAGTTCCCATTAGAGAAATGGCCCTGTTTGCCCCTAGTGGACAAGTCCTGCATAATAATGGGAACTAGCCTAATCATACTGAGAAGGCTAGTTCCCATTAGAGAAATTGTCATTTTTGCCCCTAGAGGTGAAGTCCTGCATAATAATGGGAACTAGCATACTCACACTGAGAAGGCTCGTTCCCATTAGAGAAATGGCCCTGTTTGCCCCTAGTGGACAAGTCCTACATAATAATGGGAATTAGCCTAATCACACTGAGAAGGCTAGTTCCCATTAGAGAAATTGTCCTTTTTGCCCCTAGTGGTGAAGTCCTGCATAATAATGGGAACTAGCATACTCACACTGAGAAGGCTAGTTCCCATTAGAGAAATTGCCCTGTTTGCCCCTAGTGGACAAGTCCTGAAAAATAATGGGAACTAGCCTAATCACACTGAGAAGGCTAGTTCCCATTAGAGAAATTGCCCTTGTTGCTCCCCTAGTGGCCAATTCCTGCATAATAATGAGAACTAGCCTACTCACACTGAGAAGGCTAGTCCCCATTAGATAAATGGCATTTTTTTACCCCTAGTGGCCAAGTCCTGCATAATAATGGGAACTATCCTACTCACACTAAGAAGGTTAGTTCTCATGAGAGAAATTACCCTTTTTGCTCCCCTACTGGCCAAGTCCTCCATTAAAATGGGATATAGTCTACTCCCACTGAAAAGGCTAGTTCCATTAGATGAGGGGACCTTTCTGCCTCTGCAGGTCAGAGGGCTGTTTCTCTAATGGGAAATGGGTCGGAGGGCCGATACTAGTTCCCATCTGAGAAACGGACCATCGGTTTCTAGCGCAATTTTTCAGATGGGAAATAGTTGCTTCAGTATGAGTGGGCTAGTTCATATTAGAGAAATGGCCCTGTTTGCTCCCCTCATGGCCACGTCCTGCATAATAATGGGAACTAGCCTACTCACATTGAAAAGGCTACTTCCCATTAGAGAAATGGCTCTTTTTGCACTTATTGGCCAAGTCCTGCATAATAATGGGAACTAGCCTACTCACACTGTGAAGGCTAGTTCCCATTAGAGGGATAGCCCTTTTTGCCCCTAGTGGCCAAGTCCTGCATAATAATGGGAACCAGCCTACTTACACTGAGAAGGCTAGTTCCCATTAGAGAAATTGCACTGTTTGCCCCTAGTGGACAAGTCCTGCAAAATAATGGGAACTAGCCTAATCACACTGAGAAGGCTAGTTCCCATTAGAGAAATTACCCTTGTTGCTCCCCTAGTGGCCAATTCCTGCATAATAATGAGAACTAGCCTACTCACACTGAGAAGGCAAGTTCCCATTAGAGAAATTGCCCTTTTTTGCCCCTCGTGGCCAAGTCCTGCATAATAATGGGAACTAGCCTATTCACACTGAAAAGGCTAGTTCCATTAGACGAGGGGACCTTTCTGTCTCTGCAGGTCAGAGGGCAGTTTCTCTAATGGGAAATAGGTCGGAGGGCCGATACTAGTTCCCATCTGAGAAACGGACCACCGGTTGCTAGGGAAATTTCTCAGATGGGAAATAGCTCCTTCAGTGTGAGTGGGCTAGTTCCCATTAGAGAAATTGACCTTTTCCGCCCTAGTGGCCAAGTCCTGCATAATCATGGGAAGTAGCCTACTCACACTGAGAAGGCTAGTTCACATTAGAGAAATTGTCCTTTTTGCCCCTAGTGGCCAAGTCCTGCATAATAATGGGAACTACATACTCACACTGAGAAGGCTAGTTCAAATTAGAGAAATGGCCCTGTTTGCCCCTAGTGGATAAGTCGTACATAATAATGGGAACTAGCCTAATCACACTGAGAAGGCTAGTTCCCATTAGAGAAATTGTCCTTTTTGCCCCTAGTGGTGAAGTCCTGCATAATAATGGGAACTAGCATACTCACACTGAGAAGGCTAGTTCCCATTAGAGAAATTGCCCTGTTTGCCCCTAGTGGATAAGTCCTGCAAAATAATGGGAACTAGCCTAATCACACTGAGAAGGCTAGTTCCCATTAGAGAAATTGCCCTTGCTGCTCCCCTAGTGGCCAATTCCTGCATAATAATGAGAACTAGCCTACTCACACTGAGAAGGCTAGTCCCCATTAGATAAATGGCAATTTTTTTGCCCCTAGTGGCCAAGTCCTGCATAATAATGGGAACTATCCTACTCACACTGAGAAGGTTAGGTCCCATGAGAGAAATTACACTTTTTGCTCCCCTACTGGCCAAGTCCTCCAATAAAATGGGAAATAGACTACTCCCACCGAAAAGGCTAGTTCAATTAGACTAGGGGACCTTTCTGCCTATGCAGGTCAGAGGGCTGTTTCTCTAATGGGAAATAGGTCGGAGGGCCGATACTAGTTCCCATCTGAGAAACGGACCATCGGTTGCTAGCGCAATTTCTCAGATCGGAAATTAGTTGCTTCAGTGCGAGTGGGCTAGTTCATATTAGAGAAATGGCCCTTTTTGCTCCCCTCATGGCCAAGTCCTGCATAATAATGGGAACTAGCCTACTCACACTGAGAAGGATAGTTCCCATTAGAAGAATAGCCCTTTTTGCCCCTAGTGGCCAGGTCCTGCATAATAATGGGAACTAGCCTACTCACACTGAGAAGGCAAGTTCCCATTAGAGAAATTGCCCTTTTTTGCCCCTCATGGCCAAGTCCTGCATAATAATGGGAACTAGCCTACTTACACTGAAAAGATTAGTTCCCATTAGAGAAATGACCCTTTTTTGCCCTAGTGGCCAAGTCCTGCATAATAATGGAAACTAGCCTACTCACACTAAGAAGGTTAGTCCCCATTAGAGAAGTTGCCCTTTTTGCTCCCCTAGTGGCAAAGTCCTCCGTAATAATTGGAAAGAGACTACTCACACTGAGAAGGAAAGTTCCAATTTGAGAAATTGCCCTTTTTGCCTCTAGCGGCCAAGTCCTGCATAATAATGGGAACTAGCCTACTCACACTGAAAAGGCTAGTTCCATTAGACAAGGGGACCTTTCCGCTTCTGCAAGTCAGAGAGCAGTTTCTCTAACGGGAAAGAGGTCGGAGGGCTGATACTAATTCCGAGAAAAGGATCGTCGGTTGCTAGGGCAATTTCTCAGATGGGAAATAGCTGCTTCAGTGTGAGTGGGCTAGTTCCCATTAGAGAAATGGCCATTTTTGTCCCCTAGTGGCCAATTCCTCCATAATAATGGGAAATAGCCTACTCACACTGTGAAGGCAAGTTCCCATTAGAGAAATTGTCCTTTTTGCCCCTAGTGGCCAAGTCCTGCATAATAATGGGAACTACCCTACTCACACTGAGAAGGCTAGTTCACATTAGAGAAATGGCCCTTTTTGCCCCTAGTGGCCAAGTCCTGCATAATAATGGGAACTAGCATACTCACACTGAAAATGCTAGTTCCATTAGACGAGGGGACCTTTATGCCTCTGCAGGTAAGAGGGCACTTTCTCTAATGGGAAATAGGTCAGAGGGCAGATACTAATTCCCATCCGAGAAACGCACCGTCGGTTGCTAGGGCAATTTCTCAGATGGGAAATAGCTGCTTCAGTGTGTGTGGGCTAGTTCCCATTAGAGAAATGGCCCTTTTGTGCCCTAGTGGCCAAGGCCTGCATGATAATGGGAACTAGCCTACTCAAACTGAGAAGGCTAGTTCCCATTAGAGAAATGGCCCTTTTTGCTCCCCTAGTGGCCAAGTCCTGCATAATAATGGGAACGGGAACTAGCATACTCACACTGAGAAGGCTAGTTCCCATTAGAGAAATGGCCCTGTTTGCCCCTAGTGGACAAGTCCTGCATAATAATGGGAACTAGCCTAATCATACTGAGAAGGCTAGTTCCCATTAGAGAAATTGTCATTTTTGCCCCTAGAGGTGAAGTCCTGCATAATAATGGGAACTAGCATACTCACACTGAGAAGGCTCGTTCCCATTAGAGAAATGGCCCTGTTTGCCCCTAGTGGACAAGTCCTACATAATAATGGGAATTAGCCTAATCACACTGAGAAGGCTAGTTCCCATTAGAGAAATTGTCCTTTTTGCCCCTAGTGGTGAAGTCCTGCATAATAATGGGAACTAGCATACTCACACTGAGAAGGCTAGTTCCCATTAGAGAAATTGCCCTGTTTGCCCCTAGTGGACAAGTCCTGAAAAATAATGGGAACTAGCCTAATCACACTGAGAAGGCTAGTTCCCATTAGAGAAATTGCCCTTGTTGCTCCCCTAGTGGCCAATTCCTGCATAATAATGAGAACTAGCCTACTCACACTGAGAAGGCTAGTCCCCATTAGATAAATGGCATTTTTTTACCCCTAGTGGCCAAGTCCTGCATAATAATGGGAACTATCCTACTCACACTAAGAAGGTTAGTTCTCATGAGAGAAATTACCCTTTTTGCTCCCCTACTGGCCAAGTCCTCCATTAAAATGGGATATAGTCTACTCCCACTGAAAAGGCTAGTTCCATTAGATGAGGGGACCTTTCTGCCTCTGCAGGTCAGAGGGCTGTTTCTCTAATGGGAAATGGGTCGGAGGGCCGATACTAGTTCCCATCTGAGAAACGGACCATCGGTTTCTAGCGCAATTTTTCAGATGGGAAATAGTTGCTTCAGTATGAGTGGGCTAGTTCATATTAGAGAAATGGCCCTGTTTGCTCCCCTCATGGCCACGTCCTGCATAATAATGGGAACTAGCCTACTCACATTGAAAAGGCTACTTCCCATTAGAGAAATGGCTCTTTTTGCACTTATTGGCCAAGTCCTGCATAATAATGGGAACTAGCCTACTCACACTGTGAAGGCTAGTTCCCATTAGAGGGATAGCCCTTTTTGCCCCTAGTGGCCAAGTCCTGCATAATAATGGGAACCAGCCTACTTACACTGAGAAGGCTAGTTCCCATTAGAGAAATTGCACTGTTTGCCCCTAGTGGACAAGTCCTGCAAAATAATGGGAACTAGCCTAATCACACTGAGAAGGCTAGTTCCCATTAGAGAAATTACCCTTGTTGCTCCCCTAGTGGCCAATTCCTGCATAATAATGAGAACTAGCCTACTCACACTGAGAAGGCAAGTTCCCATTAGAGAAATTGCCCTTTTTTGCCCCTCGTGGCCAAGTCCTGCATAATAATGGGAACTAGCCTATTCACACTGAAAAGGCTAGTTCCATTAGACGAGGGGACCTTTCTGTCTCTGCAGGTCAGAGGGCAGTTTCTCTAATGGGAAATAGGTCGGAGGGCCGATACTAGTTCCCATCTGAGAAACGGACCACCGGTTGCTAGGGAAATTTCTCAGATGGGAAATAGCTCCTTCAGTGTGAGTGGGCTAGTTCCCATTAGAGAAATTGACCTTTTCCGCCCTAGTGGCCAAGTCCTGCATAATCATGGGAAGTAGCCTACTCACACTGAGAAGGCTAGTTCACATTAGAGAAATTGTCCTTTTTGCCCCTAGTGGCCAAGTCCTGCATAATAATGGGAACTACATACTCACACTGAGAAGGCTAGTTCAAATTAGAGAAATGGCCCTGTTTGCCCCTAGTGGATAAGTCGTACATAATAATGGGAACTAGCCTAATCACACTGAGAAGGCTAGTTCCCATTAGAGAAATTGTCCTTTTTGCCCCTAGTGGTGAAGTCCTGCATAATAATGGGAACTAGCATACTCACACTGAGAAGGCTAGTTCCCATTAGAGAAATTGCCCTGTTTGCCCCTAGTGGATAAGTCCTGCAAAATAATGGGAACTAGCCTAATCACACTGAGAAGGCTAGTTCCCATTAGAGAAATTGCCCTTGCTGCTCCCCTAGTGGCCAATTCCTGCATAATAATGAGAACTAGCCTACTCACACTGAGAAGGCTAGTCCCCATTAGATAAATGGCAATTTTTTTGCCCCTAGTGGCCAAGTCCTGCATAATAATGGGAACTATCCTACTCACACTGAGAAGGTTAGGTCCCATGAGAGAAATTACACTTTTTGCTCCCCTACTGGCCAAGTCCTCCAATAAAATGGGAAATAGACTACTCCCACCGAAAAGGCTAGTTCAATTAGACTAGGGGACCTTTCTGCCTATGCAGGTCAGAGGGCTGTTTCTCTAATGGGAAATAGGTCGGAGGGCCGATACTAGTTCCCATCTGAGAAACGGACCATCGGTTGCTAGCGCAATTTCTCAGATCGGAAATTAGTTGCTTCAGTGCGAGTGGGCTAGTTCATATTAGAGAAATGGCCCTTTTTGCTCCCCTCATGGCCAAGTCCTGCATAATAATGGGAACTAGCCTACTCACACTGAGAAGGATAGTTCCCATTAGAAGAATAGCCCTTTTTGCCCCTAGTGGCCAGGTCCTGCATAATAATGGGAACTAGCCTACTCACACTGAGAAGGCAAGTTCCCATTAGAGAAATTGCCCTTTTTTGCCCCTCATGGCCAAGTCCTGCATAATAATGGGAACTAGCCTACTTACACTGAAAAGATTAGTTCCCATTAGAGAAATGACCCTTTTTTGCCCTAGTGGCCAAGTCCTGCATAATAATGGAAACTAGCCTACTCACACTAAGAAGGTTAGTCCCCATTAGAGAAGTTGCCCTTTTTGCTCCCCTAGTGGCAAAGTCCTCCGTAATAATTGGAAAGAGACTACTCACACTGAGAAGGAAAGTTCCAATTTGAGAAATTGCCCTTTTTGCCTCTAGCGGCCAAGTCCTGCATAATAATGGGAACTAGCCTACTCACACTGAAAAGGCTAGTTCCATTAGACAAGGGGACCTTTCCGCTTCTGCAAGTCAGAGAGCAGTTTCTCTAACGGGAAAGAGGTCGGAGGGCTGATACTAATTCCGAGAAAAGGATCGTCGGTTGCTAGGGCAATTTCTCAGATGGGAAATAGCTGCTTCAGTGTGAGTGGGCTAGTTCCCATTAGAGAAATGGCCATTTTTGTCCCCTAGTGGCCAATTCCTCCATAATAATGGGAAATAGCCTACTCACACTGTGAAGGCAAGTTCCCATTAGAGAAATTGTCCTTTTTGCCCCTAGTGGCCAAGTCCTGCATAATAATGGGAACTACCCTACTCACACTGAGAAGGCTAGTTCACATTAGAGAAATGGCCCTTTTTGCCCCTAGTGGCCAAGTCCTGCATAATAATGGGAACTAGCATACTCACACTGAAAATGCTAGTTCCATTAGACGAGGGGACCTTTATGCCTCTGCAGGTAAGAGGGCACTTTCTCTAATGGGAAATAGGTCAGAGGGCAGATACTAATTCCCATCCGAGAAACGCACCGTCGGTTGCTAGGGCAATTTCTCAGATGGGAAATAGCTGCTTCAGTGTGTGTGGGCTAGTTCCCATTAGAGAAATGGCCCTTTTGTGCCCTAGTGGCCAAGGCCTGCATGATAATGGGAACTAGCCTACTCAAACTGAGAAGGCTAGTTCCCATTAGAGAAATGGCCCTTTTTGCTCCCCTAGTGGCCAAGTCCTGCATAATAATGGGAACGGGAACTAGCATACTCACACTGAGAAGGCTAGTTCCCATTAGAGAAATGGCCCTGTTTGCCCCTAGTGGACAAGTCCTGCATAATAATGGGAACTAGCCTAATCATACTGAGAAGGCTAGTTCCCATTAGAGAAATTGTCATTTTTGCCCCTAGAGGTGAAGTCCTGCATAATAATGGGAACTAGCATACTCACACTGAGAAGGCTCGTTCCCATTAGAGAAATGGCCCTGTTTGCCCCTAGTGGACAAGTCCTACATAATAATGGGAATTAGCCTAATCACACTGAGAAGGCTAGTTCCCATTAGAGAAATTGTCCTTTTTGCCCCTAGTGGTGAAGTCCTGCATAATAATGGGAACTAGCATACTCACACTGAGAAGGCTAGTTCCCATTAGAGAAATTGCCCTGTTTGCCCCTAGTGGACAAGTCCTGAAAAATAATGGGAACTAGCCTAATCACACTGAGAAGGCTAGTTCCCATTAGAGAAATTGCCCTTGTTGCTCCCCTAGTGGCCAATTCCTGCATAATAATGAGAACTAGCCTACTCACACTGAGAAGGCTAGTCCCCATTAGATAAATGGCATTTTTTTACCCCTAGTGGCCAAGTCCTGCATAATAATGGGAACTATCCTACTCACACTAAGAAGGTTAGTTCTCATGAGAGAAATTACCCTTTTTGCTCCCCTACTGGCCAAGTCCTCCATTAAAATGGGATATAGTCTACTCCCACTGAAAAGGCTAGTTCCATTAGA
This sequence comes from Ambystoma mexicanum, assembly GCF_040938575.1. Lineage (NCBI taxonomy): Eukaryota > Metazoa > Chordata > Amphibia > Caudata > Ambystomatidae > Ambystoma > Ambystoma mexicanum. The sequence continues at coordinate 464,953,017 of NC_090931.1, forward strand.
TGAGGGGACCTTTCTGCCTCTGCAGGTCAGAGGGCTGTTTCTCTAATGGGAAATGGGTCGGAGGGCCGATACTAGTTCCCATCTGAGAAACGGACCATCGGTTTCTAGCGCAATTTTTCAGATGGGAAATAGTTGCTTCAGTATGAGTGGGCTAGTTCATATTAGAGAAATGGCCCTGTTTGCTCCCCTCATGGCCACGTCCTGCATAATAATGGGAACTAGCCTACTCACATTGAAAAGGCTACTTCCCATTAGAGAAATGGCTCTTTTTGCACTTATTGGCCAAGTCCTGCATAATAATGGGAACTAGCCTACTCACACTGTGAAGGCTAGTTCCCATTAGAGGGATAGCCCTTTTTGCCCCTAGTGGCCAAGTCCTGCATAATAATGGGAACCAGCCTACTTACACTGAGAAGGCTAGTTCCCATTAGAGAAATTGCACTGTTTGCCCCTAGTGGACAAGTCCTGCAAAATAATGGGAACTAGCCTAATCACACTGAGAAGGCTAGTTCCCATTAGAGAAATTACCCTTGTTGCTCCCCTAGTGGCCAATTCCTGCATAATAATGAGAACTAGCCTACTCACACTGAGAAGGCAAGTTCCCATTAGAGAAATTGCCCTTTTTTGCCCCTCGTGGCCAAGTCCTGCATAATAATGGGAACTAGCCTATTCACACTGAAAAGGCTAGTTCCATTAGACGAGGGGACCTTTCTGTCTCTGCAGGTCAGAGGGCAGTTTCTCTAATGGGAAATAGGTCGGAGGGCCGATACTAGTTCCCATCTGAGAAACGGACCACCGGTTGCTAGGGAAATTTCTCAGATGGGAAATAGCTCCTTCAGTGTGAGTGGGCTAGTTCCCATTAGAGAAATTGACCTTTTCCGCCCTAGTGGCCAAGTCCTGCATAATCATGGGAAGTAGCCTACTCACACTGAGAAGGCTAGTTCACATTAGAGAAATTGTCCTTTTTGCCCCTAGTGGCCAAGTCCTGCATAATAATGGGAACTACATACTCACACTGAGAAGGCTAGTTCAAATTAGAGAAATGGCCCTGTTTGCCCCTAGTGGATAAGTCGTACATAATAATGGGAACTAGCCTAATCACACTGAGAAGGCTAGTTCCCATTAGAGAAATTGTCCTTTTTGCCCCTAGTGGTGAAGTCCTGCATAATAATGGGAACTAGCATACTCACACTGAGAAGGCTAGTTCCCATTAGAGAAATTGCCCTGTTTGCCCCTAGTGGATAAGTCCTGCAAAATAATGGGAACTAGCCTAATCACACTGAGAAGGCTAGTTCCCATTAGAGAAATTGCCCTTGCTGCTCCCCTAGTGGCCAATTCCTGCATAATAATGAGAACTAGCCTACTCACACTGAGAAGGCTAGTCCCCATTAGATAAATGGCAATTTTTTTGCCCCTAGTGGCCAAGTCCTGCATAATAATGGGAACTATCCTACTCACACTGAGAAGGTTAGGTCCCATGAGAGAAATTACACTTTTTGCTCCCCTACTGGCCAAGTCCTCCAATAAAATGGGAAATAGACTACTCCCACCGAAAAGGCTAGTTCAATTAGACTAGGGGACCTTTCTGCCTATGCAGGTCAGAGGGCTGTTTCTCTAATGGGAAATAGGTCGGAGGGCCGATACTAGTTCCCATCTGAGAAACGGACCATCGGTTGCTAGCGCAATTTCTCAGATCGGAAATTAGTTGCTTCAGTGCGAGTGGGCTAGTTCATATTAGAGAAATGGCCCTTTTTGCTCCCCTCATGGCCAAGTCCTGCATAATAATGGGAACTAGCCTACTCACACTGAGAAGGATAGTTCCCATTAGAAGAATAGCCCTTTTTGCCCCTAGTGGCCAGGTCCTGCATAATAATGGGAACTAGCCTACTCACACTGAGAAGGCAAGTTCCCATTAGAGAAATTGCCCTTTTTTGCCCCTCATGGCCAAGTCCTGCATAATAATGGGAACTAGCCTACTCACACTGAAAAGGCTAGTTCCGTTAGACGAGGGGACCTTTCTGTCTCTGCAGGTCAGAGGGCAGTTTCTCTAATGGGAAATAGGTCGGAGGGCTGATACTAGTTCCCATCTGAGAAACGGACCATCGGTTGCTAGGGAAATTTCTCAGATGGGAAAAAGCTCCTTCAGTGTGAGTGGGCTAGTTCCCATTAGAGAAATTGACCGTTTCTGCCTTAGTGGCCAAGTCCTGCATAATAATGAGAACTAGCCTACTCACACTGAAAATGCTAGTTCCATTAGACGAGGGGACCTTTATGCCTCTGCAGGTCAGAAGGCAGTTTCTCTAATGGGAAATAGGTCAGAGGGCAGATACAAATTCCCCTCTGAGAAACGGACCGTCGGTTGCTAGGGCAATTTCTCAGATGGGAAATAGCTGCTTCAGTGTGAGTGGGCTAGTTCCCATTAGAGAAATGGCCCTTTTGTGCCCTAGTGGCCAAGTCCTGCATAATAATGGGAACTAGCATACTCACACTGAGAAGGCTAGTTCCCATTAGAGAAATGGCCCTGTTTGCCCCTAGTGGACAAGTCCTGAATAATAATGGGAACTAGCCTAATCACACTGAGAAGGCTAGTTCCCATTAGAGAAATTGTCCTTTTTGCCCCTAGTGGTGAAGTCCTGCATAATAATGGGAATTAGCATACTCACACTGAGAAGGCTAGTTCCCATTAGAGAAATTGCCCTGTTTGCCCCTAGTGGACAAGTCCTGCATAATAATGGAAACTAGCCTACTCACACTAAGAAGGCTAGTCCCCATTAGAGAAGTTGCCCTTTTTGCTCCCCTAGTGGCAAAGTCCTCCGTAATAATTGGAAATAGACTACTCACACTGAGAAGGAAAGTTCCAATTTGAGAAATTGCCCTTTTTGCCTCTAGCGGCCAAGTCCTGCATAATAATGGGAACTAGCCTACTCACACTGAAAAGGCTAGTTCCATTAGACAAGGGGACCTTTCCGCTTCTGCAAGTCAGAGAGCAGTTTCTCTAACGGGAAAGAGGTCGGAGGGCTGATACTAATTCAGAGAAAAGGATCGTCGGTTGCTAGGGCAATTTCTCAGATGGGAAATAGCTGCTTCAGTGTGAGTGGGCTAGTTCCCATTAGAGAAATGGCCATTTTTGTCCCCTAGTGGCCAATTCCTCCATAATAATGGGAAATAGCCTACTCACACTGTGAAGGCAAGTTCCCATTAGAGAAATTGTCCTTTTTGCCCCTAGTGGCCAAGTCCTGCATAATAATGGGAACTACCCTACTCACACTGAGAAGGCTAGTTCACATTAGAGAAATGGCCCTTTTTGCCCCTAGTGGCCAAGTCCTGCATAATAATGGGAACTAGCATACTCACACTGAAAATGTTAGTTCCATTAGACGAGGGGACCTTTATGCCTCTGCAGGTAAGAGGGCACTTTCTCTAATGGGAAATAGGTCAGAGGGCAGATACTAATTCCCATCCGAGAAACGCACCGTCGGTTGCTAGGGCAATTTCTCAGATGGGAAATAGCTGCTTCAGTGTGTGTGGGCTAGTTCCCATTAGAGAAATGGCCCTTTTGTGCCCTAGTGGCCAAGGCCTGCATGATAATGGGAACTAGCCTACTCAAACTGAGAAGGCTAGTTCCCATTAGAGAAATGGCCCTTTTTGCTCCCCTAGTGGCCAAGTCCTGCATAATAATGGGAACGGGAACTAGCATACTCACACTGAGAAGGCTAGTTCCCATTAGAGAAATGGCCCTGTTTGCCCCTAGTGGACAAGTCCTGCATAATAATGGGAACTAGCCTAATCATACTGAGAAGGCTAGTTCCCATTAGAGAAATTGTCATTTTTGCCCCTAGAGGTGAAGTCCTGCATAATAATGGGAACTAGCATACTCACACTGAGAAGGCTAGTTCCCATTAGAGAAATTGCCCTGTTTGCCCCTAGTGGACAAGTCCTGAAAAATAATGGGAACTAGCCTAATCACACTGAGAAGGCTAGTTCCCATTAGAGAAATTGCCCTTGTTGCTCCCCTAGTGGCCAATTCCTGCATAATAATGAGAACTAGCCTACTCACACTGAGAAGGCTAGTCCCCATTAGATAAATGGCATTTTTTGCCCCTAGTGGCCAAGTCCTGCATAATAATGGGAACTATCCTACTCACACTAAGAAGGTTAGTTCTCATGAGAGAAATTACCCTTTTTGCTCCCCTACTGGCCAAGTCCTCCATTAAAATGGGATATAGTCTACTCCCACTGAAAAGGCTAGTTCCATTAGATGAGGGGACCTTTCTGCCTCTGCAGGTCAGAGGGCTGTTTCTCTAATGGGAAATGGGTCGGAGGGCCGATACTAGTTCCCATCTGAGAAACGGACCATCGGTTTCTAGCGCAATTTCTCAGATGGGAAATAGTTGCTTCAGTATGAGTGGGCTAGTTCATATTAGAGAAATGGCCCTGTTTGCTCCCCTCATGGCCACGTCCTGCATAATAATGGGAACTAGCCTACTCACATTGAAAAGGCTACTTCCCATTAGAGAAATGGCTCTTTTTGCACTTATTGGCCAAGTCCTGCATAATAATGGGAACTAGCCTACTCACACTGTGAAGGCTAGTTCCCATTAGAGGGATAGCCCTTTTTGCCCCTAGTGGCCAAGTCCTGCATAATAATGGGAACTAGCCTAATCATACTGAGAAGGCTAGTTCCCATTAGAGAAATTGTCATTTTTGCCCCTAGAGGTGAAGTCCTGCATAATAATGGGAACTAGCATACTCACACTGAGAAGGCTCGTTCCCATTAGAGAAATGGCCCTGTTTGCCCCTAGTGGACAAGTCCTACATAATAATGGGAACTAGCCTAATCACACTGAGAAGGCTAGTTCCCATTAGAGAAATTGTCCTTTTTGCCCCTAGTGGTGAAGTCCTGCATAATAATGGGAACTAGCATACTCACACTGAGAAGGCTAGTTCCCATTAGAGAAATTGCCCTGTTTGCCCCTAGTGGACAAGTCCTGAAAAATAATGGGAACTAGCCTAATCACACTGAGAAGGCTAGTTCCCATTAGAGAAATTGCCCTTGTTGCTCCCCTAGTGGCCAATTCCTGCATAATAATGAGAACTAGCCTACTCACACTGAGAAGGCTAGTCCCCATTAGATAAATGGCATTTTTTGCCCCTAGTGGCCAAGTCCTGCATAATAATGGGAACTATCCTACTCACATTAAGAAGGTTAGTTCTCATGAGACAAATTACCCTTTTTGCTCCCCTACTGGCCAAGTCCTCCATTAAAATGGGATATAGTCTACTCCCACTGAAAAGGCTAGTTCCATTAGATGAGGGGACCTTTCTGCCTCTGCAGGTCAGAGGGCTGTTTCTCTAATGGGAAATGGGTCGGAGGGCCGATACTAGTTCCCATCTGAGAAACGGACCATCGGTTTCTAGCGCAATTTCTCAGATGGGAAATAGTTGCTTCAGTATGAGTGGGCTAGTTCATATTAGAGAAATTACCCTTGTTGCTCCCCTAGTGGCCAATTCCTGCATAATAATGAGAACTAGCCTACTCACACTGAGAAGGCAAGTTCCCATTAGAGAAATTGCCCTTTTTTGCCCCTCCTGGCCAAGTCTTGCATAATAATGGGAACTAGCCTATTCACACTGAAAAGGCTAGTTCCATTAGACGAGGGGACCTTTCTGTTTCTGCAGGTCAGAGGGCAGTTTCTCTAATGGGAAATAGGTCGGAGGGCCGATACTAGTTCCCATCTGAGAAACGGACCACCGGTTGCTAGGGAAATTTCTCAGATGGGAAATAGCTCCTTCAGTGTGAGTGGGCTAGTTCCCATTAGAGAAATTGACCTTTTCCGCCCTAGTGGCCAAGTCCTGCATAATCATGGGAAGTAGCCTACTCACACTGAGAAGGCTAGTTCACATTAGAGAAATTGTCCTTTTTGCCCCTAGTGGCCAAGTCCTGCATAATAATGGGAACTACATACTCACACTGAGAAGGCTAGTTCAAATTAGAGAAATGGCCCTGTTTGCCCCTAGTGGATAAGTCCTACATAATAATGGGAACTAGCCTAATCACACTGAGAAGGCTAGTTCCCATTAGAGAAATTGTCCTTTTTGCCCCTAGTGGTGAAGTCCTGCATAATAATGGGAACTAGCATACTCACACTGAGAAGGCTAGTTCCCATTAGAGAAATTGCCCTGTTTGCCCCTAGTGGATAAGTCCTGCAAAATAATGGGAACTAGCCTAATCACACTGAGAAGGCTAGTTCCCATTAGAGAAATTGCCCTTGCTGCTCCCCTAGTGGCCAATTCCTGCATAATAATGAGAACTAGCCTACTCACACTGAGAAGGCTAGTCCCCATTAGATAAATGGCAATTTTTTTGCCCCAGTGGCCAAGTCCTGCATAATAATGGGAACTATCCTACTCACACTAAGAAGGTTAGGTCCCATGAGAGAAATTACACTTTTTGCTCCCCTACTGGCCAAGTCCTCCAATAAAATGGGAAATAGACTACTCCCACCGAAAAGGCTAGTTCAATTAGACTAGGGGACCTTTCTGCCTATGCAGGTCAGAGAGCTGTTTCTCTAATGGGAAATAGGTCGGAGGGCCGATACTAGTTCCCATCTGAGAAACGGACCATCGGTTGCTAGCGCAATTTCTCAGATCGGAAATTAGTTGCTTCAGTGCGAGTGGGCTAGTTCATATTAGAGAAATGGCCCTTTTTGCTCCCCTCATGGCCAAGTCCTGCATAATAATGGGAACTAGCCTACTCACACTGAGAAGGATAGTTCCCATTAGAAGAATAGCCCTTTTTGCCCCTAGTGGCCAAGTCCTGCATAATAATGGGAACTAGCCTACTCACACTGAGAAGGCAAGTTCCCATTAGAGAAATTGCCCTTTTTTGCCCCTCATGGCCAAGTCCTGCATAATAATGGGAACTAGCCTACTCACACTGAAAAGGCTAGTTCCATTAGACGAGGGGACCTTTCTGTCTCTGCAGGTCAGAGGGCAGTTTCTCTAATGGGAAATAGGTCGGAGGGCTGATACTAGTTCCCATCTGAGAAACGGACCATCGGTTGCTAGGGAAATTTCTCAGATGGGAAAAAGCTCCTTCAGTGTGAGTGGGCTAGTTCCCATTAGAGAAATTGACCGTTTCTGCCTTAGTGGCCAAGTCCTGCATAATCATGTGAACTAGCCTACTCACACTGAGAAGGCTAGTTCACATTAGAGAAATTGTCCTTTTTGCCCCTAGTGGCCAAGTCCTGCATAATAATGGGAACTACCCTACTCACACAGAGAAGGCTAGTTCACATTAGAGAAATGGCCCTTTTTGCCCTTAGTGGCCAAGTCCTGCATAATAATGGGAACTAGCCTACTCACACTGAAAATGCTAGTTCCATTAGACGAGGGGACCTTTATGCCTCTGCAGGTCAGAAGGCAGTTTCTCTAATGGGAAATAGGTCAGAGGGCAGATACTAATTCCCATCCGAGAAACGGACCGTCGGTTGCTAGGGCAATTTCTCAAATGGGAAATAGCTGCTTCAGTGTGAATGGGCTAGTTCCCATTAGAGAAATGGCCCTTTTGTACCCTAGTGACCAATTCCTGCATAATAATGGGAACTACCCTACTCACACTGAGAAGGCTAGTTCACATTAGAGAAATGGCACTTTTTACCCCTAGTGGCCAAGTACTGCATAATAATGGGAACTAACATACTTACACTGAAAATGCTAGTTCCATTAGACGAGGGGACCTTTATGCCTCTGCAGGTCAGAGAGCAGTTTCTCTAATGGGAAATAGGTTGGAGGGCCGATATTAGTTCCCATCTGAGAAACGGACCATCGGTTGCTAGGGCAATTTCTCAGATGGGAAATAGTTCCTTCAGTGTGAGTGGGCTAGTTCCCATTAGAGAAATGGCCCTTTTGTGCCCTAGTGGCCAAGTCCTGCATAATCATGGGAACTAGCTTACTCACACTGAAAAGGCTAGTTCCCATTAAAGAAAAGGCCCTTTTTGCTCCCCTGGACGCAAAGTCCTGCATGATAATGGGAACTAGCATATTCACACTGAGAAGGCTAGTTCCCATTAGAGAACTGGCCCTTTTTGCTCCCCTAGTGGCCAAGTGCTGCATAATAATGGGAACTAGCCTACTCACACTAAGAAGGCTAGTCCCCATTAGAGAAGTTGCCCTTTTAGCTCCCCTAGTGGCAAAGTCCTCCGTAATAATGGGAAATAGACTACTCACACTGAGAAGGAAAGTTCCAATTAGAGAAATTGCACTTTTTGCCTCTAGTGGCCAAGAACTTCATAATAATGGGAACTAGCCTACTCACACTGAGAAGGCTAGTTCCCATTAGAGAAATGGCCCTGTTTGCCCCTAGTGGACAAGTCCTGCATAATAATGGGAACTAGCCTAATCACACTGAGAAGGCTAGTTCCCATTAGAGAAATTGTCCTTTTTACCCTTAGTGGCGAAGTCCTGCATAATAATGGGAACTAGCATACTCACACTGAGAAGGCTAGTTCCCATTAGAGAAATGGCCCTGTTTGCCCCTAGTGGCCAAGTCCTGCATAATAATGGGAACTATCCTACTCACACTAAGAAGGTTAGTTCCCATGAGAGAAATTACCCTTTTTGCTCCCCTACTGGCCAAGTCCTCCAATAAAATGGGAAATAGACTACTCCCACCGAAAAGGCTAGTTCAATTAGACTAGGGGACCTTTCTGCCTATGCAGGTCAGAGGGCTGTTTCTCTAATGGGAAATAGGTCGGAGGGCCGATGCTAGTTCCCATCTGAGAAACGGACCATCGGTTGCTAGCGCAATTTCTCAGATGGGAAATAGTTGCTTCAGTGTGAGTGGGCTAGTTCATATTAGAGAAATGGCCCTTTTTGCTCCCCTCATGGCCAAGTCCTGCATAATAATGGGAACTAGCCTACTCACACTGAGAAGGATAGTTCCCATTAGAAGAATAGCCCTTTTTGCCCCTAGTGGCCAAGTCCTGCATAATAATGGGAACTAGCCTACTCACACTGAGAAGGCAAGTTCCCATTAGAGAAATTGCCCTTTTTTGCCCCTCATGGCCAAGTCCTGCATAATAATGGGAACTAGCCTACTCACACTGAAAAGGCTAGTTCCATTAGACGAGGGGAACTTTCTGTCTCTGCAGGTCAGAGGGCAGTTTCTCTAATGGGAAATAGGTCGGAGGGCTGATACTAGTTCCCATCTGAGAAACGGACCATCGGTTGCTAGGGAAATTTCTCAGATGGGAAAAAGCTCCTTCAGTGTGAGTGGGCTAGTTCCCATTAGAGAAATTGACCGTTTCTGCCTTAGTGGCCAAGTCCTGCATAATCATGTGAACTAGCCTACTCACACTGAGAAGGCTAGTTCACATTAGAGAAATTGTCCTTTTTGCCCCTAGTGGCCAAGTCCTGCATAATAATGGGAACTACCCTACTCACACTGAGAAGGCTAGTTCACATTAGAGAAATGGCCCTTTTTGCCCTTAGTGGCCAAGTCCTGCATAATAATGGGAACTAGCCTACTCACACTGAAAATGCTAGTTCCATTAGACGAGGGGACCTTTATGCCTCTGCAGGTCAGAAGGCAGTTTCTCTAATGGGAAATAGGTCAGAGGGCAGATACTAATTCCCATCCGAGAAACGGACCGTCGGTTGCTAGCGCAATTTCTCAAATGGGAAATAGCTGCTTCAGTGTGAGTGGGCTAGTTCCCATTAGAGAAATGGCCCTTTTGTACCCTAGTGACCAATTCCTGCATAATAATGGGAACTACCCTACTCACACTGAGAAGGCTAGTTCACATTAGAGAAATGGCACTTTTTACCCCTAGTGGCCAAGTACTACATAATAATGGGAACTAACATACTTACACTGAAAATGCTAGTTCCATTAGACGAGGGGACCTTTATGCCTCTGCAGGTCAGAGGGCAGTTTCTCTAATGGGAAATAGGTCAGAGGGCAGATTTTAATTCCCATCCGAGAAACGGACCGTCGGTTGCTAGGGCAATTTCTCAAATGGGAAATAGCTGCTTCAGTGTGAGTGGGCTAGTTCCCATTAGAGAAATGGCCCTTTTGTGCCCTAGTGACCAAGTCCTGCATAATAATGGGAACTAGCCTACTCAAACTGAGAAGGCTAGTTCCCATTAGAGAAATTGTCCTTTTTGCCACTAGTGGTGAAGTCCTGTATAATAATGGGAACTAGCATACTCACACTGAGAGGGCTAGTTCCCATTAGAGAAATGGCCCTGTTTGCCCCTAGGGGACAAGACCTGCATAATAATGGGAACTAGCATACTCACACTGAGAAGGCTAGTTCCCGTTAGAGAAACGGCCCAGTTTGCCCCTAGTGGACAAGTCCTGCATAATAATGGGAACTAGCCTATTCACACTGAGAAGGCTAGTTCCCATTAGAGAAATTGTCCTTTTTGCCACTAGTGGTGAAGTCCTGTATAATAATGGGAACTAGCATACTCACACTGAGAGGGCTAGTTCCCATTAGAGAAATGGCCCTGTTTGCCCCTAGGGGACAAGACCTGCATACTAATGGGAACTAGCCTAATCACACTGAGAAGGCTAGTTCCCATTAGAGAAATTGTCCTTTTTGCCCTAGTGGTGAAGTCCTGCATAATAATGGGAACTAGCATACTCACACTGAGAAGGCTAGTTCCCATTAGAGAAATGGCCCTGTTTGCCCCTAGTGGACAAGTCCTGCATAATAATGGGAACTAGCCTAATCACACTGAGAAGGCTAGTTCCCATTAGAGAAATGGCCCTTTTTGCTCCCCTAGTGCCCAATTCATGCATAATAATGGGAACTAGCCTACTCACACTGAGAAGGCTAGTTCCCAGTAGAGAAATTGCCATTTTTGCTCCCCTAGTGGCCAAGTCCTGCATAATAATGGGAACTAGCCTACTCACACTGAGAAGGCAAGTTCCCATTAGAGAAATTGCCCTTTTTTGCCCCTCGTGGCCAAGTCCTGCATAACAATGGGAACTAGCCTCCTCACACTGAAATGGCTAATTCCATTAGACGAGGGGACCTTTCTGCCTCTGCAAGTCAGAGAGCAGTTTCTCTAATGGGAAATAGGTTGGAGGGCCGATATTAGTTCCCATCTGAGAAACGGACCATCGGTTGCTAGGGCAATTTCTCAGATGGGAAATAGTTCCTTCAGTGTGAGTGGGCTAGTTCCCATTAGAGAAATTGACCTTTTTTGCCCTAGTGGCCAAGTCCTGCATAATCATGGGAACTAGCCTACTCACACTGAAAAGGCTAGTTCCCATCAAAGAAAAGGCCCTTTTGCTCCCCTGGACACAAAGTCCTGCATGATAATGGGAACTAGCATATTCACACTGAGAAGGCTAGTTCCCATTAGAGAACTGGCCCTTTTTGCTCCCCTAGTGGCCAAGTGCTGCATAATAATGGGAACTAGCCTACTCACACTAAGAAGGCTAGTCCCCATTAGAGAAGTTGCCCTTTTAGCTCCCCTAGTGGCAAAGTCCTCCGTAATAATGGGAAATAGACTACTCACACTGAGAAGGAAAGTTCCAATTAGAGAAATTGCCCTTTTTGCCTCTAGTGGCCAAGACCTTCATAATAATGGGAACTAGCCTACTCACACTGAGAAGGCTAGTTCCCATTAGAGAAATGGCCCTGTTTGCCCCTAGTGGACAAGTCCTGCATAATAATGGGAACTAGCCTAATCACACTGCGAAGGCTAGTTCCCATTAGAGAAATTGTCCTTTTTACCCTTAGTGGCGAAGTCCTGCATAATAATGGGAACTAGCATACTCACACTGAGAAGGCTAGTTCCCATTAGAGAAATGGCCCTGTTTGCCCAGTGGACAAGTCCTGCATAATAATGGGAACTAGCCTAATCACACTGAGAAGGCTAGTTCCCATTAGAGAAATGGCCCTTTTTGCTCCCCTACGGCCCAATTCATGCATAATAATGAGAACTAGCCTACTCACACTGAAAATGCTAGTTCCATTAGACGAGGGGACCTTTATGCCTCTGCAGGTCAGAGGGCAGTTTCTCTAATGGGAAATAGGTCAGAGGGCCGATACTAGTTCCCACCCTAGAAACGGACCGTCGGTTGCTAGGGCAATTTCTCAGATGGGAAATAGCTGCTTCAGTGTGAGTGGGCTAGTTCCCATTAGAGAAATCGCCCTTTTGTACCCTAGTGGCCAAGTCCTGCATAATAATGGGAACTAGCCTACTCAAACTGAGAAGTCAGGTTCCCATTAGAGAAATGGCCCTTTTTGCTCCCCTAGTGACCAAGTCTGGCATAGAAATGGGAACTAGCACACTCACATTGAGAAGGCTAGTTCCCATTAGGGAAATGGCCCTGTTTGCCCCTAGTGGACAAATCCTGCATAACAATGGGAACTAGCCTAGTCACACTGAGAAGGCTAGTTCCCATTAGAGAAATTGCCCTTTTTGCTCCCCTAGTGGCCAATTCCTGCATAATAATGAGAAATAGCCTACTCACACTGAGAAGGCTAGTCCCCTTTAGATAAATGGCCATTTTTTGCCCTTAGTGGCCAAGTCCTGCATAATAATGGGAACTATCCTACTCACACTAAGAAGGTTAGTTCCCATTAGAGAAATTTCCCTTTTTGCTCCCCTAGTGGTCAAGTCCTCCATTAAAATGCGAAATAAACTACTCACACTGAAAAGGCTAGTTCCATTAGACGAGGGGACCTTTCTGCCTCTGCAGGAGAGAGGGCTGTTTTTCTAATGGGAAAGAGGTCGGAGGGCTGATACTAGTTCCGATCCGAGAAACGGACCGTCGGTTGCTAGCGCAATTTCTCAGATGGGAAATAGTTGCTTCAGTGTGAGTGGGCTAGTTCATATTAGAGAAATGGCCCTGTTTGCTCCCCTCATGGCCCAGTCCTGCATAATAATGGGAACTAGCCTACTCACATTGAGAAGGCTAGTTCCCATTAGAGAAATGGCTCTTTTTGCCCTTATTGGCCAAGTCCTGCATAATAATGGGAACTAGCCTACTCACACTGAGAAGGCTAGTTCCCATTAGAGGGATAGACCTTTTTGCCCCTAGTGACCAAGTCCTGCATAATAATGGGAACTAGCCTACTCACACTGAGAAGGCTAGTTCCCTTTAGAGAAATGGCCCTTTTTGCCCCTAGTGGCAAAGTCCTGCATAATAATGGGAACTAGCCCACTCACACTGAGAAGGCAAGTTCCCTTTAGAGAAATTGCCCTTTTTTGCCCCTCGTGGCCAAGTCCTGCATAATAATGGGAACTAGCCTACTCACACTGAAAAGGCTAGTTCCATTAGACGAGGGGACCTTTCTGCTTCTGCAAGTCAGAGGGCAGTTTCTCTAATGGGAAAGAGGTCGGAGGACTGATACTAGTTCCGAGAAAACGAACATCGGTTGCTAGGGCAATTTCTCAGATGGGAAATTGCTGCTTCAGTGTGAGTGGGCTAGTTCCCATTAGAGAAATGTCATTTTTTGCTCCCCTAGTGGCCAAGTCCTGCATAATAATGGTAACTAGCCTACTCACACTAAGAAGGCTAGGTCCTGTTAGAGAAATTGCCCTTTTTGCTCCCCTAGTGGCCAATTCATCCATAATAATGGGAAGTAGCCTACTCACACTGAGAAGGCAAGTTCCCATTAGAGAAATTGTCCATTTTGCCCCTAGTGGCCAATTCATCCATAATAATGGGAACTACCCTACTCACACTGAGAAGGCTAGTTCACATTAGAGAAATGACACTTTTTACCCCTAGTGGCCAAGTACTGCATAATAATGGGAACTAGCATACTTACACTGAAAATGCTAGTTCCATTAGACGAGGGGACCTTTTTGCCTCTGCAGGTCAGAGGGCAGTTTCTCTAATGGGAAATAGGTCAGAGGGCAGATTTTAATTCCCATCCGAGAAACGGACCGTCGGTTGCTAGGGCAATTTCTCAAATGGGAAATAGCTGCTTCAGTGTGAGTGGGCTAGTTCCCATTAGAGAAATGGCCCTTTTGTGCCCTAGTGACCAAGTCCTGCATAATAATGGGAACTAGCCTACTCAAACTGAGAAGGCTAGTTCCCATTAGAGAAATGGCCCTTTTTGCTCCCCTAGTGGCCAAGTCCTGCATAATAATGGGAACTAGCATACTCACACTGAGAGGGCTAGTTCCCATTAGAGAAATGGCCCTGTTTGCCCCTAGGGGACAAGACCTGCATAATAATGGGAACTAGCCTAATCACACTGAGACGGCTAGTTCCCATTAGAGAAATTGTCCTTTTTGCCCTAGTGGTGAAGTCCTGCATAATAATGGGAACTAGCATACTCACACTGAGAAGGCTAGTTCCCATTAGAGAAATCGCCCTGTTTGCCCCTAGTGGACAAGTCCTGCAAAATAATGGGAACTAGCCTAATCACACTGAGAAGGCTAGTTCCCATTAGAGAAATTGCCCTTGTTGCTCCCCCAGTGGCAAATTCCTGCATAATAATGAGAACTAGCCTACTCACACTGAGAAGGCTAGTCCCCATTAGATAAAGGGCAATTTTTTGCCCCTAATGGCCAAGTCCTGCATAATAATGGGAACTATCCTACTCACACTAAGAAGGTTAGTTCCCATGAGAGAAATTACCCTTTTTGCTCCCCTACTGGCCAAGTCCTCCATTAAAATGGGAAATAGACTACTCCCAATGAAAAGGCTAGTTCCATTAGACGAGGGGACCTTTCTGCCTCTGCAGGTCAGAGGGCTGTTTCTCTAATGGGAAATAGGTCAGAGGGCCGATACTAGTTCCCATCTGAGAAACGGACCATCGGTTGCTAGCGCAATTTCTCAGATGGGAAATAGTTGCTTCAGTGTGAGTGGGCTAGTTCATATTAGAGAAATGGCCCTGTTTGCTCCCCTCATGGCCAAGACCTGCATAATAATGGGAACTAGCCTACTCACATTGAGAAGGCTAGTTCCCATTAGAGAAATGGCTCTGTTTGCACTTATTGGCCAAGTCCTGCATAATAATGGGAACTAGCCTACTCACACTGAGAAGGCTACTTCCCATTAGAGGGATAGCCCTTTTTGCCCCTAGTGGCAAAGTCCTGCATAATATTGGGAACTAGCCTACTCACACTGAGAAGGCAAGTTCCCTTTAGAGAAATTGCCCTTTTTTGCCCCTCGTGGCCAAGTCCTGCATAATAATGGGAACTAGCCAACACACACTGAAAAGGCTAGTTCCATTAGACGAGGGGCCCTTTCTGTCTCTGCAGGTCAGAGGGCAGTTTCTCTAATGGGAAATAGGTCGGAGGGCCGATACTAGTTCCCATCTGAGAAACGGACCATCGGTTGCTAGGGAAATTTCTCAGATGGGAAATGGCTCCTTCAGTGTGAGTGGGCTAGTTCCCATTAGAGAAATTGACCTTTTCTGCCCTAGTGCCCAAGTCCTGCATAATCATGGGATCTAGCCTACTCACACTGAGAAGGCTAGTTCACATTAGAGAAATTGTCCTTTTTGCCCCTAGTGGCCAAGTCCTGCATAATAATGGGAACTACCCTACTCACATTGAGAAGGCTAGTTCACATTAGAGAAATGGCCCTTTTTGCCCCTAGTGGCCAAGTCCTGCATAATAATGGGAACTAGCCTACTCACACTGAAAATGCTAGTTCCATTAGAGGAGGGGACCTTTATGCCTCTGCAGGTCAGAAGGCAGTTTCTCTAATGGGAAATAGGTCAGAGGGCAGATACAAATTCCCCTCCGAGAAACGGACCGTCGGTTGCTAGGGCAATTTCTCAGATGGGAAATAGCTGCTTCAGTGTGAGTGGGCTAGTTCCCATTAGAGAAATGGCCCTTGTGTGCCCTAGTGGCCAAGTCCTGCATAATAATGGGAACTAGCCTACTCAAACTGAGAAGGCTGGTTCCCATTAGGGAAATGGCCCTTTTTGCTCCCCTAGTGGCCAAGTCCTGCATAATAATGGGAACTAGCATACTCACACTGAGAAGGCTAGTTCCCATTAGAGAAATGGCCCTGTTTGCCCCTAGTGGACAAGTCCTGAATAATAATGGGAACTAGCCTAATCACACTGAGAAGGCTAGTTCCCATTAGAGAAATGGTCCTTTTTGCCCCTAGTGGTGAAGTCCTGCATAATAATGGGAACTAGCATACTCACACTGAGAAGGCTAGTTCCCATTAGAGAGATTGCCCTGTTTGCCCCTAGTGGACAAGTCCTGCAAAATAATGGGAACTAGCCTAATCACACTGAGAATGCTAGTTCCCATTAGAGAAATTGCCCTTTTTGGTCCCCTAGTGGCCAATTCCTGCATAATAATGAGAACTAGCCTACTCACACTGAGAAGGTTAGTTCCCATGAGAGAAATTACCCTTTTTTCTCCGCTAGTGGCCAAGTTCTCCATTAAAATGGGAAATAGACTACTCACACTGAAAAGACAAGTTCTATTAGACGAGGGGACCTTTCTGCCTCTGCAGGTCAGAGGGCTGTTTCTCTACTGGGAAAGAGGCCGGAGGGCTGATACTAGTTCCCATCTGAGAAACGGACCGTCGGTTGCTAGCTCAATTTCTCAGATGGGAAATAGTTGCTTCAGTGTGAGTGGGCTAGTTCATATTAGAGAAATGGCCCTGTTTGCTCCCCTCATGGCCAAGTCCTGCATAATAATGGGAACTAGCCTACTCACATTGAGAAGGCTAGTTCCCATTAGAGAAATGGCTCTTTTTGCCCTTATTGGCCAAGTCCTGAATAATAATGGGAACTCGCCTACTCACACTGAGAAGGCAAGTTCCCATTAGAGAAATTGCCCTTTTTTGCCCCTCGTGGCCAAGTCCTGCATAATAATGGGAACTAGCCTACTCACACTGAAAAGGCTAGTTCCATTAGACGAGGGGACCTTTCTGCCTCTGCAGGTCAGAGGGCATTTTCTCTAATGGGAAATAGGTCAGAGGGCCGATACTAGTTCCCATCTGAGAAACGGACCATCGGTTGCTAGGGCAATTTCTCAGATGGGAAATAGCTCCTTCAGTGTGAGTGGGCTAGTTCCCATTAGAGAAATTGACCTTTTCTGCCCTAGTGGCCAAGTCCTGCATAATCATGGGAACTAGCCTACTCACACTGAGAAGGCTAGTTCCCATTAGAGAAAAGGCCCCTTTTGCTCCCCTGGAGGCAAAGTCCTGCATAATAATGGGAACTAGCATATTCACACTGAGAAGGCTAGTTCTCATTAGAGAAATGGCCCTGTTTTCCCCCTAATGGCCAAGTCCTGCATAATAATGGGAACTAGCCTACTTACACTGAAAAGACTAGTTCCTATTAGAGAAATGACCCTTTTTGCCCTAGTGGCCAAGTCCTGCATATTAATGGAAACTAGCCTACTCACACTAAGAAGGCTAGTCCCCATTAGAGAAGTTGCCCTTTTTGCTCCCCTAGTGGCAAAGTCCTCCGTAATAATTGGAAATAGACTACTCACACTGAGAAGGAAAGTTCCAATTTGAGAAATTGCCCTTTTTGCCTCTAGTGGCCAAGTCCTGCATAATAATGGGAACTAGCCTATTCACACTGAAAAGGCTAGTTCCATTAGATGAGGGGACCTTTCCGCTTCTGCAAGTCAGAGAGCAGTTTCTCTAATGGGAAAGAGGTCGGAGGGCTGATACTAGTTCCGAGAAAAAGATCGTCGGTTGCTAGGGCAATTTCTCAGATGGGAAATAGCTGCTTCAGTGTGAGTGGGCTAGTTCCCATTAGAGAAATGGCCCTTTTTGCTCCCCTAGTGGCCAAGTCCTGGATAATAATGGTAACTAGCCTACTCACACTAAGAAGGATAGTTCCCGTTAGAGAAATTGCCCTTTTTGTTCCCCTAGTGGCCAATTCCTCCATAATAATGGGAAATAGCCTACTCACACTGAGAAGGCAAGTTCCCGTTAGAGAAATTGTCCTTTTTGCCCCTAGTGGTAAAGTCCTGCATAATAATGGGAACTACCCTACTCACACTGAGAAAGCTAGTTCACATTAGAGAAATGGCCCTTTATGCCCCTAGTGGCCAAGTCCTGCATAATAATGGGAACTAGCATACTCACACTGAAAATGCTAGTTCCATTAAACGAGGGGACCTTTATGCCTCTGCAGGTAAGAGGGCACTTTCTCTAATGGGAAATAGGTCAGAGGGCAGATACTAATTCCCATCCGAGAAACCGACCGTCGGTTGCTAGGGCAATTTCTCAGATGGGAAATAGCTGCTTCAGTGTGTGTGGGCTAGTTCCCATTAGAGAAATGGCCCTTTTGTGCCCTAGTGGCCAAGTCCTGTATAATAATGGGAACTAGCTACTCAAACTGAGAAGGCTAGTTCCCATTAGAGAAATGGCCCTTTTGCTCCCCTAGTGGCCAAGTCCTGCATAATAATGGGAACTAGCATACTCACACTGAGAAGGCTAGTTCCCGTTAGAGAAATGGCCCTGTTTGCCCCTAGTGGACAAGTCCTGCATAATAATGGGAACTAGCATACTCACACTGAGAAGGCTAGTTCCCGTTAGAGAAACGGCCCTGTTTGCCCCTAGTGGACAAGTCCTGCATAATAATGGGAACTAGCCTATTCACACTGAGAAGGCTAGTTCCCATTAGAGAAATTGTCCTTTTTGCCACTAGTGGTGAAGTCCTGCATAATAATGGGAACTAGCATACTCACACTGAGAGGGCTAGTTCCCATTAGAGAAATGGCCTGTTTGCCCCTAGGGGACAAGACCTGCATAATAATGGGAACTAGCCTAATCACACTGAGAAGGCTAGTTCCCATTAGAGAAATTGCCCTGTTTGCCCCTAGTGGACAAGTCCTGCAAAATAATGGGAACTAGCCTAATCACACTGAGAAGGCTAGTTCCCATTAGAGAAATTGCCCTTGTTGCTCCCCTAGTGGCCAATTCCTGCATAATAATGAGAACTAGCCTACTCACACTGAGAAGGCTAGTCCCCATTAGATAAAGGGCAATTTTTTGCCCCTAATGGCCAAGTCCTGCATAATAATGGGAACTATCCTACTCACACTAAGAAGGTTAGTTCCCATGAGAGAAATTACCCTTTTTGCTCCCCTACTGGCCAAGTCCTCCATTAAAATGGGAAATAGACTACTCCCAATGAAAAGGCTAGTTCCATTAGACGAGGGGACCTTTCTGCCTCTGCAGGTCAGAGGGCTGTTTCTCTAATGGGAAATAGGTCAGAGGGCCGATACTAGTTCCCATCTGAGAAATGGACCATCGGTTGCTAGCGCAATTTCTCAGATGGGAAATAGTTGCTTCAGTGTGAGTGGGCTAGTTCATATTAGAGAAATGGCCCTGTTTGCTCCCCTCATGGCCAAGACCTGCATAATAATGGGAACTAGCCTACTCACATTGAGAAGGCTAGTTCCCATTAGAGAAATGGCTCTTTTTGCACTTATTGGCCAAGTCCTGCATAATAATGGGAACTAGCCTACTCACACTGAGAAGGCTAGTTCCCATTAGAGGGATAGCCCTTTTTGCCCCTAGTGGCAAAGTCCTGCATAATAATGGGAACTAGCCTACTCACACTGAGAAGGCAAGTTCCCTTTAGAGAAATTGCCCTTTTTTGCCCCTCGTGGCCAAGTCCTGCATAATAATGGGAACTAGCCAACACACACTGAAAAGGCTAGTTCCATTAGACGAGGGGACCTTTCTGTCTCTGCAGGTCAGAGGGCAGTTTCTCTAATGGGAAATAGGTCGGAGGGCCGATACTAGTTCCCATCTGAGAAACGGACCATCGGTTGCTAGGGAAATTTCTCAGATGGGAAATGGCTCCTTCAGTGTGAGTGGGCTAGTTCCCATTAGAGAAATTGACCTTTTCTGCCCTAGTGCCCAAGTCCTGCATAATCATGGGATCTAGCCTACTCACACTGAGAAGGCTAGTTCACATTAGAGAAATTGTCCTTTTTGCCCCTAGTGGCCAAGTCCTGCATAATAATGGGAACTACCCTACTCACATTGAGAAGGCTAGTTCACATTAGAGAAATGGCCCTTTTTGCCCCTAGTGGCCAAGTCCTGCATAATAATGGGAACTAGCCTACTCACACTGAAAATGCTAGTTCCATTAGACAAAGGGACCTTTATGCCTCTGCAGGTCAGAAGGCAGTTTCTCTAATGGGAAATAGGTCAGAGGGCAGATACAAATTCCCCTCCGAGAAACGGACCGTCGGTTGCTAGGGCAATTTCTCAGATGGGAAATAGCTGCTTCAGTGTGAGTGGGCTAGTTCCCATTAGAGAAATGGCCCTTTTGTGCCCTAGTGGCCAAGTCATGCATAATAATGGGAACTAGCCTACTCAAACTGAGAAGGCTAGTTCCCATTAGGGAAATGGCCCTTTTTGCTCCCCTAGTGGCCAAGCCCTGCATAATAATGGGAACTAGCATACTCACACTGAGAAGGCTAGTTCCCATTAGAGAAATGGCCCTGTTTGCCCCTAGTGGACAAGTCCTGAATAATAATGGGAACTAGCCTAATCACACTGAGAAGGCTAGTTCCCATTAGAGAAATGGTCCTTTTTGCCCCTAGTGGTGAAGTCCTGCATAATAATGGGAACTAGCATACTCACACTGAGAAGGCTAGTTCCCATTAGAGAGATTGCCCTGTTTGCCCCTAGTGGACAAGTCCTGCAAAATAATGGGAACTAGCCTAATCACACTGAGAATGCTAGTTCCCATTAGAGAAATTGCCCTTTTTGCTCCCCTAGTGGCCAATTCCTGCATAATAATGAGAACTAGCCTACTCACACTGAGAAGGTTAGTTCCCATGAGAGAAATTACCCTTTTTTCTCCGCTAGTGGCCAAGTTCTCCATTAAAATGGGAAATAGACTACTCACACTGAAAAGACAAGTTCTATTAGACGAGGGGACCTTTCTGCCTCTGCAGGTCAGAGGGCTGTTTCTCTACTGGGAAAGAGGTCGGAGGGCTGATACTAGTTCCCATCTGAGAAACGGACCGTCGGTTGCTAGCGCAATTTCTCAGATGGGAAATAGTTGCTTCAGTGTGAGTGGGCTAGTTCATATTAGAGAAATGGCCCTGTTTGCTCCCCTCATGGCCAAGTCCTGCATAATAATGGGAACTAGCCTACTCACATTGAGAAGGCTAGTTCCCATTAGAGAAATGGCTCTTTTTGCCCTTATTGGCCAAGTCCTGAATAATAATGGGAACTCGCCTACTCACACTGAGAAGGCTAGTTCCCATTAGAGGGATAGCCCTTTTTGCCCCTATTGGCCAAGTCCTGCATAGTAATGGGAACTAGCCTACTCACACTGAGAAGGCAAGTTCCCATTAGAGAAATTGCCCTTTTTTGCCCCTCGTGGCCAAGTCCTGCATAATAATGGGAACTAGCCTACTCACACTGAAAAGGCTAGTTCCATTAGACGAGGGGACCTTTCTGCCTCTGCAGGTCAGAGGGCATTTTCTCTAATGGGAAATAGGTCAGAGGGCCGATAGTAGTTTCCATCTGAGAAACGGACCATCGGTTGCTAGGGCAATTTCTCAGATGGGAAATAGCTCCTTCAGTGTGAGTGGGCTAGTTCCCATTAGAGAAATTGACCTTTTCTGCCCTAGTGGCCAAGTCCTGCATAATCATGGGAACTAGCCTACTCACACTGAGAAGGCTAGTTCCCATTAGAGAAAAGGCCCCTTTTGCTCCCCTGGAGGCAAAGTCCTGCATAATAATGGGAACTAGCATATTCACACTGAGAAGGCTAGTTCTCATTAGAGAAATGGCCCTGTTTTCCCCCTAATGGCGAAGTCCTGCATAATAATGGGAACTAGCCTACTTACACTGAAAAGACTAGTTCCCATTAGAGAAATGACCCTTTTTGCCCTTGTGGCCAAGTCCTGCATATTAATGGAAACTATCCTACTCACACTAAGAAGGCTAGTCCCCATTAGAGAAGTTGCCCTTTTTGCTCCCCTAGTGGCAAAGTCCTCCGTAATAACTGGAAATAGACTACTCACACTGAGAAGGAAAGTTCCAATTTGAGAAATTGCCCTTTTTGCCTCTAGTGGCCAAGTCCTGCATAATAATGGGAACTAGCCTATTCACACTGAAAAGGCTAGTTCCATTAGATGAGGGGACCTTTCCGCTTCTGCAAGTCAGAGAGCAGTTTGTCTAATGGGAAAGAGGTCGGAGGGCTGATACTAGTTCCGAGAAAAAGATCATCGGTTGCTAGGGCAATTTCTCAGATGGGAAATAGCTGCTTCAATGTGTGTGGGCTAGTTCCCATTAGAGAAATGGCCTTTTTGTGCCCTAGTGGCCAAGTCCTGTATAATAATGGGAACTAGCCTACTCAAACTGAGAAGGCTAGTTCCCATTAGAGAAATGGCCCTTTTGCTCCCCTAGTGGCCAAGTCCTGCATAATAATGGGAACTAGCATACTCACACTGAGAAGGCTAGTTCCCGTTAGAGAAATGGCCCTGTTTGCCCCTAGTGGACAAGTCCTGCATAATAATGGGAACTAGCCTAATCACACTGAGAAGGCTAGTTCCCATTAGAGAAATTGTCCTTTTTGCCCCTAGTGGTGAAGTCCTGCATAATAATGGGAACTAGCATACTCACACTGAGAAGGCTAGTTCCCATTAGAGAAATTGCCCTGTTTGCCCCTAGTGGACAAGTCCTGCAAAATAATGGGAACTAGCCTAATCACACTGAGAAGGCTAGTTCCCATTAGAGAAATTGCCCTTGTTGCTCCCCTAGCGGCCAATTCCTGCATACTAATGAGAACTAGCCTACTCACACTGAGAAGACTAGTCCCCATTAGATAAATGGCAATTTTTTGCCCCTAATGGCCAAGTCCTGCATAATAATGGGAACTATCCTACTTAGACTAAGAAGGTTAGTTCCCATGAGAGAAATTACCCTTTTTGCTCCACTACTGGCCAAGTCCTCCATTAAAATGGGAAATAGACTACTCCCAATGAAAAGGCTAGTTCCATTAGACGAGGGGACCTTTCTGCCTCTGCAGGTCAGAGGGCTGTTTCTCTAATGGGAAATAGGTCGGAGGGCCAATACTAGTTCCCATCTGAGAAACGGACCATCGGTTGCTAGCGCAATTTCTCAGTTGGGAAATAGTTGCTTCATTGTGAGTGGGCTAGTTCATATTAGAGAAATGGCCCTGTTTTCTCCCCTCATGGCCAAGTCCTGCATAATAATGGGAACTAGCCTACTCACATTGAGAAGGCTAGTTCCCATTAGAGAAATGGCTCTTTTTGCACTTATTGGCCAAGTCCTGCATAATAATGGGAACCAGCCTACTCACACTGAGAAGGCTAGTTCCCATTAGAGGGATAGCCCTTTTTGCCCCTAGTGGCCAAGTCCTGCATAATAATGGGAACTAGCCTACTCACACTGAGAAAGCAAGTTCCCATTAGAGAAATTGCCCTTTTTTGCCCCTCGTGGCCAAGTCCTGTATAATAATGGGAACTAGCCTACTCACACTGAAAAGGCTAGTTCCATTAGACAAGGGGACCTTTCTGTCTCTGCAGGTCAGAGGGCAGTTTCTCTAATGCGAAATAGGTCGGAGGGCCGATACTAGTTCCCATCTGAGAAACGGACCATCGGTTGCTAGGGAAATTTCTCAGATGGGAAATAGCTCCTTCAGTGTGAGTGGGCTAGTTCCCATTAGAGAAAATGACATTTTCTGCCCTAGTGGCCAAGTCCTGCATAATCATGGGAACTAGCCTACTCACACTGAGAAGGGCAGTTCACATTAGAGAAATGGCCCTTTTTGCCCCTAGTGGCCAAGTCCTGCATAATAATGGGTACTAGCCTACTCACACTGAAAATGCTAGTTCCATTAGACGAGGGGACCTTTATGCCTCTGCAGGTCAGAAGGCAGTTTCTCTAATGGGAAATAGGTCAGAGGGCAGATACAAATTCCCCTCCGAGAAAGGGACCGTCGGTTGCTAGGGCAATTTCTCAAATGGGAAATAGCTGCTTCAGTGTGAGTGGGCTAGTTCCCATTAGAGAAATGGCCCTTTTGTGCCCTAGTGGCCAAGTCCTGCATAATAATGGGAACTAGCCTACTCAAACTGAGAAGGCTAGTTCCCATTAGAGAAACGGACCTTTTTGCTCCCCTAGTGGCCAAGTCCTGCATAATAATGGGAACTAGCATACTCACACTGAGAAGGCTAGTTCCCATTAGAGAAATGGCCCTGTTTGCCCTTAGTGGACAAGTCCTGAATAATAATGGGAACTAGCCTAATCACACTGAGAAGGCTAGTTCCCATTAGAGAAATTGTCCTTTTTGCCCCTAGTGGTGAAGTCCTGCATAATAATGGGAATGAGCATACTCACACTGAGAAGGCTAGTTCCCATTAGAGAAATTGCCCTGTTTGCCCCTAGTGGACAAGTCCTGCAAAATAATGGGAACTAGCCTAATCACACTGAGAAGGCTAGTCCCCATTAGATAAATGGGCATTTTTTGCCCCTAGGTGCCAAGTCCTGCATAATAATTGGAACTATCCTACTCACACTAAGAAGGTTAGTTCCCATGAGAGAAAATACTCTTTTTGCTCCCCTAGTGGCCAAGTCCTCCATTAAAATGGGAAATAGACTACTCACACTGAAAAGGCAAGTTCCATTAGACGCGGGGACCTTTCTGCCTCTGCAGGTCAGAGGGCTGTTTCTCTACTGGGAAAGAGGTCAGAGGGCTGATACTAGTTCCCATCTGAGAAACGGACCGTCGGTTGCTAGCGCAATTTCTCAGATGGGAAATAGTTGCTTCAGTGTGAGTGGGCTTGTTCATATTAGAGAAATGGCCCTGTTTGCTCCCCTCATGGCCAAGTCCTGCATAGTAATGGGAACTAGCCTACTCACACTGAGAAGGCAAGTTCCCATTAGAGAAATTGCCCTTTTTTGCCCCTCGTGGCCAAGTCCTGCATAATAATGGGAACTAGCCTACTCACACTGAAAAGGCTAGTTCCATTAGACGAGGGGACCTTTCTGCCTCTGCAGGTCAGAGGGCATTTTCTCTAATGGGAAATAGGTCAGAGGGCCGATAGTAGTTTCCATCTGAGAAACGGACCATCGGTTGCTAGGGCAATTTCTCAGATGGGAAATAGCTCCTTCAGTGTGAGTGGGCTAGTTCCCATTAGAGAAATTGACCTTTTCTGCCCTAGTGGCCAAGTCCTGCATAATCATGGGAACTAGCCTACTCACACTGAGAAGGCTAGTTCCCATTAGAGAAAAGGCCCTTTTGCTCCCCTGGAGGCAAAGTCCTGCATAATAATGGGAACTAGCATATTCACACTGAGAAGGCTAGTTCTCATTAGAGAAATGGCCCTGTTTTCCCCCTAATGGCCAAGTCCTGCATAATAATGGGAACTAGCCTACTTACACTGAAAAGACTAGTTCCCATTAGAGAAATGACCCTTTTTGCCCTTGTGGCCAAGTCCTGCATATTAATGGAAACTATCCTACTCACACTAAGAAGGCTAGTCCCCATTAGAGAAGTTGCCCTTTTTGCTCCCCTAGTGGCAAAGTCCTCCGTAATAACTGGAAATAGACTACTCACACTGAGAAGGAAAGTTCCAATTTGAGAAATTGCCCTTTTTGCCTCTAGTGGCCAAGTCCTGCATAATAATGGGAACTAGCCTATTCACACTGAAAAGGCTAGTTCCATTAGATGAGGGGACCTTTCCGCTTCTGCAAGTCAGAGAGCAGTTTGTCTAATGGGAAAGAGGTCGGAGGGCTGATACTAGTTCCGAGAAAAAGATCATCGGTTGCTAGGGCAATTTCTCAGATGGGAAATAGCTGCTTCAATGTGTGTGGGCTAGTTCCCATTAGAGAAATGGCCTTTTTGTGCCCTAGTGGCCAAGTCCTGTATAATAATGGGAACTAGCCTACTCAAACTGAGAAGGCTAGTTCCCATTAGAGAAATGGCCCTTTTGCTCCCCTAGTGGCCAAGTCCTGCATAATAATGGGAACTAGCATACTCACACTGAGAAGGCTAGTTCCCGTTAGAGAAATGGCCCTGTTTGCCCCTAGTGGACAAGTCCTGCATAATAATGGGAACTAGCCTAATCACACTGAGAAGGCTAGTTCCCATTAGAGAAATTGTCCTTTTTGCCCCTAGTGGTGAAGTCCTGCATAATAATGGGAACTAGCATACTCACACTGAGAAGGCTAGTTCCCATTAGAGAAATTGCCCTGTTTGCCCCTAGTGGACAAGTCCTGCAAAATAATGGGAACTAGCCTAA
This sequence comes from Ambystoma mexicanum, assembly GCF_040938575.1. Lineage (NCBI taxonomy): Eukaryota > Metazoa > Chordata > Amphibia > Caudata > Ambystomatidae > Ambystoma > Ambystoma mexicanum. Next base: position 464,979,225 of record NC_090931.1, read on the forward strand.
TCACACTGAGAAGGCTAGTTCCCATTAGAGAAATTGCCCTTGTTGCTCCCCTAGCGGCCAATTCCTGCATACTAATGAGAACTAGCCTACTCACACTGAGAAGACTAGTCCCCATTAGATAAATGGCAATTTTTTGCCCCTAATGGCCAAGTCCTGCATAATAATGGGAACTATCCTACTTAGACTAAGAAGGTTAGTTCCCATGAGAGAAATTACCCTTTTTGCTCCACTACTGGCCAAGTCCTCCATTAAAATGGGAAATAGACTACTCCCAATGAAAAGGCTAGTTCCATTAGACGAGGGGACCTTTCTGCCTCTGCAGGTCAGAGGGCTGTTTCTCTAATGGGAAATAGGTCGGAGGGCCAATACTAGTTCCCATCTGAGAAACGGACCATCGGTTGCTAGCGCAATTTCTCAGTTGGGAAATAGTTGCTTCATTGTGAGTGGGCTAGTTCATATTAGAGAAATGGCCCTGTTTTCTCCCCTCATGGCCAAGTCCTGCATAATAATGGGAACTAGCCTACTCACATTGAGAAGGCTAGTTCCCATTAGAGAAATGGCTCTTTTTGCACTTATTGGCCAAGTCCTGCATAATAATGGGAACCAGCCTACTCACACTGAGAAGGCTAGTTCCCATTAGAGGGATAGCCCTTTTTGCCCCTAGTGGCCAAGTCCTGCATAATAATGGGAACTAGCCTACTCACACTGAGAAAGCAAGTTCCCATTAGAGAAATTGCCCTTTTTTGCCCCTCGTGGCCAAGTCCTGTATAATAATGGGAACTAGCCTACTCACACTGAAAAGGCTAGTTCCATTAGACAAGGGGACCTTTCTGTCTCTGCAGGTCAGAGGGCAGTTTCTCTAATGCGAAATAGGTCGGAGGGCCGATACTAGTTCCCATCTGAGAAACGGACCATCGGTTGCTAGGGAAATTTCTCAGATGGGAAATAGCTCCTTCAGTGTGAGTGGGCTAGTTCCCATTAGAGAAAATGACATTTTCTGCCCTAGTGGCCAAGTCCTGCATAATCATGGGAACTAGCCTACTCACACTGAGAAGGGCAGTTCACATTAGAGAAATGGCCCTTTTTGCCCCTAGTGGCCAAGTCCTGCATAATAATGGGTACTAGCCTACTCACACTGAAAATGCTAGTTCCATTAGACGAGGGGACCTTTATGCCTCTGCAGGTCAGAAGGCAGTTTCTCTAATGGGAAATAGGTCAGAGGGCAGATACAAATTCCCCTCCGAGAAAGGGACCGTCGGTTGCTAGGGCAATTTCTCAAATGGGAAATAGCTGCTTCAGTGTGAGTGGGCTAGTTCCCATTAGAGAAATGGCCCTTTTGTGCCCTAGTGGCCAAGTCCTGCATAATAATGGGAACTAGCCTACTCAAACTGAGAAGGCTAGTTCCCATTAGAGAAATGGACCTTTTTGCTCCCCTAGTGGCCAAGTCCTGCATAATAATGGGAACTAGCATACTCACACTGAGAAGGCTAGTTCCCATTAGAGAAATGGCCCTGTTTGCCCTTAGTGGACAAGTCCTGAATAATAATGGGAACTAGCCTAATCACACTGAGAAGGCTAGTTCCCATTAGAGAAATTGTCCTTTTTGCCCCTAGTGGTGAAGTCCTGCATAATAATGGGAATGAGCATACTCACACTGAGAAGGCTAGTTCCCATTAGAGAAATTGCCCTGTTTGCCCCTAGTGGACAAGTCCTGCAAAATAATGGGAACTAGCCTAATCACACTGAGAAGGCTAGTCCCCATTAGATAAATGGGCATTTTTTGCCCCTAGGTGCCAAGTCCTGCATAATAATTGGAACTATCCTACTCACACTAAGAAGGTTAGTTCCCATGAGAGAAAATACTCTTTTTGCTCCCCTAGTGGCCAAGTCCTCCATTAAAATGGGAAATAGACTACTCACACTGAAAAGGCAAGTTCCATTAGACGCGGGGACCTTTCTGCCTCTGCAGGTCAGAGGGCTGTTTCTCTACTGGGAAAGAGGTCAGAGGGCTGATACTAGTTCCCATCTGAGAAACGGACCGTCGGTTGCTAGCGCAATTTCTCAGATGGGAAATAGTTGCTTCAGTGTGAGTGGGCTTGTTCATATTAGAGAAATGGCCCTGTTTGCTCCCCTCATGGCCAAGTCCTGCATAGTAATGGGAACTAGCCTACTCACACTGAGAAGGCAAGTTCCCATTAGAGAAATTGCCCTTTTTTGCCCCTCGTGGCCAAGTCCTGCATAATAATGGGAACTAGCCTACTCACACTGAAAAGGCTAGTTCCATTAGACGAGGGGACCTTTCTGCCTCTGCAGGTCAGAGGGCATTTTCTCTAATGGGAAATAGGTCAGAGGGCCGATAGTAGTTTCCATCTGAGAAACGGACCATCGGTTGCTAGGGCAATTTCTCAGATGGGAAATAGCTCCTTCAGTGTGAGTGGGCTAGTTCCCATTAGAGAAATTGACCTTTTCTGCCCTAGTGGCCAAGTCCTGCATAATCATGGGAACTAGCCTACTCACACTGAGAAGGCTAGTTCCCATTAGAGAAAAGGCCCTTTTGCTCCCCTGGAGGCAAAGTCCTGCATAATAATGGGAACTAGCATATTCACACTGAGAAGGCTAGTTCTCATTAGAGAAATGGCCCTGTTTTCCCCCTAATGGCCAAGTCCTGCATAATAATGGGAACTAGCCTACTTACACTGAAAAGACTAGTTCCCATTAGAGAAATGACCCTTTTTGCCCTTGTGGCCAAGTCCTGCATATTAATGGAAACTATCCTACTCACACTAAGAAGGCTAGTCCCCATTAGAGAAGTTGCCCTTTTTGCTCCCCTAGTGGCAAAGTCCTCCGTAATAACTGGAAATAGACTACTCACACTGAGAAGGAAAGTTCCAATTTGAGAAATTGCCCTTTTTGCCTCTAGTGGCCAAGTCCTGCATAATAATGGGAACTAGCCTATTCACACTGAAAAGGCTAGTTCCATTAGATGAGGGGACCTTTCCGCTTCTGCAAGTCAGAGAGCAGTTTGTCTAATGGGAAAGAGGTCGGAGGGCTGATACTAGTTCCGAGAAAAAGATCATCGGTTGCTAGGGCAATTTCTCAGATGGGAAATAGCTGCTTCAATGTGTGTGGGCTAGTTCCCATTAGAGAAATGGTCTTTTTGTGCCCTAGTGGCCAAGTCCTGTATAATAATGGGAACTAGCCTACTCAAACTGAGAAGGCTAGTTCCCATTAGAGAAATGGCCCTTTTGCTCCCCTAGTGGCCAAGTCCTGCATAATAATGGGAACTAGCATACTCACACTGAGAAGGCTAGTTCCCGTTAGAGAAATGGCCCTGTTTGCCCCTAGTGGACAAGTCCTGCATAATAATGGGAACTAGCCTAATCACACTGAGAAGGCTAGTTCCCATTAGAGAAATTGTCCTTTTTGCCCCTAGTGGTGAAGTCCTGCATAATAATGGGAACTAGCATACTCACACTGAGAAGGCTAGTTCCCATTAGAGAAATTGCCCTGTTTGCCCCTAGTGGACAAGTCCTGCAAAATAATGGGAACTAGCCTAATCACACTGAGAAGGCTAGTTCCCATTAGAGAAATTGCCCTTGTTGCTCCCCTAGCGGCCAATTCCTGCATACTAATGAGAACTAGCCTACTCACACTGAGAAGACTAGTCCCCATTAGATAAATGGCAATTTTTTGCCCCTAATGGCCAAGTCCTGCATAATAATGGGAACTATCCTACTTAGACTAAGAAGGTTAGTTCCCATGAGAGAAATTACCCTTTTTGCTCCACTACTGGCCAAGTCCTCCATTAAAATGGGAAATAGACTACTCCCAATGAAAAGGCTAGTTCCATTAGACGAGGGGACCTTTCTGCCTCTGCAGGTCAGAGGGCTGTTTCTCTAATGGGAAATAGGTCGGAGGGCCAATACTAGTTCCCATCTGAGAAACGGACCATCGGTTGCTAGCGCAATTTCTCAGTTGGGAAATAGTTGCTTCATTGTGAGTGGGCTAGTTCATATTAGAGAAATGGCCCTGTTTTCTCCCCTCATGGCCAAGTCCTGCATAATAATGGGAACTAGCCTACTCACATTGAGAAGGCTAGTTCCCATTAGAGAAATGGCTCTTTTTGCACTTATTGGCCAAGTCCTGCATAATAATGGGAACCAGCCTACTCACACTGAGAAGGCTAGTTCCCATTAGAGGGATAGCCCTTTTTGCCCCTAGTGGCCAAGTCCTGCATAATAATGGGAACTAGCCTACTCACACTGAGAAAGCAAGTTCCCATTAGAGAAATTGCCCTTTTTTGCCCCTCGTGGCCAAGTCCTGTATAATAATGGGAACTAGCCTACTCACACTGAAAAGGCTAGTTCCATTAGACAAGGGGACCTTTCTGTCTCTGCAGGTCAGAGGGCAGTTTCTCTAATGCGAAATAGGTCGGAGGGCCGATACTAGTTCCCATCTGAGAAACGGACCATCGGTTGCTAGGGAAATTTCTCAGATGGGAAATAGCTCCTTCAGTGTGAGTGGGCTAGTTCCCATTAGAGAAAATGACATTTTCTGCCCTAGTGGCCAAGTCCTGCATAATCATGGGAACTAGCCTACTCACACTGAGAAGGGCAGTTCACATTAGAGAAATGGCCCTTTTTGCCCCTAGTGGCCAAGTCCTGCATAATAATGGGTACTAGCCTACTCACACTGAAAATGCTAGTTCCATTAGACGAGGGGACCTTTATGCCTCTGCAGGTCAGAAGGCAGTTTCTCTAATGGGAAATAGGTCAGAGGGCAGATACAAATTCCCCTCCGAGAAAGGGACCGTCGGTTGCTAGGGCAATTTCTCAAATGGGAAATAGCTGCTTCAGTGTGAGTGGGCTAGTTCCCATTAGAGAAATGGCCCTTTTGTGCCCTAGTGGCCAAGTCCTGCATAATAATGGGAACTAGCCTACTCAAACTGAGAAGGCTAGTTCCCATTAGAGAAATGGACCTTTTTGCTCCCCTAGTGGCCAAGTCCTGCATAATAATGGGAACTAGCATACTCACACTGAGAAGGCTAGTTCCCATTAGAGAAATGGCCCTGTTTGCCCTTAGTGGACAAGTCCTGAATAATAATGGGAACTAGCCTAATCACACTGAGAAGGCTAGTTCCCATTAGAGAAATTGTCCTTTTTGCCCCTAGTGGTGAAGTCCTGCATAATAATGGGAATGAGCATACTCACACTGAGAAGGCTAGTTCCCATTAGAGAAATTGCCCTGTTTGCCCCTAGTGGACAAGTCCTGCAAAATAATGGGAACTAGCCTAATCACACTGAGAAGGCTAGTCCCCATTAGATAAATGGGCATTTTTTGCCCCTAGGTGCCAAGTCCTGCATAATAATTGGAACTATCCTACTCACACTAAGAAGGTTAGTTCCCATGAGAGAAAATACTCTTTTTGCTCCCCTAGTGGCCAAGTCCTCCATTAAAATGGGAAATAGACTACTCACACTGAAAAGGCAAGTTCCATTAGACGCGGGGACCTTTCTGCCTCTGCAGGTCAGAGGGCTGTTTCTCTACTGGGAAAGAGGTCAGAGGGCTGATACTAGTTCCCATCTGAGAAACGGACCGTCGGTTGCTAGCGCAATTTCTCAGATGGGAAATAGTTGCTTCAGTGTGAGTGGGCTTGTTCATATTAGAGAAATGGCCCTGTTTGCTCCCCTCATGGCCAAGTCCTGCATAATAATGGGAACTAGCCTACTCACATTGAGAAGGCTAGTTCCCATTAGAGAAATTGCTCTTTTTGCCCTTATTGGCCAAGTCCTGCATAATAATGGGAACTAGCCTACTCACACTGAGAAGGCAAGTTCCCATTAGAGAAATTGCCCTTTTTTGCCCCTCGTGGCCAAGTCCTGCATAATAATGGGAACTAGCCTACTCACACTGAAAAGGCTACTTCCATTAGACAAGGGGACCTTTCTGCCTCTGCAGGTCAGAGGGCAGTTTCTCTAATGGGAAATAGGTCAGAGGGCCGATACTAGTTCCCATCTGAGAAACTGACCATCGGTTGCTAGGGCAATTTCTCAGATGGCAAATAGCTCCTTCAGTGTGAGTGGGCTAGTTCCCATTAGAGAAATTGACCTTTTCTGCCCTAATGGCCAAGTCCTGCATAATAATGGGAACTAGCCTACTCACACTGAGAAGGCTAGTTCCCATTAGAGAACTGGCTCTTTTTGCTCCCCTAGTGGCCAAGTCCGGCATAATAATGGGAACTAGCCTACTTACACTGAAAAGACTAGTTCCCATTAGAGAAATGACCCTTTTTTGCCCTAGTGGCCAAGTCCTGCATAATAATGGAAACTAGCCTACTCACACTAAGAAGGCTAGTCCCCATTAGAGAAGTTGCCCTTTTTGCTCCCCTAGTGGCAAAGTCCTCCGTAATAATTGGAAATAGACTACTCACACTGAGAAGGAAAGTTCCAATTTGAGAAATTGCCCTTTTTGCCTCTAGCGGCCAAGTCCTGCATAATAATGGGAACTAGCCTACTCACACTGAAAAGGCTAGTTCCATTAGACAAGGGGACCTTTCCGCTTCTGCAAGTCAGAGAGCAGTTTCTCTAATGGGAAAGAGGTCGGAGGGCTGATACTAGTTCCGAGAAAAGGATCGTCGGTTGCTAGGGCAATTTCTCAGATGGGAAATAGCTGCTTCAGTGTGAGTGGGCTAGTTCCCATTAGAGAAATGGCCATTTTTGTCCCCTAGTGGCCAATTCCTCCATAATAATCGGAAATAGCCTACTCACACTGTGAAGGCAAGTTCCCATTAGAGAAATTGTCCTTTTTGCCCCTAGTGGCCAAGTCCTGCATAATAATGGGAACTACCCTACTCACACTGAGAAGGCTAGTTCACATTAGAGAAATGGCCCTTTTTGCCCCTAGTGGCCAAGTCCTGCATAATAATGGGAACTAGCATACTCACACTGAAAATGCTAGTTCCATTAGACGAGGGGACCTTTATGCCTCTGCAGGTAAGAGGGCACTTTCTCTAATGGGAAATAGGTCAGAGGGCAGATACTAATTCCCATCCGAGAAACGGACCGTCGGTTGCTAGGGCAATTTCTCAGATGGGAAATAGCTGCTTCAGTGTGTGTGGGCTAGTTCCCATTAGAGAAATGGCCCTTTTGTGCCCTAGTGGCCAAGGCCTGCATGATAATGGGAACTAGCCTACTCAAACTGAGAAGGCTAGTTCCCATTAGAGAAATGGCCCTTTTTGCTCCCCTAGTGGCCAAGTCCTGCATAATAATGGGAACGGGAACTAGCATACTCACACTGAGAAGGCTAGTTCCCATTAGAGAAATGGCCCTGTTTGCCCCTAGTGGACAAGTCCTGCATAATAATGGGAACTAGCCTAATCATACTGAGAAGGCTAGTTCCCATTAGAGAAATTGTCATTTTTGCCCCTAGAGGTGAAGTCCTGCATAATAATGGGAACTAGCATACTCACACTGAGAAGGCTCGTTCCCATTAGAGAAATGGCCCTGTTTGCCCCTAGTGGACAAGTCCTACATAATAATGGGAACTAGCCTAATCACACTGAGAAGGCTAGTTCCCATTAGAGAAACTGTCCTTTTTGCCCCTAGTGGTGAAGTCCTGCATAATAATGGGAACTAGCATACTCACACTGAGAAGGCTAGTTCCCATTAGAGAAATTGCCCTGTTTGCCCCTAGTGGACAAGTCCTGAAAAATAATGGGAACTAGCCTAATCACACTGAGAAGGCTAGTTCCCATTAGAGAAATTGCCCTTGTTGCTCCCCTAGTGGCCAATTCCTGCATAATAATGAGAACTAGCCTACTCACACTGAGAAGGCTAGTCCCCATTAGATAAATGGCATTTTTTTGCCCCTAGTGGCCAAGTCCTGCATAATAATGGGAACTATCCTACTCACACTAAGAAGGTTAGTTCCCATGAAAGATATTACCCTTTTTGCTCCCCTACTGGCCAAGTCCTCCATTAAAATGGGATATAGTCTACTCCCACTGAAAAGGCTAGTTCCATTAGATGAGGGGACCTTTCTGCCTCTGCAGGTCAGAGGGCTGTTTCTCTAATGGGAAATGGGTTGGAGGGCCGATACTAGTTCCCATCTGAGAAACGGACCATCGGTTTCTAGCGCAATTTCTCAGATGGGAAATAGTTGCTTCAGTATGAGTGGGCTAGTTCATATTAGAGAAATGGCCCTGTTTGCTCCCCTCATGGCCACGTCCTGCATAATAATGGGAACTAGCCTACTCACATTGAAAAGGCTACTTCCCATTAGAGAAATGGCTCTTTTTGCACTTATTGGCCAAGTCCTGCATAATAATGGGAACTAGCCTACTCACACTGTGAAGGCTAGTTCCCATTAGAGGGATAGCCCTTTTTGCCCCTAGTGGCCAAGTCCTGCATAATAATGGGAACCAGCCTACTTACACTGAGAAGGCTAGTTCCCATTAGAGAAATTGCACTGTTTGCCCCTAGTGGACAAGTCCTGCAAAATAATGGGAACTAGCCTAATCACACTGAGAAGGCTAGTTCCCATTAGAGAAATTACCCTTGTTGCTCCCCTAGTGGCCAATTCCTGCATAATAATGAGAACTAGCCTACTCACACTGAGAAGGCAAGTTCCCATTAGAGAAATTGCCCTTTTTTGCCCTATTGGCCAAGTCCTGCATAATAATGGGAACTAGCCTATTCACACTGAAAAGGCTAGTTTCATTAGACGAGGGGACCTTTCTGTCTCTGCAGGTCAGAGGGCAGTTTCTCTAATGGGAAATAGGTCGGAGGGCCGATACTAGCTCCCATCTGAGAAACGGACCACCGGTTGCTAGGGAAATTTCTCAGATGGGAAATAGCTCCTTCAGTGTGAGTGGGCTAGTTCCCATTAGAGAAATTGACCTTTTCCGCCCTAGTGGCCAAGTCCTGCATAATCATGGGAAGTAGCCTACTCACACTGAGAAGGCTAGTTCACATTAGAGAAATTGTCCTTTTTGCCCCTAGTGGCCAAGTCCTGCATAATAATGGGAACTACATACTCACACTGAGAAGGCTAGTTCAAATTAGAGAAATGGCACTGTTTGCCCCTAGTGGATAAGTCCTACATAATAATGGGAATTAGCCTAATCACACTGAGAAGGCTAGTTCCCATTAGAGAAATTGTCCTTTTTGCCCCTAGTGGTGAAGTCCTGCATAATAATGGGAACTAGCATACTCACACTGAGAAGGCTAGTTCCCATTAGAGAAATTGCCCTGTTTGCCCCTAGTGGACAAGTCCTGCAAAATAATGGGAACTAGCCTAATCACACTGAGAAGGCTAGTTCCCATTAGAGAAATTGCCCTTGCTGCTCCCCTAGTGGCCAATTCCTGCATAATAATGAGAACTAGCCTACTCACACTGAGAAGGCTAGTCCCCATTAGATAAATGGCAATTTTTTTGCCCCTAGTGGCCAAGTCCTGCATAATAATGGGAACTATCCTACTCACACTAAGAAGGTTAGTTCCCATTAGAGAAATTACCCTTTTTGCTCCCCTACTGGCCAAGTCCTCCAATAAAATGGGAAATAGACTACTCCCACCGAAAAGGCTAGTTCAATTAGACTAGGGGACCTTTCTGCCTATGCAGGTCAGAGGGCTGTTTCTCTAATGGGAAATAGGTCGGAGGGCCGATACTAGTTCCCATCTGAGAAACGGACCATCGGTTGCTAGCGCAATTTCTCAGATGGGAAATAGTTGCTTCAGTGTGAGTGGGCTAGTTCATATTAGAGAAATGGCCCTTTTTGCTCCCCTCATGGCCAAGTCCTGCATAATAATGGGAACTAGCCTACTCACACTGAGAAGGATAGTTCCCATTAGAAGAATAGCCCTTTTTGCCCCTAGTGGCCAAGTCCTGCATAATAATGGGAACTAGCCTACTCACACTGAGAAGGCAAGTTCCCATTAGAGAAATTGCCCTTTTTTGCCCCTCATGGCCAAGTCCTGCATAATAATGGGAACTAGCCTACTCACACTGAAAAGGCTAGTTCCATTAGACGAGGGGACCTTTCTGTCTCTGCAGGTCAGAGGGCAGTTTCTCTAATGGGAAATAGGTCGGAGGGCTGATACTAGTTCCCATCTGAGAAACGGACCATCGGTTGCTAGGGAAATTTCTCAGATGGGAAAAAGCTCCTTCAGTGTGAGTGGGCTTGTTCCCATTAGAGAAATTGACCGTTTCTGCCTTAGTGGCCAAGTCCTGCATAATCATGTGAACTAGCCTACTCACACTGAGAAGGATAGTTCACATTAGAGAAATTGTCCTTTTTGCCCCTAGTGGCCAAGTCCTGCATAATAATGGGAACTACCCTACTCACACTGAGAAGGCTAGTTCACATTAGAGAAATGGCCCTTTTTGCCCTTAGTGGCCAAGTCCTGCATAATAATGGGAACTAGCCTACTCACACTGAAAATGCTAGTTCCATTAGACGAGGGGACCTTTATGCCTCTGCAGGTCAGAAGGCAGTTTCTCTAATGGGAAATAGGTCAGAGGGCAGATACTAATTCCCATCCGAGAAACGGACCGTCGGTTGCTAGGGCAATTTCTCAAATGGGAAATAGCTGCTTCAGTGTGAGTGGGCTAGTTCCCATTAGAGAAATGGCCCTTTTGTACCCTAGTGACCAATTCCTGCATAATAATGGGAACTACCCTACTCACACTGAGAAGGCTAGTTCACATTAGAGAAATGGCACTTTTTACCCCTAGTGGCCAAGTACTGCATAATAATGGGAACTAACATACTTACACTGAAAATGCTAGTTCCATTAGACGAGGGGACCTTTATGCCTCTGCAGGTCAGAGGGCAGTTTCTCTAATGGGAAATAGGTCAGAGGGCAGATTTTAATTCCCATCCGAGAAACGGACCGTCGGTTGCTAGGGCAATTTCTCAAATGGGAAATGGCTGCTTCAGTGTGAGTGGGCTAGTTCCCATTAGAGAAATGGCCCTTTTGTGCCCTAGTGACCAAGTCGTGCATAATAATGGGAACTAGCCTACTCAAACTGAGAAGGCTAGTTCCCATTAGAGAAATTGTCCTTTTTGCCACTAGTGGTGAAGTCCTGTATAATAATGGGAACTAGCATACTCACACTGAGAGGGCTAGTTCCCATTAGAGAAATGGCCCTGTTTGCCCCTAGGGGACAAGACCTGCATAATAATGGGAACTAGCATACTCACACTGAGAAGGCTAGTTCCCGTTAGAGAAAAGGCCCTGTTTGCCCCTAGTGGACAAGTCCTGCATAATAATGGGAACTAGCCTATTCACACTGAGAAGGCTAGTTCCCATTAGAGAAATTGTCCTTTTTGCCACTAGTGGTGAAGTCCTGTATAATAATGGGAACTAGCATACTCACACTGAGAGGGCTAGTTCCCATTAGAGAAATGGCCCTGTTTGCCCCTAGGGGACAAGACCTGCATACTAATGGGAACTAGCCTAATCACACTGAGAAGGCTAGTTCCCATTAGAGAAATTGTCCTTTTTGCCCTAGTGGTGAAGTCCCGCATAATAATGGGAACTAGCATACTCACACTGAGAAGGCTAGTTCCCATTAGAGAAATTGCCCTGTTTGCCCCTAGTGGACAAGTCCTGCAAAATAATGGGAACTAGCCTACTCACACTGAGAAGGCTAGTCTCCATTAGATAAATGGCAATTTTTTGCCCCTAATGGCCAAGTCCTGCATAATAATGGGAACTATCCTACTTACACTAAGAAGGTTAGTTCCCATGAGAGAAATTACCCTTTTTGCTCCACTACTGGCCAAGTCCTCCATTAAAATGGGAAATAGACTACTCCCAATGAAAAGGCTAGTTCCATTAGACGAGGGGACCTTTCTGCCTCTGCAGGTCAGAGGGCTGTTTCTCTAATGGGAAATAGGTCGGAGGGCCGATACTAGTTCCCATCTGAGAAACGGACCATCGGTTGCTAGCGCAATTTCTCAGTTGGGAAATAGTTGCTTCAGTGTGAGTGGGCTAGTTCATATTAGAGAAATGGCCCTGTTTGCTCCCCTCATGGCCAAGACCTGCATAATAATGGGAACTAGCCTACTCACATTGAGAAGGCTATTTCCCATTAGAGAAATGGCTCTTTTTGCACTTATTGGCCAAGTCCTGCATAATAATGGGAACTAGTCTACTCACACTGAGAAGGCTAGTTCCCATTAGAGGGATAGACATTTTTGCCCCTAGTGGCAAAGTCCTGCATAATAATGGGAACTAGCCTACTCACACTGAGAAGGCAAGTTCCCTTTAGAGAAATTGCCCTTTTTTGCCCCTCGTGGCCAAGTCCTGCATAATAATGGGAACTAGCCAACACACACTGAAAAGGCTAGTTCCATTAGACGAGGGGACCTTTCTGTCTCTGCAGGTCAGAGGGCAGTTTCTCTAATGGGAAATAGGTTGGAGGGCCGATACTAGTTCCCATCTGAGAAACGGACCATCGGTTGCTAGGGAAATTTCTCAGATGGGAAATAGCTCCTTCAGTGTGAGTGGGCTAGTTCCCATTAGAGAAAATGACATTTTCTGCCCTAGTGGCCAAGTCCTGCATAATCATGGGAACTAGCCTACTCACACTGAGAAGGCTAGTTCACATTAGAGAAATTGTCCTTTTTGCCCCTAGTGGCCAAGTCCTGCATAATAATGGGAACTACCCTACTCACACTGAGAAGGGCAGTTCACATTAGAGAAATGGCCCTTTTTGCCCCTAGTGGCCAAGTCCTGCATAATAATGGGTACTAGCCTACTCACACTGAAAACGCTAGTTCCATTAGACGAGGGGACCTTTATGCCTCTGCAGGTCAGAAGGCAATTTCTCTAATGGGAAATAGGTCAGAGGGCAGATACAAATTCCCCTCCGAGAAACGGACCGTCGGTTGCTAGGGCAATTTCTCAGATGGGAAATAGCTGCTTCAGTGTGAGTGGGCTAGTTCCCATTAGAGAAATGGCCCTTTTGTGCCCTGGTGGCCAAGTCCTGCATAATAATGGGAACTAGCCTACTCAAACTGAGAAGGCTAGTTCCCATTAGAGAAATGGCCCTTTTTGCTCCCCTAGTGGCCAAGTCCTGCATAATAATGGGAACTAGCATACTCACACTGAGAAGGCTAGTTCCCATTAGAGAAATGGCCCTGTTTGCCCCTAGTGTACAAGTCCTGAATAATAATCGGAACTAGCCTAATCACACTGAGAAGGCTAGTTCCCATTAGAGAAATTGTCCTTTTTGCCCCTAGTGGTGAAGTCCTGCATAATAATGGGAACTAGCATACTCACACTGAGAAGGCTAGTTCCCATTAGAGAAATTGCCCTGTTTGCCCCTAGTGGACAAGTCCTGCAAAATAATGGGAACTAGCCTAATCACACTGAGAAGGCTAGTTCCCATTAGAGAAATTGCCCTTTGTGCTCCCCTAGTGGCCAAGTCCTGCATAATAATTGGAACTATCCTACTCACACTAAGAAGGTTAGTTCCCATGAGAGAAATTACCCTTTTTGCTCCTCTAGTGGCCAAGTCCTCCATTAAAATGGGAAATAGACTACTCACAATGAAAAGACACGTTCTATTAGACAAGGGGACCTTTCTGCCTCTGCAGGTCAGAGGGCTGTTTCTCTACTGGGAAAGAGGTCGGAGGGCTGATACTAGTTTCCATCTTAGAAACGGACCGTCGGTTGCTAGCGCAATTTCTCAGATGGGAAATAGTTGCTTCAGTGTGAGTGGGCTAGTTCATATTAGAGACATGGCCCTGTTTGCTCCCCTCATGGCCACGTCCTGCATAATAATGGGAACTAGCCTACTCACTTTGAGAAGGCTAGTTCCCATTAGAGAAATGGCTCTTTTTGCCCTTATTGGCCAAGTCCTGAATAATAATGGGAACTCGCCTACTCACACTGAGAAGGCTAGTTCCCATTAGAGGGATAGCCCCTTTTGCCCCTATTGGCCAAGTCCTGCATAATAATGGCAACTAGCCTACTCACATTGAGAAGGCTAGTTCCCATTAGAGAAATGGCTCTTTTTGCCCTTATTGGCCAAGTCATGCATAATAATGGGAACTAGCCTACTGTCATGATCTCTGCTTCCAAAAGATCAGGACTTGCCCGACTCCCTTGGAAGCAGACCCATAACACCTGTTGCGAGTGCCAGCCAGTCCCAATTGGGACCTTTTGGACCCTGTCCTGGCGCCAGTGGCACCAGGCTCATAAAGATGCCCAGTCCCAGCGCTGGAAGCGCCGGGCTCATAATGCTTGGGTGGACTTACCTGCAGCAGACCATGCTGCTTACTTACCTGCCAGTTGAACCCCTGATCCTCTTCTGTTTGGGACTACTTTTCCTGTTGGGTGGGGCAGGAGCCACTCCCTAGGTTCAGAACACTGGAACTCTTCTGGAAAGCAGGAACTCTTTTCTTACCTAGGCTTGGCTGTGGAAGGAGACACCTAAGCACTACAGGAGGCTATTTAAACCACACCCGATGGATGAATCTTGCTTTGCGTTATTCTGCATTCTCTGCAGCAGAACGCTCATCGTGTCTTCTGCTTCTGATCCTGGGCCTAAGGGAACAAAGGCTTACCATCCCGGAATCCAGTCTTCAGCAGCACCTGTAAAGACAAAGAAAGAACAGGTTAGCACTACGGTCTTCAGTGGCAGCGCATCTCTTACCTGGTCCATCGGCTGTCACCAACGCCTCGCGCTGCATTCCGGCATCTGAAAGACAAAGGCTTACCTACTCTTCGCATGCTCCGGAGGTCTTCGCACTGCATTCAGGCATCTGAAAGACAAAAGCTTACCAGCTCTTCGCACGCTCCGGAGGCCTTCGGCGCTGCATCCCGCATCTGAAAGACAAAAGAAGGTGCGTTTAAAGACATTGGGCAACTTTATTACTCACGTGCCATTACGCCTTCCCACGCCGAATCCAGTGGGTATTCCAGCACCCTTCAGCTTCTCTAAAGCTCCGAACTTGTACCTGCAAGATAAAAGGGACAGTTAGTGCGCATCGTGAAGCAGGCTACAAGCGCTTACTTACGTGCTTCCAGGCGCTTCTATTCCTCACGCGGGTTCGATCCTCAACTCTCATCAGCCCGCCATCCGCCATCGCCGGAACCCTGCAAAACAAGAGATATCATTACAAAAGACTTTTAAGACATTTGAAGTGCCCATAACTTACCGTTCATGCAGTTAACGACGGACAGCAGTCCTCTGAGGTCAAGAGGCCTGCACCCTTATCCAGTGAAGAAACTGGTTACGGCACCCCGCCCCGAGGCAGATGGAGAGCTCAGCGTTCACTTACCTAAGGTGAGGGCGTTAACCTTTGGGGTTCTACAGGAGAAGAGAAAGGGAAGAGGAGAGAGGCACCCAATAACCCCAGTTCATTAATCCCATATTTTCTATCTGCAGACATCTTACTCTTCGAGTCAGACATACAGTGCACAGAGGTCCAGCCCAAAGAGCCAACCGTGTGTTACACATCACCTTTGAAGATACGGCATTCACCCAGTCAAGACCGGCGCCTCTGCGGGAATCAGGTGAGCGTTACAGAACGCAAAGCCTACCGCAAAACTCCCACCCAGGCGCTATGGAAACCTCGGATACCGACCAGCTAGCCCAGTTACTTGGGGAACTAAGAGCAGAAGTGCATGCAGCCCGTCAGGAAACGAATGCTCTAAGAAGGGAACTGATTATTTCCAAGGAGCGAACAGACGATCTCGCTAGACAATTGCTACAGTCACAAGCCGGACAAACTCCGTTACCCGCATCAGGGGCAAATCTTCCTTCAACATCCTCTACGAACCCAGTGCAGATCAACCTACCTGGGAATGTACCTCTGGCTCCGCCCGAACGATTTTCTGGTGACCCAAAGAGGTTTGCAGTATTTATTAATCAGTGCCGGTTGCACTTCTTATGCCGGCCAGCAGCCTTTCCAACTGATCAAGCTAAGGTAGCTTTCGTACCTTAGTGGCAATGCGGCAGACTGGTCGATCCCTCTAGTTAATCAAGATGATCCGGTTCTCCATGATTTTCAAGCTTTTCAGCTCAGTATGGAAAAACTGTTTGCAAGACATTCACAGGGGCAGGCCTTGGACAATGAGCTCCTTTCATTGCGACAGGGTAATCAAGACCTTTTGGCTTATATTGCGTCTTTCAACAGACTGATAGTGGAAACTCGATGGCCTGAGGACAAAAGGATTACGCTGTTTTATAGAGGTCTACGTGGAGAGCTCAAAGATGTGTTAGCCCAAGTAGTGAATCCCCCGCAAGACTGTTCGGACTATGTTGACTTAGTCGTTCAAATTGACCACAGACTGCAGAACAGGAAGGCCGATCATTCCAAGTTTGATGCTCGAGTATTTTCCAAACCAACAACTCGTACCAAAGGAGTAGACTCCGGGGAACCCATGCAAATAGGGGGCCTGAAAGGACCACTAACACAAAAGGAGCGGGAAAGGAGAAAACAGCTGCAATTATGCCTCTATTGCGGAAACTCGGGGCACTTTCTTCGAGACTGTCCGGTGAAACCAGCCAAGAAGGCAGTAGGAGCTGCAGTTACCAGGGTCACAAACTCTGAGCAGGGAAACGACCTCGCCCGACAAGAATAGAGGTCCTCTTGCCAAGCGTTAAAACCAGTTCCGTGACCTCGCATTTCGTGATACCTATGGTCCTCATTAGCCCTGAACATCCGGATCGATTACATGCGATTGAAGCTTACGTCGACAGCGGTGCCATCGGCAATTATGTGGATCATGAAATGGTTTTGAGGATGAATCTGACTCTTTGTCCAAAGGCTGTAAAGGACGTCATTACTACGGTGGATGGTACGGAGATAGCCTCCGGACCAGTAACGCATACCACCCAAGAAGTGACGCTAGTAAGTCAAGATGGACACCATGAGAAGATCGTGTTCGATGTGATCAAGGCCCCTCAGTTCCAG
Organism: Ambystoma mexicanum; assembly: GCF_040938575.1. NCBI lineage: Eukaryota > Metazoa > Chordata > Amphibia > Caudata > Ambystomatidae > Ambystoma > Ambystoma mexicanum. Next base: position 464,996,158 of record NC_090931.1, read on the forward strand.
ATTATTCTAGGAATTCCTTGGTTAGAGAAGCACAATCCTCAGATTGATTGGCGAACAAGAACGGTTCAGTTTCCAGAATGTGTCTCTACTTGTCACCCTTGACCTGGTGTTGCACTGGCAGCAATTTCCTCGGAGGCTCCCCAGTTACCTCCTGAATACCTAGAATTCCAAGATGTTTTCCGGAAGGATCAGGCTAACTCTCTACCTCCTCATAGGTCTTATGACTGCCAGATAGACCTGATACCTGGATCTACTCCTCCTTGTAGTAGAATTTATGCCCTCACCGAGCCTGAGAATCTTCACCTCCGACAATACCTGGATCAATACCTAGCGAATGGGTTTATTCGTCCTTCCAAGTCCCCTGCTTCCTCAGCTTTGTTCTTCGTTCCAAAAAAAGAAGGGGACCTTAGAACTTGTATAGATTATCGCGCCCTGAACCAGATCACCGTTAAGAATAGATATCCGTTACCTTTGATCCCTGAACTCCTGGACCAAGTCAGAAAAGCATGCATATATACAAATCTGGATCTTAGAGGAGCCTACCACTTGGTACGAGTAAAAGAGGGCGATGAATGGAAGACGGCCTTCCGCACCAAATATGGGCTATTTGAATATCAGGTCATGCCCTTCGGACTTTGCAATGCCCCGGCCGCCTTTCAATATTTTATGAACGATGTCCTCGGAGAGCTCATAGATGTGTGTGTTGTTGTTTACATTGACGACATCCTCGTTTATTCTTCATCGGAAACTGAACATCGGAAACACGTGAAAATGGTCCTCGAGAGATTGCGTCAACACAAACTTTTCGCTAAGTTGGAAAAATGTGTTTTCAACGTGACTGAAGTTGAATTCTTGGGATTCATATTATCACCTAGCGGAGTGCGTATGGATTCAAAGAAGGTCGATGCAATTCTCAAATGGCCATCGCCATCCTCCGTAAAAGGTGTTCAAAGCATGTTAGGCTTCGCTAACTTTTACCGCAGGTTTATCCCCGAATTCTCTCGAATAGTCCAGCCCATCACCGCCTTGTTAAAGAAAAACAAACGTTTTGAATGGTCTACCGAGGCGGAACAAGCTTTCCAGAATTTGAAGACTAGATTTATCTCTGCACCGATCTTAAAACATCCTCACCCAGAACTCCCCTACATCGTTGAAACTGATGCTTCGAGCCTTGCCATGGGGGCAGTTCTATCACAAAAGGACCCAGTAACCAATCAGTTGCATCCCGTGGCATTTTGGTCCCGCAAATTCTCGCCTCCTGAAATCAATTACACTATTACTGATAAGGAACTTCTAGCTATCAAGTCCGCCTTTAAGGCTTGGCGGCATTATCTTCTGGGGGCCCGACACACCGTTACTGTAATTACAGATCATCGAAACCTGCAATATTTGAAAACCGCAAAAGCTCAATCCTCTAGGCAACTCCGTTGGGCACTATTCTTTGCCGAGTTTGACTTCATAATTACCTATCGACCTGGTACAAAAAACGGTAAAGCTGATGCCCTTTCTCGGATGGGAGTGGAAGAACATTTGATCAATCCTAAACCTGTACCTATCATTCCCGAACAAAGAATTCTAGGTCTAATCGCCACACAATCCATAGAGGAAGTTAAGGATAAAGCCAGGCTACTGGTAACTCCAGCAGACATACAGAATTGGCATCTGCAGGGAAAGGACTTTACGGTGAAGGACAACCTATTATATTTCCAAGAACGGTTATACCTGCCCAGCACAGATTTACAGAAAAAGGTAATCTCTTGTTATCACGATTCTTTAATGGAAAGACATCCCGGTATGACCAAGACCTCGGAAAAGATCAAGCGCTACTTCTGGTGGCCGTCTTGGAAAAAAGATATCAGAGACTTTATAATGTCCTGTGGAGTATGCGCCCAAAACAAGAGTCAAAAGGAAAAACCAGCCGGCCTCTTACGCCCTATTGACATCCCGCCTCGCCCTTGGCATACGCTTTCTATGGACTTCATCACCGATCAACCTCCATGCTCCGGATACAATACGATCCTAGTAATCGTGGACCTATTCTCCAAGATGGCGCATTTCATTCCACTCAAAGGCTTACCAACAGCAGCAACTCTGGCCCGAGAATTTCTCGAAAACATCGTCCGACTGCACGGTTTTCCTTCAGTTCTAATTTCGGATCGAGGTAGTCAATTTATTTCTCATTTTTGGCAAAGTTGCTGTCAGTCGGCTCAAATTGATGTGAGACTTTTGACCAGCCACCACACTCAAACTGACGGACAAACCGAGAGGACCAATCAAACTCTGGAACAGTATTTGCGCTGCATGCTACAACAAACTGAAAAAACTTGGAAAGATATCCTTTGGATAGCCGAATATGCCTACAATAACTCTGTCCACTCGGGAACTGGGAAGACCCCGTTTTTTCTTTTATACGGTAGTCACCCTCGAACCTCAGAGTTGGATCCACTCCAAGATCTTGGAACACCAGTAGCAGACCACCTGCATTCTACAATCACCCAAGCCTTTAAGGAAGCCGTTTCTCACCTTCAAAGGGCTAAAGAACAATACAAGAAAGGAGCAGACCAACATCGGAAGGAAGCCGCCCAATATAAAGTAGGAGATCAAGTCTGGTTATCCACCAAATATCTACCTCTAAAAGGACAACGCACATTCAACCCAAGATACCTTGGTCCCTATTCCATCACTACCATAGTAAATCCAGTAGCGGTCAAGTTGGACTTGCCCCCTCACATGAAGATACATCCGGTCTTCCACGTCTCTCTATTAAAACCTGTGCAACCTCAAACCCGACTAACTACATCTCCAAAACCTATTCTAGTTGATGGAGAACTCGAGTTTGAAGTCAAATGCATCCTGGATTCCAAGATCTCCAAATCTAAACTATTTTACCTGATTGACTGGAAAGGCTACGGTCCCCAAGAAAGATCCTGGGAACCTGCAGAATATGTCCACGCGCCTCGTCTAATCAAAAGATTTCATCGAACATTTCCTAACAAGCCCAAACCCCCGGAGAAGCCCGGTTTGGGAGGGGCCTTGAGGGGGGGTGCTGTCATGATCTCTGCTTCCAAAAGATCAGGACTTGCCCGACTCCCTTGGAAGCAGACCCATAACCCCGGTTCCGAGTGCCAGCCAGTCCCAATTGGGACCTTTTGGACCCTGTCCTGGCGCCAGTGGCACCAGGCTCATAAAGACGCCCAGTCCCAGCGCTGGAAGCGCCAGGCTCATAATGCTTGGGTGGATTTACCTGCAGCAGATAATGCTGCTTACTTACCTGCCAGTTGAACCCCTGATCCTCTTCTGTTTGGGACTACTTTTCCTGTTGGGTGGGGCAGGAGCCACTCCCTAGGTTCAGAACACTGGAACTCTTCTGGAAAGCAGGAACTCTTTTCTTACCTAGGCGTGGCTGTGGAAGGAGACACCTAAGCACTACAGGAGGCTATTTAAACCACACCCGATGGATGAATCTTGCTTTGCGTTATTCTGCATTCTCTGCAGCAGAACGCTCATCGTGTCTTCTGCTTCTGATCCTGGGCCTAAGGGAACAAAGGCTTACCATCCTGGAATCCAGTCTTCAGCAGCACCTGTAAAGACAAAGAAAGAACAGGTTAGCACTACGGTCTTCAGTGGCAGCGCATCTCTTACCTGGTCCATCGGCTGTCACCAACGCCTCGCGCTGCATTCCGGCATCTGAAAGACAAAGGCTTACCTACTCTTCGCATGCTCCGGAGGTCTTCGCACTGCATTCCGGCATCTGAAAGACAAAAGCTTACCGGCTCTTCGCACGCTCCGGAGGCCTTCGGCGCTGCATCCCGCATCTGAAAGACAAAAGAAGGTGCGTTTAAAGACATTGGGCAACTTTATTACTCACGTGCCATTACTCCTTCCCACGCCGAATCCAGTGGGTATTCCAGCACCCTTCAGCTTCTCTAAAGCTCCGAACTTGTACCTGCAAGATAAAAGGGACAGTTAGTGCGCATCGTGAAGCAGGCTACAAGCGCTTACTTACGTGCTTTCAGGCGCTTCTATTCCTCACGCGGGTTCGATCCTCAACTCTCATCAGCCCGCCATCCGCCATCGCCGGAACCCTGCAAAACAAGAGATATCATTACAAAAGACTTTTAAGACATTTGAAGTGCCCAGAACTTACCGTTCGTGCAGTTAACGACGGACAGCAGTCCTCGGAGGTCAAGAGGCCTGCACCCTTATCCAGTGAAGAAACTGGTTACGGCACCCTGCCCCGAGGCAGATGGAGAGCTCTGCGTTCACTTACCTAAGGTGAGGGCGTTAACCTTTGGGGTTCTACAGGAGAAGAGAAAGGGAAGAGGAGAGAGGCACCCAATAACCCCAGTTCATTAATCCCATATTTTCTATCTGCAGACATCTTACTCTTCGAGTCAGACATACAGTGCACAGAGGTCCAGCCCAAAGAGCCAACCGTGTGTTACACATCACCTTTGAAGATACGGCATTCACCCAGTCAAGACCGGCGCCTCTGCGGGAATCAGGTGAGCGTTACACCTACTCACACTTAGAAGGCTAGTTCCCATTAGAGGGATAGCCCTTTTTGCCCCTATTGGCCATGTCCTGCATAATAATGGGAACTAGCCTACTCACACTGAGAAGGCAAGTTCCCATTAGAGAAATTGCCATTTTTTGCCCCTCGTGGGCAAGTCCTGCATAATAATGGGAACTAGCCTACGCACACTGAAAAGGCTAGTTCCATTAGACGAGGGGACCTTTCTGCCTCTGCAGGTCAGAGGGCAGTTTCTCTAATGGGAAATAGGTCAGAGGGCCGATACTAGTTCCCATCTGAGAAACGGACCATCGGTTGCAAGGGCAATTTCTCAGATGGGAAATAGCTCCTTCAGTGTGAGTGGGCTAGTTCCCATTAGAGAAATTGACCTTTTCTGCCCTAGTGGCCAAGTCCTGCATAATCATGGGAACTAGCCTACTCACACTGAGAAGGCTAGTTCCCATTAGAGAAAAGGCCCCTTTTGCTCCCCTGGAGGCAAAGTCCTGCATTATAATGGGAACTAGCATATACACACTGAGAAGGCTAGTTCCCATTAGAGAAATGGCCCTGTTTTCCCCCTAATGGCTAAGTCCTGCATAATAATGGGAATTAGCCTACTCACACTGAGAAGGCTAGTTCCCATTAGCGAACTGGCTCTTTTTGCTCCCCTAGTGGCCAAGTCCTGCATAATAATGGGAACTAGCCTACTTACACTGAAAAGACTAGTTCCCATTAGAGAAATGACCCTTTTTGTCCTAGTGGCCAAGTCCTGCATAATAATGGAAACTAGCCTACTCACACTAAGAAGGCTAGTCCCCATTAGAGAAGTTGCCCTTTTTGCTCCCCTAGTGGCAAAATCCTCTGTAATAATTGGAAATAGACTACTCACACTGAGAAGGAAAGTTCCAATTTGAGAAATTGCCCTTTTTGCCTCTAGTGGCCAAGTCCTGCATAATAATGGGAACTAGCCTACTCACACTGAAAAGGCTAGTTCCATTAGACGAGGGGACCTTTCCGCTTCTGCAAGTCAGGGAGCAGTTTCTCTACTGGGAAAGAGGTCGGAGGGCTGATACTAGTTCCCATCTGAGAAACGGACCGTCGGTTGCTAGCGCAATTTCTCAGATGGGAAATAGTTGCTTCAGTGTGAGTGGGCTAGTTCATATTAGAGAAATGGCCCTGCTTGCTCCCCTCATGGCCAAGTCCTGCAGAATAATGGGAACTAGCCTACTCACACTTAGAAGGCTAGTTCCCATTAGAGGGATAGCCCTTTTTGCCCCTATTGGCCAAGTCCTGCATAATAATGGGAACTAGCCTACTCACACTGAGAAGGCAAGTTCCCATTAGAGAAATTGCCATTTTTTGACCCTCGTGGCCAAGTCCAGTATAATAATGGGAACTAGCCTACTCACACTGAAAAGGCTAGTTCCATTAGACGAGGGGACCTTTCTGCCTCTGCAGGTCAGAGGGCAGTTTCTCTAATGGGAAATAGGTCAGAGGGCCGATACTAGTTCCCATCTGAGAAACGGACCATCGGTTGCTAGGGCAATTTCTCAGATGGGAAATAGCTCCTTCAGTGTGAGTGGGCTAGTTCCCATTAGAGAAATTGACCTTTTCTGCCCTAGTGGCCAAGTCCTGCATAATCATGGAAACTAGCCTACTCACACTAAGAAGGCTAGTCCCCATTAGAGAAGTTGCCCTTTTTGCTCCCCTAGTGGCAAAATCCTCTGTAATAATTGGAAATAGACTACTCACACTGAGAAGGAAAGTTCCAATTTGCGAAATTGCCCTTTTTGCCTCTAGTGGCCAAGTCCTGCATAATAATGGGAACTAGCCTACTCACACTGAAAAGGCTAGTTCCATTAGACGAGGGGACCTTTCCGCTTCTGCAAGACAGAGAGCAGTTTCTCTAATTGGAAAGAGGTCGGAGGGCTGATACTAGTTCCGAGAAAAGGATCGTCGGTTGCTAGTGCAATTTCTCAGATGGGAAATAGCTGCTTCAGTGTGAGTGGGCTATTTCCCATTAGATAAATGGCCTTTTTTGCTCCCCTAGTGGCCAAGTCCTGCATAATAATGGTAACTAGCCTACTCACACTAAGAAGGATAGTTCCCGTTAGAGAAATTGTCCTTTTTGCCCCTAGTGGCCAAGTCCTGCATAATAATGGGAATTACCCTACTCACACTGAGAAGGCTAGTTCACATTAGAGAAATGGCCCTTTTTGCCCCTAGTGGCCAAGTCCTGCATAATAATGGGAACTAGCATACTCACACTAAAAATGCTAGTTCCATTAGACGAGGGGACCTTTATGCCTCTGCAGGTAAGAGGGCACTTTCTCTAATGGGAAATAGGTCAGAGGGCAGATACTAATTCCCATCCGAGAAACGGACCGTCGGTTGCTAGGGCAATTTCTAAGATGGGAAATAGCTGCTTCAGTGTGTGTGGGCTAGTTCCCATTAGAGAAATGGCCCTTTTGTGCCCTAGTGGCCAAGTCCTGCATAATAATGGGAACTAGCCTACTCAAACTGAGAAGGCTAGTTCCCATTAGAGAAATGGCCCTTTTTGCTCCCCTAGTGGCCAAGTCCTGCATAATAATGGGAACTAGCATACTCACACTGAGAAGGCTAGTTCCCGTTAGAGAAATGGCCATGTTTGCCCCTAGTGGACAAGTCCTGCATAATAATGGGAACTAGCCTAATCACACTGAGAAGGCTAGTTCCCATTACAGAAATTGTCCTTTTTGCCCCTAGTGGTGAAGTCCTGCATAATAATGGGAACTAGCATACTCACACTGAGAAGGCTAGTTCCCATTAGAGAAATGGCCCTGTTTGCCCCTAGTGGACAAGTCCTGCATAATAATGGGAACTAGCCTAATCACACTGAGAAGGCTAGTTCCCATTAGAGAAAGTGTCCTTTTTGCCCCTAGTGGTGAAGTCCTGCATAATAATGGGAACTAGCATACTCACACTGAGAAGGCTAGTTCAATTAGAGAAATTGCCCTGTTTGCCCCTAGTGGACAAATCCTGCAAAATAATGGGAACTAGCCTAATCACACTGAGAAGGCTAGTTCCCATTAGATAAATTGCCCTTGTTGCTCCCCTAGTGGCCAATTCCTGCATAATAATGAGAACTAGCCTACTCACACTGAGAAGGCTAGTCCCCATTAGATAAATGGCAATTTTTTGCCCCTAATGGCCAAGTCCTGCATAATAATGGGAACTATCCTACTCACACTAAGAAGGTTAGTTCCCATGAGAGAAATTACCCTTGTTGCTCCACTACTGGCCAAGTCCTCCATTAAAATGGGAAATAGACTACTCCCAATGAAAAGGCTAGTTCCATTAGACGAGGGGACCTTTCTGCCTCTGCAGGTCAGAGGGCTGTTTCTCTAATGGGAAATAGGTCGGAGGGCCGATACTAGTTCCCATCCGAGAAACGGACCGTCGGTTGCTAGCGCAATTTCTCAGATGGGAAATAGTTGCTTCAGTGTGAGTGGGCTAGTTCATATTAGAGAAATGGCCCTGTTTGCTCCCCTCATGGCCAAGTCCTGCATAATAATGGGAACTAGCCTACTCACATTGAGATGGCTAGTTCCCATTAGAGAAATGGCTCTTTTTGCACTTATTGGCCAAGTCCTGCATAATAATGGGAACTAGCCTACTCACACTGAGAAGGCAAGTTCCCATTAGAGAAATTGCCCTTTTTTGCCCCTCATGGCCAAGTCCTGCATAATAATGGGAACGAGCCTACTCACACTGAAAAGGCTAGTTCCATTAGACAAGGGGACCTTTCTGTCTCTGCAGGTCAGAGGGCAGTTTCTCTAATGGGAAATAGGTCGGAGGGCCGATACTAGTTCCCATCTGAGAAACGGATCATCGGTTGCTAGGGAAATTTCTCAGATGGGAAATAGCTCCTTCAGTGTGAGTGGGCTGGTTCCCATTAGAGAAATTGACCTTTTCTGCTCTAGTGGCCAAGTCCTGCATAATCATGGGAACTAGCCTACTCACACTGAGAAGGCTAGTTCACATTAGAGAAATTGTCCTTTTTGCCCCTAGTGGCCAAGTCCTGCATAATAATGGGAACTACCCTACTCACACTGAGAAGGCTAGTTCACATTAGAGAAATGGCCCTTTTTGCCCCTGGTGGCCAAGTCCTGCATAATAATGGGAACTAGCCTACTCACACTGAAAATGTTAGTTCCATTAGACGAGGGGACCTTTATGCTTCTGCAGGTCAGAAGGCAGTTTCTCTAATGGGAAATAGGTCAGAGGGCAGATACAAATTCCCCTCCGAGAAACGGACCGTCGGTTGCTAGGGCAGTTTCTCAGATGGGAAATAGCTGCTACAGTGTGAGTGGGCTAGCTCCCATTAGAGAAATGGCCCTTTTGTGCCCTAGTGGCCAAGTCCTGCATAATAACGGGAACTAGCCTACTCAAACTGAGAAGGCTAGTTCCCACTAGAGAAATGGCCCTTTTTGCTCCCCTAGTGGCCAAGTCCTGCATAATAATGGGAACTAGCATACTCACACTGAGAAGGCTAGTTCCCATTAGAGAAATGGCCCTGTTTGCCCCTAGTGGACAAGTCCTGCAAAATAATGGGAACTAGCTTAATCGCACTGAGAAGGCTAGTTCCCATTAGAGAAATTGTCCTTTTTGCCCCTAGTGGTGAAGTCCTGCATAATAATGGGAACTAGCATACTCACACTGAGAAGGCTAGTTCCCATTAGAGAAATTGCCCTGTTTGTCCCTAGTGGACAAGTCCTGCAAAATAATGGGAACTAGCTTAATCACACTGAGAAGGCTAGTTCCCATTACAGAAATTGCCCTTTTTGCCCCCCTAGTGGCCAATTCCTGCATAATAATGGGAACGAGCCTACTCACACTGAAAAGGCTAGTTCCATTAGACAAGGGGACCTTTCTGTCTCTGCAGGTCAGAGGGCAGTTTCTCTAATGGGAAATAGGTCGGAGGGCCGATACTAGTTCCCATCTGAGAAACGGATCATCGGTTGCTAGGGAAATTTCTCAGATGGGAAATAGCTCCTTCAGTGTGAGTGGGCTGGTTCCCATTAGAGAAATTGACCTTTTCTGCTCTAGTGGCCAAGTCCTGCATAATCATGGGAACTAGCCTACTCACACTGAGAAGGCTAGTTCACATTAGAGAAATTGTCCTTTTTGCCCCTAGTGGCCAAGTCCTGCATAATAATGGGAACTACCCTACTCACACTGAGAAGGCTAGTTCACATTAGAGAAATGGCCCTTTTTGCCCCTGGTGGCCAAGTCCTGCATAATAATGGGAACTAGCCTACTCACACTGAAAATGTTAGTTCCATTAGACGAGGGGACCTTTATGCTTCTGCAGGTCAGAAGGCAGTTTCTCTAATGGGAAATAGGTCAGAGGGCAGATACAAATTCCCCTCCGAGAAACGGACCGTCGGTTGCTAGGGCAGTTTCTCAGATGGGAAATAGCTGCTACAGTGTGAGTGGGCTAGCTCCCATTAGAGAAATGGCCCTTTTGTGCCCTAGTGGCCAAGTCCTGCATAATAACGGGAACTAGCCTACTCAAACTGAGAAGGCTAGTTCCCACTAGAGAAATGGCCCTTTTTGCTCCCCTAGTGGCCAAGTCCTGCATAATAATGGGAACTAGCATACTCACACTGAGAAGGCTAGTTCCCATTAGAGAAATGGCCCTGTTTGCCCCTAGTGGACAAGTCCTGCAAAATAATGGGAACTAGCTTAATCGCACTGAGAAGGCTAGTTCCCATTAGAGAAATTGTCCTTTTTGCCCCTAGTGGTGAAGTCCTGCATAATAATGGGAACTAGCATACTCACACTGAGAAGGCTAGTTCCCATTAGAGAAATTGCCCTGTTTGTCCCTAGTGGACAAGTCCTGCAAAATAATGGGAACTAGCTTAATCACACTGAGAAGGCTAGTTCCCATTACAGAAATTGCCCTTTTTGCCCCCCTAGTGGCCAATTCCTGCATAATAATGAGAACTAGCCTACTCACACTGAGAAGGCTAGTCCCCATTAGATAAATGGCCATTTTTTGCCCCTAGTGGCCAAGTCCTGCATAATAATTGGAACTATCCTACTCACACTAAGAAGGTTAGTTCCCATGAGAGAAATTACCCTTTTTGCTCGCCTAGTGGCCAAGTCCTCCATTAAAATGGGAAATAGACTACTCACACTGAAAAGGCAAGTTCTATTAGACGAGGGGACCTTTCTGCCTCTGCAGGTCAGAGGGTTGTTTCTCTACTGGGAAAGAGGTCGGAGGGCTGATACTAGTTCCCATCTGAGAAATGGACCGTCGGTTGCTAGCGCAATTTCTCAGATGGGAAATAGTTGCTTCAGTGTGAGTGGGCTAGTTCATATTAGAGAAATGGCCCTGTTTGCTCCCCTCATGGCCAAGCCTTGCATAATAATGGGAACTAGCCTACTCACATTGAGAAGGCTAGTTCCCATTAGAGAAATGGCTCTTTTTGCCCTTATTGGCCAAGTCCTGCATAATAATGGGAACTAGCCTACTCACACTGAGAAGGCTAGTTCCCATTAGAGGGATAGGCCCTAGTGGCCAAGTCCTGCATATTAATGGAAACTAGCCTACTCCCACTAAGAAGGCTAGTCCCCATTAGAGAAGTTGCCCTTTTTGCTCCCCTAGTGGCAAAGTCCTCCGTAATAATTGGAAATAGACTACTCACACTGAGAAGGAAAGTTCCAATTTGAGAAATTGCCCTTTTTGCCTCTAGTGGCCAAGTCCTGCATAATAATGGGAACTAGCCTACTCACACTGAAAAGGCTAGTTCCATTAGACGAGGGGACCGTTCCGCTTCTGCAAGTCAGAGAGCAGTTTCTCTAATGGGAAAGAGGTCGGAGGGCTGATACTAGTTCCGAGAAAAGGATCGTCGGTTGCTAGGGCAATTTCTCAGATGGGAAATAGCTGCTTCAGTGTGAGTGGGCTAGTTCCCATTAGAGAAATGGCCCTTTTTGCTCCCCTAGTGGCCAAGTCCTGCATATTAATGGTAACTAGCCTACTCACACTAAGAAGGATAGTTCCCGTTAGAGAAATTGCCCTTTTTGCTCCCCTAGAGGCCAATTCCTCCATAATAATGGGAAATAGCCTTCTCACCCTGAGAAGGCACGTTCCCATTAGAGATTTTGTCCTTTTTGACCCTCGTGGCCAAGTCCTGCATAATAATGGGAACTAGCATACTCACACTGAACATGCTAGTTCCATTAGACGAGGGGACCTTTATGCCTCTGCAGGTAAGAGGGCACTTTTTCTAATGGGAAATAGGTCAGAGGGCAGATACTAATTCCCATCCGAGAAACGGACCGTCGGTTGCTAGGGCAATTTCTCAGATGGGAAATAGCTGCTTCAGTGTGTGTGGGCTAGTTCCCATTAGAGAAATGGCCCTTTTGTGCACTAGTGGCCAAGTCCTGCATAATAATGGGAACTAGCCTACTCAAACTGAGAAGGCTAGTTCCCATTAGAGAAATAGCCATTTTTGCTCCTCTAGTGGCCAAGTCCTGCATAATAATGGGAACTAGCATACTCACACTGAGAAGGCTAGTTCCCGTTAGAGAAATGGCCCTGGTTGCCCCTAGTGGACAAGTCCTGCATAATAATGAGAACTAGCCTACTCACACTGAAAAGGCTAGTTCCATTAGACGAGGGGACCTTTCCGCTTCTGCAAGTCAGATGGCAGTTTCTCTAATGGGAAAGAGGTCGGAGGGCTGATACTATTTCCGAGAAAAGGATCGTCGGTTGCTAGGGCAATTTCTCAGATGGGAAATAGCTGCTTCAGTGTGAGTGGGCTAGTTCCCATTAGAGAAAAGGCCCTTTTTGCTCCCCTAGTGGCCAAGTCCTGCATAATAATGGTAACTCTCCTAATCACACTGAGAAGGCTAGTTCCCATTAGAGAAATGGCCCTGTTTGCCCCTCGTGGCCAAGTCCTGCATAATAATGGGAACTAGCCTACTCACACTGAGAAGGCTAGTTCCCATTAAAGAACTAGCCCTTTTTGCTCCGCTAGTGGCCAACTGCTGCATAATAATGGGATCTAGCCTACTTACACTGAAAAGACTAGTTCCCATTAGAGAAATGACCCTTTTTGCCCCTAGTGGCCAAGTCCTGCATAATAATGGAAACTAGCTTACTCACACTAAGAAGGCTAGTCCCCATTAGAGAAATGGCCCTTTTGTGCCCTAGTGGCCAAGTCCTGCATAATAATGGGAACTAGCCTACTCAAACTGAGAAGGCTAGTTCCCATTAGAGAAATTGTCCTTTTTGCCCCTAGTGCTGAAGTCCTGCATAATAATGGGAACTAGCATAAACACATTGAGAAGGCTAGTTCCCATTAGAGAAATTACCCTGTTTGCCCCTAGTGGACAAGTCCTGCAAAATAATGGGAACTAGCCTAATCACACTGAGAAGGCTAGTTCCCATTAGAGAAATTACCCTTGTTGCTCCACTACTGGCCAAGTCCTCCATTAAAATGGGAAATAGACTACTCCCAATGAAAAGGCTAGTTCCATTAGACGAGGGGACCTTTCTGCCTCTGCAGGTCAGAGGGCTGTTTCTCTAATGGGAAATAGGTCGGAGGGCCGATACTAGTTCCCATCCGAGAAACGGACCGTCGGTTGCTAGCGCAATTTCTCAGATGGGAAATAGTTGCTTCAGTGCGAGTGGGCTAGTTCATATTAGAGAAATGGCCCTGTTTGCTCCCCTCATGGCCAAGTCCTGCATAATAATGGGAACTAGCCTACTCACATTGAGAAGGCTAGTTCCCATTAGAGAAATGGCTCTTTTTGCACTTATTGGGCAAGTCCTGCATAATAATGGAAACTAGCCTACTCACACTGAGAAGGCAAGTTCCCATTAGAGAAATTGCCCTTTTTTGCCCCTCATGGCCAAGTCCTGCATAATAATGGGAACTAGCCTACTCACACTGAAAAGGCTAGTTCCATTAGACGAGGGGACCTTTCTGTCTCTGCAGGTCAGAGGGCAGTTTCTCTAATGGGAAATAGGTCGGAGGGCCGATACTAGTTCCCATCTGAGAAACGGATCATCGGTTGCTAGGGAAATTTCTCAGATGGGAAATAGCTCCTTCAGTGTGAGTGGGCTGGTTCCCATTAGAGAAATTGACCTTTTCTGCCCTAGTGGTCAAGTCCTGCAAAATCATGGGAACTAGCCTACTCACACTGAGAAGGCTAGTTCACATTAGAGAAATTGTCCTTTTTGCCCCTAGTGGCCAAGTCCTGCATAATAATGGGAACTACCCTACTCACACTGAGAAGGCTAGTTCACATTAGAGAAATGGCCCTTTTTGCCCCTGGTGGCCAAGTCCTGCATAATAATGGGAACTAGCCTACTCACACTGAAAATGTTAGTTCCATTAGACGAGGGGACCTTTATGCTTCTGCAGGTCAAAAGGCAGTTTCTCTAATGGGAAATAGGTCAGAGGGCAGATACAAATTCCCCTCCGAGAAACGGACCGTCGGTTGCTAGGGCAATTTCTCAGATGGGAAATAGCTGCTACAGTGTGAGTGGGCTAGCTCCCATTAGAGAAATGGCCCTTTTGTGCCCTAGTGGCCAAGTCCTGCATAATAACGGGAACTAGCCTACTCAAACTGAGAAGGCTAGTTCCCACTAGAGAAATGGCCCTTTTTGCTCCCCTAGTGGCCAAGTCCTGCATAATAATGGGAACTAGCATACTCACACTGAGAAAGCTAGTTCCCATTAGAGAAATGGCCCTGTTTGCCCCTAGTGGACAAGTCCTGCAAAATAATGGGAACTAGCTTAATCGCACTGAGAAGGCTAGTTCCCATTAGAGAAATTGTCCTTTTTGCCCCTAGTGGTGAAGTCCTGCATAATAATGGGAACTAGCATACTCACACTGAGAAGGCTAGTTCCCATTAGAGAAATTGCCCTGTTTGTCCCTAGTGGACAAGTCCTGCAAAATAATGGGAACTAGCTTAATCACACTGAGAAGGCTAGTTCCCATTACAGAAATTGCCCTTTTTGCCCCCCTAGTGGCCAATTCCTGCATAATAATGAGAACTAGCCTACTCACACTGAGAAGGCTAGTCCCCATTAGATAAATGGCCATTTTTTCCCCTAGTGGCCAAGTCCTGCATAATAATTGGAACTATCCTACTCACACTAAGAAGGTTAGTTCCCATGAGAGAAATTACCCTTTTTGCTCCCCTAGTGGCCAAGTCCTCCATTAAAATGGGAAATAGACTACTCACACTGAAAAGGCAAGTTCTATTAGACGAGGGGACCTTTCTGCCTCTGCAGGTCAGAGGGCTGTTTCTCTACTGGGAAAGAGGTCGGAGGGCTGATACTAGTTCCCATCTGAGAAATGGACCGTCGGTTGCTAGCGCAATTTCTCAGATGGGAAATAGTTGCTTCAGTGTGAGTGGGCTAGTTCATATTAGAGAAATGGCCCTGTTTGCTCCCCTCATGGCCAAGTCCTGCATAATAATGGGAACTAGCCTACTCACATTGAGAAGGCTAGTTCCCATTAGAGAAATGGCTCTTTTTGCCCTTATTGGCTAAATCCTGCATAATAATGGGAACTAGCCTACTCACACTGAGAAGGCTAGTTCCCATTAGAGGGATAGGCCCCAGTGGCCAAGTCCTGCATAATAATGGAAACTAGCCTACTCCCACTAAGAAGGCTAGTCCCCATTAGAGAAGTTGCCCTTTTTGCTCCCCTAGTGGCAAAGTCCTCCGTAATAATTGGAAATAGACTACTCACACTGAGAAGGAAAGTTCCAATTTGAGAAATTGCCCTTTTTGCCTCTAGTGGCCAAGTCCTGCATAATAATGGGAACTAGCCTACTCACACTGAAAAGGCTAGTTCCATTAGACGAGGGGACCGTTCCGCTTCTGCAAGTCAGAGAGCAGTTTCTCTAATGGGAAAGAGGTCAGAGGGCTGATACTATTTCCGAGAAAAGGATCGTCGGTTGCTAGGGCAATTTCTCAGATGGGAAATAGCTGCTTCAGTGTGAGTGGGCTAGTTCCCATTAGATAAATGGCCCTTTTTGCTCCCCTAGTGGCCAAGTCCTGCATATTAATGGTAACTAGCCTACTCACACTAAGAAAGATAGTTCCCATTAGAGATTTTGTCCTTTTTGACCCTCGTGGCCAAGTCCTGCATAATAATGGGAACTAGCATACTCACACTGAACATGCTAGTTCCATTAGACGAGGGGACCTTTATGCCTCTGCGGGTAAGAGGGCACTTTCTCTAATGGGAAATAGGTCAGAGGGCAGATACTAATTCCCATCCGAGAAACGGACCGTCGGTTGCTAGGGCAATTTCTCAGATGGTAAATAGCTGCTTCAGTGTGTGTGGGCTAGTTCCCATTAGAGAAATGGCCCTTTTGTGCCCTAGTGGCCAAGTCCTGCATAATAATGGGAACTAGCCTACTCAAACTGAGAAGGCTAGTTCCCATTAGAGAAATGGCCATTTTTGCTCCTCTAGTGGCCAAGTCCTGCATAATAATGGGAACTAGCATACTCACACTGAGAAGGCTAGTTCCCGTTAGAGAAATGGCCCTGGTTGCCCCTAGTGGACAAGTCCTGCATAATAATGAGAACTAGCCTACTCACACTGAAAAGGCTAGTTCCATTAGACGAGGGGACCTTTCCGCTTCTGCAAGTCAGATGGCAGTTTCTCTAATGGGAAAGAGGTCGGAGGGCTGATACTAGTTCCGAGAAAAGGATCGTCGGTTGCTAGGGCAATTTCTCAGATGGGAAATAGCTGCTTCAGTGTGAGTGGGCTAGTTCCCATTAGAGAAAAGGCCCTTTTTGCTCCCCTAGTGGCCAAGTCCTGCATAATAATGGTAACTATCCTAATCACACTGAGAAGGCTAGTTCCCATTAGAGAAATTGTCCTTTTTGCCCCTAGTGGTGAAGTCCTGCATAATAATGGGAACTAGCATACTCACACTGAGAAGGCTAGTTCCCATTAGAGAAATTGCACTGTTTGCCCCTAGTGGACAAGTCCTGCAAAATAATGGGAACTAGCCTAATCACACTGAGAAGGCTAGTTCCCATTAGAGAAATTGCCCTTTTTGCTCCCCTATTGGCCAAGTCCTCCATTAAAATGGGAAATAAACTACTCACACTGAAAAGGCTAGTTCCATTAGACGAGGGGACATTTCTGCCTCTGCAGGAGAGAGGGCTGTTTTTCTAATGGGAAAGAGGTTGGAGGGCTGATACTAGTTCCCATCCGAGAAACGGACTGTCGGTTGCTAGCGCAATTTCTCAGATGGGAAGTAGTTGCTTCAGTGTGAGTGGGCTAGTTCATATTAGAGAAATGGCCCTGTTTGCTCCCCTCGTGGCCCAGTCCTGCATAATAATGGGAACTAGCCTACTCACATTGAGAAGGCTAGTTCCCATTAGAGAAATGGCTCTTTTTGCCCTTATTGGCCAAGTCCTGCATAATAATGGGAACTAGCCTACTCACACTGAAAAGGCTAGTTCCCATTAGAGGGATAGCCCTTTTTGCCCCTAGTGACCAAGTCCTGCATAATAATGGGAACTAGCCTACTCACACTGAGAAGGCTAGTTCCCATTAGAGGGATAGCCCTTTTTGCCCCTAGTGACCAAGTCCTGCATAATAATGGCTACTAGCCTACTCACACTGAGAAGGCAAGTTCCCATTAGAGAAATTGCCCTTTTTTGCCCCTCGTGGCCAAGTCCTGCATAATAATGGGAACTAGCCTCCTCACACTGAAATGGCTAATTCCATTAGACGAGGGGACCTTTCTGCCTCTGCAAGTCAGAGAGCAGTTTCTCTAATGGGAAATAGGTGGGAGGGCCGATACTAGTTCCCATCTGAGAAACGGACCATCGGTTGCTAGGGCAATTTCTCAGACGGGAAATAGCTCCTTCAGTGTGAGTGGGCTAGTTCCCATTAGAGAAATTGACATTTTTTGCCCTAGTGGCCAAGTCCTGCATAATAATGGGAACTAGCCTACTCACACTGAAAAGGCTAGTTCCCATTAGAGGGATAGCCCTTTTTGCCCCTAGTGACCAAGTCCTGCATAATCATGGGAACTAGCCTACTCACACTGAAAAGGCTAGTTCCCATTAGAGAAAAGGCCCTTTTTGCTCCCCTGGACGCAAAGTCCTGCATAATAATGGGAACTATCACACTGAGAAGGCTAGTTCCCATTAGAGAAATGGCCCTGTTTGCCCCTCGTGGCCAAGTCCTTCATAATAATGGGAACTAGCCTACTCACACTGAGAAGGCTAGTTCCCATTAGAGAACTAGCCCTTTTTGCTCCGCTAGTGGCCAACTGCTGCATAATAATGGGATCTAGCCTACTTACACTGAAAAGACTAGTTCCCATTAGAGAAATGACCCTTTTTGCCCCTAGTGGCCAAGTCCTGCATAATAATGGAAACTAGCTTACTCACACTAAGAAGGCTAGTCCCCATTAGAGAAATGGCCCTTTTGTGCCCTAGTGGCCAAGTCCTGCATAATAATGGGAACTAGCCTACTCAAACTGAGAAGGCTAGTTCCCATTAGAGAAATGGCCCTTTTTGCTCCCCTAGTGGCCAAGTCCTGCATAATAATGGGAACTAGCATACTCACACTGAGAAGGCTAGTTCCCGTTAGAGAAATGGCCCTGTTTGCCCCTAGTGGACAAGTCCTGCATAATAATGGGAACTAGCCTAATCACACTGAGAAGGCTAGTTCCCATTACAGAAATTGTCCTTTTTGCCCCTAGTGGTGAAGTCCTGCATAATAATGGGAACTAGCATACTCACACTGAGAAGGCTAGTTCCCATTAGAGAAATGGCCCTGTTTGCCCCTAGTGGACAAGTCCTGCATAATAATGGGAACTAGCCTAATCACACTGAGAAGGCTAGTTCCCATTAGAGAAATTGTCCTTTTTGCCCCTAGTGGTGAAGTCCTGCATAATAATGGGAACTAGCATACTCACACTGAGAAGGCTAGTTCAATTAGAGAAATTGCCCTGTTTGCCCCTAGTGGACAAGTCCTGCAAAATAATGGGAACTAGCCTAATCACACTGAGAAGGCTAGTTCCCATTAGATAAATTGCCCTTGTTGCTCCCCTAGTGGCCAATTCCTGCATAATAATGAGAACTAGCCTACTCACACTGAGAAGGCTAGTCCCCATTAGATAAATGGCAATTTTTTGCCCCTAATGGCCAAGTCCTGCATAATAATGGGAACTATCCTACTCACACTAAGAAGGTTAGTTCCCATGAGAGAAATTACCCTTGTTGCTCCACTACTGGCCAAGTCCTCCATTAAAATGGGAAATAGACTACTCCCAATGAAAAGGCTAGTTCCATTAGACGAGGGGACCTTTCTGCCTCTGCAGGTCAGAGGGCTGTTTCTCTAATGGGAAATAGGTCGGAGTGCCGATACTAGTTCCCACCCGAGAAACGGACCGTCGGTTGCTAGCGCAATTTCTCAGATGGGAAATAGTTGCTTCAGTGTGAGTGGGCTAGTTCATATTAGAGAAATGGCCCTGTTTGCTCCCCTCATGGCCAAGTCCTGCATAATAATGGGAACTAGCCTACTCACATTGAGAAGGCTAGTTCCCATTAGAGAAATGGCTCTTTTTGCACTTATTGGCCAAGTCCTGCATAATAATGGGAACTAGCCTACTCACACTGAGAGGGCAAGTTCCCATTAGAGAAATTGCCCTTTTTTGCCCCTCATGGCCAAGTCCTGCATAATAATGGGAACTAGCCTACTCACACTGAAAAGGCTAGTTCCATTAGACGAGGGGACCTTTCTGTCTCTGCAGGTCAGAGGGCAGTTTCTCTAATGGGAAATAGGTCGGAGGGCCGATAATAGTTCCCATCTGAGAAACGGATCATCGGTTGCTAGGGAAATTTCTCAGATGGGAAATAGCTCCTTCAGTGTGAGTGGGCTGGTTCCCATTAGAGAAATTGACCTTTTCTGCTCTAGTGGCCAAGTCCTGCATAATCATGGGAACTAGCCTACTCACACTGAGAAGGCTAGTTCACATTAGAGAAATTGTCCTTTTTGCCCCTAGTGGCCAAGTCCTGCATAATAATGGGAACTACCCTACTCACACTGAGAAGGCTAGTTCACATTAGAGAAATGGCCCTTTTTGCCCCTGGTGGCCAAGTCCTGCATAATAATGGGAACTAGCCTACTCACACTGAAAATGTTAGTTCCATTAGACGAGGGGACCTTTATGCTTCTGCAGGTCAGAAGGCAGTTTCTCTAATGGGAAATAGGTCAGAGGGCAGATACAAATTCCCCTCCGAGAAACGGACCGTCGGTTGCTAGGGCAATTTCTCAGATGGGAAATAGCTGCTACAGTGTGAGTGGGCTAGCTCCCATTAGAGAAATGGCCCTTTTGTGCCCTAGTGGCCAAGTCCTGCATAATAATGGGAACTAGCATACTCACACTGAGAAGGCTAGTTCCCATTAGAGAAATTGTCCTTTTTGCCCCTAGTGGTGAAGTCCTGCATAATAATGGGAACTAGCATACTCACACTGAGAAGGCTAGTTCCCATTAGAGAAATTACCCTGTTTGCCCCTAGTGGACAAGTCCTGCAAAATAATGGGAACTAGCCTAATCACACTGAGAAGGCTAGTTCCCATTAGAGAAATTACCCTTGTTGCTCCACTACTGGCCAAGTCCTCCATTAAAATGGGAAATAGACTACTCCCAATGAAAAGGCTAGTTCCATTAGACGAGGGGACCTTTCTGCCTCTGCAGGTCAGAGGGCTGTTTCTCTAATGGGAAATAGGTCGGAGGGCCGATACTAGTTCCCATCCGAGAAACGGACCGTCGGTTGCTAGCGCAATTTCTCAGATGGGAAATAGTTGCTTCAGTGTGAGTGGGCTAGTTCATATTAGAGAAATGGCCCTGTTTGCTCCCCTCATGGCCAAGTCCTGCATAATAATGGGAACTAGCCTACTCACATTGAGAAGGCTAGTTCCCATTAGAGAAATGGCTCTTTTTGCACTTATTGGCCAAGTCCTGCATAATAATGGGAACTAGCCTACTCACACTGAGAAGGCAAGTTCCCATTAGAGAAATTGCCCTTTTTTGCCCCTCATGGCCAAGTCCTGCATAATAATGGGAACTAGCCTACTCACACTGAAAAGGCTAGTTCCATTAGACGAGGGGACCTTTCTGTCTCTGCAGGTCAGAGGGCAGTTTCTCTAATGGGAAATAGGTCGGAGGGCCGATACTAGTTCCCATCTGAGAAACGGATCATCGGTTGCTAGGGAAATTTCTCAGATGGGAAATAGCTCCTTCAGTGTGAGTGGGCTGGTTCCCATTAGAGAAATTGACCTTTTCTGCTCTAGTGGTCAAGTCCTGCATAATCATGGGAACTAGCCTACTCACACTGAGAAGGCTAGTTCACATTAGAGAAATTGTCCTTTTTGCCCCTAGTGGCCAAGTCCTGCATAATAATGGGAACTACCCTACTCACACTGAGAAGGCTAGTTCACATTAGAGAAATGGCCCTTTTTGCCCCTGGTGGCCAAGTCCTGCATAATAATGGGAACTAGCCTACTCACACTGAAAATGTTAGTTCCATTAGACGAGGGGACCTTTATGCTTCTGCAGGTCAGAAGGCAGTTTCTCTAATGGGAAATAGGTCAGAGGGCAGATACAAATTCCCCTCCGAGAAACGGACCGTCGGTTGCTAGGGCAATTTCTCAGATGGGAAATAGCTGCTACAGTGTGAGTGGGCTAGCTCCCATTAGAGAAATGGCCCTTTTGTGCCCTAGTGGCCAAGTCCTGCATAATAACGGGAACTAGCCTACTCAAACTGAGAAGGCTAGTTCCCACTAGAGAAATGGCCCTTTTTGCTCCCCTAGTGGCCAAGTCCTGCATAATAATGGGAACTAGCATACTCACACTGAGAAGGCTAGTTCCCATTAGAGAAATGGCCCTGTTTGCCCCTAGTGGACAAGTCCTGCAAAATAATGGGAACTAGCTTAATCGCACTGAGAAGACTAGTTCCCATTAGAGAAATTGTCCTTTTTGCCCCTAGTGGTGAAGTCCTGCATAATAATGGGAACTAGCATACTCACACTGAGAAGGCTAGTTCCCATTAGAGAAATTGCCCTGTTTGTCCCTAGTGGACAAGTCCTGCAAAATAATGGGAACTAGCTTAATCACACTGAGAAGGCTAGTTCCCATTACAGAAATTGCCCTTTTTGCCCCCCTAGTGGCCAATTCCTGCATAATAATGAGAACTAGCCTACTCACACTGAGAAGGCTAGTCCCCATTAGATAAATGGCCATTTTTTTCCCCTAGTGGCCAAGTCCTGCATAATAATTGGAACTATCCTACTCACACTAAGAAGGTTAGTTCCCATGAGAGAAATTACCCTTTTTGGTCCCCTAGTGGCCAAGTCCTCCATTAAAATGGGAAATAGACTACTCACACTGAAAAGGCAAGTTCTATTAGACGAGGGGACCTTTCTGCCTCTGCAGGTCAGAGGGCTGTTTCTCTACTGGGAAAGAGGTCGGAGGGCTGATACTAGTTCCCATCTAAGAAATGGACCGTCGGTTGCTAGCGCAATTTCTCAGATGGGAAATAGTTGCTTCAGTGTGAGTGGGCTAGTTCATATTAGAGAAATGGCCCTGTTTGCTCCCCTCATGGCCAAGTCCTGCATAATACTGGGAACTAGCCTACTCACATTGAGAAGGCTAGTTCCCATTAGAGAAATGGCTCTTTTTGCACTTATTGGCCAAGTCCTGCATAATAATGGGAACTAGCCTACTCACACTGAGAAGGCAAGTTCCCATTAGAGAAATTGCCCTTTTTTGCCCCTCATGGCCAAGTCCTGCATAATAATGGGAACTAGCCTACTCACACTGAAAAGGCTAGTTCCATTAGACGAGGGGACCTTTCTGTCTCTGCAGGTCAGAGGGCAGTTTCTCTAATGGGAAATAGGTCGGAGGGCCGATAATAGTTCCCATCTGAGAAACGGATCATCGGTTGCTAGGGAAATTTCTCAGATGGGAAATAGCTCCTTCAGTGTGAGTGGGCTGGTTCCCATTAGAGAAATTGACCTTTTCTGCTCTAGTGGCCAAGTCCTGCATAATCATGGGAACTAGCCTACTCACACTGAGAAGGCTAGTTCACATTAGAGAAATTGTCCTTTTTGCCCCTAGTGGCCAAGTCCTGCATAATAATGGGAACTACCCTACTCACACTGAGAAGGCTAGTTCACATTAGAGAAATGGCCTTTTTTGCCCCTGGTGGCCAAGTCCTGCATAATAATGGGAACTAGCCTACTCACACTGAAAATGTTAGTTCCATTAGACGAGGGGACATTTATGCTTCTGCAGGTCAGAAGGCAGTTTCTCTAATGGGAAATAGGTCAGAGGGCAGATACAAATTCCCCTCCGAGAAACGGACCGTCGGTTGCTAGGGCAATTTCTCAGATGGGAAATAGCTGCTACAGTGTGAGTGGGCTAGCTCCCATTAGAGAAATGGCCCTTTTGTGCCCTAGTGGCCAAGTCCTGCATAATAATGGGAACTAGCATACTCACACTGAGAAGGCTAGTTCCCATTAGAGAAATGGCCCTGTTTGCCCCTAGTGGACAAGTCCTGCAAAATAATGGGAACTAGCTTAATCACACTGAGAAGGCTAGTTCCCATTAGAGAAATTGTCCTTTTTGCCCCTAGTGGTGAAGTCCTGCATAATAATGGGAACTAGCATACTCACACTGAGAAGGCTAGTTCCCATTAGAGAAATTGCCCTGTTTGTCCCTAGTGGACAAGTCCTGCAAAATAATGGGAACTAGCTTAATCACACTGAGAAGGCTAGTTCCCATTACAGAAATTGCCCTTTTTGCCCCCCTAGTGGCCAATTGCTGCATAATAATGAGAACTAGCCTACTCACACTGAGAAGGCTAGTCCCCATTAGATAAATGGCCATTTTTGCCCCTAGTGGCCAAGTCCTGCATAATAATTGGAACTATCCTACTCACACTAAGAAGGTTAGTTCCCATGAGAAAAATTACCCTTTTTGCTTCCCTAGTGGCCAAGTCCTCCATTAAAATGGGAAATAGACTACTCACACTGAAAAGGCAAGTTCTATTAGACGAGGGGACCTTTCTGCCTCTGCAGGTCAGAGGGCTGTTTCTCTACTGGGAAAGAGGTCGGAGGGCTGATACTAGTTCCCATCTGAGAAATGGACCGTCGGTTGCTAGCGCAATTTCTCAGATGGGAAATAGTTGCTTCAGTGTGAGTGGGCTAGTTCATATTAGAGAAATGGCCCTGTTTGCTCCCCTCATGGTCAAGTCCTGCATAATAATGGGAACTAGCCTACTCACATTGAGAAGGCTAGTTCCCATTAGAGAAATGGCTCTTTTTGCCCTTATTGGCCAAGTCCTGCATAATAATGGGAACTAGCCTACTCACACTGAGAAGGCTAGTTCCCATTAGAGGGATAGGCCCTAGTGGCCAAGTCCTGCATAATAATGGAAACTAGCCTACTCCCACTAAGAAGGCTAGTCCCCATTAGAGAAGTTGCCCTTTTTGTTCCCCTAGTGGCAAAGTCCTCCGTAATAATTGGAAATAGACTATTCACACTGAGAAGGAAAGTTCCAATTTGAGAAATTGCCCTTTTTGCCTCTAGTGGCCAAGTCCTGCATAATAATGGGAACTAGCCTACTCACACTGAAAAGGCTAGTTCCATTAGACGAGGGGACCGTTCCGCTTCTGCAAGTCAGAGAGCAGTTTCTCTAATGGGAAAGAGGTCGGAGGGCTGATACTAGTTCCGAGAAAAGGATCGTCGCTTGCTAGGGCAATTTCTCAGATGGGAAATAGCTGCTTCAGTGTGAGTGGGCTAGTTCCCATTAGAGAAATGGCCCTTTTTGCTCCCCTAGTGGCCAAGTCCTGCATATTAATGGTAACTAGCCTACTCACACTAAGAAGGATAGTTCCCGTTAGAGAAATTGCCCTTTTTGCTCCCCTAGTGGCCAATTCCTCCATAATAATGGGAAATAGCCTTCTCACCCTGAGAAGGCAAGTTCCCATTAGAGATTTTGTCCTTTTTGACCCTCGTGGCCAAGTCCTGCATAATAATGGGAACTAGCATACTCACACTGAACATGCTAGTTCCATTAGACGAGGGGACCTTTATGCCTCTGCAGGTAAGAGGGCACTTTCTCTAATGGGAAATAGGTCAGAGGGCAGATACTAATTCCCATCCGAGAAACGGACCGTCGGTTGCTAGGGCAATTTCTCAGATGGGAAATAGCTGCTTCAGTGTGTGTGGGCTAGTTCCCATTAGAGAAATGGCCCTTTTGTGCCCTAGTGGCCAAGTCCTGCATAATAATGGGAACTAGCCTACTCAAACTGAGAAGGCTAGTTCCCATTAGAGAAATGGCCATTTTTGCTCCTCTAGTGGCCAAGTCCTGCATAATAATGGGAACTAGCATACTCACACTGAGAAGGCTAGTTCCCGTTAGAGAAATGGCCCTGGTTGCCCCTAGTGGACAAGTCCTGCATAATAATGAGAACTAGCCTACTCACACTGAAAAGGCTAGTTCCATTAGACGAGGGGACCTTTCCGCTTCTGCAAGTCAGATGGCAGTTTCTCTAATGGGAAAGAGGTCGGAGGGCTGATACTATTTCCGAGAAAAGGATCGTCGGTTGCTTGGGCAATTTCTCAGATGGGAAATAGCTGCTTCAGTGTGAGTGGGCTAGTTCCCATTAGAGAAAAGGCCCTTTTTGCTCCCCTAGTGGCCAAGTCCTGCATAATAATGGTAACTATCCTAATCACACTGAGAAGGCTAGTTCCCATTAGAGAAATTGTCCTTTTTGCCCCTAGTGGTGAAGTCCTGCATAATGATGGGAACTAGCATACTCACACTGAGAAGGCTAGTTCCCATTAGAGAAATGGCCCTGTTTGCCCCTAGTGGACAAGTCCTACATAATAATGGGAACTAGCCTAATCACACTGAGAAGGCTAGTTCCCATTAGAGAAATTGTCCTTTTTGCCCCTAGTGGTGAAGTCCTGCATAATGATGGGAACTAGCATACTCACACTGAGAAGGCTAGTTCCCATTAGAGAAATTGCACTGTTTGCCCCTAGTGGACAAGTCCTGCAAAATAATGGGAACTAGCCTAATCACACTGAGAAAGCTAGTTCTCATTAGAGAAATTGCCCTTTTTGCTCCCCTATTGGCCAAGTCCTCCATTAAAATGGGAAATAAACTACTCACACTGAAAAGGCTAGTTCCCATTAGAGATTTTGTCCTTTTTGACCCTCGTGGCCAAGTCCTGCATAATAATGGGAACTAGCATACTCACACTGAACATGCTAGTTCCATTAGACGAGGGGACCTTTATGCCTCTGCAGGTAAGAGGGCACTTTCTCTAATGGGAAATAGGTCAGAGGGCAGATACTAATTCCCATCCGAGAAACGGACCGTCGGTTGCTAGGGCAATTTCTCAGATGGGAAATAGCTGCTTCAGTGTGTGTGGGCTAGTTCCCATTAGAGAAATGGCCCTTTTGTGCCCTAGTGGCCAAGTCCTGCATAATAATGGGAACTAGCCTACTCAAACTGAGAAGGCTAGTTCCCATTAGAGAAATGGCCATTTTTGCTCCTCTAGTGGCCAAGTCCTGCATAATAATGGGAACTAGCATACTCACACTGAGAAGGCTAGTTCCCGTTAGAGAAATGGCCCTGGTTGCCCCTAGTGGACAAGTCCTGCATAATAATGAGAACTAGCCTACTCACACTGAAAAGGCTAGTTCCATTAGACGAGGGGACCTTTCCGCTTCTGCAAGTCAGATGGCAGTTTCTCTAATGGGAAAGAGGTCGGAGGGCTGATACTATTTCCGAGAAAAGGATCGTCGGTTGCTTGGGCAATTTCTCAGATGGGAAATAGCTGCTTCAGTGTGAGTGGGCTAGTTCCCATTAGAGAAAAGGCCCTTTTTGCTCCCCTAGTGGCCAAGTCCTGCATAATAATGGTAACTATCCTAATCACACTGAGAAGGCTAGTTCCCATTAGAGAAATTGTCCTTTTTGCCCCTAGTGGTGAAGTCCTGCATAATGATGGGAACTAGCATACTCACACTGAGAAGGCTAGTTCCCATTAGAGAAATGGCCCTGTTTGCCCCTAGTGGACAAGTCCTACATAATAATGGGAACTAGCCTAATCACACTGAGAAGGCTAGTTCCCATTAGAGAAATTGTCCTTTTTGCCCCTAGTGGTGAAGTCCTGCATAATGATGGGAACTAGCATACTCACACTGAGAAGGCTAGTTCCCATTAGAGAAATTGCACTGTTTGCCCCTAGTGGACAAGTCCTGCAAAATAATGGGAACTAGCCTAATCACACTGAGAAAGCTAGTTCTCATTAGAGAAATTGCCCTTTTTGCTCCCCTATTGGCCAAGTCCTCCATTAAAATGGGAAATAAACTACTCACACTGAAAAGGCTAGTTCCATTAGACGAGGGGACCTTTCTGCCTCTGCAGGAGAGAGGGCTGTTTTTCTAGTGGGAAAGAGGTTGGAGGGCTGATACTAGTTCCCATCCGAGAAACGGACTGTCGGTTGCTAGCGCAATTTCTCAGATGGGAAGTAGTTGCTTCAGTGTGAGTGGGCTAGTTCATATTAGAGAAATGGCCCTGTTTGCTCCCCTCGTGGCCCAGTCCTGCATAATAATGGGAACTAGCCTACTCACATTGAGAAGGCTAGTTCCCATTAGAGAAATGGCTCTTTTTGCCCTTATTGGCCAAGTCCTGCATAATAATGGGAACTAGCCTACTCACACTGAAAAGGCTAGTTCCCATTAGAGGGATAGCCCTTTTTGCCCCTAGTGACCAAGTCCTGCATAATAATGGGAACTAGCCTACTGACACTGAGAAGGCTAGTTCCCATTAGAGGGATAGCCCTTTTTGCCCCTAGTGACCAAGTCCTGCATAATAATGGGAACTAGCCTACTCACACTGAGAAGGCAAGTTCCCATTAGAGAAATTGCCCTTTTTTGCCCCTCGTGGCCAAGTCCTGCATAATAATGGGAACTAGCCTCCTCACACTGAAATGGCTAATTCCATTAGACGAGGGGACCTTTCTGCCTCTGCAAGTCAGAGAGCAGTTTCTCTAATGGGAAATAGGTGGGAGGGCCGATACTAGTTCCCATCTGAGAAACGGACCATCGGTTGCTAGGGCAATTTCTCAGACGGGAAATAGCTCCTTCAGTGTGAGTGGGCTAGTTCCCATTAGAGAAATTGACATTTTTTGCCCTAGTGGCCAAGTCCTGCATAATCATGGGAACTAGCCTACTCACACTGAAAAGGCTAGTTCCCATTAGAGAAAAGGCCCTTTTTGCTCCCCTGGACGCAAAGTCCTGCATAATATTGGGAACTAGCATATTCACACTGAGAAGGCTAGTTCCCATTAGAGAAATGGCCCTGTTTGCCCCTCGTGGCCAAGTCCTGCATAATAATGGGAACTAGCCTACTCACACTGAGAAGGCTAGTTCCCATTAGAGAACTAGCCCTTTTTGCTCCGCTAGTGGCCAACTGCTGCATAATAATGGGATCTAGCCTACTTACACTGAAAAGACTAGTTCCCATTAGAGAAATGACCCTTTTTGCCCCTAGTGGCCAAGTCCTGCATAATAATGGAAACTAGCTTACTCACACTAAGAAGGCTAGTTCCCATTAGAGAAATTGTCCTTTTTGCCCCTAGTGCTGAAGTCCTGCATAATAATGGGAACTAGCATAAACACATTGAGAAGGCTAGTTCCCATTAGAGAAATTACGCTGTTTGCCCCTAGTGGACAAGTCCTGCAAAATAATGGGAACTAGCCTAATCACACAGAGAAGGCTAGTTCCCATTAGAGAAATTACCCTTGTTGCTCCACTACTGGCCAAGTCCTCCATTAAAATGGGAAATAGACTACTCCCAATGAAAAGGCTAGTTCCATTAGACGAGGGGACCTTTCTGCCTCTGCAGGTCAGAGGGCTGTTTCTCTAATGGGAAATAGGTCGGAGGGCCGATACTAGTTCCCATCCGAGAAACGGACCGTCGGTTGCTAGCGCAATTTCTCAGATGGGAAATAGTTGCTTCAGTGTGAGTGGGCTAGTTCATATTAGAGAAATGGCCCTGTTTGCTCCCCTCATGGCCAAGTCCTGCATAATAATGGGAACTAGCCTACTCACATTGAGAAGGCTAGTTCCCATTAGAGAAATGGCTCTTTTTGCACTTATTGGCCAGGTCCTGCATAATAATGGGAACTAGCCTACTCACACTGAGAAGGCAAGTTCCCATTAGAGAAATTGCCCTTTTTTGCCCCTCATGGCCAAGTCCTGCATAATAATGGGAACTAGCCTACTCACACTGAAAAGGCTAGTTCCATTAGACGAGGGGACCTTTCTGTCTCTGCAGGTCAGAGGGCAGTTTCTCTAATGGGAAATAGGTCGGAGGGCCGATACTAGTTCCCATCTGAGAAACGGATCATCGGTTGCTAGGGAAATTTCTCAGATGGGAAATAGCTCCTTCAGTGTGAGTGGGCTGGTTCCCATTAGAGAAATTGACCTTTTCTGCTCTAGTGGCCAAGTCCTGCATAATCATGGGAACTAGCCTACTCACACTGAGAAGGCTAGTTCACATTAGAGAAATTGTCCTTTTTGCCCCTAGTGGCCAAGTCCTGCATAATAATGGGAACTACCCTACTCACACTGAGAAGGCTAGTTCACATTAGAGAAATGGCCCTTTTTGCCCCTGGTGGCCAAGTCCTGCATAATAATGGGAACTAGCCTACTCACACTGAAAATGTTAGTTCCATTAGACGAGGGGACCTTTATGCTTCTGCAGGTCAGAAGGCAGTTTCTCTAATGGGAAATAGGTCAGAGGGCAGATACAAATTCCCCTCCGAGAAACGGACCGTCGGTTGCTAAGGCAATTTCTCAGATGGGAAATAGCTGCTACAGTGTGAGTGGGCTAGCTCCCATTAGAGAAATGGCCCTTTTGCGCCCTAGTGGCCAAGTCCTGCATAATAACGGGAACTAGCCTACTCAAACTGAGAAGGCTAGTTCCCACTAGAGAAATGGCCCTTTTTGCTCCCCTAGTGGCCAAGTCCTGCATAATAATGGGAACTAGCATACTCACACTGAGAAGGCTAGTTCCCATTAGAGAAATGGCCCTGTTTGCCCCTAGTGGACAAGTCCTGCAAAATAATGGGAACTAGCTTAATCGCACTGAGAAGGCTAGTTCCCATTAGATAAATTGTCCTTTTTGCCCCTAGTGGTGAAGTCCTGCATAATAATGGGAACTAGCATACTCACACTGAGAAGGCTAGTTCCCATTAGAGAAATTGCCCTGTTTTTCCCTAGTGGACAAGTCCTGCAAAATAATGGGAACTAGCTTAATCACACTGAGAAGGCTAGTTCCCATTACAGAAATTGCCCTTTTTGCCCCCCTAGTGGCCAATTCCTGCATAATAATGAGAACTAGCCTACTCACACTGAGAAGGCTAGTCCCCATTAGATAAATGGCCATTTTTTGCCCCTAGTGGCCAAGTCCTGCATAATAATTGGAACTATCCTACTCACACTAAGAAGGTTAGTTCCCATGAGAGAAATTACCCTTTTTGCTCCCCTAGTGGCCAAGTCCTCCATTAAAATGGGAAATAGACTACTCACACTGAAAAGGCAAGTTCTATTAGACGAGGGGACCTTTCTGCCTCTGCAGGTCAGAGGGCTGTTTCTCTACTGGGAAAGAGGTCGGAGGGCTGATACTAGTTCCCATCTGAGAAATGGACCGTCGGTTGCTAGCGCAATTTCTCAGATGGGAAATAGTTGCTTCAGTGTGAGTGGGCTAGTTCATATTAGAGAAATGGCCCTGTTTGCTCCCCTCATGGCCAAGTCCTGCATAAGAATGGGAACTAGCCTACTCACATTGAGAAGGCTAGTTCCCATTAGAGAAATGGCTCTTTTTGCCCTTATTGGCCAAGTCCTGCATAATAATGGGAACTAGCCTACTCACACTGAGAAGGCTAGTTCCCATTAGAGGGATAGGCCCTAGTGGCCAAGTCCTGCATAATAATGGAAACTAGCCGACTCCCACTAAAAGGCTAGTCCCCATTAGAGAAGTTGCCCTTTTTGCTCCCCTAGTGGCCAAGTCCTGCATAATAATGGGAACTAGCCTACTCACACTGAAAAGGCTAGTTCCATTACACGAGGGGACCGTTCCGCTTCTGCAAGTCAGAGAGCAGTTTCTCTAATGGGAAAGAGGTCGGAGGGCTGATACTAGTTCCGAGAAAAGGATCGTCGGTTGCTAGGGCAATTTCTCAGATGGGAAATAGCTGCTTCAGTGTGAGTGGGCTAGTTCCCATTAGAGAAATGGCCCTTTTTGCTCCCCTAGTGGCCAAGTCCTGCATATTAATGGTAACTAGCCTACTCACACTAAGAAGGATAGTTCCTGTTAGAGAAATTGCCCTTTTTGCTCCCCTAGTGGCCAATTCCTCTATAATAATGGGAAATAGCCTTCTCACCCTGAGAAGGCAAGTTCCCATTAGAGATTTTGTCCTTTTTGACCCTCGTGGCCAAGTCCTGCATAATAATGGGAACTAGCATACTCACACTGAACATGCTAGTTCCATTAGACGAGGGGACCTTTATGCCTCTGCAGGTAAGAGGGCACTTTCTCTAATGGGAAATAGGTCAGAGGGCAGATACTAATTCCCATCCGAGAAACGGACCGTCGGTTGCTAGGGCAATTTCTCAGATGGGAAATAGCTGCTTCAGTGTGTGTGGGCTAGTTCCCATTAGAGAAATGGCCCTTTTGTGCCCTAGTGGCCAAGTCCTGCATAATAATGGGAACTAGCCTACTCAAACTGAGAAGGCTAGTTCCCATTAGAGAAATGGCCATTTTTGCTCCTCTAGTGGCCAAGTCCTGCATAATAATGGGAACTAGCACACTCACACTGAGAAGGCTAGTTCCCGTTAGAGAAATGGCCCTGGTTGCCCCTAGTGGACAAGTCCTGCATAATAATGAGAACTAGCCTACTCACACTGAAAAGGCTAGTTCCATTAGACGAGGGGACCTTTCCGCTTCTGCAAGTCAGATGGCAGTTTCTCTAATGGGAAAGAGGTCGGAGGGCTGATACTAGTTCCGAGAAAAGGATCGTCGGTTGCTAGGGCAATTTCTCAGATGGGAAATAGCTGCTTCAGTGTGAGTGGGCTAGTTCCCATTAGAGAAAAGGCCCTTTTTGCTCCCCTAGTGGCCAAGTCCTGCATAATAATGGTAACTATCCTAATCACACTGAGAAGGCTAGTTCCCAATAGAGAAATTGTCCTTTTTGCCCCTAGTGGTGAAGTCCTGCATAATGATGGGAACTAGCATACTCACACTGAGAAGGCTAGTTCCCATTAGAGAAATGGCCCTGTTTGCCCCTAGTGGACAAGTCCTACATAATAATGGGAACTAGCCTAATCACACTGAGAAGGCTAGTTCCCATTAGAGAAATTGTCCTTTTTGCCCCTAGTGGTGAAGTCCTGCATAATAATGGGAACTAGCATACTCACACTGAGAAGGCTAGTTCCCATTAGAGAAATTGCACTGTTTGCCCCTAATGGACAAGTCCTGCAAAATAATGGGAACTAGCCTAATCACACTGAGAAGGCTAGTTCCCATTAGAGAAATTGCCCTTTTTGCTCCCCTATTGGCCAAGTCCTCCATTAAAATGGGAAATAAACTACTCACACTGAAAAGGCTAGTTCCATTAGACGAGGGGACCTTTCTGCCTCTGCAGGAGAGAGGGCTGTTTTTCTAATGGGAAAGAGGTTGGAGAGCTGATACTAGTTCCCATCCGAGAAACGGACTGTCGGTTGCTAGCGCAATTTCTCAGATGGGAAGTAGTTGCTTCAGTGTGAGTGGGCTAGTTCATATTAGAGAAATGGCCCTGTTTGCTCCCCTCGTGGCCCAATCCTGCATAATAATGGGAACTAGCCTACTCACATTGAGAAGGCTAGTTCCCATTAGAGAAATGGCTCTTTTTGCCCTTATTGGCCAAGTCCTGCATAATAATGGGAACTAGCCTACTCACACTGAAAAGGCTAGTTCCCATTAGAGGGATAGCCCTTTTTGCCCCTATTGACCAAGTCCTGCATAATAATGGGAACTAGCCTACTCACACTGAGAAGGCTAGTTCCCATTAGAGGGATAGCCCTTTTTGCCCCTAGTGACCAAGTCCTGCATAATAATGGGAACTAGCCTACTCACACTGAGAAGGCAAGTTCCCATTAGAGAAATTGCCCTTTTTTGCCCCTCATGGCCAAGTCCTGCATAATAATGGGAACTAGCCTCCTCACACTGAAATGGCTAATTCCATTAGACGAGGGGACCTTTCTGCCTCTGCAAGTCAGAGAGCAGTTTCTCTAATGGGAAATAGGTGGGAGGGCCGATACTAGTTCCCATCTGAGAAACGGACCATCGGTTGCTAGGGCAATTTGTCAGACGGGAAATAGCTCCTTCAGTGTGAGTGGGCTAGTTCCCATTAGAGAAATTGACATTTTTTGCCCTAGTGGCCAAGTCCTGCATAATCATGGGAACTAGCCTACTCACACTGAAAAGGCTAGTTCCCATTAGAGAAAAGGCCCTTTTTGCTCCCCTGGACGCAAAGTCCTGCATAATAATGGGAACTAGCATATTCACACTGAGAAGGCTAGTTCCCATTAGAGAAATGGCCCTGTTTGCCCCTCGTGGCCAAGTCCTGCATAATAATGGGAACTAGCGACCGCCACCAGGGGGCGCCGAATGAAGACCTAGCTTCACGTCGCTCCGCCAGGGCCGCCTAAATCCTCCATAATCCTGCCGTTTCCACGAACCTTTTGCCGACCAACACCTCGGATCACGGTAGGGGAATGCACTGGCACCCCCTCCGAAAAATCCAGAGAAAAATCGGACCTGCCTGAGCCTCCCGCACCGTGTGAGAGCCCGGCCGGGGCCGCAGGGCCGCGAGGCAAGCCGCACGAGCGAGCCGGCGGGAACACCAGCCGCGACCAACGCAGCTCCGCCAGGGACACATCGGGCACTTTGAAGATCGCTGCGGGTCCACCCCCCGGGGCCGCGGGACTGCTGCTGTGGGACCGGAATCATCGCCCGGCGGGGCGAGAGGTGAGAACCTTCCCCCCCCCCCCCTCCCCTGGGCCTCCGCTGCTGCTGTCGCCACCGGACCGGTGCCGAGGGACGCCCGCCGGGCCTGGAGCTGCCTCCTCCCCCCCCCCCCCGACGACCGTGCAGGCTCTCCCTCCCCGGCCCCCGCTGAGCACGGGCCGCCCGGGTCGAGGGGGAACATCGAGTGCGGGGGAGGCACGCGCGGCAGCTTGGGGGGGAGGTGAGACCTTGGAGGCGTCAAACTACCGGCGGACCGAAGCGGACCTGCCAGGGGGCTGCTCCAAACTGAGCCCCCCCCCTACCAACGGTCGGACGACCCAAAAGCACCCGCTACGCATTGGGAAGAAACGAAGGAGTACCCCCCCCCCAGGCCTGACCTGCCAGCCCGGCACACAAGTCCAACACCACCCTCTGCCTGCATAATCTCCCCCCCCCCCGGACCACACGACAAACAGGCCCAGGCTGGGCCATACAGGACATAGCACCGGATTGGGCGGGCCAGGGCCCAACGGGGGCCCAAGCAGCGCAGCGCAAACAGCGATAAGGCAACCCAGGAAGGAACCTCAACCCAAGGAGACACACCCGCACCCGCACCCAGAACCGCCCCACAGAGTCAGGATGGGGAAGGATCAGCCCCGTCGGGGAGCGACCCAAAACAAAATAGACAAATACACGATGAGCACCCCGGCGGCTCTCCCGGACCCAATTAGCGGGGTGGACAATGAGGCTATGAAGGGGGGTGCGACCCAAACGCTGTCTCTCACTGACATCATGGCAGCAATCAACGACTCCAGAACCTCGGTGGAGACCAAAATAGACGGGCTGGCCTCCGAGGTGTCCTTTGTGAGGCAAGACTTAAGGAACCTCACTACCAGGGTTGGGGAAGCAGAACAACGAATATCAGACACCGAGGACACGGTTAAAAGCCTGGGAAGCCGCCTTGAGCAAATGGAACGGAAAATCACCACACTGGAAAACAGAGCCGAAGATAGTGAGGGTAGGTCCCGTCGGAACAACCTCCGCATACTCGGCCTTCCCGAGAAAGAGGAAGGGCCCTCTATGGAGCTCTTTCTGGAACACTGGCTAGCTGACCTGATGGCTCCCAAGCAGCTCTCTAAATTCTTCTCAATAGAAAGAGCACACAGAGTTCCGACGGGCAGACCAGTTCCGGGGGCCCCCCCACGAACGGTGATCGCAAAACTCATGAACTACAGGGACCGAGACACACTACTGCACATGGCAAGGGCGACCGGCCCCATCACCTACAATGGTCACCGAATCGGGCTCTTCCCCGACTACACGAGGGAGGTTCAGAAGTCGCGACAGTCCTACGACTCCATCAAAAAGAAACTGTCACCCCTGGGCATCAAATATGCACTCTTCTTTCCGGCAACATTCAAAGTATACCACAGCGGCAAGGTCCAAGTGTTCTACACTCCCCGCGACGCCTGGGACTGGTTGGAAACACAGGTCCTCTCTACTCCACGCCCGAATAGACCGGATGGAAACACACCCCGCAGGAACGATGGAGACAACAACCGCCCTACTGGACAGGTCACCCCACCACGCGAGGAAGCGGGAGAACCCGGCCCCCCGACAGACACGGGACACACCTGAATATGGGCAGCTGCTGAGGGCCAGGAATAAGGAAACAGCAAGAGACCCTTCCGACTGGCGGCCCTGGCCGGCCACCACCTCTTCGCCCCCGGAGGGGGACTCTTCACTGCTAGCTTTACTTTAAGTTCAGTGGTTATCTTGGACCACACGAGTTGCGGGGTAGGGTCCTTCTGACCCCCCCCCGCCTCTGAGTTGGGGCTTTCGCCTCGTTAGTTGTTTTAAATGGTTAGGGGAACAGGTGCTTCAGGTTGGGGGGAAGTGCGGGGTGGGGGGAGTTTGGGGTTTTTGGAGAAGGAAGGGATTGGTCTCATGACACAACCACCAGCAATAGTGGGCTGCAAAACAGAAGTTCGCAGAATTCCTTATACGAGATATGAGAGGGACCGACACGTCCCCCCCACTGGCCAACACATATCCACCTGCACGGACGGGACCCACGGTTCACAGGCTGGGGCTATAGAGTTCGCACATGAAGTACACAAAACAGATCACCAAATAAGCACGGCAGAAGGGCTCAGGCGTCCATTACACCTTAGAACGGCAGACAAGAGAAGAAAACGGGAACCACTCCGCATCCTAACATGTGACACCAAACCAAATCCCACGCTGACATAACACAAAAGAAACAGATATCCCTATTGACTTGGAATGTGAACGGCCTGGGGTCGGGCATAAAGCGCAAACTGGTACTCCAATACCTTAACCGCCATTCCCCAGACATTGCATTCATAACAGAAACCCACCTGATCGGTACTAACTGTGGGCTCTTTAGGAAAACAAATTACCCACACACATACCTCGCTGGGTTCTCCAGAGGCTCTAGGGGAGTGATGATCCTCTTGCACAAAAGATTTCCGTTTACCACAAGGAAAGTCAAAGCAGACCCACGGGGAAGGTTTGTGATGGTACTGGGTGAAATGAAGGGGGAGACTTGGGGCCTCGTGGCAGTGTATGCACCTCCCACGCTTACAACGGAACTCCTTACCGAGCTCCAGGACATAATACTAGAAGAACGGGCAGACTCATGGGCGATAGGGGGGGATTTCAATGAGGTCATGGAGACAGCTCGGGACAGAACACACGTGGGTAGCAGAGCGGTAGACATCCCGACCAGACTCCACACCTTTGCAGAAGCTATGGGGCTATCTGACACATGGAGAGCAGCCCACCCAATGGACCGGGGCTACTCGTTCTACTCCAACGCACACCGGTCCCTATCCAGACTTGATTATATCCTCACCCCAATGAATATGGGCCATCGCCTATTGTCCGCAGAATTCCTGGCGAGAGGAATCTCTGACCACTCCCCCCTATTGGTAAAACTCAAGGGCCTGTCAACAAAACAAGAACCCACCTGGCGCCTAAACACCTATTACTTAGGGATACCCGAAATACTGGAAGGGCTCGCAAATAAGACATCGGAATATTTCGACCTAAATGTGGAGGCAGTGGACTGCCCAATAACAAGGTGGGAGGCATACAAGACCGTCATACGGGGGGAAGCAATATCCTTGGTGGCAGCTCACCGCAAACAGCATAGCGAGGCAATCTCCGAGGCAGAAGCCCAGGTAACTAGGCGGGAGGAGCAATTCCTCGAAAAGGGAACCCAGGAGGCACACGAGGCCTTGGTAACAGCCCAAACAATCCTGAAAGACAGGGCCTTAGATAATGCCCGAACCGCCCACTGGCTGGCCCGGAGCCATATATACGAGAGAGGAGACAAGGCTACCAAAACACTAGCCTGGCTAGAACGTAGGGAGCGGAGCAAAGGACAAGTACGGGCCATCCAAACCCAGGGCGGGAACTTATTAACCGGGGACACTGAGATCGCGGGGGAATTCGCAGACTACTATAGAGAGCTATACTCCCCACAAATACGAGACCCCACAAGGTACGTCCCAAACTTCCTGGACGAGATCACGATCCCCCGCCTTTCTGAACTTCAGACAGAGCAGCTAGACACTGCCATCACTGAAGAGGAGGTAGGGGAAGCCCTTTCACAACTACAGACGGGGAAGACCCCTGGCCCCAACGGGTTCCCCGTAGAAATCTGGAAAAAACTGAGCGCAACGACAACGAAACACATGCACGACATGTTCCTCCGTAGCAGAGAACTGGGCACCCTCCCCCCAGACCTCCGAAAAACGACAATAGTGGTGATCCCCAAAGCAGGGAAACCCCCGGAGCACTGCGCCTCCTACAGGCCCATTTCCTTGATAAATGGGGAGGCAAAAGCGCTAGCCAGAGTCCTCGCCAATAGACTGCTGGGGGTGATTGGATCTCTAACTCACCCAGACCAATGTGGATTCATGCCAGGCAAGTCCACTCGAATGAATCTCCGCAGGGTTCAGATTGCCCTCGACCGAGCTGGCGAGATCCGGTCTCCACTGGCCCTCCTGGCGGTGGACTTTGAGAAGGCTTTCGATACAGTGGGATGGGATGCCCTGTGGGACATAATGGAACGCATGGGCTTTGGACAACACTTCATGTCATGGGTTAAACTCCTTTACTCCCTCCCCGAGGCCTCTGTAAGAGTCAATGGGAAATCATCCTCCACGTTCCAGCTGAGTAGGGGGACTAGACAGGGATGCCCCTTCTCTCCCCTGTTGTTTATCCTCGCCATTGAACCTTTGGCAATCCGGTTGAGAACTGATGCACGATGGACAGGATTCGCCTGGCCGCGGGGCGGGGAGGAACGGGTCTCGCTGTACGCGGATGACCTTTTGATATATCTGAGCAACCCAATAATCTCCTGCCCGATTGTGACTAGAACCCTGGAGGAATACCAACACTTCATGGGACTACGGGTCAACACACAGAAAACAATCTACTTCCCGGTACAGGGAGGGGAGGAAGCAATCCCAGATCCCTGTCCATACTCCGTTTCAATTCTGGGCTTCACCTACCTAGGCATACGAATCAACAAAACACAGGAGGACTTCCCCAAACTGAACCTACACCCGATAATGGGAAAACTGGAGAACGATGTCGCCCACTGGCACTCCCTCCCACTTTCATTACTCGGGAGGGCGGCACTTTTTAAGATGCTGGCACTCCCGAGATTTCTGTACGTCCTCCAAAATGCCCCGCTCCCCATCCCGACCACAATATTCACAGATATAAACCGGACTCTATGCACACTTCTCTGGGGAGGAAAACAGCCGCGCATTGCCCTGAAAACACTCTATCGCTCTGTGTGGGATGGGGGTATAGGACTGCCCAACATTCGCACATATTATTGGGCGGCACAAGCGGGAGTGGCGAATGAATGGCTACACGGAGACCCGCTGCTACCACATATCCGTGTGGAGACAGGGGACACTGGCTCGCCATCCCCCCTGCACGTACTATATGACAGCCCAAGGAACCTAAGAACAGCGCCGACCGGGTCCCGTCACATACAGCGAGTTTGGAGGGAGATACACAGATACTTAGGCTGGGCAGACAGACCAACCCTGATCCAACCCCTCTGGCGTAATGCACACCTTCCCGAAATACAAAAAATGGGCCACTTCGAAACCTGGGAGAGAAAAGGGATAACCACACTGGCGGACATAGTCCAGGAGGGGCGAATGGTGGACTTTGAAACCCTACGAACGAGACACGGGCTGTCACCCATGGACCGCTTCAGATACCTCCAGCTCACGCACGCCATTAATACCCAACTCCCGAACCTGGCCGATGTACCCGCCTGCTCTCCCCTGGAAACAAACATACTCCCACACCACATCCCCCACAAGGTAACCTCCACCCTCTATCAGGCAATTAACTCCTTTGGATCCAGGGAACTTGACAATCTCAGGGCTAAATGGGAACAGGACCTGGGCCCACTAGAGGCGGAGGAGTGGGTGGAGGCCCTGATGTCCCCGAGGGAAATAGGGATAGATGCCAAACTCCGGCTGATTCAGCTACGAATCCTGCACAGGTCCTACTACTCCAGAACGCAAATGGCCAGTTGGGGTGGGGATGTAAATGCAGAATGCAGTCGATGTAAAAGGGCGGAGGGCACCTTCTACCATTTGTTATGGGATTGTGGGGTGCTGCAGGAGTTTTGGACTGCGTGTTTACTCCGCCTCTCTAGAATACTTGGCTCCACAATCCCGAGAGACCCTAAGCTTATCCTGCTGGGTATAGGAGGCGAAACTGACCTTAACAAATATGAAAGACTGTTTCTAGGAGTAGCGCTTGGTGCTGGAAAGAGACTCACGGCAGCCACATGGGGCTCGGGGGACAGGATAACCATTGACAGATGGTCCAATGAAATGGACAGATGTGCCTCCCTGGAGAGGCGAATTTATAATGCAAGGGGTGCCCCCCGTAAGTTTCAGAAAATATGGGGAAAATGGGAACTATAAATGCAAAGACCAAAACAAGGGACAGCGGCGACGCCCTACGCAGCTGCCGGGTGGAGGGTGTGGATTTTCGATTTCGAACCCCGGTCCCCCCTCCCACCCCCCCGCGCAGAACCATACAACTGCCAAGGAATATGTTGCCAACTGCTATCTATTGTGATCTCGATGATAGGTCTCCTAATGTCTTTTGTGTACTCATGCTGTAAGCGCTACCCTTCTTTTTCTTCTTCTTGTTCTTTGTTTAACAAACAAATAAAAAAAAGATTTATAAAAAAAAAATAATGGGAACTAGCCTACTCACACTGAGAAGGCTAGTTCCCATTAGAGAACTAGCCCTTTTTGCTCCGCTAGTGGCCAACTGCTGCATAATAATGGGATCTAGCCTACTTACACTGAAAAGACTAGTTCCCATTAGAGAAATGACCCTTTTTGCCCCTAGTGGCCAAGTCCTGCATAATAATGGAAACTAGCTTACTCACACTAAGAAGGCTAGTCCCCATTAGAGAAATGGCCCTTTTGTGCCCTAGTGGCCAAGTCCTGCATAATAATGGGAACTAGCCTACTCAAACTGAGAAGGCTAGTTCCCATTAGAGAAATTGTCCTTTTTGCCACTAGTGCTGAAGTCCTGCATAATAATGGGAACTAGCATAAACACATTGAGAAGGCTAGTTCCCATTAGAGAAATTACCCTGTTTGCCCCTAGTGGACAAGTCCTGCAAAATAATGGGAACTAGCCTAATCACACTGAGAAGGCTAGTTCCCATTAGAGAAAAGGCCCTTTTTGCTCCCCTGGACGCAAAGTCCTGCATAATAATGGGAACTAGCATATTCACACTGAGAAGGCTAGTTCCCATTAGAGAAATGGCCCTGTTTGCCCCTCGTGGCCAAGTCCTGCATAATAATGGGAACTAGCCTACTCACACTGAGAAGGCTAGTTCCCATTAGAGAACTAGCCCTTTTTGCTCCGCTAGTGGCCAACTGCTGCATAATAATGGGATCTAGCCTACTTACACTGAAAAGACTAGTTCCCATTAGAGAAATGACCCTTTTTGCCCCTAGTGGCCAAGTCCTGCATAATAATGGAAACTAGCTTACTCACACTAAGAAGGCTAGTCCCCATTAGAGAAATGGCCCTTTTGTGCCCTAGTGGCCAAGTCCTGCATAATAATGGGAACTAGCCTACTCAAACTGAGAAGGCTAGTTCCCATTAGAGAAATTGTCCTTTTTGCCCCTAGTGCTGAAGTCCTGCATAATAATGGGAACTAGCATAAACACATTGAAAAGGCTAGTTCCCATTAGAGAAATTACCCTGTTTGCCCCTAGTGGACAAGTCCTGCAAAATAATGGGAACTAGCCTAATCACACTGAGAAGGCTAGTTCCCATTAGAGAAATTGCCCTTTTTGCTCCCCTAGTGGCCAATTCCTGCATAATAATGAGAACTAGCCTACTCACACTGAGAAGGCTAGTCCCCATTAGATAAATGGCCATTTTCTGCCCCTAGTGGCCAAGGCCTGCATAATAATTGGAACTATCCTACTCACACTAAGAAGGTTAGTTCCCATGAGAGAAATTACCCTTTTTGCTCCCATAGTGGCCAAGTCCTCCATTAAAATGGGGAATAGACTACTCACACTGAAAAGGCAAGTTCTATTAGACGAGGGGACCTTTCTGCCTCTGCAGGTCAGAGGGCTGTTTCTCTACTGGGAAAGAGGTTGGAGGGCTGATACTAGTTCCCATCTGAGAAACGGACCATCGGTTGCTAGCGCAATTTCTCAGATGGGAAATAGTTGCTTCAGTGTGAGTGGCCTAGTTCATATTAGAGAAATGGCCCTGTTTGCTCCCCTCATGGCCAAGTCCTGCATAATAATGGGAACTAGCCTACTCACATTGAGAAGACTAGTTCCCATTAGAGAAATGGCTCTTTTTGCCCTTATTGGCCAAGTCATGCAGAATAATGGGAACTAGCCTACTCACACTTAGAAGGCTAGTTCCCATTAGAAGGGTAGCCCTTTTTGCCCCTATTGGCCAAGTCCTGCATAATAATGGGAACTAGCCTACTCACACTGAGAAGGCAAGTTCCCATTAGAGAAATTGCCATTTTTTGACCCTCGTGGCCAAGTCCAGTATAATAATGGGAACTAGCCTACTCACACTGAAAAGGCTAGTTCCATTAGACGAGGGGAACTTTTTGCCTCTGCAGGTCAGAGGGCAGTTTCTCTAATGGGAAATAGGTCAGAGGGCCGATACTAGTTCCCATCTGAGAAACGGACCATCGGTTGCTAGGGCAATTTCTCAGATGGGAAATAGCTCCTTCAGTGTGAGTGGGCTAGTTCCCATTAGAGAAATTGACCTTTTCTGCCCTAGTGGCCAAGTCCTGCATAATCATGGGAACTAGCCTACGTACACTGAAAAGACTAGTTCCCATTAGAGAAATGACCCTTTTTGCCCTAGTAGCCAAGTCCTGCATAATAATGGAAACTAGCCTACTCAAACTGAGAAGGCTAGTTCCCATTAGAGAAATTGCCCTTTTTGCTCCCCTATTGGCCAAGTCCTCCATTAAAATGGGAAATAAACTACTCACACTGAAAAGGCTAGTTCCATTAGACGAGGGGACCTTTCTGCCTCTGCAGGAGAGAGGGCTGTTTTTCTAATGGGAAAGAGGTTGGAGGGCTGATACTAGTTCCCATCCGAGAAACGGACTGTCGGTTGCTAGCGCAATTTCTCAGATGGGAAGTAGTTGTTTCAATGTGAGTGGGCTAGTTCATATTAGAGAAATGGCCCTGTTTGCTCCCCTCGTAGCCCAGTCCTGCATAATAATGGGAACTAGCCTATCACATTGAGAAGGCTAGTTCCCATTAGAGAAATGGCTCTTTTTGCCCTTATTGGCCAAGTCCTGCATAATAATGGGAACTAGCCTACTCACACTGAAAAGGCTAGTTCCCATTAGAGGGATAGCCCTTTTTGCCCCTAGTGACCAAGTCCTGCATAATAATGGGAACTAGCCTACTCACACTGGGAAGGCTAGTTCCCATTAGAGGGATAGCCCTTTTTGCCCCTAGTGACCAAGTCCTGCATAATAATGGGAACTAGCCTACTCACACTGAGAAGGCAAGTTCCCATTGGAGAAATTGCCCTTTTTTGCCCCTCGTGGCCAAGTCCTGCATAATAATGGGAACTAGCCTCCTCACACTGAAATGGCTAATTCCATTAGACGAGGGGACCTTTCTGCCTCTGCAAGTCAGAGAGCAGTTTCTCTAATGGGAAATAGGTTGGAGGGCCGATACTAGTTCCCATCTGAGAAACGGACCATCGGTTGCTAGGGCAATTTCTCAGACGGGAAATAGCTCCTTCAGTGTGAGTGGGCTAGTTCCCATTAGAGAAATTGACATTTTTTGCCCTAGTGGCCAAGTCCTGCATAATCATGGGAACTAGCCTACTCACACTGAAAAGGCTAGTTCCCATTAGAGAAAAGGCCCTTTTTGCTCCCCTGGACGCAAAGCCCTGCATAATAATGGGAACTAGCATATTCACACTGAGAAGGCTAGTTCCCATTAGAGAAATGGCCCTGTTTGCCCCTCGTGGCCAAGTCCTGCATAATAATAGGAACTAGCCTACCCACACTGAGATGGCTAGTTCCCATTAGAGAACTGGCCCTTTTTGCTCCGCTAGTGGCCGACTGCTGCATAATAATGGGATGTAGCCTACTTACACTGAAAAGACTAGTTCCCATTAGAGAAATGACCCTTTTTGCCCCTAGTGGCCAAGTCCTGCATAATAATGGAAACTAGCTTACTCACACTAAGAAGGCTAGTTCCCATTAGAGAAATTGCCCTTTTTGCTCCCCTATTGGCCAAGTCCTGCATAATAATGGGAACTAGCCTACTCACACTGAGAAGGCAAGTTCCCATTAGAGAAATTGCCATTTTTTGACCCTCGTGGCCAAGTCCAGTATAATAATGGGAACTAGCCTACTCACACTGAAAAGGCTAGTTCCATTAGACGAGGGGACCTTTCTGCCTCTGCAGGTCAGAGGGCAGTTTCTCTAATGGGAAATAGGTCAGAGGGCTGATACTAGTTCCCATCTGAGAAACGGACCATCGGTTGCTAGGGCAATTTCTCAGATGGGAAATAACTCCTTCAGTGTGAGTGGGCTAGTTCCCATTAGAGAAATTGACCTTTTCTGCCCTAGTGGCCAAGTCCTGC
Source organism: Ambystoma mexicanum (assembly GCF_040938575.1). Taxonomy (NCBI): domain Eukaryota; kingdom Metazoa; phylum Chordata; class Amphibia; order Caudata; family Ambystomatidae; genus Ambystoma; species Ambystoma mexicanum. The sequence goes on from NC_090931.1 coordinate 465,039,979, forward strand.
ATAATCATGGGAACTAGCCTACTTACACTGAAAAGACTAGTTCCCATTAGAGAAATGACCCTTTTTGCCCTAGTGGCCAAGTCCTGCATAATAATGGAAACTAGCCTACTCAAACTGAGAAGGCTAGTTCCCATTAGAGAAATTGCCCTTTTTGCTCCCCTATTGGCCAAGTCCTCCATTAAAATGGGAAATAAACTACTCACACTGAAAAGGCTAGTTCCATTAGACGAGGGGACCTTTCTGCCTCTGCAGGAGAGAGGGCTGTTTTTCTAATGGGAAAGAGGTTGGAGGGCTGATACTAGTTCCCATCCGAGAAACGGACTGTCGGTTGCTAGCGCAATTTCTCAGATGGGAAGTAGTTGCTTCAGTGTGAGTGGGCTAGTTCATATTAGAGAAATGGACCTGTTTGCTCCCCTCGTGGCCCAGTCCTGCATAATAATGGGAACTAGCCTATCACATTGAGAAGGCTAGTTCCCATTAGAGAAATGGCTCTTTTTGCCCTTATTGGCCAAGTCCTGCATAATAATGGGAACTAGCCTACTCACACTGAAAAGGCTAGTTCCCATTAGAGGGATAGCCCTTTTTGCCCCTAGTGGCCAAGTCCTGCATAATAATGGGAACTAGCCTACTCACACTGAGAAGGCTAGTTCCCATTAGAGGGATAGCCCTTTTTGCCCCTAGTGACAAAGTCCTGCATAATAATGGGAACTAGCCTACTCACACTGAGAAGGCAAGTTCCCATTAGAGAAATTGCCCTTTTTTGCCCCTCGTGGCCAAGTGCTGCATAATAATGGGAACTAGCCTCCTCACACTGAAATGGCTAATTCCATTAGACGAGGGCACCTTTCTGCCTCTGCAAGTCAGAGAGCAGTTTCTCTAATGGGAAATAGGTGGGAGGGCCGATACTAGTTCCCATCTGAGAAACGGACCATCGGTTGCTAGGGCAATTTCTCAGACGGGAAATAGCTCCTTCAGTGTGAGTGGGCTAGTTCCCATTAGAGAAATTGACATTTTTTGCCCTAGTAGCCAAGTCCTGCATAATCATGGGAACTAGCCTACTCACACTGAAAAGGCTAGTTCCCATTAGAGAAAAGGCCCTTTTTGCTCCCCTGGACGCAAAGTCCTGCATAATAATGGGAACTAGCATATTCACACTGAGAAGGCTAGTTCCCATTAGAGAAATGGCCCTGTTTGACCCTCGTGGCCAAGTCCTGCATAATAATGGGAACTAGCCTACTCACACTGAGAAGGCTAGTTCCCATTAGAGAACTAGCCCTTTTTGCTCCGCTAGTGGCCAACTGCTGCATAATAATGGGATCTAGCCTACTTACACTGAAAAGACTAGTTCCCATTAGAGAAATGACCCTTTTTGCCCCTAGTGGCCAAGTCCTGCATAATAATGGAAACTAGCTTACTCACACTAAGAAAGCTAGTCCCCATTAGAGAAATGGCCCTTTTGTGCCCTAGTGGCCAAGTCCTGCATAATAATGGGAACTAGCCTACTCAAACTGAGAAGGCTAGTTCCCATTAGAGAAATTGTCCTTTTTGCCCCTAGTGCTGAAGTCCTGCATAATAATGGGAACTAGCATAAACACATTGAGAAGGCTAGTTCCCATTAGAGAAATTACCCTGTTTGCCCCTAGTGGACAAGTCCTGCAAAATAATGGGAACTAGCCTAATCGCACTGAGAAGGCTAGTTCCCATTAGAGAAATTGCCCTTTTTGCTCCCCTAGTGGCCAATTCCTGCATAATAATGAGAACTAGCCTACTCACACTGAGAAGGCTAGTCCCCATTAGATAAATGGCCATTTTTTGCCCCTAGTGGCCAAGTCCTGCATAATAATTGGAACTATCCTACTCACACTAAGAAGGTTAGTTCCCATGAGAGAAATTACCCTTTTTGCTCCCATAGTGGCCAAGTCCTCCATTAAAATGGGGAATAGACTACTCACACTGAAAAGGCAAGTTCTATTAGACGAGGGGACCTTTCTGCCTCTGCTGGTCAGAGGGCTGTTTCTCTACTGGGAAAGAGGTCGGAGGGCTGATACTAGTTCCCATCTGAGAAACGGACCATCGGTTGCTAGCGCAATTTCTCAGATGGGAAATAGTTGCTTCAGTGTGAGTGGGCTAGTTCATATTAGAGAAATGGCCCTGTTTGCTCCCCTCATGGCCAAGTCCTGCATAATAATGGGAACTAGCCTACTCACATTGAGAAGACTAGTTCCCATTAGAGAAATGGCTCTTTTTGCCCTTATTGGCCAAGTCATGCAGAATAATGGGAACTAGCCTACTCACACTTAGAAGGCTAGTTCCCATTAGAGGGATAGCCCTTTTTGCCCCTATTGGCCAAGTCCTGCATAATAATGGGAACTAGCCTACTCACACTGAGAAGGCAAGTTCCCACTAGAGAAATTGCCATTTTTTGACCCTCGTGGCCAAGTCCAGTATAATAATGGGAACGAGCCTACTCACACTGAAAAGGCTAGTTCCATTAGACGAGGGGACCTTTCTGCCTCTGCAGGTCAGAGGGCAGTTTCTCTAATGGGAAATAGGTCAGAGGGCCGATACTAGTTCCCATCTGAGAAACGGACCATCGGTTGCTAGGGCAATTTCTCAGATGGGAAATAGCTCCTTCAGTGTGAGTGGGCTAGTTCCCATTAGAGAAATTGACCTTTTCTGCCCTAGTGGCCAAGTCCTGCATAATCATGGGAACTAGCCTACTCACACTGAGAAGGCTAGTTCCCATTAGAGAAAAGGCCCCTTTTGCTCCCCTGGAGGCAAAGTCCTGCATAATAATGGGAACTAGCCTACTTACACTGAAAAGACTAGTTCCCATTAGAGAAATTACCCTTTTTGCCCTAGTGGCCAAGTCCTGCATAATCATGGGAACTAGCCTACTCACACTGAGAAGGCTAGTTCACATTAGATAAATTGTCCTTTTTGCCCCTAGTGGCCAAGTCCTGCATAATAATGGGAACTACCCTACTCACACTGAGAAGGCTAGTTCACATTAGAGAAATGGCCCTTTTTGCCCCTGGTGGCCAAGTCCTGCATAATAATGGGAACTAGCCTACTCACACTGAAAATGTTAGTTCCATTAGACGAGGGGACCTTTATGCTTCTGCAGGTCAGAAGGCAGTTTCTCTAATGGGAAATAGGTCAGAGGGCAGATACAAATTCCCCTCCGAGAAACGGACCGTCGGTTGCTAGGGCAATTTCTCAGATGGGAAATAGCTGCTACAGTGTGAGTGGGCTAGCTCCCATTAGAGAAATGGCCCTTTTGTGCCCTAGTGGCCAAGTCCTGCATAATAACGGGAACTAGCCTACTCAAACTGAGAAGGCTAGTTCCCACTAGAGAAATGGCCCTTTTTGCTCCCCTAGTGGCCAAGTCCTGCATAATAATGGGAACTAGCATACTCACACTGAGAAGGCTAGTTCCCATTAGAGAAATGGCCCTGTTTGCCCCTAGTGGACAAGTCCTGCAAAATAATGGGAACTAGCTTAATCGCACTGAGAAGGCTAGTTCCCATTAGAGAAATTGTCCTTTTTGCCCCTAGTGGTGAAGTCCTGCATAATAATGGGAACTAGCATACTCACACTGAGAAGGCTAGTTCCCATTAGAGAAATTGCCCTGTTTGTCCCTAGTGGACAAGTCCTGCAAAATAATGGGAACTAGCTTAATCACACTGAGAAGGCTAGTTCCCATTACAGAAATTGCCCTTTTTGCCCCCCTAGTGGCCAATTCCTGCATAATAATGAGAACTAGCCTACTCACACTGAGAAGGCTAGTCCCCATTAGATAAATGGCCATTTTTTGCCCCTAGTGGCCAAGTCCTGCATAATAATTGGAACTATCCTACTCACACTAAGAAGGTTAGTTCCCATGAGAGAAATTACCCTTTTTTCTCCCCTAGTGGCCAAGTCCTCCATTAAAATGGGAAATAGACTACTCACACTGAAAAGGCAAGTTCTATTAGACGAGGGGACCTTTCTGCCTCTGCAGGTCAGAGGGCTGTTTCTCTACTGGGAAAGAGGTCAGAGGGCTGATACTAGTTCCCATCTGAGAAATGGACCATCGGTTGCTAGCGCAATTTCTCAGATGGGAAATAGTTGCTTCAGTGTGAGTGGGCTAGTTCATATTAGAGAAATGGCCCTGTTTGCTCCCCTCATGGCCAAGTCCTGCATAATAATGGGAACTAGCCTACTCACATTGAGAAGGCTAGTTCCCATTAGAGAAATGGCTCTTTTTGCCCTTATTGGCCAAGTCCTGCATAATAATGGGAACTAGCCTACTCACACTGAGAAGGCTAGTTCCCATTAGAGGGATAGGCCCTAGTGGCCAAGTCCTGCATAATAATGGAAACTAGCCTACTCCCACTACGAAGGCTAGTCCCCATTAGAGAAGTTGCCCTTTTTGCTCCCCTAGTGGCAAAGTCCTCCGTAATAATTGGAAATAGACTACTCACACTGAGAAGGAAAGTTCCAATTTGAGAAATTGCCCTTTTTGCCTCTAGTGGCCAAGTCCTGCATAATAATGGGAACTAGCCTACTCACACTGAAAAGGCTAGTTCCATTAGACGAGGGGACCGTTCCGCTTCTGCAAGTCAGAGAGCAGTTTCTCTAATGGGAAAGAGGTCGGAGGGCTGATAGTAGTTCCGAGAAAAGGATCGTCGGTTGCTAGGGCAATTTCTCAGATGGGAAATAGCTGCTTCAGTGTGAGTGGGCTAGTTCCCATTAGAGAAATGGCCCTTTTTGCTCCCCTAGTGGCCAAGTCCTGCATATTAATGGTAACTAGCCTACTCACACTAAGAAGGATAGTTCCTGTTAGAGAAATTGCCCTTTTTGCTCCCCTAGTGGCCAATTCCTCTATAATAATGGGAAATAGCCTTCTCACCCTGAGAAGGCAAGTTCCCATTAGAGATTTTGTCCTTTTTGACCCTCGTGGCCAAGTCCTGCATAATAATGGGAACTAGCATACTCACACTGAACATGCTAGTTCCATTAGACGAGGGGACCTTTATGCCTCTGCAGGTAAGAGGGCACTTTCTCTAATGGGAAATAGGTCAGAGGGCAGATACTAATTCCCATCCGAGAAACGGACCGTCGGTTGCTAGGGCAATTTCTCAGATGGGAAATAGCTGCTTCAGTGTGTGTGGGCTAGTTCCCATTAGAGAAATGGCCCTTTTGTGCCCTAGTGGCCAAGTCCTGCATAATAATGGGAACTAGCCTACTCAAACTGAGAAGGCTAGTTCCCATTAGAGAAATGGCCATTTTTGCTCCTCTAGTGGCCAAGTCCTGCATAATAATGGGAACTAGCATACTCACACTGAGAAGGCTAGTTCCCGTTAGAGAAATGGCCCTGGTTGCCCCTAGTGGACATGTCCTGCATAATAATGAGAACTAGCCTACTCACACTGAAAAGGCTAGTTCCATTAGACGAGGGGACCTTTCCGCTTCTGCAAGTCAGATGGCAGTTTCTCTAATGGGAAAGAGGTCGGAGGGCTGATACTATTTCCGAGAAAAGGATCGTCGGTTGCTAGGGCAATTTCTCAGATGGGAAATAGCTGCTTCAGTGTGAGTGGGCTAGTTCCCATTAGAGAAAAGGCCCTTTTTGCTCCCCTAGTGGCCAAGTCCTGCATAATAATGGTAACTATCCTAATCACACTGGGAAGGCTAGTTCCCATTAGAGAAATTGTTCTTTTTGCCCCTAGTGGTGAAGTCCTGCATAATGATGGGAACTAGCATACTCACACTGAGAAGGCTAGTTCCCATTAGAGAAATGGCTCTTTTTGCCCTTATTGGCCAAGTCCTGCATAATAATGGGAACTAGCCTACTCACACTGAGAAGGCTAGTTCCCATTAGAGGGATAGGCCCTAGTGGCCAAGTCCTGCATAATAATGGAAACTAGCCTACTCCCACTAAGAAGGCTAGTCCCCATTAGAGAAGTTGCCATTTTTGCTCCCCTGGTGGCAAAGTCCTGCATAATAATGGGAACTAGCCTACTCACACTGAAAAGGCTAGTTCCATTAGACGAGGGGACCGTTCCGCTTCTGCAAGTCAGAGAGCAGTTTCTCTAATGGGAAAGAGGTCGGAGGGCTGATAGTAGTTCCGAGAAAAGGATCGTCGGTTGCTAGGGCAATTTCTCAGATGGAAATAGCTGCTTCAGTGTGAGTGGGCTAGTTCCCATTAGAGAAATGGCCCTTTTTGCTCCCCTAGTGGCCAAGTCCTGCATATTAATGGTAACTAGCCTACTCACACTAAGAAGGATAGTTCCCGTTAGAGAAATTGCCCTTTTTGCTCCCCTAGTGGCCAATTCCTCCATAATAATGGGAAATAGCCTTCTCACCCTGAGAAGGCAAGTTCCCATTAGAGATTTTGTCCTTTTTGACCCTCGTGGCCAAGTCCTGCATAATAATGGGAACTAGCATACTCACACTGAACATGCTAGTTCCATTAGACGAGGGGACCTTTATGCCTCTGCAGGTAAGAGGGCACTTTCTCTAATGGGAAATAGGTCAGAGGGCAGATACTAATTCCCATCCGAGAAACGGACCGTCGGTTGCTAGGGCAATTTCTCAGATGGGAAATAGCTGCTTCAGTGTGTGTGGGCTAGTTCCCATTAGAGAAATGGCCCTTTTGTGCCCTAGTGGCCAAGTCCTGCATAATAATGGGAACTAGCCTACTAAAACTGAGAAGGCTAGTTCCCATTAGAGAAATGGCCATTTTTGCTCCTCTAGTGGCCAAGTCCTGCATAATAATGGGAACTAGCATACTCACACTGAGAAGGCTAGTTCCCGTTAGAGAAATGGCCCTGGTTGCCCCTAGTGGACAAGTCCTGCATAATAATGAGAACTGGCCTACTCACACTGAAAAGGCTAGTTCCATTAGACGAGGGGACCTTTCCGCTTCTGCAAGTCAGATGGCAGTTTCTCTAATGGGAAAGAGGTCGGAGGGCTGATACTATTTCCGAGAAAAGGATCGTCGGTTGCTAGGGCAATTTCTCAGATGGGAAATAGCTGCTTCAGTGTGAGTGGGCTAGTTCCCATTAGAGAAAAGGCCCTTTTTGCTCCCCTAGTGGCCAAGTCCTGCATAATAATGGTAACTATCCTAATCACACTGGGAAGGCTAGTTCCCATTAGAGAAATTGTCCGTTTTGCCCCTAGTGGTGAAGTCCTGCATAATGATGGGAACTAGCATACTCACACTGAGAAGGCTAGTTCCCATTAGAGAAATGGCCCTGTTTGCCCCTAGTGGACAAGTCCTACATATTAATGGGAACTAGCCTAATCACACTGAGAAGGCTAGTTCCCATTAGAGAAATTGTTCTTTTTGCCCCTAGTGGTGAAGTCCTGCATAATAATGGGAACTAGCATACTCACACTGAGAAGGCTAGTTCCCATTAGAGAAATTGCACTGTTTGCCCCTAGTGGACAAGTCCTGCAAAATAATGGGAACTAGCCTAATCACACTGAGAAGGCTAGTTCCCATTAGAGAAATTGCCCTTTTTGCTCCCCTATTGGCCAAGTCCTCCATTAAAATGGGAAATAAACTACTAACACTGAAAAGGCTAGTTCCATTAGACGAGGGGACCTTTCTGCCTCTGCAGGAGAGAGGGATGTTTTTCTAATGGGAAAGAGGTTGGAGGGCTGATACTAGTTCCCATCCGAGAAACGGACTGTCGGTTGCTAGCGCAATTTCTCAGATGGGAAGTAGTTGCTTCAGTGTGAGTGGGCTAGTTCATATTAAAGAAATGGCCCTGGTTGCTCCCCTCGTGGCCCAGTCCTGCATAATAATGGGAACTAGCCTACTCACATTGAGAAGGCTAGTTCCCATTAGAGAAATGGCTCTTTTTGCCCTTATTGGCCAAGTCCTGCATAATAATGGGAACTAGCCTACTCACACTGAAAAGGCTAGTTCCCATTAGAGGGATAGCCCTTTTTGCCCCTAGTGACCAAGTCCTGCATAATAACGGGAACTAGCCTACTCACACTGAGAAGGCTAGTTCCCATTAGAGGGATAGCCCTTTTTGCCCCTAGTGACCAAGTCCTGCATAATAATGGGAACTAGCCTACTCACACTGAGAAGGCAAATTCCCATTAGAGAAATTGCCCTTTTTTGCCCCTCGTGGCCAAGTCCTGCATAATAATGGGAACTAGCCTCCTCACACTGAAATGGCTAATTCCATTAGACGAGGGGACCTTTCTGCCTCTGCAAGTCAGAGAGCAGTTTCTCTAATGGGAAATAGGTGGGAGGGCCGATACTAGTTCCCATCTGAGAAACGGACCATTGGTTGCTAGGGCAATTTCTCAGACGGGAAATAGCTCCTTCAGTGTGAGTGGGCTAGTTCCCATTAGAGAAATTCACATTTTTTGCCCTAGTGGCCAAGTCCTGCATAATCATGGGAACTAGCCTACTCACACTGAAAAGGCTAGTTCCCATTAGAGAAAAGGCCCTTTTTGCTCCCCTGGACGCAAAGTCCTGCATAATAATGGGAACTAGCATATTCACACTGAGAAGGCTAGTTCCCATTAGAGAAATGGCCCTGTTTGCCCCTCGTGGCCAAGTCCTGCATAATAATGGGAACTAGCCTACTCACACTGAGAAGGCTAGTTCCCATTAGAGAACTAGCCCTTTTTGCTCCACTAGTGGCCAACTGCTGCATAATAATGGGATCTAGCCTACTTACACTGAAAAGACTAGTTCCCATTAGAGAAATGACCCTTTTTCCCCCCAGTGGCCAAGTCCTGCATAATAATGGAAACTAGCTTACTCACACTAAGAAGGCTAGTCTCCATTAGAGAAATGGCCCTTTTGTGCCCTAGTGGCCAAGTCCTGCATAATAATGGGAACTAGCCTACTCAAACTGAGAAAGCTAGTTCCCATTAGAGAAATTGTCCTTTTTGCCCCTAGTGCTGAAGTCCTGCATAATAATGGGAACTAGCATAAACACATTGAGAAGGCTAGTTCCCATTAGAGAAATTACCCTGTTTGCCCCTAGTGGACAAGTCCTGCAAAATAATGGGAACTAGCCTAATCACACTGAGAAGGCTAGTTCCCATTAGAGAAATTACCCTTGTTGCTCCACTACTGGCCAAGTCCTCCATTAAAATGGGAAATAGACTACTCCCAATGAAAAGGCTAGTTCCATTAGACGAGGGGACCTTTCTGCCTCTGCAGGTCAGAGGGCTGTTTCTCTAATGGGAAATAGGTCGGAGGGCCGATACTAGTTCCCATCCGAGAAACGGACCGTCGGTTACTAGCGCAATTTCTCAGATGGGAAATAGTTGCTTCAGTGTGAGTGGGCTAGTTCATATTAGAGAAATGGCCCTGTTTGCTCCCCTCATGGCCAAGTCCTGCATAATAATGGGAACTAGCCTACTCACATTGAGAAGGCTAGTTCCCATTAGAGAAATGGCTCTTTTTGCACTTATTGGCCAAGTCCTGCATAATAATGGGAACTAGCCTACTCACACTGAGAAGGCAAGTTCCCATTAGAGAAATTGCCCTTTTTTGCCCCTCATGGCCAAGTCCTGCATAATAATGGGAACTAGCCTACTCACACTGAAAAGGCTAGTTCCATTAGACGAGGGGACCTTTCTGTCTCTGCAGGTCAGAGGGCAGTTTCTCTAATGGGAAATAGGTCGGAGGGCCGATACTAGTTCCCATCTGAGAAACGGATCATCGGTTGCTAGGGAAATTTCTCAGATGGGAAATAGCTCCTTCAGTGTGAGTGGGCTGGTTCCCATTAGAGAAATTGACCTTTTCTGCTTTAGTGGCCAAGTCCTGCATAATCATGGGAACTAGCCTACTCACACTGAGAAGGCTAGTTCACATTAGAGAAATTGTCCTTTTTGCCCCTAGTGGCCAAGTCCTGCATAATAATGGGAACTACCCTACTCACACTGAGAAGGCTAGTTCACATTAGAGAAATGGCCCTTTTTGCCCCTGGTGAACAAGTCCTGCATAATAATGGGAACTAGCCTACTCACACTGAAAATGTTAGTTCCATTAGACGAGGGGACCTTTATGCTTCTGCAGGTCAGAAGGCAGTTTCTCTAATGGGAAATAGGTCAGAGGGCAGATACAAATTCCCCTCCGAGAAACGGACCGTCGGTTGCTAGGGCAATTTCTCATATGGGAAATAGCTGCTACAGTGTGAGTGGGCTAGCTCCCATTAGAGAAATGGCCCTTTTGTGCCCTAGTGGCCAAGTCCTGCATAATAACGGGAACTAGCCTACTCAAACTGAGAAGGCTAGTTCCCACTAGAGAAATGGCCCTTTTTGCTCCCCTAGTGGCCAAGTCCTGCATAATAATGGGAACTAGCATACTCACACTGAGAAGGCTAGTTCCCATTAGAGAAATGGCCCTGTTTGCCCCTAGTGGACAAGTCCTGCAAAATAATGGGAACTAGCTTAATCGCACTGAGAAGGCTAGTTCCCATTAGAGAAATTGTCCTTTTTGCCCCTAGTGGTGAAGTCCTCCATAATAATGGGAACTAGCATACTCACACTGAGAAGGCTAGTTCCCATTAGAGAAATTGCCCTGTTTGTCCCTAGTGGACAAGTCCTGCAAAATAATGGGAACTAGCTTAATCACACTGAGAAGGCTAGTTCCCATTACAGAAATTGCCCTTTTTGCCCCCCTAGTGGCCAATTCCTGCATAATAATGAGAACTAGCCTACTCACACTGAGAAGGCTAGTCCCCATTAGATAAATGGCCATTTTTTGCCCCTAGTGGCCAAGTCCTGCATAATAATTGGAACTATCCTACTCACACTAAGAAGGTTAGTTCCCATGAGAGAAATTACCCTTTTTGCTCCCCTAGTGGCCAAGTCCTCCATTAAAATGGGAAATAGACTACTCACACTGAAAAGGCAAGTTCTATTAGACGAGGGGACCTTTCTGCCTCTGCAGGTCAGAGGGCTGTTTCTCTACTGGGAAAGAGGTCGGAGGGCTGATACTAGTTCCCATCTGAGAAATGGACCGTCGGTTGCTAGCGCAATTTCTCAGATGGGAAATAGTTGCTTCAGTGTGAGTGGGCTAGTTCATATTAGAGAAATGGCCCTGTTTGCTCCCCTCATGGCCAAGTCCTGCATAATAATGGGAACTAGCCTACTCACATTGAGAAGGCTAGTTCCCATCAGAGAAATGGCTCTTTTTGCCCTTATTGGCCAAGTCCTGCATAATAATGGGAACTAGCCTACTCACACTGAGAAGGCTAGTTCCCATTGGAGGGATAGGCCCTAGTGGCCAAGTCCTGCATAATAATGGAAACTAGCCTACTCCCACTAAGAAGGCTAGTCCCCATTAGAGAAGTTGCCCTTTTTGCTCCCCTAGTGGCAAAGTCCTCCGTAATAATTGGAAATAGACTACTCACACTGAGAAGGAAAGTTCCAATTTGAGAAATTGCCCTTTTTGCCTCTAGTGGCCAAGTCCTGCATAATAATGGGAACTAGCCTACTGACACTGAAAAGGCTAGTTCCATTAGACGAGGGGACCGTTCCGCTTCTGCAAGTCAGAGAGCAGTTTCTCTAATGGGAAAGAGGTCGGAGGGCTGATACTAGTTCAGAGAAAAGGATCATCGGTTGCTAGGGCAATTTCTCAGATGGGAAATAGCTGCTTCAGTGTGAGTGGGCTAGTTCCCATTAGAGAAATGGCCCTTTTTGCTCCCCTAGTGGCCAAGTCCTGCATATTAATGGTAACTAGCCTACTCACACTAAGAAGGATAGTTCCCGTTAGAGAAATTGCCCTTTTTGCTCCCCTAGTGGCCAATTCCTCCATAATAATGGGAAATAGCCTTCTCACCCTGAGAAGGCAAGTTCCCATTAGAGATTTTGTCCTTTTTGACCCTCGTGGCCAAGTCCTGCATAATAATGGGAACTAGCATACTCACACTGAACATGCTAGTTCCATTAGACGAGGGGACCTTTATGCCTCTGCAGGTAAGAGGGCACTTTCTCTAATGGGAAATAGGTCAGAGGGCAGATACTAATTCCCATCCGAGAAACGGACCGTCGGTTGCTAGGGCAATTTCTCAGATGGGAAATAGCTGCTTCAGTGTGTGTGGGCTAGTTCCCATTAGAGAAATGGCCCTTTTGTGCCCTAGTGGCCAAGTCCTGCATAATAATGGGAACTAGCCTACTCAAACTGAGAAGGCTAGTTCCCATTAGAGAAATGGCCATTTTTGCTCCTCTAGTGGCCAAGTCCTGCATAATAATGGGAACTAGCATACTCACACTGAGAAGGCTAGTTCCCGTTAGAGAAATGGCCCTGGTTGCCCCTAGTGGACAAGTCCTGCATAATAATGAGAACTAGCCTACTCACACTGAAAAGGCTAGTTCCATTAGACGAGGGGACCTTTCCGCTTCTGCAAGTCAGATGGCAGTTTCTCTAATGGGAAAGAGGTCGGAGGGCTGATACTAGTTCCGAGAAAAGGATCGTCGGTTGCTAGGGCAATTTCTCAGATGGGAAATAGCTGCTTCAGTGTGAGTGGGCTAGTTCCCATTAGAGAAAAGGCCCTTTTTGCTCCCCTAGTGGCCAAGTCCTGCATTAAAATGGGAACTAGCCTACTCACACTGAGAAGGCTAGTTCCCATTAGAGAAATGGCCCTGTTTGCCCCTAGTGGACAAGTCCTACATTAAAATGGGAACTAGCCTAATCACACTGAGAAGGCTAGTTCCCATTAGAGAAATTGTCCTTTTTGCCCCTAGTGGTGAAGTCCTGCATAATGATGGGAACTAGCATACTCACACTGAGAAGGCTAGTTCCCATTAGAGAAATGGCCCTGTTTGCCCCTAGTGGACAAGTCCTACATTAAAATGGGAACTAGCCTAATCACACTGAGAAGGCTAGTTCCCATTAGAGAAATTGTCCTTTTTGCCCCTAGTGGACAAGTCCTGCAAAATAATGGGAACTAGCCTAATCAAACTGAGAAGGCTAGTTCCCATTAGAGAAATTGCCCTTTTTGCTCCCCTATTGGCCAAGTCCTCCATTAAAATGGGAAATAAACTACTCACACTGAAAAGGCTAGTTCCATTAGACGAGGGGACCTTTCTGCCTCTGCAGGAGAGAGGGCTGTTTTTCTTATGGGAAAGAGGTTGGAGGGCTGATACTAGTTCCCATCCGAGAAACGGACTGTCGGTTGCTAGCGCAATTTCTCAGATGGGAAGTAGTTGCTTCAGTGTGAGTGGGCTAGTTCATATTAGAGAAATGGCCCTGTTTGCTCCCCTCGTGGCCCAGTCCTGCATAATAATGGGAACGAGCCTACTCACATTGAGAAGGCTAGTTCCCATTAGAGAAATGGCTCTTTTTGCCCTTATTGGCCAAGTCCTGCATAATAATGGGAACTAGCCTACTCACACTGAAAAGGCTAGTTCCCATTAGAGGGATAGCCCTTTTTGCCCCTAGTGACCAAGTCCTGCATAATAATGGGAACTAGCCTACTCACACTGAGAAGGATAGTTCCCATTAGAGGGATAGCCCTTTTTGCCCCTAGTGACCAAGTCCTGCATAATAAAGGGAACTAGCCTACTCACACTGAGAAAGCAAGTTCCCATTAGAGAAATTGCCCTTTTTTGCCCCTTGTGGCCAAGTCCTGCATAATAATGGGAGCTAGCCTCCTCACACTGAAATGGCTAATTCCATTAGACGAGGGGACCTTTCTGCCTCTGCAAGTCAGAGAGCAGTTTCTCTAATGGGAAATAGGTGGGAGGGCCGATACTAGTTCCCATCTGAGAAACGGACCATCGGTTGCTAGGGCAATTTCTCAGACGGGAAATAGCTCCTTCAGTGTGAGTGGGCTAGTTCCCATTAGAGAAATTGACATTTTTTGCCCTAGTGGCCAAGTCCTGCATAATCATGGGAACTAGCCTACTCACACTGAAAAGGCTAGTTCCCATTAGAGAAAAGGCCCTTTTTGCTCCCCTGGACGCAAAGTCCTGCATAATAATGGGAACTAGCATATTCACACTGAGAAGGCTAGTTCCCATTAGAGAAATGGCCCTGTTTGCCCCTCGTGGCCAAGTCCTGCATAATAATGGGAACTAGCCTACTCACACTGAGAAGGCTAGTTCCCATTAGAGAACTAGCCCTTTTTGCTCCGCTAGTGGCCAACTGCTGCATAATAATGGGATCTAGCCTACTTACACTGAAAAGACTAGTTCCCATTAGAGAAATGACCCTTTTTGCCCCTAGTGGCCAAGTCCTGCATAATAATGGAAACTAGCTTACTCACACTAAGAAGGCTAGTCCCCATTAGAGAAATGGCCCTTTTGTGCCCTAGTGGCCAAGTCCTGCATAATAATGGGAACTAGCCTACTCAAACTGAGAAGGCTAGTTCCCATTAGAGAAATTGTCCTTTTTGCCCCTAGTGCTGAAGTCCTGCATAATAATGGGAACTAGCATAAACACATTGAGAAGGCTAGTTCCCATTACAGAAATTACCCTGTTTGCCCCTAGTGGACAAGTCCTGCAAAATAATGGGAACTAGCCTAATCACACTGAGAAGGCTAGTTCCCATTAGAGAAATTGCCCTTTTTGCTCCCCTAGTGGCCAATTCCTGCATAATAATGAGAACTAGCCTACTCACACTGAGAAGGCTAGTCCCCATTAGATAAATGGCCATTTTTTGCCCCTAGTGGCCAAGTCCTGCATAATAATTGGAACTATCCTACTCACACTAAGAAGGTTAGTTCCCATGAGAGAAATTACCCTTTTTGCTCCCCTAGTGGCCAAGTCCTCCATTAAAATGGGAAATAGACTACTCACACTGAAAAGGCAAGTTCTATTAGACGAGGGGACCTTTCTGCCTCTGCAGGTCAGAGGGCTGTTTCTCTACTGGGAAAGAGGTCGGAGGGCTGATACTAGTTCCCATCTGAGAAATGGACCGTCGGTTGCTAGCGCAATTTCTCAGATGGGAAATAGTTGCTTCAGTGTGAGTGGGCTAGTTCATATTAGAGAAATGGCCCTGTTTGCTCCCCTCATGGCCAAGTCCTGCATAATAATGGGAACTAGCCTACTCACATTGAGAAGGCTAGTTCCCATTAGAGAAATGGCTCTTTTTGCCCTTATTGGCCAAGTCCTGCATAATAATGGGAACTAGCCTACTCACACTGAGAAGGCTAGTTCCCATTAGAGGGATAGGCCCTAGTGGCCAAGTCCTGCATAATAATGGAAACTAGCCTACTCCCACTAAGAAGGCTAGTCCCCATTAGAGAAGTTGCCCTTTTTGCTCCCCTAGTGGCAAAGTCCTCCGTAATAATTGGAAATAGACTACTCACACTGAGAAGGAAAGTTCCAATTTGAGAAATTGCCCTTTTTGCCTCTAGTGGCCAAGTCCTGCATAATAATGGGAACTAGCCTACTCACACTGAAAAGGCTAGTTCCATTAGACGAGGGGACCGTTCCACTTCTGCAAGTCAGAGAGCAGTTTCTCTAATGGGAAAGAGGTCGGAGGGCTGATACTAGTTCCGAGAAAAGGATCGTCGGTTGCTAGGGCAATTTCTCAGATGGGAAATAGCTGCTTCAGTGTGAGTGGGCTAGTTCCCATTAGAGAAATTGCCCTTTTTGCTCCCCTAGTGGCCAATTCCTCCATAATAATGGGAAATAGCCTTCTCACCCTGAGAAGGCAAGTTCCCATTAGAGATTTTGTCCTTTTTGACCCTCGTGGCCAAGTCCTGCATAATAATGGGAACTAGCATACTCACACTGAACATGCTAGTTCCATTAGACGAGGGGACCTTTATGCCTCTGCAGGTAAGAGGGCACTTTCTCTAATGGGAAATAGGTCAGAGGGCAGATACTAATTCCCATCCGAGAAACGGACCGTCGGTTGCTAGGGCAATTTCTCAGATGGGAAATAGCTGCTTCAGTGTGTGTGGGCTAGTTCCCATTAGAGAAATGGCCCTTTTGTGCCCTAGTGGCCAAGTCCTGCATAATAATGGGAACTAGCCTACTCAAACTGAGAAGGCTAGTTCCCATTAGAGAAATGGCAATTTTTGCTCCTCTAGTGGCCAAGTCCTGCATAATAATGGGAACTAGCATGCTCACACTGAGAAGGCTAGTTCCCGTTAGAGAAATGGCCCTGGTTGCCCCTAGTGGACAAGTCCTGCATAATAATGATAACTAGCCTACTCACACTGAAAAGGCTAGTTCCATTAGACGAGGGGACCTTTCCGCTTCTGCAAGTCAGATGGCAGTTTCTCTAATGGGAAAGAGGTCGGAGGGCTGATACTAGTACCGAGAAAAGGATCATCGGTTGCTAGGGCAATTTCTCAGATGGGAAATAGCTGCTTCAGTGTGAGTGGGCTAGTTCCCATTAGAGAAAAGGCCCTTTTTGCTCCCCTAGTGGCCAAGTCCTGCATAATAATGGTAACTATCCTAATCACACTGAGAAGGCTAGTTCCCATTAGAGAAATTGTCCTTTTTGCCCCTAGTGGTGAAGTCCTGCATAATGATGGGAACTAGCATACTCACACTGAGAAGGCTAGTTCCCATTAGAGAAATGGCCCTGTTTGCCCCTAGTGGACAAGTCCTACATAATAATGGGAACTAGCCTAATCACACTGAGAAGGCTAGTTCCCATTAGAGAAATTGTCCTTTTTGCCCCTACTGGTGAAGTCCTGCATAATAATGGGAACTAGCATACTCACACTGAGAAGGCTAGTTCCCATTAGAGAAATTGCACTGTTTGCCCCTAGTGGACAAGTCCTGCAAAATAATGGGAACTAGCCTAATCACACTGAGAAGGCTAGTTCCCATTAGAGAAATTGCCCTTTTTGCTCCCCTATTGGCCAAGTCCTCCATTAAAATGGGAAATAAACTACTCACACTGAAAAGGCTAGTTCCATTAGACGAGGGGACCTTTCTGCCTCTGCAGGAGAGAGAGCTGTTTTTCTAATGGGAAAGAGGTTGGAGGGCTGATACTAGTTCCCATCCGAGAAACGGACTGTCGGTTGCTAGCGCAATTTCTCAGATGGGAAGTAGTTGCTTCAGTGTGAGTGGGCTAGTTCATATTAGAGAGATGGCCCTGTTTGCTCCCCTCGTGGCCCAGTCCTGCATAATAATGGGAACTAGCCTACTCACATTGAGAAGGCTAGTTCCCATTAGAGAAATGGCTCTTTTTGCCCTTATTGGCCAAGTCCTGCATAATAATGGGAACTAGCCTACTCACACTGAAAAGGCTAGTTCCCATTAGAGGGATAGCCCTTTTTGCCCCTAGTGACCAAGTCCTGCATAATAATGGGAACTAGCCTACTCACACTGAGAAGGCTAGTTCCCATTAGAGGGATAGCCCTTTTTGCCCCTAGTGACCAAGTCCTGCATAATAAAGGGAACTAGCCTACTCACACTGAGAAGGCAAGTTCCCATTAGAGAAATTGCCCTGTTTTGCCCCTCGTGGTCAAGTCCTGCATAATAATGGGAACTAGCCTCCTCACACTGAAATGGCTAATTCCATTAGACGAGGGGACCTTTCTGCCTCTGCAAGTCAGAGAGCAGTTTCTCTAATGGGAAATAGGTGGGAGGGCCGATACTAGTTCCCATCTGAGAAACGGACCATCGGTTGCTAGGGCAATTTCTCAGATGGGAAATAGCTCCTTCAGTGTGAGTGGGCTAGTTCCCATTAGAGAAATTGACATTTTTTGCCCTAGTGGCCAAGTCCTGCATAATCATGGGAACTAGCCTACTCACACTGAAAAGGCTAGTTCCCATTAGAGAAAAGGCCCTTTTTGCTCCCCTGGACGCAAAGTCCTGCATAATAATGGGAACTAGCATATTCACACTGAGAAGGCTAGTTCCCATTAGAGAAATGGCCCTGTTTGCCCCTCGTGGCCAAGTCCTGCATAATAATGGGAACTAGCCTACTCACACTGAGAAGGCTAGTTCCCATTAGAGAACTAGCCCTTTTTGCTCCGGTAGTGGCCAACATTTGCATAATAATGGGATCTAGCCTACTTACACTGAAAAGACTAGTTCCCATTAGAGAAATGACCCTTTTTGCCCCTAGTGGCCAAGTCCTGCATAATAATGGAAACTAGCTTACTCACACTAAGAAGGCTAGTCCCCATTAGAGAAATGGCCCTTTTGTGCCCTAGTGGCCAAGTCCTGCATAATAATGGGAACTAGCCTACTCAAACTGAGAAGGCTAGTTCCCATTAGAGAAATTGTCCTTTTTGCCCCTAGTGCTGAAGTCCTGCATAATAATGGGAACTAGCATAAACACATTGAGAAGGCTAGTTCCCATTAGAGAAATTACCCTGTTTGCCCCTAGTGGACAAGTCCTGCAAAATAATGGGAACTAGCCTAATCACACTGAGAAGGCTAGTTCCCATTAGAGAAATTGCCCTTTTTGCTCCCCTAGTGGCCAATTCCTGCATAATAATGAGAACTAGCCTACTCACACTGAGAAGGCTAGTCCCCATTAGATAAATGGCCATTTTTTGCCCCTAGTGGCCAAGTCCTGCATAATAATTGGAACTATCCTACTCACACTAAGAAGGTTAGTTCCCATGAGAGAAATTACCCTTTTTGCTCCCATAGTGGCCAAGTCCTCCATTAAAATGGGGAATAGACTACTCACACTGAAAAGGCAAGTTCTATTAGACGAGGGGACCTTTCTGCCTCTGCAGGTCAGAGGGCTGTTTCTCTACTGGGAAAGAGGTCGGAGGGCTGATACTAGTTCCCATCTGAGAAACGGACCATCGGTTGCTAGCGCAATTTCTCAGATGGGAAATAGTTGCTTCAGTGTGAGTGGCCTAGTTCATATTAGAGAAATGGCCCTGTTTGCTCCCCTCATGGCCAAGTCCTGCATAATAATGGGAACTATCCTACTCACATTGAGAAGACTAGTTCCCATTAGAGAAATGGCTCTTTTTGCCCTTATTGGCCAAGTCATGCAGAATAATGGGAACTAGCCTACTCACACTTAGAAGGCTAGTTCCCATTAGAAGGATAGCCCTTTTTGCCCCTATTGGCCAAGTCCTGCATAATAATGGGAACTAGCCTACTCACACTGAGAAGGCAAGTTCCCATTAGAGAAATTGCCATTTTTTGACCCTCGTGGCCAAGTCCAGTATAATAATGGGAACTAGCCTACTCACACTGAAAAGGCTAGTTCCATTAGACGAGGGGAACTTTCTGCCTCTGCAGGTCAGAGGGCAGTTTCTCTAATGGGAAATAGGTCAGAGGGCCGATACTAGTTTCCATCTGAGAAACGGACCATCGGTTGCTAGGGCAATTTCTCAGATGGGAAATAGCTCCTTCAGTGTGAGTGGGCTAGTTCCCATTAGAGAAATTGACCTTTTCTGCCCTAGTGGCCAAGTCCTGCATAATCATGGGAACTAGCCTACTTACACTGAAAAGACTAGTTCCCATTAGAGAAATGACCCTTTTTGCCCTAGTGGCCAAGTCCTGCATAATAATGGAAACTAGCCTACTCAAACTGAGAAGGCTAGTTCCCATTAGAGAAATTGCCCTTTTTGCTCCCCTATTGGCCAAGTCCTCCATTAAAATGGGAAATAAACTACTCACACTGAAAAGGCTAGATCCATTAGACGAGGGGACCTTTCTGCCTCTGCAGGAGAGAGGGCTGTTTTTCTAATGGGAAAGAGGTTGGAGGGCTGATACTAGTTCCCATCCGAGAAACGGACTGTCGGTTGCTAGCGCAATTTCTCAGATGGGAAGTAGTTGCTTCAGTGTGAGTGGGCTAGTTCATATTAGAGAAATGGCCCTGTTTGCTCCCCTCGTGGCCCAGTCCTGCATAATAATGGGAACTAGCCTATCACATTGAGAAGGCTAGTTCCCATTAGAGAAATGGCTCTTTTTGCCCTTATTGGCCAAGTCCTGCATAATAATGGGAACTAGCCTACTCACACTGAAAAGGCTAGTTCCCATTAGAGGGATAGCCCTTTTTGCCCCTAGTGACCAAGTCCTGCATAATAATGGGAACTAGCCTACTCACACTGAGAAGGCTAGTTCCCATTAGAGGGATAGCCCTTTTTGCCCCTAGTGACCAAGTCCTGCATAATAATGGGAACTAGCCTACTCACACTGAGAAGGCAAGTTCCCATTGGAGAAATTGCCCTTTTTTGCCCCTCGTGGCCAAGTCCTGCATAATAATGGGAACTAGCCTCCTCACACTGAAATGGCTAATTCCATTCGACGAGGGGACCTTTCTGCCTCTGCAAGTCAGAGAGCAGTTTCTCTAATGGGAAATAGGTTGGAGGGCCGATACTAGTTCCCATCTGAGAAATGGACCATCGGTTGCTAGGGCAATTTCTCAGACGGGAAATAGCTCCTTCAGTGTGAGTGGGCTAGTTCCCATTAGAGAAATTGACATTTTTTGCCCTAGTGGCCAAGTCCTGCATAATCATGGGAACTAGCCTACTCACACTGAAAAGGCTAGTTCCCATTAGAGAAAAGGCCCTTTTTGCTCCCCTGGACGCAAAGTCCTGCATAATAATGGGAACTAGCATATTCACACTGAGAAGGCTAGTTCCCATTAGAGAAATGGCCCTGTTTGCCCCTCGTGGCCAAGTCCTGCATAATAATGGGAACTAGCCTACTCACACTGAGAAGGCTAGTTCCCATTAGAGAACTGGCCCTTTTTGCTCCGCTAGTGGCCGACTGCTGCATAATAATGGGATCTAGCCTACTTACACTGAAAAGACTAGTTCCCATTAGAGAAATGACCCTTTTTGCCCCTAGTGGCCAAGTCCTACATAATAATGGAAACTAGCTTACTCACACTAAGAAGGCTAGTTCCCATTAGAGAAATTGCCCTTTTTGCTCCCCTATTGGCCAAGTCCTGCATAATAATGGGAACTAGCCTACTCACACTGAGAAGGCAAGTTCCCATTAGAGAAATTGCCATTTTTTGACCCTCGTGGCCAAGTCCAGCATAATAATGGGAACTAGCCTACTCACACTGAAAAGGCTAGTTCCATTAGACGAGGGGACCTTTCTGCCTCTGCAGGTCAGAGGGCAGTTTCTCTAATGGGAAATAGGTCAGAGGGCTGATCCTAGTTCCCATCTGAGAAACGGACCATCGGTTGCTAGGGCAATTTCTCAGATGGGAAATAGCTCCTTCAGTGTGAGTGGGCTAGTTCCCATTAGAGAAATTGACCTTTTCTGCCCTAGTGGCCAAGTCCTGCATAATCATGGGAACTAGCCTACTTACACTGAAAAGACTAGTTCCCATTAGAGAAATGACCCTTTTTGCCCTAGTGGCCAAGTCCTGCATAATAATGGAAACTAGCCTACTCAAACTGAGAAGGCTAGTTCCCATTAGAGAAATTGCCCTTTTTGCTCCCCTATTGGCCAAGTCCTCCATTAAAATGGGAAATAAAGTACTCACACTGAAAAGGCTAGTTCCATTAGACGAGGGGACCTTTCTGCCTCTGCAGGAGAGAGGGCTGTTTTTCTAATGGGAAAGAGGTTGGAGGGCTGATACTAGTTCCCATCCGAGAAACGGACTGTCGGTTGCTAGCGCAATTTCTCAGATGGGAAGTAGTTGCTTCAGTGTGAGTGGGCTAGTTCATATTAGAGAAATGGCCCTGTTTGCTCCCCTCGTGGCCCAGTCCTGCATAATAATGGGAACTAGCCTATCACATTGAGAAGGCTAGTTCCCATTAGAGAAATGGCTCTTTTTGCCCTTATTGGCCAAGTCCTGCATAATAATGGGAACTAGCCTACTCACACTGAAAAGGCTAGTTCCCATTAGAGGGATAGCCCTTTTTGCCCCTAGTGACCAAGTCCTGCATAATAATGGGAACTAGCCTACTCACACTGAGAAGGCTAGTTCCCATTAGAGGGATAGCCCTTTTTGCCCCTAGTGACCAAGTCCTGCATAATAATGGGAAATAAACTACTCACACTGAAAAGGCTAGTTCCATTAGACGAGGGGACCTTTCTGCCTCTGCAGGAGAGAGGGCTGTTTTTCTAATGGGAAAGAGGTTGGAGGGCTGATACTAGTTCCCATCCGAGAAACGGACTGTCGGTTGCTAGGGCAATTTCTCAGACGGGAAATAGCTCCTTCAGTGTGAGTGGGCTAGTTCCCATTAGAGAAATTGACATTTTTTGCCCTAGTAGCCAAGTCCTGCATAATCATGGGAACTAGCCTACTCACACTGAAAAGGCTAGTTCCCATTAGAGAAAAGGCCCTTTTTGCTCCCCTGGACGCAAAGTCCTGCATAATAATGGGAACTAGCATATTCACACTGAGAAGGCTAGTTCCCATTAGAGAAATGGCCCTGTTTGCCCCTAGTGGCCAAGTCCTGCATAATAATGGGAACTAGCCTACTCACACTGAGAAGGCTAGTTCCCATTAGAGAACTAGCCCTTTTTGCTCCGCTAGTGGCCAACTGCTGCATAATAATGGGATCTAGCCTACTTACACTGAAAAGACTAGTTCCCATTAGAGAAATGACCCTTTTTGCCCCTAGTGGCCAAGTCCTGCATAATAATGGAAACTAGCTTACTCACACTAAGAAGGCTAGTCCCCATTAGAGAAATGGCCCTTTTGTGCCCTAGTGGCCAAGTCCTGCATAATAATGGGAACTAGCCTACTCAAACTGAGAAGGATAGTTCCCATTAGAGAAATTGTCCTTTTTGCCCCTAGTGCTGAAGTCCTGCATAATAATGGGAACTAGCATAAACACATTGAGAAGGCTAGTCCCCATTAGAGAAATTACCCTGTTTCCCCCTAGTGGACAAGTCCTGCAAAATAATGGGAACTAGCCTAATCACACTGAGAAGGCTAGTTCCCATTAGAGAAATTGCCCTTTTTGCTCCCCTAGTGGCCAATTCCTGCATAATAATGAGAACTAGCCTACTCACACTGAGAAGGCTAGTCCCCATTAGATAAATGGCCATTTTTTGCCCCTAGTGGCCAAGTCCTGCATAATAATGGGAACTAGCCTAATCACACTGAGAAGGCTAGTTCCCATTAGAGAAATTACCCTTTTTGCTCCCATAGTGGCCAAGTCCTCCATTAAAATGGGGAATAGACTACTCACACTGAAAAGGCAAGTTCTATTAGACGAGGGGACCTTTCTGCCTCTGCAGGTCAGAGGGCTGTTTCTCTACTGGGAAAGAGGTCGGAGGGCTGATACTAGTTCCCATCTGAGAAACGGACCATCGGTTGCTAGCGCAATTTCTCAGATGGGAAATAGTTGCTTCAGTGCGAGTGGGCTAGTTCATATTAGAGAAATGGCCCTGTTTGCTCCCCTCATGGCCAAGTCCTGCATAATAATGGGAACTAGCCTACTCACATTGAGAAGACTAGTTCCCATTAGAGAAATGGCTCTTTTTGCCCTTATTGGCCAAGTCATGCAGAATAATGGGAACTAGCCTACTCACACTTAGAAGGCTAGTTCCCATTAGAGGGATAGCCCTTTTTGCCCCTATTGGCCAAGTCCTGCATAATAATGGGAACTAGCCTACTCACACTGAGAAGGCAAGTTCCCACTAGAGAAATTGCCATTTTTTGACCCTCGTGGCCAAGTCCAGTATAATAATGGGAACTAGCCTACTCACACTGAAAAGGCTAGTTCCATTAGACGAGGGGACCTTTCTGCCTCTGCAGGTCAGAGGGCAGTTTCTCTAATGGGAAATAGGTCAGAGGGCCGATACTAGTTCCCATCTGAGAAACGGACCATCGGTTGCTAGGGCAATTTCTCAGATGGGAAATAGCTCCTTCAGTGTGAGTGGGCTAGTTCCCATTAGAGAAATTGACCTTTTCTGCCCTAGTGGCCAAGTCCTGCATAATCATGGGAACTAGCCTACTCACACTGAGAAGGCTAGTTCCCATTAGAGAAAAGGCCCCTTTTGCTCCCCTGGAGGCAAAGTCCTGCATAATAATGGGAACTAGCCTACTTACACTGAAAAGACTAGTTCCCATTAGAGAAATTACCCTTTTTGCCCTAGTGGCCAAGTCCTGCATAATAATGGAAACTAGCCTACTCACATTGAGAAGACTAGTTCCCATTAGAGAAATGGCTCTTTTTGCCCTTATTGGCCAAGTCATGCAGAATAATGGGAACTAGCCTACTCACACTTAGAAGGCTAGTTCCCATTAGAGGGATAGCCCTTTTTGCCCCTATTGGCCAAGTCCTGCATAATAATGGGAACTAGCCTACTCACACTGAGAAGGCAAGTTCCCACTAGAGAAATTGCCATTTTTTGACCCTCGTGGCCAAGTCCAGTATAATAATGGGAACTAGCCTACTCACACTGAAAAGGCTAGTTCCATTAGACGAGGGGACCTTTCTGCCTCTGCAGGTCAGAGGGCAGTTTCTCTAATGGGAAATAGGTCAGAGGGCCGATACTAGTTCCCATCTGAGAAACGGACCATCGGTTGCTAGGGCAATTTCTCAGATGGGAAATAGCTCCTTCAGTGTGAGTGGGCTAGTTCCCATTAGAGAAATTGACCTTTTCTGCCCTAGTGGCCAAGTCCTGCATAATCATGGGAACTAGCCTACTCACACTGAGAAGGCTAGTTCCCATTAGAGAAAAGGCCCCTTTTGCTCCCCTGGAGGCAAAGTCCTGCATAATAATGGGAACTAGCCTACTTACACTGAAAAGACTAGTTCCCATTAGAGAAATTACCCTTTTTGCCCTAGTGGCCAAGTCCTGCATAATAATGGAAACTAGCCTACTCACACTAAGAAGGCTAGTCCCCATTAGAGAAGTTGCCCTTTTTGCTCCCCTAGTGGCAAAATCCTCCATAATTATGGGAATTAGCCTACTCACACTGAGAAGGCAAGTTCCCATTAGAGAAATTGTCCTTTTTGCCCCTAGTGGCCAAGTCCTGCATAATAATGGGAACTACCCTACTCACACTGAGAAGGCTAGTTCACATTAGAGAAATGGCCCTTTTTGGTCCTAGTGGCCAAGTCCTGCATAATAATGGGAACTAGCATACTCACACTGAAAATGCTAGTTCCATTAGACGAGGGGACCTTTATGCCTCTGCAGGTAAAAGGGCACTTTCTCTAATGGGAAATAGGTCAGAGGGCAGATACTAATTCCCATCCGAGAAATGGACCGTCGGTTGCTAGGGCAATTTCTCAGATGGGAAATAGCTGCTTCAGTGTGTGTGGGCTAGTTCCCATTAGAGAAATGGCCCTTTTGTGCCCTAGTGGCCAAGTCCTGCATAATAATGGGAACTAGCCTACTCAAACTGAGAAGGCTAGTTCCCATTAGAGAAATTGCCCTTTTTGCTCCCCTAGTGGCCAAGTCCTGCATAGTAATGGGAACTAGCATACTCACACTGAGAAGGCTAGTTCCCGTTAGAGAAATGGCCCTGTTTGCCCCTAGTGGACAAGTCCTGCATAATAATGGGAACTAGCCTAATCACACTGAGAAGGCTAGTTCCCATTACAGAAATTGTCCTTTTTGCCCCTAGTGGTGAAGTCCTGCATAATAATGAGAACTAGCATACTCACACTGAGAAGGCTAGTTCCCTTTAGAGAAATGGCCCTGTTTGCCCCTAGTGGACAAGTCCTGCATAATAATGGGAACTAGCCTAATCACACTGAGAAGGCTAGTTCCCATTAGAGAAATTGTCCTTTTTGCCCCTAGTGGTGAAGTCCTGCATAATAATGGGAACTAGCATACTCACACTGAGAAGGCTAGTTCAATTAGAGAAATTGCCCTGTTTGCCCCTAGTGGACAAGTCCTGCAAAATAATGGGAACTAGCCTAATCACACTGAGAAGGCTAGTTCCCATTAGATAAATTGCCCTTGTTGCTCCCCTAGTGGCCAATTCCGGCATAATAATGAGAACTAGCCTACTCACACTGAGAAGGCTAGTCCTCATTAGATAAATGGCAATTTTTTGCCCCTAATGGCCAAGTCCTGCATAATAATGGGAACTATCCTACTCACACTAAGAAGGTTAGTTCCCATGAGAGAAATTACCCTTGTTGCTCCACTACTGGCCAAGTCCTCCATTAAAATGGGAAATAGACTACTCCCAATGAAAAGCTAGTTCCATTAGACGAGGGGACCTTTCTGCCTCTGCAGGTCAGAGGGCTGTTTCTCTAATGGGAAATAGGTCGGAGGGCCGATACTAGTTCCCATCCGAGAAACGGACCGTCGGTTGCTAGCGCAATTTCTCAGATGGGAAATAGTTGCTTCAGTGTGAGTGGGCTAGTTCATATTAGAGAAATGGCCCTGTTTGCTCCCCTCATGGCCAAGTCCTGCATAATAATGGGAACTAGCCTACTCACATTGAGAAGGCTAGTTCCCATTAGAGAAATGGCTCTTTTTGCACTTATTGGCCAAGTCCTGGATAATAATGGGAACTAGCCTACTCACACTGAGAAGGCAAGTTCCCATTAGAGGAATTGCCCTTTTTTGCCCCTCATGGCCAAGTCCTGCATAATAATGGGAACTAGCCTACTCACACTGAAAAGGCTAGTTCCATTAGACGAGGGGACCTTTCTGTCTCTGCTGGTCAGAGGGCAGTTTCTCTAATGGGAAATAGGTCGGAGGGCCGATACTAGTTCCCATCTGAGAAACGGACCATCGGTTGCTAGGGAAATTTCTCAGATGGGAAATAGCTCCTTCAGTGTGTGTGGGCTGGTTCCCTTTAGAGAAATTGACCTTTTCTGCTCTAGTGGCCAAGTCCTGCATAATCATGGGAACTAGCCTACTCACACTGAGAAGGCTAGTTCACATTAGAGAAATTGTCCTTTTGCCCCTAGTGGCCAAGTCCTGCATAATAATGGGAACTACCCTACTCACACTGAGAAGGCTAGTTCACATTAGAGAAGTGGCCCTTTTTGCCCCTGGTGGCCAAGTCCTGCATAATAATGGGAACTAGCCTACTCACACTGAAAATGTTAGTTCCATTAGACGAGGGGACCTTTATGCCTCTGCAGGTCAGAAGGCAGTTTCTCTAATGGGAAATAGGTCAGAGGGCAGATACAAATTCCCCTCCGAGAAACGGACCGTCGGTTGCTAGGGCAATTTCTCAGATGGGAAATAGCTGCTACAGTGTGAGTGGGCTAGCTCCCATTAGAGAAATGGCCCTTTTGTGCCCTAGTGGCCAAGTCCTGCATAATAACGGGAACTAGCCTACTCAAACTGAGAAGGCTAGTTCCCACTAGAGAAATGGCCCTTTTTGCTCCCCTAGTGGCCAAGTCCTGCATAATAATGGGAACTAGCATACTCACACTGAGAAGGCTAGTTCCCATTAGAGAAATGTCCCTGTTTGCCCCTAGTGGACAAATCCTGCAAAATAATGGGAACTAGCTTAATCGCACTGAGAAGGCTAGTTCCCATTAGAGAAATTGTCCTTTTTGCCCCTAGTGGTGAAGTCCTGCATAATAATGGGAACTAGCATACTCACACTGAGAAGGCTAGTTCCCATTAGAGAAATTGCCCTGTTTGTCCCTAGTGGACAAGTCCTGCAAAATAATGGGAACTAGCTTAATCACACTGAGAAGGCTAGTTCCCATTAGAGAAAAGGCCCCTTTTGCTCCCCTAGTGGCCAATTCCTGCATAATAATGAGAACTAGCCTACTCACACTGAGAAGGCTAGTCCCCATTAGATAAATGGCCATTTTTTGCCCCTAGTGGCCAAGTCCTGCATAATAATTGGAACTATCCTACTCACACTAAGAAGGTTAGTTCCCATGAGAGAAATTACCCTTTTTGCTCCCCTAGTGGCCAAGTCCTCCATTAAAATGGGAAATAGACTACTCACACTGAAAAGGCAAGTTCTATTAGACGAGGGGACCTTTCTGCCTCTGCAGGTCAGAGGGCTGTTTCTCTACTGGGAAAGAGGTCGGAGGGCTGATACTAGTTCCCATCTGAGAAATGGACCGTCGGTTGCTAGCGCAATTTCTCAGATGGAAAATAGTTGCTTCAGTGTGAGTGGGCTAGTTCATATTAGAGAAATGGCCCTGTTTGCTCCCCTCATGGCCAAGTCCTGCATAATAATGGGAACTAGCCTACTCACATTGAGAAGGCTAGTTCCCATTAGAGAAATGGCTCTTTTTGCCCTTATTGGCCAAGTCCTGCATAATAATGGGAACTAGCCTACTCACACTGAGAAGGCTAGTTCCCATTAGAGGGATAGCCCTTTTTGCCCCTATTGGCCAAGTCCGGCATCAGAATGGGAACTAGCCTACTCACACTGAGAAGGCAAGTTCCCATTAGAGAAATTGCCCTTTTTTGCCCCTCGTGGCCAAGTCCTGCATAATAATGGCAACTAGCCTACTCACACTGAAAAGGCTAGTTCCATTAGACGAGGGGACCTTTCTGCCTCTGCAGGACAGAGGGCAGTTTCTCTAATGGGAAATAGGTCAGAGGGCCGATACTAGTTCCCATCTGAGAAACGGACCATCAGTTGCTAGGGCAATTTCTCATATGGGAAATAGCTCCTTCAGTGTGAGTGAGCTAGTTCCCATTAGAGAAATTGACCTTTTCTACCCTAGTGGCCAAGTCCTGCATAATCATGGGAACTAGCCTACTCACACTGAGAAGGCTAGTTCCCATTAGAGAAAAGACCCCTTTTGCTCCCCTGGAGGCAAAGTCCTGCATAATAATGGGAACTAGCATATTCACACTGAGAAGGCTAGTTCCCATTAGATAAATGGCCCTGTTTTCCCCCTAATACCCAAGTCCTGCATAATAATGGGAACTAGCCTACTCACACTGAGAAGGCTAGTTCCCATTAGAGAACTGGCTCTTTTTGCTCCCCTAGTGGCCAAGTCCTGCATAATAATGGGAACTAGCCTACTTACACTGAAAAGACTAGTTCCCATTAGAGAAATGATCCTTTTTGCCCTAGTGGCCAAGTCCTGCATAATAATGGAAACTAGCCTACTCCCACTAAGAAGGCTAGTCCCCATTAGAGAAGTTGCCCTTTTTGCTCCCCTAGTGGCAAAGTCCTCCGTAATAATTGGAAATAGACTACTCACACTGAGAAGGAAAGTTCCAATTTGAGAAATTGCCCTTTTTGCCTCTAGTGGCCAAGTCCTGCATAATAATGGGAACTAGCCTACTCACACTGAAAAGGCTAGTTCCATTAGACGAGGGGACCGTTCCGCTTCTGCAAGTCAGAGAGCAGTTTCTCTAATGGGAAAGAGGTCGGAGGGCTGATACTAGTTCCGAGAAAAGGATCGTCGGTTGCTAGGGCAATTTCTCAGATGGGAAATAGCTGCTTCAGTGTGAGTGGGCTTGTTCCCATTAGAGAAATGGCCCTTTTTGCTCCCCTAGTGGCCAAGTCCTGCATAATAATGGTAACTAGCCTACTCACACTAAGAAGGATAGTTCCCGTTAGAGAAATTGCCCTTTTTGCTCCCCTAGTGGCCAATTCCTCCATAATTATGGGAAATAGCCTACTCACACTGAGAAGGCAAGTTCCCATTAGAGAAATTGTCCTTTTTGCCCCTAGTGGCCAAGTCCTGCATAATAATGGGAACTACCCTACTCACACTGAGAAGGCTAGTTCACATTAGAGAAATGACCCTTTTTGCCCCTCGTGGCCAAGTCCTGCATAATAATGGGAACTAGCATACTCACACTGAACATGCTAGTTCCATTAGACAAGGGGACCTTTATGCCTCTGCTGGTAAGAGGGCACTTTCTCTAATGGGAAATAGGTCAGAGGGCAGATACTAATTCCCATCCGAGAAACGGACCGTCGGTTGCTAGGGCAATTTCTCAGATGGGAAATAGCTGCTTCAGTGTGTGTGGGCTAGTTCCCATTAGAGAAATGGCCATTTTGTGCCCTAGTGGCCAAGTCCTGCATAATAATGGGAACTAGCCTACTCAAACTGAGAAGGCTAGTTCCCATTAGAGAAATGGCCATTTTTGCTCCTCTAGTGGCCAAGTCCTGCATAATAATGGGAACTAGCATACTCACACTGAGAAGGCTAGTTCCCGTTAGAGAAATGGCCCTGGTTGCCCCTAGTGGACAAGTCCTGCATAATAATGGAAACTAGCCTACTCACACTGAAAAGGCTAGTTCCATTAGACGAGGGGACCTTTCCGCTTCTGCAAGTCAGATGGCAGTTTCTCTAATGGGAAAGAGGTCGGAGGGCTGATACTAGTTCCGAGAAAAGGATCGTAGGTTGCTAGGGCAATTTCTCAGATGGGAAATAGCTGCTTCAGTGTGAGTGGGCTAGTTCCCATTAGAGAAAAGGCCCTTTTTGCTCCCCTAGTGGCCAAGTCCTGCATAATAATGGTAACTACCCTAATCACACTGAGAAGGCTAGTTCCCATTAGAGAAATTGTCCTTTTTGCCCCTAATGGTGAAGTCCTGCATAATGATGGGAACTAGCATACTCACACTGAGAAGGCTAGTTCCCATTAGAGAAATGGCCCTGTTT
Organism: Ambystoma mexicanum; assembly: GCF_040938575.1. Classification (NCBI taxonomy): domain Eukaryota; kingdom Metazoa; phylum Chordata; class Amphibia; order Caudata; family Ambystomatidae; genus Ambystoma; species Ambystoma mexicanum. The sequence goes on from NC_090931.1 coordinate 465,070,321, forward strand.
GCCCCTAGTGGACAAGTCCTACATAATAATGGGAACTAGCCTAATCACACTGAGAAGGCTAGTTCCCATTAGAGAAATTGTCCTTTTTGCCCCTAGTGGTGAAGTCCTGCATAATAATGGGAACTAGCATACTCACACTGAGAAGGCTAGTTCCCATTAGAGAAATTGCACTGTTTGCTCCCCTATTGGCCAAGTCCTCCATTAAAATGAAAAATAAACTACTCACACTGAAAAGGCTAGTTCCATTAGACGAGGGGACCTTTCTGCCTCTGCAGGAGAGAGGGCTGTTTTTCTAATGGGAAAGAGGTTGGAGGGCTGATACTAGTTCCCATCCGAGAAACGGACTGTCGGTTGCTAGCGCAATTTCTCAGATGGGAAATGTTGCTTCAGTGTGAGTGGGCTAGTTCATATTAGAGAAATGGCCCTGTTTGCTCCCCTTGTGGCCCAGTCCTGCATAATAATGGGAACTAGCCTACTCACATTGAGAAGGCTAGTTCCCATTAGAGAAATGGCTCTTTTTGCCCTTATTGGCCAAGTCCTGCATAATAATGGGAACTAGCCTACTCACACTGAAAAGGCTAGTTCCCATTAGAGGGATAGCCCTTTTTGCCCCTAGTGACCAAGTCCTGCATAATAATGGGAACTAGCCTACTCACACTGAGAAGGCTAGTTCCCATTAGAGGGATAGCCCAAGTTCCCATTAGAGAAATTGCCCTTTTTTGCCCCTCGTGGCCAAGTCCTTCATAATAATGGGAACTAGCCTCCTCACACTGAAATGGCTAATTCCATTAAACGAGGGGACCTTTCTGCCTCTGCAAGTCAGAGAGCAGTTTCTCTAATGGGAAATAGGTTGGAGGGCCGATACTAGTTCCCATCTGAGAAACGGACCATCGGTTGCTAGGGCAATTTCTCAGACGGGAAATAGCTCCTTCAGTGTGAGTGGGCTAGTACCCATTAGAGAAATTGACATTTTTTGCCCTAGTGGCAAAGTCCTGCATAATCATGGGAACTAGCCTACTCACACTGAAAAGGCTAGTTCCCATTAGAGAAAAGGCCCTTTTTGCTCCCCTGGACGCAAAGTCCTGCATAATAATGGGAACTAGCATATTCACACTGAGAAGGCTAGTTCCCATTAAAGAAATGGCCCTGTTTGCCCCTCGTGGCCAAGTCCTGCATAATAATGGGAACTAGCCTACTCACACTGAGAAGGCTAGTTCCCATTAGAGAACTGGCCCTTTTTGCTCTGCTAGTGGCCAACTGCTGCATAATAATGGGATCTAGCCTACTTACACTGAAAAGACTAGTTCCCATTAGAGAAATGACCCTTTTTGCCCCTAGTGGCCAAGTCCTGCATAATAATGGAAACTAGCTTACTCACACTAAGAAGGCTAGTTCCCATTAGAGAAATTGCCCTTTTTGCTCCCCTATTGGCCAAGTCCACCATTAAAATGGGAAATAAACTACTCACACTGAAAAGGCTAGTTCCATTAGACGAGGGGACCTTTCTGCCTCTGCAGGAGAGAGGGCTGTTTTTCTAATGGGAAAGAGGTTGGAGGGCTGATACTAGTTCCCATCCGAGAAACGGACTGTCGGTTGCTAGCGCAATTTCTCAGATGGGAAATAGTTGCTTCAGTGTGAGTGGGCTCGTTCATATTAGAGAAATGGCCATGTTTGCTCCCCTCGTGGCCCAGTCCTGCATAATAATGGGAACTAGCCTACTCACATTGAGAAGGCTAGTTCCCATTAGAGAAATGGCTCTTTTTGCCCTTATTGGCCAAGTCCTGCATAATAATGGGAACTAGCCTACTCACACTGAAAAGGCTAGTTCCCATTAGAGGGATAGCCCTTTTTGCCCCTAGTGACCAAGTCCTGCATAATAATGGGAACTAGCCTACTCACACTGAGAAGGCTAGTTCCCATTAGAGGGATAGCCCTTTTTGCCCCTAGTGACCAAGTCCTGCATAATAATGGGAACTAGCCTACTCACACTGAGAAGGCAAGTTCCCATTAGAGAAATTGCCCTTTTTTGCCCCTCGTGGCCAAGTCCTGCATGATAATGGGAACTAGCCTACTCACACTGAAAAGGCTAGTTCCATTAGACGAGGGGACCTTTCTGCCTCTGCAAGTCAGAGAGCAGTTTCTCTAATGGGAAATAGGTTGGAGGGCCGATACTAGTTCCCATCTGAGAAACGGACCATCGGTTGCTAGGGCAATTTCTCAGACGGGAAATAGCTCCTTCAGTGTGAGTGGGCTAGTTCCCATTAGAGAAATTGACATTTTTTTCCCTAGTGGCCAAGTCCTGCATAATCATGGGAACTAGCCTACTCACACTGAAAAGGCTAGTTCCCATTAGAGAAAAGGCCCTTTTTGCTCCCCTGGACGCAAAGTCCTGCATAATAATGGGAACTAGCATATTCACACTGAGAAGGCTAGTTCCCATTAGAGAAATGGCCCTGTTTGCCCCTCGTGGCCAAGTCCTGCATAATAATGGGAACTAGCCTACTCACACTGAGAAGGCTAGTTCCCATTAGAGAACTAGCCCTTTTTGCTACGCTAGTGGCCAACTGCTGCATAATAATGGGATCTAGCCTACTTACACTGAAAAGACTAGTTCCCATTAGAGAAATGACCCTTTTTGCCCCTAGTGGCCAAGTCCTGCATAATAATGGAAACTAGCTTACTCACACTAAGAAGGCTAGTCCCCATTAGAGAAATGGCCCTTTTGTGCCCTAGTGGCCAAGTCCTGCATAATAATGGGAACTAGCCTACTCAAACTGAGAAGGCTAGTTCCCATTAGAGAAATTGTCATTTTTGCCCCTAGTGCTGAAGTCCTGCATAATAATGGGAACTAGCATAAACACATTGAGAAGGCTAGTTCCCATTAGAGAAATTACCCTGTTTGCCCCTAGTGGACAAGTCCCGCAAAATAATGGGAACTAGCCTAATCACACTGAGAAGGCTAGTTCCCATTAGAGAAATTGCCCGTTTTGCTCCCCTAGTGGCCAATTCCTGCATAATAATGAGAACTAGCCTACTCACACTGAGAAGGCTAGTGTAACGCTCACCTGATTCTCGCAGAGGCGCCGGTCTTGACTGGGCGACTACCGTATCTTCAAAGGTGATGTGTAGCACCCGGTTGGCTCTTTGGGCTGGACCTCTGTGCACTGTATGCCTGACGTGTAGAGTAAGATGTCTGCAGATAGAAAATATGGGGTTAATGAACTGGGGTTATTGGGGTGTCCCTATCTCTTTCCTCTTCTCCTCTCCTGTAGACCCCCAAAGGTTAACGCTCTCACCTTAGGTAAGTGAATGCCGAGCTCTCCATCTGCCTCGGGGCAGGGTGCTGTAACCAGTTTCTTCACTGGATAGGTAGCGCAGGCCTCTTGACTTCAGAGGACTGCTGTCCGTCGTTTACTGCACGAACGGTAAGTTTCGAGTCATTCAAATGTCTTTAAAGTCTTTAGTAATGATGTCTCTTGTTTTGCAGAGTTCCGGCGATGGCGGATGACGGGCTGAAGTGAGTTGAAGATGGAGCCCGTGTGATGAATAGAAGCGCCTGGAAGCACGTAAGTAAGCGCTTGTTGCCTGCTTCACTATGCGCTCTAACCGTCTTTTTATTTTGCAGGTACGAGTTTGGAGCGGCTGCAGGGTGCCGGAATACCCACTGGATTAGATGTGGAAAGGAGTAATGGCACGTGAGTATTAAAGTTCCCCAATGTCTTTAAACGCACCTTGTTTTGTCTTTCAGATGCGGGATGCAGCGCCGAAGGCCTCCGGAGCGTGCGAAGAGTTGGTAAACTTTTGTCTTTCAGATGCCGGAATGCAGTGTGAAGACCTCCGGAGCGCACGAAGAGTAGGTAAGCCTTTGCCTTTCAGATGCCGGAATGCTAACCTGTTCTTTCTTGTCTTTATAGGTGTTGCTGAAGACTGGATTCAGGATGGTAAGCCTTTGCCTTTCAGATGCCGGAATGCTAACCTGTTCTTTCTTGTCTTTATAGGTGTTGCTGAAGACTGGATTCAGGATGGTAAGCCTTTTTCCTTAGGCCCAGGACCGGATGCAGAAGACACGATGAGCGTTCTGCTGCAGAGGTTGCAGAATAACGCAAAGCAAGATTCATCCACCGGGTGTGGTTTAAATAGCCTCCTGTAGTGCTTAGGTGTCTCCTTCCACAGCCACGCCTAAGTAAGAAAAGAGTTCCTGGTAAGAAAAGAGTTCCTGCCTTCCAGAAGAGTTCCAGTGTTCTGAATCTAGGGAGTGGCTCCAGCCCCACCCAACAGGAAAAGTAGTTCCAAACAGAAGAGGATCAGAGGCTCAACTGGCAGGCAAGTAAGCAGCATGGTCTGCTGAAGGTAAGTCCACCCAAGCATTATGAGCCCGGCGCTTCCAGCGCTGGGACTGGGCATATTTATGAGCCTGGTGCCACTGGCGCCAGGACTGGGTCCAAAAGGTCCCAATTGGGACTGGTTGGCACTCGGAACCTGGGTTATGGATCTGCTTCCAAGGGAGTTGGGAAAACCCTGACCTTTTGGAAGCAGAGATCATGACAGTACCCCCCCTCAAGGCCCCTCCCAAACCGGGCTTCTCCGGGGGTTTTGGCTTGTCAGGAAATGTTCGGTGAAATCTTTTGATTAGGCGAGGAGCGTGGACATATTCAGCAGGTTCCCAGGATCTCTCTTGGGGGCCGTAGCCTTTCCAGTCAATTAGGTAGAATAGTTTAGATTTGGAGATCTTGGAGTCCAGAATGCTTTTGACTTCAAACTTGAGTTCTCCATCCACTAGGATAGGTTTTGGAGATTTGGTTAGTCGGGTTTGAGGTTGCACGGGTTTTAATAGAGAGACGTGGATGACCGGATGTATCTTCATGTGCGGGGGCAAGTCCAACTTGACCGCTACTGGGTTTACTATGGTAGTGATGGAATAGGGACCAAGGTATCTTGGGTTGAATGTGCGTGGCCCTTTTAGAGATAGATATTTGGTGGATAACCAGACTTGATCCCCTACTTGATAGTGAGGGGCTTCCTTCCGATGTTGATCTGCTCCTTTCTTGTATTGTTCTTTAGCCCTTTGAAGGTGAGAAACAGCTTCCTTAAAGGCTTGGGTGATTGTAGAATGCAGGTAGTCTACTGCTGGTGTTTCAAGATCTTGGAGGGGATCCAACTCCGAGGTTCGAGGGTGACTGCCGTACAAAAGAAAAAACGGGGTTTTCCCAGTTCCCGAATGGACAGAGTTATTGTAGGCATACTCGGCTATCCAAAGGATATCTTTCCAAGTTTTTTCAGTTTGTTGCAGCATGCAGCGTAAATACTGTTCCAGAGTTTGATTGGTCCTCTCGGTTTGTCCGTCGGTCTGAGGGTGGTGACTGGTCGATAGTCTCACATCAATTTGAGCTGACCGACAGCAACTTCGCCAAAAATGAGAAATAAATTGACTACCTCGATCCGAAATTAGAACCGAAGGAAAACCGTGCAGTCGGACAATGTTTTAGAGAAATTCTCGGGCCAGAGTTGCTGCTGTTGGCAAGCCTTTGAGCGGAATGAAATGCGCCATCTTGGAGAATAAGTCCACGATTACTAGAATCGTATTGTATCCGGAGCATGGAGGTAGATCGGTGATGAAGTCCATAGAAAGCGTATGCCAAGGGCGAGGCGGGATGTCAATAGGGCGTAAGAGGCCTGCTGGTCTTTCCTTTTGACTCTTGTTTTGGGCGCATACTCCACAGGACATTATAAAGTCTCTGATATCTTTTTTCCAAGACGGCCACCAGAAGTAGCGCTTGATCTTTTCTGAGGTCTTGGCTATACCGGGATGACCTTCCATTAAAGAGTCGTGATAACAAGAGATTACTTTTTTCTGTAAATCTGTGCTGGGTAGGTATAATCGTTCTTGGAAATACAATAAGTTGTCCTTTACTGCAAAGTCCTTTCCCTGCAGGTGCCAATTCTGTATGTCTGCTGGAGTTACAAGTTGCCTGGCTTTATCCTTAACTTCCTCTATGGATTCTGTGGCGATTACACCCAGAATTCTTTGTTCGGGAATGATTGGTACAGGTTTAGGGTTGACCAAGTGTTCTTCCACTCCCATCCGAGAAAGGGCATCGGCTTTACCGTTCTTTGTACCAGGTCGATAGGTAATTATGAAGTCAAACTCGGCAAAGAATAATGCCCAACGGAGTTGTATAGAGGATTGGGCTTTTGCGGTCTTCAAATATTGCAGGTTTCGGTGATCCGTAATCACAGTAACGGTGTGTCGGGCCCCCAGCAGATAATGCCGGCAAGCCTTAAAGGCAGACTTGATAGCCAGAAGTTCCTTGTCAGTAATCGTGTAATTGATTTCAGGAGGCGAGAATTTGCGGGACCAAAATGCCACGGGATGCAACTGATTGGTTACCGGGTCCTTTTGTGATAGAACTGCCCCCATGGCAAGGCTTGAAGCATCAGTTTCCACGATGTAGGGGAGTTCGGGGCGAGGGTGTTTTAAGATTGGTGCAGAGATAAATTTAGTCTTCAAATCCTGGAAAGCTTGTTCCGCCTCGGTAGACCATTCAAAACGTTTGTTTTTCTTTAACAAGGCAGTGATGGGCTGGACTATTCGAGAGAATTCGGGGATAAACCTGCGGTAAAAGTTAGCGAAGCCTAACATGCTTTGCACACCTTTTACGGAGGATGGTGATGGCCATTTGAGAACTGCATCGACCTTCTTTGAATCCATACGCACTCCGCCAGGTGATAATATGAATCCCAAGAATTCAACTTCAGTCACGTTGAAAACACATTTTTCCAACTTAGCGAAAAGTTTGTGTTGACGCAATCTTTCGAGGACCATTTTCACGTGTTTCCGATGTTCAGATTCCGATGAAGAATAAACGAGGATGTCGTCAATGTAAACAACAACACATACATCTATGAGCTCTCTGAGGACATCGTTCATAAAATATTGAAAGGCGGCCGGGGCATTGCAAAGTCCGAAGGGCATGACCTGATATTCAAATAGCCCATACTTGGTGCGGAAGGCCGTCTTCCATTCATCGCCCTCTTTTACTCGTACCAAGTGGTAAGCTCCTCTAAGATCCAGCTTTGTATATATGCATGCTTTTCTGACTTGGTCCAGGAGTTCAGGGATCAAAGGTAACGGATATCTATTCTTAACGGTGATCTGGTTCAGGGAGCGATAATCGATACAAGTTCTAAGGTCTCCTTCCTTTTTTGGAACGAAGAACAAAGCTGAAGAAGCAGGGGACTTGGAAGGACGAATAAACCCATTTGCCAGGTATTGATCCAGGTATTGTCGAAGGTGAAGGTTCTCAGGCTCGGTGAGGGCATAAATTCTACTACAAGGAGGAGTAGATCCAGGTATCAGGTCTATCTGGCAGTCATAAGGCCTATGAGGAGGTAGAGAGTTAGCCTGATCCTTCCGGAAAACATCTTGGTATTCTAGGTATTCGGGAGGTAACTGGGGAGTCTCTGAAGAAATTGCGGCCAGTGCAACACCAGGTGGAGGGTGACAAGTAGAGACACATTCTGGAAACTGGACCGTTCTTGCTCGCCAATCGATCAGAGGATTGTGTTTCTCTAACCAAGGTATTCCTAGAATAATCTGAAACTGAGGGGTCTTGATCACATCGAACACGATCTTCTCATGGTGTCCATCTTGACTTACTAGCGTCACCTCTTGAGTGGTATGCGTTACTGGCCCGGAGGCTATCTCCGTACCATCCACCGTAGTAATGACGTCCTTTACAGCCTTGGGACAAAGAGTTAGATTCATCCTCAAAACCATTTCATGATCCACATAATTGCCGATGGCACCGCTGTCGACGTAAGCTTCAATTGCATGTAATCGATCCGGATTATCAGGGCTAATGAGGACCATAGGTATCACGAAATGCGAGGTCACGGAACTGGTTTTCACGCTCGGCAAGAGGACCTCTATTCTTGTCGGGCGAGGTCGTTTCCCTGCTCAGAGTTTGTAACTTTGGTAACTGCAGCTCCTACTGCCTTCTTGGCAGGTTTCACCGGACAGTCTCGAAGAAAGTGCCCTGAGTTTCCGCAATATAGGCATAATTGCAACTGTTTCCTCCTTTCCCGCTCCCTTTGTGTTAGAGGACCTTTCAGACTCCCTATTTGCATGGGTTCCCCGGAGTCTACTCCTTTGGAAGGAGTTGGCGGTTTGGAAAATACTCGAGCATCAAACTTGGAACGATCGGCCTTCCTGTTCTGCAGCCTGTGATCTATTTGAACGACCAAGTCTATATAATCCGAACAGTCTTGTGGGGGATTCACTACTTGGGCTAAAACGTCTTTGAGCTCTCCACGTAGACCTCTATAAAACAGCGTAATCCTTTTGTCCTCAGGCCATTGAGTTTCCACTATTAGTCTATTGAAAGATGCAATATAAGCCAAAAGGTCTTGATTACCCTGTCGCAACGAAAGAAGCTCATTGTCCAAGGCCTGCCCCTGTGAATGTCTTGCGAACAGTTTTTCCATACTAAGCTGAAAGGCTTGAAAATCATGGAGAACCGGATCATCTTGATTAACTAGAGGGATCGACCAGTCTGCCGCATTGCCACTAAGGTACGAAAGTACAAAAGCTACTTTTGCTTGATCAGTTGGAAAGGCTGCTGGCCGGCATAAGAAGTGCAACCGGCACTGATTGATAAATACTGCAAACCTCTTTGGGTCACCAGAAAATCGTTCAGGCGGAGCCAGAGGTACATTCCCAGGTAGGTTGATCTGCACTGGATTCATAGAGGATGTTGAAGGAAGATTTGCCCCTGATGCGGGTAACGGGGTCTGTCCGGCTTGTGACTGTAGCACTTGTCTAGCAAGATTGTCTGTTCTCTCCTTGGAAATAATTAGTTCCCTTCTTAGAGCATTCGTTTCCTGACGAGCTGCATGCACTTCTGCCCTTAGTTCCCCAAGTAACCGGGCTAGGGGGTCAGTATCCGAGGTTTCCATAGCGCCTGGGCGAGAGTTTTGCGGTAGGCTTTGCGTTCTGTAACGCTCACCTGATTCTCGCAGAGGCGCCGGTCTTGACTGGGCGACTAGCGTATCTTCAAAGGTGATGTGTAGCACCCGGTTGGCTCTTTGGGCTGGACCTCTGTGCACTGTATGCCTGACGTGTAGAGTAAGATGTCTGCAGATAGAAAATATGGGGTTAATGAACTGGGGTTATTGGGGTGTCCCTATCTCTTTCCTCTTCTCCTCTCCTGTAGACCCCCAAAGGTTAACGCTCTCACCTTAGGTAAGTGAATGCCGAGCTCTCCATCTGCCTCGGGGCAGGGTGCTGTAACCAGTTTCTTCACTGGATAGGTAGCGCAGGCCTCTTGACTTCAGAGGACTGCTGTCCGTCGTTTACTGCACGAACGGTAAGTTTCGAGTCATTCAAATGTCTTTAAAGTCTTTAGTAATGATGTCTCTTGTTTTGCAGGGTTCCGGCGATGGCGGGTGACGGGCTGAAGTGAGTTGAAGATGGAGCCCGTGTGATGAATAGAAGCGCCTGGAAGCACGTAAGTAAGCGCTTGTTGCCTGCTTCACTATGCGCTCTAACCGTCTTTTTATTTTGCAGGTACGAGTTTGGAGCGGCTGCAGGGTGCCGGAATACCCACTGGATTAGATGTGGAAAGGAGTAATGGCACGTGAGTATTAAAGATCCCCAATGTCTTTAAACGCACCTTGTTTTGTCTTTCAGATGCGGGATGCAGCGCCGAAGGCCTCCGGAGCGTGCGAAGAGTTGGTAAACTTTTGTCTTTCAGATGCCGGAATGCAGTGTGAAGACCTCCGGAGCGCACGAAGAGTAGGTAAGCCTTTGCCTTTCAGATGCCGGAATGCTAACCTGTTTGCTCCCCTCATGGCCAAGTCCTGCATAATAATGGGAATTAGCCTACTCACATTGAGAAGGCTAGTTCCCATTAGAGAAATGGCTCTTTTTGCCCTTATTGGCCAAGTCATGCATAATAATGGGAACTAGCCTACTCATACTTAGAAGGCTAGTTCCCATTAGAGGGATAGCCCTTTTTGCCCCTATTGGCCAAGTCCTGCATAATAATGGGAACTAGCCTACTCACACTGAGAAGGCAAGTTCCCATTAGAGAAATTGCCATTTTTTGCCCCTCGTGGCCAAGTCCTGTATAATAATGGGAACTAGCCTACTCACACTGAAAAGGCTAGTTCCATTAGACGAGGGGACCTTTCTGCCTCTGCAGGTCAGAGGGCAGTTTCTCTAATGGGAAATAGGTCAGAGGGCCGATACTAGTTCCCATCTGAGAAACGGACCATCGGTTGCTAGGGCAATTTCTCAGATGGGAAATAGCTCCTTCAGTGTGAGTGGGCTAGTTCCCATTAGAGAAATTGACCTTTTCTGCCCTAGTGGCCAAGTCCTGCATAATAATGGTAACTATCCTAATCACACTGAGAAGGCTAGTTCCCATTAGAGAAATTGTCCTTTTTGCCCCTAGTGGTGAAGTCCTGCATAATGATGGGAACTAGCATACTCACACTGAGAAGGCTAGTTCCCATTAGAGAAATGGCCCTGTTTGCCCCTAGTGGACAAGTCCTACATAATAATGGGAACTAGCCTAATCACACTGAGAAGGCTAGTTCCCATTAGAGAAATTGCACTGTTTGCCCCTAGTGGACAAGTCCTGCAAAATAAGGGGAACTAGCCTAATCACACTAAGAAGGCTAGTTCCCATTAGAGAAATTGCCCTTTTTGCTCCCCTATTGGCCAAGTCCTCCATTAAAATGGGAAATAAACTACTCACACTGAAAAGGCTAGTTCCATTAAACGAGGGGACCTTTCTGCCTCTGCAGGAGAGAGCTCTATTTTTCTAATGGGAAAGAGGTTGGAGGGCTGATACTAGTTCCCATCCGAGAAACGGACTGTCGGTTGCTAGCGCAATTTCTCAGATGGGAAATAGTTGCTTCAGTGTGAGTGGGCTAATTCATATTAGAGAAATGGCCCTGTTTGCTCCCCTCGTGGCCCAGTCCTGCATAATAATGGGAACTAGCCTACTCACATTGAGAAGGCTAGTTCCCATTAGAGAAATGGCTCTTTTTGCCCTTATTGGCCAAGTCCTGCATAATAATGGGAACTAGCCTACTCACACTGAGAAGGCAAGTTCCCATTAGAGAAATTGCCATTTTTTGCCCCTCGTGGCCAAGTCCTGTATAATAATGGGAACTAGCCTACTCACACTGAAAAGGCTAGTTCCATTAGACGAGGGGACCTTTCTGCCTCTGCAGGTCAGAGGGCAGTTTCTCTAATGGGAAATAGGTCAGAGGGCCGATACTAGTTCCCATCTGAGAAACGGACCATCGGTTGCTAGGGCAATTTCTCAGATGGGAAATAGCTCCTTCAGTGTGAGTGGGCTAGTTCCCATTAGAGAAATTGACCTTTTCTGCCCTAGTGGCCAAGTCCTGCATAATAATGGTAACTATCCTAATCACACTGAGAAGGCTAGTTCCCATTAGAGAAATTGTCCTTTTTGCCCCTAGTGGTGAAGTCCTGCATAATGATGGGAACTAGCATACTCACACTGAGAAGGCTAGTTCCCATTAGAGAAATGGCCCTGTTTGCCCCTAGTGGACAAGTCCTACATAATAATGGGAACTAGCCTAATCACACTGAGAAGGCTAGTTCCCATTAGAGAAATTGCCCTTTTTGCTCCCCTATTGGCCAAGTCCTCCATTAAAATGGGAAATAAACTACTCACACTGAAAAGGCTAGTTCCATTAAACGAGGGGACCTTTCTGCCTCTGCAGGAGAGAGCTCTATTTTTCTAATGGGAAAGAGGTTGGAGGGCTGATACTAGTTCCCATCCGAGAAACGGACTGTCGGTTGCTAGCGCAATTTCTCAGATGGGAAATAGTTGCTTCAGTGTGAGTGGGCTAGTTCATATTAGAGAAATGGCCCTGTTTGCTCCCCTCGTGGCCCAGTCCTGCATAATAATGGGAACTAGCCTACTCACATTGAGAAGGCTAGTTCCCATTAGAGAAATGGCTCTTTTTGCCCTTATTGGCCAAGTCCTGCATAATAATGGGAACTAGCCTACTCACACTGAAAAGGCTAGTTCCCATTAGAGGGATAGACCTTTTTGCCCCTAGTGACCAAGTCCTGTATAATAATGGGAACTAGCCTACCCACACTGAGAAGGCTAGTTCCCATTAGAGGGATAGCCCTTTTTGCCCCTAGTGACCAAGTCCTGCATAATAATGGGAACTAGCCTACTCACACTGAGAAGGCAAGTTCCCATTAGAGAAATTGCCCTTTTTTGCCCCTCTTGGCCAAGTCCTGCATAATAATGGGAACTAGCCTCCTCACACTGAAATGGCTAATTCCATTAGACGAGGGGACCTTTCTGCCTCTGCAAGTCAGAGAGCAGTTTCTCTAATGGGAAATAGGTTGGAGGGCCGATACTAGTTCCCATCTGAGAAACGGACCATCGGTTGCTAGGGCAATTTCTCAGATGGGAAATAGCTCCTTCAGTGTGAGTGGGCTAGTTCCCATTAGAGAAATTGACATTTTTTGCCCTAGTGGCCAAGTCCTGCATAATCATGGGAATTAGCCTACTCACACTGAAAAGGCTAGTTCCCATTAGAGAAAAGGCCCTTTTTGCTCCCCTGGACGCAAAGTCCTGCATAATAATGGGAACTAGCATATTCACACTGAGAAGGCTAGTTCCCATTAGAGAAATGGCCCTGTTTGCCCCTCGTGGCCAAGTCCTGCATAATAATGGGAACTAGCCTACTCACACTGAGAAGGCTAGTTCCCATTAGAGAAATGACCCTTTTTGCCCCTATTGGCTAAGTCCTGCATAATAATGGAAACTAGCTTACTCACACTAAGAAGGCTCGTCCCCATTAGAGAAATGGCCCTTTTGTGCCCTAGTGGCCAAGTCCTGCATAATAATGGGAACTAGCCTACTCAAACTGAGAAGGCTAGTTCCCATTAGAGAAATTGTCCTTTTTGCCCCTAGTGCTGAAGTCCTGCATAATAATGGGAACTAGCATAAACACATTGAGAAGGCTAGTTCCCATTAGAGAAATTACCCTGTTTGCCCCTAGTGGACAAGTCCTGCAAAATAATGGGAACTAGCCTAATCACACTGAGAAGGCTAGTTCCCATTAGAGAAATTGCCCTTTTTGCTCCCCTAGTGGCCAATTCCTGCATAATAATGGGAACTATCCTACTCACACTAAGAAGGTTAGTTCCCATGAGAGAAATTACCCTTTTTGCTCCATAGTGGCCAAGTCCTCCATTAAAATGGGGAATAGACTACTCACACTGAAAAGGCAAGTTCTATTAGACGAGGGGACCTTTCTGCCTCTGCAGGTCAGAGGGCTGTTTCTCTACTGGGAAAGAGGTCGGAGGGCTGATACTAGTTCCCATCTGAGAAACGGACCGTCGGTTGCTAGCGCAATTTCTCAGATGGGAAATAGTTGCTTCAGTGTGAATGGGCTAGTTCATATTAGAGAAATGGCCCTGTTTGCTCCCCTCATGGCCAAGTCCTGCATAATAATGGGAACTAGCCTACTCACATTGAGAAGGCTAGTTCCCATTAGAGAAATGGCTCTTTTTGCCCTTATTGGCCAAGTCATGCATAATAATGGGAACTAGCCTACTCACACTTAGAAGGCTAGTTCCCATTAGAGGGATAGCCCTTTTTGCCCCTATTGGCCAAGTCCTGCATAATAATGGGAACTAGCCTACTCACACTGAGAAGGCAAGTTCCCATTAGAGAAATTGCCCTTTTTTGCCCCTCGTGGCGAAGTCCTGTATAATAATGGGAACTAGCCTACTCACACTGAAAAGGCTAGTTCCATTAGACGAGGGGACCTTTCTGCCTCTGCAGGTCAGAGGGCAGTTTCTCTAATGGGAAATAGGTCAGAGGGGCGATACTAGTTCCCATCTGAGAAACGGACCATCGGTTGCTAGGGCAATTTCTCAGATGGGAAATAGCTCCTTCAGTGTGAGTGGGCTAGTTCCCATTAGAGAAATTGACCTTTTCTGCCCTAGTGGCCAAGTCCTGCATAATAATGGTAACTATCCTAATCACACTGAGAAGGCTAGTTCCCATTAGAGAAATTGTCCTTTTTGCCCCTAGTGGTGAAGTCCTGCATAATGATGGGAACTAGCATACTCACACTGAGAAGGCTAGTTCCCATTAGAGAAATTGTCCTTTTTGCCCCTAGTGGTGAAGTCCTGCATAATAATGGGAACTAGCATACTCACACTGAGAAGGCTAGTTCCCATTAGAGAAATTGCACTGTTTGCCCCTAGTGGACAAGTCCTGCAAAAAAATGGGAACTAGCCTAATCACACTGAGAAGGCTAGTTCCCATTAGAGAAATTGCCCTTTTTGCTCCCCTATTGGCCAAGTCCTCCATTAAAATGGGAAATAAACTACTCACACTGAAAAGGCTAGTTCCATTAGACGAGGGGACCTTTCTGCCTCTGCAGGAGAGAGGGCTATTTTTCTAATGGGAAAGAGGTTGGAGGGCTGATACTAGTTCGCATCCGAGAAACGGACTGTCGGTTGCTAGCACAATTTCTCAGATGGGAAATAGTTGCTTCAGTGTGAGTGGGCTAGTTCATATTAGAGAAATGGCCCTGTTTGCTCCCCTCATGACCCGGTCCTGCATAATAATGGGAACTAGCCTACTCACATTGAGAAGGCTAGTTCCCATTAGAGAAATGGCTCTTTTTGCCCTTATTGGCCAAGTCCTGCATAATAATGGGAACTAGCCTACTCACACTGAAAAGGCTAGTTCCCATTAGAGGGATAGCCCTTTTTGCCCCTAGTGACCAAGTCCTGCATAATAATGGGAACTAGCCTACTCACACTGAGAAGGCTAGTTCCCATTAGAGGGATAGCCCTTTTTGCCCCTAGTGACCAAGTCCTGCATAATAATGGGAACTAGCCTACTCACACTGAGAAGGCATGTTCCCATTAGAGAAATTGCCCTTTTTTGTCCCTCTTGGCCAAGTCCTGCATAATAATGGGAACTAGCCTCCTCACACTGAAATGGCTAATTCCATTAGACGAGGGGACCTTTCTGCCTCTGCAAGTCAGAGAGCAGTTTCTCTAATGGGAAATAGGTTGGAGGGCCGATACTAGTTCCCATCTGAGAAACGGACCATCGGTTGCTAGGGCAATTTCTCAGATGGGAAATAGCTCCTTCAGTGTGAGTGGGCTAGTTCCCATTAGAGAAATTGACATTTTTTGCCCTAGTGGCCAAGTCCTGCATAATCATGGGAACTAGCCTACTCAAACTGAGAAGGCTAGTTCCCATTAGAGAAATGGCCCTGTTTGCCCCTCGTGGCCAAGTCCTGCATAATAATGGGAACTAGCCTACTCACACTGAGAAGGCTAGTTCCCATTAGAGAACTGGCCCTTTTTGCTCCGCTAGTGGCCAACTGCTGCATAATAATGGGATCTAGCCTACTTACACTGAAAAGACTAGTTCCCATTAGAGAAATGACCCTTTTTGCCCCTAGTGGCCAAGTCCTGCATAATAATGGAAACTAGCTTACTCACACTAAGAAGGCTAGTCCCCATTAGAGAAATGGCCCTTTTGTGCCCTAGTGGCCAAGTCCTGCATAATAATGGGAACTAGCCTACTCAAACTGAGAAGGCTAGTTCCCATTAGAGAAATTGTCCTTTTTGCCCCTAGTGCTGAAGTCCTGCATAATAATGGGAACTAGCATAAACACATTGAGAAGGCTAGTTCCCATTAGAGAAATTGCCCTGTTTGCCCCTAGTGGACAAGTCCTGCAAAATAATGGGAACTAGCCTAATCACACTGAGAAGGCTAGTTCCCATTAGAAAAATTGCCCTTTTTGCTCCCCTAGTGGCCAATTCCTGCATAATAATGAGAACTAGCCTACTCACACTGAGAAGGCTAGTCCCCATTAGATAAATGGCCATTTTTTGCCCCTAGTGGCCAAGTCCTGCATAATAATTGGAACTATCCTACTCACACTAAGAAGGTTAGTTCCCATGAGAGAAATTACCCTTTTTGCTCCCCTAGTGGCCAAGTCCTCCATTAAAATGGGGAATAGACTACTCACACTGAAAAGGCAAGTTCTATTAGACGAGGGGACCTTTCTGCCTCTGCAGGTCAGAGGCCTGTTTCTCTAATGGGAAATAGGTCAGAGGGCCGATACTAGTTCCCATCTGAGAAACGGACCATCGGTTGCTAGGGCAATTTCTCAGATGGGAAATAGCTCCTTCAATGTGAGTGGGCTAGTTCCCATTAGAGAAATTGACCTTTTCTGCCCTAGTGGCCAAGTCCTGCATAATAATGGTAACTATCCTAATCACACTGAGAAGGCTAGTTCCCATTAGAGAAATTGTCCTTTTTGCCCCTAGTGGTGAAGTCCTGCATAATGATGGGAACTAGCATACTCACACTGAGAAGGCTAGTTCCCATTAGAGAAATGGCCCTGTTTGCCCCTAGTGGACAAGTCCTACATAATAATGGGAACTAGCCTAATCACACTGAGAAGGCTAGTTCCCATTAGAGAAATTGTCCTTTTTGCCCCTAGTGGTGAAGTCCTGCATAATAATGGGAACTAGCATACTCACACTGAGAAGGCTAGTTCCCATTAGAGAAATTGCACTGTTTGCCCCTAGTGGACAAGTCCTGCAAAATAAGGGGAACTAGCCTAATCACACTAAGAAGGCTAGTTCCCATTAGAGAAATTGCCCTTTTTGCTCCCCTATTGGCCAAGTCCTCCATTAAAATGGGAAATAAACTACTCACACTGAAAAGGCTAGTTCCATTAAACGAGGGGACCTTTCTGCCTCTGCAGGAGAGAGCTCTATTTTTCTAATGGGAAAGAGGTTGGAGGGCTGATACTAGTTCCCATCCGAGAAACGGACTGTCGGTTGCTAGCGCAATTTCTCAGATGGGAAATAGTTGCTTCAGTGTGAGTGGGCTAGTTCATATTAGAGAAATGGCCCTGTTTGCTCCCCTCGTGGCCCAGTCCTGCATAATAATGGGAACTAGCCTACTCACATTGAGAAGGCTAGTTCCCATTAGAGAAATGGCTCTTTTTGCCCTTATTGGCCAAGTCCTGCATAATAATGGGAACTAGCCTACTCACACTGAAAAGGCTAGTTCCCATTAGAGGGATAGACCTTTTTGCCCCTAGTGACCAAGTCCTGTATAATAATGGGAACTAGCCTACTCACACTGAGAAGGCTAGTTCCCATTAGAGGGATAGCCCTTTTTGCCCCTAGTGACCAAGTCCTGCATAATAATGGGAACTAGCCTACTCACACTGAGAAGGCAAGTTCCCATTAGAGAAATTGCCCTTTTTTGCCCCTCTTGGCCAAGTCCTGCATAATAATGGGAACTAGCCTCCTCACACTGAAATGGCTAATTCCATTAGACGAGGGGACCTTTCTGCCTCTGCAAGTCAGAGAGCAGTTTCTCTAATGGGAAATAGGTTGGAGGGCCGATACTAGTTCCCATCTGAGAAACGGACCATCGGTTGCTAGGGCAATTTCTCAGATGGGAAATAGCTCCTTCAGTGTGAGTGGGCTAGTTCCCATTAGAGAAATTGACATTTTTTGCCCTAGTGGCCAAGTCCTGCATAATCATGGGAACTAGCCTACTCAAACTGAGAAGGCTAGTTCCCATTAGAGAAATGGCCCTGTTTGCCCCTCGTGGCCAAGTCCTGCATAATAATGGGAACTAGCCTACTCACACTGAGAAGGCTAGTTCCCATTAGAGAACTGGCCCTTTTTGCTCCGCTAGTGGCCAACTGCTGCATAATAATGGGATCTAGCCTACTTACACTGAAAAGACTAGTTCCCATTAGAGAAATGACCCTTTTTGCCCCTAGTGGCCAAGTCCTGCATAATAATGGAAACTAGCTTACTCACACTAAGAAGGCTAGTCCCCATTAGAGAAATGGCCCTTTTGTGCCCTAGTGGCCAAGTCCTGCATAATAATGGGAACTAGCCTACTCAAACTGAGAAGGCTAGTTCCCATTAGAGAAATTGTCCTTTTTGCCCCTAGTGCTGAAGTCCTGCATAATAATGGGAACTAGCATAAACACATTGAGAAGGCTAGTTCCCATTAGAGAAATTGCCCTGTTTGCCCCTAGTGGACAAGTCCTGCAAAATAATGGGAACTAGCCTAATCACACTGAGAAGGCTAGTTCCCATTAGAAAAATTGCCCTTTTTGCTCCCCTAGTGGCCAATTCCTGCATAATAATGAGAACTAGCCTACTCACACTGAGAAGGCTAGTCCCCATTAGATAAATGGCCATTTTTTGCCCCTAGTGGCCAAGTCCTGCATAATAATTGGAACTATCCTACTCACACTAAGAAGGTTAGTTCCCATGAGAGAAATTACCCTTTTTGCTCCCCTAGTGGCCAAGTCCTCCATTAAAATGGGGAATAGACTACTCACACTGAAAAGGCAAGTTCTATTAGACGAGGGGACCTTTCTGCCTCTGCAGGTCAGAGGCCTGTTTCTCTACTGGGAAAGAGGTCGGAGGGCTGATACTAGTTCCCATCTGAGAAACGGACCGTCGGTTGCTAGCGCAATTTCTCAGATGGGAAAAAGTTGCTTCAGTGTGAGTGGGCTAGTTCATATTAGAGAAATGGCCCTGTTTGCTCCCCTCATGGCCAAGTCCTGCATAATAATGGGAACTAGCCTACTCACATTGAGAAGGCTAGTTCCCATTAGAGAAATGGCTCTTTTTGCCCTTATTGGCCAAGTCATGCATAATAATGGGAACTAGCCTACTCACACTTAGAAGGCTAGTTCCCATTAGAGGGATAGCCCTTTTGCCCCTATTGGCCAAGTCCTGCATAATAATGGGAACTAGCCTACTCACACTGAGAAGGCAAGTTCCCATTAGAGAAATTGCCATTTTTTGCCCCTCGTGGCCAAGTTCTGCATAATAATGGGAACTAGCCTACTCACACTGAAAAGGCTAGTTCCATTAGACGAGGGGACCTTTCTGCCTCTGCAGGTCAGAGGGCAGTTTCTCTAATGGGAAATAGGTCAGAGGGCCGATACTAGTTCCCATCCGAGAAACGGACCGTCGGTTGCTAGGGCAATTTCTCAGATGGGAAATAGCTGCTTCAGTGTGTGTGGGCTAGTTCCCATTAGAGAAATGGCCCTTTTGTGCCCTAGTGGCCAAGTCCTGCATAATAATGGGAACTAGCCTACTCAAACTGAGAAGGCTAGTTCCCATTAGAGAAATTGCCCTTTTTGCTCCCCTAGTGGCCAAGTCCTGCATAATAATGGGAACTAGCATACTCACACTGAGAAGGCTAGTTCCCGTTAGAGAAATGGCCCTGTTTGCCCCTAGTGGACAAGTCCTGCATAATAATGGGAACTAGCCTAATCACACTGAGAAGGCTAGTTCCCATTACAGAAATTGTCCTTTTTGCCCCTAGTGGTGAAGTCCTGCATAATAATGGGAACTAGCATACTCACACTGAGAAGGCTAGTTCCCTTTAGAGAAATGGCCCTGTTTGCCCCTAGTGGACAAGTCCGGCATAATAATGGGAACTAGCCTAATCACACTGAGAAGGCTAGTTCCCATTAGAGAAATTGTCCTTTTTGCCCCTAGTGGTGAAGTCCTGCATAATAATGGGAACTAGCATACTCACACTGAGAAGGCTAGTTCAATTAGAGAAATTGCCCTGTTTGCCCCTAGTGGACAAGTCCTGCAAAATAATGGGAACTAGCCTAATCACACTGAGAAGGCTAGTTCCCATTAGATAAATTGCCCTTGTTGCTCCCCTAGTGGCCAATTCCTGCATAATAATGAGAACTAGCCTACTCACACTGAGAAGGCTAGTCCTCATTAGATAAATGGCAATTTTTTGCCCCTAATGGCCAAGTCCTGCATAATAATGGGAACTATCCTACTCACACTAAGAAGGTTAGTTCCCATGAGAGAAATTACCCTTGTTGCTCCACTACTGGCCAAGTCCTCCATTAAAATGGGAAATAGACTACTCCCAATGAAAAGGCTAGTTCCATTAGACGAGGGGACCTTTCTGCCTCTGCAGGTCAGAGGGCTGTTTCTCTAATGGGAAATAGGTCAGAGGGCCGATACTAGTTCCCATCCGAGAAACGGACCGTCGGTTGCTAGCGCAATTTCTCAGATGGGAAATAGTTGCTTCAGTGTGAGTGGGCTAGTTCATATTAGAGAAATAGCCCTGTTTGCTCCCCTCATGGCCAAGTCCTGCATAATAATGGGAACTAGCCTACTCACATTGAGAAGGCTAGTTCCCATTAGAGAAATGGCTCTTTTTGCACTTATTGGCCAAGTCCTGCATAATAATGGGAACTAGCCTACTCACACTGAGAAGGCAAGTTCCCATTAGAGAAATTGCCCTTTTTTGCCCCTCATGGCCAAGTCCTGCATAATAATGGGAACTAGACTACTCAAACTGAAAAGGCTAGTTCCATTAGACGAGGGGACCTTTCTGTCTCTGCTGGTCAGAGGGCAGTTTCTCTAATGGGAAATAGGTCGGAGGGCCGATACTAGTTCCCATCTGAGAAACGGACCATCGGTTGCTAGGGAAATTTCTCAGATGGGAAATAGCTCCTTCAGTGTGAGTGGGCTGGTTCCCATTAGAGAAATTGACCTTTTCTGCTCTAGTGGCCAAGTCCTGCATAATCATGGGAACTAGCCTACTCACACTGAGAAGGCTAGTTCACATTAGAGAAATTGTCCTTTTGCCCCTAATGGCCAAGTCCTGCATAATAATGGGAACTACCCTACTCACACTGAGAAGGCTAGTTCACATTAGAGAAATGGCCCTTTTTGCCCCTGGTGGCCAAGTCCTGCATAATAATGGGAACTAGCCTACTCACACTGAAAATGTTAGTTCCATTAGTCGAGGGGACCTTTATGCCTCTGCAGGTCAGAAGGCAGTTTCTCTAATGGGAAATAGGTCAGAGGGCAGATACAAATTCCCCTCCGAGAAACGGACCGTCGGTTGCTAGGGCAATTTCTCAGATGGGAAATAGCTGCTACAGTGTGAGTGGGCTAGCTCCCATTAGAGAAATGGCCCTTTTGTGCCCTAGTGGCCAAGTCCTGCATAATAACGGGAACTAGCCTACTCAAACTGAGAAGGCTAGTTCCCACTAGAGAAATGGCCCTTTTTGCTCCCCTAGTGGCCAAGTCCTGCATAATAATGGGAACTAGCATACTCACACTGAGAAGGCTAGTTCCCATTAGAGAAATGGCCCTGTTTGCCCCTAGTGGACAAATCCTGCAAAATAATGGGAACTAGCTTAATCGCACTGAGAAGGCTAGTTCCCATTAGAGAAATTGTCCTTTTTGCCCCTAGTGGTGAAGTCCTGCATAATAATGGGAACTAGCATACTCACACTGAGAAGGCTAGTTCCCATTAGAGAAATTGCCCTGTTTGTCCCTAGTGGACAAGTCCTGCAAAATAATGGGAACTAGCTTAATCACACTGAGAAGGCTAGTTCCCATTAGAGAAATTGCCCTTTTTGCCCCCCTAGTGGCCAATTCCTGCATAATAATGAGAACTAGCCTACTCACACTGAGAAGGCTAGTCCCCATTAGATAAATGGCCATTTTTTGCCCCTAGTGGCCAAGTCCTGCATAATAATTGGAACTATCCTACTCACACTAAGAAGGTTAGTTCCCATGAGAGAAATTACCCTTTTTGCTCCCCTAGTGGCCAAGTCCTCCATTAAAATGGGAAATAGACTACTCACACTGAAAAGGCAAGTTCTATTAGACGAGGGGACCTTTCTGCCTCTGCAGGTCCGAGGGCTGTTTCTCTACTGGGAAAGAGGTCGGAGGGCTGATACTAGTTCCCATCTGAGAAATGGACCGTCGGTTGCTAGCGCAATTTCTCAGATGGGAAATAGTTGCTTCAGTGTGAGTGGGCTAGTTCATATTAGAGAAATGGCCCTGTTTGCTCCCCTCATGGCCAAGTCCTGCATAATAATGGGAACTAGCCTACTCACATTGAGAAGGCTAGTTCCCATTAGAGAAATGGCTCTTTTTGCCCTTATTGGCCAAGTCCTGCATAATAATGGGAACTAGCCTACTCACACTGAGAAGGCTAGTTCCCATTAGAGGGATAGCCCTTTTTGCCCCTATTGGCCAAGTCCGGCATCAGAATGGGAACTAGCCTACTCACACTGAGAAGGCAAGTTCCCATTAGAGAAATTGCCCTTTTTTGCCCCTCGTGGCCAAGTCCTGCATAATAATGGCAACTAGCCTACTCACACTGAAAAGGCTAGTTCCATTAGACGAGGGGACCTTTCTGCCTCTGCAGGACAGAGGGCAGTTTCTCTAATGGGAAATAGGTCAGAGGGCCGATACTAGTTCCCATCTGAGAAACGGACCATCAGTTGCTAGGGCAATTTCTCAGATGGGAAATAGCTCCTTCAGTGTGAGTGAGCTAGTTCCCATTAGAGAAATTGACCTTTTCTACCCTAGTGGCCAAGTCCTGCATAATCATGGGAACTAGCCTACTCACACTGAGAAGGCTAGTTCACATTAGAGAAAAGGCCCCTTTTGCTCCCCTGGAGGCAAAGTCCTGCATAATAATGGGAACTAGCATATTCACACTGAGAAGGCTAGTTCCCATTAGATAAATGGCCCTGTTTTCCCCCTAATACCCAAGTCCTGCATAATAATGGGAACTAGCCTACTCACACTGAGAAGGCTAGTTCCCATTAGAGAACTGGCTCTTTTTGCTCCCCTAGCGGCCAAGTCCTGCATAATAATGGGAACTAGCCTACTTACACTGAAAAGACTAGTTCCCATTAGAGAAATGATCCTTTTTGCCCTAGTGGCCAAGTCCTGCATAATAATGGAAACTAGCCTACTCCCACTAAGAAGGCTAGTCCCCATTAGAGAAGTTGCCCTTTTTGCTCCCCTAGTGGCAAAGTCCTCCGTAATAATTGGAAATAGACTACTCACACTGAGAAGGAAAGTTCCAATTTGAGAAATTGCCCTTTTTGCCTCTAGTGGCCAAGTCCTGCATAATAATGGGAACTAGCCTACTCACACTGAAAAGGCTAGTTCCATTAGACGAGGGGACCGTTCCGCTTCTGCAAGTCAGAGAGCAGTTTCTCTAATGGGAAAGAGGTCGGAGGGCTGATACTAGTTCCGAGAAAAGGATCGTCGGTTGCTAGGGCAATTTCTCAGATGGGAAATAGCTGCTTCAGTGTGAGTGGGCTTGTTCCCATTAGAGAAATGGCCCTTTTTGCTCCCCTAGTGGCCAAGTCCTGCATAATAATGGTAACTAGCCTACTCACACTAAGAAGGATAGTTCCCGTTAGAGAAATTGCCCTTTTTGCTCCCCTAGTGGCCAATTCCTCCATAATTATGGGAAATAGCCTACTCACACTGAGAAGGCAAGTTCCCATTAGAGAAATTGTCCTTTTTGCCCCTAGTGGCCAAGTCCTGCATAATAATGGGAACTACCCTACTCACACTGAGAAGGCTAGTTCACATTAGAGAAATGACCCTTTTTGCCCCTAGTGGCCAAGTCCTGCATAATAATGGGAACTAGCATACTCACACTGAACATGCTAGTTCCATTAGACAAGGGGACCTTTATGCCTCTGCAGGTAAGAGGGCACTTTCTCTAATGGGAAATAGGTCAGAGGGCAGATACTAATTCCCATCCGAGAAACGGACCGTCGGTTGCTAGGGCAATTTCTCAGATGGGAAATAGCTGCTTCAGTGTGTGTGGGCTAGTTCCCATTAGAGAAATGGCCATTTTGTGCCCTAGTGGCCAAGTCCTGCATAATAATGGGAACTAGCCTACTCAAACTGAGAAGGCTAGTTCCCATTAGAGAAATGGCCATTTTTGCTCCTCTAGTGGCCAAGTCCTGCATAATAATGGGAACTAGCATACTCACACTGAGAAGGCTAGTTCCCGTTAGAGAAATGGCCCTGGTTGCCCCTAGTGGACAAGTCCTGCATAATAATGGGAACTAGCCTACTCACACTGAAAAGTCTAGTTCCATTAGACAAGGGGACCTTTCCGCTTCTGCAAGTCAGATGGCAGTTTCTCTAATGGGAAAGAGGTCGGAGGGCTGATACTAGTTCCGAGAAAAGGATCGTAGGTTGCTAGGGCAATTTCTCAGATGGGAAATAGCTGCTTCAGTGTGAGTGGGCTAGTTCCCATTAGAGAAAAGGCCCTTTTTGCTCCCCTAGTGGCCAAGTCCTGCATAATAATGGTAACTATCCTAATCACACTGAGAAGGCTAGTTCCCATTAGAGAAATTGTCCTTTTTGCCCCTAATGGTGAAGTCCTGCATAATGATGGGAACTAGCATACTCACACTGAGAAGGCTAGTTCCCATTAGAGAAATGGCCCTGTTTGCCCCTAGTGGACAAGTCCTACATAATAATGGGAACTAGCCTAATCACACTGAGAAGGCTAGTTCCCATTAGAGAAATTGTCCTTTTTGCCCCTAGTGGTGAAGTCCTGCATAATAATGGGAACTAGCATACTCACACTGAGAAGGCTAGTTCCCATTAGAGAAATTGCACTGTTTGCCCCTAGTGGACAAGTCCTGCAAAATAATGGGAACTAGCCTAATCACACTGAGAAGGCTAGTTCCCATTAGAGAAATTGCCCTTTTTGCTCCCCTATTGGCCAAGTCCTCCATTAAAATGGAAAATAAACTACTCACACTGAAAAGGCTAGTTCCATTAGACGAGGGGACCTTTCTGCCTCTGCAGGAGAGAGGGCTGTTTTTCTAATGGGAAAGAGGTTGGAGGGCTGATACTAGTTCCCATCCGAGAAACGGACTGTCGGTTGCTAGCGCAATTTCTCAGATGGGAAATAGTTGCTTCAGTGTGAGTGGGCTAGTTCATATTAGAGAAAGGGCCCTGTTTGCTCCCCTTGTGGCCCAGTCCTGCATAATAATGGGAACTAGCCTACTCACATTGAGAAGGCTAGTTCCCATTAGAGAAATGGCTCTTTTTGCCCCTAGTGACCAAGTCCTGCATAATAATGGGAACTAGCCTACTCACACTGAGAAGGCTAGTTCCCGTTAGAGGGATAGCCCTTTTTGCCCCTAGTGACCAAGTCCTGCATAATAATGGGAACTAGCCTACTCACACTGAGAAGGCAAGTTCCCATTAGAGAAATTGCCCTTTTTTGCCCCTCGTGGCCAAGTCCTGCATAATGATGGGAACTAGCCTCCTCACACTGAAATGGCTAATTCCATTAAACGAGGGGACCTTTCTGCCTCTGCAAGTCAGAGAGCAGTTTCTATAATGGGAAATAGGTTGGAGGGCCGATACTAGTTCCCATCTGAGAAACGGACCATCGGTTGCTAGGGCAATTTCTCAGACGGGAAATAGCTCCTTCAGTGTGAGTGGGCTAGTACCCTTTAGAGAAATTGACATTTTTTGCCCTAGTGGCCAAGTCCTGCATAATCATGGGAACTAGCCTACTCACACTGAAAAGGCTAGTTCCCATTAGAGAAAAGGCCCTTTTTGCTCCCCTGGGCGCAAAGTCCTGCATAATAATGGGAACTAGCATATTCACACTGAGAAGGCTAGTTCCCATTAAAGAAATGGCCCTGTTTGCCCCTCGTGGCCAAGTCCTGCATAATAATGGGAACTAGCCTACTCACACTGAGAAGGCTAGTTCCCATTAGAGAACTGGCCCTTTTTGCTCCGCTAGTGGCCAACTGCTGCATAATAATGGGATCTAGCCTACTTACACTGAAAAGACTAGTTCCCATTAGAGAAATGACCCTTTTTGCCCCTAGTGGCCAAGTCCTGCATAATAATGGAAACTAGCTTACTCACACTAAGAAGGCTAGTTCCCATTAGAGAAATTGCCCTTTTTGCTCCCCTATTGGCCAAGTCCACCATTAAAATGGGAAATAAACTACTCACACTGAAAAGGCTAGTTCCATTAGACGAGGGGACCTTTCTGCCTCTGCAGGAGAGAGGGCTGTTTTTCTAATGGGAAAGAGGTTGGAGGGCTGATACTAGTTCCCATCCGAGAAACGGACTGTCGGTTGCTAGCGCAATTTCTCAGATGGGAAATAGTTGCTTCAGTGTGAGTGGGCTAGTTCATATTAGAGAAATGGCCATGTTTGCTCCCCTCGTGGCCCAGTCCTGCATAATAATGGGAACTAGCCTACTCACATTGAGAAGGCTAGTTCCCATTAGAGAAATGGCTCTTTTTGCCCTTATTGGCCAAGTCCTGCATAATAATGGGAACTAGCCTACTCACACTGAAAAGGCTAGTTCCCATTAGAGGGATAGCCCTTTTTGCCCCTAGTGACCAAGTCCTGCATAATAATGGGAACTAGCCTACTCACACTGAGAAGGCTAGTTCCCATTAGAGGGATAGCCCTTTTTGCCCCTAGTGACCAAGTCCTGCATAATAATGGGAACTAGCCTACTCACACAGAGAAGGCAAGTTCCCATTAGAGAAATTGCCCTTTTTTGCCCCTCGTGGCCAAGTCCTGCATAATAATGGGAACTAGCCTCCTCACACTGAAATGGCTAATTCCATTAGACGAGGGGACCTTTCTGCCTCTGCAAGTCAGAGAGCAGTTTCTCTAATGGGAAATAGGTTGGAGGGCCGATACTAGTTCCCATCTGAGAAACGGACCATCGGTTGCTAGGGCAATTTCTCAGACGGGAAATAGCTCCTTCGGTGTGAGTGGGCTAGTTCCCATTAGAGAAATTGACATTTTTTGCCCTAGTGGCCAAGTCCTGCATAATCATGGGAACTAGCCTACTCACACTGAAAAGGCTAGTTCCCATTAGAGAAAAGGCCCTTTTTGCTCCCCTGGATGCAAAGTCCTGCATAATAATGGGAACTAGCATATTCACACTGAGAAGGCTAGTTCCCATTAGAGAAATGGCCCTGTTTGCCCCTCGTGGCCAAGTCCTGCATAATAATGGGAACTAGCCTACTCACACTGAGAAGGCTAGTTCCCATTAGAGAACTAGCCCTTTTTGCTACTCTAGTGGCCAACTGCTGCATAATAATGGGATCTAGCCTACTTACACTGAAAAGACTAGTTCCCATTAGAGAAATTACCCTGTTTGCCCCTAGTGGACAAGTCCTGCAAAATAATGGGAACTAGCCTAATCACACTGAGAAGGCTAGTTCCCATGAGAGAAATTACCCTTTTTGCTCCCCTAGTGGCCAAGTCCTCCATTAAAATGGGAAATAGACTACTCCCAATGAAAAGGCTAGTTCCATTAGACGAGGGGACCTTTCTGCCTCTGCAGGTCAGAGGGCTGTTTCTCTAATGGGAAATAGGTCAGAGGGCCGATACTAGTTCCCATCCGAGAAACGGACCGTCGGTTGCTAGCGCAATTTCTCAGATGGGAAATAGTTGCTTCAGTGTGAGTGGGCTAGTTCATATTAGAGAAATAGCCCTGTTTGCTCCCCTCATGGCCAAGTCCTGCATAATAATGGGAACTAGCCTACTCACATTGAGAAGGCTAGTTCCCATTAGAGAAATGGCTCTTTTTGCACTTATTGGCCAAGTCCTGCATAATAATGGGAACTAGCCTACTCACACTGAGAAGGCAAGTTCCCATTAGAGAAATTGCCCTTTTTTGCCCCTCATGGCCAAGTCCTGCATAATAATGGGAACTAGACTACTCAAACTGAAAAGGCTAGTTCCATTAGACGAGGGGACCTTTCTGTCTCTGCTGGTCAGAGGGCAGTTTCTCTAATGGGAAATAGGTCGGAGGGCCGATACTAGTTCCCATCTGAGAAACGGACCATCGGTTGCTAGGGAAATTTCTCAGATGGGACATAGCTCCTTCAGTGTGAGTGGGCTGGTTCCCATTAGAGAAATTGACCTTTTCTGCTCTAGTGGCCAAGTCCTGCATAATCATGGGAACTAGCCTACTCACACTGAGAAGGCTAGTTCACATTAGAGAAATTGTCCTTTTGCCCCTAATGGCCAAGTCCTGCATAATAATGGGAACTACCCTACTCACACTGAGAAGGCTAGTTCACATTAGAGAAATGGCCCTTTTTGCCCCTGGTGGCCAAGTCCTGCATAATAATGGGAACTAGCCTACTCACACTGAAAATGTTAGTTCCATTAGTCGAGGGGACCTTTATGCCTCTGCAGGTCAGAAGGCAGTTTCTCTAATGGGAAATAGGTCAGAGGGCAGATACAAATTCCCCTCCGAGAAACGGACCGTCGGTTGCTAGGGCAATTTCTCAGATGGGAAATAGCTGCTACAGTGTGAGTGGGCTAGCTCCCATTAGAGAAATGGCCCTTTTGTGCCCTAGTGGCCAAGTCCTGCATAATAACGGGAACTAGCCTACTCAAACTGAGAAGGCTAGTTCCCACTAGAGAAATGGCCCTTTTTGCTCCCCTAGTGGCCAAGTCCTGCATAATAATGGGAACTAGCATACTCACACTGAGAAGGCTAGTTCCCATTAGAGAAATGGCCCTGTTTGCCCCTAGTGGACAAATCCTGCAAAATAATGGGAACTAGCTTAATCGCACTGAGAAGGCTAGTTCCCATTAGAGAAATTGTCCTTTTTGCCCCTAGTGGTGAAGTCCTGCATAATAATGGGAACTAGCATACTCACACTGAGAAGGCTAGTTCCCATTAGAGAAATTGCCCTGTTTGTCCCTAGTGGACAAGTCCTGCAAAATAATGGGAACTAGCTTAATCACACTGAGAAGGCTAGTTCCCATTAGAGAAATTGCCCTTTTTGCCCCCCTAGTGGCCAATTCCTGCATAATAATGAGAACTAGCCTACTCACACTGAGAAGGCTAGTCCCCATTAGATAAATGGCCATTTTTTGCCCCTAGTGGCCAAGTACTGCATAATAATTGGAACTATCCTACTCACACTAAGAAGGTTAGTTCCCATGAGAGAAATTACCCTTTTTGCTCCCCTAGTGGCCAAGTCCTCCATTAAAATGGGAAATAGACTACTCACACTGAAAAGGCAAGTTCTATTAGACGAGGGGACCTTTCTGCCTCTGCAGGTCCGAGGGCTGTTTTTCTACTGGGAAAGAGGTCGGAGGGCTGATACTAGTTCCCATCTGAGAAATGGACCGTCGGTTGCTAGCGCAATTTCTCAGATGGGAAATAGTTGCTTCAGTGTGAGTGGGCTAGTTCATATTAGAGAAATGGCCCTGTTTGCTCCCCTCATGGCCAAGTCCTGCATAATAATGGGAACTAGCCTACTCACATTGAGAAGGCTAGTTCCCATTAGAGAAATGGCTCTTTTTGCCCTTATTGGCCAAGTCCTGCATAATAATGGGAACTAGCCTACTCACACTGAGAAGGCTAGTTCCCATTAGAGGGAGAGCCCTTTTTGCCCCTATTGGCCAAGTCCGGCATCAGAATGGGAACTAGCCTACTCACACTGAGAAGGCAAGTTCCCATTAGAGAAATTGCCCTTTTTTGCCCCTCGTGGCCAAGTCCTGCATAATAATGGCAACTAGCCTACTCACACTGAAAAGGCTAGTTCCATTAGACGAGGGGACCTTTCTGCCTCTGCAGGACAGAGGGCAGTTTCTCTAATGGGAAATAGGTCAGAGGGCCGATACTAGTTCCCATCTGAGAAACGGACCATCAGTTGCTAGGGCAATTTCTCAGATGGGAAATAGCTCCTTCAGTGTGAGTGAGCTAGTTCCCATTAGAGAAATTGACCTTTTCTACCCTAGTGGCCAAGTCCTGCATAATCATGGGAACTAGCCTACTCACACTGAGAAGGCCAGTTCCCATTAGAGAAAAGGCCCCTTTTGCTCCCCTGGAGGCAAAGTCCTGCATAATAATGGGAACTAGCATATTCACACTGAGAAGGCTAGTTCCCATTAGATAAATGGCCCTGTTTTCCCCCTAATACCCAAGTCCTGCATAATAATGGGAACTAGCCTACTCACACTGAGAAGGCTAGTTCCCATTAGAGAACTGGCTCTTTTTGCTCCCCTAGCGGCCAAGTCCTGCATAATAATGGGAACTAGCCTACTTACACTGAAAAGACTAGTTCCCATTAGAGAAATGATCCTTTTTGCCCTAGTGGCCAAGTCCTGCATAATAATGGAAACTAGCCTACTCCCACTAAGAAGGCTAGTCCCCATTAGAGAAGTTGCCCTTTTTGCTCCCCTAGTGGCAAAGTCCTCCGTAATAATTGGAAATAGACTACTCACACTGAGAAGGAAAGTTCCAATTTGGGAAATTGCCCTTTTTGCCTCTAGTGGCCAAGTCCTGCATAATAATGGGAACTAGCCTACTCACACTGAAAAGGCTAGTTCCATTAGACGAGGGGACCGTTCCGCTTCTGCAAGTCAGAGAGCAGTTTCTCTAATGGGAAAGAGGTCGGAGGGCTGATACTAGTTCCGAGAAAAGGATCGTCGGTTGCTAGGGCAATTTCTCAGATGGGAAATAACTGCTTCAGTGTGAGTGGGCTTGTTCCCATTAGAGAAATGGCCCTTTTTGCTCCCCTAGTGGCCAAGTCCTGCATAATAATGGTAACTAGCCTACTCACACTAAGAAGGATAGTTCCCGTTAGAGAAATTGCCCTTTTTGCTCCCCTAGTGGCCAATTCCTCCATAATTATGGGAAATAGCCTACTCACACTGAGAAGGCAAGTTCCCATTAGAGAAATTGTCCTTTTTGCCCCTAGTGGCCAAGTCCTGCATAATAATGGGAACTACCCTACTCACACTGAGAAGGCTAGTTCACATTAGAGAAATGACCCTTTTTGCCCCTAGTGGCCAAGTCCTGCATAATAATGGGAACTAGCATACTCACACTGAACATGCTAGTTCCATTAGACAAGGGGACCTTTATGCCTCTGCAGGTAAGAGGGCACTTTCTCTAATGGGAAATAGGTCAGAGGGCAGATACTAATTCCCATCCGAGAAACGGACCGTCGGTTGCTAGGGCAATTTCTCAGATGGGAAATAGCTGCTTCAGTGTGTGTGGGCTAGTTCCCATTAGAGAAATGGCCATTTTGTGCCCTAGTGGCCAAGTCCTGCATAATAATGGGAACTAGCCTACTCAAACTGAGAAGGCTAGTTCCCATTAGAGAAATGGCCATTTTTGCTCCTCTAGTGGCCAAGTCCTGCATAATAATGGGAACTAGCATACTCACACTGAGAAGGCTAGTTCCCGTTAGAGAAATGGCCCTGGTTGCCCCTAGTGGACAAGTCCTGCATAATAATGGGAACTAGCCTACTCACACTGAAAAGTCTAGTTCCATTAGACAAGGGGACCTTTCCGCTTCTGCAAGTCAGATGGCAGTTTCTCTAATGGGAAAGAGGTCGGAGGGCTGATACTAGTTCCGAGAAAAGGATCGTAGGTTGCTAGGGCAATTTCTCAGATGGGAAATAGCTGCTTCAGTGTGAGTGGGCTAGTTCCCATTAGAGAAAAGGCCATTTTTGCTCCCCTAGTGGCCAAGTCCTGCATAATAATGGTAACTATCCTAATCACACTGAGAAGGCTAGTTCCCATTAGAGAAATTGTCCTTTTTGCCCCTAATGGTGAAGTCCTGCATAATGATGGGAACTAGCATACTCACACTGAGAAGGCTAGTTCCCATTAGAGAAATGGCCCTGTTTGCCCCTAGTGGACAAGTCCTACATAATAATGGGAACTAGCCTAATCACACTGAGAAGGCTAGTTCCCATTAGAGAAATTGTCCTTTTTGCCCCTAGTGGTGAAGTCCTGCATAATAATGGGAACTAGCATACTCACACTGAGAAGGCTAGTTCCCATTAGAGAAATTGCACTGTTTGCCCCTAGTGGACAAGTCCTGCAAAATAATGGGAACTAGCCTAATCACACTGAGAAGGCTAGTTCCCATTAGAGAAATTGCCCTTTTTGCTCCCCTATTGGCCAAGTCCTCCATTAAAATGGAAAATAAACTACTCACACTGAAAAGGCTAGTTCCATTAGACGAGGGGACCTTTCTGCCTCTGCAGGAGAGAGGGCTGTTTTTCTAATGGGAAAGAGGTTGGAGGGCTGATACTAGTTCCCATCCGAGAAACGGACTGTCGGTTGCTAGCGCAATTTCTCAGATGGGAAATAGTTGCTTCAGTGTGAGTGGGCTAGTTCATATTAGAGAAATGGCCCTGTTTGCTCCCCTTGTGGCCCAGTCCTGCATAATAATGGGAACTAGCCTACTCACATTGAGAAGGCTAGTTCCCATTAGAGAAATGGCTCTTTTTGCCCCTAGTGACCAAGTCCTGCATAATAATGGGAACTAGCCTACTCACACTGAGAAGGCTAGTTCCCGTTAGAGGGATAGCCCTTTTTGCCCCTAGTGACCAAGTCCTGCATAATAATGGGAACTAGCCTACTCACACTGAGAAGGCAAGTTCCCATTAGAGAAATTGCCCTTTTTTGCCCCTCGTGGCCAAGTCCTGCATAATGATGGGAACTAGCCTCCTCACACTGAAATGGCTAATTCCATTAAACGAGGGGACCTTTCTGCCTCTGCAAGTCAGAGAGCAGTTTCTATAATGGGAAATAGGTTGGAGGGCCGATACTAGTTCCCATCTGAGAAACGGACCATCGGTTGCTAGGGCAATTTCTCAGACGGGAAATAGCTCCTTCAGTGTGAGTGGGCTAGTACCCTTTAGAGAAATTGACATTTTTTGCCCTAGTGGCCAAGTCCTGCATAATCATGGGAACTAGCCTACTCACACTGAAAAGGCTAGTTCCCATTAGAGAAAAGGCCCTTTTTGCTCCCCTGGACGCAAAGTCCTGCATAATAATGGGAACTAGCATATTCACACTGAGAAGGCTAGTTCCCATTAAAGAAATGGCCCTGTTTGCCCCTCGTGGCCAAGTCCTGCATAATAATGGGAACTAGCCTACTCACACTGAGAAGGCTAGTTCCCATTAGAGAACTGGCCCTTTTTGCTCCGCTAGTGGCCAACTGCTGCATAATAATGGGATCTAGCCTACTTACACTGAAAAGACTAGTTCCCATTAGAGAAATGACCCTTTTTGCCCCTAGTGGCCAAGTCCTGCATAATAATGGAAACTAGCTTACTCACACTAAGAAGGCTAGTTCCCATTAGAGAAATTGCCCTTTTTGCTCCCCTATTGGCCAAGTCCACCATTAAAATGGGAAATAAACTACTCACACTGAAAAGGCTAGTTCCATTAGACGAGGGGACCTTTCTGCCTCTGCAGGAGAGAGGGCTGTTTTTCTAATGGGAAAGAGGTTGGAGGGCTGATACTAGTTCCCATCCGAGAAACGGACTGTCGGTTGCTAGCGCAATTTCTCAGATGGGAAATAGTTGCTTCAGTGTGAGTGGGCTAGTTCATATTAGAGAAATGGCCATGTTTGCTCCCCTCGTGGCCCAGTCCTGCATAATAATGGGAACTAGCCTACTCACATTGAGAAGGCTAGTTCCCATTAGAGAACTGGATCTTTTTGCCCTTATTGGCCAAGTCCTGCATAATAATGGGAACTAGCCTACTCACACTGAAAAGGCTAGTTCCCATTAGAGGGATAGCCCTTTTTGCCCCTAGTGACCAAGTCCTGCATAATAATGGGAACTAGCCTACTCACACTGAGAAGGCTAGTTCCCATTAGAGGGATAGCCCTTTTTGCCCCTAGTGACCAAGTCCTGCATAATAATGGGAACTAGCCTATTCACACAGAGAAGGCAAGTTCCCATTAGAGAAATTGCCCTTTTTTGCCCCTCGTGGCCAAGTCCTGCATAATAATGGGAACTAGCCTCCTCACACTGAAATGGCTAATTCCATTAGACGAGGGGACCTTTCTGCCTCTGCAAGTCAGAGAGCAGTTTCTCTAATGGGAAATAGGTTGGAGGGCCGATACTAGTTCCCATCTGAGAAACGGACCATCGGTTGCTAGGGCAATTTCTCAGACGGGAAATAGCTCCTTCGGTGTGAGTGGGCTAGTTCCCATTAGAGAAATTGACATTTTTTGCCCTAGTGGCCAAGTCCTGCATAATCATGGGAACTAGCCTACTCACACTGAAAAGGCTAGTTCGCATTAGAGAAAAGGCCCTTTTTGCTCCCCTGGATGCAAAGTCCTGCATAATAATGGGAACTAGCATATTCACACTGAGAAGGCTAGTTCCCATTAGAGAAATGGCCCTGTTTGCCCCTCGTGGCCAAGTCCTGCATAATAATGGGAACTAGCCTACTCACACTGAGAAGGCTAGTTCCCATTAGAGAACTAGCCCTTTTTGCTACTCTAGTGGCCAACTGCTGCATAATAATGGGATCTAGCCTACTTACACTGAAAAGACTAGTTCCCATTAGAGAAATGACCCTTTTTGCCCCTAGTGGCCAAGTCCTGCATAATAATGGGAACTAGCCTACTCAAACTGAGAAGGCTAGTTCCCATTAGAGAAATTGTCCTTTTTGCCCCTAGTGCTGAAGTCCTGCATAATAATGGGAACTAGCATAAACACATTGAGAAGGCTAGTTCCCATTAGAGAAATTACCCTGTTTGCCCCTAGTGGACAAGTCCCGCAAAATAATGGGAACTAGCCTAATCACACTGAGAAGGCTAGTTCCCATTAGAGAAATTGCCCTTTTTGCTCCCCTAGTGGCCAATTCCTGCATAATAATGAGAACTAGCCTACTCACACTGAGAAGGCTAGTCCCCATTAGATAAATGGCCATTTTTTGCCCCTAGTGGCCAAGTCCTGCATAATAATTGGAACTATCCTACTCACACTAAGAAGGTTAGTTCCCATGAGAGAAATTACCCTTTTTGCTCCCATAGTGGCCAAGTCCTCTATTAAAATGGGGAATAGACTACTCACACTGAAAAGGCAAGTTCTATTAGACGAGGGGACCTTTCTGCCTCTGCAGGTCAGAGGGCTGTTTCTCTACTGGGAAAGAGGTCGGAGGGCTGATACTAGTTCCCATCTGAGAAACGGACCGTCGGTTGCTAGCGCAATTTCTCAGATGGGAAATAGTTGCTTCGGTGTGAGTGGGCTAGTTCATATTAGAGAAATGGCCCTGTTTGCTCCCCTCATGGCCAAGTCCTGCATAATAATGGGAATTAGCCTACTCACATTGAGAAGGCTAGTTCCCATTAGAGAAATGGCTCTTTTTGCCCTTATTGGCCAAGTCATGCATAATAATGGGAACTAGCCTACTCATACTTAGAAGGCTAGTTCCCATTAGAGGGATAGCCCTTTTTGCCCCTATTGGCCAAGTCCTGCATAATAATGGGAACTAGCCTCCTCACACTGAAATGGCTAATTCCATTAGACGAGGGGACCTTTCTGCCTCTGCAAGTCAGAGAGCAGTTTCTCTAATGGGAAATAGGTTGGAGGGCCGATACTAGTTCCCATCTGAGAAACGGACCATCGGTTGCTAGGGCAATTTCTCAGACGGGAAATAGCTCCTTCGGTGTGAGTGGGCTAGTTCCCATTAGAGAAATTGACATTTTTTGCCCTAGTGGCCAAGTCCTGCATAATCATGGGAACTAGCCTACTCACACTGAAAAGGCTAGTTCCCATTAGAGAAAAGGCCCTTTTTGCTCCCCTGGACGCAAAGTCCTGCATAATAATGGGAACTAGCATATTCACACTGAGAAGGCTAGTTCCCATTAGAGAAATGGCCCTGTTTGCCCCTCGTGGCCAAGTCCTGCATAATAATGGGAACTAGCCTACTCACACTGAGAAGGCTAGTTCCCATTAGAGAACTAGCCCTTTTTGCTACGCTAGTGGCCAACTGCTGCATAATAATGGGATCTAGCCTACTTACACTGAAAAGACTAGTTCCTATTAGAGAAATGACCCTTTTTGCCCCTAGTGGCCAAGTCCTGCATAATAATGGAAACTAGCTTACTCACACTAAGAAGGCTAGTCCCCATTAGAGAAATGGCCCTTTTGTGCCCTAGTGGCCAAGTCCTGCATAATAATGGGAACTAGCCTACTCAAACTGAGAAGGCTAGTTCCCATTAGAGAAATTGTCCTTTTTGCCCCTAGTGCTGAAGTCCTGCATAATAATGGGAACTAGCATAAACACATTGAGAAGGCTAGTTCCCATTAGAGAAATTACCCTGTTTGCCCCTAGTGGACAAGTCCCGCAAAATAATGGGAACTAGCCTAATCACACTGAGAAGGCTAGTTCCCATTAGAGAAATTGCCCTTTTTGCTCCCCTAGTGGCCAATTCCTGCATAATAATGAGAACTAGCCTACTCACACTGAGAAGGCTAGTCCCCATTAGATAAATGGCCATTTTTTGCCCCTAGTGGCCAAGTCCTGCATAATAATTGGAACTATCCTACTCACACTAAGAAGGTTAGTTCCCATGAGAGAAATTACCCTTTTTGCTCCCATAGTGGCCAAGTCCTCCATTAAAATGGGGAATAGACTACTCACACTGAAAAGGCAAGTTCTATTAGACGAGGGGACCTTTCTGCCTCTGCAGGTCAGAGGGCTGTTTCTCTACTGGGAAAGAGGTCGGAGGGCTGATACTAGTTCCCATCTGAGAAACGGACCGTCGGTTGCTAGCGCAATTTCTCAGATGGGAAATAGTTGCTTCAGTGTGAGTGGGCTAGTTCATATTAGAGAAATGGCCCTGTTTGCTCCCCTCATGGCCAAGTCCTGCATAATAATGGGAATTAGCCTACTCACATTGAGAAGGCTAGTTCCCATTAGAGAAATGGCTCTTTTTGCCCTTATTGGCCAAGTCATGCATAATAATGGGAACTAGCCTACTCATACTTAGAAGGCTAGTTCCCATTAGAGGGATAGCCCTTTTTGCCCCTATTGGCCAAGTCCTGCATAATAATGGGAACTAGCCTACTCACACTGAGAAGGCAAGTTCCCATTAGAGAAATTGCCATTTTTTGCCCCTCGTGGCCAAGTCCTGTATAATAATGGGAACTAGCCTACTCACACTGAAAAGGCTAGTTCCATTAGACGAGGGGACCTTTCTGCCTCTGCAGGTCAAAGGGCAGTTTCTCTAATGGGAAATAGGTCAGAGGGCCGATACTAGTTCCCATCTGAGAAACGGACCATCGGTTGCTAGGGCAATTTCTCAGATGGGAAATAGCTCCTTCAGTGTGAGTGGGCTAGTTCCCATTAGAGAAATTGACCTTTTCTGCCCTAGTGGCCAAGTCCTGCATAATAATGGTAACTATCCTAATCACACTGAGAAGGCTAGTTCCCTATAGAGAAATTGTCCTTTTTGCCCCTAGTGGTGAAGTCCTGCATAATGATGGGAACTAGCATACTCACACTGAGAAGGCTAGTTCCCATTAGAGAAATGGCCCTGTTTGCCCCTAGTGGACAAGTCCTACATAATAATGGGAACTAGCCTAATCACACTGAGAAGGCTAGTTCCCATTAGAGAAATTGTCCTTTTTGCCCCTAGTGGTGAAGTCCTGCATAATAATGGGAACTAGCATACTCACACTGAGAAGGCTAGTTCCCATTAGAGAAATTGCACTGTTTGCCCCTAGTGGACAAGTCCTGCAAAATAAGGGGAACTAGCCTAATCACACTAAGAAGGCTAGTTCCCATTAGAGAAATTGCCCTTTTTGCTCCCCTATTGGCCAAGTCCTCCATTAAAATGGGAAATAAACTACTCACACTGAAAAGGCTAGTTCCATTAGACGAGGGGACCTTTCTGCCTCTGCAGGAGAGAGCTCTATTTTTCTAATGGGAAAGAGGTTGGAGGGCTGATACTAGTTCCCATCCGAGAAACGGACTGTCGGTTGCTAGCGCAATTTCTCAGATGGGAAATAGTTGCTTCAGTGTGAGTGGGCTAGTTCATATTAGAGAAATGGCCCTGTTTGCTCCCCTCGTGGCCCAGTCCTGCATAATAATGGGAACTAGCCTACTCACATTGAGAAGGCTAGTTCCCATTAGAGAAATGGCTCTTTTTGCCCTTATTGGCCAAGTCCTGCATAATAATGGGAACTAGCCTACTCACACTGAAAAGGCTAGTTCCCATTAGAGGGATAGCCCTTTTTGCCCCTCGTGGCCAAGTCCTGTATAATAATGGGAACTAGCCTACTCACACTGAAAAGGCTAGTTCCATTAGACGAGGGGACCTTTCTGCCTCTGCAGGTCAGAGGGCAGTTTCTCTAATGGGAAATAGGTCAGAGGGCCGATACTAGTTCCCATCTGAGAAACGGACCATCGGTTGCTAGGGCAATTTCTCAGATGGGAAATAGCTCCTTCAGTGTGAGTGGGCTAGTTCCCATTAGAGAAATTGACCTTTTCTGCCCTAGTGGCCAAGTCCTGCATAATAATGGTAACTATCCTAATCACACTGAGAAGGCTAGTTCCCTATAGAGAAATTGTCCTTTTTGCCCCTAGTGGTGAAGTCCTGCATAATGATGGGAACTAGCATACTCACACTGAGAAGGCTAGTTCCCATTAGAGAAATGGCCCTGTTTGCCCCTAGTGGACAAGTCCTACATAATAATGGGAACTAGCCTAATCACACTGAGAAGGCTAGTTCCCATTAGAGAAATTGTCCTTTTTGCCCCTAGTGGTGAAGTCCTGCATAATAATGGGAACTAGCATACTCACACTGAGAAGGCTAGTTCCCATTAGAGAAATTGCACTGTTTGCCCCTAGTGGACAAGTCCTGCAAAATAAGGGGAACTAGCCTAATCACACTAAGAAGGCTAGTTCCCATTAGAGAAATTGCCCTTTTTGCTCCCCTATTGGCCAAGTCCTCCATTAAAATGGGAAATAAACTACTCACACTGAAAAGGCTAGTTCCATTAGACGAGGGGACCTTTCTGCCTCTGCAGGAGAGAGCTCTATTTTTCTAATGGGAAAGAGGTTGGAGGGCTGATACTAGTTCCCATCCGAGAAACGGACTGTCGGTTGCTAGCGCAATTTCTCAGATGGGAAATAGTTGCTTCAGTGTGAGTGGGCTAGTTCATATTAGAGAAATGGCCCTGTTTGCTCTCCTCGTGGCCCAGTCCTGCATAATAATGGGAACTAGCCTACTCACATTGAGAAGGCTAGTTCCCATTAGAGAAATGGCTCTTTTTGCCCTTATTGGCCAAGTCCTGCATAATAATGGGAACTAGCCTACTCACACTGAAAAGGCTAGTTCCCATTAGAGGGATAGCCCTTTTTGCCCCTAGTGACCAAGTCCTGTATAATAATGGGAACTAGCCTACTCACACTGAAAAGGCTAGTTCCATTAGACGAGGGGACCTTTCTGCCTCTGCAGGTCAGAGGGCAGTTTCTCTAATGGGAAATAGGTCAGAGGGCCGATACTAGTTCCCATCTGAGAAACGGACCATCGGTTGCTAGGGCAATTTCTCAGATGGGAAATAGCTCCTTCAGTGTGAGTGGGCTAGTTCCCATTAGAGAAATTGACCTTTTCTGCCCTAGTGGCCAAGTCCTGCATAATAATGGTAACTATCCTAATCACACTGAGAAGGCTAGTTCCCTATAGAGAAATTGTCCTTTTTGCCCCTAGTGGTGAAGTCCTGCATAATGATGGGAACTAGCATACTCACACTGAGAAGGCTAGTTCCCATTAGAGAAATGGCCCTGTTTGCCCCTAGTGGACAAGTCCTACATAATAATGGGAACTAGCCTAATCACACTGAGAAGGCTAGTTCCCATTAGAGAAATTGTCCTTTTTGCCCCTAGTGGTGAAGTCCTGCATAATAATGGGAACTAGCATACTCACACTGAGAAGGCTAGTTCCCATTAGAGAAATTGCACTGTTTGCCCCTAGTGGACAAGTCCTGCAAAATAAGGGGAACTAGCCTAATCACACTAAGAAGGCTAGTTCCCATTAGAGAAATTGCCCTTTTTGCTCCCCTATTGGCCAAGTCCTCCATTAAAATGGGAAATAAACTACTCACACTGAAAAGGCTAGTTCCATTAGACGAGGGGACCTTTCTGCCTCTGCAGGAGAGAGCTCTATTTTTCTAATGGGAAAGAGGTTGGAGGGCTGATACTAGTTCCCATCCGAGAAACGGACTGTCGGTTGCTAGCGCAATTTCTCAGATGGGAAATAGTTGCTTCAGTGTGAGTGGGCTAGTTCATATTAGAGAAATGGCCCTGTTTGCTCTCCTCGTGGCCCAGTCCTGCATAATAATGGGAACTAGCCTACTCACATTGAGAAGGCTAGTTCCCATTAGAGAAATGGCTCTTTTTGCCCTTATTGGCCAAGTCCTGCATAATAATGGGAACTAGCCTACTCACACTGAAAAGGCTAGTTCCCATTAGAGGGATAGCCCTTTTTGCCCCTAGTGACCAAGTCCTGCATAATAATGGGAACTAGCCTACTCACACTGAGAAGGCTAGTTCCCATTAGAGGGATAGCCCTTTTTGCCCCTAGTGACCAAGTCCTGCATAATAATGGGAACTAGCCTACTCACACTGAGAAGGCAAGTTCCCATTAGAGAAATTGCCCTTTTTTGCCCCTCTTGGCCAAGTCCTGCATAATAATGGGAACTAGCCTCCTCACACTGAAATGGCTAATTCCATTAGACGAGGGGACCTTTCTGCCTCTGCAAGTCAGAGAGCAGTTTCTCTAATGGGAAATAGGTTGGAGGGCCGATACTAGTTCCCATCTGAGAAACGGACCATCGGTTGCTAGGGCAATTTCTCAGATGGGAAATAGCTCCTTCAGTGTGAGTGGGCTAGTTCCCATTAGAGAAATTGACCTTTTCTGCCCTAGTGGCCAAGTCCTGCATAATAATGGTAACTATCCTAATCACACTGAGAAGGCTAGTTCCCATTAGAGAAATTGTCCTTTTTGCCCCTAGTGGTGAAGTCCTGCATAATGATGGGAACTAGCATACTCACACTGAGAAGGCTAGTTCCCATTAGAGAAATTGTCCTTTTTGCCCCTAGTGGTGAAGTCCTGCATAATAATGGGAACTAGCATACTCACACTGAGAAGGCTAGTTCCCATTAGAGAAATTGCACTGTTTGCCCCTAGTGGACAAGTCCTGCAAAATAATGGGAACTAGCCTAATCACACTGAGAAGGCTAGTTCCCATTAGAGAAATTGCCCTTTTTGCTCCCCTATTGGCCAAGTCCTCCATTAAAATGGGAAATAAACTACTCCCACTGAAAAGGCTAGTTCCATTAGACGAGGGGACCTTTCTGCCTCTGCAGGAGAGAGGGCTATTTTTCTAATGGGAAAGAGGTTGGAGGGCTGATACTAGTTCCCATCCGAGAAACGGACTGTCGGTTGCTAGCGCAATTTCTCAGATGGGAAATAGTTGCTTCAGTGTGAGTGGGCTAGTTCATATTAGAGAAATGGCCCTGTTTGCTCTCCTCATGACCCGGTCCTGCATAATAATGGGAACTAGCCTACTCACATTGAGAAGGCTAGTTCCCATTAGAGAAATGGCTCTTTTTGCCCTTATTGGCCAAGTCCTGCATAATAATGGGAACTAGCCTACTCACACTGAAAAGGCTAGTTCCCATTAGAGGGATAGCCCTTTTTGCCCCTAGTGACCAAGTCCTGCATAATAATGGGAACTAGCCTACTCACACTGAGAAGGCTAGTTCCCATTAGAGGGATAGCCCTTTTTGCCCCTAGTGACCAAGTCCTGCATAATAATGGGAACTAGCCTACTCACACTGAGAAGGCATGTTCCCATTAGAGAAATTGCCCTTTTTTGTCCCTCTTGGCCAAGTCCTGCATAATAATGGGAACTAGCCTCCTCACACTGAAATGGCTAATTCCATTAGACGAGGGGACCTTTCTGCCTCTGCAAGTCAGAGAGCAGTTTCTCTAATGGGAAATAGGTTGGAGGGCCGATACTAGTTCCCATCTGAGAAACGGACCATCGGTTGCTAGGGCAATTTCTCAGATGGGAAATAGCTCCTTCAGTGTGAGTGGGCTAGTTCCCATTAGAGAAATTGACATTTTTTGCCCTAGTGGCCAAGTCCTGCATAATCATGGGAACTAGCCTACTCACACTGAAAAGGCTAGTTCCCATTAGAGAAAAGGCCCTTTTTGCTCCCCTGGACGCAAAGTCCTGCATAATAATGGGAACTAGCATATTCACACTGAGAAGGCTAGTTCCCATTAGAGAAATGGCCCTGTTTGCCCCTCGTGGCCAAGTCCTGCATAATAATGGGAACTAGCCTACTCACACTGAGAAGGCTAGTTCCCATTAGAGAACTGGCCCTTTTTGCTCCGCTAGTGGCCAACTGCTGCATAATAATGGGATCTAGCCTACTTACACTGAAAAGACTAGTTCCCATTAGAGAAATGACCCTTTTTGCCCCTAGTGGCCAAGTCCTGCATAATAATGGAAACTAGCTTACTCACACTAAGAAGGCTAGTCCCCATTAGAGAAATGGCCCTTTTGTGCCCTAGTGGCCAAGTCCTGCATAATAATGGGAACTAGCCTACTCAAACTGAGAAGGCTAGTTCCCATTAGAGAAATTGTCCTTTTTGCCCCTAGTGCTGAAGTCCTGCATAATAATGGGAACTAGCATAAACACATTGAGAAGGCTAGTTCCCATTAGAGAAATTGCCCTGTTTGCCCCTATTGGACAAGTCCTGCAAAATAATGGGAACTAGCCTAATCACACTGAGAAGGCTAGTTCCCATTAGAGAAATTGCCCTTTTTGCTCCCCTAGTGGCCAATTCCTGCATAATAATTGGAACTATCCTACTCACACTAAGAAGGTTAGTTCCCATGAGAGAAATTACCCTTTTTGCTCCCCTAGTGGCCAAGTCCTCCATTAAAATGGGGAATAGACTACTCACACTGAAAAGGCAAGTTCTATTAGACGAGGGGACCTTTCTGCCTCTGCAGGTCAGAGGGCTGTTTCTCTACTGGGAAAGAGGTCGGAGGGCTGATACTAGTTCCCATCTGAGAAACGGACCGTCGGTTGCTAGCGCAATTTCTCAGATGGGAAATAGTTGCTTCAGTGTGAGTGGGCTAGTTCATATTAGAGAAATGGCCCTGTTTGCTCCCCTCATGGCCAAGTCCTGCATAATAATGGGAACTAGCCTACTCACATTGAGAAGGCTAGTTCCCATTAGAGAAATGGCTCTTTTTGCCCTTATTGGCCAAGTCATGCATAATAATGGGAACTAGCCTACTCACACTTAGAAGGCTAGTTCCCATTAGAGGGATAGCCCTTTTTGCCCCTATTGGCCAAGTCCTGCATAATAATGGGAACTAGCCTACTCACACTGAGAAGGCAAGTTCCCATTAGAGAAATTGCCATTTTTTGCCCCTCGTGGCCAAGTCCTGCATAATAATGGGAACTAGCCTACTCACACTGAAAAGGCTAGTTCCATTAGACGAGGGGACCTTTCTGCCTCTGCAGGTCAGAGGGCAGTTTCTCTAATGGGAAATAGGTCAGAGGGCCGATACTAGTTCCCATCTGAGAAACGGACCATCGGTTGCTAGGGCAATTTCTCAGATGGGAAATAGCTCCTTCAGTGTGAGTGGGCTAGTTCCCATTAGATAAATTGACCTTTTCTGCCCTAGTGGCCAAGTCCTGCATAATCATGGGAACTAGCCTACTCACACTGAGAAGGCTAGTTCCCATTAGAGAAAAGGCCCTTTTTGCTCCCCTGGAGGCAAAGTCCTGCATAATAATGGGAACTAGCATATACACACTGAGAAGGCTAGTTCCCATTAGAGAAATGGCCCTGTTTTCCCCCTAATGGCCAAGTCCTGCATAATAATGGGAACTAGCCTACTCACACTGAGAAGGCTAGTTCCCATTAGAGAAGTGGCTCTTTTTGCTCCCCTAGTGGCCGAGTCCTGCATAATAATGGGAACTAGCCTACTTATACTGAAAAGACTAGTTCCCATTAGAGAAATGACCCTTTTTGCCCTAGTGGCCAAGTCCTGCATAATAATGGAAACTAGCCTACTCACACTGAGAAGGCTAGTCCCCATTAGAGAAGTTGCCCTTTTTGCTCCCCTAGTGGCAAAATCCTCTGTAATAATTGGAAATAGACTACTCACACTGAGAAGGAAAGTTCCAATTTGAGAAATTGCCCTTTTTGCCTCTACTGGCCAAGTCCTGCATAATAATGGGAACTAGCCTACTCACACTGAAAAGGCTAGTTCCATTAGACAAGGGGACCTTTCCGCTTCTGCAAGTCATAGAGCAGTTTCTCTAATGGGAAAGAGGTCGGAGGGCTGATACTAGTTCCGAGAAAAGGATTGTCGGTTGCTAGGGCGATTTCTCAGATGGGAAATAGCTGCTTCAGTGTGAGTGGGCTTGTTCCCATTAGAGAAATGGCAATTTTGCTCCCCTAGTGGCCAAGTCCTGCATAATAATGGTAACTAGCCTACTCACACTAAGAAGGATAGTTCCCGTTAGAGAAATTGCCCTTTTTGCTCCCCTAGTGGCCAATTCCTCCATAATTATGGGAAATAGCCTACTCACACTGAGAAGGCAAGTTCCCATTAGAGAAATTGTCCTTTTTGCCCCTAGTGGCCAAGTCCTGCATAATAATGGGAACTACCCTACTCACACTGAGAAGGCTAGTTCACATTAGAGAAATGGCCCTTTTTGCCCCTAGTGGCCAAGTCCTGCATAATAATGGGAACTAGCATACTCACACTGAAAATGCTAGTTCCATTAGACGAGGGGACCTTTATGCCTCTGCAGGTAAGAGGGCACTTTCTGTAATGGGAAATAGGTCAGAGGGCAGATACTAATTCCCATCCGAGAAACGGACCGTCGGTTGCTAGGGCAATTTCTCAGATGGGAAATAGGTGCTTCAGTGTGTGTGAGCTAGTTCCCATTAGAGAAATGGCCCTTTTGTGCCCTAGTGGCCAGGTA
The DNA here is from genome assembly GCF_040938575.1 of Ambystoma mexicanum. Lineage (NCBI taxonomy): Eukaryota > Metazoa > Chordata > Amphibia > Caudata > Ambystomatidae > Ambystoma > Ambystoma mexicanum. Next base: position 465,115,046 of record NC_090931.1, read on the forward strand.
CTGCATAATAATGGGAACTAGCCTACTCAAACTGAGAAGGCTAGTTCCCATTAGAGAAATGGCCCTTTTTGCTCCCCTAGTGGCCAAGTCCTGCATAATAATGGGAACTAGCATACTCACACTGAGAAGGCTAGTTCCCGTTAGAGAAATGGCCCTGTTTGCCCCTAGTGGACAAGTCCTGCATAATAATGGGAACTAGCCTAATCACACTGAGAAGGCTAGTTCCCATTACAGAAATTGTCCTTTTTGCCCCTAGTGGTGAAGTCCTGCATAATAATGGGAACTAGCATACTCACACTGAGAAGGCTAGTTCCCATTAGAGAAATGGCCCTGTTTGCCCCTAGTGGACAAGTCCTGCATAATAATGGGAACTAGCCTAATCACACTGAGAAGGCTAGTTCCCATTAGAAAAATTGTCCTTTTTGCCCCTAGTGGTGAAGTCCTGCATAATAATGGGAACTAGCATACTCACACTGAGAAGGCTAGTTCCCATTAGAGAAATTGCCCTGTTTGCCCCTAGTGGACAAGTCCTGCAAAATAATGGGAACTAGCCTAATCACACCGAGAAGGCTAGTTCCCATTAGAGAAATTTCCCTTGTTGCCCCCCTAGTGGCCAATTCCTGCATAATAATGAGAACTAGCCTACTCACACTGAGAAGGCTAGTCCCCATTAGATAAATGGCCCTGTTTGCCCCTAGTGGACAAGTCCTGCATAATAATGGGAACTAGCCTAATCACACTGAGAAGGCTAGTTCCCATTAGAGAAATTGTCCTTTTTGCCCCTAGTGGTGAAGTCCTGCATAATAATGGGAACTAGCATACTCACACTGAGAAGGCTAGATCCCATTAGAGAAATTGCCCTGTTTGCCCCTAGTGGACAAGTCCTGCAAAATAATGGGAACTATCCTACTCACACTAAGAAGGTTAGTTCCCATGAGAGAAATTACCCTTGTTGCTCCACTACTGGCCAAGTCCTCCATTAAAATGGGAAATAGACTACTTCCAATGAAAAGGCTAGTTCCATTAGACGAGGGGACCTTTCTGCCTCTGCAGGTAAGAGGGCTGTTTCTTTAATGGGAAATAGGTCGGAGGGCCGATACTAGTTCCCATCTGAGAAACGGACCATCGGTTGCTAGCGCAATTTCTAAGATGGGAAATAGTTGCTTCAGTGTGAGTGGGCTAGTTCATATTAGAGAAATGGCCCTGTTTGCTCCCCTCATGGCCAAGTCCTGCATAATAATGGGAACTAGCCTACTCACATTGAGAAGGCTAGTTCCCATTAGAGGGATAGCCCTTTTTGCCCCTAGTGGCCAAGTCCTGCATAATATTGGGAACTAGCCTACTCACACTGAAAAGGCTAGTTCCATTAGACGAGGGGACCTTTCTGTCTCTGCAGGTCAGAGGGCAGTTTCTCTAATGGGAAATAGGTCGGAGGGCCGATACTAGTTCCCATCTGAGAAACGGACCATCGGTTGCTAGCGCAATTTCTAAGATGGAAAATAGTTGCTTCAGTGTGAGTGGGCTAGTTCATATTAGAGAAATGGCTCGTTTTGCACTTATTGGCCAAGTCCTGCATAATAATGGGAACTAGCCTACTCACACTGAGAAGGCTAGTTCCCATTAGAGGGATAGCCCTTTTTGCCCCTAGTGGCCAAGTCCTGCATAATAATGGGAACTAGCCTACTCACACTGAGAAGGCAAGTTCCCATTAGAGAAATTGCCCTTTTTTGCCCCTCGTGGCCAAGTCCTGCATAATAATGGGAACTAGCCTATTCACACTGAAAAGGCTAGTTCCATTAGACGAGGGGACCTTTCTGTCTCTGCAGGTCAGAGGGCAGTTTCTCTAATGGGAAATAGGTCGGAGGGCCGATACTAGTTCCCATCTGAGAAACGGACCATCGGTTGCTAGGGAAATTTCTCAGATGGGAAATAGCTCCTTCAGTGTGAGTGGGCTGGTTCCCATTAGAGAAATTGTCCTTTTTGCCCCTAGTGGCCAAGTCCTGCATAATAATGGGAACTACCCTGCTCACACTGAGAAGGCTAGTTCACATTAGAGAAATGGCCCTTTTTGCCCCTGGTGGCCAAGTCCTGCATAATAATGGGAACTAGCCTACTCACACTGAAAATGCTAGTTCCATTAGACGAGGGGACCTTTATGCCTCTGCAGGTCAGAAGGCAGTTTCTCTAATGGGAAATAGGTCAGAGGGCAGATACAAATTCCCCTCCGAGAAATGGACCGTCGGTTGCTAGGGCAATTTCTCAGATGGGAAATAGCTGCTCCAGAGTGAGTGGGCTAGCTCCCATTAGAGAAATGGCCCTTTTGTGCCCTAGTGGCCAAGTCCTGCATAATAATGGGAACTAGCCTACTCAAACTGAGAAGGCTAGTTCCCACTAGAGAAATGGCCCTTTTTGCTCCCCTAGTGGCCAAGTCCTGCATAATAATGGGAACTAGCATACTCACACTGAGAAGGCTAGTTCCCATTAGAGAAATGGCCCTGTTTGCCCCTAGTGGACAAGTCCTGAATAATAATGGGAACTAGCCTAATCACACTGAGAAGGCTAGTTCCCAATTGAGAAATTGTCCTTTTTGCCCCTAGTGGTGAAGTCCTGCATAATAATGGGAACTAGCATACTCACACTGAGAAGGCTAGTTCCCATTAGAGAAATTGCCCTGTTTGCCCCTAGTGGACAAGTCCTGCAAAATAATGGGAACTAGCTTAATCACACTGGGAAGGCTAGTTCCCATTAGAGAAATTGCCCTTTTTGCCCCCCTAGTGGCCAATTCATGCATAATAATGAGAACTAGCCTACTCACACTGAGAAAGCAAGTCCCCATTAGATAAATGGCCATTTGTTGCCCCTAGTGGCCAAGTCCTGCATAATAATTGGAACTATCCTACTCACACTAAGAAGGTTAGTTCCCATGAGAGAAATTACCCTTTTTGCTCCCCTAGTGGCCAGGTCCTCCATTAAAATGGGAAATAGACTACTCACACTGAAAAGGCAAGTTCTATTAGACGAGGGGACCTTTCTGCTTCTGCAGGTCAGAGGGCTGTTTCTCTACTGGGAAAGAGGTCGGAGGGCTTATACTAGTTCCCATCTGAGAATGGACCGTCGGTTGCTAGCGCAATTTCTCAGATGGGAAATAGTTGCTTCAGTGTGAGTGGGCTAGTTCATATTAGAGAAATGGCCCTGTTTGCTCCCCTCATGGCCAAGTCCTGCATAATAATGGGAACTAGCCTACTCACATTGAGAAGGCTAGTTCCCATTAGAGAAATGGCTCTTTTTGCCCTTATTGGCCAAGTCCTCTATAATAATGGGAACTAGCCTACTCACACTGAGAAGGCTAGTTCCCATTAGAGGGATAGCCATTTTTGCCCCTATTGGCCAAGTCCGGCATCAGAATGGGAACTAGCCTACTCACACTGAGAAGGCAAGTTCCCATTAGAGAAATTGCCCTTTTTTGCCCCTCGTGGCCAAGTCCTGCATAATAATAGCAACTAGCCTACTCACACTGAAAAGGCTAGTTCCATTAGACGAGGGGACCTTTCTGCCTCTGCAGGTCAGAGGGCAGTTTCTCTAATGGGAAATAGGTCAGAGGGCTGATACTAGTTCCCATCTGAGAAACGGACCATCAGTTGCTAAGGCAATTTCTCAGGTGGGAAATAGCTCCTTCAGTGTGAGTGAGCTAGTTCCCATTAGAGAAATTGACCTTTTCTGCCCTAGTGGCCAAGTCCTGCATAATCATGGGAACTAGCCTACTCACACTGAGAAGGCTAGTTCCCATTAGAGAAAAGGCCCCTTTTGCTCCCCTGGAGGCAAAGTCCTGCATAATAATGGGAACTAACATATTCACACTGAGAAGGCTAGTTCCCATTAGAGAAATGGCCCTGTTTTCCCCCTAATACCCAAGTCCTGCATAATAATGGGAACTAGCCTACTCACACTGAGAAGGCTAGTTCCCATTAGAGAACTGGCTCTTTTTGCTCCCCTAGTGGCCAAGTCCTGCATAATAATGGGAACTAGCCTACTTACACTGAAAAGACTAGTTCCCATTAGAGAAATGATCCTTTTTGCCCTCGTGGCCAAGTCCTGCATAATAATGGAAACTAGCCTACTCACACTAAGAAGGCTAGTCCCCATTAGAGAAGTTGCCCTTTCTGCTCCCCTAGTGGCAAAGTCCTCCGTAATAATTGGAAATAGACTACTCACACCGAGAAGGAAAGTTCCAATTTGAGAAATTGCCCTTTTTGCCTCTAGTGGCCAAGTCCTGCATAATAATGGGAACTAGCCTACTCACACTGAAAAGGCTAGTTCCATTAGACGAGGGGACCTTTCCGCTTCTGCAAGTCAGAGAGCAGTTTCTCTAATGGGAAAGAGGTCGGAGGGCTGATACTAGTTCCGAGAAAAGGATCGTCGGTTGCTAGGGCAATTTCTCAGATGGGAAATAGCTGCTTCAGTGTGAGTGGGCTAGTTCCCATTAGAGAAATGGCCCTTTTTGCTCCCCTAGTGGCCAAGTCCTGCATATTAATGGTAACTAGCCTACTCACACTAAGAAGGATAGTTCCTGTTAGAGAAATTGCCCTTTTTGCTCCCCTAGTGGCCAATTTCTCCATAATAATGGGAAATAGCCTACTCACACTGAGAAGGCAAGTTCCCATTAGAAATTTTGTCCTTTTTGCCCCTAGTGGCCAAATCCTGCATAATAATGGGAACTACCCTACTCACACTGAGAAGGCTAGTTCACATTAGAGAAATGACCCTTTTTGCCCCTAGTGGCCAAGTCCTGCATAATAATGGGAACTAGCATACTCACACTGAAAATGCTAGTTCCATTAGACGAGGGGACCTTTATGCCTCTGCAGGTAAGAGGGGACTTTCTCTAATGGGAAATAGGTCAGAGGGCAGACACTAATTCCCATCCGAGAAACGGACCGTCGGTTGCTAGGGCAATTTCTCAGATGGGAAATAGCTGCTTCAGTATGTGTGGGCTAGTTCCCATTAGAGAAATGGCCCTTTTGTGCCCTAGTGGCCAAGTCCTGCATAATAATGGGAACTAGCCTACTCAAACTGAGAAGGCTAGTTCCCATTAGAGAAATGGCCATTTTTGCTCCTCTAGTGGCCAAGTCCTGCATAATAATGGGAACTACCCTACTCACACTGAGAAGGCTAGTTCACATTAGAGAAATGGCCCTTTTTGCCCCTAGTGGCCAAGTCCTGCATAATAATGGGAACTACCCTACTCACACTGGAAATGCTAGTTCCATTGGACGAGGGGACCTTTATGCCTCTTCAGGTCAGAAGGCAGTTTCTCTAATGAGAAATAGGTCAGAGGGCAGATACTAATTCCCATCTGAGAAACGGACCGTCGGTTGCTAGGGCAATTTCTCAGATGGGAAATAGCTGCTTCAGTGTGAGTGGGCTAGTTCCCATTAGAGAAATGGCCCTTTTGTGCCCTAGTGGCCAAGTCCTGCATAATAATGGGAACTAGCCTATTCAAACCGAGAAGGCTAGTTCCCATTAGAGAAATGGCCCTTTTTGCTCCCCTAGTGGCCAAGTCCTGCATAATAATGGGAACTAGCCTACTCACACTGAAAAGGCTAGTTCCATTAGACGAGGGGACCTTGCCGCTTCTGCAAGTCAGAGGGCAGTTTCTCTAATGGGAAAGAGGTCGGAGGGCTGATACTAGTTCCGAGAAAAGGATCGTCGGTTGCTAGGGCAATTTCTCAGATGGGAAATAGCTGCTTCAGTGTGAGTGGGCTAGTTCCCATTAGAGAAAAGGCCCTTTTTGCTCCCCTAGTGGCCAAGTCCTGCATAATAATGGTAACTAGCCTAATCACACTGAGAAGGCTAGTTCCCATTAGAGAAATTGTCCTTTTTGCCGATAGTGGTGAAGTCCTGCATAATAATGGGAACTAGCATACTCACACTGAGAAGGCTAGTTCCCATTAGAGAAATGGCACAGTTTGCCCCTAGTGGACAAGTCCTACATAATAATGGGAACTAGCCTAATCACACTGAGAAGGCTAGTTCCCATTAGAGAAATTGTCCTTTTTGCCCCTAGTGGTGAAGTCCTGAATAATAATGGGAACTAGCATACTCACACTGAGAAGGCTAGTTCCCATTAGAGAAATTGCCCTGTTTGCCCCTAGTGGACAAGTCCTGCAAAATAATGGGAACTAGCCTAATCACACTGAGAAGGCTAGTTCCCATTAGAGAAATTGCCCTTTTTGCTCCCCTATTGGCCAAGTCCTCCATTAAAATGAGAAATAAACTACTCACACTGAAAAGGCTAGTTCCATTAGACGAGGGGACCTTTCTGCCTCTGCAGGAGAGAGGGCTGTTTTTCTAATGGGAAAGAGGTTGGAGGGCTGATACTAGTTCCCATCCGAGAAACGGACCGTCGGTTGCTAGCGCAATTTCTCAGATGGGAAATAGTTGCTTCAGTGTGAGTGGGCTAGTTCATATTAGAGAAATGGCCCTGTTTGCTCCCCTCGTGGCCCAGTCCTGCATAATAATGGGAACTAGCCTACTCACATTGAGAAGGCTAGTTCCCATTAGAGAAATGGCTCTTTTTGCCCTTATTGGCCAAGTCCTGCATAATAATGGGAACTAGCCTACTCACAATGAAAAGGCTAGTTTCCATTAGAGGGATAGCCCTTTTTGCCCCTAGTGACCAAGTCCTGCATAATAATGGGAACTAGCCTACTCACACTGAGAAGGCTAGTTCCCATTAGAGGGATAGCCCTTTTTGCCCCTAGTGACCAAGTCCTGCATAATAATGGGAACTAGCCTACTCACACTGAGAAGGCAAGTTCCCATTAGAGAAATTGACATGTTTTGCCCTAGTGGCCAAGTCCTGCATAATCATGGGAACTAGCCTACTCACACTGAAAAGGCTAGTTCCCATTAGAGAAAAGGCACTTTTTGCTCCCCTGGACGCAAAGTCCTGCATAATAATGGGAACTAGCATATTCACACTGATAAGGCTAGTTCCCATTAGAGAAATGGCCCTGTTTGCCCCTTGTGGCCAAGTCCTGCATAATAATGGGAACTAGCCTACTCACACTGAGAAGGCTAGTTCCCATTAGAGAACTGGCCCTTTTTGCTCCGCTAGTGGCCAACTGCTGCATAATAATGGGATCTAGCCTACTTACACTGAAAAGACTAGTTCCCATTAGAGAAATGACCCTTTTTGCCCCTAGTGGCCAAGTCCTGCATAATAATGGAAACTAGCTTACTCACACTAAGAAGGCTAGTCCCCATTAGAGAAGTTGCCCTTTTTACTCCCCTAGTGGCAAAGTCCTCCGTAATAATGGGAAATAGACTACTCACACTGAGAAGGAAAGTTCCAATTAGAGAAATTGCCCTTTTTGCCTCTAGTGGCCAAGTCCTTCATAATAATGGGAACTACCCTACTCACACTGAGAAGGCTATTTCACATTAGAGAAATGGCCCTTTTTTGCTCCTAGTGGCCAAGTCCTGCATAATAATGGGAACTAGCCTACTTACACTGAAAAGGCTAGTTCCATTAGACAAGGGGACCTTTATGCCTCTGCAGGTCAGGAGGCACTTTCTCTAATGGGAAATAGGTCAGAGGGAAGATACTAATTCCCATCCGAGAAACGGACCGTCGGTTGCTAGGGCAATTTCTCAGATGGGAAATAGCTGCTTCAGTGTGAGTGGGCTAGTTCCTATTAGAGAAATGGCCCTTTTGTGCCCTAGTGACCAAGTCTTGCATAATAATGAGAACTAGCCTATTCAAACCGAGAAGGCTAGTTCCCATTAGAGAAATGGCCCTTTTTGCTCCCCTAGTGGCCAAGTCCTGCATAATAATGGGAACTAGCCTACTCACACTGAAAAGGCTAGTTCCATTAGACGAGGGGACCTTTCCGCTTCTGCAAGTCAGAGGGCAGTTTCTCTAATGGGAAAGAGGTCGGAGGGCTGATACTAGTTCCGAAAAAAGGATTGTCGGTTGCTAGGGCAATTTCTCAGATGGGAAATAGCTGCTTCAGTGTGAGTGGGCGAGTTCCCATTAGAGAAAAGGCCGTTTTTGCTCCCCTAGTGGCCAAGTCCTGTATAATAATGGTAACTAGCCTAATCACACTGAGAAGGCTAGTTCCCATTAGAGAAATTGTCCTTTTTGCCCCTAGTGGTGAAGCCCTGCATAATAATGGGAACTAGCATACTCACACTGAGAAGGCTAGTTCCCATTAGAGAAATTGTCCTTTTTGCCCCTAGTGGTGAAGTCCTGCATAATAATGGGAACTAGCATACTCACACTGAGAAGGCTAGTTCCCATTAGAGAAATTGCCCTGTTTGCCCCTAGTGGACAAGTCCTGCAAAATAATGGGAGCTAGCCTAATCACACTGAAAAGGCTAGTTCAATTAGACGAGGGGACCTTTCTGCCTCTGCAGGAGAGAGGGCTGTTTTTCTAATGGGAAAGAGGTCGGAGACCTGATACTAGTTCCCATCCGAGAAACGGACCGTCGGTTGCTAGCGCAATTTCTCAGATGGGAAATAGTTGCTTCAGTGTGAGTGGGCTAGTTCATATTAGAGAAATGGCCCTGTTTGCTCCCCTCGTGGCCCAGTCCTGCATAATAATGGGAACTAGCCTACTCACATTGAGAAGGCTAGTTCCCATTAGAGAAATGGCTCTTTTTGCCCTTATTGGCCAAGTCCTGCATAATAATGGGAACTAGCCTACTCACACTGAGAAGGCTAGTTCCCATTAGAGAAATTGCCCTTTTTGCTCCCCTGGTGGCCAAGTCCTGCATAATAATGGGAACTAGCCTACTCACACTGAGAAGGCAAGTTCCCATTAGAGAAATTGCCCTTTTTTGCCCCTCGTGGCCAAGTCCTGCATAATAATGGGAACTAGCATCCTCACACTGAAATGGCTAATTCCATTAGACGACGGGACCTTTCTGCCTCTGCAAGTCAGAGAGCAGTTTCTCTAATGGGAAATAGGTTGGAGGGCCGATACTAGTTCCCATCTGAGAAACGGACCATCGGTTGCTAGGGCAATTTCTCAGATGGGAAATAGCTCCTTCAGTGTGTGTGGGCTAGTTCCCATTAGAGAAATTGACCTTTTTTGCCCTAGTGGCCAAGTCCTGCATAATCATGGGAACTAGCCTACTCACACTGAAAAGGGTAGTTCCCATTAGAGAAAGGGCCCTTTTTGCTCCCCTGTACGCAAAGTCCTGCATAATAATGGGAACTAGCATATTCACACTGAGAAGGCTAGTTCCCATTAGAGAAATGAATGGCCCTGTTTGCCCCTTGTGGCCAAGTCCTGCATAATATTGGGAACTAGCCTACTCACACTGAGAAGGCTAGTTCCCATTAGAGAACTGGCCCTTTTTGCTCCCCTAGTGGCCAACTGCTGCATAATAATGGGATCTAGCCTACTTACACTGAAAAGACTAGTTCCCATTAGAGAAATGACCCTTTTTGCCCCTAGTGGCCAAGTCCTGCATAATAATGGAAACTAGCCTACTCACACTAAGAAGGTTAGTCCCCATTAGAGAAGTTGCCCTTTTTACTCCCCTAGTGGCAAAGTCCTCCTTAATAATGGGAAATAGACTACTCACACTGAGAAGGAAAGTTCCAATTAGAGAAATTGCCCTTTTTGCCTCTAGTGGCCAAGTCCTTCATAATAATGGGAACTACCCTACTCACACTGAGAAGGCTAGTTCACATTAGAGAAATGGCCCTTTTTTGCTCCTAGTGGCCAAGTCCTGCATAATAATGGGAACTAGCCTACTCACACTGAAAAGGCTAGTTCCATTAGACGAGGGGACCTTTCTGCCTCTGCAGGTCAGGAGGCAGTTTCTCTAATGGGAAATAGGTCAGAGGGAAGATACTAATTCCCATCCGAGAAACGGACCGTCGGTTGCTAGGGCAATTTCTCAGATGGGAAATAGCTGCTACAGTGTGAGTGGGCAAGTTCCCATTAGAGAAATGGCCCTTTTGTGCCCTAGTGGCCAAGTCCTGCATAATAATGGGAACTAGCCTACTCAAACTGAGAAGGCTAGTTCCCATTAGAGAAATGTCCCTTTTTGCTCCCCTAGTGGCCAAGTCCTGCACAATAATGGGAACTAGCCTAATCACACTGAGAAGGCTAGTTCCCATTAGAGAAAATGTCCTTTTTGCCCCTAGTGGTGGAGTCCTGCATAATAATGGGAACTAGCATACTCGCACTGAGAAGGCTATTTCCCATTAGAGAAATTGCCCTGTTTCCCCCTAGTGGACAAGTCTTGAAAAATAATGGGAACTAGCCTAATCACACTGAGAAGGCTAGTTCCCATTAGAGAAATTGCCCTTTTTGCTCCCCTAGTGGCCAATTCCTGCATAATAATGAGAACTAGCCTACTCACACTGAGAAGGCTAGTTCCCATTAGAGAAATTGCCCTGTTTGCCCCTAGTGGACAAGTCCTGCATACTAATGGGAACTATCCTACTCACACTAAGAAGGTTAGTTCCCATGAGAGAAATTACCCTTTTTGCTCCCCTAGTGGCCAAGTCTTCAATTAAAATGGGAAATAGACTACTCACACTGAAAAGGCTAGTTCCATTAGACGAGGGGACCTTTCTGCCTCTGCAGGTCAGAGGGCTGTTTCTCTAATGGGAAAGAGGTCGGAGAGCTGATACTAGTTCCCATCCGATAAACGGACTGTCGGTTGCTAGGGCAATTTCTCAGATGGGAAATAGTTGCTTCAGTGTGAGTGGGCTAGTTCAGATTAGAGAAATGGCCCTGTTTGCTGGCCTCATGGCCCAGTCCTGCATACCAATGGGAACTAGCCTACTCACATTGAGAAGGCTAGTTCCCATTAGAGAAATGGCTCTTTTTGCCCTTATTGGCCAAGTCCTGCATAATAATGGGAACTAGCCTACTCACACTGAGAAGGCTAGTTCCCATTAGAGGGATAGCCCTTTTTGCCCCTAGTGGCCAAGTCCTGCATAATAATGGGAACTAGCCTACTCACACTGAGAAGGCAAGTTCCCATTAGAGAAATTGCCCTTTTTTGCCTCTCGTGGCCAAGTCCTGCATAATAATGGAATTAGCCTACTCACACTGAGAAGGCTAGTTCCCGTTAGAGAAATGGCCCTTTTGTGCTCCTGGTGGCCAAGTCCTGCATAATAATGGGAACTAGCCTACTCACACTGAAAAGGCTAGTTCCATTAGACGAGGGGACCTTCATGCCTCTGCAGGTCAGAGGGCAGTTTCCCTGATGGGAAATAGGTCAGAGGGCAGATACTAGTTCCAATCCGAGAAACAGACCGTCGGTTGCTAGGGCAATTTCTCAGATGGGAAATAGCTGCTTCAGTGTGAGTGGGCTAGTTCCCATTAGAGAAATGGCCCTTTTGTGCCCTAGTGGCCAAGTCCTGCATAATAATGGGAACTAGCCTACTCAAACTGAGAAGGCTAGTTCCCATTGGAGAAATGGCCCTTTTTGCTCCCCTAGTGACCAAGTCTGGCATAAAAATGGGAACTAGCATACTCACACTGAGAAGTCTAGTTCCCATTAGAGAAATGGCCCTGTTTGCCCCTAGTGGACAAGTCCTGCATAATAATGGGAACTAGCCCAATCACACTGAGAATGCTAGTTCCCATTAGAGAAATTGCCCTTTTTGCTCCCCTAGTGGCCAATTCCTGCATAATATTGATAACTAGCCTACTCACACTGAGAAGGCCAGTCCCCATTAGATAAATGGCCATTTTTTGCCCCTAGTGGCCAAGTCCTGCATAATAATGGAAACTATCCTACTCACACTAGGGAGGTTAGTTCCCATTAGAGAAATTGCCCTTTTTGCTCCCCTGGTGGCCAGGTCCTCCATTAAAATGCGAAATAGACTATTCACACTGAAAAGGCTAGTTCCATGAGACGAGGGCACCTTTCTGCCTCTGCAGGTCAGAGGGCTGTTTCTCTAATGGGAAAGAGGTCGGAGACCTGATACTAGTTCCCATCCGAGAAACGGACCGTCAGTTTCTAGCGCAATTTCTCAGATGGGAAATAGTTGCTTCAGTGTGAGTGGGCTAGTTCATATTAGAGAAATGTCCCTGTTTGCTCCCCTCGTGGCCCAGTTGTGCATAATAATGGGAACTAGCCTACTCACATTGAGAAGGCTGGTTCCCATTAGAGAAATTGCCCTGTTTGCCCCTAGTGGACAAGTCCTGCATACTAATGGGAACTATCCTACTCACACTAAGAAGGTTAGTTCCCATGAGAGAAATTACCCTTTTTGCTCCCCTAGTGGCCAAGTCTTCAATTAAAATGGGAAATAGACTACTCACACTGAAAAGGCTAGTTCCATTAGACGAGGGGACCTTTCTGCCTCTGCAGGTCAGAGGGCTGTTTCTCTAATGGGAAAGAGGTCGGAGAGCTGATACTAGTTCCCATCCGATAAACGGACTGTCGGTTGCTAGGGCAATTTCTCAGATGGGAAATAGTTGCTTCAGTGTGAGTGGGCTAGTTCATATTAGAGAAATGTCCCTGTTTGCTCCCCTCGTGGCCCAGTTGTGCATAATAATGGGAACTAGCCTACTCACATTGAGAAGGCTGGTTCCCATTAGAGAAATGGCTCTTTCTGCCCTTATTGGACAAGTCCTGCATAATAATGGGAACTAGCCTACTCAAACTGAGAAGGCTAGTTCCCATTAGAGGGATAGCCCTTTTTGCCCCTAGTGACCAAGTCCTGCATAATAATGGGAACTAGCCTACTCACACTGAGAAGGCTAGTTCCCATTAGAGAAATTGCCCTTTTAGCTCCCCTAGTGGCCAAGTCCTGCATAATAATGGGAACTAGCCTACTCACACTAAGAAGGCTAGTTCCCGTTAGAGAAATTGCCCTTTTTGCTCCCCTAGTGGCCAATTCCTCCATAATAATGCGAAATAGCCTACTCACACTGAGAAGGCAAGTTCCCATTAGAGAAATTGTAATTTTTGCCCCTAGTGGCCAAGTCCTGCATAATAATGGGAACTAGCCTACTCACACTGAGAAGGCAAGTTCCCATTAGAGAAATTGTCCTTTTTGCCCCTAGTGGCCAAGTCCTGCATAATAATGGGAACTAGCCTACTCACACTGAGAAGGCTAGTTCCCATTAGAGAAATGGCGCTTTTTTGCCCCTAGTGGCCAAGTCCTGCATAATAATGGGAACTAGCCTCCTCACACTGAAATGGCTAATTCCATTAGACGACGGGACCTTTCTGCCTCTGCAAGTCAGAGAGCAGTTTCTCTAATGGGAAATAGGTTGGAGGGCCGATACTAGTTCCCATCTGAGAAACGGACCATCGGTTGCTAGGGCAATTTCTCAGATGGGAAATAGCTCCTTCAGTGTGAGTGGGCTAGTTCCCATTAGAGAAATTGACCTTTTTTGCCCTAGTGGCCAAGTCCTGCATAATCATGGGAACTAGCCTACTCACACTGAAAAGGCTAGTTCCCATTAGAGAAAAGGCCCTTTTTGCTCCCCTGTACGCAAAGTCCTGCATAATAATGGGAACTAGCATATTAGCATATTCACACTGAGAAGGCTAGTTCCCATTAGAGAAATGAATGGCCCTGTTTGCCCCTCGTGGCCAAGTCCTGCATAATAATGGGAACTAGCCTACTCACACTGAGAAGGCTAGTTCCCATTAGAGAACTGGCCCTTTTTGCTCCCCTAGTGGCCAACTGCTGCATAATAATGGGATCTAGCCTACTTACACTGAAAAGACTAGTTCCCATTAGAGAAATGACCCTTTTTGCCCCTAGTGGCCAAGTCCTGCATAATAATGGAAACTAGCCTACTCACACTAAGAAGACTAGTCCCCATTAGAGAAGTTGCCCTTTTTACTCCCCTAGTGGCAAAGTCCTCCTTAATAATGGGAAATAGACTACTCACACTGAGAAGGAAAGTTCCAATTAGAGAAATTGCCCTTTTTGCCTCTAGTGGCCAAGTCCTTCATAATAATGGGAACCACCCTACTCACACTGAGAAGGCTAGTTCACATTAGAGAAATGGCCCTTTTTTGCTCCTAGTGGCCAAGTCCTGCATAATAATGGGAACTAGCCTACTCACACTGAAAAGGCTAGTTCCATTAGACGAGGGGACCTTTCTGCCTCTGCAGGTCAGGAGGCAGTTTCTCTAATGGGAAATAGGTCAGAGGGAAGATACTAATTCCCATCCGAGAAACGGACCGTCGGTTGCTAGGGCAATTTCTCAGATGGGAAATAGCTGCTTCAGTGTGAGTGGGCAAGTTCCCATTAGAGAAATTGCCCTTTTGTGCCCTAGTGGCCAAGTCCTGCATAATAATGGGAACTAGCCTACTCAAACTGAGAAGGCTAGTTCCCATTAGAGAAATGGCCCTTTTTGCTCCCCTAGTGGCCAAGTCCTGCACAATAATGGGAACTAGCCTAATCACACTGAGAAGGCTAGTTCCCATTAGAGAAATTGTCCTTTTTGCCCCTAGTGGTGGAGTCCTGCATAATAATGGGAACTAGCATACTCACACTGAGAAGGCTAGTTCCCATTAGAGAAATTGCCCTGTTTCCCCCTAGTGGACAAGTCCTGCAAAATAATGGGAACTAGCCTAATCACACTGAGAAGGCTAGTTCCCAATAGAGAAATTGCCCTTTTTGCTCCCCTAGTGGCCAATTCCTGCATAATAATGAGAACTAGCCTACTCACACTGAGAAGGCTAGTTCCCATTAGAGAAATTGCCCTGTTTGCCCCTAGTGGACAAGTCCTGCATACTAATGGAAACTATCCTACTCACACTAAGAAGGTTAGTTCCCATGAGAGAAATTACCCTTTTTGCTCCCCTAGTGGCCAAGTCTTCAATTAAAATGGGAAATAGACTACTCACACTGAAAAGGCTAGTTCCATTAGACGAGGGGACCTTTCTGCCTCTGCAGGTCAGAGGGCTGTTTCTCTAATGGGAAAGAGGTCGGAGAGCTGATACTAGTTCCCATCCGATAAACGGACCGTCGGTTGCTAGGGCAATTTCTCAGATAGGAAATAGTTGCTTCAGTGTGAGTGGGCTAGTTCAGATTAGAGAAATGGCCCTGTTTGCTGGCCTCATGGCCAAGTCCTGCATAATAATGGGAACTAGCCTACTCACATTGAGAAGGCTAGTTCCCAATAGAGAAATGGCTCTTTTTGCCCTTATTGGCCAAGTCCTGCATAATAATGGGAACTAGCCTACTCACACTGAGAAGGCTAGTTCCCATTAGAGGGATAGCCCTTTTTGCCCCTAGTGGCCAAGTCCTGCATAATAATGGGAACTAGCCTACTCACACTGAGAAGGCAAGTTCCCATTAGAGAAATTGCCCTTTTTTGCCTCTCGTGGCCAAGTCCTGCATAATAATGGAACTAGCCTACTCACACTGAGAAGGCTAGTTCCCGTTAGAGAAATGGCCCTTTTTTGCTCCTAGTGGCCAAGACCTGCATAATAATGGGAACTAGCCTACTCACACTGAAAAGGCTAGTTCCATTAGACGAGGGGACCTTTATGCCTCTGCAGGTCAGAGGGCAGTTTCCCTAATGGGAAATAGGTCAGAGGGCAGATACTAGTTCCCATCCGAGAAACAGACCGTCGGTTGCTAGGGCAATTTCTCAGATTGGAAATAGCTGCTTCAGTGTGAGTGGGCTAGTTCCCATTAGAGAAATGGCCCTTTTGTGCCCTAGTGGCCAAGTCCTGCATAATAATGGGAACTAGCCTACTCAAACTGAGAAGGCTAGTTCCCATTGGAGAAATGGCCCTTTTTGCTCCCCTAGTGACCAAGTCTGGCATAAAAATGGGAACTAGCATACTCACACTGAGAAGTCTAGTTCCCATTAGAGAAATGGCCCTGTTTGCCCCTAGTGGACAAGTCCTGCATAATAATGGGAACTAGCCCAATCACACTGAGAATGCTAGTTCCCATTAGAGAAATTGCCCTTTTTGCTCCCCTAGTGGCCAATTCCTGCATAATAATGATAACTAGCCTACTCACACTGAGAAGGCCAGTCCCCATTAGATAAATGGCCATTTTTTGCCCCTAATGGCCAAGTCCTGCATAATAATGGGAACTATCCTACTCACACTAGGGAGGTTAGTTCCCATTAGAGAAATTGCCCTTTTTGCTCCCCTGGTGGCCAAGTCCTCCATTAAAATGGGAAATAGACTATTCACACTGAAAAGGCTAGTTCCATTAGACGAGGGGACCTTTCTGCCTCTGCAGGTCAGAGGACTGTTTCTCTAATGGGAAAGAGGTTGGAGACCTGATACTAGTTCCCATCCGAGAAACGGACCGTCGGTTTCTAGCGCAATTTCTCAGATGGGAAATAGTTGCTTCAGTGTGAGTGGGCTAGTTCCCATTAGAGAAATGGCCCTTTTGTGCCCTAGTGGCCAAGTCCTGCATAATAATGGGAACTAGCCTACTCAAACTGAGAAGGCTAGTTCCCATTGGAGAAATGGCCCTTTTTGCTCCCCTAGTGACCAAGTCTGGCATAAAAATGGGAACTAGCATACTCACACTGAGAAGTCTAGTTCCCATTAGAGAAATGGCCCTGTTTGCCCCTAGTTGACAAGTCCTGCATAATAATGGGAACTAGCCCAATCACACTGAGAATGCTAGTTCCCATTAGAGAAATTGCCCTTTTTGCTCCCCTAGTGGCCAATTCCTGCATAATAATGATAACTAGCCTACTCACACTGAGAAGGCCAGTCCCCATTAGATAAATGGCAATTTTTTGCCCCTAGTGGCCAAGTCCTGCATAATAATGGGAACTATCCTACTCACACTAGGGAGGTTAGTTCCCATTAGAGAAATTGCCCTTTTTGCTCCCCTGGTGGCCAAGTCCTCCATTAAAATGGGAAATAGACTATTCACACTGAAAAGGCTAGTTCCATTAGACGAGGGGACCTTTCTGCCTCTGCAGGTCAGAGGACTGTTTCTCTAATGGGAAAGAGGTCGGAGACCTGATACTAGTTCCCATCCGAGAAACGGACCGTCGGTTTCTAGCGCAATTTCTCAGATGGGAAATAGTTGCTTCAGTGTGAGTGGGCTAGTTCATATTAGAGAAATGTCCCTGTTTGCTCCCCTCGTGGCCCAGTTGTGCATAATAATGGGAACTAGCCTACTCACATTGAGAAGGCTAGTTCCCATTAGAGAAATGGCTCTTTCTGCCCTTATTGGACAAGTCCTGCATAATAATGGGAACTAGCCTACTCACACTGAGAAGGCTAGTTCCCATTAGAGGGATAGCCCTTTTTGCCCCTAGTGACCAAGTCCTGCATAATAATGGGAACTAGCCTACTCACACTGAGAAGGCTAGTTCCCATTAGAGAAATTGCCCTTTTAGCTCCCCTAGTGGCCAAGTCCTGCATAATAATGGGAACTAGCCTACTCACACTAAGAAGGCTAGTTCCCGTTAGAGAAATTGCCCTTTTTGCTCCCCTAGTGGCCAATTCCTCCATAATAATGCGAAATAGCCTACTCACACTGAGAAGGCAAGTTCCCATTAGAGAAATTGTCCTTTTTGCCCCTAGTGGCCAAGTCCTGCATAATAATGGGAACTAGCCTACTCACACTGAGAAGGCAAGTTCCCATTAGAGAAATTGTCCTTTTTGCCCCTAGTGGCCAAGTCCTGCATAATAATGGGAACTAGCCTACTCACACTGAAAAGGCTAGTTCCCATTAGAGAAATGGCGCTTTTTTGCCCCTAGTGGCCAAGTCCTACATAATAACGGGAACTAGCGTACTCACACTGAAAATGCTAGTTCGCCTTAGAGAATTGGCCCTTTTTGCTCCCCTAGTGGCCAAGTCCTGCATAATAATGAGAACTAGCATACTCAGACTGAGAAGGCTAGTTCCCATTAGAGAATTTGCCCTTTTTGCTCCCCTAGTGGCCAATTCCTGCATAATAATGAGAACTAGCCTACTCACACTGAGAAGGCTAGTTCCCATTAGAGAAATTGCCCTGTTTGCCCCTAGTGGACAAGTCCTGCATACAAATGGAAACTATCCTACTCACACTAAGAAGGTTAGTTCCCATGAGAGAAATTACCCTTTTTGCTCCCCTAGTGGCCAAGTCTTCAATTAAAATGGGAAATAGACTACTCACACTGAAAAGGCTAGTTCCATTAGACTAGGGGACCTTTCTGCCTCTGCAGGTCAGAGGGCTGTTTCTCTAATGGGAAAGAGGTCGGAGAGCTGATACTAGTTCCCATCCGATAAACGGACCGTCGGTTGCTAGGGCAATTTCTCAGATGGGAAATAGTTGCTTCAGTGTGAGTGGGCTAGTTCAGATTAGAGAAATGGCCCTGTTTGCTGGCCTCATGGCCAAGTCCTGCATAATAATGGGAACTAGCCTACTCACATTGAGAAGGCTAGTTACCATTAGAGAAATGGCTCTTTTTGCCCTTATTGGCCAAGTCCTGCATAATAATGGGAACTAGCCTACTCACACTGAGAAGGCTAGTTCCCATTAGAGGGATAGCCCCTTTTGCCCCTAGTGGCCAAGTCCTGCATAATAATGGGAACTAGCCTACTCACACTGAGAAGGCAAGTTCCCATTAGAGAAATTGCCCTTTTTTGCCTCCCGTGGCCAAGTCCTGCATAATAATGGAACTAGCCTACTCACACTGAGAAGGCTAGTTCCTGTTAGAGAAATGGCCCTTTTTTGCTCCTAGTGGCCAAGTCCTGCATAATAATGGGAACTAGCCTACTCACACTGAAAAGGCTAGTTCCATTAGACGAGGGGACCTTTATGCCTCTGCAGGTCAGAGGGCAGTTTCCCTAATGGGAAATAGGTCAGAGGGCAGATACTAGTTCCCATCCGAGAAACAGACCGTCGGTTGCTAGGGCAAATTCTCAGATGGGAAATAGCTGCTTCAGTGTGAGTGGGCTAGTTCCCATTAGAGAAATGGCCCTTTTGTGCCCTAGTGGCCAAGTCCGGCATAATAATGGGAACTAGCCTACTCAAACTGAGAAGGCTAGTTCCCATTGGAGAAATGGCCCTTTTTGCTCCCCTAGTGACCAAGTCTGGCATAAAAATGGGAACTAGCCTACTCACACTGAGAAGGCAAGTTCCCATTAGAGAAATTGTCCTTTTTGCCCCTAGTGGCCAAGTCCTGCATAATAATGGGAACTAGCCTACTCACACTGAGAAGGCTAGTTCCCATTAGAGAAATGGGCCTTTTTGCTCCCCTAGTGGCCAAGTCCTGCATAATAATGGGAACTAGCCTACTCACACTGAAAATGCTAGTTCGCCTTAGAGAATTGGCCCTTTTTGCTCCCCTAGTGGCCAAGTCCTGCATAATAATGAGAACTAGCATACTCAGACTGAGAAGGCTAGTTCCCATTAGAGAAATGGCCATGTTTGCCCCTAGTGGACAAGTCCTGCATAATAATGGGAACTAGCCTAATCACATTGAGAAGGCTAGTTCCCATTAGAGAAATTGTCGTTTTTGCCCCTAGTGGCCAAGTCCTGCATAATAATGGGAGCAAGCCTACTCACACTGAGAAGGCTAGTTCCCATTAGAGAAATTGCCCTGTTTTACCCCTAGTGGCCAAGTCCTGCATAATAATGGGAATTAGCCTACTCACACTGAAAATGCTAGTTCCGTTAGACAAGGGGACCTTTATGCCTCTGCAGGTCAGAGGGCAGTTTCCCTAATGGGAAATAGGTCAGAGGGCAGATATTAGTTCCCATCCGAGAAACAGACCGTCGGTTACTAGGGCAATTTCTCAGATGGGAAATAGCTGCTTCAGTGTGAGTGGGCTAGTTCCCATTAGAGAAATGGCCCTTTTGTGCCCTAGTGGCCAAGTCCTGCATAATAATGGGAACTAGCCTACTCAAACTGAGAAGGCTAGTTCCCATTAGAGAAATGGCCCTTTTTGCTCCCCTAGTGACCAAGTCTTGCATAATAATGGGAACTAGCATACTCACACTGAGAAGGCTAGTTCCCATTAGAGAAATGGCCCTGTTTGCCCCTAGTGGCAAAGTCCTCATAATAATGGGAACTAGCCTACTCACACTGAGAAGGCTAGTTTCCATTAGAGAAATGGCCCTTTTTGCTCCCCTAGTGACCAAGTCTGGCATAAAAATGGGAACTAGCATACTCACACTGAGAAGGCTAGTTCCCATTAGAGAAATGGCCCTGTTTGCCCCTAGTGGACAAGTCCTGCATAATAATGGGAACTAGTCTAATCACACTAAGAAGGCTAGTCCCCATTATAGAAATTTGCCCTTTTTGCTCCCCTAGTGGCCAAGTCCTCCGTAATAATGGGAAATAGACTACTCACATTGAGAAGGAAAGTTCCAATTAGATAAATTGCCCTTTTTGCCTCTAGTGGCCAAGTCCTTCATAATAATGGGAACTAGCCTACTCACACTGAGAAGGCTAGTTCCCATTAGTGAAATGGCCCTTTTTTGCTCCTAGTGGCCAAGTCCTGCATAATAATGGGAACTAGCCTACTCACACTGAAAAGGCTAGTTCCATTAGACGAGGGGACCTTTATGCCTCTGCAGGTCAGAGGGCAGTTTCCCTAATGGGAAATAGGTCAGAGGGCAGATACTAGTTCCCATCCGAGAAACAGACCGTCGGTTGCTAGGGCAATTTCTCAGATGGGAAATAGCTGCTTCAGTGTGAGTGGGCTAGTTCCCATTAGAGAAATGGCCCTTTTGTGCCCTAGTGGCCAAGTCCTGCATAATAATGGGAACTAGCCTACTCAAACTGAGAAGGCTAGTTCCCATTGGAGAAATGGCCCTTTTTGCTCCCCTAGTGACCAAGTCTGGCATAAAAATGGGAACTAGCATACTCACACTGAGAAGTCTAGTTCCCATTAGAGAAATGGCCCTGTTTGCCCCTAGTGGACAAGTCCTGCATAATAATGGGAACTAGCCCAATCACACTGAGAATGCTAGTTCCCATTAGAGAAATTGCCCTTTTTGCTCCCCTAGTGGCCAATTCCTGCATAATAATGATAACTAGCCTACTCACACTGAGAAGGCCAGTCCCCATTAGATAAATGGCCATTTTTTGCCCCTAGTGGCCAAGTCCTGCATAATAATGGGAAATATCCTACTCACACTAGGGAGGTTAGTTCCCATTAGAGAAATTGCCCTTTTTGCTCCCCTGGTGGCCAAGTCCTCCATTAAAATGGGAAATAGACTATTCACACTGAAAAGGCTAGTTCCATTAGACGAGGGGACCTTTCTGCCTCTGCAGGTCAGAGGACTGTTTCTCTAATGGGAAAGAGGTTGGAGACCTGATACTAGTTCCCATCCGAGAAACGGACCGTCGGTTTCTAGCGCAATTTCTCAGATGGGAAATAGTTGCTTCAGTGTGAGTGGGCTAGTTCCCATTAGAGAAATGGCCCTTTTGTGCCCTAGTGGCCAAGTCCTGCATAATAATGGGAACTAGCCTACTCAAACTGAGAAGGCTAGTTCCCATTGGAGAAATGGCCCTTTTTGCTCCCCTAGTGACCAAGTCTGGCATAAAAATGGGAACTAGCATACTCACACTGAGAAGTCTAGTTCCCATTAGAGAAATGGCCCTGTTTGCCCCTAGTTGACAAGTCCTGCATAATAATGGGAACTAGCCCAATCACACTGAGAATGCTAGTTCCCATTAGAGAAATTGCCCTTTTTGCTCCCCTAGTGGCCAATTCCTGCATAATAATGATAACTAGCCTACTCACACTGAGAAGGCCAGTCCCCATTAGATAAATGGCCATTTTTTGCCCCTAGTGGCCAAGTCCTGCATAATAATGGGAACTATCCTACTCACACTAGGGAGGTTAGTTCCCATTAGAGAAATTGCCCTTTTTGCTCCCCTGGTGGCCAAGTCCTCCATTAAAATGGGAAATAGACTATTCACACTGAAAAGGCTAGTTCCATTAGACGAGGGGACCTTTCTGCCTCTGCAGGTCAGAGGACTGTTTCTCTAATGGGAAAGAGGTCGGAGACCTGATACTAGTTCCCATCCGAGAAACGGACCGTCGGTTTCTAGCGCAATTTCTCAGATGGGAAATAGTTGCTTCAGTGTGAGTGGGCTAGTTCATATTAGAGAAATGTCCCTGTTTGCTCCCCTCGTGGCCCAGTTGTGCATAATAATGGGAACTAGCCTACTCACATTGAGAAGGCTAGTTCCCATTAGAGAAATGGCTCTTTCTGCCCTTATTGGACAAGTCCTGCATAATAATGGGAACTAGCCTACTCACACTGAGAAGGCTAGTTCCCATTAGAGGGATAGCCCTTTTTGCCCCTAGTGACCAAGTCCTGCATAATAATGGGAACTAGCCTACTCACACTGAGAAGGCTAGTTCCCATTAGAGAAATTGCCCTTTTAGCTCCCCTAGTGGCCAAGTCCTGCATAATAATGGGAACTAGCCTACTCACACTAAGAAGGCTAGTTCCCGTTAGAGAAATTGCCCTTTTTGCTCCCCTAGTGGCCAATTCCTCCATAATAATGCGAAATAGCCTACTCACACTGAGAAGGCAAGTTCCCATTAGAGAAATTGTCCTTTTTGCCCCTAGTGGCCAAGTCCTGCATAATAATGGGAACTAGCCTACTCACACTGAGAAGGCAAGTTCCCATTAGAGAAATTGTCCTTTTTGCCCCTAGTGGCCAAGTCCTGCATAATAATGGGAACTAGCCTACTCACACTGAAAAGGCTAGTTCCCATTAGAGAAATGGCGCTTTTTTGCCCCTAGTGGCCAAGTCCTACATAATAACGGGAACTAGCGTACTCACACTGAAAATGCTAGTTCGCCTTAGAGAATTGGCCCTTTTTGCTCCCCTAGTGGCCAAGTCCTGCATAATAATGAGAACTAGCATACTCAGACTGAGAAGGCTAGTTCCCATTAGAGAATTTGCCCTTTTTGCTCCCCTAGTGGCCAATTCCTGCATAATAATGAGAACTAGCCTACTCACACTGAGAAGGCTAGTTCCCATTAGAGAAATTGCCCTGTTTGCCCCTAGTGGACAAGTCCTGCATACAAATGGAAACTATCCTACTCACACTAAGAAGGTTAGTTCCCATGAGAGAAATTACCCTTTTTGCTCCCCTAGTGGCCAAGTCTTCAATTAAAATGGGAAATAGACTACTCACACTGAAAAGGCTAGTTCCATTAGACTAGGGGACCTTTCTGCCTCTGCAGGTCAGAGGGCTGTTTCTCTAATGGGAAAGAGGTCGGAGAGCTGATACTAGTTCCCATCCGATAAACGGACCGTCGGTTGCTAGGGCAATTTCTCAGATGGGAAATAGTTGCTTCAGTGTGAGTGGGCTAGTTCAGATTAGAGAAATGGCCCTGTTTGCTGGCCTCATGGCCAAGTCCTGCATAATAATGGGAACTAGCCTACTCACATTGAGAAGGCTAGTTCCCATTAGAGAAATGGCTCTTTTTGCCCTTATTGGCCAAGTCCTGCATAATAATGGGAACTAGCCTACTCACACTGAGAAGGCTAGTTCCCATTAGAGGGATAGCCCTTTTTGCCCCTAGTGGCCAAGTCCTGCATAATAATGGGAACTAGCCTACTCACACTGAGAAGGCAAGTTCCCATTAGAGAAATTGCCCTTTTTTGCCTCCCGTGGCCAAGTCCTGCATAATAATGGAACTAGCCTACTCACACTGAGAAGGCTAGTTCCCGTTAGAGAAATGGCCCTTTTTTGCTCCTAGTGGCCAAGTCCTGCATAATAATGGGAACTAGCCTACTCACACTGAAAAGGCTAGTTCCATTAGACGAGGGGACCTTTATGCCTCTGCAGGTCAGAGGGCAGTTTCCCTAATGGGAAATAGGTCAGAGGGCAGATACTAGTTCCCATCCGAGAAACAGACCGTCGGTTGCTAGGGCAAATTCTCAGATGGGAAATAGCTGCTTCAGTGTGAGTGGGCTAGTTCCCATTAGAGAAATGGCCCTTTTGTGCCCTAGTGGCCAAGTCCTGCATAATAATGGGAACTAGCCTACTCAAACTGAGAAGGCTAGTTCCCATTGGAGAAATGGCCCTTTTTGCTCCCCTAGTGACCAAGTCTGGCATAAAAATGGGAACTAGCCTACTCACACTGAGAAGGCAAGTTCCCATTAGAGAAATTGTCCTTTTTGCCCCTAGTGGCCAAGTCCTGCATAATAATGGGAACTAGCCTACTCACACTGAGAAGGCTAGTTCCCATTAGAGAAATGGGCCTTTTTGCTCCCCTAGTGGCCAAGTCCTGCATAATAATGGGAACTAGCCTACTCACACTGAAAATGCTAGTTCGCCTTAGAGAATTGGCCCTTTTTGCTCCCCTAGTGGCCAAGTCCTGCATAATAATGAGAACTAGCATACTCAGACTGAGAAGGCTAGTTCCCATTAGAGAAATGGCCATGTTTGCCCCTAGTGGACAAGTCCTGCATAATAATGGAAACTAGCCTAATCACATTGAGAAGGCTAGTTCCCATTAGAGAAATTGTCGTTTTTGCCCCTAGTGGCCAAGTCCTGCATAATAATGGGAGCAAGCCTACTCACACTGAGAAGGCTAGTTCCCATTAGAGAAATTGCCCTGTTTTACCCCTAGTGGCCAAGTCCTGCATAATAATGGGAATTAGCCTACTCACACTGAAAATGCTAGTTCCATTAGACAAGGGGACCTTTATGCCTCTGCAGGTCAGAGGGCAGTTTCCCTAATGGGAAATAGGTCAGAGGGCAGATATTAGTTCCCATCCGAGAAACAGACCGTCGGTTGCTAGGGCAATTTCTCAGATGGGAAATAGCTGCTTCAGTGTGAGTGGGCTAGTTCCCATTAGAGAAATGGCCCTTTTGTGCCCTAGTGGCCAAGTCCTGCATAATAATGGGAACTAGCCTACTCAAACTGAGAAGGCTAGTTCCCATTAGAGAAATGGCCCTTTTTGCTCCCCTAGTGACCAAGTCTTGCATAATAATGGGAACTAGCATACTCACACTGAGAAGGCTAGTTCCCATTAGAGAAATGGCCCTGTTTGCCCCTAGTGGCAAAGTCCTCATAATAATGGGAACTAGCCTACTCACACTGAGAAGGCTAGTTTCCATTAGAGAAATGGCCCTTTTTGCTCCCCTAGTGACCAAGTCTGGCATAAAAATGGGAACTAGCATACTCACACTGAGAAGGCTAGTTCCCATTAGAGAAATGGCCCTGTTTGCCCCTAGTGGACAAGTCCTGCATAATAATGGGAACTAGTCTAATCACACTAAGAAGGCTAGTCCCCATTATAGAAATTTGCCCTTTTTGCTCCCCTAGTGGCCAAGTCCTCCGTAATAATGGGAAATAGACTACTCACATTGAGAAGGAAAGTTCCAATTAGATAAATTGCCCTTTTTGCCTCTAGTGGCCAAGTCCTTCATAATAATGGGAACTAGCCTACTCACACTGAGAAGGCTAGTTCCCATTAGAGAAATGGCCCTTTTTTGCTCCTAGTGGCCAAGTCCTGCATAATAATGGGAACTAGCCTACTCACACTGAAAAGGCTAGTTCCATTAGACGAGGGGACCTTTCTGCTTCTGCAAGTCAGAGGGCAGTTTCTCTAATGGGAAAGAGGTCGGAGGGCTGATACTAGTTCCGAGAAAACGAACATCGGTTGCTAGGGCAATTTCTCAGATGGGAAATAGCTGCTTCAGTGTGAGTGGACTAGTTCCCATTAGAGAAATGGCATTGTTTGCTCCCCTAGTGGCCATGTCCTGCATAATAATGGTAACTAGCCTACTCACACTAAGAAGGCTAGTTCCCGTTAGAGAAATTGTCCTTTTTGCCCCTAGTGGCCAATTCCTGCATAATAATGGGAACTACCCTACTCACACTGAGAAGGCTAGTTCACATTAGAGAAATGGCACTTTTTACCCCTAGTGGCCAAGTACTGCATAATAATGGGAACTAACATACTCACACTGAAAATGCTAGTTCCATTAGACGAGGGGACCTTTATGCCTCTGCAGGTCAGAGGGCAGTTTCTCTAATGGGAAATAGGTCAGAGGGCAGATATTACTTCCCATCCGAGAAACGGACCGTCGGTTGCTAGGGCAATTTCTCAGATGGGAAATAGCTGCTTCAGTGTGAGTGGGCTAGTTCCCATTAGAGAAATGGCCCTTTTGTGCCCTAGTGGCCAAGTCCTGCATAATAATGGGAACTAGCCTACTCAAACTGAGAAGGCTAGTTCCCATTAGAGAAATGGGCCTTTTTGCTCCCCTAGTGGCCAAGTCCTGCATAATAATGGGAACTAGCATACTCACACTGAGAAGGCTAGTTCCCATTAGAGAAATTGCCCTGTTTCCCCCTAGTGGACAAGTCCTGCAAAATAATGGGAACTAGCCTAATCACACTGAGAAGGCTAGTTCTCATTAGAGAATTTGCCCTTTTTGCTCCCCTAGTGGCCAATTCCTGCATAATAATGAGAACTACCCTACTCACACTGAGAAGGTTAGTTCCCATTAGAGAAATTGCCCTGTTTGCCCCTAGTGGACAAGTCCTGCATACTAATGGAAACTATCCTACTCACACTAAGAAGGTTAGTTCCCATGAGAGAAATTACCCTTTTTGCTCCCCTAGTGGCCAAGTCTTCAATTAAAATGGGAAATAGACTACTCACACTGAAAAGGCTAGTTCCATTAGACTAGGGGACCTTTCTGCCTCTGCAGGTCAGAGGGCTGTTTCTCTAATGGGAAAGAGGTCGAGAGCTGATACTAGTTCCCATCCGATAAACGGACCGTCGGTTGCTAGGGCAATTTCTCAGATGGGAAATAGTTGCTTCAGTGTGAGTGGGCTAGTTCAGATTAGAGAAATGGCCCTGTTTGCTGGCCTCCTGGCCAAGTCCTGCATAATAATGGGAACTAGCCTACTCACATTGAGAAGGCTAGTTCCCATTAGAGAAATGGCTCTTTTTGCCCTTATTGGCCAAGTCCTGCATAATAATGGGAACTAGCCTACTCACACTGAGAAGGCTAGTTCCCATTAGAGGGATAGCCCTTTTTGCCCCTAGTGGCCAAGTCCTGCATAATAATGGGAACTAGCCTACTCACACTGAGAAGGCAAGTTCCCATTAGAGAAATTGCCCTTTTTTGCCTCCCGTGGCCAAGTCCTGCATAATAATGGAACTAGCCTACTCACACTGAGAAGGCTAGTTCCCGTTAGAGAAATGGCCGTTTTTTGCTCCTAGTGGCCAAGTCCTGCATAATAATGGGAACTAGCCTACTCACACTGAAAAGGCTAGTTCCATTAGACGAGGGGACCTTTATGCCTCTGCAGGTCAGAGGGCAGTTTCCCTAATGGGAAATAGGTCAGAGGGCAGATACTAGTTCCCATCCGAGAAATAAACCGTCGGTTGCTAGGGCAATTTCTCAGATGGGAAATAGCTGCTTCAGTGTGAGTGGGCTAGTTCCCATTAGAGAAATGGCCCTTTTGTGCCCTAGTGGCCAAGTCCTGCATAATAATGGGAACTAGCCTACTCAAACTGAGAAGGCTAGTTCCCATTGGAGAAATGGCCCTTTTTGCTCCCCTAGTGACCAAGTCTGGCATAAAAATGGGAACTAGCATACTCACACTGAGAAGGCCAGTCCCCATTAGATAAATGGCCATTTTTTGCCCCTAGTGGCCAAGTCCTGCATAATAATGGGAACTATCCTACTCACACTAGGGAGGTTAGTTCCCATTAGAGAAATTGCCCTTTTTGCTCCCCTGGTGGCCAAGTCCTCCATTAAAATGGGAAATAGACTATTCACACTGAAAAGGCTAGTTCCATTAGACGAGGGGACCTTTCTGCCTCTGCAGGTCAGAGGGCTGTTTCTCTAATGGGAAAGAGGTCGGAGACCTGATACTAGTTCCCATCCGAGAAACGGACCGTCGGTTTCTAGCGCAATTTCTCAGATGGGAAATAGTTGCTTCAGTGTGAGTGGGCTAGTTCATATTAGAGAAATGTCCCTGTTTGCTCCCCTCGTGGCCCAGTCGTGCATAATAATGGGAACTAGCCTACTCACATTGAGAAGGCTAGTTCCCATTAGAGAAATGGCTCTTTCTGCCCTTATTGGACAAGTCCTGCATAATAATGGGAACTAGCCTACTCACACTGAGAAGGCTAGTTCCCATTAGAGGGATAGCCCTTTTTGCCCCTAGTGACCAAGTCCTGCATAATAATGGGAACTAGCCTACTCACACTGAGAAGGCTAGTTCCCATTAGAGAAATTGCCCTTTTAGCTCCCCTAGTGGCCAAGTCCTACATAATAATGGGAACTAGCCTACTCACACTAAGAAGGCTAGTTCCCGTTAGAGAAATTGCCCTTTTTGCTCCCCTAGTGGCCAATTCCTCCATAATAATGCGAAATAGCCTACTCACACTGAGAAGGCAAGTTCCCATTAGAGAAATTGTCCTTTTTGCCCCTAGTGGCCAAGTCCTGCATAATAATGGGAACTAGCCTACTCACACTGAGAAGGCAAGTTCCCATTAGAGAAATTGTCCTTTTTGCCCCTAGTGGCCAAGTCCTGCATAATAATGGGAACTAGCCTACTCACACTGAGAAGGCAAGTTCCCATTAGAGAAATTGTCCTTTTTGCCCCTAGTGGCCAAGTCCTGCATAATAATGGGAACTAGCCTACTCACACTGAAAATGCTAGTTCGCCTTAGAGAAATGGCCCTTTTTGCTCCCCTAGTGGCCAAGTCCTGCATAATAATGAGAACTAGCATACTCAGACTGAGAAGGCTAGTTCCCATTAGAGAAATGGCCATGTTTGCCCCTAGTGGACAAGTCCTGCATAATAATGGGAACTAGCCTAATCACATTGAGAAGGCTAATTCCCATTACAGAAATTGTCCTTTTTGCCCCTAGTGGCCAAGTCCTGCATAATAATGGGAGCAAGCCTACTCACACTGAGAAGGCTAGTTCCCATTAGAGAAATTGCCCTGTTTTACCCCTAGTGGCCAAGTCCTGCATAATAATGGGAATTAGCCTACTCACACTGAAAATGCTAGTTCCATTAGACGAGGGGACCTTTATGCCTCTGCAGGTCAGAGGGCAGTTTCCCTAATGGGAAATAGGTCAGAGGGCAGATATTAGTTCCCATCCGAGAAACAGACCGTCGGTTGCTAGGGCAATTTCTCAGATGGGAAATAGCTGCTTCAGTGTGAGTGGGCTAGTTCCCATTAGAGAAATGGCCCTTTTGTGCCCTAGTGGCCAAGTCCTGCATAATAATGGGAACTAGCCTACTCAAACTGAGAAGGCTAGTTCCCATTAGAGAAATGGCCCTTTTTGCTCCCCTACTGACCAAGTCTTGCATAATAATGGGAACTAGCATACTCACACTGAGAAGGCTAGTTCCCATTAGAGAAATGGCCCTGTTTGCCCCTAGTGGCAAAGTCCTCATAATAATGGGAACTAGCCTACTCACACTGAGAAGGCTAGTTTCCATTAGAGAAATGGCCCTTTTTGCTCCCCTAGTGACCAAGTCTGGCATAAAAATGGGAACTAGCATACTCACACTGAGAAGGCTAGTTCCCATTAGAGAAATGGCCCTGTTTGCCCCTAGTGGACAAGTCCTGCATAATAATGGGAACTAGTCTAATCACACTAAGAAGGCTAGTCCCCATTAGAGAAGTTGCCCTTTTTGCTCCCCTAGTGGCCAAGTCCTCCGTAATAATGGGAAATAGACTACTCACATTGAGAAGGAAAGTTCCAATTAGATAAATTGCCCTTTTTGCCTCTACTGGCCAAGTCCTTCATAATAATGGGAACTAGCCTACTCACACTGAGAAGGCTAGTTCCCATTAGAGAAATGGCCCTTTTTTGCTCCTAGTGGCCAAGTCCTGCATAATAATGGGAACTAGCCTACTCACACTGAAAAGGCTAGTTCCATTAGACGAGGGGACCTTTCTGCTTCTGCAAGTCAGAGGGCAGTTTCTCTAATGGGAAAGAGGTCGGAGGGCTGATACTAGTTCCGAGAAAACGAACATCGGTTGCTAGGGCAATTTCTCAGATGGGAAATAGCTGCTTCAGTGTGAGTGGGCTAGTTCCC
Organism: Ambystoma mexicanum; assembly: GCF_040938575.1. Lineage (NCBI taxonomy): Eukaryota > Metazoa > Chordata > Amphibia > Caudata > Ambystomatidae > Ambystoma > Ambystoma mexicanum. The sequence goes on from NC_090931.1 coordinate 465,145,030, forward strand.
ATTAGAGAAATGGCATTGTTTGCTCCCCTAGTGGCCATGTCCTGCATAATAATGGTAACTAGCCTACTCACACTAAGAAGGCTAGTTCCCGTTAGAGAAATTGTCCTTTTTGCCCCTAGTGGCCAATTCCTGCATAATAATGGGAACTACCCTACTCACACTGAGAAGGCTAGTTCACATTAGAGAAATGGCACTTTTTACCCCTAGTGGCCAAGTACTGCATAATAATGGGAACTAACATACTCACACTGAAAATGCTAGTTCCATTACACGAGGGGACCTTTATGCCTCTGCAGGTCAGAGGGCAGTTTCTCTAATGGGAAATAGGTCAGAGGGCAGATATTACTTCCCATCCGAGAAACGGACCGTCGGTTGCTAGGGCAATTTCTCAGATGAGAAATAGCTGCTTCAGTGTGAGTGGGCTAGTTCCCATTAGAGAAATGGCCCTTTTGTGCCCTAGTGGCCAAGTCCTGCATAATAATGGGAACTAGCCTACTCAAACTGAGAAGGCTAGTTCCCATTAGAGAAATGGCCCTTTTTGCTCCCCTAGTGGCCAAGTCCTGCATAATAATGGGAACTAGCATACTCACACTGAGAAGGCTAGTTCCCGTTAGAGAAATGGCCCTGTTTGCCACTAGTGGACAAGTCCTACATAATAATGGGAACTAGCCTAATCACACTGAGAAGGCTAGTTCCCATTAGAGAAATTGTCCTTTTTGCCCCTAGTGGTGAAGTCCTGCATAATAATGGGAACTAGCATACTCACACTGAGAAGGTTAGTTCCAATTAGAGAAATTGCCCTGTTTGCCCCTAGTGGACAAGTCCTGCAAAATAATGGGAACTAGCCTAATCACACTGAGAAGGCTAGTTCCCATTAGAGAAATTGCCCTTGTTGCTCCCCTAGTGGCCAATTCCTGCATAATAATGAGAACTAGCCTATTCACACTGAGAAGGCTAGTCCCCATTAGATAAATGGCAATTTTTTGCCCCTAATGGCCAAGTCCTGCATAATAATGGGAACTATCCTACTCACACTAAGAAGGTTAGTTCCCATGAGAGAAATTACCCTTTTTGCTCCCCTACTGGCCAAGTCCTCCATTAAAATGGGAAATAGACTACTCCCAATGAAAAGGCTAGTTCCATTAGACGAGGGGACCTTTCTGCCTCTGCAGGTCAGAGGTCTGTTTCTCTAATGGGAAATAGGTCGGAGGGCCGATACTAGTTCCCATCTGAGAAACGGACCATCGGTTGCTAGCGCAATTTCTCAGATGGGAAATAGTTGCTTCAGTGTGAGTGGGCTAGTTCATATTAGAGAAATGGCCCTGTTTGCTCCCCTCATGGCCAAGTCCTGCATAATAATGGGAACTAGCCTACTCACATTGAGAAGGCTAGTTCCCATTAGAGAAATGGCTCTTTTTGCACTTATTGGCCAAGTCCTGCATAATAATGGGAACTAGCCTACTCACACTGAGAAGGCTAGTTCCCATTAGAGGGATAGCCCTTTTGCCCCTAGTGGCCAAGTCCTGCATAATAATGGGAACTAGCCTACTCACACTGAGAAGGCAAGTTCCCATAAGAGAAATTGCCCTTTTTTGCCCCTCGTGGCCAAGTCCTGCATAATAATGGGAACTAGCCTACTCACACTGAAAAGGCTAGTTCCATTAGACGAGGGGACCTTTCTGTCTCTGCAGGTCAGAGGGCAGTTTCTCTAATGGGAAATAGGTCGGAGGGCCGATACTAGTTCCCATCTGAGAAACGGACCATCGGTTGCTAGGGCAATTTCTCAGATGGGAAATAGCTCCTTCAGTGTGAGTGGGCTAGTTCGCATTAGAGAAATTGACCTTTTCTGCCCTAGTGGCCAAGTCCTGCATAGTCATGGGAACTAGCCTACTCACACTGAGAAGGCTAGTTCCCATTAGAGAAAAGGCCCCTTTTGCTCCCCTGGAGGCAAAGTCCTGCATAATAATGGGAACTAGCATATTCACACTGAGAAGGCTAGTTCCCATTAGAGAAATGGCCCTGTTTTCCCCCTAATGGCCAAGTCCTGCATAATAATGGGAAATAGCCTACTCACACTGAGAAGGCTAGTTCCCATTAGAGAAATGACCCTTTTTGCCCTGGTGGCCAAGTCCTGCATAATAATGGAAACTAGCCTACTCACACTAAGAAGGCTTGTCCCCATTAGAGAAGTTGCCCTTTTTGCTCCCCTAGTGGCAAAATCCTCCGTAATAATTGGAAATAGACTACTCACACTGAGAAGGAAAGTTCCAATTTGAGAAATTGCCCTTTTTGACTGTAGTGGCCAAGTCCTGCATAATAATGGGAACTAGCCTGCTCACACTGAAAAGGCTAGTTCCATTAGACGAGGGGACCTTTCCGCTTCTGCAAGTCAGAGAGCAGTTTCTCTAATGGGAAAGAGGTTGGAGGGCTGATATTAGTTCCGAGAAAAGGATCGTTGGTTGCTAGGGCAATTTCTCAGATGGGAAATAGCTGCTTCAGTGTGAGTGGGCTAGTTCCCATTAGAGAAATGGCCCTTTTTGCTCCCCTAGTGGCCAAGACCTGCATAATAATGGTAACTAGCCTACTCACACTAAGAAGGATAGTTCCCGTTAGAGAAATTGCCCTTTTTGCTCCCCTAGTGGCCAATTCCTCCATAATTATGGGAAATAGCCTACTCACACTGAGAAGGCAAGTTCCCATTAGATAAATTGTCCTTTTTGCTCCCTTAGTGGCCAAGTCCTGTATAATAATGGGAACTAGCCTATTCACACTGAGAAGGCAAGTTCCCATTAGAGCAATGGCCCTTTTTTGCCCCTAGTGGGCAAGTCCTGCATAATAATGGGAACTAGGCTACTCATACTGAAAAGGCTAGTTCCATTAGATGAGGAGACCTTTCTGCCTCTGCAGGTCACAGGGCAGTTTCTCTAATGGGAAATAGGTCAGAGGGCTGATACTAGTTCCCATCCGAGAAATGGACCGTCGGTTGCTAGGGCAATTTCTCAGATGGGAAATAGCTGCTTCAGTGTGAGTGGGCTAGTTCCCCATTAGGGAAATGGCCCTTTTTTGCACTAGTGGCCAAGTCCTGCATAATCATGGGAACTAGCCTACTCACACTGAGAAGGCTAGTTCCCATTAGAGAAATGGCCCTTTTTGCTCCCCTAGTGGCCAAGTCCTGCATAATAATGGGAACTACTATACTCACACTGAGAAGGCTAGTTCCCATTAGAGAAATGGCCCTGTTTGCCCCTACTGGCCAAGTCCTGCATAGTAATGGGAACTAGCCTACTCACACTGAGAAGTCTAGTTCCCATTAGAGTGTGAAGTGTGGAATTATAGTCGGAGACAGGCAAATGCTAAAACAATATTTATTCACTGGTTAAGGGCAGCAAATGCTGAAAGAATAATTATCAAGTCCTCCCGGTTAGCTTCACCAGTGTCTTGGCCTCCTGTAGTACAGCTTCACACATCCCCACCCCAATCCCAGGCCGTTCGGGCCAGGGTGGACACCTAGACAGATAGTCAGCCGTCAGCTGGAACCTGCAGGCCTGTGCAACGTGACGAAGTCGAAAGGCTGAAGGGAGAGAAACCAGCGGAGTACCCTCTGTTTCGTGTCCTTATGTTGAGCCAGCCACTGGAGGGGGGCATGGTCGGTGTACAGAGTGAACCGGCGACCCAACAGATAGTACCGTAGCGAGTCAACGGCCCACTTGATGGCCAAACACTCCTCAATGGTTGAGTAAGCCGCCTCATGGGGCAACAATTTCCGACTGATGAAGCACACCGGCTGCAGGTCCTCCCCATTCATATGCGATAACACAGCTCCCAGGCCCTGGTTTGAGGCGTCCGTTTGTAAAAAGCAATGTTTCTGGAAGTCCGGGCAGCAGAGGACCGGGTTGGACGTGATCCTTCGCTTTAGGTGTGCTATGGCGTTCAGGGCCCTCAGGTCGTTGGTCAGGTTGGGATTCCCCTTGAGCCTCAATGCGTCTGTCAAGGGAGCGGCTATCGAGGAGAAGTCAGGGATAAATCTTCGGTAATACCCGATCAACCCCAGGAACGCTCGTATTTGTTTCCTGTTGGTGGGAGTCGGTATATCATGAATAGCCTGTGTTTTGGACAACTGCGGTTTCAGCACTCCCCCACCCACTATGTGGCCCCGATATTTGGTTTCGTGGGTTCCCATCATAGTCTTCCTGGGGTTGATATGTAGTCCTGCCTTCTGTAAATCAGCCACTACTAGTTCTAGGTGGTTCAGATGCGATCCCCAGGATTGGCTGTATACCACAATGTCGTCCAGGTAGGCAGCAGCGTATCCAGCATGCGGTCTCAGTATGATATCCATCAATCTCTGGAACGTGGCGGGGGCCCCGTGGAGGCCAAAGGGCAGGACCTTGTACTGATATAAGCCTTGTGGGGTGGAAAAGGCAGTTTTCTCCCTGTCCTGGGAGCAAATGGGTATTTACCAATAGCCCTTGGTTAAGTCTAGAGTACTTAAGAAACTGGTTGCTCCAAGGCCCTCCAGGAGTTCGTCCAACCGAGGCATTGGATAGGCTTCGTATCGGGACACCGCGTTCAATTGTCTGTAGTCCATACAGAAACGGACCGAGCCATCCGGTCAGGGACGAGCACTATGGGGGACGACCAAACGCTGACAGAAGGCTCGATGATATCCATCCTTAGCATCTCATCCACCTCGGATTTGATGATGGTTCGCCTGGCTTCCGGTATCCGGTACGGTCTAAGCCTCACAGATGGTCTGGGATCTGTTTTGATTATATGCTCAAGAACATTGGTTCGTCCAGGTAAGGCGGAAAAGGCGTCAGCATAAGGGGACAGCCTGTTCCTGATGTCCGTCTTCATTTCGAGGGTTAGGGCGTCACCCCAATTGACTGAATCCAGGGTATCAGGAACGGTGTTCAGGATCTCGTCCGGTTTGGCTTCCTCGATACATACAAAGGCACCTAGAAGAGGCTCGTTCCATTTTTTTAGAAGGTTGATGTGATAGACCCTTTCTGGGGTGGTACGATCAGGTTGGTTTACCCGGTAGGTTACTGGGCTTAGTACATCAGTGATCTCGTACGGCCCTCTCCATCTAGCCAATAGTTTGTTGGTGCTGGTAGGCAGGAGTGCCAATACCTGGTCCCCTGGGCTGAAGGTTCTCATTCGGCTCCCCTTGTTATAATTCCTTTCTTGAGTTGTTTGGGCATGTCCAAGGTTGTCTTGGGCCAGTGTACGTAGTGCGGTTAGGTGTTCCTTTAACTCCTCCGTATACTCGGTTAAAGACACTTCTTCTGTGGATTCCCATTCCTCTTTAACCAGGTCTAATATTGTTTGAGGTTGTCTCCCAAACAAGAGCTTGAAGGGAGAGAAACCGGTGGACGACTGGGGGGTGTCTCTTAACACCATTAACACCAGGGGGATCACCCGATCCCAGTTTTTCCCGGCTGGTCCCGTCACCCTTCTTAGCATTTTCTTGATTGTTTGGTTATACCGTTCTACCAGCCCATCAGTTTCGAGATGATATACTGAGGTTCTCAATTGGTTGATCTGGAACTGTCAACATACTTGTTTTAGGTGGGTTGACATGAAATTAGTACCCTGGTCGGTGATTATCTCGGAGGGTATCCCCACTCGGGTAAAGAATGGAATTAGCTGGTCGCACAATACCCAGGCCGATGTTCCCTTTAGGGGAAAGGCCTCTGGGTACCGAGTGGCGTAGTCGACTACGACCAGTAAGTATCTATAGCCGCGGCTGGCTGGTTCCAGGGGTCCCACTATGTCCATGCCGATCCTCTGGAATGGGATTGAAATGAGGGGCATTTTCTGTAGCGGTGCCCTTGCGGGTAGAACCCCGCTAGTCAATTGGCAGGTGGGGCAGTTCTTGCAATGTTGGGCGACCTCCCCATAAATGCCTGGCCAGTAAAACCTCTTTAGTAGGTTTTGTTGGGTTTTAGGAGAGGCCATGTGACCCCCACAGGGATGGTTGTAGGCCAGTTGTAGCACTATAAAACGGTGGCTCTTCGGTAGCACAAGTTGTTCCTTTATGGCGTCGTCGTCACCCTTATACCTCCGGTATAGGAGACCTTGTCGCAGTAGAAACCCTGGGCCTCTGGCTAGGTTGGGTTCCCCTTCCCGGGCGGCCCTTTCCCTGGCCACTAGTAGGGTGGGGTCGGTTAGGGTCTCCCCCCTTATGGTGTCTTCGTTACCTTCGAGCTTCCAGTCGATAGGCCGAGTCATATAACTGGCCTGACACCATGCCATCCGGGTCCGCCTCTTTCGCCCAGGTGGGGGTTCCCGGGAAACAGGGTCCGTCCCTGCAACATCGGAATTGGGCGGGGATTGCCCTTCCCTTATGTCCCTTAATGTCTGATCAAAACTGGGGAGGTCGGTCCCAATTACCACCGGGGTGGGGAGACAAGGTAGGACGGCAACCCTCAAGGGAGAGGAGGTTTCATTTAAGTCAATCACTACATCCTTCATCGGGTAACACTTGGTGTCCCTGTGAATGCATCGGATAGGTACGATTACGTTAGATAAGCAGGGAGTGTTACTCACGGTTGGTGATATGGCGCTCTGCCTGCTGCCGCTGTCCAAAAGTGCACGTGAGGGTCTGCCGTCGACCCGAATGTCCACCACATATGGTCCCGGGAGGCCGTCCTCGTCTATCGGGTTCAGGTAGCCGATGTCCATGGGTTTAACCGTTCTTCTCTTGGGACAAAACCGGGCTATGTGGCCCCACTCGTTGCACTCATAGCACTGCGGTTGCTTGTAACCATGGGTCGGTGATGGGGCCTTCTCCTCGCTTCCTGGTCTCTTGTCCTCGGGTCTCCTAGTGTTCTCATCGGAGGGTCTCCATCTTTTGGGTAAGGCTCGGTTACCCCTAATCACATGGGGGTCGGATATCGGGATGGCGATGGGGGCTGATACCCCTGTAGGTGGTAGTTGGAAGTGGCCTGCCTTCTGGTATGCTGATGCAATATCCACAGCCTCGGTTAGGGTGGGCCGATGGTGCTGCCTCACCCATTTCTGCATCTGCCCAGGCAGGGCTTCGACAAATTGTTACAGAATAATTTTATCGATCAGGGGTTGGTTAGCGGGGTTTGGAGCCAGCAACCACTTCTCGGCTAGGTCCTTTATCCTATAGTATAGCTGGCGAGGACTCTCCCCGGCCCTGAGCCTGGTTTCCCTCATTTGGATCCGGTATGCCTCGTCGTCCAGGCCTAAGCGGTCTAGTACTGCAGCCTTGATCTCTCCGTACGGCGTGTTGCCGTTGGGGTTTACCGCCTATTAGGTGCCCTGCATTACCCCAGACAGAAGGGGGGCGACATACTGACCCGACCGGTCCGGAGGCCACTGTGCGTTTCTGGCTATGCGTTCAAAACTAGTAAAGAAGAAGGCAGGATCCTCTCCGTCCCTATACTTTTGTAGGAGGGCCGAGGGCACCAGTGGTTGATTTCTAGTACTGGCCACTGCATCGGTGAGACGGGACATGGTCTCATGCTGTTTGTCCTGTGCGGTGGTCAGTATAGTGCCCTGCAGCTGGATGGCTTGTTGAAAGGCTTGCCGATCCGCAGCTGCTTGTTGTGACTGCAGTTGTACCATCTGTTGCAATTGTTGTTGGCCCTCAGACAGGGTCTTTATCAAAGCCTCCATAGCGCTGTCTAAAATACCACCTTCGTCGCCAGTGTGAAGTGTGGAATTATAGTCGGAGACAGGCAAATGCTAAAACAATATTTATTCACTGGTTAAGGGCAGCAAATGCTGAAAGAATAACTATCAAGACCTCCCGGTTAGCTTCACCGGTGTCTTGGCCTCCTGTAGTACAGCGGCGTTAGTCCTGGCTTGGTCCTATCTCGAGCCGGTGTCCGGATAGGCCCACCACTCTGGTACTCTCTCCTCTCTCTTCTCCGTGTCCTGTGGAATGAGAGTAACCCATTAGTCTCGTTTGGCGCACTTTTAACACACCTGGAGATTTTAATCCCACTCCAATCACTGAGGGTCTGGGTTAACCCCCTTCTCATTGGTTCCGGGGATGTGGTCCTGCCCCTCTTAAGGGTTGCCGTCCCGGGGTGTCACCATTCCCGTTCCCCTTGTGGTGGTGGGCGGTTGCGTTGGCCATGCGGTTGTGGCCGCGCCGTGTAGGGACGCATCCGGATGCTGGGAGTCCCTCCCCAGCAATGCGCAGCTCTGGCACCGTCAGGAGGAGCACGGGGGCGGCGAGCCAGGCGCCGTTCTCCCGCATCTCGGTGCCGTCGTGGGCACTGCTCCCCCTCCCCCGGACCGGGGTGATCAGGTGAGTACCTAGCGGCCCCGTCGCCGCTGTACACAGCGGCTTCTTCCGCGGCCTTGCCGCGGCTGCCCGTGGCGGTTTTAGCCGCGGCCCAGCCGCGGCTACCCGCAGCAGGTTTCCCTTCCCTTGCCGCAAGGGAAAGGGCGGACATGGCAGCGCCTCCCGATTTGTGCGGGCCGGCTACACGCCGCGGCACCAGCCGAGGCGCAGCTTCACATAGAGAAATGGCCATTTTTGCTCCCCTAGTGGCCAAGTCCTCCGTAATAATGGGTAATAGACTACTCACACTGAGAAGGAAAGTTCCAATTAGAGAAATTGAACTTTTTGCCTCTAGTGGCCAAGTCCTTCATAATAATGGGAACTAGCCTACTCACACTGAGAAGGCTATTTCCCATTAGAGAAATGGCCCTTTTTTTCTCTAGTGGCCAAGTCCTGCATACTAATGGGAACTAGCCTACTCACACTGAAAAGGCTAGTTCCATTAGACGAGGGGACCCATCTGCTTCTGCAAGTCAGAGAGCAGTTCTCTTATGGGAAAGAGGTCGGAGGGCTGACACTAGTTCAGAGAAAAGGAACATCGGTTGCTAGGGCAATTTCTCAGATGGGAAATAGATGCTTCAGTGTGAGTGGGCTAGTTCCCATTAGAGAAATTGACCTTTTTGCTCCCGTAGTGGCCAAGTCGTGCATAATAATGGTAACTAGCCTACTCACACTAAGAAGGCTAGTTCCCGTTAGAGAAATTGCCCTTTTTGCTCCGCTAGTGGCCAATTCCTCCATAATAATGGGAAATAGCCTACTCACACTAAGAAGGCTAGTTCCCATTAGAGAAATGGTCCTTTTTGCCCCTAGTGGCCAAATCCTGTATAATAATGGGAACTACCCTACTCACACTGAGAAGGCTAGTTTCCATTAGAGAAATGGCCCTTTTTTGCCTTTAGTGGCCAAGTCCTGCATAATAATGTGAACTAGCCTACTCACACTGAAAATGCTAGTTCCATTAGACAAGTGGACCTTTATGCCTCTGCAGGTCAGAGGGCAGTTTCTCTAATGGGAAATAGGTCAGAGGGCAGATACTAATTCCCATCCGAGAAACGGACCGTCGGTTGCTAGGGCAATTTCTCAAATGGGAAATAGCTGCTTCAGTGTGAGTGGGCTAGTTCCCATTAGAGAAATGGCCCTTTTGTGCCCTAGTGGCCAAGTCCTGCATAATAATGGGAACTAGCCTACTCAAACTGAGAAGGCTAGTTCCCATTAGAGAAATGGCCCTTTTTGCTCCCCTAGTGGCCAAGTCCTGCATAATAATGGGAACTAGCATACTCACACGGAGAAGGCTAGTTCCCATTAGAGAAATGGCCCTATTTGCCCCTAGTGGACAAGTCCTGCATAACAATGGAAACTAGCCTAATCACACTAAGAAGGCTAGTTCCCGTTAGAGAAATTGCCCTTTTTGCTCCCCCAGTGGCCAATTCCTCCATAATAATGGGAAATAGCCTACTCACACTGAGAAGGCAAGTTCCCATTAGAGAAATGGTCCTTTTTGCCCCTAGTGGCCAAGTCCTGTATAATAATGGGAACTACTCTACTCACACTGAGAAGGCTAGTTCCCAATAGAGAAATTGCCCTTTTTGCCCCTAGTAGCCAAGTCCTGCATAATAATGGGAACTAGCCTACTCACACTGAAAATGCTAGTTCCATTAGACGAAGGGACCTTTATGTCTCTGCAGGTCAGAGGGCAGTTTCTCTAATGGGAAATAGGTCAGACTGCAGATACTAATTCCCATCCGAGAAATGGACCGTCGGTTGCTAGGGCAATTTCTCAGATGGGAAATAGCTGCTTCAGTGTGAGGGGGCTAGTTCCCCATTAGAGAAATGGCCCTTTTTTGCACTAGTGGCCAAGACCTGCATAATCATGGGAACTAGCCTTCTCACACTGAGAAGGCTAGTTCCCATTAGAGAAATGGCCCTTTTTGCTCCCCCACTGGCCAAGTCCTGCATAATAATGGGAACTACTATACTCACACTGAGAAGGCTAGTTCCCATTAGAGAAATGGCCCTGTTTGTCCCTACTGGCCAAGTCCTGCATAGTAATGGGAACTAGCCTACTCACACTGAGAAGTCTAGTTCCCATTAGAGAAATGGCCATTTTTGCTCTCCTAGTGGCCAAGTCCTCCGTAATAATGGGTAATAGACTACTCACACTGAGAAGGAAAGCTCCAATTAGAGAAATTGCACTTTTTGCCTCTAGTGGCCAAGTCCTTCATAATAATGGGAACTAGCCTACTCACACTGAGAAGGCTAATTCCCATTAGAGAAATGGCCCTTTTTTGTTCCTAGTGGCCAAGTCCTGCATAATAATGGGAACTAGCCTACTCACACTGAAAAGGCTAGTTCCATTAGACGAGGGGACCTTTCTGCTTCTGCAAGTCAGAGGGCAGTTTCTCTAATGGGAAAGAGGTTGGAGGGCTGATACTAGTTCTGAGAAAAGGAACATCGGTTGCTAGGGCAATTTCTCAAAATAGCTGCTTCAGTGTGAGTGGGCTAGTTCCCATTAGAGAAATGGCCCTTTTTGCTCCCCTAGTGGCCAAGTCCTGCATAACAATGGTAACTAGCCTACTCACACTAAGAAGGCTAGTTCCCGTTAGAGAAATTGCCCTTTTTGCTCCCCTAGTGGCCAATTCCTCCATAATAATGGGAAATAGCCTACTCACACTGAGAAGACACGCTCCCATTAGAGAAATTGTCCTTTTTGCCCCTAGTGGCCAAGTCCTGCATAATAATGGGAACTACCCTACTCATACTGAGAAGGCTAGTTCCCATTAGAGAAATGGCCCTTTTTTGCCCTTAGTGGCCAAGTCCTGCATCATAATGGGAACAAGCCTACTCACACTGAAAATGCTAGTTCCATTAGACGAGGGGACCTTTATGCCTCTGCAGGTCAGAGGGCAGTTTCTCTAATGGGAAATAGGTCAGAGGGCAGATACTAATTCCCATCTGAGAAACGGACCGTCGGTTGCTAGGGCAATTTCTCAGATGGGAAATAGCTGCTTCAGTGTGAGTGGGCTAGTTCCCATTAGAGAAATGGCCCTTTTGTGCCCTAGTGGCCAAGTCCTGCATAATAATGGGAACTACCCTACTCAAACTGAGAAGGCTAGTTCCCATTAGAGAAATGGCCCTTTTGCTCCCCTAGTGGCCAAGTCCTGCATAATAATGGGAACTAGCATACTCACACTGAGAAGGCTAGTTCCCATTAGAGAAATGGCCCTGTTTGCCCCTACTGGACAAGTCCTGCATAATAATGGGAACTAGCCTAATCACACTGAGAAGGCTGGTTCCCATTAGAGAAATTGTCCTTTTTGCCCCTAGTGGCAAAGTCCTGCATAATAATGAGAACAAGCATACTCACACTGAGAAGGCTAGTTCCCATTAGAGAAATGGCCCTGTTTGCCCCTAGTGGAGAAGTCCTGCATAATAATGAGAACTAGCCTAATCACACTGGGAAGGCTAGTTCCCATTAGAGAAATTGCCCTTTTTGCTCCCCTAGTGGCCAATTCATGCATAATAATGAAAACTAGCATAATCACACTGAAAATGCTAGTTACATTAGACGAGGGGACCGTTATGCCTCTGCAGGTCAGAGGGCAGTTTCTCTAATGGGAAATAGGTCAGAGGGCCGATACTAGTTCCCACACGAGAAACGGACCGTCGGTTGCTAGGGCAATTTCTCAGATGGGAAATAGCTGCTTCAGTGTGAGTGGACTAGTTCCCATTAGAGAAATGGCCCTTTTGTGCCCTAGTGGCCAAGTCCTGCATAATAATGGGAACTAGCCTACTCAAACTGAGAAGGCTTATTCCTCTTAGAGAAATGGCACTTTTTGCTCCCCTAGTGACCAAGTCTTGCATAATAATGGGACCTAGCATACTCACACTGAGAAGGCTAGTTCCCATTAGAGAAATGGCCCTGTTTGCCCCTACTGGACAAGTCCTGCATAATAATGAGAACTAGCCTACTCACACTGAAAACGCTAGTTCCCATTAGAGAAATGGCCCTTTTTGCTCCCCTAGTGGCCAAGTCCTGCATAATAATGGGAACTAGCCTACTCACACTGAGAAGGCTAGTTCTCATTAGAGAAATGGACATTTTTTGCCCCTAGTGGCCAAGTCCTGCATAATAATGGGAACTAGCCTACTCACAATAAGAAGGTTAGTTCCCATTAGAGAAATTGAACTTTTTTCTCCCCTAGTGGCCAAGTCCTCCATTAAAATGGGAATTAGACTACTCACACTGAAAAGGCTAGTTCCATTAGACGAGGGGACCATTCTGCCTCTGTAGGTCAGAGGGCTGTTTCTCTAATGGGAAAGATGTCGGAGGGCTGATAATAGTTCCCATCCGAGGAACGGACCATCGGTTGCTAGGGCAATTTCTCAGATGGGAAATAGTTGCTTCAGTGTGAGTGGGCTAGTTCATATTAGAGAAATGGCCCTGTTTGCTCCCCTAGTGGCCAAGTCCTGCATAATAATGGGAACTAGCCTACTCACACTAAGAAGGGTAGTTCCCATTAGAGAAATGGCCCTTTTTGCTCCACTAGTGGCCAAGTCCTGCATAATAATGGGAACTAGTCTACTCACACTGAGAATGCTAGTTCCCATTAGAAAAATGGCCCTGTTTGCCCCCCTAGTGGCCAAGTCCTGCACAATAATGGTAACTAACCTACTCACACTGAAAATGCTAGTCCCCATTAGACGAGGGGACCCTTCTGTCTCTGCAGGTCGGGAGATCGTTTCTCTAATGGGAAATAGCTGCTTCAGTGCGAGTGGACTAGTTAACATCAGAAAAGAGGACCTTTCTACCTCTGCAGGTCAGTGGGCCGTTTCTCTAATGGGAAATAGCTGCTTCAGTGTGAGTGGGCTAGTTCCCATTAGATAATTTGCCCCTTTTTGCCCCGGTGGCCAAGTCCTGCATAATAATGGGAACTAGCCTACTCACACTGAGAAGGCTAGTTCCCATTAGAGAAATTGCCCTTTTTGCTCCCCTAGTGGCCAAGTCCTGCATAATAATGGGAACTATCCTACTCACACTGAGAAGGCTTGTTCCCATTAGAGAAACAGGCCTTTTTGCCCCTAGTGGCCAAGTCCTGCATAATAATGGGAACTAGCCTACTCACACTGAGAAGGCTAGTTCCCATTAGAGAAATTGCCCTTTTTGTTCCCCTAGTGGCCAAGTCCTGCATAATAATGTGAACTAGCCTACTCACACTGAGAAGGCTAATTCCCATTAGAGAAATGACCCTTGTTGCCACCCTAGTGGCCAAGTCCTGCATAATAATGGGAAGTAGCCTACTCACACTGAGAAGGCTAGTTCCCATTAGAGAAATGGCCCTTTTTGCCCCTAGTGGCAATGTCCTGCATAATAATGGGAACTAGCCTACTCACACTGAGAAGGCTAGTTGAGAAGGCTAGTTCCCATTAGAGAACTGGCCCTTTTTGCACCCCTAGTTGCCACGTCCTGCATAATATAGGGAACTGGCCTACTCACACTGAGTAGGCCAGTTCCCATTAAAGAAATGGCCCTTTTTGCCCCCTTAGTGGCCATGTCCTGCATAATAATGGGAACTAGTCTGCTCACACTGAGAAGGCTAGTTCCCATTAGAGAAATGACCCTCCCCCCCAGTGGCCAGGTCCTGCATTATAAAGGTAACTAGCCTACTCTCACTGAAAAGGCTAGTTCCCATTAGACGAGGGGACCCTTCTGTCCCTGCAGGTTGGAGGGCCGTTTCTCTAATAGGAAATAGCTGCTTCGGTGTGAGTGGGGGCCGTTTCTCTAATAGGAAATAGCTGCTTCAGTGTGAGTGGGCTGATTCCCATTGGACGAGGGGACCTTTCTGCCTCTGCAGGTCAGAGGGTTGTTTCTCTAATGGGAAATAGCTGCTTCAGTGTGAGTGGGCTAGTTCCCATTAGATGAGGGGACATTTCTGCCTCTCCAGTTCAGAGGGCCGTTTCTCTAATGGGAAATAGCTGCTTCAGTGTGAGTGGCCTAGTTCCCATTAGACGAGGGGACCTTTCTGCCTCTGCAGGTCGGAGGACCATTTCTCTAATGGGAAATAGCTGCTTCAGTGTGAGTGGGCTAGTTCCCATTGGACGAGGGGACCTTTCTGCCTCTGCAGGTCGGAGGGCCGTTTCTCTAATGGGAAATAGCTGCTTCAGTGTGAGTGGGCTAGGTCCCATTAGACGAGGGGACCTTTCTGCCTCTCCAGTTCCGAGGGCCGTTTCTCTAATGGGAAATAGCTGCTTCAGTGTGAGTCGCCTAGTTCCCATTAGACGAGGGGACCTTTCTGCCTCTGCAGGTCGGAGGGCCATTTCTCTAATGGGAAATAGCTGTTTCAGTGTGAGTGGGCTAGTTCCCATTGGACGAGGGGACCTTTCTGCCTCTGCAGGTCAGAGGGTTGTTTCTCTAATGGGAAATAAATCCTTCAGTGTGAGTGGGCTAGTTCCCATTAGATGAGGGGACCTTTCTGCCTCTCCAGTTCAGAGGGCCGTTTCTCTAATGGGAAATAGCTGCTTCAGTGTGAGTGGCCTAGTTCCCATTAGACGAGGGGACCTTTCTGCCTCTGCAGGTCGGAGAGCCATTTCTCTAATGGGAAATAGTTGCTTAAGTGTGAGTGGGCTAGTTCCCATTAGACGAGGGGACCTTTCTGCCTCTGCAGGTCGGAGGGCAGTTTCTCTAATCGGAAATAGCTGCTTCAGGTGCACGGGCTAGTTCACATTAGACAAGAGGACATTTCTGGCTCTGCAAGTCGGGGGGCTGTTTCTCTAATGGGAAATAGTTGCTTCAGTCTGAGTGGGCTGGTTCCCATTAGACAAGGGGACCTTTCTGCCTATGCAGGTCGGAGGGCCGTTTCTCTAATGGGAAATAGCTGCTTCAGTGTGAGTGGGCTAGTTCCCATTAGACGAGAGGACCTTTTTTTCCCCTAGTGGGCAAGTAGTGCATAATGATGGGAACTGGCCTACTCACACTGAAAAGGCTAGTTCCATTAAATGAGGAGACCTTTCTGCCTCTGCAGGTCACAGGGCAGTTTCTCTAATGGGAAATAGGTTGGAGGGCTGATACTAGTTCCCATCCGAGAAACGGACCGTCGATTGCGATGGCAATTTCTCAGATGGGAAATAGCTGCTTCAGTGTGAGTGGGCTAGTTCCCCATTAGAGAAATTGCCCTTTTTTGCACTAGTGGCCAAGTCCTGCATAATCATGGGAACTAGCCTACTCACACTGAGAAGGCTAGTTCCCATTAGAGAAATGGCCCTTTTTGCTCCCCTAGTGGCCAAGTCCTGCATAATAATGGGAACTACTATACTCAGACTGAGAAGGCTAGTTCCCATTAGAGAAATGGCCCTGTTTGCCCCTAGTGGCCAATTCCTGCATAGTAATGGGAACTAGCCTACTCACACTGAGAAGGCTAATTCCCATTAGAGAAATGACCCTTGTTGCCACCCTAGTGGCCAAGTCCTGCATAATAATGGGAAGTAGCCTACTCACACTGAGAAGGCTAGTTCCCATTAGAGAAATGGCCCTTTTTGCCCCTAGTGGCAATGTCCTGCATAATAATGGGAACTAGCCTACTCACACTGAGAAGGCTAGTTGAGAAGGCTAGTTCCCATTAGAGAACTGGCATTTTTTACACCCCTAGTGGCCACGTCCTGCATAATATAGGGAACTGGCCTACTCACACTGAGTAGGCCAGTTCCCATTAAAGAAATGGCCCTTTTTGCTCCCTTAGTGGCCATGTCCTGCATTATTAATGGGAACTAGTCTGCTCACACTGAGAAGGCTAGTTCCCATTAGATAAATGACCCTCCCCCCCAGTGGCCAGGTCCTGCATTATAAAGGTAACTAGCCTACTCTCACTGAAAAGGCTAGTTCCCATTAGACAAGGGGACCCTTCTGTCCCTTCAGGTTGGAGGGCCGTTTCTCTAATAGGAAATAGCTGCTTCAGTGTGAGTGGGGGCCGTTTCTCTAATAGGAAATAGCTGCTTCAGTGTGAGTGGGCTGATTCCCATTGGACGAGAGGACCTTTCTGCCTCTGCAGGTCAGAGGGTTGTTTCTCTAATGGGAAATAGCTGCTTCAGTGTGAGTGGGCTAGTTCCCATTAGATGAGGGGACATTTCTGCCTCTCCAGTTCAGAGGGCCGTTTCTCTAATGGGAAATAGCTGCTTCAGTGTGAGTGGCCTAGTTCCCATTAGACGAGGGGACCTTTCTGCCTCTGCAGGTCGGAAGACCGTTTCTCTAATGGAAAATAGCTGCTTCAGTGTGAGTGGGCTAGTTCCCATTGGACGAGGGGACCTTTCTGCCTCTGCAGGTCGGAGGACCGTTTCTCTAATGGGAAATAGCTGCTTCAATGTGAGTGGGCTATTTCCCATTGGACGAGGGGACCTTTCTGCCTCTGCAGGTCGGAGGGCCGTTTCTCTAATGGGAAATAGCTGCTTCAATGTGAGTGGGCTAGGTCCCATTAGACGAGGGGACCTTTCTGCCTCTCCAGTTCTGAGGGCCGTTTCTCTAATGGGAAATAGCTGCTTCAGTGTGAGTCGCCTAGTTCCCATTAGACGAGGGGACCTTTCTGCCTCTGCAGGTCGGAGGGCCGTTTCTCTAATGGGAAATAGCTGTTCAGTGTGAGTGGGCTAGTTCCCATTGGACGAGGGGACCTTTCTGCCTCTGCAGGTCAGAGGGTTGTTTCTCTAATGGGAAATAGCTGCTTCAATGTGAGTGGGCTAGGTCCCATTAGACGAGGGGACCTTTCTGCCTCTCCAGTTCCGAGGGCCGTTTCTCTAATGGGAAATAGCTGCTTCAGTGTGAGTGGGCTAGTTCCCATTAGATGAGGGGACATTTCTGCCTCTCCAGTTCAGAGGGCCGTTTCTCTAATGGGAAATAGCTGCTTCAGTGTGAGTGGCCTAGTTCCCATTAGACGAGGGGACCTTTCTGCCTCTGCAGGTCAGAGGGTTGTTTCTCTAATGGGAAATAGCTGCTTCAGTGTGAGTGGGCTAGTTCCCATTAGATGAGGGGACATTTCTGCCTCTCCAGTTCAGAGGGCCGTTTCTCTAATGGGAAATAGCTGCTTCAGTGTGAGTGGCCTAGTTCCCATTAGACGAGGGGACCTTTCTGCCTCTGCAGGTCGGAGGACCGTTTCTCTAATGGGAAATAGCTGCTTCAGTGTGAGTGGGCTAGTTCCCATTGGACGAGGGGACATTTCTGCCTCTGCAGGTCGGAGGACCGTTTCTCTAATGGGAAATAGCTGCTTCAATGTGAGTGGGCTAGTTCCCATTGGACGAGGGGACCTTTCTGCCTCTGCAGGTCGGAGGGCCGTTTCTCTAATGGGAAATAGCTGCTTCAATGTGAGTGGGCTAGGTCCCATTAGACGAGGGGACCTTTCTGCCTCTCCAGTTCCGAGGGCCGTTTCTCTAATGGGAAATAGCTGCTTCAGTGTGAGTCGCCTAGTTCCCATTAGACGAGGGGACCTTTCTGCCTCTGCAGGTCGGAGGGCAGTTTCTCTAATGGGAAATAGCTGCTTCAGTGTGAGTGGGCTAGTTCCCATTGGACGAGGGGACCTTTCTGCCTCTGCAGGTCAGAGGGTTGTTTCTCTAATGGGAAATAGCTGCTTCAGTGTGAGTGGGCTAGTTCCCATTAGATGAGGGGACCTTTCTGCCTCTCCAGTTCAGAGGGCCGTTTCTCTAATGGGAAATAGCTGCTTCAGTGTGAGTGGCCTAGTTCCCATTAGACGAGGGGACCTTTCTGCCTCTGCAGGTCAGAGGGCCGTTTCTCTAATGGGAAATAGTTGCTTCAGTGTGAGTGGGCTAGTTCCCATTAGACGAGGGGACCTTTCTGCCTCTGCAGGTCGGAGGGCATTTCTCTAATGGGAAATAGCTGCTTCAGGTGCGTGGGCTAGTTCACATTAGACAAGAGGACATTTCTGCCTCTGCAAGTCGGGGGCTGTTTCTCTAATGGGAAATAGCTGCTTCAGTCTGAGTGGGCTGGTTCCCATTAGACGAGGGGACCTTTCTGCCTATGCAGGTCAGAGGGCCGTTTCTCTAATGGGAAATAGCTGCTTCAGTGTGAGTGGGCTAGTTCCCATTAGAAAAGAGGACCTTTTTTTCCCCTAGTGGGCAAGTAGTGCATAATAATGGGAACTGGCCTACTCACACTGAAAAGGCTAGTTCCATTAAATGAGGAGACCTTTCTGCCTCTGAAGGTCACAGGGCAGTTTCTCTAATGGGAAATAGGGCGGAGGGCTGATACTAGTTCCCATCCGAGAAACAGACCGTCGGTTGCGATGGCAATTTCTCAGATGGGAAATAGCTGCTTCAGTGTGAGTGGGCTAGTTCCCCATTAGAGAAATTGGCCTTTTTTGCACTAGTGGCCAAGTCCTGCATAATCATGGGAACTAGCCTACTCACACTGAGAAGGCTGGTTCCCATTAGAGAAATGGCCCTTTTTGCTCTCCTAGTGGCCAAGTCCTGCATAATAATGGGAACTACTATACTCACACCGAGAAGGCTAGTTCCCATTAGAGAAATGGCCCTGTTTGCCCCTAGTGGCCAATTCCTGCATAGGAATGGGAACTAGCCTACTCACACTGAGAAGTCTAGTTTCCATTAGAGAAATTGCAATTTTTGCTCCCCTAGAGGCCAAGTCCTCCATAATAATGGGAAATAGACTACTCACACTGAGAAGGAAAGTTCAAATTAGAGAAATTGCACTTTTTGCCTCTAGTGGCCAAGTGCTTCATAATAATGGGAACTAGCCTACCCACACTGAGAAGGCTAGTTCCCGTTAGAGTAATGGCCCTTTTTGGCTGCTAATGTCCAAGTCCTGCATAATAATGGGAACTAGCCTACTCACACTGAAAAGGCTAGTTCCCATTAGACGAGGGGACCTTTCTGCCTCTGCAGGTCGGAGGGCCGTTTCTCTAATGGGAAATAGCTGCTTCAGTGTGAGTGGGCTAGTTCCCAGTAGACGAGGGGACCTTTCTGCCTCTCCAGTTCCAAGGGCCGTTTCTCTAATGGGAAATAGCTGCTTCAGTGTGAGTCGCCTAGTTCCCATTAGACAAGGGGACCTTTCTGCCTCTGCAGGTCGGAGGGCCGTTTCTCTAATGGGAAATAGGTGCTTCAGTGTTTGTGGGCTAGTTCCCATTGGACGAGGGGACCTTTCTGCCTCTGCAGATCAGAGGGTTGTTTCTCTAATGGGAAATAGCTGCTTCAGTGTGAGTGGGCTAGTTCCCATTAGAGGAGGGGACCTTTCTGCCTCTCCAGTTCAGAGGGCCGTTTCTCTAATGGGAAATAGCTGCTTCAGTGTGAGTGGCCTAGTTCCCATTAGACGAGGGGACCTTTCTGCCTCTGCAGGTCGGAGGGCAGTTTCTCTAATGGGAAATAGCTGCTTCAGGTGAGTGGGCTAGTTCACATTAGACAAGAGGACATTTCTGCCTCTGCAAGTCGGGGGGCTGTTTCTCTAATGGGAAATAGCTGCTTCAGTCTGAGTGGGCTGGTTCCCATTAGACGAGGGGACCTTTCTGCCTATGCAGGTCAGAGGGCTGTTTCTCTAATGGGAAATAGCTGCTTCAGTGTGAGTGGGCTAGTTCCCATTAGACGAGAGGACCTTTTTTTCCCCTAGTGGGCAAGTAGTGCATAATAATGGGAACTGGCCTACTCACACTGAAAAGGCTAGTTCCATTAAATGAGGAGACCTTTCTGCCTCTGCAGGTCACAGGGCAGTTTCTCTAATGGGAAATAGGTCGGAGGGCTGATACTAGTTCCCATCCGAGAAACGGACCGTCGGTTGCGATGGCAATTTCTCAGATGGGAAATAGCTGCTTCAGTGTGAGTGGGCTAGTTCCCCATTAGAGAAATTGCCCTTTTTTGCACTAGTGGCCAAGTCCTGCATAATCATGGGAACTAGCCTACTCACACTGAGAAGGCTAGTTCCCATTAGAGAAATTGCCCTTTTTGCTCCCCTAGTGGCCAAGTCCTGCATAATAATGGGAACTACTATACTCACACTGAGAAGGCTAGTTCCCATTAGAGAAATGGCCCTGTTTGCCCCTAGTGGCCAATTCCTGCATAGTAATGCGAACTAGCCTACTCACACTGAGAAGTCTAGTTCCCATTAGAGAAATGGCAATTTTTGCTCCCCTAGAGGCCAAGTCCTCCATAATAATGGGAAATAGACTACTCACACTGAGAAGGAAAGTTCCAATTAGAGAAATTGCCCTTTTTGCCTCTAGTGGCCAAGTGCTTCATAATAATGGGAACTAGCATACTCACACTGAGAAGGCTAGTTCCCGTTAGAGAAATGGCCCTTTTTTGCTCCTAGTGGCCAAGTCCTGCATAATAATGGGATCTAGCCTACTCACACTGAAAAGGCTAGTTTCATTAGACGAGGGGACCTTTCTGCTTCTGCAAGTCAGAGGGCAGTTTCTCTAATGGGAAAGAGGTTGGAGGGCTGATACTAGTTCCGAGAAAAGGAACATCGGCTGCTAGGGCAATTTCTCAGTTGGGAAATAACTGCTTCAGTGTGAGTGGGCTAGTTCCCATTAGAGAAATTGCCCTTTTTGCTCCCCTAGTGGCCAAGTCCTGCATAATAATGGTAACTAACCTACTCACACTGAAAATGCTAGTCCCCATTAGACGAGGGGACCCTTCTGTCTCTGCAGGTCGGGAGATCGTTTCTCTAATGGGAAATAGCTGCTGCAGTGTGAGTGGGCTAGTTAACATCAGAAAAGAGGACCTTTCTACCTCTGCAGGTCAGTGGGCCGTTTCTCTAATGGGAAATAGCTGCTTCAGTGTGAGTGGGCTAGTTCCCATTAGATAAATTGCCCTTTTTTGCCCTGGTGGCCAAGTCCTGCATAATAATGGGAACTAGCCTACTCACACTGAGAAGGCTAGTTCCCATTAGAGAAATTGCCTTTTTTGCTCCCCCAGTGGCCAAGTCCTGCATAATAATGAGAACTATCCTACTCACACTGAGAAGGCTTGTTCCCATTAGAGAAACAGCCCTTTTTGCCCCTAGTGGCCAAGCCCTGCATAATAATGGGAACTAGCCTACTCACACTGAGAAGGCTAGTTCCCATTAGAGAAATTGCCCTTTTTGCTCCCCTAGTAGCCAAGTCCTGCATAATAATGGGAACTAGCCAACTCACACTGAGAAGGCTAATTCTCATTAGAGAAATGACCCTTGTTGCCACCCTAGTGGCCAAGTCCTGCATAATAATGGGAACTAGCCTACTCACACTCAGAAGGCTAATTCCCATTAGAGAAATGGCCCTTTTTTGCCCCTAGTGGCAATGTCCTGCATAATAATGGGAACTAGCCTACTCACACTGAGGCTAGTTGAGAAGGCTAGTTCCCATTAGAGAACTGGCCCTTTTTGCTCCCCTAGTGGCCACGTCCTGCATAATAATGGGAACTAGTCTTCTCACACTGAGAAGGTTAGTTTCCATTAGAGAAATTTCCCTGTTGCTCCCCTAGTGGCCAAGTCCTGCAAAATAATGGGACCTAGCCTACTCACACTGAGAAGGCTAGTTCCCATTAGAGAAATGACCACCCCCCTTAGTGGCCAAGTCCTGCATTATAATGGTAACTAACCTACTCACACTGAAAAGGCTAGTTCCCATTAGAGAAATGACCCTTGTTGCCACCCTAGTGGCCAAGTCCTGCATAATAATGGGAACTAGCCTACTCACACTGAGAAGGCTAGTTCCCATTAGAGAAATGGCCCTTTTTTGCCCCTAGTGGTAATGTCCTGCATAATAATGAGAACTAGCCTACTCACACTGAGAAGGCTAGTTGAGAAGGCTAGTTCCCATTAGAGAACTGGCCCTTTTTGCTCCCCTAGTGGCCACGTCCTGCATAATAATGGGAACTAGTCTTCTCACACTGAGAAGGTTAATTTCCATTAGAGAAATTTCCCTGTTGCTCCCCTAGTGGGCAAGTCCTGCAAAATAATGGGACCTAGCCTACTCACACTGAGAAGGCTAGTTCCCATTAGAGAAATGACCCCCCCTCCCTTAGTGGCCAAGTCCCGCATTATAATGGTAACTAGCCTACTCACACTGAAAAGGCTAGTTCCCATTAGACTAGGGGACCCTTCTGTCCCTGCAGGTTGGAGGGACGTTTCTCTAATAGGAAATAGCTGCTTCAGTGTGAGTGGGCTGATTCCCATTGGAAGAGGGGACCTTTCTGCCTCTGTAGGTCAGAGGGCAGTTTCTCTAATGGGAAATAGGTCAGAGGGCAGATACTAATTCCCATCCGAGAAACGGACCGTCGGTTGCTAGGGCAATTTCTCAGATGGGAAATAGCTGCTTCAGTGTGAGTGGGCTAGTTCCCATTAGAGAAATGGCCCTTTTGTGCCCTAGTGGCCAAGTCCTGCATAATAATGGGAACTAGCCTACTCACACTGAGAAGGCTAGTTCCCATTAGAGAAATTGACCTTTTTTGCCCCTAGAGGGCAAGCCCTGCATAATAATCGGGACTAGCCTACTCACACTGAGAAGGTTTGTACCCATTAGATAAATGGCCCTTTGTTGCCCCTAGTGGCAAAGTCCTGCATAATAATCGGAAATAGCCTACTCACACTGAGAAGGCTAGTTCCCATTAGAGAAATGGCACTTTTTTGCCCCTAGTGGCCAAGTCCTGCATAATAATGGGAACTAGCCTCTCACACTGAAAATGCTAGTTCCATTGGACGAGGGGACCTTTATGCCTCTGCATGTCAGAGGGCAGTTTCTCTAATGGGAAGTAGGTCAGAGGGCAGATACTAGTTCCCATCCGAGAAACGGACCGTCGGTTGCTAGGGCAATTTCTCAGATGGGAAATAACTGCTTCAGTGTGAGTGGGCTAGTTCCCATTAGAGAAATGGTCCTTTTGTGCCCTAGTGGCCAGGTCCTGCATAATAATGGGAACTAGCCTACTCAAACTGAGAAGGCTCGTTCCCATTAGAGAAATGGCCTTTTTTGCTCCCCTAGTGGCCAAGTCCTGCATAATAATGGGAACTAGCATACTCACACTGAGAAGGCTAGTTCCCATTAGAGAAATGGCCCTGTTTGCCCCTAGTGTACAAGTCCCGCATAATAATGGGAACTAGCCTAATCACACTGAGAAGGCTAGTTCCCATTAGAGAAATTGTCCTTTTTGCCCCTAGTGGCTAAGTCCTGCATAATAATGGGAACTAGCCTACTCACACTGAGAAGGCTAGTTCCCATTAGAGAAATTGTCCTTTTTGCCCCTAGTGGCTAAGTCCTGCATAATAATGGGAACTAGCCTACTCACACTGAAAATGCTAGTTCCATTAGACGAGGGGACCTTCATGCCTCTGCAGGTCAGAGGGCAGTTTTCCTAATGGGAAATAGGTCAGAGGGCAGATATAAGTTCCCATCCGAGAAACGGACCGTCGGTTGCTAGGGCAATTTCTCAGATGGGAAATAGCTGCTTCAGTGTGAGTGGGCTAGTTCCCATTAGAGAAATGGCCCTTTTTCTCCCCTAGTGACCAAGTCTTGCATAATAATGGGAACTAGCATAATCACACTGAGAAGGCTAGTTCCCATTAGAGAAATGGCCCTGTTTGCCCCTAGTGGACAAGTCCTGCATAATAATGGGAACTAGCCTAATCACACTGAGAAGGCTAGTTCCCATTAAAGAAATTGCCCTTTTCGCTCCCCTAGTGGCCAATTCCTGCATAATAATGAGAACTAGCCTACTCACACTGAGAAGGCTAGTTCCCATTAGAGAAATGGCCCTGTTTGCCCCTCGTGGCCAAGTCCTGCATAATAATGGTAACTAGCCTACTCACACTAAGAAGGCTAGTTCCTGTTAGAGAAATTGCCCTTTTTGCTCCCCTAGTGGCCAATTCCTCCATAATAATGGGAAATAGCCTACTCACACTGAGAAGGCAAGTTCCCATTAGAGAAATTGTCCTTTTTGCCCCTAGTGGCCAAGTCCTGCATAATAATGGGAACTAGCCTACTCACACTGAGAAGGCTAGTTCCCATTAGAGAAATGGCCCCTTTTTGCCCCTAGTGGCCAAGTCCTGCATAATAATGGGAACTAGCTTACTCACACTGAAAATGCTAGTTCCATTAGACGAGGGGACCTTTATGCCTCTGCAGGTCAGAGGGCAGTTTCTCTAATGGGAAATAGGTCAGAGGGCAGATACTAGTTCCCATCCGAGAAACGGACCGTCGGTTGCTAGGGCAATTTCTCAGATGGGAAATAGCTGCTTCAGTGTGAGTGGGCTAGTTCCCATTAGAGAAATGGCCCTTTTGTGCCCTAGTGGCCAAGTCCTGCATAATAATGGGAACTAGCCTACTCAAACTGAGAAGGCTAGTTCCCATTAGAGAAATGGCCTTTTTTGCTCCCCTAGTGGCCAAGTCCTGCATAATAATGGGAACTAGCATACTCACACTGAGAAGGCTAGTTCCCATTGGAGAAATGGCCCTCTTTGCCCCTAGTGTACAAGTGCCGCATAATAATGGGAATTAGCCTAATCACACTGAGAAGGCTAGTTCCCATTAGAGAAATTGTCCTTTTTGCCCCTAGTGGCTAAATCCTGCATAATAATGGGAACTAGCCTACTCACACTGAGAAGGCGAGTTCCGATTAGAGAAATGGCCCTTTTTTGCCTCTAGTGACCAAGTCCTGCATAATAATGGGAACTAGCCTACTCACACTGAAAATGCTAGTTCCATTAGACAAGGGGACCTTTATGCCTCTGCAGGTCAGAGGGCAGTTTTCCTAATGGGAAATATGTGAGAGGGCAAATACTAGTTCCCATCCGAGAAACGGACCGTCGGTTGCTAGGGCAATTTCTCAGATGGGAAATAGCTGCTTCAGTGTGAGTGGGCTAATTCCCATTAGAGAAATTGCATTTTTGTGCCCTAGTGGCCAAGTCCTGCATAATAATGGGAACTAGCCTACTCACACTGAGATGGCTAGTTCCCATTAGAGAAATTGTCCTTTTTTCTCCCCTAGTGACCAAGTCTTGCATAATAATGGGAACTAGCATACTCAAACTGAGAAGGCTAGTTCCCATTGGAGAAATGGCCCTGTTTGCCCCTAGCGGAGAAGTCCTGCATAATAATGGGAACTAGCATAATCACACTGAGAAGGCTTGTTCCCATTAGATAAATTGCCCTTTTCGCTCCCCTAGTGGCCAATTCCTGCATAATAATGAGAACTAGCCTACTCACACTGAGAAGGCTAGTTCCCATTAGAGAAATGTCCCTTTTTGCTCCCCTAGTGGCAAAGTCCTGCATAATAATGGGAACTAGCCTACTCACACTGAGAAGGCTAGTTCCCATTAGAGAAATGGCCCCTTTTTGCCCCTAGTGGCCAAGTCCTGCATAACAATGGCAACTAGCTTACTCACACTGAAAATGCTAGTTCCATTAGACGAGGGGACCTTTATGCCTCTGCAGGTCAGAAGGCAGTTTCTCTAATGGGAAATAGGTCAGAGGGCAGATACTCGTTCCCATCCGAGAAACGGACCGTCGGTTGCTAGGGCAATTTCTCAGATGGGAAATAGCTGCTTCAGTGTGAGTGGGCTAGTTCCCATTAGAGAAATGGCCCTTTTGTGCCCTAGTGGCCAAGTCCTGCATAATAATGGGAACTAGCCTACTCAAACTGAGAAGGCTAGTTCCCATTAGAGAAATGGCCTTTTTTGCTCCCCTAGTGGCCAAGTCCTGCATAATAATGGGAACTAGCATACTCACACTGAGAAGGCTAGTTCCCATTGGAGAAATGGCCCTCTTTTCCCCTAGTGTACAAGTGCCGCATAATAATGGGAATTAGCCTAATCACACTGAGAAGGCTAGTTCCCATTAGAGAAATTGTCCTTTTTGCCCCTAGTGGCTAAGTCCTGCATAATAATGGGAACTAGCCTACTCACACTGAGAAGGCGAGTTCCGATTAGAGAAATGGCCCTTTTTTGCCTCTAGTGACCAAGTCCTGCATAATAATGGGAACTAGCCTACTCACACTGAAAATGCTAGTTCCATTAGACAAGGGGACCTTTATGCCTCTGCAGGTCAGAGGGCAGTTTTCCTAATGGGAAATAGGTGAGAGGGCAAATACTAGTTCCCATCCGAGAAACGGACCGTCGGTTGCTAGGGCAATTTCTCAGATGGTAAATAGCTGCTTCAGTGTGAGTGGGCTAATTCCCATTAGAGAAATTGCATTGTTGTGCCCTAGTGGCCAAGTCCTGCATAATAATGGGAACTAGCCTACTCACACTTAGATGGCTAGTTCCCATTAGAGAAATTGTCCTTTTTTCTCCCCTAGTGACCAAGTCTTGCATAATAATGGGAACTAGCATACTCAAACTGAGAAGGCTAGTTCCCATTAGAGAAATGGCCCTGTTTGCCCCTAGTGGAGAAGTCCTGCATAATAATGGGAACTAGCATAATCACACTGAGAAGGCTAGTTCCCATTAGATAAATTGCCCTTTTCGCTCCCCTAGTGGCCAATTCCTGCATAATAATGAGAACTAGCCTACTCACACTGAGAAGGCTAGTTCCCATTAGAGAAATGTCCCTTTTTGCTCCCCTAGTGGCAAAGTCCTGCATAATAATGGGAACTAGCCTACTCACACTGAGAAGGCTAGTTCCCATTAGAGAAATGACAATTTTTTGCCCCTAGTGGCCAAGTCCTGCATAATAATGAGAACTAGCCTACTCACACTAAGAAGGTTAGTTCCCATTAGAGAAATTGCCCTTTTTGCTCGCCTGGTGGCCAAGTCCTCCATTAAAATGGGAAATAGACTACTCACACTGAAAAGGCTAGTTCCATTAGACAAGGGGACCCTTCTGCCTCTGCAGGTCAGAGGGCTGTTTCTCTAATGGGAAAGAGGTTGTAGGGCTGATACTAGTTCCCATCCGAGGAACGGACCGTCAGTTGCTAGGGCAATTTCTCAGATGGGAAATAGTTGCTTCAGTGTGAGTGAGCTAGTTCATATTAGAGAAATGGCCCTGTTTGCTCCCCTAGTGGCCAAGTCCTGCATAATAATGGGAACTAGCCTACTCACATTGAGAATGCTACTTCCCATTAGAGAAATGGCCCTTTTTGCCCCTATTGGCCAAGTCCTGCATAATAATGGGAACTAGCCTACTCACACTGAGAATGCTAGTTACCATTAGAGAAATGGCCCTGTTTGCCCCCCTAGTGGCCAAGTCCTGCACAATAATGGTAACTAACCTACTCACACTGAAAATGCTAGTGCCCATTAGACGAGGGGACCCCTCTGTCTCTGCAGGTCGGGAGATCGTTTCTCTAATGGGAAATAGCTGCTTCAGTGCGAATGGGCTAGTTAACATCAGAAAAGAGGACCTTTCTACCTCTGCAGGTCAGTGGGCCGCTTCTCTAATGGGAAATAGCTGCTCCAGTGTGAGTGGGCTAGTTCCCATTAGATAAATTGCCATTTTTTGCCCCAGTGGCCAAGTCCTGCATAATAATGGGAACTAGCCTACTCACACTGAGAAGGCTAGTTCCCATTAGAGAAATTGCCTTTTTTGCTCCCCTAGTGGCCAAGTCCTGCATAATAATGGGAACTATCCTACTCACACTGAGAAGGCCTGTTCCCATTAGAGAAATGGCCCTTTTGTTCCCTAGTGGCCAAGTCCTGCATAATAATGGGAAAAGCCTACTCAAACTGAGAAGGCTAGTTCCCATTAGAGAAATGGCCCTTTTTTGCCCCTAGTGGACAAGTCCTGCATAATAATGGGAACTAGCCTAATCACAATGAGAAGACTAGTTCCCATTAGATAAATTGCCCTTTTCGCTCCCCTAGTGGCCTATTCCTGCATAATAATGAGAACTAGCCTACTCACACTGAGAAGGCTAGTTCCCATTAGAGAAATGGCCCTTTTTGCTCCCCTAGTGGCCATGTCCTGCATAATAATGTGAACTAGCCTACTCACACTAAGAAGGTTAGTTCCCATTAGAGAAATTGCCCTTTATGCTCGCCTAGTGGCCAAGTCCTCCATTAAAATGGGAAATAGACTACTCACTCTGAAAAGGCTAGTTCCATTAGACGAGGGGACCCTTCTGCCTCTGCAGGTCAGAGGGCTGTTTCTCTAATGGGAAAGAGGTTGTAGGGCTGATACTAGTTCCCATCCGAGGAACGGACCGTCGGTTGCTAGGGCAATTTCTCAGATGGGAAATAGTTGCTTCAGTGTGAGTGGGCTAGTTCATATTAGAGAAATGGCCCTGTTTGCTCCCATAGTGGCCAAGTCCTGCATAATAATGGGAACTAGCCTACTCACACTGAGAAGGGTAGTTCCCATTTGAGAAATGGCCCTTTTTGCTCCCCTAGTGGCCAAGTCCTGCATAATAATGGAAACTAGTCTACTCAAACTGAGAATGCTAGTTACCATTAGAGAAATGGCCCTGTTTGCCCCCCTAGTGGCCAAGTCCTGCACAATAATGGTAACTAACCTACTCACACTGAAAATGCTAGTGCCCATTAGACGAGGGGACCCTTCAGTCTCTGCAGGTCGGGAGATCGTTTCTCTAATGGGAAATAGCTGCTTCAGTGCGAATGGGCTAGTTAACATCAGAAAAGAGGACCTTTCTACCTCTGCAGGTCAGTGGGCCGTTTCTCTAATGGGAAATAGCTGCTCCAGTGTGAGTGGGCTAGTTCCCATTAGATAAATTGCCATTTTTTGCCCCAGTGGCCAAGTCCTGCATAATAATGGGAACTAGCCTACTCACACTGAGAAGGCTAGTTCCCATTAGAGAAATTGCCTTTTTTGCTCCCCTAGTGGCCAAGTCCTGCATAATAATGGGAACTATCCTACTCACACTGAGAAGGCCTGTTCCCATTAGAGAAATGGCCCTTTTGTTCCCTAGTGGCCAAGTCCTGCATAATAATGGGAAAAGCCTACTCAAACTGAGAAGGCTAGTTCCCATTAGAGAAATGGCCCTTTTTTGCCCCTAGTGGACAAGTCCTGCATAATAATGGGAACTAGCCTAATCACAATGAGAAGACTAGTTCCCATTAGAGAAATTGCCCTTTTCGCTCCCCTAGTGGCCTATTCCTGCATAATAATGAGAACTAGCCTACTCACACTGAGAAGGCTAGTTCCCATTAGAGAAATGGCCCTTTTTGCTCCCCTAGTGGCCAAGTCCTGCATAATAATGAGAACTAGCCTACTCACACTAAGAAGGTTAGTTCCCATTAGAGAAATTGCCCTTTATGCTCGCCTAGTGGCCAAGTCCTCCATTAAATGGGAAATAGACTACTCACACTGAAAAGGCTAGTTCCATTAGACGAGGGGACCCTTCTGCCTCTGCAGGTCAGAGGGCTGTTTCTCTAATGGGAAAGAGGTTGTAGGGCTGATACTAGTTCCCATCCGAGGAACGGACCGTCGGTTGCTAGGGCAATTTCTCAGATGGGAAATAGTTGCTTCAGTGTGAGTGGGCTAGTTCATATTAGAGAAATGGCCCTGTTTGCTCCCCTAGTGGCCAAGTCCTGCATAATAATGGGAACTAGCCTACTCACATTGAGAAGGCTAGTTCCCATTAGAGAAATGGCCCTTTTTGCCCCTATTGGCCAAGTCCTGCATAATAATGGGAACTAGCCTACTCACACTGAGAAGGGTAGTTCCCATTTGAGAAATGGCCCTTTTTGCTCCCCTAGTGGCCAAGTCCTGCATAATAATGGAAACGAGTCTACTCACACTGAGAATGCTAGTTACCATTAGAGAAATGGCCCTGTTTGCCCCCCTAGTGGCCAAGTCCTGCACAATAATGGTAACTAACCTACTCACACTGAAAATGCTAGTCCCCATTAGACGAGGGGACCCTTCTGTCTCTGCAGGTCGGGAGATCGTTTCTCTAATGGGAAATAGCTGCTTCAGTGCGAATGGGCTAGTTAACATCAGAAAAGAGGACCTTTCTACCTCTGCAGGTCAGTGGGCCGTTTCTCTAATGGGAAATAGCTGCTCCAGCGTGAGTGGGCTAGTTCCCATTAGATAAATTGCCCTTTTTTGCCCCAGTGGCCAAGTCCTGCATAATAATGGGAACTGGCCTACTCACACTGAGAAGGCTAGTTCCCAATAGAGAAAGTGCCCTTTTTGCTCCCCTAGTGGCCAAGTCCTGCATAATAATGGGAACTATCCTACTCACACTGAGAAGGCTAGTTCCCATTAGAGAAATTGCCCTTTTTGCTCCCCTAGTGGCCAAGTCCTGCATAATAATGGTAACTAGCCAACTCACACTGAGAAGGCTAATTCCCATTAGAGAAATGACCCTTGTTGCCACCCTAGTGGCCAAGTCCTGCATAATAATGGGAACTAGCCTACTCACACTGAGAAGGCTAGTTCCCATTAGAGAAATTGCCCTTTTTTGCCCCTAGTGGCAATGTCCTGCATAATAATGGGAACTAGCCTACTCACACTGAGAAGGCTAGTTGAGAAGGCTAGTTCCCATTAGAGAACTGGCTCTTCTTGCTCCCCTAGTGGCCACATCCTGCATAATAATGGGAACTAGTCTTCTCACACTGAGAAGGTTAGTTTCCATTAGAGAAATTTCCCTGTTGCTCCCCTAGTGGCCAAGTCCTGCAAAATAATGGGACCTAGCCTACTCACACTGAGAAGGCTAGTTCCCATTAGACTAGGGGACCCTTCTGTCCCTGCAGGTTGGAGGGCCGTTTCTCTAATAGGAAATAGCTGCTTCAGTGTGAGTGGGCTGATTCCCATTGGACGAGGGGACCTTTCTGCCTCTGCAGGTCAGAGGGCAGTTTCTCTAATGGGAAATAGGTCAGAGGGCAGATACTAATTCCCATCCGAGAAATGGACCGTCGGTTGCTAGGGCAATTTCTCAGATGGGAAATAGCTGCTTCAGTGTGAGTGGGCTAGTTCCCATTAGAGAAATGGCCCTTTTGTGCCCTAGTGGCCAAGTCCTGCATAATAATGGGAACTAGCCTACTCACACTGAGAAGGCAAGTTCGCATTAGAGAAATTGCCCTTTTTTGCCCCTAGAGGGCAAGCCCTGCATAATAATCGGAACTAGCCTACTCACACTGAGAAGGCTTGTTCCCATTAGAGAAATGGCCCTTTTTTGCCAATAGTGGCCAAGTCCTGCATAATAATGGGAACTAGCCTACACACACTGAAAGGGCTAGTTCCCATTAGAAGAGAGGACCATTCTGCCTCTGCAGGTCGGAGGGCCATTTCTCTTTGTGAAATAGCTGCTTCGTGTGAGTAGGCTTGTTCCCATTAGACGAGAGGACCTTTCTGCCTGTCCAGGTCATAGGGCCGTTTCTCTAATGGGAAATAGCTGCTTCAGTGTGAGTGGGCTAGTTCCCATTAGACGAGAGACCTTTCTGCCTCTGCAGGTCGGAGGGCCGTTTCTCTAATGGGAAATACGTCGGAGGGCTGATACTAGTTCCCATCCGACAAATGGACCTTTGGTTACTAGGGCAATTTCTCAGATGGGAAATAGCTGCTTCAGTGTGAGTGAGCTAGTTCCCATTGGAGAAATGGCCCTTTTTTGCCCTAGTGGCCAAGTCCTGCATAATCATGGGAAGTAGCCTACTCACACTGAGAAGGCTAGTTCCCATTAGAGAAATGGCCCTTTTTGCTCCCCTAGTGGCCAAGTCCTGTATAATAATGGGAACTAGCCTATTCACACTGAGAAGGCAAGTTCCCATTAGAGAAATGGCCCTTTTTTGCCCCTAGTGGGCAAGTCCTGTATAATAATGGGAACTAGCCTACTCACACTGAAAAGGCTAGTTCCATTAGATGAGGAAACCTTTCTGCCTCTGCAGGTCACAGGGCAGTTTCTCTAATGGGAAATAGGTCGGAGGGCTGATACTAGTTCCCATCCGAGAAACGGACCGTCGGTTGCAAGGGCAATTTCTCCGATGGGAAATAGCTGCTTCATTGTGAGTGGGCTAGTTCCCCATTAGAGAAATGGCCCTTTTTTGCACTAGTGGCCAAGTCCTGCATAATCATGGGAACTAGCCTACTCACACTGAGAAGGCTAGTTCCCATTAGAGAAATTACCCTTTTTTCTCCCCTAGTGGCCAAGTCCTGCATAATAATGGGAACTACTATACTCACACTGAGAAGGCTAGTTCCCATTAGAGAAATGGCCCTGTTTGCCCCTAGTGGCCAAGTCCTGCATAGGAATGGGAACTAGCCTACTCACACTGAGAAGTCTAGTTCCCATTACAAATTAACAAGGGGGGTCCTGGGAGTCCCTCTGCCAGACATTAGTCCTGGTTACGAGAGACTTACCCAGAGTCTTTAGCTCACTATCTTTCACAGAGAAGAAATATCCCAAACATATCAGTCTTTGTCCTGCCCTGGGGCAGTCCAGCACCGAAATGCTCGGCAATTCTCCTCTGAACAAGAGTACCAACAGAAACCCCAGACACATGTTTCGTTCTGGTTGAACCTCATCAGTAGGATGGATCTGTGCCTCTCTAAGAATAGTGAGCAAGGGGTCCACGTCTGGATTCCCCTAGTAACTTAGGGTGAGACCCAAAGTTACTTAAATATGCAAATTAACAAGGGGGGTCCTGGGAGTCCCTCTGCCAGACATTAGTCCTGTTACAAGAGACTTACCCAGAGTCTTTAGCTCACTATCTTTCACAGAGAAGAAATATCCCAAACATATCAGTCTTTGTCCTGCCCTGGGGCAGTCCAGCACCGTTGGCAATTCTCATCTGAACAAGAGTACCAACAGAAACCCCAGACACATGTTTCGGTCTGGTTGGACCTCATCAGTAGGGTGGATCTGTGCCTCTCTAAGAATAGTGAGCAAGGGGTCCACGTCTGGATTCCCCTAGTAACTTAGGGTGAGACCCAAAGTTACTTAAATATGCAAATTAACAAGGGGGGTCCTGGGAGTCCCTCTGCGAGACATTAGTCCTGGTTACGAGAGACTTACCCAGAGTCTTTAGCTCAATATCTTTCACAGAGAAGAAATATCACAAACATATCAGTCTTTGTCCTGCCCTGGGGCAGTCCAGCACCGAAATGCTCGGCAATTCTCCTCTGAACAAGAGTACCAACAGAAACCCCAGACACATGTTTCGGTCTGGTTGGACCTCATCAGTAGGGTGGATCTGTGCCTCTCTAAGAATAGTGAGCAAGGGGGTCCACGTCTGGATTCCCCTAGTAACTTAGGGTGAGACCGAAAGTTACTTAAATATGCAAATTAACAAGGGGGGTCCTGGGAGTCACTCTGCCAGACATTAGTCCTGGTTACGAGAGACTTACCCAGAGTCTTTAGCTCACTATCTTGCACAGAGAAGAAATATCCCAAACATATCAGTCTTTGTCCTGCCCTGGGGCAGTCCAGCACCGAAATGCTCGGCAATTCTCCTCTGAACAAGAGTACCAACAGAAACCCCAGACACATGTTTCGGTCTGGTTGGACCTCATCAGTAGGGTGGATCTGTGCCTCTCTAAGAATAGTGAGCAAGGGGGTCCACGTCTGGATTCCCCTAGTAACTTAGGGTGAGACCGAAAGTTACTTAAATATGCAAATTAACAAGGGGGGTCCTGGGAGTCACTCTGCCAGACATTAGTCCTGGTTACGAGAGACTTACCCAGAGTCTTTAGCTCACTATCTTGCACAGAGAAGAAATATCCCAAACATATCAGTCTTTGTCCTGCCCTGGGGCAGTCCAGCACCGAAATGCTCGGCAATTCTCCTCTGAACAAGAGTACCAACAGAAACCCCAGACACATGTTTCGGTCTGGTTGGACCTCATCAGTAGGGTGGATCTGTGCCTCTCTAAGAATAGTGAGCAAGGGGTCCACGTCTGGATTCCCCTACTAATTTAGGGTGAGACCCAAAGTTACTTAAATATGCAAATTAACAAGGGGGGTCCTGGGAGTCCCTCTGCCAGTCATTAGTCCTGGTTACGAGAGACTTACCCAGAGTCTTTAGCTCACTATCTTTCACAGAGAAGAAATATACCAAACATATCAGTCTTTGTCCTGCCCTGGGGCAGTACAGCACCGAAATGCTCGGCAATTCTCCTCTGAACAAGAGTACCAACAGAAACCCCAGACACATGTTTCGGTCTGGTTGGACCTCATCAGTAGGGTGGATCTGTGCCTCTCTAAGAATAGTGAGCAAGGGGTCCACGTCTGGGTTCCCCTAGTAAATTAGGGTGAGACCGAAAGTTACTTAAATATGCAAATTAACAAGGGGGGTCCTGGGAGTCACTCTGCCAGACATTAGTCCTGGTTACGAGAGACTTACCCAGAGTCACTATCTTTCACAGAGAAGAAATATCCCAAACATATCAGTCTTTGTCCTGCCCTGGGGCAGTCCAGCACCGAAATGCTCGGCAATTCTCCTCTGAACAAGAGTACCAACAGAAACCCCAGACACATGTTTCGGTCTGGTTGGACCTCATCAGTAGGGTGGATCTGTGCCTCTCTAAGAATAGTGAGCAAGGGGTCCACGTCTGGAAAATAGCTGCTTCAGTGTTAGTGGGCTAGTTCTCTTAGATGAGAGGACCTTTCTACCTTTGCAGGTCGGAGTGCCGTTTCTGAACGTGCCCACAGAACGTGTGTTCCGAACTGCTGGAGAAACATGCTTGGTGGAGGAGGGGCTGCATTGTGGCTTGCGGAGGAACCCCGTTAACTCTGATCTGACCACTGGGGAGCTGCCGGTCTGCTTGGCATTCGCTCTGCTCGGAGGGGAGGGCCACCCACAAGAGGGGGCCCTTCCCGGGGGGAGCATACCCTTGACACGGTCCCAAGGGGGGTGGAAGCTAATTGCTTGAAACAGCAGCCGTGGCTGGCCAAGCAGTCCAACCCTAGACGGACCAAGTGCGCCAAATGGATCCCATGGGGTGCTCGGAAGAGCGCCCTCAGCAGGCCAGTTTCTGCTGTGGCATCGCATGGGGCACGCCCCCTCACCATGTCTATAGTAATCTGGAGGAAGGTGACTAAGCTTTCTTGTAATCTTTATACCCAGAGTGACAGAGTAGGACCTCCTGGCAAAAGCGTCCAGGCTCCTTATAGACCCAACTGGAGAAAAATGTCAAATTGACACCCATCGGGACTTCCAGAGCAGTCCGGCCATCTGGTCCTTGCAGTCATTACTATGGCCAACGACAATGCTCGGAGAGCGGCTATCTGGTAGGGCAATGAATTCCAATGGGCCTGGACAGGAAGGGCCTTTGGCCCCCTACCTGGCAAAGGACAGAGGACTGGCAGGTGCCCAAGGTCATGGGCCAGCACTAATGATCATCCTCGAGCTCTGGCCAGGCCACCTTAGAGCTCCCCCCCTCCACATAAGAGGTTTGTCGCCCGCTTTCGGGCTTATCAGCACCCCCCCTCTACCACCCTCCCAGCCAGCCTGGAGCTTTAGCAGGGCCCCTTTAGCGGGATGAGGACCCCACTGGGGCTCCCCGCGTCTGCCACTGAGATTGGGGACTCTCGACCCAGAAACACGAGGCTCATGCCCAAGGCAGGGGCCAGCACCCCCCCACCCCAGCCACCCTGGAGCTTCAGCAGGACCCCTTTAGAGCTGTTCCCTGTGGGGAGCGATTGGGATCGACCACCACTTGGCTCGCGGACTTCAAAACCAGGCACGAGACAGGCGCCCGAGGTTGGGGGCAGCAGCCCGGCCATCTCCCTGGAGCTCTGGCCCCCCCTTAGAGCTTCTCCCACCACATCAGAGCCTTTTCCTCTGGGACTACCCCCCACACTCTGAGGTGAGGGCTTAAGCTGCTGCCTCTCTTCCCCGCCCTGCCCTTAAGGCACCAGGTCCACGCACACGAGCAGGGGCCTAGGAGACACTTCCACGCCGACTATTAAGCTCCACAAGGGCAGGGCTTACAGAACCCAACCGGAGACAAATGCAGGAGTCACCCGCAACTCGAGCCATTTGATCTGCCAGCCGCAACTCAAGCCATCTGGTCCGCCAGCCGCAACTCAAGTCATCTGGTTCGTCAGCCGCAATTCAGGCCATCTAGTCCACCAGCTGCAATTCGGCCCAGCGGCTGTGCCTGCCCCAACCCGTCCAGTGGCACAGGCTTAAGGTACCACCCCCTGCACTCTGGGGTGGCTTGCAGCCTCTCTTCCCCAGCCGTGGCCAGGGGCTTAAGGCACCACCTCAAAGGACCAGGCCGAGGCCATCTGTTCCACCAGGCTGATCGGGAAAGGTGAGAAGAGCGCTCCCTGCTCAGCCTGCACACCCCGAGTTTCGCGTGCACCCAGCTGCATTTTACTGTGCACCCCGCAGCACAGCAGGAGGAAGGATGGAGACCCTTGGCTGCGCCTTGCGATGAAAGGTTGGCTCAGAGGACAACTTTGATTAGATCGCAGCGTGGTAGCTGTTCTGCTACCTACGAAACCATGAACCAGAATCAGAATCAGATTGTCTACGAATGATTTAGCACCAGGTTCCCCACAAACATGCGGTACACTTCGATCGAGAGAGGTGGCCCCCTTCTGCCCACACTCGAATCCCGAGGCGAACGGCTCTATGCACTGGCCCAGAGACCAGCTATCCCCGGCCAACTGAAGCTCGACAGCGATGCAGTATCGTTACGGTTTAGGGGGGATTCTGACTTAGAGGCGTTCAGTCATAATCCCACAGATGGTAGCTTTGTCCCATTGACGCCTCAGCCAAGCACATACACCAAATGGCTGAACTTGTGGTTCCTTTTGCACTGAGCAGGATTACTATTGAAACAACACATCATCAGTAGAGTAAAACTAACCTGTCCCACAACGGTCTAAACCCACCTCATGTTCCCTATTAGTGGGTGCCCAATCCAACGCTTGGTGAATTCTGCTACACAATGATAGGAAAAGCTGACATTGATCAAAAAGCTACGTCACTATGAACGCTTGGCCGCCACAAGCCAGCTATCCCTGTGGTAACATTTCTGACACCTCCTGCTTGAAACCCAAAAGGTCAGAAGGATCATGAGACCCCACTTTCAAGGTCTGTATTCATACTGAAAAATTGAGATGAAGTGAGCTTTTGCCCTTCTGCTCCGCGTGCAGTTTCTGTCCTCCCTTAGTTCGCCTTAGGACACCTGCATTATTGTTTGACAGGTGTACCGCCGCAGTCAAACTCCCCAACTGCCACTGTCCCCGGAGAGGGTCACGGAGGGTGGGCGCCAGTCGCCAGAAGTGAGAGCCCCATGGGGCTTGGCCCCCACCTCACTGGGTAAGTGAAAAAATGTTAAGAGTAGTGGTATGTCACCGGCGGCCCAAGGGCCTCCCACTTATCCTACACCTTGCATGTCCCTTCACAGTGCCAGACTAGAGACAAGCTCAACTGGGTCTTATTTCCCTGCAGATTCTGCCAAGCCCGTTCCTTTGGCTGTGGTTTCGCTAGATATTAGGTAGGAACAGTGGGAATCTCGTTCATCCATTCATGCACATCACTAATTAGATGACGAGGCATTTGACTACCTTAAGAGCCATAATTACTCCTGTCGTTTACCCGCACTTCATTGAATTTCTTCACTTTGACATTCAGAGCACTGGGCAGAAATCACATTGCGTCAACACCCACCGCAGGCCTTCGCAATGCTGTTTTAATTAAACAGTCAAATTCCCCTGGTCCGCACCAGTACCAAGTCAGCTGCAAGGCGTCGGCAGAGGCAGAACGCCGGCTCCGAACCCTGTGAGGAAAATGGATAGAGGCGACCACTGCAGCTGGGGCGATCCACAGGCAGGGCCCGGCTCGCATCCAGATTCGGCACCACCCCCGGGGGGAGGCAGGGTGAGACGCCTCGTCCAGCCGCAGCGCACGCCCAGCCCTGCTTTGCACCCCAGCCCTTAGAGCCAATCCTTATCCCGAAGTTACGGATCTGACTTGTCGACTTCCCTTTCCTACATTCCAACATGCCAGAGACTGTTCACCTTGGAGACCTGCTGCGGATATAGGTACTCCCTGGCATGCCAGAGGCTGTTCACCTTGGAGACCTGCTGCGGATATGGATACAGCCCGGCATGCCAGAGGCTGTTCACCTTGGAGACCTGCTGCATATATGGGTACGGCCCGGCGCGAGATTACACCATCTCCCCCGGATTGTCAAGGACCAGCGAGAGCTCACTGCCGTAACCGCAACGCTTTCCAAGTCTTGGGACGCTCTCTCAGGGTGAACCCATTCCAGGGTGCCCTGCCCTTCACAAAGAAAAGAGAACTCTCCCCGGGGCTCCTTAGCATATTATTATTATTATTATTATTCTGACTTCCATGGCCACCGTAGGGTTTCATTTGGCCCTTCGACTCGCGCATGTATTAAGACTCCTTAGCCCGTGTTTCAAGACAGGCCGGGTGGTTAACCAACATCACCTCAGACCTATGGTGCCCTTTGTGGGCCTGCCCACCCAGCCGCACGACGTGGTCGGGGCGTACTGAGGGCAGTCCGCCACAGTCGCATTGGGAGCCCTGTCTCCCGTCGCTGCCCCGGCGAACCCCAAGAGGGGCCAGGACGGTTGCTGGAGAAGGGCACGGCAGCGGTCAATCTCCCTCGGCTCTGCAGACACAGCAAAACTGCTGTCAGGGGGCTGTAACACTCTCTGCTGTAGCAGAGAGCCACCTCCCCCCTGGGGCCTTGCCAGCCAGTCGCAGTGCACTGTCACAGAGGAAATGTGCCTACAGGGTCTGGGTCTGCCCGGGCCGCAGTCCCGCAAGGGCATTCACCGTTCCAGGCGACCCATCTACCTGCCGTGTTGAATCCTGCAGGTGGACTGCATGGACCCCACCAATTTAACTCTCAATGGTTTCACGCCCTCTTGAAAACTCCTCCTTCAAAGTTCTTTTCAACTTTCCTTTATGGTACTTGTTAGCAATCTGTCTTGTGCCCGTATTTAGCCTTAGATCGAGTTTACCACCTGCTTTTTGCTGCATTCCCAAGCAACCTGACTACAAGAAGACCTGATCCCAGCAGGCCAGAGGCCGCTACCGGCCTAACACTGTCAGCGAGGTGTGACTCGATCAGAAGGACTTGAGCCCCATGAGCGATGCCGGGGAATCAGTCTTCTGCACGCCAGTTTTCCCATGCCTGGGCTCTTCCCTATTCACTGGCTGTTACTGAGGGAATCCTGGTTAGTTTCTTTTCCTCCACTTAGTAATATGCTTAAATTCAGCGGGTCGCCACGTCTGATCTGAGGCAGTAGTCAGGGGAGCACAAAGCTCGGGCAGCTGGCCTCATGCTCGTACGGGGGTGGAGGGTTGCCCCAGCCCTGTGCGTCTGGAGCAGCAGAATGTGCGCTGTCCTGATCTGCGGCCGAAGCCCACATGGTAACAAGTCCCATGTTCCATGGTCATCCTGCGGCGGCAGCCACGGGACACCACATACAGCCACACACAGCATGGCCAGGTGCCCCAGGGTAGGGTGAAGGTGTGCCAGGCTTTTTTAAGCCCCGCCTCCACCACCATATCTGGGGCACGCTGGCCACCCAGCCCTCCCGAAACCCGCATGAGGATGGGAATAAGCCTGCGCGACAGATCCAGGGATCCTGCGACGGTGCTGATCGGAGCCTGACCTTAGGGGGACGAAGGGAACGGGGTCCCTGCAACAGTCCCAGCCATGCCCCTGGGAGGGAACCCCGGGGTGATTGATGTACAAGCAACCCTCAGACAGGCATAACCCCGGGAAGAACCCGGGGCTGCATGGTGCGTTCGAAGTGTTGATCAATGTGTCCTGCAATTCACACTAATTCTCGCAGCTAGCTGCGTTTCATCGACACACGTGCCGAGTGATCCACCGCCAAGAGTAACAGGCAACTTTATTTTGTTCCAGACGTCAGCCTGACCCTGCCAGTGCAGGAGAGGACGAGGGGAGGTAGAGCTGTCTGTGGCTAGACAGCCCAGCACCCTGTCTAGCTCGGCCGAGACCATTGTGGTTTATAAAAATAAATAAATATTCCAGGCGCTCAGCCCAGGAAACCTGCCCACCGCTGCAGCAGCACTGCGCTTCCCAGGGGGGTGGAGGAAGGCCGCTCCACCACCAGCTCACCCGGCCCGATCCACTCATGCTTCCCCGACCCCCTCTGCTCCCATTTTGGGGGGGTGCTGGGGGACAGATGGCGTGGAGGACCAGAGACAGTAAAGGCAGGGGGTCGGGTGGGACCGCTAGAGTCTTCAAAGCCCACCCTGGCGGCACAGGGACCTAGTCCAGGTACCTGGGCAAGAGGGGAGGTCACCCGCTGTGCCAGTGGACCTGGCCATCGCTCGCCCACAGATGTGGGCGGCTGGAACCTCGACGCCCGCCTGTTGAGTAAGCCTCCTGCTCCATGGCTCAGGGCTTGCGTCTGTTGTGCCCGGCTCCTGTCTGCCTGGAGAGCAGTCAGGTTTCCCTCAGTTCCTGGCTGCCACCACTCAGGGATTCCCTGCTGACCGGGGTGCGCCCACCAATGCCCACCCACTGGCGGGTCAGAGAGATGAGTGCACGCCCCTGTGCAGTGCACCGGCGGCTCGGTGAGGAGAAGGGGCCGCGCGGGGCTCCCTTTTATCCCCTGCAGGTTAATCCAACACTACCTGGCGTCCCCGTCCATCTGCTTGGTCGTGGAGCCCCTACACTGAACGGGAATTCCCACTACCCAAAGACTGGTTGCCCACACACACCGGACCACTCTGCGAGAGGTGCCCCGGGCTGTGCGTGTGCACACCTGGGATGCAACCGAGGTCGGGTCTGCGGCTCCCCCTCCGGCAACTCCGCTGTTAGTGATCCTTCATGCCCCCACTCACAAGCAGATATCCCAGCTCTACATGTCCCCATTCACACTCAAATGCCCCATTTCTGCTTCCGAACACATGTTCCAGATTCAAATGCCACCATCCCTCCCTCCGAACCCACACAAAGACACCAACATCTGTCCCTCCATACCTACACCAAGAAGCTCCACCTCTCAGAGCCGCACCCATGCTTCACCTCTACCTCCGGACTCACGCTCAGATGGCGTCATCCGCCCTCTCTCTATACCCACACCTGATTACCCCATCCATTTGACAACATGCTCCCACCGCTCCCATAAACCAACATCCTTCTCTAGACATATATACTCCGTCCCTCCATTCACACCCAGATGCCCTCCCTTCCTTCCCAACAAAGTGCTCCAGCCCTCACTCAGACCCACATGCTCCATTCCCTGACATGCCCCATCATATGCCCTGTCCCTCCATTCCAGGTCAACAATGCCCCTCTCTGATCCAGACTCCACCAAGGTGCCCAATCCCTTCCTAAAGACCCATACCATGATGCCCCATCCTCCCCCCACACAGCAAGATGCCCCTATCCCTCCCCCGACCAATGAGTGCTCACCCCTCCCTCCAGACCCACACCAATGTGTCCTATGCTTCCCTTCACACCCACAACAATGTTCCCATCCCTCCCGACCCACACCCATGTGCCCCATCCCTCCCTCTCAAACCCACACCAATATGGCCCATCCCACCCTCCAGATGCACAGATATCCCCATCCCACCCACACCGGGATGCCCCAATTCACCCTCCAGACCAACAGATGCCCCATACCTGTTCCAGACTGACACCAATGTGCCACCATCCATTGCAGACCCCAACAAGATCCCACCATCCCTCTATCCACACAGCAAGATGCCACCATCCGCCCTCAAGATCCACACCAATATGCCCTCATCCCTCCCCTGACCTACACAAATGTGCCCCATACCTCACCCAGACCAATGTGCTTGTCCCTCCCATCAAACCCACACCAATGTGCCCCATCCCCTCCCTCCAGTCCCACACTGATGTCCCCATCCGAACCAAACCAGGATGCCCCATCCCTCCTTGCAGCCCAACACCAATGTGCCCCCATCCACTGCAGACCCCACCAATATGCCACCATCCCTCCATCCACAAAGCAAGATGCCCCCATCCTGCCCTCCAGACCCATACCTGGATGAACCATCCCTCCCCAGACAAGACCAATGTCCCCATCCCTCCCATCAAACCCACACCAATGTGCCCCCATCTCTCCCTCAGACCCACACCACTGTGTCCCCAACCCTCCCTCCAGACGCACACCACTGTGCCCCTAATAACTCCAAACCCACACCACTGTGTCCCTATCCCTCCCTCCAGACCCACACCACTGTGTCCCTATAACTTCCTCCAGACCCACACCAAAATGCTCCAACCCTCCCAACACACCCACAGCAATGTGCCTCAACCCTGCCTCCACACCCACACCAATGTGCCCCAATCCTCCCTCCAGACCCACACCACTGTGTCCCTATCCATCCCTCCAGACCCACAACACTATGTCCCTATCCCTCCCTCCAGGGCCCAGGTCTCCTCCCCACCAGTTGCACACTGCACTGCCCCCCTGGCAACTCCATGCACTCTGGGATTGTTTCTGTATCCTTGTAGCCCCTACTAGCACTTGACCCCTGAGGTCTGCATTTACCCTTGCACTTGCCACCAGCTGTCCGCACTTTTATTTATGGTCTCTATTTATTTCACTGTTATCCTATCTACTGCACTGCCCCCTGCCCTTTCCTGCTGCACTTTCTTCCCCTTCCCCCTCCCCTTCACTTGCGCGATCTCAATGTCACCTGGCCTAGTAGGATCGTTGTGTCTTCCCTGTTTTCCCTCCCTGGCCTCGTCGCGCCTTGAAACACTTGTGTATAGGAGCGTTATAAATGCCATATCAAATCCAGATCCACACCACTGTGTCCATATGCCTCCCTCCAGACCTACACCACTGCACCCTATCCCTCCCTCCAGACCCACGACAGTGTCCCTATCCCTCCCTCCCCCCAGACACACACCACTGTACCCTATCCCTTCCTCCAGACCCACACCACTGTGTACCCATCCCTTCCATCAAACCCACACAAATGTGTCCCCATCCCTCCCGACCCACACCACTAAACCCTATCCCTCCCTCCTGACCAACACCACTGTGTTCCTATTCCTGCCTCCAGACCTACACCACTGCACCCTATCCATCCCTCCTGACCCACACCACTGTGTTCCTATTCCTCCCTCCAGACCTACACCACTGCACCCTAGCCCTCCCTCCAGACCCACACCAGTGTCCCTATTCCTCCGTCCAGACCCACACCACTGTGTACCTATCCCTCCCTCTAGATGCACACCACTGTGTCCCTATCCCTCCCCCCAGACCCACACCACTGTACACTATCCCTCCCTCCAGACCCACACCAGTGTCCCTATCCCTCCCTCCAGACCAACACCACTGTTCCCTATCCCTCCTCCGGACCCACACCACTGTGTCCCCAACCCTCCTTCTGGACCAACAGCACTGTGTCCCTATCCCTCCCTCCAGACCCACACCACTATGTCCCTATCCCTCCCTCCAGACCCACACCACTGTGGCCCTATCCCTTTCTCTAGACGCACACCACTGTCTCCCTATGCCTCGCTCCAGACACACACCACTGTACTCCAACCATCCCTCCAGACCCAAACCTCTTTGTCCCTATCCCTCCCTCTAGACCCACACCAGTGTCCTATCCCTCACTCTAGACCCACACCACTGTGTCCCCATCCCTCCCATCAAACCCACACCAATGTGCCCCATCCCTCCTTCCAGACCCACACCTCTGTACCCCAACCCTCCCTCTAGACGCACACCACTGTGTTCCTATCCCTCCCTCTAGACGCACACCACTGTGTGCCTCTCCCTCCCTCCAGACCCACACCACTGTACGCCAACCCTCCCTCCAGACCACACCAGTGTGTCCCTATCCCTCCCTCCAGACCCACACTACTGTACCCCAACCCTCCCTCCAGACCCACACCAGTGTCCCTATCCCTCCAGACCCACACCACTGTGTCCCTATCCCTCCAGACCCACACCACTGGACCCTATCCCTCCCTCCAGACACAAGCTGAACATGTTTTTTTTAAGTAAATGTAATTTTCAGTTTCCCGACTCAACCAGGTGTCTTGCAGGAACGTTCACGGTATCCCGAAGAAAATGCAAATTGTATTCTCAGCCAGACATGAGTATACAGGTTGCTGCTGCTCTTGCAGCCTTGCAGCCAGTGCCGTGTCGGTTCCCTCTCAGAAAAATGACGAGGGACAAGACGAAGTTGGACGCTCCAGGGTTTATGTAGAAACGTTCCCGGTATCCGAGGAAAATGCCCACTTGCACCAGCAGCCACAGCCTTCCTGCTCAGCGCTCACTGAAAATGCTCCGGAACGCTTCATTGCTCTGGAAAAAGCACATGATAATGTAGAAAGTCACGTGAAGAAGAGTGGGCGGCCGTTGCTATGGTCCATTTCTTGGATGGGAACTAGTTGCTACCCATTACAAAGGGGCAAATGAGCAACCCCCTCCCCGGGAATGCCAAATCGCCCCCCCATGCAGGAGAAAAAACAACTGTTATGCTGGAAATTCGTACCCAAATGTGTCTGCATAAAACACATATCCCATCTGCTACACATATATATCCCAATCTGCTGCACATAACAAATCCTCCAACTCCCCACCCCTCTCCAGCTCAGAGGATAACCAACTACTCGCTGTACTGTTCACTGGTACAGTGGAAGTCCCATTACGAACGGTGGAAGCA
This sequence comes from Ambystoma mexicanum, assembly GCF_040938575.1. Taxonomy (NCBI): domain Eukaryota; kingdom Metazoa; phylum Chordata; class Amphibia; order Caudata; family Ambystomatidae; genus Ambystoma; species Ambystoma mexicanum. The sequence goes on from NC_090931.1 coordinate 465,189,854, forward strand.
CTGTGCCCAGCCCCACGCCATAAAACACATCTCCCCCCAGGCAAATTGCCCATCTGCATGAGAAAACCCCCAAAAGAACTGAATCCACCTGTACTTTAAGCATGGCCGTAATTTTAGGGGGGGAAAGGGGTGTTTGTCCTCCTAACTTTCATGGCACACCATTTTGTCCCCATTCATTTGGCTGGGGCACCTTTTCTTCAGCTGTCATGCCCCCTCCCAACATTTTCAGCAAAATGACTCCACTGACTTTAAGGAAGTCTTACCCTGATGCACATTACAAACCCCCAAAATACACAGAAAACCCTCTCCCGAATATTGCCGCTCTGCATTAAATTAACAATTAACATGGAATAATTTATCATAAAGTTTCAAACACCAAATAATCAACTATAAGAAATGTGCTTTGTAAAGGAGGCATCTCTCCCGCTGAGTCCTCTAATGCAATGCCTTGCCTTCCCGCTCGTGCAGAAAAAGATAACGAAGTGAACGTTGCAGAACACGTGACGCAGAGCAGCCCACGTGATAAAGCGGAGGCGGAGGGTTGCTGTGGTCCGTTACACGAATGGAAACTAGACATTACCCTTTACGAAACGATCATTTCCTGATTCCAGGCAGCATCAGGTGAGTGCATGTGATCCAGCTCGTGTAGTGAATTTAAATGCATTTCTTTTAGCATCCATTAACTTGGTCGTTCTCACACCTTTGTTATATTGTTAAGAGAAGCCGTTTTGCAACCTTTGGAATCGCACGTTGAAGCTGTAATTCGTTGTATTGTTTGTATTTGTCACATGTTGAAATTAAAAATTGCAAGTACGTGACTTTCCAAACATATGGTTTTGAAATTACACAAGGCAGCCTGTTATTGTTGGTATAGTAGACACAGCAGCTGCGCCGAAGCTCATTTACGGTACGGTTCAGTCTCTGGAATGCTCGTAGACGCAGTAACTGCTGTGCATCTACTACACAGACCCTGCTCTGGTGTAAGTGACTACATGTATAATAATCAGGCGTGTTTCTTGACCCGGACAAAGTGCGCCGGCTGCCGGGTTGCAATTGCCCCTGGAGGCGCAATTGCATACATGCCAACATTCAGACGCACCTGGGAGCAGCGATTTCATTATAGAAATCGGGAGTTGGAATGATGGGAATGCATTGGGGCTAGAAGTATTTTAGGTGGTAGAACGTGAACAATTGAAATATTTTTAACAGAAAAGTCGGGAGTCTCCCGCCTAAATCGGGAGGGTTGGCATGTATGCAACTGCCCTGGTCCCTTCAGGGGCGACATTTCCCTGAGTGTGGGGCACGTTTGCCGTGGGGAGAGTAGCCGCAGCGCAGTAGCAGCAGCTGCTGACTGGCTGTCGCTTAGTACTTGCTTAACGTGCAGAACTACTCAGAAAGAAGGTAGGTACAGCCTGATGCTTCTGTTGACATTTTAGAAAATGTTCCTTTAAACTGTGTACGTGTACATAGTGTTTGGCTGGTGCTCGAACAGTAGTTCGCCTAGTTCGGAGTGGGTTCTGGACAAGAACGGGTAAATTGGAATATTTTAGCACAGATTTTTTTTTTTTTTTTCCCCAACGTCTAGACACCTGTTTCGGTTGGATCGAGTGCATGAGTTGAATCGCTTTGCTGTGTTCCTGCTTCCCCTTTAGAATGTGTCCCACGTCTGAAAGGGTAAATGGCAGAATGTAGCTTCACTCTGTTCTGTCCCCAAAAAAGTCTAAACGGCAGAAACATTTCTCAGTTAAAGTGGGAGCGTATATTGGAAGTTGCTGCTGTTCTGGGCACTTTCAGCCGCAACCTTTTTTTCTTTGTTGATTTTAATTGGACAGATTTGAAACTTGGTACTGTTTTCTGCTGTACGGAGAACTTCATTTGTTTAGAGTTAGGATTCAGGGGCAGGAACATTTGGAACTCATTACACTTCTTTTCATAGTTCCATTGAAGTTTAATCCTGATGCTAATTGTTCTTCGTCCTGGCAGGAGACCTTTCTCTTACTGAGTTGGCTGCAGTGGTGCAGCTAGGATTTCGCAAAACAGGGTGAACCTGTGCTGTGTACACGTGGGCCAATGGTAAAGTTCCCCATAAACTTACAGGAATATATTTGATGAGACGGTTTGTTTTCTTTTGCTCGGTCCCGCTGACAAGATCCAAGTTTGAGTTTTGCTGGTATATCTTTATTTCATTGTTTAGAACAACAAAATGGTACTCCTTTCATTGGCAGGGCATTGATGGGCAGAAAGGTTCTGGCCAGAATTCGAAAACGTAGGCTGTGCAAAGATGAGAATTTTGCATTTTGTGGCTCTTCAAACTAGTTACTCCAAACAATGGACATTTCTTATGCCTTGTACTACTAGGGAAATGTGTTCTGATAACAATGGTTCATTTGCATCGAGTGACCTCACAAGAGATCCACAGTCACTATTGTGTAAATGTCATTCAGAATGAGCTAGTTAGTTTAACAGGGTCTCAAGTAAAGAATGCAAATTTACAAAGAGTGAAGGCTGCAAAATATTTGTTATTTTGGATTGTACTCCAAATATCAGCCACACTGAGCAACTGTCTTGCACTGTAAGAATTGTGGATCTTACAGCAAAGCCATTTCTATGAACAGGCTTTCTCCCCACCGACGACACATCTGGTGAAGGACTTGCAAACATTCTGTATTTTGAAATGTCAGAATGTGGTCTAAAGGTGGACAACTGCTGTGGTCTGGAGTATAATGGTGCAAACATGATTGGGATAAACAAAGGAGTCCAAGCGCGAGTTCTCGAGGAATACCCCCGTGCATTTTTTAACCCACGTGGCTGCCACAGTGTAAATTTGGTGTTTGGCGATGCTTCCGAATCCGTTGTGAAATCTGTTCCTCTTTTTGGTGTACTTCAGAGACTCTATATAATTTGTTTTGCAGGTTCAACCAAATGCTGGAGCATTTTCAGTGAGCATGTAAAATATCTTTCCTTGAAAAAGGTCTGTGAAACATGATGGGAATATAGAATTGAAAGCTTGAGAGCTGTGCGGTATCAATTTGTTGAGATACACACAGCGCTCGTGAGCATTGAAGAAAAAGTCAATGACCCAACATTGTCCTCGGAGGCTAAGTCCCTTGCTTTACACTTGGAAGATTTCAGTTTTTTTTTTGTACTTTGGTTGTGAGGTATGACCTTCTATTTCAGGTGAAGATTTTAAGCAAATCCATGCAGTCCAAACAAATTGATTTGCCGGCCTGAAATGACGTGCTTAAGAACTGCACTGCCTTTGTCAATAGGAGTGTTGGTTTTGAGTCTGCTGTAACAGCAAAAGAGAGAGCTTTACTTTTAGATGTTGATCCTACCTTTAAAACAACTAAACGGCATAGGAAAAACTTAGCACGAGACCCCTGAGAATGAATAAGAACTTTTTAAAGTAACCGTATTTTATACCCTGATTGACGCCATAACTACTTATCTTGAAAGGCGCTTTTCCCAGTTGTCTGCGCACAATACAAGCTGGGGTTTCATGTACAAGATAAAGCTCTTGCCTGAAAAAAAAAAGAACTGATACAACTGTGCAAGCACCTTCCGCAATTGTTAGCAAAGGGTGGTGATAGTGCACCATAATCTGATATAGATGGTTCACACTTGGCTGAGGAACTGAGACATAGCCAGCCATCACTTCAGAAGAGTGCTATTATTTATTTATTTTAGATTTTTAGAGCGCACTGCAGCCCTTGGGCATCGAGGCGCTAATTATGCCCCTTGAAGTTTTGCAGCACATTCAATCACATTGGTTGTTTCCAAATGTGTGGGTTGCCATGAGGCTCTTACTAATAATACCAATTACAGCGGCAAGTGGTGAGGGGAGCTTTAGTAAATTGAAACTGATAAAGACGTACTTGCGCTCCACGATGGCTGAGGAAAGGCCATCCGCCCTTGCAATACTTTCAATTGAGGGTGAACTTGTTGAAAATATTGATTATGCAGCAGCAATAAATGCTTTCACAGCAGCAAAGTCCAGGAGAGTGCCCTAAACATAGACAACAAATTGACACAAAACTTGAAAAGTATATACTGTTTGTGTACTCTGCTTTGTCTGAGGAATTACTGGAAAGTTCTTGAATCATGATGTAATAAAACAGATTTCATTTGTTTAGCAGTGATCTATTGACCTTGGGTAGGAGTTACTTAACAGTGTAGTTTAGGATTGGTGCACAGTGTGGGGGGGGACTCTTTGTAGTGTTTCGCCCTGGGCACCAAATGGACTAGAAACTGCCCTGATAATACTTGCGTAGGCTAATGATTGCAGATGTGTACTGTCTCCAGCTCCTCTAGTTTCGTTATGTTCCCCCTTCACCTCTTGCAACGATTGGGACAGTCCCGCTCGCATCATGCTCAAGTGCGACTGTATGGTATTTGCTATCTTGTCCCCAAAATCCTGAAAGCATTGGCAAAGGACCTCCTGGGTGACCACTTAATCTTTTGCAGTGCCTGCCTGTGCCCCCAGATCCTCTCCTGCCCCGGGCCCCTGATCTCCCCTAGCCGGTACATCGCTGTCTCTGCGCCAGAGTCTCTGCAGATTGCCCTCCTATGGTTTCTTCAGACTTGGGGGCAGCTTGCATGTCCTTCCCCTTGTTTTTGGAGACAGTGCGTAGGCAGGTCTGATGGAGGGAGCCCTGCCCCCTCCTCTTCTCCCAGATATTGTTTTGCATCCTTCTGACCTCTTCTGGCCATTTTTTCAGGGCGCAGGCACCCCCTCCCTCCACCGCTTTGTGGGTTCGCCATTGACTGTTCAGGGGGGCTGGAACTCCCCTCCAACTGTGCGCAGTTGAACCGCTATATGTCCTCCTCCTGGCCTGGGTGCCAGGATCACTGTACCCTGAGCCCGACCAAATAGTCTCTCCCTTATTCTTCCTTGCCCACCACATATGTAGATCTTTAGCCCTTTATTTGCCTCAGGACTGGCCTGGGAGGCCAGAGCCCCATTGGTCACTGTCTCCTATGCGTGGTGCGCCTCTTGCTCCCTTGTCTCACTTGCTGTGCTTCTGGATGGGGGTGCTCTGGCTGTGGAACTATATGCAGTTCCAAAATCCCAAATTTACCTCAAATGGGCCTCCAGCCGCCCCTGAATAACACTACAGGGCCTCCCCATGTCTACGCTGCAAGGTGCCAGCGTCAAAGCTTGAGCAGGAGCCCCCCGCCATGCTGCCTCACTCCTCAACGTCACTCGGCTCAAAGCTGGTGATCTCTGCCTGCTGAGCACTGGCCAGCCTCTCCCTTTCTTTGGGCCAGTGCACATGCTGACTACTGATGGTTCTCCCCCCAAGGGGGGGGGCAAGGGGAAGTTGAGTTGCTCAGGGTCCGGGTGCTCTTCTCCGCTCCGGAGCTCTCAGCAGTGGGCTACGGGTATGGCCCCGCCGGATCCTCCTGATCTCGCTGAGATGCTGCTTTGCCGGCGCAGGGGCGGCTCGGTCCTGCCTCGGTTTTCCTGCTGGTGCTCGCCAGCAGGGGAGCAACTGCTGCACAAATCCAGCCCCGGTGGGCCTCCAATATCGCAGGCAGCTCCTTCCTGATGGGCCCCTCCGCTGCCCGACAGTGGCTGCTTTCTGCCATCCTGCTTCGCAGCTGCATAGGATCCTCGGCCGCCCTGGGTGTCCCTGAGTGGTTCTTCTTTCTCGCGGTCTGCGAGCGTGTCTCTCAACTTGGCCTGCACTGGCCACGGGTGCAGTGCCCCCACACCTCCGACACCGCGGAGACGAAGGCCCCACACCCGCCTCTGCCGAAGTTCCTCAGCGATCCTGGCTGTTCACCACCACGGCCTGCATTGATGAATCCTCACCTGGGGAAGGCTCCTTTTTTAAAAATTGTATTTATTTATTTTTTACTAAGGCTGCTATGTGCTTGCTGCACTGGCATTTTGGCCAAAACAAAACTGCAAATATCCTCAGATAAGTGCACATCCTCCTAATATTACTTAATACAATTCATGTATAACAATGCCGCATAATTCCTTCCAAAAAACAACCTTGTTTGGAAGATCTATATTGTGGACACAAGACAGCATGTCAAAAATCATTTGATTTGTTTATTTAATCATATTCTAGAAAAATATTTACAAAAATAGCATATCAATAATATAAATGACACATCTATTAAAAACCAATTGTCAACATACTCATTTTGTCACACCAACAACAAAAAAGCTCACATCACAACTCAATCCTCATATACTCATTCATCCCCATACATTTAGAAAAACATCACTCGTACTTGTGCAAGAAACGCAATCCTGATATTTTTGTTCTATCACTCAGAACGTCCCATCTATTGGGTAAATGTCTTGGTTACTCAAAAAGTACCAAGTTCACAATGTTTTTAAAGGTAAAATACTGAGTAAGTGTTCCAATGTGGTTGCTCATAAACACATATCAATTCCCGCATTTTGTATATCTAAACCCAAGTTAGAGCCAACTCTGGGGGCAGTAGGCACTAAGGTGTTGTCGACTCGAGTTTCGGTTATCCAGCGCAGTCTATACAATATCCGTCTGGTGCACCTCATCAGGACATATACATTACAGATAGAAAAGAACAATTCTTAAAAGGGAATTCAAATTGGTGTGCGTTAGCTATTATCCTATTTTCAAAGACTGGTTTCTTTCACTTGATATAGTTGCCTTGTTATACCCATTTATCACATAGCCCATGCTCCAAGAGCAACTGATCATGATTTACCTTACGGTTATTTCCCATTTTCCAACAAGATGTTGTTTTCTCCTCGCCGTATAAACTACAAGTCAGGTGGTTCAGGGATAGAGACCATAAATGCATGCTCCCTGTATTCTCCGACAGGGGGCTACATTTATGTAGTCAGTGTCTCCCGCTCGAGGTTTCTGTAACCACTAAAGATTGTGGAGAAAGGGATAGAGGGGAAGCCAATTAACACTAGAAACTGGCAACGCAGAACAATTCAAAGAGGTGGGACGTTACTAAAGGGTACTAAGGACACATCGGGAAAGCAAAAAAGAGAAGGGCAAAAGCGCAGAGAAAACCCCAGTTCAAAACCCACCAACTATCAGTCTGTCCAAATTGTTGGGCTGTATGGGAGGGGAGGGGGAAAAAAACCAACCGCTCCGGTTGTCACAGCATCAAACGGGGCTGTGACTCATCTGGCATTTTGGTGCACCCAGTGTAGCCATCATTTGCTGTGGCATGACTTTTACTGGGATTCTATGACAAAGCAAGCATGGTGAGTGTTATTATGTGTCTAGACTGGCATTTAGGACAGTCCAGCCCAGCCATTTCTTACTGTGGCGTGGCTTTTCTCACTGGGCATCGAGGGTAAAGCAAACATGATCAGCATTATTACGCATCTAGACTGGACATGTTTTCTTGTTGTGACAAGACATTTTTAAAGGCAAAGCCAACAGGAGTCTGAGGCAGAGCCATTATAGGCATGTTTTCTTATAGTATCATTACTGGCATTATGTTATTTGCAGTTATGATATGATAGTTAATTTATATAGTGCCTATACACAATGTGTTTCAAAGCGCTTCAAGGCAAGGGAGGGAACAAGGGAAAAAAACAAAACAATGACATTCTTACAAAGAATGTGAAATTAACTATCGTACTCGGCCTGGCGAAATTTCAGATCGCTCAAGAGCTAAAACACAGATGGGAAGGAAATGGGAAACAGACAGGCGACTACCGTACTAGGCCTGACGAGATTTCTGGTAGAGTGGGAATTTACAGGAGGTGAGGGAGAGGGGAGGAGAAAGGAGGGCGTGGAACAAAACAAGCGACTATCGTACTAGGCCTGACGATATTTCAGATAGTGCTGGAGGGGGGGGGGCGGCAAGTATGAGATGGGGGAGGAGACAAACAATTGTTGCTATCATACTAGGTCCAGGGACAATTCTGATAGAATAAGTGCATAGAAAAAAAAAGTAAGGGAGGGCGTGAGGAGAGAGGGCGAGAACAGAGAAACAATGAAATGAGCAGAGAAACGGGGGAGAGCGAATACAGTTGCAGAGGTCAGTAAAACACGTAATGTTGCAAGGAGCAGAATGTAGGCAAGGAATCCAGAAGATGGGCACAGCATGATTCAGGGCCAACCTGAGTACGAGATCCAGGGGAGGTCCTGAATGAGAGTTGAAGTTAGTGTCCATAAATCAATCCAAACATTGGCAACAGGTCGGTGATGTTGAAACCATAGTGAATCAAGACAACTTGTGCAGTGAATGGTGTAGAGGGGATGGAAGAAGGGATAAGGGGGAATGGTAAGTGGGAAGAAGAAGCTGGCAAAGCTGGGGTTGGAGAGAGGACAAAGAGGGCTCAGAGGGATGAGGGGGAAGTGGGAAGTTGATTTGTTCCGTACCGCTGCCACCCAAGGGCAGTCTCCAGGCGCTCGCGTGGATATGCAAAAAAGTGGGGTAGGGGGATTAGTGGGGAAAAGGGTGAGAGGATGGGTTCAAAACCAGGGGGAACTGGCATCTATGAGTGTTTAGCATGTGGTCACTTGTGAGCGGCCTCGCGCATTGTAACCGTATGGGTAAGATTCCATGCCTCGGGTGTGTGGTAGTGTTTTGCGTTGGTGTTAGTGTTGTGTGGTTATGATGGGTTGGCTGTGTGTGCTGGTTAGTGTCCATAAGGGATTCAGAGTCACAGGTGGTTGTAGCCGTAAGGTAGTCTGGCATCTTGGTGTGTTGTTGAATTTTAGATGGTATTGGGCTATGTGGGTGGTTCACTCTGGATGTCTGCATATTAATGGTTCTCTGTTTTTTTATGAGTGTGGCTAGTCCCAGATCTTGTTTAGCGGCGTCAGTTATGTAGGAGGAGCAGGAAGGGAATAGGGTTAGTAAAGTCGATCAGTTCGTTGTGGTCTCTCTGGAGTGGCCCTTTGGATGCTGCTTGATGGTATATAGCCAGGTTCTTGTTGGCAGTTCTTTGGCCTCTCTTGTCTCATCTCTAGTTGTTTGTCTGCGGTGTTGTTATTGCTGGTGTCCCTTCTAGGTTGTCATTGTCTGCTGAATAGCCAGGTTTTGAGCAGTTTCCTGAAGGTGATGTGGTCTTCTGTGGTTCTAATTACTTTTGGCATGTTGTTCCAGGTGTTAGCAATTAGAATTGAGAACGCTGTTCCGATGAATTTCCTTTTTTTTGTGGGGTTTTGCCTCTATTTGTAGGTCGTTGCTGCATCTAAGTTCCCTTCCTGGGCGATACTGGCTAATCTTGTCTTGTAGGAATTCCACTCGTTGTCTGTGCAATGCTTTGTGGGCGATGCAGAGTGCTTTGAATTTGATTAGCTTTTTTACTGTTAACCAGTGTAGGGCTTTCAGTGCTGGAGTTACGTGGTCTCTTATCTTCAGTCTTATTAGGATCCTGGCTGCTGTATTTTACACCCTTTAGGGTTTCTTGGTGAGTCTTTCTGGCATTCCTTGGTAGAGGCTCTTTGCGTAGCTAATTCTTATGAGTATCAGGGATCTGAGTAGTTGTAGGAGGAAGAAGCATTTTTTTGGCGATTGCGTTGGCTTGTGGTTCCTTTGATAGTCCGTTGTCCATGAGGATTCCTAGGTTGTTTACTACATTGGTAGTCTCTGGTTGCGTTCCCATGCCGATTGGCCAGACCAATTGTGGGTTCCCTCCGCCGAGAGCATTATTTCTGTTTTTGCCGGTTTCAGTTTGGGGTTGTTCGTTGTCATCCAGTTGTATATGACTGTGAGTCAGTTGTTGAGGTTTGTTATTTTGTTTGTGTGTGCTGTTTTGTTTTCACAATTTGTTGTGTCGTCTGCGTAGTTGTAGGCGGTAAGTCCATAGGATCGAATGATTTTCATCAGTGGGCACATGTAGGTGTTGAAAAGTAGAGGGGAGAGGCTGGACCCCTGTGGGACTCTTCAGGATATATTTTTGCTGTTTGAGGTGAACGGTGTTAGGTAGGTAGGTTCTTTTGGTTCGGTTTGTTAGAAATAAGGTAATCTGCTTTAGTGCAGATTCCTGCATGCCACATTCCAATAATCTTTTTATTAGTGTTACGTGGCTGATTGTGTCAAAAGCCACTGAAATGTCCAATAGAAGGAGGGCCGATTTGGTGTCGTCTGTGTTAATTTTCAGGTCGTCCCATATCGATATAAGTGCTGATTCTGTTCCTCTCATCAGTCTGAAGCCATCTTGTGATTGGTAGAGTATTCCATGTGTTTCAAGGTGGATTTTGTAGACTTGGTTCTCCAGGATCTTCGCTGGGTAAGGCAGGTTTGCTATCGGTCTGTAGTTACTTGGGTCTTCTGCACTTTCTGACCTTTTTTATATCGGTGGTTTGATGTATGCTGATTTGGAGGAGGAGACTACTATTCCTCTTTTGAGTGATAAATTCATTAGGTTCCGGAAGCGTGTCACTGTGGTTCTGTGATTGTGGATTCCTTTGAAGATGTCCGGGGGGCAGGGGTCCCTTAGAGATCCTGCAAGGTTAGTGTCTTTGATCAGTGTGGCGATTCCTTTGTGATTGGTTCTAGCAGTGGCGGCTGCTGTCACAGGGCGGCAGGGCACCACCCCCCCACTCACTTTGCCCAGAAAGCAGAAGCAACATAAAGATCATTCAGAAGAAATTCTTTCTTCTTTGCATTTGCCAACAGCACGGGGGCGCTGTGGCAAATTGTGTCCAATTATAAAACTACTAAGGCCCGGCAACCGCAGCGGGGCGCGTCCCATTTTACTCTGAATTTCACTATATTAGAGTGCGTGGTTTAATTAGGAGGCTGACGGGGCGCTTGGGTGGTGGCCCCGCCAGTATAATATGTGCGCAAACAGTGCACCAAAGAAGATTCCCTCCCTGCTGCTTAGATACAGTAATGTCATTGGCTGGCAAAAAGCCAATGACATTACTGTATCTGCAGGTGATGGCGCAGGAACGGTCGGTGCGTGCGCCTGGCTGCGCACAGTTCACCCTTCAGAGTCTTTTGTTTTCGATTCTTTCCGTGAGCTGATGGTGGTCCCATCGACAAGACTGCCGTCAGCCCAGCAGAGACGGACATTGCGGCTTGCTGGTGGTAAGTAGTAGCACCCCCCCTCCCGACCTCCCTGAGTGACTGTTGGGGCCGACCGTGTAACACGGCCCAACAGTCAGCACTGAAAGACGTGTAGGGCCTACATGTCTTTCAGTGCACTGCTGACTGTTGGGCCGTGTACGTGTAGCATTGGTGCAATTTGGGGCCTTGCGGGAGCCTCAAGGCCCGGCCCGCTACCTGGCACGTCATGGTTCCTTAGGCGCAGGCTTCCCCCGCGGCTAAGGCAGGTAACTGGATGCCGTTATTGTTATTTTACGGGGCATTTCCCTTTCTCATTAGATTTATTTAATCGTGCGTCTCTCGCACACATCCGAATTAGTCATATAAACTTTGGTTAAAAAAAAAAGTAAACAAATTGTGTCTGCGTGCTGTCCGTACGGCACCGTTCTTGAATTTGTACGGAAGTGTCTGCTTTGAGTTAAGAAAAGTCAAGAGAATGTTTTCCAATTCGGCGCAACTTATCACAAGGGGTGGAAACGGTGGCGGACGCAGGCATGTCCAATTCGTTAAACTAGGATGGGAGGTGCCCACTTTCATTTTAGCCTTTTTTTGTGCACCTTGTGAGTGAGTGGTGTCCTCCATGTAAGACACGCAATAACTGATTAGGAGTGGCAATGGCTATGGGTGGCGTTCCCTGTATGCCCTTTCAGTGCTTGATCTCTGAGTGACTTCTCAGTTACAACCATGGCAGCTCGGTGGGTTCATGTAAATGCTGCAGGGATCTGCATGCCACAGGTCTTGATAAAGCCTATATGAGCTCTCAACTTTTTCAATGTTGTGCAGACGCTGGGCACCTTTCAGTGCATTTAAAAGTTGTCTGAATAGAATTGTTTTAGAAACGTGTTGCATAGTTCCCCACAAAATGCAATGTGTGAATTTGTTCGCGGTGTTGGGTTTAGCGCTCTCGCTTTCTCACTTCTCTCTCCCTCGCACTGCTTTCCTCCAGTCTCTACTGGCACCATAGTGCCCTGCAGGGTTCTTCCTCCATTTCCACTTCTGGTAGCAGTGATTTACGTAATAGTGGTATTTGTTACTGTCGATCCTTGTCATGTGCAACTGTTTGCACCTACCCCTCGTTTGACCGTGGTACTAAATGAGATTCTTTGCTTTGGAGCTCTCCCGGGTGTCTTTTTATGTTTTAAAAAGCTATCTGGAAAATGGCAGCTAGCTCAGCGTGCTGAGTGCCTGCTATGCAGATCTGCGTTTAACCGGTAGGTTACAGTTTTCAATCAAAAGTGTGCTCAACCTCTCATATTTCGGCTGTCGCTGAAATGAGTACCATCGCAATGTGCACCACGTCCGCTCTACGCAGGGCCTGTGTCATTAAAATCGATGAACATCAATGCCGCACATTTAAGATGCAGAGGAAACGCGTGTGCACATGCATTTGTATGTCACGTGTTGTAAAATCCATACTCTTAAATGGCGCGCACACCCGAATCCGTCGGATTGACACCTATGCCACATAAGGCAATTCACCCAGTGCTCAAATTACTATGAGTACATTGAGGCTGATGGGGGGGGGGGGGTGGGAAAGGGAGAGAAAGAGTGTGTGTGTGTGTGTAAGAGAGAGAGACAGCGAAAGAGTGAGGTTGTGAGTCAGGGAGACACAGAGATAAAGAGCAAGAGAGACCGAGAGAGACAGAGCGAAAGAAAGGTAGAGAAAAAGTGTTTGTGTCAGAAGGACAGAGAGAGAGAGGGACAGAGAGAGAGAGAGAAAGAAAGTGTGTGAGAGTGAGAAAAAGTGAGAGACTCAGATAGTGAGATAGAGAGAGACTGGAGTGTATGTGAGAGAGAAAGAGACACAGGAAGAGAGAGACAGAGTGGGAATGAGACAGAGAGAGGGTCACAGAGAAAGCAAGAGTGATTCAGAGTGAGAGAGAGAGCGCAAGAGACATAGGGAGAGAGAGTGAGATTTCGAAACTGTCTAAAGTCACTCAGCATCCAATGGCAGAGCTGGGATTTGATTTCACAATAGCTAGTCCAAGCAAAAGGCCATTTACCCGTCATTGAACCGGGTAATTTATCTGTTTTGCAGCAAATGCGGATGCAGAAATCCACATTGCAGAACTACACAATTTTCACAAAAACTCTAAAGTTGTGGAGGATGGTGAATCTTTCATGCTAAGACTCGGGGAGATTAGGGAGAGACTGGCTGGGCGCAACCAGTTGTGTATCTGTCAAACTTCAGTCCACGAAGGATGGAGACCTTGTAGTATACAAACTGCACAAAACGCATCCACACAAAAGCAGACCCTGGGGTGCACCGCTTCTGGGGAGCAGTGTTCTGGGGCGTTGTGTCACACACCGATGCAATGACGCTGGACAAAGCTCTGACTGTCCTTGTATCTGTTCTGGACACAGAGGATTCGACAGGATGTGAGGTATACTGCCAGCTTGCCACTTGGTTTTAACTTTCAGAAAATGTCTAAAATACCACCTTGTTAAGGGGATGAACGCATGTGAATGCCAGTAACAGCATGACAAACATATGTTCCATTATTACTGACTATATAATGAATTTCTTTATGCATACACCATAGTTACAGCTATTCTCAATACAAGCTGCTGTAAAATCCACCATCACACTTGTACACGTAAGAATAATGTACCACCATTAGTATGTAAAACCTAATGCTTTTTTCATATTTCGGTGGGTTTTTTGGACAGTAAATTGCACGTTTTTGTAGGCCATTTTTCCTTGGGGGCTGCACACGCTCGTTCAAAAATTCACCCTGGGGAAATGTACGCCCCACCAGCTTTCAAACTCACCAGCCGCCACTGGGTTCTAGGCAGATTAGTTTTGCTTTGATCTGTTTCGTCTGGTGTCTGTGGTCCAGTGGTTGTATTTGCCCCAGCTAGGTTGATGGTCACCTGTATTGTGTCTATTTTTGCTCGCAAGTGGTTGGTGATTTTGTCACAAAGTGTTGGTGCAAGGGTGATGGAATTTTTGCAGTAAATTATTATTTTTTTTATTATTTTTTTTTAAATCTGATTTTAAAGAGTTCTTTCTGTGAATTGTTTGCTAATTCTATTCTTGTGCAGTAGTAGGTTTTTTCTTGTTTCTTTGAGGACTGTTGCTTTGTACAGTTTGAGTTGTCTTTGGTATTTTATTTTGTCATGTCTGGTGTATTGTTCTCTCCATTTTGTTTCCATTGTTTTTTTGGAGTTTTTTTCAGTTCTTCTGTGGACCATTTTGCTGCCTGTTTTTGTTGGTGTTTTCAATGTTTTAGCTGGTGCTAATTGGTCAAGGTCCTTGGTGATCCAATTGTTGAGTGTCTTCTGTTGTATCGGTTTGTATTGGTGGGATCTCTTTCACCTAGGTTGTCGTGGTGGGTTGATCGCATGGCGGCCTTGTCTGCTGGTTTCGTTGCAAAGTTGGGGTTGTAAGAAGGTGCTCTGTAGATCAGGAGGAATCTTATGTTAGATTGGTCGTTGAGTTCTATCTTGATTAGGAGGGATTTATAGTCTTCCACGTTGGTTGTGGTGATTTGAGATGCTAAGGAGTGTTTTTTTGTGTATAGTTGCGATTCCGCCTCCTCTTTGGTTTTCTCTATTGGCGTGTATTAATTCATAATTGTCAGGTGTTGCTTCGTTCGCTGTGGCTTTATACTTGTCTGATAGCCAGGTTTCTATAAGGAAGAGCACATCTGTGCCTCCTTCGCTTAGGCATTCATTTAGTTCTGTTGAGTGTTTTGCCATGGATCTAACGTTGAGGATACTGCAGTGTAGTTTGCTTGATTTCCCTTTCGTGTTGTTGTTAGTATTGTTTGTTCTGACTAGTGTGTTTTTGGTTGGATTTCCGTTCCATGTGGGTTTTTCCCGGTTGAGCCTTTTGGGTGGGGTGGTTCTTTGTTGGTCAGTCTCTTTGTCGAGTAGACTGATGAGGTTTATGGCAGGGTTGGTTTGTTCCGGGTGGTAAATAGGATAGCTACCCCTCTGTTCCAGTCTTTGTGATACAGGGTGTGTAGAGTGTGATGGATTCCAATGTGTTCCTTGTTCTGTTTGGGGTATTGTCCATGGTGGAGACCGGGTTGGGATGGTTTATTAGTAGTTGTGTTCCGTTTGGTGTCCTGGTTGGGTTTGTATTTGTAACGCTTGTTGGCTGCCGGTTCATTGGCCCTCATTATAACTTTGCCAGCCCGGAAACAACTGTGCCAGTAAGATGCTGTATCCGGACCGGCAAAGTACAAGTTTGCGAGGCGGATGCCCTCCTGCCCACCAGGTCTGACTTGGTGGGTGGAATGGCACCTGCCCACAGACTTTTATGGAAACACTGGCACATTGTTAACGGTGCCGGTGTTTCCATGATCCTCATTCCCATTGAGTCCTATGGGAATGGGGATTTACAATTGCTGCCGTCTGACTTACTGGAGCGCCGGGGTTGTGATGCCCTGGTGTTTCTGGGAAATCGGGCAGCAGTCATTCATTACAGGTCCAGCGGCTATCTGCCGGTTTTACCTGCACAGTTACCGCCGGACCCGTAATGAGGGCCTTTGTTGCTCTGCTGCTTTTGTTTACCATGTTGTCGTATGTGGACAGGTAGGGAGCATTTTAGTCTCTTTGCTCTTTTATTTGTATGTCTCCTTGGGCCAACTTGGATGTTTGTGTTTTGGGGTTGTGCCAGTCGAACGGGTTTTGTTGAAAAGAAAATTGCTCTTTATTCAGACTTACAACTGGTTAAATAAAAAAGTATGTAAAGGCAGGTATCTTCACTGAAAGTATTCTTTTCTCTTTTCCCGCTGTGCTTTTTCAGTGTTCTTTTTCTGATTCTTTGCAGGGAATGTAGTAAGGTCCTCTGGCAAGTCTTCTCTTCCTAGTCCTCATACGCCCACAAGCCTTCTGCAGCTCCTGCCGGTCCGTCTGGGTTGTTCTGTAACGAAACCAAGAGTGAACAATACTCCTCCTCCTCAACTGTGGCTTTATATATACAGGGCTTAACAGGCCAATCAGGACTTACTTCCTTTATCACGTTATAAAAACCCTCCCAAGCCCCGCCCCTTTTCCCCTTCAAGCCTGGCGTTCTGCAGCTTTCCCCGGCTCCCACCGCCCTGTTCAGGTCTTCATTGACCAGGTAAGCGCTTTGTTGAATTTGTTTATTGGTTTTTGGTTGGGTTGTTCGTGGGTTTCGGGACGTGTATTTTGTTAACGGAACTTCTGCAATGTGGCATCTTGTTGAATGCGGGTCTGCGGCTTAGGTCCCTAGGACGGCTGCAACAACCATACGCTCGCGTCTCTGCTAACGTGCAGCAACATGGCGTTTCGGCTCTCGCATACCCGTCTCTCAACTCCACATGTCTATTGTGAACTAAGGCCGGCACGGACTTTCCACTCTTGGTTCGGTCGACCTCCCCTTATCCGCCTTCTGTTCCTTTTTACCGGCCCCTCCTTCCCTGTAGGGTAGCACCTTTGATGGGTCTGTGTTTCTCCCTTCATTTCGTTCCGTATCTGCACATGAATACGGTGTACTCTCCAGTCCCCACCACTCCCCAAGCAGGTGTGGTTCGTGCTGCACTGGGACGCGTTTCATTTTCCTGACCGTTACAGACCCCCAGCTCTTTTGCTGGACTGCAGGACTTTTTAAAGTTTTAACCCTGGATTGATTGAGACCTTTTTCCCACTCCCTCATGTGTTTTGACCTGAATTGGATTGTGTTTTCACTGTTTTGGGAATCTGACAATCTCCATAGGCATCTACTTTTTGTATGGTTACCCACAGCACCTTCAGGGCAGTGTCACTGAGAAATCATTTAGATTTCTCATAAGGTTTGAAATACCTTTTCTGGTTGTGAACTACTGTTCCCAAGAATAGTAAAGTGAAATTGACTTTGACTTTACTTACCTTTTTCTCTTTGTGGGTCCAGCACACACTATCTTATATGGATTTCTGAGGGTTACCTAGTAGCGCCTTATCCTACATTCTCATGTAACATTTTTATGTTCCCCTCCCTATTTTGAATGGTTGGTGGCAGTGGTTTACCTTTTTTGTGCCTTTCTACCGCAGGCTGAACCCTCAGCTGTAGTATAGCACCCATGGGTGACCATTTTATCAAAATGGCCCCCATATTTTTTTTGCCATTTTCTGTTTGTGAGGTCTTTCTTGGGTTTTACTCTGTGCATTGAAACAGATTGGAGCCCTTTGTCTTGCCTTTGGCGGGGCTTCAGCCCTGAAGCCTGCCTCTGGCTCCAGTGTGTCTGGAAGGACAGGATGTGAGGGAGGGCCCTGAAACTCCCCTGTCTTTTTTATTTTTATTTTTTTCCTCTAGGAATGCCTGAATGCAACCAGTCCTGATTGGCTGGCTGGCTCGCTATCCTTTCCTTGCTGTGTGATTGACGGGCTAGGCTGTTCATGAATGGGGGAAACCTGTTTAAAAGGCTAGGGTTTTGGGACTAGAGGCAGCGTCGACAACTGGGAGAAACCTCCGACGAAGAAACCGTGAATGAAGCTTGTTGCATCCTCCTGGACCTTTGAGTTGCCAGGTATAGCCCTGCTGCTGTGCTGAAACTCCTTTTTCAATTCAACAGAGAAGCTCCGGAACGGACAATTTCTCCCCTTGGGTTAGGGAGATCAACTAACCCAGAGACGAACTCAAATGGACCATATTCCTTGTCTGGCTGTACTACTTCATTGCTGCAAGAACCGAGTGCCAGAAGTCAAGTAATCCATAGTCAAGTGAAAGTCTGAAATCCGGCTACAAACTCCAGGAGTCTCCTAAGGACCCTCCAGAAGCAGGACGACCAAAGCTCGAGTCCCCTCACCAGAGTGCAGGACCCAAGGAGCGAAGGAAGCCCAACCTTTATCGGAGATCTGCAACGGTGCTGTCTACTAAGTGCTGAAACGTGAAGTGCTGCTGAACCGAAAAGAGCCCATAGCTGCCGACGACCTCCCAAGTACCGCTTCAGGAGCCCTACAGATGTCCTCCCTCTTGTCCCCGCGACTGAGGCTCAGGAACACTGGGTCTGCATTGTTGTAGCAGGACAAAAGCCAGCTGGACAACTCTTCTTCAAACCAGAGGTACTGTTTAGACTTTGGGTATTTACCTCACTTTCTTGTAGCCGTGCTTTTCTCATTTGGGAATTGCAGTGGCCTACTTTTAGATTTGAGTTGATTCCAACTCTGTTTTCACAGGCTTAACAACGTGTGACCCTACAAGTGATTTTCTAACAACCTCTAACTTTGTGCAAGACCTTTGATTCTAAGAAGTGCCTCAGCTCCATAGACTGTTTCAAATTTACTTTGGCTGTCCTGGCTCCCTGCAGACTCTTCTAGCCCATTGCCTTTGATATTGTTTGTCCCTCATAGGTGGTAACTTGTTTGCTGGGAAAGGCGTGTCTAGATTTCATTGGAAGATTTAGTTGTCCTCACATATACTGAGAACCTGTAAACCCTTTTTTTTCCCTTCCATAAACCTTTCCTTTCTGCAACCTCAGAATCTAAGTATAACAAGTGTGGTATATAAAAGCCATTACTGTCCTTGTGATTGAAGTCACCCCAGGGTGTAGGAATTGTGTAGAGGCAAATCCAAAGATTATCCACTAACTTGTTCTGATTCTGAAATGTAATTTTAAATATATTTACATTGTTACATGAGTTGCCTTTCTAAAGAACGCTTATTTAAAGATGTATGTTAAATAAATAACTATTTATAACTGAAACCTTGAGTGTAAGTTTTGTTTGGCTACTTTCTATTTAAGGATTTCATTTGTACAGCTCACATTTATCCCTCTTTAGATAGGCCTGGCTGCTCAGTCACACTAACAACCTGTGTAGTACAGACCTACACCAAAATGTGCGTTACCTAATGCCAAGCAGATAAGTGTTGTGTAGTCTCGCACAGTGGGACTGCACCAATTCTTATCTAACAAGTCGGCATGGAAATGTATTGATAGTGAGGGTGCTGGGTTCCTGCTTTTGACTGGATGGCAAAGGATTCTCACCCAGGGGATGCATGCTATGTTTAGGCCTCTGGCTTCCACTTTGGCCCAACATAGTCTCCAAGATTTACACTTGCCACAGTGGGGTGTCATTCAGCGTATGTGCAACTAAGCAAAAGCGGAATGACAATCTGTATTGGTCCGCATATCCTCCTACAAACTCTGATGTTGGGAAGTAATCGGGGAAGTCATCCCCAAATCATCAAGAACAAACATATTTCATGGCAATGCTCTTGAAGTAATCAGCAGGTCATCCCAGAATCAGCCCCAAATCATCAGGGACAAGTGTGCAATCTCTTGAAGTGATCAGCAAGTCATTCTACACGCATCAGGAACGAAGTTTTTTTTAAAATAGGGATGATGTTGGCATAATCAAGTCATCCTAAGCTCATCCCCCAAATCACCCACCATTCTGAGATATTTGCTGTGGGATGTTTTAACCCACTCTGCTCTGCCCTGCGGCATCACTGCGTGCTGGTGGCACCAGAATCCTCAAAATGGCAGCGAAAACCCCATGCACGCCAAAACCTAGGGAAATTGCGCTCTACCAAGCACAACAAGATGGCTGCCAAATCTACCATGTATGTTGTCAGTGGTGGAATGGAGACCGCATTTCGGAAACATGTAATTGGGCTGTCCAACATGTAAAAATGAAGCACAGATGAAAAGCAGTGCTTGATGAATGAAATCCGAAATCTTGCAGTTAAATCTTTTCTTGGTTGCTGAAAATACAAAATGCAGGTCCTAAAAACCCACAAACATCCAATCTTCTTGCGGGATGTCATATGTTACTGAAGTCAAGAAAGCATTGTGGAATTGCAATATCCTGGAAAGCTGAATTGGTCACAAAAACATCCACAGCCAGTTTGCCTGCCTGTGAAAGCTGTCAAAAATCTGGGCGCAGTAGCAGCGGCTGCCAGAAGGACTATTTCAAAAGCCTGTTTTAAGTAAACTTGTACCATTCCAGATCTAATGTCTAAAATCTAAGTGACCTGTTATCAAGAGTAACCTAGGTTGCAACCATTTAAACGTCATGGTTTAGAGCCTGGAATCGGTGTTCTAGATGTTTGTTTTAAAATTGCAGGTTTATTTTCAACAAAAAAAATGTAACAAAGTGACTTTTAAAGTAAGCCTGATTCAAGCCAAAACTACAAAACAACTCCCCCCCCCCCCTAATGGGCAAGGCACCTCCCTTCTGCTCTCTGGGCCAGGAACTCACATTCAAGTGTTAAGAGGGGAGGGGAGGGGCGCTGGGCCTGCTCTGGGAAGAGCACAATGGGCTTCCTCCCAGGCATGGAGATGCTAATCAGGAAGGATTGTGAAGGGCCTCTGCCAGAAGAAAGTGGGCGGAGATTGCTGCTGAAGCTGCAAGAAGGAAAAGGAGGCAGGTACAGACAATTTTGTTGATTGACAATGGACAAAAAGCAGATTTCTAATAAGACTGATAATTTACTGTGGACAATTGTAAAAAATAAATACATCCCGGACTTCTGAACCTAAATTTTTGCTGCACATTTTAAGAGGAGCCAGAACTCTGTGCTATGTTCTGGGATATAACTGTAGACATTGTGGTTTTATAGCAAATGTATTTATGTCAGAAGCATGAAACTTCACACGCTTATGCCCATATACAATGCGCACATGTGTACCCATTTTGGTAAAGTGTGAAATTCTGTCAAATCCAGACCCACGATCCTACAATTACGGGGCTTGGAAGTATATTTGCTCCACAAAGATGTGATATAGATATGCTATTGTTATCAAGTTTGTAAAATTGTAAATATGCATTATATGAAAAGTAGATTTCATGTTCAAAAACCAAGAGGCCCCATCAAACTACATCATCATGGTGACCCACTGTTTTCTGCTCCACAAGGGAGAGGGCGGATTCTAGCCAATGGACTACCTAGGGGGTGCGCCTAGGATAATTCAGCATACACACCCCTTTATCAAATGCATACATGGAGACAGCTGAGGACTTGGAGACACACATTCACCCACCAACCGATTGCTGGCGGAGCACTTTGCAAGAGAACTATCCATATTCCAGACTCCAGATACTTGGCAAGCAGAAAGGCCCATTTCCATAGCTGAACCAGTCTCAGCTAGGCCTTGAAAATTCCAGAAACCAGAATTTACCCCAGACCTCTAAGGGGAACCAAAGAACAGCCTGGCTGTGCTGTACTGCTATCCTTCTAAGAATTATTGCCAGAATCCAAATACCCAACCCAGTAGAGCCGTGCTGCGACCAGATAGCTGTGAACCAGAGCCATTGCAGATCCAGTCCAGTCCCACCATGCAGTGACCAGACGCCTTGCTGTCCAATCCGGTGTGCCCAGCAGAATTCCTGTCCAGAAACCTTGACTGACCTGAATCCCTGACGGTTCTGTTCAAACCTATGTAGTGAGTATCCTTAGTATAGGACTGTCACTAGTTTATGTACTGTCCATAGTCCTCCCTATCCAAACCCATCCTCTATCATACTCAGAACTGCATTGAACTGCCTGAACTCTCTATCACATACCTATTATCTCCTCCTGTACTGGTAGTGTTAAACCGATCTTTGTGCTGGTATATATTTTTCTGAAGAAGGCGAGCGTCTCGGCAGGCAAAAATCTGATCCAGAGACGTCCTGGGCTGGTGGCTGTGCTGTCGTGTAGTTTGCTTCTTCATAGTCCATCCCTAGTGTAAAGAAATCCTGTTTGTCTTTTAAAAGCGCATCTTTGTTTTACAATTTGCCTCTATCTGGAAAAAAAACGACTTCCACGAGAACGTCCATAACTTCAATTTTCATGCTAGAAACGAAATTTAAGTGTGCTTGTGGCTAACAACCTACGCTTTCCAGAGAACCCAAAACCGCATCGCAAATCCTTAGTTATTTGGCAAAATCTATAACGTGTAAAATAGCTTTTCATTGCACCCGACCTCAAAATTAAGTTTTCTCATTGCTTGTTGCCATCAAATCATTGCTAGTGTTTGTCTACAACCAGATAGAGCGGCTCCCATTAGAATTTCAACAATTTCAGTGATTTAGCCCATTTTTAGTGTTTTACCTATTCCATTCAAAGCCAACTTTAAAACAAATTGTGAGTTTGCCTATTAGTTCTGTTTCTCTCTTGTGAAAGAAACCTGGCCTACCCATAATCTTTATTATTCTCAACTTCTGAATATATGTGCGTTTCTTGGAAACGGGCTAAATCAATTTTACCCCCCCCCAAAATGACACCATACTCTTTGTTTCTAAAGAAAAATGTCAAAGGAAATGTCCGCCAAGGAAGGCCCTTTCCATGGCGGCCTTCGGGAGCGGACGCACTGGGAACAGAAGTGTTCCCAGCGCATTTGTTCCAGAAAAAAAAGGAGAAATAAGAAGGTATGTGGGGTTGGGAGGGCGGGAGTGGAGGGGACGGTTTGCAGGGGATGGGGAGGAGGAAAAAAAAACACTCCTGAATCCCCGGAGGGGAGGATGGCAGCCTCCAGCTGTGTGGTGTCTCGAGCGGGGATGGCCCCGTTTCAAGCCTCCTCATTGGCTGAGGGGCTGCCACACCCACTCCCCGACAGGAACAATGGCAAGGAATCCCAGCCGGTCGGGTAATGCCCTGGCAAGGGCAAATCAGAATGTCTGTTACATTCTGGTTGACCCTCGCCGGGTACTAATATATGATGGCAATAACCACGTTGAGTAAACCATATCAATAATCCTAAACAAAGGCCCCCCCCTTTGATTTGCATATCAATAATGATGGCAATAACCGAGAGCACACTTGTAAACAGAGTAATAATGGATTAAGTGCCCATAGCCAATGATTCAAGGAATTTAATAAGTCTACAAAGATCATCGGGTCAGAATATTCTTTGGTAGAGCCATGTGGTGGAGTAATTAACATTCTAGCAGGGTCTAACTGGCTATATTTAATGCCAAGACTTCTCAATGCTGGTCTCATCGCAATCTGGTTGAAATATAGATTTTATCGCCATGAAGTGATAAAGGAGATTGTTTCTTAGCCGCTGTTGTCATTTGACGAGCCTTAGGTTTTATCCTATCTGCTCTTTGAAATTCAAGGGGTGGTGCAAAAGAAATGTCTAAAGCCTTAGGTAGCCAGTCGGATAACAATTTATTGGCATCATCCTGCTCTGTATTTTCCGGATTTCTTTAAATTCAAATGTTCTCCATTTCGAATGTTCTCTTCTATTTCGATCTTCCAAATTAATAATTTCCATTTCCATCTGAAATACTTTTTGATGCATATGTTCCAAACCTTCGAACCTGTCGTCTGTAAAAGAAATGCGCTCTTCTGCTTCATTCATCCTTCGTTATCACTTTAATTTCATTCTTGAATGAGCGAAGGTCATCTTGAAACCGTTGGAGTACGAGTATCTAACATTGAAATGGGGGGGTTTGAATATTGGATAGTTTGGTCAGAATCTTTTCCATGCCTTTTATTAAATGTAGATATTTCAATTGATGGTATAGGTACACTCTGCTCACCTTTAGCTGTGGCCATGACTTAATGTTAAAGCACTCCTTAAAACATGTGTAGAACAAATGATTAAGAAAAGATCACGTAGAAATATGGTATAAAACAAATGTACATTAGATGTCAATCATGAGTATGCCATAAAGTGCGATATTCAATCCACGTCCTCGCGCAACGCCGCTTAATTACCTCAGAGAGGCAGATATGCACTGAGTGTCCTCCACGTGGTGACCCCCACCCTCCTGAATTCATCCTCTGCACAATCAAACCCAGATAGCGCCTCAGTCTCTATCGAAATCAGCTCAGTGAATGAAATCGCAGCACATAGCGCCCCACCTTTTGTGTCACCAAGGCAGGTGAAAACACTTTTGGTGGGTGAGAGCCCATTGAAGTGAATGGGCGTATGAGGGACTTGTCGGGTGATTCAGCTGCTTGCAAGGCGGGTGAAACCCCCCCCAAAAGCGGGTGATTGGAGAGCTATGGCGGCATCCAATTGCTCCGCAACACTTGCCTCAGACAACCTGACGCGCAGGAAAAAGGGTTCCATGTGTTAAAACCGCGGCAAAAAATGGCCGTGAACACAAAATAGCGCGGCAAAAAGGCTGTGGTTTTGCCACCACAATCCCTGTAAAGGATGCAGCGGACAGCCCTGCAACCCCCGCTCTCCTTAAATGGTGTAATGGGGTAGACCTTTAACGGGTCAAACCGCAGCATTTTTGCCGCAATTATTTTGTTCTGCCGACATTTTTGCTGCCATTTTATCACTGCATACCGGAAAAAGGTGGCCAAACTGTAGCAGAGCACAAACACCACCACCAAAGGACAAACTGGTGAGTAGACATAACGCCTACTTTATTTTAAGGCATACATTTCAAAACAGACAGGTCCAAAAAAAATAAATGTGCTCGTCATGTCGGGGTGGGGGGGGGAACCAAAGAAACTATGCAGCCATCTTGCCGGTAGCTAGCAAGGACCTAACCCGCTTAGAAGCATTATGAACGCATTTCAAAGAGGTGCACATGTACTTTAAACGATGCTGTGAAAAAGAAATGACTCACAACTAGAGGGTAAATGATAGTTTGCAACCTGACCCCTTTTTATAGAAGGCACATTTTAATGTCTTGCACACCACATCCAAAGGCCTTGTTCAAGTGAACGAAGCCTGTGAGAAGCCCATGTTTATTTTAGTTAACTGATAACGTGGCTCATTTGATCATTATTCAAATTTCGTAGGCTAAAATTAGTTGTTGCTTTGTATGTAGGCATACTAGAGGACCTGTGGCTTGGAGAAAATTCAATCAATTCAATTAACACAAAATCCCAATCTGATTCAAAATGCTGATCTCAACATTTTTAAAACCATACGGCCATGTCCACTCTCCTGAGCATAGCACCAACTTTTGTGTCCTTTTTGTGAATTTAGTTTGCTTCATTTAAGGGAGGATGAAACTAATATTTTGATCCATTGACAAATATTAAGTTCTGCAACAGGACCTATATGTTTTGAGCTTTTAAATTACACAGAGTTGGCGTTTAGGTGCACACTGTTTTGCAAGTAAGACAAAACATGGGTATGCATATGGCTCTGCAGGATGGAGGCAGAGAGAATCGAGCTACTCACGAAGGAGCAAGCCAGACTGACACGAGACAGGGCAGACCAGGCAGGATGTGACACTGCTTGAAGGCCAGACAGTTGAAATGTGCATGATCAAAGTGTAGCAGAGTATGGGTATGAGGTGAGAATAAAGCTATTGTATGCGCTTGGGTATATGTATAAAGCTCAACCATTTGCAAAATCTAAAGTTTTATGCAATTTTTGTTATTTGCATTTATAGCGAAAACGGACCAGACAAGTGCCTACCTTTTTAAATAAATTACTTGGGGTGGGGGGGGGGGGGGGAGGAGGGGAAATGTCGCCTGAGCTACAAAAATTAAAAATTCCACAAAGCGAACATAAGGTGCAGACCTTGGCACAAATCCACATGGAGGGGCAGGATGGGCTCTTACCCACTGAACCCGATATATAACATCCCCATCACCGACATTTCACTACTGGGTGTGGCAAATGACGAACATAGCATGCCCACTGTAGATATCTTATTGGTTGCTCCGGTTGTCCTTGCTGAGCTTCACAGTAGAACACGGCTTTCAAATTGGCCGTCAACACCTGCCGCAAGCTCATGGGGCTTCAGGGAGCAAGTACATTTTCACGCAGCGATCGCGGCAAATCTGGATCAACTAAAAGAAACAAAAAAAAATGACATGCGCTACATTCCATCTGATAAAACCTATCCGCATTCACCGGTTTTGGGCTTTGACCCATTTCTACCTAAACAAAGTCTAGAAATACCACGCCAACCCAACTCTTCACCTCCTATTCCCTCTAGAAGAGACCCTGGTAGATCTAAACCAACAAGAACTACAGAATTTCCCGGTCCTGACAAGGATCCTGAACTTGCTGGATAAGGGACACGAATATACACATGGGGCTATTGGCGTCAGAATGTCAGAAATCAACTCTAGACTGAGCAGAATAGAGGGATTTTTGATGGCACAGGAAAAATGCCACACATTCTGGGCTGACCAACATCTAAGTGGCAAACGTACCCAAGAACAAAAGCTGGTAGAGACTGTAGATGCAGTAAAAGATGACCATATGCACAAGGTAAACTCAAGCCACCCAAACTATCAACTTGGAAAAAGTTGACATAATAGATGTAAGCATAACGAGTGGTTCTAAAGATGATCAAATAAATCAGATTCCACCGTATGAGGAGATTGCCAAATTGCAACATGAAAGAATATTTGCCCTAGAAAAGATAGTTCTAGCTGCAAACTTAATATCTGTGGAGAAGATGGCTGAAGTACTCGCCAGATGAGGAGAGAAATTTCATTCTTTCAAAATCTATCCCTGACAGCCCCTCTGCCCTTAACAGATTTGATTGATCTAAATGAAGACTCTGACCAGAAGGGACTTGTTTCTAGTGAATTCTTGGCTGAGGCAAGTAACGGAAAACAGAGTACCTTTTTCATGTCTCGCAAAGCAAAAAAACTACACGCGAGAGCATTGAAAAGGCAGAACAAACAACTCTGTTACACAAAATCCATCCACTCAACTGGGGTTCAATATAACATGTAGCAAGAAGGGAAAAAAATAAAGTCAATGTTGATGGCCCAACAGACAGACAAAAAGCAAAAAAAATAAAATAACAGCATAATAAAGGATGAAATCACCATCTATATAACTCAACACCGAAAGTCAAGCTGTATTGGGAATAACTGACGCTACTGTTAATATTGCCCCATCAAGTGTATCGAAGGATACAAATAAGAACCATGAACATGGGGGTCAGTCAACAAAATGTAGAACTTATAAAAGAGGAGGGCGGTATATCGCCCCCCCTCCTTCTGATACAAACGCAGTTACAGGGTTTCTTTGAAAAAATGGATAAAAAAATAACTTCGTTATCCCAAAATTCAGCGAACATCCTCGCCACCTCAATCGTCCCGACTAATACATTGGATGAAAGTAACCATAAACAAGCACGCCTGGATGATAATGAACACGCAATCTCACAGGCGCCTGAGCTTGTCAATTCGCAGGCCATGCATGGTGGATCAGATGTGCAGCAAAAAGGGCAATCTATGGCGCCCACCTCTACTTTGGATGGACAGGGTGTTGATAGATTGACATATTACAAAGCACTGTTACCTGAAATGAAATTGGTAATGGGATGGATGTTGGATCCAACGAAAGTAGATAAACCCAATTTAAATCGAGCAACGATGCTCGATCAAATACGGGCACTTCGCAATTTGGTCTCTAATGACATTGACTGCATTAGACTACCGTATGTGCCCAATTGTCGGATGCTATGTAAATATCAAAACACAATTATTGCCTCATTAATATGGAAACATGAAAAAGATTTTCAAATGCTTGGTTATGAGTTATCAATGTATAACTCGTTGGAACATGCTACATATTTTGTGGAATATCAGCCCTCAGCATTACAAAGCAATACTACCGCAGAAGACCGTGATCTTCAGTTTGCAACTATGCAGGAAAAAATTAGAGTACAATCCGAATCAGTTGCGCAAATTGTCACAAGCCTTGCATGGCTTGAACCACTCATGAAAACACTAATTGGTGATCTCCCAATTAAAGAATATCCATAAAATAATGTAGTAGTTATAAATTCTTGGAATTACTGTGGATTTAAGAATCTCGAGCAATGGTTTCAGAATATTCCATACATGGAATTACCAGCAATAATTATACAACAGGAAACCATGGCAACCCAAGATATTTACCTGGAAGGTTATGTGGCCTTTTGTGCTCATGCTGTAAGAGGTATACTGGGGCGCCCATCTGGCGTTCTTGCTATTTTTGTGAGACACATATATTGTGTTAAGGCATGTCAAGTTTATACATCCACAGATATATTGGTTGTAGAAGTAACATCAAACACTCGAATGTATTCATATGATATTAATTGCTCTTTATTGGAATCCAGCTGTAACATCTGTAGATACATTATTGAAAAAGTGAATTTTGTAATATTACAGGTTGTAACAGACTTTCCAAATGCACAAATCATCATAGGAGGTGATTTCAATTCGAACCGTAATACAAAACTAGGGGGGACAGCTCCAAATGCACAAATCATCATAGGAGGTGATTTCAATTCAAACCTTAATACAAAACTAGTGGGGACAGATACAGCGAGCAATCTGTATGAAATGCCAGCCTTTGAAAGAGGTCAATTATGGATAAATTATTTCAATGAATGGGATATGCATGTAATACCTTTCGTTCAAAAAGAACATCCATACACTTGGTCTCGTGGGACGAAATTTTCCACGATTGATTATCTTATGATTTCGGGGCCATTAGCTGCATCAACAACAAGTTACAATATCACACAATCACACCTAAGTGATCACTGCATTTTGGAGTGTCGGTTAGACTGTAACTTTCCTATGTATGACACCATTCCGGCCTTATTAATGGTGATAGATCGGAAAGCACTTTCCATCAGGTGTAATACAAGCTTATACAGGCATCTAAATTATATGGTCAATAGGGACACTGAAAAAATAAACGCAGAAATGATGTCTACGGATGAGCTTATGGCTTGGGAAAGGAAGAATGAGATTGTGATCCGTGGCCATATTGATAACTTGGCAAAGCAGAAACTAACGGTTAAGCAGAATAACTATAAGGCCAGATACAATGTGGCAATTGCCTTGAGGAAAAAACAAAAAAATAACGAAATGCACAATCTGCTCAAACTATCCAATGAGACAAGTTGTTATGCGATTCTGAAAAAAAAAATTCTGACAAGCTATAAAAATGATGTTAAACAAATAAAGCTTGCTAAATTTATGGAATCTAATCAAAAAATTATTCTGAATCTAATCGAAAAAAATACCAGAGAAATTTGGGCGATATTGAAAGATCCACTCTTAAAAGGAAAGCCGTCTTTATGCTCTGCAGTAAGCGGCGGAACCTGGAGTGAATTCTATAAGAACAAGTATGCTTTGCCACTGAAATTCAGTGGGTTACAAACCTTAGATATGAAATGTCCCTCGGACTTGAATGATATCATTCACATAATAGTGAAATTGAAATTCTCCAAGGCTGCTGGGCCAGAGGGCATTCCACCTTGGGTTATAAAGGATGATCCAAAGCTATGGTCAAAAATCATGCTAAGGCGTATGGAATGCGTATTTCAATCAAAAAAAGTGCCCCTTTCGTGGGTAACGGCGATTGTAATACCTCTACATAAAAAAGGTCCGTTGAATGATCCCATCAACTTTAGACCTATAGCTTCAATTGATGTCTCTGCAAAGATCTTTGCTGCTCTAATATTAAAAGATTTAAATTATTTCATTCTGAAACAGAAAATCATCTCACAGTACCAAACTGGATTTCGTAAAAGCATGGGTACACAATTTAATGCCACCTTGTTGGCACATCTACTAAAAACAACTAAGAAGAAAGAATATGGCACAATATATATGGCACTAGTAGATATATCTGGGGCGTTGATTCTGTAATCAGACAATTATTATGGCAAAGGATGCAAGATTTATTAATTCCTCCTCACCTCATATCAATGATTATATTGCTACACACCAACACAAATTACAGGATAAAAATTGATGGTAGGTTCTTTAACCTCTCCCATTAACACCTATATAGGAGTAAAACAAGGTTGTAACCTTGCCGCCACTCTTTTTAACCTGTACCTATCTGATATTGATACACTTTGGTCAACTTGTAATTCGTTTGCGATTAAATTGGGTGATAACCGTCTGGATTGGTTAGCGTTTGCGGATGACCTGATATTATTCGACCGTACTCCTTTTGGTCTCCAAAATAAATTGGAACATCTAGTCGAATTTTGTGAGAATCGCAATTTGAAGTTAAACCCAAAGAAATCGCACATCTTGGTGTTTACAAATAAGAGGAAGATAATTAGATATCAATGGAACATTAATGGGTTGCCTATTCCTCGTGCACTAGGCATGATTTATTTGGGGTATAACTTGAAACATTTGGATTCAATTGCCAAATGGCAGGTAGAAATTACTACCAAAGCTATACCTCTGATTGCCCAAATGAAATTAATATACCTAAAAGTCTGCCAATTTTCCCTGATTCCTCTGATCGATTTCTATACTCTTAAAGTTGAAGCAATTATTATCTATGGTTTAGACCTGTGTTCTTTGGCAATTGGACCAATTCTCAATAAAATCCAAGGAAAAGTATGGAAAAAAGTCCTTCATTTACCTACATCGCTACCGAACACCATAATTATACATGAATTGGGACTTACATCTTTGGCCACCAAACACCTATGGCGTAAGCTCTCTTCCCATGCTAAAATGTTGGACCCACTACCAAATTCTCTGTATGAGGACTTTGGAAAAATGTTAAAGAAGGGTGTCCCAATATCGGTTTGAGATAGGGAAAAGCTGCGAAAAAAATCTAGCAATGGACAGCTGTGATTTAACACAACGTTCTCAAATCGTCAAGTTGAAGTTAATGCAATATGACTGGGCAGTGACATCTGACAAAATTGGGTCCCATACTTCATACAAAGAGTATGCAAAATTCCGGCACAAACAGAAACCCTTACTTCCATATCTTAGGCAGTTTCCCGGACATAAAATTCGTACTCTATACATGCGGTTTAAATTAAATCTTTTTCCAACACTAGAGCGTATTAAGAAACTGGTTTAACAGTTCATCATTAGCCCTAGACGGTTGCAGATTCTGTAAAAATTTAGAAAAAAACATTGAAACATCTTGTGGTATACTGTGTTTATTTCGCAAAAGAACGGCAAAGCATTTTGACGAAATATCTGAATGAAACATCAGGTTATAAAAGTGAATTGTTCTGGATACAGTGTATGTGGGGTTTTGGAATACCTTTGATGATTGATCTGTTTCATCTTTTATCTATTATTGAGGAAAACCTAAGTTGTAAGGAAGAATGTTTAGATGGGTTGGTGGCGGAGGTGTTATTGCACCAAGTAAAATAACGAAAGTGTAATCATTGTTTTTTTCACACATGTTGGGGAACTAAAACGACTTCAATTTCCTCATAAAAAACGCATATTGTAATGAAATTATCTGTAATCCGCTGATATGTGGCGACGAGTGCTTCTTATAGTATTTTGTTTGAAAGGAGAGATGTGTAGATCATTGCGTCTAGTATATCATTTATTGGTTAGTATTTGTTTTTGCAGTTTCCTTTTGTGTTTTTGTTTATATTATATATTTTTTTTTTATTTGTTGGTCTGTCTGTTTTTAAAGTAAGCAACATAATTGTATAAAGTGTTTTTAACGAATGTTGTAAATATATTTTGTATCGAAAAACAACAATAAAAAGAGAAGAAAAACATGAAAGGAGGGGAAAGTGAGCATCTGCTTCTACAAGTTGTTTACATTTAAAAATGTTTTGAGGATTAGAAATATGTCCTAGATTTTAGATTGAATGCCTGTTAATTAGCTTGTTTGGAACAGAAAAAGCAGGAAATAAACACATTAAAGTTGTTGTAAAACAGTTCTCTTGAAGCTATGTTTAATATTTGTCTAAAAGCCAATTGTTTTTAGTGTTTGGACAAGGATCAAAACCAGTATAGACGCTTTTTGGCCGCAGAATGGTTTTGCCACATTTTTCTTTCGTTTTTAACACAATGTGAGAATAAGAACAGTTGCCATACTCTGCACGATATTTTATTGAAAATTAATCCAACACTGTATATTGCACAGTAGACCTTTTTTAGATTAACAAGATATGCTTTTAATATATATATTTTAAATGTAAAATCAAGAAGTGGTTTGAGCCTTTGAATGATTGTTGTCAATTTTAATGTATGATTTTGTTTCATGTGAATTTAAATACGATATGCTACAGATCAATGGGAGCAAAAGGAAAGTAGACTTGTGCCCTTTCATTTGATCCAGTTACCAACAGAAGTTTAAATGGACGTCATTTCAAACTAGGCGGAGTATGAATGCATGATTACGTTTATAACAGTTGTTTCCCTTCTTTAATGTTTGGTATGCAGCTGGAATTTGTTATTGCATGGGTTTGTAATGACTTTTTTTTTTTAGAAAAAATAACTTGAAATCCTACTCTGCCACAGATTTGAGTTCTAGTCAACTATGTCCTTTGCTGAATCGGATACATCTTGGTATCTGGTGAAAATCTGCCTTACCCCTATAAAGACTGTAAAGGTTACCAGGTGAATCCATGAATTGGATTATTGCTCAACTCTCTTGTTTTATCCTTGTTATAGGCTCTGCATTTAATATTCTAATCGCTTGTTCAAATCCATGGAAATTGCAGCAGAAATGGTGCTTTATCATAATGCAGGCCACGTGGGAAGAGATTAGGATGTTCTGCTATGAGAAATCACAAGCTTTGTGATAAGAAATACATGGAGTATAATGGTTCTGTAGGTAAAAATTAAACATTACAAGTGGTTGAGGTTAGAAAAATAAAATCCAGAACAATGATGTTGCCTTACTTGATCAGGGTAATATCGTTGGAGGGTTTGGCAATTTCTTTAGGACATTACCACTAAATACATTTGATTGTAACATGCAGTGGATGAAAGACAACAGCAGCACTGCGAAAGACGAAGGAAAACGATGGAACAAGGTTGAATGGCCAAGTGGTGCAATAAAAAGAATCAAAAAGAGATTATAGTAAGCAAAGTTTCTAATATGACTCTTGACTACTGCAGAACAAATGGCAACAGTGGCAAAGCACAGATAACAGAGGTTTGATGAAGGAAGCGTTTTACCTAAGATTTTATACAATTGAGTGTTTTTTCTTTTTGGGAAGATAATTTTTGGCATAATGTTTTCAATATTCAGAAATAAATTCTTAGTATCTTTGTCATGTAGAATGAAGTGGCGACCATTTTCTGAAATGTTATTTGCCCGGTTTGTGGTTTCCTATATTGTGATTTGGAGAATATGGTGAGTCCCCAAAAATAAAAATGCCTGAGAGAATTGGCTAATTATTGTACATGCATATTAAATGAATTGGAAATGACAAATGAGGATCTGATTGTAAATCCACTGAAGGTGCAAAAAGCACTGTACACATGTGATTTGATTGATATTGAAAAATGCATAGGCCACCTATCATGTGAACATAAGTTGAGCTATTTTAGCACCTTATCGATTGATTTATCCTAAACATTTCAGTGGGATTTTTTTTTATACCAAAAATTCTTTTGAGTTGTGGCCTATGCACGTCAGACTCAGTGTCTTGTAGATTTTATGTTGCTGCATATGTAGAACATTTGAAACCTCTAGTTATTGATTGTACTGCATTCTGTCTCTGCAGCCACCAATAACATGGCTGAACTTCTTAAAATCTGCGAGGAACTTGCCAATCCTAGTGCATTCTAGTGCATTCTCTCGGGCCTTCTGCACTGGCCGCCCACTTCTCCTCAAATTCTGAACACCCTGTCCTCCTTGTCATCTGCTCCTCTCTCTTGCCTCCCTTGCACCCCTTCCGCACATTCTCCTCCTTATTTCCCATTGCACCAGACAAGATCTCTATACTCCTACTTTCCCATTGCACCAGACGAGATCTCTAGAGTTGTTCGCTCTATGATGTCTCCTCTAAACACGTGCTGCCCTGCTCTTCCAGAACCATCAAGGAATACATCGCGTTCTCGCCCCAGTCTTGGATGACTCTGCAACCATTCCTTTGCCACCCGCTCCTTCCCACGGCCCCTAAACCACTCTCTTGTGCACCCTCTCCTAAAGAAGCCATCTGCTGACCTTTCTTGCCTCGTCCTATCTCTCGCTCCTTTCTTGGGCAAACCTGTAATGCAAAACCATATGCCAAGGGAAGTTAAAACAGCTTTATTGTCTTTGGTTCAGGTAGCATATTAAGAGGCCCCCAACCCAGGCAACATCCAGGGTCCAACTGACAGAAATCAAGTAACAACATTCTTATGCAATAGCACTCCAGAACATATGACATAGGAAGGTTCTATTATGGAATAGCACAGTAACATTCCTGGCCTGTGTAACACTGACATAAACTGCATTGGTTATTAAATCAGTATTGATAACATCTGAACATACAACCTATATACAACACACCTCTCTCCTCTAAATAAATAAAACTTCTTTATAATCAAAATAACACATTAGCAAGAATAAGTTTAGCTTTTTACCTTTGCAACTCTAGATAAACTCCAAATTTGGCCATTTTCCACACACACAGCATTCTTGTAAATTCGTGCAACCCTTACAGGTTCTGTGTAGAGAGGCTCTCCTTTCCTGGAAACAACCGCTCTCCTTATTCTCACCAAATCTCCAACCTCAACCACGGTTTTCCTTTTGGGATATTTCTTATTGACACTTTCCACCCACTTATCCTTGCGGGCATCCATCTTTTTCCTCACGGCATCCACAATTACATCCTTTGCTCTTGCCCTGCCCAACCAGGCTGGTGCCACACAAGTGTTAGCTTTCCGTCCTCTCATTAATTCAAAAGCACTAATTCCTGTCTCAATCCGTGGAGCCATTTTTAATGCATACAGCCTATCTCTCACAGCCACCCTTCTGTCAAGTCCACTTGCGTTCGCTCCACGAATAGCCTCCATAATACATCTGTTCACCCTTTCAACCATACCGATATAGAGGTGTCTTGTGCTTGACTCCACATCTATCAAGATACTCCAAAAACATTTTCCCCATGAATTGTGGGCCATTATCAGTGAGGATACTTTTGGGTAAACCCTCCCTTTCAAAAACATCTTCCAGGAATTCTATTATGCATCGACAGGTAACTTCCCTCAAGACCTTAAATTCAGTCCATCTTGAAAAATTATCAACCAGTACGAGAATGAACCTTCCTTTACCCACGCCCATATCAAGTGGGCCCAAAACATCCATAGATAAGTCTTGCCATACACCTGCTGGGGTGGTAGTTTTGCCCATTGGTTGGGACATAGCAACTAGGTTTTTTCCAGACTTGATATAGTCAGTGCATGCACCCACAACCTTCTCAATTTCACGATCCATCCCTGGCCACCAGTAATCAACCTTAATTACTTCTTTTGTCTTACACACACCTATATGTCCTTGGTGGGAACGACTTATTAGTTTTCCTCTCAAACACCCCGGAACGACTAACTTGTCCCACCGGTATGACAATTCATTCCTCACCTCCCACATTGACCTTTCCTCACCTGATAATAATCTTTTCTCTGGCCATTCACCTTCTACAAATCTGTGATCCGCCTCCACATTTCACTTAACTTTAAGGCCTGAATACACTCTTGTTTCTGTATAATACCCTCCACAGTTGCAAATACCATATCATTTTCACCACACACACTTTTGTCTCCATCACTCACACTATCCTCAAGTTTCACCCTTGAGGCATGATCAGCCTTAACATTCACTTTCCCAGCAACTACCTCAATCACATATTTATGACATTGTAGTCTGGTTACCCATCCAGCTACTCTCCTCGATACTTTGTTGAGTCCCTTGTTTTCAAAAAATGACTTAAGCGGCCTATGATTGGTTCTTAGAACAAATTCCTGTCCCCAGACAAAATTCTTCATTTTTTCTATGCCCCAATGGCACGCCAAAGCCTCTTTTTCCAAACAGAATAATTTAATTCTGCACCCCTCAACATGCGGGTCGCATGCATCACCACCAATTCATTACCATCAACATCTGGTTGTAGCATGACCACACCTATGCCAGTGTCACTGGCATCCACAGATAAAATTGTTTTCTTCCTAGTATCGAACATTTACAAGGGTCTTGCCATATGAATTTTTCTCTTCATTCCTTCTCACATTCCTTGCTCCATACAAATTCAACACCTTTCCTTAGTAGTGCCCTCAAACTCGTTATGCAATCTGCATAATTCTCAACAAATCGATGATAAAATTCAATGGTTCCCAAAAATGATCTTAACTCAGCCTTTATTCTTTGGTGCCTGCGTTTTCACAATAGACTCCACTAAATTTCTTTTTGGTCTGAGACCATGTTCAGATATCTCATGACCCAAATATTCTACTACCTGAGTCATGAAAACACATTTCTCACCCCTCAGAGTTATTCCTCTCGACTTAAATATTTTCAGAACCACATCAAGCCTACTTCTCAATTCTTACTCATCTTTCCCACAAATCAGGACATCGTCCTGAAAACACCAGACTCCACTGACCTCCTTTAGTAATTTGTCCATCACCTTCTGGAACACCGAGGAAGCGGATACCAATCCAAATTGCATGCGTTTAAATTGATATATGCCTTCATAGGTAATAAAAGCAGTCAATTTGCGGGACTCAGCATCCATACTTATCTGATGATAAGCACTTGCCATGTCGAGCTTTGCAAAATATTTAGCACTCCCAATCCTGCTTAATGGCTCACCCATATTTGGTAGGGGATGGCGATCCGCCACAACACAGCGATTGAGTTCTCTCAAATCAATGCACACCCACAAATCTCCGTTTCCCTTCTTCACTACCACCACAGGAGATATCCATTCTACAGCCTTGGCCGGCTCAATAATTCCTTCCTTCTCCAATTTTTACCAATTCATCACGTACAGCTTTCCGCATTGACAACGTTAACGGCCTAAGTTTTGACGCGATAGGCTTACTACCTTTTATCACAATCTTGTGAACCATTCCCTTAAGACATCCTACTTTTTCACAAAATACTTCAGGGTATTTCGTTACCATTTCACATTTGGCTCTCTTACCACTGGATTCTGGAGAGTGGACCACATTGAAAACTTGTTCTTCACCATTGGGATCCAACTTAATTTTTAAACCTCTCTGTTCCCTCCAACCCAACAATGTTTCTCCTCTCTTAGTAACATAGATTCTCCCATTAGTTAGCCTCCCTTTAAATTTGAATTCTGCATCACATCACCCCAAAATCTCTATTTTGTCTCCGTTATAACCCCCACGGGTTTTAGCAGATGGAAGTAAATGTTCAATAGCACCTCCAACCACATTCTCAAAAACCATTTTGGACATTAAAGTGGTTTTGGAACATGAATCAGCAAGCGTTTTAACAAAATGGCCATTCACTTCTATCCATGCTGAAGGATGCTCACACTCTTCAGATCCTATACATTTCACCATATGCACCGTAACAATTTCATTTTCAGAATTATCAGCTTCTTCAGAGGAGGGACCATCATATTCTTCAATAAGAAGTGTTCCTTTACCACCTGCTCCTATCTGATAATTTTGACAGCAATTTTCAAAATGACCCCATTTCTTACATATATTGCAATTGGCACGCCTCCCAGGACATATGGGGGACGTAGATGGGTGGCGTGCACTCTCACAACGAAAACATAATCTATCTTCCCTTTTTGTATTAAACTGGGAATTATCCTTCTGAGTGTGTTTATTAGCTTGTTCAGATCCCCCACCTTTCGTTTGAGCATTTTCATAACGCCTATTGGGCCTGATTTTCTGTTTCTTCTTTTCTTTGGGATAAGATCCCTTTTTATCGCCCACCCTTAACACCTCAGTTCCTGCCACCGACTTACTTTCCTTCACAGACAGTTTTGCTACACACTGCAGTGTATGTTCAATTCTCTTTGCAATGCTAATAACCTCCTCTAAATTGGGGTCATCTTTTAACCAAATCTCCTCACCTATTTTATCATTCAAACAATGTATCATAAATTGATCCCTTATGTTCTTCCAACCCACCACCAAATTTACAAAGCAAAGACAAATGTCTCAAAGCAGTTATATAATCTTCAACAGATTCTCCTTCATGTTGGCATCTCATGCCAAAATGATATCTTTCCAACACCGCACTGGTTTTAGCTTGAAAATGCTTATCAAGTTTTATCAGAGCAAGGTCAAAATCATTTGCACCCTCTTCAATATCTAATTCCGAAACATCAGGTAGTGTGTCATATATCCTCTGACCTTCATAACCCATAAAATGCATTAACATAGCTACTTTACGCTCAACAGACATGCCATTTCCACATGTAGCTTTAACATAATGTAGAAAACCCTTTTTCCAGGGTGCCCATTTAATTCTTGCTGGACCCGGTGAGGGCATGAACACTTGTGGACCCAGAACTCCAGACGGTGCCATATTCTCTGTTCCCGATATGGTGTCACAATAGTAACCTTCTCTCGAAATGGGTATGCAGTACTGTCAGGTTCTATAAATGACCAGGTATGTTACTTCCAAAATGCTATCAAAAGTTGCCGTGTGGAAGATTAACATGGGCTCACTGTAATATATACCTGCTAGTTTATTATCCAGTTTATTTTACAACCATTCCAAAATCAACAAACCATGACAACCGGAAGATGGAGCGGTTAGAGCACCCTTCCTCACCTGTGCCCTGTGGTGCTCCTAACCTAATTTGCCTTCCCACAAGGGCACTGGGCAAATCTTAGAATCCCTCGCCTTTATTCCGGGTTACAGGAGTGCTGCAATCACGCCGGACAAAAATGTGGCGCCACAGCCGTATTCAAGCTGGCATGGCACCTCCAGTTTCTCGCTGCTCGATACCTGCATTCCACATGATATCCTACGTGATGGGGGGGCGTGGCGCGTCACGCACACAGCCCAATTAGCGGCCTTGACAACTATACGCTTATCCTCACGGCAGGCAGCCCCGCTTCCACGTGATAGGGGGGCGTGGCGAGTCTCTCGCACAGCCCGCTTGGACAGCCTCGGGGTTGTAGGCCCACCAACGAGGGGTTCCGCCGCCTCCCAAAGGCTTTCACGGACCGGCACTGCGCAGTACCGCCTGCGCAGCAGTCCAGCCTGCCGTTGCGCCGAAGATTCTCCCACGGCCTCCAATGTCGCTCGCAGGCGGTCCCGCTCCCGGGAAGCTTGCGACGCTCCGGCCCAAATGCATCCGTGCCCGCTTGCAGCACAGTCCACTCCAGCGCCGCCAAGCGAGACAAAGAGTGTGTCTCGCGGCAACGGCCCTGCAGAGCCAAAGCTGGGTAACCGCCAGCTAGGCCGCCTCCTAGATGTTCGTTCCTTCCCTCGGCTCCGTGGCACCACGAATCCCAGCCTCTTCATGCTCTGTGATGGTCGGGGGTCTCAGCTCAGGGTTGCCTTCAACAGGAATGCCACCAGCATCCCATCCTCGTCGCCATTGTAATGAAAAACCATATGCCAAGGTAAGTTAAGACAGCTTTATTGTCTTTGGTTCAGGTAGCATATTAAGAGACCCCTTATGCAATAGCACTCCAGAACATATGACATAGGAAGGCTCTATTATGGAATAGCACAGTAACATTCCTGGCCTGTGTAACACTGACATAAGCTGCATTGGTTATTAAATCAGTATTTATAACATCTGAACATACAACCTATGTACAACAAAACACTTGGTGAAGCTGGTCGTCCCCCAACTGACCCTCCACTCAGAAATGGATGGCTGCCTCCATGACCACGAGTCCGGTTTCAGGGCATCTAGAAGCACCGAAACTGCTCTCCCTAAATACCTCCCAGCTAGAATCCTTTGGTCCTCCTGCTCCAACTCTTTGCAGCTCAAACGTTTCTCCAAGCAGAATGAGAGGTAGATCCCATTCCCCGGCTGGCTCCATCCTCTGAAACAGCCTCCCTGCTCCCCTCAGATTTTAGCCTGATCTTCATGGGGAAACTCCTGAAGGCTTTCCTCTTCCTTCACTCTTCCCCCTCCCGTGCTACCATTCCCTTTGCCACTGGTCCCTTCAGAGTCTCACAGGGGCCGGACCGCCCCCACTACTCCTTCCAGCACTTGCCCCTTCTCCAGATTAGCCCCAACCTGGTCCACTCTGTCCACCGCACTTATCCTCCCTCCCCCTGGCGCATGCCTTCTTGGCCCCCCCGCCCCCAGCACTTTCTCACCCCTTCCCTTAAGCACCCCACTC
This sequence comes from Ambystoma mexicanum, assembly GCF_040938575.1. NCBI lineage: Eukaryota > Metazoa > Chordata > Amphibia > Caudata > Ambystomatidae > Ambystoma > Ambystoma mexicanum. The sequence goes on from NC_090931.1 coordinate 465,229,728, forward strand.
GTCCCCCTCCCCCCTACTCCCCCTTGCACTTACCACATTCTCTTGCACTTGCACGGTAGGATTGTCACAAGGCCAATATAACCGTTCTGTTCTACTTCTTTCCTATATTCAATCCACACCCCCTCCATTTGTCTTGTGGCGCCTGGAAACACTTGTGTATAGGCGTCATACAAATGTCCAATTAATAAATGCGAAAGCGTACTAGCTATTATAAACGATTTTAAGAATGCATCACCAACAACAAATGAACAATTTTGGACTGCTAGTCTGGCTGGATGGGCCTCTTCAATGGTTTCAGCTGTGCTTGGCTTCGTTAAAAGCCTGGATTGAACTGAATGTATTGTTGTATAAATTGTATTTTGATTACTTCATTGTGATTTTATTGTTCCTTTGCCAAATATGTAACCACATATGTAACAATTCTTGTATGTTTAATCTTTAGCCTTTAATAAACGCCTCATATAACAAGGAAAAAAAGACTAATTTGATGTATAACAATAACTTTAAAAAAAAGATAACCTACAAAAACTATTGGTGGTAATAAAAGTTAAAAAAGGGTGATCTCCATAATATTTGGTGCAGACAGTGGGTATTGTGAGAGGTCAGAAATGTGAGATGGACAACTTTGTAAAGAGTTTTTAACTTCTGCCATTAAAACGGGTTGAATACAGCCTCACTATCCCTACCCAAATGTGTATTTCCTTGCCTACCATAAACTAAAAAAGGGAACACTCTAACCAAGGGATCTCAAACCTATGCAACAATAAAAACAAAAAGGTGTAATATGGCACCTCACTTCAACTAATCTATACAACATATAACCTGGTTTACAGTATAATTAATGTCTCTTGTCATAGACTGGGCAAACTCCCATTTTCTTCACAATGCAAAGGAAAACCAAGGAAGTCTGACTTTAACACAAAGTTCTGTTGTTTCTCTGAAGTAAATTTTCAGTCAAAAGCTCTCAATCCTCCTGGAATAAGAGTATCTTGAAAGAAAGTCACAAGCTCTCAGACCTCCTAGAATGAGAACTCATTCACACCTTTGGCAGCAACAAATAGTTTGGTCAGAATGGTCTGCTTCAAGAATTACTGCAGGAAGAAGTATCCCTTTTACTTGATCAGCTTTCATAATTCTTCCCTGAATTTCACAACTTTAATATGTTGCTTTCCAATAGTACCACTCCTCAGCACTTGCTCCTTCTACTACCTGGTGTAATCTTTCACCAGGTTACTTCTGCGCAATCACCTCTTTTTCCTAGAGGTCTTCTCACCTGCCAGTCCACTTTGTCAGAACCAAAACGGATAAGTGCTTCAATGGTAACTGTCCTAGTAGAATAACAACTTCAATGGCCTTCTTTAGCATAAACATGTTTACAGCTTTCAGGGAATAGAACATTCACATCTATCCTTCTCAGGACCTCGCCACAAACAAAGCTCATCTCCCGCTGGATAACCACCTCCAGAAGGGCAGCCTGTTTGCCACCTTTCTTTCCCTTCTGCATTAATACAGAAAATAAGGTTCTGGATCAAGTCTCTTCCTGCTTTGATCTTGGCTGTAGCAATGTGAATCTACATCAACAATGATGGGTATCCCCGAACCTAAATGACCATCTTGAGGCTCCTCACCATTTCCCCTCTTGTGATTGGCAACCATTATTGGACTGATATTGCCAGTTTCTCAGGGACTCTTAGCCTGGGGATTGGTGGTATGCCTGGGTGTGGTGCTGGAAATGCATTGGAGGGACAGGGCCTCCATGTCTTTGTCCTGTTCTCCTTTTATCATGTCTGTTCTGTGTTATTTTCTGCACAGGAGTCCATGTGGGACTCCTGGCAATGCCGCTATTTCTCTTTATCGTTCGGTGTACAGACCCTTTGGATAACCTTATGGCACCCATCGGTGGGGGTACAACCCTTTACCCCTATTCTATGTTTTTGGGCACCTGTGTGTGGACCACAGAGCAGGTTATGGGCTGGTGGCAGCTCCATGCAGAATTTGACAGGTGCTCTGAGTATCCTCCCTTTTGGGATACCCAGCACCCTACCATTGGAGTCGGGGTGATTCCTGACAGGAGACAAGATGGCCCCTGTGACCTCTTGCTTTCTGTTGCCTGTTACCTTGTTTTCCCAAAGTCCTGGGAAGCCCTGCCTCTGTCCCTTCCCCCTGACTGGCTGTTTGGTGGAAGTTCCATATATAATATTGTGGGGAAGTCCAGGCCAGACTGGCTGGAGCCTTCCCAGGGACTGTTGTGGGTACACCCTTGGGATGGAACCTGAGTGAATGGACTGTGTGACCAATATGCACTTCATGTTATGGGTGTCTGGTTTCTAGTATGTGGCACAAAGACGGAGGCAGCCCTGCCCAAAACCGGTACGAATGCAGTGTGGAGTGCTGAATGGCAGAGTGCTTGTCCCAATACACATTCCTTGTTGCGAGTGTCTGGAGGGAGAATAATGGCCTGAATGCACTGTGAACCTGATTGGCTGCCTGCCTGCATTAATGCCCTTCTGAGTGATTGGTTGCATGAGTATGACCCAGCAGAGTGAATGAGAGACCAAACAGTATATCTGGGGACCTCTCACTGATGGAAATCGTCGAGAAGCTGAAGTTGAAACTTATTGCTTATACTTGAAGCCCAGCTGGAAGAAGAAGACTTGCTGCTGCATTTGCTTCGACCCGATCCGAAAGCTGTCGAGTTTGTCGAGGACTGATCTGAGAGAGGAACTGGCTAGGAGACCTGTTCCCGAGCTACGAGGGAACATCATGCAGACTGCTAACCTTCGCCAAAGCGCCCTGCAAGCCAGCCTTCGAGAGACCGTCGACCGGAGACTGGGACCGCCGACGAATCTCGAAGTAAAGCACCCGGAGATCGAGGCCTTCTAAGTCCATTGCCATCGACCAGGATTCAGAGGATTTGCCTTAAAGGCTGGAAGCCCATTGAAGCCGGGTTGCCCAGAAGCATGGACTGCTTGACGCCGTGCTGCCGACGACCAGAGCTGCAGTGCTCCATCTTTGCCTAAGAATACTTTGAATCAAGGACTCCCTTGCTCATCACCGTTGACCGCTTTGTCCCGCCGGAGAGTCCAGGTCGCTGAAGAACGGAGGACAATCCGCTGGTGGGTTTCCCGCCACCCGAAGACCACAACGACAACGGTGACCCAACGCCCTTGCTGGGCCAAAGTTCTTCATTGACTATTTGTGGCAACAAACTCATCGTTGAGGTGCACCGCACGCCTCATCTTTGCAGCATGTCCATGACCGATCGTCGACTAGCACCGCCAGGACCGAAGCTGCTCCCTCTACGTCATCGAACCTTTTCATCGAGGACTCTGGACGCCAAGGTTCACCTTCCTCTAGGACGATGGACGATCCGTGGCTCCTGCCTTCAAGGGGGTCACTGTCGATGACCCATCGAAGAAATCTGCTATACCAGGTACATTGGGGTGGTAGAACAATTATAGAAGGAAATAAGACTGCTAAGACAATATATGGACTGGGGTTGTTTTATTGCATTATTTACAGGGTGCCCGGGGGGGGATCCTCACACAGAACTGTCCTAGTTGGTAGGCACCCAGTGTTCTGCCAATTGTTTAACTGCTTGTTTATTGGTAGTTCACTTTATTAATGCCGGTCGGATAGCACAGTGAGTAGAACGCTCGCTTTGACATACGTGCAGAGACTGCTGATGCAGGTTTTGAATCCCGGCTGTGCCAAACTCAGCCTTTCATCCTTTCATGGTCGATAAATGAGCACCACACACAGTGGGTAATAATAAGCAGCGCTCAGATGCCGGAGGGTTTGTAGCACTATATAAATGCATAGTATTATTATTTGAATTGTATGCCATTTGAAACTGTCTGCAGTTGATGTATTTTAATCGAATCTAAAAAGTAATTGTGGCACCACATAGACTATATATATTTATCATTTTCGGATTGCCTGAGCACAAAGTGTGTTGTTCTATGTGTACATAATCAAAGCCTTATTTATATAAAGAACTGTGTTTTCACTAAACTAGTGTGTGGACATTCATTTGTGGCTGCTTGGGGACTACACTGTACTTAAGAACCAGTCTGCATCACCTCCTGAGAGCTTAAGCCTTGAATGCTCGACCTTCGCTACCCTATAGATAATCTTGGCTGGTGTGCTGTCTGCTTCTACTCTGCCATATGGAGGGCAGGAGTATAGATACACCCTCCAGTCTTAACACTGGGTTTTATACAACCACCCCACCAGGTTGTTGGCATTTGTCCAAACTCCCACTTTGCTACTTGGACCTTGCTTGGTTAACTATCAGCCACTTTTGCAAGTCTGCAATGGTTCGGTATTCGTAAGATTTATTAGCTTGCCTTTGTAAGTTTGTGAAAGTTCGGTATTCGTGATGATTCTGCCTTTCGCTCGCGAGTTGTCCTGCGTACTCTGAACAAGCGGCCTGCACCGGAGCGTCCCAGAGTCACTTGCATGGCTTAGACTCACCAGGTAAGTCGCTTCCAGGAGCTGCTCTCTGAGCTAGCAGAACTGCTAAAACGGTGACTTCTCCCGACCAGGCACACCTTCACTCTTTGGTCACTGCTGCCTCCGCCAAGTTGATTTGGAGTTGCCCTGACTCCTGAGTCTCCGGTGCAACCTTGCCAAGTTAGACCTCTCGACTGCTTACACTATGCCTGCTTCCCGCTGCGAAAGCTCAGCATGACGTAGTCTTCCTGGAAAAGCGTTTCTTCCTACTGTGCCACCACTGCAATTTGGGATGATGGGGGGGGGGGGGGCACAGACCCTCTCGGGACTTGCAAAGGTTCCGTGTCTTCCAGCTCCTCTACTCCTGGCTCCTGCAGTATACACGGCCAGCATTACTTCTGCTTCTCTGCTACCTGCACCTGAGGGGGGGGGGGCCCTTTATGCCTCCTAATATCCCTTGGGTGTAGGTCATTCATGTTAATTAGCTAACATCTTTGCTCCTCCGTATCCCATGTCCCAGTACTGGGGGAAATATGGGACTTGAAGTCCCGAATGAAGAGTTTGTTTTCTTTAACTTTTTCTACATTGCGAATTTGATTTCGACTTTCTACAAAATTTAACAGAGGGATATTACAAGAGCCAGCCATAAGGCAGGTTTGAGAAGAGGAACGTGGTTCTTTGCTCTTAAGACTTCCATTATTATACTACTTCCTCTTATTAGGCTTTTGGGAACTAGGGAATGTATAACTGCATGCATTTCCTGGGTTATTACAGGATGATACTTTTACCACCACAATGTTCATGGCTGAATTTGTTCCGTCTCGGATGGTCTCCTAGTGGAACACTAGAATTATGATGGCAACATGCCATTACAAACTGGTGTTGGTGGCATGTCCTTGAAAAGGGTTTACATTGTTTTCCCTTGGGCATCGCAGCGATGTTACTTGTGCAGAACTTAGTTACAAGGGAATGGTATTGCATATTAGTCGTATACATAGCATACATTTATACATTCTTATCTTGCATGCATAGATCCCAGGTTCGCTGGGGAGCGATATGTGGTGTTTATGAGTAGTGCAGCGTTTTCACTGCTTTGCGGAATGCCAGATGAGTTTTCTCCTCGTGTGGGTAGTGGCAGAGCATTCCATTGCAGGGCTGCTAGGTAGGGGAAGCTAGCGTCTCCTGCTCTCTTGATTTTAGGTTCTGTGAGCATGTTTGTGTAGGGTGTTCTGGTCGGTCTTGTGGAAGAACTAAGGTGAATTTCTTTCAGAGAGTTAGAGGGGCAGTTAGTTGGATACACTTATGGGTCAGGGCAAGGGCTTTAAGGATTACTCACTCTTTGACTGGGAGCCAGTGCGTCTGTTTCCTGGCAGCAGTGATGTGCTTCCTTTTGGGGATGCTGATGGCTGCGCGCAGAGCGTTGTTTTGGATGACTTGTAGTTTTACCATGTTTTTTGCAGACATACCCAAGGAGAGGGCATCACAGTAATCCGATCCTGTAATAGTTCTTACAATGGTAATGCAGTTATCCTCAGAGGAAATGTTTGGCGTGGTATGCCGCCGCAGAGGCAATGGCGTTGACTTGCCTCGTCATTGATAAGTTAGAGTCAAGATCAACTCCCAGTGTGTTCGCTGTGTCGGCAACTAGGATTTTAATGCCATCAATGATGAAGTGGCTGAATTCTGAGTCAAGGTTTGTGAACGTTTCCGTAGAACCTACCAGAAGCAGTTCAGTCTTGTCAGAGTTCAAACAGTCCATTCACCACCATCCATTATTGGATGGTGGTGTAGATGTCACTGAGGGTCCTGGAGTCAGTGTCGTAGTCTCCTGTCAATGTGAGAAGTATCTCTGTATTGTCTGCGTAATGTACAAGATACCCAGCGAGTTGAGAATATGGAAGAGGTGGCGTGTAAAGCTATTGTAGAGGGTGGGCGAGATGCATAAGATGATAGTAGGCGAAGGCAATGTTGGAGAAGACTTGCATGGTCCAAAGATGAGATCCAGACAGTGGCTCTTAGTGAGAACTTATCTGTGATGGCATAGGAAATTGTGATCAACAAGATCGAATGCTGGAGAGGGATCAAGGAGAAGGAGAAGAGCAGGTTTACCTGAGTCTCTTGCATCATCCATCTGATTTTTTCAAATCAAGTAGGGCTGTCTCAGTCCCATGCCCTTGGTGGAAACCTGATTGACCTAGCCCAAAAAGTTTGTTTCCTCAATAAATTGTTGCACCTGTAAGTAGGTAGCTTTGTCCAATATTTTCAGCAGGAAGGGGACTAGTAATGGGCCTGTAGTTATTGGGTGAGGTGGGGCCCAGGGTGGGTTTTTTGATAAGAGGGTGGACCCATGCTTACTTGAGTCAGGAGGGAAACTTCCCGGTGGCAAAGGATGCGTTCACAAATGCTGTAAGAAATGGGGTGAGAGTGCTGGCACAGTCCTTGATTGCGGCAGGGCAAGTGTCCCCTTTGCAATTGGATGGCTAAATGGATTTCATGATATTGATCATGTCTTCTTCCTCAATTTCCTTGAAGAAGGAGGTGAAGGTGTCTGTGGGTGATGGTAGGGCAGAGACTGGGAGCAGAGTATTCGTCATGGTCTGTCGGGTTGTCTCGATTTTAGTTTGGAGGGTGTTGAGTTTATCATGGCTACTTGGATTCCGTCGCACCAGGACTCATCTTTGGTGACGTTCTGTGGGGAGGAGGGGGCATGGGACTCTCTAGGTCCCTAGATGGAGAAGATCTCTTTGGAGTTAGATTGTGCTTCACGGATCCTGGTTTAAAAAAAGATGGCTTTAGCACGGATGATTTTTTAAAAAAAAAAAAAAAATTATATACTCTTTGGAGCAGATTTTGAAATCTAGTTTTGCTGCATCCATGTGGGTTGTTTGCCATAAGGATAATGCTGCATGTTTCTTAGACCGGAGGTCAGTGGTGAACCAGGCATTGGTGTGGCTGGTAGGTTTAGCTTTCCAGGGTTTTAGTAGTGCGAGGCTTCAACTGCTGATTTGATGGCCTTGTCATGTGTAAGTGCGAGAATCTCTGGGTCGGCTGAAAAAGGGGGCCCGAAGGCTGGTCCTAATGGGTATGGAAATAGTCTTTCCTTAGTGAGCTGCCGGGAGCTTCTAGAGTACTCGAGGCAGGGATGAGGTAGGGAGTTGTTTGTTCCTAGCAGTAGAGATATTGAAGTGAATAACGTGGTGGTCAGACCATGGGGTGCTTGCGTTACCAGTGATAGTAAGGGGGCAGTTGTGCTGGGCTATCCAGTCAAGGGTGCGGACTTGAATGTGGGTAGGGCCAGAGGTAGAGTTGCTGAACCCTAGGGTCTCAAGCGCAGCGTTAAGTGACTTGGCTGCTGTGTCTTTTGCGTCATTGAGGCCCAGGTTGAGGTCACCCAGTAAGATGGCTTTAGTAGATTTCTTTCAGATTGTCGGAGAGGAGGTGGATGAAGGCTGTCTGGACGTCCCCTACTGGTCCTGGGGGCGGTGAACAAGTTATATGGCGATAGTATGGTAGTGGGAGAGGTTGATTTTAACAAGGTGGTTGGTAGTTGCTATTGTTTGTCTTCGTCAGCCTTTCCGATAGAGAGGGAGTCTTTAGCTATTGGAGCTACGCCTCCACCTTTAGTGGTGCGGTCCTGTATAGTGATTGGTAACCTGGAGGTAGGGCTAGGGATAAAGCAGGACCTGAAGCTTCTTGTAGCCATGATTCTGTTATCATGAGGATGTCAAGGTTATGGGTAATAAGGTCCTGTATATTCAAGGCATGGGCATTGATGGATTGGGCATTGATCAGTGTATATCTCAGGTGTGATTTGACCCCATTGCTGGTGGTAGTTATCCACAGCGGCATTGACCTGTTTACGGAAGTCCTGGCATGAGCAAAGTGTTGCATACATGCAGCATCAGTAGCGGTATTCACATTATTAGTGGTATTCAAGTCATAGGCACTGTGGGGCATAAAGGTAGCATCAATGGCAGGATTCACATTATTAGTGGTATTCAAGTCATAGGCACTGTGAGGCTTATGGGTAGCATCAATAGCAGTATCCACGTTATTAGTGGGAGTGAGTGCATTAGCAGAGGGGGCGGGGGTTTACGGACAGTGTCAACATGGCTGATTACAGTTGTGGCCTTCGCGGGAGGGCGAGTAGTAGTCACTGCATCCATGACACAGGTAAGCGAGGGCAGATCAATGTTAGTGACAATATTTTTATTGGGTGAGGCATTGGTAGAGGCAGTATTGAGGCCGACCTTTGTAGTACAATGGTTGGTGAGTATGGCATTGTGTTTTGGCAGTCTTTTTGCAATTTGATCAGAAGGTCGAGCTTCAGGCAAAGGGTTACTTCCTACATTACATGGGCTGAAGTGTTCAGAGTGGGCACATTGTGATGATTACTCTGTATAAGGTTGGGCTTGGCGGTCGTTTTTTGTGACAGAGTTGAGGTCGGTCTGTCTGTCTCATGCTTTGGATGCGAGCCATGGGTTTTGCGCAAAGCAAGGGCTGACGCACAGTGGGCAGGTGGGGACAGCCTGTAGCCGATATGCATATTCCGGTATGATAGTGGGGTAGGGCAAACTGGGTGTGGAACAGAAATGGCTCGGAAGCGTGCACGCCTGATGCAGAGGGACAGGGGGGTTAGTATAAGAATCATGATGAAGGGCTATGGTTGGTGGGATGAGATTAGTGATATTTAGTGTGGACTGTCGGTCACCTTGTGCTTGCGTGACGGCTGGAGGCCTGGTAGCCGCATAGGGCCGCTGGCGTGGCACCAGCATCGTGGAGCAGGAGAGAGCTCCAGAGAAGGCCTTTTCCTCGGGCCTTCACCGAACGGCTGCGCCTGCTGGCGCTCTCCCAGTCCCTTTAAGGCAGGCAGGAAGGCGCTGGCAGGGTGGGCCAACGAATCCGGACACGGGCCGGCGGCGGCAAAGTCTTCCTGGCAAATTATGCTGCTGTGAGTCTCCATGGCAACCCATGTGTCTCATCCCATAGGTAGCTCTCACCCTCCTGATGCTTTTCTCCTCACGGGTGATCCTCCCGCAGTACACCACCCTAAGGTCAGGGTCCGGAAGAGTCTCCCTTTACCTGGCCACGCGGGAGGATACTGTAAGGTAGGGCTTCAGTGAGGGATCGGTAGGATGCATTACAGCATCAATAAGGATAAGATAAGGAGAGTGATCCCTCCTGAAGAACATGGTGTGCTTGAGACTTGACTTAAAGGAGTCTTTATGGGCAGGAAATTACCTATCGAAGTCAGAGTACAGTCATAATTCAAGATGATCATCAAAGCGAGTCAGCATTCCGGACCCAATGCAATTAAACTCTGAAATGATGTCGGAAGTTAGATTACAGGCTAAAATACAGGAGGCCCCAGTTTGAAGGAGACTAGGGGCACAGCCAATCCCCACTTTAGAAGCAATTATGAAAATGATGATTATTGATGACTGCAGCAAGACTTGTGTAGCATAACGAGTAATCTAAATGCACTCAATTGGGGGAATAAATTCCCTTTACATATGTATGGAAGCACGGAACAAATTCCTGAAAAAATTCCTGAAATAATATCTAGACAATATGTAAAAAAAGAAAATGACGTCACAGTAATTCCTCAGTGATTCCAAACTGAACATTTTTAGTTAAAAATAAAAGTTTTTATATAATTTATTTTTGTACGTTTTATTAGGTGCACGAAAACTCTCGGCATGAAGGCGCCGTTACAACCAGTCACTTATATATATATATATATATATAGTGTCAAAGGTGTAATAGTCCAGTTTAAACATATTTTTTCCACAAAGGAGATTTTGAACAAGGAAATCTCAATACCCAATTGGCTATACACAATGGGCCTCATTACGACCCAGGCGGTAAGTTACCGCCTGGGTCGTACCTTTACCACCATGGCGTAAACTATGTTTACGCCATGGTGGTTGGCGGACTTACCGCCCCATTCCGAGGTCGGCGGGGCGGTAAGTCCCCAATCCCCATTTACCCTTCCCCATTCCCATTTTTGCCCCATAGGGCATAATGGGAGTGGGGAAGGCGTTAATTACGCCATCGTAAATTACGGTGGCGTAATTAACAACATGGTCCCTTAGCGCCATGGATTTTAACACCTGCTAAAAGCAGGTGTTAAATCCGCCATGGCGCTAAGGGACCTCGGAATCAGGCGGTAAGGGTCGGCGCTGTTTACGCTGCCGTAAACCCCTTACCGCCTGAGTCGTAATGAGGCCCAATATATATATTCTTAAGTGTGTAACCTAGGTTTCTCCTACATTCACTTTAGTGATTCACATTCTATGAGATAATGATAGTAATCCAATAATGTGGAATCTCAAACACCCGACACGTTTCGGATAGTGACCTATCCTTTTTCAAGGGAACTCCAACATCCAATCGTAGATTTATTTACATGTAACGCGTCAGGTGTTTGAGATTCTGCATCATTAAATGGATAACTGCCATTATCTCATGCTATGTTTAGTAGAATGTGAATCACTAAAGTGAATGTAGGAGAAACCCGTGTTACATATTCAATTGGGTATTGAGGCCTTGTTCAAAATCTCCTTTGTGAAAAAATTACATTTCTGTATATTATACAAAAACCTTTTTTATTTCTAAATAAAAACTCCGGTTTCAATCACGTTTTTGAGTGCTGAAGAATTATTGAATTACTGTGTATACTTCATATTTGTCTAGATATTATTTCAGGAATTTGTTCTGAGCTTACATGCATATGTAAAAGGTATTTATTCCCCCAATTGAGTACACCCGGATTACTCGTTAAACTGAACGAGTCTTGCTGCTGTGATTTTTGATGCGTTTTCCCATTGGACCAAGGGAAACATCCTTTTGCACCAGCAGTATCATTAAAACAACTTAAACAAAGATTCTTGAGGAATACATTGCTGTGTGCGCCCATTTCGTGGTGATTATTGATGATCATATTGGTCTAAAGTGAAATAAGGTGGAAGGTTGGGGCATAGTTTCACAAAATTGCATTATCTACCTAATATTTGTACTCACAATGTTTAACAAACAGATCTTATTACTGTTTTTTAATGCCTGCGACTTGAGGAGTTTCTTGGAGAATAAAGCAATGCTTAAGAAATTAACAGGATTATTTGTATTGCAGGGGATATGGCTTACTGCACCAGAGATAATGTGTATTAAAAAACCAAGCCATTACAAATAAGGGATCCGCGAGGGGATGCTTACTAATTATTCAAAATAATGTGCATGTGCAGTTAGAGACTTGAAATCATAGTAGTGATTAGTTGCTAGCAACACATCTTATATGGCAACATGACTCTTTTAAAGAAAATAAAACATTGTCTTTTTTCAACTAAATACAAGTGCAGTTAGAAAATGCTCTTGCAAATTGGTCTGATGATTGCAACTTTTTGAATGTTAAAATAATGGGCGATTTCAACACGAGATGTTTGATAGCTGTGCTTGACATGGTTATCTAGAAATGGTGCATTACGAAGAGCTGCTTGAAGTCAATATGCCTGGGCATCACTCTAACAAAATAGGCTGCAAGTGTGCAGAGTTTCTGCATGATTGTAGGATTATTATGCCCACATGGACGAATGGCAGGGTTACTTATTATTTTTGTCTCGGCTACCTTATGCAAAAGAATGGAGTTTACATGTCATGTCTACTATTCTGAGTGATCATTACCTAAGCACCCCTTCCTTCTGCCCCCTTCTCCCCTAATCTTACACCCTTCTACTCTAACACTCCTCTGTACTGCCTGCTTTCCTTATATCCCATTACTACTCTCTCAGCCCCTTTAAACTACTACTTTCACCTCTACACTGTCACTCCTTTCACGTCCACGATTTTACTACTCCATCACCCATGTGGACACTCACTCCACCCACTTTCATGCTGCTACTAATGTAACTCCACACTTCTACTACTCCCACCTTCTCTACCCCTATCCACACTTTCTCCACATTCCCCACCCTTTTACTCCCGCCCGTCCCTTCTTCAGCATCGGATCTTTTATGCTTGCAGATGCTTTGAATATTCCCCGTAGTCGGGCTGGTAATCCTCAGTAACCTGATTACATTTCCTTTACTAAACACTTTCTTCACTTTAGTAGCCCCTATCATTGCTCCCCTCACCCCTCATGCCCCACAATGCTCGTTAGCAACTCCCAGAATATGCATTGCCTAACCTACGGCCTTTAATCAATAACATCCCGCACACAGCCAACTATAAAAACCTAGATCCAAATAATCTAGTTGACCTTTATAACAATACCTTTAGAGTGGGCCCTGAACAACATTGCACTGCTCAAACCAAAAAAAGGCCAAACCAATTGCCCACCAGAACAAAAGGTTCAAGCCGAAACTAAAAACGTCGAGAAACGCAAAACGAATGGCTGTAACTACATGGTGAAAATCACCTACTAGTCATAATAAGGCTCTGCTCACCACAGCGGCGGCCTCGTACAAAGATGCCATTCTTGCCACCAAAAAAAGAAACTTGCAACAATAGAATCCTTAATGCCAAATCGAGGACTAAGGAGCTCTAAAGTATCCTAAGGGAATTGGAATACCCAGCCCCACCAACAGAGGATTGTATAAAGGATGCAGCCTGGTGTGCCAAAATCCAACAAGCCTTAGCTGACAAAATAGCCTCTCTTCAAATCAAAATAGAAGCCAAAAAGAACAACTTCACGAGCAGCTCCTCTACAAAACACTCTCCTAGGCAACAAACAGCTCAGCACCTGCCATTCGCATTCTCCCCAGTCACTCCTAAAGTAGTGGAAGACCTTATCAGAGGCTTAAAACCCTCAAGATGTCAAGAAGATATCTGCCTGGCCCCCATCATTAAAGAAGGTGCCAAAGATTTGTCCCCCTTCATTGCCACGATGATACTCTTCATTCAAGGCTAGCCTAGTCCCTAAAAACCTCAAGGAGGCTTGGGTCATGCCACTCCTTAAATTAAAAAAAAAAAACAATCTAGACCTGACCATACCAGCGAACTATAGGCCCATCGCAACCGTCCCCTTCCTCTTACAAATTCTGGACAGAGTTGCATACCTGCAAATACAGAAACACTTGGAGGATAATAACCTACTTGGCCTCCGACATCTGGCCTTCGGCCCAGGCAGGGAACGGAGACAGCCATCCTAGACCTGAAAATGCAGATGGACGAGGCTAAAGACAAAGGTAATTTGGGCATCCTTCTGTTGTTGGACCTCTCGGCTGATTTTGATTTGGTCGATCATCAGATCCTCACCAAACATCTAACCACAGCAGCCGCCTTTTCCACCAACACAACCAACTGGATCAAATCCTTCTTATCCAACCAAACCACCAGTCCTCTCACCCTCAGCCGACCCGATCCCCATCCATTGTGGAGTGCCCAGGGCGCATGTGTCTCACCAAAGCTGTACAATATATTTACGAAGCTCCTCTTCGATCGTCTTGACAACATGGGTGTCATCTATACGAATTACGCAGATGACATCAGGTTCTCATCACAATTACAGGTTGCCACGAAGAGGACTTCAAGATAATCAACAAAATCTACTTGGAAATACAGGCATGGATGACTGCCCATAGCCTGTGCCTCAATGACCGAAAAATGGAGCTCCTGATTGTCGGCACCCAGGCACGCCTAAACAAGCTCGACCTGCGGTACATGTCCTTCAATATTGATGGGAACTTGATTAAAGTTGCTAAGGAAATTTTAAAAATTAGGAGTTTATATTGACTCTACATTGACCCTAAAGAAACAAGTTTGCATCATCCAGAGGTACACAACAAAAGTAATTGACATGCCTTTCAAAGATGACCAAATCTTCGGGCCTAAGATTGACAAAGCGGTCTTAAAGTGGAGACAGATATGGCAAAATCGCTTGCTTCATTGCAAATTAAATGCCCTTTTTAGCCCTTTTGAGGGGCTTCAGGGCGTTACTCGTCCAGGACCAGAGGAGGGCGAAAATATCAGCGAGAGTTGTTCTATACACAGGTATTGAGGACTGCAAACCATAGTCCAGGATGCGCACAGGCACCCCCTCACAAAGGGGTAGACAACAAAAACAGGCTGGACTCTGAACATCCGCAACAAGTGGGATGCATTCTAAGGCACTACCTGAATCAGTGGAATGCAGTAACCTCAGACAGATGGGTGTTGGACATCTACAAAAGGACATACCATGGACTTTAAGGAGATTCCGCCTCCATCCCCACCAGAGGAGCTTCTGCAGGCATACCCCTGTATCCTCGGACAAGAATGCTCATAAAGCAAGCCGTTCAGAGGGTACCAACAAAAGAAAAGGTGAAGGGGACCTATTCACGTTTCTTCGTGGTAAGAAAACGCGACAACACATGGTGACCCATTTTAGACCATCAAGGTCTCAAATCGATAAACGGAATTTAAAAACAGTAACACTGGCAGACGTCATCAAAGAAGTGCAAAAAGGTAACATCCTGGTTTCTCTTGACCTCAAGGACACCTACTTTGATGTGCCAATCCACCTGATGTCTGCACTTACCCTTGCAATTGCCACCAGCTGGCCGCACTTGTATTGTCTTTATTTATTTTACTGTTATCCTATGTACTGCACTGCTCCCTCCCCTTTCCCATTCACCTCTCCCCTGCACTTGTGCAATCTCAATGTCACCTGATTGTTTGTCTTCCCTCTGTTCCCCCTGCCTTGCCTTGTCGCACCTTAAAACACTTCTGTATAGGCACGCTATAAATATCATATATCAAAGCGCTCAGGCGGTTTCTCAGGTTCAAAGTGGGAAAAGAGCATTACCCCATCCCCACTTTGAACTGAGATTGGCACCAATGACATTCACAAAGTGGCTGGCCCCAGTAGCCATGAAGGAGGAAAGGATTGCATTTTCTTCTTTTTTTAAATGTATGGATTGGTTTATTACAAACCTTTCATAAGATTAAAAATCCATCCATTTCATTACAACAAAAAAATAACTTCCTTTTTACAACATTAAGTCATCCTCCATAAATTTCAAAGCCGCAAACCTGATAGATGGATTTTCCCCTATTAAAATCTTATCCCACCATTCATTTGTGTGCATGTTTTAAACCGGGTACCAAAGTCAGACCAGTATTTCATTTGCAATGGCATCAGCACTGTACATTCTCCCAACAAATGCTTTGATGGTTCAATTGCATCTTTCACCTTACAATACATACACATTGGGCCCATTTCATCACATTGTCTTCTATTGTTAGGCACATCTCTTATCGGCAGAACGTTCAGTCTCAATCTCATGAATGGGTCACGATATTTGGAACTTCGGAATTTAGGGAGGTAGGCTGGAACTTCATTAATGGCTCTTTTCCAATTCCAATTTGAGAGCAGTTTTATGAGAGTCTTTTGGCCTGTGTCCATATCCATTCTAGCCTCATAGTCTGGGTCTTTACCTTTCCTGGGTTTACCAATGAGATGTCACATGTTAGATCCAGTTTACTAAGCCCCTCTATACATTCCTGTTTCCATTTATCAATGAGACCATCTCTACTCCTGGTACCTCTGTCCTTCAAAATCTCAGACGGCGGAAGGATATCCGTCTCTATGCATTTCCAGAAAAGCGACTTCCAATGGATGATCGAGTGGATGGGCTGCAGACCCAGCTCATATCTAATTAATCCAATCGTAAACCATTCGGGAGATTGAGGACCCTTTTCCAGTAGTATCCCTCCACCACCTCCCAAAAGCTGGTGGAAAAATCCATGGCCGCTTCCACTACATATGTAAGGATTGGAACCACCTTCTGTTTATAGAAGATTATACTTGGTATTATTGAAAATGTCCCATACCTTTTTTGAAAAATTACCGCTGGTGTGGTCAGCCTTTTAGACTTCAGTCTTACCACCTCCATCCATTGAAAAACAATTGTACTAGAGTTAATGGACACTGTGTGATACTGGAAATGCATTGGAGGAACAGGGCCTCCATGTCCTTGTCCTCCTTTTATCATGTGTGTTCTGTGTCATTTTCTGCACAGGAGTCCATGTGGGACTCCTGGCAGTGCGGCTCTTCTTTTTTTGGCTTGGTGAACAGACACTTAGGATACCCTTATGGCACCCATGGGTGGGGGTACAACCCTGTACCCCTAGTGTGTGTTTTTGGGTACCTGTGTGTGGCCCAGAGAGCAGGGCATGGGCTGGTGACACCTCCATTCAGAATTTGACAGGTGCTCTTGAGTATCCTCCATTTTGGGATACCCAGGCCCTACCATTGTAATCTATTGATTCCTGATAGAAGACAAGATGGCCCCTGTGGCCTCTTGCTTTCTATTGCCTGTTACCTTGTTTTCCCAAAGTCCCGGGAAGCCCCGACTGTCCCTTCCCCCTGACTGGCTGTTGGGTGGAAGTTCCATATATGGTATTGTGGGGAAGTCCAGGTCAGACTGTCTGGATCCTTCCCAATGACTGTATGTTGCAGGTACGACCTAGGGATGGGACCTGGGTGAATGGGGCATGTGACCAATATGCACTTCATGCTATGGGTTTCTGGTATGTAACACAATGAATGAGACGGCCCTGCCCGAAACTGGTATGAATGCAGTGTGGAGTGCTGCACGGCTGGGTACTTGTCCCAATACACATTCCTTGTGAGTGTCTGGAGGGAGGTGAATGGCCTCAATGCACTGTGAGTGTGATTGGCTGGCTGCCTGCATGAATGCACTTCCGAATGATTGCTTGACTGAGTGTGACCCAGCAGAGTGAATGAGACCAAACCGTATACCTGCGGACCTCTCACTGATGGAAACCCTTCAGAAGCTGAAGTCTAAACTTGATGCTTTCTCTCGAAGCCGGGCCGGAAGAAGGGTAACTGCTGTTTCCCTTCAACGCAACCTGAAAGCTGCTGTGCCTAAAAGAAACTGATCCAAGAGAGGACCTGGCTAGGAGACCTCTTCCCGAGCAATGAGGGACCATCGTGCACCAGCTAACCTACACCGAAGCACCCTGGAAGTCAACCTTCGAAAGACTGTCGACCGGAGATGTGGACCACCGAGGAAACTGAAGGGACGTGCCCGGACTTTCTGTCCGTTGACCAGGGTTTGGAGGATTTGCCGTAACCGCTGGAAGCCCGTCGAAGCCGTGTTGCCCAGAAGTGGGGACAGTTTGATGCTGTGCTGCTGACGACTAGAGCCGCAATGCTCAATTGCCTAAGAACACTTTGAATCAATGTCTCCCTTGCTCATCACTGTCGACCGCTTGTCCTGCCGGAGAAAGTCAAGGTAGTCGACAAACCAAGGAGAATCCGCTGGTGGGTTTCCCGCCACCCGAAGACCACAAAGACACAGGCGACCTGGCGCCCTTGCTGGACCAAAGTTCTTCAGTGACTCTTTGCGGCAACAAACTATTGCTGTCGAGGTGCACCGCACGCCTCGTCCTCGCAGGACGGCCACAACCGATCGTCGACAAGCACCGCCAGGACCGAAGCTGCTGGCTTGCCGCCTTTGTTCACCCTTTTCTTTGTGGGATCTCGCCGATCCATGGCTCCTGCCTTAAAGGGAGTTCACTCAAGGATCAGTCGACGACCAGACGTCGAACTCTGCTAAACCAGGTACCTTGGGGTAGTAGAACCTTTTTAGAGGGAACCAAGAATATATTGAACAATATATGGACTGGGCTTGTTAAATTGCATTTATTTACAGGTTGCCCATGTGGGGGTTCCTCACACAAAACTGTGTCTAGGTAACATGGCTAGTACTCTGCCAAATTGTTTAACCAACTTGTTTTCCTCCTGAAGTCTATTGTTGGTTCACTTTATTAATTGATTGATTGTATGCCATTTGAAACTGTTTGCAGTTGATGCATTTTAATGGAATCTAAGAAGTAATTGTGGTACCACGTAGAGACTGTGTATATATTTATCATTATAGAATTGCCTGAGCACAGTGTGTTATTGCATGTATATAAATAAGGCTTTGATTATGTACAAAGAACTGTATTTTCACTAACAGTGTGTGGACATTCCTTTTGTGGGTGCTTGGGGACTACACTGTACTTAAGAACCAGTCCGCATCACCTCCTGAGCGCTTACGTCTTGATTTGCTTGTCCATGGCTACCGTAATAGAGAATCTTTGCTTGGGTGCTCTGTGCTTCTACTCTGCCATATATAGGGAAGGAGTACAGATAACCCCCCTCCAGTCTTTACACACTCCCGAGTATGTCATTGACTCTACACAGTCCAACCTCTTGTTTCCTTCACACCACCTATAACTGGGCCTCCTTTTTCTGCAGGCATTCGATAGGACCATTATTATAATATTTTTTTTACATGTATCCCAAGGCCATTTCTTTCCAGATAGGTTACAAGTTGGGTTAATCGACCTTGTAGACCAATTGGCGTCTGATCAATCATGACCAGATCATCTGCATACATGATCCATGGAAGTTGTTGTGCATATTTCTTTGGAGAAAATGCTTAGCCCCTACCGTCTAACAAGTAAAGATGAAATAACGCTGGGGCCAGGGAGCAGCATTTTTTAAGTCCCCTGGAAGTGGCCATTTTCTCTGAGAGGGCACCCTCCATAGATAATCGGACCAGTATTGCAGTTGACGTGTACACCGTTTGATCGCTTCCAGGAGGTCCGTAGGACAGTCTCACAATGTTAATTTGTCCCAAAGACACTCTCTGGGACTACTATCAAATACCTGTTCAAGGTCTATGAAGGCAAGATACTTTTTCGTTTTGGTCTTCATGGCCCTCATTTTAGGTATGTTTAACAAAAAAAGTAGTGCCTACTCCCTTAACAAATTCAGATTGTCTATCGTCCATGTGACCAGATAATTTAGTCCAATAATTCAGATGTTGCAACAAAATTGATGCAAAGATATTACCCAATGAGTCCAGGAGGGTGATCGGTCTATAGTTATTAGGGTCGCCTCGATCGCCCTTCTTGAATATTTGGATGATCATTGTAGATGTCCATGAAGCTGGGACCTCTTTTGACAAAAGAATTTGATTAAAGAGCGTGAGACAGATCTGCCCATGCTTCTGGATTTTGTTTCAGAACATTATTAAGACCATTGGGGCTAGCTGCCGTTGATGCATTCAGTTTTTTAATTAAGAGTATGTCATCTCTATCAAAAGCAATGGACAATTTTTCACCCACGCAAGGGGCCTTTGCCTTGACTATTTTCTCTGGACCCGCAAACAGCGTAGAGAAATTGGACACCCACGTATCCTGTCACCGTCTGATACAAGGTCTCGGGAGGATAGCTCAGCGGCAACTCGCTCGCCTTGGAAGCAAGACGACACAGAGCAACATAGGTTTCGCTACCCAGGTCCGTGCCTAGAAACCTCTGGGTATTAAGCGTGTTCTAAATGACCAATCCTATCATTGTTAAGTAGTGCCCAAAGGTCTCACATAATTCTTTTGGCAATCATTTTTAATATTTCTTCAGCATCTAATTGGTGCTTCAGTGCCTTTGTTGAAAGGAGAGTTTTTGTATTGTTTTGTTGTTTTTTTTTTTTTGGTTTTTTTTTCATGGCGATTTGGTCACCCAACTGTTAGCAGTTGATTTTCCTTCAATCCACTCGATAGATTCTCTCCTCAAATCTTTATTATAAAAATGCTATTTTTTTCACCTTTTTCTTTTTTTTTTAGGGACCCCCCCCCCCCACCTCTTTTGTGTATCTGAAATTTCATTAGCAGCCCAAAGTATTCCAGGCCAGGCTCTTCACTTGTCAGGCAATGGCTATAGTCTTCCATTATTTTGGAGACTGCTCTCAGGGGTTGGTGGGGGAAATTCCCAGACAAATTCTCCCTTGGTTTACCTTGACCTGTTCCTTCATTGCCTTCTGTTTCAAGGAGAACCCCACAACCAATTTAAAGTTAAGAGGTGGTGGTCACTGTTTACTATTGGTTTATCATCATAGAGATGCATAAATCCCAGAGTGTTCCATGAACCATTGCTAAAGGGGTGGTCATCTAGATATTTTGGCTGTTAATTAATGCTGGTATGTGCTCCTGCCAGCCACAACCAGTCCTGATTTGAGTTTATTGGTACCATACTTTCTGATTTCCTTCATGGCCTTTCTCGAAACACCTTTGGTCTGCTCAACTGATTTTTTTTTTTGATTTTTTTTTTATTATTATTTTTTTCATAGTGGCAATTGGATATCCACTCGGGATTGCGGCTGATAAATTGCCAGTGATTTTCAGGTACGGAACTTTGCCAACAATAGCGAATGCTTGCTCTTCAGAACCCATATGATGGTTGTGAGGCTGTTTTTCTTGTGGAGTTCCTTGGTATCCTTTTGCTTCATTTTGTGGCGTATCGGGCTTTTCTGTGATTTCAAACCCCAAAGGCAGAAGATCTAACGTTGCATCCAGAAGTGTGTTTTTTCAGTGTGGAAGATGAGTGCAAAGTCGCCCAATCCAAGTAAGTTTCATTCACAAATTGAGCTATCTTTGTCATCCGAGTTGATATTGCACAATTAAGGTGCGCAATGTAAACCTTTCAGGATCTTCTTCCGATTGAGAATGAACCTGTCCCTGGATGGAATTATCCTTTTGATTGTTACTGAAGCTTCATGAGTTAACCATAGTGAGTTCCTAGAGTTTGCAGAGTTATTTGAACCAACCATTTTCCCTTCTAGTAACAGTGTTAATTCTATCACTTGTTGATATTTCTCTGGATATTCAGGTCTCTTCATCCCTCTTTTGAGCGAATGCTGGTACATATTTGTTCTTCCCCCATATCCCGATGTTTTTATTTACAGCAGTTGCTTTTGTGACAAAGGCGCGTCTCTTCTCTTCCATCGCTTGAAACGGAGGCATTGAGCCTCATTACGACTGTGGGGGCCACGGTATGAACGGTGCCGGCCAGACCAGACGTGCAGAGCAGCACCCGCTAGTAGAACAGGATGCTAACAGACCTGTCATTAACGGGTCCGTTGTTAGCATCCTCCCCAGTCCCTTTGAGCCATATGGGGGCTCAATGAGAATGGGGACGTACCAGATCCGTGTCCCGTGAATGGGAATTACTGGGCCTGCAAAGGTCTGAATGGCCCGGTAATTCCCATTTTGCCAGACCCGGACCTGAGTTTGGGGGTATCTATGCCTCTAAAAACAGCATGGTTACCTCCAAAACTCGTAATGAGGCCCATTGTGTCTTCTTTTTTATAATCTATCACAATATTCCGATTCTCCGCCATCGTAATTCCTTGGAGTTCATGTTGAAAGGGGTAGATATCAGCATTGTCGTCCACCCAAGTATGTTTGATTTTGGGGATTCAGAACCCTATCGTCCTGATATTCCGAGTAGGTAAACGGATCCAGTAGGAGTGTCTCCCCATTTTCCTTTTCTTTTTGCTGCAAGGCCTTGTGGTCCATTGGGGATAAACTGATTTGTAAAACAGAATCCGACGGTCCAGTCATCATTCAGTTTCTGTAGGATCATATGACACTTTGAGGCTGAGGGGTTGTCCAATTTAGAAGAAAGCTCTTGATCCATTAGATTTTGCTTTGACCATCAATTGCATATTTGTAGATTTATTATTTTTTTTTCCCTTGTCACCCCCCCCCCCCCCCCCTCTCCCCCTCTATCTTGCGTAATTGGTCTTTCAAATATCGAGAAGGGCTTCCCATTGGTCTTTGGGGAGAGAATATCCGGGTCGGCCATCATGTTTGCGTTGCCAGTTTGTGTCCTTTGTACCCATGTATTGGAGTAAAGCATCCTCTTCATTGGGCCAATGGGCCCCTTGTAGATCTATCACCCTAGCCTTCCAATTGCAGATTATCCAATGGCCTCCAAATGAGTCTCCCCAATTTGGCAGGCCTTAGGAGCATAAGAGCAGGACAACGTCACTGACATTCTGGACAAAGGTCCACAATCTGATCCTATGTTGCATTTTCATATGGCATTGCAAAAAAGGGTGGCTAGGAACTGGGAGACTCTGGAGTCCAATCCGGCAGTTGATAAGAACTAGATTAAAAAATATGGCCCTTCCAGCATTGACCCCAACTACCTGTCAAAACACCCCACTCTGGAGAGTCTGGTGGTGCAGGCAGCTACTGCTACTTCCAAACAAGCAGTGTACCCTACCATCCCTCCTGATGGGGATGACAAACACGTAGATGGATGGGCGAGGAAGATATTGTCTGCAGGGAGCATGGCACTAAAGTCTATGGGATTGTATTTCCATGGCGGCAGAGCACATTCCCGAAGGGGATCAAAGACTGCTTCTTAGCTATTAAGGTCTGGAAAGGGGCCATGTTTGAGTCTCTTCAATCAAGTTTGTTTTCTGCGGATAGCATCAGCAGAACCATGGCTACAAGCACCGTTCTGTGCAGATTTGCGTGGTTGAGAAAGTCAGGGTTTGTACCTGATGTGCAATCTAGACTGCTCAACATGCCTTTTGACGGGTCTCACCTTTTTGGCAACAAGGCTGATGAGAGCCTTGAGAAGTTTCAGACCTCAAAGGCGGCAGCAAAATGTTTCAGCATCGCTATTAGGCATCCTCAGCCTTTTCGCTCTAGTGCACAACCTGGGAGGGGTAGATCTTTTCGCTACTACTCTTCAGTTGGAGGGGCGAGAGAAATGGGCAGACAAAGTGGCCAGAGAAGATTTCCTCATGGTGGATGAGGTAGAGGTGCAAAGCGAGCTCAAGCAGCAGCCTCCTTACCATCGGCCACTGCATCAGCCGCCTCAAAACAACTCTGAGGTCTTGAGTCACAGTTCACCAGTGGAGGGCAGACTGTCTCAGCATCTAGAAGAATGGCGAGAAATTACTTCAGATGCTTGTGTTCTGAAAACAGTAGCCCACGGTTACTGCCTTCTATTCAAAAGGAGACCTCAGAACAATCCACCGGGGAACCACTGTTTGAGGATTCCAGATCCACTCCTTCTGAAGGGAATTTTAACCATGCTAGAGAGAGGTGCTATAGAACCAGTGCCTGTAGCGGAGAGGAACAAGAGATGGTACTCCCGTTTTTTTTTGATACCCAAGAAGGATGGAGGACTGAGCCGCATCTTGGACTTGAGATACTTGAACAAGTTCCTCAGGAAGGATAAGTTCAAGATGGGCACACTTTCTCAGATCCTTCAGGGCCTCCAGCTCCAGGATTGGTTGGTGTCATTGGACCTTCAGGATGCTTATTTTCATGTGCCAATTCATCGCAAGCACAGAATATACCTGAGATTCGCTGTTGGCAGCTCTCGTGATCAATTCCGAATTCTGCCATTCGGGATGATCTCCGCCCAAGGATTTTCACCAAACTGATGGCGGTGGTGGCAGCGCATTTCAGGGGGGGGTATTCATGGCTACCCCAATATGGACAACTGGCTGATAACGGCGCGTTCTCCCGAACAAGCCCTGCATCATCACGTCACCTGCCACTGGCTTCAAAGACTGGACTTCTCTCTAAGTTACAAGAAGTCCCATTTGACACCTTCTCAAAGGCTCCAGTAGATCGGAGCAGTAGTAGATACATCCTTGGGAAAGAGCTCGCCACCCGAGGTGAGGGCACAAGATATTCTTTAGGTGGTTACCAAATTTCAGAGTTCCTAGAATCTTCTGGCCTTTGTTTTTATTTAGGTTGCTCGGCCTCATGGCATTCTGCATTTTTCTGGTGCCAGAGGACCACCTGAGAATGAGATCCCTTCAATGGGCTCTAAGAACACAATGCTCCCAATTCTCAGGAAAGATGTCGGACCAGCTTCAGATTCCAACCAGAGTCTCTCAGGATCTTCTGTGGTGGGCCTGCAAAAATATTCTGAAGGGAGAACCTTTTTGGCAACCAAGGCCGGAGAATACAGTAGTGACGGACGCCTCCCTCACGGGGTGGGGAGCCCATGCCAATGATCTGATTATCAGCGGTCGATGGTCTCCATCGGAGTTCACTACACATCAATCTTTTGGAGCTCAGAGCAATCCGACTAGTGCTGAAGACTTTTCTGCCCTCTGTACGGGGAAAAGAATGTCCTGATAATGACAGGCAATACTGTGGCCCTGTACTACCTCAACAAAAGAGGAGGTGTAGGGTCACTACCAAAGTGCAGAGAGGCAATGCAGCTCTGCTACTGGGCAATTGAAGAAGGAATCTCCCTATCAGCATTTGACCTAGCCGGTGAGGAGAACACAGCGGCGGACACTCTGAGCTGGCAGATCACTATATCCCACAAGTGGGAACTAGTCCAGGTAGTCCTTCAAGAGATCTTCACCCATTGGGGAACCCCTCAAGTGGATCTGTTTACGACCGGTGTCAACCGGAAGTACAAACTGTACTGCCCCTGGGAATTTCCTCCAAGAGGAGCTCTAGGAGACTCGTTCATGGTGGGATTGGGAATTTCCACTCGTGTACGCCTTTCCTCCAGTCACCATCATTCCTCACGTGATTAGGAGGTTGAGAAAGTTCAGGAAACACATGATCCTAATTGCCCCGGATTGGGCCCGCAGGATGTGGTACCTGGACCTTCTGGACATGTCCATCTGTCCTCCAATATTTCTTCCACAAAGAGATGACCTTCTCTCGCGAGAGTAGGGTCAAGTTCTCCATCCAGAGGTCAAGACTCTCAACCTTCATGCTTGGTTTCTGAAAGGTTGAGATACAAGGATTGGGACCTCCTGTATGACGTAAGGGAGATTTCTCGGTCAGAAGGCCAGCAACAAAGTCTTTGTACCATTGCCGTTGGAATAAATTCTGCAACTGGTGCAAGGAAAAGAATGTAGATTTTTTTTTAATTTTTTTTTTTATGTAAAACACCAGATGTTTATCCTTTCTTCTATCCTTGGCGAATCTAGTACTCAAGATTGGTATCATTAAGGGCTGCTTGGCGGAGCTGTCCATTTTTACGCGCTTGTCAGAGGAATGTTCCTATTTCAAAATTCCACTGGTGACTCAATTTCCGAAAGTGATCACTCATTTCCTTTCTAGGTTCCGGTTTGGGTCCTTAATCTGTTTTTTAAATTCCTAATGTGTTCACCGTTTGAACCTCTGCACACATGTCCTTTAAGGTTATTAACCTTTAAAGCAATCCTATTGGTAGCTCTACCATCAGCCCGTACAGTGAGCGAATTGCAGGCACTTTTCATCCAAGCCATCCTTTACCATCTTCCACAAAGATAAGTTTGTCTTGAAGGTGCCCAAAATCATTTCTGATTTTAGGTCAGAAAATGGTTCTACCTTCTTTCTATCTCCACCTCACCCTGGTAAAGAGGAGGAAAGACTACATAGGTTAGACCCTAGAAGAGCGCTAAGCTTTTACATTTCAAGAATGTTGAGGTCACAAATTGATCAACTCTTCATCGGATATACAGGACACAAACGGTCAGGCTGTTCCCAAACAGACCTTATCTAGGTAGGTAATTCTGGATTTATAGGAATGTTACAGGCTGGCAGGAAAAGACCCTCCTGAAGATTTAAGAGCTCATTCCACCAGGGGCTTACAAATTGGATACATTTGTGAAGTGACAACGTGGTCTTCCATCCACACGTTCACTAAATATTATTGACTGGATTCTTCCCTTGGTCAGGATGGTACTTTTGGCAAGGCAGTCCTTCACTCTGTCCATGAAAATGTATACATTGGAATTATACGCCCTCCTCCAAACCTAATATTGCTTTTAGGAGTCTGTCAAAGATGAGGGACATCGACTCAATGCCATCGACAAACTGCGCCCTCTGCCGGATTGTTTTTACGAAGCAGCTGAAGCTGGACAACAAGTGTCAAAGATGAGGAATACATGGGAGGAACATCCAGTCGATAGAACGTTACCAGGGGTAATTAACTTGTTATTCTGTGGACTTGGGCCTAATAAAATCATCGTCCCTGAAAGCATAATCCTCTTCTGGGTTTTTTTTAGTCATTTTCATAGACTACACCCCTTTCACTCCCTCTTTATAGCCGTCCAGATACTCTGACTATTATTGAGTCGTTATTGGGATTGGGGTAGTTAATTCCAACACTCCATTTTGATCTTTGTTTGATTATTTTTCGGTGGTCTTTGAGTCGATTTCATCAAGGTGGACATTAGGACATTATCAATGCACCTTGTCTGCTGTTGTCAGGGGTTGGAATGTCAGGCATTTTTTTCTGGACTCAAGCATAGGACTTCAGCCCGCTCCACATTATCTGTAAGCCCACCCTATCTATCCACTCTTCCAGCACCCCTGTTGTAGGGTATCTGGAAGGTGGAGACTACCTCTCCTACCCCCTCTCTCCGACCTTCAACTCTTTACCGTAGTACTCGCCTGCAATAGGCGTGACTAGCTTGTTCGTATCATATTCTGATATTTGCTAGCCCGATTAGTTTCAAATTCGGCGATTGTTGGGAACCGATAGATGAAGGATCCACGTTAATCAAAGCATTATTTGATGCAGCCTCTTCCCGTCTCTTTACTTGATGGTGAGTGTCGCAGCGGAGGTACATCGCCAGATCTCCAAATCGCTGTCTAAATCAATTTATTATGTCAGGGAAGTGTGGATATTCGGCCATTATGGAGGGGTGGAATCCCAGAAGTACAAGGCATATCTTACTAGTTTATAACTTCTCTCAAGTCCTTCTAACGCTCTCTCAGATCCTCGAGTCTGCATAGACTTCAGTGACTGCAAAACTCTGTGGCATGCTCTGCGCGGCAGCAAGTTTTTTTTTGTGGGTTGCTCCTCCTTCAACAGCAGCAAGTGACAGCAGACTCTGGCAGTGACTGCAAAACTCTGCTGCACAACTCTGTGGTGTTCTCCGTGCGGTGGCAGGGTTTGTGTGGGTTGCACCTCCTTCAACAGCAGCAAGTGAAAGCGGACTCGGACACACTCTGCAGTGACTGAAAAACTCTGCTGCACAACTTTGCAGCAACTTGCCTATTTATCCATAGCCCAATGACTGGCTGGTAAGAGCAGGCACAGAACAAGGGGAATGGCATTTCAACAAACAGCCACTCTCAGGTGGCTGTGCTTCACCATTGACTACAACAAGTCATGCTTGAAGCTCTCAAGCAACTTGGTTTTCCTAGGGCACAGTTCAACACCAGTGAAGGCTGGGTTTGCCTGTTACAAGACCGAGTGGGGTCCATTCCGCGTCTGCTTACGTTGTTCAAATAAGGAAGATCTCTTTCAATCAGACAATACATGAAGCTACTCGGCACAATGTCATTGTGCATTCCCCTCACCCCTTGCTGCCACCTCCACATGAGGCCATTGCAAGAATTTCTAGTGGCCCAGTGGGCACGAACCACCGCTACTTGGAACAAGCTAGAGGTCACGAACAGCTGATGGCCCAGTTGCAATGGTGAAACAAAGCACATTATGTTTTGAAGGGGATGCTGTTACAAGACAGCAGTTCCAGCTGACCCTGATGAGACACATCACTAAAAGTATGGGCAGCGCATGTCGGAAACCTGTCTGTCAAGAGCTCTATGGAGCAGGAAGAAAGAACAAACCCATATAAACGTGCTGGAGCTCAGGGCAGTATTCCAGGCATTACCCTCTTTCCAGATGGTACTCAAAGTCAAGGAGGTGCAGGTGTTGACTGACAACGCCACCACTGTGTATTGCATACGAAAACAAGGAGGAACTCTTTCTTGAACGCTCTCGAAGGAAAACGGGCTCTGTGGCACTTGTATCCAAAATCGAATATCACTACATCCCTTTCACCTGCCAGGCAAATAGGGAGACGGCAGACAGGCTCAGCAGAGCGACAAGCCAATGCCACAAATGAGTTGGCAGACAAACCAGTAACAAGAGTATTCAAACAGTGGGGATCCCTCCCATAGACCCATTTGCCAGCGAGCGGAAAAAAAAGTGTCCAAAGTTTGCCAGATGATGCTCCCAAGCAAACTCCTGGGAGATGCCTTCACGCTAACGTGGGACAACATGTTTGTGTACGTGTTGTCTCCGTTCCTATCTGGAGATGGTTGCAGTGTACCACTGCAAGATCATCCTCATTGCCCCAAATAAATCCTTTGAGTACAAGTGGATACATTTCTGTGCTTGATGGGCATAGAAGTGTCACAACCCAGTGGGAATTGAACGTATTCAAGTTGGCAAAGGAAGGTCTTTCAGCATTCATCTACAAATGTGCACCTAGCTACGTTTTCTTGATGTAACGGAGCTAAACCAAGCCTACACTGTACAGAGCAAGGATAGTTAAACACTTTATGAAGGGGATGTTTCGCACATATACACCCAAAGCGAAAAGTGCACCTCTATGGAGCCTTAACTTTGTGTTGGCAGCTCTTCTGAGACTGCTGTTTGAGCCTATGGGTGCTGCCCACATCCGAC
Source organism: Ambystoma mexicanum (assembly GCF_040938575.1). NCBI lineage: Eukaryota > Metazoa > Chordata > Amphibia > Caudata > Ambystomatidae > Ambystoma > Ambystoma mexicanum. Next base: position 465,258,415 of record NC_090931.1, read on the forward strand.
ATGTATCCCAGAAGACTGCATTCCTATGAGCTGTCCTGTCGTTCAGGAAAACCTCCAAGCTACAAGCTCTGTCTGTGAAGGAACCATACCTGCGCTTCACGAAGGACAGAGTCTTGTTAATAACTAAACCGTACATTATGCCACTGCCATATGCATTCAACCATAGTCCAGCCGGCATACTTATCTAAGCCTTCAACGCCACCAGTGAGCACTGTACACAGACCGTTTGTGGGTCATCAAGTTTTAAAATAACAGAACTAAATCCTTCAGGAGGCTGTCGCAGCTGCTGGTAGCATTTGCCCCACCCATAAGGGGCCATTTCCAATTGAGGAATCACCAGATGGATAACGGCTACCATTGCAAAGATGCTCTGAAATTGCTACAGGGAGCAATAAAAGCCCACTCGAGGAGAGCGGGGTTACACAGCCATTTGGGTAGGCATCCTGATACTGGACATTTGCAGGGCAGCTACCTAGGCAGCAATGCACACCTTTGTCAAGCAAGAGTGGGTAGAGCAGTGCTACAACACCTGTTTAGTAAGGTGAGAATTCCTGGAGTAGGCTCTACTTCTCTATAGATTAGATTTCTCCTGTGCTCCTCCTGTTAATGTTTGCTACTGCTATTTATTCTATTAAAAGCATGTGAATCCATGAAGGATTCAATGCTGCAGAAGGAGTATGTTGCTTACCTCTAACTCCTGTTCTCCAGCATTGGTATCTTTTATGAATTCACATGCGCCCACCTTCCACCCCAAGGGTAGAACAACTAATATACAACCGACTACTCCGAGGTTAGAATCTGAAGAGGGCCTCAAGGGTGGAGACTGATACTCGTTGTCCTATTGGTTGGTCTGAATGCACCCAAAAGGAAACTGACAGGCTACTAAAATGAAGAAATATTTTCATAAAGGAAATGTAATAATAATGTTAGAGGATTCCCAGCCTGATAACATGGAATATTCAAAGCATGTGAATCCATGAAGGATACCAATGCTGGAGTATAGCAATTGCAGGTAAGCAACATACTCCTTCACTCACACCCTACTCTTCAACTACCGCTTTCTCACACAAACCTTACATTCACAACACAGTACCACTTTCTATCAACATCCAGTACCTCATCTTCTCTATATACCACCTTCATGCTCCCTTCCACCATCCTTCCTCTTGATCTCTTGGTCCTCTACCCCCCTCCAGCCCTCCTTCTCTGACCACACATGAACTGCACCTACCTGTTCACTGTTGTCCCTTATAGCCTCCCCCTGCTTGTCCCCATAGTCTTTACTCTTCTGGTTCCCTGGGCCAACCTTGTGCTTGCCCTGTCCGGGAGGTGTGCTAGCATTGGTATATATATATATATATATATATAATCTCCCTTGTGGAGGCTATTCATGAAACCTAAAGGCACATGTGATGGCATCAGTGATGTCATCAATGACATTTGTGGTGTCATCTTTGAGGTCATGGATGGTAGTCCTTGCAGAGCACAGTGGTAGCGCAAGTTATGCTTGAGTACCTTACCATAACTGGTGAATTTCTGAGGTTTTTTGGTTTTACCTGTCACCATAACGTCCCTGTAACAACATTTTCCACTTGCATTTTATAGGTTTTTACTAGTGCAACTTAACAATAACGTCCCTTTTTAACAACATTTTTTGTCAGTTCACTGACAAAAAGTATTGTTACAGGGATGTTATGGTTACAGGTAAAACCTCAAATTCGCCAGTTATGGTAAACTAAGCAACCATTGTGCGCCACCACTGTGCACTGCTAAGACTAACCCCATTGGTATGCACAGTGCTGTGAACCGTAAAAAATGTAATATATATTGCTGCATGTACATCAAACACATTTTCTCTTTGGTAAGGCAACATATTGGAAAGGAAAGCAAGGCAGTACAAGCGGCAACCCTTGCGCAGCAGCATGCGGGCATTGGAAAGGAATTAAACATTTTGCATAGGGAAATGGACAGCGTGCAAGTAAAAGTGGCAAAGTTGGTGAGCAATTGTGCCGCTTTAGAGGTTGCGTACAAAGATATCATTTGGACAAAATAACACAACACTGGCACACCTGCATATGTACTCCTTCCCCACGTCGGAGCCCCCCCCCCATTCCCTAAAAAACCTTTTCATCGGAGACGTTACGGTAATACAACAATCTCTTCCTCCCCTCACAACCAAATTGTGCAAATAATCCCCATTTCCCCACAATAAGTACTTCTGCTACGCCTTCCTTTACAAATGGGTGTATTCATGTGTACAAGGAAACGATCGTAATTAGAATGATGCTGACTGAGTGGTATTTATTTTGTGCTTGAAATGGGGTTCTGACTCAGCAGCACACAGTCCTCGTTGCAATGACCGCAAGTAAGAAAAAATGTGTACTACGTACACTGCAGCTGTCCGGCCTATCCGCAATAACAATGAACGTATCCGTACGCCGCAAGCATGCTCCGCACGTCCACATGTTGTCCACCACCAATCAATGCGAGTACACCCGACGCTTATGCGTAGTGCAAGTACACGCATGTGTGTCTGTTCCTTTGTGTCCTGCGGACATTGCCAGTGTGCAGCATATGCTGAGGAACGTTAATTAGTTTGGGGCGTCCACCCATAACCTACAGGTAGCTATGCAGAATCCCACCCGCACAACCTTATAAATACCCAGCTTCTCCCTAAATTGTTGCCGTACGTGTGGTGCAGTTTTAGTCAGTAGAGAAAAGGCAACGGTGTGCATAGGACACCCATGCATGTGGGCACCGTATTGCACCCTGAACGCGTGCAGTGGGTAGCCGTCCCAAAGGAGAACAGTGGCGACGTCACCAAGCGACCGCACCCACTCTGGCCGTGAGCCCTTATTTTGGGGACAGGAGCCAGACCCTCGAACAGCAAGTACAGAGTTCAGCAAACTACGGAGTGTGTTTCGGAAAGTACACGCTTACAGACACACCACAATGTGCAGTTGCACATTTATGTATGGTGTGGAACAATGTAGGCCTGCTTTCCGGGTGAAAGTTGTCCCCAGCAACCCTACAAAAGGGCACACCCCAGAGTTGTTGAGCAATCACTTTGTTCAGCAAAGCTACAAACTAACAGTCCACATAGGTTTGCTCTGTAAGTAATGCTGCACCAAATCTGATGTGCTACAGTGCGTCTGCAACTAATAGCAACCATGTTAGTCCGGCTGAGTATGCACAGTAATGGACAAAATTATGAACAGACCTTGCTGTGCCACACGCAACCGCAGCTGCGATATTCCCCATTGTTCCAATCGCATGGGTAGCTAGCGGCAAAGGGGAGTAAGCGCATGTGTGGTTCCCCAAGGACGGCGAGGGCTGTGTCCCAATGAAGTGGAAACATTCCTTCTTCCCTTTCCAGTTTCTTCTTTGCAGCACGCCCTCATTGCGTACTGTTAAATAGTTCCACACGCTTCCACCAATGACATTGAAGAGCTCTCCATGAAACAGTACCAGTTCTGTACAACACTCCTCGGAGTACACACTCCGCTCAGAAACGTTATTGCGCAATCCCTGTGGCTCCACAGTTCCATTTCCATCTCTGCCATTCTGAAAATCCACGGATGTGGCTTTTGTGCTGCATGCGAGCATGGGGGCACAACGTGCAAGCAGGGTAGGGGGAGTTTGTTATAAGGGGCGGCTCTTAAAAGAGCTTTTTAGTTTTTTTTTTTTTTTTTTTTTTCCATTTGATTTTGTTTTCTTGTGTGGACATTGTTACAGTAAACTCTTCACTGCATCTTGTAGACGGGCAAACAAAACATCATTACCAATGGGCGACAAAGAAATGCCATCTGTTTGGAAAAATTCTGCATTTCCACAACTAATGAGGTAATTGTTGCAGAAGAACATCCCACCAGCGGCCACAAGTATTCATGCTTTTGTTGATGAGACACCTTCCTGTGTCTGGCTCGAAACAACATCCATGAGCAGTGGCCTACACTCTTCGTGGTGTGATTGATGAGAAAAGCCCCTTGGCAGTGGGAAAAAGCCTCTTCACTAGCTTTAGCAACCTCTTTAGTCGACGGAACAAGTCTAAGCAAGACATGTAACCTAAATGCATACCGCCGTAGTGGATGACGATAACATTGCCCCTACCGCAAGTGGCCAGGTCTTTGCAAAGTGCATCCATGTAGATGAAACTGCGCTTGTACACATCATTCCACAATGCGACCACTTCTTCCAACCCGAAATTGCCATCAAAGTTTCTTTCCAGGGCATACTTGTGAAGATCGAGTAGAAAGGCATCACCTATCGGCAACACAATGGGTTTCGCTATGTCAGCCAGCCTCACTATGCAGAGTATATTGTACAGTAGATCAACGCCCCTTCCTGTAAACCACACCCACAGTGCCTGATTGGATAATCCCGAAAGTCCCATGTGCATTGGACAACAACGTAAAAAGTGTAGATTGTGGCACGTGCAATGCCCAAAGTACCACGAGGGCCTCGCCCCAATAAAGCAGGAGCAGTCCTTCTTCCCTTTCCACTACCTTTTGTCTAGCACCGCCTCATTGGGTATGGGTAAATGGGCACACAATTCACCAAGACGTTACCATCTAACACTGTCTGTGCTGCACAACACTTCATAGGTACCGTTAGAAAATCAGCCTGTTAGTGTACGGTCACTTGCCAGCATGTCCACTACAAATTTCAGTAATAGATTGCAAAATGTGTGCCTTCACATTCATCCACTTCCACTTCCGCACCCACTACCACAAATGCAAGGTACCAAAACTTCTTCTGTACTATGCGGATTACTGTTATAAGTGCCTCTGCGCACAGTATCTGCCACTGAGCGGTCATTAAGTTCTTTAAAACTATACTGTTCCCCCCCCCCCACCCCCCCATCCCCTACCATGAAGTGGCACGTTGGTGATATGTGCTTGCAATGTTCTCATTGCCCCATATCATACAGTGTAATATCGACATAGGAACTCCCTGCTTTCCTTTCCGACAATGCTACAAAAGGTTTCCCCACTAACCCACCTCCTACATAAATCATAGAAAAATGGCATCAATAGCAGCATTGAATGGATCGTACCAAGGGAAAGCGACTTTAAAGATCATTCTCTTCACAGCTGTACTTCTGTGTAGGCTGCACTATTACTGCAGGCTCTTTTTAAATCTGCCCTCTTCTACTCTCCGCCCTCTGCAACACATCCACAAGAGGAGTGTGCGACTTGAGATGGTAGCTCTCCTGCACTAAAATGTTGCTAATAGCTCCCAGTGGCTGCGAGGAATAAATTGAGAAGACTCTGCATTATGCAGAAGGCCTTCGGACCCCTGGGACCACAATACCTTCAAATGTAACTACCTATATATCTGCGGGCACAAGCTCTTCCCTCATCCGTCTCCAATTCCCTCAGGGTCACGCGCTTCTGCAAAAAACATTTGTTGGTACATGTGCTTTTTCGCCTGCGACCTCCTGCTGCAAGAGGCTCCCTGCCTCCCTGACACTTGAGGGGATTCATTGCCGGTTCTGGAAGCTCCTCAAAGTCTTTCACTTTGCGTCTTCTGTTTCTGCTCATCTCCCCGGCTAACTGCATGACTAACTTAATCTGCACTGCTTACCTGACGACAACTCTGTGATGTTGGACCCTTGTCACCTCCCCACTGCCAGGTCGAACCCCTACACTGGCTTTCTAGCAAACCTGACACTTGAGGACAGTGCATCCACCACCTCGTGTAAACACTTATCCATGCACTTGGCACATTTGGCCTGTATTTTTACTTATTGTCATTGTTCTTCTTCCCATGTACTGTACCTACCCCTTCCCTCCCCCCCCCCCTCCACCCATGCACTTGGGCGATCAAAGTCACACTTGTCCTACTAGGTTCTTTGTCTCTGCCTCCCCTCTGTTTGCCCTCCTTTGCCGCGTTGTGCTTTGCTAGACGTGTGTAGGCGCATTACGAATGCCGGAGCGTACAATTGCACATCATATGATATCATACACACACTGCATGCACAACAGTAGGCTGCCTGCCACTTACCGTGTCCACTTTTTGTTTTCTACACTACCCCACTTACTGCACACTTTTCAATAAATATTGAGCACACCTTGCATGTTACTAACTGCAAAGAAATGCATACAGTTGGTGCATACACCCAGGGTGCCTACTCCTTACATTGCTCACTTCCACCATACCCTCTGCACTTCTTTGTGCAAATAGACCTTCTGGCACACTGTTCCATTACACACCTGACCCACCGGCCTTATAAACAGTGTATTTCGCTCCAGTTTTCTTTCCATGGCTCCCATCCAGAAAATGGCTGCATGTGGCATGTGGAAGTGAGAAAATACAGCGTAAATCATGGCGTGTTCGTCTTAGGGAGGGTGGGGGCTGGGGGAGTGGGTTCAGGGTGGTAAAGTAATACAGGATAAGGAGTTTGGTCTGTAGTACTGTCTCGGTAGTACTGTCTCGGAAATTAAACATTTTTTTGGGGGGGTTGTCCTCTTTTGGTTATGTGCATGCTTGCTTACACTTTTGTTTTTTGTCTTTCGATGTGTTTCTTTTCCCTTCTCCTCCTCACATTTGTACGGACTGAACGTCAACGCTTCTCTTACAGTTCTACAGGATTGTATTCAATGCTCTGTGCAGAGTGGCAAAAAAAAACGCATTGCCACTGGAGGTCCAACAAATTCCATTTCTTTGGACCCACTGCAAATCTTGCGCCTTAATCCTGTCATAGTCTGTGCTGAACATCCCAGCACTGCACATAAAGGCACACATGCTTCTGTTTTATAAAACACCTCCCGACTTCTAGCTGTGGACAAATTACACCCTAATGTGCAACACGTGCAATTACCTACACCACCATGTGCTGGCAAATGCATAGCACCTCACTTTGGTTGTCCCCCCCCACCCCCCTCCACCACCAAGTGTAAATATTGCAACTTTTTAATGTTGATGACTTCCTTTCATGGCGCAATGTGGTAAAACACTTCCTCAAGCAAGGGTCTTATAAGGGCCTACCCATAGCAAATGCACAAGGTGACATGTGGCTCCCTATTGTGCTGTAGGGGCAATGAGGCACATATGGTAATGTACGCATAGCGGCTCACTTCTGCTGTTCCACCAGATGCACAAGGTCCTCTGCAACCATTGTGTGCTACTCACCAACTCTAAATGCATGCACAGTAACAACTGCATTGCTGCATTATATTGTAGAGGCTGTGTTGAAGGCCTAGGCTGTTGGGTGCTTGGCCATGCACCCAATAGTCTAGGCGTAGGCCACACTCTGCACACCATAACGGAGCCATGCAGACGACCAAGTACGCATGTGCCAGAAATGACAAAGGCAACATACGCACCAGCACTTCAGTGTGCGTTGCAAGTTTCATGTGGTCTTCATTGTACTCCCCTTCTGCCATTGCTCTACCATCACTGGCCGCTGGCATGATACCACACACAGCACACCCTAGTACAACCCATGTTTTACTTCTCATGTCATGTGTAATTCAGGCCCCATCTGCAAGTGTGCCTGCCAACTTTCACCCTGGCCACATCTTTGCATACAAGGCTCAACAACGTTGCGTTGCCTGTGCTGAACGGCATGAGTGGCTGTGTACATTGTCCATATTGCAACTTTCTGATGCTGAACACTTCCTTTCATGGCGCAATGTGGTAAAACACTTCTCAAGCAAGGGTCTTAAAAGGGCCAAACCATACCAAACGCACATGGTGACATGTGGCTCCCTGTTGTACAACAGGGGCAATTATGTGCACCATATGGTAACGAACGCAAAGGAGCTCACTTCTGCTGTTCCACCAAGTGCACAAAGTCCTCTGCAACTATTGTGTGCTACTCAACAACTCCAAATGCATACACATTAACAACTGCATTATATAGTGGAGGCTATGATGAAGGCCTAGGCTGTTGGGTGCACGGCTGAAGGCCGTAGGCCATGCACCCAACAGTCTAGGTCTAGTCCACACTCACCACAACATAGCATGCAGGCTACCAGGTATGCATGTGCCATGAATCACAAAGTCAACGTACACACCAGCACTTCCAACCAACCCACCATAAAGCAGGGGCACAAGAACACATGTTCCACTTACCGAAATGCAGAAACATCTCGCTCTGTTTGGCACAGCTACCCGCTTCCAATTATAAAGCATTATAAGCATGCCAACCAAACCAGGCCATCTATTCAGCCTGCTCCCACCACTCTAGTACGTGCATTGAACCAATGGTGCCTACTGCAATGCAACACTTACTAATCTGCGCAGTGGACACTACGCAAGCACATAGAACAAACATTTGCACCGGGACCTCTTCCATATGTACACTATTCCGTTAATATATCCATTGGACGTCCGTTAATATATCCATTGGACGTACTGCACGACTGTCACTGCACCATCTCCACCGACAACAGTAGATTGCTCAACCAATCGCCACACACATGCAACCACAGTTGTGTGCCCTGCAGCCAGATCGTACACAATAAGCAACAATGTGACACCTACTTTCAACCAGTGGACATACCTTTTCAACCAATGCACATAATTATCTGTGCTAGGGCTGCAGCCATGCATCCAAGGGGCTATGTTATTACCTCACACAGCATGCCATAGTACACACTATGTTTAAATCCTCATGTGTCGTGGAATGCACTCCACTTTCTGCAACTGTGCTTGCCACCACTCATGACAGACGGACCTTGCTGCTGTAGCTTGCATGCCATAACGCAGGCTACCTACAATGACCACACAAGATTGTTGCCTGTTGAGGTATCTGCGCATTGGCGGAGCATGCACGGATAGCGCTGACAGACCGGTCTTCTTGTATAATGATATATATCATGTGAAGCTCTTCTCACTCCTGCTTGCTTTCCATCCCTTCTTTCCACCACCAGGTGCCGTTCACTATGGTTTTCAGATCCTTCAGCTGCTGCATTGTCCTCCGATACATACTGCTGTCATGGAACACTTTTCACACATCCTGTCACTGCACACTGCAGTTAAATCAAAGTTTTGACCGCACAGAGAACAGGGAAATGGAACGCCCGAGCCGAGACAGATATGACAAATTTTAGTATGCACACAGCTATATAAAAGAGGCTCAGCCATGCACACAATAGCTTAGAGCCTTGCCACACACCTCAACACTATCCTTCGATACACCATGGCAGCGTTTCCCAAAACCATTGACGCACAGCACACTTCCCTCCAGCCAACCACTGGCCGCATCCACTGTTTGTCGACAGCATGGCGTACTGCAGGCCACTGAGGCTTCTGTCTGCGGAGCGGACCCAAATATCACTAACTTTGCAAAGAAATTACTGGTCAGATTACCACCAAACACACAAAAGCATGCTTTCTGACCCAAGCCCCCGCTCCTGCCGGAAACTTGGTGAAAATCCGTCCAGCCATTACATTCAATCTATGGAGAAAAAAAAATGTGGGACCACCCTTATAACTTTGCCGCCCCTCCCCCGCATGAAACCTCACCCAACTTGGCGAAAAAATTCAGGGCCGGCCATATACTTTTTTTTTTTTCCAAAGTTTGGTGATTCCTCCAGTTGGAGTGAAGTTTAAGCCGCCGAATAAGTGGTCTTCCTATGGGTTTAGCAACTTAACCATAACTACAAGGCCGCTACCGTGGGGCGTGTAAAATGGTAAACTAAGCAACCATAACTCGCGCCACCACCGTACACTGCTAAGACTAAACACCCAGGACATCAACGATGCCATCACAAATGTCATTGATGACATCACTGCTGACATCACATATCTGGTCCACTTGCTTTTGTTCACAGAGTATTAATATTGAAAAGGTGTTATAGATTTAGACGTTAACCTTTTCATATGTTGTTAAAGTACTTTCCTTAGGGTTTCCTCTGCGCTCATGGTGCACATACATGGGCCAATAAGCAGGCCTTAAAACACCCTAATCATTTGTATACATGAGGATAAACTTTAATGTTATTAACATGTTCTGATGATGCGGTTTCTTTCTTCGTTACTTTAGTTTCCCTGTAAGTGCCACTAATTGTATGCATTGTGGGTGTTCATATGTATTGTTTGTACAAGCGCACATGTGTAGTAAATCTTGAATTGTTACATAGTTATTACATATTTAACATTAGGCTGATAAGGTAGCATTCATTATTGTACTATCCAAAATTACAAGATTATAAATGTTGTACTTCTATGGTGCATGCTGCAGCCATTGCCTATTTTTCCTGTATGGTTAGTTTCCTGTATTAACAACAATACTCCAATACTATGTTGTTTAGATGAGTACATTCTTTAATAGATGAAGTAGTTCATGAATGAATATATATATATATATATATTATATATTAGCTGGACCTCTATGGTGCATGCAGCAGACAATGCCTATGTTTCTGCACAAGTTGGTTACTATACTGGAAAGAACTCTGTAGTGCAATGGTATTCAAAGCATTGTATTGTGTATGTCATGATAGTTCTCCCAGTGACCTCTGATATTTTTGTGGCAACATTCAATCCCTTGTGGAGGCTGTTCATGAAAACTAAAGGCACATGTAATGGCATCAGTGATCTCATCAATTTGTGATGTCATCTTTGAGGTCATGGGTGGTAGTCCTTGCAGAGCAGAGCACAGTGGTAGCGCAAGTAATGCTTGCGTACCTTACCATAACTGGTGAATTTCTTGGGTTTTTCGGTTTTAGCTGTAACCATGATGTCCCTGTAGCGTTTTTCCATTGAATTTCATAGGTTTTTTTAGTAGTGCAACTTAACCATAACGTCCCTTTTTAACAATGTTTTTGTTAGTGAATTTCTTAGGTTTTTAGTTGGGCACTTTAACCATAACGTTGGCTTATCATATTTGTTTCAGTAAAGGTGTTAGTAGCGCAACTTAAAAATTAATGTACTTCAGTGAAACAAACAAAGGGACGTTATGATTAACTGGATAGTCTTAGTTGGTATAGAAGTACTGTACAGCATACTGCAGCCGGTGGCTCCATAGCAATAGCCATAGTGGTTGGGAACATTGCGTGTGTTCACGGACACTGGGTGCAGTTCAACATGCCGAGAAAGGGAGGGGTGTCATAAAAAGTGGTAAAATGCAGCAAAGAGAAGAAACATATAGAAACAGCAGCACGTGTGTGAATAGGAAGGGAAAATGCAGCATCTGTACAGTATGTACTGTTGCAACAAACACAGCAAATACAAACGGTATCCACTGTAACGGAAAGCACCAAAAAGAGAAGTAACGTTTCCCTTCATCAATCTTAACGCACACTTGCTTCACAATCAAAGAAAGGACGAAGAGGCAGAGTTACAGACGCCAACTACCGAGAACAGAACGGCACTGCAACAAGGTAAGCACACGAAAGTTTGTTATAATTGAACAGGTCCGGTAGTGTGCAATATTGTTAGACTCCGTTAGCTCATTGACCGGTAGTGTAGCAGAAGAATTCTTCTAGGCAATGTCACTCTGTGGATGATATACAGAGACACAACCACAGAGAGCAATTCACTGGAAGAGGAGCACCAGGAGACACCCTCAGGAGACAGTGACTGTGTGTAGGAATCCAAGTTACACAGGTAATAGTTGGACGTCTTCCTGTAAGGAACAACGTACGTTATCAGGCCAATTTACATGAAGAAATTAATTCTGCTGGGAAAAGACTAAAAAATACTAACCTGCATGAGTAGGCAGACAGAATGGAAGGGACATATGGGGACTCGCAATCCTAGTATTGGATGTTCCCTACAAGGAAAAACATATAGAAATGATAAGGAGAGTGAAGAAGAGAAGACTAGACACAAATAAGCCAGAGTAGAGAATGAGATTACCGTCCACACAAATCGTGAGCCTGGAAGATGAAACCTTTTAACTCGGAATGCAGTGTTCGGTATCCACAGGTGGTATTAGGAGCAACTACCCCAACGGCACGGGGACGCCTACAACCTGGGGTGGCCAGTCTCTAGTCCCAAGTAGCCACCAAACCCAACGGCACGCAGACGCCTAAACAATTTGTCCGAGTACCTGTGGCACAGTCTTGGACTGATGAGTTAAGCTGGAGGCAAGGTGCAATGAGTACAGAATTCCTTTAGAAATGAAAACCGGCAAGAGGGCACATCAAAGAAGTCCGTTGAGAAATCCAAGTTCAGTCACCAGACGAGTAGAGCAGTAACAGGGGTCAAGCAGAAGCAGTCCTCGAGGCAAAATCTGTGGTCGGTATCGGCGTGTAATTAATTAGGCAAGGGTAGGTAACAAGATCTTAGAAGACGTAGCAAGAGGTCAGAACACCAGAGCAAGACATGAACAAGGGCAAAAGCAGGCAGTACAAACAGGCAAAGGTCATAAACAGGAAACAAACCGAACACGAGAGAAAACTGCACTTCCAAACGAGAGCTCAATCAGAAGCGGCATTCGTTTGTTTCGGGCCGCTTAAGAAGCCTGAATCACGTGAATCGGGACGCCACATCACGTGACCAAACGGGAAAAGAGGCCTCCACCGTTTCCACGACAACCGCCATCGACCTGGAACTGGAGACCGTGCCGGTGTGGAGAACCAATGCGACGCGGGCCACTGTAGACGCCGGATGAGCCTGGAGGAATTTACGCGACACTGAGCCTGAACATGCGGCGCTCCTGTCGAACGTAAGTTTTTCATGGCATGTTTGTTACAGCCAAACCTTGGTTTCCTGACAAATATTAGGAAAGCATGATGTTTTCTGTTTGTGCGCAGTAATGGCTACCACCCTGGAATGACTGGAAAAGAATTTCCCACAGGAAGAAATGAGTGAGGACGAGAGGCCCATTGCTACCTGCCGCACTGTGAAAAGGGAAAGAGTTGCTGCAAGAGCAAGCACCGTAGAATGGCTGGAGGAAAATTTCCCGCATGACGAAATGAGTGAGCATAGTAACCCCATAGGTATGAAACGCAGTCTTAATAAATGCAATATATTGCTTCATGTTAATTAAACACATTTGTTATTCTTTCACAGAACATATGGAAATACAGAGGAGTACACCAGAAGGGGCACCTTTTGCACAGCAACATACGGTCACCGAAACGGAAGGAAACGCTGTACATACAAAAGTAGACCACCTGGATGCCAAAATGGATGAGTTGATGCACAAATTCTACGACTTGAAAACTTTTGTAGAAGAACATATGGGAAAAATAAGATATCACTGCGCGACTTGCACATGCCCTTGTTTCCCAGCATCCCCCACCCCCCATGCCCGGAAAATGCGTGTCATGAGAGACGCTTCGATGAGACCTCAATCCCTTCTTCCCCTCAGCACCAACTTCTAAACATGCCGAAATCCCCAATATGTGTGTCTGTTTCTGGTCCCCCTTTAATTTCTGAATAGTAGCTATAAATGTGTGCTAAAGATTCATATGTTAAGTTGTACTGATTGTATATGTGCCTTTTCCTTTCTTTTAAGAAGGCATTTGTAAGAGTGAAGGGAGCAGCACTGGTGTGCATGATTGGCAGGTAGGAAAATGGATGAGTCATACGACTGCGGCACCTGGCTGCCGTATGCGCACTCACAATGGAAGAATCTGTAGGACCCCACTACGAGCCGCATGTTTGAATGCAGAAAAACGCCAGTAAGTAGTTGTTGAACCGTACGTTTGTCCTTCGCACATGCGTATGTCGTCCTGTGATGCCTGGTAACACCGTCCCTGGTCAAGCTATGCAAAAAAAGTACAATATAGTTGTAGTAGGTGGAAGCACGCACGTCTTGCGAGTACCTTTCCATGTAAACCTTCCACCTACTGTATCGTGCTCACACTAAACGTTATATACGAATGTTCAATGCACGTGTGCCGTACATTTAAGTAGTCCAGGGATGGCAAGAGAATGCATTGGAGAACTGTGCACATGGCCACAAAGTATTACGGCTAATATATGTCCCGCAGACAGGCGTCCAAATGGACAACCATGGTGACGTCACCATGGTAACAGAACAGTGCTGCGCGTGGTCCCTTATTTGGTGGATACGAGCCAGATCCATGCACATCGAAAGAGGACAATTTTCTGCACTTTATCCAGTGTTACAGTGAGAGTGCGCCCTTGCAGACATTCTACACTCTTCCTTCTGCATGTAGGTATTGTAGAGAAAGAGTTAGGCCCACTTTGCAGTGGCACATGCTCCACAACAGTGCTATAAAAGGGCACACCCACAAGTGTACTGCAATCCCTGTTTGCTTTCCAGAGAAGAGCATCAGTGCACATTGGTTCGTGCAGAAATTGCTTTCTCACCAATTGTGTGCCTGCAAAGTACTTGTAGAAGTAATGGCCACCAGAGCTTCTGCTAGTACCTCTGACTCAGGAGCACCCACACCATAAACCCCTCCTTCTGAAGGTCCTGAGCAAGGCAACAGGAGTCATAATGTAGAGGGACATCGAAAAGGAAACAAGAATAAAGTAGAAGGAATCCCCATTGCCTGCAGCCAGCATGAGTCGTGGGTGTGGAAACTATTTAGGACCGTTGGCGATGTGCCAAAATGTCGTGCAAACCAAGTATAATGCATGGCGTGCAACATTGTTTCGGAAAACCTGGCTTGTACAGCTACAGCACAACCTCCATGCGGCAGCACCTGAAAGCGAACCACCTAGCAGCTGTTCGGAGGGTTGTCCCTTTCCAAGCAGGCAGTAACTTATTTTCCTGTACAGCATCCTCCACATCTGCTCCTGCCACCACTAGGGACACTCCAGTGGGTCAGCGTGTCCCGCAAGCAGCCTTGGAGGACATACGCACTGCAACAGACCCGGACCTTTCAAAGGCCACTGTATTGTGCATCTACTGCGACGCGGTACTGTGTAGGGGGGGACAATTTTCAAATGGGGATTTGGTGCGGGAGCATGACAAAGAGTGCACCTAACCCAAGTGAGGTGCACCCCACATTTTCTGCTCTCCACTTAGGCTTTCTTATCCCCGTGGTTGGTACCGTTTGCTAAATATCCCTTCCGTTGCTGGCTTTTGTAGCGTGTCTTATAACTGGACAAATGCTACACAACCAGAAGGGGGGGTGGGGAAACTAAAAGGCTCTTTCAGAGCCACATTGCACTGTTGAAAAATAGAAGTTGAATTAAAGCATGCAGGCGGTGGCTCAGCCTATGTGCTCCTCATACAGAAATGCCAACAATGGGTGGCGGGGACTCTGTCAAAAGGTGTGTACGCATTTGCAAGTTGAAGTGGTGGCCCTGTAAAGAGCCTTTTTGTGCTGTTTGTGTTTGCAACAATGGAAGTGGTGAACAACTACAGAGAAAATGCTTGCTAGACTTGCAGGAAGCGCTGCACTGCATTCTGGATATTACACAGAAACAGCTCATTGCCAGCATCAGTTGGATGAACTCCATCTGAGCGAAAAATGTTGCTATTACGAAACGTAATGTTTTCATTGTGGAAAGAGAACATGGCAACATTGCGCAAAAAAGCACAAACAGCTTTGTTCACATTCCGCCGCGCTTTCTCCATTTGTGGCCCACACAAGGAAGAACGCAGCCACATCTGTCTCCGAAATGTCTCCTTCATTGCAAACTGTTCCCTCCACAATGAACAATAATAATGTCAGGATGAGGGAGCATCGCCAAACTAGCACAAAGAGGACCCACATGGAGCTACTTCATCACCCCAGGCCCAGCCAACGGACCCACTGGGCTGAGGCTGCCAACAGCACATCACTGCTCTCTTGCAATTTTCCTGCTTCCTCCCACTAACTCAACCTCCCCTCTTTCAGAGCCGCCAGAGCGCCAAGGGACCACTACGGTGGTGATAGTGTGCGGTGCAAATGTCCTTTAACATTAACATCCCATGTGTGGCGTACCAGTGCACATTGACATTAGGGAACCCAAGGTGAGCTGCCATTGCACGGCGTTGTGTGTAAAACTTGTACCCAATGTATCCACGAGTCGCCCAAAAGCCATATAGTCCGCCTACTGAACGGCACACCCATCGGTGTAGCCATCTCCACTGCTATTCACAAGCAGACGTTCCGGCACAATCTGTTCCTACACACCACACCCCCGAAATCATATTGTCCAATCCCAACTCCTGCACAGTCCCATTTCCATTGCAGCCACCCCGAAAAGACCCAGATGTAGCACGTGCGCACCGCCAAATGACGCAACTTTCTCTAACATATTGCCTTGTGCAGGGGGCTGCACGAACACATTTTAAGCGTCCTAGAAAATGATGGTCTTGGTGGAAGTTCTGAAAAGTTTTTATTTTTGCTAAAGCGACGTTTAAAGGAAGACCTTTTTGTGTGCTCCTTTGTAGGGTGTGCTCTGTGCTTTTCCTCCTTACATTAGTACACAAGTGTCTGCAGCGTACATTGTACATAGTGCAACAGATAAGGAAGTTCAATAGGGGGAAAATAAATTATCATCGCCACTAGCAAACGTCTCACTAAAAGCAATAAAATTCTCATGGGCACAGAAGGAACATCGCAAAATGGCACAGAAAAGCAGAAAAACACCTGAATCGATAATCCGAATTTTCATTTCCATGGCAAGCACATTAAGAAGGACAGCATGTAGCACGTGCGATTTCCTCAACTACTGCGAGGACTGCGCCTCAAGAAATCAGGGCCAATCCTTCTTGCCTTTCCAGTATTTTTACCAGCGCTCCCTGATTGGCTACTGTTAAACAATTACAGATGCATCCACCAATTACATCCAAGATTTGTGCATCTATTGAACAATCCATAACAACTGTTAAACACGCAGAGGTCAAATGTCCTGTAAATCAAAAACACCTGAACAGGAAAGTACTGTAAACCGATCTACCAGTTCTGCACCCACCCACATCGGCATTGCTACCCATCACCACGCCTAGTAGGTATTACTATTTTTTTTTTTTGTACAGTACAGTGCCAACTGTGTTTTAGGTACCCCGTTGCTACAAACTTATCAGTGAATCTCCATAATGTATTCTTAATTCGTACTGTTATGTCTCCCATCACCTACTATTAAATGGATCCTACAGAAGTAGGTGATGGCAAAGTTGCCATTTGCCCATAACAGCCATTGGTATATGGAAACGGTTACTGTGTTCTTTTGTTCTGTCAATTTTACAATGTTTTCCCCCCCATTAACGCACCTATCAAATTTGTAAAAATCGCACCCAAAATCATCAGGCACCCTTTCCCGCCAAAGTAAGCCAAGTACATACATTGCAAACATAACAACAGTTTCCTGCCGCACGTCATATATAACAGTAGTTGAGCAAGAAAAAAATTAATGTGTGCATTTACAACAGTAACATTCATAAATGTGCATAAGGAAAGTAAAGGCTAAAAGCAGTGCCTGCAGTCATGTAGCAAGCATACATATTCAAAGAAGTACATGCAAACGCACGCACACAAATATTCTGCTTTGCAATCTGTACATCTTTCAGCACCTTGTTGTCACACTTCCACAATGCGAAGTACTGCATTTTGAAAGTAAATAGGCCTACACTAATACACACACATGTTTCATAACAAGTCATACAATACACTCCCAAATAGACCACCTACCCCCTTACCAAACCTGCTTATGCTCCCAAGTGTGCATTCCGTAATCCTTCCATTTATACACATGCAATTCTTCTTCCTGCTAAAACATCCCCATATAGTTTTCAAGAATGTATTGCACAAATGTAATCACTAACCCATTATCCAACATATTTTCTTACCATCTTCTTATACAGGTGCAGTACCTCCCTCTCTCCGGAAAGCCACTTGAGTGTGCACTTGAAAATACAGCCTGCAATAAACATACTGCCAGCAAGCAACAAAGTAAGTACAATACCATCATACTATTCTGTCTTACTAGAAAAGTGCACTGTTGTTGTATTGTAGCATATAGATGTGCGACCATCCACCACTATGGACTTCATTGTTACTTATGACACCTCTACTGGTGCTCAGTGTTTTTTATGTCACCACCATTAGACTTATCCCCACATAGTACGATACTGTCCCAAACCGAAAGTTAGAGTTCCAGTTAAAATGCGTACCCTCCTATTAACCCACATATGCACACTGGACACATATACATTTGAAAATGTGCACACCCACACTTCCCTTTCTTCGCCAACAGCTACTACACAATGCCTACCAAATGTAACGCTCACCTGATTCCCACGGAGGCGCCGGTCTTGGCAGGATGGTGTCTGTGACTCAAAGTGAAGTGCAGGACTCGATTGGCTTCCGGGGCTGAGCCTCTTCGCACTGTGTGTCTAACTCGAAGAGTGAGATATCTGCAGGTGAAAGAATATGGGGTTAATGATCTGGGGTTGTCGGGTATCGCTCTCCCTTTCCCTTCCTCGCTTTTCCGTGGAGCCCCAAGGTCAACGTGCTCACCTTAGATAGGTGAATGCTGCACTCTCCATCTGCGTCTGGTGCAGGGTGCCGTTGCCAGTTCCTTCATTGGGTGAAACGTAGGCCTCTTGACATCAGAGGATTGCTACCGTCGTTAATTGCACGAACGGTGAGTTTCCGGACACCTTTTAAGTCCTTACAGTCTTTAGGTGCGTGGGCACGTTAATGTGGAACAGGGCTCTGTATAATACTTTTTCTATTTGTCTTGCAGGGCTCTTGAGGTAGAAGATGGTGTGAAGAAAGCCGAAGTTCGAGCCAGAGTCTTGGAATGACGCGCTTGGAAATGCGTAAGTAAATGCCGGTTGCCTGTTTTTCAAAAGCTCTCTAACTGTCTCTTTTCCCTTGCAGTTGTGAGTTCGGGTGTTGAAGAGACGCTGGAAACGCCGGAGTATTTGCAGGCGCCGTATTGTGGCGGGCGCGTAAGTAAAATACCTGTCTAATGTCTCTTCTTTTGTCTTTCAGGTGCAGGATTGCAGCGTTGAAGAAAACCGGAATTCCCGGAGTGCCGATAAGTAATTCCACACAGGAATAACTATGCCTTTGTCTTCACAGGCGGAGAAGCACCGTGAAGAGATGGTAGCTGCCGATGGATCAGGTGAGGAAAGCACTGCGCGTGAAGGTTGCCGTGCTAACCTGTTGTTTCTTGTCTTTGCAGGTACTAATGAAGGCTGGATACAGGAATGGTAAGCGTTTGTTCTTGCAGGTTCAGGATCGGAAAGAAGAAAACTGGAACAGACACGGTGAGCGTTCTGCTGCAGATGCAGAATAACGCGAAGAACGTTTCATCAATCGGGTGTGGTTTAAATAGCCTTGGAGTGATGAGGCGTCTTCCTCCACGGCCTCGCCTAGGTAAGAAAAGAGTTCCTGTTCCAGAAGAGTTCCAATGTTGTATCCAGGGAGTGGAGCTTGCCCCACCCAGGTAAGAAAGTAGTCCCGGCTCACAGAGGATTCCTATGTGGCTGGTAAGTAAGCAGCATGGTCTGCTGCAGGTAAGTCCACCCAAGCATCTTCATACAAATTATGAGCCCGGCGCTTCCAGTGCCGGAACCAGTGACTTTGATGAGCCTGGTGCCACTTGCGCCAGGACGAGGTCCAAAAGGTCCCAGTGGGGACAGGCTGGTGCCTAGGATGAAGGTTAGGGGCCTGCTTCCAAGGACGTTGGGCTGGTCCTAGTTCCTTGGAAGCAGTGATCATGACAGCACCTCCTAAGCGTGTCTTCTCCGGGGGTTTTGGCTTGTCGGGGTGATTCAGATGGAATTTCTTGACCAGACGAGGTGCGTGGACATGTTCTGAGGGTTCCCAAGACCTTTCCTGGGGGCCGTATCCTTTCCAATCAACCAGGTAATATAATTTAGATTTGGAGATTTTGGAGTCTAGGATGTTCTTTACTTCGAACTCAAGTTCTCCATCCACTAGAACAGGTTCTGGGAGTTCGGTCAATCGGGTTTCTGGTTGTACTGGTTTTAGTAAGGAGACATGGAATACTGGATGTATTTTCATATGCGAAGGCAATTCCAATTTGACAGCCACCGGATTAATTATGGCAGAGATGAGAAAGGGTCCTAAGTATCTCGGGATGAAGGTGCGGGGTCCTTTTAGAGGCAGGTGCTTGGTGGATAACCAGACCTGATCTCCCACTGCGTAGTGAGGGGCCTCTTTGCGGTGTTGATCCGCTCCTTTCTTGTATAGAGCTTTAGCTCTTTGCAGATGGGCAGTGGCTTCTTTAAAAGTATGAGTGATCACCGAGTGCAAGTGATCCACAGCAGGTGTTTCGAATTCTTGGGGAGGATCCAGGTTAGAGGTCCTAGGATGGTTTCCATATAATAGGAAGAAGGGAGTCTTCCCGGTTCCAGAATGGGTCGAATTGTTATAAGCGTATTCAGCGATCCAAAGGATATCCTTCCAAGGGTTTTCAGTTTGTTGGAGCATGCAACGTAAATATTGCTCCAGAGTTTGATTTGTCCTCTCGGTTTGTCCGTCAGTTTGGGGATGGTGACTGGTTGAAAGTCTCACATCAATTTGGGCTAAGCGACAGCAACTTCGCCAAAAGTGGGAGATAAATTGACTTCCCCTATCGGAGACCAAAACCGAGGGAAAACTGTGTAACCGAACAATGTTTTCTAAGAATTCTCGGGCTAATACTGAAGCTGAAGGTAGGCCCTTCAGGGGAATGAAGTGAGCCATCTTGGAGAATAGATCCACGACTACTAAAATGGTATTATACCCTGAGCATGGAGGTAAGGCCGTGATGAAATCCATGGACAGGGTATGCCATGGACAGGGCGGGATGTCCAGTGGGTGTAAGAGGCTGGCTGGTTTCTCCTTCTGACTTTTATTCTGAGCACACACACCGCAGGAGATTACAAAGTCTCTAATATCCTTCTTCCATGATGGCCACCAGAAATGTCTTTTGACCTTTTCCATGGTTTTGGTAATGCCAGGGTGACCCTCCATTAATGAGTCGTGATAACAGGAGATTACCTGTTTTTGTATTTTCTCACAGGGCAAGTACAATCGTCCTCGGAAATATGGTAGGTCTTGGTCCACTGAGAAATCCTTCCCCTTGAATTGCCAGTCCTGTAATTCTGCCGGAGTTAGGAGTGATTTGACTGTAGTCTCGGTGTCTTCAAAGGATTGAGCGCTGACCAAGCCCAAAATCCTTTGTTCTGGGATTATGGGTATTGGTTCAGGATTGGTCAAGTGTTCATCTATTCCCATCCGGGAGAGGGCATCTGCTTTTCCGTTTTTACTGCCTGGTCGATAAGTAATTATAAAGTCAAACTCAGCCAAAAACAGAGCCCAGCGGTGCTGCCTGGAAGACTGAGCTTTGGCCGTCTTCAGATATTGTAAATTGCGGTGATCTGTCATTACGGCAACTGTGTGTCTTGCTCCCAAAAGATAATGCCGCCAGGCTTTAAAGGCTGATCTGATAGCTAAAAGTTCCTTGTCTGTAAATGAATAGTTGATCTCGGGAGCCGAGAATTTGCGGGTCCAAAAGGCTACAGGATGTAATTGGTGTGTGACTGGATCTCTTTGTGATAAAACTGCCCCCATAGCAAGACTAGAAGCATCTGTTTCTACGATGTAGGGGAGTTCTGGGCGAGGGTGTTTTAGAACAGGTGCAGAGATGAATTTAGCTTTTAAGTCCTGAAAAGCTTGTTCCGCCTCGGTAGACCACTCAAAACGTTTGTTTTTCTTTAATAGAGCGGTGATGGGCTGGACTATTCGAGAGAATTCAGGAATGAACCTGCGGTAAAAGTAAGCGAAGCGTAACATGCTTTGAACTCCTTTTACAGAGGTTGGTGAAGGCCACTTGATGATTGCATCGACTTTCTTTGAATCCATATGGACTCCGTTTGGTGACAATATGAATCCCAGGAACTCAACTTCAGTTACGTTGAAAACGCATTTTTCAAGCTTAGCAAAAAGGTTATGTTGATGTAATCTCTCGAGGACCTCTTTAACGTGTTTCTGATGTTCCTCTTCAGATGATGAATAGACGAGGATGTCATCAATGTAGACAACAACACACACATCTATGAGTTCTCTAAGGACATCATTCATAAAATACTGGAAGGCGGCAGGAGCGTTGCATAGTCCAAAGGGCATAACTTGATATTCAAACAGCCCATACTTGGTGCGGAAGGCCGTCTTCCATTCATCGCCCTCTTTTATTCGTACCAAGTGGTAGGCTCCTCTGAGATCCAACTTTGTATATATACATGCGTCTTTGACTTGGTCCAGGAGTTCAGGGATCAAAGGTAACGGGTATCTGTTTTTAACAGTGATTTTATTCAGGGCACGGTAATCTATACAAGTCCTAAGGTCTCCTTCCTTTTTCGGAACGAAGAACAAAGCCGAGGAAGCTGGAGATTTTGAAGGACGGATAAATCTGTTAGACAATATCTGGACCAATACCTAGCTGAGGTGAAGATTCTCTGGCTCGGTGAGGGCATAAATCCTACTGCAAGGACGAGTTGTTCCGGGTATCAGATCTATTTGACAGTCGTAAGACTTATGAGGAGGCAGGGTGTTAGCTTGGTCCTTCCGAAAGACGTCTTGGAATTTCTGGTATTCGGGAGGTAGTTTGGGAACCTCAGAAGAGATTGCCGCCAGTGAAACATCAGGCCGAGGATAACAAGTGGAAATACATTCTGGAAACTGAACCGTCTTTGCTCGCCAATCGATCTGAGGATTGTGCTTCTCTAACCAAGGAATTCCCAGAATGATCTGGAACTGAGGGGCCTTGATCACATCGAACACGATTTTCTCCCGGTGTCCCTCTTGGCTCACTAACGTCACTGCTTGGGTGGCGAGAGTTACTGGTCCGGAGGCTATCTCCGTGCCATCCACTGTAGTAATGACGTCTTTTACTGCCTTGGGGACAAGAGGTAGATTCATCCTTGATACCATTTCACGGTCCACATAATTACCGATTGCTCCGCTGTCGATGTAAGCTTCAATTGCATGCAAACGATCCGGACGTTCAGGGCTAATGAGGACCATAGGCACCACGAAATGCGAGGTCATGGAACAGATTTTAACGCTCGGCAAGAGGACCTCTACGCTTGTCGGGCTAGGTCGTTTCCCTGCTCAGAATTTGTGGTACAGGTATCTGCGGCTCCTACAGCCTTCTTAGCTGGTTTCACTGGACAGTCTCGAAGAAAGTGCCCCGAGTTTCCGCAATAGAGGCATAATTGCAGCTGTCTTCTCCTTTCTCGCTCTTTTTGGGTTAAAGGTCCTTTCATGCTCCCTATTGGCATGGGTTCCACGGTGTCAACTCCCCTAGTAGAGGTCTGCGGTTTAGAAAACACTCGGGTATCAAATTTGGAACGATCAGCCTTTCTGTTCTGTAATCTGTGGTCCAATTGAACAATAAGTCAATATAGTCTGAGCATTCTTGTGGAGGATTCACAACTTGAGCTAACACATCCTTGAGCTCTCCACGCAGGCCTCTGTAGAAAAGCGTTATTCTTTTATCCTCAGGCCATTGAGTTTCCACTATAAGTCTGTTGAATGAGGCAATGTAAGTCAAGAGGTCTTGATTACCCTGTCGTAACGAAAGGAGTTTATTGTCCAAGGCCAGCCCTTGTGCATGTCTTGCGAACAGTTTCTCCATGCTGGACTGGAAGGCCTGGAAATCATGAAGAACCGGATCATCCTGAGTGATTAAAGGGATCGACCAATCTGCGGCACTGCCAGTGAGATAAGAAAGCACAAAAGCCACCTTGGCCTGATCTGTTGGGAAGGCAGCTGGTCTACATAAGAAGTGTAGGCGCCACTGGTTAATGAACACTGCAAATCTCTTTGGGTCACCAGAAAAGCGTTCGGGTGGAGCCAAGGGCACATTACCGGGTAGATTAATTTGCACTGGATTTGAGGAAGATGCTGAAGGATAATTTCCTCCTGGAGCGGGCAAAGGTGTTTGTCCTGCCTGCGTTTGTAGCAATTGCCTAGCGAGGTCCTCTGTTCGCTCCTTGGATATTATTAGCTCTCTTCTTAGAGCGTTTGTTTCCTGACGAGCTGCATGTACTTCTGCTCTTAGTTCCCCAAGCAACTGGGCCAATTGATCAGTATCCGAGGTTTCCATTGCGCCTGGGTAGGAGTTTCGCGGTGGGCTTCGCGTTCTGTAACGCTCACCTGATTCCCACGGAGGCGCCGGTCTTGGCAGGATGGTGTCTGTGACTCGAAAGTGAACTGCAGGACTCGATTGGCTTCCGGGGCCGAGCCTCTTCGCACTGTGTGTGTCTAACTCGAAGAGTGAGATATCTGCAGGTGAAAGAATATGGGGTTAATGATCTGGGGTTGTCGGGTATCTCTCTCCCTTTCCCTTCCTCGCTTTTCCGTGGAGCCCCAAGGTCAACGTGCTCACCTTAGATAGGTGAATGCTGGACTCTCCATCTGCGTCTGGTGCGGGGTGCCGTTGCCAGTTCCTTCATTGGGTGAAACGTAGGCCTCTTGACATCAGAGGATTGCTACCGTCGTTAACTGCACGAACGGTGAGTTTCCGGACACCTTTTAAGTCCTTACAGTCTTTAGGTGCGTGGGCACGTTAATGTGGAACAGGGATCTGTATAATGCTTTTTCTATTTGTCTTGCAGGGCTATTGAGGTAGAAGATGGTGTGAAGAAAGCCGAAGTTCGAGCCAGAGTCTTGGAATGACGCGCTTGGAAATGCGTAAGTAAATGCCGGTTGCCTGCTTTTCGAAAGCTCTCTAACTGTCTCTTTTCCCTTGCAGTTGTGAGTTCGGGTGTTGAAGAGACGCTGGAAACGCCAGAGTATTTGCAGGCGCCCTATTGTGGCGGGCGCGATGGCGCGTAAGTAAAATACCTGTCTAATGTCTCTTCTTTTGTCTTTCAGGTGCAGGATTGAAACCGGAATTCCCGGAGTGCCGATAAGTAATTCCACACAGGAATAACTATGCCTTTGTCTTCACAGGCGGAGAAGCAGCGTGAAGAGATGGTAGCTGCCGATGGATCAGGTGAGGAAAGCGCTGCACGTGAAGGTTGCCGTGCTAACCTGTTGTTTCTTGTCTTTGCAGGTGCTACTGAAGGCTGGATACAGGAATGGTAAGCGTTTGTTCTTGCAGGTTCAGGATCGGAAAGAAGAAAACTGGAACAGACACGGTGAGCGTTCTGCTGCAGATGCAGAATAACGCGATGCACGTTTCATCAATCGGGTGTGGTTTAAATGGCCTTGGAGTGATGAGGCGTCTTCTTCCACGGCCTCGCCTAGGTAAGAAAAGAGTTCCTGTTCCAGAAGAGTTCCAGTGTTGTATCCAGGGAGTGGAGCTTGCCCCACCCAGGTAAGAAAGTAGTCCCGGCTCACAGAGGATTCCTATGTGGCTGGTAAGTAAGCAGCATGGTCTGCTGCAGGTAAGTCCACCCAAGCATCTTCATACAAATTATGAGCCCGGCGCTTCCAGTGCTGGGACCAGTGACTTTGATGAGCCTGGTGCCACCGGCGCCAGGACGAGGTCCAAAAGGTCCCAGTGGGGACCGGCTGGTGCCTAGGATGAAGGTTAGGGGCCTGCTTCCAAGGACGTTGGGCTGGTCCTAGCTCCTTGGAAGCAGTGATCATGACACCAAACTGCAACTCTGCAGAAAGAGAGGCACGCAACCTAAAAACACCGAAAGTAGCCATCCACTGCAAGAACAGAAAGTTGAAGAAGAGGTAATTCGGTCATTAAGGAAAACAAATGCATCTACCAGTAAAGACCGTGTAGTTGATTTCTCAAAATATGAGAATGAAAACAAAAGCATGAATTACAGTGCAACGCACACAACCAGGTGCAAATGGTAATGTACACACAAGCAAGCATTCTAAAGTAATTTTACAAAAAATGTTCCACCACAGAGTCCTTCAGAACCTCATAAATAGACGGCACACATCATGCTCCACCCTCAAAACCTACTGCAGAAAAGTCATCATAGAAGCTCTTGTAGACAGTGCAATGAGCGTGAAACGGAAATTGTTTATACTAATTTTGAACAGAATGAAACTACTAACAAGATTAATTGGTAAATTTCGAGCACTTCTTCGAAACAAACGCAATGTCAGCATAGATGCCTTTGGCCACATCAGTACATGTGAGTGGAGTCACACCACCAACACAGAGCTATACTTAAATGAAGAATCATACAAGCAAGAAAAAATTAACCAAATTGCCATACATCTGAGTTGACGAGGGTAAGAAAAGCTGCACAAAACCATAATGGAAGAGGAAACGCTGCTTTTAGAAATATCCCCATCAAACTTAGATGTCACTCCATTCCACCAAAGCAACACACCTCACCTACTAATGGCCTTGCACATCAATGTGTAATGTTCGCCAATGCTTTATCAAATCTTTACAGCAATTCCTCAACCAGTATGTCAAAGGCAACGACAAAAGAAAAATACTACAAACTCCTGTACAGAGCACAACTACACTGGAACACGAGGACCTGCCTTAGCCTGTATTTCTGGACCAACTTGCGAAAGCACCTTCCAACGTATCAAAATGTTAGCAACCCACCATTCAACAGTCAGAAATCTAGTGTGCAAACTGTACTATGCAAAAAGTCCAGCTTTAGCACTCCAACATTTTAATAATATTCTCCTACACGGTACAGCCAAACAAGTGCTTGATGAAATAGAGCACATCCAAAGGAAGTATTTTGGAACTGAAGAGCACTTAGCTCCACTGTTGTCTGAAAATGCTGGAGTTTCTATCAACTTTTTATATCACACATACAGAAAAGAAATACAAAAGTTCAAAAGCACATCTGCTGAAATGCCAAACCTAGTATGCGTGTGCTGTCATAGAATTTTCTATAGAAAAAGCACCAAAACTGTAGATATAATGCAGAAAATAGAAGGCAATGAAGAGTCTCAATGGCCTCAATGAGCTCTGTACCTTATAGCTAAAAACAAATACTAAATTACGAATACCTCCATGCTGAGCACATACTGCACTGCAACACTTGACAATAACCAAAGGCTTCACGGGCAATTGGTAATAATTTGGAACTATTTCCACTGCCAAACGGACTGCAGGAGCTTAATTTGTATGAGAGCACTATAATCCAAACAGTGCACCAATTTCAAGCAATAATACTTCAACCGAAAACTGCAAAATTGTCTCCCACTGATACTGCGAGGCATTTGTGGTAAAGTAGTTTATTTACCATTAGATCTGAAAGAAAATTTAGACCCTCTACGAGTGCAAAGGCCAATATAAGAATATTTGATTATCCTGGTAAATGTTGTACCTACAAAAGACAAACATTGTAGGCAGCATTTTTGGCAGCAACTAGTGGACTTAACCAAAGTGAGGGAAGCGTTGCCATACCTTAAAGAAAACTATGAATACTACAAGGAAATAAATGTTCAAGAAAACCTGAGAGAAACAACTGAAATAATTCTGGACTCCTCAACAACTGTCCAATTTGGACATCTAGATCCTAGTGCAGCCTCCAATATTTTAGACCACTATACAATTCACCCACTGCACTCCAAAGATACCATAGACGATTCACTAGAAACATATCAAATGTGGCAAGCCAAAGGAGCGCCATCAGCATATGGGAAAAAACTGTGGAAGCACGAGCCTTTCCTCTACTCTTCCTGACCGGGAAAGGTGGAAGATATGATTAAAGATGCACACAAATACCAGCATCAGAATACCGCTGTATACGAACGTATTCTGAAGACCCTAGATTTAGACAGAACGTGGAGTACATATTCGACCTGTTCTTAGAACGTGAACTGGCAACGCTATGTTATGGAGTTTTCTACACATTAAAAACAGGTTCATATTTTCAAAATATCTCTGCTACCTAACTACTTCAAAAGGTGCAAGAGAAAGACAAAGTCTTACAGTCAAGCATTACAAATCTCTTGGCAAACGTGTGGTACGAAAGAGTGCTGGTTCCGATGCACGCAGAGGTATGGTGTATGCTACGCAACCTTGGCCCACCCACATGGCACTGCAGTTGCACAATATGTCACCGCCTACTGAACCAAAGCGCAGAGAATAGGGCTCGAAGACCTGTGGGATGACATATCCTTTGACAAAACACTGGCACAGAAATTGTACAGCTTTGCCATTAAAATGCTGTCCCATAGAGCATGTGGGTGCTCCGAAGCCGCAGACTGTTTAACCAGCACCGCTTTATATGGGAAATCTGAGAACAGAGTGTGGCTAAGCCTTGGGCCTTCTGCATGCAGAAAAAAAGTACTTAAATCATACGAAGACATACAAACAATTGCCAAAAGCAATCCCAACAGCCAGGACATTTTGAAGAACAACTTATTGGACACATACTACCTGAACAGGAGTATTACTTCAGAAGCCTTGTACCTGTACCAGATAGCCCAAAACTTTGAATACAAAATCATTAAACCAAATGTGGAAAAAGGTAGATACAGAGTGGAAAGTTATGAAGGCATCCTGGTGAAAATGACCAAACACAGCCTAATTAATCATATGAAGTTGTCATTAAAAACTCCTCAATATAAAGAACTGTACTATTTGGCTCTACTACAACTTTTCAAACCATGGAGAAAAGAAGATTCATTAGCCACCTACACCTCCTATGAAGATGCTTTCAATGCCAGTGAAAGTACAATTACAGATAAACTTTACACGGTGCAAAACCATATTGGACAATGAACGCCAACAAGAAGAACTTCAAGCACAACTAAACGTAGACACTGAGAGCAGTGAACCTTCTCAAACAGGCAGCCAAGAACCAGTTGGACAACCACTCCTAGCAAATGAGGCAGAATTGGTCATGACGGAAGTAACCAACACTATGCTTCAGTATGAGCAATCTGCAGAAGTTAGCAGTACTCCAATCCCAACTAAACGATGAACAGCGTACCATTTTTCTAGAAGTAAGTGAAACCATACAACATTGAAAGTAAAGCGTGCACCTGTGACATCTACAAACCTGTACTGCTCTGTCATGATGCCTACCCCCGGGCATCCGGATCGTGTCCATCAGCCCCGGGAGCAGGCATCCAGATACTCATTAAAACCGGCTGTTTGGATTCAGTCCTGGCGCCTTAGACTCATCATGGAAAACAGTCCTGGCGCCATAGGCGCCAGGCTCATAGACTTTACTTACCTTATGCAGACCATGCTGCAAATGAGTCCAAGCCAACGTGAGGCCTGGATGGGACTATTTGATTACAGGGACTATTTTTCACTCGGTGTGGTTCTGGGGAACTTCTTACCTGGGACTACTTTGCAGGCTATTTAAACCACGCCCGAACAGCAGCCCATGCTTCGCGTTATTCTGCATCTAGCAGCGTGATGCTCACTGTGTCTGCAAGTCAGCATCCAGTCTTCTGCCGCACCCGCCTCGAATCCGGAGCTCCTAGACAAAAGGAAAAGAAAGGAGAAGAGGTTAGATCACGGACATTATTTGATTCCTTGCCTGATTCCGGACCCAGCACATCTCCGAGCCTGGAAAGGACATTATTTCAGCACGCATTGCTTCGCCAGCAGCAGCGCCGCGTTATACTCACCAGTCCACCGCATCTTTCGACTCGGCGCTGCCTCCATCATTTTCTTTGTCGAAATCGAGCACCTGGGGGAAAACAAAAGGAATAACAAGGTGAGCCGAGAAAACCGACAAAGACAATCTCTTTGCCAACATAGGCTTACCTGCTTTACCACTGGAGGTATTCTTCTTTAATTTGCCGCATCTTCCTATGCTGCACGTATAAAGGGAGAGAAAACAGCAAGTTAAACTCATGCAACTTTTACCGGACAGTGTTTGGTAATACAGACTCTTACCTGAACGCCATCAGCTGCCTCCAGGCAATATTTTTTTGGACCCAGCTGCAACCTAACGAGGGAATGGAACAAGAGTGTACATCAGACATATTGAACTCTTTGAACTTTATAGACAATGGAGTTAATATTCCTCCGGAACTCCTCCGGTACCTTCAACCCAGTGAAGTAACTGGTATCTACGAGCCCCTGCATGCCATGCAGGATGGAGAGCTCATCATTTAAAAACATAAGGTGAGATTACCAAAAGGGGATATCGGAGGTGATTAGTGGGGAGAACGAGAACTGTTGGGGGGCCATCACTAAAGTCCACAGGTGGCTAAATCCCTTTCTCCACTTGCAGGAGAATACTTCTACGAGTCCAGCAGACAAAATTAGGCAGGCCAGTCCAGACTGTCATCTCTTCACTATGCATCACATTGGTGGAGACCACAGCTGTCCGGGTCCGATAGACGCCCCTGTGGGATCCAGGTGAGCGTAACAGCTCTATGTAAGTGGTAAAGCTGGGTCAGGTAAAACATTCTTAATAAAAATGATCAGTAAATACCTCCAACAATTAACAACCTTGCTGCTGTTTTAACCACCCCTACAGGTTTGGCTGCCTAAAACATAGGTGGAGACACTCTACAACGATTGCTACTTCTTCCAGTAGAACATCAAAACAAATTAGAGTACTATAAACTTTCACCAGAATCTGATATGGAGCTATACAGAGTTTTGAAAGGAATGAAAATGCTCCTAATGGATGAGGTGAGCATGGTCTCCAACCTAATGTTGGCTTTGATTCACCTCAGATTGCAAGAGGTCCTCAAAACAGACTACGAAGAACTCTTTGGAGGAAAACATGTAATTGTTTTTGGAGATCTCCTTCAATTAACACCAGTCAAAGGTGAACCTATTTTCAAGACCTTGGGACACAAACGTTGCTGTAAAAGTCTTTGAAGCATCGGCAATGTAAATCTCTGGCAACATTTCCAATACAGAGAACTAACGCAAAACATGCGTCAGTCTGCAGACCTCGCCTACGCCAGTGTTTTAAAAAACATACGGTTGGTGTACTATCAAAGGAGGCGCAGACTACCCTGATTACTAGACACATCCATGAGCTATACGAGCGTAACACATGTGCTACTGATGTTATGGAAAAATCAGCTCAGAAAAGTGTCAGCTTTATGTGCTTAATGTCAACTCTAGCAAGCTGTGCACAATTTAATGCAACAATGCTGAAAAAAGAAAAACAACCACTAGTGGAAATTCATGCCACTGACAAACTGGACGTACACAGTATGACGATAGCTATGTGTCAACAAGGCATAGTACGACTAAAAACCTTAGAGAACTCTATCTCCAACAGCTGGTTTGGAGAAAATGTTAACTTTATGTGTGAAAGATATGCTAAAGCATAACAATGACGTAGAGCTAGGTTTAGTTAATGGAGCACTTGGTACAGTTGTTGGCTTCCAGACATACCCACGGGACAACAGCATTCAGTTTGTAAACATCAAGTTAGACAAACTTTCAGATGCTAAAAATATAGGATGCACAACGGCGCAATTTCTTTTCAAAGATATGTATTTATGCAGAGAACAGTTTTCTCTGTCGGTAGCTTATGCAGTTACTATTCATAAATCCCAAGGTCTAACCTTAGATCAAGCATTGCTTGATATTGGCAGCACAGTCTTCAAAGAAGGTGTAAATTACATAGCACTGTCACAGCTCCGTACACTGGAAGGACTGTATCTAGTACATTTTGATACAACTGCAGTCCGTGCAGACATTTCTTGCATCATAGAGTACAATAGATTATGTGCACTGTACACACCCCATCTGAAAATGTACCCTATTCCTCAAAGGTAAAGGTTTGAAAAAAGGTTAATTGAATCAGAAGTTGTAAAAGATTTGACAATACCATCAAAGAGATTGTAAGCAACTAATAGTACATCAACTACCAAAAGCACATGCAAAAAAAGGAAAAAAGACAAAACCTACCCAACTCCACCCACAAAACAAATTTCCTCTTCAAAGAAACCACTTACTGTTCCATCCACGTGCTCAGACATAGAACTACCTGGTCCATTCAAATTTTCTAATACAACAGGTGTGAATTGCTATGCAAATATGCCAATTAATGGTCTATTCGAAATGCCAGCAAATGTTGAAAACATTTATTTAAATGATGCAGACCAGTTGTGTTTGCAAATGCTAGTCCTTCACAGAAATGCAGTACGTAATCCTGACACCATTTATAGTGTCTCAGGAATAAGGGAAGAATTGGACTACATCTCATAAATGAAATGTTTCACATTTCTACATGTGGAAACATACATGCAGTCTGTGCAACCATGTCATTTAGGAACAAGTCCCCAACAAATTCTTTGTGTAGGTATCCGTACCTAACTATGAGTCCATTCCATTTCAGCAACTGGTGCAAAATGCAAATCATAGCATGTGGTGTATGTCGTGCAATTCTGATAATCGGTCAACGCTACATATACACTCACATAGTCCATATGTAATATTAATACTTCTTAGATACAATGCCGATGGAACAAAAAACAACTGCAAACATACTGCCTTCATACACAGACAGGTATCACTTGGCAAGAAAACTTTCACAACAGTAGCCATAATCTACCACACAGGCAACTGAACCAATGCAGGCCACTATACTGTATACAACGGTCATGGTTGGAATGTAATGATACTTCCATCATTCCGAAACGGAGGTTACCTGCAAATCTTGCAAATGCCTACTTCATATTCTTGAAGCTAAAATGTACTCCTTGATGTACAAACCTACTATACCTTACTCCCCAGTACCTTCGTAAGTGGACAAATAACAAATGACCTTCCACACTGTCGGCCTAAAGGAACTTACCATACTGCAAGCATTGACGAAATGCACTAAAGTGTGTGTTGGACAATTTTATCCTCCATGAATACACTCACACAAACAATATGTGTAAACGATTCACAATACCAGTATTGTCCACAGGATACGTGGAATGGAAACTACTAAGTATGAGGGTTCAAAACTATTCTCCGTAACCTCTAAAACCAGCAAGTACGCAAACCAGTCAGCAGGTCTATATGTGTTGCAGTTGTATGACTATCACCATGTACATACATAATGGTACACTAGCACTTCAGAATGTACACATGTGGAAATGGCAACAGGAATGCATACGCTTCTAAACGTACCCTGCACGAATGGGACATTGTTAACTGTTAGAATACGCCACCTGGCATCTAACTGCAACCACAATACACCAATGTTCTTTCCAGCATTAAAACAACCCAACGCAATCTTCAACAACTACTGTGCTACAAATATATCATTAAACACTTCCAAAGTATGAGCAGTTACAGTACGCCAGCAGGTACATCACTACCAACACAATTCTGCCGTAGCACACTACAATGGCACAATGTTTGCAAACCACCAGCATCAAATAAACGCTTCAACAAACAGTGGTACAAAAAGGAAGCAGGTAAACATGTATAAAACTCCACCTGCTATACAAAGCCACCCATCCTACAACATGTGCAGGGCTGAAATCGTAAGCCATTACATTTCCTCCTCCTTCAACAGTACATCTTAACCACATAAGTGCCAAGGGCGAGGTATTTCGTCCTTGGAATTCCCTCTGGGTTGCCAAGGACGAAATGGCTCTTCCTTTTAGGCACCGCTCAAAACTGTAATCCAACCCACGGGCTATGTGACGGGGAGGTCCCTCTTCATGTGCTGGGGGTTGGATTACCTTCAGTTTCACGTCGGCGTGTGTACTGCACGCGGACATGAAACTGAAAGTAAATTCACTATGGCAGCCATTTTCGGCTGCCAAAGTGAATCAAGAAGGTAAGAGAGTCTCTCTGTCTCTGTCTGTCTCTCTCTCTCTCTCTCTCTCTCTCTCTCTCTCTCTCTCTCTCTCTCTCTCTCTCTCTCTCTCTCTCTCTCTCTCTCTCTCTCTCTCTCTCTCTCTCTCTCTCTCTCTCTCTCTCTCTCTCTCTCTCTCTCTCTCTCTCTCTCTCTCTCTCTCTCTCTCTCTCTCTCTCTCTCTCTCTCTCTCTCTCTCTCTCTCTCTCTCTCTCTCTCTCTCTCTCCCCTCCCCCCCCCCCCTAAAATGCCTTCCATTTTCAATTTTCTTTTTTGTTTACCCAACTACCCTTGGCGCAGATGGGCACATTACTGTGCCAATCTTATCCCAGGGTGCCCAAACTCTACTGCCCCATCCGTTGAGGGGCCTGTCTGATGTTTTGTGGTGGACCTCTCCGCCCCACTCCGAATGGAGGGGGGGCATCTCATGCACGTTCCTAGGAGCCCCGGGGAGTGGTGCATGAGATGCCCCCCCCCTCCATTTGGGTGTGGGGGGGAGAGGGCCACCACACTTTACATTACAACATTCCCTGGCGGTTTAGGGTGCCGCACAGCCCCCCTCCCACTCCACCTAAAATGCAGACTACCATTTTCAATTTTTGTCTTCATTTACCCAACTTCCCTTGGGGCAGATGGGCACATTAGTGTGACAATCTGCCCCCAGGGTGCCCAAACCCTACTGCCCCATCCATTGGGGGGGCCTGTCCGATGTTTTGTGGTGGCCCTCTCCCACCCAACCCCAAATGGGGGGTCATCTCATGCAGCACTCCATGGGGGCAGATTTCTGCCCCTAGGAAGGGGCAAATGTGTTTTCACTGGGGGAGGTGGTGAGGTTCAGTAGACAACCAGGGATGGCTTGAAAGTGGGGCTGTGATCAGAGAGTATTAGTGATTTGTTTTTGCTGGTGTGACTGTAGGTAACAAAAGTTTTTTGTTTCGTTTACAGCTTTTCTACCCGAGCAGCTGCAATGTTACTGTTTCTTATTATTGTATGGTTAGGGCCCACTGTCAGTGGGGTGGGTCAGACTGGGGCTGGATTCTTAGTGGTTTGGGTGGGAATGGGCCATCTGGGGAGATATTTTGGTGGGCTGGGACACGATTGCAGGGGC
The DNA here is from genome assembly GCF_040938575.1 of Ambystoma mexicanum. Classification (NCBI taxonomy): domain Eukaryota; kingdom Metazoa; phylum Chordata; class Amphibia; order Caudata; family Ambystomatidae; genus Ambystoma; species Ambystoma mexicanum. The sequence continues at coordinate 465,293,028 of NC_090931.1, forward strand.
AGGCCACAAATTGCCCCCCATGCCAGCAGAACATTGGTGTTTCACTGGGAGCGGATGTCTCCCATGTGGGTTGACCGTCTGCAAGCCCAGGCTGCACTTCTGGCTGTGCTACATTACAGATGTCACCTCCGGGGAGGAATGGGGATCCCTGCCAGGGGATGGTGAACACACATGGGAGACGGGTGCCCAAGGCCAGGTACCTGATCCCCAACCATCCTGGTATTCTGCTTGGCCTGCGTTACAGCTTCTCCCTCTGGGAAAGGATGGGGAATCTCCCGGGAACCACCCCTGGGTTTGGGGACATTCGACCCACACTGGGAGTCAGCTGCCCAGGCCAGCGACATCAGCTCAGACAATCCTGGAGCACGAGCAGGGCTGCGATACAGAATTTAACTTTGGGGAGGGAAGGGGACCCTGCCGGGGCTCCCTGAAGCTGCTGCTGTGCTTGGGAATGGTACACCCACATGGTAAATGGATGTCCAAGGCCGGGGATATCACCTCCAACTGTCCTGGAGTTCTGGCTGTACTGCATTACAGCTTTTCCCTTCGGGGAGGTATTGGCACACTGCCGGGACTTCCTGGTGGTGGAAAAGCTGTAACACAGGCCAGCAAGAACTCCAGGACGTTTGGAGGTGATGTCACTGGCCTTTGGCACCCGTCTCCCATGTGGGTCTTTAGCGGGGATTGTGGGTAATACATTCTGGGGAGATTTGCGCAAGTCAGACCTCTCTGGATTCCCATAGGTGTCCTCTTTTCAGAAATGCACGGGGTTCCTAGTTTTCCTTGGTGGCTTGGACACCCTAGACCCAAATCTGTATGGTGTGCACATGAGCCAAATTCCTGAAAATGGGCTGTGCGAAAATACATTTGGTTACCCATGTTTTTAGGCATTTCCCTTTGTGCCCAGGTAGGTGCACCCACACATGTGAGGTACCGTTTTCGTCGGAACACCTGTGGGATGGTATGACATCTGTTGTGTTTACATGGTTTTCTTAACATTTTGACCCATTTGCTGCTGCCTTTTGTCACACAACCCATTCATTTCCCATAAGTGACCTACATTTAGTGGCTGCTTTAGGCACTATACACTTTTGTAACTTGCACAAGTCACCTACCCTTCAAAAGGTCTGCCTGTGCTCTTTCAGAAAATGTATGCTTGCCCTTCCTCCCCACATTTGTTTTCCTTATTTACACATGCTAAGTACATCTGTTCAGTCCGTAAGCATAAAACTCCTGTGTACCATGGCTCAGTTTTTGACTTGTGGTATTTCTTGTTTTGTGAAACATTACAAAAAATGTGTGATTTCCTAACCACAAGAGTCGGGGTGGGGGGGGTGGGGCGGGGCTGAATGTAGCAGACCATTTTTTTTCTCAAGATTCATAGAAGCCATTGCCGTACCAGGCCAACCATGTCCACCACTTACTTTTTTTGGTCATTTTCCTGCTTTTTCCCCAAACTATGGAATTTATCCCTACATAGTTGTTGCCTGACCTGCGCAAATCGCCCCTTCCTAAACTTGGAATTCTGTCTACTTTTCAGAAATGTATGCCTTTCTGTCCTCCCATTCAGCTTTTCTTCCATTCCGTCCACGCATGTCCTATTGGAAAAAAAAAAGGCCAAAATCACCTACCTCTCACAAAATGGTTGATAACATATCAAAACATTTTTTTTTCGTTTCCACTCAACCTGTTCTTGAAAGCCAGGAAAATGGGGAATTCAGCACAGCAAACCATTTGTTCCTAGCTCTTACAAGGAAAAAAACCACAGGCTTCTTTGTACATCATTTTTAGAAAAAACCCAACATTTTTCTTCTTTTTGGTTATTTTCTCACCCCCCACAACCCTCCCTGAACATATTCTGTTCTCTTTTCCCACAGATGCAGCAACCAGAACTACAACATTTCACATTCCATACATAAAACACAATACAGCCCCTCCTCATTCCAAACAGTAAGTATGCACCTATTGGTATTCTACTCTTCTACATTGTGCACAGTGCAATGTGTGCACTTTGGTCTGCAATACGCATAGCAATGCCACCATTTGCAATGCACACGTACATTACAGTACACACCTTTCACCTGCGCCCTACATGCTTCACTACACCCAGTACAGTGTAGGGGCTCCAGCCATGCACTCAATATTGTACACCCTACCCAACAATTGCCCCTACACTATGCATACAAACATCTATGCATGTACCACTAACCCCACATACAACACAGCCACCTTCCCCTTACCCTCTGCAGCTCACTCTGGCTGCCATTTATTCCACACAATACATAAACAGTTTCTTACGTACTGTTCGCCTAAGCATATAATAAGTGGACACAATCGATGCACTACACTACAGTAACGTCCCCAAAAAATGTGCACAATCACAAGAATGCAAATTTATAAATGCATCCCAACATTTTACCTAACTATCCTAAGTTTTGCAACATTTCGCTCCTTCCTGTCCACTGTCACTGTGTACACCATTCCGTCATTTTTATTGTTAAGCATACCATTTTCAAAAAAAGTGTCCACCACATATTTCACTGCAGCACATAGTCCGTAGCTCAGCGGCCATATTGCAAACACTGTGTTAATGCGTATGTTTTTCAACTTCTGTTTCCCTTTCTTATTGTATAAAAAACATGTCAACACCATAAGCCCCTTACAGTGTTTCATGCCGGTACGATGTAATTCGTTTTCTTTGCTGAACGGCAGCCCCAAACAGGTTCATGGTGCCCAACACCAAACTGTGCACGATGGCCCACCCACCCGCTTATGCTGAGGCAGCGAACACACAGTCCGCCATCGTCCACTGTTTCCTCATAACGCGCTGCACTTATGAATGTTCCCTATATGGTGCATGAGCACATTTTATGTATGTTGCCATGTCTGCATTCAGGACAGCATATGTACGGCACCATCATCTCTACTTATACGTCGAAGTAACTTCACCGTAATGACACTACCATCATTCGGAAATGCATGCTACAATCGAAACACGTTGCCGGGGGATTCCTTTCTTTTTTTTTTTCCAGTATCATCTCCGGAAAACGAGACCTAACATAACTGTCCTTGAAGACGACTAACGCTCATTGTAAAACAGCCTGAGGTGGAACCGTGTTTAGCTGCAAGGTAACACATTGTATAGAAGAGTAGCAAAAAAAGATTCATAGCTTTCGCTGCAGTTGGTATTTCCATATGCCCCATAGGTAGTCTGCAACTGTTCCATACGCCGTACACTAAAATTTCTCGCCGACCCACTACAAGCATATAATTTGACAAAGTTATGTAAGTACACCTTTACATCACATGTGTATTACGAGTAAAATATATTAAAGTGCAGTTTTGTATGCATATTTATTAATTTACTGTACCGCACACTTTATCTCTGTACATTTTGTATTTAGCTTTCTGACGGCAGTAATAACGCACCGTTACGTTGCCATGTCTTCACCATTCCCCTTACATTGCAACTGTACTTCCTTTGTTGCCATTCTTCCCCACCCCTTGCATATCCAGACATAAAGAAGAAGATGAAAAGGGAACGCAATTGGTACACTAAAACAGCACAAATTCTGCTCACTTGTGCAGTGCTACATTCCCTGTTTTGCCCGTACTATGCCCTTGCACACACTTCCCATTTCTACGCACCCTCAGTGTATTTAACATTATAACCGCCACTGCTGCATATTGAGCAGTCAACCGTCACATAACATTTCATCAATCATTTGTTAGCAAACCAGCTCCTGCATGCTCCACCAATCCTAGGTGACTGCCATGAGGGTTCTTGATGTATTAATTTCTTTGCCCACACAGACACATTGTGCCGTGTGTCCACCAACGCTTGCTACCACTGTAATGTTTTGTAAAAAGGAAACGCATAAAAACAGCATCTGCTGACGTTTCAAAGACATTTTGCTTCTGTGGTGCTGTACAATCACAGTATCTCCTACAAAACAGACAGCACGGCAGTGAGTTACATTTGACACTACTCACTAACACGCAGTGCATACTCCATGAGGCAGCCACCTATTACGCCATCCTTCCCGCAAACTGTTGTCCTGTATGCTGCCACTAATACCAACTACTTACATGGACTCTTGTTCCTCTTTCCGCTCAGATATCTTGCACCTCACTGCGCTTGCCATGCCTTCCACATTCCAATAGACCGGTGGTGGACCAAGCATTGGAAGATAATCATAAGTGATTTAGTTTCCGTCGTTATTATCTGGCCCGACTCATATGGACCTCTGTCCATTTGCGGTTCTGGCTGTACGAACCAACCTGCAAACCTTCATGCTATAAGGCATCCCAGAGTCACCAGCTGCTACCTACCTTGTGTACCTTGCAAAGAAAATGTGATGTTCCACACGGCCCACCAAGGCCCACCAAGCACCACTAAGTACTCCTTTTCCCACTTTGCTAGACGAGCACAGAAGTGCATAGATGTCATTCCTCACTGAATTGTGTTTGCAAAATAAAGGAGCGGTGAAAGGAGCCCACTTGCACATTCTCGTTAACATTCTGTAGCAAAATAAAGTACTTCAAAGAAATCACTGTGTTCTTAGTAAACTATGCAAATGTTCTAGAACCGTACGCTCTGTGCGCATGTCTGCTTTTGCTTTTATTTATGTTCCTTTCCGGGGGTTGGTCCTCACATGACCGAGTGCGCTACGCTTGGCACACACATAACAAAATACCTCCAGTGTACGCCGTGAGCAACTACTCTCCACAAGTAAAGTCACTGACGCCAATAACTGTTGCAATGGTATATGCCGCACACTTGTATAGACAATGGAAGCGATGCACACTGCAAAATGTCCTCCACAACCATTTTGTAATGATGAACACCCACAGGAGACATACATATTTCCAAAAGTGTATGCTGTACATATCCGTATATAAACAGACCGAAACAAGGCAACATTGGCAAACCTACTTCCAACCAGTTTCTAGACTGTTAAGTGAAGGGCCCTAGCCATGCATAGAAGGCAGTAAGGGCTTTCCATGCACAACGCAATATAGTACACCTAATACCCTCATATTGGCTCCAATGCACTCCGCTTCCCCTATAGACTGTCCCTGCGCTCAGCAAAATAGTCGCCTGTGCACCTAACCAACAATGAAGTATATCTCAATAGCTGCGTCAATGGTCCATACCACAAGAGTTTGCTCCAAAAAATTCCTTCCTTGTGGCAATGTCTTAATAGCCTTCCTTTCAGTACGGTTGTGATCAAGCCCTAGGCTCTTGGGTGCATGCGGAGGCCTAAGGCCTCCGCCCATACACCCAAAAGCCTAGTCCTTGCACACCCACTACAAGGCAATAGAGGCATGTACCTTTCCTATCTGCAGGTACATACAAGTACACAAATGGACCCACACATGACAACTTTCTGACACCTACTTTCAACCAATGGCCACATTGTTAGGGCCTACAATCCTTACATGTGCCAGTGTCTTACTGCCCTCCCTCAAGCAAGGCTGTACAATCCTTTCATATGCCAATGTCTTAATGCCCTCCCTCGAGCAAGTCTTTGGCCGAGCCCTAGCGCTTGGTTACATGCAGAGGCCTACAGCCTCTGCCCATGCCCCCAAAAGCCTACTCCTTGTACGCACCCACTAGAAGCCAATACAGGCATGCATGGGAGCATGTGGTCACAAAGCTTTCCTCACTACAGGTACATATAGGTACACTAATGGACCCAACCAAGGCAACATTCTCACACCTACATCCCACCAGTGGCTACACTGTTGAGGCCTACAGCCTCCGCCCTTGCCCCCAAAAGCCTACTCCTTGTACACACCCACTAGAAGCCAATACAGGCATGCATGTGGCCACAAAGCTTTCCTCACTACAGGTACGTATAGGTACACTAATGGACCCAACCAAGGCAACTATTGCACACCTACTTTCAACCAATCGGCACACCGTTAGGGCCAAGTGCCCTAGCCATACACACTAAACAGTAAGGCTTTTACAGGCACAACAAAACATGGTACCATGACTCGGTGTCACCAATGCACTCCCCATTCCCACTGCAGTCTGCCTACATTTACCTACATATCATAGTCATACCCACCAATGAAGTATATGCAAGTGAATGCGTGCAATTGCCTCACTGCTCTCCCATACATGGAGGCATTGCATAGTGGGGGTGGTGCTCAAACCCTAGCCTCTTGCGTACAAGGGGAGGCCTACATCCTCGGCCCATACACTCAAAAGCCTACGCCTTACCCACAACCACTACACGGCAAGACAGGCAAGCATCTGAACATTTCTGCCATTAAACTATGCAAACGCACAAAGTAAACGTACCCTGCAGCAGCCCAACACTATGTCGATGTGTTTGCTACCCCCTCTTTCACCCACCCGATCCTGCAAACCATGTTTTACAACCCCTTCCTGCACGTCCCTATCCTCCGATGCAACATGGCAACGTTTCCCAAAAACAACTCACAGCAGGCTTCCCTCCAGCCAACCACCGGCCGTGTCCAATGTTCGCCGCCATCACGCCGTACTGGAAGCCAATTAGACTTTGGTCCGCGGAGCGAACAGGGAAATGAGTCCCCAGAGCGGACACAGATATCACAATTTATTTTTAGACATACTTTTCAGTTATTTGCAACAAAAGTACTGGTCACATTTCCACCAAACACAAAAAGCACGCTTTCTAACTCAAGCCCACGCTCCTGCCGCAAATATGGTGAAGATCCATCCAGCTGTTCTCTCTATGGGGGAAAAAATGTGGGAGCCCCTATAACTTTGACACCCCCCAAACCCCCACGCAACCTCTCCCAACTTGGCTTAAAAATTCAGAGCCGCCCATATACCTTTTTTTGCAAAGTTTGGTGAAGATTCGTCCAGGGGTAGCGAAGTTATAAACTGCTGAAAAAGTGCTCTTCCTATGAGTTTAGCAACTTAACCATAACTACACGCCCGCTACCGTGGGCCTTGTGATATATGGTCTAGGTCTGCCCTTTACCCCCATGCGGGACTGCTGCAGACCGTCGGTGGTAGCCCATTATCAAAGGTCCGGTTTGTGTGAGGGTCCAAGTACTTTACAAGCTAGTCTTTGTGAAAGAGCCGCTCCCTGGCTCCGTTGTCTGCAGGTGGTTGCTCTTCAGTGAGTGCCAGATAGTCTGTGTTATGAAGCTCTACTACCGGTGAGTGTTGTACAGCGTGAATTTCAGCATGCCACACACAGGCTGACACTTGGCCTGGTCTGGTCTTTTCTGTGTCACGCACGTTTTCAGGCTGTAGTGCTTCCTGTTGGGGTGCTCTGACACTGGATATCCCTGCAGAGGCTTTTGTGAGCGATTGGTTGGTTCTTTGTTCCATCTCTGGGGCAGATGGTATTTGTAGTTTTCTGAAACAAGCCAGCTTTTGGACATTAAGGTATGGGGTGATTTAAGAATGTACCATATTCAGTCACACAGGAACATGGCAAGGGGATGGGGAATGGGGCCATCCCAACTGCCATCTTCCCTCTCAGGAGCAAGGGCTTCCACCCTGGTAGGTCTCCCACCCCTGGTTGAGAGTGGTCCCCATCATTCTTGGCAGGGTCAGGCTACTGACCCTGGCACACATCTTAAATAATGTTTTAGTTCATCAATAGGAATGTGCCTTATTAAAAGTTTTGATTCGACCATCAGAAATGAAGATAAATGAGACCTAAGCTGAGGGCGTTGACATTCAGGTCTGACTGTTTGGAACAGGTAAACCAACTTGAGAAAGCAAAAGTAAGCAAAGCTATAAACATTAGCTTTCTGGGTTACATTCATGATGGCGCAAAATTCTGGAGTCTTGAACAATTTTGGAATCTGCTTTTATAAACCAATTATAAACTGGTGAAACATATTTGACGGTTACAGGTAAAATATTTCAATTATAGCATGTACCCCAATATAGATGAGAAACAACCCCTTAACTGCCAAGGGCCCCCCCGCCCAGTGCCAATGCCTTTTTTGGTGATTTTGTTATGTTGCCATTCAGTCCCTTGTAACTTTTTCATTACATGAGATATCTCAGCCAAATTCCCACCAAGGAATCCTAGTTTGCTGTATGGGGATAAGAGAAAATAACCAAAAAGGGAGCACATGTTGTGTTTTTTCAGAAAATGCCAATAAAATGATGTACAAAGAAGCCTGCGAGGTTTTTTCCTCTTAGAGCTAGGAATAAATGGTTTGTTGTGCTGAATTGGCCATTTTTCAGGCTTTCAAGAACTGACTGAGTAGAAACCAAAAAAAACATTTTTATATGGTTACCATCCGTTTTGTGAGAGGTAGACGTTTTTTGCCCTTGTTTTCCCCAATAAGACATGCTTGGATGGAATGGAAGAGGAGGGTAGGAAAGCTGAGTGGAAAGGCAGAAAGGCATACATTTCCGAAAAGTAGACAATAATCCAAGTTTAGGAAGGGGTGATTTGCGCAGGTCAGGCAACAAATATGTCGATAAAATTCCCATAGTTTTGGAAAAAATTGGAATAATGACAGATAAAGTATGTGGTGGACATGGTTGGCCCTGTAAGGCAATGGCTTCTGTCAATTTTGAGAAAAGCAATGCCCCGCTACATTCCCCCGACTCTCCCAGTTAGGAAAGCACACATTTTTCATAATGTTTCACAAAACAAGTAATACCACAAGCCAAACACTGAGCCATGGTTCACAGGATTTGTATGCTTGCGGCTTAAATAAGTGTTTGGCATGTGTAAATAAGGAAAACAAATGTGGTGAAGAATGGCAAGCATACATTTTTTGAAAGAGCAAAGGTAGACCTTTTGAAGGGTAGGTGACATGTGCAGGTTACAAAAGCGTATTTGCCTAAAGCAGCGACTAAATGTAGGTCACATTTGGGAAATGAAAGGGTTGTGTGACAAAGTACATTAACAAATGTATGAAAACGTTATTAAAACCAAGAGAACACCACAAATGTCCTACCTTCCCGCGTTCCACAGGTGTCCTGACAAAAATGGTACCTCATGTGTGGGTGCACCTACCTGGGTCCTAAAGGAAAAAGGCTAAACCACTGGTAACCCCAAGTGTTTCGTCAGAGCAGATTTTGTGGGATCTTGCTGTTGTGGACAACTTGCAGATTTGGGCCTGGGGTGTCTCGGCCACCAAGGAACAGGGAACCCCATGCATTTCCGAAAAGAAGACACCCGTGGGAATCCAAAGAGGTCTGACTTGTGCGAATCGCCCCATAATTTATTACCCACAAGCCCCGCAAAGTCCCAGATTTCGGGAACAAAAACACAATTTTCAGACATTTCCCACCTGGAAACTGCTGAAACGCGCTGCAAACAACACATCCGACCTTCCCACAGGTGTCCGGATGAAAACAGTACCTCACCTACCTGGGTGGAAAAGAGACCGTCCACAGTACAAAGGCAGTCCCAGGAAGCCCCGGCAGGGTCCCTGTCCGTTCCCGAAGGAAATTCTGTAATGCTGCCTAGCCAGAGCTCCAGGGTGGTCGGGGGTGATGTCCCTCCTGTGGGTCGACCATCCCCAAGCCCACCCTGGAGCGGTGGCTCGGCTGCATTACAGAATTTACCTCCGGGAAGGGAGGGGGACCCTGCCTGGGCTCCATGGGACTGCTGCTGCACTTGGGATGGTCAACCCACATAGTAGATGGGTGCCCAATGCCAGGGATATGACCCCTCTACCACCCTGTAGCTCTGACTGGGTTGCTTTACAGCTTCTCCCTCTAGGAAAGGATGGGGACCCTGCCGAGGCTCCCTGGAGCCACTACTGGGTTTGTGGATGGTCAACCCACATGAGGGACAGCCGCCGAAGGCCAGGGACATCACTGCTGACCATCCTGGAGCACTGGCTGGCCTGCGTTACAGAATTTCCCTCAGGAAAGGTTGAGACCCTGCTGGGGCTCCCTGGGACTGCCGATGTGCTTCGGGATGGTCTCCCACATGGGAGACTGCTGTCCAAGGCTGGGGACATCACCCCCGACTATCCTGGAGCTCTGGCTGACCTGTATTACAGCTTCTCCCACCAGGTAGCCCTGGTAGTGTGCCAATAACTCCCTGGAGGAAAAGCTGTAATGCAGGCCAGCCACAGCTCCAGGATGGTGGGGGATGGGAGGGTGATGTCCATGGCCTTGTCTCCCATGTGGGTTGACTGTCCCCAAGCCCAGCAGCGTTTCCAGGAAGCCCCGGCAGGGTCCCCATCTTTTCCCAGAGGGAGAAGCTGTAACGCAGCCCAGCCAGAGGTGCAGCCTGGGCATGCAGCCGGTTGACCCACAGGGGAGACAGATGCCCAAGTCCGGAGACGATCACCTCTGACCATTCTGGAATCTGGCTGGCCTGCATTACAGCTTTTCCCTTGAGGAAAGGACAGCGACCCTGCTGCTACTCTATAGGACTGCCGCTGCACTTGGGGATGGTCCTTCCACATGGGAGACAACCGCCCAAGGCCAGGGACATTACCCCCGACTTTCCTGGAGCTCTGGCTGGCCTGTTTTTACAGCTTCTCCCTCCAGGAAAGGTTGTGGAACCTACCGGGTCACCCTGGGACTGCCACTACACATGGGGATTATCAACCTACATGGGAGACAGCCGCCCAAGGCCAGGGACATTACCCCCAACTTTCTTGGAGCTCTGGCTGGCCTGCATTACATCTTCTCCCTATGGGAACGGTCGGGGACCCTGCCGGGGCTCCCTGGAATGGCTGCTGGGCTAGGGGGAGGGACACACCACATGGGAAACAGCCGCCCAAGGCCAGGGACATCACCCCCGACCATCCTGGAGCACTGGCTGTGTTGCCTTACAGCTTTTCCCTTTGGCACACTGCCGGGGCTCCCTGGTGGAGAAAAGCTGTAACACAGGCAAACAAGAACTCCAGGATGGTTGGAGGTGATGTCCCCGGCTGTGGGCATCAGTTCCCATGTGGGTATACCGTCCCCAAGCACAGCAGCAGCGCCGGGGAGCCCCTGGCAGGGTCCCCTTGCCTCCCCAGAAGGAAATTCTGTAGCGCAGCCCAGCCAGCACTCCAGGCTGGGCAGGGGTGATGTTCCTGGCATCGGTGGGTTGTCTCCCATATGAGGTGGCCATCCCCAGTGCAGCGGCTGTCCCAGGAAGTGCCGGCAGGGTCCCCATCCCTTCCCCGAGGGAAATTTTGTAACGCAGCTGACTCAGAGCTCCAGGATTTGTTGGTGGTGATGTCCCTGGCCTTGGGTGGCTGTCTCCCATGTGGGTCGACCGTCCCCAAGTCCAGTGGCAAGTCAGGCAGGGTCCCTATTTTTGTCCAGAGGGAAAGGCTGTAATGCAGCCCAGCCAGAGCTCCAGGCTGGGCTATGGGATGGTCAACCCACATGGGAGACGGGTGCCCAAGGTCATGGACATGACCCCCCCCCCCCCCAACCATCCTGGTATTCTGGCTGTCCTGCATTACAGCTTCTCCCTCCAGGAAAGGACGAGGAATGTCCCGGGCCTCTCTGGAACCACCGCTGAGCTTGGGGATGTTCAACCCACATGGGAGTTAGCCGCCCAAGGCCAGGGATATGACCCCCCTTCCACCCTGGAGCACTGGCTAGGTTGTGTTACAGCTTCACCCTCTGGGAAAGGACAGGGACCCTGCCTAGACTCCCTGGAGCCGCTGCTGGGTTTGGGATGGTTAAACCACATGGTAGACACCCGCCCAAGGGCAGGGACATCACTCGACCATCCTGGAGCGCTGGCTGGACTGCGTTACTAAATTTCCCTGGGGGGGGGGGGGGAGATAGTGTGGGAATAAAGGGGACCCTGCCAGGGCTCCCTGCAGCTGCTGCTGTGCTTGGGGATGGTACAACCACATGATAAACGGATGTCCAAGGCCGGGGACATCACCTCCAACAATCCTGGAGTTCTGGCTGGCCTGTGTTACAGCTTTGGTGTTAACAATCTTTACAGCACAGAGGATTGCAATCACATTTCAAAAGTAATTGGAAGCAGAAGAGCTAAGGTGTAACTCCAATACCACAATCACCAATGCAAATGAGAAAATTAGAGAAATTGGAAGACTATTCGAGGATTTCAGATCAGCTACATTGGCTAAGAAAACCAAAAACTCAATAAGGACATAAAAGAATTCAGAACGGAAAAGATTTATCCATACTGAGTGCTGAATTCTTGGAACAAAAATACTGATTGTTTGCAACAAATACCTAACCGGAGCGGATCCCGAAGATGGGTTACCTGCTCTGATACTATTAGCGATTCAGCTGAAGACGACCCTTACTACTACGGATACCAACAAACCCATAGGAAAAGACCCCTGAACTAGAAAACCAGCAATACTCTACACACACACACCCCCCAACTGGTTTCCTTTACATAGGGTATACAGTGTTTATTTTAAATTTTATTTTATTGAATGCGTATATATTGAATTTTTTATATTGAAAACCTTTATAGTGAATGCAATTAGGGGTGGGGCAAAGGGTTCAATATTTTTGGGAAATGGTCGGGGTGGGTTTTTAGGTGTTGGAAACAGGGGTTTAGGGGGGGACCCTGCCCCCCCACCGTAATAAAAACAAAAAAAGTGCATTCGCTATACACATTTTCAATACAAAATATTTGCGACATGTGCATTAAATATACAATATTTCGATATGAAGACATGTAACCTTTACATAGTTCTCAAAGAAAGAGGAGTACTACGTCTCAGCCATGATGGGCAATTGGTTGTGTGTTTTCTGGAACTTTTCTGATCTGACCGTTTGATTCATGCCCTACTTGTGCATGGTTACAGTTGTCGTGTTGCTCATAGGATGCGTTGACAATTCTCTCCATGTTCAATACTCAAATTTGGATATTGATAAGTTTCTTTTGACACATACAGCTGGCATAACTTTTTTCTTTGTGTGCAACAATTCTGGATATGTTTCTTCGATTGTTTCGAATTTTATTCAATAAATGTGAAGTCTATACGCCTCTTTGAGGATCTAGCGCAGTGTGTTTTGCTCTAACCAAATTTAGAACAAATATATGAACTTGCAATATGTGTAAAATACCTAATGCCCAGGTTTTTACACGCACACACGCACACGTTAGTCATCTCATGGTTTTCCTGCCGGGACTCTTTTTGTTGTATTTAGCTAGCCGTACCCCAGTCCATTACAGAGTAGGGTTAGACCCTCCTGTCTTTTAGTTTTATGTCATATCCCTTCTGCACGAGACCTCAGGCATTCCCAGACATGTTTCAACCTCATTGGGCATCATCAGTAAGGAGTAGCTTGAGTCTCTAGGCCTACCAGGCCCTGTCTCAACCTTGCATTTATCTTTGTGATACTGCATTCATCTGGCAAGATTATCCCCTATGTGTGGTGCATTAATCCGAGTGAAGGGAATCCTCCCGCTGTGTGGGATGTCACATGTGAGCTAATTAAAATTGATTCTGGCCCATGGCGTTGATTGCGGGTGTAGGGCCTGTGGAGCCAAGCAGTCTTTTATCGTAGATTTTCGATGCAAGCCAATTCTCCACTATTTCGTGGCAGAAGAGCTCTGACTCTTGTCTCCAGTACCAGGTGTGTTCCCTTCAACCCCCAGACTTATAAATACTAGACTCTTACATTTTAGGGATTGTGACCTACTTTGCTTGCCAGAAAGGGCTGCAATAGAGAAGATATAACAAAGCAGATCTTATTTGGTTTTTCTGCACTCCATAATATTTCCAGCCAAACTGCATCTCCTATAATGGCAAAAACATTTTTTTTTTACATTACCTGAGTCCGTGCAGAACTTTATTTCAACGCTTCGTCGGGAGCAAGGGAACACTAATTCATTGGATCATCATATGAGGAGGAAAATCACTAGAAACCTTACATTGGACCTGGATCTGTGGAATGGAATATGTATGTTCTGGGATTACATAATTGGTAAGTTACGATGACACCCATTCTGATGGCTGGGTTGTCCTGAATGTGCTCTGGGCATTGCTACGTTGGTTGAATAGATCAGGTAGGGCACTTGATAAGAATTTACATCTCTGCATGGTTATTTTTAGAGCACTGAGCTAAATTAATCGAAGCAATTAAGGGCTGGGTACAAAGTTTTAAACTATATCCCGGAGAGGGATAAAAGGTGAAATTCTAAAATGTGAGTTACTGTGATGGCACCAGAGAAGATTGAAACATTTTTGTTCGTGGCTAAATATTTTCTGTATGGTCACATTGCAATTTACCCTTTGAACTGTGCAGAGCGTATTTAGTGGATTGAACAGCTCCCCTATGTATTCTGCCTTGCTCATATGTCCCGTCCCCTTTCCTCCATATGTGTGGGACATTCCATACAAACACCATCCAAAAAATGTTAGTCATTTCGAGTTTACACAGGCCTGGTGCATGCACGGCTGCAGGCCTCACCGCCTCTGGGCCTCGTTCTTCAGCCCTTTTCTCTGCGTGGTCAGGCCGGGTGCATCTGCACCAGCGGGATATTTCTTTTTCCAGTCAGAATTGTGTTCCTGTCTTCAGGCGGGACAAAAAGGATTTGCTTCCTGTTCCTCGTGTGGTAGGAACTACTCGGCTTCAGATCCTCACATGCTCGGGTTGGAGTGCCTTGCATTGCCTGTGACACACTTTCTACCTGGGCCCTCACTCGACAGCTCCAGCGTTGGGGAGGAAGCTCCATCGGTCAGCTCCTGGGCACATTTGACGCTTCGTGTCAAGTAAGAAGCGGCCTCCAGTAAGTGACTTTGTTTGTAGGTTAGCCCGGACCAGAAGTTTCTCTTCGGAGGCCTCCAGCCATGGGAGGAATCTCTCAGAACCTAGAACTAGCAGGTATTGCCCCAAAGCCTTTATTGGATACCAGAGCGTGCTCCGCGGATCCTCGTTTAGGGGATGAGAGCTAGCAGGGGTTTCACTAAGGTTTCCCTGCTTTGGGGCCAATTATTTTACCGGTAAAGCGGAGGTTGCCCTGTTGGGGCTAATACTATTGAAGTTCTCTCCGATGTTCCTTCAGGAAGGGCTAATCCAGTTACCGGCTTGGTCGAGGCTCCCCTGCCAGATGCTAAATTGACCACATCGAATCCCTCTGAGCCATCGTTGAGGGATAGATTCAGAACCGGCAATGCCGGCATTCCCTGCATCAGTGTCTAGTCCTCCAGTCTCTGGTTCTGGGGCTGACACAGTTCCTAAGGCCTAAAATGTCTAGGGGATCGGATGCCCTCCCTCATAAAACGGAGCAAGCCGTTTCCAGATCCATCTCTTTGGCGGTTACAATGGTTGGAGATCAGCCAAATCCCACACCTGCTGCTTCTTTAGACCACAATCTGTTTGCAACTCCTCATTGTCCCTTTTGAACGCAATCTCTTTGCTCCCAGAGCATAGTGGTCGGCTCCTACTCGTTGCTGCCTCCTACTCTATCCCTGTCTGTCTTCTTCTTCTCTTCATTATGTGGATCCATGGTTGTCGAGACCAACTTGCCAGCCAATCCTTTCTTCAATAGATTTCAGGCATTAATGTTCCTGATCCTGTTGAGGACTAGGGCCTGTTCTTTGAGTTTATTCCTAATCCTCAGGAACCTCCAGACCGATTCACCCAGTGCCTCCTCTTCCGTGTTCTGGGCTGCCTTTGACGCCACAGTCCCAGGATTTAGTTCCACCACTAATGGATGACCGCAAGGACCTGATGGTCCGCCAGAGGAAAAGAATGAAATCCCCTCATCAGTGAGAGCCTTCCATGACGGGGTCACAGATTTAATGGCTTTCCTGGATATTCCTGTCCCGGCGCCTTCTCCATCTGAGGAGCATTTTGTCTGGGCCTCAATCCATCAAAACATTAGAATGGGTGTGGGTCTGCAGAGCGATGCTCTGGCAGAGGCAAAAAAGTTTGGATGAAGCCTCGCATGGTGACCCCAACAAACAGGAAAATCGATTTTGAGGTACAGGTTTTTCCAATCAGAGGAGGATACCCTGTCATCTTGCCCTCAACCGTCTTCCTTGATAGTGGAGGTGGCTACTATGTTTTCAAGGCCGTCTTCTGCTTCTTCCTCCTCCCAGATCTTGTGCAAGGAGGATAGAGCTCTGGAAGCCCTGGGGGGAAAAGGTGTTCTCAAATTCAGCACTGTAAATGAGGCAAGTGAATGCGATAGCAGTTTTAGCAAATTAGAGACTATGGAAGAATATGGTGGAATTGGAATGTCCCCAGAGCATTTGGATCATTTTAAGTGGGGGTCTGACTGATGCCCGAAATATCAGTCAGGATCTTCTGGAAGCAGCTGCCCTTCATGTTGACGCTGCCCTTCATGTTGATGCTTCTTCCAGAGGAGTGGCTACCGGGGCGGATACGTGCATACAGGCATGGCTTCATGCCACAAAGTTTATGGAGGAGGTCCAGGAGAAGGTGTTGGGCCTCCCATTTGATGGTTTAGATCTTTTCGATTACTCCACAGATTAGGAGCTGGCCAGGAAGAAGGCAAGCACCCTTACAGCCAAATCATGATTGGTTTTAACCAAGCCATCAACAGCCAAGCCATCGATGGCCTCCCGAGTGGATTCTTGGGCCAGGTCTTTCTCAGGTTTCCGAGGCTTCCAAGAGCTTAAAGTGAGGCGGCAGGAGAGGTCACCCAACAAAGGAAACTGAAGACCTTGGCCAGGTTTTTTAAATGTATTTATTTATTGTTTCCCTCCCTCTCTGCTTCATCATCTCTGCCTGCTGATAAGTCCTCAAAGTGATGGGGTCGCCCGGTCCCACAGGACTCCGGTGGGCAAAATCTCCCTTCACTTGGAGAGTTGGAGTACGTTAACCTTGGATTCTTGGATGCTGTTGATAGCCAGCAGCGGGGATACAGGCCTCCCTTTCCTGATTCCCACCGTTCTTTTAACCAGGTTGGGGTTTTCGCTCTGTCTAGAAATCCTGAAAGCCATAAAGGAAGTGTCATCTGAGGTTTCTCTGGTTTTTGGTGGGTCAGTCCTAGTACTGGGTCATCCCCTTTGGCTTAATCGCTTTACCCAGCGTCTTTACGAAAATTATGACATCTGTCACCTCCTTTCTCCATTTTTAAGGCATCCATATTTATCTGTACTTGAATGACTGGCTGTGAGGGCTCACTCCCCGTATACTGCTTTTCGACCTTAGCCTGCAGTAACCTTGAAGAAGTCTCAGTTGACAGCATCCGAACGGCTGATCTACATATGCTGCTTGTGGAACACCCAGCAGGCCAAGGTTTTTCCGACCCCTGGAAGAGTGACGGATGTCCAGAAACCTGCTTGCTGTTCCTTTCCACAAACCGTATCGGTGCTTGGTGGTTCCAGAGAATTCTGGGTCTCATGGTTTCATGCGTTCAAGCAATTCCTCCAGCCAGATTGAAAATGCAAAGAGCTCAGTTAACGCTCCATAGTTCATAATCTCTACACGGAACCCGGATTCACATCTTATACCGATCCTTCAAGAATTGGTTCAAGAGTTGGTATGGTGGTCTGATCCTCCAGAATGTGTTGCATGGGTTCCCTTCCAAGACCCTTCACTGCAGGTGATTCCTAGTGGGCATAGGAGAAACAATGAGCCATCTTCGAAATTTCAAACAGTGGTGGGGGAAGACCGAGCTAAGTACATCAACTATCTGAAGTTGAAAGCCATCTTCCTAGCATTGAGAACATTTCTCATCAATATCCAGGGCAAGAAGGTGGCGTTCAGAATAGGCAATTCCATCTCCATGTTTTACATTAATGGGGGTGGGACACAAAATCCCTCCACTGGTACTTTTGGCCCTGAAGATATGGGAATGGGCTGTCTGTCCATGGGATTTGGCTTCAAGCCAGGAGCAATGAATGTGGAAGTGGATAAGCTGAACTGCCTGGAAGAGGCCAACCCAGAGTGGCAGCTTCACCCACAGGTAGTCGAGAACCTTTTCTCATGGTGGGGTTCTCCTGTGGTGGTACTTTTCGCCACCAGTCTCAACAAGCATTAGCCCATGTATGAGTCTGGAGGGGGACTTGGGAGTGGATTCCTTCAGGGATGCACTGGAACTTCCGTGGGATGGCATGAATGTATATGCTTTCCCTCCCACCCCCTGTTCCTTTATTGCATTGGGCTCTCCAAGTTTCATGAACCAACATTCTGCTCTCTGATCTTAATTGCTTCGTGGTGGCCAGACAGATTCTGTTCTCTGATCTGGTGATCCTGGTCAAAGGAACCTCTATTTCCCTTCCGGTTAGTCCGGACCTCCTGTCTTTGGAGGAGGGTAAGTTTCTCCACCCCTCCCCACAATAGTTGAGGTTGGCAGCATGGTTCCTGAGGTCAGGGCTCTAGGTCATCTAGGCCTCTCAGAAGAGAACATGAGGATTCTTCAGGCAGCCTGAAAATGCACTACAAGGTTGCAGTACAAAGGAAAGTGGCTCAGATTTTGCTACTGGTGTCTTAATGGGCAAAATAATCAGTTGCCGGCATCTTTGAATTATGTCCTTTAGTTTAACTTTGGCTTTGGGCTCTAAAGGGGACACCTGTAGGACCTATATGTTGGCAATGCTTACCTTGGTTCAGTGTTTTTCCATCTCATCCAGTGATCCGGCGACATCTTGCTGTTGAAGAGCATTTTCCATTGTGATATTGGTTCTCCACACTCACTCCACACTCACTCTTACTTCCTCCATAAAGTAGTGAGTTCCACATCAACCAAGAGATCTCACTCCCTGTATTTTTTCCAAAACAGACTCTTAACTGGAAGTGTCCTTCACGCTTTGGACGGTGGGTGGGCTCAGGAATTCAGGAAATCATCTAAAGTATTTGTGACATTTGGAGGCGCAAATGGGGGTTCTTCAGCCTCTAAAGATACGATATCCAGATGGGTAGTGGCAGCTATTTTGGAAAGCTACTCCCTACAAAATCTTCATCCGCCTAAGGGGCTTCATTCTCACCTAGCCGGAGCCAGAGCAGCTTCAGTGGCCTTCCAATGGCACGTCCTTTGAGACACCACAGCAAAGCAGCAACTTGGGCCTCCCCGCTGCTTTTTTGCAAGCACTAATGTCTTGACATGAGCTAGAGGGCAGACTCTCAGTTCGGTCAGGCAGCCATCCAGAACCACGTAAAATAAATTGGAAATAGGACCTTCCATCCATTGGGAGAGAAGTGCTTCTTAATCTCCCACAAGTATGAAGGAAAGGGGACAGGACGTTGGAGTAGGGGAAAATGGCTCACCGTAGTGAGTACTGTACTTTATTTTATTTATGTATTGGGTATTTATAATGCACCTATACCACAAATGGTGTTTCAGGGCGCCACAAGACAAAGGCGGGTGTGGGGGGGAGATGGGGAAGAATCACGGTCCTACTATACCTTGTGTCATTCGGATTGTGCAAGTGCAGTATCAAGAAGTGCTGGGGGGAGAGGAGTGGGGATGGGGGAATGCAGGAGGTTGAGGCGGAAGGAATAATGATGGGGTGGGAGGGAAGTGCGCGACAGAGTGGAGGTATACAGGGCAGGGGTTTGGGAGGAGGGGCAGAATGGGGTGCCCCTTGGGCTAGGAGAGTGCTAAGGGGAGACCAGGAGGGCACGTGCCACGGGATGCAGGAAGTGAGGACCACATGCTGAGGACCAGGCCTGTTGGGATGCACGCACTGCCAGGCTAGTCACGGTAAAGGGGCGCAGAAGGGCAAGTGCAGATTGGGGGGCATTGGGGGTGTCTGGGTAGGCTGGGCAAGCAGGGCCTGGTGCTCTGTAGGACCAGGGAGCAAGTCAATGCGGCAGAGGGAGACATTAGCAGGGGTGGGGGAGAAGGAAGAAAGAAGAAAAAGGAGGGTCTTGAGCTTCCGGAAATTACAGTGATCCGGCTCAAGCCTGAGAGGCACAGGGAGGCCATTCCAGATAGAGGCTCCAGCTGAAGAGAGATCTAACCCTCACTCTCTGCTTGGAAAGCCTTGTGGATGTTGCAGAGGATCTTGACCTTGATCCTCACGGCCGCCGGGAGCCAGTGGAGAGATCTTGGAGAGATGTGGTCCCTGAGCTTGAGAGGCCAAGGATAAATCTTGCAGTCCTATTCTGGATTCGTTGAAGGGGGCGAAGGGAGGATAGAGGCACATTGAGGAAGAGGCTCTTGCAGTAGTCCAGCCTAGAGCGGACCAGAGATCTGGAGACATTGAGTTTCTGGGGGAAGGTGAGGAAAGGGAGAATGCCTCTGAGGAGGTGAAGCTGAAAGTGAAAGCCTATTGGGGTCTGTATTCTACAAGCGCAGACCCAGTCCCCCAATTACTAGCAACACCACAGCTAATCCTGTCTGGCTGAGGGTCACTATCAAAAGAAGGTGTTCTACCTTTTGCATTTGAGCCAGAGCAATGTGTTTAAATTGTGTAAATCAACAAATAGATATTAAACATGTATGTAATGCGTGCTAGAGGGGAGGGTAGATGGGCAGTGAGTATATTATGTTTTGGGTGGATTGCGTTGACACAGTGCCAGTTATGGGTTTTAGGCTGTGGTGTGTGTGAAGGCAGGAAGGAATAGAACGTTTGTTTTTTTTTTTATGTTCCTGCACATGTTGGACCCTTTCATCGAAGGTACCCTCCCACCCCCTATTACACTCTTATCAATCAATTCTATAGCTTTTCTGCCTCTTTCCATTGGTCTATTATCAAAGATGTAATGATATGGAGCTAGATGGAAGGACATGCAGCCTGCTGTGAAATGGCAAAATGGGACAGAAGGACACATCCTGTATCAGCTTTGAAACCTGTATCTTATTTTAAAAATAAAATACACCCATGCACGTTTCATTTTAACCATCACTATACTCTATAAAGAGTGTGGCCGAGAAGTACATGCATGTGTTTTCCTTCACATTTTTTTCTTGCAAATTAAAAAAGTATTTGAGGAAAAATATGTAAACACTCATTCAAAGGAACATTGACTAAGAGAAATACTCACATTTATTTGACAAAACAAATATATATATTTTTTGTTTAACCAGATCTTTATTCATTCAACAATGTTCACATATATAGTCAACGTACTTCTCCAGACAAGAATCCTCATAACACATTACTTATCCTCATTATACAACAATCAACTGTAACTCTCATGTGCCCCCCACCAGTTCTTACATGCGGTTCTAAATCTCTTTAATAGCTGCTCAGTCCTCTCCTTCCTCTAAGATTCCTAGTGCCTGCAATCTCTTTGGAATGTACAAATGAACAGTATCATTAATTGCATAATTTAGGAAGGGTGACCAAATCTTCCTGAACTTCCTCAGAGAGCCTCGTATTGTCATCTTTTCCACATCCATTGTGTCCCATAGTGCTTAATACCATTGTATGACAGACAGTGGTTCCTTCTGTTTCCATTGTCTAACTATGCACCTTTTTGCAGCCATCATTGGGTTGACCCATAACCTTCCAGTCCCCACCCCCCAATAGACTGTGTGGTTCCGTTAGCTTTCTGCCTAGCAGCACCTCTGTTGCTGTGAACTCCCTATCCACTCCAAGTATATCAAGTAACTTTTTGTTTTCACCTCTTGCCAGAAATGGCGAAGTCGCTGACATCCTCACCAGACATGTTCCATCGTTCCCACTTCCCCACACCCCCTCCAACACTCTGCCGACAGGGAGGGAAACATTCTATATACCCTTTCCGGGTTGTAATGCCATTGGTGCAGGATCTTGTATTGTAGTTCTCGGTGCTGTACTGAGGTGTGCGATTTGTGCCAGCTCATTAATGCTGCTTGCCATTACTTATCAGTGAACCCTCTGCCCCTCACCTTCCCCCATTTATCCCTCATTGCCATTCCATCTTCCTCCTCTCCCCTTAGTTGTATCTTGTAGATCGCTGAGATTAATCCCCTGTTATCCTCTGCAGTCTATCAATTTTTCCCACTCCTTGTATTCCCTTCCATCTTTATGGGGGTACCCGCCCAGTGTCTTATTTGTTGATGGGCAAATAAGTCCCCCTGTTTTAGACCCAGTTCCTTTCTAAGTTCTAATAATTAATGACTTAAAATGTGATCCGTCATATAAATCTCCTATCTCCCTCATCACCAGCGCGAAAAGGAGCGAAGATAGGGGACACGCCTGTTTTGTTCCTCTCCTAATTGAGAACGGATTGGTCAGCCTCCTGTTCACCTTGACCTTAGCTCAAGGGTGCCGATACTTAGCTTGCACCATCCTCATGAAATTCGGTCCTAGCCCCAATTTCCTCAGGGTTCGTTCCATGAATGCCCAATTGACGCGGTCGAATGCCTTCTCCGCATCTAGCATCATCAGACAGGTGACACCCCTCCTCCTCTCCCAGCCTTGTCTATGATGTATATTATCAAATGTATTCCGCCCTTTGATGAACCCTGATTGTTCCTGCTTCACCAAGCCTGGAAGCAACCCGTCTACCAATTCCGCCAGTACCATTGTGTACAATTTAATGTCCACAATGATGAGCCCAATAGGGTAGTATGAAGAACATGGGTGTGGGTCCTTACCCTGCTTCGGAATGAGAGTAATATGTGCCATATGCATAGATCTGGTTATCTCCCCCTTCTCCCGAAAGTAATTGAACACCTCAGTGAGGGCCTTGGCTAGCAGTTCTCTGAATGTCGTATAAAACACTGTGTTAGCCCGTTCTCCCTGGAACTTTTATTCCCCCGCAGCCGCGCGATCACTCTCTGCACGTTATGGGTTCCTCCAACTGGTCTATTTGCTCAGGAGTTAGTCGTGGCCCGTCCCAGCCTGCCAGGTATTCCCCCTGTTCCCCAGAAGCCGGCTCCTCCCGGTATAGATCCTCATAGAACTCTCGCACCACCCTGCGCTTTGCACCCTCTGTCCCCACTTGCCTGCCCTCCCTGTCTTCCAGGGTATCCATGAACTCCTTCTGTTCCTTAGCCCTGATCTGCCGCGCCAGTGCTGTCCCCACCTTGTTTCCATGCTCATAGAACCTCTGTCTGTTCCCTAACAGAGCGCTCTCCACCGTCCTATTGGTCATCTGTTGGTTTGAGTTGCCCCCTAGCATGGGCTAGTCTCCTGGCTACTTTGTCCCCTTCTCCTTATGCATCTTCTCTAGCTCCTGTATCACCCTCTCTAGTCTACCCTCTGCTTCCCTCCTTGCCTCGCGTTTCTCTTTTCCCACCCTTATAAAGTGCCCTTTTAATGTGATTCTTGAACATGTCCGATCTTTCCCCTGGGTCCTTGCATGCACCCTCCCCATCCTCCATGAACTTGCGTATATAGTTGTCTATTTGTTGCCTCACCTCCCAGTCTCTAATAATGTATCTTCTAGCCGCCATCCCCTGGTTCCTCTCCGCTCCCGCTCTTCCTCCCATTCTAGTGAGACCAGCGCGTGGTCAGATATTGTCATAATTCCTATCTGAGTTCTACTCCTTGTTTGGACTACCCCTCGCGTTGCCATAATATAATCTATCTGAGAGTATGTCTTCTGAACATGCGAGTAGAAAGAGTAATCCCTTTCTTGCGGGTGCGTGTCCTCCATACATTTAACCCTTCTTGAAATCGACTTAACAAATGGTCGGACATTGTCCCCGTTGCATGCCCCCTCAATCCCCCCTGACCTATCCCACACGGCGTCCGCTGCTAAATTAACGTCCCCTGCTACAATTATTTCCCCCCTCCCCAAACCTGCTCAGCTCTCACAGGAATTTGTCAAAGAACCCCTCCTGCCTCTGGTTTGGGGTGTATATTGACGCCAACGTATATAGCTTGCCCCTCATTTTCCTTTTGATCAACACATATCTCCCCTCTGAATCTCGTTTTACCTTGATCCCTTCCATTCGCACATTTTTCATGGAGAAGGATTGCCACCCCTGCCCGCATTGTCCCTACCATGGCATGATATTGCAATGGGTACTTCCTATTAGGCAGGCGCCCGCATCTCCTTTTGCATCTCCTTTTGTCAAGTGCATTTCCTGTAGGCAGACTATTTCCGGCACCCATCTTTGTCAATCTCCCTCAGGATATTGGCCCTCTTGTTAGGGCTATTTAGTCACCCTACATTCCATGAAATTAGTTCATACATTCTGTTCGACGATCATTACCCCTTTGATGCACCGCACCCCCTGGATCTTCTGAGCGGCTGAGCCTTCTTCCTGTAACATCCTGCCACCTTCCGAACTAGTTATTCCGCCCACAACTTGTAACTATCTCTGGATTCGTTGTCCAGGTTCATGACGTTTCCCCCCCCCCCCTTCGTGAACCGTAGAAAGTCGCTCCCCCACCCACATGAATTCCCCCCCCCCCATCATATCCCAGCCAGGCTATTTTCTAGTCCTCTATGTTCTTTGTAGTGAGCGTTTCCCTGCTTCAGTGCTCGCTTTCACGTCGTCTTGGCTTTCTTCATGGTCCACCCTTGAGGCCTGGCTCGTGCCTCGACTGACTTCTCATCCAAATGACTGTTTGCACTGTCCCCTTTTGTCCCTCCCTGCACCATCCCTAGAGCTCTTGGACTGTCCTCCACCTGGGATACTGTATTTTTTTTTCTCCTTGTTGCCCATGCGAAATTGCAGCCTCGTCGGGAAGAGCCACTGATATCTCATTTTCCTCCTGTTCAGTTCCTCCGTGAGCGGTATGAATGGCCGCCTCCTTGCCAGTGTAGCTTGCAATGGCTCATCAAACAGCTGGACTTTACATCCCTGCACAGAGACCTTCCCCCTCCCTCTTCCTGGCCGACCCCACTAGTTGTGCTTTGTTCTTGTAATTATGCATTTTCACTAATGTGTCCCACAGCCTGGCTCCGGGGTCCATCCGACGGCTGCCCACTCTGTGCACTCTTTCTATTTCTATGCATCGGGCCTGCACACCCTCCACTAGATTTGCAAAGAGCTCTCAAATGCAGACTTCAAGTCCGAACCCTCCACTCCTTCCCCCAGATCTTTAATTCGAACATTGTCTCTCCGTGATCTGTTTTCTCAATCCTCACATTTCTCCTGGTGTGGCCTTATTCTCTCTCCTGTCTCTTGCGTCTGCTGTGACCATTCATGTCTCTTTGTGTCCAACTCCATCACGTGTTCCTCCATTTCCAT
The DNA here is from genome assembly GCF_040938575.1 of Ambystoma mexicanum. Taxonomy (NCBI): domain Eukaryota; kingdom Metazoa; phylum Chordata; class Amphibia; order Caudata; family Ambystomatidae; genus Ambystoma; species Ambystoma mexicanum. The sequence continues at coordinate 465,317,957 of NC_090931.1, forward strand.
CATCCCCTCCCCTAAGGAGTCGATGTCTTTCCGGTTGCTTGTGATGGCCTGCAACAGGTCTTGACGAATACTCGCTGCTTCTGCCGTGACCATTTCGATGAGTTTGCCTTTGAATTGGGCCAGTGCTGCCAGAAGGTCCTCCTTGGTGAGTTCCATTCCCCCATCACGATGATTTGTCATATTCCCAAAGGGGAGTTTAGTTTGGATATGCGATTGTGAGGCCCTTCTCCTTCTCACTCTCTTGTGTTAGTGTTCTTCTTTAGTCCCATCGACTTCCCCCTATTCCATTCCGGGAATCACCCCTCTGCTGACACCCCAGTGCTCCTCTTCTTTGTCTTTCTTCAGCTTGCTCGCCTTCCCTTTTCTGCCCCGTCATGCCCAGCCCTCACGACTTGCCACTGTCCGTCCTCTTCTGGGGGCCCCCCTGTGTGCCTTCTCTGCTGTTGCACTCCTGGTGCCCCCAGGCTCTCCTTTGTTCCACTGTTAGCTCCGGTTGGTATTGTGGCCTGGGTCCCTTTGCTGCCCCTGCAACTCTTCACTGGTGTCTATGGGGGTCCTTTACCCTCCTCTGCTCGTGATTTCGCTGCGCCAGGCACCTTTATTCCTCCTGGGTTCCCCTGGGCTGGGCCGAGTCAGTGGTCGGGCAGTCCTCCCTTCCAGCCTCCCCTGGGCCTTCTGGGATGCACGTTATTGCCGGTCTCTGGCGTGTGTTATGCTCCCTTTAAATGTCCAGTAGCTTTCTGGCTTGTCACTAGCTTCTGTGGTTTCCAATGGTATATGTATGGAGGCCCCTTCCCCCCGATTATGTAAGCTGTTTCCAAATGCCCTCCACCCTCTTCCCTCTTCATGCACTCTGTCTGTGGGCTCTCGCTCCCTCATACAGTCTTTCACCCTTTCCGGCCTGGGCTCCTCCTCACCTGGTCTTCCACTGATCTTCCCGTGTATGTATATATATATATTTCTGATGTCTGTTAATCTGCTTAGAATCACATGCTGTGCATAGTCCGACATCCAGTGGTCACTGCGGAGTATTGCATTTTGTTTTTCGGAGTCGAAAAGGGGACGTCGACAAGGCGTGTCTGTAACACTATCCCTATAGTGACGTGCGGTGTAACCACAATCCCTCGCGCCTCGAGGTCCCTCAGATTGTTTTTTTCCGCCCAGATATTGGTCGCCTTTACGCCTAGCTCCTCGAGAGACATTGCAAATTCATTTACTTGACCTTTGGTCGTTATTTATTAATATAGATTTACATAAGATCCCCCCCTCGACGTAGCTGCGAAGCCTTTTCTCCGCTGAGTAAGAACTTCGACGGCGGGGACGAGACGGAGGAGATCCTTCGGCGCTGCCGAACACATGGCCTGGCCTCGCCGGCCATAAGACAGTAGGGAGAGTGGGGTCGTGGGACATTTCTTGATTCTCTCTGAGAATGGCTTTCCTTTTCCCCTCCCTTTCCGTCGGGGTTGTTATCTTAGTGAAAGATTTCCTCAGCTATGGAGAGGACACCCTTTAGGTTTTGCCCGCGTTGCAAGGGCAAGTTTACCTGGAAAGACAAGCATAAACGGTGTAACCGTTGCTTGCCCCTCGACCACAAGGAAGATGGCTGCACGGCTTGTCAGCTTCTTAAGCCTAAGACTTTAAAGGACCGCAAGGTCAAAAGGTGGGCGGCCTACGTCATGTTGAGGTCCGATTCCTCACCCGCCACCGCAGAAAGTGACGAGGAATGTGATAACCTGACATCCGTTACGGAAGTCGTAGACCTCTCTAAGGAGCGCTCGCGCTCCTCGTCGTCTGTCCCCGACCCCGACAAGTTCGGCTCACGCCCTGCTTATGGGGGATGAACACCCCGGCGACACTGACGCACACAAAAAACACTCCCATAAACACATAACACACGGCTCTTCTTCGTCGAAGACGAAGAAACCATCAGCGCCAACGGAGACGCAGGTTCCACCGGCGTCCTCCTTAGACCGTAAGAGTCTTAAGTCCCCCTCGCAAACGCAGTCGCAACCAGCGACTGGGCTTTCCCCAGATAAGGGCGCTACCCCCAAACCGCCAGACGAAGTCCTCCATCAGAGAGCGCCCATCGCCATAGAACGCGCGACGCCCGTAACGTCAATACCAGAGCTCTCCACAGACAGATTAGTCGTCGAGAGCCTGGCGAGGATTGTTTCCGCCGATAGCCAGAAGCGGACAGAGAATGATACGCCGAATACCGCTCAGAAGGCTAGAGAAACGCCGAAAAGGCCTGAAGGAAGACAGGGACTGCCCCCTTCATCTAAAGGGACTCCTAGCCTACCAGAAGGCTTTTCAGACGGCGACGGAGACCTTTCTTCGACGTTATGGGAGAGGTCAAAGCGTTTTCAAGCCAAAGACCCTCCCTCCCCCCCACCCCCCCGGACCTCATGAGACCCTGGAGAGACTCCAGTTCTGTATGGAGAAGATGGAGAGGTTTATGGAGACCCAAAACCTACCACCACCCAAGAGGGCAAGAGAGGGACCTCAGATGGACCCCAGGGCTAAATTCCCTAGGCTGTTTAATCCCTCCCAAGAGGATGTAGATTTATATGACCTCACTGAAGAGGACCCCCACTTTCAGGAGGAGGATGAATTTTTAGGCAACGAAGAGGAACAAAACCTAGAGGAGGAGGGTTTTGAAGATGATCCAGATATAGGGGGGGGGTTTCTTCGGAGAAGACCCAGAGGAAGGTGCCTCACAGCCCTGGCAGTCCCCATCAGTGTTTTCGGACCCTGATGCCCTAAACCTGTCCCCTCCCAAGGACTCACCTAATAGGAACACGTCACCTATAGACGATCAACCTACATTTAATGCACTACTACGCAAGGCAGCAGCACATTTCGAAAATGGACACTGGGGAGATTTCTCCTGAGATTGACTTTGTGGAGAAGGTAATCAAGGAGAAACCCCCTGTCAGCCAAACCATTCCCCTCCTCGCCTCAGTAAGGAGACGAATTATCCCTTCACTATCTACACCCGCGTTGGTCAGAGATGTCAACCCGAGGATAGAAAAACTATTCAGTCCCTCCTCTTCAGACCCGGTGTACGTCAGGGGCCACTCTGTAGCAGACTCCCTAGTGGTGACAAATACAAGGAAAAGAGCAGGGGTCCCGCTGTCTACCAGCGAAGCACCACCAGATAAGGAGGGCAAACAATTGTATGCCCTGGGGAAGAGGATCACAGCCTCTCTGCTTTTTCCGCAAGGATTGCAAACAATTCCTTGCTAGCAAGTTACGCAGATGCACAATGGAGGAAGCTACGTAAGGACGCCGAGGAGGTACCAGAACCCCTACGTACACGCCTTCTGGCGATGATTACTGAAGGGACCCTAGTCAACCAAAACATTGTGAAAAACACTCTGGATGCTGCAGAAATGGCTGGCCGTTCCCTAGTCCAAGGAATACTCCTCAAACGCCATGTCTGGCTGCGTAATTCGGGGTTTAAACCTGAAACACAAGCATCTCTAATCAACAAACCTGTAGAAGATGCAAATCTCTTTGGAAAGGCGGTTGATGAGGCACTAGAAACGGCAAAGAAAGAGTTTGACACCATCAAAACCCTAGACTAGATTTCTAGGCCTCCTAACAAACGCGGCTATGGCAATAGGTGTTTTTTTCGAGGTCCACGCCAGCAGCAAAATCAGCAGCAGCAATACTCTGCTACAACAACTGGTCCTCTAACCAAGGCACCAGTGGCCAACAGAGAGGACAACGCTGTGGCAAAGGGAGAGGTCGGGGTTCTACCCCTAGAGGTTCCCAAGCCACCAACACCAAATGACTCGAAGATCCGGGTCCCGAGGGAATAACTTCAGACTGCTGGGTATTATCAACCATAGCCCGCGGCTACTGTATAGAATTCAACAGTTCCCCAACGTACAGACCCCCAAGGGGATGACGCATGACACCAGAACACCTCGCCATCCTTCTACAAGAAGTGGACCAGCTACTGGAAAAAGGTGCTATAGAGGTCGTGCCTCTATCGCAGGTAACGGAAGGTATTTATTCAGTGTACTTCCGTGTACCCAAAAATGACTTAACCATGCGCCCTGTATTAGATCTGCGCCCAGCGAACAAATTTGTCAAACCTCAAAAGTTTTGTATTGTGACCTTACAGGAAGTGATCCCCCTGCTATCACAAGGAGATTACATGACAACACTGGACAGGAAAGATGCATACTTTCATATTTTAATGTTGCCAGCGCACAGAAAATACCTCGGGTTCATGATAGAGGGCAAACACTACCAGTTCAGAGTGCTACCCTTCGGGATAGCATCAGCACCGAGGGTATTCACGAAAGTACTGGCAGTGGTAGCGGCCCACCTGCTCAGGTTGTCCATCCCTGTATACCCTTACCTCGATGATTGGCTCAGAACAGGGGATTATTACGAAACATGCTTCTCAAATACCCAAAAGACCTTTTGTTCCAACTGGGCTTCTCCATCAACAAGAAGTCCAGCCTAGACCCCAGCCAAGTCAAACAATTCCTAGCGGCTCTAATTCGAACAAAGGACGGCCTAGTCTTCCCCTCCAATGAGAGGGTCCAAAACATGCTGTTTCAGATCCCTCAATATGTAGCAGGTCGAGAGGCGACGGTACGCAAAGCAATGCGATTGCTAGGAATTATGGCATCATGTATTTATTTGGTACCCCACGCGCGCCTGCGGCCAATGCAAGAGTGGCTCAACAGCCAGTGGTGTCAGGCCAGCGGACAATGGGATGATCTAGTGGTGGTCTTGCAGGCCTTGGTTCTCTCGCTACGGTGGTCGAAGGAAAACCTGGTAATAGGGAAACCATTTGCCACCCCCGCAGTAGTAGCCACTCTAACCACAGACGCATCCCTCACAGGATGGGGGGGCTCACCTATCCCTTCAGACTGCTCACGGAGTTTGGACTCCGAGCGTAGCTTCAAGCACATAAACTTACTGGAGCTACTTGCTGTGTTCAAGGCACTAAAAGCCTTCCAGGCACACCTACAAGGGAAGACAGTGATGGTCCTCACAGACCGCACCACAGCCATGTACTACCTCAACAAACGAGGGGGCACTCACTCTCCGGGTCTGTCCAAGCTGTCCCAGAACATCTGGAAGTGGGCTCTCAAACACATGTTCCTACTGTCACAACATGTACCAGGGGAACTCAATCTGCTAGCAGATGAACTAAGCAGAGACTTCCCTCTGCCTCAGAGTACGAATGGCGTTTGCACGAAGACATCGTCTTTGACGTTTTCACAAAATGGGGATTCCCGGAAATAGACCTGTTCGCAACCCTGGAGAACTCGCAATGCCTAGATTACGCCTCCAGGTACCCCCAGAACCAATCCAAGGGGAACGGTCTATCGATTCCATGGTCAGGGAAATTTGTTTACGCTTTCCCCCCCGACTCCCCTTCTCAACAAGATTGTGCACAAGATGCACCAGGAACAAGTTACCATGATACTAGTGGCCCCTATGTGTGCCCGGCAGCCATGGTTCGCTCACCTGATGGAGATGTCTCTATCTCCTCCAGTGAAACTTCCCTGCCCATACAACATGCTGTCACAGGACAAGGGCAGGACACTGCATCCATGCCCTCAGACCATGAACTTAGCAGCCTGTCTCCTGAGATCATAGAATTTGGACATTTACAACTCCCGCAGAGATGCATGGACATCCTCAGGGAGGCTAGAAAGCCTAACACTCGTCACTGTTATTCTAGCAAATGGAAGAGATTTGTCATCTGGTGTAGAGGAAGAAGCCTCAACCCTGTTGACTGCTCTCCCACACAAATTGTTCTGTACCTGACCCGTTTACTGGACTCTGGTCTAGAATTCAATTCAATTAAAGTCCACCTAGCGGCACTTTCTGCATACACCACTTCCCAACTTAAAGTGTCATGGTGGAAAGTCCCAGTTATTAAAGCCTTTATGGAGGGGGTAAAGAGAATACACCCTCCGATAGCAAACCCAGCTCCCGGCTGGGACCTAAATGTGGTACTTACCAGGCTCATGGGCTCACCATTTGAACCCATGCACAAGGCAACTCTTAAAGACCTCACTCTTAAGACCGCATTCCTAATAGCGATCACCTCCACTAGGAGAATAAGTGAACTACAGGCTCTTTCTGTTCTAGACCCCTTTGTAACGGTTCACAAAGATAAGGTGGTTCTACGCACACACCCAAGGTTTGCACCGAAATTCATCTCGAAATTCCATGTCAACCAGTCTATAGAACTACCAACGTTCTTTCAAAACCCTTCAAATTTGGGAGAAAAAAGCCTGCATACACTTGATGTGCGCAGAGCTGTCATGTTTTATATGGAAAGAACTAGACCACTGAGAAAAACGAATCAGTTCTTTGTCTCGGTGGCAGCAGGAAGAGAAGGAGATGCAGTCTCAAAGTCCACTATATCTAGATGGATTGTTCAATGCATCACTCTCTGTTACACTCTTGCTAAGAGAGAACTACCCTTCAAGCCAAGAGCACACTCTACTCGAGGCACTGGGGCATCCATAGAATTCATTGCTAATGTTCCCCTTGAGTCAATTTGCAAAGCGGCAACCTGGAGTTCTGTACACACCTTTTACAAAACAATACTGTCTAGATGCCCACTCTAGATCTGATTCCCAGGTGGGACAAGCAGTATTAAGACATCTTTTCTCTACTGTTCCTTCTCACAACCCACCTCCAACTCCGGGTACTGCTCGCTAGTCTATGCACAGCATGTGATTCTAAGTAGATTAACAAACCTCAGAAGACCATGCATTACTTACCGTAAAAGCATTTCTGATGGTTGTATCTGCTTAGATTCACATGCGCCCACCCTTCCTCCCTGCTCGGATGGAAGGAACATAGACATCTTTTATATCTCTCTTCTGTACTCACTCACGTCTCTAGAAGGTTCCCTCAGGGCAGAATAAATACAAACAGAGGGACCTCGACGTGTGAGGGATTGTGGGTACACACCACACGTCACTATAGGGATAGTGTTACAGACACGCCTTGTCGACGTCCCCTTTTCGACTACGAAAAACAAAATGCAATACTCCGCAGTGACCACTGGATGTCGGACTATGCACAGCATGTGAATCTAAGCAGATACAACCATCAGAAATGATTTTACGGTAAGTAATGCTTTGTCATATTTTCTCTCTCTCTCTCTCGACCAGGTTTTCCCTTCTTCCCCGCTGTCCGGATCATGGCGCCATAGGTGGGTGAGTCCTCCCCAGCCCGAGAGCCTTCTCCCTCACTTCATGTCGTCCCTCTTTTACCTGCAGCAGTCTGCTCCCTAGCTTGTCCTCAGCTCCACCGCTCCCGTGTACCTCTCGCAGCGCTCCCAGGAAACCTTCTTTACCACTCTGCCTCATTCGTTGATCCGCTCCTCGATAGCTGTTAGCCTCTCCCGGTGCTGCAGTTCTCCTGCCTCGCTCTGGTCCCCGCGGGTTGATGCCTTCACTGTGATCTCCAGATCGGCCTGCTTTATTCCTGTGGGATTGCTTCCTTTTCAATTGGGATCCTTCAACGCTGGGTCACTTCTCGCCTGGGTCGCCTTACTCTCTGGACCAACTGAGGGCCATGGTATAAAGAAGCACACCAGAAGCACAAGCTATTCTTGCTTGTTCCCTACCAACATTCTAATTGTGAGCAAGTACAGCCAGTCTTGTTCTGGCCTCCATAGCGTCTTTGCCGTAAATCAACCTTTTAGGCATGTACTTTAGGCACATATTATGCAAAAACCCCCAAATCTCCAGTGTGGCAAAATTCACTGAGGCTCTTGTTAAGCATTTTGTTGCATACTTTATTATGAAGTGCTATGTGAGGATGGGAGCTGTGCACCAACCTCTTGTTCTTACGATCATGCCCTTCACTCATAGGTCCATGTAAACACTTGTGATAATGCTCGGTATCCACTCATGAGTGTATGTTGTTAGATCTCTCTGCCGTGTTCGACATGGTGCATCCCCTCACCCTGATCTGCCGTCGATCCACCGCTGGCCTGTGTGAACAGGTTCTGAGTTGGTTCACCGCATTTCTCACTGACCGCTCTCAGTCTGTTTCTCTTGCTCCTTTTCGCTCCAAACATATACTGTTGCAGTGCCAGGGGTCTGCTCTCTACCCGATATTGTTCAATATCTATATCCGGCCTCTCCTCCTTGTTCTTTCTCACAGTTTCCGCTACTATTCCTATGCCGACGACACACAGATCCTGGTTTGCCTGGATCTTACCCACCCTGACACGGCAGCTCCGTTTAAAGGTTAATTGGTTAAAGCTGAACGGTAACAAAACTGAGGTTCTGGTTGGGGGTACCAACTCCTCCCTGATGTTGTGAACAGCTGATTTTTGGCCGGCCTCTTTGGGGCCTTTCTGCCAGCCAGCCCCCACCGTGAGGCATTTGGGGGGTATTACTGCTTCTTTCGATGCATGAACAGGTGGCGGTGGTCTGTTGGGCTGGTCATTTTAAATTGCGCGTTCTTCGGAAGGTGCTTCCTTTTATCCCGGACAAATTCCAGGCTTGTGTGGTGGCGGCTCTTGTGCTGAGCGCAGTTGATTACTGCAACTCACTATTTTTGGCTCAGCCACGCTTTCTCATAAATTGTCTGCAACGTTTGCAAAATGCAGCTGCCAGGGCCATTCTTCGCTCCACTGGCTGCCAGATGAAAAGCAGATCTTTTTAAGTCCCTGTGCATCGTCCACTGTGCATTTCATGGCCTAGGGGCTGAATATCTTCAAGTGAAATTCCCATGCTATGTTCCATCTTACTGTCTCCGATCAGTCAGTCCTTGTGGTGTCTGCCTCTTGTGTTAGACTTTCTCATGTCGGTGGATTCGATTTCTTGGTGGCCGCTGCCAGGGCGTGGAATGCCCTTCCTTTCGTTCTGCGCGCTACCGTTGGCCATCGCCTTCTGTCGTTTTCTGAAGACCTATCTATTCTTAGCCCTCTTAAATGATTACCTACCTGCTTCCAGCGCCATGATGCCCATTGGCAAACATGCGCTCTATAAATGCTGATAACCTATGTTTCAGCTGTGATGGAGCAGTCAATGCCACTTTTGAATCAGAATCTGAACTGTATCCTCCAGGTTTTTGACCACCACCAGAAATGGTGAAAGATGGACTGTGTGGTCATTTTAAAATTTCTCCTGGGCCGTTTTTTAAAAAAAAAATTAAATTTTGACTTTTGTTGTTATTGGTTTGGTGACCTTACATACATCAAATTGATGCTTCATATCCGGGTACTGTTCTTGCATGACCTTTGCTATTACTACATGCCTGGCCCAGGCTATCAATTCTATTTCCAATCCCCTTGATTGCAGTAGTTTTTATTGATTTAATGAATGCATCTTTCTCCATGGCAACAGAGGATGTACATTCCGACATTTGCACCACAACAGAACTCACTATTTTTTTCTGTGTCCTGGAAGTGGTAAGTGCAGTAATTTGCCAAAACATCCAGGGCGGTCCGTTGATCAACAGCAAGCCTGAGCATGGTCAATGACTATCTGTTTGAGGTTCCAGGTCTTACTAATAGTGCAACCAAATATTGTCTCTATTTGTAGTATCCGGGTTAAGCAATGAAAAATGTACAGAAACTTGAGATCTTACAAAAAGTTGATCCACTGAATAACCGACCACAAGAACTAAGTACATTTCCAGCTGGTTCTTTTCCAAGAATGGCTTGAGGACCACAAAAATGTTGAATGGTTGTGCACATAGCTCCCCTTGATCTTCAGGTTGTTGCCTTTGACTGCTCGAGTAAACTTCACCTATGTCTCCCCACAGATCCTCCCATGTGTTCCATAGCATTTTTATAATCTATATCGGGCAGCTGTTAAAAGCCATGTATTTTGGTTCTTTCAATAGCCAGTCATCCTGTGATACAGTGGTTTCCGATTCTCTGGTGATGAATAATTCATCTGCAATACAAAAGGTGTGTTCAGGGTTGTGCACATCTTATCTTTAAAAGCATTTGTAAAGCACAGCGTAAGCCCGAAGATATCTTGGCACTGAGGCAAGTGAGGTAAGATCAGACCTGATGGGAGTACAAAAAGTTAAAAAAGGAAAGTCTTCAAAGCCTGACGAAACGGAAGGTGAGCCTCGATATTGCGCAGGGCAAAAGGAAGAACATTCCAAGCTCTAGCAGCCATTATAGAAAAGGCCTGACCACCTAGGTGGGCAAACCTAGCCCTACGGGGCTGAATAGTCCTCAAGGTCTGGGAGCGTAGTGGCCTGGCGGGTTTATAAAAACCAAAGTTGGCCTGAAGAAATTCTGCACCCACACCGTGAAGAGCCTTGTGGACCAGGCACAAAGACTTGAATCTGACCCGTTGCTCCACTGGGAGCTATTAAAGTTGACGCAAGAGTGGTGACATATGGGCTCCAAAAGGGGGACGGAGAACAGCCCTTGCTGCCGAGTTCTGCAATAGCTAGAGGCGCTGAAGCAAATGCCTAGGAAGGGCAAGTTAAAGAGCATTGCAGTAGTCCATGTTAGAAATGACTAATGAAGAGACCACTGGAGCATGGAACTTCTGGGGGATAAAGGGCAAGACTTTCCGAAGTGTCCAAAATTTGTAATGGGCTTTTTGACAAACAGAAGAAATTTGATCAGCCACAGATTATGAGTCTGAAGTTTTTACCCCACAGTCTTTGACCCAAGACACTGGGAGGGGAAACAGGCCAAGACTCTGTGGCCAACACTCTGGGGTCCAAAACCGTACATGTTTCACCATTGAGCTTCAGCCAGTTAGAAGCCATCCAGTCACCAATGGCCTGAACACAGTTTCTCAGACGAACCGCAGTTTTGGGTTGACTAAGATCCAATTGTACAATTAACTGTGTATCATCGGCATAATAGTAGCACAAAAAGCTGAAAGCATGCATGATACACGATACGATTAAACAGAGTGGGGGACAGTGAAGAACCCTGGGGGACACCACAGAGCAAAGAAATCAACTGAAAACAAAAAGGAGGAAGAGAAACCGATTCAGAACGCCCTGTCAAGAAGGAAACAAACCAGGCTAACACTTGGCTAACAGGCTAACAGATGCCAGTTGAGGTGAACCGGGTGATCAGGGTAGGGTGGTCGATGTCAAAAGCCGCTGAAAGATCTAACAGAATCAGGGCCCCCACCCTGATCAACCAATCGAGTCAGATCATCCATAACAGAGACCAAAGCTGACTCAGCGATCCGGCCCGGGCGGATGCCGGTTTGAAAAGGATCCAGAGAGCCAGAAGATTCCAGAAAGGTACTGAACAGAGAGGGGACATCCTAGTCTATAATTTCAGTAGATACATCTGTCATATTTCTAGATTTTCAGATTGTATTGTTGAATTGGGAAAGAGTTTCTTTCTTTGACATTTTTTTTAAGGCGTAGATTAGGTGACCGGATCAGCAAGTAATGATGAAGCATCTTCTGTGTAATCTGTCAGCTCCACTGGACGATGTGTGCTGTAAGAATGATCCATCATTCCTTTCCATGGCTTGCTGGTGATCTTTAAAATTCAGGCCACTGCACATGGCCATCCCGATTCTGAACCTTGGTACAGGTATCCTCAACCTCAAACCATCGTTGCTCCCAAGTGACGTCAGTTTGACAGGCTACATCATTTGTTAGTGGTGTGGTCTGAGTCATCCTGTTCTTCTTCCTAGGTCTCTAATGGAGTAAAGAAATTAGCATTATTTATTTCCCACTTAAAAATATATGAATATCAACCTAACAATATCATACCAATGAACACCTTTCCAAATAAGAATTTCGAACATCCTGTTTCGTCTTTACCATGATTTTTCTTGTGCATTTTGAAACAGTCAACCTTGATGTCCCAAGTTCATCCACCATCTGTTACAGAACATTAAGACATTAAGTTGTAAACAAATGTAAATTGAATTTTCTGAACATTTCCTTTTTTTGTTGTTTGACAATATAATAGAAAAGTATTTAAATCCATGTAGATTCCAATGCATGAAAAAATGAATGGCAAAGTTTGATTAGTATTTCACACATTTATGTTTAATATACCACTTGTGATCATTTGTTACATTATGATGAAGATTGGCCATATTCTGCATCTAAATATCATAGCTACAGACACCTCCGTAATTTCCTGTTTATCCTTTTAATCAAGTGGATTATAAATGGATCTGTAAAATGTAATTAAGTGGTTAAAGGATGGAACGGATACCACTTAATGGATCCTCCAGCGAATGATAAAGAAAAAGATTTGAGTTGAACACCAATAGGAAATATAAATATTTGTTATTGTGCTTCAATTAATCGATACTATAAAAAGTAATCTCATTGGTGGCAAGAAACATAAATATATTTCACTTTGAACATTTAGCAAAATGAAAGGATCCCAATCGAATGATCAATGGTGACTGTCACTATTATTTTTGTACCTCTGGTCCTTGTCTCTTCCATCTCCACCGCTTCAGAATTACACTCCTTGTTCACATAAATGCATGCAAAAAACATTGTACTTAGTTCTTGATAAGTGACATTTTATGTATGACGAATTCGCAAAGACATGGTAATGATACTGAAAAAGTCACCTTTTTATAATTGAAAAACATTTCATTTTTATACAGTCGATCGCATAATAATTCATTATGAAATATACCTGTTGAACTTCACTGGGAATTGGTGTTGGAGTTAGCACAATACTCTCCTCCTTTAAAATAAAATGAGAAATAATTATTTGTACCAAAAATATGTAGTTATAAATTTACTTTTCATTAATTGCTCTGCAGTTCTACAGTTTTTAAGAACATTCATAGAGCATTTAGAGAATAACTGAAGCGAAGAAATTGATCTAAAATCATATGTTTCGGTACGGGTTAGTGTCAGTTTTGCATGTTGGAAGGTGTATGATACTACATTGACGACTGCATGCATTCATATTTTTCAAAACTGTTATTCATTGTGAACAAGTATCACATTGAATTAATTCCATAATCCAATAGAACCTTGATTAATTTCTCATACATTTGGAATAAAATAATTCAAATATAACTGAAATGTAATTAATGATGATTTTATCATGTCCTACCTTCTCAGTCAGATCGGTTCGAAATTAAGAGTGTTGCTGTTGTACCAGCATCCTCCTGTACATAAAATTTGGTTATATCCAATTATCCTTTTTGATGAAAAGTATAGCCATAGAAAAATAACTTAAAACACAAGAAAGAAATGAGGAAATATTCTACATTCTAAATATTGACAAGAATGACCAAAATCTTTAATAGTGATGAATGAGTTAAAAGTTGAACTTGACCATATATATATATATATATATATAATTTCTGAGGCTTGTGGAATCTGCTTAGATCACATGCTGTGCATAGGCCGACATCTAGTGGAAGCTGCGGAGTATTAGTTTGTTTTTCGAAACTCGAAAATGGGTGTCCACACAGGGCGTGCCAGTAATACTATCCCTAGTGTGATGTCCACTGTACCCAAGATCTGTCACGCGTCTAGGATCCTCAGATTGTTTTTTTCCGCCCTACTGGTTGGAAGCATTGTGCGGAGTCCCCTGGCCTTAGCCATACTTTTGCTAAAATATTTCAAATATTAATCTATTGACATCCTTCCCCACCCCAACGTCGAACTTCGACACTCGACGCCGGCTGGAGAAGAAATCGACCGTCGGCTGCTGCACGACGGATTTGGGCCTCGGAAGGCCTCTGGCCTCGGCCCGGGCCTTGGAAGGCCTCTGGCCTCGGCCCTGCAAGTAGGGAGAGTGGGGGGTTGTACATACTCTACACTCGTGGTATATAGGTACACCTTATACATTTCCTACACTTAACAGCCCACTGCCTCAAGGTGTGTATGGAGGGTACCCCTTTTCAATTCTGCCCCAAGTGCAATCGCAAATACCCTTGGGTCGACAGGCACGCCACGTGCAATCTCTGCTTGCCGAGGGACCTCCCCGAAGCGAACTGCAGAGCGTGTAGTAGGTTTAAACCTAAGACACTTAAGGACCGTTCGAAGCGTTGGGCCCACCACGCCAAGCAGGCGGCCATGGCAGCGGAGGGCACCTTCAGCGACGGCAGCGACGCCGTACTTTCGGACGGCGAGGGCATTACGGCGTCGAAAGACTGCCGAGCGCAGGTCCCCGAACTCGGAAGGTCGTCCGGCAGGGCGGCTATGGGGAAGACCCCCGGCGACACAAGCGCTTCACACACTACACACACTAAACACACAAAGTCCAACCGAGACTCGACGACGTTGAGTTCTCGGAAAGAGGCACAAACAGAACGGTCTGATTCGGTATCCTCTGGGCGCTCGTGATCCAGATCGCCGCATGACTCCAGGCAATCATCCACTCTTGCCAAGAGTGCCTCGCTCCCTAGGCTAACAGAAGTTCGATCGTCGGAAGACGAAGACAACTTCCACCCCCAGGCCGCGCTCCAGGAGTCGGAGCCCGCAGTCAAAATCAGCGAGGCCCCACGCTCGAAGGACAGGGACCCCTCCCCCGATCCTCGACGCCAGGCGTCGAAAACCTCCGGAGCCACTAAAGGACAGGGAAAACATTTTTCCACTCACGGGGAGGGGGGAAAACAGCAGAAGAAGCAGCCTTTGCTCTCTTCCAGACCTGTGAAACGCACCACTCCCCCTAAACAGACAGACAAAACCAGGTCTGCTGATATGTCTAAAACCAGTAAATCTACTCAAGATAAATCCCATAGACTTGCTGAGAGTCATTCCCAGTTCCAGAAAATGGTCGAGTGAAGACATAGATAGGGTCATGTCAAGGATGTCTTCTTTGGCTGATTTTTATGATAAAAATCCAGAACTTTTCCTCTCCTAAGATCCACAAGGGGCGATACCCTCAGGCTCTAATGATCTTATCCCCCCCGAGTAAAAAGCCCCGGTTTGAAACACTGATGAGGTCAGACCCCTTCGAGGTACAACCTTACTCAAGACCATACTCACTGTATCAAGGAGAGGCTTCCTTTGGTGAGGACCAAGAATTTGGCATGGTAGAAGAATAAACCGGGACGGGCTACTATGGGGATGATGAGGACCAGGAATAGGAAGACCCGGAAACATACAGAGTAGATTCCCCGGTAGAGAACGAAGCCCCGGTTACTGACTCCCCGGTCGATAACCAACCCCTCCTAAACGAGGTTCTCGCACGCGCAGCAGAACATTTCCATATTGACACCCACGGTGTCCAGGAGGAGAGGGACTTCGCAGAAGAGTTAGTGGGAGAAAGGAGGCCTGTTTCCCAGACCATCCCTATCCTTAAGTCCATTCAGCGAAGAATAGACCCTTCCCTGGTGAACCCGAACCTCACCAGAGCAGTCAATCCCAGGGTTGAAAAACTTTTCAGGGCGGCCCAGTCTGACCCTCTCTATATAAGAGGACATCTGAAGCCAGACTCCCTAGTTGTCACCAACACTCGTAAGAGGGCAGGAACACCCTTATCATCGTCCGAAGCTCCTCCCGACAAGGAGAGCAAAAAACTATACGGTTTCGGCAGGAAAGTAGCCTCAACGTCCGCCTATCAAGCAAGTATTGCAAACTCCACCACCCTGTTGGCCAGCTACAACTGCCATCAGTGGCAAGAAGTCGCGGCACTCATACCTCTTTAAAGGGCCAGTTAGCTCGGATTTCCGCAGAGGGTAGAGCCGTGTCTGGTTGCATTTTGAAAGCAACTTTCGACGCCGCGGACAACGCAGGCAGATTGATAGCAGAAGGCACTGTTATCAAAATACATGCGTGGTTACGGCAGTCTGGTTTTAAGGCAGAAACCCAGGCATCATTGTTGGACAAACCGGTGGAAACCGATCTGTTGTTTGGTAAGGCGGTCGAAGATGCACTGAAGAATGCCAAGGACGAATACGAAACACTAAAGTCCCTTGGCCAGTTAACCAATAAAAACCCCTAACCAGAGAGGGAATAGTAATTTTCGTTGCCCACGCGGCCAAAATTCCCAGAGAGGATCCAACTATTCCCAGGGGCAGGGTACACAGTGGAACAACAACCAACAGTCTACCCAGGGTTACGGCAGGGGTAATAGGAGAGGTCGTGGTAAAGGCAGAGGCAGTCCCAGCAAGGGAGGCGGCACGCCTCCACCAAAGCAGTGACGCTCAGTTCAGGGTCCATTCTCACGCAACACCAGTAGGGGGACGCATTTCCAACTTCACCCAGGCTTGGGAAGGGATCACATCAGACAGATGGGTGCTGTCAACAGTATCCACAGGATATTGTATAGAGCTACTGCAGCGTCCCCGGAACCATCCTCCATGACAAAGAGTACACTCTTTAGAACATCAGAAGATTCTCCTTGAGGAGATCGCCATTCTGCTAGAAAAGGACGCGATAGAACTCATCCCGGGACACCAGGTAAACCAGGGTATTTATTCAACTTACTTCCTTGTGCCAAAGAAAGATTTGACAATGCGCCCAGTATTGGATTTAAGGCCTGCCAACAAGTATGTAAAGTCCCAAAAGTTTCGTATGACCACGCTTCAAGAGGTAATCCCCCTCCTAAAAAAGGGGGATTACATGGCAACCTTGGATATGAAAGATGCTTATTTTCATATTTCCATGTTCCCAGCGCACAGAAAGTATTTGCGCTTCAAGGTGGACATTCGACACTACCAATTCAAGGTACTGCCCTTCGGGATAGCTTCGGCACCAAGGGTATTCACCAAGGTACTGGCGGTGGCAGCTGCACACCTACGCAGGGAGGCAATCCCAGTGTACCCTTATCTGGACGACTGGCTCATAACGGGGGAAACCCCAGGAATTTGCAGGGCAAACATTCAAAGGACTATCGACCTCCTCCACGAGTTAGGCTTCTCAATCAACGAGAAAAAGTCAAGCCTGGTGCCAAGCACCTCCAAACAATTCCTAGGAGCAATCCTAGATACTCAAGAGGGGTTGACCTTTCCTTCAGAAGAAAGAATTCGGAATATACTACTGCAAATTCCGCATTATCAGTCCGGTCAACAAATAACGGTACGCAAAGCAATGCGTCTACTGGGCATGATGGCATCAGAGTATCCAGGGAAGTAAAAACCCTTGGCTTTTATCTGGATGCCACTATGTCATTCACTAAACAGGTCAACTCACTAGCATCTACCACTGCGTACACGTGCAAATTAATAAGGGCAGGCAGACCATTCCTATCCAATGACAGCTGCCTGATCCTGGCAAGAGCACTCATACTATCTAGGCTTGATTATTGTAATGCCCTCTATAGCGGTGCTAACAAAGCCATTATCCACATGCTTCAAATCTTACAAAACAATGCCTTGAGAGCTGCCCTCGGCATTAATAAGAGAGATCATATCTCAACCACCAGACGCCAACAGAAATGGCTCTCCACAGACAACAAAATCAAACTAAAGTTGGCCTCCCTAACCCATAAAGCCCTCAACAATGCCGCCCCCAGTTATCTGATGGACAAGGTAAAGAGAAAGTCCTCCATCCGACAAACAAGAACTACCAATTCCAACCGTCTGATAATTCCCAGATTCAAACTCTCCACCATTGGTGGGAACAGTTTCCCGGTGAAAGCTGCCACGCTCTGGAATTCTCTGCCACACAACCTAAGAGCTGACCAACCATATTTGCACTTTATAAGACACCTCATCAGTCACCTTAACTCCAATAACCCTTGTATTTAGCTGCACTTTCTACACCTATGTATAGATAGTGATACTTTTGTTTGTGATTCTGCCCTCGCCTCTAACAGCCCTGCACACATCTGTACACTTACCTCCTGTATAGATATTGACTTTTTATGTTTGAAGATGTGTATACCTCTTATTCCTGTAATCCTGAATATTTTTTCAGGATTACCCGCCTCTAACAGCCCTGTACATATCTGTATATTTACCCCTGCATAGATATTGACTTTGTATGCATGAAGATTTGTATATTTCTTATTCCTGTAATTCTGATTATTTTTATTACTACTTCAAAGTGTATATTTCTGCAACATTGTAAGCTTCGAATTATCTTTTGCCTGCGCCCTTTTGCCCCTGGGTAAGGTGCGCCATACAAATAAATAAATAAACAAACAAACATTTACCTGGTCCCCCACGCGCGCCTGCGCATGCGTCCCATGCAGGAATGGTTGGCGAAACAGTGGTCTCAGGCAAGTGGTCAGTGGGACGATCTAGTGGTCGTTTCGCCAACACTGGTACAAAGCCTTCACTGGTGGACAAGAGAGAATCTTGCACAGGGGAAACCCTTTTACGATCCCGAAGTACAGGCAGTAGTCACTACAGATGCATGTCTGACGGGGTGGGGAGCTCACCATCTCCACCACACAGCTCAGGGTCTCTGGTCTCACTCAGTGGCCAAGAACCACATCAACCTGCTAGAGCTTCTGGCAGTATTCAGAGCGCTTCAGGCGTTCGAGCCCCACCTACTAAACCTGTCAGTGCAAATCCAGACGGACAGCACAACAGCCATGTTCTATCTGAACAAGCAAGGAGGGACTCGATCGCCAAATCTGTCCAAGCTTGCCCAGAAAATCTGGATATGGGCACTCAGACGGAACATCTTCCTGTCATCACAACATGTTGCAGGGGAGCTCAATTCCCTAGCGGATGCTCTGAGCAGAGACTCCCTCCCAGAGGAACACGAATGGGTTCTACACAGAGCGGTCGTAGAAGATATCTTCTCTCAGTGGGGTTTCCCCACTATAGACTTATTCGCCACAAGCGAAAACGGACAATGCACAGGATTTGCATCCAGGTTCCCCCAACCAGACTCCCAGGGGAACGCCCTGTGGATGAACTGGTCAGGGATGTTTGCATACGTTTTTCCACCAACTCCTCTCATCAGGAAAGTGGTGAACATGATGAACGGAGATCGATGACGCTTGTCCTAGTTGCTCCCATGTGGGCAAGACAACCGTGGTTCCTACGCCGGATGGCGGTGTGCGAGCCCATCAAACTTCCAGCCTGGTACAACCTACTGTCCCAGCACCAAGGTCAAACAGTGCACCAGCAACCCAACTCAATGAACCTGGCAGAATGGCTCCTGAGGTCATAGAGTTTGGACATCTCAATTTGCCACAGAGGTGTATGGACATCCTAAAGGAATCTAGGAAACCAAACACAAGGCACTGTTACTTTGACAAGTGGAAGAGGTTCGTTATCTGGTGCCAGAGTAGACAAATCAACCCGATTGATTGCACTCCTTCCACTATTGTTACATACATGCTCCACCTGCTAGATGCAGGATTGGTTTTTAACTCACTCAAAGTACACCTGGCAGCCCTGTCGGCTTACACCACTTCCCATAGCAAGGTTTCGTGGTGGAAAGTACCAGTAGTTAAAGCCTTCATGGAAGGAGTAAAGAGACTTCACCTTCCTATTTCAAACCCACCACCAGGGTGGGACCTTAATGTGGTGCTAGCCAAGCTCATGGGTCCCCCTTTCGAACCCATGCATAAAAGCAGTCTCAAACACCTGACTTATAAAACGGCCTTCTTAGTAGCTTTTACTTCTATAAGAAGGGTCAGTGAAATTCAGGCTCTGTCAGTGCAGGATCCCTTCTTTACTGTCCATAAAGACAAACTGGTTTTACGCACACACCCTAGGTTCTCACCTAAATTTATATCAAAATTCCATGTAAACCAGTCCATCGAGCTTCTGGCTTTCTTCCAGGACCCGCAAAGCTCGGCTGAGGTGAAACTACACACCCTAGATGTGCGTAGGGCGGTCCTCTACTATGTAAATAAAACCGGACCGCTAAGAAAACAGATCAACTGTTTGTCTCCGTAGCTACAGACAGAGAGGGGGATCGCGTCTCTAAAGGTGCCATCTCGAAGTGGATTATTAACTGTATCCAGCTGTGTTACTCACGCTCTGAAAGAACTGTGCCTTTCACGCCAAGAGCCCACTCTACTAGAGGCATTGGGGCCACTCTGGCTTTCATTGCAAATGTACCCCTTGACACCATTTGCAAAGCAGCTACTTGGAGCTCTATTCACACTTTTACTCTGCATTACTGCATTAACACCCATTCCAAGGCAGATACACAAGTGGGACAAGCGGTTCTAAGACACTTATTTGCTCATGACCTTTCTCACATCCCACCTCCTTCTTCAGGTACTGCTCGCTAATCTATGCACAGCATGTGATCTAAGCAGATTCCACAAGCCTCAGAAGGGATACATTACTCACCGTAATCGTATTTCTGATGCTTGTATCTGCTTAGATTCACATGTGACCCACCCTTCCTCCCCTCTGAGAGAAGGCGCATGATTGCTTGTAGTCTTACCTTTCTGTCTATCTGCTTGGATTATCTGTACTCACGCTACTCCTCATGCTACCTCATGTCAGAAAAAATACAATCTGAGGATCCTAGACACGTGAGGGATCTTGGGTACAGTGGACGTCACACTAGGGATAGTATTACTGGCACGCCCTGTGTCGAAGCTCATTTTTGAGTTTCGAAAAACAAACTGTAATACTCTGCAGCTTCCACTAGTTGTCGGCCTATGCACAGCATGTGAATCTAAGCAGATACAAGCATCAGAAATACGATTATGGTGAGTAATGTATCCCATATATGTATATATGAAAAACATTGTTAAAGGGATGTTACAGTTAAAAGTAAAACTAAAGAAACTCCAGAAATTTGCCAGTTATGGTAAGCTAAGCAACCATAACTCACACCACCACCGTGCACTGCTAAGACTTACACTCAGGACATCAAAGATGACATTAGCAATGTCATTGATGACATCACATGTGAAATACATTTTGATGAAAAGTCCCTACAGGGGGTTGGGTTTATATTGGTGGTAACATGTCAGTGGTGATCGGGAGACCTATCATGAACTACTTAATCTATTAAAGAATGTACTCATCTAAAATCATTGTATTGGAGTGTTGTTAATACAAAAACCTAATCGTATATAAACATAGGCAATGACTGCAGTATGCACCATAGAAGTACAATATTTATAATCTTGTAATTTTGGATAGTACAATAACGAATGCTACCTTATCAGAGTTTTGAGGAGTAATGTTAAACATGTAATAACTAGCTAACCATTCAAGACTTACAACACTTGTGCTAGTACAAACAATACATATGAAGAACCACAATGCATACAAATCAGAGGCACATGGAATGAAACTCAAGTAAGGAAGAAATAAACCGCATCATCAGAATATGTTAATAACATAAAAGTTTATCTTCATGTATACAAATGAATTGTGCGTTTGTGTGGTAATTTCCACATTTATGTGCACCATGAGCTGAGACCAAACCCTAAGGAAAGTAATTTAAGAACATATGACAAGGTTAACGTCTAGATATATAGCACCTTTTCAATTTTAATACTCGGACTGTCAGTGAACAAAACCACTTGGCCTATATATGTAGGTGAACAAAAAAATCAGTGATGTATCTTTGATGTCCTGGGTCTTAGTCTTAGCAGTGCACAGTGGTGGCGCGAGTTATGGTTGCTTAGTTTACCATAACTGGTGAATTTCTGGGCGTTTTCGGTTTTACTGGTAACCATAACGTCCCTTTAACAACGTTTTTTCAGTGAATGTCATGGGTTTATACCACGCATGCTATTTTCCTTCAACTTACTAATATCATACTTACCCAATATAGCAATATTTGTGTCCAATTTACAAAGTGGAACCTTAAAGCTCTGCCATTTCCCACCTTCTAGAATCATCTTTAACACTTCCATACACTGTTTGCAACTATTTCAACTGGTTTTGCATCCGTAGAAGTCTAGGAACATCTGACTTCATTGCGAACCTTCTCGACAGTACCATATGACCATACGCTTACCCGGCATGATGACGTGTCCGTGAACCCATCCGCACTTCGTGATAAGATTTGTTCTTCGCGGACAGTTCGGAACTGCATTTTCTACTGGTCTTGGAACTTTCAACTTCAACATTCCCCTTGCACAGCTCCTATACCACTTCCTACTCATTGTCCATTAACAATCTAGTACACAGTACATACTTTTAGCAAAACCGCTATTTATCTTAAAATAGCATCAGCTAATGCCATCCCTCCTCCGCAAGAGCCACCACCACTGCTGTAATCAAGGAGCATGAGAAACACTGCCCTTACCATAGAAATAACACACATGCAACATTTTCCCGTCCACCTGACCCTCCATATTAGTGTTTAGTGCCACTTCCCTCCCCATTTTCGTTTTTAAGCTCTCCTGCCAAAAATAAAATACATGCGAAAACAACAAAAGAAGTGTCCCTTTAGGATCTACCTTTCACAGGTAAAAAAATTGAACTAAAAAAAAACTGACTCCATCTACTTTATATTTCTCAGTAAAGTACATACTCAATAAGGGTTTCCAACATTCCCATTTGCATTTTGTGTTATGCTAATGGGAATATTGTGGCATTCATCCCCCGTTCCAGGGACTGGAACGGTGGATACCGGCCCGGCAGCCCAAGTGAAGCAAGGGTGTATAACGCGGTCTCCGGACCATTATCCCCTCCATTCCAGCCCCTGTAATGGGGGATGAAGACCATTAGCACCCTAGGTTCCTAAAGTGTAAACCTGGGGTGCTAAAAAAAAAGGATTGTTCTTCTTACACCGGGTTGCCGCAGGAAAGAAAATACTTTTCCAAGATGGCCACCATGGAAAGGGGCGGTAGGGTTCCATACATGACCCCTCTTCCCCTTCCATGGCAGCCTGCAGAATGCGAAAAGAGAACCCTATGACTATATTACCACAAGCAAATGTTTCTTCCCTTTCAAACCTAACTTTACCACAAAGCCAGTCCCAGGTGGACATGGCCACTTTAACCCCATGTGTTGTCCCTCGTGGTCATGGCCAGTAGCCAGATTGTCCGGATCATTACCTTATTCCATGACCCAGACAATGTGGCCACTGCCCATGGCCACAGGCTACACCTCAGTCACCAAAGGTCTATCACTATTTTCTGTACCTACATTATGACACTTGTTAAAAAATAAAACGGACACATTTGCAAAACCATGCTTTAAGATCCTTGCCAATGCTCCTTACACAGGTTTTCTGGAAATCCAGCCATGTTTTATTTTTTCAAAAGTGTCAAATGTGTGCACATACAATAGTCATATAACTTAGCCCCCACTTGACAAAATCCATTCAAACTTTACAAAACATTTATATCTAGATTTAAAATCTTTTTGCAAACTTGTGTAGATTCGTCAAATTGTACCATATTTATAAGCCTTTACAATATTTTCGGATCCCCCTCTAATTGTGCCCCCTCTTGACAGAATCCCACCAGACTTTGCAAAAACAACAATTATATGTGAATCTATAATCGTTTTGCAAACCTTTGTGTAGATTCGTCAAATGGCACCACATTTATAATCTTTTACATTATTTTGGGACCCACCTCTAATTTTGCCCCCCTTGACCGAATCCCACCAAACTCTGCAAACTCATTCCGAATCAGGTCAAGAATATAATTGCACAATTTCATGCAGTTTCATTATAGCCATCCAAGAACTGCTTTTCACCAACCCTGCAATGCAAAGGTGGCCGTGAACTTCACAGGACTGTTTGCGAACATCGGGACTGTTCGCAGACTTTTACAGTGAAAAACACCCTTTTTTTGCTTCAGGCAGCCATATCCCATCCCATCCTCATCACCCCTAACCTCCACAGAGATTATTTGATAAGTTTGACAAGTGCAATGTTGTGTTTTTTTATGTTTTTACTGCGATGTCCGCGGACACCGGCTGCTGTCCGCGAATCCAAGATGGTGGGCATTTCCAAAAATCTGAGGCACTTCATGTTTTTCACCATCCGATCAGTGGGCGTGTCCGATGTCCGCGGACACCATGTTGCCTTCTAAGCCAATCCAAGTCCTGTCCATGGACCGAACCTAGATATCGCACATTTTTTTTGGACCTACTTTTTGGTCGTTCAAAAAAAAAAAACTACTGGATGGATTTCCACCAAATTTACAAAAGCATGCTTTTGGGACCAATCCACTGCTCCTGCCGCAAATTTGGTGAAAATATGTTCAGCAGTTTGGGCTGTAGGCGTGAGCAAAGCTTTTCTGCATTCAGTCTATGGGGGAAAAAAAATATTTTGGACCCCCTATAACTTTGCCCCCCCAGACACCCACCCTCCCCCCCCCAGACGAAACCTCACCAGACTTTGCAAAAGAATTTACGAGCGGCCCATATACTTTTTTTGCAAAGTTTAGTGAGGATTCGTCCAGGGGGAGCGAAGTTATAACTCACCCAAAAAGTGCTCTTCCTATGGGTTTAGCAACTTAACTATAACTACATGGCTGCTACTGCGGGCCATGTAATATATATCTTGCAGACACATTTATAATTTCAAAAATATTACTTGAAAATTAAGTGAGGTTTCTGTTGAATCCGGAATAGTTGTCAATGATGAAGCTTGATCCTTTATTGAAGTGATACTTTCATGACCACTATTATTTATAAAACAGACCATGTAATACACTATATAGCAATTTATGAGCATGTTAGTAGGGCTTACCGTTTGGTTAGAGCAAGTTCTGTCGTTTCTTAAAGAGTTAACGATCTGCACTTCCATCATTGTGGTCTACATAATTGTAGATCTTTTAATCGACACATTATTAAAATAAGCCAATGTACAGATACTACAATTAAATGTTTGACAAAAAGGGGAAAGAGGTCACATTGCAGCGAACTTTCTATATCCACAAATTAGGAATATATTCAAGCTGAAGCTCCAAGTGTACAATTTAAAGACTTGTAAATTCAAATATAATTAAAACATTGGCAAAAAATATAATACAGTATTTTGTAAACCAATTAGATGCTATCATTTCATAGAAATTGGCCCAGACGTTGAAGAGATTGTGTGATGAAACGCAGCTGGAACAGCATTGGGAGTGAGACTAGGGCAACCTTTTTAGTGAACTGTGATGTTTCATTCACATCTTTCGAAAAGTGCATTCTGCAGATGCGGAATCTATTGCCCACTAACGTCATCCAAGACATCTTTTGCTCTGCTTTCAATCTCAGATAATGGAAAACCACAGTTGAGCAACCTTGTTCGTATCAACGACGTATCCCTAGGAAAATGTGCATCGCTGTCCCAGGAGTATGGCCGATATTGGGGCACCCCAAAATTATAGGAAGGCATGGTTTTATTCTAAGGAAGATCTAGTTTTAAAGTATGGCAATAAAACCTCCCTAATACAAAATGCTTTAGAGTTTGCTAACTGCCCTGTAAGCAAGTCTGCCCCGCCAGGCTACCGACCCACTTATGGCAATGGTCTGTCACGCAGGGAAAATCATTCCTGGTACTTTGATCATCCATAGTGCCACAAAAAGATAAGTGATGACAAAAAAAATAATCATAAAAAGACCTGATCCTGTAATGTAGTACTTCAAGATATGACACATTGAACAGTGAATATGGATAAACAATTGAG
Organism: Ambystoma mexicanum; assembly: GCF_040938575.1. Taxonomy (NCBI): domain Eukaryota; kingdom Metazoa; phylum Chordata; class Amphibia; order Caudata; family Ambystomatidae; genus Ambystoma; species Ambystoma mexicanum. The sequence goes on from NC_090931.1 coordinate 465,343,356, forward strand.
AAATATGAAAAGAACATGTGGATGTAAATTGGTTAAAACACCCTATACATGTACAAAGTTGAAAATGCGAAAACTGTAATAACCAAGAGTTCAATGACCTCTAGTTTGGCAAATCGATTCAGAGATTCAGCAACAAAGATAACAAGCTGTGCAATGATAATATTCATAGTAGACTGTAAACAACTTAAAATCCTAAAAAAAACATCTGTGCAAACGCTTTGAAAAGTGGGTGTGTTTGTAAATGTGTGGCCTGGAAGGACTGCTCCTCAAATTTTGTTGGTTGGATTTTTTTAGGGGCGTGAGGGACATGGCCATATTCGGATATGTATAACGATTGATGAAGATGAGTGATTGATGATGTCAAATTTAATAAAAGAACGTGGGCACATACCAACAACCTTTGCGAGCGCTTGGCCCAAGTGAGGACTGCTCTTGATGAGGGAGGTGGGTGGATAAGTAGGAAACTAGCAGAATAGGCGTGGGCCCTTGTCAAATGACGGATATGTTGATTCCATGGACATGATCTTGAAAGGGGAGTATAGAGAAACCAGGTCTGGGGTGGCCATCTGGCCAATGGTCCGCAGGCGAGTTCGACATGGCGTTCGCCACCTTGTGTGTGCACACCAACCCATGCCCACTGTGAGTGCGTGGCCCAAGGGAGAACTGCCTTTGATAAAGGAGGAGGGTGGATAAGTAGGAAGCAAGCGCAAAAGACCTGGCACCTTGCCAATGGACGCACAGATCTGTTAATTGCAGGGACGGGTTCATCAAAGAGGAGAATGGAGATGCAGGGTCTTAGGTGGATAACTGTCCATAGACGAAATAACACGTTGAGTTTTACATTCACTTGCACTCTGGTGTACCTGCTGGCCCAAAACCCAACCCAAACGAAAAGACATGGACAAAGTGATAACTGTGCATTGATAAGGGGCCTAGGGGGGCGTGGTGAGTGCTTGGATAGATGATTATTTAGTGTGAATATTGGTAAAGTATTCAAGACGGTCCCAGTAACATTTGTGGATCTTGCTGGTATAGCATGCCATTTTTATTAGTAGACTTGGGGATTTGGACAAACACTTTAATTTACTTATCAATTACTTAATTGCTTTTATTTCCTGAAAGTGTAAGGATTGTTAACATTTAATAAAAAAGTTCTGTATTCCTAAATACAATCGAATGAAATGTAGAGTACTCAAAACAAAGATAGCACGTCAAGAAATAATAATAAAACGTGCTCCTGGAGTGCTGACCGCATAACAGGAGCGTGTTCACCTGAAGTCATGGCTGCCTGACGTCACTCGTTGATGGCTGGGACAGGACAACAGGAAGTTAGGTGGCCGGGGTGGACACGAAGTCAGGCGAGCATTCTCCTGTTATGCAGTGGCTAATTCAAAGGTAAGTGATTTATTTATGTTTGCTTCCAGCCCCCGGCCCCTTGTGCCACCTTTCTCGGCCCCCTTGTGCCACTTTTCTCGGCCCCCTCATGCCACTTTTCTCGTCCCCCCTTTTCCCGCACAACAGGAGCGTGTTCACCTGAAGTCATGGCTGCCTGAAGTCACTCATAAATTAACTAACTGGTACAGGGCAACAGGAAGTCAGGTGGCCGGGATGAACAGTAAGTCAGGTGAGCATGCTCCTGTTGTGCATTGGCGAATTCAAAGGTAAGTGATCGTTTTTTTTGCTTCCAGCCCCCTCGCACTCTGTTTCTCAGCCCCTGGCCCCCTCGTGCCACTTTTCTCGGCCCCCTCGTGCCACTTTTCTCGGCCCCCTCGTGCCACTTTTCTCGGCCCCTTTGTGCCACTTTTCTCAGCCCCTTTGTACCACTTTGCATGGACCCCGTCCCCCTTGTGCCGCTTTGCATGGACCCCGGCCCCCTTTTATCACTTTTCCCGACCCCCTGCCCCTCCCCTCCCCGCGCTATTTTTCTCTGGGCCCCGACCCTCTCGCACCATTTTTCTCTGGGCCCTCGTCCCTCTCGTGCCATTTTTCTCTGGGCCACCGACACTCTCCACCACCTTTCTCGGCCTCCCGGCCCTCTTGCGCACTCCTTTTCTGCAACCCCAGCTTCTTTTCTACACCCCCAAGATCCTGACACAGAGGTCTCCTGTTTCGCTCGTTATTTCCCTGACTCAGTTTGCTTTTGGCTCCAAGAGCCAGACCAGATCCCCTGGCTTGGCCCTAAACAAAAAGTCCCTGCCTCTCCCAGCTCTACGCAACCGACACCAACTCTGTTATAGGTTTAGTCTGCCACCCAATGCATACCTTATTTAAGTTGTTTCTCAACTTTACTTAAGAACCTGGTGACAATGGAATTGGCTATGGATTCCCGTGCAATATCATCTTGTTTGATAATGCCTGAATGTTGTGTAAATAGTCATCCAGAGAGTCTCATTTATTCTATTTGACGTTCCATATCTTGGTCCAATCCGTTTTTCGTGGGCAGATCTCTGGGATCGAGGTAACTATTTTCACTGGCTTGGACCAACAGCTCCCCTGTTCCATGATCTAGGGCTGGTAAATTGGCAAATTGTTCCAACTCGGGTGCCATGATTATCCTCATGACCTGATTCCTAACTGCCTAGTCATGGTTATTGCATTGGAGGACCATCTGCCGCACCTCCACAAAGCGCTGCAGTTCATGTCTAATGTTTCGGAATTCCTTTGCCAGATTTCTCAAATCACCTGTCGCTCATGGAACACACATGGTAACTAGGTTTGGCTGCTGGTGTAATTCCTCTTCATTACCTGCCAGCGTTTGCCTAAGAGGAGTTGGGTGGACTCTGTGGTCTCTCTTGTACACTGGTCCTCCCGTCATTGACGGAATATAGAATGGAGGTGCGTTGATCAGCATGTTCCACCTCGCAGCCCACCCCTCCTCTTCCCTCCCCCAGATGCTCGGACCAGGTCGTTTGGACGCAGAACGCATAACTTGCTGAGGTGCTTGCAATTGGGCATCTCGCTGCACCTGTGCTTCCTGTTGAGATTGTCGCTTCCCCGCCCTTATGGCTGCTTGCATGCTAGTTAAAAAAAAAAAAAAAAAAAACTCCACAATATCATTGGCAGATTCCCTGTCCTGTTCTTCCTTTTTGTCTCAGCTTTTTCTTCCATCTGGCAGCAGAGGTGCAGGCTTCTGATGCCCCTTTACCAGTCCCCACAATCTCTTCCAGTCTTTACGCTGTGCAGTCGCCTCCTCTAACCACTTCGCAATTGCTCCCCAGTGCTTTGGAGTAATCCTTTTCTTTTAAGGCTTGTCGGAGCACTCACAATTTGTCTAAGTGAAAGGTTACTTCAATCAGAAACTGAGTATGTTTGTTCTATCGCTTAAGGTAATGCCAATAGTCCAAACATCACACTTAGCATTCTTAAAATGGGTAAACCTATAGTGGGCGGGCAGACCCTTTGTGGTGGTTCCCCTGCCTGTTTTGACCATTCCTTGCCTACTTCTGTTCCTAGTTCTATCACTCTGCAAGTTAGCAATTGCTCTATTAACCTGCCACCCACCCCCTGTTCCATTGATTCTTTGACGATAACCAGAGACACCGCGGAGTGGTCCTGACGTCTGTACCTATTTAATTAGGCTCTAGTACTTCAAATCACCGTCACCTTTTATCAAATACATATTCTAACTCAAATACAAATACAGAGAGGGTGTCTACAGATACCTTCTGTTTCCAGAACCTGAATGCATTTGGCCAACAATATCAGACAGTCTACCTAATTCATAAAAACCAATATTTTGCCAGATTTATTCCAGGGCAGAAATAATAAATTGCTAAAACCACTGCTATAAAAAAGGCAAATGTAATAACCAATATAATGTAACCAACCCAGACCACCATCCCATTTTGGTGTAACCACTAAATAACACCTCCCCTCTCAGCATCTTCCGGGGCACGAATGTCCATGTCTTACGGTCTCGCATTGAAAACAGTAAATGGAATGGGAAAACCCTCAACAAAGTCTGCTGTGATTTAAAAAAAAATAAAAATAAATCACTGGGATATGGCGGCGGCAACTGAAAAGAAAACAGAACTTCCATACATGGAAAACTTAAGTCATCCCAGTCAGTTTCATCACCCTTCCCTATGCTGACCTCATTATATTTAATTATAATTTCCCAAGATCCGGGTCCAGGCTCGCAGTCCCCTTTTTAGCCATCTTGCACAGCTAACGAACAACATTAAAAGCATTGTAATTTCCGTTCTGATTCATCATTTTCCCCACAAGGGTTGTGCTTTTCTTAAAAAGGACCACCATTTTTTGGCCTTCATTTACCTGTATTCTAATGAGGTACAAACTTTATTATGTGCCATTTTCTTCATTTTCTCATAAGTAAGTCGAAGTGCAAAGCATGTGCCTTGTTGTGTACTTCCAAGAGGCATTCCTATCTGGAGTTGCGTCAGGAGGAGCAGAGCGGAGGGGTGCTGTTTATTATTGCAGATCATTTCCTGTCACATCATCTACAGCAGCAGGAGACGATGCCTGCCAAAAGTAAGAAAAGGATTGTTATAAACGCGGTGTTGGAAATAGCAAGGAAGCATCTGATCAATCTTCTAACTGCACATACTAGATCTCCTGTAGTGCACTGAGTGGCAAATAACGTTTTCTGCTCGCCAGCGCTGCGCTACTAGAGTGAGAGTTGTGTGTATCATTAAACTGCAGGATTTATAGTGGGGGGGAGGGGGGGAAATAATCCTGTAATCTACTACAGGGCTCGAAATTGAGGAGAGTCGTTTAGCTCCGCTAGTAGCCGAGAAGATCCTTGTTGGCTTGACACTAACAGCTACATGAGCTACCTTTTGGCTCCCCTAGACCAGCTTTTTTTCTTTTTTTCTCTCTCTCTCTCTCTCTCTCTCTCTCTTTCTCTCTCTCTCTCTCTCTCTCTCTCTCACACACACACCCCCCCACACACCCCCCTGCCCCAACTGGCCCTAACTCTAGAGGGATTGTTCCCTCAACTGATGCTTTCTAAGGGCCATCGATGTCTGTAAGTCCAAAACCAAAGGTTTTCTGTGTCAACACCTATGCTTGCCCCCAATCATAAACCAAATGTGATATGGGGTCTTCTTAAAGGAAAATGGTGGCTCAAAAAGAAATGTAAAACCAAGCTGGTTTCAGGTAGCCTTACCCTCAGGTGTAGTTCTGCCAGTCTCAAAATTAGTTTAACTCAGGGTTGTGTTCGGAACCTTCCACGCAGGGCTTTTGCAGCAAGTCAATAAAGTTCACAATGTCTCTGGGTCTCTTGGGGTTCTCTTCCCTGAGGTCTAGGCCTCTAAAGTTCACAATCTATTTGGGCCTCTCGAGGTTCCCATCCCCAAGCTTAGGCCCCTCTGGTCTCAAATAAAAGTTCACCTTGTCAGGATGTACCTTTCAGTGCACAGTTCTTTCATGGGCCGTATCGGAGACCTTCGAGAACGCCAGGCTTTTGCTCCTCTGATGCGCCACCTCTCGGACTTCTGACCCCTCTCCTTATTCTCTGTACCTTTCTTCTGGCACCTTTCTCCTCCTGTGCCTCTTTCACTCTGTCCTTGTTTCTTTTTCACCTTTTTTCTCTCTGTGCCTCTTGCACATTTTCCACTGCGCTGTGCTTCTTGCACACTTTCTACTTTGCGTGCACCCTTGCACCTTCTTTCCACTTTACTGTGCCTCTTGCACACATTGTTCCCGCTTTTGGGTTGCTTGCACCGTCTTTGCTTTCCGTTCTCTTTAAATTCACTCTTTCTATCCTTTTTCTGTTTTTGCACCCCTAGCGCACTTTCTCTTGCTTTTCCTTTGTTTTTCTGCATCGTTTGCATCTTTCATTCCTTCTGCTCCTGCTCTAGCCACCCGCACGCTACTGAGTCTCTCTCTCTCACTCTCTCAAGTAGTGCAGCACTGGCGAGCAGTACCTTGGGATATGTGGGTTGTGATCAGGGTCTTACCACCTGCCCCTCAGATACCCCTGGGACTGGCACACGTCCCAGAGGAACAAACACTGGCCTGGATACGGGCAGCAGGTTGCAGTCCATCCCACTCAGACTCCTTGGTGACATGGCTACCTCGCCATGCTGCAACCACTCTGACACATTGGGTTGGCGTCCTACTCTTCTGCGGATCTTCCGGGCTGCTCCTGCTCTCTGGCTTCCACGTTCCATCCAGCAACCCCAGCTCGCTCATCTCCTTTGGCAGAAACCCATCTTTTATACCCCGAGTGTCAAGCGGAGTCAGTTGTGCATGGTTAAGGTGAAGTGCGTGACTATTTTGCCTTTTCCACCAGGCGCTGCAGGTGAGCTGATCCAACAGAGGACCCTCCTGGGCCTCTGTTTGGACTAATTTCGTGTGTGTTTTGGGCCCCCTACCCCAGCCTGCATCCCTCTTTCCCCACGGCTTCCAGGCTTGGCCTTCCTCCCTCCTCCTGCCTCCCAGCCTGCCCCTGTTCCCTGATAGGTTGGCTCACTGCTCATTACTGACCACCCAGGGGCAGCCCACTGCCTGGCAGCTCATGTGGCTAAGAGCCCTAAGGCAAAGGGCAGCTACAACAGAGACGGCTCCAGAGAGTGTCTGCAGGTGTCCACAGGGGAAGCCAGTGGAGCCAGCAGCTAATGGACACCAACAAAAGAACTGTAAGTGTGGCATGGGTGGGGTGTAGGGGTGCCTAGATAGAATTGTGAACATTAGCCTGCGCCACATCTAGATAGGATTGTGAATGCTAGCAGGTGCCACATATAGATGGAATTGTGAAGGTTAGCAAGTGCCACACTTGGAATTGTGAACATTAGCCTGCGCCGCATCTGGACAGGATTTTGAATGTTAGCACATGCCACTTATAGATGGAATTGTGAATGTTAGCATGTGCCACATATAGATGGAATTGTGAAGGTTAGGATGTGCCACACTTACAATTGTGAGCATTGGCCTGCGCTGGATCTAGACAGGATTGTGAATGTTAGCCCATGCCATGTATAGATGGAATTGTTAAGGTTAGCAAGTGCCACACTTACAATTGTGAGCATTGGCCTGCGCTGGATCTAGACAGGATTGTGAATGTTAGCCCATGCCATGTATAGATGGAATTGTTAAGGTTAGCAAGGGCCACACTTAGAATTGTGAACATTAGCTTGAACCGCATCTGGACAGGATTGTGAATGTTAGCATGTGCCACACTTAGATGGAATTGTGAAGGTTAACAAGTGCCACACTTAGAACTGTGAACATCAGGCTGCATTGCATCTAGACAGGATCTTCAATGTTAACACGTCCCACACTTCAGTGGAACTGTGAACACTGGCCTGCGCTGCGTCTAGACAGAACTGTGAATATCATATAACCCACTAACCAAAAATGCTTAACATCTCTGCATACTTATCACATTAAAAAAACTCCCGCAATCCTCTCTCGCACAACAACCCGCACGCACTTCACAACACTGCAACAGCACATAAGCCGCACCAACAGCACATGAGGACTGACATCGATCCGATACTCGCACCAAAGCTCAGCATCCGGTGTATACCGAGTTGAAGCTGCCAACAGAACACCACTCCTCTCACTATCCTACTTTCTCTTCACCTCACTAACCCATCCCACCTTCTCGTTTGCAGATCTCCCAGAGCGCCTGGGGACCAACTCCGTTGGTGACGGTGCATGGTACAAATACTTTTAACATTTAACTATTAGTGGGACAGCCTAGTGGTCAAATGTAGTAGGCCTCTCCCTGCATCTCAGTGTTATTTCTATGGGTAATCTTTGACTCTCGATCGCCTCGCCCCAGTACTTGTTGGGGAGGCGAGATGGGATGAGATTGAAAATAGCCCATAGAATCTGTGGGAGACTGTTTTGATGTACAGTGGGGAAAGGGGAATACCATGTCTCACCTTTAGGCAGTCTCCTCCCAATCCCACACGACCCTCCACTCGGGTAATCCTCCCTCGCTTGTCCACCCCCAGGTTTGGGATCCAAAAGCGATGGCCCTTCCCTGGCCACTTGAATGGAAGATCCTGGGGGAGTAGGTAGGAGAATACCGTAGGAGGTAGTTTCTCACACTACCTACACACACACACGCCTACCTATGCACACACGCATGCCCACCTATACACACACGCCCACCGATGTGCGCGCACAGACGCCCACCTATGTGCGCACGACTACATACCTATGCAAACAACTGGGCATTTCAGACCTATATAAACATGAGGACACATCTTTGACATTTGAAAGCATAAGGGGCCATATATAATAGACAACATTAAGTTTGCGTTTCATGTGGAAGTTATATTTGCACAATGCTATGTACTGGCTCCTCATTTCCCAGTGGTAGTTCCTTGACACTGGTTAATGCTGGATTGGCAGGATCTGCTTTTAGCTCCTGCTTATCCAATTTCAATTCAAATTCATACTTCTTAGTACGAACTTGGGACATTGCCAAAACACATTCAACTATCTGGTTTATGTATACACTCCAAAATATGCATCTGACTGAGGCACTGAAATTCACTCTGTGGTCTTATATTTCGCTCGAAACGATCATCTACCGGCTAGTGTCAACCCAGATGCTTCTCTCTCCCATCAGATTTGATTCCCCTCTGAGAGCACCTGCCCTGTACTTCATTGTAGTGTAGGCTTGCATTGTATAAAGCAATGCAAGCCATGGAATGTTGGTCAGGTTTCCATCAGGGTTCCAGGGACTACAGTTGTGGATTCAGGATGGGCAATGCTGCTAGAAGGATGCCTATAGATGAGCTCTCCACATTACTTCTAGCCTATACCCTGTTACTATAATCAAGAACTGTACTCCCTGGAACCCTGAGGGAACACAGGGTTCCAACCTGACCAACATTCCATGTCAAGGCAATGCAAGTCATGGAATGTTGGTCATGTTGGAACCTTGTGTTCCCTCAGGGTTCCAGGGGCTACAGTTGTGGATTCAGGATGGGAGATGCTGTTAGCATGATGCTTATACTTTAGCTCTCCCCATTACTGGAACGTCATTGCCCATTCACCGCACAGAGAGCCTCCATTCCTGCTTTCTCCGAATGCCGAGGGAGGGCCTCTGTGTGGTGAATGCGCAATGACGTTCCAGTAATAGGGGCTGACCAGGAAATGCGGGCCGACTGAACAGTAAGCGGTATCAGTAAGCCGGTACTACAAAGATGCAGTGCTGGTTGTGGTGAAAGGGTGAAGAATGATTTATTAAAGTGTTGCCGCAGCAGCTGCCCAGCAGTGTTGAAGTGCAAGAGTGAATTCCTTTGATGCCGCGAGTGAGAACAACGAGAGCCATGAGGAAATGCAAGCAGTGGCGGTGTGATGAACAAATCACTTCGCTTTAAATGTACTGCTTTATCTCTTCCGAAAATGACGTTTTTTTTCAATGGCTGGTTTGAATGGGCAGCCTTTCAAAGTCGGCAACGTATCCTTCTGTGATGCGGTGCAGCAGTGTCTGTTTGGGAATATAAGCAAGGTACTGTTTTATAAGCGGCGCCGATGAGTTGAAGTTAATGCAATGCTGCCAGTTTGGCTGAAGTGAATTCACGTGTGGGGCTGCTAGAAAGTTTGGAATTCTTCTGCCTTGTTCATTTTCTGCATCGCAGCTTGTCCGTCTCCGCCGTGCGCCTTGCTGGGCAGGCGCAGGCTGTCATGGACAACGTTGCAGGAGGTACAGTTCCATGATTATCGAATATTCAGCTGTACATGCCATTTTGTTGTTCCCGCTCATTAAAGCGTTTAATGATTTATTGGGTTTTGTTTGATCAGTCTACACGTTTGCAGGGGTATGGCTAGGCCTCCATGGGCCTCATTAGGACCCTGGCGGAGAGGGTATTACGCCAGCGTAGTGCATGGCGTACCTCTCCGCCATACTACGAGTTCCCATAGCGCCATGGAGGTTTTCTCCGCCTGGTTTTACCAGCCGGAGAAAACCATGGCGCTACGGGACCTCGTTGTTAATTACGACACCGTATTTTACGGTGGCGTAATTAACTCCTTCCCCACTCCCATTATACCCTATGGGGCAAAAATGGGAATGGGGAAGGGCAGAATGGGAATTGGGGATTTACCGCTCCGCCGAGGTCGGAATGGGGCGGTAAATCCGCCAACCCCCATGGCGCTATCGGCGGCTTTCCGCCATGCTTCGCGGTGCATTTAGCACCGCGAAATCCGCCTGGGTCGTAATGAGGCCCCATGTGTTGCTGTGAGTTTGTGTTGAAGTAATTTCAAGTGATGGCTATTTTTTGTTTTGTTTCAGATGGGCATTTATTGTAAATTCTCACTGTGAGATAAGTGTAGCATGTGTAGGTGAAAAGCACATGGATCATGGATATGTGTGTATATGTATGTGTGTGTATATGTATGTGTGTATATATATATATGTATATATATATATATTTGGAGGGTGAGTTGGTTCCTGGCTACTTGAATTGACTACAGCAACCAGAATTCCCTGAGGCCATAATTGGTACTAACCATTAACACCTGAACAGACTGCCCCTCTGAAGATTGTAAGAGGCATGAAACGTCTTGGAGGAGAGATCTACTGGACTGTGGAAAGGTACACCAAGCTGGGAACCAGAGTGCGCCCCTCAGTCCCTTTTCTGTTATATATAGAAACATTTTTTAACAAGTGGAGTGGGGCACTTAAAAGAAGTGATATTTTACAGGAATGAAGCACAACATGCTTATTTTCTGCTATGTTACATTGTGATGATTTGAAATATAAGTGAAACATGGGGCACAGGTTTGTGGTGGAGTGCTGGAAAACTGTGTTAAGAGTATGTTAGCCAATCTAAAAGCATGCTTAATTGAGCCATAGCGTGCCATTTTATGTGAGTGGTTCCTTAGCAACGGTCAATCTGAGTATTTCTTCTATTTTCATTTTTCCGAATTAAGTTCATTTTTATTTTTTTTGACCCTTCCACAATTTTTGATAATTCTCCAGATGTCCTCTAAATGTATTACTTTAGCTTGTTCCTATCTGCTTTAGCCTCCAGCAGTGTTCTGCCTCTGCATCGTGCTACTTTTCGGGCGCATTGCGGTCACGTGTTATTTATAAGCAGCGTTGCCTTGGCAGCGGTTTAAACACTACAGCCCCTTGCCGCGTTCACGCGCCCGTGAGGAGTTGTCTCTCAGACCTCTGTGTATTACCAGATACACTTTGTTCATTGCTCCCATTACCTGACACTACCTCCTCATTCTATCATTGATCCTATATTCCTTATTTTTCTCACAGAACGGCACGATCGTTCTGCCGTGTAGTACACCAGGCAGCCATTTGGAACGCTGTACATTATTTCGGTACGGATATTACTCTGCATCACTTTTTGTCTGGGCTGCTCACATCACAGATGTGATTTTGGTATTTTGTTTTTACCGATACCATTTATAATATTGCCCCTCTCAACTTGGCTTTTCTTTTTCTTTCTTTTTTTGTGTGCTCCCATTCACCTTTTGAAACCATCCACAAACGGTATGTTGTATTTTATTGTATTTGTGTTATTATGTCTGTATACTTTACCCATCATGTTTTTTTTTTTTTTTTTTTTTTTTTTTTTTTTTTCCTCCTCTTGGTCAGGCCCGCAAAATGTGCACACACCACTAGTGGTAGTATGTTGGCGAGTAAGAAAGAAATGGTGTGCTCTGTGCATTGAAGAACATAGGTGTCGAGTACATTTTTATGCTTTTCTTGATATATTTTATTTGTGTCGCGCTGCTACACAAGTGTTTTCTTGTAGCTTTCGACTTGAATTTTTGACTCCTGGTTTTAGTGTTGGAGAACTTTTTTAGAGAAAGTTCAGGTTCTTACTTTTGATCTGGTTTATGAGTCCTGTTTCAAAGAATATTGGTTGATTTTAGCTTTAAAGGGCTGTGCGTGAGTGATGTGCTGGTCCAAAAGTGTTTTTGCATTCGTTCCATTTGAGTGTTCCTGCAGGCTTGTTCCTAGTACTCAGTTCCGTCTGTTCTTCCTGCTGATGTTCCATTGTTGGGTGGGCATCAGATTTTCCAATGTTGGTAATGCTTGATGAGTGTGCCTGTATGGCATGTTCTAAGGTGAATGACTTAATTGAGTTTGCGTTTTAAATGTGCAGGTGTTGGTTAATTTTTTCCATTCTGGTATGTCTTTGTGGGGTGGGTGCCGGGTCATCTCATGGTGATGCTTTATGGTAGTGTGCTTTAATTTTGTTTCTCTTTTGGTTGCATGTTGTCCATCATCCAGGCCTCTGTGGGCTATACCAGTCCGAAGCTTTTAAGGGGCAGCTTTTTGTGTTTTCCTGTCATTTGGCTCATGTTGTCTATTAGATTCACAAGTATTTCCTGCGTTATCTGGTGCTGATGGCATAAGATCGCTGCACCTGTATGGCATGCTAGCCTGGCTTAGTTGGGTTGCAATATGGTTTTTGGTTGGGTCGTACCTAATTGAGCATTCAGTTGTTCCGTTCATTCTGGTGCAACGCTTGTTGGGTACAACGTTTGTTGTTAGCATGACAAAACATAACGGACAGGTTAAGCTTCTACTTTGATGTACATGTATACTCCATAAACTCATATATTTTGCTGATTGTGCAGGCTGGATCAATAGTGGAAGTTTGATAATCACAGTATACTCCCATGTTGGCATTGTCAGTGTTTTTCCATTTTGACAAGCTCAGTAGATTCCTTGTTTGAGTGAGACTGTTTGCTGCCAGTTGGACAACTCTAGTATGCTTCTTGTTTTTGCATTTGCATGATGTTCCCAGTTTTTCATTCCAACTATACACCGCATTTGCATAATCAGTTTGACAATCCCAGTTTACCCTCTATCTGGCCAATCCAAATTTGTAACTTTGTAGTCCCAATTTGACAGTTTTTGGAATTCAAGTGTTACAATCCAAGTTTACTCCAGTTTGTGAAATGCCAGGTCATTAGAGTTTGCACAAATCCAGTAAGGTCCATGTTTACACACCAGTTTGCAGAATCCAAGTATACCCTCAGTTTTCAAAATCCGAATACAGACTTTACCCAGTTTGGACAGTCCTGTGGGGTACAAGGCCTAAGGAAGACCCCCCCACCCCACTCCCCCACACAACTAAACTGCATTTCAGCAGTTATCTGAAAATGGCTGTGCCTATCTTTCCCTGGCGCATGCGTGGCAAAGCATGGAACACAAGAAGGCCACCCAAAAGAGGTGCTCTGTAATGCCTCCATTTGAAATCTGAAAAGGGCCAACATGCAGACCGGCACCATATTTGCTGTTCTGTTTTGCTGAATACTAAAGTTGCACACATGACATCCAAGACGGCATTTAAATTATCCTGCTTTAATTTTAAAACATCCTTAAGCTGTGCCCTTCATTGAAACCCACTCTGGCACTTGTGGGGCAAGCATTCTCAACACTGCAACCAAAAATGGGCTTGTATAGACTCATTCCCCTCTGAATGACAACAAGTTAAGTGCTGCATTGAAAAATGACCTGCATTCCAGATGACATCGTCCTGGTGACTTTTTTGTTTTAAAACGGCACAAAATTAATTTGATTGAATCGAGCCTTGCCTGTGTCTTGCATCTGAATGCCATGAAATCAGACAACCCCTGTAGGACAGCACTGTTTTCATCTGATCAAGTCTGTGAAAAGCAGGAATTACATTTCAGCCCACACGGCTAATCATCACTTTGAAAAAGATTAATCCACGCAGAGCACTTCAAAAGAAAGCTCTTTCTCCCTGGCTATGTGTCAATTACAAAGCATCTTTCTGTACTCTGACACTGATCCGATCTCTTAAGGCTTTTCAGGAAATACATGCCAAAGAAACCGCATCTTGTGAAATCCCTATGTAAAATAAACAGGTGTAAATTCGTTTTTGCAACAGCAGTGAAATAACACTTTGAAAGTTAAAATGTGAACTCATCCCAAATACTCACACAGAAATAGTATTTTAGGTGGGGATGGGGTTTGGTAAATGTATAATATATTTATTTACAAAAAGACTGGCTTTTTTGAAAGAAAGAGGACAAAATAATGTTTGAAAGCAACAGAAGCTGTTTTGCCTGGGCAGGCACTTCAGAGATGTCCAGCCCTTTGTGCAAGGAAGTTCCTTTACAAACCTGAAAGACTTGGAGGTGTGGAAAGTAGCGACCTCGTCAGACTGGCTGGCATTTTTGCAGCCCGGGACGATGGACACTTGGGACTAGCCCTGTCACAAGGAAGTGTGAAGTACTTTGACACCTCTCCTCAGCTGCCTAAGATCAAAGGGCACCATGGCAACCCCTGTGCAAGCCTACAGAGTGGGCAGGCTGGCTGTGGCAATTTGAGGGACTTCCCACTTTTGGTAACAAAGCCAGCCCATTTGAATCAAGACTTTTTACATTAAGACATTTCATTCAAGAATCAGAAGTAGTAGTAATGTGAAGTTATGAAGGTTTTAAATGTAATTTTTGCAGAATCAGAATGAAATTATGGGTCTTATTAACATGTGTGGGAAGGCAATGGCATTAAAGTGACATTACTGGGGAAATCGTACATGACACAGATGTTAAGTTTGAGGAAAATGTCCAATATTATTCTGCATATCTGGAACCATTTGTAGAATTTTAGGTGAAATAGTTTCCATCCAATTTGGGAAAAAGTGCCAGAAGGGCAAAGCAGCATCGTACAGACTTGGCTTTTGAACCAGTATACTCCATGTGAAATATTGTATTTGCTTTCTATGATAACTGTACATATAAGGCTTTTGTTTAATAACCAATTTTGGCAAAAGTAACGGTGGGGGAACAAAGCACCTGATGATAAAAACACCCACACTAAAACTGATGTCACTACCCGGGGTCCAATTAACCTGCAGGGGGGTGGCAATGTCCTCAGCCTGACCTATCCTGTCATAGAGGTATGTCCAGGTGACTTCCACCCACATAGTAAAACATTCTCTGTTATCCTCCTTGTATAAGGGGGATGCATAGGGAGCTCTAGACTTACTTTTTCCACCTCCAAGAGATTCAACATTCAGGACATCCAGTATCCAGACATTCTACATTCACCCTGCAAGAAGCCTGATCCAGAACCACCATCCAGAACCTCCTATCCAGGCAGAACCACCTATCCAGAACTAAACCCTACAAAATCCCAATAATTCAGCGAGCAAGGGGGAAAGGCTGCTGATCCCTTTGGGAAAATCCAGTGACCACACCTTTTTACCCAGCTGCCTCATCTCGCTGTTCACAGTGACCAGACGAGGTCCAGCTGTCCCCCTCCAGGAGAGCCGCCGCTGCGCAGTGACCAGATCTTGCCTCGCTGTCCAGAGACCCGGTTAGCGGCCCAAACTACTCCACTCAAGTACAATTCATAAGTATCACCTTCCCCAGAACCAAAAAGCTGCATACAGCACTCTTGTTTCCTTGCATTCTGTCCACTCCTATAAAAAAATCCTATAAATACCCCAGTTAATTCTTAATTTGTTAACAATCCTCTTTGTATCCTGTCCTTAGAAAAATCTGTGTTAGTCTCCATGTGTAGTGTAATTCTTTCCAAATCATTTCAGTCCTTTGTGTAAGTCCTTTGTACTATTTGAATAATGTAATACATTTCCCATAGAGATGAACAAAGTGTGAATAGGTTAACCTTGCAAATTAACCTGCAAGCGTAATGTGTCTGTCTTTAACAATCTAGCCACTAAAATATAGTTGCAGTAGAACAAATCACTTTGCTAACAAAACCGAGTTTGCCTGTGAAAATTGTTTCCCATTTAAAAACCCGTTTTCCTTTCCTACAAAGAATCCCATACTGTCACCCATCAAGATTCACCCTTTCACTTTAGTATCATACCTGTTCTGTGCATTTGTACCCTAGCATTAAAACCGATTTCCGAATTTAACTGTTTAGCTCATTTTCTAAGCTGTCTGCTTGTTTTAAAACCGTAAAAATAAGAAATTGCAATTCTGCCACGTGTGATTTTTGCTGCAATGTTTTCCTTCCCCAAAGTCGCTTTTCTCACCTGAATGCCTGTTTAGTATCTTGCCTTATAGCCTGAAATGTCCTTGCCTCGTTAGTACAGCCACACCAATTCCTGTCTTATCCATTGAACCGCACATGTAAAATAACCATTCAGTGAATTCCGAGTGCCTAATTTTCAAGGTTTTCAATCTGATTTTTGCCTACGTTATCGGACTACTTGCTACTCCTCTCCACCGACACAAAACTTGGTTACCAGGGGTTTGGGTGAGTGTTGCGGGGGAAAGCTTAACAGTTGTGCTATTTCAAAGTAGTACCAAAAGTAATCTTGCTTTCATTCAATTCTGCATTGATGTGTCTGGTGATATTCAAGTAAATTAAGTGTTCCTTATCATTTTGCTGTGTAAATTATCACCACATTGGTGATTGCTGCCTGAAATTTGATTTGTTTGATTTTGCCTTTGAATTTTAAAATAAATATTTCCTTTTACACACCGGGCTGGTTCATGATTCATTGCGACATGTGGTGTACGTTAAGGGGGTGTGAGACTGGTTGGCTGCCTTCTCAAATTAAGAATCCAAAGTAAATAAATCAAAGCGTTTTTAGTGTGTGCCACATCCCTGGCTAGTGGAAAGAGTCCTGGTGTGGAGTGTGCCGTGTCTTTAAATCCGTGACACAGTGGGGGGCTTGTTGCCGGTATTGAGATAAGTGTTTCCACCTGCGACAGCTTAACGCAGCAGGCTAACCCTGAAAAGGTAGTGATCGTGTTTGTGGTTAGAAAACTGTGTTACACTGTAAAAGTGTCATCCCAAATGTTAGACCCTAAGTATCAGGCCTAAGTGTAAAAAAAAAAAAAATTTAACCCTGAACTAGACAAAAGCAGAGTACAGATTGCTCCTTCTATGAATAATTTAATAAAGAAAGAACACTCTTCATAATGACAGTGGAGATGAATATGGCTAGGCAGCACCTTCGGCACAAACTATTCATTGGAGGGGAATGGGCAGAGCAAGATGAGGAAGCCTGGATGGCCAGCATGATGCAACAGGTCACCTCCATGAACATGGGTGTGTGGCAGGACATTGTACTGTTATTTCAAGACATTGTACTGTTATTTCAAGGCTTAACTGAGTTGCATATGGCTCCAAACATTAAAGAAGAACAGATTAAAATGGACCGACTCACAGCCTACATATACCTCCACATGGGGGTTATAGAGGAAACATATGTAGAAAATAGAACCCTGCGCAAAACCAATCTGAGATCTTAACCCAAATCCAGACTAAATTAAAGCTAGGAGAAGAGAAATTGCAAGAGAGCCAAGATTCTGAGGTAGAACTTGGAAACTACATCAAACGGCTAAAAGAGGACGTGGCTCTACAACAAAAAAATAATTCAGAGCCAGAGGCCCAATTAGATGCATTAAAAGTGAAGTATCAGGAAAAGGTTGACTCTCTGAACAGAACCTGAATCAACAACTAAAATATAACCAAGCCTGTTCAGAGAAGATAACCACTTTGCTAAAACAGGTTGAGAAATTGGAAGAGGAGAATAATGACTGAATCATTAAAGAACTCCACTTCCAAACAGAATTTAACCAAGAACGCCAGACATGAAGTGCTATCAAACAGCAGGGTGTCCTGGCTGAACATAGAGGCACCCTGCATCAGGAAAAAGATGCCCTATGTCAGGAAGTGGGTAACTTAAAAACAGACCTACAGAAAAGACAGTTAGACCTCCAGGAACTGAATGAACTAAAAGTAGAATATGAAAGATTATTGAGGCACACAAGACGAGTAGAAGGTGCTCTAGAAGAGGACACCAAGCTAAAAATGTGCAAAATCAGGAGATGAGTCTCCTGCAACAAAAATGGTCAGTGTTCCCAGGCTAAAACACAAAGGATGGGTAACCCCTGCGTTGCAGGCAGAGGGGAAACGGACAATATTCACACAGTGGTCATGTCAGTGGAATGAAACGATGCTTAGTAAGCAAGGCAAAACCGACAACAAATGAAAATAAGAAACCCAGACCCTACACCACAGATCAGCCCAAAAAGGGACCAAAATTAATTCTTGAAAAATTATACATATTTAATTATCATAACATCATTAAAAATACATATTAAATCTTCATGAGCTTGTATGTAATATAAGCCTGTATTTATAAAGGTAAAGTGCATCACAATAAAGTGCTTGTATAAAAAGGAGAAAAAGGCAGTCTAATCGGTCCGTGCCGCTAGTCCACAGCTGAGTCGCCTGGGGCCCTGAGTGAGTGAAGGGGATCACTCAAAGGGGGTGCCGGCAATCGCAGGTGCTTCTGCAGAATATTGACTGGAGGATCGAAATTATACAGTCACACAATAATAAAACGCACAACAACTGACAATAGGGTGCGGTATGTCTACTACTAAAGTGTCAAGGTAACAAAATACACAAAATAAGCCTGCCACTGATTGTTAATAGTAGTTTCGATGGTATAAAGCAGCTAGCTGTATAACAGTTGATGCCCATCTTCTTCAGGACGGCACACTCCCTCGCAAGTAGTTGCCACTTGATGTTTCATTTATGTAATTTGTGAAGCAATGCTAAAAACAAACAATACATGCTTGTACGTCGAAACCAATAATCGCACCTAAACCAAATATATCAAAAAAACCAAAAAAAGAATAAAAACAAGTTAAAAGGGGAGATCTGTGGGTAGTAGTAATGAGTCATTATCGAAGTTTGGAAAAACCTTGAAACATCAACGGGAGAAATGCTAATTACCATTTTATCAACCGAAAAAGGCTTGTCCCAGCATCCTGTGGATAAGTCCAGGAATATATGTATGGGCCATGCCAAAGGCAAATCACAATGACATAAATCTGTGAAGGCAAGGACAAAAGCATTTGTTATGAAAACGGGGACAACAGTATCCCTAGTTTTCAAAATTGTGAAGCAAGAGAAAAGCAGAGGCTGCCAGTCCCCAAAATCCAGTTAACAAACAATGGCGCATTTACCAGTCCACCCAGGACGAAACGGGTTGCTAGTAGAACACAACTCGCCTGTGCAAAAAGTTGCTGAAAAGTCCCAACGGTAGAAACCTCCCATCAATAGGATAAGACCAATAAACTGTATTTGGTAACCGATGTAGTGGTGACAGATGGTTAAAGCTGGCCAGTAAGCGTCAACCACATTTTCATCTAACACTTGTGGAAGATTGGAACAGCTACATAGAATAAAGTGCAAGAGAGAGAAAAAGGGAAAATGCAAAGTAAATAGATAAAGTGAATAAAAAAAATGCCATGTAACGTATCTGTGTCTGAAAACAGCATTTGTTTTACCAAGGAAGTATCTAGTAATGTCACAATGCCCTTGGATGCGTCTACCTAGTAAATAGATGCGAGCACATAGCCAGCCTGCATTACTGAATGCTGCATTGAGCTTAAAGGCCCTGAAATGGTGGTATGGTCGTGCATGCAGTATTTCAAGTGAAAGGGGGGTGGGGGGAAGACCTATATCCTTCATGAAACAGAAACGCGGCACTCAGGCCACCATGAACAGCTAGTTCAAAGCCTGCAATATTGTAGTCCATTCTCATTAAAATGCCACGCCGAGCACCGTGGCCAAACCTTACCAGCTACACGTTCATTAGTATAAGTACTACAATGGCAAGTCCAAGCATTGAAAACACGTGCAATGCATAGCCTTCAATATACACCGAAAGATTGGGAAGCTAAATAGTATGGATAATACTTACTTTCTATTGAAGCAGCCTTCCGACGTAGGGAAAACCCGAAAATGCCTGACCTGGCGCCGGCGTGGCTGGCATTAATATATACACCCGACGTAATGCGTGTGACGCCACTCACCCAACCTGAGGGCTGGAATGCTCAACTTGCATACCGAGTCCGAAGCAATAATGCAGACATCTTAATCATACATAAGCTGCAAGGCAGTCACATATACTCTGTTGCGTGTAGCGACTGTCTACACAATTCGAGCGTGGCTTTCACAAAAGGCATCAGTCAAAAAAACAAAACCAAACAACAGTTGGTAAGTTTTTATTTATATTAGTGCCCATCCACATATCGAGGAAAATGTATGTACCCAGTAGCTAATGACTTTCTTTTAGAATTTTTTGGACCTTGGAAAGTACAATCAATGTTCTATAGTACATGCCGACCAGAAAGGTCAAAAGGTAGGACAAGGCATACAAAAGGTCATATACAATGACCAATCATGGATCTATCAAGGTAGAAAGCCAGAAGTCAAAATGGCATAGATCGAGATCACAATGGATGTAACAGATGTTTAATAAAGCAAGGAATCGGAAAGATATGTATAATTTTTCAAGAATGAATTTTGGTCCCTTTTTTGGGCTGATCTGTGGTGTAGGGTCTCGGTTTATTTTCATTTTTTTGTTGGTCTTGCCTTGCTTATTAAGCACTGTTTCATTCCGCTGATATGACCACTGTGTGAATATGGTCTGTGTTCCCAGGCTATACAGGCAGCACACAGTCAATGATGTCCTCTGTGATGAGAACACGGGTCTCCAGAGCCAGGTAGAGGCTCAAGAAAAGGTACTAGAGGTAAGTTAAGATCTGATAGCCAAACAAAAGGCTAAGGCCTTAGCCTACCACCAGGAAATGGGGGTTGAGAGGGAGAAACTGGAGCTGTTAGAAAAAGAGTATGCTAGCCTGAATCCCCAGTTGAGGGACCCCGAACAAGTAGAGGGGGGATAGGGCCACCCCTGATCTCAGTGTAATGCCCTCTGTACCAAAGGCCTCAAACTCAATTACCACCTTGTATACACCAGGTAGTGCTAACTTCATGTCCACCGGTTCACATGAGCCAGAAATCATGAGGCGACTAAAATGTAGCGGGTCCAGTAGGATTGAACAGGCAGGCCACCACCCAGAGATTGATAGACGGGCGTCCCCGTACAGATTCCAAAATGTTAAGGCCATTTATCTGCTCAGGAAGACTTCCATGAGGAGAAACTCGGGGAGTTAGATCTGCAGAAGCATCATCTACAAAGGGACCATTTTTTGCTTTGCAGAACAAAGAGTGTGAATTGAGGCCCCAGAAGAGCATTCTAAAAACCTCCACCGAATCCAGGCAGTGGAGGGGATCCTCCACTAACCCTGGGAGTAGGGAGGAGTCAGAAGACCACTCGCCTGTGCGAACAATTGAGTCCAAGGGGAGTGACCCAAGGCACAACCGGGGAGAAGAAACTAGGCCCCACCATTCTGAGAGCCACTTACAAGCTCAAAGAATTAGGGAGTGCCTAGAAGGTAATGAGGGGACCTCAAATAGTAGCAGCGCTGGGTCTGAGGGTGAATGGACTCTGGTGAAGCGGCAAAAGAAGACTAATGAACAAAAGAAAGCTCTGGTGAAAGACCCCATTAGGCAAATTAAAGCTATTGGGGGTTTCATTACCTTATATCACAAAAATGCCAAATATTCTGCTTGGGAGCATCTGGAGCTATATGAACAGATGATGGACTCTTTTAACATCAAAAATAGCCAGAATTGCATATACTATGCCAAATGGACGTTCTCTCCGGAGTACGCCAGCTTCTTTGCTCGGCTGGTAGCCAAAACCATTCAAGGTGGTCCACCTATAAGGTGGCCATCTTGAAGCACTTTTCCACACACAGAAACCCCCATGAGGCCCGCAAGGTGGCCTACAATCTGCAGTGTGGAGAGGATCAGGCCCCAAGAGAATTTGTGCAGGAGCTAAAACGCGCCTTTGCACAAACTACCAGGCGGGTGCGCACGGAAAGTAGGAGATTTATCACCACCTATTTTCATGCTCTTCCAAAATATATAATGACACAGCTGGTAAGAGATTTTCATGACAACAGGACCCCGGACTGGGTAATAGAGCAGGCTACCCGAATCTACGAGGTCCAAAAACCCCAAACCAGCCAACGACCGTGCTGCTGCTAAGGTGGCGGAAGTCAAAGTTTCCCTACATTTTGGACCTAGAAATGGGGGGGCTAAAAATGCACCTTCCCAAAACCAGCCAAATCAGAGGCAAAGAAGGCCTTCTGATCAATCAGCAGCAGGTGGTGGTCAGGTAGAAAACTCCACCAATGTGACCTCTAACTTTTACATAAAGGCAATTGACCTATCTTGGGGTACGTGTTGACTCCCCTGGCCCAAGGGGGAAGATCCAACCAGGTGAGTACTGCCTCAGGAAACTTCCCTCCTAACTTCCCTCAGGAGGGCACTAATCCTCCAAATCCTGGGTTAAGTTTCTTCCCCCGGTACCTTCCAAACCCCAATATGCAGGACAACCTTCCTTTCTCTCCCCGCTCTCAGGAGTCCAGACCACCCAACCCGGGAGATGGGAGGCCAAGGGTGGAGTATTACCAAGGGAATTCCCAGTACCCAGGGTACCTCGGGAGAAGGGATAGTTACCCTTCCCGAGAACCACCAAGATTTGATCAAAGACCCCCGTACCAGCCAGAGCGGGTGTCCCAATTGAAGCGCCAGGTCCAGAATCTCACTCAGGATCTAAGTCTCATGTTGAGGGCTCAGCAGAACCCTCAGATGAACATGGCGGCTCACAACACCTCAAACCAAGGGTCTGGCACCCTGGAACAATGACTTGGAGAGAACCCCAACACCCCACCGGTTCCAGAGGAGGAGGCATGGGAGGAAGGGGGGTGCAAATCCATGGAGGAGGCTTCCTTCCTCACCTGTGAAAAGCCCCTTGACACACCGGAACTAAAATCTCTTGCCCCTGAAAATCTGCAACCCAGGGAACAGAGGGTGGGTAGGAGAAATAAAGAAAGCAAAAAGACCCATTTTGTCCGTGTCCTCCAGTTTGAAGTGGAAGAATCCTTGGAGGATTCTGGGAAGAAAATCTTCTTCTTCAGGGACGTGGGAACTCCTCCCAAAGAAAATGGGTCCCAAGAGAGCAGAGCTCAGACTGGGTAGGTGTGGGGACTGATTCAGAATCGCCCATCCCTGAACCCCGGAATAGTCATCCACAGAACAAAATATTGATGGAGGGATCCTCCCAACAAACTGGTTCTAGTTACTGCCACCAGGTGAAGGGCGGCAGCACGGAGCTAAGGGAAAAAGGGGATTTCGAAATCCCACTGACATTTCTGGATGCCAAATTTTTGTTCCAGATTGGCAGCCTCCGGCACTGAAAACTGTTCAAAACTCCACCGTGTCGGAGTCCAAAATAAAGAAATAGACAGCCCAGCTTGCCAAAAATGCCCATTAGCTTTGCCTATTGAAGGAGAAAGAAGGTAGATTCTATAGCCATGTCCGAGTTCAATGCCAATGTACATTTTCAGCACTTGTGGACACTGGATCCCAAGCCACTCTTCTGTCCAAAAGGGCCTTTGAGCAGCTAAATTCAGGAAGGGGCGAGAGACCAGATCCCTCTCACCCCACTTCCTGGACAACTCCAGAACTCCGACGGGAATGCAATTCCCATCGAGGGAACTGCGGATCTGGAAATTAAAATTGGGTGACATAAGGTGAAGCACCCGGTTATTGTCTTGACTCCAGAGGGGACCCCATATCTATTAGGTAATGACCTCCTCCGGAGGTTGTCTTCCCTGATAGACTGTGTGAATAAGGTCCTCAGACTAAACGGCCATTAAAATTAAAACAAAGTGGCAACCAGGTTAGTTTAAATGGCACATGCCACATAGGTTGAACAAACATCTGATCAAATTGAGTTTCATTTTCAAGATAATCATATACCTGGCATTAGTTATTGCTGTAGAACAACAAACTGGTGATGGGAATTCCTCTCTATTCTTGAAGATCAACCTTCCTTCCAGTTTCAAATGGCATTCCACACTGGAAGGAAATGCCTTTTAAATTTTAAACCAATCTTCAATCTGCAAATCCTGTATTCAAAAGTGATGAAAAACCAGCTCAGAGTTTAGCTGACATTCAGAAGAAAAGAGAACAGCTGTTCCTCCCTATTCAGTTAAATGAGGGGGAGGGGAGAGTCTGTTCTCGCCAGAGTTTTGCCTGAACAACGGAAAAAAGCTTAATCGGCGTACACACTGTTCAGGAAACTTCCAAAAGATCCAACCATTCCCACCTTTAAATGGGCCTGGAAACTCCCAATTCCAAACACCTTTTGCCTAGCAGGTGTATGCTCAAAATTTCCGTAGGTGACAAAAGCATAGAGCACAATTGTTGGATTGCGCAAGATGTCCCTGCTGCATTTTATTTAGGCAGTGACATTCTCAATCGGTTGGCAATTCATTTGGACCTTATAAATTACAAGGCCTTGTCCCGACTTGTTGAGTCTGAAAAGGCATTCCGGTCAGCCCAATTGCTGCCGTTTGCGGTTGAAGTTCAAATTGGAGAGGAGGTCACCATCCTAGGACGGACCCAACAATTCCCACTTGACTTAAAAATTAAAAGAAGACAGAAACTTAAAAATCCAGATGCCTATGTACACCTCAATGACAATCTCCAACAGCAGTGGTTGGGGTTAAACGCAACACCATTAGTCAATGTAGAACACAACACCATTCCAATAGTGGTGGATAACAGCGACCTTCGGAATAGGTACCATTATTGGAATGGTGGTTGATGATGAGCATTTTTCCATGGATTTAGGAAATTAATTTATAGGACCAATCCCGATTTACTACTATGACAATGACTTAGCGCCAGAAAGGATCTTCACCCAGCAAGAGGGGAATTTCCTGGTGTACTCTTTCTGCCCTTATTGGTTTGGGGGGGGGGGGAGAGGTGACCTGTGACATCAGGAAGGATGAGGTGATCTGCCAGGTCCACAAGGACGGTCTCTCCTACCTGAAACCCTCTGTCCAGGTCAACACCCTCACCAGAGATCTCTCCACACAGCTGGAGGAGGCTGCTGAAATTGCAAAACCCGAAGTCTTTCCAGCCTTCAGGCAAATGGTTGAAGAGCGGGTCAACCGCGCTGATTACTGTGTGACTGAGGAACAAAAGTAAAAGTTGAAACGGGTGTTCTTAGATTTCCAAGATATCTTTGCTGTGGACTCATACGACTGTGGTCGCACCGAGATACATACTACCTAAATTCCCACGTACCCTGGGATGACTCCTGTAGTCGTGAAGCAATATCGCTTGCCTCTCGCGTCGATGGCGTCCCTGACAGAAATGATCAAAAACCTAGAGTCCTGTGGGATAATTCGTCCAGTCCACAGCACCTTTTAATAATTCGGTGCTGGGGATTTTAAAACCAAATGGCCAATGAAGACTTTGCACAGACCTTAGGGAGCTGAACAAACGGGTCCACATGTCCCGATGGCCTCTTCCCTACATTGACCAGGGGCTGGCCCAGATCCAGGAGTCAAAGGTGTTCACCACCATTGACCTGACCAATGCATACTGGACCGTGCCCGTCGGTAGGGAGGACCAGTACTAGCTGGCCTTTTACCTTCGGGGGGCAGCAGTAGACATGACCCGGACTCCCTTTGGGTACATAAACTCTGGCAACTAATTGAACATCTTCCTACACAAGGCCATGCCCGACTTGGGTGAGAGGGGTCACTTGGCCTATGTGGATGATGTCCTGATTAAAACCGCATCTGTGGAGGAACACATAGCGGAAAACTGTTATGTTCTCACCCAGTTTAGGGTTGCCGGATTAAAACTGTCCTTCTAGAAGGTACAGTGGTGTAGGACCCGTGTCAACTTCTTGGGACATGAAATAACCCTTGAGGGTCTCTGTCACCAGGCGAAGAAAGTGGAAGCACTACTAAAACTAAAACACCCCACAACTGTGTGTGAGCTAAGAAACCTTCTTGGACTGACTAAATACAGTAGGAAGTTCATTGAGGATTACGCAGAGGTCATGAGACCCCCTGGTCCATCTGTTGAGGGGGGGGTCAAGTGGCAGTGGGGTCCAGAACAAGCCGAGGCCTTTGAAACGAGTCTTTCACAAGCGCCTTGTCTAGCTTACCCTGTCAAAAACAAGGAGTTCTTCTTGGAGACGGGGTGGGTTCTCGAATACATGCTTGACAGCAGTATTATATCAAAAGCACGACAAAGTCAATAAAGTCATCTCCTATGCAAGCAAGACTTTATCTTCTGTGGAGGAAAAATTCTACAATTGTGAGAAGGCACTCCTGGCAACGGTGTGGGCATTGAAAAATTACCGCCCGTTGATCCAGGAGGAGCACATCATAGTGGAGACTCCACACCAGCCTTTGCAATACCTCCAAAGCGACAGAATCCGGGCAGGAAATTTAAGTAATTCCCGAATTACCTGCTGGATTCTGTACATGCAAGGCTTTCCTGTGGAGGTCACATATGGCTAAAACAAGAAAAGTCCCCTCACTCAAGGTCTGGCTGACTTGCATGATTGTGCCAGAGAAAACTGTCTTGAGGACGAAAGTCTTAAAACCCAAGACAACATGGAGGCGTACCTGAATTCCCCACACAAAGTGTATGAAGAAGACCAGTGCGAGGGAATGCCCACCATTTATGTGAACGGGTGCTCCTACCATGTTGACAACTGGGAAAAAGAAACTGGTGGCCGGCGTTGGGAATGCCTGGGTGAATGATGCCCCAGAACCCTCTGCTGGGTACAAAATCGGTCCCCGCAATAGTCAGCTGGTGGAGTTGATGGCCGTTCACCAGGCCCTCCTCACTGCCGTGCAACACCGACTCCACAAACTGGTCATAATCACAGATTCAGATTATGTCCGGAACGGGTTGGTGGAGCACCTAACCAATTGGAGAACCAGAGGCATGCTATGTGCAAATAACAAACCACTTAAAACATGGCAAGCTCATACAAAATAGTGATGATCTTGTCACCTCTTATTTGATGACCATCTATTGTAAAAAGATTAAGGGTTATTTCAGAATAGAGGCGCCATACAAAACTGGAAACGACCTAGCTGATCAGCTGGCCAAAACCAGAGCCATCCAGGGGGATCTTCTTGAAATGGAGTCCCTGTTGGGGGAAACCCAGGTCAGTGCTGTCACCAGGTCCCAGACAGATTCTCACAATGAACTCTCAACTGCCCAGTGGAGTAAGGAGACCCCAGATGCTGACTTAATCATGGCACAAAAAGGGGATCCAATTATTGGGAAATTTTACCAACACATTGAGGATCCTGAGAACTTTGCTCTGACAGAAACCGATTACATTGGGAAAGGGGACCTGGGGGTGATTAAGTGTCCCAAAATGTTCTGAATCAAAGACGGTTTGTTGGTAAGGAGATCCATCTCTGGATGTGACCAGTGGGTGGTACCTCAAAGCCTGATGCTAAGTCACGCCCATGACACGGCCACAGCTGGTCATCAGGGGTTTCATACTACTCTAGAAATCTTGAGGGATGTTGCATACTTGCCACAAATGGGGCAGGACCTCGACCAATATTTGAAGGGGTGTCTTGTGTGTGCACAATTTCAGCCAAGTTCACTCATGCACCGAGCTCCCCTCCAGAAGAGGGGGATGACACTGTCTTGGTCAGATTTACAAGTAGATTTCATCTGGGCCCATGATTTGCTCCTCTAGGGGGAACAAGTGCGTGTTAACAGTAACATGCTTGTTCACCAAATGGGTGGAACTATATCTTCTTGCGTTTTGGCCTTCCCCCAAAAGGATTGAGTCAGACCGAGGAAGTCACTTCACCAGCAAAGTGATGACAAAGATGTGGGAGATACTTGGGGTAAAAAGGAAACTTCATATTGCATACCACCATCCTCTAGTGGGGGAGTTGGGAGGTACAATAAAACAATTGTGAACATTCTAAAAAAAATGTATGGCAGATTCTAGGCCAAGTTGGTTCATCCGATTACCGCTTGTCCTGATGGCCATCAGATCTACACCATCTTCTGCGACCAAGATGTCGCAGTTCCAGCTAATGACTGGACGAACAATTGTGCTACTTCAGCATTTGCTCTACAGAACACAAGGGCCGACACTGATAAATGCCTCCACAACACGTGAATATGTTGAAAATGTTAGAAAACACCTTCAGCATGCTTTTGCGTATGCTCAGCGGAATCTGGAGAAATCGGCAGAGGGGATGAAGACTCACTATGACTTAAAAACAACCAAAAAAGAATACCAAGTAGGAGACAGGGTCTACTTGTACAATTTTCAGAGGAACCAGGCAAAGGAGCAGACATTTCTCCCCTCCTGGTGCGGTCCCTTTGAAATTGTTGAAAATATTTCACCTTCGCCTAGAGAATCCGCATCCCCAAAGGAGAGCTGTCAGAAGAGGAATGGGTCCACATTAATCAGTTAAAAAGTTGTCACCTCAGACATAACGGAGGAGACAT
Organism: Ambystoma mexicanum; assembly: GCF_040938575.1. Lineage (NCBI taxonomy): Eukaryota > Metazoa > Chordata > Amphibia > Caudata > Ambystomatidae > Ambystoma > Ambystoma mexicanum. The sequence goes on from NC_090931.1 coordinate 465,371,503, forward strand.
CTGGAGAATAAGAAAGAAAAGCAAAAAGCTGAAGGGAATAAGTAAGTCCATCGGTATATCTATCTAACAGGGAGTACTTTTCTTCATTGTTATTGCAAAGATGAATGACGAAACCATGTTCTATCATGTCATTGGGCCACACTACGACCCTGGCGGTAGCAATGCCTGTCTTACAGGCACGGCTGCCGCCTGAGTCGCTTTTTTCCTGGCGCCCTGGAATGGGCAATTACCAGGGTATTACAACCCCAGTGGACCCGGTAATTGCCCATTCCAGGGCATCGGAAAAAATGATTTCCCATTCGAGCCCCATAGAGCCCGATGGGCATGGGGAAGCTGGATGCACCGGCAACATCCGTGAATGGTGCCAGTGCGTCTGAAGTGTTGTGCTCGTGGGTGCCTGTGTGCCTGCCAGGTTTGACCTGGCGGGCACACAGGCACCTGCAAGCACAACTTGTAGTCTGCCGGTCTGGGAACTACAGTACCTGCAAGCTTACCAATACCATTGCTCTCAGACCGGCAGACTCGTAATGAGGTCCATTGCCTTGTTAAGTAATTTGTCTGCTGCAAACTGTAAATGTATGCCTTGTTCCACTGATTTCAACCATCCGGGAAGACTCAGTGAAAGGGATAAAAAGCAGGTATTACCTACTACGCCGTGATACCCCCGGGTCTGGGCATATAACAAATGTAATAAATAAAGTATTAGAATATCTCTTATCAGATTATTAATTCCATTCCCTCATTGACCGATGAGGACCTCCCCGGGGACCTGGGAAGGAATTAAAGGGGGTGTGTCGCTCCACACACTCCAACCGAAGAAGGAAGGAGATCTTGGCGTACCACTCCCTGATGAAAGAAGAACTATACCAGATTAACCCCACTTTGCCCTACTCTCCCTCAACAAGAAATCACCCATTCTGGCACTTGTGGGGCAAGCATTTTCAACACTGCAACCAAAAATGTGCCTGCATTGCCTCATTCCCCCTGAATGACAAAAAGTTATGTCCTGCTTTGAAAAATGACCTGCAATCCAGATGACATCGCCCTGGTGACTTTCATTTTAAAACAGCACAAAATTTGTTATATTCAACCTAGCCTTGCCTGTGTCTTGCATCTGAATGCCATGAAATGCCATGAAATCAGACACACCCTGTAGGACAGCATTGTTTTCATCTGATCAAGTCAGTGAAAAGCAGGAATTACATTACCTTCTGTACTCAAACTGATCCGATCTGTCAAGGCTTTTCGGGAAATGCAGGGCAAAGAAACCACATCTTGTGAAATCCCCATGTAAAGTAAACGCATGTAAATTTGTTTTTGCAATAGCAGTGAAATAACACTTTTAAAGCTAAAATGTTAAATCATCCCAAATACTCGCACAGAAATAGTATTTTAGGTGGGGTTGGGGTGTGGTAAATGTATAATATATTTGTTTACAAAAAGTCTGGCTTTTGTGAAATAAAGAAAACAAAAATGTTTGAAAGAAGCAGAACCAGTTTTGCCTGGGCAAGCACTTCAGAGGTTGCGCAGTGGCTGATGTAGTGTCTTCTTCGTGGTCCACACAGCGGACCCCTAGAGTTTGTTTGGGATCTGTATCCCTTAAGAGTGCATTGGGGGGGGCCACCATACAGTAACACATGGTTTTGGTTTGATCTCGGCACTTCAGGGATCCAGCCCCTTGTGAAAGGAAGTTCCTTTACAAACCTGAGACTCGGAAGTGTGGAAAGTAGCTACCTCGTCAGACTGGCCAGCATTTTTGCAGCCCGGGACAAAGGACACTGGGGACTAGCCCTGTCATAAGGAAGTGTGAAGTTCTTTGACACCTCTCCTCCGCTTCAGCTGCCAAAGGGCACCATGGCAACCCCTGTGCAAGCCGACACGGGGCAGGCTGGCTGTGGAGATTTGAAGTACTGCCCACTTTTGGGAACAAAGCCAGCCCATTTGTATCAAAAGACTTTTTACATTAAGCCATTTAATTCAAGAATCGGAAGAAGCAGTGATGTGAAATTATGAAGGTTTTAAATGTCGTTTTTTCAGAATCAGAATGAAACTATGGGTATTAACATGTACGGGAGGGGAATGACATTAACGTTCCATTGCTGGGGAAATCATACATGACACCGATGTTAAATTTGAGGAAAATATGCCTGATATTATTCTGCATATCCGGAACTTTTTGTAGAATTTTAGGTGAAATAGTTTCCATCCAAATTGGGGAAAAAAGTACCAGAAGAGCAAAGAAGCATCATACAGACTTGGCTTTTGAACCAGTATACTCCAGGTGAAATATGCTATTTGCCTATCTGCTTTCTATGATAACTGAACATATAAGGGTTTTTCCATAACTGATTTTGGCAAAAGTAACTGTGGGGGAACAAAGCACCTCATAAAAACAGCCACACTAAAACTGATGTCACTACCCGGGGTCCAATTAACCTGCAGGGGGGTGGTGATGTCCTCAGCCTGACCTATCCTGTCGTAGAGGTATGTCCAGGTCACTTCGGCCACATAGTAAAAAATGCTCTGATGTCATCCTCCTTATGAGGCAGAGGCTTGGGGAGCTCTAGTCTTACTTTTTCCACCTCCAAGAGATTTAACATTCTTCCAATATCCAGATCTAGAAATTCTACATTCACCCTGCAAGAATCCTGATCCAGAACCGCCATACAGAACCTCCTATCCAGGCAGAACCACCTATCCAGAACTAAACCCTACAAAATCCCAATAATTCAGGGAGCAAGAGGGAAAGGCTGCTGATGTAACGCTCACCTGATTCTCGCAGAGGCGCCGGTCTTGACTGGGCGACTACCGTATCTTCAAAGGTGGTGTGTAGCACCCGGTTGGCTCTTTGGGCTGGACCTCTGTGCACTGTATGCCTGACGTGTAGAGTAAGATGTCTGCAGATAGAAAATATGGGGTTAATGAACTGGGGTTATTGGGGTGTCCCTATCTCTTTCCTCTTCTCCTCTCCTGTAGACCCCCAAAGGTTAACGCTCTCACCTTAGGTAAGTGAATGCCGAGCTCTCCATCTGCCTCGGGGCAGGGTGCTGTAACCAGTTTCTTCACTGGATAGGTAGCGCAGGCCTCTTGACTTCAGAGGACTGCTGTCCGTCGTTTACTGCACGAACGGTAAGTTTCGAGTCATTCAAATGTCTTTAAAGTCTTTAGTAATGATGTCTCTTGATTTGCAGGGTTCCGGCGATGGCGGATGACGGGCTGAAGTGAGTTGAAGATGGAGCCCGTGTGATGAATAGAAGCGCCTGGAAGCACGTAAGTAAGTTCTTGTTGCCTGCTTCACTATGCGCTCTAACTGTCTTTTTATTTTGCAGGTACGAGTTCGGAGCGGCTGCAGGGTGCCGGAATACCCACTGGATTAGATGTGGAAAGGAGTAATGGCACGTGAGTATTAAAGTTCCCCAATGTCTTTAAACGCACCTTGTTTTGTCTTTCAGATGCGGGATGCAGCGCCGAAGGCCTCCGGAGCGTGCGAAGAGTAGGTAAGCCTTTGCCTTTCAGATGCCGGAATGCTAACCTGTTCTTTCTTGTCTTTATAGGTGTTGCTGAAGACTGGATTCAGGATGGTAAGCCTTTGCCTTTCAGATGCCGGAATGCTAACCTGTTCTTTCTTGTCTTTATAGGTGTTGCTGAAGACTGGATTCAGGATGGTAAGCCTTTTTCCTTAGGCCCAGGACCGGATGCAGAAGACACGATGAGCGTTCTGCTGCAGAGGTTGCAGAATAACGCAAAGCAAGATTCATCCACCGGGTGTGGTTTAAATAGCCTCCTGTAGTGCTTAGGTGTCTCCTTCCACAGCCAAGTAAGAAAAGAGTTCCTGGTAAGAAAAGAGTTCCTGCCTTCCAGAAGAGTTCCAGTGTTCTGAATCTAGGGAGTGGCTCCAGCCCCACCCAACAGGAAAAGTAGTTCCAAACAGAAGAGGATCAGAGGCTCAACTGGCAGGCAAGTAAGCAGCATGGTCTGCTGAAGGTAAGTCCACCCAAGCATTATGAGCCCGGCGCTTCCAGCGCTGGGACTGGGCATATTTATGAGCCTGGTGCCTCTGGCGCCAGGACTGGGTCCAAAAGGTCCCAAGTGGGACTGGTTGGCACTCGGAACCTGGGTTATGGATCTGCTTCCAAGGGAGTTGGGAAAACTCTGACCTTTTGGAAGCAGAGAGATCATGACAGTACCCCCCCTCAAGGCCCCTCCCAAACCGGGCTTCTCCGGGGGTTTTGGCTTGTCAGGAAATGTTTGGTGAAATCTTTTGATTAGGCGAGGAGCGTGGACATATTCAGCAGGTTCCCAGGATCTCTCTTGGGGGCCGTAGCCTTTCCAGTCAATTAGGTAGAATAGTTTAGATTTGGAGATCTTGGAGTCCAGAATGCTTTTGACTTCAAACTCGAGTTCTCCATCCACTAGGATAGGTTTTGGAGATTTGGTTAGTCGGGTTTGAGGTTGCACGGGTTTTAATAGAGAGACGTGGAAGACCGGATGTATCTTCATGTGCGGGGGCAAGTCCAACTTGACCGCTACTGGGTTTACTATGGTAGTGATGGAATAGGGACCAAGGTATCTTGGTTTGAATGTGCGTGGCCCTTTTAGAGAGAGATATTTGGTGGATAACCAGACTTGATCCCCTACTTGATAGTGAGGGGCTTCCTTCCGATGTTGATCTGCTCCTTTCTTGTATTGTTCTTTAGCCCTTTGAAGGTGAGAAACAGCTTCCTTAAAGGCTTGGGTGATTGTAGAATGCAGGTAGTCTACTGCTGGTGTTTCAAGATCTTGGAGGGGATCCAACTCCGAGGTTCGAGGGTGACTGCCGTACAAAAGAAAAAAAACGGGGTTTTCCCAGTTCCCGAATGGACAGAGTTATTGTAGGCATACTCGGCTATCCAAAGGATATCTTTCCAAGTTTTTTAAGTTTGTTGCAGCATGCAGCGTAAATACTGTTCCAGAGTTTGATTGGTCCTCTCGGTTTGTCCGTCGGTCTGAGGGTGGTGACTGGTCGATAGTCTCACATCAATTTGAGCCGACCGACAGCAACTTCGCCAAAAATGAGAAATAAATTGACTACCTCGATCCGAAATTAGAACCGAAGGAAAACCGTGCAGTCGGACGATGTTTTCGAGAAATTCTCGGGCCAGAGTTGCTGCTGTTGGCAAGCCTTTGAGCGGAATGAAATGCGCCATCTTGGAGAATAAGTCCACGATTACTAGAATCGTATTGTATCCGGAGCATGGAGGTAGATCGGTGATGAAGTCCATAGAAAGCGTATGCCAAGGGCGAGGTGGGATGTCAATAGGGCGTAAGAGGCCTGCTGGTCTTTCCTTTTGACTCTTGTTTTGGGCGCATACTCCACAGGACATTATAAAGTCTCTGATATCTTTTTTCCAAGACGGCCACCAGAAGTAGCGCTTGATCTTTTCTGAGGTCTTGGCTATACCGGGATGACCTTCCATTAAAGAGTCGTGATAACAAGAGATTACTTTTTTCTGTAAATCTGTGCTGGGTAGGTATAATCGTTCTTGGAAATACAATAAGTTGTCCTTTACTGCAAAGTCCTTTCCCTGCAGATGCCAATTCTGTATGTCTGCTGGAGTTACAAGTTGCCTGGCTTTATCCTTAACTTCCTCTATGGATTCTGTGGCGATTACACCCAGAATTCTTTGTTCGGGAATGATTGGTACAGGTTTAGGGTTGACCAAGTGTTCTTCCACTCCCATCCGAGAAAGGGCATCGGCTTTACCGTTCTTTGTACCAGGTCGATAGGTAATTATGAAGTCAAACTCGGCAAAGAATAATGCCCAACTGAGTTGTCTAGAGGATTGGGCTTTTGCGGTCTTCAAATATTGCAGGTTTCGGTGATCCGTAATCACAGTAACGGTGTGTCGGGCCCCCAGCAGATAATGCCGCCAAGCCTTAAAGGCAGACTTGATAGCCAGAAGTTCCTTGTCAGTAATCGTGTAATTGATTTCAGGAGGCGAGAATTTGCGGGACCAAAATGCCACGGGATGCAACTGATTGGTTACCGGGTCCTTTTGTGATAGAACTGCCCCCATGGCAAGGCTTGAAGCATCAGTTTCCACGATGTAGGGGAGTTCGGGGCGAGGGTGTTTTAAGATTGGTGCAGAGATAAATTTAGTCTTCAAATCCTGGAAAGCTTGTTCCGCCTCGGTAGACCATTCAAAACGTTTGTTTTTCTTTAACAAGGCAGTGATGGGCTGGACTATTCGAGAGAATTCGGGGATAAACCTGCGGTAAAAGTTAGCGAAGCCTAACATGCTTTGCACACCTTTTACGGAGGATGGTGATGGCCATTTGAGAACTGCATCGACCTTCTTTGAATCCATACGCACTCCGCCGGGTGATAATATGAATCCCAAGAATTCAACTTCAGTCACGTTGAAAACACATTTTTCCAACTTAGCGAAAAGTTTGTGTTGACGCAATCTTTCGAGGACCATTTTCACGTGTTTCCGATGTTAAGATTCCAATGAAGAATAAACGAGGATGTCGTCAATGTAAACAACAACACATACATCTATGAGCTCTCTGAGGACATCGTTCATAAAATATTGAAAGGCGGCCGGGGCATTGCAAAGTCCGAAGGGCATGACCTGATATTCAAATAGCCCATACTTGGTGCGGAAGGCCGTCTTCCATTCATCGCCCTCTTTTACTCGTACCAAGTGGTAAGCTCCTCTAAGATCCAGCTTTGTATATATGCATGCTTTTCTGACTTGGTCCAGGAGTTCAGGGATCAAAGGTAACGATATCTATTCTTAACGGTGATCTGGTTCAGGGAGCGATAATCGATACAAGTTCTAAGGTCTCCTTCCTTTTTTGGAACGAAGAACAAAGCTGAAGAAGCAGGGGACTTGGAAGGACGAATAAACCCATTTGCCAGGTATTGATCCAGGTATTGTCGAAGGTGAAGGTTCTCAGGCTCGGTGAGGGCATAAATTCTACTACAAGGAGGAGTAGATCCAGGTATCAGGTCTATCTGGCAGTCATAAGACCTATGAGGAGGTAGAGAGTTAGCCTGATCCTTCCGGAAAACATCTTGGTATTCTAGGTATTCGGGAGGTAACTGGGGAGTCTCTGAAGAAATTGCGGCCAGTGCAACACCAGGTGGAGGGTGACAAGTAGAGACACATTCTGGAAACTGGACCGTTCTTGCTCGCCAATCGATCAGAGGATTGTGTTTCTCTAACCAAGGTATTCCTAGAATAATCTGAAACTGAGGGGCCTTGATCACATCAAACACGATCTTCTCATGGTGTCCTTCTTGACTTACTAGCGTCACCTCTTGAGTGGTATGCGTTACTGGCCCGGAGGCTATCTCCGTACCATCCACCGTAGTAATGACGTCCTTTACAGCCTTGGGACAAAGAGTTAGATTCATCCTCAAAACCATTTCATGATCCACATAATTGCCGATGGCACCGCTGTCGACGTAAGCTTCAATTGCATGTAATCGATCCGGATTATCAGGGCTAATGAGGACCATAGGTATCACGAAATGCGAGGTCACGGAACTGGTTTTCACGCTCGGCAAGAGGACCTCTATTCTTGTCGGGCGAGGTCGTTTCCCTGCTCAGAGTTTGTAACTTTGGTAACTGCAGCTCCTACTGCCTTCTTGGCAGGTTTCACCGGACAGTCTCGAAGAAAGTGCCCTGAGTTTCCGCAATATAGGCATAATTGCAACTGTTTCCTCCTTTCCCGCTCCCTTTGTGTTAGAGGACCTTTCAGACCCCCTATTTGCATGGGTTGCCCGGAGTCTACTCCTTTGGAAGGAGTTAGCGGTTTGGAAAATACTCGAGCATCAAACTTGGAACGATCGGCCTTCCTGTTCTGCAGCCTGTGATCTATTTGAACGACCAAGTCTATATAATCCGAACAGTCTTGTGGGGGATTCACTACTTGGGCTAAAATGTCTTTGAGCTCTCCACGTAGACCTCTATAAAACAGCGTAATCCTTTTGTCCTCAGGCCATTGAGTTTCCACTATTAGTCTATTGAAAGATGCAATATAAGCCAAAAGGTCTTGATTACCCTGTCGCAACGAAAGAAGCTCATTGTCCAAGGCCTGCCCCTGTGAATGTCTTGCGAACAGTTTTTCCATACTAAGCTGAAAGGCTTGAAAATCATGGAGAACCGGATCATCTTGATTAACTAGAGGGATCGACCAGTCTGCCGCATTGCCACTAAGGTACGAAAGTACAAAAGCTACTTTTGCTTGATCAGTTGGAAAGGCTGCTGGCCGGCATAAGAAGTGCAACCGGCACTGATTGATAAATACTGCAAACCTCTTTGGGTCACCAGAAAATCGTTCGGGCGGAGCCAGAGGTACGTTCCCAGGTAGGTTGATGTGCACTGGATTCATAGAGGATGTTGAAGGAAGATTTGCCCCTGATGCGGGTAACGGGGTCTGTCCGGCTTGTGACTGTAGCACTTGTCTAGCAAGATTGTCTGTTCTCTCCTTGGAAATAATTAGTTCCCTTCTTAGAGCATTCGTTTCCTGACGAGCTGCATGCACTTCTGCCCTTAGTTCCCCAAGTAACCGGGCTAGGGGGTCAGTATCCGAGGTTTCCATAGCGCCTGGGCGAGAGTTTTGCGGTAGGCTTTGCGTTCTGTAACGCTCACCTGATTCTCGCAGAGGCGCCGGTCTTGACTGGGCGACTACCGTATCTTCAAAGGTGATGTGTAGCACCCGGTTGGCTCTTTGGGCTGGACCTCTGTGCACTGTATGCCTGACGTGTAGAGTAAGATGTCTGCAGATAGAAAATATGGGGTTAATGAACTGGGGTTATTGGGGTGTCCCTATCTCTTTCCTCTTCTCCTCTCCTGTAGACCCCCAAAGGTTAACGCTCTCACCTTAGGTAAGTGAATGCCGAGCTCTCCATCTGCCTCGGGGCAGGGTGCTGTAACCAGTTTCTTCACTGGATAGGTAGCGCAGGCCTCTTGACTTCAGAGGACTGCTGTCCGTCGTTTACTGCACGAACGGTAAGTTTCGAGTCATTCAAATGTCTTTAAAGTCTTTAGTAATGATGTCTCTTGATTTGCAGGGTTCCGGCGATGGCGGATGACGGGCTGAATTGAGTTGAAGATGGAGCCCGTGTGATGAATAGAAGCGCCTGGAAGCACGTAAGTAAGCGCTTGTTGCCTGCTTCACTATGCGCTCTAACTGTCTTTTTATTTTGCAGGTACGAGTTCGGAGCGGCTGCAGGGTGCCGGAATACCCACTGGATTAGATGTGGAAAGGAGTAATGGCTCGTGAGTATTAAAGTTCCCCAATGTCTTTAAACGCACCTTGTTTTGTCTTTCAGATGCGGGATGCAGCGCCGAAGGCCTCCGGAGCGTGCGAAGAGTTGGTAAACTTTTGTCTTTCAGATGCCGGAATGCAGTGTGAAGACCTCCGGAGCGCACGAAGAGTAGGTAAGCCTTTGCCTTTCAGATGCCGGAATGCTAACCTGTTCTTTCTTGTCTTTATAGGTGTTGCTGAAGACTGGATTCAGGATGGTAAGCCTTTGCCTTTCAGATGCCGGAATGCTAACCTGTTCTTTCTTGTCTTTATAGGTGTTGCTGAAGACTGGATTCAGGATGGTAAGCCTTTTTCCTTAGGCCCAGGACCGGATGCAGAAGACACGATGAGCGTTCTGCTGCAGAGGTTGCAGAATAACGCAAAGCAAGATTCATCCACCGGGTGTGGTTTAAATAGCCTCCTGTAGTGCTTAGGTGTCTCCTTCCACAGCCAAGTAAGAAAAGAGTTCCTGGTAAGAAAAGAGTTCCTGCCTTCCAGAAGAGTTCCAGTGTTCTGAATCTAGGGAGTGGCTCCAGCCCCACCCAACAGGAAAAGTAGTTCCAAACAGAAGAGGATCAGAGGCTCAACTGGCAGGCAAGTAAGCAGCATGGTCTGCTGAAGGTAAGTCCACCCAAGCATTATGAGCCCGGCGCTTCCAGCGCTGGGACTGGGCATATTTATGAGCCTGGTGCCTCTGGCGCCAGGACTGGGTCCAAAAGGTCCCAAGTGGGACTGGTTGGCACTTGGAACCTGGGTTATGGATCTGCTTCCAAGGGAGTTGGGAAAACCCTGACCTTTTGGAAGCAGAGATCATGACAGCTGATCCCTTTGGGAAAATCCAGTGACCAGGCCTTTTTGCCCAGCTGACTCATCCCGCTGACCACAGTGACCAGACTAGGCCCAGCTGTCCCACTCCAGCAGAGCCCACCGCTGCGCAGTGACCAGATCTTGCCTTGCTGTCTAGAGACCCGGGTTAGCGGCCCAAACTACCACACTCAAGTACAATTTGTAAGTATCATCTTCCCCAGAACCAAAAAGCTGCATACACCGCTCTGTTTCCTTGCATTCTGTCCAATCCTATAAAGAAAATCCTATAAGTACCCGAGTTAATTCTTAATTTGTTAGAATCCTCTGTGTAACTTGTCCTTAGAAAAATCTGTGTTCGTCTCCATGTGTACCGTAATTCTTGCCAAATCATTTCAGTCCTTTGTGTAAGTACTATTTTGAATAATTTAATACATTTCCCATAGAGATGAACGCAGCGTGAATAGGTTAACCTTGCAAATTAACCTCCGAGCGTACCTTGTCTTGCAATCTAGCCACTAAAATATAATTTCAGTAGAACAAATCACTTTGCTAACAAAACCAAGTTTGCCTGTGAAAATTGGTTCCCTTTTAAAAACCGACTTTCCTTTCCTACAAAGAATCCCATCCTGTCACCATCAAGAGTCACACTTTCACTTTAGTATCATACCTGTTCTTTGCCTGTCCGCTTGTTTTAAACCCGTAAAAACTAAGAAATTGCAGTTTTGCCAGGTGCCTTTTTTGCTGCACTGTTTTCCTTCCTCAAAGTCGATTTTCTCTCCTGAATGCCTGTTTAGTATCTTGCCTTGTACCCTGTAAGTTTCCTTGCCTCATTAGTACAGCCACACCAATTCCTGTCTTATCCATTCAACCGCACATGTAAAATAACCATTCAGTGAATTCCGAGTGCCATTTCGTTCATTTTCAGGGTTTTCAATCCGATTTTTGCGTCCCATTCAGTGGTGGTAGGTCGGATTTTCAATCCGATTGTTTGACTATGAAACCTGACTCCTTGGTACTCCTCTCCACCCACACACAACTTGGTTAACAGGGGCTTGGGGGTGTGTTGCAGGGGGAATGCTTAACAGTTGTGCTATTTCAAGGTATTACCAAAAGTAATCTTGCTTCTATTCAATTCTGCATCGATGTGTCTGATGATATTTAAGTAAATTAAGTCTACCCTATCATTTTGCTGTGTAAATTATCACCACATTGGTGCTTGCTGCCCGAAATTTGATTTGTGTGATTTTGCCTTTGAATTTTAAAATAAATATTTCCTTTTACACACCAACCTGGTTCATTGTCCATTGGACACAGGGTGTACGTTAAGGGCGGTATGAGATGGGTTGGCTGCCTTCTCAAATTAAGAATCCAAGGTAGATAAAATCAAAGCTTTTTTATTGTGCACCACAGCCCTGGCCAGTGGAAAGAGTCCTGGTCTGGAGTGTGTCTTTAAATCTGTGACAGTCCCCATAAAAATGTGTAAAATCCCAGCATCCTATATTCAGTTATTGCTGTGCTGATATATTTACCTGTTTTACAATCCAAGTATATCCCATTATGCTCCCACTTTACATATGCACAATAGCCTTGGTTTTCACTATCCCAGGCCATGTATTGCCGTTTATAAAATCTCAATATTATATTCACAGTTAAACACACTAGTATACTCCCAATTTGGCAACACCAGCAGGGGAGGGGAGGCTGGTGAATTTGTGCACTCGAGGGGTGTAAATAATTCCCACTCCTTGCAAGCAACAAAGTGTAGAAAGGAAGGCAAAACCAACCATTGAGGATGTAGGAGGATTCTTAACTTCCCTTTTTTTTTATTGGTGCATTTTGCAGGAAATTTGGTGAATTGGGTAACGCCATACAATTTACACTTGGCTTTGTAGGGGTAACACATTAAATAATTCAGAGATGTCAGGACACAACAGTACACAGCAGCATTTGCATTATGCCTTTGATGATGACACTGCTGGCATATTGGTACAAAGTTTATTTCGTAATTTCCATAAAAACACAAGTGCACACACAACTTTGCACACAATTCTCAGATAAAATATACCAGATTAAAAAGGATTACAAGAGCTTGCGCACACATACAATAACCCAATAATAGAATCTAGAACCCTAATACGGTTAACTATAAATTAATTAGTAATTTGCTCTTGTGCAGGGGTTGCCTTAAAAATGATAAAAGAAAATAAATACATAAAAAGCCATTACTGTGTGAACCGAAGTTCACACAGTAATGGCCTCAAGGTCCTGGCGGCTCTTAACTTCAAATATGCAGGGAAAAACAAGAACAAATGGGTAAGGTCCTCCAAGGCGGCATTCACAATAGGCAAGATTGATTCACAATATCACACCCCCATACACCCGTAGTGGCTCTGAGTGGGGAGGCCGTTAAAACGAATTCTGGTAATTGAGTTTCTCTGAGATGTATTCTAAGCCCATAATAGATACTTTTGGATATCAGGAGCAGTTATGATATACCTCCTGTTAAATGGAGTGTAATATTTCCTTTGCTTCCGCCTATGAGATATAGCTAGTATTTAAATCCTTTACCACTCTCAATGCTATAATCTCTAATAGATTAAAATTTGAGGCAGCATTAATTACACCCAGCTCAGATTTTCTGAATGACAGCCAAGGTATCCTAACATTAGGGTCTCTCAAAATGATAAACCTGAAAAGGTTGTGCATCATTCCAGCCGTATCATTGCTCCATAGACTGAGCTAATGACATAAAGGCTGTACAGACAAGATATCGCTAATTCATTTGCAAATTAATTCTAAATGTACTCAATTAGTGGTTTAATGGCATGAGCCAATACCTGTTTTAAAAAAATCGTTTTCGACAATCTGAAGCAAGCTTATATTCCTCTAGCGCCACAGCTCCATACCATACCTTGCAGCCGTAACGGTCTTCTGGTTATAGACCCATATCTACCAGTTTTGCTTTAAACTGTGCCAGGGATCGAACTATACCCCACAAAGCTTGCCTGAACTTCATAGTTTTTCCTGACACATATGATCCCCAGATATGCAAATTCATTGATTTTAGGGATAATGATGCATTACTGCACATAGGCGGCAATTCTGACATGGGCTTCCCTTTATAACAGAACATAACTGCTGATTTCTGGGTGTTTACCTTCAAGTCCATCTTGTCCATAAACCCAGTGTAATCAAGGATGAGTTTTTGGAGCGCTCTTGGCATCTGTGCGATCAAAACGGTGTCATTGCTTACACCAACAACGGCAGCACGCTTGTCCACATCCTTGGAACATCAGGTGTTGAATTTAACAATCGTAGAGGCGTTTATGTACAGACTGAAGAGCAGGGGCGCTAGGACACCGCCCTGATGCACACCGACTACTGAAAACAAAATCCATACAACGCCGTTTTTCCAAGACCTTATACAGATTTGATTCGACTGGTGAAGCCTGATAAAAAAAATTGACTAACCCTACTGGCCAATTCATAGACCGAAGCACCCGCCACAACTTGCCACAATTAACTTTATAGAAGGCGGTGCTCGGGTCCAGTAAGGCCATTTATATTGGCTCCTCTTTGATATACAAGCAGTGGGCCACTATTAATAGAGGTTTAGGATTGCTCAGAGGTAAATCCCAACTCGCTGGGGCACAGGGTATTGGTCTGAGCCGCCCAGGTTTCCAAACTAGCAAGCGCAGCACGTCCAAAGATTTTAAAAGGAGAACCCAGAAGGGAAATTACTGTAAAACACAATGCGACAGATCGTTGGTAACCTGCGCTAAATCTTATAATTAATGCTGCCACGACAAAGGAACTCAACATAACTGCGTGCTGATTGGTAATTAAGCAGTCAAAACTTATTCTACCTTGGTACATGCATGTTACCCAAAAATCTTTTTTAAAATGCTCAAGAGTTCACAATAACCCAGATGTATGTTAAAAAATATATAGATCAATGAACGATATGTGTTTTGCATGACAAACTTTATTTCTCATGGTCAATTAGCAATCTTGGGGAATAATTTTGAATTGGTGCATGTGATCGACATTCATGTGAAAAATTGACGGAAAAGATAAAACAAAACTTGAAGTACTAGGAAGATTGCCCAAACGTACAGCACAGGGATTCTATTAAAGACACGGTGGCGAGCATTATGCTTCACTCCCTTTTTTGGCTACTCTCCAGCAGCCCTTCAAAACTTTTAAACATTTACTTTTTTTTTTTTAAAACATCAGTACCAATTGCAGGAAAAACAAGAAAAATTATAAAGGGAACTAATTTGCCCCATAGTTCCTTTCTTTCTGGTAGTCCTGAGTGCTCTGCTCCTGTCCAATCAGTGTGCATTCCACCTCCACATGCCATGCTCTGCCTTCTGTCCTTTCCTCTTCTTTTTGGGTGCCTTGAAACTGACACTTCTTCTGAACAATGAGTTCAACAAACCAAACCATCCCATCAATTTAGAACGCTGTTAGGAGTCCCACTCCTGATGTGCACCAACATGAAACGTTGCTGAGATGCAAACTCCACCGCTGGCATCAACCTCTAGCCCCTTTCTCGCTCAGCCGTATGTCTGCTCCTCACCTGTAACCAGAGAGAATCGACAGTAGGGAGGGGGGAGATACGCTTAGCATCCGCAAATAAACAAACATACAATTCACTGTGCAACGCGTATTCAACGGGAGGGATAATGCTTGCCTCTGTGTCTTTAATAGAATTAAGACTCCCTCTGCTGTAAGCATGGGTAATCTTCATTCTATGTCGAGACTGGAGGCGAGCATTATGCTTGTTCAAAGCTCTTCACTACTTCCGCTACAATGGCCGATACCAGTTCAAAATAAGTCCTGCAATGGCCGATAGCAGTTTAAAATAGGTCTTAAATGTGGAGTTGATAGACCAATTTGCAGCTCTCATAAAATCCTCCAAAGATATGTTTGCTGCAAAAGCCTCGGAAGCCATGGCACGCCAGACAGAATGTGCTCCAAAAACTGACACATCAATTCCCACTAGTGCCATCACTTCTCTCACCCACCTCGCTATGGTGGTGGACGCTACGGAATGACAAGGCTTCCTGCGTGCAATTAAAAGCTGCAATACTCCGTTCAGTCTATCTTCTACACGAGTGGCCTCGTGTCTCTTAATACACTGCTGCGCATAGCTTTGGGATTCTGGGGGAAGTATGGGTACCAAATTACTGCAGAATTGCTCTTTATACATTGTAACTTCCTCTCCACCTCTAGAGCCTTTACGTCTGACAGGCATCTACAAGAAACTAAGCATAGCAAGGTGGCTAATTTCTCAGATAGCTGCCACACTAACAGAAACTCATTACACGGCCACTGATTGAATAGGTAGAGTACCACGTTGACGTCCCACAAGGAGGAATATTTCGGTAAAGGGGCTTGCTAACCTTGAACCCCCTATGATCAACCTAACAACCGCTTGATGCTCGCCTAACGGCGCGCTGTCCACCAGCATGTACCCTGCTGAAATGGTAGATATGTACACTCCCACCATCCTAAAAGGTCTTCCCTGTCTGGGTAAACCCGCCAAGAAATTAAACACCTACACTACAGGGGGCAGAAACGGAATTAATTCTCTGATGCACACATACAAAAAATGCTAAATAAATAAATAAACACAGTATCTCCCAGGTATGGCATAATAGCTCCTAGCAGAGGATGGAGCCCAATATACTTTGATGAACTCGGCAGCTTTTCCGAAAGTACTGGCATATTCCATCTGTGCCTGAAACCCTGCACGCTATCAGATCGAGGCTCTGGTCTTGTACTAGGATGTGGTATTCCTGCAGGATCGGTCAGCAGGTCCTCCTGATGAGGAATCCTCTGCTGGGCAAATCCAAGGAAAGTTCCATCAGAACTGGAAACCATGCTTGCAACCTACATTCTGGCGCCACTATCACTACCTCCGCTCTGTCTTGTGAACTAGTGCCCTCGCCAACATAGCAAAGGGTGGAAACGCGTAATTAACACTTCCCTGCCCAATGATGCACAAAGGCGTCCATCCCTAGTGCCTCCGGATCTAGCGTCCAGCTGAAGTATTTCTGGAGTTGGGTGTTCAGTACAGACCTCTTCACTTCCAGACTGAATGGCCCCCATTCGTTTTGCAGTTTCTGGAACACTGCTCTGTGTAACCTCCAGTCGCTCGAATCCCTTAAGTAGTGGAAGTTCCAATCTGCTATTGTATTCTGAGCCCCCGGCAGGCACTCTGTCAGGATCTTCCGGTCCAGACAAAAGTGCAAGAAATCTTTTGCTAACTCCACTTGCATCATGGACTTGGTTCCTCCTAGCTTGTTGATATAGCGTACTGCAGATATATTGTCCATCCTCGGCAGAACACAACAGTGCGCCTTCCCCTTGGTGAATGCTGTTAGGAAAGATTTCTTAATTGTGGGTAATTTTTCTTCCATATGGCAACCCCTAAACTTTTTGCTGTTGTTTTCACTAGGATCTAGACTTTGCCAGAGAAGTGCAGCCTTCTGCCGCACTCCTCTGGGCTTTCGCTCTATTCTTACGGGAAACTGACATGCCCTTAAGATGGTCAGTACCGGGAAACGTTGTTTTCCGTAGTTTCTTTATCATGTTGCAGCTTGCGCAACATGACACAAGAGGGCACTGTAAGCTAAGTTACTGCTCTCTTGGGTCTCTAGTCTTCTACAGTCCCTAGATACTCTCTTTGGATTGATAATGAACGGTGCAAGTGAATCACGTACGGGACTGGTGGCAGCGATCGTTTCTTGTGTTTTTGAGCTCCTTTTGGCGTTTTAAGCGGTTTCTCGCGCTTAGCCCAAAATGGTGGCCTGGCTCCCAAAATGGCCAGACCACGCGGCTCTTTGTCCTGTCCGATGACCGTCTTACCCCCTTCACCTTCCCCAGGTCGAGCCGACCCGGGGCCTTCCTTATTTGGGCATGTACTTTCCCGCGAAACACAGATGCTTTTGCGGGCTTCTACAGGCCTTGTGTGTGCCTCCAGGATGTGGGCTAGGATGTCTGGTCCCAATACACATCCTGGGTGCCAGAGAGTATAGGGTGGTGTGAATGCCTGGGACCTCCGTGGTCCGTGATAGGTCCACGTATGGTGTGAGTGTTTTGTGAGCAGATCTCCTATTGGGTCCCCTCCGTTTTGGCGCAAAGGGAACCGTGGATAAGAGGGGGCTGGAAACACCACTACCATGTCGATCTCCTGAGTTCTCACGAACAAAGGAATACAGGAGCCAAGTATCCTGCAACCACGAGGCTGAACCGAGGAATCGCTGGTGACCCGCTGAAGGGCTGCTCCTCTGCACTGCTGTCACTTTGTGAAACCCTTTCTACCTCGGATCGAACGAGAAGGCCTGTACTGGTACTTTGACCCTTGGAATAGTGGGAACAACTATTCTTGGCATCTTCAACATCTCCTGCACGTAAGCCTTCGGAAGTGTCTCTGGGCGATCCAGCAGACTGACCAGCCTACCCAGGAGTCTTGCTCTGTAACCGCTGTCAGGTTGTGTTGTATTACGAGTCCTTGTCACTCTCACACGATTCGTACACTTGGCATTCCCAGTTCTGAAGTGAGTAGTGTACATTTGGCTGAAATGCACACGACCGCTCCGTTGCCCTGCTGTGGTAACAAACTGTGCGGGTTCACTGCGTTTGGGACGTCCTCCACTCAACTTCTGCTGCTACGGAATCTACACGATGCCGAGTAGTCCCCTGCTCATATCTGAACCTGCCAGCGACTGAAACTGACGCGGAGAAGCCTGGGTCTGCTTGCATCGGGGACCGGTGAGTAGCATCGCTAGGAACTGGTCACCCTCCTGCAGGAGCCCATAGCTTTTCCCCGCTGTGTCTAACGGCACGCCTTTCCGTACTCGCGCTCTGCTTCTGCCCACAGTGGAGGCTGTGCTTGAGTCGCGGAGCTCCGTTCATCTTCATTTGTTCAACGAACTAAACTGCCTGATTCCCTCGAAGAGACTCCCCTTTTTGCCCATTGGCACCAGCGTGTGCAGGTACTTTTGAGCACAAGGCTCCACTCTTCGTAGGGCTTGGACTTCCTTTTAGTTAGGTGCCTCTGAAGGCGGACTGGGTCTAATTATTATTCGCACTGCCTGTTTTCCTCCACATCCAGGTGGTCTACACATTTCATGCATCTAACTCGTTAGACTCGTTTGTATTTGTATATATATTGTATTGGTTTGGTATGTGTTGGTTTACTTGAGTTTTATTGTGATTTCTCGCTACGGTCAATGTTACAAAGGCCTTGTAATAAATGTGTATATATTTTTAATATAAAACCTGCTTGGAGTAATTTGTAAGTGTCCTTGCTTTGTGTGCTCATTGCGTGCTTTCAGTCACCTTCACCCCTCTTGAGACCTAGTCTTGACCGCCGCGATCGCTACCCTGATTGGTCTGGCTTGTCCAGAGGTTACCCTGTTCCAAGAAACTAGGCTGGCCTTCTGAACCTCTGCCCCTCCAGGACAGAGTTCAGAAATCCATCTTAACAAATGCTTTAATTGCAAATTAGCCCGCTAGCAGCTCTAGACAGTTGATGTGTAATTCTAGCTCTGCCAGAGACCATTTTCCTCATGTTTGCATTTGCCCACATCTGGCACCCTGACCTGCTGATGTCGGATTCTATGATGAGCTCTGCAATATCTCCAAATATATCCTGACCGTTCCATGCCTCTATATTGTGGAGCCACCACCAAAGCTCAGCTCTGCTTGCATCGTATAGCAGGACTTAACTGGTGGTAACGCATGCCCCTCCTTAAGGTGCCTGATCTTTAGCCTCTGCAGGGCCCTGTCGTGCACTGGGCGAGGGGAAAATTGCTTGGAAG
Organism: Ambystoma mexicanum; assembly: GCF_040938575.1. Taxonomy (NCBI): domain Eukaryota; kingdom Metazoa; phylum Chordata; class Amphibia; order Caudata; family Ambystomatidae; genus Ambystoma; species Ambystoma mexicanum. Next base: position 465,390,444 of record NC_090931.1, read on the forward strand.
ATGCTAGCAGACCCACTACTCTAGCTAGACTCCGAAGCTATTTAACCGATCTCTTGAGGACTACTCTACTCTCTTTATTGCCCTCATTTTATGAGTTCCAAAGGCACTTTCCTGGTGTCCACCACAAAGCCCAGAAACTCTGTTCTCTTGCTGGGGATGAGTGCCGATTTTCTCCTTTTTCACTAGGAACCCTAAGTCTGTCAAGGCAGAGGTTGCCCACTGCACTTGAGCATGCAGTCAGGCCCTGTTTTCCACCATGAACAGAATATCGTCCAGATATATGATCCTCCTTACTCCGCTACCATCCTCATTAATTTGGGAAAAGCCATGGAGGCCGAATGGCAGGCTTCTGAACTGCCAGGACTGCCATCTCCAAGTAAAAGGCAAAAAGGGACAATGATCTACTGCTACAGGCACGGTGAGGTACGCGTCTATCAGGTCTAGCCTTGCTAACTAGTCGTGATGATATACAAGTGCCAACCCTGTGAGCCTAAGTCTGTGATGTCAAGTAAATGTATAGTCATGGCTAGCCTGGCTGTCTCCACTGTTCTAAGTAAAATGATGGCATTGGCCAGGCTTCTTCCTTTAATTCCCCTGGAGGAAGGATAATGCCTCCCCTCCTTGGAACAGTGATACAAAAGGGTACTCTCATAGCAAAGGCCAGCGTTTTGCCAGTGTGCTGGACTATAAAGGGCCTTTGAAGTCTTCATGCATGGAAAAAGGCGTAGAGTTAAGAGTAGCCAAAGGGGGAAAGGTGGGCCTGAGAAGGGTTTGCACAATCTTGCTTTTCTGAAAGCACTCTGAGTGTGATGTAATAAAACAATGGTCACTTGTTCAATCGACTGGGATTGGACTTCTAACTACAAGCTTGCTATTATCCAATCCCCAGTAACAATTTGCCTTTCATAAGGAAGGGATCTCCCACTCATTCTTTGATTCCTTTCTGAACAACAAGAAAATACATATCTATCTATGTGGGGAGTGAGGTCCCTTACGATTTCTTTTACCATAGAGGTCAAGACATGTGTAATCCAAGACTGGGAAAAGCCCTTCTCCGTAACCATCCTCCAGGGCATATTGGGGTGAACTACTGTGGATCCAGGCCTCACTGCTTGCTTCACTGGAACTAGGATCCCTGGCCCGTCTCGAACTGCACAGATTACAATCTCTATGTTGACTTGACACCTAGATCAATGCCACTCACTTTGTCTTGAACCTGGTGCAACCACAAGAAAAGCATAGAGAAGCCCAGTTTGACACAGTTGAATCACCCAAGACCAAGAATAAGTACCCTCAAGAGGCCCTGTAGCCGGATCTATGTTTGTGACAGTAGTGATGTATACGATTAGTTTTTCAATCCTTTCTTAAGACATATGGTTTGAACAGTCACATTGCTGCAGTTGCTTGCCTGATAAACCCTGCTCAAGTACCCAGAGTGATTTTCTATACCAGTTTAACATGTTCATTGTTCTCTTATCAGGGCGTGGGTGTTTGTGTTTTCTAGTTAGTTACTTGCATTTTGTATTGTTTGCTGGAAGTCTAACTTTGTTTGCAGGATGGGCCAGGGAGCGATAGCGCATGTCTTTGGTGCCCAGTAGGGGGTTGTGTGTCTGAGTGAAGGTGCCTTCTGTTATTTTTTCAACTTCTCTGTGAAAAAGTAGTAGTCTTGCACAGCATTCTGTGGTTTAAGGGCTAGAGTAATCTGGGGGTCATATAGGAGCGCATTTTTATTTAGCTGCAACTGACCTCGTAGTAGGTTGTGGTTGTTGCTTTTAGAAAAGCTTTAATAATAATAATAATAATAATAATTAGGCTTTTATATAGCGCTACAAACCCTCAGGTATCTGAGCGCTGCTTATTATTACCCACGGTGTGTGGTGCTCATTTATCGACCTCGGAAGGATGAAAGGCTGAGATTGGCCCCGCCGGGATTCGAACCTGCGTTAGCAGGCTCTGCACGGATGTCAAAGCGAGCGCTCTACTCGCTGTGCCACTTTGGTGCTGGTATTCACAGAAAAGATCGTAAATAAAAAAAAAAAAACGAATGGTTGAAATGTTCGGATTTCAGCTGTACATGATTAACATTTCAACCATTCGGTTTCATTATAGCGACAAGGGAAGCGGGGGTTGCCCGGTTGTCCTGCGCACCCTTGTTCGCTATAATGGAATCGAGAGGGGCGGTGGTGTTCCCTGCATCCCCCAAAACGTTTTTGAGAAAGAAACAAAGAGGACCCTGTTCCCATCCACGAAAGTGAAGGGAACTGGCGCTGCACGGACTCTGTGGCACACACACAGCGAGGTTTGCCACCGAAAGGTAAGTAAGGATTGGGGGAGGCGGGGTGTAGAAAGGGCATTTAGTAGTGGGGTGCTTATTTCGAATAAGAACATTTAGAATACGAGAGTCTCGTCTTCGAAATGTTCGTATTCTAAATAATCACGTACAACGTTTGGTGTTGGGGTCTCTGCATTTCTGCCAGGCGGCTTATAGTTTTTTGCAATGTGTTTTTTAGGGTGGGTTGTGGGAATCGGTGTACCAACTTTGAGCAAACTGTCGTTTTTTGGAAAGGTGCACACAAATGCCCTTCTTGGGTGAATGTATTGTCCAAGCAAGGAGAATTCTTAAACATGTGTAATTCCATTATTGTCTAGCAAATATCTTCACGGTGTGGTAATAAACTGAATATGCATGAATTTGTTATTGATTGCCCTGACGGGCTGCATCAGAACTAACACTGATACTTAAAAAAAAGTTGAGAAAGGTTAATCAGAACACTGATGGAGATTTGCACAATAACACTGTGTTTATTTGTTTTCTTTTGTGTTGTTTTTCCTGTGTGCGTTTCATGAGATGTTCTGGTGTGTTGGTATTGTCCATATGCATGGAGTGGTGTACAGATAGCTTGTTTGTGGAGGTCTTTTTGGTGTATGTAGAATGTCTCTTGTGTGTATAAATTGCCCTAGTTTTATTTGTGTTGTACGTGACTTTCAAGAGTAAAAGCAGTGCAACTCTTATTATGATTCAAATCTTGATGTGAATGTAGATTGTTAACAAGTGCAGATTTTCAATCTGTTTGCTTCTGTACCCTAGGACACCTGTGCTGGACCACTGAGGATGCACGAATGAAGTTCTGACTGGTGTTGAGGTATTCCCGAACAGCAGCCTATTGGGATACAATGTCCCTGTGTGTTTTACGTACCTGCCATAGAGGGAAATACTGGTCCACTACCATCCTTCATTTCCTTGGTCTCACAGTCCTCACATTCCTTGTTTTTGGCCCCATGGCATGTCACCGTCTCCTCCACTCCTACTTTTACCTTCGCACGTGGCACTTAGACCGCATGAGTCAAGAGTTCTTGGACCGAAACCTGGAAGAAGCACAAGAAGCGGTCAAATACTTTGCTGATTTACCTCAGTTTCTCAACGCCTCCTCAACAGCAAGAAAGGACACCTCCGGGCATGCAAAAGCCAAGCCTTGGTTGGTGATCACCATCATCACAATTGGGCGAAAGCAGGAATTCCATTACTTGCTGCAGGTGATGTCACGCTTCCATCAACTTATAGAAGAGTGTGGCTACTCTTGCAAACGTCACCAGCTATTCCTCTGCAATGTCGACTCTGATCCAAAGACCCATAAAGATGCCAGATTCCTTTCCAGGCTTATCCCCACTGTCGAGCATTATAGCACAGTCTCTGGTGATATGGGTATCAATATATTCGAGAAGGAGAAGCGAGATTATGCCTTCTGCCTGGAGCAGGCACTTTTGACTTTTGATCCAGAGTATGTGCTTCTGGTGGAGGACGATGCTGTGCCTGAAGTGGAGATATTTCAGGTGTTAAACCAACTGCTGCTGGTGCGCTTCCCTGATATTCCTCTTGGAGGTGCCCTTTATTTTAAACTCTTCCACCCCGAGCGGCTCCAGCGCTATGTTAATCCAGAGCCCATGAGAATCCTGGAGTGGGTTGGACTGGGAATGTTTGCCGGAACAGTTTTCAGTTGGATCTATGGAAAGGTGGTTTGGAATTCTGGAGCCAGTTGGCCGACATTTATCTTCTTTGCTCTGTACAGCATGGCACTAGTAGAATTAGTTGGGCGGCACTACGTGCTTGAACTGCGGCGGCTGTCTCCATCTCTCTACAATGTAGTGCCCGCCACAGAGTGCTGTACACCTGCCATGTTGTACTCTGCCGATTCAGCTCGCCGTGCATTGACTTACTTTGCTAAAATAGAGTGCCGCAGAGGCTTCGCCAAAGACACAGCACTCTACTACAACTTGCATCAGACTGGGGAATGGGCCTACGTGGTGGAGCCCAACCTTGTGCAACACGTGGGCATGTATTCTAGCCTCCGGTTGAGTTTTGATGATCCTAAATTGCTCTGAAGCGATTTGTCATCACTGAGATTAAATCTGCACCTCACCCTGTAGCACAATACTAGTAAAATATAGCCCTGCTAGTTGTATCCTTACACAAGCAATACAAATAGCGACTGCTCTAAAGTAATAGTTGCACATCTCAAAAATGAAATCGGGTAATGAGAATCCCATCTCATAGACGTGGGCCTGGACCCGGTTTCCATAAGATGTACTGAATCTAGGCAAGAAAAGGGGTTGGGGTTATATGGGGGAGATGAACGTGGCCCAACTCCCATTCAGAGCTAGTGAATCAGATATTGGGTGCCGAAACACGGTATTGTTTTTCAACACACATATCCATGCACACTCGCCAGCCATTAGGCACCCAACTTCTGAAAACGTAATGCGTTCAGAAGTATCCTTTATACTTGTGTGCATTACAAAACAAACAATAATGAAATAAATTGCCATCTGTGTTTGCAACTGCTCCTGCCTGCTCCTGCTCTTTATAACAATAACAACATATACTACAAAAAAGATTATATAGATGCGCGGGGACTCGAAAAAGGGACAACGGTCTGGGTATAACCCATCTTTATTTTATTCCAAAAGTACAACCAGGGAGTTTCCAAGCATTTCGTGGCCACTAAATGATGCAAGGGAGACCTCCAACTTGCACATCATCGCAGGCTGAACTTATTTTACTCTGTGATCCATCCTAGTGATACCCAGAGAGATTCCCTTTCGAATATGAATAAGTTGGTGAGATTGCATGCGTATTTGCAGCAAGCTGAGATCTAAAAGAAAAAAGCATTGCTGCTTATTGCAAGTGAATTGGGCATGGAAGTAAAATGGGTTGAAGAATCGTGAAAGATGTTGGCGTATGAGGCTAAGGAAGATGCAGCAACAGGTCGTTTTGGCTTCTGAGCAATCATTTAGTTGTGGCTCATTTAGGTGGCAATTTAGTGTTACCTATATGCAATCCAAAGTATTGCTACAGATGTGCAGAGGGAAGAGTTGGGATGTTGGAGGCAGCTGCAATTCTTCTGTATTTTTAAATAGTTATATTGCACATTGTCGCTAGCCTTCTTTGGGTCAGGCAGCCCCTTTGCTGTGGTAGCTGGAAGTCTTCTTTTTTTTTCCTCTCTCTTGTGGGCAATCATTAACTTGCACACATTGTTGGTCTTTTAACATATATTTATTTGGGCACGTTTCCATTTAACGGAGTACAGTGACTTTACAGTGCCCTGTGAGATCGTGAGGTCACCATAGTTACTTATCTATGGGTCCTACATGCTTTAATTATGAGCAAAAATGCGAGCAGGTTTGTGTTTGCAACAATTTACATTACTAATCTGGTTAAATGGCTTCCTTACGATTTCTAGTACAGCCACAATTGTTGCCTTTGCCAATACTTGGTTTTCTTGAGTACACGGTTTCTGATGAGCCGGTTCAAAGACTCCAGTATAAATTGCTTGTTGACCTCACGATCAACACTCATGTCTTGCTGTTAGAATCTGACCCATTAGAGCTTTTGCGGTGAGATGGATTTAGCACTGCTCTAGTATTCTGAGCGGCCATTGTGGCATCATTGACAGTCACACTGTCATAAGGAGGAAAGAAGATCCTTTGAAAGTTACGTTTTAATTTATAAAAATGCAGCCAGTGGGACTGGAAGTAATTGCAGCATTGAACATTTCAAATTTCTGACGCTGTGGATAACTCGGGAGATTGACAGACTAAATACATAACGTGAATGGATGGTTTTAACACTAGTAGCATATTTTTTTGTTTGTTGACATTATTCTTAATTAATTTTTGTCCATACAGTTAGTGATGTCCAGTTGGCATGGGACAAGTGTGAATTCATTGCACCATGTTCTCCTTTCTGGGCAATTGTTTATCCAATCACTATAATGACACCTCAAAAAAACCATCTCTGGCATATAGCGGTAGGATCCTGCAAGTAAAGCTTGTTTGTCCTTCAACTTGTCTTAAATAGTAAATGTTGGCTGACCTTTCACGTTATGTGAAGACCGCGTTCAAAAACTCCCTGTTCGATTCTACTAATCTCCCCTTCCTGAAGAAAGTAAATGGCCATATATACATTAATGATTATCTCAAATGCGTGTTAAATAAAAGTTACTTGAAAAATTGTCTGAGTTTCGATGTTAATTTCTACAACAAAAATGACCCAAGTATGACACTACACTGATCCAAGACCTCCTGGTGCATAAGAGAATGTGGCTAAGAGGAAGGGTGTTATGTCGTCAAAAATGACTCTCAAAAAGACTTTCTCCCTTTTGTTTGTAGTGGAATGCTTAATTAATATACACCACATCATAGAAACGTAATTTAATATATGAAAATGGCATGCCTGTCCAAACCACCATGCGCCTTTGCCTGTATGCTCATAATGCACATACATACGTTTTCGCCAGGCATACCCTTGCTCTTTCAGGGGTTTTTATATCCCTGTTTCTGTTAATGTTAATATTAAAGGTATTTATATAGCGCATCGTCACCAACAGAGTTTGTCTCCAGGCGCTCAGGTGGATCTGTAAAGAAAGGTGGACGGGGTGGGTTAGTGGGTGAAGAGGGCGTAGGAAAGCGAGAGATGGTGTACTGTTGGCAGTTTCAGTTCGGTTTTCACTGTGCGCTGAGCTTGGGTGTGCAAATAGGATCGAAGCAGGACCTTGCATGCTGTTGTTGCGATCTATGTGTTGGTAGTTTGTTGTTGCAGTGTGGTGAAGTCCGTGCGGTTTGCTATGAGAGAGGTGGTTGTGTTGCTTTTGTGTGAATTAAGTAAGCAGAAATTGGAGGTTATGGTTAGTGGGTTGTATGTCTCATAATCCTTGTAGTTTAGTTTATGTATCAGGTAGTCAGTGGGTTGCATTATTCTCTTTCTAGGTTTGATTGTCTAGTTTTGTGGTAATACTGTAGCTATTTCAGCAGATAAATTGGCATAGTACCCCTCGTTCGGTGAGCATTGTCCCTAGAATGACATTGTGGTTTTATTATCATTACCCACGTTCTTTCTATTAATCTACTGTCGGTAGTCCAAGGGTAGAATAAAACTCCTCTTCCCTTTCCTGACTGAAGTTCCATGGCCGGGGAAGATGTTGGCCCCCAGCTAAGCTGTTGAGATCGGTACACCCAGGGTGCAGGCATAAATCCTGCTTAGGAGGTGGAGTTATATTCTCTCTCCCCATTTTCCGATGCATTACTGTCTATGTTCCATTGCTTCCTGGGACCCCGAGGATGCCAGGTACCATTGCCGGGTGATACCTTCCTCGCACTTCCAATTGAAACGGTGGGTGTTCTAGTTATAATTTGTGAGGATTGTCATCTTGGACTATTTCTGGAGTTGTCGTTTTATGCTTTCCCATATCGGGGGGTGGGGAGGGCTAGTTGTGCCCAAACATGTCGTCATGCTTTGGTGTGATAAATATCCCCAGGTATTTTATGCTGGTGGTGTGTGTCTTTAAGCCCCGCGCCTTGAGAGTCCCTACCGTATGGGGGACAAGTTTGTTAATGGAAACACTATTGTCTTCAAAAGGGTAAGCTGCATATGATGTTATTGCCCTTAGGAAGGCGGGGACTGACGTGCCTGGGGTGTGTAATGTATGCCAGGACATTGTCTGCATGTAGGGCTAGTTTGAATTCCGTCGGATCCCCCTGATCTGTCCATTGGCGTGGATGGATGCCGCCAAGGGGTCTAATGTCAAGGCAAAAATGAGTGCTCAAAGCTGGCCGTTCCATTCACTACCACTTTGGCACTTGTGTTTTGGTATAGGGCCAGTTCTCCGGCGAGCCACCTGGGTTTTTTCCATGAACTGCCACTGAACCCTCTCGAAGGTTTTCTCTGCATCTGCCGATAAAATGGGGTCCCTGGACACTCTCCTTCTATAATGTGAACCGTCTTGCGTATGTTGTCCGCACCCTGCTTGCCCCTTTATAAATCCCACCTTGTCTTTGTGAATTAGTTTAGGGAGGAACTGACTCAACCTCTCTGCCAATACACCTGCATAGATCTTTGTGTCCACGTTTACTAGTGATAGTGGCCTATATGAACCACAGCACATGTCCCTTGCCTCTTTTGGTAGTACTTTGATCCGTGCTTGCGTGAAAAAGTCTGGAGGACCCCCGACAGTCTAACATGCTGTTAATTAATGTTGCCAGGATCGGGGCCAATGGGGTACCATGCTGTTTGTAGAAGACCAGACTATATTCGTCTTGCCCCAAGGCTGAGCCCGGTTTCAGCATGGCGATTACCCTCATAATTTCTTCGGTATTAACTGGGAGCTCGAGTGCTGCCCTGTCTTCTGCGTTAAGTGTGGGGATGGTCAAGCTTTCGAGGAATTCCCTGGCCTGTCCCCGTGGCCTCTGTCGTGTATAATCGTGCATAGTATTCCCCAAAATGTGGGACAATGTCTTCTGGTTGGTTGTGTACCCGTACCCCTTTCATCCCTTATTTTGTAAACCGTCCTTTCCTCCCTTATTTTGTAAACTGTCAGTTGCTCCTTTTGAAACCTAAGACGAGCAGCCAAAATCGTATGTGCCTTGCCGCCTTTATCGTAGTATTTTTGTTTCACGTATCGTAATTGCGAGATGGCCTTTCCCCTCCATATGTCCCCTAACTCCTTTCTAAATCCCCTGATTTCCGCTATCTCCTTTTCTGACCCCCTCCTCCCGTCCCTGTTACATTAAGGGAACTTTCTTCTGGATTGCCTGCTTTAACTTGGTCTCTTTTTAGCTGCTCCCTCTGAGATCCGGAGGCCACGGAAGGTGGCCTTTGCTGCTTCCCAAATAATCTGTAGTGGGTTGTCCTCTTCGACATTGTGTTGGAAAAACTCACTAATCTCTTCTTTGTCTCTTTGAAGAGCGGGTACCTGTAAAGAGTGTCGTTGCAGACCCATTGCGCATCGAGTGGTGTCCTAGGCCCCATCTCGAGGGGGTTACTGCACATGCCATGATATGACAACGCCACGACTTGGATGCCCGCCTTCATCATGGTATGTTCCTGTGACGCTTCTAATAGAATGTAGTGAATTCTCGCGACCATCCAATGTGGGAGGGGAGAAGAACATGAACGCCTGAGTGTGAGGGTGTAGTGTTCTCCATGTGTCAACCAGTAAGTCTTGGGTGGTTGGTGGGGGGTTGCTCAGGGCCTACTTGAAGACCAGTCTGCTAGTGGGTTGATGATCTGGTTAAGGTCGCCCCACAGATGAGTCAACCTGTTTTCCATTAGCTAATTGAGGCCAGTGCCGCCTCACAGAACGGCATCTGCTGCTGGTTGTGGGCATATAGTGAGCAGACCGTGACTGCCGTGGTGCCTATGTTCCCGTTCAGTGAAACGGTCTCCCTTCCATGCCCCTTTTTACTTGCTGCACCTCGAATCCGAGTGATACTCGTACGTCCCGTCCCCTTTCCTCCATATGATACAGGCGTCCCTCAACAGGGACCGGAGACGGAACGTCCCCCACCAGAAAAATCACCCTCCCTTAGAGGCGCGTGGGGGTGGGGCCCCGCGAGGACGCACTCCCCTGACTCTGACCATCGGCGCCACTCCCCAGTCCCCCTTTCCACATTGACTGGAATGGACTGCTTTCACAGGTGCTCTTGGTTTAGGCCTCCGGTCTAGTAATTCCATGCGCTCTCCCACAGACAAGTACTTTTGTCTTCTTGTTTTCTTTTTCAATCGGGTACTGCTCGCTTCTCTGGCGCCACGCTCCACTCTGGCGCCAGTCAACACTGATGGGCTTCAGCAGGTTTCCAGCATGTGAGGGTCCCTACCCTATGTCCGACCCCCCCCCACACCCTCTACCTCCGCTGCCTTGGCCCCGACCATGGCTGGGACGGCTGTACCTTATGCAAAACGCTTACACCTCACGCTCTCAGGAACAGGTTAGCAAGGTGGAGGCAGCTCTTCGGGAAGTCGCCTCCAGAGAACTTAAAGGAGTTTGTCAAGTAGAAGACCAGGCACAAGGGAGGTGCACTGTTCTCATCCACACCCTGCAAAGGCGACTCCTGTCTGAGTTCTTGTTTCAATATATTTCTGCTCCATCACTTTTGCTGAAAGATTGTTCCAAGCATTGACTATACTATGGGTAAACAAATAAATAAATAAAATAATAATAAATAATAAGTGGTTCGACCTTTTTTTCCGGTCCAAAATTTCGACCAATGGCCTCATAAGGTTAATGGATTTTGACAGTTACATACCGCAGACTATAATAACTGGTCTCAGCCTCATTAGGAGTCGTCGTCCAGTACGTTGGCAAGATGTTTATTTTTGTGTGGTTTCTTTTGTGTACTTCATGCAATATTTCTAATCCGCATGCATTATTCTTTAATTTTATTTTTACCAATTGCCCTCGTTTTTGATGCTGAAAATGGATTCCGCACAGTTGCGGATTGTAAAGCTACTGATATTTTAATAAAGCACAATAAGGTCTTTTTTGGCACTTTCATGCATTACATTGCAGAGAGGGTGAGTATATGGTAATATTAGATTACAAGTTTTTAACCCTCCTTTGGGGTCTGGCGAAATCATTTTTTCCATGAAGTGAAAAGGGTGCACTTGTGCACACCATCACTTCGTGTAAAAGAGTTCTTGGGGTGGTTAAAATGTTCCCTTCACTTGCCCTCATAAAATGGCAGTATTACACATGTGGTATTCCTAGGATTATTGCATGCACTAAATGGCCTATAATTGTGAAGATTGGGCCAAACAGGCAGGTAGTATTTGCATTAACCGTTCATTTTTAGTATTACTACCAAATATATAGTGAGGGGTCATCCCTCGTGTGGTGACATGTAGTTCTAGCAGTGCTCATCTGCTTAATACAAGACTCTTGTTCTTCGTTTGCAACCATTTCATTTCCCCCAGAATGTGGTTGGTTATACGACTGAGCTTCCTTAGGGTAGTTCGGAGCCAATACCTAGATTGCCACAAATGTCTCTGTATCCGTCTGTCAGTCTCCATAGTGATGTGATGTTTAAATGTGCAACACTGTATCCCTATTTTCTGCTGGCTATTTCGCACCCTATAAAACTAAATGTTCTTTTGGCCCTCTATGTGGTTAGTTAAGCAACCGATCTTGCAAAGCCCAAATCCCACTCTTTCCTTGCCTTGTTTCGTGTCTCTTATTGGAACTACATACGATCTGCGCCTGTTTTTAAGTCATGCTGGAGTGTCTTGTCTGCCACAGCTCTTGCAGGTACATACTTGGAGGGGTAAAAATGGCACTTCATCTGCTATGTCATGCAGAAACAGTTCAAACCGTTTTCTCACATGATTTTTATTTCCCTTCCTCCTCCCTCCCCTGGTCTTGATTGGGCACTGGCCCGTAGCACTAAGCTGCCTCCTTATGTCCGTGGCTACAGCCCAGCATTTCCCATCAGCTAGCCGAAGCACACAGTGAGGTTTGCTCGAGTGTTCTGCTCGTGAGTGATTGGGGTTATATTTCTGCTTGTTGGGCTCTATCTGCTTTGAAATTGATTAAACTGGTAAATCCATCTTAAAGTGAAGGTGTATTTTGATTGTTGTAACTCTTGGCCACCTCGCAGCCTCGTTGCCTTCCTTCCACTCCTCCCTCCCCTGGTCCTGATTGGGCAATAGGCCCTTTTTGTTTCTTGTCCACAGGGCAGTGCCCGTTGCAGTCCCACTTCAAGGCTAAGGACAGCTCCAGATGGTGTCTGCCGGTGTCCACCATGGAAGCACAAAGCTTGCAGCCACCAACCTTCTGTGACAAATCGGGAAAGTTGAATCTGGGTGTTTTACATTGTGGTAACTGTGGTACTGTTAACAATGTCCCATTAGGATTTCTCCCACTGTCTAGGTCCCACACCCCGCAGGGGGTGCCTTTGTACGGTTGTGAGTCACTTGTTTTCTCCTTCTGTGTCTTTCCCCTTTTGTTGTAACCCCAGCACACCCCCCTCTGTGCACCCTGCGTTGTGTGGCACTGGACTGTGCGTCTCCCTTCTCTCGCACCCTTCCTCACACCTTCTATGGTGCTTGCCGGCTCTCCCATCTTCTCTAACTACTACTCTATCTTCTATCCCTCTAAGTCTGGAAGGAAGTACAAGAGGGATATCTTGGTCTCCAACCCATGCCTCCCTATCTCTGATACCTACATCAGTGCTTCCTCCAGACAGACTCTCACCAACATCCTCTTTGTCGTTCCTTCACCAGACCTATGAACCATTCATATGGTCTTGGCTCGCTCTCCTATCTATTCCTCCCTCATTAATGGTGGCACTTGGTGGGAGGCCCTCTTGGCCCCCTTCCACTCCTCCAAGGTCCTCATGTATATCTATCTGAATCGCAACGTCTCGGTCCAGAGCCCTGAGCCCAATCTCCTCCTGTTTGATAAGACACAGGAGTCGTCTATCAACTTCCTTCTTTCTCCCGCTACCCCTACTAGCACCCCGATGGCTCCTCTGCCATCTGCCGATTACACCCCGCCCACTTCTGGGCTCCTCTTCCACTAGGTGCACTTCAAGCCTGTACCCGTCCCTGGAAGTCTTTGAATGTGGCAACCTGCTCCACGTCGCTACTCTCAACTCTCGATCTGCTGTCAAACATTCCTAAGGCATCTGCCACCTACACAAAGTACTCGACCTTGATGCCCTCGCTTTTACAGAGACATGGTTCACTGCCAGCTCTGTCACGTGTTTTGACACTCTCCTCCATGATGGCTACAAGATTTTCTTAGAGCCCAAAACCAACCGACCCAGAGGTGGAGTAGTTGTGATCTTTCTTGAGTGGCTCCCTGCTTTTGTCATTCCTACGCAGGCCTACTCCTCCTTTGAATGCCTGGTCTGCAGGCTTTCTATCTCTGCTGGGCTCTCTCTGGCTGTAGCCACCATGTACAGGCCACCTGGCCAGGTTGCCCTCTTCCTCTGAGTGTGCTGACCGCTCCTCCTCTCTCCTTGCCCCTACCTCTCAACTTCTCCTCTGAGACCAAAACATCCACTTGGATGCTTCTAATCCCTCCTCTTGGCTTTTCCTCAACCTCTGCTACATGATTTCTCTCTCCATTCTGCCCTCTGGTCCGACACACTATGCCAGACATACTTTGGATGTTCCCATCTCCTCAGACAACCCCTCTCTAACCCTCTTACCACTCATCTCTCTTGGGCTGACCACTTTCTACTTTCCTCTTGCCTGAAACGCTCTATCCCTCTGGCAAAGCCCACCCCAGCACTGTCACCTACCTTTGCGGTCATTCGGCCCATGACGCGTGTCAGTGGATGCCTTTGCCTCTACATTCTCTGCTCCTTCTACTCCTACGGCTGACGCACTCTGACACAGCCCTCTAAATTCTGCATCTTTCTATCTCCAACACTCTGGACATACTTGCCCCTCTCATGAAAATCCAGCTAAAGCCTACCTCCAAGTGCAACTCTTGGAATGACTCTGACCTCGTGAAAGACAAGTGCAGAGTGGCTAAGAGGAAGTGGGGGGCTTCAGGCGCATCCTCTGACAAAGTGGCCTGCCGCCTGCTCCAGAGGCAATACAGACTCTGTCCTGTTCAGGAAGAGAGCCCACATTCAAGCCAGCGTCTCGGCAGCCTCTAAAAACATGTCAAAATTCTTTAAAATCTGCAAGGAACTGGCCAATCCTGCTGCAGTCTCTACCGCTCCTGTTACCTCCCAGGCCCTCTGTATGTCTCTGGCCTCTCACTTTACCACTAAAACTCAGGACATCCTGTCTCTCGTCTTCCTCTCCATCTCTCGGCCCCCTTTGGCCAATGCTCCCTCTTCTCCTCTTTCTCTCGGACTACACCTGATGACGGTCCAATCTATGAAAGTGTTGTTCAAAATGGTGCTCCCCTGTTCTCAGAACCATCAAGGACCATATCGAGACCCTTGGCTGATTTCTATAATCACTTTTCCCCCACTGGAACTTTCCCCTTTCTCCGCAAGCAACCCCTCCTCAATAAGTCGTCTGCCAATCCTACCTGTCCCGCAAGCTACCACCTGATTTCATCACCCCTTTTCTGGGCCAACTCCTGGAAAAGCTGGCCAGCTCCCAGCTTACCCTACACACTGAATCTGTTGGTTGTCTCCCTGACCATTAGTCTGGCTTCAGAGCTGCCAAAGGCACGGAAACTGCTCGCCTGAACACCTGTGAAGATCTGCTCTTTTACCTTGATTCAAGCACTCCTTCGGTCTTCATCCTACTTGATCTTTCCTCTGCCTTTGACACGGTCAACCATGCCATCCTGATCAATCATCTCAGTGAGAACATGGACACCTTGCCCCTCCCAGGTCCAACTTTGTTCCTTTCTCTGTGCTAGCTCTCTCTCCACCTGTGGCGTTCCGCAGGGCTTCATCCTCTCACCCTGGTTTTGCATCCTCTACTTTGCCCACCTAATCTCTACCTTTTCCTCTAACTTTCAGTGTTATACTGGTGACACTCGGCTCTCCTTCAGGCTCCCCTCAGCCTCCTCTCCTCTCTAGATCATTCCTCACTGTATATCCGCAATTTAGGACTGGTGCACCTCCAACAAGCTCTCCCTTAATGCCAGCAAGATGGAGATCCTTCTCATTGGGACAACTGCTCCCGCTTTCCCCTTCACACTATGGCCGCCCTCCTTGGGCCCTCTTCCTTCGCCTTCCTGTGAGGCAAAAAATCTTGCTCATCTTCGACTCAACCCTTTCTCTCCTCACATCGCTGATGTCGTCAAGAAGTCCCACTACCAGCTGCACCACAAAGGTACTCTTCCCTTTCTCACCTTCCCCCAGAAGCTCACTGTCTCCAGAGCTCTGGTTCTCTCTAGGCTGGAGTACTGCAACAGCCTCTTTCTCAATCTGCCTTCCGCGACTCTCTGCCCTCTGCAACTAATCCAGAACAGGACTGCAAGACTTATCCTTGACCTCAAGCCCAAGGACTGTATCTCTCCAGCCCTGAAATCTCTCTATTGGCTCTCTGTGGCTGCAAGGATCAAGTTGCATTGTCCACAAGGCTTTCTGGCCCTTGATGCCTGCACTACATCCAACACTCTCTTCCTAAATACCTTCTTTAAATACCTTCCTTCTCGAGCCCGCTGCTCAGCTACCCCAAACTCTCTAAGGGTCAGATGCTTCTCAAGGCAGAGAGTGGGGGGGTAGATCTCTCTCCTTTGCAGTTGCCTCCCTCTCAAATGGCCTCCCTGGCCCTCTCAAACTTGAGCCGGACCACCTGAAGTTCCGGAAGCAGCTCAATACTTTCCTCTTCTCCTATGCTTTCTATCTCTCTCCCTCCCCTGCTGACCTACCTGTCTGCTGCACTGACTGGTTGATTGGTTACCCTCGGAGTCTCACTGGGTACCAGGCTCTCTTGATCAGTCACCACTACACTGCACCCATCCTTCCGTGCAGTTAGACTGTAACCCCTACAGTCCCTGCCTCCTATTGCTTATCCAGAGACACGCTGCCCTGTGCTGCATTTACTCAGAGCATCGCTGCCCTGTTTCCCCATCCCTCTCCATTGCACCTCTCCCCCTTGACCCTGGCACTTTCTGGCTCTCGCACGGCCCGAATGGCCAAAAGGCCTAGTAAGATCCTTGTCTTGTCCTCCCTCCCTTGTCTTGTGGCACCTAGAAACACTCGTGTGCAAGCGCGTTATAAATGACCTATCCTATCATTCATGAACACTGCTTATAAAAGCTTCATTTGTTTCCCTTCTGCTTTGTACGCTTGTTTTTTTAAATTCTTTTAAACTCGTTTCAGTGATGTTTGCTCTGAGGCCTTCTACTCGCTATGCTAAAGATGTTCACATCTGATACAACATGATATAAATGTGACCATGTCATTACGCTAGACATTTTTTTTTTCTTTTTTTCTATTGACCCATCAGCCGCCTGCTTTCCACAAAAAAAGGATGGAAGGCTTTGAAGCGATCAGAACTATTTGATTGCTCTGGGTATCCATCAATGGTGGTGTACTGCGAGACCACATGGCTGTGGTTGCTTCTCTTCTCCTGCAGAGGTCACATGGCTTTGCAGCTCACACTGGACTGTTCCTTTTGGTGCCATGACAAAATATAATTTGTTTGACTTTTTCCTTATTGAATGTTACATGCAGGATAAATAATTATGGCATAGAAAGCTCTGTGTGTGTGTGTGTGTGTGTAAATGTCATCTTTCTGAGGCTGATGAAGTCATTAACCTGGAGTTCACTCCTGCTCTCCTCATTGGGGACGAGAGGGGGAGAGCCGCAAACTGCTGTTGGTAGTCTTAAGTGTAGCCCTTTTTCCCGGCTCTGGTCGGTGCAAGGAGGATGCACCACCCACCCCGAACCAGGGACAGTCCCCATGGGAACTGTTAGGAAAGATTCCCATTTATGTGAAGTTTTCCCTCCAGTTGTGTACCTCTGCCCCCTCCCACCCCACCCCAACATGTTGCTTCTGTTTAAGCACCACAGTATGACTTTGCCAGTGAAGCACAGCCTTCAGCTGCACTCCACTGGGCTTTCGCTCACTTTATCATCGGGAAACTGACATGCCCTTAAAGGCAACTTTTCTGTAACAAGTGCACAATGTACCTCACAGTATGCTGCGCTTGGGTCTTCCTTTTGTTTTCAAAGGCCCTCGACTCCCTCAAAGGATTTCTTAGGAAAAGTGGAGATGTGCCTTGGACAGGAATGGTGGTAGCTTATCTTTTCACATTATTTTAACCTTTGTTTTCCGCAGTTGGCACCAGAAGGTGGCCTGGCTCCAAAATGGCCATGCCAATAGGTTCTTTGTCCTTGTCATTTGGCCATCTTGCCCCTTTGCCTTCCCTAGGTCGAGCCGACCCTGGGCAGTCATTATTTGAGCATGTACTCTCCTGCGAGAGAGTGTGTGTGTGTGTGTGTGTGTGTGTGTGTGTGTGTGTGTGTGTGTGTCTGTGTCTGTGTGTCTGTGTGTGTGTGTGTGTGTCCGTGTCCGTCCCCTTATGGGGACTTGGGTGTGTAAACATGCACACGCTGTGGGGACCTAAACCCAAGTCCCCACATGGTAATGCCTTCCAAATGACTTAAAACAACTTAAAAGACATCTGTGCCAATTTTTAGAACTTTTTAAAAAATGGCTTTGTGGGGACCTGTGTTTATTTTGGTGTGTTGATTTTTTACTCAGCTCTGCCCCCGCAGGGTGGGTGTGGTATTGCAGTCATCAACACACGGACAGGAATTTAAACACACTTGATAAATCAGATGCCCTACATGCTTAGGCAGCAGACAGCAGATTCATGGGAACCATTTATACACAAATACAATTGTGTTTTAAATGGCCTGAACTCTGCGTTTCAATGTAAAATAATGAAATTAAGCTGTATTTTGTATGTTTACAGAATTAGATATAATTGATATGCAATGTAAATTTTCCCTCATTGATTGCACAACACACTTCCAGATTCATTTCAAGCATTGACTACTTTTGTAATAAACGAATCACAATATGACTTACTTTACTTTCTTATTTTTCTGTGATTTTGTTGAAGTCCCCATAGGGGTGGTGTGTGATGAAATTGAATTCTACACTGTCAAGACAACACATTATGTGCACGGATGTCATCTTGTCTATAGTCTGATATGTGAATTAATTGAATGTTGGCATCACATTTTGTCTGATTATTCAAAAAATATTCACAAAGTTGATGTTTAATTGATACTCATTTGGTTTCCTTACAAGTTGATCTCTAAGGGAAAAAAGTGGCAGTAATGGAATTAGCGCCACTTTGATCAATCTGCTGATATAAGGGTTATTGAAAATGGACACTAATTCCTCTGGTGAAATTAACCCAGAAGAAATGAGCGCTGGAGGAATAAGTAATGAAAACCAGTGATAATTCCCCCGGGGCTAAATCCTCCAGTGGAATTAGAGCTGGAAATAAAAATGCTAATTCCATCCTATCTTCAGGTAAAAATACCGAACGAAACACTGCCAAAAATAGTGGCCAATTCAACCAAAAATACCCAAATGGTGAAGGAAAATGCATTCAGGTGATGCAAATGAAGCCACAGATGCACCCAATTGGCCATACAAGGGTATGTGAATACGAATAGTATGTAATGATGCTGAAATCCCAATAGAGCTGATATGATGGTACTGAGTCCACCAAAAGGATGGTGTGTGGTCATGTTGAGGTCTCCGTTGGGATGTTGTTTGATGACATAGAGGTCCTCACAGGGATGGTGTGTCATTGTATAGAAGGCCATATAAGAATAGTGTGTATTTATGCTCAAGGTCCCATAGAAATGGAATGCAATGATATTGAATCCTCCAACTGAATGGTGTGTGCTGATGTTGAGGTCCCCACAGGGTTGATATGTGATGATATTGAAGTCCTCACATGGATGGTGTGTGCTGATGGTGAGGTCCCCACGGGGATGATATGTGATGATATTGGAGTCCTCACATAGATGGTGTGTGCTGATGGTGAGGTCCCCACAGGCATGATATGTGATGATATTTAAGTCCTCAAATGGACAATGTGTGCTGATGTTGAGTTCCCCACAGGGTTGATATTGAAGTCCTCACATGGATGGTGTGTGCTGATGGTGAGGTCCCCAAAGGTATGATATGTGATGATATTGAAGTCCTCACATGGATGGTGTGTGTTGATGTTGAGGTACCCACAGGGTTGATATGTGATGATATTGAAGTCCTCACATGGATGGTGTGTGTTGATGTTGAGGTACCCACAGGGTTGATATGTGGTGATATTGACGTCCTCACGTGGATGGTGTGTGCTGATAGTGAGGTCCCCACAGGGATGATATGTGATGATATTGAAGTCCTCACATGGATGGTGTGTGCTGATGGTGAGGTCCCCAAAGGTATGATATGTGATGATATTGAAGTCCTCACATGGATGGTGTGTGATGATGTTGAAGTCTCCTTAATGAAGATGTATTATGATATTAAACATTTTGTATGTGGGCTCTTTGACATTAAATGCCTTACAGATATGTAATGCTTCAAGGAAGTAAAAGAGAGGTTTTGTGAAGATGTTGAAATCATTTAAGAAAGTATTTATAGGCCTGAGTGTGTTTTATGTTAACATGAACTCATGTAATGGTAATGTTACATCATGCTCTGCTTAGTACATGGCCAAATCAGAAATTGAACGAAATCTCACCTGACAATGGGGGTGATTACGAGTTGGGCAGTATTCTGTCTGTAAATCCACTGGACTTACCGTTGCCACCACTTAGTTTGGCAGATTTACAGGTGGATTACACGTGGTGGTGGCGGAGTATGATCCATTTTTTTCATTGGACTCTATGGGGCATTTTTGGCAGAATTACTGCCTAAGGGAGCAAGGGCTAAAGGTCAGTGTGAACAAGTGCCAGTTTTGCTGGACAAGCAGCAAATACAGCGGAAACATCATCTCTGCAGACATCATTCCTGTAGATCCCGCAAAGACGGAAGCCTTCCTCACCTGGTCAAGACCTCAGAACTTGAAGGAGTTACAGAGTTTCCTTTCTTTAACAGCTACTGGAGATTTGTTGTGGGATATGCCAACATCGTGCAACCGCTTGTGGACCTCATCAAAGGATACCTGCCTAACTAGAGGAGCGGCAGGACTACTCTGCAGACCATTTACACCATCCACATGAGCCCTTTGATGATAGGTGGACCGACTAATGCCAGGAGGCATTCAAGGAGCTGAGGCAGATCCTCACTACTTGAGCTCCTCGAATACTCAAACCAATTCTGGGCTACACAGATCCTCAGTTGCCTTGCATCTTGCACATTGATGCACGTCTTCCACCTGGTGATTGTGTGTTGATCCACAGCCTGGAAAAAGAGTGGACTGAACAAGCTGAGTAACAAGTGGGAGTCTCAACCATTCAACATTGAGCATCAATTAGTAGTGCTGCCTGTCTACTGACTATGGGTATGAGGACAGCCAAGAAACATCAAGACCTTGCAATGGAACCATCTGCTCCAAGTCCAGGATGAGTTTGAGCTGACACTGGCAGTGAGAGAAGAGGACGTGAACCCAACTCTGAGAGTGTTCTTTCGAGACTAATCCTGATCCCATTGCTCCTGGTAAATTGGATGTGGCAGGTTAACCTTACCCATTCCTCCACTGGAATATAGGGAGCCTGACTTGGTACAGGGTTGATCGCTGGGTCAGGAATAAACCCTAGATGAGGCCCCGGCTGATCTTCATCCTGCAACCAGGGAGAGCACGACTGTCATGAAACTAACATAGGATTCACCTGGGGTCCAATGTGAGTTTCCCATTGCCTGATCCTAAGTTTTCCATTCTTTCTTCTTTAGTGCAGGTGCCTGCGAGTTCAGGGATACTTTGGCAGGGCGCAGAGCATGAGAGGGGGTTGGGGGGGTAACAGGAGAGAGACACGGGGCATGAGCGAGGGGTGGGGGGCAACAGCAGGGAGACACGGGGCATGACCGGGGGTGCGGGGCAACAGGAGAGAGACACGGGGCATGAGCAGGGGGTGGGGGGTAACCGGAGAGAGACATGGGGCATGAGTGGGAGGTTGGGGGTAACAGGAGAGAGACACGGGGCATGAGAGGGGGGTGAGGGGTAACAGGAGAAAGACACGGAGCATGAGCGGGGGTGGGGGGCAACAGGAGAGAGACACGGGGCATGAGAGGGGGGTGGGGGTAACAGGAGAGAGACACGTGGCCTGAGCGGGGGTGGGGGTAACATCAGGGAGACACGGGGCATGACCGGGGATGGGGGGCAACAGGAGAGAGATACGGGGCATGAGAGGGGGTGGGGGTAACAGGAGAGAGACATGTGGCATGAGCGGGGGATGGGGGTAACATCAGGGAGACACGGGGCATGACCGGGGGTGGGGGGCAACAGGAGAGAGATACGGGGCATGAGAAGGGGGTGGGGGGTAACAGGAGAGAGACACGGGGCATGAGCGGGGTGTGGGGGGTAACAGGAGAGAGACGGGGCATGAGCGGGGTGTGGGGGTAACATGAGAGAGACATGGGGCATGAGCTGGGGGTGGGGGGGGCAAAATCAGGGAGACACGGGGCATGAGCGGGCGGTGGGGGGAACACGAGGGAGACACGGGGCATGAGAGGGGGTGGGGGTAACAGGAGAGAGACACAGGGCATGAGCGGGGGTTGGAGGCAACAGCAGGGAGACACGGGGCATGACTGGGGGGTGGGGGGCAACAGAAGGGAGACACGGGGCATGACTCAGGGGTGGGGGCAACAGGAGAGAGACAAGGGGCATGAGGGGGTTGGGGGGGTAACAGGAGAGACATGGGGCATGAGCGGGGGTCGGGGGCAACAGCAGGGAGACACGGGGCATGACCGGGGTGTGAGGGGCAACAGGTGAGAGACACGGCATGAGAGGGGGTGGGGGTAACAGGAGAGAGACACGGAGCATGAGCGGGGGGTGGGGGGTAACAGGAGAGAGACACGGAGCATGAGCGGGGGTGGGGGTTAACAGGAGACAGACACGGGGCATGAGTGGGGGTGGGGGCAACAGCAGGGAGACACGGGGCATGAGCGGGGGGAAAACGAGGGAGACACGGGGCATGTGGGGGCAACAGCAGGGAGACACGGGGCATGAGCGGGGGGAAAACGAGGGAGACACGGGGCATGTGAGGGGGTGGGGGTAACAGAAGAGAGACACGGGACATGGGTGGGGGGCAACGGGAGGGAGACGCAGGGCTTGACGGGGGGTGGGGAGCAACAGGAGAGAGACACACGGGGCAAGAGAAGGGGGTGGGGGCAAACAGGAGAGAGACATGGGGCATGAGCGGGAGTGGGGGGCAACATGAGAGAGACACGGGTCATGAGCGGGGGGTGGGGGGTAACAGCAGGGAGACACAGGGCTTGAGCGGAGGATGGGGGAACACGAGGGAGTCACGGGGCATGAGAGGGGGGTGGGGGGTAACAGGAGAGAGAGACACGGGGCATGAGCGGGGTGGGGGGCAAGAGCAGAGAGACATGAGGCATAAGCCAGGGGTGGGGGAACAGGAGAGAGACACGGGGCATGAACGGGGGGTGGGGGTGAACAGCAGGGAGACACGGGGCATGACCAGGGTGGTGGGGGGCAACAGGAGAGAGACACGGGGCATGAGAGGGGGGTGGGGGGTAACAGGAGAGAGACACGGGGCATGAGAGGGGGGTGGTGGGGTAACAGGAGAGAGACACAGGGCATGAGCGGGGGTGGGGGGCAACAGCAGGGAGACACGGGGCATGAGCAGAGGGTGGGGGGCAACAGCAGGGAGACACGGGGCATGAGCGGGGGGTGGGGGGAACACGAGGGAGACACGGGGCATGAGCGGGGGGTCGGGGTTAACAGGAGAGAGACACGGGGCATGACCGGGGGGTGGGGGGTAACAGGAGAGAGACATGGGGCATGAGCGGGGGGTAGGGGTAAGAGGAGAGAGACTCGGGGCATGAGCGGGGGGTGGGGGGCAACAGCAGGGAGACACGGGGCATGACCGGGGGTGGGGGTCAACAGGAGAGAGACACGGGGCATGAGGGGGGTGGGGGTAACAGGAGAGAGAAAAGGGGCATGAGCGAGGGTGGGGGGCAACATGAGAGAGACACAGGGCATGAGCGGGGGTGGGGGGCAACAGCAGGGAGACACGGGGCACGAGCGGGGGTGGGGGGCAACAGGAGAGAGATACGGGGCATGAGAGGGGGGTGGGGGGTAACAGGAGAGAGACATGGGGCATGAGCAGGGTGTGGGGGTAACATGAGAGAGACATGGGGCATGAGCTGGGGGTGGGGGGGCAAAATCAGGGAGACACGGGGCATGAGCGGAGGGTGGGGGGAACACGAGGGAGACACGGGGCATGAGAGGGGGGTGGGGGTAACAGGAGAGAGACACAGGGCATGAGCGGGGGTTGGGGGCAACAGCAGGGAGACACAGGGCTTGACTGGGGGGTGGGGGGCAACAGAAGGGAGACACGGGGCATGACTCAGGGGTGGGGGGCAACAGGAGAGAGACAAGGGGCATGAGAGGGGGGTGGGGGGTAACAGGAGAGACATGGGGCATGAGCGGGGGTTGGGGGCAACAGCAGGGGACACGGGGCATGACCGGGGTGTGAGGGACAACAGGTGAGAGACACAGGGCATGAGAGGGGGTGGGGGTAACAGGAGAGAGACACGGAGCATGAGCGGGGGGTGGGGGGGTAACAGGAGAGAGACACGGAGCATGACCGGGGGGTGGGGGGTAACAGGAGACAGACACGGGGCATGAGTGGGGGTGGGGGCAACAGCAGGGAGACACGGGGCATGAGCGGGGGAAAACGAGGGAGACACGGGGCATGAGAGGGGGGTGGGGGTAACAGAAGAGAGACACGGGACATGAGTGGGGGGTGGGGGGCAACGGGAGGGAGACGCAGGGCTTGACGGGGGGTAGGGGGCAACAGGAGAGAGACACGGGGCAAGAGAGGGGGGTGGGGGTAACAGAAGAGAGACACGGGACATGAGTGGGGGGTGGGGGGTAACAGCAGGGAGACACAGGGCTTGAGCAGAGGATGGGGGAACACGAGGGAGACACGGGGCATGAGAGGGGGGTGGGGGGTAACAGGAGAGAGACACGGGGCATGAGCGGGGTGGGGGGCAAGAGCAGAGACACGGGGCATGAGCGGGGGGTGGGGGGTAACAGGAGAGACATGAGGCATAAGCGAGGGGTGGGGGAACAGGAGAGAGACACGGGGCATGAACGGGGGGTGGGGGTCAACAGCAGGGAGACACGGGGCATGACCAGGGTGGTGGGGGGCCACAGGAGAGAGACACGGGGGGTGGGGGGTAACAGGAGAGAGACACGGGGCATGAGAGGGGGGTGGTCGGGTAACAGGAGAGAGACACAGGGCATGAGCGGGGGTGGGGGGCAACAGCAGGGAGACACGGGGCATGAGCAGAGTGTGGGGGGCAACAGCAGGGAGACACGGGGCATGAACGGGGGGTGGGGGGAACACGAGGGAGACACGGGGCATGAGCGGGGGGTTGGGGTTAACAGGAGAGAGACACGGGGCATGACCGGGGGGTGGGGGGTAACAGGAGAGAGACATGGGGCATGAGCGAGGGTGGGGGGCAACATGAGAGAGAAACAGGGCATGAGCGGGGGTGGGGGGCAACAGCAGGGAGACACGGGGCACGAGCGGTGGTGGGGGGCAACAGGAGAGAGATACGGGGCATGAGAGGGGGGTGGGGGGTAACAGGAGAGAGACACGGGGCATGAGCGGGGTGTGGGGGTAACATGAGAGAGACATGGGGCATGAGCTGGGGGTGAGGGGGCAAAATCAGGGAGACACGGGGCATGAGCGGGGGGTGGGGGGAACACGAGGGAGACACGGGGCATGAGAGGAGGGTGGGGGTAACAGGAGAGAGACACAGGGCATGAGCGGGGGTTGGGGGCAACAGCAGGGAGACACGGGGCTTGACTGGGGGGTGGGGGGCAACAGAAGGGAGACACGGTGCATGACTCAGGGGTGGGGGGCAACAGGAGAGAGACAAGGGGCATGAGAGGGGGGTGGAGGGGTAACTGGAGAGACATGGGGCATGAGCGGGGGTTGGGGGCAACAGTAGGGGACACGGGGCATGACCGGGGTGTGAGGGGCAACAGGTGAGAGACACAGGGCATGAGAGGGGGTGGGGGTAACAGGAGGGAGACACGGAGCATGAGCGGGGGGTGGGGGGGTAACAGGAGAGAGACACGGAGCATGAGCGGGGGGTGGGGGGTAACAGGAGACAGACACGGGGCATGAGTGGGGGTGGGGGCAACAGCAGGGAGACATGGGGCATGAGCGGGGGGAAAACGAGGGAGACACGGGGCATGAGAGGGGGGTGGGGGTAACAGAAGAGAGACACGGGACATGAGTGGGGGGTGGGGGGCAACGGGAGGGAGACGCAGGGCTTGACGGGGGGTGGGGGGCAACAGGAGAGAGACACGGGGCAAGAGAGGGGGGTGGGGGGCAAACAGGAGAGAGACACGGGGCATGAGCGGGAGTGGGGGGGCAACATGAGAGAGACGGGTCATGAGCGGGGGGTGGGGGGTAACAGCAGGGAGACAGAGGGCTTGAGCAGAGGATGGGGGGAACACGAGGGAGACACGGGGCATGAGAGTGGGGTGGGGGGTAACAGGAGAGAGACACGGGGCATGAGCGGGGTGGGGGGCAAGAGCAGAGACACGGGGCATGAGCGGGGGGTGGGGGGTAACAGGAGAGAGACACGGAGCATGAGTGGGGGTGGGGGCAACAGCAGGGAGACACGGGGCATGAGCGGGGGGAAAACGAGGGAGACACGGGGCATGAGAGGGGGGTGGGGGTAACAGAAGAGAGACACGGGACATGAGTGGGGGGTGGGGGGCAACGGGAGGGAGACGCAGGGCTTGACGGGGGGTGGGGGGCAACAGGAGAGAGACACGGGGCAAGAGAGGGGGGTGGGGGGCAAACAGGAGAGAGACACGGGGCATGAGCGGGAGTGGGGGGGCAACATGAGAGAGACGGGTCATGAGCGGGGGGTGGGGGGTAACAGCAGGGAGACAGAGGGCTTGAGCAGAGGATGGGGGGAACACGAGGGAGACACGGGGCATGAGAGTGGGGTGGGGGGTAACAGGAGAGAGACACGGGGCATGAGCGGGGTGGGGGGCAAGAGCAGAGACACGGGGCATTAGCGAGGGGTGGGGGAACAGGAGAGAGACACGGGGCATGAACCGGGGGTGGGGGTCAACAGCAGGGAGACACGGGGCATGACCAGGGTGGTGGGGGGCAACAGGAGAGAGACACGGGGCATGAGAGGGGGGTGGGGGGTAACAGGAGAGAGACACGGGGCATGAGAGGGAGGTGGTGGGGTAACAGGAGAGAGACACAGGGCATGAGCGGGGTGGAGGGCAACAGCAGGGAGACACGGGGCATGAGCAGAGGGTGGGGGGCAACAGCAGGGAGACACGGGGCATGAGCGGGGGTGGGGGGAACACGAGGGAGACACGGGGCATGAGCGGGGGGTCGGGGTTAACAGGAGAGAGACACGGGGCATGACCGGGGGGTGGGGGGTAACAGGAGAGAGACATGGGGCATGAGAGGGGGGTGGGGGGTAACAGGAGAGAGACACGGGGCATGACCGGGGGTGGGGGTAACAGGAGAGAGAAAAGGGGCATGAGCGAGGGTGGGGGGCAACATGAGAGAGACA
Source organism: Ambystoma mexicanum (assembly GCF_040938575.1). NCBI lineage: Eukaryota > Metazoa > Chordata > Amphibia > Caudata > Ambystomatidae > Ambystoma > Ambystoma mexicanum. The sequence continues at coordinate 465,416,917 of NC_090931.1, forward strand.
CAGGGCATGAGCGGGGGTGGGGGGCAACAGCAGGGAGACACGGGGCACGAGCGGGGGTGGGGGGAACACGAGGGAGACACGGGGCATGAGAGGGGGTGGGAGGTAACGGGAGAGATTCGGGGCATGAGCGGGGGGTTGGGGGCAACAGCAGGGAGACACGGGGCATGACTGGGGGGTGGGGGGCAACAGGAGAGAGACACGGGGCATGAGCGGGGGGGTGGAGTAACAGGAGAGACATGAGGCATAAGCGAGGGGTGGGGAACAGGAGAGCGACACGGGGCATGAGCGGGGTGTTGGGGCAACAGCAGGGAGACACGGGGCATGACCGGGGTGGTGGGGGGCAACAGGAGAGAGACACGGGGCATGAGAGGGGGGTGGGGGGTAACAGGAGAGAGACACGGGGCATGAGCGGGGGTGGGGGGCAACAGCAGGGAGACACGGGGCATGAGCAGAAGGTGGGGGGCAACAGCAGGGAGATACGGGGCATGAGCGGGGGGTGGGGGAACACGAGGGAGACACGGGGCATGAGCGGGGGGTCGGAGTTAACAGGAGAGAGACACGGGGCATGAGCGGGCAGTGGGGACAACAGCAGGGAGACACGGGGCATGACCAGAGGGTGGGGGCCACAGGAGAGAGACACGGGGCATGAGGGGGTGTGGGGGGTAACAGGAGAGAGATACGGGGCATGAGCGGGGGTATGGGTAACAGGAGAGAGACTCGGGTCATGAGCGGGGGCGAGGGGGCAACAGCAGGGAGACACGGAGCATGACCGGGGGTGGGGGTCAACAGGAGAGACACGTGGCATGAGAGGGGGGTGGGGGTAACAGGAGAGAGACACAGGGCATGAGCGAGGGTGGGGGGCAACATGAGAGAGACACAGGGCATGAGCGGGGGTGGGGGGCAACAGCAGGGAGACACGGGTCATGAGCGGGGGTGGGGGGAACACGAGGGAGACACGGGGCATGAGAGGGGGGTGGGAGGTAACAGGAGACAGACACGGGGCTTGAGCGGGGGGTTGGGAGCAACAGCAGGGAGACATGGGGCATGACTGGGGGTGGGGGGCAACAGAAGGGAGACACGGGGCATGACCGGGGGGTGGCAGGTAACATGAGAGAGACACGGGGCATGAGAGGGGGATGAGGGGTAACAGGAGAGAGACACGGGGCACGAGAGGGGGGTGGGGGTAACAGCAGAGAGACACGGGGCATGAGCGGGGGTTGGGGGGCAACAGGAGGGAGAAACGGGGCATGACCGGGGGGTGGGGGCGACACGAGAGAGACACGGGACATGAGTGAGGGGTGGGAGGTAACAGGAGACAGACGCGGGGGGTTGGGAGCAACAGCAGGGAGACACGGGGCATGAGCAGAGGGTGGGGGGCAACAGCAGGGAGACACGGGGCATGAACGGAGGGTGGGAGGAACACGAGGGAGACACGGGGCATGAGCGGGGGGTCGGGGTTAACAGGAGAGAGACACGGGGCATGACCGGGGGGTGGGGGGTAACAGGAGAGAGACATGGGGCATGAGCGAGGGTGGGGGGCAACATGAGAGAGACACAGGGCATGAGCGGGGGTGGGGGGCAACAGCAGGGAGACACGGGGCACGAGCTGGGGTGGGGGGCAACAGGAGAGAGATACGGGGCATGAGAGGGGGGTGGGGGGTAACAGGAGAGAGACACGGGGCATGAGCGGGGTGTGGGGGTAACATGAGAGAGACATGGGGCATGAGCTGGGGGTGAGGGGGCAAAATCAGGGAGACACGGGGCATGAGCGGGGGGGTGGGGGGAACACGAGGGAGACACGGGGCATGAGAGGGGGGTGGGGGTAACAGGAGAGAGACACAGGGCATGAGCAGGGGTTGGGGGCAACAGCAGGGAGACACGGGGCTTGACTGGGGGGTGGGGGGCAACAGAAGGGAGACACGGTGCATGACTCAGGGGTGGGGGGCAACAGGAGAGAGACAAGGGGCATGAGAGGGGGGTGGGGGGGTAACTGGAGAGACATGGGGCATGAGCGGGGGTTGGGGGCACCAGTAGGGGACACGGGGCATGACCGGGGTGTGAGGGGCAACAGGTGAGAGACACAGGGCATGAGAGGGGGTGGGGGTAACAGGAGGGAGACACGAAGCATGAGCGGGGGGTGGGGGGGTAACAGGAGAGAGACACGGAGCATGAGCGGGGGGTGGGGGGTAACAGGAGACAGACACGGGGCATGAGTGGGGGTGGGGGCAACAGCAGGGAGACATGGGGCATGAGCGGGGGGAAAACGAGGGAGACACGGGGCATGAGAGGGGGGTGGGGGTAACAGAAGAGAGACACGGGACATGAGTGGGGGGTGGGGGGCAACGGGAGGGAGACGCAGGGCTTGACGGGGGGTGGGGGGCAACAGGAGAGAGACACGGGGCAAGAGAGGGGGGTGGGGGGCAAACAGGAGAGAGACACGGGGCATGAGCGGGAGTGGGGGGGCAACATGAGAGAGACGGGTCATGAGCGGGGGGTGGGGGGTAACAGCAGGGAGACAGAGGGCTTGAGCAGAGGATGGGGGGAACACGAGGGAGACACGGGGCATGAGAGTGGGGTGGGGGGTAACAGGAGAGAGACACGGGGCATGAGCGGGCTGGGGGGCAAGAGCAGAGACATGGGGCATGAGCGGGGGGTGGGGGGTAACAGGAGAGAGACACGGAGCATGAGCGGGGGGTGGGGGGTAACAGGAGACAGACACGGGGCATGAGTGGGGGTGGGGGCAACAGCAGGGAGACACGGGGCATGAGCGGGGGGAAAACGAGGGAGACACGGGGCATGAGAGGGGGGTGGGGGTAACAGAAGAGAGACACGGGACATGAGTGGGGGGTGGGGGGCAACGGGAGCGAGACGCAGGGCTTGACGGGGGGTGGGGGGCAACAGGAGAGAGACACGGGGCAAGAGAGGGGGGTGGGGGGCAAACAGGAGAGAGACACGGGGCATGAGCGGGAGTGGGGGGGCAACATGAGAGAGACGGGTCATGAGCGGGGGGTGGGGGGTAACAGCAGGGAGACAGAGGGCTTGAGCAGAGGATGGGGGGAACACGAGGGAGACACGGGGCATGAGAGTGGGGTGGGGGGTAACAGGAGAGAGACACGGGGCATGAGCGGGGTGGGGGGCAAGAGCAGAGACACGGGGCATGAGCGGGGGGTGGGGGGTAACAGGAGAGACATGAGGCATTAGCGAGGGGTGGGGGAACAGGAGAGAGACACGGGGCATGAACGGGGGGTGGGGGTCAACAGCAGGGAGACACGGGGCATGACCAGGGTGGTGGGGGGCAACAGGAGAGAGACACGGGGCATGAGAGGGGGGTGGGGGGTAACAGGAGAGAGACACGGGGCATGAGAGGGAGGTGGTGGGGTAACAGGAGAGAGACACAGGGCATGAGCGGGGTGGAGGGCAACAGCAGGGAGACACGGGGCATGAGCGGGGGTGGGGGGAACACGAGGGAGACACGGGGCATGAGCGGGGGGTCGGGGTTAACAGGAGAGAGACACGGGGCATGACCGGGGGGTGGGGGGTAACAGGAGAGAGACATGGGGCATGAGAGGGGGGTGGGGGGTAACAGGAGAGAGACACGGGGCATGACCGGGGGTGGGGGTCAACAGGAGAGAGACACAGGGCATGAGAGGGGGGTGGGGTTAACAGGAGAGAGAAAAGGGGCATGAGCGAGGGTGGGGGGCAACATGAGAGAGACACAGGGCATGAGCGGGGGTGGGGGGCAACAGCAGGGAGACACGGGGCACGAGCGGGGGTGGGGGGAACACGAGGGAGACACGGGGCATGAGAGGGGGTGGGAGGTAACGGGAGAGATTCGGGGCATGAGCGGGGGGTTGGGGGCAACAGCAGGGAGACACGGGGCATGACTGGGGGGTGGGGGGCAACAGGAGAGAGACACGGGGCATGAGCGGGGGGGTGGAGTAACAGGAGAGACATGAGGCATAAGCGAGGGGTGGGGGAACAGGAGAGCGACACGGGGCATGAGCGGGGTGTTGGGGCAACAGCAGGGAGACACGGGGCATGACCGGGGTGGTGGGGGGCAACAGGAGAGAGACACGGGGCATGAGAGGGGGGTGGGGGGTAACAGGAGAGAGACACGGGGCATGAGCGGGGGTGGGGGGCAACAGCAGGGAGACACGGGGCATGAGCAGAAGGTGGGGGGCAACAGCAGGGAGATACGGGGCATGAGCGGGGGGTGGGGGAACACGAGGGAGACACGGGGCATGAGCGGGGGGTCGGAGTTAACAGGAGAGAGACACGGGGCATGAGCGGGCAGTGGGGACAACAGCAGGGAGACACGGGGCATGACCAGAGGGTGGGGGCCACAGGAGAGAGACACGGGGCATGAGGGGGTGTGGGGGGTAACAGGAGAGAGACACGGGGCATGAGCGGGGGTATGGGTAACAGGAGAGAGACTCGGGGCATGAGCGGGGGGTGGGGGGGCAACAGCAGGGCGACACGGAGCATGACCGGGGGTGGGGGTCAACAGGAGAGACACGTGGCATGAGAGGGGGGTGGGGGTAACAGGAGAGAGACACAGGGCATGAGCGAGGGTGGGGGCCAACATGAGAGAGACACAGAGCATGAGCGGGGGTGGGGGGCAACAGCAGGGAGACACGGGTCATGAGCGGGGGTGGGGGAACACGAGGGAGACACGGGGCATGAGAGGGGGGTGGGAGGTAACAGGAGACAGACACGGGGCTTGAGCGGGGGGTTGGGAGCAACAGCAGGGAGACATGGGGCATGACTGGGGGTGGGGGGCAACAGAAGGGAGACACGGGGCATGAGCGGGGGGTGGCAGGTAACATGAGAGAGACACGGGGCATGAGAGGGGGATGAGGGGTAACAGGAGAGAGACACGGGGCACGAGAGGGGGGTGGGGGTAACAGCAGAGAGACACGGGGCATGAGCGGGGGTTGGGGGGCAACAGGAGGGAGAAACGGGGCATGACCGGGGGGTGGGGGCGACACGAGAGAGACACGGGACATGAGTGAGGGGTGGGAGGTAACAGGAGACAGACGCGGGGGGTTGGGAGCAACAGCAGGGAGACATGGGGCATGACTGGGGGTGGGGGGCAACAGAAGGGAGACACGGGGCATGACCGGGGGGTGGGAGGTAACGTGTGAGAGACACGCGGCATGAGAGGGGGGTGAGGGGTAACAGGAGAGAGACACGGGGCACGAGAGGGGGGTGGGGGTAACAGCAGAGAGACACGGGGCATGAGCGGGGGTTGGGGGGCAACAGGAGGGAGACACAGGGCATGACCGGGGGGTGGGGCGACACGAGAGAGACACGGGGCATGAGTGAGGGGTGGGGGGTAACAGGAGACAGACACGGGGCATGAGCGGGGGTGGGAGGCAACAGCAGGGAGACACGGGGCATGAGTGGGGGGAAAACGAGGGAGACACGGGGCATGAGCGGGGGGTGGGGGGTAACAGAAGAGAGACACGGGACATGAGCGGGGGCAAAAGGAGGGAGACACAGGGCATGACCAGGGGGTGGGGGGCAACAGGGAGACACAGGGCATGGCTGGGGGGTCGGGGCAACAGGAGAGGGACTCAGGGCTTGACCTTGGGGTGGGGGGCAACAGGAGAGAGACACAGGGCATGAGAGGGGTGGGGGGTAACAGGAGAGAGACAGGGGGCATGAGCCGGGGTCGGGGGCAACAGCAGGGAGACACGGGGCATGAGCGGGGGGTGGGGGAACACAAGGGAGACACGGGGCATGAGCAGGGGTGTGGGGGTAACAGGAGAGAGACACGGGGCATGAGCGGGTTGTGAGGGGCAACAGCAGGGAGACACGGGGCATGAATGGGGGTGGGGGGTAACAGGAGAGACACGAGGCATGAACAGGGGGTGGGGGGCAACAGCAGGGAGACACGGGGCATGACTGGGGGGTGGGGGGTAAAAGGAAAGAGACACAGGGCATGAGAGGGGGGCGGGGGGGTAACGAGAGCGACACGGGGCATGAGTGGGGGGTGGGGGGGCAACAGCAGGGAGACGCGGGCATGAGTGGGGGGTGGGAGGCAACAGCAGGGAGACACGGGGCATGAGCAGGGGGTGGGGGTTAACAGGAGAGAGACACGGGGCCTGAGCGGGGGTGGGAGGCAACAGGAGGGAGACACAGGGCATGACCGGGGGGTGGGGGGCAACAGGGAGACACAGGGCATGGCTGGGGGGTCGGGGCAACAGGAGAGGGACTCAGGGCTTGACCTTGGGGTGGGGGGCAATAGGAGAGAGACACGGGGCATGAGAGGGGGGTGGGGGGCAACAGGAGAGAGACAGGGGGCATGAGCGGGGGTCGGGGGCAACAGCAGGGATACACGGGGCATGAGCGGGGGGTGGGGGGAACACAAGGGAGACACGGGGCATGAGCAGGGGTGTGGGGGTAACAGGAGAGAGACACGGGGCATGAGCGGGTTGTGAGGGGCAACAGCAGGGAGACACGGGGCATGAGTGGGGGTGGGGGGTAACAGGAGAGACATGAGGCATGAACGGGGGGTGGGGGACAACAGCAGGGAGACACGGGGCATGACTGGGGGGTGGGGGGTAAAACGAAAGAGACACGGCATGAGAGGGGGGTGGGGGGGTAACTAGAGAGAGACACGGGGCATGAGTGGGGGGTGGGGGGGCAACAGCAGGGAGACACGGGCATGAGTGGGGGGTGGGAGGCAACAGCAGGGAGACACGGGGCATGAGCAGGGGGTGGGGGTTAACAGGAGAGAGACACGGGGCATGAGCGGGGTTGGGGGGCAACAGCAGGAAGACACGGGGCATGAGCGGGGTTGAGGGTAACAGGAGAGAGACTCGGGGCATGAGCCGGGGGTGGGGGGCAACATGAGAGAGACACGGGGCATGAGCGGGGGATGGGGGGCAACAGCAGGGAGACACGGGGTATGAGCGGGGGTGGGGGGAACACGAGGGAGACACGGGGCATGAGCGGGGGGTCAGAGTTAACAGGAGAGAGACATGGGGCATGAGCGGGGGTAGGGGGCAACAGGAGAGAGACACGGGGCATGAGCGGGCAGTGGGGGGCAACAGCAGGGAGACACGGGGCATGACCAGGGGGTGGGGGGCAACAGGAGAGAGACATGGGGCATGAGCGGGGGTATGGGTAACAGGAGAGAGACTCTGGGCATGAGCGGGGGGTGGGGGGCAACAGCAGGGAGACACGGAGCATGACCGGGGGTGGGGGTCAACAGGAGAGAGACACGGGGCATGAGAGGGGGGTGGGGGTAACAGGAGAGAGACACGGGGCATGAGCGAGGGTGGGGGCAACATGAGAGAGACACAGGGCATGAGCGGGGGTGGGGGGCAACAGCAGGGAGACACGGGGCATGAGCGGGGGGAACACGAGGGAGACACGGGGCATGAGATTGGGGTGGGAGGTAACAGGAGACAGACGCGGGGGGTTGGGAGCAACAGCAGGGAGACATGGGGCATGACGGGGTGGGGGGCAACAGAAGGGAGACACGGGGCATGACCGGGGGGTGGGAGGTAACGTGAGAGAGACACGGGGCATGAGAGGGGGGTGAGGGGTAACAGGAGAGAGACACGGGGCACGAGAGGGGGGTGGGGGTAACAGGAGAGAGACTCGGGCATGAGCAGGGGGTGGGGGGCAACAGCAGGGAGAGACGGGGCATGACCGGGGGTGGGGGGCAACATGAGAGAGACACTGGGCATGAGAGGGGGGTGAGGGTAACAGGAGAGAGACACGGGGCATGGGGTGGGGGGTAACAGGAGAGAGACAGGGGGCATGAGCGGGGGTCGGGGGCAACAGCAGGGAGACACGGGGCATGAGCGGGGGGTGGGGGAACACAAGGGAGACACGGGGCATGAGCAGGGGTGTGGGGGTAACAGGAGAGAGACACGGGGCATGAGCGGGTTGTGAGGGGCAACAGCAGGGAGACACCGGGCATGAGTGGGGGTGGGGGGTAACAGGAGAGACACGAGGCATGAACGGGGTGGGGGGCAACAGCAGGGAGACACGGGGCATGACTGGGGGGTGGGGGATAAAAGGAAAGAGACACCGGGCATGAGAGGGGGGTGGGGGGGTAACAAGAGAGAGACACGGGGCATGAGTGGGGGGTTGGGGGCAACAGCAGGGAGACACGGGCATGAGTGGGGGGTGGGAGGCAACAGCAGGGAGACACGGGGCATGAGCAGGGGGTGGGGGTTAACAGGAGAGAGACACGGGACATGAGTGGGGGTGGGGGGCAACAGCAGGAAGACACGGGCATGAGCGGGGGTGGTGGGCAACAGGAGAGAGACACAGGGCATGAGCGGGGGTGGGGGGTAACAGGAGAGAGACACGGGGAATGAAAGGGGGGTGGGGGTTAACAGGAGAGAGACACGGGGCATGAGCGGGGTTGAGGATAACAGGAGAGAGACTCGGGCATGAGCAGGGGGTGGGGGGCAACAGCAGGGAGAGACGGGGCATGACCGGGGGTGGGGGGCAACATGAGAGAGACACTGGGCATGAGAGGGGGGTGAGGGTAACAGGAGAGAGACACGGGGCATGAGCCGGGGGTGGGGGGCAACATGAGAGAGACACGGGGCATGAGCGGGGGGTCGGGTCAACACCAGGGAGACACGGGGCATGAGCGGGGGTGGGGGGAACGCGAGGGAGACACGGGGCATGAGAGGGGGGTGGGGGGTAACAGGAGAGAGACATGGGGCATGAGCGGAGGGTGGGGGGTGACAGGATAGAGACACGGGGCATAAGAGGGGGTGGGTGGAAACTGCAGGGAGACACGGGGCATGAGCGGGGGCTGGGGGCAACAGCAGTGAGATACGGGGCATGAGCGGGGGGGTGGAGTAACAGGAGAGACATGAGGCATAAGCGAGGGGTGGGGAACAGGAGAGCGACACGGGGCATGAGCGGGGTGTTGGGGCAACAGCAGGGAGACACGGGGCATGACCGGGGTGGTGGGGGGCAACAGGAGAGAGACACGGGGCATGAGAGGGGGGTGGGGGGTAACAGGAGAGAGACACGGGGCATGAGCGGGGGTGGGGGGCAACAGCAGGGAGACACGGGGCATGAGCAGAAGGTGGGGGGCAACAGCAGGGAGATACGGGGCATGAGCGGGGGGTGGGGGAACACGAGGGAGACACGGGGCATGAGCGGGGGGGTCGGAGTTAACAGGAGAGAGACACGGGGCATGAGCGGGCAGTGGGGACAACAGCAGGGAGACACGGGGCATGACCAGAGGGTGGGGGCCACAGGAGAGAGACACGGGGCATGAGGGGGTGTGGGGGGTAACAGGAGAGAGACACGGGGCATGAGCGGGGGTATGGGTAACAGGAGAGAGACTCGGGTCATGAGCGGGGGCGAGGGGGCAACAGCAGGGAGACACGGAGCATGACCGGGGGTGGGGGTCAACAGGAGAGACACGTGGCATGAGAGGGGGGTGGGGGTAACAGGAGAGAGACACAGGGCATGAGCGAGGGTGGGGGGCAACATGAGAGAGACACAGGGCATGAGCGGGGGTGGGGGGCAACAGCAGGGAGACACGGGTCATGAGCGGGGGTGGGGGGAACACGAGGGAGACACGGGGCATGAGAGGGGGGTGGGAGGTAACAGGAGACAGACACGGGGCTTGAGCGGGGGGTTGGGAGCAACAGCAGGGAGACATGGGGCATGACTGGGGGTGGGGGGCAACAGAAGGGAGACACGGGGCATGACCGGGGGGTGGCAGGTAACATGAGAGAGACACGGGGCATGAGAGGGGGATGAGGGGTAACAGGAGAGAGACACGGGGCACGAGAGGGGGGTGGGGGTAACAGCAGAGAGACACGGGGCATGAGCGGGGGTTGGGGGGCAACAGGAGGGAGAAACGGGGCATGACCGGGGGGTGGGGGCGACACGAGAGAGACACGGGACATGAGTGAGGGGTGGGAGGTAACAGGAGACAGACGCGGGGGGTTGGGAGCAACAGCAGGGAGACACGGGGCATGAGCAGAGGGTGGGGGGCAACAGCAGGGAGACACGGGGCATGAACGGAGGGTGGGAGGAACACGAGGGAGACACGGGGCATGAGCGGGGGGTCGGGGTTAACAGGAGAGAGACACGGGGCATGACCGGGGGGTGGGGGGTAACAGGAGAGAGACATGGGGCATGAGCGAGGGTGGGGGGCAACATGAGAGAGACACAGGGCATGAGCGGGGGTGGGGGGCAACAGCAGGGAGACACGGGGCACGAGCTGGGGTGGGGGGCAACAGGAGAGAGATACGGGGCATGAGAGGGGGGTGGGGGGTAACAGGAGAGAGACACGGGGCATGAGCGGGGTGTGGGGGTAACATGAGAGAGACATGGGGCATGAGCTGGGGGTGAGGGGGCAAAATCAGGGAGACACGGGGCATGAGCGGGGGGGTGGGGGGAACACGAGGGAGACACGGGGCATGAGAGGGGGGTGGGGGTAACAGGAGAGAGACACAGGGCATGAGCAGGGGTTGGGGGCAACAGCAGGGAGACACGGGGCTTGACTGGGGGGTGGGGGGCAACAGAAGGGAGACACGGTGCATGACTCAGGGGTGGGGGGCAACAGGAGAGAGACAAGGGGCATGAGAGGGGGGTGGGGGGGTAACTGGAGAGACATGGGGCATGAGCGGGGGTTGGGGGCAACAGTAGGGGACACGGGGCATGACCGGGGTGTGAGGGGCAACAGGTGAGAGACACAGGGCATGAGAGGGGGTGGGGGTAACAGGAGGGAGACACGAAGCATGAGCGGGGGGTGGGGGGGTAACAGGAGAGAGACACGGAGCATGAGCGGGGGGTGGGGGGTAACAGGAGACAGACACGGGGCATGAGTGGGGGTGGGGGCAACAGCAGGGAGACATGGGGCATGAGCGGGGGGGAAACGAGGGAGACACGGGGCATGAGAGGGGGGTGGGGGTAACAGAAGAGAGACACGGGACATGAGTGGGGGGTGGGGGGCAACGGGAGGGAGACGCAGGGCTTGACGGGGGGTGGGGGGCAACAGGAGAGAGACACGGGGCAAGAGAGGGGGGTGGGGGGCAAACAGGAGAGAGACACGGGGCATGAGCGGGAGTGGGGGGGCAACATGAGAGAGACGGGTCATGAGCGGGGGGTGGGGGGTAACAGCAGGGAGACAGAGGGCTTGAGCAGAGGATGGGGGGAACACGAGGGAGACACGGGGCATGAGAGTGGGGTGGGGGGTAACAGGAGAGAGACACGGGGCATGAGCGGGCTGGGGGGCAAGAGCAGAGACATGGGGCATGAGCGGGGGGTGGGGGGTAACAGGAGAGAGACACGGAGCATGAGCGGGGGGTGGGGGGTAACAGGAGACAGACACGGGGCATGAGTGGGGGTGGGGGCAACAGCAGGGAGACACGGGGCATGAGCGGGGGGAAAACGAGGGAGACACGGGGCATGAGAGGGGGGTGGGGGTAACAGAAGAGAGACACGGGACATGAGTGGGGGGTGGGGGGCAACGGGAGCGAGACGCAGGGCTTGACGGGGGGTGGGGGGCAACAGGAGAGAGACACGGGGCAAGAGAGGGGGGTGGGGGGCAAACAGGAGAGAGACACGGGGCATGAGCGGGAGTGGGGGGGCAACATGAGAGAGACGGGTCATGAGCGGGGGGTGGGGGGTAACAGCAGGGAGACAGAGGGCTTGAGCAGAGGATGGGGGGAACACGAGGGAGACACGGGGCATGAGAGTGGGGTGGGGGGTAACAGGAGAGAGACACGGGGCATGAGCGGGGTGGGGGGCAAGAGCAGAGACACGGGGCATGAGCGGGGGGTGGGGGGTAACAGGAGAGACATGAGGCATTAGCGAGGGGTGGGGGAACAGGAGAGAGACACGGGGCATGAACGGGGGGTGGGGGTCAACAGCAGGGAGACACGGGGCATGACCAGGGTGGTGGGGGGCAACAGGAGAGAGACACGGGGCATGAGAGGGGGGTGGGGGGTAACAGGAGAGAGACACGGGGCATGAGAGGGAGGTGGTGGGGTAACAGGAGAGAGACACAGGGCATGAGCGGGGTGGAGGGCAACAGCAGGGAGACACGGGGCATGAGCGGGGGTGGGGGGAACACGAGGGAGACACGGGGCATGAGCGGGGGGTCGGGGTTAACAGGAGAGAGACACGGGGCATGACCGGGGGGTGGGGGGTAACAGGAGAGAGACATGGGGCATGAGAGGGGGGTGGGGGGTAACAGGAGAGAGACACGGGGCATGACCGGGGGTGGGGGTCAACAGGAGAGAGACACAGGGCATGAGAGGGGGGTGGGGTTAACAGGAGAGAGAAAAGGGGCATGAGCGAGGGTGGGGGGCAACATGAGAGAGACACAGGGCATGAGCGGGGGTGGGGGGCAACAGCAGGGAGACACGGGGCACGAGCGGGGGTGGGGGGAACACGAGGGAGACACGGGGCATGAGAGGGGGTGGGAGGTAACGGGAGAGATTCGGGGCATGAGCGGGGGGTTGGGGGCAACAGCAGGGAGACACGGGGCATGACTGGGGGGTGGGGGGCAACAGGAGAGAGACACGGGGCATGAGCGGGGGGGTGGAGTAACAGGAGAGACATGAGGCATAAGCGAGGGGTGGGGGAACAGGAGAGCGACACGGGGCATGAGCGGGGTGTTGGGGCAACAGCAGGGAGACACGGGGCATGACCGGGGTGGTGGGGGGCAACAGGAGAGAGACACGGGGCATGAGAGGGGGGTGGGGGGTAACAGGAGAGAGACACGGGGCATGAGCGGGGGTGGGGGGCAACAGCAGGGAGACACGGGGCATGAGCAGAAGGTGGGGGGCAACAGCAGGGAGATACGGGGCATGAGCGGGGGGTGGGGGAACACGAGGGAGACACGGGGCATGAGCGGGGGGTCGGAGTTAACAGGAGAGAGACACGGGGCATGAGCGGGCAGTGGGGACAACAGCAGGGAGACACGGGGCATGACCAGAGGGTGGGGGCCACAGGAGAGAGACACGGGGCATGAGGGGGTGTGGGGGGTAACAGGAGAGAGACACGGGGCATGAGCGGGGGTATGGGTAACAGGAGAGAGACTCGGGGCATGAGCGGGGGGTGGGGGGGCAACAGCAGGGCGACACGGAGCATGACCGGGGGTGGGGGTCAACAGGAGAGACACGTGGCATGAGAGGGGGGTGGGGGTAACAGGAGAGAGACACAGGGCATGAGCGAGGGTGGGGGGCAACATGAGAGAGACACAGAGCATGAGCGGGGGTGGGGGGCAACAGCAGGGAGACACGGGTCATGAGCGGGGGTGGGGGAACACGAGGGAGACACGGGGCATGAGAGGGGGGTGGGAGGTAACAGGAGACAGACACGGGGCTTGAGCGGGGGGTTGGGAGCAACAGCAGGGAGACATGGGGCATGACTGGGGGTGGGGGGCAACAGAAGGGAGACACGGGGCATGAGCGGGGGGTGGCAGGTAACATGAGAGAGACACGGGGCATGAGAGGGGGATGAGGGGTAACAGGAGAGAGACACGGGGCACGAGAGGGGGGTGGGGGTAACAGCAGAGAGACACGGGGCATGAGCGGGGGTTGGGGGGCAACAGGAGGGAGAAACGGGGCATGACCGGGGGGTGGGGGCGACACGAGAGAGACACGGGACATGAGTGAGGGGTGGGAGGTAACAGGAGACAGACGCGGGGGGTTGGGAGCAACAGCAGGGAGACATGGGGCATGACTGGGGGTGGGGGGCAACAGAAGGGAGACACGGGGCATGACCGGGGGGTGGGAGGTAACGTGTGAGAGACACGCGGCATGAGAGAGGGGTGAGGGGTAACAGGAGAGAGACACGGGGCACGAGAGGGGGGGTGGGGGTAACAGCAGAGAGACACGGGGCATGAGCGGGGGTTGGGGGGCAACAGGAGGGAGACACAGGGCATGACCGGGGGGTGGGGCGACACGAGAGAGACACGGGGCATGAGTGAGGGGTGGGGGGTAACAGGAGACAGACACGGGGCATGAGCGGGGGTGGGAGGCAACAGCAGGGAGACACGGGGCATGAGTGGGGGGAAAACGAGGGAGACACGGGGCATGAGCGGGGGGTGGGGGGTAACAGAAGAGAGACACGGGACATGAGCGGGGGCAAAAGGAGGGAGACACAGGGCATGACCAGGGGGTGGGGGGCAACAGGGAGACACAGGGCATGGCTGGGGGGTCGGGGCAACAGGAGAGGGACTCAGGGCTTGACCTTGGGGTGGGGGGCAACAGGAGAGAGACACAGGGCATGAGAGGGGTGGGGGGTAACAGGAGAGAGACAGGGGGCATGAGCCGGGGTCGGGGGCAACAGCAGGGAGACACGGGGCATGAGCGGGGGGTGGGGGAACACAAGGGAGACACGGGGCATGAGCAGGGGTGTGGGGGTAACAGGAGAGAGACACGGGGCATGAGCGGGTTGTGAGGGGCAACAGCAGGGAGACACGGGGCATGAATGGGGGTGGGGGGTAACAGGAGAGACACGAGGCATGAACAGGGGGTGGGGGGCAACAGCAGGGAGACACCGGGCATGACTGGGGGGTGGGGGGTAAAAGGAAAGAGACACAGGGCATGAGAGGGGGGCGGGGGGGTAACGAGAGCGACACGGGGCATGAGTGGGGGGTGGGGGGGCAACAGCAGGGAGACGCGGGCATGAGTGGGGGGTGGGAGGCAACAGCAGGGAGACACGGGGCATGAGCAGGGGGTGGGGGTTAACAGGAGAGAGACACGGGGCCTGAGCGGGGGTGGGAGGCAACAGGAGGGAGACACAGGGCATGACCGGGGGGTGGGGGGCAACAGGGAGACACAGGGCATGGCTGGGGGGTCGGGGCAACAGGAGAGGGACTCAGGGCTTGACCTTGGGGTGGGGGGCAATAGGAGAGAGACACGGGGCATGAGAGGGGGGTGGGGGGCAACAGGAGAGAGACAGGGGGCATGAGCGGGGGTCGGGGGCAACAGCAGGGATACACGGGGCATGAGCGGGGGGTGGGGGGAACACAAGGGAGACACGGGGCATGAGCAGGGGTGTGGGGGTAACAGGAGAGAGACACGGGGCATGAGCGGGTTGTGAGGGGCAACAGCAGGGAGACACGGGGCATGAGTGGGGGTGGGGGGTAACAGGAGAGACATGAGGCATGAACGGGGGGTGGGGGACAACAGCAGGGAGACACGGGGCATGACTGGGGGGTGGGGGGTAAAACGAAAGAGACACGGCATGAGAGGGGGGTGGGGGGGTAACTAGAGAGAGACACGGGGCATGAGTGGGGGGTGGGGGGGCAACAGCAGGGAGACACGGGCATGAGTGGGGGGTGGGAGGCAACAGCAGGGAGACACGGGGCATGAGCAGGGGGTGGGGGTTAACAGGAGAGAGACACGGGGCATGAGCGGGGTTGGGGGGCAACAGCAGGAAGACACGGGGCATGAGCGGGGTTGAGGGTAACAGGAGAGAGACTCGGGGCATGAGCCGGGGGTGGGGGGCAACATGAGAGAGACACGGGGCATGAGCGGGGGATGGGGGGCAACAGCAGGGAGACACGGGGTATGAGCGGGGGTGGGGGGAACACGAGGGAGACACGGGGCATGAGCGGGGGGTCAGAGTTAACAGGAGAGAGACATGGGGCATGAGCGGGGGGTAGGGGGCAACAGGAGAGAGACACGGGGCATGAGCGGGCAGTGGGGGGCAACAGCAGGGAGACACGGAGCATGACCGGGGGTGGGGGTCAACAGGAGAGAGACACGGGGCATGAGAGGGGGGTGGGGGTAACAGGAGAGAGACACGGGGCATGAGCGAGGGTGGGGGCAACATGAGAGAGACACAGGGCATGAGCGGGGGTGGGGGGCAACAGCAGGGAGACACGGGGCATGAGCGGGGGGAACACGAGGGAGACACGGGGCATGAGATTGGGGTGGGAGGTAACAGGAGACAGACGCGGGGGGTTGGGAGCAACAGCAGGGAGACATGGGGCATGACGGGGTGGGGGGCAACAGAAGGGAGACACGGGGCATGACCGGGGGGTGGGAGGTAACGTGAGAGAGACACGGGGCATGAGAGGGGGGTGAGGGGTAACAGGAGAGAGACACGGGGCACGAGAGGGGGGTGGGGGTAACAGGAGAGAGACTCGGGCATGAGCAGGGGGTGGGGGGCAACAGCAGGGAGAGACGGGGCATGACCGGGGGTGGGGGGCAACATGAGAGAGACACTGGGCATGAGAGGGGGGTGAGGGTAACAGGAGAGAGACACGGGGCATGGGGTGGGGGGTAACAGGAGAGAGACAGGGGGCATGAGCGGGGGTCGGGGGCAACAGCAGGGAGACACGGGGCATGAGCGGGGGGTGGGGGAACACAAGGGAGACACGGGGCATGAGCAGGGGTGTGGGGGTAACAGGAGAGAGACACGGGGCATGAGCGGGTTGTGAGGGGCAACAGCAGGGAGACACCGGGCATGAGTGGGGGTGGGGGGTAACAGGAGAGACACGAGGCATGAACGGGGTGGGGGGCAACAGCAGGGAGACACGGGGCATGACTGGGGGGTGGGGGATAAAAGGAAAGAGACACCGGGCATGAGAGGGGGGTGGGGGGTAACAAGAGAGAGACACGGGGCATGAGTGGGGGGTTGGGGGCAACAGCAGGGAGACACGGGCATGAGTGGGGGGTGGGAGGCAACAGCAGGGAGACACGGGGCATGAGCAGGGGGTGGGGGTTAACAGGAGAGAGACACGGGACATGAGTGGGGGTGGGGGGCAACAGCAGGAAGACACGGGCATGAGCGGGGGTGGTGGGCAACAGGAGAGAGACACAGGGCATGAGCGGGGGTGGGGGGTAACAGGAGAGAGACACGGGGAATGAAAGGGGGGTGGGGGTTAACAGGAGAGAGACACGGGGCATGAGCGGGGTTGAGGATAACAGGAGAGAGACTCGGGCATGAGCAGGGGGTGGGGGGCAACAGCAGGGAGAGACGGGGCATGACCGGGGGTGGGGGGCAACATGAGAGAGACACTGGGCATGAGAGGGGGGTGAGGGTAACAGGAGAGAGACACGGGGCATGAGCCGGGGGTGGGGGGCAACATGAGAGAGACACGGGGCATGAGCGGGGGGTCGGGTCAACACCAGGGAGACACGGGGCATGAGCGGGGGTGGGGGGAACGCGAGGGAGACACGGGGCATGAGAGGGGGGTGGGGGGTAACAGGAGAGAGACATGGGGCATGAGCGGAGGGTGGGGGGTGACAGGATAGAGACACGGGGCATAAGAGGGGGTGGGTGGAAACTGCAGGGAGACACGGGGCATGAGCGGGGGCTGGGGGCAACAGCAGTGAGACACGGGGCATGAGAGTGGGGTGGGGGGTAACAGGAGAGAGACACGGGGCATGAGCGGGCTGGGGGGCAAGAGCAGAGACATGGGGCATGACTGGGGGTGGGGGGCAACAGAAGGGAGACACGGGGCATGACCGGGGGGTGGGAGGTAACGTGTGAGAGACACGCGGCATGAGAGGGGGGTGAGGGGTAACAGGAGAGAGACACGGGGCACGAGAGGGGGGTGGGGGTAACAGCAGAGAGACACGGGGCATGAGCGGGGGTTGGGGGGCAACAGGAGGGAGACACAGGGCATGACCGGGGGGTGGGGCGACACGAGAGAGACACGGGGCATGAGTGAGGGGTGGGGGGTAACAGGAGACAGACACGGGGCATGAGCGGGGGTGGGAGGCAACAGCAGGGAGACACGGGGCATGAGTGGGGGGAAAACGAGGGAGACACGGGGCATGAGCGGGGGGTGGGGGGTAACAGAAGAGAGACACGGGACATGAGCGGGGGCAAAAGGAGGGAGACACAGGGCATGACCAGGGGGTGGGGGGCAACAGGGAGACACAGGGCATGGCTGGGGGGTCGGGGCAACAGGAGAGGGACTCAGGGCTTGACCTTGGGGTGGGGGGCAACAGGAGAGAGACACAGGGCATGAGAGGGGTGGGGGGTAACAGGAGAGAGACAGGGGGCATGAGCCGGGGTCGGGGGCAACAGCAGGGAGACACGGGGCATGAGCGGGGGGTGGGGGAACACAAGGGAGACACGGGGCATGAGCAGGGGTGTGGGGGTAACAGGAGAGAGACACGGGGCATGAGCGGGTTGTGAGGGGCAACAGCAGGGAGACACGGGGCATGAATGGGGGTGGGGGGTAACAGGAGAGACACGAGGCATGAACAGGGGGTGGGGGGCAACAGCAGGGAGACACGGGGCATGACTGGGGGGTGGGGGGTAAAAGGAAAGAGACACAGGGCATGAGAGGGGGGCGGGGGGGTAACGAGAGCGACACGGGGCATGAGTGGGGGGTGGGGGGGCAACAGCAGGGAGACGCGGGCATGAGTGGGGGGTGGGAGGCAACAGCAGGGAGACACGGGGCATGAGCAGGGGGTGGGGGTTAACAGGAGAGAGACACGGGGCCTGAGCGGGGGTGGGAGGCAACAGGAGGGAGACACAGGGCATGACCGGGGGGTGGGGGGCAACAGGGAGACACAGGGCATGGCTGGGGGGTCGGGGCAACAGGAGAGGGACTCAGGGCTTGACCTTGGGGTGGGGGGCAATAGGAGAGAGACACGGGGCATGAGAGGGGGGTGGGGGGCAACAGGAGAGAGACAGGGGGCATGAGCGGGGGTCGGGGGCAACAGCAGGGATACACGGGGCATGAGCGGGGGGTGGGGGGAACACAAGGGAGACACGGGGCATGAGCAGGGGTGTGGGGGTAACAGGAGAGAGACACGGGGCATGAGCGGGTTGTGAGGGGCAACAGCAGGGAGACACGGGGCATGAGTGGGGGTGGGGGGTAACAGGAGAGACATGAGGCATGAACGGGGGGTGGGGGACAACAGCAGGGAGACACGGGGCATGACTGGGGGGTGGGGGGTAAAACGAAAGAGACACGGCATGAGAGGGGGGTGGGGGGGTAACTAGAGAGAGACACGGGGCATGAGTGGGGGGTGGGGGGGCAACAGCAGGGAGACACGGGCATGAGTGGGGGGTGGGAGGCAACAGCAGGGAGACACGGGGCATGAGCAGGGGGTGGGGGTTAACAGGAGAGAGACACGGGGCATGAGCGGGGTTGGGGGGCAACAGCAGGAAGACACGGGGCATGAGCGGGGTTGAGGGTAACAGGAGAGAGACTCGGGGCATGAGCCGGGGGTGGGGGGCAACATGAGAGAGACACGGGGCATGAGCGGGGGATGGGGGGCAACAGCAGGGAGACACGGGGTATGAGCGGGGGTGGGGGGAACACGAGGGAGACACGGGGCATGAGCGGGGGGTCAGAGTTAACAGGAGAGAGACATGGGGCATGAGCGGGGGGTAGGGGGCAACAGGAGAGAGACACGGGGCATGAGCGGGCAGTGGGGGGCAACAGCAGGGAGACACGGGGCATGACCAGGGGGTGGGGGGCAACAGGAGAGAGACATGGGGCATGAGCGGGGGTATGGGTAACAGGAGAGAGACTCTGGGCATGAGCGGGGGGTGGGGGGCAACAGCAGGGAGACACGGAGCATGACCGGGGGTGGGGGTCAACAGGAGAGAGACACGGGGCATGAGAGGGGGGTGGGGGTAACAGGAGAGAGACACGGGGCATGAGCGAGGGTGGGGGCAACATGAGAGAGACACAGGGCATGAGCGGGGGTGGGGGGCAACAGCAGGGAGACACGGGGCATGAGCGGGGGGAACACGAGGGAGACACGGGGCATGAGATTGGGGTCGGAGGTAACAGGAGACAGACGCGGGGGGTTGGGAGCAACAGCAGGGAGACATGGGGCATGACGGGGTGGGGGGCAACAGAAGGGAGACACGGGGCATGACCGGGGGGTGGGAGGTAACGTGAGAGAGACACGGGGCATGAGAGGGGGGTGAGGGGTAACAGGAGAGAGACACGGGGCACGAGAGGGGGGTGGGGGTAACAGGAGAGAGACTCGGGCATGAGCAGGGGGTGGGGGGCAACAGCAGGGAGAGACGGGGCATGACCGGGGGTGGGGGGCAACATGAGAGAGACACTGGGCATGAGAGGGGGGTGAGGGTAACAGGAGAGAGACACGGGGCATGGGGTGGGGGGTAACAGGAGAGAGACAGGGGGCATGAGCGGGGGTCGGGGGCAACAGCAGGGAGACACGGGGCATGAGCGGGGGGTGGGGGAACACAAGGGAGACACGGGGCATGAGCAGGGGTGTGGGGGTAACAGGAGAGAGACACGGGGCATGAGCGGGTTGTGAGGGGCAACAGCAGGGAGACACCGGGCATGAGTGGGGGTGGGGGGTAACAGGAGAGACACGAGGCATGAACGGGGTGGGGGGCAACAGCAGGGAGACACGGGGCATGACTGGGGGGTGGGGGATAAAAGGAAAGAGACACCGGGCATGAGAGGGGGGTGGGGGGGTAACAAGAGAGAGACACGGGGCATGAGTGGGGGGTTGGGGGCAACAGCAGGGAGACACGGGCATGAGTGGGGGGTGGGAGGCAACAGCAGGGAGACACGGGGCATGAGCAGGGGGTGGGGGTTAACAGGAGAGAGACACGGGACATGAGTGGGGGTGGGGGGCAACAGCAGGAAGACACGGGCATGAGCGGGGGTGGTGGGCAACAGGAGAGAGACACAGGGCATGAGCGGGGGTGGGGGGTAACAGGAGAGAGACACGGGGAATGAAAGGGGGGTGGGGGTTAACAGGAGAGAGACACGGGGCATGAGCGGGGTTGAGGATAACAGGAGAGAGACTCGGGCATGAGCAGGGGGTGGGGGGCAACAGCAGGGAGAGACGGGGCATGACCGGGGGTGGGGGGCAACATGAGAGAGACACTGGGCATGAGAGGGGGGTGAGGGTAACAGGAGAGAGACACGGGGCATGAGCCGGGGGTGGGGGGCAACATGAGAGAGACACGGGGCATGAGCGGGGGGTCGGGTCAACACCAGGGAGACACGGGGCATGAGCGGGGGTGGGGGGAACGCGAGGGAGACACGGGGCATGAGAGGGGGGTGGGGGGTAACAGGAGAGAGACATGGGGCATGAGCGGAGGGTGGGGGGTGACAGGATAGAGACACGGGGCATAAGAGGGGGTGGGTGGAAACTGCAGGGAGACACGGGGCATGAGCGGGGGCTGGGGGCAACAGCAGTGAGATACGGGGCATGAGCGGGGGGGTGGAGTAACAGGAGAGACATGAGGCATAAGCGAGGGGTGGGGAACAGGAGAGCGACACGGGGCATGAGCGGGGTGTTGGGGCAACAGCAGGGAGACACGGGGCATGACCGGGGTGGTGGGGGGCAACAGGAGAGAGACACGGGGCATGAGAGGGGGGTGGGGGGTAACAGGAGAGAGACACGGGGCATGAGCGGGGGTGGGGGGAAACAGCAGGGAGACACGGGGCATGAGCAGAAGGTGGGGGGCAACAGCAGGGAGATACGGGGCATGAGCGGGGGGTGGGGGAACACGAGGGAGACACGGGGCATGAGCGGGGGGGTCGGAGTTAACAGGAGAGAGACACGGGGCATGAGCGGGCAGTGGGGACAACAGCAGGGAGACACGGGGCATGACCAGAGGGTGGGGGCCACAGGAGAGAGACACGGGGCATGAGGGGGTGTGGGGGGTAACAGGAGAGAGACACGGGGCATGAGCGGGGGTATGGGTAACAGGAGAGAGACTCGGGTCATGAGCGGGGGCGAGGGGGCAACAGCAGGGAGACACGGAGCATGACCGGGGGTGGGGGTCAACAGGAGAGACACGTGGCATGAGAGGGGGGTGGGGGTAACAGGAGAGAGACACAGGGCATGAGCGAGGGTGGGGGGCAACATGAGAGAGACACAGGGCATGAGCGGGGGTGGGGGGCAACAGCAGGGAGACACGGGTCATGAGCGGGGGTGGGGGGAACACGAGGGAGACACGGGGCATGAGAGGGGGGTGGGAGGTAACAGGAGACAGACACGGGGCTTGAGCGGGGGGTTGGGAGCAACAGCAGGGAGACATGGGGCATGACTGGGGGTGGGGGGCAACAGAAGGGAGACACGGGGCATGACCGGGGGGTGGCAGGTAACATGAGAGAGACACGGGGCATGAGAGGGGGATGAGGGGTAACAGGAGAGAGACACGGGGCACGAGAGGGGGGTGGGGGTAACAGCAGAGAGACACGGGGCATGAGCGGGGGTTGGGGGGCAACAGGAGGGAGAAACGGGGCATGACCGGGGGGTGGGGGCGACACGAGAGAGACACGGGACATGAGTGAGGGGTGGGAGGTAACAGGAGACAGACGCGGGGGGTTGGGAGCAACAGCAGGGAGACACGGGGCATGAGCAGAGGGTGGGGGGCAACAGCAGGGAGACACGGGGCATGAACGGAGGGTGGGAGGAACACGAGGGAGACACGGGGCATGAGCGGGGGGTCGGGGTTAACAGGAGAGAGACACGGGGCATGACCGGGGGGTGGGGGGTAACAGGAGAGAGACATGGGGCATGAGCGAGGGTGGGGGGCAACATGAGAGAGACACAGGGCATGAGCGGGGGTGGGGGGCAACAGCAGGGAGACACGGGGCACGAGCTGGGGTGGGGGGCAACAGGAGAGAGATACGGGGCATGAGAGGGGGGTGGGGGGTAACAGGAGAGAGACACGGGGCATGAGCGGGGTGTGGGGGTAACATGAGAGAGACATGGGGCATGAGCTGGGGGTGAGGGGGCAAAATCAGGGAGACACGGGGCATGAGCGGGGGGGTGGGGGGAACACGAGGGAGACACGGGGCATGAGAGGGGGGTGGGGGTAACAGGAGAGAGACACAGGGCATGAGCAGGGGTTGGGGGCAACAGCAGGGAGACACGGGGCTTGACTGGGGGGTGGGGGGCAACAGAAGGGAGACACGGTGCATGACTCAGGGGTGGGGGGCAACAGGAGAGAGACAAGGGGCATGAGAGGGGGGTGGGGGGGTAACTGGAGAGACATGGGGCATGAGCGGGGGTTGGGGGCAACAGTAGGGGACACGGGGCATGACCGGGGTGTGAGGGGCAACAGGTGAGAGACACAGGGCATGAGAGGGGGTGGGGGTAACAGGAGGGAGACACGAAGCATGAGCGGGGGGTGGGGGGGTAACAGGAGAGAGACACGGAGCATGAGCGGGGGGTGGGGGGTAACAGGAGACAGACACGGGGCATGAGTGGGGGTGGGGGCAACAGCAGGGAGACATGGGGCATGAGCGGGGGGAAAACGAGGGAGACACGGGGCATGAGAGGGGGGTGGGGGTAACAGAAGAGAGACACGGGACATGAGTGGGGGGTGGGGGGCAACGGGAGGGAGACGCAGGGCTTGACGGGGGGTGGGGGGCAACAGGAGAGAGACACGGGGCAAGAGAGGGGGGTGGGGGGCAAACAGGAGAGAGACACGGGGCATGAGCGGGAGTGGGGGGGCAACATGAGAGAGACGGGTCATGAGCGGGGGGTGGGGGGTAACAGCAGGGAGACAGAGGGCTTGAGCAGAGGATGGGGGGAACACGAGGGAGACACGGGGCATGAGAGTGGGGTGGGGGGTAACAGGAGAGAGACACGGGGCATGAGCGGGCTGGGGGGCAAGAGCAGAGACATGGGGCATGAGCGGGGGGTGGGGGGTAACAGGAGAGAGACACGGAGCATGAGCGGGGGGTGGGGGGTAACAGGAGACAGACACGGGGCATGAGTGGGGGTGGGGGCAACAGCAGGGAGACACGGGGCATGAGCGGGGGGAAAACGAGGGAGACACGGGGCATGAGAGGGGGGTGGGGGTAACAGAAGAGAGACACGGGACATGAGTGGGGGGTGGGGGGCAACGGGAGCGAGACGCAGGGCTTGACGGGGGGTGGGGGGCAACAGGAGAGAGACACGGGGCAAGAGAGGGGGGTGGGGGGCAAACAGGAGAGAGACACGGGGCATGAGCGGGAGTGGGGGGGCAACATGAGAGAGACGGGTCATGAGCGGGGGGTGGGGGGTAACAGCAGGGAGACAGAGGGCTTGAGCAGAGGATGGGGGGAACACGAGGGAGACACGGGGCATGAGAGTGGGGTGGGGGGTAACAGGAGAGAGACACGGGGCATGAGCGGGGTGGGGGGCAAGAGCAGAGACACGGGGCATGAGCGGGGGGTGGGGGGTAACAGGAGAGACATGAGGCATTAGCGAGGGGTGGGGGAACAGGAGAGAGACACGGGGCATGAACGGGGGGTGGGGGTCAACAGCAGGGAGACACGGGGCATGACCAGGGTGGTGGGGGGCAACAGGAGAGAGACACGGGGCATGAGAGGGGGGTGGGGGGTAACAGGAGAGAGACACGGGGCATGAGAGGGAGGTGGTGGGGTAACAGGAGAGAGACACAGGGCATGAGCGGGGTGGAGGGCAACAGCAGGGAGACACGGGGCATGAGCGGGGGTGGGGGGAACACGAGGGAGACACGGGGCATGAGCGGGGGGTCGGGGTTAACAGGAGAGAGACACGGGGCATGACCGGGGGGTGGGGGGTAACAGGAGAGAGACATGGGGCATGAGAGGGGGGTGGGGGGTAACAGGAGAGAGACACGGGGCATGACCGGGGGTGGGGGTCAACAGGAGAGAGACACAGGGCATGAGAGGGGGGTGGGGTTAACAGGAGAGAGAAAAGGGGCATGAGCGAGGGTGGGGGGCAACATGAGAGAGACACAGGGCATGAGCGGGGGTGGGGGGCAACAGCAGGGAGACACGGGGCACGAGCGGGGGTGGGGGGAACACGAGGGAGACACGGGGCATGAGAGGGGGTGGGAGGTAACGGGAGAGATTCGGGGCATGAGCGGGGGGTTGGGGGCAACAGCAGGGAGACACGGGGCATGACTGGGGGGTGGGGGGCAACAGGAGAGAGACACGGGGCATGAGCGGGGGGGTGGAGTAACAGGAGAGACATGAGGCATAAGCGAGGGGTGGGGGAACAGGAGAGCGACACGGGGCATGAGCGGGGTGTTGGGGCAACAGCAGGGAGACACGGGGCATGACCGGGGTGGTGGGGGGCAACAGGAGAGAGACACGGGGCATGAGAGGGGGGTGGGGGGTAACAGGAGAGAGACACGGGGCATGAGCGGGGGTGGGGGGCAACAGCAGGGAGACACGGGGCATGAGCAGAAGGTGGGGGGCAACAGCAGGGAGATACGGGGCATGAGCGGGGGGTGGGGGAACACGAGGGATACACGGGGCATGAGCGGGGGGTCGGAGTTAACAGGAGAGAGACACGGGGCATGAGCGGGCAGTGGGGACAACAGCAGGGAGACACGGGGCATGACCAGAGGGTGGGGGCCACAGGAGAGAGACACGGGGCATGAGGGGGTGTGGGGGGTAACAGGAGAGAGACACGGGGCATGAGCGGGGGTATGGGTAACAGGAGAGAGACTCGGGGCATGAGCGGGGGGTGGGGGGGCAACAGCAGGGCGACACGGAGCATGACCGGGGGTGGGGGTCAACAGGAGAGACACGTGGCATGAGAGGGGGGTGGGGGTAACAGGAGAGAGACACAGGGCATGAGCGAGGGTGGGGGGCAACATGAGAGAGACACAGAGCATGAGCGGGGGTGGGGGGCAACAGCAGGGAGACACGGGTCATGAGCGGGGGTGGGGGAACACGAGGGAGACACGGGGCATGAGAGGGGGGTGGGAGGTAACAGGAGACAGACACGGGGCTTGAGCGGGGGGTTGGGAGCAACAGCAGGGAGACATGGGGCATGACTGGGGGTGGGGGGCAACAGAAGGGAGACACGGGGCATGAGCGGGGGGTGGCAGGTAACATGAGAGAGACACGGGGCATGAGAGGGGGATGAGGGGTAACAGGAGAGAGACACGGGGCACGAGAGGGGGGTGGGGGTAACAGCAGAGAGACACGGGGCATGAGCGGGGGTTGGGGGGCAACAGGAGGGAGAAACGGGGCATGACCGGGGGGTGGGGGCGACACGAGAGAGACACGGGACATGAGTGAGGGGTGGGAGGTAACAGGAGACAGACGCGGGGGGTTGGGAGCAACAGCAGGGAGACATGGGGCATGACTGGGGGTGGGGGGCAACAGAAGGGAGACACGGGGCATGACCGGGGGGTGGGAGGTAACGTGTGAGAGACACGCGGCATGAGAGGGGGGTGAGGGGTAACAGGAGAGAGACACGGGGCACGAGAGGGGGGTGGGGGTAACAGCAGAGAGACACGGGGCATGAGCGGGGGTTGGGGGGCAACAGGAGGGAGACACAGGGCATGACCGGGGGGTGGGGCGACACGAGAGAGACACGGGGCATGAGTGAGGGGTGGGGGGTAACAGGAGACAGACACGGGGCATGAGCGGGGGTGGGAGGCAACAGCAGGGAGACACGGGGCATGAGTGGGGGGAAAACGAGGGAGACACGGGGCATGAGCGGGGGGTGGGGGGTAACAGAAGAGAGACACGGGACATGAGCCGGGGCAAAAGGAGGGAGACACAGGGCATGACCAGGGGGTGGGGGGCAACAGGGAGACACAGGGCATGGCTGGGGGGTCGGGGCAACAGGAGAGGGACTCAGGGCTTGACCTTGGGGTGGGGGGCAACAGGAGAGAGACACAGGGCATGAGAGGGGTGGGGGGTAACAGGAGAGAGACAGGGGGCATGAGCCGGGGTCGGGGGCAACAGCAGGGAGACACGGGGCATGAGCGGGGGGTGGGGGAACACAAGGGAGACACGGGGCATGAGCAGGGGTGTGGGGGTAACAGGAGAGAGACACGGGGCATGAGCGGGTTGTGAGGGGCAACAGCAGGGAGACACGGGGCATGAATGGGGGTGGGGGGTAACAGGAGAGACACGAGGCATGAACAGGGGGTGGGGGGCAACAGCAGGGAGACACGGGGCATGACTGGGGGGTGGGGGGTAAAAGGAAAGAGACACAGGGCATGAGAGGGGGGCGGGGGGGTAACGAGAGCGACACGGGGCATGAGTGGGGGGTGGGGGGGCAACAGCAGGGAGACGCGGGCATGAGTGGGGGGTGGGAGGCAACAGCAGGGAGACACGGGGCATGAGCAGGGGGTGGGGGTTAACAGGAGAGAGACACGGGGCCTGAGCGGGGGTGGGAGGCAACAGGAGGGAGACACAGGGCATGACCGGGGGGTGGGGGGCAACAGGGAGACACAGGGCATGGCTGGGGGGTCGGGGCAACAGGAGAGGGACTCAGGGCTTGACCTTGGGGTGGGGGGCAATAGGAGAGAGACACGGGGCATGAGAGGGGGGTGGGGGGCAACAGGAGAGAGACAGGGGGCATGAGCGGGGGTCGGGGGCAACAGCAGGGATACACGGGGCATGAGCGGGGGGTGGGGGGAACACAAGGGAGACACGGGGCATGAGCAGGGGTGTGGGGGTAACAGGAGAGAGACACGGGGCATGAGCGGGTTGTGAGGGGCAACAGCAGGGAGACACGGGGCATGAGTGGGGGTGGGGGGTAACAGGAGAGACATGAGGCATGAACGGGGGGTGGGGGACAACAGCAGGGAGACACGGGGCATGACTGGGGGGTGGGGGGTAAAACGAAAGAGACACGGCATGAGAGGGGGGTGGGGGGGTAACTAGAGAGAGACACGGGGCATGAGTGGGGGGTGGGGGGGCAACAGCAGGGAGACACGGGCATGAGTGGGGGGTGGGAGGCAACAGCAGGGAGACACGGGGCATGAGCAGGGGGTGGGGGTTAACAGGAGAGAGACACGGGGCATGAGCGGGGTTGGGGGGCAACAGCAGGAAGACACGGGGCATGAGCGGGGTTGAGGGTAACAGGAGAGAGACTCGGGGCATGAGCCGGGGGTGGGGGGCAACATGAGAGAGACACGGGGCATGAGCGGGGGATGGGGGGCAACAGCAGGGAGACACGGGGTATGAGCGGGGGTGGGGGGAACACGAGGGAGACACGGGGCATGAGCGGGGGGTCAGAGTTAACAGGAGAGAGACATGGGGCATGAGCGGGGGGTAGGGGGCAACAGGAGAGAGACACGGGGCATGAGCGGGCAGTGGGGGGCAACAGCAGGGAGACACGGGGCATGACCAGGGGGTGGGGGGCAACAGGAGAGAGACATGGGGCATGAGCGGGGGTATGGGTAACAGGAGAGAGACACGGGGCATGAGAGGGGGGGCATGAGCGAGGGTGGGGGCAACATGAGAGAGACACAGGGCATGAGCGGGGGTGGGGGGCAACAGCAGGGAGACACGGGGCATGAGCGGGGGGAACACGAGGGAGACACGGGGCATGAGATTGGGGTGGGAGGTAACAGGAGACAGACGCGGGGGGTTGGGAGCAACAGCAGGGAGACATGGGGCATGACGGGGTGGGGGGCAACAGAAGGGAGACACGGGGCATGACCGGGGGGTGGGAGGTAACGTGAGAGAGACACGGGGCATGAGAGGGGGGTGAGGGGTAACAGGAGAGAGACACGGGGCACGAGAGGGGGGTGGGGGTAACAGGAGAGAGACTCGGGCATGAGCAGGGGGTGGGGGGCAACAGCAGGGAGAGACGGGGCATGACCGGGGGTGGGGGGCAACATGAGAGAGACACTGGGCATGAGAGGGGGGTGAGGGTAACAGGAGAGAGACACGGGGCATGGGGTGGGGGGTAACAGGAGAGAGACAGGGGGCATGAGCGGGGGTCGGGGGCAACAGCAGGGAGACACGGGGCATGAGCGGGGGGTGGGGGAACACAAGGGAGACACGGGGCATGAGCAGGGGTGTGGGGGTAACAGGAGAGAGACACGGGGCATGAGCGGGTTGTGAGGGGCAACAGCAGGGAGACACCGGGCATGAGTGGGGGTGGGGGGTAACAGGAGAGACACGAGGCATGAACGGGGTGGGGGGCAACAGCAGGGAGACACGGGGCATGACTGGGGGGTGGGGGATAAAAGGAAAGAGACACCGGGCATGAGAGGGGGGTGGGGGGGTAACAAGAGAGAGACACGGGGCATGAGTGGGGGGTTGGGGGCAACAGCAGGGAGACACGGGCATGAGTGGGGGGTGGGAGGCAACAGCAGGGAGACACGGGGCATGAGCAGGGGGTGGGGGTTAACAGGAGAGAGACACGGGACATGAGTGGGGGTGGGGGGCAACAGCAGGAAGACACGGGCATGAGCGGGGGTGGTGGGCAACAGGAGAGAGACACAGGGCATGAGCGGGGGTGGGGGGTAACAGGAGAGAGACACGGGGAATGAAAGGGGGGTGGGGGTTAACAGGAGAGAGACACGGGGCATGAGCGGGGTTGAGGATAACAGGAGAGAGACTCGGGCATGAGCAGGGGGTGGGGGGCAACAGCAGGGAGAGACGGGGCATGACCGGGGGTGGGGGGCAACATGAGAGAGACACTGGGCATGAGAGGGGGGTGAGGGTAACAGGAGAGAGACACGGGGCATGAGCCGGGGGTGGGGGGCAACATGAGAGAGACACGGGGCATGAGCGGGGGGTCGGGTCAACACCAGGGAGACACGGGGCATGAGCGGGGGTGGGGGGAACGCGAGGGAGACACGGGGCATGAGAGGGGGGTGGGGGGTAACAGGAGAGAGACATGGGGCATGAGCGGAGGGTGGGGGGTGACAGGATAGAGACACGGGGCATAAGAGGGGGTGGGTGGAAACTGCAGGGAGACACGGGGCATGAGCGGGGGCTGGGGGCAACAGCAGTGAGATACGGGGCATGAGCGGAGGGTGAGGGCAACAGCAGGGAGACACGGGGCATGAGCGGGGTGGGGGAACACGAGGGAGATGCGGGGCATGAGCGGGGGTGGGGGTTAACAGGAGAGAGACACGGGGCATGAGCAGGGGGTGGGGGGCAACAGGAGAGAGACACGGGGCATGAGCAGGGGGTAACAGGAGAGAGACACGGGGCATGAGCGGGGGCTGGGGGGGTAACAGGAGAGAGACACGGGGCATGACTGGGAGATGGGGGCAACAGGAGAGAGACACGGGGCTTGACCGGGGGGTGGGGGGCAACAGGAGAGAGACACGGGGCAAGAGAGGGGGGTGGGGGGTAACAGGAGAGAGACATGGGGCATGAGCAGGGGGGTAACAGGAGAGAGACACGGGGTGGGGGGGTAACAGGAGAGAGACACGGGGCATGAGCGGGGGTGGGGAGCAACAGCAGGGAGACATGTGGCATGAGCGGAGGGTGGGGGGCAACAGCAGGGAGACACGGGGCATGAGCGGGGGTGGGGGGAACAAGAGGGAGACACGGGGCATGAGCGGGGGTGGGGGTTAACAGGAGAGAGACACGGGCGTGAGCGGGGGGTGAGGGGCAACAGGAGAGAGACACGGGCATGAGCGGGGGTTGGGGAGCAACAGCAGGAAGACACGGGGCATGACCGGGGGGTGGGGGCAACAGGTGAGAGACACAGGGCATGAGAGGGGGTGGGGGTAACAGGAGAGAGACACGGAGCATGAGAGGGGGGTGGGGGGTAACAGGAGAGAGACACAGAGCATGAGCGGGGGTGGGGGGTAACAGGAGACAGACACAGGGCATGAGTGGGGGTGGGGGCAACAGCAGGGAGACACGGGGCATGAGCGGGGGGAAAACTAGGGAGACACGGGGCATGTGAGGGGGGTGGGGGTAACAAGAGAGACACGGGACATGAGTGGGGGGTGGGGGGGCAACGGGAGGGAGACGCAGGGCTTGACGGGGGGTGGGGGGCAACAGGAGAGAGACACGGGGCAAGAGAAGGGTGTGGGGGGCAAACAGGAGAGACACGGGGCATGAGCGGGAGTGGGGTGCAACATGAGAGAGACACGGGTCAGGAGCGGGGGGTGGGGGGTAACAGCAGGGAGACACAGGGCTTGAGCGGAGGATGGGGGAACACGAGGGAGACACGGGGCATGAGAGGGGGGTGGGGGGTAACAGGAGAGAGACACGGGGCATGAGCGGGGTGGGGGGCAAGAGCAGAGAGACATGAGGCATAAGCCAGGGGTGGGGGAACAGGAGAGAGACACGGGGCATGAACGGGGGGTGGGGGTGAACAGCAGGGAGACACGGGGCATGACCAGGGTGGTGGGGGGCAACAGGAGAGAGACACGGGGCATGAGAGGGGGGTGGGGGGTAACAGGAGAGAGACACAGGGCAAGAGAGGGGGGTGGTGGGGTAACAGGAGAGAGACACAGGGCATGAGCGGGGGTGGGGGGCAACAGCAGGGAGACACGGGGCATGAGCAGAGGGTGGGGGGCAACAGCAGGGAGACACGGGGCATGAGCAGGGGTGGGGGGAACACGAGGGAGACACGGGGCATGAGCGGGGGGTTGGGGTTAACAGGAGAGAGACACGGGGCATGACCGGGGGGTGGCGGGTAACAGGAGAGAGACACATGGCATGAGCGGGGGGTAGGGGTAAGAGGAGAGAGACTCGGGGCATGAGCAGGGGGTGGGGGGCAACAGCAGGGAGACACGGGGCATGACCGGGGGTGGGGGTCAACAGGAGAGAGACACGGGGCATGAGGGGGGTGGGGGTAACAGGAGAGAGAAAAGGGGCATGAGCGAGGGTGGGGGGCAACATGAGAGAGACACAGGGCATGAGCGGGGGTGGGGGGCAACAGCAGGGAGACACGGGGCACGAGCGGGGGTGGGGGTAACATGAGAGAGACATGGGGCATGAGCTGGGGGTGGGGGGGCAAAATCAGGGAGACACGGGGCATGAGCAGGGGGTGGGGGGCAACAGCAGGGAGAGACGGGGCATGACCGGGGGTGGGGGTCAACAGGAGAGAGACACGGGGCATGAGGGGGGTGGGGGTAACAGGAGAGAGAAAAGGGGCATGAGCGAGGGTGGGGGGCAACATGAGAGAGACACAGGGCATGAGCGGGGGTGGGGGGCAACAGCAGGGAGACACGGGGCACGAGCGGGGGTGGGGGTAACATGAGAGAGACATGGGGCATGAGCTGGGGGTGGGGGGGCAAAATCAGGGAGACTCGGGCATGAGCAGGGGGTGGGGGGCAACAGCAGGGAGAGACGGGGCATGACCGGGGGTGGGGGGCAACATGAGAGAGACACTGGGCATGAGAGGGGGGTGAGGGTAACAGGAGAGAGACACGGGGCATGAGCCGGGGGTGGGGGGCAACATGAGAGAGACACGGGGCATGAGCGGGGGGTCGGGTCAACACCAGGGAGACACGGGGCATGAGCGGGGGTGGGGGGAACGCGAGGGAGACACGGGGCATGAGAGGGGGGTGGGGGGTAACAGGAGAGAGACATGGGGCATGAGCGGAGGGTGGGGGGTGACAGGATAGAGACACGGGGCATAAGAGGGGGTGGGTGGAAACTGCAGGGAGACACGGGGCATGAGCGGGGGCTGGGGGCAACAGCAGTGAGATACGGGGCATGAGCGGAGGGTGAGGGCAACAGCAGGGAGACACGGGGCATGAGCGGGGTGGGGGAACACGAGGGAGATGCGGGGCATGAGCGGGGGTGGGGGTTAACAGGAGAGAGAGACGGGGCATGAGCAGGGGGTGGGGGGCAACAGGAGAGAGACACGGGGCATGAGCAGGGGGTAACAGGAGAGAGACACGGGGCATGAGCGGGGGCTGGGGGGGTAACAGGAGAGAGACACGGGGCATGACTGGGAGATGGGGGCAACAGGAGAGAGACACGGGGCTTGACCGGGGGGTGGGGGGCAACAGGAGAGAGACACGGGGCAAGAGAGGGGGGTGGGGGGTAACAGGAGAGAGACATGGGGCATGAGCAGGGGGGTAACAGGAGAGAGACACGGGGTGGGGGGGTAACAGGAGAGAGACACGGGGCATGAGCGGGGGTGGGGGGCAACAGCAGGGAGACATGTGGCATGAGCGGAGGGTGGAGGGCAACAGCAGGGAGACACGGGGCATGAGCGGGGGTGGGGGGAACAAGAGGGAGACACGGGGCATGAGCGGGGGTGGGGGTTAACAGGAGAGAGACACGGGCATGAGCGGGGGGTGAGGGGCAACAGGAGAGAGACACGGGCATGAGCGGGGGTTGGGGAGCAGCAGCAGGAAGACACGGGGCATGACCGGGGGGTGGGGGCAACAGGTGAGAGACACAGGGCATGAGAGGGGGTGGGGGTAACAGGAGAGAGACACGGAGCATGAGAGGGGGGTGGGGGGGTAACAGGAGAGAGACACAGAGCATGAGCGGGGGTGGGGGGTAACAGGAGACAGACACGGGGCATGAGTGGGGGTGGGGGCAACAGCAGGGAGACACGGGGCATGAGCGGGGGGAAAACTAGGGAGACACGGGGCATGTGAGGGGGGTGGGGGTAACAAGAGAGACACGGGACATGAGTGGGGGGTGGGGGGGCAACGGGAGGGAGACGCAGGGCTTGACGGGGGTGGGGGGCAACAGGAGAGAGACACGGGGCAAGAGAAGGGTGTGGGGGGCAAACAGGAGAGACACGGGGCATGAGCGGGAGTGGGGTGCAACATGAGAGAGACACGGGTCAGGAGCGGGGGGTGGGGGGTAACAGCAGGGAGACACAGGGCTTGAGCGGAGGATGGGGGGAACACGAGGGAGACACGGGGCATGAGAGGGTGGTGGGGGGTAACAGGAGAGAGACACGGGGCATGAGCGGGGTGGGGGGCAAGAGCAGAGAGACATGAGGCATAAGCCAGGGGTGGGGGAACAGGAGAGAGACACGGGGCATGAACGGGGGGTGGGGGTGAACAGCAGGGAGACACGGGGCATGACCAGGGTGGTGGGGGGCAACAGGAGAGAGACACGGGGCATGAGAGGGGGGTGGGGGGTAACAGGAGAGAGACACAGGGCAAGAGAGGGGGGTGGTGGGGTAACAGGAGAGAGACACAGGGCATGAGCGGGGGTGGGGGGCAACAGCAGGGAGACACGGGGCATGAGCAGAGGGTGGGGGGCAACAGCAGGGAGACACGGGGCATGAGCAGGGGTGGGGGGAACACAAGGGAGACACGGGGCATGAGCGGGGGGTCGGGGTTAACAGGAGAGAGACACGGGGCATGACCGGGGGGTGGCGGGTAACAGGAGAGAGACACATGGCATGAGCGGGGGGTAGGGGTAAGAGGAGAGAGACTCGGGGCATGAGCAGGGGGTGGGGGGCAACAGCAGGGAGACACGGGGCATGACCGGGGGTGGGGGTCAACAGGAGAGAGACACGGGGCATGAGGGGGGTGGGGGTAACAGGAGAGAGAAAAGGGGCATGAGCGAGGGTGGGGGGCAACATGAGAGAGACACAGGGCATGAGCGGGGGTGGGGGGCAACAGCAGGGAGACACGGGGCACGAGCGGGGGTGGGGGTAACATGAGAGAGACATGGGGCATGAGCTGGGGGTGGGGGGGCAAAATCAGGGAGACACGGGGCATGAGCGGGGGGTGGGGGGAACACGAGGGAGACACGGGGCATGAGAGGGGGGTGGGGGTAGCAGGAGAGGGACACAGGGCATGAGCGGGGGTTGGGTGCAACAGCAGGGAGACACGGGGCTTGACTGGGGGGTGGGGGGCAACAGAAGGGAGACACGGGGCATGACTCAGGGGTGGGGGGCAACAGGAGAGAGACAAGGGGCATGAGAGGGGGGTGGGGGGGTAACAGGAGAGACATGGGGCATGAGCGGGGGTTGGGGGCAACAGCAGGGGACACGGGGCATGACCGGGGTGTGAGGGGCAACAGGTGAGAGACACAGGGCATGAGAGGGGGTGGGGGTAACAGGAGAGAGACACGGAGCATGAGCGGGGGGTGGGGGGGTAACAGGAGAGAGACACGGAGCATGAGCAGGGGGTGGGGGGTAACAGGAGACAGACACGGGGCATGAGTGGGGGTGGGGGCAACAGCAGGGAGACACGGGGCATGAGCGGGGGGAAAACGAGGGAGACACGGGGCATGAGAGGGGGGTGGGGGTAACAGAAGAGAGACACGGGACATGAGTGGGGGGTGGGGGGCAACGGGAGGGAGACGCAGGGCTTGACGGGGGTAGGGGGCAACAGGAGAGAGACACGGGGCAGGAGAGGGGGGTGGGGGGCAAACAGGAGAGAGACACGGGGCATGAGCGGGAGTGGGGGGCAACATGAGAGAGACACGGGTCATGAGCGGGGGGTGGGGGGTAACAGCAGGGAGACACAGGGCTTGAGCAGAGGATGGGGGGAACACGAGGGAGACACGGGGCATGAGAGGGGGGTGGGGGGTAACAGGAGAGAGACACGGGGCATGAGCGGGGTGGGGGGCAAGAGCAGAGACACGGGGCATGAGCGGGGGGTGGGGGGTAACAGGAGAGACATGAGGCAAAAGCGAGGGGTGGGGGAACAGGAGAGAGGCACGGGGCATGAACGGGGGGTGGGAGTCAACAGCAGGGAGACACGGGGCATGACCAGGGTGGTGGGGGGCAACAGGAGAGAGACACGGGGCATGAGAGGGGGGTGGGGGGTAACAGGAGAGAGACACGGGGCATGAGAGGGGGGTGGTCGGGTAACAGGAGAGAGACACAGGGCATGAGCGGGGGTGGGGGGCAACAGCAGGGAGACACGGGGCATGAGCAGAGGGTGGGGGGCAACAGCAGGGAGACACGGGGCATGAGCGGGGGGTGGGGGGGAACATGAGGGAGACACGGGGCATGAGCGGGGGGTCGGGGTTAACAGGAGAGAGACACGGGGCATGACCGGGGGGTGGGGGGTAACAGGAGAGAGACATGGGGCATGAGCGAGGTTGGGGGGCAACATGAGAGAGACACAGGGCATGAGCGGGGGTGGGGGGCAACAGCAGGGAGACACAGGGCACGAGCCGGGGTGGGGGGCAACAGGAGAGAGATACGGGGCACGAGAGGGGGGTGGGGGGTAACAGGAGAGAGACACGGGGCATGAGCGGGGTGTGGGGGTAACATGAGAGAGACATGGGGCATGAGCTGGGGGTGGGGGGGCAAAATCAGGGAGACACGGGGAATGAGCGGGGGGTGGGGGGAACACGAGGGAGACACGGGGCATGAGAGGGGGGTGGGGGTAACAGGAGAGAGACACAGGGCATGAGCGGGGGTTGGGGGCAACAGCAGGGAGACACGGGGCTTGACTGGGGGGTGGGGGGCAACAGAAGGGAGACAAGGGGCATGAGAGGGGGGTGGGGGGGTAACAGGAGAGACATGGGGCATGAGCGGGGGTTGGGGGCAACAGCAGGGGACACGGGGCATGACCGGGGTGTGAGGGGCAACAGGTGAGAGACACAGGGCATGAGAGGGGGTGGGGGTAACAGGAGAGAGACACGGAGCATGAGCGGGGGGTGGGGGGGTAACAGGAGAGAGACACGGAGCATGAGCGGGGGGTGGGGGGTAACAGGAGACAGACACGGGGCATGAGTGGGGGTGGGGGCAACAGCAGGGAGACACGGGGCATGAGCGGGGGGAAAATGAGGGAGACACGGGGCATGAGAGGGGGGTGGGGGTAACAGAAGAGAGACACGGGACATGAGTGAGGAGTGGGGGGCAATGGGAGGGAGACGCAGGGCTTGACGGGGGTGGGGGGCAACAGGAGAGAGACAAGGGGCAAGAGAGGGGGGTGGGGGGCAAACAGGAGAGAGACACGGGGCATGAGCGGGAGTGGGGGGAAACATGAGAGAGACACGGGTCATGAGCGGGGGGTGGGGGGTAACAGCAGGGAGACACAGGGCTTGAGCAGAGTTTGGGGGGAACACGAGGGAGACACGGGGCATGAGAGGGGGGTGGGGGGTAACAGGAGAGAGACACGGGGCATGAGCGGGGTGGGGGGCAAGAGCAGAGACACGGGGCATGAGCGGGGGGTGGGGGGTAACAGGAGAGACATGAGGCACAAGCGAGGGGTGGGGGAACAGGAGAGAGACACGGGGCATGAACGGGGGTGGGGGTCAACAGCAGGGAGACACGGGGCATGACCAGGGTGGTGGGGGGCAACAGGAGAGAGACACGGGGCATGAGAGGGGGGTGGGGGGTAACAGGAGAGAGACACGGGGCATGAGAGTGGGTGGTGGGGTAACAGGAGAGAGACACAGGGCATGAGCGGGGGTGGGGGGCAACAGCAGGGAGACACGGGGCATGAGCAGAGGGTGGGGGGCAACAGCAGGGAGACACGGGGCATGAGCGGGGGGTGGGGGGAACACGAGGGAGACACGGAGCATGAGCGGGGGGTCGGGGTTAACAGGAGAGAGACACGGGGCATGACCGGGGGGTGGGGGGTAACAGGAGAGAGACATGGGGCATGAGAGGGGGGTGGGGGGGTAACAGGAGAGAGACACGGGGCATGAGCGGGGGGTAGGGGTAAGAGGAGAGAGACTCGGGGCATGAGCGGGGGGTGGGGGGCAACAGCAGGGAGACACGGGGCATGACCGGGGGTGGGGGTCAACAGGAGAGAGACACGGGGCATGAGAGGGGGTGGGGGTAACAGGAGAGAGAAAATGGGCATGAGCGAGGGTGGGGGGCAACATGAGAGAGACACAGGGCATGAGTGGGGGTGGGGGGCAACAGCAGGGAGACACGGGGCACGATCGGGGGTGGGGGGAACACGAGGGAGACACGGGGCATGAGAGGCGGTGGGAGGTAACAGGGGAGAGATTCGGGGCATGAGCGGGGGGTTGGGGGCAACAGCAGGGAGACACGGGGCATGACTGGGGGGTGGGGGGCAACAGGAGAGAGACACGGTGCATGAGCGGGGGGTGTGGAGTAACAGGAGAGACATGAGGCATAAGCGAGGGGTGGGGGAACAGGAGAGCGACACGGGGCATGAGCGGGGTGTTGGGGCAACAGCAGGGAGACACGGGTCATGACCGGGGTGGTGGGGGGCAACAGGAGAGAGACACGGGGCATGAGAGGGGGGTGGGGGGTAACAGGAGAGAGACACGGGGCATGAGCGGGGGTGGGGGGCAACAGCAGGGAGACACGGGGCATGAGCAGAAGGTGGGGGGCAACAGCAGGGAGATACGGGCATGAGCGGGGGTGGGGGAACACGAGGGAGACACGGGGCATGAGCGGGGGGTCGGAGTTAACAGGAGAGAGACACGGGGCATGAGCGGGCAGTGGGGGCAACAGCAGGGAGACACGGGGCATGAGCGGGGGTGGGGGGAACAAGAGGGAGACACGGGGCATGAGCGGGGGCGGGGGTTAACAGGAGAGAGACACGGGCGTGAGCGGGGGGTGAGGGGCAACAGGAGAGAGACACGGGCATGAGCGGGGGTTGGGGAGCAACAGCAGGAAGACACGGGGCATGACCGGGGGGTGGGGGCAACAGGTGAGAGACACAGGGCATGAGAGGGGGTGGGGGTAACAGGAGAGAGACACGGAGCATGAGAGGGGGGTGGGGGGGTAACAGGAGAGAGACACAGAGCATGAGCGGGGGTGGGGGGTAACAGGAGACAGACACGGGGCATGAGTGGGGGTGGGGGCAACAGCAGGGAGACACGGGGCATGAGCGGGGGAAAACTAGGGAGACACGGGGCATGTGAGGGGGGTGGGGGTAACAAGAGAGACACGGGACATGAGTGGGGGGTGGGGGGGCAACGGGAGGGAGACGCAGGGCTTGACGGGGGGTGGGGGGCAACAGGAGAGAGACACGGGGCAAGAGAAGGGTGTGGGGGGCAAACAGGAGAGACACGGGGCATGAGCGGGAGTGGGGTGCAACATGAGAGAGACACGGGTCAGGAGCGGGGGGTGAGGGTAACAGCAGGGAGACACAGGGCTTGAGCGGAGGATGGGGGGAACACGAGGGAGACACGGGGCATGAGAGGGGGGTGGGGGGTAACAGGAGAGAGACACGGGGCATGAGCGGGGTGGGGGGCAAGAGCAGAGAGACATGAGGCATAAGCCAGGGGTGGGGGAACAGGAGAGAGACACGGGGCATGAACGGGGGGTGGGGGTGAACAGCAGGGAGACACGGGGCATGACCAGGGTGGTGGGGGGCAACAGGAGAGAGACACGGGGCATGAGAGGGGGGTGGGGGGTAACAGGAGAGAGACACAGGGCAAGAGAGGGGGGTGGTGGGGTAACAGGAGAGAGACACAGGGCATGAGCGGGGGTGGGGGGCAACAGCAGGGAGACACGGGGCATGAGCAGAGGGTGGGGGGCAACAGCAGGGAGACACGGGGCATGAGCAGGGGTGGGGGGAACACGAGGGAGACACGGGGCATGAGCGGGGGGTTGGGGTTAACAGGAGAGAGACACGGGGCATGACCGGGGGGTGGCGGGTAACAGGAGAGAGACACATGGCATGAGCGGGGGGTAGGGGTAAGAGGAGAGAGACTCGGGGCATGAGCAGGGGGTGGGGGGCAACAGCAGGGAGACACGGGGCATGACCGGGGGTGGGGGTCAACAGGAGAGAGACACGGGGCATGAGGGGGGTGGGGGTAACAGGAGAGAGAAAAGGGGCATGAGCGAGGGTGGGGGGCAACATGAGAGAGACACAGGGCATGAGCGGGGGTGGGGGGCAACAGCAGGGAGACACGGGGCACGAGCGGGGGTGGGGGTAACATGAGAGAGACATGGGGCATGAGCTGGGGGTGGGGGGGCAAAATCAGGGAGACACGGGGCATGAGCGGGGGGTGGGGGGAACACGAGGGAGACACGGGGCATGAGAGGGGGGTGGGGGTAGCAGGAGAGGGACACAGGGCATGAGCGGGGGTTGGGTGCAACAGCAGGGAGACACGGGGCTTGACTGGGGGGTGGGGGGCAACAGAAGGGAGACACGGGGCATGACTCAGGGGTGGGGGGCAACAGGAGAGAGACAAGGGGCATGAGAGGGGGGTGGGGGGGTAACAGGAGAGACATGGGGCATGAGCGGGGGTTGGGGGCAACAGCAGGGGACACGGGGCATGACCGGGGTGTGAGGGGCAACAGGTGAGAGACACAGGGCATGAGAGGGGGTGGGGGTAACAGGAGAGAGACACGGAGCATGAGCGGGGGGTGGGGGGGTAACAGGAGAGAGACACGGAGCATGAGCAGGGGGTGGGGGGTAACAGGAGACAGACACGGGGCATGAGTGGGGGTGGGGGCAACAGCAGGGAGACACGGGGCATGAGCGGGGGGAAAACGAGGGAGACACGGGGCATGAGAGGGGGGTGGGGGTAACAGAAGAGAGACACGGGACATGAGTGGGGGGTGGGGGGCAACGGGAGGGAGACGCAGGGCTTGACGGGGGTAGGGGGCAACAGGAGAGAGACACGGGGCAGGAGAGGGGGGTGGGGGGCAAACAGGAGAGAGACACGGGGCATGAGCGGGAGTGGGGGGCAACATGAGAGAGACACGGGTCATGAGCGGGGGGTGGGGGGTAACAGCAGGGAGACACAGGGCTTGAGCAGAGGATGGGGGGAACACGAGGGAGACACGGGGCATGAGAGGGGGGTGGGGGGTAACAGGAGAGAGACACGGGGCATGAGCGGGGTGGGGGGCAAGAGCAGAGACACGGGGCATGAGCGGGGGGTGGGGGGTAACAGGAGAGACATGAGGCAAAAGCGAGGGGTGGGGGAACAGGAGAGAGGCACGGGGCATGAACGGGGGGTGGGAGTCAACAGCAGGGAGACACGGGGCATGACCAGGGTGGTGGGGGGCAACAGGAGAGAGACACGGGGCATGAGAGGGGGGTGGGGGGTAACAGGAGAGAGACACGGGGCATGAGAGGGGGGTGGTCGGGTAACAGGAGAGAGACACAGGGCATGAGCGGGGGTGGGGGGCAACAGCAGGGAGACACGGGGCATGAGCAGAGGGTGGGGGGCAACAGCAGGGAGACACGGGGCATGAGCGGGGGGTGGGGGGGAACATGAGGGAGACACGGGGCATGAGCGGGGGGTCGGGGTTAACAGGAGAGAGACACGGGGCATGACCGGGGGGTGGGGGGTAACAGGAGAGAGACATGGGGCATGAGCGAGGTTGGGGGGCAACATGAGAGAGACACAGGGCATGAGCGGGGGTGGGGGGCAACAGCAGGGAGACACAGGGCACGAGCCGGGGTGGGGGGCAACAGGAGAGAGATACGGGGCACGAGAGGGGGGTGGGGGGTAACAGGAGAGAGACACGGGGCATGAGCGGGGTGTGGGGGTAACATGAGAGAGACATGGGGCATGAGCTGGGGGTGGGGGGGCAAAATCAGGGAGACACGGGGAATGAGCGGGGGGTGGGGGGAACACGAGGGAGACACGGGGCATGAGAGGGGGGTGGGGGTAACAGGAGAGAGACACAGGGCATGAGCGGGGGTTGGGGGCAACAGCAGGGAGACACGGGGCTTGACTGGGGGGTGGGGGGCAACAGAAGGGAGACAAGGGGCATGAGAGGGGGGTGGGGGGGTAACAGGAGAGACATGGGGCATGAGCGGGGGTTGGGGGCAACAGCAGGGGACACGGGGCATGACCGGGGTGTGAGGGGCAACAGGTGAGAGACACAGGGCATGAGAGGGGGTGGGGGTAACAGGAGAGAGACACGGAGCATGAGCGGGGGGTGGGGGGGTAACAGGAGAGAGACACGGAGCATGAGCGGGGGGTGGGGGGTAACAGGAGACAGACACGGGGCATGAGTGGGGGTGGGGGCAACAGCAGGGAGACACGGGGCATGAGCGGGGGGAAAATGAGGGAGACACGGGGCATGAGAGGGGGGTGGGGGTAACAGAAGAGAGACACGGGACATGAGTGAGGAGTGGGGGGCAATGGGAGGGAGACGCAGGGCTTGACGGGGGTGGGGGGCAACAGGAGAGAGACACGGGGCAAGAGAGGGGGGTGGGGGGCAAACAGGAGAGAGACACGGGGCATGAGCGGGAGTGGGGGGAAACATGAGAGAGACACGGGTCATGAGCGGGGGGTGGGGGGTAACAGCAGGGAGACACAGGGCTTGAGCAGAGTTTGGGGGGAACACGAGGGAGACACGGGGCATGAGAGGGGGGTGGGGGGTAACAGGAGAGAGACACGGGGCATGAGCGGGGTGGGGGGCAAGAGCAGAGACACGGGGCATGAGCGGGGGGTGGGGGGTAACAGGAGAGACATGAGGCACAAGCGAGGGGTGGGGGAACAGGAGAGAGACACGGGGCATGAACGGGGGTGGGGGTCAACAGCAGGGAGACACGGGGCATGACCAGGGTGGTGGGGGGCAACAGGAGAGAGACACGGGGCATGAGAGGGGGGTGGGGGGTAACAGGAGAGAGACACGGGGCATGAGAGTGGGTGGTGGGGTAACAGGAGAGAGACACAGGGCATGAGCGGGGGTGGGGGGCAACAGCAGGGAGACACGGGGCATGAGCAGAGGGTGGGGGGCAACAGCAGGGAGACACGGGGCATGAGCGGGGGGTGGGGGGAACACGAGGGAGACACGGAGCATGAGCGGGGGGTCGGGGTTAACAGGAGAGAGACACGGGGCATGACCGGGGGGTGGGGGGTAACAGGAGAGAGACATGGGGCATGAGAGGGGGGTGGGGGGGTAACAGGAGAGAGACACGGGGCATGAGCGGGGGGTAGGGGTAAGAGGAGAGAGACTCGGGGCATGAGCGGGGGGTGGGGGGCAACAGCAGGGAGACACGGGGCATGACCGGGGGTGGGGGTCAACAGGAGAGAGACACGGGGCATGAGAGGGGGTGGGGGTAACAGGAGAGAGAAAATGGGCATGAGCGAGGGTGGGGGGCAACATGAGAGAGACACAGGGCATGAGTGGGGGTGGGGGGCAACAGCAGGGAGACACGGGGCACGATCGGGGGTGGGGGGAACACGAGGGAGACACGGGGCATGAGAGGCGGTGGGAGGTAACAGGGGAGAGATTCGGGGCATGAGCGGGGGGTTGGGGGCAACAGCAGGGAGACACGGGGCATGACTGGGGGGTGGGGGGCAACAGGAGAGAGACACGGTGCATGAGCGGGGGGTGTGGAGTAACAGGAGAGACATGAGGCATAAGCGAGGGGTGGGGGAACAGGAGAGCGACACGGGGCATGAGCGGGGTGTTGGGGCAACAGCAGGGAGACACGGGTCATGACCGGGGTGGTGGGGGGCAACAGGAGAGAGACACGGGGCATGAGAGGGGGGTGGGGGGTAACAGGAGAGAGACACGGGGCATGAGCGGGGGTGGGGGGCAACAGCAGGGAGACACGGGGCATGAGCAGAAGGTGGGGGGCAACAGCAGGGAGATACGGGCATGAGCGGGGGTGGGGGAACACGAGGGAGACACGGGGCATGAGCGGGGGGTCGGAGTTAACAGGAGAGAGACACGGGGCATGAGCGGGCAGTGGGGGCAACAGCAGGGAGACACGGGGCATGACCAGGGGGTGGGGGCCACAGGAGAGAGACACGGGGCATGAGGGGGTGTGGGGGGTAACAGGGGAGAGACACGGGGCATGAGCGGGGGTATGGGTAACAGGAGAGAGACTCGGGGCATGAGCGGGGGGTGGGGGGCAACAGCAGGGAGACACAGAGCATGACTGGGGGTGGGGGTCAACAGGAGAGACACGTGGCATGAGAGGGGGGTGGGGGTAACAGGAGAGAGACAGGGCATGAGCGAGGGTGGGGGGCAACATGAGAGAGACACAGGGCATGAGCGGGGGTGGGGGGCAACAGCAGGGAGACACGGGTCATGAGCGGGGGTGGGGGGAACACGAGGGAGACACGGGGCATGAGAGGGGGGTGGGAGGTAACAGGAGACAGACACGGGGCATGAGCGGGGGGTTGGGAGCAACAGCAGGGAGACATTGGGCATGACTGGGGGTGGGGGTCAACAGAAGGGAGACACGGGGCATGACCGGGGGGTGGCAGGTAACATGAGAGAGACACGGGGCATGAGAGGGGGATGAGGGGTAACAGGAGAGAGACACGGGGCACGAGAGGGGGGCGGGGGTAACAGCAGAGAGACACGGGGCATGAGCGGGGGTTGGGGGGGCAACAGGAGGGAGACACGGGGCATGACCAGGGGCTGGGGGCGACACGAGAGAGACACGGGACATGAGTGAGGGGTGGGAGGTAACAGGAGACAGACGCGGGGGATTGGGAGCAACAGCAGGGAGACATGGGGCATGACTGGGGGTGGGGGGCAACAGA
Source organism: Ambystoma mexicanum (assembly GCF_040938575.1). Classification (NCBI taxonomy): domain Eukaryota; kingdom Metazoa; phylum Chordata; class Amphibia; order Caudata; family Ambystomatidae; genus Ambystoma; species Ambystoma mexicanum. The sequence continues at coordinate 465,460,835 of NC_090931.1, forward strand.
AGGGAGACACGGGGCATGACCGGGGGGTGGGAGGTAACGTGAGAGAGACACGGGGCATGAGAGGGGGGTGAGGGGTAACAGGAGAGAGACACGGGGCACGAGAGGGGGGTGGGGGTAACAGCAGAGAGACACGGGGCATGAGCGGGGGTTGGGGGGCAACAGGAGGGAGACACGGGGCATGACCGGGGGGTGGGGCGACACGAGAGAGACACAGGGCATGAGTGAGGGGTGGGGGGTAACAGGAGACAGACACGGGGCATGAGCGGGGGTGGGAGGCAACAGCAGGGAGACACGGGGCATGAGTGGGGGGAAAACGAGGGAGACACGGGGCATGAGCGGGGGGTGGGGGGTAACAGAAGAGAGACACGGGACATGAGCGGGGGGCAAAAGGAGGGAGACACAGGGCATGACCGGGGGTGGGGGGCAACAGGGAGACACAGGGCATGGCTGGGGGGTCGGGGCAACAGGAGAGGGACTTAGGGCTTGACCTTGGGGTGGGGGGCAACAGGAGAGAGACACAGGGCATGAGAGGGGTGGGGGGTAACAGGAGAGAGACAGGGGGCATGAGCCGGGGTCGGGGGCAACAGCAGGGAGACACGGGGCATGAGCGGGGGGTGGGGGAACACAAGGGAGACACGGGGCAGGAGCAGGGGTGTGGGGGTAACAGGAGAGAGACACGGGCATGAGCGGGTTGTGAGGGGCAACAGCAGGGAGACACGGGGCATGAGTGGGGGTGGGGGGTAACAGGAGAGACACGAGGCATGAACAGGGGGTGGGGGGCAACAGCAGGGAGACACGGGGCATGACTGGGGGGTGGGGGGTAAAAGGAAAGAGACACAGGGCATGAGAGGGGGGCGGGGGGGGTAACGAGAGAGACACGGGGCATGAGTGGGGGGTGGGGGGGCAACAGCAGGGAGATGCGGGCATGAGTGGGGGGTGGGAGGCAACAGCAGGGAGACACGGGGCATGAGCAGGGGGTGGGGGTTAACAGGAGAGAGACACGGGGCCTGAGCGGGGGTGGGAGGCAACAGGAGGGAGACACAGGGCATGACCGGGGGGTGGGGGGTAACAGGGAGACACAGGGCATGGCTGGGGGGTCGGGGCAACAGGAGAGGGACTCAGGGCTTGACCTTGGGGTGGGGGGCAATAGGAGAGAGACACGGGGCATGAGAGGGGGGTGGGGGGCAACAGGAGAGAGACAGGGGGCATGAGCGGGGGTCGGGGGCAACATCAGGGATACACGGGGCATGAGCGGGGGGTGGGGGGAACACAAGGGAGACACGGGGCATGAGCAGGGATGTGGGGGTAACAGGAGAGAGACACGGGGCATGAGCGGGTTGTGAGGGGCAGCAGCAGGGAGACACGGGGCATGAGTGGGGGTGGGGGGTAACACTAGAGACACGAGGCATGAACGGGGGTTGGGGGGCAACAGCAGGGAGACACGGGGCATGACTGGGGGGTGGGGGGTAAAACGAAAGAGACACAGGGCATGAGAGGGGGGTGGGGGGGTAACAAGAGAGAGACACGGGGCATGAGTGGGGGGTGGGGGGGCAACAGCAGGGAGACACGGGCATGAGTGGGGGGTGGGAGGCAACAGCAGGGAGACACGGGGCATGAGCAGGGGGTGGGGGTTAACAGGAGAGAGACACGGGGCATGAGCGGGGTTGGGGGGCAGCAGCAGGAAGACACGGGGCATGAGCGGGGTTGAGGGTAACAGGAGAGAGACTCGGGGCATGAGCCGGGGGTGGGGGGCAACATGAGAGAGACACGGGGCATGAGCGGGGGATGGGGGGCAACAGCAGGGAGACACGGGGTATGAGCGGGGGTGGGGGGAACACGAGGGAGACACGGGGCATGAGCGGGGGGTCAGAGTTAACAGGAGAGAGATATGGGGCATGAGCGGGGGGTAGGGGGCAACAGGAGAGAGACACGGGGCATGAGCGGGCAGTGGGGGGCAACAGCAGGGAGACACGGGGCATGACCAGGGGGTGGGGGGCAACAGGAGAGAGACATGGGGCATGAGCGGGGGTATGGGTAACAGGAGAGAGACTCTGGGCATGAGCGGGGGGTGGGGGGCAACAGCAGGGAGACACGGAGCATGACCGGGGGTGGGGGTCAACAGGAGAGAGACACGGGGCATGAGAGGGGGGTGGGGGTAACAGGAGAGAGACACGGGGCATGAGCGAGGGTGGGGGAAACATGAGAGAGACACAGGGCATGAGCGGGGGTGGGGGGCAACAGCAGGGAGACACGGGGCATGAGCGGGGGGAACACGAGGGAGACACGGGGCATGAGATTGGGGTGGGAGGTAACAGGAGACAGACGCGGGGGGTTGGGAGCAACAGCAGGGAGACATGGGGCATGACGGGGTGGGGGGCAACAGAAGGGAGACACGGGGCATGACCGGGGGGTGGGAGGTAACGTGAGAGAGACACGGGGCATGAGAGGGGGGTGAGGGGTAACAGGAGAGAGACACGGGGCACGAGAGGGGGTGGGGGTAACAGGAGAGAGACTCGGGCATGAGCAGGGGGTGGGGGGCAACAGCAGGGAGAGACGGGGCATGACCGGGGGTGGGGGGCAACATGAGAGAGACACTGGGCATGAGAGGGGGGTGAGGGTAACAGGAGAGAGACACGGGGCATGAGCCGGGGGTGGGGGGTAACAGGAGAGAGACAGGGGGCATGAGCGGGGGTCGGGGGCAACAGCAGGGAGACACGGGGCATGAGCGGGGGGTGGGGGAACACAAGGGAGACACGGGGCATGAGCAGGGGTGTGGGGGTAACAGGAGAGAGACACGGGGCATGAGCGGGTTGTGAGGGGCAACAGCAGGGAGACACGGGGCATGAGTGGGGGTGGGGGGTAACAGGAGAGACACGAGGCATGAACGGGGTGGGGGGCAACAGCAGGGAGACACGGGGCATGACTGGGGGGTGGGGGATAAAAGGAAAGAGACACCGGGCATGAGAGGGGGGTGGGGGGGTAACAAGAGAGAGACACGGGGCATGAGTGGGGGGTGGGGGGCAACAGCAGGGAGACACGGGCATGAGTGGGGGGTGGGAGGCAACAGCAGGGAGACACGGGGCATGAGCAGGGGGTGGGGGTTAACAGGAGAGAGACACGGGACATGAGTGGGGGTGGGGGGCAACAGCAGGAAGACACGGGCATGAGCGGGGGTGGTGGGCAACAGGAGAGAGACACGGGGCATGAGCGGGGGTGGGGGGTAACAGGAGAGAGACACGGGGAATGAAAGGGGGGTGGGGGTTAACAGGAGAGAGACACGGGGCATGAGCGGGGTTGAGGATAACAGGAGAGAGACTCGGGCATGAGCAGGGGGTGGGGGGCAACAGCAGGGAGAGACGGGGCATGACCGGGGGTGGGGGGCAACATGAGAGAGACACTGGGCATGAGAGGGGGGTGAGGGTAACAGGAGAGAGACACGGGGCATGAGCCGGGGGTGGGGGGCAACATGAGAGAGACACGGGGCATGAGCGGGGGGTCGGGTCAACACCAGGGAGACACGGGGCATGAGCGGGGGTGGGGGGAACGCGAGGGAGACACGGGGCATGAGAGGGGGGTGGGGGGTAACAGGAGAGAGACATGGGGCATGAGCGGAGGGTGGGGGGTGACAGGATAGAGACACGGGGCATAAGAGGGGGTGGGTGGAAACTGCAGGGAGACACGGGGCATGAGCGGGGGCTGGGGGCAACAGCAGTGAGATACGGGGCATGAGCGGAGGGTGAGGGCAACAGCAGGGAGACACGGGGCATGAGCGGGGTGGGGGAACACGAGGGAGATGCGGAGCATGAGCGGGGGTGGGGGTTAACAGGAGAGAGACACGGGGCATGAGCAGGGGGTGGGGGGCAACAGGAGAGAGACACGGGGCATGAGCAGGGGGTAACAGGAGAGAGACACGGGGCATGAGCGGGGGCTGGGGGGGTAACAGGAGAGAGACACGGGGCATGACTGGGAGATGGGGGCAACAGGAGAGAGACACGGGGCTTGACCGGGGGGTGGGGGGCAACAGGAGAGAGACACGGGGCAAGAGAGGGGGGTGGGGGGTAACAGGAGAGAGACATGGGGCATGAGCAGGGGGGTAACAGGAGAGAGACACGGGGTGGGGGGGTAACAGGAGAGAGACACGGGGCATGAGCGGGGGTGGGGGGCAACAGCAGGGAGACATGTGGCATGAGCGGAGGGTGGGGGGCAACAGCAGGGAGACACGGGGCATGAGCGGGGGTGGGGGTTAACAGGAGAGAGACACGGGCGTGAGCGGGGGGTGAGGGGCAACAGGAGAGAGACACGGGCATGAGCGGGGGTTGGGGAGCAACAGCAGGAAGACACGGGGCATGACCGGGGTGTGAGGGGCAACAGGTGAGAGACACAGGGCATGAGAGGGGGTGGGGGTAACAGGAGAGAGACACGGAGCATGAGCGGGGGGTGGGGGGGTAACAGGAGAGAGACACGGAGCATGAGCGGGGGGTGGGGGGTAACAGGAGACAGACTCGGGGCATGAGTGGGGGTGGGGGCAACAGCAGGGAGACACGGGGCATGAGCGGGGGGAAAATGAGGGAGACACGGGGCATGAGAGGGGGGTGGGGGTAACAGAAGAGAGACACGGGACATGAGTGAGGAGTGGGGGGCAATGGGAGGGAGACGCAGGGCTTGACGGGGGTGGGGGGCAACAGGAGAGAGACACGGGGCAAGAGAGGGGGGTGGGGGGCAAACAGGAGAGAGACACGGGGCATGAGCGGGAGTGGGGGGAAACATGAGAGAGACACGGGTCATGAGCGGGGGGTGGGGGGTAACAGCAGGGAGACACAGGGCTTGAGCAGAGTTTGGGGGGAACACGAGGGAGACACGGGGCATGAGAGGGGGGTGGGGGGTAACAGGAGAGAGACACGGGGCATGAGCGGGGTGGGGGGCAAGAGCAGAGACACGGGGCATGAGCGGGGGGTGGGGGGTAACAGGAGAGACATGAGGCACAAGCGAGGGGTGGGGGAACAGGAGAGAGACACGGGGCATGAACGGGGGTGGGGGTCAACAGCAGGGAGACACGGGGCATGACCAGGGTGGTGGGGGGCAACAGGAGAGAGACACGGGGCATGAGAGGGGGGTGGGGGGTAACAGGAGAGAGACACGGGGCATGAGAGTGGGTGGTGGGGTAACAGGAGAGAGACACAGGGCATGAGCGGGGGTGGGGGGCAACAGCAGGGAGACACGGGGCATGAGCAGAGGGTGGGGGGCAACAGCAGGGAGACACGGGGCATGAGCGGGGGGTGGGGGGAACACGAGGGAGACACGGAGCATGAGCGGGGGGTCGGGGTTAACAGGAGAGAGACACGGGGCATGACCGGGGGGTGGGGGGTAACAGGAGAGAGACATGGGGCATGAGAGGGGGGTGGGGGGGTAACAGGAGAGAGACACGGGGCATGAGCGGGGGGTAGGGGTAAGAGGAGAGAGACTCGGGGCATGAGCGGGGGGTGGGGGGCAACAGCAGGGAGACACGGGGCATGACCGGGGGTGGGGGTCAACAGGAGAGAGACACGGGGCATGAGAGGGGGTGGGGGTAACAGGAGAGAGAAAATGGGCATGAGCGAGGGTGGGGGGCAACATGAGAGAGACACAGGGCATGAGTGGGGGTGGGGGGCAACAGCAGGGAGACACGGGGCACGATCGGGGGTGGGGGGAACACGAGGGAGACACGGGGCATGAGAGGCGGTGGGAGGTAACAGGGGAGAGATTCGGGGCATGAGCGGGGGGTTGGGGGCAACAGCAGGGAGACACGGGGCATGACTGGGGGGTGGGGGCAACAGGAGAGAGACACGGTGCATGAGCGGGGGGTGTGGAGTAACAGGAGAGACATGAGGCATAAGCGAGGGGTGGGGGAACAGGAGAGCGACACGGGGCATGAGCGGGGTGTTGGGGCAACAGCAGGGAGACACGGGTCATGACCGGGGTGGTGGGGGGCAACAGGAGAGAGACACGGGGCATGAGAGGGGGGTGGGGGGTAACAGGAGAGAGACACGGGGCATGAGCGGGGGTGGGGGGCAACAGCAGGGAGACACGGGGCATGAGCAGAAGGTGGGGGGCAACAGCAGGGAGATACGGGCATGAGCGGGGGTGGGGGAACACGAGGGAGACACGGGGCATGAGCGGGGGGTCGGAGTTAACAGGAGAGAGACACGGGGCATGAGCGGGCAGTGGGGGCAACAGCAGGGAGACACGGGGCATGACCAGGGGGTGGGGGCCACAGGAGAGAGACACGGGGCATGAGGGGGTGTGGGGGGTAACAGGGGAGAGACACGGGGCATGAGCGGGGGTATGGGTAACAGGAGAGAGACTCGGGGCATGAGCGGGGGGTGGGGGGCAACAGCAGGGAGACACAGAGCATGACTGGGGGTGGGGGTCAACAGGAGAGACACGTGGCATGAGAGGGGGGTGGGGGTAACAGGAGAGAGACAGGGCATGAGCGAGGGTGGGGGGCAACATGAGAGAGACACAGGGCATGAGCGGGGGTGGGGGGCAACAGCAGGGAGACACGGGTCATGAGCGGGGGTGGGGGGAACACGAGGGAGACACGGGGCATGAGAGGGGGGTGGGAGGTAACAGGAGACAGACACGGGGCATGAGCGGGGGGTTGGGAGCAACAGCAGGGAGACATTGGGCATGACTGGGGGTGGGGGTCAACAGAAGGGAGACACGGGGCATGACCGGGGGGTGGCAGGTAACATGAGAGAGACACGGGGCATGAGAGGGGGATGAGGGGTAACAGGAGAGAGACACGGGGCACGAGAGGGGGGCGGGGGTAACAGCAGAGAGACACGGGGCATGAGCGGGGGTTGGGGGGGGCAACAGGAGGGAGACACGGGGCATGACCAGGGGCTGGGGGCGACACGAGAGAGACACGGGACATGAGTGAGGGGTGGGAGGTAACAGGAGACAGACGCGGGGGATTGGGAGCAACAGCAGGGAGACATGGGGCATGACTGGGGGTGGGGGGCAACAGAAGGGAGACACGGGGCATGACCGGGGGGTGGGAGGTAACGTGAGAGAGACACGGGGCATGAGAGGGGGGTGAGGGGTAACAGGAGAGAGACACGGGGCACGAGAGGGGGGTGGGGGTAACAGCAGAGAGACACGGGGCATGAGCGGGGGTTGGGGGGCAACAGGAGGGAGACACGGGGCATGACCGGGGGGTGGGGCGACACGAGAGAGACACAGGGCATGAGTGAGGGGTGGGGGGTAACAGGAGACAGACACGGGGCATGAGCGGGGGTGGGAGGCAACAGCAGGGAGACACGGGGCATGAGTGGGGGGAAAACGAGGGAGACACGGGGCATGAGCGGGGGGTGGGGGGTAACAGAAGAGAGACACGGGACATGAGCGGGGGGCAAAAGGAGGGAGACACAGGGCATGACCGGGGGTGGGGGGCAACAGGGAGACACAGGGCATGGCTGGGGGGTCGGGGCAACAGGAGAGGGACTTAGGGCTTGACCTTGGGGTGGGGGGCAACAGGAGAGAGACACAGGGCATGAGAGGGGTGGGGGGTAACAGGAGAGAGACAGGGGGCATGAGCCGGGGTCGGGGGCAACAGCAGGGAGACACGGGGCATGAGCGGGGGGTGGGGGAACACAAGGGAGACACGGGGCAGGAGCAGGGGTGTGGGGGTAACAGGAGAGAGACACGGGGCATGAGCGGGTTGTGAGGGGCAACAGCAGGGAGACACGGGGCATGAGTGGGGGTGGGGGGTAACAGGAGAGACACGAGGCATGAACAGGGGGTGGGGGGCAACAGCAGGGAGACACGGGGCATGACTGGGGGGTGGGGGGTAAAAGGAAAGAGACACAGGGCATGAGAGGGGGGCGGGGGGGGTAACGAGAGAGACACGGGGCATGAGTGGGGGGTGGGGGGGCAACAGCAGGGAGATGCGGGCATGAGTGGGGGGTGGGAGGCAACAGCAGGGAGACACGGGGCATGAGCAGGGGGTGGGGGTTAACAGGAGAGAGACACGGGGCCTGAGCGGGGGTGGGAGGCAACAGGAGGGAGACACAGGGCATGACCGGGGGGTGGGGGGTAACAGGGAGACACAGGGCATGGCTGGGGGGTCGGGGCAACAGGAGAGGGACTCAGGGCTTGACCTTGGGGTGGGGGGCAATAGGAGAGAGACACGGGGCATGAGAGGGGGGTGGGGGGCAACAGGAGAGAGACAGGGGGCATGAGCGGGGGTCGGGGGCAACATCAGGGATACACGGGGCATGAGCGGGGGGTGGGGGGAACACAAGGGAGACACGGGGCATGAGCAGGGATGTGGGGGTAACAGGAGAGAGACACGGGGCATGAGCGGGTTGTGAGGGGCAGCAGCAGGGAGACACGGGGCATGAGTGGGGGTGGGGGGTAACACTAGAGACACGAGGCATGAACGGGGGTTGGGGGGCAACAGCAGGGAGACACGGGGCATGACTGGGGGGTGGGGGGTAAAACGAAAGAGACACAGGGCATGAGAGGGGGGTGGGGGGGTAACAAGAGAGAGACACGGGGCATGAGTGGGGGGTGGGGGGGCAACAGCAGGGAGACACGGGCATGAGTGGGGGGTGGGAGGCAACAGCAGGGAGACACGGGGCATGAGCAGGGGGTGGGGGTTAACAGGAGAGAGACACGGGGCATGAGCGGGGTTGGGGGGCAACAGCAGGAAGACACGGGGCATGAGCGGGGTTGAGGGTAACAGGAGAGAGACTCGGGGCATGAGCCGGGGGTGGGGGGCAACATGAGAGAGACACGGGGCATGAGCGGGGGATGGGGGGCAACAGCAGGGAGACACGGGGTATGAGCGGGGGTGGGGGGAACACGAGGGAGACACGGGGCATGAGCGGGGGGTCAGAGTTAACAGGAGAGAGATATGGGGCATGAGCGGGGGGTAGGGGGCAACAGGAGAGAGACACGGGGCATGAGCGGGCAGTGGGGGGCAACAGCAGGGAGACACGGGGCATGACCAGGGGGTGGGGGGCAACAGGAGAGAGACATGGGGCATGAGCGGGGGTATGGGTAACAGGAGAGAGACTCTGGGCATGAGCGGGGGGTGGGGGGCAACAGCAGGGAGACACGGAGCATGACCGGGGGTGGGGGTCAACAGGAGAGAGACACGGGGCATGAGAGGGGGGTGGGGGTAACAGGAGAGAGACACGGGGCATGAGCGAGGGTGGGGGCAACATGAGAGAGACACAGGGCATGAGCGGGGGTGGGGGGCAACAGCAGGGAGACACGGGGCATGAGCGGGGGGAACACGAGGGAGACACGGGGCATGAGATTGGGGTGGGAGGTAACAGGAGACAGACGCGGGGGGTTGGGAGCAACAGCAGGGAGACATGGGGCATGACGGGGTGGGGGGCAACAGAAGGGAGACACGGGGCATGACCGGGGGGTGGGAGGTAACGTGAGAGAGACACGGGGCATGAGAGGGGGGTGAGGGGTAACAGGAGAGAGACACGGGGCACGAGAGGGGGTGGGGGTAACAGGAGAGAGACTCGGGCATGAGCAGGGGGTGGGGGGCAACAGCAGGGAGAGACGGGGCATGACCGGGGGTGGGGGGCAACATGAGAGAGACACTGGGCATGAGAGGGGGGTGAGGGTAACAGGAGAGAGACACGGGGCATGAGCCGGGGGTGGGGGGTAACAGGAGAGAGACAGGGGGCATGAGCGGGGGTCGGGGGCAACAGCAGGGAGACACGGGGCATGAGCGGGGGGTGGGGGAACACAAGGGAGACACGGGGCATGAGCAGGGGTGTGGGGGTAACAGGAGAGAGACACGGGGCATGAGCGGGTTGTGAGGGGCAACAGCAGGGAGACACGGGGCATGAGTGGGGGTGGGGGGTAACAGGAGAGACACGAGGCATGAACGGGGTGGGGGGCAACAGCAGGGAGACACGGGGCATGACTGGGGGGTGGGGGATAAAAGGAAAGAGACACCGGGCATGAGAGGGGGGTGGGGGGGTAACAAGAGAGAGACACGGGGCATGAGTGGGGGGTGGGGGGCAACAGCAGGGAGACACGGGCATGAGTGGGGGGTGGGAGGCAACAGCAGGGAGACACGGGGCATGAGCAGGGGGTGGGGGTTAACAGGAGAGAGACACGGGACATGAGTGGGGGTGGGGGGCAACAGCAGGAAGACACGGGCATGAGCGGGGGTGGTGGGCAACAGGAGAGAGACACGGGGCATGAGCGGGGGTGGGGGGTAACAGGAGAGAGACACGGGGAATGAAAGGGGGGTGGGGGTTAACAGGAGAGAGACACGGGGCATGAGCGGGGTTGAGGATAACAGGAGAGAGACTCGGGCATGAGCAGGGGGTGGGGGGCAACAGCAGGGAGAGACGGGGCATGACCGGGGGTGGGGGGCAACATGAGAGAGACACTGGGCATGAGAGGGGGGTGAGGGTAACAGGAGAGAGACACGGGGCATGAGCCGGGGGTGGGGGGCAACATGAGAGAGACACGGGGCATGAGCGGGGGGTCGGGTCAACACCAGGGAGACACGGGGCATAAGCGGGGGTGGGGGGAACGCGAGGGAGACACGGGGCATGAGAGGGGGGTGGGGGGTAACAGGAGAGAGACATGGGGCATGAGCGGAGGGTGGGGGGTGACAGGATAGAGACACGGGGCATAAGAGGGGGTGGGTGGAAACTGCAGGGAGACACGGGGCATGAGCGGGGGCTGGGGGCAACAGCAGTGAGATACGGGGCATGAGCGGAGGGTGAGGGCAACAGCAGGGAGACACGGGGCATGAGCGGGGGTGGGGGAACACGAGGGAGATGCGGGGCATGAGCGGGGGTGGGGGTTAACAGGAGAGAGACACGGGGCATGAGCAGGGGGTGGGGGGCAACAGGAGAGAGACACGGGGCATGAGCAGGGGGTAACAGGAGAGAGACACGGGGCATGAGCGGGGGCTGGGGGGTAACAGGAGAGAGACACGGGGCATGACTGGGAGATGGGGGCAACAGGAGAGAGACACGGGGCTTGACCGGGGGGTGGGGGGCAACAGGAGAGAGACACGGGGCAAGAGAGGGGGGTGGGGGGTAACAGGAGAGAGACATGGGGCATGAGCAGGGGGGTAACAGGAGAGAGACACGGGGTGGGGGGGTAACAGGAGAGAGACACGGGGCATGAGCGGGGGTGGGGGGCAACAGCAGGGAGACACGGGGCATGAGTGGGGGTGGGGGGTAACACTAGAGACACGAGGCATGAACGGGGGTTGGGGGGCAACAGCAGGGAGACACGGGGCATGACTGGGGGGTGGGGGGTAAAACGAAAGAGACACAGGGCATGAGAGGGGGTGGGGGGGTAACAAGAGAGAGACACGGGGCATGAGTGGGGGGTGGGGGGGCAACAGCAGGGAGACACGGGCATGAGTGGGGGGTGGGAGGCAACAGCAGGGAGACACGGGGCATGAGCAGGGGGTGGGGGTTAACAGGAGAGAGACACGGGGCATGAGCGGGGTTGGGGGGCAACAGCAGGAAGACACGGGGCATGAGCGGGGTTGAGGGTAACAGGAGAGAGACTCGGGGCATGAGCCGGGGGTGGGGGGCAACATGAGAGAGACACGGGGCATGAGCGGGGGATGGGGGGCAACAGCAGGGAGACACGGGGTATGAGCGGGGGTGGGGGGAACACGAGGGAGACACGGGGCATGAGCGGGGGGTCAGAGTTAACAGGAGAGAGATATGGGGCATGAGCGGGGGGTAGGGGGCAACAGGAGAGAGACACGGGGCATGAGCGGGCAGTGGGGGGCAACAGCAGGGAGACACGGGGCATGACCAGGGGGTGGGGGGCAACAGGAGAGAGACATGGGGCATGAGCGGGGGTATGGGTAACAGGAGAGAGACTCTGGGCATGAGCGGGGGGTGGGGGGCAACAGCAGGGAGACACGGAGCATGACCGGGGGTGGGGGTCAACAGGAGAGAGACACGGGGCATGAGAGGGGGGTGGGGGTAACAGGAGAGAGACACGGGGCATGAGCGAGGGTGGGGGCAACATGAGAGAGACACAGGGCATGAGCGGGGGTGGGGGGCAACAGCAGGGAGACACGGGGCATGAGCGGGGGGAACACGAGGGAGACACGGGGCATGAGATTGGGGTGGGAGGTAACAGGAGACAGACGCGGGGGGTTGGGAGCAACAGCAGGGAGACATGGGGCATGACGGGGTGGGGGGCAACAGAAGGGAGACACGGGGCATGACCGGGGGGTGGGAGGTAACGTGAGAGAGACACGGGGCATGAGAGGGGGGTGAGGGGTAACAGGAGAGAGACACGGGGCACGAGAGGGGGTGGGGGTAACAGGAGAGAGACTCGGGCATGAGCAGGGGGTGGGGGGCAACAGCAGGGAGAGACGGGGCATGACCGGGGGTGGGGGGCAACATGAGAGAGACACTGGGCATGAGAGGGGGGTGAGGGTAACAGGAGAGAGACACGGGGCATGAGCCGGGGGTGGGGGGTAACAGGAGAGAGACAGGGGGCATGAGCGGGGGTCGGGGGCAACAGCAGGGAGACACGGGGCATGAGCGGGGGGTGGGGGAACACAAGGGAGACACGGGGCATGAGCAGGGGTGTGGGGGTAACAGGAGAGAGACACGGGGCATGAGCGGGTTGTGAGGGGCAACAGCAGGGAGACACGGGGCATGAGTGGGGGTGGGGGGTAACAGGAGAGACACGAGGCATGAACGGGGTGGGGGGCAACAGCAGGGAGACACGGGGCATGACTGGGGGGTGGGGGATAAAAGGAAAGAGACACCGGGCATGAGAGGGGGGTGGGGGGGTAACAAGAGAGAGACACGGGGCATGAGTGGGGGGTGGGGGGGCAACAGCAGGGAGACACGGGCATGAGTGGGGGGTGGGAGGCAACAGCAGGGAGACACGGGGCATGAGCAGGGGGTGGGGGTTAACAGGAGAGAGACACGGGACATGAGTGGGGGTGGGGGGCAACAGCAGGAAGACACGGGCATGAGCGGGGGTGGTGGGCAACAGGAGAGAGACACGGGGCATGAGCGGGGGTGGGGGGTAACAGGAGAGAGACACGGGGAATGAAAGGGGGGTGGGGGTTAACAGGAGAGAGACACGGGGCATGAGCGGGGTTGAGGATAACAGGAGAGAGACTCGGGCATGAGCAGGGGGTGGGGGGCAACAGCAGGGAGAGACGGGGCATGACCGGGGGTGGGGGGCAACATGAGAGAGACACTGGGCATGAGAGGGGGGTGAGGGTAACAGGAGAGAGACACGGGGCATGAGCCGGGGGTGGGGGCAACATGAGAGAGACACGGGGCATGAGCGGGGGGTCGGGTCAACACCAGGGAGACACGGGGCATAAGCGGGGGTGGGGGGAACGCGAGGGAGACACGGGGCATGAGAGGGGGGTGGGGGGTAACAGGAGAGAGACATGGGGCATGAGCGGAGGGTGGGGGGTGACAGGATAGAGACACGGGGCATAAGAGGGGGTGGGTGGAAACTGCAGGGAGACACGGGGCATGAGCGGGGGCTGGGGGCAACAGCAGTGAGATACGGGGCATGAGCGGAGGGTGAGGGCAACAGCAGGGAGACACGGGGCATGAGCGGGGTGGGGGAACACGAGGGAGATGCGGGGCATGAGCGGGGGTGGGGGTTAACAGGAGAGAGACACGGGGCATGAGCAGGGGGTGGGGGGCAACAGGAGAGAGACACGGGGGCATGAGCAGGGGGTAACAGGAGAGAGACACGGGGCATGAGCGGGGGCTGGGGGGGTAACAGGAGAGAGACACGGGGCATGACTGGGAGATGGGGGCAACAGGAGAGAGACACGGGGCTTGACCGGGGGGTGGGGGGCAACAGGAGAGAGACACGGGGCAAGAGAGGGGGGTGGGGGGTAACAGGAGAGAGACATGGGGCATGAGCAGGGGGGTAACAGGAGAGAGACACGGGGTGGGGGGGTAACAGGAGAGAGACACGGGGCATGAGCGGGGGTGGGGGGCAACAGCAGGGAGACATGTGGCATGAGCGGAGGGTGGGGGGCAACAGCAGGGAGACACGGGGCATGAGCGGGGGTGGGGGTTAACAGGAGAGAGACACGGGCGTGAGCGGGGGGTGAGGGGCAACAGGAGAGAGACACGGGCATGAGCGGGGGTTGGGGAGCAACAGCAGGAAGACACGGGGCATGACCGGGGGTGGGGGCAACAGGTGAGAGACACAGGGCATGAGAGGGGGTGGGGGTAACAGGAGAGAGACACGGAGCATGAGAGGGGGGTGGGGGGCAACAGGAGAGAGACACAGAGCATGAGCGGGGGTGGGGGGTAACAGGAGACAGACACGGGGCATGAGTGGGGGTGGGGTCAACAGCAGGGAGACACGGGGCATGAGCGGGGGGGAAACTAGGGAGACACGGGGCATGTGAGGGGGGTGGGGGTAACAAGAGAGACACGGGACATGAGTGGGGGGTGGGGGGGCAACGGGAGGGAGACGCAGGGCTTGACGGGGGGTGGGGGGCAACAGGAGAGAGACACGGGGCAAGAGAAGGGTGTGGGGGGCAAACAGGAGAGACACGGGGCATGAGCGGGAGTGGGGTGCAACATGAGAGAGACACGGGTCAGGAGCGGGGGGTGGGGGGTAACAGCAGGGAGACACAGGGCTTGAGCGGAGGATGGGGGGAACACGAGGGAGACACGGGGCATGAGAGGGGGGTGGGGGGGTAACAGGAGAGAGACACGGGGCATGAGCGGGGTGGGGGGCAAGAGCAGAGAGACATGAGGCATAAGCCAGGGGTGGGGGAACAGGAGAGAGACACGGGGCATGAACGGGGGGTGGGGGTGAACAGCAGGGAGACACGGGGCATGACCAGGGTGGTGGGGGGCAACAGGAGAGAGACACGGGGCATGAGAGGGGGGTGGGGGGTAACAGGAGAGAGACACAGGGCAAGAGAGGGGGGTGGTGGGGTAACAGGAGAGAGACACAGGGCATGAGCGGGGGTGGGGGGCAACAGCAGGGAGACACGGGGCATGAGCAGAGGGTGGGGGGCAACAGCAGGGAGACACGGGGCATGAGCAGGGGTGGGGGGAACACGAGGGAGACACGGGGCATGAGCGGGGGTTCGGGGTTAACAGGAGAGAGACACGGGGCATGACCGGGGGGTGGCGGGGTAACAGGAGAGAGACACATGGCATGAGCGGGGGGTAGGGGTAAGAGGAGAGAGACTCGGGGCATGAGCAGGGGGTGGGGGGCAACAGCAGGGAGACACGGGGCATGACCGGGGGTGGGGGTCAACAGGAGAGAGACACGGGGCATGAGGGGGGTGGGGGTAACAGGAGAGAGAAAAGGGGCATGAGCGAGGGTGGGGGGCAACATGAGAGAGACACAGGGCATGAGCGGGGGTGGGGGGCAACAGCAGGGAGACACGGGGCACGAGCGGGGGTGGGGGTAACATGAGAGAGACATGGGGCATGAGCTGGGGGTGGGGGGGCAAAATCAGGGAGACACGGGGCATGAGCAGGGGGTGGGGGGCAACAGCAGGGAGAGACGGGGCATGACCGGGGGTGGGGGTCAACAGGAGAGAGACACGGGGCATGAGGGGGGTGGGGGTAACAGGAGAGAGAAAAGGGGCATGAGCGAGGGTGGGGGGCAACATGAGAGAGACACAGGGCATGAGCGGGGGTGGGGGGCAACAGCAGGGAGACACGGGGCACGAGCGGGGGTGGGGGTAACATGAGAGAGACATGGGGCATGAGCTGGGGGTGGGGGGGCAAAATCAGGGAGACTCGGGCATGAGCAGGGGGTGGGGGGCAACAGCAGGGAGAGACGGGGCATGACCGGGGGTGGGGGGCAACATGAGAGAGACACTGGGCATGAGAGGGGGGTGAGGGTAACAGGAGAGAGACACGGGGCATGAGCCGGGGGTGGGGGGCAACATGAGAGAGACACGGGGCATGAGCGGGGGGTCGGGTCAACACCAGGGAGACACGGGGCATGAGCGGGGGTGGGGGGAACGCGAGGGAGACACGGGGCATGAGAGGGGGGTGGGGGGTAACAGGAGAGAGACATGGGGCATGAGCGGAGGGTGGGGGGTGACAGGATAGAGACACGGGCATAAGAGGGGGTGGGTGGAAACTGCAGGGAGACACGGGGCATGAGCGGGGGCTGGGGGCAACAGCAGTGAGATACGGGGCATGAGCGGAGGGTGAGGGCAACAGCAGGGAGACACGGGGCATGAGCGGGGTGGGGGAACACGAGGGAGATGCGGGGCATGAGCGGGGGTGGGGGTTAACAGGAGAGAGACACGGGGCATGAGCAGGGGGTGGGGGGCAACAGGAGAGAGACACGGGGCATGAGCAGGGGGTAACAGGAGAGAGACACGGGGCATGAGCGGGGGCTGGGGGGGTAACAGGAGAGAGACACGGGGCATGACTGGGAGATGGGGGCAACAGGAGAGAGACACGGGGCTTGACCGGGGGGTGGGGGGCAACAGGAGAGAGACACGGGGCAAGAGAGGGGGGTGGGGGTAACAGGAGAGAGACATGGGGCATGAGCAGGGGGGTAACAGGAGAGAGACACGGGGTGGGGGGGTAACAGGAGAGAGACACGGGGCATGAGCGGGGGTGGGGGGCAACAGCAGGGAGACATGTGGCATGAGCGGAGGGTGGGGGGCAACAGCAGGGAGACACGGGGCATGAGCGGGGGTGGGGGGAACAAGAGGGAGACACGGGGCATGAGCGGGGGCGGGGGTTAACAGGAGAGAGACACGGGCGTGAGCGGGGGGTGAGGGGCAACAGGAGAGAGACACGGGCATGAGCGGGGGTTGGGGAGCAACAGCAGGAAGACACGGGGCATGACCGGGGGTGGGGGCAACAGGTGAGAGACACAGGGCATGAGAGGGGGTGGGGGTAACAGGAGAGAGACACGGAGCATGAGAGGGGGGTGGGGGGGTAACAGGAGAGAGACACAGAGCATGAGCGGGGGTGGGGGGTAACAGGAGACAGACACGGGGCATGAGTGGGGGTGGGGGCAACAGCAGGGAGACACGGGGCATGAGCGGGGGAAAACTAGGGAGACACGGGGCATGTGAGGGGGTGGGGGTAACAAGAGAGACACGGGACATGAGTGGGGGGTGGGGGGGCAACGGGAGGGAGACGCAGGGCTTGACGGGGGGTGGGGGGCAACAGGAGAGAGACACGGGGCAAGAGAAGGGTGTGGGGGGCAAACAGGAGAGACACGGGGCATGAGCGGGAGTGGGGTGCAACATGAGAGAGACACGGGTCAGGAGCGGGGGGTGAGGGTAACAGCAGGGAGACACAGGGCTTGAGCGGAGGATGGGGGGAACACGAGGGAGACACGGGGCATGAGAGGGGGGTGGGGGGTAACAGGAGAGAGACACGGGGCATGAGCGGGGTGGGGGGCAAGAGCAGAGAGACATGAGGCATAAGCCAGGGGTGGGGGAACAGGAGAGAGACACGGGGCATGAACGGGGGGTGGGGGTGAACAGCAGGGAGACACGGGGCATGACCAGGGTGGTGGGGGGCAACAGGAGAGAGACACGGGGCATGAGAGGGGGGTGGGGGGTAACAGGAGAGAGACACAGGGCAAGAGAGGGGGGTGGTGGGGTAACAGGAGAGAGACACAGGGCATGAGCGGGGGTGGGGGGCAACAGCAGGGAGACACGGGGCATGAGCAGAGGGTGGGGGGCAACAGCAGGGAGACACGGGGCATGAGCAGGGGTGGGGGGAACACGAGGGAGACACGGGGCATGAGCGGGGGGTTGGGGTTAACAGGAGAGAGACACGGGGCATGACCGGGGGTGGCGGGTAACAGGAGAGAGACACATGGCATGAGCGGGGGGTAGGGGTAAGAGGAGAGAGACTCGGGGCATGAGCAGGGGGTGGGGGGCAACAGCAGGGAGACACGGGGCATGACCGGGGGTGGGGGTCAACAGGAGAGAGACACGGGGCATGAGGGGGGTGGGGGTAACAGGAGAGAGAAAAGGGGCATGAGCGAGGGTGGGGGGCAACATGAGAGAGACACAGGGCATGAGCGGGGGTGGGGGCAACAGCAGGGAGACACGGGGCACGAGCGGGGGTGGGGGTAACATGAGAGAGACATGGGGCATGAGCTGGGGGTGGGGGGGCAAAATCAGGGAGACACGGGGCATGAGCGGGGGGTGGGGGGAACACGAGGGAGACACGGGGCATGAGAGGGGGGTGGGGGTAGCAGGAGAGGGACACAGGGCATGAGCGGGGGTTGGGTGCAACAGCAGGGAGACACGGGGCTTGACTGGGGGGTGGGGGGCAACAGAAGGGAGACACGGGGCATGACTCAGGGGTGGGGGGCAACAGGAGAGAGACAAGGGGCATGAGAGGGGGGTGGGGGGGTAACAGGAGAGACATGGGGCATGAGCGGGGGTTGGGGGCAACAGCAGGGGACACGGGGCATGACCGGGGTGTGAGGGGCAACAGGTGAGAGACACAGGGCATGAGAGGGGGTGGGGGTAACAGGAGAGAGACACGGAGCATGAGCGGGGGGTGGGGGGGTAACAGGAGAGAGACACGGAGCATGAGCAGGGGGTGGGGGGTAACAGGAGACAGACACGGGGCATGAGTGGGGGTGGGGGCAACAGCAGGGAGACACGGGGCATGAGCGGGGGGAAAACGAGGGAGACACGGGGCATGAGAGGGGGGTGGGGGTAACAGAAGAGAGACACGGGACATGAGTGGGGGGTGGGGGGCAACGGGAGGGAGACGCAGGCTTGACGGGGGTAGGGGGCAACAGGAGAGAGACACGGGGCAGGAGAGGGGGGTGGGGGGCAAACAGGAGAGAGACACGGGGCATGAGCGGGAGTGGGGGGCAACATGAGAGAGACACGGGTCATGAGCGGGGGGTGGGGGGTAACAGCAGGGAGACACAGGGCTTGAGCAGAGGATGGGGGGGAACACGAGGGAGACACGGGGCATGAGAGGGGGGTGGGGGGTAACAGGAGAGAGACACGGGGCATGAGCGGGGTGGGGGGCAAGAGCAGAGACACGGGGCATGAGCGGGGGGTGGGGGGTAACAGGAGAGACATGAGGCATAAGCGAGGGGTGGGGAACAGGAGAGAGGCACGGGGCATGAACAGGGGGTGGAGTCAACAGCAGGGAGACACGGGGCATGACCAGGGTGGTGGGGGGCAACAGGAGAGAGACACGGGGCATGAGAGGGGGGTGGGGGGTAACAGGAGAGAGACACGGGGCATGAGAGGGGGGTGGTCGGGTAACAGGAGAGAGACACAGGGCATGAGCGGGGGTGGGGGGCAACAGCAGGGAGACACGGGGCATGAGCAGAGGGTGGGGGGCAACAGCAGGGAGACACGGGGCATGAGCGGGGGTGGGGGGAACATGAGGGAGACACGGGGCATGAGCGAGGGGTCGGGGTTAACAGGAGAGAGACACGGGGCATGACCGGGGGGTGGGGGGTAACAGGAGAGAGACATGGGGCATGAGCGAGGTTGGGGGGCAACATGAGAGAGACACAGGCATGAGCGGGGGTGGGGGGCAACAGCAGGGAGACACAGGGCACGAGCCGGGGTGGGGGGCAACAGGAGAGAGATACGGGGCACGAGAGGGGGGTGGGGGGTAACAGGAGAGAGACAAGGGGCATGAGCGGGGTGTGGGGGTAACATGAGAGAGACATGGGGCATGAGCTGGGGGTGGGGGGGCAAAATCAGGGAGACACGGGGCATGAGCGGGGGGTGGGGGGAACACGAGGGAGACACGGGGCATGAGAGGGGGGTGGGGGTAACAGGAGAGAGACACAGGGCATGAGCGGGGGTTGGGGGCAACAGCAGGGAGACACGGGGCTTGACTGGGGGGTGGGGGCAACAGAAGGGAGACAAGGGGCATGAGAGGGGGGTGGGGGGGTAACAGGAGAGACATGGGGCATGAGCGGGGGTTGGGGGCAACAGCAGGGGACACGGGGCATGACCGGGGTGTGAGGGGCAACAGGTGAGAGACACAGGGCATGAGAGGGGGTGGGGGTAACAGGAGAGAGACACGGAGCATGAGCGGGGGGTGGGGGGGTAACAGGAGAGAGACACGGAGCATGAGCGGGGGTGGGGGGTAACAGGAGACAGACACGGGGCATGAGTGGGGGTGGGGGCAACAGCAGGGAGACACGGGGCATGAGCGGGGGGAAAATGAGGGAGACACGGGGCATGAGAGGGGGGGTGGGGGTAACAGAAGAGAGACACGGGACATGAGTGGGGGGTGGGGGGCAACGGGAGGGAGACGCAGGGCTTGACGGGGGTGGGGGGCAACAGGAGAGAGACACGGGGCAAGAGAGGGGGGTGGGGGGCAAACAGGAGAGAGACACGGGGCATGAGCGGGAGTGGGGGGAAACATGAGAGAGACACGGGTCATGAGCGGGGGGTGGGGGGTAACAGCAGGGAGACACAGGGCTTGAGCAGAGTTTGGGGGGAACACGAGGGAGACACGGGACATGAGAGGGGGGTGGGGGGTAACAGGAGAGAGACACGGGGCATGAGCGGGGTGGGGGGCAAGATTAGAGACACGGGGCATGAGCGGGGGGTGGGGGTAACAGGAGAGACATGAGGCACAAGCGAGGGGTGGGGGAACAGGAGAGAGACACGGGGCATGAACGGGGGTGGGGGTCAACAGCAGGGAGACACGGGGCATGACCAGGGTGGTGGGGGGCAACAGGAGAGAGACACGGGGCATGAGAGGGGGGTGGGGGGTAACAGGAGAGAGACACGGGGCATGAGAGTGGGTGGTGGGGTAACAGGAGAGAGACACAGGGCATGAGCGGGGGTGGGGGGCAACAGCAGGGAGACACGGGGCATGAGCAGAGGGTGGGGGCAACAGCAGGGAGACACGGGGCATGAGCGGGGGGTGGGGGGAACACGAGGGAGACACGGAGCATGAGCGGGGGGTCGGGGTTAACAGGAGAGAGACACGGGGCATGACCGGGGGGTGGGGGGTAACAGGAGAGAGACATGGGGCATGAGAGGGGGGTGGGGGGTAACAGGAGAGAGACACGGGGCATGAGCGGGGGGTAGGGGTAAGAGGAGAGAGACTCGGGGCATGAGCGGGGGGTGGGGGGCAACAGCAGGGAGACACGGGGCATGACCGGGGGTGGGGGTCAACAGGAGAGAGACACGGGGCATGAGAGGGGGTGGGGGTAACAGGAGAGAGAAATGGGCATGAGCGAGGGTGGGGGGCAACATGAGAGAGACACAGGGCATGAGTGGGGGTGGGGGGCAACAGCAGGGAGACACGGGGCACGAGCGGGGGTGGGGGGAACACGAGGGAGACACGGGGCATGAGAGGGGGTGGGAGGTAACAGGGGAGAGATTCGGGGCATGAGCGGGGGGTTGGGGGCAACAGCAGGGAGACACGGGGCATGACTGGGGGGTGGGGGGCAACAGGAGAGAGACACGGTGCATGAGCGGGGGGTGTGGAGTAACAGGAGAGACATGAGGCATAAGCGAGGGGTGGGGGAACAGGAGAGCGACACGGGGCATGAGCGGGGTGTTGGGGCAACAGCAGGGAGACACGGGTCATGACCGGGGTGGTGGGGGGCAACAGGAGAGAGACACGGGGCATGAGAGGGGGGTGGGGGGTAACAGGAGAGAGACACGGGGCATGAGCGGGGGTGGGGGGCAACAGCAGGGAGACACGGGGCATGAGCAGAAGGTGGGGGGCAACAGCAGGGAGATACGGGCATGAGCGGGGGTGGGGGAACACGAGGGAGACACAGGGCATGAGCGGGGGGTCGGAGTTAACAGGAGAGAGACACGGGGCATGAGCGGGCAGTGGGGGCAACAGCAGGGAGACACGGGGCATGACCAGGGGGTGGGGGCCACAGGAGAGAGACACGGGGCATGAGGGGGTGTGGGGGGTAACAGGGGAGAGACACGGGGCATGAGCGGGGGTATGGGTAACAGGAGAGAGACTCGGGGCATGAGCGGGGGGTGGGGGGCAACAGCAGGGAGACACAGAGCATGACTGGGGGTGGGGGTCAACAGGAGAGACACGTGGCATGAGAGGGGGGTGGGGGTAACAGGAGAGAGACAGGGCATGAGCGAGGGTGGGGGGCAACATGAGAGAGACACAGGGCATGAGCGGGGGTGGGGGGCAACAGCAGGGAGACACGGGTCATGAGCGGGGGTGGGGGGAACACGAGGGAGACACGGGGCATGAGAGGGGGGTGGGAGGTAACAGGAGACAGACACGGGGCATGAGCGGGGGGTTGGGAGCAACAGCAGGGAGACATTGGGCATGACTGGGGGTGGGGGGCAACAGAAGGGAGACACGGGGCATGACCGGGGGGTGGCAGGTAACATCAGAGAGACACGGGGCATGAGAGGGGGATGAGGGGTAACAGGAGAGAGACACGGGGCACGAGAGGGGGGCGGGGGTAACAGCAGAGAGACACGGGGCATGAGCGGGGGTTGGGGGGGGCAACAGGAGGGAGACACGGGGCATGACCAGGGGCTGGGGGCGACACGAGAGAGACACGGGACATGAGTGAGGGGTGGGAGGTAACAGGAGACAGACGCGGGGGATTGGGAGCAACAGCAGGGAGACATGGGGCATGACTGGGGGTGGGGGGCAACAGAAGGGAGACACGGGGCATGACCGGGGGGTGGGAGGTAACGTGAGAGAGACACGGGGCATGAGAGGGGGGTGAGGGGTAACAGGAGAGAGACACGGGGCACGAGAGGGGGGTGGGGGTAACAGCAGAGAGACACGGGGCATGAGCGGGGGGTTGGGGGGCAACAGGAGGGAGACACGGGGCATGACCGGGGGGTGGGGCGACACGAGAGAGACACGGGGCATGAGTGAGGGGTGGGGGGGTGGGGGGTAACAGGAGACAGACACGGGGCATGAGCGGGGGTGGGAGGCAACAGCAGGGAGACACGGGGCATGAGTGGGGGGAAAACGAGGGAGACACGGGGCATGAGCGGGGGGTGGGGGGTAACAGAAGAGAGACACGGGACATGAGCGGGGGGCAAAAGGAGGGAGACACAGGGCATGACCGGGGGTGGGGGGCAACAGGGAGACACAGGGCATGGCTGGGGGGTCGGGGCAACAGGAGAGGGACTTAGGGCTTGACCTTGGGGTGGGGGCAACAGGAGAGAGACACAGGGCATGAGAGGGGTGGGGGGTAACAGGAGAGAGACAGGGGGCATGAGCCGGGGTCGGGGGCAACAGCAGGGAGACACGGGGCATGAGCGGGGGGTGGGGGAACACAAGGGAGACACGGGGCAGGAGCAGGGGTGTGGGGGTAACAGGAGAGAGACACGGGGCATGAGCGGGTTGTGAGGGGCAACAGCAGGGAGACACGGGGCATGAGTGGGGGTGGGGGGTAACAGGAGAGACACGAGGCATGAACAGGGGGTGGGGGGCAACAGCAGGGAGACACGGGGCATGACTGGGGGGTGGGGGGTAAAAGGAAAGAGACACAGGGCATGAGAGGGGGGCGGGGGGGGTAACGAGAGAGACACGGGGCATGAGTGGGGGGTGGGGGGGCAACAGCAGGGAGATGCGGGCATGAGTGGGGGGTGGGAGGCAACAGCAGGGAGACACGGGGCATGAGCAGGGGGTGGGGGTTAACAGGAGAGAGACACGGGGCCTGAGCGGGGGTGGGAGGCAACAGGAGGGAGACACAGGGCATGACCGGGGGGTGGGGGGTAACAGGGAGACACAGGGCATGGCTGGGGGGTCGGGGCAACAGGAGAGGGACTCAGGGCTTGACCTTGGGGTGGGGGGCAATAGGAGAGAGACACGGGGCATGAGAGGGGGGTGGGGGGCAACAGGAGAGAGACAGGGGGCATGAGCGGGGGTCGGGGGCAACATCAGGGATACACGGGGCATGAGCGGGGGGTGGGGGGAACACAAGGGAGACACGGGGCATGAGCAGGGATGTGGGGGTAACAGGAGAGAGACACGGGGCATGAGCGGGTTGTGAGGGGCAGCAGCAGGGAGACACGGGGCATGAGTGGGGGTGGGGGTTAACACTAGAGACACGAGGCATGAACGGGGGTTGGGGGGCAACAGCAGGGAGACACGGGGCATGACTGGGGGGTGGGGGGTAAAACGAAAGAGACACAGGGCATGAGAGGGGGGTGGGGGGGTAACAAGAGAGAGACACGGGGCATGAGTGGGGGGTGGGGGGGCAACAGCAGGGAGACACGGGCATGAGTGGGGGGTGGGAGGCAACAGCAGGGAGACACGGGGCATGAGCAGGGTGTGGGGGTTAACAGGAGAGAGACACGGGGCATGAGCGGGGTTGGGGGCCAACAGCAGGAAGACACGGGGCATGAGCGGGGGGTGGGGGGCAACAGGAGAGAGACACGGGGCATGAGCGGGGGGTGGGGGGTAACAGGAGAGAGACACGGGGAATGAAAGGGGGTGGGGGTTAACAGGAGAGAGACACGGGGCATGAGCGGGGTTGAGGGTAACAGGAGAGAGACTCGGGGCATGAGCCGGGGGGTGGGGGGCAACATGAGAGAGACACGGGGCATGAGCGGGGGGTGGGGGGCAACAGCAGGGAGACACGTGGTATGAGCGGGGGTGGGGGGAACACGAGGGAGACACGGGGCATGAGCGGGGGGTCAGAGTTAACAGGAGAGAGACATGGGGCATGAGCGGGGGGTAGGGGGCAACAGGAGAGAGACACGGGGCATGAGCGGGCAGTGGGGGGCAACAGCAGGGAGACACGGGGCATGACCAGGGGGAGGGGGGCAACAGGAGAGAGACACGGGGCATGAGGGGGGGTGGGGGGTAACAGGAGAGAGACACGGGGCATGAGCGGGGGTATGGGTAACAGGAGAGAGACTCGGGGCATGAGCGGGGGGTGGGGGGCAACAGCAGGGAGACACGGAGCATGACCGGGGGTGGGGGTCAACAGGAGAGAGACACGGGGCATGAGAGGGGGGTGGGGGTAACAGGAGAGAGACACGGGGCATGAGCGAGGGTGGGGGCAACATGAGAGAGACACAGGGCATGAGCGGGGGTGGGGGGCAACAGCAGGGAGACACGGGGCATGAGCGGGGGTGGGGGGAACACGAGGGAGACACGGGGCATGAGATTGGGGTGGGAGGTAACAGGAGACAGACGCGGGGGGTTGGGAGCAACAGCAGGGAGACATGGGGCATGACTGGGGGTGGGGGGCAACAGAAGGGAGACACGGGGCATGACCGGGGGGTGGGAGGTAACGTGAGAGAGACATGGGGCATGAGAGGGGGGTGAGGGGTAACAGGAGAGAGACACGGGGCACGAGAGGGGGTTGGGGGTAACAGCAGAGAGACACGGGGCATGAGCGGGGGTTGGGGGGCAACAGGAGGGAGACACGGGGCATGACCGGGGGGTGGGGCGACACGAGAGAGACACGGGGCATGAGCGAGGGGTGGGGGGTAACAGGAGACAGACACGGGGCATGAGCGGGGGTGGGAGGCAACAGCAGGGAGACACGGGGCATGAGTGGGGGGAAAACGAGGGAGACACGGGGCATGAGTGGGGGGTGGGGGGTAACAGAAGAGACACGGGAAATGAGCAGGGGGTGGGGGGCAAAAGGAGGGAGACACAAGGCATGACCGGGGGTGGGGGCAACAGGGAGACACAGGGCATGGCTGGGGGGTCGGGGCAACAGGAGAGGGACTCAGGGCTTGACCTTGGGGTGGGGGGCAACAGGAGAGAGACACGGGGCATGAGAGGGGGGTGGGGGGTAACAGGAGAGAGACAGGGGGCATGAGCGGGGGACGGGGGCAACAGCAGGGAGACACGGGGCATGAGCGGGGGGTGGGGGAACACAAGGGAGACACGGGGCATGAGCAGGGGTGTGGGGGTAACAGGAGAGAGACACGGGGCATGAGCGGGTTGTGAGGGGCAACAGCAGGGAGACACGGGGCATGAGTGGGGGTGGGGGGTAACAGGAGAGACACGAGGCATGAACGGGGGGTGGGGGGCAACAGCAGGGAGACACGGGGCATGACTGGGAGGTGGGGGGTAAAAGGAAAGAGACACAGGGCATGAGAGGGGGATGGTGGGGTAACGAGAGAGACACGGGGCATGAGTGGGGGGTGGGGGGGCAACAGCAGGGAGACGCGGGCATGAGTGGGGGGTGGGAGGCAACAGCAGGGAGACACGGGGCATGAGCAGGGGGTGGGGGTTAACAGGAGAGAGACACGGGGCCTGAGCGGGGGTGGGGGGCAACAGGAGGGAGACACAGGGCATGACCGGGGGGTGGGGGGCAACAGGGAGACACAGGGCATGGCTGGGGGGTCGGGGCAACAGGAGAGGGACTCAGGGCTTGACCTTGGGGTGGGGGGCAATAGGAGAGAGACACGGGGCATGAGAGGGGGGTGGGGGGCAACAGGAGAGAGACAGGGGGCATGAGCGGGGGTCGGGGGCAACATCAGGGATACACGGGGCATGAGCGGGGGGTGGGGGGAACACAAGGGAGACACGGGGCATGAGCAGGGATGTGGGGGTAACAGGAGAGAGACACGGGGCATGAGCGGGTTGTGAGGGGCAGCAGCAGGGAGACACGGGGCATGAGTGGGGGTGGGGGTTAACACTAGAGACACGAGGCATGAACGGGGGTTGGGGGGCAACAGCAGGGAGACACGGGGCATGACTGGGGGGTGGGGGGTAAAACGAAAGAGACACAGGGCATGAGAGGGGGGTGGGGGGGTAACAAGAGAGAGACACGGGGCATGAGTGGGGGGTGGGGGGGCAACAGCAGGGAGACACGGGCATGAGTGGGGGGTGGGAGGCAACAGCAGGGAGACACGGGGCATGAGCAGGGTGTGGGGGTTAACAGGAGAGAGACACGGGGCATGAGCGGGGTTGGGGGCCAACAGCAGGAAGACACGGGGCATGAGCGGGGGGTGGGGGGCAACAGGAGAGAGACACGGGGCATGAGCGGGGGGTGGGGGGTAACAGGAGAGAGACACGGGGAATGAAAGGGGGTGGGGGTTAACAGGAGAGAGACACGGGGCATGAGCGGGGTTGAGGGTAACAGGAGAGAGACTCGGGGCATGAGCCGGGGGGTGGGGGGCAACATGAGAGAGACACGGGGCATGAGCGGGGGGTGGGGGGCAACAGCAGGGAGACACGTGGTATGAGCGGGGGTGGGGGGAACACGAGGGAGACACGGGGCATGAGCGGGGGGTCAGAGTTAACAGGAGAGAGACATGGGGCATGAGCGGGGGGTAGGGGGCAACAGGAGAGAGACACGGGGCATGAGCGGGCAGTGGGGGGCAACAGCAGGGAGACACGGGGCATGACCAGGGGGAGGGGGGCAACAGGAGAGAGACACGGGGCATGAGGGGGGGTGGGGGGTAACAGGAGAGAGACACGGGGCATGAGCGGGGGTATGGGTAACAGGAGAGAGACTCGGGGCATGAGCGGGGGGTGGGGGGCAACAGCAGGGAGACACGGAGCATGACCGGGGGTGGGGGTCAACAGGAGAGAGACACGGGGCATGAGAGGGGGGTGGGGGTAACAGGAGAGAGACACGGGGCATGAGCGAGGGTGGGGGGCAACATGAGAGAGACACAGGGCATGAGCGGGGGTGGGGGGCAACAGCAGGGAGACACGGGGCATGAGCGGGGGTGGGGGGAACACGAGGGAGACACGGGGCATGAGATTGGGGTGGGAGGTAACAGGAGACAGACGCGGGGGGTTGGGAGCAACAGCAGGGAGACATGGGGCATGACTGGGGGTGGGGGGCAACAGAAGGGAGACACGGGGCATGACCGGGGGGTGGGAGGTAACGTGAGAGAGACATGGGGCATGAGAGGGGGGTGAGGGGTAACAGGAGAGAGACACGGGGCACGAGAGGGGGTTGGGGGTAACAGCAGAGAGACACGGGGCATGAGCGGGGGTTGGGGGGCAACAGGAGGGAGACACGGGGCATGACCGGGGGGTGGGGCGACACGAGAGAGACACGGGGCATGAGCGAGGGGTGGGGGGTAACAGGAGACAGACACGGGGCATGAGCGGGGGTGGGAGGCAACAGCAGGGAGACACGGGGCATGAGTGGGGGGAAAACGAGGGAGACACGGGGCATGAGTGGGGGGTGGGGGGTAACAGAAGAGACACGGGAAATGAGCAGGGGGTGGGGGGCAAAAGGAGGGAGACACAAGGCATGACCGGGGGTGGGGGCAACAGGGAGACACAGGGCATGGCTGGGGGGTCGGGGCAACAGGAGAGGGACTCAGGGCTTGACCTTGGGGTGGGGGGCAACAGGAGAGAGACACGGGGCATGAGAGGGGGGTGGGGGGTAACAGGAGAGAGACAGGGGGCATGAGCGGGGGACGGGGGCAACAGCAGGGAGACACGGGGCATGAGCGGGGGGTGGGGGAACACAAGGGAGACACGGGGCATGAGCAGGGGTGTGGGGGTAACAGGAGAGAGACACGGGGCATGAGCGGGTTGTGAGGGGCAACAGCAGGGAGACACGGGGCATGAGTGGGGGTGGGGGGTAACAGGAGAGACACGAGGCATGAACGGGGGGTGGGGGGCAACAGCAGGGAGACACGGGGCATGACTGGGAGGTGGGGGGTAAAAGGAAAGAGACACAGGGCATGAGAGGGGGATGGTGGGGTAACGAGAGAGACACGGGGCATGAGTGGGGGGTGGGGGGGCAACAGCAGGGAGACGCGGGCATGAGTGGGGGGTGGGAGGCAACAGCAGGGAGACACGGGGCATGAGCAGGGGGTGGGGGTTAACAGGAGAGAGACACGGGGCCTGAGCGGGGGTGGGGGGCAACAGGAGGGAGACACAGGGCATGACCGGGGGGTGGGGGGCAACAGGGAGACACAGGGCATGGCTGGGGGGTCGGGGCAACAGGAGAGGGACTCAGGGCTTGACCTTGGGGTGGGGGGCAATAGGAGAGAGACACGGGGCGTGAGAGGGGGGTGGGGGGTAACAGGAGAGAGACAGGGGGCATGAGCGGGGGTCGGGGGCAACAGCAGGGAGACACGGGGCATGAGCGGGGGGTGGGGGAACACAAGGGAGACACGGGGCATGAGCAGGGGTGTGGGGGTAAAAGGAGAGAGACACGGGGCATGAGCGGGTTGTGAGGGGCAACAGCAGGGAGACACGGGGCATGAGCGGGGGTGGGGGGTAACAGGAGAGACACGAGGCATGAACGGGGGGTGGGGGGCAACAGCAGGGAGACACGGGGCATGACTGGGGGTGGGGGGTAAAAGGAAAGAGACACCGGGCATGAGAGGGGGGTGGGGGGGTAACAAGAGAGACACTGGGGAATGAGTGGGGGGTGGGGGGGCAACAGCAGGGAGACACGGGCATGAGTGGGGGGTGGGTGGCAACAGCAGGGAGACACGGGGCATGAGCAGGGGGTGGGGGTTAACAGGAGAGAGACACGGGACATGAGTGGGGGTGGGGGCAACAGCAGGAAGACACGGGGCATGAGCGGGGGTGGGGGGCAACAGGAGAGAGACACGGGGCATTAGCGGGGTGGGGGGCAAGAGCAGAGAGACATGAGGCATGAGCAGGGGGTGGGGGTTAACAGGAGAGAGACACGGGGCATGAACGGGGGGTGGGGGTGAACAGCAGGGAGACACGGGGCATGACCAGGGTGGTGGGGGGCAACAGGAGAGAGACACGGGGCATGAGAGGGGGGTGGGGGGTAACAGGAGAGAGACACGGGGCATGAGAGGGGGGTGGTGGGGTAACAGGAGAGAGACACAGGGCATGAGCGGGGGTGGGGGGCAACAGCAGGGAGACACAGGGCATGAGCAGAGGGTCGGGGGCAACAGCAGGGAGACACGGGGCATGAGCGGGGGGTGGGGGGGCAACAGCAGGGAGACACGGGGCATGAGCGGGGGGTGGGGGGTAACAGGAGAGAGACACGGGGCATGAGCGGGGGGTAGGGGTAAGAGGAGAGAGACTCGGGGCATGAGCGGGGGGTGGGGGGCAACAGCAGGGAGACACGGGGCATGACCGGGGGTGGGGGTCAACAGGAGAGAGACACGGGGCATGAGGGGGGTGGGGGTAACAGGAGAGAGAAAAGGGGCATGAGCGAGGGTGGGGGGCAACATGAGAGAGACACAGGGCATGAGCGGGGGTGGGGGGCAACAGCAGGGAGACACGGGGCACGAGCGGGGGTGGGGGGCAACAGGAGAGAGATACGGGGCATGAGAGGGGGGTGGGGGGTAACAGGAGAGAGACACGGGGCATGAGCGGGGTGTGGGGGTAACATGAGAGAGACATGGGGCATGAGCTGGGGGTGGGGGGGCAAAATCAGGGAGACACGGGGCATGAGCGGGGGGTGGGGGGAACACGAGGGAGACACGGGGCATGAGAGGGGGGTGGGGGTAACAGGAGAGAGACACAGGGCATGAGCGGGGGTTGGGGGCAACAGCAGGGAGACACGGGGCTTGACTGGGGGGTGGGGGGCAACAGAAGGGAGACACGGGGCATGACTCAGGGGTGGGGGGCAACAGGAGAGAGACACGGGGCATGAGCGGGGGTTGGGGGCAACAGCAGGGGACACGGGGCATGACCGGGGTGTGAGGGGCAACAGGTGAGAGACACAGGGCATGAGAGGGGGTGGGGGTAACAGGAGACAGACACGGGGCATGAGTGGGGGTGGAGGCAACAGCAGGGAGACACGGGGCATGAGCGGGGGGAAAACGAGGGAGACACGGGGCATGAGAGGGGGGTGGGGGTAACAGAAGAGAGACACGGGACATGAGTGGGGGGTGGGGGGCAACGGGAGGGAGACGCAGGGCTTGACGGGGGGTAGGGGGCAACAGGAGAGAGACAGGGGGCAAGAGAGGGGGTGGGGGGCAAACAGGAGAGAGACACGGGGCATGAGCGGGAGTGGGGGGCAACATGAGAGAGACACGGGTCATGAGCGGGGGGTGGGGGGGTAACAGCAGGGAGACACAGGGCTTGAGCAGAGGATGGGGGGAAAACGAGGGAGACACGGGGCATGAGAGGGGGGTGGGGGGTAACAGGAGAGAGACACGGGGCATGAGCGGGGTGGGGGGCAAGAGCAGAGACACGGGGCATGAGCGGGGGGTGGGGGGTAACAGGAGAGACATGAGGCATAAGCGAGGGGTGGGGGAACAGGAGAGAGACACGGGGCATGAACGGGGGTGGGAGTCAACAGCAGGGAGACACGGGGCATGACCAGGGTGGTGGGGGGCAACAGGAGAGAGACACGGGGCATGAGAGGGGGGTGGGGGGTAACAGGAGAGAGACACGGGGCATGAGAGGGGGGTGGTCGGGTAACAGGAGAGAGACACAGGGCATGAGCGGGGGTGGGGGGCAACAGCAGGGAGACACGGGGCATGAGCAGAGGGTGGGGGGCAACAGCAGGGAGACACGGGGCATGAGCGGGGGGTGGGGGGAACACGAGGGAGACACGGGGCATGAGCGGGGGGTCGGGGTTAACAGGAGAGAGACACGGGGCATGACCAGGGGGTGGGGGGTAATAGGAGAGAGACATGGGGCATGAGCGAGGGTGGGGGGCAACATGAGAGAGACACAGGGCATGAGCGGGGGTGGGGGGCAACAGCAGGGAGACACAGGGCACGAGCGGGGGTGGAGGGCAACAGGAGAGAGATACGGGGCATGAGAGGGGGGTGGGGGGTAACAGGAGAGAGACACGGGGCATGAGCGGGGTGTGGGGGTAACATGAGAGAGACATGGGGCATGAGCTGGGGGTGGGGAGGCAAAATCAGGGAGACACAGGGCATGAGCGGGGGGTGGGGGGAACACGAGGGAGACACGGGGCATGAGAGGGGGGTCGGGGTAACAGGAGAGAGACACAGGGCATGAGCGGGGGTTGGGGGCAACAGCAGAGAGACACGGGGCTTGACTGGGGGGTGGGGGGCAACAGAAGGGAGACACGGGGCATGACTCAGGGGTGGGGGGCAACAGGAGAGAGACAAGGGGCATGAGAGGGGGGTGGGGGGGTAACAGGAGAGACATGGGGCATGAGCGGGGGTTGGGGGCAACAGCAGGGGACACGGGGCATGACCGGGGTGTGAGGGGCAACAGGTGAGAGACACAGGGCATGAGAGGGGGTGGGGGTAACAGGAGAGAGACACGGAGCATGAGCGGGGGGTGGGGGGGTAACAGGAGAGAGACACAGAGCATGAGCGGGGGGTGGGGGGTAACAGGAGACAGACACGGGGCATGAGTGGGGGTGGGGGCAACAGCAGGGAGACACTGGGCATGAGCGGGGGGAAAACGAGGGAGACACGGGGCATGAGAGGGGGTCGGGGTAACAGAAGAGAGACACGGGACATGAGTGGGGGGTGGGGGGCAACGGGAGGGAGACGCAGGGCTTGACGGGGGTGGGGGGCAACAGGAGAGAGACACGGGGCAAGAGAGGGGGGTGGGGGGCAAACAGGAGAGAGACACGGGGCATGAGCGGGAGTGGGGGGCAACATGAGAGAGACACACCTCATGAGCGGGGGCTGGGGGGTAACAGCAGGGAGACACAGGGCTTGAGCAGAGAATGGGGGAACACGAGGGAGACACGGGGCATGAGAGGGGGTGGGGGTAACAGGAGAGAGACACGGGGCATGAGCGGGGTGGGGGGCAAGAGCAGAGACACGGGGCATGAGCGGGGGGTGGGGGGTAACAGGAGAGACATGAGGCATAAGCGAGGGGTGGGGGAACAGGAGAGAGACACGGGGCATGAACGGGGGGTGGGGGTCAACAGCAGGGAGACACGGGGCATGACCAGGGTGGTGGGGGGCAACAGGAGAGAGACACGGGGCATGAGAGGGGGGTGGGGGGTAACAGGAGAGAGACACGGGGCATGAGAGGGGGGTGGTGGGGTAACAGGAGAGAGACACAGGGCATGAGCGGGGGTGGGGGCAACAGCAGGGAGACACGGGGCATGAGCAGAGGGTGGGGGGCAACAGCAGGGAGACACGGGGCATGAGCGGGGGGTGGGGGGAACACGAGGGAGACACGGGGCATGAGCGGGGGGTCGGGGTTAACAGGAGAGAGATACGGGGCATGACCGGGGGGTGGGGGGTAACAGGAGAGAGACATGGGGCATGAGAGGGGGGTGGGGGGTAACAGGAGAGAGACACGGGGCATGAGCGGGGGGTAGGGGTAAGAGGAGAGAGACTCTGGGCATGAGCGGGGGGTGGGGGGCAACAGCAGGGAGACACGGGGCATGACCGGGGGTGGGGGTCAACAGGAGAGAGACACGGGGCATGAGAGGGGGGTGGGGGTAACAGGAGAGAGAAAAGGGGCATGAGCGAGGGTGGGGGGCAACATGAGAGAGACACAGGGCATGAGCGGGGGTGGGGGGCAACAGCAGGGAGACACGGGGCACGAGCTGGGGTGGGGGGAACACAAGGGAGACACGGGGCATGAGAGGGGGTGGGAGGTAACAGGGGAGAGATTCGGGGCATGAGTGGGGGGTTGGGGGCAACAGCAGGGAGACACGGGGCATGACTGGGGGGTGGGGGGCAACAGGAGAGAGACACGGGGCATGAGCGGGGGGTGTGGAGTAACAGGAGAGACATGAGGCATAAGCGAGGGGTGGGGGAACAGGAGAGTGACACGGGGCATGAGCGGGGTGTTGGGGCAACAGCAGGGAGACACGGGGCATGACCGAGGTGGTGGGGGGCAACAGGAGAGAGACACGGGGCATGAGAGGGGGGTGGGGGGTAACAGGAGAGAGACACGGGGCATGAGCGGGGGTGGGGGGCAACAGCAGGTAGACACGGGGCATGAGCAGAAGGTGGGGGGCAACAGCAGGGAGATACGGGGCATGAGCGGGGGGTGGGGGAACACGAGGGAGACACGGGGCATGAGCGGGGGGTCGGAGTTAACAGGAGAGAGACACGGGGCATGAGCGGGCAGTGGGGGCAACAGCAGGGAGACACGGGGCATGACCAGGGGGTGGGGGCCACAGGAGAGAGACACGGGGCATGAGGGGGTGTGGGGGGTAACAGGAGAGAGACATGGGGCATGAGCGGGGGTATGGGTAACAGGAGAGAGACTCGGGGCATGAGCGGGGGTGGGGGGCAACAGCAGGGAGACACAGAGCATGACTGGGGGTGGGGGTCAACAGGAGAGACACGTGGCATGAGGTGGGGGTAACAGGAGAGAGACACAGGGCATGAGCGAGGGTGGGGGGCAACATGAGAGAGACACAGGGCATGAGCGGGGGTGGGGGGCAACAGCAGGGAGACATGGGTCATGAGCGGGGGTGGGGGGAACACGAGGGAGACACGGGGCATGAGAGGGGGTGGGAGGTAACAGGAGACAGACACGGGGCATGAGCGGGGGGTTGGGAGCAACAGTAGGGAGACATGGGGCATGACTGGGGGTGGGGGGCAACAGAAGGGAGACACGGGGCATGACCGGGGGGTGGCAGGTAACATGAGAGAGACACGGGGCATGAGAGGGGGATGAGGGGTAACAGGAGAGAGACACGGGGCACGAGAGGGGGGTGGGGGTAACAGCAGAGAGACACGGGGCATGAGCGGGGGTTGGGGGGCAACAGGAGGGAGACACTGGGCATGACCGGGGGTGGGGCGACACGAGAGAGACACGGGGCATGAGTGAGGGGTGGGGGGTAACAGGAGACAGACACGGGGCATGAGCGGGGGTGGGAGGCAACAGCAGGGAGACACGGGGCATGAGTGGGGGGAAAACGAGGGAGACACGGGGCATGAGCGGGGGGTGGGGGGTAACAGAAGAGAGACACGGGACATGAGCGGGGGGCAAAAGGAGGGAGACACAGGGCATGACCGGGGGGTGGGGGGCAACAGGGAGACACAGGGCATGGCTGGGGGGTCGGGGCAACAGGAGAGGGACTCAGGGCTTGACCTTGGGGTGGGGGGCAACAGGAGAGAGACACAGGGCATGAGAGGGGTGGGGGGTAACAGGAGAGAGACAGGGGGCATGAGCCGGGGTCGGGGGCAACAGCAGGGAGACACGGGGCATGAGCGGGGAGTGGGGGAACACAAGGGAGACACGGGGCATGAGCAGAGGTGTGGGGGTAACAGGAGAGAGACACGGGGCATGAGCGGGTTGTGAGGGGTAACAGGAGAGACACGAGGCATGAACAGGGGGTGGGGGGCAACAGCAGGGAGACACGGGGCATGACTGGGGGGTGGGGGGTAAAAGGAAAGAGACACAGGGCATGAGAGGGGGGCGGGGGGGTAACGAGAGAGACACGGGGCATGAGTGGGGGGTGGGGGGGCAACAGCAGGGAGACGCGGGCATGAGTGGGGGGTGGGAGGCAACAGCAGGGAGACACGGGGCATGAGCAGGGGGTGGGGGTTAACAGGAGAGAGACACGGGGCCTGAGCGGGGGTGGGAGGCAACACGAGGGAGACACAGGGCATGACCGGGGGGTGGGGGGCAACAGGGAGACACAGGGCATGGCTGGGGGGTCGGGGCAACAGGAGAGGGACTCAGGGCTTGACCTTGGGGTGGGGGGCAATAGGAGAGAGACACGGGGCATGAGAGGGGTGTGGGGGGCAACAGGAGAGAGACAGGGGGCATGAGCGGGGGTCGGGGGCAACAGCAGGGATACACGGGGCATGATTGGGGGTGGGGGGAACACAAGGGAGACACGGGGCATGAGCAGGGGTGTGGGGGTAACAGGAGAGAGACACGGGGCATGAGCGGGTTGTGAGGGGCAACAGCAGGGAGACACGGGGCATGAGTGGGGGTGGGGGGTAACAGGAGAGACACGAGGCATGAACGGGGGTTGGGGGGCAACAGCAGGGAGACACGGGGCATGACTGGGGGGTGGGGGGTAAAACGAAAGAGACACAGGGCATGAGAGGGGGGTGGGGGGGTAACAAGAGAGAGACACGGGGCATGAGTGGGGGTGGGGGGGCAACAGCAGGGAGACACGGCATGAGTGGGGGGTGGGAGGCAACAGCAGGGAGACACGGGGCATGAGCAGGGGGTGGGGGTTAACAGGAGAGAGACACGGGGCATGAGCGGGGTTGGGGGGCAACAGCAGGAAGACACGGGGCATGAGTGGGGGGCAACAGGAGAGAGACACGGGGCATGAGCGGGGGGTGGGGGGTAACAGGAGAGAGACACGGGGAATGAAAGGGGGTGGGGGTTAACAGGAGAGAGACACGGGGCATGAGCGGGGTTGAGGGTAACAGGAGAGAGACTCGGGGCATGAGCCGGGGGTGGGGGGCAACATGAGAGAGACACGGGGCATGAGGGGGGGGTGGGGGGCAACAGCAGGGAGACATGGGGTATGAGCGGGGGTGGGGGGAACACGAGGGAGACACGGGGCATGAGCGGGGGGTCAGAGTTAACAGGAGAGAGACATGGGGCATGAGCGGGGGGTAGGGGGCAACAGGAGAGAGACACGGGGCATGAGCGGGCAGTGGGGGGCAACAGCAGGGAGACACGGGGCATGACCAGGGGGTGGGGGGCAACAGGAGAGAGACACGGGGCATGAGGGGGTGTGGGGGGTAACAGGAGAGAGACACTGGGCATGAGGGGGGGTATGGGTAACAGGAGAGGGACTCGGGGCATGAGCGGGGGGTGGGGGGCAACAGCAGGGAGACACGGAGCATGACCGGGGGTGGGGGTCAACAGGAGAGAGACACGGGGCATGAGAGGGGGGTGGGGGTAACAGGAGAGAGACACGGGGCATGAGCGAGGGTGGGGGGCAACATGAGAGAGACACAGGGCATGAGCGGGGGTGGGGGGCAACAGCAGGGAGACACGGGGCATGAGCGGGGGTGGGGGGGAACACGAGGGAGACACGGGGCATGAGATTGGGGTGGGAGGTAACAGGAGACAGACGCGGGGGGTTGGGAGCAACAGCAGGGAGACATGGGGCATGACTGGGGGTGGGGGGCAACAGAAGGGAGACACTGGGCATGACCGGGGGGTGGGAGGTAACGTGAGAGAGACACGGGGCATGAGAGGGGGGTGAGGGGTAACAGGAGAGAGACACGGGGCACGAGAGGGGGTGGGGGTAACAGCAAAGAGACACGGGGCATGAGCGGGGGTTGGGGGGCAACAGGAGGGAGACACGGGCATGACCGGGGGGTGGGGCGACACGAGAGACACGGGGCATGAGTGAGGGGTGGGGGGTAACAGGAGACAGACACGGGGCATGAGCGGGGGTGGGAGGCAACAGCAGGGAGACACGGGGCATGAGTGGGGGGAAAACGAGGGAGACACGGGGCATGAGCGGGGGGTGGGGGGCAAAAGGAGGGAGACACAGGGCATGACCAGGGGGTGGGGGCAACAGGGAGACACAGGGCATGGCTGGGGGGTCGGGGCAACAGGAGAGGGACTCAGGGCTTGACCTTGGGGTGGGGGGCAACAGGAGAGAGACACGGGGCATGAGAGGGGGGTGGGGGGTAACAGGAGAGAGACAGGGGGCATGAGCGGGGGCCGGGGGCAACAGCAGGGAGACACGGGGCATGAGCGGGGGGTGGGGGAACACAAGGGAGACACGGGGCATGAGCAGGGGTGTGGGGGTAAAAGGAGAGAGACACGGGGCATGAGCGGGTTGTGAGGGGCAACAGCAGGGAGACACGGGGCATGAGTGGGGGTGGGGGGTAACAGGAGAGACACGAGGCATGAACGGGGGGTGGGGGGCAACAGCAGGGAGACACGGGGCATGACTGGGGGGGGAGGGGTAAAAGGAAAGAGACACCGGGCATGAGGGGGGGGTGGGGGGGTAACAAGAGAGAGACACGGGGCATGAGTGGGGGGTGGGGGGGCAACAGCAGGGAGACACGGGCATGAGTGGGGGGTGGGAGGCAACAGCAGGGAGACACGGGGCATGAGCAGGGGGTGGGGGTTAACAGGAGAGAGACACGGGACATGGGTGGGGGCAACAGCAGGAAGACACGGGGCATGAGCGGGGGTGGGGGGCAACAGGAGAGAGACACGGGGCATGAGCGGGGGGTGGGGGGTAACAGGAGAGAGATACGGGGAATGAAAGGGGGGTGGGGGTTAACAGGAGAGAGACACGGGGCATGAGCGGGGTTGAGGGTAACAGGAGAGATTCTCGGGCATGAGCAGGGGGTGGGGGGCAACAGCAGGGAGAGACGGGGCATGACCGGGGGTGGGGGCAACATGAGAGAGACACTGGGCATGAGAGGGGGGTGAGGGTAACAGGAGAGAGACACGGGGCATGAGCCGGGGGTGGGGGGTAACAGGAGAGAGACAGGGGGAATGAGCGGGGGTCGGGGGCAACAGCAGGGAGACACGGGGCATGAGCGGGGGGTGGGGGAACACAAGGGAGACACGGGGCATGAGCAGGGGTGTGGGGGTAACAGGAGAGAGACACGGGGCATGAGCGGGTTGTGAGGGGCAACAGCAGGGAGACACGGGACATGAGTGGGGGTGGGGGGTAACAGGAGAGACACGAGGCATGAGAGGGGGGTGGGGGGGTAACAAGAGAGAGACACGGGGCATGAGTGGGGGGTGGGGGGGCAACAGCAGGGAGACACGGGGCATGAGCAGGGGGTGGGGGTTAACAGGAGAGAGACACGGGGCATGAGTGGGGGTGGGGGACAACAGCAGGAAGACACGGGGCATGAGCGGGGGTGGGGGGCAACAGGAGAGAGACACGGGGCATGAGCGGGGGTGGGGGGTAACAGGAGAGAGACACGGGGAATGAAAGGGGGGTGGGGGTTAACAGGAGAGAGACACGGGGCATGAGCGGGGTTGAGGGTAACAGGAGAGAGACTCGGGCATGAGCAGGGGGCAACAGCAGGGAGAGACGGGGCATGACCGGGGGTGGGGGGCAACATGAGAGAGACACTGGGCATGAGAGGGGGGTGAGGGTAACGGGAGAGAGACACGGGGCATGAGCCGGGGGTGGGGGGCAACATGAGAGAGACACGGGGCATGAGCAGGGGGTGGGGGGCAACAGCAGGGAGACACGGGGCATGAGCGGGGGTGGGGGGAACACGAGGGAGACACGGGGCATGAGAGGGGGGTGGGGGTTAACAGGAGAGAGACATGGGGCATGAGCGGAGGGTGGGGGGTGACAGGATAGAGACACGGGGCATAAGAGGGGGTGGGTGGAAACTGCAGGGAGACACGGGGCATGAGCGGGGGCTGGGGGCAACAGCAGTGAGATACGGGGCATGAGCGGAGGGTGGGGGCAACAGCAGGGAGACACGGGGCATGAGCGGGGTGGGGGAACACGAGGGAGATGCGGGGCATGAGCGGGGGTGGGGGTTAACAGGAGAGAGACACAGGGCATGAGCAGGGGGTGGGGGGCAACAGGAGAGAGACACGGGGCATGAGCAGGGGGTAACAGGAGATAGACACGGGGCATGAGCGGGGGGTGGGGGGGTAACAGGAGAGAGACACGGGGCATGACTGGGAGATGGGGGCAACAGGAGAGAGACACGGGGCTTGACCGGGGGGTGGGGGGCAACAGGAGAGAGACACAGGGCAAGAGAGGGGGGTGGGGGTAACAGGAGAGAGACATGGGGCATGAGCAGGGGGGTAACAGGAGAGAGACACGGGGCATGAGAGGGTGGTGGGGAGGTAACAGTAGAGAGACACGGGGCATGAGCGGGGGTGGGGGGCAACAGCAGGGAGACACGGGGCATGAGCGGAGGGTGGGGGGCAACAGCAGGGAGACACGGGGCATGAGCGGGGGTTGGGGGGAACAAGAGGGAGACACGGGGCATGAGCGGGGGTGGGGGTTAACAGGAGAGAGACACGGGCGTGAGCGGGGGGTGGGGGGCAACAGGAGAGAGACACGGGCATGAGCAGGGGTTGGGGGGCAACAGCAGGAAGACACGGGGCATGACCGGGGGGTGGGGGCAACAGGAGAGAGACACTGGGCATGAGAGGGGGGTGGGGAGTAACAGGAGAGAGACACGGGGCATGACTGGGAGATGGGGGCAACAGGAGGAGACACGGGGCTTGACCGGGGTGTGGGGGGCAACAGGAGAGAGACACGGGGCAAGAGAGGGGGGTGGGGGTAACAGGAGAGAGACATGGGGCATGAGCAGGGGGGTAACAGGAGGGAGACACGGGGCATGAGAGGGGGGTGGGGGGGTAACAGGAGAGAGACACGGGGCATGAGCGGGGGTGGGGGGCAACAGCAGGGAGACATGTGGCATGAGCGGAGGGTGGGGGGCAACAGCAGGGAGACACGGGGCATGAGCGGGGGGTGGGGGGAACAAGAGGGAGACACGGGGCATGAGCGGGGGTGGGGGTTAACAGGAGAGAGACACGGGCGTGAGCAGGGGGTGGGGGGCAACAGGAGAGAGACACGGGCATGAGCGGGGGTTGGGGGGCAACAGCAGGAAGACACGGGGCATGACTGGGGGGTGGGGGCAACAGGAGAGAGACACTGGGCATGAGAGGGGGGTGGGGAGTAACAGGAGAGAGACACGGGGCATGAGCAGAGGGTGGGGGGCAACAGCAGGGAGACACGGGGCATGACCAGGGGGGTGGGGGGCAACATGAGAGAGGCACAGGGCATGAGCGGGGGGTAGGGGGCAACAGCAGGGAGACACGGGGCATGAGAGGGGGTGGGGAGTAACAGGAGAGAGACACGGGGCATGAGCAGAGGATAGGGGTAACAGGAGAGAGACACGGGGCATGAGAGGGGGTGGGGGTAACAGGAGAGAGACACGGGGCATGAGCGGGGGGTGGGGGGCAACAGGTGGGAGACACGGGGCATGACCGGGGGTGGGGGCGACAGGAGAGAGACACGGGGCATGAGAGAGGGGTGGGGGGTAACAGGAGAGAGACACGGGGCATGAGCAGGGGTGGGGGGCAACATGAGAGAGAT
Source organism: Ambystoma mexicanum (assembly GCF_040938575.1). Lineage (NCBI taxonomy): Eukaryota > Metazoa > Chordata > Amphibia > Caudata > Ambystomatidae > Ambystoma > Ambystoma mexicanum. Next base: position 465,501,602 of record NC_090931.1, read on the forward strand.
ACAGGGCATGAGCAGGGGGTGGGGGGCAACAGCAGGGAGACACGGGGCATGAGCAGGGGTGGGGGGAACACGAGGGAGACATGGGGCATGAGAGGGTGGTGGGGGTAACAGGAGAGAGACACAGGGCATGAGCGGGGGTGGGGGGGCAACAGCAGGGAGACACAGGGCATGACTGGGGCGTGGGTGGCAACATAAGGGAGACACGGGGCATGACCGGGGGTGGGGGGCAACAGGAGAGAGACACAGGGCATGAGAGGGGGGTGAAGGGTAACAGGAGAGAGAAACGGGGCATGAGCGGGGGTGGGGGGCAACAGGTGGGAGACACGGGGCATGACCGGGGGGTTGGGGCAACAGGAGAGAGACACGGGGCATGAGAGGGGGGTGGGGGGTAACAGAAGAGAGACACGGGACATGAGCGGGGGGTGGGGGGCAAAAGCAGGGAGACACAGGGCATGACCGGGGGGTGGGGGGCAACAGAGAGACACAGGGCATGGCTGGGGTTTCGGGGGCAACATGAGAGAGACACAGGCCTTGACCTGGGGGTGGGGGGCAACAGGAGAGAGACACGGGGCATGAGAGGGGGTGGGAGGTAACAGGAGAGAGACACGTGGCATGAGCGGGGGTCTGGGGCAACAGCAGGGAGACACGGGGCATGAGCGGGGGGTGGGGGGCAACAGCAGGGAGACGGGTATGAGCGGGGGTGGGGGGAACACGAGGGAGACACGGGGCCATGAGCGGGGGGTCAGAGTTAACAGGAGAGAGACATGGGGCATGAGCGGGGGGGTAGGGGGCAACAGGAAAGAGACACGGGGCATGAGCGGGTTGTGAGGGGCAACAGCAGGGAGACACGGGGCATGAGTGGGGGTGGGGGGTAACAGGAGAGACACGAGGCATGAACGGGGGGTGGGGGGCAACAGCAGGGAGACACGGGGCATGACTGGGAGGTGGGGGGTAAAAGGAAAGAGACACAGGGCATGAGAGGGGGGTGGGGGGGTAACGAGAGAGACACGGGGCATGAGTGGGGGGTGGGGGGGCAACAGCAGGGAGACGCGGGCATGAGTGGGGGGTGGGAGACAACAGCAGGGAGACACGGGGCATGAGCAGGGGGTGGGGGTTAACAGGAGAGAGACGCGGGGCCTGAGCGGGGGTGGGGGGCAACAGGAGGGAGACACAGGGCATGACCAGGGGTGGGGGGCAACAGGGAGACACAGGGCATGGCTGGGGGGTCGGGGAAACAGGAGAGGGACTCAGGGCTTGACCTTGGGGTGGGGGGCAATAGGAGAGAGACACGGGGCATGAGAGGGGGGTGGGGGGTAACAGGAGAGAGACAGGGGGCATGAGCGGGGGTCGGGGGCAACAGCAGGGAGACACGGGGCATGAGCGGGGGGTGGGGGAACACAAGGGAGACACGGGGCATGAGCAGGGGTGTGGGGGTAAAAGGAGAGAGACACGGGGCATGAGCGGGTTGTGAGGGGCAACAGCAGGGAGACACGGGGCATGAGTGGGGGTGGGGGGTAACAGGAGAGACACGAGGCATGAACGGGGGGTGGGGGGCAACAGCAGGGAGACACGGGGCATGACTGGGGGGTGGGGGGGTAAAAGGAAAGAGACACCGGGCATGAGAGGGGGGTGGGGGGTAACAAGAGAGAGACACGGGGCATGAGTGGGGGGTGGGGGGGGCAACAGCAGGGAGACACGGGCATGAGTGGGGGGTGGGAGGCAACAGCAGGGAGACACGGGGCATGAGCAGGGGGTGGGGGTTAACAGGAGAGAGACACGGGACATGAGTGGGGGTGGGGGCAACAGCAGGAAGACACGGGGCATGAGCGGGAGTGGGGGGCAACAGGAGAGAGACACGGGGCATGAGCGGGGGGTGGGGGGTAACAGGAGAGAGATACGGGGCCTGAGCGGGGGTGGGAGGCAACAGGAGGGAGACACAGGGCATGACCGGGGGGTGGGGGGTAACAGGGAGACACAGGGCATGGCTGGGGGGTCGGGGCAACAGGAGAGGGACTCAGGGCTTGACCTTGGGGTGGGGGGCAATAGGAGAGAGACACGGGGCATGAGAGGGGGGTGGGGGGCAACAGGAGAGAGACAGGGGGCATGAGCGGGGGTCGGGGGCAACATCAGGGATACACGGGGCATGAGCGGGGGGTGGGGGGAACACAAGGGAGACACGGGGCATGAGCAGGGATGTGGGGGTAACAGGAGAGAGACACGGGGCATGAGCGGGTTGTGAGGGGCAGCAGCAGGGAGACACGGGGCATGAGTGGGGGTGGGGGGTAACACTAGAGACACGAGGCATGAACGGGGGTTGGGGGGCAACAGCAGGGAGACACGGGGCATGACTGGGGGGTGGGGGGTAAAACGAAAGAGACACAGGGCATGAGAGGGGGGTGGGGGGGTAACAAGAGAGAGACACGGGGCATGAGTGGGGGGTGGGGGGGCAACAGCAGGGAGACACGGGCATGAGTGGGGGGTGGGAGGCAACAGCAGGGAGACACGGGGCATGAGCAGGGGGTGGGGGTTAACAGGAGAGAGACACGGGGCATGAGCGGGGTTGGGGGCCAACAGCAGGAAGACACGGGGCATGAGCGGGGGGTGGGGGGCAACAGGAGAGAGACACGGGGCATGAGCGGGGGGTGGGGGGTAACAGGAGAGAGACACGGGGAATGAAAGGGGGTGGGGGTTAACAGGAGAGAGACACGGGGCATGAGCGGGGTTGAGGGTAACAGGAGAGAGACTCGGGGCATGAGCCGGGGGGTGGGGGGCAACATGAGAGAGACACGGGGCATGAGCGGTGGGTGGGGGGCAACAGCAGGGAGACACGTGGTATGAGCGGGGGTGGGGGGAACACGAGGGAGACACGGGGCATGAGCGGGGGGTCAGAGTTAACAGGAGAGAGACATGGGGCATGAGCGGGGGGTAGGGGGCAACAGGAGAGAGACACGGGGCATGAGCGGGCAGTGGGGGGCAACAGCAGGGAGACACGGGGCATGACCAGGGGGAGGGGGGCAACAGGAGAGAGACACGGGGCATGAGGGGGGGTGGGGGGTAACAGGAGAGAGACACGGGGCATGAGCGGGGGTATGGGTAACAGGAGAGAGACTCGGGGCATGAGCGGGGGGTGGGGGGCAACAGCAGGGAGACACGGAGCATGACCGGGGGTGGGGGTCAACAGGAGAGAGACACGGGGCATGAGAGGGGGGTGGGGGTAACAGGAGAGAGACACGGGGCATGAGCGAGGGTGGGGGGCAACATGAGAGAGACACAGGGCATGAGCGGGGGTGGGGGGCAACAGCAGGGAGACACGGGGCATGAGCGGGGGTGGGGGGAACACGAGGGAGACACGGGGCATGAGATTTGGGGTGGGAGGTAACAGGAGACAGACGCGGGGGGTTGGGAGCAACAGCAGGGAGACATGGGGCATGACTGGGGGTGGGGGGCAACAGAAGGGAGACACGGGGCATGACCGGGGGGTGGGAGGTAACGTGAGAGAGACATGGGGCATGAGAGGGGGGTGAGGGGTAACAGGAGAGAGACACGGGGCACGAGAGGGGGTTGGGGGTAACAGCAGAGAGACACGGGGCATGAGCGGGGGTTGGGGGGCAACAGGAGGGAGACACGGGGCATGACCGGGGGGTGGGGCGACACGAGAGAGACACGGGGCATGAGCGAGGGGTGGGGGGTAACAGGAGACAGACACGGGGCATGAGCGGGGGTGGGAGGCAACAGCAGGGAGACACGGGGCATGAGTGGGGGGAAAACGAGGGAGACACGGGGCATGAGTGGGGGGTGGGGGGTAACAGAAGAGAGACACGGGAAATGAGCAGGGGGTGGGGGGCAAAAGGAGGGAGACACAAGGCATGACCGGGGGTGGGGGCAACAGGGAGACACAGGGCATGGCTGGGGGGTCGGGGCAACAGGAGAGGGACTCAGGGCTTGACCTTGGGGTGGGGGGCAACAGGAGAGAGACACGGGGCAATGAGAGGGGGGTGGGGGGTAACAGGAGAGAGACAGGGGGCATGAGCGGGGGACGGGGGCAACAGCAGGGAGACACGGGGCATGAGCGGGGGGTGGGGGAACACAAGGGAGACACGGGGCATGAGCAGGGGTGTGGGGGTAACAGGAGAGAGACACGGGGCATGAGCGGGTTGTGAGGGGCAACAGCAGGGAGACACGGGGCATGAGTGGGGGTGGGGGGTAACAGGAGAGACACGAGGCATGAACGGGGGGTGGGGGGCAACAGCAGGGAGACACGGGGCATGACTGGGAGGTGGGGGGTAAAAGGAAAGAGACACAGGGCATGAGAGGGGGATGGTGGGGTAACGAGAGAGACACGGGGCATGAGTGGGGGGTGGGGGGGCAACAGCAGGGAGACGCGGGCATGAGTGGGGGGTGGGAGGCAACAGCAGGGAGACACGGGCATGAGCAGGGGGTGGGGGTTAACAGGAGAGAGACACGGGGCCTGAGCGGGGGTGGGGGGCAACAGGAGGGAGACACAGGGCATGACCGGGGGGTGGGGGGCAACAGGGAGACACAGGGCATGGCTGGGGGGGTCGGGGCAACAGGAGAGGGACTCAGGGCTTGACCCTTGGGGTGGGGGGCAATAGGAGAGAGACACGGGGCATGAGAGGGGGGTGGGGGGTAACAAAAGAGAGACAGGGGGCATGAGCGGGGGTCGGGGGCAACAGCAGGGAGACACGGGGCATGAGCGGGGGGTGGGGGAACACAAGGGAGACACGGGGCATGAGCAGGGGTGTGGGGGTAAAAGGAGAGAGACACGGGGCATGAGCGGGTTGTGAGGGGCAACAGCAGGGAGACACGGGGCATGAGCGGGGGTGGGGGGTAACAGGAGAGACACGAGGCATGAACGGGGGGTGGGGGGCAACAGCAGGGAGACACGGGGCATGACTGGGGGTGGGGGGTAAAAGGAAAGAGACACCGGGCATGAGAGGGGGGTGGGGGGGTAACAAGAGAGACACTGGGGAATGAGTGGGGGTGGGGGGGGCAACAGCAGGGAGACACGGGCATGAGTGGGGGGTGGGTGGCAACAGCAGGGAGACACGGGGCATGAGCAGGGGGTGGGGGTTAACAGGAGAGAGACACGGGACATGAGTGGGGGTGGGGGCAACAGCAGGAAGACACGGGGCATGAGCGGGGGTGGGGGGCAACAGGAGAGAGACACGGGGGCATTAGCGGGGTGGGGGGCAAGAGCAGAGAGACATGAGGCTATGAGCAGGGGGTGGGGGTTAACAGGAGAGAGACACGGGCATGAACGGGGGGTGGGGGTGAACAGCAGGGAGACACGGGGCATGACCAGGGTGGTGGGGGGCAACAGGAGAGAGACACGGGGCATGAGAGGGGGGTGGGGGGTAACAGGAGAGAGACACGGGGCATGAGAGGGGGGTGGTGGGGTAACAGGAGAGAGACACAGGGCATGAGCGGGGGTGGGGGGCAACAGCAGGGAGACACAGGGCATGAGCAGAGGGTCGGGGGCAACAGCAGGGAGACACGGGGCATGAGCGGGGGGTGGGGGGCAACAGCAGGGAGACACGGGGCATGAGCGGGGGGTGGGGGGAACACGAGGGAGACACGGGGCATGAGCGGGGGGTCGGGGTTAACAGGAGAGAGACACGGGGCATGACCGGGGGGTGGGGGGTAACAGGAGAGAGACACGGGGCATGAGCGGGGGGTAGGGGTAAGAGGAGAGAGACTCGGGGCATGAGCGGGGGATGGGGGGCAACAGCAGGGAGACACGGGGCATGACCGGGGGTGGGGGTCAACAGGAGAGAGACACGGGGCATGAGGGGGTGGGGGTAACAGGAGAGAGAAAAGGGGCATGAGCGAGGGTGGGGGGCAACATGAGAGAGACACAGGGCATGAGCGGGGGTGGGGGGCAACAGCAGGGAGACACGGGGCACGAGCGGGGGTGGGGGGCAACAGGAGAGAGATACGGGGCATGAGAGGGGGGTGGGGGTAACAGGAGAGAGACACGGGGCATGAGCGGGGTGTGGGGGTAACATGAGAGAGACATGGGGCATGAGCTGGGGGTGGGGGGGCAAAATCAGGGAGACACGGGGCATGAGCGGGGGGTGGGGGGAACACGAGGGAGACACGGGGCATGAGAGGGGGGTGGGGGTAACAGGAGAGAGACACAGGGCATGAGCGGGGGTTGGGGGCAACAGCAGGGAGACACGGGGCTTGACTGGGGGGTGGGGGGCAACAGAAGGGAGACACGGGGCATGACTCAGGGGTGGGGGGCAACAGGAGAGAGACACGGGGCATGAGCGGGGGTTGGGGGCAACAGCAGGGGACACGGGGCATGACCGGGGTGTGAGGGGCAACAGGTGAGAGACACAGGGCATGAGAGGGGGTGGGGGTAACAGGAGACAGACACGGGGCATGAGTGGGGGTGGAGGCAACAGCAGGGAGACACGGGGCATGAGCGGGGGGAAAACGAGGGAGACACGGGGCATGAGAGGGGGGTGGGGGTAACAGAAGAGAGACACGGGACATGAGTGGGGGGTGGGGGGCAACGGGAGGGAGACGCAGGGCTTGACGGGGGGTAGGGGGCAACAGGAGAGAGACAGGGGGCAAGAGAGGGGGTGGGGGGCAAACAGGAGAGAGACACGGGGCATGAGCGGGAGTGGGGGGCAACATGAGAGAGACACGGGTCATGAGCGGGGGGTGGGGGGTAACAGCAGGGAGACACAGGGCTTGAGCAGAGGATGGGGGGAAAACGAGGGAGACACGGGGCATGAGAGGGGGGTGGGGGGTAACAGGAGAGAGACACGGGGCATGAGCGGGGTGGGGGGCAAGAGCAGAGACACGGGGCATGAGCGGGGGGTGGGGGGTAACAGGAGAGACATGAGGCATAAGCGAGGGGTGGGGGAACAGGAGAGAGACACGGGGCATGAACGGGGGGTGGGAGTCAACAGCAGGGAGACACGGGGCATGACCAGGGTGGTGGGGGGCAACAGGAGAGAGACACGGGGCATGAGAGGGGGGTGGGGGGTAACAGGAGAGAGACACGGGGCATGAGAGGGGGGTGGTCGGGTAACAGGAGAGAGACACAGGGCATGAGCGGGGGTGGGGGGCAACAGCAGGGAGACACGGGGCATGAGCAGAGGGTGGGGGGCAACAGCAGGGAGACACGGGGCATGAGCGGGGGGTGGGGGGAACACGAGGGAGACACGGGGCATGAGCGGGGGGTCGGGGTTAACAGGAGAGAGACACGGGGCATGACCAGGGGGTGGGGGTAATAGGAGAGAGACATGGGGCATGAGCGAGGGTGGGGGGCAACATGAGAGAGACACAGGGCATGAGCGGGGGTGGGGGGCAACAGCAGGGAGACACAGGGCACGAGCAGGGGTGGAGGGCAACAGGAGAGAGATACGGGGCATGAGAGGGGGGTGGGGGGTAACAGGAGAGAGACACGGGGCATGAGCGGGGTGTGGGGGTAACATGAGAGAGACATGGGGCATGAGCTGGGGGTGGGGAGGCAAAATCAGGGAGACACAGGGCATGAGCGGGGGGTGGGGGGAACACGAGGGAGACACGGGGCATGAGAGGGGGGTGGGGGTAACAGGAGAGAGACACAGGGCATGAGCGGGGGTTGGGGGCAACAGCAGAGAGACACGGGGCTTGACTGGGGGGTGGGGGGCAACAGAAGGGAGACACGGGGCATGACTCAGGGGTGGGGGGCAACAGGAGAGAGACAAGGGGCATGAGAGGGGGGTGGGGGGGTAACAGGAGAGACATGGGGCATGAGCGGGGGTTGGGGGCAACAGCAGGGGACACGGGGCATGACCGGGGTGTGAGGGGCAACAGGTGAGAGACACAGGGCATGAGAGGGGGTGGGGGTAACAGGAGAGAGACACGGAGCATGAGCGGGGGGTGGGGGGGTAACAGGAGAGAGACACGGAGCATGAGCGGGGGGTGGGGGGTAACAGGAGACAGACACGGGGCATGAGTGGGGGTGGGGGCAACAGCAGGGAGACACTGGGCATGAGCGGGGGGAAAACGAGGGAGACACGGGGCATGAGAGGGGGTCGGGGTAACAGAAGAGAGACACGGGACATGAGTGGGGGGTGGGGGGCAACGGGAGGGAGACGCAGGGCTTGACGGGGGTGGGGGGCAACAGGAGAGAGACACGGGGCAAGAGAGGGGGGTGGGGGGCAAACAGGAGAGAGACACGGGGCATGAGCGGGAGTGGGGGGCAACATGAGAGAGACACGCGTCATGAGCGGGGGGTGGGGGGTAACAGCAGGGAGACACAGGGCTTGAGCAGAGAATGGGGGAACACGAGGGAGACACGGGGCATGAGAGGGGGTGGGGGTAACAGGAGAGAGACACGGGGCATGAGCGGGGTGGGGGGCAAGAGCAGAGACACGGGGCATGAGCGGGGGGTGGGGGTAACAGGAGAGACATGAGGCATAAGCGAGGGGTGGGGGAACAGGAGAGAGACACGGGGCATGAACGGGGGGTGGGGGTCAACAGCAGGGGAGACACGGGGCATGACCAGGGTGGTGGGGGGCAACAGGAGAGAGACACGGGGCATGAGAGGGGGGTGGGGGGTAACAGGAGAGAGACACGGGGCATGAGAGGGGGGTGGTGGGGTAACAGGAGAGAGACACAGGGCATGAGCGGGGGTGGGGGCAACAGCAGGGAGACACGGGGCATGAGCAGAGGGTGGGGGGCAACAGCAGGGAGACACGGGGCATGAGCGGGGGGTGGGGGGAACACGAGGGAGACACGGGGCATGAGCGGGGGGTCGGGGTTAACAGGAGAGAGATACGGGGCATGACCGGGGGGTGGGGGGTAACAGGAGAGAGACATGGGGCATGAGAGGGGGGTGGGGGGTAACAGGAGAGAGACACGGGGCATGAGCGGGGGGTAGGGGTAAGAGGAGAGAGACTCTGGGCATGAGCGGGGGGTGGGGGGCAACAGCAGGGAGACACGGGGCATGACCGGGGGTGGGGGTCAACAGGAGAGAGACACGGGGCATGAGAGGGGGGTGGGGGTAACAGGAGAGAGAAAAGGGGCATGAGCGAGGGTGGGGGGGCAACATGAGAGAGACACAGGGCATGAGCGGGGGTGGGGGGCAACAGCAGGGAGACACGGGGCACGAGCTGGGGTGGGGGGAACACAAGGGAGACACGGGGCATGAGAGGGGGTGGGAGGTAACAGGGGAGAGATTCGGGGCATGAGTGGGGGGTTGGGGGCAACAGCAGGGAGACACGGGGCATGACTGGGGGGTGGGGGGCAACAGGAGAGAGACACGGGGCATGAGCGGGGGGTGTGGAGTAACAGGAGAGACATGAGGCATAAGCGAGGGGTGGGGGAACAGGAGAGTGACACGGGGCATGAGCGGGGTGTTGGGGCAACAGCAGGGAGACACGGGGCATGACCGAGGTGGTGGGGGGCAACAGGAGAGAGACACGGGGCATGAGAGGGGGGTGGGGGGTAACAGGAGAGAGACACGGGGCATGAGCGGGGGTGGGGGGCAACAGCAGGGAGACACGGGGGCATGAGCAGAAGGTGGGGGGCAACAGCAGGGAGATACGGGGCATGAGCGGGGGGTGGGGGGAACACGAGGGAGACACGGGGCATGAGCGGGGGTCGGAGTTAACAGGAGAGAGACACGGGGCATGAGCGGGCAGTGGGGGCAACAGCAGGGAGACACGGGGCATGACCAGGGGGTGGGGGCCACAGGAGAGAGACACGGGGCATGAGGGGGTGTGGGGGGTAACAGGAGAGAGACATGGGGCATGAGCGGGGGTATGGGTAACAGGAGAGAGACTCGGGGCATGAGCGGGGGTGGGGGGCAACAGCAGGGAGACACAGAGCATGACTGGGGGTGGGGGTCAACAGGAGAGACACGTGGCATGAGGTGGGGGTAACAGGAGAGAGACACAGGGCATGAGCGAGGGTGGGGGGCAACATGAGAGAGACACAGGGCATGAGCGGGGGTGGGGGGCAACAGCAGGGAGACACGGGTCATGAGCGGGGGTGGGGGGAACACGAGGGAGACACGGGGCATGAGAGGGGGTGGGAGGTAACAGGAGACAGACACGGGGCATGAGCGGGGGGTTGGGAGCAACAGTAGGGAGACATGGGGCATGACTGGGGGTGGGGGGCAACACAAGGGAGACACGGGGCATGACCGGGGGGTGGCAGGTAACATGAGAGAGACACGGGGCATGAGAGGGGGATGAGGGGTAACAGGAGAGAGACACGGGGCACGAGAGGGGGGTGGGGGTAACAGCAGAGAGACACGGGGCATGAGCGGGGGTTGGGGGGCAACAGGAGGGAGACACTGGGCATGACCGGGGGTGGGGCGACACGAGAGAGACACGGGGCATGAGTGAGGGGTGGGGGGTAACAGGAGACAGACACGGGGCATGAGCGGGGGTGGGAGGCAACAGCAGGGAGACACGGGGCATGAGTGGGGGGAAAACGAGGGAGACACGGGGCATGAGCGGGGGGTGGGGGGTAACAGAAGAGAGACACGGGACATGAGCGGGGGGCAAAAGGAGGGAGACACAGGGCATGACCGGGGGGTGGGGGGCAACAGGGAGACACAGGG